>NC_133163.1:87439739-92439739 GCF_040802235.1 Manis javanica | reverse complement strand
TTATCCTGCTTAGTGTTCTCTGGGCTTCCTGGGTCTGTAGTCTGGCATTAATTTGGGGGAAATTCTCAGTTATTATTGGTTCAAATAATACTTCTGTTCCTTTCACTCTTTTCTTCTTCTGGTATTCCCATTATTTGTATGTTATATCTTTTGTAGTTGCCCTAAAGTTCTTGGATATTCTGTTCCTTTTCTTTTTCCCATTTTTTTCCCTCTGCTTTTTATTTGGATGACTCTATTGTCATATCTTCAAGCTCAGTGATTCTTTCCTCAGCTTGTATCTAGGCTACTAATGAGCCCATCAAAGGCATTCTTCATTTCCATTATAGTGTTTCTGATCTCAAGCATTTTTTAAACTTTATTGAGGTAGAAATGACACACAATAACCTGGACATATTTAAAGTGTACACTTTGATAGGATTTGGCATATGTATATACCCATGAAACCATAAACACAATAAAGATAATGATGATCCATCACTCCTAAAAGTTGCCTTGTGTATGTCTGCAATCCTCCCTCCCTGCCTCTTTCTGTATTCCCTATCCCCATCCTCAGGCAACCACTTTGCATGTTTAGAATTTTACACAAATGCTATTGTACAATAGGCTGTTTGGTTTTTTTAATAATATATTTTGAATTAATTTTTTTGGCACAAGGTTTGCAATTATTTTGAGTCATCCATTTTATTAAGTGTATTGATAGTTCATTCCCTTTTATTCTTACTGTTCCATTTTATGCCAGTTTGTTCATCCATTTACCTGTTGATGAACTTTTGTGTTGTTTCTAGTTTTGGGCTATTACAAATAATGCTGCTATGATTACTTAGGTACACATCTTTGTATAGACACTTTCATTTCTTGTGGGAAAATCTCTAGCTATGGAATGGATGGAACTCAGAGTGGGTAGATGTTTAACTTTTTAAGAAACCACCAAACTATTTTCCAGAATGGTTGTGCCATTTTACACTCTCAATAGTAGTTTGAGAGTTCCAGTTGCTCCATATTTCTGTTAACACTTGTTATGGTTGGCCCTTTTAATTCTAGCTATTTCAACAGGTGTGTGATATCACTGTTACTTTAACTTGCAGTTCCCTAATGACTAGCAGCATTGAACATACTTCTCAAGTGCTTACTTGTCACTTATGTATCTTTGGTGAATTACTTATTTAAAATTTTTTGTTTATTAGATTATTTTATTATGGTTAAAGTTGGAGAGTTCTTTCTATATTATGGATACAAGTCATCAGATATATGATTTATTTTCTCTTAGTCTATGACTTATCTTTTCATTTTCTTCATAGTGTCTTTCAAGGGTCAGGCGTTTTTACTTTCATGTCTATTTTATCAATTTTTTTTGTTTGTAGATCATGCTTTTGGTGTCATATCTAAGACATCCAAAACATATTCAAGGTCATTAAGAGTTTCTATGTTGTTGTCTAAAGTTATATAGTATTAGGTTTTACATTTAGGTCTATTTGTATTTTGAGTAATTTTTTTTTACTGAGGTTCATTTTTTGCAAACAGATATCTAAATGTCCAATACCATTTTTTGAAAAAACCGTTCTTTCTCCACTGAATTGCCTTTGCACCTTTGTAAAAAAATCAGTTGTCCATACATGGGTGGATCTACTTCTGGACTCCCTATTCTATTCTATTGATATATTTGCCTCTCTTCATACCAATGCCACATAATGTAGCTTTATAAGTCTTGAAATAGGTTAATATTAGCCTTCCAGTTTCGTTCTTCTAACACTTCTTTCTTAGAATTCCCATCTCTGTGCTTATGTTATCCATCTATTCTTGCATGTTGTTTCCTTTTCCACTAAAGCTCACAGCATATTAATTATAATTTAAAAAATATTCCTGGTCTGATAATTCCAATATTCCTGCCATACCTGACTCTAGTTTTGATGCTTGCTAAGTCTTTTCAAACTGTTTTTTGCCTGTTTGTATGCCTTATAATTTTTTGTTGAAAAGTGGACATGACATATGGGTAAAAGGAACTGTGGTAAATAGGTCTTTAGCAATGTTGCGGTAAGGTATGGTTGGGGGGAAGCTTTGCATAGTCTCATGATTAGGTTTCAGTCTTGGTGAGCCATACCCTGGACTGTGAACTTTACCAGTGTGTCTCAGTTCTCCACCTCTCCCTTCCCCCAGCTTAGGTGGACATTATGTCTAGAGAGGGCTAGAGCTGGGTATTTTGCTTCCCCCAGGTAAGTTAAGCTCTGACAAAACACCAGTAGTTTAGACTCTTCTGACTGACAGCAGGAGAAACTACTTGTTAAGAAGAACAGAATGCTCTGGCATACTTCAAAATGATTCCTGTATTGGTAAGCGTTCTCCAAAGAAACATAACAGGCTATATACAAATGCATAGAAAGACATTATGAGGGATTGACTTATACAGTTATGGAGGCTGAGAAGTCCCACGATCTGCTGTCTTTAAGCTGGAGGTGTATTTCCAGTTCAAAATCAAAGGCGGGACAATGAGGGTAGCCAATAGCAGAAGTCCCAGTCCAGGTTTGAAATTACCAAGAGCAAGGGCAGGTGTATGGTGTTAGTCCTGGTCTCATTCTGAAGGTCTAAAAACCAGAACCAGGATTGCTGATGACTGAGGACAGAAAAAAATGGATATCCCGGCTTAAGTAGAGAGGACTTGCTCTACCTTTTTGTTCTATTCGGGTCCTCAATGAATTGGATTATGGCCCCCCACTTTGATGAGGGTGTTCATCTTTACTCAGTATACTGCTTCAACTGCTAATCTCTTCTGGAACACCATCACAGACATACACAGAAATCACATTTTATCAGCTATCTGGTCAGCCCTTAGCCCAGTCAAGTTGACATATAAAATTAACCCATCACATTTCCTTTTTCTCTACCTCTTCTGGAAGCACAAGGAAATTTCTCTCTAGTACTTACTGTGAGGAAGTGAAGGTAGAACACACAAAATTGTGAAGGGCCCCCCATGACGGGGTTCCCCTGAACTTTTTAATTGAGTTGTCCACACTAAGTCTCCAGCAACTCATGAACTACAGCTTAGATTTTCCTACACAGCCGTGGTTCCCAAGGTTTCTGCTCCCATAAGTTGTGATTTTCTACCTGTCTGTCCAATTTTGGGGCTAATAGTTAGATCTAAGAGTTGTTGGTTTTTCAGTTCAGCTTTTTACTTATTAGAACTTGTTATTTGTGGTTGACTTCTAAGCTCCTCACATGCCAGAAATTTTTTTTCTTTATTTCTTTGTGGGTTTTTTTGTTTGTTTGTTTGTTTTGTTTTTTTTATTTTGGTATTAATAAAGTTAAAAATGTTAAGCAATCAAATCTTTCAGTCTTTTTCTTCATGGCTCTTCAACTTTTGTCACAATAACAAGATTATAAAAATAGTCTATATTTTCTATTTTTTTATGTTTAATTTTTATTCATCTGGAATTCACTTTTGCTAATGTTATGAGGTTAGAACCTAACTTAAATTTGTTTCCAGGTGGATAATATGATTTTCCCAGCACAAATATAAATATAAATGGTAGAAATATAAACTAGTACACAACCTCTATGGAAGGCAATTTGGCAACATCTATCAAAATTACAATGCACAAGCCATTTGATCAGCAATTATATGTCTGTGGTCTAATGTACTTGCATATATGCAAAATGAAAGCTACGCAAGGTTATTTGGTAAATAATTGTAAATAAAGATTAGAAAACAACTTTAAAGTCCATCAATAGAGAATTTACTAAATGAATCATGGTACAACCATACAATAGAAACTATGTAGCTACTTTAAAGAAATTAGGAACTATTACACCAGTAAAAGAAAAAAAAAGTGTGGAATAATGTGTATAGGTGACATCATTTGTGTCAGGAAAGGAAAAAATTTGTGTGTGTGTGTGTAAATGTATTTCTGAAAGGATACACAGAAAACTGGAAACAATAATTACTTCCAAGGACAGAACTGGGGTAGCTCAAGGACAAATTGTGAGGTAGACTTTTCACTACATACCCTTTTGTGCTTATTCAAAAAAATAAATAAAAATAAAAAGGCCCAACTTAGATAGCATCTCTAAAACTAAACCAAAAATAATGGGAGTTTATTAAAACAAAAAATAAGTTTTAAGTACAAATAACCTGGGTACTGGGTACACAGGTATTTGTTATATATGCTATTAATATTTGTCAGTTACAAAAGTAATTGAAAAATATTCATAAGGTACTAACAGAGCAGCTGGCAGGATTATGGGTATTTAAATTTTTCTTTTCAGTATTTTATGTTTTTCTTACTATGAACACATATTATTTCTGTGATAAGAAAATAAGACTTTTTAATATTAAAATTTAAAAATAGAAATAAGGTGAAACCCAGAAAAAAAATCTCTATGTGATAATAATGAATGTTGAATGCATTCTGTAAATCATATAAGATGCTCATTATTAGGATAAAAACAACTACAGACTGGACGGGTTAAGAACAATATTGGTAAAAATGGAACAAGAATCTCCTCTTCCTACTACCTCCCAAGTCATGTGACCTGACACAAACAGTTTCTTGATCAAGTGGTTTGGCCCAGAAAATTAACTATTCAAGTCTAGGGTAACTGATGTTATTGTAAGAGAGTAAAATGGAATTCTGAAGATGTGATAGTTCATATTAATATTTATCAAGTCAAAAGAGTGCTTTTTTAAAAGGGTGTAGAGGAGAAAGAATACCATCACCCAAACACACAAGATGTGTAGGAGTATCATGCTTACAAAAGTCTGGGAATCATTCTTGTCATCAAGCCTGCATTCACCTGCACAGGTGAAAAATTAAATTTCTCAGAACAATATTCTACAAATAAGGCAAACTGGTATTCCCAATCAGGTTTTCTTAAGTTCTGTATATGGTTCAAGTAATATGCAAAAATACCTTTGCTTGAGAGGAATTTGCAGGTGCTCAAAGTACAGTTGGCCCAGGGAGTTTATGCTCATCACAACCTCTTCTTCAGAGACCAAGTCTACCTTGAATGGGTTTGCTGTGATATGACATTTCAGATCTCCTTTTCCATCTGCCAGTATCAGACTGCCTGTGTCCCCTGAGCCTGAAACCAGCCTAGAAAAGAAAGCAGGAAGAGATAAATAAACTGCTATAGGTTCACAGGGCTCAATTTGAGTCTCATTTCAAATTAATTAATTAGTAAATCAATATTCATGTGACAGAGCATAGATAAGGCAGTGGAGAGTGGCAATTGAGAGCATGGGCATTGGTGTCAGTCTAGATTGAATACCATCTATGAGGTGTATACCTCTGGACAAGTTAATCTTTCTAGTTCTCACTTCCCTTATCTGTGAAGTCAAAATAATAAAAGAGTAGAACTTTTACAGAGAGTTAAATGAGATCACACATGTAAATGCCTGACACATAAGCACTCAATAGATGTGAGCTACCATCATCTTTATTACCTTGTTCTGGACAGTCTAGTAATGCTTTGGTACATAGAATCTAAGCCCTTTACTTTTCTTTCTCATTCTAACCATATACTCAGAAACTGAGGAAATAACACAGATGGGGTTACTGACCCATTCAGTCCTGGTGAGATGGAACCAGGTAAAGCTTCTGTTTTCTTATCACTGACTCCTATTGGCCCCCCATTTGACAGGGAGACTGTTAGGTTGTTTTGGATCCTCAGTAATTAAGTAAGCTTAGAGACAGCACTTGAAATCCCTCAAAGATCTAGATATTTCTCTATTTGGTACATAGTCACCCTGGTAAATGGTTACAGGCCTCCTTAGGGAAGGTTAGGAGGGATAGTTTATGTTATTAGAATTCTTCATCTTCCCCTGAAGCAAGAAGCCTGGATTCCAGAAACTAACTCTGTCTGGAGTTGTTTAAGAGGTTGTGCCCCATTGTTCATCAAACCTAAACAGAGTTCTTTTGATTACTCTATCAGGTAGCACCTCCATCCATCTATTTTAGTCTAATGGACCCCTCAATATATTGCTCACTGCCCCAAGGGTTAAGCCATGCTGAGTGCCACACAGGTCCTGCTGCATGTTATGGAAACATGTCCACCTTGTCTCCAACAAGTCCACCTTATCTCCAACAAGTCCACCTTGACTCTGCCACCTAAAGTCTCACCATCTCCACTGAAATCAGGGAGCCCACTTTAATGGCATCATTTCTCACCAGTATCTCTAGTTCACAAAAGATGTTCACTCACTACAATGCTTTCCACATGTTCCCTCACCAGTGCATTTCTCAATGAAGGATGTTGCTTCTGTATCCTCTTGGAGGGCAGCATTAGGGGCTAGGTGAGCTGGCTGCATATTATACATCCACTTCAACATCTGTATCTCCCAAGGTCTGTGGATCATTTTTTGTACACTGGCTCCCTAGACATGTTGGCCTCTGACTCTGACAGTGGGTTCAGAGGCAGTGAAAGATGGTAAGGGTGTGGTACAAGGAGCGAAGGGGATCTTCTTGCACCATACATCTTAGGTGAGGTCAACACAGGGTGTCCAGGCAAGGTAAGATCAGCTTTATCAGACCCAGGAGAAGGAAGAGCTTCTGCTGGAATGGGAGGCTCAGTGGAATTTTGAGGTTTGGGTACTCAGAGTTATTCAAATCTTCCTAAATGTTGCTAGTCAATTTCCTAGGGTCCCAAATTTTTCCAGTTAATGAATGCCATGTATTGATAGACCTGATGAGGCTGTAAATTCAACTTATTCAGCAAACCACAGAAATCAAACTCTGTATCTGATTTTCAGTGGCAAGGACTCTATAGCTACAACAGATATGAGGAAGTTTTAGGATTGTCATAGAAACCTTTTAGGTTTTTGACAATGCCCTGAACTAAGAATTTAAAGCCCTGAGACTGCTGTTTTCTTTCCTTAAGTTCTTCAGTGAAGAGATAGCAGCCAGGCCACCTCAGAGTTTTAATTCTGTGTGAGAACTGTGCTACACTATTGCCCTACCACTTGGTCTGCCAGAGCCATACTTTCAACAGGCCCTATATTTCATTTGGCCACACATAGAAGTATAAGTTAACTCTGCCATGGAATGTCATGGTTTATTACTAGTTGTATTTGTTTGTTAGGGTTGCCATCACAAAATACCTCAGACTGGGTGGCTTAAACAACTAATCTAATGATAATGGTAGAACATGAATTACATCAGAAACCTGCTTAATGGGAGTCTGGGAAATGGAGAAATGTAGTTTTTAGCTTTCTAGTTATTGTAGTAGCCAAAGGTTCTTTAGAAAGAGGTTAGAACAGGAGCAGAAATAATATATCATATCTGCTACACAAAGCTAGTATCACCTTGACTCCAAAGCAAGGTAAAGATAGCAGAGAAAAAGAAAACTACAGACTAATTTTACTTATAAACACAGCTATAAAAATGTTAAAAGATCTACTAGTAAAGTGAATCTCCCAGGATAGCAACAAGTCATATGTTGTGATATATATATATATCTCCACTCATTTGCCAAAATGCAGAGCCTTGAGAACAGTCTCTTCTTCCTATTTCTTAAATTCTTGGCATAGAGTAGGGGCTCAAAGAATATATTTATTTTAAGTTTATAATGGTTCTACTATAATTGAATTGATTTCTCTTTATAATCTATTGACTTACTAGATTTTCATGAAAAAAATCTACATAAAACTATGAAAATGATTAAGTGAAAATTAAAGTATCTGGCATAATCTTAAATTCCTTAGTGAAGTGATATGAAAAAATAACAGAAATCAACAGCAGAACCAAACTGAAATTCACTGGAAAATGTGCTGAGAACTGATGAAGATTCCGCAGGTATATGAAAAATGCTTTAATCCCCAAAGATATTTTTACCTCGACAGAGATTCTTAATTTATCTCTGACTCTAAGACAAATTACTTATTAGACTTCTGAGACTACCCTTAATTAAAAGTGAGTCTGTCACTGTAAATTACTGTAAGCATGGGAGTTTGGCTAGAGCATTAGCTCTCTTGAGCCCTGGTGCTAATGAGTGAGCAAATTAAATAGCTCCCCTACTTGCTTCCAAAGTCTGGTTGATAAACCATTTCTTTGTGAGAAGGAAAGCAGGAATCAAAAAGCTCTGCCTCTCCCTATTAATGAGTTCTGATGAGTCCAATGGTGGATGAAGAAAAAAACATATGGGTAACATACAAAATGGACATATTTATCCACAAATAACTGAAAATTAATTCTGCAAATGATCCTAACTTTAAATAGACAAAATATAAGCCACATAACAAAATGTGCTACTCAAGGTATGATAAAAGAACATATTGAGGGTGCACCCAAGATCTCTTGTTCCTTAGCTTACCTTACAGTGCTTGGCTTGTTTGTTAGGACATCAGGAACCTCATACCTGGGTTTCAGGGGAGTTTCTTCATTGATTTTAAGCCTGAAAATATTTCCCTCTATACCATAGATTTCAGCCAGGAGAGAAACCTGGGAACAGATAACGAGATTAGTTTTAACAGGTTACCTCAGTGATGGTCAGTTCTGCAGTTAAATTACAGTAATTAGAAATTATGCTTAAATTACCATAGGCCAACCAAACTGGAGAATAATAGCAATCATGAAGGAAAAAAGCTCCTCGTTCTACATATGAACTTGCTTGTCTATACCTATAATAGAGACAAGAAACACTTTCTATGTGTTCTATGTCTAGGCAAACATATCATTGTGTCTGGACCAGGAACTTTAAGAGTGAAAGAGGTCTCTGTTAAAAATTATAATGGATGACAGGCGTAAACTGAAATTGCTCTTGAAAAACTGGTACACATGACCACTGAAATCTATGACAAATTACAGGTATCTTATAATTAGAGTTTATTATTAAAACTGAATTCAGCTGAATAAAAGACAAAGGATAACAAGCCACAATGTAGAAAAGTCTACAGAGTAAATAGTGGTCATTGAGATTCTTAGTATAGATGAATGAGGCTTGCTGACTAAAATCAGGGCACTTCCTGCACACCTTGGAATAAGGCCTGGGAACTTTCTCAAAAGGCTGGAGAAAAATAGGTAAAATTCTGTCTACAATAGAATTTGAAAAATAAAACACAAAACAACTAACCCCAAGAGAGTAGAAATGGCTGGATTTAGGTTACAAAATGAAGCATCTAGTTCAGAGAAATAATTAAGATAGTGGTTTTTAACTGGTGTGCCATGCCACAGTGGTTGACTGTAAATCCTTCATTAAATGTGATTTTAAATTCTAGTTAAACTGGGTATGTGTATTGTGCATTGTTACTATAATGTCTGTTAAATGAAAGGCTAAGCTGCATTGCATCACATTTCCTTTTTCTGATGGGAATAAGATTTACTTTTTAGATCTACTCTTAGCAACTTTCAAGTATATAATATTGTTAGTTATAATTGCTATACTGTATAGCAGATCCCTGGAACAAACTTATCTTACAGCTGGAAGTTTGTACTCTTTGACCAACATCTCCCTCTTTCCCCTACCCCCTATCATACTGTAATTACTACTCATATGTTTAATGTTCTTTTGTATACCTGAGTTACTTCAAGCATGTCATCAGGACTCTAAGAATTTGAACTGGGTAACAATAAAAATAAAGCTGAAATCCTGTAAAGTTACATATTGTCTCCTAAGTTAGACATATATTTCCATTGCTCTCTCAAATTCAATTCAACTAACATTTATTTGACATCTAATACTGTGATATGCTGTGAAAAAAATGACTAAATTCTTAGGGGGACTGCAATTTAGAGGACAAGAAACACATACATAGTAAACTCAAGAATTCTGTAAGTGCTGAGATTAGGAGGACAGTGCTGTGGGAGCATAAGGGGAATATTAATGATGGCTAGAGTTCTGGGATGTCTCTCTGGAGAAGGACAGACCTGAGCAGGGCCTTCTGGGATTAGTAGGACTTTAGGTAGGCAAAAATGGGCAGGACATCCTAAGCAGAGGGCACATATGTTGTCTGTCTATAATTACCAAATTGCATCTAGTTTATGCAGTCGGATTATCTTACCATTGTTAGTGAAATACCTTTCTTTAAAATCATTTTTTTTTTAACCAGACTGGTCTACATTCTGTTTCTCAGGCTACAGCCCATGAAAGAATCCTAACTATATGAGAGGTGGTAGCAGTAACTATTATGGTAAAAATGACCTTATGCAACCAAACATACGAAACAGAGTCAAAGCTCCATTTTGTTTTCATTTAAACTAAATTAGGCAAGTTTTCCCAATAGGTAATCCTTTTCAAGGTCAATATCCAGATTCATTCTATCTGTTATTATCACCAACATAGCTTTTATACTCCAATCATATAATATTCTTAGACCTTAGAAGGCATTCACTTCTATGATCTGGGTCACACTGTGTTTACTGGCTTAAATTTCTTTCCTCTTCTTTTTTTTTTTTTTTAACAGCAGCAGACTCAGAAGTCCAATAAGTAAAGTTATGGGGGTTAAAGACAGTGGGGAGTGGCCCTCCACACTAAGAGGGGCCCCTAACTTTTGAACACCCTCCCTTCCCCTGCACTGAGCTCTGAGACACCTCCAAGGAAACCTGGACTCTGTGGTTGACAATTCAAAAACCACTTCCCTGGGCTTCTCAACTGCCAGTTATTACCCAATTCTTCTGCCAAAACTTTGCTTTGTCAAAAAGGCTGGACATGAATGTTATATTTTCTATCTAAAACATTAAGAATTTCTACATGTTCCTCTTCTTCTCTAGGGACCTGTTAGGATATTTATGAAAAAATAACATACAAATAAATTATTGAATCTTTTCCCTCTTTTAGGGATGATGGAAATAACAGAAAAAGCTAAGATTACAGAAAAAGCTAAAGTTAACAAGTTACACAAGTTAGATTGCTTAAACTGAGAATTATTGTTAATACTTAGGTAATAGTAGCTGTTACACTCAAATTGCAGCAAGATGGATTTATGTGACGTAAGTGAAGAAACATAACTAAACATTTAAAAAGAAGTGAGAGAGCATGGTTTTTGCTCCCTTAGAAATATTTAAGATGTGTAAATGTCTGTCTACACAGAGAAGATGAGATAAATTCAGAGAAAGAAATACATTGTAGAGGTTCCTTTCAGCATTACAAGTCTCTACTTGGGTTTTTCACAAACCTTTAATCAGAGACTTACTTCTGGGAAAGAGAATTAATTCCCTTTTCCTGTCAAATTTCTCCCATACTCAAAAACAAAACCTGGTAGTTTGTCATTCCCAAGTCAAGTTTTTTCAGCCACCTGGGCGAAAAATACTAGGTTCTAAAATTCATGATAGAAACAGACTTGTCTACATATTGGAGCAGTAGATTGATCATGATTACATTAAAACAAAACTTTTTATTCACCCAGAACTGTTAATCACAACTAATAGAGACTGTAACTGAGTTAAAAGAACAGCCCTAGAACACATATTTAAATAGCAGTGTGTATTAAGAAAGGAAATTATGACCCCATCAGTTTCTCCTTCATGGGTAGATCTTGCTTTTCCTCTTGCATCTGGCGCTTTGACTGTAGTATAAGAACAGTTAACCTAAAAAGCCTAGGAGAGTGAGCAATGAACTCTCCTAGCTGTTTATCAAGACTTTCCAGGATTCAGAGAATGGTAAGAGTTCATCAAATTGCTGTAGGGCACTACACTGTCCCTTCCACAGTTGCAGCTAGTTGGTGTATTGTAAGCGCCAATTCTCTATGGAGAACATTGGTAAGTTCATACTGGGCATTAGCCCATTCCCAAGGACCATTGTGCTGTCCGGGTATGCTTCTGATTATTGGGACAGTACCCAAAATAGCTGCCTGTTCCTGGTCATTACTGCAGAACCAATACTGGCTAACAAGTGGTACTGATGCCTCATCTGCTGAGGAGTGGGCTGGTTGGGAAAGTACCATTTTCATCCGGTTTTGCTGAAGAGGCAAAGGGTATCTTCATGAGATACCCCTGCATCCTTGGAGAAGCTGCTAACCATGCTGTCTCTGGTGAAGACTTGCAAATAGGCTGCAGAAGAAATCACTGCCAAATGCTCATCCATTGTCATGAGAAAGTATCAAAATTAGCAATATAAAGTAGGTCAAAGACATAGGTCTGTTCCAGATAGCATTCCTGGACATTTTAGCTAGACTCAAAAGACAGCATAAATTTCCCTGCTCTGTCATCATAAACCTAGATCTTCAGTTTCTCAATCCAGGTCAAATTTTCAATGAAGGTAAAAAGTTAATCATAGTAGGAAAAAACAGTTCTACAAAAGCCAACATTTTACTGATAACTCCTCTCTTTCTAGATTTTCTTCTGGAAGCTTCTTTATTAAATATCTACCTGATTATTTTGTCATCAATAGTGTGGGGAAAATGGAAGTTCCTATGGCCAGGATCCTCACCTGACCCTAAACTACTTGATGATGTGATTGGCCCCTTAGGCTACTGCTCCCACACCCATAGGCAATAAGCTATTATTGACTGAGTCCCTATATAAAGAGCTCTGCCCAGTGCTCTGGGCAAAGGCAGAGACAGAGGAGGATTACAGACCTGCAGACTGTAGGATGCAGATGTGATTCTAGTGCTTGACTGACTGCAAGGAGAATAAAACCAGGTATAAACCCTTTTACCCCAAGAATGTTCCATTGTCATTCCTCAGTGTGGAGAAAGTGAAGGTTCCTATGGCCAGGATTATCATCAGGCCCTGGTTGGCTTGCTCACTACACACATGTGGGCAATATGTTGTTACTGACTCTATATAAAGAGCTCTGCCCAGTGCTCAGGGTGACGTGGTGGCACGGCTGCAGGGCTGCAGGGCTGCTGGAAAGCAGAGACTGAAGTGGTGGCAGCACCGAAGAGAGACTGAGACAGCTGGGGGGCAGAGACCGGCTTGCTGCATGCAGGCTTGCTCTGAGTGGACGGGATTCTAATGATTGACCTGCCACCGTGGGGATAGAGTTGGGTATAAACCCTTTCATCCCAAGAATGTTCCACTGACATTTTTTCGATCTCACTGAGTCCACAGTGAACTTTTCTGGGACTGAAACCCATTGGCAAGACACTCAGTCTCACCGAATCCGTAGTGAATTTGCTTGGGGCTGAAACCCTCAGGCAAGACAAATAGGTAAGGTATTACACTGGGATCCTGTGTGAAAACTTAATGCATTTGAACGTGCAACCAGCTTTCCTTCAAAGTCCAGATGTCCTGACCTAGAGACAATACCCAGGGCACCACTTCTGCTTGTTCTGTAACATTAGTGTGTCCCAGGGACAGCATGTTTGCTATGGACTGAACTGTGTATTTCCCCCACCCCCCAGTTCATATGTTGAAGCTCTAACCCTCAATATGATGGTATTTGGAGGAGTGTTAGGGAGGTGATTAGGTTTAGATGAGGCTGTGAGAGTGAGGACATGATGGGATGAGTGTGCTCACAAGAAGAGACCAGAGAGCTCTCTCTCCCCTATGTGAAGATAAAGTAAGGTGACAGCAGTCTACAAGCCAGAAAGAGTGCTTACCAGACACCTTGATCTTGGAAGTCCCAGATTCCAGAACTATGGCAAATAAATGTTGTTTAAACACCCAGTCTATGGTATTTTGTTATGGCAGTCCAAGCTAAGACAGTGTTGAATAAAGTTTGGTTCTGTTTCCTGGTTGCTTATTAAGGGGACAGTTGGGGGAAAGGGATTGGGAAGAAGGATTTCAAAAATTGACAGATCTTGACAACAAAGTTATGGCTTTAAGAGTTTTAATGGTGTGGGCGCAGGCACTAAGAATGCTGGGTTTGTCAGATTCTGCCTAATCAGTGAAATTTGAGAACTACAGCTGCGAGCTAAATATGATCCTCTTAGATCATACCAGGCTCTGTCTCTCCGAACATGAAATGAAAAGCTATCATTCTGAATAAGTGGATATAATGCAGCTTGCTTTAAGTCTCCAGACCACAACCATACTATATCCTAATGTGGAAACTCCTGTGAAACATTCATCTCAACCCAGAAACAACCACTAATGGGGGCTCCTTGACTATGCAGTGTGTTGAATACAGGGTTCAGGAGTAGAGGTTACTGTCTGGATCTTTTTTGTCCCTGAACAGGCTGACAGAAGGCATGAAACCTTATGTCCCTAGTAGTAATATCAACTCCAAGTGACAAGAAGGACATTAAATTGGAGTTCAGCCTAGGATTTCAGGACGACCTCCCCAAATATCTACATTTGCATGCATTATGCCTGAGATCAAAACACAAAGATTCCCTCTGCAGCCTCAATATTTCCAATACCTGAACATGGGGTCTGTTCCAAGGGGCCCTCAAACTGCTCAGTCTCATCAGCCATATTGCTGACATCCCGGATAAGCTGCCCTTGTTGCTTGGGCTTCTGAGCTCCCTTCTGAGCCATGTGCTGTCTTGTGCTTCTTTTTCTCTGAAGGCATCCAGATCCAGTGATTCTGGTTCTGGCACCTGATCTGAACGGCATTGTCACTCACAGTTTCAGGATCCACAGGGAAATGTGTGTAGAGAAACTGATCTATAGTCTTGTAAAAGGCTGTTGTGGAGATCTTTTGCTGACTACACCGGGGGCAAGGTGCACCGAGAATGTGCCTGTGGGCCCACACTGGTATTCAGGGTGCTTTTGCCTCATTTCTTTTTGCTTCAGCACTTGTCTTCATGCCAGTAGATTGTTCAGGTGCATCTCCAAGGATGGAAAGGGATTCTTGCCCTGACCATGGGACAGCTATAACTCTCTGGGGTTAGACACTTCAGAAACAGGAAGAAAAATGAGCAAATGACAGGAAAAATGAGACAGGGTGGTACCTGACATGTTGTGGCAGGCCTAGTGACTCCTGGAAGGTCTCTGGTGGACTCCCTGCCTTTCCTTGTGCCAAGTGCTTCTGCAGACCCTCAATGCAGAGGTTTGGCTGGTATCAGGTAATCAGGCTGCATACTAATGGCAGCTGGCTCCCCCAGAAGGAAATTCATGCTGCTCCATGTTTTCTCAGGAACAGCTATCAAACTAGGCTACAGAAAGATGGATACTATGGGAGATTTGGATCAGCAGAGAATCTATGACTGCTGAGGTACCAAATGGCTTTCACATGTCTTTCAGGTACATAAATTGCCAATTGAACCAGATTGGTGTGGGAGGACTCAGAAGCTTAAGATGCCTTTAGAAGGTAGGGGGGTACCTGGAAGTGAGGGTCAGGTTGAGAGTATCAGGTACCTGTGCATAGCCACTACCTAGCCCAGCCCACACAGTACTTTCTCTGATTGACCCACCAGGATGGCCCATCCAAAGGAGTGTGGAGGAGGGACAGGTGAGAACAAGTGTGAGAACATCTGTGACTTAGGTTTTAAACTGTATAGTCCCTTGCTCCCCTGTCCCACCCACATTTTGGGGTTTGGACTTTCACTGAATCTGTACCTTAGGCTAAATTCTTAATGGTGTGTAATGGTATTAGAAAGAGCATGGTTGCTTGATAGGCAACAGATGCAGGTGAAAATTCTGATTTGTAGTAGCATGACTTGGAGCAAGTAACTTCTACACTTCAATTTCCCTTATTTCAAAATTTGTATAATCTGAAAATAATACAATGTACCTCTTAGGTATATTACATATACTAATTAAAAGGAACTAACATTTGTAAAACATCTGGGGAAGTATCTGCTACACAGGTAATCTGTAAATTGATATCCATATTGCTTTTAAAGTAGTATTAGTGTAACTATGAAAAAGATGACATTACTCCTCTAAGTGTCTAACCCCTTTTGAAGCATAGTTTTAATTAGCTTTTTTGGAAATTTACTTCATTCAACCCAAATAAATATAGAAACAAACAATTCTCTGTAGGAAATATTTCTCACCTTAGTTGCTTTGTTGACAACTTGGAACCTGGTGCTTTCTTTGCCTGTTGTGACTGATTCTAGTAATGCCTGGTAGATGGACTTCCTGGAACGCTGCTGTTTCTGACGCCTACAGATATGGAGTACACAGATGCCTGAGAAGTAATTGTGACTGTCAGCATCCAGTAGACTGTATTACCAAGTAGAAGGCATTAAAATTCACTATGATAGTAAGTGAATTGGGCACAGACAGTATTAGTACTCTAATAAGGTACTCGCTGATAAAATTAGTACTAGTACGAATACTAATTGTTCAATGTAACAATGCTCAGGGATGGCATTCTGCCCCTTTATGAAGAAAGTGGGGCAGTTTCATAGATGACATTTACTAACTTGCTAATTTCCCTCTCTTTCCATGAAATATACACTTTAATAGAAATTCAATAAATTCTAGTGGTAATCCAGTACAACCTAGTGTTTGAACAAGGAGACCAGAAGTTCACTGTAGAATAAAAAATGATATGATTTTCTTCTCCAGAGCAGTGTGACTATCTTATAAAATCATAATACATGATAAAATTTTGGGGGATTTCAGTTTCAGGATCACATAAAGACAGACACTCAAAAGACTTTAAAGAAATATTTTTGAGGCTCTGGGAAAAATAATCTTACATAGAGGTGATGAAAGTACCGAATGCTACAGTCCCTATGGAGGGGTATCTGGTAATAGTTAAAATTTCAAATACACTTACACACTTTGACCCAGTAATCCCACTCCTGGAAATTCATCCTATAAATATACCTGCATGTGAAGGAAATGACATATATATATAGCTTCTCATGGTGGCAGTGATTTATAGCAATAGACTGAAGGCATCCCAAGGCTCTAGTAATAGGAGAAGACTGAAAAAATTATAGTACATCTAGCCAGCGGAATACTATTAAAGCTATAAAAGGGGAAAATCCCCACAGACTCATACAGAGCTCTTGAGAATTAACTATGAAGTAGGAAAAAAAGAGGTACATAACAGTGTATATAGAAAGCTACTTGGTGTAAGAAAGGCAGTGATATAAGAATATATATATTTATAAAAAGAAATACTGGAAGGATAAATAAGAAATTTAAAAATCTGGTTACTTGCAGGGACAATATATGGAATGGGGTGGAAGGGGACAGGAAATGGGAGTAATACTTTTCAATGTATTATCATTTTATATTATTTGATTTTTGAAACATGTAAAAGTATTATCTATTCAAAGACAAAATTGTAACATTAGTTTAAGAACACTTGGACTTTTAAAATACCTATATTGAGAAATTTAAATAACACAGGAGTATTTTGAATGTCTTCTGTCTGATGAATGCCTTAATCACTCAATTTCCTCACTGCCCCTTTCCTTAGAAAGCCTATCAGTTCTCAAAAAGTTAATAAACCTCAATTTTGAAATACTGTCAAAATTTCCTCTCCTTACCTGTAGAAGGCAATCTTGCTACAGTCTTTGAAAACGTTTTTATCCACAGCTTCATCTTCAACACTAAAAGACATTTTAAGAAACTTATTTTATACCAGGGCTTGTGAATCCAATTTTTGTACCTTTTCTAACTATAGCATGAATGATAGGGAAATAAGCCTCTTCAATGAAAAACTGTGCCACAGCCATAATATTTCAGCCTGTGTGTGGCCGAACAACATCCTTCTGTAAATCACCCACAGTAAACAACAAAACACCCAATTCTGAGATTACTCTAAAAGCCATGAAAAAGAGCACCATCACTTATGAAGAAGGGTTCTTTTAAAATAACGACCGATGGCTATGACTCACAGGAAAACGTGACAGAGCAAAAACAAACCAAAAAAAAAAAATCCTAAACCAAACAAACAAAAAAAACAACCCGCCCACCAACTTATTCAACAACATCTTTTCAGAATATTCTTACCGAGTGTTGGGCTCTGAGGAAGATACGAAGAACTGACAAGAGCCCAACCAACAATCACAGATCAACCTGACAAATGCTTTACTAGATATAGGCAAGCTGCTAGAACAGGAATAGAAACAGATATAGAAGGAAAATCTTCTGCTTTTTAAGACTATGCTGACAATCTAGGAGCCAGTGTTTTTTAAAACCAAATTTCCAGAAGAGCTGTTTCTGGACTAGAACATGAACAAGATGTGTATATATTGCTACTCAAGTATATGTATTTAAATTAGCCTCTACTTGATTAAAACAACTGTAAGTTACAAGGGGAGAAAGCACATTGGCCTTCATGCAGAGGTGTTGCTGAATACAGCCGTCTAATGTGTAAGAAACTATGACTGAGCACAAACTCCCAAATATTATAAAAAAAGAGTCCAGGAAGATAACACTCAGCCATACTTAAAAAAATTGTTTATCACAGAAATTACCAAATCCTTCACTGACTCAGTCTTTGTCACTGTGTCTCTTAATTGAGGTGCAACAATTAGAGAAATTTTTTTTCTTTTTTTCTTTGCAGTCTTCACTTTCTAGCTTTGAAGACTGAGCTCCAGAATTATAAAGGTAGAGGTGGGTAGAGTTGAACATGGAAAGCAACATGTTTGAAATACACGTGCTATAGTTATGATTACAGCTCTTCCACTATTTTGTTAACCACCCTGAAAGTATTTTATAAGGGGTAAGCTATAAATATCAACTATTTCAGTTCCCTGGGGAACTGAGAAAAATGATAAAGATCAAGTGCATGAATATTAATATAGAAATAAGAAGGTCAACTAATCAATAAAACCTTCAAAGCCAAAATGTTGCTTTCAGGTACTTATCCCCTGACTCCAGGAGTCAGTCCGTTAGCACCATTGGGCCTTTACCTGATTTCCTCTTTCCCAGCAGTTTCCATGGCTTCCCAGTCTATCCGACAGGCTCTGAGCAATCAGGCAAAGACAGTGGACGATCTTTCTAAAACGCTGATTGGCTGTTTTTCTAAATTACAAGTTAGCACTTCAGCACGGTCAAGTCTCCAGCAAACGGATTCCCCTCAAGGTCCTTAGGGATTTGTGACAACTCGACTCTTGCTCCTGGGATTTCCAGGCCCAAATTAGTGTTCCTAAAGGGATTTATTTGACAAATTTTTCTTGGTTATTAGTGGCTGGTGAGGAACTGCTTTTATTAGGAACCGAAACTGTCTTTTCCGCCGTGGGGGCGGGTGCTCAAAGAGTCCTAGAAGAAAAATATCAAGAGCGTGAGAACTGGGGATACCGAGAGCAGCTACACCACTGGGGCTAAACTGAGGTCTAGCTCAGTGACGGTCACGCTACAGATACTGAAAACTGACCGACTCTGAGTTTTAGTTTTGAATATAAAGTGCCGTCCAGCTCTTCGCTGGAGGTTGATTCTCTCCGGCCAATTCTCCTGCAGCATCATACTTTTCAATGCTAGAAAGGTCTTTTTTAAAGAGGGGTTATCTATCACAACACTCTGTTTAGGAATCCCTTATACTCCACCACCACCAAATTCCAGTCTTTGCTTAAATACCTCCGGAACCTGGAACTTACTACTAGACGCCAACCAGGCAGCCAGACTTACGGCTTTCCCAGACTTCTGGCCCCGGCGTTTGACTTTTGGCTTAGAAGGGATGAGGGGCCGGGGCGGACAGGAGCAGAGAGCCAAACGCTACACGAGGTGCTTGCCTGATCCCCAAGGCCTTTAAGGGCTGGCAGAAAAGAAAAGAGCCAACCACGGTGTTGGTGGTTTTTGGTGATGACCCTGACGCTCCAAGGTGACCAGGCTACTACAGGACGACGCCTGCGCAGTGCGTCTCCAGCCCGCACGCTGCCCTGACAACTGGCTAAGGGAGGGGCTGCTGGGTGGCAAAACAAGCCAGCTCCGCGAAGTTGCGAGGACCCGGATCATCCCGCCCCCCAGAGCAGAGCCGGAAGGAGGCGGGGCGAACCGGAAGAGGGTGAAATGCTGTGGGTAGGCACTCCATGGCTGTGAAGATGGCGGCGGCTGCGTGGCTTCAGGTGCTGCCTGTCATTCTTCTTCTGGGGTCTCAGACATCCCTATTGTCTCTCTTCGGTGTAGGACCGGCACCCGTCGCTGCTGCTGATCGATCAAAGTGGCACATTCCGATACCGTCGGTGAGTGTTCAGAAGCAACTAGCCTGGAGGAATAAGGGGGTGGGGCTACGGCGGCCCAAGGGGTCCATGAAGGTTCCTCAAAAGTCCGCTTCCAAAGGGGTGGAATTGCCGGGAGCATCTGTGTGTCTGGTTAATGGGGACCCGCTTTCCTGGAGAGGAAAGCCGTGCACTTCTGTGGGCAGGTTACCAGGAATGTCACTGCCACTTCAGAAGCAGAGAAGAGTGGTGGAGCGGTTTCTTAACAGCCGAGTCCGAGAGAACTTTCAGTGCCTGAGTTGAGACATGTAGATTTAATGTATAGTTAGAGAATAGTTTCTTTTTCAGCTAAAGTTCCACAGGATCCAGTAATCCCCGAGAGGAATATGTAAATAGGCGTCTTTCTTACTTTCTCTTTTTAACTGCACTTTTTTGTTACTAGATAATACTACTTAACGAAGTTGTTTGATTTCGTTTGAACTTTGAAATGGTTATTCTACGCCCGAATTAGGAATCCTAGTCGTTTAAAAAATGTATTTTAACATGAGGCTGGTTAAAATGGATGAAATATTATTCTAAAATTTGATATGGTAAGGTTAGTATTTTGGACAATTAATTAGATAGGTTGACCCTTTCTCCCCCTCGCCCGCTTTTAAACCTCATTTGAGTAAGAGCTATAGTTCTGTGAGCAGACAAAAATCAGATGCAGGCAGGAAATGCCGAAATGCATTAGTCCGATTAAAACCAGAATGGCCTTTTTGTTTCATTCCGTTCCACTCACTGGTTGTAATGTCCACATCTTATTTGAGCTTTTGATATGGCAGGCACTATAACTTTTGTTTATTTGGTGGAGATCTTCAGTTTCTCAATTTTAGGTATTTATTACAAAATGGTCTGTCTGCTTATAGAATAGTTTATTTGAAGAAATGGTTACTCTGGACAGTGATGGGTGAGTAAAGGGAAGGAACTGATTAAGGAGTCCCTCCCAGGAAGGTTTAAGTTAAGTTGGGATTTCTAGCAGCTTCCTAGAGTCCTTGCTTCCTTGCCTGTGGGGAAAAAATCATGTCTCTGTGCCAAGCTACAGAATTCTGCAGTTTGGATATGGTTGCATTTTACTAAGAGGAAGGACATTGATGTCTTGTTTATTAACAAAACTAACTTAGACTCTTTATAAATCATAGATTTTTATACCAGTTATATTCTACATTGGGAAATAAAGTGACATGATGCTAATTATCTTTCTCTCCTTTATCTTTGCAGGGGAAAAATTATTTTAGTTTTGGAAAGATCCTCTTCAAAAATACCACAATCTTCCTGAAATGTGAGTTTTTGTGTTTCATTAAGTTTTCTTTGAACTTTTCAGTGATCTTCAAATTAACCTATTTTCTACCTCTGATGATCTACTCTCAACATATATACTAAAATTTAATAATCTAGCAATGTCTGGGTATAATAAACATGTAGTATAACTAGGTCCTTTACTGAGAAATCTTCAAAGTATTTACTAGTGTGAAACTTAATTTTCTTCTTTTGTTTTTCTGGTGTTTATAAGTTAGATGAGTTGTGTTGATTGATTGCCTGCATGATGTTTTAATCTAAGTCATAGTGGTACCACCAATTTTGCTTTTATGTGCTTGTTAGATGATTACTGAACAGGTTTTGTAGGCTTGTCAGACCATTGGCTCTGAACGAATATGTTCAGTAAATCTTTTGTTTACAAAAGGAGTATGTTACCACTTGGATCTTTGGAAGAGGAAGCTCAGAGATATTATCAGGAAATAGGGATTACTTAGAACAAAACCAGTCTGTCCAGTGGGAAAACCACTGTATCTAAATCCAGAATATCCCATTCCAGTTTTAAAGAACAGCTTCTTTTTATTTTTGAAACTGGCTTTATTTTAGAGAATAAATGGTGATGAGCAGCCAGTTCCACTTCAGGATCAGGGTAAAAATCCTGATTATCCGTCTGTCTGTGCTTCTCTGTATGTATTTCCCCATGAAAGTGCAAAGTTTTAAGTCATAGTTGGATGATTTTATTACTTTTGTAATTAATAAGTAGTTATTAAAAACCTGCTCTGTGTCAGGCTCTGTTTTAGACTGCAGGGAAGTGATAGAAAAGTCCCCTTACTAAGCTTACAGTGTAATGGGAGTAAAGGGGGCAGATAGAATTTCCATGAGGAATAGACAGTGTCTGTGAACATGCAATCTAATGACTTAAACATGGTTTAAATCTAATCTACTCTGACATGCTGGTCTTTCTTTTGACAGTTTACTAGATAAAAGTATCTTCTAGGGATAGCAGTATTTGTCTTCTGGAAAGCCTGAGAGTCTATATGCTATTCTATTAATTATGTATTGTCTTTTCTTATCTGTATTTTGATCTAATGGTGTTTTGCCAAGCTTATGCAAATTGTATAATTTGAAGTGTCTACATTTCATTGTGTTTGGAGGATTTGTGGCTCCTTAAAAATTACATTATCTTTCACTTTGTTACTTTTGTGCTTTTTCATATTTACCTTGTCTCTGATTTTGTACTTTTGTGCATATGGTATTTAGTTTTCCATGAGCTTGGCAGGACCCTATTCATTGTCCCTTAAAACCATTTAAATGGTGTCTTTTAATGTAAATAAGTATTTTTGCAGCCAAATTTCCCCACAAATCTGTGTATTGGGATTTTCTTATTGGCTCTTATTTAATTAAGCCTGTCTTTGTAGAGTTCTTCTGAATACTTCATAGCAGAATTGCAATATCCTTTTCATCATTTCCATAAATTCAATTCAATTATGTCAGGTTTTTGTGCATTTTAATGAAACTTTTAAAAGTGTGCTACTTAAAAACTTGAGAAAACAAAACAAAGAAAACAGAAAAGTTATCATTTTAGGTTTCTGGATGCAGTCGTGTCTGTCCTTGTCACAATTGCATAAAGTAGGTATTCTTAGTATATGTCCTTTTCCACAGCTAGGATCAAAGATAAAAGAACACTGACTTGCCCCAGATGAGAATGATTATCAGTCATATAGTCAGATTTTTGTGTTCACAAGTCTTCAGACCAATACCTAGAGGTCTCTCTTAAGGGGGGCTTGAAAAGGATTTAATACTCCTTTATCTTTGCTTTTGCCTCCCACTCTCCCCAGCTGGGTTTGCTTTTTAGTTCATAGTTCTTTCTATCCAATCTTGGTATCTATCAAGGTCTAAGCCATGAATTTTTTTCCTCAGTGGAACTTTTTAAAATATTACCTTGAGATATCCCTAATGTTGTTACTTCTTTGTATACTAAAGTGTTCTGCTAGATAAATATTTGAATGGTAATAGAAGTCTGCTTTTTAACTTAGGACTGCTTTATCACCTCCACATTTTTCCCAACAGGGAACCAGAAATCCAGCCATAAAAATAGAGTTTCAAAGGTTAAAAACTGTTTAATTGCTGTTTCTTTTTGGGAACAATAATTAAATGCATCTGAAGAGTAGCCAGTTCTTTTTATATATATATTACTTCATTACCTTGTGTTTGGAGAAGGAACAGTCTTTTGAGTATCTCAGTTTAGCAGGGAAGAAATGAGATGTGGGTAACAGTTTAGAAAAAAATGTTTTGTTTGGGTATGATCTTTTATTCACAAAGATTTCTTTTATAGTTGATGGAGAACCTTGTGCTGTATCTTTGAATATAACCTGGTATCTGAAAAGTGCTGACTGTTACAATGAAATCTACAACTTCAAGGTAAGGAACATAAAATTGACAGACTCTTTCTTCCTGGGCTTTTGAGATCTTGGGGTCCCAAACTGATAGAGGAAGGAGTGTCATGTAGCTATGTAGAAAAGATCTGAAACTAGATAGAATCCATGCTCTCCCAATTTGTGATCTACTGTACCAGCAGTTCTCAAACTTTTTGGTCACAGAATTCTGTTAAATTCTTAAAAATTACTGCAGGCTCCACAGAGCCTTTGTTCATATGGGTTACTGTATTAGAAATTAAAACAAAATACATATTAACTTATTTAAAAATAGCAATAATAAACTCATAATAAAAATAGCAATAAAAAATAATAAAAATGTTAATATAAATATTTTTAATGAAAATCTTTTCAAAAAAACCTGGAAGACTGGTGTTACTATTTTTTTTTTTTGGCAAATCTCTTTATTTAATGTTGGGTATAATAAAGACAGCTAGATTCTTACATCTTCTTCACTCAGTCTATTGCAGTACACTATTTTGATTGAAGTATATGCACAAAATGAATGTGGCGTTACACAGATATACAGTTGGGAAAGGAAATGGTATTTTAGTAGTGTTTTCAGATGATTGTGAATGGTTATTTGATTCTATACCAAAACCTAACAAATGAAGTTTCTAAAAGGTTAGTTGCAATGGGGAATCTGAAACCATATCAGTGAACTCTTTTCGTACTGTTACTAAGATAAATTGGTGTTTCCATACACTTTGCGTGGTCTTTTACCCATGTCTGATTCTGTAACATCATTCATTGGTCATTTAGAAAATACTGGTTGACTGAATTATATAAGCTGTCCAAATATTAATTCATTTTACAATTAACTCAAAATTACATTTGCTAATATTACCCTCAGTCTGTCAGAAATTCCATAAGTATTGGAAGCTGTTAATCTCATCGTGAAGCACATACAAGTTTTCTAGAATTCTGGTTTTTACTCGAAAGCTCCAATTTTATCATTGATGGCGATTATTGTCAGTTATAATCCTTGAAGTGACAGCCTCCCTTTGCCCATTTTCAAGAAACTATCTCCCAAATAACTGTCTGGGAGAATAACAGTCTGAGTAACTGTAGTTTGTTATTCTTTCAAGTAAATGAAAAAAGTGGATACTTTAGTTCGCAAGTCAAAACAGGTGCCAAGTGCTTTATCTCAATAATCAACAGTTTTTGTGTCCTTTTGTTTTGTCTCAAAATATTAAAAAAGGCATGTACTCAAAAGGTTCAGATTTAATAACATTAATAATTTTACTGCTTCATCCAGGACATTCTTACATAAAACTGGCTTTTTTTTGAACTGCAAGTTTGTGACTGGAGAGTACAGTGACTACTAGTATGATTAGGTGCCACTGCTTGGTTCCTGATAAGGGTCATCACTTTCACCCATCATTATTTTTGCACTATCAGCACAAGGCAAATAACATGTTGTTATGAAAGTAGTTTTGATCTGTTAGAGCTTGTGAAAGAGTCCATGGATCATGCTTTCAGAATTGCCATTAGTATACTATGAACATTGAAGCTATATGACTCCAAGATGGATTTTTTAGGCCTTTTTCCATTCTGTTTCCATTCCCCTCTTCTTCCCTCCCTCCCTCCCTTCCTGCTTCCCTCCTCCCTCTCTTCTTCCTTCCTTTCCCCTACAATTCTTGAGGTTTCTTTTCAAAGATAATCTGACTGGTCCTTAAAAAATACCCACCACCCAATTGGTTTTTTAAACCTTAAGCCTTTTTGAATTTCTGCCTCGTATTAATGTTTTGCATGATCTTTTTGGTGGTTTGGTGATTGGTTTTGCTTTTGTCACACAGTATTTTCTAGAGTTGATAATGAGGAGGAGTACTAAAAGGACTGAAGAATTTAAAGAGAAATAATAATACCTCCAAAGTATGATTTGAAATATCATTGATTCTTTTTTCTTAAACTAACAGTAATTGAATTTACACTTAAAAACATCATATATTTGAAACTTGTTATAAACTGGTTAAGCATTTAGCAGATCCAGTCTTCATAGGAAGTACAAGTTAGGAATGTAAAAATTATTCTGGTTGCCATGGGACGATGCAAATGTCAAGCAGATGAAAATGTGAAATTGGTTGCTTAGGAAAAAAGAGGGCAACATTAGGAATGAAGTTATGGGAGAAAACTGAAAGAATTGATGGAGTTTTTTCAGCATATTAACAGTGGGCTGTGAACAGCTTATAACAGTTTTGTGCTCTGTCTTAGCTTATGAGCACATCTTGGTGGTGGTGTTGATTTAGTCAAGTAACTCTTATAAATATATTTTCTTGGGACAAAACTCTCTGAACTCTTGATAGTGTCCCAGTCTTCCTAGAATTTTTAGAGGCACTACCCTTTTGAGCCATGTGCTGCTGTTCTGCACTTTAGAGTCTAATACTGTTAGATTCTTGTATATTATATAGCATCATTGTTTGATTTTGTTAATTTTTTAAAATAGCAAACCTAAGACTGTATTTGTGCAGTAGTCAACCTGTTTGATACCTTTAAATATCTTAATGTGAAAGATAAGTTACATACTTTGAATTTTCTCTTTCCAGGCAGAAGAAGTGGAGACATATTTGGAAAACCTTAGGGAAAAAAAAGGCCTATCTGGGAAATATCAAACATCATCAAAATTGTTCCAGAACTGCAGTGAACTTTTTAAAACACAAGTAATGTTTGATGGTGGTTGAGGGGAGGGAAGTAGAAGAGGTGAAAAATGGAGTGTCTGTCTTTTTGGCAATACTGATTTTCCACTTCCCAATTCTTTCTTCCGACAGAAATAAGCTTGTTTTGATAGGTGCATAGTCAGCCACTTAAATGCTCATCTCATTAAAGAGAGGGTGTACTTTCCTTTGTGTGTAAAAAGCACACACCCAATCCTTGTTTATTGTGGTAAAATATACATAAATAAAATTTACCATCTTAACTATTTTTAAACCTATGCCATTCAGTACACTGACATTAATGTGCAGCTCTCAGCACCAGCCATCTCCAGAACTTTCTCATAATCTCAAACTGACACTTCATAACCAGTGAACAGGAGCAATCATCCCCTTCCCACATCCCAGTTAACAACTGTTCTACTTTCTGTCTCCATGAATTTGACTTCTCTCAATACCTCAAAGAAATGGAATCGTGTAGTATTTATTTGGCTCCTTTCACTTAGCAAATGTTTTTAAGATTAATTCACATCACATGTATCAGAGTTTGTAAGGCTGAATAAATTCCATTGTATGTGTATACCACATTTTGCTTATCCATGGGACATTTGAAACCAATTTTTTACTCTCATGTCATCTCATGTAATGTGTCCCCAGAAAAATCTGTTTTTAGGTTTTATTGATACAGATGCAAATCAAAGGGTTGAATTTCTGCATAGAGGGGAACGAGTGCATATTGTATATTTTTAATGCTTACTTGTATATCATATAAATGAGGATTATTATTATAAAATCTCTTTTCTTAGAAATAGGATCTGATGCCATTTTTTTAATAGAAAAATTACATAGTTTTTAGGTGTTGAGAATAGTTGTAACTATAGCCTTTCGTTTGTCCTTTCTGCAGTTACAACGTACATATTGCTTCAGAATATTTAGTATATTGCCTTGAAGAGGAAAGGGTTCATGGAAAGCTAGTTTTTTTTTGTCCAGTTACTAGAAGTAAAGTTTATTGATAGGAAAGCTTTAATTTAATAATTAGTAATTGATAAGCAACTGTAGTAATTGTTAATTGAACTATAAAAATTGAGTTCTTGTCAAGCTTAGATTTTATGGACTTGGAGGAAAAAGAAAATATATTTAAAATGGTAGAAAAAGAAAACTAGGAATGATGTGGTGTTGAGCAGGGGATTTTCTGTTGGTTTTCCAAATTTACCCACCAGGCTGGGAGGATTCGTTGACCATTCTTGGATCTGATTATGGAAAGCTACTGTTGCCCAAGGTGCACTGCTTTTAGATCTGCTACAATCTTTCCAAGGTCTTGGCACATACCCCCTATGGGTAAGGTTTCTTCGCCATCTCCAGTCCAATGTCCACAGTTGAAATACATGCTCTAATTAGGAAGGAGAATGCTCCATTTGTTGAGAAAGGATCAGTGGACCCAGGAGTTTGGAATCTTAGGTTCAAATCCCATTTCTGCACCTAAAGCTTTATAGTGTTGAGCCACTTTTTCTCATTTGTTGAAATTAAAATTCTCATTGAATGAGAAATTTTTCTCATTCTCCGTCCTAAACATACAGTTTCTATGTAAGGTTTTATTATTCTTAAATACCTATAGTTCTTGGAGAAAAATTGAGTGGACAATTGGTTTGATAGTATTTTTTAGTTCCCAAGCAGGGCTTTATTCACTTGTTGGTGGTTAGTTGGAATCTTTTATCAATGCCATTATTGTTAAATTTATTGTTATAAACAGTAAACTTATTATATATTTGTATAAATATATATTTAAATAAATTTATATATTTATTTAACCATGTCTGTGGACCTTGAGCTAGTTTTCTTTTACTGTTATGCATCCTTAATTTTGTTTTTGTATTTGTTTCACAGAGCTTTTCTGGGGATTTTGTGCGATTGCCTCTTATAGGAGAAAAACAGGAGGTAATTGTTTTCCTTGTTATATGTTTCTGAGAATAAAGTAAAAATTCTGAATTAATTTTCTTTTTTTTTTTATTTTTGAAGGCTAAGGAAAATGGAACAAATCTTACCTTTACTGGAGACAAAACTGTAAGTGTAGTAGGGAGTGTGGGGCATTGAAAACATTTCAGTTTTCTTATGTTTGTATATTTTGAATCATTAACATTCTAACATTTAAAAAGAAACTGAAGAGTGGAAGCTTGTACACCAAAATGTTAATAATGATTGTCTCTGGATGATATTATAAGTATGTTGTTTATTTTCCTTTTGTTTCTATATTTTCCATATTTGCTACACTCAATCTGTATTGTTTTTGTAATTATCACCCCATAAATGTCACTTGTAAGTAGGAAGAAATTTTAACAAAAGAACCTTCAGCTCCATCTAAAATTATCTTGTGATAGAATATAACTGGAAGAGTTTAGAGTATTTAAGTAAAGTGGAAGAAAATATAACTTAAATTTTCAAAATTCACTTTCTGATTCATAGTAACTAATTCCTCAAAACTTTGCCTGTTAAAATATAGAAGAAATAACATATCCATGTTGGGTCATGCTTTTTACAAAACTGATTAAAGTTTTAAATTTTACAGTAACTTTAAGACATACATATCTCAGAATTTATCCCTTTAAAACATAGGATTCAGTGGTTCTTAGTATGTTCCCAAATTATGTAACCATCAGTCACTAATTTCAGAGTATCTTCATCCTGCATAGACATTAGTAGTGATTCCTTGTTCCACCCCACACCCCGCCCTATTCTTTCTATTTTTATGGATTTTCCTGTTCTGTTAATTTCATACAATGGAATCATATAATTTGTATCTGGCTTCTTCACAATTTAAAACTTTTATTTCCTTCTTGTGCAGAGATTTAAGATCAGTCACAGCTGAGAGATCTCAAGTGTCTCTTGGGCGTGTGTTCACATCCTGTGCATATGTGCACAGCCCTGCATGTACTCATGGTCTTCCAGATTTCCAGGGATATTTTTGGAGCTTTTAAAAACTGCTGTGGACATCTCATTTCCAATTTTTAAATTTTTAGTCAGCCTCTTGATAGCTCCACCTAGTGGCATTGCTTCTGGTAGCTTTGATCTTTCACAATTGTTGCTGAGTATTTTGACAATGCCTTCCTTGAGTACAGGGTCCTCCCCAGTGAGTGATCTCTGAGTCAGTCTTAGAAAAGACAAGCCCTAGGAATAGAGCTTTCCAGCGTATGCCAGACAGCTCTGGTGCTTGGGCTTTAGGGGAGGGACCTCCAAACTTGTTCTGTTTTTTCCCAGTGGCTGCAGAAGTGCCGTTTTTCACAGCTGTTGTAGTTGTGAGGACTTTAGTTTCAAGGAGCTTGGAAGAGGGGCATGGGCGAAGGAAAATCCAACAAGCTTGCTTTTCTTACTGAGATTCACTATTTATCTTGAGGAAACACTTCTAGGTTTGTTGCAAGTCTTTTGTTAATTTCCAGAGTTCCTAAAAAGTCCCATCATTTCTGCCCATGTTCTTGTTGCTTTTATGGGTGAGTGGATTTTCAGTGGTCCTTATTCTGCCATTCTGAAAGTGTCCCCACTCTCCTTGCCCTGCTTATAGTTAAACAGAATTTTAACCTAAGAATGAGTTTGGCATGGCACGCTTCATGATATTTTTCTTTTTTTTGAATAACAGTATCAGTTGGGATTTTCTTACTGCTAATGTATGCATATTTGCTATAAAAAATTTAGAAATATATATAAATGAAAACATAATCATACTACCACAACACACAGGTAGACTATAAATATATTTTCTAGTTTTTTGTTATATGCATGTTTATATTTATTTAAAAATGGGAATCCTATAATATGTGTTGCAGCCTTTTTAGCTTAGCAGTATAACATGGACATCTTTTCAGTTCAGTAAATATTGTATGACATGGTTATTTAAATGCCTGCATAGTATTTTATTGTATGAATACATTGCAATTTATTAACAATTTCCCTATCTTGCACTATTTCACTATCTTGCAATTTTAAATAGTGTTGCAGTGAATATTCCTGCAGATTGGTTTCTTTTTAGGTCTTTATTTTCTGGTTTTAAAAGATTCCATGTTGGTGAACATTTTTCTTCTGTAACTTAAGAGTAAAAATGTTTTATAATTATATTTTGTGTTGTGTGATTACACAGAACACATGAATGTTAACCAAAATGAGATCGTATTGTATCTGCTGCTGTGTAATTTCTTTTGTCTTAACAAATTGGTACATTGATACTACTTCACTCTTTTTTGTGACTACAGACTATTCCATTTTACCTGATTCTTGTAATTAATAATCAGTTAATGTATGTTAGCTTGTTTGCAAATTTTCACTACTATGGATAAGGTCACATTCATAATGTCTAGCTTTATCTTTGTGCACATTTAGAGGTGGTATTGCTGGGTCTAAGTGTATGCCAGATTAATAAGTTTTTAAGAAATGCTTTGTCAAAGTTCTCTGCAGGAAAGTTGTAGCAATTTATGGTCCCAAAAAAGGAAGATTGAGTTTCCCTCTTTCTGCACAAATAGTGGCTATTATAATGTAAAACAGATTTTATGCAGTTTGTCAGGTTAAATTATTGTAAATTGTATATTTAAAAAATAAGTGAAGCTGAACATTCATCTGGGTACATATCAGCTGTTTGTAATTGCGCTTTATTCGGTAGTCTTCTGTGCATAGCATACTTTTTAAATTCTACTCAAGTCATGATCCTTGTTCCTAGTGATTAAAGTTGGCTGAAAAAATGGTCCTGTCAAATAACACAAGTAATATTTAGAAATATTTATCAGATTGTAGCCAAAAGAAATCAAAGAGTTATCTCTCCTTTGGATCATTCTTCCTCAAAATTGGGCCAAAGAGCAAAACTGGACAGCTACATCTAAGAAAATGAAACTGGATTATTGTCTTAACTCCATACACAAAAGTAAACTCAAAATAGATCAAAGACCTGAATGTAAGTCATGAAACCATAAAACTCTTAAAAGAAAACATAGGCAAAAATCTTGAATATAAACATGAGCAACCTTTTCCTGAACTCATCTCCTTGAGCATGGGAAACAAAAGCAAAAATGAACAAATGAGACTACATCAAACTAAAAAGCTTCTGTACAGCAGACATCATCAGCAAAACAAAAAGCCCTCGTATGGGAGAATATATTCATAAACGACATATCCGATAAGGGGTTAACATCCAAAATACATAAAGAGCTCACATACCTCGACACCCAAAAAGCAAATAACCTGATTAAATAATGTGTGGAGGATCTGAACAGACACTTCTCCAAAGAAGAAATTCAGATGGCCAACAGGCATGTGAAAAGATGCTTCACATCACTGACCAGGGAAATACAAATTAAAACTACAATGAGGTTTCACCTCATACCAGTTAGGATGGCCAACATCCAAAAGACAAGGAACAACAAATGCTGGCAAAGATGTGGAGAAAGGGGAACCCTCCTACACTGTTGGTGGGAATGTAAGTTAGTTCAACCTTTGTGGAAGGCTATATGGAGGTTCCTCAAAAAACTAAAAACAAATACAATTTGACCCAGTAATTCTACACCTAGGAATTTACCAAAAGAAAACAAGACCCTCAATTCAAAAAGACATATGTACCCCTATGTTTATTGCTGCACTTTTTAATAGCCAAGATAATGGAAGCAACCAAAGTGTTCACCAATAGATAAATGGATAAAGAAGATGTGGTACATATACACATGGAATATTATTCAGCCATAAGAAAACAAATCCTCCCATTTGCAACAGCATGGATGGACCTAGAGGGTATTATGCTCAGTGAAACAAGCCAGGTGGAGAAAGACAAGTACCAAATTATTTCCCTCATTTGTGGAGTATAATAACAATGAAGCAAAACTTAAGGAACGTAACAGCAGCAGAGTCACAGACTCCAAGAAGGGACTAGCGGTTACCAAAGGGAAGGGGGGAAGCGGGGAAGGGGTGGTGGGGAGGGAGAGGGAAGGGTATTAAGGGGCATTATAATTAGTATACACAATATAGGTAGGTCACGGGGAACTCAGTATAGCACGAGAAGACAAGTAATTACTCTATAGCATCTTACTGTGCTGACAGACAGTGACTACAGTGGGGGGTGAGGACAAGTGATAACGTGGGTGAATGTTAAAAGCATAATGTTCATGTGAAACCTTTATTGTATATCAGTGATACCTTAATTAAAAAAATATTTTAAAAATTTCTGCCAAAGAGGAGAATTCTAATCCTATTTAAAAGATGCTCAAAAGTTCAGTACCTCTAACCCCTTTTGTTAAAGCTCTGATAAAACATGGTTTTTAGAAGAAGGGGCCTCTTCCTTTTCCCTTCAACTAAGATTAGATTTAATTTTTGATGAACTCAGTTTTCTGGTTTAATATAAACAGTGATGTGATATATGTGATATATTGACCATTATGTAATGTTTTTAAATTAATAGGTTTTTTTTTTTAGAGTAGTTTTAGGTTCACAACAAAATTGAGCAAAAAGCAGAGTTCCCACATACCCCGCTCAGATGCACATAGGCTTTACCATCAACCTGTGAACTAGTGTGGTTCATTGGTTATAATTGATAAACCAATGTTGATACATCATTGTCAACCAAAGTCCATAGTTTACATTAGGGTTAGTTCTTTGAGTTGTATATTCTTTGGGTTTTAACAAATGTATAATGACAGATATATACTGTTATAATATATAGAACAGTTTCATTGTTCTAAAAATCTCCAGTTCTCCACCTGTTTATCCCTCCCTCCTCCCAAGCCCCTGGCAATCACTGACCTTTTGCTCTCTCTATAGTTTTGTATTTTCCAAAGTGTCATATAGTTGGCATCATATAATATATAGCCTTCTCAGATTGGCTTTTTTCACTTACTAAATAAGCATTGAAGATTTCTCCATGCCTTCTTGTGGCCTGACAGCTTCTTTTAGTGCTGAATATTCTGTTGTCTGGATATTTACAGTTTACCCATTCACCTATTGAAAGATACCTATTGAAGGAGCTAATTATAGCTGTTACTATTAATGTTAGGGGCATGAGGATTAAAGAGTGTACTAAATTTTACGTGTTTAATAGAGTGCCTGGCATATGAATGTTATTTTTACAGGCTCAGAATACCTGTATTCCAGAGTTAAATGTAAATTTTGTCAAGTCCTGGAACATGAGAATTAATAAATCCCTTTTGAAATTTTAAGAGGTAGTTTTAAGGTATGTAAAATTAATAGCCAACCGGTTTAGTACACCAAAGTTTTACTGGGTTGATGAACAAGTAAGTTCAGGAAAGATTCAGTTAATTATGGGTAGACAGTACATGATGTACCTATAACTTTGAAGCTCTAAAATTTTCTCACAAATTTCTCCAAAATATTATCAGAGATCATCAGGCAAAGGTAAATCAATATATGATTCAGCATGGTGCTTATGTTCTTAAATTACTAAAATAATCTAGTAAATGTGTAGCTATAGGATCATTTAATCTGCTTTTTTGACACGGGATTTTTGTAGCATGGAATATAATTTTTGAACTCTTGTTTTAGCCTTTTCTTGGGTTATAGGACAATTTGAGCATTTGAAAAAAGCTGTGAGTCCACAGGAAAATGCATAAATATGCAAAATCTATTACATGCTTTGAGGGGTTTCATAGAGCAGTGAGGCTTATCCAGAGATCTCTGGAAAAAAGTTCCTTTTAAGACCAGAAGTAATAACTTGTGAACCTAAGTAGTAGTACCTTCTTTCACACACGGGCAAGAAGCCGCCAGTTGTTTTCTGTGTTCATCTCCTTTATCTTCGTGTCCTACTTTTGTGTATGTGAAGGTCCATAGTCCCTCTAGCATGAATGGCAACACATCCTTCGAAGGCTTTTTGCTAGAGCTCTGCACAGATTGCATTGGCTTTGGAACACACAGTTCCCAAGTAACTAGTTCTGTAAACATGGAGGCTGTTACGTTAACTCCACTTCCTTGACTTCGGGGGCAGTGATTGTTGCTTTCCACGTAGACTAACAAGGAGTAAATGTTTGATATAAATGTGAGATATTGTTGGTAGAAATTCTGGTAGTCTTGGGAAGGGCATTGAACAAAAGAAATTAGATTCAGGAATTGGCATTTATAATTCACTGATATCATGGGTGTTTTTGTTATTGTTTTTAGGTTATTTAAATAATCTTAGTTTGTTCAGGAAATGTGTAAGATTAAGATATAGGTAGTATAGTACGGTTTAGTTACACAGAGATTCAATTTAATGATTCCAGTTGATGTTTTCCTTATAAAAAATACATAAGATAAACAAGATTTCCTGCCTTTTTAAGTTTAATTTATAATCTAACCTACCTCATATGTATTGTAGGCCTGTTTGTTTTGTTACACTTACTGTTCTAAATGAATGAAAGTGGAGGGCTCAACCATGTTTCTGGGCACATTCTGGAAAATTTTTGAGTTATATTATTAACTTATATTCTAAATCCTTAAACTTAAAGATTTGGTGTCTCTTCTCCTTTCTAGGCAATGCATGATCCATTGAAAACTTGGCAAGATGCACCATACATTTTTATTGTGCATATTGGGATTTCACCTTCAAAGGAATCATCAAAAGAAAATTCACTAAGTAATCTTTTTACCAGTAAGTCCATATCATTTTTTTTACTAGTTATATTATTATTATCTAGTTGTGTCATGCATGGTGAGTAGTGTAAAATTGCTTTAAGGAAGGAAGGAATAATTAAGAATGTTTGTTGTGAAGTAAAAAAACCAAGGAAGAGAAATTAAAATTTCTTTGTACATGGTATGTATCACAATCTTAGGCTCTTCACATACGCTTTCTTACTATGCATCATAGATACTAGATTTTATTTTTCTTCATTTGCTTCTCCTGCATTTTAAGTTTTTACATAGTATCAAATTCTCAGTATTCTGAACCAGACTTGTCAAAACTTGGAAAATTTGAAATTAAGTGATTTTGTAATTGTTTAATGTCTCAATGTTTCTAAGTGTTCTCCTTTCACTCTTGCATCCCAGTTCATGGAGTCATCATCTCTCACCTGGAATTTTGCAGTATCTTACTAGCTGGTCTTATTTCCTATAGCTTCTGTTTTTCTGTCTTCCTTCTCCTTTGCAGTTTTCTTCCCTCCCCTGCTTTCTCAACTAGAGCACTGAATAGCAACAGTTATGGTGGCCATCCTTATTTTGCTCCTGACTTTCTGACAATATTGGCACATTCACCATTAAGTATAATGTTTATTACAGATTTTTCAAAATACTCACTTAGTTCTTTCTAGTTTACTAAGTGTATTTTTTTTAAGTATTAAGAATGAATGCTTGGTTTTATCAAATGCTTTGATTGTGTTGACTAAAATGATTATATAGATTTCCTCATTTAATGTTAAATAACTGATTTCCTCCATTAATGTGATAGGTTACATTAGCTGGTTTTCAAATACTAAACCATTCTTGAATTTTTAATATACACACACTTGAATCTTGAAACATATACACTATTTGGTCTTCACACATATACACACATGCTCGTTAACATGTATACATACCTGAATTTTATTTTCCAGAATTTTATTCAGAATTTTTGGTGTATGTTCAAAGTAAGGTTGGTTTATAATTACCTTTTCTGGTAAGTTTTCTGTGGGTTTTGGTGTCCAGGTTATGCTAATCTTATACAATTAATTGGAGAATGCTCTCTATTTTTATGTAAGGATAGGATTGTCCATTCCTTCACTGTTTGGTAGAATCCTTTATGATAGTATTTTTGCCTGATGTTCTTTCTTTCCTTGCCTGTATTGATTTTAAACAACTGATTCATTTTCTTTAATAATAATGAGTATTTCATTTTTAGTTTTTCTATTTCCCTTGAATCATGGTTTTGTTTTTCAGCAGTTGTCCATTTCATTCCATACTTTCAGATTTGACATAAAGTTATTAATGTACCTGAATCTGTAAGCTTATTTTCATTCTTAGTAGCTTTTATTCCTTCTTAATTTTAAAAATCTTTTTCTAGACTTTTGATTTACAGTGTTTTTTCTCAGTGAACTAGCTTGGTTTTGTTAATTTTCCAAACTATTTTTTTGTTGTTTATTTCTTTAATTTCTACTTTTATCTTTATTATTTCTGTCATTTGACTTAATTTTTTTTTTTATTAATCTACAATTACATGAAGAACATTATGTTTACTAGGCTCCCCCCTTATGACTTAATTTTAAACTCCTGTTTTTTGTGGATTCTTAATTCCATAAAATTTGTAATTTTATGAATGCTTAGTTCCCAATCCAGAGGTGGGTCTTAAGTTTCATAGTAAAATGGTAAACAGCAGATCTAGGCAAACCAGAGGGTGGCCTGGCACAGTTTCTGCACCTAAGATTTACATGTATCCTCTTGTCTCTCTAGACCCACAGCTTTCTAATGAGTAATAGTCTCAAGGAACAGTTGCCAGTATTTACTTCTTTCATTGAAAAAGATGGAGAAGTCTTGCTCTGCTCCACTTAAGCTTCTTCATGTGTGGAATTTGGCTCCAGTCCCCCTTTTCCTTGGGATCCTTCAAGTTTGGTTATCCTGTAGGAACTGTGCTCCCAATTACCATAACCTGCTTTGGGGCCCAGAGTCCAACATGACCAGGAATGTAACCTCATGCACAATTCTGCATTTTTGTTCAGTATTCATATTTGGAGATGTTTATCTTGTTTGGGGGCTTAAGTCCTTTTTGTTTTATCCATCCATTGTTTGGAGCTAGGAAGATGGCATGGAATTAACTACACCTTGTGAAAGTCTTAGAATTCTCTCTGAAGCAATTTTACCACCTTTCTTCCCTTCATTAAAACTTTTGATGTCTCTCCACTGCCTATAAAATGTCCACATTCTATAGTAAGGCTTAGAAAACTACAACTTTCCCAGTTTATCTTTTGCTTCCTTGTGTCAAAATGGTACTATATTAATCTTGTACTACATGTTCTTTAAATATATCATGCATTTCCACACCTGTCTTTAGTCATATTTCCTCTGCCCAGATGGCATTTTATACTTGTCCTGGCATATGTATACTCATGACCCTCTGGGTCTGGCTCAGAGGGACAGTTCTCTGTGTTGCTTTCCAGCACCTTCCTCCCTCTAGATGATAATCTGCTAGATGGCAGAAAACATCTTACGTGTCTTTCCATCTCCTATGTTTACCATAGTGCATGCCACATAGTATGTGCTCAGTTAAATGTTATATTTAAGCTTACAGTAGGGGTTAGCCAGCCTTTTCTTTAAGGGCCAGGGAGTAAATGTTCTCTAATTGCCCAGTTCTGCAGTTGTGTGAATGCAGCCATAGACAGTATGTGAGTGAGTGGATGTAGCTGTTACAAAACTTTATTTACAAAAGGTGAATGGCCAGATCTAGCCCATGTGATATATTTTTGCTGACCCCTGGCACAGAGTAAGAAACGGATGTGACACATATTCACAAATAATTATATTTGTTCTTTTATTAAATTAAGAAGGTATGATTTAATAACCAGTTCTGCTATGAAATTTTTATGATTGCTATTATGGGATGCTCCTCTTGTTCATTAAAGAATTGGACCTGATTTACTTGTAATAATGGTATGTCCTTTTTGCCTAATGAAAATGGGTGGAAATTTTTGTTGAATAGGCAGTTGATAGTCTGTCTTTGGAGATAGATACCACGTCACAGAGAAGTCAGTTTCTATTTATTAATCCTACCTAAAATTTATCCAAATAGCTGTATCAGTTACAGTTTAAAAATAGCCATAAGTTTTCTTCAGTAAGACACATCTTTCATACTCTTGTTACTGTCATTTATGCTTCATTAAATGCTTTGGTATTATTAAGTACTTCTGAAAAATGATACATACATCACTATAGTGAAATCACATATAACTGAAGTAGGTAAAAAAAATAAAGCAATAGGAAAATACATGTATGGATAGAGAGAAAACAGAGGACAGCGGAATGAAGAAATGAAGTCCTATACTTTTCAGAGCATATTAGTGATGTAAGGAAAAATGTGTATGAAGTGTGTTTAAATTTCAAGGAGGTAGGGAATAGTTCCACTTGGGCAAGTCGCAAAGGGCTTTGTAGAGGAAGTACATTCTATCCAGTCTTTAAAGGACGTGAGTGTGAGAACATAGAGCTTTTCTCCTTAAAGATTCTGGCTGACTGGGGCAGAGGCATGGAGGTCTGTGCGGGACACAGCATGAACCATGAGAACACTTCACGAACCTCAGAGCTCTCTCTAAATACAGTAGTCTCCAGGATTGAAATGGCTAAAAGTAATTGATGCACTAGGTTCTTCATTAATTACATCAAATATCACACAATATTTTTGTTTAATTTCTGCATCCTTTACATTAATTCTGAAGTCTGTGTTTTGGCAGTGACTGTTGAAGTGAAGGGTCCCTTTGATTACCTCACGCTCGAAGAATATCCACTAATGATTGTAAGTGAACTTATATTCTGTATCTGTACCATAAATGAGTTTAGTTTGAAAGACTGTTTTGTGGCAGTATTCATTTTTAAAGAATTGTCTTGAACAGTTCAAAAAATACTACTTCTTGTTCTGTTCTTGCTTACTAGAATGTGACCTTGGGAGTGTCAATGAACCCTTCTGTGCCTCATTATTTTTACCAGTAAAATAAGAGGTCAATGATTTGTGGAATTTTAGAGTCAGAAAGTACCTCAAAGATTATTTCACACCTCACATTCTCTCTAGAATGCAAAGCCAGGGTACTTTTTAACAATCCTGTAGTTTCTGGTCCTACTTAAAGTAATTAAATAATGCCACTTCCTCCTCAGTGTGTGTGTGTGTGTGTAACAATCCTGTAGTTTCTGGTCCTACTTAAAACAATTAAATAATGCCACTTCCTCCTCCTCAGTGTGTGTGTCTGTGTGTGTGTGTGTCTGTGTCCATATCTTTGGGAATATCCATAATCTCTTTTCAGATTTTCTTTGCTCATGAGTGTTTTTTTTCTTCTTCCTTTTCCTTCTACAATTTTCCACCATGTTGCATTTCATTGCCTTCAGATGTTTCCTAACCCTGCACTGCTTTTTTCCTCTTCAGTGTTGTCTTCATTTTTATAATTTTCGATTGTGAGCTATAAAAGCTCTTGCAGTACAGAAGAGTGAGCGGTCACTCAGTGATGGGTCCTTAGGTGGTCTCCCTCTGCTTAAGAGGAGATGATTTTTTTTGTGTTAGTATTGAACTCCAAAAGAATAAAATACTGATTTTTTAAAACAGAAGGTGTAATATATATATATTTCTTATAGTTTGTTAAGACTGTATTGATTCTAAACTGGCTGTTGGACCTAATCCTCTTTCTCTTACCCTCTTGGCCGGCAGTTTTTCATGGTGATGTGTATTGTATATGTCTTGTTTGGTGTTCTGTGGCTGGCATGGTCTGCCTGCTACTGGAGAGATCTCCTGAGAATTCAGTTTTGGATCGGTGCTGTCATCTTCCTGGGAATGCTTGAGAAAGCAGTCTTCTATGCAGAATTTCAGAACATCCGTTACAAAGGAGAATCTGGTATGTAACCAAACAGTGTTTGCCAGTTTGTGAGTGATTGACTGGTGAGATGTGTGATAGTTTTCCTAAGGTCAGAAGTCAGTAAGGTTTAACTTTTTAGTTAATTATTAGAATAACTTAAGCAGACTCATTATGATTGTGACTTCTGATTTTAATCTCTTAACTTGTGGGTTCAGTGATTTACAAATGGTTTTATTGAAATATACTTAACAAAAGTTAAAATAGTGATCATTTTGGAAAGGATTATTACCACCATTGAATCTCAAATACCATGATTTTTAAGGCACCAATATTAAATGCATCTAAGAAAAAGTAAATACTGCCAATTTAATGTAAGATGCCTTTGATTGTAAGGTATGCTTTGATTTCAAAAATGTCAAAATATGGGGGGAAGTATATCTAAGAATTGGTAAAATGCAGTAATACCAAGAAAGCAAAAGGTTGTTATGGTTTAGTAATTAACAGGTAATGACAGAAACTTTTCTGTACTGGGTTTTGTGATAGCTCTGGTTCTCATGAGACCATTTCATTATCAATGATTATTGTTACAAGATATTGCTAATTAGATCTTTTCCTGTCTTTGAAAGGGCTTGTAAATAGTAGATGTGAAAATAATTTGAAGACTGTGTTTGTATGTGTTCTGTGCTTTTCTGTGTGTAGCTCTATTTCATAGGTTTTACAGATCCGGGGATGTTCCCTAGATATTATAAACTAGTGACTTATTCTGCTGAGGTTTTAGTGAAGTTGGGGGTAGAGAGGAAAGGTGACTTGAGGGCACCCAGATTGCTTTGGGTACATACTTGTAAAAACTGCAGGAGAGGTCTTTTTTTAGCAGGGCTAGTAGCAATGCTTATTCCGAAGAATGTTAAGAGCTAGGTCTGCATCCTGGCTCTAGAATTGTGCCTTTTCCCAAACCTAGATTAGAGCAGCTTCTCCCTCTTCTTCTTTCTCATAGTTCAAGGTGCCCTGATCCTTGCAGAGCTGCTTTCTGCAGTTAAGCGCTCCCTGGCTCGAACGCTGGTCATCATAGTCAGTCTGGGATATGGCATAGTCAAGTAAGTATGAAATTCCTATTTGGAAGAGCATATTAAAGCACTGATTAAATTGAAATAGTATTGCAAATTTCCAATGTAATTCTGAAAGAGTTGATAAAAGTTCATAAATAGTACAGGTATCTGAAATCTTGTAGATTTGTTAAATTGGAAAAATGTCAAATATTTCATTTTACTTTTTAGAACTCAAGAGGCATTTGCAGGAAAATCTAGAACATGCCCTGATACATCACACTTGTAGAGTAAACTTACAGTGACTTTACTGTTCCAAAATATTTTTGCAAAAAAGATTTTTTATGGGAAGACCATTCTTGCTATAACAGTCTGAAAATACTTTTATTTGAAAATATTTCAGAGAGTGCCTTCTATGTACTAGACATTGTTCTAGGTCCTAGGGATGTAGCAAGTAAAACTCTTGGAGTTTACTTTTGTGGAGGTAGGAGCCCAGACAGAAATAAATAAAATATCTAATATCCCAGTGAAGTGCTATGGAGCAGATAAAGCAAGGAAAGGGTATAGAAAGTGCTAAGCAGGAAGTGGAGGTTTTGCAATTTTAAGTAGAGTAGGTAAGAAAGGCTTTGGTTAGTGACATTTAAACAAAGATCTCAAGGTGACAGAACTGTATTTATATTTAGAGGAAGAGATGCTAAGATGTGGTCAAATTTAGTATATATTTTGAAGGTAGAGCCAATGGAATTTGCTGATGGACCAAATGTGTGATGTGAAAGAAGAGGAGTCAAGTATTGTGCCAGCTATTTTTGTTTGTTTGTTTGTTTGTTTGTTTAAAAGAGAGCAAGGCAGAGGCTTTTATTTAGAGAGAAAACAAGAGGACAGAGCTCTTGGCTCACACCAGGAGGAGACAAGAGAGCCTCTGTGCCAACTGTTTTGATCTGAGCAAGTGGAAGAATGGAATTGAGTTTTACTGAGTTCAGGAAGATCCCAGGTGGAGTAAAGTTGGAGTGGAGGCAAGATAAGGAGTTCAGTTACATATCCAAATGGGGAAAGTAAAGGAGAGAGATTAGGGTGGAGATATAAATTTGGGAGTCATCACCCTAAAGACTTTACGAAAAAACTACTAGAATTAATAAATGAATTCAGTAAAGTCATAAGGTACAAGATCAATATACAGAAATTTGCTGCATTTATATATACAAATGATTAACTAATTAAGAAATCAATCCCATTTATAATTGTATGAAATAGAATAATATACCTAGGAATAAACTTAACCAAGGAGATGAAAGATCTCTACTCTGAAAACTGTAAGACATTGATGAAAGAAATTGAAGACACAAGTAAATGGTAAGCTATTCCATGCTCACGGGTAGGAAGAATTAATATTGTTAAAATAGCCATCCTGCCCAAAGCAACTTACAGGTTCATTGTAATCCCTATTGAGATATCAGTGGCATTTTTTACTGAACCAGAGCAAATAATCCTAAGGTTTGAATGGAATCACAATAAACCCTGAATAGCCAAGCAGTCTTGAGAAACAGCAAAGCTGGGGGTGTCAGGCTCCCTGACTTCATGCTATACTGCAAAGCTGTGTTAATCAAAACAGTACGGTACTGGCTGTACACTAAGATTTGTGCATTGTGTGTACCTCAAAAAAATATTGGGGGCCATCAGGATGTAGATGTTATTTAAAACAATGAGACAGGATGTGATTACTAAGGAAATGAGAGTATATAGAGAAGAGGTCAAAGACTAAGTAAGCCCTTGAACATTTTCTGTTATTAAGAATTCAGTGAGATGAAGTAGAATTAGACCAGAGGAAGTTGAGGAGTGACTAGTATGGTGGGAGGCAAACCTTAAGGAGGGAGTGATTAATTATGTCATTAAGAGAAATGAGGATTGAGAGTTGACATTGGTTTTAACTGCATGGAAGTGACCTTAAGAAGAATAGTTTCGGTGAAATGGTAGGACAAAAGCTTGATTGGAATGTGTTCAAGAGAGAATAGGAAGAGAGGAATTGGAACTAGCCAGGTGTATGTAGGCAGTTATTTCAGGAACTTCGTTTCAAGTGGTATTAAAGAAATGGGGGGGGACTTTCTTTTAATTTTTAAAATTTATTCATTCATTTAAAGGGGTTTTGCTTTAAATGGGATTAGGGGAATAGGGCATTCTCATTTTTAAAATGTATTCACTTAAATATTGGGGTGCCTCTTATATATGCCAGAAAGTATTCTAGGCTTCTAAGATATACCAGTGGGGAGAAAAATTCCTGCCCATACAGAGCTTTTCTAGGGTATAACAAAAAATATAAGAACAAATATTGCTAAAGCTTAGGTAAACATGACTTATAATGCACTAAAGAATCAGCTTGGAATCTTGTTAAAATGTAGATTCTGAGTAGCATTTTGAATATAAAGGATCTAAGACTATTACTCCTTCAAACAGAAGCTGCTCAAAGTAATTCATATTTTGTTGGATTTTGAGCTTATAAATGTACTATTTACCTAATGAGCTACGATAGTATATTTGATTATATTGTTAAAATTCTTAAGTTTGATAATGGTATTCTGGTTATATTTTTTAAAAGTCTTATCTGTTAAAAACATATACTTGAAATATCTGCAGATAAAAGATATGTTATCTAAGATTTGCTTTAAGATGATAAGGGAGGTTGGGAATGGATAAGGGTGTGCAAGGGGCAGGGCTGGCCATAAGTTGATGATTATAGGGACTAGATGAGGGGTGTTACAGCTGTTCGTTACACTACTGAAAGTGTTTCAAAATTCTCTATAATAAAAAAGTTTTCTTTTTTTAATGCAGTGCAGCCAGATCTAAAGTTCTCTTGTTCACTATTTTGTTTTAAGACTATATGTTCTTCTGAGTTTTTTTCTCTGACGTGTATCAGGCATGTCTGGCTTATCTCTGTTAAGTTGTTGGCCTATATTAACCTGGAGTTCCTGTTACTTAGCTTGTCTCAGAGTTTGCTGCATTTGTACTCAGACTGTCTCTCTGCTTCCTCTTTAGGCCTCGTCTTGGAGTCACTCTTCACAAGGTTGTGGTGGCAGGAGCCCTCTATCTTTTGTTCTCTGGCATGGAGGGGGTCCTCAGAGTTACTGGGGTCAGTACTGCTTAATCGAGTTTTTTTGTGGTCAGTCCAAGTATATTGCTCTTGTCTTGAGAGGGTGAATTGGAAATATCTGTGGGCTTCTTTAAGTCACCTTTGGGCTCTGATTTATAATTCAGTTTTTCTTTCTAATCTGTTAGAGCTTTATAAATTTAATGTGTGACTGGGAGTGAATGCTTTCCCACCTGTCCCCAGATTGCTACTTACTGAATTCCGCCTCCCAGACAGTGGGCTCTCCTTATGTAAGTGGCAAACACTGTTGTCATGCAATTGCTGTTTAGTCTATATTTTTTGTTTTTAAAATGACAGTGCTCTTTGCTTAATCAGCACTTGGATTTCAAAGACTTTTCTTAAGTTGCAACTAACTAAATTTTGCATCATTCTCAAGAATTAAACAGTTATGTTCTTTGCCAAGGAAGGAAACCAAAGCACTGAGATAGAAGTGGTAAATTTGTGTTGGACCTGGATTAATGTCAAGAAGAAGTGAGTCACCCTAGGTCATTCTACTTATTTTCTTATTTATTTAAAAATCATTCCCTGCAGTAGCCTGTTAAATTCAGGGTGGTAGGTGGTACAAACTTGGCCCTGAAGAAAACTGCAGTAAGTTTTGCAATAAACTGCCCTTTAAGTAAAACACTTACAGACTCAAATTTGTTTTTCAAATCACACTATCCTCTGTATGTAATTTCCTTAGACTTTTAGCAACTTTAACCCTCTGTCAATTTCGTTTTCTTTCTTCTTCTGCTATAGTATTTTTCTTATCCTTTGGCTCTGATAGTAAACCTGGCCCTCTCAGCTATTGATGCCTGTATTATTTTATGGATATCCTTTCAATAATGTCCCAGTGATTGGGTTGTATAAATAGCATCTTTTGTATATAAACTTGTGAAAAGAAGCAGCATAGTTTTTGGGACAGATACTTGCCTATATTTTATTTTGGGGTGACTCTTGTTTGTAAAATTGTATTATGTTATAATCTGGACATTAATTCTTAATGTATTAGTGATGCAGTAATTTAAAATTTGAGTAGGGTCTTTATAGACTTCTTACTAAAGTCTGACTTAGCACCCGTAAGTTTTGGGTGTGGTCAGTGCTTTAACGTGGCTCTTAGCATGCTGGGAACTCTATGGAGATTGCCTCATAATTAGTTAGCAGCATGTTCATGGTATTGAGATTAAAACGCCTACAGTTCTATCTTCTACATGATGGTGTGTCAGAGGGAAGAATAATAGAGGTGCCAAGTGTTACTCCTTTTTATTTTCTTTCAGTTCAAATACAAAATCATTCCAGATGATTGTGTAAATGCAGAATTGTGTGCTGGTTTCTTCTCTGTGCCTCTCTAGACATCTCTTTTTCACTACCTCTTTTTCTTTGTCTGCAGGCCCAGACTGATCTTGCTTCCTTGGCCTTTATCCCCTTGGCTTTCCTAGACACTGCCCTGTGCTGGTGGATATCCTTCTCAGTGGCTTGTCTGATGGTGGTCCATTTTCTGCCCTCAGCGCTGGGTTTCCATTGATCTTTCTGCAAAGGGTGTTTATCAGATTTAGTGATTACTCCCTAGTTTGGGGAATAGGGTGTTTTCAGTCTAACAACCTTTGGGCTCAGGTAAGCCATTTGTTTGTTTGTTTTTAATTTTTAAAATTGCATCAGAGGTTGGTGACTGTGGACTGAGCACAGATAAAGCTTCTGGCTTTTCTTTTTTTAAATGAACATTTCACTTTGATTTTGAACTTACTTGTGCACCCCGCTTAATGTTAGAGTCACTGACTGCCCTGGTCCTGCTGTTTCTTTCAGCCTCTAACAGTTAATTAATGCTTTGGAAAATGTGAAAAGATTTTGATCCTTAAAATGTAGTTTCTCCAACTATGTGAAGTTGTTTGACTCTTAAAATTCTCTGTAGATTTTAACCCTTCAGGGAAAGTATTTTATATCCTCATTCAAAAGCTGAGTTAGTATTATCTGAAATCTGAAATAAATACTGATTGGTTTATAGGCAAAGTCAGTCAGCAGATAACAAGTTTCTATTTGAATAATCATTTTTTCATGCTTTTAAAATAAAACATTTGTTTATTAGGGACTTGGCCAGTTGAGTAAAGATTTCAAGTATTGGAACTTTTTTATCTTTGGGGGATTTTATTTTTATTCGTTTTGGTTTTTATGTATCTGGTCCTACATACAGTCATGCAGTATTAATGTCTTGATAGACTGTGACTGTTACAAAAAACTGAATATAAACAAAATTGTAGTTTTGTGAATTTGAGGGGATTGCCATCTATCCAAAATGTTTGAAATTGAAGTGTCTGAGTCCAAATGGCAAAACTTTTCTAGATCAGTATCTTTCAAGTGTGCTTCCTGAACCTCTACCAGCGTTTAGTGGGGCGGAGAGAGGGAGGTGGGACCATATCATGCAGTAAGATAACCCAGTGATCAGGTAGCAGTGAAGGCTCTGTTGAAGGGCAGAAGCAAGCACCAGTTCACTTATTTTTATATCTGTTCCTCATTTTAAAAGTTGGACATTAGATACCATCCTTAGTAGTCTTCAGTCATCTTCCTGAGGCAACTTCTACTTGAAAACAATGTTCTGAAAATGGAGAGTCATTGCTTTTTCAGCCTAGGGTTCTCAGCTAGTTGTAACGGTACAGTGCTTTTAGTTTAAGATAGCTCAGGCAGCTTATATAGCAGGTTCCTTAACATGAACGAAGGGACTGAGTTTGGAACTCTGGGAGGTTGTAGGCATGAGTGTATTTATGACTAGACCTGATTAGCTAGGACAGTGAGAACAGAGCCTCTTACCTTAAGGGAAGAGAGATGATACTGACTCTGGGTCCTTTGCCTGTTACTTTTTTTTTTTCATTTTCTTCCATATGTCTTTAATTTTGTTCTTCTTTGTTTCTCTAGAAAGCTTCTTCCTGTTTTTATTTCTGTTTTTTTATTTTTTCTTTTCTTATTTTTTGCATTCCTATTTTATCCTGGTTCTTTCTTTTCCAATCTCTTGAAAATGAAGACTTTCATATTAATGGTGAGGCTTGCAGTGTTCGTGAGGTTGAGAATGAGAGCTGGAAGGCTCTGGGGTCTGTAGCTCTATCATTGTGGCCACAGATCCTCAAAGGAACTTGATTAATTTATTAGCCTATTGTTTTTATTTCTGAATGTTGATTTCCTTGACCTGCAAACACATATTTATTAGCCTGACTCAAACAATGAAGCTATTAAAACTTCGGAGGAACATTGTAAAACTCTCTTTGTATCGACATTTCACCAACACACTTATCTTGGCAGTAGCAGGTAAGTTGGGGACTTTCTGCATGCTGTTTAAATTTGATCCTTTTTGAAGAGAGATTCTTAACCTGAGAGTCCATTGGTGGGCTCACTAATACCACACAGAAAGTTTTGTGCATTCTCCCTGGGGAAGGGGTCTTTAACTTTTGCCATATTCTCAAATGGATGTGTAGTTCAAGTAAGACTGAGGTCCATTTATTTTAATAGCTGAATATTGGCTGCAGATAATTTCAACTCTTAGTATATTCCTTTCCTGTCTCCATTCTGTTCCTGAGGCATTCTTTTTCTTGGGGCAAATTAGCTTGAGTGCCATATAGCATTTAGAGTCCTTGTAGAGAAGGTATTAATACTTGCTTACTTGGTTTTATTAAATACCTATAGAATTTTAAATCAGGTTGTGTTGCTATCATCCTGCTTTTACATATTTCACTAAGCATGCTTGAAATATAGACAATAGATAAACCATAACCAAAGTAGGCTAATTTGCCTGCCTTTCGGGCCTTGTACTAGGTCTAAGGAGGTATGGTTTAAGATTGGAACCAACATTTCTTTTTGTCTTTTATCGTCCTTTTCCCCACTGACCAGCCAAAGAAAAACCAGCATTACTGTATTAAAGATAAAGGGGGAAAATTATATTATTGCTAATGCTGTAAAAAGCCCTATTTCCAGTATTTTCTTTTCCAATTCTGAGGGTTACTGAAGTAGCCAGGTGGTAAATAAAACTATTCTTTAAATACAGAAAGGGTTGACTGAAGTGCATTATAGCTAAGTAAACTTGTTAAAATAACTTAGAGAAAATGATTGTAATGTGTTGGGAGTTAAGGATGTGTGGGCTTCCACTTAACCAGAATCAGAGAACTGGTAATTGAGAATATAAACCAATGTCCATACCCTGACCAGGTTTTTCATTTCTGTTAGCATCTATTGTGTTCATCATCTGGACAACCATGAAGTTCAGGATAGTGACTTGTCAGTCGGTGAGTTATAAACACATGCATTTATGAATAGTGTCCTTGTTTCGCACAATGATGTTGATGACAGTAACGTTTGCACATTTTAAGAAGTTAGGGTTAGAGTGCTTCTGTACTCCTAAGTACTCTGTTCTTATCATGGTGCTTGGTGTGGGAGGTATCTTTGTTTTGGGCAGTGGGGGTTTGGGGGGTTGCGATGGTGGAGGGAGTCTTAGTATATATATCCCAATAGTGGGAGATAATTTTGTAAGTGATGAGCCACACTGTCAAAACAACCCAATCTTGGCCTTAACTAAAAAGTCTCAGAACGAGAAATCCAGAGCCCTAAACTTTATATGACTAATGCTAATGCTAATCTGAGCAGCAGCCATGTCCTTAAGATCTGAGCACAAAGACTGGCCAATAACAGTTCTTTGGAGGCGACTGACGCTCTATTTTGGTAAAAATAAACAAATGAAAATTATAAAGAGTCACAAGTTAATGTTACTTTCTCTTACATTGTATAAAAACCCTTCCCTAAAGATTCTCAGAGATATAATGAAGCATTGACAAGTGCTTCCTTCATAATGAAGCATTGACAAGTGCTTCCTTCAGTTGACAAGGAGCTCCACTCAGCCTCTTTTCTTTAGCAATAGTAGCTACCATGAGAGAGGAAACTGTTCGTTCACTTGGTATCCCCAGCACTTAGCACAGTGCCTAGCACACAGTAGGCGCTTAGTAACTATAAGTAGTATGAATAAAAAAGTGATTCTAGTTCAATGCTAAGGGACTTTGTGAAATAAGGGTTAAAATAATGTATATAAATATACTTTTTCCCCCTTTTGGTAGGATTGGCGGGAGCTGTGGGTTGACGATGCCATCTGGCGCTTGCTGTTCTCCATGATCCTCTTTGTCATCATGGTGCTCTGGCGACCATCTGCAAATAACCAGAGGTTCTTGGACACTTCTTATTTACATTGCTAACCATTGAATGGGCATGTCATCCCTCAAGTGGTTCAGTGAGTGACAGTGTCAGGGCCAGGCCATGGAGTGGAAGCTACACTTCCTGGGTCTCAGCCCTGTCTCAGCTCTGTTTTTGCAGCATGCTTTTTGGTGTGGTGCTGCTTTTCACTTTCTGGGCCTCCATTTCCTCTTCATACAGTGAGGGGGAACTGAACCAGTTGATCTGAGGTTCCTTTCAGTTCTGACATTTTCTGATAACAAAGTATTTGTATGGGTAAATAAAGAAGGTAGATAGAGGGTGACACTTGGGATGAGAGTCTCATCATCTATCTGGTGTCCAGAAGGAAAGAGAAATATCTGTACACAGAAGCCCAGTTCACTTTGTAACAGTAGAGAGGGTGAAATAAAAATTTGTGTGAATGACTTTGGAATTAAAAATTTACATGTGAATTTGCTTTGTCCAACTATAGGCAAACCTCAGTTATTTAGGAATTAGCTCTTTATTTTGTGAATATCCATGCTTTTGTTTCTATCCCCTTCCCTTTTGAATTTAGACAGTTAAGAGCTGATATTACCGAACCACATGACCCAAGAAGGAAAAGGATCAGATGGTATAACTGAACACTTAATTTTATAATAAGACATATGAATAAAAGATTTGGAAAGAAAAGAAATAGCATCCTTTTACCCATGAAAATAACCTTGTCTTTTTATACTGAACACTTAATATTTGTATTCCTTGGGAAAGAAAAGTTTAAAAAAGAAAATAGAGAAAAAAGTGTGAGAGAAAGTAAAATAAAGGTGATGTGAAATCATACTGTTCAGAAAGAACCTAGACATTCTGGTGACCCTCCTTTACCTGAATCTGTTGATCTCCTTACTCACTAGCTATGTCTACATATAAAATTTTTCCCCTTCTTCAGTCTTAATTTTTTTTTGCTTTATCTCTGCTCTTCCTTTCTCCCTCTTCTCTTTGAAAGAAAACATTTTGCACACTCCTGTAATTGTTATTTGTGGTTATGCAGAGTTAGCCAGGCTGCAGAATCTAAAGGAGTAGTCCCCATAAGACTGTCTTCACTTCTGACACTCAGTTGCAAGTTCACGGGCTCCCAAGACTGCAAGCTCGATAATCCACTAGAAGGACTGAGTGACTCACTAAATGCTGTTACGCTGTGGCCTTGGTTTATCAATAGATAAAGGATATAGAGGAAAGAGACTTCTTGGGAGAGTGTAGGAGGGCTCCAGATGCGGAACTTCCAGTTGTCTGCTCCACATGGAGTTATGGATCATGTTACCTCCATGGCTCTCCAGTGTGTGATGGTGTGCACAGAGTACTGCCAACCAGGGACACTCACCCAAGCCTTTGGTGTCTAGACACTTCATTGGGGCTTCATCACATACTGCCCATGTGGCAGACCTTCAGGCTCCAGCCCCTCTTGGAAGTCGGGTTAATAAAACCTTTAGTGCCGGAGTCCACCTCCAGCCGAGGTGTGGGTCACGAAGGAAAGGACAGCGTCAGCAAGTGAGGAGATGAGTGAGGAGATGAAACACCCGATTAAGGTTGTAACATCTCCCCATCATCAAGCGGCAGGGTCTTTATTTTTATATCTTTTTAAGGTTTACCTAATGTTACACATTTTCTTTGATCATGGGTGGTACAATGTTTTTTCATTTCAGTTTTTGTATAATTCTGGCTCATTACTTTCCCTTAACCTTTTTGGCCAGAGATGTAGGTTACATGCTAGGTGCTAGATAGGAAATGGTGTAAGACAGCATGTGGGCTAAGCATGTGGGCTATGATTTTTATTTATAAGCATGTAAGATTATATAGAGTTTAAGATATGTGTCTAAGGCTATATAAAGTTTTAAGCAGGTTATATAAAATGCAAGCTATATGTCTTTTGGTTATTAAGTGTAACTATATTATTAATTAAATCCTATTCTACACATGTGGGTTGAGGCTTACATCTAAAATCTATGGATGGTACTCCTATACTCATAAGTTTTAACATCCTTCAATATTCCTACAAATACAATAGGAACACCTTATTCTTTCATAATATTCATTCCACAATTTCAGATGTTTACACCTTTCCTCCTGTCTCTACAGGCTCTGGGGCCTTGCAGTCCTCTTTATCCTTTATATAATAACACTAAATCTGCTCTTACTACCTTACCATTAATATAATAATATTTTGTCATAAATTTATTATAAACTTCTGTATATGGGATAATTATAAATATAAATCTTTCTATTTTACTCATAACTTCTTTCTTCAAGGGGGATACTCTTCTAATATCATAAGCAACATAAAGGGGGCTGTGGGCAGTGGGGACTATTAATCTCTTTTTATTACTTTGCTGTTTCATATAGTTCTTTGGGAGAATGGGTTTTTCCATGGCCCAGGTTCCCATAACTTCTTCTCTGCCAATATTCTGAAGAAATTCTGGTCAGTCATGTTTTAATTGTTACAAAAGAGAGGACAAACTGCATCTAATTTTAAGAGAGGCCTTGTTTAAGAGAGGGTTGTTCTGCCTCACGTATTTGTGGCAGTATGCCTGGAACAGTTGGTCCCATAATACTGCTTTCGTTTCCGGAATTGCTTTGATCGATATTTTGGGTTATGTTATTTACTAAAGATTAATAAATCTTAAATACATAAGATTTCCCATATATGAGCCCAATCACCAACATCATAACTGCAAAAGTAAGTGCGGGAATTAGCAGGGGCCAGCTATGAGGTTTCCTGTTTTCAGGATTTCTCCTCATGCCTGGACCTTGTCAAACAGCATGAGCAGCATGGCCCGCGCCACTTTAGTCTAGTTTTTCCTGGATGCTGGATGATAACGTTGTGCCCTAAAGTCCCCATTACAACATTATACAGACTGTCTAGTGTCCAGAGCTCCTGGGAGTGGCCAAAGCCACTTCCATCAGGCAGGATAATCCCAGGATGTAGAAATCATCTCCAAGTAGTCTAGGGTGTAAAGGCCAGACTTCTTTTTAGATAAGGTTAATTTTTCACTACATACTGGCACATAGCATCTGCTCAAAGTAGTTGAATGAGTAGGCTTGGGATTGCTGGGTTAAAGGGTATATGTATTTGTAATTTTTAAAGTATCAGATTGCATTCCAAAAAAAATCAGAAGCATGTTTACCAGCAGTGGTATGAGAGGAGCTCTTTCCTTTTCCTTGCTTCTATACTCCCCTCATTTTATTTAATTTTGCTGATCGACTGGATGACAATATTCAGTGGTAACTCTTATTTGCATTTAAGGCTGAGTTACTTTTTATCTCTTCTATATGTTTGCTGGTCATTTAGTTGGTCTCCTGTTGATCAGCTTTTTATATCTTTGGCTTATTTTTTTATTGGCTTACTGATCATTTTTGTATTGAGGTGTAGGAATTCCTTATATATTTTAGATGCCAATATTTCGTTTGTTCTAAGCTTTCCAGATACTTTCTCCTAGTTGATTATATTTTAACTTTTTTATGGTGTTTTTGGTCATAGAAAAACTTGAAAATATAGTCAAATTTGTTGTTTTTTTCCTTCATGGACAGTATATTTTGTCTTGTTTAAGAAACCTATTCAGTTTAGTGAAGTCATAAAGTTATTTGTGTTTTAAAAATTCATAATTGGGTTTTTTTTATTTATCAAGAGTTACCTATAGGTTCTCTATTCTCTGATCTGCATTAGAAGTACACTGTCTTCATTATCTTAGCTTCCTGATAAATTGTATCTGGAGAGCCTAAACCACCCTCCCCCTTAATCTTTTAAAAAAATAATCCTTTGCTAGTGGGTCTTTGCTCTTCAATAAAAAAAGCAGCTTGTTTATTTAATCCTAGGAAAAGCTTACTAGATTTTGGAATTAATAGATTAATTAGGGAAACTTTATATCTTTTTGATAATCCTATCCTTAAATATAGTATCCTCCCCTATTTCTGTAGTCCTTTCAGTGCTTCCAGTTATATTTTGTAACTTTAAACATTTTTTTTTTAATGTGGCTGTTATGATTGTAACCTTTTAAAATAATACATGTGGCTTTTCCAAATATATAGGAATGTCGTTCATTTTTATATACTTATCATATATATCAACTCTTTATATTATCTTGTTCTGATTATTCCTAGGTTTTCTTCTAGGTTGTTACCTAAAGTAATGTTACTGTTATTCCTTCCCTTCCAAATAATCATGCTCCTAATTTCTGATTTTTGGGTTGGCTAGGAAGGACATCCTATATAATAATGCAACCAGGCAATAAGAATGGACCTCATTCTGACTTTAAAATAAAATTTTCAAGTATCATCATTAACTTTGACATCTACTATTAATTTTTGTTACCTTTTAATGGGTTATGAGTGTTCTTTATTATTCCTAGCTTATAAAGACTTTCTTTTTTTTTTAAAGGCATCATTGATATACACTCTCATAAAGGTTTCACAAGAAAAACAATGTGGTTATTACATTCACCCTTATTATCAAGTTCCCCCCCATACCCCATCACAGTCACTGTCCATCAGTGTAGTAAGATGCCACCGAGTCCCTATTTGTCTTCTATGAGCTATACTGAAAGACTTTCTTTTAATCATGTAGGAGAGATTTAAAAACAAGCTAGAATGAAATAGGTAACAGTACATGCAAAGGGAGTTCAAAGAGAATGCGCTGTAGAATTACCTGTCTGGCAGCTGCTCTGCTGAGTCTCTTGGAAACTATTAAGGAAAGACATATGAGATGTACCAGATCAGGCTTCATCTCGGCTCCCCACTGGGAAACTGAGATTTTAAATTATCTGGAACACACAAGAGCAGGACTTCCATGTGTTAACTACAAATTGAAGCCTGAGGTTTTAAAGTACACAAGGGTTTACTTACCTCTCATGCCATAACATAGGCTTGTAAATGAACGTTTATTCAATGTTTAGTATGTGTCAAGTATTCTAAATACTTTTTGAAATGAGTTACTTTGTTTTTACAGTACACCTCTATGAGTAATGTTCTGTTATCCCCATTTACAGATGAGAAAACTCAGGCACAGAGCGAGTACGTAACTTGTCTAAAGCCACGGGTACTATTTGGCTGAGTCTGCACTCATAGATAAGATACTGTCCTGCTTCTCTTGCTCAGTCGAGAGCTTTCCAAAAGGGGAAAGTTACTTTATAATTCATTAAATTGATTTTATGAATGACTGTAATTGCAGTTTCAATAATTAGTCCTATAAAATCCAGATAGTGGAACAGTTTTTATAGTGTGCTAATTTTTTTCCTTCCATTCACTTTTGTTCTGTCAGGTTTGCCTTTTCACCATTGTCTGAGGAAGAGGAAGAAGATGAACAAAAGGAGCCTATGCTGAAAGAAAGCTTTGGTAGTGATAAAATTCACATTTATGTGCTTTAAGTATTCTATTCTGACTTAGAAATCAGGTAAAGCAAGTGTAACATTTCACGTATCAAAATCAAGATACTTACGAGTACATTCTTACTATTTTTATAACTGTGTTATTCCTCAATTTGGTATGTGGTGAAGTTAGAGGAAAGCAAAAATGAGGGTACAAATTTTCAAGTGAAGCCATGGTAAATTCAATACGTAATTGCACATTAAATGTTCAGTTGCTTACTAGAGATGGGCTGAAAATTTCGCTTTGAACTTCCCAGCACAAGTATAAAGATGGAGAACCATCTGTTACATAATTGAGTTGTCAGTAAGCTTAAAACAAATCTCTGAGTCCATTCTGCAGTCATTGTTGGTCTGCTGACATAGATAATCAGTCTGCTTTTGTTTTTCTTCTACAGAAGGAATGAAAATGAGAAGTACTAAACAAGAACCAAATGGAAATAGTAAAGTAAACAAAGCTGTAAGTATGACTTCTTTCCTTTCCTGTTTGCCCTGTCTTCTTGGAACTTAGCTGTTATGTAGAGGCCTTTATTTTTTTATTTTATTTTATTTTTTTTTCTTTTCAATTAGCAATAATCGCGCCTCGGATAAACCTCATTGGCTACGATACTGCCACTGCGCAAAGCTAGAGGCCTTTATTTTTTTAACCTATGCCGTAATTAACTTGTTTTATGAGTCTCCTAATATGTATTATATTTATATTTTTAAAAAACAGAGCAAGTGCTCTTGTCTAGGACCTAGTAATCTTTTAACTACATGGTTTGCTTACTATTATGTCCTGAAAAGGCCCTGGAATAGTTTGATGGTTCTGTTTAATGGTTTTCAATAATGAAGTCATAGCTCCATTAATAACCTAAGGTCTTTTTTGTAGTAAAGATGAAGATTTTTTTCAGTCAGCAGTTCTTTTTTGGTTTAGGAGCTGTACATTTATTCTATATTATAGATTTTAGAATTTAGCCAAGTTTAAGGAACAGCTCTTACATGAAGCCATCTCTAGGTATTAGACCATTGAGAAGAAAGCATTTAAGGATGTAGGACTTCATTTCGTATTTTAGTTATATATATTGTGGGGTGTTTTTTTTTTGTTTTTTTTTTTTAGGAGAGCCAGGGAGAGGCTTTTATTGAGAGAGACAGTGAGAGGACTGACAGAGCTCCTGGCTTACGCCAGGAGGGGACAAGAGAGCTCATAGTTGTGCGTTGTCTAGGGGTTTTATATGCAACTGAGGATTTTTAGGAACGTGATAAAAGGCTTAGGTGTGTGGACTTGTTAAATGGTCCCTGAATATTTAGAATTAACTTAATACAAGGAATTTACTGCTCTGATTTCTCCCTGGAATACCATCATCTTGGTCTGGGAGCATATCAAACACTGCCTGCCCAGCCCCCAAGGTTGCTAAAGAGTAAGTTAAGAATCTTACTTCTTAACTTCCTGGGTGTTAAAATGCAATCTTATCTTTAGGGTGGAATCCTTCCTGCTTTTTACTATGTTTTTTACGGCTGGGCCTGCATACTAAATTAGTTGCCCAGTTTGCAAATCACCTCATCAAGTCTGAAGGAGGAAGAACAGCACATAGGCCTGGGCCTTTTAGCATGCTAAAGTGAATCTTACACATGATTACAAAGATTAGCATAATAAAAACATGGGCTGCTTTCCTTTATCTGAGGAATACTAACTGATCTCACTGAAGAATGACTCTAGAGCTTAATGTTTAACACAGTTTTGGTAGGGGGTTTCCTTGCATGTAATACACTGCTCTGACTATAATTATCCTGCCTTGCTTTTTCCAGAGTCCCTCACCCTACTCTGACTACACCCATGGTCCCTGTCTCATTCCCCCCTCTACAGATAGACACCCTAGCTGCTGCTAGGGGAAGGAGGCAACGACCACTCTGGCTGCTTCATGCTAAAAGGGGGCGCAGTCAAGGGTGCAGTTAGGTCTCTATCACTGCTCAGTTGAGAGGGCCTTGGAAGATACTGTTTTTTAAGTTAACATGGTTTTTCTGTTAGCAGTCCCATTTGTTACATGAATATATTATTTCAGAATGACAAAAGATTAAATTTAAAGATTTTGAGTTCTCTTTAGATCCTTACTTGAGATATATTATTTGGAGCATTTGAGTAACAACTGGTATTTGTATGTTCCTAGCAAGAAGATGATTTGAAGTGGGTAGAAGAAAATGTCCCTTCTTCTGTGACAGATGTGTAAGTTTTTGAATCATTACCACAAGAATCCTATTTCAAAGTCAGTATTCTTTTTAAGTGAGCTCAAGAGCTGTAAGTCTGGGGAGAGGAAATCCCAGGGCAAAATACCTCTAAAAACCAAAATCAGTCAAAGGGAGAAATAAAGTTTAAAATCCATTTATTGCTCACAAGCTGCAGTTCTGGGCCATCTCTCTTTTCTGCTCCAGCAGAAGCAAAACTGGCCCTCCCCTTACCTCCTGGATACAGATAAGCCCTCCTTGCCCAGGTAATTACCCATTGATGTGGAGATGAACTTCTCTCCACCCCTGAGGAATGATGCAAATGCACTGAAGCCATACTTCTTTCCACCTCTGAACGCCTATTGATATGTATATATATTAAAGCCAGGCAAGATATTCTGGAAATGTTGCAATTTTACCCACAAGAGCATACTAATGAGAATGCTTCTAGTTCACTTTAGAAGTAAAAGATTAAAGAATATTGAAAGATAAGACAATATTGAAAACATTAAAAATGTTAAAATGTAATTAAATATTAAGGATGATATACAAGCAAATTAATGAGGATTATTCATTCGGATGACATTTCTACTTTGAAAAATCTATAGATCTTTCCAAAATAAATGGGATAATACTTTGAAATTCTAGAGTTCCTTTACATGGCTGTAATTTTAATTAAACATAAGGCAAAACATGTTTGTTTTTTCTATACAATTTCAGTATTGATTTGTTTTTTTATTTGCTTTTTCCCCCCTTGAAATGGCCATTAAGAAGATGTAAATCTTAGATAATTACAAAGAAGCTCTAAATTGCAGTCATTACTTGACCTTCCTTTATGAACTATTTATGGCTTGCTGATTGTTCAGTTTGGTGTTTTTCTCTTTGCAGAGCACTTCCAGCCCTTCTGGATTCAGATGAGGTTAGTAGTCAATCAAATGTGCAAAAATTGTGGGTTTCTTGACATAATAGGGAGTCACAAGTCCTTTCTTTGTTCAGGTATATTTTATTTATAAGACTCAGTAATGGACTGGGAAACTATAGTTGGTGTAGTTGGAAATAGATGAGAATAGAAATACTAATATTAGAATTCAAGTATTCAAGAATGGTTTTCTGTACATGTCCCTTTTTTCTTTTCCAAAGTTACTTGGTCAGACCAAGAATGTCTTTGTTTAAACTATGTAACAAATACCATACTCTCCCACTGTCTAGTTCTTTTGTTTCTAAGAAATTCAAATTTAACCCTTACCTTATCTAGGCAAAAATAATAAAGAAGAGCATTGAGAAAGGAATATAGCAGACCCAAACAAAATATAAATTATTTTAAGTTACTTACTATTCAGTGTTACCTGTGCCACTATCTTCTTCAGATAATAAGGATTAAATTTATACCTCTAATGTTTATGTTGATATCTAATCTTTTAATATACCTCCATATGGTTCATCTAGAAGGCTTCACAGTGAATTGCAGTCTCAGTTCATGGGAATTAGTTCTGGATGTGTTCTCAATATTAGGTTATTCTAGAGTCTCTTGATTTCAGAAAACTTTTTGAAAGCATCCACCCAATTCTGACTCACTGTGTTGGATTGGCTGCTAAAATATGGTTCATTTCCTCCTGACCTGCTGTGTGATGCAGCACAGTGTCACATTCCTTAGCTGTTCTGTGCATTAAAATAGAGAACTCTACCATTCAGAATTAAACCTGTGTAGCAGTTTGCTTTCTGTGATGTTTTCTGCAGTTCTCAGATCTCTGTTTTGGGGTCTTCTGCTAATAGTTTGCTTCCAGGGCTTCCCTTTGGCTTCAGCTCTCTAGCCATTCTTACATTTCAGCCAGTCGGGGCTGCATATGTGAAACCCAGTTGTGTCATTCATGAGAATACAGGTTTACTATTAGTACTTTTGGTAGCACTGACTTCACCCATCTGTATCCTGAAAAGCCTATTCAAGAACTGAATAAGAACTTGAGTTTCAAGAGAAACAAATAAAGGACCAGGAATCAAAATGATATCAGACTGTTCAGCAGCAACTTTGGAAACTAGAAGATAAAAAAAGTCTTTGAGTTCTGAAGAGAATTATTTTCACCCTGAAGCTGTATACTTAACTAAACTACCAATATGAGATTAAAGATGTTTTCAGTCACACAAGAAGTGAAATAATTGACACCTAAATATGCTGTCTCAAAGTCTTAGAAAGCATTCTTCATGAAATGAGGGAACTAGAAAGAGAAAGACTTGGGATTTAGGAAATAAAGGATCTAACACAAAAAAGCAAGGATAAATCCCCAGGATAAAGATATAAGAAATGCCCAGTGTGACAGCTGGACAACAGGCTTGGGGAGCAACCAGTCCAGAATGGAGCAGGAGAACAGAGAGCTTCTGGGGTAGGGAAAGGGTATATTTAAGAAAAAAAAGTAGAAAGGATAGATTATTGGATATAATTGAAAAGAGATTTACAATCTCTTGGAGTTTGGGATAAATGTGTGATAGGTACTTAGCAAATGAAGCAGAGGAAAAATGAAAAACTGTTAAGGTAAAAAAAATTGTCTAAGACAGGAAATCTAATGGTAATGCATTTATTTTCTTAAATCACATAAATACTATTTTACAATCAAATGTAATTTTTACATGGTCTTTTTAAAAATTTTAAAATCTACCATCCTAACTGCTCTCAAGTGCAAAATGTTAACTGTATGCACGTTGTTTTATAACAGATCTCTAGAACATTTTCATCAAATGTAATTTCAAAAGTATGTAATATTTCATTATAATAACATACCATAGTTTGTTTATATAGTTGTGTATTTTGGACACTTAATTCTTTCTAGTACATAGTTACAGTTCTGAGTGTTGTAGAAGAAATACTTGGGGTTAAATCTTTTCCCACGTCCTTGACAGTTTTCTTCAGGGGAAGTCCTTGAATTCGAGGAGGTATACATTTTCATTAAAGTTTAATCTTAAGTATTTGCTTAGTCACCTTAATTGACTCTCAGATACACAGTTCCTTTTGATTTTGATGTCCAGAGCCTAGTAATCTTGATTCATTTGCTCTTAGATGGGTCCTGAAAATCTGTGTTTCAAAATCTTCATAAATGGTTAGGAACCATCACTGTAAATACTAAACGAACATAAGTAAGCACTTGTGAAAAATACATGTGTTCGTCATTTTTGGAGAAGATATTTGAAATATAAACCATTTGAAATTACTAAGAAAAAAAAATTTTTTTTCTGTAGGAACGAATGATCACACACTTTGAAAGGTCTAAGATGGAGTAAAGAGTGGGAAGATGTGTAGCTGAAGATAGCTAGTTTCTGGAAGTGATCAGCTTCTGTGTCAGTCTTCTATATTGCTCCATGGGATTAAAGGAGACAATGACATCCTGATCTGTTCCTTGATCTTTGTGCATTGGAGCTGGTGAGAGGTGTCAGAACAAGGAGATCATCTTACTGACAACAAGTTCATAGGACAAGAAAAATCTACAAGTTTCGTATCAACATTGATGCCCCTTTCCCTCCCATACCTTGCCATGGATGTTATCCAACTTAACGTGTGTTGTTCCTGAACCTTCTATAATGTTTAAATTGTTTAATGTGTCAAACTAAAAAGTTTAACATCTTCTAAAGAACTGTGACATCAACACCATAATATGTAATCTCCAGGAGCAACTGCCTGTTCAATTTTTTTTTATTTTTTTATGCCTGTTCAATTTTATTTATTTAGGGAGTTACATAGGTAATGGGGGAAATTGCTAATTATCTTTCCATTTCCTGGTAAGCCATGGTTACATCTTGTCGAGGTAGTTTTGAGGGGGAAAAAAAAGTCCTGAGTTAAGAAGCCATGGTTCTATAAGTGATTAAAAGAACAAAAAAAAAAAAGGAGAGAAATTGTTACAGTATGATTTAGATCATTAAAAAAAAATCAAGTGCAATTTTGTTTACAAATGGTGTATATTAAAGATTTTTCTATTTCAGATGTACTTTAGAGAGAGATACTAGCCTAACTCTTGACATCTGCTATTGTGACACATCCCATTGCTGGCAATGTGGTGCCCTCTCCAGAACTTTTAACTACTGTTTTGTAAGCCTCTGAGGGTGGTATTTCAGAGTCCTAGGCAATGCTTTGTTTCTGCCTCATGCCATTCACTGGGCACCAGATGCAGAGAGGCACTCCCATCATAGTGCTTGTGAGAGAGCACACTGCTAAAGGAACTGTAGTGCTTCAGAAGCAGTAGCTAACAAAGCAAATAGATTCTTCTGGCTTAATTTAAACAGTTTTTCCTACATGAAGTATGGAGGCCCTGGATTGCTGCTCATTCTATTAAAAAGTGACTGTTCTTGTAGCTGGTGTTGGTTTAACGACTGTTTATAAGAGACATCACAAGGTGATGGGATTCATTTGAAACTCTATGTGTTTTTAATGGTTTTGTCCAATTTGCCTTCCCAAGATTTTTGTTGTACATAGAATTTCATGCCACTTTTTAATATAAAAAAATTTTAACAAAATTAGTATATTTTCATTTTTTTCAGACTTTCTAATGACCTTTCTCCCAAACTCTCTTGTGAGAATTTTCCTTCCATGATTTTTATTCTGTATCACTTTGTCTTTTGAAACCAATGACCACATAACCAGTTCACTCATACTATAGTGAAAGTATTTTACATCTATGTAACATTTCTCTATAACTGTTTCCTGTGGTGATTAAAAACATTACCTAAGGAACAATATGAAGACCTGACTATATTCTCAGGTTAGCCCATTAGCAAAAGGCTAATGTTACAGTTGTGTGTATGCTTTTGTTCTTCCCGTACTAAAACTCACCAAGTGAATAATAGTTATAATGCAGCAGGATAGCTGGTCAAATATTGTTTAAGGCTAATTAGATATTGACATGAAACTAGGAAAAAAAACTTCCTATTTTAAACAGGATTATATGGTACAAATTCTTTAGCCTGGAATCTGATCATTCTGCTCTCTTATGGCTTATGTTGCTCTAATGGTATATAGCATATCATTTCCTAGAACAGGTTCAAAAGGAATTTATAGTATTACATTAATTTGTACCTGAAAAGATAAATTGTTTATTTTGTCTTGGGCCGTGGGCCTGGAACTGCTAGGTATTTAAGCCTTCTAGTACAGAAGCCAGTAGTACTAAATTTTCAAGGTGTTCAGTTTCTTTGGTGAAAGTGGGCCTTAACGCAATATTCATTTTAGCAGTTTTTATGTTCCTACTACTGCAAAATATTTCATTTGATTATCAAAAACAGCATTTGGTAAAAATAGAACAATATTCCTAATTGACAGTTTTTGAATTTATTTTATCATAGATAGACTCACCCCTTTTTTTCTTTTATATTTTTGCTTTAAATGTAAAGGTTTAAATGGTGTTTTCTTGGGGAGAAACTGCCGAATGTTGATGTTCTTCCAGCAGTTCTCAAAGTGCACGGACTCACCTTGACACCCCCCACCCCCCAGCATTCCAGTCTTCTGATTGAGTAGTGTGGGAAATGAGGTCTGAGAGTTTGTATTTCTAGCAAGTTTCCAGATGCTGCTGCTGCTGCTGCTGCTGGTCTAGAGACCACAGTGAATATCACTAGTCTAGACAACGTTTAAAAAGGATAACATGCTTGAACTGGTTGGGATTATAATGGGTGAATTAACACTATTTATGGAGTGCTAGGTACGTAACCTGAGGCCTCTGCAGATTAAATTGTTTAAACGTCACATCTGACGTCCTAAATAGCAGACCACTCCAGGTCTAACTGATGGCAAAGCACGATTCACTAGCTCGCCTTGCAACCTAAACAGTTCTGAGATTAAGATCCTTCTCGCTCGTTAACGCCAACGTCTGACTGGTCGTCACCGATGTTCTCCAGGTCCGCGGTGTTGCCGGCCCCTGGAGTCCCGCGGAAGGGGCGGGACTCCGACTGCGGAAGGGGCGGACTTAGCCCAGCCGGAAGTCCGGCGTTTGGTGACGGCGGTGTTGTCCGAGGTTCTGTAACTGGGGTTCCAGTCCGGATCCCGTTCGGCTTTTCTCTGGCCTGGTTCCGGACCTAAACACGGCCCGGCACATTCCGGGTTAGGCTGCCGCGGTAACTCTGCTGGCCGCCATGCACGACGCCTTCGAGCCGGTGCCGATCCTAGAAAAGCTGCCTCTACAGATCGACTGCCTGGCTGCTTGGGGTGAGCCGAGGGGCCGAGACCTCGTCAGCACGGGAGCGTCCCGGACCTTTCACGAGCCTAGGAAAGTGGATGGGCGTCTGGATCTGTGGCTTCTGTCTGGTCGGACGCTTTCCGAAAGGGGTCTGGATTGAGGGAGGGCAAAGCATCGTAGACTTGGAGGGGGACGGTGGGATCTCCCCAGGGTCCCGGGCATTTTAGGGACGTCCCACCTGCCTTTGCTCTCGGTGCTGAGTTGGAGGTTGAGCTTTATTAGTTGTGCTCAGCTTTGGCTCATTTGGATTCACAAGAAGTCTTTAGTTTGGAGGGACAAGCAGTGAGAAGTTCTCAGCCTGCCAGGGGCTTGAACTTGTCCAGATGACTGTGTTGTTTTCTAAATGAACGACAACAGCGTTTTGGTTAAGACAACACGATATGCCTTTTTTTCTATTAGTGATCACTCGTCGTTCACTTCTTATTACTATAGATAATTCACGATGTTACTCTAAATTCAATCTAGCTAAGTGGTTGATTGCCTTATATTCAAAGTGTCCAGTTATCTAACCCTAGGTGTAAGAGCATCATTTCAAGTTGTGATGGAATCTAAACCATAAAAACGTGCATAATCTTTTTGGGATTGGCTAGTGCAGAAAGCAGCGTCAGGCATTTCTTGTACACTCTGGGATGCAATTGGTTTCAGGAGTCTAAACCTCTATTCTTAACTATGAGCAGTATGCTCGTATGTATGAGTGGTTGTGTCTGATAAACCAAACAAATGGTTTCAGTCTTTCCTGTTAATATCTAAGTACTAGAAATCAAGGGCCATAAAAAGATGGCTCAGAACCCTTAATCAGATCTTATACTGAGCTAAGTACCCATGATGGATGGGCCTGGTGGAATCTTGGTGGTGGCTGTCATCTTCCGCATCATCTGTGGATGGTGCCACCCAGGCAGTTTCACAGATTTCTTCATGGCCTCCTCAGGAGGGTGATTTCAGTACAGGTCTTCATGTTAGTATGTACCTCTCTTGCCGTTAGCAGCCTGAGCTTCTTTAAAATCACATCTCCAGGGTAGGCTCTCCTTGTCCTTAGGGTTAAGTAAGGAGAGAATCCTGCTTCCTCCAGATATCTCAAGAAACCTCTATTTTCTGTCATGAAATGCTCTCAGTAAAAACTAAAAATAGAGGGGAGAAAAAGAAATTTGAAAAATGAAAGACTTGACACTGCACAAAGGGACTTATCCCCTTAAGTCTTTATATGTATTAAGTGCCTACATGGGCCAGTCTCTCTGCTAGGGATGGGAATAAAAGGATGATTAAGAAGTGGTGTCTGTGCTCCTAGGACACGTGATGGGGGACAAAGACATATGAATAGATTATATAAGATAAGTGATACTAGAGTTGTATGCTGCCTGTTATGAGAACATAGAGGAGGAGTACCCAACTCAGTCTAGGACACATGCTTCTGAAATGGATTGATGCAGCTGCTTACCACACTTAGCTTGTCAGAATCTTTGACTCTGATACACTATGGGACGAGTAGTACATACATAGCTCAGCCTCTTACCAATTCCACTTTGTCACATCAAAGATTCCCTGTACCTGTGCTTTTCAGAAAGACAGTTTTGAAATGTAGGTACCTTTTGGACTGCCTTGATCTTCCATCAAACAAGAGAAATGCCTATTGCCTCCTAGGATGCTGTGATAGGCATTGGGCTACAAGAGGCCCTTTACTACCTCCTGCCTCAAAACTACTTTATTTTCATGCTATTTCTGTTTATTACCCCTTTTACCTGAAGTTCATTTGGGAACCTCCAAGAGCCAGATCATGCAATGTCAGACAATATTTGACCTGGAAGATGTCTCAGAGACACCATAATCTTTTGGGAAATGGGAGTGAGGAGGATACTGATGAGGATGACTGCTCCCTAAACTCCAGAGTTGTAGAATCCACCTTTCCTTTCAGCATCTTCATTTGGATGTCTAATAGCATGTGGCCAGAACAGTTCATGAGACCACTCTCCCAAAACATGCTTAAGCCCTTTATCCCACATCTCAGCAAATAGCATTTCTATTCTCCCATTTGGCTAAGGCCAAAAGCCTTGGAATCATTCTAGGCTTCTCTTACTCTCTGACAACACATCCAATCCATCAGCTCCGTTTCTAGAGTAAATCTAGAATCTAGTCACTTCTCCCCATCTCCGCTATTTCTACTCTTGATGAAGGCACCTTTCTCTCACCTGTATTACTGTAGTGGTCTTTTGGCTGATCAATGTGCGTTTGCCATTATGCCATTTTAAGTTTTTTATCCACACAGAGGTAGGGCAATTCTTTTTGTGTGTGTGTGAAAAGTGTGAAAACTTAATCTAATCACACCTCTCCCCAGCTCAAGACTCTCCATTAGCTTCCCGTGATAACTAGAATAACTTCCAAAGTCCTTCCCGTGGCTGGCTACCTCTGACATGATCAGGCCTCTGGCTGCTTCCCTGACTTTATCTCTTGGTGCTTTTACTCTTTGCTTTTTTGTTACTAGTCACACGGTCTACCTTGTTCCATGAACACACGAATCAAGTACCTACCTCACAGGTTTCGCACTTGTTGTTCCTCTGCCTGGTACTCTTTTTCCCTAGATACTACATGGCTCATACCTCATTCATTTAGGTCTCTGCTGAGATGTTACATAAATCTGCAAGACCTTCCCTAGACATCATATAGAAAAGAATGCCACATCCACCAATGTGCTTTTCTCTTACTCAGCCACCTTTCTACCTTTCTTATGGATTGCCACCTAATGCTGTTATATATATATTGTTTTTCTCACTCCATCTTAGAATTTAAATTCCTTAAAGAGCAGGAACTTTTTTTTGTACATTGCTTAATTTGCAATGACAGAATAGTTCCTGACTCATGAGTATTCATTAGAGATTTGTTTAGCTAATTAACGAATAGTGATAGTAATAATAATAGTTTCCATTTGCTGAATACTAATTTGTATTAATTTTATGAAATAACTCCATTTTGCCAAGGAAGAATCTGAGAATTTAAGTAATTGTCACATATTCGGTAAAAATTATGTCTGATTTTAGAGCCTGGTTCCCAGACTTTAATGTGTGTCTGTATTTGTATTTGTGTTCTACCAATAATTTTTACATATATTTTCCAAAGAAACAATGGAAAGATAAGTCAAAAAAGTAACTAAAATGGTTACCTATAGCAAAAAGAGAACAGGGAGGAGTGGACAAGGATGGAAGTTAGACTTCTCATAGTTTTAGCTTTGAAACTATGTAAATGTCTCAAAATTTTAAAAATTAAAAATGCAAATTTCAGGGAGCCACTGTAGAATCATTGAATCAGAATCTTTAGGAACAGAGTTCAGGAATGTCCATTTTTAATAAGTCTGAGTGATTCTGATGCAGCTAATCATGGGCTCATGCTTTGAGAAACACTTCTTTGCCTTGTGGCCCAAAAAAGGACAGTGTCCACTACCTTATTCATGCCTGTATTCCCTGCAGTGGCCAATATTGGGCCAGGGATGGAATTGTTTATCACATGAGGTTGGACTGGGTTGCACTGTTGGACGGAACTTCCTAAGGGTAATTATGAGGGCCCAGCATTATTCACTTCCCAGGAGGGATCAAGTCCAACCTTGTGGCTCAGGATTAGGCCATCAGGAATTTTCCAGGGCTGTCTCTTATTTGCTTATATGTGTGTAACCCACAAACCACCATTGGTATAGTGTGTCCCACTTGCAGATTTGCAGATACCCAGGTCTCGGAAGGGATTGTCTACCCTGTGCTGTGCCTGCTCTGTGGGCCTCTCATGTTCTGTGCTTGGCACTCATGGCTGTGTTGTATGATGCGTGTCATAGAATGGGGAGGCCTGACATGGGTCAGGTCCTCTGGCCCTCTGAACCTCCACTGACTTCTGTAACCCACCATGCCTCTTCAAGGTTCCGCACCATTATTACATCTGGATGATGTGCTGTTTTTCCTTACAAGTTTGAGAATTAGGAATGAGTATGTGTGGTATTTTTACTATTAAAAAGAAAGTTGTTAGAATGCTTGGCACATAGGGTAAATGCATTTTTCCTCAGCACCTCCAAAGAAAAGCTTGAAAAGGGATAAGTAAAATTTCAGTTAAAAAAAACTCTAAAAAATTTCAGTGAGTCTGTCTGAAACCATTTATGGCCAGTAGAGCATACATTTGATAAGAAACATCTCTTTACAAATGAACATTTCCAACAAAAATGGAAATTAGACTCTTGAATGTCATACTTACGAATTTGACTTCATATTTTGGTAGTGCCAGCTCCATGAGGGTTTAAGCCCCAGTGTGACAGAATTGGAGATCTCCTTTAAGGTGAAAGGGCGCACAGAGTGACCCCAGCTGAGGCCATCACCGGGTCCCTGGAGAGACTCTGTGGGAGAGGGCTGTGGCTAGGTACGTCATAGAGGTAAAACTGATAGGCCTTGCAAACATGGGTAGAAGATGAGGCTGTTAAAAGAGCTAAAGAAAAATAGGAACTGGCTGGGTTTAGGGGACAGAGTGGAGAGGGAAGGATTGGGAGGTTGATGACCATTTTGTTGGTCTTTTCATGTTAAATGTTTATGTGTAAATGATTTTTTAAAAAATCATATTATTTGTATCTGAAATATCAGTGGGTGTCCTATAAATCAGCTTTAATATTAACAATTACTCAATGCAGTAATGTGTGTAAGTAGAGTTCTAAACATAATGTCTTTTACGAAGCAAGCTTTGTGAACTGAATTATTTTTCCATGTTCTGCTACAACATAAATCTCTAGCATTCCATTAGACCAGTGTTATTTCTGATTCCATTTATGTCAGTAAGAGCACACAGTGTCTTATTTTCTGTGCCCTGCCTTTGCTTTAAGACACAAAATAAAGGAAGACAGGATCACTATTCTTTTCAGGAAGATTAAGGATGTCAACCTGAAGAAACAGTCCAGTGTGTCCCCTGACTTTTTTATAAATATGACTACAGGCTTTCAGACAGCTTCTGGCCAGCACCCATCCTTTTGACACGAGACGCCTTAGTAAGTGTATCACAGTGTGTGGTTAAGTCCTGACTCCTCTGCACACATCTTACCACATGAGAGACTCTGAATGCCCCTGGGCTTTAACTTCCTCATCTATAAAATGGGGATTTATAAAAAGGACATAGTTCAAAGGATAGCTGTGAGGATTAGTGAAGTAACATTACGTGTGCGTACTGTACCCTGGAACACAATGCATGCTCAATCATTTATCTTTTTGTACATTATCTAATTGTTTATCTTTTTGTACCATTATCTGTTTTATTTTTAGAAAGGATCAGGAGGATTTATGAAAGGATTGAGTGGCCTTATGTTACATTAAAAGACTAAGGAAATATCTATACATGTTTAACTCCCTTAATGAATTGATACAGATCCATCAGGGTAATGATTTAAATCCTTTCAGAACCTCTTTACTTTTAGCATAGACCAGTGTCTTCTAAAAATGTGGTCCCTGAACCAACATTATCAGTATCACCTGTGAATTTTTTAGAAATGGAAGTTCCCAGGCCCACTTCAGAGACTGAGGACAGGAGCCAGAAATTTAATGGACTCAAAAATAATTCTGATACACACCAAAGTTTATGAGGTGCTGTCCTTTTTTTTTTTTTTATTTAGTAAGAGCTTTATTGAGATGTAATTCACATACCTACAATTCACCCATTTAAAGTATATGATTCAGTGGTTTTTACACATTCAGTGTTGTGTAAGTATTGACACAGTCAATTTTAGGGCATTTCATCTCTCTAAAAAACACTCCATATCTATTAGTATTCACTTCTTAAGCCCACCAGCCCTAAGCAGCCATTAATCTTTCTGTCTCTAGATTTCTACATTCTGGACATTTCTTATAAATATAGAAGCATACAACATGTAGCCTTTTCTGTCTGGGTTCTTTAATTTAGCATAATGTTGTTAGGTTTATCCCTGTTGTAGCATGTGTCCACACTTCATTCCTTTTAATGGCTGAGTAATACTCCATTATATGGATATAGTACATTTTGTTTATCCATTTATCAGCTGATGGACATTTGGACTGTTTCTGCCTTTTGGCTATTAAAGATGATGCTACTAGGAACATTTGTGGACATATGTCTCCATTTCTCTTGTGCATGTGAACAGGGGTAGAATTGCTAGGTCATATAGTAACTCTGCTTAATCTTTAGACAAACTGCCAGACTATTCCTCAAAGTGACTACATCATTTTATATTCCTGCCAACAGTGTATGAGGATTCCAACTTCTTTACATCTTTGTAACACTTGTTATTATCTGCAAGACCAACTTTTGATGGAAAGAATTTTACAAGCTGAATATACAATGGCACTTCTTATTTTTCCTAAAGTAATATCATTAATCCTTCAGAGAATGCCTTTTAGCTGTTATTTCTGAGATTAGATACCTAGTTTCATTTTATATTGTCCATTTTGATTTTATAAACTTTCACCATGTTGCTGGTCAGTTTAATTTTGAAACAGTGAAGCCAGGGACACTGTTCTCTAACATGTCTAGCCTGGTAATTGTTCAATAAATACTTCTTGATTAGTTGATTCTCAAAGATTTCTTGAATATAAATGTTCCCTATCTTTGCAAAATACCTGCTAAAAGCAACTCATTTTTCTTGACCCTTTGATTTCTGATTACAAGCCCCAGCTAAACAAATGGGATGTTACTTAAGCTGATCGACTTTCTCATAGCTCTTTTCTTTTCCAGAGGAATGGCTTCTTGTTGGAACCAAACAAGGACATCTTCTTCTCTACAGGATTCGAAGGGACATTGGTAAGTGGCCACTCTCCAGAACTGATGAAGAGGCGCCTTATTTACTCATCCAAAAAAAAAGGATTGCTGGTTGGCTAGTATACAACTGTGGACCGTTAATGTATACAACCTGGACCACCGAAAGAGTGATTGGGGTTTGGGAGTAGTGCAGTGGGAAAGTGGGGAGAAACGTGAAAATCTTCAGGATTTTTTATTTTTTCAGACTGTTTTCTCCAGCTCCCATCTGGTAGGTGGGGTTGAATGTTCCTCCCCTCCTCTCTTCATAGAGACTCACTACCAGCAATAAAAAGTATTACTGATGGAAATAAGATTCTTGTGTAAATGGTGTGGTAGTAGGAAACAAAATTAGGAACCATTGATTTAAAAGATCTCATTAACTTACAAGGGTTAGACAAGGAGCAGGAGGATCTGGGTTTGAGCCTAGCTTACCCTTTGACCAAATGACTATGAGTAGATCCTTTGCAACATTGTTTTCCTCTCCCATAAACTATCTGTCTCACAAAATTGTTGAGGTCAGATGCGAGAGCTTTGAAAACTAAAACTCTAATCAAATGTGGCTTTGTCAGTAAAAATGTAGGATAATAACTGAAAGTATTTGAAATTTAGTGTGTTAGAGTATCCTCTGCTGGGGGAAAAAAATACCTCACTCCCTTTTCCTGATTTTACTTCTGTCCTCTCATGGTAAATTGATATGCTTAGATATTATAACCTGGAGCTACAGAGTCTGTAGAAATCTGTTAATGCCAGAGTATGTCGAACCACATGAAATTGTCATTATTCTGCCACATTAGAAAAAACAAAATGTTGTAGCTTTCAACCTAATAAATAACTCTCCATAGTAAATAGCTTAAGGTAAGAGTAGAAATAGAGCGTTCTCTTTGGAATCTGGAGCAAGGATAACATTGAGAAAAAAGGACATCTTACTGTTGTAAGGGAGGAAAAAATTCTTTTTCTTTCTACCCATCCATTGGCTCATTGGGTGGGAACATGTAAATTCGACTAATGAAGAAACAAACAAAAGTTTATGCACATGTGCTTCATGCAGTCACCCAGGAGTATGCAGAGATACTGGACTCAAGGGGTGGTTAGAACTTGGCCTTATATAGCATCTTACAGAGTAACCAATACATATTTAGAGAAGTGACAAGACAAAAGAAAAGCACTTTGAATTTCTAGGATGGCAAATTATGGGAAGGCATCCGTATGGTGGAACTAATGGAAGATAACAGCTAGTTAATAGTTTGTTACATAGATGGTTTGGTGCCACTTCTGGGCTGATGTGGCTCGAGAGTTGTCTCAGGTGATTAAATTCTGTCTCTGGTAGAGTGGAGAAGGCCGACATCTTTGTAAATTTATGTCCTGCTTTTAGGTAAACAGCAGGAGGGCAGAGAACTAGCTTTCCTTCTTCTCAGTTGTCTTCAGCTCAAAACAGTCTTTACACCAAAGTGGCAAATTTTGGGGTAGCATATTCTGCTATTCTTCACTGGTAAAATAGGGAAATAGGAAGGCTGCTGGTCAGAAGAGAAACCAGAGATCAGAACAGAGGGTTTATTTCATTTCTTAATTTTTCAACTTGCCTTTAAATAGAGAGTCAGCAAACTTGTTCCAAAAAGGACCAAAATAGTAAATATCGTAGGTCCTGTAAGCTATACAGTCTCTGTTGTGACTGCTTGACACTGCTCTAGCAGCAAAAAATAACCATAGGCTATATGCAGATGAGTGGTCATGGCTGTGTTCCAATAAAACTTTATTTACAAAAACATGTGGAGGACTGGATTTGACCTATCTACAGTACTTTGCTGGCCGTTGCCTAAAATTTTTAATTCTCAGTGCCAGAGTATTTCCATTCTGTGACATCTGCTGGATTGTAATTTAAAGATTAAGCTTGCCTTAGATTTTATTAAGCATTCAACAACTGTGTTTTGACTGTATATTGTGAGCTTGGATAGTATACAGGACAGGGAGATAAGAGAGCTTAAAATTTTTTACCTCAGTAGATAATCAGTTCTTCGTACCATCAAATACTGAATACTATGATAAACTAACTTGTTTGATATATCATTATATAAGTGGTAGGGAATTGAAAACTAGACTATAGCAATAAATCTCTGCATAGTATAGACTCAAACTGGCAATATTAGTGTTAATCTGACTTGATAATTAACTTAGTATTAATTTCTTGCCCTGTGGGCAAGTCACTGTGTGACTTCTGACAACTTGTTAATCTTCTGGGCCTTACTTTCCCCATAGGTAACTTGAATAACAGTACTGCCCACCTTAGATAATTAGGAAAGCAAACTCTGGTTAGACATCTTACTTCTCCCTATATGCCCTCAGAGAACAGTATAATTCTGGCCCAGCTCTGGCCTGTTTGTAGCCCAGAAATAGACCTGGGCCTTTGTGAATCAGCCATAGAACTAACTTGGTTTCTAAATTTGAGGTATTTTAAACCCTAGAAAGGGCTGTAGCTAGGCTGTGTTTTTGAAGAATGGGAGAAATAATAAGATGTCACAGAAAGACTAGGACTAATGGGACCTAAGTTCTGATCTGATCCATGCCATCTCCTTCGAGCTCAAAAATGTCTCAAGGCCTCATTCTACTTCCAATCAGAGGAGTTAGACTGTTCACATCTAAGACCTTTACTTCAGTGGCTCCATCTTTATAGAGCAGTCTTTCTCAAAGTGTGGTCTGTAGACTCTAGGGGTCCCCAAGATTCATCCACTCACAGAAAACTTAATTTTTTGTCACTGGCATTTATTGACATTTGCACTGATGGTACAAAAGTGATAGTAGCTAAAACTGCTGGCTCCTTAGCACACGTTCAAGACTGGTCAGAAAACTTGTTGGTACCAAACCTTTCCAGTAGTCAACATGTTGTTCTCCATGCACTCACAGTGGTTTTGGTTTTGGTTTTTTTAAAGCCAGTTGCCCTTAAAAATGTTCTTTGTGAGGCAGTAAAAACCATTAATCTTATTGTATCTTGACCTTAAGGACACATCTTTTTAAATTTGTGATGTAAAGGGAAGTAGACACAAAGCACTCGTGCTGTGCACCGAGATACATAGCACGCTGGCTGTCTTGGGGGAAAGCACATGTGTGACTGAGTTATGAGCTGAAGTGGCCACTTTTTTCATGGAGTATCTTTTTTGCTTGGAAGAATGACATAGATTTTTTTCACACTTTGGTTTTTCAGACCGTTTGGGTGTGTATGGTAAATGTTTTCTCAAGAAAGGATGAAGGGAGTCTGTAACTTCAAAGAAAACAACAGGCAGCATTGTAGTAACAGTGAGATCAGAGCTCTCAAGAGAAAATTCGAGCTGGAAAAATTGTATCTGTGAGCTTGACGGCTTCTCAACACTTAAAGTTTTTTTTCTGATGAGATTGGGGGTGATAATGAGTGTGATTTTTTTTTTTTGTTGTCCTGTAACAAAATGTGCTAACGTTTGGAAAATCTGCATAACTCAGTGAACTGATGTTTTCCAGTGCATGAAGTTTCTATATCATGCTTGAAGCAAAGATCCATTCAAAGTATAAAATACACCAGTGAACTTTAACAGAAACATTCATTAATAGGTTTCACATTCCACATTGCAAGAAGCTCCATTTGTCAAGTTTTGCTATAGTATCAAAGAAGTTCCACAACTATCTGAAAAAATTTCAAGCCCCTTTTCCAATTATACGTCATTTGAGGACTTCAGCTAAAGTTGCATCAAAACATTAAATGCAGAAGCAGATGTGAGAGTCAATTCTTTTATTAATGCAGACAGTAAAGAAATTTGAAAAAATGTAAAACAGTGCATTTTTTTATTTAGAAAAAGTAAAATATATTATGTAGAAAAGTTATTAAAATATATCTGTGCTAATATGTAATAGGTTTATTACCATTATTTTAAAGTACGTTAATAAATACATGTTTTTAAAATTTTTAACATGTTAGACATTGATAGCTAAAACCCACATTAAACTTTTGGGTCCTCTATAATTTTTAAGATTATGAATGAGTCCTAAGACCAAAAAATTTGAGAATCTCTGCCCTAGATAATTCTACTTATAAAGAGAATTGTTGGAAGTAATAAAGCCCTTTCAAATACAGAAGTCTTTATCAAGCAGGAAGTGGCCCAATTGACATTTTTTTTCATGTGAAATAGACATTACACAGGACTCATTTCTGAATCTCCAGCAACTTCAGGCCTCATCTTCCTCTCCTTTGCTGAGGGACCTGTGGAGGAAGCAGGACCTGCTTTGGTGGCACGGGCCCATATGGCTGCCCAGAGAATCTCTACCGACTTCTGGGGGCAGGGGCACTGCTCACCATGGGGAGCAGCCTGAGGTCAGCAGTACAAACTGTCTCTCCACAGGCTGGAGGCAGGTAGCAGGAGAAGGGCTCAGCATACAGACTTTGTAGTGAGCCCCAAGTGTGCTTCTGGGCAGTCTCTCTGGCTGCTCTGTAACTGCTTGACCCATCTGGCCCCTCATGTGAGATTGGAATAATAACACCTATTTCTTGAGGTAGTTCTGAGGTGGCAGAAAATATACATAAATTTTTTAACCCAGAGCCTGGCATCTGTTTATTGCTTTGTTAATGATAGCTGCTGTTATAATGATAAGTATTCTCTTTTTGACCTTTTGGTGACTTCTGAGGCTGGCTGAATATTTTTGTCATCCTCCAAGGCTGGCTTTACATGTTTTTATTTATGGTGTATGACTTTCTTTCCCTTTTTTTGCAACAGTACCAGCAGATGTAGCATCACCTGAGAGTGGCAGTGAGTGTAGATGTGTTAAATTGCTTAGCTCTGGGGATAGTGTTGAGTATTTGCTCTGTCCCCTGTTGCAGGACATGGGGTAGCTGATGGGATTTTGTTGGCCCAGATCTAAGGATGCTTTGGTTGGGCTTCATTGCTTGGGCCCTTATATTGGGCTCTGTTACTTTTTACATTGCTGTTTGTGAAATACTTTGCCAAGGTACTATTTTGTAGAATAAGATCTTCAGATTCACAGGTACCTTGCAGCTTCAATAAACTTCTGTGGTATGAACCTTTCTGCTAATGTTGAGTGAAGGTGCATGAAACCCTCTGTTTTACAATTGGAGTTGAAAGCAACTTAGAGTCCTCGGTAAAGACAGCTGGTTATTTTAGGTCTCCAACTTCTAGTCTTTTAGGAATCTTTTAAGATTCATATAGGAGAGTAGCATGGAGCTGCATTTTTTGTTGTAGTTATGTTTATATGTATCCCTGTGTTTGTTTCTTTTCCATAGGTTGCAACAGGTTTGAAGTGACACTAGAGAAGTCCAATAAGAACTTCTCCAAAAAGATTCAACAGGTAGGCAGTGATGGTGGTCGATAAAAGAATATCTGACTTCTTTGAAGCCCTGTCAAAGCTAAGGTTTTGGTAATGTTGTTTATTAACTCTCTGAATCTTCTGCTCTCTGTGCTCCTGTTTATGATGCCTGACCATCTATCATGTGCCTGAAATCCTCTTCAATGAGCAGAAATGATGATAGCACATAAATATGTCAGATCCCTGTCATTGCTATAGACTTTTTAGTCCTTTTTTTGTCCTGTAATTAAGTGAATATTTGCTAAGCCTTGTCAGAAATGTTTGAGTCTAATGATACACTCTTTTCCAGATCCATGTGGTTTCCCAGTTTAAGATTCTGGTCAGTTTGTTAGGTAAGAAAAGGGATTGCATTGTATTTATTTCATGTGTGATAAAGTAAAAGCTTTGACCTAGTTAACCTTTCTGGGTTAATTTGATAGTTGTTACTTAACAGTGAAACTGACATGTTCCAAACCAGACACGGCAGGGTACACAGGTAATAAAAGCAACAGCATCCCCCATAAACTGGAGCTCTGTTCTCCCAAGGAATGTCACTTACTTTATGCATTTAATAATCAAGCAAACATTCATTGAGCCCTGCTCTAGGCATTGGGAATTCCATCTTGAATGACACATGGTTTCTGTCTTTGAAACTTACGTTCTGATTGTGAAGACTGAAACGATGGAGAGTAACCATGACATCGTATGATACATTACAGTGTTAATTTATAAAAAGCTTTGTGGGATCTTAGTAATTGGAGGGATAGTATTATTTGGTGGATGAATAAGATTTCAACAGCGGGAGAGAAGTAGGCAGAGGGAACACTTAAGCAGAGGCCCTGAGATCTGGCCAGGTAAGGATATGTGGTGGGGAGTGGCTGGAGTCAGATCAGGGCTATACTATTCAGAGCCTGGGTTGAAAGCCATGGTGTCATGGAAGGCAGCCAGTGAGGCCTTTTCCTGAGAAGCAGAGACTGGAAACTTGCCTGTTCAGTCTGGGGCCCAAATGGTAGAATCTTTTAAAATTTAGTTTCGAAGTCAAGAGAGGAGCATTAAAATAACTAAATCCTCACAAAACTAGATAGGAGACCCAAGTGAAAATATTCTGCTGTCTTTGCTACAACAGAAATCCTTGCCGTGGGTTTGTACAAAATCCACAGGGAATTTCCTCTCTCTTATTGGTACCCCTTAATGTAAGTTGTTTTGTAAGCTATTTCTTGTACAAATATTACATCACAAATTTCCAGACTTGAGAAAGAGAGAGCTTAAGGGTACTTTGGAAGTGAAAGAGCTCTTCTACTCAAGCCAGCCCATAAATTTAAAGGAGTATCCAAGTTCAGAAGACAGTGATCTCTTAAATGTTTTGTAAGGTAATTCCGGTATAGACCAGAACAAGTGACTGTTGGTGGGACTGAAGGGTACATCTTCGACCAACATTTGCTGTTTGATTCTTCCGGTTGTTACAGTTATTCATTTATTTTTTTGTTTTGAAGGTGGCTGTACTAGAGAAGTATGACAACTTACAGTGATGTTTTTTACCTCCTTCCAAACAGAAAATAACATTTATGTCCACGACCTATTGACATTTCAACAAATCACTACAGTCTCAAAGGCAAAGGGAGCTTCGCTGTTCACATGTGACCTCCAGGTAAGGGTAGGCAAGATGAAATTTTGACTTTGTGCCACTTTTTCTACATTATTGCTACCAATAGATGGGAAGACTAACATTGGTAATCCAAGCCCAGCAGAGACTCCAAAGAGGAGATTTGATTGGGGATTGTATTAGAGAAATTTCCATTTTTGTATGTGGTCTGAGGTGAAAAGTTCACATTCTTTGTGAATGTGTGTTAATTAGAGCACCAGACATCTGTTTAGCAGGGGGCAGCTAACCAAGGATAAAAACATTTTTTGTGGACAAACCGTTAGTGGGAAATCCAGACTGTATGGTATCATGAACAGAAGTATAGGACATTAAATTGACTTTTGTTCTAAACATGGCATGTGGTCTTCATCTTTAGGATATTCTCATTATTCAGGAAAGACATGTCTCCTCATTTTTGCCAATTTGTCATCCTTAAGTTCTTCAAAATCTGCCTTACCCTGCTACTCAGCTTTATACTTTTTCATATTTATGGTCTCCATTGACACTGCATTGCTTTACACTTAGACATTTTCTTTTCCCCAACTCCTTTAAAGGATTGAAAGTGGCATTGACATGTGCCAATCCCTGACCCAGCTTGTATTGACAGCCATGAGTGAGAAACATTTAAGAAAAAAGAGAAGCAGTTATGTAGCTGAAGGCCCACCCCAGGATTTTACTCTCAGAATTATGAATGTCCATGAAATTTGCTGGCTGGGGCTGAGGCCTTTGGCAGACCTATCGTTTGGGAAGAAATGCCCCTCAGCCTGTTGTTTGTGAGTACATCTTAGAGAATGGTGCTCTTTGGCTCAGCTTGTCCAGAGAATTTTCAGATTAGTAGCCATTCCAAGGTAGAAAATCTCTAAGTTAGTGTCACTCAGTTATGGGGTCACGGTGTACACACCCTTTTTGCTCTGGGTATCTCTTCCCAGCACACAGAGACCGGTGAGGAGGTGTTGCGCATGTGTGTGGCTGTGAAAAAGAAGCTGCAGCTGTATTTCTGGAAGGACAGGGAATTTCATGAATTGCAGGTAATGTCCCCTATTCCTGGCCGTGGGTGGGGTGAGAGGTGCGGCTTGTAGTTAACCCATAGCTTGAAAGACTTCTGTTTGGGTCTAGTGAAAGTCAGGATGCCAGTCTTGGGGCTCTCTCCAGCTGAATGCTCTGCCATGAGTACATCCCCACTTGTAAAGTCTCCTCATCTTCAGAGGCAGGGGTAATACAAGCTTACAACGTCTATACAAAGTGGGTTTTCCTTTTCCAAATGCAGCTTGTCTAGTTCATGGGTGATGTATTTTTATTACAGGTGGTTTCCTGGCCATGTGCTGACAGAACTGTATTTGAATGAGGGTGAGGGTGATTTTGCAGGAAGGGGGTGGAATAACAGGAAGGTCATGATTTTTTTCCTTTTACTATCTTTGTGATTGCACTCTTGTTCTCTTTCTTCAGGGGGACTTTAGTGTACCAGATGTGCCCAAGTCCATGGCCTGGTGTGAAAATTCTATCTGTGTGGGTTTCAAGAGAGACTACTACCTAATAAGGGTAAAACTTACTATTTTGCAAATGTTGTCAGTTTACATTGGGAAAGGTGATGATGTGTTTGCTTGGTGGAGATGATGAAGTGCTTTTGAACTACAGGTCAGGAGACTGCCCACAGTATTGTTTTTGGCATAATAGGGTTTGTGTTTGTATGTTTGTGTTTGTGTTTGTATATTTTTCATGTTGTCAGCATCTTGCATACATAAGATCTCTTTGTATCTTTAGTCAGGTGGATGCAGTTTTCTACATAAAAAGTTATCCACATCCTATATCTAATTATTGGGACTGATAATTAGGGTGCCTGCCTCTGTCCACCAGCATTACCATGGACTGTTGTCTTGAGGCTGCAGGGCTCAGGAATTATAAACTAATTTTAGTATTAACTGAAGTATTCTTAAGACTTCAAGTTTCCTACCCTCCAAAATCATTTAAGATATTTATTTTTAATATTCTTTTTACTGTTCTATTTTTTTTTCCCACAGGCCAAATGTATTTATTAGAAAACAAGAAAGTAAAGATCAGAAAAATAAATCCAAATCATAATCCACCCACTCAGAAATAATTATTGTTAACCATTTGTATGTAAGCTTCCACATATTTACAAAAATATGTTATGCACATTGTTTGATAACCTCATTTTTCTCTTAAACTAATTGGCAAATATCCATGACATTTGTTTTCTCCAGTATGCACACTATATATAGAAAAGGTTGACAGACCATTCATTTCATAGAATAATCTATATTTCTTAGCTTCCTACCCTTCTCATATTCTAGACTGGGCAGTTCTAAGAGCTATTCTCCTCACCTCCCTACCCCACATTTCCCTATTCCACACTTAGTTTATCTAGTTGATATGTTGGTTCCTTATTTACATTGTTTGAATAGCCTAATTTTATCATCAGCAGAGTTGCAGGCTCTCCTAAAGAAGTCTGCTATGCAGCTGCCTGAATAGCAGCAAGGCATACAGGTGCTGCAGAAAGCCTGCCAGGGCTGGGGCTGAGCCCGGAGTTGGAGTGGGCTTTCATTCCTCAGACGACCTTGGATGCCACCATCACCTTCTTGAGGGCAGAGTCTTTTGAGGGTGGAAAATCTTGCTTTAGGACCAGGCTATTTAAAAATTACTCACTTATTTACAGAGAATAAGATTTGTGTATTTTGATGTACAGTTCTGAATTTTGACAGATACCTAGATTGTGTACCTACCACCATAATCAAGATTCAGAACTGTTCCGTCACTCCAAAAAATCTCCTAATTCTGTCCCTTTCAAGTCAGCCCCTCATCCTACACCCAATCTCCTGTAATCGCTGATCTGTTCTTCATCTCTTATAGTTTTGCCTTTTTCAGAATATCACATAAATGGAGTCATACAGCACGTAGGCTTTTGAGTATGGTTTCTTTCCCTTAGCATAATGCATTTGACATCCATCTGTATTATTGTGTTTGTCATTATATTCTTTTCTATGGCTGAGCAATTGTCCATGGTATGGATATATTATAGCTTGTTTATCCATTCATCAGTTGAAGGACAAAGTTTTTTCCAATTTTTATCCATTATGAATAAAGCTGCTGTCAACATTTGCTTACAGGTGTTTGTGTAAACATAAGTTTTCATTTCTCTTGAGCAAATGCCTAGGAATGGGATTGCTGGGTCATATGGTAAGTGATTATTTACCTTTATAAGAAGCCAGCAAATAAAATGGCTGTACCACTTTGCATTCTTACCAGCAGTGTATGAGAGGTCCAGTTGCTCTGCATCCTCGCCATCACTTGACATTGTTAGTTGCCAGGCTAGATGCTTGTTGCCATGTTAGAGAAAAAGAGAACTGGTTCTAAATTGTGATGACAAAACTTGTCATAACAAACTGTAATATTTACTTTTGCAAACTAAGGAATATTATTAGCCTCTGTAGATTTTTGGGTTTTATCTGTTTTTCCCAGGTTGTGTTTATGTCTCTGGCCAGAGATGCTGGATGACTCGCTTTGTGTCTTCCTGTAGGTGGATGGAAAGGGGTCCATCAAAGAGCTCTTTCCAACAGGAAAACAGCTGGAGCCCTTAGTTGCACCTCTGGCAGATGGAAAAGTGGCCGTGGGTCAGGATGATCTCACGGTGGTACTCAACGAGGAGGGGATCTGCACACAGAAGTGTGCCCTGAACTGGACAGACATACCAGTGGCCATGGGTGAGCCCCCATAGCTGCTCTTTCCCACTTTGGGCCAGTTTGGGTGCCATCTTCACAGCACAGAATCACATTTATAGCTTTAACAGACTGGTTTACAGTGTCATTCACTCTCAGTTCCCCCTTCTTATAAGCTCTTATAAGAGCTTTCAGGGGCCATTAAAAATGGGGTGTTCTGGTTTTTGTAGGACGCTGGGTTTTGCCCCAGAGGGGGAAACATGTAAACAGAAATGTACATTTTAGGAAGTGATTGCCCACTGCTAGTTTTACCACTTAGTTCCTTTTCTTTTACCTTCTCTTTAATGGTTCTATTGTCTCCTCTGCCAAATAGAGTACATTTGGAAATTAGTGGAAATTCCTTATTTATCCCTAGAATACAAATAGCTCAACATCAAAGGGTTGTGGAGGTTGTAGTTGTGGCTGCTGTTTGTAGCATAGAGGCATAGATGGCATTGGATATCAGTCTCTGTCCTCCACCTCCGGTGTTTCTGCTCCTGCACACGCCTCAGCCTCCCAACTCCATGGTATTGTCTGGAAGCATATGACCACCCTTGGAGCATTTCACCTTCAGTCGGAAGAGTGGTCATTTTAAAAGTAATTACTGCTGTGGAGTGTAGCATACAGACATACCATCTTTAAGGACTCTAGCTAGAGAGAAAAGGATTACATCTGAGACAAAGAGACAAAGTGGGGCACTGTTTAAGGTGCTAAAGTGGATGAGTTTAGAAAGGGGCATTTATTGTTCAGTTAGTTAGGAGGAAGTTTTATTACCTAGGTATGACTGGACTAGCTCAGGCAGGGAGTTAGTTCATGGTCTGGCTTAAAGAAAAATGCCTATCATTCTAGACAGGAAAAATCTAGCATGGCAGAAGACATGCTTATTTGTGAGAGGGCATTCAGTTGTCTGAATTATGGAAGAAGGATAGGGCCAACTGTTAGAGCCCATGCAAAGGCCTGAGAGGCCAGGAGATTCCTAAATGATAGAAGGTTTTGGTAAAAGTGTTATGTTCTAGATAGTTATTCTGGTGGCAGTTAGGGATGAGTAGACCAGAAGGAAGATAAATCAAAAGGACAGCATTTCATAAGGCCCTAGATCATGTATAGTAACAAGTGTGAGTGGTTGAGAACTTCACAAGAATCTTCATGATGTTCTGGGGTCCCTCTTTTCCCTTTAGAAGAGGAACCTTGGTAGAACTTTGTGTAATGTGGTTGAAGCCCATTCCTGATTTCCAGGTTCCTATTTTAAAACCTTTGTCAGTGCCCAGCGCTTTGGGAGGTGTTTCACAAAAACACTTGCTGTGTTCAAGTACTGAGGGAGAGGGCCTTCTTTCTAGGGACGGTGGGAGGATCATCATCTGGCAGGCGGAAGACCAAACCATTTAGAATGGGGTGCATTTTAAACTCATTTATATTTGTGCTCTCATCTTTACCACTTCATCCAAGCCAGGGTCTGGTCATTTTGGACTCCCCTGCACCGTGTCATCCACATGGTTGCCTTTTCCTTTCTTCTCCGCCCAACAGTGTCCTGCTCCTGTGACAAGGCCCCGTTCAGTGGCATTTCCTCTATGAAGTCACCTCTGGCCCGGGGCAGAATTAGTCACTTATGCTTTGGTGCTTCCATGGCCCCTTAAGGCTTCTGTGACATGCCCCACACTGTCCCCTGAAGGTGGTGCGTTGTCTGTCTCCTCTGCTCATGCCGCAGCTTCACAGGCTGTGCACTCATGTCTTGATCCACTTCGAGTACTGGCCGAAACATTGCCTTTTAGCCCATGCTTGCTGAATAGACAAGTCACAGTCATTGTCACTCTTTTATTATGTGCCTGCTGCCCCAGCCACTTACAGATTACCTTTTAATTAAATTAGACCTTAGTAAAGTGGGCCAGATGAGAGAGTTTTACATAGTTATACAAATTGACAGTAAAGAAAATTGTACTAGCTTTTAAAAATGAGGTCAGCATAAAAAGAAGAAAAAAATCCAATGTAATGCAGCATGCTTTTTAATTTTATCTTTTGCTAAGATGAAAAATACCAACATGGTAACAGCAGTACTGTTGTTCATTCAAATTGATGAAAATATTATTTAGGATCCAGTTTTCTCACTTCTGAGTTCCCATCTGACTTTGAACTTTTATTCTACTATTCATTTAGAGCATAAATTGCACATATAATGTGAAAAACTTTCACCAAAAATAAATCCATGCCACACTGAGAAACTATTCTTACTAATATATTCTTTGAGGTTAAATAGCTGTATGATAATTATACCATCTAGTGGTTCATTTTTTTTTTTTGAGAGGGCATCTCTCATATTTATTGATCAAATGGTTGTTAACAACAATAAAATTCTGTATAGGGGGGTCAATGCACAATGCACAATCATTAATCCATCTCAAGCCTAGTTCTCATCAGTCTCCAATCTTCTGAAGCATAACGAACAAGTTCTTACATGGTGAACAGTACAAGGGCATTCATCACAGAAACTTTCGGTTCTGATCATACATTATGAACTATAAACAATCAGGTCAAATATGAATATTCGTTTGATTTTTTTTTTTTTTTTTTTTTTTCTGAATGGGACATTTATTTATTTATTTATTTATTTATTTATTTATTTATTTTTTTGAGAGGGCATCTCTCATATTTATTGATCAAATGGTTGTTAACAACAATAAAATTCAGTATAGGGGGGTCAATGCTCAATGTACAATCATTAATCCATCTCAAGCCTAATTCTCGTCAGTCTCCAATCTTCTGAAGCATAACGAACAAGATCTTACATGGTGAACGAATTCTTACAGAGTGAATAAATTCTTACATGGTGAACAGTACAAGGGCAGTCATCACAGAAACTTTCGGTTTTGATCATGCAATATGACCTATAAACCATCAGGTCAAATATGAATATTCATTTGATTTTTGTACTTGATTTATATGTTGATCCCACATTTCTCCTATTATTATTATTATTTTTATTTTTAATAAAATGCTGAAGTGGTAGGTAGATGCAAGATAAAGGTAGAAAACATAGTTTAGTGCTGTAAGAAGGCAAATGTAGATGATCAGATGATCAGGTGTGTGCCTATGGACTAAGTATTAATCCAGGCTAGACAAGGGCAGCAAGACATCCACGGATGCAGAAGATTTCTCTCAAAGCAGGGGGGGTGAGGTTCTGAGCCTCACCTCTGTTGATCCCCAAATTCTCACCTGATGGCCCCCCTGCGACTGTGCCTGTCTTAGGTTGTTCCTCCCTTGAGGAATCTTACCCGTCTCTGGCTAACCAGTCATCTTCCGGGGCCATACAGGGAAATGTAAAGTTGGTAAGTGAGAGAGAAGCCATATTGTTTGCAAAGGTTAGCTTTTTACTTCTTTGCAGATTTATGCCCTGTGGCTTCTATGCCCAGCACTTGTCTCGAGGTATCTTTACCACCTGGAGGAATTATGATACTCGGTAAATTCGATATGAGGCACGAATTCTATTTAAAGTTTGTAATTAGGAAGGAAGAAGAAAAGCTATAGATGTAGCATATGAAGGAAACTTGGGAGGATTGATTATTTCTTTGACATATCTTCTTGTATAGTACCTTAAGTATGTATAGGTTTTAAACTACTAACTAATTTGCACACACATATTGACATAATAGGAATACGGTGACATAAACAAAGCAAATCTATAATTACCAGCCATCTCCAGTGAAGCCAAGAAAACCATTTAGGCACCCTAGGCATTTGTGAAAATTTATCTATGATATGATGGATATTTTCCAACTGTACTTGAACCATCAGACAAATTAAAGCAGCCCATTTCTGGGATCTGTTCACATCCCATATGTTCTTTTAACCATAGATAGTCTATAGTCATGAGATTTTGGGGTGCTACAACTTGCACCCCTCCCAACTCCTGGTTGAGTTCCAACAGTACAGATCCAGTCAAATTCGTTGTCTCACTGTATGCACATGCCAGCCTAGACATCTCCCTCCTCCTTCTTATGGCAAGTCCAGGAGATGGTGGGCTGGATGCAGCCACAACCGCAGCATCGTCCGGATCCCTGTGGAGGCTTTTTGATGATCATCCCCCGGCACGAGTCCTCCAGAGAGTGCTGATGCCGGAAGCTCCTCCTCATATCGTATCTTAGTTCATTTTCTGGGTATCCAAGCTAGGCCTTGATCTTCTGCGTAGAAACAAACAGACCCTTTGCCCACACTTTGACATGCCCTCTATACCACTGTGCAGAACTCATTGGAGGTCAGCACACAGTAACTGCTTTTTTTTTTTTTTTTAAATTAAGAGAAAGGAATATTATCAGAAAAGAGTACCTCCATAGCTGATCATCTGACACCCTTTAAGTGATCAACATTAAGGATATTTAAAGCATGCGTTGATCTTTGATTTACCAATAGTTTTATCCTGTTAAGGAGTAATCCCCCTTTTCTTTCTTTCTTTCTTTTTTTTTTTTTTAAAATTTTTAATCTACACTTACCTGAAGAATACTATGTTTACTATGCTCTCCCCTATATCAGGTCCCCCCTAACAACCACATTACGGTTACTGTCCATCAGCTTAGCAAAATGTTGTAGAGTCACTACTTGTCCTCTCTGTGTTGTGCAGCCCACCCTCCCCTTTCTCCCTCCCCCCCATGCATGCTAATCTTAATACCCCCCTTCTTCTCCCCCCCCCTATCCCTCCCTGCCCACCCATCCTCCCCAGTTCCTTTCCCTTTGGTACCTGTTAGTCCATTTTTGGGTTCTGTAATTCTGCTGCTGTTTTGTTCCATCAGTTTTTCCTTTGTTCCTATACTCCTCAGATGAGTGAAATCATTTGGTATTTCTCTTTCTCCGCTTGGCTTATTTCACTGAGCATAATACTCTCCAGCTCCATCCATGTTGCTGCAAATGGTTGGATTTTTCCACTTCTTATGGCTGAGTAGTATTCCATTGTGTATATGTACCACATCTTCTTTATCCATTCATCTACAGATGGACATTTAGGTTGCTTCCAATTCTTGGCTATTGTAAATAGTGCTGCGATAAACATAGGAGTGCATCTGTCTTTCTCAAACTTGATTGCTGCGTTCTTAGGGTAAATTCCTAGGAGTGGAATTCCTGGGTCAAATGGTAGGTCTGTTTTGAGCATTTTGATGCACCTCCATACTGCTTTCCACAATGGTTGAACTAATTTACATTCCCACCAGCAGTGTAGGAGGGTTCCCCTTTCTCCACAGCCTCGCCAACATTTGTTGTTGTTTGTCTTTTGGATGGCAGCTATCCTTACTGGTGTGAGGTGATACCTCATTGTAGTTTTAATTTGCATTTCTCTGATAATTAGCGATGTGGAGCATCTTTTCATGTGTCTCTTGGCCATCTGTATTTCTTTTTTGGAGAACTGTCTGTTCAGTTCCTCTGCCCATTTTTTAATTGGGTTATTTGTTTTTTGTTTGTTGAGGCGTGTGAGCTCTTTATATATTCTGGACGTCAAGCCTTTATCAGATCTGTCATTTTCAAATATATTCTCCCATACTGTAGGGTTCCTTTTTGTTCTATTGATGGTGTCTTTCGCTGTACAGAAGCTTTTCAGCTTAATGTAGTCCCACTTGCTCATTTTTGCTGTTGTTTTCCTTGCCCGGGGAGATATGTTCAAGAAGAGATCACTCATGTTTATGTCTAAGAGGTTTTTGCCTATGTTTTTTTCCAAGAGTTTAATGGTTTCGTGACTTACATTCAGGTCTTTGATCCATTTTGAGTTTACCTTTGTATATGGGGTTAGACAATGGTCCAGTTTCATTCTCCTACATGTAGCTGTCCAGTTTTGCCAGCACCATCTGTTGAAGAGACTGTCATTTTGCCATTGTATGTCCATGGCTCCTTTATCAAATATTAATTGACCATATATGTTTGGGTTAATTTCTGGGGTCTCTAATCTGTTCCACTGGTCTGTGGCTCTGTTCTTGTGCCAGTACCAAATTGTCTTGATTACTATGGCTTTGTAGTAGAGCTTGAAGTTGGGGAGTGAGATCCCCCCTACTTTATTCTTCTTTTTCAGGATTGCTTTGGCTATTCGGGGTCTTTGGTGTTTCCATATGAATTTTTGAATTATTTGTTCCAATTCATTGAAGAATGTTGCTGGTAATTTGAGAGGGATTGCATCAAATTTGTATATTGCTTTCGGCAGGATGGCCATTTTGACGATATTAATTCTTCCTAGCCATGAGCATGGGATGAGTTTCCATTTATTAGTGTCCCCTTTAATTTCTCTTAAGAGTGACTTGTAGTTTTCAGAGTATAAGTCTTTCACTTCCTTGGTTAGGTTTATTCCTAGGTATTTTATTCTTTTTGATGCAATGGTGAATGGAATTGTTTTCCTGATTTCTCTTTCTATTGATTCGTTGTTAGTGTATAGGAAAGCTACAGATTTCTGTGTGTTGATTTTGTATCCTGCAACTTTGCTGTATTCCGATATCAGTTCTAGTAGTTTTGGAGTGGAGTCTTTAGGGTTTTTTATGTACAGTATCATATCATCTGCAAATAGTGACAGTTTAACTTCTTCTTTACCAATCTGGATTCCTTGTATTTCTTTGTTTTGTCTGATTGCCGTGGCTAGGACCTCCAGTACTATGTTAAATAACAGTGGGGAGAGTGGGCATCCCTGTCTGGTTCCCGATCTCAGTGGAAATGCTTTCAGCTTCTCGCTGTTCAGTATAATGCTGGCTGTGGGTTTATCATATATGGCCTTTATTATGTTGAGGTACTTGCCCTCTATTCCCATTTTGCTGAGAGTTTTTATCATGAATGGATGTTGAATTTTGTCAAATGCTTTTTCCGCATCTATGGAGATGATCATGTGGTTTTTGTCTTTCTTTTTGTTGATGTGGTGGATGATGTTGATGGATTTTCGAATGTTGTACCATCCTTGCATCCCTGGGATGAACCCCACTTGGTCATGGTGTATGATCCTTTTGATATACTGTTGAATTCTGTTTGCTAATATTTTATTGAGTATTTTTGCATCTACGTTCATCAGGGATATTGGTCTGTAATTTTCTTTTTTGGTGGGGTCTTTGCCTGGTTTTGGTATTAGGGTGATGTTGGCTTCATAGAATGAGTTTGGGAGTATTCCCTCTTCTTCTATTTTGTGGAACACTTTAAGGAGAATGGGTATTATGTCTTCTCTGTGTGTCTGATAAAATTCCGAGGTAAATCCGTCCGGCCCCGGGGTTTTGTTCTTGGGTAGTTTTTTGATTACTGTTTCAATTTCTTTGCTTGTAATTGGTTTGTTTAACTTTTGTGTTTCTTCCTTGGTCAGTCTTGGGAGGTTGTATTTTTCTAGGAAGTTGTCCATTTCTTCTAGGTTTTCCAGCTTGTTGGCATATAGGTTTTCATAGTAGTCTTTAATAATTCTTTGTATTTCTGTGGAGTCTGTCGTGATTTTTCCATTCTCATTTCTGATTATGTTGATTTGTGTTGACTCTCTTTTTCTCTTAATAAGTTGGGCTAGAGGCTTATCTATTTTGTTTATTTTCTCAAAGAACCAGCTCTTAGTTTCGTTGATTTTTGCTATTGTTTTATTCTTCTCAATTTTGTTTATTTCTTCTCTGATCTTTATTATGTCCCTCCTTCTGCTGACTTTAGGCCTCATTTGTTCTTCTTTTTCCAGTTTTAATAATTGTGATGTTAGACTATTCATTTGGGATTGTTCTTCCTTCTTCAAGTGTGCCTGGATTGCTATATACTTTCCTCTTAAGACTGCTTTCGCTGCATCCCACAGAAGTTGGGGCTTAGTGTTGTTGTTGTCATTTGTTTCTATATATTCCTTGATCTCTATTTTGATTTGTTCATTGATCCATTGATTATTTAGTAGCATGTTGTTAAGCCTCCATGTGTTTGTGAGCCTTTTTGTTTTCTTTGTAGAATTTATTTCTACTTTCATACCTTTGTGGTCTGAAAAATTGGTTGGTAGAATTTCAATATTGTGGAATTTACTGAGGCTCTTTTTGTGAGCTAGTATGTGGTCTATTCTGGAAAATGTTCCATGTGCACTTGAGAAGAATGTATATCCTGTTGCTTTTGGATGTAAAGTTCTATAGATGTCTATTAGGTCCATCTGTTCTAGTGTGTTGTTCAGTGCCTGTGTGTCTTTACTTATTTTCTGCCCGGTGGATCTATCCTTTGGGGTGAGTGGTGTGTTGAAGTCTCCTACAATGAATGCATTGCAGTCTATTTCCCTCTTTAGTTCTGTTAGTATTTGCTTCACATATGCTGGTGCTCCTGTATTGGGTGCATATATATTTAGAATGGTTATATCCTCTTGTTGGACTAAGCCCTTTATCATTATGTAGTGGCCTTCTTTATCTCTTGTTACTTTCTTTGTTTTGAAGTCTATTTTGTCTGATATTAGTACTGCAACCCCTGCTTTCTTCTCACTGTTGTTTGCCTGAAATATGTTTTTCCATCCCTTGACTTTTAGTCTATGCTTATCTTTGGGTTTAAGGTGAGTTTCTTGTAAGCAGCATATAGATGGGTCTTGCTTTTTTATCCATTCTATTACTCTATGTCTTTTGATTGGTGCATTAAGTCCATTTACATTTAGGGTGACTATTGAAAGATATGTACTTATTGCCATTGCAGGCTTTAGATTCGTGGTTACCAAAGGTTCAAGGTTAGCTTCTTTAGTATCTTACTGCCTAACTTAGCTCGCTTATTGAGCTGTTATATACACTGTCTGGAGAGTCTTTTCTTCTCTCCCTTCTTATTCCTCCTCCTCCCTTCTTCATATGTTGTGTGTTTTGTTCTGTGCTCTTTTTAGGGGTGCTCCCATCTAGAGCAGTCCCTGTAGGATGCCCTGTAGAGGTGGTTTGTGGGAAGCAAATTCCCTCAGCTTTTGCTTGTCTGGGAATTGTTTGATCCCACCATCATATTTAAATGATAGTCGTGCTGGATACAGTATCCTTGGTTCAAGGCCCTTCTGTTTCATTGCATTAAGTATATCATGCCATTCTCTTCTGGCCTGTAGGGTTTCTGTTGAGAAGTCTGATGTTAGCCTGATTGGTTTTCCTTTATAGGTGACCTTTTTCTCTCTAGCTGCCTTTAAAACTCTTTCCTTGTCCTTGATCCTTGCCATTTTAATTATTATGTGTCTTGGTGTTGTCCTCCTTGGATCCTTTCTGTTGGGGGTTCTGTATAATTCCATGGTCTGTTCGATTATTTCCTCCCCCAGTTTGGGGAAGTTTTCAGCAATTATTTCTTCAAAGACACTTTCTATCCCTTTTCCTCTTTCTTCCTCTTCTGGTATCCCTATAATACGAATGTTTTTCCTTTTGTATTGGTCACATATTTCTCTTAGTGTTGTTTCATTCCTGGAGATCCTTTTATCTCTCTCTATGTCAGCTTCTATACGTTCCTGTTCTCTGCCTTCTATTCCTTCAATGGCCTCTTGCATCTTATCCATTCTGCTTATAAATCCTTCCAGGGATTGTTTCACTTCTGTGATCTCTTTCCTGACATCTGTGATCTCCTTCCGGACTTCATCCCACTGCTCTTGCATTTTTCTCTGCATCTCATCCCACTGCTCTTGCATTTTTCTCTGCATCTCATCCCATTGCTCTTGCATTTTTTTCTGCATCTCTGTCAGCATGTTCATGATTTTTATTTTGAATTCTTTTTCAGGAGGACTAGTTAGGTCTGTCTCCTTCTCAGGTGTTGTCTCTGTGATCTTTGTCTGCCTGTAGTTTTGCCTTTTCATGGTGATAGAGATAGTCTGCAGAGCTGGTACAAGTGACCGCTGGAAGAGCTTCCCTTCTTGTTGGTTTGTAGCCTTTTCCTGGGAGAATAGCGACCTCTAGTGGCTTGTGCTGGGCAGCTGTGCGCAGACAGGGCTTCTGCTTCCTGCCCAGTTGCTTTGGGGTTTATCTCCACTGTTGCTGTGGGCTTGGCCTGGCTGGGGCTGTTCCTCCAAAATGGTGGAGCCCCGTTAGAGGGGGAGCAGCCAGGAGACTATTTATCTCCGTAAGGGGCCTCTGTGCTCCCTGCTGCCCAGGGGGTTAGAGTGCCCAGAGATCCCCAGATTCCCTGCTTCTGGTCTAAGTGACCTGTCCTGCCCCTTTAAGATTTCCAAAAAGCACTCTCCAAACCAAAACAACAACAGCAACAATGAGAGAGGGAACAGAAAGGAAAAAAAAAAGAAAAAACACGCGATTTTTTTTTTTTTTTTCCTCAGGTGCCGGTCCCAGGCACCCGCGCACTGGTCCTGCTGCCCTGTCTCCCTAGCACCAGGGTCCCTGTCCTTTCAAGGCTTCCAAAAAGCACCCACCCACCGGTCCCGCAGGGAAGGAACGCTCAATATTCTTGGTCCTCAGGCACTGGTCCCACGCACCCGCTCACCAGTCCCGCCGCCCTGCCTCCCTAGCACCGGGGTCCCTGTCCCTTCAAGGCTTCCAAAAAGCACTTGGCAAAAAGAGAGAAAAAAAAGGGGAAAAACGCGCGATTTCTTCCGTCCTCAGGTGCTGGTCTCAGGCACCCACCCACCGGTCCCACAGGGAAAAATGCGGGATATTCTTTGTCCTCAGGTGCCGGTCCCAGGCACCCGCTCACCAGTCCCGCCGCCCTGCCTCCCTAGCACCGGGGTCCCTGTCCCTTTTAGGCTTCCAAAAAGCACTCGCAGAAAAGAGAAAAAAAAAAAGGGGAAAAACGCGCGATTTCCTCTGTCCTCAAGTGCCGGTCTCAGGCACCCGCCCACCGGTCCCGCAGGGAAAAACTGGGGATATTCTTTGTCCTCAGGCGCCAGTCCCAGCCACCCGCTCACCTGTCCTGCCACCGTGCCTCCCTAGCACTGGGGTCCCCGTCCCTTCAAGGCTTCCAAAAAGCGCTTGCCAAAAAGAGAAAAAAAAAAAAAAAAGGGGAAAAACGCGCGACCTCCTCCGTCCTCAGGCACCGGTCTCAGGCACCCGCCCCCAGGTCTCGCAGGGAGAAACGCGGGATATTCTTTGTCCTCCAGCGCCGTTCCCAGGCACCTCCTCACCGGTCCCGCCACCCTGCCTCCCCAGCAACGGGGGCCCGTCCCTCTAAGGCTTCCAAAAAGCGCTCGCCAAAAAAAAAAACTGCTCCGGTTTCTCTCCACCCGCCGGGAGCCGGGGGGAGGGGCGCTCGGGTCCCGCCGGGCTGGGGCTTGTATCTTACCCCCTTCACAAGGCGCTGGGTTCTTGCAGGTGTGGATGTGGTCTGGATGTTGTCCTGTGTCCTGTGGTCTCTATTTTAGGAAGATTTTTCTTTGTTATATTTTCATAGCTCTATGTGTTTTTGGGAGGAGATTTCCACTGCTCTACTCACGCCGCCATCTTGGCTCCCGCCCCCTCTCGTTTGATTTTTATACTTGATTTGTATGTGGATCCCACATTTCTCCCTTTATTATTATTATTATTTTTATTTCTAATAAACTGCTGAAGTGGTAGGTAGATGCAAGATAAAGGTAGAAAACATAGTTTAGTGTTGTAAGAGAGCAATTGTAGATGATCAGGTGTGTGCCTGTGGACTATGTGCTAATTCGAGCTAGACAAGGGCAATAAAACATCCATGGATGCAGAAGCTTTCTCTCAAAACGGGGGGCGGGGGTGAGGTTCTAAGCTTCACCACTGTTGTTCCCCAATTTCTCACCTGATGGCTCCCCTGCGACTGTGCTTGTCTTAGGTTGTTCCTCCCTTGAGGAATCTTACCCATCACTGGCTAACCAGTCATCTTCCAGGGCCATACAGGGAGATGTAAAGTTGGTAAATGAGAGAGAAGCCAAATTGTTTGAAAAGGTTAGCTTTTTACTTCTTTGCAGATTTATGCCCTGTGGCTTCTATGCCCAGCACTTGTCTCGAGGTATCTTTACCACCTGGAGGAATTATGATACTCGGTAAATTCAATATGAGGCACGAATTCTATTTAAGGGTTGTAATTAGGAAGGAAGAAGAAAAGCTATAGAGGTAGCATATGGAAGAAAACATGGGAGGATTGATTATTGCTTAGACATATCTTCTTGTAGAGTACCTTAAGTATGTATAGGTTTTAAACTACTAACTAACTTGCGCACACATATTAACATAATAGGAATACGGTGACATAAACAAAGCAAATCTATAATTACCAGCCATCTCTAGTGAAGCCAAGAAAACCATTTAGGCACCCTAGGCATTTGTGAAAATTTGTCTATGATATGATGGATATTGTCCAACTGTACTTGAACAGTCTGAGAGAAATCAGACAAAGCAGCCCATTTCTGGGATCTGTTCACATCCCATATGTTCTTTTAACTGTAGATAGTCTATAGTCGTAAGATTTTGGAGCGATACAACTTGCACCCCTCCCAACTCCTGATTGAGTTCCAACAGTACAGATCCGGTCAAATTGTTGTCTCACTGTATGCACATGCCAGCCTAGACATCTCCCTCCTCATTCCAATGGCAAGTCCAGGAAACAGTGGGGTGGAAGCAGCCACAACCGCAGCATCGCCTGGATCCCTGTGGAGGCTTTTTGATGATCATCCCCCGGCACGAGTCCTCCAGAGAGTGCTGATGCTGGAAGCTCCTCCTCATATCGTATCTTAGTTCATTTTCTGGGTATCCAAGCTAGGCCTTGATCTTCTGCATAGAAACAAACAGACCCTTTGCCCACACTTTGACATGCCCTCTATACCACTGTGTAGAAGTCATTGGAGGTCAGCACACAGGAACTGCTTTTTTTTTTATTATTTTTATTTTTATTTTTATTAAGAGAAAGGAATATTATCAGAAAAGAGTACCTCCATAGCTGATCATCTGACACCCTTTAAGTGATCAACATTAAGGATATTTAAAGCATGCATTAATCTTTGATTTACCAATTGTTTTATCCTATCAAGGAGTAATCCCCCTTTTCTTTCTTTTTTTTTTTTTGATCTTTAATCTACACTTACATGAAGAATACTGTTTACTATGCTCTCCCCTATATCAGGTCCCCCCTAAAAACCACCATACAGTCACTGTCCATCAGCATAGCAAAATGTAGAATCACTACTTGTCCTCTCTGTGTTGTAGAGCCCTCCCTCCCCTTTCTCCCTCCCCCCCATGCATGCTAATCTTAATACCCCTCTTCTTCTTACCCCCCTTATCCCTCCCTGCCCACCCATCCTCCCCAGTTCCTTTCCCTTTGATACCTGTTAGTCCATTTTTGGGTTCTGTAATTCCGCTGCTGTTTTGTTCGTTCAGATTTTCCTTTGTTCTTATACTCCTCAGATGAGTGAAATCATTTGGTATTTCTTTTTCTCCGCTTGGCTTATTTCACTGAGCATAATACTCTCCAGCTCCATCCATGTTGCTGCAAATAGTAGGATTTTTCCTCTTCTTATGGCCGAGTATTATTCCATTCTGTATATGTACCACATCTTCTTTATCCATTCATCTACCGATGGACATTTAGGTTGCTTCCAATTCTTGGCTATTGTAAATAGTGCTGCGATAAATATATGGTGTATCTGTCTTTCTCAAACTTGATAGCTGTGTTCTTAGGGTAAATTCCTAGGAGTGGAATTCCTGGGTCAAATGGTAAGTCTGTTTTGAGCGTTTTGATGAACCTCCATACTGCTTTCCACAATGGTTGAACTAATTTACATTCCCACCAGCAGTGTAGGAGGGTTCCCCTCTCTCCACAGCCTCGCCAACATTTGTTGTTGTTTGTCTTTTGGATGGCAGCCATCCTTACTAGTGTGAGGTGATACCTCATTGTAGTTTTAATTTGCATTTCTCTGATAATTAGCGATGTGGAGCATCTTTTCATGTGTCTGTTGGCCATCTGTATTTCTTTTTTTAGAGAACTGTCTGTTCAGTTCCTCTGCCCATTTTTTAATTGGGTTATTTGTTTTTTGTTTGTTGAGGCGTGTGAGCTCTTTATATATTCTGGATGTCAAGCCTTTATCGGATCTGTCATTTTCAAATATATTCTCCCATACTGTAGGGTTCCTTTTTGTTCTATTGATGGTGTCTTTCGCTGTACAGAAGCTTTTCAGCTTAATGTAGTCCCACTTGCTCATTTTTGCTGTTGTTTTCCTTGCTCAGGGAGATATGTTCAAGAAGAGGTCACTCATGTTTATGTCTAAGAGGTTTTTGCCTATGTTTTTTTCCAACAGTTTAATAGTTTCATGACTTACATTCAGGTCTTTGATCCATTTTGAGTTTACCTTTGTATATGGGGTTAGACAAAGGTCCAGTTTCATTCTCCTACATGTAGCTATCCAGTTTTGCCAGCACCATCTGTTGAGGAGACTGTCATTTTGCCATTGTATGTCCATGGCTCCTTTATCAAATATTAATTGACCATATATGTTTGGGTTAATTTCTGGAGTCTCTAATCTGTTCCACTGGTCTGTGGCTCTGTTCTTATGCCAGTACCAAATTGTCTTGATTACTATGGCTTTGTAGTAGAGCTTGAAGTTGGGGAGTGAGATCCCCCCTACTTTATTCTTCTTTCTCAGGATTGCGTTGGCTATTCGGGGTCTTTGGTGTTTCCATATGAATTTTTGAATTATTTGTTCCAATTCATTGAAGAATGTTGCTGGTAATTTGATAGGGATTGCATCAAATCTGTATATTGCTTTAGGCAGGATGGCCATTTTGATGATATTAATTCTTCCTAGCCATGAGCAGGGGATGAGTTTCCATTTGTTAGTGTCCCCTCTAATTTCTCTTAAGAGTGACTTGTAGTTTTCAGGGTATAGGTCTTTCACTTCTTTGGTTAGGTTTATTCCTAGGTATTTTATTCTTTTTGATGCAGTTGTGAATGGAATTGTTTTCCTGATTTCTCTTTTTATTGGTTCATTGTTAGTGTATAGGAAAGCTACAGATTTCTGTGTGTTGATTTTGTATCCTGCAACTTTGCTGTATTCCGATATCAGTTCTAGTAGTTTTGGAGTGGAGTCTTTAGGGTTTTTTATGTACAGTATCATATCATCTGCAAATAGTGACAGTTTAACTTCTTTTTTACCAATCTGGATTCCTTGTATTTCTATGTTTTGTCTGATTGCCATGGCTAGGACCTTCAGTACTATGTTAAATAACAGTGGGGAGAGTGGGCATCCCTGTCTGGTTCCCGATCTCAGAGGAAATGCTTTCAGCTTCTTGCTGTTCAGTGTAATGCTGGCTGTGGGTTTATCATATATGACCTTTATTATGTTGAGGTACTTGCCCTCTATTTCCATTTTGCTGAGAGTTTTTATCATGAATGGATGTTGAACTTTCTCATATGCTTTTTCAGCATCTATGGAGATGATCATGTGGTTTTTGTCTTTCTTTTTGTTGATGTAGTGGATGATGTTGATGGACGTTCGAATGTTGTACCATCCTTGCATCCCTGGGATGAATCCCACTTGGTCATGGTGTATAATCCTTTTGATATACTGTTGAATTCTGTTTGTTAATATTTTATTGAGTATTTTTGCATCTACATTCATCAGCGATATTGGTCTGTAATTTTCTTTTTTGGTGGGGTCTTTGCCTGGTTTTGGTATTAGGGTGATGTTGGCTTCATAGAATGAGTTTGGGAGTATTCCCTCCTCTTCTATTTTTTGGAACACTTTAAGGACAATGGGTATTATGTCTTCTCTGTGTGTCTGATAAAATTCCGAGGTAAATCCGTCCGGCCCCGGGGTTTTGTTCTTGGGTAGTCTTTTGATTACCGTTTCAATTTCTTTGCTCGTAATTGGTTTGTTTAACTTTTGTGTTTCTTCCTTGGTCAGTCTTGGGAGGTTGTATTTTTCTAGGAAGGTGTCCATTTCTTCTAGGTCTTCCAGCTTGTTGGCATAAAGGTTTTCATAGTAGTCTTTAATAATTCTTTGTATTTCTGTGGGGTCTGTCGTGATTTTTCCATTCTGATTTCTGATAATGTTGATTTGTGTTGATTCTCTTTTTCTCTTAATAAGTTTGGCTAGAGGCTTATCTATTTTGTTTATTTTCTCAAAGAACCAGCTCTTGGTTTCGTTGATTTTTGCTATTGTTTTATTCTTCTCAATTTTGTTTGTTTATTCTCTGATCTTTATTATATCCCTCCTTCTGCTGACTTTAGGCCTCATTTGTTCTTCTTTTTCCATTTTCGATAGTTGTGATGTTAGACTATTCATTTGGGATTGTTCTTCCTTCTTCAGGTGTGCCTGGATCGCTATATACTTTCCTCTTAAGACTGCTTTCACTGCTTCCCACAGAAGTTGGGGCTTTGTATTGTTGTCGTCATTTGTTTCTATATATTCCTTGATCTCTATTTTGCTTTGTTCATTGATCCATTGATTATTTAGTAGCATGTTGTTAAGCCTCCATGTGTTTTTGAGCCTTTTTGTTTTCTTTGTAGAATTTATTTCTAGTTTTATACCTTTGTTGTCTGAAAAATTGGTTGGTAGAATTTCAATCTTTTGGAATTTACTGAGGCTCTTTTTGTGAGCTAGTATGTGGTCTATTCTGGAGAATGTTCCATGTGCACTTGAGAAGAATGCATATCCTGTTGCTTTTGGATGTAGAGTTCTATAGATGTCTATTAGGTGCATCTGTTCTAGTGTGTTGTTCAGTGCCTGTGTGTCCTCACTTATTTTCTGCCCGGTGGATCTATCCTTTGGGGTGAATGGTATGTTGAAGTCTTCTAAGTTGAATGCATTGCAGTCTATTTCCCTCTTTAGTTCTGTTAGTATTTGTTTCACAAATGCTGGTGCTCCTGTGTGGGTGCATATATATTTAGAATGGTTATATCCTCTTGTTGGACTGAGCCCTTTATCATTATGTAGTGTCCTTCTTTATCTCTTGTTACTTTCTTTGTATTGAAGTCTGTTTTGTCTGATATTAGTACTGCACTCCCTGCTTTCTTCTCACTGTTGTTTGCCTGAAATGTGTTTTTCCATCCTTTGACTTTTAGTCTGTGCTTGTCTTTGGGTTTGAGGTGAGTTTCTTGTAAGCAGCATATAGATGGGCCTTTCTTTTTCATCCATTCTATTACTCTTTGTCTTTTGATTGGTGCATTAAGTCCATTTACATTTAGGGTGACTATTGAGAGATATGTACTTATTGCCAAGGCTTTAAATTCGTGGTTACCAAAGGTTCAAGGTTAGCTTGTTTAGTATCTTACTGCCTAACTTAGCTTGCTTATTGAGCTGTTATATACACTGTCTGGAGATTCTTTCTTCTCTCCCTTCTTATTCCTCCTCCTCCATTCTTCATACATTGTGTGTTTTGTTCTGTACTCTTTTTAGGAGTGCTCCCATCTAGAGCAGTCCCTGTATGATGCCCTGTAGAGGTGATTTGTGGGAAGCAAATTCCCTCAGCTTTTGCATGTCTGGGAATTGTTTAATCCCGCCATCATATTTAAATGATAGTCGTGCTGGATACAGTATCCTTGGTTCAAGGCCCTTCTGTTTCATTGCATTAAATATATCATGCCATTCTCTTCTGTCCTGTAGGGTTTCTGTCGAGAAGTGTGATGTTAGCCTGATGGGTTTTCCTTTATAGGTGACCTTTTTCTCCCTAGCTGCCTTTAAAACTTTTCTTGTCCTTGATCCTTGTCATTTTAATTATTATGTGTCTTGGTGTTGTTCTCCTTGGATCCCTTCTGTTGTGGGTTCTGTGTATTTCCGTCATCTGTTGGATTATTTCCTCCCCCAGTTTGGGGAAGTTTTCAGCAATTATTTCTTCAAAGAGACTTTCTATCCCTTTTCCTCTTTCTTCTTCTTCTGGTACCCCTATAATACGAATATTATTCCTTTTGGATTGGTCACATAGTTCTCTTAGTGTTGTTTCGTTCCTGGAGATCCTTTTATCTCTCTCTATGTCAGCTTCTATACGTTCCTGTTCTATGGTTTCTGTTCCTTCAATGGCCTCTTGCATCTTATCCATTCTGCTTATAAATCCTTCCAGGGATTGTTTCACTTCTGTGATCTCCTTCCTGACATCTGTGATCTCCCTCCAGACTTCATCCCACTGCTCTTGCATTTTTCTCTGCATCTCATCCCATTGCTCTTGCATTTTTCTCTGCATCTCTGTCAGCATGTTCATGATTTTTATTTTGAATTCTTTTTCAGGAGGACTGGTTAAGTCTGTCTCCTCAGGTGTTCTCTCTGTGATCTTTGTCTGCCTGTAGTTTTGCCTTTTCATGGTGATAGAGATAGTTTGCAGAGCAGGTACGAGTGACGGCTGGAAGAGCTTTCCTTCTTGTTGGTTTGTGGCCTTCCTCTCCTGGGAGAATAGCGACCTCTAGTGGCTAATGCTTGTCAGCTGTGCGCAGACAGGGCTTCTGCTACCTGCCAGGTTGCTATGGAGTTTATCTCTGCTGTTGCTGTGGGCGTAGCCTGGCTGGGGCTGCTCCTCCAAAATGGTGGAGCCCCGTTGGAGGGGGAGCGGCCGGGAGGCTACTTATCTCCATAAAGGGCCTGTGTGCTCCCTGTTGCCCAGGGGATTAGAGTGCCCAGACATCCCCAGATTCCTTGCCTCTGGCCTAAGTGTCCTGTCCTGCCCCTTTAAGACTTCCAGAAAGCACTCTCCATACCAAAACAACAACAGCAACAACGGAAGAGGAAAAGAAAAAGAAAGGAAAAAACGCGCGATATTCTTTGTCCTCAGGCGCCGGTCTCAGGCACCCACTCACCGGTGTTGCTGCCCTGTTTCCCTAGTATTGGGTTCCCTGTCCCTTTAAGGCTTCCAGAAAGCACTTGCCAAAAAAAACGGGAAAGACGCGCGATTTTCTTTGTCCTCAGGCGCCGGTCTCAGGCAACCGCTCACTGGTCTTGCTGCCCTGTTTCCCTAGTATTGGGGTCCCTGTCCCTTTAAGGCTTCCAAAAAGCACTCGCCAAGAAAAAGGGGAAAAACGCGCGATTTTCTTTGTCCTCAGGCGCCAGTCTGAGGCATCTGCCCACCGGTCTTACTGCCCTGTTTCCCTGGTATTGGGGTCCTTGTCCCTTTAAGGCTTCCAAAAAGCACTCGCCAAAAAAGAAAAAAAAACTGCTCCAGTTTCTTTCCACCCCCCAGGAGCTGGAGGGAGGGGTACTCGGGTCCCGCAGGGCCGGGGCTTGTATCTTACCCCCTTCGCGAGGCGCTGGGTTCTCGCAGGTGTGGATGTGGTCTGGATGTTGTCCTGTATCCTCTGGTCTCTATTTTAGGAAGAGTTGTCTTTGTTATATTTTCATAATTCTATGTGGTTTTGGGAGGAGAGTTCCGCTGCTCTAGTCGCTGCCATCCTGGCTCCGCCCCCTAGTGGTTCATTTTTTACTAGCTTTTTAAAACTTCTCTAAAATTTTATTTCTGTCGTAAAAAAAAAAAAAACCACATTACAGAAACTCTGTCATCTTAACCATTTTTAAGTGTTAAGTATGTTATTCACATTGTTATACAACAGATTTCAGAACTTTTTCATCTTGCAGAACTAAAATTCTGTACTCATTCCCTCTCCCCCAGTCCCTGGCAACCACCATTCTGCTTTCGGTTTCTATGAAGTTGACACTCTGCAAACCTCATATAAGTGGTAGAAAGCAGCCACACTGAGCTGCCTTCTCTGTGAGCCAGTAAGCATCAAGTGGAGTTTTGCATCTTTTCCATGTGCAGACCTCAAGCAGAAAACACTGGCCAGAAATGTGGAGTTCTTTCTTTAGCATAATTTTAGGGAAAAAAGAAGTAGCCTTCCTCTTGCCCTTTCTAAGAGAATGAAAGAAGAGGTTATGTAACCTTGTTCTCCTTCTGATACGTTGTTTGGGGTGGCTCAAGTGGCTTTTACCTGGCCTAACTTTGTGTCTGAGAAGGACAGGAAAAGTGAAGCTGTCACCCAGTTCTTTGGGGGAAACGGTAGGAATGGGATCAGGTCACTCTTAGCAAAGCTGGATGCATCCATTTAGGTATCCTTAGACAGTTTTTTCTTTGTATATCACAGTGTAGGATACTGGCTTGGTATTTGACTAGTGGACTCTTTGGAGATCTCATTTCAGTACAGCCTAGAAATGGGAATTTGAAAGAGTCCACAGACCTAAAGCCTTAGACCACAACTGCAACTTAAGATGTTCTCTCTTGCCCAGAGCACCAGCCTCCTTACATCATTGCAGTGTTGCCTCGATACGTGGAGATCCGAACCCTGGAGCCAAGGCTTCTGGTCCAGAGCATTGAATTGCAGAGGCCCCGCTTCATTACCTCAGGAGGGTAAGGAATTCCTTTCTTTACTGTAGCTGCCACATTATTCCAAAACTTTAAAGGTACCTGTGTCATCTTAAAGCCTGTGCTCTTTTGCTAATACTCTTACTCTTGCCTCTAGATCAAACATTATCTATGTGGCCAGCAATCATTTTGTTTGGAGACTCATTCCTGTGCCCATGGCAACCCAAATCCAACAGCTTCTCCAGGACAAGCAGTTTGAATTGGCTCTGCAGCTTGCAGTGAGTCTTGGTTTTGGGATTTGGGTGTGAGTCTGCCTTCCTCTGGGTTCTCCAAAGCAGGTGATTCAGGTTTAGAGGTTCATATTTAGTTTGGACTAGTAGAATAAGCACAGAGCTAAAAGTCGGGGCATGGATTCAGGGTCTGACTCTGCCATAAAATAGCTATATAACTCTAAATGATTTCATTTTTCCAGTTTGTTTATCTATCAAATTAGAATGAATGCCAGTTATCATAATAATATCTCATAGAATTAATAGGCCTATAAATTAATTTAATAGATATGGTGTAGTCTTGGAAAATTAAAGAAAATGCAGACACTGAAGTGACAATCATAAATGTAAGATTACGTCTGGTTGAATGCAGCGACTAACGGGTGTCTCAGAATCCTTTCACCAGTGGACTCCTGCTTTTGGTAAGCAGGCCTTCTTTAGGTATTCTGAAATTGTCTCAAGTTGCATTTAACAGGGCTACAACACTTCTATTTGTGACTGTCACTCTTCTTGAATGTCTGGATGGAATGTTCACGGCATAGTGACTGTGATCTCCCGTTGCTAGCACACTTCTTGGAGCCTGACTTCTGAGTCGTCTTCTTTTAAATGTCCTCAGTGGTGATTATTGTCATCTATAGAGGGTGGATTTGATGTTAGGAAACAAACAAAAGCCATTCTGAACCTAACCTAGTCATTAAACCAGATAGTGCTGATTTGGTAAAAGAGAAGAGATTTTTATGAAGATAATAGTAGGAAAACTTAGTTTCTAGAATGTTTTGTGAATTATTTCTGAAAGGAAAGCAGTGGTCACAAATATTGGAACACACGTTTATAATCGCCTATGTTGATTACTTTTGAAGAGTAACATTTATCTTGGATATAAAAGTTCTGGATTTAGAACAGAAGTCCAGTGTTAATAGTCAGACATGTTTAATATCCCATAAAGTTTGTTTCTTTCTTGGAGCATTTAATTTCAGCATCTTACTGTTTTTTTCCCACTCACACATTGCCCTGTATTATTTTATTTTTATTTTAAAAATAATTATTGGCCATGAATCCACCATCCTACCTGAGAAAAATTAACTCCTAAAGCCTATGTGCTCCTCCCTATCCCTTCCCTATGCCTCTCCTCCAGACAGAGCCATTATCCTACATTTTGTGTTTACCATGCCCTTTAAAACTTTTTTTTGTTTAAACTTTTACATACATATGTGTACTTGAATATATTTAGGTTTTGAACTTTATAAAAAGGATATCATGCACTACATAGCTTTTTTAGTATCTTTTCCCTTACAAGAAGGTCTTGGGGTCTTTTCAGTGATTTTCCTGCTGCATGTTATCTGTTTAATCTTCAGTAGAGAAGATGGAAGTGGGTTTCCATTTTTCCTTCTCTTTCCTAGCCTTGCACTTCATAGGTGTTCTCCCTATGACAAAACAAAATTGCTTTCATCTTAGCGCTTGAGGAAACTATCTTTTATTTAAAGAGGACTTCATGTCAAAAAACACAGATGAAACTTTCAGACAGCAGTTACATACTGAACTTCGGTATTGACAAAGGGTTAGAGAAGGGACAGTTCCCTGTGGACTGGAATAGGCACCCTAAGGTTGGACCCTTTGAAGGATAAGTAAGATCAGGAGCAGGAACAGCCCTGAGAAGCTAGAGATGTGGAAACAAGCATCCCCAGGGTGTTAGAACCCATCTTGACTGGAGCAGAGGGTATGGCTTGAGTGCTGGGGACTAAGCCAGGTGAGGAGGCTGTGCCAGGTTCTCAAAGTCTGTGAAGCCACGAGCACAAGAGTGTAGACCAGGCATAGCCGCATGTTGCCGATGGTCTGGACTAGGGTGATGGCAACAGAAAAGGAAAGGAAAAAGAGGGGAGACGTTGAGAGATATTTTGTAGAAAGAAATTAAATGTAGTGAAGACTGGTTTAAAAGGATATAAGAGGAAAGGGTTACGAGGAAGAAGCAAAGATAATAAACAGATATTTTTATTGTTCTCAGGACCTTTCCCAACCGTCTTATGTGCCAGCCGTATCAAATATCTTTCATTATTTGAGCACACTGTGTTCTCTTTCTGTCACTTTACGCTCTTACCCATGTGCTGTCCTCTTTGGCAGGCACACTCTCCTCTTCCCCTCCCATCTGTCACCTGCCCAGCCTCACCTGTCTAACTCCAGCAGCTTCTCTTCATCTAGTTTACATTCCTCCTGGGACTCTGCCCCGACCTACCACACAGACTAAACTGAATACCCCTCCCACGTCATCTGTCATCACACACCATCTTGTTTTGGTTTTGATTTTGTTGTTTTTAAATTAAATTCAATACTTTATTCAGATTTCACTAGTGTTTGTATTAATGTTCTTTTTTCTATTCCAGTTTCAAATCAAGAAATCTGCATTTAGTTGTGTATGTCCTTAATGTCCTCTTGATCTGTTATTTCTTAGTCTATCCTTGTTTTTTATGACCTTGAAAGTTTTGGGGGTTACTGGTCAGGTATCTTACAGAAACCCTGTTGTATTTTAATTGCATACTTATGTACTCTTATGGCTAGAAAGTAAGGACAGTCTGTGAGGGTAGATGCCATGTGGCTGTCTTGTACACATTGGCATGTGTATCTCCTAGGAAGTTGTCTAGTATTTAGTAAATACTGAATAAATGTTTGTTGAGTGAGTGAGCTTACCTGTTCCACTCTCTTATTAGGAAATGAAAGATGATTCTGACAGTGAAAAGCAGCAGCAGATCCATCATATCAAGAACTTGTATGCCTTCAACCTCTTCTGCCAGAAGCGTTTTGATGAGTCCATGCAGGTCTTTGCTAAGCTTGGCACAGGTAACAAGTGGGTATGGCCTTGGGATAAGGAACTAATGGAGGGAGGGGAAATTGGAAAGGACGGGAAAAAATAATACCAGACTTCCAAGAGTGGGGAAGTTTATGCTCATCTAAAGTGATCCTCATACCTAACAGGATCTTGCAGGTGGCCATGGTGGTTATGTATTACAGTCCTCATCTTACAAATCTGGTCTCACCCATAAATACAGATTTCCAGTTTTCCAGGATAATTTGCCCTTGCCATTAGAAAAAGATAACAAAAAGTTATTCAAGTTAGCAAATGTGTATTCAGTCATCTAGTATTTATTGAATGCTGTTCTAGACAAAAGTCTCTGACCTAAGCTTAGGATAAAAACAGAAGGTTACATTTGAGACCCACACAGGGCAGTGCCATGAAGCCCTTCCTTTTCTGAGCATCCTAAAAACTCCCTAGACATTAGAGCATCATGCTGAGAGGCAGGTAATCTGGAGTTGGACCGCCCCACCTCAGGCAAAGTTACTGATCCCTCAGTGCTTGTTTTCTCCTCTGCAAAATAGGACAAAATAATATTTACCCCATAGTATTGCTGTGAAGATTAAGTAAAGTGCTTAGAACAGTGTGTAGTACTTCATAAATGCCAGTGTTTGCTATTACTAAATTTTTTATTTCTGAATATTCCATTTTTGCTTAATTTAGATCAATTTATATATACTTGGTTTAACTCTATATCATTATTTGTCTCTTCTTTTTTTCCTCTTTGCTTTGCCTTTTTTCAAGTTTCCCTCAATGTTGGCCAATAGTAAACTGTGGTGACTCCCTATATTAGTTAAGGTTCTTGGTTGTAAGCAGTGGAAACTAACTGTGGGCAATTTAAGGAGCATCTGGGTAAATGAAGCATGGTTTATTGGAATATTAGGAGAATGGCAGGTAGAGGGTCACTCAAAATTAATGGAAGACCAGGCTCGGGAAGTTAACCGAGGGAACTCTGGAGGACCACCAGCAGGAGACAGGAAGCTGGACAGTAATTCCTCTGTAGCCAGGACAGGCTGGGCCGCCCTCCACTGGCACAACCATATCCATAGCTGTTGCTGCCTCCAGCCCCTGTGCTGTTGGATCCTCAGTAAAAATTGCCCCCTGCCAGCTTGTAACAAGTCACTGCAAAACTTGGCATCAAATAATGAATCACCTCTTATTTCTCTTGGTGTCTGCTGGGGAGGAATTTGGGAAGAGTTGAGCTGGGCATTTCTTGTGTGGGATCTCTCACATGGTTGCTGTTGTGTGTTGGCTGGCCTCCCTTCATCTGAAGTCTGGACTGGGCTAAAGTATCCACTTCCAGGGTGGCTCACTTTGCTAGCTAACAAGCTGGTCGTGGGCTGGGGGCCTTAGTTCCTGTTCAGGGAGGTCTCTCCGTGGGGTTGCTTGAGTGTCCTCATGCAGAGTGAGCAATCCAAGAAGCCTAGGTGGAGGCTTCAATCAGTGCCTTTTATGACAGTCACCTTTACCATTTTCTGTTGACTCACGAGAGCCTACCAAGTTCAAGGCAAAGGAACACAGACCCCCCACCTCTTGGTGGAGGAGCTTGAACGTTATGTCAAAGAAACATGTGGGCTGGGATACATGTTGGTGGGTGCCACACTGCTTGGCATCCTTGGCTCATTTTCTCAAGATCAAGGGAATCTGATTGGCCAGGATTGGGTCATGGTCTCACTCCCTCTGACTTTACTGGGTAGGGTAAAGAGGCTGTGGCTCCTGTCTGCTTCTGAAAGCAAAGGTAAATGCCTAGAACTATTCTCCCACCAAAACTACATGTGGTGTGGAAGAGAGAGCTCACCAAAAGGAAATAAGTTGCTGTTAAGAAGGGGTTAGAAGCTAGGCAACCTGAAATCAATAAATATCTACCATTCTTCCTCTGAATGAACTCAGTTAGGGCTTTTATTTTCAGTGTACCACCTGCTCCTTGGAAAGATGCTGGAATAAGCTGGAACTGCCATAAGATCTTTACCGTTTTTCTATATATCATTTATAACTTGAACCCCAATCCTAAAGCTTTGAAGTCAATGCTAATGAAGCTGCTACCTTTTAATTCATTCATTTCACAAATAAACTCTGAAAGTACACTCTTCTGGGCTCCAAGCAAAAATGATTAGAAAGGAATTCTGCCTTCAAAGAGCAGTGTAATAGGGCATATAAGACACAGGTGGACCTCTACCAGCAACAGAAGCAGATGTGTGCTGGTGGTGGTGTAGTCTGTGGGGCAGCTAGCTATTGACTGGACCTCAGGCAGCATCTCCATTGACTGGCCTCAGTCTAAGGTATGGTCGTCAGGTCCAGAAGTGAATATTCTTACCACATCCAGAGAGCATCTGACTGATGGTTGGTGACAGTCTGACCCTGATCAAAATTGCATGAGACTAATGTATTAACAGAATATCCCTTTATTTATTTATGGTAGGGAGGCTAGATCCCTTTCCAATGGCCAGATAGTCATACATGGGACCCAAGACACCCTTTCTCTAAATGTATAGTAAGGAACAGCCATTTTTGCTATGCCTTAAATGTGGTCCTACAAAGCCTTATATTCTGTAACAAATATGAAAATACCAGGGTTTGTGGGAAAAATAAGGTTGGAGTGGTCTCCAAAAATAAGGTTAGAGCAGTCTACTCAGAACTTAAGCAACTTTGTAAGCAAAACACTAATAAAAACAGTAACAGTCCTACTAAAATTAAGTTCATTCTTGTATTGGTTCCCAACATAATTGTCTTCTGCAGGCTTAAATCCTGGGAATCTTGTTTTCTCCTTTGAGATACAGATCTTTGAGAACATTTACTTATAGAAACTACTTTCATCAAAGTAAAAAATCTAATCCTGAGCATAGACTTCTTTATGAGACCCTCCCAAAAATTAATATGGGGAGAAACATCTTTGTTTCATTTTTACTCCCAGCTTCCCCAAAGGGCTTAACTTTTAGAAAGTATAGTGGTTTTTGAAGCTACTAACCAGTCGCTACTTGCGCTAAAAGAGGGTGCTTCTATAGGGCTTTTGGCTCTCTTTACTTTCAGTCTTCTGTATAGTTAAGGGTTTTTCTTTAATCGTGAGAGAGCTTGCTCTTGGTCACTTCAGAACATCAACAAGCTGGGGAAAATTACATACAAGCCAACACAACTCTTGCCTCATCCTGACATCTTTCTCCTACCAACTGTGTATGAGCTAATTCACATTAAAGAAACTCAGGTTGTAACAAAACAGTGTGTGCCTGGGATGCCAAGTCAGAAAACTGCTTTGGAGGCACAGAATTAACAGCAAAAGGAAGTTTTGTAGAAGCATGTTCCTGCTGGGCCAGAGAAGGGCCTGCCTGTAGTGCAGGATGGATGGGGCCCAGGTTTGCTTTTCTGCCCCTCCTTTTCCTGTGTCCCACAGATAGGTCCCTAGTAAGAGTGTCATATTTCTGCCACTTAAGGGATGAGTCAGGAGGAAGCTCTGTCTATCTGTACCCACTGGGGACATAGGACCTGTGCAGACTTTGTAAGTCTCTGAGTCATCCTAGATTCAATGTAAAATTTTGTCCAAATGTGGGTATTTTTTGAGAGAGGATCAATACCTTTCATCATATTCTTATAAGATGTCTTAAGATCCTACAAATGTTTAAGAACCCTATTTTGAAGTTATTTCCTTGTGGCAGCCTATAATTTGTATATAAAAAGCTCTAACGCAAGGTAGAAAGGTAAGTGCTGTAGATACTTGCCTGAGGGCTTGATGAAAAAACTCATTGCATTGAGGCCCTGGGATTTGGGGGTGTTGGTGGTTGGGTGGGATGGTGTGCAATGGCAAGTGTGTGAATGAGATAGTTCTTATATTTCTGGGAATGTATATTTAGAACTTGAAATCGAGCCTTGGAGTAATTGGTTCAAATAAATATCATTTACTCACTTATTTTTTAACTCAACAAAAAGTTTTATCAAGCTTCTACTTTGTGCTGAAGACTCCTAGGTGCCAAGAAGTGGGGCCTATATTCTGATGGGGTGGTGGCAGACAAAGTAAATAAGCAAAATTGCAGTATGTTGGGAAGTGGTAAGTACCAAGAGAAATACAACAAGAGAAGGGATATGGAGTACTGAAGATAGGAGTTAGAATTGCAATTTAAGATAAAATGGTGAGGGAAGTCCTTTCTGAGGAGTGTTTCAGTCTTGAAGGAGTTGATTTAATGAGCCATGGAGATGTCTGGGGAAGAGTATTCTGGGCAGAGGAAACAGCTGGTGCAAAGGCAGTGAGGTTGGAAGGATGCCTGGTATGTTCAAGGAGCAACCAGACCTGTGTGGCTAGAGCAGAGTTGGTCTGTAGCCTTTTTTTTTGCATAAGGGATATAATTCCATTGTTAATTAGATGTGTACACTGTTCTGGCATTCAATGTGTAGAACAACTCTGGACTCAGAATGAATTGCCATGAAGGCAAATCAGATAAGCACCGTCAATGCCAGCTCCGCCTTTTGTCTTGCGCTTCAGGAGAGACAGGTTATGTCCACAGAGAGTTTGCATGCAAAACCATTAAGTAAAACATTGGGGTAAGTGCAGAAAAGGTCTACAGGAGTGTAGGGAAGTAGTGAGGAGGGCTGCCCAGGAGGAAGGGAGAGAAGGCAACCAGGCCCCAGAGGATAAGAAGGAAAAATGGAGTGTAAAGAAAGGTGTGGCAGCAGGAGGACCTGGCCATGTGTGAGGGCCTGTGCACAGCCCAGTGTGACGTTTGTGAGACTTGATAGGTCACACTAGAAAGAGATGTTGGGGCCAAATTTTAGAGGACCCTGAATGCTGCACAGGAGTTTGGACTTTGTTTTGTAGGCTACAGGTGACATCACAAAGTTAAAGTAGAACAGTATGATTAGAGTCTTGTGGGCAGACACACACCATGGTGGCAGGCAGGTGAGGCCTCCACAGAAACCCACGCCTTCATTTAGGGTCCTCAGTGGCCATCTTCTTTCTCAGACTGCGCTTCTGTGCAGCTCCTATGTAGAACTGCCACCTGTCCTGGTCAGTGGCTCCTTCTCATGAGTATCTTTTTCACATTATTATGATTCTCTTCATCTTGAGGAACAGGGTCTTTCTGGCTTGGCAGAAATTTTGTGGCCAGACACAGGTGACTAGGGGTTGAGCAGGTTCTGGAGGGGTCAAGGCAAGGCTATGCAGCCTTTGTCTTCGTTGAATGAAGAATGAACTTGGGTTCATTATGAAAGGAATGTGGCCTTCCTATGTTCCTCCACTTTTTTAAAAAGCAAAAATAAAGTAATGCTAGTACACAAAATTCATTAAGATGTTAAAGGAAAAAGCTTATCCTAGATCCAGCCTTGACTCTCATTTTGTCTATTCCTCATCCAAGCCTTTTCTACATTTCTACGTTTTAACATAATTATAATCCTAATCGTATACATTTCTCTAGCTTTTGTTACTTAGAATTGTTAAAGCATTTTTCCATGTTGCTATGTGCCCTTCCTAATTATAATTTGTAATGATTGCATAGTAGTCTGTTAGTTGAATGAAAAATACTTTATTTTGCTGTTGAAGGAATTCCACATTGTTCCAAAATTTTGTTGTTACAAATAATGCTTGTAACATTCCCTGTTCATTCAGATATGGCTTTGTTCCTCATCTTTTAGATCGTTTTCTCAGGGTAAATTCTTACAAGTGTTATTAGAGCATCGCAGTGCTGGGGCCTTAGCAGTGAAAGAGTGATTCAGTCCATAATGTTGAAAGCGCTGGGTAGTTATCATATAGATATAATTTTTTAATGAATTAAATAGATATAAAAATATTATCTCTGACATTTTTGATGCATAGCTCTTTGATTCTTAATGTAACAGAACGTTTTCCCACTTATTTATATGTTCTTACCAGTGGTTCATGTCTTGTCAGTTTATCAAATGAAATCTTATTTTTTTTAATAATTTGTATGAATTTATTTTATCTAATTAACTTATCAGCCTCTTGCCATATGTGCTGCAAATGTGTATCCTAGCCTGTTGTCTGGTCTTTTTGTTTTAGTAATAATCCTGTGTTGACATACAATTTTTTAATTTTGAAGTCTATTGATCTTTTTAACTTTAATGTCTTACCTGTTTTTCCTTGGGAAATTTTTCCTCCTGTACTTTTAGAGTTAATAAACTCTCATTCTAATTCTGTGTGTGCATATGTGTTTATGTTTTAGAATCTAGTCATGCTATTTTTGTAATGTTTTAGTGAAATAAACATACCAGTAGTGCTCAAACTATAGGTGTATAGGTCATTGAGGCTTTATGAACTTAAGAGTCATTCCTTTTAAAAAAAGTCTGGAACTTACTTTGCTGTAGTAACAGTCTTGGTTTAGTTTATCCTTACATTCCTGAGCTCCTTGCTGGGAATCACGTTTACCTTCCATGTAGATCCTACCCATGTGATGGGCTTGTACCCGGACTTGCTGCCCACAGACTACCGGAAGCAGCTGCAATACCCTAACCCACTGCCCGTGCTCTCCGGAGCTGAGCTGGAGAAGGCTCACTTAGCTCTGATTGACTACTTGACACAGGTAGGTATGACACAGAGGTGCGTGGAAGCCTTTGCTTGGGAGTTCCAGTACCTACTTCCCTGTGGCAGGACAATAGGGGCCTTCCTTACCTTAATGCCTCAGGCCTTTCATAGATGGACACTGTGGAAGTCTAGGTGGGCACACTTCTTTCAGCTTCATCTCCTTGTCAACAGTACCATGGAGCTGGGTGGATTTTTTTGCCAAATCTTGATACCGGGAAACACTCACTTCCTGATAATTCATACTAATTCATACAGGAGCTAAAAAGAGTGAACTTTAGTTGATAGAAAAGAATGCTTTTTGAAAAACAAACTTTTTTAGATACATACTTTTGGAAAAAATTCCTGCTCTCTGCAGAAAACTTGGAAAACAGAAAAGTATAAAGCAAAAATATAAGTCACTTATAACTCTGCCACCCAGAGACTAAATTTTAGTGCTGTCCTTCCAGACTTACATATGTATATATGAATTGGTTTTTGTTTAATTAGAAATGGATATCAAACTATATATTGTTTTATAGCATACTTCTAAAAAGTTAGTCATACATTGGGAAAGTCCTCTCTTCAGGACTCTAAATTTTATATTTTCTCTTTTTGCATTTAGATTTTTTTTTTTCAGTTTACTGTTATGGACAGATAATTGAACTTTTCAAGTCAACACTAAAACTAGTATCTCTGTTGAAGCCTCTTAACCCCAAATTTCTGTCACAGAAGGCTATGTTAATTTCCTTTGCACCCACTCATAGTGAACTAAGTATATTTTTTCCCCTTAAGTATTCTGCAGACTTTTATAAGGGGTCCTCTGGATAGGCACCGAGAAGTGCTGCTAGGAAAATTGTACGATGGCTTCCCACTCCCTGCTTCTAGGTCAGTGAGTGTCCTACGGGTCTGACCAAGCATGAACAGCTTTGGTGCTTCCTTGACACTGGGCTCTGGTGGTAACCTTGTGGCTGGCAGCCTGTAAGGAGCTCACAAACTTACTTCCATGGTCCACATGCCAAGTGAAAAAAACTTCTGGGGCAAATTGTCTCCCAAGCCTGTGGCATTAAAGAAGACCCTCCATTGCCACTGTCTTAGCTTTAGGACTCTAAGCATATATTCTTCCCTGACCTTCTCCACTGACATGTGGAATGTGTGAAGTTACCTGACACTGGTATTGTGCCAGAGAGATGGTAGAGCATATAAGACCATGGCCATTGCGAGATACAAAATAATACAGATTGGATGATTCCATTTATATGAAGCTCTAGACTAGGTAAAAACTAATCTCTAGTGCTAGAAATCAGATCAGTGGGGTAAGGGGTACAAGAACTAGGGAACTTTATGGGATGATAGAAATATTCTGTTCCTTGATTGGGGTGGTGATTACATGCATGTACATATCTGTCAAAAATGCATCTAATAGTGTACTTTAAAAGGGCACATTTTATTGTATGTAACTCACACCTCAATGAAGTTGATTTAAAAAAAAAAAGAACAGGGGCTTTGGAATAAGACCATAATTTGAAACCTGCCTCTGCCAATTATGAGATATCTAACAACTGTGCCTTGGATTCTTGTAAAATGAAGATAATAATACTTGCACTTGCTTTAGGTTTAAAAGAGGTTAATATACAAAGTGCTTGCAAATACTTAGTAAATAATTACTATGTGTGGCAAATACTTAGTGAATAATTGCTATCTATCTGTGGCAATTTGGCAGTCATCTATTTTGATCCCTGGTAAAAATCCTATGCTAACAACGAAGCAAAACTGAAGGAACAAAATGGCAGCAGACTCACAGACTCCAAGAAGGGACTAGCGGTTACCAAAGGGGAGGGTGGGTGGAGAGGGAGAGAGAAGAAGATTGAGGAGTATTACGATTAGTACACATGGTATGTGGGGGATCATGGGGAAGACAGTGTAGCACAGAGAAGACAAGTAGTGACTCAGGCATCTTACTACACTGATGGGCAGTGACTTCAGTGGGGTATGAGGGAGGACTTGATAATATGGGTGAATATAGTAACCACATTATTTTTCATGTGAAACCTTCATAAGAGTGTATATCAATGATAACTTAATAAAAAAAACTGTATACTAATGGGAGATCAGGGTGAATAGGTGTGAGCTGATTTGTAGGTATTTGGAATTCCCTGGTAGCTCAGCTCAGGTAATAAAGGAAGATTTAGTTCTGGCCTTGAACCCATATTTTTGGCCTTTGCAGAAACGAAGTCAATTGGTAAAGAAGCTAAATGACTCTGATCACCAGTCTAGCACCTCCCCGCTCATGGAAGGCACTCCCACCATCAAATCCAAGAAGAAACTGTTGCAAATCATTGACACCACTCTGCTCAAGTGCTACCTCCATGTGAGTTCTTCAAGCACTCGGGCACCCACAATCCCCAAGTCCCCTGAAACTGGACAGGTGCCACCTTGGAGTACCTTCCACCAGTAAGAGTGAATCTTTGATTATGGGAACCACCTAGTCTTTGCCTGACACTTGTGAACAGCTTGGAATTAAGAGGAAAGCAAGGTATTGACCCAGAATCTTACAGTGGGCTGGTCCTCTCTGATAATATTGGGATTAATGCTACAAGGTGAACAGGGGCAGTATTTCCTCAAAGAAAATGTCCACAAAAAACAAGAAAACATGTTGTGTGAAAGAGCATAATGTTATAAAAGCCACTACCTGTAGTCCCAAAAAGGGGTTGTTTACCTTCTCTTGCTTGGGTTGCATCCCTAGCCTTTCAGCCTGAAGCATGCCTGGGCGAGGTCAGAGTAGGGCTCCCCAGGAAGCAGTTTCTGCTGAAGTGCCACTTCCTCTGCAGACGAATGTGGCCCTGGTGGCCCCCTTGCTGCGCCTGGAGAACAATCACTGCCACATCGAAGAGAGCGAGCACGTGCTGAAGAAGGCCCACAAGTACAGTGAGCTAATAATCCTGTATGAGAAGAAGGGGCTCCACGAGAAAGGTGACCAGAGGAGGGGCTCTCTGATCTGAGTGGGGCTCCTGTATATTGACAGGGGAAACCTGCTTGGGTGTGATAAGTCCCCTTGGGGGTGCGCCTCCCAAAGAGGCTCATGACCTTGTTCTTGGGCTTCCCGGCCAGCTCTGCAGGTACTGGTGGACCAGTCCAAGAAAGCAAACTCTCCTCTGAAGGGCCATGAGCGGACGGTGCAATATCTGCAACATCTGGGTGTGTCCAGCATTCAAGAGGGGAGTGGGGAAGGGGTTGTGTTCACATGGACCCAGTCCCCCTCCTTTCTGATTCTTGCTGGGCAGTCCCCTCTCTCCTTTGGGCTCACATGACTTTGACGGCCTCCAGCTGGGGTAAAAGTCCCTAGTGGTAGAACCATGACAGCCTTTTGGTATATAGCCTGCCCAGGACAGCCAGACAGTCCTGAGTGACTAGCACTTAGATGGAGCTCTCTTACCTGAGAGTAAATTCTGGGCAACCTGTGCACTGGCCTTCCCAGTCCTGTGGGCAGTTCAGTGGACTTTACCTGCTGACAAGTCTGTCTTTTCTTTCTAGGCACAGAAAACCTGCATTTGATTTTTTCCTACTCGGTGTGGGTGCTGAGAGACTTCCCAGAGGATGGCCTGAAGGTAGGTCATGGGAGTCCCCTGAATTTATCTGGAACCATAGGTGGTCCTGATTCTACTTAGGATGGTGATATTGGAGGGGGAGGAAAGATTCCTCCAATTTATCTGCTGTTCAGAAGAGTAGATGGGGAAACCTGCAACAGCAATGTAGTGTAGAGGAAAGGGCCTTGCACAGACATCAGGAGGCCTGAGACCTAGCCTGCCACTCACTAGCTCACTACAGCACACCCTTTCCTCACCAAGTCTGAACACCTGATCTCTCCCTGCATGTGCATGTGCATTTGGCAGCATCGCAGTGAGATGGTTCTGCTGCTTGAACTCAGGTTTCTTCTGACAGATATTTACTGAAGACCTCCCGGAGGTGGAGTCTCTGCCGCGAGACCGAGTGCTTGGCTTCTTAATAGAGAATTTTAAGGGTCTGGCTATTCCTTATCTGGTAAGATATTTTTCTGGTCTGAACTAAAAATCTTTAAACCGCATGGATCAGTTATTAGACAATTCAGATTGGGGTTTGTGCCACTGGGAGATTGGCAGAAATATGAGGAGGAGGATTTTTTTCAACATCCTCTGAAACAGAAAGAGATCCCAGTAGATGAAGCTGTCAGTGTTAACTTTTTGATGTAAATCTTGTAAATCTAAGTGCAGAGGGAAAAATGAGAGTGATGTTCAAGAAAAACATTTCAAAGCCACATTTGTACAGCCACACTCATCTGTGGCCACAAGACAACCAAACTGGTTTAAGCACCATTTAAGTTTAAATTAACTATTTAGCTTTAACTACATGTGCTGGTGTGAGAGTCTAGAGGATAATAGGACAAAATTAATAAAGAGCTTAGATTGGAAATCAAGAAAACAATTCCTGATGTTACTGGGTTATATTGCAAAATTTCCCAGTGATTTTAGAAGAGCTATATCTTGCTAATCTTTGCAGATTACTTAGGGAACAATCTGGATGGGACCTTTAGGGCCTTAACCATGTGAGGGAGACTGGGTCACAGCATAGACAGTACCAGGCCAACCCGTGTCTCCCCTCAGGAACATATCATCCACGTTTGGGAGGAGACAGGCTCTCGGTTCCACAACTGCCTAATCCAGCTGTACTGTGAGAAGGTGCAAGGTCTGATGAAGGAGTATCTGCTGTCCTTCCCTGAAGGTACCAGTTCTCACAGAAAGCCAGGTGGCCTCCAGCCTCGGAGGCGAGCTGGGACCCAGGGGTGCCGTGCGTGATGTAGGGAAGCTGTCTTCACCCTCCTTTGAGGACCCAGATGGGTGGGAAGCTCCTCAGAGTAGTCACGGCAGCTAAGTGGACTCAGGAGCTCTTGTCTGGTTCTGGGCATCCTTGCATATCATGCGTGGGCACAGCGAGGAACACATCTGCCTGCAGTTGACAGCTGTGCTGATAAGAAACATGTTTGCTACCAGAGTGTTTCTCTGTGCAGCTTGCTTTTTACCTCCAGCTGATGTTTGGGAGCCCTGTAGGGATCATAAACTAGGAAAAGTCATACTGGAAACTACCACAGAGCTCTTCTCTTTCTGATTATTGTGGTGACGTCATTGAACCTCCTCCCTTCATTTTTCTTGACCCCACATGGCTGCCCAACAGTGTCATTTCACGTTGAGCTTGTTTTCCTTTAAAGGCAAAACTCCAGTCCCTGCTGGAGAGGAGAAAGGTGAGCTGGGAGAATACCGACAGAAGCTCCTTATGTTCTTGGAGATTTCCGGCTACTATGATCCAGCCCGGCTCATCTGTGACTTTCCTTTTGATGGTGAGTGTCTGGCTCATAGTGAGAAACCACTTCAGCTGACAGTAATGCAAAACCTGATCTTTCCCTTTTCCCACTTCCCCAGCCTTCCAGAAAGTTGGGCCTGGGAAAAACTGCAGGTTTCAGGCCAGTGCTCCTGTTCTGACCCAGCTAAAGACTCACTTCCCTACTAGGACTGAATGGAGTCCCTTTTTTGGTGTAAACCACATGCTAATTGATAGCCAGGTTAAAACCTGTTCATTGCTTCAGTACATGTTCTTGGCCAAATTCATTGTTTAGTAGTATTTATAGCACATCATAGTTTTTGTCTGAGAAAGATGCACATCTGTCTGGTGTGTAAGCTCTGGGAGAGCAGTTTGCTTACCTTAGCTGAACATCAGGCCACACTGTAGGTGCGTACCATGCACTTGGCTACTCAGTGAGCATTTCTACCCAGTTAATAAATGGTCACCAAAAAGATGGGTTAAATAACCTCCTAAAATAGCTCCCTCTACCCTTGTTTAAATTTTTGTAATTTTATCCTTGAAAATATCCAAAGTAGTAAAATACTTTCTCCCAATTAATTTTGCCCCAATATCCATTCCTATAATAGCTAAGGAATATAAGTAATTACATAATTGTAGAGATAGTTACTTATCTTCCTTTTTCCTCACAGGCCTCTTGGAAGAACGTGCTCTCCTGCTGGGACGCATGGGGAAACATGAGCAAGCTCTCTTCATCTATGTCCACATCCTGAAGGATACAAGGATGGCTGAGGAGTATGTTGACCCTGTCATCCCACCTCCCAGTGGGTCTACAAGCAGGCCTCCCAGACAGGAGAGGCGTGAGAGGCCTAGAAAGCCACCTCCCCTCCACTCTGCTGCAGGAGTGACAAGCCCTCCTGTCCTGACCCCTGATTTTGGTGTTCGTTAGGCTGCTCACATGGCAGCATCCACGACCTTTCTCTAGATGTGGCCCCCCTGGTCTCGTCTCACCACTTTTTCCCTTGCAGGTACTGCCACAAGCATTATGACCAAAGCAAAGATGGCTACAAAGATGTAAGTTGTGACCCAGGAAGCATACTGCACTCGGCTGTCCCTCTTAGCACACCTAACCCCTCTGCTTTGGCCACAGGTACCACTGGTATGAATTGCTGAGATAAGACAGGCCATGTATCAAGGCACTGTTCAGTTTTGCCTGTGCATGTTGAGGCAGACAAAAGCCTGTTTATTGCTTGGCAGGGAGCCATATATCCTGGTTGCTTGGGATCCTTCCAGCTTAGATCTGCTGTCATTGGTGTGACTACACCCTGCCCTTTACTCTGGAGAGACTTGTATAGTAAATGATGTGGTCAGCCTATTGGGAAGGAAGAGCTGGTCGTTCTGAAAAGGTGCACATATGTGCTTTGTCAGAATGCATATGGATTTGTCAATGTCTGGAGACATTTTTGATTGTCATCACTGGGGGTGTGGGTGCTGCTGGAATCTAAGCAGGGGAGGCCAGAGTTGCTACCAAACAGCACTAGGACAGCTCTGGTGGAGAGTTATCCAGCCCAAAATGTTGGGTGCTGAAGTTGAGACCCTGTGGTAGTGTAGGTATAAGTAGAAAAGGCAGCATCTCCTTTGGGTTAATCCACTTGCCAAAATGTGACAGGGTCTCAGCCTCAAAGCCAAAGAAAGTAGGAGATCTTTTGAGTTATTTTGCGGTGTTGGCATTTTGTCAACAGTACCGTTGTTCCTTGGTTAGGGGTGCTGAGCCCCACCCAGTGCAGTAAAAAATCTGCAGGTTACTTTTGACTCCCCAGAAACTTAACTCATAACCTACTATTGACCAGAAGCCTTACCAGAACAAATAGTCGATCAACACGTTTAGCATGTTATGTGTATTATATACTGTCTTCTAACAAGAAAGTAGGCTAGAAAAAGAAAATGCTTTTTCAGATTGTTGCAAATCTCCAAAAAGATTTTCCAATATATTTATTGAAAATTATCTGTATTGTAAGTGGAGCTGTGTAGTTCAAACCTGTGTTGTTCAAGGGTTAACTGTATTATGCTAAACAAATAAAAGGCATATGATTTTTTTCTCTCAGAGAAAACACAACCCTTAATTTTTAACATCTTCACTGGGTTGTTTGACTTTACCAAAATCTTTTAAAAGGTGAAAATGGTTGAGTCGTAAGTGCTTCTTGGTGGCTGTTACTGTAGACCGACTGCTCTTATGTTTAGGTGTGGCCCTTCTGGGGGGTTCTGGGAGGCTTGCTGCCAGCCTGACGCATGCCTTGTACCTGTATGAGATAGGTGTATCTGTCCCTGCTCCGGATGTACCTGTCACCTCCCAGTGTTCATTGCCTGGGGCCAATAAAACTGGAACTGCTGGAGCCACAAGCCAATCTCCAGGCCGCCCTGCAGGTCCTCGAGCTGCACCATAGCAAGCTGGATACCACCAAGGTCAGGAGTGCTTCTTGGAAAGACGGAGAAGTGCACTTGTGGGGAGCACTGAAGGAGCAGAGGGATGGAGAAAGGGACTGAGGCCTGGAGCCCTGACATTTCCTCAGTCTCCTTTTCCACCTCACCTAGTTCCCATCTCTGTTCCTATCCCTAGGCCATCAACCTTCTGCCAGCAAACACTCAAATTAATGACATACGCATCTTTCTGGAAAAAGTCTTGGAAGAAAATGCACAAAAGAAACGGTTCAATCAAGTGCTCAAGAACCTTCTCCATGCAGAATTCCTGAGGGTATGAACCTATGCTCTTGGGCAGAGTTGCAATTTTTAGTGTGAGAGAGCTACCACATATACCCTATAGACAAAGGCAGAGCTCTGTGTTCCCTTAACACTATAGCACAAGCTGATCTAGTAACCAACTGACATTTGATTGCAAGTGTTTCAATTAGAGGCATCTTTGCAAGCTGGGACATGAGACAATGCCAGCCTCTGCCTTCTGTTCTGTGTGCTGGATGGTGGGACTTCTCCCCCAACCTCTCTGCTCTCCCAGGTCCAGGAAGAGCGGATTTTACATCAGCAGGTGAAGTGCATCATCACGGAGGAGAAGGTGTGCATGGTGTGTAAGAAGAAGATTGGGAACAGGTGAGCTCCCTCTGCAGTGTGCAGCTCAGCTCTGATGTGGGTCATGCTTAGGAGGGATTTCTGCTCTTTCACCAAAGAGGGAACTATGGCTGCTAAGTATCTAGGCCATGGTCTTGAGCCTCCAGAGAGCAATCGTGTTTTCTTTTTGGGGGTGGGTTTTGAGAATTTAGACTTGAAATACATGGCATGGGAGCTCTTGACTTCTTGCACATGAAGCCCTTCCCCTCTGGGAGCATGAAATTGTGACGTGGCCAGTGAGTTGTATGTGGGCAGAAAGTCTTATTTTTGAAGAATGTGTCTCTGAAAGAAGAAAAAGATCTTTCAACCTGCTACCTTTTGACCTGAGTAAAATCCTAGGCCGGCACCATTTCGTTGTTTTTTTTTTAATTAATTAATTTATTTTGTTGTCATCAATCTACAATTACATGAAGAATATTATGTTTACTAGGGTCCCCCCTTCAAATCCCCCCCACAAACCCCATTACAGTACTGTCCATCAGCGTAGTAAGATGCTGTAGAATCACTACTTGTCTTCTCTGTGTTGCACAGCCCTCCCCATGCCCCCCCCCCACATTATGCATGCTAATCATAATGTCCCCTTTCTTTTTCCCCACCCTTATCCCTCCCTTCCCTCCCTTTCTCCCCAGTCCCTTTCCCTTTGGTAACTGTTAGTCCATTCTTAGGTTCTATGATGATGCTGCTGTTTTGTTCCTTCAGTCTTTCTTTGTTCCTATAGTCTTTGGGTTTGAGGTGAGTCTCTTGTAAGCAGCATAGAGATGGGTCTTGCTTTTTTATCCATTCTATTATTCTGTGTCTTTTGATTGGTGCATTCAGTCCATTTACATTTAGGGTGATTATTGAAAGATATGTACTTATTGCCATTGCAGGCTTTAGATTCATGGTTGCCAAAGGTTCAAGGTTAGCTTCTTTAATATCTTACTGTCTAACTTAACTCACTTATTGAGCTATTTTAAACAGTCTGGTCATTCTTTATTTTTCTCCCTTCTTACTCCTCCTCCTCCGTTCTTTATATGTTGGTTGTTTTATTCTGTGCTCCTTTGTGCTTCCTTTAACTGCTTTTGTGGGTAGTTGATTTTATTTTTTGCCTTTAGTTAGTATTTGGTTGGTCTGCTTTCTTTGCTGTGATTTTATTTTCTCTGGTGACATCTATTTAGTCTTAGAAGTGCTCCCATCTAGAGCAGTCTCTCTAAAATACCCTGTAGAGGTGGTTTGTGGGAGGCAAATTCCCTCAACTTTTGCTTGTCTGGGAATTGTTTAATCCCTCCTGCATATTTAAATGATAGTCGTGCTGGATACAGTATCCTTGGTTCAAGGCCCTTCTCTTTCATTGCATTAAATATATCATGCCATTCTCTTCTGGCCTGTAAGGTTTCTGTTGAGAAGTCTGATGATAGCCTAATGGGTTTTCCTTTGTAGGTGACCTTTTTCCTCTCTTTAGTTGCATTTAAAACTCTGTCCTTGTCCTTGATCTTTGCCATTTTAATTATTATGTGTCTTGGTGTTGTCCTCCTTGGGTCCTTTCTGTTGGGAGTTCTGTACACTTCCATGGTCTGATCGATTATTTCCTCCCCCAGTTTGGGGAAGTTTTCAGCAATTATTTCTTCAAATACTCTTTCTATTCCTTTTTCTCTCTCTTCTTCTTCTGGTACCCCTATAATGCAGATACTGTTCCTTTTGGATTGGTCACACAGTTCTCTTAATATTGTTTCATTCCTGGAGATCCTTTTATCTCTCTCTGCATCAGCTTCTATGCGTTCCTGTTCTCTGGTTTCTATTCCATCAATGGCCTCTTGCCTCTTATCCATTCTGTTTATAAATCCTTCCAGACGTTGTTTCATTTCTGTAATCTCCCTCCGGACTTCATCCCTTAGTTCTTGCATATTTCTCTGCAGCTCCATCAGCATGGTTATGAGCTTAATTTTTAATTCTTTTTCAGGAAGACTGGTTAGGTCTATCTCTTCTCAGGGTTTGCCTCTGTGATCTTGGTCTGTATCAATTTCTTCTGCCTTTTCATGGTGATAGATATATTTGTGGGGAGCTGGCACGTGTGTTGGGTAAGAGAAAGTCCCTTCTTGCCAGTTTGTGGCCTTCCTCTCCTGGGAGAACAGTGGCCTCTAGCGGCTTGTGCTGGGCAGCTGCGTGCAGACGGGGCTTCTGATCTTGCCTGGCCGCTATGGAGTTTATTTAGCTCTGCAGTTGCTGTGGGCATGGTCTGCCTCAGGCTGCTGCTCCAATATGGCTGAGCCGCGTCAGAGGGGAAACAGGCGGGAGGCTGTTTATCGCGGTGAGGGGCCTCCAAGCTGCGCTGCGGGGGTTTGGGGGCCCAGAGTTCCCCGGGATTCACAGCTGTTGGGCTGTGTCCCGTGGCACTTCCGTCCAGCTGTGAGGTCCCTGTCCCTTTAAGACTTTCAAAAAGCACTTGCTTTTCTTTGTCCCGGGTGCGCCGGTTGCAGGGACCCACTCACAGGTCTTACTGTCCTGTTTCCCTAGTTTCCAGCACCCCACGCACGCACTGTGTGTCTACGCTCCTGTGCAGATGACTGGGGCTGAATGATTAGCAGTCCTGGGATTCCTCTCCCTCCCAGCTTCAACCCCTCTCCTGCCAGGAGCTGGGGTGAGGGGCCTCGGGTCCCGCCGGGCCGCAGCTTGTATCTTACCCCCTTCACGAGGCACTGGGTTCTCGCAGGTGTGGATGTGGTCTGGCTGTTGTCCTGTGTCTTCTGGTCTCTCTTTTAGGATTAGTTGTATTTGTTGTATTTTCAAAAATACATATGGTTTTGGGAGGAGATTTCTGCTGCTCTACTCACGCCGCCATCTTGGTTCTCTCCACCATTTTGTTTTAAGGCACATACTCTAGTCATTCCCCTCTCCTCCGAAGGAGTATGATTTGTCCTTTTTCTTCTATAGCTGAAGAATCCTTTTCTTTAGGAAGCCCTCCTTACTGTCCCTTGTTAGAATTAGCATGAAGCATGTTCTGATGCGCATCGGCAGCTCTCAGCCAGGGCTGAGCCTGGCCAGTGTGCTGGCCCCCCGCACCCCTTTCCCATGCACTTCACATTGATGGCTTAATAAGAAATACCACCATGCACTCTGCATGCAACTCATTCTGTTTATTTGACAGAGATGGTGGTGTCTGTGTAAATCCAGAGACCCCAGGGGCAGTCTATTTCTCTGGTTTGGGGGGCTGCCTTTGGGATGCTCACCTGGGTGAGGTGTCTCTCTCAGAGGGGTCCTCAACCTGGAGTCATTTTACTTCCCTACAGTGCATTTGCAAGATACCCCAATGGCGTGGTCGTGCACTACTTCTGTTCCAAAGGAGTAAACCCGGCTGACACCTGAGCCCAGCATGCCAAGGATTCAGCAGAACGACAGCCTGGCTATCAAACAGGAAGGAGCACTGGCCTCAGTAACTGGGCAGCTGCTACCACCAGGTGTCTCCCCATTTCGACACTACTGGCTACTTTGCACCCTGGAACATCTTTGAATTCATCAGACTTGTGGTCTGGTGTTTTGCCAGCTTTTCAAGAAACAGAGATTAGTTACACCTTACATACCATTATGTTGCAGGCAATTCTAGAGAATTTAATACCTGCCTGGACAGGAGTTGGTGGGAAAGGGCACTGTCTTCCCTTTGCATACCAATCACTTGAGTAAGGAAACTGTCCTGAGTGTTCGTAACCTCAGGTTGTTTATTCACAGTTTTCTGTTAAGACACATGCTGGACTTAAGGGGCCACCAGCATGGCTGCCTGGAGCCCCGTGAGGGGTTTGGTGCTAGGGCTCCCCCAGCCACGAAGGCCAAACGCTCTTTCTCTGGATAATGAGTCATTTCTCCGTCATCACTGTGCCCCGTGCCCCCCACCCCAGTAATCTCCCTGCTTGTCCCTTTATTTTTCAGTCTCTATTTCTTTCTATTTATCTTCTTTGTTTCTCAAGAACCACCTCACCCTGGCTTTCTCACCCATTTTCCTGGCACTGGGAATAACTAATACTTAAAGCAAGGTAAAATGAGAAACAAGGGGAAGTCTCAGTGTGTAGGAATACATTGATAAGTGATTGCCAGATATGTTGTAAATAGATCCTCCTTGGACTGTAAGCTCTAGGCCCAGAAGCTTAGCCTCAGTGTCCTTCTCTGTCCCCTTGGGCCAAGTATAATGGGAGCTCTAAGGACAGACTGCACTAGGCACATGACCTTGTAGGCAGATGTCCACAGGGCTCCCGCTCCCAGTCACCCACCAGCCACCCAGAGCATGTCGGTGTAGCCTCTGTCTGGAAAGCTGTGTGCTTTGGGCTCCCTTCTTTTTCCAGCTGGTTTTACCCGCTTACCTCACAGCTTGCCTGGGCCATCGGTCTCCAGTTTTGTTTTGCAGAGGCTGGAGGACTGTCCTGGGGTGTTGTGTTGGAGGTGGGTGGATCTCTGCTACACACAGGGACCAGTCAAATCAGGAACTGACAGGTACATGCTGTCAGGCCTGCTCAGGTGGTGCCAGAGGACAGCCAAGTGTGCTGCAGGAGGCTGGAGCAGCCTGTGGGGTTAGGAATACATCACCGCCACCATTCATCGAGCACTTGTGGACACCCTGTAGGCAGAGGACACAGGACGAGCCACCCTCGGGGTTTTGTAGACAAAACAGTCCTATTGCCCCAGTGTCTTTAATGGTAGTGAGGGTGGGTGACAGTGCCCAACACTGACACTGCTTTATGGCCTGGCCAGGACATGCTGTGATCCCTTTAAAACCACAGCACCACACTGTTTTGGCCTGAGTTGTGGTAGACGAGGCTCCTGTGAGCCATACTGTCCATGGATGGTCTGAGGGACAGTGTGTGGTCATCAGCATTCACAGACACATGGGGATCTCCTGTACTTAACAAGAGCTACATCCGGCTGGCCACGCCCACTCATGAGAGGCTCTGCTGCCCTTGGCCCTGTTTGCCAGCTCAGAGGAACTTCCTTTGGGAGCAGCAGTAAAGTCGTTGGGCCAGCCCTCTGCTGTACAGCAGAAACTTGCCCCACCACACAAAGCCTGCCTTCCTGGCCTGCCGTGTTTATATCTTCCATTCCCACTACCTGTGTGGCACATGTGTTTGAAGCAATAGAATAAAAAATGTGTGTTTTCTCCCTTCTGGAAAACGTGAACAACCCAGTTTTCCCCAACTCCATTCTTCTTTCCCTGGACTCTCTCTGCCCCGCATGGAGGTATGGAGAAAGCTCCAGGTGAAAGGTCTGTAGTGAGGACTGATGAGGATCTCATAATAAACACCATAAAGTAAGAAACTATGCCTATTTGGATCTCTTTCTCCCTCTTCCTGTGGGATTTGATGAAAATAACAGTGAGACAATAAGAATTTAGCTAAGAATTGAGAATAAGCCAATTAGTGACTAAGAAAAAAAAAAAACAATGTTAACATCTCTGTCATGTATGCTTCTATCTATGCCATCCAGCTCAGCTAGTATGGCTGGTGGCTGATGTAGTAACAGCCCAGCTACAGAACAATTCCAGCATCACCGGGTTACACTGGACACGCTGGAACTCTAGCTAATCCAAACTGTTTCCCCTTTCACTTCACGTATTAAGTGAAGTGAAGCTCATAATGCCTGGGAGGGTCATGAGCGGTATGGGATTGGTGGGACCGAGGGACCCAGGGATGTCCCTCAAGAAGTGGAGAAGTGTTGGTCTGCTTTGGCCATCTTCAAGAAGGTGATTTGGGCCTTCTGTGCCCCCCTTTTAAACTACCCATTGTTCTGACTTTCCTCTGGGAATGAAAACCATCTGCACCTAAGAGGTATGACTTTATTGAGCCAGAAGACTTCCGGAAGAAAGTATGATACAGGCCAGAAATCAGGCAGTTGATCTGCCCAGCTAGCTCCATGCCCCTGCCCCTTGCCCCCTACCCCTCAGGTCCTGTGGTGCAGATCCCAGGGTCCCCTGTACATGGCATACACAGATCACCAAGGGGGTTGGACCCTGACATTTCTGAGACTCCAGCACAGGTCTTGGCTTCATGCTTGGGGCCCAGCCAAGGACAGTCATATCCCCTTTTGTTTTGGGAGTTTCTGGTCTGAACTTGCCCACAGGCTTTGTTGTAGAGTTGAATCGCCTCTTTTTTGGATGTTGTTCTTTCCATCTCTGCCTCAGGCCCTGGGGAGGAGAATGGAGGTAACTATTGGACAAGGAACAGAAATGTATCTCCCGACAGCTCACTGCCCAGAGAGCCTTTCACCTGCCCTTATCAATACCACCCAAACAGAGCCCTGCCTCTGCACTTGGACCGTCCAGGTGTTCCCACTGATCCAAGAGGAAGGCCTGGGCAGAAGCCACAGAGAGGCATGCGGCTGTGGATTTCTTCAGCATGTAGATGGGCCCTCCTACCTTGGGTTCCAGGGCCTAGTGTGGGTTTGGCATACAGCAAGCTCTCAGTGTTTGAAGGAGGCCACAAGACATTAGAAACACCTTGAGTCCAGAGAAACTGAACCAGAGATGTCCATGTTTCTGCTTAAGAGCCTTGGGGAAGGTTGGTTTGGTTTAGGCTTTTTGATAGCTGGAAGAGATTAAGCCCCTGCTGTAGTACTTCTGGGTGCTTTTCCCTGGGCTGCCCACGTGTGCATCATGTAGAAGACTTGCTGGAAACATGAGCACCTGGGTTCTACCCCCACCCACTAAGTCAGATACCTATTTTCCATTAGCAGTCCAATGATATCCAGGGTCTGAGTCTGGAAGACAGTGTGCTAGTTCCTCATCCTCTCTGAAAGGGACTTAAGTGTCTCCTGCCTGAGGAAATTGGGCTCCAGTCACTTCCTGGAGCACGTCAAACCCCACCTCCAGCCCCAACAGGCCACCCAGCACCAAGTCCTCAGCAGAACACCCAGCTCCACCCTCCCCACCCCATTGCTCCCTGTCAGCCCTGAGCGAGCAGGGAGTGTAGCCATAGGAGAGCAGAGTGGCTCTGGAAAGCAGGCAGGGCTTCCTGCTGGGAGGTGGGCTGCCGGCCATGCTCTGGATGCTCTGGCCCAGGTGGCTGACAGGCAAGGGGCTGCCCCTCCTGGGGGCAGTGCTGCTACGGAAAAGAGAGAAGCAGGGACCTCAGTGGAGGCAATGGCAGGTAAAGTACCTGATCTTCCCTGGGTCATGGACCGGAGGAGTCCTGGAAGTGGCCCCCTGTGAAGACTGAGAACTGCCTAGGAATGGGTTTTGATCTGACTTGGGACCAATTTGCTCCAGCCAAGCAGGCAGAGCTTAAATTATGTTGGCTAAAACCTTGGCTTTTGAAAATAATCCTTCCCTCCCTCAATTAGGAGTGGAGGGCAAGGTCATGTGACATTTGCAGCTGGCTGGGTTGCACAGAATGCCCTTAGCCTGGCTGAAGAAGCCACTGGGGGAAAGAAAAAAAGGCACTCACTGGGATTTTGAAGGGACAGTCTCACCCCCAGGAGGCTGCAGTCTGTTCTTACCTCTCCTGAGCCCACGCTGCAGACTCCTTAGCGACCTGCCAGACCAGTATGAGCTGGATGACACCTGGTTTACCTGCACCTGCGGGAGGCCTCCTAGGCAGATTAGCCTTTTCTCAGGGAACTGGTAGGTGGGGTTGAACTCTGTTCGCTCCCTTAATCTTTAATCTCCTGAAGTACTTACTCCAGCTCTCACTTGGGCTCTCAAGCCACGGCAATGGCATGCTAGTCAGGAGAGCTGTAAATCTGTGGTGAATAATAACCACGATTAGTAAAAATGGTTATGTGTATTAAGGAAGAAAGCCAGGCAGTTTATAGGTCTCATTTAAAACCACAACCCTATGAAATTATCATTACCGCCATTTAGATAGGGAAACCGAAGTACAGGGAAATCAAGTAACTTGCCCAAGGCCATTCATTGAATCCCTGGCAGAGCTTCAATTTGAACCCAGCCTGACTTCAGGGTCTGCACACATCACCAACATGCTGAACTCCCACGGCCTGGGCCCTGCCACGGCCTCCCGGGTCTCCAGCACAGTGACACGAGTGACCCTGGGCTAGGCTGCTGCTCTGCACAGGGATGAGGGAAACCTGAGCTGGGCACTACAGCAGGGAGGGCTCAGAACCCACACCCAGTGTCCTAGTGCTGAATCCTAAAAGTTCTGTTGTTTCAGCGGGAAACCCACCCATACTATGACCTCCAGGTGAAGGTGCTGAAGGCCAGGAATGTCCAGGGCACAGATCTGTGTGAGTGATCCCCTCTCCATCCTTTCTCCCTTCCTTTTCCTGGGGCCTCCCCAGAGCTCAGGAAGGATGGGGTCAAAGTGTGCATGTATTTGGAGTGGGGTAGAGGGGAGGGTGCTGACTGCGGAGTGAGGCTTCCCTGGTGGATGGGCAGGCAGGGGCTGGAGGGGAGCATTGGGTGGACCTCGGACTCCTCCCTGAGTGTAGGAAGTGGGACGGGGCCAAGCTGGGTGAGCATGTGAGGCCCACAATTGCCAAAAGGCAACATCTGCTCTCCAGGAGCTTTCCACACCAGTGTGCCCGTGGGAACTTCATGCCTGAATCAGGCCCTTTCTGGCAATCACTCACTGGTCTGTGCTGCCATGTGGTCTTTTCAACTGGCTGCTGTGGGATTCTATTCAGCTGAATGGGAGTTGTAACTGGCCCAGGAAGTGGGCTCTCCCCTCATCTCCCCTCCCCACCCTGCCATATGGGCAGCCCCCACGCCCCCTCTGCTCCTTCCCCTCCTGCCCCAGCTGCCTCCAGGCACCCTTTTCAGCAGTGAGAGCTGGAGGCTGAGGACCCCTCCCTCTCCCACAGTGTCTAAAGCTGACTGCTATGTGCACCTATGGCTGCCCACGGCATCCCCTAATCCTGCCCAGACAAGGGTGATAGCCAACTGCAGTGACCCTGAGTGGAACGAGACCTTCCACTACAAGATCCATGGTGCTGTGAAGGTGAGGGCCAGCATGGAGCCGGTCGGCAGAGGAAGAGGGCTCCTCTGGGGGACCTGCCTTCCTGCCCTGCCTCAGGCTCCCACCTCCTGCCTGCCCTCTTCCCAGAATGTCCTGGAGATCACCCTCTATGACAAGGACATCCTGGGCAGCAACCAGCTCTGCCTTCTGCTGTTTGACCTTGGGAGCCTCAAGCCCGGCCAACCCCACAGACACACCTTCCCACTCAACCACCAGGTGAGCCAGCACCTGGGCCAGCAATGAACCAAGCTCAAGGAGAAGAGGCCCAGTGCAGGGCACCGAGGCTGGGGCTCCAGGTCAGCACAGGCCAGGCTCCAAGACAGCCCCTCCTCCACCCTGCACCACTGACCCTACAAAGGTTTCCCTCCAGTACTCCTTCCTTGCGTGGAGCCAATGTGGGAAGGCCGAGTGCTCTCTCTCAGTCACTGCTGAATCGTCAGTGTCTAGAACAGTGCCTGACACACAGTGTTGAATGGATAACACTCCTTGTGGAGATGCCGTTACCCCACCTGTGCCCCTGAGAAGCCATAACAACAGTCTCCTCTTCTTGATCCCGGAGCAGAGCAGGACTTGGGGGCAGGGCTGGTCCCTGACACTGTCAGAGTTTTTTGAAAACATGCTCCCTTGCTCTGTAGGATTCACAAGAGCTGCAGGTAGAATTTGTTCTGGAGAACAGGTGAGTACAGGTGGTGCCCCTGCCCTCCCATTTACTTTGAGACTCACAGACAGCTCCAGTTGTCAGTCACCAGATCCTGTGCTGGCCTGACCTGAAAGGAGATGTCCTGGTCTTGAAGCCTATTTGAGTGTTGGCCAGCAGGCTCACCCCTACCCCAAATCCTGCCATGCTCCCCAGACTCTTCCAGCTGCCTTGGTCACATTATAGTAATACCCATGTGGAGGGGCCAGATGTCCCATGAGCTCCCTCTTCCTTTGCAGCCAGGTGCCTGCGTCTGAAGTCATCACCAATGGGGTCCTGGTGGTGAGTAGGGAAGGTGGGCTTGGGACTGCCCAGGGCTGGGGGGCAGTGAGGAGTCCAAGTTAAGCCCATCATGCCCACTGAATGTGCTAGGGAGGTATCTCCAGGAATGAGGGGCAGAAGCTGCCTCATGCCTGAGGCACAGACCAGAAGACAGTCTTCTACCTGTGTACAACGCATTGCTTCCTTGGACCAATGCTTCTGAAACTGCAGAAGGAGTCACTATTAGGGCCACTCGAATCCTCCCCATTCCTGCTAGGGCCACTTCCTCTGAGTCCTGGGCAGGGGACAGGGTGGTGCTGCAACAGAAGACCCCTGTCGACAAGGCACAGGCTCTTGGAACATCATTACTTGGACTCTGCCTGATATTCCTCCCTCCATCCTGGTTTTGGCTCTGTGCAGGGCCCTATGGAATGTCTTGCCCTGCTTTCCTTAGGCTCAGCCCTGTTTGAGAATCCAGGGCACCCTCAAGGGAGATGGGACAGCCCCACACCGAGAATATGGTGAGTCTGGTCAGTGGCCTTGGTTCTTACCTTCTTTCCTGAAGGGGGCTACTGATTTCAAGAAGGTGGGTCTGGGGCAGAAAGTTTTTCAATGTTTCACTGCTCAGAGCTGACCAAGGATGAAACAGATTGCCTCTGGAAGTAGTGAATTTCCTATCTCTGGAATTGCTCAAGTATAGAGGTGTATCTGTCCAACTATTGCTCTGCAAAAAACACCCCAAAACCTCAGTGGCATATGACAGGAAGCATTTACTCAGTGTACACATCTGTCAGTCAGCTGGAGCATGGCTGATCTATGCTGGATTTGGCAGGAGTGACCTAGCTCTGTGCCGTATGTCCATCGTCTACCTTCTGCAACCAGCAGACTAGCCAGGGTATGTTCTAAGGCACCAGCAGAGGACCAAGAGCAAGCCCAAACAGACAAGTGCTTTTCAAGCTTTTGGTCACATCACAGCCACCTAGCTGACATTTTGTTAGCCAAAGCAAGTCACAACCTGACCCTAAGGCTGGAGGGCAGAGAATGTAGCTGGTCGCTTAGCAGAAGGAACTGCAGCCCCATGGCAGAGGGAGAATTCCAGGAGAAGTAAATAACTGAGACACCGATGTGGTCTGCCATCAGAGAGTAGCCACTTGGGGCAGGGGTGGGAGTCAGGGGGTGGCCCAGGAGTGGTAGTGGAGGCTGTGTGACAGCTCAGGACCCTCCGACACTGAGTCTGAGCCTGTGCCTACAGATGAGTTCTGTCCAGACGACATCCATGAGTTACTATTATCAGGCACTGTGCTAGCCTCTTACATGTGTTTTATCTTTATATCCTCATAACAACCCCATAAAGTAGGTACAACCATTATTCTGTTTTAATTCATGAGACTGAGGCTTGAAGAAGAAATTTGCTTAAAGTCACACAACCAGTAAGTGGTAGAGCCAGGACCAGACCCACGTCTGTGACTCCTGGGGCTCATTTGCCCTCTCAAGCCACAGACGGTGTTGTTTCTGGCTGTCTCAATCTCAGTCCATAAACCATGGTGTGAAAGAAGTATCACTCTCCTTATTTTCTCTAATTCCCTACCACCCTCAGGTCATGCCAAGTCTCTGGGTCTCAGTGCCACAGAGGGTGTGTAGAGAGAGGGATTCCATTTGGACCTCTGCCCCCGAGGCATCTGCCATCTTGGACTCTTGGGCATCTGTTGCTCACAAGTTGTGTTTAGGGTTAGGGTCTCTTTTCTGAGGCTGTCCCAGGTCCCCTCTGCCTGGGTGTCCTGCACAGCCATTTCTTTCTGGGGTGTTGCTCCCTCCCCAGAAAACTGCTGGGAACAGGGCAGACCCCCAGGCATCTAGCCTGGACTGGCTCTCCCCTGCTTTTCCATGTCACCTGGTCCCTCTGGACCCATGAACCCACTTCTCCCTTTCACCTCCTCTGCAAACCCTCTTTATTCTCCCAAGGTCTTATGCTTTGGAAACAAATGCCGGAACAACTTACAGCCTATTTGCTTTCTCTCTGGCCACAAACCTTCCCCAAGGTGGTGAGCACAGAGCTTGAATGGGGGCAAGAGATGAGGGAACTATAGTTGAAAACTGGTCATTAATGTACTATTGTATTTTTAATATTGTAATTATTTTATAATTATATTTTAATATACTTGTAACAGTCTCAAAGTCATCAGCCCCATAAGCTATGGGCAGGGGGCTCCTCCCTCCCCGAATTTCCCTTTTCCCCAGGCATTGTGTGTTTCCTATCCTGCCCCAGGTTCCCAGTTCTGACCAGGGCAGGTTATAGGACCCTGGGTGTCCCTCATGGTCCCTTTGCTATTATTGGTCACAGTGCCAGAGTGAGCAGGGTCATGAGTTGGCACTTCAAAGAGAAAGGAAAGGGGATTGCTCCTTGGGTGCTACCATGAAGAGCCACACACACCCCTGCTCTCACTCCCTCACCTGGGCACTCATGTGGGCCCTCTGCTGCCAGGCTCTAGACAGATTCAGCTGGCAGTACCTGGGGCCTACGAGAAGCCTCAGCTCTTGCCCCTGGAGCCTTCTGTGGAGGCAGGCCTCCCAGCCACCTTTACCTTCCACGTGAATCCAGTGCTCAGCTCCAGGCTGGATGTGGAGCTGGGGGAGCAGCTCACTGTCCTGCAGGTGAGTGAGCCTGTAGCCTGGGAGCGGGCTGTGAGGGGCGCCATGGTAGAATCAGTCCAGCCTGGGGGAGCGCCGGAGGGCCACCGGGGAGGCAAGTTTTCCTCCACTGTGGAGGGCTCCTCCGGTGTTCCCTTCTGTGCAGAGCGGCCTGAATGCTGAGCTGGAGTCCCAGATCAGCACGCTGGGCGAGGGAAGCATCCTGCTCTCCTCTCTGGCCCTGGACCAGGAGGAACGGCGCTTTGTGGTCCTGGGGGAGGTAAGGCTCTCTTTGGGGTCCTGAGGGACCCCTGACTGCTCTGTAACCACCTAAAAAATGTCTGGGGGAGGGGCCTGCAAGGGGATCAAGATCACGCCAACCTGGATCCCCTCAGCCTGTGGTCCACATCCGGGCCAGAGTTGCCAGAGCAGCAGGGGCTGCAGTGGGGGGAAGCCCTCAGGGCCCTCTGGGGCCATGCTGTTGTCTCTTTCAGGGCCAGAAGGTAGCGCTGAGCATGATGGCAGGAGTGAGGTGAGGAGGGCTAACTTAACGAGGACGGTGGGCTGGAAATGTGGGGGCTCGGCTGCCTACCCCGCTCAGTCTGGGTGGGGCACCAGCAGCATGTCTGGTTCCCAGTGGGAAGTTCCCAGTGGGATCTTCCTGAGGGGTTCCATGGAGTGTGGGTCTGCTCCCGTGGAAACGGGCTTGGCCTGAGGTTCTCCTCCAGTGAACAGTGACCCAGTATCCAATCCCACCCCACCTGAGGCAGCTCTGGGGACCTTGACCTGCGCCTTGGCTTTGACCTCTGTGATGGGGAACGGGAGTTTCTGGACAAGAGGAAGCAGACTGTGTCCAAGGCCCTGCAGCAGGTGCTCGGATTGAGCCAGGCCCCTGACAGTGGCCAGGTATGGAGCAGAAGAGCCGGACTCCAGTGTCACTGATCAAGTCCAGCTGTTCCCTTGAGAGGACTGTGTGGCTGAGAGGTGACTGAAAGCCTTGAGGAGGTGTTGGGAGCAGAGGAGAACAGGTGCAGACCTGTTAGCCTGAGCTGGGTCAGGGCCGCATATATAATAAAGGCTGAACAGCTGTGGCCAAGGTGGTGTATTATCTGCACAGGCCACCAGTTGGAGGCGTCCTCCCGGCTGCTAGGGTCCTCAGGATCTGTGCCCGGCACTGGTAAGCTGAGCAAGCCTGGATGGCTTGGTGATCTCACTCTGTGTGCCAGGTCTCCCCTCTGTGGAGAGGTGAAGAGGGCACTGACCCTGCCTCCAGGGAGCTCCGTCTCCCCCAGAAGGGCAGTGTCTGTGCTGGGCAGTGGCCAAGAAGCTTTCTTTCCAAGACAGGAGAAGAAGGAGGACAGGAAAGGAGAGTCTGGTGCAGAATGAGCCAAACCTGCATGGAAAAGCTGAGCAACCAAAAAGCTTCTAGCCTGATCCCACCGGGCGCCTCTGATCCTGAAGGGATGTCTGGGCGCCTCGCCTGACTGGGGCAGGCCCAGGTTGCTTGGTGCTCTTCATCACTTTAGCTCAGTGGTTCTCAACTAGGGGCAATTCCACTCCCCCCCTCCCACCCAGGGGACATCTGCCAATGTCCAGAGACAGGTTTTACTGTCATGACTAAGGGGAGAGGAAGAGGGATACAACTGGCATCTACTGAGTGAAGGCCAGGAATGCTGCTCAGCACCCTACTGCATACAGGACAGCTCCTCACAGCAAAGAACTGTCCATCCAAAGTTACCCATGGTGCCAAGATTAAGAAACCCTTCTCTAGCTGTTTGGGTGAACCCAGTGTACCTGCCAGGTACATACTTCCCTGGCATGAAGGTTAGGAGCCGTCTCTGGAGCATGGTGTGATGGCCCATCACTTACTAACTGTATGATTGTGGCACATTATCTAAACTTCCATGCCTCAGGTTCCTCATCTGAAAATGGGGTCTCACTGGGTTGCTGTGAAGATTCAGTGAGGTAATGCCTGTAAGGCTCTTAGATCAATAATGCGTAAACAGTGGTGGTAGATGTTATCACCATGAGTTTTCCTGTGCCCAGGTGCCTGTGGTGGCTGTGCTGGGTTCGGGAGGTGGAACCCGAGCCATGTCTTCCCTGTATGGCAGCCTGGCGGGGCTGCAGGAGCTCGGCCTCCTGGACACTGTGACCTACCTGAGTGGGATCTCTGGGTCCACCTGGTAAGTGAGGTGGGCGCAGGGTGCAAAGGAGAGCCTTGAAGGGGCAGGGGTATAACCTGGTGATCTGGTGGGGTCCCTGCAGGGTGTGGGGATGGGCTGGAATCCTGCCACCAAGGGGGTTAGGAGAGGCAGGAAGGGACTGATCCCCCAGGGTTCCCCTGACTGGGGTGGTTCAGGGCAGTGGGTACAGGAGATGGGGAGGAGGGGTTGCTCAGAGACACCTGCATCCTTTTCTCCCCTTGCTCTGCTCCCCTGCCCCTAACTGACCCTCATTCCCTCCCTGCCCAGGTGCATCTCCACACTCTACGAGGACCCGGCCTGGTCCCAGGTGGCTTTACAGGGTCCCATTGAGCGTGCCCAGGCTCGGGTCTGCAGCAGTAAGATGGGGGCAATATCCACAGAGCGCCTCCAATACTACGCCCAGGAGCTGGGCATCCGTGAAAGCAGTGGCCACAGAGTTTCCCTCATCGACCTCTGGGGCCTCCTTGTTGAATATTTCCTGTACGAGAAGGTACGAGAAATCCAAACAATAAAATAAACATGGCTCCTTCCCACCCCTGCCCCACCAGCACTTAGTTCTGCCTGAGCTGCCTGGCTAAGATCTGAGACTGGCAGAGCTATTGCTTAGGTCTGGGATCCTGCCTCCAAGAGGGTTAGGAGAGGCAGAAAGGGACTGATCCCCCAGGGTTCCCCTCCCTGGGTGGGCTGACACCACTTCACGGCTCCTGGCTCCTAACCCCCGGGGAGGGAGAGCCTGGTCTGCAGCCCTCAGCAGGATCTGCCTATTGGTATGACGTACGCAGCTTTTCAGATACACCCATGCCTGGGCCCCCCTTCCAGAGACACTGATTTGGGCTGGTCGAGGGCTGAGCCCTAGCACAGGTGTGTTTTGAAAGTGTTCCAAGTGATTCCAACCTGCAGCTGAGGCAGAATGCCTCTCGGGGGCTTTGGCCAAGCAGCCGTGACTCCCACAGCTGGGAGTTCTACTCCTAGAACTGCAGGCTCAGCATGAGCTGGGAGAGGAGAAGGCTCAGAGCTGAGCAAGCTTCTCAGCCCTGAGGGCCTGGCCCACTGCAATGTGGCTACCAGTTATGGATGTATATCAAAAGTGATTTTCATTTCTAAGAAAAGAGCCCATGTTTTCTAGTGATTTAAAGAAAGTAGACTGTATTTTCAGTTATTCTTTCAAAAATGTCAGCCTACCTCTCTTGGGTTCTGATACTTCCTTGAATGGGAAAGAATGGGGAGAGTATTCCCAGTGCCCCTGGAACTACACAAAACCCACGGTGGCCTCATCTCTGCTGCAGCCTAAAGCCTGTCCCCTAGGGCACTGTCTCTAGAGCACTGGTCTTGGCAACCACCTTCTCTTCTGGGCACACCACACACCATGGGTTGTCGGGCCTCAGGCCACAGGCACGGGGAAAGGGAATTCCCAAAAGTCCAAGTAGCCTTCCTTCTTCCTGCCCAGGAAAACCCTGCCAAGCTGTCTGACCAGCAGGAGGCAGTCAGCCAGGGCCAGAACCCTTACCCCATCTACGCCAGCGTCAATGTCCGCACCAACATCAGTGGGGAAGAATTTGCAGGTGCCTGTGTGGAACCTAGGAAGCCGGTGGGATGATGGTTGGGTGTGTAAGAGGCCAGGGCTAGATGGGAGTGCAGGGCGCAGATGGGAGCCTTGGAGCACAATGGGGTTGCTGCCTCCTGCTTTTGGCAAGGCAGAGATTCCTGCTCAGACACGAGGTCCAGGGGAAACTCTGGGGTCCTGGCAGGAATCCCCTGTTAACATTCCCTTCACTCTGGGCCCTAGAGTGGTGCGAGTTCACTCCCCATGAGGTTGGCTTCCCCAAGTATGGGGCTTATGTTCCCACCGAGCTCTTTGGCTCAGAGTTCTTCATGGGGCGTCTGCTGCAGCTCCGGCCTGAGCCCAGGATCTGCTACCTGCAGGGTGAGTCTAGGCCAGAGGGCTGGAGATAGGGCTGGGGTTGGGCCAGGCCCAGTACAGGGTGCAGGAGTTGTAAGGCCCCAGGGCTTTGCTTTTCCCCTTAGGTATGTGGAGCAGCGCCTTTGCAGCCAGCCTGGACGAGATCTTCCTGAAGACGGCTGGCTCAGGCCTTGGCTTCCTCGACTGGCACAGAGCCAGTGTGAACATTACAGGTAAGGGTAGACATGCTGACCCCCAACATAGCTCTCTCCAGCATTAGGTCCCCGGCAGAGGCAGAAAGAATGAGGGAGGGGGTGGTGAAGTACTTGGCTGTCCCACTGGGCTCAGAGAAGTCCTAAGGAAATGACTTCCAGCTTTGGGTCTCTAGCTTCCCAGAGGTCTGCAGAGGCGGTGTGGTTAGGGGACTGGGGGAAGGCCCACGTCAGAAGACCCAGTGGCTGTTGTGAATGCTCTGGAATAAGGCCATGCTCTGAATTCTCTGTTTGGACTCCAATTAGGTCAACTCAGCACAGGACTGCTGGGCCTCTGGTTGATATTCTGTTCACACACCTCACGGCTCCTCTTCAGGCTGCTTCTAGAATGGCCTATGAGCCTCCTGCTGCATAGAGTACCTTTCCCACCTTGCTTCCCTTGATAACATCTGCTCAGTTGTTAGGACTTAGCTCAGCTCAAGCATTGTTTATCAGGGCTTCCCTGTTCCACTCCATCCCTCCAAGCTGATTGAGGGTCTTACCACTGAGGTCCCCTGGGACCGTGTGTACATCTCATCCTTGTCCTTACCTCAGGGTGTTGTTACCATTTATTATCTCTTCTTGTGACTCTCCCCTAAGGAGGCTGTGAGCTCTGGAGGGCAGCATTGGGTCCTATTTACCTGTGCATCCCTAGCACAGAGCCCAGCATGTAGTAAACTGCTTAGTGTGTGTTTAATGGATAAATTCTGATTGGAAGTTGTGTGAACAACTTTTTTCTCAAAAAGGTGAGAAACAAACTATTATTTAATACATGTATGTTATAGGCAACTTGCAAAACATGAAAAAAAAGTCATTTATAAAGGATCCTGGGAAGCAGTGGTCAGAGGCCTGGAAGTTTGGGTGGGAAGGAGGAGGGGTAAAGGGACAGGATGGAGAGGGCTCACTGGAGCCATAAGGGCCATTGGACAAAGGAGGGCACCCTTCTCTTTCACTGTTGCACCCCACCTAGACGACTGCCACAAGCTCCAGCTGCATGACCCCACACGGCTTCGGACAAGGCTTTTCACCCCCCAGGGGCCCTTCTCCCAGGCAGTGCTGGACATATTCACCTCCCGCTTTACCTCGGCAGAGAACTTCAATTTCACCAGTGGCCTCTGTCTGCACAAGGACTATGTGGCTGGCAGGGAGTTTGTGGCTTGGAAAGGTGGGTGCTGCTCTGGCCGGGGCCCCCCTGCTGCCGCTGCCTCTGGCTCACAGGGGCCTGGCATCTGGGCTGCCTTTGGACCTGGAGCTGCAGGGGAAGGACTGTGAGGACTGCTGCAAGGCGGGGCAGGAGGCTGGGGGGTGGGTCGCTGGGGCTGTAGAGAGACGGGGCGGGGGGGTGTCGGGGTCGGGATCTCTACAGAGGGGCATTCCCAGTGCGAAGAGGAGAGGGTTGCTATGAAGCAAGCATTCGTCCCTGTGCAGACACGCACCCAGACGGCTTCCCCAACCAGCTCACTCCCATGCGGGACTGCCTGTACCTGGTAGATGGGGGCTTCGCCATCAACTCTCCGTTCCCACTGAGCCTGCTGCCACAGAGATCAGTGGACCTCATTCTGTCCTTCGACTACTCCCTGGAGGCCCCTTTTGAGGTAAAGTTGGGGGAGAAGTGGGGTCGTCTCTGCCAAGGAGGCCTGGCTGGGTGTTTGGGGATCGCCCTTCATGGAGGGCTGGGCTCTGATCTGTGGGTGACAGCCTTGTGAACACTGTTAGGGATGCTGTCTGCCCCGGTGGAGGAGGAGGATTACTGAGGTGATAGAAGGCAGTGGGAGTCAGGGGGGAAGGCTGAAGAGGGTCCTCAGGAGTCTTCCATGCTGGTGAAGACAGGGCCCTTGTTCTGGACCCTGTCTGGTTCTGAGAGCATTCCTCGCTCCCCTCAGGACCTGTGTCTGGGTCTGCTGTCCCTTCCTTTCTATGGCAACAGCAGAACCATCAGGGTCCCCTTAGGACGTCTCCAGCAGCAGCCCCATCAAATCCCGTGAGGTGTGGACAGGCTCTACCACTGGATGTGGGTTCTGGTTGTGCTGCTGGGCCAGTCCTTCCCTTTGGCTTCCTCCTCCTCCTGCTGCCAGGTCCGCGGAGTGCCTGGGGTGGGATGATCGACAAAGCCTCTTCCACCGTGACTTTTTGAACTCATTCGGTCTCCACCTTGTGAAACTGAAATCAGCTCCCTAGTGGGAGCAGGAGGGGTCCGAGAAGGACGCAGCAGGTGGTCAGGGCAAGAATGCTGGTGGCAGTTGTTAATCTGCACAACCTCCCACTAGAGAGTTATTCTCATTTTTATTTTATGAATGAGGACACTGGCTCAGAGAGGTGATGCTGTCACCTCACTGAAGTCACTCAGCTGGTAGGAGGCCCAGCTGGCGTGAAGCCTGGGCCTGTGTGAGACCAGGAGCGGGCAGGGTCAGAGTTTGCCTCCCTGCCCAGGTCTTACAGATGACAGAGAAGTACTGCCTGGACCGAGGCATTGCCTTCCCCAGGATTGAGGTGCTCCCTGAGGACCTGGAGGAGCCCCGTGAGTGCTACCTGTTTGCCAAGGCCAAGGACCCCTGCTCTCCCATTGTGCTGCACTTTCCCCTTGTCAGCCGTACCTTCCGTACATACCTGGCCCCAGGTGAGGGGAAGTCCTGGGCCTGGCTCACCTTCAGAGCCCTGGGAGGGTGATGGGGTGCTGTCCTGAGACTGGCTCCCCTGGACAGCATATTAAAGCCTGCCTCCTGGAGGGCCCCAGCTGGCACTGCTGCCCTCTGCTTCCTGGACCTCAGCAGGCACTCTGGCCCAGCTCCTCCCACAGGGCGAGAAAGCTGAGTTGTGGGCCTGGCCAGGTGTCCGAGGGCAAGGGGTTTTCTGGGCTGGCAGCTCCTAACCACAGAGTGCCCAGCCTGGCCTCTCCTCCACTTCCTACCTGCAGGTGTAGAGCGGCAAACAGCTGAGGAGAAGGCCGATGGAGACTTTGTCATCAATGGTCTAGACACCCCCTATGGCATGATGAACTTTACCTATCAACCCAGGGAGTTTGATCGGCTGGTAGCCCTGAGTCGATACAACGTTCTCAACAATGTGGAGACTGTGAGGCACGCCCTCCGGCTGGCTTTGGACCGGCGGCAGGCGGGTGACAGGGCTGGAGGCTGAGCCAGGCTGGAGTCGGAGGCCTCTGACAGAGAGGAGGGCCAGTAGGGCTCGGACCACAACTTGGCAGAGGGCGGGTGGTGGGCTCTGCTTCTTCCCATCCCACTGGACCTGCCTGGAGGTCCCACTGGCCCTGGAAAGCTCCTGCGAATGGTGGCTTGGACTCTGGGAGGGGCCCTTCTGGGAGCAGAGGAGGCAGTGTCCCTCCAGGGGCTCTCGGGGTGTGGGGCAGAGGTGAGCCGTGTTCATCTTACATTGGAGTGTGCAGAGGGGATCAGGCAACAGTCTAGTGCCAGGGGTCACCCCAAACGCAGAAGGGCCTCCAAGGGCCCAGGACTTCAGACTCTCACCAGAATGGGAGCTGTGAGAGCTGAGGGCAGGTTCCTCTCCTTGAGCTAAGACCAAAGACAGATCCATCAATCGAACTCACACTCCTGCAAAGGGCCTAGCTCCTGGAGCAGTGTAAGTGCTATCAAGATTAAAGGGGGCCATGTGGGCTGCCAGTCTGGGTCACTAACTCCATTGTCCTGCCCACTACCCCTCCTTCCCTTTCTGGCCTCCCCTGTCCCTCCTCACCACTCCCACCCATCTCTGCTCTGCCTCTGGAAGGCTAAGGGGTGGTGGTATCCAGTCCTGGCACGGCTCCAGAGGGTAGGTGTGCTCTGTATGACCTCGCATACTGTGCTCCTTTTTTCCGAGCCGCAGGGCAGATGTGATGGGCTGGGGCACAGGCCTTGGCCGCTCATCTGAGACCCCCAGATGCCTTACCCTGACCACCCTCTGCCCAGGGGAACAAGTGCTCTTAAACTTCCAGGGTTGCTTTCTTTTTGAAAATTTTGGACCAAAGTTCTGTTTCTGTTTTTTGTCTGCCTCTGATGCTGGGACCCCAGAAGAGGGGTCTCCTACCCGCTGTCCTGTGCTCGGGTCCCGTGCTGGCTGGCCTCTCCCTGGTGTCTAGACTCTCAAATTTCCATTATTGTCTTCCTGCTAATTACTCACATTTCACTCTTTAAAGTTGGGCCATATTTTCTTGTCATGTGTACAGCTACCACTTCATGTAAATAGTCTCACTATTCCCAGCAGCAGAGTGGGTGTGTCTGGAGGGCACATCTGGTTATCAGGGCAGAGTGTGAGCCTGCATGTATGCATGTTCCTAGTGAGGATGAACACTGTCTGTTGCCTGGGATGGACAGTGGTAGAAGGACCCTGGCTGGGAACTCAGAGGCCTGGTTTCCTGCCTCTTTCACAGACTCATCGGTGATCTGGGCGATCTGTCTCTCTCTGTTTCTCATCCCTGCTGACCCACCTGGGACCGTCTAAATATCTGGAGCCTCTCCAGCCTGGGCAGATTCCAGGTCTGTGCTGAGAGGAGATCCTTTCTGATAGACTGGTCTCGGGGCTCTCCAGGCCTTCCCTTCCTGACCATGGGCCTCTGCAGCCTCGTTCTCCTCACCCCTGCCCACCAGTGCTGAGCCGCCTGGGGCCTTCAGTTCAAGCTGCCATACTCGCTTGAACACTTGCTTCTATTGCCCCCATCTGCCAGAAGTGCCCTCTTTGGCTGAACCCCTGCCCCCCTACCCCTGCCTCCAAACACACAAGCATGCTCTCCAGGAACAAAGTCAATTCCCTTTCAATCAGGGACATCTGTGAGAGGAAACCTCTCCTATTCTGACTCTGGGAAGAAGACCCTAGTTCTGGTTCCCAGCTGGGAAGAAGGTGACTAGATCCTAGCCTGTGCCCCCAGCCTGGCCTGGCCTGGCCTGGGACTCTCAGGCCTCCTGCTGGACATCAGCAGGTAGGGCTGAAGGAGCAGGGCCCCAAAAGGTCCAGTGGTTCTGGCTGCCAATCATAGGCCACACCTGCCTCCTCACCAGTGCCGCTCATCATAGGCACACCACCCCTGCCTCTTGGCTTAGCAGTGAGAAGTCTCCTTTGGGGAAGCCCCAGGCTGGCCCCTGAGCTCCTGCTACGGCCACTGTCATCATTACTTCTGTGCCCACCACCATCAATAGCTTGTATATTAGGACCTCCATAGAGTTCATAACTTAGAACTTCATAGAGTTCTTAGAACTTGGAACTCCTAGAGTTCACCGAGTTCTTAGACCTTCATAGAGCTCAAAATTTAGTATCTTCTATCAGTCTATCTTTAATGCCTCATACAGCCCTAGGCTGTCTCTAGCCTCTGAAAAGTAAGTCCCCTGTGGGCAGAGATATTTGCCTGTTTTGTTTGCTGCTGTATCCCCAGGACTTGGAGCAGTGGCTGGCAGATAATGAATGGGATTTGACAAATAAAGGAATGGGATCCTATATTCTAAAGAGATGGTTGATTACCTCTCAGCCATGAAAGGGTATGTAACACTCTACTCCAAAGGTTCTTAACCCATTTGGACTTTTTCAAATAGCTGATGAAAGCCATGGACCCTCTCCCAAGAAAAATGCTCATATGTATGAAAGTTGCAATCAGTAAGGTCTCTACTCCCTATGTGATCACTAACCCGGGGTTGTGGGGGCTGGTGTTTGGCCTCCTGGAGCAGCAAGTTTTATGAAGGAAGCAGGTATGTTGGCTTTTGTAGAGCTGGTAGGTACCTTCCTTTACATAGAAGTATAGGAAATGCCTCTTTGGCTCAGATTAGGTTTGGGAAGATGTAATGAGACAAGGATGAGAGGGCAGGGAGAGGGAGGCTGGTCCAGTTCTCTAGCCAAGAAATTGGTCAGCAGGTGCAGGGGTGACCTCAGCCAGGGAATGAGGAAACATCATGGGGATTGAATCTGAGCACCAACTAGAATGAACAGTTGGGGACCAAAGATGACCAGGCCAGTTTGGCTCCTGCTTCTAAGTGAGTAGGGATCTGAGACTATTTCTACTCCATTTCTATCCCACTTACAAGCCTTGCCCAGGATGGCTGGAATTATATTTCAAGGTCCTGAAGGTGATGGAGCTGGAGGAATTTGGCCAGAACATAACTCGGGCTAGTTAGAAACCCAGGAGCAAGGACATCACTCCTCAACTTGTCAGAGTCCCTCATTGTGCAAGGAAAGGAAGGGTGGCCACCAAGCATGCCAAGTATGGCTGCACAGACTGTGCACTGCACAACTCTGGCGGAGAGGTAGGCATTCATATGAACTGATGACATGAAGTTGCTCTGTGTTGTACCATGTGTCAGCCCTGGAACCACAGTCTTAGCTGATGGAGTGTGAGAACAGAGGTTGGTTCAAAAATTAGGCCCCCTGGCTTCTTCAGCTACACCTCCAGGCACTTATAAGAGTTCTTATAGAAAAAAGAAAAAAAAAAGAAGGTGGTGGAGACAGAAGGTGGGAAGGAAAGGAAGGAGAAACAGAGATAGAGGAAGAAGAAGAAGAAACTTTTCCATTCCTTGGATGGTGCAGCCCTGAGGGGTGTCTCAGGTTTTGGCAGGTGGCTGGTTGGCATAGGTGCACCCCCTTCTCCAGAGCTCAAACCATGCAGCTCATTGCCTCACTGCCACTCCCTTCTTTTGGCAAGAGTTTGAATGAAGGCTCCCTTATTTCAGATGGATCCATTCTTGGAGGAAAGGAGGGTTGCCTGCTTAATCATGCATACATGCATTTCACCTCAACATCCCCCTACAGGGGGTAAAAATGTAGAGGGACAGAACAGGCGGGGCAGGGAGTCCAGGACTTTCTCTGTGGGAGAGAGAAGTCTGTTTAGGGCTGTCCTGAGAGTTGTGGGTGTGCTGGTCACCTGGAGTTCAGGGATGGGGATTAGTTTTTTCCAATCAGGACAACTGAGGCACAGGAAATATTAACCAAATAAGGGTCCACATATATTAAAAACCATTTACTTTAGTCAGATTTTGGTTTTGAAGGTATATAATAGAAAGCCATTTAGTTAGGCTTTTTAAGTCTAATTGCCAACACTAGGTGGAAAACTTTGGAAAAGTAAATGGTAGAAGGAGGCAAGGTTGGGGGAATGGTCAGGAAAAGGGAAGGGTAGGAAAATACGGGTAAGGCAGAGGAGAAGAGACAGAGTTACTGGAAAGGGGCAGTCAGGTGGGGAGGAGGCACAGAAGAGAGAGGAGACAATTGTTCTCGAGAAAGGCTCCCCTGAGTACCTGGTGCTCACAGGTGTTCTGTACCTCTTTATCCTTGACCTCCACCTTCGCATTGCACTGGAATCCCCAGGGGAGCTTAAACAGTGCCTATGGCCAGGCTGGTTCTGCCTGGTGTCCTGTAGGCTGTATTTCTCGCTCTATGCACCCTGGCTCGGTCCTCTGGACTTGGGCTCCACACTGTAGCCAGGTATCCCTTTATGCTGCTTCTGGTTCAGGCTGGTACCACTTGAGGCTCCCCTTTCTTGCTTTCTGATTCATTTCTCTTTCTTTCACTATCTCCTGTCTACTGGTTTGAAAGTTATATTTCCTATTTCTAGAAGTCTGATGGCTCATCTTGTTAATTTTATTGAAATATAATTTATAAAAAATATAATGTACCCATTCTAAGTGTACAGTAAGTATACAAGACTAAGTATACAGTTCAATTAATTCTGATATATTTATATACACATACAACCATCACCACAGTCAAGATATGGAACATTTCCTTCCCTCAAAAAAAGTTCTCTTACGTTCCGTCCCAATCAATCACCCGCCCCTGGTCCCAGTGACCACTGATACACTTTCTGTCACTCAAGACTAGATTTGTCCTTTTCAGAGTCTCCTATAAATAGATTTGTGTGTGCATTCTTTTGTGTCTAGCTTCTCTGTCACTCACATAATGCTTTGAAATTCATTCATGTTGCATGTATCAGTCATTCATTCCTTTTTATCTCTGTGTAGGAATTGTATGGATACATCACAGTTTGTTTACCCATTCACCTGCTGGTGGAAATTAGGGTTATTTCCAGTTTGGCACTCTTATTAAGCTTTTAATACTTAAACTTTTACTGTGGAAAAGCTCTTTAAAAAAGCCAATCAGTCTCCATTTCTCTCCCAAAACAAGACAAGAACCTTAGCATGCTAACATGTTTCCTGCCTCACATCCTGCACCCCACACACACACTCTCTACTATTATGGGACTCGTACCTGAGTTTTATTTCTAAGTATGAAAAAGTTCAAAATACAGATATCTATTTTGACTTCATAATATATTTTATTTTTTTATTTTTTTATTTTTTTATTTTTTTTATTTATTTATTTTTTTTTGAGAGGGCATCTCTCATATTTATTGATCAAATGGTTGTTAACAACAATAAAATTCAGTATAGGGGGGTCAATGCTCAATGTACAATCATTAATCCATCTCAAGCCTAATTCTCGTCAGTCTCCAATCTTCTGAAGCATAACGAACAAGTTCTTACATGGTGAACGAATTCTTACAGAGTGAATAAATTCTTACATGGTGAACAGTACAAGGGCATTCATCACAAACTTTCGGTTTTGATCATGCAATATGACCTATAAACCATCAGGTCAAATATGAATATTCATTTGATTTTTGTACTTGATTTATATGTTGATCCCACATTTCTCCTATTATTATTATTATTATTTTTATTTTTAATAAAATGCTGAAGTGGTAGGTAGATGCAAGATAAAGGTAGAAAACATAGTTTAGTGCTGTAAGAAGGCAAATGTAGATGATCAGATGATCAGGTGTGTGCCTATGGACTAAGTATTAATCCAGGCTAGACAAGGGCAGCAAGACATCCACGGATGCAGAAGATTTCTCTCAAAGCAGGGGGGGTGAGGTTCTGAGCCTCACCTCTGTTGATCCCCAAATTCTCACCTGATGGCCCCCCTGCGACTGTGCCTGTCTTAGGTTGTTCCTCCCTTGAGGAATCTTACCCGTCTCTGGCTAACCAGTCATCTTCCGGGGCCATACAGGGAAATGTAAAGTTGGTAAGTGAGAGAGAAGCCATATTGTTTGAAAAGGTTAGCTTTTTACTTCTTTGCAGATTTATGCCCTGTGGCTTCTATGCCCAGCACTTGTCTCGAGGTATCTTTACCACCTGGAGGAATTATGATACTCGGTAAATTCGATATGAGGCACGAATTCTATTTAAGGTTTGTAATTAGGAAGGAAGAAGAAAAGCTATAGATGTAGCATATGAAGGAAACTTGGGAGGATTGATTATTTCTTTGACATATCTTCTTCTATAGTACCTTAAGTATGTATAGGTTTTAAACTACTAACTAATTTGCACACACATATTAACATAATAGGAATACGGTGACATAAACAAAGCAAATCTATAATTACCAGCCATCTCCAGTGAAGCCAAGAAAACCATTTAGGCACCCTAGGCATTTGTGAAAATTTATCTATGATATGATGGATATTTTCCAACTGTACTTGAACCATCAGACAAATTAAAGCAGCCCATTTCTGGGATCTGTTCACATCCCATATGTTCTTTTAACCATAGATAGTCTATAGTCATGAGATTTTGGGGTGCTACAACTTGCACCCCTCCCAACTCCTGGTTGAGTTCCAACAGTACAGATCCGGTCAAATTCGTTGTCTCACTGTATGCACATGCCAGCCTAGACATCTCCCTCCTCATTCCTATGGCAAGTCCAGGAGACGGTGGGCTGGATGCAGCCACAACCGCAGCATCGTCCGGATCCCTGTGGAGGCTTTTTGATGATCATCCCCCGGCACGAGTCCTCCAGAGAGTGCTGATGCCGGAAGCTCCTCCTCATATCGTATCTTAGTTCATTTTCTGGGTATCCAAGCTAGGCCTTGATCTTCTGCGTAGAAACAAACAGACCCTTTGCCCACACTTTGACATGCCCTCTATACCACTGTGCAGAACTCATTGGAGGTCAGCACACAGTAACTGCTTTTTTTTTTTTTTTTTTTAATTAAGAGAAAGGAATATTATCAGAAAAGAGTACCTCCATAGCTGATCATCTGACACCCTTTAAGTGATCAACATTAAGGATATTTAAACCATGCGTTGATCTTTGATTTACCAATAGTTTTATCCTGTTAAGGAGTAATCCCCCTTTTCTTTCTTTCTTTCTTTTTTTTTTTTAAATTTTTAATCTACACTTACCTGAAGAATACTATGTTTACTATGCTCTCCCCTATATCAGGTCCCCCCTAACAACCACATTACGGTTACTGTCCATCAGCTTAGCAAAATGTGGTAGAGTCACTACTTGTCCTCTCTGTGTTGTGCAGCCCACCCTCCCCTTTCTCCCTCCCCCCCATGCATGCTAATCTTAATACCCCCCTTCTTCTTCCCCCCCCTTATCCCTCCCTGCCCACCCATCCTCCCCAGTTCCTTTCCCTTTGGTACCTGTTAGTCCATTTTTGGGTTCTGTAATTCTGCTGCTGTTTTGTTCCTTCAGTTTTTCCTTTGTTCCTATACTCCTCAGATGAGTGAAATCATTTGGTATTTCTCTTTCTCCGCTTGGCTTATTTCACTGAGCATAATACTCTCCAGCTCCATCCATGTTGCTGCAAATGGTTGGATTTTTCCACTTCTTATGGCTGAGTAGTATTCCATTGTGTATATGTACCACATCTTCTTTATCCATTCATCTACAGATGGACATTTAGGTTGCTTCCAATTCTTGGCTATTGTAAATAGTGCTGCGATAAACATAGGAGTGCATCTGTCTTTCTCAAACTTGATTGCTGCATTCTTAGGGTAAATTCCTAGGAGTGGAATTCCTGGGTCAAATGGTAGGTCTGTTTTGAGCATTTTGATGCACCTCCATACTGCTTTCCACAATGGTTGAACTAATTTACATTCCCACCAGCAGTGTAGGAGGGTTCCCTTTTCTCCACAGCCTCGCCAACATTTGTTGTTGTTTGTCTTTTGGATGGCAGCTATCCTTATTGGTGTGAGGTGATACCTCATTGTAGTTTTAATTTGCATTTCTCTGATAATTAGCGATGTGGAGCATCTTTTCATGTGTCTCTTGGCCATCTGTATTTCTTTTTTGGAGAACTGTCTGTTCAGTTCCTCTGCCCATTTTTTAATTGGGTTATTTGTTTTTTGTTTGTTGAGGCGTGTGAGCTCTTTATATATTCTGGACGTCAAGCCTTTATCAGATCTGTCATTTTCAAATATATTCTCCCATACTGTAGGGTTCCTTTTTGTTCTATTGATGGTGTCTTTCGCTGTACAGAAGCTTTTCAGCTTAATGTAGTCCCACTTGCTCATTTTTGCTGTTGTTTTCCTTGCCTGGGGAGATATGTTCAAGAAGAGATCACTCATCTTTATGTCTAAGAGGTTTTTGCCTATGTTTTTTTCCAAGAGTTTAATGGTTTCGTGACTTACATTCAGGTCTTTGATCCATTTTGAGTTTACCTTTGTATATGGGGTTAGACAATGGTCCAGTTTCATTCTCCTACATGTAGCTGTCCAGTTTTGCCAGCACCATCTGTTGAAGAGACTGTCATTTTGCCATTGTATGTCCATGGCTCCTTTATCAAATATTAATTGACCATATATGTTTGGGTTAATTTCTGGGGTCTCTAATCTGTTCCACTGGTCTGTGGCTCTGTTCTTGTGCCAGTACCAAATTGTCTTGATTACTATGGCTTTGTAGTAGAGCTTGAAGTTGGGGAGTGAGATCCCCCCTACTTTATTCTTCTTTTTCAGGATTGCTTTGGCTATTCGGGGTCTTTGGTGTTTCCATATGAATTTTTGAATTATTTGTTCCAATTCATTGAAGAATGTTGCTGGTAATTTGAGAGGGATTGCATCAAATTTGTATATTGCTTTCGGCAGGATGGCCATTTTGACGATATTAATTCTTCCTAGCCATGAGCATGGGATGAGTTTCCATTTATTAGTGTCCTCTTTAATTTCTCTTAAGAGTGACTTGTAGTTTTCAGAGTATAAGTCTTTCACTTCTTTGGTTAGGTTTATTCCTAGGTATTTTATTCTTTTTGATGCAACGGTGAATGGAATTGTTTTCCTGATTTCTCTTTCTATTGATTCGTTGTTAGTGTATAGGAAAGCTACAGATTTCTGTGTGTTAATTTTGTATCCTGCAACTTTGCTGTATTCCGATATCAGTTCTAGTAGTTTTGGAGTGGAGTCTTTAGGGTTTTTTATGTACAGTATCATATCATCTGCAAATAGTGACAGTTTAACTTCTTCTTTACCAATCTGGATTCCTTGTATTTCTTTGTTTTGTCTGATTGCCATGGCTAGGACCTCCAGTACTATGTTAAATAACAGTGGGGAGAGTGGGCATCCCTGTCTGGTTCCCGATCTCAGTGGAAATGCTTTCAGCTTCTCGCTGTTCAGTATAATGCTGGCTGTGGGTTTATCATATATGGCCTTTATTATGTTAAGGTACTTGCCCTCTATTCCCATTTTGCTGAGAGTTTTTATCATGAATGGATGTTGAATTTTGTCAAATGCTTTTTCAGCATCTATGGAGATGATCATGTGGTTTTTGTCTTTCTTTTTGTTGATGTGGTGGATGATGTTGATGGATTTTCGAATGTTGTACCATCCTTGCATCCCTGGGATGAACCCCACTTGGTCATGGTGTATGATCCTTTTGATATACTGTTGAATTCTGTTTGCTAATATTTTATTGAGTATTTTTGCATCTACATTCATCAGGGATATTGGTCTGTAATTTTCTTTTTTGGTGGGGTCTTTGCCTGGTTTTGGTATTAGGGTGATGTTGGCTTCATAGAATGAGTTTGGGAGTATTCCCTCTTCTTCTATTTTGTGGAACACTTTAAGGAGAATGGGTATTATGTCTTCTCTGTGTGTCTGATAAAATTCCGAGGTAAATCCGTCCGGCCCCGGGGTTTTGTTCTTGGGTAGTTTTTTGATTACTGTTTCAATTTCTTTGCTTGTAATTGGTTTGTTTAACTTTTGTGTTTCTTCCTTGGTCAGTCTTGGGAGGTTGTATTTTTCTAGGAAGTTGTCCATTTCTTCTAGGTTTTCCAGCTTGTTGGCATATAGGTTTTCACAGTAGTCTTTAATAATTCTTTGTATTTCTGTGGAGTCTGTCGTGATTTTTCCATTCTCATTTCTGATTATGTTGATTTGTGTTGACTCTCTTTTTCTCTTAATAAGTTGGGCTAGAGGCTTATCTATTTTGTTTATTTTCTCAAAGAACCAGCTCTTGGTTTCTTTGATTTTTGCTATTGTTTTATTCTTCTCAATTTTGTTTATTTCTTCTCTGATCTTTATTATGTCCCTCCTTCTGCTGACTTTAGGCCTCATTTGTTCTTCTTTTTCCAGTTTTAATAATTGTGATGTTAGACTATTCATTTGGGATTGTTCTTCCTTCTTCAAGTGTGCCTGGATTGCTATATACTTTCCTCTTAAGACTGCTTTCGCTGCATCCCACAGAAGTTGGGGCTTAGTGTTGTTGTTGTCATTTGTTTCTATATATTCCTTGATCTCTATTTTGATTTGTTCATTGATCCATTGATTATTTAGTAGCATGTTGTTAAGCCTCCATGTGTTTGTGAGCCTTTTTGTTTTCTTTGTAGAATTTATTTCTACTTTCATACCTTTGTGGTCTGAAAAATTGGTTGGTAGAATTTCAATATTGTGGAATTTACTGAGGCTCTTTTTGTGAGCTAGTATGTGGTCTATTCTGGAGAATGTTCCATGTGCACTTGAGAAGAATGTATATCCTGTTGCTTTTGGATGTAAAGTTCTATAGATGTCTATTAGGTCCATCTGTTCTAGTGTGTTGTTCAGTGCCTGTGTGTCTTTACTTATTTTCTGCCCGGTGGATCTATCCTTTGGGGTGAGTGGTGTGTTGAAGTCTCCTACAATGAATGCATTGCAGTCTATTTCCCTCTTTAGTTCTGTTAGTATTTGCTTCACATATGCTGGTGCTCCTGTATTGGGTGCATATATATTTAGAATGGTTATATCCTCTTGTTGGACTGAGCCCTTTATCATTATGTAGTGGCCTTCTTTATCTCTTGTTACTTTCTTTGTTTTGAAGTCTATTTTGTCTGATATTAGTACTGCAACCCCTGCTTTCTTCTCACTGTTGTTTGCCTGAAATATGTTTTTCCATCCCTTGACTTTTAGTCTATGCTTATCTTTGGGTTTAAGGTGAGTTTCTTGTAAGCAGCATATAGATGGGTCTTGCTTTTTTATCCATTCTATTACTCTATGTCTTTTGATTGGTATATTAAGTCCATTTACATTTAGGGTGACTATTGAAAGATATGTACTTATTGCCATTGCAGGCTTTAGATTCGTGGTTACCAAAGGTTCAAGGTTAGCTTCTTTAGTATCTTACTGCCTAACTTAGCTCGCTTATTGAGCTGTTATATACACTGTCTGGAGAGTCTTTTCTTCTCTCCCTTCTTATTCCTCCTCCTCCATTCTTCATATGTTGTGTGTTTTGTTCTGTGCTCTTTTTAGGGGTGCTCCCATCTAGAGCAGTCCCTGTAGGATGCCCTGTAGAGGTGGTTTGTGGGAAGCAAATTCCCTCAGCTTTTGCTTGTCTGGGAATTGTTTGATCCCACCATCATATTTAAATGATAGTCGTGCTGGATACAGTATCCTTGGTTCAAGGCCCTTCTGTTTCATTGCATTAAGTATATCATGCCATTCTCTTCTGGCCTGTAGGGTTTCTGTTGAGAAGTCTGATGTTAGCCTGATTGGTTTTCCTTTATAGGTGACCTTTTTCTCTCTAGCTGCCTTTAAAACTCTTTCCTTGTCCTTGATCCTTGCCATTTTAATTATTATGTGCCTTGGTGTTGTCCTCCTTGGATCCTTTCTGTTGGGGGTTCTGTATAATTCCATGGTCTGTTCGATTATTTCCTCCCCCAGTTTGGGGAAGTTTTCAGCAATTATTTCTTCAAAGACACTTTCTATCCCTTTTCCTCTTTCTTCCTCTTCTGGTATCCCTATAATACGAATGTTTTTCCTTTTGTATTGGTCACATATTTCTCTTAGTGTTGTTTCATTCCTGGAGATCCTTTTATCTCTCTCTATGTCAGCTTCTATATGTTCCTGTTCTCTGGCTTCTATTCCTTCAATGGCCTCTTGCATCTTATCCATTCTGCTTATAAATCCTTCCAGGGATTGTTTCACTTCTGTGATCTCTTTCCTGACATCTGTGATCTCCTTCCGGACTTCATCCCACTGCTCTTGCATTTTTCTCTGCATCTCATCCCATTGCTCTTGCATTTTTTTCTGCATCTCTGTCAGCATGTTCATGATTTTTATTTTGAATTCTTTTTCAGGAGGACTAGTTAGGTCTGTCTCCTTCTCAGGTGTTGTCTCTGTGATCTTTGTCTGCCTGTAGTTTTGCCTTTTCATGGTGATAGAGATAGTTTGCAGAGCTGGTACATGTGACCGCTGGAAGAGCTTCCCTTCTTGTTGGTTTGTAGCCTTTTCCTGGGAGAATAGCGACCTCTAGTGGCTTGTGCTGGGCAGCTGTGCGCAGACAGGGCTTCTGCTTCCTGCCCAGTTGCTTTGGGGTTTATCTCCGCTGTTGCTGTGGGCTTGGCCTGGCTGGGGCTGTTCCTCCAAAATGGTGGAGCCCCATTGGAGGGGGAGCAGCCAGGAGACTATTTATCTCCGTAAGGGGCCTCTGTGCTCCCTGCTGCCCAGGGGGTTAGAGTGCCCAGAGATCCCCAGATTCCCTGCTTCTGGTCTAAGTGACCTGTCCTGCCCCTTTAAGATTTCCAAAAAGCACTCTCCAAACCAAAACAACAACAGCAACAATGAGAGAGGGAACAGAAAGAAAGAGAAAAAAAAAAGGAAAAAAAAGGAAAAAACAAGCGATTTTTTTTTTTTTTTTTTGTCCTCAGGTGCCGGTCCCAGGCACCCGCTCACTGGTCCTGCTGCCCGGTCTCCCTAGCACCAGGGTCCCTGTCCTTTCAAGGCTTCCAAAAAGCACCCACCCACCGGTCCCGCAGGGAAGGAACGCTCAATATTCTTTGTCCTCAGGCACTGGTCCCACGCACCCGCTCACCAGTCCCACCGCCCTGCCTCCCTAGCACCGGGGTCCCTGTCCCTTCAAGGCTTCCAAAAAGCACTCGGCAAAAAGAGAGAAAAAAAAGGGGAAAAACGCGCGATTTCTTCCGTCCTCAGGTGCTGGTCTCAGGCACCCACCCACCGGTCCCACAGGGAAAAATGCGGGATATTCTTTGTCCTCAGGTGCCGGTCCCAGGCACCCGCTCACCAGTCCCGCCGCCCTGCCTCCCTAGCACCGGGGTCTCTGTCCCTTTTAGGCTTCCAAAAAGCACTCGCAGAAAAGAGAAAAAAAAAAGGGGAAAAACGCGCGATTTCCTCTGTCCTCAAGTGCCGGTCTCAGGCACCCGCCCACCGGTCCCGCAGGGAAAAACGGGGGATATTCTTTGTCCTCAGGCGCCGGTCCCAGCCACCCGCTCACCAGTCCCGCCACCGTGCCTCCCTAGCACTGGGGTCCCCGTCCCTTCAAGGCTTCCAAAAAGCGCTCGCCAAAAAGAGAAAAAAAAAAAGGGGAAAAACGCGCGACCTCCTCCGTCCTCAGGCACCGGTCTCAGGCACCCGCCCCCAGGTCTCGCAGGGAGAAACGCGGGATATTCTATGTCCTCCGGCGCCGTTCCCAGGCACCTCCTCACCGGTCCCGCCACCCTGCCTCCCCAGCAACGGGGGCCCGTCCCTCTAAGGCTTCCAAAAAGCGCTCGCCAAAAAAAAAAAAAAAAAACCGCTCCGGTTGCTCTCCACCCGCCGGGAGCCGGGGGGAGGGGCGCTCGGGTCCCGCCAGGCTGGGGCTTGTATCTTACCCCCTTCACAAGGCGCTGGGTTCTTGCAGGTGTGGATGTGGTCTGGATGTTGTCCTGTGTCCTGTGGTCTCTATTTTAGGAAGATTTTTCTTTGTTATATTTTCATAGCTCTATGTGTTTTTGGGAGGAGATTTCCACTGCTCTACTCACGCCGCCATCTTGGCTCCTATTTTTTTTATTTTTATTTTTTTTTAGATGATTATTTTTTTTTTGAAGGGTAGTTGACACACAGTATTACATTAGTTTCAGGTGTACAACACAGTGATTCAACATTTATACACATGATAATTCTAGGTACCAGCTATCACCATACCAAGTTGTTACAATATTTTGACTATATTCTTTCTGCTATACATTACATCCCGGTTACTTATTTATTTTACAATTGGAAGTGTGTACTTTTTTATTTTGTTTTGTTTTGTTTTTTTGTGAGGGCATCTCTCCTATTTATTGATCAAATGGTTGTTAACAACAATAAAATTCTGTATAGGGGAGTCAATGCTCAATGCACAATCATTAATCCATCTCAAGCCTATTTCTTGTCAGTCTCCAATCTTCTGAAGCATAACGAACAAATTCTTACATGGAGAACAAATTCTTACACAGTGAATAAGTTACATGGTGAAAGTACAAGGTCAGTCATCAACAAAAACTTTTGGTTTTGATCATGCATTATGAACTATAAACAATCAGTCCAAATATGAGCAAATAAAAGAGCAAATGTAGATGATCAGGTGTGTGCCTGTAGACTATGTGTTATCCAAGCTAGACAAGGGCAATAAAACATCCACGGATGCAGCAGATTTCTCTCAGAACAGGTGGGGAGAGGTTCTAAGCCTCACCTCTGTTGATCCCAATTTCTCACCTGATGGCTCCCCTGCGACTGTGCCTGTCTTAGGTTGTTCCTCCCTTGAGGAATCTTACCCGTCTCTGGCTAACCAGTCATCTTCCAGGGCCATACAGGGAAATGTAAAGTTGGTGAGAGAGAAGCCTTATTGTTTGAAAAGGTTAGTTTTTTACTTCTTTGCATATTTATGCCCTGTGGCTTCTATGCCCAGCATTTGTCTTGTGGTATCTTTACCATTTGAAAGAATTATGATACATGGTAAATTCGATATGAGGCACGAATTCTATTTAAGGGTTGTAATTAGGAAGGAAGAAGAAAAGCTATAGAAGTAGCAGGCGGAAGAAAACATAGGAAGATTGATTATTTCTTTGACATATCTTCTTGTAGAGTAACATAAGCATGTATAGGTTTTAAACTACTAATTAAGTTGTGTACACACATTAACACAATAGGAATACAGCTGCATAACCAAAGCAGACCTACAGTTACCAGCCATCTCCAGTGAAACCAAGAAACCAGTTAGGCACCTTAGGCATTTGTGAAAACTTATCTATGATATGGTGGATATTGTCCAACTGAACTTGAACAGTCTGAGAAAAATCAGACAAATTAAAACAGCCCATTCCTGGGGACTGTTCACATCGCATATGTTCTTTTAACAGTAAATAGTCTGTAGTTGTAAGATTTTGGAGTGCTACAATTTGCACTTCTCCTAATTCTTGGTTGAGTTCCAACAGTATAGATCCAGTCAAATTTGTTGTTTTACTGTATGCACAGGCCAGCTTAGATATCTCCTTCTTCATTCCCATGGCAAGTCCAGGAACCGGTGGGATGAGTGCATCTATACCTGTAGCAGCACGTGGATCTTTGTTGGGGTTTTATGATGATAATCTTCTGGCATGAGTCTTCCAGAGAGTGCTGATGTTGGAAGTTCTTTTTCATATCGTATCTTAGTTCATTTTCGGGGTAGCCAACTTAGGCTTTGATCCTCTGTATAACCAGGTCCCCCCTATAAACCCCTTTACAGTCACTGTCCATCAGCATAGCAAAATGTTGTATAATCACTACTTGTCTTCTCTGTGTTGCACAGCCCTCCCCTTTCTCCCACCCCCCCATGCATGCTAATCTTAATACCCCCTTCTTCTCCTCCCCCTTATCCCTCCCTACCCATCCATCCTCCCCAGTCCCTTTCCCTTTGGTACCTGTTAGTCCATTCTTGAGTTCTGTGATTCTGCTGCTGTTTTGTTCCTTCAGTTTTTCCTTTGTTCTTATACTCCACAGATGAGTGAAATCATTTGGTATTTCTCTTTCTCTGCTTGGCTTATTTCGCTGAGCATAATACCCTCCAGCTCCATCCATGTTGCTGCAAATGGTAGGATTTGCCCTTTTCTTATGGCTGAGTAGTATTCCATTGTGTATATGTACCACATCTTCTTTATCCATTCATCTATCGATGGACATTTAGGTTGCTTCCAATTCTTGGCTATTGTAAATAGTGCTGCAATAAACATAGGGGTGCGTCTGTCTTTCTCAAACTTGATTGCTGCGTTCTTAGGGTAAATTCCTAGGAGTGGAATTCCTGGGTCAAATGGTAGGTATGTTTTGAGCATTTTGATGTACCTCCATACTGCTTTCCACAATGGTTGAACTAATTTACATTCCCACCAGCAGTGTAGGAGGGTTCCCCTCTCTCCACAGCCTCGCCAACATTTGTTGTTGTTTGTCTTTTGGATGACAGCCATCCTTACTGGTGTGAGGTGATACCTCATTGTGGTTTTAATTTGCATTTCTCTGATAATTAGCGATGTGGAGCATCTTTTCATGTGTCTGTTGGCCATCTGTATTTCTTTTTTAGAGAACTGTCTGTTCAGTTCCTCTGCCCATTTTTTAATTGGGTTATTTGTTTTTTGTTTGTTGAGGCATGTGAGCTCTTTATATATTCTGGATGTCAAGCCTTTATCGGATATGTCATTTTCAAATATATTCTCCCATACTGTAGGGTTCCTTTTTGTTCTATTGATGGTGTCTTTTGCTGTACAGAAGCTTTTCAGCTTAATATAGTCCCATTTGTTCATTTTTGCTGTTGTTTTCCTTGCACGGGGAGATATGTTCAAGAAGAGGTCACTCATGTTTACGTCTAAGAGGTTTTTGCCTATGTTTTTTTCCAAGAGTTTAATGGTTTCATGACTTACATTCAGGTCTTTGATCCATTTTGAGTTTACCTTTGTATATGGGGTTAGACAGCAGTCCAGTTTCATTCTCCTACATGTAGCTGTCCAGTTTTGCCAGCACCATCTGTTGAAGAGACTGTCATTTTGCCATTGTATGTCCATGGCTCCTTTATCAAATATTAGTTGACCATATATGTTTGGGTTAATGTCTGGATTCTCTAGTCTGTTCCATTGGTCTGTGGCTCTGTTCTTGTGCCAGTACCAAATTGTCTTGATTACTATGGCTTTGTAGTAGAGCTTGAAGTTGGGGAGTGAGATCCCCCCTACTTTATTCTTTTTCAGGATTGCTTTGGCTATTCGGGGTCTTTGGTGTTTCCATATGAATTTTTGAATTATTTGTTCCAGTTCATTGAAGAATGTTGCTGGTAGTTTCATAGGGATTGCATCAAATCTGTATATTGCTTTGGGCAGGATGGCCATTTTGACGATATTAATTCTTCCTAGTCATGAGCATGGGATGAGTTTCCATCTGTTAGTGTCCCCTTTAATTTCTCTTCAGAGTGACTTGTAGTTTTCAGAGTATAAGTCTTTCACTTCTTTGGTTAGGTTTATTCCTAGGTATTTTATTCTTTTTGATGCAACGGTGAATGGAATTGTTTTCCTGATTTCTCTTTCTATTGATTCGTTGTTAGTGTATAGGAAAGCCACAGATTTCTGTGTGTTGATTTTGTATCCTGCAACTTTGCTGTATTCCGATATCAGTTCTAGTAGTTTTGGAGTGGAGTCTTTAGGGTTTTTTATGTACAGTATCATATCATCTGCAAATAGTGACAGTTTAACTTCTTCTTTACCAATCTGGATTCCTTGTATTTTTCTTTGTTTTGTCTGATTGCCGTGGCTAGGACGTCTAGTACTATGGTAAATAACAGTGGGGAGAGTGGGCATCCCTGTCTAGTTCCTGATCTCAGAGGAAAAGCTTTCAGCTTCTCGCTGTTCAGTATAATGTTGGCTGTGGGTTTATCATATATGGCCTTTATTATGTTGAGGTTCTTGCCCTCTATGCCCATTTTGTTGAGAGTTTTTATCATGAATGGATGTTGAATTTTGTCAAATGCTTTTTCAGCATCTATGGAGATGATCATGTGGTTTTTGTCTTTCTTTTTGTTGATGTGGTGGATGATGTTGATGGATTTTCGAATGTTGTACCATCCTTGCATCCCTGGGATGAACCCCACTTGGTCATGGTGTATGATCCTTTTGATATACTGTTGAATTCTGTTTGCTAATATTTTATTGAGTATTTTTGCATCTACATTCATCAGGGATATTGGTCTGTAATTTTCTTTTTTGGTGGGGTCTTTGCCTGGTTTTGGTATTAGGGTGATGTTGGCTTCATAGAATGAGTTTGGGAGTATTCCCTCTTCTTCTATTTTGTGGAACACTTTAAGGAGAATGGGTATTATGTCTTCTCTGTGTGTCTGATAAAATTCCGAGGTAAATCCGTCCGGCCCCGGGGTTTTGTTCTTGGGTAGTTTTTTGATTACTGTTTCAATTTCTTTGCTTGTAATTGGTTTGTTTAACTTTTGTGTTTCTTCCTTGGTCAGTCTTGGGAGGTTGTATTTTTCTAGGAAGTTGTCCATTTCTTCTAGGTTTTCCAGCTTGTTGGCATATAGGTTTTCACAGTAGTCTTTAATAATTCTTTGTATTTCTGTGGAGTCTGTCGTGATTTTTCCATTCTCATTTCTGATTATGTTGATTTGTGTTGACTCTCTTTTTCTCTTAATAAGTTGGGCTAGAGGCTTATCTATTTTGTTTATTTTCTCAAAGAACCAGCTCTTGGTTTCTTTGATTTTTGCTATTGTTTTATTCTTCTCAATTTTGTTTATTTCTTCTCTGATCTTTATTATGTCCCTCCTTCTGCTGACTTTAGGCCTCATTTGTTCTTCTTTTTCCAGTTTTAATAATTGTGATGTTAGACTATTCATTTGGGATTGTTCTTCCTTCTTCAAGTGTGCCTGGATTGCTATATACTTTCCTCTTAAGACTGCTTTCGCTGCATCCCACAGAAGTTGGGGCTTAGTGTTGTTGTTGTCATTTGTTTCTATATATTCCTTGATCTCTATTTTGATTTGTTCATTGATCCATTGATTATTTAGTAGCATGTTGTTAAGCCTCCATGTGTTTGTGAGCCTTTTTGTTTTCTTTGTAGAATTTATTTCTACTTTCATACCTTTGTGGTCTGAAAAATTGGTTGGTAGAATTTCAATATTGTGGAATTTACTGAGGCTCTTTTTGTGAGCTAGTATGTGGTCTATTCTGGAGAATGTTCCATGTGCACTTGAGAAGAATGTATATCCTGTTGCTTTTGGATGTAAAGTTCTATAGATGTCTATTAGGTCCATCTGTTCTAGTGTGTTGTTCAGTGCCTGTGTGTCTTTACTTATTTTCTGCCCGGTGGATCTATCCTTTGGGGTGAGTGGTGTGTTGAAGTCTCCTACAATGAATGCATTGCAGTCTATTTCCCTCTTTAGTTCTGTTAGTATTTGCTTCACATATGCTGGTGCTCCTGTATTGGGTGCATATATATTTAGAATGGTTATATCCTCTTGTTGGACTGAGCCCTTTATCATTATGTAGTGGCCTTCTTTATCTCTTGTTACTTTCTTTGTTTTGAAGTCTATTTTGTCTGATATTAGTACTGCAACCCCTGCTTTCTTCTCACTGTTGTTTGCCTGAAATATGTTTTTCCATCCCTTGACTTTTAGTCTATGCTTATCTTTGGGTTTAAGGTGAGTTTCTTGTAAGCAGCATATAGATGGGTCTTGCTTTTTTATCCATTCTATTACTCTATGTCTTTTGATTGGTATATTAAGTCCATTTACATTTAGGGTGACTATTGAAAGATATGTACTTATTGCCATTGCAGGCTTTAGATTCGTGGTTACCAAAGGTTCAAGGTTAGCTTCTTTAGTATCTTACTGCCTAACTTAGCTCGCTTATTGAGCTGTTATATACACTGTCTGGAGAGTCTTTTCTTCTCTCCCTTCTTATTCCTCCTCCTCCATTCTTCATATGTTGTGTGTTTTGTTCTGTGCTCTTTTTAGGGGTGCTCCCATCTAGAGCAGTCCCTGTAGGATGCCCTGTAGAGGTGGTTTGTGGGAAGCAAATTCCCTCAGCTTTTGCTTGTCTGGGAATTGTTTGATCCCACCATCATATTTAAATGATAGTCGTGCTGGATACAGTATCCTTGGTTCAAGGCCCTTCTGTTTCATTGCATTAAGTATATCATGCCATTCTCTTCTGGCCTGTAGGGTTTCTGTTGAGAAGTCTGATGTTAGCCTGATTGGTTTTCCTTTATAGGTGACCTTTTTCTCTCTAGCTGCCTTTAAAACTCTTTCCTTGTCCTTGATCCTTGCCATTTTAATTATTATGTGCCTTGGTGTTGTCCTCCTTGGATCCTTTCTGTTGGGGGTTCTGTATAATTCCATGGTCTGTTCGATTATTTCCTCCCCCAGTTTGGGGAAGTTTTCAGCAATTATTTCTTCAAAGACACTTTCTATCCCTTTTCCTCTTTCTTCCTCTTCTGGTATCCCTATAATACGAATGTTTTTCCTTTTGTATTGGTCACATATTTCTCTTAGTGTTGTTTCATTCCTGGAGATCCTTTTATCTCTCTCTATGTCAGCTTCTATATGTTCCTGTTCTCTGGCTTCTATTCCTTCAATGGCCTCTTGCATCTTATCCATTCTGCTTATAAATCCTTCCAGGGATTGTTTCACTTCTGTGATCTCTTTCCTGACATCTGTGATCTCCTTCCGGACTTCATCCCACTGCTCTTGCATTTTTCTCTGCATCTCATCCCATTGCTCTTGCATTTTTTTCTGCATCTCTGTCAGCATGTTCATGATTTTTATTTTGAATTCTTTTTCAGGAGGACTAGTTAGGTCTGTCTCCTTCTCAGGTGTTGTCTCTGTGATCTTTGTCTGCCTGTAGTTTTGCCTTTTCATGGTGATAGAGATAGTTTGCAGAGCTGGTACATGTGACCGCTGGAAGAGCTTCCCTTCTTGTTGGTTTGTAGCCTTTTCCTGGGAGAATAGCGACCTCTAGTGGCTTGTGCTGGGCAGCTCTGCGCAGACAGGGCTTCTGCTTCCTGCCCAGTTGCTTTGGGGTTTATCTCCGCTGTTGCTGTGGGCTTGGCCTGGCTGGGGCTGTTCCTCCAAAATGGTGGAGCCCCATTGGAGGGGGAGCAGCCAGGAGACTATTTATCTCCGTAAGGGGCCTCTGTGCTCCCTGCTGCCCAGGGGGTTAGAGTGCCCAGAGATCCCCAGATTCCCTGCTTCTGGTCTAAGTGACCTGTCCTGCCCCTTTAAGATTTCCAAAAAGCACTCTCCAAACCAAAACAACAACAGCAACAATGAGAGAGGGAACAGAAAGAAAGAGAAAAAAAAAAGGAAAAAAAAGGAAAAAACAAGCGATTTTTTTTTTTTTTTTTTGTCCTCAGGTGCCGGTCCCAGGCACCCGCTCACTGGTCCTGCTGCCCGGTCTCCCTAGCACCAGGGTCCCTGTCCTTTCAAGGCTTCCAAAAAGCACCCACCCACCGGTCCCGCAGGGAAGGAACGCTCAATATTCTTTGTCCTCAGGCACTGGTCCCACGCACCCGCTCACCAGTCCCGCCGCCCTGCCTCCCTAGCACCGGGGTCCCTGTCCCTTCAAGGCTTCCAAAAAGCACTCGGCAAAAAGAGAGAAAAAAAAGGGGAAAAACGCGCGATTTCTTCCGTCCTCAGGTGCTGGTCTCAGGCACCCACCCACCGGTCCCACAGGGAAAAATGCGGGATATTCTTTGTCCTCAGGTGCCGGTCCCAGGCACCCGCTCACCAGTCCCGCCGCCCTGCCTCCCTAGCACCGGGGTCTCTGTCCCTTTTAGGCTTCCAAAAAGCACTCGCAGAAAAGAGAAAAAAAAAAGGGGAAAAACGCGCGATTTCCTCTGTCCTCAAGTGCCGGTCTCAGGCACCCGCCCACCGGTCCCGCAGGGAAAAACGGGGGATATTCTTTGTCCTCAGGCGCCGGTCCCAGCCACCCGCTCACCAGTCCCGCCACCGTGCCTCCCTAGCACTGGGGTCCCCGTCCCTTCAAGGCTTCCAAAAAGCGCTCGCCAAAAAGAGAAAAAAAAAAAGGGGAAAAACGCGCGACCTCCTCCGTCCTCAGGCACCGGTCTCAGGCACCCGCCCCCAGGTCTCGCAGGGAGAAACGCGGGATATTCTATGTCCTCCGGCGCCATTCCCAGGCACCTCCTCACCGGTCCCGCCACCCTGCCTCCCCAGCAACGGGGGCCCGTCCCTCTAAGGCTTCCAAAAAGCGCTCGCCAAAAAAAAAAAAAAAAAACCGCTCCGGTTGCTCTCCACCCGCCGGGAGCCGGGGGGAGGGGCGCTCGGGTCCCGCCAGGCTGGGGCTTGTATCTTACCCCCTTCACAAGGCGCTGGGTTCTTGCAGGTGTGGATGTGGTCTGGATGTTGTCCTGTGTCCTGTGGTCTCTATTTTAGGAAGATTTTTCTTTGTTATATTTTCATAGCTCTATGTGTTTTTGGGAGGAGATTTCCACTGCTCTACTCACGCCGCCATCTTGGCTCCTATTTTTTTTATTTTTATTTTTTTTTAGATGATTATTTTTTTTTTGAAGGGTAGTTGACACACAGTATTACATTAGTTTCAGGTGTACAACACAGTGATTCAACATTTATACACATGATAATTCTAGGTACCAGCTATCACCATACCAAGTTGTTACAATATTTTGACTATATTCTTTCTGCTATACATTACATCCCGGTTACTTATTTATTTTACAATTGGAAGTGTGTACTTTTTTATTTTGTTTTGTTTTGTTTTTTTGTGAGGGCATCTCTCCTATTTATTGATCAAATGGTTGTTAACAACAATAAAATTCTGTATAGGGGAGTCAATGCTCAATGCACAATCATTAATCCATCTCAAGCCTATTTCTTGTCAGTCTCCAATCTTCTGAAGCATAACGAACAAATTCTTACATGGAGAACAAATTCTTACACAGTGAATAAGTTACATGGTGAAAGTACAAGGTCAGTCATCAACAAAAACTTTTGGTTTTGATCATGCATTATGAACTATAAACAATCAGTCCAAATATGAGCAAATAAAAGAGCAAATGTAGATGATCAGGTGTGTGCCTGTAGACTATGTGTTATCCAAGCTAGACAAGGGCAATAAAACATCCACGGATGCAGCAGATTTCTCTCAGAACAGGTGGGGAGAGGTTCTAAGCCTCACCTCTGTTGATCCCAATTTCTCACCTGATGGCTCCCCTGCGACTGTGCCTGTCTTAGGTTGTTCCTCCCTTGAGGAATCTTACCCGTCTCTGGCTAACCAGTCATCTTCCAGGGCCATACAGGGAAATGTAAAGTTGGTGAGAGAGAAGCCTTATTGTTTGAAAAGGTTAGTTTTTTACTTCTTTGCATATTTATGCCCTGTGGCTTCTATGCCCAGCATTTGTCTTGTGGTATCTTTACCATTTGAAAGAATTATGATACATGGTAAATTCGATATGAGGCACGAATTCTATTTAAGGGTTGTAATTAGGAAGGAAGAAGAAAAGCTATAGAAGTAGCAGGCGGAAGAAAACATAGGAAGATTGATTATTTCTTTGACATATCTTCTTGTAGAGTAACATAAGCATGTATAGGTTTTAAACTACTAATTAAGTTGTGTACACACATTAACACAATAGGAATACAGCTGCATAACCAAAGCAGACCTACAGTTACCAGCCATCTCCAGTGAAACCAAGAAACCAGTTAGGCACCTTAGGCATTTGTGAAAACTTATCTATGATATGGTGGATATTGTCCAACTGAACTTGAACAGTCTGAGAAAAATCAGACAAATTAAAACAGCCCATTCCTGGGGACTGTTCACATCGCATATGTTCTTTTAACAGTAAATAGTCTGTAGTTGTAAGATTTTGGAGTGCTACAATTTGCACTTCTCCTAATTCTTGGTTGAGTTCCAACAGTATAGATCCAGTCAAATTTGTTGTTTTACTGTATGCACAGGCCAGCTTAGATATCTCCTTCTTCATTCCCATGGCAAGTCCAGGAACCGGTGGGATGAGTGCATCTATACCTGTAGCAGCACGTGGATCTTTGTTGGGGTTTTATGATGATAATCTTCTGGCATGAGTCTTCCAGAGAGTGCTGATGTTGGAAGTTCTTTTTCATATCGTATCTTAGTTCATTTTCGGGGTAGCCAACTTAGGCTTTGATCCTCTGTATAACCAGGTCCCCCCTATAAACCCCTTTACAGTCACTGTCCATCAGCATAGCAAAATGTTGTATAATCACTACTTGTCTTCTCTGTGTTGCACAGCCCTCCCCTTTCTCCCACCCCCCCATGCATGCTAATCTTAATACCCCCTTCTTCTCCTCCCCCTTATCCCTCCCTACCCATCCATCCTCCCCAGTCCCTTTCCCTTTGGTACCTGTTAGTCCATTCTTGAGTTCTGTGATTCTGCTGCTGTTTTGTTCCTTCAGTTTTTCCTTTGTTCTTATACTCCACAGATGAGTGAAATCATTTGGTATTTCTCTTTCTCTGCTTGGCTTATTTCGCTGAGCATAATACCCTCCAGCTCCATCCATGTTGCTGCAAATGGTAGGATTTGCCCTTTTCTTATGGCTGAGTAGTATTCCATTGTGTATATGTACCACATCTTCTTTATCCATTCATCTATCGATGGACATTTAGGTTGCTTCCAATTCTTGGCTATTGTAAATAGTGCTGCAATAAACATAGGGGTGCGTCTGTCTTTCTCAAACTTGATTGCTGCGTTCTTAGGGTAAATTCCTAGGAGTGGAATTCCTGGGTCAAATGGTAGGTATGTTTTGAGCATTTTGATGTACCTCCATACTGCTTTCCACAATGGTTGAACTAATTTACATTCCCACCAGCAGTGTAGGAGGGTTCCCCTCTCTCCACAGCCTCGCCAACATTTGTTGTTGTTTGTCTTTTGGATGACAGCCATCCTTACTGGTGTGAGGTGATACCTCATTGTGGTTTTAATTTGCATTTCTCTGATAATTAGCGATGTGGAGCATCTTTTCATGTGTCTGTTGGCCATCTGTATTTCTTTTTTAGAGAACTGTCTGTTCAGTTCCTCTGCCCATTTTTTAATTGGGTTATTTGTTTTTTGTTTGTTGAGGCATGTGAGCTCTTTATATATTCTGGATGTCAAGCCTTTATCGGATATGTCATTTTCAAATATATTCTCCCATACTGTAGGGTTCCTTTTTGTTCTATTGATGGTGTCTTTTGCTGTACAGAAGCTTTTCAGCTTAATATAGTCCCATTTGTTCATTTTTGCTGTTGTTTTCCTTGCACGGGGAGATATGTTCAAGAAGAGGTCACTCATGTTTACGTCTAAGAGGTTTTTGCCTATGTTTTTTTCCAAGAGTTTAATGGTTTCATGACTTACATTCAGGTCTTTGATCCATTTTGAGTTTACCTTTGTATATGGGGTTAGACAGCAGTCCAGTTTCATTCTCCTACATGTAGCTGTCCAGTTTTGCCAGCACCATCTGTTGAAGAGACTGTCATTTTGCCATTGTATGTCCATGGCTCCTTTATCAAATATTAGTTGACCATATATGTTTGGGTTAATGTCTGGATTCTCTAGTCTGTTCCATTGGTCTGTGGCTCTGTTCTTGTGCCAGTACCAAATTGTCTTGATTACTATGGCTTTGTAGTAGAGCTTGAAGTTGGGGAGTGAGATCCCCCCTACTTTATTCTTTTTCAGGATTGCTTTGGCTATTCGGGGTCTTTGGTGTTTCCATATGAATTTTTGAATTATTTGTTCCAGTTCATTGAAGAATGTTGCTGGTAGTTTCATAGGGATTGCATCAAATCTGTATATTGCTTTGGGCAGGATGGCCATTTTGACGATATTAATTCTTCCTAGTCATGAGCATGGGATGAGTTTCCATCTGTTAGTGTCCCCTTTAATTTCTCTTCAGAGTGACTTGTAGTTTTCAGAGTATAAGTCTTTCACTTCTTTGGTTAGGTTTATTCCTAGGTATTTTATTTTTTTTGATGCAATTGTGAATGGAGTTGTTTTCCTGATTTCTCTTTCTGTTGGTTCATTGTTAGTGTATAGGAAAGCCACAGATTTCTGTGTGTTGATTTTATATCCTGCAACTTTGCTGTATTCCGATATCAGTTCTAGTAGTTTTGGGGTGGAGTCTTTAGGGTTTTTTATGTATAGTATCATGTCATCTGCAAATAGTGACAGTTTAACTTCTTCTTTACCAATCTGGATTCCTTGTATTTCTTTGTTTTGTCTGATTGCTGTGGCTAGGACCTCTAGTACTATGTTAAATAACAGTGGGGAGAGTGGGCATCCCTGTCTAGTTCCTGATCTCAGAGGAAAAGCTTTCAGCTTCTCGCTGTTCAGTGTAATGCTGGCTGTGGGTTTATCATATATGGCCTTTATTATGTTGAGGTACTTGCCCTCTATTCCCATTTTGCTGAAAGTTTTTATCATGAATGGATGTTGAACTTTGTCATATGCTTTTTCAGCATCTATGGAGATGATCATGCAGTTTTTATCTTTCTTTTTGTTGACATGGTGGATGATGTTGATGGACTTTCGAATGTTGTACCATCCTTGCATCCCTGGGATGAATCCCACTTGGTCATGGTGTATGATCCTTTTGATGTATTTTTGAATTCGGTTTGCTAATATTTTGTTGAGTATTTTTGCATCTACGTTCATCAGGGATATTGGTCTGTAGTTTTCTTTTTTGGTGGGGTCTTTGCCTGGTTTTGGTATTAGGGTGATGTTAGCTTCATAGAATGAGTTTGGGAGTATCCCCTCCTCTTCTATTTTTTGGAAAACTTTAAGGAGAATGGGTATTATGTCTTCCCTGATGTCTGATAAAATTCCAAGGTGAATCCATCTGGCCCGGAGGTTTTGTTCTTTGGTAGTTTTTTGATTACCGCTTCAATTTCGTTGCTGGTAATTGGTCTATTTAGATTTTCTATTTCTTTCTGGGTCAGTCTTGGAAGGTTGTATTTTTCTAGGAAGTTGTCCATTTCTCCTAGGTTTCCCAGCTTGTTAGCATATAGGTTTTCATAGTACTCACTAATAATTCTTTGTATTTCTGTGGGGTCCGTCATGATTTTTCCTTTCTCGTTTCTGATACTGTTGATTTGTGTTGACTCTCTTTTCCTCTTAATAAGTCTGGCTAGAGGCTTATCTATTTTGTTTATTTTCTCGAAGAACCAGCTCTTGGTTTCATTGATTTTTGCTATTGTTTTATTCTTCTCAATTTTATTTATTTCTTCTCTGATCTTTATTATGTCCCTCCTTCTGCTGACCTTAGGCCTCATTTGTTCTTCTTTTTCCAATTTCGATAATTGTGACATTAGACCATTTATTTGGGATTGTTCTTCCTTTTTTAAATATGCCTGGATTGCTATATACTTTCCTCTTAAGACTGCTTTTGCTGTGTCCCACAGTAGTTGGGGCTTAGTGTTGTTGTCGTTTGTTTCCATATATTGCTGGATCTCCATTTTGATTTGGTCATTGATCCATTGATTATTTAGGAGCGTGTTGTTAAGCCTCCATGTGTTTGTGAGCCTTTTTGCTTTCTTTGTACAGTTTATTTCTAGTTTTATGCCTTTGTTGTCTGAAAAGTTGGTTGGTAGGATTTCAATGTTTTGGAATTTACTGAGGCTCTTTTTGTGGCCTAGTATGTGGTCTATTCTGGAGAATGTTCCATGTGCACTTGAGAAGAATGTGTATCCTGTTGCTTTTGGATGTAGAGTTCTGTAGATGTCTATTAGGTCCATCTGTTCTAGTGTGTTGTTCAGTGCGTCTGTGTCCTTACTTATTTTCTGTCTGGTGGATCTGTCCTTTGGAGTGAGTGGTGTGTTGAAGTGTCCTAGAATGAATGCATTGCATTCTATTTCCTCCTTTAGTTCTGTTAGTATTTGTTTCAGGTATGTTGGTGCTCCTGTATTGGGTGCATATATATTTATAATGGCTATATCCTCTTGTTGTCTAAGCCCTTTATCATTATGTAATGTCCTTCTTTGTCTTTTGTTACTTTCTTTATTTTGAAGTCTGTTTTGTCTGATACCAGAATTGCAACACCTGCTTTCTTCTCTCTGTTATTTGCATGAAATATCTTTTTCCATCCCTTGATTTTAAGTCTGTGCATGTCTTTGGGTTTGAGGTGAGTCTCTTGTAAGCAGCATATGGATGGATCTTGCTTTTTTATCCATTCTATTACTCTGTGTCTTTTGATTGGTGCATTCAGTCCATTTACATTTAGGGTGATTATTGAGAGGTATGAACTTATTGCCATTGCAGGCTTTAAGTTTGTGGTTACCAAAGGTTCAGAGTTAGCTTCTTTACTATCTTACTGTCTAACTTAACTCGCTTGTTGAGCTATTATAAATGCTGTCTGATGATTCTTTATTTCTCTCCCTTCTTATTCCTCCTCCTCCCTTCTTCATATGTTGGGTGTTTTGTTCTGTGCTCTTTTTAGGAGTGCTCCCTTCTAGAGCAGTCCCTGTAGGATGCCCTGTAGAGGTGGTTTGTGGGAGGCAAATTCCCTCAACTTTTGCTTGTCTGGGAATTGTTTAATCCCTCCTTCACATTTAAATGATATTCGTGCTGGATACAGTAGTCTTGGTTCGACGCCCTTCTGTTTCATTGCATTAAGTGTATCATGCCATTCTCTTCTGGCCTGTAGGGTTTCTGTTGAGAAGTCTGATGATAGCCTGATGGGTTTTCCTTTGTAGGTAACCTTTTTTTTCTCTCTGGCTGCCTTTAATACTTTGTCCTTGTCTTTGATCTTTGCCATTTTAATTATTATGTGTCTTGGTGTTGCCCTCCTTGGATCCCTTGTCATGGGAGTTCTGTGTACCTCTGTGGTCTGAGAGGCCATTTCTTCCCCTAGTTTGGGGAAGTTTTCGGCAATTATTTCTTCAAAGACACTTTCTATCCCTTTTTCTCTCTCTTCTTCTTCTGGTACCCCTATAATGCGGATATTGTTCCGTTTCGATTGGTCACTCAGCTCTCTTAGAATTCTTTCATTTCTGGAGATCCTTTTATCTCTCTCTGCATCAGCTTCTCTGCATTCCTGTTCTCTGTTTTCTAGTCCATTAATGGTCTCTTGCATCTCATCCATTCTGTTTTGAAGTCCTTCCAGAGCTTGTTTTATTTCTGTATTCTCCTTCCTTAGTTCTTGCATATTTCTCTGCAAGTCCATCAGCATGGTTATGACTTTTGTTTTGAATTCTTTTTCAGGAAGACTGGTTAAATCTATCTCCCCAGGTTCCTTCTCAGGGGAAGATGTAGCAGATGCCGAAGCTGTCTGGGTTAGTCTTGTCTGGATCATATTTTTTTGCCTTTTCATGTTGACAGGTGCTATTGACTGTCAGCTGGGAGTGCCAAACTTTTCACTTGCTTCTGGCCTTTCTTTACTGGGACCACAGCGACCCCTAGTGGCTTGTGTTGGGTAATTGCGTGTAGACTGGGTCTTTTGTGTCTTGTCCGGCCGATATGGAGGAATTTCCCTTTCTGTGCGTGGGGTCTGCCTTAGGCTGTTTTTCTGCTTTCGCGGTGCCCGGAGGGGTAATGGACGGGGGTGGGGGGGTGGGGGTGGCTGTTTGGCTGTTTATATCCGTGAGGGTTCTCAGAGCTGTTGCCCAGGGGGTTAGTGCGCCCGGTTTTCCCTGTAATTTCCAGCCACTGGGCTGTGACCTGTGTTGTATCCGTCCAGGTGTTATGTCCCTGTCCCTTTAAGACTTTCAAAAAGCAGTCGCTTTTCTTTGTCACAGGGGCATCAGCTTCGGAACCCGCTCAGAGGTCTTGCTGCCCTATTTCCCTAGTTTCCAGCCCTCCACGCATGCACTGTGTCTGTGCTCTGGTGCGGGTGGCTGGGGCCGGGTGTTTAGCAGTCCTGGGCTCACTCTCCCTCCCGCCGAGAGCTGGGGGGAGGTGTGCTCGGGTATCTTACCCCTTTCACCAGGCGCTGGGCTCTCACATGTGTGGATGTAGTCTGGCTGTTGTCCTGTGTCTTCTGGTCTCTCTTTTAGGATTAGTTGTATATGTTGTATTTTCAAAAATATATATGTTTTTGGGAGGAGATTCTCACTGTCCTACTCATGCCTCCATGTTGTCTCTGCCTCCATAATATATTTTATTACTGATTGATTTGCTCATTATTGCTTCTCATAACTCCTTTCTTCTTCCTATTTTTTTTTTTTTTTTTTTGGATTTCAACATTGAATGGTTCTTTAATGGAGAGTCTATGAGTGGTAAGCTTTCTGAGTCCTTGTATGTTTGGAATTGTCTTCGCTTGCCCTGACCTATGAATAATAGTTCGGGTGAAACTATTCTTGGTTCCAACTTGCATTTACTCCAGGTCTAACAACTTCTTGCCTTTGGATATTGCTGATGGGCAATCTGACATCACTTGAATTCTCATTCCATTGTAGGTAATTTATCTTTATTTAACTTCTAGGGCTTTCTTTTTGCCTTTGATTTTCAAAAGTTTCACTTTGATTTTCCTAAAGTATGAGCTTTAAAAAAATATGGTGAGCTTTTTCAATTATTGGATTCATCTTTTTACAACTCTAAGAACTTTCTACCAGCTTTATCAAAACACTTCTTCATTCTCTCTTTCTGGAATTCCATTTAAATGGGTATAGGAATATCTGAATTGATTTTCTAGTCCTAATTTTTGCTTTTATTTCATTTGTGTTGTGTTCTAGGGGGATTTTCTTTGTATGGTTTTCCAGTTCACAAATGTAATTTTCACCTGTGTCCAGTCTGCTCCTCTATCCATCTTCTGAGGGGTTTTGTTGAGCTTTTGACTATCACATTTTTCAGTTTATTTAGTAGGGTCTTCCAAAACTACCTACTTACATTGCCCAGATGTACCTCACTCCTTTAACTCAGACAGGATTAATAGATGCATTTTGAGGCATTTCCCCAGTTATTCTGTGAACGATTTCCTTGTGGTAAATTCTTTGTTGCCCCTTCTTCACAGGCTTTGCCTTTTTAAAATTCTTGGTAATTCTTGGGTAATCCTGGGCTGAGATGGCTCTGTGTCATCGGCCATGCAGTGGCAATGGTGGCCTTCGGGTGGCAGTGTGGGACTTGGGGAGGAGGCGAAGCAGTGCAGCTGGTTGATGCGGCGGCGCCCGGCCGCTGGGAGCCAGTACCGCCTAGGCCAGGATGGTGCATGCTGAGGGGCAGCCAGTATGCTGCCGAGGCTCTGGTTTGCCTTCTTATTTGGCATTATCTCAGAGTTTCTGATCCTTAAAAAGCTAGCTCCCTTTCTTGTTTGGAATCATGGGTTATGAATTCATTAATCTATGTTTATATATTTCCCATCAATCTGAGGGGCTTGGTGTTAGGGGTAAGTAAAATATTACAGAGGAGGATTTCCAGTTTCAAGGTGAAAGAGAGCAAGCTAAGATCACTCCCAACATTTAAAAATATCCAGTGATTTTCAATTACACAGTACATTTCCTGAAATTTTTTTAAAGAAATAATTTAGGTTAACTATTGTACATCCTAAACAAAGAAATTTTAGGTATTGTTGCATAAAATTTTTTTCTATTAACAATGCCTGAGTGTTTTGACAACCAGTGAATTTTTTAGTCCCTAATGTACCATCAGTCTGAGCTGACGTCCACTCTCCTGCCGGACCAGCTGAAGGATCTGAGGGTCTGAGAGCTGTCAGCCTCACTAAAGCTCCCCAAGACCATTCATAGGGTGTGTGAGGGTGGAATTAGACACGGTGTGTGATGTGTTGAGCACAGTGCCTGGCAGGCTGCACATCCTCAGTACATGCTGGTTACACTTTCACACAGTGCTGTGTGCTCTGAGCTGCTGAGAAGTAGCCTCTTGGCTTGTCCTATATGATTCCGTCGTCACCGCTCCCTGCGCCCTGCCAGGTATAGTCAGATCACCTGGCTCACTGCTGCCACACTGCTAGGGATGGCAAGCTGGCTGGTGAGGCTGGCCAGAGCCCTCCAACCCCCCCGGGACCTGCTTCACAGGACTTGCTCCTTGTCTGTGCCCCATGGATCTGCCTCCTCCTGGCCTGGGAGGACATGTTCCACCTTTGTGTACCCCATGTGTACATGCATGTGCTTTTTCTTTCATTAGCTGCCTTTTTGTTTTGCCGGAAATTTCTGGTGGTGCTGGCTGACATCCAAGAGGTGAGGAAGAGGCCCTCAGCGTGGGAGCCACCCAGAGGGTGGAGCCCCCATGTCCTCAGATCCCTGCCTTGCTGAGCTGGGCAGATTCCAAGTCCCATCCCTGTGTGATTGTCACTGCCACTACCCAGGGAGCCGACCTCTTTGTCAAGAGCCAGGCTTGAAGGAAAGCCAGAGCCAGGGCAGGAGGGACTGGCAGGGCCAGCCAGTAGCTGAGGGCAGATTTCCCAGGCACTGCTTGCTGCTCTCTGATATTCCTGAAAGGGAGACATGGAGCTCCTCAGCCTTTAAGGTGGCTGGAAGGGCCTGGGGTTTTGGAGCCCTCTCGGCCATTCTCTTCCGGCTTCCTCAGGCTTACCCATGGACCCTAGCTTACCAGATCAGTGACGTTGCTATATAGGACTGCTGTACATGAGAAGAGCTGAGAAGTACAGGCTTAAGGGACCATCTGGCCTTCTTCAACTGTACCTTTCTGAGTCACCTGCTGGGATCAACAGCTTTCAAACAAGTCCCCTGCCCTGCCCTCACCAGGTGCACCTGCAGAGCTCATGCTCAGGGGAAGCACCTGTTGAGCCTCGGCCCAGATGACTTCTTTGTCACCTCCTTCTGATCTGTGCCTTCCTCTGAACAAGAACTACTACAGGTGGGCTGCCTTCTCAGTTCTCCCCTGAGAACTACATGTGACTGGGTCACTGTCCTGACGCTCCTTGTCTCACCGTGCCTGGCTTCTGGAGCCCTCATTCTGAGAATCTAGGCCTGACCTGGATCTAGACAAGCAGTTTCCAGTTGGAACTCCCAGGGAAGCCATGCTGATCCTAGGAATCTGAGAATGAGAGGCAGTCTGGGGCCCCAGGGCCTTTCACTGAGGGACAGTATGACCAGGGACTTGCCACCATAGCCCGTGTCAGCCCGAGGTCCTGACGTCTCCAGCTGTCCCAGAGAACATGGTCCATTGGTAGCTAGAAGTGCCCTCTGTGGGCTGGGAGGAGCCCAAGGCTACAGGAATGGAGTGGGTGGGAAAAACAGCAGCGAGAGAGCCAGTGAGGCATCCAGGACTGTTCGGGAGCCTGCTTGCTGGGTAGTTTGATGCCGGGAGAAAGCTATTTCCCTATGGTGCGGGCCTTGGCTCTGTCCGCAGTTCCATACTCCTTTTCTGACACCTCCTGGCAAACCTCCTCGGTGCCACTTGGTCCTAGTTGGCAAGCCAGCAGAGTGACCATCTCTGCTCAGGTTGCTCTTCCTGCAGAGGACCCCTAGTCACAATCATACTGGAGGCACCTGTCCCTGCTCCCTGTGTCTCAGTCTGCAAGTGGCCCTTGCTGGGGTGCTGGAGAAGCCACTGGGGAAATCCTTCTTGGGGAGCTCAGATGATGGTGAGGAAAGATGCAGGCAGCTAGAGGAGAAAGTTGAGCTAGAGCTGGAAGGTCCTCAGAGGTTATCTGGGTCCAGTTGCTCATTATAGGAAATGGAGTGATATTCCTCTTTCATTCGTGATGTTGCTAATTTGTATTTTCTCTCTCCTTGATCACTTTAGCTAAGAGATCTATCCATTTTATTATTCTGCAAGAGCTAACTTTGGCTTTTGTTGATTTTTTGTATTATTTCCCATTTTCTATTTGAAAGAGTTCCATTCTTTTACTTACTTTAATTTGCTCTTTGTTTAGCTTCTTAAGGCAGACGCTTAGACCATTTATCTTTGGTTCTATTCTAACATATGTATTCAAAGCACTCAGAACACTGCTTTAGCAGCATCCTACAGATTTTGTCTAGTATCTTATTGGTGGAATTAGCCAATGCAATCAGATATGAGAAAATAATTAGAATCATAAAAATTGGAAAAGAAATAAAACTATCTGTTTACAGATGTTACAGTATACTTTTAAAAACCCAAGAGAACCAATGATAAAACTAACACAGACAATAAAATAATCCAGTGAGACAGTGGGATAAAAATATTAAGAGCATTCATCTACACAGTCAATCAGAAATGAAAAATCCCGTTTACAATAATAACAAAAGAAACATACTATTTTCAAGATAAATTTAATAATATGAAAAAGCTCTAAAGAACTTCTGAAAGGCATAAAAAGCACACCTAAATAAACTGAGAGACATCTCTTCTCCTAAATAGAATGACTCAGTCAAAAGAATGTCAATTTTCTGTAATGTGATTCAGTTGAAAATAATTTTTTCTTTTGAGCTAGGTAAGTTGATTGTAAAGTTTATATGGAAAAATAAACATAAGAATAACTGGAAAAACCTGAAAAAAAAGCCATGTTTCTGTGTGTCAGTTGGGGACAAGGAACTAGGCTTATCGAATATTAAAACATGATAAAGCCTTTATAATTAAAATTATATGCTACTGGCACATAAATAAACCAATGAAATACAAAGTATAGAAATAGATGGAAATATATATGGAAGTTTAACACATACTAAAGGCAATATCTCAGGTCACTGAAAACAAACTTTTTAATAAGGGTGTTGTGACAATCAAATAGTTATTTGGCAAACGATAAAATTGAGTCCACAAAATCCATATCAAGTATGATGAAAACCTCAAGTGGACCAAGCTCCAGATGTACCAAATGAAGCCAAATAGCTACTAAAAGTAAACATGGGTATGGGGATAGTTTCTAACTATCATTCAAAATACAAGTACAGTAAGTGAAAAGATTAATTAAATTTAATTTTAAAAATGTAAAAACATTTTACATGGCAGAAACACTACCAAAAAAGTCAAAAGGTAAATGACAAACTTGGAGAATTTTTTGCTATTTTAAAGAAAAGAGCTAATCTTCCCAATATATAATGAAATCTTAAAATTCAAGAAAGAAAATATCTATGACCTGATAGGAAAATAGGCAAAGTAGATAAACAAACAGTACACAGAAAAGGTATAATTGACTTAGATGTTATATATAATTAATACGTTATTAATTATACATTAATATATTAACATTATTATGTATAATTAATATAAATAACTATGTTGTTTTATATATACATTCCAGTTTCTGGGCCTGGAATGCATTGATTGAAAGGCCAGGTCCCCAGAAGGAAGGACTCTGGAATCGAGAGTGCTTAAAACCAGGAGACCGGAAGAGATCGTTAGTGGAGTGAATGCAGACAGAGAAAAAAGAAAAAAAATCTAAGACCTGAGTCATGGGCACTCCGACCTGAAGAGTGAGCACAGTGGGAAGGAACAGCAGAGACGACGGAGAGGGAGCGGCTGCCGAGGTGCGAGGATGTCAGGTTCTTGCGGGGTCCAGGAGGGGGCGGGGAAGAAAGCCTGTCAAGGAAGAGAGCACTGGCAGCTGTGTCACATGCCCCTGGGAGGTCAGGCAAAGTGAGGGCTCCTCCCTACCCTAGTAATGTGGGTTCCCTGGGGCCTTGATAAGCAGTGTGGTAGAGTAGTGGGGGAATCCTGATTGGTTCAAGGGAGAACAGAAGGAGAGAATGGAGAGAGCATGTGACTTGGGAGTCTTCTCAGAGGGGTAAGAGTACCTGAATCTTTCTTTTTTTAAGTATACAACAGACTGATTCGATAGTTATCCACATTAAATGCTCACCACAACTAGCGTAGTTACTGTCAACATAGAAAAATGTTATTATTCACTATATTCTCTATGTTGTACTTTCATCCCCCAACTAATTTATGAGTTAGATTTTGTAAAAAAAAAAAAAAAAAAAAAAAAAAACACCTGAATTTTGACACATCAGATACAGTCTAAAGGAGAACAAAATAAAAAATGATTCTCAAGGTGGGCCTTAGACTAAAAGAAAGATGGTGTCAAGGAGAGACCTTGGTGCCTGGAAAGTTACTGATAATTTGTCAGCTACCAATCTCTTGCCTCTCAGCTCCAAATGCCACCTTTGATAGATATGCCCTGTGGTACACAGTGGGATTCCTTAGGTAGCTCCTCCAGAGAGGGTGCTGCAGGGATGCTTCAGGAGGCAGTAGCTCTGTTTCTGGGGCCAGGGGTTGGGTATGTATGTGAGACCACCTGGCAGAGCCGGCCCAGGACGTGGGCCCAGACAAGGGCCTGCTATGACCTGATGGCCTCAGCCTGGTGATAACCTTTCCACAACCCTCTTGATGAGGAAATCAGAACCTCTGAGCATGCAAAGGGCTCCTGCCCCCACCGGTGCTCAGCCCCCAGCACACACCCATGCCACAGTTGCTGAACATCTGCTCCCTCATCTAGATTCTGGAGTAGTTTAGTTGCTTATTGCTTGTCTGGCAACCCCAGACCAGCTCTAGCCCTGCCAAACCAGCAAACTGCTCTGCTATCCAGTGATCTGAACCCACCTTCTCCAACAGGTCTGAACTCTTTCCAAGGCTGTCCCTCCCTGGGAGCTCTTCCTCAGGGCTGGGGTACCACATATAGGTTCTTTATTTCTTAGAGTTACCCTTTTACCATAGCTAATGATTCTTCATATTAAACTTTCCCTGTTTAACCTACTCTTGATTGGATCCAGACTGCTACACTTTCTCTTTCTAGTTAATAAGAATTTGCTTTTTTTTATTAAAATGAAAGTTTATAGGATACCAAGGGACGCTGTCACTTTGTCTCCTATCACATGAGCCCACAGTACCATTGTGAAGAATTGCACAGAGTAGTCTCTGTGGAGAAGCAAAGTATGAAGCAATTCCCTCTCTGGGCTAGCAAATTACAGAAATACCTCTTCTGAGGAGATGAAATACAAACTTCTTCTGTTCTGACCCAGCCCCATGCCGAGGCACCACTTAGATGACCGGAGCAAGAGCTTTCGCTCAGTATTCACGCCCCCCTCAGCTGCGTGCCTTTGTGCAGGGCAGTGGCACGCCAACAGGACCGAAAGCCTGGGGGAGGAATGCTGGGAACAAGGAGCTCTAGGGAAGAGGCATGCGGGTGGACTTAGGGGAGTGGACTCCAAAGGTGAGCATCTGTGTGCTGAAGACAGTGCCTCCCACTCGCAGAAGGACTAAACAACCAAATGAGTAAGAAGGCCCGTTCAGTTGTCAGTCTGTGTCCTCAGCCATCTCAGTATTTGTGCAGTTAGCTCCTGAATGGATGGTGACAGAGATGGAGGAATGCCTGGACCCAACAGCATGGACTCCCTTGCTCCAATACCGACCTAGTTACTGCCCCACTCAACCTCTGACCTGCTAGGCACAAAGACCGACACTGAGTCCACAATATGGTACTCAGGAGCTCAACTAGTCATGTGGCAACAGGCTGATTATATCGAACTCCTATCCTGAAAAGGACAAAAATTCATACCAACTGAAATTGGACTATTCTATGGGTTACCTTTCCTGCTTACTGTGCCTCCTCAGGCTCCACAACCGAGGGACTCCCAGGATGTGACTGTGCATAATACCACCTCAGACTAGGGCATCCAGTTTATAGTAAAGGAGGCAGGGCAGTACATATCACCAGGAGCTGCTGGCCTAACCGAACATGAAGGGCCTCTTGAAGATGCGTTTGGGGGCCTAGCTTGGGGATGACACTCTGCAAGGATGGGGCTGTCTTCAGCATGCAATATGCACCTTAAAGCCAATGGCCATTTCATGGTGCTTTATCTCTCATAGGTAGAGATTTATCTCTAGTTGGCAGAATACACAGGTCCAAGGACCAAGAAGTAGAAGTTGGAGTGGCCCTGCTCATCACCTGTCTACATGACCCATCCTTCCCTGAAACTTTAGGCTCTGTGGGTCTAGAGGTCCTGATTCCTGGGAATAATAGTGGGGTAAATCTTCTATTTGGAAACACAATAAGGGTCCCACTGAACTTAAAGCTATGGCTGCTGCCATGCCACTTTGGGGTCCTCATGCTGGTAGACGAGCGGGCAAAGGATGAAGTTACCATACCAGCAGGGGTAATTGATTCTGATCATCAGGAAGAGACAGAGCTGCTGCTATATAATAGGAGCAGGTAAGAAAATGTTTGGGACCAGGTGGTCCTTACTTTTCTTGCCAAGTTTTAACTGTGATATGGGAAAATACAGCAACCATGGCCTGATAACAGCATGGTAACCAGAGCTGCAGACCTTCAGAGATGAGGGTCTAGGATACCCCGCCATGGGAGCCACCTTGACCAGCAGAAATGTTGGCTGAGGAGGAGGAAAACTCAGAATGGGTGATGAAGGGTAAGATGACAGTTACAGATTTGGAACCATTTGTGCAGTGCAGGCTGTAGTTTATTCCACTAACACTTCTAATTGTCCCCAGAAATTGTGGCCAATCAGAATCCTGGAAAAGTTGTTCCTAGATTGAGGGAATTTAATGTGGAAAGCAAGAGGTGGACTGTAGTGGGTGCTACTGGTGCCCCGCATGATTCCTTTAGCAGGCAAATGCACCCATCCTCCAACTGCTGAGGAATTTGATTGCTAATGGCTCACAGCTAACCCTTTCTCCAGAGAAACAAAACCAAAAGGAGAGAAAGACAGACAGACACACACACACACACACACACACACACACACACACGCACGCACGCACGCACGCGCGCGAAGTGGCTCATGTGATTGCGGAATCCAGCAAGTCTGAAATTCACAGGCAGGCTGGAAACTCAAGCAAGATGTGATGTTGCTATCTGCAGCAGAATTCCTTCTCTGGGAAGCCTCAATTTTTGCTCTTACGGCCTTCAACTGATTGAATAAGGGTCCACCCATATTACTCTGGGTAATCTTTCTTTAAAGTCAACTGGTTATAAATTTTTCACATCATAAAATATCTTCATAGCAATGTCTACACTAGCGTTTGACTAAGCAACTGGCACCAAACTGACACAAAACTAGCAGTCACCTGAAAGAGATGCTCTCATAACTCCAATCCTGGGGAAATCTGCACGCAATATCCAACAGACACAGGTGTTCTGTCTTGCCAGACACAGGGCTCCTGTCTTGCCGATGGGTTTCAGCCCCAGACAAGTTCACTATGGATTCAATGTGACCAAAGAAATGATAGTAGAACATTCTTGGGGTGAAAGGGTTATACCCAACTTTATTCCCACGGTGGCAGGTCAATCAGCAGAATTCCCTCAGACCGAGTCTGCATGCAGCAAGCAGGTCTCTGCCGCTGGGCCTCTCTACCCGCACAGCCATCTCAGTCTCTGTCCTCAGCGCTGCCACCACTCCAGTCTCATCTCTGCTCTCTTGCAGCCTTGCAACCCTGCCACCATGTTGCCCAGAGCACTGGGTGGAGCTCTTTATATAGAGTTAATAACAGCATATTGCCCACACGTGTGTAGTGAGCTGGCTAACCAGGGCCAGGTGAGAATCCTGGCCACAGGAACCTTCACTTTATCCACAGCTCCTTACTTTAAAGTGAGAACAACTCTGGTGTAATTTGTGCCTCAGAGGTTCCCAAAGGATTGCGCTGAAGCTAGCTGCAGCTGAGACCATATGCTTGTTCAGCTACTTTTCCTGCCCTGCTTTCCTCACTCCCTGTCTTCTGAGAGAATTCCTTCTATGTAATAAGGATACCCAAATCCCTGCCTCAGACTCTGCTTCCAAGGAACCAAACCTAAGAAACTGTGATTGTTAATTTTATGTGTCAACTTGGAGGGTGGTTTTGGATGAGATTAACATTTAAATGAATGTAATTTGAGTAAAGCAGATTGCTCTTCATAATGTGGGCAGGCCTTATCCAATAAGCTGAAGGCCTAAATACAAAAAAAAAAAACTGGCCTCCACAAGCAAGAAGGAATTCTCTGCCAGACTGCCTTGACACTTTGCCAGCCCATTGGCTCTCCTGACTCTCCCGAGTCAGCCTTCCAGCCTACACTGCAGATGCTATTTACAGAAGTTAAACACTGAGAAATAACTGGTGGTTACCATGGGGTAGGGGTTGGAGTGAGTGGGTGAAACAGGTGAAGGGATTAAATAGCCACAAAATCTCCATTATAAATTAGTCATGGGGATGAAAGTACAACATAGGAAATATATTCAATAATACTGTAACATCTTTCTATGTTGACAGAGTAACTACACTAGTTGGGGTGAGCATTTAATAATGAAGATAACTGTTGAATCACTGTGTTGTATGCTTGAAACTAATATAATACTGTATATCAACTTCAGTTGAGGAAAAAAAAGAAAGTTGATCCCAAGGACAGGCCTGGGCAACTAGTGTCCTAGCAGGAACCATCCTTATATCTTAGGGTAGTGTGCCTAAGTTCCTTTATCTTCACCATTACTCAGTCAAAGGAGACAAGCAGCTATTGGTCTGCTAAGCTTCTTGATCAAGGGGACTGTTTCTGGGATTTGTCAATCAGCCCTCCCAGCTATATTTCTCATAACTAAATGGATTCTAGGGAAGTTCCTGACACAAGCCTGTGCACCCATTCCTTATTTTGGCTTTGGAATTCAGGATGTGTTCCACATTTTGGTATGTGCACTCTGCAGCTGTCTCTGAGCTCAGCAATCACCCATATTCCTGCTTCTCTACCTGCTGCATTCCTGCTTCGTCCCCATTGCTTTTGGCAATCCTTCCAGATATTTTATGGTTTGGGATTCAAAAATATCTCTTAGTTTCATCAAAGGTGGAGTTTGTTTCTACCATTATTTTGTCCTGTTGCTTTTGGATGACCTCCACGAGGAGAAGGGAAATGCTGAATTTCCTCTACCATTTAAAAATTTTATACAATAATCAAAACAGCAAGATATTGGCATAAGAACAGACACATAGATCAATGAAACAGAATAGAGAGCCCAGAAATAAACCCAAGCATATATGGTCAGTTAATATATGACAAAGGAGGCAAGAATTTGCAATGGGGAAAAGGCAATCTCTTCAATAAATGGTGTTGGGGAAACTGGACAGCTACGTGCAAAAGGATGAAACTGGAGGATTGTCTAACTCCATACACAAACATAAAATGGAAATGGATTAAAGACCTAAATATAAGACATGAAACCATAAAACTCTTAGAAGAAAACATATGCAAAAATCTTTTGAACATAGCATGAATTTTTGTCTGAATACATCTCTCCAGGCAAAGGAAGCAAAAGCAAAAATAAACAAGTGGGGCTACATCAAACTAGAAAACTTCTGTATAGCTGTTTTTTGGATATACTTCTGTATACCTGTTTTGTTGGATATCAACAAAACAGGCAACCTACAGTATGGAAGAATATATATATATTCCTAAATAGTATATCCTATAAGGGGTTAACATCCAAAATATATAAAGAACTCATATGCCTGAACACCAAAAAAAACAAATAACCCAATTAAAAAATGGGCAAAGGAACCGAATAGACATTTTTTCAAAGAAGACATACAGATGGCTGACAGACACATAAAAGATGCTTCACATCACTAATTATAGGGGAAATCAAATCAAAACCACAAAATATCATCTCACAACAGAATGGCCACTATCCAAAAGACAAGAAATAACAAGAATCGGGGAGGCTGTGGAGAAAAGGGAACCCTCTTGCATTGTTGGTGGGAATGTAAATTGGTGTAGCCACTATGGAAAGCAGTATGGAAGTTCCTCAAAAAATTAAAAATGACCAAGTAATTCCATTTCTAGGAATTTACTCAAAGAAACAAAATCTCTGATTCTAAAAGATATATGCACCCCTACGTTTATTGCTGCATTATTTACAATAGCCAAGATTTGCAAGCAACCAAAGTGTCCATCATAGATGAATGGATAAAGAGGAAGGGTACACACATACATTTGAATATTATTCAGCTATAATAAAGAAATCCTGCCATTTGCAACAACATGGATGGACTTAGAGGGTATAATTCTAGCTGAAATAAGCCAGGCAGAGAAAGACAAATGCCATATGATTTCACTTACATGTAAAATCTAAAAACAATTCAAACAAAATAGCAATAGACTCATACACTGAGAAGTGACTGGTGGTTACCATGGGGGAGGGTTTGGGGTGGGTGAGTGAAACAGGTGAAGAGAATAAAGAGGCACAAAAACCTCAGTCATAATATAAATTAGTCATGGGGATGAAGTACAGCATAGTGAATATAGTCAATAGTTCTGTAACATCTTTCTATGTTGACAGTAACACACTAGTTGGGGTGAGTGTTTAATAATGTAGATAACTGTCAAATCACTATGTTGTATACTTGAAACCAATATAATTTAAAAAATTATGTTAGGAAAAATCATTATCTCCAAATCTTCAAAAAAAATTAAAAGAGATGGAATCACAACAATTAAACATGAAAAAAAATTAAACCATAATTAAAAAGCACCTCTATATATATATTATAAATGTTTATGTATCTGAAAGGAAATACAAAGTATTATCAGAAATTATCTTTACAAGTTAAGATCACAGAAATTATTTTCCTTGTTAAACATACTTTTTCCTCATTATATATACATACTTTTTACTCCTTGTATTGCTTGAATTTCAAGCAATGATAGCGTATTATTTTTAAAGTTGGAAAAGCCAAAAAAAATAAAATATAACCTTATGAGTCATTTGAACTTTTGCAAATCTGATGTGTATGAAGTATATATCACTATGGATTTAATTTGCATTTCCCTGACACTAGTGAGATTAAACACATTTTTGTGCATTTCTTGGCTGTTCTTGTTTGTTCTCCTATGAGATGCCTGTTTATATATACTCTGCCCATTTTTCTGTTCAGTTCTTTGTCATTTTCTGACTGACTTGTAATATATGAATTTTTTTATTCTAATAGTTTTTTGTATAAGTACATTGCAAATATTTCCCTTAGACTGTGGTTTATTTTTTTTCAGGTTTGGAAGGTATCTTTTGTTAAAAAGAAGTTCTATATTTTAATGTAATGGAGTATAGAATTTTCTTTTATGATTTGTGTTTTCTATTTCTTGTTTAAGAAATCCTTCCTTATTCTGATATTGTGTAAAGGTCTCACTCTTTGCTTTTAAAATATAGGGCCTGAATTATGTTTTCCCGAGCACTATTTAACGAATAGCTCATCTTTTCTGCTCTGATCTACACTGCCACTTTTCCCATCTAAGAAGTTTCCAAATATGTGTGGATCTGTCTCTGAGCTCCATATTCAGTTATAGTTGTCTGTTTGCCTATTCCTGCACCAAGACTCAACTGCTTTAACTACTTTACAGTAAGGCAAATCCCCTTCCTGTCCTTCTTTAGAATTGTCTTGGCGATTACTGCTTTTTGGACATTCTATATTAATTTTAGATTCATTTTTGAAAACTGGGATTTCATTTGGAATTGTGTCAAATATATAGATTATTTTTGGAAGGGGTTGACATCTTTAGATATGAAGTCTTTCTACCTAGAAACATGGCATATTTTTCCATTCTTTTACGTCTTTGTTAATGACTCTCAAATTCACATCTAAAGTGATGCCTATTTCTTGAATGCTTGTTAAGGCTAGTTATAAAACAATCTGGGTCTTGAGCTTCTTTTTTGTTGTAAGATTTTTAATTATTAATTAATTTTTTAAAAAAGACATGAGTGGAGGTGGAGCCAAGATGGCGGCGTGAGTAGAGCAGCAGAAATCTCCTCCCAAAACCACATATATCTATGAAAATATAACAAAGACAACTCTTCCTAAAATAGAGACCAGAGGACACAGGACAACATCCAGACCACATCCACACCTGCGAAAACCCAGCGCCTCGCGAAGGGGGTAAGATACAAGCCCCGGCCCGGCGGGACCCGAGCGCCCCTCTCCCCAGCTCCTGGTGGGAGGAGAGGAGTCAGCAGGGAGGAAGAAGGAGCACAGGACTGCTGAACACCCAGCCTCAGCCATCCAGACCAGAGCGCAGACACAGTGCATGCGAGGGGTCCTGGATACTAGGGAAACAGGGCGGCAGGACTGGTGAGAGGGTGCCTGAGGCCGATGCCAGAGAACAAAGAAATGGGAGCGGCCATTTTTTTTTTTTTTTGGCAAGTGCTTTTTGGAAGTCTTAAAGGGATAGGAACCCCAATACTAGTGAAAAAGGGAAGCAAGACCGGTGAGCGGTGCCTGAGACCAGTGCCTAAGGTCAAAGAAAATCGTGTGTTATTCTTTTTTTTTTTTAATTATTTATTTAATTTTTTTGTTGTTGTTGCTGTTGTTTTGGTTTGGAGAGTGCTTTTTGGAAGTCTTAAAGGGACAGGGCAGGACACTTAGTCCAGAGGCAAGGAATCTGGGGATCTCTGGGCACTCTAACCCCCTAGGCAGCAGGGAGCACAGAGGCCCCTTATGGAGATAAATAGCCTCCCGGCCGCTCCCCCTACAACGGGGCTCCACCATTTTGGAGCAGCAGCCTGAGCCAGGCCACGCCCACAGTGACAGCGGAGATAAACTCCATAGCAGCCGGGCAGGAAGCAGAAGCCCTGTCTGCACGCAGCTGCCCAGCAGAAGCCACTAGATGTCACTATTCTCCCAGGAGAGGAAGGCCAAACCAACAAAAAGGAAAGCTCTTCCAGCTGTCACTCGTAACAGCTCTGCAAACTATCTCTATCACCATGAAAAGGCAAAACTACAGGCAGACAAAGATCACAGAGTCAACACCTGAGAAGGAGACAGACCTAACCAGTCTTCCTGAAAAAGAATTCAAAATAAAAATCATGAACATGCTGACGGAGATGCAGAGAAAAATGCAAGAGCAATGGGATGAAGTCCAGAGGGAGATCACAGATGTCAGAAAGGAGATCACAAGTGAAACAAACCCTGGAAGGATTTATAAGCGGAATGGATAAGATGCAAGAGACCATTGAAGAAATAGAAACCAGAGAACAAGAATGTATAGAAGCTGACATAGAGAGAGATAAAAGGATCTCCAGGAACGAAACAATACTAAGAGAACTATATGACAAATCCAAAAGGAACAATATCCGTATCATAGGGGTACCAGAAGAAGAAGAGAGAGGAAAAGGGATAGAAAGTGTCTTTGAAGAAATAATTGCTGAAAACACCCCCAAACAAGGGGAGGAAATAATCGAAAAGACCACGGAAATACACAGAACCCACAACAGAAAGGATCCAAGGAGGACAACACCAAGACACATAATAATTAAATGGCAAGGATCAAGGACAAGGAAAGAGTTTTAAAGGCAGCTAGAGAGAAAAAGGTCACCTATAAAGGAAAACCCATCAGGCTAACATCACACTTCTCGACAGAAACCCTACAGGCCAGAAGAGAATGGCATAATATATTTAATGCAATGAAACAGAAGGGCCTTGAACCAAGGATACTGTATCCAGCACGACTATCATTTAAATATGATGGCAGGATTAAACAATTCCCAGACAAGCAAAAGCTGAGGGAATTTGCTTCCCGCAAACCACCTCTACAGGGCATCTTACAGGGACTGCTCTAGATGGGAGCACTCCTAAAAAGAGCAGAGAACAAAACACACAACATATGAAGAATGGAGGAGGAGGAATAAGAAGGGAGAGAAGAAAAGAATCTCCAGACAGTGTATATAACAGCTCAATAAGTGAGCTAAGTTAGGCAGTAAGATACTAAAGAGGCCAACCTTGAACCTTTGGTAACCACGAATTTAAAGCCTGCAATGGCAATAAGTACATATCTCTCAGTAGTCACCCTAAATGTAAATGGACTTAATGCACCAATCAAAAGACACAGAGTAACAGAATGGATAAAAAAGCAAGACCCATCTATATGCTGCTTACAAGAAAGTCACCTCAAACCGAAAGACATGCACAGACTAAAAGTCAAGGGATGGAAAAACATATTTCAGGCAAACAACAGGGGTTGCAGTACTAATATCAGACAAAATAGACTTCAAAACAAAGAAAGTAACAAGAGATAAAGAAGGACACTACATAATGATAAAGGGCTCAGTCCAACAAGAGGATATAACCATTCTAAATATATATGCACTCGACACAGGAGCACCAGCATATGTGAAACAAATTCTAACAGAACTAAAGAGGGAAATAGACTGCAATGCATTCATTTTAGGAGACTTCAACACACCACTCACCCCAAAGGATAGGTCCACCGGACAGAAAATAAGTAAGGACACAGAGGCACTGAACAACACACTAGAACAGATGGACCTAATAGACATCTATAGAACTCTACATCCAAAAGCAACAGGATATACATTCTTCTCAAGTGCACATGGAACTTTCTCCAGAATAGACCACATACTAACTCACAAAAAGAGCCTCAGTAAATTCCAAAATATTGAAATTCTACCAACCAATTTTTCAGACCACAAAGGTATAAAACTAGAAATAAATTCTACAAAGAAAACAAAAAGGCTCACAAACACATGGAGGCTTAACAACATGCTACTAAATAATCAATGGATCAATGAACAAAGCAAAATAGAGATCAAGGAATATATAGAAACAAATGACAACAACAAAACAAAGCCCCAACTTCTGTGGGACACAGCGAAAGCAGTCTTAAGAGGAAAGTAGATAGCAATCCAGGCACACTTGAAGAAGAAAGAACAATCCCAAATGAATAGTGTAACATCACAATTATCGAAACTGGAAAAAGAAGAACAAATGAGGCCTAAAGTCAGCAGAAGGAGGGACATAATAAAGATCAGAGAAGAAATATACAAAATTGAGAAGAATAAAACAATAGCAAAAATCAACGAAACCAAAAGCTGGTTCTTTGAGAAAATAAACAAAATAGATAAGCCACTAGCCAAACTTATTAAGAGAAAAAGAGAATCAACACAAATGAACAGAATCAGAAATGAGAATGGAAATATCATGACAGACTCCACAGAAATACAAAGAATTATTAAAGACTACTATGAAAACCTATATGCCAACAGCTGGAAAACCTAGAAGAAATGGACACCTTCCTAGAAAAATACAACCTCCCAAGACTGACCAAGGAAGAAACACAAAAGTTAAACAAACCAATTACGAGCAAAGAAATTGAAATGGTAATCAAAAAACTACCCAAGAACAAAACCCTGGGGCTAGACGGATTTACCTCGGAATTTTATCAGACACACAGAGAAGACATAATACCCATTCTCCTTAAAGTTTTCCAAAAAATAGAAGAGGAGGGAATACTCTCAAACTCATTCTATGAAGCCAACATCACCCTAATACCAAAACCAGGCAAAGACCCCACCAAAAAAGAAAATTACAGACCAATATCCCTGATGAATGTAGATGCAAAAATACTCAATAAAATATTAGCAAACAGAATTCAACAGCATATCAAAAGGATCATACACCATGACCAAGTGGGATTCATCCCAGGGATGCAAGGATGGTACAACATTTGAAAATCCATCAACATCATCTACCACATCAACAAAAAGAAAGACAAAAACCACATGATCATCTCCATAGATGCTGAAAAAGCATTTGACAAAATTCAACATCCATTCACGATAAAAACTCTCAGCAAAATGGGAATAGAGGGCAAGTACCTCAACATAATAAAGGCCATATATGATAAACCCACAGCCAACATTATACTGAACAGCGAGAAGCTGAAAGCTTTTCCTCTGAGATCAGGAACTAGACAGGGATGCCCACTCTCCCCACTGTTATTTACCATAGTACTAGACGTCCTAGCCACGGCAATCAGACAAAACAAAGAAAAATACAAGGAATCCAGATTGGTAAAGAAGAAGTTAAACTGTCACTATTTGCAGATGATATGATACTGTACATAAAAAACCCTAAAGACTCCACTCCAAAACTACTAGAACTGATATCAGAATACAGCAAAGTTGCAGGATACAAAATCAACACACAGAAATCTGTGGCTTTCCTATACACTAACAATGAACCAACAGAAAGAGAAATCAGGAAAACAACTCCATTCACAATTGCATCAAAAAAAATAAAATACCTAGGAATAAACCTAACCAAAGAAGTGAAAGACCTATACCCTGAAAACTACAAGTCACTCTTAAGAGAAATTAAAGGGGACACTAACGAATGGAAACTCATCCCATGCTCATGGCTAGGAAGAATTAATATCATCAAAATGGCCATCCTGCCCAAAGCAATATACCGATTTGATGCAATCCCTATCAAATTACCAGCAACATTCTTCAATGAACTGAAACAAATAATTCAAAAATTCATATGGAAACACCAAAGACCCCGAATAGCCAAAACAATCCTGAGAAAAAAGAATTAAGTAGGGAGATCTCACTCCCCAACTTCAAGCTCTACTACAAAGCCATAGTAATCAAGACAATTTGGTACTGGCACAAGAACAGAGCCACAGACCAGTGGAACAGATTAGAGACTACAGACATTAACCCAAACATATATGCTCAATTAATATTTGATAAAGGAGCCATGGACATACAATGGCGAAATGACAGTCTCTTCAACAGATGGTGCTGGCAAAACTGGACAGCTACATGTAGGAGAATGAAACTGGACTGTTGTCTAACCCCATATACAAAGGTAAACTCAAAATGGATCAAAGACCTGAATGTAAGTCATGAAACCATTAAACTCTTGGAAAAAAACATAGGCAAAAACCTCTTAGACATAAACATGAGTGACCTCTTCTTGAACATATCTCCCCGGGCAAGGAAAACAACAGCAAAAATGAACAAGTGGGACTATATTAAGCTGAAAAGCTTCTGTACACAAAAAACACCATCAATAGAACAAAAAGGAACCCTACAGTATGGGAGAATATATTTGTAAATGACATATCCGATAAAGGCTTGATGTCCAAAATATATAAAGAGCTCACATGCCTCAACAAACAAAAAACAAATAATCCAATTAAAAAATGGGCAGAGGAACTGAACAGATAGTTTCACCAAAAAAGAAATACAGATGGCCAACAGACACATGAAAAGATGCTCCACATCGCTAATTATCAGAGAAACGCAAATTAAAACTACAATGAGATATCACCTCACACCAGTAAGGATGGCTGCCATCCAAAAGACAAACAACAACAAATGTTGGCGAGGCTGTGGAGAAAGGGAAACCCTCCTACACTGCTGGTGGGAATGTAAATTAGTTCAACCATTGTGGAAAGCAGTATGGAGGTTCATCAAAATGCTCAAAACAGACCTACCATTTGACCCAGGATTTCCACTCCTAGGAATTTACCCTAAGAATGCAGCAATCAAGTTTGAGAAAGACAGATGCACCCCTATATTTATTGCAGCACTATTTACAGTAGCCAAGAATTGGAAGCAACCCAAATGTCCATCGGTAGATGAATGGATAAAGAAGATGTGGTACATATACACAATGGAATACTACTCAGCCATAAGAAGAGGGCAAATCCTACCATTTGCAGCAACATAGGTGGAGCTGGAGGGTATTATGCTCAGTGAAATAAGCCAAGCGGAGAAAGACAAATACCAAATGATTTCACTCATCTGTGGAGTATAAGAACAAATGAAAAACTGAAGGAACAAAACAACAGCGGAATTACAGAACCCAAAAATGGACTAACAGGTACCAAAGGGAAAGGGACTGGGGAGGATGGATGGGTAGGGAGGGATAAGGGGGGGGAGACGAAAGGGGGTATTAAGATTAGCATGTATGGGGGGAGGGAGAAAGGGGAGGGCTGTACAACACAGAGAAGACAAGTAGTGATTCTACAACATTTTGCTATGCTGATGGACAGTGACTGTAAAGTGGTTTATAGGGGGGACCTGGTATAGGGGAGAGCCTAGTAAACATAATATTCTTCATGTAAGTGTAGATTAAAGATTTTAAAAAAAAGATAGAAAGAAAAGGGGGATTACTCCTTGATAGGATAAAACTAACTGTAAATCAACAATTAATGCATGCATTAAATATCCTTAATTTTGATCACTTAAAGGGTGTCAGATGATCGGCTATGGCAGTACACTTTTCTGATAATATTCCTTTCTCTTAAAAAAAAAAGCAGTTACTGTGTGGTGACCTCCAATGAGTTCTACACAATGGTAGAAAGGGCATATCAAAATGTGCACAAAGGGTCTGTTTGTGTTTATACAGAGGATCAAAGCCTAATTTGGCTACTCAGAAAATGAACTAAGATATGATATGAAGAAGAACTTCCAACATCAGCACTCTCTGGAAGAGTCATACCAGAAGATGATCATCAAAAAACCTCAACAAAGATCCAGGTGATGCTGCAGTTGTAGCTGCATCCATCCCACCGGTTCCTGGACTTGCCATTGGAATGAAGAAGGAGATATCTAAGCTGGCCTGTGCTTTCAGTAAAACAACAAATTTGACTGAATCTATACTGTTGGAACTCAACCAAGAATTAGAAGTGCAAGTTGTAGCGCTCCAAAATCTTACAACAGACTATCTACTGTTAAAAGAACATATGGGATGTGAACAGTTCCCAGGAATGGGTTGTTTTAATTTGTCTGATTTCTCTCAGACTGTTCAAGTACAGTTGGACAATATCCATCATATCATAGACAAATTTTCACAAATGCCTAGGGTGCCTAACTGGTTTTCTTGGTTTCACTGGAGATGGCTGGTAATTATAGATCTGCTTTGGTTATGTAACTGTATTCCTATTATGTTAATGTATGTACACAATTTAGTTAGTAGTTTAAAACCTATACATGCTTATGTTACTCTACAAGAAGATATGTCAAAGAAATAATCAATCCTCCCATGTTTTCCTCTGTCTGCTACCTCTATAGCTTTTCTTCTTCCTTCCTAATTACAACCCTTAAATAGAATTCGTGCCTCATATTGAATTTACCGAGTATCACAATTCCTCCAAGTGGTAAAGATACCTCAAGACAAATGCTGGGCATAGAAGCTACAGGGCATAAATCTGCAAAGAAGTAAAAAGCTAACCTTTTCAAACAATATGGCTTCTCTCTCATTTACCAACTTTACATCTCCCTGTATGGCCCCAGAAGATGACTGGTTAGCCAGAGACGGGTAAGATTCCTCAAGGGAGGAACAACCTAAGACAGGCACAGTCACAGGGGGGCCATCAGGTGAGAAATTGGGATCAACAGTGGTGAGGCTTAGAACCTCACCCCCGCTATTTTGAGAGAAATCTTCTGCATCCATGGATGTTTTAATGCCCTTGTCTAGCTTGGATTAACACATACTCTGCAGGCACACACCTGATCATGTACAATTGCTCTCTTACAACACTAAACTATGTTTTCTACCTTTATCTTGCATCTACCTACCACTTCAGCATTTTATTAAAAATAAAAATAATAATAATAATAAAGGGAGAAATGTGGGATCCACATATAAATCAAGTATTAAAATCAAACGAATATTCATATTTGACCTGATTGTTTATGGTTCATAATGCGTCATCAAAACCGAAAGTTTCTGTGATGAATGCCCTTGTACTGTTCACCATGTAAGAACTTATTCACTGTGTAAGAATTCGTTCACCATGGAAGAACTTGTTCGTTATGCTTCAGAAGATTGGAGACTGACAAGAATTAGGCTTGAGATGGATTAATGATTGTGCATTGAGCATTGACTCCCCTATACAGAATTTTATTGTTGTTAACAACCATTTGATCAATAAATATGAGAGATGCCCTCTCAAAAAAAAAAAACCATCTGAAAAAATTAGAATAAAAAATCGTCAATGGGTAGTGGAAATTCATTAAAATAGACCCTAGTCTACAGTCCTTTCATAATAAATCCCAAGGTAAACCTTTTTATAATATAAATCCTATTCCATATTCTTTTATAGCAAATTCAGGGTAAATTTAGTTATAGAAATCAAAATATAGTGTGAGAAAAAGTAGTTAAACATATTGAAAATTAATATAAACTTAGTAAAATGGAATAAGATGAGTAACAGAAATAAAATAAAATATTATGACCTGACCACACCTTTATTTTTCCTGTTCTTAAAAATAACAACAAAATTTTTATGAATCCCAAATGGTAGTATTTGCTGTTAAATTAATTAATTAACACCTAAAAATGAAAATGTTAGGGTTGGAACCACTGTATCTATATGTAGATCATCTAACTCTTTTTATGAATCCTTGTAAAACCAGAACTATGGAATCTTGAATTTGCTGGATATTTTGGTAGGATTTTGAAATCTTTTATTACTCAGGGATGTTGGTTGTAGTACTGTTTATTATAACTGCACTTAACATATGTTTCAATTCTTCATGAAAAATAAGATGATCCTTTGTGTAAGAATATATCTAAGTATGTCCATGTCCAAAAAAAAAAAAAAAAAAGACATGAGTGAAGCACATGGTACTCGATTAGAGTTAGAGACTATCATGAGCACATCTTTACCTTAATATAGATACTGATAAATATAGAAATAATTATAGATATGTGTAAATACATGGCTTAATATATATCATATGCACAGTTTTATATATACATATAAAATATGTTAAATATATTACATACACATACTCAAATTTGAGCAACAAAATTTCTATTCACTCTGCTTTTTCTAATATTTTTTCTTGATTTCTTTTTTCCCTCTCTATAATTTTGGGATTTATATGCTATCTTTTTATTCTTCTGTAAGTACCACTAAATTTTAACCTGTTTGCTTAAATTAATGAACTTTAAAGTTAATCAGTTTCTTTACTATCCTTCAGAACAATACCAGGTCCTTAGAATGCTCTAGCTCCAGTCACATTTTCCTATTTCATTTATCATTGTCCTGTGCTTAACTTCCTTCTTTTTTATCCCACATATTAGTCATCATCATGATTATTACTTGTATAGTCAACATTTTGGTTTATCATATGTTTACTAGCTTATTTTCCCATCAATACTTCTTGCATTTCATCCTTTGTTCTATTTCCTTCTTCCTAGAGTAACTTTTGGTGAGGGTTGTTGATAAACATGCAGTTTTTGTTGATCTGATAACTTCTTTATTTAATACCCAGTCTTAAACAATAGTTTAATCGCGTTAAATTTCTCATTTGTCAGGTTTTTTCTTTCAGAATTTTGAAGATATTGTACTTCTAGCTTCTATTACTGCTGTTGAGAAGCCCACTCCAGCCTAATTGTCAATCCTTTGTAGGCAACTTGTCTCTCCTTCTCAAAGGCTTTTAATATTCTTTTCCCTATTTTTGGTGTTCTGCAGTTATACTAAAATACCCAGATTGGTTGTGATTCCTGGGTAATAGCTTGTAATAATAATAGCTAATATCTATTGAGTGTTAATTATGCACCAGGCACTATTCAAAGTACTTTAAAATACTCATTTCATATTCACAACAATACTCTTATCACCCCCATTTTATAGGTGACTTATGTGTCTTGTCCAATTTACAGAATTTACACATGAATGTTGAAGATAGGATTGGAAACTGGGGCTCTCTCAGGGTTTCGTGGGACTCCATGTTTTGCTTTTTGCTCAAGCTAGGATTTCTGGTACTTGCAACTGAAAAAATCTTGACTAATCCATTGGGCAACTGGGTGGCCATTGCTGCTCACTGAAACAGGAAACCTAGGAGGGAAGAGTTTCTCTTTTGGAAGAAGTAAGCACAGCACAGTGTTACCTTATCTAGCACCCTGTTGAATGTTTCTTGGATGTCAGGAAGTTCAGAACCCTCTGGAACTTGCTGTTGCTGTACTCCCAAATATTTCCTGCCTATGTGGCCTCTCCTCTGAAGGGAATGAATTGCTTCTCAGCTGTGGTTTGCAGCAGTGAGTCCTGAAGCACTGGAAAGTGGCAATAAATTGTGTTGTATCTTGTAAGTAGCTTATTACTAATGACAAAGCATTATGACAAAAATTTTTTGATCATTTTTTTGATCAGTTATCCATGTACTTAGTTTTAAAAAATCAAATAGTTTTCCAAAGCTTATAATAAAACTACATGAATTCCCTGTCCCACCCTTACCCAGCAGCAACTGCTCTGAATTCTTCTAGTTGTTGCTTTAGATATTTATCTCCATATTTCTAAATAACACACTTATACTGTTATTTCTTAATTTTTATTGACTTCCTACTATGGAAGATGAGGGCTTAGTTCTTTCAACCTACTCTCCCTTAACTCCCCAATACTGTAATGTTTTGGTCAATATTTACTGTTTACATTATTGTGATTATGTAGTCTACGATGATTATATTTCTTGTATTCTTAGTTTTCCATGGAGTTAATACTTGCCTCACTTTTTCATTTGCTCACTATTCTATGTTGTCTTGCCAATGGGTTTCAGCCCCGGGCAAGTTTGCTATGGATTCAGTGTGACCAAAGAAATTGACAGCAAAACGTTCTTGGGGTGAAAGGGTTATACCCAACTTTATTCTCACAGGTGGCAGGTCAGTCACTAAAATCCTGTTCACTCAGAGTGAGTCTGCATGCAGCAAGCTGGTCTCTGCCTCTGGGCCTCTCAGCCCAGTCGTCCCACACAGATGTCCTCTGGGTCTCTCTGCAGAGTCATCCCACACAGCCATCCTCTGGGCCTCTGTCCTCGGCGCTGCCACCACTCCAGGCTCTTCTCTGCTCTCCTGCAGCCTTGCAGCCCTGCCACCATGTTGTGCCCAGAGCACTGGGCGGAGCTCTTTATATAGAGTCCACAGCCATGTAATGCCCACAGGTGTGCAGTGAGCTAGTCACCCAGGGCCAGGTGAGAATCCTGGCCACAGGAACTCATTTTATCCACATATGTTACTGTCACTAATTTATCCTTAAACTCTCCACCTGAAGTGTAAGTTGCCTCTCAATATGTCAGGGGATTGTTAGTTTCATTAGTTTGTCTTCTTCTGCTTCCTCTTTTTGATATTTCCTTGATGTCCCAGTTTGGACTGGTTGCCCTTTAGGTAATGTCCTGGATTTCCCTTCAGCATCCTTCTGGATATTTCCTTTGACTTGCTTTTATGTTGGATTCTCAATTTTTTGGCTCTGCTTCCTTCTTTTTTTCTTGGTTTATTCTCTCATTTTGATGGGACATGTCCTCTAGTACCTTACTTCCCAACATGTGGTCTGTGGACCAGCAGCATTGGCATCACCTGAGAACTTATTCAAAATGATGAATCTCAGGCTCCACCCCAGACCTACTGCATCAGAATCTGCATTTTAACAAGCTCCCCAGGTGACCCATGTGCACTTTAAGATTTAGAAAGCACTAATCTGATAGCTCATGAGAAAGGAAAAAATAGTTTGAGACCTTGCTTTTTTTATATATACCTATATTCTACTCTCACTTTTGACTAATCATTTGGGAACAAATATCCTAAGTTGGAAGTCATTTTCTACCTGAAATTTCAAGACATTTTCACATAATCTTCTAACATTTGGTGTTATTGTAAAGTTCAATCCCATTAAGATTTCTAGTCTTTTGTGTGTGACCTTTATGTTTCTTCCAGGTACTTTTATTTCCAGCTTTCTGAAATTTCATGATAATGTGCTTTGGTGAGGGTCTTTCATTATTGCTATTGTTGATTGTTCTATGTACTTGGTGAGCACTTACAAACTGGAGACTCATTTGGTTCTGCAATATTTTCCTGTATTATTTCTTTAATACTTTCTGTAATCGTTTCCTCTGTTAGCTAGAACTCCTGATAGGTAGATATTGGACTTTCTGGCATGCTTCTCTAAATGTTATTATCTCAAATCTCTTATTTCCATTTATTTGTATTTCTAGTTTGCCTTTAGGGAGATTTTCCCAACTTTATTGACTAATGATTCTACTAATTTTATTTATGTATGCCATAGTATTTCACCCTTTATCCCTTCTCTGCCTCCTGAAAGTACACAGGCTTCCTCCATTCATGCTATTTTGGGTGGGCAAATACCCTACATACACAGGACCTACCTTTCAAAGCTTTATTTATGATATCTAAACAGAAACTTAGAATTTAGAAATCACTTGATTTCCTCATAATCAAGCCTTGTGTCTGGAGTGTCGACTTGGGGACCCAAAGCAGGATGGCCCCTTTTTCCCTCTCATCTCCAGCTTTGACAATGGGTGTCACTGGCCAAAGAGGCGAATATGAGCAGGAGGAAGGGCCAAAACATTAAAAGCATGTTTACATATATAAAATCCTGTTACATGACTAAAGCTATCAACTGTAGCTGTGGCTGGGAAGTGTGATGAGGGGCTGGGCTTGACCCCCAGGACTCAGCTCCATCTCAAGTCCCTCCCTGTGGACCCCCATGGAGCAAGAGGGACAAGTGTCCCAGCACTGAGAGGGGAACCTAAGGGAAGGAAGCTGCTTTCTCAGCTGCAGGAGTGGGGCAAGTTGGCTGGGGCTCCACGCCTTGCACATAACACTGGAGCACCCCGCACCCCTCCCTCCAGGCAGGCTGATCATTGCCTCATTCTCCTCCCCCTTGGGGGCTGTTGATTTGTTGGGTATTTACAGAAAAGCTACCACATTTCAGATGAGTCAATGCATGGTGGAGAGAAAGAGTAAATTTCATATGAACTAAAATTTCATTTGAATACCTGAAACTCCGGATATGGGGTCTGGATGGCGGTCTATGAAATTGGCCGGTTCTGGGTGGAGGTCACCGCTAGAGTTTAGAGAAAGAGTTTTTCTATTGAGATAAACTAACCCACAGATATATAAATTATTAGAGAAATTTATTCATGCTTAAAACAGTTTAGTTTTGGTTTGTGTTTTGAAAATGTGTAAAAGGCTTAATTATTTTTTTAAATGAGTAAACAATAAAAGTTAAAAATACAATAAATTTAAAATGCTCACACACGTTTCCTATGTGTGGATGTTTTATGAAAAGAGAAATCAGAGGTGAAAAGACCAATGGGAGGGGTTGGGGACAAGGGAGAGCCCCCCAGAGATGGGAAAGCACAGAGGAGTCCTGAGGGGAGGTTGGTCCAAGTATATCAGTAGTTCTAGAGATGTGTTCCTATTACCTTATCCTTAAGCTCTCATACCTTCTACAACTGCCTCCAGACAAAGCTAATAAACTGAATAATGTTGTTTACAGCTCTTCAGTGGCTCTTTACCTTGGAATCCCAGAGGCACTATTCTGGGCCGTGTACTTGCCCCAGCATTCCAGGGCCCGCTGTGGGACACCCCCAGGTGTAAGACTCAGGTGTGCTCCGTGGGCTGCGAAACACAGAGTGGGAGGCAGACTGGACACTAGAGAGAAGCTTCCTGAGTGGGGTTCGGCCCTGGTTTTACTCACCTGGCTCTTTATCTGGGACATGGTAGAAACTCATTAAATATTTGTTGGATGAATGGATGGATTGGCTGGGTGGCCAATTTGCTTGGAGAGAGGCCCCTCCTTTCCATTAGCACTAGAATGAGAAGAGGGGCCAGTGCTCCTTCCCTGCTTGGTCCTGAGCTGTCCTGGGCAGGAAATGGTCCTTTCTCTTTCGTCAACAGAGTGAATAACCACTTCCTCATGAGACAGAGCGCAGGCCTGCCCGGGCCTTGATCTTGGCATGGTAATTGGTGCTGAACACTGAAGTGTGTGTCACCCCTGCCTCACATGATACAACTCACCATCAGTCCCACCACCTGCTTCAGGGCTTTTGCCTGAAATTGAGACTCAGCGGGGCATCAGGTCTGTCGCCTCCTCCACCCCTGTCAGGTGCCTCCTCTCCTCTATGACACTGTCATTGAATACTACTGTAGGGGAAGGGAAAGGGAGAGGAGTGACTGAACCTGTCTTGCCTGGACTTAAAGTAGGTGGGAGAGGGGCTGAGACCCAAACGCAAAGCCCAGAACTCCTTCAAGCAAGGCTTGATCTATTGACCCTCTTGTGCTCCTGCTTGCCTGCATTTTTGTTCAAGAGACCTTTTGGCAGGTGGTAATTAAGAGCACTGCCTCTGGGCTAGATGCCCAGGGTGACCTGGGGGCAGCTCCTCAACCAATTCCTGCCTGTTTTCTCATTTGAAAACTGAGGGTAATAATGTCAAGGGGGATGAATAAAAATGCTACTTATAAAAGCACTTTGAATAGTGTGATATGTGGGCTAGATCCATGTTCAATGGAGTCTGGAGTTTATACAAGTTGATACAAAATTAATGCAAAAGTATTTATTTATAGTAATAAAGACATTACACAAAAATACAAATTTTAAAAGACTGACAAATGCAAAAACATAACATTTAAAAAATAATACAATATTTGTATTAATTAACTGCCACTAATTAACCTCTATAACTTCTCCATCATTTTTTGCTGACAGACTCCTTTATTACCTCTTTATTCAACACCACTTTTGTAATATCATTTTCTTTAGAGCAAAGAGAAAGCAATCCTCCCTCTAGTCTGGATGAGATTCAGTTTTTTAAATTATTAATAGTTAACGTTAGTTAATTATTGGTAGTTTCTTTCTTCTTCACTACCCTTCACTGGTAACATCGTGTAAAACTGTAGGATTGTTAGCAAATTTGTGTAAACTTCTGATTTAGTTGCTATGACTATATAACAAACCACCCCAAACTTGATGGCATAAACAGCAACGACGTTATTAGGCTCCCAGATTCTGCTGGCCAGAAATTCAGACAGGGCCCTTGCTGGGTGTGACTCAGCAGCTGGCCTGGGAGTGACTCAGCAGATGGCCTGGAATCACCAGAAGGCTCACTCACCCCCATGCTGGCTCTAGGCTCAGCGGACTTGGAGACAAAGACTGCAAACTCCGGTGCCAACTCGGTGTCTCCACGTGGCTTGGCTCCCTCACAGCACGGCTAGCGCAGGGGACTTGGAAGCTCTCATGGAGGCTCTCAGTGCAACAAGGCATCGGTTTTCATGACCTAACCATGGAGTCAAGCAGGGTCAAGTCTCTCACATCCTACTTGTTGAGAGTGTCCAGCCCCATAGACTCCAGAGCCGGGGAATTTTCCTCCACCTCTCAGTGAGGGAGTGGCAGGTTCCAGAACAGCACACAGGATAGGAAATTTTGAAAATGTCTTTAGATATTTAGAAAAATACTATCCACCACAATCTCTCTCAAGTGTCTCTCCCACCTGAGTGATGGCAGATGTGTGGGCCACTTGTAGCATAGAAATATAATAACTTCTATTTATTGAAATTCCCATCAAATATAGGGAAAAGCATTCCAGACCTGATGGAAAACAAGAACTAAATCTTTCCCATAGGATTTATGTGTCCGACTGGACAAATTTTCCAGACTAATTTCTGGCTCTGTATGTTTCAGACTTTGTTTCTCTCCCTCTACCCTGCCTTTTTCACAGTGGAACGCAACCTCTGGCCTTGTATCTTTGTGTCACAATTCCCAATGAGCTGGCACAGTAGGTGGTAGGAGCGTTTCAGAAGCTATTCCTAAACCAGAATGACTTGCAGGAACTTCACTGTACATGAAACTGATGGCAAACCACATAACTATGTTCCACTAAACCGAAATTAAATGTACCTCTAACTCCACTTCTTGGCCAGATAGCCACAGTCACGTGAGCATTAACAGAGGAGATGAAAGAATGGGAACACAGTGGTCTCAGCCAGCTGCTTAGTTTTCCAAATTTTATGAACACATATGTATGATCACAAGAAGCTATTGCGGGGTCCTCTCAGCACACAGGAAGGGCGTGTGAAAGAGGAGGACCAGTGTAAGCATCACTGGCTTCCCTGTAATAGACCTGCAGTGCCTCTGCCTGCACAGCATCCATACTGTTTAAGTGTTAACTGTTACCATTGGCTCCTTTTCCTGACAGGTCTTCCTCTTGTGGCAAGATGTGTACATTCAGCAGCTCCAGCGTCACATCCTCGCAGGTTCTTGTCCAGCAGGAAGCACAAAGTGCCTCTTTCAGTACTCCATGCACCAGGATTTACTGCGCACCAGCTTGGCTCATGAGTCCAATGAGCCATGAGCTGGTTAGGTAGCCCGGCCGCATGCTGCATTCTTGTGGCTGGAGGTGGAGTGACACCACCCAAACTGTGGAAGGGCTGGTTCTGCAGAGGAAATTTGGGAAAATAGACGGTCAATGAATGCCAAGTGAAAAGTAGCTGGTAATTTACTGTGTGTGTAGAGCAAACTTTGAGAAGAGAGAGTGGTAGGAAGAGAGGGGAAGGCCAGCTAAGGAAGAAGGGATGACAGACTGGCAGATGGAGGTGCCCAAGACCTCCTCGCAGCTTGGGGGGCCTGCTCAGATGAGCCCTGTAGGCACGTCCCCCGCCCCTTGAGGGCTGCAGTGGCCTGGGGGATCAGCAGGTGGCTTCAAGGTGGCCCTGCTTCCAACTGATGCCCCCATATCTCCTCTGCCTCTCTTCTGTCCTCTGACCTGAACTTTGTCCCCCTTGGCCCACCTCTCCCTTTCCCTGCTCCCTAATCATAGTTTTTTCAGAGTCAGGGGTATGGAGATTGGCAAGACAGGTCCTGAGTTCATGCAAATTGTATTTTCCATTCAATTATTTTTCACTTGTTCGTAGACCATTGTTAATTTTATTTTGGCTGATTCTGTAGTAATACATTTTATATCCATTTGTAATAATTTAACATTAATTCAGTTTCATTTGCCTTGAAATACAAATCATTGTTGTTCAATTACATAGTGAACTGGCAGTAAAATAACTGAATTCACATCATTTCAGGAGACCATTTAGTGTCACTGTGCACACCAAATAGTTTAAACCAGTTACTTACAGAGTTTTTCTGTAAAGTTCATAATCTTAAGAGTTTCCTGATTGGTCTCTTCTGCCATTATTACAGTTTTCCAGCTGAGTCTAATTGAAACCCTCTGAACTCCTAGGACCAGCCAAATGGAAGTAGTGAGGGTACTGCTGAGGGCCCAGAGCCTGCACAGTCTCTGACTGCTCGGGGCCTGCCCTCTGGGACTGCCCTTCTGCTCACACCCAGGCTCCAGGCCGCTAGGAGCTGCCGAGGAGTTCCAGCATCCCGTCTGCTCTCTGATGCTCCACTCTTCTTCCCACAGGCTGGCCTGGCTCAGGCTGGGGCTGGGCTGTGGGGGTTCCTCAGCTCTGCCACTTCCCATCCTCAGCCCTCAGCCTCAGTGAACCAGCTTCCTGCCATTGTCCCTGAGACCTGTCTCACCCGGATTGCTGCACCGGCAGCCCTGACACCCTACAGCTGGAAGGGGTACTCCACCTGTGGTTCCTGGAGCCCTGCCAGAGGTTTCTGGAGGTGCTGGTTGGCCCAGCCACTTGGGGAAGAGGAGAAGATGCTGGGCTGAGGGAGTGACCTGGAGGTGGAGCCCTAACCTGTTTATAGGATCGTGGCTTCTTGGAGGCTGGCAGATGCACGGTCCCATCCCACTGGAATAGCTGCTGCCAGCCAGCCAGGGAGCTGACATCTTGGCAGGAGCTTGGAGTGGAGCCGAAAGGGTTGTCATGGAGAAACTGACACCTAGAGGACCATCTGGCCATCCTGACCAGGTAACAGTGCTGCCGAGCCCCTGGGCCTCTCTCAGGGTAGGCCTGGGGTTGCGTGAATTCCAAGAAGCTGACACAGCTGAAACCATGGTGATTGTGGGGAGGGCCTGGGGCCCAGGCCTGGGGTCTCTGCCCAGGGAGAGGCCTGGGGGAGATCAGAGAAGGTGAGGGTTCTGTGCTTGAGGATGCAGAGTGTGTGGGGTGGGTGATCAGCATCCATAGAAGCAAGGACCTCCTCTCTCCACACTTGAGTGACCAGCCAACAGCCCCCTTACAGCCCCTTCCTGTCCCCCCGACAGGGGCTCATACACTGCATCAGAGAACACAGTGGCTGCGTGTCCCACCTGCCACCTGGAGGCAGGGCACCTCCAGGAACTGGCTGGAGCCCAGGGGCTACCCTGCACGTCTCAGGAGCTCTGCCAGCGCAGTGCCCATTCATTGCCAATTGTTTACTGGGAGTAAGAGATGCGGCTACACCAGGCCAAGAAGGCCTACAAACTACTCACCCCACTCCTACCTGGTGCTTCCCCTCAGCCCAAATTTCTTATCTTCTGCCAGGAAACAAGGCCACGGGGACTGGCTCCTCCGGGCCCCCCTGGTGCCCCATCCTGTGGCCACGAAGGGGGCTAAGCATCCCAGGCTCTCTATCCTGAGGCATTTGCCTCATTTTCTGAACTTGCTACGCTTCTGGAGCCTTCAGGTGCTCCTGGAGGAAACTTGCCTGGGGCTGGCCAGACACCAGGGCATCCTGGGGAAGACGGAGAGGGCTCCTACCACGGAAGGACAGCCCTTGCTGCCCGGGCTGTGTCAGCCTGAGGTCTGGAGGGCCCTTACCAGGGCAGGCATCTGTGGAAACACCCTAGTGGGGCTCTCAGAGGAACCCCAATCTGCAGAAGCATGGCAGAGGAAGGGCTGGACAGCCTTGGTTCCATCTGCTCCCCTGGTCAGGAGCCTGAGTGCCAGAATCCAGAGGTGAAAGTTTTTGAAGAATCCCCTTCACTGTCATCTCCCTGGGGAAAGCTAAACATCCTCCTCCTCCTACCCTCTGCCTGCTGTGGTCCCAGCCCAGGAGCAAAACTGAAGCCCAGGTTTCGGCGACCCTGGAGCCTACGCCTGCCCACACACCTGGGAGGCACCTAGCCTCCAGCTGATGCTCCCAGGGCCAGTGGATTTCAGCCTTCAAGGTGGCTCCTGGGCTGGGCAAGCCTCAGCGGGGGCCTTACCCAGCCTCTTTCCTCCTGGAACAGGGACCTGGAGCCTGCCATGGCAGCATGAGCTGGGCTGGCAGGGCAGGCCGTGCATCCAAGACTTGCTCTGTACATACTTTCTGGGTGATCTGGGAGCATCGGCCCAGCCTGACTCAGGAGGAGCAGGGCCCCAGGCTGGGCCGGCAGCGTCCGCTCCTCTTCTCTCCAGCCTCCCCGCACTGCCCCACCACAGGCCACTGGGTGCCAGGCAGGGAAAAGGGCAGCCTGCTTATTTTTCTCTTCCTGCTGAAGACCACCTGGTCATAGATACTCTGGACTCCAGTCTGGGGACTCCAGCCCCCCTCAGGCTCCTTGGACCACATGCCCCGTGAAGGGCAGGGGCCAGCACTGAGCCTCTCCACAGGGAGGAGGTGGAAGGAGGCCCCGGTGTCCCTGCGTGGGTGGAGAGACGGTGGCTGAGACTCTCAGCAGGGAGGCACTTCCAGGGCCCTACAGGAAGCTGGGCTGGGGTCCCTGCTGGAGAACCCTGCCATGAGCAGCCAGGGTCGGTTGGCAGTGAAGGCACTGCTTCAGATGGGAGATTCTTTCAACAGGGAAGGTGAAGCCCAATGCCCTCAGGAGGAAAGAATCATAGTAGTTAACATGTTAGTTCAATTATCATATTTTTGTCTAAAAGAAATCTATGAAATTCTAGTGTCTGGATATTCATAGGGCAGTGGGCAAAAGTTGCATGCTTTTACAAAGAGGCTGGGAAAGTTGGAAAGCACAGTGGTTATGAGCTCTGGCCTTGAATCCTAACTATGTCACCTGCTAACCCTGTGACCTAGGGCAATTTAACTTTTTGGAGCCTCAATTCTCTCATCTGTAAAATGGGAGGAAATGAGAGTATTCTTTCATGAGGTTGTCAGGAAGATAAATCAAGTTCAGATATGTAATATGCTTAGTACAGCACCTAGAAACATAACAAGCACTTAATAAATAGTAGTAAGAGCAATTATGTAGAAACCGCTTACTTTTTTGCTAAGCATTCTACAGGCATTAATACATTTAGCCTCAGCACATGGTGAGAGGTGGATACTATTATTATTCCCACTGCCTGTGAGGAGATGGAGGCACCAAGTTTAGTGACTTGCGCAGGGTCACATAGCAAGTAGGTGGAGGACCAGGGTTTAGGTCAGGCTACGCTGGCTGGAGCCTGCCCTGACCACTCTGCTCGACTGCCCCCAGGAACAACCAGTCACTGTAATTATTGTCACAGCCCATCCTCTGGGCGCTCTGTGTTAGTGACAGTTTTCGAGTTGAAGAGAAATGGAATTTCACTCTAGGAAAAATATCCTTTTGGGAAACAGTGGGCTTTCTGAGGTTGAGAGGCTCTCCGTGACCAGAGGAGATGGGCAACAGCACTCAAATTGGGCATGGCGACTGGCTGGAAAGTGAGCAGCTTGGAGCACTTCTCAGCAGCCCCAAGTGGCTTCAGAGCAGCCTTCAGGCTGTGGCCCCCAGGATCAGGGAGACTGTGCTGCTGTCCACCCCATCTCAGAGTTGGGGGACCCCAGCCAGCACCTTCTCAGTGGCAGGCGGGGAGGACCTGGGGCCAGGTGTCCACAAAGTCATTAAATCCCTGCCAATTAAATCCTCTGCTTGAGGCCCAGAGGATTGAACTTTTGCGACACTGGCAGACCCCCACCAGTGTCACTGGAGTTAATCCCTAGGAAGGGAGAAACAAGTCTACCTTGCTGAAGTGCTCTGCCAGAAAACGGACAGGAATGACAAGACTCTCAGCATGAAGCCACAGGAGAGGGATGTGCAGGGAGCCAGGGGGCAGAAGTCCTGGGTGGCTTTCATGGTTCTCTGTGGGGAGTGCAGGGGATGGCGGGGCCTGTGCAGAGCAGAGACCAGCTCTGGGCAGGAGCCGAGATCTCCAGATCACACACAGAATGGGGCTGGTGGTGGAAGGGTGCCAAGCAGGAAGCAGCTTTGGTTTCGTCCCAATAGTGCCTGCCCGCCAGGCAGTGCTGAATGCCTGCCATACCTGCACAGCGCTGCCTATGCCTTGGAGCACAGGGGCTGACCACAAGAAACCTATGTCAGGTGACCAGAAAAGTCCACCTAGCTGGGCCTCAGGAAGAAAGGAAACCCAAGGCCCCTCTGCCCTCGGATCCCAGCAGTGCCAAGGACCTCAGCACTGGGGGACTGAGGGTTGTTCACTGCCCTGTCCCCAGCAGGACTCAGCCATGTCCTGCCTATCTTCTGCTTTTCCTCCTGCCACCTATGTCTACTCCTCTCTGTCCCTCAGGGCTTCTGCCCACTCAGTTTCTTCTTCCTCATCTCTGGGCTTGTCTATAGGCTGATGTAGCCTTGCCAACATCTCAATACACAGTGACCTTTCACCCCGTGCTCATGGTAACCGCCTAATGCTCTTAGAGTTTCCTGATTCACACCCAGGAGAGGGTGAGCACCTGGCTGTCACAGACACGGGCTCCCAGGGCTCAGCTCCTTGGAGTCATGCGCCCACTTCCTCTCCATAGGGCTGAGGGTAGTGGGGGTGCTGGGCAGAAAGACCACATGCTTCATCAAAGGGCTGCCTCCCTGGGAGCTCTAGGAGTGGCAGACCCCCAGCTGACATGTCCAGTGTGGTGGTCATTCCTTAGCCCTCAGTTCCCTGCTTTCTCCACTACACTGCACAGCTCAGGGACCCCCTCCCCCACAAATTCCACCCCAAGGTGGTCTGCCATGCCTTGACCGCTATAGCCCGGAACCCTGGGCCTAAAGACAGTCGGGGGCAAACGCTGTTTGGCCCCAGCATCACCAAGCATCTGGGAGAAGCCTTGGTGCAGACTGCTGGGGCTGATGAATGAACAGCAGGAACTCAGGAGTCTGCAATTTCTCTCCAGGAGGCCTCTGCCTGCTGGCGGCTCACCATCAGGGTCCTGGAGGCGCGGGGCCTGGGCTGGGCTGACCTCTGTGAGTAATTGTTTCCTGGGTTATAGGGGTGTAGGGCTGTCTGGGTCCAATATGAAAGGCCTGGATGAGTGCCTTGGGGCTGGGCTGGGCTGAGCTGCCCGTGGTGGCTGTGGAGGCCTAGGTGGGAATCTGGCAAGGCCCCCAGAGGTGAGAGTGAGGAACTGTCTCTCACCATGGTTCCCTGATGTTGGCAGGGAGTGAGGCAGACCCCTACGTGACCCTACAGCTGCCAACCTCACCTGGAATGAAGTTTAAGACCAAAACAGTCACCAACTCCAGTCATCCTGTATGGAATGAGACCTTCAGTTTCCTAATTCAGAGACAGGTCAAGGTAACGGCCAGGGTCACCCATGTGTGGATGGGCCAATCCCCCCACAGGGAGGGTTGCTGGGGTGGAGTGCACCTTCCTCCAGAGCTCAGTCAGAGAAACTGGGGCAGGAGTGTCCTTGTGCCCCTGGGAATGCTGCATGAGAGAATGTGTGAGCCCACCAACCAGCTGTGGGCCCCACCCCAGCAAACTGCCAGTCCTCTCCAGGCCCATCTATGGAATGGGGACAGTAAGATCCCCTCCTCCCCTCCAGATGGGGAGAGTGTGAGTTGAGATGAGATAATGCCCAGAAGGCTCCCAGTGCGATGTCTGGTCCCTATCCTGCATTTGGGAACCAGCAAAGCACACGGCTGACTCTTTGAAAGAACTTTATTTTTTATAAAAACACAAATTAGCAGACGGAAATTAGGAACAACTTTGCTGGATTTCCTTTAAGAGCTTTTAAGTTTTACCATTATTTTTATTCTGAAGTACAAAGTGTGGAGCCATAATCTTTTCAAGTAAGGGTTCCACATGTGTGAGCTGCAGTTATGAGTAAATAATGTGCAAAATTGCTGTCTTGGGTCCCTAGAATGTTCTGGAGCTGACTGTCTATGATGAGGACTCAGTCACAGAAGATGATATCTGCTTCAAGTTTCTCTATGATGTATCAGAAGTCATTCCTGGCAAGCTGCTCCGGAAGACCTTATCCCTGCGTCCCCAGGTGGGTGGGGGTCCCCACCAGTCCCACGTCTCTCAGCTTCAGGCTGAGCAAGTCTCATGGTTTTTGTTATCTGTTGGGATGTTGCTGGGCTGAACTCATTTACAGGAAGATGGAAACCTCTCCCAGAGACGTTTACATTTTAGTAGGAATGGAGAGAGTTTAACTTGACTGTTACAGACTGAATCACTCCACGCAGGAATTTTAGTCATCTTTGGGAGGAAGGTTCTGGGTGGTGGAGAACTTCCTGCTGTCCCTCAAAACACAGCTCAATGTAACTAACCCTTCAGGTAGTCACTGGCTCTATCACCCCGCCTCACTGCCTCTGAGCCCCATGGTGCCAAGGCCTTTTTTGTTACAGGCTCTGAGCTCTTCTCCAGCCGGTGGAGACTGAGAGCAGGGAGGGCCGAGTTCTGGGGTGGGGTCCCCTCAGGAGGAAGATGAAATGGGTCTGGGGCATCCACAAGCCTCCTTGTCCCATGCTCCTCGTCTGCCCCCTCGGCCCTGCCAGGGAGGAAGGTGTGTTCTATGCAGACTTACTGACTGACTCATTGGGGGTGACTTGACAGGCAGCCCATCTTTCCCTAAACCTCAGTTTCCAGATCTGTCAAATGGGAAGAGCTGTAAACCGTGCCTCCCTTAGAGACTGCTTGAGATGATGCAATAGTGCATGTAAAAGAACTGTGTCAACTCCAAAGTCGTGTGTCAATGTTGACAACTTGCTCATCTTTGATTTAAGGGACAGGAGGAGCTGGACGTGGAATTCCTGATGGAGAAAACGTGAGTAACAATCACACAGCCCACGGAGTGTTTTCAGGACCCAGGCCTTATTTAAGGAAATATCTTTGCCCATATCTTCCCACTGGTGAGTCCAGCCAGGTTTCCTGCCACTCACCTGCCCGTCCCGGCCAGTCCAGGTGGGGAATCCTCTTAGAAAAACAAGGAGAGGAAGGTCAGTGTTTTCTCTGCCCCACTCTGTCCTCACCTTTTGCTGTTTAGAAGCATCTCCCCTCACCCTCGGTGGGATCCAGGCCTCAGGGTCCCTCCACAGCACCCAGGGAGCCCGCACACGGGCTGAGCTTTGGCTGTGAGGGGCAGGTCAGCACAAGACACCTGTAACTTCGCAGAGCCAGGCTGAATCTTTCGGTTTTTCCAGGTCAGACTGCCCAGAAAACCTCATCACCAACGACGTCCTTGTGGTAACCACTGTCCCCAGGCTTGTGGGGGTTTGTGGGGAAGGGGCCCAGAGCAGGTGCCGGGGTCCGAGTGCAGATGGGCAGTAGCCTGGGCTGTGGACAAGGACAAGACTTTGTGGGAAGACCGCCCCTGGCCTTCCAGCTAGGTGGTCACCTACAGCTGTGGTTGGGGGCTGAGGGGCTGAGAGGGGCCTGGGGCTTAAGGGAACATGGAGAGAGGGGAGGCCGAGGCTCTGCTGAGAGCAGGCTTCACCCCACGGCAGGATGGCTGAGGGAGCACTGGGGGAATGTAGGTACTTCCTGACAGTATGCAGTCACCTATGGTAAACTCGGTTCTTAGTCCTGGAAGGTGGTGAGGAAGTCACGCAGGCCAGGCCCAGGTCAGGCTGTAACACTGAGGTATCAGCGGGAGTTTCCAGTGTGGTGTGCTTCCAATCTGAGAGCTCTGGGATGGCATTGGGGTCAGTCGGCCCCTCTTTGGGGCAGTAGAGAGTCCTGGTCAGCTCCCCTAAAACAGCAAGCTCATGTCACTGCAGTGGGCAGGGACAGGTGGCCAGCGATGCACTAGAAGCTTTCTACTCAAAGCAAGGTCCTGGACCAGCGAACAGATGTGACCCAGGGGCAGGGTCGGCCTACTGTGAGGCGAGTAGGGCATAAAGAGCACCAAACTGAAGGAGTCACCCACCTTCAGGATCATGCAAGTGCCTGTTGGATGATGGGCTAATGTTACTTTTTTAAAAAAATACACATTACTTTTTTTAAAAAATACACATTCAAATAGTCATACCTATGGCAGCTGCCTTTTATCTGAGGTGATGGAGACCAGCTGGTGGGCCGATAAACTCAGCACTTCTAAGGCAGAGGGTCAGTAGCAAGAGCAAAGAGGCCTGCAGACATCAGCCTGCAGGCATTACAGGGAGACTGCGGCAGCTCCTTCGGCAAGCCGTTTGCATGGAGGACAGTCAGGAGATACTCTAGCTGATAACATGTGAAGGGTTGCTCAGGGCCATTCCATCATCCTGTGGGCCAGTGGTTGGCATGATATTCTCTGGGAGCAATTGCAATGGAAATCATCCTCCACGTTGAGAGACAGAGAAGAACAACTGTGGCTAAGGGCTGGGCTTTCAGAGATTCCAGAAGTTTAGCAAATCTAGGAGAGCTGGAGGTGGGGGTCGGGGTGGAGACAGCTCTCCTGGCTGCTCCCAGATATCTGGCTTAGCAGTGGCAGTGAACCTGAGGTGGGGTGAGGGGTTTCTGCATCCAACTGCACTCTGGACCCCACTTCTTGTTCAGTGTGGTGGATTTGGGACAGTGGGGCCCAGAGGGTGAAGTTGAGGGGACCTCAGCTTCCCCTGGACCGCCCTTGCCCATGAGGTGGTCTGCCCCAGGCCCGAGAGCTGTCATGCCTGGATGTCCGTCTGGACAGCACGCCTGTGGTGGCAGGTGAGAGCTGCTCAGAACCAGGTCTGGCTTCTGCCTGGAGCGCTGGGGGAGGTGGGGTGGGCTGGGAGCCCATGTGGGGCAGGAGGCGAGCAGCAAGGCAGAGGGTGCCTCTCTTCTTTCCCACCCGGCACAAGGGAGACAGGTCCCTGACCTGGGGGAGGCAAGTTACTGGAGAGGGAGTCCCATGTGGGTTGTAGGGCCTGTCAGGCCAGGGAGGACACTTCCCAGCATCCTGTTTACCTGTTTACCAGGCGCCTGGGCCTTGAACATGTCTAGGCATCACTGCCAATGTCCCAAGTCCTTGCTGGGGTTTCGGGCCTTTGCTCCCCCGAAATAACCTGCCTGCTGTCTCCCTAGATCTGGAGCTGGAGCTGGTGCTGAAGGGGTCATATGAGGACACACAGACATCTGCGCTGGACAAAGCCTCTGCCTTCCGCTTCCACTACATGGCGGCCCAGGAGGCAGAGCTGATCGGACACCTAAGGGTGGGTCTTGGCTCTGATGCTCTCCCGCCAGCCCTAGGCTTGGGCCGGCTCCAGCTGCCATGGGCTCCTCCCGGCCTTCCTCCTTCCAAGGTCGGGCCCCATGGCCTAGCCAGCCTCCCCAGTTAGGCACCACACTCTCGGCAGACAGAGAGGCTCACCAGGGGCCTGGAGTGAGCATGGGGAGCTGCTACGCCATGTCAGACTTTGAACCCTTCAATGGCTCCTCCAGTGATGCTTTTAGAATAAAATCTCACATCTGCACCCACAAGGCCCTGCGTGGCTGGCGTCTGCCCACCTCTGCCCACCTCTGCTGTCCCATTTTGTTTATGCTCCCCCTCGTTCCTGATGCTCCAGCCTACTTGTCTGCTCTCCGTCTTCCAACATGCCAGCTGCTTTCCCTGTTTTCCTCCGGCTCCTTCCAAGGCTGCCTTTTCCCCTTCCTCCCCTTCTTCTTCCTCCTTTCTTAGGTCTCACACAAATGGTATCTGCTCAGAGGGGCCCTCCTTGACCCTCCATCTTCAATAGACTCACATACCCTGCCCTTGGGTGCTCTACCGTATCACACTGCTTTTCTTCACAACATTGACTAGCATCATTTCATGACCTGTTTCTTCATAAATTCATATACACAATTCAGTTAGAATAACAAATAAAATTAGCTATTATTATTTTTGTAATTACTAGTAATTATTATTATAATTACAATAATTGTAAATATTATAATTATTTTTATATTATCAAGGAAGGACTGTGTCTAGATTGCTGTCTAGATAGTAAGGATTTATTGAATCAATGAATGAATGAATGAATGAATGAATGAATGAATGAATGAATGAATATTTCCCCCCAGAGCTTCAAAAGCAATGGCTGGAATGCAGACAACTCAGTTGGACACATTACCCTGCCCCTGAGGTCCTTGGCTGTGGGGACAGAGGTGCCCATTGACGTTCCTGCTGCAAATGTAAGTGGCTTCAAGTGGAGGGGAAGTACAGTGTGCGTAGAGATGGGGGAGCCCAGGGCCCCCAGGGGACACCCACACTCTGGTCAGGGTCTAGGACATTCTAAGGGGAGTCTCTTGCTTTGGTTTCAGACCCCAGGAGTGAGGCTGCAGCTCAAGACTGAGGGCTGGTAAAGGACATACCTGTGGGGGATAGTAGGGTGGTCGTGGGGCAGGGGAGTGCTGTGGAGAGGGTGGTCCTTGGGGTTGGGAGCAGAGAGGTTATTTGGCAGCTACTGTGGGCCTGGCCAACCTGTGACCAAGCTACACGGGTGTCCCTGACCCTTGGATCCTCTCCTGCCACAGCCCTAAGGAGCTTTCCATACACCTGGGCTTTGATCTGTGTGCCGAGGAGCAGGCCTTCCTGAGCAGGAGGAAGCAGGTGGTGGCCAGGGCCCTGAAGCAGGCCTTGCAGCTGGACGGAGACCTGCGGGAGGATGAGGTGTGGGGGTGCTGAGGGATGTGGGTGCAGATACCATGGACTGGCCTTAAGGGAGTACCTGATTCCCATACCCTCTCCCATACCCCAGTCAGCAGAGCCTGGGAGGAGATATGGGTCGTGGGTAAGCTCTGGGGATCTTGCTCCATTTGGGGCTCTGTCCAGAGCCAAGAGCTGTCGCTTCCTGGGGAGGGTCTGGGCACTAGATCTAAGCCCGACTCCCTCAGGCCCTGACCACACAGTGCCTTCCCTGGAAGCAAGAGGCGGCTGCTTCTGTGTCCTGGTTAAGCCCACCTGTGTCTGTGTGTGGCCCAGGTCCCTACTGTGGGCATCATGGCCACAGGAGGAGGTGCCCGTGCCATGACCTCCCTCTACGGCCACCTGTTGGCCCTGCAGAAGCTGGGCCTCCTGGACTGTGTGACCTACTTCAGTGGCATCTCGGGTTCTACATGGTGAGGGCCCTGGGGACTGGCAGAGCGAGATGACCAGGCCCCAGGGAGGAGTGGGGTGATGTCAGAGGGCTCCTCGGCATGGGGGAGCTAAGTGGGTGTGAGTAGTAAGTTCTGATGGATGCTGGGATTTCTTTCACAAAAGGGAGGAAACAGACATTACATAGGCCCTGCCATAAACCAGGTGTTTCAGGGCGTCCATTCCATGCTACTGAGGAGGTATAACGTAGCTGGTTCAGAAGGGGCTGAGTTTGAGTCTCTGCAACACAACTGCCTGGGAGAACTGGAGCAACTTAATTTCCTCTGATTCTCAGTTGACTTGTTTCCAAAATGGGAGTAATAGCAGTACAAACTCCCTCGGATTGGAAGGAGACAGCTAAAGAAAAACACTCAACATGTCTAACATGTACCAGGTGCTCTAAATTGGTAGCTCTTTCTTCTTTATTACCTGATTTAATCCTCACAACACTCTCTAGGATAGTTTCTCTGATTGTCCCTGCAGCATAGATAACGAAATTGAAGTCAAGGGATGCTATTTTACCAAAGACAACTTTGCCTCCCTACGTTCCACTGCCTCTGATGAGGTGGGACTTTTCACTGTTAGAGATTTATTCCTTTGAGTCTTACTGAAATGTGACTTTAAGGAGTGAAAGAGGAGTAAAGTCTGAGTTTAGGTGACAGTTGTTGAAATGTGGCTAGTCCAAACTGAGATAAGTCATAATATACAGTGAATTTTGAAGACTTGGTTTGAAAAAAATTAAAATCTATGTTAGTTTTTTAATATTTTTACATGTTGAAATGGTAATTTTGTGACATATTGAATTAAATTAAAAATATTAATAATATTTATCTCTTTTTACTTTTATAAAATGTGGTTACTAGGAAAACATATGTAGCTCAGATTGTACTTATATTGAATGGCACTGCTCTAAAAGGAGAGAGCCCTGAGACACATTTTCCAGTTGGCAGGGCCTTGGTGGCAGAAGGGACCTGTTGGAGAGGTCAGAGGTGGGGAAGGAGTTGCAGACCCAGGCTGGGCCTTGGCCTTCCACCATACTGTCCCTTTGTTCTCTCAGGACAATGGCCCACCTCTATGGGGACCCTGAGTGGTCACAGAGGAGCCTTGAGAAGCCCATCAGACATGCCCGGAGGCACCTAGCCAAGAGCAAGCTGGAGGCCTTTTCCCCGGAATGCCTGGCGCGCTACCACCGGGAGCTGGAGCTGCGGGCTGAGCAGGGCCAAACCGCGACTTTTGTGGACCTGTGGGCTCTTGTGCTGGAGTTCATGCTGCATGGTCAGGTAGGGCACCTGTGCATGCAGGGCGAGGGGGAAAGGGCAGGCAGGGTGAGGGCAGCCTCACAGAAATCAGCAGGCTGACACCCAGATTTGCATTTCAGGCAGGCTTGGAGAAGCCAGGGCTGGTGGTTGAAAGATGTGGGAACTGCTGTGTTTCAGTGTCTGCCAAACTTTGAAAGCTGCCTTTTGAATCAGGCTAGTCTTCAATTAATTGCCGTTAAACAGAAATCTCTGGATTTCCCAAGAGCTAGGGTCAATTAATGCCAAAGTCACTTAAGCAAACAAAGTTTTTGCATTGTGTTTAAGAGTTGGTGAGATTGCTTGAATAGCTTTTATTTATATTGCAATATGAAATGTATTCTTCATCCTTACAGACGTGTTAAAAACACAGACTTGAGCCAAATTTCCTGAGCTTAATCCCAGTGCCTCTTAGTAGCTCTGTGTCCTTGGGCAAATTACATAGCCTTTCTGTGCCTCACTTTTCTCATCTGCACTATGCAGATGAAAATAGTACTTACTTCATAGGGTTGTTGTGAGCACTTAGTGGTACATTGACATAAGTAAGCATTATGGGTTAACTATTCTATTTCTATGTTTTGTATCAGTATTAAGACAAAACTGAGCATATGTATTTTTTATACATTGCTTCTTTAAGAAAAGCTTAGTAAGTTAATGGCTGAATCTTACATTAACTACAATTATTAAAATCAGTGATTTTTTTCATACTATTGTTTTACTACATATAATTACCTGAACAAAGTTTCTTTAAAGCATTTGAAACAACTAAAAAGTATCTTTAACATGCATAACAAAAAAGTTTACTATCAATACATTACCCAAGGAAGAATTCTTATTTTTCTTATCTTTGGGTATCAGGAGTTTAACCAAGAATGATTATCATATAAGTTAACCAGACATGAATTCGCTTTGAATTTTTTTCTTTAAATTTTATTCTTGCTGGGAAGCAAAACACTACTTGGAAATTACCAACCATTCTTATTTTTTATTTATTAGTTTAAAAAATATTTTAGTTGAAGAATATTTATTCTAAAAATCTTAATATTTTTATTAAATATGCATTATGATAATCTTTAGGCTTGAGAAAATGCATAGGGCATAAAGAGTAATGTAATGAATATGCATGATCTCACCAACCAACCTAAGAAATGAAGTGTCACAGAGAGTTGAAGCCACCTTTGGACCCCTCCCCAGTCCCATCTCCCTCCCACCCCCAGAGGTAACCACCATCCTGAATTTAGGTTTATCACCCCATACATATCCATAGTCTGTACACTTTATTATATTATAATTACATAATAGTTTATGTACTTTTATTATATACTTTATCATATATACCTCTATTACATTTACTTTATAAATATATATATCCTTAAGAAAAATATAATATTTGCACAAGTGGTTCTGTGCAAATCTCCCTGTGCACATGTGTTAGAGATTCTCTAAGCCTTGATGATATATACCCAGTAGTGGAATTGGTAGGCCATTGTGTATGTGTATCTTCAACTTTCTAGCTATTGCCAAATTGCTCTCCAAAAGTCTTGCATTAATTCACATTCCCATCACCAGTGTATCATAGTTTCTTTTTCTCATCATGCTCTTTAGACTTCTGCATTTTTGTTTACTTTATGGGTGTGAAATGAAATTTTATGATAATTTTCCATTTCCTTGATTTTTTTTAATGAGACTAATCATATTTTCAAGTATATTTGTCCTTGGGACTTCCTCTTCTGGGGATCACCTACTCAAACCCTCCTCCATTTTTCTATTTAATTCATCTTTTAATATTGTTTGGTAGGAATTCTTTATATATGCTGGGTATTAATCCTCTATCAAATTTCAATTGATTTTGATGCATAATTTTAATATATTCTAATGTATTATCACTCTTCTCCTTATAGTGTGTGCTTTTAGGGTCTTCATTAAGAAACCCTTCCCTCCCCTAAAGTTATAAAATATCTTCCTATATATTCTTATAAAGGTTTTAAAGATTTGTCTTTTTCACAGTTAGGCCTTTACTGTACCCAGAATTTATCTTCAGGTATTGTGTAAATATGAGTGCAATTTTATTTTTTTCCATATGGATAGCAAACTTTGCTCAATATCACTTACTGAGTTATTTCCTCCACCGATGGGCGATGCTACTCCTGCCATGTGATAGTGTTCATATACTCATGGCTTTTTTCTTGGGCTCTTTCTGTTCCATCCTAGTGGGACTGATCCTCTGTCCCTGCGCCAGTTTGCACTGGCTTAGTTATACTATGTTGGCCATGAATCTTGGTATCCTATAGGGCAAACTTACCGCCTGCCACCTTGGTTCTTCCCAGGATTGCCTTGGCTATTCAGTGCTTTGCGTTTCTATATGCATAACAGAATCAGCTAGTTAATTTCTCTGTTAAATGTTGTTGGGATTTTTATTGAAATGGCATTGAATTTATAAAGCCAAAGTAATTAGTTGAGATATTTTTACTAATAATTCTGATGTATTCTTCAGGTCTGCTGTTTTGAGGGTGTTGTGTTTTACCAACTGACTTTTCTGCCTGGTGGTAGAAATTACATATAGAGTGAGAGAAGCTTGTTTTAACAGTTCATTTTATGAGGTGCTAGAAAATGCAGTTTGATCCTAAGTTATAAAAAGGACTTTTATTTAATTACCATTTGATCCTCCAGTAATGACTTTATGCATGGTTTTATGTACAAGGTTTATAGTCATTTTTAAAAAGACAAACTTAATTAGTTGTTTTTTGCTCACAAGAATAAAAATTCTTGTGGTATTATTGAGCAAAAATGCATTCCTAAAAATGAGCACCCATGATACTTTTAAAATTCTGTCCCATTATAAAAAATTGTTTTTCATAGTTAATTATGTTTCTTAGCTTTATCTCTTAAAGCTAACATTCATTGTATGCTTTTAAAAACTTCTTCATTGAGGCAAATTTAATATTGATTACAAATTTAGGTCTTTAGATAAGAAAAAGTATTTATCATCTATGTACTAATCTGCAGTACCCAACGTCATTTAAAAATGTCAGAAAATATAACTCCATTCAACACACATCACAATTTCATTAAGTATTAGAAAAATATTATACCCTGAACTTTACTCAGAACAACTTTATCAGTCTACATACTTCTATACTATTGATTCAGTTTTGGTAAAAAAAAAAAAAAAAAAACTGCTTATAAAATACGGTATAAGCAGTGCTTCTCAAACTATCTCTTTGAAACTTTTTTTTTTCATTTGCTGACAAGCACTGAACTTCTGAGAAGCTGCTCACCATTCCTCAAGAAGAAACTCATAGTTTTGCTCTTATCTTTTCCTGTGCTACACAGGCTTACATGTTTTCTTTGTCTCTGGACAAAGGTTTTGCACACCTGTTAGTCCCACCCTGTACAATGCCAGACCCATCAATACATCACCACCCCTGCGCCAGCTCCCACACTTCACGTGACCCCTTGGGTCCTCAGAGTGGTGTTGCACGGGGTTGGGGGCCCCCACTAGAAGCAGGGGAGCTAGAGATCCAGAGGCCTGCCACAACTTAGCAGTGAGCTGTGGAAAGGAAAAGGACAGCAGGTGCTGTTTTGGGACATGAAGGAGTGCGCAGCCCCTTTCTCCAGGGCAGTAATCTGGCATCTGCAGTAAAAGGGCATTATCCCTCATCATACATGTCAAAAGAGCAGGCAAACAGGATTCCTGAATAAAAGGACTTTAATAAGGGAAATTGCAGGTATTAATCAAGCCACCTCCTTCCTCAGCACACATACGCATTCACACCTGCAGCACTGACCCGTGGATATCTCGACTCCTCAGTGCTGGGACTTGAGCCATATCTGGGGATTTTCCTGGGGATTCCCTATAACTCAAGTCATACTGGGTACCACTGAAGAACTCGGGAAAAGATGACTGTGGCTGACAGATGAGTGCTCTTCCTGAGTGACAGAGGGCTACGGGGGAAGAGGCAGTAAGCCGGGTATGCGGAGGCTGCTGTGAGTGTGCAGGGGGCTCCTTGTTGGATAGGCCGGGCCAGAATCCTGGACCGCACAGCTGGCTGAGCATCAGAATCACCTGGGGAGATTTTTAAAAAGGCAAATTCCTAAGTGGCTTCTGCTGATTATCAGAAAAGACTCAGTAATCTGTTGAACATACTCTAAGGAAATTGGATGGTAAAGGCTGATGCCAGATGGTAAAGGCAGGTTGGGACCCCCCCTGGCTCTAGATGAGGTGCCTTCTGGCTCAGAGGGCCTGAGGAGCGATGGTGTTCATGGTACACGTACTGCTCTGCCAGGAACGGCCCAGGGCCTTCCCAAGGTGGGGCTCCAGGAAGCCCCCACCATTAACCTTGCTGACACCTTAGATGAACGCTATTTACATCTCTGGCCCGGGATAGAGCAAGACCTTTCTTTGCCCCTAGAACTCCATGAGGCTCTGTGGAGGCTCCCCCAAAAGGCAAGCCATAGTCCTTGCCATCAAAAACAGAACTTGGAGTTTTATTAAAGAGAACATTCAAACCAGAAGGTGAGAATAAACAATTGGGTACAACTTCATACTGTGTGAAGCAGGAGCAAATGGGGTAAAGGGGGAGGGAAGGATGTCAGGAAAGCATCTGGGAGGGGCTGAGCCTTGAACTGCATTAAGGTGAAGCTAGAAGGGGCAGCCCATCCTCTGGCAGAGCTTACAGTGTATACTAAAAGGAGCCTCCTGCTTCCTTTCTGGAAAGCAATGTGTGTGTGCAAGCACATGAGCACGTGTGTGCCTTTGTGTCTGTGTGCCAGAATCCCCATCCACGCCACGCTTCAATCCATAAAGATGGGGCCACTGGCAACACAGGATGCAGCGGTGGAGTGTCACTGTTGACATGGCAGTCCTTGTGAATGCCACTCTCTGGAGATACACAGTGCACGACCTTCGCAGCCACACATGGCTACCCTGCATATGGAGCTGGTCCGAATGTGGGGCAGGAGCCGAAACTGAATGTGTGTACCCACCCATGCCACCCAAATCCCAGTGGCAGAGCTGCCTCCCCACCACTGGCCTGTGCCCCCACCCTGCCACTGTCCCGGTGGAGTTGCTGTCTCCAAGGTGCTCCTACCCTCACTTATCTGCCCCAGGTGATGGAGCAGAGGCTGTCGGGACAGAGAGCTGCACTAGAGCGGGGCCAGAACCCTCTGCCCCTCTACTTGAGCCTCAACGTCAAAGAGAACAATCTGGAGACCCTCGACTTCAAGGGTACAGTTCTCAGTTCGGTCCACTCTACCCTCCAACACCCACATACCCTTCCTCTGCACCCTGCTATGCTCCAGAGAATTCAAACAGGAAAGTCCTGCACAGATTTCCCAGCCTTCTGGAAGGATGGCAACCCATGGGCTGAGGAGCCAGCCTGTGGCACTCGCTGTCCTGGAGGTGGGCGGAGTGGGGATGTGGTCAAGGGGCTGGGGCAGGAGTGGTCAGCCCAGGACCCGGCCAGGCAGAGAGGAGGCTGATGCTTGCTGCGGGGCAGTATCTTTGGCCCCTATGAGAGCTGAAGTGCCTGCACCTCAGCTCACTCCCCTCCCATCCCTGCCTCTCCTTCCTGCAACCTTAGAGTGGGTCGAGTTCTCCCCCTATGAGGTCGGGTTCCTGAAGTACGGAGCCTTGGTCCCTGCTGAGCTCTTCGGCTCTGAGTTCTTCATGGGGCGGCTGATGAGGAGGCTTCCTGAGTCCCGGATCTGCTTTCTGGAAGGTGAGGGGTGGTCACTCTGAGGGCCCTGACCAGTCCTGGGCCAGGTCTCTGACTGCACGGGACTCCTGCCTCAGGTCTAGCAGAGCCCCCAGGTGAAGGCCAGGTTGGGCTATGGGGAAGAGCCACTGTACGGGCAGCCCCCTCCCCCTCCCCTTTCCATCCCCTTTAGGGGTTGGGGGCCAGGTCTGAGGCCTGAGGCTGACCTCTCCTGGGGTTTTGGCCTTCAGGCATCTGGAGCAACATTTTCTCCCTGAATTTGCTGGATGCTTGGTATGACCTCAGCAGCTCCGGTGACTCCTGGAGGCAGCACATCAAGGACAAGATCCGGAAGCTGGGTAGGAAAGGGCCCAGTGACGGAGGCTGGGGCCAAGTCCACTTCCCCTTCCAACCTGGGGTTGGGGGAGTGCCATCAGAGGGGAGGCAGGGCCAGATGTTTCCAGGCTCCTCACTAGACCTACATCTGTTTTTCTGGGCCCAGAGGAGCCCCCTTCCTCCTTGAGGACCTCCTCATGGCCAGACACCTCATGGCTAGAGCCCGGCACGGCACTGGCCCAGGCATTTAAGGGCTTTCTGACAGGAAGGCCCCTCCAGCAGCACAGCTCCAACTTCCTTCAAGGCCTCCAGCTGCACCAGGACTACCATGGCCAGAAGGACTTCTCCACCTGGGCAGGTAGGGGCCACTGCTGTAATGAGGGGCGGCTCCAGGTGGAGGTGGGCCATGGCTGTGACTGGCAGAGGCCTTGGGTGTCACAGCACCCACCTCTGACCTTGGGCAGGTCTAGGGTAGCATGAGCATTCAGGCAGTGACATGATAGGAAGATAGGACGGAGGCAGGACGGGGACATGGAGGCAAACGCAGTCTGAAGCGGGTGAGTAGATGGTCTGTGGCAGAGGCACTACCCCTGACTTCACTGCCTCCCCCCCCAGATTGCCAGCTAAATGCCACCCCTGGCCAGCTGACCCCTCAGGAGCCCCAGCTCTGCCTGGTGGATGCCGGCTACTTCCTCAACACGAGCTGTCCCTGCATGTTCCGGCCAGGCCGCAGGCTGGACCTCATTCTCTCCTTTGACTACTCCCTCTCCTCACCTTTTGAGGTACCTCCAGTCACCCCATGGGAACCCCCAACCCTCTGCTCAGGGGCAAGCACTGGCCACTGGGCCACTGGCCCAGACCTTCTGTGTTCCTAAGGAGAGGGAGTGGGACAGGCTCCGACCCGCACACTTCTTCCAGGATCCTTCGTGTGGAGGTGCTGGGTCCTGGGCTTCCAGGATGGGGAACAGGGAGGAAGCTGTCAGGCTTACCCTAAGAGGAATGCAAGATGGAAGTAGGAGGAGACTCTGGCCTGTCCACATCCATCCCCGAGGGCCTCCCTGGCTGGCAGTGGCAGCTGGGGGTCCGGGGAGGTGTTGGGGTGGTAGGTAAGGCTCTGATACAAAAATGGGTCTCCTGCTGAGGACCTTTAGGCTCTGCGATTTGAATAACCCAGCAACAGCAATCCCAAATGGGGTGGTGATGCTAGATCTGTAGCCCACCATGAGGTTTCAACCAACAACACTGCAAACCACTGGGATGCTTCACCTCCCTCCAAGGCAGAGGCACAAAGTAGCTTGACTGGGCCATGAACAGGGTAGAACCAGGTTGTCTTGACACTGAGCAGTCGGTTTGGGCTGGAGCCACCCTAGAGTGACTCCACTCTGGAGCACTGACCTAGATAACTGGGAAGTAGCTGGTTCTCCCTGGGCCCCCCATCCCCTACCAGGTGCTGCAGCAGACTGAGCTGTACTGCCGGGCCCGGGGTCTGCCGTTCCCCCGAGTGGAGCCCAGCCCGCAGGACCAGTGCCAGCCGGGAGAGTGTCATCTCTTCTCAGACCCCACCTGCCCTGACTGCCCTGTGCTGCTGCACTTCCCGCTGGTCAATGCCTCCTTCCAGGACCACTCAGCCCCCGGTAAGGCAGCCCCTCCCTCCCTTACAGCCTGGCAGCCCAGATCCTCAAAGGCACCGCCCTGGGCCCTCTGGTGCCCCTGCAGCCAGCAGAGAGGAGAGCTTAACGGCTAGTCCCGCCCACTTTGCAACACAACAGTCCTGAGCCCGGCCTCTGTTGTGGGTGCCCGCATCCCTGCAGGGGCTATCTTTTTACAAAGTCACTGTACTGCTGTCCTCTGTTATGATCCCAGACTCCTTCAGCCTTCCCCCTACAATCCCCCTAGCCACCCCCGGGGCTCCTCTGCTCTCCTGCTCTGTGGGGGGATGTATCGGAACCCCGCATCCGGGGCCTTGCCTCCATTGTCACCATCCGCAGCCATCTCTGCCCTGCTCAAGCACCAAGTCAGAGGACTTCATGAAGGCTCTGCAGGCAAGACAGGCAGAGAAAAGAGGCCAGTCCCCTCTCTCAGGTTCCCCTGAACCTCCCTGGGGGCTCATTTGGACTATATTGCCCCTCCCCAGCCCAGGGTGACATCCTTTCTCCGGGAGCTGTACCTCTACTCTGGGGCCGCTGAAATCTAAGCCCTCATCACCTTCCTTCCAATCTTCACCTCCCATTTGCTGGTCAGACTTTTATCTCCTTTTAGTGGAAAACCTACTTTCTGCCTTTGGGCATTATTCCTGGCTTTCTTATTCCCACCATAATTTCAAACCTTCCAGCTTTACTCGTTAAATGCTCAGCCCAGGTCTTAGCGGTTCTCTTCCTCTCTTAACAAAGATGGGTTTTTGCAAAGCGAAAGTCCTTTGGTTTTCAGACTCTTGTTTCCGTTGTGAGTTTTAAGATTCCATTCACTAACCTAATTGACTTTGTTTTTCTGGCTGTTTCCACCTTACCCCTGATGGTGATACAGGGAGATACCACAGGGCTGCCTGCATAACAGAAGTGTAATGCTACAAGGAAATGTGGGGCATGGCAAACTTCCCATAGCTCAGAATAGTATCCTACTAATCACATTATATTTCTGGGCAAAGGACACAGAGGGTTGGGAGAAAAGCAAGGAGTCTCTTCAGTGGGGAGCAGCCCACCCCTGGGCCTAGCTGTGGAGGACTCTGGGTCCTGCCCCTGACCCCCTACCCCCTGGGCAGGTGTGCAGCGCAGCCCTGCAGAGCTCCCAGCTGGCCAGGTGGATCTCACTGGGGCCACCTCGCCCTACTCCCTGTTCAACATGACCTACAAGGAGGAAGACTTTGACCGCCTGCTGCAGCTCAGTGACTACAATGTACAGAACAGCCAGGGCACCATCCTGCAGGCCTTGAGGACTGTTCTGGAGCGCCACGCTCTGGGGGCCAGGCCTCCAGGGGCACAGACTTGAGGCTGTTCAAGGGCCCCAGGACCCTGAGGGCCACACTCTCACCCCCTTGGGCTGGGGGCTTAACCTAACTGCAGCTGGACACAGCCACAGCCCTCACGAGGCTGGAGTTCCCGGCTCTCCCAGGCCTGGGCCACTTCTGCAGCTGGTTGCACTGCCCAGAGGGGCCTGCTTCCCACTCAGAGTTTTCCCTCACCTTCAAAACTAGTTTGATGAAATAAACCCCTTACCAGGCCAGTGGATAGAACAGCTGGTCTGACCACAGAAACATTCACATGTGATTATTTTCATGCCTAAGCAGAATGGATCTGGGGTGTAAGCTGGAGGTATCAGACCATGAGCAGGGACGGGCATGGCAGGGGATGGCGTGACTGAGAGGTGGCTCCAGGCATCAAGAATCACAGTATATCCTGAGAGTCTCCTCTTCTTCCTCCTCCTCCTCATTCTTCTTTTATACTATTTTAAAACAACTTCAGTGAGATAGAATCTACATACCATACAACCCATCCATCTATAGTGTACAATTCAGTGGCTTTTACTGTATATTCAGAGTTGTGTGACTAACACCACCATCAATTTGAGAACATTTTCATTACCCCACGAGAAAGCCCGCATCCCTTAGCTGCCATCCTCAAACCCACCCTCCAGCCCTAGGCAACCACTAATCTACTTTCTATTTCTACAGATTTACTTACTCCAGACATTTCATATAAGTGGAATCATATAGTATGTGGCCTTCTATGTCTGGCTTCTTCCATTTAGCCCAACATTTTCAAGATCCATCCACATTGTAGCATGTACTGGTACTTCATCCTTTTTATGGTTGGATAATATTCCATTATATAGCTATATCACAATTTATTCTTCAGTTGATGGATGTTTGGATTGTTTCCACTTTTTTGGCCATTATGACTAATGCTGCTGTGGATATTCATATGCAAGTTTTTATGTGGACAATGTTTTTAATTCTCTTGCACATATACCTAGGAGTGAAATTGCTGGGTCATATAGTCAATTTCTGCTTAACCTTTTGAGGAACTGCCTGTTTTCCAAAGCCATGTTGGAGCCAAGGGCAGGCCACCCCAATGTGCCATTGTGACATGCAGATTATTTCAGAGTTGAGAACAATCAAGGGGCAAAAAGACCCAGAAAGAAACTTTGACCTCCCACCCCCCAACTGCATAAAAAGAATTTAGAGGACATGCTTAAGGAAGAGAGCTATCACATTAGATAGCTATATTATAATGTAAACTAGGTGTGGTAGACAGGGAGGGGTGTAGCTGAGTGTTCAAGTTCCTCTTTGTGTCCCCTCATTGTTTATTTTTTCTGTGTGGCCCAGGAAATATTTGTTCAAACATTTACTCTTCATATCCTGTGAATTACTTTCCTTTACCTTTGAAGTCTCAGACGCCTATCCCATATATACCTCTGTCTTTGGAACCCATGTCTGTGGATTCTCCATACATATGTAATTAAACTTTGTTTTTTCCTCTTAATCTGTCTCATGTCAATTTGATTCTTAGACCGGCTAGAAGAACCTTGAGGGATAGAGGAAATTTCTTTCTCCCCAACAGCAGCTATACAATATGACATTTCTGTCTGTATTGTATGAGGGTGCAAATTTCTCTCCATCTTTGGCAACACTTGTTATTGATTACAGAAAGAACATTATGTTTACTAGGTTCCCCCCTTCACCAAGTCCCCCCCACATACCCCTTCACAGTCACTGTCCATCTGCATAGTAAGATGCTGTAAAATCACTACTTGTCTTCTCTGTGTTGCGCAGCCCTCCCCGTGTCCCCCATGCACTATACATGCTAATCATAATGCCCTCTTTCTTTTTCCCACCCTTATCCCCTCCCTTCCCACCCATCCTCCCCAGTCCCTTTCCCTTTGGTAACTATTAGTCCATTCTTGGGTTCTGTGATTCTGCTGCTGTTTTGTTCCTTCAGTTTCCCTTTGTTCTTATACTCCACATATGAGTGAAATCATTTGGCTCCTCCGCCTGGCTTATTTCACTGAGCATAATACCCTCTAGCTCCATCCATGTTGTTGTGCATGGTAGGATCTGTTCTTTTCTTATGGTGTTAGGGTCCAGGCTTCCGAGGCTTCCCCAGAGAACAAACTACACAGGCATAGAGATGTAAATTCAAGCAAAGTCTTTATTCAGCTAGCTAGCTGAGGTCCAAGTCAGCCCGATGCAGCGGGTCTCAACAAGGACCCCGAGCACTCAGAGCCAAGGGTTTATATAGCAATTTCAAAGCACTTAACTCATAGCAATTTTCTATAACTATACATTATTCTTGCAAGACATATATCCTGGGGTTAAGCAAGGGCAGGGTAAGACTACTCCTCAATGGTTAGGGAGGTTCTGCACGATAAGCTTGGTATGTAAGATTTACTGACCAAGGTTAGCTGACCAAGGGTCACAGCTGCCCACCACCCGGTGCTCATGATTAACTTGTTTTTCAAGGCCTTACCCAGGCCCAGGGTTTGTTTTTTTGTCTTTTTTTTTTTTTTTTTTCCTCTGAGTCACACTCTCAGAAAATGGTTTCTAGGTTTCTAAGATGGCTATGCTTATGCTAATTTACTAATCTTACTAATGCTTAGATTCTACATTTCCCCACTTTCCTTTGACCATTCCAATCATGGAATGTTTGTTTCTTCCTGCTGTGTGAGTGAATGATACTGAGGTCTCAGCATTAGCACCTGAACAGCACTCACTCTTTCCCTAACAAAGGCTATTAGCCGGTTTAAGATACAGGGACCTAAAGTGAGAAGCAGTATAAAAATAAGCAAGGGCCCTGCCAGGGTGGATATCAGGGTTGTAAACCGTGGGGATTTAGTAAACTAGGATTCAAATAGCCCTTGGCTGGCCTCTCGCTCTCTCTTCCTTTGATCTGGTCTCTCTCTAAGTTTAGACATTGAATCTCTTACTATTCCGGAATGGTCTGCTGTTAAGGTTTAGCTAAGTTTTATTAGTTCTTTTTCCTGACTCTTAATGCTCTCTGCACTCCTTTACAATGGCTGTAATATTCCATTGTGTATATGTACCACATCTTCTTTATCCATTCATCTACCGATGGACATTTAGGTTGCTTCCATATCTTGGCTATTGTAAACAGTGCAGCGATAAACATAGGGGTGCATATGTCTTTTTCAAACTGGAGTGCTGCATTCTTAGGGTAAATTCCTAGAAGTGGAATTCCTGGGTCAAATGGTATTTCTATTTTGAGCATTCTGAGGAACCTCCATACTGCTTTCCACAATGGTTGAACTAATTTACATTCCCACCAGCAGTGTAGGAGGGTTCCCCTTTCTCCACAACCTCGCCAACATTTGTTGTTGTTTGTCTTTTTGATGATGGCGATCCTTACTGGTGTGAGGTGAGATCTCATTGTGGTTTTAATTTGCATTTCTCTGATGATTAGCGATGTGGAGCATCTTTTCATGTGCCTGTTGGCTATCTGGATTTCTTCTTTAGAGAACTGTCTATTCAGCTCCTCTGCCCATTTTTTAATTGGATTATTTGCTTTTTGTTTCTTGAGGCGTGTGAGCTCTTCATATATTTTGGATGTCAATCCTTTATTGGATCTGTCATTTATGAATATGTTCTCCCATACTGTAGGATACCTTTTTGTTCTGTTGATGGTGTCCTTTGCTGTACAGAAGCTTTTTAGCTTGATATAGTCCCACTTGTTCATTTTTGCCTTTGTTTCCCTTGCCTGGGGAGATATGTTCATGAAGAAGTCACTCATGTTTATGTCCATGAGATTTTTGCCTATGTTTTTTTCTAAGAGTTTTATGGTTTCATGACTTACATTCAGGTCTTTGATCCATTTGGAGTTTACTTTCATGTATGGGGTTAGACAGTGATCCAGTTTCATTCTCTTACATGTAGCTGTCCAGTTTTACCAGCACCATCTGTTGAAGAGACTGTCATTTCCCCATTGTATGTCCATGGCTCCTTTATCAAATATTAATTGGCCATATATGTTTGGGTTAATGTCTGGAGTCTCTAATCTGTTCCACTGGTCTGTGGCTCTGTTCTTGTGCCAGTACCAAATTGTCTTGATTACTGTGGCTTTGTAGTAGAGCTTGAAGTTGGGGAGAGAGATCCCCCCCCTTTATTCTTCCTTCTCAGGATTGTGTTGGCTATTTGATGTCTTTGACGGTTCCATATGAATTTTTGAACTATTTGTTCCAGTTCATTGAAGAATGCTGTTGGTAATTTGATAGGGATTGCATCGAATCTGTATATTGCTTTGGGCAGGATGGCCATTTTGACGCTATTAATTCTTCCTAGCCATGAGCATGGGATGAGTTTCCATTTGTTAGTGACCTCTTTAATTTCTCTTAAGAGTGTCTTGTAGTTTTCAGGGTATAGGTCTTTCACTTCCTTGGTTAGGTTTATTCCTAGGTATTTTATTCTTTTTGATGCTATTGTGAATGGAATTGTTTTCCTGATTTCTCTTTCTATTAGTTCATTGTTAGTGTATAGGAAAGCTACAGATTTCTGTGTGTTAATTTTGTATCCTGCAACTTTGCTGAATTCCGATATTAGTTCTAGTAGTTTTGCAGTGGAGTCTTTAGGGTTTTTTATGTACAATATCATGTCATCTGCAAATAGTGACAGTTTGACTTCTTCTTTACCAATCTGGATTCCTTGTATTTCTTTGTTTTGTCTGATTGCCATGGCTAGGACCTCCAGTACCAAGTTGAATAGCAGTTGGGTGAGTGGGCATCCCTGTCTTGTTCCCGATTTCAGAGGAAAAGCTTTCAGCCTCTTGCTGTTCAGTATGATGTTAGCTGTGGGTTTATCATATATGGCCTTTATTATGTTGAGGTTCTTGCCCTCTATGCCCATTTTGTTGAGAGTTTTTATCATGAATGGATGTTGAATTTTGTCAAATGCTTTTTCAGCATCTATGGAGATGATCATGTGGTTTTTGTCCTTCTTTTTGTTGATGTGGTGGATGATGTCGATGGATTTTCAAATGTTGTACCATCCATGCATCCCTGGGATGAATCCCACTTGGTCATGGTGTATGATCCTCTTGATGTATTTTTGAATTCAGTTTGCTAATATTTTGTTGAGTATTTTTGCATCTACATTCACCAGGGATATTGGTCTGTAGTTTTCTTTTTTGGTGGGGTCTTTGCCTGGTTTTGGTATTAGGGTGATGTTGGCTTCATAGAATGAGTTTGGGAGTATTCCCTCCTCTTCTATTTTTTGGAAAAGTTTAAGGAGAATGCGTGTTATGTCTTCTCTGTTTGATAAAATTCCAAGGTAAATCCATCTGGCCAGGGGGTTTTGTTCTTGGGTAGTTTTTTGATTACTAATTCAATTTTGTCTCTGGTAATTGGTCTGTTTAGATTTTCTGTTTCTTTCTGGGTCAGTCTTGGAAGGTTATATTTTTCTAAGAAGTTGTCCATTTCTCCTAGGTTTTCCAGCTTGTTAGCATATAGGTTTTCATAGTACTCTCCAATAATTCTTTGTATTTCTGTGGGGTCCGTTGTGATTTTTCCTTTCTCGTTTCTAATTCTGTTGATGGCTCTCTTTTTCTCTTAATAAGTCTGGCTAGAGGCTTATCTATTTTGTTTATTTTCTCGAAGAACCAGCTCTTGGTTTCATTGATTTTTTTTTCTATTGGTTTATTCTTCTCAATTTTATTTATTTCTTCTCTGATCTTTATTATGTCCCTCCGTCTGCTGACTTTAGGCCTCATTTGTTCTTCTTTTTACAATTTTGATAATTGTGACATTAGATTATTCATTTGGGATTGTTCTTCTTTCTTTAAATATGCCTGGATTGCTGTATACTTTCCTCTTAAGACTGCTTTTGCTGCGTCCCACAGAAGTTTGAGCTTTGTGTTATTGTTGTCATTTGTTTCCATATATTGCTGGATCTCCATTTTAATTTGGTCATTGATCCATTGATTATTTAGGAGCATGTTGTTAAGCTTCCATGTGTTTGTTTTATTGGCCTTTTATATATCTTCTTTAGAGAAATATGTATTCAGATATTTTGCCCATTGAAATTGGATTTTGTTTCTTGTTGAGTTATAAGAGATCTTTATATATTCTATATACAAATCCCTTATCCAATATATGATTTGCAAAGGTTTTCTCCCTGTCTGGGGTTGTCTTTTCACTTTTGACAGTGTTCAAAGCACAAAAGTATGGGTTTTGTTTTTTTTTTTTTGATGCCACTTATCTGTATTTTCTTTCGCTGTTTGTGATTTTGCTGTCATATTTAAGGAACCATTGCCTAATCCAAGATCATGAAGATTTATACCTATGTTTATTTTGGTACTTTTACAGTTCTAGCTCTCACGTTTAGGTCTTTGATCCACTTTGAGTTAAGTTTTGCATATGATGTGAAGTAGAGGTTCAACTTCATTCTTTTTCCTGTGGATACCCAGTTATTCCAGCACTATTTGTTGAAAAGGCTGTTCTTTCCCCATTGAATTGTCTTCACACCCTCATCAAAAATCAATTAGCTATAAATGTGAGGGTTTATTTATGGGCTTATTTCATTGATCTATTTGTCTAGCCTTAGGTTGATAACACACTACTTGATTACTATAGCTTTGTAGTAAATTTTGAAATGGGGAATTGTGAATCCTCCTCTTATTATTATCTCTTCCTTTGCAAGATTGTTTGGGTTATTTGGGGTCCCTTGAATTTCTATATGGATATTAGGATTAACTTGTCAATTTGTGCAAAGAAGATACCTGGGACTTTGAAGGGATGAATCTATAGATGAATTTGGGGGATATTACCATCTTAATACATCTTCAAATTTAGGAATATCTAATATCTTTAATTTGTTTCAACAATGTTTTGTAATTTTCAGTGTACAAATATTACACTTGTTTGGTTATATTTATTCCTAGTCTTCTATTCTCTTTGATGCTTTGTAAATTGAGTTATTTTCTCAATTTTAATTTTGCATTGTTCATTGTATTTGTAAAGAAATACAATTAGTTTTTGTATATATTGACCTTGCAATCTGTAATCTTGCTGAACTTATTTATTAACTCTCATAGTTATAGGTAATATAAGTATAGAGTTTTCCTCAGTTTTTTTTTGACTTATTAAAATTTTCTACATGAAAGATCATGTTACTGCAAATAGAGAAAAAGATGGTTTTGCTTTTTTCTTTCTGATCTTAATGCCTTTTATTTATTTTTCTTGCTGTGACTAGAACCTCCAGTATAGTGTTGAATAGAAGTGGTAAGACCAGACATCCTTGTCTTGTGTCTAACGTTGGAAGGAAAGCATTCAATCTGGAACCATTAAGTATGACATCAGCTGTGATTTTTCTTAGGTACCCTTAGCAGGTTGAGGACGTTCCCTTCTCTTCCCAGTTTGTCTAGGGTTTTTTACCATGAAAGCCACAGAATTTTGTCAGATGCTTTTTCTGTTTCTATTGAGACAACTATGTCATTTTTTCCCCTTTTATTAATGTGATATATTGCAATAATTGATTTTTGGATGTTAAACCAATAGGGCACTCCGGGGATAAATCCTACTTGGTCATTTAATGCTTTTTATGTATTGCTGCCACAGTCATTTATGATCTCCCAACTCAAAGGGACACACACACACACACACACACACACAACTACGGCTGCCCTGGCCCTGGGTGGGTATCACAGTGACAGACCCTGGTTCTGGGATTGCTCTCAACTGACGACCTCTCCACAGGACCCTCTTTCCTCCTTCTCTTATGTATTTGGTGTTATTTTTATTCTAAAATCTCTCCATTTTATCACAAACTTATTTGTCAGTGGTGTTGATGATGGTAGCTAGCAGCTTGAGACGGAAAACCACTCCTGTGTGTCTCCCTCGCCTCTCACACACAACACCATGGACACCTCTGGTCGCCAGTGAGTGGGTTTTTCCTCCACACCAAGCAGTTCTCTGCAACACTAGCTAGGTGTCCTATAATTTAATTCAATTGTGAGACTATCTACCTGGATTTAGCATCAGACCCCACAAGTTAATGGTTCAGTCCCACAAGGCCGCCCCTACTTTCGTTGTCAGTTCCAAGTACCAGGTTGTCATCAGTACTTTTGACTAACTGGCTACAAATCAGCGTACCCATGACCCCTCCTTAAGGTCAGTAATTTGTCACAATGTCTCACAGAATTCAGTGAAACACTTATTTATGTTCACCAGTTTATTAAAGGATGTAATAAAAGATACAAATGAACAGCCAGAGGAAGAGACACATAGGCCATGGTAGAAGGGTCAAGCACAGCAGCTCCTGTCCCGGTGGGGTCAGGGTGTATCACCCTCCTGGTGTGGATGTGTTCACCAGCCTGGAAGCTCCCAGAACCATATACTCTTGGGATTTTTGTGGAGACTTTATCACATATGCATGATCAATTATTAACTCCATTTCCCAACCCCTGTCCTCTCTCCAGAGAATGGGGGCTGGGGTTGAAAGTTTCAGGCTTCTAATCATGGCTTGATCTTTCCAGTGGCCAGCCCCACCCAGGAGCCCACCAAGAGTCACCTCATTAAAACAAAAGAAAATCTCATCACCCAGGAAATCCCAGAGTGCTCAGGGTTAGATGTGCCTGTCACCCAGGAAATCACAAAGGTCTTAGGAACTCTGTGAGGAACTGGGCTCCAGACCAAATATCAGAACAAATGATTCTCCTAACACCCCTGTTTATGTAGGTTTTAGGAACTGTGTGTCAAGAACCAGGGGCAGAGACAAATGTATATATTTCTTATTATTGTACACGGCTATTGTGTTTTCTTTCATGGGCATTTTATGTTATTGCTCTTATTTTCTCACGGCTGCCCAAATATGTTCAGTAGTATTATTATCTCAATTTTATCAATGATGAAATTCAGGGCTGAGAAAGACAAAAAGCAGGGCCTGGTCCAGTCTCCTGGGAGCTGACCTGGCACTAGCTTGTGGGCCGTGGTGTTCTGATGGACACACTTTCACAGAACACCAACATCAGATGACAGCATCACGGTGCAAGCATGATGGAGTGAGCAGAAATAAGGCCACGCCATAATCCTGTCAGCATGGCCAAAAACAGGCTCACTGTGAAGCTACCAAAATGACCAAACTTTGCCCTCTCCTGCTTAGCATGAGAGATTGCTGCTGCTCTAACAATTATAGCCTTAGCCCTGCCCCATCTCCCACTTCCCGGGTAAACATTATTCATACCCAGTCTCAGAACAACCTGCATTTTCTGACAGCACCCAATCCAGAGCAGTGCTTCACTTCCTTGAACATTCTGTGAATCACCTCACATAAGGCCTAAGTCCACAATAGATGCCTCCTTACCCCCCACGTACTGAGCTACTCCATGGTTCCCCAAGGTGTGTGGTATCCTTGGGTGCACCAAGTACTAATAAACCCAAATTTGTTCAAGTGCAGTGATACTCTTGGTGGTCTTTGGCTAGTGGGCATCAAGGTCTCTAAACTCAGAAGTGGCAAAGCCAGGACTGAAGGCTTTAAAATCAGTGTCAGGCTTCTAATTCTCACACCACCCTGCATTGTTGGGCACTTAGTGGGTAACATGCCACATTACTGTGGGGAATTAGCCCTAGACAGAGGTCTGGCCTTTGCCCTGGGCTACTGGAGGTGGAGTGGCCCACCTGATGGGAGTGTCTGTCTGTCTGGGGGTTTTGGCCATGGGACAGCCTAACAATGTGATTTGTGAAGGGGGCTCTGAAACTGTGAATCAGTTCTGAAATCCAGAACAGCTGCAACTAACTCTATTACTTAAAATTCTGAAGGGGTTGGAGCCAGGAGGTGAGTCACATGGGCAGTATGTGTTTGAGCCCCAATAAAAATTCGGGGCACCAAAGGCTTGAGCAAGTGTCCCTGGTTGGCAGTTGTCTGTGCACGCCGTCACACACCGGCGGAAGGAGGCAGGGCTGCCCAGGACTCCACAGTGGGGGGTGGCTCAAAGTCCACACTGAGACCCTTCCTGGACGTTTCTCTGTACATCTCTCCCTTTGGCTGGTTTCAATGTGTACCTTTTACTATTAAAAAACAAAACAAAACACTGAATCATAAGTATAGAGTTTTCCTCAGTTCTGTGAGTCATTCTAGAAAATCATCAAACCTGAGGGTGGTCCTGGGGAATGTGGCTGCTGTCTGAAGTGAGGGCAGCCTTGTAGGGGCCACAGCTGCCTTGCGCTGCTCAGATTGGTGAGCTCCCTTGCAAGCGGGATGGGGCCTAAGTCCTGCGCACACTCACCAGCCCTGAGGACCGTGCTCTCAGCCTACAGTTTGGCTGACTCAGGGAACCTATGCTCTGGAAAATGAGAAGGAAAACAAGCAGGAAAAAAGATTCTTTCCACTTGGGTAGCTTTTAATACAGCCAGAGAGAGGGCCGAGTTGTTCCATATAGCTCCAGAGGAGGACAGGCTCAGGCTCAAGGCCGTGAGTGTGTCTGTGCGTCTCACCCCCCACCCCTTGACCAGCTGTTACTGCCCCAGGCTTCCTGACTACCTGGGGACCAGGAGGTCCCCTCAGCCCCACCCTGATCTGGGTGGGGACCGTGACTCGGCCTGCCCACAGGCTCCTTGCAGATTGCACAAGTCTCCTCCTGTTGGTTCTGTCTCTGAAGAAGCCTGACTAATCCAGTGTCCCTTAAGGAGGAGAAAAGGAAAAGCCCCGTCATCCTGGTGGTGAAATCTTAGATTCATTTTCTTAAAGTCCAAGGATCAAGCTCAGGATGCCTGCTAACTTTGTTTTTTAACTGCAGCTCCCTGGGTCTCTTTCCATTTCTGTGGGCCAGGAAACCAGGCAAGATGTAGCTGGTACTCTGCAGTCAAGGTGTTGGCTGGGGCTACAGTCAGCTCAAGGCTCAGCCAGGGAAGGATCTGCCTGCAGGCTGACACATGTGGTTGATGGCAGGACTCAGGTCCCCATGGGCTGTTGCCCTGAGGTTGCCCCCAGTCCCCTGTCACCAGGTCCGTCTGCTGGGCAGGTCACCACATGGCCGCTGGCTTCATCAAAATGAGCAAGCAAGAAGAACCAGAGAGGGGCCTGAGCGACATTCTAGAGGAAGAAAATGACCAAATTCTGTGGCAGGTTGGATTCAGAGGTGTAAGGGAGGTGAAGATCCACGGAAGACCCTGCGGACTGCAGCCTGAAATGACGGTGGCAATGAGAATGATGAGGTGCTGTGGAGTGACTTCCGGCCTTTGCTGCAGCTCAGTTTGGAGCATCGTCCTGTGGCGAGCTCTCTCTGAGAAGTCTCTCCCTCTGAGAGGCTGTGCTCACAGAGGTGAGCTCAGACCCACAGTCTGACATCAAAGAGTGCTGAGAGAGGGTGATCAGAGCAGCGCACTGCATCCCCGGGCCACAGAGGCTGGCGGAGGGTGAGCAGGGGATCAGCCAGAGACACCAGGAGACTTTTTTAGGGCTGCAGAGGTGGGCACTTTCTCCCGGTGGACTTGAACCTGAGTGGGTGGGGGCTAACATGAGTGCTACTATCCAGCCCTGAGGAAAGAAGAGCTTGTCTGATGGTGGAGGCAACACAGGGGTAGCTGGGCCCAGGGATGAGAGAGACATTATTCTGTGTCAGTTCAATCAGTCTCCTTCCCAACTGCACAATCATTCATTCCAATAAGTATTCCCATCCCCCTCCCATCCATTTTTTTGCCTAATCTCACTTGAGTTGGGGTTTTTGTCAATCTTAAATCCTAAATTTCTAAATCCTAACTAATATACAGGAAAAGAGAGTTTAATGGAGAGGAGGAGAGTATCTGACTCAGAACTCTGAGGTGGAAGGAAAATTAAACCGAGAGCAGGCTTTGGCCACCAGGTGATTAATAAAGACTTTAAGATCAGGTGTATACCCTAGAGTGACTGGTGCACGCACACACACACACCAGGAGACATATGTGAGACTGTAGCAGCACTCTTTGTGTTGCCAAAAAGCCAAATCCAAATGTCCACCAATAGGAAAATGGATAAATAAATTACGTTCAAACTGTAGAATGCTATACAGCAAGGAAAAAGACAGACTACATCCTTCCACATTGACAAGGATGAATCGTAAAAACACACTGATGAATGAATAAAATAAGTGTTGTTGCATTTGGATCGGTACCCAAAAATCCAAAATGCATTATTTAGGGACACATACATAACCAAAGTCGAGAAAATAATAAACATATAATTCAGATTAGTTGTTACGTTCCAGGGAAGGTACATGACTACAGAGAGGCACAAAGGAGTTTCAAAAGCATTGGCAATATTCTGTTTCTCCAGCTGGGGGGGGTAGTGCACATGCATGTATGTGTCTTAGTCTTTTGCGTATCATATATGTATGTCTGATATATATTCCTTTGTATTGTGAAACACGTCATAATAAAAATAAAGAGGACAATCCCTGGGAGGCTATCACAGCATGCAGTTACCTGGATGGTGTTCTTATGCCTAATTTGGCAGTTCTGGGTACAGCAAACAAAGGGAACGAGCAATGGCAGCCATTTGTCAAACAAGACCTATGGGCTGAACACTCGTAAGCAATTGAATTTTCTCATTTAAGCCTCGTAACAGCCCAGTGAGGTAGGTACTGCGCTGGGAGCTAGGTTATGAGGGTGGAGTCAGGGAAATCAGAGACAGCGAGAAGAGAGCGGTGTAGCCAAGACTTGAACCCAGGTCACCTGCAGAACTCACATGCTGGACCAACCCACATGCTGCCAAAGCCTGCCTTCAGAGGCAGGCCAAGGCCCTGATCATCCTCATTCCCAATGCAGAGCTCTGGTAATGGCTGGACTGGCCGAAGAGCCTATGAATGCCTCATCCTCCCACAGGATCTAGAACAGCTGAATCTGTGGTGCAATCTGGGTCCAACCTGCCCAAGACTGAGAAGGAACAGTGACTTGTGTGGACTGAGGGAGTTCTCCGGACTCAGGAATTTCAATGCAAAATGGAGAGCCCAGGCAAACCACGAAAAGTTTGTCATCTTACCTCACAGCTGGTCTCGAGCATAAGCAAGGATGGAGCACAGGCTGACCTGATGCTGCGCAGGTGCAGGAAGAAAGTGAGAAAACCCCCACGTGACTCCTGACTGCTGGCTGTGTGGAGGCACCCACTAGTGCAACACGCTCCAGTCAACTTCCCGAGATTCTGCTAATCAGAAAAACAACGTGTCCCCCTCGTGGGAAGGGGTGGGGAAGAGCAGGAGTGCGCGTCCCTTCCTAATGGGCAGGGAGAAACATGTGAGAACAGGAGCAGAAAGCATTTGCCTCCCAGGAGGGGGCGCAAGCTCTTCCCCGACTCCACGCCTTCTCAGAAAGCGGGGTCTGGTGGGAATGATCCCTGAGTGAGCACTGAGCAGCGAGGCACCTCCCATCTGAGAAGGTAAGGAGATTAGGATTGTGAGAGAGGGCTGGAACCTAAATCCTCGTCTGCATACCTGGGGATGATTATTGAATTTTAGTCCGTTTCTCATCACTGAAAGGAGGCAATAAGCACTTCATAGTCCTGCTGTAAAGATTACACAAATCACTGTATGCGAAGAAGTTGACTTAATATCTGGCACATAAAAGGTAATTGATAAATGGTAGTTGTTGTGGATAAAGTGAAGGTTCCTGTGGCCAGGATTCTCACCTGGCCCTGGTTGGCCAGCTCACTGCACACGTGTGGGCAACACGTCGTTATTGACTCTATATCTGGAGCTCCACCCAGTGCTCTGGGCAACACGGGGTGGCACAGCTGCGAGACTGCACCGACAGAGAGGCCCAGAGGCAGAGACCAGCTTGCTGCATGCAGACGCGCTCTAAGTGGGATTCTAGTGATTGACCTGCCACCGTGGGAATAAAAATTGGGTATAACCCCAAGAACGTTCTACTGTCATTTCTTTGGTCACATTGAATCCATAGTGAACTTGCCCAAGGCTGAAACCCATTGGCATGACAGTTGCCATTTCAATTTTTTGTCATTATTTTAAGGATGAACCTGTATCTTGACTGTGAGATGGAGATGGAGCACTCATATTTACATAAATGATCACTGGTTCAAGTACAACCCAGGCTATGACACGAGATAACGCTGTGCAAAGAGCCATGATTACAGTTCAGCTGGGTGCCATCAGGGGGCGGTGTTGCCAAATGACTTGCCAGGACAAACAAAAAAGTGGGCCCCAAACACACACACAGGATACTCAGCACTCTGTAAACCTTTCCACACAATATGCTTTAAAGCTCAGGTATGAGTCTTAAATATTAGTAACCAGCATTTACATATTTATTCAAGGAAGGACATAATTCAGAGCAAAATTCAAAGACATGCAGGCTTAGGTAACCCTCTCACTGAATGACTATCACAATCCAACAGCACCTGGAACTTCTCTCTTTATGGCTAGGATGGCCATCAACAGTGAAATGGATAAATACATCTTGGTATAGTCATGCCATTGAATACTGTGCAGCTATGAATACAACCACTTTTATTGACACACAACAATATGGATGGATTTTATAAACATTCAGTGTAAGAAGGCATAAAAGAACAATTCTGATGACTATATAAATTTCCAAAACTGATAAAATGAATTATGGCATTAGACATCAGGATAGTGTTTATTTTGGGGGTCAGGGAGCACAGGGATTGGAAGGGATCGTAAGAAGAGTTTCTAGGATACTGGTAATGTCCTGTCTCTTGCTCAGGGAGTTGGTCCTGGGGATGTGTCCAGCAGTGAAAATTCATCAAACTGCGTGCATATGATTCATGCACTTTTCTGTATGTTCATTAAGCTTCGATTCAGAGTTGATTTTAAAGTGTTGGGATACCAGCATCTCCACAAGTGCACCATGCTAGTCTTTAATTTGTGCCCACCAGATAAGAATTCCCACTGCCCTCTGTCAACAACCCCTGCCCAGTGGCCTCCAGCAAGAGGGTATGGCCTATCCCAGCATGTCATCTCTGGCACTGGAGACTGTCTCGGTGGCAGACACTGAACTCAAGCAAGCTGATCAGAACCCCACCCTGGGATAAAGGTGCATGGTATAAAACATCTCCCTTGATATGGGACTTGCTGAGTTTGGGCTGCCAACACTATATCCCCTGTGGGTGGAAGGAGACTGTCTACATTCAGACAGAATAGGTCACGGGCAAACAGAAGCAGAGGAAGGGGGGATGGAAGCAGGACACAGACAGTCCTGCTGCTTCCAAACCCAGGTTCAATCCTTCCTCAGCTTCCCAGGATCTTCATTCATCAACTTTGTGAGCCAAGCCAGCATCTTACCCAGCTAGATGAGGCAATAAATTGCTATACACTTAGCCTGCTCCTGATACCTAAAGCTGAAAGAGTCCTGACTAATCCATTGAGCAACTGGGTGGACGACAGGGTCGCTTACTGAAGCAGACAACAGGAAGAGGAGGAGCATTCACTTCTGGAGAGCGCGGCTGCGTCATGAGTCCATCTCATCCAGGAAACGGATGAGCACCCTTCTGGGTGTCAGGAAGTTTCACAACTTGACGCTAGTGTTCATTTACATGATCTTTGTCTATACCAGGTGTAATGATTAGCCACCAAGGTAACAATGTGTAATCACTCCTGCTGGGGGTTCAAATGAGATTATATTCTTTTTAATTTTCAATCTAATTGACTTTGAGCCTTCAACTCATCAAGCTTAGAAATACACCTTTCCTTCCTGGATTTCTGCATCTGTGAAACCCCCAAGGCTCCCAGGGATGCCTGCTAGTCCAAAGGGTGAGTCCTGGCCATTAAAATCCTGAGGAAGGAAAACTGGACAACCTGCCTTCAGCCAAGGTTTGCAGCTGACTTTTCAGCTCTTTTTGCTCTCAGGGCCACACGGGGTCACTGTTGAAGCGCTGGCAACCCTGGCACCTGCTCCTGCCCCGCAGCATTGATGAAATACAGATGCTCCAGCTACTCTGGGGTTGTCCCCTTGCCCATTGCTGGACAATTTGAGCAGGCTGACTTGCACCCCACAAACTTCTGCGTCTGGCTTCACTCCTTCACCCCTTCCATGAATGAAGCTGAGAGGGCTTGCCACCCACAGGCTCCACTCACAAGGGGCAAGTGGCTTGGCTCGTCTGCCACTTTCCTGGTTCAGACCCCACCCTGGGTTCCTCGGTTCGTGATGTTCGCAGAGCCCACATCCCCTTTCCCCAAGAGCTGGTGTGCCCATGTGGCAGGGTTTTAAATGGTTTCTACCCTGCACCTTCAGCACACACAGGCCTAGCCTACCTTTCTTCCCACATTTCTACATTCTGGCCCCTGGAATGAGGGGAATTTTAACTCAGGCCACGCCCTGTCCCATTTCCTGCTCTGTGATTAACTCCTAAGTGTTCATGGAGGTGGGTGATGCTAAGTGCACCATGCTTAAAGTTAGGAAAATGGCCACTCTCCCCTTCATGGATGAGAAAAAATAAATCTTTTTTGTCAGTGTTAAAAAAAAATCATTGTTTTATTGGGATCATTAGAAGTTTCAACAGATTTGTAAAATTCATATGAGTCAGTCTGGTATTAAGCTGGGTTATTGAAATCACACTTTCTGTAATGGGATTGGGCAGAAAAGGGACTAACCTTGGTTACAGCCTTCGATTTGCCAGGTGTTAATTCTCACCTCAGCGAGATCTGTGTCAACATCATCACCAATATCCCTGATTTACAAACGCAGAAACCAAGGCCCTGAAAGGTTGGGTAGCTCGCCAACAGTAGGTTCTAGAGCTGTGGGAACCTCTTCCCTGCCCACCAAGCACACCCAGCTCCGTCCAGTGTGGAAACAAAGACTGCTGGAGAAGCACCAAGCCTTCTGTGTCTTTCCTAAGGTCACCGGATACTTCACATTTTCCATGGACCTGTAAGGAGATATTCTACTTGATTGTTACCTCCCTCTATCCATGGCAGAAGGTAAATCAGCTCCTTTTGATAAAGCCCCATTTCCCTTTTTTGAGCAAAATGAAGAGGCCTTTTGTTGCCTGAAACCAAAGTGCCTTCAGGAGAACCTGCCCACAGCTGACAACAGCCACAGCTACGGAGCCCGGGCCTGGCCCTACTCTAAGCCCTTTCCCAGCGTGACCAGCTCGTTCTGGGGTAACTATGAGACAATGTTGTTTTTCCCAATAACTGTCCCCAGCTACTCTGTCAAATCCTCATTTCCTGCTTGATACAGATCCTCATAGCAATATGAGACCATAGCCATTGCTCATTTAAACAACATACATTATTGTGTATTATGTTTATAGTTGTGAATCTTTTCTGATTCCCTAAAATTTTACAGGTGGATGGAATACTTATTAAGTAAGTCCTCAACTTCCAAAACCTGGAGACACAATGTTGCCCTTATACAATTAATTGATTTAATGTGCCATGAGCCAATTCCAGAACTTTTCATTTAATTTAAACAATTATCATGAAACAGCTTGATATCACTGGTTGGTTTGACAATCCCTTTCTCTACATTGTTTTCTCCCTTTATTTTTCAGTAAGAGGGCTTTCTTGTGGGAAAACTTCTTTCCTTAAAGAACCTGCCCCTGGAACCTGAGGATGCCTTTTTTCTTTCATGTATAGGACTTCCCACATCCTAAACGATTATTCTAATCTAACAACACATCCTGCCATTTTAACCATGCCATGGAAAATGCCTTTTCTTTACCAATGCTTTTTGCAATAATAAACAAAAACTACCAGTTATTTATCTCATTTCCAATGAGCATTACTTTTAGGACTAATCAAAGCAAAATAAAACCAATGTGGGAGAAAGTGAAGGGTCCTGTGGGCAGGATTCTCACCTGGTCCTGGTCGGCTTGCTCACTACAAACATGTGGGCAACACGTTGTTACTGATATAAAGAGCTCTGCCCAGTGCTCTGGGCTGCTGCGCGGCTGCAGGAGAGCAGAGGCTGGAGTGGTGGCAGCACTGAGGACAGAGACTGAGACGGCTGCGGGGGCAGAGAGGTCTGGAAGCAGAGACTGGCTTGCCGCACGCCGACTCGTTCTGTGTGGACAGGATTCTAGTGATTGACCTGCCACCCTGGGAATAAAGTTGAGTATAAACACTTTTGCCCCAAGAATATTCCACTGTCATTTCTTCAGTCTCACTGAATCCATAGTGAACTTGTCTGAGGTTGAAACCCATTGGTACGACAACCAACAACAGCTAAAATTTCACATGATAAACTTTAAAGAACCACATCTTGGGGATTAAAAAAAAAGAAAACCTGGCAAAAATCAGACCCGTTAATAAATAGTGACTACAAAAGAAAACTCACAAAAGTGATGCTATTTAAGGTAACCAGATTTGCCACCCCAAAATGTGCTACTCTGATATGTCAATTATTTGAGTTAAAGGCACCTAAAAAAACAGCAGGTGCAAGAAGGGTACACTGACCTTTTTCTACCTGAGTGATGGAGGATGCCCCCCAAAATCCCAGCAGGAAAGACACATCCTTATCACCTAATAAAGTTTGTGTTTTCTTGTTAACCTGTCTTTTGTTACAGAGCTCCAACCAAGAATCTAAGATGGGTAGAGGAAAAATTTGTCCTCCCCTACATTATAATAGATAAAATTTTATAGTCCATGAAAAAGACTTGATCTCAATGAAAATAAGTGGAAAAATAGTAACTTATTCTATTGAAAATTGATCAAGAAATTAAATTAGCTTAATTGAACTTGCTCTGGAAAAATACTTTTCCCCTTTTTCTCTTAAACTATGTAAATTTTAAAAATACATTTCCATGATAAACAATTAGAATGAAACAGGAATATACAGCCTCCCTTCACATACTTTGAATTCCCACTTCCCACTTTTATTATCAATTTTAGGCTTTTTTCATAAAAATAATTTCTAGATAAAAATTCACCAGTATTAGTATACTTCTCATTAAAATGTTTCTATTTAATGAAAAGAAGTCAAAAGTTCCTCAGCATTAGAAAGGGTCCACATGTCAAGGTCACACAACCAGGGCTAAAGGTCCTGTCCTTCCGTCCTACCATCTCAGTTTGTTCTCTGTCACGTCTCACCATTAAATGATGTACCTTCTGCAGATGAACCTCTGCCTTACCTTTCTTTGCCTCCCTCCCTGCCTCCTTTCCACCCTCCCTTTTTTGTCAGCATTTACCAAGCCCCTCTCATGGGTGCGGCACTTTTCTCCAGTCCCCTTTCTGGGAGCGGAGGAAGGCCACACAGAAGGCCTTTGTGGAAAGGAGTGCAGCCAGATGAGCACTGTGATGACGGGGTGGGGAGCCCGTATACGTATCTGATTGTGTATGTATTTAAGTTCCAAGCACACTTGCCATCAGGAACAATGCTAATTTAGCCCATCCCAGACCAGCATCCCGGGGATCCTGTGGACTCAGCCCTGACAGCGCCCAGCCAGCCGGTAGTGGGGCCACTTGTAGGACTGGTAGCCTGGTGCCCTCAGGACTTTCTGGGCACTGACCTTGTTAGGAAGGAAAAGACTCGGCTCGGTGTCACAGGCAAGTCAGATATAGTGAGATGAGAGACCAAAGTCAAGAAAGCAAAGTAAGTTTTAATACACCTGCATAGAGTAACAGATTGGGCCGGCCTAAGATAAGACAGGCAGGCCTGGCTGCTCTTTCTGAGGCTTCTTTTATGTGGTTTTGGCAGGGCAGAGAGGTCCTTGATTGACAGTGGTCAGCTATCTAGGCCTGTTCTGATCGGTGAAATGAGGACAGGGGCTGTGCTATGCCTGTGCCTCTCATGTTTCTTATCTGGGGGGACCCTGGACATTTCCTGAGTCACTCTTGGACCCTGTGGCTTCATCTGATTAACTATTTGAGTCATTTCTGGCTTTGAGGCTCTATTTGATCAACTCCCTGAGTCATCTTTGGGGGGCCCTTTCTCCTTTTCATCCCGCTCATTTCTGTTTTCTGCCTAACAACCTGCTCAAAGCAAGAACATTTGCTTTGGCTGAGGTTGAAGTTTATTTGCTTATCTATTATTTGCAATATGTAGGAGGATTTTGCAGGTGACTAAACTAAAACGAAGCCCGGAGACATCCCTTACAAACATCTCTTAAGGAAAAATATACCCAGATACTCCCAGACACAGATCTGGAAGAGATGTGAGGCTCCTCGCCCTCTGCCCACCAGCCCCTAACCCCTGAGGGCCTGTAGGGAGGGGCTACAGCAGCTTGGCTATAAGCTACCCTACAGGCTGGCAGTTCCAGCTCCTATGACCCTGGGGACATTGCCCAGTCACCTTCAGACTCATTTCCTTTGTTTCCTCAGCTTTATTAAGGTATGATGGACAAAATTTATATATATTAAGGTTGTACAATGTGAGTTTTTAAAGGCATATGATGTGATTGATATGCATTATGAAATGATTGCCACAATCAAGTTAACACATTCATCACCCCACACAGTTACCATTTTGTGTGTGTGTGTGTGTGTGTGTGTGTGTGTTGAGATATTTAAGATCTACTCTCTTATGCGTGATCAAAACCGAAAGTTTCTGTGATGACTGCCCTTGCACTGTTCACCATGTAAGAACTTATTCACTATGTAAGAACTTGTTCACCATGTAAGAACTTGTTCATTATGCTTCAGAAGATTGGAGACTGCTGAGAATTAGGCGTGGGGTTGATTAATGATTGTGCATTGAGTCCCCTATACAGAATTTTATTGTTGTTAACAACCATATGATCAATAAATATGAGCGATGCCCTCTCAAAAAAAAAAAAAAGATCTACTTTCTTAGCAAATATCAGCATAATTAACTACAGTCACCACCTTCTGACTTGTTTCTGGAGAAGTTAAAAAGGTAGGGCCCACCTACACCTTCATTTCCCTTTAATCTCCACAATTGTTTCTAATAAAAATGTTCTAATCAAAATGGCACTCTGAGAAGCAGACTGATCTGCCAAGCCCTCCCTAACCCTCAGACCCCTGAGCAAATTTGCAAATTAGCTCCTGAGGGCTGGGCAGCCCTGGAGACACAGATCAGGTGGCTGAGAAAAGGGAGGCGTGGCCAAATCGGCTTCCTCTTCCTTCTGTAAGGATAGCTGTTTTAGGCCTGTCCTCAGAGTTGGAGCAGAGTTCTGAGGTGAGAAGCAGGGGTGGATGGGGCTCAAGCATTCCAGGCATGGAGCGTGGAAAGGAGGGAACCGCACCTGTGACCACATTTCCTGCCAAGGAGCAACCCTGGAGTCAGGAAATGCCCCAAGCAAGGAGAGGGTCTGCTGGGGCAGACAGGAAGCCCGAGTCCCATCCCCAGCCCCACACCCAGTTCCCTGACATGGCTGCCCTCTCTGCTGACTCTCCGACAAGCCACAGCCTCTACTCTGCACGCTGGACCCTCAGCTCCGCCACTGCCAACTAGCACCAGGTCAGCCGCCTGGAATCAGCGCCCTTCTGGTCTCACCAGCCCGGTAGGGGTGGCAGAGGCAGGAGGAGCTGTAGCACCCCTTCCAGGCACCCGCCAATGTGCTCTGGGCAAGGCAGCGGGCTCTGAATGGCGCTGCCTGGACCTCCTTTTGCCTTGACTAAGCCTGAAAAATATTTACCAAGCGAAGTTTTAAACTACCCCATTTTAATATCTGTACTTATTTTTAAATTTTTAATCATGGTATAATTTAGAGAAATGAGAATGTGAGATACAGTTAGGTATTTAACTCGCTGATCTTCAACCATCCCTGGCTACTACCTAAAGTAATCCAGGCCCCCCACCTCGCATTCTGGAAGTTCACCTGGGATCAGAGTTCCTTTGGGTCATACAAACACCTCTGATCTCAAGGAAGCGCGCTTCCAACGCCCTTGTAGATATGTCCGTCCACAGACTTTGTTTTCTTCAGTCTCAAGCTTCCTCTCTCTCGAGGCAAAATAAAAAGTAAGATATTATTTGTCATATCTGGCGTCTGCTCACTTACTCCATGAATAGTTAGTTGCCTTTTCCCCAGTCATTTGCTGGCACTAGCTTCTAATAATTTCCAGAAATGAGGCCCTAAAGAAATGGAAAACATCAATGAATCTGCTTTGTAAACTGCTAAATGCTATGCTGATCTGACCACATGCAGGTCACTTCTGAGCTGCTTTCTATTTGTAATGGGACCATGTGTCTGCTTTAAATCACCTCCTTTTATCATTATTATTACAGTCATTCAAGCTATTTTTTTCCAAATAGCACTGTAGGGGACAAAAAATCTTTTCTCCCTTATGTTCGCTGCCTGGCTTCCTGTAAATTAGACTGACAAAAACCAGACTGACAAAAGAAAAACAAACAGAAGTTTATTAACATGCACATCGTTCCTGTAACACATGGGAGCATTCAGTGATGAGTCATTCACCAGGTGGTTAGAATGTAGGCTTACATGGCACCTTAGCAAAGGAACAATACATTTTTAGAGAAGTAACAGGCAAAGGAAAAGGACCTTGAGTCTCTAGGGTGGCAAATTGTGGGAAGGCAAACATATGAGGAAACTATTGGAAGATAGGTACTGGTTAGCAAACTTGTTATGAGAATTCCTCTGGTGCCCTCTCTCTGCTGACAAGGGTCTGGAGTTGTCTCTGCGGACTGACTTGTGTCCTTCCTGGTGGAGAGCAGAAAACGGGCACCTTTATAAATGTATGTCCTGCTTTTAGGCAAATACAGGAAAGCAGAGAGCTCCTCTTGTATCTGCTGCTTCTTAATTAACCTTCAGCTCAAAATAATCCTTACGCCAAGTGGCATATTGGTGGAAGAGGTGGGGAGTGGTAAATTTCCCTTTTCAGCACAAACAGAAAAATGACATTTTACACACCTAAACACATGCCTCTGGTCAGTTGGACTGTGGGTCTGGCTGCTACTTGGCTTCCGAGAGGGCTGTTTAGGCCAGAGACAGTCCCCACTAGGAAACCACAGCTTCAGGAAAGGGAGTCCTGAAATGCGATGACGGAGTGTCCCCAGCTAAAGAGGATGCTGGATCACTCAAAGCCAACACATGGGGAAATGGAAAGATGAACGTTTTGAATACACTTGAAAACACTTGTAGGCAGAATACAAAGAGGATTTGTTTTTTATTTTTATTTTTGCATTTCTGTTTTTACCATGGAATTATGATGCATTCTCTTAAAGTTGCCAGACATAGACAGCATCTGTTAAGCCAAAAAAAGGGCTGAAATGAGAGGCAGACTGCATATTAAATTCTCCTCCGGCCTGTGGCCCCCTCTAACAGCCCCAAACACCAGCCAGGTATTTATTTCCAGGGCTCAAAAGAGAGCTCTGGGGGTGCCAGCCAAGAGCTGGGGATCAGCTCCCCCGCCCTCCCAGGAAGGCGAGCTTCCATGAGGGGCCTGGAGGCCTCAGCCCTTCATGCAGCCCTCGCTCCTCCCGTCCCCCCCACTGACATACTGAATTTCACTCATTTAAAAATAGCTTCCTAGCAGTGAGGAGCTATCTCTGAACCTGGATCTCAGGTTGGAAATGCAATGCGGGCCTTCCTCAGCCAAAAGCTGCTCAGCAGGAGCTGAGCATAATTCTAGATCGCTGCTACTTTACACACAGCACAAGAACGTTTTCTGTCCAGAGTAAGCCCAGGTTTTTAAAATATTCACTGCGATGCCAGAGTCCTTTAACTAAGCCCTGACTTCCTTCACCTCCTTAATAATTCATCAGGCATATTTATCTTCAGGGGAATCCAATGGGGTTGCTCTCACATTTTTGCAGAACAGCCTTGAAATTTTCCGAGGACTTCTGGATGTCTCACTGCTAAGGACTAGCCGCAGGTCCCCACAGCCCGCCCTGACCCCTGTGGAGGCACACGGGGGGGCCCAGATGACTCTTCAGGCCTCAGCAGACCGTCCTGGCCTGGGAACCGATGTGTTTGTCCCACAGAGCCTACAAGGGGCCAAAGAAGACGGCAGGTCAGAAAGAAGTGCCAGTGACTCGGAGTGGGCACAGGCCCTAGGAATTCCCGACCTCCTGCCTCCACTTCCCACAGCCCTGGGGGGCTCTCAGGTATGTCTGTGTTCCTGGGGGGAGGGCTCCTGGCCCCTTAAATTTTGCCCTCACATCCCTGACCCTGAATAATATCCCCTGTGTGGCAGTTGCAGGGTTAAGCATTAAGTGGTTGTGTTTTTGATCATTCCTTCCTTTCCCAGAGGGGTCCCTCCCCTGACACCCTCGTCACCCACCTGTCCTTATCTGCCTCCTAGCTTAAACTAAAACAGTGATGACCTGCCATTCAGTGAGTTCTCTGTGCCCAACACTCTGCTAGGGAGGGATTAGTATCTCCATCTGATGAAGAAACTGTGGCTTAGAGGGGTGAAGGTCACACAGCTAGTCTAGGAGAGGGAAGAAATTTCTACCAATGTGATGCTGAGGAGGGTGGGTGGGGCCACGTGGGGCCCTGAGTGGGGCCCTGCCTGTGCCGCCCTAGCAGGCTCTGGAGAGTCATGGAAGCTCAAGCCTTGCAGCCTAGCACAGTGGTGGGCAGGGTGGCAAATGCAATCGCGTGCAACTTGGAGGGAGTTGGAGACAAAGTACTGCTTGGTCTTTGCATGGACCCCACCCATTGATTAGTGAAGAGAAAACTCTGGGTAACCAAGTCCCATCTGGTAACTTTAGTGGCAACAAGAATTGAAGTGTCTTTAGGTAATTATGGGTCCAGCCTGCCTCGCCCAGCATTTCCTCTGGGGCAGTGTTCCCGCACCCCTCTGCTGTGGGCCACCAGCGGGGCCAGGCTGAGCCCTGCAGGGGGTGAGACACCTCCTTCTGTGGGCCTGGGCCTTGCTCCCAGGCCACACTGGCCATGGTCCCTAGCCTCCTATGGGCCCTTCTGTCCCTGCCTCACCCTGTGTCTGGCTGTGGCATGGTGAGTCTATCCTGGGCCTAATCATGCTGCCACCTTGCCTGGGCCCTGAAGGTCCCATCTCCTAGCTGCAGCTGTCAACCCAGTGTCTGCCATACAAGGTAACTGACGGCGGCTGGGGCCTGCCGAGTCCCCCCAAAGATAATGCTCAATCCCTTGACTAGGCCAACCCCACAGGGAAGTGCCAGGGCCCCTGCTCCTGAGTCCCCTCAGAGTCACAAGGAAACAGTAACTGGGAGTCTGCCCCGGTGCACCCCTTGAGAAGTCTGCCCCACATTTGCCCACCCTGCCTGCAGTCCAGCCCCCTTCCTGCTCCAGACTCGGTCTCCTTTCCAGAAGTCGCCGTGCTCTAGTGGGCCAGGCCTGCTCCTCTTATGCTGCAGGGTGGGCGCACCAGCTCTCGTCCTGCTAGGGAGGCTGGGGGCCTGCCCCTGCCTGCCTGGCATCAGAGGCCTCCTGACTCACACTTAGAGGTAGCCAGTCTAATCGTGACGAAGTGAAATGCAGTGGTTCAGTATTTGTACAAGCGTTGTCTTAACTAGCATGGTTCAGAGCATGCACTGTGGACACAGACCAGGGCTCGACACCTTTCTCTGCCATTTGCCAGCCCTGTGACCTCAAGCCAGTTCCTGACCCTCTTCACTCTTGCTTTTTCACTCACGGGGAGAAAATGATGTGAAGACTGAATAACGTGCTCAGCAGAGCGCCTGGAACATAGGAAGTTAGAGCAAAGTTGCTGTTGCTGTTGGTATGATTTTATGATTATTTTTTCCCTTCGGCCCCCATCAGCCCCATGCCTGACATGGTTCAGGAATGAGGTTGGGTAACAAGACAGCACCTTGTCTTGTTCCGCTGCTTGAGTGACAAGCAGAAAGGCCACAGAGCTGGAACAGAGGCAACCACACAAAGACATTGTATTTAATCTTAACATTTTCATTTCTTAATATGTAAACACAATTACAAAAAATGTTTGAGAAAAGGAAAAATCCCCCAATAATCCCATTAACTCCATATTATAACTATTCCCTTTCAGTCTCTTTTCTCCTCAGATAATGTTGAGATAGTTACACTTATAATATTTTTACCAGTCCTATACCAGGCTTTTTGTCTGAACCTAGAATTATAGTCATGAATGTTTTCTAAGTTGAACTTGAGCTTCATAATTGTCACTTTAATGGCTGAATAATAGTCCATGGTGTGCCGGTATTATAGTTTATTAAGAGTTATGGTGAAATGTCAGAGTTTTTATAGATGCTTTATTTTTGGAAATTTCCATGGAATTTCACAGAAGCTGGTCAATTGGTCATTCCTTTAATGAAATATCTGAACAAGAATCACAGTCAGCTCTGCAGGACGGGGGCGATGTTAGGGAGGTTTAGTGGGTGAGGTGGGGTGCTTAGCCAGGGAGGCTGTGTGTGCATCTGCTGACAGGAGGCCTCAACTACTCAAGTGTAAAATTTTGAGGAAAGCACAAGGACCCACCAGCCTTCATATAGCTCCTCATTTGCCTTTCATTTTGGTCTTTGAAAGCTTTCCCCCCAGGACCACCTGTGGGTTACACCTTTGCCTTGTAGGCCCCATTAGAGGCATTACTGGGTAGTATATTGTCATTCAGCAAGAATCAGTTTATCAGATTAGCTGTGTATCAGTTCTCAGAGTTACCATATCCTGCCCTGTATTCTTGGGTAACTTCCTGTGGCTTGTTGCATCTCAAGAAGACCAGGAACCACACAGGAAGCATTTATTCATTCATTGAACAAATATTTATTGAGCTCTCACTGGGCACCTAGTGTTGTTCTAGGAGTGGGAGATAGACCACTGAGCAGGTCAGGCAAGTTCCAGCTCTCTTGAAATTTACATCCTAATGGGGGAGATAGACAATAAGTAAATACAGGAGTATTTCTATGTCAAAGATGTCAGGGCAAAATATGTGATAGTGACTGGCAGCAGGGTGGAGACATCAGACAGGATGGTGCATTTGAACCAAGATCATAAGACTCATGGAAAAATGTTCCAGAGAGAACAAATTCAAAGTGCAAGGACTGTGAGGTGGGCACAGGGTTGGTCTGTTCTAGAAACAAAGAGAAAACTAATGTGTCTGGGGAGCAGAGTGCAGCAGGGGCAGAGAGGAAGAACTCAGTGGTAGAAGAGTAGGTAAGAGCCTCATATGGCCCAGATGCCGCCGCAAGCAGCTTTGGTGTTGTTCTGAAGCAGTGGGGAGCCACTGGAGGGTTTTAATCTGCCACAGACTTTATCCACTTTGTGTTTTACACAGACCACTTTTGGTCTGCGGAAAATGGACTGCCTGCGGGACAAGCGGGAAAACAGGCAGCCAAGTGAGGAGACCTCTGCTGAGCCCAGGAGGAAACAGCAGTGGCTTGATCAGGGTGGTAGTGGTGGCTGGTAGAAGTAGACAGATCTTGGATTTTTCTGTAAGCTGAATTTACAGGACTTGCTGGTAGATTGGATATGGAATGAGAAATCAAAGATGCCCCCTAGGTTTTGCCTTAATAACTGGGAGGCACTCCTTACCCCACTGAGAACACCAAGGTAGAAATGGATTGAGAGGGAAGGGGACAGAGGTTTCTGTCTTGGACATCTTAAATTTGAGAAGTCTATTATATATCCAACTGGAGATGTCAGGTGGGGAGTTGAAAATACAAGTCGGGACTCAGGAGATAATCGGTTTGAAAAATAAAGCGGAATACAGATGGTTTTTAAAGCCACGGAGCTGGATGAGATCTCCAAAGGGTGGGGTGAAGAAACAGAAGGGAAGAGGCAGGAGTCTGTGCCGTCCTGTCTCCACCTTCTAGGTAGCCAGTGGAGGCAGAAGAGCCATCAGAGAAGACTAAGAAGGAGCGGCCAAGGAGGCTGAAAAGAAGCCAAGGAGAAGCTGGTGTCCTGGGAGCTCAGAGACTTTCTCTATAAACGTCCCAAACTCTCGTCAGAATAGGTTGTCCATAAATATTTTCAGGCAGCACAAGCTCTGTGGCTGCTTATTTGTGTCCACAGCCCCTGGCACAGACCTGGAATGTTGAGTGATGGGAGCTGCCTGCCCGGCTGGCTGGCAGTCTTCTGGGCTAAGAGCCTATACAGCTTCACATCATCTCTGACATCAAGGCTGAGACTTCTGCCCGGCCCCACAGGCTTGGTCCAGTCAGACCCCACCCGGCTCCTTCCCTGCTCCTGTTGCACACCCTGTGGCCCTCCTGGCAGGTCTCACCCTACCCTGAGCTGCCCATGTGGCATGAGGCAAGCTCATTCCCACTCCCCACCCCCCCAGATTCTGCTGCTCCCTCTCCTGGAATGCTCTCTGTCCTGCTGCCTTTCCTAATCTGGCACCCATTTTAGGTTCAGTTGAAGGCTCAGTTCCCCAGGCTCTCCCCACCTGCCCTCCTCTGGGTACTTGATGGATTTCCCTTCAGGTCCACCCTGTGGATTACACCTTCTCCCACCAGGTTCCTGAAGCCAATGGAAATCTTCAGCCCCATCCCCCATATCTAACCCATTGTCACACTCTACCCTGAAATGCCTCTTGAATCCCATTGCTACTCCCCGTCTCTGCCCCTCACCCTGGCCTAAATCACCATTCATTCCCATCTGAACTGCTACATCTCCAGTCTCGCCCCATCCATTCCCCATGCAGCAGCCAGGGATCTGACTCACATCACTTCTCTGCTTAATAACCATCAATGACATCCAATCCCTTGAGATAAAATACCAAACGCTTACCAAATCTTTCAAGGCCTCATGTGATCCAGCCAACTGCCCAGCTTCCCAGACATTTCTCATCCTATCACTCCTTAACTCATGGTGCCCCAGACACACATGTTCAGTTCCTAAACACACAAGCGTGTACCACCTCTTCACACCTCGCACATGCTGTGCCTACGGCCCATGTGGGGATAATGCAAACCTTCCTTTAGGTCTAGCTTAAAGTCTGCTTCCTCCGAGAGGTCATCTTTGACTCCTCCCCCAATCAAAATCAGGTACCCTCTGTTAAGGTCTCTTATAGCACCCTGTTCTTTGCCTTGAAAATACTCATCACAGTTAATGATTATAAATTGCTTTTTATTTATTTGTTAATTGCCTATCAACCCTACTTCTCTGGAAGCACCACAAAAGCAGGTACCACATCTATTTTGACACCGAGAGCCTACAGCATAATGCCTAGCACTTAGTAGGTGCTCCAAGATCATGGCCATCATTGAACAAAGCTTTCCCAGACTTCTCCAGCCCATAACCACCGTTAGGTACTTTGCCTTTTAAATTTACATAATTATAGGTAGCTCTTCCCAGTTTATTTGTCCCATAGCCAAAATACTAAAAACATGTATATATGTGAATAATCTCTAGTCTTTACAACAACCATGCAAAACAGATGCACTTACATCTATTTTGCAGATTAGGAAAATAAGTATCAGAGAGGTAGAGTAATTGCCTAATGTTACCTGGCTAGTAAGCTTCACAGCTGGGATAGGAATTCAAGCCTCTGACTCCAAAGCCCTTCTCTTTCCTCTGCATTTGTCTGTGTGGGTGTTGTCTCCAACTAGTCTGTGGAATTCTGGTGTTATAAGCATTCTGTCGGCGGCCTCTTTGGTTCGGAGCTGGTTTGTTTGATGGTTTTTGGTACCCATCACATCTATGCCACAGGTGCTACCTCAGTACTTGCCATTTGTGAGGATATGTCGTGGGTGGTGAGAATCATGCAGGACAAAGGTTGCATGTTTCTTTCAAAGTTGCCCTGCCAGGTGAGTTTTGAGGTCTGAGAAAGGTAGAGTAGATGCCCATCCACTGACCTGACTTGTTGGGGCCCAAAGGCCCACTGTCCCCAACTATCTCCCTCATGAGGCCAGGCTGGCCCTGCCCAGCACTTTCCTCCCTGCCTAGTGAATTTCTCACCACTGGGGTCACTTGCATGTTAGGCAATAAAGGTTGGCCTGACCTTCAGTAGGCCTCTCTCATAGGTGCTTCAAGCAAACTGTCCCCTGGATCATGGGCCTGGCCAGATAGGAGTACTAGAATCTCAAAGCTGAAACAGATCACCTGCATTCTAGAGCAGTCTCTTGCCCAGTAGAGAGATCTCTTCCGTGCCTCCCAGGCAGGCACCCCTTGAATAATTCTAGCTGTGAAAACATCTCCCAAGTGACCAAGGTCTTTCTAACACTCAGGTAAAATATACACACCCACAAAGGCCCCACTTCCACCATCAGGTGTGACACAACATTAGTCTCATCCTTGTCTGTGCTTGACAGCCCCTGTCATCCCCAAAGTTAGCTTCCAAGTTCAGCAGTTTCAACACCCTGCTGTCCTGGGCTCTGGTATCAGCTGCAGCCAAGGTTTCAGTGAGTCATGGACTTGCCCTGCCTTGGCTCTGTGTGGATGTTACAGCTGCGAGAAAGAGAAAGATCCAGATGGTGAGCAGTGGGCAAGCTGCTTGGAGGGAGAAGAAGAGGGCATCCCAGCACGTGAGGCGGACCGTGTTCTCACGCAGGGCCTCCTGCTACTCTCAGAGAACGAGCATGAGAGAATATACCTGTGTACTTTATACAGAGTTGACACATATAAATAACTGTCATGGCGGCCTGGCTCATAGTAGGCATGAAATCCATACTATTTTTCTTTCCCTTTCCAAAAAATTTTAAAATTATTTATTTATTTAACATATAACAATTTACTTAGCATATAATAATTTTTATCTATTAATATAATAATTTTTCTCTTTTAAAAAATTGGTTTTTCTGACTATAAGGAGCATGTAATATATGTTCAGTATAGACATTAGAAAAAATTTTAAGTTTAATAAAGAAAATAAACATTCCCAATAATCTCCTCAGAGATAACTTCTTGAACCCTTAATCCATTTCCTTTCAGTCTTTTTTCTAGGCACAAATGTACACAGATATCTGTTCTGCTTATATATTGTTTATATTTAAACATGTAAAATTGAGCTCATATTGTAAAACTTGTCCTTTCCACCTAACAGTAAATAGTGATCATTTTCCACTGCCATTAAAAAAAACAATTTGAAAGAATAGCTACAACACACCATCATATATATTATCTATGTTGTTTCTGACTTTTGATGCTACAAATATTACTCAGAAGCCTAGAAAACATGTTATTAATATCCAAGTTACAATGATTCCTCTCTCCTCATTTGCCAGGTTAGCAGAGAATTCAGGTTTTCCCCAAGATTTCCCTGCAGCTAGCCTGGGGAATTCACAGGGCTGTCATCCTTGTCCACGAGGCAGCTTCCATCACTCGTCTGCTAACTCTAGACTTCTCTGCAGAAGCTTGTCTGCTAATTGCCTCAAGGAAGGAATGCACCTACCCTGTTAGGACAAGGAGAGTCCCCCAGCAAAGTCACCTGGTTACCAAGTGGCACCTGGTAATGATATGGCTTTGTCAATCCACACACAAAAGGAACCCATTCCCCCAAAATAGACCCATGGTAAAAAGGTGAATGGAAAAAACCCATGGAAAAAAAGGTTTCATTTTTCATCATTATCTCTGGGCCTTAGGTTCCAATAAGCTGAGCCCTGATACTGAGTACAAGATACCAGTCCAGCCTTCCCTCATCCTTATGGCACACGTTTCTTCTATGGGCCTCCCATTGTCCTTCCTTGCCATCTGACCTCAGTGTCTCCCTTGAGAATCTCTTCAGTTCATCATATGTATGTCAATAAGTTAAATCCCCAGTGGGAAGGGGTCAGGGTCCCAACCTCTTTTTTACCCCAGGAGGCTTCTCTGCTCTTACATACATTTATGAATGCAACTAGATTCCTAAGAAAGAGTGCTGTCCTCCTCCACCCACAATGTCCAAGACCCAAATGCCATACTGGGGAGGAGGTGACTGCTCCCCCAAGCCATCAGCAACTTCTAAGACATAGACCTTGTGAGCCAAATCAACAAACCACAACAAAAATAAAAACTAGTTACAGGAATAATGCTCAATTAAACATCTCTGAGGATGTGTGCAAGAGTTTATGTACAATAAATTCCTAGAAATAAAATTGCTGGGTCAAAGGTCATGAAGTTTTACATATTAATAAAGATTACCAAATTGCACTCCAAAAGGCTTATGCCAATTTATATCTTACCAACAAAGTGTAAAAATTGGTGATAATATGCCTTAGAAGCTAGCAATTTTTAGATTCAGGGATAAATACACTAAAAGAAACACGCTCAGAAGAAATCTCACAATAGTTTTGTTTGTACCATTTTTCATTGAATATAAGGTATATCATTCACTAAGGGAAAACATCACCACTTAAAGTATTACATATCATTTTTAGTAAGTATACCTTAATTCATAGATTTTAAAATGGGGGAAAAGATGCATGCCTTATAATTGATAAAATATAGTAATAGCAAAAATTGTTAGAAATAGCTTAAATGTCCACCACACAAAAGTGGATGAATATAGTTTACAGCTACGAATGTGAATGAGCCACATCTATACTTACCCATACAGATGAATCCTATAAACAGTATCTAGTGGGAAACAAAAACCCAAGTTTACTGCAGAATACATATCCTTTATGTGAAATCATTTATATGAAATTTAAAACATGCAAACTAATACCAAATAGAGCTTAGAAATACATACATATGTAGAAAAAGCATGAAGAAATGCATGGGAGTGACAGCTATGAACTCAGGTTCATGGTTACCCCTGGGAAGTGGGAGAGGGAGATGATCAGGGAGGGTGCCCAAGAGGCCCTCCGCTCTGTTACTATGTTTTATTTTTTAAGCTGGGTAGTGGATTCATGGGTGTTCATTTTATTATTCTCTATACATTTTGTACATCTAAATATTGCTTGATACATTTTTCAAAAGGAGAAATTCACATAGAAAGCTAAGTGGAAAAGGTATGCTTTTCTGGGAGGCTGTTGTATTTGTTTGGACAGAAAGGCAATCTCTTTGTCCCCAAGTTGCCCCACCCCGCTTTGCTTCTCCCATTCTCTCCTGCTGGATGTCTTTGGGTTAAAGGTTTACCCTGAAGTTCAAGTGTTGAGCTCATTTGTGAATCCTTATCCTGATTGCATAGGATATGATTTCTATTTCCTCATGGCCTTTCTGCCACCTACTTCTTCCTGTGCCTTAATCTCCCCAGCCTGCCTTTCCCTTCCCTCAAGTCAGCCTTACTTTCTGAGAGAATGGCTGCTCCTCTCCACCCCCACCTGGGGGGCAGGAGTGAGCCTCCCCTCTCCAGGCACTAGGCAGGGACACATGACCGGTTCTTCCTCCACCCGAGTTCACTGGGTGTTGAAATGGAATGATTCAAGCCATGGGAGAGACTTGATCTATGCTGGGGCTATCACAAAGGCAGTAAGATATGTGAGTGGGAGGTGGGTGTATTACAGTGTTGACTTTCACAGTTAAGGACCAGCAAGAGACCCCAGCAGATCCACAAAATAAGGGGGTGGGGACTGGGGCAGAAGAGAGAAGGAACTTGGAAGAGTCCTGCCCCAATATGCCCCCAAAAGGCTCCTGAAAGTGAAAGCACAGAAGAGAGCCTCTCACCCTAGATGTGTTCCGGAGGAGACATGGTTTCCCTGCTCTAACGGCATAGGGGACTCAACTCAGGACACAGGCGAGGACAACGCTGGGTAATCCTCCCCTGCCCGCTCCCTGCTGGAGAGCTCCAAGTGGAGACCTGCCACTGAAGTGGTCGCTAGGTGTATTAGTCAGAATTCCTTTAGCCACACATGACAGAGTAACTAAAGCTGAATCCACATAAGTGTAAGGGGTGTAGGTGAGGGAAATGCCTTCATCGTCTCATCAGTGGAAAGTCCAAGGGATATGTGGGCTTCAGGCATAGCTGGATCTAGAAGTCCAGATCATGTCCTAGAACTTTTTCTTTCTCCCCATCTCTCAACTTACCTTTTTCTATGTCAGCTTCATTTCTTAGGCTGAGTCCTAAGTCCTTCCACATGGTGACAAAGATGACCAGCCATGCCTCAAACTTTGTGTCTTTAAAGTTCATAATCCAGAGAAAAGAATCTCTCTCTTTCCCTCTCTCTCTCTAATGTATCTCCCTCTCTTCACCCATATAATATTAGAAAGAAAAAAGAAGGAGGAGGAGGGGGAGGAGATCAGATTGTTCTTTAACCAATCACTGGGTCTAAGGGCCTGGGGATGCCGCCTGGCCAGACTAGTCAGGTGCCCACCTTTGAGGAATGTTCCATAAGATCCCAAATGAAGAGGGTGTTCTCTTATCAGAGAAAAGGGGAAGGGATGCTGGGGATCATTATGTCTGCACACCAGGATCCCATGCACAGGCTCAGTCACCCCTTAACCTCAGAATTGTTTTGAATACTTAGAATTGTCCCAAATAGATTTTATCCATATACTCTAAAATAAAATTTAAAAATCATCAAATTAATTTGCCTCAAGTAACTATAAAGCCTAGGAGAAATTATAAATAGTTATAAATATAAATAATTTTAAATCCCAGGTCTGGCATACCAGGTATGTCTCTGCTTCAAAAAATATTTTCAAGGAAAGTTTGAAACAGAGTAGCCAATCATCCTAGTTTTCCTGAGACTCTGGTTTTAGCACTGGAAGCCCCTTGTCCCAGGAAATCCCTCAGTCCTGGGCCACCTGGTTGGTTGTCACACTCAAATGTGTCTATTTTTTGCAGCCAGTGGAGCTGAGGAATCCAGGCCAGTATGACAGTGGGTGAAGTCTGTCCTCTTAGAATCCTGAGTCTTTCCTTCTGAAGATCTGCATTGCCAGAAAGAGGACTGGAACCCCCTACTCCCACCCACCACAACCCTACAGGCAGAGGTGTGTGGAGGGAAGAGGCAGGTGCTGCTTGCACTTGGCAGGAGAAGGTGACAGGACCCAACGCCCGAGCCCAGCCCCTCAGCAGACCCCAGCCAAGAGCAGGAGGCAGCTTCCCCAGACTGCTGGAGACAGGTTGGGAGAGGGCTCCAGGGTGGCTCCCACCCTCAGCTCCTCACAGACCTGAGCTTCTGCCTGCTGGGCTTCGGCCACTCCTTTCTCAGCCTCGCCCAGGCTCTGCCTAGACTACACCAACCCAACGGCAGTGTCAGCCAGTCTGGCCCCATCCACCCACCGGGACGCCCAGAGTGCCCTTTGCCTCAGTGTGTCCAGGCAGCTCTGCTCTGGTCCCAGTCCTGCCAAGCAGACAGAGCCTTGTAAGGAGGGGGACGGGGGCAGAAGGGGGCAGGCAGCCAGGTGTGGGGGGCCTCCCACAAGTCACCCCTGGGCAGAGAGGCAGCTCAGCCACTCGGCTTCCTCGGGGCCAGTTCTTCAACTCCAACCCTGACCACTACCTCAAACCAACCAAATATCAGTAAAAACTCCTCAGGGTATTTTGCCCAAACCAGTGGCATGGCTCTCATACATCTGGACTCTGGCAGGGTGAGCGTGCCTGAGGCTTGTGGGGACAGTGGAAGTTGGTCTTTGGGTCACATTCCAGGCCCTCCAAGTGTCGGTTGATGCTAGTCCAGTTTGGTACAACAGGACTTCATTCTCCAGTGAGAGCTCAGCTGCTTCTTCCCCTGATAAGAGAGAGCAGGTGTGTATCCCCCTCCTAGTGCTTGTACACACACCTGCACACACCTCCAAAGTGGTGGACAGCTGCGGGACAGAAGCTGCCAGCTCTGGATCCTGCAGAGAACAGGCCACAAGCTCTGTCTCCCACCCTTCCACCCCATGCCCTCCTCATAAGGTCTCCCAACCTGCTCACCAAATAAAAGCCCATTTCTAGTCCCTTTTAACTCTTTCCTGGCTATATCCTTGGCTATTCTTCCTTTCTGGCATCAGACACACTGTTGGTACAGTTTGGTATCTGTCATATCTTACTCAGAAGGGCCCTGAGAAGCCCCCATTTATTCTCATTCTGAGCTGATGCCCAAGCACGGTACAGCCTCAGTGGGCAGCAGGCAGGCCAGACACCAGAAGTCAGCACCAAGAGAGGACTCTGAGGCCACCCGGCTCCATGGTCTCACAGTGGCTGTGTCTCAGACTCATTGACATGATGAAGAGACAGGTGCCAGGCCCCACTCCTAGGATTCTGGACTCCCCTAGTCCAACCTCCCATTTTACAGAAGAGGAAAGTGAGGTTCAGAGAGAAGAAGCCATTTGTTTTGTATCACATGGCAGAACTCGAACTGGAGACCAGTGCTCCACCACCACACCACTGCCTTCCTGAACACGAGTGGACACTGACCTTGAAAACAATAGGCAGCCAAGGCTTTCCTCAGCTCTGCTGGTCCCAGTGAAACCCAGGATGTGGTGTGAAGGCATCTCCTGCTCATAGACCCTCCCAGGCCAGCACTGCCCCACCCCCACTCCCCTGTCCTGAGAGATGGTGGCAGCACTTTCAGGAAGTGACTGCAGAACCTTGGCTCAGGGGCTTCAGCCAGATGCAACCGTGGGGAATTATATTCCTCCGCTAGAACTTGGCTGGACCCAGATTCATCAAAAGGCAGACCCGTGAATGGGGTAGGCTAGAACCAGCAGTAGAGATCTTAAAACAATAGCAGCAGGACAAACAGAGTCCTGAAAAATTACCCCAGAGCTGAACTTTGCTAGAAGATACCCCTCTACCCTTTGGAATCTAGGAGTCCCCCCAGGTGCTCTGGCTGAGTAGCTAGTGCCAGGAGACTTGGCAGAGTTTGTGGGGGGTGCCTGGACAGCCAGCTTTGGACCAAGAAAAGTGAGGGCTGCTTGTCCCCCTACCCCTCTCTGGAAGAAGCCAGGGGCTCGGCACCACCCCCATCTGCCCTGTGGCTTCCTCAGGCTTGGCCCGAGAGGACTGTGGGATGCTGAAGGCAAAAGGGAAGCCAACAGGACAAAGAGAAGGCTGAGGGGAGAGGTAAAAAAGGAAAGGGGAGAAATGGGGAGAGAGGAGAGTGCCAAGGACAGAAGCCTCCATCAAGGGTCCTGGGACTATGAGCCCAGATAGGATATCACACTAGCTCTCTAGCCATGCCACTCGTGGATAGTTGCCCAAGAGAAATGAAACATAGTCCTATATGTAAATGTTTATAGCAGCTTTATTTATAATTGCTAAAAATTGCATTCAGCTTTGTCCCTCAGCTGATGACTGAATAAACAAACTGTAATCTTTTTGCAATGCAGTACTATACAGCAATGAAAAAGACCACACTCAGTACAACACGTGTATGTCTCAAACCCTTATGTTAAGCAAAAGAAGTCATGCACAAAAGACTGAACACTATGAATCCATGTATGTGAAATTCCAGAAAGACACATATAATGTACAGGGACAGAAAACAGATCAATGGTTCCCTGAGGCCCCAGGTAAAGGGGACAGATTGACCTCAAAGGGCTGCAAGGCAACTCCTGGGGGGTGACAGAAGTGATCTAGGTCTTGATTTGGGTGGTGTTGACATTGTATGTATTTGTCAATTTTCATCCATCATATGGGTGCATTTTATTTTTTAAAATTTTACCTCACTAAAGTTGATTTTTAAAGGGAAAAAGTCAACTTACCAAATGATCAGCTTACCAAACATTCAACTTCCCATAAGGCAGTCTGCCAATGCCCATCACACAGAGGAGGAGCTCTCTCTGTGGAATCACACAGCCCCGCCAGCTCCCACACATCAGGTGGTGTTGGCAGCAGAGATGGGAAGTTGCATTCCTCTTGGGTAAATGCCTGTGCGTGGCAGGGCTAGGTCTGATTGGTTTTTACAGTAGGAGAAATACTGCCTAAGAATTTTTCCATATCTATTATTTACAGGAAAACTGAGGCCTAGAAAATTCCAGAAGCCAAGATTTAACTTCTGTTTCACTTTGTATTTTAAAGATAGCTTTCTTTCTCAGGGCAGTAGAGACCAGGGCTGAGTCTGAGGAAAGAAAGGATGGTAAGGATTACAGGGACAAAAACATGAAACAAAACTGCACAGGTTAAAATGTTTACATTTCATCCTTTTTTTAAAATCCTTGGTCAATCTTTGATTCTCAGGAGAGGTTATTTCCTAATGAAGGAGTCCTTACTTGAAAGAAGTCTGTTCGGAATCCATTTCTCCAGGGTCAGAACCCAGGGCTGGGCATGTGGTGGGTGCTCAGGGCATGTTCTCCACTGATGGAGTGTCAGCTGCTGCTGTTTAGCGGTGTCGTCTGCAGCTGGCACCTGGCTCTGCGCAGCCTTCATGGTCAGGTGACTGCTGCCCAGGGCAGCCTCTGTTAGTATGCAGCCTCACGTCCAGCTAGAGGCCCTGCGGTCCCTGTAAAGCAGCCAAAAGAAAGGTGGTGTCTGCCTGTGTAGGCTTAGCCCAACCTAAATACAGATGGACAGGACCCTGCCCTGGCCCGGCCTGCCTACCAGAGGTGAAGTGAGGAGGTGGATGGAGTCTGCAGCCCTGCCTCCCACCATCTCGCTCTGACTCATCCAGCCCTGCTCCAGATTCCCCCTCCTCCTCCACAGACATGCAGATTTATCTTTCCCAAGCACATTCCCCTTGGGCCCAGAGTGACAGCTGGAGACCCTGAGACAGGGTCTGCATGGCCCAAGGGCACTGGGAGCCCACAGGACACCCTGACAGGATGAGACACACACGCACACACACCCTACTCCCCACCCCAATTTCTCACAGGTGAAGAGGTAAAGGCATTTATCAGGGGCCTTTTAAAGGTTATGTCTTACTCCTAGGAGCCACACTGGGCTGATGGAGGAGGCATCAGCTCACCCAAACCACACATGCTGATAATCACATGTTCTACCATTAGGAGTGGGATTTGCAATCTTTCTTAAACACTCTCTGCTCAAAAACCTTCCATGAGTTACCACTGACAACAAAAGAAAGAGTGTGATTGTTGCACTTAATATCCACAAGCTTCTTTTAACTCCTTTCTGAGTCTTCATACCTTTGCTCATGCCAACTCCGCTGACAAAAATATTCTTTGCTGTTTCTTCATTCATCAGGTCCCTACCCTTCCTTCAAAGGCAAGTTCAAGTTCTTTCTATGCCAGGCAGCTTCTTCTGATCTCCCCAGCCCTGGTGGCCATGCTCTCTGAGCAGCATGTTTTTACACCTCTCCTCGCATGTGCCATGATCATCCTAAGGCCATTTGGTGACCTTCCTGTCTCATCCAGCTTAGACTGTGAGCTCCTTGAGCAGGTATGAGGCCGTGGTGTCTCTGGTGTTTCGGTACTGCCACCACACCTCTTGTAGTGAGCCCATCACTAAGGTCAGCCATTGGGACCTTTATCTCATTTAGTTTTCACAACAACCCTAAATGTAGGAATTATTATGCACCCATTTTACAGATGCAGTAACTCAGGCTCAGAGGGATTAATTTACCCAAGTTCATGCAGCTAATATGGAGCAGAGCCAGTATTCAAACCCAGGCCTATGACACTGAAAGTGTAGACCCTTATCGAACTATCCCATTGTTCAGTCAGGTTTGAGACAATGGCAGTGTCATCCTCACAAAGCTGATCAGTGACCAAGAGTAAACACGGTGTAGAAAGGACTCTAGGCAGTCTTGAGAATGCAAAGCACTGAGCTAGACCTTAATATCTTGTTATAAATATAAAGAAGAAGGATGGAAAATATTTGTGAGACAGATCAACAGTACCAAGAATATAAGTATTACCTACATTGGGATGAAGGTCCTTTCTTTCATATTCATGCTTATTTTGTATCTTGTCATCATGAAATAGAGCCATGTCTAGTTTGTTGGCCAGAAGTTCTGCAATATCTGGACAATATTAACCTAAGCGGTTAATTTTTTCATCTCCCCTATTTGGAGAGTACAATGTTTGTTTTACTTGATGTTGTGAAAACTGTACTTACTCCTTGTTGTTTTAGGAATTGAACTTTATTTATCAAGGAACATAGGAGCACAATAAAGCCTTTAAAAAACATAATAGAGAATCCCAATTTTCCAGGACAGTAAAATCTTCTGAGAGGCTGAGTGTGTGGTGGTTAGAGCCAGAAGTCCTGGGACCAGAGTGGCTTGTCACTCAGCCCTGTCACTAACCATCATGACCCTGAGCAACCTACTTACCCTCTCCATGTCTCAATTCTTATTTACAATGAGATAATAATAGTATCCACTGCAAAGGTAATATAAAATACATAGAATAGTCCTTGTCACTTTGTGAACACTCAATAAATATTAGCAACATCATGCTCTTTGACATCTGTGGTATATTCCAGCATGTGAATATGCCATAACTAATTTAACTAGTTCTTCACAGATGCATATTAGGTGCTACTAGCTGATGAACAAGACTATGTCCCTGGCCAGACAGGGTTATGGTCTGGTGGGAAGAGGCACAAAGAACAAATGAAAGGTAATTCAGGACATGATAAATGAGGTTGAGTTGAATTGAATTGAAGTAATGATCAGAGTGCCACAGAAGCAAGTAGGTGGGCAAGAGGCATGCATGTTAGGGAGGGTGTCCAGGGAGGAGCTGCTGGAGAAGACATTTTGGAGTAGATCCATGATGGATGAGAAAGAGCAGCTATGCACAGAGTCAGGGTCGAAGACTTCAGGCCAGGACACAGTAGGTGCAAATCCCCTGGCATGGAAAAGAACTTGGCGTGTTCAGGGTATGGAGGACCTATAGCTGGAACTTGTACACGAGGGAAAGAGTAGAACAGAAGTGAGGAGACAGACCACACAGGACCTTTCAGAGCCATGGCAAGAAGCGAGAGCAACCAGAAGCCACGGGAAAGTTTTGATCAGAGCAGTTGCATAGTCTGGTTTACGCTGCGTGGAGATCCTTGTGCTCTTCCATAGAGAATGGCTTACAGGAGGCAGGGAGACCAGTTAGGCTAAATGTAATAGTTGACATGAGTGAAAACAACTGCTTGGACTAGAGCTGTGACAGTGAAGCTGGGGAAGAGCTGGAGGGAGATGTTTCACCTGAGGGCAGAGAGCCGAGGACGATGCCCTGCCATCCTCCTTGGTCCAGTGAGCCCTGCATTTGCCTTCTGGATTGGTTATTTCCCAGTGTCCACACATCCTCCCCATTCTCTCCTGATAAAAAGGCAACCAGTATCCAACTTTCTCCGTGTTTCCGATTTAATAACTGCAGGGAAATCTTGTTTTAAATTGCATTTCCCTCTGCATTTCCCACATTACCAATACTCTTAGCATCTCTTTAACTGCGTATTAGCTTTTGGGGTTTCCTGCCTATAAATTGCAGGTTCAAATCTTTGGTCCATTTTTATGTTGGCATGGCCATCCTTTTCTCATGGGTTACATAAGAATTCTTTGTATATACTAGATATGAATCTTTTGGTGATTTTCAGATGCACTGCAAATATCTGCTATCATTCTGTCAACTATTAATCTTTTCTCTGTACTCTTAGTTGACAGAAATTCTTAATTCTTATGTAACCAAATTTAGAAAGCTTTGCATTATGGTTCATGGTTTCTAAGTGTTAAGACATCCTTCTTGTCCCCAGATTAAATATAGATTCTTCTACATTGTCTTCTATTAACTTTGTATTTTTCCATTTCATGTGTTGATCCCATTTACAACTCATCTTTTTATATGGCATAAGTGGGAATCCTGTTTTATTTGCTCTATATAGTGAGCCACTCATGCCCATACCATCTATTAAACAGTCTGTTATTTTCCTATTGCTTTGTAGTACCAATTTTATCATATATTAAGTTCCCTTAAATGTCCGGGTCTGCTTCTGACGCCTTTATTTTGTTCCCTTGGGCCTGTTCTTGTACCGACAACATACTGTTGTGTTAGTGTGGCTTTGTAGTTTACCTTAGTGTCTGGTAGGGCAAGAATCTCCTCTTTACCGTTGTCCTTTAAGGGTAGGTTTTGATATCCATGGATAATTATTAAGAGGAGGAAACAATGGGCTTATGGCCTCTTTTTGCTTTACTGAAGTTTTACTTTTCTGTATATTCAAGTCTGGTGATATTTCCCTCTGGGCTTCTAGGTTTTGTGCCTTATTTACAAAGATCCTCCTCATCCCAATATTACAAAAATATTCTCCAAAATATTATTTTAAATCTTCTATATTTTAATCCTAACGGTTAGGTATTTAATCTTCATGGAATTTACTTTTGTGTAGTTATGAAATTGGGATCTAACTATTTTATTCCAAATGGTAAGCTAGTTTTTCCAATCTTTTCATCACTACTTGAAAAAGCTCCTTTTTCGTATTCTAAAATGTCTTATATACAAAGGGTTGTTTCTGGGCCCTACTTGGTGTATGAAAGATTTTGGGATCCAGAACCCATTGGCAATGAGTGGAAAAGCATTAGCTGCACTTGAGCAGGAGAAGGGCAGTTTGAACGGGGTGGTTCCAAAGCTCACCCACCCGCAGGTGTGCGTGGGATGAGTCCGAGAGAGGCAAAGGTCTGAATGAGGAGAGGTGAGGAATTCATCCCTGCTGGCTTCGCGGGGCAGTAAAGCTGAGCCACAGGAAGGAACGTGCTCCTCCTGCTGACTTACCTGAGGTCAGGGCGCTGCTGCCCAGAGGTTGGTCCTGGTCACCCTGCTCAGGGAGAGTCCTTTAACAAGCCCCCACCACAGTCAGAGCCGGGGGCCTCAGAGGACACAGGCTGGGGGTCTCAGGGGAGGTCTCAGGCTCCTGCTCATCAGGGAGCAGAGGGTAGTTGGGGGGAAGGAACCCAGTCCCTTCCACTTTGTGCAGAGTGGAAATGCCACATGAAGGAACTCTTGGGTGGGTGCGGGGTGCAGGCGAGAGAGGAGACTCGACTTGGAGCATTGGCTGTATACCAAGAACACTGTAACAGCTTAAATTGCATGTTGGATTAGAGGAGGGGGTGCATGTGGACACTGCCTCTGCCTGGTGCTCCTCACTCACCTTTCCAGCCCACTTCCCACGGGCCGCACAGAGTCCTCTGTCCCCTGAGGAATTTATGGATGGTGAGGAAATGCAAGGGTTGGAGTCCTAGGTTTTCCATGCTCTGCCAGGAGAGATGGAGACGGGTGGGATGGAGTGTTTGTTGCTGGGCTTCTTCAGGGACAAGAGGATCAAGTGCCAGGCTTTGAGGAATATCTAGAGTTTGGGGCTTGCCCAGAGCCTATTTGATGGGGGGAGGGGAAGGGAGTGCAGGGGATGGGAAGATAGGTGGGATCCTCAGGGAGGAGGTCCCCTGGACCTCTCCATACCCCCCACCCATCACTTTCAGGATACTGAGTGCTGTAGGTTGGGTTACCTACAACACTGATCAGCATTGCCTTCTCAAAGTTCAGCTATAATCATGTCACTCTTCTGCTCAAAAACCATCAATGGCTCCCCAGTGCCTAGAGAATAAGTTCAAATGTAATGCATGGCCTTTGAGGGTCACAACTATTGGGCCCTAATGTGTCATCCCAGATTTGTTCCTTCACAAAACCTCCCTTCTCTCTGCCCAACTGCCACCATCCACTGTTCACCCTCCACATCTCCTCCCACACAACCCACTACTCTGAACAGACCACTTACATGTCTAAGCATATCCTGCTGTCCTGCCTCCCTAGTCTCACTTAGGCCATTCCTTCCTCCTATCATGCCTTTCCCACCTATCATTAGCTGCTGAAATCCTATCCATCCTCCAAGACTCAATACAGATGTCACCTCCTCCATGAAGCTTTCTCAGATCCATACTTTCCCTTCCCAGCTGACATTCATTTTCCATCTTCTGTGCTCCCTAGCCAGTTATTAGCTCTTGTTTACAGAGCTCTCCAAGCCAAAGAAGTCTACAAATGTGAAGGATTTATAATGACCCTTCTAGGATCTCCCCTGTTACCACAGGAAACTGGGACCTCTGGGCCTCTGAGCATCAGCTCCCTGGCTGGGACTGTCAGTCATTTCAAACCTGGCATTTACTCTCTTGGTAGTATGTACACAGTAGGTGCTCACTAAGTGTGTGAACTAAGTTGAATTTAGCGGAGTCTGCTGAAGGACGTGGGTGCTGTGTTTGGGTCTTTAGCAGCGGGGTAGATGGCGGGGGCAGAAAAGGGTGCAAGTGGGGAGGGGTAGAGGCTAAGGCCCATCCCCTCTCTGGGGGACCTGGCATGCAGAGGGGAGCAGAGGGGGAAGCCTCCACCTGCTACAGGAAGGGATCCTGCAGATGCCAGTGACCAAGTTCCATCCCTGCTTTCAGGCCAAGTCAGCCCTGTGTTCGGCTCTCAGGCTCTCACCCTCAGTTTCATAAAACTTTAATCTGTAGGCAAGAAAAGCCGGTTGTGGAGCCCCAGGCAATGGCTCAGGCAGGAAACTTCCAGCGTAGCCAGCTGAGCAGCTGAGCAGATGAAGCCACCTCACCAGGCCCCCGCATGAGCCAGCCACCAGGGCAGAGATAGGATCAGCGGGGTGGGGCAGGAGCATCCTCTAAGCACAGACAGGCAGGGGTTGGTTACATGCTCTCTCCTCCTGGCCTTCTGGCAGTGGGGGCTGTGCACAGGGGATACTTGCCCTTGACCTCCTCCTCACCAATGATCAGGCAATTATTTTCTGTCTTCCTCTAATTTTGGGAGCCCTAACTGTGGTCTCTGCCTCCCATGGGCCCTGCCCCCTAAGGTCCCTTCCAAAGCTCCTGGGGCACTTGAGCCCCGGAACGAAATGGAGTTAGGAGGGAAGACACCATCCCCCGGGTGACTCTCTCTGAGCCATGATATTGAGAAGCTGGAGAGGGTTTTTCCGAATCATGGCTGGCAAATCCTGAGGTGGTGAGGGTCCAGCATCTTCTTCTTGCCACTCACTGTTCCTTTGAACAGCCGGGTAGTTGTGAGCTTCTGGGGAGAGCAGATTGCTGATCCCAAGGGCCACAGTCCTGTGGTCCCTGCATTTCTAAGATATGAAGACCTGAGGGTCCCTGATAGTAAGAGGCCGAGGCCTGGGCCCCCATCTATCCACTCACCTTAACTCCTCCCCAGGTAATTCCAGCCACTACCAAGAGGCATCCAGAGGGTGGAGCTCTGAGTCAGAGTACAAATTCCCCATCTTGCCACCCAGCTGGAGAGCTGGTGCAATGCTACCGAGGCAGATACCCGCCTGGGGCTTCCATTACCTTCCAGACCCTTGCCAAGCAGAAGATGGCCGGCCTTCAGCCACCTGCACCTTGGAGGTGAGGGAGGAGCACTAGGTGGGTGGGCAGAAGCTGAGGGCACCAGACAGACTCAGGGAGGGCTAGGGGCTTGTAGACTCCATACACATGGAGTACTGCCACTCAGGCAGCCCCTAACTAGCCCCTGGGGATGTGGTCTGGCCCAGCGAAGGGTACCCACAGGCGCCGGAGAGTGGCTCAGGGCCACCTTGGGGCCAGGCCAGCACCCAGTCAGACAATGTTCAGCACTGCCAGGGGTGGATCTGCATTGGAGAGCCTGGTGGTGAGCGGGCATTTACTAATGCCTGTGTGCATCCTAGACTGACATGCGGTGTGAGTGGATGGTATGGTGTCTGGTTAGGATCAGTGGCATTGCCAGCCTGTCACCATCAGCAGAGAACCTCCCATCTGCTCTATTGTCAAGACTCCTGGGTCTAAGTAACACTCCTCATGGCCTCACAGGGAGAGCCAGGTTCAGGGGTCATGGCTCTAGAGCAGACCAGCTCTGCATGGACTTACCTATTTTATCTCAATCTCCCAATTTGCCATGGGCATGCCATGGGGAAGACTTGTCAGCAGCTTCTTCCTCATTCCCCTCCCCAGAGCCTCCCCCGAGCCCACACCAAATTTGTGAATGAGATGAGAGATGCCTTGGCAGCATCTCATCCCTTTGGGGCGGGAGAGGAGCTCGGAGGGGGGCCCCCCATGCTGCACGGCACTGGGTGCTCTGCTGCCCTGGCCGGGATGGACACTGCCTTCCGGGCTGTGCCTGTGTCTCTCCAGAGTGCTCGGGGGGCTGGAAGGGCCTCTGGTCAGCACTTGCTCCTGCCTCTCCAGTCTTGCTGAGCCTCTTGGGACCTAGGCCAGGAGAGAGCTTCCATGGAAGGGACAGAGCTTACCGGAGGAAGGGGGAAGGCAATGGAGAGCTGCTCCTGTTCCTCTCAGGTCCTGGAGGGTCCATGACTCAGCGCTGGGACTTCCTGCCCTGGCCCCTCGCCTAGCCTGTGTGATCGGAAGGAACAGCGCAGCAGCTCGCCCAGGTGACCCCTGGTCTGGGATGCTGCTCAGGCTAGCTGAAAATAGTTCGGCATCCCATAGAGCTCCCATGCCAGTGGTCTCCTTTTAAGGAGGGCCCCCGCGTCCTGGAAGCTCTCCGCAGGCTGGTCTGAGCTCTGACACAGCTGTCGGAAGGACCTGATGGATACACCCAGCTCTCAGGGAGGAGGAGGTGGCATCACTAGCTGGGCCTGCCCTGGGAGGCCCTGGGGAGGGAGTTCCCACAGGCCCCCTGGGAGCTGTTTGCCCCTCTCCAGCACCCCCGAGCTCGTGGCCTGGGCTGATCAGAGTATGCCTGGCCCAGAGGTGGACATCAGACCCACCCCGACCTGGGAGGCCAGCTGTAACTAAACAGTTTCTGACTGATTTGCGGTGACAGCTAGATTCTTGGAGTGTAGGGACAGCCCTAAATTGGGAGCTGAGGGTTCTACTGACTTTGCTATTAGCTAGTCTAGCGTCTGGACTAAGCTTTCAGACAGTTCGGTTATTCAGGGTGAGAGCCAGCCTCCAGGTGGATGGCAAGTGTGCTGCCAGAAGGTAGACCTGCTCCTCAGTCCTGGCCCTGCCACTTCTGGGCAGTGTGGCCCCGTGAGAGATGCAACCTCCCTAAACCCAGTCTTCTCTGCAAAGCAGGGGTGAGAATATGCAGAGTGTGGTTGGAGGGTTAGGTGAGAACAAACACAGGACCTGGCGCACTAGAGGAGGGTAACAGCTGTGTCCCCCAACCTCCCTGCCCAAGTCCTATCTACAGAGCTGGGGGTGGGAAGGGGTAATTCTGAACTGTGTAATAGCCAAACTTGAGAGTTAAACGGCTACATCTTTTCCACGTGAGCTGGCAAGATCCCCCTGTCCTGAGGAGGTCTTGAAGGGAAATGGAGTCCGGCAATGCCAGCTCCAGGGACCAGGGGAGGGTACTGGAGCTGTGTGTGTCTGCAGCCTGCAGTCCTCTCTCTCACAGGGCTTCCCAGAATCCTGATCCAGTCCATCTTCCCTAAACAGCATCACTGCTTGTTAAATATGCCTCTGATTACCAAAGAGTTCCTGCCTTGAGCTCCAACCCCCTGAGTGCTCCCTGGTCCTTACTCCAGGACTCTCCAGGGCTCCCATGCACCAGAGGGTTAATGCCCATCCTTGCTGCAGGGCTGCAGTCTGGCTGGCACAGGGCCTGGGCACACCTGCTATGAAATATTTTGATTGCACCCTGATACCCATCCAGGGCATCCTGTCCTAGGGATGGGCTTGTTCAAGTCCCCAAAATTTTTAACCTTTACCACACCATAAGCTATCCCATAAACTTGGGTTCTATAATCTCACTGGTTTCTGCCCATCTGCATAGTACAGACATTGCACTTGATTCTACTGGATTTTTTATTGTCTGTCAATTACCTTTGGGGCCATGAAGTTTTGTTTATCTCTAGCACTACTCCAGTTGAGCTCATTATATCAGGAGCAAAGTATGTACATTCATATTAACCCAAGAAGGTCGTTTTCATGGACCTGGTACCTAGAATCATCTGGGTATAAGACTTGAGTCCCATGTTCCCACTGCCTTCCTCCTAGCCCGGCCCCTCTGGGCCATCTCTCAGATCTCCTGCCAGGTTCTGTCTGTCTGCTGGCAAGATCTGAGTACTTTGTAGAACACTTTTAAATTGGGTCTCTCCTGCAAATTCCTGAGCCAGAAGGTGTGATTTGAGGTTTAAGGTAGACCACCAAGGAGCACTTTGTGGCTGCTGGAAAATGGAATTTCTCTAAGAACTCTTAGGCTCTGATGTGCTCTGGCTGCTTAAAAACGAGAGCTCATGGAATGTGTTGGTATTCATGTAGCTAGTTAAGAGCCCTGTAAAGTAAAGGACTACCAGAGTTTGGGGGAGATTTAGGGGCTTTAGAGGAATTCAGAGTGAGAAGAATCTGTTGGGGAAAATAGATTCTAGGAGGAAAAGACTGAGGAAGAGATGAGGGCAAGCAACCCCTGTCTCCCTGTTTGCCGAGGGCTGCTCTCACGGAAGGCAACTATATAGTAGGAGGTACGAACACAGGCTAAAGAATTAGATTTGAATTCAGACTTGGGTTCCTCTGATTCTAGCAAAACATCCAGTTTCAGAAGTCTTAGGCTGAGATTCTCCAACTGTAAAGTAAAGCTATTAACTGCTTTATGGGTGTTATAAGGATTGAGCAAGAAAAATGTAGGGATTATATATGCAATATGAAACATGGCAGACACTCAACAGACTGCAGCTGATGTGGGTGTTGCTGATTTAGAGCAGGAAGAAATGGCCAACCTCACTGGAAGGTACAGGTAAGATGACAGCAGAGAACTCTTCCTGGAAGGCAGGGAGACCTCGAGTGAGGTCCTTTGGGAAGCTGTGAATGCTTGTGCGCTTTCAGAGAGCACACCAGGGAGCCAGGCAGGGCCGAGGGCAGCCCCTCCCAGAGACCAGAGGAGGACTGTGATGGCCAGAAGGACCGTGGCCCTTGGTTTGCAGCCCTTCAGCACCAGGAAATGACCCTCTGGCAGCTCTGCACTTGAACTCCAGTTGCCCTCAGGAAGGTGGGCCAGTGGGGAAAGGTTTTGCCAGAGCTGCTCTCCTGCATGAAAGCTGCCTCCTGCCTCCTCACAGATCAGACCAGGATAGCCACTCTGCACAGGTAGGGAGTGAGAAATAAGGTGCTCCTGTGCCCAGAGAGGGGCTCTGGCCGAAGAGAAGTGGTGTGTGTGGCTTTAGCCAGTTTACAAAGCTCAAAACAGAATCCTGTTGAAGCAAGTTATTGACCACCAAGATGCTCAATATTTCACAAACATTGTTAATATTGTTAATCTCACAAAAGGAATCCTCAGACCTACATATCACTGTCACTTTGGCTTCTGTTCTGATTTTGAGGCAGCTGTTGGGGAGAGAGGAGGAAAAAACCCTAACAGTGACCTACATATCTATCTCAGGGACTAAGTAATATCCTTCAGTCCTTGTGCTATCATTGCTGGTTAGAATGAAGCCCCAAAAGAGGCTGCAGGGACAGACATCAAAATAACAGTTCTCTTGACAAGGAAAAAAATTGTGACTATGGGAGGTGATGGTTGATAATTAAACTTATTATGCTGATTATATCACTATAATCATATGTATCAGATCAGATATATATATGTATCAGATCATCATGTTGTATACCTAAAACCAATGCAATGTTATATGTGACCCACATCTCAATTTAAAAAAAGGCAAATGTTGTAACCACAATGTTGCTCATATGAAACCTTCACAAGATTGCATATCAATGATACCTTAATAAAAAATAATAAATAAATAAAATTTAAAAGATAGGAATACCTCTATCATAAAGATCTAATGAGAATTAGAACATATAAGAGAAATATCTGGTAAATAATAAATGTTCAATAGATGCTGGCTAATACAAACATATTATCTCTGATAATAACCAAGAGAGATGACCTATCTGCAGATAGTCTGAGTTGAAAATAAAAATAATCCTAACATAAAAAAATGATAATATTGGTCACTCTGAGTGGTGGGATTATAGGGACTCTTACTCTTCACACTTCCTATGTTCTTCGCCAAACCCCAATATTATTTTAAGTAGAGAAGAATTGCAGGCTCTTGAAAAAGCATAAAGTGGTTCTAGCAATATAGAGTAGATTATGGGGAGTGTGAAGTGATCTAGTTAAGCGGCCTCTACAGTTACAGTCTTTGCGAGGAGTCCAGTGGCATCTGCCGTGGGCACAGGATGGGAGTGGATGGTAAAAGCATTAACCAAAGCCTGGGAAAGGGCTTCAGTCCCCAGATTCAAACAGGAAAGGCATGGACAGAACCAGCATGAAACTCACCCCCTTCCTGGCTGTGCTGGCCCTTAGTGGGACCGTGGCAACCTTGGGCCTCCTGGGGGCCAGAGGAGTCCTCCAGGAATGTGGAAAGACTGTCGGGAGGCTTTCTGATCGGGGCAGTGGGAGCCCGGGCCCAGTTTCGCTGCTCTCTTCGTCAAGACCACATGCTGTCATTGCCTGAGTAGTGAGTCCACTCTGCTCTCCTTCTACAGGCGGAGCTGTCTCCATGCCACCTGCTGACGGTGAGGGTCATCCGGATGAAGAACGTCCGGCAGGCTGATGTGGGTGAGTATCCTCCTCTCTCTTCCCTGCCTCTTCTCCACTTTGGGGCCTGACGGATGGAGAAATGGTCAAAGGTGTGTGTGTGTGTGTGTGTGTGTGTGTGTGTGTGTGTGTGTGTGTGTGTGTGTGTGTGTTCTAGCTGGGACCTGGTGCAGCCTGCCTGTGTCTCAGAGCACAGCTACCTGCTCTCCCCTCCCTAGTATCCATGTCCAGGAGCATCGCTTCTCCCACAGGGCACTCCTTGCTTCCACATGAGTTTAGGGGCTGTGTGGGATGAAGGACAAGGAAAGACCCTGAAGCGTCATGGAGCCAGCTCCCCACCTGATTCCAGTGCCCTTTTCTCTGGACATGGGTCCCAAAAATTCTGGGGTCCGTGGCAGAAGCCCCATGGCACCAGGTCCACAGTTGAGCCTGATGGATTTGGTTTGGACCACAAGGGCTGTTTACACAGTGTTTTCTTGCAGCCTTAATTTCACCTTCATCCCAGCACCTGCTGCATTCCCAGGCCCTGGGGGCCCTGCAAAGCCTCCCGGGGAGCAGGGCTCCCCCACATCCCTCGGGAGAGCCGCAGCTCCCACACTCCAGCTGCTGCTTCAGGCAGAAGTGAAGGCATGTGGGTGGGCAGGATGCTCCCCCCACACCTGTCTCTGGGGGTGGCATTTCAAGAGATTGGGAGAATGCAGATCCCTTCCCTCTGCTGCCCCCATCTACCCCTCACCTAGAAGGGAAGCTTCACTCTCAAGGAGGTGAAAGCTCTGTGCATGGCCCCATGGCTGAGGGTCCCCACTCATTTGTGACTACAAGAAATGGCCCAAGGACCACCATGGATCTCCAAAGCTCCACTGTACCCCCACTGCCCTTACCTGGGATTCACCTGGGCAGGGGAGGCCTCAGAGGGGCAGAGAATACACACAGCCATAATACCAAGTATAGATTTTAACACAGGGAGGCATTTCTTCCTGAAGCGGTTAGAGAACCATTGTAGAAAATGGCATTCTAATCCTGCCAGAATTTAGAACCGCGGGAGGATGCTGAAGCTGGGAGTAGCTAAGGCAGGCTGCTCTGAGGGCTGGGGTGTGAGGGGGCAGGATGTGGCACCCAGAGGCCCCAGGAGCCCTATCCGGGAGAGGAGCCCAGGCCCTGCACACCTGCCAGGGGGCCCACCTGGAGACAACTGGGGGGGATCCTGCCAGTGACCTGAGGGTAGTGCTGGGAGGCCCCTTTTGCACAGGAGGATTAATGATTGCTTAAAGTGGAAGCAGTGTTTGATCCCAGGTCCTAACTGCTGGGGAGGAAAGCAGGCAAACCAGGAGATGGGGCAGGTTGGTGGAGGGCAGGAAGCCAGGCAGAGGAGGGATCCGGAGCCAAGTGACTGGGCAACTGGGAAAAGGAGTGAGTGACTCCCTGAGGACTCACATGCAGGCTGTGCAGGAGCAGAAGTGGGGAGAGGCTGATAAACTGGTTAGGAGGCCGCTGCTGCAGTGCAGGGATGAGTGTGAGGGCGGAGGAGGGAGGAGGGAGGGCCCGGGATCCAGAGAAACCAAAGGGATCAGGCAGGATTCAGCCTGGGTCCTCTGGAGAGCACGGCGGCCAGAGCCCATGCCAGCTGGAACAGCTCCAGTCAGTCCCGTCTGGGCCTGGTTCTGCCAAGGGGCCCGGCTGAAGAGCCAGAGACTTCCAGGCTCCTTGGGGCCCCCCCGGGTCATGAGTGAGTGGTCTGAGCAGCCTGGATGTGTCCCCTGGGCCCAGGGCCTGGCTGACCCCCTTGCCTTTCTTGCTCATGCTGGGATGGGTCACTCCGACCCCTCACCCTCCCGGGGAGCAGGGCTCCCCCACATCCCTCGGGAGAGCCGCAGCTCCCACACTTCAGCTGCTGTGCTAAGCGTCCTGCTGCTTTGAGGTGTGTCTGTCCCAGCCCTGGGGGTCACCCCAGACGCTAACTCTCACAGCATGCCTGCCCGTGCGTGCTCAGCCCTTCCCATTACCCAGGGCCCTTTCTTCTGACTTCTTCCTGCCACGCCTATGTACCCCAGATGAGGGGGCCTGGGGCAGCAGCCAGCCCGAGAAACAGGCTGAGGTCTGGCTCCCCCTACCTCCCTGCCCCTGCTTGCCGCTCCCCACATGTCCCTCTGGCACACTGGCTGCCTTTTGGGGGCACCAGGTCCCCTTTGGGAACACTTGTTGATGTTTTCCCCACTTCCCCAAGGAACAGGGTGGGGGGCATACGTGATGTTTGGAGGCTCCTGGACTGCATAGTGTCAGACCCCTCAGCTGCCACAGGCTGGGCTCTTTTGCTGCCTTGACCAATGAGAACAGACTGTCCCAGGGCCTTCCAGGTTCTGGGTTACTTACTCATGCCCAAATTACTCCCTTCTGGCTTGAATAAAAAATGAGCCCCTCTCTGGCTCAGTCTTCTAGTATGTGTCTGAGTTTCCCAAAATTCCAAGGAGCCTGAAAGGGATGATATTCAGGGATGCCTCCTTTGTCAAAGAGCACTCGGCCCAGCCCTGGGCTATGACTGGGAGAGAGTCAGTCTGGAAACCTCCCAGCTGCTAAGGGTTTTTCTCCTACTGGGAAAATAAAATTAAAACTCAACCGGCACCCCAGTGGGTGTGAGGCAAGTGTCTCCAGAGGTATTAGGGAGATAATGTTCTCAACATGGGTAGAGAGCATTGAGTCATCTTTGCCACCCACATTTCACGAAAGGGCACATGTCATTCAGGTGACCTAGCCCTCTGTCACTGCACGAGGAACAAGGACTAGAACCTGTCTGTGCCTAGGAAATCTCCTGAAGACCCTGAAATTCTCAGAATTGGGTCATCGTTGCTTAACCATTCTTCACTGCCAGTAACAGTCACTGTCCTTAGTCAGCGGATGAGGCTTGGCTGATCTTCCAGCCCCAGGGGCCTCCCTCCATCACCCCTCCCTCTGCAGGGTGGCCCCCCTTACCAACTTTGTGGAAGAGGAGTAAGCAGCTCTCTGTGAAAGGACTGAAAAACAAATTAACACTTGAAGTGTGGGGGTATGATCAATCCTGTCTCTTCCAGGAATATTTTTGTCTTAACTAGAGATTTAAGTCTTAAACCGAAAATACTGAGATTTTATTTAATGGGAAAATTTCAGGCATGGACTGATGATAGAAAAGGTATTTTAGGGACAAAGCAGACTTTACTGGGCCCATCAAATCATGCTAAGCAAATAGGTGTAGAGTAGGTGAGGTCCCTGCCTGCAGACTCCTAGGGTACAGGAGGCAGACCTCAGGAGAAGGCCTCAGGCCCAAGAGGAGCAGCTGGTGTCCAGGAAAAGCCAAGGGATGGGTCCAGGAGGATGGAACAGATCCCCAGGGAGTCTCCCTATGGGCAGAGCAATTAGACATGACAACTTGTGTATCCATATCTTCAGTCTGACTCAGCCCAGAGTTTCTGGGCTACTGATAAAGCCTGATAGCAGAAAGTTGGGCTTGTCCACTCATTCACATATTCAACAAATATCCAGCAAGTGCCAACTATGTTCCCATGCCTGGTTTCCCAGGACTTTCCATGCTGAGGGCGCAGTGAAGAGAGATGACCAACCTGCCTTTGCAGCCAGTGTCCTGCCGGGAGAGGAGCAGAAGGCTCTGGGCTAGGAGGGGCACCTGACCCAGACTTGGGGGCTCAGAGAAGGCTTCCAGAAGAGGCATCTTCTGAAACCTGAAGGGGCTAGCCAAGGGAAAGTGGGGTGAAAGTGGAAGAGAAGCCTGTTCTAGGTGTGTGTGTGTGTGTGTGTGTGTGTGTGTATACAAGGCAGGGGCTGGGTGATAGGGAGGGAAGACAGGTGAGGTTGGCGGAGAAGGGAACAGCCTTGTTAAGTGGTCAGGTCTCCTTCCTGAGAGCATATGGGAGCCATTGAGGGATCTTAAACTTAAAAGGGGAGTGACATGCTCAAATCTAAAAACCATCCCTCTGGTTTCTCTTGACAGAGAAGATTAGAGTAGGGCAAGAACATGAGACAAGGTGTCCAGGTGGGAAGTGCATAGGCTGGCGGCCTGCACCTAGGCAGTGGCAGGGCAAGTCAGAAGTGGACAGGCTGGAGAGATCGAAGGAGTTAAGTTGACTCCACATGAAAGTCAAGGGTAATACTTGGTGTCTGGCCTGCACATCTGAGCTGACGGTGAGGAGGAGCAGGTCAAGCATGGAGGAGTGGGTGGGGATGATGAGGTCATCATTTTCTTTTGATTCTGTTGTGTTTTGGTCCTTCTTTGAGTCTGGATTAAATAGTGATTATGACATCTCACCTTTATTCAATGGGAGGAAGGCCATGGATTCCAACTCACAGAATGGTGAGTCCTCAAAGAGTCACCAGACGTAGGGTATGAAATCAGAAGCAAGGGGCACTTGCGACGTGAACCATGGTTATTAATTCTGATGAAGTGCTCGGTGTGCTGACAATAAAGGACTAAGTCAGTCCAAGGAGACACCGTTGGTTCCATTCTCATGGGACATCATTGATAATCATTAGGAATTGGTTTGGATAAGGCCTGCCAGTACAGAAGCCCCATTCCCACACCAGCTTCACCTTCTAGAGGACCCGGTGACCCTGGAAACTGTACTGATTTTTACCATTTTCTATGGAATGGCGTGCACCCCAGGGATGACCCTGGGAGAGTGGCAAAGGCAGTCGTGGCACCTCTTCCTCCCCCTCCCAAGTAGAATGGAGGGAGCGAGCCAGGCGGGGCTGCTATTTTTCTCCCTATGTCTTCTGCTGATCCAAGCAGAAGACTTGGGAGGTTTCCCTCTACTTTAGGAGGGCCTGATAGGATCGAGCCTTTGTCCTTCTCCATCCAGCAATATCACGCTTGGATTATTCATGCCAAATGAATAAAAAGTGCATGGCCTCCGAGGTGAGGGTTTCTTGGGTCACAAACCTCATGCAGGGAGCGTCAGTGTCAGTGTGGAGAGCCCATCCGGGTGCATTGTCGCATAGAGAGTGGCCCCTGCTCCTTGATCCTGCCGAATGACTTGTTCCACTCAAGTCCTTTTCCATCAGGACCCTCAGGGCTGGCACACAGCAGGCTGTGTCTCTTCTAATCATTGCTCCACCTCAGCCACAGGAGGAGCAGGACCCTACTTTGGTTTCCCTGGTGCCTTGGGCTAAGGTAGGAGGTAAAGTGGGGCCAGTCTTCCAGATTCTTCTCCTGGCAGAGGGAAAACCATCCGGCCATGCCTTGTCCCAAACCAGCAGCTTTTGCTTATTGATAGAAATAATGGAGAGCTGCGGTGCTTCTGGTAAGAGCCAGAGGCCATCTGTGTCCATGAGAACGGTCAGAAGGACCTGGGTCCCTGTCTGTGAAACCTCTAGCCTCAGGTCTTCTCAGGATTCTGGAACAAAGATCTCTGGAGAGTCAGACCTGTGGGACCTGAAGCTAAGATGAGGCCTGCTCGTGAGGTGACTTGCCTGAAGTTCCCTTCTGACTCCATGCTCTCCTCTCTGGACTGGATTTGTTCCTCACTCTTTCCCCCCAACCTTGTGTTCCTTGGACAGTGAGCCACCCCGATTGCTTTGTGAGCCTCTGGCTGCCCACCGCCTCTCATGAGAGGCTGAGGACTAGGACTGTTTCCAACTGCCCAAACCCAGAGTGGAATGAGACCTTCGCCTTCCAGATCCAGAGCAAAGTGAAGGTGAGCTGTGGGGGACTGCTCCTGCCTGCCCTGCCTGCATTTCTATTCCCCTCCTTGCCTGCTCATCCTTTTCATAACTTAGATGTCCTTCCTACATCTATCTGCTGTCTTTCCACCTACTTCCTGTCCTCCTATAGACCTATCTGTATTCCCACTCACCCACTCCTTCCCTCAGCTGGTTTCATGTTTGTCCCTCTTAACTTATCCTTCTACCTTCTTTCCTGCCTCTCTTGTCCTTTTACCTAATTGCTGCCAGCGCTTGGTGGCTACTGTCCCCAAAACAGACTGTGCTCCAAAACAGACTGTGCTTCCAGAACATGCTCCAAGTAGGAGAATACACAGACAGGAAGAACCATTCTATGCACTAGGTTAGGTTTTCTCAATCTTAAATCCTTTTCAGATAGCTTTATTGTTTCTAATTCTTTGGGTGTGTGTTCTTTCACTTGAGTTGTTCCACAGTGTTGGTGTTCTTCAGATATGCGATGACTCAACGCTGAGTTCACTTCTCCCACTGAAGTCTCTCTTGAGCCCCCTAAGCTGTGGCTGCCCCAGCACAGTGCCCTCCAGGCAAACTTGACCGTGTCATGGAGACATCAACCCCAGTGTTGGGGTACTGGAGGCTTGAACCATCCAGCTTGCTGCTGCCATATTTTAGGGATGATTTTCCATTTCTGGTTCATGACAAGTCCTTCCTGTCTTCAAGAAGGACTTTGTATTCATTATTTCTAAAATATCTCTTCTGTCAAATATCTCTTCTGGTCTCGGTGAGCAAGGGAGATTTTGGTGAGGTCTCAGTCTGCCATACGAAATCAGAATGTGGGCTCCTTTGTCTATAAAAATCTATGAGGCTGCTCATATGGATCTGTGGGGTTGGTTCTGGGACATAGTTGGGTTTCTTGTTATTATAGGGTCAACAGACCTCATTCAGTAGCAAACCCCCAGAACTACCTTATGTCTACTAAATAGGGATCAAATGGGCAAACCCAGCTCCAAACCACTTCTGCAAGGATCCTTGGAACAGGAGGCCTTCAACTTTTGACATGCTGTTTTGGGACCATCAGTGAGACCTCATTAGGGTCTGATAAGCCAGTGGATATAGTTCAAACATCTCACCCAACCCCATCAAATGTCAGAACCCCAGCAATCTTTGCCACATCATTCTCTCAGAGCGTGAAGACTTTAGCTTTCCTGACTGTGTTTTCTAGCACCAAATGAGCCCTCAGCTTGTGGGGCCCCATTGCTGGACAGTGCTCTGCCCTTCTATCCTTCCCTGAGGTGAAATGCACGTCCATTTCACGTCACAGGTCCCTGCCAAGCTTGCAAAAGAGCAAAATTCTCCAGCAGGAGGGTCAGAGCAGAGGGGCTGGAAGTCTTCAGAGAGTTGGAAAGAAAGGAATAGACACTTTCCTCCCTTAATTTATTACCCTACAGTGTTTCTCACACCTGACAGGGACCTCTGTGCCCATCCCTCACACTGACCTCCTCACTAGGACTGAGGTCAGCGCCCTTGTCCTGAGAATAGGTCAGTGCAACACAGTAACCAGACTTGTACTCTTTCTCCCCCAGAACGTGCTGGAGCTGAGTGTCTGTGATGAAGACATAGTGACACCAGATGACCATCTCTTGACAGTTCTCTATGACCTCACCAAGCTCTGCTTCCGAAAGAAAACCCACGTGAAGTTCCCACTCAACCCAGAAGTGAGTACAGGTGCCCAGACCTTCAGCCTCCTGCCTCATGAGGAGCAGCTGGTTTTTCCCATGGTGCCATTCTATGGGCTTCTCTCTGTGTAGCCAAGTGGGGGAAAGACAACATTTCTGGTTCAAGTCCCAGTGCTATCTCTTGCTAGCTGTGTGAGCTTGCAGAACTTACTCAACTCCTCTGAGTTCTGTGCCTCATCTATATAACACCTCCCATACAGGGTCCTTGGGAGGCTTAAATGGGAAAATATGACTGAGGCACCCAGCACTGTTCACACCACAAAATGGAGATGTAGCAAGTGTAGATTCCTTTCTTCCCCCAGGATCCTGCTGGGATGGCCCCAGGGGACAGGACAGGTGAGGGTACAGAAAGACAAACCCACAAATCAGAGAAGTCAGAGCTGGAAAGGACCAAGCTATTATTAGTTCAGTCATTCAACAAATACTCAAATGCTTTCTGTGGGCCAGGCACTGTCCTAGGCACCAGGGACATGTGAGAGGATGAGCATCACTGCCGTTGCCTGGCTTACATTCCAGTGAGGAGGTTAAGGCTCAGTGTCACAACTCCCTGGATTTACATGGCAAGAAGTATACAGGAACGGATGAAGGAAGGGGCTCCTGTCCTTCGGAGCTGGGCTTGCTGGGAACAGTATCTCAGCCCTCCCTGGCAGAGGAGCACCGTGGAGCAGGGGCGGAGATGAAAGGGACATGTTCTGGTGCAGAGGGATTTGCATGCTGGGGCTCAGGTCCATACCCTGACCCTCCTCTGAGTTGTCACTGATATTCCTGATATCAGAGATTTGGGGACAGAAAGAGGCAGAGGGGACAAGAACTGGGAAGATCTGGCCCAACTCCATGACAGCAGGACAGCTGGCTGGGGGGGACAGGGGGAGGTCCATGGGGGCTCCTGAGGTGGTGGGGTTGAGGGGAGCCTGGTCTGCAGAGAGGTGCAGCCCCAGCTGACATCTGCCTTCCTGTCCTCCCTGCCAGGGCACAGAAGAGCTGGAGGTAGAGTTCCTGCTGGAGGGGAGGTGAGTAGGCCCAGCCCATGGCTCCGTCAAGGTCCTGACCCCAGGAAGCTTCTGGGCACCAGCATTTCAGGGCCGGGTCCACCTGTCTGCTGTTCTCGCCCTTCTGCTCTCAACCTGTGTCTTACCAGTGGGTTTCAGCCCCGGGCAAGTTCGCTATGGATTCAGTGTGACCAAAGAAACTGACAGCAAAACGTTCTTTGGGGTGAGAGGGTTATACCCAACTTTATTTCCAGGTGGCAGGTCAGTCACTAGAATCCCATTCACTCAGAGCGAGTCTGTATGCAGCAAGCCAGTATCTGCTTCTGGGTCCTTCTGTCTGCACAGCCGTCCCGCACAGCTGTCCTCTGGGCCTCTCTGCACAGTTGTCCCACACAGCTGTCATCTAGGCCTCTCTGCCCTCGGTGCTGCCACCACTCCAGCCTCTGCTCTGCTCTCCTGCAGCCTTGCAGCCGTGCCACCGTGTCGCGCCCAGAGCACTGGGCAGAGCTCTTTATATAGAGTCAACAGCCATGTATTGCCCACAGGTGTGCAGTGAGCTAGTCAACCAGAGCCAAGTGAGAATCCTGGCCACAGGAACTCTCATTTTATCCACACCCTGGCACTGCTCACTGGGCATCAGAATTACTCAGGAGCTTCTAAATACTGTGGGTTTCTGGGTCCACCCCTACTCATCCTGTTCTTCTGACATCCATATTGCTTTAAAGACCTAGTACTCTGGCCAAATTGCCTGCCTCAGTTCCCTGCATTCCTGAGAATGGCCTCCAGAGAATTCTTGCTGCCATGGTGATGGGGGCCTTACTGAGACCAGGATGAGAGAGAGATCAGGACCAAGGTCTCTCCTTCTTGACCCTGAACTGTTAGACCAAGCTCCCCCAAGCCCTGGCCTGCAGCAGAGGTTGTGCCCCACTGCAGCCGACCTGGAAACCAGGTCAGGGAGGCTCAGGCCTACCCTGTAGGGTTATTCCCTACCATTTTCAATTAGGAAAATGACGCGGCGTCCTGCTACAGAACTATGCTGGGGGCTAGAATGGAACTGGGCCACAGCACTGGAGGATGGGAAGGAGAGGGGAGCAAAGAGAGGAGGAAGGAAAGGAAGGGGTGGGGAGGAGGGGAGCAGGGCCCCTGCCCAGAAGAAACGAGCCACCCCAGGATGGCAGTGTGCCTGCTGTGGGCAGGCGGCTGGCTCCTCCCTGCTTCTTACTGAGTCCCTGGACTTACCCTCAGTGCGGGACAGAGGGAGGGTGAGGGGTGGGAGCTGGAGCGTGAAGGCTCCTCACATCCCCTAGGGGGTTCTCTGCCTGGGGGCTCTTGGAACTATGTGGGGTCCCTCTTTTCCCATCTACAGCTGCCTGACAAATTAAAATAAAGAAAATCTGGGCTTTCTCCTGCAGTTTTTAGTTCAACAGGACTTTTAGGGGGAAAAAAATTCCTTGGCTGAATTAGAAAGTGGCTTGCAAAATGAAATATGTCAAAATTGGTAATGAGAGTTGATCTGGAGACACAATCATCTGGGGCTTAATTTTGACGAGGGAAACCTAGGCTGATCATAGACTTGGCGGCTTATATTCTTGACTTGATAACATGAGGACATTTCATATTCACCAGGCCCCTCTCTGGCTGAGTCAGAACTATCTGTTAAATACCTAAATCAGGTAAAGCACAGAAGGGAGAATGGGTCAGTTTTGCTACCAGAACTGTTTGCTTCTCTCTAGGTGGTGGGCTCCAGCCTCTTACAACTGTTTATCCTCTTAATTCCATGCAGTTGTATCTGGTTGGACATAAAGACCATTTATCCTTTAAGGGAAAAAAAAAAAGGAACTCTTCTACTCCTAATCTATAATTTGTTTTTTCCCTGGACATTCTCTTTAAAATATATGCTAGTTTTCTCCTTGACAATCCAAATTTCTGAGGTGTCGTAAGCCAGCCTTTCTCATAAGGACCAGAAAGGCTCTTCCCTCCTATTTTGACCTACTCGGGCTCTTCATCACCTTTGTGAGCAATCAGCCAAGAGGCACCCAGCTGACCGGAGTTCTCGTTTTGTCTTTCAGCTCCTCCCCACCTGAGGCCCTCATCACTAATGGCGTGCTGGTGGTAATTGTCCTTCCAGGCCCTCGTAGCTCGGGAGGCTGCAGGCAGCTGCTGCGCCCAGAGACCAGAACTGTGGGCGAGAATCAGGCCCAGCCTCATCCCGGAGCCCGCTGTGGGAGTCAGACTAACTGAAGCTTCCCAAAGCGGGCTTGGCCTGGGCAGGGGTGGGGCGGCAGTGGGAGGAAGTAGCCCAGACCTCCACCACCCTGGCCCAGCATCCCGCATTCCACGACGACCTGTTGGGAATCTTCCCAATAAAGTCCCCACCAGGAGGCAGCCTCCTTCCTGAATCAGTTTCTGTCCCATTTCCGCCCAACTCCAGTCCCTCTATGAGCCCAAGTTCAGTATTATAAAGATTTTCTTGATTCAGCTGTTGAACGGTCATTTCAATTAGATGTATCTAAAGCTTCAGGATTCAGGGAGATCTCTCCCCAAAGAATCAGTCTTTAGGAGTTTGCAGTAAAGGAATTTGACCAAACCACTCAGGTTCCATCCATGACCTGTAGCTGAGAACATGACTCCTAGTAAATGGTGACCGTACATCTAGATTTTTCAGGACAGCCTTGTTTTCAAATACTCAATCCCTGAATGAGATGACAGGCCCTGATTGGGTTCAGTAAATGTGGTCGGCACGTGCAGCCTGCCCCGGAGTTGGCCCAAGTCAGGCCAGCACTGAATTTATCCTTCAGTTTTGGTTCTCCTCCCTTATGCTCAGAATGACTCTCCCTTCCTTTCTTTCAGGCTCGACAAGTTTCCTGCTTGGAGGTTCATGCAGAATCCAGGAAGCGGCAGAAGAGCAGGAAAAGTGAGCGTGTGACCACCTCTGCCTGGGGGGAGGGCAGTGCTGTTCCCAGTGCCACCTGCACCAGAGCCGGCCTGCTTCAAGGCTGCCCTGGGCTCAGTCAGGGAACAAACAGCTTGGTGCATCTCCTGGGGCTCCCCTCACCCTCAGGGGTCCTGTCCTCCCCCTGCCCCCCAGGTGCACACTCTTCCAGGCACCCACATGGCGCCTTGGAGCTCCCCAGACCTGATGCGTGCCCAGGGCCAGGGCTCGGTGGCACGGGGCTGCCCTCATTGCCCACACAGACCTGCGCTGCAGCCCTGCCAGACCGGAGGTTCCCTGGGTCTAGTGTAGCGGTCAGCACCGGGGTGGGCAGGCCCTGACAACCAGGGGCCCCTCCAACCGCATCAGGTTATGGTTCACACAGCATCCCTGCATTTTATAGCTGGCAGAGACCTAAGAGCTCCACACACAAGAGACTCTCCAGCCAACTCCCCATCCCACCCCTCTGGGGACAGGCCTATTCCACGGACATTGGGGCAGGAGGAGGAAGAGGCTTCTACCCCACACTGGCGGTGCAGGGCTTTCAGGACAGCAGGATGGGGACTTTGGGGCACTTCCTGCAGAAGCAGCACCTTGGGTCCAGAGAACTCAGCATCTCTGAGGGTTTTGGGGGGACCTTATCATCAACATCACACAAGGCCTTGTACAATGCAGATTCCTGGGCCCCTGCCCTGCCCTACAGAATGAGACTCCCTGGGACATTTTAACCAGTGCTCCAGGTGATTCTAGACCCCTAGCCTGGGTGCCTCTGGCTAGGTTTTTTACTGGGCCAAGCTGGGGGTGGGGAGTGAGAGGCTTCCCAGGGGTCTCAGCCCTCTTGTCCTGTGTTCCAGTGAATGACCTCCTGGTGGCAGTGAGTGAGTCCTATGAGCACACGCAGCATATCTCATGCTGCCTGGAGCCCTGCTGCCCGAACCCTGCCTGCTTCCACTACCCCAAGTACTTCCAGCCCAAGATGCAGGTGGAGGTGCCCAAGAGCCAGTGGAGCTGTGGGGTACAAGGCGTTGACCCCGGGGGTGAGGTGGGGGCTAGGGCAGGCGGGGCTGCCAGAGGAGCCCCTCACCTGCCTCACAGAACCCACCCTCCCTTCCAGCTTTGCTGTTGCTGTGCACACAAGAAGAAGGGCCCTGTCTGCCAGCCCCTCGATTGTCTCCCTGATAGCCAGGCAGTGAGGCTGCCTGTGGTGAGAGCCTGGGTCTGGGAAGGGGCCCTTGAGCAGCTTAGCCTGGAGCTCCTTTGTCAGGGAGATGGGGAGAGAGAGCAAGGGCGCATGGGATAAGGCGACTCATGGGGGTCCTCGGGCAGGAGAGAGGAGTCTTGTGGGGTAGGCGACTGCAGAGTTGCAAGGTGGGGCCCAAGAGTGTAAGAGGCAGCATTAGAATTGTGGGGTGGCCCTGTGCAGGAGAGGAGTGGGGATAGAGCACATGCTGTGTGCGCCCCAGTGGGTGCTGGTCCGGGTCAGGGGTGGACAGTGTGGCAAGCCTCTGCTTCTGTGGCTGGGGTCGCTTGGTTCTGAATTGTCAGCTCTGACAAGCTTCTCATCTTCTGCCTCGCAGGACGAGAGCTGTGAATTACACATGAAGTCTACACCCTGGTAAAGTGCCCTCTCTGTCTGTCCCTCTAATTTATTCATCCCCGCGGTGGGTAGGGGGTGAAGTGGTATCTTTTGGGTTTTATTTGCATTTCTCTGATGGATTGTAATGTTGAAAATCTTTTCATGGGCTTATTGGCCGTTTGTGTATCTTCAATGAAGGAACATGGACTCACATCCGTTGCCCATTTTAAAAGTGGGTTATTTGCCTTTTATTGTTAAGTTGTAAGAGTTCTTTGTATTTTCTGGGTACAAGTGCCTTGCTGGATATACAACTTGCAGATATATTCTCCTACTGTGGGATTGTCTTTGCACATTCTTGACGGTTTCCTCTGAAGGACAGAAGTTTTCAATTCTGGTGAAGTCCCATCTGTGTTGTTTCTTTTGTCACTCGCACTTTTGGTGTCATGCTTCAGAAAACATCGCCTAATCCAGGGTCATGAGGGTTTACTGCCAGGTTCTCTTCCAAGAGTTTTATAGTTTTAGCTCTCACATTTAGGTCTAGAATCAACTTTGAGTTAATTTGTATATACAGTGTGTAAGAAGGGTCCAACTTTGTTTCTTGCATGGGACATTCAGTAGTCCCAGGACCGTTTATTGAAAGGACTGTCCTTTCCCCTGTGAGTGGTCTTGGCACACTTGTCAGAAATCAGTGACCATACTTTCCATTTACAATTTGATTAGCTTGTTGTCCTTGGACAAGTTTTTTAACTTCTCTAAGTCTCAGTTTTTCTCATCTGTAAATTGGAGGAATACCAGAAGTACTGTTTTGAGGATCCAGTGAGATAATACATGCAAAGTACTAAGTGATATGACAAGTGGGGCACAGCAAATATCAACTAATGTTGTTATTGTTGCTGTTATATTATTCATTCCTTGTTGAAGCCAAGGGAAGAGTCTCTTCCTCACAGCTGTGTCTGAAGGCCTGTGCTAGGCAGAGTCCCCAGGTCCTGCCTTCAGGGACTGCAGCCTTGTTCGTACCTCAGGCCACAAGACTCAGGTCAGAAATTGTCAAGGTCCACTCGCCCAGAGTCACGGGGGAGCTGGCCTCAAAGGATGCAAGGGGGGTAGGTGGGAGGGGGAGGAAGCTTCTGGTGAGGGAAAAGGCTGCGCAGAGGCTCAGAGCCAGGACTGAGCAGGGGGAGGGGGGTAGAGACAGATCAGCAGGGCCCAGGAGCCTCTGCGCAGGGCTTGTTCAGGGCAGGGATGTGAGAGAAGGAAGACAAGCCTTGGGCATGCTGTGGCAGCTCCCGTGTCATCTTGCAGACCTGTGGGCATGACAGGGCCAGATCAGGAATAAGGAGGGTTTTTGTCTCTTACACAGGAGGATTATCACTCCTAGGGCAGGCAGAGCTTACTGAAGATTGTGAGCTCCACAAGCATGGGCCAAGGTTATCCCGCTCAGGAGACCCCTCACTGTAGAGCCTTATCCCAAGGGATTGGCCAGAAATATCTCAGGGCCCCTTATCACCCATGTCTGGCCTCAGGTTACAGCAGGTACCTGGGGGAAATTTTTCTGGACTTCCCAGATCTTGCTGAGGGGGCAGAGGTTCAGTGGGTCCCTAATTTCGTTGAGCACCTGCTGACAGGTACTTAGCTTATAAAGCTAAACCCTGGGGGCTTTACATTTGTTATCTCAGCAAATGCTAAAGACAGTGCTGGGAGATAAGCATGATTAGCCCCATTTTACAGATGAGAAAGCAGAGGCCCAAGGTCACAGAGGTGGTATATGGCAAAACCAGACTTCAAGCCTACATCCAGCTGCCCCTAAGGCCATGTCTTCTCCATGAAGATGGGGAACACAGACCCACTTAGCCAGGGTCTCTGTCCCCACAGCCCCCAGACACTGGACGTGCGGCTGGGCTTCAGCCTGTGCCCAGCAGAGCTGGAGTTCCTGCAGAAGCGGAAGGTGGTGGCAGCCAAGGGGCTGAAGCAGGTGTTACAGCTGGAGGAGGATCTGCAGATGGACGAGGTGGGTAAGCAGCAGTCTGCCAGCCTACACTCAGTGCCCACTCTGAGCCAAGCTTGTCCTCTAATGCGGTACCTTGCCAGCAAGCCCTAAGCCCTGCCCTGCCCCAGGGGGGCCTCAGCTCTGCCTTCCCTGGTTGCTCTTATGCTGAAGTTCCAGGTGCCCAGGTCAGGGTTATGCTGAATGGTATGTTCAGTAGTGTGTTCACAAGGGGTGGGGAAGGAAAGACAGAGTGAAGAGAGGAAGGAGCCCCAGCCGCTCCTCCCCACACACTAACAGATCCTGAGGCGACTGGGGAAGACCAGCATGGGGACAAAGTGGCCTCCTCTCCCCAGCCAGAAAAACATTTGGAGCTCTACCCCCCACACACCCCATACTTCCACCCCAAAGGCCCTGGGCCCTCCATTCTCCCTTCCTGCTGATGTGCACACATACACTTCTAGAAGGAACAGCAGTCGTTAGCTGGAGAGAGGCGGCATCTGTCACAGGGCCAGCTTCTTCCCGTGGGACAGATGAAGGTGCACCTCGGTTAGAGCACCCTGTCCCCTCACTGGTGGGCGGAGGCCCACACACCCTGGCAGCAGGTCAGCCCTCCCAGCACCTGCCTTCTGAGGCTGGCCGTAGGTGCTTGGAGACCTCATGCCTGAGGAGGCCTGTGGCAGGCTTTTGCCCCGAGAGGTGTCTCACAGCCCCCACTCAAAGGAAGACAGTAAGAGTAAGTCTTGGCAAAGGACCTCCTCCCTGCCTCCCACCTTTAGGACACACACACCAAGGGTGCCTTAAACTTGTGTAAACCCAGGGTAACAGCCTTGCTCCTTCCTGCATCAAATATTCATCCATCCCTACTCTAACACACATGCTGTATATTGAGCATATATCCTGTGGCAGCCCTGGGCATGGTGCCCTCACATCAAATCCCTCTACAGAAGATGTCAATTTGCAACCACCAGAGAATCACACCCTAGCTGGGCTCTCAGCCCTCTGGACCCCAGTTTCATTGTCTGTTAAGTGAGGACTCAATTAACAGTGAAAAGAACTCTTCCGGCCATGACTTTCTGATTTCCCAAGCCTGTGTGCGCTTCAGGGCCATTCGCTGACACTAGCCATTGGTTTAGAGCTAAGGTCTAGTCCTAGACCCACCAGGCAGCCCACCACTGAGAAAACCGGTTTGCAGGCCATTCAGTGCCCCTGTCTCTGCTGTCTGCAGCCAGCTCTCCTCCTCCATTGTTCTAAGCTGCTGTCTGTTGCTCCTAGTCTTCTCCTCCCCAGCACTGCTCCCCACAGGCTGTCTCTGTGTCCCCCCAGGTACCGCTGATAGCCATCATGGCCACTGGGGGTGGAGCAAGATCCATGACTGCCATGTATGGCCACCTGCTGGGGCTACAGAAACTGAACATCCTGAACTGTGCCAGCTACATCACCGGCCTGTCAGGGGCCACCTGGTAAGGAGCGGGGTGCCACTGTCTGCTGGGGGCCAGAGCAAGCAGTAAGCAGGCTGGCCCAGGATCTCTGGTGAAGCTTGCCCACCCCACGTTAGAGTGGCTCATGGAGCCTGGGCAGCTCCACCCCTCGGCTCAGCTTCTCTGAGTCTCAGTCTCTGTATCTGTACAGTGGAGATAACAAGAGCAGTGACCTGATGGAGATGTTGTGAGAGACTCTCCCAGTATTGAGTAAGCAAGAGACACTGTACACATTATACACCTTGTCGTTACTGACCTTACTATTTCCCCAGGGCTGTGACAGAGACTCACGTAATCTTCACAATAACTCTCTGAGGTAGGGACAGTTATTGGGATTCTCCCCATTCCACCGATGAGGAGACTGAGGTGAAGAGTGGTTGAGTAGCTTGCCCTTGATCACACAGCTGGGATCTGAGCAGCAGAGCCTGGTCTTGCACCCAGGAAGAGCCGGGTCCAGAATCCTCACTCTTAGGTGGCACGCTCTAGCTGGCACACAGCAAGCAGCCACACGTGGTAGCCATGGTGGCTTTGAGTGCTGGTGTTCACCCCTGTCCTCCAGGCTCCCATGGCAGGTTAGGGTCTCCCATGACCACCCCACCTCCTGTCCTGCCCAGGTCCAGAGCCAGTGGCACCAGGATGGCTCAGCTCTCTCAGCACACCTGTCTCTCTCCAGGACCATGGCCAACTTGTACCGTGACCCCAACTGGTCCTCCAAAGACCTGGAGCCTACTGTATTTGAAGCACGGAGGCACGTGGTCAAGGACAAGATGCCTGCCCTGTTCCCAGACCAGCTCTTCAAATTCCAGGAGGAGCTTCGGCAACGCAGTCAGGAAGGCTACAAAGTCACCTTTACAGATTTCTGGGGCCTGCTGATTGAGGCCTGTTTAGGGGATGAGGTAGGTGCTCAGCTTCTCCTGGGACCCTGCCTGCCCTGGCTGATAGCCAACTCTCTTTCTGGACTTACACCTGGAGGTCTGGGCTTGTGTCACAGCAGAAGGGAGACAGGTTAGACCTACAGGTTCATACTTTGGCTGTAAGAAGCAGGAGATGACCAAATGGGTGCTGGAGGAAGATGATGAGATGGTGGGAGATGATAGGGATTAAGTGGGGCAGTGGTGGCCTCTTCCACCCTGATCTTTTCATTTTCTGGCCCCTGAGACACTGAGGGACAGCCCTAAACTGTAGGTCTGTCCTGCCCCCATTATCAGGGTGGTCAATAGCTCAAGGACAAGTAAACAGTGTACCAGGAACTCTAAGAGCAGGTTTGACTGGGGTCACTGGGACCTACATAGCAGCCTAGTGGGCTCAGGTCTGGAAAATGCTAGAGGTCCAGATTGTCTTCTTGTTCTGTGCTGTACCCAGGCTGCTCGTCTGCTTTTTCTTCTTAACCATTTCGTTTCCTCACAGAAAAATGAATGCAAGCTATCAGATCAGCGTGCTGCTTTGTGCCATGGCCAGAACCCCCTGCCCATCTACCTCACGATCAATGTCAAGGATGATGTAAGCAACCAGGATTTCAGAGGTAACATTGGTGGGCTAGCAATTTACAAGGGGGTAGGGGGAGGTCTCTCCTCAGCAGGCAAAGGCACCCAGCACCCCAGCACACATACCCCACCATCACACCTTTGCTAACCTCCACGTCAAAAACTGTGCTGATACCTGAAGAAGTCAACTTTGCTTCCCGCTTCCACCCTGCAGATGATTAGATAGGGCAGGTGGTGTGGTTTCTCCGAGACGGGCTTAACGGGACAGGGGTAATAAAGTCATGAAGAGCATGGATTCTAGATATTTCTTAAGCTGCCCAAAGGCAGGAACTCCAGAGATGTGCCCTGGTTCAGGATCAGGTTTGTCCAGTTTTGGGGTGCAATTGAGCCTTGCAGGATGCAAAGCTGTTTTGCTGGGTTTAGCAGAAGCTGGTCACAGGCGCCTCCATGTGCCCTGCAGGTGAACTGCGGCCTCCCAGTCCCAGGCTCCCCAAGGGCCTGGGAGCCTGCCTTGGGTGAGGAGGGACGACCTGGCTGTTCCGGTCTGAGACTGACATCCTGCCCTGCCTCTTCTTATGCAGAGTGGTGCGAGTTCTCCCCCTACGAGGTGGGCATGCAGAAGTACGGGGCCTTCATCCCCTCTGAGCTCTTTGGCTCCGAGTTCTTCATGGGGCGGCTGATGAGAAGGATCCCGGAGTCCCAGATGTGCTACATGCTAGGTGACTCCTGGCTGCGGGGGGCCTGGGGCGGCCTGCCCCGTGCTGGCCTGGCTCGCCTTGTTCTCCCAGAATCTCATCCCAGGTGCTGGGGCTGGCTTTGTTTATCCCTTGAGCATGTGACCCCCCTGGCATTTACCAGTATCCCTTCCTCCCAGGAGGCTTCAAACCTATCCTGAAACCAGCCTCCCAGACCGCCCTGACCTCCCTGTGACCCTCTGGACCCAAAAGGACCCAACAGGAGCACTCATATCACTGGGGACCCAAGGGAACTCTCTTAATGTCCTTGTCTCCTGTGGCCTCCCTGGGATCTGTTCAGAACCAGAACTGGGAGTGGCTGCCTAAGTTGGGAGCTTCACAAACTCCTGGCCCCTCCTACTCTGGCTCCAGGTAGCAACATGCCTGCTTCCGGGGGCAGAACCAGCCGCTGGAATCCAAGAGGCCAGAGAGGACCCCAGGGTGAAGGCAGAGTCTCTGGGGAAGCCTGGCCCAGCTCCCTGCTGCTACACTCCCTGGCCCTCCAGAAGCTGGGTGTGCTGAGTGCAGGGCCTGGCTGTGGTGTCCACTCACACACTTCTTCCTTTCAGAGTCTAAGCTAAATCCATCAAAGGGCAACCTCAAAAGCAGACCGATCTTTAGAGCCTCTATAACAGTTATGCCCTTATTTAAACTAACTATCTGTGCCCCTCTCCCTTCTACCCATCCTAATCCAACCCATCCCAGAAGGCCCAACTCAAGCCCCATCTTCTCCACGGAGCCCCAGCCCGTGGTGGCCTGTCGTTCCTCTGAACACCTATGCTTTTGGACATGTGGCCCAAGTAGTTAAGACACTTGGGTTTGAACACTGGCTCCTCCTTTATTAGCTGTGTGAAGCTGGCCAAATTACCTAACCTCTCTGATCCACAGTTTTCTCATCTGTGAACTGGATTTAAGAGTAAAACTTGCCTTATAGAAGATCCAGATGGGTCAGTGTATGTGAAAGATTTCATATGAGTATTATTATTAATGTGCTGCATTTAAAAATCATAATGATAAGAGCATTGCATTTGTCAAATACCCTGTGCCAGGTACTACTCTAAACTCTCATATTGATTGATGCAAGGGGTAGCATCTAGACTTGACTCCAAGCCTGTGCTTGTCAACACTAAGCCCGTGTGGGGGCTGTGCCATGTAGGCCTACATACCCTCTCCCAGCTCTGAGAGGAACACTCCTCAGTCATCTGGGTTGAGCTGCACTGTGGGGAAACAAGGTCTACCCACTCCCTGAGCAGCCTGACTTAGAGACAGAATCAGGGCCAAGGTGGAAACAGTGTTTGGGAGGCCTGGGGGAACTGGGGACCCTGGGGCAGAGTTGCTAATGAGTGGCCCTGTTCCCCAGGTTTGTGGAGCAGCATCTTCTCCCTGAACCTGCTCGATGCCTGGAACCTGTCCCACACCTCAGAGGAGTTTTTCCACAGATGGACGAGGGAGAGAGTGCAGGACATCGGTGGGTGATGCCCCCACTGGCTTCCCCTTGTTGGGTGGGGGTGGAGGCAGGGGGTAGACCACTGCCTGAGGACCAGTTCCCTGCCACATCTTTCATCACTGTCTCTGTGGCCCACAGAGATGGAAGGACAGCTAGGGTGAGAAGGTCTTCCCTGCCTAGAGTGGAGGGACACTGTAGGTCTTTCCTGCCTGGAGAGGAGACAGGCTATAGGTGGGGACATAAGGCCTGGTCATAAGTTCTGGGGGCCAACTCTGGCCTGGTCAGGATGGATCAACCATTCTAGGCTTGTCAAAGCTGTGTGGTGCCCAGGAGAACTGAAGGGCATAGGGATCCATGGTCACTCTTCCAGACTGTCTGTGCCCTCTGGCCTTACCTATCATCACCTGCCCTTTCCACCACCCTGCCCCTGTGCCATCCCTCATCTGGGTCCTCCTGGCTCCAACACCAGGGCCCTGAGAATGATGCAAGGAAGGAGTGAGTTGCACTTACACTGGCATGCCCCAGGATGCCAGGCAGCCATGCGTGTTTCCTATGGGCAATCTGGGGATCCTTCCATCCCTCCTCTTCCCTGCAGAAGACGAGCCACTCCTGCCTGAAGTCCCCAAATGTGATGCCAACGTCCTGGACACCACGGTGGTGATCCCAGGGTCGTGGCTGTCCAATACTTTCCGCAACATCCTCACCAATCGGGCCTTTGTGTCTCAGTTCCACAACTTCCTGCAGGGGCTGCAGCTGCACACGGACTACGTCCAGAACAGCCATTTCTCCATGTGGAAAGGTAACACTACTGGTGGCTGCATGAGGCCCACCTCTGTTTTCAGAACAGAGAAGGGGATGTCAAGGCTGCCACAGGAAAAGGATGAGTTGTTGTATGTGTACAACAACTCTATACAGAATCTGTACAACAATCCTAGCAGGTAGAAGTTGAGACCCTGGTGGTGAAACATGGGCCCTGATTTTCTTCAGGTGTGCCCCTTTTTATGTGACTAGTGCCCCCTGGAGCTGGGCAGGGATGGCCAGCTCAAGAGCCCCTAAATGGTAAGCCTCAGAGCCGGGTCTTAAGCCATGTTCTTGCAACTTCAACTTAGTGCCTCCTCCCCAGCCTTCTAAGGCTCTAAGTTTGGCTTGGCACTATCTTTGGTATTTTATTCAGCCACAGCCTGCAAATGACTGCTGAGCCTGGTCTAATAATCCTCATCCTTGCCATCTGGGGTAGAAAGGGCAGCTGGCTCTGGACCCAGGGTTTACCCCAGTTTATAGGATATTCTTACATCCCTGCTGCCTCTGAAGCTCTGTGGGTAGGTCATAGTGGGTTTTCCATGCATGCTCCATAAGATGTGCTAAAACCCAGGATAATGTTGTTCTTCAGTTTACCCAGAGGGACACTGGGTCTCACCCGGGGTCCTGGCTGGAAGGGGGAGGGCCAGAGGCCAGGCTGAGGTGGAGGTGCTCCAGGCAGGGCACTCCATCCCTACCGGCTGCCTCTGGCCATCCCAAGCTCAGGGCACCGGGCCTGATGGTAACTGGGAGCCTTGGCTTTCAGACACGGTGCTAGATGGTTTCCCAAACCAGCTGACACAGTCCATGAACCACTTGTGCCTGTTGGACACCGCGTTCTTCATCAACTCCAGCTACCCGCCCCTCCTCAGGCCTGAGAGAAAAGTTGACCTCATCATTCACCTCAATTACTGTGCCGGGTCCCAGGCAAAGGCAAGTGCGGCAGAGAAAGGCTCCCCCTGAGCAGGAGCACCGCGCCTCTCCTGAGCAGCACCACTGAGCAGGGCAGTGTGAAACTGAGAAATGGGAGAATGTGCGCTCCCCACAGGCTCCAAAACTTAGCACCAGAGGATGGTTTGACGTGAGGTTAAATGTCCAGACCTCAGCGAGGCAGCCAGCTGGCCCTCACGTGCTAGGGGTCCTAGAGTTTAAGAAGACTCACTGAGCTAATTTCAATTTTATTCTTGCATCTGAACATTTGCCATATTTAGCAATGCTTCAGCTGCAAAAAGAGTTTTTTCTAAATAACCTAAGTAAAGCCCCATCAATTCTCAAGTTTTGTGTCACTTCTAGAGCTTGCAATGTCCTATTTTCATGCCCCCTCCCCCAGGAAATATGATCCTCCATGTAATTATAGGAAAAACCAGGACCAGAGGTTTTGTTTATTTACTTTTCTAAAGTTCTAGCCCTTTACGGGAAAGAAACTATTTCTAGTCTACTTTAGGATAGCCCTATCCTAAAGCCTGGGAAAGGGGAATGAGGACAGATCATGAGGACAATATCAGTCATGACCTAAGTTTATAAGAGTGACATGTTTCCCACACATGACCTCCCTTGATCCTTATACCTGTTCTCTGCACTAGATGGCACAAGTGCTAATAGTCCCATGTTATAGGTGAGGAAACAGGCACAGAGAGGGTAAGTGGCTTGCTTAAGATCACACAGCTAGTGAGCATGGAACGGGGACAGAACTAAGGATATTCTGACTCTATGCCCACAGCTCTCTCTGTTACATCATGTTTATAAAGATACCCTTTTAGAGTCCTTTCCAGCTCTGTGGTACTTTGTCAGTCCAAAGCCTATGCACGTCCCATAGGTGCCTGGCCAGCCACGGCTATATGTAGCTCAGCTCCCATTATCCTCAGGCTGCCATCCACATCTGCCCAGGTCTGTGTTGGGGTGCAGCATCATTAAAAGGGTTGCTTTCCATTTTACTTGCAGAAGAAGCTTGCAGTTGGACACACACCAACCTACTGCCTCAGGCCCTTTGTCCTGACCTACCTTTGTTCTAAAAAGAGCACAATAGGCAAAGCAATAGGAGACCTGAGTTCTTAGTTGGGGAAATCAGGAAGCTGAATCTAACAACTCTGTGTTCCTTATCCACTTCCACCCCTCCTAATGCTCAAACACGTCCTCCCGTGATATTCCAGCCCATGAAACAAACCTGTGAGTACTGCTCCGTGCAGAACATCCCCTTCCCCAACTATGAGCTGCAAGAGGAGGAGGAAAATCTCAAGGAGTGTTACCTGATGGAGAACTCCCAGGAGCCTGATGCGCCCACGGTGATTTTCTTCCCACTCGTCAATGACACCTTCCAAAAGTACAAGGCCCCAGGTAAGCCTCCTCCAAGCCCAGCTCCCACCACCTGCGGCCTTGGGCTGGGAGCTCCTGTCTTTTAGACTTGTGTAGTTTTCTGATAGCTCTAATGGGGAAGCCTGGCTTAGCTCCAGTCTGAGCCAACCTTGGTTTTAGTAAGAAAGAAAAGACCCCCCCCCCCACCCTACCATGAGCTGGCAATATCATCCTCTACCTTTTTTAGTCATTCAACATTTATTGATATCCAATTGTGTTTCTGGCCCTGTGTTGGTGCTAGGGCAGTCCTGAGACTGGCCCTGAGGAGCAGGGAGGTGTGCAAATGCATGTGTGTGCATATGCATGTTTGTGCACATGCATGTATCCATGTGTGCCAAGGACGTGGGAGGAGGAGACACAGGGAAAGATATGGGAACAAGTCATTTCAACATAATGTGTAAGGGCCTATAGCAAGTCCTTCTGCTCTCTCCAGGTGTGGAGAGGAGCCCCGAGGAGCTGGAGCAGGGCCAGATTGACATTTATGGCCCCAAAACTGCCTACGCCACCAAGGAGCTGACTTACACAGAGGCCGCCTTCAACAAGCTGGTGAAGCTCTCTGAGTACAACATCCTAAATAACAAGGACAAGCTCCTTCAGGCTTTGCGACTGGCAGTGGAGAAGAAGAAACGCCTGAAGACCCAGGGTCCCTCCTAAGTCCCAGGGCTCCTGTGTCTGCTTCTGCTGTCAGAAGTGTGGAACCCATCAGGGCTGACCAGCCCTCATGGTCAGCTCTGCGTTCTGGCAAGGGGTGCAGGCAGACTGGCCTGGGCTTTTAATCAGAAAATTAAATCAAAATGGTTGAGAGAGACAGAGACACAGGAAAATAACAAGGGGATGCATTAGGGTTTTTGTACCCACTGGAATTTTTTTAAACCTTTCTCTGAAGACAAGGTGATCCAATAGCCACAGGCTCCCACACATGCCCCAAGTGTGAAGAATAAAAGCATGGCCTGGCTCCCCAGAAACCTGGGACTCAGAGTGAGAGTGCCAAGCCCATCCCTCTCTGCTTCCCTGCCTCCTTGCATGGAGGGTCTTGGTGAATGCACAGGAAGACTCAGAAGCACTCTGGGTTCTCCGAGAAAATGTTTTTTTGTAATTTGAGGCAATTATATTCTTGTGATTTTTATAGGAAATTTCACTTTGTGGGTTTTACTTTTATGAATCAGGATTAATAGGAAGCGTGATGGTAGAAGATCTAGAAAAAGCACTATAGACACGTAGTCTCTTCAACAACAAAGAGCCTTGTGGACCTTGAGCAGCCCTTCTCCAGCCTCTCAGAGCCCCAGGACTGGTGGCCCCATCCAAGCACCCAGCTCCAGTGAAATGCCAGGCAAAACCCAAATCTGCAGCTCAGATGCACCAAACAAAGATCTGGATGCAGCGGGAGGGTGTCTGGACAGATAAATGGAGTCACCCACCAAGTGGGTAATGATGCTCATGCCACCTACTCCCAAAGGCCGAAGCTCTCTGACCAGCTTGCTCCAGGAGCACTTCTCAACTTCCTTACCACCTCCTTTCCAATTTCCAGATGGGATTATTCATTTCTCAATGAGATTCCTCTGATTTGTCATGTAAATACCATGGCCAACACATCCTGACTCTTGCAGAGTCACCCCAAGGGAATGAAACTAAGAAGGGCTGACCCAGAAAAGACTAGATTAGCCTGAGGAAGAAGCCCATCCTTGGGATGGTTTCCAGATGAATCTCTGGGAAAGCCCTGGGACCCAGAGAAGCACACAGTATCCAGGTCTCCCAGCAGGCTGGGAGCGTAACTAAAGAAATGTGTACTCTGAGCCAATGACATGCCCAGGCCAATGAGTGGTGTGACCAAAAAGGCAAGTGGTAGACGTGAAGCCCAGCAAACCTAGAAGACATGGCCATCTTTCTGGGCTTCCATGTTCCCTAAGCAGTCTTTTGATTGTTAGGAGACAAGTGGTGACATATACCAAGGGTTTAGAAAAATTGGCCTCCAATTTACATCCTTGCTGCTCAAAGTGTGGTAGGGAACTGGTTAGAAATACAGAATCTCAGTCTCCACCACAGCCATACTGAATCAGAATTTGCATTTTAAGGAGATTCCCATTTCCTCTCTACTCCTCCCTACCCAGGGGATGCCCATACATATTGAAGCTTGAGAGGTGTGGATTTATGCCATCCTTTCCCATAAGCCTGGAAAGCATGAATCAATCAACTCTCCCAAACCACCAAAAAACTGGTTCCCACCCAGATAATGCTAACCTGGGACATGACCCCTCCCCTGCTCCAGAGCAGCCAGTGGGACAATGGACAAAAGATGTTCACTTTGACATCTTTTATTTCCTTCTGCTACAAAAGGCTCTCCTTAGATTATCAGAGTGAGCCATACAGCAAGACCTGTATTATAAGATGAAGGCAGCCCTTCCTTGGATTCATCAAAGTCTGAAAAATGAGGGTTATATAATCATTGTATTATTTGAGCATGGAATAAAGTGGCCATGTGGGTAAATGCCATTGACTCATCATTTCATTATCTGCTGCTGTGAGACCTGCATGACTCCCACTCCCATCGCTGCCTGGGCTTCCCACACTCCACAGCCAGAGGGAGGAGAAGGCCATGTCCAGCCCATCCCTCCTCCCCCTCCCCCTCGGCCTCCTTTCCTTCTGCCAGAATTCCCCCTGCTTTTTTGTGACAGCATAGCTTCTCTATGTTTATGAAGCCACAGCAGCAACAGTGGGGTGCCAAGCCTTGCTAACCCTGCTGTTGAAGCTCAGATGGCTTTCAGGAAGCCTTGGTGACAGGGAGGAAGGGCAGCCAGCAGCAGGGGTGCACCTGCTTGGGGCATTGGGTCAATAAGCAGCTCTGCTTTCTGAGAACTCAGATTTGTACTGGAGGGAAAAACCTGAAAACATTTTTATATGGACTTAAGGAGTTAAGCAGGGACTTAGCTTCTAAAACAATGCTGGTGATGTCACAGAGCAGATGAGCAAAGGCGAGGCAAGCAATAAGGACAGAATGTTAACAGCCCTGAGAGGAGCTCGGGCACAGTGCAGAGGTCAGGAAGGCTCCCACCTGAGTTTCCTGGTCTCTGCAATGTGATTCAGTACAAAAATTAAAGAAAATTCCTGTCTCCCCCAGCGCCTTCCCTCCTTGTCTCCCCTTTCCTTCCTGAGAGCAGCCAGCACACAGCACTGCCACACAACCCAGCCACCTTGTACCACGCCCATGGTCTCTCCCCCTAAGTTCCCACGAAAACACCGCTCCCTGAGGTCACCAATGTCCTCCTTATTGCCAGATACACTGAGCCAAATGGCACGGGCCCTTTACAGGCTTTATCTTACTTGATTGTTCTCAGCATTTGGCACTGGAGACCATGCCCTCCTTCCTGAAACCCTCCCTTCCCATGACTTCCTTGCCAACAGCAGTTCTTTTCAGTTCCGCTTTCAAATATTTATTGCCTTCCCATCACTGCAGTAGGCACCAGGACAATAAAAAGGGAAGGATTAACAATTGACCCCACACTTCAAGGAGTTTCCTTCTGGTCCCATGTAGGAGGGCTTCATGGAAACAGACTTGCAATACAAAAAGTTCCATATGAGCTGTGTACACATGGGGTACACATTAGGAGCTGCCAACCCAGCCAGAGAGGAAAGGGGCCAGGTTTGCTAGATAACTTTTGTCCTGAATTTCTTCCCATGTTCAACTCCTTTCTCTGGCCTCACCTGCCCTACTCTCCATTAACTGCTGGTATTCCCCCAAGTTTCTCTCTTTAGTCCTCTCTTCTTACTCCATACTCTCCTTAGGCTATCTCGTCTACACCCAAGACTTTAGCCACCACTTTTATTTTGAAAACCCTCAGACCTTTAGATCTAACCAAGCAGATTTCCTAAATTCTTGATTCATATATTCAAATTCTATACCAGTTAGCATTCCTTTTGCTACCTAACCAAAAGATCTAAAAATACAGTGACTTAAAGAAGATGAACATTTATTTCTCTATTTCTTGTCAAAGACCTTTCAACTCTTGCTTGTGCTATCTTCAAGTTTGCCTTCTGGTCCAACACAGCTGCTGGAGTTCCACTCATCATGTCCACATTCCAGGCAGCAGAGAGGATAAAGGGAATCTAAATTCCTGCTGGCTGTGAAAACACCCAACCAGCCCTGGTCTGCCCAACTCTGAACTTCTTTTCTGTGACAGAAAACTAAACTTTTATCTTAACAAGATAAGAATTATCAGCCATTTGTTCTAGTTATCTAGTGGTGAACAAAAAAAACCCAAGATATAATGGCATAAAATAACCACCATTTGACCATGCCCACAGATTCTGTGGGTGAGGAATTTGGAAAAGGGCACCACAAGGACCACAAGGACAACTCTTGTCCACTCCATCCATGTGTGGGGCCTCAGCTCAAATGACTTGAACTGCTGAAGGGGCCTCAGATGTCTGGGCTCTGGAATAGCAGGGGCTGAAGGGTCCACTTCTGAGATGGCTTCTTCATTCACATGTCTGGTGCCCGGGCTGGAAAGGCTGGGAAGGAAGAAGGACAGGCTCAGTTTGATTGACTATCTGTCAGAGCACCTTCCTGTGGCCTCCCCAGCATGGTAGTCTCACTATAGTCAGTCTTAGACGGCATCTCAGTGCTCAAGAGTATTACACAGTGGCAACATCAGGGCGTATTACGACGTAGTCTCAGAAGTAACATAGCATTCCTGCCACAGTATTCCGTTGGCAGAAGCATTCACAAGCCAGCCTAGATATACCGGAGGGGACAAAGTTCCCATCTCTTGCTAGAAGACATGTCAAAAAAATGTATGGCCATGTTTTAAATCCTAACCTGCAATAATTGAATCCTTAATGTTGACCTTCACACTCTTTCACTAAGTAAATGTCACATTTTGTATTGTTACTTCAGACTCCATTTCTAGCAACAAATTCAGTGTTAAGAATTACTGTCATTTCTGACTGAGACCTGACAAATAGTGGCTTAAATACATTCATGTAGAACAAGCCCACTGGGAGGCAGTCTAAGGCTGGCATGGCACTTCATGATTCACTGGGGACCCTGCCTTTTTTTAAGGATTAAAGACAAATCTTTATCTTACTTAAATTTTTTTCTGATTATAAAATAAGAACATGATATTGTGTAAGTTTGAAAAATGCTAAAGCACATAAAGAAGGAAATGAAATAATTTCTCATTCCAAAACTCAGAGATCATTACTGTATGGGGGTTTATTTTTCCCATCTTTCCCATGGTGCTTTATTTTTTTAAATACAAAAGTACAAAAATCCTATACAGTCCCTTTTTTTTAATTGTGGTAAAAAATACATAACATAAAATATACCATCTTAACTAAGTATATAGTCCAGTAGTGTTAACTATATTCATACGATTGTGCTAAAGATCTCCAGAATTGTTTCATTTCGCAAAACCAAAACTCTGTACCCATTGAACATCTCCCCATTTCCTCCTCCCCCCAACCCCTGCTAACTACCACCTACTTTCTGTTTCTATGAATTTGACTACTTTAGATACTTCATATAAGTGGAATCACACACTCTCCATTTCTTTGTGACTGGCTTATTTCACTCAGCATAGTGTTTTCAAGGTTCATCTGATTGTAGCATGTGACAGGATTTCCTTCCTCTTTAAGTTTGACTAATATTTCATTGTATGAATATACTACATTTTATTTATCCATTCATCCATTAATGGATACTTGGGTTTTTTCTACCTCTTAACTATTGTGAAAAATGCTTAGAGACCTTATTTATCTCTTAGACACCCTACTTTCAATTCTTTTGGATATATACCCAGTAGTGGGATTGCTGGAACATGTGGGAGTTCTATTTTTAATTTTTTTGAGGAACTGTCATACTGTTTTCCATAGCAATTGCATGTGTTTACTCCTGTAATCTGACTTTTCTTCCACTTAAAAATACATTCTGAGCATTTTCCCAGGTCAGAAATGTTCTTCTTATAGGACACAATATCCTGAGACTGCATAGGAATCCATCATCTACTTAACTATCCTCCATGAGGGAACATCTAGTTATAGCTTTTCACTATTATAAATGATATGCTGATAAACATTCTTTAGATAAAGCTTTACATCCACAATTTCCTCAGAATAGAATTCTTGAGTTAAGAAGTATGAGAATTTCTAACAAATAAGAAAGGTATAATTGACATACAATAAACTGCACATACTTAAAGTTCATAATTTGATGAGTTTTAACAGATGTATACAACTTAGACCATCACCACAATCAAAGTAACAAATCCTTTACCCCCCAAAATTTTCTCATGCCCTCTGCTCCTTCCCTGCTGGGTCATGTGATAGGTATATGCTTCACATTTTAAAAACTGCCAAACCTTTCCAAAGTTTGTACCACTTTATATTTCATTAGCAATATATGGAGTTCCAGTTGCTCCACATTCTCAATAACAGTTGGTGTGCAAACCTTTCCAAAGTTTGTACCACTTTATATTTCATTAGCAATATATGGAGTTCCAGTTGCTCCACATTCTCAATAACAGTTGGTGTGGTCAGGCATCTTAATTTTGGACACTCTAATTGGTAGTAGTATCTCACTGTGGTTTTAATTTGCATTTTCCTAGTGACTAATAATGTTGAACATCTTTTCATGTGCTTATTTGCTATCCATACATCTTTGGTGAAGTATCTGTTCAAATTTTTTTTTCAATTTTCTAAATTGGGTTGTTTTCTTATCATTGAGTTTTGAGAGGTCAATATATTTCCACTTAAAAGTATATTCTGGGTCCAAGTCCTTTATCAGCTGTGAGATTTGCATATTCTCCTAATCTGTGCCTTGTCTTTTCATTCTCTTAACAGTACCTTTCAAAGGTCAGAAGTTCTCAATTTTGATGAACTCTAGTTTATTAATTTTTTTCTTTTATGGATCATGCTTTTGGTATCATCTAAGAAACTTTAAGCTATACAATGCCACAAAGATCTTCTATGTTTTCTTCTAGAAGTTTTTAAATTTTAAGCTTTATACTTATGTCTATAATCATTTTGAATTTTTACATATCGTGCAAGGTATATATCAAATTTTATATTTTCACATATAGATATACAATTGGTTAAAAAGGCTTTACTTTGTCCCTTGAATTGCCTTTGCACTTGGTCAAAAATCAATGACCATATATGTGGGAATCTATTTATGGACTCTATTTGTTCCGTAGAAATATTTGTCCATCTCTACATCAATACCACACTGTCTTGATTTCCATAGCTTTATAATAAGCATTGAAATTAGATAGTGTAAGTCCTCTTTGTTATTTTTCAAAGTTGTTTTGGGCATTTGAGGTCCTTTGCATTTACATATGAATTTTTAAAACTGAAGTACACACAATAAAATGTACAGATCTTATTGTACAGTTCAGTGAATTTTGGCATGTGAATACACTCATGTAACATCATCCAGATCAAGAAATCAAACACTGTCAATTTCTACAAAAACAAAAGCCTGCCAGGATTACACTAAATCTACACATTAGTTTGGAGAAAATTGATATTTTAACAAAATGCTTTTATGTATTTTTAAAACCATACTGAGGCTTTAACTTTTTCCCCCTATGCTGTGCTTTCCTCCCTGTGACTATTTTATGACTGGAAGTTTGTACTTCTTTATTCCCTTCATTAGCTTTTACTTTGTTGACAAATCTTATCAAAATTTCTGTCTTTTGTTTTGGTTGGAAAGGTTTTTCCTTTCCAAAATTTTATAAATCTTCACTTGTCTCTTTCTCTAGTAGTTCTATGGTTTCATTATTTTTTTCATTTCAATCTTTTGTTTTGACATGAGGCAAATAATCTAACTTCATTTACCCTTGGCTTTCTTTCCTAGTTACATTTAGCTTCCTCTAAATATTGGACAACAAATCCAAGTGAGTTTCCAGTTTACAAACAAGGAAACTGAGGCAGAGAGGCAACTCACTGCATTTAAGGTCACATAGCCATTAATTTATATAGTCACTATTCAAACCAGGTCTTTTGATGCCAAGTCCTGTTCTCTCTTCACGGCAGCCTTGGTAATCAAACTATGGTCCATGGGCAAGCAGCACTGGCCACACCTGGGAGCTTGTTAGAAATGTAGAATCTTGGGTCCCACCCCATACCCACTGAATCAGAATCTGCACATCTACCAAGTTTCAGAAGTACTACTGTGATACATATTCCCCCAAATTTAGAGTACCTCAGAAAACTCTGGGGCACTTGTTGAGCTCCATCCCTCCTCAATAGTTTAACTTGGTAGGTCTGAGGTGAAGACTAGAAATCTGCATTTTAACAAGCCTCTCAGATTATTCTTATGCTGGAGGCCCCATGGATCACTTGAAAAATGCTCTAAAACACTTGCAAAATACTCTAAGACTGTAACCTGGGACACCAAAAGTGGTGGCTGATTATGTCTCCCTTTCTCAACTTACATGTGTGCTTTTAACCTGAAAAAGGAGGTAACAACTTTCTTACATGTCAATTTGTGCAAATTAGGTTGTTACAATGAGGATGTTGACTAAATCTTTGATTTCACAGAAAATCAAATGAAAACTAAGGGCAAAAGGCCTTCAATCGATCCAGAATTTAGAGCAGGCAGCGGAGAGAAGTAGAAGACACATCCACCCAAACAGATCGAGAATATTTCCCCCTATTTCAAATTTTGTCAATTATGTCCATGAGTCTTCATGAATAAAATGATGACAATAATAACCTGCCAGCGGGTAGAAAGAACCTGCCTGTCAACTTCCCGAACTTTTGTTCCCAGTCTCCACGTCCCCAGGCTGGGGCGAGCAAACGCTTCAGGATACTAAGCAGACTCCGGAGGTCCGTCTTCGCCAGCTCAGATTACCCGGAAGCCGACGCCACCTGGCCAGAGGTGAGGCCCGGGGGACCAAACCGTAGACCGCGGAAGACTCGCCTGAGCCTCCGGGCTGGAGACACAGCCCAGTCTGAAGGACTCCATAATCAATACTTCATTAGGAACCTCCTCTCCATTGGCTGACGCCACCACCCCCGCTGGCAGTGGCCCAATGAGGAAGGAGTTGGGAGAGCTCTTCTGAATAGTGAGCAAGTTCTGGTGACGTAGCCACCTGAGACTGGCTGCGACCGCGCGGGGCGGGGCCAGCTCGGGCGGCAGCGAGCGCCGCTGGGGCGGCTCAGTGCGAGCAGCGGTGGGGCGAGCAGGGAGAGCGGGCAGGCGCGGGTCGCGGACGGCGGCAAGATGTTCAGCTGGATGGGGCGGCAGGCGGGCGGGCGCGAGCGCGCGGGCGGAGCGGATGCGGTACAGACTGTGACCGGCGGCCTGCGCTCACTCTATTTGCGCAAGGTGCTGCCGCTGGAGGAGGCGTACCGCTTCCACGAGTTCCACTCGCCCGCGCTGGAGGACGCCGACTTCGAGAACAAGCCCATGATCCTGCTGGTGGGCCAGTACAGCACGGGGAAGACCACCTTCATCAGGTAACCCGCCCCGCACTCTGCCTGGACTCCTGCCTCCCACCACCTAAGTGGACGTGGCCCTCCCCACGTGTGCGCGTGTTTCACCAGCCTCCCGCCGCCCTCCGGCTTCCAGCAGCACCCACTTCCCTTCACGGAACCCCCTCTTCGCTGCTTCCGTCTCCAGCATCAGCGTGACCTCAGGCTTCCCGTGCGAACGCGCTGCCCAGGTGCCCGAGGCCCGCCCCGGGGCACGGCCGCGGGAGTAGGGACACGCTCCCCCACACGGGCAGGAGGGTCTCGGGAACCCCTTCTCCGTGTAGCACGCCCTCCTTCCCTGCTCTTGGAAAGACACTCTTCTGGGCTGACTTTGTCCCCTGGCCTGGGGACTCGGGGAAGACAGGGAGAGCGACACTATAATAAGCAACTTCGTGACGAGTGAAGTCTAGGGCTGGGAATGGGGACAAAAGTATGGGGTATCAGAATGGGCTATTGAGTCAGAGTTGGAGAGTTAGCCAGTGCCGGGCGCGTAATTTTATTGAATGAATGAATGAATGAATGGCAACAGTAGAGGGTATTGACCATGCTCCCTTCCCTTGAGTTCCTGGCGTGCAACCCCCCACCACAGGGTTTCGGGGGAAGGGATAGACAGGCCGCTTTCATTCAGCTCTGGCACAGCCTCGCTTTTACCCGACCATAGGAAGTTAGCTGTGTGCAGCAGCCACGCCAGCCCCGCGCCCAGTGGAACTAAGGGGGAGTGTCATATTACTAGTCGTAAGTTTCCTTTTCTTAGACGGGTCATTGCCTCTTCGTTCACCCTTGACAACTGAAAACATTTGTCATGCTCGCTGTGTCTCCAAAAAACAATTACTGTGTGTGTCCTAAGGTTCAAGTCATATAGCTTCATCCAAAGTGATTTTTCATGGGAAATAATTTACAGGGAAACAGATTGGTTTTTGAAGAAGTTATTTTACTTCTAAAGCAGCTGACATATTAAGATCCACTTTCTGTGGTGAGACTTGTTTTCCTGGGTTAAGCTGTGTCAGTTGAAACAAAGTGACCAATTATTTAAGGTTTTGGAAATTGTAACAATCTCTCCATCATTCATTGATGTTCAACAGATATTCAGAAGAGTATCTATATTTAGATATATGCCATTTCAATTAAGTAGTGGCTTCTTTTCTTCTGCTCCAGTGACCTAAATAGTTCCTACAAATAAAGTAGTTGTCATTACAGGACATATGTTCAATCCAGGCCTGCAGATACACTATGAATGAATTTAGCAAAGCAAATATACACTCCATTGAAATATAGTTCTAGACAGTAGATTGTAAAGGAAGACAGAAGAAAATAATACAAAAATTGTTTTATTTGGTGCTTATTAAACAGCTGAAAATAGTATTAAGTATATCACCCCAGACACTCAAAATGAATCACAGAAATATGGCAGTAACTGGTGCTTTGCAAGAGACAAACAACACATTTAAGATCTCAGTAACACTAACCAGTTTTTAAATGTATGGGATAATACAGTATTATGACCAAGTGGTACAAGAGTGGGATGTGGACCTTTTGCAGTATACAAAGGATAAGCAGATATTATTATTATAATAATTAGCCGTGGCATGTTCACAGCACCCCTGCCAGCTCCTCCTGTCTGCGCCATGAGAGCTTTATTGTGCCACATGTGAATAGAAGCCCCTGTTGATGCCGCACCAACCTGGGCATGATGTGGTCCTCTCTCTGCTTCGTAGCCTGGATAATAAGCAAGCCTAAGGCGGGAGAGCACAGCTCACAGGAACACGAATTGGTCTTGTTTTTTTCAGCTTACTATTTCACTATATTCTTTGTCACTCTTCTCTCTGTTTTATCTTTGGAGGGAGTTTTGTGGAATGGTTAAGCATAGTTTTAGGAAGGATTTTGAAATTTGACTCTATCTAAATAGACCAATTTACAGTAGGTGCTGGAGCCACGTGCAACCCAGGCTGAGGGAGGAGTCACTTTACCCGTAAGTCTCTTGCTCTTGAGACCTTCCCTGGCCTGAGTGACATTGTCACTGGACAGAAGACACAAAGTGGACCTGTAAAATTAGAAGAAAATCAGGGTAGCAGGAAGCTTGTGAGGCCCCAGAAACCTGAGTGTGATTTCAGTTTGGTTTGAGCTAGGAGGAAGAGATTTAGCTCCTGGAATGAAAGCCCCAAACAAAAGGGCAACTACCCTCTAGCGTCCTGCACTGAAATTGGGGAGCAGAGGGATTGGTCTGGGGTGCTGACCACATTGGATCCTGCCTGCATCTGTGGCTGTCTGCTCTGAGGCTGGTCAGTTCCTGGGTTGTTTGCTTCTAGCCATGGAGCACTGGAAGCTCACACTTGGCTATGGGTGCACCTGTCTACTTAGTTACAGGTTGTTATCCACCTGGCTTCCTGCACATCCCTAGAGGTCACTGGCAGCACAGAGCCTGCATGATAAGGAGGGAAACTTCTCATTGTAAAGCTACTCAGCGAGGCCTTTGGTGTGCATTCCACACCTCTAATGAAACCTTACTCTTCCCCTGCTTTGTCCCATGACTGGGAAGAACTGGGAGCCCCACTAAGACATAGTGAGCCAGGACATTCATTGGGAGTGAGGAAATGAAGTGTGAGCCTTGTTCTAATAAAAAGGTCTCCTAGCTGGGGTGGCTGAAGAGCTCACAAGTGTCAGGAAACGTGCTTACCATAGGGGCCAAGGGCAGGGAGAGGATGAATGGGGTACTTTGCTCACCTGGATCACAAAATGGGCTCAGAGGAGATTCAGATGTGATGGAGATATTTGTCAAAGTCTCCTTGGCAGAAGCAAAATAGCTGGTAAACCCCATTGTCTCACTGACAGTTTTCTGAGAAGACAGAGGATGCGATGAGAGGAACTGTTGGTGCTCTACCTCTGAGCAACAGGAAGAACTGCCAGAGAAGGAGAGGAGATGGGCATAGGCCAAGTGGCCGTGTGGGCTTAGACTCTGTAACAGCCAAAGAAGGTAGATGTCAGGCTTCACCAGGCTTGTGTCCAAAACCTGAAGAAAACAAATTTCAGATGCTACCCCAGAAAACCCCTGAGCCCACATGCTCTGAAGAAAGACATTTCACTGAGAGGATGTGAGGCTCACCAAAAATCAATTCAAACCAAACCACATAGTTGTAACTTCTGATTTTTTAAAGCTCCACTTTCTCTCTTCCCCCTACACCCTGTCTCCTCCCAGATTTATTCTGAGGATAAAAGAGAAGTCACTGAAGAAGCTATATGGGCCTTGTAAGAGCAGTTAGGCAAGAAAAAGAAAGAAAAAGCATATAGATCGGAAAGAAAGAAGTAAACCCATCTCTACTCACAGATGACATGATCTTGTATATAGAACATCCTAAGGATTTAAGAATATCCTAAACTCTTACAACTTAAAACTAATAAATGAGTTCAGCCAAGTGTCAGGATACAAGAGCAATATACAAAATCAACTGTATTTCTACTCACTAGTAATGAACAATCTGAAAAACACATTAAGAAAACAATTCCATTTGTAGTAGCAACTAAAAAATAAAATATTTAGAAATAAATTTAACAAAAGTAGTGTAAAACTTATGCACTGAAAGCCACAAAACATTGTTGAAAGAAATTAAAGAAAACCTTTAAAAAATGCAGAGACATCCCATGTTCATGGGTTGGAAGACTTAATATTCTTAGAATGGCAGTACTACTCAGAGATATGCAGATCCAGTGCAATCTCTCCCAAAATCCCAACTGCCTTCTCTGCAGAAACTGGTGAGCTGATCCTCAGACTAACCTGGAAATGTGAGGGATCCAGGATAGCCAAAACAGTCTTGAAGAAGAGGAAAGTTGGAGTTCTCACACTTCCTGATTTCAAAACTTACCACAAAGCGACAGTAAACAGACAGTGTGTTACTGGCAGAAGGATAGACATATAGATCAATTGAATAGAATAGAGAGTCCAAATCTGTTTTTGCAAAGGTTCCAAGACCATTCATTGGGGGAAAGAATATTCTTTTAAATAAATGATGATCAGACAACTGAATATCCACCTTGCAAAAGGAATAGAGAATTGCTGCTCATACATACAGGATTTCTTTTGGGGTATGATGAAATGAAGTCAGATAGTGGTGTTAGTTGCACAACTTTGTGAATATACTAAGATCCACAGAACTGGACCCTTTAAAAGGGTGTATTTTTTGGTGCATGAATTATATCTCAAAAGTGCAAAGCACTTCAGTCTTCCAATACACAATATCCTGTGATTTAAGTTCTATAATTCTGCAAATAGTGCCAGTCAAGTAGTTTCTGCATCTGTGTGCAGTAATTTAAAATAAAAATGGCTGCCAGGAAGAAAAACAAAGGAAAAAAAGTGGAAATAAGCTAAAAGGACACAAGGACAAGAGGAGCTAAGGAGTAGCCATGAGAGAAAGGGGAGTACAAATAGCCACAATTCCTATGTGGTTTTTTGGAAAGAAAGAATAAAAAAATTTTTCCTTATGTGGTTTCCTCCCTATATATTATTGTCGATGTATAAACACGTTCATTATTCAGAACATTAAAGCTAAGTTTGAAAAAAAAAGGCATAATATCTTCCTATAAAATGCTTGATAAAGAAATTGTGTTTTAAAACTAAAATATTAATATATAATATTAATCCATATTAATTAATAGGAGGAAAGGAGGCAGGAGTCCCATATGCAAGAGTGGAAACAAAGTTTAAGGATAATGTGAAGCATTAAGAAGCTGAAACAGTAGGCTGAGAGGGTAAAAATGCCTTAGGCAAGAAAAAAGACTTTTTAGGTATGATTAGAACAAGAAACAGAATCAGGAAGTGATGGGCCCACTGCTTGTCACTTTTTGCATAACATTAGCAGAAAGCAGAACTCCTCAGCTATTTCTCCCTTTCTCTGGCCCATAGATGGTAGAAGGAGCCCAGCCACATTTGTGAGGGGACTTACACCCCCGTAGGACGAGGGGCCCTCCAGGGCCTGGCACAGGCAAGGCCCGGTGAATACCTGGGTGGACAGGCAGGTGGGAGCACCGTGCAGGAAGAACCTGCCCTTGTGCTCCAAGAACTGTTTGGTGATTGTTCAGAAATCATGAAGAATATGAGAAGTAGTGGAAAATTGGAAGCAGGCAAATGTCCCAGTTTTCCAAAAAGGGGGAAAATAGATTCTGTTTAGGAACAAAGCTCTACTTCATTCCTTTGATAAGCTCTAGACTCAGTTATTAAAGGGAGGAAAAGTAAAGGTGCTCACAAGGAGGCAGCCTGACTAACTAATAAAAAAAAAATCCCACTAGGGAAACACTGGACCCAGTTTGGTGGTTCTCACCCTCACTCAGGCGCTGGGTCCCTGGAATCAGTCTTCTGTGCCAAATACTATGCCCTCTGCAGATCTCTCTGAAATACTGAAATATTTAATTTGTGTGGAAGAATAGACTATATTTGCGATAGATCAGACCTATACACCCTAGTGTGTGTTTATTCATATAATGTTGATTTCAGGGATGGGCCTAGCTATTCCAGAACATTCATGGGGTGTGTGAGAAAGAATCAACAAACCATTAGAGTTCTGGGTTACAAGAGCTGGGTGACTAGAAGCACCAGGTGGCATATGGCATAGGAGGGACCCTCACTCAGGCTTGGAGGTTGGGAAGGGCCCCCCCTTACAGTACATCCTAAAAGCTGAGCTCTGGGGAATGAGCCAGAATCAGCTCCCAAAGGAGACCAGGAAGGGAGGACAAAGAAGTGTCCATGGCTGAGGCCCAGTTTTCTCAGATAATTGGATGAGTGGTGGAGCTATGCACTGAGATGGGGACTCATGAAGAGAAAGAGTGGGGACATAGCTATCAGTTTAGACTTAAACCTATATTTAAGTGGACACCCAGGTGTAGAGTCCATAAGGGTTTCTGCACATGGGCCTGGGATGAAAGGATAGAAGCTTGTGGGGACACTGGGGTAAAGTCACCAGAGAGGTGGGGTAATGCCAGGGAAGGATAGTGGCTCAGAGCCATCGTAGGGCTCCTTTGGTTCCAGGTGACAGAAACCCAACTAAAAAAGACTTACCTTAAAAGGTACAGTTTTTCTCATGAAAGTGATGAGAAGAACATCAGTAGAGACCCCAAGTGATACCACCAAGACTATCTTTCAGCTCTGCTGCCTTCTCCATGATGGCTTCCTTCTTAGGCAGTTGCTCCACATGGGGTGGGGAGGTGGCCATCTCCAGTTGCAGGCTCACATTCTGCCAATTCACCAACCCCAGTGGAAAAAAAGAGAACCTCTTCCCCAGCAGTTTCAGTAAAAGTCTCAGATTTGTCTCATTGGTTCCATGTTGGCCATATGCCCATCCCTGAACCAATCCCTAAAGCCAGAGGAATGAAATACCCATGCTTGGAGTGGGTCGTCAGCCCCCAAACCATGTGAACTAAGGGTGGGGAAAGGTGGCTCGTTGGAGGTGCTGTTTTCAAAAGAGAAAAGGGAAATGGATGCCTGATGGGGAAACAGCAGCTGGCCCCCCCAAAAGGCAGGGGAAGAGAAGGTGGTGGTCAGCAGCATCAGATGCTTCTGGGAAAAGACTTAAAATGGAACCAGTGCATTAGGCATCAGGAGCCAGGGTGACCTTGGCAGGAGCTGTGTCTATAAGTGGTGGTGGTAATGGGAGCCAGGTGGCGGTGGGCTGAGGAATGGGTGGGAGGTGAAGTGTCAAATACAGAAAACTCTCAGCTGCTGGGCACTGTGGGGGCGGAGCTGTGCCCTGGTCACAGACATTCCAGAGATTTGGCTAAATTAGATGAGCACAACCTTGGCAAAGTTAACAGTTGACAGAAGGGGTCCGTAGAGGGGAACAGCTGGTGTCTATAAGAGGAGGCAGGAGTTGGAGCGAGGGCTCTGAGGAGGGCAGCAGGGGGCTCCAGGGCAGGCTGGGTGTGGCACTGATGGCAGCAGTCAGCTCAGTGAGTCAGTGAGACACTGCAGTTTGGCCTCTTACCCACTCATTACACCATGTATCTGACAAATGACAGCAGTGCCAGTGGGTTGGGAAAAATGTAGGGAGGAAAAGGTTTTTTAATTATAAAATTCTCTTCCTTTACTCTTACCTAGAAGCTTACTTCTAAAAGATGTTCAGTATGCTTTTAAAAACCTTAGGAAATTATGAACTAGAAAGCCATGGTTCCTGGATCTGGCTGCAGGTCAGAATCACCAGGAGTCCTGAAATACATCCCAGGGGCACATCCCAGACCCCCTGAATCAGAATCTCTGTGGGTGAGGCTTAGAAATCTGTTTTTGTCTTTGTTTTTATAAACCACTTCTCAGAGGGATTCTTAGGCAGCCTTCCCCAGGGAACATTTTGGGAACCATTAGTAGAGGAAGGATGCAGTTGATAGAATCATGACAACTGAACCTTCAAGCCTGAAGAGGGTCAGCCTCAACCCAGAAGGAGGAGGCTCACTTTGGTAAACCTTCTATAATGTGCTATTCAAGCTATATTTGTTCACATTTTTAGCAAATGACCTAATGAAGGTGTAGAAGTCATACTTACAAACCGGAAATTATGCAATTAATACAATTTAATAAATAGCCTTTTCACCTAATCTTCAAAAATAACTTTAATGTATGTATCATATTCTGTTGTTCATCTTGGAACATTATTTCTAATTGCATGCTGTTATGCATAATATTACAATGAATATCCTTAGCTATAAGTCTTTGTATTTCCATTTTTTTTCTTAAAATAGCTGTATGAGCATGAATTACTGCACCAAAAGGTATAAATGTTTTTCAAGTTAATATATGATCCTGATTTATATATGTAGGTACTATATGTGTTTTATCCTGAATATATGTATTCATCTTAGAATATAAGAGGATTATTATTTCACCAAACCATCAGTAAAACTGAGTATTATTATTAAAAACAAATACATATGATAGGAAAAAAATTTCTTTTAATTTGCTTTTTTTTTTTTCACTAGTTAAAGTTGACTGTGTAAAATATGTAGTCACCATCTATATTTCTTTGTGAATTATCTGTGATCTTTGACCGGTTTTCATTTGGAATGTTATCTTGCAGGTGTTTAAATGTTTTGCTTAATAATGGCTATCAATCCTTTGTCATAGTTACTATAAGGATTTTTCCAATTCAGGGTTTGCCTTTGAAATTTTTTGTAATTTTTGACATGCAGGTATATTTAACATTTGTGGTAAAACCTAACTTTTTTTCTTCTTTTGTGGTGTCTTTTATTGCTCTTATGCTTAGAAAATCCTTATTTAACCTAAGGTTCAGTAAATATTCACCTGTATTTTCTTTTTCTGAGTAGGTTTTTAAAAATATTTAACGCTTTAATCCACTTGGAAGTAAAATCTGTTTCAAAAGGTTTTTTCTTTTTGTACTTTTAACACTATTGAATAATCCCTACATTTTCCTACTATCACATATGCTTCCTCATATGCTAATTTATTAAATATCAGGATCTTTGGAACCTTTTCTTCCTGTCCTACTGTTCTGTTTGTAGATTCTTACATGCCACCATAACATCTCATGTACTGTCACTTTAAAATAATCTTTACTTAATGGTAGCACAGACCCTTCTGATCTCATTTCTCTTCATTTTCCCCATGCTGTCAATCATTATTTCCTTTTATTCTTCCAGAGGATCTTTAAAGTTACTTCATTAGCTTCTTCCCAGAAAATTCCACTGGGATCCACTTGTATTGGAACTGCATTACATCTGGATATTTGTTCTTCCCAAGCAGGAACTCAGCATAGCATTTACTCAAATCTTCTTTTATCTATCCCAGAAAGGTGGTTGATTTACTCATACTGGTTTTATATTCCCTTACTGATGTTGTTCTTTGGTATTTTATACTCCCTTGCTCTTGTGAATCAAAATTTTTTCCTTCATATTTTCTAGCTAAGCATTGCTTATATGTAAGAGAGCTACTGGGGTCTTTTTGTGTTTTGCTTTTGTATCTGTTCATTTGATTCTGACAGCTTTATAGTAGATTCTTTTGAGGTTTTAAGATAGACAGCAGTGTCAGTTACATTCATGATTACTTTATTTCCTCTTCTGTTTTCATATTTTATTGTATAGAAGTGAGCATCCATATCAAGCTTCTCATTTTAATGGTACTGCCTTTGTTATTTCACCTTAAGATACCATGTTAGCTGTTGGCTTAATATTTTATATATTAAATCACATTAAAAATTATCTATTACTAATTTTAAAAGAATTTCACTTGAGAAAATTAGAATGGATGTTGAGTTTTATTCATTGCCTTCTTAGCTTTTCCTTTAACCTATGTTCTGTGGAATGCAGTTCTGGGAGATCAATAGGTGTTCAAAGAGAAAAGGGATTCTGTAGTCAAGTGACTTGGGGAAATGCTGTGTTCTGTAGCCTCCTCATGAAGCTTTAGCCTCCTCATGAAGCTTTACAACCTAAAGCTCCCAGATCACCCTGAAGTCTGTTGTCAGATTCATAAATGACAAGTCACAGAGAACACTTAATAGGTCTTCATTTCATGAGCAGGTAAATGACTGGAAAAATAAACAGGACTGTAAGAAATTGGGAAGCAAGTTGCCTTTGATTCTAGTAAGCTTCCTCTCCCTTTTTTCTCCTTTCTTTCTTCCCTTTCCCAGAATAGCATGGAAGGTGGAAGAGAACACCACGAGTAAAGGCATAGGTTAGCCCGTGTAGTTTAAATTCCATTCATAGCTGGGAAATAGAGATGTGAAAAGGCTTTATGCAGCAAATTCCAGTTGCTTGGTCCAACAGGCTAATGTCCATTCCCTTAGTGTAGGTATAGCAGTTTCAAAGATTCCATCATCTGAACAAGCAGTCCTGGTAAAAATCTCAGTGACTTTTAACTAAGGGAAAAACAAAATTGAAAATAAAAACTAGTTTTCACACTTAAGGAAGACATACAGTTTTAAAATGGAAGTGAAGCTTGGCCTGACTTAGCTTTTCAATAACTCAAGGAAGATTAAAATTTTAAAGTAGATGAGATGTTTGCTCAGAGATATTTATCTCAGCATTATTTATAATAGCAAGAAATGGGAAGCTATTTAAATACCCCATAGTAAGGAAATGGTGAACTAAATTAATATGTATTCACGTTAGAATATTGCGCTTTCAAAGAATTTTTAATGGCAGGAGGAGACCTAAAGGTGAAAAATATAGATATGCAAAATTGCTTAAACACTTTGATCCCAATTTTATAAAGGAAAAATTATATTCACTGAAGAATGGATGAAAATACATCAAAATGTTAAAAGTAGTTATTATCCTGTACTAATGTGGTCTTAGGTGAACTGCTCTTAAGCACAGCTTTCTCTTCTGTAATAAGCTAGGGATCAAAATACGTGCTTCGGCCACAGTGAGTGTGATGTGATCAACCACATGTCTGAAATGCCTCGTCAACTGCCCTGCATGGTTTCATAGTAATCTGTTTGGGGGTGGTGGTGGTAGTGGTGGTGGTAGCTTGCCAGGAAATAACTATGTATTCTGGACCATTTTATAAGACTTTTGTGATAACAAATGTTTGGTTCTTCCCCCACTTCTACTTCTTGGCATTAAACATGAGGATAAACAAAGGAAACTACTTTAAAAACATCATTTGAGATTCAGGAGAAATCAGAGTTGAAGGACTAACCATTTTCAGTCCCCTGCCTAGTGAAATAGTGGGTCAAGAGTTATCCATAAAATAATACATTATATCAAATTTCTCAACACTTAATATAAATTGAAATGTATTTAAACTCATAGCCCTGGATTTAAAAATAAGGAAACAAAACTGCTCCTCCACTAAACTCAAAGTTGTACTTAATATATTTATTTCACATCTATGTGGTTTAAAACCTTAATGTAATACTCAAGAGAATAAAATGACTGTTAGGGTCAGTTAAATGCTCTTTTTAAAAATGTCCCAAGTCATCGCAGTGAATTGAACCCCCAGACTCTACATGCAGATGCCAACTATGTCCAGACATTTTAACAAGTCTTGTTTATCATTATACAAGCCATTTCTGTAGATTTTGGCTTGAGAATTTTTAAATGATGCTCATAAAACAACCCAAATATGTATGCCATATTATTTTTTCAAGTGCATACTCAATCATTGAGCAACTACTGAAAAGCCTTAGGCTTGTCTATTTGTTATGACTCACAGAACGCATTCCTGTACATGCTCCTGTTGCTGGAGGCTGGCTCAGCCTCCCAGGTTCTGATTTAGGGCAAGTAGTACTCTCACAGAACTAGTAAGAAATCCTAGGTTCTAATAAACCTCTTGATCTATTTGAGCCTTAGTGTTCCCATCTGTAAAATGGGGATAAAAGCAGGACGTATCCCATAAGGTACTTAGGATGAAATAAGTTTATTCTTGTAAAGACTCTAGCATATAACAAGTCCTCAGAAGTTAGGTGTATTACCAAAATAATTAATCCCTTTCCACTATTTCAAGCACAGATGTGAGAGTCAAAACCCAGGCAGGAGGCGTGGATGAATACTCTGGGGAGACAAAGTTCACAGCTGGAATTTTGGATGCCTGTCATTGAATAATACACCTTTTACTGTTTGTTTTTTCCCACTCATTCTTAAGCCCATTCTTGAGAAGACAGTGCTTGGATATGTTAAGGGACTTTTCAACGTCTTGAAGACTTTCTTCCCTTGGTCACAAATACCATTTTTTTTCTATGAAGTTAAAAAAAATTTCTAGTGTAAGCAATGGAAGAAAACAGACACTGTCCACATACACCCGTCATAAAAGCAACTGCCTGAGCCCAGGCTGAGCGTGGCAGCCGGTGTGCCTGGGAGCCGTGTAGACAAGGCCGAGCCCTGGGCCTCGGCAGGCAGGGACAGGGAGATGCCAGGGTCTCATGTCCTCCCTGCTCCTGCTCCTCTGGCTGCTTGGAATGTAAATGTCTGTCCCTTTTTACACTGGACTTGGGACTCTTGGGGCAGCCAGCACTGAAATCGGCTGCCCCCTCTGAGAACAGGAAAAGGAGAGCAAGGTGGAGCCCAGGACAAAAACCCAGTCTAAGCACAGGATGCCTGTGCCGTGGGCTCTGAGGGAGGCTCAGAACTGGGGGTGTTCTTCTCTGTAGTCTTCCTGTGGCCTCTTGTTCCTTTGAATTCTTGTTATAGTAGAAAACACCCCAGAGTCCCTGGAATTCGTAGCTTTGGAAAAGCCTCAAAAAAAAAAAAGCTTAGCACAACTGGCCGGCCTCGTATGTAAGGCAGGGTGCCTGACCTGTGTTTGTACGCTGCACCTCAGGAACCGTTCAGACTCTTCCTTTCAAGGCTGCTGGTTTCGAATCTCATTGCTTTGCTCTCACTTTTGTCCATGTCAGGTGTGCCATGACACTTTGTCTGGGTCCTGGATGTTCTTAGTTCCCTCACCACATGCGGCACATGCCTCCAGGCCCAGCAGGGTGACATAGGTGTATCTGAGTCGCACAGTCCCATGGTGTGAAATTCTGGGTGGTCAGCTCAGAGCGTCATGTATTACCTCATGCCCCTGCCAGGTCCCACGTGGGACATCAGAAGCCAGGGGCTGTGTGGGAGCCCAAGGCTGTGGGGTGAGCCTAATGTAAAAGCCAAGCCTCAGGCCAGGAGGGAGGAGCTCCAGGCTCCCAGTCCTGCAGGGCCACTAGTAAGTTTGACCAGCAACAACCCTGCCCTGCTCTAATCCTCCGTCTCTTCACCTGTGAAGAAGCCGTTCCTAAGAGACTCGGGGGCTCGGAAGTTCTGAGAACGGGCGGTGCCCTGAAGGAGTGACAGTCTTTCAGAGGAGAGGAGACAGGCCCTCAAAGAGCACCAGCGCTGGGTGTGCTGGGAGGGGCTCCGCGGAGAAGGGGAGGCGGGAGTGGCCCCAAAGGCCCCGGTGTGATCCAGCCACTACCCTCGAGGAGGTGACATTTTGTAGTGACTCAGTGAGTGGGTAGGATAGATAGCAGGGATCATGAGATGAGATTACCCTCCAGAGGGAGTGGAATGAGGAAGACAGGAGCAGGCCTTGGGGGTCTGGCAGAGACTAATCAGAGAGGGAAGAGGGGCCCCAATAGGGGAGGAGCAAGAACCCAGACTGTGAGGCAGAGAGGCTGGTCTGAGGGGGCCCTGAACAGAGGTCATCTGGGAAGGACTGGCTTGTTATGGAAGGCTGATGTTAAAGAGGTGCTTTAGGAAAAAAATCTGATCTGTGAGGGCAGAGCAGGGAGAGGGAGGATGGGAGGCCGCTGGGAAGTGTGGAGTGACCAGAGCGGAGTGTGATGAGGCAGAGAAGTGAGGGAGGAAGGACAGACCTGAAGGCCGCCTAGGTGAGGGCGGGGAGGAAGCGGCTCAGTCCGTGGAGGCTGGTTCTGACCTGTCACTGTGTCAGGCGCTGTGTTAGCTCCTGTCGGTACAGTGGTGAGCCAGACAGACGAGGGGCCTGCTCTCCAGATGCCCCTAACATCTCGGGACAGTAGCGCACAGTCACCTGAGAGGACTTGAGCTACTGCTGAGGGCTATGAGTAGGCTAACAAGGGGAGGGGACATCACACTGGAGGGGCTCCTTTGTCGGGTGCTCACCAAGGAGGGGCCGTTCGACACGCAGAGATCTTGGGAGAGGGCCTTCCATGCAACCCTGAGCTGGGAATGGCCTTGACATATTGGAATGGCCCTACAAAGGCCAGTGTCATCAGATCCTTATATGCCCATTATTTCAACAAGCATTTGTCCAGCACCTCAATGATATGGTAGAGATTATGCCCCCACCTAGGGAGCAGGAATGAACAGGAGAGACAAAAGGCCCTGTGCAGGGCCCTGCAGCTCACATTCTACCGGGGGAGACAGTGAATAAATCATAAAAACAGTAAACAAGTATATTTCAAATTATGGTAGAGGGACATAAGAGTTATGGGAAAGAGCACAAATTTTTTTTCTAATTGTTCTGCCGCTGTAAGAATGCTGTAGTGGAGGTCATGCAGAAATCTTTTTCATGTGTCTAGTGCTCTTCCTAAGGATAAATTTCAAGCAGTAGAATTACTGACTTTTAAGGGCTTTTGACACAAAGTATCAGTTGCTTTTCAGTGAGGTTATAACAACTTAGTCTCCTATCAACACATACAAGGGTGTTTGTGTCATTACACCCTCACCTAGGTTGAGTGTTGAGGTTTTAAGGTGTAAATATACTGTCTTTAATTGGTATTACTTTGATAATGAAATTGAACACTGAATTTTGTTTTTTATCTGTGAATGAAAGTACCACTAAGCAAACTAATCACGTGAGCAAGCCGTTAACACAGTTCCTCCTAGTTCTGGCTCTTGCTCTGTGTGGGCCCCAGAATTGAGTGATTTACCCAGGTCACCATTCAGGAGGCACCTTTTACTTCAGACTGATTCACATTAGCAGCATCCTTTAAGCATAATTATTTGTTACAGTTCTGCAGGCAGGGTTTCTAGTTAGGAAACTCTTAGCTGCTATTACAGAATGAAACTCTAAGAAATACCTGCTCTTTATTTTTTTTCCCCATTTTTTAAATTAAAGTATCATTGATATACAATCTTATGAAGGCTTCACGTGAGCAACATTGTGGTTACAACTTCACCCATATTATCAAGTGCCTCCACACACCCTATTGCAGTCACTGTCCATCACCTGCTCTTCTTTAAACAACTTCATACTTTAGGTTTTCACTGAAACCCTAGTTATTTCAAAATTAGGGGTGTGGGCTGTGCTTTTACATAAATGAAATGTCAGGAAGCAATTTGGCCACTCATTTGCAATGAAGGTCTGACTTACACAACTTACACACCTCATGTGCGTTATTGCCCCGCTGCAGACTCACTGCTTAAGTACAGCACCCACACGCCCTTCCACCCTTGCCTAAGCCCCTTTCCCACATCCCCAGGCCTGGAGCTGAAGGGCCCCATTCTGCCCCAGGCCTGGGAAGCTGCTGTGAAGGGCCATATTGCAGAGAGCCCCCCGAGGCAGAACTCAGCGCTGAACCTCTCCCCCAGAGGGAGTTGCCAGAGGTCTTGCCTGGCTGGTCTGTTTTACTGGTACGTGTGGCCTTCTGTAGCTGACTTGGCAAACAAGCCATCGCTGTTAACACTGATTCTATGAAGAGTGCCTGTCAAGTTTCAAACCAACTTGAACCTAACCCCTTTGCGAGTTGGGAACTGTGTTTTTCCAAGCCCCAGCTCCTCTCCTGGTGTCTCCCTTTCCTCTGTTTCCCCTGGGCCTCCTCGCATAGCCTCATCCAGGCCACAAGGTGTAGAGTCAAGCTGGACTGGGAGGGGTATGATCTGGGCTTGAATTCTAGCTTCGCTACTCAGTGCCTTTACACTTGAGATCCCAGAGTGGCTGAAAAACCTAAAGTTCATATTCATACATGTATATAAAATCCCTACATTTTATATTCACTCCATAAGTGCTGGAGTTTCACAAAATGTGAGATTCCCTCATTGTAGCTTTTACCAGTGTTCTTCAAATTGTGTGAAATTTCATAAGAATTTGTAAACTTTACCATTTCTGCTCCTAAGAGTATTTACTAGTTTATTAGGTGTCTGAAAAAGTTTCAAAAATTAAAAAAATTTCCTCTCCCCAGTTTTTCTCCAGGGAGAATGGGGAGGGCTGGCCCCTTGTTAGGGTAGCCCAAGAGCCATGCAAGAGGACAGTTTGGAGAGCTCTTTTCCCTCACTTTGGGGGGAATATGACATCTTCATGCCTCATGCCCAGTGGCACACTGTGTGAGGGCCCTGAGCTGCCCTCATGTTCCTCATCTCTGTGCCAACTTCCAGCTCGAACCCAAGTTTAAACAAATCTGGAATAGCACAAGACCTGAAGTCCGACTGCCTGCATTCTATTTCCACTGAAGCACCTACTATGTGACCTTGGGCAAGTTGCCTAGCCTTGTTGATGCCTCCGTTTTCCCACCTATAAAATGGGTTAGTACCCATCTCAGTGTTATGGGGATTAAACAAAACACTTATGCATGTAGAGGGCTTTGTGCTGTACTAGTTAAGTAGTAAGCACCTGATAAATGCTGAGTGCTATTATCTGATTTTTTTTCACACTTACTTTAAATTTAGGGAATATTTAATGATATATCTGTTCTGGTGCTCTACAGCTTCACAGAAATGTAGATACTTTGGATGACTTTAATACTAGTAATGAAATCAACGAAACGTTTAGAATAGAGCCTACTAAGATTACTAAGCAATTTCCATTTTATTTGCATAGGAAATACAGGTCTAAAGGGCGGCTGAACTCCTGTCCAGATGGCAAAATTGTGTTGCACAGTTAATGGTTGAATTATTTCCTTCCATCCCTGGAAATAAAATCACAAATTCTGGGCTTAAACTTAATCAGTCAAGACATTTTAGAAACAAAGAAATAGTTTAGATTCAAATAGATGTTAGCTGCAGGAGTGGGAGGCCAAGAGAGCTGGGCAGGCTTCTGCCCTTGCATCTTCCTGTCCTAAGCACCTCACACACACGGTCTTTTCCACTGCTGCTGCCCACCTGGTACCTGTTCACAGCCACTGACAAGTGTTCTCTGAAGGTTGTGTAGTAATGGTGACATGTACTCTTTTCTTCCTATTCCCCTTGGCTGCAAAAGAAGGAGGGAGTAGTCTTGCCCGCACCCCACTCTCCCCGCCTCAGCCTCACTCCGTATGTGCTTCGTGGAGAGGGAAGCTTGGTGGGGAGGGGAGGGGCTCTGAGGAGCTTCCCCTGCTTGCAGTCCTGGCGGGGCTATATCAGGGCTCCGCTGATCCCCACAGAAAGCAGACTTCCCCCATCGCTCTACCTCTGGCTCCCCGCTCCACCCCAGGCATGTCAATGAGCCGGTCCTGTGCCTGTATCACATCAGTTAGTCTTCTCAGACCCCCGAATCAGAACCCTCCGTGACATTTACTAGGGACATGTGTATAGTTGTGTGGGTTAAAGTACATGAGGGCAAAGGGGCATGTGGGGGGGAAATCCTAGGGTCCTTGCTAAGCTGTGAAGCTGGTGCAGGGCTGTATCTCCTGGAGAAAGGGGCATCTCTTTCCTATTTACACAAAGGGCTAGCATTGGCCCTGGTGATATCTGAGCCTCCCTCCTTCTCTTCTACACCTCCAGCCCCCTCCAGTAGCCACCTCTGTTGCTGCTGAATTCTTTGGAGATCATTTTCCATGGCCATGACCTCCAGGAGCCTGAGGGAACTATAAAATGCACAAGGGAGATTGTGCCAGCCTCAGTGATAGCCAGTGAGGAGGAAGGAGGCAGTTCATTGTTTCACTCACTGCACTGAGTGCCCTCTGTGGGCAGGCACAGTACAGGGTGCTGGGGATATGCATCTTGCCAGAGACATGGGCCTGCCCACGGGGGCCCACAGACAGAAGGGCAGTACCCACAGTGAACACCATGTTTGCGGTAGGCCCAGGGTGCCCAGGGCCCACGGGGAGGTGTGCCCAACACACTGGAGGGACTGGGACACTTCACAAAAGGAGGTGGCCTACTCAGTTCTTCTGGGATGCGTAGGAGCCAGCTGGGTACACTTCTGCTTGGTGTTATCTGTTGTACCAATGGACACGAACAAGAATTGCAATGCTGAACAAAGGTACCCTCTCAGAAAGCCCAAGAAGTCTGCAAGGTTTCTGATCTCTTCTACTAGGCTTCTTACACTGGCAAGAAAATAGGTCTGTAGATTTTAAGCTTTGGAAATTTCATTTTTAGCAAAAGAGTAAAATGCCAATCATTCTTTTCTCCTTGGGGGTTATATTTCTAGGTTTGTAAATGACTATGTTAAAAATTAGTAGCCCAGGAAGCTTTCCGGCCTCTTGCTTTGTAACAACATGCTAAGTTTCTTTTCTCTTCCAGATACTTACTGGAGCAAGACTTCCCAGGCATGAGGATTGGTCCAGAGCCCACCACCGATTCCTTCATCGCTGTGATGTATGGGGAGACCGAGGGCAGCACCCCAGGGAACGCATTAGTAGTGGACCCCAAAAAGCCATTTCGAAAGCTTAGTCGCTTTGGAAATGCTTTCCTGAATCGGTAAGGACCAGCAAACCATCTTTCGTCAGGCTGTTTAAACATCTTATTTGAATTATTGCCCATTACACATGTAAAGGTCCAAAAACAGATGAACAGAACATGTCTAATCTAGAAGAGAGAAATTATAGAGAATATGTTTATTGTATTCAAATATTTGAAAGATTATCCTAAGAAATGACCATTTATACCTATTCTACTGGCTTCAGAGGGCAGAGCTAAGGCCCAGGATTGGGCATTATAAAGCCACATGGTATTAGGAACAAATTTATGATAATTCAAGATACACAGAAATGGATCAAGTTGCCTTGTGAGGTAGTGAGCTCCCCATCACTGGCAATGTTAAGTGGCAGCTGAATTGCCACCTCTCAGGCATGATGTGCTAGGGCCTCCTGCACAAAGAGCTTAGTGTAGAAGACCCCTAGAGTTCACCCGACAACAGATTCCATCTCTTGATTATTGCAGGACAGGTCACCTCACCTCCCTGGCTATCCTCTAGGTTTTTCCCTTTCATGCTTTGAGCTGCTTTTTTATTTATTAGAGCATGGCAGGGGAAACAGACTGAAAGTAACACAAAAATTTCATTTTGTTGCATAGTCATTATTTTATTATGTGAAGTTGTAAGCTAGCTGAGGTTCTGTTTTAATTGGAGTTGTGCTTTATTTGCACTACCCCATAATATTTCACCGGGGTTTGTGATAAAACAGAATGGTGCAGGAACAGGACATGCATGGGCTAAAAGGCACTCCTGGATGCAGCTGTGCCCTTTCCCACTGATCTGCTCTTACCTCCCTCTCCTCCCTCTTTGCCACTCCCAACCTTGTTGTTTTTTTTAACCCTTTTCTCTGCCTTCTTTCCTGTCTCTCCCCTCACCCACTCTATTCACCTCTTTCATAAGTCTACTGCTTTACACTGGTTGGTTTGGGGGAGTGGGCTGTGGAGGATGCAGAGCCAGGAGGGGTCATCCAAACCCCTGTAGAAGTGGGACTGGAGCTGACAGACAAGAGGCTTAACTGTACCTCTCCTTCTCAGATGTTTACAAAAATGGGAACAGATCCCCCAGCTGACTGCAGTCTTCCCGGAGGCTGAGGCGCCTCACTGCCCAACTCTAGAAGGAGCCATTCACAAGGACTGTGGAATGAATGACATGCCTGGGTGCTGTGTGGTGGCTCTGCCAGGGGCAGCCCAGGCAACCTGCCTAGGTGCCTTCTGGGAAACCCTGAACTCTCTAAGGATCTGTACCCTAAGGGCTTTTCATTCTCCCATCTCAAATCAAAGACAGCATCAGTGGTAGCAAGGGAATTGGCAATAGCATAACTAAAAGTGTGCCTATGATGTAGATGGATTCACTGAGCAATTCCATCTTGTTGCTGACTGTGACTTGCAGAATACTGTCCAGATGATTCTTTCTACCTTCAGAGGAATTTCCTCCTCAACTCCAGAGAAGCTTGGTTGGCACCAGAGCCTCTCCTTGTGGGAGAAGTAGGGGTTAAGCCCATGTGGGAGGATACCAGGGGGCCTCTGGGGACAGAGTGGGCCACAGGTGAAGGGAAGTGGGACAAGAAGAACCCCTGTCAGGGCCTCTCAAGGAGCCCTCGTCACCAAGTAGGCAACAGCCAAGCTTTCTGTCCAAGACTGGCCCTGGAAGCTTCCAGATACCCTGAGAAGCACAGGGCCTATAGTCCTTCTCCAGGGAAGTCTGCCTGGAAACCTGCAGTTTCATTACCACTGCCCTTAGTTTTACTCTATTTGCTTGACAAAAGCTAAAAATGAAATAATCTGCCCCTTTTTTCAAATTCCCATTTTGTGAAGTCCATATTTGCAAGGGAAAAACCCGGAAGAGTGGCTATTGGTTTGTTTTATTTTGACAGATGATTTACTTTCCTAGCAAATTTATTTTGTTTCAAGTCCCAAACATACACAGCAGACAAATGTGGAAAAGAAGCACTTGAGAGAGATTTTGAATGGCAGGGTTCATTATCTCAGAATTTAAAACTTGCTGAAAATAATCCAGTGTTGATTGAATTATGAGTACATAGAAAAGTGATAGCAAATAATTTCCTGTGTATCAGATATTGTTCTAAACTTTACTTGTATATGAGCTCCAGCTCCTCACAAAAACTGTGACATTAATGTACTATTATCCCCAATCTAGGGAGGGGGAATTGGCACACAGACGTTAATTTATCTTTCTCAGGGACATTCAGCTGATAAGTGGCAATGCTGAGATTGGAACCCAGGCCACCTGACCCAGAGTCCTGCTAGTGACCTCTGTAATGAGCTGCCCAATGGTATGAGGTCTACACTAAGAATCCTTGCCTGTTGCCCTGTATCTAAATTTTAAGGCTGTTCTTAGTGTAGCCCACCAATAATGATGATGAAGATGATGATTATATCCCAAATTATAGATTCATAATTTCATGCACCCTATCTTTTCAGGGTTAATAAGACAGATAACACTAAGGCCATTTTAAAGATGAGAAAACTGAGAGCATAGAAGTAAAAAGAGTTATCCAAGAGGAGGCAGAGACAAGACTAGAAAGCAGGTTTCCTCTTCCCTTCAGTCTATGATCCTGCACCTCAAGGAGCTTCACAAGAGGAGTTTCTGTCCTAGCCACCCTGGCGGTCATGCGTATGTGAGGTTCATGAGTAAGGGATGTGCCTCATGTAAACTAATAGCGTACTTACAGGGAAACAGCCTGATTAAGTCATATCCTCAGCAGTGGTGCTGTTTCACCCAGCACTTATGTAAGAAAGAGTCAGTATAGGGTGCTCAAATGTGTGCACATAATAATAGGATCCCTGTGGGAACATCAGCGGGGTTAGTTCTAATGGCAGGCAAGCTGCTTTTTGCATAGCTTAGCGTACTTTCTGGGTACAGTACTTTATAGGAAAGAGAACAGGTTGTCTGCTGTGGAGAACCTTCTCCCCCTGCCCCACTGAGCAACCACCAGTCACCCCGGGGATCCGTCTCGTTACTCTGGCCTTCTTGTTACAGGGCATTGGCTTGGGCACCGCCCTGAGTTTAGTACTTTGCAGGGTGGTACCAGGTGATGCGTGGAAGGGGACGTGAGCCTTGAAGCATTAAACAAACCAGTAGAGCATGTCTCCATCTCTAAAGCTGGCTTCTGAGTAACAGGTACACTTCTATAGTGCAATTCTGAGAAATGAAGGCAAATACTCAAAGGCAGCTTATAGAATTATAGAAATTTCCAAGGAAGGAGTTTAGTCTAAGACAGAAAGAGTTGTCCAGAAACAGCTTTAATGCAGCATCTGAAACTCCACCGTTCTGCTTGGCTGCCAAGAGGAAGTCCATGGCGGGCCTATCTTAGAGTTGCTCCCTGGGAATGTGGTTACTTTAGTTCCAAACTATGTTATCAGGGGGGTCCTTTCCCCTTCGCAGAGGGAGAGCTGACACACTCAACAGCTTTCTGGGGTCTGAGCCCTGGGCACACCAATGTACTCTGGGCAGTTCGAGAAGTGTCAGGAGCTGGCATCTGACATTTCCTCCGGCCATCTGCATGTGCATTGGAGGTTATGTTTCTCCCTCAACCTACTTTTCTAAAAATGGTAGTCTTTTTTAAAATGCATTTAGCTACAGACATAGTTTTTAGTTTAGGATCTAGTATAACTTTAAATTGTAGTCTTCCACGGACCAAGTTCTTAATCTCATTTACTTCTTCATTGCCTTGTTTGTTTGTTTTTTTTTTTTTTGAAAAATAACTTGAACCACTGGCTCTAGGGATTGAAAGCTTGAAACTTCCTTTCAAGCTGAAGGAACCTGAACCTCCATGGCTCCTGCCGTTTTAGCCAGTCCTGATGATGGTGATGATGATTAAAGACTCCACCCTGTCTTCTGTTTGTATAATGATTTAACAACAATTAAATACATATGTGTATTTTGGGACTTAACACTCTATGTGTTACCTTTATGTTTTTAATTAAATGAGGCTTCATTAATTTAGACTATGACTATTACATAGTCATTTGTTACCATTGGGAATTTTTAAAAAACTGACTTACTGCAAATGGATAGCATCAGTCTAGACACAGCCTGGCTCTACCAGCTAATTTAGCTGCAGAGATTAAGGAAACTAGGCTCTTGCCAAGAATCACTCTTGATTCACCAGCAAAATTGTTTTGTTTTGCTCTTTTTATCTGAAGAATTAATGGGGCATTTTTGGGGGGGTTGATTGGCTGGTTATTTTTGTGGTGTGCTTGTCCATAATAAATTCCCTGAACCTCTTCCCACTACTCTAACCTTGAGATTTGTGGTGGCTCCCAGGTCGTCAATGATTGGTCTTTATTGACAACTGTCTGTGTGCTTCTGGTCCTGACGTTCCAGGAAACCAGCTTTACTCCTTTGGTTCGGGCAGACTTTCCCAACACGGGTGCCAGGGCAGTCAGGAGAGAGGCCTGGTTTAGAAAAGTGAGAACATGTGATTGCCAATACTCAACCATCTTTTACTTGTAAAAGTGATAATTCCATAAGATTCAGTCTAAGGGGTAACTGTAGGCTTTTTACAGTATGGGCGTGAAATTAAATTTTTCCTGGGCAGTGGAAGGTTAGATCAGCCATTTGTGATAGGACCACATAACAATAATAATTATAGGTTAGTTGTCAAAGTCTTTTTGTACATCATATACTATCTACTGTGCCAATTTAGGAAGTCATGTATTTCTCTGGTCTTACTTGTATCAATGAAGTGGTCTGGGGTTGAAGGAGGTGTTTTGAAACAGCTCCATATTCTCTCCATTGTAAGCTTAGGTTGTATTTGAACCTAAGGACAACATGGGAGTCCTCAGGCTGGTAGAATTACTCAGAGACCTCCACGAACGAGGTCCCAGGGTGAGTGAGCAAGGAAGATGGCCACAGTATCTTCTGTCCTGGCTGTCTCTTCACCTCTGCCAGTAGGTTAAGAGAGTGTTGCACACAGGAGCCTCTTTGGTGGGGAGTTCCAGGGCTCTGGTTCATCACTCTTTTGTTTTAGGATGTTACCCTCTGTATTAAAGGTCCACAGTAGTGGTTCAAATGCATGAAATGGTAGCAGCAGCCTAGTAGTTGAGAACTGCCCTTTAGCATCCCTGCTCTGTCACTTATCAGCCATGTGACCTGGCAAGTTATGGTCCGAGACTCCTCCTTGGTGAAATGGTGGTGCACAGCTCCTACCTATGGGGTTGTGGTGATTGAGTTAATGTATTCCAAAGTTGCTTCGTCCAGGGACACACATAGTGTGTGTGCCACTTTATTATTCCCGGAACTACTAGATAGCTTGGCAGTGTTTGGAGTCAAAAGCAGCACTAAGGTACTGCCCGGTTCTTTTAAAATGTTAGGCATTGAATTAGAATGTTAGCATTTAGAGGCAATTTAAACAACTCTAATCCTCTCACCTCCTTGTTCTGCAGTGCGGCAGGACTCACGGCCACTTGCCCGAGCCCTTGCAGCCCAGACCTTTCCTTTTCCACTGCCACCCGCTTTCTGCTACCCCTGAGGCTTATTTGGTTGTGGAAGTGACAGGGAATGGGGGTCCAGTGTAGGGTTTCATCTTCCTTTTATGGGAAAATAAAATGTGTCAGGTCAGCCCTGGTTGAGGAGACACCTCATAAAAGCTCTGGAGGCTCCCAGGCTCAACCAGCACATATGTGCATATTTTATCTGAAATGTAGAAGGCAAGGCATGGGTACACTTGATGTTCGTCACTCCAGGAAGGAGTAGGAAATCCATTGTGGGACAGCAAATCTGTGCTTTAAAGTATTTCAGCAGATGCACATTAGCAGGGATGGCCTGACCCAAGTTGACTGTGAACCAATAAATAACCTTGCCTTTCAACTTCCATTCTTAGAGCATGAAAGAAAGACAGGATTGCTGTAACAGCATTGCATTATGTTTTTTTCTGATCCCAGTATAACTATTTTAAAAAATGTGTGGCTCTAACCCCTAAAGTATGAGCCACAGCCCCACACGGTGGTCTGAAAGTGGACATGTGCTGTGCTCCCTTTCCCACCCCCCAGCCCCCACCCAGACTGCTTTCTTTTGTGCAATGGAGCCCATCTTTGCACACACAACCCCACCCACGCCCTCTCAGGGTGTCCCTGGGTAGCTCCCTCCTCCCTCCCCCTCCTTCCCCTCTGCTCCCCCTCCCCCTCCTCTTTGCCTCCGCAGCCCCCCACCTGGCCCGGGCCTGCTCCCTTGTTGATGGTGGGAGTAACATCACCACATCTGACTGCATCTTGTTCTTGGTTCACACATTTTGCTTCTACTGGTATGTCAGGGGGCATGGAACTTGCTGAAACTTTGTCACTTTGCACAGAGGGAAGGGAGAGTTTATAAATGTTGAATTCCTCTGTTAACTTCACACTAGAATCCAGAGGATTAGTGTTTTGGAAAAATTGATATTGAGTGTGAGCTTGTGGAGTTTTAGAAGAAGCTCAGCCTCTCCCAGGAATACTCTGTGAAATAGCTCACATATGTGTTGTCTTTTCTACATTGCCAAATGCCTCAGACCATCTGACAAGAAGGACAGTGCTGTGGTGAGACACCCACTGCCCCTGACAGGGAAAGTGGCCCGCCACACGTGCTCAGAGCTCTGTTCTTACCCAGCTGTACAGAGTCGAATGTTCTGCTTTTTTCCTCTGTGAGCTTACAAAGAATACTTATTGATCCGGGCTGCTTTGTTCTCACAGATCTGCTCTCTGAGCGTGGGCCGAGGCGGATGGCGCAGGAAGGAAAGGAGAATATCAGAAAGGAGGGGCTTCTCTTAAATTAACTTGACCCTTTATTTTGAACATTTTGAGACTTCTAACTTTATGGGTTAGGTTCTACTCCACTGACTTCAGAAATATTAGGTTATGGTCTCCAGCCAGCCCTGCATTAGCCAAGTGACCCCAAGATGTCATAATTGCTTCGTGCTTTAACTTCTACAGCTGCCAAATGACCAGAGTATCTTTTCCTACTTCTTCCTGGGCTGACTTGAAACTATTAAAAACAATGTATTAGAAACTTGTCCTGAGCCCTTTCAAAGAAAGTTATCCTGAAATGTCAGCAACTGTACCCCTTGCTCAGGGCTTCCCCCTGCCCATGCGGCTGTGCTGTCCACATGTGCACTGGGCAGGCTGGGCAGGCCTCCCTGTCCTGCATTCCCAGAATATTTACAAGCTGAGTAATCCCACCAGTTCCAACTGAATGGAAGAATTGAGCTTTCACTGAGGGTTTTTGAGTTTTCTGCCCACACAGATAACAGAAGTTTCCCATTTACAGTACAGGAAAAGGAGAGGCACTCTCCAGTTTGCACCTTAAAACACATACAGTGCCTAACAGAGGTTCACCTCAGGCTCTGTGGACTGGGTGGAAGGAACAAAGCATTACCCTCTGCTGCTCCAGAGTTATTCGGTGTTAATGCTAAATAGGACCTTGCTAGTCCCTGTCCAGGTGTCTCCATTACACATGAGGAAACTGAGGCCCAAAGCGGAGAGGTCCTTGTCCTGGGTCCCACAGCAAACTATTGCAAAGGCTGAGCTGAACCTGAATCGTGACTCCTGACCCACAGGCTAAAATTTTTCTCCCACCCCAGTCTGCTTCCATGAGGCTGACTCCAGGGCAGCTGACTGGAACCACAGCAGGGTCACTGGGATGAGAAAGGAGACGGTATAAGGCAAATGAGGGACAAGGAGAGAGTCCTGGAGAAGTTCAGCCAGGGCCCTCCTCAATCCCTGCCCTTTTGTCCACTCGTAGGGTACCCCTAGGACTCCAAAACACTTGGAGAATTTGGGGTGTTGCCCGCAGGTGCTTGCCCCACCCTTGGCCTGTAGCCGCAGCAGACACCAGGCTGGATGCTGAGTCCCTGGGGCATCAGACGGTGAAAATAGGCCCCTGTACCTCCGCTATCAGTAGGGAGTGGGCAGGAGCTGCACAGGGAGCTTGGGACACAGTGAGGCAATGAAGGAGGCATGGGATTCCCTGGGAGAAGCCCAGGATGCTTGGCCAAGGAGCAGCACAGAGAAGGGGCAGGTGAGGCTGGCGATGGCCTTCAGAGTCAGGCTAACCTGTGTTTAAGGTTAACTCTGAATGATGTGGACCAAGTGACTTAGCCTCTCTGAGTTCAGCAGTGATTTCTTCCTCATGAGGTAAATATGAGGAGCAAGTGAGATGATGGCTGTACAACACCTAAGTGTTCAATGGATGTTAGCAAAAATCAAAACTAACAGTAAAAGATCTGGTGACAGGTCACAGCAGGCGTCAGAGCACCTCCCATACCTGCCCCATGATGCAGCATTTATACCCCTTTGCAGACGGCCAGTAGCCCAGAGAGACCACGAACTCCTCCGTTAGAGCACTCTGATGCGCAGCTCCTGATCCCACCTTTGATCCCTTTCTTCCAGGTTCATGTGCTCCCAGCTGCCCAATCAGGTCCTGAAGAGCATCAGCATCATTGACAGCCCAGGCATCCTGTCTGGGGAGAAGCAGCGCATCAGCCGAGGTCAGTGCCGCCCCACCCCCCACTTCTGGCTGAAATCTCTCACAGAGGAGTTCTGTCCCTGTGTGTCCCATCCATCCTCCAGGACATCCCCCGCATTCCTGGGCAGCCCCGGGGGCTAGAGATGAAGGGGTCCCAGGAAACAACCAGAAGGCATAGCATCAAAGGTTCTGCCATTTCAACTGAGAACTTTCTGGAGTCTTAGCCATAACCTCTTAATTCCCTTAAACACTGTCGTCTACTACTAGTCCCCACCTCATATAAACCTTCAGAGTTTAAGAGGAGACATCTGCATCTAACCATTCCCTTGGGCACATAATTAAGGAGACAAGCTAGTCCCAGCAAGGGAGAGAAACCCTCCCAGACGCTCCTCCTCCATCTGCGTGGGCACACGCTCCACCCCTGCACCTTGGCAGCGTCCTTTTAATGAGTGAGCGTTGATTGGTATCTATGGTGCCAGACACAGTGCTGCACACTGAGGATGCAGCAAAAACAGGTACACTTTCTACTGTTCTGGAATGAGGAGATAATATTCTAATGAGGAAGACAGACATTAACCAAGTTATCACAGAAATAAATGGAAAACAGGGGAAGTGCTCTGCAATGGGGGGCAACGTGTCAGGGTAAGGGGAAGCGGCCTGGCCTTGGGGTGTTGGGCAAGGCCCCCAGAGGAAGCTCTGGGATCTGGAGGATGAGTAGAATCGCCTAAGGGAAGCCTTGGTGTGGGGAAGGAAGGAATGCAAGGCGTTCAGAGGCCATCTGTGGAGAACAGAAAACACAGTGACATCTGGGCTTCTTCAGCCTTCAGAAAACAAGGCAGCTGCAGTAACTTTCCAGACCTGCACGTTGTGGTTAAACAGATGCGCCTGCTGGAGAAAGGAGACGAGGGGCAGGCCAGAGGACACAGTTTGCTTATGGAGAGGAAATGCCTGAATGCACAGCTCTAGGATGGGTCCTGCAGTCAGCGAGGCAGGTCAAGCTCCCCTCGCCCTGGCCCTCAACACCAGGGATACTTCTTTGAAACTTTGCTGGGAGGGAGATGGAGGGGATGAGTGGCTACTGTCACTTCTCACTAATAACGCTTCATGGCCCCTTGAACAGCAGTCAGCAAATCTGCGCTGAGCAGTGACCTGTCTGGGGTCCTGGCCAGGCAGAGAACTTCCCCAGCACTCATGAAGCAGAAGTACAGTTACACAGGCCATGGGGAAATGTATGGGAGCTGGAAAGCAAGGCCCCACAACAGGGGAAGAAACAAGCTTCCGAGGTCTAAAGCCCTCCTTTCTCATTCATGGTGATTCCGAAGTGCTGACTGTGTGGCCTCCATGAATTCACGGGGAGCTCGGAACTGCCTTGCTGTGCCTTCACCCCTTCAGCCAGGGCCGTGGGGGCCATTAGACTGCCCTGAGCCACCGAGAACATTGCACATACAAAAAAGGCTAGGTTCATACTATCTCTCAAATATCTTCATTGGTTATATTTTCTGTTATAAAAGTAATGTTTGTTTAAAAAAAAAAAAAAAGTAATGTTTGTTGTAAAGACTTCAAACAATGAATAGGGGTGTACAAAAATCTGTCACAAATAACAATTACTTGTGTTCACCAGCTCCTGAGAGACTTTTTCTATACATATACAAACATACCATTTTTAACAGAAATGTGATGGCCATGTACATTTTCTACAATTTAGTTTTTCACTGTAACAGTCTATCATAGGCACCATTCCATGCCAATATATTCAAATTACTTTATTCCTATTAAAAGTTGCTTAGGTTCATCAAAGTGACATACATATATATTTAAATTGTGGATATCATGATGGTTAATAATTTTTCGCTTTTACAGGTGGCGCTACAGATAAACATCTTGTATCTTATGCCTTTATGCCAATAACTTTTTCTTCCAAGAACCAGTTTAGGACCATTAATTTGGCCTCCTAAAAATTGCTGTGCAAATGAAGTGTTTTGTCTTCAGTAGAAAATACAGTGAATCCATGTTGCACAGCTTTTCTGAGTTGCTGTGTTACACTGCTTCTACATGTCTGACCCAAGTATGCTAGAGAAATATGTCGTTCTGGTAATAAATCTTTCTTTTTACCTCTAAATTTTAAGACCTCTAGATTTTAGCTACAACCTTATCTATTTCTTTCATTGGTAGGTCTTTGGCCAATTCTAAGCATCCCTCCTCTTCAGGGTTTTCCTTTGCTTCATAATTGTGTCTTTCAAACTGTAGCTCATTTATAATAGTGTAGCTTGGCTTAAGGCTTTGAAGATCAATTCTCTTTAACACTCTGTAGTCATCTGACTCATATCCTGGTTGGACTTACAGTGGCATGTACTTACTCACATCCTATCCACAGAAATAGCGTGTACGGTTCCCGCTGGGCAGCTGGTCCCTGCCGCCCTGACAGAGCAGCTGGTAGGGAAGGGCCGAGAGCTGCAAACAGTGACGGCGCCACGCACTGTGGCTGGGGATCCCAAGCTTGAGGACCATACCATGTTTGGTCACAACTGGTGGTTAGACTCACTCAGCTGACAGACTCAACACATTAGCCCCAGAGAATATGTGCTGTTTTAAAGCTGCTTCAGCTTAAACTTTTGCAAACAGTGCTACATTCTCACATGTGCTCATATCTGCTTCCACCCTGTCAGCTTGATCAGTCACAACACCACCTTTGTCCATTATTTATGTCCATGTTGATGAAGTACTAGGAACAATTCGTGACCCCACAGAACATTTGAAACATCTGCCAGTGACTTTATTGGTGGGTTTTGCCTCCCATATGGGTGTTTTGCCTGAGAAAGAGGAAAGGTGGCTGCTGTGCCTTCTCTTTGTCCCTTTGTACAGTTGACGGATTAACCCTCAACAAGCGGAGTCTCATCAAGAAGGTCCCTTTTAGCACATTTAAAGAGTCTCCTTGAAGTGCATATCCCTAATAGCAGCATGGGGACAGCCACTGTGTGGAGAGCCCTTGCTGTGTGGCCGCACTGTGCTAATCCTTTAGGATTTGCTGTTGAAGTCACACCTGCATATTGCCGTGCCCTGACAGAAGCTCAGCCCCAGCCAAGGAACCCCCTCACCCTCACTCCACTGCCAAAGCAGAGCCTTCCAGACCGTGAGAATTCTCTCCCCTGTTGCAGGTGAATAGGTGACCGAGCTTGACATTTGGGGAGTGGATGGAGTAAAAACTTGACAAAGTGCTACTTTGGAGAACAGGCTCAAAGGATGAGGCAGTCACCAAAGGCTGAAGCTGCTGTGTGGACTCAGTCGACCCTGAGCCTGCAGGCTGGGACCTGCAGACAGATGCAGTAGCCCATAGGAGGAGCTGGTGAGTGCGTGGTGACTGCTGAGCGTCCCCAGGAAGCCCTGTTGGCTGCACCACACCCAGAGTTCTCCCCGTCAATGTGGGACAAGGCAAGTGGCAGGTGGGGCAGAGGGGTATCAAGCTGATTTGCTGGGGATCAGACGGCGAAGGAGGATCTAAACTGGGGAGCTGGCCTCACATCGTCACTGGCATCACCACCACAGCATTGCCCTGGTGCCCAAGACCTCTGGGGACCTGATGGCCTAGTAAAGGCATATCTCCAGGAAGGAGCCTTGGTACCCTGGGGGTGAAAGCAGAAATGGGGACCCTGAACCTGGGGCTTAGTCCTGTGCCTCACCTCACTGTGGCTCCACCTTCCTTGTTCATTCTTCTCTCTGGTGACATTATATCCCTGGCTCCTTCTTGTGCTGTTGGAGGGCAGGCATGATCACAAGGAGGACATGGTGCTCACAGTCTTTTACCCTTCTCCAGGCCAAAGTCATAGGTAGCGAGAAGAGACATGATATTTCTACATGATAGTTCATATTTTGTGGCATTAGGTTTGAAGCAATGGCAAACCCACTCTTATTAGACTGACCTTTCCAAGTAGAATGTGCCTTAACACAGTCTTTTTGGCTCAATCTTAAAACTGAACTTAGAAGTCAGGTCACTGGCCCCCTTGTCTCACCCGCTCTGTGCCCCAGAGCAAAACAAGATGCATAGGCAGCACTTGTGGGGAGTAAATGTCACCTACATCACCTGTTCAGGAGCTCTATAAATAAACCCACAAAGGTAATTGATTTGGGAGCAATTTTTAGTACATTAATCCATATGGAAACCTGTTACCCCTCACATGTCCTTTAGTTTAATTACAGTTAGCAGAAAATCTTTAGGAACAAAAGATTGAGCTTAGTTACTGTAGTTTTCTTGGCTGACATAAAGAATTCCCATCAAGCAGGGATAAGAATGTTCTGATCTAGTTATAATAATAATTTTATTCTAATCAAGTAATAGTCACCTAAAAGTCTTAAATTCTTTTCTTGTAGCCAATGAAAGAAGGTTTGGAATCTTAAGATTTTCTAAATGATTTTCTTGAGGTGGGTGGGTGAAATCTGAGTTGGTTTTCTCTTTGAGAATCATCCTTTGCTCCTGGTAACAACATCCAGTTTTTTACTCTGTATGATGAGAAAAGAGAGCACATTTATCCACACATTCCTTATTTTCATTCTCAATCTCTTATAATTCTGTCCCCTGACCTGTTTGCTTCCTAAAATACTATTTATTTCATGTTGAACTGAAACATCTTCTAGGCTTGATTTCTGGACTCGGCAAGAACACACAAGTTCTTCCCCACTACTTGGTACAAAGTTCTGGGCTCCAGCTCCAATCCTAATGTCCCTGTCTGGCAAGGAGAACACTGTGAACAATTCTAATGTGGCAACTGGTGTACGTGTCCTTCTATTTAGCATATCAGTTTTTGCAAGGTGCTGTTTTAGCAGCAAATAATTATTCCTGTGGTTTCCTGAGAGTATGATGTTTTATGTAGCCTTCAACAGACTTGGCTTTAGAAATACAATATTTGTCTTTCGAAAATTGAAATAACTCTAGAAGAAAAAAATCTTGGTCTGAAATTTCCAGCAGATCTACATAGCCCTCCAAGACCAACCCTCAAATGAAAACTTGAGAATCTTCTGATGTTTAAGCCCTTCTTTCTATAAGCTATTTTCATTATAAGTCAATGAATAGAAATGAGAAGACAGTGAAAAATAAAAGGGCAGAAAGTGTCCTGCTAGTAAAAGCAATAATTAGTAGCAGTGCATGAAACAGAAAGGATGTAACTGTACTTCAAACAGCATACCAGAAAATAACATTAACTTCAAAGTCATTGATTAATTTTTAACATTTACATACAAACATCCTTAGGTCCTCCCGATTCTGGCAACATTAAGGAAAGCCCTCAAAAAAAAAAAAAAAGGCATCTTACAGGTAAATGTAAACACGTGGAGTCAAGGATCTGCAACATAGCTAAGGTGCCCAAACATAATAATATCACAAAAGAATTGACCAACCTGGTAAACGGCATGGAAATGCAACCTAATAATAAAGGTGTGCAGGAAAAATAGAGAAGGCAAAAATAAACTGTAATCAAGGAAGTACAAACACACCAAACTTGACACAATTTTTGAACTTGAAAGACAAGAGACCAGATTTGGAAGGCTGCCCAAGATAAGAGAGAACATTTAGAGATGTCTCGGTAAGAATGACTTCTCCACTCAGGCTTTGGGAATGACAAGGATTATAGAAGAGACACACACATACACAAAGGGGAAGGAGTCTTTTCCCTAAAAAAACAAGAAAACTTGGAGCAAGATGTTAGCCAGTTTCAACAGCAGCAAAGACCCTTTTGAGAAGCACCAGGAGAGCTGAGAACAGAAGAGATGTAGGAGGCCAGCAGCTCCCATTAAGGGTCAGTGATGGCAGGTGGCACCTGTCCTCAAGTGGGCCACACAGCCAAGGCTGTAGGTGCAAGCGCTGAACTTCATGGAGAGTCTCGAAGAGGGGCCTGCTCGTGCCTGCCAAGTGCCCCTGGAACAAGGAGATTCAGGCCCTGCTTGGGTAGTATTATAAATAAGAGTAGAAATAGTAATGAAATAAAGTAGGGGCTGTGAGACAGAGCTACCCCCTCCCTCATTCCAGTCACCATACAATTACGTAAACAGCTCAGGACCATCCCAGCTTTTCGGTGGCACCGCAGGCTACAGTCTCCTGAGCTCCCTGGATGTGAGGCCCTCATTACAGGTGCAGCTCCCATCTCCGACTCCCCATCCTGTGGTTAGCGTGGAGTTGCTTGATTTTTTGTTTCATTGCTTGAGTGTTTGACTTTGTGACAGTTCATGCGCTCCTAGCTCTTCTGCCTGTCTGCTTTAGCTGCTCCCAGGTCCAGAGCATCCCCAGGCTCCATCAGCATGCCCTTGAACCTGCCCCCTTAGAGCCACAAGTTAAGTGGACAGGGCCCAAGGCAGGGCCTTGAGGCACATCAGCAGAGACTGCCCTCCAGGCTGACAGCAATTCATGGATGAACAAATTCTATTGTGATGTTTTGAACTCCTGTGGGCCAGCTACCAAGTTAGAACTGGGACCATAAAGATGAACAAGGAACTACCCCTGCCTGCCCTGGAGTTACTACAGCTTAGTATGGTCATCCGGCCGGTCACTGATGCACCACATTATCCTGAAAGAAAGGCGTCACCTAAAGAGAGAGTTATTCGTTCAACAAACACTAGGCAAAAACAATGGACATGGTCACTGCCCTGTGGAATTTACATTCTGATGGGGAGTCAGACAAGAAAAGCAGATAAACAAATGAGTAAAATCACCTGTAAATAGTGGTGAATGCCAGGAAGGAAGAGATAAGGCACTGAGCTCAGTGAGAAGATGTGGCCTGCTGTCACACTCTCAGGAGGCGGGGAGGCCTGGCAATGGCTCTGGAGGAGCTGGCCTTCAGGGCAGGGCTGGTCAATGAGTTGCAACTTTTGGCTGACCACATTGTCTATTCAGATGTTTCCCACCTCATATATAAAATAACAGACATTCAAGTGTCAGATATTCACACGTGAATTTCAGTTCCTGTGTACTCATGGTTTTCTCTGAGATCTTTCTGTAACTTACATTTATCAGTCTGTAAGCCCAGAGTCAAACAGATTGCTTCCTTTGGTTCAGTCAAAGGACTGAAGTCCCTGAAGGCTGTCCTAGTTGTAGTGAAAGCTTACAGGCAACAGAGTTGACTTCTGGGTTCCAGTTCAGCTCAGCCATTACCAACCGTGCACCCTTGGGACCGTTGTTAAAATGAGGGTGATAATAGCACCTACCACATAATGGTGCTGTCAGTGGGTTAATACACAGAAAGCAGAAAATGATGCCCAACCTAGCACACAGTAAGTGCTCAAAAAATGTTAGCTGGTATTATTACCTTCATCTTCTCATCTTGTTCTTATTGTTGAAGGTGAAAGAGTTTTCAAAGGCTGGGTTGAATCAACCTTTATGTTGGTTTATTTTAGTTCCTGGCCTCTTAATGTCTTCTGTCTTGCAGAGCACAGGAAATTTTTGTCAAGTTATTTGAAATATGGAGTTTGTTCTTCAGGTACTGAATATGCCATTTTGGGATAAGTGTTTCTACCCTTTTTCCATGTTTCTTGATCATTTTATTAATAATCAGCCTTTAAATTTTGAAATCATATGTCTCTCAGAAGTAGAAAAGAGATAACATTCTAATTGATCATCCAGGTTAAAAAATATTTGATGGAAAAAGAATTTTAAAATTTAAAAGAATTTTGGCATTCCTTTAATTTAGAAGTGATGGTATAAAAATAAATGGGGAATATTAGGGGCATGCTAGAGGCTGTTCATTCAACACACGCTTATACTGATTATCTGCTGGGTACTAAGTGCTGTCCTAGATGCCAGGATTCAAAAGGAGTGAGTCATGGGCCCTGGCCAGGGTTCTCACGCTCAGTTGGGGTGGGTGAACCTGCAAACAAGCCTCTGCCCCTGTGCCTTGCAGACTTCTGATTGGAAGTGCAGTGAGCTGGGGACCCCACCAACCTCCAGTTGGCAGCGGGGCTGGCGGGGAAGGTAGACAGTCCTTGAAGCTGCTCGAAGGCTCTTCTTCCCTTTTCTTTTTTTTGGATTTGCATTTCTCTTTCTTTTTAAAATAATTCAGTGAGTTTTGTATATTTACAGAGTTGTGCAACCATCACCACAATCAATTTTAGAATATTTTCATCACCCTAAAAAAAATCTTATACTCACTAGCAGTCACTACCCACACAGCCACACCTCCCAAGATGCAGGCAACCACTAATCTACTCTCCGCCTCTGTGGATTTACCTGTTCTAGACATTTCAGGTAAATGAAATCATACAATAGGTCGTTTTTGTGTCTGGCTTCTTTCACTTAGATGTTGTAGCAGGTGTCAGCACTACATTGCTTTTTATGGTTGAACAGCATTCCCTCGTATGGCTATACCACATTTTATTTCATCATCAGTTGATGGACATTTGGATCATTTCCACTTCCTTGGATATTTTGAATAATGCTGTTATAATCACTCATGTATGAGTTTTTGTGAAACGTATGTTTTCGGTTCTTGTGGGTGTGCAGCTGTAAGCAGAACTGATGGGTGGTACAGTAGCTCAGTACTTAGTGTTTTGAAGAAATGCCAGTCTGTTTTCCAAAGTGACTGCATTGTTTTGCATTTCCACCAGCAAAGTATGAGGGTTCCAGTTTCTCTACATCCTCATCAACACTGCCATTTAGCTTAGAGTCATCCTATTAGGAATGAAGTGCTACTTTGTTGTGGTCTTGATTTGCGTGTTTTGCTGATGGCCAGTAATGCTGGGCATCTTTTCATGAGCTTTGCTAGCCACTTATAGATCTTCTTGGGAGAAGCATCCTTTGCGAATGTATAGGCAAACCATTTTTTTATTGGATTATGTATCTTTTTATGGTTGAGTTTTAACACTTTTTATGTATCCTATGTACTAGCTTAACACACAGTTTGCAAATAGTTTGTCTCGTTTTCTGAGTTGTCTTTTCACTTTCTTTATGTTACCATCTGAAGAATGAAAGTTTTTAATTTTAATGAAGTTGACTTTATTTATTTTGATTTTTGTCCCTTGTGCTTCTGGCCTAACCCAAGCCCATGAAAATTTATTCCTATGTTTTTTCTAAGGGGTGTGTAGTTTTAGCATTTACATTTAGGTCATTGTTCCATTTTAAGTTAATTTTTGTATATGGTGTGAGGTTGGGGTCCCACCTGATTCTTTTGCATTTGTATATCCAGTCATCCCAGTTCAATGATTTATTGAAAAGACAATGCTTTCACCACTGAATTGTCTTAGCACCCTTTTCAAAAATCAATAGGCCATACATCTTACCACACTAATGGACAGTGACTGCATATAGGGACTCTATAATATGGGTGAATGTAGCAACCACATTATTTTTCTTATGAAACCTTCATAAGAGATAACCTTAATGATACCTTAATTTAAAAAAATCAATAGGCCCTAAATGTGAAGGTTTACTTCTGGACTCTCAATTCTATATTGTTTATCTATCTATCTGACTTTATGAAGAGGCCCTTCTTGACCAGAGTCCCCAGGTCATGGGTGTGTTAATCAGCCAGTGAGGGAGATGCAGGGCTTTCTGGGATGGGGTGGGGATAAAGTGAGATGATGCTGTGTGGTGCATTTCTGTGCACCCAAGGGAAGAATGCCCTGACTGTTGCTCTCCTCCCCCAGGAGGCAGAGACAGTGTGTGCGAGAGCAAGGGCAATGTCTGAGCTCACCACCATTTGCAGGAGTGCCAGTTGAGTTGCATGGCTGGGATGTGGGTATGTTTCAGGTGGGTGCACATGTCAAGAGACTGGGTTTTGTCCCAAGGACTTCGTGGAACACTGAGGAGTTTGAGGTAGAGGAGGACATGGTAGAGAAGTCTGCAGGATAGAACATAGGGCCACGGGCTCAGATCCTGAAGCCATTTGTATATTTAGAGCTTGAGCTCAGTGACTTGTTTCAGAGCTCTGTTTGGATTTTGCAGCAACACAAAAGTGTCTGTCCCTGGGGGCCCAGGCTGACCACTGATGATTTGGTGGCAGGTCCTGTTTTCTGACCAGCGCAGAGGCCAGGCTGAGGTTGGGTTGTGAGGTCCTGGACATCACTCACTTCTGGGGCCTCCGGCAGGAAATCCTGATGTCTTTTTGTTTCGGGGAAGTTTGCTGACAAACGTGTCCATGGCTCCTTTTCCTCTGCTGCCACGGGAAATTCCAGGCCACAAGCGTTGCTGCATCTGCCTCCAATGTGAGCGCGTCAGCACCGTGACTCAGAATGGCACTGGTCCAGCCTTGGCAGCTATTTTTAGTTTCGTTAATATTTTAAATGCACACTTGATCATGAGGAATGACTGCTTCTACCCAAACTCTAAACCTACCTAGACTTCTAAATGGAAAAGAAGAATTTTTTGGTGGAGAGGACACTTCTCGTACTTACCGTGTAAAGCAGCTGATGATCATGGAACATTTCACAGACACTGGGATGCAGAGATTAGTCAAAGAAAAGTTTGCTCCTTACTCTTTTGAGTAATAAAATAGGTAATACACAGTGTATTGGTAAGTGTTCCCATGTGTTATTAACTCACGTAATCCTCACAAACTCTCTCTGATGTAAGGACTATTATCCCACTTTGTAAGAGAAAAGACTGAGGTACAGAAAAGCTAAGTAATCCACCCACAGTCCAATAGCAAGTGTGGCAGCTAGTCTCAGAAGATGCCTCCTCTTACCCCCACTTCCACCACACAAACCAAGGGAAAGAAAAGATGATCACAAACTTGGAAAGCCTACCAAAATGGACTTGAGCTGAGTCCCACATGCCAGTACAGTAGTGTGCATGCTGCCCTCCCAGAGGGCAAGACAGAGGATGTAAGTGACATGACGCAGAGGGGGTGTCTTTGGGGGATGAGGGGCAGCCCAGCACTGGGCTTGGCTGTGACTAGCCAGCATCCTGCCAGGTGGGGCTTTGAAAGAGAGCAGAGGTCACTTACAGCAGTCACCGGGTAACTGGCTATTGCATTAACCCCGTGGGCATCTGACAGGGAGTCCTGGCCTGACATTGCTGGCCTCTGCCTGTGCCTTCCCTCCATCTAGGAGCACCCCCAGAACTTTCTAGACCTCTTTGGAAGTTAGGATTTTTAGGAACCTCTAAAGAAAAGTAAATATATTTTTTAAAAGATTTCTCATTTACATTTTAAATGTTTAATAACCTCACTGCTATACTTGCGACATTCTTGTTATACACTTCCATCCATGTTATGTGTGACAAAGGCCCTCTCTCTAGTCACTGTGCACAATGGGGGACCCCCAGCTGGAGAGTGGGATGGATAGACTGTAAATGCAGGACAGGACTCTGCAGGAGAGGAGCACTATAGTGTGAGAAACACTGGCCTGAGACGTTTCTCCATTTCCCAGACTCTTCCACTACCAGCTGAGTGGCCTGGGCAAGTTACCCACCTCTGTGAGCCTGGGTTTCCTCTATAAGATGGGAAGAAAAGTACTTTCCCACAGTTAGATCTTATAAGGGTCTGAGTAATCGGTGTAAATACCCAAGTGCTCCCGAGACACCAGCTATGTGCACTGGTGCAAGGAGTGGGCACCTCCAGCGGAGGCTGTAGAAACATGCTGAAAACAGCGGCGCTTTCAGGACATCATTGTTTTCTGTGGAAGCAGAGAGGGAGGCGGTGAGATGCAGGCAAGCTCACTGTGGACCCTGGAGGAGGCTGCCCTGACTGATCTCAAATCCCAGCACCCCCACTGCCCTGTGGGACTCTCAGTTCACGCTTTTATAAAGTGAGGGGATTCTCCCTCCCAGGTTGTTTGAAGGTAAAGTAACCTCACTTATATAAGCCATTTGTCACAGTCATGATGAGTAACTGTGGTGACAGGGGTCCTTGTTCATTTCGTGGAACTGGGGTGATCCCAGAATAGACTGACCAGAACCACAGGGTCAGCTGGGCCAGGTGCTCCAGAGGTTCCCTGGGAGACGTCAGCCGAGTCCTGGGGCTCAGACAGACAAGGACTGTGCACTTCCAGGGACCCAAACGGGATGGGGTAGGAAACACTCGGCCCTGCCCGGGGGAGAGCTGTGGAAGGAAGCCTGGAGAATGCAGCCACAGCCGGGTGCCAGGGGGCTGCTGAAGAGAACAGCGCAGAGGAAGAGCTCTCCTGGTCCAGGGCCCAGCTCTTGTCACTTCGCCAATTCTTTTTGCTACAGTCCTCCTCCTGGTCTCTTCCTTTCTCACATGGGCCATGACCAGTTTCCTCTGGAAACCACCAATTCACCTGGATTCTTTTAGTCTCTTTCTCAAAACCACCTCCTGTTTGAATCCAAATTACAACACATAGCTCAAGTCAGACCATTATTCAGCACTTCACCTTTCTGAAGTACTTACTTGGTACCACCATTTTGTGCAAATGTGTATACATGCCGGGAACAAAAAATTCTAGTTACAAAAAGTTAGTGCAGAGCGCCTGTCCCACCCACATCCCCCAGTTCCTCTCCCATAGCAGACCCCGCCAGTAGTCTCTCCCCGTTCCTCCCAGCTTGGGAGGGTCCTTTGCACACTGCTCCGCACCAGGAGTTTTCCACTTCGCAGCAAATCCTGGAGCGCGTCCATGTGGGGACTTTGAGCTGCCTCCTTAGCCCATCATTTAGATGTGCCAAAGTGAAGAGCTGGCATCCTTTTGATGGATGGCATCCAGGCTGTTTCTATCTTCTGCTGTTACAAACCGAGTTTTGCACATACAGTGCAAGTATATCAGTTTTTCCAGGAATGTGCAAATATAACCAGAAGATGTATTGCTACTAGTTGAATTGCTGAATTAAAGGAACTGAGGCCTTTCTACCACATGAGTGGATGCCAAATGCCCTCCCTAGAATGTAGCTATTTCCATTCCCACCAACAGTAGAGAAGTACCTGTTGCCACACATCCTCCCCAAGGCAAGGCATTGTCAATTATTTTCTTTTTGCATTATGATAGGTGAAGAGCATCTCATTATATTTCTTATTTTCATTTCTCATGGTTAGTATGGTTGAGCATCTTTTCATATTTACAAATCTTGTCAAAGTATTTCCTTCCTGGAAGTTTTTGACCATTTTACAATACTGTTGGTAACCATGCAGACTTTTAGTTGGTAAAATAATTGAGTCATTTTTCAATAAAGAACCCCATGTGGAGTCCATGGTTCCCACTGAGTAGATCTGTCTTTCATTCTGGCCATAAACCCAGAAATAACTGTCTCTGAGTAATAGTTTGGCTTTAGCCACAGGTTAGCTGATAACTTAGTTGCTGGAGCTGGTGTTCATGACTGGCTGTTGTCCTGATCCTCACGGAACACTCACGACTCACAAAATGCTGGGGATGTTAAAAAGGACAAATAGGCAGAGCAGGTCAGAAATTGCTTGCAAGCCCTTTGTTGGTCCCAAAGTTGTCATCCTCTTGGTTTAACATTTCTCTTGAGAAAATTGTGGCTTGAAGAAACATGGTCTTTTTGCCCTTCTGAACCATGAGATGACAAGATGCATTGTCAAAGTGGAAGCCTTGTTTGTAAATATTTGGCCTCATCCCATCTGGGTGGAGTCTGAATACCGCTGGCATTTTGCCTCAAGAAAATTCAATATGAGTACAAACTGACTCTGATTTATAGACATATTGTATGAGACTTTCTTACCTAAAGTATACAATGCCCCCTTGAAAATGAGGAATGGGCAATTTCCATGGGCGTGACACTCAATTCCTGGATTCTATTAGTTATAATATTAGAAAGTTGAATCGGATGACCTCTAAAGTGTCCTTGAAAGTCTGAAATTCTGTTACTTTTCCTCTGGCAATTTATTTCAGCATAGAGTGGTTTGGAATTGGATGACAAGTAAATTAAACTTTCAGGGTTAGTATGGTTGAGCATCCTTACGGGAACTTAAAGCACCTTCATATCAGCCAAAATCCATAGCACATGAATCCAGTGGAACATATATAATAAAATGGAACTTCTTACTTCATAATTTCACCATTTAGATTTAGTCGTTGAGCATTCCTGTAGCCACCTGAACAGTTTTACATTCTTATACTGGTACTATAATTAGCTGTGATCTACTATACAGACACTAAACTTATTTTCCTGAGAATCTGACTTTTTTCAGAAAAGTTGACAATTCAGAATCACTATATGTAACTATAAGATTTGGAAAGAGTCCTTGATGATCATCTAACCCATCTAATTGATGTAGAAAGTGAGGCTCAGCACAATGCAATGGTTGAGCCAGGTTCCAGGACCTAACAGAATTTTCTTGGTAGATTTTCACCAGCTTCCCTCTCCAGCAGAGCCTGAAATGCTGTGTTTTGTTGCTGTCTTTTTCCAGAGCATAGTCCTTTATAAATAGACCTGGTTCTTAACCTAATTTTTGATCTGAGCTGGAAATTGAGATATGAAACCCAATTTTCCCTTTGACGTGGCCACACGACCAGAGCAGCATTAGGCCTCAGGCTAACTGTTCGGACAGCCTCGCTGTGGTGTGGTGAGGTGAGGGCCTCGGGGTCATGCTGGCTCCCATCTGCCACATCCTCATCTTCACAACATCCCCAGAGGAAGGAGACAAGCTGTGAGGTTAGCTTGTTTATTTTAGGAGGAAACAGGCACAGAGAAATTCATTCACAGGGTCTTGGACTAAATCCCACAAGGAAAAGAAGTGGGGAGAGGAGAGAGAGGATGAACAACGCCAAGCCCGTCCAAGGAGAGATTCGGGCCTTGGTTTTGGTTTTATTTAACCTATGGGATGTTCAGTGGAAAAGCCCTTGGGGCCAGGCACAGTGAGGCAGGCCATGCTGTAACTGCAGGGACTTTCTTATAGCCAGTTTCATTCTCCAGGAGGTGGCCATTACCAACGGAACCCTTTGAGGTGAGCACCCATTATACCTCCACAGAAAGCAGTGCCTTCGGGACACCTGCTGTGCAGACAGGGAGGCCACAGCGTCTATCCTCGCTGTCGGGCTTGTTGGACCCCAGTACAGGGTTTAGTGTCAGCCCCTCCCCACACCCAGGGGGAGCCTGGACCCTCCTTATCCCCACCCCACCCCAGAGTGCATCCAGTCAGCAGTCAGCAGGGAGGAAGAGGAAGCCGGCTAGAGAAGAGGAGGGTAGAGAGGGCAGCAGGAGCAGGGTGTCTGTGACCCATCTTCGCACCAGCTGTTCCCATTGCTCCACTGACAGGAGCAAATACTTGTGATGTCCCTGGAATCTTGGCAGAACAGCGGCAAGTATTGGGGCTGCTCCTTCCCCCAGGGGTTGTGAAGTTGCAGACACTAGTTCACCCTCAGGGTCTCTTGAGGTGGTAATAGGCCAGAAAGTGCAAGAAATCCAAACCCTATCAGTGAATACCATCATAGAAGAAAAGGAACAGCCTCCTCAATATGTTGTTAGCCTAGTCACATATATTCATTGTATAACACTTTAAAAATCAAAAGGAAGAAAATAAAAGTCACCTCTAATCTCACCATCCTGGCGTACATATGGTGCAGTGCAGTGGATAAAAGCACAGTGTCTGGAGTGCATGTCTCTGAATTTGAATCCTGGATCCCCTGGGAAATAGCTGTGTGACCCTGGGAAAGTTGTTTAACCTCTCTGAGTGTATGTGTCCTCACTGTAAAAGGGGGATAATAATAGTAGCTGCTTCACAAGATTTTTTTGAGGATTACAGATTATATTGATAGAAAGCTCTCAGGGCAGTACAAGAATGTTGAGAGAGCTCAGTAAATATTTGCTGCAACTATTTATTTTTAGCTATCATTCTACAACCTATCCCAATAACATTTTCCGAAACAGCCTTTTCCAGTTGCAAAGTAAACTCAGTCTGTAAACAGTACAAGGATTCCTTGCACATGTTTAACTGAAGTGGCTGTTATTGTTAACTCAAGTTACTATTTTTGAAAAAATATATTTAATACCTGAGCAATCCCAGATCCATGATGTTTATTTTGAGGTGATTTGTATTTCCTGTAATTAGTAGTAGCCCTTTTTTTTCCTGAGAAACTCATAGCACTATTTAAGCAACTAAACTCTCTGAATTGTTAAAAATCAGTTATACTCTTGTTCAATCAATTTAGTTCATTAACCAAATTCACTTTATTTTATTTTAGTAAGAACACTTACACATGAGGGCTATCTTCTTAAATTTTTGAGCATACAGTACAGTCTCAACTCCAGGCATGTGTTGCACAGCAGATCTCTAGAGCCTATTCCTTCTGCTTCACTGAAACTTTGCTCCCGTTGAGTAGTAACTCCTCATAGCCCCCTCCCCAGCCCCTGGAAAGCACCATTCTGCTCTGTGATCCTATGAGTCTGACTATTTTAGATTCCTTATATAAGTTGACTTAAGCAATGTTTGTCATTCTGCAACTTATTTCTTTTAGCACATTGTTGTTATGGCTCATCCTTGTTGTCACATATTGAAGAATTTCCTTTGCTAAGGCTGAATAATATTCTATTGTATGTATATGCCACATTCTCTTTATCCATTCCTTTGCCAATAGGCGTTTGGGGTGTTTCCACATCTTGGCTATTGTGAATTGTGTGGCGATGGAATGCTAATATTTCTCTGCCATCCTTATTTAAATTTTTTTGGATAAATATTTAGGAGTAAGATGCTGAATAATATGGTGGGAGTTCTATTTTAATTTTTTGAGGAATAAATGACATTTATTAAACACCTGTGTTCAGTAGGAGGTACTGGGTGTACAGTGGTGAACAGAACAAGAGGTGGAGTCTTGCTATGGAATTTCCATCTTATAATCACCAAATGAATATGTCATTACAGAGTATAAGTGCTCTGAAATAAAAATCACTGGTGCTAGAGAATATATCAGCAGGAATTTGACTTAGCACAATGCGACCTGCAGTGGGCTTTTGGTTTCCAAATATGATAAGAGCTGGCGCCTGTGCTCAGGCTGCTTATAAGCTAGTGCAGTGGGTGGGCTGTGGCAGAGAACAGGCCCTCTCAGAAGGAAACGGGGTGCGAGGTTCAGTTCCACTCCGGTGGGGGAGGAAAGTTACCCAGAGGGATGGGTAGTTGGAGATGGAAAAGAGGGAGGGGCATTGCAGGCAGAAGGAAAAGGCTGGGCCAAGGGGCAGAGGCAGGAACTGCAGAGGCCCAGCAAAGAGCCAGGCGTGGATTATGGGGTAGGGAGGGAGGCATTCAGTAAGAGACCATGAGAAAAGGCTGGAGAGGTAAAGTAGGGGCTCGTCATGGAGAATTTGTATACATTTATTCTAGAAGTATTTGGGGCACTCATGGTTTCAGAGATGAACTCTGAGTTTTGAGAAGAGGTTGGGGTCATTCTGAGACAGAAAGGGGCTGGAATAGACAGAAACCTCACCTGGGGACAAGAAGTGAGGCTAAGGGGCACCCAGCACTCTCCCAGTGCCTGTCTGGACAGTATGCTGGACAATCAGCTGGTTGCTGGGGGACACAAAGGTGGACATGATGCCTCAGAACCTCAGGAGAGAGGCCAGTGGGTGTTAACGCAGTCGGTGCAGCTAAGTGCTGGGGTCAGGGTTGACTGCCCTGGCTGTGAACAGAGGCTGCCATATCCGGCAGGCACAGGCCAGCGCCCCACCAAAGAGGGTACATCTGAGCAGTGAGCAGAGGCTGGGCCGCATCCAACTGGGCAAGTAGCCTTGCCCACCTCAAGAGTGGGGCTCGGGTACGGGCAGGGAGAACCTAGCCTCAGTTATGGTTGTCCTCCATTATCTCGCATCCTATACTGACATACATCTTGCTTAAAATTCATGTAATTACAAATTGACTCTGGGAAGAAACTTAAACATTTTTTGTCTCTTGTTCCCTAAAAAATACACTGCCAAATTTGCTTTCTCAGGGCCCTGCTCTGTATTTACCTGAGCCAGGGGGCAACTGTTCTGACCTCAGACGCTCTTTCCTGGTGGGTCCCTCCAGCCAGGATGGAGACTACGGTTTTCATGGCGGCTGTGCTGGAAGGCCCTGATTGGGTGGAAGGGGCCCCTTCCTTCCTGCCCGCCCCCTCCCTTTGTTCCCAGAACGTGGAACCAGGATGCCAAGCTGGGATCTTCCACAGGACAAATTCTCTTTCCCAGCTGCCAAAGCTATATAGCTTGTAGGTCCTTTTCTGTGAAGATAGAAACTATATTTTTAAACAATTAGACTCTGTTTTGTTCCAGATTAATAAAAGCTCCATTGGAAGGTCTTCCAGCATTAAAATGTCTGTAACCAAATGAGTAAATATTAGAAATATGTTGTGCACCATGGGGCAGTTGTGTTATGACACTGACTCCTGCAGCTGCCCCTATGTACTAACACATACACACACTACACACCTGCCCAGATCTGTGTCTGCCCAGGGTGGGGTGGCATCTTGCCTAGCTGGAATGGATTCTCATAAACTCAGAGCATTCATGTCCCTGATCAGTCACTAGGAGAGGCCCTCTTATCACCTGGCTAGAAGGCAGGACACTTGTCAAATTACACAATTCTCAAAATTACAGTTACATTAACCTCTTTGGTTAAGGCTGATTTTAACTAATGCATAGGGCTCCTGCTTTCGCTCAATTTAACTCCAAATCCAACCAGATTAGTTACATAGTTTCCCTTGATGAGCAGATTTCAACTTCCTGGTCCATTCAGCAGTTTGTGGAGATATGTATCTCGAAACAAGTTTAGCAGCTTTGGGTTCTTTCTCTCCCCCCCTCTCCCCCTCTCCCCTTCCCTCTCTCCTTCCCCCTCTCTCTCCCCCTCTCCCTGCCCCTTCCCTCCCCTCCCCCCTCCCTCTCCCTCCTCCTCTCCCTCCTTTCTTCCTTTCTTTCTTTCTTTTCTTTTTTTTTTTACTTTTTAAGTCAGTCTTATTGAAGTATAACATGCAATAATGCACTCAACTGTACAGCTTGGTGAATTCTGACAGATTTGCACACTTGTCTAATCAATGTCATCATCAAGAAATAGAAACTTCCCCACACCCTGAGAAGTTTCTTCATTTGTGCCCCTTTGTACTCAGCCCCAGCCCCACCTCAGCCAGAGGCAACCGCTGATTTGCCCTCTCTCACTGCAGCTGAGCTTGGCCTGCTCTAGAATTTACTATGAATGGAATCCTAGCGTATGTGCTTAGTGTCTGGCCTCTCAGCACTATGCTGAGTTGCCCATGTGGCTGCACGTGTCACTAGCTCATTCCTTTTATCGCTGAGTAGTGTCCCACGTATAGGGGTACCGCAGTTTATCCGTTTACCTGTTGAGGGAAATTTGGTTTGTTTCCAGTTTGGGGCTATTAAGGATAAAGCTAGCAGCCTTTGTTTTATAAAAGTATGTCCCTCCGTGACAGTCCATTTTTTACTTTTGAATTTGAAATGTATTGTTAAATTCCAAGTTATTTAGTATATTTCCAATTTTCTGAGAGATGAATTCTAAAAGATTGTTAAAAGCCAGTTCTGGGCATTTTGCACACATTTTCCCACAGAAGACATTTTCCTTCAGGAGGTGTTCATGGAGGCCTGCTCTTGGTGAGTATTGCTGTGGTGCCCTAGGGGGCAGGGTGAGAGGGGCCCTGCCCTCAGGCGTTCATGGCCCAGTGGGGAGACACCTGTGAAGTCACAGGTACAGCTCTCTGGGGGGCTGTGAGACCCCCATGGGTGCCTAGGAATTGCCGGGGGCCAGCTTCTCAGAGGGCACCGCTTGGTCTGACTCACAGCTGTGGCATTCCCATGCAGAAGTGGGCACCAGGTAGACTGCGATCACTATGAGAACTGCTGATGCCTGTCTGAACCAAAGGCAGTCAGTTCAAAATGCAAAGACCCTATAGGCCGAACAAAACAGCAGCTAAGGGCTCCCTTCGGTCTGAGGGCCACTGGTTCTCAGCCGTGTTTGAAGTGGCAGCTCTGTCACAGACCTCCTCAGCAGAGGGTGGCTGAACTCTGGTGTTAAAGGGCACCTGACTACCCTCTGTAACAGACCTGTGGGGAAGCTCATTACTCTCCTCCTACTAGGGTAATGTATGCCCTGAGTTGTCCCTGCCCACACAGTACGCACAGGACTTTCCTATGCCAGGGAGTGTCTGCAACGAGAATCACGGCTTTATTTTAGGGGCACTGTGGGGCCTTCAAGACCAACTGGTAGAACTCCATCTGTCTTATAAGCAAGAAAAGAAAGGCTGTGGGCCCTGTGAGCCCATAGAATGTGGGCTGGGCAGTTCTCTGCTCAGCTGGTATCTCCTGCTGTCTATTTTCCTACTGTATTTTCTGAGCGCTGGTTCTCTCACTTGGCTCAAGCCTCATTGCCATATCACCTTTGCCCTAATTACTGTTGGTTTTTTCCATGGCTGCAGACTATACTTTGCTCTAGCCAGGTGTCCTGTAGTAAACATTCACTGTACCCGCACATGCACTGGACACTAGACACAAAGATTTTTTAAATAACCAGTAGCTAACATTTTGGAGAACTTTCTAGGTGCCAAGACGATTCTAAATGTTTCACATGTATTACTTACAAAGCCCCATGAGGTAAGTGGATACTATTATTAGCCCCATTTTACAGATGAGGAAATGAGGCACAAAGAGATTACATAAGTTTCTCAAGGTCACAAAACCAGTAAGTGATGGAGCCAGGATCAGATTACAGGCATCCTGAGTCCAAAGCCCATACTCTTAAGCACTGTCTTATGCGGCCATGAGAAAGACCTGGTCCCTGAGCTTAAGGAATCGATAATCTAATGAGAGACCTATGCATCCATTTGATTATAATATACTATGTAAAATACAAGCAAGGGCTCTAGGAGCTCAGAAGAGGGAGCAGTTGAGTCCATCTGCAGGTGGTGGGCTGGGGAGGATGGACAGAAATGATAATAAAAGTTTATGTTCACTGAAAGTTCACCAAGCACCAACACTCTGTTGAGCACATTAAAAGCATTTTCTCAGGTAATCATTCAACAACCCATTTTTATAGATGAGAAAATCGGAGCTTAAGGAAGTCAAGTAACATGTAACTTAATCAGGGTCCACCTACAACCCATCATTTTGAAGAATGTCCTACGCCAGAGGGGAGGGGCTTGCCAGGGCTTGGCGTGAGCAGATAGAGGAGCTTACATAAATTCAAAAATCTGTCTTAAAATAAGCAAATTTAAATTCTTTGTTTCCTCGATTCATGATGCACCATCTAACCATCATTTGGTAACTTTTTAGAATTAAAAAAAAAAACTGATGTGTTTTGTTTTGTTTTGCTGACCTTCAATAACATAGGCATATCCATGCCATCCATGCCATGGTGTTCAGTCTATGGCAGCGATCCTTAAACTTTACCAGGCATTGCAATTATCTTTAGAACTTATGAAATGCAGATCACCAACTCCAGCCCTACGGATTCTGATTCCATGGTTCCAGGGAGAGGCCTGCCAACTCTGAATTTTAACCAGCCCTTATTTGATTCTGATGCAAGGTCATGCTTTGAGAATCAGTGGTCTTTAGATCCTTCAGAATCACTGTTTTCCTTCAACAGAGAGGCTAAATAACATATCATGAAACCAAATCATTTCTTTAAAATCAGCTGAAACTTCTTGATAGTTAGGTACCTGTCTTGTGAAGATGAAAGAATGGAACAGACCTCTTCTGCCTTAAAAGGAAGGAAATATTCTGACCCATGCTACAACATAGGTGGATGTTGAGGACATATGCTAAAGGAAATACACCAGTCACAAAAAGACAAATACTGTATGATTCCACTTACACAAGGTGACCTAGAATCGTCAGATTCATAAAGACAGAATGGTGATTGCCAAGGGCTGGGGGAAAGGGGATGGAAAGTCAGCATTTAATGGGTACAGAGTTTCAGTTTGAGAAGATGAAAAGAGTTACAGGAATGGATGGCGGTGATGTTTGCACAGCACTGTGAATGGGCGTACTGCCACTAGACTGTACACTTAAAATGGTTGAAGTGGTAAAATGCTAATATTAACAACCATGTGTGCAAAAAATTGAGCAGACCAGCCTCTCCCAACTTTGATAGCACTTTGCTCTCTTCTGAGACACTTAAGGGATTTCTCACCTTTAATTGTGTTGCCAAATGTGTAACAAGCAGTCCTCTTACACCTTCTCAATGACAAACAAAACACATTTCTACCCACCTGTACTTCTTAAACCTTATGAAGCTTTCACTGTTGCCTTCGAACAAGAAAATATGGACATGTGGCCATTCCTCCAGAGATAGGTAATGACTTCACTTACAGTAAACTTACACCTGGGAGCCCTGTTCCCAGTAACTTTTTATTTCATTGATGCATTGGAATGAAGTCTTTCTTAAGGACATTTAAAATAACTATTAGGAACCCAAATTTAAGTTAAAGTTGAAGTGCATGTGGTACTGCGAAGCCAACCACTCACCCAGGAGGCCCTTGTGGGAGAGGTCCGTACCCACATGGCTGAACGTGCACGCGCACCGTCGAGCCGGCTGTGGGGACGGCGACTTTCTTTTGGCTGATGAGAGGCATCCAGAGTTCAGAAATATTCAACATAGGAAAAAACTCTTTACCAATCATGGTCCTTGGTAGCCAACCAAAGAGGCTGATTCTGGCTAACATAAACCAAAAAGGAATTTTTTCAGAAAATCAGGTTCACAGAATTAATGAGAAGTCTGGAGAGCTAGGCTCAAAAACTGGTTTAGGAAGCTACCACCAGTGGACTCTATAAACTCAGCCACCTCTGCCATGAATGGATTTTCATTTTCCATGTGTCTTTGCATCATTCCCTCTGGTGGAAGGATCTGACTGTCTGGTTCTAGATCACCTGTCTGTACACAGCCTGCTGACAGGTGGGGCAACCCTGTCTGCCACTCCAGCTTCTGTGGCCCTCGAGGGAACCTCTCCCAAACAGGAAGCGGGTTCAGCTAAATACAACTTGTGTCCACTCTGCACACAGCACTTTTTTTCATCTGCTTCTGAAACTTCAGTTCCCTGATTTTGATCACAAAGGAGACCAGATAAGAGAGTGTTTGGGTCAAAGAGAGGCCCATCACCCCTAGTGGGAAGGCAAGTCCACATGCAGGTCCTTCTGGTGGGTGCCTCTGAGGCTTTCTGACTCGCAGGGAGCAGGGCCATCATCCTGACCTCTGCTGACGGTCTGCTACCTGGGTTCTGGGACGGTCTGGTGCCCAAGCCAGTCTCAAGTGTTACCTTGAGAGGCGGTCTGTTCCGGCCTCCAACATACAGGGGTCAAAGTGAAATCTTGATTCTAAATGTTTACATATGTCTGCGTTACCTGTTCAGTGGGTCTTTGATTTTCCTGTTCTAAACTGGCTGCTGACAGTGAAGAAAATTATCTCTGGCCCACATTCCCAGAGCTACCTTTGTCCTCCTTGTCCGCAGGGAGCCAGGGAGGTGTGAGAGAGAACACAGAAGAGAAAGGTGTACACAAACATGCGTGGCGACCACAGCCGCAGCGTTCAGGGCGGAGGCTGAGGAAAGGGCCTGGGGAGGGGCCCTCAGGGGGCTTCAACCTCTCTGAATGTTTTGTTTTCTTCATTAAAAATGTGTCTGAATCTAATTTGCTTGTTCAACTACTCCCCTTACACTTGTTCTTCAGATACATGGAAACTTTTTTTTTTTGCCTAATAGATCATTTTCCTCTAGATGCCTTCTCATCTCTCCTAGATCCCTCACTTCCTCCAGCCGCAGAGTCAACCAGTATCCCAAAATTGGTATTCACACTTCGTTCTTGTGGGTATCCACAGGCTGGTGCTATTGCTTTGTTTTTTTAACATCTTATGTGCATGTTATACTGTACACATATCTTTAGAAACTGATTTTTTACTCACCAATTTTTTGGAGACTTGACTGTGTCGACAAGTGAAAATCTACTTCATCCTCACTCCTACAGGGCACTTTGTTACATAAATAAACTAGACTTAAATTTTTAAAAGGATCTGAAGCAAACAAGGCCAAGTGTCAACATTTATTAAAGGTACGAGGTAGGCATATCAGCATTCATATTATTCTCTAGACTTTTATACACGTTTGGAAGTTTTCAAAATTTAAAGAGGCAAGAGCACTAAAGTAGGAGTCAGGAAAGGTGCCATCCTGGCTAACTGGGCTGCAGTGAGACTCTGATTCCACAGCTAATCAGACTGGGATTAAAACTTAACTTTGTAGGACGGGCCTCCTCTTGTTTGCTTTTCGTGGGGCGCTGCCTCCCTGGGGAAATGCCTCGGCCGCAGGTTGAGAGGAGTGGTTATTTACCTGTGTGATTGAGAGCGTACTGGTACCCAGCCAGGGTGAACTAAACAGAAGTCGTTGTGGGTCTAGCCATTTTTAAAAAGAAATTGGCAAGAGAGCATTTCATAGAATGGCGGGGAGACATAATTAAAAATATATATATATTTACAACTTACTTAAGATATATATAATCCAAATAATAAACATTGGTCACAATTTCAGCCAGGCCAAACTTTGGCCTCCTTAACGCTTAAAAACCTAGGTTAAGAGAGGGCGATTCCTCTTTTGTTAGGCTTCCTAGACTCAGCCCCTCACATCCCCCCCCACCCACACACACATTCACACTCTCAGACACCCATCTCTCACACACACAGTGTCACGGACAGCCTCACACCCACACTCACACACAGCCTCGCACACACACAGACACCACCACACACTCAGACACCCACCTCACACATGCACACACATGCACACTCACACACAGCATCGCGCACACACACACACGCACGCACACCATGGGACTCTAAGCGGCCTCCAGGTTTTCTTCCTCCTCTACCTCTGGTACTTTCAGAAAAGGGAGGAGCTGACAGATATAAGAGCTTTTGACCCATGGCCTGTACCTCTGCAGAGCCACTGATTGATTTTGCCACTGATCCAAAAGACTGTAGCAAGTGAAAGATTCTTGAAAAGTAAATGAAATTGCAGATACGGAAGTAGACAATGCCCTGACAAAGTGACCACGAACCCCTTTTTACTCCCCCATTTCTTCTAACTCCTGAGATCCCCCGCATTAATGCTGCATCCAGGAGAGGCCATTTGAAATGATTTTCAGGTCATGAGGCCTCCACTGCCTCCAACATGTAGAAGGGGCTGTCCCCTGGGGAACTGCCGGAAAACCAGGTGACAGCCGAGCCCTCCTGTAAGCATGTCCGCCACTCTGACAGAGCTCCTCTCTCCACCTAGGCTATGACTTCTGCCAGGTCCTGCAGTGGTTCGCTGAGCGGGTCGACAGGATCATCCTGCTCTTCGATGCTCACAAACTGGACATCTCAGACGAGTTCTCTGAGGCCATCAAGGCCTTCCGGGGCCAGGATGACAAGATCCGCGTAGTGCTGAACAAGGCCGACCAAGTGGACACACAGCAGCTGATGCGTGTTTACGGGGCCCTCATGTGGTCCCTAGGCAAGGTCATCAACACTCCCGAGGTGCTGCGTGTCTACATTGGCTCCTTCTGGGCGCAGCCCCTGCAGAACACTGACAACCGCCGGCTATTCGAGGCCGAGGCCCAGGACCTCTTCAGAGACATCCAGAGTCTTCCTCAGAAGGCAGCAGTGCGCAAACTCAATGACCTCATCAAGCGAGCGAGGCTGGCCAAGGTGAGCCAGGAGATGCCCCGGGCAGCAGCCTTGGGCGGGGGACCCTTCCCACTCTCTGCAGGAAAGTGGGGGTGCGGGAGGCTCCATTTCAGGAGCCTTCGGGAGTCAAATGTGGAATAGGGCGAGAGGAGAGCCCCTGGTTAGATTCTGGCTCCTAGCTCTGTGCTCCCGAGCAAATGTCTCACCCTTTCCATACCTATCGTCTAATCTGTAAAGTAGAGCTCATAAGAGCCCATCACGGGGTGCTAGTGATGGCTCACCGGGTGCACAGGAGGGGCCCATCCACTCGCCTCTGGGAAGCCGCTAGTATGTTAGGACAACAGGAACATAACCAAATGAGCTGGAGAGAGGTAGCTCGTGGGACCAGTGGGGTGCTGAAGTGCTACCACTAGTTATCCTGTGCCTAAGGTGTAGAACCCAGTGTCACCACCCAGACCCAGAGGAGCCCTGGAGGAAGGTTGGCTTAGCCTAACTGGGTGAGTGTGCTTGCTTTGGGGTCGCACGCAGCACACCCCTGTTCCAGGTTGTGGCCTGTCAGCATGTGCACTGTGCCTCCTGGCCCCCCAGCCGTAGCTGAGCCTTTCAGCAGCCCCAGGAGTGTTGTGCCCACTGGGGGTCAGTGGTAACCTCTGACTGCCCTCCAGTAATGATTGTTGTGTCTCTGAAGAGAGAAGAGCATATGACCCCTCTAAGAAAAAGCGTAGAAAAAATGGTTCTTTAGAAACTATGTGTACATTTCATAAAGTTATATTCCTCCAGTGCTGGAGGTGCCTGCAGAGTTTATTTAGTCCCAGTGATCATCAGAGGCACCAATGTGGTAAATTCCAGGCCCTGTTCAGAGCTTCTGACTCAGGTGTGTGTGTGTATATGTCCAATACCTCCTCATTGCCCCTCAGCAGCCTCTGTCACTTCAGCTAAAACCAGTGCACAGGCCTGCCTCTGCACAACCACTGGTATCCTGGACAGGAAGCTAGGGCAGCTTACTTCCTTTTGTCCTCTGGCGGCGAAGAGCCTGTGTCCCCTCCCACATCCTCCTTGGCCTTGGGCTCAGCAGGCCAGCCTTCTAGAGTCCACCACCTCTCTGCCTCATTAGGCCAACAGCTGCTCAGCATCCCTGGGCCGGGGTTGGGAGCTGGGTCTGGTGGAGGGGGCGCCAAACCCCCCATTACAGACACTGAGCCGTGTGCTGATCGGAATGTGGACACTGCTCTGAGGAGGAGGCTGGGTGGGGGAGGCAGGGAGCGCCCCACTGAGGGGGACACCAACTTCATTGCCCTTAGCAGCCTCTGTCCCCTTACAGTGTGCCCACACAGCAGCATCTCATGTGTCCACAGAAACGCCTTTCTGGCTGCCTCAGTCCCCTGCTCAGTCCCGTCTGCTCTCTTCCTCTCTACCCACCTTACGTCCCAGGCGTGTTCACGCTTTCCTCCCAAATCGCTTAGCTAGTTTGCAGTCGCCCATGCTTCTGCGAGTCACTGCTCTTTATCCTTTCTTCTTGGTACAAGGTGCTTCCTTTCTCGAGCTACAGCCACTTTTGTTCCAGTCTTGCAAGGCAGTTGTGCTAACCAGTTTGTAAATTCACTTATTTGCAGCTTTCCTGATATGATTTCTCTCTGTGCTTGTCCTAGACCTAATGCTTGGTGGCAAGAAGTCTGGTTTTGCCCATGCAAGGACCCGCTGGCATGTATTTCTCTTCTCCAGGTGATATAGCTCAACAGAACCTTCAGGATATACAATACCCAACATATTTTATAACCAAGGCTGGTAAATCACGTCATAGCCTTTGTAGATTTCAAGATTTTATGGAGTTATTTTTAAATGCCCATGGACACCTTTAATTTACCAGTCTTTTCTGAGCACCTAGTGTCTTGAGACGCAGCTCTATTCGGTCATATAAATAAATAAAGAGCAGAGAGCCACTGGAAGTGCCAAGCGCCTTGGGCCTTCCCTGCCATCCTAGAGCGTTAGGCCCTCTGAACGGACCAGCAAATCTTGGGTTTAGTGAGGCACAGAATGTGCTCTGTACTGACAGCAGGCATAATGAAAGCTCTTGTCTAGCTGCAGGGGCCGGGCATAGGGGGTGGTCAACTTGCTGAGCTTACTTCTAGGAAAAAAGCTTGTCTTTTTTTTCTCCCTAAGAATAGTATCTGGCTTGTTCCTTTTCATAAAGGAAAATGTTTGAAGTACGGATGTTTCCAGCCTGAGCTTCTCAGAACCAGTGTGCTCCTGGGGCAGTACCATGCCGCGAAGGGGGACAGGAAACAGTCTCAGGCCGATAAGAAGCAGAGGTCAGCACAATGGCCTTAGCCACTAACCGAGGCCATCCACTTTACACCATCTGCAGTTTTATGGCCATTTGTGAGCTTGCTTAAATGGACAAGGAGTCACCTGAATTTTTCTCTTTGCAATATTTATATTTCATTAAAATGCTCTTTGATTTTGGCATATTAATCTTTATTTCTCTTGATCCAGTTTTCCTTTTACAAACCATCCCTTTCTGAGAGTCTGCAGTGTTCCAGAAGCTCTCTGACTTGTATTACATGTGCTATTTTGTCTGATCTTGTCAGTAAGTACACAAAGTTGGGCATTATCCTCACTTCTCACAGAAGGGAACTGAGGCTCAGAAAGGTGAAGCAACTTGCCCAAGGCTCCACAGCCTGTAAGGTACAAAATATACATTCCAACCCCAATCAGTCTGACTCCTTAGTCCAGAAAGCATTCACCTAAAATCCAGAGAGGACAGCATCTATTATTGCTCCTGACTGTGTCCTTGCTTTCGGCATTCATCTCTCATTCTGTTTATTCTATAAAACTCCCCACCCACAGAAACCCCACAAAGTGTAGAGGTTTATAAAGCTGACATTATGAAAACATGAAAGGATAAGTTTTCAGATGTCACCTAGAAAGTGTCAGATCTTAGTTGGAATGTGGAGTGTGTCTATTTATAGAACATGGTAATTAGGCAGAATTCATGGCCCATCCAGGAATAAAGCAAGTGTGTCATTAATGTCCTGCCAGGTTCTGCAGGAATCAAGGTCAAGGCATTTTAATAATATGAAAATGTCATATTATTATATGTCACATGTATGTCATGATAAAGATGACATTTTAATAATATGAAAAACAGCACTTTTACCAAAAATTGCTTGAAATTTAATGATTTCCCTGCTTTTTCTGTTTCTGTATTTTTATTTTCCACAATTCTGTCAAGGAACAGGAAACCTTTAGAGTGGATTTTCTGGTTAACCTCAGAGATCACATCTTATGAGATCAGCAGACATCCTTCTTTAAAGACTGCTCACAGTCTAACATGCCAGTAAAGGTCCATTTCATGATTCTTTAGAGTAAGCTATTTTGAGAAAGCCCAGCAAAAGGTTTAGAAACTACATTTTTGTTTTATTCAGCTGTCATTAAAATAGCCAAATTTTTAAAATCAGGCTCATATGAACCCCAAATAATCGTATTTTATGGGATAAATGAACAGAAGTAAAAATGAGGCAAGTTCATGGGACCCCACCCTTAGCAAATGTTGCCCAAAATAGGAAAGGTTCCCACCCATTTGAAGATCTTCACTCAACACAAAATGAGTCATCATTTGAGGAAGGAGCAACTAAAAATGAGAAAGAAAAAGAGAGGTCAGTGATTTTCAGAGCTCACTATTGTTCTGCAGAGTTTAGTTTTGTCTTCAAAACATGTTCCCCTCTTAGTCACATGTAATGGGCAGAGCCCAGCTTTCTGGTCTGTCTGCACGATCTGTTCCTTCTGTGGGGTTAGACATTCTGAAGCTACCAAATGGACCCAGGCTGAGGTGTGGGAGACCCAAAGACCGCAGTCTCTCCCCACATCCTGTGTGGTGCTCATGGCGCTGTGTGCCATAATGTATCCATTTTTGGGGTATGAGGAGGGGAGGGTAAATGACCTTTCCAAAGCTTCCCAGTGAGTTAGAAACAATCAAAAGCCAAACCTCAGGGTTTTCCCGCACTGTTGTTCTGTAGGACACAGTTCATTTTGATGGGAGACTGCAGATTTTCAACAGTTTCAGTAACATTTTTTTATTCATACCCACAGAAAACAATTACTTCTAAAGGACAGGAATGAGACTATTGAATGCTAGCACCAGCTCTGCGCTCCTAACTAGCTATGTGAGCTTGAAAAAGTCATATGATTTTCCTGGAGCCAGGAGTTCAGTTAGATATAGGGGGTCCATTCAAGTTTAATGCTCCATGATTCTAAAGATTATAATATACCTCGACACTTGGTAAGCTTCTTAAAAGGCAGGGACTATGCATAGACTCTGACCTGGGTTGTTGTCTTAGGTACCCAGGGAAGGGCAGGAGGGAGCAGCCATGCAGAAGCAGCACAGTGGGAGACTTCCACCAAGCAGGCCAGTGGGACTTTCTGGAAGTGGAGGTTAAGGCTGAGAGCAACCTGCAGATGAGCAGGTCCCCTGACGGTTGTGACTTCAGTAGTGCCAGGCAGGTGCGAAGAGGAGGGAGTTGAGGCCCTACAGGAGGACCACCCCAGGTGTGTCCAGGCACTGCAGCCTGGTGTCCGGGGGTGGCCCATCAGCGAGCAGCTTTGGTCATCAGCCAGTGAGCCCCACAAGGGCTGAGGTAAGGGAGCCGGCACTGGGGGTGAGTGGAGAGCTGGGGCAGGTACACATCTCCTGCCATTCAGCCCAGGAAAGCAGGCCCCTGAGCACCAGGCAGCGTTCAGGAACAGGGTGCCAGTACTAAGGGAGCTGGAGACTGGCTGGGGAGTCAGCCTTCCCTGATCGGGGGTTGGTAGCTCTGAGGCACCATGCTAGTAGGTGGTGGGAGGTATTGGGGAGTCCTGCAGAGCCCTGGCACCTGCCCCAGGCCTTGGCTCTAGGAAGAGGTCCTGGTAAAAAGCCCTTGTGGATGGGACACCGAGCTGTGGGGCTTCCAGCTTCATTGGGACCAGCTCCAGAGCGAGGCAGCCTAGCACAAAAGGGCAAGAGATATCCACAGGTCCAGTCAAGAGGTCCCAGGAGGACCCAGGCCAAGGGGACGGTACATGGTCAGTTAGTGAGCAGCCAGCCCTCCCCCCTCCAAGCCCTTCAGTGCTACACAGGGCCCTCCCCCAGCCCTGCCCAAACCAAGCCAGGCAGCCACTAACCAAGGCAAGGAAATTACTAGTTTCACCACATATTCATATCCTCAGGCCTAGAGTCAGAGTACAGGATTCCTGAACTGTGGGTTTTAGTTATCTCAAAGAATCCTATAACTGTTTTAAATTGTTTTAATTTGAAAAATAAGTAAGTAAACAATAAGTGTCAAACTAGTGGCTGAAAGGGTTAGGAACATCCCTCCCAATCTGTACTTGTGGCAACAGCCATGCAGCACAACATGTGCTTATATGAACGAGACCTTTTTATGTGAAGTTAGCATTGTCTGCTCCAAGCACATCAGCGTCTGTGCTATGCACGTATGGTCAAACCTTAGCAAAATGTTTTTGTCTGTGCCCAGTGTGTGTTCTTACACAGAAGCCCTCATCTGAGCTAGAGAATGGATCTGCTTACCCCCTTTATTCAATTTGCATTCTTCCACAAGATTACAGTAGAAGTCTGTTTTCTTTAATAGCATTTTCCATAGCTGCATAGTCATTTTCTTTTTGTAATCACTGCTCTGTTTCTCATCCTTTCTTATTTGGGTTATTTTCTTGACTTCTAATTACTCTGTAGAATTCTAGATACACAAAGAGAACTTTTGTAATGGACATGTCTTTGTATCCTAAAGTTGGAAGTCAGTGAAAGAGTGCACATGTTAAGGAAGGGGAGACACATAGTCATGTGGACCCCTCCCGGTAGGGCGCTCCGCCCCTCGGGTAACAGTCTCCTCAATTGACTAGGGTTTCTGGGGCTTCCCCCTCATGTGCAGGGGACCCTTCTCCCAGAGGGCGCTTGTGCCATCCAGCCTGGTCTCAAGCAGCTGCTCTTATGCAGAAACAACTTCAGTGTTCCCTGTAGAAATCTCAGGGTCTGGACTGTCCATGGGGAATTGTGAGAATTCCCATGTCACTGTTCACTGGACACAGGTGTCTACAGGTAAGCCATTCACATCAGCCTGGGCTTTTTTTCCTGGTGCTGGGCGCCAACCCAGGTGAACCTTTCCCTTCAGGTCTTCTGGTTAATCACCACAACTAATGTCTTTCCCACCCAGGGCTCACTCCCTGCACGGATGTGGAATGGCCACTCAGAGGCACAACTGAACTATGACCCTACAATTCCCCAAGTCAGTCACCTTGCTCAGGAATACATTCTAGGACAGGGTTCCAAGGGAAATGCTCTGTGCAACCCCACCTCAGCCCCACCCCATCCCAGGCAAGCAGCACTAGGCCACCGGGAAAGCAGGGAGCCCAGGGCATTCTTCAGGCTGCTCTGAAATCCCGGAACCATCATTAGCACAAGAGTAGGTTAGCAGAGGTTCGTTCTAGTCATCCACCTGCTCCTGCTGGGCAATCAGAACGTGGCCTACCTTCCTGACCTTCTAAGCTGCAGCCTCATACATGACACTGTCCCACATCTGGCTCACACCTCCACCCATGCTCTTGCCTCTCCTGGACCGCCACATCCTTCTGCTTACCTCCTACCTGTTCTTCAAGGCCCAACTCAGATGTCACCTCTTCCTTAGATACGCCCTCCATGGCCTTTATCTGCCACATTCCACCTCAAAGGTCTTTTTCTGGCTCCTCCTCCAGGCCCTTCACGGTCGGGTTTTCTCTGCTCACTTTCCCTGGGTGGTCTCGTCCATTCCTGTGGCTCTGACCACCCCCTCTACTCCAGCTCTCAAGCCGGTCATCCCAGCCAGCTCTCTCCAGAGCTCTGGGCCTCCGCTCCAGCCACCCTCAAATAGCTCCGCCTAGGGGTCCCTCATATACCTCCCATTCTGCACATCCAGAGTCAGGCTTGTAATTTCCCCCTCATGCCCCAGAGCCTCTCCCTGCTGTCCCAGGGGCCATGGCTTCGCGAGGTACCTGTTATGTGTTGTGATGCAGATAAGATACCATTGTGTTTGTCCTTCTGGCACAGTCCCAAATGGCATGTCCTCACTGACATACACCTCTTCAGGTACATGCCTACATCATCAGCTACCTGAAGAAAGAGATGCCGAGTGTATTTGGGAAGGAAAACAAAAAGAGAGAGCTTATCAGCAGATTGCCAGAAATCTACATTCAACTGCAACGAGAATACCAGATTTCTGCAGGCGACTTCCCGGAGGTCAAGGCAATGCAGGTACTGGAAGCCCATCGCAGCATCACGGGCAGGGCACCAGGAGGCAGTGCCACCTTGTCTGGCTGGCTGCTGGTACACATGAGGGTTTCCTGGTTTAGGATGGAGGAGCACGCAGTGCACAGCTGAATCTCAGCCTGGAAAGGCCGATGAGTAGCTACTTTAAACAGGTGTCACTTTAATGGCAGAACAACCTTGAACACAGCCTAAGAGGGCTGCTTATCTGATTTTTTCATATGAACTTAATTTATATCTTGAAATGTGTCCTCTTTTCTTTAAATGTTTCAGATGGCAGGCAATCTCTGCTTTATTGACAGGAGTCTATTGTCGTGCTTCACCATTAGGCAGATGAATTCATTGCATTTTTCTTCCATAAATGACATAGGCATTCCTGCACTCAGAGGATGAGTTGGGGTTTTTCTGGCCCTAAGATGGCTCATGTGCAGCCCACGGGGCCTCTCGGGTACTCTTCCTGGGCAGAGCGAGCAGGTTCGGCTCTCGCACCCCTGGGTGGGGCCCGGCACTGCACCTAAACTGAGGGGCAGTTGGTTCCTTGCATTCTTCAGAAACTTTTTTTTTTAATTTTTTATTAAAGTATTATTGATATACAGTCTTTTGAAGGTTTCACGTGAAAAAACAATGTGTGGTTACTACATTTACCCATATTATCAAGTCCCTACCCATACCCCAATCCTTCAGAAACTTTTGAAGGGAAATTGGTTTCTTGACTGAAATGAAAGGTATGAGTAAATGCCCAGTGTGCACTGTGACCTAATGGGGCTTCTGTGGCTCATAACCTCATGGGGCTACCACAGCACCCACCCACCAGGAGATGCTGCTTCCAAGCCATGAGGCACCACTGAGCCTATCAGGGGGCTGCCACAGGCCTCCCAACAGGGCCTCCACGCCCGTCTCCAGGTGACCTCCCATCACATCTGTGCATGCGACCCCCAGGGCCGCTCATGCCCATGTTAGCCTAGGCCTGGCTGGGTCACAGGACGCCCAGGCCTCTCAGAGCTGGGGCACAAGGGAATCCCTGGGGAAGAACACAAGGAAGCCATGTGCCCCCTCACCTTGGTCTCAGGAGCAGTCATGCCCCATTTAGCTGGACAATACAGAAAGGGTCTGAGCCTCTGTTAAGACCCCTGTGGGTCAGGCCCCAGTCCAAGTGCCTTAACACCTTTGATGGACACCCAAGTGCCTAGGACTGGGTGTGAGAAGTGCCACCTGACAGGTGCCCCGTTCACCTGTGTTCATATATTCATTCAACCAAGAAATACTGATTGAGCCTCCTGTGCCCAGACCCTGTTCTAGGCCCCTGGAATACATCAATAAACAAAAATGAACAAATGGCAAAAACTAAAATCCTTGCCCCTGCGACGTGCACATTCTGGATTGTAGTATTGCCACAGTGGCTGCAGCTGGCAATGTACCTTTTGGCAGTAAAGCCCGTTGTTGGGACACGTGCTCCTTGTTACAACATCAGTGTAATTAATTACTTTGTTGTGTGTCTGTTATTTAGTGGCTCTCTGCCTCATGGGGCTGAACCTTCATGAGGCCAGTGACCCATGTCCTGTGCACTGCCGTGTCCCCAGCGCCTGGGATGCAGCAGCTGCTCAGTGAATATGTGTTCACTGAGTTCACTGAAAAGTTAGTGTACATTTAGATGTAGCAGGCCCTAGGGTAGTGAGTTTCTCAGACCCTGACCTAGCCCTGACCCATGCTCATAAACCAGTGGTTTCTGGAGCAAATACCGAAAGCTGAGAGAGGATTCCTCCCTGGGAGGCTAGTGGCCCTGATCACACCACCCCAGTGCCTGCAGGGAATCCCCAGGGAAGAAGGCAGGCCAGAAACCCATAGCAGCTTCTCACAGTCACCCACTACTTCAAGCTTGTTTGCCATCACTTAGGAAGCTCGGGTTGGGGCCGTTGTCATCTCTGAGTCTGTTGAGCATCTGACGTCCTTTCCAACACAGGCGTTCAACTATGTCACATCAACTATGTCTGGGACAGCAGCAGAGCCATAAGCTTGAAGCTGTCCTTATTATGATCTCTCCACATCTCGGGGTCACTCAGAGAGCTCGCTAATGCCAGCTCGAAGTCTCTGTTTTCCCTGTGCTCCCCTGGACCAAGTTGGTTGGGGTGACTTTTAGCTGTAGCTATGAGCCAAGTGTATTTAAAATGCTTTTGCCGAGTGCTGGGAGAAGCCCATGACCTGCTCGTGAAGCTGCCTGTGTCTGCCCTGCACCCTTTCGGGAGGGAATTGCCGCACCGATGTGTCCATACTGGAGAGTGAGGACAACACTAGCAAGGCCACTGACTAACTTGTCCTCCGAGAATTTTGCACCCCCAGCTGACTGGCAGCATTTAAACAGCAGGGGACAGCAGAGCCATCCCCATCCACTCAGACCCTCCAGGGGATGGGGAAACTGCTTCTGAACGTCGGGAATGAGTAGGCAAGGGATAGCCTGGCAAAGACTGGGCTGGGACCTGGCCTTTGTGTCTTGGGAGGGAGCAGTTCCAGGATCCCATGGCTTTGATGGACACATTGTTGATGGGTAATCTTTAAATTCCACGGTGTATATCCAGCCCAATAAAAAGACCAGATGGCAGTGGTTTAACTTGTACCCGATAGTCCCTGGCCAGGGAGAGGTGGGATGAGAGTGTAGGCCATACTTCCTATGTACCCTCCAGGCAGGAATGACTGCTGCTGTTACTTCCTGTCTACCCCTGCAAATATGCAGCCATTCTTGCTAGCTTTCCAAAGGTTTGCAGTTTGAATCCACATCCCCTGCAGGCGGTGGAAAGTTTGGGCGGTCACCACCCTCAGCCCTCTGCTTGGCCAGACACAGAGCCTCTGTGTGTGCTTGGAGCCCAGGCTCATTCACGAGGAAACAGGGTAGGTGTTCCTGCACCCAGGAGAATCCAGACTTGTTTACTGCAGCAGTGCTTGGATTTTTGTGTAGGCTGCCTGCTCTCCTCCTGGGCTGTCTTTCTCAGCTCCCTTGGCTGATTGAGATTTTGGCAGCAGGAGCCCAAAATGTTGGCAGCATTCTTTGGTGCTGATGTTGGGGAGCGATGCAGGTGACCATGGTCGGTCAGTGAGGATAGAGGCCACATAAACTGGAATGCGTTTTAGAAACCAGGCCTGCACTGCCCTGTTGCTCTGAGCACAGGCTGCTGCATCAGCCCAGCCCAGCTTGGGTGGATGGCAGCAGGGTTTGCTACTGAGAAGAATGTTGGTGGCACCTCTCTAGAGCTAAGTAAGTCCATTCAGCTTTCAGCTCTGTCCCCTCCACCATCTAAAGCTCAGGGCTCCACTTCTAAGTAATAGCATAGAACGTCTGCCCTGGTGGTACAGCCAGAGACTGCAGTTTTGATTCTCCATTACAAAACAACCTAAATACCCAACTACATGGGACAGGGTAAATGAAGAATAGCTCAACTATACAATTCATTATTATGTAGCTATTAAGAATAAGGTTGTATAAACATTAATATCATGGAAACATATGATACATTATTTCTTTAAAAATGCAGGTTATTAAACAGTATGGTCTTATTTCAGTTAAAGTATGTGTGTGTGTGTGTGTGTGTGTGTGTGTGTGTGTGTGTGTGTGTGTGTGTGTGTGAGTTTTTAGAAATGGCTAGAAGTGTATGCCCAAAAATGTTAGCAGAGGTTATTGCTAGGTAATGGAATTATAAATGATGTAAACTTTATTTCTGTATCAGCTTTGTCCCAAGTTATTACCAAAAAAGTGTGGTACTTAGGATAGCCCAAAGTTTTATTTTTTTAAACTGCCCATCACATTACTTCTGCCCAAAACAGTCAGATTTGAGGGGTTTGTGGAACTTTTTTTCCTCAAGAGTCTTCCTGCCTCATCTCCAGAAACTTGCACCCCTGGAGGGCCCCTCTCTGACCCCTTTCCAAACAGGACTTCACATCAAGTCCATATAAAAACAGCCATGCCTGGAATTTTCTGCATTTATTTGGCAAAACTGCTGTTAAAGACTATTTTCAGAGATCTTTGACGGCCCACATAAAAGCCCTGGGTAATTCTCACAATTCAGAGCCAGAGGAAGTTTGTGTCTTGCAATGAACGGGTGATCTCTGCCCTAAGACAGTGAGGGGTGTGACCCATGCACCTCAGCCAGGGCAGCTAGGAGGCAGGAGCTTTTCTCACCTACGATTCTGATGTGACCAGTCAGTCCTTTCCTCTCCTTTTTTAATTACTTGGCTTTTCCCTTCTAATGACTTTCTTCTTTCATATTATCATTTTTCATTATAAGCTAAGTCAAGCCATTTTTGAAAGCAGATGAGAACTAAAAAATGTCCTTCCTCTAGTACAGCATAAGCTCCCTGAGGTCAGAGACCGTGGCTTTTCATATTTATATCCTCAGGCCCCAGAAGAGGGCCTGGCGTGCAACAAATGGCCAGTAAATGTTACATGGATGGATGGATGGATGGATGGATGGATGGATGGATGGATGGATGGATAACCAGGGAGAACACAGGTAGGAAGGGTTATTTCTACAGTTCCATCCCAGTGCCTCTCTGGCGTCTGTGGTTGGCTCCTGTCTCCGCTAGGTGATTGCCATGTCTTCTAGGGCCCCCTCCGGAGCCTATGCTCCTGCTGACAGGCCAATTCTCCTAGAAGGTGGTGCTGAGACCTGCCTGATCTGGCAGGAGATTCTCAGCCCCATTGGCTGCGCTTATATTCCCCTCCCTACTCCTCTCCTTCTTACCAGTTTCAACTTTTACTTATTTGTACCTAAACTAGGTAACTTTAACTGATCCAAAAACGACATCCTTAAATAATTGTTTTACCTAAGTAAGTCCTTCTGTCCCAGCGTCACGTTAGAACACAAAAAGCACTAGTCAAGAGGCAGAAGGCATGGGTTCTAGTCCTGATCCGCCAGGATGCCCATGTGCTTCTCATAAAACAGGATTAGTGGTACCTGCCCTTTCTTACTCCTGCATTGTTGTGAAGGTCAATTGAAGTAGGTCATGAGGTCCAACTTAAAAGATAAAATACCAAGTCTCTAGAACACCACCTCCCAAAAAAAGGCAGGGTGAAGGAAGCTTGTCTCAAAACCCTAGGGGGCTGCTCTCCCTCGGAGGCCTGCCAGCAGAGGTCAGCAGCTGTAGGAGGACACAGTAGCCCAGGCATCTTGCTCTCACTCCAAAGGCCACTCCCGCAGCTGGCAACTTCGGATGTGAGGACCCAACAAAGGGAGCCCAGGGTATGGGGCATCTGCTTTAAGGGAGGCTTGTCTCCCTCTGGCTTCCTGAAGAGAGCATGTAACCAGGTCTATGGCTTCTCCTTTGGCAGGAACAGCTTGAGAACTACGACTTCACCAAATTCCACTCACTGAAACCCAAGTTGATCGAGGCCGTGGATAACATGCTGAGCAACAAGATCTCGTCTCTGATGAACCTCATCAGCCAGGAGGAGATAAGCATGCCCACACAGCTCGTGCAGGGCGGTGCCTTCGACGGCACCACCGAGGGCCCCTTCAACCAGGGCTACGGGGAGGGCGCCAAGGAGGGGGCCGATGAGGAGGAGTGGGTTGTGGCCAAAGACAAGCCCGTCTACGATGAGCTTTTCTACACCCTGTCGCCCATCAATGGCAAGATATCGGGCGTCAACGCCAAGAAGGAGATGGTGACCTCCAAGCTGCCCAACAGCGTCCTGGGCAAAATCTGGAAGCTGGCCGACTGTGACTGCGACGGCATGCTGGACGAGGAGGAGTTCGCGCTGGCCAAGCACCTCATCAAGATCAAGCTCGATGGCTTTGAGCTGCCCAACAGCCTGCCCTCCCACCTTGTGCCCCCCTCCCACAGGAAGTCCCTGCCCAAGGCCGACTGAGGGGCAGGCGGTGTAAGGTGAGGATTGGAGGGCCTGGGCTGCAGCCTGCGCTGCCACTGACTCACCGAGCAATGCTGGGCAAGGCACTGCCCTCTCTGTGCCTCAGTTTCTCCATCTGCGGAATGGGGAGGGCAGACATTAGACACTAGATGGGGTTCTTTTGCCTCTAAAATTCCCTGAGTTTCTGTTCATATACTGAGGGGAGGGTGGACAAGGGGATTGAAGATTTGAGAAGAAAGAGAAATTGCCCAAAGAGTACTCAGAAGCTGCAGAGACAGACATGGGGGTGGGCTTCGTGCAGTCCCAGGAGCCGCAGGAGGGAGCTGGGGGCTCTTCTGGGCTTCGCCGGACTCCTCTTCCTCATGCACCTGCCTAGAGCCTCTGTCTGTCCCTCAGAGGGCACCGGAAGGAAGCAAAGCTCGTCTTACTTATTTTGTTTCCTACTCTATTTAGAAGGGAAACAAAATAGAGCAGAGAGGGTGTCTGTTCTCTCCAAACCATCTGCCAAAGAGAAGACTGCTGCCCCGAGGTCTGAAAGGAGGATACATGTGTCTGTGTGTGCCCCTGACCTTTCTGCAGGGGTCCCCCACAACGGCAGCCAGGTCAGCAAAGTGCAGATGTCCCAGCTCCCCACTGACTAGCTTCCCAGGGCCATCCCCCCAACCCCAGGGCCTTCGCAAAAAAGTTGTATTTGGTTAGGAATTTAGAACTCACAATATTTATTAACCCCTGGCAAGATTTCTAGTATTCATTCCAAGTCTTGTTGAGGTTTGAAGATTAGCTGTTCTTACTGGTTTGTTCAATAATTTGTAGCAAAGTCTATTTATCCTTCTTAAACCACTGTGAGGAAAAGAGGCAGTCCTCCTCAATCATCAGTTAGTGTGGTTACGTGTCCCCAAGGCTCCTTGGTCAATGGCAGGATTGAAATTCACCACAAAAATGTGTCTTGGTGCACACAGCATCCTGGACCTGTGGACACAGCAGGAAGAGGGGCCAGCCTGCCCCAGGCTGTCAGGTAGAAGAATCAGTCTACTAGTGTTACACACTATTTTTATAAAAAATAGGTATTTTTATTGTGTTCAATTTTGCTTTCTTACAGGATAAAAGCCTTTATACAGAAATAGGATGGAATCTTCCATTAAAAAAAACCTTTCCTTCAAGGGCTGTGTGTTTTGTATTATGAATGCCCATCATGAGGCAGCATTTGGGCACACTCCCCAACCCTGGCTCCTGCACCCCCCATAAAGCTTCCTGGACCACTCGCTCAGATGCCTGTGCCAGGTGGAAATGGTTACTGCTCACTGCACCCTCCCTGCCATGTGGGCTCCAGCTTGGGAAGGCAGCCTGGGGGCTCATTTCCTCCATAGTTATGCAATAAAGGAGAAAGACACAAAATAGTGGTGGCTGTGAGGTCTGGGGCCCTGCAGACAGTGGAAATGAATGAAATCGGAACAGTCCCACCTGAGCCTTCCAAAAACCAGATTTTTTTTCTGAAATCACCTGTAACATCAGTGTCCGAACTGCAGACTGAGGGGAAAATGTTTATTTTAGAGAAGTAGCCAGGTGCCAGCCCTTGTGCTCTCTAGCTTACTTTCTAAATAATGTCGTTTTAAGAGAACTAAATGCATAATATGGCTTTTAATCTGAATGAGCACTTTTATATTAGACACATAAAAAAGGGACGTCTATAATTACAGTTCTGTGATATGAGCAGATAGTTCTGTGAGCACATGAGGGCTGCCAACGGTGCAAGCTCAGGCCAGTCCTGCCAGGGTGAAAACAGAGAGAGAAGAAGACAGAGTTCATTTGTCCAAAGGTTTAGAGATGCCAAGGTTAGCTGGTTTTCCATTCAGATTTATCCTGCTGCTTTAACTCTGCTCAGTTGTCATATATGAAGACAAATATATATACATATATATGTCACATGAGTATGTATTTTTGACACTTGTCAATGTGCATGTATGCAGATAGGGCCAGGTGTTGTCTATTTAGAGACAGACAGGAAAACTGTTTTCGAGGTTTGTGGTTTCTATGGGAAGGAACCTTCTCATGGCATTGTGATCCCATCCCCCAGACCCTCAGGTGGGAGAACATCCGCAGCCGAATCCTTTCCCTGCTGAGAAAAAAAGGAAATCACATGTTCTTAATATCTTCTTTTACAACATGAAATTATTCATCATGAAAAGTGGACTGGCAAGAAAAACGCTGGAAAACATCAATGATGGGGACTCGTGAGAACTCACACAAAGTTCCCTGAGTCTGGGTCCAAACGCCCATCCTCCGACCCGCAGTGCAGCAGGGCCGCAGAACACAGAGCCCCCAGGACCTCTTCACCTTGACTGACTACATCACCCTCCCTGAGTCCCACAGACTTCAAATTAGGCACTCCGTAAAGTGTTTATGGATTGGGCAGGGGGTGGAAGTAGGTAAACTCTAGCACTATGAAACTATTTTCATGCTCTCCATGATTCCACAGAAGGAAATCTAAGAATCTTGAATCCTGAAATCTCGATTTTCTACACGGCACATAATAGCACCTAATACAGCCTCTAGAGTCTTGAGTTTAGGGGAGGAAAATGAAATGTTCAGCCTTCTCTTCCCAAAGTCAGCTTCCAGGCAGTAAGCCTGCTGAGGAGGCCCTCCTGAGCCAGTCTGTAAAGAAACTGCCCTGAGACCTGCTGACCCTCACCAGCTCCGTGACCACGTGCACACGTGCCAGCTGCCTTGGCCTTGGACTCTAGCCCACTGTCTCAACTCCTCTCTCCACATACCCAGATGACCCAGGGTAGGGTCACTCCTCGAGGCAGGTGGCCCTTCACTGAGTGGGCCGTCACTTCCCCAGGGCTGGGTGGGTTCTCTTTGTCACCATTCAGCAACAGTGTCCTTGAGCCGGGGGTTGTGCTTCCTCCTACCGGGTAATGCGCCTATGTATCATGGGACTGGCGTCCGGTTGGGTCGGAGAGGAGTGAGGAGAAGCAGAATGCCTCCTGCTCTCCCACCGAGCCCCCTTCATGGCCATCCCGCAGAAGAGGCCTCAGTAGAGCCCTGGCCCCACCACCCCTGACAGCCGTCCTTTCCTGTGATGATCCAGGTCTCCTTGGGAGCCGCCTGTCCACCACCCTGGGAATGTCTCATACTGGAGTCTACCCACCAGGGTAGGGGTTAACCACCGGAGTCATGGCTTGGCGACTGCCGCTGGGCCCGTTCCACTTGGCACCATCACACTCCTGTGTTATACCCAGAGCAAAACCCCAGACAGATTGCCTTGACTATAAGGAAAACATCTAACAGATACTGTTTATTTCCTCCAAGGAATGTAGCAGAAGAATTAATATTCTTAGGACAGATAACCACTGAGTTTATTCAAGGAAACATGGGCCTAATTTAAGAGTGTATCAGGTTATATGTTAGTCAGCAGTTAATACACAGTGCTTCTATTTTTTGTAATCTTGTTTTGAAGTGTCAAAAAAGACACGATCTACTGATCAATAAACTTCTGAAAAAAACCACTACCTTTCCTTCATTGGCTCTGGTTTTCCAGTGACTGAGTACCAGCTGTCTGAGGGTAAAGTCGAGATCCCTTGAATCCATTCTAAGAGTTAGGGGGAGGGCACAGCCTGGCTGCACACAGGCCCTGCCACCTCTGAATTTTCCTGTGTTCTCTCTGACAGGAGACTCCCCAAATGGGGCCTCTTTAGAAGGAAAGCAGCTCTGTCTGCTGAGGGCAGAGGCTAGGCCTTGGAGCAGAGCCCCCAGGGAGGCTCAAGCTCCAACTGAGAGTGACTAGAAGCCAAGCTTGGAGGGGACTGGAGACAGACCCTCCCATGGCTGGGACAGGGCATCCCTGAGCACACTCACAGGAGACAGCGGCCTGCCATGACATCCTCCATCCAGCACAGAAGCAAGCCCGTGCTCCCTAAGACATAGTAGTGCTAGAGTGGATCCCTGTCACGCCCTCCCCAGGGGTGAACTTCCCATGGAAGACATCTAGGTTTTTCCTGCTGGCCTCCATTTACCTTTCAGGTGATCCAGCCCTGGAATTTTTTTGCTGAGCTCTCCCAACTTCCCCATCTTCAGTCTGAACCATGAAGATAGGGTGAGACAGACCCCATCCCCTCTTTCCAGGATGGATTCTGATTCACTTGAGCCAATTAGAGTATTTCATCCCTCTGGTCACAGAAATTGGTTCAGAAATGGATATGTGACTCAATTCAAGCCTATGAGAGCCACACCCCTCAGACTTCCAGCTTTTGAGAGAGATGTTCTCTCCTGTCAGAACCAGGCAGTGTAAAGAAGCAAACCTAGTGGTGCAACAATATAAATGGCATTGAGAGGTGTGTCCAGAGATGCTGAGGGCAGGGAAGTGAACGTAGGCTAGCAGGAATCACCCTGTGGAGCATGAAGATAAAGGAGGCACTGAGAAAGACCAAGGGAATCCAGGCCTGTAGTAACATCATTTGAACTGCTGGATCAAACCTTACCTGAAGTCCTCCTCCTGCCAAACTTCTCAGTTGTGTGGGTCAATACATTTCCATTATGTTGTTTAAACCTAGTTGACTGGAGATTTCAGCTACTTCCAATGTAAATAATCCAAAACTGTGTACTGACCAACAGAGATACTCTTCAGCAGGGGCTGCGATCAGTCATTGCAAAAAAGGAGCTAGTGCTTTCAGCGTGTACAGTGGCTTTAGCTGCACTCGAGCTAAGGAGGAAGACAAGCAGTTCCCCAGACCCACTCAACAATCTCAGCCCTGGGCTAGGTTGGGTGTATTTCTCTCAAGGCCTGGAAAGCCGAGTCCAGGATCTGATGATTCTCCTCCATCTATGGCAGTGACCCCAGAAGAGGATGAAGGGCTCTGATCTGGGGTGCTCCTTCCAATGCCCACCCCAATAGATGCTCACAAAGAGGCCCTGTAGGGGTGCAGAAGGGCAGTCCCAGACTAGAAAATGGGTGCAGAAGCTTCTAACCAAAGGCTAGGCCCTGGTGCCTTTTACCCTGACTGCAGGTCCCCCACAGTGCCCCCACCAGGAGCTGCCTTGAAGCCATCCCATGGTCTCTGCATCTTGAGAGCCAGGACCCCCACCTGACATGGAGGCATTTGCGATGCAGGGATAAGGAAGGAGGAGATCATGGAGCGATAGTTTGGAGCATTCTTGAGCCACCCCCTCTCAGTCTGAGCCAAGTCCTGCAGCAGGTGGGAGGACAATGCCAGCTATGTGTATCACTCCTACCCCACTGGCTTAAGAGGAGGGCCATGGCGTGGCCCCAGCTCCAGCCTCAGCCCCAGCTGATGGTTCTCCCTCCCCACACAGCTCTTGCTAGCTTCCATTTCCATCCAGCCAGTGGTTCTCCTCCCCAGGCCTGGACATCGCCAAGGTGAGCAGTTTCCTGTTTTCCTTCTACCTGCTCTATTCATCCCAAGGAGAAGCAGCCAGTTGCTGCAATCCGGAGGAGAGCCCTAGGAGCTGAGGTCTGAGAAGAATCTGGAGAATGGGATGGGGCAAAAGGGTCCTGGGTCATTCAAGTGCAGGGCACCAGCTAGGAGCACCAGACCCTTACCTAGCTAGATCTCAAGCCAGAACATATCACCAAATGTGGGGACAGTCTGACAGGGAGGGGCCCACTGACCCTCAGAGGCACACCACTCCAAGGGAGTCATGCATATCCACACTCCTCCCCCAAACTCCATGCCCTCAGCATCTCCAGTTTAGGGAAATGTCCAGTGGCCCTTTGTCCCCAGAGGGCTACAAGCCTGATGGCTGGTCAGCCCCACAGTTCCCAGCAGTCCTTGGGGTGACAGGGCACCTGAAGCAGAAGATCAGCCACAGAGCCTGGGGCTCTCCCAATCCTGTCCTGCCATGGACTCTGCCTACGAGATGGGCCATGTTCGCAAGCTGCAGGCGCGGCACACACGGATGCAAGAAAAGACTTTCACCAACTGGATTAACAACATCTTCCAGCACAGCAGGGTGAGTGCAGCTGGGCTTGCCCACAGCCCACCTCTCCCATCCCTCAGCTCTCAGGCCAGTGGACCCTGGCCGGGCAGCTGTGAGTTCATCTGGCTAAGACCACTTCTCTTTTCAACCCCAAAGTATAACTGAAACCAGTACTCCTTCCTTGAGGCAGCTACTCTGGGCTGCATAAGGCTGGGCTGATTCTGTCCGTTCCCCCATCCATTCCTAGGTGGGCATCAAGATCCAGAGCCTGTACACAGAGCTGGCCGACGGCACCCACCTACTGCGGCTGCTAGAGCTCATCTCTGGGGAGGCTCTGCCACCCCCCAGCAGGGGCCGCATGCGTGTGCACTTCCTAGAGAACAGCAGCCGAGCTCTAGCTTTCCTCAGGACCAAGGTGGGCACTGGCGGAGGGCTTCTGGACATGGGAGAAGGTGGGGTGGGAGTAGGGAGAGGCTCGACTAGGAGATCATCCTTCCTGGGCTGGCAACAGGGCAGAGCAGAGAATCTGCAGCCTGAATCTGGGAAGAGCAGCTGGGACAGCAGAAAGCAAAGCCTTTCCCTGAGCAGTTCTCCCAGGTTCGAGAGCACCCAACTGACTAGAGCAGGGACAGCCATCGTCCGGCTGCTGGACTGAACTATGCCATTGACTCCCATGAGAGAATCACAGGAGAGATTCCATGTACTCCTAACCTCTTTTCTTCGTAAATGAGGAAATCATTTACCAAGCAAGACCCAGGGTCACTGGCCGGCAGAGTCCAGATGTGGGGCTAGGGGAGGCAGACTGAGGACAGGACCCAGGGAAAGAGCCCCAGACACTGAGCCAGCAGTGCAGGGAAAGGGTGCAGGGTCTGCTGTGTGGGAGCTGGACCAGACAGCAGGGTGGGGCCTCCACAGCAGCCGAGAACCAGAGTCACCTGAAAGGGAGGGATGGCCCAAAGAAACAGTCACTTAAAGAAGGCGAGAGCCCCAGGGACACAGAGGGACCCTCACAGCCAGTGTCGGGGGCCGCACGTGGGTCACTGACACTGAGAACCAGCCTGAGGGCTCCTGGCCTCAGGGGAGGCAGTGAGGTGGCTTTTCCTGGGGCCACAGTCACCGTTCTAGAACTGGCCTTGAGCAGCTCTCCCAGGTTCGAGAACTGAGCCTGAGTGTGTGTGCCTGCCATTTATGTACCCGAATGGAGGCCCCAGTCAGCCCTCTGGGAGACTGTATGCTAGAGAGAGGCCAGAGAGCTAAGAAACCTAAGCATGGCATTAAAATACTAATGCTATATTACTTCATGCTGAGAATTTAAGAATGGAAAAAGTGTCCTTTAAACTAGACCTTGAATGTTAAATAGGAGTCATATAGACACAGATGGATGTAAGACATTCCAGATGATGTTCAGTATATAGCAGCATGTTGATTCATTTATTAATTCATTCAACATCTATAACTTGAGTGTCTACTCTGTGACAGTCACCTTTCTAGCCTTGAGGGATTCAGCAGTGAACAAGATCAGCAAAAGCAATTCAGTTCTCATGGGGTTTGCATTCTAGTTGGGAGAGAACTTGCAATTCCATTTGGCTGGAGCAGAGAATACATTAACGAGAGCAATAGTGGGTATGTGGAATTATACTGGAGTTGGACAATGGAGGGCCTTCTATTCTAGCCTGCATTTGAATTTTATGGTGATGCATTGGCACTATTCTTAAAGCCTGCTAATGGGCCATGGGGGTCAATGAAGACTTTCCTAACCAGAGTAACAGGGTAAGGAAGAATTTACAGTGATATAACCTCTGAGAGTGATCATAGACAATGGAGCTATAAATGTGGGCTGGCTGAAGGGGAAGAGAAAGTGGTCCATCCATGGTAGAAATAACTCTGGCTTTGGAATCAGATTGCTCCTAGTTGTGAGATTCTGAAGGGGTTATTTAAACTCTCTGACTATTAGTTTCTTGTTTTGTAAAATAAAGTCCAATTTATAAAAAAAAAAAAAAAGAAAGAAAGAAACCTAAGCATGGGACAGAAGCATTGTGGCCACGAGCACATGAAAGAGCAGCAAGCTGCCAGCCCCAGAAGGCCAGGCCCCATTGGTCTGAGGGATGGTGGCCTGTGAGCCAGCCACATCCCTTCCAGGAACTCAGGAAGTGTGAGCCCCGGGGCCCCTGCCAGAGGCTCTGCAGCTCCCCTCAAGCTTTGATACCCAGCATGTCACTGACATAGCCTATGAAGGTGAGGGCCTGTCTCCACTATACATACAAGGCAGCTGTGGTCAAACGTTGCCCCAACACGTGGTTACTAAGTAACCAAATGTGGGATGCACTCATTTCTGGAGATCTTATAATGTGCTGGGTGCTTCGTGCCAGGCTCTAGGGACCACAGTCAGCAAAGTCCAGACCTGATGATAAGGGGCCCACTATTTCAGGGGAGACAGTTTATTTGAACCCAGATCAACAGTGTGCTGGTAAATGTTTAACAGCCAGCTCTCAGGGAAGGCAAGGAGAGGGGATGGAATAAAAGCCCTGGTTTGTAGCATTTGCTGATTCCCATGGTGTTGATACCCAACCGTGGTGAATTTCAAGCTACCAGCATGACATCACTAAACACATCACTGTCTGGGATCTGTTATGAGCAGCCTCCAACACCCCAATGACCAGATGCTCCAACTTCAAGCTGAGGTGAATACAGGGCTCAGGTGTGCCAGGAGGTGAGGGCAGAGGTGGGGCAGGTCCTTCAGAGACCAGGCGGACACAGCAAAGTGTACCATGGGGAGTACCTGGGGATGCAGCCCCTCCTGCCATGCTGGTGGTTGGCTGAAGCCAGCTTCCAGCCAGGTCTTAGGGAGAGTCTCCCTTTCTTTCTCCTTTCAGTACATATTTATCCGTTACCCACTATGTGCCAGACACTCTGCTAGGGACTTGGGAGACACCATAGAACAAAACCAAGATCCCCACCCAAGCAGGACCCATGGATCAAGCATGTGTGTTTGGGCCAGAGGAATAGTCCTCAGGTTTCGATTTTAAATAATGTGGCAGGATAGACCCCACGAGAAAGTGTCCTTTGAATAAAGACTTTAAGGAAGAGAGGGAAGTAACCTTGTGGCTATCTGGGGAAAAAATACTTTCAGACAGCAGGCCTAGCAGGTACATGGGCCCCAAGGCCTGTGCTTAGAATATTGAGGAACTGCAAGAATCCCACGGGCCTTGGAGCCTGTGGTCCAGCAGAGCAGGACGGAGCCAGAGGGTGGAGGAGCCCAGGTCATGGCGGCTTTGATGTCCACTCTCTTTCTTTCTCCCCTCGATTCACTCCCAAGGTTTCAAGTTCTCAACTTCAGTGCACATAAGAGCCACCCAAGGTGTTTGTCCAAATGGAAATTCTTGTGCCCTTGCGTAAAGCTTGAGAGTCTGAATTTTTAACAGAGGGTGGAACACTGATGAAGTGGGTCGTGATTCAGGCGTGAGCCTGGGACCCGAGCCCCCCACCCCACCCGGGGGATACTGAGAGGCCCTGAGAGGTGGAGGCGGGCAGTTGTTGTCTATTGAGCTCATCCATTGACTGTTATGACCCCTCATTTCCAGCCCCTGTAGCTGAACCCTGACCTTACACTTACCTGTAGCCCACATACAGGGAGTCCCACTCTAGCGGTGCAGCCCAGTTCACCTGGTCATGGCTTTGCCCAGGTGGGCTTGAGGCCAAGTCCCCAAACACTTAAGTCTTCACTTGCCTGGCCTTGTGCCCTGCCTACTTCTCCCTTCGGGACATCTTGGGGTGGGACAGATTCCAGGACCCTCCCATTCCCCAGCTGGCCCCCTGAACTTTTAGAACTCTGAGTCTTCTCTGGCATAAGGGCTTCATGGCTGAGCCCTGCCAACTGTGCCCACAGGTGCCGATACCCCTCATCGGGCCAGAGAACATCGTGGACGGAGACCAGACGCTCATCCTGGGCCTCATCTGGGTCATCATTCTGCGTTTCCAGATTTCCGACATCTCCCTGGACAGGGTATGTCTCAGCTCCCAGCCCCCAGTTACCAGCCCAGCCCAGTCTCACCTCAGACCCCTGGGGACAGAGCAGTTCCACCCAACTGTTAGGATCCCCAGAGCAGATCCTCAGCATCCTTGCAATTAATATTCTCTCTTCAACCACGGGCAAAGAATTCAGACTGTCAGAGAGACTACAGTAGGCTGAAGTGAGAACTAGGGTCATGGGCTTCCAACCTGTCTTGCCAATGGGTTTCAGCCCCGGGCAAGTTCGCTATGGATTCAATGTGACCAAAGAAATTGACAGCAAAACGGTTCTTTGGGGTGAAAGGGTTTATTACCCGGCTTGTTCTCTGGCAGTAGGTTGAGCACTACCATGTCTGCCTCTACCCAGAGCACTGGGCCGAGCTCTTCATAAGACTCAACAGCCGTGTATTGCCCACAGGTGTGCAGTGAGTTAGTCAGCCAGGGCCAGGTGAGAATCCTGGCCACAGGAACTCTCATTTTATCCACACAACCTGACCTGGGACAAGTCATTCACGAGTAAGAGGGTTGAGGTGACTGCCCAGCATCTGCCTTTTGCCCCCAGTTTGCTGCTCTGGACTTGGGACTGAAGTCCTGTGATTCACTACAGCTTAATGTACTATTGGGGGGAATGAAACATTTAAAGGGAGTGCAGCCCTGGAGGTTCACAAGTCCTAGTATCCCAAAGACCTCAGAACTGGCCCCCATTTCCCTCTATTCTCCCTCTCATGTTCCCACAATGGGATCAGAAAGAGAAAAAACACAAAGTCCTTATATTTAGCAATTTTTATGGTTTCATGGTTTCAAAATACCATCTAAACTCCATCCCAGTGTTAGGAAAGCCAACTCAGAGAATGAAACTCTAATGGAAAGAATCATCAATTTGGCTCAAATCCAGAAAGACCCTTCAACTCATGATGCGACTGTGCCCCCCAGGAGGGCAGGAGCCTCCCCTGGCTTTGTCCGCAGAGCCTAGCACCCATGTGGAGAATGGATGGATGGATGAATTTCTAACTGACATCAAGCTCTTCCAGGGAGTCCCGCTCTCTCTTCCCAGCCCCTAAGCCAGTTCCCAGCACCCCTACGCCTTTTCCCTTGGGAAGAGCACATCTGCATTATCCTCCTGACCAGCTACTATGTGCCCCACTGGCTCTGTCTGTCTGCAGCCCACTAGGGCCTGCTCCCCACAAAACTCAGGCATGTCTGGGACCAGGCTGGCCCCGCTCCCTCGCATGCTCATCCCCGGAATCTCTCTGGTTCATGTCTGCCAGCCTAGCCCTGCCGCTCAGGATGTCTGGGCCTGCCTGGTTGTGACAAAGCCTGCTCCAGGCCTTGAGCCCCCACCCCCTCACTACAGCCCATGTGTCCTTGCTACCCAAGCTCTGGGCCCAAAGGGCAGTAAAATGCAACCTGCTCTGCTTTGACATTTTGAGATTTAAACAACAATTGGGGGAGGGGGAGAGCAAATGTGAGGAGGGGTGGGAGAGGAAAAAAGGAGAGGGAAACTTTGGGTTGTGGGGGGCCAGGGAGGGAGCAGATGGAAGGAGACTACTTCTGAGGGAAGGACAGGGACTAGCAATGGAAGGTGAGGGAAAGAAGGAGGCCAGAGGAAGGTGGGGGAAAGGAAGCACTGAGTGGAAGAGAGCGGGCAGGGCAGGTGGGCGTGCGGGTGGAAGCCAGGGTGGCTGAGCCAAGGAAATTATCAGTAAGAGGAATATGCCGGGGTGGAGGGGACTGAAACCAGATATGGATGGCCATTCTCCAGCCTGAAGTAGCATTGCCGGCTCTGCCCGCAGGCAGCCGTGTGGGGAGGTGGTGGACAGGTGGGCTCACCGTGTCACAGGTGGGCTCTCGTCACACGTTTCTGGGTCAGGTGAGCCGCTCCCATCAGCTGGGGACCCTGGGCAGCTTCCTAATCTCACTGCATCTGTCTGCCGTTCTCAGCATGTAAATCCTAAGAATGCCTATCTCTTAAGACTGTGAGGGATGAAGAGCCACATTCACGGGCCCAGTACCTGCCTGGCAGAGGGGACTGGGACCCAGTCTAATGAAGCCCCGGGTCGGGGTTGGTTAGCACAATGCCCAGCCCATCGTAAAGGCTGGAGAAATGGGGGCTGGTGCTGTTAATGTTCCTACTTGCAATTTAAAGCCAGCTGCTCAGAGGAGACAGACAGCTTTCAGGCACCCCACATCTTTGGAAGGATAATCTCCACAAAGGAAATCAGATGCTCTGAAGAGAGGGCAATCTGCACCCACTCCAGGCTGGGGAGCAGGGTCAGGCCTATGCCCAGCCAGCCTCCCACAAAGCTCGCAGGCTCAGCTGCCTCCCCACTGCCCCTGCGTGGGGACATGCTGCCTTGTTCCTCCAGGAGGAGTTTGGGGCTGGCGCAGCCCTGCTGTCTGCCAAGGAAGCTCTGCTGGTCTGGTGCCAGCGGAAGACAGCCTGCTACGCGAACGTCAGCATCACTGACTTCTCCCGCAGCTGGAGTGATGGGCTCGGCTTCAATGCCCTCATCCATGCCCACAGGTGTGCCGAGGGAAAGGGGGCCCAGCACCTGACTGGGCCTGACCTGGCCTGAAGCAGGCCTCAGCCTTCTGCCTGGGGGCCTCCACCCACTGAACCAATGCTCCCAGGCTTGGGTCCCCAACATTCTCTCACGTCTCTCTGACCCCTGCAGCCTGGGCACAGAAGTAGGGCGGGCTGATGTCTGAGGCCCTGGTCTATGATCATCCCTCCCCCTTTCCTAGGAAATTCTGTGAAACTGGCCAGGTTTGCCTTTGACCTCTGCCTTTCTCCCATTTCTGTGCCCCTGATTCTCTTTTCCATCCTCACCCTGGCAAGTGCCCACCCTTTTGGAGCTTCTCCCCTACCCACGAACCTGGCACCTGAGCAAAATCAACCCTCCCCTATCAGAGCCCTAGTCCTTCAGATAACCAGCAGGTGGAAACTATTGTGCCCTAAGGGGTGAGTGGCCAGTAGGGGCTTATTTGCCTTTTTAACAAGTCCACTTAAACCTGAGTAAATCACTCCAGTGAAGAGCCCTGCCTGCTCTCTGTCCAGGCCAGACCTGCTTGACTACAGCTCCCTGAGTCCTGACCGCCCACTGCACAATCTTGACCTTGCTTTCTGCATGGCTGAGCAGGAGCTAGGCATTGCTCAGCTGCTGGACCCCGAGGATGTGGCAGCTCCACAGTCTGATGAGCGCTCCATCATGACCTATATCTCCCTCTACTATCACCACTTCTCCCGCCTGCACCAGGGGCGGACAATCCAGAGGAGACTTGTTAAGGTTGGTGACAAAGGGAAGGCGTCATCAGGGAAAGGTAGGGGTGAGAGTGGAATCCAGAGTCAGACACACCTGGGTTTGAAGCCTGCCTCTGCCACTTGCTAGCTGTGTGGCCTTGGCCACGTCACCAAACTTTACTGTGTCCCATCTGCAAAGTGAATAGGACAGTGCCTGGGCAATGGAAGGCTGCTGTGAGTGTTAAGGGAGCATAAGCAAAGTACCCAGCACGGTGCCCAGAACACAGAAAAAGCCAGGCGAGTGACATCCCCTCCTCCCCACTCCCTGATCTTGGGCTGTTAAGCTCCTAATGGGATTAAAAGGCTCAGAGAGCTGGACTCTGCCAGGACAAGCACAGAAGCAGCTCTGTTTTGGGGGTCTCTTACTCTCTGGGCACGATGGCAGAGGCTGAGGCCAGGGAGGATTGTTCTCAAGGTTGGTGTCTCAGTCAGACATTGGTAGATGATCCAGGCCAAGGGCTCAAGCTGCTTTAGGGGTATGGGGGCATCAGGGAAGGGGAAGAAGTCTCAGAAAAAGAATAGCACCCCAGAGGTAAGGATGAATGGGGTAAAATAAGATTGAGGAAGGCAGGATGGGAGCCCCATACTCCCACGTCTGAGCGTGCAAGGCTGGGGACCCACTTCTCTGGCGATTGGGAGGACCCCCACTTTAGTGCATCTCAGCTGAGGGGAGGAGGTGCTGCCCAGCTGGGCAACCCTGGCTGGCACTCAGCATCCAGAAAGCAAGTGCCTCCATGCAAGGGCCTGATCACCTCCCTTGTCCTCCACCAGATCCTGCTCCAGCTCCAGGAGACAGAGGGGCTGCAGACCCAGTATGAACAGCTGATGGCCGACCTGCTCTCCTGGATTGCAGAGAAGCAGGTGCAGCTGGAGGCAAGGGAGTTCCCAGACTCCCTGCCAGCCATGTGCCAGCTACTGGTGGCCTTTGCCTCCTTCCGCACCCAGGAGAAACCACCGCGGCTGCAGCAGCGATGGGCCACGGAGGCCCTGCTCTTCCGGCTGCAGACAGCACTCCGAGCCCAGAACCGCAGGCCGTTCCTCCCTCATGAGGGCCTGGGCCCTGCGGAGCTGTCTCAGCGCTGGGCAGGCCTGGAGCAGGCAGAGGCCTTGAGGAGCCGGGCCCTGCAGCAGAGGCTCCTGCAGCTAGAGCGGTTGGAAAGCCTGGCCCGGTGCTTCCAACGCAAGGTGGCCCTCCGGGAGAGCTTTCTGACAGATGCAGAGCGAGTGCTGGACCAGGCCGCAGCTCCACAGGCCAGCCCAGCCTCAATGGAGGCAGCCACTCAGAGGCTGGGCATGCTAGAGGCCAGTATCCTGCCCCAGGAGGGGCGCTTCCAGGCCCTGGCAGAGATGGCAGCTGTCCTTCAGCAGGAGCAGTACCATGGTCAGGCCAAAGTGGCCTGCAGGTGAACTCCTGGCATATGGCTATCCTCAGAACAGGCTAAGGCCTCCTACCATACCCCATCTTTCCAAAGGCCCATTTCTGGCCACAGAGGAGAGGGGCAAATTAAGGATTCAGGGCTCCCTTTAAAAAGATCTAGCTACCACAGATGCCTGAAATTCCACCATCCATAATTTAACCCTTTTGGTAAAGCACTGTCCTTTCTAGATAGCCCCTTATTGATTCATTCATTAAACAAGCATTTATTGAGTAATTACTGTGTCCCAGGCACTGTTTTAGGTGCTGAAGATTTAGCTGTGAAGAGGACAAACAAAATCCTTCCTCTCATGGTGTTTACACATGACTAAGGAAAACAGATAAATAAGAAAAATGTGAGATAGCAATTAAAAAACAATAATAAAGTATATTGAGCTGGTATGTAGATATACAGGGATATATAGGATAAGGGGTAGGGTATACAAGGTGACAGGGTTGAAGGAGAAGGTTAGATGGGGTGGTCAGGAGGTTCACTTTTGAGCAAAGACCAGAAAGAAATGAGGGGGCCAGCCATACAGATATGGGGATGGACTGTAACAGGCCGAGGGAACAGTTAGCCAGAGGGTCCAAGTCCCAGCCACACAGCAGCGGTCCCAAGAGGGAACGCATGACTGGCATGTTGAAAAATAGCACACAGGCCAGTGTTGGCTAAAGTAAACAAGTAGTTGTCGAGGTCAGGAAGGTACAGGTCAATGGGTGGAGGCAGAGATCAAGTTGGGTCCTGTAGGGCACAGGAAAAGCTTGGTGTTTACTCAGAAAGATAAGAAATCACGGGTGGGCTTGAGCAGAGGAGTGATACAATCTAACTTTAGTTTTATAGTGATCCAGACAGATGCCATGTCAGAAACAGACTGCAGGGGCAAAGGCAGGAGCAGATGGACCAGTTATGAAGCTATTGCAATGATCTAGGCCAGAGAAGCAGTGGCAGGGATGCTGAATGGTGGGATTCTGGATATAGTTTAGATCCAAGAGGATTTGCAGCCAGATCAGATGTGGGGTATAAGAAAGATATCAAGGTTTTAGCACAGGCACCTAGAAGGATGTAATTACTATCACCTAATGTGAGGACTGGAAAGCAGGCTTAGGGGGATATGAAGGCCTGAACCCTCCAGGCCCTCCTCGTGGCTTCTCTGCCTGGATTTGAAAGCCAGGGACACACTGCCCCAACCACCCCAGGCTAGGATGTTTCAAGCCCCCAGCTTCAGAGCTTGGGCTCCTCCAAGACAGCCAAGCCCCCACCAACTGTGGCCCCGAGGGGCCCTACCCACCCAGACCAGTGGAGACCACCCTTATTCTCATGTCCTCCAGGCAGCTGGAGATCACTCAGCGCTGGGAGCAGGTCCTTCAACGTCTCCAAGGGCAGAGGAAGCAGCAGGCAGGCATGCAGGCTGTACTGAGCCTACTGCAGAAAGCAGAGACTGCTGCCAGCCAGCTCAAGGAGCTGCAGGTAGGCCCTGGTTCGCAGACCCCTGGGAACATGGCAGGGTTCACCAGCACACTGGGACTGTGGTGACCACTCGTCCACTCCTGGCCAGGTGCTGGCCAGTTCCACGGCATGTGGGCAGCAGCCGGCAGAGGTAGTGGAGCTGCTACAGAGGCAGGACCTGCTGGAGGCCCAGGTCTCAGCCCTCGAGGCCCATGTGAGCCATCTTGCCCACCAGACCACAGAGCTGCACTCCTCCCTGGGCACTAGTGTGGAGGTGCTGCAGGCCAAGGCTCAGGTGCTGGCCCAGCTCCACCAGAACCTGGTATCTCTTGTCAGGGCCCGGTAAGAGCTCACCTCTACTCTTCTACCTTTTCCAGAACTTTTCTATAACCTGAATTACCTCCCGTCCAGATTTAAATACCACTGGCCTGGCAACTTCCTATACACTGACCCTTACCCCCAAGGCCTCTGTCTTTCCTGTTGAGTCATCCAGGGTAAAGAAAACTCCTAACTAAGGGGAATGGATGTGCCTGGTGGGGAGCCCTTTCCCCAAACCCTTCCATGGCCTCTGCCATCCCTCAGGCGGGCCTTGCTGGAGCAGACCCTGCAGCAGGCAGAGTTTCTGCACAACTGTGAGGAGGAGGAAGCCTGGTTGAGGGAGTGCACGCAGCTGGTAGAGGATACAGCCCTGGGCAGGGATCTCAACCAGATCGCAGTGGCCCTGCAAAAACAGAAGGTGCCAGCTACCCTATGCCCTGGTGGTCCCCACTTCCCTGCCGCCCTTCCCTTCCCCTCACCAAGCTGCCTGCTCTGCACTCCACCAGGCCCTGGAAGCAGAGCTCCGCAGACACCAGGTCAAGTGCGCGGATCTCCTGCAGAGGGGACGCGACCTGCGCGCCCGCGGACCCCCGACGCAGTGGGATCCCCGGGAGCGGGCAGAGGCGGTGCAGGGCTTGTGGCAGTGGCTTCGGGGCCTGGCGGCCGGGTGGGGTGCGCGGCTGCAGGCGGCCCTGCTCGTTCAGCAGGTAGAGCGGCAGCCGGCGGTGGGTGGCCAGGTGGGGTGTGCAGGGTCAGTCGCACTCAGCTGCCTCCTTCCCGCAGTACTTCACTGATGCAGCAGACGCGGCCGCGTGGCTACTACAGCAGCAGTCAGCGCTGGAGAGCACGTCCTGTGGGCAGGATCAGGCAGCTGCCGAGGCCCTGCTGCAGCGCCACCCGCGGCTGGAGCGCACCGTGCGCACCTTTGGGGCCGAGCTGCGGCAACTGGATGAGCAGGCGCGGGCGGCCGCAGCCCGGGCATCGCTTGCAGTAAGCGCGGGGACGCGGCAGGGACCCAGACCTACAGCTCCGACTGTGCACATGCTCTCCGCGTGCGCCCATCTCCCACCGCCAGGCAAAGGGCGGAAATGCGAGGGCTTTGGTGGCCCTGTCCTGGAACTGTGGTCTTCCCTGCACACCCCTCCTCAGCAGCATCTCACCTGCTACACCAGCCCAGAGTTTATAAAATCCAGCCTGCCCCTGGGCATGGAGGTCACCTAAGTATGACTTTGCTCACTTTGCCCACCAGTTCCCAGGCATTTTCAGGCTCCTTCAGGAATGTCCCTGTTACTTTCACCGCCCCAGGTACTACTACCTCTGGCCCCACCCTGCCAAGCCTTCTGATGCTTGGGGGAGCACCCTCTGGACACACTGCCCCCTGTCCTGTCCACACAGGTGGTGTCTGCCCTGGGCTCTCCGATGGAAGACCCAAGGAACCTGGGGGCCTGCTGTGAGGTTTCTGGCCATTCGGGCCCCCTGGGCACCCAGAAGATGGCCTTCCCTGCTGAGCTTGGCCCTGACTTTGACCCAAACACCATACTCCAGACACAGGACCGTTTGACCCAGGACTATGAGGGTCTGCAGGTCCTGCTAGAGGTAATGTTCCATGTTTTGGAAATGTTAACAGAGCACACACTCTGTGCTAGACCCTGGGCTGTGAGCCCAGGGACAGAGTAGTGACTGGACATGCTCACTGCCCTGAGGATTTATGTCATGGCAGAGAAGATGTGAAATATGTCACTAGATAGATGCTAGTGTGATTGGAGCAGGTGAGAGGAGAGCCCGCATCAGGCTGGGGAGGCTGGGGAATCAGGAAAGGCATCTCTGAGGGAAGGCCATTTAGGCTGAGACCTGAACAAAGAGAAGCTGAGAGGAGGTGAAACCAGGGGAGGGAGGGAAGATACTGAGGAGACCATGTTCATGGCAAGACCTACACAAAGGCAGGGAGGAGGCCTGATGCAGGAGTGCCCGGAGCCTGGAAGTAGGTCAGAGTGGCAGGTGGCTGGAAGAGAGCCTGGAGGGGAGGCAGGGGAGCCAGCAGAGCCAGGTCCCTCGGGAAAAGAGTGGCTGGTCCCTAAGAGCCAACTGCCAGAGGAGGACAAGGTCGAAAGAGCACCTTCTTCCCGGGCCCTGAACCTGACACTGAGCTCTGCCAGCGTCCTCCCCTGGACCTCAGGCAGAGGGCCCAGGGCCCAGTAGTGGGGCCAGCACCCTCTCGGGCCTTGGCCCTGGGCTCTGCTGGTGTGTGTGTTGGGGGTGAGGGGTGGATCACGGGGACCTGGTCTGAGCACCCTGTCGGGGACACTGGCCCTCTCACCCCAGCCTCTGGGCCGACGTCTCCACAGCACCGCAGAGCCAGGCTGGAGGAGGCAGTGGCCCTGTCTGGCTTGTACAGCTCGTGTAGGGATCTCCAGTCCTGGCTGGAAAACCAGACCAGCCTGTTCCAAACGCTGCAGCCCCAGGCTGACAACTTAGAAGCTACCCAGCTCAAATATGAGGTACGGCCCCCTTCAGCCAAGGCAAGGCTCTTACTACCGGCCCTGCTGCCCCTCCTTACTACTGTCCTTCTCCCCCTCACCTTGCAGCTGCCTCACCATCATTAACTGCTGTGCCTGTTTTCTGTGTTAACCATGGTCCTGAAAGGAGGGGGCAACAGAGCTGGCCTTGAATTTTTTTATTAAGATATAATTGACATGCAACATTTTATTAGTTTTGGGTATACACGATAATGATTCAATGCTTGTATGTATTGAAATGATCACCACAATAAGTCTACTAGCATCAATCATATAAATTTTTTCTCTTGTGATCAAAAGTTTTAATTATTTATTCTTTTAATAACTTTCAAATATGCAGTACAGTATTATTAACTATAGTCACCATGATGCACATTATATGCCCTTGACATTTATTTTATAACCAGAAGTCTGTATCTTTTGGCTCTCTTCATCCATTTTGCCCACCCCCTACCCTCCACCTCTGCAAACCACCCATTTGTTCCCTATAACTACGAGCTTGGGTTTTTCTTTTTTATCCCACACATAAGTGAGATTATACAGCGTTTGTCTTTCTTAGTCTTATTTCACTTCCCATAATGCCTTCAAGGTCCATCCATATCTTACCAAATGGCAAGATTTCATTCTTTTTTATGGCTGAATAATATTCTGAGGTGTGTGTGTGTGCACACACCATATTTTCTTTGTCCATTCATCCATCGGTGGACTCTTATATTGTTCCATGTCTTGGCTATTATAAATAATGTTGCAATGAACGTGGGAGTGTATTTATCTTTTCCAGTTAGTGCACTCATTTTCTTTGGGTTAATACCCAATAGTGGAATAGCTGGATCATATGGTATTTCTATTTTTTATTTTCTGATGAACCTCCATACTGTTCCCTGCAGTGGCTGCACCAGTTTACATTCCCACCTACAGAACACAAGGGTTTCTCCACATGCTCACAACACTTGTTATTTCTTGTCTTTTTGACATTAGCCACTCTAACAAGTGTGAAATGATATCTCATTGTGTTTTTGATTTGCATTTCCCTGATGATGAGTGATGTGGAGCATCTTTTCATGTACCTGTTGGCGGTCTGTATGTCTTCTTTGGAAAAATCTCTATTCAGTTCCTCCACCCATTTTTTTAATCAGATGTTTGCTTTTGAGTTGTATGAGTTATTTATATGTCCTGGACATTAATTACTATCAGATATAATATATATATATATTTTTCCCCCATTCTATAGGTTGCCTTTTCATTTTGTGGATGGTTTCTTTTGCTGTGCAGAAGCTTTTTAGGTTGATGTAGCACAACTTGTTTGTTTTTGCTTTTCCTGCCTTTGTTTTTGGTGTCCAATCCAAAAAATTTCCACCAAGACCAATGTCAAGAAGCGTACCATTTATTTTCCTCTGGTTTTATGATTTCAGGTCTTACATTCAAGTCTTTAATCCATTTTGTGTTAATGCTCGTGTATGGCGTCAGATTGTGGCCCAGTTTCATTCTTTTGCATGTGACTGTCCAGTTTTCCAAGCACCATTTCTTGAAGAGATTGTCTTTCTCCCATTGCATATTCTTGTCATTGTCATGTATTAATCGACCATATATGTGTGGGTTTATTTCTGGCTCTCTATTCTGTTTCATTGATATATGTGCCTGTTTTATGCCAGTACCATACTGTTTTGATTACTACAGCTTTGTGATACAGTTTGAAATCAGGGAGAATGGTACCTCCAGCTTCATTCTTCTTTTTCAAGATTGCTTTGGCCATTCAGGGTCTTTTATGGTTTCATACAGATTTTAGGGTTGTTTTATTTCTGTGTAAAATGCCATTGGAATTTTGATAGGGATTGCACTGAATCTGTAGGTTGCTTTGGGTAATAATGGACAATTTAACAAGATTAATTCTTCCAATCCATGAACACAGAATATTTTTCCATTTATTTGTGTCTTTAATTTCTTTCAGCAATATCTTACAGTTTTCAGTGTCCAGGTCTTTCACCTCCTTGGTTACCCTTATTCTTGGGTATTTGATTCTTTTTAATGCAGTTGTAAATGGAAATGCTTTCTTATTTTCTCTTTCTGATAGCTTGTTGTTAGTGTATAGAAATGCAACTGATTTCTGTATAATGATTTTGTGTCCTGCCACTTTACTGAATTCATTTCTTAGTCATAACAGTATTTTGGTGGAGTCTTTAGGGTTTTCTATGTATGTGTCATCTGCAAACAGTGACAGTTTTACTTCTTCCTTTCCAATTTGGATGTCTGGCCTTGAATTTTTAAAGGGCCCTCCCAGCCCTTTAAGGGCACAGATCCCTGTCCTCCAGAGGGGTGCATCTTGAACATCTCTGTAGCAGAGTGTGTCATTTGTAGTCTTGAGGGGAGTGTGGGAAGAGAAAAAAGCCTCCTCAAAAGCCTGGGTTCTCCTTTCCCCCAGAACTTTCTTACTGCTCTGACTGGGGGAAGTGGCCTCTGGGCTGAGGTCAGCAGCTCTGCTGAGCAGCTGAAGCAGAGATGTCCTGGAGACTCCCCTCAAATCCAGCAGCAGCTAGAGGAACTGAGCTGCAGGTGAGAATGAGCAGGAAGTGCAAGGTATTGGGAGCAGGTTGGATTCAGTGTGCTGGCCTGAGTGCCTGCCTGCCCACCTGCTGAGGAAAGATGTGTCAGGCACAGATTGGAGAGGGTGTGGAGCTGGCAGGCCTGGCAGCTCCTATCACGTGAGCCGTTGGCCTCAGCCCCAGGATGACCAGGGAGGTGTCCCTGTGATGGAGACATCCCTACTCCCTCTGCCCAGGTGGGAGAAGCTGGAGGCCCTGAAGAAAGAGAAGGAAATGCAGCTGGCACACACCACAGATGTGTGCAGTTTTCTGCAGGAGTGTGGAGACACGCAGGTCCAGCTGCAAGGCATGATACTCCAGCTAGAAGCCCTGGAGCTGGGGCGCTTGGAGGGCAGCCATCGTACCCTGCAACTGGCCCCGCAAAAGATGCTCGTGCTGGAGAGGAGTATCCACCACCTGCAAAGCCTGGCCATAAAGTATGGCCTGGGTTTGGCACAGTGCTGGTGCCCTGGGAGGCAGGGAAGGCCTGAGCAGGGTTATGAGGAAGGGGACAGAAGTTGGGGTAGGGGAAGATGGATAGGATGTGCTGTCTGAAGAGTGGGAGACAGTGTGAAAAAATGCTCATGGCAGAAGGGAGTGCCTCACGTGCTTGTAGCCCCTAGGTGGAGGGCGAGGTTGGGGCTCAGAGTTGCCACCGCTTTCCCTGGGGAACTCAGGCCTGGGCACTGGGCCCAGGGCAGGCACTGACTGGGCAGTGGCTTTGTCTCCCAGAGTCAAGGAGTCGGGCCCTGCGGAGAGCCAGTCCCTGCAAAGACAAGTGGGGACACTGCAGGGGCTGCTGGACCAAGTGCAGCAGCAAGTGGCCCAACAGGCCCAAGTGCAGGCCCAAGCACAGGCCCGGCAGAGCTTCCTGCAGGAGAGCCAGCGACTGCTGCTATGGGTGGAGGGTGTCCGGGCTCAGCTGCACAATGACAAGGATGTGGTGGACCTGGCCTCAGCCCAGAGGCTGCTGATGGAGCACCAGCACCTGCTAGAGGAGATTCACCTGCAGCAGGAGAGGTCAGGACAGGAGGGCAGACAAGGCATGCTCTGGGCTGGCCAAGGCCTTGGGGGATGGGTCACCAGAAAGGGAGAGGCAGGCAGCAATGCATCACTCTGGGGAGTGGCCCAGGCTGGTGGCTGGCATGGTGCCCAAGGCAGGTTTTCAAGGAGGGTGATGTAACTGAAAACTGGTGCATCCTGCACACTTCAGGGAGGGACCCAGGGCAGAGTCTGAACTTCCTGGAAGGTTCTGTCAAGTGCAGGCTTGGCCATACCCCATGCAGGTGACCCTGATGGAATGCTTTCAGTCAAGGCAGTCTAGCTGCCTGGCCATTCCAGGTACCGCAGACCCCACTGGCCCCTAGAGTCAAATGGCTCAGGATCCCTGCATGGGACTAAGACACCCACCTCCTCAGTACAGCGATGTCTCTTCTCCTGCAGGGAGGATGATACAGGTCTGTCAGGTAGGCAGGATTACCCCACATGAGGGGGCCTGACGACTGGCCAAGCAGGCACTAATCCACCCCCCACCCACCCCCATCCTGTGCTCACAAGACCCTTCTATCTGTTCAGGGCTGCATCAGCTCAGGATATGCAGCCTTTTCTAATTGTTACCCATTTCCCAGCTGTGTGCCCTGTGGGCTGACCTGGCTGAAGGGCACCTTTCCTAGTCACTCAAGGTCCCATATGGGCCTGCAGTGGCTCTGCAAACTGGCACAGATAACGGTTTGAGTGAATCCTCTGCACTGGGCCACCCCAGCCCATCTAATTCCCTGAGCATCAGCCAGCAGGATGGCCAACTGGTGTGACATGGCAGGGAGCAGGGGAACGACTGCGTCCTGAGTACTGGTGCTGGGCCTGTTACATCCAGTGTCTCACCAGTAGGCCAGGGCACAGCTGTCCCACAGGATGACTGAACCAGTGGGGCTGAGCAGCCTCAGTCCCCATACGGATCACCCTTACGGCCAAGTCAGGGAGAGGAGCGGGTGGGCTTTGACCCTCTGCCTCTTGTCCTGGACAGGCTGCAGCAGCTGGAGGCTCAGGGCCAGCCCATTGCGGCCGTGGACTCCCCGGACTCCCAGGAGGTGGCCTGTGCTCTGAAGCTCCTGGGCCAGGAAGGCTGGGGGCTGCAGGCTGCCTGGGAGCAGAGACAGCAGTGGCTGCAGGAGGGGCTGGAGCTGCAGAGGTTCAGCCAAGAAGTGGATAGTTTCACTGCCACCTGTGCCAACCACGAGGCCTTCCTAGGGCTGGACAGCCTTGGGGTATGAAGCCAGGGGTGCACAGTTGGGGTGCCGCTTCCCCTCACTGCAGGGAGCTTAGAAGGGTGCACGGGGTGAGATGGTGCTGACCCACATCCTCCCAGGCCTGACCCCAGGACCCTGCACCCCCAGGAGGACGTGGGGGAAGCCCGGGGCCTGCTGCAGCAGCACCAGGAGTTTGGGAGGCTCCTGGGCACCCTCAGTGCTCGGGCAGAGGCGCTGCAGGCACAGGGCGAGAAGCTGTCTCAGAAACAACACCCTGCTGTACACAAGTGAGCCTGGGCCTGTCTGGGCGGCCCTCCTGCCCTTCCTTTCCCAGCCTGCACAGGCTGTTGCCCTGAGGCCAGGAGAGTGGGGTGGGGGTGCACCCTGGGCTGCAGTGGGTCTGGCCTTTGGGGTGGGCCTCTGGCAGGGGGGAGCCCTCCCACACCCGACCCCATTCCAGCCTGCCCTCCAGGATCAGAGAGCAGCTGCAGAGCGCCCAGGCGCAGTGGGCCGGGGTCCGGGAGAGGAGTGCGCAGAGGACAAGGCGGCTGCGGGCTTCCCTGCGGCTCCAGGTGAGGGGCCAGCCTGGAGCAGGAGGCCCCCAGGAGCAGTGCCTGAGTCCCCTGCTGCTCTGCCAGCTGTGTGCTGTGTGGGGCCCTGTCCGCTTTACAGCGCACTTGCCCACACCTGCTGTCACCCTCACAGCACCTCTTGTGAGACAGGCATCATGACTTGATTTTTCCAACTGAGGCCACACCACACAAGGCAGGGCTGGGCCCAAGTCCTGAAGAAGCCCCTCCTCTTCCCTCTTCCCACTACTTCCTTTCCCCCTTGCTTCTGGCCACACTCTAGGCTCTCACATGGGCCATGGGCACCAGTTGCAGACCTTAGCTCTGACAGATATATTTGTTCAGCCCCTCAGAGGGGCTCAGAGCTGGGCCAGTCCACAAGCTCCAGGAACTTCAGCCTGTTTGGAGAGAGATGGTCATGCAGGATGTGATGTGGGCTGCAGCAGCAGGAACTGACCAGGCGCTCCTCCTCTCTGGGCACAGGGCATCGTGGCACCCAGGCCCTGACTCCCAGGCTTCCTCCTGCTATGATCATGGCTTCCTTGTCCCCACCTGGGAGCAGCAGCCCCGGGCCCCTCCTCTCTTGCACACTAGGTTTGACTCTGGGTCATGTTCTCCCCCAGGGAATCCCTGAGACCCCTCTCCCTGGTGGTGCTTGTGCCAGCCCTCAGCCCCGGTCTGTGAGACCCGCTCTGTCCTGGTTCTTGTGCAGGAATGGAAGCAGGACATGGCGGAGCTGATGCAGTGGATGGAGGAGAAGGGGCTGATGGCAGCAGATCAGCGCTGCTGGGAGCCTGGCAGCACCCTGCAGAAACTCAAGCGGCACAAAGCAGTTGAGCGCGAGCTACGAGCTGCCCATGGTCGCATGGAGGGCCTGCAGCAGGTGCAGGCACTGGACAGAGGGTGCAAGGCCTACTCGTCTTTAAGTTCCCAGCCCAACAGCATGGCATATATTCATGGGACACACTCACTGAAGGAAGAAGCAACCTCAGTTACCACGGAATTAGGGTCCCCAGATTCCTCCTTTACTCAGCTGGGCATCCCCTTGTTCTGGCACCCAAACCAGCCCAGGAAGCTTGCATTGTCCCTTCCTCCCCACTACCCCCCTCCCCAGAGCAGCGCCAGAGCCTGCCAAGCCCCCTAACTTCCCCACTGGCAGTCTGATGCCTGCTCGCCCTGTTCCACTTGTGGGCATGAGAGGAAAGCCCTACTGCCTCTGCCCATGTGAAATGCTTGCAACCAGTGGAATGCAGCTTGTAGCCAGCCACCTCCCAGCTCTGCCACCTGGGTCCAGCCTGTGTGGCCACTCATGGTACCAGCAACACAACAGAACTCCCTGGCCTTTGTGTCCACCCCAGGCTGGGAGGGAGCTGTTGGACAGCAGGCTGCATGCCCAGGAGGACGTGCAGGTCAGGCTACAGGGCCTGAGGAACAGGTGGGAAGAGTTGAACCACAGGATGGCAGAGCGCGGAGACCAGCTCCAGGAGGCTAGGCGGCAGGACCAGCTCTGGGGGCTGCTGCAGGTGAGTCAGAGAGCAGGGCAGGGCACTGGAGGGAAACTGAAGTTGGGCTGGGATGGGAACAGGCAGATGGGAAGGGGAGGAGTCTGGGGGTTCTGCTGACACTGGAGCAGTGCTAGGAGGTCCTGCAGCCCTTGGAGGCCTCTGGCCTGTGGCAAGTTGAGCCTGGCTTTACCTATCAGGGGCCAATACAGAGTGTGTGATCAGCACAACTTGAGTCCCCCAGGGAGGGAGCAGCATGGGGCGTTGGGGGTGTGCATGGGACTGTGGGGGAAGGTTTGGGCACCGCGGGTTGGAGGTGCACAATGGCAGGGACAGAGGTCCCCAGCAGATCCCGGTGAACCTGGTGTGCTATAAGCACTGCAGTCATAGGACCCAAGAAGGGTCAACTCTCAAGCCTATACATACAGAGCCTAAGGCAGCACCCTGGGCCCACCCCCAGGGTGCCAAGGAGAAGATGGAGCAGCTGGAGGGGGCCCTGCAGAGTGCAGAACCGGGACAGGGCCTGTGCTCCAGCCAGAGGCTGCAGAAACAGCACCACCAGCTGGAAGGCAAGAGCCAGGCCCTGGCCAGCAGGATGGCTGTCCTGGCTGCCCAGGCCCACCTGCTGGCCGATTCCCAGGCCATCACGGAGGAGACCCAGAAGTGTCTCCAGAGGTACCCACTTGTTCCATCCTAACCCCACTGTGTGTCACCCTTTCATGTGAACATGAGTGTGGCTCCACCCAGGGAGCCCGGCCGAGTAGCACCTATGCGGCCTGAGGTTGTCCACATCTCCTCCCTAATGAGTAGAGTCATCCCAAGGGTGGGGGCTCAGAGACCCCAAGCAGGCATCTCAGTACCTGTCCTACGCCTGAGGTCAGGCAGGGCAGCTGGGTCCGGGCCTTCCCCAGCTGCCCTGCCCCCGTCGGGTAAGGCTTTCCCCAGCCCCCTGCCTTGTTCCCCAGGGTTCCTAGGCCGGACAGAGGAAAAGACTGCTGGCCTGCTTCTCACTTGTCCCCAGCCTCTCCTATCTCCTCTGCTTCCACCCAGGTTCAAGTCCCTTCAGGGACATCTGGCTGCGCGGCGCTTGCAGCTGCAGGCCTCAGTCACGCTGTACCGCTTCTACCAAGTGAGCAACACAGAGCTCACGTGGGTGGCTGACCACATGCCCAGTGCTGGCTCCACCAGCCACTCCAAGTGCTCAGACAGGGCCCGGAGCCTTCTCCGCAAGCACGAGGCAAGGGCCCCCTTTTCCTCCCCGAATCCCTGAGGTCCCATTCCCAGACCTTAGAAGCCCTCTGTCACTACTCAAGGTGTCCTGATTTCCAAATCTGTGCCCCCAGCTATCTGTCTAGTTTTCCCACAGTGAGGCCCACAGCCACATCCATGGCTCCATTCCAGGCCCCCTGTGGCTAAGGGCACAGTGGAGGTGGCAGCCCCTCTTGCTGTTCTGTGGCAGGAGCTCCAGGCAAAGGTAAAAGCCCACCAGGGACAGGTGCAACAGGTGCTAGGGTCTGGATGGAGCCTAGCAGCCTCAGGGCACCCTCAGGCCCTGCGCATCACGGAGCAGTGCCAGAAGCTGCAAGGCCACTGGGTAGAGCTGCAGCAGACTTGTGACGCACAGGCCCGGTGCCTGCAGCAGGCTGTTGCTCTCCAGCAGGTAGGATGCAGAGAGCACAGGGTCAGGGGGAGTGGCAACAGTTGGGCAGGCTCTGACTGAGGCCCGTGGGACCTGGAGCTCTCGGGGTGGGTCAGTGGTGAGAACTCTGGCCCAAGAGCTGGTCCCCATGTTGGGACAGAAGCCTCTTTATGCTGGCTGATGGACAGTCTAGCGTGATGTCCCCAAGAGGTGATGGAGGGTCCCTTCTGAGATTATCAAGGTAAGTTGGCACCATTCTTGGCAGTATTTTCTGGATGCATCAGAGCTGGAGGACTGGGTGGAAGAGAAACAGCTGATGGTGAGGAGTCAGGACTGCGGGAGAGATGAGGCCACCACCATCAGGCTCATCGAGAAGCACCAGGTACGGTGTCCTGAGCATCCCCACACCGTCTGGACTGAGGTAATGGTAGGGTGACGGTGAGCCATGAGGAAAGGGTCTATCCCACTCCCAGAGCATGCATCCTGCTTCTCAGAGGCACAGAACCCTGCTCTTTCTGCCTGAAGATGCGGCCAGCCCTTCCCACCCCTGCCCGGCCCCTGCAGGGCCACGCTCAGCCCCAGCAGTCCCCTTCTTAGAGGCAGTCCCTTTGCAGAGGCCCTCCCCCTGCAGTAGTCTCTTTACTAGTCTACACCCCGTGGCCTCGGCGGGGGGGTCCCCTTTTTGCTTCTCTCCACTCCTTATCTCAGGACCGCCTGCTCTAGCCTTCTCCCCGTCTTCCACGGGTTCTTCCTCCCATATTTGAATATCATCCTTTGGGTTTACCCAGTGCCCTCCTGAAACCTGCCTCCCCCAACAAGCTGCCCCTGATCAAAGGCGGGAGGCCTGGAGTGCCATCTCCTTCCTGGGATGGGAGTCTCAGGACCCGCCCTGCAGCCGTTGGGGTTCCTGTTGGCACCGAAGTGTCCTCTTGTCTGGGCCCTTTTCTGGTAGCCCCAATCGTCGGGGTTTCAGGGTCCTATCCCTGAGGACTCTCTGTGCATCTCTTCTTCTGTGCTCTTGGGCCCAGGGCAGTGCCTCCTGTACCCTCCCTTCCTCGGCCCAGATCACCCGGCACCCACCCATCCCCCTAAATAGCAAGCCCTCTGCAGGCACAGACTGTGTCTTCACTGTTATGGAGCAGTAAGAACCCCACCAGTGTGGAGTAGGTGCATAATGGACAGCACGGATGGCTGGGGGTGGAGGGACATGTGGATCTATGAGTGGGTAGACGGGTGGGGGTGGCTGTTTAGATGAATGAGTCACCCAGTCTGAGCCTGGCATGGGTCCCTGTGTGCTGGCAGGCCCTACAGCAGGAGCTGGTTCTTCACTGGAGCTTGATGGAGAAACTTGACCAGAGGGCCCAAATCCTCACTGGCCCCAAGGCCGGTGAGCAGCTGTGTGTGGTTCAGGAGAGGCTCCGGAAGCAGCTGCAGGCACTGCAGGAGTTGGCAGCCACACGGTGAGGGACACTGTGCCCACTCGGGGTACAGGGGCACAGCTGACTGTTCTGTACCATGACCCTGAGTCGAAACCCATGGGCTCAGGCCTCAGAGGCGTGTCAGATGAGTCCTTGATGTTCGCTGCTCACCTCTTCCCATAAATAGTGAGAGCCCACTGGGCAGAAGCTGGCACCTCTAGCTCCCAGCTCTCTGTCCCTTCCCCTCGTCTGCATCCTTAGCTGCCCCCCGCCATCTTCCTTACGCCTACTTCTTGCCTCCAGAGCTGCCGGCAGGGCAGAGACCGTGAATGACCTCCAGGTCACTGCTCTTGCTGGGCCGGCTGGCCCCAGCCAGGTGGGCCACTAGCTTCTGCAGAACTGTGGGCTCTCCCCACAGGGACCGGGAGCTGGCAGGGACTCTGACACTGCATGAGTTCACGAGGGAGGCTGAGGAGCTGCAGGGCTGGCTGGAGAGCCAGAAGCAGGTGGCCAGAGGAGGAGAGAGCCTTGGCGAGGACCACGAGCACATCCTGGTGAGCAGAGGGCTGGGCAAGGCAGGAGTCCCGAGGCACATGCTGGGGACGGCTGGGGCGGGGTGCGGCTGGCTGTGCTGGGCTGCGGATGTCGTGAGCCCTGGCTGAGCAGAAGCCTTCTGAGCAAAGTGGGCAGGCTCTGTGGCTGTCTAACCTTTCATTGCCCAGACGGCACCCAAGCCACCTCACTTCCCAGGCTGCTTGCTGCCTCACCAGCTGGGGCTCACCCTGTCACCCACTCCCCTCTTCTCCTCAGCACCTCTGCACCAAGTATGCAAGGTTTCAGCACCAGGTGGAGATGGGCGGTCCGTGGGTGGCAGCCTGCCAACAGCTGGTGGAGAGCCTGCTGGAGTGTGGGCACAGTGCCGCCCCCCAGGCCCATCAGAGGCAGCAGGATCTGCAGTGAGTGCCCAGTGGGCCAGGCCGGGGCTGCGGATTTAGGGAGCATGCTGGGCCGCTTCTGGAGTGCTAAGAGAGGGCCGTAGCTCTGAAGGCCACACTGGCTCTGCCTGCCCACAAGGAGTCTGGGGAGAGGGCTGGTTCCCAGGCAGCTGTGCCAGCCACAGGGAGGCAAGCCTGGGTGGGCATGTCAGAGAGTCCATCTGGACCCCTGGGGTACTTTTTCAGGCCATTAGCTCCCAGACTTTGAGAAGGAGCTAGAACAAGACTGCCTCGCTGCCCACCTGGCTGGTGTGGATCCACCCACAGCCTGTAAGCTTTGAGCCAGGGTCATAACCTGTTCATAACCCCTGGCATGGAGCCCAGACTGGTGGAAGCCTTAGGAGCTCAGTGACAGTTAGCTGAGCAAATGAGAAATGGAGAGAGGATGCAGCTTCTGCCCTTGAACATTTGTAATCTGGTTGGCGTATTGAGACTAGAACACACACGACAGGAGTATCACAAGACATTGAAATCAACTAAGCACTGAGTACAGTAGCAACAAAGGACTGAACTCATGGTAAAGCTGGAAAGACAGACTCCAAGGAGGGAGGTTCGCAGGCAGGGCCAGAGGCAGGACAGGGTGGTAAGAAGGGGAGCTCTGGGCCAGTCTTGGGTGCAGCCCACAGAAGAAGAGGGCTGACCAGACCTAGAGAAGGGGCAGAATGAGCTGCTGGATCAATGGCTAATATGCTGCTGGTCTTCTGCATGCCTGGGGCAGGGCTGCCTGGACAGAGCTGCAGGAGCTGACCCAGGCCCAAGGCTCCCTGCTCCGAGATGCTGAGATCACCCTCAAGGTTCACAGAGATCTGTTGGAAGCCCTCACCCAGGTCCAGGTGTGAGCCCAGAGGGACGGAGGGGATTCTTTCTAGAAGTGGATCAACCCCAGGCTCAATGCCCCTCCTTCCATTCCGGATCCCCTTGGCCATCTCCTCTCCTCAGGAGAAAGCCACAAGCCTTCCCAGTGACATAGCTCCAGACCTGCATGGGCTGGAGGCCCAGCTGAGGAGACACGAGGGGCTGGAACGTGAACTTGTGGGCCCTGAGTGGCAGGTGAGCCCATGTCTGGGTGCCTCTCCCAGTCAGGCCCCTGCAGTCTTCTCAGGCCTGCCCATCTATTCATCTAGATTCCCCATCCTCCCTCAGGTCCACCATTTGGGCCCCTTCTGCTTGGCAGGGTGTGGAGATGAAAGGGCTTAGGAGATGTGCAGGCCCTTCAGCCTCTAGGGGAATGTGACCCTTCCCTCCTCTACCTTACCCTGAGCCCAGCTGCAGGAACTGCTGGAGGCCGGAGACACAGTGCAGAAGTTGTGTCCAGGGCCTCAGGCCGTTGCCGTGCAGCAGAGACAGCAGGCTCTGGTGCAGGCTTGGGAGGCCCTGAAGCTGCAGATGGAGCAGCGCAGGGCCCGACTGAAGCAGGCACTCCTCCTGGCCCACTTCCACACAGCGGTGAGGGCCCCTTCCCCTTGGGCTGTGTGTGTGGGCTGCACTTTGCACGTGCATGTGCTCATGAGGCCCTACAGCTCTGGAGGGAAAGCAAGTGTGGACACAAGGTAGAAGAGCACGGGCATGTCTGAATGTCCATCTGGCTAGTCAGAGGGCTGAGCACAAGGGGCATAGCTGTGACTCTTAGATTTGGGTCAATGCCAGCCCAAGTGAATAACAGGGCAATTGGGAAATAGGGGTGCCAGCCAGGGCTGGGGGAATAAAAATGGCCCAAGAAAGCCCATATCATGAGATGTAAATGTCCTAGATAGTGGCCTCTGGATCAGCCAGCATCTCCTGAACATGGGTGGAGAGAGGAGGGTGATATTGAAGCTATGTAAGGTGGAATGGCTGTGTTCATTGACTATCTAGCTGGAGAGATGAGCCTAGTACCCCATACAGTCCCAGGAGTCCCCAGGTCCTGGTACCTGGTAGACCAGGAGGCCCAAACTATAACACTGCAAAAAGGCTTGGGTATAGTGCCCTGGCTCTACCACTTTCCAGCAGAGTGGCCTTGACCAATCCACTTAACCCTAGATGGCTACCCTATTTGTTTCTAGAGTACACAAAACTCCTTCTCACAGATCATGCCATTTACCCTTCCTCATCTATGCAATGAAATGTTTGGACTAGGATCCAAGGCCCTTCCAACTCTAATATCATGTTTGTACACAAATCAACAGAAGACAGTTTGTAGATATTAAATCAGAAACCCAGAGGACAAGGCAAGCAGTGAGGTAGCGAGGTGCCCGGGAAGGCTGCACGAGGCAAAGCAGGCATTGGCCCTTGAAGAACGGGAGCTTGGAAGAGATGGAAGGAAGGGAGAAGGGAGTTCTGAGTAGGAATGGCAACAGAAGCAAAGGCTAGAGAGGAGTCATGGGCAGGGGCACAGGAAGGCCGGTCAGGCGGCGGGCAGTGCACCCGGGGTGACTGGGGTGGATGACAGTGTGGAACCCTGTCCAGGAGTCCCTGGGAGCCCCACCTGAGGCTCTGACCTGGGACATCTCAGGCCACTCCAGCTGTGTGAGTGGATCCAGGCAGTGGTAGTTGTGCCTCAGGGCCTGGTTCTCGGCCACCCAGCCCAGCCCTCACCCAGCTCTTTCCCTCCATCTCTCTGGGATCCAGGTGCAGGACTACACCTCCTGGGCAGCTGGTGTGAGGCAGGAGCTGCAGGTAGAGGAGAGCGCCCTGGAGCCCAGCAGTGGCCTGCTAAAGCTCAGTGCCCACCAGCAGCTCCGGGCAGAGCTAGAGGCCCAGGAGGGGCTGCAGCAGAGGGCCACCCAGCTGGGCCAGCAGGCGCTTATGGCTGTAGGGACTCCCATCATGGAGGTGGGCCCCTTTCTCTGGTGCCCCCAGCCTTCCCTGCCTCATGCCTGGCACCACTGTGCCACAGCTAGTCTCTCCTCAGAGGCTCCCCTTAGGATGTGCTTGTCGTGTCCATGCGGCTCTCCCCAGGGAGGCCCCCTGCTGCCCGCCCCCAGGTCCAGGAAGGGCTGCGAGCCCTGAAGGAGCAGCGTGAGCAGGTGTTCCAGGCCTGGGGACAGCAGTACGAGAGGCTGCAGGCCAGGTCCCGCGAGCAGCTCTTCCTCAGAAAGCTTGACCGCCTAGACCAGACCCTCTCGGCCCAGGAGGTGGGTCCCCCACACGTCCCCCCTCTTCTCCCTGCCTCCCCTCTCCCTGACTCACTTCCTTGCTTCCTGGGGCTCTGACTTTTCCACAGTCTGCTGGAGGACCAGCAGAACTTCTGGTGTGGAGCCCAGAGGCTGTGCACTGCCTCAGCACAGACAGCTGCAGGTGGGGGAGGGGGCAGCTGTCCAGATGGTCCCTGATGGCCTCTGACTTTTCCACGGGCTGATGCAGGTCTCCCTGAAAACCAGTGCCCTGGGGAGCTCAGTGGAAGAGGTGGAGCAGTTGATACGCAAGCATGAGACCTTCCAGAAGGTGCTGACGGCCCAAGATGAGAAGGTGATAGGCTGGGGCTTCCTGGGGCATGGCCAGAGGTGGGAGTTGGGACAGGGGAGTCCGGGAGTTCTGAATGGGGGACACAGGTACTTGGTGTATACCCACGGGTAATGCTGATGTACAGGTGTACAAGGGCAGCCTGGGGGGCTGGGGGGCTGGTTGGGCCTGACTGGGCAGAGTTGGACATGCGGCTCAAGGAGAGGGCCTGGGATGGGGTGGATCACACTGCAGGGACGTGGGGCTGCTTGGCTCCACATGACACGGTCACTGTGGAGCTGGGAGGCTTTGTCCTGGCTTGCTGGGAGGATTGGCCAGCCCCAGGCCATGCAGGGCTGGGGAAGGGCTTCCGGTGGGCCAGCCCCTGCTCCAGCCTCCCTGGCCTAGGAGAACAGCAGGCTGTGCCTCCCACCCCCACCCCCACCCCCAGGAGGCAGCTCTGTGTGAGCAGGTGAAGACGCTCAGGAGCCCCAGGGTGCAGGGCCTGCTCAGCGCAGTCCTGGAGCGTCGGGCTCGAGTAAAGGAACTGGCAGAGAGCCGGGGACGTGCGCTGCACACCTCTCTGCTGATGACTGGCTTCACCAGGGCTGTGACCCAGGTCAGAGGGCCACCACCAGCACAACGCCTTCCACAGGGGCCACATTTTATGGTTTCCAGGTCACATTCACCTTTACTGGTTCATTCAGACCTCACCACAACTCCATGATGAGGACACTGGAGTTTGGGGAGTTAAATGGCTTTCCCAGAGGCCATGCTGGAGCCCAGAACATTTGGTCTGAAGACTCCACAGTTTCCTGAGCTCTTGAGGGGCCAGGGCAAAGGAAGGCAGGGGGAAGAAACAGAGTAGGCAAGCCTCACCTCTAAAATGAGTTTCCACCCAAAGGCCCTTCCCAGCCCCTTCCTGTGATTGGGGGACCAGCTGGGCCTGGGCAGAACCACTGGATCTCACCTACCAGGCACTGCCCAGCTCTGCCTCTGGGCATCTATGGGGCATCTCCATGGACCCAGGCAGTATCAGCCTCACAGGATGCATGTCCCCACCCCCACCAGGCCGAGGACTGGATCCAGGAACAGATCCAGCAGTTGAAAGAGCCAATCCCTCCTGGGAACCTGAAAGATAAGTCGAGATGCCTGCAGAAGCAGCAGGCCCTTGAGGCTGAAATCCAGGCCCAGGAGGAGGTCGTAACCTCTGTCACCAAGGTAACAGTCAGGCCTCAGGTGTCCGCCCTGCCCCAAGTGTGGACTCCAAGATGGCCATGGGGGAAGGTCTTAAGTGAGCCTGCGATGGCAGAAAAGCAGGCAGAAGGGCGACAGGCAAGATTTTCTGGTGTCCCTTCTCTCCCCAGGAGGGTGAAGCTCTCCTGGCACAGAGCCACCCTCAGACAGGAGAGGTCCCCCAGAGGCTGCAGGCCCTGTGGGAGCGCTGGGAGAGGCTGAGGCAGGCTGTGGCTCTCCGGCGCCAGGACGTGGAGGACCAGCAGAACTTCCTGGCGTTCCTGCAGAGGGTAGACCTTGCAGAGGCCTGGATCCGGGAGATGGTGAGCCCCAGCTGGGCAGGGACAGAGCTGGGGGTGGGAGAGCTCCAGGCCTGCAGCTCCCTGACAGGAACCCCAGCAGGCAATTCCCAAAGCTGCATCCCGCCCAGACACTACCCCAGCAGCTGGGTGCTCAGGGGCTCCAGGCACTGGAGCCTGGTGCTCAGCGTGCTGCTTTCTCGACCCTCCACAGGATATGGTGGTGAACGCTTGTGACCTGGGCCAGGACCTTGAGAGCTGCCAGCGGCTCCACAGGCGGCTCCGCCAGTTCCCAGGAGTCTGGGCCGGGGTAAGGGGGCCCTGCCTGGGAGAGGTCAGCAAGCCACCTGGGCCCCATACTTACTACCTGCATGTGCTCAGGCAGGGTCCCTCATCTGGCCAAGCCTTTGTTTCTTCATCCTTAAAATGGGGATAACACCTACCCTATAGGTAACAGAGCATACATATTTGGTGGTAGTTACATGAATCTATACATGTGATAAAACTGCAAAGACCTATACCTCTCCACCCCTCCACACACGCACACAGGTGAGTGCATGTGGAAGCTGATGAACTCTAATAAAGTCTGCAGTCTAGTTCATAGTTATAGCAAAGCCCAGTTCCTGGCTTTCATATTACACTATAGATATGTAAGATGCTACCATCGGGGAGGCTGGGAGAATGGTACATGGGACTTCTCTACTTCTGCAGTTTCCTGTGCATCAGTATTTATTTCAAATTTTAAAAATAAGGGTGCATGCCATGTAAGAACTTGTTTGTTATGCTTCAGAAGATTGGAGACTGTTGAGAATTAGGCTTGGGGTTGATTAATGATTGTGCATTGAGTCCCCTATACAGAATTTTATTGTTAACAACCATTTGATCAATAAATATGAGAGATGCCCTCTCATAAAAAAAAAAAGGGTGCATGTATTCCTGGGTGTAGTGGATAATCAGTAACCTGCAGCTGCTCATAACTCTCATTCAGCATCTCAAGTTCTCAGCCCCCAAATCTATTTCTCTTATGTGGCACAGAGGAAAGAAATTGGACAAAGGTATTTACAATCAGTAGTTAGAGACCGAATATGTTAACCTCATCCCCCTGATGTAAGTATATATGAATTTTTAAAAGGCTACAGTGCTCTAATCTAAGATGTCCTTTGCTAATGGTGGAGTTTCACAGCCACTCTGCCAGATGCTGTAGTAGAAAGAGCACTAAATAGAATTTAGGAGCTGGGCTTGAATCCTGGCTCTGCCACACATAAGCGGCTGAGCCTCTGAGCTCTGCTCTAGCAGCTACAAAAGGAGAGAAATCCCCTTCCCTGCCGTCATGTGAGCACTTCCCAGGGAAATGTGCACAAGCTCTACACAGGCCAGCTGCTTCTACACAGGGCAGGAAACCTGCTGTCAGAGCCCCTCCCCATCTACCTGTAAGCCCCACACAGCGTCAGCAGTGCAGCCTCAGACCAATGAGTTTTTGGGGTGGAGATACCCAAACCCCAGAAGGCCCAAATTGCCATTTCATTCCACCCCTCACTTTGCAGTTCTTATCCCGAGAAGCTGCATTCTAACTTATAAAGCTGCCATTGATAGGTGTGTGCCTGCCCTCCTCCCTGCGCTCCCCACCAGGAGCACATTGCCTAGCCTTACGGACAGCTCTGGGGCTGCCAGCCCACGGGTATCTTGCTCGCCGCCCCTGGCACACATAGGATGGGTGGCCACGGTAGAGGAAGCAGTTGCCTCCGCTTCCCAGACTTGCTACTTCTCCTGCCTGCTCGACCTGAGCAGACCCTCCAAGTGCTGACTGCAGTGCAAAGAAGGGGCTCAGAGCGGGCATCACTAATGCCCTGCATCATCACAGGACACACTGGATGACACCCACATCAGGAGCATCAATGACTTGTCCCTTCAGCTCAAGAGCAAGGACCCTGAGCAAGTCAAGACCATCTGCCAAAGGCGACACCAGCTCAACCGCAGGCCAGTCCCTGAGCGGGAGGCAATGGGGCCAGGAGGGGGCTGCAGGCCTCCTCAGACAGCCCCTCACCCTCTCTGCCAGGTGGAGCAATTTCCATGGTAACCTGCTCCAGTACCAGCAGCAGCTGGAAGGGGCCCTGCAGACACACACATTGTCGCGAGAGCTGGATGACATCACTGAGCAGATTAGGGAGAAGGTAAGCAGTGACAGGGAAAGTGGTGGGGTGTGGGGCATGGTTAGGGTGAGCCCTCACACCCCCGAGTCTCCCCTGGGTCTCGCTCCTCGCCCCCACCTCCCCTTCAGCTGGGGTGCTTGGAGGTAGGACCCACCAGGGGCCCATCAGGGAGACAGACCGCCAGGGGCTCTCAGAGACTTTGCCGGCCCAGTGGCAGGCCCACTCGGCTCCCTTCTCCCCCACAGGCATCCCATACACCGTTTCCTCTTTTATCCTTGAGCAATCTCAGAACTTAAGGAGGTTCCCACAGGGTTGTGTGAGCAACCTAGGACACACCAGCCAAAGCTAATAGAGGCAGAAGGGAAGAAGTGTTTTGCAGCCCGAGAAGCCCCATGTGAAACAGATGGTGGCGTGCTGTTCAGTGCACGCAAAGGGCTCTGTCCAGCTATTTTTATTCATCTGGTTCCTACCTCAACCAGCCAGGCTGGCTGTCTGTGCCCAGTTCCCCAAATCAATGAGAGTCAAATGAGACAGTCTACATGGGAGCACTGCACGAGTGGAGGTTGCCACCTCAGAGGGAACTTGGACCCCTTGTCTCTCCCGGGAGTCTTCCTCCTCCACAGAAGGAAGGGAAGGGACCTCTGGTCAGGGTCAGCACCCTGCTCCAGCCCACGGAGGGCCCTGGAGAGGGAACTGGGCCGGGTGCTTGCTTTCCACACAGAATCCCTGTGGCTGGTGGTCCCTCTGCAGTGACGGACGAGCTGGAGCAAAGGCCAAGCCAGTAACACCCCATTCCTCCCTAGGCCACTCTGGTCCAGGCCCTGGGCCATGGGAAAGATCTGGAGAGCGTGCAGAGGCTGATATGGAGACATGGGGAGTTGGAGCAGGAACTGGTCCTCATCCAGGCCCGGGTGGAGGTGTGCAGCTGGGCGTGCGGGCAGGACCTCCTCTGAGGGACCCTGGGCAGGCATGCTGAGGGTGGGGGCTTAGGATCTCAAGAGCCAGCCAGGTCTGCTCTGCTGTGCACCCACAGGCTGGGGGCTTCCTACAGCTGGGGGTTCCCCTGACCCTGGCTTACCCCAGCCCCTAGAGCATGAGGTGGAGCTCCTCTGTCAGAGAAGCCCTGGGGCAGCCCCCAGCCTCGGCAGCAAGCAGCGGGAGATGATGGACAGCTGGAGGCGGCTCCAGAGCAGGGCCCAGAAGTGGTACAAAGCCCTGGCCTCTTTCCCTCACTGCCCGCACTGACCCGTCCCCTGACCTCAACCCCCACACCTCTGCTCAGCCCCTGTTTTCCCCAGAGAGTCTGCGTCCATCCTTCAAATAATCACCATCCTTACAAATAACCACAAATAACCACCCAGCCCAGGGGCCCCTCTTTGGCTGAGGGGACTCAGGGACAGAATGCACTGGTGGGCACAGGGGAGAGGGGCTCAGCGGCCCCAGACTGGCTTCTGGACCCTGTGCAGGAGGGAGTCTCTGGATGCGTGGCACCAAGCTCAGAAACTGCAGGCAGTGCTGCAGGAATTGCTGCTCTGGGCCCAGAGGCTGCAGGCTGAGATGGGGGGCCGAAGCACCCCCAGCAGCCCTGCGGAGGCCCAGCGCATGCTGAATGAGCACCAGGAGCTCAAGGTGAGTGGCAGGACTGGGGCCTTTCCTTCTCTCTGCCCTTTCCCGTACGGTGACCCCGACTTTCCCTTCAGTCCTTTTCTGCCTTTACCCTCTTCCACACCACCCCCTCAGTTGTCTTTCCACTGGGCTGCCTCCCTCCCACTGAGCCTCAGCCTCAGGATCTGAACCCAGTCCTATTACAGGCCGAGCTGGACTCCCGAATGGACAGCATCAAGCTGGCCCGAAGCAATGGACAGCGATTGCTTACAGCTGGACACCCATCTGCCCCTGACATACAACAAGCCCTGACTGGTTTAGACCAAGAGCTAAACAGCCTGGAAGCAGCCTGGCAGAAGCACCAGCTCCAGCTGCAGCAGGCATTGGAGCTGCAGGTAGGCAGCCTCCATCCTGCCCCCACCACAGAGGCCTGCACTAACCCCACTGCCCCTGGTCAAAGCCAAAGGCAGAGGGCTGGTGTGCCAGGGGCTTTTCCCAGCACCCACCGCTCAGCTGTCCACTACAAGTCTTGCCTATTGTGGAGTCAGACCTGATGTCCCTGGTCTTGCCACTGGGCCACCAAGAGGATCACTCCACCTGCAGTGACTAGACCTCTGCTCACTTTCTCTTGCCTTTTCCTTTCACAATAGCTGGTCCTGAGTTCCGTGGAACAGATGGAAAGTTGGCTATGCAGCCAGGAAGCCTGCTCAGCCAGTGAGGGTCTGGGGGTAGGTGTTCAACAGGAGTGAGAGAGGGTTTGCAAGTGTAGCATTCAGGATCAAACCAGCCAGTGCTGCCTGATCTCCCTTACCAAGTCAGTCATTAAGCAGTCCCTTACCCATCCGTCATGTCCACTCTTATGCGCTGGGCTTAGGCCCCATGGGGCATGCCATGGGAGCTCAACAGGTAAGGTGTGGCCCTTGACCCCTTCTTGCCTCCATCCCACCACCCTTCTCACCTCTGCTCTCCTCACTTCCTTACACCCGGAGGTTTGATCTCCCCACCACTGTCCCAACCTCTCTGGCAGGTGAGCCTGACTCATGGGAGAGCTCAGAGAATAACCAGATGCTGGCCTGGCCTGTGCTGGTGTAGTCTCTCTCACTGGGAGTGTGGGGGAAAGAATTACTGTTATGGGAAAAGCTCCACCTGCCCTGGAAATTCTGACATCTGACCCATACCCCCAGCACCTTCTCAGGTTGAGTCACTGTCCTCGGGCCTATACAGCCTTGAGGAATTGAAGGGGTATGTTCGGGCAGATCACTCACCATTTGGGAGAGTGTGTGGTGGAATGGCTCTAGGTGGGGAAGCAGATAGCTTGCAGTGGGGAGGGGGTGGCCCCATGAACAGCATCGGCCTCCCCACTCCCACCAGGACTCCTTGGCCAATGTGGACACCCTCTGGTGGAAGCACAAGGCACTTGAGCAGGTCCTGGAGGCACAGGCAGAAAAGATCAACATGCTGGAGGCCACAGCCCACAGCCTGCAGTCGGGTGGGCACCCCGAGGCCCAGAGCACCCTGGGCCGGTGCCAGGCCCTGCTCCTAAGGTACCTACTGTTTTGGGGCTGAGGGAAGCTGTGGGCGGGATGGTGTGGGCATTGGGCATCTGGCTCTCCCCTTCCTGCCCTTCTACCTCTTAGCCCAGGCTCACCAGCCTTTCCCAAGGACTGAGGTGAGATGCTAGTCCCCCACCACTCCCAGCCGTACAGTATGTCAGCCCGTTATAGGAGTCCCACAGCACACAGTCACCCAGCTGAGATAACGGGGAGTCTTACAAAGAAGCATACCCTGGGAAAGTAGAAGAGAAAGGACCTAAGGAAACAGCAGTAGCGGAGCACAGAAGCTAAGCGCAGGGCTAGGAGGAGAGCCCTGAGTTCCTATGCTGTGTGCTCATGGCAGAACTTGGGCAGATTCCTTGCAGAGTCTCATATCTACAAGGAGGGGACAGCAATGCTGGCTCTTAGAGGTGTGGTGAGGATTGAAAAGGTTCCCTTGATGTCCCAGCGCACTGTCTGGCACTCAGGCAGGTTGGCAGGTGTCTTATACTCACTTAACTGAAGCTGCACAGCTTACGAGACACGAGACTCTGCCTTTGGTCCTCATAGGGCCCATCTGGCTCAGCTGCCTCATCCAGCCCCTCAGACATTTGGATTGAGACAGATTTGGCCAAAAGCAGATCTCAGACCGACAGAGGCCTCTGTCCTTCCCAGACTGCCCACCAGGACCCATAAAGTTTGTGGCTTCTCGCGCTAATTGCCTGCAGGCAGGCCATGCCACCCCCTCCTCCTTGCAGGCGTGCTCCACCAAGGTCTTTGATGACAGAGGCAAATGTTGGTTTGCTGGTCACTGTTGTCTCCCTGCTCTGCCACCTTAGGTGATTCCTGCAGACCTGGCTGTACCCCAGGACAGTGCCACCCTGACTCCTCCCCTCCAGGCTTCTGGCATCCTCTAGGGGGTGTCCCCATTCTGTCAAGCCTCTCTGCATCCCCCTTGCCTCCCTCTCCCTTTGGAGGCCCCCACAGGGAGAGACAAGGGTTCACTCTCACACCAATGTGGGCACTATGCTTGTGGGATATGTGTGTGGAACCCAGGGCAGGCAGGGAGTATTTCTATTTATTTTATAAATAGAATAATTCTATTTGTAATTTCTATTTTTGTGCATATGTCAATGTAAATATATTCATACAGAGGCACACATATATAAATCAGTATATATGTATGGACATGCACACACACAAATATATATATCTGGAGGGTGCCTGCTCATAAAATTCTTACTAATAATAGACCATGATCAAAAAAGTGGTTTAGACAGAATATTAGTGTGCTAGGGCTTCTTGAACAAAATACCATAGACTCGGCAACTTAAACAACAGACTTTTAATTTCTCACAGTTCTGGAGGCTGGAAGCTTTCCATCAAGATGTCAGCAGGAATGGTTTCTGCTGAGGCCTCTCCTAGGCCTGTAGATGGTGGTCTTGCTGTTTCTACACATGGTCCTCACATGTTTGTCTGCATCCTAATCTCTTCTTATAAGGATACTAGTCATATCAGATTAGGGCCCATCCTAATAGCTCATTGTAACCTAATTACCTCTTTAAAGATCCTATCTTCAAATACAGTTGCATTCTGAGGTCCTGGAGATTAGAGCTTCAACATACGGATTTGGGAGGACACAGTTCAGCCTTTAACAGACACTAATAAAGAGGGGAAGGCAGATGTCTCCAGTTCAAAGGAAACCCCCAACTCAGGGTATATCAATACACAAGAAAGGCTGTTCTAGGCTGGAAGGGCATGGTTATGCATGGGCACCACTTCAGGTCCTGGGGAGACCTCACGAGACCCTCATTCTGACAGGAAGAAGGCCCTCCTGGAGCTGGCTGGGGCCCGCCGTCACCGGCTGGAGGAGCTCCAGCAGCTGCAGACCCTCCTGCAGGACTCCTATGAGGTTCCCCTTGGGGTGGGCAGTCACTGGGGGAGGAAGGAGTCGCCCCAGGGAGAGACCACCCTCCCTCTTGTCACCCCAGAGGCTGAGGGGAGGGGAGAGCCCTAGGCAATAGAGCTGGTCCTTGCCCTGTGCCCAGGGGGCCATGTGGTTGAGGGACAGGCACCTGGTGGCTCTGGAAGAAGACTGGCAGGACCTGGGTGCGCTGCAGGCACAGCTGTGGAAGCTGCAGAACCTCCAGGCTGAGCTGGACACCAGTGCACGCCACCGGCAGTGGCTGCAGATGGTGAGCGGGGACCCCAGGACGTGCAGGCCGGAGCACGGGGCAGCCCCACAGCCCTGGCAGCCCGCTCTGAACCCCAGATGGCCGACGGTCATCAAGTGTTTTCTGTATATAAATAAGCACCATGCTAAGCACCAAAGGCTGTGGGAAGTAGGAACTTCCCTGGGCACCTTCTCCAAATAGAGCCTTCTCACGAATGTTAGGCAGTTTTTAAAACCATCAGGTCAAGACATATCTTGGAAAGTCATTAGAGGACAGTCAGGGCACAGCAGTAATCCCGTGGGTAAAGGAGTCAACGTGTAGCACCTTTTAAATTTACCATCTCCCACAAAGGGTAGGCCTTGACCCCAGGCTGGCTTCCTCTAATATAAAGTGCCCACTAAGAATTTTAAATGTTTTTTCTCACTTAAACAAATAACCATTATTATCTCCATTATATGGATAAGGATAATGAGCTCAGAGAAGTTAAGATCACACAGCCAGCATGCAGAGACTCTGCCACTGAGGGGCCGGTGGTCAGAGCCCACCCAAGTGCCCTGGCATCAACATCCTGAGCCCATGAGGGTGGGTGTCGTGTTGTGGCTATAGGAGGGGCAGAGGCTGCTACAGGACGGCCACCCGGCCTCGGACACCATTCAGGAGCGGCTACAGGAGCTGGGAGAGCTCTGGGACAAGCTGCAGGCTGACTGCCAGAGGAAGGCAGCCAGGCTACGGGAGGCCTGCAAGGTGAGGCTTTGCAGGCTTCGGAGCAGGCGGGAGGTGGTGCTGGGGCTGTCATCCTCAGGCCCACCTCATGTTCTGCTCCAGGCCCTGTATCTACAGCGGAGTGTGGAGGAGCTGCAGTGCTGGCTGGAGCCCATTGAGATCAAGCTGAGAGTCCCCATCATGGACCAGGACCAGCCTGGGCTAGACGAGCTGCTGGAGGCACAGGGAGAGCTGGAGGCAGCAGTGGACAGGCAGGCCAGGCAGGCCCAGGCCCTGCTGGGCCAGGTGCAAGCCTTTATACAGGAAGACTGCTGCATTGCCCAAGACGTGGAAGATCAGGCCCAGCGGCTGCTTCACAGGTAGATCTGCTTGTATGAGTCCTCCTCACCCTCCTCCTCTCTGCCCCCAGCTCGTCTCCTCAGGGCACAGAGAGGGGCACAGAGGAGGCCAGCTCCAGGTCACAGTTGGCCCTAATACTGATGACCATGGTCACCACCCACCCTGGCCTGCCTCCCACTCCTGCAGGTTCGAAAGCCTACAGGAGCCCCTGTGGGAGCGCAGAGCAGCTCTGGAGGCCTGGAGCCTCCTCCTGCAGTTCCTCAGGGATGCCGATGAGGAGATGGCCTGGGTGCAGGAGAAGCTGTCCCTGGCTGCTGCCCAGGACTACGGCCAGAGCCTGAGTGCCGTGTGGCACCTGCAAAAGCAGCACCAGGTGTGGGCCTGCCCTGGGATGGGGAGGGTCTGCCCTTAGACATATGAGAGGCTCAAGCAGCCAGTGGTGCCAGGAGCCCTCTGCCCCCGGGGGGCTTTGGTGCACGCTGGATTCTTTGCTGGTCACAAGGACAGGCTGCTCCTCAGAGGCAAGTCTGTGGGAGCCCATGAGGCTTCAGGCACACCCTGGGGCCCCGCGAGGAGTGCCCAGCAGCGTCCCCATCCTGTCTTCCCCAACCCCACAGAACCTGGAGAGTGAGATGCACAGTCACGAGGCTCTCACCTGGGCAGTGGTGGACACAGGACACAAGCTCGTGCAGGCTGGGCACTTTGCTGCCTGTGACGTGGCTGCCCGGGTGCAGCAGCTAGAGGACGCCATGGGCTGCCTGCGGGCAGAGGCTGCACAGAGGTGGCAGCGGCTGCAACAGGCTCAGGAGACCCAGCAGGTCCTGACAGAGGTGAGGGGGTGATGCGAAGCACAGAAGGGCGGGCCTGGGCATAAGGACACCCAGTGTGATCACAGCCCTGGAAGGTAACCCCCTGGGGGGCTCCAGACACCCTGTGCATCTTCTGTTACCCCCACTGAGTGGTTTCCTTCCCCCAAGGTCTTCCCTCTGCATGTTTCCCAGAAAAACAGGCCACTAGGTGAGTTTTGTTCTGTTTTGCTGTTTCTTCTAAACCAGAAATTCTCAATCAATGCTCTACATCAGAGTCACCTGGAACCTTAAAGAAATGATACTCAGCCTCTGCTTTCATTAAGGAAATTAAATCATAATCTTTAGGGTTGAGAGCCAGGTACAGGGCATTTTTAAGAGTTCTCAGATGATTTTAAGGTGTAGCCAAGTTAAGAAACACTGCTCTAAATCTTGAGGCCATGCACTCAGAGCTGGGAGCCCTAGGGCATCATCTAGGGAAAACTGTCCCCATCTGTCACCCAGCTCCTGGAGGCCACGTCCTGGCTGGAAGAACAGGGCTGTGCCCTGGATATTGAGGATATGGGCCAGAGGGCCGAAGACACACAGGCCTTCCTGCGGCGGCTGGAGGCCACCAGGAGGAACCTGCAGGGGTTCAGCACGCACATCAAGAGGCTGCAGCAGACAGCAGTCCTCCTGGAGAGCAGGCAGAACCCAGAAAGGTGGGTCAGAACCAGGCCCACCTAGGGAGTAAGAGGGAGGGCACTCCCTGCAGAGGGGAGCCAGGCTGCTCCTGCCTGGAAAGGAAGGGCTCCAGTCAGGTCGTCCTTCCTGCCACAGCCCCAGGGTGCTGGCCCAGGTGCGGATGGTGAGGGAAGCCCATTCAAGGCTGCTGCAGAAAGCAGAGGACAGGGGGCAAGGCCTGCAGGAGCAGCTGCAGCTACACCGACTGGAGCGGGAGGCCCTGTTCCTCAACTCCTGGCTGGCCAGCAAGGTGGCCACTGCCGAGTCCCAGGACTACGGGCAGGACCTGGAGGCTGTCAAGGTGAGTCACTCCTGAGCGAACCTGGGGGAGACTGGATTGAGGCTGAGCAAGGGCAAAGAAAGTGTACACTGGGGAATGAGAGTGAGGCGAGGAGGTGAGCAGAAGGGACGTGGGCGATCTATGGTTCTACAGCCAGGGCTGAGGGACTTCAGAACTGGCACATCCTACCTAGCTTTGTGAGCCGTAAGAGCTGCTGGCTGTCACCTCTAGAGTGACCCTTCCCGGCCCCACACCCTTGCAGGTACTGGAAGAGAAGTTTGATGCTTTCAGAAAAGAAGTTCAGAGCCTGGGGCAGGCCAAGGTGCAGGCCCTAAAGGAGCTGGCAGACTCCCTGGAACGTGCAGCCCCCAGGTGCTATCCCCGGATTCAAGCCCAGCGGAGTCGCATTGAGGCCGCCTGGGAGAGGCTGGACAGAGCAATAAAAACTCGCAAACAGGTAGGTAACCCCAAGGCCAGGCCGGGGGCAGCCGAGGGGCAGCGACAAGTAGACTGTGTGAGTGTGTGTGGCAGGAGGTGGCTGCCTCTAACTCCCAGCGCCAAGCATATAGGTAGTCTCAAAGGCTTCCACCTGCAGCCCTCTCCACCTATCTGGCTTCCTCTTAGTGCAGCTCACCCCTCCAGGGAGAAGCAGAAAGCACGCCTGGTCAACTTCTGACCCCCTCAAAGCCTCCTCTAAACACAGGCTTCCATCTCATTCAGACGCATGCATGTTGATACACACTTAATCATACACAATTAACCAGGCGAGAGCTCGCTGTCAGAGGCTCCTGCCCTCCACTCCCTCCCTCTTCTAATCCAAACGCTCTGAGTGGCTTTGTCTGCCAAGTGCATCTTCAGTTTCTCTACCACCTTTCTTCTCAGCCTCAGTTGGTGGTTTCTAAAAAAGCAGCCCAGCTCCCTGAGCCCTGGACAGACCCCGCAGCTCACTGCTGCCATCTCTGAGGGTTCTGGCCTGGGCAGCCTCCTGAGCTGACCCTCTCTTCCTCAGCCAGCCACCCCCCCAAATCTACCTCTCCCTCAGGTGCACCCGACTCCACCCACTCCAGAGCCTCCACCTCCGCTTTCCGGCAGAGTTAACCCTGTCATCACAGAGAGCCCTCTGGGGCCCTACCTCATCATCAGTAACATCACACATCCATTGAGCAGCTGCCCCATCTAGGAATTTTCCATACCTGGTGGTAATAAACAAGGCACCAAGCCCCCCAGTCCTCCTAGTTGAAAGGAAGTGGCCCAGGAAGCCATGTCTCCAGGGGAGAAAGGAGCTCAGCCCAGAGCAGGCCCTCCCTCCTCTCCTAGAACCTGACTGCAGCCCATGAGGTCCATAACTTTGAAGAGGTGGCAGCTAAGCTCCAGGGCTGGATGAAGGAGAAAGCCACCCTGATGGCACGAGACACCCATGGCCGCAGCATGTCTTCGGTGCAGACCCTCCAGCAGCAGCACAGGTGCCTGGAGGTAAGAGCCCCTGCTCCTGTGGCCCGCCTGTCCCGAGCCCTTCCCTGGGCACAGAAGGGAGAGGGGAGGCCCCTCCCAGCCCAGGGACTGCTTGCCCAGCCTGTAGAGCAGAGCAGAGGCGGCCTGGGAGAGTCTGGGAAGCAGAGTGGGGCTACTCAAAGAGGAGCTGGTGCTCCCTGAATGAGGATCATGCATTATCAGGGTGCTAGGGGCTGAGGCCTAATTCTGTGTTCTGGCAGCAGAGGGAACTGACAGCTATCAAGAAGGAGGTGGCACAGGTGCAGACAGAGGCCTGCCGACTGGGCCAGCTATACCCTGCAGCTCAGGAGGGCCTGGCTGAGCGACTGGCTGAGGTGCAGGAGGCCTGGGTGACCCTGGAGGCAAAGGCCCAGGAGCGAGGTCAGCAGCTGGAGCAGGCTGCCAAGGGCCATGCCTTCCTCGGACGCTGTCGGGAACTGCTGTAGGTGGCATCCTGCCCTGGCTATTGGCTTAGTTGTGCCCCGCAAGATGGGGGGTCCCCACACTCTGTGCAGCTCCGGCCCTGCCCACCCCCTGACACTGCCCTCCTGGTCCTGACAGCAGCTTTCTGTCCCTGCCCTGCAGAGCATGGGCCCAGGAGAAGCAGGCATTGATGTCCTCAGAGAAGCTGGCTGGGGATGTGGCAGGGGCTGAGTGGCTCCTCAGGCAGTATGAGGAACTGGGGCAAGAAATCAAGGAGTGCTGCCTTCAAGCCCAGGATGTACAGCAGGAAGGGCAACAGCTGGTGGGCAAAGGCCACTTCATGTCCCCAGAGGTATGAGCAGGGGTGGGCCTGGGGTTGAGCTGGGGGAGGAGCCCAACTACCGAAGGCTTCAGAGCCCCTAGCAGAAGTGGAACCAGTGGGAGAGGAAGGTCAGGCAAGGGGAGGGGAGAGAGAGGCAGACAAGGGGGTGTCCAGGCTCAGTCTTGTCCTGGCCCCAACACCTCTGCTGGCACCCCAGTCCCTCCCTACCCAGGTGGCTCTGCCTAAGCCACTCACCCACAGCTTCCCCCCACAACCAGGTGACAGAGTGTCTGCAGGAGCTGGAAAGGCAGCTACAGTCACTCAAGGAGGCCTGTGCCCTGCACCAGGAGTGCTGTGAGGAGAGCTGGGGCCTGCAGAAGCTGCGGCAGGGGCTGGACCAGGCCGAGACCTGGCTGGCCTCCCGGGAAGACCTCCTGCTGGACCCCAACTGTGGGGTGAGCTAGGCCCTGCCCTTCAGCCAGCTGCACCTTTAGTGGGCTGCACAGTCTGGCAGCTCCAGCCAAGGGCAGGTCCTGCTGCGCCTCTGCTCAATGGCCACCTAGGCCAGGCTGCAGAGGGGGAGGGGAGGCTCTCGGCACCCGGAGCTGGACCTCACCCTGGCCTGCTTCTCCCCAGAACTCAGTGTCAGATGTGGAGTTGCTGCTCCACAGACACCAGGACTTAGAAAAGCTGCTGGCAGCCCAGGAAGAGAAGTTTGCCCAACTGCAGAGGAAGACAGGGGTGAGCAGAGGGCGGGGCGGGGTCCACAGGGAGTTAGGGGCTTGAGGACTGGAGGAGGGAGCAGTCCTGGTCTTGGCCTTAGAGTTGGGGGCTCCCCAGGGCACTGAGCCCACATCTGATCCTCCAGGAAGGCCCTCTTCTTTCCTTGCCAGCTGCAGTGTCCTGTCACCCCTGTGTCCTGGTAGGCTAGGATGCCACTCCAGGCTAGGATGATAGGGAAGTCCCCTGAGCTGAAGCAGGAAAATACAGAAAACACTGCGGAGATGGGCTCTCTGGGTGGAGCAACTAGGTGAGGAGAGGTGGGGCGTGTGGCCCTGGGCCCAGACCTGATTCACCTTGCTTCTTCCCCCAGGTGGAAGGGAAGTTGCTGCAGCAGGTGAAGGGACTACAGCCCGGGAGAGCTGGCTGTGGACTGACCTCCCTCCAGCAGAGGTCCTCTGCAAGCTGGCAGCCAGGAGTACAGCAGGCCGAGGCGGAGGACCTGCAGCGAGGTGTCCCCATCAGGGCATGCCCGCCCCACACCACCGGCGCCCCCCTGGAGCACACAGCCGAGCAGCAGGAGCCCAGCGGAGCTGGGGCTGAGGGGATAAGGGCCCACACCCCGGAGCCAGACGGACAGGGCCACAAGCCAGGGGTCATGAGGAATGAGGTCAGGGAGTAGACACCCAGCCCACCTTCCAGAAGGGGTCCTTGTTCTCTGTGCTGGTCCTGATGTTTCCTTAGCCCCATCTTAATTTTTCAGGATGCAAAGGGTACCCCCACCATGGAAGGATTTTTAGAGCTTAAGCAGCAGCTCTTGCCTGGAGAGAGGCAGGTAAGAACCAGGAGATTCCTTCTCCAGGCAGCTCCCCACCACAGCCCCACACAGGGCGCCGAGGGCAGGCACCACGGCACTGTGGCAGACCCACTTCACAACTTCCACCCCCTCCCAGATCAGGGGGGGACCCTCTTCCTTCCCAACTTTTTTCCCCGAAAGTCACCCCCTGGCTCCCTCTTTGCCATGGGCACCTTGGCCCAATCCAGGACTTTTCCTGGGAGCCTCCAGAAACGCAAAGGCTTTGACAAGGCTGTAGCCTCTCCTCTGTGTGCAACTAGTGCCACCTCACTGCCCTCTCTCCACAGCCCCGCTCGAGCCCCTGGGATGGCCGACGTGGGGCCTTGGGAGGCAGTTCCCTGAGCCTGTTCCGGAGTGAGCAGACAGCAGCGGAGGTATTAGGCCATAAGGGGGGTGGGAGGCAGAGGACAGAGAGGGCCCCATCGTAAGAGCAGAGATGGCCATGGTGACCCCTGCCCATCATCTCTCCTCAGAACGTGGCTTCTGCAGCCACCCTGGACCTCGCAGGAATCCAGTGTGAGAGGGTGAGGGAGCACCATGGCATGGAGCACAGTTTCTCCTTACGGTGAGGGCCGCATTGGGGGGAGAGAGACACTGGCCCCAGGATGCGCGGCCGAGCAGGCACAGCCTTCCAAGAGCCCAGGGGGAGGGCCCCCCATGGGAGGCAAAGAGCTTGACCGACCCATGGCTGCCTGGGTGGCAGGCAGAGCAGCAGGGTGGAGATCCTGTTCACAGCACCATCTGAGAAGCAGGCTGAGAGCCGGCATGGAGCCGTCAGCAGCAGCAGCACAGCAGGTGGGCTCAGGGGAAGCCTGGGGGCTGGAGGGGGGTGCTGGGTGGGAGGCATCGATTCCTCAGCTCCAGGCTGTTGCTGTTTTATGCCTCAGAAGTTTCACATCTGATACTTCTATAGCCTGAGAGGTAAGTGGGATTATTTTTTCTGAGAATTTAAGGATCAGAGAGGGTAAGCAACTTGCCAGAAATCACATGGCTAACTAGTAGCAGGGGTGCCAAGCTTGACCCCGGGGCTGCTCCTGGTCCTATTATACCCTCTTTGGAGTCTGCTGTTTGGATTCCCTTGAGCCCTTCCTACTAGGATCCTCATGCACTATCCTGGGGCCCTCTCTCTCTGGTCCTCAAAGAGCTCTGAACGCAACTCCCTTGGGGTGTCTTGTAGACAGTGGCCAGGCCCAGTTCTTCTACCAGGAGGGACACATAGCACCCTTGGGATCTCGCATCATTGTGATCAGATAGGCTCTTCATGGAGAGGAAGGGTATGACTGGCTGTTGGGGGCTCTGGCCCAGAGTGTCCCGCCTGTTCCTCTCAGTCTCGGGGGTCCTGGCTCCATTCCTCCCACTGTCTCTCTTCCCCTGGGCTCTCCCTGAGACTGTCCTTGCAGAATCCCAAAGGGATCTTGAGTGTCTTCAGAATGCCCTCTGCCTGAGCCATCCTTAGCCTGTATGCATTCGGTCTTCTAGGAGGCAGGATGCCCTGGGGGAGTCCTGGCCCGAGTGTTCACTCTGCTGGGCACAGCTTGGTGCATATGGTGCCTCCAGAAGCAGGAGTGTCTTAGTCCGTTGGGGCTACTAAAAAAAATACTGCAGACTGGTAGGTTATAAACACAGATGCTTATTTCTCAGTTCTGGAGGCTGGAAGTCCAAGATCAAGGTACCAGGTTGCAGACAGCTGCCCTCTCACCATATCCACACGTTAGAAGGGCGAGGTTGCTCTCTAGGGTCTCTTGTATAAAGGCTCCACACTGGGGACCTAACTGCTTCCCAGAGGCCCCTCTTCCCAACACCATTGCTTTGGGGCTAGGATTTCAGGGGATCAGGATCATTCAGGGAGTTAACCTTGCCTCTGGGCCAAGGCTAATGGTTCTTTCTTTGCTCGGCAGTTCACAGTCTGAGCCCAGAGCTCAGAGCTCGACCTATGGGTTTCCCAGCTAAGCGTGCTGCTGAGAGGGTACCCATCACAGCCACTTCGCTCAGGTAGGGCACCTGAGTATGTAGATGGGCAAAAGAGTCCTGAGCCTCCACAACTGGCACTGTGGGGCCTTGGGAGGCAGTTCCCTGAGCCTGTTCCGGAGTGAGCAGACAGCAGCGGAGGTATTAGGCCATAAGGGGGGTGGGAGGCAGAGGACAGAGAGGGCCCCATCGTAATTGCCCTCTTAAGCCCAGGGTCCTGGGACTCAGACCTACAATGCCAGGTGTGGGGAAATCCGCACCCCCACCCCCATTCAAGAGCCTCCACTACCCCTGAGAAATAGCAAATCCTAGCATCCACCCTGTCTGATGCAAACCCCTGCTCACTCAGCACGGACAACAGCCTCTAGGCCACAAGGCTCCCTTTCCCCAGATTCCACAGCTGTCCCCCACCTTCCTGGCTGAGGGAGCCGCCTGTGTGCACTGATAGCCCCTTGCAGCCCTTGGAGTTCCTGCAGATGGCTGTCCCTGCAAAGGAAACTGCCCAAGGTTCCCACCGCCCTTCCAGCTCAGGGGAGACCCAAGGTGAGGGGTACCCCCGTTTCCCTCTGCAAATGCTAGAACACTTGCCTGGCTCCACCTGGGGCCCACACATCCCTCAGTCCTTGCTCTCCTGTTCCTCTGCAAAATGGAGCCTTCTTGCAGGACAGCCAGAACCCTCCTGCACCCTTGTTCCTGCCCTTCCTCTCCCCCTTCATCCCCTCCGCTTTCCCCAGTGCAGGGACCCCTACCTGCTCCATGGGAAAAGGGAGCCTTACCCACCCTAGAAAGGGCCAGGAGCCAGGATGTCATCCAAATACACACAGACTCCAAGACCCACACAGTCTCATTTACACACACAGACAAACCTGCACAGAGATATAACCTGCACACCCACACGGAGACACCACACCGCCTCGTGCCTGAGGAGCATTCAGTGGTCCCAGGTGGCAGCCCCAGTTATGGTCTCTGGTATAATTATGCACTCCCACTCCTGCAGGGCCCCAGAGTTCCAATTCACAATTCAGATGATGTATTGCTGAGTAAACAGCTCTCATCCTGGACGCAGTAGCTTCTAAAGTTACCATAACTTCTAGCCACATGCCCAGGGCCGACAAATGTAGTGAGATGGGTCCTGAACCCAACCGTCTCCAGCCCACCCCACACACCACAGCCACTCCTACAAGCTGCCTGTCGGCTTCCTTTTCCATACCTCCCATCAATGTTAGCAGGAGGTGGGCTAGTCCAAGGGAGGCCAGAGGCCTGGGGCACCAGTGCTTGAAGAAGATTCTGGGGCAGCTAGGCCCTAAATTCACTCTGCCTCTCTGTTCTCCCAACAGGCCTGGGCCCTGAAGTAAACTCTGAGTCAGCACCAAATCTCAGCACTACAAGCAAGGACACCCTTTAGTGACCAGAACAGGATTCAGGCCCCTCAGGACCAACCTCTGCAAAAGATGCTTCCTTGTTTGGGGACAGGCCCCACCAAAGCTGCAGCTTGCCAAAGTCACACCGTTGGCACTGGTTTCTTTCTTTGGCTCATTTGGTCACAAGTCTGGCCGCCCCTGCCATGGGACAGGAAGCAGCCCTGCCCCTTGTCCCCACCTGGGCGAGGACAGGGGTGCTGACTTACAGTGCCTAAGAATCTGCTCGCCTGGGCAGAAGCAGGGCCAGGGACACAGCAGTGGGGAGCCCAGGCCAAGCCGGCCTCCTCCCTGCCTCCCTGCTTGGAGCTAGGGTCAGGGATGGGGCCTGAGTGGGGTAGATGGCCTGCTCTTCACGGGAAGGCCCGTGCTGACTTGCTAACTCTGTAAGGTACCTGGGGAGGTACTGTATTTCTCAAACCAGTCCTTGCCATGTGTATCCAAGAGCCTGGAGTGACTATCTCAGCACCACACGTTTGTATGTGACTCTGTAATATATAAAGTAGTTACTCAAGGTAGCAAGGAAAGAAATCACTGAGCTCTGAGAGCGTACGTAAATACAGCCAACAGTGCTCTGGGCTAACCCCATCTCTGCCCCTGGCTGCCACAGAACCCCTGAATCCTCTCCTTACTCGAAGAGGAAGCCCTCCCCAGCCAGCAACACAGGCCAGGCCCCAGTAAGCCCTGCAGCTGGTAGCCAGTGAGACAGCGCCTCCCTCCTGGCCTGCGGAGGGCCTACCTGGGGGTGTCTGTAGCAGGGCTGCTGGTGGCTTCAGGGTCACATAGGGGGTGTGTACAGAGAGACTACATCCCTCAGGGCCCTACAGTTCTCCACCCCAACTCAACCAGAGCAGCCAGGCAGACTGGGAGTGAGCCTGAAAAAAGAGCCAGGGCCATGGGGGCTGGGTGGGAGCCGAGGCCAGGGCACCGTCCCCTGCTGCACCCTCACTCCGGCTGGTGCTGCCCACGCTGCCTCCGCCGCTGCACGGCCTCACGCAGGGCCACCAGCAGCTGCTCCCGGTTGTTGGAGATATTGTAATGTGTCAGGTGGAGCAGCTTGTCCACGTCCTCCTGGCTGTAGGTCATCTTCGAGTAGTGGTACGGGGAGTCGGTTGAAGACAGGTTCACCTCACCAGCCGCCGCCTCCTCAGCTGTGCGCCGGACCCCTGTTGGGGACAGTGCAGCCCAGGCATGGTGGGGTGAGGGCACTGCGGGGGGACGGAGGGTGGGTCTGCGGTTGCCTGCGGAGTGGTGATAGGGTGGAGGGGCTGGGGTGGTGGCTCACCAGGCGCTGAGTACTCCCGGAAAGTGTCACTGACCAGGGGGAAGTGCAGCACAGCAGGGGCTTCAGGGTGGTCGGGGTCCAAGAACAGATGGCACTCCTGCGGCTGGTGCCCCTCCTCAGGGCTGGGCGAGATGGGCGGGAATGGAATCCCCTGCTCCTGGCAGAACCGGCCCAGGAGCTGCAGCTGCTGCAGGGTGGACAGAGGGGGCGTCAGACAGCTGGGCTGGGCCCATGGGGCTCCCCAGTCTCCTCAGTCCTGGGCTAAGGGCAGCTTAGACACGTGGCACTTAGTGCCCAAATGCCAGTCAGACTCCAGTGGACCCATCAGAACCAGGCCAGACTTGGAAAAATGCTCTAAACCTGACAGCCCTTCTGCAGCTCCTCTGGGCTCAACTGGGCTGGGCTGCTAACAAGCCCTGGGTTCTGCAACTGGGAGGCAAAAACCTTCACTGGACCAACACAGAAACTCAAAGCAAGGGGTCCCAGAGGTCTAGGACCAAACCAGCGTACAGGTGCAGAGAAGGGCACCCAACTATAAAATACATTTAAAATAATCACCAGCTCCCCATCATTACAACTTCCTGAGCAGAATCAAAGGCCCTGCTCAGAAGCCTAGGTCTTGCACTCACATGGTGACACTGTCACAGCCCCTAAGGGAAGGTGGACCAGATAACAGACTCTAAAGCAGATCTCCCCAGAGGCAGGAGCTAGGATGTCAGGCCAGCTGAGGCCAATCCAGGCCTGGGGTCACCCACCGCCTCCCATGCCTGCCCCCAGCTCACCTGAAAGGCTCCACCCAGGTTATAGTCCAGCGAAATGATGAGGTCCACATCCCGAGTGGGTCGCAGGAGGGGTGGACAGCTAGTGTTGACAAGGTAGCCAACATCCAGAAGGCAAAGGTAGGGCTCTGCAGGTGTCAGCTGGTTGGGGAGCCCATCCAGTTTGGTAGCTAGAAAGGTTGGGGGGATTGGATGGAGAGGCAGCTGTCACTGGGGCTGACGGCTCCACATGCATGGCTTAATGCCAGCAATTTGTTGCTGGTGGGATGAGACTTTGCCCTCTGGTCCCTGCTCCTTCCCACCGAAGTAGTGCCCCTGCTTCCAAGGCCCTGCACCTGCGTTCTGATCCCCAACATAAAGAGAGGAAAAAGGGCTCCTGCCCCAAGCAGCCCAGGGAATTGAACTCAAAGGGCTTAGAGCCAATGGAGAGTACAGGTGTTTAGACCAGGAGCCAAGACTCAGGTGGCCATGGAAGGACTGGAGAACCAGGACCAGTTAGGGGAAAGCAAATACCTTTCCAGGAGGAGAAATAAGGATTCTGGAAATAATCCTTATGGAACTGGAGGCCACGAAGGAAATTGTGGGTGGCCTGGGCAAGTGGGCGCTGTGTCAGAAGGTCAGTGAAAAACTCAGCTATCCTGCCAGCCACTGAGGGAGGCTCTTCTATCTTCAGAAGGGGGACTTGCTGCTTTTCTGCCCAGTCAAGAAGGGAGGAAGTAGGTCATCCTTCAGGAAATGGGAACTCCTGGACCTTTATCCCAGCCTCTGTGGACTCCCGAAGACCTGACAGCCAGCCTCTCCATCCCCCAAATATAGGCACTGGTCACCTCTCCATATCCTTATGAGGAGCCCAGGCACCTACCCAAGCCAACCCGATCCTGTGCCCAGTGGTCCCAGAACTGGCTGGGCTCTGAGGCCCAGTATAAACTGTCCTCAAGGTTGGCTGCGTATAGGTTGCTCCAGATACCTGAGAAGACACAAGGGGAGGAGAGTCCCCCACGCCATCACAACCTGACCCTTCCCCACAGCCCATCCTGGACCAGGGAACAGCCCAGTGACTAGTGGAAGCTCAAGCCCCACCCTCTCCCTCAGGCCCATTCTCCCCTCTACCCCAGCTTCTCTAGCCTTCCAGACGCACTCACCTTCCAGGAAGCAGATACGGGGCTCAGGAAGCTGCTTCATCAGCCGCCCCATGAAGAACTCGGAGCCGAAGAGCTCAGAGGGGATGAAGGCGCCGTACTTGGGAAAGCCGACCTCGTAGGGGGAGAACTCGCACCACTCTGGGACCAGGCCATACAGCCTCACTGTGCGGCCCAGCACTGAGGACCCTCAGGCACCAACGCACCCACCACGGGCTCCACATCAGGGCAGCCTGGTGACCAGGGGGCTCGCCCTTGTTGCTGGCACTCTGAGCATGTGATCTAAGGCCTGTGCCCCCTTCTAAAGCCTGAGTGACTCTGGTAGGGTGACAGTCTCTGAAAAGCATGGAACCTGGCCAGAAGAGGTGGGTGAACAGTTCTTTGGGCTACTCACCCCCAAATTCAAAGGTGGTCAGGTTCTGCCTCTTGGTGTTGAGGGCACAGTAGATGGGCAGAGGGTTCTGGCCACGACTCAGGGCCTCCCGCTGGTCTGAGAGTTTGTGGTGATGGGGCTGCAGGGACGATGATTTGAACCTAAAGCCATGGCTTCCCTGGGGCCTTTCCCACCTCCTGCTGCCCAGGACCGCTCCCCTTCCCTGGACCTCACCCTGGCTTTGACCACCCCCTCTCCCCAGACTGCACCCCTCCTCACACCTCATCATGCAGCAGTGCCTCATTGATGAGGGCCCACAGGTTGGTGAAGCAGGTCGGATAGCCCAGGCGAGCATGCTCGGCCAGCTCCTGCTGGTAGCGCCGCAGCTGCTTGGGGGCCAGCACGCCCAGCTTGCTCTTGGTCACCTGGGTCCTCAGTGACTCAGTGGGCCCTGACAGGTCCTTCTGAGACCACTCTGCGTCCTCGTAGAGGTTGGCCAAAGCCCTGGAAAAAGTCATAGCCAGGGGAATTGTCATTCAAGGGCCCCCACTGCGTGCCTTGGGCTCTATTCTAGGACAGCAGCCTTGCAGGCATCTTTCAAGGATCCCCCTAAACGTGTTTCCCTCTGGCACAAGCATTCCCCCAGCCTTTCCAATTTGGTCAGAGAGGCCTATGGGGCCTAAGAGAGTCTTCCCACCTGTAGCAACCCCTGCCTCACCCTACTAGCCGTGCTCCCCCCTACCCCAGCCATGCTTCTGAACTTAACCTCCCATGAGCTTACCAGGTAGAGCCTGAGGCCCCTGTGATGTAGGAGATGCAATCCAAGAGGCCTAGCTCCCTCAGGCCGGCCAGCTGCCCATACAAGGAAGTCATTGCCCGGATCCCACCACCAGTGGCCATGACAGCTACCACCGGGATCTGGAAGAGAGGACAGCCAGGCTCGGAGAAGCCTTAGCAGGGGGAGGCCAGGCCACAGGAGAAGGAGGTAGCAAAAGCCAGCTGGCTACTCAGCTCGCCCAAGGCCGGTTAGATCTGATCAGGGCTCTTCAGACCAGCTCCAGTTAGGCCTCCTGAGGAGGGTCTAGTCACAAATAGCCTCACCAGGGTCAGGCTTGTCTGAGTTGAAGAACTCCAGGAAAAAAATGGGCCAGATAAGTCCCAGGCCTCATCTCCTCCCCTCTAATCCCTGAGGAGTCTGTGACTGATTTCTGGAAGGCGCAAGTCCACCTAAAAGGTACCCCACACAGCCACCCCTCTCCCTCTTGCAAGGAGAGCTCATTTCCCTAGCAGAGGAACCTACAGGGGCTGCCTCAGAGCAGTAGACAGCCCTCAGGCTGTATGTCTCACTACGCCCAGTGTCAAAACCTAGACCAGGCCAAGGAGCAAGAGAAAATGGAAGGAAAGCCAGCCCAGCATGGCAGTCTGCAAGCTTCAGGTGCCTTGGGCAATGCTCTGCATTCAGTGTGATCAAGCTCCTGATACCACCAAGCGAGAGGGAAGCAGGGCAGGGGCAGGCCGATGCAGGCAGGTCCCAGCCAGCTCTGGTCTGGATAGGGAACAAGCCATTCCACCATTCGGCTCTGGGCTGCAGCAAGCCCAATGATGCCCACCCAATGCAGACCAGACCCCAGACCTCGTCCTCCCGCAGGTCTCCGTCCAGCTGCAGGGCCTGCGTCAGGGCCCTGGCCACCACCTGCTTCCTCCTGCTCAGGAAGGCCTGCTCCTCGGCACAGGGCCCGCAGCCAAGCCGCACAGCCAGCTCCCTTGGTCTGGGGGGGAAGGAAGGGACCATGAGGCAGCTGCCAGCCTCGTCGGGGAGAGGGACGCTGGCTCTGTCTCCCCTAAAAAGTCCACTGCCATCCTTTCTTTCCTATCTGCTCCCCAATTCTTCCCCTGCCTGTGTCCTGACTGAAATGTGACACGTGTGGCTGTGAGGGAGAGGTGACCCCAGACCTGTGTGAGGACACACTTGGAGAATGCAGCAAAGTGGATTCACAGGACCAGGAATCCACAGGCCAGTGACTAAAGAGCTCCCTCCAGAGCCTCAGGAGCAGACAGGTCTCTTGATGGCCCCACACCATAGATCCACTTCCACCTCTCAGCTTCTCTCCCTCATCCACCCAAAAATAACCCTCAATGGAATAGGACCTGGTGCTCCCGCCTCTTGGCGGTGAGAAGCTAGCCTTCCAGGCATGTGCAGGGAGGGCGAGTGACTCCTCTCATGAAGGTTAGCTAAGGTCCACCCACAACAGCTGTCACCCAAAAGGAAGTGCTTTCTCTCCTTTCTTGGTTTCCTTGCCCTCTCTGTGCCTCAAACTCTCCTCACCTACCACCTGTTTTTCCAGCCAAACATTTATCAAGCACTTCTCAAGTTCCAGACATTGGGCTAAGCACACACCCCTCCAAATAAAGCAGAAAGACAAGTAAAAAGCTAACAAGAAGAACCTTTATCTGCTAAGGCTACCCACACTTGGTGCTCCCCCCTGGGAGAAAATCACTGAGTGTCTCGCAAGGACTGGCAGCAGCTATGCTGGGAGCCACCCGGTCTCTCCCGCTTGCTGCTCCAGGCTGAGTGCTGGCCAGTGGCCACCCACCGCGCTGCTCCCCTCATGCCCTTTTCCAGGGCCCAGCAGCTCTCACCCTTGTTCTTTATTCAGCTTCACCCTCATCAGGGGCTCCTGAAAGGCATGAATGCTCCAGTCACAACGGCTGGCCACCTGTTCCTCTCATCCCAGCCTGAGCCACACCCCATGATATCGCCATGCCCCTCAGGCCCCCAGCCATTACCACAGAGCCAGGCCTGAGGCTGGAAGGCAGGAATGGTCAGGGGGCCCCTCTCCCCACAGCCTGGCCCAGCACTTGTCCAGGGTGCAGCCTGCAGACAGAAGTGCCACAGAAGCAGGCCAGCCCTTTAAGCCTGGGGCCCAGCCCTGCCTGTGCATCTGGCTTTCCTCTTCCAGGTGACCAAGTACCTGGGACATGGGGAAGACGAGCCTCACCACTTGGCCAAAGGGCAGGGCCCTCAGGGGCACCTTCAGTTGCTCTTGGGGGGCATCCTGCAGGGAAGATTAAAGAAGACCCAAGAATTCTACCCAGCTGTTTCTGCAAGGACCACACTGATTCCCTGGGAAGGACAGAGAAAGATCAGGAAGGGGACAGGAGGTAGACATCAAGCCCACACTCCTCCTAGGGTGTCTGATTCTGCCAGGGAGTGATGAGGGGGAGGCACTCAGAGGGAGCAGAGGGGCCACTGAGAGGAAGTGCTGAGGGAGGAGAGGAGAGATTCTGCAGCCCCCCTCGGTGGGGTGGGGGGAAACGGCACACTACCTGCACGTGAACATTCAGCTCTTGCTCCCAGCAGGCCGGGCAGTGGAAGCAGAAAGAGCCAGCACCCACTGAAGCCTCCTGTGGACCCTCAAAGGACCCAGGAACCGCAAGCTGAACTCTGCCCTTTGACTCTGGAAACAGGAACCAGAGCAGAGAGGCTGGAAATGGGATCTCGGCCCATAGAGGCCCTCATCCTGCCTATGGGGCCAGAGGGGCGCTCCCTCCCCCAGCTGAGATGGAAGCTCTGGCCCAGGCTGAGGCTGGGCAATGGAACCCCCACATCCCTAGAGGACTAAGGGGAAAAGCTCCGGTCCTGGGGGACCCTAGCATGGATTCAACCCTCAACCCTTGCTCCTGCCTGGGGGAGCCAAGAGCAGCTACTGCAAGGTCCCCTCCCACCCAGGGTCCCCTTAGAAAGGAGAAGACATGGGCTGCGGGCCAGGGCTCTCCTCATATGTCAGGGACTCACCCTTCTGGTCCTCTGCCTCCTCCAGCTGAACATGCAAGCAGCAGAGCTCCCGAGCCTGAGCATTGAGAGCCCCTCAGATGCACACTCCTCCCCTCCTAGAGACCCCCACCTCCCAGTACCTGGTTCTTTCTCCTCAGCACTTTATTTCCTTGGCCCTGAGTCACCAAACATTTGCTTGAGGTTATATCATCTCAAGAAACTGAAATCCCAGGGCTCCCCAACTCAGCCCACCCCATGGTAGGCCGAGCTGCAGGCCTGAGGAGGAGGGTGGGCAGGAGGCACAAGGCAGGGCTTCCAGACTCACCACCAGGATGCCATTGCTGACAAGGTGCTCAGCACAGTCCGTCCTGGAAAGGGCCCGCGGGACCCTTAGTGGGAGTCTGGTTGCCAGGTCTCACCCACCAAGGAGGCCTGGGCCTTCCTCCTCCACCCAGGAAAGGGAAGGATGTTGGCTCTGGGTACACTGGGCTTGGTCCTTCCCAGAAGGAAGCACTCCCACCCAGGAACTGCCCCATGGCCCCTGACTCACAAGCTCTGCAGACGAAATTCAACTTCCAGCTGCTCCTCACCCTGGAGAGAGAAAGAAGCAAGTGAAGCAGGGTGAGTGGAGAGTGTGTATAGATTCAGCCCAGAATCCACTGTCCATCTCCAGGCTGCTCTGCCCACCTTCTCTGAACTGCCCTTGGCTCAGGGGCCAAGAAAGAGGGTCGGGATGGGACTGCTCCTTGGTGGACAATAGCTTCTGGCTGGCAAAGGCCTCTGGGATGCCTAGAAGCCTGCACCACTCACTAGGGAAGAGGGCCATACCCAGTGATCCTCCAAAGCACCTCCCCTCCCACCTCCCAGGGCCGAGGCCCTCCGCACCCCAGCCGTAGCCTTGCCTGAGGGTTCAGTGAGAAGCTCTCACGGCGGAACTCCCCGGCCTGCAATGTCCCCACATCGAACAGCACTGACAACATGGGGTCATCACTGGTCAGGAAGTCCTGGTCAAAGACTTGCAGCTGCACAATGTTCTGGAAGGGGAACAGAGCGAGGGGGCTGGAGGAAGGAGCTGGGCATGGGCGGGGAATGAAGGCGGGAGGGATGGTGGTGGTGGGCGGACAGGGACAGCGAGCTGGGTCTGGTGCCTGGCCCACCTTGAGCTGACTGTGGATGCGGAAGTGAAAGCTCTGGTTCCAGATGGGGTTGCTGCTGTTCTTGACTGTGCGTGTCTGCAACCTGTGGCTAGAGGCCGTGGGCAGCCACAGTGTTACATAGCAGTCAGAGGGGGTCACTGTAGAAAGGAAGGAGCACCGGTGATGGCCCAGAGCCCTTCCCAGCCCAGCTGCCCCGAGTCCACATCCTTCCATCACAGGCAACCCCAGGAGGCCTAGAGAACCATGGAAGGGGATGGGGCAGGAAGCCAGAGGCACAGAGGCTGAGGCCCGACCACAAAGTCCTACCCAGTACCTCTTCTCAGCACCCACTCCAGGACATCCTTCCATGCCCAGCCCTATTCGTGTCTCTTCCTATTGCTCCTGCCCGACCCTGAATCTAGCTGTAGAACCACTGGACTCACCTAGGTCCATGGAGGGCAACCCACGGGCCTGCAGGACACGAATGGTGAGCAGGCAGGTTCCAGGTACCTTTGCCTGCAAAGTGGGGAGACAGGGACACGCTGCTGCAGGCTAATGAGCCTAGAGGAGATAAGGGCCAAAGGGGTGGCTGGAGCAACTCCTCCAACCCTAAGCCTGAACCAAAAGAACCAGCCCTGCCCAGCCCCGGGCCTGCCCTCCACCCAGCAGTCCTGAATGGGAAGGTGGCTATGGTTAATCTCAACTCTTGCCAACACTGACACAACACTCTGAGCAGGCTCTGGCCCAAGGGCTTTATGTATATTAACTCATTTAATCATACAACCATCCTATGTGTAGAGACCATTTATTATGACCAAGCCCACAAGGAAACAGGTGCAGAAAAGCTAAGCAGTCACATGCCCGAGGTCCACAGCTCGGATTGGACCAGGCTAGCTCAATTCAGGCTCTCAACCCCCACACTTACCTGCTTCCAGTTCCTGACACATTTCCTTCTCTCTCCCCCCCCCATTCCCAGCTCATCCCTCATAAGCAGCCTTGAGACTGGTCTTGGATGATGGAGAGCCTAGGGTGGGGTGGGGTGGCAGGGTAATAAGGCTCCGGGGGTGGGGGAGGCAGGCATGCCAGGGTCTGGCCTGGCCTTGGGCCCCCTGGTTGAGCTGCTCTTGGCCAGGACCACAATCCTGGAAATGCTCTCTGCTAGGGTAGGAACAACAGTTACCAGCTCATGTCACCTACAGGCTGGCAAGCCTTCCAGGTCCTCTAAGGTCAGCCTAAAGATGGGCTGACCTATCCACTGGTCAGCTCTATCCACACTCAGGACCCTGGGTCTGGGCATATGGACCCGGGCAGGTGTGCCACAGCAGGGAAGCCTGTGCCGACCAATCCTTCCTTTTGGCCTTCGGCCCTGACTCAGAAAGGCCCTGATGGAGTCTGGGGGCAGAGCTGGAGCAGCGCATCCATCACTGTCAGCCCTGAGGCCCCCATCTCCCCATGCAGCTGAGTCAGGAGCTTTAGAGCAGCCACCTCCTTCTGGGGCCCCAGGATAGTAGCTCAGAGCTTGAGTTCTCAGGCCCCAGATCCATGGTATCAGGGGGCCCTGCCTGGAACTCAGCTCTCAGGCAGGAAGAACTCAGGACACTCCCTCATCCCAAGACCCTGCCTCTTCTCTGGCTTCTGCTCGCCGCTCTGGTCCGTGGCTGGGAAACCCTCCGGACACCTGAAGAAGCCTGCAGCTTCCCTGAGAAACAGCATTAACCAGGCCCTGGAGGGAGCAGGTCGGAGTGGGGGCCCAGTACCCTGCCGAGTCTTACCGGAGCCATGAGGCTGTCCTCAGAAGCCAGGAACGATGTGCAGCGCCTACAGGGGAGGACTGCCAGCTTTTTAACTGAGAGCCAAGGATGTCTCAGCTGGCTGCAAGCTCCTCCTGGTTCCTCCCAACCACCTCCGCTCCACCCAAGCCTCACCCCTACTCCGGGACAGACACCAAAGACCCATCCCCTCCATCCATCGCCACTAAGCCTACCCACGCAGCGCTGCTCTCCCTTCCTGGGCCTAGAGATGCCCACAGGACAACTTGTCATCACAGGCTGAACAGGAGACAAGAAGGAGGGCCTGCTGAGGCCTGGAAGGCAGGCAGTGGGCCCAGGGCAGCAACAAATGGGAGAGCTGTGTCCCCTGTCACAGGGCCTTTTGAAACCTCCCAGTGCCAGTACAACAGGAATGCCCAGTCTTGACTGTAGCGCTTGGCCAATCTGAGAGGAGTGCCCCAGGCCCCATCATAAGCTGGCAAGGGTGTGGTCTGCTCTGCGAACAGCCCTTCAAAGCCATGCGCAGGCTGCTCCGCCCAGCGGGGGATGAGGCCTCTGGGTTGGCTCAGAGGGAAGGCGGCTATTCCATCTCCAGGACCAGGTTGGCTGGGGAAGGGAGGGAATCTGAGTATGGAGACCCCTGGGGAAGGAGTGGGCAGGAGTTTCTGTCCCCTCCACCCTGTGCTTGCCGTGAGAGGAACAGTGGTGACCCTCAGGACCCCAGACCCCACACGCCCTGGAGCTAGAGGACAGTGCACAAGGCCGGGGCAAAGCTCTGAATGGTGTGACAAGCCCTGTGTCAATGAGCCTGTGGCAGAGTCCACATCCTTCCATCACAGGCAACCACCTCCCACCAGACTGAGGTCAGCCTGCTTGCCTGAGAGGGGCTGCGATGGCTGGCATAGATAGAGGGGTCTTGGCAGCAGAGCTCCTCAGGCCCAGGCCTGGACCCAGCCCTCACCCCGCAATCAGTCATCCCGAAAGTTGTCCCAGAACCGACCAGCCCAGGCCATGGAAGGCGACTGCAAGAGGGAGTCCAGGCACACGTGAATCATAGCTACCTTTTATTGAACGCTTCCTCTGTACCAGCCCTATGCTGTCCTTACAGACGTCACCTCCAAGCCCCACGACACCGCATGAGACAGGAACCAACATCATCTGTGTTTTACAGATAGGACACTGATACTCCGGCCAAGCTCACCATGCTGGTGAGAGGTGGTGCTGCACCTGAAGCCGCGCTCCTCCAGTGCAGGCTCCTGCCTCACCTGTGGGGCAACTTCCCGAGCCCACACCCAGACCTGCCTGGCACCGCCTGGTCCTCCTGACCACCTCCCCAAATCCTCCAAAGCTGATCCCAAGCCAAGCTGGGCCAACAGCCAAAAATCTCTGACTCCAGGTTGCTTCTAGAATTGACCTGGTCTGGGAGGGCACAACCTTTTCCATGAGCCGTCCTTGGTAATGCTCACCAGGGCTCTCAGTTGAGGCCTGAGGCCTTAGTGAGAGAGTCGAGGAGCTGGAAGTAACTGTACTTGAGGTCGTACTCCATGTCATACCAGAAATTCACTGAGGGGAGAACAGAGACCTGAGCATGAGGGTCCCCCTTCTAACCTACAGCCTCCCCAACCCATCCTCCAGATGCCCTGCTGGGCCTGCCACTAGGTGACCAGGGAAGCTCCTCACCAGCAATGCAGCCATGGGACTGCTGGACATGGTGGAACCACAGGGCTGGCAGGTAGAGCATCCCACCAGCCTGCACTGTGCAGCAAAGAGCCTGGGCCTTACTGTAGCAGGGGTACCGGGCCAGATCTGGAGCCAAGGGGTCCAGGGGGATCCACGGTACCTGGGGACACAGTGGATGCCAGGGAGCAGGCCCAAAGCCCCCGGGCCCTCCAGTCAGTCCCTTCCAAAGGAAAGCACCATGTGCCCTGCTCTGCTCCTCACTGGAAGGCCCCAGACTTAGGGGCTTTCCAGAGAAAGGCACCACCTTCCCAGCTTTTTGTGCCTCAGGGCCCAGGCTTCTACCCTTCTCCCTCCCTGGGCACAGGAACAAGGCTGAGACCTTCTCCATGGCCTCTTCATCCACCATCTTAAAGGAACCCTCTGTAGTTAACTGGTAGGTCGCCGGTGTATACAGCTCTGCAAACAGAGGGAGAAAGGTATGAGGGCCACTGAATGGCTGACCACGTGACAGCCACTCTCACTCGTTCCCTGGGTGTGGGGGTCCTACTGCAGTGGAGACACTGCGCCCACACCTCAGGCCTGGGGATCAGCCTGCCCAGGGCCAACCACTCTCCAGCCCCTGAAGGCCACGTCCCCTACCATACGGGATGAAGGGCCGGTCGCTGGGTGGGTGCAGCAGGAACTGTTTCTCCCCAGAGACCACGCAGTAGAGGTTCTCATAGTGGTCCTTATGCACTGCCAACAAAAAGAAAGTCCAGTGGGCAGGGCTGAGGAGCAGGGCACTGATCTAGGAAACAGCACTTGAGCACACAGCTAGCTGTCCTTCAGAGCACTCTGTAGGGGCTTGTGAGAAACCCTCTAGTCCCAGGGCCATGGAAGGTTCCCCAACCTGACCTGTCAGTGGAGGCCCCCTGTTGTGTCCAAGCTCCAGAATCCCAGAGGAAATCTTAGAGCACAAACTTCCATCCAGGCCCAACCTTCTACTCTGAGCTTCCTCTTCTCGCACCCGTGCCTCCTCCCCAACCTTTGTATTCCCAACACCTACGAGCGGTCACTGCAGCTGCCTCCCCCAGCCAGAAGTTCACAGCGTCAGGCAGCTTTCCTGTGGGTCCGAGGGAAGAGGGCCAGTGAGGAGAGGGAGTCCCCAGAGGCCAAGCTGGGAACCACCACCATGCAGGAGGGCTGGGCCAGAGTCTGGGAGGAGGGGCAGAGGTGGCAAGCTCAGAAAGGGGCCTCCCGCCCCTGGGGCGGAAGGAAGGGAGGGCAGCTATCTCCAGTGGTTCACTGACTTGAAGTAAGGCCTGGGGATGGAGGCTGTACACAACACCTGACGCTGTGGGGCCAGGAGTGTGGGCCAAGCCATCACAGAAGGGAGGGAAGCAGCAGGCAGGGTTGACCCCTTCCTTCCCCATTCTTTTCTGCCCAGCCCAGCCTGCTCACCCAGGGCCCAGCCCACTCACCCAGTGCCTCAGAGGCCCAGGGCACGTGGGGCTCCAGATCAGGCAGCAGCTGGGGCAGCTCGCCAGGCAGGTTGGAGCACTGTTTCTGCACGTAGAGGACTCCTGGGTGTTGGGCTTGACCCTCCAGCACATCCAGCACGCAGCTCAGGGGCAGGCGGCGCTCGGCAGGCATCACAAAGCGGTCCCCTCGCACTGCATCCGCGTAACCATCCGGGGTCACAGCCACACTCACCTCCGTGGAGCCTGCTGTGGCTCTGGAGGAATGGACATTCAGCCCACAGCTAGCTGCCACAGCACACCACCCACATCCCATCCAGGCAGCTCCCACCTGAGGTAGGGAAAGGACCACTTCTGGAGTGCCGGCCAGTGCTTCAGAGCATTGCGGATGACACAGGGCCTGCTGGGGCAGACCCAGTCCCGGTAGAACTGGAGTGGAGTTGGGGGCTCACTCAGGTAGGGCACAGCAAGAGGCATGCTGAGCTCTGAGAGAGAAGGGGTGGGGAGCTGAAGCCAACAGCACCCAGCTGCTGCCCACTGCCTGAGTAAGAGATGCCCACCCTGGATCAGCCACACTGTCACTGGGAATGCCCTCTGGGACAAAGGAACAACCAGGAATTGAACACAGAGGGAAGTTTCAAGGAGAAAGCAAAAAGCACTCATAAACACACTAGGATAGGCCACAAGAACCACAGGGCCAGAAGCTGCTGCCCAGCCCATAACCCAAGCCCTCCACGGGATCGTGCCGGCCCTGCACAGCAGGCACCCAGCTTCCCCACTCTGTAGAGTGGCCAGCCACCTGGCATCCACTAGGAAAGGCAGCCAGTGAGGCAGTGCTAGGAGCTCCAAGACGAGGAGAGCTGAGGCCCCAAGGCTACAGGCTGGTGTAGGCAGCCAAGGCTCTGGGAAACACCCTCCAACAGGGATAGGCACTGAGCACCTGGAGTGTATTCAGCACTTGGTCTAGCCAATGTGGTGGCATCAAGGAGAAGCTTACAACCTAACTGGGGAGACAGACTGCCACACAAAACCACAGGAGGAAAAGCAAGGGCTGAACTGTGTTTGGAAGAGCATCACCTGTGCTGATGTCTATAGTGGCCTTTTGTCAATGCTAAATAAAAATCTCTTCTTTTTGATTCTTCCTTCTCCCTCACTTGTTATCCTATTGATCATAGTGGCCTTTATGTACTGCCAACAAAAAGAAAGCCCAGTGGGCAGTCCCGTTGATTCTGCTTCCTATGTCTCTTGAACCACCCTTTCTCCATCTTTCCTCCACAAGCTACTTCCTCTGGGTTCTCAAATACCGCTTTGATGAGGCTTCCTTCCTTGGCCACCCTTTTAAAATAACCTGCCCCCAACAATCCTTATACCTCTTCCCTTCTGTTCCCTCTGCCTATTATTTATCACCACCTAACATAATGCATGTCTCACTTTCTCATTCACCCAAACTGCATATCAGTCTACCTCTCTTGCTAAAATGTAAACTCCATGAGGGCAGGGAGGCTTGTTCACTGGTATATTGCCAGGACCTATATGGCACCTAGCACACAGCAGGTGTTTGGTATATTTCTTAGTGGTGAGATGAAAAGTTTCCAACACCTCCTAGCTGGATGGTTCCTGCAGTGAACTAGCTGGTTTCTCTGACTAAATCCACTCCCTCTCAAAGCATCCCTTACCCTGGCCCCAGACATCTTCTTAACATACAATCTCACGGTGTCATACCCCTCATTAAAAAATCCTTTGACGGCTCAACCCTACTCCTTACAAATACAGTCTGTCTTCTTAGCATGCATCCAAGGTACTCCGTGATCAGGCCCAACCTACTTTTCCAGCCTGGTTTCCTCCTGTCTGGTGCCTGCCCCTTATCACACACTCTCTACTCAGGTGGTGCTAAACTTTGATCCTGCTGGTCAGTCAGACTGCAATGCCTTTTCCCTGGCTTGTTACAAAGTGTATGGGGCTTCACTTTGTTGGCTTCATCCTTGTACAGCCCGAATGTCCTGATGGCCAGTAACCAGTTATTGTATCCTGCTCCAAGCAGCCACCACACTCATTTTCACCTCTGAGTTCATGATGTCTCTCTCTCACAGCCGTCTCCACACTGGTCATCTCTGCCTTGCAGTCGGCTGGAAAGTGAATTGAATGTCTTTACATCAAAAATTGGAACTGAGTGGGAAGACCCTGGTGGGCCCAGGAAAACTGCAAAGAGCTGGCATAGGTGCTCACTTCACTGGCTAGAGAGAGATGTAATCTGCCCCACAGATAAGGCAGCAAAGGGGAGGAAACTGGCAAAGGGCCTGCTGAGTCGTGCCAGCCCATCAAAGCAGTTGTGTTGTACGGGACAGTGGGTGGCATTCAAGGCTCCAAATCTTCTAGAACTGTCACTGGGATGCTTAAAATACCTGGAAACTGCCAATTCTTTCTTTGGTTCCTCCCTCCCTCCCTCCCTCCCTTCCCTTCCTTTCTTTTTTACCCCTCAGATTTTCTGCAACTCGTCCAGTTTCACTTTCTCACCATTTAATAGCTTTCCTTTAAGGAAAGGCCACTGTTCCCTCCTGAGGCTTCAAAGTGAGAGAATTTCAAAAGGGAGGCAAACAATTGTTTTGGCCCAACAATTCTTCTGCTAGGAATTTAACGAAAAAAACAAACATGTGCCCAATGATTCTGCCTCAGGCACACAGGCCTCTTCACAGTTCCCTGAACACAGACACACTCCACCTTAGGGCATTTGTCCATCTGGAATTCTCTTCTCTCAGATGTCTGCACGCTCACCCTCTCCTTCTTCAAGCCTGTGCTCAAATGTTACCTTATCAAGGAGGCGCACCTACTCTGACCATCTTATTGAACCTCATTGCCTGTCCCCCACTCCCACATCCTAAGGCTCTTCATTCTGCTTTACTTTTTTCCCATAGCACTTATCTTCTAACCCATTTCTTCTACTATATAGTTTACTCACTTAGTGTGACTATAGCTGTCTGTCCCCTCACTTAGAACATAAGCTCTTATTGGGCAGAGATTTGTTTTATTCAGTGGTGTATCCTAAACACATTGAACAGAGACTGGAACACTGAAGTGCTTAATAACTATTTGTTAAATGAATACTTGAAATACTCGCAGCATTATCTAAAAAATTGATTGGAAATGGCCTAAATGCCTATCAACAGTGGGCCGATTAAGTAAATTAAGCACTAGTATACAGGTGCGATAAAGCCTGAGGTAAAAGGGATATGGAACAGTCTTCATGATACATGCTGCAGAAAAATGTTTAGCAAACTATCATTTGTATAAAAAGGAAGTACAGAGTCATACGTGTGTGTGAACATAAATAGTGTGTTTGGTAGGATGCAAACTGGAGCCTTGAACTGGAAGCTTACTTTATATATAAATGCATTGTTTTCTAAACCATGGGCCTGTGCTAATTCAGTGGTAAAATAGACAGAAAAAAGGAGGGGAGGTAGGGAGGAAGGGATAGAAGGGGAAAAAATAAAGGCCAAGCAGAGGAAAAGTCAAGAATCACTTAGAGTTACCTACAGTTCTCCCAAAGCTCCACACCACTCCCAGCTTGGAGGAGTCTATTCCCTGAATAACAAATTCCAGCAGGGGTTCAGAAAGGGAGAATCCGACCACCTGAAGAGTAAAGCTTCGCCACAGGAAAGGCTGGGAAGGGCAACGACTGCGCGGGGCTGATGATGGGAACACCAGGACAGCAGCAGGGAAAAGACGGGACCGGCCTTGGGAATAGATGCGAACAGTCACGCCCAGGAAGAACGAGGGCCTGCGAACACCGGCGGAGGGAGAGTGGGGCCAGCCCCGGGCGGGGGAAGGGGGCTGTGACGGAAGTGAGCAGAGGGGGCCTGTCGGTCAGTCACGTGCACCAGGTTCTGCGCTCCTGGAGAACAGGAACTAGGGTGCGAGGCGGTGTCGGCGACCCAGGAGGGACCGGGACGCTCCCGCCTCGGAGCCAAGGCCTCTCCCGCGTCCTGAGGGAACCCACTCACCCCTGGCCGCAACCGGGAATTCTCGTAACTCCTTCCGGACGGCTTCCAACACCGCCTCCGCCATGACGCCGCCGCCGCCGCGAAAAGCCCCGCCCTCCTGGGACGCCCCGCCCCGCCCCGCCCCGCGGCCCCCACAGGCCGCACCCCGCCCGCCTCGTACCCCCGCTCCCAGCCCCCAGCGGCTGGGACGCTGCGCCTAGTCCAGCCTGCGAGACTCGATGGCATCCCAGAGTTAAGAAATGATTGTTTATTGACGAGTTCATACATCAATACAAATGGACATGTTAAAAACAGCCCTCTGCCCTGTGAGACCTGGACAGGGGGGGTACGCAGTGGCCCAAAGTATAAAAGTTATAAATAAGGGCTTCCAAAACAGGACAAATCTGACGGGGAACGGCAGTTGCCGGTGGCCTCAGACATGCAGAAGGGGATGGGGCCGGCCTGGCTACGAAGCCCCCTCAAGCTGGACAAGGGGTAGGGAAAGGGGAGCCACCTTCTCACAAACCTTGGCTGGAGTGTACCTCCCCACTCCTGAGGGGCAGGCTGGCTGAGGATCGCGAAGAACCCAGCCCAGAGGGCCAGGCCCGAGCCCTCTTTGGTCTGGGCTGTGGCTGGTGTGCTGGTTGGGGGAATGGGAGGGGATTTCTAACCCTCACAAGGGCAGCTGCAGCCCCGCCAGGGGGCCACCCTCAGCTTCAAGACTCCTGAGACAGGATTTCTTTGCAGTTTGGCCATGCCGGTGACAGTAGAGAAGTTAGGGTGAAACAGGGCTCATCTATCCAGGTGCATGCAGGCTGTTATGTAGCTGGCCACTCTTCAGAACCCAATTTCTTGCTAAGCCTCTGCTTAGAACTAGCACGGCCACCGGCCTGTCCTGGGAGAATGGGCCTTTGTGGCCTGGAGCTTTGGTAAAACCACCCTGACAGACCTGAGGCAGAAAGCAGCAGGGCCCAGAGACATGAGTTCTTCACCCTAACTCAACAACGGTTTCACTATTTGGTCCTACTCTACCTGCCCCATGCCCTGTCCTTACCCTCACCCCTAACAACTGCCCTTCCAATTCTACTCTATCTCCTCACCTCCAACACTTACCTGTCCAACCTACCACTTTTCCAGCATGTCTTGACCCCTGCTGCAGTTCCACGTGCCTCCCTCCCCTCAACCTCCAGTATTCAGAGCATCTGGGGTGCCCAGAACTGCCTTTGAGGAGGTTCCTTCTACCCCAACCAGGTAACCTATAGGCCATCTTGTATCAACTAGCTTCTGGACACCAGGAATCGAGAATTATGTGTAGTATGTTCCTTTTCATGCTCCTTGACAGGAGTTCCACACAAGCCAGGGTGGTGAAGTTCCAAGTCAGCCAGCCAAGTACTCTATCAATGAACACTCAAGAGTGTGTGTGTGTGTGTGTGTGTGTAGACTTCATCTATGGTCATGGTCAAGATCCTTACAGGGTGTGTGTGTGTGTGTGTGTGTGTGTGTGTGTGTTCATGGTCAAGATCCTTACAGGGTGTGTGTGTGTGTGTGTGTGTTCATGGTCAAGATCCTTACAGGGGTGTGTGTGTGTGTGTGTGTGTGTAGACTTCATCTATGGTCATGGTCAAGATCCTTACAGGGGTGTGTGTGTGTGTGTGTGTGTGTGTGTGTGTGTGTAGACTTCATCTATGGTCATGGTCAAGATCCTTACAGGGTGTGTGTGTGTGTGTGTGTGTGTGTGTGTGTGTGTGTGTGTGTGTGTGTGTGTGTGTGTGTGTGTGTGTAGACTTCATCTATGGTCATGGTCAAGATCCTTACAGGGTGTGTGTGTGTGTGTGTGTGTGTATGTGTGTGTGTGTGTGTGTGTAGACTTCATCTATGGTCAAGATCCTTACAGGGTGGGCCAGCACCCTGTAAACATCTGCGCTCCAGCAGCCTGCTGGGGACCAGGGTAGGCAGATAGGGAAAGTCAAGGGGCTGAGGAGAGCAGGCCAGGCCTTCGTGTCTGCCCAGCAGAGGGCTTACTGTCCTGCAGCAACATCCCATAGCTGTCTCCACACATTAGGCCAAGAGCGAAAGGGGGTACAGGGAAAGAAACAATGCTAGGGCTCTCTTAGGGGGGAATGCGAGTGGAATGTAGGGCCTTGATACCAACTCAAGCCTTCTGATGGCTGGGAACGCCCTGGAGGGTCAGAAGGCTCTGCCTTTCTGAACTGTGAGGAATTAGGGAGCATGGTAACCCTTGCTCTGGCAGCCAGGGGAGTGCAGCTGGTGTGGGAGGGGAAGTGGAGGTAGAGGTGAAGCTCTTCTGTCGGCTGAAGGGCACTGATTACATCGCATCTCGCCTCTACCCCACTGAATACCCTGTGTGTGCTCCATCCCAGGGAGCTGATCCCTGCAGTAATTTCAAATGGCTTCTAAGAAGAGAGGGCCAGCCCTCCCCCCATCTCCCCCAGATGAGGCAGACTGCCCTCCTACTCCTCACGGCACCAAGATGACAAATACCCAAGACCCACCCCTGCATGAGCCACTGGCAGGGCCATGGAGGCAGGGGTTCCAAGAAAGTGAGGCAATAGTCAGGGAAATAAATTAATAAATACAGGGGCCCCATGAGGAGCAGCTGGGCAAGCCCTTCCCCTCTGAACATTGATCCCTGCTATCCACTCAGCATCCCCACAGGTTTTGGAAGAGTGGAAGAAGGACTACAGTTTGGAATAAAGGGAGCATTCACTTAGGACAGGCTTCTGGAACTCAGAGTCTGCGTTCCATGCGCCGCTCCACGGCTCGAAGCAGCAGCTCTGAGTATTGCTCCAGTAGGGCCTGCGTTTGCTCAGCCCCCACGGCCCCAGGGCTCCCTCCTGGGCTGCACATTACTGCCCCAGCCAGGGCTTCTAGCTCCTGCCGCACTGAAGAGAAGGTGTTTCTGAGGAGCTGGGTGATGCGATTTTGCTCTGCTGAGGGTGTCTTGCAGCTGGCCACCTGCAACAGGATCCGGAAAGTGAGTCAGAGAAACAGTGGGGAGACCAGTCAATGGATGTATAAGAAGGTCTAGCCCAAAGAAAGGACTGCACACCCAGCTGGGTGTGGCTGGGAGTTCCACACTCCAAGATCAGCAAGTAAGACCAGAGGATATGGGATGGAGGCCGACTTGGGGCGTGAACTCCAAGAGCCCATTAGGTGGCACCATCCACACCTTGTTACCAACTCCTCTTTTAGAGCTTGGGCCCTGCTGGTCTGTCCTCTATGTCTAGGGTGGCCAAAGAGTTTTTAAATATGAAAGGGGATACTGGGACAACAGGTATAAACTGGGATGGTCCTGAGCAAACTAGGACATGTGACCCCCTACCCTTCTTGTCTAAGGACATCTTCAGCTCTTAGCCATAATTGACTGACAGGTGCTCAGTTCAAGAGGCCTAACCTGACCTCTAACCTCACCTACTCTGCCCAGGATGATCTTGATTGCTCCACCCACCCAACAGTGGAGGGAAGAGCCTTATCATGATTGTTCTGGATCTTCAGTTAGCACTCTTGATGTGCTCTATCTCCCCACTGGTGGGTGCCCAACACGTACCAAGTGGTAAAGCCCCACAGCCTGGCGCACACTGGCCTGGAGCTCTGCCACAAGTTGTTCACACTGCTCCAGGTTCACCACTGGCTCTGAGTGGGGGTGGGGGTGGGGAGGAAACAGCTCAGTAAGGCCCAGCAAAGCTGCCCTTTCAGGCCTCCCCACCCAGGGACCTACCCCCTCAGAGCAGGAGAGGTTCACTCCCCAACAACACACCCCCTCCATGTGCCCTCAGTCCCTTCTTGCATCCTTCCCTCCCAATACCACACAGAAAACCAAGTCCAGAAGAAAGGGCCAGCCCCAGCTCCAGGGCCCAGAGGCACTGAAGGGGCAGGTGGGTCACAGGGAGATCACCAAGGTTGGCACTAAGAGTGTCTCACCATTGGGGTGTGATTTATGGACCAAGACAGGAACAGATAGGATAAAAATGCCAGAGGCTGGACACACAGAAATGGGATGGAGACAGAGAATGGCCAATGAAGACGGGAAGGAGGACAGGGCATGAGATTAAGTGGGGGGAGTTGTGCACACCTGAGTCCTGGCTCAGGGCTGCCCCTGGCCTGGTGCAGCCCATGGGGCTGGGAGTCTTCTCAGGAAGTGGGGGTTGCAAGTTCTCAGGGCCTTGGAGGAGGCTGTTGACTGGCAGTTGCTGGGCACTGGGTCCATTGGGCCCAGGCTGAGGCTGGCATTCTGTCCTTGGCCTGAGAGGGATACCCTCCCCCAAACAAGCCTGCCTTTCCGGTGTACTATGAGTCTTTCCTAGGCCTGCCAGGGTGCCAGGTTGTTCTGCCTCACCAGGGGCCCGGCCTTTGGTTACAGGTGAGAATGTGGCTAGAGAAGGACGATCAGGCAGTGGCTTTGGGATGTCCAGGACCAGGTGAGCCCGGCTGGGCAGGGCCAGCTTGCTGAGTGGTGAGACTCGAATGGGGGTAGGAGCCTGAGGTTCAGCCACCAGGCCCAAGTTCTCCCCAACAGAGATGCTGCGGGATATCTTGGCCATGGAACTAGCGGTGGGATTCTGGTAGGAGTGGGGCCGAGACAGACGGCCATCAGCCTGAGACAGGGAGCGCAGACACTCCTGGGCCTCCATTTCCCGTAAGAGCAATGGGCCTGATGGAGGGGCCTCGTCTGCAGAGGAGACAGATGTATGCAGGTCAGGTGGTGAGGAAGGCATCCCAAGTGCAAAAGCTCAGTTCCCTGGGAGTCGCTGTCCCCTGCACATACCCACTAAGGGACACCCGGTGGCAAGCACAGTGACACATCCGGGTTACAGACCCTCCTTCCTCTAATGCTCATGTGCTCCACAGTCCCCACACCCTAGAACTGAGCCCACCAGCCTCCTCACCCTGCGGCACCAGACTCTGTGTAGACTGGGCTTTCTGGAGTCCACCTAAGGGGCTGGCTGTGGCCACTCTCTTGGGGGCCCAGCTGCTATCCGGGCTGAGACGGTGGCGTGGCAACAGCACAGGGGCTGCCTGCTGGGGGCCAGGGTTTCCAGGGGAGGGTGCCGCCTCTGGGGGTGCTCCTGGAGGACTAGCACCATTGCCTCCCAGGTCCTCACCAGATGCCTGCAGCATCTGGGCTGGTCTCGACGTCAGTGGCAGGCTTGAGGAAGATGGGGACAGTTCCCTATGGGAAGGAAATGTGGAGGAAGGCCCGGAGAAGGGTCAGGGCTCCTCCCTGGCAAGATGGGAGAGAATTTCTCATAGGACTACAAACGTGCTAGGAGAGAAGGGCAGACACAAAGCCAGCCAGGCCAGCTGTTCCAAAACTTGGGGTGCAAAATACTGTTGGGCACAGGAAGGCAGAAGCCTTGGAGAAAGGAAGACTGTAGGCTGCCCCAGGGGCAGGACTGGCCCTTTCTGGGAGCACTGGAAGGTCAGGAGAGCAGGAGCTCCTCAGGGAAGAGAGAGCTGCTACGAGGAGAGGTACCTGAGTCGGGGGGTCTGCACTTGTAATAGGAATCGTGAAGAAATGCTCCGAGACTCTGTCCTCTCTGGCACCCGCACTGGGCCCCCTGCCAGGGTGATAGAAATCATGATTCAAAGCAAGCCCTCCTTGAAGCCAGCCCCAGGGCATGGCCTGCCCTTGGACCCTCCCTCTCACCCAGGCAAGTAGCAGGGGAGGGCAGACTGCAGTGACCAAGTGCTGGCCCTCAGACCACACCTGGAGCAGCCCCATTGGCCAGAGTCTCAAAGTGTTGTTTCAGAAACTGCTCCTGGTCCGGGGTATGAGGGCTGCCATCCTGCAGCCCATAGTGGGCAGTGCCTGCCTCCTCTTCCTCTTCCTCATCACCCTCAGCTGGCTCTTCAAGGTCTGAGGAAATGCCATCCACACTCAGGGGCTCCGTGCTCTCAGAGTCTGGATGTGGGGAGAGGGAGAAGCATCATGCCGCACCCATGTTGCCAGAGCCTCAGCTCCCACCTCAGAGTGCTGACCTGCCTCAGTGCGGCAGCCTCACCTTCATTGGGATGCTCAGGGCTGGAAAGGCGGCTGCTGCTGTAATCCACAGAGCAGGCACTATCAGGACTGTGCTTCTCTGAGCCCCTGCCACCTGGGTACACTCTTCCCAGGGTCCCTCGGGCTGGAGCCTGTACCTGGAAGCCACTGCCAGAAAGGCCAGCAGGGAGGAGAGGCTGTGAACAGGGCAAGCAGCAGTCCTGGTGGACTCCTGCCTTCCTTCCCTGCCCCCTCCCCGGAAGCAGGACAGGGGATGAGGCAATGGCAAGGTGGTGCGCAAGCCCCAAGAACCCTGGGCCAGTCCTCCCCTAACTGAAGAATGCCTGAAGGTAAGGGAAGATGGGAGCTGTCTGGCCCCTGAGGTCTAGTGAGGAAAGGACCCTTGCCTGGTATCCAGGGTGGGGCTGTCACTTGGCTCTGGGTAGACAATACCATCTTCAATAGGTGCAGCCTCCAGGTCTTGGGCAAAGACCCCTTCCTCTTGGGACAACAGTTGGATAATGTGGGGACAGGAACAGGGTTGGGAAGCCTGAGGCTGAGGGGGCTTTTCATTCTGGGAACACACAAAGGGGCATTACTAGGATTGCTGATATGAGAGGGTCTTGGAAAAGAGGTAAAGGTGGGGAAAGATTTGGTAGGCACCAATTCCGGGGAAAGCTGAATATTCCAATTATGAGGACAGACACCAAGATGCCAGGATATCCTAGCACTCAGGGCTGCAACCTCCAGCCACCACTGGGTGTCATGAGCCCTCCAAGGAATCCAGCCCAGGACAAAAGCTACCTTTTGCTCCCCGCCCCGCCCCCCTGCCCTCACCATACCGTACAGCCTAGCCAGCCCCAGCCCCAGTGACTTTGCAGTTTGGGTTACCCATGTGCCTCAGGAACAGAGCAAGCATAGTTGGATCAGGGCTCAGGCCCCAGCCGTTGGCACAAGGCTGGCTAAAGCTGCTTGGAGATCTCTAGGGACCTGGGAGAAGGCTGGCTCACCTGGCTAGCATGTGAGGTCTCAGAGGCCTGCTGACCATGCCTCCCAGGGCCAGATGGGGACACGGCCAGCGAGTTCCGGCTAGGGCCGCGAAGGCTCGGAGCCAGTGTCTCCAGCTGCCGCAAGTCCAGCATGGAGCGAACACTCAGCTCTGCACCTGGCTGAGCCCAGCGCCCCCTTCTTCTGGGTCCTTGGTTGCCCACAGGAGTGTGGTCCAGGAACTCCATCATCTGCTGTGCCTGGTGAAGGTGGGGTGGGGGAGGAATAACCACAACCACACAATAGTATTAGCAAACACTCATATGTCACTTACTGTATGCCAGGCACTTTACATGTATTAGCTCATTTAATCCTCACAACCACCTTAAATAAGTAGGTACTAGTATTAGCCCCATTTTCACAGATGGGAAAACTGAAGCACAGAGGGTTTAAATGACTTGTCCCAAGTCCCATAAGTTACAACTCAGGTAGTCTGCCCCCAGAGTTCAAGCTCTTAGCTTCACTCTATGCTTCTAGTCTCAGCCTTCACCTGGTGTCATGAGGCCTCAGAGCTGAAAGTCTCTTAAATCCCTTAGTCTGAGGATAGCCCCAACAGAGCCCCCACGCCCACTCACAGCACCAAGGACAGACCACCAGCCCAGCCTTTGGGACTCCTGGCCCAGTCAGAACACACCACGGACCCTCACCCCCACCCCCACGCCCAAGAAACTGCTGCTGACCGCAGAAGGTACCTGTGCTTGAAACCCTGGCATCTGATGAAGGAGGGCCCGGCGCCTCAGGCCCTGCTCTGAGAGCCCTTATCCTGCTCTGGCCAGTCTGAAGCAGCTGCTCAGTTACTGATCCTCTTATGGCCTTTTCCCTCTAACTGTTCTGGAACTTATGAGCTTATCTCCTAACCTGGGGCCTGTAGAACCACAGTTGTTCAATTTCTGCTCTTTGGACCTTTGATTTTCTTGAACTTTAGTTTTGTTTGGCTCAGACCCCCCTTATGTATTCCCCACCTCAACCTGTTCTCCATTCACATTTACTCCCAGGCTCCCAGGCAGCTAAATAAGTGGAGTACATCCTCTAGCGGCAACTAACGATTGTAGACCACCTCACTGGTCCCAGGAAGGAAATACCTGGTCTTTGTCTCTTCATCATCCCTAACCTGGGATGGACACAGCTGCTTGAACTGCCCCCACAAGGCCCTTCCTTGAATACAACAGGTGGAGCATGTAGGCCAGATCAGAGAGTCTGGCTTTCACCTTCCTTCACCTCTCATAACCTTGAAGGGCATTTTTTTTTTTAACAATCAAGACTTACCTGGCTCATCTCCCAGTGAGACAGGCTTCGGGGCAGGGCAGGGCTGGGCATTAAGGCTAGATAGAGACAGGCAGTCAGAGAGAGTGTCTTCCTGCCCACCCACCCAGAGCCTGGCCCCACAGCAGCCCATAGCCCATGTGGCCACAGGGATGCTCTGGTTTCCTCAGCTCACACTGCTTCCACTCCAACAGTCCCAGAAAGGTCCTATCTAGCCACTATACCGGCTGGTGCTGGTCTGGCCCTACACCAGACTTCCACAGACCTGACCCTTTCTTGGTTCCCTTGGCAAGAATGGGTAGAGCTGGAAGTTCTTCTTCAGTGCCCTCATCCTCTCCCTCCTTGTCACTGTCTGATGAGAGAGCTGGTCCAGGAGACAGCATCGACGGAGCCTCATGCCTGAGTCCAGGACAAGGAGGTCATGTGGAGAGGAGACTTAATGGGGGAAGAGGTCAACCTCATGGATCTTTGTGTGAGAAGCAAGTGTTGAGAGACACAGAGCCGTGGAATAGCAGGTCCAGAGCAAGGAGGAGGTGCAGGGAGATCACAAGGAGCCATCTGTACATCCACCACCACTTGCCCATATCCCATACTCTGTTCTCACCAGTTGGGTCCAGCAGACCTTTGAGGAGAAGGTGGTCCTTGTTGCTTGCCCCCTCGCTGATGCTGGCGCAACTCAGCCAGACGCTGTCTCATGCTGATGGTCATCTCAGAGCTCAGGCGCCACACAAATATGCAGCTGCACAGAGTCATAGAGTTGGGTGAGGAGGGGAAGGGCAGGACCCTGCAGGTGGCAACAGCATTAGTTCCCTTTCTCCACTGGCAAGGAGACCAGAGGCATCCTCTAGTGCCAGGTCTGGCCTGGTCAAGAAATACCACTCTACTGCCCAGAGACTTTAAGGTGTGAAGAGAGGCAAGGGGGCAGGGTGCGTCTGCAGCCCCGAGAAAGAATTTGTATCTCAGGGAAGCTGGCTTCTGCTCACCTGTCCCCTGATACGGAGATAAGATGTTTGCAGTCATTACTGAATTTCATGCCAGTGACAATCTCTGTGAAGAATAAAGAATTTGGCCTATGAGCCACCCTGAAGCCCCAGCCAGGCTTCTGTCCCAACAATGAAGGTCGGGGGCTGGTTGGAGGGGAGGAGCAGGCAGCTCTGTAGGGTCCCAAGAAATAAAAGGAAAAAAGAGTCAAGGCCCAGGGGTAGCATACTAGTGCTACACTCACCTGAGTGGCCAAACATGGTGGCCACACACTCGCCTGAGGAGAAGTCAAAAATGGAGAGGTTCTTGTCAGAACAGCTGGTGGCAATGTAGATTCCTGAGGGGTCTGTCTGCACCTGAAGGAGAGGGACACAGCTGGAAGAGGACGGGAAGCACCAGTTCCTCTCCACCTAAGACAACTGTCCTCCCATTCTGTGGCCCAGTGCCCATCCCCCTGGGCCCTTACCTTAATCAGAGTGCCATCATCACCCTGTGACCCTTTAAACAGCTTTTTCTGCTTTCCACTGCTGATGTTAAAGATCCTGTAAGAAACACACTGTCATTCACATGAGGAGAAGGCCAGGATCGAGCACACCTGGGGAAAGGAAACACCAGCATCTACTCCCAGCCCTGTTCTCTCTGGGAGCCACTCCCCAACACCAAAGGGACTATCACCTTTTAGGTGAGACAAGTACTCATTCTGTAGGCTCAAGGGGATGCAAAGTCCTGGACAGATAGAGGAGGGGACTGAGCTGCCTACAGCTGACCCCCTGAGGCAAAAAGGAATGTGGTCAGATGGTCTGAGAAGGGGATGCCCACCGAATATTTCGGTCCTGGCAGCCAATGGCCGTGTACTTCCAGCTGGGCTCCACATCCATGTCATAAAGGGTTGTCTTCCGTACCACGTGGTGTGTCCGTGTAAACTGTACTCCATCTCCAGACTGTAGGAGTGCAGCATGTGGGCAGACCCAATGCCCAAATGCCACACCAGGCCCAGAGAGACCTGCATTCACCTCTTGCAACCTCAGGTAGGGGAATGGTAGAGAACCCAGCCCCCCACTGCCCCCTTCAGGGAAGCCCCATTCCCTCACCTTCTGTGCAGTGCGGAAGTAGATGCTCTTGTCTGCTCCACAGCTGATCATGCGGACTTGCCCATCACTGGCTACGGAGGAGGGGGACCTCGCTGTTCCCACTGCCTCTCACCAGGAAGCCAGACTTTCCTCTGCCCTCCCTCCATACTGCCCGCCTATAGAGCTACTCTGCGTGGCTGGGACAACCAATTAAATCAGGATATTTCCCTTCAAACCTAAAACTTTCCTTTGTCTCTATCCTCAGCCAACCTGGTTGGGTCAGGCTCCCCTGGACTGAGAGTCTATATCCCACCTGTCTTCCCATCCAGCCCCAGGCCTCCCAGCTGCTGCACAAACTCCCCCGTGACTGGGACACTGTTCTCGTGGAGGCAGGAGGCAGGTGGCAGTGGGGCAGGGGATGGTGGTGGCAGGTGGTAGAATAGGCCTGGACTGCCCTGGCCCACCTGCAAATTTGACAGCAGTGATGGAGGATGAGTGCTCATCCAATGTCTGCTGGAGACTATACTCCCGTCCGGCGTCCAGCACATGGATCAGCCGGTCCCGGCTCGCCGATGCCAGCAGCTTCAGACCTAAGGTTGGAAGAACTTCAGCAGCCCACAAGCACCCAGCACAGCCCCTTATTTAGGCCCAACTAAGAGGGCCTCAAGAACTGAGCCCCATCCCTAAGCCAACGGAACCACGGAGCAGGGATGGAGCAGTCCTCCTCTAAACCGACAAAGACACCAAATGATTCAAAGGATTTTCGGTCCCACATCCAAGAGCCAGATTAAATATATGTGGCAGTAGCAGGACTGGAGGAGCCCTGTGCCATTCTGGGCTAGACACCGCATCCTCTTTACCTGTGTCTGGCTTCGAGTATTCCAGGCATAGAATTTCCGAGTCATGGGCCTCCACCTTGAGCATCTCACTCAGGGACCGCAGCTCATGCACCCTGCAAAATGAGGAGAGGAGGAAGGAGACCATTGTCAGGCTGTAGGAGGAGAGACTCACCCTCCTTCCTCTGCTGTATCTTTTCCCCCAACCTTTTCAAAAATGTATTTTTATTACTTTTTGACTTTAGGCTTGGAGAAAAGTTTCAGTGAGTACAGACAACTTTTAAATTTCCCTCACCCAGCTTTCCCTAATGTTAACACCTTAGGTAACAACAGTTTAATTATCAGAGCCAGGATTTTTACATTGGTACAATACTGTTAATTGAAGATTTTATTTGAATTTCACCAGTTTACCACAATGTCATTTTTCTGAATTCAAGATCCTTTCCTGAGTTCAAATTTCATTTAGCTCTTTCTACTTAGTCCCCTGTAGTCTGTAACAGTTCTTCAGCCTTTCTCTATCTTTCATGACCTTTATACTTTCAGAGAGCATTGGTCAGTTACTCTGTCATATGGGCCTTAATCTGAGTTCATCTGATGTTATGTCAGATGATTGGACAGGGTTCATATATCTTTGGCAAGAATACCCCAGAAACACTGCTACGTCTTCTGTATTATATACACCATATTATGGGCTTCATGATGTTGATATGGGAATGTTAAGCTTGATCACTTGGTTAAGACGGTTTCTGCTGGGTTTCTTCATGGTAAAGTTATCTTTCCCTTGTATATAAATATCTTGTTCTCTACTCTGTTCTTGGGGACCTAACTCGGCCAGCCTCTATCATGGGAGGCAGTCAGTACCCACTCCAGGCCTAGCGTTACCTGAGTGTGCCCATACGGTCCCCTGAGGCTAGGTGCTGTCCATTGGGGCTGATACACACAGAGCGGATGCCCACACGGGGATCCATCAGAGACCCATCGGCTTTGTCTCCTCCAGGAAGCTCAGTGTCTAGCAGGGCCTGAGTGTTTCCATCCACATAGATGATTTTAATGAGGTCCTGGTGGAGCAGGTCAGGAGAAGAGCTGAATAAGGCAGGTCTGACCACACATAGCTGCAAGGGGAGAGGAATGCTGGACAAGATAAAACCTTGGCTCACAGAGCCCGGCCAAATAAGAGCTGGAAGATCAAGTTCTGGGTCCCCAGTTCCTTTGAGGAGGTGTGAAGGCTGAAGGGATGGGGTAAGTGGGGAGTTGGGGCCTTCAGGCCTCGGGGCTCACATTGCTGAGGATGTTACGGTGCAAGGTGGAAACATATATGCCGGAGTTCTCTGTGTTCCACAGGCGGATGGTATTGTCTGAAGAACAGGTGATAAACGAACTAGGGGGCAGGCAAGCCTGGTTACTGTCCTTCACTTCAGGGTAGACCTGAAGGGGCATAGGGAACAAAGTCAGATCTCTAGTTAGAGAGCAGTCCCTGCCTCCCCGAGAAGATGGGAGTGAGATTAAAGAGATAATGCTGGCCAAGATTTAGCCCAGTGTCTGTCACACAGAAGCATGCCATAAAGTCTAGATACTCTGCATACTCACTAAGGGAAAACACACTAACAAGCACCTACCAAGTACCAGGCACTCTTCTGCTCCCACTTAGTTTATTTCATTTAATTCTTAGAACGGTTAGATGAATCAGGTACATCATTTTATAGTTGAGGAAACTGAGACTCAGTCAAGTTCAGTAACTTGTCCAAGATCACCCAGCCCAGGACGAGGCAAAGCTAAGCATGGACAGGGCACACTGGAAGAAGCTTGAGATAGATATGCACTAAAATTCAAGCTCAGTCCTCAGGACCCATCTGAGGATATGTGGACACACAGGGGTGCTGCTGGAGAAACAAGGAGGCAGCAGGAACATAACATTATACATGGGATGGGGCTCCCCACTTTCTGGCCTCACAGGAGAACCCCAGCAAACCTGGTCAGTCTCAAGCCAGTCCAGCTCACATACCTCAACACTCCAGACGCAGGAGGAATGATACAGGGCTGAGTACACCTTGCCCACTTTCTTGGGGTCCCTCACATCCCAAACATAAATGCTGTGGTCGTTGTATACACAAGACAGCCAATGATTAGTAGGATCAAAGGTCAAGGCAATGGTGTCTGGATACCTGGCATTGGCCATTCCAGAGAAGAGGTGACTGTGGGGAAGAGGACAGGGCAAATCAGTGAGTGAGAAGCTAATGAAATGAGGGAATTGAAGAGAATGAAAACAGAACCCAACCCACAAAGGAAGGAGCAGAGCAAGGGGAGCACTCTCCAAACCTGCAGGTTTAGAAGGAGCTGCTTGAGAAAGAAAAAAGCAGCTTCTGACAGCTGTCAGCTGGGAGCTGACCTGGCACTAGCTGCTGGGCCATGTGTTCTCCTGATTAACACGGTGCCACGGGACACCAGCCTCAGGCAAGGTAAAGGGAACTCTGGCCATGATGAGTGAAATAGAAACAAGACTAATCTGAAATCATGTCTGAGCACAGATAAACACAAGATCACTGTACAAACCACAAAAATGACTGACTGTCCCCCCTTTCCCATCTATTATGACTGACTGCTGCTTCTTTACCAATTTTAGCCCCATACCTTTCCTTCTACCTTTTAGATAAAAATTATCCAATTGGCAGAATTGCCCCCACTTCCTGGCAGCATCTAACCAGAGCAAAACTTCAATCCCTTGAACCACTCTAAAATCATCAAGCAAGCCCAATCTTACGATAAGCCCCACCTAACACCCACTCTGAGACACCTAACTGAGACACTCCTCAGCAACCCAAAGTGTGCAGTCTCCTTGGTCACAAGTTACCAATAACCCCAAATTAATTTGTTTACAGAGGTGTTCCTGGTAACCACTGGGGTGCTGATTCGCTCTTCCCCTTGTTCCCGGAAGCATGGCCAGGGAAGGCCAGACACAGGGTGATGCTCTGAATGGAGGCAGAGGGCTCACATAGCTCACCCGGCCTCAGTTACGCTGGCAATGTCTGTCCCCAGGGCGTGGGGCCGGGGCAGGGTGCTGAGGAAGTGCAGGTTAGAGGGATTGAAGAGGCGCACAGTGCCATCAGCACAGCCACAGAAGATGTAGTCTTGGCTCACAGAGATGCAGTGGGCCACAGTGGTCTGCAGGCAGAGGAGCTCAGGTCAGCAAGGGCCACCTGCCACCTCCTCCTCACAGTCCCCTGCCCAGAGGAAAGATCAGTCAAGGGAGGGGTAAGGGAAAAGCAGCCAGGTGCTCTGGCCTGAGCCCCTCAGCTGTTATATAGAGATGCCTCTCCCTCCAGCAGCAGGGGGCCAAGGGCCCACAGCCACATTCAGCTGGGGGATGGCGGTCAGGGACCCTTCTAAGGGACTAGAGATTTTGGCAAAGAGGATGAAGTAAGAAAAGCCAGCAAAGAGGAAGAAGCAGCACGTGAAAAACAGGAGGGTCTAGGCACCAGTTACTGTGAAGCTGTCTGCATTCTGAGCAGAAGAGGAAAGCAGGGGAAGGAAGACAGAGAGAGAGCAGAGAGGAAGCAGTTGTACAGATCTCCATGGGCTGGAACTGGCCCAGGCTTCCTTCTCCTGGGCCCCTCCTCCATGCACCAGGGCCTGGCCTCTAGTGTGGAGCTGGAGGCACCAGCTCTCCCCTGAGCGCAGACATGCACAGCCCCTATCCACTGGGACCAAGGGACTTACTCTCAGCTCCACCCACTTATCCAGAAGCCTCCGCTCACTGAACTCGCACAGCAGCCCCGAGGACGTGATGCAGAAGGTACTGGTGGCCTTCTTCCCACGGCCACAGGCCACATCAGTGAACAGGTTGTTCCGAAGCTCCCCCAACAGCCCTGAACGGCCCAGCAGGGGCACAGTGGCATTCACCTGTGGAGACACACCACTGCTGCCCATCCATCCACCCCAGAGGCTGCCCCTGGGAACTAGGCCCTGGGAAGAGGGAGGAGAAGCAGAAATACCCTTGTTCTTTGAGACGGCTCCTCCACCCAGACAGCATGGGGCTCATCCCTGAGCAAGCCCTGGCCCTAGCGGCTGCTTCCAGCCTCAGCACCTCACCTTTGAGGTCTTACTGTCATCGAGGTACCAGAATTTAATGTGCCGGTTGCCCGCAGTGACAAAGTAGCTGCAATCTTCAGAGAAGGACACTGCTGTCACCCGACTGGACACCTTATTGGAAGCCACCACAATGTTTTTCTGGAGGGAAAACCAAAGAAGAATGAAGGATCTGCCTCTTGGGACTAAGAAGAGAGGCTGAGAGGATGGAGGAGGGTTATATAGAATTTGTACTTGAAAAAATGTTTCTTTCCAGGCTTTTCTGATCAGAAATGGAGGGAAAGGAGGAGAATCTCTTTCTAGAGTTGAAGAGATTAATTTCCTCTGGAGGTCCTCAAAGGCAGAAAGCTAGCAACATGCTTGGCTACACAGTTGCTCTTTTCTGCTTCATATTATTTTCTAGAATGAGACGGAGCTCAGCAGAATGGAATGGAGGGGACCAGGTCAGCAGCTCCCAAGCTCCCAACTGGCCTTTGGAACCTGAGGCTGCCAGGCCAGCCCACCCATCCCACTCACCTTCCAGGCCCAGACGCTGATGATCATGTCATGCTGGTAGCCCACAGAGACAATGTACTTGGCACTAGGGGAGAAGGCCACACAAGCCACACCATACTTGTGCTCCTGCAGCTCTGCCACCTGGCTATGCTCAGCCACATCATAAACCCGCACGGCAGGCATGTGCCCACTCTGCAGGAGGCAAGAACTGGAAGTGAGGGTCAGAGGCACACAGCCTCCCCTAGCCTTCCAGAATGGGGGCCCTCGCCTTCCCAGCTATTGAATACAATCTCTCTAATGACCCCTAGCCAAGAGTCAAGAGGAGAGTGCTACACAGGGCAAAGGCAGAATGGAAACTTGAAAAAGATGTCAGGACAGGTAGAAAATGACCCCAGATTTTTTTCAATACCGCTGTTTTGTTCAAAGTTCCCTGAGTGATTCTGATGGGCCGCCAGGGTGAGAACTGCCACTCAGGCCTATTTCTGCCACCAGTGGCTCCCTGAAGACTGAAAAGGCAGAGGAATTCCTAGTGTGCCCAGCAGGGGGCCTCCGGGGATAAGTATATTTTAAGGCAATGGTTTTCAAAGTGCTTGCTTCCCAAACTAGCAGACCCAGCATGATGGGGGACTTGTTGAAAATGCAGGTTTTCCATCCCAGATCTCTAGAATCAGAAACTCTGGGAGCATACCCAGCAATGTGCACTTTAACAAGCCTTCCCACACACAAGCTTAAGAACCACTGTCTTTCAGGTTCTGGAAGTCAAAGCAGCAGGAGCCCTAACCAGACCTAGACTGGGGCTGAGCCAGGCCACCCGCCTCTTCAGAGTACTGCAGCCCCCTTGCTCGCTCACCTCACCGGTGACCAAGTACTTGCCATCAGGGGAGAAGGCAAGGGCAGTGATGGTTTTCCTGCAAAAGACAAGGCAGGCTCAGAGAGGCACTGGCAGCCTGGCCTAAGCCTGGCTCTCACACAATCCCCTCAAAAGGCAAGACCAGCAGACACTGATGGCACATGTGGCATTTCCTCTCTCCCAGAGACCCAACCAGGTCCCAGTCCCCAGCACCACAGTGACCCCCAGACAGTGTCCTTCTCACAGCCTCCCAGAGAAGGAGGTGTTCCCTAAGGGCCTAGGTCTACTCACCTGGAACTATTGAGGATGTGGTGCTGTTTGTGTTTCCGGGGATTGAACAACACGACCACACACCTGGAGATGAGTGAGACAACAGACTGAGCACCAAACCAGAGCTTTTTCCTGGCAACCTGTTCTTGCTGCTCCCTTTCCCTGCCACAAGGGCCCATCTCTGCAGCCCATGGCATGAAAGAGCTCCCTGGAAGCCTATCCCCATCAGGTCCCTATGCAGCAGCACATCTCTAGTCATACCCACAATGGGCAACAAGGGCACACGGCCTTCCCACAGCCCTCACATGCACATGCCCAGGAAGGGGAGCAGGAGGGAAGAATACACGGGATTTGAACAAAGTAGGCCACAGGTATTCAGCCAGTTCGCAAGCTTACAGTCACACAGGTCAGGCATTTGTGCTCCAAAGAGGAGTGAGGCCTCTCACATGTGCGTCCACGTGTGTACTTGGCAGGAGCCGGCTCACCACCCCTCTTTGTATCAGATGAGGAAAGGGGTTGGGGAGGCATGGGGCCAGCACTGCAGGGAGGCTCAGCAGGAGTAGGGAAAGGGGCAGAGAGCACCGGAGAGGGCCTGGGGTAGCTTCAGTGCCTTGGAGCTCGTAGGCCCAGTCATGAGAATCCCTGGCCCCAAGGAGCCTGAGAAGGACCCTTCAATCCGCTATAAGACAATCAGGGTCTCCGGCTGCCATGCAGAGAAGGGTTGAAGTACCCTCTCCCTCTTTGTCCAGACAAGGCTGGATGGGATCATGTTCAGACTGACTTTCCAGAGAGCGCTAAAGAGGAGGCCAGGTGGTAGGAGGCAGGGACAAGCAGCTGGAAGCCAAAGGTAGGCAGTGTTCTCCTTTAGCTCCTTGGCTTAGCAGACCTGGGCCCAGTGCCCCTTCTGCCTCACTGCTTCATCAGCACCGTAACTAGCTGACAAGAGCAAGCATAGAGGCTGCTACACCATGTAAGGGGATAGAGAGAGAATGAGCAAAGGGCAACATCTTCCAGATCCAGCCTTGTTTAGTGGGAAACCCACTGCAGCCCCTATATCTGAACCCCATTACTTGTTAGAAACTTGAAGTGAAGGTGAGTACAAACTGCTAGTGAGTGTGTAGGACCTTAGGCTCTAATAAACTGCTTCAATATGTAAATACCACAGGTAACTGCTGGATACTGGGATCTCTGAGGTATACCAGATACGCCCCAAACTGCCAGACTGACCACCAGCCTCACAATTCCTGAGCTACATCACCACCTTCTCTAACCCTCTCCCCTAAATCCTTCCTCACTGTTGTCTGCTCCTTCTGCCCCCCACCCTCACTGTTGCCTAACCTTTCCTTGTTCCCCTTTCCTTTTTCCTTTCTCCTTTCTCTGTAATAACTCCCAGTCTCCTTCTTCCCTTTTAGACGCCAGGTCAGAAGGGTTTGAAAACATACAACAAAAATCAGATGGCTTTGGTAACTCTGTGCCCCATTACTGTCCCTCCCCACTCCCAACACACACACATACATACACACACACACACACACACACACACACACACACACACACACACACGCACACACTTGCCCAGCTTCTGTTAGGGGCAGTCTGGGACACAGGGAGCCTAATTCCTCCAAAACAGACAGACTCACAGAACCTTAAAGCTGGAAGGAAGGATGGAAAGAATTAAATGCACTGTACAAGGTGACTTAAGGATCACCTCATCCAACCCACCAAATTTTTGAGATGAGGCAACCTAGGTCTTATAAGAGCAGAACCAGGTCCCACAGGCTTCCAGTGCTCTTTACATCAAATGCACCCATGTGTCCAATCTGACTGTGCCACCCTTTGCTGATAATCCCCAGGGAACTTCTAAGACCAAAGTACTTAAAGTGCCCAAAAAAGCCCTGGGTGGTATGACCCCTTGCCCACCCACTAGCCTCACCCCAAACTATGCTTCAATCACATTCTTTCACTCTCTTTAACTCGCTATAACTCTCTTTAACTCCCACTACAGGGCCTTTGCAGGAACAAGTTTCCTTTGTCTGAAACATTCTTCTCTCCCTTTTCTAACTAGTCAACAACCTCAGTCCTCTTTAAGATCTCAGGTCAAATGGCCTCAGTATATGCTCTCAGAGCACAGTGTGTCAGTCTTTTGTAACATTTATCACAGCTGCACATTTATACTTATTTGAGATCATCTCTCCTACTAGACTGCATTCCTTGAGGATGGGAAGTGGGTCTGGTTTTGCTCACTACTGTCTCCTCTGCTTAGCAGCGTTTGGCCCAGTGCAATTGTTCAAGACCATTCACTGAATGGATGAATGCCTCTGTCAGTCTACTAGCCTGGTGCCATGAGGCATAGGTAGGCCCCAGCTCTCCCTACACCGTGCTCCAACTGTCTTCTATGGAAGGAGGGACTGAGGGCCTGTGGGGCATCAGAGGCAGTGTGGGCCACTGGGGACATTGTGGGCTTTGAAGTCAGAGACCAGGGTTTGATCGTGGTTCTGCTGCAGATAGCTTTGTGACCCTGGGTTAAGTCACAAGCCTGTTTCCTTATCTATAAAAAAGGAGACAGACCTAGCTCATAGGACCTCTGTGAATTTAAAAGATCTTTTTTGGACACATAGGAGCAGCTGAACAAATGGCACATCTTAATATTACTACTTCTGGAGCATGGAAAGGAAGCTGAAAGGGGACTCCTGGCAGTGGGAATGAGGGGCTAAGTAACTGTGTCAAGTTTTTTTCCTTTGGAAGAATGGAGGAGAGTCCTGTTAGGATCTGAGTAATGATAAAAATTTTGAAAGAGGTTTATTTTTTGTTCTGGGAAGACAGCCAAGAAAGGAGAGCTGAGTTAAACTTGGGGAAAAAAATCTCTGCCTCTTCATTTACTGAGGAGATGATAAGCGTGGAAGGTAGCAAGGAAGGGACGGGGAAGTGCTAAGGGAGAAACTGCCTCAAGTGCCCAGGACAGCAGCACAGAGAGATAACGGAAGTGACGTCTCCTGGCCAAGTTTAAAATCACCACACAACAGTTTCAATGAACTCTAAACATGAAGACTTTCACTTCCTTTAGTAACTGGTCTACCCCTCACACAGTGCAGCCCAAGTAAGAATCACCATTTATCCATCAAGTACTTTCTGTGCAGCAAGCAGTCTGCTAAGCACCTTAAATGCCTGGTTTTAGTTAATCCTTACAACAACCTTGTGATGCTGGCACACTTATTCCTGCTTTACAGATGGAGAGACAAGTGCAGAGCAGTGAAGTGATTTGCTTAAGGCAACTCATCTAAAGCAAAACACAGTCAGGTTCCAGAAGCAGTGCTCTAAGAAATACAAAGTGGATAGAGTGGAGGAAAGAAGAAGAAATTGAAAGAGACTTGAAACACAGGACCCACATCGACCTAATGTGCAGGATGCTAAGGCAGGAGCCTCTAAGAAAAGGGAAGGAAGACTGAGTAGTTTAAGGCAGAAAAGATTTAGCTACAGAATTTTTGGAAATCAGAACAGGGCACCTGAAAATTCTAGCAGTTATAGTTCAAAGTTCATAGACTTAGGTATTTCTATTTTAATACTTAATTCAGTGTGTTAAAAGTGATACCCCTCCCCCAGGCCTGCCACCATCATGAAGAACCCAAGTGTGGGGACTAGCTTTTGTTTTCTGAACCTTCTTACTATCTGTGCTGACCTGTTGAGGAGGCCCCTTGCAGGCTCATCTTGCCAGCAACTGCTCCTGTTCTGAGTGGTTACAGGTTACCTACCTTTCTCATCAGCTACAGATAAACATGGCAAAGGGCTTCAACTGGGAGCTGATCTGACTTGAACTGACTTGGCATACTCTGGCCACATTCCAAATCCAGAAAAAGTAGGTGATGAGGGCTCTGTGGGTACGCTTTTGAGTTTTTCTTTAACCCATCATCCCAAAGCAGTATCATGACCTTTCAAGGGCAGTGCATCAGACTGCTTAAAACACCTTCCAAGTCACCTACAAACTGAGTTCTGCTGGGCCACAACATCTTTTGTTTGCTCCTTCCCCTAAATTCAACTCCATAGAGGAAGGAGGGGGGAGGGCAGTGTGTGTGTGTGTGTGTGTGTGTGTGTGTGTGTGTGTGTGTGTGTGTGTGTGTGTGTGTGTAAAATACAAGGTAGATAGAAAGATGACTGGCTATCAGGCAACCCTTCCCTTCTCTAACACCCGCCCACAGTTACACACCTCCCGCACCAGTACAGCCTGGAAAAGTCTTAGGTGTGACATGGAAGAGTTAAGCAAAGGAGGGAAACACATGGAGGCAGACCTTTAAGCTGAAACTGTTAATTCTAATCAAATCTGTAAGCCTTCCAACACAGAAGGAGGAAGAAGAAACCATGTCATGGTCACAGCTCCACTTGTGGGGACAATAATGCAGATGTTGAAGTGAGAGCAGAACTTGGCAATGGTATCTAAGGTTTCCACTCTGCCCAGCTTATTGAGGTCCTCCCAAGAGAACAGACCTCAAAAACACTGATGTGGGTGCCTCCCCAGGCTTCTCTGACCTTTGAGCAAGCTCCTTAGTCTGCTAGGGAGGGAAGAGTAGGGCACAGTTTACATCAATCATTGGTCCTCAGCCTCCACATCCCTTGACCCTGCCCAGCACAGCAGGCAGTCATCCTCACGTGGGCCCTTGCGGCAGTGCTGCCTGAAATCTTCAACATGACAAGGGCTGGGTTGGGCTGGGCAGGACTGGCCCAACCACCTGAGTCCCTTAACTCAGAACCCCAGGGTACAGATGTAGGGAGACCGAGGCCTTAGTCCCTCAGGGCCTGAGCCCTGGCGCCACGTGTGGAGCACCAGTACTAGGTCCTGGGCCCACTGCCCAGGCACATCACTGAACCAGGAAAGGCCAAGCCCTTGACAGCCCCCTTCCCTGGACAGGTCCAGGCCTGCTGCCACCATGCAGAGCCTGGCATTTCCATAGGTTCCAGCTCCTACCAGTCTCTATCCTCCAGAAGGCAGAAACAAATGAACCCTGGGATGAGCAATGAACGCAGCAGCACATACAGGATACAGAAGCTCGAGGTGAGGCCTCTATACCTTAGAATTTTATCTTTTAGCCCAGGTAAAATCTGGTGACTCAGAGGTCCTTCAAGCCTTGCTCAAATGTCACTACCTAGCCCCATTTAACATTTAACTCCAGCCCCACCCCCATTCCCTATTCCCTTTCATTGCTTATGGCTCAGACATTTACCAAAGTACACATCACTTGGTAGTATTCTATATAAAATATTTACTTTTGGTGGGGGAGGGGATCTGTCTTCAATAGATTGCCAGCTCTGTGAAGGTGTTTTCTGTCAGTTTTGTTTACTGTTCTGTTCACTGTTACATCTTCAGGGCCTATAAGATAGGCACTTAATAAATATTTGTGAAAGAGTGAATACACCTTTAAGTCACCAGCTACCAGATCTCAAAGCCAAGGAACCCCTGAGTAGCGGAGCTGTGAATTAGGGCCATAGGGCAGGTCCTTAGTTCTTCTGACCGCTCTGACACTCAAGGGCAATGTGATAGTGAAAAGAAAGAGAAACTTAGGGTCAGGCTGACTATCTGTTAATATACTATGTGATCTTGGGCATATTTCTTAACTTCTCCAAACCTCATCTGTAAACAGGAATGAATAATGTCTTCCTTGCAGAACTGCTATGAAAACTGAAGATAATGTGCAAAGTAACCAGCATGGTGCTCCTAACCATCTTGAATGGTACTCTGCTACCCCATAACAAGGAAGGGCTATCCTGGGGGTTAGCAGCTGCAACAGAAATCCAACTACAGCACTCATACAGGACTTGCTGGATACTAGTGACTCATTAGGATCCCCGTCTGGGTGTGGAGTTACAAACTGTCCCTCCAGGTTCATTCCCAAAAGGGCAATCTTACAGCTGGTTGTGGCCCTCTTTAGAAACCTGGAATTCAACACCTTCCAAATAAGTAACCCTCAGCCCAGGCCATGAGCCCCACTGGCATGCTCATTTCTGGGACAGTTATGAGCCCCCCTCAAAGGCACAGCCACCCAGTCTCTCCACAGCCCTACATGCTCCCTGGCAAACCCCCACACAGGGCTTGCCACAGAGAGTAAGAAGGTAGCTCTGGGCTCCTTCAGCTCAGATGTCACTGAGTTCAGGAGAGTCTGTGGCTTCACATCTGATCTAATGTTTTAGAGTGGGATCTCAGTATTCTATTCCAATATGGGCTAAGGAAATGGAGGGCCTTCTCAGGAGAGCTAGGTTTCCCCTCCTTCTCCTTAGCTAAAGCAAACAAGAGGTTTCCTCTTAGCTGCTGGAAAGGACAGTCACCTTTCCAGGACACCCCCATTCCATCAACTGCTCTTCCAAGAGCATTCGCCCAGGCCAAGCCCTGCACTCTGGCACTGGGAGCCATGAGAAACCCATCCTCAGAACTGACTGGCTCCACAGTGGCAATAGCGACTGTGCAGGCTTTAAAGCCCCTGAACCCTCTAACCAAGCCAGCTGGGGAAGGGATGCAAGTCAATTACGGGTGTTCAACTAAACTGAGTCCCTTAAAGAGGCTATCTGGGGACCAGCCTGCCTCCCCAGGGCAGGCGGACTCAGTGTGACAGGAAAGGGGTAGGGTTCCTGTGGGAAAACCACAGCAAACGAAGCACTGGAGAAGAGATGCAGGAGCCACTAAAACTGTGGGGTGGCTGCCTGGAGACTTCCACCGACCTAGGCCTGACACACATCCCCCTCTACTCCACCCTCCCTGAGCTGTTTCATTTCCTTTCAGAAAACTATGTTTTGGTTTGACATTTGCCTCTAGGCCTCTGGGAGAATTTTTTGAGCTTTGTTTCTCTTCTCGTTTCTAGGATACCTGAGCTGCTCCTAGTGTAACAGCGCAGTAGGAACAAGAGAGTTGATGGCTATGGGGGTGGGGTTAGGATCACCTGATAGGAAGAAAAGGAGGACAGGGAGGGAGGAAAAGCGCCTGCTTGGCTCACTGACTTTGGTGGCCCCCAGACACCCCAGAGGCATCACAGGGAGCTCTAGCACAGAGCAAACTAAACACCCAAAAGGGGCCATCTGCAAAGAGAAAACATGAAGTTCTAGGAAATGAAAAGGTCAGGGAGTAGAGGGGGCATGGCCCAGAGCTAGCCCAAGCCAACCACACTGAGGAGACGTATGAGAGGTCACAGCAGGGAAGCTTTCATACACTACCTGGGAGGATAATGACTCCCAGGCACATGCCAGGCTAGGACCTGCCCATAAACAGAAGCACACACCCTTAAAGACGCCAGGCCTGATGTCTGGGGGCATGTGGGGAAGAGCGGGAAAGCAGGGCTCCAGAATCCTCAGGGCAAGCCCTCACGACTTGGCAGGCACTGAGCAGCAGCCAAGGCCTTTCCTGCCCATCCCACACCCAGCCTCAGCCCCACCTCCAACAAGAAGGAACTTAGCTTTCTCAGGCAGAGGCAGGCAAGGGTGAATTCCCCTGAGGCAGGCTGTACACGGTATACAACAACAAAAATCATTCAACTTGCTTCTGGATGGGAGAAGGAAGCCAGCTCAGCCTCTGCTCTAGCACAGAGTAAACCTAAAACACCCAGAAAGGGGCCATGTGCAAAGTAAAGCCAGTACAGCTTCCACAGTGCCCCTACGACAGACATCAAATGCCAGAGGGCCCCTCAGGAGAGACACTGATCCCAGAACCCAGGGGCAGAAATCTCCCTGGCATAGACTGAAATGTCCATAAATTGGGCTCCTGTTGTTTGAATGGCAGGTAGACAGCTTAGGGGAAAAGCAACTTCTAAAAATAAGTCTGGTCTTCTCACTCATATGTGGAGTATAAGAACAAAGAAAAACTGAAGGAACAAAACAGCAGCACAATCATAGAACCCAAGAATGGACTGACAGTTACCAAAGGGAAAGGGACTGAGGAGGATGGATGGGAAGGGAGGGATAAGGGCGGGGAAAAAGAAAGGGGGCATTACGGATTAGCATGTGTAATGTGTGTGTGGGGCAAGGGGAGGGCTGTGCAACACAGAGAAGACAAGATGGACAGTGACTGTAATGGGGTTTGTGGGGGGACTTGGTGAAGGGGGGAGCCTAGTAAACATAATGTTTCTCATGTAATTGTAGATTAATGATACAAAAAAAAAAGTCTGGTCTTCCCCCACCCTGTGCCATTTTAAGAGTAAGAGTTCTACAGTCAGACCACTTGGGTTAGAATCCTAATACAGACACTAGTTGTGTCACCTGCAACAAACTGCTTAGCCTCTTTGAATTTTAGTTTCCTCTCCTAAAACATGGGATCATAATAGTACCAACTACACAAGGTTGCTATGAGTATTATGTAAAATAATTCCTGTAAAGTCCTTGGTACAGAGTAAGTTCTTGATAAAAGTAGCTTTTTTGATGGGATGATAAAACTAAGAAAATCATATGTCTGGTGAAAAAACTACAAGAGTTGCTGTGGAAATCACATTGGGAAATCAGCATTCCCAAGATGATGGTGGGGGAAGAAAGACAGGGCAGAGTGGCCTTCCCATTTTCATATTCCTGTGCCCAGCAGCAGGGAACAGAGGTTGACAGAGAAAACCAGGAGCAGGAGGGGCTCCAAGCCTCTAAAAGAAACACTCTGCAGAAGCCTAACAAAACTATGGCAGGGGGGTTCTTGTCTATAGGAGCAAGAGGAGTGAAGAGGCAGCAAGAGAAAGAACACCAGCCCCAGAGCCCTACTTCCCTTCCACAGCTCTGACATCTCTCAAAGTGACTAGAGTAGACAAATGTTCAGAACAGCATTTTTCATAATACCCAAAAAGTAGAAACAACTCAAATGCCCATCAACTGACAGACAGATAAAATGTGATACATCTACAGAGCGGCACATTAGAGGAATGAAGATGGATACTTGCTATGACATGTATGGACATACAAAACATTATGCTAAGTGAAAAATGCCAAGCACAGAAAGCCAAATACTATATAATTCTATTTATATGAAATGTCCAGAATAGGCACATCTATAGAGACAGCAAGTAGATTAGTGGTTGCCCAGGACTGGAGGTCTTGAGGAGAAATGGACAGTGACTGCTAATGGCTGTGGGGTTTCTTTTTTGGGTGATGAAAATGTTCTAAAGCTGATTGTGATGATGGCTGCACAGCTCTGTGGATATACACTCCAATGGACTGTACACTTTAAATGGGCAAATTGTGTGGGATGTGAGTTACCTCTCAATAAAACAGTTTTTAAAAAGACTAGAAGATGGATATTGAAGATGGTATTGCAAGCTGTGTGTTATATAAAGTGTGGATTTGTATGTGTGGGTGGGGACGGATGGCCAAAAAGCAGGATAGGATAGCCACAAGAACATCCGGCAAGGAGCCTCTACCTGGCCCTGTATCTCCTTTACAAAATGATGCCAAAATATTAACCTGCATATATCTCCCAGATGGTACCAGAAAACCCCTGCCCATCCCAACTGGTTTAGCATGGCTATAAACGCCCATGCAATAAGACCTCTTCCAAGGCACTTACCCAGCTGGGTACGCAACTAAACCTGATCGGGGGTCACAGGCAAGTCCTCTGCCTCCAGACACTGTTATTCCAAGCACCTTCTCCAAGGTCACCTGTTAGAGCAAGACAGAGAAGTGACATGTTATGGACAGTGTGGTTGGGAAGGAGGTGCTTGAAGGTACCTGGGTCTACCCTGCGGTGCTGACTACTTTCCTGATGGCTCTATCTTTAGGAGAATGAGGTTACTGACTTCAAGTTCTATCCTAGCCACATGTGCACTGATGGCTTTTAACAGGGCTCAATCTGCTGGTACCATAGGAAAGAAAATGAGTGGTTAAAGTGAGCTCGTGGCCACAAGGAATAAGCACTATAATAAGCCAGGAAAGCTTCATTTACAAGATAAAGCTTTGGGTCCCCAGACTGGCTTCTTGGGTCTATGAGACTCAGGGGTGGTTACTGATCTTCATGCCTTGGAAGGCATGAAAGAAATGCCACTCTGATCATCCTAGAGCCAGAAGAATGTTAGGTATCAATCAGGTGCCTCATAATATCCCTGATCCTTGTATTCCATCATGTTCTTCTCCTCCACAAGTACTCCCCCAACCACCCAAATGTCTGCCAGTTCATACAGACTATGAGCCTAGGAGGCAGAAACATGGCTTACTGATGTGTTTTGCAAAGCACAGATGCTCAGAGTACTCTTAATTATTAAGCCACAACTTCCACAGAGATGAAAGGGAAACGTGTAAAGTACTCAGAGATTCTGAGAGGACATGGCCACTGAGACATTCACCATGACTCTCATTATGCTATTGTTACCCCACACTGTCTGCAGCCTCCAGGGTGCACACTGGACTGACCTCTAATTAGCTCACTGGTCTTTCTGCTGGATGACCCAGTGGGAAATCCAGACTGCCCTGTAACAAGCTAGTCTGTACTTTGCTAAGAGTCTTGGGGGCCCAAGGAAGGTGATGTGAACCAGAAACATTGCAGAGGTGTCCTATCTGTGGCAGAGGGGTCTACTCCTAGTCCAGGCCAGCTTCTAGAGAGCAGAAGCCCAGAATCAACTAGTGTAGTTTTAGAGTTTCTCCTTCTCTCTTACTGTCCCAACTGGAGAATTAAAAGTGCTGTCAGAAGGCCAGTTCAGATCCTTATCTCCAAGGACCATTTTAGTTTGAATTAGGTTGGCAAGAAATGCCCTGTGTTAGCCAAAGACCAAAATAAGTCTCCGGGGACATTACAGTTAAAACTTATTCCCCAGAAAGGTCCCCAAGAGTCTTCTGTGCTTCCTGGGAATGGGGACCAGTAATTCCAACATGTGTCTACTCACTGACAGAGGCGATGAGCAGCATACGAATCCACAGCCTCCAGGCAAGCACTAAACTTGCCAGTTATCCTTGGACCTATCTGAGGAGCTAAACCTGGTGTGGGATAAACTAACTTTAGCCTACTCTATACATTCTTTATAGTTTGCCTAACTGATGCCTCATTCCACGCTGCTGCTCAGCTTAATGATCTCCCGGTACCCAGTTGCCTTTCTGAAAGGCCTGAGCACCAGGCACTGAACAGAAGACACAAAATAACCCTGGGGAAGCCCAGGAGATACTGAGCTCAGGGCACCACTCCCTATCCTGGCACTGGGCCTCTGGCTATCCCCAAGGGAAGGGTACTCAGAAACATTTTTGCTGCACCAGCTGCCTACTGCAGAGAAGTGAGAGAGGAGCCCAAGGCCAGCACTTCCCCGCAGATAGGAAAGGTCACAAAATCAAGTGCAAGGAGCTAAAAGGCTGCTTAACTCCTATTCTCTCCAAACGAATCTGATTTCAGACAAATCCTCTGGATTCAAATTTGAGTCAATCCCTCCCTCATGCTTCAGCTTTGGTCTCAAAGAATCGGACCAGTCTGTTGGTTCTCAGCTTCCCTTCCTTCTGCCAGGAATTTTAGCAGGTGTTTTGTGTGTAGATGATCCAGTTCCACTGTGGATAAAATGAAGTTCCTGTGACCAGGATTCTCACGTGGCCCTAGTTGGCTAGCTAACTACACAGGTATGGGCAATACACTGCTATTGACTCTATGTAAAGAGCTCTGCCCAGTAGCCTGGGTAACAAGGTGGCACAGCTGAAAGGCTCCAGGAGAGCAAAGCAGAGGCTGGAGTGGTGGCAGCGCCGAGAACAGAGGCCCAGAGGACAGCTGTGCAGGATGACTGTGTGGGGAGAGAGGCCCAGTGGCAGAGACCGGCTTGCTGCATGCAGACTCGTTCTGCATGAATGGGATTTTAGGGATTGACCTGCCACCATGGAAATAAAGCTGGGTATAACCATTTCATCCCAAGAACGTTTTACTGTCATTTTCTTTGGTCACATTAAATCCATAGTGAACTTGCCTGGGGCTGAAACCCACTGGCAAGACATCCACAGAGAATTATTCCTGAAACTAGCTTGGACTTTTCAACAGCAATCTAAAGCAGGAAGGAAATATGAGTTATTCAGACCTTAAGGACCAGTGTTTATCAAGTGTTTTTGACCATGACCCACAGTAAGAGACATATTTTATATTATGACCCAGTATTTGCCACATGTGCATGTGTGCATGTGCATCAAATTGAAAAATTCCACAAAACAATACATACTCCGGTTGCGTATGATATAGTTTGTCCTCTATTAAGTTCTATTCCACTAAAAAGTAATTCTGATCATGGCCTTTACAGATTTCATGACCTAAAAAAAGGGCTGGAAGCCCAGCTAGCTCAGTGGGTAAAGCATGAGACTCTTAAAATAAGGGCTGGAAGCTCCAGTTTGAGAAACCCTTCCACTGAGCATCTTTTTCTGCCAGGCCTGGGTTTCAGGCTCCGATCTCTGGCACTTGTATTCCTCAGGCACTCTCCTCCTGGGCTCTCAGCGATAGAACAGGCATCCAGGCTAGGAAACCCCAAGAGCAGGAGTTTGCCTAGGCTCAAAACTTGGCTTATTTTCAAAGGATTTATGGTTCGGGCTTTTCCTACTTTCTAAGCAGCTATCCAAGGAAAAAGCAGTTTCCTTTGGCTCTGTGGTGGGGGAGGAGCAGGGGGAAAACATTCAGGGGCATCAGCTGGTTTTTATTTTATGTTCTAACTCATACCAGATTCCTGTTTGCAGGGAGGTTTTGGGCTGAGCTCCACTTTTAAAGGATCTGAGAGTCTAGAGCTCCTGCAAGGCCTCCACTATCTAGGCTTATTCTTATTTTGCAAGGTACTAGAACAAAGGGCTTTATAAACTGACTCTCCCCTCTCATAACCTTCTCTATATTGTCTCTTTTCGAAAAGGTGTCACAGCTTCCGTCTAGAAAATGGAGACAAACCTGGACACTCCCTGCAAACACACCATAGGCCAAATACACCCAAGTTCAAGCAGAGGTGTGCTGGAGCCAACCTGCACTGGCTCATGAGAGCTAATTGTGCACATCTGTTCCCACCTCCAATTTAGCGATAGCTCGTGGTAGCTTGAAATCACTACTATAGGAGTACTTACACCATAGACATCAGTGAACGCTACTACAAATTCAGGCCTCTTTTTTGTCCCCTCAGAGAGCCTATAAACATTTCTCTACAGTACTGGGTTCAAGCTGCTCTTATCTCTCACTTGGACTATGGCTGTAACTCTCAGGTGTCACCTCTGTTTCAGGCCTTGCCCCCTAAAGTTTATTCAACATGGCAGGCCACAGTGATTCTTTAAAAATATACATGAGATCATGCCATTACTCTGCTCAAACCCTCCAATAGCTTCCCAAATTCAAATCAAAATACTTTACCCCTGCCCCCTCATTTATAAAGCCCTAAATCATCCTTTAACTCCCTCTCCACTTCAACCCTGGCTGACTTAAGCACCTGAAGCAGAGTCTAGCCTCAGGTCCTTTGCATATGCTATTTCTTCAACCACATGTGCTTCCCTCAGCTATTCACACAGCTAATTCACTCAGGTCTTTGCTCAAAGGACTCAGAGGCGGCTTTCCAGACTAGCTTTACTGCTATCTCTCTTGCGGAGAAAATGAAAGTTCCTATGGCCAGGATTCTCACCTGACCCTGGTCAGCTTGCTCACTGAACACTGCACACCCAAGTGGGCAATATGTTATTCCTGACTCTATATAAAGAGTTCCTCCCAGTGCTCTGGGCTGCACGTATGCAGGGTACAGAGGCTGGAGTGGTGGCAGTGCTGAGGACAGAGACCGAGATGGCTGCAGGAGCAGAGAGACCCAGAGGCAGAGACCGGCTTGCTGCAGGCAGACTTGCCCTGAAGCGGATGCACCTCTAGCACTTGACTTGCTACCATGAGAATAATGCTGAGTATAAAACCTTCCCAAGAACTTCGGGCTGTCATTTTTCTCTCACCGAAACAAGAGTGAACTTGCCTGGGGCTGAAACTCATTGACAAAACAACTCTATATCCAACTTACCTTGCTTTGTTTTTCTTCATAGCAGTAGTGACCCGACATTATGTCTCTGTCCACATACTTACTGTCTGTCTTTTCCATCAGAATATGAGTTCCTTAAGGGCAAGACTTAAGTCACTATCCCTCACTAATGCATCTGCAGTACTTTAAACAATGCCTGGCACACAATGGGCACTTGATAAATATTTGATGATTAAGTGAAAGCATGGCAGAGGCTTCAGGAACAGTGAAAGACCAAACCTGAGAAGCCCAAAAAAACTGAGGAATTTCAGGCTAAAAAAGTTGCTCTCCATGAAGCATCTAAAACTGGTTGTGACAGAAAGACACATCCAGATGAACGTAAGCACAAGGGAGCTTAGCAGTACAGGTAACATTTTGTTTCTTAAGCTGATGGTGATCACAATTGTTCATCCTATTACTCCACATGTCTTTACTGTACATCTTAAATACTGCATAGTAAATGTTAAAGAGAGAAAAGAGATGGTCCAAGATGTAATGTGGGATTGGTACCTCATGAGCAACATCTTCTATAATTCACAACCCTAACTTATTTTTACCCTCAAGTCTTTTTGTTGACATTCTCTAACCTAGCAATGTTAGGAGAAGCATATAAAGAACTCAAGAACATGTGTTTTTATTTGGTTTAGTTTTCTCACTTATGCGCTTATAAGGCCACACATTTTTATTATGCTCTGACATGCCACTTCCAGTGGAAGCTTTCAAGAACCACTGTGCATATCCCCTCTCCTGAACCACAACAGCAGCTGATAAGAGAGGGCCCCAGGCTGGGTCCCTGAGTAATTCAGATCAACAGAGTCCCTGTGTTGACCCACAATGTATATATATGAACAAGAAATAGATAATCCATTAAGCAAGGGAGATTATGAGGTGATTTGTTACCACAGCTAACCTAGCTTGGCTATTTTCACTTTTTGGTTTCCTACACTCTTCAGAAATTACCAAGGACCCCAAAGAGCTTTTGTTTACACAAGTTATACCTGTCAATATTTACTACATTAGAAACTAAAATGGAATACTTAAATATTTGTTAATTCATTTAAAAATAACAATTAAGCCCATTACATGTTGACATAACTTTTATTAAAAATAACACTATTTTCCAAAAAAAATTCAGTGAGAAGAGTAGCACTGCTTACCATTTTTACAAACCTTAACATGTTTACATCTCTAATGTCTGATTTAAGACAACAGCTGGATTCTCATCTGTGTCTGCATCCAATCTGTTGTGCTATGTTGTTCTAACTGAAGATGAAGAAAATCTGGCCTTACTTGGATATGTAATTGGAAAAGGGAGGAACCTCACTGATCTCCTAAAAGGGTCCTGGGGACCTCAGGTTTTCTCAGACCACACTTTGAGAGCCAATGACCTAGCCTTCCCGAACACAACAGCATCTTCCCACATATGAAAGCAAACCTGCTAGTGCGAGACTTTTGGCCTCAAACACCATTTAGGGAAACTGAGGCAGGGAAAAGGCCCTGTGAGAAAGTCTTCAAAGTCTGGGATGGGGCCCAGAGTTCTGACAGGAAGTTCAGCTCTGAACAGTCAGGGCACAAATGCCAATGAAATAAACAAAACAAGCAAACGAACAAACAAAAAACCCCACTAACCATCCAGGTAACTGATTATGGCCAATAACGTGGAATACAACAGCTATAGACAGCCAGCACCCTGATCCACCCACAGGTCCGGGAACATCACTTCATGCATGCTGAAAACTCAGAACAAAGAATAGAGCACCCACTTTGTGCTCTGCAGTGCGCTCCTCCACATCTGAGAAGCAGGGAGAATACTCAAGCTGTGAGGTGCCTTGGCTTTGGCAGATGAGTGCTGAGATGGGGGAAAGCCTATATCAACCTGAAGGAGGGTGTCATCTTTCCCCAGAAGCAAGGCTGCAGGAGGGCAGAATTACTACAGATGGACTGCAAAGGAGGGCTTGAACACCCACCACACCACACCCAACATGCACTGGGCAGGGCAGTACTGTACCCTCCTGAAAGAAGGAAGGAAAGCATAATCATCCCCCACTTTAATAAGATAAAGGGATAACTTCATGGTAGCCTATTCCCAAGAGAGAAGGAAAGACTAAAGCCAACTGTTTAAGTGCCCTCTGACTCTCATTAAAGTAGATGGAAAAAACAGGTGGCTCAAAGGCAACAGACAGGCCTACTCACTTATACTAGATAGAGCAGTATTTCCCCATGTGCAGGCTGCAGCCTACTAACAGGACTTGAAATAAATTTAGTGGGTAATGAATAAATAGAACAAAACAAAAAATAGATCTCACAGCATGTAGGAAGAGTAAGTATTGACCATGGAATTTCTATTTTGGTGTGTGTGTGTGTACCAGATCACAATGCTTAAGGTGGGTTGTTCTCAAAAAAGTGTGAAAGCCACTGGGATGCTATGGAAGATCCTAGGATGAATAATGCACAAGACTCTACCCTCTTCCTTCAAAATCCATTAGGGAAGATAAATGATATACTACAAAGCAACCCATATGTGATGAAGGTCATAAGAAATATATAAAGTACTCAAAGAAGAGTGAGATGATTTCTGAACAGTATCAGGAAAGGGAAATAAAAGTTTTCTCAGAGGGCAAGATAGTTATTTGATCTGGGCCTTGCAGTGAGGATAGGATTTTTGACAGGTGGAAACACTGAGAATAAACTCTCTGTAGAAGAAGCTACATGAACAAAAGTTTGGCAGAAGGAAATAAGAGAGCAGGGGAGCAATGGTGAAAGCAAAGATTGTGTAGGAGAGTAAGTCAGGAGAAGTGGACTGCAACCATACCAGGGCCTATGTGGGGTCATCTGCCAGCTCCAGGAAGCCTTTGAAGGGTTTGGAGCCAGGGACATAATCAAAGCTGTTTGCTGATGATGTATGTAAGATATACAACACAGGCAGGTAGCCTAATTAGGAGGCTGTTACAATAGTTCAGGTGAGAAGTTGTAAGGATCTAGATAAGCATGAAGAAAGTAAGAATAGAAAAGAAATGGTGGATGCAAAAATGACAAAGCAAACAGAATTAGCAAGACTGGGCGTTACACAATTCTGGAGGAAGAAGACAGAAGACTCAAAATTTGAACCTCAGAGGTAAGAAACACAGTGGTGCCACGGAAAGAAAAGGTGCCACGATCAGAAAGAAGACCTGGGGCTGGACAACGGACAAGAGGTGGCAGTCAATGATGTCTGTTTTAGACATATTGAATCTAACGTGCTTCAGAGATATTTAGTAGGAACCACAGAACATTCAATTTAGCAACATAAACATGGAATTAATGCTGTGAGAGAAGACAGAACTAGAAATAAGTATTTGAGAATTAGTCATTTGGAGGGAAGGGAGAGAGAAGCTGAGGACAGACCACAGGGAAAACCTGTTTTTAGAGTATGAAGATGATGAGGTGCCAGCCATTTAGAAAGGGAGGAAGAGAACCAGGAAGCCAGTGAAGGGGAGAGTTCCCAGGAGCGGAGCTGACATAAGTGCAAAAGAAGTAAAAGAGGTAAGAAAAGGGCTCTGCAGAGTCCACAGTCATCTGTAACGAAAGTGGCAGAGCATAGAGTCCCAGGCAGTCCCAGACACCTGAACACATGATCTCTGGGCAGGGCCTTCCAAGCTTTACTGGTATCCGTCTCTCTCTCTAGTCCCTAGATCTAATCAATCCACAGCTAGAGGAGAGGCACCAGCCAATGGAAGACCTGGTCTGTAGAACCAAGATGGGCACTGCTAGAGAAGAGCTTCTTGCTTGAACCCATGGCAAAAATGGTTCTCTTTTGCTTTCCCTTTCTTAGTGTGAGGGGCCACCACAGGAAATCTGCAATGGCAAGGAACAGCTGCTCTCTTGAAGGAAAGAGCTAAGAGACCAGAACCACAAAAGGCCAGGGTCATCCAGGATTTAGCTGACCTCAAACTGATAAAGAAATCCCAGCAACTGGGGGGAAGCCGATCTCTGTTTTTGTTGCCATGTTTTGCTGCCACCAGTCTCTCTCTTCCCCCTTGTCCTTCTCTCCAGTTCTCAGTCCCACTCAATACAAGTTATAAATACCTGAGTTATAAGTCATTCCAGTCAAACTACGGGCTTGCTATTTCTGTAAACAAGCATGTCACAGACCTGTCCATGGCAGAACACTCTCTGCCTACCCTCCCTTCCTGCAGGTTAAGAATAACTATGCTTGTCTCTTGCCCACACACTACACTCTAATCTCACAAAGCAGATTCTCCACCAGATTCTGAGAATTACCACTTATACAAAAGCCACAGAGGAAGTCCATGTGCAGCAGGCCCTGTGCAGAGACTTAGGCAGCTGGGCAGAGACCCAGTGACTGGCCTGGGGAGGTGGAGGGGATGGCGGGTATCATGACTAAGCTCACTCACTCCTGCCTCTTCAGAGTCCAAAGTGCCATCTGACAGAGGCAGGAAGGCACACAATGGCCACTTAAGACTGTAGAACAGATCTTGTTTCTCTGCTCTGCTCCCGGTTTCTACCCTGTCTGGCTGATTTACAGCCTGTATATACCATGAAGGGTCCCAGAAACAAGTAACTTCCAATATGACAGAAAAACCAGGCTCCCTTGATTACAGTCAGAATTAGTTGGAGTTGAGGCAATTATCTAGTCCTGGGATTAAAACAGACTCAGCTTCAAGGTAAATCTCCCACTGCTTGGAAGAAGGTGAGGTCCTCTCGCCATAAACCACTAGAGACTAAAGAACAAAGGTTCCCAATCCTGACTTATCAAAGGAATTATTCAGAGGGTTTAACAAGTTTTTTTTTCAGAAAGCAGTCCCCACCTTATTCCCATCCCCTGCCTCCCAAGATTCTCAAACAGATATGGGATGTGGTTCAATAATTTGCATATTAAAGCTCCACAGGTGATTCTAATGACTAATCAGGGAGGGAACTATTAAATTAAAGCATTTTCCCTTTTCATTTCCAAATTTCAGCCCTTCGGGGACGAAAAGAGAAAACAATGTTCTGAGTATTCTTACAAGAATCCCCAGACCCATGGGGTGCAGTGGGTCTTGTACAGACAGAGGATCCACAGCTACAGCAGCTGTCGTTGATTGAATGTATACCCTGTGCCAAGAACTGGGCTGAGCACTTCACAAGATTGTCTCATCTAATACTCTTGACAACTTTATGAAGGGCTGGTATTACCTCCCTTTTACAAATGGAGTCCAATTAAGTAGTCAGTGGAAGAACTAGGATTTAGACCTAGGTTTGTCTGGTTCCAGAAATCACGGTGACCTTAGGAGTAATTCAGTTTCAAAACCACCAGAATGCTGCAAGTTTCTCAAAGAGCACACAGGGAAGTCACCATGCCTTCACGGAGACATCAGGGATAAGTTGAAAACCACAGTAGAAGGCAGAGGACACAGGATGAAGAAGAGGGACAATAGAGTCCTCTCCAGCTAGTTTTCTAGTTTTAAAAAAATTAGCAAGCCTTATCAGTAGCTGACATGGGTCTAAAAAATGGATTTTGACCTCTCCTCATGAAATGATTGCAGAGAAAGAGAAACAGAGGGTTTTCCAATGCCAGAATATACCATGTGAGCAGAGCTTACCCACGTCCAGCTAGCACTAGACCCTACAGTCAGCATGGACACTTGACACCCATTTCCAAGGCAACTGACTTTGTCAGAAGCACAAGAATCTGATTTGGTGTGCCAATGGGGAAGAGGTAAGGAGAGTCTCAGGTCTCAGATATGAGTTAAGGGAAAGAAGGGTCTCTATCTAAAGGACTCAATTATAATATAACCATGAGCATGCACCCAAGTCCAAAGAACAGTTAAGAACACAGTGCATGGCACAGAGCAAGCACTTCTACCCTCCCTCTCTTTTCCAGTTATCAAAAAGGGAAGGACAGGAGATAGCTCAATTTAAGCAACCAGAATAAGGGGAAAAAGTTGTTTTCCTCTCTAGGGTCAGTCCTCTCTACAGCAGGACCAGCACAAAGCTTTAAGAGCTAAAATTGCCTGGTAATTAAGAAGGGTCTAACTCCACCTCATTCACTAACTCTACATGCCTGAGTCTTCTTGATCTCTTGGTTTCCAAACTTTGTAACGAGGAAGAATACTAACTGCTCCTTACCTGGACCAAGTGTACAAAGTGAATGTGTGTTCTGGGACAAAAAGGAGAGTGGGGAAGACTCTTGGTGCCCCTGCAATTATGCTAACTTATACCATGAGACTCTCCTGGGAAAAAGGAAGGTTTCTTCACCAGGTTATTCTCCATTGAATGCCCACTTCCTTTCCATTCCAAATGCTAACACCCAGGTTTAGGCTTTCCGTACCACATTACTACATATAGCAATGGCTTTCTAATCAATCTCCTTAACTGTAGACCCTGTCCTCCCCTTCCCAACCCTTCAGAAAAACCTTTCCATAGCATAGCTTTGATTATGTCCCTCCCCTACTCAAAAACTTCCAATGGTTCCCTACTGCCAACTAAATAAATTAAAAATGTCTTAGCCTAGCATTCAAAGCTTTCTGTTAACAGGCCCCATCATTCTTCTATCTCCTACTACTCACCTATGTGAATCATGTGTTTGCCAATCTGGATTATTCATTATTCTGCAAAGGAGCTTCAGGGCTTTATATTCTTCTTCTACCTGGAATGCTCTTCCCTTCCACTACCCCATAATGAAATCCTACTCTTCCTTCAAGGATCAGCTCAAATATCACATCTCCTATGATTGTTTCTGTGATTGCCTTGGCCAGAAATGATTCCTCCCTCCTTGGTATTCTTACAGCATCACTTGATTTGCACCAGCCACATGGCATGAACTACTCAGCACCTTGTATGCAGTTCTTTATGCATCTGCCTTCTCTCTCCAACTAGTCTCTAATCTTCTGGAAGACAGTGGCTATGTCTCATATAACTCTATGCTTACAGCACAGAGCACAGGGTTTAATATATATCTGTTGAATCCATTTTGAATACTTTAAAAATATTTGTAAATACTCTTTGGCTCATCTTACTTTGTTGTTTAACCTCCTAGAGAATTCTCCATCTATCACAGCTAGCCCTAGAGTTAGAGCAAGAAGCAAGATGCCTTTCCAGAAAGACTGGGGAAAGCCTGAATGAAATAATCCATGTGCTTTAAATTATTACAAACAAGACAGTTTTATCCCTGACTTTTAGTAAATACATTCACAGCATGGCACTTCACAAATCTGACTTAAATTATAATTAAAGAATAAGTCCAAAAGACTAGAGATCATTTTAAAGATAAAAATAACAATACTATTGTTTTAAAAGAGCTTTACTTGTCCTTTATAATCAGAAATGGATATAGCTATGAGTAGTTATTCTGGATGATGGAGTTATAGATGACTTGTTTTCTTTTTTATGCTCATGTATATATTACTTGTGTCAAAAAATCTCAGAAAACACATGTACTTCAGGAAGTACCAAAAAATATTTTACCAAAGTTAATTAAAGAAATACTACTGAAGATACTGGAAATGAATTCTCAAATTCAATAAATTAATGAATTTGTGAGAAAATGTTTTTATGTCCTACTTAAAAAAAAGTATTTTTCAACATTTGTGTGTAACTGCTTTAACGAAATGAGTATACAGATTTTAAATTTTAAACATTTTATATTTAATTATGAAAAACACATTTAAATTGAAGAGATTTTATCTTTATTGGTTCTTTTTCTACTTACAAAAATAATGCAGACTCACTGTAAAAAATTCCAACATTACAGAAATATAGAAATGTAGATAGTACATATCCATCATAATCTACTATCCCTCCCTGAGGTAACCAATATTAACAACAGTTTGGTATTTATAACCTTCTTTCTTTCTATGCATATACTAATATATATGTTTTAACAAAAACATCAATAATCATTAACATAAAACATTGTTATACAGTTTGCTTTTTGTCACTTAATATATCTTGTATACTCTTTCACATCAATACATACAGATCAATCACACTCTTTTCAGCAAGTACAAGGCATTTCATTTTACGGATGTACACCAATCTCCTACTGAGGGCTACTTGTATTACTTCAAAGATTTCACTACTGTGGATTTCACCCACCCCAAAAATTTCATTTATATACACCTTTGTGTGGGATGAATGTTTGCATAGAGTAAGTACCAGAATTACAAGTGCAAGCTCAAAAGATATCAATATATAAACTTTTCTTCTAATGGATCTTACCCAAGTCCTCTACAAAGGTTATTATCAATGTATGTTCTCACCAAGAGTGTAAGGGTGAGTGAGTGCACTTGTTCCCCCACATCTTCACAAATATTTTCTTCAAACAAAAATTATTTAAATAGAATATTTAACTCTCATCACATTAGAAACTTAAAACAACGTATTATAAAATTAACATGTTTTTTTACCGAGTATCATAATTCTTCCAAGTGGTAAAGATACCTCAAGACAAATGCTGGGCATAGAAGCCATAGGGCATAAATCTGCAAAGAAGTAAAAAGCTAACCTTTTCAAACAATATTGCTTCTCTCTCACTTACCAACTTTACATTTCCCTGTATGGCCCCGGAAGATGGCTGGTTAGCCAGAGACGGGTAAGATTCCTCAAGGGAGGAACAACCTAAGACAGGCACAGTCGCAGGGGGCCATCAGGTGAGAAATTGGGGATCAACAGAGGTGAGGCTCAGAACCTCACCCCCCCTGTTTTGAGAGAAATCTTCTGCATCTGTGGATGTTTTGTTGCTCTTGTCTAGCTTGGATTAATACTTAGTCTATAGGCACAGACCTGATCATCTACATTTGCCCACTTACAGCACTAAATTATGTTTTCTACCTTTATCTTGCATCTACCTAACACTTTAGAATTTTGTTAAAAAAAAAAAGGGAGAAATGTGGGATTCACATATAAATCAAGTATAAAAATCAAATGAATAATCATATCTGACTTGATAGTTTATAGTTCATGATGTGTGATCAAAACCGAAAGTTTCTGTAATATGACTGCCCTTGCACTGTTCACCATGTAAGAAGTTATTCACTACGTAAGAACTTGTTCATCATGTAAGAACTTGTTCGTTATGCTTCAGAAGATTGGAGACTGTTGAGAATTAGGCTTTGGGTTGATTAATGATTGTGCATTGAGTCCCCTATACAGAATTTTATTGTTGTTAACAATCATTTGATCAATAAATATAGAGAGATGCCCTCTCAAATAAAAAAATTGTGACACTAAATTATGAACATTATGCTAACTGTTCAGAGTTCAACTTCTCACCTATATTGTTTGCCTTTATACTATTTTGTGATTGAGTATTTTTCTGTGGGTTTTGTTCAAATAAATTTTAATGAAATGCCTTTCAAAGAAACCACAACAGAAAAAGAATAAATGTTGTATTAAACTAAAAAAAAAAAAATTTACATGTTTTCACTCTGCCTTAAAATTTTTAGTATTAAGGGAAGCTCTAGGACTAATAAACTTTCCAAATTATTTCTCAGCAGAAATAAATTGGCCCCAAAAGAAAAAGAAAAGTTATTTCTAGAGAAGCTGTTGCTGTTAGAAAGCACCCTCATCACTACAGTGATTTCTAATCAGACACAGTAAGTTAGGGCTTCCCTGACCCTTAGCTCATTTGTTTGACTTTTTCAATTCCCCAATATCATACCCATAGCCCTGAAAGAAATTACATGTAGTTAGTATCAAAAACAGTATGTGCTAAGCCTTCCTTCTGTTCAGTAAAGTATTGTTGATACAAGTTAGAATATTGGCAAGAAAAAGGTATTGAAGATAGGTCACAACAAAATGCTACACAGGGAAGCTAAACCTGTAGAAAAGGACTTCTCACAAATGGAAACCTGAAGGAACAAAATTTTGCCAGCAAATTAGAAGAAAATTTCTGGGTACTCTAAAAATCTGTGGACCCTGATAATATTAGCAATCCCTCAAATAGCTATAAACTTCATTAGGCCTTACGATGTGTTTTCACATTTATTAAATCTTATTTATTCCTCCTAACAGTCCTGGGAGGAGGCCATCAGTATTCCAATTTTACAAACAAGAGAAGCCAGCACCCTCAAAAGTGAGGAAACTGTCCCAAAAGTGTAATTGTAACTGCTAGATCTATACACACAACACACACACAGTAGCATGGCTCCTCAAACTATGGCCCATGGAAGAGCAGCATGGGCATCACTGTGGAGCTTGGCAGACATGCAGAATCCCATGCTGGGCTTGAATTTGAATCTGCATTTTAACAAAACCACTGTCTCATGCCCCCACACACTAATCTGTGTGCACATTAACTCTTAGAAGCCCTATTCACTAGCCAGTTCTGGGTTTGCTATGAGGGAGTCTCTGTGACAGCTGCTGTGGAGTCTCACAAGAAAGACCACAGCAGCATGGGGAATGAAGCAAAGTACATCATAAGAAGGACAGACATATTTAGAATAGTCACTGCTGTGGAGTCTCACAAGAAAGACCAAAGCAGCCTGGGGAAGAAAGCAAAGTGCATCATAAGAAGGACAGACATGTTTAGAAAAGTCAGCAGCAGGTTATTACGTCATATGAAAAGAATCATGGTGTGTAAAAATACTGTGCTTTCCCAAATAGAAGCTGACCAATGAGCATCAGCATAACAGACGCAGGCCTGCAGCATGCCTGCTGCATGTTTAGTCCTGACAAGCAGCTGCTTGCTTTTCTCCAAGGCAGTAGCTGAGAGGTGGCAAGGGTCAGGGTTTCTGAGCATGCTCTGAGCTCCTCCCCCATGATCACAAACTGCATGTGGGTTGCCCTCCACCCAATCCACCAGGCTTGGGGCTTCCTCTCCCTTGGACAAACTGGGACAACTGCAAGAAAGCATGCATAAAGATCCCATGCACATGCCCTCATAGCATTATCCTGCTTACTTGGGGGAATAAATTAAAATAATATAAATTTGAGATCAGGTGAGGCAAGACACTTGCTCAAAGAACTCAGCAACCCTGGAACCTGCCCAGGCAAACACTGTCAAGTGTTCAAAATGACCTAATTTTTGCTCATTTTCATGTTAACTGAACCCCAACAGTATCAAGCAACTCAGCTCTGGCACAAGGCATTCTAGATCTAGTTTTTACACAGAAAATAGGCATTTCAGCTCAGTGACTTTCAATAGCTTCAAAGACAAGGTCAACTGTGGGTAGGAACAGCCACAGAGACAACAAAGAGGTAGAGTACAGAGTTAAAGAGGGAGAGATTTGGGGGAGGCAGCACTAGCAAGCAGTCGGGAGCATGAGCTACATACATCAACTAATTTGCCAACTATGAGCAGAACAGTTTAAAGCCCCATGATATTCACACACAAAAACAACTGAGGCTTCACTCGCCCTCCTTGCTCCAACCCCAAGAGAGAAGCAGCAACTGCTTGTGACTTACGGTCTTCTGGAACCACACAGCTGTACCCTGTCAACTAGACATTCATGTACCCACAACACCACAAGATGTACAGTTCCTAATATGCCATGAGGCAAAAAGTGGGGATACCAGTTCAGGAAATCTGGAGTTGGGGCTGGTAAGAAGAGCCAAGATGTAGAGGGACAAGGGTAGCTGAACATGGCTCAGAAATAACAGTCTGAGAAATTCACTAAGTTAATTTTTATGGGGCATGTTGTGGGAATGTTATAAAAAATGTGGGTATATTTTAAGGTACTGCTCTTTTCCAAGCTGAATGTAATATTAGGCATAATTCTGCACTCAGTGTTATGTTTTGCACATAAAGGCTCCCTGAGAGGAGTACAGAATAAAGATAAGTGTGAGCTTTGAAGTTAAGATAGCCAAGGTTTGAGTCCCAACTCAGCCACCTATGCTATGGGACCACCAGCTACTCACCTGACCTCTCTTAGCATTAGTTTCCTCATCTACAAAATGGGGATAATAATAGCAGTATTTATAGTAGGGTGGTATAAAACCTGAATGAGATAATATATGTAAAATGCTTAGCAGAGAACACAGTAAAAGCTCAATAAATGCCAAGTCATTATTGTCACTGCCAGTATTATTTCTAGTATTATTATTCAGAGAGTAAGATAAGGATAGGAGATACTGACAGCACAGGCTGAAAAGAGTGGTTCCAATAAGCAAACTGCCTGAAAAATGTTGAATGGAACAAATCTATAATTGGGAAAAGAAGAAACCTGAAAAATAAAAGAACAAATAGTCCAAATCAAGATTTGGGGTGTTTTTTATCTTTAAAAATAAAATCATCTTAATTACATTAAGACAAAAACCTTATCTCCAGCTTCACCCACCTTGATGACACCATTAACTTCACATCCCTTGGAAACTACCAATACTTTGGCAGGGTTCTACTTATTTATTTGGTTACATGGTGATCGTTTAATAATTATTCACAATACAGTATTATGCTATTATATTTCATAAGCTTTTCTATGTTGTATTTCATAATTTTTTTGTTTGTTTTTTTAAGTGCCAGCACCTGTAATAAGGTCAGCTGAACTTACAGGAAATGACCAGAATCACCACTAAGGAACACAGATCTCAAAGCCTGATGAGAAGCATGATGGGAAGTTAGAAATTGTAGGGAACTCAGCATGATGAGAAGCAATGTTAAAATCCAGAAGAACCTAAGAAATTCCCTTCTCAGATTCCTCCAAAAGAGAATTTGACAAAGGGAAAAAAAAATCAGCCCTGTAGTTTCACAAAGTGGTGGTCAAGATCTTCAAGTAAATTTAAATCTCAACTATGAATGAAAGAGCAGAGGAGGGAAAATATCTTTAACTTCACCCAGCTTTAGGGGGAATGATAAGGTGTGTAAACTTAGAAATCTAGTCTAAAAAAAAAGATTATTTTATAGGGTAGAAAAAAGCATTAAAAACATTCTCTGTGATTTAAAAAAAAAAAAGAGGTGGTGCCATTTACTCCCTACAAGTGTAAGAGGAGACATCCATACTGTGAACTCATCCTTCTGTAAGTATCCTTCAAAACCTAAGGAAAATGCTGTAGCCAATTTAGAAGCACTGTGGACTTGCTGATACAACCATTGGGAGGAAGGAAACCAAGATTTGGAAAATGTGAACACTAAAAAATATCAACCCTAAAGATCCACACTGTCCAATTTGTCTGTCATACTCCCTTTGTTTCTTGACCTCCTGTCCCCTTTTGCTTTAATAGTAAAAGGTAACAGAAGTTAAGGCAAATCCAAAAATATGGATTTGATTCAGTTAACAGGTGGGCAGCTCTCATTCCACACCTCTGCTGAGAACTGCTGTAGAAGGAGGCTGACGGAACACTAGGCCTTGGCCTGCATCAAACAATGGAGCCCAGGGGAGAGGCTAAGCTTGTAGCAGTGGGAATGTGATGTATAATACAACAAATCCTCCTGAAAACACTGTAGCTTTTTTTCTTACCAACACTGCAGTCTGGACATGAAGTAAAACCAACAGATACTCTAAGAACAACAGAGGGAAAGACCAGCTCCCAGAGAAGCTTAGTTTGAATAAACATAGTCCCAAAATTCAAGCCCTGGACTGTCTTGCAAAGGGGAAAGAAGAGCCACAAGCCCATCTTTTAGACTCATGGAGTTACAGAGGTTACAGAGGTCAGGCTGAAGCCTCACTTCTACCAATGCTTTTTCATTAGCCAAAAAATGAAAACACTCAGGTGACAAATGAAAGCAAGAAGTCAAGTCAGAGAAATGTCAAGTCAGAGGAAATTCCTGCTGATCTGTCTTAGTACAGCAATGATCAGATCCTCATAGCTGAGCTGACCCCAAAACCATTCAAAATATCAGCAGGAAATAAGGCAATGACTCAAACTGATTCAACAGAGAAAACTTGCCCTAAACTGTAAGCTGGGAGAGGAAAAAGAAACTTGGAGGGCAGCAGGGCTATTACACTCTGAAGTGAGCGAGGCCAAATGCATGAAGGAAAGCTTTGCAAGACAACTTAGAGGCTGGGTTCTTTCAGACAGCAAAGTTTAGAGTGGCTGGGTCTCTCCAGTGAGAATCACTTTGAGGGCAGCTGCAGGCACCAGAAGGAGAAATGATGATCAAAGAAACAAAACCTGGAAAACACCCCACACTTTTCACTATACACCCCCTGTTCTGAGGACCACAAGATATTCCATTAACTGAAATATACACTGAAGCCTTAATTGAAGAATACAGAAAGAGAGAAAAACTTGCCCACGTTCATTCACAAAGGCAGGTGGGAGGCAGGGCTGCTGGCCACAGGGGCCTCTACTCTTGGTCCTCTGGTCTAGGTGGGGAGCCCAGAGAGTGTGTATTGAACACTAAAGACTCTCGGTTCCTAAGAGTCCCAAGGGAAGTGGGTAGTAGAATGGTGACATTAAAAAATGGCCAGGAATCAGGGATATTATCGTGAAGTTTCCTATTGCTGCCCACAGAGGGAATTCCGGCTGATCTCTTAGTACAGCAATGATCAGATCCTCATAGCTGAGTTGACCCTACAACAGGACAGTTCTCTTAGAGCTATCCCTGACATAGTTTATGGAGCAATCATTCTAAAGATGTAGTGGTAATAAAAACTACTCAAGGAGAAGAGTACACTTACTGGGCTAGCTTTATATATCCTCAAGAAGCTTCCAAGAGGACTTTGGGTATGAAACCAACAGATTTCAGGGTCCTAGCACTTAAGCCAGGGGTTCATAACCCAGCAGTGGGCTTCTGGTGGAACTTAACACAACACAAGTACCAAACTCTACCCCTAGAGGTTTTGATTTCATATAGCCAGGATGGGGCCCAGGAATGTGCAGTCTTAAGATGATGCACAGGTATTCTGATATCTCACTGCACTGCTAACTTCTCCCTGACATCGAGATCCATCAAGCTAGAGTCAATGATCCATAGATACTTTGAAAATGAATATGCTCCCTGCACCCTGCCACCCACCTCCCCAGGCCCAACCAAATAAGCAGATTAAAGACTCTCAATACTAGTAATATCTGGGCTCAAACACTGAGCAAAAGCTGAAATTAGATTATTGCCAGTTTTTTCTCTTCCCTGAAACTCACCTACACAAACTCTTCTTAGAGCCACATATTTAAAGGCTCAAAGCACAACCATACAATCAGGAGAAAATTGGGGGAAAAATGTGAGGGGTGTGTGGAGGAGGGTGGCAGGGGGAATGAATGCTCAAACCTACATTCCTAAAAACTGAGAACTACAAAAAAAGCTGCAAGTCTTCTTTGCCCATTGTCTTCAGAAAGATAATACACAATCCAGACTGGATTCATGGCTATTAAGGAGGATGAAGATTTGAAAACCTCCATCACTTAGTTTTTCAAAAATCAACAACCCTCTAACACAAGCAATCCTTTTGTGTCCCTAACTTAAATCTTGCCTGCTCGGCTTCAGTCCATCTCTGTTCTTTGTTAAAACAGAAGAACAAACCAGCTCCCTCCACATAAAACTCTTTCAGAAACTTTAAGAAAAGATGGGGAGAGTTAGCTACCAAGAACATACACATTTGTTTCTTAAGGAAAACAGCCTCAAATAAGATGAGAGGTAGAACTGACAACCACACAGGATTAGAAACTGAAGGGTGTTTACAACTGGTAACTGAGTTATACTTCAAAATTCAGCAGATCTGGCACAAAATTTCAAACTGCTCTTCCAATTTTATTACACTGCAGAGATTTTCCTCTCTTAGAGAAAGTTTAATAAAAATTTCAGCTCCCATCTATTCTCTCTAATAACATACATCTCCATCTCTATGGGCTCTCACTTCAGCTTTTAAACATATTTTAACTATATCTCTCCTGAATTAAAAAAACCTTTCATGAGCACTACTTACTGCAAAAGTGTACTTCTCCTTCTCTCCTATGCCCTTCACACCTAAATAGGAAATAAAATCTTTTCCAACATTTTATTATTCCTCATTTTGACTTCTCTTCTAAAGAGGTCACAGTTCCTCCTGATCATTTCCTATTCTTCTGGAATTCCAAGTTTATCCCCCACTATATTTGACGTCTTTACATTGTTCTCATTCATTTAGTCTTTACTGCATACCTTACACTGTACTAAACAGTGGGATAGAAAGGAAATGAAGAACATGACCCTTATCTTAGGTAATGAAGACATACATAAAAGAACACGTAAGAGTCTGGTTCCAAGGTACCGAGTCTAGTCAGAGAAGAGAGAAGACCCTGTGGCTCCAGTAAATCTATTGTTGGATCTAAAAATAGATAATTTGGTATAAAGGCTACTTCAGACAGAAGGAACAGAATGATTCAAAGCAGTGGGCCACCATCTGAGGTACGAGCTGCATAAAGGGCCTGTCACTTCCTTCTTTGCCCCCTTTCCCCTACCCCCACAAAGGCATATATTTCTTGGTCATCATATTTTATTTCAAAGTTAGTTATCCATGAATCACAAGTTCTTTGCCTATTACCATGATTATCCACAGCCACCAAGTGTTAGCTCATAAAGCCTTATACACCAGGTCCTATGTGGGTTGCCACAAGTGAGCTTTTAGGATTATCTTAGGTAGAAAGTCTCCAATAAGGAGTGTGAGGAATCAGGCATCTACAGGGTCCTAGGCACACAAAGACAGCTACTCCCTTTAGTTGCTGAAGATAGGCACCATCACTCTGAATCTGTCAGACTATTCAAAGGTCATTCAACTTTGGCAAAGTATTTCCTTCATTCACAGCTTTAGGACAAATAAAGCCATTTAAAGTAGTCTGAAGCACTGAATTCTTATTTGAAACGGGGATGTTTGATGGTAATGCCAGAAATGCCCTTTTTCAGTTTTCTTGGAGAGCTTCTCTTCTCCTCCTGCCTCAGGACTCACAGTATAAGCATCCTTTCCTCTGTGAAATCTTTCCTAATTCCCCTAAACTGACTTCGGTTCCCTCCCCAGTGCTACCACTAACCCTTTATGCATACTTGTAGACAACACTTAACACATCATATTGTAATTATTTTGTTACATGTCTGACTAGCCACAAGCTTTTTGATGGCCAAGACAATGTTCTATTAATCACTGACTCCACGCATAAAAGGGCCATGATGAACATTTGTTGAATGCACTAATGATGAATAACATGGGAAGTTTTAAAGAATGGTGACCATACCTTCTGGATTCCAGACCAACACTACAGTATTAACACTAAAGACTAAACTCCCATCACACATTTCTAGTATCTATACCATTCTTGGTCAGAAAAAGAGGCCAAAGATATGAAAGGGCTGTTCTAATAGTACTGGTCATTACAAAGTTTCCAGCCAAGAATACAAGAGCTTGCTGTACTAAGAATGACCTAATACAACAAAGGAGGGAAGAGAGTCCAATCTAAGACCGTTTCTAAGTTTCAGGCTCATTCTCCTGCCTCTGTGATTAGTAAGCATCCTTGGAAAGGTCACTATCTCCACCGCCATGGAAACTCATGGCCAACTTCAGTTCAATACAACCTCTGCTGAAATACACAGGAAAGCAGTTCACCTTTTGAACAATCCAAGTAAGGCTCTGCTAAGTGATGGGGATCTGAACTAAGTCCTCCCACAACCCTGCCATGCTGTACATTAGCACTCTAAATTATTCTTCATTGGCCTTACTCATCTCTGAAGAGATACAGGCAAGGCAATAAAATGCTGCTGTCTCAAATGCCTCTGCCTGTAGCAATCCTGTACACACAATGCTACTTACTGTATTTACAGGCTACTAACAAGATTCAAAAGTCTAATCTAATTCCATGGGGAAGAAAGCCCTTGGTTTCCTTAGGGATTAAATAAATTTAGTCTACTTTGGTATTTCCAAAATTGGGGAGCTCAACAAAGTTGAAGAAAGCATAAAAGACCAATACCCAGACAACTAAGAGGATAGGAAGGGACTTGGCCTCTGAGGATGGGATGTAGCTCTTGGCATATAATGATTGAGATAAGCAATGTTCAAGAGCAAACCAAGAGAACTATTTTGTTGGCAGATAGCTTACTCCTTGTATGTCAGCATTCCCAAGAAGCCAGGAAGCTTCAGTTTAAATTAGTTCTCTTGAAGGGACAAATAAATTTGTTCTGACCCTGGGTAATCATTTACCAAGCCAATTCCTCAGACTACATGTTTTAGCTTATTTCTTTCTGTTACTACTGCCTTACAAGACCCCAGCTGTGACACTAACACTTGTGGCTACATTAGTCACAGCTTAGCCCTACACACAGTGTCCCACTACACTCTTCCAAGAGGGGAAACTGAGTCATAGCATATCAACTGGCTTGCCCAAGCAGACTTAGTTTGTAATGGAGCCACATTTGAACCCAGCTGCCTTTCTCCTATTCCCCTCTTCATGGATAAATCTCAGAATGCCCACCCCTGCTGCTCTTTTCCTCTAACCCAAAACTAAATCCCTGTTTTCTTGAAGGGCAGAAATGGGCACAATTGATCTTGAGTGCCAACAGGGGCTTCTAGTGCTCCTCTTTCCCAAGAAAGAGGAAGATGAAAGAGGAACATGGAGCAGAAGAGGAGAGGGTTGGAAAGGAGTGGCTCCCAGTACTAGAACTCACCTTGGAGCTGAGGTCCTCTCGCCGGTTTCCTGCCTTAATTCTGCGTAATTTGATCGATGGGGATCGCAGCAGGTTCTTGATCCGGCTGGTAATGGTTGATCCTTCCACGGCCATCATGATGAGGAGGCTCGGGGACAGTTTCTGGCCAAGTCTTGGGACTTGTCTCACCAGTGGCACTGTCTTCCCACTCCACAGGTCCTTCCAGTATGCCCTCTTACTGACCTGAGATGGCAGAGGCCACCTTATGCTTCTGCCTAGCAGTGTTTGCAGTTCCTATCTCTAGGTATTGCTCTCTCCCTTCTCATGTTCGCCTTCAAACCTATTTGCTTTTTTATGCCGTCTGAAGGACAAACCCATGAAAAAGGAGGAAAAAAAGCCTGAGCCGCGAAGAAATGCCAGGCCCACGCCTGCCCAGAGGCGTTTAACTAGAGGGATGGGATGGGCCCTAGTAGGGCTGGCGGCTAGTCTGGTCCCCGTTACTTCCCAACTGTTCCCATGGCAACTGCAGTATCTACGGAAGGACGCCGCCAAGGAGTCCTGCAGGGGGCCTGGGTACCTGCGCTGGCGACCGGCGGGACAAGGCGCGGCGGGGCTCGCTGTGGCCCGGCAACCCGTTCTGCCACGGGAGCCTCCCTCCACCCCGACCCTCCGGGACTCGCTTTCCGCTCTCCACAGCCCTGCACCTTTCTTTCACCTCCCTCAGAAGCCCCCACTACTCGCCAGCGCCCTCACTCGGGCCCAGCCTCACCAGCCCTGGGGCGCGGGGACTGCCCCGCGCACGGCGCCCTCAGGCATCGCGCTAGGCGATTTCAGCTCCGCGGCGGTAGCGGTGGCAGCAGCTATGGTGGCACGAGCGGCTCAAAACGCGAACTACAGCCTGGGCCACGCTACGGGCTCGGTAGGCGGAGCCAGGGGGAGGGGCTGCGGCTTGTATTCTATCCAGGAGAGCGTTCCGAGAGTGGCCGAGTAAGCCTTATGGGGGCGGAGCCAATGAAAGGGCCTAGGAAGCCGGACACGGGATTCGAGAACCGTGAATTCTGCACTATGTGGTCGCGGATATCTCTCCTGGGGGAAGGTCAACAGAACACGGCTCCAGAAATGGGAGAACCGAACCTTTTATGGTATTATCAGGCCTGGTCCCCCGGAGGACTGCCCTTCCCAGAGCCCCAACTAGACGGCAACCACGCCCCCAGGGTGCTATGGTTGGCGTTTCATGGGCCAGAGGCACCAAAACTGAAAACTCCTACCTCAGAATTACAACATTGAGGTAGAGCGGTGAGGCTCTGCTCCCACCAAGCGCTGGGGTTTAAAGCGGTTCGAACAGTTTCTGCTTGCCGCCTGCCTGGCACGTTGACGTACGTGTAAATAATGACTCTCCTGAGTAATTATTTCGACCACTAATACAGTTTTGAACTGGGCGACCTAATTGGCCATGATGGAAGAGGGAGATGTTAGCCTTGAAGAGTTGCAGGAGTGTGGGGGAGGGTAGACAAGTAAATGTGCTCCGGGATATGTTTCATGGTTTCTTTAGCCTCCAGTGTCCCACTGTGCTCTGATCCAGTTAAACCAGGACTTCTTTGCTCCATTTTCCTTGTTCAGTCAAAATTTACTCATGAAACCTTTCCCATAGTACTTTTACTTTGTGGAGATCGCTATCAATCCGGTGGCGCTTGACTGAGTCGTATAGTTTTTCTGGCTCGTGGTGGGGACACACACACACACACCTTTACATATTTCATGTGTCTCAGCCAAAAGTCCACTTTCCTAGGAACCTTTCTGCCTTTTTGCTACCTCAGTTCTCTTATGAAAAGGTTAGCCTAAGCCAAAAGACTTGGGCCCCAGAGAAATAGTACACTGGAGTATGTCTCATCCAATCCAGACCCTTTGAACCACCAGGGGAGATGACATGATAGCAAAAAAGAACCCCTAAGCCCATTGTTCTGGGTGTGCCTTGTACAGCTAAATGGCAAAAGAGCTATGTATTGTTGTGTATTGTAGCCACATACTAAAAATGACATCTGTAATTTTTAGTTACCTAGACAACTGTCAATAGCTAGCAGAGGCATATTCCTTCCCTTCAACCATGCACTGCAGATGTAATAAAATACAAAATGAAACTGTCACATTTCCCAAATCTGGAGGAGGGAAATAAGTGTCATTAGCCTTACCAGTATGAAATAGGGGGCTGATGCCTTCAACTTGCCAGTCTGACTTTCCTCTCTATGGGGGTAGGAGCTAATAGAAATGGTGCCACCTGGTGTCCTTACTTGTGTACTGCATTCCCCAGCAACTGCCATCTGAAGTTGTCCCTTAATCTCCAAATTATTTTTGTATCCACCAATTGTTTTCTAACTTACCTAACCAATAATGGCCAGGTAAGGGGGTTTATAGAATGTTAATGGTCATTGCCTGTCCACAGCTATCCTGGTTTATGCACTTAGAGAATGTTCTCCAAATTACTCTCATTTGAAGCTGAAGCTCCATAGGCAAATCCAAGCTTCTGCTTTCATTGTCTCAGATATCTAGGTGAAAAACAACTGAGAACAATGTAATCAAATTTAAGTCTAGAATATGATTGCTTCCAGTCTAAGGCAAAAACTATATATTTTTAATTCTTCACAATTTAGTCCAATCTTCATTGTTTAGGTACCATGCAGCCTTTGAAGTGCCAATATGGAAACAGGCTATAGGCTGTTATGCCTCATGAACTCCTCAGAAAATAACAGTCCCAGGTCCAGTGTGAATGGAAACATTATTCCCTCTTGTCCAAGTTAAATCTGTGCCATCCCATCTTCCAGAGTGAAGTTGACTTGTATTTCACCCTCTATACACTACTTCACTTTATTCTGCTTGTGTATGTCCCAAGTATGTATACATACATAGTTGTCAGATTCTAAAATTCTAGATCTCTAGAAGTACACAATTTTCTGTTATGCTCATTAGATCAGATTTTAAAATTCACCCTTGCCCCCAAATGAAAAAGGTGCAAGTATAAGATCCTGGAAAACTAACTGGCTAGAGTAAACATTTGCTCATCAATTCAAATATTTATTGAGCACCTTTATATGTAAGGCACTGCAGGACAGCTGAGACTAAAGCTTGCAGTTGAAAACAGGACGGACCTCAGAACACTGCTCCCAGGACTACTTTCCTATTTAACAAGATCTCCTCTAACAGCAGAGTTTATGATAGAAGAATTTGGTAGAGCTTAGATTTTGTCTCAAAATTTCCAACTCATCCTATGGTTTACCCTTCTTACCCTCCACACACACCTACATTAACTATTGCTGAACACTTAGGAATCTTTGTAGAGGAGTTCAGTCATTATTTCATATAGTACAATTACGCCTCAGTTCAAAAGTTGTATATATCAAATTATTTCCCCAACTTATTTTCAAAAAATGCATTTTTGACTGACCTTTTCTTCTCCAAACAGCAGTGAGTCTGTATACCTTAGCTCTAATCTCTGCATCAAGCCATTCATATTCTTGTAAAGTTTGATTAGAGGCAATACAATGACATGAAGTACTTATGCCCTTCCAAACACATTCTTCAAAATCAACAATTTTGTGCAAGAAATGTATTCTGATTCTTGGTTATCATTCTTTATAAAAGTTATTGAAAATGTGCTGCCTACTCTGTTCATTGTTTTTTGTTTTTACATTTCTGGGGGTGGTGAACAAGATTTATCACCATTTTTTAGACACACTTTCAAAGTGTGTTTACCTCTCAGTTCACTTGAGCTCATTCCATTTCAGCATCTCAAGCAGTATAATTAGAAAAAAATCTACACTACTAAACCCTGCCCCCAAATGACATATGGATTGTCTGCCTTTCTTCTGTGTTCAAAACATTTTCAAACTTTTAATAGGCTTCTAATGTCAGGTATTTCATACATACTTCTAGGACAAAATCCCTGCCTTTATATAAAATTACACAAAGCACTCTGTATAAAGTTTGTATAACTGGACTTGATCTGTTAGTAGTTCAGTGTCAGAAGGACTCCTTTAATTTTTTTGTAAATCACACTAGTTAACACATCTTGCTTTAAGAACATCTATTGTCCTTAATCACTAAGACTGTGTATGTCCTGTTATTCCCAGGTTACCAGTTATATTACCTTGCACACATTGGTACTATGAGGCTAACCTTTCTATTCAAGAAGTAGGACTGCTTGAGACAAATACTTGCATCAAATTATATAAAATTTTGAAGACACCATGTAAAACTTACTATAAGTACAGTAAAACCCCAAATGTCATGTCAGGAACTTTGAAAACAGTAAGGAATTCCTATGATAAAACTACTTCAATGACACCCCTCTCAAAAGTCTCAGGACATTAGGATTCTCTACTCCAATTCAGCACAAACTTCCCAACACCAAGTTGGGCTTTAATTTTTAACTGATTTATTTCAAGTTTATACATTCTGCCTTCCACTCACCAAACATCTTCTGTTAAGTTTCTAAAAAAATAGTCATTTTCCAAAAACAGAAAAGGAAAGATATATATTTAATATATAAAAGAAAAAGCTAAATCTGACATAATTATATTCTTAAAAACATTCCATTTATTTACAGATGTATAAAAAGGCGAATTATTGGTCTACTGAGATCATGCTTCTTATAGAGTTAGGGTGAGAGCTCACTATCCTCCCAATTCCTCAACTCCTCTCACTCAACTACATCTCTCATAATCACACATGTAATTTTCATACATTGGTTTCTCTGAGGGTAAAGTTAAAGGGTAGGAGTTTTGGGGGAGTTTAGATTTCTGCCAAGACTGCAAGACTGTTCTGAAGACACTCCTCCTTAAATCAGCCCTGACAACTTCTCAGTCTTAAGAGGTCTGGAAAACACCATTATCTTGGAGGTTTGTAATGACATCTGCAGCCTTTCTTGAACACCTGAAATTCTCATTTCCATCTTTGTACATCTCTCATAAACAGAGCCAAATATCTTCCCAACAAGAACTAATTATTACCTGTTCACCCATTTTCTTCTAAAAAAGGGACAGTGTTCAGAAACAGAATGGTCCTTCTCTTCCTGAGGATTATTCATTCACTTGCCTGCTCCTTGGCTGACCCTCAAAAGCCATAACAAGAACCTTGGGAAGTCAGGAGGAAAAGTAAGGATGAGACAAGCAAGGAAATAATGGGAAATTGCTATACCTGGATTAAAGTACTAGTATTCTCCAACGACAATTATTAGCAGGGGGGACAGGTGCTGGACTCCCTGGCTAAGACATTGAATGAAATCTGCTGAACAAAGAGGAGTGGCAGGGATAGTGAGAAGCTGAAAGGTGTTCATTATGGACTTCAAGCTTCTTCAGTAACCTTCAGAGGAAGGAGGGTTGAATGCTGATGAGCAGGTCTAGAAAGGCAAGTAACACAAAACCAACAAAGAATTTGCTCCCACTGCATATTTGCAGAGGAAATTTTTCCACCCTTTTCAATCTGTTGCTTACCAGTTACTAGAAAGGGGCCCAACCATGGAAGTAATAATTCACTGGCTAAAACTATTCCAAAGTTGGTCTCACCACCTAGGTCTTAAAATATGCTGAGTGGGATTTGGGATAAAGAAGGCAAGATTATAGAAGAAACAGCATCACCTAGGCACAGCCCAGGCACTGGAAGCTCTTGTGTTAGTACTTGACAACACAAGCAAATCTGTCAGTGAAGACAGAACAGGGATTACATTCCAAAATATAGTTATTTAAGAAAGGCAAAATGCAGCAGCTAAATCCCAGTCTATACATTTTCAGAATAGTGATGCTTGCCCCCAGGAATTTCCAAGAGACCCCTCAAGTGCACCATGATTATTTACAAACTAGATAGGAAACATCATTTCTATACTCAATACAAATCTCATCTTCTAGGTTGAAAACTTCAGCATTTGAGAAATTATGAAAACAACTATACAAAAATATAAATATCTTTATCTTTACAGGCTGTCAGTCCTTCACACCCTGACAGCTAATGAGTGAAAAAGCTCTACAGATCATTGAATCCATGGTAGCAGATAATAAAAAATATATCTTCTGATTCAAATACTGCCTTATTTCCCTGGTAAAGAGTGCCTACTGTGACTTTTCTTTTCTTGACATCCTCTGCAGGTAATAGTGAATGAAACCTTCAAGCACCAGAAGGCTGGTTTGATTTGGTAAGTATCCAGCCCCACAATTTATTATTTTGGCCACTGTCTCTGGTCAGGAGAGGGAATGCTTCTCATTTTAGGTGTCTCTTAAGTGACATGATTTATGAATGGGTAAGGGTTCCCTCTGCCTACCTCCAAAATATATATTCAAGGAAGAAATCCCTGGTACTATGAAGCGGTCTTTTTAATACCCAAAGACATTAAGGGAGAACTAGTACTTTAACATTTCAAAATAATTACCTCAGTAATAAAGGTTAAAAAGCATTCCTACTTTACCAGAAGGCTTGGATTTATAATTCTGATTGAAAAGGTGAGGGAATGGAAGCTACTTGGGATATTAAAGAAGAGAAAATTTTGCTGAATGACTCATGTCCTTCACTTTGGTATTCCATGGAACTCATCCTCTCTCCCCCTACTCTTGAAACACCAACTAAAAACTCTCTCTTCTGGATCCCTCTGCACAAGTGCATCACATTCCTTAGATTTCAGACTCGACCTCAACAGCAGCTATCAACTACAGTGCAGTCCATAGCAACTCCTAAGTCTCAAGCAGCTTTTTCTCTGGGAGGGAAGAACTAGGAAACACTATGGACCTAGAGTCCTATTATGAACTCCTTGGGTAAGAGGGGCACCTCATGTTTAGTAATGAATCACATCTTCTTAGAGAGGACGAGGAGACCCAGCACCACAAGTGAGGTAACACATTTTAACATGATCAGAATTTCATAGTAGTAATTTCTAGTACCGAGGTCAGCATCCTACCCTCTTTCTCTACCATTATCCACCACATCAAGGTCAGGGATCACATGTCCATGACAAATAATAACAGAGGCCTGCAGAGAAAGGAGGTTTCCCCTCACAGCCTGAGGACAATTAAGTTCACTTCCCTGTAGAACTTGGTGAGGCCCCAGAGCTGCCTAATTTGGCCACAACAGGTGCCAATGTAGGCATCACCTTGCTCTCCCGGCATTCCTGGTCATTCCCTGTTAAGTTCATTTTGTGTCCAATTGACCCAACTTTGGTAGCTACAGGTGCCAAACAAGGCATCACCTTGAGACTCTGACCATCTGCCTCACTAGAAGAATTAGCTGCTTTTAAACCTAGAGGTGCCAACTTTGGCATAGGCCTCCACAAAGTATCTGTGTTGCTGTTCTCTAGGCCAGCCTTCATGTGTAGGATGGGGGGTGAAGACACACTTTCAGGCTCTGCAGGGATGCCAGAAGCACTCTTCCCTCCATTACTGGCTTTCCTATGGGAAAGGAGGGAATCTTTTATCTCAGAGTCAATAACAATCTTAAGGACATCTGGCTCAGAGGTTGGCTCTGCAAGTTGTTTTTCATTCTCAGAAAAGTCATCATCTTCCAAATGCAAGAGGAGAGGACTGACAGAGTCACTCTCCCCCTGTACATCAGGCAACTCTTTCACACCAGTTCCCAAGCGGCCAACCTGGAAAGTTGCTCTGTTCCCACCAGGAAGCTTATTGATAAAAGCCCGTCGAGAATCTCCTGGGAAATCTGTATCCATAGTGGTGGGCAGTTCAGCTAGGCTAACAGAATCATCATTTAGCTGCTGATTAAGAAAGGCAATCTCACTGAGTAGAGACGTTAGTGTCTCATCAGTATCATCCTCATCTTCCATGTTAGTTAATAATTCACCAGGATCAAGTGCTGCTTCCTCTATAGCTGACGCTACCTTTCTCAGTTCCATCTCTATGCTTGAGTCCTTGAGGTCTTTGAGATCTTTCATCTTTAATTTATGAAATGGAGACTCCTTTGGCTTCAGTCTCTCCCATCTTGATTCACAGTCTTTCCATTTATAATGACTCCCTCTCAGATCACCAGAAATCTTTTTGGGTAAGACCTCTTGTGCTTCCTGCATACTGGAAACATCAACTATTTGTGGAAAACCAGAATCTTTATTTGCCAGAAAAATCTGTGTTGGACCCAATGCCATTCTGCCATCTCTATGGTTGCCTCTGGAAGAGATTCTACCCGAATCTTCAAAGGAGCCTTCTTCACTCCTGACAGCGTTTTTCAGGTGGTCAGGCAGCTTGCCATCAGGAGCTTCAGGAGGATATTTGTTGCCACCCATATCTACCAAACCTCCCTCTGTAGCCAATGATGTCACATTAACAATTCTTGGCATCATAAATAAGTCGTCGTTTTCTGGAGGGGGAAAAACATTATTTAGATCTACAATAGTAAGTATCTCTCTCCACTCATACCCAAAGACCATCTCAGGGAGTTGTACTCAAAATTCACCAGTCTACTTTTATTAAAAAGATGAAAGGAATTATTAGTTCTTCAAATTATGGACCAAGCCTAACCAGAAAATAGGTAAAATTTACCCAGAAGACTCTTAGATATTCCATTCTAAATAAAATTCTATTTTATAGAAATGCTCCCCAAATTAATTCTTTATCCTTAGGCAGACATGCATGTTGATTCTGTTCATCCAATTAACTGCAACTCTGAGAGAAAAATGAAGCCCTATAAGCAACAGTAGTAGAGAAAGGATGATGCCTCCAGATTGGGTTAAGTAGTATTAATACTGGTTAAGAATACTCTTTTACCTTAACAGAAATGTAGGTGCCTAGAACCTAAATCATCAAAGTCAGACTTCCTTTTCGATTCTACTCCTTATTCCCAAAAGAGAATGGTGCTCAAACTAAATAAGGCTGGTAATATAGGAGTGTACTACCTGAGTCACAAAATTGATAAATTATATAAAAAACTAATAAATCGACAATTTTATCACAAAATTGTTAATATTTATCAACACCAAAAACTAAAACAATGATTCCCCATCTTCCCTTTTACTTTCACACTTTTTCAATTCTTTTACTACTTAGAAATAACTAGAGACCATGGTCTCTAATTCCAGATAAAAAAAGACCAACCAGTACCACAGACTGAGCAAAATGTTCTATAAAGAGGGTACAAACATTCTAAAAAGAGGGTACCCTTGGTAAGAGGTCTCTTATCAAGGCAATGTGAATATAACAGCTGTTTTTTGATAGAACACATTCAAAGGCTTTCTCTGTCACTGTGAGATACCAGGAAATAACTCTTTTCAATACCATAAAGGACAATACTCATGACATACCTGATTGAGCCACAGCACTGCCGGCAACTTGAGGCTTCAGATCTGCTTCTAAGAGAGCAGGAGAAACAGTTACCACTGGTCCTGAGAATAAGGGACCTTTTAAGGTGAGCAATTGCCCTTGTGGAGTCATCACAATGTTGGCAGAGGTGTTCGGAGAGTTAGAGGGTGAGGTATTTTCTGTTAAGGAAGATAAGAAATTATTTAAGGATAAAAAATCTTCAACTAATGCAGTATAGCCTAGGAGCCTAGCAGACATTTCTAAAGCCACACTCTGACTTAAAAGGCAGTTAAGTAAATTTCAAATTCAGGGAACCTCAACTTGGAATTTACTTTTTGAACCACTTTTCCCTGAATAATGATTACCTATCCACTCCTTCTCCTAAGGGAAAGTATTTCTTATTGTTGAGGAACAGAGCTATGGAACCACTTTTTCAACAGAATGTTACTGATAGTCAGGATGGCTGAATCAAGACGAAGGCACACACAATTCTATTCCTAGGCTTGCTCTCCTATATACCTCTGACAAATTGTAGTTTCTAGACTTCAGTTTTTCCACCTGTGAAATAACTGGATAAAATGATCATTAAAGTACTTTCTTAGTAATAACATCATTTCATTCTTCAGTGTTAAAACAAACTAGAATCTTAGAAGCCATCACTACTTTCTTAGTTGAGAAAATAAGCCAGATTTCCTAGTTCATACACTGGACTACCCAAAAAATAAAATAGGATATATCATTCTCTAAGAATATAAACAACTAACATAAAATTAATAAATACAGGCTCACTTCCAAAGTCAAGACAGGAGAGAGTAAGAACTTAAAATCAATTTCTTGTTCCCTAGTAGCAATTCACTGGCAGGCTATCTGATAGAAAAGAGAGATTGATTCAACAAAATTAAAATTTGTTTAAAGCTTCAATTTATTTGTCTCAGCTAGACCCAATCTTCCTCAACTCATAAGCAGAACTGCAGGGAAATCAAGAGTCCATGTATGAAGTCTAGCAGCTTAAAAAATTACTCAAACACTAGAAGAAAAATATATGACTGTAGACTGCTATCAGAAGTAGGTCTTACATGTTACCATTACTGGAAACTTCTTAGGTTTGAATATGTAAAGCTAGAAACCAAATATTATGTAGTTAGTATTTTATAGAACCCTTTAATTCATTTAATTAAAACTAAAATTATGGCCAAGAGAAGATTTTTGGTCCACTAACCAAAACTAAACTGGTGTTCATATACATTGAGGAAAGCAAAAAAGGTCCCCTCCTACCTGTGGCCTGGTCTCTTTTTCTGGAAAGAATCAAAGGTTTCCCCTTTCTGTTATTTATAAACATCTGTCCAAGATCAACAGATGATGCAGATCCTTCCTGCTGTTTGGTAGTTCTGGGAAACATATCAAACTCATCTGATCCCATCTTCTTTTTTCTTTTTTGTGCCTCTAGAGCTTGTTGTTTTGCATAAATATATTCTAGCTTCTTCAGGACCACTTCTTCTGTCTTACCTGTAAGTTGATAGGGAATAAAGTATCACTCTCTATGTAACCACCTCATAATAATAATAAAGAGAAACAACTGAAGTCCAGTTGATTTAACTATATTCCCTGAAACTATGCAAGGCAAGAGTGATTATAATCCAGAAAAACTTCTCATCCAGTCAAAAGGTAACTCCACTGTTAACTCTGGGAACCAAGCCTTATACTTAGTAGTATCTGAAAAATCTACTGAGGATTTCTTCTCTTCAAACTATTACACTTTACAAGAGATCATTCACGTATCTCACCTGAAAGAGATGATACTTTCCGTATCAAAATATTCCGCTTTCGAGTCAGGAGATTTTTCTGTCCTATCAACTTGTCTGCCTGATCTGTTAATCCCTGAATTTCACTGAATGCCTAGAACAGAAAGAGTAAAATTATGTCAATCAACTTGCTCTTTCCTAAAAACAGGTGAGGCCTACACAGTTTCTTCAATGAAAAAAATTTAATATAATAGTCTACAGAACTTTATAATGCCATTTATAAGAATTCTTGATGCTTTTGGAAATTATTTGGAAACATTTTTTTTTGTTAAATTGCAGGAGGTTTTCCATCTTATACTTCTAAGGAACATGATTATTTCCAAAGAGTGTCACTAAATGGTTAATAGGTGTTTCCACTATTGCAAAGAGACAAAACATTTTACTCTGCTTAGATTTTTAATAGTCAACTTTAAAATCACCTCCTAGTCTAAGTAAAATCTGGCTGAAATAACTTTGTTCTAGAGGAATATCAGTGTTTTCCTTTTGCTCCTCCAACTTCTACTTAAAAGCAATTTAAATGAAATTACCTTAGATATTCTACATGTAAAGTTCAAACTTCTGCTAGCATGAGTATTTCAGATTTTCTTTTAAATGACTGTCAACTATTAAAGAAGCATGTAAATATCACTTGGTTGTACTTTGCACTGTGATAAACTGTTCTAAGTGATATATAGAGAACACCAATGTAAATGGATTGTGGTAAATGGAGCTTAACCAGAGTTTCTGACATTATTTGAAGGAAGAATAGCTCTGCAGGTTAAAAAATGTTGACTTTCAAGGAAAAGTTACTCTAACTCAACATAAGGACTTTTCCCCTAAAGGATTTATTGGGCGTTCACTAGTACACATCCAAATATTAAATACAAGCTCTATATAAATCTCCTCCATATGGTAATATTCTCTTTCTCATAGTATCTCTAGAATATTCTCTCAGTTAAACTCACTTGTCTGTCACTTTCACAGAATACCTACCCTAGTGAGAATGAGACTTTTGGAAACCTTGGAAGAATGAAGTAATCCCAATGTGATCTTCAATTTCTCAAAGAGATCCCTCATTTCACCACGCCTGCGCCTTTCATTGGCAGTATGTGTCCGGCGATAATAAGCAAAAGCTTCTGCTTCTTTCTGTAGTTTTTCACTCCAATAATCAGTCTTCAGTTTTAGAGGAATTGATGGAGCCTATCCAAATAAAAGATTGCCACCTAAGTATCTTTCAAGTGGCACTGTTCTGTATCAGACACCCACCATCTTCTGCCTGGCCTAACATTTTACCACTGGTCTCTCCTTCCTCCAAATCTAACTTCAACAGTATAAATTCTAATACATGCCAATGTGATCATATCAATGCCCAGCTCAAATTTCAGTGGTTCTCAAAAATGAGGAAGAATTTGAGAGGAGATGATCTAAAAAGCTTATCTAATTTATTATTATTAAAACTTGTTTTCATGACAAAGATAACATTTACATTTTAATAAAATCTTGATTGATAGAAAATAAGTTTAAATTTTTTTTCTTACATACTTCCAAACCCTTTATAATAATTTGGTAAAGCATCAATCAACTACCACTCTTCGTAAATCAGTTTTCTGTAACCATTCCGAAGTGCTGAAAGTTTGCAAAACATACATTCAATCAATCCCATACCTCCCTCACGTTACACAGGTTGTTGCCTGCCTCTGTCCCTCCCAACCTTGCCTCCATAATTTAACATTTAAAACTCAAACTTTACATTTCGTTTTAGGAAAGTCTTTCTTGACCCTCAGGATAACTTAAAGTCTTCAATTTTTAGCTATTTACTATAAAAGTAATAAATGCATTTAGGGTTTTAAATATAAATATCTGAAGAGCTTATAATGAAAAGCAACTGTGCCCTTCACCTGTACCTGATCCTCATAAACAACCACTTTTTGATTGTTAGTGCCTTTTTCTGGCTCTTAAGTCTATAACCTAAATGAAAAATAGTAATATAAACTTATTCTTTTCCATTTTCAATGCTATCTGTTTTCTTCCTGCTATGCACTTTGAATACAATTCTATCTTAATTTCTCATTGTATCAACAGACAGTATCTCTTTGTAAAATGGGGATATCAGCACCTGTATCCTCCCTTTCTTTCTTTTTTCCCTCTTTCCAAAATGTTAGTACTTACACATTTTTCAAGACTGGAATTAAGTCCTTCATACTTCATTTATAAAGTTTTAAAAATTAACAGGAGCTACCCTATTATGATAACTTGAATACTATTCATACATAGTAGTAATTGCATTTCCTGTCTTCTACAACTTTTTGGTTTTGTATTTCTCCTCCTCTGATGTTTCTAATTATCTTTTTTTCTGACACTGTTTGCCTTTATCACAGCCCTGATAAAATCCCAAAACTCTTATTTAAAATCATTGTCCTTGTCAAAGTTAAACTTATTGTATAGTATAGTATGGGAGAATAAAAGATACAATAAGACAGAAAATTAATACCAAGTTTAAATACAGAAGACACTACAAATAACTTGCATATAATAATTAGGGTACAAAACAGATTGTAATAATAAGCTATTATGAAAATTCTTATGTCTGAAAAATGTTTTAGGATGAATGAAAAAATAATAGTGATATATGCAAAATGATTTCACCCATACAAGTATGTATTATGACACCCCACAAAACCAGACCAAACCCAAAGTAATCACCCAGTGGTTTTTGAAAGGACTTGATTACCTCCCTTTCACCTCAATACAATCTCCATTCACTGTCTTTACTGCTTAAATTAAGAAGATAGAGTAACAAGTGGAAAATGATTTAAATAACCAAACTCTCTTCCATTCTTAGGGTGAGCAAAGATAAAGATAAAATGTTGCTTAATTATGGTACCATGAATATACATTGTGAAAAAAATCAAAGGTTTATAATTTCATGGTTCCTTGAACTGCTAGCCCTCATTTCAGAAAATAATTAACTTTTTAAGTCACTGAAAATCATGGGCCTAGACAAGGAAGAGAGCCAGCTGTTTCACATCACATCATTATACATTATATGATCATTTTCAAATAGATGTGTCAATTTCCATAAATGCCATAACCATTTTAATTCCTCTAAATTATTTTATCTGGAGGAAGTAGAGGACTAAAAGGAAAAAAAGCATTAATAATATAATTTCATTAGGGAAAAAAAGCTGATTATACTAACCCACTAGTAAAAATAGCCCTGAAAAAAGCCATAGCTATTGTTTTAACCCTAAGGACAAAAATTGCCAATTTTATTAAATGAGTAGTTATCATTAAATATATTATAAATACCTTTCGACTCCTTTCAGCAGCTTTTTCATCTGTAGAAATATGGGTACGGCACCTACATAAAGACAGTATTTTCCAATGTCTTATTGAAATTCTATAATCTAAGACCTATTTCACAGCTATATTAAACCAAACCATTCCAAGCTGTCTAAATTGTGACCAGCTTCTTTTCCCCAAAATCCATTATGTGGTAATATAATGTATTTTTTTCTCTAAGAAGTGTCTAAATAGTCCTAGAAACTGTAAATTACTTTTCAATCATGAAGTATTTCAGACATAGAAAACTGTATAAACAAATACATAATGGACATCCAGGTATCTACCACCCAGTTTGAGAAATAAAACATCTCAAAAATACAGGAGGATCCTATGTGCAGCCTACCCAATCACATTTCCTTTTTTCCTTCCTCCTCACACTCCCAAACTGAATTTAATGCATGTATTTACAGTTTTACTAGAAATGTAGGATGTATCCCTAAACAGAAAATATATAGCACTTAAAACATAATAGTTTATCTTTCTTCAACTGGTGTTTCAGTCAATATTAGAGATATGTTGATACATATAGTTCTCATCAAATCATTTTAACTGCTACATATACTAAAGTGTGATTTTTTCTAAAATTTATTTCCTCAGAATGTTAGTTATTTAGGTTGTTTCCAAATATTCTCAATGTCATCCAATCTGCAGTGGACAGATACTCCCATAAACGACCCCTTGTACATATGTGTATGCTTCTCTAGGCTATATACCTAGGAGTAGAATTTCTGGGTATAAGGAAGGCATGAACATCTTCAACTCTGGTAATGTCACACTGCTCTCCAAGGTGGTTCTTTGATTCTGCCACCTGCTGTATGTTCCCATTGCTCCACTACTAGATAACAGTACTATCAAAAATCTCAATTTTTACCAGTCTTAGAGGTGTGAATTGGCAAAGTCACTGTGGTTTAATTTGCATTTCCCTAATTACTTGTGAAGCTGAACAAATTTGCATGTATTTACTTGCCATCCAGTTTCTTCTCCCATGAATTGTCTGTGATGTCCATTATTTACTTACCTACTGGGTTATCTTTTTCTTACTGACTTGTAACAATTATTTTATATCCTTGATACTAATCCTTCGTCAAACATGTACTACAGATAGTTTCCTCATAGTCTGAGTTTGCCTTTTTCTGTTTTCATGGTGTTTTAACAGAAATTTTAAAAAATTTGTTCCTTTACAGTTTGTCTTCTTTGTGTGTTGGTTATTCTTGGCCTTTTATTATTCTACTCCATTAACATGGTATCTCTCCACTTACTGGATTTCTTCTTCAGTGTCTTTCAGTAACTGTTTATAAAAGTCTTATACAGCTTTTGTTAATAATCCCAGCTTTTTTTTCCTGTTACTATTGTAAATGGTATTTCTTAGATTACTTTTTGTTGCTGTTGCTGGTTAGGAACTCAATTTTAGTATACCGAACCCATAATTAGCAATACTGCTGAACTTAAGTCTTTGAGTTTTTTAAAGAGATTTAAACTCTTCCAATCTTAACCAGCAGACAATTCAATCAGCCTCCAAACAGCTCTGGAGTCAAGAAACTTACCAGGCCTACTTCCTCCTCCTTAGACTTCCTCAGCATCCGGAGATGAAGAATTACTCTTTCTCAACTCATTGCTACTTTATATGGTGGTTAATGAGGTAACAGAAAAAGCACAGTATCTGGCACAAAATAAAACTTGTATCTTCTTTCCCTTACCCCAATCCCTCATCAATATGGGCTTACTAAAATACAAAATGGAATAAATTTTCCTGAGCAAATCATCATGCCCTCAGCAGCTGAACAGTTAAGAAAATTTTCCTGTCTCTCACCAGCTTAACTAGTAAACTAACCAAATTTAGAACTTAATGTCTTATTCTTAAAAGATAAAGGAATGGACCTTTGTTTAGTAGTCCACTTGTATCAGCTATGCTAGCTGTATACATTTTCAAATGGGGTCATTTTTCTCATTTCATAGATAAAGAATCTAAGACTCAGATTAAAAACTTGCCCAAGGTTAAATGGCTATAAACTAACAAAACTAGTATTTTTTAGTACCAATGTGTCAGGCTCCAAAAGCATAGGTTATTCACATTTACACACTGTCTCCTATAAATAACCAATAATTCAATTGACTGAAGCAAGTTAATTACTTCCAAATTATAGCTCCTCTCCTCATCTACTAATCAGAAAAAAGCTAGAAGAATAAATGAACCAAGTCAGTTATCCAGAGGTCCTGAACAGAACATTTAATTTTGTTTATGGTCACAAAACAAAAACAAAAATCCAAAAAGAAGTAAGACTTACGATTGTTTCAAAGAGTGTGTGTGGGCAGCTGTGGTCTTCATGTGGGCAACATTAGTTTCCTCTGAGAGCTCTTCCACAGTCTCAATGTCCACCTGCTCCTCATCATCCTCAATGCAGTCTACACAGTTACTCTGAAATACAGCATTCCAGAAGTAAATAAAGTACTGGGGGGCAAGCATACCTAGACTTTCCAACTGAACGTACCCTTACAAAACCAACCAGTGCCAAACACTGACCTTATACCATGAGTTCTGATAATCCTAAACTAATTAATCATAAGGAATTAAGTCATAAAGACAACATACAGTTAGACCTAAAAACCAAGAACTACATTATAAATCATAGATATATATTAAACACACACAGTAGAGTGAAGAGAGTACCCAAAGGGATCTACTGATGCTTCAGTGTTATTTCTAGTGGAAAAAATTCAGATATAGATACATTAAAGATGCATAAATCTGAAAATTAAATAGCAGTAAAATAAAACTTGGTGAGGAGGAAGGTGGAAAGGAGAAAAATTTAGGTTCTACTTTAAGAGTGCTTCATAGCTAACCCCTTATCAAACACCCATAAAAATATACTCAAGGACAATATAGAAAATCTGCCCAGTCTTCTAAGTCTCTCAACCTCACAGAGTGAGAGCTTTTGAAGAATTGCAGGTATCAAAAGCAGCCCAGGCTTATTGTACTTGCTTATTATACCAAAAAATGAGTCAATCAGTAAGCATTTATTGAGCACCTGTCATAGAAATTTACTGTATATTTTTATGACAGTAGAATATATGGATTATGGGATATGCGAAATTTTTAAGTCCACCTTTAAAAGTAGTGCTTACTATGCCAGAAACTGAACAAGAATTTTTATCTATATATTAATCTATAATTGTACAGTACCAGAGAGGCACAACTCAAAATGAAGAATCACAATCACCTTAATGCCATGTTTAAACTTGTTGGAAAAATTACTTACCCCCAAATTATAGTCTCCATAAGGCTGACAGACACTAAATGAAAGCCTTCATTCATGTTCCCCAATTTAAGCACAATTTAAACAGTATGTATATTAAACAATGTATATTAAAATTAACTGGAAAGCTAAATCAACGGAGTCCCAACAGAGTCTAAGAAGTTTGAATAGTAATGAAGGTAGACACTTTACAATATTCAAACTGAAGAATATCTGTCTACTGCAATGCCTTTAACTGCAAGCTTTGTCAATAATATCCAATAAACTTCATAATGGAAGATTTATATTAAAGAGGCTACTCACAACTTTCCTTATACTATTCCAATATAATATTAATCACAAGCATATCATAGGTGTCAGACAGGTACATAAATACAATATAGTAATTTAGATTTTAGAGATCATTTAATATAATATGCCCTTTAAAAAAACATCACTGCACCCTGTATTTCAGATTCCCTATGAGGAATTTTAAGCAATGCCACCCTGTATGATTAAGACACTCTATTAAGTCAGTTCTACTGACAGCAATAGTTTTCACTGGTTTTAAAGCTGGACTGTTGTTGATCTGATGCTTATCCAGGCTGATTTGCAATGGGAGAGTCTGCAAAAAATGCAAGATCTACAAGCTAACCCTTAATCTTGATGAATTCGGATTCTTCAGGTACCTGCAGATATCTGCCCTGAAAAAGGATTGGGCCATAGATAGAATATAAAGCAAATGCAAATAGAATCATCCATTGTAGAGCTAGATCCTCATTTTACAAATGAGACAACTGAGATATAAAAATAACATAGGAACATTAAAATATTTAAACACTTTAGAATTTTAAAATACTAATCTTTTTGCTATATTTTATCTGCATTAAGGCAATTAGGCACTAACAGGGCACTAACACAGAAGCTGAGTCAATCTCAAGGAAGTAAGATTCTAAAATAATCAACTGCATGATTATCAGTGTACAGTGGCACCATATGTATCTGTTTCAGAAGAGAGGAGCATGATTTAGATTTCAGGGTATGCCACAGGCAGCAGGCGCTAAGCTCCTTTTATTTTACACTGGATCCTATATGTCAGGGGTCAGTAAACCACAGCCCACCACTTGTATGTAAATAAAGTTTTACTGGAATACAGCCACATTCAATCACTTACTATTGCTTATGGCTGCTTTCATGCTACAACAATTGAGTAGTTGCAAAGAGCAAACCATTTAACCTTCAAAATCTAAAATATTTACAATCCAGCCTTTTACAGAAAAAACTTAATTCCTGTCCTCTATCATACCTGACTCTCAGTTACTTAGTTCAGTAAATACACACTGAAACAGGAATTCTACAAAAAATGACTTCAGAAATATTAAAAAATGAATTATAAAGGTCATATTACAAAGGAAAATGACCAAAGTTCAGAATATAAATCCTATAAACTAATTAATTAATTTCAGGAGATAATTAAAAAAGCAACTTAAGCAGGGTTATATTAAAATAGTAAATGGCATTTTCCATTTTTCCCAAAAAGAAAAATATCTCTCTAAATTCAGGCAGACATGTTATTCTCCATTCCACTCCATCCCCCATTTCTTTATGTCTACCAGATAAGCTACTTCAATCACTTCACATAGAAAATGTCAAAGAAACTGAGATCAAATGGGAGAAATGGCTTCAGGATTTTTTTTTAAATGTAATTTGATAGGGACTCTCAAGCATCAATCCCCCAGGCTTAAGCCAGCCTTCCCATAATATCAGATAAGTCTCAAAGAACAATGTAAGCTCAATAAATGTTACCTGACTGACACAGTCTAAAACTACAAAGTCACTTAATCATGCTCTAAACCTAGGCATCCAATTGAATGTATCAAGTCTTAGTAATCTTCTGGAAAAGCTACTATCTCTAATAAATTATTTAAATCCTTGAGGTTTCAGTCACAACAAAAATGGGCTCACCACCTTTTCTACATCATCAACCTCCTCACTCTGGTAGTCAGAAACAACATCCACAATTTCATCAATAGAATCATCGGTTTTCTCATTCTCATCTTCCTCGTCTTCCTCTTCCAAATCCAAAACGGTCAAGTCAGCACTGCTTCTCCCACCCTTCTTCTCTCGCTTTGGTTGTACAGGTTCTCCTGAAAGCAGTAAGTGACCTTGAAAATGTCCTTCCCTTCTGCTCCCTTTTGTAGCTCTCCTAGAAACAATGGAGAAGGCTGTAGGACTAGAAATCCTACTCCAAGAATCACATTCAGTTTTTAAAGCTCTGGCATTCTCAATAGCTGCACTTTTTCCCAGTAAATCAGATATGCCTCGTTCTTGCTGAAACACATCTGAATTTTCCTGACCATTCCTTCTTTCTTTAATTAACTGTTCATCTGCCTCTTTCTTGCATTCGTGTGGAGTTCCAACACATTTCTGAGTCAACAGGGCCTTTGGGTGTTTTCTCCATCTCTCCATAATTGTGTCCTTTTCCAGAGAGTCTCCACATCCCTTCTCCTTGGCCTCTGGCTGTGGATTAGGTTGCTGCTCCACAACTTTGCTCCTTGATAATTCTAGTTTACTTTCTTCGTGAGAGATGACTGGAAAATCATTAGACTTTTCCTCTGGATTGCCTAATCCTTTCTGCTGTTCCACTTGCACATCACCAAGTTTTTTAAGCTGTACATTACTTATACTTGGGTCTGCCATATTACTGACTTTTTCGGAAATGGTCTGAACTTCCAAAACAGTCTGTTTTTCTCTAGAACTGTTGTGATTCCTAATCTCATACTCTTCATCAACATCTTTATAGTTTTCACCTGCATGTGACCCAGTGATATAGGAGTGCTCAGAAGGTTTAACAGTTGCAGGACCTTCTTCTGTAAGGGATTCTTCATCTAAATGATGACCCCCATCTTCCAAGGAATTGTTCAGGGTTTCTTCTGAGGCAGTAACTCCTGAGTTTTGCTTTACTACATTAGCCTCAGAATCTACAGCCTCTCCTTCTGGCTGCGGGGGCTTCTTAGTTTCCTGCTCTCTTTTTAAAAAGCTTTTTTCACCTTTCTGGTCTGTATTCTGGGATTCTCTCTTCATCTGAAGAGAAGCAACATGTTGAAGAACAGAGCTGGGAACTGGCTTTTGTCCTGGGAGTTGCAACAAGGCAAAACTACCAGACTGGAGAGGAATAAGACTAGCTGTACCAACAGGCTGCCCTCCTGAGCTATAGGTTATTTTTGTTTCAGAGCTTGTTTTATTTGCAAAGCTTTGTGGTTCAGGAGGGGAAATCCTCAGGGTCAGTGTACCAGACTGAGACACAAAACTAGGTCCAGAAGAAAGCAATGATGGTGCTTGAGTGATAACATTCACTGCTGGAGAAGATCCAACAGTCTGAATTACAGGATTCATAACAGAGAAAGCAGAGGATGAAGCGGAAGATGGTGGAATCTCTACAGGTTTGGAAGGAGTGGGTAGCCGGATTCCCATCACAGACCCTGGTAAGAAAAAGAAAATTTTAAGTCACCATTGCCCATATCAAGATTTTCAAGGCAAGCTTTTCTTTCTGGACAGGTGATTCTAAGAGACTAAGAAGACCAATCCTGGTGTATGCGCATACTATATGGCCAAATGAATCAACAATGACAACATAAAACTCATGAGAAAGATCTCTAATTTTATACCTGGGTTCCGAAACATGACAGGCTGCAAGTTGGGCTGGGTATTAGAGCCTCGAAGCTGATGCAAAGGGAGGAGCTGGACAATCTGCCCATTAGGGTGCCTGAATAGGTTCATTCCACTTGGGCTCCTCACAGGCTGCAAGACCATACGATGTCCCTGAAGTTGTGTGTTTGGGACAGGTCTAAGAGTAGGAGAACCTTGCTGCACTGGAATCAACAATAATCGAGGTCCAGGACGTTTCACTGTGTTAGGAGAGACCTGTGGAGTAGCCACTGGAATCTGAGGGGCATTTTCTGAAAAACAGGAAATGGAAACATAGTATCAGAATTTTCCCTTAACACATATAGGGAAAATTTCTTATGACATACGATCTGACCATGCTAAAAATAACTTCTAATTTGAATTACAAAGTTGATGATCCTAATACACCTATGATACACTGCTTAATAGTCAGTCCTATGGCTGAGATCAATTTGTCTTAAAACTAAGTATTAACCAGACATTGGCAGGATCTTAGATTTACAATGGTAAAAAAGAATCAATTGTCAACAGGTACATTTAAAGAGATAAAGGTCTGCCTAATAATAAACACGGGCAAGACTCTACGGATTCTCATTAAAGTTAAAGTAATTATTCATGATAAAATTCTCCTCTTCAACTTTAAAATTCAGGCTATTAACACCTACTATTTATTACTTAGTTTCACAGGGCTTACTTAAATAAGATAAAAGTCAAAGATTAAAGATCTCAGGGCATAAAGAACTTCCTGGATTTCAAAAATCAGACAAATAAGCAAAGCATGAAGATTTATGGAAATTATTTTTCAGAAGAAAAAAAATACATTCCCCCCGAAAATGGAATGAAATTAAGACATCAAAGAAGCAATGAAATAAAGCCTGGTTAGGAAGGGGCAAAAGAAACTTTTAAAAAAAACAAAAAAAACAGAAACTTAATACAGATGATATGAATTAAAAGAGATTTCAAACCATCAATGGTACCTAAAGATGCACTTCAATGTTTGGAGGAGATATTTAGAAATACTTGAGACATGAAAAAAAATAGTAAGGGTAATCAACAGAGTTTTTGGCCATGGGGATAAAGAGGTAGGAATAATGATAATAAAAAGCTTAAGTGAACCTGATCTAACATTATTACCATTTGGATTAGTGAACTCATTTAACATTGTTGATAAATAAAACTTGTTAGTTTGTCACTAAACAGAAAAATAAATAAACCAAACCAAATTAGGCTTAACATGTCCTATCAGATAGGTACTCTACCCACAAAACATCAAATTTCTGAAACAAAGTCATGTTCCTAACACATACATAATGAATCATATGTACAAGATCCAGGACTACTCTTGAAAATGAAATAAAACACAAGGAGCAAACTTCTCATGAAAAAAAGTGTTTAATTAAAACAAAAAACATTCATCTTATGTGAATTAAGACATTATGAACATTTCTACTCAAATTAAGTTTCTCTAAAGAGTGATTCAAAACCAAATTACTCCAATCTAGAGAATGAAAGCAGCCTTTAATACACACACAGACTATGTGACTTTATTGAAATACAGTAAAGGAAAAGAAGGGGAAAAAGAAAAGTCACAGATGTCTAAGTGCTCAAGTTGGGATCCTCTTTATGAACCTAGAACAAAATCACATCTAGAAGCAGCAGTTACCTAGTCAGCTCCATTTATAAAAAGCAGATAAAAAAACCTGTTAACATTCATTTCCTCAAGTGGTATTACAGAAGATACTCTTAGGTGGTATATATGGAGTAATACCGTACACCACACTGTCAGAAAGTAATTTCCTTTTCCATTTTGATTTTTTGGTTATACAGAGAAGTAAGTAGTCTTTATGTCTTTAATATATGTCAACATTTTCTAGCTTTCTTCATTAACAGAGAAAGCAAGCCACATGTTAACATATAGTAGCTAGCTAGAATTTAATCTTTTAAATTATTGTTTTCAGTTTATTTATGGGATTTAACTGTTTTGACAAGTAATACTGGTTTTCCAATTACAGCAACAATGCTCCTTTTAAAAAATACATTTAAACAGATGAGTTGATTTAAATAAAAACATTAAGTTAATCATAGTACAAATAGACAAATGTATACTCTGTGAAACCTGAGAAATGAACTACAAAAAGCTAAACTACTTTACAGTTTCATGACAGAATTAAAATATAAAGATTGGAGTCCATATGGTTTAGAAAACATGATCAGTTAAAATGACAAGATATGAATCTTCACATTCAACAGAAAATCAGAGCAGCTTCATCAACAATGACTTCACTTCTGAAATGACATGTGAAACTAATTTTTTTTATTTATGGGGAGAAGACGACCACAAATTTAATACTGTAATTCACTTTTCCTTTAGAACTTCAACTTACAAACTAACTTCCAAGTCACTTCTTCCCTAAAATATCAACAAAGGTTTGGACCATATCACCAAAGGCAAAAAAAATTTAGTAGGAAAAATACCAATAACCAAGACAGAATGCTGTTGACTACTATCTCCTCTTAAATCCTTCAGTCTCTCACTCTTTCCACAGTAATTCCTCTTTGAGTACACTAAGAGAACTACTTAATTTAGCTGGTTGAATTAGGATACAAAAATTACCAAAATGTAGAATATTCCCATCTGAAATTCATTCAACATAAATAAAGCCAAGAGAAAAAAATTTTTTAAGTTGATAAACATATAAAATATTAAGAGTCCTAAACAAAGAACTATGCCTCTTTATCTCTATAATCAGTTTATTATAATTAAGTAGGAGAATAATGTCAGTTGTATACGGAAGTTGGGCTGCTTCACAAATTATTTTTACTAGACAAAAGGACCTAGTATTTTAATCTTCAGCAAGAAGCTTGGCTACAACACAGGCAGAAGCCCACTGATCTCTCTTCTTAACTGAGAAGCACCACCCCCCCAACCACCACCAAAAAAAGGAGAACCTATGCTCGGGGTTCCCTCCTCAGAGATGTACACCCCTAGCTCCTAGCACACAGCAGGATGCACTCCCTCCTATGCCTGCCTTAGTCCTTCAGTCAGCATTTCCATTCCAATGTCTTTGAGTATTTTTAATCTTCTGAGGAAATCTTCAGACTCTCTAAAACAGCTGTTAAGACTGTTGAATTTATCCCCAAGCTACCAGTTATGGTTTTAATTAGTGCTCTGTTACAAAACTGCATAGATTTTCAGTGATCTGTCCAAACACCGTATTAACCATGAGCTCTATTATTTTTAGTGCTTAGTTTTTCAGAATGAAAAGGTTTTCAGGAATACATGTATCATGTTATAGCAGAAACACCTCCATTGTTACTCTGATGTACCTATAATCCTATCACAACCATAAAATTGTATACACAGCTGTACAGTAAATTAGCTAGTAACATCAAGGCTTACCTGGTCTCTGGCTCACTGGTGGGTTCCCATCAATTCCCGAGAGTATAATGGGTACAGAGCCCAAAGATGAAGTTGGTGTGGTCACCACGGAGGAAGATGCAGCTGTGGTCACCACGACTATGGAGGTGGAGGCAGTGGAAGCAACAGGAAGAGTTATAGTTGGAGATGCTACCAAAGACTTAGGAAAAGCAACCGAAGCCACAGGAGTAGTTATACCAGTCGTTTTGATAAGGTTCACAGTGGCTGTAGACTGGGTAGGTGTTACAGGGGTGCTGGTATTAGTTTCAGAGACCTCAACAACCCCTGCAGTGGGGGCACCAGAAGTAGTTTCTTTAGTTCCCACGTCAGTCATAGGTGTCACAGCAGTAACATTCTCTAAAAACACTTGAGGGGTAGTAGTAGTGACAGCAGCAGTCACAGGGCTGCACACCTGAACTGGCTCAGAAGAAACAACAGGTGTGACGACCATTACTGGAGAAGGTCTTATACTGAACTTCTGTGGCCCTGTTAGGGGTTGGGGTGTGCTAACTCCAGGTATCTTCTGCTGCAGGGCTCCAACTTTACTCATCACAAACTGTGTGAACACACCACCAGGAGAGGGTCGAGCCGCTGCAAATAAAAATTTGCAGGTCAAAAACCTTCAGTTCTCATATTTTATCCTCTTAGTGACTGTGTTTATCAATATTTATTGTGCACCACTGGGTCAGTTTCTTAGAGGTACTACCTACCTGCATTATACATGCCAATTTCCACCCACAGAAATCAAACACTTCCCTCAACCAAAATCAAACCTTTATAATTCTAACAAGAAAGGGATTAAAATTGGGTGTTCCTACTAAAATTCTTTTAGCTATACAATATAGCCAAATTGTCAGGTCACCAAAAAGACAATAAACCAACACATAATTTTATCATCTAAAAGAAATGAAGAAAGTAAGAAGGTAATACTTATCCTATTTCTAATTTTAAAAGTTGTTACCACCACTTTCCCCTGTCCCAGCACTGCCACCTCTTTATTGCTATCCTCTCAGAAGACAGTTAAGTTTTCCACATTCCTGAAGTATGTATTTTTCAAAAGAAGGCATGATGGACTTAAAATCACCAGTTAAAGATACTTTTTTAAAAAGAGGCAAAATGGGTTCTTTTTAAAGCATACAATGCCTATCCCTCATCTTCACACCACTCCAGCATTCAGCTGGAGATTTCAATTTCCTAATAGACAAATAAGAATACAATAATTCACACTTTTACTTAATATTCCCAAAAAGATTTGAAACAACAAAAAGAGGAATTCACTAAACCAGTTGTGTATGATCTCAATGCTAAAATATAAATGCTTCCAGGCAGGTAATTTATGACAGACTTTAGCGTTGAGATGTTAAACAAAAGAGGTTTTCATTTACAAAACAGGGATGAAGAGAATAAAGCAATGTTTCAAAAAGAATGTTTTGTTTTATAAGAGCCTTCTATGCTAAGCCTATACTAACTCAATCCACCTTGGTTTCACAAGTTCAAGGAATATACATAAGACTGGTACCAAAAATATCAATCCTCACAGGAGAAATATTCAATTAGGGAAAGAACTGAAGAATATGTCTTCCCTTTTTGAAAACAAAATTTTAAATCTAAATATTTTCTCCATTAATAAAACCTGTTTAAAAGTTTGAGAAATAGCTAAAGCTAACTAGAGTTCAATTCATCTAATACTATAGGTAATTAGAGGAGTCCCCCTACCCTCCACTCCCCTCAAAATCTGGCAAGACAGCAAGAATAATGCCAAATTCAGCATTTCTCTAAGTTTTACAACCTCCATACCTGTATTCACAGGCCCAGCACCAGACCATGGACTTTGGGAAGCCAACACATATATATAACCCAACTTACCAATTGGTCTTTTTGCCGGGACAAATGCCTTCAGATTCTTCCCAGGGCGATTTGTTGTTGTGCCAGAAGAAGATGCCATTTTGGAATTGGATGTTGAAGGCAACAGGGTACGTGGTTTCCTGGATGCAGCCACCTTGGCATTGGATGCTACCTTGGAGATGACAGTACTGAGGGTTGAGAGGTCCAGGACTGAGGGTCGCAACCTGCCTGTGATATAAGCAGCTAGCCTATTGGCTGGATGCAATGCCCCCATCTGTCCCAATAGCAACTTAGCCTGCGGGTAACTCTTACCATTAACCTGAAACAAGTGGCAAAGAGAAATTCTGTAAAGATAAAATTCTCTTGCTAACTCATCTCCCTTGACAGGGGTTTCATTTTTACAAGGTTTAAAAGTCTATTTTTCAGATTTAAAGGGAAAAAGAAATGGACTTTTTCCACTTAGTATAATCTGAGTAATCAGGAGGTGAAAAAAAATGCTGTCATCTGATATTCTGAACTAATCTCATCTCCTTCATTTTAGTAGTTTGGAAAGAGTATCTCAGAAACTCATATCTGCATTCTGGATATGTGAAAGATACACAGTCAAATCTAAGGAATCATCCAATTGTTTTACTTGTCAATAAGCAATTCTAGTTAAACTATTAACAATCATCAGCAAAAAGTGTGTTCCACAGAATCTCTCTGACAAGACCAGAGATACATTTTGAAGCCCTCTCACAAGGATCCTTTCCAGCATCCTTCATATTTGAAAAATATATAGTGGGTCTACTTTAAATTATAAGAAGCCATGGTTACAATAACCTAAGCCACAAGGTCACCTCAGTTTTAAAAAAAATCACTTCTGAAGATAATGTCTTCATCTCTTAGACAAAACTTGGGCTCAAGATAAATGCTAGCAGAAATTCATTTTAATTTTACAAAGAGTCAACTGTCAGAAGAAAGCGATGAGGTAAAAAATTTTCCCCACTGCCTAAATTGTAAGACTGCCCATTATTCACAGCAGAATACTTTTTTTAAAAAAGGAAAATCTCCAAAGTTTCTTACCCACAGTCTCTAAGTCTTACTTCTGGGTGATTAAATAAGACATCCTTTTCTGTCCCTCCTTTCCATTATTTAAAAGGGGAAGAGAGAGCATGGAGTGAGGTAGAGAAACTCCTACTCTAACAGGGAACTGGCAAGGAGAATAGCTACAGCAAGACACTCTCTTCAATGACAAAACCAAATTACTCTTTGTTACTTAAGTAAAATTGTGATTATTCCCAAACAGATCATGAATATCTTTGCCTCACATTAGGTACAAAGAATATGATCTCATCATCCTAAAGTATGGATACTCCTATCTGCTCCTTTGAGACTTGCCCTTAAAGATTATTCAGCAGCTTCCCCAAAGCCTAAAATTACAGTGTTTGCTTAAGTGCAAGTTCCATTTTATCATGACTTGCTAAGTCATAGACAGGAGAGGAGACCATAAAATGTCTATGCCTATATCCAGGGAGGGAGTCTAGTCTTATTAGAAATGATCTCAGGTAAGCCTCTGTTCTCATACTAATCAATAAATGAAAGAAGAAAACATTTTTCTCTCCTCACTTAGAATTTAAGAAATATCAGGGGAAGCAGTTACATAGCACCACCAAAAGTAAACTATAATAAAAAGTTTTACTTAAGCATATCATCACATTATCAATGGAACTGTTCTTAGTTCAGAGAAGCAGTCAAGCTAGTCAATTAACCTTAGCAATAATGGCAGACACTTCCACACGTATCATTATTCTGATATAAGAGTATATTTAAAATCACTGAGCAAGAAGAGAAATCCTTTTTTTGACTATGATTACATTTTAATTCGAACTTCTCTTTCTAAAGATTTTGTAGATGCCCATGTGACTAACATGACCTGCCTGAATTACTGAACAGCAAAGATAAAGCTATTTGTCACACACCATTTTAATGACAAAAATAAAGAAAAACGTAATTAAGTACATTGTGACTCAATTTTTTAAATTTTATGTATTTCAATAACCTTACAAAATTAAAATTTTTTCCAAGTCTCCAAACATACATTAATGCTTATATTAAAATCAGTTTCACCTTGTTTTGTTCTGAAAGCTGTCTGCTAATAATAATTCCTAGAACTAGACTCAGTCCCTTACTATCCTTGCTTGGTTGTCAAAGTTATCCTAGAGACCAGGCAATAAAGCTTAAGATGAACAACTTTCTAGGAAGACTAGAAAAAAAATTGTAAGCTAATACAGGGCTCTACATTTGTTTGTCAATTTGCTAAAAATTCTCTCTAGGTATGTATCTAACCTAGGCCTATTACAAAACGAGAACGATTTTGTCACCCAGTTCCCAGGAAATGTCAAGATAATGACATAAGGCCCACAAAGGGCTATGAAAAATCAAAATGTTCCCTAAGTATAAAAAGGTGCTACATCCAGATTAAAGATAATCCTCACCTGGATAAGCCCAGATGTGCTTGAACTGGGTTTACGTTTATAGGCCACAAGCTTTCCTGCAGGAGAAAGCCCTGCATAAAAGGGCAGACCTTTGCCTCCATGTAATCTCTCCCTCACTGAATCGAGGGCATCTGTCTGCACAGGAGAGATATCATCCATTTTCCCAGGGGATAATGGACCATCAGGAGTCTCTGATCCAGATTTCTCAGCCATATCATCTTGGTCTTGACATGATGGCATAGAGATTTTCACACGAGAAGAATAAACAGGAGGGTTCTTCTCACCCCGGCTCTTTCGCTGAGAAGCCAACTCAATGATGAAGCTGCCCACCTTAAGAGACTGTGGCATGTTGCTATTGATGTGTTGAGACAAGATGCTCAAAATCTTGTTCCGATCTTCCTCCCAGTTACAGTCGGAGATAATTTCTATTAGTTTGGTGGGACCACCAGGTGACCTCTGATGCACATAGGAGGTAGAAGAGGATTCCCCTTCATTGCAGGAAGACTTCCAGCTCTTTTCTGATAAGGAATTGAAAGATATTTCTGCATCACAGCATTTGTACTGAACTTTAGAAGATCTTTATTTTCCCTGGGTTCTCAGAAAAGTACCAGAGGCATAGAAATTCATCAGAGGCTATGTCCCATTCCCATGTACTTTCAGTGGTAATTTAACATTCACAATATGGGTATTTTCCAGGAAAAAGAAAGACTCCAGAGAATCAGCCTACAACAATCTTCACTATCCTGCTAACTGGGTTCTGTAAAAAAAAAAGGAGTCCCACACCTTAAGACTGCCCTGAAAAACCACAACTATTACTTAAGAAAGTGTTATTTTGCAAACAAAGCATGACCTATTACAAGGTTGATTATTTGGTATAGTTTGTGTTCTTCTATTCATACAGGCAGAGCAAGATACTTCCAAGATGTTTTGTAACATGTGATGGATAGAGTCAATCCTAAAGAACAGCAAGAGAGTGAGTGCTCTGGTTTAAGAAAAAAGTACACTCTACCTCTAGTTTCTACTGAAAATACTTCTGAATTACTTCTCTACCTCTAGACAGGATTTCTCCCCTTCTAAATTATACACAGATCACTCAACGTACCATGTATTTTTATTCATGGCAGCATGTTAATTATATGTGTGTCTCCCTGGACACCTAGATTTCTACACAGAGTCTCCAACCAATCTGCTACAATTACAGATATGTCAGAATGCAGATCCCCTCAGACTACAGGGTGGTCCTGCTCTCAGGCAGCTTCCCTTCCATACCAGCAACCTCCTCCACTTACCTCAGTGTGCCATAGAAACATCACTTTTTGTGTGTAATATGCCATTAAAAAAAAAAAAAAGTTGGGAAGCACTGTTGCTTAAGTGTTTGAAGTCTTAAGAAGCAAAAACAAAACCAAATAGGTAACTTCCTAGATACTATTGCTCCTCACAGTAATTCTCATCACAGTAATTCTGACAGAAGCCTCTGCAAGAAAATCAGTGATATTCCTTCCTTTCTTCCTCTGCTTTTCTCCAATAGAGGCAGCTACTGAGAACTTGAGGGAAAATTTCAATAGCTAATGATGCCAGTATTGCTAAGGTTTACAAAGAGGTTTAAAAAAGAAAATCACCTCATGTAAATGTCTCTCGCAACAATGTACCATATCAATGTGAATGATTTATATTTCTCAGAATAGGAATAATAAACAGAACATATAATAGGAAAGGATATTTATCTCTATTTTTAGCACAAGCTAAAAACAGGTTATGTAGACATAGCCTGGATTGGTAGCTTTTGTTTCCCTCCATAATTACTATCAAATGGTAAGATCTAGTTTTCATTCTGACCTTGTGATTTATCAGAATCATCCTCCAGGTCACAGGTGATTGGTTTCAAGGGCTGTTGTTCAGAATCAAGCTCCTGAAGGGAATACACAGAAATACTTCAACATATATTTAATACCAATAGAGAGTAGGACATAGGCAATAAATCTGTCAAAGAAGCCTGGAACAGTAGAAAGATTAAAATGGAACAGCTTCACATCTACATGCTCAGCTGCCATTACTACAGTATTATACGACCCTTGGAGAAAACAAGTCGGCTTGCTCTCTGATGCCCTTGATAGTGACTGAGTTACCAAGAAAAGAATTTACACTGGACTTTACAGTGTATTCTAGTAAAGAAGGAGAACTATCTGATGTTTAATGGAAAAAGCTTCAGTTATTTAGAAAATTCACCGATGTAGAAAGATGCAAATCCTAATAATTACATATATATGATATAATTAAAACTAGAAATGTTTAACCTTTTAAAATTACACTGGCATCAGAAAGAATAATACTTTTAATAACCTAACCCTAAGGGGCTGTTCTCTAGAATAGGTACTCACAGAAACAGATAAATTTATATCCATCTCATGTAAACCTTGACTGTCTGCAAAGAATTATTCTGACAGTAATAAAAATCTAATACCAGCAACAGGGAATTGGAAGTTAAAAACAGAAATTGTGCAGTAAGTAACTCACCTTTGCACTACAGTTCTCAGGACTAGAATGACATGAGCTCTGATGCTGAAATGATGGAGATGGTAGTGGTGACGTTTGTCTCCGTTCCTCCTTTTTTCGTTCATATACTCGAACTCGGGCACAAGTCATCATACTTTCAAAGTACAAATAGACTGGATCCTTATCTTCTTCCCGAATCTGTAAATTTCACACAACAAAACATTCCATGCATAGGGGAAAAGAGGCTCCTAGACTTCAAAAGGAAAAGTATGTTTAATCTTTGTTTCTATTACAACACTTGAAACCTTTAAATGCAAACTTTGAAGTTAGGAGTACAGTTCATATGTACATCAGGGCAGTCAGAAAGGATCTGGTTCCACATCAATAACCTTCAGATCACACAGAGTGGTGCTTCTCAAATTATGTGGATGGAGGATGTATTTCTTAATTGCTGGTCCAACATAGAGCAATATTTTTATAAAACACAGTAAAATAAATTTCTAGAAAAACAAAACATACAACACAAGCCCAAGTTGTTTTGGTATTAGATTTAATAGATATAAAATTATTCTATCAACTTGCTTTAAAAGTTTCCAAATATTTACTCTCATTTTCCCTACTTATTACTTCACAGCCTGGTAATGAATAGTTTTGGATCAGCACTGGTAGAGAGGGAATACACAGAAATGCACTGAAGAGCATTATACTAAAGGATCTTTCTTCAATTTAATGGACTGGGAAGACTGAAATGGATTTAATAATAAGAAATGCTTAAGCTTTTGATACAACAGATCCATCAGCTCTTTTACCTATCAGTCTTCACAAAGTGATCGGTTATTTTAAATATCAACGGTTATTTTAAATCTTGAACTTTACTGTTATTATTGTATACAAAGAAATTTTTGATTTAAAAATATGACAATTACTTTTTAAAGCTTTTTCTTAGTGCTTTTATATACTAATACTATGTACTACACCTCAATTACTCAATAGTCTACACTACAGGAATAAAAGTATCTTTAAAAGACTTCTTCAAGTTACACGTTTAAAAAAACTTCTTTATATGATCCTACTGAAGAGAGATTTGGCTGTCTTTAAGAGAATTACTTCTGCTCACCTCTACTTTTATGACATTTTTTTCAAGTGCCCACAACTATAAACTGATTAAAATTAGAAAGGGTGATGGCTTACAGACATATTATCTGAAAGCAAAATGATTCAAAGAATGTAAACCAAAACTCTGGTTGAAACCCATCACCTTCACAAATGATTTTTGTAACTTGCGATAAAAAATAAAAAGTCCAGACTTACCACAGGATTGGGTTTGGGAGTATATGCCCGTGCAGGTTTAATTCCAGTGAGCAGTCTGCCCTTCACAGTAGATAAAACTTCCGGCTGAGGCAACAACAATGGTTTCATAGGCTCAATAACAGAAGGTGTTGGGATATAAACTGGCTCTGGATCTACTTCACCTTCTACTTTCACCCATAATGGGTATTGTCGAACAGGCTGTTCAGGCTCTGTTTCACATATAGCTTAAATAAAAGGAGAAGATTTTAGTACAAGAAATAAGTTCACTGACGCCAATGCCAAAACAAAAAAACAGAATATGCTCTCCCTCATAAAAAGCACGAACTCATTACAACAATCAAACAGATGCTCCCTAAAAATCTTCAGCTGCCTTCATGCACCTTCATTTATTAATCTAATCAAGTATTTGCTCAATATTATGTATCAGATACTGTTTTAGGCACTACAGATAAAACAAAGTTCTTGCTCTCATAGACCCAGCAGGGGAAAACAAAGTTCAAAATATATATTATCAACTAAGTGCTAAGCAGAAAAATATAGCAAGGTAAGGAATGAAGAATTAACAGGAGATGCTAATTGTATTTAACATGGTCAGAAAAGGCCTTCTCTGTTATCCTGGAAAGATAATCATTCTACACTACACTTCAATTTTACAATTAACAACAAGTATCTTTTAAAACTTATTTAAGCACTTAGTATGTTTTAACTTGTCACAATAGTCCCTGAGGTTTAGTTTTTCTATTTTGCAGAAGCTGACATTCAAGGGAGTCTAACAGTAAGAGGCAGACCCAGGATCAAAACTGTTGCCTTCTATAAAAAATAAATCTTTTTAAATTTTAGTATAGTTGATATACAATATTATACTGATTTCAAGTATACAACATAGTGATTCAACAGTTACCTACATTATTAAATCTCACCCCAACTAGTGTGTTACTATCAACGTAGAAAGATATTACAGTATTACTGACTATATTCTCTCTTGTACTTTCATCTCAACTAATTTATAATTGGGATTTTGTGTTCTTTATCTCCTTCACCTTTTTCACCCACCCACCCCAATAACTGTGGCCTTCTGATGACAAACTGTATGTATTCAAAAGGTAGCCTGATCTCAGCACAAAAGCAAAAATATATCAACAGAAAAGCAATAAAACCCAACTATCATACTATCAGGAAGTTCTACACAAAGGAAAACAGGCACTGATTACTTAGCCAAATTAAATGAAGGATCTAAGTTAAGAGGCTGCTGGCTTCATTCTTTTAGTGAAGTGCCCATTCTCACAAAGAAGACAGCTACAGAGAAGCATTCTATCCTGCATTTTAATGACCAGTCCTCAGACAGATGTCGTTGGTTCTAAGCCAAAAGTCCAACATCTTTGCCTGAAGTCACATAAAATGAGATTGAGCAGCATTCACACTTAATTTAAATATTTCAGTTAATCTCTCATAACAAAGCAGAATCCAAACTACTACCTGATTGCATAAGTATATTTGCTCTGAACATGAAGACCCCACTAGCAAAGAACAAGTTCATCTAAAGGGCTCCTATGGCTTAACATCATTCAGAACATAACCACGAAATGTTGAAAAGGCTTCAAGATTAAAAATAGGGTGGAAAAAACCTTCAGAGCTAGAAACTGATTGAGCCAATACTAAGCTAGATAGCAGTTTGTTATCCAACTTTTATAATCTAGCTCATTTATCACATAATTCACAAAGGCTTCTATGACCCCAGTAGTCATTCATGTATATAAATGTTTATTATCTATCAGGGTTTGCAGATAAAGTAATGCACAAAACTAACAAAAATCCTTTCCTTCATAGAGCTTCCATTTAAGTCGGGAGGAAGAGGGTGAGACATGCAATTAAACAAGGAAAATATGTGTTTGTAATAAATGCTTATTAGGACAAAAAACCACAGAGAATGGAAATAAGTAGTATGCACGGTGAGTGTCTGAATATGTATTTTGATGGGGGAGTATTGCAATTTTAAAAGGGGTAACCAGGGATGCCTTCATAATGAAGGTGGTACTTACAGATGCTCTACCATTTGGTAAAAATTTTATTGTCTAGTGTTGCAAATTATTTCATGCATATATTAATTTTATTACAAAAATAAAAATGCTTCCAGGGTAAGCACTGTTGTCCCTGACCTTTCAATCATCTTTCAAGGATTTTCTAAGCCTCCATAAACTAAGGATTATACTATGCAAAGGTCCTTTTTCATCTTTTTCTTCTGAAAGTAATAGCTACAAAATACATATGATTGTACTTGAGAAGAAAATCTCTTAAAATATTTTAAGACATCTTAATCCCTCATAGGGAATCAATGGCAATTCTAAAAGTTTTAACTGTGGATAAATGGAAAACTGGTGGTTCCAGTAAATAGAAGAATTCATAAAAGAAGTTGATTACAAAGGGTAGAGTTCAGTTGTTTAGGACACATAAGACTGAAATGAGAGCAACATCATGAAATAGGGTAATCAATAAAAGTCAGAACTGCCACTGGCAAACACATCTGAAACTATGAAAATAGACTCTTCACAGAGGCAAGATAGACGAACTGCTTGAACCTCATTAGTCTGCTTTCCACTTAATGCCTTTAAACAGCCTGGGATCAAGATAGAGCACTTCTTTGTCCCCCTTTATAATACTACAGATCTTCCTGCCCTCAACCTGAAAACCAGAAAAAAGGAGATAGCAAAGGCAGGATTAAGGGGACAGAGTAGCATATAGTCACAGAAGCCAAGAACAGAAACCTGTTTCAAGAAAGTAACAGTACCCCCTTATTTGAATTCAAATACCTCCTAATATATTACCTAATAATACTTTTAATATATATTACCTCACCAAGGTCTCCTAGAATTGTCACTCTGTCTTCTTGGCTCTCAATAAGCTTTTTGTTCATGACACTTTAACCATTATGGCACTTTCATTACCGTGGCACTTAATATTATAATAAATACGTATCTATATGCTTACCACATACCTGTTTCATAAAATTGACAGTAACCTTTTAGAGATGGACTTCATTTTAATTGTCTGTATCTTACCTCCTCACACTCTTAGCAGTGTCCACATTAGTAGCTCCATAAATGGACATAGAAATCCCAGAAAACTGCTATGCTAGTGATACTATATTCCTCTCCCTCCCATTTTTGTAAGCATTTTAAATGCTTTTATTGTGAAATGTAATGCCCATAAAGTGAAAAAACAATGTATATACAGTTTAATACATTTTAATAAGTATATACACATGTATACACAATGTAGGTCAATAGAGTACTGCCATCAATGCTCTGTCAGTCATAATCCCTTCCCTCAACAGAATCACTTAAATATAGTCACCTATCCTGCTTTCCCTTTTTTAACACCAAAGTACACACCCCTAAACATCACAGCTTAATTTTGCCTGCTTTTGAAATTTATGTAAATGTAACCATAGAGATGTATCCTTTTGCCTAGCTTTTCCTTTCACTCAACATTCATTTGTAAAATGCATCTGTGCTATTGCACATACCTATAATTCATTGATTTTTACTGTGGTATACTACTCCACTGATTATTTATACTATTGCATGTTCGTTCTACTATTATGACTAGGGTTGTTTTCAGGTTTTAGGTACTATAAAACATCGTGGCAAAAACATTCCTGTACAATGCCTTTCTACTGATTACTTTGAAATCAAACTACTAGATGAAGGATATGAATAATCAACTTTAGTAGATAATGCCAAACTATTTTCCAAAGTGGTTATACCAATTAACATTCCCATCACAAGTATATGAGAGTTCCTATTTATCAAAAGTTGATATTATCAGAGGATTTTAATTATGAACGTTCTAGCAGGCTTGTGGTGGAATTTAGCTGTGGATTTCATTTGCATTTCCCTGATTATGAATGAGATGCTCAACAACCCACTTTATGAAGTGCCTCTAAAAGTCTTGTTCATTTTTTGAGGAACTGTTTAATTCTGATTAGACATCTTTATATATTCTAGATAAAGGTTCTTACTAGATATTAAAAATATTCTCTCACTGTAGCTTGTATTTTCACTCAGTATCTTAAAACACCTGAATTTCTCACTTTTTAACTAATCAAATGTATTAATCTTCACTCTAAGGATTGGTATTTTCTTCTGCCACACTTAAGAAATTTTTTCCTAATAAGAAACCATATGTATATAGTCTTCTATAACCTCTAGAAGTTGCATTGTTTAGTTTTTCACAGTAAGGCCTATAATCTACATAAAAATTATTTCTATGTATGGTATAGGAATAAGTATTTTCAGTTTTTCCCATAGGGATATTAAATGATTCTACCACCATCTATTGCAAAGATGATCCTTTCTTTATTCCTCTGCCATTTTGTCAAATCAAGTATCCATGTATGTTTCAATCTACTGTAGCTTTTCTAGGCTCTTCTACTGATCTATTCACTTTTTACTCAAGCCACTTATCACACTGTCTTAAACGTGACAGTAGTTTAAGTTTTGACATCCAACAGAACAAGTCCTCCCACCCTGTCATTGTTCAAGATTACCCTGGGTATTTCTACCTTTGCACAGGTCCTTGACATATCCATATAAATGTTAGAATCAGCCTTCTAAGTTTCACATAAAAAACTGTGAAGATTTTTATTAGGATTCTAATGAAATTACAGATGAAAATGAGATGTCACATCTTTACAACATTCAGTTTCGCTTGCTAACAGTTTTTGTAAAAATCAAGAAGGGACATTCAAAGAGGATTCTGGGAAGATGAGAGAATAGGTAGCACCAGGAAATCAGTCTTCCTGTATGAACAACTGTACTGGCAGAATCTGTCTGATGTTACCATTTTGCAACTCAGGAGTCCTTGAAAACTTACAACTTCCAGAGTAAGACCTGAACAGTAAACTGTCCTAAATCATGGTCAACTTCAGGTCTCAGCACACCAACAGCTACTTATTCAGCACCTACCAGCCACAGGGAAGGCAGCTGTGCATGTACTCCTGAAGCAGACTGCACAGGGCTACAGGAGCCAGGGTGGGCAAAAAAGGCCCATCTTCCAAATACTAAGGGTCTCTGCTCTGGTTGCTGTTTCTAATCACAGAGGTGCACAAGAGGGAGCTAGCCATTTTTGTTGCACCACCTGTCATTAAGTGGCTTAGCACTCTGTCTTAAGTGGCTTCCAGAGGACTTAAAGGGTCAGCACCTTTTTTTTCCCTTTCAGGAGCTAGCATTTAAAGACTAGAACATTCAAAAACAACTCCACATACAAGAAAAACTAGAAAAGTGACTATGCATGCCCAAGAAAAGGCTCCAAGAAAACCTTACACCTCAGATCAATCCCTAGCACAGCCTGAAACAATAAAAAACAAAAGCAAACAAATCCTAGGGAATGATTTCCAGAGTTACCACATCAGATTAAATGTTCAGTGTTCCACAAAATATCTCAAGGCATATAAAGAAACAGTAAATTATAGCTCATTCAAAGGGAAGAAATAAATCAACAAAAACTCTCTAAAAAGGACCTAATGGCAAATATACCAGGCAAAGAATTTAAAACTGTTTTAAAGATGCTCAAAAAAATGAAGATATGAAGAAAGTAAAAAAAAAAAAAAAATGATGTGTGAACAAAATGGAAGTATCAATAAACAGAAAATCTGAAAAGAAACCAAAAAGATAACCTGGAGCTGAAAAGCACATTAACTGAAATGAAAAATCCACTAGAGGGATTCAAAGGCAGATCTGAATAAAGAGAGGAAAGAAACAGTGAACTTGAAGATAGGACAACAGAAATTATGGGGTCTGAGGAACAGAAATAAAAAAGAAGAAAAGCAAAGAGAGCCTAAGGAACCTGTGGCACACCTTCAGGCAGACCAACATATGCATCATAGGAGTTACAGAAAGAGAAAGAGAATATCTGAAGAAATAATAAATCATGGCTAAAACATCCCAAATTTGAGAAAAGACAGGAATATAAACATCCAAGCTCAACAAACATGACATGAAATTAACACAGAGACCACACTGTGATACAATATATCAAACTTTCACAAGAGAAAGACAAAAAGAATTCTGAAAGCAGCAAGAGAGAGATGAATCATTACACACAAGGGATCCTCAATAAAAGTGCAAACAGATTACTCATCAGAAACTCGGAAACCAGGAGACAGTGGCTTATATATTCAAACCAATAAAAGAAAAAACTATCAATCAAGAATCTGGTAAAACTGTCCTTTAAGAGTGAGGGAGAAATTAATAAATTCCCAGAAAAAAAGAAAGCTGAGGGAGTTTATGACTACTTAACCTGCCTACAAGAAATGCTCAAGAGAGTTCTGCAAGGTGAAATGAAAGGACACAAACATAACTCAAAGCCATATAGGAAAAAAAAAAGATCTCACTAAATGTAAACACATGGGCAACTCTAGAGGCTAGTATTATTTCTTTATTATTATTAAGGTATCATTGATATACAATCTTATGAAGGTTTCACATGAGCAACATTGTGGTTACTGCATTTACCCATATTACCAAGTCCCCCCGACACATCCCACTTCAGTCACTGTCCATCAATGTAGTAAGATGCTATAGAGTCACTATCTGTCTTCTCCGTGCTATACTGTAAAGCCTAGTATTACTATAACAATGTTAGTGTGAAAACAAGTATTACTCTTAACTTTGATAACTAAATTGTTTTCCACCTAATTTTAGAGACAAATGCATTTTTTAAAATTTTAGTTTACAGTTTGGGGCCCATTATGTACAACAAACAAACCAATACTGTGACATCAACAACTGGAAAGGATTGTGAAGAAGAGTTTTAATATGTTACTGAAGTTAAGCTGTTATAAATTCAAATTAGGGTGTTGTATCTTTAGGATATTAAATGTAATACCTATGGTAACCACAAGGAAAACAAATATAGAATACACATAAAAGGAAATGACAAAGAATTTAAACACTTCACTACAAAATATCAACTGAACACAAAAAAACAGTAATATGAACACTAAACACCGAAGGAGGAAATGGGGGGAGGGCCTATAAAGCATATAGAAAACAAATAGCACAATTGACAGAAGTAAATTCCTTTCTAAGAGTAATTATTTTAAATGTAAATGGATTAAATTCTCCCATCCAAAAACAGGTTTGGCAGAACTGTTTTAAGGAAACAAACAAAAAAAAAGATCCAACATGTCTACAAGAAACTCACTTGAAATCTAAAAACACAAGTAGGTTGCAAGTGAAAGGATGGTAAAAGATATTCCATGCAATCAATAACCAGAAGAGAATGGAGGGGGGGGCCTATATTAATACCAGACAAAGTGAACATTAAATCAAAAAAGGCTGCAGGAGACAAGGAAGGATATATATTAATAAAGGTTCAGTACATCCAGAAGAACTTATAAGTATTTACACACCTAATGACAGACCATCAAGATTTATGAAGCAAAACCCACAAAACTGAAGGGAGAAATATACAGTTCTACAGTAATTTGAGACTTCAATATTCCACTCTCAATAATGGACAGAACAACCAGGCATAAGTAAAGAAATAGAGGACTTAAGAAACAATAAAACAACTACCTCTAAAAGGCACATACAGAACACTCTACCCAACAATAATAGAATACATATTCTTCTCAGGGGCACATGGGATATTTTTCAAGGTAGATCATACATTAGGCCACAAATTAAGTCTCAAAAGATTTAAAAAGATAGACACCATACATATTATCTTCTCTGCATCACAGAATAAAGTTAGAAATCAGTAAAAGAAAAACTGGAAAAAATCACAAAATTCTGGCAATTAACACAGTTTTGAACAATGGAGCAAAGAAGAAAGCACAAGGTAAATCAGAAGATACTTAAAGACAAATGTAAACAAAATCCTAACACATCAAGCTATGGAAACAGCAAAAGTGTTGCTACAGGGGAAATACATAGCTATAAATGTTTACATTAAAAAACATGAAAGATCTCAAATCAGTAACCTAACTTTACAACTTAAGGAACTAGAAAAAGAACTAAACCCAAAACTAGATAGGAAGCAAATAATAAAGATTAGAGCAGAGATAAACATACAAAATAATAATAAAAAAAGCATGAAATAAAAAGTTGCTTCTTTGAAAAGATCAACAAAATTGACATACAGATGAACTAAGAAAAAAAGAGAGAAGACTCAAATTACTAATATTCACAAATGAAAAGTGTGGATATTACTACCAAGAGAATCTACAGAAAAAAAAAGGATTTTAACAGAGTACCATAAACAACTGTTCACCAACATATCAGACAACATAGATAAAAGGGACAAAAACACAAAACCTATCAAGACTAAATCTTGAATAGTCTGAATAGACCTAAAACTAGTAAGGAATTAAATAAGTAATCAAAAACCTCCCAACAAAGAAAACCCCTGTACTTGAAGGCTTCACTGGTGAATTCTACCAGACATTTAAAGAAGAATATCTATCTTCTCCAACTTTTCCAAAAACCTGAAGAGAAGGGTACATTTCCCAAATCATTCTCTGAGGCCAGCGTTACTGAAACCAAGGCCAAAGACATGACAGAAAACAAAAACTACAAACCCTTGCCTTATGAACACCAATGTAAAACTTAACAAAATACTAATCCATGTAATATGCCACCATCAACAGAATGAAGGGAAAAAAACCACATGATCATCTTTTTCAATTGATAAAAACATTTGACAAAACTCAATACCCTTTTCACTATAAAAACATTCAACTAAGAATACCTCAACAAAAGCAAAGCCATATGTGAAAAAACCACAGCACACATCAAACTCAAGTGGTGAAAGGCTGAAAGCTTTAAGATTAGGAATGGCAAAGATGCCTACTTTTACCACTTGTATTCAACAGTGTACTGGAAGTTCTAGCCAGAGACTCCGGCAAGAAAAAGAAATAAAAAACATCCAAACTGGAAAGGAAGAAGTAAAATTATCCATTTGAAGCTGGTAAGAATTTATATATTGAAAACCCTTAAGAGTCCATACCCACACACAAAACTGAGAATGAATTCAGCAAAGTAGCAGGATATAAAGTCAACACACAAAAATCAGTTGCATTTCCATACATGAACAATAAATAATTTGAAAAGAAAATTACAATAACAATTCTCACAGTAACATCAAAAAGAATAAAATATTAGCAATCAACCAAAGAAGTGAAAGACTGGTACAATTAAAACTATAAAATATTTCTGAAAGAAATTAAAGATAACATAAATAAATGGAAACACATCCCATGCTTATGGACTGGAAGACTTATTATTATTAAAATGTCAATACCACCTGAAGTAATCTACATATTCAATGCAATGCCTATCAAAATCCCAATGCCTTTGTCCTACAGAACTGGAAAAATTCTAAAATTCACCCCAAATAGCCAAATCAATCTTGAAAAATAATAAAACTGGAGGACTCACACTTCCTGATTTTAAAACTTACTACAAAGTTACAATAATCAAAATAGTGTGGTTAATACCATAAGGGCAGACAGACAGACAAATGGAAATATCACAGACGGCCTGGAAATAAACTCTTGCATATATGGCCCAGTAATTTTTGACAAGGGTGCCAAGAACATTCCATGGGGAAAAGGCAGTCTTTCAACAAATGGTGCTGTGAAAACTGGATATGCACATGCAAAGAATGAAGCTGGATCCTTATGAACACCATATACAGAATATTACCTCAAAATGGATCAAGGACCTAAATGTAAGGTCCCTTTTAAAACAAAACTTGTAAAAGAAAACAAGACAAAAGCTTCCTGACATTATATTTAGCCATTATTTCTTGGATAGGACATCTAAGACAGTAGGTGCCAAAAAGAAAATATAGACAAGTTGGGTTTACGAAAATACTAAAATTTTGTGCATCAAAAGACACTAACCACAGAGAAAAAAGGCAATCCATAAAATAGATGAAAATATTTGCAAAACATGTATCTGATAAGGAACTAATATCCAGAATACATGAAGAACTCCAAAACTCCAACAAAAGAAAATAAACAGCCCAATCCAACAATGGGCAAAGGACTTGAACAGGCATTTCTCCAAAGAAGAGATACAAATGGTCACTAAGCACATAAAGGATCAATGTCACTCATCACTAGGGAAACACAAATCAAAACTACAATGAGGTTAACACCTCACACCCATTAGGATGGTTAAGGTAGAAAAAACAATTGTTGGTAAAAATACGGAAAAATTAGAACTGTTGGTAGGATTGTAAAATGGTACAGCTGCTATGGAAAACAGTATGGCAGTTCCTCAAAAAATTAAAAATAGCACCACCACATGATACGGTAGTTTTATTTCTGGGTATGTTTCCAAAAGAATTGAAAGCATGGTCTCAAAAGAGGTAGCTGCACACACACGTTCACAGCAACATTATTCACAAAAACTAAAACAAGGAAGCAAAGTGTCCATCAACAGAGGAAAGGATAAGCAAAATAGTATATACATACAAAGGAATATTATTCAGCCTTAAAAATGAAGAAAATCCTGTAGTATGCTCCAACATGGATGATATCCAAGTACATCAATCATATTAAGTGAAATAAGCCAGTCATAAAAAGACAAACTGATTATGTCCATGGATGTTGATATTCTTATAGTCATCAACATCATTAAGACAGAGAGTAAAATGATGGCTGCCAGGGGCTGAGGGAAGAGTAAAATGAGGAGCTGATTAATGGGTACAAGATGAAGAAAGTTACAGAGATATATGGTGGTGATGACTGCTGCACAACAATGTGAGTATGTTTAATAGCACTGATCTGTACATTTAAAAATGGCTAAGATGGTAAATTTTATGCTAAGTGTATTTCACCACAGCAAAGAAAAAAATTGTTTAAAGGAACAGGTGTTAAGTTTTCATCAACTTTAAGGCATCCACTGAAGCATACATCTCTCCTTTAACCTGTTATTACTACAAACCGGATATTAATACATATCTTAACCAAACTTACAGTGCTCTCATATATTACACTTTAAATATACTTTTTACATATAGATACCTTTACTAATAACAACATACATTTGTCATAAATGATTTAAAACATTAAGAAATTTTAAACCATCTAAATCCTCAACATTCAGATAATCATTATAAAACTTAAGCACTATTTTTTAAAAACACATATATGTACAAATATACCCTGATGAAACTGGGATAGTATGATACATATTATTTTATGACTACCAATTACTCTGGTATGATCCTTCTCCATCTCTTTAAATATTCTACATCATTTTTAATGACTAGTTATGTATCTCTACAAAGGAATACAATAAAGTTAACCCAGACTGTACAATTGTTCTCCATATTTTCAGTTATTAAATGGTCTGCAATAGTCCTCTAAGTAAACTTGTTTTTCCTTTTTTCCTTTTACTAGTTTTAAATTTGGAGTAGAAAACAAACAATGGAATATTACTCAGCAGAAAAATGAAACAAACTCCTGATACTCTTAGCAATATGGATCAATCTCAGATTAGGCTGAATGGGAGCAGCCAGATTCTCCATACTCCGAAAAAAAGTTAACATTTTTTCAATTTATGTAAAAATATGTAAATGCAACCTAATATATAGATCAGTGGTTTCCTATGCAAGGGTTGTGGTGGAGGTTCGAGGTAGAGGAGATGGATGGATTACAAAGAGGTCAATTACAAGGAATCTTGAAGGTAATGGTTGCCTTCACTATTTTCATTATAATGATGTACACCCGTGTACAAGACCTTATGGTGACATATACTTTTATTTGTTAAGTAACTACATAGAAGTGAAATGACTAGACTGTATGGCAGACATACATCTAACATGTTAAGAAACTACTGAATTGTTTTCCAAACCAACTGTACCATTTCATATTACCACCAGCTATATATGAGAGTTCCAGTTGTTCTGTATTTCACTAGCATTTGGAATGGTTAGTGTTCTTCATTTTAGCCACTTAGTGGTATATGACAATATCTCCTTGTGGTTTTAATAAGCATTTCCTTAATGATTACTGATGTGTATTTTCATGTCTTTATCTGCTATTTATTGTATCTGGTAGAGTATCTTTTCACTTATGTCCATTTAAAAAATGTTGACTGCCTTCTTACTGAGTTTTCACTATTCTTGATGAGTTTTAAAAGTTCTTTTTTATTGGACATACAAGTTCTATGTTCGATGTATGTTTTTTAAGTACTTCTAGTCAATAGCTTCTTTTTACTTAACAGGTTCTCTGAAGAGCAAGTTTTTAAGTTAAAATTTTGTTTTATTAATATTTTTACATTTATAATCCATGCTTTTGATGTCATATTTAAGAAATCTTTATGAGCCACAGGTCATAAATGATTCTTCCCTGTATTTTCTTGTGGAACTTTTATACTTTAAGAACTTACATTTAATCTATGACATTAACTCTTAGATTTTGAGTTAATTTTCATATATGGTGTGAAGTAATAGTTGAGGTCCACTTCTGGGGAGAGGAAAGGTGTCTATAGTTATTCTACCGTTCCAGAACCATTTGCTGAAAAGATTGTTTCCTCATTGAACTGCCTTGGATTGTGTCAAGATTAATTGGCTTTGCGTATATGTGTATCAAATTCTGTTCCACTCATCTGAACATCTTACTTTATCCCAAATACTTCACCACTATAGTAAGTTAAAATTAGGTAAGATAAGACTATCAATTATATTCTTCTTTACCAAAGGACTACTCCAAGTCCTTTGCTTCTCCGTATGCATTTCAGAAACAACTTCGACTTTCTACCCAAAAAAGCCTGCTGGTATTTTGGTTGGAATACCATCAAATCTGTAATCCCTTTGTGGAAAAACCTACCTTATCAAAAGAGTCTTCTGACATATGATAATGGTATCTCTTTCCATTTATTTGGGTCTCCTACAAGTGCTCTCAGCCAATGTTTTGTAGTTTTTAGTATACATATTTTTCACAACTTTTGTCAAATTTATTACTAAGTGTCTCATTTCTTTGGATGCTATTTCAAACTATATTTTTTCTTTCTATTTCCACTTGGTCACTGGCATATATGTAAATAGACTGTTTATTGATATTGTATGCAATAACCTCTGTAACCTCACTAAACTTATAGTTCTACTAGCTTTTTTGTAAATTTCTGAGGATTTTCCTATCTACAAATAAAGCAATTTATACTTCTTCCCATTTAATCTGCATGTATGATTTTTCTCATGCCTTACTACACTGGCTAGAACCTCTAGTGTGAAATGACAGATATGGTGAAAGAAAGCATTTGTCCTCATTTCTAACCCATGGGGGAAAGTACACAGCCTCTCACCATTAATACGCTGCTTGCTGAATTTCTCCTAGCTGTTATTTATCAGGTCGATGAAGTTTCTACATATTCCTAGTATGCTAACAATTTTGATCAGAAATGGATTTTGTCAATTTTTAAAAATATCTATTGAAGTGATCAAACAGCATTTTTTAAAAAGTCTGTTATGGTAATCGTGACCCATACAGTATTAAATCAACCCTGCATTCCTGGTGTAATTCCCACTTAGTCATGATGTATTATCCTTTATATTCTTGGATTTTATTTGCTAAAATAAATTCAAAGTAAATTTTCTACGTGTTCATAGAATATGAACGTTTTTTTTTTCATGGATAGGAAAGAGTTTATTTTTACATACACACATTTTATTCCAAAAAGGATTTTAGAATGCTAAAACAGAGAACTAAAGATGAGCCAACCTCAAATATAATCCTGATATAAAATGTGCTGCTTTGGGCATTTTTTTTTTTGGTTATCATTAATATACTTACATGAGCAACATTGTGGTTACTCCGAATAGCTTTGGCTATTCAGAATTTGTGGTGGTTACATATGAATTTTAGAACTATTTGTTCCAGTTCGTTGAAGAATGCTGTGGGTATTCTGATAAGGATTGCATTGAATCTGTAGATTGCTTTAGACAGGATGGCCATTTTGACAATATTAATTCTTCCTACCCAAGAGCATGGGATGAATTTCCATTTATTACTGTCCTCCTTAATTTCTCTTAAGACTTTCTTGTAGTTTTCAGCATATAGGTCTTTCACTTCCTTGGTTAGGTTTATTCCTAGGTATTTTATTATTTTTGATGTAACTGTGAATGGAATTGTTTTCCTGATTTCTCTTTCTGTTAGTACATCATTGGTACATAGGACTGCAATAGATTTCTCTGTATTAATTCTGTATCCTGCAACTTTGCTGAATTCAGATATTAGTTCTAATAGTTTTGGAGTGGAGTCTTTGGGGTTTCTTATGTACAATATCATGTCATCTGCAAACTGTGACAGTTTGACTTCTTCCTTACCAATCTGGATGCCTTTTATTTCTTTGCGTTGTCTCATTGCCATGGTAGGACCTCCAGAACTATGTTGAATAAAAGTGGGGAGAGTGGGTATCCTTGTCTTGCTCTCAATCTTAGAGGAAAAGCTTTCAGCTTCTCGCAGTTAAGTATGATGTTGGCTGTGGGTTTGTCATATATGGCCTTTATTATGTTGAGGTACTTGCCCTCTGCACCCATTTTGTTGAGTATTTATCACGAGTGGATGTTGAATTTTGTTGAATGCTTTTTCAGCATCTATGGAGATGATCATGTGGTTTTTGTCCTTGTTTTTGTTGATGTGGTGGATGATGTTGATGGATTTTCAAATGTTGTACCATCCTTGCATCCCTGGGATAAATCCCACTTGATCATGGTGTATGATCCTCTTGATGTAAGAATTCAATTTACTAATATTTTATTGATTATTTTTGCATTTATGTTCATCAGGGATATTGGTCTGTGGTTTTCTTTTTTTGTGGTGTCTTTGCCTGGTTTTGGTATTAGAGTGATGCTGGCTTCATAGAATGAGTATGGAAGTATTCTCTCCTTTCTATTTTTTGGAAAACTTTAAGGAGAATGGGTATTATGTCTTCTCTAAATGTCTGATAAAATTCATCAGTGAACCCATCTGGTCTGGGAGTTTTGTTTTCTTGGATAGCTTTTGATTACCAATTCAATTTCATTGCTGGTAATTGGTCTATTAAGATTTTCTGTTTCTTGCTGGGTCAGTCTACCCTGTTCTCTTGTAATATCTTTTTCTGGTTTGAGTATTAAGGCAATGCTAGTCTCAGAATTAGACCATTTTATGGAAGCATTTATATAATGGGTATTTTTTCCTTGATAAAATGTTTTGTAGAATTTATCAATGAAATCTTCTGGTCCAGAGTCATTATTGTGGGGTTCTTCCCTTTAAGTTCATAGTTACAGGGTTGGCAGTTATTTCTTTTTGAGTCAGTATGGTGGCTTTGTGTCTTTTGAAGAAACCTATCCATTTCATTTGATATTGTGTCAAAGGCTTTCTCCATTTCATCTATGTTAACCAATTCACTGGTGTAAAGTTCTTCATACTATTCTCTTATTAACCATTTGATATCTATAGTAATGTCACTTCTCATTCCTGATATGGGTAATTTGTGTGTTCTCCTTTTTTCCTATCAGTTGGCTATAGATACCAATTTTATTGAGCTCTCTATACACACTTAACTTGTACATATATGTCTCCAATAAAACTCTAATTGGACTAAGAAAAGTAGGACGCCAGGTTTTATCGTTTCTTTTGATGCAACCCATAACAGCTAAGCAGAGTGCCCCTATGCCGTCAGCAATATTTTTGAAAAACGAGTGAAATGGTGATAACAGTGAAGGCCAGATTAATATGCCATCAGCAGTACTTTCTGAAAAACAAGAGTGAACAGGTGATAACAGTGAAAGAAAGATTAAAGATGGTGGTATGAGAGGTGAGACCAAGGCCTCCTCCAAAAACCACACATAGTATGAAAATACAGTTAACACAACTAATCCTGAAAGAGCAACAGAAAAAAGGCTGCACCAGACTGCATGTACCTGGAGAAAAGAACAGACCTCAGGGAACAGGGTAACGTACCAAAGCCATGACCCAGCAGGACCCAGGCCCTTCCCCAACCCCAGCTCACCGGTGGGAGGAAGAGAAACGGTACAGGGAGGGGGTGAAGGCCCAGGACTACTGAACACACAACCCTGGAGATCTTCTCTGGGAGCATGAACTTACATTGCATGGTGCTCTGCTGATTAGTGGGGTGGGAAAGCTAAGACAGGCAGAATACCTGGAGAGACTGAGAAGCCAGCTACTTGTGGAAAGCACAGATCCACATCCACCTGCTCTGGGACAAAAGAAACATGGGTATTCTGAGAACTCCTAACAGCAAGAGGGATGCTAAAGGGGCAAGGATTGCACAGAACTTACTGCACAGGAAAAAGGACAGGTGGACAAAATTATCCAGGTGCACTCTGCCCAGCAAGTTGGGAAGTTTCAGGAGCCTCAGGCACTCCATCCCCCTGGCTGGCCAGGCAGCTCCGAGGCCCCCCACCATGATACGCAGACTGCTGGGACATTCTTTCCTGCGGGCAAGCACAGGTTCCCAAACCAGAAGCCCCTGCGCTGGCATCAAACCAGCCAGAGGGAAGCCCCACCTACAGCAGCTACAAATGCAAAGCACAGAGGCTTATACCTGTGTGTTCGGCCCACTGGTTCTGGCAGTGGAGACAGGCATAGCAGCTAGAAAGCAGTAAACAGCCCTTTACTCTCCCCAGGCACCAGCACCGCTCCCCTGCGACCCCCAACATCACTCCAGATGCTCAGCAGCTCCAGATACTAGAGCTTCTGGGCACTAGAGGGCACCACAAGGGTTTTAAAAGCAGATTAGATATGGTGGAGGAGATGATAAATCAAACAGAAATCAGAGAAGAGTACAAAGAAGGTGAGGCACAGAGAGAAAAAAGGATCTCTAGGAATGAAAGAATATTAAGAGAACTGTGTGACCAATCCAAACAGAACAATATTCATATTATAGTAGAGTAACAGAAGAAGAAGAGAGAGAAAAAGGGATAGAAAGTGTCTTTGAGGAGGTAATTGCTGAAAACTTCCCATATGGGGAAGGAGATAGTCTCTCAGGCCATGGAGGTTCACAGGTCTTCCAACACAAGGGACCCAAGGAAGAAAACACCAAGACATATAATAATTAAAATGGCAAAGATCAAGGAAAAGGAGAGACTACTAAAAGCAGCGAGAGAGAAAAAAGATCACATACAAAGGAAAATCCATCAGGCTATCTATCATCAGACATCTCAGCGGAAACATTATAGGCCAGAAGAGAGCGGCATGATATATTTAATGCAATGAAGCAGAAGGACCACAAACCAAGAATAAGTTAGACTCTTTATCCAGCAAGATTATCATTTAAATTTGAAGGAGGGATTAAACAATTTCCAGATACGCAAAAGCCTCCCACAAACCAACTCTAGTGTATTTTAGAGGGACTGCTCTAAATGTTCCCTAGATGGAAGTGTTCCTAAGGCTAAACAGGTGTCACCAGAGGTAGTAAAACCACAGTAAAGAAAGTAGAACAGTTAATTACTGAACAAATGCAAAATTAAATCAACTACCCCCAAAGTCAGCCAATGGATAGACAAAGAGTACAGAATATGTTACCTATATATAAAGAATGGAGGAGGAAGAAAAAGGAGGAGAAAAAAAAAAACCTTTAGATTGTGTTTGTAATAGCATACTAAGTGAGTTAAGTTAGACTCTTAGATAGTAAGGAAGTTAACCCTTGAACCTTTGGTAACCACGAATCTAAAGCCTGCCATGGCAATAAGTACATACCTATTGATAATCACCCTAAATGTAAATGGTCTGAATGCACCAATCAAAAGACATAGAGTCACTGAATGGCTAAAAAAACAAGACCCAACTACATGCTGCCAGAAGAGACTCACTTCAAACCTAACCACATACACAGACTAAAAGTGAAGAGATGGAAAAAGATAATTCATTCAACTAATAGGGAGAAAAAAGCAGGAGTAGCAATACTTCTATCAGACAAAATAAACTTCAAAACAAAGAAAGTCAGAAGAGACAAAGAGGGACATTACATAATGATAAAGAGGTCAATCCAACAAGAGAATATAACCATTATAAATATCTATGCACCCAAAACAGGAGAACCTACATATGTGAAATGAATACTAACAGAATTAAAAGGGGAAATAGAATGCAATGCATTCATTCTAGGAGAATTCAACACTCCATTCACTCCAAAGGACAAAAGCAACAGGACAGAAAATTAAGTAAGGAGACAGAGGCACTGAACAACACATGAGAACAGATGGACCTAACAGACATCTACAGAACTCTGCACCCAAAAGCAGCAGGATACACATTCTTCTCAAGTGCACATGGAACATTTTCAAGAATAGATCATATACTAGGCCACAAAAAGAGCCTCAGTAAATTCAAAAAGATTGAAATTGTACCAACCAGCTTCTTAGACCACAAAGGTATCAAACTAGAAATAAATTATGCACAGAAAACAAAAAACCACAGAAACACCATGGAGGCTTAACAACATGCCCTTAAATAACCAATGGATCAATGACCAAATAAAAACAAAGATCAAGCAATGACAAATGACAACAATAATTTAACACCGAAAAATCTGTGGAACACAGCGAAGGCCGTGCTGAAGAGGGAAATATATTGCAATACAGGCCTACCTCAGGAAACAAGAACAATCCCATATGAACAGTCCAAACTCACAATTAATGAAACTAGAAGAGGCAGAACAAATGAGGCCCAAAGTCAGTAGAAGGAGGGACAATAATAAAGATTAGAGCAGAAATAAATAAAATCGAGAAGAATAAAACAACAGAAAGAATCAAGAGAAAGCAGCTGGTTCTTCAAGAAAATAAACAAAATAGATAAACCCCTCGCAAGATGTAGGAAGAAAAAAAGAGAGTCTACATACATAAACAGAATCAAAAATGATAAAGGAAAAATCACTACCAACACCACAGAAATACAAAGAATTATTAGAGAATACTATGAAAAATTATATGTCCACAAACTGGATAACCTAGAAGAAATGGACAACTTTCTAGAAAAATACAACCTTCCAAGGCTGACCCAGAAAGAAACAGAAAATCTGAACAGACCAATTACCAGCAACGAAATTGAATTGGTAGTCAAAAATCTACCTAAGAACAAAACCCCTGGACCAGATGGCTTCACTGCTGAATTTTATCATATTTATTGAAGACCTAATACCCATTCTCCTTAAAGTTTTCCAAAAAGTAGAAGAGGATGGAATACTTCCGAACTCATTCTATGAGGCCAGCATCACTCTAATACCAAAACCAGGCAAAGACACCACAAAAAAAACAAAATTACAGACCAATATCCAGATGAACATAGATGCAAAAACACTTAACAAAATATTAGCAAACTGAATTAAAAAATACATCAAAAAGATCATCCACCATGATCAACTAGGATTTATTCCAGGGATGCAAGGATGGTAGAATATTAGAAAATCCATCATCATCATCCACCACATCAACAAAAAGGACAAAAATCACATGATCATCTCCATAGATGCTGAAAAAGGAATGACAAAACTCAACATCCATTCATGATAAAAACTCTCAACAAAGTGGGTAGAGAGGGCAAGTACCTCAACATAATAAAGGCCATATATGACAAACCCACAGAAAACATCATATTTAACTGCAAGAAGCTGAAAGCCTTTCCTCTAAGATCAGGAACAAGACAAGGATGCCCACTCTCTCCACTTTTATTCAATGTAGTACTGGAGGTCCTAGCCACGGCAATCAGACAACACAATGAAATAAAAGGCATCCAGATTGATACAGAAGTTGTTTAACTGTCACAGTTTGCAGATGACATGATATTGTACATAAAAAAACCTAAAGAATCCACTCCAATACTACTAGATTTAGTATCTGAATTCAGCAAAGTTGCAGGAAACAAAACTACTGCACAGAAATCTGTTGCATTTCCTATACACTAACAATGAACTAGCAGAAAGAGAAATCAGGAAAACAATTCCATTCACAATTGCATCAAAAAGAATAAAATACCTAGAAACAAACCTAACCAAGGAACTGAAAGACCGATACCCTTTAAACTATAAGACACTCTTAAGAGAAATTAAAGAGGATACTAGCAAATGGAAACTCATCCCATGCTCTTGGCTAGGGAGAATTAATATCGTCAAAATGGCCATCCTACCCAAAGCAATATATAGATTCAATGCAATCCCTATCAAAATACCAATAGTGTTCCTTCAACGAACTAGAGCAAATAGTTCTAAAATTCATATAGAACCACAAAAGATCCCGAATAGCCAAAGCAATCCTGAGAAGGAAGAATAAAGCTGGGGGGATTACACTCCCCAACTTCAAGCTCTACTACAAAGCCACAGTAATCAAAACAATTTGGTACTGGCACAAGAACAGACCTGTAAACCAATGGAACAGACTAGAGAGCCCAGGTGTAAACCCAAGCACACATGATCAATTAATATACGATAAAGGAACCATGGACAAACAATGGGGAAATGACACCCTCTTCAACAACTGGTGTTGGCAAAACTAGATGGCTACATGCAAGAGAATGAAACTGGATTATTGTCTAACTCCATATATAAAAGTAAACTCGAAATGGATCAAAGACCTGAATGTAAGTCATTAAACCATAAAACTCTTGGAAGAAAACATAGGCAAAAATCTCCTGAATATAAACATAGGCAACTTTCTCCTGAGAGTTCAGGCAAGGGCAACAAAAGCAAAGATGAACAAATGGGACTACATCATGCTAAAAAGCTTCTATATAGCAAAGGACACCATCAGCAGAACAAAAAGGCATCCTGCAGTATGGGAGAATGTATTTGTAAATGACATATCCAACAAGGGATTAACATCCAAAATATATAAAGAACTCGCACACCTCAACACCCAAAAAGCAAATAACCTGATTAAAAAATGGGTGGAGGTTGGGGTGGATTAATGATTGTGCATTGAGCATTGACTCCCCTATACAGAATTTTATTGTTATTAACAACCATTTGATCAATAAATATGAGAGATGCCCTCTCAAAAAAAAAAAGTGGGAAGAAGAAATACATACATATTTTCTTGTTATGAATAAGCTATCTGAAGTATAAGTAAGATTACTAAAACTCAGGTTGCCTTCTGGGCAGAACTAGGTGGCTATGGAAGGTGGAAGGGAAGGTTAAATTGTCAACTCTCATACCTGTTGAAATTTGAACAATGAAAATGTCTTACCTAGTTCAAACATAAAAACGTTTTTTTTTAAAGGATGAGATTTTTAAAAGAAAAAAAAGTTGCAAGACTTAAATGATATATCCCTTACAGAGTGCTCTGCATGAAGACTGTCTAATGTTAGTATCTGCCTGTTCACATCAATGGATTAATGGGCCATGAATGGCAGAAAATTTTAAATTTATTTCAATGACCAAAAATATTATATACATGCCTAAATTTCATGCACTGAAACCACTTTCACTTAAGTATTAACTACAGAATATATAACCATGAAAAAAATTCAAACTGTACAAAAGGACATAAAAATGAAAAGCAAGTCTTCTACCATACCCAGTGTCACAATCCCTACAAGTTACTACTTTTTAAACATTTGTGTTTAGTTTGGGTGGTTACCTCAATAATTCTAAATCAAGCACTTTCTCCTCAATTCCATAATTCAGCAGTAGCTAAAGACTCAGTGTGATGAAAGATAAGGAAATTGGCATCCTAAAATGGCTTCTGTCAACTTCTGTCAGCTAGAGCATTACTTTCATATTGTAATGGTTTATATCACTGGTTTCTAAAATTATATTTAGACCTTCAGCACTTCACATGTAACTTATTTCTAAAAACCAAAAGCAAATCAACCTGCTTACAAAATTGTGCTTTGTGATTAATCCTTGCAGAATCAATTAACATGACTGACCACTTAAGAGGAATATAAATTACATACCATTAAATCTGTTTAAGTTGTCCAAATGAAACAGATTCCCTTTTCTTACACTCTCACTTAGAATTTTACCAGAATTTTTCTTCATTCATGGTCACATCATCATTTTCCTGTTCAACCATTTTCCTTCCAGCACTCTTGTGTTTTTTTTATTGATGAAGATGGCATGTACCTTCAACTAATCATGAATCATCCAGGTTCTTAACCACATATATTTCTTAAATTTAATATCTTCTTGAAGACAGTCTCAGCATCTTCTGATTTTCTACTTTAAATTAGACTGATTGTTCTCTAGTTTTGCTATATAGCTGTCATCCTAAGTTGTTGTTTTTTAATCCTTCTTGGACAGGGTCTACTCTTCACCAGTATTTCTCTTGCTTCTTGAATTTCTTTTTCATTTTCTGGAGCACAGTCTCAAAAAATCCACCATAACTTTGTTAAGAGGTCAACTTCCTACATTGCTGTATATTTTAATATATATTTTATGCACATACATGATTTAGAATTGATTGGCTGAGTTTTGTGTTGAAAATTCATCCAATCTCCACCCAACTCTGATTTCAGAAACAATAATTTTAACATCCAGTGTTGACTAATGACCTCTTTGACTGATTTGGTTTCTCTGAGTTCAGAATATCTTCTTTATTCTTAATGTTCTGACATGTAAGAAGGATGTAACTAGTCTTCTTAAAATTGTTACTGCCTGGTGTATTTCTGCGTAGACCCTTATAATTTGAAATGTCATGTCTCTCAGCTCTGAGATACTTTATTCCATCATTTCCTTGAGTATTTTCTCTCATTTTCTCCTTACTTTGTCCAACTCCTCTAAATCATTGATTTTTTTCTCGTTTTCCACCTTTTTGCAAAACATACTGAGAGATTTCTTCAACTTCTTCCAGTTTTTATATTTATTTTTGTCTGTGTTTTTGGTCTCAGCAACATTTCTGCCTCTGAGTATCCTTCCCTTTTTCTTCGCCTTTTATATAGCAGTCATAACAAAAATATCTTCCCTCCTTTCCTCATTTTCTCTAAGAAAGCTCATGGCTCCTAGAACATAATAAGCCATGTTGTTTATAATGGTCTATACCAGTGAAAAAAACAAAAAATACTTTGAAAACTGGCTGGCTTCTGGAGTTTTACTCTGGTCAAGGACAAGACACAGGGTAAAGATACTAACAAAAGAAAGCAAAAAAATCTAACAGATACATAGTAGTCCTACTTGTTGCTTTGACATGGAAAAATGTTCCTGTACATGCAAGATGGGAGTAAACACAGTAAGGAGATATGGATAGAACTAATAATTCAGTATTTTATTACATTTTAAACCTTGAAAGTCTTATTTATGTAAAGAGATTTAGGTTAGGACAGTATCTTATTTAAACACTGAAATCACAATTTGAATAGCATGGCACTGGTCACAGAACACAGTAAAGACCAGAAACAGACCCAAACATTAATATATTTAATTTACTACATTATAGGTGACATTTTAAGCCAGCAGAGAAAAGCATTTATTCTCAGTAAGTGATGGTACAACTGGCCAGCAATTTAGGGGAGAAATGAGTCCCCGACACAAGTCTCACATCAAATAAATTCCAGATATATTAACAATTTAATTTTAAAGCCTATCCATTAATCTAATTAAATATGTTTTAAATATTGAGGATGGATAAAGACTTTCTAAGCAAGACTCCAAGGCCAGAAACCTTTAAAGGGAAGAGACTGCCAGGCTTAACCATCTCTGCTTTTTCCTTTTTGGGGGAAGAGGGGTAGAGAACTTGAAAACAAAATTAAAATGTAAATTACAAAATTACAAAAAACAAAACAAAACCCACAGCCAGTCCAACAAAAGTTAGCAAAGAATTCAAAAAAGGTAATTTTATAGAAGAAAGTTTATGACAAATGGTCAATTATGCTATCACTTAAGAAATGTAAATTTAAAACAATATATCAAGTTCTACCTATCAATTTAAATACTCAGTTTTAAGAGTATAGAAGAACAGGCACTATTCAACTATTGGTAACTGAGTAGTTGATAGAACTCTAGCAACATCTGTAAATGTTTAAAGAATACTCAATGCCACAGCAATTTCACTTTTAATAGCCTAACTTGAATGTGGAAGTTCATTGCTGTACTGTTTATAATAAAACCCAAAAAAGCTAAATGTCCAACCACAGGGACTGTAATAATATGAAAACACTAAACTAAAATTATAATATAGATCACTAATGAACATAGAAAGCAAAATATGACTTTGATACTAAATTCTAGAGATTATAATACCATACATAGCAGCTCCATTTCTATAAAAATATATGTATATATATATATATGCACACAAGTGGATTAACAGAAAATCCTGGAAGAACATATATCAAAATATCAATCATCCATTCTGATTGACATAAGTACATAGCAAACAATAGCAAATTTAAATATAAACTGCCAAAAAAGGAATTATCAGTCTCCTAATGGACTAAGAAGAAACCCAGTCCCCTAATAAACTAAGAAGAAACTCTTTTCAATTGTTTGGTAAAACTATACTCTATGTTCAAATAAATCAGAAAGAAAGAGTGGAAAGGAAAAAAATCAAGAATGAAATAATATGTAACTTGGGTCCTACATAATATTTTACCAAAAAAGAAAAATAAGCTATTCAAAAGAGCACATATGCTGAATTCAGTTATTCTCTTTACTCTTTACCCTAATCTCCAGCTACCTGGTGAATAGCACAAACCATAACCAGAGTCATGCTACAAATTGCCTCTTTTAGAAAAATAAAACAAGATGTGTTAACTTGCTTATGGTAATATTGCAATGTATACATATGTCAAATCATTATGTTGTACATTTTTCATATGTTCAATTTTGTCAATTACACCTCAACACAGCTGCAGGGAAGAAAAAGATGGATTATACTGATCATTTGTATATTCAAAGAACATGGGATGGGGAAGCAGGGGAGAGACAGAAAAAGGCAGGAAGCTTCAAAGGCATTCTTAAAGTTCAAATGAGAGAATGATTCATATTGAGCACAAAAAAAGCCACCCTCAAGAAAATTTCAATGTTAAAAAGGTGTGTGTGTGTGTGTGTGCACGCATGCATGCCACACATGCCTTACAGTAAGAAAATAAAGAAGAATTTCTTGAAATTCTTATTAGATTATTGGTCAGGATTACAAAAAGTAACATCAATATTTGAAATAGCTTTTCAAATAACCGTTCTTTTCTAAACTTAAAACTACACTGTTTCAATTCTGAATTAATACTCACTGTATTCCAGCTTCTTTCTCTTCTTTTTCTCTTTGAATTGTTCTTCCTCCTCCCTGACTCCCTCTTCCCCCTCTTCTCTTTGTTCCTCTCCCAAAGTATCATAAAATACCGGATCACGATGAGCAGCCTTCCTCTGGAAATGTTTAGTTTTGGATCCCCCTTTAACAAGTACAACTTTTCTTTTCAAACAAGTACAGCCAAACATACAGTCTGGTCGGCGGCAGTGAGCAGGCTGGCGCTTCTCCAAGGCTAGACTGGAACATACACAACCCAATCGACAGAAGTCATTGTTGCATGGAGGGGCTCGCTTCCTTATGATTGTGTGGATAGGTTTAGTTTTGAGAGATGCCTAAAGTTAAAAGGAGAAAACTGTCAATCTACTAAATCATCCCCTAACACCACCAACACCTTACAGTCATGCACTGGTCTGCCTTCCTTCTCTTTGAGCACTCAGTACCAACAGCACAAAACCAGAACAGAATCAGAACATGAATATAATGAGGACTCTGAGCAATCCACACTAATGCATAGCACAGACAATGAAGAGGATATTTCAATTAATGATGAGCCAAAATATCAAAAAGGATTAATTTATTCTCAAAATGGAAATCACACATAATATTCCAGGGTAGGGGTTGACAAACAAGGTCCACAGGCCAAATCCAACCTGTTCGTAAGGTTTCACTGGAACACAGCCAGGCTCATTCATTTACATAACTTCTATGGCATTACAACAGCAGAGTTGAGTAACTGCAATACTGAGTGCATGACCCCTAAAGCCTAAAATATTTACAATCTGGCCCTTTACAGAAAGTTTGTCAACCCTTGCACTACGGTAATTCATAAAAAGGGAATGGGATAAAATATGCATAAGTCTTTAGGAATGATTAATAATGAAGGACACAATCTGCATTTAGTTTCAACATCTGATGATCATCAACTCTAGAATTAGTCACAGAAATAAAAACTGAACAGTAGGTAAGGGACAGAAATTTCATGAAAAAAAAAATCATCCCCACAATGCCATTTCATATACCAGAGGCTGCTGAGATGGGTGAATCATTAATAAATGAAAAACTGTTAATATAAAATTTTACAAGAGACAAAAGGTTTATCTCTATAGGTTACAAATTTTTTGGATTTTCTGGGACTTAGTACCTTTTAAGCAGAATTTTCAAAGCTGTTTTAACAAGACCAGCCACTGTATTTGCTCACATGCTGGAGAATGCAATTAGAGACTTTTGAGAATGGCCTGCTGCCTTTAAAAGGACAGAGACATTATTCAAAAGAACAACTGTACTGTCTCCCTGTGCTGGCAGGAGGGATCTCCTTAGCTGTCACTAAGGTGACTAGATGCCCAATCTTCCTGCCAGAAAGCCCCATTCCTATTTCCCCTCACTAACCTAAATTTTTCCAGCCAATATATGCTTCTGGAACAGACACTTACTTGAGCTGTCAGCAGAGTCGTTAAGGACACGTCTGCTCGCTCTTCAGTGATGTACGTCCTCGGTTTTCCTTCCCAAAGCGCACAGTCCTCCAGGTCCATGAGCCTCACCTGAGCCTTAGACAAGCCTGGGGGGCGAGTCCCCTGCTGCGGCTGCTGCTGCTGAGCCTGCCGCAGGCTGATATGCTTTGGAAAGACGTTTTCATCTGAAGCTGGCACAACACAGTTATTCACCTGATTTTCTGAGATGGTGTTTGAAGAATTCTTGGTGACCTTATCTGCTGGAACCATGTGTGTGTGTTTCTGCTTTGGTGAAACAGTGTACGGTAAAATGGATTTGTAAGATGACTTAGTTCGGCCACTGAAAGTTGCCTGTTTGTTTTGAGACTTGGATTTTCGAGAGGCAGGGGGTACGGAATGAGGCTTCAAAGAGTAAGAGGTAGAAGGGGAAACAGCAGACTGCTTCTTTAGTACACTATCAAGTGTTCGTACATAGCTGGTACTCTTCGTGGGAAGCTGGTACACCACAGGAGATGCAGGGGCATTGGAAGAAAAACCCATGCTTGTTTCCATCAGCTTGCCTTCATTTTCCAAGTACTCATCTAGCTTATCACTGCAGAAAGCAGAACGATTTTTCAGTGAACCTTCTGAATTTCCACCTAGAAATAAGGAGACACAGACACTTAAAATAAATCTATGATTAGATTGGATTAAAGATGGCAGCATGAAAGGTGAGACAGAGGCTTCCTCCTAAAACCACATATAATATGAAAATACAATTAATACAACTAATCCTGAAAGAGCAACAGGAAAGAGGGCTGCACCAAACTGCACACACCTGGAGAAAAGAATAAACGTCACGAAACAGGGTAATGTACCAAAGCCATGGCCTGGTGGGACCCAAGCCCTTCCTCTACCCCAACTCAAGGGCGGAGGGAAGAGAAACGGAGAGGGGAGACAGTGGAGGCCTGGGACTGGCAAATATCTAACTCCGGAGATCTGCTCTGGGAGCACAAACCTACATTTCATGGTGCTTTCAAGGTACTCTCATGATTAGGGGGTTGGAAAGCTAAGACAGGCAGAATTCCTGGAGAGACTGAGATTCCAGCCACTTGTGGAAAGCAGGGATCCATATTGGGCTACTCTGGGACAAAATAAAGGCAGGCAATCTGAGAGACTTCCTAACAGCAAGAGGGCTGCTAAAGCCGCAAGGTTTGCACAGAACTTACTGCTCAGGACAAAGGACAGGTAGACAAAATTGTCTGGCTGCACTCTGCCCAGCAGGTTGGGAACTTTCTCGATCTTCAGGTGCTCCAGATCCCTGGCTGGCTATACAGCTCAAAGGATCGCCTCCATGATACGCAGCCTACTGCACCTTTCCCCGGCCAGCCCCACCTGGCTTGTAAACCAGCAAACCCTATCCTGGCGTTAGGGCAACCAGAGGGAAGCCCCATCTACAGCAACTACAAACGCAAAGCATAGAGGTTTATAACTGTGTGCTTGCTGCACTGGTTCTGGCAGTGCAGGCAGGCATAGCATCCAGGAAGCAGGAAACAGCTCTTTCCTCCCCCAAGGCACCAATACCACTCCCCTGCACACCCCAACATTGCTTCAGGGGCTGAGCAGCTCCAGAGAGTACAGCTGCTGGGCACTAGAGGGTGCCATAAACAAATACGAAACGCCAAAGAAACCTGGGTCAAAGTAAAATTATGAATACAACACCTGAGAAAGATTCAAATGAAATCTACCTCATGAATCTTCCTGAAAGGGATTTCAAAATGAAAATCATTAACATGTTCATGGAGGTACAGAAAAATATTCAAGAACTCAGGAATAAATTACAGTCAGAGATCCAATCATTGAAGAGCACAATGGAGGGTATTAAAAGCAGATTCGATACGGTAGAGAGGACGATAAATCAAACAGAAATTAGGCAAGAGGAATACAAAGAAGCTGATGCACCGAAAGAAAAAAGGATTTCTAGGAATGAAAGAATACTGAGAGAACTGTGTGACCAATCCAAAAATGGAACAATATTCGAATTATAGGGGTACCAGAAGAAGAAGAGAGAAAAAGGGAAAGAAAGTGTCTTTGAGGACGTAATTGCTGAAAACTTCCCCAATATGGGGAAAGAGATAGTCTCTCAGGCCATGGAAGTGCACAGATCTCTCAACACAAGGGATCCAAGGAATACAACACCAAGACATATAGTAATTAAAATGGCAAAGATCAAGGATAAAGACAGACTATTAAAAGCAGACAGACAGAGAAATAAGATCACATAAAAAGGAAAGCTCATCAGGCTATCATCAGACATCTCAGCAGAAACCTTACAGGCCAGAAAGGAGTGGCATGATGTATTTAATGCAATGAAGCAGAAGGACCACAAACCAAGAATACTTTATACGGCAAGATTATCATTTAAATTTGAAGGAGGGATTAAATAATTTCCAGATAAGCAAAAGCTGAGAAAATTTATCTCCCACAAACCATCTCTACAGTGTATTTTGGAGGAACTGCTATAGATTCAAGTGTTCCTAAGGTTTAATAGCTGTCACGAGAGGTAATAAAACCACAGTAAAGAAAGTAGAACAGTCAATTACTAAACAAATGCAAAATTAAATCAACTAGCCCCAAAGTCAATCAAAGGGACAAAGAGTACAGAATATGATACCTAATATATAAAGAATGGATGAAGAAGAAAAAGGAGGACAAAAAAAAACACTTTAGATTGTGTTTGTAATAGCATATTAAGTGAGTTAAGTGAGATTCTTAGAATAGTAAGGAAGTTAACCTTGAACCTTTGGTAACCACGAATCTAAAGCCTGCCATAAGTAGATACCTATCGATAATCACCCTAAATGTAAATGGTCTGAATGCACCAATCAAAAGACATAGAGTCACTGAATGGATAAAAAAAAGAGGACCCATCTATATGCTGCCTACCAGAGAGTCACTTAAACCCAAAGACATAAAGAGACTAAAAGTGAAGGAATGGAAAAAGGTATTTCAGGCTACTAATAGGGAGAAAAAACAGGCGTTGCAGTACTTGTATCAGACAAAATAGACTTCAAAACAAAGAAAGTCAAGAGACCAAGAAGGACATTACATAATGATAAAAGGGTCAATCCAACAAGATATAACCATTATAAATATCTATGTGCCCAACTAAGGAGCACCTATATATGTGAAACAAATACTAACAGAAATTAAAAGGGGAAATAGAATGCAATGCATTCATTCTAGGTGACTTCAACACTCCTCTCACTCTGAAGGACACATCAGCCAGACAGAACATAAGTAAGGAGAGAAAGGCACTGAACAACACATTAGAACACATGGACCTAACAGACATCTACAGAACTCTACACCCAAAAGCAGCAGAATACACATTCTTCTCAAGTGTACATGGAACATTTTCAAGAATAGATCATATACTAGGCCATAAAAAGAGGCTCAGTATATTCAAAAAGATTGAAATTGTACCAACCAGTTTCTCAGACCACAAAGGTATCAAACTAGAAATAAATTAAGCACAGAAAACGAAAAACCACAGAAACACCATGGAGGCTTAACAACATGCCCCTAAATAACCAATGGATCAATGACCAAATAAAAACAGAGATCAAGCAATATACGGAGACAAATAACAAGAATAATTCAACACTGCAAAATCTGTGGGATGCAGTGAAGACCACACTAAGAGGAAAGTATATTACAATACAGGCCTACCTCAGGAAACAAGAACAATCCAATATGAGCAGTCTACACTCACAAAGAAACTAGAAAAGGAAGAACAAATGAGGCCTAAGTCAGGAGAAGAAGGGACACAAAGATTAGAGTAGAAATAAATAAAATTGAGAAGAATAAAAAAACAGAAAGAATCCATGAAAGCAAGAGCTGATTCTTTGAGAAAATAAACAAAAAGATAAATGCCTAGCAAGACTTATCAAGAAAAAAAGAGAGTCTACACACATAAACAGAATCAGAAATGATAAAGGAAAAATCACTACCAACACCACAGAAATACAAAGAATTATTAGAGAATACTATGAAAAATTGTATGTCCACAAACTGGATAACCTAGAAGAAATGGACAACTTTCTAGAAAAATACAACCTTCCAAGGCTGACCCAGAAAGAAACAGAAAATCTGAACAGACCAATTACCAGCAACGAAATTGAACTGATAATAAAAAATCTACCTAAGAACAAAACACCTGGACCAGATGGCTTCACTGATAAATTTTATCAAACATTTAGTGAAGTCCTAATACCCATCCTCCTTCAAGTTTTCCAAAAAGTAGAAGAGGGGGGAATAATTCCAAACTCATTCTATGAGGCCAGCATCACTCTAATACCAAAACCAGGCAAAGACACCACAAAAAAAGGAAACGACAGACCAATATCTCTGATGAACACAGATGCAGAAATACCCAACAAAATATTAGCAAACTGAATTCAAAAATACATCAAAAAGATCATCCATCATGATCAAGTAGGATTTATTCCAGGGATGCAAGGATCGTACAACATTAGAAAATCCATCATCATCATCCACCACATGATCATCTCCATAGATGCTGAAAAAGCAATGACAAAACTCAACATCCATTCATGATTAAAACTCTCAACAAAGTGGGTATAGAGGACAAGTACCTAAACATAATAAAGGCCATATATGACAAATGCACAGCCAACATTACATTTAACAGCAAGAAGCTGAAAGCTTTTCCTCTAAGATCAGGAACAAGAAAAGGATGCCCACTGTCTCCACCTCTATTCAACATAGTTCTGGAGGTCCTAGCCACAGCAATCAGACAACACAAAGAAATAAAAGGCATCCAAATTGGCAAGGAAGAAGTTAAACTGTCCCTGTTTGCAGATGACATGATATCAAACATAAAAAACACTACAGAATCCACTGCAAAACTACTAGATTTAGTATCTGAATTCAGCAAAGTTGCGGGATACAAAATTAATACACAGAAATCTGTTGCATTCCTATACACTAACGATGACCTAGCAGAAACAGAAATCAGGAAAACAATTCCATTCACAGTTGTATCAAAAAGAATAAAATACCTTGCAATAAATCTAACCAAGGAGTGAAAGACCTATACTCTGAAAACTACAAGACACTCATGAGAGAAATTAAAGATACCAATAAAAGGAAACACATCCCGTGCTCATAGAAAGGGGGAATTAATATCGTCATAATGGCCATCCTGCCTAAAGCAATGTTCAGATTTGATGCAATTCCTATCAAAATACCAACAGCATTCTTCAATGAACTAGAGCAAATCATTCTAAAATTCATATGGAACCACAAAAGACCCCAAATAGCCAAAGCAATCCTCAGAAGGAAGAATAAAGCTGGGGGATTATGCTCCCCAATTTCAAGCTCTACTACAAAGCCACAGTAATCAAGACAATTTGGTAGTGGCACAAGAACAGACCCATAGACCAATGGAACAGACTAGAGAGCCCGGATATAAACCCAACCATATATGGTCAAGTAATATATGATAAAGGAGCCATGGACATACAATGGAGAAATGACAGCCTCTTCAACAACTGGTGTTGGCAAAACTTGACAGCTACATGCAAGAGAATGAAACTGGATTATTGTCTAATCCCATATACAAAAGTAAATTCAAAATGGATAAAAGACCTGAATGTAAGTCATGAAACCATAAAACTCTTGGGAGACAACATAGGCAAACATCTCCTGGATATAAGCATGAGCACCTTCTTCCTGAACGCATCTCCTCGAGCAAGGGAAACAAAAACAAAAATGAACACATGAGACTACATCAAACTAAAAAGTTTCTGTATGGCAAAGGACACCATCAACAGAACAAAAAGGCATCCTACAATATGGGAGAATGTATTTGTAAATGACATATCCAACAAGGGGTTAACATCCAAAATATATAAAGAGCTCATATGCCTCAATACCCAAAAAGCAAATAACCCAATTAAAAAATGGGCAGAGGATATGAACAGACACTTCTCCAAAGAAGAAGTTCAGAAGGCCAACAGGCACATGAAAAGATGCTCCACATCACTGATCATCAGAGAAATGCAAATTAAAACCACAATGAGATATCACCTCACACAGGTAAGGATGGCTAGCGTGTAAAAGATTAAGAACAACAAATGCTGGCAAGGATGCAGAGAAAGGGGAATCCTACACTGCTGGTGGGAATGTAAGCTAGTTCAACCACTGTGGAAAGCAATATGGAGGTTCCTCAAAAAACTAAAAACGGAAATACCATTTGACCCAGGAATCCCACTCCTTGGAATTTACCGAAAGAATACAAGTTCTCAGCCTCAAAAAGACATATGCACCCCATGTTTTACTCTAGCACTATTTACAATAGCCAAGATATGGAAGCAACCTAAGTGTCCATCAGTAGATAAATGGACAAAGAAGATGTCGTACATATACACAATGGAATACTATTCAGCCGTAAGAAAGAAAACAAATCCTACCATTTGCAACAACATGGATGGAGCTGGAGGATATTATACTCAGTGAAATAAGCCAGGTGGAGAAAGACAAGTGCCAAATGATTTCCCTCATTTGTGGAGTATAACAATGAAGCAAAACTGAAGGAACAAAATAGCAGCAAACTCACAGACTCCAAGAAGGGACTAGTGGTCACCAAAGGGGACAGGTGTGGGAAGGTGGGTCTGGAGGGAGGGAGATGGGGATCGAGGAGTATTATGTTTAGTGCACGTGGTGTGGGTGGTCATGGGGAAAACAGTGTAGCACACAGAAGGCAAACAGTGAATCTGTGACATCTTACTATACTGATGGACAGTGACTGCATTGGGGTATGGGTGGGGACTTGATAATATGGGTAAATATAGTAACCACATTGTTTTTTCATGTGAAACCTTCATAAGAGTGTATATCAATAATACTTTAATAAAAAATTTTAAAAAAAAAGAAATCTAGGATTAGATCTCTAGAAAGTACTAAAAAAGACCAGAAGCATTTAATTACCAGCTATAAAATCTTATAAACTGCCCATCCTCAGAAGGGAGGAAAAATATATAATATGAAACCAAATGAAGAGATTAAAATCAGATGCAATTTACATTAAAATCCATTCTCTAAAGTTCTTATTATATATATTTACCATTTATATATATATACATTTTACAAATTTATATATTTTACCCATTTTTTTAAAGTGGTAACAAGAGTAATAATTAACACTAATACAATCTTTGACAACTTACAACCTTAGTATAGAGATCATAACATAAGTAAAAATCCAAGAGTAAAAAAGGTGCTTAGATCAGACCTCAACAGAGTGCCAAAAATTTATTTAAGAGGCTGCAGTACCTGGACTCATACAAAATGCAGAAGAGGTATCGGCACAAAATAAAAAGAGTATAAAATTTACATTCTTAAGGAATGAAAACACAAGTTTAGAAGGTAGAAAAGCATTACACTATTATTATAACACTGCACAAAGAGTCAAGGTAAATATTATTTTGTACAAATGGTAAATTTATCTGGTAAGTATGTCAACTGCAAACTAGTAGTACAATGGGAAAGGAAAAGCACCAAGAACAGAGACCAATATGCACACAGTGAAAACACTTATGCTTATATCAAAACTTTTAAAGTATAATGCAATCAGGAATCACTACCCAGCTCTGAAGTATACAGTTGTGAAATAATGCTTGAGAGTGATACCTTTTTGCAACTGTTATGAACAGCAGAAAGGAAATGCAATTTTAAAAGTCTGCAGGGATTATCTAACCCTGACATGGTTAGGGACTGAACCCCAGCATTGGAGCTATGGAACACAGGGAATGAAGAAAAAGCAGCAAGACAATTATCTTCAGTTTTTTTCAGAACATGGAAAGAAGAGATGAACAAAAACAAACAAGACTTATTTTTAACAAAAGGCTTTGGACACATGTTTCAAAACATATTTATAGTTGTAAAAAAAAAAAAGCTAAGTACCTTCATTCCTAGATGCAGAAGCACTATGAAACTTTCCCCTCCATCCCTTGATCTTGGTGAAGTCATTGGTCTTTCCTGTCCTAGAAATAAAGGGAAATCCAGCATCTATAAAAGAAAAAGTAGAAGAGATGACCAAAACTCTAGCATGGCATTATTTAATATCTAATTATTTACAAAGACTTTATCTAAAATGTGTAAATTACTGTTAAGAAGATACCACTAGATAAATGATCCTGAATGTCTTTAACAGATAGCTTTTTATTTATATCATGAATTTGTTTGACTTTACAAATGCTACACACTCACCAGGAGAGGCAGGGTTGGTTCCTGAAAGTTTCCAGAAAGGAAAGCTAGTGGCTGGAGCCAAAGGGAGCTGTACTCCCAAGTATTTAAGATCAATACTCATTGTTGGATCCACTGAATTCAATTTTAAGCCCACTACAAGAAAAGAGAACCACAAATTGTATTAGGTTTTTTTTTAACCTTTTAGGGGATGGTTAACAGAGGGAAAGGACATAATGGAAAGCAAAAATGATGAAATAATAATGCAGTAGAGAGGTTTTAAGGTGACCCCACAGTCCTTACCTCCCAGTATTAAATATGTGTAATCTTGCCCTATCTCCCTTTAGTGTGGGTAGGGCCTGTGATTTGTTTCTAACCAATGGAATGTGGCAAAAGAGATGGGGTGTACATGATTATGTATATATGATAATATAAGAGAGAGTGTTATCACCCATCTTGCTAGAGCTACAAAGATATAAATTCTGCCAATAATTTCAGGGAACTGGAGGCAGATCCCTCTCCAATCAAGCCTCTACTAAGAAACCAAGCCTGACATCTTGATTACAAGCAGAGGACCCAGTTAAGTTATGCCCAGACTCCTGGCCCACAAAAACTGTGAGACAGTAAATATGTTGTTTTAAGGTACTAAGTTTGTGGTAACTTGTTAAGCAACAAAAGGTAACTAATACATTAAAATAGCAGAATTCAGATAGTTCATGCTTTAACTCTTTGTGGTCCAGAAACTTTATAGAACCACTCATACAAACCTGCCGTAGACTAAGCTTCTCCCTGATTATGGCCAATAACAGTCTCTAGTTATTTCCAATGACATTTATGGTTAATTGAGCCTAAAAATAACATGACTTATTTGTAGGTTAAGAGGTAATCTTTTGAGAAAGTATTCATTTTACATATCCTTTTAGAACATTTTTTTTTGAGAGGGCATCTCTCATATTTATTGATCAAATGGTTGTTAACAACAATAAAAATTCTGTATAGGGGACTCAATGCTCCATGTACAATCATTAATCCACCCCAAGCCTAATTCTCATCAATCTCCAATCTTCTGAAGCATAACGAACACGTTCTTACATGGTGAACAAGTTCTTACATAGTGAATAAGTTCTTACATGGTGAATAGTACAAGGGCAGTCATCACAGAATTTTTAGAATATTTTTTGCTTAACCATTTACATCTGAGACTAGTCTAATGTTGACAGTTTTATTTCTAGATCATTATCACTGCTTTATACTATTGCAGACATGAATATACTCCAATTTATTCACCATTCTATTGGTGAGAATTAAGCTGTTTCCTATTTTTAACTATTACAAACAATGCTGTAATATAGTAGTACATCTTATACAGGAATATGTATCACACATGTGCATTTAGCTCTTCCTTATGGCATTTACCCAGGAGTGGGAGTGCTACGTAATGTGGTTAAGTTCGCCTTTACATTGTACTGGATGTTTTTGAGTGTTTGACATATTTTTGGCTGGTCAAAATATTTTCAACACCCTATTAACTGTTACTTTTCCCCATCAGAACTCCTACCTGGTTCAAGGTAAATGTCAGAAAAAATATACTTTCCAACTTCCCTTTCAGTTTACGTGCTAACACACAACATAATTCTTGCCAATAAGATGCATCCTGAAAGGCTTCAATTTAGAATAAATCTTCTTGAGGAAAGGGATACTGTGTAGAATTATGTAAAAGTAACCAAGGTTCTAGCTGCAGTATACTCTTCAGTGTCCATACTGAGAAAGATAGCAATTGTCCTATGTTGTAGGATTGCTTGTATGAGCAGTCTGGGAATGTAATCTGGGCATTTTTCTTGACCGCATGGTCCTAGAGTCTGTTTCTTTAAAGTTTCAAGAGACTCTTTAAGTCATCTAATATTCCTTAGTAAATTCATACTCTATTTCATCAGTAGAGTGGATTCTGATGTTTGCAACTAAGAATTTTAAATGATATGCTTAGGTATTCTGAATCCTTCTAATGTAATAAGATATAACAAAACAATAATTATGCAACAAACTAGGATAAACCTGAGGTTACCTATGGCTTAAGGCAACTAGCTCTATAGTTATTAATTTTCCTTGGTCTTACCTGGCCACTCTGAGAAGATCAGTATCTCAAGAGCATACCTGTCACACGACTGTGGATAACAATGCACTAATTGGGCACTGGGTATTGGTGTACTAGTTATTGCCAAATTACTCTGAATTTATACTCTCTCCAAGAGTTCTTGCTGATCCACATCCTCTCCAACATTTGGTTATCAGTGGACTTTAAAAACTGTCCCAATCTTATTGGTGTAAATTTATATCCTATTGCTCTTACATCTGTACTTTTCTATTACAAATGGCAATCCTCTAATTTGGATTTCCTTGTTTGTTAATTACCGGCTTCATATTAATGAGGAAGGAAATAATCAATATTAAGTTTTAATAAAACTGAACCCAAAAAGAGTTCAAAGTATTAAACATCATAGTAATAACCATTAAAAGCTATAGGTACAGGTTTCCAATGAAAAGCTTATATAGTTCTGGTTCCCTAAAAAGTGAAGACATTAGGTAGGTTATAAACTACAAATTCTTGTGCCTAATTCATGTATCTTCTATACAGATGTCAGTTTGCAATCCTAGTTCTTCGTAATATTTATTTTAGCATTTTTATTTTATTTTATCACGATGTGATTAAAACTAGCATCTATGAAATAAAAAATTTCTTCACATTTCTAATCAATTGGGGAGAAAATAATATTATGAGTCAAAACAACTAGTTTCTATCTCATCTTTGGACTAAACTTCTGTTAGGTTTAGCTTCTTCATCAGTAAAATGAATACCAATCCATCACACTGGGTTTTTGTTTTAAGAATTTACTGCATCTTCTTGGTGAAATACTCTGTAATGTAGATGGTGATACAGATAAAAGACATTTCCCAGACCTCAAGGACCTTTAGTGTTATATTTTTACAACTGACTCATTAGTAGTTAGGACAGGGTAGGTCCTCTGAGAGGTGAAAAGACACTTGAAAAGTCTAATGGAATCTGGTAAAACTACAGAGGCTGTAACAAGGATTACACCTAAGGAAGGTGGGGAGGGAGAGAAGAGTGAAACCAGAAAGCAAGATACTATAGAGATTCACGTGAGAACTGAATCCTAAACAAGTAATAAAATGAGATACTGTAGTGCTCTGTTATTATTACTCTATTACTATTATTGAGGAAAACTGCCAAAAGAGTTGCCTACAGAAAGAAAGAAATTAACTTGTTAAAAATGTACCCGGACAGCCAAGTAGGTAAACATGCACAATCCAGACCCATACAATCAAATATAGAGTCTGTTTTTCCTACAAATTTTCTTGTCTGCATTTACTTGTATTCTGAACTGCCACGTTCCCCCAAAAGTGTTATCAAGTCCTAAAAACAACAACAAAAATTTCTATCAACTTTTCAAGCACCCTAAAAACAGAGGTCGATGGTTAAAGACTTTATTCAAAGTAATTCCCAAGTCACTTGTCTAGTATCCTAATATATTTGTCCTGCAATAGTAATCCTTCCCCAAATAAGGTACCTGAGACTGAGTCTGAGAGTTGGTTTTACATGAGTGAGACTAATTTTAGCTTGCAGAAAATAAGATAGTTAAATAATTCATTGACAGCAAATCCCAAAAACACATAAAATCCTTTCCACATATGACAATTTAAATTATAATCCAAATGCTTTTGCCTTTTCACCCTATTAGGAAGCTACTCCTTAAAGACATACTATCTACCACACTATTAAAAAAAGATCCATAATAGGAGAACTGAAAAAAAAGTTAACCTTCAGATTTGATGGTATCATCTATGATAATAAATAAAGCAAAAAAATGACTGCCTTTGGCAAAACCTTCTGAAATATAAAGCATCCACAAAAACACACTCAAGAGGAATAAACATCTATATAACTAGCCAATATAGAATAGAAAAGTATATATCTATAAGAACTCTATTTAACCATCAATTAAACTAAATACTATATTCAGAATATTTTTTTTAACAACTATAAAGAAAGAGGCAGGACACTCTGGAAAGACTGTCATAAAAGAATTTAACATTAAAATTGACAAAAGCTCATGCTGATATAAGAAGATGATTGAATAAACAAATGGAGAAGAAAAGGCAGATGTCTGGTACAGAGGAATTTCAAATGATTTATGTAGATATTCCACCCTCAAGTGGAGTGTATGTCCCCAGTTATTAAGTGCAGCTATACAGTGACTTCCTTCCAAAGAATACAGCATGGAAAAGTCAGTGACAAACTATGTTGTTAATATGGTCCTTGATTATGATGGACGAGAATGGCTCTTTACCTCTGTGGTCTTCCTTCCTTGACAAATATAACCTCAGTCTAACCATAAGATAAACATCAGAAAAATCCCAAATGAGGGACATTCTACAAAATACTTGACCAGTCAGTATTCTTCAAAACTGTCAAGGTAATTAAATACAAAGAAAGTCTGAGAAACAATCCCAGCCAAGAGGATCCTAATAAGATATAACTACTAAATGTAATGTGATCTCCTGGATGGGTCGGGAACAACAAAAATGTTAACTAAAGAAATATGAAATACAGACTTTAGTTAATAATAATATATCAACATTGGTTCACTAATTGTAACAAATGTACTATACTATTATGTTAATAGGGGAAACTGGGTGTACAGTATATGAGAACTCTGTACTATATTCCCAATTTTTATGCAAATATAAAACTTAATCTAAAATTAAATGTTCATTTAAAAACTGACGCAGAATTGATTTATTAGCAATGAAGTAGACACGCTTTTTTACCAAAACACCTTTAAAGTTCAAAAACAGATGATAGTTTCAGGTTGATAGAAAATCAACCAATTTGGATGTAGGAGACAGTATAGGAGACAGATAAAAATATGGTACTGTGGAAAACAAAATTAAGAACGTTATTTGATTTTCGCAACAAATCTACAAATAAAACCAGTAACAATAAAAACATTTTCTCAGGCTTAATCAACACTTCTTCCACAATTTAAAGCAATCTCAAAAAGCTTTTCAAGTTTTTCAAGTCTTCTTAAGCTCCAAAAGATTTGTAAGTGCTTATACTCTAAATAATGAAACTCTACAATTAATAGAAAGGCAAAGAAATATGACATTTCCTGTGTTTAAACTGAACAAATTAATTCAACTACCAACTTTTAGAGAGGGACTTAGAAGAATACTTCATTATCTATAGACACCTGTGGTTGGCATCACTCAGCTACTATAAATATTAGGCAAACTAACTTACTATTTGAAATTTTAAGTCCTTAAGAAGAAAAGGTTGGGGGATGGGTAGGACATCAGCCAAAACAAGACTAACAAAAATAAATCAAAAATAGAAACTCTACCTCAGAGCTTATGAAGAGTTAAGTACCACATGGAAGATAGATCTGTTCAAAAAAATAAAACTAAGAATACAGAAGATTAAGTAAAAACTTGAACATGACATGACTTCAAAAGCAGGTCTGTATAGCAGACAGCTCACATACATGTTTGTTTGGCTCAGAGAGTTTTTAATGTATTCCCCCATAAATACCAGCTGCCACTACTTAAAAAATTAAGAGAAGTTATAGAAAAATACTGACTTCAGCTTCTACCAACAATGGGAATTTCTAAAAATACTGCATCCACCTTCCCGTATGACAATAATCCACTGATGAAGCTGCCCCTTTAGATGAAGCATGTGCTCCAGCCCATAGGAGTTTAACTCCACCCACAAATTCAGGCTAATTTCACTTTATTTATGCTATTTATGTTACCTTATGTTCCATAAGCATTTGTCTTTGAACACCCATACACAAAGGAAAAATAAGATTTCACTAAGAGATCTGTAAGAGAAGGAAAAAACTGAAACCTAAGCCGACCAGGAAATAATAGGCAAACAAGAGTAGAAAGACCAGCAGGGAACACTGAATATATTTACCTATAGAACTAAGATTAAAACAAATATGGGAATTAGGGGAAATAATATAAGATAAATGTTATAATATTTACATATTACCAGAGTATATAACTAAAAAATGGAAGTAGAAGGGGAAAAAAGATAAAGCACAAGTTAAATGATGATAGGGGGAAGAGAGTATTGTTTAAAGAAAATAGAAATGAAAGCTGACAAAAAACAATAAAAACTACTATGATCAACAAAACTACTATGATCTAACTGTGACTGTCGATTACAATCCACAGTAAACAGTTCTGATCTTTCGTTTGCAGCGCAAACAGAAAAATCAGTAGTTATTATGATGGCAGTAAGTATCAGTTGTTCCCCCACTATCCAGAGGATATGTTCCAAGACCCCCACTGGATGCCTGAAACTGCAGATAGTACCTAACCCTATTATACTGTTAAAACTATGTATACATATATACCTATGATAAATTTTAATTCACAAATTAGGTACATGAAGAGATCAATAATGATTACTATTTCTAATAAAAGAACAATTAAGAAAATACACTGTAATAAAAGCTATGTGAATATGGTCTCTCTCAGAATATTTTACTGTACTATACTTGTCCTTCTTGTGATGATGTGAGATGATAAAATGCCTATGAAGGAGAATGAAATAGGCATTGTGACACAGTGTTAAGCTACTATTGACCTGCTAATGGAGAGGAAGGATCATCTGTTTCCAACTGTGGCTGACGAGGCATAGCTGAAACCCCGGAAAGTGAAACCTCAAATAAGAGGGGACTACCGTAGTAGTTTTCACTACTTTTTTGGAAGTGATAAGCAACGTAATCAAGGCCAAGATAACCTATCACAACAAAATGGAGATAATAATGAAATTTTTAAAGTTAGTCCCAAGCAATATATGAATTATATAAAATGTTTAGAGCCATACAATGAGAAAAAAAAGTATTCTATGTACACACCTAAATATATTACCAAGTATACAAGTAAGATACTCACCTCCAAAGGGAATAAAAAAAAAAACAATACACAACAAACACAACCTAAATTTAAAAGATAAGAAATAGGGAGAAAATACTGAGTTATAAGAAGGAAAACACCACTTTCTTATCAAAATACATTTTTAAAATGCAGAAGGCATTTTGCCTCACAAAGATAAGACAATATCTTCAGAGCCAGAAAAGTTCCTCAGGATAAAAAAAAAAAACTGCATGTTTTTAAGTTAAGGGAAAGAATCACAGACTGAAAGAAGAGAAAAATATGAGAGACACCGAAAGAAATTAAATTAAAGATGGGGGAAAGGAGTAAAAACAGAAAAAGAGGGAAGGAGAAAAAGGAAGGGGGAAAAGAAGGGGAAGAGAAGAGAGAACAAAGAGCAAAATTAAAAATTGGCCTTTTAATTTTTTTAAAGAGAATATTACCTTCTTGAAGACCAGGATGTATCACCTGCTTATGCCGCAAGGCCTTCAAATCTTCTATCAATTCTTTCTCCAACTGGGAAATTCTTGCTCTGCAACCTACTCAGAAAACAATGATAAAATAAGCTACTACACACCAGAAAAGAATGAACATTGCATCTTTCACTTCTAGACCATACCCCAAATATCTCTTTTTATACTATCGTATTATACCTGAGTCATTTCTGGTTGATGTCTGAAGACTAGACGGTTCTTCCGTAGTCCCATCAACTGCATGAATGTCTAGAGCTTCCTATATTTAAAAAAATTAACAAAAAAATGCAGCTCACATCACTTCTATAAGTGCAAAAGTAAACAAGGAACATTTAATTTTTGATGCTTTTCGATATTTTCTAAATGTTCTACACTAACATCACTTAAAGGAGGAAGAAACCAAAAAAAATCTGAATATACTCAAGCTAACTGACATAAAACTGTATTTACATCAATTTTCACAGTGATTTCTTAGAAGCTACATGTAAAGACAGCTTACTCATCAATTAGCTAGGAGGGGAGGGAATGACTAGGTAGAGTTCAACCTCAGTATAAGCCGATTTAGAAAGTCTGGTAGTCTTCTATAAACTAAAACAAAAATAATCAACTTGAGCTGGAGTAAAATAAAACAATTAATAAGACTATTAAAATTTGGTTCTTTAATGGTATGCTGCTATTGCTAGTGAAAATCAGGGGGATGTCCCAAAAGGGTAAACTTTTTGTATATTTAAGCCTTTTCAAAATTCATAATAATGAAAATCCTAGTAATGTCCAAAGATTTTTAAAATTCCAGCTAAATACATTGCAAAAATCATGAACTGAGATCAAAGCAGACATAATTTTTAATTAATCCATTCAAACAAAATATCTTAAGTGTAACTAAACCAAACATACTGGAGACACTCCCCTCTTCCCACACACACCATCACATAACAGATGCGATCACAAAAACTATATTCTAAGTAAGTTATTAGCCAATATACAATTTAAGAACAACTATTTGACCTTAAAAAGAATGCTGAAATTGACAATCTTACCTTTGATTCAAATGAAACAAAGAGAACACCATCCACATCTTCCAGATCAGGCTTCACATCTGGAAAGGTACTCCCAGGGCTCATAGGAGTGTTCTTTGTAGAAGATAGAGATTTTCCTGTGTTTTTAGGTGGCCGCCCTGCCTTAGATAGTTTCAATTTTCGTGGTCTTCCTCTTTTTCCAGGGGCATTTGGAGGGGCATTCTGACTAGCATTCACAGTTTTGGAGGCTGTTGAAAACTTAAGCATAGTTGTTCTCTTTTTGCTCAAGTCCTCTTTTCCTAAAAATGAGTCACCAGCTGAACTCCTTGAACTGTCAAGTATTCTTTGTGTGTTAATGCTGTCAGATATATCAGGGTATCTCCACTGAGGCTCTTTAAGTGAGGGATATTTTTGTAATACTCTGATATCTGGAGAATGTTTTCTAAGACAGTTTTCTGATTCTTTGCCTAAGCAAAAGTCAGTCTCACTGGAATTTTCAATGTATGCAGGCAAATAGTCTAATTCTGTCAACACAGAAGATTTATCCTTCCGAGATGTGGAAAGCATGTTGTCAGGAAGCTCAGAAATCTTCACTGTGCTTTTAGTGACAGCACAGGGCTCTAGATAGACTACTGGCATCTTTCCAGCATCTAATTTGAACATTTTAGCTTTAGCAACACCTGATGGGCTATTTGGTAGCCATTTGGAAGATAGATAGTCCACTTCTAGGCTATCGACTTTATTGTGCCTCTTTAGCTGTTTCTCTAGTATAGGATCATCATCACTGTTTGAGTATACATCTGTTTCCTCATCTGTCTCTTCCTGTTTCACAGTGACCCCTTCTGGGAACTCACCAAGTTCATATTCATAATCATTTAGAGGCTCCTCTTTAATGACAACATTGAAGTTTCCATTGGGGTCTAGTGGGGATGCTACATGAGAGCCATCTTCAAAATTGTTGGCAGCAAGACTGGAGAGACAGAGGGAGGGAGGGTTAAAAAGGACAAGATTATCCATAAGTCAGACTTCGGAGGAGAAAAAAGGGATTGCTGGAAACCAAATTACCCATCAGATTTCACTGAGCCATTCCTCAAAAAACACTCTGAATAACCTAACAAAAGCAATTTATCAACATCACACTTTCAGATTTTCTGTCAGTTTCTCCAAAAAAAATAAAATAAACAGTAAAGTTTTAAGAAGTGAGCCACTTATCACAAAACCAAAATACAAGATACAATATTTCCCTAATGGTATTTTTCAAATGAACTCAATTTTGAAAGTCAGGGGTACTAACCCAAAATCAAACTCCAGAGTCTATACACTGATTAACCACTGCCAATAAAATCAAACAAACGCCCACTACAATTAAGCACAATAAATGTGAGGAAGGGCCTTTCAAAATCACCTAATTTTTTTTTAGATAAAATTCATATAACATAAAACACTTTAAGTTTTAAAATGAAGAATCCAGCAGTTTTTTTAGCACATTCACAATATAGCATTTTCTATTTTAAAGTTGAAAAACTCACTTTCAATGTGAAGAATCCACCATTAATTCTTCCAAAATAAAAGGATAGGGTAGCTGAAGACAAGAACATATGACCTAAGTACACTTAGTGGTTATAATCCATCAAAACTCAGAATCATCTTTTTCATTTCCCTCTTCCCAATTAACCACTGAAAGCATATAAACTCTACCAGTGTAACTTGAGGAAGTTAGAACTATTCATGAATTCAATTAAAATCACTATTTTTCTACAACTTTCATTCATCTATTATTAACGTGTAGTTAGTTGTTTCTTGTACAATCTACTTAAGATCTTGACTTTATTCAAAAATCCTTCAATGGAGGACTTTCATTTACAATATATAAAATCACAAAGGCCATCACCTCTTCCATAACAATGAGAAAACACCAGATAAATCAAAAACTATCTTTCTTTAAAGCCACTGAGATCTCTGGACATAAGTCTAAATTAACTGAATTCCAGATGACTGGCCTTCTCTGGGTGACCACAGGCTGCTACTGCTTTCAATACGGAGTAGTAGCATTTACACTGCCTAAAGCACAAGTAAATAGAAAAAAAGCTGCTGTTGGTAAAGGTTCTTCGCAGGAACACAGAGAAGCCAGTCAAACTTTTAATTCCTGAGCATGGGCAGACCAGAATTTGAAGGAACCCAAAAAGAAAACTAGTCTTCAATAGTTATCCCACCAATTACTGCCCAGGGGACTTCTGCAGAATAAACAGCAGTGATACTGGAAGAGTAGTCTGAAAACAGACAACTTTTAGTCTTCCAGGGCTTAGATCCCAAGGTTCTGTCAGAGAGAGGAGTCCAGTCCTACCCTCAAGCACATCTGAAACCTGAGAACTGAAATTTATTAAAATAAATCACCCAAACTGAAGAATAGAGGGAGGGCAAGAAAAGAAAAAAGTGTCAGAGACCCAAAGGAATATCAAATGATCTAACACACTATTAACTGCACTTTCAAAAAGGCAGAAGAAAGGAGAAACATTTTGAAGGGAAATGAACAAAAATATTCCAAAAGTGAAAGATTTAAACCTTACAGAAACAAGAAGCTTAGCAAACACCAAGAAGAATAAATACAAAGAAAGTCATACCTACCCACTCATAAAGACCAGACTATGGAAAATTAAAGATCAAAAGAAAAACCTTAGAAGCAGCAAAGGAACTGACTATTTATTGGGAACAATGTAAACCAGAAGATAATGGAATGATACACATCATTAAGTACTGAAAAGTCAACCTAATACTCTATATTTCTACCAAAAGAAGCCTTCAAAGCCGAAGACTTTTCGAACAGCAGAAAAAATTCAGACTTACACAAGAAATATTACCTCTGAAGATCAAAAACAAGACAAGGATGTTAGCGCCTACCATTTCTACTTAATTATGCCAGAAGTTTTGCTAGGGTGATCAAGAAAGAAAAAGAAAAAAAGGACATCCAAAATGAAAAGGAAGACGTAAAATTCTCTGTTCACAGATGGTATGATCTTGTACACAGAAAACCTTATGGAATCCCTAAAAAACTATTAAAACTAGTGAGTTTGGCAAGACTGCATGATAAATTTCTATTTCAAAGGTAGTCACATGTTCTGACAACAGGATTATTAACTATAAATCAATAACATGTATCAATACAACATAATCAAAATTTGTAGAATGCATCTGAAACAATACTCAGAGATTATTTTATAGCTTTAAATAAAAGGTCTAAAATCAATGCTCTTAAGTCAGGGATTGATAAACATTTTTGTAAAGAGCTAGATAGTAAAAATTTTAGGCTCTGAGGTCCACATAGCCTCTATTCCAACTACTCAATTCTGCCATTGTAGCGTAAAAGCCACAGACAATACATAAACATGTGAGCATAGCTACATTCCAACAAATGGATATTAAAATTTGAATTTTACGTAATTGTCACATGAAACAAATATTACTTTTTTACTTGTTTCTCTTCCCATCCATTAAAAAATATAAAAACCATTCTTAACTTGCAGGCCATAAAAAAACAAACAGCAGGCTAGGTATAGTCCACAGGTCTTAGTATACCAATTCCTGATCTAAAATAGGTTAACTTACCTAAAACCAAAAGTAGAAAGAAGGAAATAAAGGTGAGAGGAAAAATCAATGAAACAGAAAACAACAGAAAAGCTGAATTTGTGATGAAACCCATCAATGAAGAAAACTCAGACTTCCCTTCTATCAAATACGTATGAAAAAATGCCAATCTTGCATAAACTCAGAAAATACAGAATGTGCAACCTTTAACACTTACTTAATGAAGAGCATACCTGAACCCAACATATGAGAAATAAAACTACAAATATCCTTCATGAATTTAAGGGTAAAAATTCTCAACAAAAAAGTACCAAACTGAATCTGACAATATAAAAAAGGATGTTATTACAACCAGGCACTACTTACCCCAGAAATGCAAGGTTGATACAATTCCAGTCCTCACCTTCACCCGCAAAAATCAATCAATCTAACTATATTAACAAAGGCAAAAGAGCATATGACATCATAATGAATACAGGAAAACCACTCAATAAAATTCAACCCTTGTTCTTAACACTCAGGAAATGAGGACTAAAGGGAAGGTTTCTCTATGTGATCCACGGCATTACAAAAAAATCTACAGCCAATATCATAATATCCAACAATGTATATTAAATTATTTTAAGATCTAGAGATACGTAAGTCCACTCTCAAAATTTAGCTTCAATATAGTAGTGTAAGTCCAAACACTGTAAGACAAGAGAGAGAATAGGGAAAGAGACTAGAAAGGAAGAAGTAAAACTGAATCTGTTCACAGACAATATAATTATATATATAGAAAATTCAAAGGAATTACAAACTAGTAAGTGAATTCAACAAGGTCATCATATGTAAAATCAATATACAAAAATCAATTGCATTTCTATGCATAATCTAATAGAGGCTTATACTACCAGATTCCAAGATTTATTATATCTACTGTCATCAGTACCAAGTGATATGGGCAAAAAAAAATAGACAAATATATGGAATAAGATTTTAGTCCAAAAGTAGACTCACCCATATATCACCTGATTTTCCAAGGCAACAGAGAATTTTAATGGGGGAAGTAAAGTATCTTTGATGATGCTAGAGCACCTAGATATGTCCATGGAAAAATATGAGCTTTGACCCCCACCTTCATGCCATACATAAATACTAAGCCAAGCTGGATTAAGTGACAACTCAATGATTTTTAATAAATTTTTAGTTTGACAATCATCACTACAATTCCATTTTTCTTCATCTATCTTTAACGGTTAAGCAAAACAAGCCCTCCTTCCCCTTTCTCTATTAGTATTCACACTGATATTTCTCTCATTATCTTCACATTTCAGGACATTAATTTATAAATGTAGAAAATAATCTGTTTTCTTTTTCATTTAGCCACATACCCTGAATTTCCTTTTCAGCAGCTGAGAACCTCATGAAGCTAGATCTCGGCTGCTACTGCAATAAATGCTTCACATATTCCTGAGAAATTAAGCTTGCTAATTAGAAATCGCTTCAGAAAGGATCTCTCCTTATCTTCCAAAAAAAACCTCTATGCATAATGCATGAAATTTTGTCTTGGCAGGAAGATTTTGCAAACAATCCTAAATTTCCACTTCTAAGAAGTCTGTATCCAAGTATTAAATGAAAGATTATCCAAGCAAGAATATGGGCAAAATCAATGATTTGTACATATCAATTAGAGAAAAGGATTACTTTTCTGTTGGCAGTACATAATCACTGCAACAACAAATATAAATGACATATACCAGACACTCTGAAACACATTTACAAAAAGCTTTCAGTGCTGTGAATAAACTCATTTGGGTCAACATTTACCTAGTGCCTACAATGTGTTGGGCACAGAAAAGCACAGTTGCTATATTCAAGGAATTTACAGACCACTGCAGGAGACAGGCAAGTAGACAATACAATGTTACTTCATTTGACAGACGTTACTAAAGATAGGTACAGGTACCAAGGGCACACATTTCAGGAACTCGTAACATATGCCTTCCATGAATTGGTGCTTATTAGATTAACAGAAAAAAAAGAAATACTCTGGAAAAAAGGGAATGCAGAGTGCAAAAAAAAGCTCTTAGAAAATGAAATCTGATTGCTCCAATAAAAATTTTAGTAAGAAATTAAATTAAGGAAATCTCACATAAAACAGAGCAAAAAAATGGTAACAGAAAACACTAGATTGACTATATGCAATAATTCAATCCAGGAGATGGAACATCCAAATATGAGTATCCAAAATAGAAAACAGAAAAATGAAAGTGAAAAGGTTATCTAAGAAATACTAAAAATGTTCCCAGAACTTCCAAAGAATATAAATTTCATGACAGAAAAAAACAGAGCACAATAACGTGAGGAAGCACATTAAGGCTCGTCATTGTGGAATTTCATGAGGATCAACTAAAGATCTTAAGATCTTCAAATGATCAGGAATTAAAATGGCATCAAACTTCTTAACAGGAAATTAGAATATGACATTTTCAGCATAGATCTCTACATCCAACCAATAATAAAGTATGAGGGCATAATAAAGCTATTTTTCAACATGTAAGAAGAAAATTAGGGGTTGAGAGGGGTGAATGAAGCAGAAAACTACTATTTTATATCAGAAGTGATTTTATTTAAACCTTCTAAAATTCCATCCCATTTATTATTTCTAAAGAAGCAACTGAAAGATGTACTTGACAAAAAAAGAAAACACAAATAAAGAAAGAAGATTCAGATACAGGGAAAAAGTAGGACCTACATAAGAAAATGGTAAGTGTAGAGTAAGCAGGATGATAGCAAAGTGAAATCTCAAGAATGCAGTTTGGTATGGTCTTACAGATCAGTTCAGTTCAGCAAAGGAAGATAAAGAGTTATTAAAGAAAGTATCCAGAGGAGACAAAAAAAATTTGTTTTGTTAAATGAGAGAGAGAGAGAGAGAAAGAGAGAGAGAGAGAGAGTGTGTGTGTATGTGTGTGTGTGTGTGTCAACTGAGAGATTTCAGGTTTAACTGAAGAACTTGAGAAGAATTAGCACCAGGTACATAGGAAACTAAGGAAAAGTATAGCAGTTGTTACTGAAAAACAAAGTTATACAAGAAAATGAGTTTATCATATACCACTGGCTCAGCAGGATAGAATATTTGTACCTGAACATTAAAAACTGAGTATTTATTTTTGTGAGAACTATTCTGACAAGATGGGGACTAAAGTAACACTAAAGACTTGGGTAACATATAAAATTGATAATTAGTTGGCATTAAGCGTATGATTTAGAAAAGGCAAATATCACAAGAAATGCTTAAAAGTGGAAGAACAAATTTCCTATAGGAAGAAAATTAGGGGTTGAAGAGTAATGAAGCAAAGAAGTACTATCTGTCATGTGGTTTTATTTAAACTTTTAAAATTATGTATATGTATTTGTTGTATAATAAAGAATTTGTCTTTCTCCACGGTTCATGACATGGAGCTTCTAAACCTCTTGGAAATTCCTGAATGGTAGAAGTGTCTTTGTAATACATGAGCCACTGGATCACACCTAACATTATGCTAATGAGATAACTCAGAGTGGGCCCCTAATTGGCTTCATGATGAGGTGGATCACTAGTAAGACCAACCCAGTGATTAAGAGGACTGGAACTTTAAGGAGGCATGACCTCTATCTAGAGAGGAGAGGGAGGGTGGAGACTGAGTTCATGAGTACAATCATCTGGCCAATAACTTAATCAATCACAGCTACACAATGAAATGTCAACTAAAACTCTGAACACCAGAAGCGGATGGAGCTTCCTAGTTGGTGAACCTATCAATATGACTGGAGGGTTATATACCCTATGTGCCTCTGGGGAGAGGGCATGGAAGCTCTGCATTTGAAATTCTCCTGACCTCTCCATATGTGTCACTTCACTTGGCTGGTCTTAACCCATATTCTTTATAATGAAACTATTCTTAGTGCTTTCATGCATTCTATGTGTCAGTCTAGCGAATCAGTGAACATGAAGAGGGGAACCCCTGAATTTGTAGCCAAATGGTCAGAAATCCAAAGAGCTTGGGGATGACACTTGTGTCTGGTGTCTGAAATAGGGGTAGTCTTCTTAGGGACACCTTTAAATCTGTGGCGACTGACACTAACTTTGGGCTCTTAGTGTCAGAACTGAACTACACTAACTTGGTGTTGAAACAGAATAATACTATTTTTACTTAAAACTATCTTTAATTTTAGGACAATGGGTAGACCCTGAAGAATTTAACAGAGAAGTAACAGTACCCAATTTCCTTTAAAAAAAAAAAAAAGTAAGAGTCTGGCAAATAAGGGCAAAACTGGAAGAGAAGACATTGCAACAATCTACATGAGTAATAAAAGGGATATAACAGAGACAAAACAATAAATAAATCAAAGTAGGTAAGCATCAAAATGATTAATTTTAGGAAAAATCCCTAACCACAGAGGTGGAGTAGGGTAAGACCACAGATAGAATCTAAAAGTCAGGCAGTTACTACTTACAAAGCTATACTAATTAAAACAATGTGGTTTTGGCCTAAAAGTAGACAAACTCATCAAATGAAAAAAAAAACAAAAAACAGTGACCAAGAACAGACCCTCACATATATGATCACCTGAACAATCCTAATGGCCAGCAAGTATATGAAAAGGTGTTCAACTTTACTAATCATTAGAAAAATGCAAATTAAAACCATGATGCTCCCACATTCACAACTTCTATTAAACAGTGCTGAAACTCCAGCTAGAGCAATTAGACTATTAAAAAAAACATTCAAATAGGAAAGGAAGAAGTGAAGCTATCTTTATTCATAGGTGACATGAATTTTTGTGTAGAAAACTCTAAACACACACACACACACACACACACACACACACACACACACACACACAATCAGTTAATAAATTTGTCAAAGCTGCAAGATACAAAACCAACATACAAGAATCAATAATAGTCAAACCTTGAAAAAGGTGTGGGGATGGGATGGGGTTAGAACTGATCCACACACACATTCAAAATCGACATGTAACTTTTGGCTCCCCAAAAACTTAACTACTAATAGCGTACTACTGACCAGGAAGTCTATGTGTCAATTAACACATATTTTATACGTGTATTACATACTACATTCTTACAATTAAACTAGAGGAAAGAAAATGTTTTTTCAGATTGGCACAAATCTCCAAAAAACTATATTGAAAAAAATCCACATGTAAGTGAAGCCATACAGTTCAAACCCATGTTATTCAAGGGTCATCTGTGTATTTCTATACACTAACCTGATACACAATATGAAATGGTAATTTTCTTTTCAAAAAGGAAATTAAGAAAACCTTTTAATTTACAATAGCATCAAAAAGAATACATAAGAACAGATTTAACCAAGGATGTAAAGACTCTTATATTGAAAATTATACAGTATTACTGAAAGAAAAAGAAGACCTAAGTAAATGGATATATCTCATATTCACAGATTGCAAGACAATATTGTTAAGGTAACAACACTACCCAAAAAAATACAGATTCAGGGTAATCTTTATCAAAATCCCAATGGTGTTTTTTTGCAGAAGTAGAAAAACTGATACTAAAATTCGTAAGGAATCTCATGAGATCCCAGACAGCCAAAACAATCCTGAAAAATAAGGAAAAAGTTGGCAGACTCACACTTCTCAATTTATAAACATACTACAAAGCTATAATAATTGAAACACAGTGGTACCAGGTTAAAAATAGACATACAGAACAATGGAATAAAATAGAGAGCCCAGAAACAAAGCTTACTTGTATGGTCAACTGATTTCCAACATGAGTGCCAACACCATTTAACAGGGAAAAGACTCCAACAGTAGTTCTAGGTACATTGGGTATCCACATGAAAACAAAGTTGGATCCTTATAACATACTAAAAACTAGTCAAAATGGATCAAAGCCCTAAGTTTAAAAGCTAAAACTACATAATTTTTACAGGAAAATCTTTCTCACTGTGGGCTTCATGATGGTTCCTTAAGTAGGACAACAAAAGCTCAAGCAACAGAAACTAAAATTTTTAAAATTGTGTTTTAATAATGGATTGACATCTAGAGTATATAAAGAACTCCCACAAACCAACAACAAAAATTTTTAAAGACAATTAGCAGATGAAAAATGCTCAATATCATGAGTCATTACGAAAATACAAATCAAAACCACGACACCACTTTATACCCATCAGGTGGCTATTATCAGAAAGAAAAGAAAGTAACAAGTTTTGGCAAGGATGTAGAGAAATTGGAACCTCTGTGCACTGTTCTTGGGAATGTAAAAGAGTGCGACCACTTTGGAAAGGAGTATGGTGCCTTCAAATTTAAAAACAGAATTTCTATATGATCCAGAAATTCCAGTTGTGGAGAAATATCCAAAAGAATTGAAAGCAGAGCCTCAGGGAGATATTTGTAAACTCATGTTCACACTCTCAATATCCACAAGAGCCAAAAGGTGGCAGCAATTCAGTGTCTACTAGTAGGTGAATGGACAAACAAAATGTGATATATACATACAATGGAATACTACTGATACCTGCTACAAAATACAGATGAACCTTGAAGACATATTACATGAGAAAAGGCACACACAAAAGTGTATGTTATTTTATGATTCTCCTTTAGAATAGGCAAATTCACAGAAAGAGAAATAGAATAGAGGTTACTAGGGGCAAAGATAGGAAGTTATTATTTAATGGGTACTATCTGGGATGAAGGAAAGGTCTAGAAATGGATATGAGGGATGGTCACAAACATAGTGAATGTTCTTAATGCCAATCAATGGTATACACTTAAAATGGTTAAAATTGTAAATTTCTTATTATGTGAATTTTACCAAAACCTTCAAAAACACACAGAATGTTGCCACTACACATTCACCAGAATGGCTAGAATGGAAAATAAAAAATGTACGAAGTTCTGGCAAGGATGCCAAAAAACCTCAACTCTTAACTCACTGATAGTATAAAAGTTGGTAAAACCACTTTGAAAACCTATGTTAGCATATCTACTAAAGCTGAATACATGTATACCATAACAATTAAGCAATTCCACTTCCAGTTATACACTCAACTGAAATGCACCCCACATGGAAACAAAACTAGAACATTCTTAACCGCATGTATGGCCACTGCACTACTTAAAACAGAAAACTATCAAAATGCCATTAATTAAAATAAGTAAAATATTGTACAGCAATGAAAATAAAACAATCTGCAACAACACAGATGAAACTCACAAGTAATATAAATCCAAAAACATCAAACACAGAACACTTCACAGATTTTATTGAGAATCAAAAAAGTGTGATTTTAAGAATAAGGATGTGAGATTCTCAAGATGGCGGCATGAGTAGGGTGGAAGAAATCTCTTCCCAAAACCATATATATTTTGAAAATACATCAAATACAACTATTCTTAAAAGAGTGACCAGAAGATACAGTACACCAGGCAGGCTACATCTGTATCTGTGAGAACTCAACATCTCATGGAAAAGGGTAAGATACAAAGCCGTGACCTGGTGGGACCCAAGCACTCCCCGCATGCGAGCTCACCGGCAGGAGAAAAGAATCAGAGTGGGGAGGGAGTGGAAGCACAGGACTGCTAAATAACCAGCCCTAGTAATCTGCACTGGGAACACAGACACACACTGCATACTACACTGGATATTAGAGGAACAGAAAAGCAAAATCCGAGACTAAGACGGTAAACAGGTTCCCACACCTGGCTGCCCTGGGACAAAAGAAAAGCAGGCGCTTTAAAAGTCCTAAACATGTTTAACAGGTGGACAAAACCGTCCTGGCACACTCAGCCCAGCAGGCTGTTAACTTCAGGCGGCTTAACCCCCCAAGTGGCAACACAGCACTGCAGACCCTCACGGTAATAAACAGCCTGCAGTTCACTCCCTCCCAACCGGCACTGCAAGCAAACTGCCTGACCTGCCATTGCTACGTAACAGCTAGGGAGCAGCATCGCCCACTGCAACCACACAGAGGCTTCTCCCTGTGCGCAGCAAACGGGCCCAGACCCAGAGGCTGCCCTATGCGCACGGCTAACTGACACAGACAGAGGGCACTGGCGCAGAGTCCTGGAAGTAGGAAGGGGCTCTGTTCTCCCAGCGAATACGCGCTGCTCACCTGCAACCTCCGCCAGAGCCCTAGGCCATCCCAAGGGCTACCCCACACATGGCAGCACAGGGGATTAACCCAGAGGCTGCTCCCTGTGTGCAGTTGCTCTGCACAGGCAGCAGAGACTGGCACAGAGTACAGGAAGCATGAAGGGGCTACATTCTCGTGTCAGAACACACGACGCCCGCCAGTGACCCACACCAGTGCCCTAGGCCACCCCAAGGGCCGCCCTGCCCACGGTAGCTCAGGGAATTGACCCAGAGGCTGTTCCCTGTGTGCAGCTGACTGGCAGAGGCAGCGGAGATGGGCAAAGCAACCAGCAAGCAGGAAATATGCGCCACTCGCCGGCAACCACTCCCATCATCATGAAAAGGCAAAAGAACCTTGTTCAGTCCAAAATACCTCAAACACCAGAGAGAAGGCCTGGTGAGACTGAAATCACCCCTCTTCTTGAAAAAGAATTCAAAATAAAAGTCATAAGCATGCTGATAGAACTACAGAGAAATATGCAAGAGCTAAGGGATGAATTCAGGTGTAAGATAACAGAAATGAAACAATGAAAGGATTTAAGAGCAGACTGGATGAGGTGCAAGACACTGTTAATGGAATAGAAATCAGAGAACAGGAACACAGAGAAGCTGAGGCAGAGAGGGATACAAGAATCTCCAGGAACAAAAGAATATTAAGAGAACTGTGTGACCAATCCAAATGGAACAATATTTGCATTATAGGGGTACCAGAAAAAGAAGAAAGAGAAGAACAGATAGAAAGTGCCTTGGAAGAAATAATTGTTGAAAATGTCATCAAGCTGGGAAAGGAAATAGTCGCTCAGACCATGGAAGTCCACAGATCTCCCAATGACAAGGGACCCAAGGAGGAAAACACCAAGACATATAATAATTAAAATCACAAAGATCAAAGACAAGGACAGAGTACTAAAAGCAGCCAGAGAGAGAAAAAAGACCCCCTACAAAGGGAAGCCCATCAGGCTATCAGACTTCTCAGCAGAAACCTTAAAGGCCAGAAGGGAATGGCATGATATATTCAATGCAATGAAACAGGAGGGCCTCAAACCAAGAGTACTGTATCCAGGAACATTATCATTTAAATTTCAAGGATGGATTAAGCAATTCCAGATTGGCAAAAGTTAAGGGAATTTACCTCCCACACACCATCTCTACAGTGTATTTTAAGGGACTGCTCTAGACAGAAGTGATCCTAAGGCTAAATAGGTATCACCAGAGAAAATAAAACCACAGCAAAGAAAGCAGACCAAATACTAACTAAATTCAAAATAAAATCAGCTATCCACAAAATCAGTCCAGGGAAACACAAAGAGTACAGAATAAAACACCTAACATATAAACAGTGGAGAACGAAAAAAAAAGGGAGAGAGATAAAGAATCATCATACTGTGTATATAATAGCATAGGAAGTGAGTTAAGTTATTAGACTGTTAAATAGTAAAGAAGCTACCCTTGAACCTTTCGTAACCACGAATCCAAAGCCTGCAAAGGCAGTAAGTACATATCTATCCATAATAACCCTAAATGTAAATGGACCCTAAATGTACCAATCAAAAGACACAGAGTAATAGAATGGATAAAAAAGCAAGACCCATCTATATATGTGCTGCCTACAAGAGACTCACTGCAAACTCAAAAATATACACAGACTAAAAGTCAGGGGATGGGAAAAGATATTTCATGAAAACAATACAGAGAAAAAGGCAGGTGTTGCAGTACTTGTATCAGACAAAATATACTTCAAAACAAAGAAAGTAACAAGAGACAAAGAAGTACATTACATAATGATAAAGGGGTCAGTCCAACAAGAGGATATAACCATTGTAAATATCTATGCACCCAACACAGGAGCACCGACGTATGTGAAACAAATACTATCAGAATTAAAGGAGGAAATAGAATGTAATGCACTCATTTTAGGAGACTTCAACACACCACTCACTACAAAAGAGAGATCAACAGGACACAAAATAAATAAGGACACAGAGGCACTGAACAACACATTAGAACAGATGGACCTAACAGACATCTATAGAACTCTACACCCAAAAGCAGGAGGATACACACTCTTCTCAAGTGCACACAGAATATTTTCCAGAATAGACCACATACTAGGCCACAAAAAGAGCCTCAGTACATTCAAAATGATTGAAATTCTACCAACCAACTTCTCAGATCACAAAGATATGAAACTAGAAATAAATTGTACAAAGAAAACAAAAAAGCTCACAAACACATGGAGGCTTAACAACATGTGCCTAAATGATCAATGGATCAATGACTAAATTAAAACAGAGATCAAGCAATATATGGAGACAAATGTTAACAACAGCACAAAGCCCCAACTTCTGTGGGACACAGCGAAGGTAGTTCTATGAGGAAAGTATATAGCAATCCAGGCCTATTTAAAGAAGGAAGAACAATCCCAAATGAATAGTCTAACGTCACAATTATCGAAATTGGAAAAAGAAGAACAAATGAGGCCTAAAGTCAGCAGAAGGAGGGACATAATAAAGATCAGAGAAGAAATAAAATTGAGAAGAATATAACAATAGAAAACATCCATGAAATCAAGAGCTGATACTTTGAGAAAATAAACAAAATAGATAAGCCCCTAGCCAGACTTATTAAGAAAAAAAGAGAGTCTACACACATAACCAGAATCAGAAATGAGAAAGGAAAAATCACAACGGACCCCACAGAAATACAAAGAATTATTAGAGAATACTATGAAAATCTATATGCTGACAAACTGGATAACCTTGAAGAAATGGACAACTTCCTAGAAAAACACAACCTTCCAAGACTCACCAAGGAAGAAACAGTTATCTAAACAGACCAATTACCAGCAACAAAATTGAATCGGTAATCAAAAAACTACCCAAGAACAAAACCCCTGAACCAGATGGATTCACCACTAAATTTTATCAGACATTTAGGGAAGACATAATACCCATTCTCCTTTAAGTTTTCCAAAAAATAGAAGAGGAAGGAATACTCCCAAACTCTTTCTATGAAGCCAGCATCACTCTAATACCAAAGTCAGGGAAAGACACCACAAAAAAAAGAAAACTACAGACCAGTATCGCTGATGAACATAGATGCAAAAATACTCAACAAAATATTAGCAAACCCAATTCAAAAATACGTCGAGAGGATCATACACCATGATCAAGTGGGATTCATCCCAGGGATGCAGAGATGGTACAACATTAAAAAATCCATCAACATCATCCACCACATCAAAAAAGACAAACCACATGATCATCTCCACAGGTGCTGAAAAAGGATTCTACAAAATTCAACATCCATTCATGATAAAAATTCTCAACAAAATGGGTATAGAGGACAAGTACCTCAACATAATAAAGGCCATATATGACAAACCCACAGCCAACATCATACTGAACAGCAAGAAGCTGAAAGCTTTTCCCCTTAGATCGGGAACGTAAGACAAGGATGCCCACTCTCCCGACTGTTATTTAACATAGTACTGGAGGTCCTAGCCACGGCAATTAGACAAAACAAAGAAATAGAAGGAATCCAGATTGGTAAAGAAGTTAAACTGTCACTATATGCATATGACATGATGGTCCCATATCAATAATGTTTCCATCTTAAGACATAAAAAACCCTAAAGACTCCACTCCAAAACTACTAGAACTGATATCAGAATACAGCAAACTTGCAGGATACAAAATTAACACACAGAAATCTGTGGCTTTCCTATACACTAACAATGAGCCAATAGAAAGAGAAATCAGGAAAACAACTCCATTCACAATTGCATCAAAAAGAATAAAATACCTAGGAATAAACCTAACCAAAGAAGTGAAAGACCTATACCCTGAAAACTATAAGACACTCTTAAGAGAAATTAAAGAGGACACTAACAAATGGAAACTCATCCCATGCTCTTGGCTAGGAAGAATTAATATTGTCAAAATGGCCATCCTGCCCAAAGCAATATACAGATTTGATGCAATTCCTATCAAATTACCAACAACATTCTTCAACGAACTGGAACAAATAGTTCAAAAATTCATATGGAAACACCAAAGACAATATACAAAATATACAAAAGTCAATCACTTTTCTAGATACCAGCAATGAACAAGTTGAATATGAATTTAAAAACACAATGCTACTTACATTATAGTATTGAAATAGCTAAGTATAAGTCTAACAAAATGTGTACAAGATCTATGTAGTGACAAACCTCAGATGAAAGAAATTAAAGAACTAAATATTCCATGTTCATGGATAGGAAGATTCAAAATAGTCAAGATGTCAGTTCTTCCCAACTTGATCTACAGATTCAATGAAACCACATTCAAAATCCAAGCATATTGTTTTGTGGAGATAAATTGATTCTAAAGTGTATATAGAGCAGAAAAAGACTTGAGACTAGCTAACACAATATTGCAAAAGAAGAACAAAGTTGGAGGGCTGACATTACCCAACTTCAAGACTTACTGTGAAGCTACAGTAATCAAAAGAGCATGGTATTGGTGAAAGAATACACAAGTGAATGGAACAGACTACAAGCCAGGAATAGACCTAGGTAAAAATAGTCAACTCATCTTTGTTTTGACAAAGGAGCAAAGATAATACAATGCAGGAAAGATTATCTTCTCAACAAATGGTGTCAGAGCAGCAGGACATCCACATGCAAAAATGATTCTAGATAAAGACCTTCCACAAAATCTGAATCACAAAAATTAATTCAAAATGGTTCATACACTGAAATGTAAAACACAAAACTTTAAAGCCTTCTAAAATATAACAAAAGGAGAAAACCTACATGACAGTGGGTATGGCAATGACTTTTTAAATATAACACCAAAGGCATGATCCATAAAAGAAACAACTGATAGGCTGAACCTCATTAAAATAAACTTCTCTATGAAAGACAGTGTCAAGAGAATAAGACAAGCCACAGAATGGGAGGAAATATTTGCAAAAAAACACATCTGAAAAAGGACTGTTATCTAACATATGCAAAGAACTCTTAAAACATAAGAAAACAATGTTTTAAAAAATGGGCCACAGACCTTAACAAACACCTCACCAAAGATCTACAGATGGCAAATAAGCATATGAAAAGAACTCCACATCATATATCACCAGAGAAATACAAATTAAAACAGTAATATACCATTACTCACCTATGAAAGGCCAAAATTCAGAAAACTGACATCAAATGGTAACAAGGATGCAGAGCAACAGGAACTCTCATTCACTGCTGCTAGGAATGCAAAATGGAACACTTTGGGGGACAGTTTGGCAGTTCCTTACCAATCTAAACATACTCCTACCATATGCTCTAGCAATCATGCTCCTTGTTATCTACCCAAATGAAACAAGAACTTGGACACAGATGTTTATAGCACTTTTATTTATAACTGGCAAAACTTGGAAGCAACCAAGATGTCCTTCAGTAGGTGAATCGATAAATATACTGCTACATCCAAACAATGGAATATTATTCAGCACTAAAAAGAAATGTGCTATATCAAGCCATGAAAAGACATGAAGGAATCTTAAATACATATTACTAAGTGAAAATCCATGGTGAAAGGCTACATACTGCATGGTTTCAACTATACTGCATTCTGACAAGGCAAATCTATAAGACAGCTGAGAGATCACAGGTTGCCAAAGGTTAGCTGGGAAGGGGAAGATTAACAGGCAGAGCACAGAAGATTTTTAGAGCAAATGAAAATACTCTGTATGGTATTATAATGGTGGGTATGTGTCATTATACATTTGCAAAAACCCACAAAATGTACACCAAGAGTGAACCATGATGTAAATCTATGGACTTTGGGTGATGATGATGTGTCAATGTAGGTTCTTGAATTCTAACAAATGTACCACTCTGATGGACGATGCTGATAATAGGGGAGGCTATGTGGTAGAAAAGGGTATCCAGGAAATCTCAACACCTTCCTTTTAATTTTGATAAGAACTCTATTAAGTCTTGATTCTAAAAAAATCACAAAAAACAAATGATTCAAGTCAAATAAAAGAGACACAACAGCACACCATGCTATTATAACAAGTAACAACCTTCAGCTTCTTTTGTAGTCAGGCAATATATGAATTAGGATATCCACAGGACAGTAAATTCTTAAGTATTATATATAAGTAAGTTGACTATGACTTACTTCTGTGCCTCTTGAGTAAGTTTTGTTTCAGTTATGACTTGGAAATCATTTCTTTTCCATTCCCCAACTAATGTGGAGTTGTCTATATATATTACCAAGGAACAGTCATGCCTGATTAACAAAACTCTAAGTCTAAATGAATAAAACTTCTCCATTCTGATAAGTCATCTAATTTGCCTACAATTCTGGAACCTGAACCCTACTGATATTCATTACAGAAAAATGAACCATCACTTCACAGAATGTAAAAGCAATTATGGTGTATTTCATAGTGACTTACATTTATCAATGTCTGAAGTCAGCAGTTCACACAACCAACATGTTAAATCCAAAATCTTCCTTTTATCCCTAAGATCAGAAAAACTGTTACCTACCTTTCAGAAACTTCTTGCTTCAGTTGAGGAACGTCACCAAGTGCTGAATCAATATCCATGAAACGAAGTAAGTCTCGTTTTATACTAACAGAAGGCTTCTCCAAATCCTTGCCTGGTATTTCATAACCCCTCAATAAAGGATTTAAATCAGTTAGCTGTATCTCTGACCCCTCACTTTCTGTAAGACGGACCCGTTGGCCAGGAGAATTGGGAACACTATTCCCTTCTTGGTCAGAGCTGTTCTTTTGCTTTCCATCTCTCTGGGGCTTACTATTCAGCCCATCATCCCGGAAGCCTTTAGCAAACGGATTGTAATCTATTTTCAGCTGAGTAATCTGAATGTTCTGATAAGCTGTTACTGCAAAGAATTCAGTCTGTGGGAAAGTAAAAGTGTGGACACCAGGGCCATTTAACTGTATCACTTCAGTAGCCTTTTCTGCAGGCACCAAATGAAGCCTTGGCAGATAGCGATGCATAGAATGCAAGATGATATGCCCTTCTTGGTCCAGTGTATTGTTAGTAAGTTTGAGTTTATAGAAAGATACTGGTTGATGCATCCAATAATGACCTGTAGAAGGAGATTCTGGATGAATAAAAACCCTCCCCAAAATATGGGGTTCAGCTTTCCCACTGGGTTCCCACCAGCGACCATTCCACTTATAACGATGGTTATCCACAGGAGATATATCCATGACAAGGATATACTTCATATTTGAATCTAAACCTGTTATCCAGTAACGACAGTAAGGGAACATGCGTCTTCCCTGCTTGGTCAGAATCATCTCTGTGCTTCGATGATAGAACTCATTCCACATACTATTGTTATCCAAGGTGACAGTGATTCCTCCCACAGTACAGTCAGCTGGGAGACAAATCTTCCCTTTAGATTTTCCTGGTGATGACACACTGCTAGCCAAAGCACAGGCATCCCGATTAGTAACCAAAATTCCTTGATCGGTTTTGCCATTTCCTGGTTGTTTCAAGATAACAAAGAAAGTAGGTGCTGCTCCTGCCACTGTCCCACCATCTTGATTATTAGCCAATATAATCTGCTGTTTCTCCTCCATGATTCCAGGGGGTAACTCAGTAGTCATATACCAGTAATCACCACATAGTCACAATGACCTTCCCAGCCTAAAAAAACAAGCAAAAAATCAAAACACAAAAACCCATCAATTAAGTGAATATTTACATCAAAAACACAAGAATGATTGTTATCCCAAAAATAGATTTCCTAAATTCTTCTAAGACTTTGCTTCTACCTTTCTCTCAATCACTGCAAAGATATTCATTCTGAAATATTCACTCAACTTTTTAAAGTTCATTCTAATCTCATTAGTTAAATCACTCATCTCCCAGCCCTCTAATTATTCAGTATAGGTAACTATAATCTCACATAAAAGTAAACAAAAGCATATATTTGCTTTAGCAAAATTAAAAGTACATAAGTAAAAAATATAAGATTAAACTGGAAGGTTATCTGTATTTAAAAAGAATCCCAATACTTTACGACTTTGCCAGGTTTTCAATACATAGCAAATTATCTTTTGGATGGGTAAAAATAAATAATTCCCATGTTACCACTGTACAGAATTAGCTATTTATTATGGTACTGGCATGTGTTCATAAATAAGTAGGGAGGTATCTTAACTTGTTAGTACATATATTTAAAGAGACCATGACAAATCACTGGAACTTATTGGGAAAGAAACAACTGACTCTACACCCAGACCCTATAATGAAAAAAAATCCCACAGGGAGCAAACATTTTAATTCCCACCAACAAGTTTTTTTAACTCGTAAACAAATCTTAAGAAAAATATTTCAATGGGGTTTGTGGGGGTGACTTGGAGAGGTGGGGAGCCTAGTAAACATAATGCTGTTCATGTAATTGTAGATTAATAACAATAACAAAAAAAAAACATTTCAGTAAGTAGGACATAAAACCTAGAAGCCAGTAAGGCAAAAAAAAAAAAAGATGTACATGTAAACTTAAAGTCTGGCCAAACTATCCAAGCATAATCAAACAAACAGCAAATGACTAACTGGGAAAAGGTATGTGCAACTTTTATCACTAAGAACTCCCTTCCCTAATGCACATAGGGTTTCCACAAATCAACAGAACCAAAATTCTAATAGAAAAATGGGCAAAGGATAGAAGAGTAAATAGCTATGAAATTTACATATAATCAGAATAAGAAAAATATTACTCTGAGAAAATATCCCAAAAATGGAATCATAATATATGTGTTTTTTTGGGTATAACTTTTAAGAATTAACTACTTTATATATACACACCAACACAGGAGCACTGACATATGTGAAACAAATACAGAAACAAAGGAGGAAATAGAATGTAATGCATTCATTCTACGAGAATTCAACACACCACTCACTCCAAAGGACAGATCAACCAGACAGAAAATAAGTAAGGACACAGAGGCACTGAACAACACATTAGAACAGATGGACCTGACATCTCCAGAACTCTACACACAAAGGCAGCAGGATACACATTCTTCTCAAGTGCACATGGAACATTCTCCAGAATAGACCACATACTAGGCCACAAAAAGAGCCTCAGTAAATTCCAAAAGATTGAAATTCTACCAATCAACTTCTCAGACCACAAAGGTATATCTCCAGAATAGACCACATACTAGGCCACAAAAAGAGCCTCAGTAAATTCCAAAAGATTGAAATTCTACCAATCAACTTCTCAGATCACAAAGGTATAAAACTAGAAATAAATTGTACAAAGAAAACAAAAAGGCTCACAAAAACACATGGAGGCTTAACAACATGTGCCTAAATGATCAATAGATCAATGACCAAATTAAAACAGAGATCAAGCAATATATGGAGACAAATGTTAACAACAGCACAAAGCCCCAACTTCTGTGGGACACATCGAAGGCAGTTCTATGAGGGAAGTATATAGCAATCCAGGCCTATTTAAAGAAGGAAGAACAATCCCAAATGAATAGCCTAATTCACAATTATTGAAACCAGAAAAAGAAGAACAAATGAGGCCCAAAGTCAGCAGAAGGAGGGACATAATAAAGATCAGAGAAGAAATAAATAAAATTGAGAAGAATATAACAACAGAAAAAATCCATGAAACCAAGAGCTGGTTCTTTGAGAAAATAAACAAAAGAGATAAGCCCCTAGCCAGACTTATTAAGAAAAAAAGAGAATCTACACACATAAACAGAATCAGAAACAAGAAAGGAAAAATCACGATGGACCCCATAGAAATACAAAGAATTATCAGAGAATACTATGAAAACCTATATGCTAACAAACTGGATACCAAGAAGAAATACACAACTTCCTAGAAAAATACAATCTTCCAAGACTGACCCAGGAGAAACAGAAAATGTAAACAGACCAATTACTTGGAACAAAATTGAATCAGTAATCACAAAACTACCCAAGAACAAAATCCCCGAGCCAGATGGATTCACCACTGAATTTTATCAGACATATAGAGAAGACATAATACCCATTCTCCTTAAAGTTTTCCAAAAAACAGAAGACAAAAGAATACTTCCAAACTCGTTCTATGAGGCCAGCATCACTCTAATACCAAAACCAGGCAAAGACTCCACCAAAAAAGAAAATTACAGACCAACACCGCTGATGAACAAAGATGCAAAAATACTCAACAAAATATTAGCAAACCAAATTCAAAAATAATCAAGAGGATCATACACCATGACCAAGTGGGATTCATCCCAAGGATGCAAGAATGGTACAACTTTCGAAAATCCATCAACAACATCCACCACATAAACAAAAAGGACAAAAACCACATGATCATCTCCATAGATGCTGAAAAAGGATTCAACAAAATTCAACATCCATTCATGATGTTGAACTCTCAACAAAATGGGCATAGAGGGCAAGTACCTCAACATAATGAAGGCCAAATATGACAAACCCATAGCCAACATCACACAAAAGAGCGAGAAGCTGAAAGCTTTTCACCTAAGATCAGGAAGAACACAGGGAAGTACACTCTCCCCACTGTTCTTCAACATAGTAATGGAGATCCTAGCCACAGCAATCAGACAAAACAAAGAAATAAAAGGCACCCAAATTGGTTAGGAAGAAGTCAAACTGTGACTGTTTGCAGATGACATGATATTGTACATAAAAAACCCCAAAGAATCCACTCCAAAATTATTACAATTAATATCTCAATTCTGCAAAGTTGCAGGATATAAAATTAATACACAGAAATCTGTTGTTTTCCTATACACTAACAATGAACTACGAGAAAGAGAAATCAGGGAAACAATTCCATTCACAATTGCATCAAAAAGAATAAAATACCTAGGAATAAACCTAACCAAGGAAGTGAAAGACCTATGCCCTGAAAACTACAAGACACTCCTAAGAGAAATTAAAGAGGACACCAAATGGAAACTCATCCCATGCTCTTGGCTAGGAAGAATTAATATTGTCAAAATGGCCATCCTGCCTAAAGCAATCTACAGATTCAATGCAATCCCTATCAAAATACCCACAACATTCTTCAACAAACTGGAAGAAATAGTTTTAAAATTCATATGGAACCACAAAAGACCCCAAATAGCCAAAGCAATCCTGAGAAGGAAGAATAAAGCAGGGGGGACCTCGCTTCCCAAATTCAAGCTCTACTATAAAGCCACAGTAATCAAGACAATCTGGTACTGGTACAAGAACAGACCCATAGACCACTGGAACAGAATAGAGTCCAGATATTAACCCAAGCATATATGGTCAATTAATATATGATAAAGGAGCCATGGACATACAATGGGGAAATGACAGCCTCTTCAATAGCTGGTGTTGGCAAAACTGGACAGGTTCATGCAAGAGAATGAAACCGGATTATTGTTTAACCCCATACACAAACGTAAACTCGAAATGGATTAAAGACTTGAATGTAAGTCATGAAACCATAAACTCTTAGAAGACAACATAGGCAAACATCTCCTGAATGTAAGCATGAGCAACTTCTTCCTGAACCCATCTCCTCAAGAAAGGTAAACAAAAGCAAAAATGAACTCATGGGACTACATTAAACCAAATAGTTTTTGTACGGCAAAGGATACAAAAAGGCATCCTACAGTGTGGGAGAATATATTTGTAAATGACATATCTGACAAGGGGTAAACATCCAAAATATATAAAGAACTTACACACCTCAGCACCCAAAAAGCAAATAATCCGATTTACAAATGGGCAGAGGATATGAAGAGACGAGATGGTTCTCCAAAGAAGAAATTCAGATGGCCAACAGACACATGAAAAGATGCTCCACATCGCTAATCATCAGGGAAATGCAAATTAAAACCACAATGAGATATCATCTCACATCAGTAAGGATGGCCAGCATCGAAAAGACTAAGAACAACAAATGTTGGTGAGGATGCGGAGAAAGGGGAACCCTCCTACACTGCTGGTGGGAATGTAAGCTAGTTCAACCATTGTAGAAAGCAATGTGGAGGTTCCTCAAAAAACTAAAAACAGAAATACCATTTGACCCCGGAATGCCACTCCCTGGAATATACCCAAATAATACAACTTCTCAGATTCAAAAAGACATATGCATCCCTATGTTCATCGCAGCAGTTTTTACAATAGCCAAGATATGGGAGCAAGCTAAGTGTCCATCTGTAGATGAATGGATAAAGAAGATGTGGTACATATATACAATGGAATACTATTCAGCCATAAGAAAGAAACAAATCCTACCACTTGCAACAACATGAATGGAGCTGGAGGACAGTACGCTCAGTGAAATAAGCCAGGCAGAAAAAGACAAATGCCAAATGATTTCCCTCATTTGTGGAGTATAACAAGAGGCAAAACTGAAGGAACAAAATGACAGCAGACTCAGGGACTCCACGAATGAACTAGTGGTTACCAAAGGGAAGGGGTGTGGGAGGGCAGGTGGGGAGGGAGGCAGAAGGGGATTGAGGGGTATTATGTTTAGTACACACGGTGTGGGGGATCATGGGGAGAACAGTGTACCACATAGAAGGGACACAGTGGATCTTTGGCAACTTGCTGCACTGATGGACAGTGACTGCATTGGTGTATGGGTGAGGACTGGATAAATGTAGTAACCACATTGTTTTTTCATGTGAAACCTTCCTAACAGTATATATCAATCATACCTTGATAAAAAATTTAAAAAAAAACTGGATCATTGTCTACCCCATATACAAAAGTACATTCAAAATGGATCAAAGAATTGAATGTAAGTCATGAAACCATAAAACTCTTAGAAAAAAACATAGGCAAAAATCTCTTGGACATAAGCATGAGCAACTTCTTCATGAGCATACCTCCCCAGACAAGGGAAACAAAAGCAAAAATGAACAAGTGGGACTATATCAAGTTGAAAAGCTTCTGTAAAGCAAAGGACACCATCAGTAGAAAAGGCATCCTACATAAAGTATGGGAGATTATATTCATAAATGACATATCCGATAAAGGGTTGACATCCAAACTATATAAAGAGCTCATGCACCTCAACAAACAAAAAGCAAATAAGCCAATTGAGAAATGGGCACAGGATCTGAACAGACACTTCTCCACTTCTCCAAGAAGAAATTCAGATGGCTAACAGGCACATGAAAGATGCTCCACACCCCTAATCATCAGAGAAATGCAAATTAAAACCACAATGAGATATCACCTCACACCAGTTGGGATGGTCACCATCCAAAAGACAGACAACAACAAAATGTTGGCAAGGATGTGAAGAAAGGGGAACCCTCCTACACTGCTGGTGGGAATGTAAATTAGTTAAGCCATTGTGGAAAGCAGTACGGAGGTTCCTCAAAAACTAAAATTAGGAATTCCATTCGACCCAGGAATTCCACTGCTAGGAATTTACCCTAAGAATACAGGAACCCAGTTTGAAACAGACATTTGCACCCATATGTTTATTGCAGCACTATTTACAATAGCCAAGAAATGGAAGCAACCTAAGTAGATGAATGCATAAAGAAAAAGTGGTACATATACACAATGGAATATTATTCAGCCATAAGAAGAAAACAGATCCTACCATTTGCAACCACATGGATGGAGTTAGAGGGTATTGCTCAGTGAAATGAGCCAGGTGGAAAAAGAAAAGTATCAAATGATTTCACTCATCTGTGGAGTGTAAGAACAAAGAGAAAAACTGAAGGAACAAAACAGGAGCAGACTCACAGAACCCAAGAATGGACTAACAGTTACCAAAGGGAAAGGGACTGGGGAGGATGGGTGGGAAGGGAGGGATAAGGGGGAAAAAAGGGGCATTGCAGTTAGCAGACATAATGTAGGGCGGAGCATGGGGAAGGCAGTACAACAAAGAGAAGACAAGTAGTGATTCTATAGTATCTTACTACGCTGATGGACAGTGACTGTAATAGGGTATGTGGGGGGGACTTGATAATGGGGGGAGTCTAGTAAACATAATATTGATTGCTCATGTAATTGTACATTAATGATACCATAAACATGGGCGACTTCTTCATGAACATATCTTCCCGGGCAAGGGAACAAAAAGTAAAAATGAACAAGTGGGACTATATCAAGCTGAAAAGCTTCTGTACAGCAAAGGACACCATCAATAAAACTAAAAGGTACCCTATAGTATGGGAGAATATATTCATAAATGACAGATCAGATAAAGGGTTGACATCCAAAATATATAAAGAGCTCACACACCTCAACAAACAAAAAGCAAATAATCCAATTAGAAAATGGGCAGAGGAGCTGACAGACAGTTCTCCAAAGAAGAAATTCAGATGGCCAACAGACACATGAAAAGATGCTTCACATTGCTAGTCATCAGAGAAATGTAAATTAAAACCACAATGATTATTAAAAAAAAAAAAATACGGGAGAAATGTGGGATTCACATATAAATCAAGTATAAAAATCAAACGAATATTCATATTTGACCTATAGTTCATAATGCGTGATCAAAACCCAAAGTTTCTGTGATGATTGTCCTTGTACTGTTCACCATTTAAGAGCTTATTCACTATGTAAGAATTTGTTCACCATGTAAGAACTTGTTCGTTATGCTTCAGAAGATTGGAGACTGTTGAGAACTAGGCTTGGGGTTGATTAATGATTGTGCATTGAGTCCCCTATACAGAATTTTATTGTTGTTAAAAACTACTTGATCAATAGATATGATCTCAAAAAAAAAACAAAACACAATGAGATATCACCTCACACCAAAATAAATTTTTTTAGAAGAAAAACAAAATTTAAAAAAAAGTGAAATTAACTGGAAAACAACTGTTTATGCAGAATAGTAACATTTCAATATGTAATCATTATAAGAAATTAATAATTTTTAATTTTATATTAAAAAATTTTAATTCAAAAAAGAATTAACTTAATTAGTTTTTACTTTTTGAACAGGTTGTATATTCATACAATAGAAAATTTAGAAACTGTGGTCAGAGTATATATTTTCCCAGCCACCCAGCTTTTATATATATATAAAAGAAAAAATTCAGACGGCCAAGAAATAGAGAGTCCAGATATAAACCCAAGCATATATGGTCAATTAATATATGACAAAGGATCCATGGATATACAATGGGGAAATGACAGCCTCTTCAACAGCTGGTGTTGGCAAAACTGGACAGCTACATGTAAGAGAATGAAACTGGATTACTGTCTAGCCCTGCACACAAAAGTAAATTCAAAATAGACCAAAGACCTGAGTGTAAGTCATGAAACCATAAAACTCTTAGAAAAAAAACATAGGCAAAAAATCTCTTGGACATAAACATGAGCAAGTTCTTCATGAACATCTCCCTGGGCAAGGGAAACAAGCAAAAATGAACAAGTGGGACTACATCAAACTAAAAAGCTTCTGTACAGCAAAGGACACCATCAGTAGAACAAAAGGCATCCTACATACACTATGGGGGAATATATTCATAAAGGACAGATCCGATAAAGGGTTGATATCTAAATTATATAAAGAGCTCACGCACCTCAACAAACAAAAAGCAAATAATCCAATTAAAAAATGGGCAAAGGTGCTGAACAGACACTTCTCCAAAGGAGAAATTCAGATGACCAACAGGCATTTGAAAAGATACTCCACATCACTAATCATCAGAGAAATGCAAATAAAAACCACAATGAGATATCACCTCACACCAGTTGGATGGCCAACATCCAAAAGACAAACCACAGCAAATGTTGGCGCGGATGTGGAGAAAGGGGAACCCTCCTACACTGCTGGTGGGAATGTAAATTAGTTCAGCCATTGTGGAAAGCAGTATGGAGGTTCCTCATAAAACTCAAAATAGAAATACCATTTGACCCAGGAATTCCACTCCTAGGCAGTTACCCTAAGAATGCAGGATCCCAGTTTCAAAAAGACATATGCGCCCCTATGTTTACCGCAGCACCAGTTACAATAGCCAAGAAATGGAAGCAACCTAAGTGTCCATCAGTAGATGAATGGATAAAGAAGATCTGGTACATAAACACAATGGAATATTATTCAGCCATAAGAAGAAAACAGATCCTACCATTTGCAACAACATGGATGGAGCTAGAGGGTATTATGCTCAGTGAAATAAGCCAGGCATAGAAAGACAAGTATCAAATGATTTCCCTCATCTGTGGAGCATAGGAACAAAGCAAAAACTGAAGGAACAAAACAGCAGCAGACTCACAGAACCCAAGAATGGACTAACAGTTACCAAAGGGAAAGGGACTGGGGAGGATGGGTGGGAAGGAAGGGATAAGGGGAAAAAAGGGGCATCACGATTAGCATACATAATGTAACGGGGTTGGGGGGAGGACTGAGAAAGGCAATATACACAGAGAAGACAAGTAGTGATTCTATAGCATCTTACTATACTGATGTACAGTGACTGTAATGGGGTATGTGGTGGGGAGTTGATAATAGGGGGAGTCTAGTAACCAAAATGTCATTTAAGTAATTGTACATTAACAATACCAAAATAAAATTTAAAAAAAAAAAGAAGTTTCATAGAGGTGTTGTGAAGTGTGGAAGTCAACAGGTATTCTCATCTAACCAGATACTGAGAGCACAAAATGACATAATTTCTAATAGTAAAGGATAACATCAAAATAAATACCAGTAGTACAAATGTATATATCCTATGAAACAGCAGTCCTTCTAGGTATTTATCTTAAATACACATGTGCACACACATCCATGATTAATGAAATATATAAGATTATTCCCTGCATTCCCTTTTAAAACAGCAAAAGATGGGAGATGAGTCCAACAATAGAGATTGATTAAATAAATGGTGATACATCCATAGAGTGGAATATTCTGCAAGTATAAAAGAGAATATATACATTTTATGGATTCATACAAAATTACCTACAAGATAATTTAGGGCAAAATGTGCTTGAGAGAGTTGTTGATTATGCTACACTTCTTTATAAAGTTGGGGGTGAAAAGCCAAAAATAGAAGAGAATATATGTGTATCTGCTTTACAGAGATGGACTATCTGTAAAGATAGAAAAGAAACCAGTAGTACTGGCTATATCAAGGGAAAACTGGGTGGCTGAGAAAATATATACTCTGACCACAGTTTCTACAGTTTTAATCCAATGAATACACAACCTGTTCAAAAACTAAAAACTAAATTTGTTAATTCTTAAAAGTTGTAACCAAAAAACCACATATATTATATGATTGCACTAATAGGAAATTAATAGGCAAATCTACAGAGACAAAAATAAATGATGGTTGCCAAAGGAGGGAGAGAGGGATAACTGGAACAACTCCTAATAGGTATGGAGTTTCTTTTGGGGATGATGGAAATCTTCAGAACTAAAAACTACTGAAGTGTATCCTTTAAAATAGTGAATTTTATATGAATTTTATCCCAGTAAAAAAATATAAAGAAGTCTGATTGTTAAATTCAACTGGTTTTATACTAAAACTGATGTGCTAAATTACCTAAATATTCTACAAGACATAAAGCTATCACCTCCAATTAACCTTATGTGAATAAAACAAAATACTACATCAATACTCCTGTGAAAGTAGATTAATAATTTTTATTAAATTCATCCATTCACTGGTGCTCCTCATTTTAATTAAAATGTTAAATTTTACCTTTCATCAAAGCTCCTGACCAGCAGCAAAAGCATCTGATCTGAATTTTACCTCTTCTTTCAGGAATTTTACCTCTTGCTTTCAGAGAAGCAAACAAACAAAAAAAAAGCTCCAATACTTAAGACATGTTAGCCTGAGCATAAGAGTTATTTTAAAAATCAAGACTTCAAAAAGGTTGGCTAATGTTTCCTATTATGGCTAGATATAAAAATAGAAACCCATTTTCTACCACTAAAGCACTAATACCCAGAAAAGGTGAAAAGAATCTCTCCTCTGATTTGGAGTTTATTTTTAAGAGATAGATAAAATTGAAGGTGATTATTTTCAAAAGCTGCCTCAAGCTTAAGGCAAGTTGTTTATTCCCTAAAACCAGCAAGTTTAGACAATACCTGTCAGAGATTGATAAAACAAAATTTACAGAGACTTTTAAGTCACAAATGACTTTGTAAAAGTAAAGCTTAGAGAACTCACAAAAACTAATATCTCTACAATGATTTTTAGTTCAAACAATACAAACTCCTGCATTTAGTCCATAAAGTTCAAAGTCTTGTCACAAATCAACTATTTATGAGCAATTACACAAAACATTCATATTAAAAGTGCATTTAAATATGACCAAGGCAGCAAAGAACTACTCATACAAACCTATGAGTACATTAAACGGTTCAGAATCTCTTAAACATTACCTTCTATAATATTAAAATCTTGATTCTCAGATCATTACAGGTAAAACAATGGCAAAAAGTTTAAACCAATGCTTTAAGAATCACTCTTTTAAAAATTAATCTATGAAGTGTCAAAGATTCAACTGACAAATCCAGTTCAATGCTTCATAGACTGCACTGAAGTAAATTTTATTCTAACTTTATATATACACACATTTTAAATGTTTGCTTTTACCTCAACAAAATTAAGTGCAGAGAAGTCAGACTGCCCTGTTTGTACACAGGTATCTAAGATAGTAAAAAGAAAAAGATAAAAATGTGTGGTATGAAATTAGGAAGAAGTCAGAACTTTCAGACTTTTGATTTCCTAAGGTCTTTTTTAAATCTTCCAATTAAATTATTCCACGGATTGATCAAAATACATAAAATCAAAAGCCTAAATTATGATCAAATCTCTACCTTGAACCATACATTGCTACTGGTTTAGGAACAGAAATCAAATTCTTATTCCACATTAATCTGCAAGCACAGATTCCACTTCAAGTATTTGCCTATGCTTTAGGGATACAATATTGTGGTTTTAATCAAAGCACAGTCAATTCAGCCTATTCAACCGTTTCACTCACAAAATAGTATTCTAAAGTCCAAGACAATCTAAACCAATTGCAAAAATCAAATTTACTTTAGGAAGGTCTAACCTACTCATGAAGAAATAAATTTCCTTTCAGGAGTATTCTAAAAATACTCTCTATTTGGCTCTCTAAAAGCTTTAAGAAGACCACAGTTTGGGTATACACATGTAACTCCACATCCAAAAAATCTCAGTTCAGCTTTTCAAGATCAGGCATTTATTTACATAAAATAACTATAATAATAAGCCCAGAAGAAAGTTTAGATGTGGATGAGAAATACACTAACATTCTGAAAATATCACCATCCACAGACACACACACACACACACACACTCTCTCTCTTTCACAGAGAATGTTTTCAGGTAAGTAATGTGCTAAGTTCCATACATAAAACTGTTAGAATTTCAGAGTCCCTGCTCTAAATGTCTCTTCACCAATGACCTCTCTGGAAAATGTTTAACTACTAAAGTAATAACCCTTAAACAACCTAGAAAATATACTAGTTAGTTTACTAGGTAGTTACCTAATTCAATGATTCATGTACTGTGCACCCCAAAAAAAGGAAAAAAGGGGAAAAAAAGCATCAAATCAAAATTCCAAATCAATACTTACTCTAAAACACAAAACATTCAAATTTTTGCTGGTCAACCCATCCTGAATTATTAGCTTGCTAATAATAAATAACCATAACTTTTCATGTAACAAATGCATTACTATATGGTAGGCACCAAGATATTTTGTTCCTTAATATAATCACTACAAGAATGACTAAATTAAATCAACATTTCTGAACCTCAAATTTTAAGAGACCGGGCTCACTCTTATTTCAGTATATGCCAGTATACAACAGATCCATAAATTTGAAAGACCTTAAAAAAGTAAAATTTGGATATAATCATAAAATATGATAGCAAATGATGGCAAACACAGCCAATACCAGCTCTTAACCATCATTAGGTTAATTTTAATAATTAGATAAGTGATACTGGGTATCTATTAGTAAACACATCAGAACAGACAAATCCTGGGCACTTTATCATCATCACAACTCTCTTAAGGTAAATTTCAAAATATCTGAAGTGCTTTAGGTTTTAAGGCACGGAATTGCATTTGCCTAATATAGAGTACCATTCCCACATCTATCCCCAGACAACCACGCTTTATGCTGGCTTCAGGAGCACTTTCTATTACTAGGAATGGTTCCTTAACTACAATTTACCAAGATTTGAAAGCTTTCATATCCTTAGCAGTTGCAAAGTAGAATTTGAAGAACTAACTTTTCTGGCAGAAATGCACGGTAACTAAACAGCCACCCTGCCTTGGAGTAAGTGTGGCAAGGTACCCAGGACACTGCATTTTCCTCAGGTCCCAAGTACGTGTTTCCTATAAAGTGAATGCAACCCACTCAACTCACACAACCGCTTAAACACAACCCTACGGCATCAAGAAGCAATAGCGTTGATCCCATACCCTTGGAAGTGAAAAGGCCGCCTGCAAGCCCCCGGGAGGAACAGTCGCCGTCGACTATCAAGGGCCCACAAGTGCTTTTCAGGCCAAGAACCACGTGAAAAAATACCGCAAGGAAAGCTCTTCCGGGCAAGAGAAGTCCCAACAGATCACGTGCTCCAGCCGGAACCCGCCAGTCACTCCGCGGGAGCCAGGCGGTTTCTGTTACCGTGGAGACTACAGAACAAGCCACCCTGCCCTCCCAGGACAGTCCTCTTCCCAGAAGCCGTCCAGCCAGCTCAAGACACTTTCCCTGCAGCCTAGCCGCGGCGTCGTGCCCAAAAAGAAGCTGCGGAGCAGGGACAGTGTTTGCCAGGGACTGAGCTGCAGAAGCCTGGGGAGCTTCACAACAAGCACAGGCGGCGCACGGGTGGGCTCGAGAGTTCTGATCCACGTGTCTGTTCCGGCGACGCAAACCCTGTGAGAGGTCTTCCCTCACAAGGAAGTGTAACTTTGGCTACCCATGTTATTCTGCCTTCAGTAACCCTTCCTTTTCGGACCTTTCACCCTCCCGCTTCCACTCTCTCCAGTAGAGTTCCGAAGGTAAAGCAAAAATCTTCACAGCCAAGACACTACCACTTTCTTCAACCCAGTCTGAAATGATTCCTAACTTCTCCATACTCTTCGCATAGATTCCTCAACTTTGGTTACCGGTGCCCGGAGCGGTTTGTTCCAGATCCACCAACCACGGAGGGCAGAGACCTGCTTGACAATTTTACATAAGCAGGGAGCCTCATAAAAAGAGAACGAGCCAAAGGCTGCCACACAGAGGAAAAAAGAAAATAACACCTGCGCTTCCCACCTGTTTTCCCCGCCCTCATTTCTGCACTTAAGAACCACCGGTCCTTTGTTTACCAAGTTCCCACTCTTTCACAGGTCACTTCGTCGCCGTACTTCATCATTAAACTCACGCTCCAGCCTCAACCAACTTGCCCGGAAATTACAGACTACAAGAGACGTTTGCACAGGTGTCAAAACGCTGCACACAGCGCCTCAGAAAAGCGACGTCAGCACCATTTCCCTCGGAGTTTTGGAACCCCTGGACCTGAGCTCTAAAATGCAAACCACACAAGCACAGCTCTCGACCTGAAGCCCCGCACCCGGCTGGAAGTCGTCACGCGGATCGTACCATGCGGTGCGGCACCCCACGCACGCGAGGGCAGGGCTGCGCCCTGAGCGCTTCTCACCCCGCCCGCCTCGTGGCCGCTCTCTGGCGTCGATGTTCCCAGTTAGTTCGCTGCGCGATGCGGAAGTGAGGCCGGGGACGCGGGCGAGGTGACATGCGCAGCCTCGCTCAGGGGACCATACGCGCGCGCCAAAGGCAGCCAGCCCGGCGCAAGGCCCGGCCTGGCCGGGGCGTGCGAAGATCGCTCAGTAGAACGCTTCCCACACCGTTAAAATCCACAAGAGCTTCAAACTCTCGAGAAACTCCAATCGGGCCAGTAACTAAAGCAACGCCCTCCACCCAGGCCCGAGAGTTACCGCGCAGGGCGTAACTGGCCTCACCCGGAGTCCTTCACATCCCGCGGGGGGCGGGTTATTCTGTTCAGTTCGCACACCGTGTGTCCGCTCCAGCTGAAGAGCGTGCGCGCGCACCGGACGTCCACGTCACCGCGCACGCGCTCCTACCCGCTCGGAGCCCGCCGCGCAAGCGCAAGAGGAGGCGCGAGCAGCACCTCCCTCGCCCCTCCCCCAATACCAGGAGGCCAAACGGCCCCGGAGCAGCGACAAGACCCTTGGGATCCGCCCCTGGAGCTGAAGCCGCTGCCTTTCCGGGTACCAGGAACCAACAAAAGCCTGCTGAAGCTTCCAGAATCAAGAAAGGCGAGGCAGGAGGAAAGCACCTCAATTCCCTCAGCCTCGCAGACGAAGCCTTCGTGAAAACTCTGAAACCTCTGCCCGCGGGCTTTCTCAACTGTGCCTTCCACCGTTTCCCTAGGGCTCCTCGCCAGCCCCGCCCCTGCCGCGCCCAGCCCCACCCACAAGGGGCTGCGCGGCCCCCGGGGCTTCACGAGCCCGTCAAATGAAACCGAGATCTTCCTTCCCGGTGTGCTGTGGGCTTCAATAGCGCCAGGACGTCGGGAAGCAGTGAAGAAAAGCCCTTGGAATAGGTGGCCGAATTTACAACATCGACGACGGAAGACCACTAGGAAAGTAGGGAGGAGACCAAAAACCTCCCTGCCGGGTGGTAAGGAACAAAGAACAGTTGTCACTAACTTGCCTGATAAAAAATATGTCCTGATAAAAGAGTAAAACGTGGAAACAAGAATTTTGCACGATAGAAAGTGCTGTGTAAGTTTTAATGCCTTGTTCCTCTGTTTTCAATTTTTGTTCAAGATACAGCTATGGAGTGCAAAGAAAAAAAATTGCTGAGTTACCTATTGTGTCAGGCACTTGCTGAACTAAGTTAACCAACAATATTTCTCCCAACCAAACATCAAAAATTATCTTCCTTCTTCCCTACCCTTTACCAACCACTCTTTTCTTCTATGCTGCTAAAGTTCCAGTAAAAAGAGTTATTTAAAGTGAGAAAGAAAAGAGACAAAATAGAAGTAGGTAGTAAGCAGTGGTCTGTGTTTCCAAACTGTTTTCTTTCATTCTCTTAGATGAATCACCAAGTCCTGAGAACCTACTTACATGCTAGGTGACTTCATACAAAACACTATGGAGAACGAGGAAGTTGAAGGAGCCAAGAAGAGGAGGTTTATCCAACAGGACTGATCTGAGCTGGACTCCAGGCATATTAGGAAGCATCTTCTTTCCCTCCATTCTACTCTTCCTGAGAGGATATGCCATTATCATGGGAAGAAACTGCTGGAATTATTATGGACTGGAAAATACATAGGCTAAAGTTTACAAACTTATGAGGTTGACATAGCATTAATGTCAACAAGAGCATTAATAGTGCAACAAATGAATACCAGCAAGATCCTAGGCAAAACTGAAAAGTAACAGTTTCTTTGATATCTTCCTCCTCTTCCCTGACCACAAGAACCTCTTTCCTGCAAGCTGCCTTGTCAGCATCTCCCACCTCATCCAAGAATGTCTTCCACTCAAGGATCTAAGGTTTCCTCATATAAAATTTCCATTTTCTGAGACATTTGTGTTGATTTAGCATTAAAGCATCTGATCCTAAGATGTAAATGACTGAGGACTGGTTAATAACCATGCCTAGTGGTAGCTACATCCCAAAAGAGATTTTAACACAAGGTAACACAAATGGTATCTCTAATTGGGAATCTGTGAGGACACCCTGCGGGAGAGGGAGAATGGAGATTTTCTTCTGCCACTCTTTCCCTACCTACATCAAGCAAACATACAAAATGCCAGGTACATTAAAAAACATCAAATTTTCAAGATTCAGCACTAGATCTCCTTGTGGGAGAGGTAAACTACTTGCAGTTTTTCAAAGTGGAGTTTTCCAAACGTCTAGAGATATACTATCAAGAATATGAGAACTTATGTTTTTATATGTAAGAAAAATAACACTGTCACACCACTTCAGTGGCCCAGTTTTAACATCATGCTAGTTAATACCAAATAACCACCTCATTTTTTGCTTTTTCAGCTAGCCATTTTTTTAAATGGTTACATTCAACTTTTAATGCAGTGTTTCTCAAACTGGGACCCTTGGTTGTGTTCTTTGGATATATAAGAATTCTTCTTTTAAAAGGCATCCTTATATAACCCACGTTTTAAAAATACATATAACAAGCTAACTGCTAAAGTTGATGCCCTTGAGTTTCACCTCTTGGATATTCTCTCATTTCAGTTATCACAGCCCACTTTGTTGGTCCAGCCTAACACAAATCTTTCCCTTGGTTTTCCTTGGCTGAACTTTCAAAGAGATTTTACTAAATACTAGGAGGATGGGGACAGAGAATTCATGGAATATAAACAATCTGTCCCAGAAAGTACACAGGTTTGATCCAAGGTTGTTCTATAAACACATAGGCCCTGTCCCATTTACATGGACATTTTTCCTATTCAACAAATAATTGAGCACCTTGTATCCGCTAAGTATAGGGGAAAGACTGACACCTTGTGCATTGTTCAGATGTCTACACTAAAACCCCAAAGAGCTGGCACAAAAGAATCCACCAACAATACAAACTATATTCCTTATCCAATCTATTCAGATCCCACCTCCTCAGTTCCAGTTTATGGAAGATACACCTCTCTCAAATGACTAAAAGAGAAAATGACTTCACTCTTCAGATAAGACCATCACCACCCCCACAAAGCCCCTGAGTTGTGGTCTTGTTTACAACATTTTAATACAATAAAGATCATTCTTAGAATAAGAGCTACATACAGACTGCGTTACAAAGGAGTCTTTGTTTTTTTATAGAAAGTCCTTCACTAGCCATAGCCACTTGTGTGCTACACAGAGGGGGAAAAAGAATCATAATAGTTTATATATGACTGTCCTTGCCAATCATTTAGTACTGAAGCTAAAACCAACTCGTGTACTGAGGAGCAGCATGATGGGCTCCAACATCTCAAACTTGAATTAAGGAATTAGAAGTAGCAAAACCCTGCCCTCAAGGAACTCACAACCTACTCAATGAAGAGCTTTAAAAGTTTCTTAATCAGCATACTAATGTGATTAAAAGCATGTTTTAGAAAAGGTCTGTTAAGAGAAGTTAGGATGGAAAAGAGAATAGAAACATGATGGTATGTTTTCAATATTTATTAAGAAATACCATTCCCTCTTGCTGCCGCCTATCTCAAGCCCACACAATCATGTCCCTTACCTTTTAGCCAAGAAGTACTTCCCAAATACCTCAAATCTAACTTCTCTTCATCCTCAATGCCTAAGCACAAATGTCACTTCTTCAAGAAATTTTCCTTAACCCACAGGATCAGAAAAGGCCTCCCTCTTCTATGTTCTCATAGTATCTGTATTTCTTTATAGCACCAACCACAACTGTAATTATTTTTAAAACTATGTACTGGCAAATGTCTTGCCCTCTAGACTGTTAGCTCCATTCTATTCCAGTGCATAGCACAATGCCTGGAACAGAGCAGACACATAATATTTGTTGAATAAATGAGTATGAAACCATAGGTTCCAGTTTTCCAGATCAGTCCAACTATCAAATATTGATTTAAAGTCCAACAAGGTGGGACTTGGAAAACAGGGCCATAATATATTTAACCATACTCATGTTATAAAAGCAAATAAGCATCATGCTTTGGCTAAAATTTTCCAAAGGGAAAGAAATATAATTAGAAAAAATAAGTATCAGTGACTCTTAACCAAAGTTATTTCTGTTTACAGAAATGGATAAATATTTATTGACATGGCAGATGCTTTAAAAGATAACAATATTTTTCTAGGAAAGTCTAGTTACTTATTGGCTGCCTTTTGCCTGAATGACTTTCAATTGAATATTACCTAGAAAAATCAACAAAAGCAAACAGATTCTTTGCATTGGAAGAAATGTTATGACTCTGTAATTTACCACCTGGTAATAAAAGCAGCAAGTTGTAATGGAGACTGCCATCTGCATTTACTTAACTACAAGAAAAAATTAGTAAATATCTTCAAGATAAAAGGACACTGTAGTAACAAGTGAATCTGTTTTGTTGAGGTCTAAAGGAAAAACACTCAGAAATCAGTAAAATAAATGAAGTTCAGAAAGCCAGTTTCAGAAGGATTACAAAATGAAAAAAAAAAGATCTAAAAGAAATGTAGACAAAGTTTTTAATGTACTACTAGCCCTTAGAAGAAATGTCTTATCTAGGAAAATATAAAGGAAGAACAGGAAGTTTACCTAACTAAGCCTAGAGTTGCAGAGATTTAAACACCCATGAACACATGAGAACAGAAACTACAACCACTGGCCAAAGAGGACTGGAAGACAGTAAGTAAACTGCAAGGCTGGAATTTGGCAAGAATCAAGAAGCTTGTGACAGAAGAATACACTGAAAAAGTGTCTGGAAATGCACACGGAAGCAGCCATGCTTGCTTTACGTGCAGGGCACTACTGCCTCATGGATATGAGCTCTGGTGGTGAACACAGCAGTTCCTAGACTACTGGGACATCACAGACCAGTAGAATTTCCCAAAAAAAGATTTAGATAACTATCATAAGGTGACAAAATTTTTATCTTACAAAGTATACCACCTGCTATACCAGTCTTTCTTAAAATAATGGACATTTTTAATCTAATAGTAAGTAGCAGATGCTCAATAAATATTTGTTGTTCAAGTGACCCTTGGACTGGATCCTCTTGTTCTGAAGTGTACTTTGGGGACATCTGGCTGAACTTTAATAAGGTCTGTAGGTGAAGTTCTTGTATTATTCTTGCAACTGTTTTGTAGTGAGATTGTTTCAAAGTAAAATTAATTTTAAAAAATAAAAATAAATGGGTATTTTAAGACCAAAAATCTAGGAAGAATATCTCATAATGAATAATAGTCTTTTCTTTTGAATATTTTCAATAGATGAAAAATTTGCTGTATCATCCTTATTTTGTGATATACTCATGAAAACTTTGTGGCAGGTATTTACAAATGACAATTAGCCATATAGCACGCTCCCTGGATAGCTAAGATTTGGTCTTCTGAAAAAGAAAGAATATACAATAAGCCTAGGATGGGATATAAGTCACCTTGCCAAGAAGTCAAGAGTCAGCCTCTCCTCATCAGTAACAACAGAGGAGAAAAAGATGTTAGCCAGGAGACCCCCTAATCGAGACTAAAGGACAGCCATGTAATTAGCAAACTCTTTTGAGTGTGTGTGGAGGAAGAAGGGGTGGTTCTCAAAGCAGTACAAAAACATAGCTTTTGTACTATGGCAAGATAGAGCTACATAAGAACAATGTAGTGACACTAAAAACGAAGAACCACCCACCCAATTACTGCATACTTAAGAAAACCTGTGACACATGGTGGCAAAAGAAGAAGCAGGTCAAGCACACTTAGTTTAAGCTGGGCTTCAGGCATATCAGACATAAGGGGAAAATGGGTGGGGGGAACCTTGCTTTATTTGAAAAAGTCAACATAATGGAGTTTTAAATATGACCTAAAAAATAAACATTGTAAAGGTACTTTATAACCTTCACTTTTACTAAAACTGTTAGCTATGATCTAACCACTGGAGGGCAGGGAACACCTGTTAAAGGAGAGGGAAAACTGTATTGAAATAGAGAATAAAAAGATTATTCAGCAACTTGCATGCAGTGTATTATCCAAATTACACAAATACAGACTATACATTGTAGAGATTATACAGGGCCAGGGGCAATATTTTTCATCCCAGGATTAGGTCCACCCAATAATATTCTCTGTTATCTAAGCGCAAGTGAAATAAATAAGGATACCATCAGTTAAATAAATATTTGTTAAGTACCAACTGTGTGCTAAACACTGAACCAGGGAAAAAGGAATTAATAAAAACAAGTCCCCTCAATGAAGCTCAGATTCTAGGTGAACAGACGGGATAATCACAGTGCAAAACTTGTGAGCAGTTTGGTAAAAAGCCTTCTAAAAACACTGTAGGAATGCATAGAGGTTAGGGAATCTAGAAGGATTATAGGGAAGAGAAGACTTTTGAGCTGGGTCATGAAGGGAAAATAAAATTCATGATGGAGAAAAGGAGGACATTACAGGCAACTGCTATACAGTCAGTAAACAATGAATTACAATAAATTATCCAAAAATTTGGAGATAGGGCTGCCTTTATGAAACACTGGAGTACAGATCAATACAATGTAAGATTTGTACCGTGTAGAAGTAAACTACCCTATGAAATGGAATTGGACACTTGGGAACACCTACAACTCCACGATGCTCATCATACATATACATTCACTCATTCAAACATGTAGATCCCTGCTTTGCACTATCAAATATTTATCAGAGGTACAGAAAAGAAAAACTACAGAAGCACAGCAGAAGGAGGAACTGTCAATGAAGAAGGAAATGTCAACTGTCATTGAATTATCAAGTAAATAAACGATGTATAGAAGTTGACAATGCAAAGAAGGGAAGGGCATTCTAAGCAGAGAGAACAAAGAACAGCATATTCTGTATAAAAAAGAACACAATATTCATTAATTCCATGAGTCAAACATTTATTGAGCATTTACCATGTATAGATCCTGGAACACAAAGACAAGACATGATTCCTGCCCTCAAGAGCCTGCAATCAATTATCAGACAACCACTTATCACATAGCCAATAATGAATTATGACAGCAAAAAAATAAAGAATGCTATTATTATGGCTCTCTGTCCAGGGTGCAATGGAAGCACAAAGGGCAGCTAAATTGGATTGTGGAGGTCAGAGAAGTCATAAAGAAAGTGAAGAATAAGTAGAAATTAGCAAGTCGTGAAAGAGCAGGGACAGGTGAAGAAAAACATTTCAGACAGAAAACAGCCTGTGTGACGACAGAAGAACAAGAGAGGGAACATATTCAGGGAGCACAAGTACTGTAATACCACTACAATTAAAAATGCCCACGACTTAGGAAGGAACGTTAACTATGAACTAGAAAAGGCAAAAGATCCATATTACATAGCACCTAGAAAGCAAGACTTGGGAATTCATCTCAGAAAAAAGAGTCATTCCAGGAATTATAAGTAGATATATGACATACTCAAACTTGTGTGTTTTAAGAAAATTATTTCTGGCCACTGATTAAGACAGTGTAGAAGACAAGAGGACTAGAAGCCAATCAGACTTCTCTCCATATCTACCTACATAGTTACTCACATCAGAAACCCAAGTCATTCTTGACATCTTCCTCTTCCTTACCTGCTGCTCGCTGTCTACTCAATCACCAAATTTTCCTGTTGATTCTATATCCTGACCTTCCTGACAATATGCTCTCTAAGCACCACATACTTGTCCTTATTAGAACTTACCACAGGTCTAATTTTTGTATTTATTTGTAAACTCTTTCACCATCTTCTGTCTCTCCCTCATCCCAACCACCCCTACAAACTAGACTGTAAGTTAGGAATTGCATACTTTTTAACCTCTACATTATACCCTCAGCTTCTATTACAGTACCTGGCACTTGGAGGGACTCAATTTAAAATACTTTAAGTCCATATGTTTCATTCCACCTCCACAGCTCCCACCCTAGTCCTAAACACCAACAGCTCTTACCTGGACTACTACAACAGACTCATCTTTCTCTCTCAAGACATTCATTCTAGGTCTCCTCTAATCTATTCTCCACACAACATCAAGCGACCCTTCCTAAACATAAATCAGTTAATACCATCCCTGTCATTTATAACCTTCCATTGGCTTCTCATTTCATTCAGAATGATATCCAAATTCCATAATATAGTCTACAGATTTCTGCATTCACATAATTCTCCTCATGACTTACAATACTCCAGGAATACTGACTGCCCTATTTATCAAACACTCCAAACCCTTTTCTAACTCAGGGCCTTTATGCCACCCCCTACTTTTTTTTTTTTTTGCCTGAAATGTTTCCAGTCCCCACAAATCTAAAATAGTTAACATCTATTCATCCTTTAAGTCTGTCTAAATGTCACTTCCTCAACAATGCTATCCCTACTCTCAGTCTAAATTCTTCCTCATAGTACCCTGTTCTGTTACATCACACTTAATCAATATGTATAATTATTTATGTTCATTTAATGTCTATCTCCTCCACAAATAATAAAAAAAGCTAACATTTACTGAGCATTTTACACCTATTAATTCATTTAATGCTAATAACCAGTGAAGCAGGCACTACTGTTATTTTCATTTCAAAGATGAAACTGGGGTATGGAAAGAATTAAGTAATTTTCTGTAGGGTCATAAAGCAGTACGAAGTCAAAATTGAACCCAAAGTTCATTTAATTATTATGCTATAGAGTAAGCTTTGAGAGAACAGAGTAACTAAGTCTGTTTTGTACATCACTATATACTTAGGCATGGTGCTAAATATAAAGAAGGCATTCTCATATTTGCAGAATAAGTGAATGAGTAAATAATGAAAAGGCAAATGATTAGATTTAGAGGCATAAACAAGAGGGATAGGAATAAAATGGGTTACAAAGAAAACAAAAGCACTAATTAGAAAAGAAAAGAGACATGCACTCCCGTATTTACTGCAGCGAATAGCCAATATAAAAGCAACCTAAGTGCCACCAAAAGATGGATGGATAAAGAAGATGTAGTACTTATATATACAATGGAATATTACTCAGCCAAAAAAAATATAATGAAATTTTGCCACTTGCAAAAAAAAAAAAAAACCATGGATGGACCTTAAGGGTATTGTGTAAAGTGAAATAAACCAGGCAGAGAAAGACAAATATCATATGATTTCACTTATATGTGGAATCTAAAAACAAAATAAGTGAACAAACAAAATAGAAGTAGACTCAAAAACAGAGAACAGACTCTTGGTTGCGATGGGGTGGGAAGGAGCAAAATAGGTGAAGGGATTAAAGAGGTACAAACTTCTGATTATAAAACAAATTAATCATGGGGATGAAAGCACAGTGAATCTATATAGTCGATAATATTGTAATATCTTTGTATGACGACAGAATGTAACTACACTTATGGTAAGCATTTAGTGATGTACACAATTGTCAAATTGCTATATTGTACAGCAGAAACCAATATAATACTGCATATCAACTATTCTTAATTTCAAAAAAAAAGAATAAAATGGATTAGAGGCAATGATAGCATCAATTTTGGACATGCTGAATTAAAGGCAGCTCACACACATCTTAGGTCACAACTTCTTAATTAGAAGACATACAGACCTCTAATGCATCCATGGAAGGGCCTTAGGAGACCCAGGAACAGCCTAAAATGGTATGCAAAATTTGGTGTACCTGTGCACTTTACTGAGGAGAGATACATATACCCTTGATCGAATTCTTAAAGGGGTATGTGGTCCCCTAAGTATTTAGGAAACATTAATCTAAGTGGAAATGTCTGATAGGTATTTGGAGATAAAGGTATAAACTTCAGCTAAATACAAAGATTTGGAAAGTAACTGAAGCCAGGATTTGGAAAAGTTTCCCCAAAATGTACAGAGAATGAAAGATCTCAGAGGTTATGTCCAGAACCCTGGCAAAATAGAGGAAAAATGGTAAAAGAATCTGGGGAGGAGGAAGAGAAAATACAGTCACAGAGGTAAGATAAAAATAGGTCAGAGTAGCATCGCAGAAGCTAGGGAGGGAAGAATGTCTCAAAGAATTAAGAATCAGTCAGCAGGGCCAAATAACCAAGGAATCAAGGATTAAAGAACAGAAAAATGTGTTCCAGGAACTTCACACAGTTCCATAAATTTGAAACACAAAGTACAGTAGTACAATAAGACATCCAAATGGCCAGGACATAAATGGATATCAGGGCCCAGTACTCAAGAGAAGGAATCTTTTTAAAGATACAGATTGGGAAATCATTGGTGTATCTGAAAGAATTTAAATGAATGAAATTGTTCAGGAAATACATGTAGAGGTGGGGCTCTAATCTGGAATCCATGAATGATCTTGGGGGTGGATGTCCTAGGAAACTCCTAAAATTGTAAGCAGAAGTTTGCGTAATGTGTATATGTGCAATTTTCTAGAGAGTCCATACATTTTATAAGATTTTCAAATGCATCTATGACCGCCCAAAAAAGTAAAGAACCACAAAAGGTGAATGAGAAAAGAAGAGGGTCTAGCTAGAAAGTAACCTGGAAGAGCATCAACAGGTAAAAGAAACCAGAAGCTTATTAAATGGGATTAGCAAATCTAAAGAACTAATGTGTTTAGGAAAGAGAGGCAGCCTGCATGAAAATAAAAAGTTTAGTATCATATATGCTATATAAATATTTCTCAAACTTTTCTTACTGTGATTCACAGAGAAAAAATATACTACTAACAAACACACACACACAGGCTACTGAAGAAATTTTCACAATAATATGACTTTGATTCTCTAAAATGTTCATGTCTAGAAATGGGAGGTAATAGACTATAAAGAGTATGTTATTTAAGGTCTTGGGCTTTTGTTTCTGCTTTTTAGTTATTTTGCAATATCTCTGAATTTTAGATATTTCTCTCAAATTATTTCAGATATATATATACAAAAAAAAACATTTCTTAACTGATTTTTTCTTTCAAAAACCAAACTTAAAATGTCCCCCTGGTTATCCTATCCTTTCATTTACCCTTTATCCCTTTCTTGCTACTCAAAGAAGTAAAAAGAGGAAGGAGGTCAGGCAGATAAGATTCAGCAAGAACAGGAGACACATCAAGGCCCCAAACAGTAGGATTGGTTCCTACTGAGAGCAGGATTTCTGAGATAGGATCTCAGAATAGGATTTCTGAAATGCAGCCCCAGAAATGCACAAATTAAGAGACGAAAGCTTCAGAAAGACAAAAGCAGATAGATCAAAGCAGTTCCATCAAGTGGTTAAGAACAAAGATTCTGGAGTCACAGTGAATCCCAACTCCACCATTTCCTGATTGTGTGATTTGGCCAACTTACTTAATTTCTTTGTTCTTCAGGTTCCTCACCTTTACAATGGAAATAACAGTTCTTACTTGAAGAGGTGTTAAGGTCACTAAATGAGATAAAAATAAATGTCAAGCACAGAGAACAGAACATGTGCCACAGAGAACAGCACACCAACAATTATTCAATAACTGTTAGCCATTGCTCATGCTTATAACTTTAATAAGTATTTTTAAAGCAATTACATAAAATAAACAAAACTTTTAAAAAATTAGTTCAACCATTGTGGAAAGCAATATGGAGGTTCCTCAAAAAACTAAAAATAGAAATACCATTTGACCCAGGAATTCTACTCCTAGGAATTGACCAAAAGAAAACAAGTTCTCAGATTCAAAAAGACATATGCACCCCTATGTTTATCACAGCACTGTTTACAATAGCCAACATATGGAAGTATCCTAAGAGTCCATGAGTAGATGAATGGATAAAGAAGATGTGGTACACATGCACAATGGAGTATTATTCAGCCATAAGAAAACAAATCCTACCACTTGCAACAACATGGGTGGAGCTAGAGGGTGTTATGCTCAGTTAAATAAGCCAGAAAGAGAAAAACAAGTACCAAATGATATCCCTCATTTGTGGAGTATAATAACAACGAAGCAAAACTGAAGGAACAGAACAGCAGGAGACTCACCGACTCCAATTAGGGACTAGCAGCTACCAAAATTGAGGAGTGCAGGAGGGTAGGTGGGGAGAGAAGGAGAAGGGGATTGAGGGGTATTATGATTGGTACACATAGTATGAGGGGGGGTTACGAGGAAGACAGCATAGCACAGAGAAGACAAGTAGTGACTTTGTGGCATCTTACTACACTGATGGACAGTGACTGCAATGGGGTATAGGGAGACTTTATGAGTGAATGTAGTAACTACAATGTTTTTGATGTGAAACCGTCATAAGAGTGTACATCAATGATATCTTAATAAAAAAAGATCAGTCTTAAAATAGATTTTGCACTTCCTTACAAAACACTAGTACAACAGATTTGAAAGTTAACATTCCTTAAAAATCACAACTCTAAATTAATCTAAGAGCAGGAATTGTCTTATATTATATCACATGATGTATACATATTTAATTAAATGCTTTTCTACAATTGCCAAGACAATTAGTATTTTACTAATTATCTCTGAACCCTAAATTTAAGTTTTATTTTCATTCTGAATATCAATGTTGTTTTTCCCCTTTACTCCCACAATCTCCCGTTTAATTAAAATGTCTTTAAAGAAAATCAAGATTTTTAAAAAATCACTATGAAGTATTCTAAAAACAGAAAATGTCATATTTATCAAAAAAGCAATAATCAAAAAATAACTTTCATGAAAAAAAATAAAGAATAAAATAAATAAAAATAAAAATAAAATAACTTTCATTTATAGAGCAAAACTCATTTTAAAAACTCATATTTGTATTATTCTTATCTTTTTAAGGTGTTTCTGACATGTCTGTTTTAATCCACCTCTAACAGGCTAAAACAGCCTCTATGAAAAATCCATTTTTAAAATTAAGTAAACAATCATACCCACACATATAATACAACAAGAAGGAACAAAGGATTATACAGTTTCCACTCAATCCTAAAAAAGGATTTTGTACCATATCTAAACTACGAGTATACCTAGCTTTCCTGAATCTCTGGGGATAAACTCCACCTACTTAAAATTTCATAGTCCTCTATCAAAGCTTCCTACAACCTCACAATTTCTTCAGAAAATATTTCCCTGCCTGGTTTATTTCACTGAGCATAATACCCTCTTACTTCCACCCATGTTGTTGCAAATGGTAGATCTGTTTCCTTCTTATGGCTGAATAATATTCCATTGTGGGTATGTATAACTTCATCTTTATCCATTCACCTACTGATGGACACTTAGGTTGCTTCCATATCTTGGCTACTGTAAACAGTGCTGCAATAAACAGAGGGGTGCATATATCTTTTTAAATCTGATATCTTGTTTCCTTTAGGTAAATTCCTAGGAGTGAAATTCCTGGGTCAAATGGTATTTCTATTTTTAGTTTTTTGAGGAACCTCCATATTGCTTTCCACAATGGTTGAACTAATTTACATTCTCACAACAATATAGGAGGGTTCCCCTTTCTTTATATCCTCACCAGCATTTGTTCTACCATCCTAACTGTTGTGAGGTGATAACTCACTGTGGTTTTAATTTGCATTTCCCTGATAATTAGCAATGTGGAGCATTTTTTTCATGTGCCTGTTAGCCTTCTGAATTTCTTCCTTGGAGACTGTCTGTTCATATCATCTGCCCATTTTTTAATAGGGTTATTTGCTTTCTGGGTGTTGAGGCATGAGAGATATTATATATTTTAGATGTTAACCCCTTGTCAGATATGTCATTTATGAATATATTCTCTCCATACTGTAGAACTTCTTGTTCTACTGATGGTGTCCTTTGCTGTACAGGAGGGTTTTAGTTTGACATAGTCCCATTTGTTCATTTTTGCTTTTGTTTCCCTTCCCCGAGGAGATGTGTTCAGGAAAAAGTTGCCCATGTTTATATTCAAGAGATTTTCGCCTATGTTTTCCTCTAAGAGTTTTATGGTTTCGTGACTTACATTTGGGATTTTGATCCATTTCAAGTTTACTTCTGAATGGAGTTAGACAATAATCCAGTTTCATTCTCTTACATGTAGCCGTCCAGTTTTGCCAACACCAGTTGTTGAAGAGGCTGTCATTTCCCCATTGTATATCCATGGCTCCTTTATCATATATTCATTGACCATATATGCTTGGGTTTATACATAGGCTCTCTAGTCTGTTCCATTGGCCTATGGGTCTGTTCTTCTGCCAGTACCAAATTGTTTCGATTACTGTAGCTTTGTAGTAGAGCTTGAAGTCAGGGAGTGTAATTCCCCCCACTCTATTCTTCCTTCTCAGGATTGCTTTAGCTATTTGGGGTCTTTTGTGGTTCCACATGAATTTTAGAACTATTTTATTTTTTCTGGTTCATTGAAGAATGCTGATGATATTTTGATAGGGATTGCATTGAATTTGTAGATTGCTTTGGGTGAGATGGCCATTTTGACAGTATGAATTGTTCCTATCCATGAACACAGGATAGATTTCCATTTTTTGGTGTCTTCTTTAATTTCTCTCATGAGTGTCTTGTAGTTTTCAGGGTATAGGTCTTTCACTTCCTTGGGTAGATTTATTCCTAGGTTTTTTATTTTTTTTTATGCAATTGTGAATGGAATTGTCTTCCTGATTTCTCTTTCTTCTAGTTCATCATTAGTATATAGGAATGCAACAGATTTCTGTGTGTTGATTTTGTATCCTATAGCTTTGCTGAATTCAGTTATCAGTTCTAGTAGTTTTGGGGTGGATTCTTTAGGGTTTTCTATGTACAATATCATGCTATCTGCAAACAGTGACAGTTTAACTTCTTCCTTACCAATCTGGATGCCTTTTATTTCTTTGTGTTGTCTTGACTGCCGTGGGTAGGACCTCCAGTAATATGTCAATTAAAAGTGGGGAGAGTGGGCATCCTCAGATTAAGTGTTTTAATAAGCACATTTTTCTTACAAAAAAAATAAGTTCATATTCATATGTATTTTTTTCACAAAAAGACCTAACAACAGAAACTCATAAGTCTAAGAGCTCTTCATGTGGCACATTAAAAAATAAAATAAAATTGTACAGGTCTTTCCTTAAATAAATAAGTAAAAACTCTCTATAAACTCTCTTCATAAACTCTTGACCTCTACTTTTTTTTTTTATCTTTTCTCTTCTTCTAAGATGAGATCAATTCTGACATAAGTAGTCTAAATAGTATGATCTAAGGGCTGTATATACGTCATCAAGAATGATTTACCTCATAGACCTGCCTCCACCAAGCAAGATTTTTCTCCCAGTAGACTTTTTTTTTGAATTAAAGGAGAAGATGGCAAACTACTACAGCCCACAGACCAGCCATGGCCTTCTACGTGTTTTTGTACAGTCCATTAGCTAAGAGTGGTTTTTATATTTTTAAATGGTTGAAAAAATCAGGATAAAAATGTTTCATGCTGTGTTAAGTTATACACAATGCAATTTTAAATGTCCATAAATAAAGCTTTATTAAAACACTGCCACACTTACTTATTTATATATTTTCTCTTGCTGCTTTTACAATGGCAGACTGCTATGTTTACAGGGCACCACATATGGCACTCTAATGGTTTTGCACTGCTTCTCAGGGTACTATAAATAACAGTAATGAAGTTATAATTTGACAGCTTTTTGAGCACTATACTGCTTGACATACATTTTATTTTTTATTACCAGTGCAGTCACAGCAAATCAAACCAAGAACAGAAGACAAAAATGGGCTTCAAATACCACTTTTAAGATATAATGGAAGTGTAGATAATCTTGATATCAAATTAGGTAGAAAGCATTATGTTTATTATGCAATGATAAATACAGCTGTTCTGAAAGAATGCAATATACATCAACATTACAGAGTGAGCACTCATATTTCCAACAGGGAAACAGAGAGAAATTAGTAAATTTAAATAGAATATCTCATCACATCTGAATTACTTCACAAAAATAAAAATAACAATGCAAAGTACCCTTCTGAGTGACTCATTTGTCAGCAAAGCAAGGAAAGCCTTTTACCAATGATAAGTTAATCAATTCCTGTTTGTAGCAGGCAAAGAAATATGCCTACATAAAATTAATTTGTTTAATATTATAAGCATTTTGGCAAGAATGTAGCTCAAACAGCTAAAGACATTGGTAGCAACATCAACTTAAAAACAATTTTATTAATAAATTAAAAAACAATCACAATAGGAAAGCAAACGATTTTGAGTTTTCCTTGGCTTCTGATGAGCTCACAGGGTTACCAATACTTATCAGTTATGGCTGTATATCTGAGAAGTTAATAAAAGTCTGAAGTAACTAAACAAACGGCCTGTATAAATGATTTGTATAGAACAATAACAGGCAAGAATATTTTCAAAAAAGCTGGGAAACACTAATTCAGTGCAACCTGAACTGGAATGTGCTAAGTGGAATCTGTGTTATAACTGATGTAAAAATACATAAGCAGGAACTGAAGATGGCGGCGTGAGTAAAGCAGTAGAAATCTCCTCCGAAAACCATATATATTTTTGAAAATACAACAAATACAACTATCCCTAAAAGAGAGACCAGAAGATACAGGACAACAGCCAGACTACATCTACACCTGTGAGAACCCACCACCTTGCAAAGGGGGTAAGATAGAAGCCGTGGCCTGGCGGGACCTGAGCACCCCTCACCCAAGCTCCTGGCAGGAGGAGAGGAGTCAGAGTGGGGAGGTAGAGGGAGCCCAGGACTGCTAAATATCCAACCCTAGCCATCCACATCGGAGTGCAGACACACAGTGCATAGGGTACTGGGTACTAGGGAAACGGGACAGTAAAACCTGCTACTGGGTCGCTGCAGCTGGTGCCCCTGGGACAAAGAAAAGTGAGTGTTTTTTGAAAGACTTAAAGGGACAGGGACCCCACAACTGGACAGAAACGTCCCGGGACACTTAGCCCAGGAGCTGGGAATCCCAAGGAACTCAGGGCACCCTAACCCCTTGGGCAGCAGCACAGCTCAGAGGCTCCGCATGGAGATAAACAGCCTCCCAACCATTCCACTTCCAACGCCGCTCCGCCATAGTGGAGCAGCAACCTGAGGCCAGCCACACCCACAGCAACTGGGGAGCTTAACTCCACAGTGGCCAGGCAAGAATCAGAGACCCGGTTTGCGCACAGCTACCCAGCACAAGCCACTAGGGGTGACCGTTCTCCCAGGAGAGCAAGGCCACAAACCAGCAAGAAGAGACATTCTCCCAGCTAACACATGTGCCAGCTCCCCACAACGACCTCTATCACCATTAAAAGGCAGAAGAATTTGATACAGACCAGACTAACCCAGACATCCTCCCCTGAGAAGGAACCTGACAAAATAGACCTAAACAATCTCCCTGAAAAAGAATTCAAAATAACACTCATAACCATGCTGACAGAGCTGGAGAGAAATATTAAAGAGCTAAGGGATGAAGTCCAGAAGGAGATTACAGAAATGAAACAATCTCTGGAAGGATTTATAACCAGAACAGATAAGATGAAAGAGGCCATTGATGGAATAGAAACCAGAGAACAGGAACAAAGAGAAGCTGACACAAAGAGAGATAAAAGGATCTCCAGGAATGAAACAATATTAAGAGAACTATGTGACCAATTCAAAAGGAATAATATTCACATTATAGGGGTACTATAAGAAGAAGAGAGAGAGAAAGGAACAGAAAGTATCTTTGAAGAAATAATGACAGAAAACTCCCACAAACTCGGGGAGAAAATAGTTGCTCAGACCACAGAAATACACAGAACTCCCAACAGAAGGGACCAAAGGAGGACAAACCAAGACACATAATAATTAAAATGGCAAAGATCAAGGACAAGGACAGAGTTTTAAAGGCAGCTAGAGAGAGGAAAAAGGTCACCTACAAAGGAAAACCCATCAGGCTATCATCAGACTTCTCAACAGAAACCTTACAGGCCAGAAGAGAATGGCATGATATATTTAATGCAATGAAACAGAAAGGCTGTGAACCAAGAATAGTGTCTCCAGCATGATTATCATTTAAATATGAAGGAGGGATTAAATAATTCCCAGACAAGCAAAAGTTGAGGGAATTTGCCTCCCACAAACCACCTCTACAGGGTATCTTACAGGGACTGCTCTAAATGGGAGCACTCCTAAGGCTAAGCAGAGGTCACCAGAGAAAATAAAATCACAGCAAAGAAAGCAGACCAACCAAATACTAACTAAAGGCAAAAAATAAAATCAACTACCCACAAAAACAGTTAAAGGAAACACAAAAAAGCACAGAATAAAATGACCAACATATAAAGAATGGAGGAGGAGGAATAAGAAAGGAGAGAAAAAAAGAATCACCAGACAGTGTCTATAATAGCTCAATAAGCGAGTTAAGTTAGACAGGAAGATACTAAAGAAGTTAACCTTGAACCTTTGGTAACCACGAATCTAAAGCCCGCAATGGCAATAAGTAGATATCTTTCAATAATCACCATAAATGTAAATGGACTGAATGTACCAATCAAAAGACACAGAATAACAGAATGGATGAAAAAGCAAGATCCATCTATATGCTGCTTACAAGAGACCCACCTCAAACCCAAAGACATGCACAGACTAAAAGTCAACAGATGGAAAAAGATATTCCATGCAAACAACAGGGAGAAAAAAGCAGGTGTTGCAGGACTAGTATCAGACAAAATAGACTTCAAAACAAAGAAAGTAAAAAGAGATTAAGAAGGACATTATATAATGATAAAGGGATCAGTCCTCAAGAGGATATAACCATTATAAATATATATGCACCCAACACAGGAGCACCAACATACCTGAAACAAATACTAACAGAACTAAAGGAGGAAATAGAATGCAATGCATTCATTCTAGGAGACTTCAACACACCACTCACTCCAAAGGACAGATCCACCAGACAGAAAATAAGTAAGGACACAGAGGAACTGAACAATACACTAGAACAGATGGACCTAATAGAAATCTATAGAACTCTACATCCAAAAGCAACAAGATACACATTCTTCTCAAGTGCACATGGAACATTCTCCAGAATAGACCACATACTAGGCCACAAAAAGAGCCTCAGTAAATTAAAAAAGACTGAAATTCTACCAACCAACTTTTCAGACCACAAAGGTATAAAACTAGAAATAAATTGTACAAAGAAAGCAAAAAGGCTCACAAACACATGAAGGCGTAACAACATGCTCCTAAATCAATGACCAAATTAAAATAGAGATCAAGCAATATATGGAAACAAATGACAACAACAACACAAAGTCCCAACTTCTGTGGGATACAGCGAAAGCAGTCTTAAGAGGAAAGTATATAGCAATCCAGGCCTATTTAAAGAAGGAAGAACAATCCCAAATGAATAGGCTAATGTCACAATTATCGAAATTGGAAAAAGAAGAACAAATGAGGCCTAAAGTCAGCAGAAGGAAGAACATAATAAAGATCAGATAAGAAATGAATTAAATTGAGAAGAATAAAACAATAGAAAAAAAATCAATGAAACCAAAAGCTGGTTCTCTGAGAAAATAAACAAAATAGATAAGACTACAGCCAGATTTATTAAGAGAAAAAGAGAATCAACACACATCAACAGAATGAGAAACAAGAAAGGAAAAATCACAACGGACCCCATAGAAATACAAAGAATTATTAGAGAATACTATGAAACCCTATATGCTAAGAAGTGGGAAAACCTAGAAGAAATGGACAACTTCTTAGAAAAATACAACCTTCCAAAGACTGACCAAGGAAGAAACACAAAATCTAAACAAACCAATTACCAGCAAAGAAATTGAAGCGGTAATCAAAACATTACCCAGGAACATTACCCCCGGGCCACATGGATTTACCTCGAAATTTAATCAGACATACAGACAAAATATAATTCCCATTCTCCTTAACGTTTTCCAAAAAATAGAAGAGGAGGGAATACTCCCACACTTATTCTATGAAGTCAACATTTCCCTAATACCAAAACCAGGCAAAGACCCCACCAAAAAAGAAAATTACAGACCAATGTCCCTGATGAACGTAGATGCAAAAATACTCAACAAAACCTTAGCAAGCCAAATTCAAAAGTACATCAAAAGGATCATACATCATGACCAAATGCGATTCATCCCAGGGATGCAAGGATGGTATAACATTCGAAAATCCATCAACATTATCCACCACACTAACAAAAAGAAAGACAAAAACCACATGACCATCTCCATACATGCTGACAAAGCATTCGACAAAATTCCACATCCATTAATGATAAAAACTATCAGCAAAATGCGTATACAGGGCAAGTACCTCAACATAATAAAGGCCATATATGATAAGCCCACAGCCAACATCATAGTGAACAGTGAGAAGCTGAAAGCTTTTCCTCTGAGATCAGGAATAAGACAGGGATGCCCACTCTCCCCACTGTTATTCAACATAATACTGGAGGTCCTAGCCACAGCAATTGGACAAAACAAAGAAACACAACCAATACAAATTGGTAAAGAAGAAGTTAAACTGTCACTATTTGCAGATGACATGATATTGTACATAAAAAACACTAAACACTCCACTCCAAAAATACTAGAACTGATATCAGAATACAGCAAAGTTCCAGGATACAAAATAAACACACAGAAATCTGTGGCTTTCCTATCCACTAACAATGAACTAATAGAAAGATAAATCAGGAAAATAATTCCATTCACAATAGCATCAAAAAGATTAAAATACCTAGGAATAAACCTAACCAAGAAAGTGAAAGACCTATACCATGAGAACTATAAGACACTCTTAAGAGAAATTAAAGAGGACACTAACAAATGGAAACTCATCCCATGCTCTTGGCTAGGAAGAATTAATATTGTCCAAATAGCCATCCTGCCCAAAGCAATATAAAGATTTGATGCAATCCCTATCAAATTACCAACAACATTTTTCAACGAACTGGAACAAATAGTTCAAAAATTCATATGGAAACACCAAAGACACGAATACCTAAAGCAATCCTGAGAAGGAAGAATAAAGTGGGGGGGATCTCACTCCCCAACTTCAAGCTCTACTACAAAGCCACAGTAATCAAGACAGTTTGGTACTGGCACAAGAACAGAGCCACAGACCAGTGGAACAGAATAGAGACTCCAGACATTAACCCAAACATATATGGTCAATTAATATATGATAAAGGAGCCATGGACATACAATGGGGAAGACAGTCTCTTCAACAGATAGATGGTGCTGGCAAAACTGGACAGCTACATGTAAGAGAATGAAACTGGATCACTGTCTAACCCCATACACAAAAGTAAATTCAAAATGGATCAAAGACCTGAAAGTAAGTCATGAAACCATAAAACTCCTAGAAAAAAATATTAGGCAAAAATCTCTTGGACATAAACATGAGCAAGTTCTTCATGGACATATCTCCCCAGGCAAGGGAAACAAAAGCAAAAATGAACAAGTGGGACTATATAAAGCTGAAAAGCTTCTGTACAGCAAAGGACACCATCAATAAAACTAAAAGGTACCCTACAGTATGGGAGAATATATTCATAAATGACAGATTCGATAAAGGGTTGACATCCAAAATATATAAAGAGCTCACACACCTCAACAAACAAAAAGCAAATAATCCAATTAGACAATGGGCAGAGGAGCTGAACAGACACTTCTCCAAAGAAGAAATTCAGATGACCAACAGACACATGAAAAGATGCTCCACATCACTAGTCATCAGAGAAATGCAAATTAAAACCACAATGAGGTATCGCCTCACACCAGTAAGGATCACCACCATGCAAAAGACAAACAACAACAAATGTTGGCTAGGTTGTGGAGAAAGGGGAACCCTCCTACACACTGCTGGTGGGAATGTAAATTAGTTCAACCATTATGGAAAGCAGTATGGAGGTGCTTCAAAAAGCTCAAAATAGACATACCATTTGACCCAGGAATTCCACTTCTAGGAATTTACCCTAAGAATGCAGCACTCCAGGTTGAAAAAGACAGATGCACCCCTATGTTTATCGCAGCACTATTTACAATAGCCAAGAAATGGAAGCAACCTAAGTGTCCATCAGTAGATGAATGGATAAAGAAGATGTGGTACATATACACAATGGAATATCATTCAGCCATAAGAAGAAAACAAATCCTACCATTTGCAACAACATGGATGGAGCTAGAGGGTATTATTCTCAGTGAAATAAGCCAGGCAGAGAAAGACAAGTACCAAATGATTTCACTCATATATGGAGTATAAGAACAAAGAAAAACTGAAGGAACAAAACAGCAGCAGAAACACAGAACCCAAGAATGGACTAACAGTTACCAAGGGGAAAGGGAGTAGGGAGGATGGGTTGGAAGGGAGGGACAAGGGTGGGGGAGAAAGGGGGCATTACAATTAGCATGTATAATATGGGGGGGGCATGGGGGGGCTGTGCAACACAGTGAAGACAAGTAGTGATTCTACAGCATCTTACTACTCTGATGGGCAGTAACTGTAATGGGGTCGTGGAGGGACTTGGTGAAGGGGGGAGCCTAGTAAACATAATGTTCTTCATGTAATTGTAGATTAATGATAACAAAAATAAATAAATAAGCAGCAGCAACAAGAAATAAACACGTGAGCAGAAGAAAACTTAGATTTACAAAACTTCTTAAGATTTAGAGTTTAAAGCCTGTCAACCATTACTGTCAATGATTTATTTCACTCTGTACTTAGCCTTCTTTCATTTCATGAACATTTTCAGAAATGGAAGTTGAATATCCTGATTTGCCCTACCACTAATAAGTTAATAGGCTGAGCAGTAGTAAAGTTTTATTCCAAGTCTTTTGAGCTGAAATTCTGAATAAGAATCACCCTCAACCACTATTATTAAACACTGAATAGGTTTGGAAATAAGCTTTTCCTACAGATTTGATAATGTTCCTTAATGAATTCAACATAAAATCAAAGGTAAAACAGTGAATATACACAAAACTTATATTGCAACAAAGTTATTTCAATGAAAACTAACATGGTTTGGGTCACAAGTAATGTCAAGTTGCATAACACATCCCATGCTATCAAGAGTTAATGCAATATGCAAGATGCCAATTCCCACAGATAGTCACTCAGGCTTATTAGAATGGTCATCATCAAAAAGGCAACAGAAATCAGAAACGAAGAAGGAATAATCACAACCGGTACTGCAGAAATAAAAAAAAAATTATCAGCAAATACTATGAAAAATTGTATGCCAATAAATTGGACAACTTTTATTGTCCAGAAGAAATGGACAACTTCCTAGAAAAGTACAACCTTCACAGACTGACACAGGAAGAAACAGAAAATCTGAACAGACCCAATTACCAGCAATGAAATTGAACAGGTAATCAAAACACACCCCCAAAACAAAATTCAACATACAGACCGCTTCACAGCCAAATTCTACCAAACATTTAAAGAAGAGCTAATACCCATCCTTCTTAAAGCATTCCAAAAAGTAGAAGAGGAGGGAATACTTCAAAACTCATTCTTTGAGGCCAGCATCTCTCTAGTACCAAAACCAGACAAAGACATCATAACAAAAGAAAATTATAGACTAATATCCCTGATGAACACAGATGCAAAAGTCCTCAACAAAATATTAGCACACCCAATCCAAAAATACGTCAAAAAGATCATTCATCATGACCAAGTGTGGTGTGTTCCAGGGATGCAAGGATGGCACAATATTCATAAATCAATGAATATCATACACCACATTAACAAAAAGGATAAAAACCACACAATCATCTACATAAATGCTGAAAAAGCATTCAACAAAATTCAACACCGATTCATAATAAAAACTCTCAACAAAATGGATATAGAGGATACATACCTCAACATAATAAAGGCCATATACGACAAATGCACAGCCAACATCATACTTAATAGCAAAGAGCTGAAAGCCTTTCCTCTAAGATCAGGAACATGACAAGGATGCTCAATGGCCCCACTTCTATTCAACATAGTACTGGAGGTCCTAGCCATGACAATCAGACAACACAAAGAAATAAAAGGCAACCAGATTGGTAAGGAAGAAGTTAAACTGTCACTGTTCGCAGATAACATGATATTGTACATAGAAAACCCTAAAGAATCCACCCCAAAACTACTAGAACTAATAACTGAATTCAGCAAAGCTATAGGATACAAAATCAACACAGAAATCTGTTGCATTCCTATATACTAATGATGAATTAGAAGAGAAATCAGGAAGACAATTCCATTCACAATTGCATCAAAAAGAATAAAATACCTAGGAATAAACTTAACCAAGGAGGTGAAAGACCTATACCCTGAAAACTACAAGACACTCATGAGAGAAATTAAAGAAGACACCAAAAAAATGGAAATCTATCCTATGCTCATGGTTAGGAACACTTAATACTGTCAAAATGGCCATCTCATCCAAAGCAATCTACAGATTCAATGCAATCCCTATCAAAATATCAGCAGCATTCTTCAGTGAACTACAACAAATAGTTCTAAAATTCATATGGAACCACAAAAGACCCTGAATAGCCAAAGCAATCCTGAGAAAGAAGAACAAAGCTGGGGGGATTACATACCCAGACTTCAAGCTCTACTACAAAGCTACAGTAATCAAAACAATTTGGTACTGGCAGAACAGACCCATAGACCAATGGAACATAACAGAGAACCCACATAGAAACCCAAGCATATAGGATTAATATATGATAAAGGAGCCATGGATATACAATGGGGAAAAGACAGCCTTTTCAACAACTGGTGCTCACAAAAGTGGATAACTACATGTAAGAGAATGAAACTGGATTACTAACTCCATACACAAAATAAACTTAAAATGGATCAAAGACCTGAATGTAAGTCATGAAACCATAAAACTCTTAAAACATAGGCAAAAATCTCTTGAATGTAAGTATGAGCAATTTTTTACCAGACACATCTCCTCAGGCAAGGGAAACAAAATTAAAAATGAACAAGTGAGACTATATCAAACTAAAAAGCTTCTGTACAGTACAGCAAAGGACACTGTCAGCAGAACATAAAGGCATCCTTCAGTATGGAAGAATATACTTGTACATGACTCATCTGATAAGAGGTTAACATCCAAAATATATAAAGAACCACATACCTTAACACCCAAAAAACAAATAACTCGATCAAAAAATGGGCAGAAGACCTGAACAGACATTTCTCTAAAGAAGAAATACAAATGGCCAACAAGGACATGAAAAGATGCTCCACATTGCTCATCATTAGGAAAATTCAAATTAAACCCACAATGAGATATCACCTCACACCAGTTAGAATGCCCACTAACCAAAAGACAAGAAACAACAAATACTGATGAATGGCATAACCAGAAACCAGATAAAGACATTAAGAAACCCCAATGCAGGGGAGAATGACAAATTCTCATGCTGAAAAGGCTATAAGAAAACAGTCTCTAATCTTCAATGGATCCTTTCAGTTCCCTAAGTACTTCCCAGTCTCCCTGAGGCCTAGATCCACAGTTTGCCCTAGATTACTGTGGAATTTCAGGCTCCCTTTTACCATGTGGACTCACAAAAATGAACATCAATTAAAGAAACCCAAGCATCTCTGTTACCTAATATACACTAATAACCCTTCTAAGCAGTTGCCTCTTTGAAAGTAAGACTACATTTATTCAGCTTAGAGTTGCCAAAAACATCTGGACCTGGGCCTTTTATGAAGCTCAGTACTCACTGCATTTGCTATAGAAAAACTAAATAAACAAAATCTCAAATATCTAAATTGTTCTAAGACAGAAGCAATCTAGACACAGAGTAAAATTTGGAAATATAAGACTTCCTCTCTACATGAAGGTATCTAAAGCAGTGGGAGAGATACTGATCCTAACCTGTAACTACTAGTGAACCAGATACATGCCAATCATGGCATTACACCCCGCTCACTCACACGGGATCAAAGATGGACAAATGGCTCATCTGGTCAATGACAGTGAAGCTCAGGACTTCCAAGTTGCTGAAGAGAAGTTCTTCCTACTGCACTGTAAGTCTGGGGAGGCAAAATCCCAGGGCAAAATAGCTCTAAAAACGGAAATCAGTCAAAGGGAGAAATAAAGTTTAAAATCCGTTTACTGCTTACAAACTGCAGTCCAGCACCTTCTCTCCCCTCCCCACCACCCTGTGCTCCAGAAGAAACCAGCAAGCCAGCAAGCCCCTCCCTTTAACAGCTCAGGTTCAGACACACCCCTGGTTGCCCAGGTAATTGCCCATTCGCATGGAGATGAACTTCTCTCCACACCCTGAGTATATGCAAATGCACCAAAGCCAGGCAAGACATTCTGGAAATGTTACAATTTTACCCACAAGCCACCCCTCCAGAAATCTTGCTTACAATTCACTAGTTCCCCCTCTTCTGCAATGGTCCCTGGGGGAGAAAACTGGAACACTGTAACCAGACTAATGACATAACAATAGCAACAGCAATAAAATCATGACAATCCTCAAGCAGGAGGATTCAGCTAGGTTCAAAGTATTAATGCAGATTAAGTCCATAGCTCGTCCATTTCATAGGCAGGCAGTAGCTGAGGGTTCAGAGCAATCATCATGCGGCAGCTGCAGCCAGGGGGCGCATTCAGGCTACAAGGACTGTAGGAGAAAACCTTAAGGGCAGTAAAATACATGTTTTAATGACACCAGCATAGGCAAATCTTGTCCATGAGGTAAGATACATGCAAGAGAGTGGTCCTGTGATAAAACAGTGGCAGGAATGGGATCTCATCCTGATCTAGTATACCAGACTTTCACACCCCTCCCTGTGGGAGTTACAGATGGGTCAATAAATAGGGCTACGGGAGGTACATGCACTGGCCATAAAGATAAAACAAAACTTCCCCAAAGATGATGTCACCTCCTGGACGTTTTGGGTACACTACCATGACCTTGGGGGCCATTCAGCTGTTATTCCAGGAATACACAGGAGGCCAGCTTCCAGGCCTTTCCCCCAAGGTGCTAGAAGGGCCAACCATCACTGGTCCACGTGTTGAAATGTCCAGGGCCAGGTCCATTTAACAGTGTCTCCAAGGCTTAATGCAGTAGGGGCTGGCAGCAACATGTTGCTCTGCCGGCTATATTCTGGCTTCAATAACTCTTCTTCGGTTTGGACGTATAATTGTGTAGGAGAGGCAGCAAGGTGTGTGAGCATATCCACAGAGCTCAAAGCTCCTTTACATGGCTTCTCATTCAAATGCCGCAGCACTGTCCATAGGCGAACTGACCAACCCCCATAGACTATTGGGTGTCTGACTTCAGGCCACATTTCAACAAACTGTTGTACCTCTCTATCGTGCCTGCCCTGGTAGGATTATATGGTACATGAAATTTCCACTTTATTCCTAATTGCTGCACCCATTCTTGTAACGCATGTCCAGTAAAGTGGGTGCCTTGATCGCTCTCAATCACCAGCGGCCGGCCATAGGCTGCAAAGAGACACTCCAGGCCCCTCTTGGTGGTTTGCTGCTCTGCATGATGTGCATGAAAAGCAATCAATAGTCCAGTAGCCGTGTCCACACAAGTCATGGGATACCAATATCCTTCTGATATGGGCAGAGGCCCAATATAATCTATTTGCCACCTGACAAGGGGTATTGGCCCCCTTACTATTGTCCCATGTTGCTGTGGGACTCGGTATAACTCCCTCTTAGAGCACACAAGGCACTCCTGGGCTCTGCTGACTTCTTCAGAAGTTAATGGCAAGCCCCACCTATAGGCTACAGCCCACATTGTCTTTTGCCCCATGTGCAACAAACGCTGGTGCAGCCATTGGGCCACATCAGAGGCAGGCTTTCCTTTTAGCCAGCACACCTGGGCCAATGTGTGGGCTTCAGCATTCCCTGAGGATGCCAAAGGCAAATGGCCAGTCACATGGTATACAGTAACCGTCTTAGTCTGACAAGAGGCCCATAGGTCTTGCCACAACTCTTGCCCCCAAAGGGGCTGGTGACCAACCATCCAGTTGGCATGGTACCATGTCAGTAGCCACAGGGTCAAGCCCCGAAAGATGGCCCAGCTGTCAGTGCAGACAACTATACAGGAGGGCTCCTGGGTGATCATAAGCCATACTGCCCACAACTCAGCCCACTGACTGCTCTTCCCCTCTCCATCCTCCATCCATATTGTCTCAGTCTTAGGATGGAAAGCCACAGCCCTCCACTTTGGGGGCTGCCCACAACTAGTGTTGTCTGTGTACCAAGCATCTTCAGGTATAGGGGCTTTTCCCTCCTGATAAGGAGTCTTGGCTACCAAGGGCTGAAAAGCAAGTTCTTCCTGCTTTCCACTGGTATAGGTCACGGGCCCCAATAAGCATTGGAGTTCTCCACTTAAGGGGCTAGTAGAGAGGGCGCTGCACTGATGTAAATATGCGCCCCATTTGGCCAGTGTAGGTGTCTGTGCCACACCACTCCATGGCTTTTGTGTCCAGTCTCACACCCACCCCGTGATCAGATAGGTGGTTATTACCTTGGTTGGAGCTGTTCTGGTGATGGGCTCCGTAGCCAGGAAGGTGTGGTACACAGCACCCAGTTGCTTCTCTATCAAGGTGTACCAGACCTCTACTCCATTCCATAGTTGTGACCAAAATCCGATAGGTTGCCGTGTCCATTCAAGCCACTGCCAAAGACCCCATCCATAACCATCTTCGGTTACACGAAAATCTAGTTCACAGGACTTTGATGAGTCCATTACATTCAAAGCCTATGTGGCCTTACCTGTCCGCTTGGCAGCAGTAAAAGCAGCTGCACATGTCTCATCCCAGTCCCACCTGATGCCCTTTCGTATAAGGGCTTCAGAATTTGTGCCAAGTGTGGGATAAACTCTCTCCAGTGGTCCAAAAGACCCAAAAACTCTTGTAATACTGCCATAGTGATAGGGGTGGGGAAAGCCTGGACCTTGTCTATGACTGCTTCAGGAACAACTTTAGTCTTATCCAACCAGACAACCAAGAATTTCACAGACAAACTGGGTCCCTGAACCTTGGTGCTGTTCACAGCCCATCCTTTTTCCTGTAGATGTTGCAACAGTCTAGGAACTGCCCCTTCTAAATCTGAAAGAGAATCAGATGCGAGCATAATATCATCAATGTAGTGATAGAAGCTCACTGTTTGCGGTTTCTTCCATGTGGCCAAGTCCTGGGCTACAAGCCCATGACAGATGGTGGGACTGTGGAGGTATCCCTGTGGAAGGATAGTGAATGTCCACTGTCAGCCTTCCCACATGAAGGCAAACTGTTCCTGACTTTCCTGTGCTATGTCAATAGAGAAGAAAGCATTAGCAAGGTCTACTACATAATGATACATTCCCAGTTCATGGCTGAGGGTGTATGGAATATCTGCTATAGAGGAACAGCAGCATGCAAAGGGGGTGTGACTTTATTCAATTTCCTGTAGTCTACAGTCATACACCAGGAGCCGTCTGGCTTTCTCACTGGCCATGCCACACTGGAGAATTAAAAGGACTATGAGTGGGCTTTATGATGCCCACCCTATCCAACTCATGTAGAGTTTCTCCAATTAATACTGCTTAGTATTTGTCACCTGCTGAGGTACAGGCAGAGCTACATACAGGTGGGTACTTAGCATGTTCCCTCAGAACTGCCTTTACCACACATACCCTCAGTCTGAACTCCCCTGCAGTGGTCTGTAACCACAGGCCCTGTAGGATATCTACCCAAAAATATATTCAGGGATGGGAGAAATGTACACAGTACACTCCTTTGGGGGTAAATGCCCCATTCCCAATGGGATTTGGGCTTTCTTCATTCTAATTGCCTTACCCCCATAGCCATCTATCATAGCAGGGGTCCCAGGAAAATGTTCAGGGTTGCCACGAATCAAAAAACACTCAGATCCTGTGTTCACCAGAGCCAGGACATGTTGTACATTCACAGGCGGACCAATGAATTGCTAATTCTGCATGTGGCCTCTGGTCTCCCCAATGTCCCCCAAAGTGGGGACTTCGACCCCCCACCCCTCAATCGAATCACAATGCCCAATCATTCTGTGGAGGTGAGGGCTCGGGCGAATCCTAAGCACTGTCTCCCATGAAGTTTTGCAGGGACACAGGCCGGGCATGAGGCCTTGACTCTGGTTTCTGTGTCCTGGACCTCAGAGGCTGGAACTGCTGCTCTGGCTCTAATTGGTGCCACAGTTCTAATAATATTCTATTGGGATTCCCATCGAGTTTTTCTTTCACTACCCTGGCCTTTATCAAATCCACCCACATCTGGATCCTCGAGACCTTCATGGGGCCTTCTGCACTTCTTTCAGTCATGGCCTGTACTTCCCTCCATGCCCTTATTATTTCAACTTCCCCCAGATCTGCTAAAGTATGAGTAGCCTCAGCTATGGGGTGCCCTAGGTGGGGGGGGCAAGAGTATTCACTAGGGACCCAAAGAGAGATGTGAGAGCTGAATGCAGCACCAGGTTTCTCATTCTTTGAGTGAACACCTCTCATCAGGGTCCTGGGGGTCCACATTATAGATGATGTTTTTCATACCCAGTTCCCGCAGTACCTGTTGGAGCTCTGCATATGTTTTCCAACTACTGGAAAAATATGGTAAATCACCCTGATTAGGCCAAACTACCCTTATGGCAGCTGTCAGCCATTCCAGGAGTGTCTGATTCCCTGAGGCGTGATGGGCATTTTGCAACTGCTGCTGGAGGGAAGGGTGAGTCATCAGGGAAGCCATTCTACTCATCTCAGTACCTGACATAACAATGTTTTCCACCCCCACATCCCTGAGACGTAAAAGCAGTGTAGACAGAGGTTTCGATGGCCTCTGCCTATACTGGACGCTCATGTTCCACCAGGGCATCGTGGGTATTGGGGTGGAGCACTGAGTGGTCCACAACCTGGGGAGGGGGCTGCTCCTCCTCCTAAGGAGCCCACAGTTGTTTCCTTTTTATTTTCTTAATTACAGCTGAGTGGGTCTTTAAAACAGAAGATGGTACCTCCCGCGGTGGCCTAGGTAGCAGATCTGCCAATGGCCCCTCCTCCTCCTCTTCTCGCTCGGGCTTCTCCACCATTTCCAGGGCTGAAGGCACTACTCTTTCCTTCCCCTCCCCCACAGCCTCCTGCAACACGGCTTTTCCTGATGCCTCCCCACTTGCCGCTAAGGAGTCTTCTAGGAGTGTGACCTGTCTTTCAGTAACTGTCTCTCTTCTTTAATAACATCCCATAGGTTTTCACCCAGCTCTTCCAAACGATGCTGAAGTGTGTCTCTCTCCCACCTAAGTCCCTCTCTCTCCTCACTAACCCTCTTGATAATCCTCTTTCTCCTGTATAATATTTTCCACTATCTGGATGAAGAGACCCTACAATGCCAGCCACTACACAGCCCTCTAAGGTCTCCAAGCAGTCTTCCAACTCATGGAGGGCTAACTCCGCAGCTTCTGGTGTTTCCACCCTTCCCCAGTTCTGGAGAAGGCCCCACCCCTCTAAGAGGTACTTTACCCAGACCAATTCCCCACTAGGGGTTCCCAAATTGGAAGCACCACAGCTGGGGGAATAATAACAGGTGAAGCTGCACCCTTTGCTGTTGCATCCATTGAGGCCTCTCCACCATCCACAGGGGGGCTTCCAGGCATTTCCCCACCATTTCTCAGGGCAGCCCTTCCAAAGGTTGCACTCATTATGACAGATTTCAGGTTCAGAGGAATCCTGCCAACTTCCGCCAGATTTAAGTCCAGGGAGGCAAAATCCTGGGTCAAAATACCTCTAAAAACTGAAATCAGTCAATGGGAAAAATAAAATTTACAACATGTTTATTGCTTACAAACTGCAGTCCAGCGCCATCTCTCTCTCCCCCTGCTCCGGCAGAAGCCAGGAAGCAAGCAAGCCCCTCCCCTTAACCTCTCAGGTTCAGACACGTCCTCGTTGCCCAAGTAATTATCCATTCACATGGAGATGAACGTCTCTCCACCCTTGAGGATATGCAAATGCACCAAAGCCAGGCGAGATATTCTGGAAATGTTACAATTTTACCCACATGCACTTAAATTGGAAGGACAGCAATTGGAGTTATTTCAGCCATCTGCTGCCACAAAAAACCTAAAGATCACATCAACACACAGTGGACAGCAGATCTGAATTCATACAAGGTAACAGACTATGTCCTGGTGACATCATTTAAACTACAAAATCTATGTCTGAAGCCAGTGCTTTCCCTAGATTTTCAGTAATGTAAGACAGAATACTCTCTTTTTAAACTAATTTGGGTTGGGCTTTCTGTTACCTGCAACAAGATTTTAAAACAATATAGAAGCTCCCCTAAAATCCGTAATAGTTCATATTTCTCTCTAATTTTTTTACAAGAATTCTAGCACATTTTAAAATAAAAAATTAAACCATATCCCAACATTTTAACATAAGTAAGTCATTTGTTTCTAGTTGATATACACAAGCCATTCAATGCTTAAGCTGATAATCATTCTATTCTAAAATGATCCTTACCACCACATCCCCCCAACATGGATTTACACAGCATTCCTACAAGCATCATGAGAGTACATGGACACAACCAGCCCTTGATCACATTCCTCCTAGGAGCCTTTACCTAAAAAGGGACTTCAACTCTGCTGAGGACTTCAATCTCTCATCCAGAATATGTCTTTTGTTGCCCTTGCTATTAACTTTATAAAAAGCCTTTACCACCTCTTTGAGATCAACTCACATACTATCTGGGACTTTAAACCAGTTTCAGTACCAAAATAACTTGTGTCAAAGTTTAGACAATTGAGCCCAATCAGTAACTTCCAACATACAAAGGCAGTAATATCCCTACTATGATCTACCTTTCTTGTCTAAATGTCCTCAGCCGTGGTTTCTTCTATACTGTCACTACCCAAATCTTTTCCATTATGCCCAAGAGAATAACCATTCACTTGTTACTGAACCCCCGTCTTCTTCAATCTTTTTGAACAATGCTCCTTCCATTTGTTTACCTTGACTTAAACCTGACTCCCCCCTAAAGATTTTGAATTCACTCTCTTTACTATAGTCCATGCCTTCCCAGAGCCAGAAGTGATTGGCATTCACGTGCCTTTCTACTGCAGCTTCTAGATCATGATCATCCCCCTTTATGATCCACCTTCAAAATCTATTTTTTCCTAGAACCTTCTGATCCCTTAAGTCATACCTCCTCATTCACAGAAGACCTGGGAACCTAGTTCATAGTCTTCTTTACTACTCAGTCTCTTATAAAAATTCTGGGAGATTTCAATGCCCATTTACTACCAGAGTAAATGGTAGGTGAAGATGACCCATCAAATTACTGTACATCAGAATTCACAGACTGGTAAGCTCAACTCTACTTTAGGCACACATTCCTCAATTCTTTACTCTGCATCTTGTCATCATTTGAAAATGTCCTTCCTCAATTATTCAAATAGCTGACAAAAATCTTACTCTGGTCATACTTACTCTATGATTTTACAGAAACCTCCTATCCCTTGACTCCTCCCATTTCCCCAAACCTGGATCCTATGGGAGGATATTTAAATCTCTTAGCAGTAACTTCAGATTTGCACCCCTTTCTCTGAACCCAACCACAAAACCACAGCTCTAGGTCAACATTGCTTCTGAAAACTGAGCTACTCTACAAAGAACAACCACACTTGACACACTGATACTACTATGAAGTCTCTAACTTTAGTCCTTTAAAATAAAATTGGTAAACTCCCTCTTTTATTCCCCTCAACAACTCTTGTAATCATTTTTTCAACTCAACACACCCCCCCCCCCCCCCCCCCCCGTCATCATCTCCTGCCCAGGACCTTCACTCAGAACCAATAACCTTGCTTCTAATCTTACAGAGATAAGTTATCAGGCACACCCTCCCTCCACCCCATATTCCTACCTATAACCTTATCTATATTCATACCTCTCTTTACCTATTATTTCAGGCATCCTTCATTCTGTTCAGAGCCAGCCCATCCACCTAGACCCTTGACCCACACTGTGACTCCCACCCACTTCCTATCTCCTTCAACACCTGTTCTATCAGCCATACCACATCTTCAATCTCCAACCTCTCTTCCCCTATTAGCACATTTAACCCCTCAGCACATGTACAAGGTCAGGTTTAACCTAAACCTAAAAAGAAAGTCCTTTCCTGGTTCCCACCCAGTCGCTTCTTCCTCTTCTCAGCAAACCTTCATCAAAGAGATGTTATTCTCTTTTTCTCGTTCTTCTTCCCTCCCTCTTTCCCTCTTCCCCCTTCTTATTCTCTTCCTCCTTCCCAACTCTCCCTCTCTTCTCTTCTTTCCCTTTTCTACCTTTCACTTCTCCATTATTTCCTCTTTCACTCCCTCACTCCCTCCTCCTCCCCTCTCTGTCCTCTCCCTTTTTCCTTTATCACCTACCATTTACTCTGCCACCAACTGTAAGGGGGATTCCATTCTTAAACGCCTACTGAAACTGCTCTGTCACCACAACTTCTTCATCACGAAATCAAATGAACACTTGTTCTGTCTTTATTTTTCTGTACCAATGTACTGTATTTGATATTTGACACTGTTACTGTCTCCCTCTTAAAATTTTCTACTCATTAGCAAGTTGGCCAGCACATACTAGACACTCAAATATATTTGAATAAATGAGTAAGAGTACAAAAAAAAAAAAACAATACCAGGCATTTCTCTGCCTGGAGAATGAGTAAGAGTCAATATCCAATGAAATATTCATGGTAATTAACTACGTCAAGGGCCCAATTAGACCAAGCAGCACGTATCAGTAGTGGAACAATCAGCTCAATGACATGACTTTCTTCTGTCATTCTCATCATAGAGAAATCATAAATAGAAACCCAGGACTGACTATAAGCAAGGGAAAAATAATGGAAATGCTAAAGGAATCTAGAATGCTAAGAAAAGCACAATGTGAACTTTTTTTTTTTACTAACACATGACAGACTCCCTACATTTGATAAAAACATACCTGTCTGTCATGAGGAAATAAATAAAGTGGAAAAGAGCTAAGCATAAGTCAGTCTGAAGCACCAACCAAACTTAAGAGATCAAAAGTAAACATGGGCGGCCCCGGGCGAGTCCTGGCTCAGATGCCTGCCTCTCAGGCTGACCCCGGCGGGTCAGCAGTGAGCCTCGTCCACGGACAGTCCTGGCGTTCCTGGATCGGCGGCCACGGCCAGCTTAAGAAATGTATAAAAACTCCAGAAATCCCTTCTAAACATGTTAGGAACTGGGTCCCAAAAGTCTTGGAACAACGACGACAAGGTCTGGAAACATATTTTACAGATGAGTGAAGTCATTTGATGCTTGTCTTTCTCTGCCTGGCTTATTTCACTGGGCACAGTACCCTCTAGCTCCATCCATGTTGCTGCAAATGAAGACCTGAGCAGACATTTCTCCAAACAAGAAATACAGATAGTTAATAGGCACATGAAGAGATACTCAACATCGCTAATCATCAGGGTATTTACTTAATCAAAGGAGAATACCTTAAAAAGAGTTCAGAAGCATGGGCAGGAATTCCTGGTTCTGAGTGCACTCTGTCCAGGCGACCTTTGCATAAGATCATGTTCTACAGCTGAGAGAATCTGGTAAATGTCATACCATCCTAGCTCTGAATCTTTTTCTGCCTCCTACCTCACTTTGCAACCCTAGTCAGATATCTACACTTCTCACCTTTCAGATGAACAACACGGTGTATTAAAGTATCATCACCATGCTGGTCATTAGATTCCGAGAACTTATTAGTCTTAAAACTGTAGAGCAAGTGATTAAACATCAAAAAATGGTCAACTTCACCTTCGGGAACACATTCTCTCTCATGGGGTTCTCTGATATCCAGGAGATCCAGATCTTACATGCTGTACTCTTTCTGCTGATCTACATGACAGCCCTCCTGGGGAACCCGCTCATCATCATACTCACCACCGAGGACCCTAGGCTACACACCCCGATGTACTTCTTCCTCAAGAACTTGTCCTTTCTGGATCTCTGCCTCATTTCCATCACTGCCCCCAAAGCCATCACGAACTCTCTGACGAGCAACACCATTTCATTTCTGGAATGCATGTCACAGGTGTTTTTCTTCTTCCTCTCAGCCACTACAGAAGTAGCGCTACTCACGGTCATGTCCTATGACCACTACATGGCCATCTGCCACCTGCTCAGATACGACATCATCATGAACCATGGAGCCTGTGTGCAGATGGCCGCCTCTTCATGGGCCAGTGGGGGTCTCAATGCAATTCTGCACACAGCTGCCACCTTTTCCATAGCCATGTGTGGGTCTCCTGAAGTTCATCAGTTCTTCTGTGATGTCCCACAGCTGCTCTCTCTTGCCTGCTCTTATAACACTGGGGAACTGGTAGTCATTGGACTCAGCCTAGTGTTAGATTTTTCTTTATTGATATTTCTTAAATCCACATCTTCTCCACTGTGCTGAGGATGCCCTCCAGAGAAGGCAGGTGCAAAGCTTTCTCAACCTGCCTGCCTCACCTCATTGTTGTGACTGTTTCTCCCTTCTGGGTTTTTTGCCTATTTGAATCCTTTACCCAAATCTCCATCACTCTGGGGCTTGCTAGTTTCTGTTTACTATACCATGCTGCCACCCACCATGAACCCCCTCATCTCAGCCTGAGAAATAAGGATATGAAGGTGGCACTAGGCAATTGAGAATGAGCAGACATTGTGCATTAAACTGGAAGAGTTAATATCACATAGATCATGATCTTTTCATTCATTGTCATCATTCTCTGAACAATCTGTTGCATAGTCTGGCAATGATACTGGGTATATAGTGCAAAAACTACCATGAGTGATCTGATCATGCTCGTTAGAGTCCTGCTAAGCATCATCCCCGACCAGATCAGGTGGATAATGAAACATGGAGGATTCTATCTGGAATGGGGCAGGTATGTGCTGACCTTCTATTTGTGATTCCAATGGGGACTCATTTCTTCTGTGGAAATGGGACACTGGACAGTATGCTGGGATATCAGAGATAAATGTGGACTTTCTTGGATAAACTGCTTGCATGATCACTCTCAGGAGAGGCGATATCTGAAATTCCATGTGCAGCAATATTTACGATTCATTCTCAAACTAAACGAACTCGACAGAGGCAATGGCCGCACAACATTGTGAATGTGCTAAATGCCACATTAGAATGGTTAATGCTGCAATAAGTGGTTTTCACCTCACCAATAAGGCCTAAATAAAACCAAAACAACAGCCTGTTGTAAAAAAAAAAAAAGTAAATATGAAGTTTAGTTTTCAAGTTACGAGAAGTAAACTAGCGAAAGCCACACATGAGAATGTAGAATTCCTGCTGTCTCATGCCAAATTTAAACCACAGAAAGTTCACTTTACTTTGTTTCTAGGTAGACTTCTTCCCATACATTTTCCCTTAATTATTCCCATTGTCAATGTTTTAAATAATTTCCGGTGCTAATGTCAGCAGCAATACTTATTAAAACACACTCCTGACTTGTAAAGAAACCTTTCCAGATACAAAATAAAGACTCAGAGACATAAGGCACCCAAACATCATGGTTCTAAAACACCAGAATCCTTTGTACCTTCTTGTTTGGAGCATTCTGATTTAGTAAGCTTTATATACTCTACACAAAGAAAATGGCTTTACTAAACACCTGACTACTAACCAAAGCCTATAGAACTGTATAGCATTTTAAGTTTCTAAAGCACTTTAACATATACTTGTTTCATTTTTAACTCACATCAAGGCTATGAAACAGGCGAGGCAAGCATTAATATTCTTTTACAGTGAGAAAACTAAAACTTAAGTTGTTCATCGATTATAAATCACATACTAAAAAGTTGTAATCAGGCATGATCTCCTCCAAATTTTATCTTCTCTCTCCTACTCATGTCCTCAACCATTCTTACCTCATTCCTATCCATCTTAAAGGAAGACGTATTTCTCTTTTCTAAAACTAATCCCCACCATTAAGCCTAGAACCCCAACCTCTTGCAGAACCTTCAATTAACTCCTTTTTCCAATCTACAATGTCTCCCTTTCTATTAGCTACATCTCTTCATTCTATAAATATGTTCAACTCTTCCATTCCTTACTTAAAAAAAAAGTTCCTCAACTCTACCTATCCCACCAGCTGTGACCCATTCTTTCCCTGATAAACTCTCAAAGTCTACATATGTAGGGCTTGTATGATACTTTGATCTCTCCACTAAAACATTCCTTACTAAAGGTCCCCAGTGAATTCCTAGTGGCCAAATCCCATAACCATTCTTCAGTTCTAAGTTTTCACTCTTTATCCTAAGGTATTTCACACCAGTGACCACTCTTCCCTTCCTAAAACTTGCTTCATCCATGGGCTCTGCTACGTCCTTCTCTCCTTAATCTCCTACCACTGACTTCCTTCTTCATCTCCTTTACTTAATGCTCATTCTTTGCAAATTACCTACATGTTGGTCCTCTGTAGAGATGCCCTCCTCCTCTTCTCTCTTCAGCTAAACACTCTGAACATTCTCTTCAACTCCCATATCCTTAATCACTTACCATATGCCTACAATTTTCTAAACTCTAAGGTCTCTACACACCCTTTCATTCTTTTAGGAAGAAGCTAGAACAAAAGTGAGTATTCATCATTCTCTGGGCAGGTAGGAGGAGAAGAGGTAGATGAGACCATTTTCTAAGCTTAGAAACAAATCACAATGAAAACTCAGATTTGACAGCATAAAAAATTTAAAGTTCTGCAAACTAAGACAAACAACATGGAAAATAAAGAAAACATATACATACATATTTTAACTACATGCATACCCATAAATATACAACAAAAAATAAATGGAAAAATCAGAAAATTTACAAAACTTTTTAAACCACTGAAAATGTTCATAATTACTACCAATTAAAGAAGTTAAATTCAGGCCAATTAATTATTTTCTTAATTAAGATATCATTGATATACACTCTTATAAAGGTTTCACATGAAAAACATTGTGGTTACTACAGTCACCTATATTATCAAGTCCCCCACACACCCCATTGTAGTCACTGTCCACCAGCATAGTAAGATGCCACAGACTCATTACTTGTCTTCCCTGTGCTACACTGTCTTCTCTGTGACCCCACACACACCATGTGTGTCAGTCATAATGCCCTTCAATTCCCTTCTCCCTCCCTCCCCACCCACCTTCCCTCACCCCTCCCCTCTGGTAACCACTAGTCTCTTCTTGGAGTCTGTGAATCTGCTGCTGTTTTGTTTCTTCAGTTTTGCTTCATTGTTATACTCCACAAATGAGTGAAATCATTTGGTACTTGTCTTTCTCCACCTGGCTTATTTCACTGAGCATAATAACCTCCAGCTCCATCCATGTTGTTGCAAATGGTAGGTTTTATTTTCTTATGGCTGAATAATTGTGTATATGTACCACATCTTCTTTATCCAAGTCATCTACTGATGGACACTTAGGTTGCTTCCATATCTTGGCTATTGTAAAAAGTGCTGCACTAAACAGAAGAGTGCATATGTCTTTTTGAAACTGGGATCTTGTTTTCTTTGGGTAAATAACTAGGAGTGGAATTCCTGGGTCAAATGGTATTTCTATTTTTAGTTTCTTGAGGAACCTTCATATTGCTTTCTACAATGGTTGAACTAATTTACATTCCCACCAACAGTGTAGGAGGGTTCCCTTTTCTCCGCATCCTCGCCAGCATTTGTTGTTTTTTGTTGGAGATTATTTTATTGATATTGGCCATCCTAACTGGAGTGAGGTGATATCTCATTGTGTTTTTAATTTGCAGTTCCATATTAATTATTTTTAATAATGAGGCAGTCCACATAGCTTTCATAAAATTTTTTAAACTGTCCTTTAACTCTCCAAACTAAGAATTACCATTTTAAGATCTAGTTTTACTCATGATCTAAGATTGTGTTAGCTTTTTGTGTGGATGTGGTTTCATAACTTCATTTGACAATCAGAATTTTGTTTTCATCCACACTGACTCTGGAGATTTTTTAAAGTGGTGACAGGTACACAGATAACCTTTCCACCCTCACTGTTTTCCAGAGAACCACACAAGATTATGATACGGGACATTCCTCATTCCTTTGGCTCAGACAGCTTTGTTGACCCTTGTCACAATGTGCACATCTGTTGGTGTGTAGAGACCACAGATGAGGAGTTCCCATATCCTCTATGGCAAATTCCCAAATCTCTTTGAGTGCCCAAAGGGCATGCTTCTTGAAGCCCAAGCCATAGGTGTGCTTCTGAATAGCAATGGTATGTTCTCCAGTCACTATTCTGTGATGGCAGAACAGCCCTTCTTCTCCCACCCTTTGCAGGAGCCATTCTGCCAGGCCCAAAGAAGCAAAGAAGGGCACAAAGTATTTTGCCTTATGTATTAGTTTTTAAATAATATTATGGTATGTTCTTTACAGTCAGAGCCACCCCTACCATATGTCAGATACTCTTCTAGGTACTAAAAGATACAACAATGAACAAAATAAATTAAAAATCACTGTCCCCTGGAAGAGATTCTAGTATGGGGGTGGGGAGGAGAGACAAACAAAAATAAGCAAATATGTGTTATACACTGATTAAGCACAGGAAAGGGAGACTAGTAGTGCTTGGAAGAGTTACAAGTTTACAAGTTGTGGTTAAAGCTTCACTGGGAAGAGGACATTAAAGACTTAATAAGAGGTGAAGGACAAAGCATATCAGGGAGAATATTTCAGGCAAATGCCTTCAGGTGAGCTTTCCCAGAAGGTTTGAGGGACAGCAAGGAGGCATGAGGGCTAGAGAGAAGTGATAGACAGCAAATAGAAAATGAAATCAGAGAGGTAATCAGGAGAGAAGGAAGCATGTAACTAATGTCTACCATGGACCCTGAGTATCTCCACGTATTTCTGCTGAGTATGCCAAACCACAAAGCTTAAATGTCCCAATTCTGAGCCACTTCTGTAGATACTAACATAGGCAATTAGTAAGTCAAGGTAAGGAGACCACAGCATGACTACTGAATAACTGCTCACGCCCAGTGGGTGGGTGAGGCACTGGAGGTTTGGGGACAGAAGGAGACCAAGGCTCAGTTTTGGACAGGTGAAATCTGAAATGCCCTTAGTCATCTAACTCAAAATGTTGGGTAGGTAACTGAATATAAGTCCAGATTTCAGAAAAAGGGCCAAAGCAGGAGATAAAAATTTTAAAGTCAATGTGACTAAATTGAGCCAAGGAAATAAATGAAGATTTTTTTTAAAAATGATGACCAAGGTGTGAGGCCTGGCATATTCTACCATTTAGAGGTAGGGAATTTAGAAGGAACTAGCATACACCAAGCAGAAACCCTAAGATAAGAGAACTAGGAGAATGTGACATCCTGGAAGCAAGTGGAAAAACTGTTTCAAGAACAAGGAAATATTCAACTGTGGCAAAGCTGCTGACAGATCATGTGAAATGAGGAATGAGGAATGACCACTGGATTTAGCAATGTGGAGATAGATGGCCACTAAGTACAATTCCAAAAGAGTAGTAGGGGCAAAAGCCTAGTTGAATTCAAGAAAAAATGGGAGGAGATTAATTGTAGGCACTGCAGTTAAGAGTTGCACTCCAAATAAAGATTTACTTATTGAGTGAACAATGAATGAATGCATGATACCTACTCCTGTCAAGTATGCAGTTGAATTAAAATACTTTGCTCATGGAAATTTAAAAAGTACAACCTCTTTGAAAAGAGTGCTAACACACACCCAACTGGATTTAAAATGTCTAAGATACACAGACAGATAAGATATACAGTATCTCTATAAGGAATACACCAAAATATTAAAGCAGTGGTTATCACAGCATTGTAAGATTAAGGCTGACTTGAGTTTTCTTCTTTATAATATCCCTAGTCTTTAAATGTTCTACAATGAACACATATAACTTTTATAATAAAACCTTTTAAATGATCATATCCTCTCCTCAGAATATAATGTATTGTTCCTAGGAAAGAACTTGAAACTTAGAAAAAGTTTTATACCCCAAAATTTTTATCATGGTTTATTAAAACAGTAATAGCAACACCCAAGTTTCCAACAACAGGGGCATAAAAGTTTAAGGAATGTTCTCTCAATTAAGTATTAAGCAGTCACTTAGAAGGATGTTGGTTAACTAGAAAATGTTTATATTAAAATGTTAATTGAACAAAAGTGGATAATGGAGAAGTCATATGTTTTTCCCTCCCTAATATTCTTGAAAACACAGTAAAATTATTTTTAAAAGGTAAAAGATGATAATGAAGACTAACGGAAGAAAAAGAAGAGACAATAGGAAAGAATGCAACAACAAAAACTGTCAACAAATTTTTTGGAATTTAGAAAAACGTTGAAGTGATTTAGCAGAAAAGAAGAGTGACAAATTAAATGCCTGACAAAGGGGCTACCAAAAATAAACAAGCCATTTCGCACTTTATTGAGTAAATGTTTGAGAGCAGTGTTCACTCATGATCGTTTCATTCCACACATGTTTTCTAAAGGCCCTTTAGGTGCCAGATTCTGTGATTATGCACAGACAATACAAAAGTGAAAAAGACAAAGTCCTTTAAAAGGACCCCACCTCCTTGTCACTATATTTCTATTTTGAAGTTCGTAAACTAGGATACTATATTCTACCTGTAATTACACCAATACTGTCAGGAAGCCGGCAGGAATGCTGCACTGAACACACCAACTCTAGATAAATCTAAGGAATGATACCAAATGTCACTGCACACTGCCTCAAGAGGTGTGTAATTACTCAAATTAATGAGACCTCTTTGGAAACCCTTAAGACTCTTAGATTTAAAAACTAAATTTAAAGATTTAGGCTTAATTTAAGAAAACTTAGATTTAAAAATTACCTATTAACACATTTAGTGTTTTCCTTTTAGTGTTCACTGCTTTGAGTTTTCATGTTTCTAGAGAGATTTATGATATCCTTCTTTTAAAGAAAAATTAAAAATTAAACACTCTATCTTTTACAAAAAGTATGACTTACTTAATTCATCTTTTATCTGGTGAACACCAGTGGGAAATATTTCCATTCAGAGTAACCATGTTACAGGATTGCTAAAATGAGTGAGGGGGGGCTTCCCAATAACATTAAATTTCATCTGCATCAATGATTAGAGAAAGTGGATAGAGGCCAAGGGTTAAATGCAAGGTGACCATCATTAAGCACACCCTTAATCAAAACAAGAAGAGTTCCTAGCTGCACAAAAACCAAGAAACAAATAGACAATGATGACTTACATCTTCCACATAGAGATTATGCAATATTTGGATAATTTATAATGGTTGTCATATCACAGAAAAACATCTCTAGGTGAACAATCAGCCAATCAGCCAGTCATCCCCAGCTAAATGGTTTCCTAGATTACAACTTAATAGTTATTATCAATCTCCTAATAGCAAGGTCCTTCCTACCACAATATGCATCAGCGTGTTATAAATTAAGTAATAGCAGCAGTGGATTATCAAGAGCCTTTGGTCCATGCTTGCCGAGGCAGCACATATACTAAAATTGGAATGATACAGAGAAGATTAGCATGGCTCCCCCTCTGCAAGGATGACACGCAAATTTGTGAAGTTTTTCATATTTTATAAACGAAATCTGAAGGAATTCAACACCACTAAATCAGCATTACAGGATATGTACAAGGGACGTCTCTAGATGGAAATGTTCTTAAGCCTAAATAGTTTTCACCAGTTAAAAAAACCCAGTGAATGTAGCAGACCAATTACTTACCAAGCAAGTAAGAAACTAAAACAAAACAAAAGAAGTAAGATCAACAATATACAAAATCAGTCAAGGGATAAACAAAAAATGCAGATTATAATACCTAATACATAAAGTGTGGAGGAGGAAGAAGAATAAAAAGAAATATTTTTAGATCGTGTCTTAAACAGAGTGATCATTAACTTACTATAGATTGTTACATAGTTAGAAAACTATCCACGACCCTTACGGTAACCATAAACCTAAAGCCTGTAACACACACACACAAAATTGAAGAAAAAAAAAGAAATCTAATCACAACACTGAAGAAAACCACCAAGTAACAAGAAGAGTAAAAGAGAGGAAGAAGGGAACAAAGAGGAGCTATAAAAACAACCAGAAAACAATAAAATGGCAATAAATACATACCTATCAATAATCACCTTAAATGTAAATGGACTGAATGCACCAAAAAGACAACGAGTGGCAGAATAGATAAAGAAACAAGACCCATCTGTATACTGCCCACAAGAGACTCATTTCAGACCTAAAGGCATACACAGACTGAAAGTGAAGGGATGCAAAAAGATACTTCATGCAAATAATAGGGGGGGGGGGAAAGCAAGAGTAGCAGTACTTATATCAGACAAAATAGACTTCAAAACAAAGTAACAAGAGACAAGGAAAGACATTACATAATAATAAAGGGATCAGACCTGTAAGAGGATATAACAATAATGAAAATCTATCCACCCAATATAGGAGCACCTTTATATGTAAAACAAATACTAACAAAACTAAAGGGAGAAATAGACTGCAACTCATTCATATTAGGGGACTTTAACACACCACTTACATCAATGGGCAGATCAACCAGAGAGAACATAGATAAGAAAACAGAGGCACAGAACAACACATTAGATTAAATGGAACTAACAGATATCTACAAAACATTCCACCCAAACGCAGCAGGATACACATTTTTCTCAAGTGTACATGGAATATTCTCCAAAATAGGTCATATATTAGGCCACAAAAACTATCTCAATAATTCAAAAGGACTGAAATTTTATCAAGCCATTTCTCAGACCACAATGATATGAGACTGGAAATAAATTATGCAAAAACAAAAAAGCCCACAAACACATGGAGGCTAAACAGCATGCTTCTAAATAATGAATGGACCAATGACCAAAACAAAACAAATCAAGCAATGTATGGAAACAAATGAAAACAAATTTCAACAGTCCAAAATTTGTGGGATGTCACAAAAGCAGTTCTAAGAGGGAACTACAAGTAATACAGACCTACCTCAAGAAACAAGAACAATCCCAAATAAACAGTCTAAACTCAAAATTAACTAAACTAGAAAACAAACAAAAATGAAACTCAAAGTCAGTAGGAGGAGAGACATAATAAACATTAGAGCAGAAATAAATAAAACAGATAAAAATAAAATAATAAAAAAAAATCAATGAAACCAAGAGCTGCCTCTTTGAGAAAATAAACAAAATAAACAAAGCCGTAGCCACAATTAAGAAAAAAGGAAAGGATACACAAATAAACAAAATCAGAAATGAAAAAGGAATGATCACAACTGATACCACAAAAATTTAAAGATTATTAGAGAATACTATGAAAAGTTACATGCCAATACATTGGACAACCTAGAAGAGATGAACAAATGTCTAGAAAAGTGCAACCTTCCAAGATGGACCCAAAAGGAAAAGAAAATCTGAACAGACTAATTACAAGTAACAAAATTATAAAAACTGGTAATCAAAAACTCTCAAAAAACAAAATTCCAGGACCAGATGGCTTCACAGGTGAATTCTACCAAACATTTAAAGAAGAGCTAATAGCCATCCTTCTGAAAGTATTCCAAAAGGTAGAAGAGGAGGGAATACTTCCAAACTCATTCTATGAGGCCAACATCCCTGCAATACAAAAAACAGACAAAATACTCCAAAAAAAGAAAATTGCATACCAATACCCCTGATGAACATAGATGAAAAATCCTCAACAAATTATTACCAAACCAAATTCAAAAATACATCAAAAGGATTATCCATAGGAAAAAGTGGAATTTATTTTGGGAATGCAAGGATGGTACACAATATTTGTAAATCAATCAAAATGATACACCACATTAACAAAAAGGATACAAATCACATGATCATCCCAACAGATGCTAAAAAGGCATTTGACAAAATTCAACATCCACTCATGATATCCACTCTCAACAAAATGCATATGGAGAGATAAAAACTCTCAACAAAATGGTAAACCTGAAAACAACCTGAAGGCTGAAGAACAGACTACCTACACTGGAGGAAGAAGAGAAGCTCTCACCGTAAAGTGCAGAGGTGCGATCAAGCAAGACCCAAGCCTTCCCCCAACCCTACCCTACAGACAAGAGAAAGAGGAACGCAGCAGTGAAGGGACAGGAGTCTAGGAATGTTGTACACCTGGCCCTGGAGTTCTCCAGAAGCATGAGCCCACATTACGTTGGATTCTGGTGATTAGCAGGACTGGACACCAGGAACAGGTGGAACACTAAGGGAAGCTAAGACTCCAGTTGCTTGTGGAGAACAGGCAAGCTCCACTGGTCCCACTGAGACAAAAGCAGAGGTGGCAATTTGAAAGACTTGCCATCAGCAGGAGGGGTACCAGGAGGGTTGGACAGAGCTCTCTCCTCAGGAGAAAGGGCAGATGGAGGATACTTCCAGGCCCTCCCTTACCCTAACAGGTTGGGAACTCTCAGGAGCCCCAGACACTCCATCACCCTCACCAGCAACACAGTCCCAAGACATATCCCTGAGTGCACTTCCTGCTATCCAACCCACTCCAACCAGCAGCAGCATTACACTTTGCTGCTTGGCAGGGAGAGGAAGACTCTCCCACCTTTCTCAGCAACCAGGGAAGCATCAGCAAGAGCCATCCCCAAGAGCTCCTTCCTCCCCCGGGGTCAAAGCCAGGTGCTATGGGACCAGCCCTACCCCAGAGCTGCACAACAGTTCCACTGCCCCATTAATCCTGCAGTCCTGCTATTGGCACAGGGGAGGCAAAAGGTGGCCCTGCCCACAGCAAACCCAGCAGAGACTTACGGTTTGAGCACAAAGCTGGCTGAAGCAAACTACCAGCACAGCAGACTCAGACCACAATTGAAGACAGACAGAAAGGCAGCCCTACCTACTGCACACCAACAGCTGGGGCTCCGGCAAAGTAGAAACAACAGGGAAGACTAAAAAGTCTTGAGCTCCTGGGCACCACAGAATGTCTCCTACATAACTAGTGCTCTACAGGCCAGGAAACATAGCAGAGCCATCTAAAACAAAGGAAAAAACATGGAAACCCTGAAAAAATGACACACAGGAATATGTTCCAAACAAAACTACAGTACAGGACACCAGAAAGAGGGCTAAATTGAAACAGAGATTACCAATCTTCTTGATAAAGATTTCAAAATAAAAGTCATAAACATGCTAAAGGATCTACAGAAAAATATTCAAGATCTCAAGGAGGACTTCAACAAGGAGATAGAAAAAGAGCCACTAGAAGTTGAAGAATACAGTATCTGAAATGAAAAATACAATGTAGGGATTTAAGAATAGATTACTACAGGTAGAGGAGACACTGTATGAGACGGAAATTAGAGAACAGGAACAAAACAAAACTAAAACATACAGGGAAAAAAGGTTCCCTAGAAAAGAAATAATAGTAAGAGAGCTGTGTGACCACACCAAATGAAACAATATTCACACAATAGGGGTAAGAAAAGGAGAAGAGGGAGACAAGAGAATTGAAAGTTTCTTTCAGTAAATAATTATAGAAAAACCTTAACAAAAGGAACCCAAGGAAGGCAAAACCTAGACATAACAACTGAGATGGCAAAGATCAAGGATAAGAAGAGAATGCTGAAAGAAGCCAGAGAGAGAGAAAAAATTTATTATAAAGGAAAGAAACCTCATCAGGCTATCAGCAGGCTTCTCAGCAGAAACTTTACATGCCAGAAGGACATGGCATCATATATTTAATGTAATGAAACAGAAGGACCTCCAACTAAGAATCCTCTACCTGGGAAGATTATCATTTAAATTAGAAGTAGGGATTAAACAATTTCCAAATGATCAAAAGTTGAAGGAATTCACCACCCTAAGCTAGCCCTATGAAATATGTTAAAGTAACTGCTGTAGATGGAAATATTCCTAAGGCTAAATAGCTTTCACCAGTGAAACTAAGCCCACAGTAAAGGTAGTAGACCAATTAATTGCCAAGCAAGTATAAAATAAAAACAAGAGAAGCAAAATCAACTATACACAAAATCAGTCAAGGGATATAAAAAAGTACATGTATTATGACATCTAATACATAAAGTGTGGAAAATAAGAAGACAGACTCTATATCTTTTTACACTGATAAATAGTAACTAGACGTAGTGAGGCTTTCATAATATGGGTAACTGTTAAACAACTGTATTGTACATCTGAAACCAATGTAAGATTGTATATCAAGAATACTTTAATTTCTTTTGGATATCATTAATCTACAATTACATGAGGAACATTATGTTCACTAGACTCCCCCCATCATCAAGTCCCCCGCACAAAGCCCATTACACTCACTGCCCATCAGCGTAGTAAGATGCTATAGAATCACTACTTGTCTTCTCTGTGTTGTACAGCCCTCCCCATGTCAGCCCCTACATTATGTCTCCTAATAGTAATGCCCCTTTTTTTCTCCTTATCCCTCCCTTCCCACCCATCTTCCCCAGTCACTTTCCCTTGGGTAACTGTTAGTCTATTCTTGGGTTCTGTGAGTCTGCTGCTGTTTTGTTCCTTCAGTTTTCTCTTTGTTCTTATACTCCACATATGAGTGAAATCATTTGATACTTGTCTTTTTCCACCTGTCTTATTTGACAGAGCATAATACCTTCTAGATCCATCCATGTTGTTGCAAACGGTAGGATTTGTTTTCTTCTTGTGGCTGAATAATATTCCATTGTGTATATGTACCACATCTTCTTTATCCATTTATCTACTGATGGACAGTTAGGTTGCTTCCATTTCTTGGCGATTGTAAATAGTGCTGTGAAAAACATAGGGGTGCATATGTATTTTTTAAACTGGAGTGCTGCATTCTTAGAATAAATGCCTAGGAGTGGAGTTCCTGGGTCAAATGTATTTCTATTTTGAGTTTTTTGAGGAACCTCCATACTGCTTTCCACAATGGTTGAACTAATTTACATTCCCACCAGCAGTGCAGGAGGGTTCCCCTTTCTCCACAACCTCACCAACATCTGTTCTTGTCTGTCTTTGGGATGGTGCCCATCCTAACTGGTATGAGGTGATATCTCATTGTGGTTTTAATTTGCATTTCTCTGATGATTAGCGATGTGGAGCATCTTTCCATTTGCCTGTTGGCCATCTGAAATTCTTCTTTGGAGAAGTGTCTGTTCAGATCCTGTGCCCATTTTTTAATTGGATTATTTGCCTTTTGTTTGTTGAAGTGCCTGAGGTCTTTATATATTTTAGATGTCAACCCCTTAACAAATCTGTCATTTATGGATATATTCTCCCATAGTGTAGGATGCCTTTTTGTTTTAGTGATGCTGTCCTTTGCTGTATAGAAGCTTTTCAGTTTGATACAGTCCCACTTGTTCATTTTTGCTTTTGCTTCCCTTGCCTGGGGAGATATGTTCATGAAGAAGTCACTCATGTTTATGTCCATGAGATTTTTGCCTATGTTTTTCCTAAGAGTTTTATGGTTTCATAACTTACATTCAGGTCTTTGATCCATTTCAAATTTACTTTTGTGTACAGGGCTAGACAGTAATCCAGTTTCATTTGCTTACATGTAGCTGTCCAGTTTTGCCAACACCAACTGCTGAAGAGGCTGTCATTGCCCCATTGTATGTCCATGGCTCCTTTATCATATATTAATTGACCATATATGTTTGAATTAATATCTGGGGATTCTATTCTGTTCCACTGCTCTGAGGCTCTGTTCTTGTGCCAGTACCAAATTGTCTTGATTACTGTGGCTTTGTAGTAGAGCTTGAAGTTGGGAAGTGAGATCCTCCCTGCTTTATTCTTCCTTCTCAGGATTGCTTTGGCTATTTGTGGTAAATGTGGTTCCATATGAATTTTAGAACTATTTGTTCCAGTTCGTTGAAGAACACTGTTGGTATTTTGATAGGGATTGCACTGAATCTGTAGACTGCTCTAGGCAGGATGGCAATTTTGACAATATTAACTCTTCCTAGCCAGGAGCATGGGATGAGTTTCCATTTGTTAGTGTCCTCGTTAATCTCTCTTAAGAGCATCTTGTAGTTTTCAGGGTATAGGTCTTTCACTTCCTTGGTTAGGTTTATTCGTAGGTATTTTATTCTTTTTGATGCAATTATGAATGGATTTGTTTTCTTGATTTCTCTTTCTGCTAGTTAATCATTAGTGTACTGGAAAGCAACAGATTTGTGTATTAATTTTGTATCCTGCAACTTTGCTGAATTCAGATATTAGTTCTAGTGCTTTTGGAGCGGAGTCGTTAGGGATTTTTATGTACAATATCATGTCATCTGCAAATAGTGACAGTTTAACTTCTTCTTTACCAATCTGGATGCTTGGTATTTCTTTTTTTCATCTGATTGCTGTGGCTAGAACCTCCAGTCCTATATTGAATAAGAGTGGGAAGAGTCGGCATCCCTGTCTTGTTCCCGATGTTAGGTGAAAACCTTTCAGCTTCTCGCTGTTAAGTATGATGTTGGCTGTGGGTTTGTCATATATGGCCTTTATTACGTTGAGGTACTTGCCCTATACACCCATTTTGTTGAGAGCTTTTATCATGAATGGATGTTGAATTTTGTCTAATGCTTTTTCAGCATGTATGGAGATGATCACGTGGTTTTTGTCCTTTTTGTTGATGTGGTGGATGATGTTGATGGATTATCAAATGTTGTACCATCCTTGCATCCCTGACATGAATCCCACTTGATCATGGTGTATGATCCTCTCAATGTATTTTCCAATTTGGTTTGCTAATGTTTTGTTGAGTATTGTTGCATCTTTGTTCATCAGCGGTATTGGTCTGCAATTTTCTTTTTTGCTGGGGTCTCTGCCTGGTTTTGGTATTAGAGTGATGCTGGCCTGATAGAATGAGTTTGGAAGTATTCCCTCCTCTTCTATTTTTTGGAAAACTTTAAGGAGAACGGGTATTATGTCTTCTCTATATGTCTGATAAAATTCAGTGGTGAATCCATCTGATCCGAGGGTTTTGTTCTTGTGTAGTTTTCTGATTACCAATTCAATATTGTTGCTGGTAATTGGTCTGCTTAGATTTTGGGTTTCTTCCTTGGTCATTCTTGGAAGGTTGTATTTTTCTAGGAAGTTGTGCATTTCTTCTGTGTTCTCCAGCTTGTTAGCATATAAACTTTCATAATATTCTCCAATAATTCTTTGTATTTCTGTGGGGTCCATCGTGATTTTTCCTTTCTCATTTCTGATTCTGTTTATGTGTGTGGACTCTCTTTTTCTCTTAGTAAGTCTGGCTAGGGGCTTACCTATTTTGTTTATTTTTCTCAAACAACCAGCTCTTGGTTTCATGGATTTTTACCTATTGTTTTAGTCTTCTCAATTTTACTTATTTATTCTCTGATCTTTATTATGTCCCTCCTTCTGCTGACTTTGGGCCTCATTTGTTCTTCTTTTTCCAGTTTCAATCATTGTGATTTTAGACTATTCATTTGGGATTGTTCTTCCTTTTTAAATAGCCCTGGATTGCTATATACTTTCCTCTTAGAACTGCCTTCACTGCGTCCCACAGAAGTTGGGGTTTTGTGATGTTATCATTTGTCTCCATATATTGCTTGATCTCTGTTTTAATTTGGTCATTGATCCATTGATTATTTAGAAACATGTTGTTAAGCCTTCATGTGTTTGTGAGCCTTTTTGTTTTCTTTGTACAATTTATTTCTAGTTTTATACCTTTGTGGTCTGAGAAGCTGGTTGGTAGAATTTCAATCTTTTGGAATTTACTGAGGCTCTTTTTGTGGCCTAGTATGTGGTCTATTCTGTAAAATGTTCCATGTGCACTTGATAAGAATGTGTATCCTGCTGCTTTTGGGTGTAGAGTTCTGTAGATTTCTGTTAGGTCCATCTGTTCTAGTGTGTTGTTTGGTGCCTCTCTGTCCTTACTTATTTTCTGTCTGGTGGATCTATCCTTTGGAGTGAGTGGTTTGTTGAAGTCTCCTAAAATGAATGCATTGCATTCTGTTTCCTCCTTTAATTCTGTTAGTATTTGTTTCACATATGTCGGTGCTCCTGTATTGGCTGCATAAATATTTATAATAGTTATATCTTCTTGTTGGACTGAGCCCTTTATCATTATGTAATGTCCTTCTTTAACTCTTGTTACTTTCTTTGTTTTGAAGTCTATTTTGTCTGATACAAGTACTGCAATATCTGCTGTTTTCTCCCTATTGTTTGCATGAAATATCTTTTTCCATCCCTCCACTTTCAGTCTGTGTATGACTTTGGGTTTGAGGTGAATCTCTTGTAAGCAGCATATAGATGGGTCTTGCTTTTTTATCCATGCTATTACTCTGTGCTTAGATTGGTGCACGTAGTCCATTTATATTTAGGGTGATTATCGAAAGATATGTACTTCTTGCCATTGCAGACTTTGGATTCGTGGTTATCAATGGTTCAAGGTTAGCTTCTTTACTATCTAACCATCAAACTTTACTCTCTTATGAAGCTATTATAAACACAGTGTGATGATTCTTTATTTCTCTCCCTTCTTATTCCTCCTACTCCATTCTTTATATGTTAGGTGTTTTATTCTGTACTCTTTTGTATTTCCTTCCAGTGCTTTTGTGAATAGTTGATTTTATTTTTTGCCTTTAGTTAGTATTTGGTTGGTCTGCTTTCTATGCTGTGATTTTATTTTCTCTGGTGACATCTATTTAGCCTTAGGAGTGCTTCCATCTAGAGCATTCCCTTTAAAATACCCTGTAGAGGTGATTTGTGGGAGGCAAATTCCCTCAACTTTTGCTTGTCTGGGAATTGTTTAATCCCTCCTTCATATTTAAATGATAATCGTGCTGGAGACACTATTCTTGGTTCAAGGCCCTTCTGTTTAATTGCATTAAATATATCATGCCATTCTCTTCTTGCTTGTAAGGTTTCTGTTTTAGAAGTCTGATGATAGATAGCCTGCTGGGTTTTCCTTGTAGGTGCTCTTTTTTCTCTCCCTGGCTGCCTTTAATCCTCTGTCCTTGTCTTTGATTTTTGCCATTTTAATTATTATATGTCTTGGTGTTGTCCTCCTTGGGTCCCTTGTGTTGGGAGATCTGTGGGCTTCCATAGTCTAAGAGACTATTTCCTCCCCCAGTTTGGGGAATTTTTCAACAATTATTTCTTTAAAGACACTTTCTATCCCTTTCTCTCTCTTCTTCTTCTTCTGGTACCCCTATAATGCAAAGATTATTCCATTTGGATTGGTCACACAGTTCTCTTAATATTCTTTCATTCCTGGAGATCCTTTTATCTCTCTCTGCCTCAGCTTTTCTGTATTCCTGTTCTCTGATATCTATTCCACTAACAGTCTCTTGCACCTAATCCAGTATGTTCTTCAGTCCTTCCTGAGACTGTTTCATTTCCGTAATCTCCCTCCAGACTTCATCCCTTAGCTCTTGCATATTTCTCTGCAGGTACTTCAGCATGGTTATGACCTTTATTTTGAATTCTTTTTCAGGAAGACTGGTTATATCTATCTATGCAGGCCCTCTCTCTGGGGTTGTCTGAGTGATTCTTGACTAGATCAGATTCTCCTGCCTTTTCATGGCGATAGAGGTGATTGTAGGCAGGTGGCGCATGTGTCAGCTCAGAGAACAAAGTCCCTTCCTGCTTGCTGGTCACCTTGTCCTTCTCTGCTGCCTGTGTCGGCTACCCCCACACAAGGAGTAGGCTCTGAAACAATCTCCCTAGTTGCTATGGGTGGGGCAGCCCTCAGGAGAGCCCATAGCCCTGTGGGGATTGGCAGGCAGGCCGGGTGTGTTCTCCTGCGAGAACAGCACCCCTTCGTGCCTTGCTCCGGCTTCCTCTGTCTGTGCTGGGCAGCTCCATGCCAACAGCAGCCTCTGGGTCTGTCCCAGTTAGCTGTGTGCTGGGAGGAGACTCTGCGTGGTTGCTGTGGGCAGGCCCGCTCTCCGGCTGCTCTGCCGCTGTGGTGGGTCAGCTGGTTTGCTTGCAGCACTGGCCAGGGGGAACAAATGGAGGGATGCTTATCACCGTGAGGGGCTTTGGGGCTGGGTTACCCCCAGGGAGCTGGGGCACCTGAAGTTCCTTTGGATTCCCAGCCTTCTGGGCTGAGTGTGCGTGGCCAATTCTGTCCAGCTGTTAAGCCCTTGTCCCTTTAAAACTCTCAAAAAGCACCCACTTTTCTTTTGTCCCAGGGGAGCCAGCTGTGGGGACCCGCTCGCAGTCTCCATCTCAGATTTTACTTTTTCATTTTTCTAATATCCAGTACACCATACAATGTCTGTCTGTGCTCCCAGTGCAGATTACTAGGTCTCATTACGTAGCAGTCCTGTGCTTCCACTCCCTCCCAACTCTGATTCTTTTCCTGCTGCCAGTTAGCTGGGGTGGGGGGAGTGCTCGGGTCCTGCCAGGTCGAGGCTTTGTATCTTACCCTTTTCATGAAATGCTGAGTTCTTGCAGATGTAGATGTAGTCTGGCTGTTATACTGTATCTTCTGGTCTCTCTTTTAGGCGTAGCTGTATTTGTTGTATTTTCAAAAATACATATGGTTTTGGGAGGAGATTTTCGCCGCCCTACTCACACCACCATCTTGAGCCTCCTCCAACGATACTTTAATTTTTTTTAAATGAGTATGGAGGATACATACCTTGACATAAAAAAGGCCATATATGACAAATCCCCAGCTAACATCATACTAAGTGTTGAAAAGCTGGAAGCATTTACTCTAAGATCAGGAATAAGACAAGGAGCCCACTCTCACCACTTTTATTCAACACAGTACTGGAGATCCAACCCATGGCAATCAGACAAGATAAAAAGATAAAAGAGGGAGCCAGGATGGCGGCGTGAGTAGAGCAGTGGAAATCTCCTCCCAAAAACACATAGAGCTATGAAAATATAACAAAGAAAAATCTTCCTAAAATAGAGACCACAGGACACAGGACAACATCCAGACCACATCCACACCTGCAAGAACCCAGCGCCTTGCAAAGGGGGTAAGATACAAGCCCCGGCCCGGCGGGACCCGAGCGCCCCTCCCCCCGGCTCCCGGCCGGTGGAAAGAAACCGGAGCGGTTTTTTTTTTTTTGGCGAGCGCTTTTTGGAAGGCTTAAAGGGACGGGCCCCCATTGCTAGGGAGACAGGGTGGCGGGACTGGTGAGCAGGTGCCTGGGACCGGCGCCTGAGGACAAAGAATATCCCACGTTTTTCCCTGTGGGACCAGTGGGCGGGTGCCTGAGACCGGCACTTGAGGACAGAGGAAATCGCGTGTTTTTCCCCTTTTTTTTTCCTCTTTTCTGCGAGTGCTTTTTGGAAGCCTAAAAGGGACAGGGACCCCGGTGCTAGGGAGGCAGGGCGGTGGGACTGGTGAGCGGGTGCCTGGGACCGGCACCTGAGGACAAAGAATATCACACGTTTTTCCCTGTGGGACCGGTGGGTGGGTGCCTGAGACCAGCACCTGAGGACGGAAGAAATCGCGCGTTTTTCCCCTTTTTTTTCTCTCCTTTTGCCGAGTGCTTTTTGGAAGCCTTAAAGGGACAGGGACCCCGGTGCTAGGGAGGCAGGGCGGTGGGACTGGTGAGCGGGTGCCTAGGACCAGTGCCTGAGGACAAAGAATATCGAGCATTCCTTCCCTGCGGGACCGGTGGGTGGGTGCTTTTTGGAAGCCTTGTAAGGACAGGGACCCTGGTGCTAGGGAGACAGGGCAGCAGGACCAGTGAGCGGGTGCCTGGGACCGGCACTTGAGGACAAAAAAAAAAAAAAAAAAAAACGCTTGTTTTTTCCTTTTTTTTTTTTTTTTCTTTCTTTCTGTTCCCTCTCTCATTGTTGCTGTTGTTGTTTTGGTTTGGAGAGTGCTTTTTGGAAGTCTTAAAGGGGCAGGACAGGTCACTTAGACCACAGGCAGGGAATCTGGGGATCTCTGGGCACTCTAAACCCCTGGGCAGCAGGGAGCACAGAGGCCCCTTACGGAGATAAATAGCCTCCTGGCCGCTCCCCCTCCAACGGGGCTCCACCATTTTGGAGGAACAGCCCCAGCCAGGCCAAGCCCACAGCAACAGCGGAGATAAACCCCAAAGCAACTGGGCAGGAAGCAGAAGCCCTGTCTGCGCACAGCTACCCAGCACAAGCAACTAGAGGTCGCTAGTCTCCCAGGAAAAGGCTACAAACCAACAAGAAGGGAAGCTCTTCCAGCGGTCACTTGTACCAGCTCTGCAAACTATCTCTATCACCATGAAAAGACAAAACTACAGGCAGACAAAGATCACAGAGACAACACCTGAGAAGGAGACAGACCTAACTAGTCTTCCTGAAAAAGAATTCAAAATAAAAATCATGAACATGCTGACAGAGATGCAGAGAAAAATGCAAGAGCAATGGGATGAGATGCAGAGAAAAATGCAAGAGCAGTGGGATGAGATGCAGAGAAAAATGCAAGAGCAGTGGGATGAAGTCCGGAAGGAGATCACAGATGTCAGGAAAGAGATCACAGAAGTGAAACAATCCCTGGAAGGATTTATAAGCAGAATGGATAAGATGCAAGAGGCCATTGAAGGAATAGAAGCCAGAGAACAAGAACGTATAGAAGCTGACATAGAGAGAGATAAAAGGATCTCCAGGAATGAAACAACACTAAGAGAAATATGTGACCAATACAAAAGGAATAACATTCGTATTATAGGGATACCAGAAGAGGAAGAAAGAGGAAAAGGGATAGAAAGTGTCTTTGAAGAAATAATTGCTGAAAACTTCCCCAAACTGGGGGAGGAAATAATCGAACAGACCATGGAATTACACAGAACCCCCAACAGAAAGGATCCAAGGAGGACAACACCAAGACACATAGTAATTAAAATGGCAAGGATCAAGGACAAGGAAAGAGTTTTAAAGGCAGCTAGAGAGAAAAAGGTCACCTATAAAGGAAAACCAATCAGGCTAACATCAGACTTCTCAACAGAAACTCTACAGGCCAGAAGAGAATGGCATGATATACTTAATGCAATGAAACAGAAGGGCCTTGAACCAAGGATACTGTATCCAGCACGACTATCATTTAAATATGATGGTGGGATTAAACAATTTCCAGACAAGCAAAAGCTGAGGGAATTTGCTTCCCACAAACCACCTCTACAGGGCATCCTACAGGGACTGCTCTAGATGGGAGCACCCCTAAAAAGAGCACAGAACAAAACACACAACATATGAAGAATGGAGGAGGAGGAATAAGAAGGGAGAGAAGAAAAGAATCTCCAGACAGTGTATATAACAGCTCAATAAGCGAGCTAAGTTAGGCAGTAAGATACTAAAGAAGCTAACCTTGAACCTTTGGTAACCACGAATCTAAAGCCTGCAATGGCAATAAGTACATATCTCTCAATAGTCACCCTAAATGTAAATGGACTTAATGCACCAATCAAAAGACATAGAGTAATAGAATGGATAAAAAAGCAAGACCCATCTATATGCTGCTTAATAGAAACTCACCTTAAACCCAAAGATAAGCATAGACTAAAAGTCAAGGGATGGAAAAACATATTTCAGGCAAACAACAGTGAGAAGAAAGCAGGGGTTGCAGTACTAATATCAGACAAAATAGACTTCAAAACAAAGAAAGTAACAAGAGATAAAGAAGGCCACTACATAATGATAAAGGGCTCAGTCCAACAAGAGGATATAACCATTCTAAATATATATGCACCCAATACAGGAGCACCAGCATATGTGAAGCAAATACTAACAGAACTAAAGAGGGAAATAGACTGCAATGCATTCATTGTAGGAGACTTCAACACACCACTCACCCCAAAGGATAGATCCACCGGGCAGAAAATAAGTAAAGACACACAGGCACTGAACAACACACTAGAACAGATGGACCTAATAGACATCTATAGAACTCTACATCCAAAAGCAACAGGATATACATTCTTCTCAAGTGCACATGGAACATTCTCCAGAATAGACCACATTCTAGCTCACAGAAAGAGCCTCAGTAAATTCCAAAATATTGAAAATCTACCAACCAATTTTTCAGACCACAAAGGTATGAAAGTAGAAATAAATTCTACAAAGAAAACAAAAAGGCTCACAAACACATGGAGGCTTAACAACATGCTACTAAATAATCAATGGATCAATGAACAAATCAAAATAGAGATCAAGGAATATATAGAAACAAATGACAACAACAACACTAAGCCCCAACTTCTGTGGGATGCAGCGAAAGCAGTCTTAAGAGGAAAGTATATAGCAATCCAGGCACACTTGAAGAAGGAAGAACAATCCCAAATGAATAGTCTAACATCACAATTATTAAAACTGGAAAAAGAAGAACAAAGGAGGCCTAAAGTCAACAGAAGGAGGGACATAATAAAGATCAGAGAAGAAATAAACAAAATTGAGAAGAATAAAACAATAGCAAAAATCAACGAAACCAAGAGCTGGTTCTTTGAGAAAATAAACAAAATAGATAAGCCTCTAGCCAAACTTATTAAGAGAAAAAGAGAATCAACACAAATCAACAGAATCAGAAATGAGAATGGAAAAATCACGACAGACTCCACAGAAATACAAAGAATTATTAAAGACTACTATGAAAACCTATATGCCAACAAGCTGGAAAACCTAGAAGAAATGGACAACTTCCTAGAAAAATACAACCTCCCAAGACTGACCAAGGAAGAAAAACAAAAGTTAAACAAACCAATTACAAGCAAAGAAATTGAAACAGTAATCAAAAAACTACCCAAGAACAAAACCCCGGGGCCAGACGGATTTACCTTGGAATTTTATCAGACACACAGAGAAGACATAATACCCATTCTCCTTAAAGTGTTCCACAAAATAGAAGAAGAGGGAATACTCCCAAACTCATTCTATGAGGCCAACATCACCCTAATACCAAAACCAGGCAAAGACCCCACCAAAAAAGAAAATTACAGACCAATATCCCTGATGAATGTAGATGCAAAAATACTCAATAAAATATTAGCAAACAGAATTCAACAGTATATCAAAAGGATCATACACCATGACCAAGTGGGGTTCATCCCAGGGATGCAAGGATGGTACAACATTCGAAAATCCATCAACATCATACACCACATCAACAAAAAGAAAGACAAAAACCACATGATCATCTCCATAGATGCTGAAAAAGCATTTGACAAAATTGAACATCCATTCATGATAAAAACTCTCAGCAAAATGGGAATAGAGGGCAAGTACCTCAACATAATAAAGGCCATATATGATAAACCCACAGCCAGCATTATACTGAACAGCGAGAAGCTGAAAGCATTTCCACTGAGATCGGGAACCAGACAGGGATGCCCACTCTCCCCACTGTTATTTAACATAGTACTGGAGGTCCTAGCCACGGCAATCAGACAAAACAAAGAAATACAAGGAATCCAGATTGGTAAAGAAGAAGTTAAACTGTCACTATTTGCAGATGATATGATACTGTACATAAAAAACCCTAAAGACTCCACTCCAAAACTACTAGAACTGATATCGGAATACAGCAAAGTTGCAGGATACAAAATTAACACACAGAAATCTGTAGCTTTCCTATACACTAACAACGAATCAATAGAAAGAGAAATCAGGAAAACAATTCCATTCACCATTGCATCAAAAAGAATAAAATACCTAGGAATAAACCTAACCAAAGAAGTGAAAGACTTATACTCTGAAAACTACAAGTCACTCTTAAGAGAAATTAAAGGGGACACTAACAGATGGAAACTCATCCCATGCTCGTGGCTAGGAAGAATTAATATCGTCAAAATGGCCATCCTGCCCAAAGCAATATACAGATTTGATGCAATCCCTCTCAAATTACCAGCAACATTCTTCAATGAACTGGAACAAATAATTCAAAAATTCATATGGAAACACCAAAGACCCCGAATAGCCAAAGCAATCCTGAAAAAGAAGAATAAAGTAGGGGGGATCTCACTCCCCAACTTCAAGCTCTACTACAAAGCCATAGTAATCAAGACAATTTGGTACTGGCACAAGAACAGAGCCACAGACCAGTGGAACAGATTAGAGACCCCAGAAATTAACCCAAACATATATGGTCAATTAATATTTGATAAAGGAGCCATGGACATACAATGGCAAAATGACAGTCTCTTCAACAGATGGTGCTGGCAAAACTGGACAGCTACATGTAGGAGAATGAAACTGGACCATTGTCTAACCCCATATACAAAGGTAAACTCAAAATGGATCAAAGACCTGAATGTAAGTCATGAAACCATTAAACTCTTGGAAAAAAACGTAGGCAAAAACCTCTTAGACATAAACATGAGTGATCTCTTCTTGAACATATCTCCCCGGGCAAGGAAAACAACAGCAAAAATGAGCAAGTGGGACTATATCAAGCTGAAAAGCTTCTGTGCAGCAAAAGACACCATCAATAGAACAAAAAGGAACCCTACAGTATGGGAGAATATATTTGAAAATGACAGATCCGATAAAGGCTTGACATCCAGAATATATAAAGAGCTCACACGCCTCAACAAACAAAAAACAAATAACCCAATTAAAAAATGGGCAGAGGAACTGAACAGACAGTTCTCCAAAAAAGAAATACAGATGGCCAAGAGACACATGAAAAGATGCTCCACATCGCTAATTATCAGAGAAATGCAAATTAAAACTACAATGAGGTATCACCTCACACCAGTAAGGATAGCTGCCATCCAAAAGACAAACAACAACAAATGTTGGCGAGGCTGTGGAGAAAGGGGAACCCTCCTACACTGCTGGTGGGAATGTAAATTAGTTCAACCATTGTGGAAAGCAGTATGGAGGTTCATCAAAATGCTCAAAACAGACCTACCTTTTGACCCAGGAATTCCACTCCTAGGAATTTACCCTAAGAATGCAGCAATCAAGTTTGAGAAAGACAGATGCGCTCCTATGTTTATCGCAGCACTATTTACAATAGCCAAGAATTGGAAGCAACCTAAATGTCCATCGGTAGATGAATGGATAAACAAGATGTGGTACATATACACAATGGAATACTACTCAGCCATAAGAAGTGGAAAAATCCAACCATTTGCAGCAACATGGATGGAGCTGGAGAGTATAATGCTCAGCGAAATAAGCCAAGCGGAGAAAGAGAAATACCAAATGATTTCACTCATCTGAGGAGTATAGGAACAAAGGAAAAACTGAAGGAACAAAACAGCAGCGGAATTACAGAACCCAAAAATGGACTAACAGGTACCAAAGGGAAAGGAACTGGGGAGGATGGGTGGGCAGGGACGGATAAGGGGGGGGAAGAATAAGGGGGGTATTAAGATTAGCATGCATGGGGGGGAGGGGAAAGGGGAGGGTGGGCTGCACAACACAGAGAGGACAAGTAGTGACTCTACAACATTTTGCTAAGCTGATGGACAGTAACCGTAATGTGGTTGTTAGGGGGGACCTGATATAGGGGAGAGCATAGTAAACATAGTATTCTTCATGTAAGTGTAGATTAAAAATTAAAAAAAAAAAAAAAAAAAGAAAGAAAGAAAAGGGGGATTACTCCTTAACAGGATAAAACTATTGGTAAATCAAAGATCAACGCATGCTTTAAATATCCTTAATGTTGATCACTTAAAGGGTGTCAGATGATCAGCTATGGAGGTACTCTTTTCTGATAATATTCCTTTCTCTTAATTAAAAAAAAAAAAAAAAAAAAGCAGTTACTGTGTGCTGACCTCCAATGAGTTCTGCACAGTGGTATAGAGGGCATGTCAAAGTGTGGGCAAAGGGTCTGTTTGTTTCTACGCAGAAGATCAAGGCCTAGCTTGGATATCCAGAAAATGAAATAAGATACGATATGAGGAGGAGCTTCTGGCATCAGCACTCTCTGGAGGACTTGTGCCGGAGGATGATCATCAAAAAGCCTCCACAGGGATCCGGACGATGCTGCGGTTGTGGCTGCATCCAGCCCACCATCTCCTGGACTTGCCATAAGAATGAGGAGGGAGATGTCTAGGCTGGCATGTGCATACAGTGAGACAACGAATTTGACCGGATCTGTACTGTTGGAACTCAATCAGGAGTTGGGAGGGGTGCAAGATGTAGCACTCCAAAATCTCATGACTATAGACTATCTATGGTTAAAAGAACATATGGGATGTGAACAGATCCCAGAAATGGGCTGCTTTAATTTGTCTGATGGTTCAAGTACAGTTGGACAATATCCATCATATCATAGATAAATTTTCACAAATGCCTAGGGTGCCTAAATGGTTTTCTTGTCTTCACTGGAGATGGATGGTAATTATAGATTTGCTTTGTTTATGTCACCGTATTCCTATTATGTTAATATGTGTGTACAAATTAGTAGTTTAAAACCTATACATACTTAAGGTACTCTACAAGAAGATATGTCAAAGAAATAATCAATCCTCCCAAGTTTCCTTCATATGCTACATCTATAGCTTTTCTTCTTCCTTCCTAGTTACAAACCTTAAATAGAATTCGTGCCTCATATCGAATTTACCGAGTATCATAATTCCTCCAGGTGGTAAAGATACCTCGAGACAAGTGCTGGGCATAGAAGCCACAGGGCATAAATCTGCAAAGAAGTAAAAAGCTAACCTTTGCAAACAATATGGCTTCTCTCTCACTTACCAACTTTACATTTCCCTGTATGGTCCCGGAAGATGACTGGTTAGCCAGAGACGGGTAAGATTCCTCAAGGGAGGAACAACCTAAGACAGGCACAGTCGCAGGGGGGCCATCAGGTGAGAATTTGGGGATCAACAGAGGTGAGGCTCAGAACCTCACCCCCCCTGCTTTGAGAGAAATCTTCTGCATCCGTGGATGTCTTGCTGCCCTTGTCTAGCCTGGATTAATACTTAGTCCATAGGCACACACCTGATCATCTGATCATCTACATTTGCCTTCTTACAGCACTAAACTATGTTTTCTACCTTTATCTTGCATCTACCTACCACTTCAGCATTTTATTAAAAATAAAAATAATAATAATAATAGGAGAAATGTGGGATCAACATATAAATCAAGTACAAAAATCGAACGAATATTCATATTTGACCTGATTGTTTACAGGTCATATTGCATGATCAAAACCGAAAGTTTCTGTGATGACTGCCCTTGTACTGTTCACCATGTAAGAATTTATTCACTATGTAAGAATTCGTTCACCATGTAAGAACTTGTTCGTTATGCTTCAGAAGATTGGAGACTGACGAGAATTAGGCTTGAGATGGATTAATGATTGTACATTGAGCGTTGACCCCCCTATACTGATTTTTATTGTTGTTAACAACCATTTGATCAATAAATATGAGAGATGCCCTCTCAAAAAAAGAAAAAAAAAAAAAAAAAAAGATAAAAGATATCCAAATTGGTAAAGAAGATGTTACACTGTCACTATTTGCAGATGACATGATCGTATATATAAAAAATCCTAGAGACTCCACCAAAAAACTATTAGAATAACTGTTCAGCGAAGTTGCAGAATACAATATTAATACACATAAATCTGTTGCATTCCTATATATTAACAGCAAACCTACAGAGAAATCAGGAAAACCATTCCATTTACAATGGCATCAAAAAGAATAAAATACCTAGAAATATTCTGAACCAAGGAGGTGAAAAACCTGCACTGTGAAAACTATAAGACACTCACGAGAGAAATTAAATAAGACACATATAAATTGAAATCTATCCCATGCTCATGATTAGGAAGAACTGATATTGTCAAAATGGCCATCCTGCCCAAAGCAATTTACACATTCAATGCAATCCCTATCAAAATACCAACAGCATTCTTCATTGAACTAGAACAATAGTTCTAAAATTCATTTGGAACCTAGAAGACACTGAATAGCCAAAACAATCTGAAGAAAGAAGAACAAAGCTGGGGGGATTATACTCCCTGGCTTCAAGCTATACTACAAAGCTACAGTAGTCAAAACAGTTATGATACTGGCACAAAAACAGACCCATAGATCGACAGAATAGAATAGACAGCCCAGATACAAAGCCATGTATATATGGTCAATTAATATATGATAAAGGAGCCATGAATATACAATGAGGAAAACACAGTCTCTTCAATAACTGTTGTTGGGAAAACTGGATAACTGCATCCAAGAGAATGAAAATGGATTACTGTCTAACTCCACATACAAAAGTAAACTTGTAATGAATTAAACACCTAATGTAAGACATGAAACCATAAAACTTTTACAAGAAAACATAGGCAAAAATCTCTTGAACATAAGCATGAGCAAGCAACTTTTTCCTGGACACATCCCTCCAGTAAAGGGAAACAAAATCAGAAATGAACAAGTGGGACTACTACTATAATACTAAAAAGCTTCTGCACAGCAAAGGACACCATCAACAAACAAAAAGCAACCTATAGTATGGGAGAATATATTTGTAAATAATTTATCCAATCAAGGGTTAACATCCAAACTATATAAAGAATTCATATGCCTCAACACCAAAAAAGAAAAATAACTCAATTTAAAAGTGGGCACAGTATATAATACATATACAAAATACGTGTCAGTTTAGTTTTATGCTTTTGGTGAGACTTCTAGTCAAGAGTAGTCTATTAGTAGTAAAGTTTCTCAAGAGTAAAAAGTTATACATTTTCAACTGTACCAGGGGTCAGTGACCCTAATCCTCACATTGCTCAAGTGTTGACTGTACACAGGCACACACATATGCGTATAAGATATCTCTGGAAGGAACACATGAAACACATTGGTTGCTTCTTGGGAGGGGCTGGGAGTGAGAAGAGAGACTTCACAGAATGCCTATTTGGACCTTTAGATTATAATATTGTGAATGTAAAACATATATATATATAATGTTTAAAATATTTTAATATATAAAAATTATTTAAATATTAATACATATATAGTATATATATTTAAATATTAATATATAAGTATATATTAATCTTATTTATGTATTAATATACATAAGTATATATATGTATATATAAATCAGTATCTTAAAAAGATTTTTTAAACTAAACAAATAAATAAATATGGGTAGACATTTTTCCAAAGAAGAAATACAGACAGCCAAGAGTCATATGAAGAGATGATCCACATTGCTTATTACCAGGGAAATGCAAATCAAAACCATAACAAGTTATCACCTCCCAACAGTTAGAAAAGCCACTATCCAAAAAACAAGAAATAACAACCATTGGAAAGGATGTGGAGAAAAGGCTATCCTCCTATGCTGTTGGTAGGAAAGTAAATGGTAGCCATGTGGAAAGTAATATGGAAGTTCCACGAAAAAACAAAAACACAGACACCATATAACCCAGTAATTCCACTTCTAGGAATTTACCTGAAGAAAACAAAGTCACTGATTCAAAAAGATACATGCACCCCTAAGGTTACTGCCACATTATTTACAATACCCAAGATATGGAAACAACTAAAGTGTCCACCAATAGATGGGTGGATAAAGAAGATGTGGTACATATACACAATGGAATATTACTCAGCCATATAAAAGACAGAAATCCTGCCATTTGCAACAAAATGGACGGAGCTACAGGGTATTATGCTAAATGAAATAAGCCGGGCGGAGAAAGACAAATGCCATATGAATTCACATATTTGTGGAATCTAAAAACAAAATAAAACAAAATGAAGAAAATAACAGTAGTCTCACAGGAACTGAAATGGGGCTGCTGGTTACCTTGAGGGAGGGATTGTAGTAGGTGGGTAGGGAGGGTAAGGGGATAAACGGGCATAAAAAATTTCAATCATAATATTTGTTGGTCACAGAGATGATAGTACAGCATGGAGAATATAGCCAATGATTTTGTAACTTCTTTCTATGTTGTCAGTAAATGCATTAGTGGGGAAGAGGATTTAATAATATGGGTATTTGTGGAACCACTATGTTCTATACCTGAAACCAATGTAAGATTGTGTATCAAATACACTTCAGTGTTTTTTTTCAAAAAGAACCATTGCAAATATTTAGTGAAGACCTAATACCCATCCTCCTTAAACTTTCCCAAAATGTAGAAGAGTATGGAATACTTCCAAACTCATTCTATGAGGCCAGCATCACCAATCTAATACCAAAACCAAGCAAAGACAACACAAAAAAAGAAAATTACAGACAAATATCCCTGATGAACATAGATGCAAAAATCCTCAACAAAGTATTAGCAAAGCAAATTCAAAAATACATCAAAAAGACCATCCACTATGTCCAAGTAGGATTTATTTCAGGGATGAAGGATGGTACAATATTAGAAAATAGATCAACATAATACACCACGTCAACAAAAAGAAGGAAGAAAAACCATGTGATCATTTCCATAGATGCTGAAAAAGCATTTGACAAAATCCAACATCCATTTACGATAAAAACTCTCATCAAAATGGGTACAGAGGGCACATACCTCAACATAATGAAGGCCATACATGACAAACCCACAGCCAACATCATATTTAACAGCGAGAAGCTGAAAGCTTTTCCATTAAGATCAGGAACAAGACATGGATGCTGCCTCTCCCCACTTTTATTCAACATAGTACAGGTGGTGCTAGCCACAGCAATCAGACAACACAAAGAACGAAAAGACATCCAGACAGGTAAAGAAGTGAAACTGTCACTGTTTGCAGATGACATGATACTGTACATAAAAAACCCTAAAGAATCTACTCCAAAACTACTATACCTAATATCTGAATTCAGCAAAGTTGAAGGATACAAAATTAATACACAGAAGTCTGTTGCTTTCCTAAACACTAAAAATTAACTAGAAGAAAGAGAAATCAGGAAAACAATTCCAATCACAGCTGCATCAAAAAAAATAAAATACCTAGGAATAAACCTAACAAAGGAATTGAAAGAACTATGCTCTGAAAACTACAAGACACTCATAAGAGAAATTAAAGAAGATACCACTAAATGGAAATACATCATGTGCTCATGGATAGGAGCAATAAATATTTTCAAAATGGCCATACCACCCAAAGCAATCCACAGATTCAATGCAATCCCTATCAAAATACCAACAGCATCCTTCAACGAACTAGAGCAAATAGGTCTAAAATTCATATGGAACCACAAAGACCCCGAATAGCCAAAGCAACCCTGAGAAGGAAGAATAAAGCAGGGGAGATCTCGCTTCCCAAATTCAAACTCTATTACAATGCCACAGTAATCAAGACAATTTGGTGCTGGCACAAGAACAAACCCATAGACCACTGGAACAGAATAGAGAGCCCAGATATTAACCCAAACATATATGGTCAATTAATACATGATAAAGGAGCCACAGATATACAACGGGGAAATGACAGCTTTTTCAACAGCTGATCTTGGCAAAACTGGACAGCTACATGTAAGAAAATTAAACTGGATTACTGCCTAACTCCATACCCACAAGTAAACTCAAAATGGATCAAAGACCTGAATGTAAGTCATGAAATCAGAAAACTCTTAGAAGAAAACATAGGCAAAACTTTCTTGAACATAAACATGAGCAACTTCATGAACATATCTAGCCGCCGAGCAAGGGAAACAAGCAAAAATGAACAACTGAGACTATATGAAATAAAAAGCTTCTGAAAAGCAAAAGACACCATCAGCAGAACAAAAAGACAGCCTACAGTATGGGAGAATATATTCACAAATGACATATCCAATAAGGGGTTGACATCCAAATTATATAAAGAGCTAAAGCACCTCAAAAACAAAAAGCAAATAATCCAATTAAACAATGGGCAGGGTAGCTGAACAGACACATCTTCAAAGAAGAAATTCAGATGGCCAACAGGCAAATGAAAAAATGCTACACATCGCTAATTATCAGAGAAATGCAAACTAAAACCACAATAAGATATCATGTCACACCAGTTAGGATGGCCACCATCCAAAAGAAAAACAACAAGAAATGTTGGCGAGGATGTGGAGAAAGGGAACCCTCCTACACTGCTGATGGGAATGTAAATTAGTTCAACCATTGTGGAAAGCAGTATGGAGGTTCCTCAAAAAACTCAACATAGAAATACCATTTGACCCAGGAATTCCACTCCTATACATTTACCCTAACAATGCAGGAGCCGCTAAAAATCAGAGGAACCAAGATGGCGGTGTTAGTAGAGCAGCAGAAATCTCCTCCCAAAACCATATATATTTTTAAAAATACAACAAATACAACTATCCCTAAAAGAGAGACCAGAAGATACAGGACAACAGCCAGGCTACATCTACACCTGTGAGAACCCAGCGCCTCACGAAGGGGTAAGATACAAGCTGCAATCGGCAGGAACCGAGCACCCCTCACCCCAGCTACCGGGGGGAGGAGAGGAGTCGGAAGGGGGAGGGAGAGGGAGCCCAGGACTGCTAATACACAGCCCTAGTCATCTGCACGGGGAGCACAGATATGCAGTGTGTGGTGTGCTGGATACTAGGGAAACAGGACAGTAAAACCTGTGAGTGGCCCCCACAGCCATCGCCCCGGGACAAGGAAAAGCGAGTGCTTTTTGAAAGTCTTAAAGCTTTCAAAAGTCTTAAAGCTTACAGCTGGACGGAAGCATCCCGGTACACTCAGCCCAGCAGCTGGGAATCCCCAGGAAGTCTGGGCGCCCTAACTCCCTGGGCGGCAGTGCAGCCCAGAGGCCCCTCATGGCAATAAACAGCCTCCCGCCCATTCCCCTTCGGACACAGCTACCCCAGAGGGGAGCAGTAGCCTGAGAGCAGCCACGCCCACAGCAACCATGGAGCTTACTCTACAGTGGTCGGGCAAGAATCAGAGATCCCATCTGCGGGCAGCTGCCAAGCACAAGCCACTAGGGGTTGCCAATCTCCCAGGAGAGGAAGGCCACAAACTAGCAAGAAGGGACATTCTCCCAGCCGACACACGCACCAGCTCCCCACAACTACCTCTATCGCCATGAAAAGGCAGAAGAATTTGATCCAGACCAAAGTCACAGAGAAAACCCCTGCGAAGGAGCTTGGAGAGATAGACCTAACCAATCGCCCTGAAAAAGAATTCAAAATAAAGGTCATAACCATGCTGACGGAGCTGCAGAGAAAAATGCAAGAGCTATCAGACAAAGTAGGGAGGGAGACTACAGAAATAAAACAATCTCTGGAAGGATTTAAAACCAGAATGGATGAGATACAAGAAGCCATTGATGGATTAGAAACCAGAGAACAGGAAGGCATAGAAGCTGAGGCAGAGAGAGATAAAAGGATCTCCAGGAATGAAACAATATTATGAGAACTGTGTGACCAATACAAAAAGAACAATATCCACATTATACGGGTGCCAGAAAAAGAGAGAGAAAAAGGGATAGAAAGTGTATTTGAAGAAGTAATAGCTGAAAACTTCCCCAAAATGGGGGAAGAAACAGTCACTCATACACAGAAGTAAAGAGACCTCCCAACAGAAGGGACCCAAGGAGGACAACACCAAGACACATAATTAAAATGGCAAAGATCAAGGACAAGGACACAGTTTTAAAGGCAGCTAGAGACAGGAAAAAGATCACCTACAAGGGAAAACCCATCAGGCCATCATCAAACTTCTCAACAGAAACCTTACAGGCCAAAAGAGAATGGCATGGTATATTTAATGCAATGAAACAGAAGGGCCTTGAACCAGGAATAGTGTCTCCAGCACGATTATCATTTAAATATGAAGGAGAGATTAAACAATTTGCAGACAGGCAAAAGTTGAGGGAATTTGCCTCCCACAAACCACCTCTACAGGGTATTTTAGAGGGACTGCTCTAGATGGGAGCACTCCTAAGGCTAAATAGATGTCACCAGGGAAAATAATATCTCAGCAAAGAAAGCAGACCAACCAAATACTAACTAAAGGCAAAAAACAAACTCAACTACCCACAAGGGCCGTCAAAGGAAACACAAAAAAGCACAGAATAAAACAACCAACATATAAAGAATGGAGGAGGAGGAATAAGAAGGGAGAGAAATAAAGAATCATCAGACAGTGCCTATAATAGCTTCATAAGCGAGTTAAGTTAGACAGGAAGATACTAAAGAAGTTACCCTTCAACCTTTGGTAACCACGAATCTAAAGCCTGCAATGGCAATAAGTATACCTTTCGATAATCAGCATAAATGTAAATGGACTGAATGCACCAATCAAAAGACACAGAGTAACAGAATGGATAAAAAAGCAAGACCCATCTATATGCTGCTTACAACAGACCCACCTAAAACCCAAAGACATGCACAGACTTAAAGTCAAGGGATGGAAAAAGTTATTTCATGCAAACAACAGGGAGAAAAAAGCAGGTGTTGCAGTACTAGCATCAGACAAAATAGACTTCAAAACAAAGAAAGTAACAAGAGATAAAGAAGGACATTACATAATGATAAAGGGCTCAGTCCAACAACAGGATATAACCATTATAAAGATATATACAACCAACACAGTAGCACCAGCATATGTGAAACAAATACTAACAGAACTAAAGGAGGAAATAGAATGCAATGCATTCATTTTAGGGGACTTCAACACACCACTCACTCCAAAGGATAGATCCACCAGACAGAAAATGAGTAAGGACACAGAGGTACTGAACAACACACTAGAACGGATGGACCGAACAGACATCTATAGAACTCTACATCCAAAAGCAACAGGATACACATTCTTCTCAAGTGCACATGGAACATTCTCCAGAATAGACCACATACTAGGCCACAAAAAGAGCCTCAGTAAATTCCAAAAGATTGAAATTCTACCAACCAACTTTTCAGACCACAAAGGTATAAAACTAGAAATAAATTGTACAAAGAAAACAAAAAGGCTCACAAACACATGGAGGCTTAACAACCTGCTCCTAAATAATCAATGGATCAATGACCAAATCAAAATGGAGATCCAGCAATATATGGAAACAAATGACAACAACAACACAAAGCCCCAACTTCTGTGGGATGCAGCGAAAGCAGTGTTAAGAGGAAAGTATATAGCAATCCAGGCATATTTAAAGAAGGAAGAACAATCCCAAACAAATAGTCTCATGTCACAATTACAGAAATTGGAAAAAGAAGAACAAATGAGGCCTAAGGTCAGCAGAAGGAGGGACATAATAAAGATCAGAGAAGAAATAAACAACATTGAGAAGAATAAAACAATAGGAAAAAAATCAATGAAACGAAGAGCTGGTTCTTTGAGAAAACAAACAAAATAGATAAGCCTCTAGCTGCTGGGAGCGAACCTATGGACTTTTAAGCAATACTAGTTATGTAAGTCTTAAGACAACAGCAATCATTTCTGCAGTAAGGCAGAGTTGCTCTCCTAGCCAAATCAATATAGATCTTGCAGTCAGTTTGCTAAGCAATGTTTCCTCCTCTGTTCTTTCCACTGGCCTTCTAACCCTGCCAAACTCCTGCTTCTCAAGAACACCCGCTGCCCCAGGGGAAAGCCCCACCCTTAAACCTCCCTCCCAAGGGCCCCCACCCACAAGATGGCAAACTTCCTGCTTCTCTTCTGGGTCCTCGGTTCCCGCCGGTGCCACCTGAAGCCCAATCACCTCTCTACACGTTCCCGCCAGCGCCAACTGAAGACCAATCACCTCTTTACATATATTTTCGTCACAACCTATATAAATTGAGCCTGAGAAAATAAAATTGGTCAGCTTGATCAGACATCCTGTCTTGCTGTATGTTCTTTGTGTCTCTTGCCCCTTCATTCTCTCCTCCAGGTCGTCGACCCCCGTTGATAGTCCTGCGGGTCAGGACAACTGGCACCCAATGTGGGGCCCGACAGACCGGAGAGGTGAGAACATCGCCCCCAGGAGGGTGGGGTGGGCCCACCCATGAAAGGAGGTGTCTGCAGCTACGAGACCCTCGCCAGAGTCACCACGTTCTGAACCCGGCATGAGACAGACTCGTATATACTCAACCGGCGACACATTTGAGAAGGTAAGTCATGGGGCAAGCATCCTCGCAAGAAGATTTGTTTATAGCCGGACTCAAAGAGTCCCTCAGGACACGAGGAACAAGGGTTAAGAAAAAAGATTTGAAACGTTTTTTAGTCTTTATTGAAGATGTGTGTCCCTGGTTCCCTCAAGAAGGGACCATTAGTGAAAAGAAATGGCGACGAGTAAGCAATTGCCTTCAAGACTATTACAGAGTTTTTGGTCCAGAAAAAGTACCTGTGTCAGCACTTAGGTATTGGAACCTTATTAATGATATCTTGCGCGTTCATCGCAAGTGGCCTGATTTACAAAAAGTTGTCATTGATGGAGAAAAAACCATGAGATCCAGCTCTCGTACCCCCCCCACCCCGAGGCTTCTTGCCCAGCCTCCCCTTCTCTCAAAGAACATCCTTCAGATTCCGCTGCAAACCCCTCTCAAATATCGGACAGACTCCCACCCTTACCGACTGTCGAGTCTCTTTCCCCGTCACTGACGGAAAAAGTTTCCTTCTCTAATAACTCCGCTGACTCCCGTCCCCTTCCTGCTATCCCTCCCCCAAATATTTACCCTAGCCTCATAGACTTAAGTCCTGCTGAGCCCCTTGATCCCGCTGATGAAGCCACATTAGAAGAGGCAGTGCATTATAACAATCCTGACTGGCCACCTAAGGCCACTACCATCGCCCTTGCCTCTGCACTTCACCCACAAGCAGTAACCTTACCACCCTTCATTCCCCCGCCACCTTATCACCCCCCTGTTCTTGACCAAATGTTTCCCGCCTTCTCCTCTCTCTCCCATGAGCGTTTACATGCTGCAAATGACCTCTCAGTCCTCAGGCAGATGGTCAAAAATAGAAAAGAACAAATCCAACTCCTACAAGCCATTCGCGACCTAGATCAAGAGCTCTCCAAACTAACCCATTTAACCCACACCCCAAATTCTTCCTCTAAAAGTACTCCCCCTCCCTCGAAATCACTTTTTCACAAAACAAAAAAATCGCCCAACCCTGTCCTGACTTTTCCTGTCTCCCTACAGAGTGGTCTCTATTCCCCGGAGCCCCTCCCCTAAGTTATTTGACCCCGATAACCCTGAAGAAGAGGGCACTGATCCTGATATGAGAGAAGAAGGTCCCGTGAGTACTACTCTTGATGACAGAGCCCAGAGAGATTCATGGCATGACGATGGAGATGACCATCTAAACGATAGCCCTGAAGACTGAGCTGAAAGAGGCCCGTGTCCTAGCGACAGGCCTCCAGTGATGAGAGACCCAGCCCCTATAAAAAGAACATCCTTTTCACCCCTAGATATCCGAGCTCTAGAGAAGCTCAAGTCAGCTGTTTCCAATTATGGGCCTACCACCATTTACTCTAGCTCTGTTAGAATCTATCACCAATGATGGGCTTACCCCAAATGAATTCCATCAGCTTGCTCGTGCAGCCTTAAACGGGGGAGACTTTGTTCTTTGGCAAGCTGAGCTTGCCGAAGTCGCTAAAGAAATCGAAAGTAAAAATCTTACCCAACCCAGTTCCCGAGACTGGACAGCAAAAAGAATTTTAGGTGAAGCTCCTTATAACACTCTAGCAGTCCAAGCACGCTTTCCCACAGGCCTCCTGGCTCAAGTTAGACAAGCTGGCGTCAGAGCTTGGAAAAAGTTACTCCCTAAAGGAGCCATTACTGCCGCTCTTACTAAGATACGGCAGGAAGCAGACGAGCCTTACAGCTCTTTCGTCAGCCGCCTTATGGAGGCGGCTGAGCGCATGTTCGGAATCCAAGAGCCCAACAACCCTTTTATTAAACAGCTGGCTTTTGAGAATGCTAATCCGGTCTGTCAAGACCTGCTTTGGCATCATCGCAAAGAGTCAGTGTCTGACTTCATGTGCCTCTGCGCAGGCGCCGGAACTAGTCATGCCATTGGACTGGCTATTGGAGTTGCCTTGCAGAGGGCAGGCATTGGCTCAACACAAAAAACTTGTTTTAATTGCAAGCAGCCTGGCCATTTTGCCAGACTGCCCACAGCCCCGAGTCCCTCGGCCTCCCAATCCTGACCCCAATCCACCCCCTTTTAATAATCCTTGCAATAGCCCCAGATCAGTTAATACATCCCCCACCCCTCCACCCCTTGTCCCAGATGTCATAAAGGATATCACTGGGCCAAAGAATGCCGGTCAAAAACTGATATACAAGGTCTACCCTTCCCTTTTAAGAACCAGGGAAACCCCTTCAGGGGGCAGCCACCAGCCCCCCTGCAGAAGATGAACCCCGGGGCAATTGGGTTCATCCCCTCGACAGTAACCCAAAATCAATTTCAGACCTCTGGAGAGCCACAAAAAACAGCCCAGGATTGGACCTCTGTTCCACCACCAGTACAATATTGACTCCAGAAGAAGGGACAAAACGTCTACAGACGGACATCCGAGGGCCCCTCCCCTCTAACACTTTCGGCTTAATTCTGGGACGTGCTTCAGCCTCCCTAAAAGGGCTTCAAATACACCCTGGAGTAATTGATCCAGATTTCAAAGGAGAAATTCAGATCCTAGCCTCCACTCTTAAGGGTCCTCTATATATTCCAGCAGAATATACCCTTGCCCAACTTCTTCTCCTACCCCTTACCCCTTCCTCCAATAAGTGCCTTAAAGAGCACCATGAAACGAGTGACATAGGCACCACAGATGTCTATTGGACTCAACTAATTACGCGTGCCCGCCCCATGCTAACTCTGTCCTTAAATGGGAAAGCCTTTCAAGGCCTCCTAGACTCAAGAGCAGATGCCACTGTTATTGCCAAAGAGCAGTGGCCCCCTTCCTGGCCCCTTACAAACTCCACCACCCACCTATAGGGAATCGGACAGTCGCAAAACCCTCAAGTTAGTTCCCAGTCCCTTCATTGGTCAGATCAAGAAGGGAATTCAGGGACAGTTATTCCTTTTGTAATTCCTAGGCTTCCAGTCAGTTTGTGGGGATGAGACATTCTCTTTCAAATGAATATTATTATGTGTAGCCCAAACAAGTTAGTAACCAAGCAAATGCTGACACAAGGCTACTTGCCTGGCCAAGGGTTAGGAAAGAATGCACAAGGCATTAAAACTCCTGTGACCATCGTATCAAATACTCAGAGAAAGGGACTAGGATCCCCATTCTCCTAGAGGCCACAATCATACCTGTACCCCAGCAACATGCCGATAAAATAACATGGAAAACTACCGAGCCTGTCTGGGTTGATCAGTGGCCCCTAAATGCAGAAAAATTACATGCTGCCACACAGCTTGTGCAGGAGCAACTGGCAGCAGGCCATATTGAGCCTTCCAATTCTCCTTGGAATACCCCCATTTTTGTCATCACAAAAAAATCAGGCAAATGGAGGCTCCTACAAGACCTTCAAGCCATTAATAAAGTTATGGTCCCTATGGGCGCTTTGCAGCCCGGCCTCCCGTCCCCTGCTGCTATACCCATAAACTATTTTAAGATTGTTATAGACCTGCAAGATTGCTTCTTTACTATTCCCCTCCACCCAGATGATTGTATCCATTTTGCCTTTAGCCTTCCCCAGATCAACTTTAACAAACCAATGCCTAGGTATCAATGGCGTGGTGTTCTTCCCCAAGGTATGGCGAATAGCCCTACCTTAGCCCAAAAATTTGTAGCCCGAATTCTAGACCCCGTTAAGAGACAATGGCCTCATATTTACTTCCTTCATTACATGGATGACATACTTATTGCTTCCCCCGATGAAGCTCAAGGCATTGCCTGTTTCCAACACCTCCTAGAAACCCTTGAAGCCTCCCACTTGAAAATTGCTCCCAATAAAATTCAGTTTTCCAAACCCTATACTTACCTGGGCTATAGCCTCCAAGCTCAGCGAATTTTCAAACCCAAAATAGAGCTCCACTTTTTTTTCCCTTAAAACACTGCATGACTTTCAAAAATTGCTAGGCAACCTACAGTTTTTAAGGCCATACCTGAAACTCCCCCCCTGAAAGCTTAACTCCCTTAAACAATTTACTAGCAGGTGACTCGCATCCCCTCTCCCCCCGCACGCTAATGCCCCTAGCAGTTGCTGCTATAGAACAGGTAAATCAAGCTATCTCTCTACAAACCTCCTTTCAGATTGACTACTCCTCTCCTTTATATCTTAACATTTGTGCCACCACCCATGCTCCAGTAGGAGTTTTTTGGCAGTCTACCAAGACCCTTGAACAACGAGGCAAGCCTCTTCTTTGGGTCTACCTCTCCAGCAAACCTGTGAAAGTTCTAACACCTTACTTTTCCTTAGCTGCCTCTGTTATTATAAAAGGAAGAAAACTAAGCAGACAGTATTTTGGTAAAGATCCCGATATCCTTGTTGTTCCATATACTACAGAGCAGATAGATTGGTTGCTACAAAACAACGATGACTGGGGTATCACTGTGCCTCCTTTGCTGGGACCACAGATAATCATTATCCCACTGACCCTTTAATTCAGTTTAGCAGACTACATCCCATAGTTTTTCCCAAAGTTACCTCCCCCTCTCCTTTGCAAGAAGCCCTCCTCGTCTTCACAGACAGCTCAGCAACAGGGTGGGCAGCATAGGTTATTCAAGATAAAACCCCCGTCTCCCTGCCCACTCCCTTTTCATCCGCCCAACTTGTTGAACTTTACACAGTCCTCCAAGTGTTTCAATCGCTCTCTAATACCCCTTTCAATCTCTATACAGATAGCTCTTACATAGCCCACTCAGTACCTCTCCTAGAAACCACTCCCTTTATTAAGCCTTCCTCCAACGCCACTGATCTGTTCAGACAAATTCAATATCTCATAATCTGATGCTCCAACCCCTTTTTCATTGGCCACTTGAGAGCTCACACAGGACTCCCCAGCCCTCTTTCGGCAGGTAATGCCCTTGCTGATCAAGCCGCCCGTACCCTTCCCCTAATAGCGCTAGCCTTCAGCAGTACACCCCTAAGTCAAGCTCAGCATGCTCACTCCCTCCACCACCTTTCAGCAAATACTCTGCAACTCATGTTCAAAATTACCAGAGAGCAAGCCCGAGAAATTGTCAAAAAATGTAATGACTGTGCTCCACATCTTCCTGTTCCTCATTTAGGAGTGAACCCTCAGGGACTAATCCCGAATGAAATTTGGCAAATGGATGTCACTCATTTCACCCCCTTTAGGAAGATGAAGTACCTCCATGTTACTATAGATACCTTTAGTGGTTTTATCTTCACATCACCCCTTACCGGAGAGGCTTCTAAAGATGTCATTACCCACACCTTGCGCTGTTTTACAGTGCTAGGCAAGCCAAAGATTATAAAAACCGACAATGGGCCAGGTTACACAGGAGCTAAATTCCAGCGCTTCTGTTCTGACTTCCAAATAAAACATATCACAGGCATCCCATATAACCCCCAAGGACAAGGAACTGTAGAGCGAGCTCATCAAACTCTTAAAAACACGCTCTCCCGCCTCAAGAACAACCCCCTCCTCTATACAACCATCAGCCCCCACAATCAACTTAGCCATGCCTTGTTTGTCATTAACTTCTTGACGCTCGACTCCGATGGACGCTCAGCTGCTGATCAGTTATGGCACCCTAAAACCAATGAACTTCAAGCATTAGTAAAATGGAAAGATCCACTGACCTTCACATGGAAAGGTTCCCAACCCCGTTATTATCTGGGGCCGAGGGTCCGTCTGCATTTATGACCAACAAAACTCTGAACCTCGATGGCTCCCTGAAAGGCTAGTTAAAACCGCTAACTTACCACAGTCCAGACTGGAGCTTCCATCTCCGCTGAGACAAATTCTTTTTCCATTGCAGATGCAGTCGCCAAAAGTCCTCATTCTCCTGATCATGACCACAGCTCTGAGCCATCAGCTAGCGCCACAACCCGCGAGATCCCGACACTTTCCCTGGAACTACACCTGGATAGTGCTTTCTGAAAGAGGAGATGTTGTTTGGTCCCGCTCTCAAACCTCACCAGATGTCTGGTGGCCAAGCATTTTACAACCTGATCTCTGTAAGCTGGCCCTAGGTGTGGGAGCCCCTTGGGGAGTAGAACATCTTTTCGAGCAGAGTGAAGCACCTCTTATCTCTCGTGCAGGTCTCGCCACCCCCGGTTGCTCTGATGCAGGGCGCTGGTCAGTTCTTAGGTCATATTCCTTTTATGTTTGCCCCGGGCAGCACTGGCCCCGTAGCCTCCTTCATAAATGTGGAGGCAAGACAATTATTGTGAGTCATGGGGGTGTGAGACCATGGGAGATACTTACTGGAGACCCTCCTCCTCCTGGGATTATATTACTGCCAAAGCCAATTATACCCACCACCCTTTTAAAGGGCTAAAATACCCTGAAGCACTCCCTGAGTGCTTCCCTAGAAATATTACCAAATGTTGGTGCAATCCTCTTTCTATCACACTCACTGAAGAAGGGAAAAAAGCCTCAAGTTGGGCACAAGGATACACTTGGGGTCTTCGTTTATATAAAGAACATTATGATGAAGGCATCACCTTTACTATTAAACTCCTTAAAGAGTTCCCTGCCACCCATTCTGCCACTATAGGCCCAAATACAGTCCTAGGTGGGAAGCACCCTCCCCGACCGAAGCCTTCTGCCCTCTCGCCTAACCACAGCTTCACAACTAGCAGTCTTAAACCCTCCCCTACACTGCCAGTGTCCGCCCTAGCGAGCTCTAAAGACCTTGTCCCCACCCTTATAAATCAAACCTTCCTTAGTCTTAATTCCACCACTCCTGAGCTTACCGCCAAATGTTGGTTATGTTACCACTCTTCCCCCCCTTTTTATGAAGGTGCCGCTATCCCTGGCAACTTCTCCACCTCCAATGATACCTACAGCTGCCATTGGAAATGCACTAGTTGGGAAGGCCTAACCTTAGCCCAAGTAGTCTGTAACAGGATTTGTATAACTAACACTCTTCAAAAGATCCCTCATGAGTACACCCACCTCTGTCGAGAAATCTTCTCCATTGGATGGGGACCCCAATTTATAGTTCCCCCCAATGACACCTGGTGGGCCTGCTTAGACGGACTAACCCCCTGTGCCTACAATCCCATTTTACAAGAGCATGGATTTTGTGTTCTCGTAAAAGTTATACCCAGGCTCATTTACTACCAGCCTGAAGAGTTCTTCCATATCTGGGAACAATCTTCAGACCCTTCCCTCCCTAAGCGCTCCCGCGAGAACCCATTACTGCTGTTACTATCGCTGTTCTGCTCGGCCTAGGGACTGTAGGTGCAGGCACAGGCATATCTTCTCTGCTTCTTTCTAACTCCCGCTATCACGAGCTCAGTGCCACTATAGATCAAGATATCCAAGAATTGCAGAAAGGAATCTCTGACCTGACAGATTCAATCGCATCCCTCGCTGAAGTAGTTCTCCAAAACCGCAGATGGCTAGACCTACTCTTTCTGCAGCAAGGCAGGCTTTGCGCCGCCCTGAAAGAAGAGTGCTGCTTCTATGCTGATAAAACAGGAGTAGTTAGAGATAGTATGAAAAGAGTTAGAGAAGGGTTAGAAAAAAGAAAGAAAGAGAGCAAGATGAAAGTTGGTATAAAAATTGGTTTTTAGCCTCCCCATGGCTTACTACTCTCTTGCCCTCTCTCCTAGGCCCCCTCATAGGAGTGATATTGCTCTTGTCTTTTGGCCCTTGGGCTCTTAAACATTTGACGAGCCTTATAAAGAGACAAATAGATACCCTTGTTGGCAAACCTATCCAAGTCCACTATCACAAACTAGCTCGCGAGAGTGATGACGACGACGAAGCACCCCCCTCTATCTCTTCTCAGCAAAAGTAAGCACCAGCGCGACCCTCCCAGGAGTCTCTGAGTGCCGGTTGAGTACTAAGGTGGATGCAAGTCAAAGCACTGCAAAGGAAAGGCTAACGCCTCCCCTGGGTTCCTTGAGGGACATATCTGCTGGAATAGAGGTTTGTGTCCTGCATCCTCCTCTCCTCAGGAAAAAGACACCTTGTGCTTAATAGACAAACTCTTTCTCTTCAGCAGAGCCTGTAAGACTAAGAGTCCTCTTCACGCACCAGATATCCACTGAGGATCAGGCCCCTGTCCCCGCGCCTTAGCCTGCTCAACCAAAATCGTCTTAATTTTTAATAAAGAAAGGGGGAGATGCTGGGAGCGAGCCTATGGACTTTTAAGCAATACTAGTTATGTAAGTCTTAAGACAACAGCAATCATTTCTGCAGTAAGGCAGAGTTGCTCTCCTAGCCAAATCAATACAGATCTTGCAGTCAGATTGCTAAGCAATGTTTCCTCCTCTGTTCTTTCCACTGGCCTTCTAACCCTGCCAAACTCCTGCTTCTCAAGAACACCTGCTGCCCCAGGGGAAAGCCCCACCCTTAAACCTCCCTCCCAAGGGCAAACTTCCTGCTTCTCTTCTGGGTCCTCGGTTCCCGCCGGTGCCACCTGAAGCCCAATCACCTCTCTACACGTTCCCGCCAGCGCCAACTGAAGACCAATCACCTCTTTACATATATTTTCGTCACAACCTATATAAATTGAGCCTGAGAAAAATAAAATTGGTCAGCTTGATCAGACATCCTGTCTTGCTGTACATTCTTTGTGTCGCTTGCCCCTTCATTCTCTCCTCCAGGTCGTCAACCCCTGTTGATAGTCCTGCAGGTCGGCACATCTAGACAAACTTATTAAGAGAAAAAGAGAATCAACACACATCAACAGAATCAGAAACGAGAAAGGAAAAATCATGACGGACCCCACAGAAATACAAAGAATTATTAAAGACTACTATGAAAACCTATACGCTAACAAGCTGGAAAACCTAGAAGAAATAGACAACTTCCTAGAAAAATACAACCTTTTGAGACTGACCAAGGAAGAAACACAAAAGTTAAACAAACCAATTACGAGCAAAGAAATTGAAGCGGTAATCAAAAAACTACCCAAGAACAAAACTCCCAGGCCAGATAGATTTACCTCGGAATTTTATCAGACATACAGAGAAGATATAATATCCATTCTCCTTAAAGTTTTCCAAAAAACAGAAGAGGCAATACTCCCAAACTCATTGTATGAAGCCAACATCACCCTAATACCAAAACCAGGCAAAGACCCCACCAAAAAAGAAAACTACAGACCAATATCCCTGATGAACGTAGATGCAAAAATACTCAACAAAATATTAGCAAACCAAATTCAAAAATACATCAAAAGGATCATACACCACGACCAAGTGGGATTCATCCCAGGGATGCAAGGATGGTACAACATTCGAAAATCCACCAACATCATCCATCACATAAACCAAAAGAAAGACAAAAACCACATGATCATCTCCATAGATGCTGAAAAAGCATTTGACAAAATTCAACATCCATTCATGATAAAAACTCTCAACAAAATGGGTATAGAGGGCAAGTATCTCAACAAAATAAAAGCCATATATGATAAACCCATAGCCAACATCATACTGAACAGAGAGAAGCTGAAAGCTTTTCCCCTTAGAACAGGAACATGAGACAAGGATGCCGACTCTCCCCACTGTTATTTAACATAGTACTGAAGGTCCTACCCATGGCAATTGGAAAAAACAAAGAAATACAAGGAATCCAGATTGGTAAAGAAGAAGTTAAACTGTCACTATTTGCAGATGACATGATATTGTACATAAAAAACATTAAACACTCCAGTCCAAAACTACTAGAACTGATATCGGAATACAGCAAAGTTCCAGGATACAAAATAAACACACAGAAATCTGTGGCTTTCCTATACACTAACAATGAACCAATAGAAAGAGAAATTAGAAAAACAATTCCATTCACAATTGCATCAGAAAGAATAAAATACTTAGGAATAAACCTAACCAAAGAAGTGAAAGACCTATACCCTGAAAACTATAATACACTCTTAACAGAAATTAAAGAGGACACTAACAAATGGAAACTCATCCCATGCTCCTGGCTAGGAAGAATTAATATCGTCAAAATGGCCATCCTGCCCAAAGCAATATACAGATTTGATGCAATCCCTTTCAAATTACCAACAACATTCTTCAACGAACTGGAACAAATAGCTCAAAAATTCATATGGAAACACCAAAGACCCCAAATAGCCAAAGCAATCCTGAGAAGGAAGAATAAAGTGGGGGAGATCTCAATCCCCAACTTCAAGCTCTACTACAAAGCCACAGTAATCAAGACAATTTGGTACTGGCAAAAGAACAGAGCCACAGACCAGTGGAACAGATTAGGGACTCCAGACATTAACCCAAACATATACGGTCAATTAATATTTGATAAAGGAGCCATGGACATACCACTGGGAAATGACAAGTCTCTTCAACAGATGGTACTGGCAAAACTGGACAGCTGCATGTAAGAGAATGAAACTGGATCACTGTCTAACCCCATACACAAAAGTAAACTCAAAATGGATCAAAGACCTGAATGTAGGTCATGAAACCATAAAACTCTTAGAAAAAATATTAGGCAAAAATCTCTTGGACATAAACATTAGCGACTTCTTTATAAACATGTCTCCCCAGGCAAGGAAAACAAAAGCAAAAAATCAACAAGTGGGATTATATCAGGCCGAAAAGCTTCTGTACAGCAAAGGACACCATCAGTAGAAAAAAAAGGTACCCTACAGTATCGGAGAATATATTCGTAAATGACAGATCTGATAAAGGGTTGACATCCAAAATATATAAATAGCTCAAGCACCTCAACAAACAAAAAGCAAATAATCCAATTAAAAAATGGGCAGAGGAGCTGAATAGACAGGTCTCTAAAGAAGAAATCCAGATGGCCAACAGGCACATGAAAAGATGTTCCACATCGCTAATCATCAGAGAAATGCAAATTAAAAGCACAATGAGATATCACCTCACAGCAGTAAGGATCGCCATCATCAAAAAGACAAACAACAACAAATGTTGGCAAGGTTGTGGAGAAAGGGGAACCCTCCTACACTGCTGATGGGAATGTAAATTAGTTCAACCATTGTGGAAAGCAGTATAGAGGTTCCTCAGAATGCTCAAAATAGAAATACCATTTGACCCAGGAATTCCACTTCTAGGAATACCCTAATAATGCAGCACTCCAGTTTGAAAAAGACATATGCACCCCTATGTTTATCACTGCACTATTTACAATAGCCAAGACATGGAAGCAACCTAAGTGTCCATCAGTAGATGAATGGATAAAGAAGATGTGGTACATATACACAATGGAATATTACTCAGCCATAAGAAAAAAACAGATCCTACCATTCGCAACAACATGGATGGAGCTAGAGGGTATTATGCTCAGTGAAATAAGCCAGGCAGAGAAAGACAAGTACCAAATGATTTCACTCATATGTGGAGTATAAGAAAAATGGAAAACTGAAGGAACAAAACAGCAGCAGAATCACAGAACCCAAGAATGGACTAACAGTTACCAAAGGGAAAGGGACTGGGGAGAATGGGAGGGTAGGGAGGGATATGGGTGGGGAAGAAGAAAGGGCGTATTATGATTAGCATGTATAATGTGGGGGGTGGGGGAAAGGGGAGGGCTGTGCAACACAGAAGACAAGTAGTGATTCTACAATATCTTACTATGCTGATGGGCAGTGACTGTAATGGGGTTTGTCAGGGGGACTGGTGTAGGGGAGAGCCTAGTAAACATAATGTTCTTAATGTAATTGTAGATTAATGATAACAAAATATAAAAAAATAAAAAATAAAAAATAAAGATGCCCGGAGAGTATTAACTACCATTTGAGAGTCATATATACACACGTATGAATAAGACTGAAATACTTTAAAATAAAAATATATCATGAAACACTAGAAAATTCCTTTTACATTTAATGCCATTTGATAACTATTTATGAAGATACAATAAATGTATGAATATATAATATTAATTACTGCCTGTCACTCCTTCACAGTAATGTAATCTAAAAGTTTAATACTGTTACCCAAAAGGAAGACACAACAGCTCTCTGCTACTTTACATGGTGTTCAGCTATAATTAAAACATTTCTTGAGGAGGATCTAAGGTTTTCAAATATTTTTAGTTGAGATTTAGTCTTTAAAATAGGATATCACACAAAGAGTAATTAAGATCAGGTAAAGTAAAAATAAAAGTTTACTTTTAAGAAAATTTTGTCAAAACATTATTTACATTGTTTTAAAATTTTTGATATGTGATAAATACAAATTTGCATTTTAACACATTCTTTTTGTTTATTATCTGAAGAACTCTCCCTAACAAGCATACCATATAAATCTAGCACTGGTTCATAAAAATTTCCCATGAAGCACTTATTTAGCACTTATTTATTCATCACTGTAACAACAGCCAAGAGAATTCAGAAACAAGTACAGGTATCCCCCACTTTTAGGAAGTTCACATTATGCCACATTGCTTCTATGAAAGACCTTATGAATTAGTACCTGTTTTCACTAACCAAAAAGAAATCCAAAGAGGATTTATGCTTTTATGAAAACACTCGAAAAGCGAAAACAGTATTCAGCATCTGTTTTGCAGCAAGCCAATACAGAGGCAGTACATACCCAGAGCCAAGCCCCTTCCCCAGGCACTACACTCAACATCACAGCATAAAGCCACCAGAGTTTTGTACTGTGTCTGGGAGCATATCAGTTTATTTATATCAATTTATTACGTGCATCTGTTAGCAAGCAAATGTATCCTAAGGTATAAGAAAAGCCTAAGAATGGGAGGGAGGGAGAAGGGGATTGAGGGGCATTATGATTGGCACACATGGTGGGGGTGGGCAGGTCATGAGGAAGACAGTGTAGCACAGAGACGACAGATAGTGACTCGGTGGCATCTTGCTATGCTGATGGACAGTGACTGTGGTGGGGTACGGGGGGGACTCAATAATACGGGTGAATGTAATGACCATAATGTTGCTCATGTGAAAGCTTCATAAGCTTGTATATCAATGATACCTTAACAAAAAAAAAAAAAAAGCCTATGAGAGGTTATTTTTAGAGTCTGGGAATGCTCAAAACTTTTTTCACATAAATTAAGGTAACTGCTTCTTTGCTTTAAGCCATTTCAGCTGAGAAAATGTTTCACAGGAATACTCTCCTTTTGGATTAGGGGGGGGTGCTGTGTGGAAACCTGTGTAGACAAGGTTCCCAACCTCAAAGAATTTACTTTCTAATGAGGGATATAAACTGAACACATGAAAAAAATTAAAGAACCATAGATAACATAAATGAAGTGTTAAATCAAGTGAAGCAGATTAACGCTATAGGAGCTCAGAGATAAGGAAAACAACAAGCAGTGGAGAGACTCACCAGAAAGTCCTGCAGGACAATCCTAGAGAAACTGCTTTCCTCATCTAGGTTGACTATGAATAATAAAAAGACTCATCTGAGCAATCACCAATAAAAACCACCTTATTGAATTACTTTTAGAAGTTAAACAGGTACAGTCCTTGCCTCAAAGTGTTTATAATCAAAAGGGACACAAAACAAATACCAATTAAAAGATGATAGGTGGACAGATCCACCAGACAGAAAATAAGTAAGGCCACAGAGGCACTGAACAACACACTAGAATGGATGGACCTAATAGACATCTATAGAACTCTACATCCAAAAGCAACAGGATACACATTCTTCTCAAGTGCACATGGAACATTCTCCAGAATAGACCACATACTAGGCCACAAAAAGAGCCTCAGTAAATTCCAAAAGATTGAAATTCTACCAACCAACTTCTCAGACCACAAAGGTATAAAACTAGAAATAAATTGTACAAAGAAAGCAAAAAGGCTCACAAACTCATGGAGGCTTAACAACCTGCTCCTAAATAATCAATGGATCAACGACCAAATTAAAATGGAGATCCAGCAATATATGGAAACAAATGACAACAACAACACAAAGCCCCAACTACTGTGGGATGCAGCGAAAGCAGTCTTAAGAGGAAAGTATACAGCAATCCAGGCATATTTAAAGAAGGAAGAACAATCCCAAACGAATAGTCTAATGTCACAATTATAGAAATTGGAAAAAGAAGAACAAATGAGACCTAAGGTCAGCAGAAGGAGGGACATAATAAAGATCAGAGAAGAAATAAACAACATTGAGAAGAATAAAACAATAGAAAAAATCAATGAAACCAAGAGCTGGTTCAACCAAGAGCTGGTTCTTCGAGAGAATAAACAAAATAGATAAGCCTCTAGCCAGACTTATTAAGAGAAAAAGAGAATCAACACACATCAACAGAATCAGAAACGAGAAAGGAAAAATCATGAAGACCCCACAGAAATACAAAGAATTATTAGAGAATACTATGAAAACCTATATGCTAACAAGCTGGAAAACCTAGAAGAAATGGACAACTTCCTGGAAAAATACAACCTTCCAAGACCGATCCAGAAAGAAACAGAAAATCTAAACAGAGCAATTAACAGCAATGAAATTGAAGTGGTAACCAAAAAGCTACCCAAGAACAAAATCCCCAGGCCAGATAGATTTACCTCGGAATTTTATCAGACATACAGAGAAGACATAATACCCATTCTCCTTAAAGTTTTCCAAAAAATAGAAGAGGAGGGAACACTCCCAAACTCATTCTATGAAGCCAACATCACCCTAATACCAAAACCAGGCAAAGACCCCACCAAAAAAGAAAACTACAGACCAATATCCCTGATGAACGTAGATGCAAAAATACTCAACAAAATATTAGCAAACCAAATTCAAAAATACATCAAAAGGATCATACACCACGACCAAGTGGGATTCATCCCAGGGATGCAAGGATGGTACAACATTCGAAAATCCATCAACATTATCCACCACATAAACCAAAAGAAAGACAAAAACCACATGATCATCTCCATAGATGCTGAAAAAGCATTTGACAAAATTCAACATCCATTCATGATAAAAACTCTCAACAAAATGGGCATAGAGGGCAAGTACCTCAACATAATAAAGGCCATATATGATAAACCCACAGCCAACATCATACGGAACAGCGAGAAGCTGAAAGCTTTTCCTCTGAGATCAGGAACAAGACAGGGATGCCCACTCTCCCCACTGCTTTTTAACAAAGTACTGGAGGTCCTAGCCACAGCAATTGGACAAAACAAAGAAACACAAGGAATCCAGATTGGTAAAGAAGAAGTTAAACTGTCGCTATTTGCAGATGACATGATATTGTACATAAAAAACATTAAACACTCCAGTCCAAAACTACTAGAACTGATATCGGAATACAGCAAAGTTCCAGGATACAAAATAAACACACAGAAATCTGTGGCTTTCCTATACACTAACAATGAACCAATAGAAAGAGAAATCAGGAAAACAATTCCATTCACAATAGCATCAAAAAGAATAAAATACCTAGGAATAAACCTAACCAAGAAAGTGATAGACCTATACCCTGAAAACTATAATACACTCTTAAGAGAAATTAAAGAGGTCACCAACAAATGGAAACTCATCGCATGCTCCTGGCTAGGAAGAATTAATATCATCAAAATGGCCATCCTGCCCAAAGCAATATACAGATTTGATGCAATCCCTTTCAAATTACCAACAACATTCTTCAACGAACTGGAACAAATAGCTCAAAAATTCATATGGAAACACCAAAGACCCCAAATACCCAAAGCAATCCTGAGAAGGAAGATAAGAGAATGAAACTGGATCACTGTCTAACCCCATACACAAAAGTAAATTCAAAATGGATCAAAGACTTGAATCTAAGTCATGAAACCATAAAACTCTTAGAAAATAACATAGGCAAAAATCTCTTAGACATAAACATGAGTGACCTCTTCTTGAACATATCTCCCCAGGCAAGGGAAACCAAAGCAAAAATGAACAAGTGGGACTATATCAACCTAAAAGCTTCTGTACAGCAAAGGACACCATAAATAGAACAAAAATGTATCCTACAGTATGGGAAAATATATTCATAAATGGCATATCCAATAAAGGGCTGACATCCAAAATATATAAAGAGCTCACACACCTCAACAAACAAAAAGCAAATAATCCAATTAAAAAATGGGTAGAGGAGCTGAATAGACAGGTCTCTAAAGAAGAAATTCAGATGGCCAACAGACACATGAAAAGATGCTCCACATCGCTTGTCATCAGAGAAATGCAAATTAAAACCACAATGAGATATCACCTCACACCAGTAAGGATGGCTACCATCCAAAAGGCAAACAACAACAGATGTTGGCAAGGTTGTGGAGAAAGGGGAACCCTCCTACACTGCTGGTGGGAATGTAAATTAGTTCAACCATTGTGAAAGCAGTATGGAGGTTCCTCAGAATGCTCAAAATAGAAATAGCATTTGACCCAGGAATTCCACTTCTAGGAATTTACCCTAAGAATGCAGCATTCCAGTTTGAAAAAGACAGATGCACCCCTATGTTTATTGTGCACTATTTACAATAGCCAAGATATGGAAGCAACCTAAATGTCTATCAATAGATGAATGGATAAAGAAGATATGGTACATATACACAATGGAATATTTCTCAGCCATAAGAAAAAAACAGATTCTACCATTTGCAACAACATGGATGGAGCCAGAGGGTATTATGCTCAGTGAAATAAACCAGGCAAAGAAAGACAAGTACCAAATGATTTCACTCATATGTGGAGTATAAGAAAGAAGGAAAACTGAAGGAACAAAACAGCAGCAGAATCACAGAACCCAAGAATGGACTAACAGTTACCAAAGGGAAAGGGACTGGGGAGGATGGGAGGGAAGGGTGGGATAAGGGTGGGGAAAAAGAAAGGGGGCATTATGATTAGCATGTATAGTGTGGGGGGGCACGGGAAAGGCTATGCAACACAGAGAAGACAAGTAGTGATTTTTACAGCATCTTACTACGCTGATGGACAGTGACTGTGAAGGGGTATGTGGGGGGGGGCTTGGTGAAGGGGGGAGCCTAGTAAACATAATGTCTTTCATGTAATTGTAGATTAATGATACCAAAACTAAAGAAAAAAAGATGATAGGTCATCATCAGAGGCCTCGAGAGTTCTGGATCTTTCTTGATCCAGGTGGTGAATCAAGGGTATACCCATTTCGTAAAAATTCATCAAGCTGTGTATTTATGATATGTGCACTTTTCTGTATGTATGTTACACTATAGTTAAAAATAATCATAGTGCCAGTCTTAACCATTTTTGAAAAATGCAGTCACACATCTCTCATTGCCTAATGGACATCACCATCTAGATGTCCTGCCACCATCTCAGCCTCCATCTTCCCCTCATATAGCAAATTCCCTCCAGTCTTTTCTACTTCAATAAACCATACAGATATACTGAAAATAAACTACAGATATCCAAGCTGAAAAGCTTGGACTATGAGGACTCCTTCAATTCAAGCCCTATTTCAAACCCAGTAACTGCCAGCTACCTTTCTAAGCACAAGAACACAGCAGTGAAAATAACAAAGTCCCTTCTCTTATAAAATAAACACTCTAAGGGGCAGTAACAGGCAAATATATTTTTTTAAACCAGTAATGAGTATATACTATGACGATAGCAAAAAAGAATGAAGCAAAAGGGAGTTTGCTTTAATCAGGGAAGACCAAAGAGGTAATTTAAACTGAGAACTGAATGATGTGAAGGAACCAGACTTGGAGAAGAACATTCCAGGCAAAGAGAAGGTAAATGCAAAGGCATTAAAGTCCAGACAAACAGCCCACTCAAAGAAAAGAAACAGCCAGTGTGGCTAGAGCATAGACAATGAGAGAAAAAATGACAGAAGATAAGGGTACAGAGATAGGCAAAGGTCAAATCATGTAGCATGTTGCAGACCAGAGTAAGGAGTTCGGATTTTACAAATCATATTTTAAGTATCTCATCTCCATGCTTTAATCTCCATTCTCACTTCTCCAATTGAGCCCTTATTGCCTCACTTCAGGACTATTTCACTATAATCTAAGCATTCTCCCTAATTTTAGCCTCTTCCCAATCTGAGCCATTCTCATCACCACAGCAAAATCATTTTTTAAAACAGCATTCTGTATTACCACTCTTCTGCTCAAAAACTTTTAAGGGGCAGTAAGATAAAAACACCAGCTCCTTAGTATGAAGCTCAAAGCTCCCAGTAGTGAGGCCATAACCCTTTCCTTCTCTAACTTTATCATCTATCATACCTCTAAACAAAACCTCATTCTACCCAAACTGGTTCCCTGCACACACATCCATTTCCCACTATGTAATCTGAGTTCACAATATTCATCCCTCCACCTCTCCAAACAACCTTTATACCCTTGACTCTCCTCTAAATCACCATTTCTTCCGCAAATAAAGTTGTACGTCAGTAAAGAGAAGGAAAGGAGAATAACTCTCCCACTGAGGAAACAACATGAGCAAAGGCGCAGAAGCTTGAATGTGTGTATGATATTCACACACTAAAAAATAGTGTCCTGCAACTGAACAGAAGGCAGGGTGACATATAACAGGAAATAAAGCCATTCAGCAAGACGGTTAAGACCTATATGACCACAAGCAAATTATTTAACCTCTCTGCGCTTCAGTTTCTTCACTTGCCGACTGAAGGCATTAACAGTCTACATCATATTATTGTAGCAATTTACTTATTCACTCAGCAAACATTTTGTGAGCACTTACTCCGTGCACCAGCACTGTTCTAAACTGATGCAGAGAAAGCTGTGAACAAGACAAAAATCTCTGCCCTGTGGTACTTAAATTTTAGTAAGGGAAACATCAAACAAGAGAAATAAGTACATACATCATATGATACGCTTTTTAGTGGTAAGTGCTACAGGAAAATATAAAGCAGAGAAGAGGGATACAGAAAAAGCAGAATTTGGATCAAGACATGAAATGAACATGCAGTGTTGCAGACAAGAAATCAGAAATGAAAAGGGCATGATTAAAAAAAAGCAAGGAGGCTAAAGTGCTGAAGCAGAGAGTTGGGGGAAAGTGGTAAAAGATGAGGGCAGAGAAAAATGAGAGCATCAGATCACACAGAACCTTAAAGGCTATTGTAAATATTCTAACATTTATTTTGCCAGACAAAGGGAGCCATTAGAGGACTCTGAGCATGATACAACCTGCCTTTCACAGCATTTTAACAGCACCTCTGATTTAACAACATCTCTCTGGCTGTTACATTAAAAGTATGCTATAAGAAAATCTAAAAAAAATAGAATAAAATAAAAGTATGCTATAAGAGAACAAGGTCAGGAGGAAGAGACCACATATAGGAGATTAAATTAGATAATAGTGATCAATACAATGTCTGGCATTTAAGTAAGCATCCATCCCTTAAAAGGTGGCTATTTTTCCAGAAGTGGAAGGGAATTTTTCATCCTGTTGAACCAAACATTAGTACAACAACAAAGTAAACTTAAGGCTCAGGTTTTGGGGTAAGGCAAGTGTATCTCATAAGCTTAGGCTCAGCAAAAATAAAAACATTTAAACAAACAATAATTGACTTATTTGATTCCCTATTTCCCATAAAGATGACACAGAGGGTCCTGTTTCTGTCTACATCTTTACTAGCATGCCACTCAGAAGGAAGTGTCCTCAAAAAACAAAAATTAAGGATAATTTGAGGAAATAAAGTATATGCTTCTGCATAAAAATATTTCAATCTGGAGAAATCTGCTCTTTTCAAATCTATTATTTCAAATGGCACAATATTGGATACCACTATTGATCTAATTACCTTAAATTCTTAGTGGCAATATAAAATGCTGTTTGCAAGAACTAGCACTATGTAAAAAAGAAAAGCAGTTATAACACTTTAAAAGAACTGAAAAGTAACACGCAGTGCTGAAAAGCTTTCATTTTGAAAATATAAATACAGTTAACAGCTTGGAAAACACTAAGATTAACACTAACATGCATAATCCTGGTAAGAGGTCACATGGGTGGAGGAAGATACACATGAACTCTGACCTCTCCTTCCAAACTAACTGAATGCAATTTTGGACCAAATCCTTATCTGACTCCAACCTGTTATCAGGCTCAGGACTATGGGACTAGCCCATTCCCACTCCTCAACTCAAAAGCCCTCTAGTGTTACTTCAAGCTATCCCAGATTTTGTCTATGTAATCAACTCCAAACCATAGGAACCCACAGTTACGTAAGAGGTAGTTACGAACTACCACTGAAAAAGACAGTTCAGTTTGCAATATGATGATGATGTGGATGATAAAAGCAAAAACTATGTACTAAGTGATTGCTATATGCCATGTGTTATTGCGCTCAGCACTTTAGTTACCTCATCAGCCTCACAACATGCCTAAAGTAGGTATCATCAACCCCACTGTACTAATAAAGAAAAGTGATAAGAATTTAAGTAACTTGTAAGAGGCACACAGGAAGTAGTGGGAACCAGGAGAAGCCTGCAGAGATTGAGAGAAAAAAAATAAAGACTGATTTAAACAAAGGATCAAGAAATCAGAATAGCAAGGGACTTCTCAAAAGGAACACTGGAAACTAGAAGCAAACCATTCAAAAAGTCCTTAAGGAAAACTGACTCCAATCTAGAGTTCTATTATTCTACCTTTCATGGATGGTGAAGGTAGTGGGTCTATGATAGGGGTCCTCAAACTACTAGGCCTGATGTCTGGTTTTGTAAAGTTTTACTGGAAACACAGCTTTGTCCACTCATCTATGTATTCTCTATGACAGATTTTGCAATACAATAGCACTGTCGAGTTACTGAAGCAAAGACCCTCTAGCCCACAAAGCCTAAAATATTTACTATCTGGTCCTTTACAGAAAAAATTTGCCAGCCCCTGGCCTATGAATATAAAAGCCAATGACAGCCATGAAAACTGGAGGGCCAGTAAGTTTGGATATGGTGTTGGAAAATAAGGGTAAGATTTTAATGACACATTTTCCTGGAAAAAAAAGGTTTGCAATACTATTTGAAGACAAAGTCAAGAGATCAGTTTCTGATTTTTATTGAAATACCTCCTGACATTTCAGGAATTCTGAAGAAAACATCTAGAAAATGTGTAATCATTAATTATTTGGAGAATAAATATAAAATGTGTACACTTTCCAGAGGTTTTGCTTCTATTATTCCCTGGCTGCCCATCTTTTGAATGTTCTGTTACTTATTAGCACTTCCAATGAAAGCAGAAAGGGAAAACAAAAATACATGAAAGGTAAGCTAGCTAGTTCTGTTATATCCTCAGGTAAACATTATTAGGAAAAGATTTGGAAAGTGTTATAATGTGTTAGCAAAACTGCACTTTTAAATACCAACAAAGTGAATCCAATACAAGCCAACAGTGGTTGCAAAGAACTCTAGTATGGAGTTGAAATATCCAGATCCTCAGAGGAAATAATTCCTTTATATGCTGGGCTGACTTGCCTAAATCTGGACAACCATATTCTGTTTGGGGCTCCATCTTTTAAGAGGACCAGAGAAGGTCAGTTAAGGGTGATGAAAACATGCAAAAACTAGGATGGACTAAAGGTTGAAATCACTGGGAATTTTATTTTTAATTTTTGGTTTTGTTTTAACTTAATTTTAATAAGCACTACTCTAACACTAAACATTAAAGCCATCAAAAAGAAATATCCACATTCAATTCATTAAACAATCAACAAATATTTATTGAAAAACCACTATAGGCTATGTACTATTCTAGGAGACAAAATTCCTGACCTCTTGGAGCTTACTAGAATTAGTGGGGAACACAAAAAATAAATAAACCTAAATAATGTCATTTCAGATACCTACAATCTTACTGTAATATTTTATTCCTCTGAATTTCCATATGTATGTATATATGTATTTTTTAAATGTATTTTTATTCTTTCACAATTTAAAGTAGGATCTTTCTAATTTGAGTTCTACTCTTCATTTTACATTATTTTGAGAACGTAACTTCTAAGTTACTACACAGCCTTTAATTTGTATTTTTCACTTTTAATACATACCACAATTTATTTAATATTCCTCTACCCTTCAACATATGTCATGTCCAGCCTTTGCTGTAAGTGCAATAAAGGACCAAGGTGGGCATGACGAATTTAGGCATGTAGGCAGTGAGCTATTGGGTCTGAAGGAAGACTTTAAAACTGATAGTAGGAATCCAGAACATTAGGACTAACAGACTTAAATAAGAAGGAAGCAGGCCATATCCATCCAATCACTCCAGGCAAAACCTCAGGGAGAAAGAGAATTCTTGTTGAGGTGAGAAAGCAGAGGTACCTGGGCTTTATTCAGGGATCCTGGTTGACTACTGGCAAGGAAGGAATCCTCTGGCATGCTTATACGCACTACCAACCCCAGAGGAACTTTTCTCAAATTCCTTGGAAGTTTACACTGTAAGAAAATAAAAGCATGAGGCTAACCTTTATGGGAACTTAATGTGAACTTCTGTGGTATCACGAGAAGCTTATAGGCCAAGGGCAGTTATGAGGGCAAAACTGTTACTACAAAGGCACCGCTGAGGTCAGCTCTTGAGACAACCTTACCCAGGAACACCAGCTGCAGATTAAGGCCACCAGGCCACAGAGGCTTGTGCAACACTGCCAACTGCAGCAGAACCAACAAATGGACAGCCAAACAACAGTCATGAGCCACCAAACAGTCCACAAGGACTTAGATGGATTAATGAGTCTCAAAATCAAAGATGATTTTCATTATGATTGTCTAAAAACTTTAAGATGTGGGGGGTGGATCATGAAGATAATTTAAGGGGTCATGTGAAGCCTATCATGGAAACAAGAATAGACTATTCCATATGTTCTAGCGGGTCCTAGAATGGAAGTTTCTGAATGGAAGACTTCATGTCAGTACAAGAAATAACCTTTTGACCTCTAAAACTACCCAACAATAAAACAAAGTTTCCTCAAAAAATGGTAAGCTCCCTATCACCAGATGTATTTAGCAAAAAGTGACTGACCAACTTTTCTGGCTTTTGTAATGGAAAATAAGAATTTGACTGGATTTTTGTTGTTCTTTACCAGATATCTTTCAGTTTCTGTTATTATCAAAGTCATCCATGAACAGAGACTGAGTTGAATAAATACAAAGGCTTATTACAAAAAACAATGGTCCTCCACCCCAACAGTCTCCCGATTCCCAGGAGCAAATTTTTCAACTTTAGTGGCTGAATTTTTTGTATATATCTCTACATCACTATATGCTTTTTCTTTTTTCTTTTCCTCCTTTTCTCTAGTTTTAGACATTATTAACTTCCCACTATAGAAGATGAGAATTTAGCTCTCCTTCCTCTTACATCTCCATTCATGTGCATATTTGCCATCCCCCAGTCTTCCCAATGTAAATATATAATTCTAGTTAGATAAATACTCCAGATTCACATAAGTCCTACTCAAAGCTGAGCATATAGTATAGAAAGGGTAGGCTAGGCTACACAGATTCCAGAATATTAGCCTGGTAGGTGAATATTCACATCATTAATTAAGCCGGTTCTCTTACATTCATTTTAGGACTCAGGCTGACAGGAGTTCTGCCATTTTGAGTACAAAGCTCCTGAGGTTGTCCCAAACGTTGCCTGCCAAGAGAGGCAGACAAAAGAACAACACAAGAAGGAGATCCGGCCCACTTCCACTCATACTCCACTAGAGACAACTTAAGCCATGTGGTCTCATCAAACTACAAAGGAAACTGGGAGACAGTTACATGCCCAAAGAAGGAAAAAGTAGACTTGAGTAGACAGGGGTCTTTGCCACATATACCATGCTTACTTTTCCTTTAAAAAAGTTAGTGAAAAAAGAATCATACTGGTCCTTAGAAACGGACAGTGGAGGAAAAGGAAAGAGAGAATATAAGGGAAAGTAAATCAGTTAAGTAAATCTAAAAGAGGGTTAATGAACATTTCCAAAAAGAGGAGAGAAAAATTAAAAGATGGTTAATTCATTCAAAAACATTACTGTGCTCTTATTATGTACCATGCTCTGTACTAAGCACTAGGGAAACAAAAACTACATAGACTATGTGGTATCCTCAACCAGATCCCACAGAAGAAAGACATTAGTGGAAAGACTAATGAAATCCAAATAAAGTCTGGAGTTTACTTAATAGTGATGTACCAATGTTAGTCTCTTAGGTTTGACAAATGTACCATGGTGATATAAGATGTTAACATCTGGGAAACTGGCTGAGGGTATATGGAAACTGTACAATCTTCGCAAGTTTCCTATAAATCTCAAATTATTGCCAAAAAAGTTGTTTATTTTAAAATACTCAGTCATCATAGCACAGCCACTACAGTTCCTCAAAAAATTAAACATAAAATTACCATGATACAGAAATTCTACTTTTATATAGACACTCAAATTAATTGAAAGCAGAGATTCAGAAAGATGTTTGTACACCATGTTCATAGCAGCACTGTTCACAATAGCCAAAAGGTGGAAGCAACTGAAATGTTCATCAATAGATGAATGACTAAACAAAAAATGTGGCATATATATATATACAATGAAATATTAGTCAGCCTTTAAAAGAAAGGAAATTCTAATTGTCTTTTTATGCTAAATTCTAATGTCTTTTTATGTCACATGCTACAACAATGAACTTTGAAGAAGACATTAGGCTAAGTGAAATAAACCAGTTACAAAATGACAAATATTTTGCGTGATTCTGCTTACATGAAGTTCCTAGAGTAGTCAAATTCAAAGAGACAGAAGGTAGATGGGTGGTTGCCAGAGGCTGGGGGAAGGAAGAATGGTAAGCCAGTACAGAGTTTCAGATTTAAATGATGGTTGTGATGGTTGCACAACAGTGTGAATATATTTAGTGCCAAAGAACTGTACCCTGAGAAATAGGTAAAATGATACATTTTATATTATATACATTTTACTATTTTAAAAAGTACAGTCATATAAGAACAATGATAGAGGTTTGAAAAGAGCACTTTCATCACCAGAAAAAGATCTAAAACAAATTCTAACTTCCCTGAGACTCTGACATCTAAGATGAGTTTTGAAAAAGACAATCATACCAGGCAAAAAGAAATGATGGGAAGGGGAATTGAATACAGGCAGAGGCACAGCAAGTGCCTCCAGAGCAGGGATCAGCAAACTACAGCTCCATAGACCATGTCCTGCCATCTATTTTTGTACAGCCCACTAGCTAACAATGGCTTTTACATTTTTAATAGTTGGAAAAGTTAAAACAATAAAATTTTGACATGTAAAAATTACATGAAATTCAAATTTCAGTGTCCATAAATAAAGTTTCTCTGGAACACAGCCATGATCATTTGTTAACGTATTATCTACAGTTGCTTTCACAGTATCACAGAAGAGTTGAGTATGTCATGACAAACAGTAAGGCTCACAAAGCTTAAAATATTTACTATTTAGCCCTTTACAGAAAAAGTTTGCAAACCCCTGGTCTGGAAGTAATACATGTAGTATGGGTAAAACAAAGATATTGCAAATCAGATAAACAATAAGGTAAGTGGGCTTTGTGTGCTAAGCAATCTGAACTTGTCTCAACTTAACTCCAATTACCATGAAAAGCCACTAAAGAATTTTATTGAGAGTAATCTGATCAGATCTACCTTACGGAAAGACAATCATCCACTTGTTTGCGAATGTATCTGAGCTATTCATTTTATTTATTAAAAATTAAACTTGCCACTTAAAAAAAAATAAAAGAAGCCTAGAAGCATATGAGTAAGGTTAACAATGGTAGTTGGCATATTCAAATTTTTTATTTCCTTCTTTGTGCCTATTTTTCCTATCTTCTCAAATGAGAAAACTGCTTTTGCAATACAAAAATACATATTTTTAAACTCATATTCATACACACACAAACATAAAATTTGCTCTAGGTTCTATACTCTTCTCTCACCATTAGGCAGGAAGTGAAAAGGTGTCTAGGAAAACCTACACATAAAGCTATAAAAGTATGCCTCTGTCACACTTACAAAGGATAAATGACATTCTACCTTTTCAAATTACGAATTTGCTTTACAGACATGAATTAATACAATGTATGAATGCAAGGTAGTGGTAGGGCACTCTCTTCCTATACAGGGCTTTCATCACATCAGAGAGCCCGATCAGTAATATCTTACAGAAACTAGAAATGTTAAAGGAGAGGAAAAAATGCAGAGCTTGCATGTCTAGTCAAAATGTTGAAAACTTATGTAAGATAAGACTCTATAACTCCGAGAATATAACTATGGACTTAAGAAATGTAAAGGCCTTGATTTATACCACAGGTACTTTGTACTCACTGATACATTGCTTGTTAAGATTAAATTATTTAATGTTATGCTTCAGTTACTTGACTAAAATGTCAGGGATTCATGTGCAGAGAACCATGTATTTTATTTCTTTTTTGTGTCCCCCACAGCATCTCACACAGCACCATATATGGTAGGTGCTCAATACATGCTTACAATTGGATGACAAAATAATCAACCCTACTTTGAGCTCACAGACCAAAACCCTCACACCTACAATTCACACTATTAAGCCTCCCTCTGTGCAGCAGTTTAAAGGACATTCCTGTGGCGAGTACTTGCTGTTTCTACTGGATTTATTACATTAGGTTGCTTCTCCAGCAAAGAGCTCAAAGTACACGTGTAATGTTAAAATAGAATTCTTGACTACTGAGAAGGTGGGTAGAAAAGTGGGAAAGTGAAGGAAGCATCTATTATAATAGCTTGCCTCCAAAGAATAAGCATTATTCAGCCCTAGAGATTAAAACATTCCTAAAGTGCCTCTGAACTAATAAGACTCCTAACTGACATCATTCCATTAAACCTTGTACTGGCTGAATTCCATCACAATGAGTATCATTAAAACCAAAAACCTCATTACAAAAAAAAAAAAAAAACTCAGCTAATAGTCCATATGATTGTGTATTGTACAATCTTGTTTTAATTATTTACTCTCTTTTGCCAAAATAAAACTTCTAAACTTTTTCAAAGCATTATGATAGAGCACCCACCACATGCCAACCACTGGGGAAACAAATGAATTAAAAAACCAGCCAAAACATCAACTGGTTTTGTATTCTGCTATGAATTATAAAGTATAAACAACAGAGCTGAGGAAGTACCATGCAGTGAGGAATCAACTACGGAAATTCAGGGACATTACATGGCAAATTTAAGTTACACTTATTTAAGAGTGCGTAGAGAGGAGCAGGAAGGGAGACAGAGGGAGAAAGAGTATACCAGGCAAATAGAGGACAATACACAAGCAAGAGTACATTGGGCATAGCAGGAACCACAAAGAAAAGACAAGATTAAGAGGAGAGGCAGGGTAGCATTAGACAAAAACAAGCCTGGTACACTAAGCTATGAAATTTGGAGTTTATTCCTCTAGGTAATGGAGACAAAGTGGAGATCTTAAGGCAGGACTGTGACAAAAACCTGAAGAATTACACATTAATTCTCATTCTTAACGTGTGAACCTATTAAAGTTCGTATTAATAGGAAGAAACTAGGTTACAATCATCTCAAAGACATTAACATTACACGATACAGACCCTGCTCAGTAAATACTGTGCAGGTGCAAATAGAAAAGATCTAGATGTTAACTATTGCTCTGTCCACACTTTCAACTGAGTCTCAGGGCTCAGTCAATGGCCCTCTTCTCTACTTCCTGGCTGATCTCACAGACCCATGTTTTTAAACATCATCTATGTATTGACAAACATCCCAAATGTATATTTATAGACCTGATGTTTTGACTCTGAGCTCCAAATGTGAACGGTCAACTGCCTATTCAATGGTTGTTCCTGGAAAAGCATCTCCAACTCAAGATACAAACTCTTCGTTTTAAATCCAGACTAGGTCCTTCCAATTTTCCACCTCTGTACATGGCACTAGACGTTCGAGCTAAAAACCTCAGAATCATCCTTAATTACTCTCTATCACTCACCTCCCACAACTAACCTACTGGCAAATTCAATGGTTTTAACTTCAATATATACCTTGAATCCAACCCTTTCTCACTGTCTCTGTCAGTGCCTCCCTGATCCAAGCCACCACACTTGATTATACCATTCCAAAAATTTCCTGAACCATCTCCTAATGCCCTTCTCACCTCTACAAGCAAACTGTTTTTATTTAAATATAAATTAAATTGTATCATTTTTCTTCATAAAACTGTCCAATAGATCCCATCACACTTAGAACAAAATCCAAAGACTTTCTGGTCTACAAGCCTCTACACTATCTGATATCTGAAACGCATCAACTTCTCTGCATCATTTCCTCCGACTGTTCCCCACCACCGCCACCAATAAATACTCCAGCAATCGCCAAACCCTTAACACACTAGCCTTCCTGCATTTCTTTGAAAATCCCAAACTGATTCTCACCTAAGTCTTTGCTATAGTACGCCCACGGTTTGAAATGCTCCACGTTAACACGGCTTGCTCCTTATCCAAGCAAACAAAGGACATACACAAGCAAGAGTACAGGGCTCTTTATGCTCAAATAATACCTCGGAGAAGCCTTGCCTGGCAATCTACAAGAACCACCAAACCCATCACCACCACTCTCAATCCTCTTGTAATGTTTTCTTTACACACTTTGACAATATCTGAAATCACATTATTTATTACCTATTGTCTATCAAAATATAAATTCCTTGAGAACAGGGACTTTGTCTTATTCACTGCTCAAGACCTGAACTAGTATAATACCTGGCATAAAATAGGGCTCATTATTTGTTGTTGAACAAATCAATTTATCTAATTGGCCTAATTTATCTTATTCATATATTCATTCTATTACACACAATTGAATGATTCCTTCTCCACCTTTGAATTTAGATCTACTTCATGATTACCAGGCTGTTCTTCCTAGAATGGAGTTCTAAAACGGTTTAAAGACTGTTAAAACAAGGTATAGTCTACTAACACTTTTAATTCCTTTCTATAGTTAGCCCTTCCAGCAACTTGGCCAGTTATTTTTCTTTGACTTTAACTTCCATTATCTTTCTTTATTATCAGGTTTTTCAATGTACTGTTCATTATAAATGCTATTGATAAAGATGAACAGACATGCCCAAATTATAATATTTACTTTTTATATTGCAAGTAACACAAATTATAAAAAAGAAAAACAGAAACTATCGAAAAGCAAATATTTATAAACAAAATTCACAGGCAGGTGATCAAGGTCAACATCAAGAGTGACAAGTCATGTTGTTGACAATATAAACTCCAATCCCATCTAATCATGTGAAAAATGTCAAACCCCAATTGAGGAACATGCTACAGAACACCTGACCAGTAGTCCTCGAAACTGTCAAAAGTCGTCAAAAACAAGGCAAGTCTGAGAAATGATCACAGCCAAGAGGATCCTAAGGAAATATAATTCATAAAAGCACTGTGGCTGTGCAATGGATGGTTCTGAGAGGCAGTAACTTCATATGAACTCTGGAGATGCCCTGGAAAATCAAGCAACTAGTTTTGCTTGCAATGAACCTGTGCCCATGTCAGCAACACATTCCTTATGTTTGTTTTCATTTTTTCCCTACTTCACTTCCTTTTTCCCTTCAGACCTTCTTCCCTGGAATTTCACCCCCACCTCCCACCTCCCATAAAGCATTAGTACAGATAAAGAAAAAAAAAAATGTGGTATCCCAGATGGGATCCTAGAGTAGGAGAAGGACATAAGATAAAAACTAAAGAACTCTGATTAAACTATGAAGTTAAATTATTAATAATAATGTATTAATACTTATTGGTTAATTTATTATACCAGATATACCATATTAACATAAGATGTTAATAGGGAAAACTGAGTGTTGAGTATATGGAAACTATACAATTTTTCAGTTTTTCTATAAATTTAAAACTGTTCTAAAAAAATTTTTTTTGTTATTAAATTCACCCAAAAATCCTACCACTCAAAAAAATTCACTGTTAATGTTTCATGTATACCAGTTTAGACTTCTATATAAATGGACACATATAGGTATATTTCTATAAAAACATGATCATACCACACATAATTTTTTACTTTTTATACTTTATAAAAGTATATATAAACACACACATGGTTTCCATGTCAGTAGATATCTTTATCATGTCTACTAGCTACGAGGTATTATCCTCTATGAAGGTACCATAATTTACCAATTCCCTATTATTTAAGCTTTTCCAGGCTTTTGCGCTCATAAAAAATACTACATAAACAACTCTTAATAAACACCTTTGCAAATTTACCAACTGGTGCCTTAACAAAGAAGAGCTGCTAAGTCAAAGGACACACAGGTTTTTAATGCTTTCAATAAATATGGCCAAAATGCCCTCCAGAAAGGGCATATGTAAATATCCACCAACAGCAGTATATCAGTGTGCCAATTTCCCCACTCCTATGCAATACCAGGTACTAACATTTTATTACATATATGCCAATCTGCCAGAATGGGGAAGGCATTTTGTTTTTAAATGAGAAACAATGTATATTTTGTCTTTCCTGGTTATTTTTCTATGATTCCAAGTTTGCCTAGCTTTCCTAATCACTGGATCCCCTACACCTGAAAAACTGCCTGGCACATAGTAAGCATTTGATAAATATGTCAAGTGAGTAATTAATAAATGTCTTTTAACTTCATGGTATTTTTGCCAACCAGAGGTTGTTTGTGCAATAATTCTATCAATCTTTGCCTTTACGCATACTCCCTTTGCAGTTATGCTTAGAACAGCTCATCCTATTTTGAGATTGGAAAACCGTTTAGCCATTTCTTTAAAGTAGTAATTTTCTGACTTCATATTTTATATTTAAATATTTAATTCAACTGGATTTAGTTATATTTACATTTTAAGGTAGGTTCCCATTTTACTTATTTTTTCCAAATGGTTAGGCAATTGTTCCAATACAATTTTAAAATTTTCAGCTAATATGAAATGCTAAGTAGTCTTATATATTTCTAGACTTATTATCTTGTTTCACTGCTCTATTCCAGAGTTACTACTTATTGTTATATCATAGTTTTATTTGTATAGTCACTAGTACAAGTACCATCACTTTTCTCTTTCAAACTGTTCCTACTTTATGGTTCACTCTTCCACATGAACTAAAAATCATTTCAAGATTTCAAAAGGAATTCCAGTTAGAATTATGTAAAACTATCAGCCATATGACTGTCCTCTGTGTGGCTATTTCCCTCACAGGTAAAATGGAGATAACAGTACTTACCCTCATAGGTTTGTTATGAGCACTAAATGAGGTTAAGACACAATACTATGCTAGAAAGATGTTAACTATTATTATATTGTTCAAAAATGGTATTATTATAAAGATGACTCGATAAATGTTTTCCAAATTGAGCTCCCACAAAATTCAAAGGCTAAGATACAATGAAGGGTGGCACAACACATAAGCCGTGATATGAAAAATATTTTATTTATCCCTGCTTCATTTCACTAAGGCCTTCAACCTTGGTAAAATGAAAAGCTGGAGCTGGGAAGCACAGAACCATGAAAAACATGAAAGGTTGGTGGCAAGAAGCCTCTGCAATTTTATGAAGACTGGCCCACCAATATGGAGAAGATGCCAGATTTTACAGGCCAGATTTTATGGCCTTCTAGTCAGCCTTATGGGGCTTCAGCAAATTCCTTCCATTTCTATTTCCCTATCTAGATTGTTATGACACTACTACTTATTTTTTTATTTCTTTCCAGGAAACACATAGGGATTAGACGTCTAAACGGCAGAATACTTTTTAAATGAGACAGTGGTGAAGTACAGAGTATAAATACTGTTGATAAATATGGACAGATATGCCCAGGGACATTATAACAAATTACCTCCACCAGGGTTCCCACATCACTGTAATGATGGGGGAACTGGATTGTTGGGGGGTTTTTTTCTTGTGGGGGTACAGGCTTGTCTCATAATAATTGTTTATTTGTTCACTGTTAATTCTTTTTCTACCTGCATGGCATTGGAATTAAATAGAGGTTGCAGACCATATGAAGGCCTTAAAAAAAAATCTACACTGAGCTAAAATATAAATGAGAAGATGGAAGCCAAGAATGGCAACATGACTTGCTAATCACATGAGCGGCCAAGGGCCGAGATGTCAGGTCTCCGAATTCCCTAACCATGGCCCATTCCACCACACCATACAGCTCCCGACGACAGCCACACTTCGAGGTGGGAGAGTTAAAGCAGACCACCTGGTTGCAGTAAAGGCACTTGAAAACCCCTGAACAACTCAGTCGAAGGCACGTGACTGCCCACGCCCTTCCCCCTCACCCTCCTCCTGCCCCGCGCCAGCAGCACGCGCTGCCAACCTCATCATGTGACCTTCACGCGGCCCCAGCGCTCCCCCTGCTAAGCGACTCTTCCCAGCAGCCATTTTGCCGAGAGCTTGTCCGCGCTCACAGCGGAGCAGGGCGCCACGAAAACCCGCGGCCAGATTTTACGGGCCGCACACGCGCTTCGAAAAAGCGCTCAGACCGTTAGGGTTGAGCTGAACCTCACCGCACACGTCGCACCCCGGGACGCCGGGGAAAGCTGTGGGTGCGCCTCGGACTGCGATTGGTTGTGGCGTCCACGTGACGCCATCGCCCCCCCACCCTCTCCTTCCCCCTACTCACAAAAACACCCAGACTCTTAAAGCCTCGCGCCAAGTACACGCCACTGGGCGCGTGGGTACGGACGGGGCGCGTGGCAGCCAAGGCGCCTGCGCGTACCTGCCAGGGCCGACAGGAGCGGGCCCACGCGCAGCTCCGCTCCCGGGTCCGGGAATCCTCGCGCTGCTGGACCACCCGGTTAGTCATTGGCTGCCAGGCTGGGTCACGTGCTCGTCTCAGGCCCACCCCTAGCCTCTAATCACCTGGCACTGTGCTCGAAGCGGCGCCGAAAGTCATTCGCACGCGGAAAGGAAAGGTAGTTAGAGGACCTCTTTTTCTGCCTTTATGGGGTTACATTCATATAAGGAAAGCGAGAAAAATGGGGTCCCAAAATTAAGTAATCTCACACCTACCGGTTTAACTTCGCGTTGCCCCTCCAGAAGCCGAGAACCATCGCCCTTGGGCGCTCCCCGATGCACGCCGGGATACGTCTGGCGCCCCACACTGTTCTGCGGAGCATGCCGGGAAAGGCGCTTCTCCTGATTTCCTGGCTCTCACCTCCCGGGTGTTCCTTTCACGTCCCCTTCAAAGTCCGGTCCTTGGGCTGGGAATGAAGCGGTTCGGGAGTGACTGAATATAACATGCACTTTAAGTCCCCCTTCCCCCACTTGTGCGATCTGTGTGGTCTTGGGGAAACCGCTTAACCTTTCTTCATGGAGCATGCATTTATTAAGTGCCTGCTGAGTGCTTTTGTGAGTATTGGGGGAAAAAAAAGCGCAAAGATATTTGCCTACTATATCAGCTTTTCAATGTCAGTGGAAAAGAATGCTAATTTAAATACAATTTACTACAAACCCCACCAGGGAGTGGAAATAATACTTAGAATTTCTCTTGGGATGGAAGACCAAACCATTCTTGGTAAGCTTACTGCTATTATGGGAGAAGGTGGTGATGGGAGGAGCAGGAGGCATTTTAAAGGGGCCAGAGAGGTGGTCCTATTACATTTTCTGGTTAAACCTAATCCACTATGGTATATTTGAATCAAGAAAAACACCGTCTGCTGACTCTGAGAAAAGGTGGTTTTACATCAAAGCGAGTTAATTTTGTAACATTCACAAACAGACCTCCAGGCCCAAACCTAATATTCACTCCCATTAAACCCCCAATTAAAAACAACCCATATGTCTTTTGCTTTAAACTCCATTCCCCAGCTTTACTGATTTCAAAACTTTGTTTTTTCAGTTAAAGCATTGATTAAGCTTAAGGAATTTGACTAGCACTGGTCAGACTCACAAGAGTGCTGACATATAAAGTAGAAATTAAATGTATTCATTTATAATGTGGTTACCAAGCCAACCTACAGTTTGGAGCACCCTTTCCTGATTTCAAGGTACTTGTTAAGCCTAATTAATTTTCAGAAAATTACTTTCTGACTAGAAAATCAAAAGAAAGAATTAGATGATCCTATATAATAAAAACATTGTTACAAGCATATGTATGTTAAACTTGAAGTTTATAAAACACTGACATTTTATTACATTTATTCCTAACAACAACCTTGAGAGAAAAGTACTATACTAATGTTACCATCGTCTGAGACAAGTTTTGAGTGGGAAAGTAGAAAATATGTTTTAACATGCTCTACAGGCAATTGTGATGCATGACTAGGTTTGGTGTCTATTGTCTCTAGTGGAAGAAGCCCAGGCCTTGAGGTCAAACCCATGTGGATGAATTTGCAGTTCTCTCCTTATTGTACTTTGAGCTTGAACAGGTTTTTGAACTTTCTGATCCTCAGCTCCTTTAACTGCAAAGTGAGAGCCAATCATACATAGTCTTTCGATTGTCATGATGATTCTCAGATACTTGGAACACCTGTCACATCAGTCCCTGATGAACGGGAGGCACTCTATAACTCGGGAATTGGTTAGTGGTAAAGGTTGTATTTTAACCAGCATTCTGTACTCTGTCCAGTAGAGCATACTCTTGAATCTTTTCTTCTCCATTATTCTGTTTCTCCCCTAGAAAGTGCTAGAGGCACACTGAGATTCTTATGCAGTAGATCATTTTAAGACTCCTTGGTGACTGTTGCCCATCTGTTGGTACATATTGTTACATTATCTCTCGCCTTCATTTCAAGATTTTTTTCTCTTAACATGTTAAGATGCTAAACCGTAGACATTACTAAAGTAAAATAACAATGATACAGAGATGCTTAGAGGGTGAAAGGGGCACCTGTGACTGTGCTTCAAGGAGGTTAAAAAATTGTTTACATATTTAAAAATACCTCACAGTAAAGGCACCCTCAAAACTCATTCTTCCCTTTATTTATTTATTTATTTATTTTGGTATCATTAATCTACAATTACATGAGGAGAATTATGTTTACTAGACTTCCCCCATCACCAAGTTCCCCCCACATACTCCATTGCAGTCACTGTCCATCAGCCTAAGTAACATGCTGTAGAATCACCACCTGTCCTCTCCATGCTGTACAGCCTTTCCCGTGCGCCCCCCACATTATGCATGCTAATCGTAATGCCCCCTTTCTTTCTCCCCCCCTTTAACCCTCCCTTCCCACCGATCCTCCCAGTCCCTTTCCCTTTGGTAACTGTTAGTCCATTCTTGGGTTCTGTGAGTCTGCTGCTCTTTTGTTCCTTCAGTTCTTTCTTTGTTCTTACACTGCACAGATAAGTGAAATCATTTGATACTTGTCTTTCTATGCCTGGCTTATTTCACTGAGCATACTACCCTCTAGCTCCATCCATGTTGTTGCAAATGGTAGGATTTGTTTTCTTCTAATGGCTGAATGATATTCCATCATGTATATGTACCACATCTTCTTTATCCATTCATCTACTGATGGACACTTAGGTTGCTTCCATCTCTTGGCTATTGTAACTGGTGCTGCAATAAACACAGGGGTGCCTATGTCTTTTTCAAACTGGGCTGCTGCATTCTTTGGGTAAATTCCTAGGAGTGGAATTCCTGGGTCAAATGGTATTTCTATTTTTAGTTTTTTGAGGAATCTCCATACTGCTTTCCACAATGGTTGAAATATTTTACATTCCCACCAGCAATGTCGGAGGATTCCCCCTTCTCCACATCCTCGCCAACATTTGTTGTTGTTTGTCTTTTGGATGGTGGCGATCCTTACTGGTGTGAGGTGATATCTCATTGTGGTTTTAATTGCATTTCTCTGATGACTAGTGATGTGGAGCATCTTTTCATGTGTCTGTTGGCCATCTGAATTTCTTCTTTGGAGAACTGTCTGTTCAGTTCCTCTGACCATTTTTTGATTGGGTTATTTGCTTTTTGTTTGTTGGGGTTCATGAGCTCTTTATATATTTTGAATCTTCCCTTTATTTTTATGACACAATGTTTTAGACGCTCCCATCCCAGTCTTTTTCCAGTTGGTCCTTTTCTTCTACCTTCATATACTCCTAAAAAAGAGAAGATTTAGGTAGAGCAGAGCTCCCAAAGACATCTGAAATTCAGTATTTCCAAAGTGTAATTGTCTGTTCCTACCCCACACACCACCTACTATTTCATTCCCTTAAATGGGCAAAGACAGCACCATTCCAATGAGTCTCCCAGTCTAGGAAACCTCCATTAACCTTAACTGCTCTTTCTCATCTATTTTCCACTTCAATTAGTCACAAAGGTCTGTTCCTCCTAACAATTAAATATCTTTTAAATCCAACCCTTACTTTCCATTTCTTCCACCATTGCATTAGCTCAACCCTTATCTCTATGAAGCCCTACAAGTATAAGTATTCCATTAGAATAGTATTAGCATGTTAAGATTGATTTCAGAGTACAAAAGTCATTGCCTATATTGTTTTACAATAGAGTAGTAAAAGATTTGTAATGTCCACCGTCAGTACTACTAGTAAGAATGAAGGAATTAATTTTTTTAATATAAGCAAATATATCTAACTGCATACTATAGGAAGTAATAAAGTCTGGAAGTTTTGGACAGATATGTTACTGAAGAGTATTAGTAGTGATTTTGGAAGTAGTTGTAAACATTTGGGGGATAAAAGAGGAGCCTCACGAAAGAACATTCATTGGAACCTTGCTTTTCATTCCCCCCCCCCACTACATGATCCATTCTTCACAGAACAGTCAAAGTGATCTTTTAAAAAATATTAATGAGATCTTATGCCTCCTCTCCTTGAAAGTGGCTATTTCATGTTATATTTAAGATAATTCACACTGTTTACGTTGGCCTGTGGACCCTAATTTATTCAGCTCTTGCCTACTTACCATTTTGTAGCTTGTACACCCTTGATCATTACTATTATCCCCACTTTATGGCCTTCGAACTGATTGTGCCCTTAGCCTGGATAAGATCCCTGTGGATGAATCCTTCTCAATGGCTCTCATCAGTTCAAATGTCATTTTCTAAGAGAAAATTCTTAACTATCTAAAATGGACTCCCTCCATCCACTAATCATCTCTATTTTATCACGGTTTTACTTTCTTTATGGCATTTCTCATTATCTCAAAGAACCTTATTTATTTGTTTTATTGTTTCCCTTCTGCCTCACCCAAAAGAATGTAAACTCCATTGAGAGTAGAGGCCTCCTCTGTGTTTTCAACATCTTGAACAGTATCTGGCACATAAAAGGCAGTGAGAAAATATTTGCAAATCATATACTGGGTAAGGCTTTCATATCCAGAATATATAAAGAACTCCTACAACTCAACAAAACAAAACAAAAACTCAAAAAATGGGCAAAGAATTTGAACAGACATTTCTCCAAAGAAGATATATATATGACCAATAAGTATATGAAAAGATGCTGAATATCACTACTCATTAGGGAAATGCAAATCAAAACCACAATGAGATACCCCTTTATACTGCTTAAGACAGCTATTGTCAACAGAAGATAACAAGCATTGGCAAAGATGTGGAGAAATTGGAACACTTGTGCATTGTTGGTGGGAGTAAAAACTGTGCAGCCACTATGGAAAACAGTATTGCAGCTCCTGAAAAATCTGGATATATATTGCCATATAATCCAGCAATTGACTTCTGGGTACTCAAAAGAATTGAAAGTAGGGTGTTGAAAAAATATTTGTACACCTATGTCCATAGCAGCATTATTCAGAATAGCCAAAACATGGAAACAACACAAGTGTCCACAGACAGATGAATGGATAAGCAAAATGTGGTATATACATACAGTGGAATATTATTCAGCCTTAAAAAGAAAACCTGGACACTACAACCTGGACAAATCTTGAGGACATTATGGTACATGAAATAAGCCAGTCACAAAAATATGAATGCTTTATGTTTCCACTTACATAAGGCATCTAGACTAGTCAAATTTATAGAGACAGAAATTAAAATTGTGGTTGCCAGGGGTTAAAGGAAGGGGGAGATAGGGAATTGTTGTTTAAAAGGTATATAGTTTTAGTTTTACAAGATGAAAAGAGTTCTGGAGATTGGTTGCACAACAGTGTGAATGTACTTATGCTACTTAACTGTACACTTAAAAATTGTTAAGGTGATAAATTTTATGTATATTTTAGCACAATTTTTTAAAAAGACAGTCAACAGATAGTTGTTGAATGAATGAAAGAATAAATAAATATATAAACTAAGATTGACATTTCTGATATTCATTTGCCATTTCAAGTTTACTGTAATTGGCTACCTCCAACAATTAGCAGTATGGAGTATTTATGTGTGTGTGTATAAGAGACACAGACAGACAAGAGAGACAGTCCTCTACACTGCTCTCAGATTTATCTTACTTTTCTGAAGCATGGATATCATCATATAATGCCTCCATTTCAAAACAATTGATAAAGTCCAACTTACCTTTTTTAATGGTTAGTGCTTATTGTGTTTTGTCGAAAATATCTCTGCCCAGCCCAAAGTTGTTAAGATTTTCTTTTTGTTTTTTTTTTTGTGGAAGTTTTTAATTTTAGCTTTTATGTATAGATCTAATATCTACCTCAAATTAATATCAATGTGAGGTGAGGGGTTAAGGTTCTTTTTTCTTTCTGTTCAGTCATCAGTTTAATCCATATACTATTTGTTGAGAATGAGTTTTACCCTTTGAATTATCTTGGCTCTTGTATTAGTTATCTACCACTGTGTAACAACTTACCCTAAAACTTAAGAAGTCAAAGCAGCAAATATTTATTACCTCATAGTTTCTGTGGTTACGGAATCCACACACAGTTTAGCTGGGTGCCTCTGGAAGAAGATTTCTCATGAGGTTGTAGTCAAGTTGTTGGCCAAGGTGGCAGTCTCATTTGAAGGCTTGATGTGCAGAGCAAAGAGACTGCTTCCAAACTCATTCATGTGGTGTTTTGAATACCATGTGGTCCCTTGCCACATGGGCCTTTACACAGAGGTGCCTAACAACATGTCAGCTACTTTTTACCAATAGCAAGTTATCAAAGAGAGAAAGAATGCTTCCAAGATGCAAGCCATAGTCTTTTAAACCTAACCCCTAAAGTAATATCCTTCTGTGAGCCCATACTCAAAGGGAAGAGATTAAATAACGATACAGGGATGATTGGGGGCTATCCTAGGAGCTGCCTACCACAATATCCTTTTTAAAAAATCAATTGACTGTATATGTTTGGGTCCATTTCTAGGCTGTGTTCAGTTCCGCTGACCTATTTTTTTGTCCATATACTAATGCCATGCTGCTTTGATTTATGTAGCTCTATAGTAAGTCTTGAGGTCGACTAGAACACATCCTTCAACTTTGTCAAAATTGTTTTGAATATTTTAAGTCCTTTGTGTTTCCATATAAATTTTAAGATAAACTTGTCAATTTCTATGAAAAACATGCTTGTGTTTTAACTGAAGTTGCAGTGCCTCCATAGATCAATTTGTGAATAATTAATATCTTAGTAATATTGTCTTCCAATCATTAACATGTAAACACAATACATATATCTGACAAAGAACGCATATCCAGAATATATAAAGAAACCCTGTAACTCAATAATAACAAAACAACAACCCAATATTTTTTAAATAGGCAAAAGACTTGAACTGATACTTTAAAAATATCTACAAATGACTAATAAGCATATTAAAAGATGCACAATACTATTAATTATCAAGGAAATACAAATTAAAACCACAGTAAGTTACTACATATCCTCCAGAATGTCCAGAATTAAAAAGAGTTACAATAACAACCATTAGCTAGATTTGGAGCAAATAAACTTGCATACATTGCTGCTGGGAATGTAAAATGGTACAATCCTTTGGAAAGTAGTTTGACAATTTCTTATAAATTTTGACATATACTTACCCTATGACCCAGAATTCAACTCCTAGGTATTTATTCAAGAGAAATGGAAACATTTATCTACCAAAAAATGTTATATAAGAAATTTATAACAGCTTTATTCATAATAACCAAAAACAAGAAACACCCAAATGTCCATCAACAGATAAATGGATAAGTAGATTATCAATGGACTACTAAACAGAAGGAATGAACTACTGATATATGTAACAACACAGATGAATCTCAAAACACAGGTTGTGCAAAAGAAGCGAGACATAATAATACACACTATGTGATTCCATTTATATGACATTCTATAACTGACAAAACTAATCTATGATGTGGTGGAATAAAGATAGCCCAAATTCTTTGTCACTTTCCTCATTGAAAGGTGAGATTCATTTCTCTACCCCTTTGAGGCTGGGCCAGCCTTGTGACTGTGTTGATCTAGAATACAGCAGAAGCAATGCTATACCAGATTGGGGGCTAATTTTTAAATGGATTGGCAGCTTCACCTCCTCCTCCTTAGAACCCATGATATGAGGAAGCCCAAACAGCCATGTGGAAAAAAAAGTGAGGTTCCTAACTGGCAGTCCTAGCTGAGCTCCTAGCCAAGAGCCGATCTCAACTTGCCTGCCATCTAAGTGAGTCATCTTGGAAGTAGATTCTCCTGCCTCAGTGAAGCTATCCCAGCTGATGCCTCACACAGCAGAGGCAAATGGATTCCACTAAACCCTGACCAAGTTGCAATATCATGGGCAAATAAATTATTTTTGTTGTTTTGAGCCACTACGTTTGGTGATAGTTTTACAAATCAATAGTTAACCAAAACATGGTAATAGAAAAATCATATTAGTACTTGCCTTGGTGAACAGGGGGGATCAATTTTAAAGGGAATATGACACAAGGGGATTTTCAGGAGTAAGGGCACAAGGGGATTTCAGGAAATATTCTGTATCTTGATTGGGGTAGCAGTTATAAGGACAGATACATTTATCACAACTCTTTAGACCATAGCCTTAAAATCCATCTTTTATAATGTATGTAAATTATACCTAAGTTAGTTGATTTAAAAAATAATTTAGAATTCCAAGGATATTCCCTTCACACCCTTTGCACTAAAGCTAAACAAAACTTGCAGTTCCACATGGGCCCAGGTTTTTGGAGGTTGTTCTGTCTCTCTGGCACGTCACTCCTGATCTCAGGCTGCTGAAGTCCCAGTTATCCTGTGACGCCCACCTTTACCCACTACTGTGCTGAGACAGTCTTAGTCACCACCTCCTCTTGCTCACAGAACACTTTGTGAGCACTTTTATTATAACACTTATCGCATCCTATTGCAAGTTTTTATTTATATGTTTCTTTCTTTCACTAGACCCTGACTTCCTTTAGGAAAGAGACAACTTCTGATTCATTCCCATATCACCATGACCTGAGTACTGGGCAGGTAAAAGATACTCAGTAAATGGTGAATGGACTATTGTACATTAGTCAGGGTCTCCTTTCGTTTCTCTCATTACTAGTCTTCTCCAGCCCTCTGTGGTATAGTTTCTCTTGAGTCTCTATCCACTGCCATCCTCTGCTACCTGCTTTTCTCTCCCTCTCTCTCTCTCTCACCCCTTTGGCAGTCTCTGAAGTCTCATGCAATGTCAAGACTGCAACCACTTCCTTCACTACAGATATCTCCAAAATTTATTCATTATCAACAAATGTTTCCTGAGCATTAAGGACGCTGTACTAAAGGCTGGAATACAAGGATTTACAAAAGAATCCACAGGAGTTAAGGATTTGAAGAGTAGTGAATGTTGCAGAAACGAGAGAGAAAGGAACCAAATATCTTCAAAACACTGATCCTGTGTGCCCCAAAGAATGAGGAAGCACCATCAAATGGGTAAGCATGATGTAGGAGTTGGTTTGGGGAGAAAAATAAGGGATTTTGTCTCAGCCATGTTGGGTGTCATATTATTACATTCAAGTGAAATTATGTTATACATGGAGGTGCAGAATTTTATTCATTTATGAATACCTCTTCCCCAAAATACATATATAATATATATATATAATATATATAGTTTTTGCCCTCATGACTTATTGAGGTGACAGACATAAATCAAAGAATTCCATAACTAAACACAAAATCGCAATTTACAATAAATCTTGCAAAGAGGTACGTATTCCCATGAAAGGGTAGAGTAAGAGAAATTGCTTAAAGAGGTTGGCACCAATCACTGAAGAAAGTATAGAAGCAGACCAAGGGATGGGAGGGAAAACATTCTAGACAAAGGAACAGCATGTCCAAAAGCCTACAGCATAGACGGAAAGTAGACTAGTGATTGCCAGGGACTGATGGAGAGCAAGGGGGAAAGAGAGTACCTGCTAATGGGGACAGGGTTTCTTTTTAAGGTGACGAAAATGTTCTGGAATGAGATAGTAGTCATGGTTATTCAACTTTGTAAAGTTTAAATCCACTGAACTGTGTAGTTTAAAAGGGTGAATTTTGTGTTATGGGAATTATATCTCAGTTTTAAAAGTAGAAAAAGATTACAATAAAGATAAAGATGAACTCAGGCTAAACAAAACCAATAACAAAACCAATAACAAAAAAAATTACAACAACAACAACAAAAAAAAAACAATAACAGCACATTCAAGAAACTAAAAGAAGTTCAGCATGGCCAGACAGAGTGAAAGCAAGCATGATGCATCAGCAGGCTGAAGAGGTGAGGACTGAGAATGACAAGGGAGTCACAGTTGGAGCAAGGCAGGAGACCAAGTAGAGATCAAAGAGTAGAAGTATAGAGACAGATCAAGAGAATGCACATTGAGCCTCCCCATAAGCCCACAGCTGAGGAGTGGAAAGAAACCAATGGAACCTGTATGGGTGTTAGACAAAGAGGCCCCAGGGGAGGAGAAGCAACAGCACAGACTCCATAAGATGGAGGAGAGGATTCCTCAAAGCAGAAAATGGTCAACAGTACTGCAAAGAGATGAACTAGCAGAAAGAGAAATCATGAAAACAATTCCATTCACAATTGCATAAAAAAGAATAAAATACCTAGGAATAAACCTAACCAAGGAAGTGAAAGACTTATACTCTGAAAACTATAAGACACTCCTAAGAGAAATTAAAGACACTAATAAATGGAAATTCATCCCATGCTCTTGGGTAGGAAAGATTAATACTGTCAAAATGGCCATCCTGCATAAAGCAATCTACAGATTCAATGCAATCCCTATCAAAATACCAACAGCATCCTTCAGTGAACTAGAGAAAACAGTTCTAAAATTCATATGGAACCACAAAAGACCCCAAATAGCCAAAGCAATCCTGAGAAGGAAGAATAAAGCAGGGGGGATCTTGCTTCCCAACTTCAAGCTCTACTAAAATGCCACAGTAATCAAGACAATTTGGTACTGGCATAAGAACAGACCCATAGACCAGTGGAACAGAATAGAGAATCCAGATATTAACCTAAGCATATATGGTCAATTAATATGTGATAAAGTAGCCATGGATATACAATGGGGAAATGACAGCCTCTTCAACAGCTGGTGTTGGCAAAACTGGACAGCCACATGTAAGAGAATGAAACTGGATTACTGTCTAACTCCATACAAAAAAGTAAACTCGAAATGGATCAAAGACCTGAATGTAAGTCATGAAACCAGAAACTCTTAGAAGAAAACATAGGCAAAACTCTCTTGAATATAAACATGAGCAACTTCTTCATGAACATATCTAGCCGGGCAAGGGAAACAAAAGCAAAAATGAACAAGTGGGACTATATCAAACTAAAAAGTTTCTGTACAGCAAAGGACACCATCAGTAGAACAAAAAGACATCCTACAGTATGGGAAAATATATTCATAAATGGCATATCCGATAAGGGGTTGACATCCAAAATATATAAACAGCTCACTCACCTCAACAAACAAAAAGCAAATAATCCAATTAAAAAATGGGCAGAAGAACTGAACAGACACTTCTCCAAAGAAGAAATTCAGATGGCCAACAGGCATGTGAAGAGATGCTCCACATCACTAGTCATTAGAGAAATGCAAATTAAAACCATATTGAAATATCACCTCACACCAGTTAGGATCACCACCATCGAAAAGACAAACAATAACAAATGTTGGCAAGGATGTGGAGAAAGGGGAACCCTCCTACACTGCTGGTGGGAATGTAAATTAGTTCAGCTATTGTGGAAAGCAGTATGGAGGTTCCTCAAAGAACTCAAAATAGAAATACCATTTGACCCAGGAATTCCACTTCTAGGAATTTACCCTAAGAATGCAGCAGCCAAGTTTCAGAAAGACATAGGCACCCCTGTGTTTATCACAGCACCAGTTACAATAGCCAAGAAATGGAAGCAACCTAAGTGTCCATCAGTAGATGAATGGATAAAGAAGATGTGGTACATATACACAATGGAATATTACTCAGCCATAAGAAGAAAACAAATCCTACCATTTGCAACAACACAGATGGAGTTAGAGGGTATTATGTTCAGTGAAATAAGCCAGGCATAGAAAGACAAGTATCAAATTATTTCACTCATCTGTGTAGTATAAGAACAAAGAAAAAACTGAAGGAACAAAAGAGGAGCAGACTCACAGAACCCAAGAATGGACTAACAGTTACCAAAGGGAAAGGGACTGGGGACGATGGGTGGGAAGGGAGGGATAAGGGGAAAAAGGGGTATTACGATTAGCACACATAATGTGGGGATGAGGCACAGGGAAGGCTGTATAGTACAGAGAAGACAAGTAGTGACTCTACAGCATGTTACTACGCTGATGGACAGTGACTGTAATGGGGTATGTGGTGGGGACTTGATAATGGGGGAAATCTAGTAACCACAGTGTTGCTCGTGTAATTGTATATTAATGATACCAAAAAAAGAAAAAAGAAATACTGCAAAGAGGCCAGAGGACAGAAATAAATAAAAGTCCTTTGAATTTGGAAATGGATGACATAGACACAGCCATGTGAGGTGGGGGTGGGGAAAGAGCCAGATGGCAGAGGAATAATGAGAGAATGAGTAATGAGGACATGGAGGCACACAGGAACTGGCAGGGTAAGGAGGGAAAATGGGACAGTCGCTTAAAGAGCAGGGTCATATGGAAGCCTTTTGCAAAATAGGAGACCTGAGCTGGTTTGACAATAAGAAAAGGGAGTCAGGAAAGAAGAACCAATTTTAAATGTGAGGGAGAAAAAATTCATGTGACAAGTTGCCTTGAGATCTGAGAGGATGGAATCAAAACACAGGTGAAAAGCCACAGACTTAGAAAATAAGACAGCTTTTTCCCCTGAGAGAGGGAAAGGAGGGCAGTAATGGATAGTGACAGACTTTTTCTTCCACAGAGGGGAATTTGGATAATGGAGTTCATGTCACTGGCCTCTGTCTTCTCAGTAATATTAAGAACTAATATTTACTAAGCATTCACCATGGTGTGAATATATATAATAAAATAAAATATATAAATAAATAATTTTTATATATTAACTCATTTAATCCTCACAACCATCAACAACAACTCATAAAATAGATGTTGTTGTTATCCCCATCTTATAGTTAAGGAAACAATCACTGAAAAGTGAAATACTTTTAACAAGGTCACACAAGTCACATATGGTAGACCTCATATTTCTGTAGATAGGGAGTGAGGTGATTTTTCCGAGATTAAAAGATGAAGCAGTGCATAAGGAAGGGAAAAGGGAAATTGGGGACTTGAAGAAATAAGAACGTTAGAATAGTCAAAATGAAAACTCAACTGAGGTTGTGATTAATGAAGTTGGACCTCTTCCAGAGCAGAAGTCCCATATTTTCTCTTGTGTATAGAACCTCTCAACGTGAAGATTCCACAATTGAGATTTATAAAATTACCTAAAACTGAGTATAATTCTTCACTCAATTTTAGGTAATTCAGCCCACGCTTTCAAGTTCCTGGGTTCTGGGTCTACCCAATGGACAGGATTCTTCTGGTACAGCTGAAGATGGCAGAGAATTATTCTGGCTGATAGAGATGGGGCCTGAAGCCACCCACACACCTGGGCAGCTTTCCTAAACCTCATAAAGTGCATGTTTTATATTGGCATTAGAATTGAGGTCTCAGTAGGCCTTGTATTTCAGGAAGATTTTCCAGTTTAAAATGAGGTAAAGAGAAACATAGAATTTCTTGCTGAGATTATTACTGTAGCCCTTACCACAGGTAACAAACCTGGTTTTCCAAAACCAAATTTGAATTTGCTAAGAACTTTTTTATATGTTCCATAATTATTTACATCACCAAGGAAACAGAAGAATTTACAAAAAGCCAAACTGTCTCTACTCTCTTCCTCAAATGTCAGTGGTATACCGGCAAAGATGCTTAGAGGAATGAGAACAGAAAAGTAGCAACACTAAAAGCCAAAATCCTCCTCATATAGAGACATCAATCAAAAAATGCCACAACCCCACTTCTACTTCACAGAAAAGCAAACTGGATTTTGAATGACTTCCAGGCAGGTTTGCATCATGCTGTCACTTCCTTCAGTGATATGAATTGCTATTTTTTCACATCAAAACATTGTGAAGAACACCCAACTTCTTAATAATAATTCTCTTGAGGTATGAACATTCACATAATTCAATATACCAGTTCATGTGCACATGTAGATCAGGGTTGATGAGGTTTCATGATGCAAAAGGATGAATACTGGCACAAATAAATTACAAGCAAGGCAGCCTGGATATTTAGCTAGACAACCTACTGGGAATCAAACTCAGATACAAAGATACAGAAATCCATTGTTCCTGAGATAAGAACAAGGAGCAAACACAGCACAGAATGGAACTGGGTTTAAGAATGTGTCATGTGAATCCGCCTACGGACAACTCTGGGAACTGTTCCTGAAATGGAAGGAGGCTGTCATCACCTCTCCCTTGGTAGCACCATGTGCCACAGAAATCATTTTCGTTTTGGAAATGCATTTTGATATGCTGTCTTCCTTCCCTTGTTTCCCTCCTCCCCACTCTGGGAAACAAACTTGATGCTTACCAACCTCTGCATCTGCTGTCAGAGGAAGGAAGTTGGGGGTAGGGAGAGTTTCACAAGCCCTTGTGAAGAAGGTTACCCCTGGCATCGCCCAGGCAGGCATGTTCCCTGACTCTTCCTGGTGGATGTGGAGGGAAGACTGATTCCTTTAGTGAGGTGGGAAGAGAATAACACTGTGGGAATGGAGAGACATCAGCGGAGGTCAGTTCAGAAGGACTGATGGGTGAGCTTTGACCTGCATCTTCATTCTTTGTGGGAAGACATAACAGGAGTGATGAATGGCAATATCTAGTCCTCTGCTGGAAAGAGAAGCCTACAGTTTTCCTGACTGCACTGTGTGAAGGCTCAGGAAAGATCAGCAATGCCTTACACTAAAGCCAACATGAGTTTAGACAGTCAAGACCATTATGCTAATAGCTGACCAGTTACCCTGGGGTTCCTCACATGTGAGCAAGTGTTTCTTTCAACAGAAAAAGGCTGTCTTCTAATTAAAGTTTCTAATCAGAGCTAGATGTTAGGTATCACATGTGCAAGCAAATCACAGACTGAGGATGATTTGTGATTATGCCATCAGACCTTAAGCTATCTGCTTTCCATCTTTTCCAGAAGATTCTGTATAGTACTGAAGTCCTACCAAACTTCTGCCTCTCCTAACAGAAGATACCTACAGATTCTAAATCTCTGTATTTGCCCCATTACTTTTGCTCTTTGGAAATCCTCTTCTTGAGTTTTTACATCATACTTCATTCCCTTTTAGTCACTGCTTAGCTACATAGATTTGATCCTTATGTTTCTAGTAGAGATCAGCTTTTCTTCCTAGTCACCATTCTGTCCCCATCTCCTGTTGGTTTAAAGTTATCTCACCACAATCACACAGAAGGCCCTCCTTGCTCCTTCATTATTTATCTCTATAGCATTTTCAAGTTCATCCCCCTACATACACACATATAAACACTCAGTATTTACATGGGGTTCAGAAGTTCTGGGCCCAAATGACTTATTCTAAACAGTATGCAGAGCCTGAATCCCACAGCTCTGGGGGAATTCGGCCTTACAATAGCTGCTTCAGAGTAAGGCTGTGGGTTGTGAACATATGAGGAGGACCACAGGGCAGAAAACAAGACCCACTGAGAGGACAGACTGCAGGTCATCCCCAGTGGTTTTGCATTTGTTTTCCAAGTTCTCATTAACATTTCCTGCTGGGCTAGGAGATTGGGAACTTCTGAAAACATACTACAGCTGACCCTTGAATAACATGGGTTTGAATGCCTGGGTCACTTGTATGTGGATTGCTTTTCAATAAATATATTGGGAAAATTTGAAGAGATTTGCAACAATTTGAAAATACATTTTCTTTTCTGTAGCTTACTTTATTGTAAAAATAGAGTGTATAATATGCATAACCTATAAAATACATGTTAATGAAAAGTTTATGTTATTTAGTATACGACAGAAAAGGCAAATAGTGAATCTGCGGCATCTTACTACAATGATGGACAGTGACTGTATTGGGGTATGGGTGGGGACTTGATAATATGGGTGACTAGTAACCACATTGTTTTTTCATGTGAAACCTGCATAAGAGTGTATATCAATAATACCTTAATAAAAAAATTTTTTTAAGTTTATGTTATTGGTAAGTTTTCCTGCCAACAGTTGGCTATTAGTAGTTAAGTTTTGGGGAGTCAAAAATTATACATGGATTTTCGACTGCAAGGGGAGGAAAGAGGCATCTGTATACTTAACCCCCATGTTGTTTAAGGGTCAATTATAATAGCATCCTTTCTGACAGTCTTATTGAGGGATGGAAAGCTTGTGTGTTGGAGGAAGCAATTTTATCCTAAGTTACAGCCATCACAGTTAATACTTGTGTTGTAACTTGCAATATTCAAAGTATTTTATAAATGAGAACTGGTTTGATCTTTGCAGCATTCTAGTGAAAAGGCCAGAGAAAGTGTTCCAATCTCCATTTTATAGCTGCAGAAAATTCCAAAAGATTAAGTGACTTATCGAGAGTCAAGCAGACCAAAAGAAGATGTAGAAAAAAATGAAAGGAAGGAAAACCCAAGAAAGAAAGGAAGGAAACTGTTTTCACAGAGCTGTTGGCATCTCAACCGCTGTGATATATGGGATCCTCTGCAGCAAAGCCACTCAGTTCTCCTAGTCTCCCCAGTTCTGAGCTCCCAGACATGTTGCAGAGGAAACCTGGGAAGTTAGCCCACAGCTCTTCCCAGGGATGGGAGCTATAGATATACTGGGCTTTATCATTAACTTAAACTGTGAGCTTTCTTCCCTACTATCTTAACACATATTTGATGGGTCACTAGAAAATGTTAACCAGGAACTTGGGTTACTCCTGTCACCAGCAGAGCCTTGCCTTTCTGCCTTTCCCTCCTGCCCTCACACTCCTGATTTTTTTCACTCCTGCCGCTGCTTCTCTTGCTGTTTGCCTTTTTTCTCCTTGCTCAGCTTCACTCACTTCCTCTCTCTTTTGCATAAGTCTTTTTCTCCCCACTCCTCCTCATTGTTTTCCTCCTGTGCTCCTGGAGAAAGCACACTTCTCCACTGTAAGGACTCTGAAACACAAGGAACAGGCTGTGGGCAGCTGACCTGGCAAGTGGAAGACATCGTGGGAAACCACACTCTTAGCACAGGGCCAGTCAGCCTAGGCTGGCCTGGAGTTTCCCTGCTGTCCTATTGGCAGCAACTACAGGGAGTCCAGATGGTCCTAGAAAAAATCTCTGGCCCAAGGATATAAAGGCAGAATTGATTTTAAGCCCCTACAAATATTGAATTGCTGTTTATGGATCTCTGGAATCAGGTTGAATCTGAAACCACTGATTCTGGAATGTGACCTATACCTACAGGGAGTCCAATGTGGCCTCACCCAAAGGTCATAAAACCCTGGGCTTAGTCAGGAGCTCCCTGGGATGGTGCTGGCAGGAGAAACGGCAGTGGTGGGACTGAAGCCTGAGAGAGACAGGCCACTCCTTGGAGAGTGGGAGGGGACAGCTCAGAACCTTCCTCCCCTAAAGGAATATGATTCAGGAGAAGCTCCTCAACCCCCCAGGACCTCAGGAAGAGGCAGCACTGGGCTGAGCACATCATCCACACATTTCTACTCCTTCATGGTAACAAAACACTGTCCTGGGTCTAGTAAAACACAGGTGACACATGCACATCTCCTCCTTTTGGAGAAAGATACCCCTTCTAGTGTTGGGAGCTGATTATATTCTGGGTTAACATTAGGCAAAAGTGTGGCATATGGAGTCCATTTCCCTCTGATCAGCCCAATCTGAGGGTCATTTGTAGCAAATAAAAGGGGTTGCAGCAGTGAATGGGCATAATCAGGGGCCACAAGCCAGACCCCAGGGATGTGAGTCACCACCTTTGAGATTGGAACAGAGAAACTGCTGAGCAACTAAAAGGGAGAACAGTTTTCTTAACCAACTGACGATGACAGTAGAAGTACCTGGAATCCCTAAAGGCAAACTACATGGTCAGAACATGGGCATAACAGCCACCGTCCTGACAGCACCTTCCAGAGAAAAGAAGCTACAGGCTGAGTTAGCACAATCCCTTAGAGATATCTGACTTCTTCATCTAAGAAATTGCTATAAGAATATGGCTGGAGGACATGGTAGAGGCAGGACAATCTCAGAATCATGGAGCTAAGAAGAAACCTGAAGATCATCTAAAGTCTTGTTTTGTTTTTGTTTTTGTTTTTTACAGAACTAGAATCTACTGGGGCAGAGGGGCTGCAGACAGGTAGTTCAAGCCAGAGAGGTAACAGGCAGGGACGAGTAAATGAAGTCCTGATCCTGGCAGCCCCAGTCACGAGCAAAGGAGGATTCTGGCTTCCATAGGATCAGAAACCTGAACCCAAGGGAAGCTATTTACTTAAGATTCAGATCAGACATAGTATAACACAGTCCCTAACTCTGGGATACAGAACCCTGCCCAAAGCAAAATTGGAACAGCTGGGTCCCAAGCTGGACAGTAGGGTTCTCTATCATCTAGAAGGAAAACTAGCTAATAGAACCTGGTCTTCCCAGGACTAGAGGTGACACAGAAGGGAATAGAAGGGAAAAAATTCAACTGGGAAGTCTCCCTGAGGTTTTTCCATGCTCTAGGAAAGTTCTGTCCATAGAAAAAGGTCAACAGCTTGTACATAGTCATAGGATAAGAGTAAGAACAAACTCTAAATGAGAATAAGATCTCTCTTAATTTAGAAGGGTTCTCTTTTTGTATCTCTATGTGTATAGTTCTCCCTTCTGCTTATATAGCATTGGCGTTAAGATAATGATTTTCAAGGAGGTGGAGGGTGGGGAAAAGGCATAGCAGATTTCCTGAGGAGGCAAAAAAGAAGGGGGTAGTGGGCATTTACAGTTTGTAAGATTATCCAGCTGACTCTGATATGTTCCTCCCTCCACCTCTTTGAGAACTACTGCTCAAGAAGCCACCCAGAGGGGAGAAACAAGCAGGGCCTTCTTTTTCACTCACCGGGAGTGGTTGCAAAGGGAGTAGGGCTTAAATCATTACCATATGATGGTGCATCCAATCTGGACTAATCCCCAATTCTTTCCCTTAATCCATTTGGGCTGCTCTAAGAGAATAGCATAGACTGGATGGCTTGTAAACAACAGAAATTGAGTTCTCTCAGTTCTGGAGGCTGGGAGTCCAAAATCAAGGCACCAGCAGATTTGTCTGGTGACGGACTCACTTCCTGGCTCACAGACAGCCGTCTTCTTGCTGAGTCCTCACAGGGCAGAAAGATTGAGAGCTTTCTGAAGTCCCTTTTTACAAGGGCACTACTCCCATTCATGAGGCTCTACCCTCATGACCACATCACTTCCCAAAAGCCCACCTCCAAATACCCTCACATCGCAGATTAGGTTTCAACATATGGATCTGGGGGGATACAAACATGCAATCTATCAAAATCTTCAACCTCCAAATCATTTTAGCACCACACCAGGAATCCTATGTTATTTAAGATGTGAGTAATTTACAGGTAGATAGCATGATCCAAACTAAATCTTTTCCCTTCCAAGATTAGGATTATTGTATGAAAAAGGTAGTAGGCTTGTGCTTGAGTTATTAATTCAGTTAGCCAATACACATGTATTCAAGACTTTATTCTCTATTTCTGCTGTAACAAATTACCACAAATTTAGTGTTAAAACAACTCATTTTCATTATCTTACAATTCTGGAAGTAAGAACAAAGTGGGTCTCACTGGGCTAAAATCAAAATGCTGGCAGGGCTATTGTCTTGGGGGATTCCAGAAAGGAATCCAATTCCTGTTTTTTCCTAGTTCCTAGAGGCCACACACATTCCTTGGCTCATGGCCCCTTCCATTTTCAAAGTCATGTCCAGCAGTGTCAAGGAGCCCTTCTCACACCATCTCTGATTTCCCTTTTCCGCCACCCTCTTCCATTCATAAGGACTCTCTAGATTATATTGGGCCCACCAGATGGTTCAGGATAATATTCCCATCTCCAGGTCAGTTGATTAGCAACCTTAATTCCATCTGTAAATTTGATTCCCCTTTGCCATGTAACCCAACATATATTTAGGTTCCTGAGATTAAGAAGTGGATATCTTTGAGGAGCCATTACTCTGCCTACCACAAAGGCTATCACAGTTTGGGTAATCTTCCAGGGGTTGCTCCAGAGACCAGAAGTAGGCCTATAAGTGGCACTCAAAAGAACTTAGTTTGTCATTGTATGTAAATTATACCTCAACAAAGCTTTAAAAGAGTTCATAGCTTGATTTTCAAGATCCTCCATAACCCTAATAATAGTCACAGCTAGCACTTATTAAGAGTTTACTGTAACTTTATATATATTATAACCAGTTGTCCTCGCAGCAACCCTCTGAGGCAAGGGATGCTCTATTCACTTTCCACAGGTGAAGCTAAGACTCAAAGCTGAAGTGAATTGTCTATTCTCACACCTCTAGTCAGTGGAAGAGGCAGGATTAGAAGTCTGTGTGAACTCTCCAGCCTGTGAACTAACCTCCAGTGTTCTTCCTTCAGTACATCCTCCACACTCCACCAAGGCAGCCTGTGCCCCAGCTCCAAGGATGGTGCCCCAGGTGACCGTGTACACTACCACCACAACATCACTAAGGGTTCCATTTCAAAGCCACTACTTCTGAGAAGTTCCCCTTGTCCCTGTCACTCCCAAGTCTTTGCTGCTTCTTACAGGCTTACATAGCTCTGCTACTCACGTCCAGTAAAGCAGTTTTCTGTCTGCTTTAGGGTGGTATGTCACCGGTTTCTAACCCCTCTGAGAGCGGGAGCCTGTTCATACTCATTCTTGTATTTTCACAGCGCCTTGTCAGCTCATTGTGTGTTGTGTATTCAAAACTGGTTTTGCACATACTTTCAGTCAAGATGGCTCTGTGCTAAACACACAGCAGGGATAGATAAAACATAAAAAGAAAACTCCAAAATGATAGTGCTGAGTTCAAAAACAAGATTATCATCTCTGTGGCCTTGAACTAAATAGAAACAAAGTCCTGAGCAGGACTAAAGCCTCAAGGCTCTGAGGAGCCTAGTAGAGATGTGGGAGCTGCAGGTGGAGGGAACAGCCAAGCACTTAGGGGACAAAAAGTATCCCAGTTTAGGTTGGGGGCTAAAGTCAGGCTCAATGCAATTTACCCACTAAAGAAGAGATTGACAAACATAATTGCTGAAAGCTGCCAGGGACGTAGCTTACTTGGGTTATACAGGAAATCTGTATAATTAGATAGGCTTTAGGGTTGGATAATAATGAAAGTCATATATGGCAAAATTATTGGAGAAGGGGAAGACAATGCTGGGAAAGTCTGACCGGGACTGCAAACCAGAGACCCATGGACAACATCTCCACAAACTTGGGTGGCAAGACATCCTTCTGAGTCAACAGATTCAATCTAGCAAGAACAAACCTTGTCAGCTACAAGACTTGTGTGGGATCAGAACTTGTGCAGGGGGAGGCAAAGGGAAGGAACTCAGCTTTGGACAACCCTGAAAGCAAGAGAACCCCCCCAATACCATCTTTTATGGAAGCCAGGAGAGAGTCCTGTGGAGTCCAGCTCACCAATGAGGGCAATAGCACGATGAAGACACAATCAGCTGTCATAGTGATGGGGCAGACTGGGTGCTCTAAACTCTAAAACCTCCTTCCAACACAAAGCCCTTCAATGAGGGCTGGAAATGAAATCCCAGAAACAGAGACAAATAGGAAAAAGGTTCAAATAAAAGTAAGGGAGGGAAGCAGAAGAGACAAATCTCAGGAAACATAAGGCCATATTTTTTAAAATCACTATATGAATACAACTAAAGAGAGATGTTTACTCTAGAATTTGAAACTATATTGAAAGAGTATGCCATATATGCAGGAAAACTTATCCATAATGGCCAATACAGAGATATGGTCTACTGAAACTATTGGACTTTAAAGAAACAGAAATAATTATTGGCATCCAAGAAAAAAAAGAGCAAGGGGAAAAAATAAACCGCTATATTTTGTAAGTTAACACTTTATCCAGAAAGCAATGGAGTAACATGTTTAAGCCACTCAAAGGCAGAAAATGTGAAGCACGGATTTCGTATCCAGCCAAACTGATCCTCCAGTATAAAGGCTGCAGAGAAACTGTTAGGAATATTGCAAAAACTCAGAAACTGCTGTTCCCATAGTTCTTTTTGAGAAATCACGCAGAGTTTCAGATAACTAAAAAGACTAGAGATACATAAACATAAAGACTGGCGGCTAGGATGTAATTGTATGAGTAACCCAGCTTTGACCATCCATAAAAGAACAACACCTAAGGCAACAAGACGGAAGGAACCTGGGTCCCTGAAGGAGTTTCTGCAATACAGCTGCCTACCAGACTTTGATTGCTGTTCACCTCTAGACACTTGGGTGAGAATGAAAGAAAGTTCTATTTTGTTTGAGCCATTGTATTTTGTAGTCTCTTTGTTATTTCAACTCACCCTATAGTCCAGTGATATACAAACTGCTACATAGAAGTGGGGTTACTGCCATAACAATAACCTAAAATACGGGGTTTTGACTCATTGGTAGGGCAGCCTGTGACAAAGAAACAGATTTTGTAGGCTGAATATTTGGTGACATGTCAAATTTTTGGAAAAACTCCTCCCTGTGAAATCATGGAACAGACCTATGGAGGTACTAGCTCTAGGAAAAATAGTTGGGAAAAGCCATAAGGCTAGCCAGTACTGTCCTTAGATCTGTCAAGTCAGCTCCCTTCCCCAGGCCCTGTGCCTGCTGCAGGGAGTCCCATGCTTTGGTGTGCCTTCCTCCAGTGGCTGGGACTGGCCAGGGCAAGAAATGCCATATAGATGGGAACCCCCAGGCTGGAAGCAGGTCCCACAGGAGTCCAGATGACCAGAAACACCTTCTTCAGAATTTTCTAAATCCACCACCCATGTCTGGGATTGGCCAGGGCTAACAGCACCATCCAAGCAGAGTGCCTGAGCCCAGACTGGACCTGGGTGGGCACTGGGAACCATTTCTCCCCTTCAGACTCTCCAACTCTCTACACCTGCCCTCCTCTGTCCAGGCTATCATTATGCTTTATTTGAATGAATATTTGGTGACATGTCAAATTTTTGGAAAAACTCCTCCCAAGTGTCCTTATCTGGTCACTAAATGGTGCTAGGATGACTAGATATGCATAGGAGAAAAAATGAACTCCCTTTATACCATATACAAATATAATTCCAGGTAAAGTAAAGGCCTTGATTTGAAAGAAAATCTTCAAAACTTTTAAAAGAATAAATAGGAGAATATCTATATGACCTTGGGGGTAGGAAAGAGTTCTTAAGTTACAAAAAACAATAAAGTAAAATATTAGTACATTTGACTACAATAAAATTTAAAACTTCTGTAGCAAAAAAGACAAGATGTAACCAGAAGATTGTTTGCTTCATAGTAGTTGATAGGCAATTGATACAGAGTATGCAAGGAATTTCTATAATCAGTAAGTAAAATAAAAATAGGTGAAGACTGGAGACCAAGAAGAATTCAGTGCCCCATAAACATTTTAAGAGATGCTCAGACTCACTAGTCATTCAGGAAATATTAACTAAGACAAAAATGGGATATCTTTCATACCAATCAGATTGTTAAAAATGAAAACATCTGACAATACTAAGTACTATTTGTGCAAGTGTGTGTGGTTTCATAAGTATTTGACAATCAGAGGCTAGTTCTCATTCCCAGATTTTTTAAAGTGGTGACAGGAACATAGGTGAAATTTCATCCTCATTACACTTTATGGACAACCACACAGTTATTGTACAGGACATTACTTATTCCTTTGGCCCGACATCTTTGTTGAGCTCTGTGTCAATGCACACACCTGGAGTTCCCATCTCCATCATGGCAAATTTGCAGATCTCTTTGAGTACCCAAGGGGCACCATTCTTGAAACAGACTCCATAGATGCACTTGTGAATAGTGATGGTATGTGCTCTGGTCACTATCTCATGGATGACAGAATAGCCCTTCTTCTCCCATCCGTCTTGTGGGAGTCATTGTGCCAGACCCAGTTGGATAGGCAATACTAAGTACTACTGAGAATGTGGAGCAAGAGGAGCTCTCAGTCGCTACTGGTGAAATGTTACTTTTACAGCACTTTGAGAATTGACAATAACTAGCAGATTTAGAGCTGTGCACTCCTAAAGACCAGCTTGAAACTCTACTCTGCATGTAAGGAGACCTAAGCAAGAACGTTCATCACAGCATTGTTCAAATTACAAAAAAGTAAAAACTTACTATCCATCAATAGGAGAATGGAAAAATTGTATCCTGTTCATACAGTGGAGAAATGTTCAGCAGTTTAAGTGAATAAACTAGATCTACACATCAAAGTGGATGTCTTCAAAATAAACTTTATGTATTTATATTTTGTTTATGGATATATAACAGTGAAAGCATAAAACATGCAGGAAGAGGATAAATATCAATTTCAGATAATACATGTCTGGGGAGAGGAAAAGGAATGGGATTGGGAATAGTATGTGGGAGGCTTCAACTGCACCTATAATGTTTTATTTCTTTAGAAATACTTAAGTCAAATATGGAAAAAGATTGAGATTTATATTTGTTTCAAAATTTCTCAACATTCAAAATATTGTCTACTTTAAAAAATATTGAGGGGTTATTTTGGCCCTCACTTTTCTTAGAGACGATATTGGAACAATAATTCTCACAGCATAGACTTGTGGTAAAGAGTATGGATGCTGAAACCAGACAGCTTTGTCACTTATGAGCAGGTGACATGGGAAAATTACTTAACTTCTCTGTGCCTCATAGGAAAAAATGGGGATAATATGTTAATACTGTAAAGTTCTTTTAAAAACCTTAGGTAAATGGTTGTGTTTATTAAATAAACTAACATAGAGCTCGAGATTAATAGTTAACAAAAGTGCTGGAAGAGTACCTGGTAAGTAGTATATGCTCTAACAGAGTGTTTGGAACAACAATTACATTGACAAATAGTTTCCCAGTATCATAAAAGGGCCATGATGTGATTAAAAGAAATAATAGCAGAATTGGAAGAAGGCTGCACAGTTCCAGTAATAATTTATTTCTAGACGACGCTACTATGCACTGCAAAATTCAGTTTCTCTGAGGCTTAATACTTTCTTCATCCTAAGTTTGCAACACAGGGTAATGTAAGAAAGTGCTGGTAAAAAAAAATATGCTACACTTTATAATGGAAGTTTGAGCAAGTACCCAATGATTCTGACTCTTTTTTTTCCTCATTTGTAAATTTCAGTAGTTGGACCAAAGTACCTCAAGGTCACAAAGTATTTCCTAACAAACAATGAAGACTGAAATGTTTTGAGGATTGCACTTACTTTCATCCATTTACATATTGATGTTATATATATTTCATTTTAATAAAAGATTACTGTATCAATCTTAAAAAACATATTAAACAATAAAGCTGGGGGGATTACACTCCCCGACTTCAAGCTCTACTATAAACCACAGTAATCAACACTATTTGGTACTGGCGCAAGAAGAGACCCATAGACCAATGGAATACACTAGAGAGCCCAGATATAAACCCAAGCATATATGGTCAATTAATATATGATAAAGGAACCATGGACATACAATGGGGAAATGACAGCCTCTTTAACAACTGGTGTTGGCAAAACTGGATAGCTGCACGTAAGAGAATGAAACTGCATTATTGTCTAACCCCGTACACAAAAGTAAACTCGAAGTGCATCAAAGACCTGAATGTAAGTCATGAAACCATAAAACTCTAAGAAGAAAACATAGGCAAAACTCTCCTGAATATAAACATGAGCAACTTTTTCCTGAATGCATCTCCTCGGGCAAGGGAAACAAAAGCAAAAATGAACAAATGGGACTATATCAAGCTAAAAAGCCTCTGTACAGCAAAGAACACCATAAGCAGAACAAAAAGGCATCCTACAGTATGGGAGAATATATTTGTAAATGACACATCCGACAAGGGGTTAACATCCAAAATGTATAAAGAACACACACCTCAACAACCAAAAAGCAAATAACCCAATTAAAAAACGGGCAGAGGATATGAACAGACCCTTCTCCAAAGAAAAAATTCAGATGGCCAACAGGCACGTGAAAAGATGCTCCACATTGCTAATAATCAGGGAAATGCAAATTAAAACCACAATGAGATATCACCTAACACCAGTTAGGATGGCCAGCATTGAAAAGACTAAGAACAACTAATGCTGGCTAGGATGTGGAGAAAGGGGAACCCTCCTACACTGCTGGTGGGAATGTAAACTGGTTCAGCCATTGTGGAAAGCAATATGAAGGTTCCTCAAAAAACTAAAAATAGAAATACCATTTGACCCAGGAATTCCACTCCTAGGAATTTACCCAAAGAATACAAGTTCTCAGATTCAAAAAGACATATGCCCCCCCATGTTTATCACAGCACTATTTGCAATAACCAAGATATGGAAGCAACCTAAGTGTCCATCAGTTGATGAATGGATAAAGAGATGTGGTACATATACACAATGGAATACTATTCAGCCATAAGAAAGAAACAAGTCCTACCATTTGCAACAACATGGATGGAGCTAGAGGATATTATGCTCAGTGAAATAAACCAGGCAGAGAAAAACAAGTATCAGACGATTTCTCTCATTTGTGGAGTATAACAACGAAGCAAAACTGAAGGAACAAAACAACAGCAGACTCACAAACTCCAAGAAGGGACTAGTGGTTACCAAAGGGGAGGGGTTGGGAAGGGTGGGTGGGGAGGGAGGGAGAAGGGGATTGAGGAGTATTATGATTGGCACACATGGTGTCAGGGGGATCATAGGGAAGACAGTGTAGCACAGAGAAGACAAGTAGTGACTCTGTGGCATCTTACTACACTGATGGACAATGACTGCAATCGGGTATATGGGGGGGCCTCTAATAAGGGTGAATGTAGCAACCACATTGTTTTTCATGTGAAACCTTCATAAGAGTGTATATCAATAATAACTTACTAAAAAACTATTGTATTAAAAAATACATTGAAAATTTGTTGACTTAGATTATGGTTTTTGGCTTTAGAAATTTCCTCAGACTTCATCTACGTGTTGCCCAGTAAGCATTTACAGACCTTGTTTCCAAGTGGCATCCCCGCAGCTCCAGCCACCTGGCTAGGACATCTTCCAGCCTCCACTCTGCCCAGGTGGTTCCAGCCCACCTACCTCCTCCTCCTCCTCCTCTGCCCTCCCGGAGCGCCCACTGTCCTCACTGCTCCTTAGGTCTTTCAGGACAAACTTCAGACTCAATCGTTGATTCCAAAAGCGTAGACTCCTTGGGCCTAAAAACTGGCGCTCACGGTTCTTTTATGGTCCTCTTGGCTAAGTCTATCCTTAATGAATTAAATTTTATCCCGACATAAGACAGACTTAAGACAGCTTTAACACAAGAAGCGTGGCCGTCGGGTGACGGTGGGATGTGCTCTGAGTGATGGGAGGCCCCGCCCAGCTGACCTGGAGATGCCTGGCTCCGCTCTCGCTCTCGGCATCTGTCACCCACCCTCGCGTGGGAAGCGCTCCCTCGGGCCGCCGCAGCCCGGTGCCCGCCGGCCAGCCGCGCTGCGCTCCCCGGCCTGCAGCTGGGCCCCTCCACGCCGCGGACAAGGGGGCTTGTGTCCGCCGCCCGGCCGAGCCTTTCCCTATAAACTACTGAGACGCCTCTGCCGAGGCTGGGGCGGAGCGAGCCCAACCGCGACCCCGCGTGCGGCCCTGCATCCTGCTGTGCTGACCTGTTAGGCCGCTTCAGACTTTGGCTCGAGTGCCAGAGCCTTTCCTGGGCCTAATCTCCCCCCACCCAGCCTCATCCCCAGCTTGAGCCTCCCCTTGTCGGGCATAACAGTAGGTAGACAGACCCTGACAGCAGCTACGCATGCTCCACCTGGCATTCCTGGATGCACTGGAGCAAATTTCAGTCACAGCTATCTGACTTGGGGCCTCTTGGGTTCCCAGAGGAGTAAAATTCCTTTCTCCCTTTTAGTAATCCAGGGGTTTTCTCCACCTCTCTGTGTTTCAGGAAGGGCTCCAACCAACTTCTCCCCTTCGCTTAACTCCAGGGAAAAGCAGAATTTGGGGAAGGAAAGGAATGGTGCTTAACATTTACTGAACATTGTTTGCATGCCAGGCACTCTTCTAGGCACTTCATTTGCTTCAGTAAATCCTCAAAAGGACTTGTACAATAAACATTGTTTTCCCATTCTATCCTTTAATTCTTAGAAAACTGAGCTTAGGATTTTCCCCTCTGTGCCCTAGGCACTCCTTAATAATTTGTCATCATCCATCAAGTACTCCAGTTAAAAGTTTTACTACTCTTCCTTTCCCCTTACTCCCATCTATTTAATGAATATTGAGTGCCTACTATGTGCTAAGATGCTGAGGGTACTGTAATGAATAAAGCAAACAAGGTCCCTGTATTTACTCAATTTACATCGGGGAGAAGGGGTGGTGGGTGATAATCGCAACTAATTATTATAATTACAAAAGGGGAATGACAGCCCCAAAGAGAAACTTCCCAGGTGTTGGGAGCGGGGGCTTTATAATCAGGGTGTATGACCTGGTCTGCTTTGGGAGAGGTCAGGCAGCTCCAGAGCTATCTCACTAGTGTGGGGAACAGGGGCAGACTGAGGGTGCTGATGGCTGAAAGGCCCCATGCAAAAGAAATTAGGAAAGTGGAATTAGGAGATTCTGGACTTAGAGACCTGTTAGTCGTGGATAGTGACTGAAATGTTGACACAGCCTCTCGGCCACTTTTACCCTCCAGCCCTGAGCATTGGAAAGATGGAGGAACTAGGTAAGTTCCTGGATTCTGATCCTGATTGTGCCTCTCCTTGCTTGGTGACATAATGGACAAATCACTCTTCTGTAAAGCCTTGGGAGACCTGCATACTTTCCTTAGACTTCAGGCATGCCATGCCCTCTGATGGTGTTCCTTAAACCTTGGGGGAACATTGCAAAAAAAGTGAGAGGAACATGTAGGAAAACTACATCTTGCATCTACAGTGATTAAAGTAGTGTAATAGCATACTAGTGGAAATGGGATAGAGTCTAAAAATAAATCCAAGTACAGATGTGAATATAGTATATGATAAAGGAAGTAATATATAGAAATACATAGAGATGGATTATTCAAAAAATGTTCAGAAAATATAGACTGTTCAATATATGGTATTGGGACAATAGATAGCCATCTGGAAAAAAATTAAATCCATATCTCACTTCTTATTCCAAAATATGTTTTAGATGACTCAAAACAAAACACTGAAAAATACACTTCAAAAGCACTAGAAGAAAGTAAGTCTTTGAAAATAATCTTGGAGTCAGGAAGTCCTTTCAAAGCATGACATAAAATCCAGAAGCCACAACACATGGCGTATGGGGGGTCACAGGGAAGACAGTGTAGCACGGGGAAGACAAGTAGTGACTCTGTGGCATCTTGCTATGCTGATGGATAGTGACTGTGGTGGGGTATCGGGAGAACTCAATAATATGGGCAGATGTAGTGACCACAATGTTGCTCATGTGAAACCTTCATAAGATTGTATATCAATGATTCCTTAATATATATAAATAAATAAATAAAACAGAAGCCACATACATACACATGTATACATGGACACATTAAAACAAAACAAAAAAAACAATAAAAAGGAAAAACCATATACACCACATACCACAAAAAAATAATATCCTTAATATAAAATGAGCACTTAACAAATTAGTAACAAGGGACCAACAACTTGGTAGAAAAGTGTATGACAAAACAGTTCACAGTAAAGAAAATAAAAGTGGCTCTTAGACTCATAAAAGATGCCTTTGGTTACCAAGACTATGTATTTCTAGGTACTTATTTATTGATATTGTAGAATCTGGCATCCATCTAATATATTTTTTGCAGCAGTACGTTGAAATGCTCCTGAAAGCAGGAGTGCCATTTGTGTTGTGAGCCTTTCAAATGTCTGGTTTTGCACCATCATAAGTAATCCTTAAAGGAGGAGCATTTCTTCAACTCCCAGATCTCAATGTCTTTAAAGAAAATTAAATTTTCATCAAATTTAGGAAATGCATTTAAATTAATGAAAGTGTTTCTGTAAGTGAAAAAAAAAAGCTTCATTCATAATAAGAGATATGCAAACTGAAATTAAAATGAAAAACTGCTCATTTATCAGATAGGCAAAACTCACCTGTGGAAGGTAACTTGGCAGTATCAACCAAAATTTCAAATGCACACTCTTCTGACTCAACAATTTCTCTTTTTATGAATTTTCCTATATATATACTCCTACAAGTATGAAATGATATGCTTAAAAAATTAATTACAGCACTATCTGTAATAGCAGAGTGTTGGAAACTAACTAGGTGTCCAATAGGGAACTTGTTAAATGATAATACACAGTATAAAGGAATGCAGATGCATGTGTACAGCTAGGGAAAAATCTTCATAATATAAAAATCTGCATAAAAATCTGTGGGGTATACTAGATTTGAATTATATCCATAAGATGGAAATAATAACTGTACCTACTGCACAGGGTTTTTGTGCAGATTAAATGAGTTAAAATAAAAAGCACTTAGAACAATATCCAGGGTATATGTCATTTGCTATTTACCTATATACATTGTTAGTAAAAAGAGCAAGGGCTGAACAGCATGTAAAAAAACCTACCATTTATATAAGAGAAAAATAAGTATTAGGTAAAATAATACCTCTTGAAAATTTCACAATGAATCATTAACAATGGCTGCCTCAAGAGGAACTGAAGGGCCAGGAACAGGGCAATTTATTTTCACTCTCTTTCCTGCTATGCCTTTTAATTTTTTACCATGGGTATTTCACATTTGTTTGAAAAGATAAATTACATTTTTTAAGTAGAAAAATATCAACCAGAAAAACAAAGAAAAATTAAATTTTATAAGATGTAGAAGTTTCAATCTTTTCCATTAGTGTTATTTTGTTAAAATGATTATATATTATAGTCATTAAAAAATTTCTCAAACACTTGCTGCACACTTTTAAATTTCTGATGGAGCATAGTGCTTCCACCTCAAAGCGCGGTCCTCCCACCAGCAGGATCAGCACCACCTAGGAACTTCTTAGAAATGCGTAACTTCAGACCCCATCCCAGACCTACTGGATCAGAGTTCAACAGGGGATTTGTTTGAGGATTTGTCTGGGGGATCTTGTCTGAGGTATGGGGAGCACTAGGCAAGAGAACATAATGAAAATCAAAATACAAAACAGAACAAAAATACTGTTCTATTCTTGTCTATTCTTGACCCCAACCTCTCAAAACTGCTATGGTTAGATGACTCTGGAAAACATTGCTGAGTGAAAGAAGGCAAACACAGAATAATCCAACCTGTATGATTACATTTATATGAATTAAAAAAAAACTAATCTATGCTTAGAAGTCAGGATAAATATTACCTTTGGGGAGAAGAGAGGAGATAAGAGATTGGGGCAGGACGCAGGGGTAGTTTCTGGAATGCTGATAATGTTCTGTTTCTTGATCTGGTTGCTGGTTATTTGGATGTTTGCAAAAATTCTTAAGGATGGTACATTTCTGATTGATGTATTTTTTGTATGTGTCTTATATTGCAATAAAAAGATATCTTTTCAATTCCACTATTATCACCTACCTCAAACCCCTAGATTGTGGTGGGGGAGGACTAGGTAACTTCCACTTAGATTACCTTCACATGCATACACACACTCTCTCTCCCGGATCAGAACTCTTGTGCACTTTAAAAGATGCCTCCTATCGATCTGCATTCATTTAAAAGATGACATAATTACAGTAGAGCTGCAGGGTGCTCTCTGGTGTGGTGGGAGGAAAAAGAGTTATACAAGTTCTACTTAGTGCGTTTTAAGCCTGGATCCACCATTCATTAGTTACATAATGTTGGACAGCTTACTTACTCTGAATTTCTGTCCTATTGGAGAATAATTACAGTCCCACCCTATAGCAAGGCTCTCTGTATTAAATGTGATAATACATACGATGTCCTTGGCACGGTGCCTGGAACACAGGAGGAGCCCATTAATGGTAGACAATTATTTGAGAGTAAAGGTCTTCTCAATTGATGATTCCCAGCTCTACCTCACAGATAATCATTACCTGCAGTTAAAGCTAATCGCTGCAGAGAACATTCTGAAAGCCACTTCTCTGGAAGTTAATTCAGGACTCATGATTCACATGGGAACCAGAATCTGGGGTGCCAGCAACAGGTTTTTCAGGATATTTACTTTCAAAAGCACCTGCCCCATTCTATTGCCCTCAGCTAGCAGGGCAATACCATGTCCCTCGTGGTGTGTTTCTCACGCCTTCTGTTGTGTGTTCCCTTGAGCTTGCTCTAAAAGCTTCTAGACTAAAATTTTCAGGTGGAAATACTTGGAAGCAAACTTCATGCTCTTATTTCTAATCCTCCAGAAGCTCATGATCCTCTTTGCCCATTTCTTCCCTGTTTCCCCTGGTTCCAGGCAACCACATAAAAGAACAAAGCCTCCACACCCATAGAAGGAAAATCTGACAGAGAGATAGGAGACAGCCAAAGCAGTCTTAGTCTTTGCTCCAAGAACTTTTTCAAAACGTCTGCATTTTCTAAAGGTTTTATCTAGGTGATAGGATTATAGCTATCTGGCATTTTTTAAATGATTTTTTGCATTTTCCTAATTGCCTACGATGACCTCTTTTGAGGGTCTTCTCTAATTACAGAAGCATTTTGTGCTCAATGCAGAACACGTGGAAAGCACAAAGAAAAAAAGCCCCCATAAATCACATCATATAAGAATAACAGCTGGTAACACTTGGGCATATGTCTTCCCAGACTTTTCTCTATGCAGAGATGCTTCATTTTTTGTGATCTGGGAAAAAAGTAAACATTTACGAGAACAAGCCTTGGGTCTTTAGTCTTCAATTTTATTTCTGTTTTCAACAGCTTGGAAATGTCCCTAACAACAAGGGCCTGCCCCATGCACTTCCGGAGGTTCCCCTGACCAGCCTGGAGCTGGGGTCCAGGCTCCAGTAACTTCCCCTTACCCACACCAACCATCAGGCCTACCTTCTCTCCATCTCCAAAGACTTGGGACAGAAGAGGGTCTCCAGTTAGAGGGGAAGTTGAGACTAAGGAATGCTGCTTGGAAGCACTGGGCTCAGACACAGCTACCTTTGTTAGTCTCAGGATATTTCGGGATTTGGTAGCATGCGCAGACAGACTGTGAGAGGGCGTGAAGAGGGGCTCCTGGATTCCTCTCTAGCCTCACTTGTTCCTGGGCCAGCCCTACAGCCCCCCTTACTCTTGCCAGGCTCAGTGCTTTGCCTTTCAAAGCCGGGCAAACAGTAGGTAGCCTGTGATAACCCAGCATGCCTTGCTGTGACCTGGCCAGCTACACTTTACTCCCTGACTAGGGAGGGTGGGTGATCAGGAAGGTGACAATGATGCAGACCTGAGAGTGCCCCACTGTCTCCACCCCAGGATTTGGGATCTAACTATACCAGCCCCTTACCAACTCTTACCTAAAAGGGACTAATACAAGGGCAGATCTTTGAGAGGAGGGGCAGATTTGGGCACTTAAGCCCCAAGCATGGGCACAGCTGGGTTCCTGGGCCAAAGACACCTTACTGCATGCACTAAAGCAGCAGGGACAGTTGAGCCACGAGAGAAGGGGCCCACAGGGCTGGATCCACCCTCCCCCAAATTCTCTCCACACCCATGGAAACATAACCACCCCCTCCTGCCAGCTGCCTAGGTTTAGACAACCAGGCCTGGCCCATCTCTACCAGCCAAGACCTGAACTGGTGCCAGGCTGGCCACAGAGTGGCTGCAGGAAGAACTAGGATTGGGCGATTTGGTCAGTCCAGGCTTCCAGCACAGCTTGGGAGGACTACCACAGGAGTCTCCATGCCTTGCTGCCTGGGCTGGGGTCAGACAGGGCTTAGTCAGCCTGCACAGGCCAGCAGAGCCACCCACATGGCCCCGGATGCCCTCTGCCTGTGGCTAACAGCTACTGTGGGGCAGTAGCCCTTGCTGCAGAAGCAGCCTCTGGGCCTCATGGAGGGGGCTTTCTGGCTGCTGCTCTTCCTGCTCAGGCCGCTTAGCTAGCCCCCCAGGGCTGAGGATGTACCGACAGTTACTGGGGGTGGCCCTCTCTTCTCCAATGCCATTGCCATGCCCAGCCCCACTGCTGGCCTGGTCCCCATCAGGCAGCTCCACACTGCCTCCCTCAGCAGGCTCCTTGGCATCCTCGAGGTTGATGTACAAGGGGTCCTGGCTGGTGGACAGCACAGACAGGTGGCCCAGGATGTTTTCCAGCTCCATTCGCAGGCACGTGAAGCTTGGGCGCTGCTTAGGGTCAGCGCTCCAGCACTGGTACATGAGCTCATACCTGGGGCAGAAAGAAGAAAGGGGAAGGGTGGTCCTTCCCTCAAATGCAGGGGCCCCTTAATTATTTGGACCCAGAATTTTTAAAATTTTTATTTAACACACTCATGTATGGGGCCTACTATGTGCCTGGCACTCTTCTAAGCATTTCACATTTAATTTTTAATTCTCACAAAAATCCTATGAAATAAATGATCCCTATTTTAGCAATGTGGCGATTGAGGCACAGAGAGGCTAAGAACTTTGACTAAGGTCACACAGGGAGAAAGTGATGGAGCAGCCTTTTAAAGCCAGGTGAGCTGGCCCAGAGTCCCTCTTATGCTGTCTTGGGAGGGGGTACCAGCAGTGTTTTTGTCTTGCAGAACACTGCCTGTGGTCAGGGTTATTTTAATAAAGTGGATTTCAACATCCACCCTTTGTCCTAAATCCTCACCTACCCAGGTAATTTTAAATCCTCATTGTTCATGAACATCTTTGAGAATCTGAGAAAAGTTTCCAGCCTTCTTCCCCTAGTAGGAACACTTTTTACATACAACTTCAGGAGCCTTCCAGATTTCCTGAGGGTCTTATCCCCATTCTAGGGAATGCCTCAGGCTGGGAAAAAGGAGAAGAGAAAACAACAGGGAGGGGCTCAGACCAGATCTAGTCAGTGCAAATGCCTGCTGCTTTTGCACTATAAATGCCCCCCACACTTTCCTACACCAGCCCTCCTGACAGGGGCCCCCAGTGGAGGGAGGAATCATGCCTGACATTGAGCAGGCCGTGGGAATGGTCCACAGCCATGGGTATGTGGCCAGGCTGGGATACATTGTCAAGGCTGTGCTAGCGGCCAACTGGCACCTGTCCACCAGGCTTACTGGTGGGAGGCCAGCACCTGCCCACCCTCTACTGACAACACAAGCTCCAGCCCAGGGGGAGACTAAGCTGGGGGCTGGTCCCCTCTGCTCAGAAGAGACTCTGCAGCTCCAGATGCCCAGGCAAGCTGCAGCTACAGGGAGAGCTGAGCCTCTGGGTCCCTGCCATGCCCTGAGCTCTGCTGAATGCATAGGAGGAATATTCATGCAGTCAGATTCCCTTTGCATGAGGTTGGGGAGTAACACGAGAACAGGCAAATAACCACTGCATCATGGTTAAGAGTCACATGTTCTCACGTAGGGATCTAGGTTAAAGCCCCAACCCACCCACTTAATCGCTGTGCAACTTTGGTCATATTACTTAACCTCTTTACTCCTAGTTCCTAATCTAAAAAACGGGGATAGCAGTCTTTTCCTCATAGGATCAGAGGATTACCTAAAAGAATGCCTGTAAAGTGCCTTGCTGTTAGTGACACTGCCTCCCAGTCCCAAGGGGTTCATGACACTCCCTGTGCAGTGGGTATACCAAGTCCCCGCCCTACTTCCAAGGGCTCCAGGCTTGCAGAAGGAAAGAAGGCAGTTTCCCTCTCCCCAGGATCTCCATTTGTTATCTTAGGTCCCTCCACTCCTTCAAGAGGAAGCCAAGACAAGAAAGGAACCCAGCCTCCCGCCCCCAGCACCCCCTCCTTGTCAAGCAAGAATGTGATGGAGCAGCAGTTTTTTTCTTGCCCCTGTGCAGCCCTCTCTGAGGGGGAGGGAGGGCTCAGCCTAGGAAGTTTTCTTAGACTAGCTGGAGACTGAGAAGGAGTGGGGGCAGGGAACCAGTGATGGGAAACCTGCACTGTTGTTCACCCCAGCACCTTTGCCCTAGGGGTTCCTGGTTCTCCCTGGAAACTAAAGAAACCTGAGTGATAGGAAAAGGCTGGAGCAAGAAATATGGGATGGGAAAAGGGGAGAGGAAGAAAGCAGGGAAGTGACAGATGGAGAGGAAGCTTGGGGTAAAGGTCAGTCTTCCCTCTAATGATAAGGACATTTCTATCACCACCACCCCCAAAAAAAGGTCCAGTCCAGGTTCTGAGCTCCCACTGGGCCAGCAGCTGTGGGGGCAGCCTTCAGCTGAAACCGCAAATTCCTGTCTCCTCCCAGAACCCCCTACCCAGGGCACTCACACGTCCTCTATACACTCTGGAGGCTGTTTCAGGCGGTTCCCGCCGATGAGGTAGTTGTAAATCTCAGCGTTCTCAATGCCAGCATACGGCGTCTGCCCACGAGTCATGATCTCCCACATGGTCACCCCGAAGGCCCACTAGGATAGAACCAAGGTTGGAGGGGAGGTTTTACTAGGCTTCCTGAGCCAGGCAAGCACATCTGGAGGCTCAGGGTCCTCCAAATGGGGCAGCCAAAGCCCAGAGAGCAGGGCTGGCTAGGCCCTCGAGGATCCTAAAGGTCTACCCATCCACCAGTCCACACAACTCACATTACCACCAAGCTTCATTATGTCATCCAGCTCACCACATCACTGTGCACAGTGTATAGGTTGTCAGCCAGGCTCTCCAGGGCCAGCCACTTGACAGGCAATTTGGAGGCACACCCCTGACGATAGTAGTCACCGCTATAGATCTTCCGGGAGAGCCCAAAGTCAGCCACGCACACCGTCATGTCTTCTGCCAGCCTGTGACGGGTGTTAGAAGATGAGGTCAGCCTTTCTCCATGCTGGCAGCCTTACTAAGGCTAGGGCATCTTGGCTTGTAAGCTGTCCCCACACAGAGCAGATACTGTTCCAGCAGGAGCTGACCATTAGCCAGCTCCTCCTAGCACTACCCACTCCCTCCCAACCACAACCCTCCAGAATTCACATACATGCAATTCCGAGCAGCCAGGTCTCGGTGGATAAAGTTCCGGGAGCTCAGGTACTCCATGCCACAGGCAATGTCCACCATGAAGCGGATGAGGGTCTGCAAGGGCAGGTTCTGGGGGGCAGAGACGGCAAGCTCAGCCTGGATCTGTCCACCCAGCCAGAGCAAGGTGAATGGGGTTCCCTGGCAAGACAGCTTAAAGACTATGCTCAGAAGCACTGTAAGTAAGGGGCAGAGGGGCTTCCCAAGGCGAGGAAACTTCTGCAAATTTGACAGAGACACGACTCCCCCAGTTTGGGGTTTCATGGGTCTCTTCTCCTGGCAAGGGACTTTGCCTACCCTAAAATACCCAGCAGGGTTTTGTGAGGGCGAAGGAAGCCTGCTGACATAGAGTCAAACTCAGAGCTTGCCTTCTCTCAACCAGCTCAGTCAGCCCTATCCACCAAGCCAGCCTCTCTCCCAGTCTTTGTCCCTTACCAACTCCTGGCCATTCCCACCCCAGACACTCACAAAGGGGTTCTCCCCAATCCGGGAGGCGAGCAGGAAGGCGTGCAGGTCCCCGTGCTTCATGAAGGGCAGGATGACCATGGGGATGGGGAGACGGCCTTTGGCCCTGCTCCGGAGGCTCACCCCTGGGACAAGGGAGAGTCAGGAGTAGGGCACATAAAGGTCAAGGGATGGCTCAGGCGTCTGCATGAGCCCACACCTGCTGGGTCCTACTTCTAGCCCTGGCTCTGCTACTTCTTTCCCCACCAGTGCCACACTGGTGTATAGTACACGGGAAGGGCTCTGGCTGCCCCCCAGATCTCTGGAGCATCATCTCTGTCCCTCCTCCTTTTCTGTTCACATGAGCAGTCTTCCTGTACTGACTTTTGGTACAGGGCCTGCAAACTAAACTCCTTACCTGGAGTCTGATCAGATTTCAGCCAAGACCCACCTTGTTATGTTGTCATCTGCTTGCTCACCAGGAAGCCCAAACTTCTCTTCCACAGGCTGCCCTCCCACTTTGGGGAAGCACAGCTTTAGCCCTGTTTTGTATCTGCCTCCCCCAAGGAGAGGCTCACCAACAAGCTTGGCCACATGCGGGTGGTCAAATTCCTTCATGCAGGCTGCTTCCCTGAGGAACTCTTCAATGTCGCTTGAAGCAATGATGTCAGCTGAAAGAAAAGGATGGGAAGGAGGGAATGAGGGAGATGTGCCCCCAGTTCTGACTCCAGACTCCTAAGCCTTGTCCTTCAGATGTCCTGGGCTTCCCAGGGGGCCCAGGGAACAGTCTGGCTACAAGCAGTAAAAACCCATGCACCACAGACATGCTATCCAAAGATTCCTCCACTTCCAATGCCTTCCCTTTGTTTTGGGCAACCCAGCAGATCAACGAACCACAGCACTAGTCACCCTGAGTGAGGCCAGAGGACAGTCACTGCTGAGGGCAGAGAGCAAAGCCTGGGGAACAAAGGTGTGTGGGTTTATGGCTGCTAATTACTCATATGATACAGAGAGTACCCCAGTTAGTGCTGACTAACTCCTCTCAGAAAGTCCAGGAGCCCAGCAGAGCCCACTCCAGTATCAGTCATCCCCTTCACCCTCCCAAGTGATGCCCTCTCTCCACCTCTACTCTTCTCCACTCACCTTTCAACATCTTTACAGCCACTTTCACAAAGGAGCCATCCTCCTGCTTCAACTGGGCCTCCCGCACTGAACCAAACTCTCCTAAGAACCGATCCAAATGAGGGTGAGGCCCTTGCCTTCCTGTTTCCCACCCACTTCACTTCCCAACCAGGTACCCTTCATAGGGACATAAAATCATTAGATACTGGGGCCATTGGAGGAGGCTCCCTCATCTGTAGCAAAGCAAAGTATGCTGGCAGTGACTCCTCAGCGCCACCATTCCCCAGACATCCCAGACTCAGGAGTCTATAAGTATAACCTGTTAGGAGCTGCCTCAAAGTAAAGTGTAACCACAGACACCCAGCTAGGGCCACTCCACTCATGCCAACCCCTACACTGACCCACATACCTTTACCCAACATCCGGCCCAGAGTGAACTGCTGCTCTGGGATAAGCACATCTTCCAGTTTGTCCTTTAGTTCATCGCTGATGCCCAAGCTGTCCACTGTGGGGAGAGGACTGGTGAGAAAGAAGTGGAACCCTCTCTGGTTCCTGATCCAAAACTCAGCCTGCCTTCTACACCCCGGACTCCACCCTCAGAGCAGAGATGAGCTTAGTCCCACAGCTAGGAATGCGACTTCCATGACAGTGGGTCTGAGTGTCTTTCCCACTGTTGTGTGCTTAGGTCTCATCAAGACTCAGATGTATCAGTCAAATTAATCAGTTAGTAAAAGCAATGCATATAATGACACAAGATAAGCCCATTTTTTCCGTCCTAAGATTCCCCACTACTCACGTGTCGCCTCAATGCGCTCAGGTCTTTCCCGATTGAAGGACCGGGCTGCCCGAAAGTGAATGGCTGGCTCTCCCTGAGCCATGACACTGTCAAAGGCTTGCCTGAAGGAAAACCCAGGACTTGGAGCCAGTACCAAGGTCTTTGGTCCCCACCAGCCTCTCCCTCCATGGCCCTACCCCCTTACCCGAACCGTGTCTCCTTGCGCCTCTTTCGAAGCAGGATGAGGGCCAGGGCAGCAGCCGTCACCAGGGCTGTCAGCACACCCAGGACCACAGGTACCCAGGATGTACGGCTGAGGGGAGGGCCCTGCTGGCCTGTGGGAGACCGGGGCAATGGCATGAGCTAGGCTGACACCAAGGAGTCCTTTTAGAACTTTCCAATAGTGGCCATCTGGCCTGGTCAGGAGGCTCCCTCAAGTCAATAAAGGTCACAAGTGGAAAAAAGGAGCTTCAAAGGAAGACCCAAGAGAGTCCCTACCCTGTCAGTAACAGGCCCTGGCTGATGGGACCTATAATACGACCTGGGATTTCTATGCTAGTTCTGGGGCAGGAGGGAGAATGAGGTGCAGTTTAAATACCAACCCTGGCCTCAACTGCTTGCCTCTGAGCCTCTGGGCCTATTAGGAGGGAAGATGCTGCCAGCCTCCTCCCACCAGTCTAAGTTACCCTGGAAAACCTCAATCCCCTGTCCCACCTCCTTTAGGCTTCACCTGCATGGTCGTGAGAAGAAACCACCAGAGGCAGACTCCAGGGCCCACAGCCAACCGCACTGGAGACACACACACGCACAGTCAGGTCCTTTTGAGGATCCCAGCCTGTCAAGTTGGCCCTGGTCCCCTCCACTGTCAGCTCACCCTGAAACCAGGAAAAGTCCCCATTCCACAGTGAGTCTGAGAAAAGGCCTCCAGTTGGAGCTTGAAGGCAGAAAAAGATCTAGCTAGGAACTGTAGGAACTGGGAGGCTAGGGGCTGTGGTTCAGGGGCTGCAGAATACATCCTGCTGTTGAGTCATCACATTCCTGCTCCAGGCTGCAGAGGCCTCTCCTAAACACACACAGGACCCAGTCCCAGAATGCACAGGTAGGGGATGGGAGGTAACTGGGCTGCAAGATAAGGGGGCCTTATCTGCACCCTCCTGAAGTTTGAACAGGAATGTGCTTCCCTCTTTACATATAAAAAGGCCACCTGATGCAATCCTAACAGGAGACATAATCCAATAAAGGAGTGTAGCCTGCTGAGGAAGGTGGGAGGATGGACACCCAGGGGTGGTGGGAGGCCCAGTCTACCAAGGCCCCCAGGCCCACCAAAGACAGCCATCTGAAGCTCTAAGGCATTAAAGCGCTGAGACCCAACCCTGGTACACCTGGAGAATGAAGGCTTCTGTCTCCCCTTACCTGGGTGCCCCTTACCTGGGTTCCGTTGTCTTGAACCCAGGACAGTTTATAGGATCCCAGGGGGCCTTCCAAAGGGCCCTCAGGGATCACTTCTTCCCACTCCAGGATGAGACCTGAGTCTGTGTAGATGGCATGGAGGTTCTGGGGAGCGCTGGCTGGGGCTGTACCCAAAGAGAGAAGGCTGCTAATAGCCCTGCCCTGCCCACCATCATTATCCCATGCAGACCTTTAGAACCAGCTCCCAAGAACTGAACAGCTCAGAGAGCAATAGGTGGGGAAGAGTCCAATAGGTTGGACTGCTAACACACATAGTCCAGAGGAGGAGGGGCAAGCAATGGCAGGACCTGTGGCACCCCAGCCTGGCAGAGTGTTACTTTTAATCACCTTAATTATTGTCTCCAAGGCAATAATCCTTCACCACACCCCTCTCACAGCCCAGCCAGCCTCCTTGCAATTGCTAGAGAACTCCAAACAAGTTCCTGCCATAGGATCTCACTGTACCCTCTTCAGCAGTAACTTCTCCCTAAATATGTCTCCTTCCTTATCATTCAGACCTCAGATCTCTTTGTGGGGGGTTTTCCTAGACCACCCAAGCACACTCTTCATCACCATATTATCTGATCTTTTACACTTCACTTGTCTGTTCCACCCACCAGCACTACAGCTGCATGGGAGGAGGGCTGGATTTGGTTCACAGGTATACAGCAGGCACTCAGTGTTTGCTGAATGATGCAACAACCTCCCTCTCAGGTAGACCCCAGTCAACTCCATTCAGAACTGGAGCCAATGCATTTTATTGTCCATTCCTCGATAAATAAATAAATAAATAAATAATTTTTAGGCACTGGAGCCAACACAATCCCACCCCACTCACCCAGTTTTGGACCTGTCAAGCCACTGCTCAGTAAGTCCTTACCTAGACCCTTTGTCCGAAATGGCACCCAGTCAGCATACGGAGAAGGTCCCAAGGCGTTGGCACAACGCACCCTGAGGCTGTAGTTGGTGGCAGGTGCCAGGTCCTGAAGCAGGCAGGTAAAAGGTGGCACAGGAACCACGACAGCCAGGACCTCCCAGCCTCCCGGGGTCTGCGTCACCTATAGAAAAGCAGAAAATTAATGGTGTAGAGAAAGAAGATAGAAGATGGGATAGGTATGGGTAGGAGGCAGGGAGTTAATTCATCCTCTAAGTCAATCAGTAAACACTTGCAACCAACCCCTTCCCTCTGGCCCCCATCCCAACAACACACCAGGTTCCACACCTCCATTACATTCCACACCTTTGCAAATGTTCTTCTCTTTGCTTGGGATTATCTGCTCTTCCTAGCAAAGTCCAACTCCTCCTTTAAAATTCAGTGCAGATACCACCCTCTCTGTGAAAGCCTTTCTCAACTTCTTCAGAAAACTCATGCCGTTCTGTGCTTGGTACCTAACCCAAAGAAGTTACCTCTTATCGTAACTGCATGACAGCACCAAGTCTCAGAGCATCTCAAGGGCAGAGTAACTGGGAGCCTGCAGGTACTGTGAATCAGGCCTTTACCTTATATTTTGGGGGCCCAGCGCAAGAGTACTAATGGAGATCCATCTGTGTACCGTATGGCTAAATATTTAAATGTTATTAATCAGCTAACCAATTATTAAGTAAAATATTTCCTGTCTTAATACATTGACAAATAAAGCTTCAAACAACCTGGAAGGGCAGATTCGCATTTACAATCCTCGGAATCTTTGGATTCCCCAGCAAGAATGTGGTGACACAAGACCTAGCCCCCAGCCATGTGTCTGAGGGACATCACGTGTACAGTGTGGCCAGCACTCCTTGCATGCCCATCCCCCAACAAATGGCTGCCCTTTGGACTTACCATACCATCCCCTCTCAAGGATGCATCAGGAAAGAGGCCCACACAGGACCCCGATGCACACTCGCGGTCATAAGGCAAGAAATGCTGCATGCCTACAGTATGGAGTGGTATGGTAGCTGGGGGAGGGAGGTGGACTTTGCTAGGAGGAGCAGGTAATTCCAAGCAAAGGGCTCAGCATTTGCAAAGGTGTGGAATGCAGTCTTGATCTAGCTAGGCATGTCCCCGTGGCCCTACAGATTCCTTGCCCAAAGGCAAGGGGTATGGCCAAAAGAGAGCCAGAGTGGGATCCTCAAAATGGTGGAACCCAGAGCAGGGGCCTCTGCTGCCTGGGGGAACCACCTAGAACACTTTCAAAGTTCTTATTAAATACCTTTTGAGTAAACAGATGAAAATGAACAAGCCTGTACCACCTCTTGTTCTTACTATCACCTTACCCAGGTTTCCCACTCTACGGCTTAGAATCACTTCTGGTTCCCTTGTTCTCTTTGGCATGAATCAAGGGATAGGGCATGAGAGAACAGGGATCAAATAAATCAAAGGTTTAGGCTTTCACCCATGTAAGAAAAACTCTCCCAAGTATCCCAAATTTGCTCTAAAAATCTGCTTCCAGCCTGAAGAATGCACAGGTTTTAGCCCATCTGCAGAGTTACTTAGTTGCCAGAGCACCCTGTGATGGGGGCAATGGCCTGGGCCGTTCCTGGTAAGGGCACAACACCTAATAGAGCTGGAGACCAAGCCTCATGAGCAAATGTAGGTAAATGCAATATGACAGTCAACAAAGTGCCACTGAGGCAGCAAGCACGAACAGGGTCAGGAGAGCCCTACCTGGACGGTACAGGACTGGAGCAGGGCTCGGCCATCAGCACCTGGTGTCCAGACCACACTAGCATTGTTGCTGGAGAGCTTTGTCACTGTGACGTTGAAGGGGGCTGCAGGCAGTGCTGTCGATGGGGAGTAGAGTCAGTCCAGAAAGAGTGTGAGAGGAGGAAGCAGAAAACATAGGAGTCAAGCCATGAGTCCCTAAGGTTTGGGCTCCCACCCAACCTAAAGATGGTTCTTAAGCACTCCCAGGACCAAGTAATATACAAGCCAAGCTCATACCTGGGAGAGTGTGTAGGCTGTGGAGAGAGGTCACCTCTCCCTGAATCAGGGGCCCTGTCTGACCAAGGAATAGGAGGAGATAGTGGGTGTGTATGGGGAGGGTACCTCGGCCTTGGGAGATACAAACAAGAGGCAGTCTCTACAGCCACAGCCCATACCTCCACACACTGATTCTCTCCCTCCCTTCCTTCCTCCCTCTATGCACACTAGCCCTTTGGGTCTCCTCTGTCATCCTGCCAGGCTGTTTTTCCTCACCCTCATTCTCTCCACAGGGGCTGGCAGAAAAAAGGCTGGGTATGAGCCTTGATCAGCTCCTGCTGGCTCGCTCTCTCCCTCCCTCCCAAGGACTCTGCTCCGTGATGGGAAATCTGCTGTGACGTCAGGTTTCTATTCTCATCTCAGCCGTGGCAGGGTCTCAGGTGCTCCCACTAGGAATGGAGCTATGCCAATTAACCCCTCATCCATCAGATCCCAGCAGGACTGAGGGGAGCTGGAACACCAAACGATTCTAGCTACACCCACTGCTGCACAGCTGGCAGAGAACGCCCCTGCCTCACCCACCTTCTCTCCCCACCAGTCCTCCTACCTTGAAGACGAACAGTGGCTGGGCGTGAAGAGGCCAGGCCTTTTAGGTTGTGAGCTTCACAGGAGAACACAGTACTCTGGGTCACCCCTGGGCCCAGAAAACCTCAGTTAGCCCCCAAGCAGCAACTCCCACTCAATCTGAGGTGAGGGAAGGGGAATACTTGACTCTGAATCTGAAGATCCTGGAAGTCCCTCTGGTTAGAGAAAGGTGCTAGACAGTGGAATATGGCAAATGAACAGGGACTTTGGAGTCTAATGGGCCTGAATATAAATCTCCAGGCTGGGGGCTCTGTTTTCTCATCTCCCAAATGGCAGCACTGTGAGAACCAAATGATGTAACATATGTAAAGTACACAGTAAGCACTTGAAAAATGTTACACACTCCTCCCACCTCAGCCCCATCTCCTGCAGACAGCACAAAGCTGCCTTCCTTTCCTGGTCATGCCTTTATTTCAGAGCCCTTCTCTGTTTGCTCTGTGCCATGTCATTGTTGTATGTGGAGACTCTTTGCCTTATGATAGTTCTTAGCTCCTTATACATGTGTCTTGTCTCCCCAGTTATACTAGCTCGATCCCCCATGGTGCCTAGTACAGTGTGGTGTGTGGAGTAGAGTTCAGTGAGTGCTTATTATCAGGCTGGCTGCCTGAGGGTCTGAACGATGCACATCTGGAGAGAACTGAACCCAACCTCCCTTCTAATCAGCTCCAACCAAGCGTCTGTTGAATAGGACCTGCCTGCACTTCCAACAGGACCCACATTCCCCCTCTTCTCAAGATTCTCATTGCTGGGGGACTGGCAGATCAGAGCCCCTCCCTCTCACCTGCCAGTACATGAGACCAAGCTCAGACTCCCATCTTTTTTGGCCAGTTCAAGCCTCAATCAGAAACATTCACTGTTTCACAGATAATGTGAGCCTCCCACGCCTGGGTATGTACCCAAGGATCTTGGAATCTAGGTGGATGTGCAGGTATGGCTGCTTTGAATTCTAACTGGAGTGATATGAACAGATACAGTTGTCTGGGAAAGGGTCTGGAGATTTCTGTAAAGGGCCATTAGCAGATGAAACCCTGTATCTTTGTGCTGGCTTCCCCCCACCTTTTTCCTTTCCCCTGCTATTCCCCATTCTGCAGCCCTAGACTCTTGTCTTTTAGACAAGTCTGCCAGACACTCCTTCTAGCTCTGCGTGGGCTGGTTCCTGGCTCCCTACCCTGGGAAGGGGGGGATGGGTGCCCCTGGTCCCACACAATTCATCTCCCGGGGCTAGCGGTGCATGGCCTGAACTACTGCAAACAAGGGAAAGAGGCTCTAGCATCCTCCTCAGGCACACACTACAGGATCACCACTAATCAGCCCACCAGGCCAGCCTAGCACACCTGACTAATGGGCTTAGTGTTGGTGCAGCTCACGTGCTCACGCACCAGGGTTTGCTCTGGACACTCACAACAGCAAACACAGTGATTTAAGCAGATCCGAATTGTGCCAGCCTCACCACCCCTGCTCAAAGCCCCTCCTAAAGCTGCTCACCTGTTACATTTAAAACAGAAGGAGAGGGAGCGGGTCCCCCAACCTTTGTGCCTCCTCTCCACCAGACAATGGTAACAGGTTCGGGGGGACCCACAGCTTCACAAGACAGTTGGAAAGGGGCATTGGGTGGCACTGCCAGATCTTTTGGCTCCACAGTGAAAAATGGCACACCTACAGAGAAAAGGGAGGTGGGGAGTGGGCCTTTACCACCTCTCAGCTTCCAACTGCCCAGACCACAAGTGTGCTACCGTCTGAAGCCCTCTGTGTAGAAGGTCCCACAGGTCCTTATGGTGGGGTCAGCTGTAGAACAGGCATCTAGCTTGACAAGGGAGCGTCTCTTCTTTGGTCACTTTAGGAATATCCTTTATGTTGTTCCCTTGGGCATGGCGGATTCTCCCCAGACCTGCTCTGACAGCCCTTCTCAGAACAAGGGAGGAGGCAGAGGGTGGGGAGCTGGGGGAGGGTCAGAAAGGGAGGGAGAGTGGGCGGGAGCTTTTGCAGAGTTCTGGTGGCAGGCCCCAGATCCTGTTCAGGGCCCTTTGTTACTTTCTTACTCACTTTGTTTTCCTGGACTGAACAGTTCTGAGCTCCAGCAGCTGTACAATCCTTCCTCCCTCCCCGATCACTACCCTTCCTGCCCTGGCCACTTGGCAGAACAAGGTCCAGCCCCAGATGCATACTTGAGGCTTTTTGCTCAGACAACTGAAACTGCACCCATAGGTTGAGGGTCCTAGTTTTCCCCTTGGCTCTCAAATACCCAGACTCCAGTGGGTATGGTCTTCGGGTCTCCGAATGCACCTGCAGCAATCAGGCCCCAGAGGGCAGTGGGCAGCCCAGATGACCTTGAGCTTTCTTATGCAGAGGGGTGGTCACCAGTAGACAGTGCCTGCTCCAGGCCAACATGCCCACATGGCTCTGCTTCCTCACCTTCTACCGTGAGCCACACTGGCTGGGAGGTCTCAGTTTCACCCTCATCCTCCACCTGGCACCAGTACCGGCCGGCATCAGAGCGCTCCACTGACTTCAGGCTGTGGAAACAGGATGCCAAGTTCGCCTCCCAAGGCCAAGGGGGCAGCTCTGCTGGGCAGGCTCGATAGTTCAGCCTGCCCCCACTTCTAGAAGTTTCCACAGGTTGTTTAATTTAAAAAAAAAATCACAGACCTCTGGGCCTCAGCATTGCCCCAGTTCCCAACCCCCAAGGAAAGAACACAACCTGCCCTCAGGCTGATGTCCCACACCTTCCCCCACTGTCCTGCACCTGAGGAAGCCAATCCAGTGCTGCTCACTGACAGGGATGTACACCTGATCCACACTCTGGACCACAGCCCCATCCTTCACCCACTGTATCTCAGGCTCCTCCATCCCTTCCACGCTGCAGTTGAGTTTCACCGGCTGCCCCTGAGACACTGTCAGCTTCACGGGGGCTCCCATGAGCTTCAGGCCTGAGTGGTGGGAAGGAGAGTGTGTCAGTCTGCTTGAGGAGGACCCCATCTCTGGAAATATCCCCCATCGTCTTCCAAAACCCAGCTAATGGCCAAAGAAGCAGAGGCAGGACAGTGTAGGAGGGATGGTTGCCTGGATCTGGGGGAAGAGGCATGACATGATCTCCAGGCACCATTTCTGCCACAGCCAAGTTCCCCCAGCTCTAAGGAAGTGACCTCTTTCCATATCTCTGTTAGGCAATGTTCAGTTCCAGCACAATCACCAAAACGGAGGCAAGCCAGGCTGAAACCGTGGGCAGCCTCACACCTGGGGCAGGTACTGCCCTGGGAATGGCTGCTGCACCCAGTCAATGCAACAGGTGACCAGCTCTCTGCCCAAGGTGTCAGCCCAGTCCTGGCACTACTGCTGGCATCTCCCCCCTGCACCCCACCCCAGGGAAATGAAAGGAGGCTGAGGAAGGGAAGGAGGGGGTGCTCTTCTGAAGTGGAGAACATATGGCTGCAGAACCACGTCAGATCAAACACATGGCAGCCTTCCTGGCAGCCGCCTGCTCTATTAATACCTGAATGTGTGTAGGGGTGGGTGCTAGGAAGGTAGGAGGAAGAAGGCAGGGGAGGGGCCCTGAACAGGGAGCCCAAGACCCCTGAGAGACTGTCACCCCAACAGGAGTCACCCTCTGGAACCCTAACCTCTGTACACACACACCTCCTGGTTTCCTGGCATGTTTTGAAACAGAGAGGAGCAGGTGAACTATCTATATAGCTGAAATCCAGTCCTGCTTTTTCCTGCCCTTTCCTGTGTGACTCTAGGCAAATTCTTGGACTTTCTTATCCTGAAATACACATCTTTCAACTTGTCACTCTTTCCCTTCCCCTCCCTGAGAGGCTGATAGGGCAGGGAATGCTGCCTCAAGAGATGGAGCCAGTTCGGTGGCTGCTGCTCTGGCCTGTGTCTTCCCTACACCCTCTACCCTCTTAGGATCAGTAACAGGGCAAGGACGGGTAGCCTCACTCCCCATACATGCCCACCAGACCTAGGGGTATGTAGAGTGAACTTGGATATCCAGGGTGCTTCAAGGAACACTCCTGCCACTGGCAAATGCCTCCATGGCTTGGTGGGACCACAAGGCTAACCCCCCAAGACCAGAGGTCTTGCCCCAGCCCATCCCCTCCAACATTCCCGGCTTCAGGAAGCTCTGAGTGGGCACAGGAACTAGAGTACGCTGAGATGTTTTCTGTGACTGGGCACCCTCACAACCCCTGTACCTAATATGGTGTAGGGGTGTCTCTTGGGTGCTCAGTCCCTGTCCCTGCAGTTGCAGAGTGGACCTTACTGTATGGGGTACGCAGAATGGGATTCCCCACGGCTGGGAGGGCAGGGCAAACAACCAGAAACATAGAGGCGGGAAAATCCAGTCCCATCCTCCCTGCTGACCTCTCAGCCCATTGCCCTACTCAGTTCCCTTCCGCACAACCAGAAGAGCCCCAGACGCAAGAAAGTTGGGGGTGGGGACCCGACCCGAGATCCGGCAGCAAACACACCGCTGCGCCCTCTCCTCCAGCCGCAAGTCTCGGCCTTCCAGCTTTAGCCCCCCACCCAGGCCCGGGACTCGCTCGGCTGCCGTCCCTGGGCTTGGACCCCGGCCGCGCCCCTCCGCAGCCCCGCTTTCCGCCGCCTCCCGGGTCAGCCCCTACCTGCGGCCGCGGGCTCCGGGAGCAGCAGAGTGGCCAGACCCGCCAGCAGCGGCAGCGGCGGGAGCCCCGACCGCCCCATGCTCCGCCTCAGCGCCATCGGCGGCGACGCCGCACCATGCCGGGCCCGGCCCGCGAGCGACCGGCCAGGAGGGAGGAGAGGAGGGCGGCGGGAGGGGCGGGGGCCGGCCTGGGGGCGGCGCTGGGGCGGGCGCCTCCGAGGCCCGCGCCCGCTGCGAGTCGCGCCGGCCGCCGTCAGCAGCGCGGGGTCCCCGGGGCCGCTCCTGGGCCACGGCGCTCCTTCCACAGCCGTCGCCGCCGTCGCCGCCGCCGCTGATTCATGTTCTTCTCTCAGCCGCCGCCTCCTCCCCGGCCCGCCCGCAACCCGAGCTCGTACCGCCACCCCGCGGAGCCCCGCGCTGCTCGCTCGGAGTGCCAACCCCTCCCCTGCCGGCCCGGCCTGCGGCCTCCGGCCGACCCCCACCCACACACCTCCCCAGCGCTGGCCAGCAGCCCTGCCCCAGCTGCCCCAATGCCGAACCCTAGGGTCTGGCTGGGTCCGATGGATGGGCATCCCAGCCACGCCCCTCCCTTTCCAGCAGCTTTTCAATCCCAACACTCCAGATCCTTCCCTCAAAATCTCCTAGAAACCTTGGCCACATCCCAACTTTTGCCCAGGCTGTGATCCCAGAACCCATACCCCCCTCTCAGGATATAAAGCATGTCGACCCCCCCAGACACTTAAAACCACCAGGCCCCCAACTCAGGGCTCCCCCAGCTGGATCTATACTAGCACTCCTTCATGCCTCTTTCATAGCCTTTTCCCCAAATCCCCCATATTCGTGTTCTATTTCCCACCCTTTTATCTCCAAGTCCTTGGGCCTTGGTTCTTGCGTTTTCCAGGATTTTGGTGATACTCAGGTTTTATCTGATATTCCCACTGCTACATTACAAGCCAAAGCCTGATTTCTTTGGGGCTGTCATTCTTCCTAATTGCTTCCTCAGCTTTTGCCCCCCATCCCCTAGGACATGGTGTGAAAGCTGGCTGTGTCCTCAAATATCAATAAATCATTAGCTGGTATTAGCAGATAGTAGGCACTCTAGAAATAAATAGATGCCTATTATATTAGTGAATAATTGACTCAGCCCTTGACCTACCCCACCACCAGTATGGTGTGCCCACAGACATGCTGTCAGGTGGATGCAGAGCTGGTTCCCAGCCCAGCCTACCAGGTGCTCCCCTCACCTTGCCCTTGCCTCTGCTTGTCCCCTGGAGACATTCAGGGGACATTCAGTAGCCCTTTATCATGTCTGGAGCTAGGTTGGGCCCTGGCATCTCCCTACTCAGGTGTAATTATCTGCTCACCTCTGCCTTTGACAACCCAGAGGGCCCATCCCAGAAGACCAGGGTGGGGAAGAAAGACAAGCCACTGTGGCCCTGGTTTCTGGAAGCCTCCCTGGCTCTTTCCAGGGATTCTCCTCTGAGCTGCAGGGGTCTGCCTCTTCCCCCACTTGGCCCCATAAGTGCTTGTTCATTAATTACACTAATGATCACAACAGCAGTACAGGCGGCAGCCTCAGCCCCAGCTGGGGGCGCCCCCGGTGGCAGCACAGAGGGAGACTCTGGAAGCGCTGTCAGAGTTGGATGACAGTGGCCTGAAGTCACTGTTTAGCTGAGCGCTCTGCCAATTTTCTTGGGCACGGGGGTTCAACTCCAGGAGCCTTTTGTACAGGAAACAGCTTGCTTCATTCCATGATCCACATCTTCTGAGCTTGGGCTGAGTCAGACCAGGGCAGGCAGACAACAGTCAGAAGGTGAAGCCAGATTCTCCAGGGCCACAGCTACTGTAGCAAGGTGGCTTCAGCAGCCCTGTGCTTAGGCATTTGTCACTTCTCGAGGCCCTGTCCCCACCTCTCCTCTCTGGAGGGGACTTCCAAGTTTCTGGTGAAAGAAAGCCTCCTCTTGACTCTGGCTTATGTTGGAAAGATCCGTCCTAGATGTTGAACCCAGCACCCAAACCCAGCCTTCCACTTCCTTTTCTCCCTTCATTCTCTCCCCATCATTTCCTGAACTCTGTCAGGGAATCCCAGCCCAAGGACCCTCCTTTGCCATCAGTCAAAATGGTCTCCTTGGACATGTCGTGAATGCCAACACGTTTTCCACTCACAGCCTCCACAAACTTACTGCAGGCTTGGCGTGTGTTCCTATCACACTGGGGCAGCACACTTCCCAGGTGGGGCCGATAGCCCTGAGTTCCTGCTTCTGGTACCTCTGCTCCTGAATCCTCAATTCTTAGTATTTCTGCTTGCAGAGTAGGAGGGACTGCAGAGCTCTGGTCTTCTGACTTTCCAGCTCTTACATAGACTACGGACCTTCCTGAGCCTTCACAACCTACTCTTTTTATCTATCTCCCCAATCTTTTTCTTTCTGGACATGGTATAAGAGCATGCTTTCAGTGTATGTGAGCAGGTGTGATTTTATGGAAGAGGTGTGTGTAGGTGGGTGAGAAGGTGTACATTGTGATGTATGAGGGAGGGTGTGCATTTGTGCAAACTCTAAATGTGACTGACGCTTTGTGGGTGGATGGGGAGAAAGTGTGTGTGTGTGTGTGTGTGTGTGTGTCTGTGTCTGTGTGTCTGTGTCTGGAGGAGGTTGGCTGCCTGTGCAAATACATGCCTGCAAATTATCCCTTCCTTTCATAAATGTATTGCTTGGAAGGAAACTAACCAAATCAACAGGAAATCTATTTGACCTAATGCAGGAGCAGCTGTCCCAGAAGTTCCTGTCCTCAGAACAGAACCAAAGCCAGCAGAGATCTATCCCAGGGGAGGAGGGTAGTGGAAGGGCCAGCAGTAGCCCTTTATTATGTCTGGAGCTAGGTTGGGCCCTGGCATCTCCCTACTCAGGTGTAATTATCTGCTCACTCTCTGCCTTTGACAACTCAGAAATGCCCAAGGAGGCCAAAGATACCAAGGTGAGCCATGGGGTCAAGGTAGTCTCACTGGCCCTGTGTCAAAGACATGTTCTTTCCCAGCTACTTGTTAAAGAAGTGAGAGTTGGGAAGTTCCACTTAAGGAATGGGGCAGGCTGCAGACTGTGTTCCTCATCACCTTAGAGAAGGCAGGGGACCTATGTCTTCGGGGCTTGGAGGAAAACTACCTCGGGGTGTGATGCCAGGGGCACTGGGACTGTCACTGCGCCTGCCATGCATCCTCTGCCTGGAATTCCCAAGCCAGAAACAATACCTGTCCTTGCCCAGTTGAAGATGACACAGAAAGGTAAATTCCTGCAATAGAACACACTTTGACTTAAAGGAGTCATAGGGAGTCTTTCAAATGATCAGATTTTCCCTGAAAAGCAGATTTAGGTAGTAAGAAGAAAGCAATAAGGTTGGAGTTTCTGAAATAGCTGATAGGCCCAAATGTTTGGAAGAAAAATATTTGTCCTTTTCAAAATTTCACCTAGGGATGGCCCTGAGAGGAAGACTTTCATATGTGAGTGTGCATGTATGGGTGTGAATGCCCTATATCTGACTGGCTGTATTTCTCTTTTTGACCCTTTTTAATTCCAGGCTGCTAAGTGAGGCTTTTCCGGTTCTATTTTTTTTTTCAAACTTTTTATTATGGAACATTTTAAACACACACACAAGTAGAGAAAATAGTATAATGAATCCCCAGTGTTACCTAACACTGCTTCAGTGATTATCTGACTAAGTTGTATTCTATTGTCCCATTTTTGTTTTTGTTTTGCTGGAGTTTTTAAAAGCAAATCTTAGCCATGTAATTAATTTTAGCTGTAACTATTACACTGTGTATCTATAACAAATTTTTAAAAACCCTCCTCTACATATAGATTTGGATGGTTACATATAGAAAGAAATATTTACAGACATGTGTATATGTGACAGTATATAAACACATTATTTCCATAGTCAGCAGAGAAGGGCCTAAAAGCAAGGCACCCAGTAGCAATGAACAGACCTAGCAACCAAATTTTGATTTCTAATACCATTTTCCAATAAAAGGAACCAAAGTTCCTTGGAGACATATCTGATTCTAGGATTGGGGCAGGAAATATACAAGATGGCCATCTTGTAGCACCAAAAGGTAATGAAATGCTCAAAAACAAAAACAGAAAACAAAATCCAAACACACACACACACACACGTAATGACAGGGTGTATCAAAGCCTCAAATATAAACATATATATATTTAAATAAACAAGCTAATGGGGAATAGACAAATCTCCCATGCAGAAGAAATGCACAAATGTGGAAGAAAAACACAAATCATTTTTGTAGTTAGCCCACACTCAAATGTGGGCTGCACATCATGCCTTCCTCTCCAAGAGGCCAGGATGCAAAGCACAGGGGAAAATGTAACTTTACAGTGAAAAGATCTGACAAACATTACCTCAGCCAGGTGATTAAGCTGCAAACTGGCAGTGATAAGTCCTGTTGATAGTAGGAACCCTCAATGTGATAAAAAATGGCATTTTAGCTCTGGTCTTCCTCCCCAAAACCCATAATCCTAGTCTAATCATGAGAAAAACATCAGACAGATTCCAATTTAGGGACATTCTTCAAAATGTTCTACTTTAAACTGTCTAAGTCATGAAAAATTTTTTTTAAAGTCTGTGCCACTGTCACAGCCAAGAGGAGCCTAAGGAGACATGACAACTAAGTGTAGTATGGTGTCCTGGATGGGCAGGTAGAGGACATTAGGGGAAATCTGAGGAAATCTGAATAAAGTATGGTCTTTATTTAGTAATAATGTGCCAATATTGGTTCATTGATTCTAACAAATGTACCACATTAATGTTAGATGTTAATACGGGGGAAACTAAGGGATAAATGGAAACTCTTTCTTTGCAATTTTTCTGCAAATTTAAAACTATTCCAAAATAAAGTTTGTATTTCAAGAAATAAATCCTTACCCATTAGTATTTAATAACTCTTAATATCATATAAAACCCCATTTGTGTTTAGTTTTCCCCAACAGTCTCAAAAACATCTTTTTACAGTATGTTTGTTTAAATCAGGATCCAAACAAGGACCACATATTTAATTGATAGTCTCTTGCGTATTTTCAAATTTATAGGAGGTCCCTCTTCTCTCCTGGACATGACATTTACAGAAGAAACTGGTGCATTTGTAAAATGTTCCATGATCTGGATTTGATTGTGTCCTTGTGTTATCATTTAACATACTACTCTACTGCCTACATTCCTTCTAGATTTGTAGTTGGATCTATGTTTCACTAGATTCAGTTTCAACTTTTGCCATGAAAGCTTCCTAGGAAGTGTTTTGTACTTTCAATTGCATCATGTCAGGAGGCACATTATGTCCAATGGTCCCACTTTTAGTGATGTTAAGATTCATCAGTTGGTTCTTAAGCTGGCAACCTGATCTCCATATAAAGTCTCACCGATCTTTTACATAGTAGTTTTATCAGCCCTTAATGATTTCACTAGTGGTTGCAAACAATGATTTTCTAATATCATTCTTCCTGTATTTTTGGCTTTAGCTTCTCTCCCTCATTCCCCATAGCTTCTGCCTAGGGCCCAATACTATTTTGGGCTCCAAGGTTGGCTAAATCCTAATAGCAGAAATTTACCGCTGCAATTGAGACCAAGAGAACTGAAGAAGGTTTCCATAGAACACCTGGAACCCTGTTAAAAATGCAAATTCCTGGGTCCTATTCAAGACCTACTGAAATCAGAAATTCTTGAGGGTGAGGCCCAGCCATCTGTTTTAACAAAATCAGGTGATTCTGATGTCTGCTGAAGTATAAGAACCAATGGACCTCAAGGGAGAACAGTGTATCACAGAGAAGGGACCTAGTTGATCTCTGGCAACTTGCTGCACTGATGGACAGTGACTGCATTGGGGTATGGGTGGGGACTTGATAATATGGGTAAATGTAGTAACCACATTGTTTTTTCATGTGAAATCTTCATAAGAGTGTTTATCAATCATACCTTAAAACTCATTGTCTATTCAAAGACCCAGGACATATGCTTGTGAAAAGGTGTCCAGTGATAGCTGATTGTCTGGCAGTGCATTCCCATCATACCATACAAGTGGTTTAGGTGGAAAATTCCAAGTTCAGTGAGTGGGCCCTGTTGGCAAAGGTTTTACACTTGACTCCAGCAAGGCCTTGAAGGAAGAGAAAGACTTTGGGAGTGGGGAGGAGTGGGGAAAGAGGGAAGATTTCCAAGAAGGGACACTGGCATGAACAATAATAGCAGGATGTTCACTCACTGAGGGGATCACCTTGCAGGCAATGAGGCTGTTTTCTTCTCTCTTCTTACCACTACCATTCCTGCATCGCCTTTCCTCTGTCCTGGTTACCTTCTTGGTCGCCCGTAAGCACACTGCAGGGGTCACACTTGGTGCATGTGCTGGTTTCTGTGTGCTGCCCATGAGCCTGGGTGCTGGGGTGTAAGATCTGGTTACACGGGTTGGCGAGTGCAGAGGGGCATCTGAAGAACGCTTTACCTCTGTCACCGGTGTTGTGTGTGAAGAAGAGCCTGTGCCTGCTGTACATCCGAAGGATGACTGTTCTGAGCGTCGGCATAGAGTTTCGGTGGTGGGGTAGGCCACGGCAAGTCAGGTATCTTCGATTGCTCGCGTCGCAAACGCCAAACGACCGAACCCCAGTCTGGGCGGGGCCAGGCCCGGAAGAGGCGGGTCCAGGCTGCGTGGCGGAAACTCAGATCTGCCGGCGGAAGCGCAGCCCCTGTGGGGCAAGATGGCGGCGTCCCGGTAGTCGTAGGGAAGGCGGGCGTGCTCGGCTGGCGGGAAGGCCTTGGGGAGACCCCGCCGAAGGCTCCGGCGCAGGGTGTCAAGTTCCTTTGTCAGAATCTACCCGAATGTCTTTGGTCTACACAGGAGCAGCCGCAGCCTCTTCGGTGCGTAGATTCCGGGCACGGCCCTCCATCCGCGGGTAGCATAGGCTGAGACTCCGTGATTTCTCTTTGCTGACGCGGGTGGTCCAGAAGCGCCCGCGACCGCAGAGCCTTAGGGGCAAGTTGTGGGGCCCGTCGGTGTACAAGTCTCGTATTTCTTTGGTGAAATATCTTCCTTAGTATTTTATTGTTTTTGATGCTTTTGTAAGTGGAACTGGTTTATTTCATTTTCTGATTGTTCTTTGCTAATATATAGAAATACAAATGATTTTTATATATTTGTCTTTTATAGCCAAAGGTTTTTTAATAATTTGAATGCCTTCAGGCCAGGCATGTTCTCTCGTTTAATACAGAATCACTACTCCCTGATAGGATACATTTATCTGCCTGATTCCTGATGGCATTTTCCTTGGGTCCACTGTGGTTGTTCTTTAAGTTTTGTTTTTTTTTTACATTAGCTGAGTTCAAGTTTAGTCCCCAAAGAATATTTAGTTTCCTTATTGTTATATAGGCATATCGCGTTTTATTGTGCTTCACTTTTTTGGGTTTCAAAGACACTGTTTTTTACAAATTGAAGGCTTGTGGCAACCCTGCATCAAACAAGTCTATCAGTGCCTTTTTCCAACAGCATTTAGCATTTATTCACTTTATGTCTCTATGTTATGTTTTGGTAACTTCTGCAGCATTTTAAATTTTTTCAATTATATTTGTTACAATGCTCTGTGATGAGTTTTACCACTTACTGAAAGCTCAGATGATGGTTACATTGGAAATCAAGTATTTTAATTAAGGTATATCAATTTTTTTAGACAAAATGCTATTGCACACTTGATAAAGTACAGTGGAAACAAAATTTTTTAATGCACTGGGGAACCAAAAAGTTCATTTGATTCACTCTATTGCTATATTCACTTTATTGCCATGATCTGGAAACAAACCCGCAATATCTCTGTGGTATGCCTATACTATTGTATGAAATTGATTAACTTCAATCTAAGCTACTTGATAATCATTATTTCCTTTTGATGTTTATTTCAAACTATAAAGTTTATGTACAAGACTATAAATTGATGTAAGTATCCTCTATTTCAGGTCCATACCTAATTATTTATAAACATTAATGGAAACAATAGTGTCCCAATCAGGCACAACAATTTTCTTCTTTGTATAAACTAGCAACTTCCTACCCAACTCAACAACTAATGACATTTCAAATTATGGATTTGAAAAAATGCACTACAGGCACATTTTTAAAAACAAATACAATATAAAATCTTGCTTTTTTCTAGGTCTGTGAAATTGTTTTTGTTTGCTCCTATGACTTTTTGGTTTACCTCCTTCTTCTGGGCAAGTTTTAGTATGTAACTCTCATACTTTAAAAGAGATAGTCAAAACCCACAGACTTAAATTGTAAGAAAACTTAACTTGGTAATGTCAGCTGAAGACACCGTAATTAGCACCATAAGAACAATTGTACTAAATTTTAACACTGTTCATAACAGTTCCATTTTCCTGAGTTTGCGTTTGTTCTTTGGCATGGGCTTAGCATATAATCCATTTTTCAGAAGGTGTTCCTTGCTGAGGGAATTTGACCACCATGCTGAAGCTGGAAAGAGCATAAAGCTTGAAGAGGGCGAAGCAAAATCTCTTGTATGTGATTATTCTTCTCCAGGATGGAAAGAATAACAGCTGCACACTCCAGTGTAGAAAGGCACCTGTTAGTTGGTTGTGTCCGAATTACATATTGATTAGAAATGCTAGTTTTTAACTGCACAAACTGCAGTCTGGAGTCATTTCTCTCATTCCTGCTCCAGCAGAAGACCTTCTTGAGAGTTTTTATCATCCACAAATTGTAAGCAACCTAGGTTAAGAAGTAAATATTGCTAGGCTGATAATATTAGGGAGGGTTAAATAGGGAATTTCAATAAGGTATGAGTGAACAAGAATGAGTTGATGTGTACCTAAGAAAAAAAGTCTTCTCTGATGTACAATAAAGAGAAGCATGATTCAGTTGTAGAGAACCTGTCATCTTTATTGCTTTCAGGGGTGAGTGGGAGGGAATTCCCACATCAAAGCCGTGCTGGAAAGAGTTGCACTGGAGAGGCAGCTGGAGGGTCAAGATGCTTTCGAGACCACAGCCAGGGGAGTCCGAGGTTGACCTGCTACGTTTCCAGAGTCAGTTTCTCGCAGCTGGTGCAGCCCCAGCAGTGCAGTTGGTGAAGAAAGGAAGTAGGAGAAGTGGTGATGCTAACCTGGACCGGCCCCCACAGCAGGATCACCGGGATGTGGTGATGTTGGACAGTGAGTGGCTTTGGATGTGAGGCAGATGAGCAGAGAGTACAGCCTCAGGGTCCCCTCTCTCTTCCTGATGTGGCTGGATTCTGCCCCATCATTATTTCAGACACTGCACAGCCTCTGTTGCTGCAGTACCATTTTGCGTATGAAGACAGTGAGGCCCAAAAGAGGTTGGCAAGGGGACACTGCTTGAGCCAGGGACCCACAACAGCTGTCTGTCTTTGGCTTCCCCCAGCCTTCTCTCTGTTCTGGAAAGGTACAAGTATTCTCACAAATGGGTTTTTTCTTTCTCAGATTTCCCAGATTTGCCCCCAGCTTTGGTTCCTGCTCCCCAGAAGAGAGCCAGGCCCAGCCCTGGCTGTCTCCTTCCTCAACATGAGGACCCTGAAGAGAGGCTGAACAGGCATGATCAGCACATCACTGCTGTCTTGACTAAGATTATTGTGCGTCTCAGCTGGCTGAGTGAGATGAGGCCTCCTAGGGTAGCAAGGATATTGGGTGGGGATGGTGAGCCTTATGAGTGGAGGGTGATTAAGGAAGGGACTTCATCCCCCTGCAGTCAGGTTGGGGGCTGGTTTAGTATCACTGAGCCCTAGGAAGCATGGTTGGTTCATGACTCCCTAGGATGCGACTCTCGTCATACAGAACTAGGGCTGGTGGGGTAGGGTCCAGCGTGAGGAAGTCTCAGTATCTTCACTGCTTTGTGCTTTGTGCTTTGTTGCTACAGGAACGAGATACAGGTTCAGTGTCTGTGAATCTGCCTGTGCCCAGTGGTGTTGCTTTCCCTCCTGTATTCCATCGTTCACGGGAGAGACAGGTAGGCAGGGGTAAACTTGGATGGCACTTAGGAGACAGACAAGTGAGCCCCATAGTACATCTTCCCCAGGTGGTAATCTTAATAAATGTCAACCAATGCCATTGTTAAAGCAGCAGCACCTAATAACTTAATCCTTATTACAACTGTGTAAGGTAAGGAAACTGAGACCCTGAAATGATAAGTAGTTTGTCCAACACCACACATCTAATAGATAGAAGAGCTGGAAAGCCAACGCAAGTCCATCAGAATTCATACCTGTGTTCTTACAGAACCCTTCTTTTTCTGAGGGGTCGTGACCTTTGGAGATTAAACAAGTCCCTTTTATTTCTTTGTTCCAGTAACCTTCATATAAAGAAATTGAAAAGGGAATGGGTTAATGAGCATCAGTCACCTGGGTTGTTGTTTTTTTTTGCCCCATAGGGGAACACAGCAACGTCTGATAAGAGAAGCATCTTTGCCCAGGAAATTGCAGCAAGTAGGCTGTGTGAAGCCAGGGTTCCACCACTTAGAGAAGTTGTATCTGCTCTGGACCCACCAGAGGGTGAGCTGGGGTTGAAGAGGCTTAGGCTTGGCCTTTTTGTAATACATGATCATAGAGTCATATACATAGTTGGGTATATGTATTTCTGTCTCAAATATAAAGTGCATTTGAGCTATCTAAAGAGGAAACTGTTGCATATCCCTACTTAAGAGTATTTCTGAGTGTGGGTGGCTTGGGTCCACGTCTTAGCTGCAGGGAGAAGGTAGGTCATCACTTACCCTTAGGAGAAGGGTAGGAGAGAGAAGTGTCTGACAGAGACTATAAAATAAAGAGATAGGTCAAGATTCCTTTAATGATGCAAATTACTAGTAGAAAAGCTGGGCAAGCCCCTGAAGGAAGAAGATAGCTGTATAGCCAACAGAAGAGTCATAAAGGATGTTTCTAAGGGGAACCTTCTCTCATAAATCCGAGGGGAAGAATGAATGCAAAGGTCAGCACCCCAAACTAATCTCTTAGGGAGTCTCTACTCTGTGTCTGGAAAAGCTCTGGGACCTCTGTCTCCATGGCTCATGGGCTTAGGAAAGAGGGCCAGAAGATCCAGCTGGGGTGAGGCAATGAAACTGATCGTACACTTCTTCTAGGTGCTGTGACCCGGGAGGCACTTGTGCCTAAAGAGCAGGGCTCTCAGCTTCCGCAGAGTAGCCACAGCTTCCAGGGACCCCATCTGGTCACAGGGAAAGGGCTCAGGGGCCAGGAGGCCGAGCAAGAAGCCCAGACCATCCATGAAGAGAATATAGCAAGACTGCAAGCCCTGGCTCCTGAGGACATCTTGCAGGAACAGCAGCGCCTTCTGGCTCAGCTTGGTACGGGGTGTCTGGCTTTCCTGCCAAGACCAGGCTAGGAAGGCACTGCCACTTTTTGAGGAAGGCTTACTGTGAGTGCCAGGCCTTGTGCTGAGTACTTTAATGAATTATTTCATTCTGTCCTTAAACTGTTTCTGTGAAGTAAGTGGTACTAACCATTTACTTATGGAAAAAAACTGAGGCTCAAAACTTTAAGAAATTCTCCCCCAGGTCACACAACTGACAAGGAACATGAATGAGATGTAAATCCAGGTCTGTCTGGTTTCACAGGCCCTGCTCTTAACCATTGTACTCTGTATGTTAGACTATTCTCATATAATATACACTGTATTAGTACAGCTACAGTATACTCTATAGCATGCTGTACTCTTATTACACCTCCCTCCTAGTTTCTGTTCCCTAAAACAGTAGCACCAAGTCAGTCTTGTTCCAAACTGTATATCTAACACCTATATAGAGCATAGCATATGTTAGGTTTTTAATGAATACTTGTGCATAAGTAAATTAACTGAAAGTAAGAGAAATTGTTCACCTAAATGCCCTTTCTTTGGGCCAAGTCAACATTCATTCACTTATTCCACAGCCACTTTGGGCCTGGAGCCAAGTATATGAACTGGCATAAACCTGGGTCAGGGGACTGTGAAGGGTAGAGAGAAGGGTAGGCAGACAAGTCCCAGTGACAGGTATGGGTTATGGAGGTCCTCAGAGAACTCAAGGGGATCAGGCCAGGGCTGGGAAGTGGCTTGTCTTGGCCTTGGCTCCCATAGGCAGGCAGTATTCAGCAGATTTCAAGTCTGTGGAAGGCTGGGAGGATCTGACCCCACCAACTCCCCCGTCTGCCCTCTTCTCTAGATCCCAGCTTGGTCGCCTTCTTGAGATCTTCCAATCGCATGCACAAGCAAGCAGGAGAGAAGGCCGTGGAGGAGCAGTGGCCACAAGAACCCTCTGTCAAGGTCACTGGGAAGGAACCCATTGTGCCAACTTCACCCAGTGAACCTAGGCAGGAAGGTGAGCTGGAGCCAGGAGCCCCAGGTTCGAAGGAGGTGGGGACATGTTTTGAGGAGTAAAAGTTTGAAGAAAATATCCCTTCTCATGAAAGATGGGAAAGAGAGAATCTTCTCTGTCCTTGAACATCTAACATTAATCCTCATTATTGCTTGGAAATTAGTCTTCATTTGCTGACGTGTATAGTCTTCCTGCACATGCTTCCTGTTTTCTTTTCCTGTTTCTGCTGCTCCTCCCCCTTCCCCGGTAAGAGGCAGTAGGGTGGGATGCTGAATGGCCCCCTCCCCCTGCAGACCATCTCCCCACTGCCTTTGCAGTAGCTGCCTCTGCTCTGATTCCGTCCATCCCACAATTTTGTGCCTGTGCTGTTACTGTGGGGCAGAAGACAACAGGGCCAGGGCAGTGACAGAAGAGTATGACGCAGGTCTTCAAAACATGCCAGACCTGCAACAGAGAGGCCAGTGGGAGCACTCATTTCCCAGGACCTGGATTATTTTATTAGTGATTAATAAAAGAAGAAATCAAATTATGAGAGCCAGGAACCTCCTGCCCCTGGAGGAGCTCCAGGCCAGCTGGGCAGGTTGGGGGTTGGGGCAAGGCAGGAAGAGGACAATAAGGGTGTGTGTCTGTTTTCTTGCTCTGCTGAAGTAGTACAGTGTGTCCCTTCACTGGCCCCACTCCCCTGCTCCTTTAGAAGGTTGGTACCAGGCAGTGGAGAAGTATGTTTTCCCCGATACACATGGTCCTCCCTCCTCTGCACCCTTCATCTTCTCTTCCTTACCTCCTCCTTTTCCTCTTTCCTCTTCCAACAAATCTTTGGGATCAGCAGTGGTCTAGAGCCCAGGACTGGGTATTCTGCCATATCTGAGACCTTTGCCCAGTTTCCAGGAGTTCCAACCCCAAGGCCATGCCATTTAGCCATAGCTGAAGGCCAAGGCTGCCCAGTCCTTAGGCAAAGGTGGCTGGGACCCCGGTGGATCAGTGAGCTGAGCCCCTCAGGGGATACTACTCTGCTTCCTTCTTCCCAGCTGTGGTGCTGCCTGTGACCCCCAACAGAGAATGGCTGCATATGGACACTGTTGAGCTGGAGAAGCTCCACTGGACTCAAGACCTACCCCCACTCCGGCAGCAACAGACACAGGAGGTGAGGAGAGCCAGCTGGCCTATAAGGAGCAGAGCAGGGCAGGAGTAGGGCTATGGCTCTTGCGCCCAGAACTCAGGCATTTTTCTTTCCCTGAGCTAGAGAAACATCTTTCCTCTCCCATCACCCTGCCTGGACCCTAAGGCCAGAGGAGCCCCCTTTCCAGTTAGAGGTAGTCGGGACATAAGTCCCGAGAGGCCTGGGGTTTGAGCTGAGGCATGCATGTGGAGAAGTTACTGCTGCTCCCATATTCCTCTTTCTCTTCCCATTAGAGGATGCAGGCCCGATTCAGTCTTCAGGGAGAGCTCCTAGACCCCGATGTGGACCTACCTACCCATCTGGGCCTGCACCACCATGGAGAGGAGGCAGAGGTGAGATATGGGGCTCTGGGAGGACTGGGCAGCTCTTGAAAGTGCTTCTAACAACCTTGTAGAAAAGAACTTCTGGTCAGTTGCCTTGGATGTCCTTTGTACCCCATCCCAGTTCATGGCCTTTCTGCCAATTCAGGTTCTCAGGCTCAAAGTCTTTCTCTTCGTTGCCTCTCATTCCTGGCAGTTGCCAGAACTTGCTGGTTATGTCTCCTCCCCTTGTGAGATGAGAGCCTTGCTCCTCCTTGTCTGCTCAATTGCCACATGTGCCACTCTCCCCACCACACCATTCCATCCCTCACAGAGCTGCCATACTGATGCCCTCTGGCCCAACTCAGACCAAACTTTGCCTCGAAAAGTTTCCTGGCCCCCCTCTGCTCACAGAATAAGGTCTTGGCTCCTTAGCCGGGCAAGATAGTCCCTCCACAGCCTTTCCCTACTGGCGCTTCAGCTCTGCCTCCCTCACTCCTGCTGCTCTAGTCTGCTGCCCACATGCGCTCTGTGCTCAAGCACCTCCTGGGCTCAGTTCCTGAAGCCCACTCTGGGGACTACCTTTACCCTTTGTTCCTTGTCAGGCCATGGAAGCTCTCCCCATTCACTGAGACCACATCACTTTTCCAGATGCCCCTTCTCTGTCCCCTGTTCTCTGGTTGCAAATTAAACAGCAATTACCACATTCTTCCCAACCTTACACCATGGTTACTTGTGTGCAAATCTTACCTTCTTTGCCAATTTGAGGATCCATGGAAAGCAGGGGATACCTACTTTCTTTATCTTCCCCACGCCATGCCTGGGAAATAGAGGGTTGCTGTGTATTTGTTGGGGTTGCTGCCCTTGGGGTCTTAGCTCCTTCTGATTTCTTTTCCCTTCCCCAGAGAGCAGGATACTCCCTGCAGGAGCTGTTCCACCTGACACGCAGCCAGGTGTCCCAACAGAGAGTGCTGGCACTGCATGTGTTGGCCCAGGTTGTCGGCAGGGTGAGTGGTCTGCTGGCCTGGTCCTGCCTGTCCCCACCCCACCCCCCAACCTTAGACTTTCCCACCTCCCACCTCTTTCTCTCTGGCCCACTAGCCCATACACCAGCTGTCTGTGAGTCAGACTGGGAACAGGACAAATACAGGGTCATAGATGGGCAAGGGAAGGTTTAAGACAGAGACTCTGTAAGTCCAGCATCTTCAGCAAGGTTTTATCCTCCTGCTTCCAAGGCCCAGGCTGGTGAGTTTGGGGACCGGCTAGCAGGCAGTGTCTTGCGTCTCCTTTTGGATGCCGGTTTCCTCTTCCTGCTGCGCTTTTCCCTGGATGACAAAGTGAATGGGGTCATCGCAGCTGCCATCCAGGCTCTCCGGTCTCTGCTGGTGGCTCCTAGAGATGAGGTACAACAGGAATAGCAATGGGCTTCAAGGTGTCAGGGTCCCACAGCTCCTGCTGGGCATGCCGTCATTGTGAAGGCGTTGCCAGGCCAAGCAAAGGATGGGCTGGTGGCATCACCCTCTTCTAAAGTTCCCAAAGCACAGGAGCCTTGCCTTTCTGTTTTTTGTGGGTGGTTTCTGCTCTCTACTCCTGGACCCATTTTCTGGCCTGACCACTTCTTCCCTGATTCTCTTCTCTCTGGCAGGAGGTCCTCGATAGCACTTTCTCCTGGTACTGTGGAGCTTTGGTGTACCCTCTGATGCCCAGCCAGGAGGACAGAGAGGATGAGGATGAGGAATCCCCAGGAGAAAAGGCAAAAAGGAAGAGCTCTGAGGAAGGAGACCAGCCTCCATCTGACCTGGCCCGACATGATGTCATCAAGGTAAAGATGCCAGGACAGCTGCACCTGTCCATGACCTTGAGGGCAAGCACATGTTGAATAAGGGATCATCAAAGCCTAGGGCCCAGGTGCATTTGGCTGAGGATTTATCTCTGATCCCCAGGGGCTTCTGGCCACTAACCTGCTGCCTCGGCTGCGCTATGTGCTGGAGGTGACCTGCCCGGGACCTTCTGTGGTCCTTGACATCCTGGCTGTGCTTGTCCGCGTGGCCCGGCATTCCCTGGAGTCGGCTACAAGGGTGAGAAAGAGAAGATGGGAAACAGGCAAAGAGCCAGACTGGGCCTGGTCTTGACTCCAGCCAGCCTCCTACCTCCCTTCTCCTTCTGTCCCTCACAGGTCCTAGAGTGCCCTCGGCTGATAGATACTGTGGTTCGAGAATTCCTCCCGACCAGCTGGTCCCCCATGGGGGTGGAGCCTACCCACAGTCTACACAAAGTGCCCTGTGCTACTGCCATGAAACTACTTCGTGTCCTGGCCTCGGCTGGTAGGAATATTGCTGCCCGGCTGGTGAGCAGGATGCAGGGCAAGGGGCGGGGCCTCAGACAGTACTGGGTTGGGGACTAGTTCTCTGGACTCCGGGTGGCCTGCTCATGCCATCTTCCTCTTGGTCTCTGATCGAATTTGTTGGAAATGCAACAGAGATCACCAGGCTGGAACCTAATCACCTGGAGCCTATTGCTTTCTTTAGGCTTGCTCTGCTCTTACTATATGAAGGGAGGGCTCCCTGCTCCCTGAACCCAGACCAGAAGTGCCATATCCAGATGGGCACTCATCACCCTTAGCCAAGTAGCCCAGGAAAGGTGCCCAGCAAGGGCTTGCTGAAAAGGAGGGGAGTAGGGAAGGAGATGGGAGGGAGGGGTGGTTGAGGTGGTTTCAGCCTGCCCCAGAGTCATGACCTTGTGGCACCAGAGGGGCCTGGGACAGGGCTGAGTTGAGCCAGTCTCCATAGTGAGAGAACCTGAGTCTACTTGGGACTCCCAGATGACCCTGATCCCCACTCTGCCCTCCCTCAGTTGAGCAGCTTTGATCTCGGGAGCCGCCTGTGCCGCTTTATTGCTGAGGCCCCCCAGGAACTGGCCTTACCCCCAGAGGAAGCTGAGACCCTGAGCACGGAGGCCTTACGTCTGTGGGTTGTGGCCGCCTCCTATGGTCAGGGCGGTGACCTTTACAGGTGAGGAGAAACAGTGTAGGCTCCCTTGTAGCCCCCTCCAGTTTGGCACTCTGGCCTAAGCTGATGACAGCCTTGATCAAAGTTTCAAGCTTGGAGGGAAGCTGATAATGAGGAAGAGGGGATTTGGGGAGGAATGAAGAAGGCTTGGAGGTCAGACCACCCAGGGGAGAGTAGAACAAAACTGGGTGAACTGCATTCTGTACACAAAGCACTGGTATCTTGGTGAAATCAGGTTTAAATTCCCTGTTTGGCAGAAGCCTTGAGGGCTGCCTCCTTCTCTTCATTCCCAGCCTGCCTTCCCCCTTGAAACCCTCCAAGAGTACCAAGCCCTGGCGCCTCCCCTCCTGATCCCCTTAATCAGACTACAGATCTCTGGGGCAGGCATTATATCTCCATATCCCTTTGTACACTGTCCTCCCTCAGGGAGCTGTACCCAGTGCTGATGCGTGCCCTGCAGGCTGTGCCCAGGGAGCTCAGCACCCACCCACCTCAGACCCTGGCCGTACAGCGGATAGCCTCGTTGCTCACTCTCCTCACCCATCTGACCCTGGCAGCTGGCAGCACCACCCCTGAACCTGGCAGGTACATTGTAGCCTGCACTGCGGCAGGGACATTCTTCCCTGAGCTCTGGGACAAGTGGTAATGCTCCTCCACAGAGAGAGGGTGGCCAGAGCGTACGGGGGATCGGGGCAGCCAGATCCTTACTGTGACCCCTCTGGCACTCCTGTAGTGATTCTGCTGAAGCCAGTCTGTCGGCCACCCCTCCCTTGATCACTTGGACACAGGTGTCTGGGCTCCAGCCTCTCGTGGAGCCATGTCTAAGACAGACCTTGAAGTCACTGCCCAGACCTGAGACGTGGAATGCTCTGGGCCCAGTGCCTACTGCCTGCCTTCTCTTCCTGGACGCCTACTACCAGGCTTGGAGCCAGCAGGTGAGTGTTGCCTGCCTGCTTGCCACCAGGCCCTGCCTCCCGCATAACACTGCACCCCTTTTCTCCCTCTCTGTCTCTACCTCTCCACTCCTGCCTCCCCATTCTCACCATTTCCTCCTTTCCACCTTTTCTCTCTTACTTTTCTTCCTCTGTCCACCTCCATATCCACTGGAGCTGCCAAAGAGCCGTGCTGGGGGCATCAGAGAACCCCAAGCAGTGGCCCAGCTGCCCTGCCCCTTTATGCCCTCAGGACCTGTGGGGTCTTCTCTCCCTCCAGAAGGGTCAAAAGGCAGAAGCCCTGAAACGCTGCCTCCTTCTGGGCTCTCAGAATCATGGGCCTGGCCTGGGTACACAGGCCCTGGGAGAATGGGTGTCCTCATGTCTGCTCAGTGAGCCTTGCTCCTCTAGCCAAGCTCGTGCCCAGGGGATTGGCTTCAGGACATAGAGCGTCTGTCGGAGGACCTGCTGCTGCCCCTGCTGGGCCAGCCCACTCTGGGCAGCCTGTGGGATTCCCTTGGGTATGTACTGTGTGTGCAGTTGGGGTGGGGAGGAAGGAGGAGGAGCTTCTCTCTTTGTGGGTTCCCTGGGTCTAGCTCCCTCGTCCAGCCCAAGTGGAACCCCTCAGCCCAGGGGAAACCTGAATCCCTAGCAGGCAGCAGTTGGGGGCTCCAAGGCTGGCCTTGGTCGTAGACCAAGCAGCTCTTTTGCAGCCTTACATACATCAGGCCAAAACTCCCCTCAGCTTCTTCATTCTGCCTCCAGGCGCTGCTCTCTGCTCTGTAACCCAGAGTCCTGTGCTCCAGTCCCTGAAGCTGTGCCCAGCCTTGTGTCACTGGGCTGCACAGGAGGACATCACCCTTTCAGTTTAGCTGGCTCAGCCTCACCCTTCCCGTTCCTCACTGCCCTCCTCTCTCTTTTCAACACCCTGGCCCAGATCCACAAGGGTCTATGTGACCAGGTGAGTCCTAAGTGCCTGGTTAAGGGCCAGGCAGGGGGCCAAAATAGCAGGGGTCAGAAAGAAGTGGGGGTACCCCTTGGGAAGGGAGGTCTCCTCTGCCTGCATGTATTTCTGTGAGTTTTGGGAGTGGGCAGCCACCTGGGGGACTCCAGAAGAGATCAAATCACCTTCCAGATTGGAACAAGCTTGCTTTTCCTCAGCTGGCTGTCATATTGGCTGCCCCAGGACTCCAGAACTACTTCCTCCAATGTGTGGCTCCCGTGGCTACCCCACAACTCACGCCCTTTTCTGCATGGGCCCTGCGCCATGAGTACCACCTGCAGTACCTGGCACTCACCCTGGCCCAGAGAGCGGTGGGTGTCCCCAAACCCCCCATACCTGTATCCACCTGTACCCCCATCCCCATTCTGCTTCTCTGGAACTTGTGCTGCTTCTGGCAGGCCATGCAGTTCCTATTTTCCTCCAGACATGCCCAGGATCTTTGCCCTGCAGCACATATCCTCTTTGCTTATATCCTCTTCCTCACTTCTCTTTGCTTTGTTCCCTCTCACTCCCTCTGCCTCCCCCCACTCCACCCCTGCTTTTCTGTCCACAGGCAACATTCCAGCCAGTACCAGCCACCAGAGCTGCCCTCCATCATGGCATGGCCTTGGCCCTGCTGAGCCGGCTGCTGCCTGGAAGTGATCACCTCGCCCATGAGCTGCTGCGGAGCTGTATATTCCGGCTGGAGTTCCTCCCGTAAGGCTGGGCATGGTGGTAGCGACTCAGCCCTTTGACAGGCTTCTGTGGTTATTGACAGAGCAGCCCTGAATTTGGAGCCAGGAGAACCTAGGTTTAATTCTTTCTTCCATGGATTATGCTTAGCTCTCTGAGCTTCCACTTCCTAATCAGTAAGGCACACTGATTAAAGTACCCACACTAAGAGAACTGTGAGACTTCAGTGTGACTGTATGGCTCAAAAGTGGTATGTAAACTAGCTGTACAACATGTAATAGTTATTTGGTTGGTTACTAAGCACTAACTCTGTATCTCGTATTCCCTTAAAAATCTGTATTTTAAGTATTTTACCAGTACCATGAGATGGGTATTATTGTTATCCCCATTTTACTATGAAGAAACTAAAGCACAGAGAAATTCTGGAAACCTGCACCTGGGCAGCTCTCTAGTGTCCATCCTCTTAACTGCTACACACACTACGTGGAAGATTATTACGGGAATAAGGGAGGCACAGGATTGGACTTAGGAACTTCTGGGAAGCCCTGGAGAGCTGCATGGCCCTCTGGGTGTGTGGTTCCAGCCCTCATTTTTTACTTTTGGGCCGTGTTACAGGGAAGGAGCATCAGGGGGTCCAGAAGCAGCTGACTTCTCTGACCGGCTCTCCTTGGGGAGTGGCAGGGATCTTGGGTATGGGCGAGGAGCCCTACTGGCTCAGGCCTGCCAGGACCTCCCCAGCATCCGCGGCTGCTACCTGACCCACTGCTCACTAAACCGAGCCAGCCTGCTAGCCTCTCAGGCCTTGCCTAGAGGGCAGCTGCAGAGAGTCCCAGCCCTGCTGCTCCCTGTTCCCAAGGAACCGCTGCTGCCCACCGACTGGCCTTTCCTGCCTTTGGTTCACCTCTACCACCAGGCCTCAGACACCCCCTCGGGGCTCCCTCCTGCTGATGCCGTGGGCACAGCCATGCGGGCCCTGCAGTGGGTGCTACTCCTGGAGAGCTGGCGCCCCCAGGCCCTCTGGGCTGTGCCTCCTGCTGCCCGCCTGGCATGGCTCATGTGTGTGTTCCTGGTGGACGGTGAACTGTTCCGGGAGACCCCAATACAACATCTGGTGGCAGCCCTCCTGGCTCGGCTCTGCCAGCCTGAAGTCCTGCCAAACCTCAACCTGGATTGCCCACTTCCTGGCCTGACATCTTTTCCTGACCTCTATGCCAACTTCCTCGAGCATTTCGAGGCTGTCTCTTTTGGAGACCACCTCTTTGGAGCTCTGGTTCTCCTTCCCCTGCAGCGTCGCTTCAGTGTCACTCTGCGCCTCGCCCTCTTTGGGGAGCACGTGGGAGCCTTGCGAGCTCTGGGCCTGCCTCTACCCCAGGTACTTTTTCCACTCACGGAGCCTACCAAGGGCATCCTATTCGGGCCCCAGGGGCAATTCTAAGCACTGGGGAGTTTTGGTGGGCCTCAGGTTCCTTACTTTATTTCTGGGGGCACTTTGAGGAGATTAAGAGAATCCGTGGAAAGGGTTTAACATGGTGTCTGGCATTATATTAGGTATTTGTTCTTATTAACAAGGCATGGCTCCTAAATTATTCAGATTCTAGGTGTTAAGTCAGGATTCAAAGAAGGGAAAAATCAAAGGGGATTTCCCATAAGGAGAATATTTTGAGGAAGAAGCAGGGAGACCTGAGCACTTAAGATTGGGTAGAATTTGGATTGTTGAAAAGGAAGGACAGAATGTACCTAGTGGAACAGCAGAAGCAGAAGCTCACAGGTAGTGAGGAATATGGTAGAGTAGGTTGGTGGGAGGAGGGAGGAATCTAGAACAGATTTCAGTTTGGGAAATTGTTGAAGACAAGGCCAGTTAAGTCTTAGAGGGCCTCAGATTTTAGGCTAAGGAGTTAAATTTTTTTTTTATTATTAAGATGTCATTGATATACACTCTTACAAAGGTTTCACATGAAAAACAATGTGGTTACTACATTCACCCATATCTTCAAGTCCCCCCCAAACTCCATTAAAGTCACTGTCCATCAGTGTAGTAACATGCCACAGAGTCATTACTTGTCTTCTCTGTGCTACACTGTCTTCCCTGTGATCCCACACACTATGTGTACTAATCATAATACCCTTCAATCCCCTTCTCCCTCCCTCCCCACCCCTCCCTTTGGTAGTCCCTTCTTGGAGTCTGTGAGTCTGCTGCTGTTTTGTTACTTCAGTTTTGCTTCATCATTATACTCCACAGATGAGTGAAATCATTTGGTACTTGTCTTTTTCCTCCTGGCTTATTTCATAGAGCATAATACCCTCTAGCTTAAGGAGTTAAATTTTTTTTTTTATCATTAATCTACAATTACATGAAGAACATTATGTTTACTAGGGTCCCACCTTCACAAGTTCCCCCCATAAACCCCATTACAGTCACTGCCCATCAGTGTAGTAAGATGTTGTAGAATCACTACTTGTCTTCTCTGTGTTGCACAGCCCTCCCCGTGCCCCCCTCCACATTATACATACTAACCTTAATGCCCCCTTTCTTTTTCCCCACCCTTACCCCTCTCTTCCCTCCCATCCTCCCCAGTCCCTTTCCCTTTGGTAACTGTTAGCCCATTCTTGGGTTCTGTGATTCTGCTGCTGTTTTGTTTTTAAGGAGTTAAGTTTATAAGCTGAAAGAGTTGCTGTTTTAAGGCTTGGTTTTTTTATTTTCTTTATAAGTTATTCTGGTAACTTAAAATATAAATGTTTTAATATATAAATCCAGTTAATATATGTTTATAAAATATATTTACATAAGAAACTAAAAGCTAAGTATAAAATATTTTTAAGAATTAGAAAGATCATATTCATCCCATAATCTCACTGCCCAGTGGTAACCATTTTGATTTTGACTTATGTTTTTCTAGTTTTCTTTATGTGCATACATTTTTTTATAAAAGTGGGATCACTTCATGTTTTCTTCACCATTGCATAATAAGCATTTCCCACATCATTAATATTCTAAGAAATCAACTTTTTATTCTTATGTAATAATAATAAATTTTTTTATCAGACCCCTTGGGCATGAAAGTTGTTTGTGATTTTTTGCTATTTTAAGTAACACTGATATAAATACCATTTAGCAAACTTTATCTTATTTCCGTTCTAATCATTTTTGCATGGAATTAAGTATAATTTTTAGAAAGAAAATTACTGGTTGTTCAGAAAATGAACTTTTGAAAGGTTAAATATAACTAACTGAGCAGTTGAACATGACATTTTGAAAATTTTCATCTTAACTAAATAAAACAAACAATAGTAGGCAGTAGAAATTCACAGCTGCCTCTCAGTTTCCCAGGTACCCATACTCTCCAGCTTTTTAGTCTTTAACTTTCATCCTTGTGATAGAGACCAATGTCCACTCAGGACCAGAGCTCTGCCCTGATGATCTGGTTCATGTGACCATCAGCCATCCACTCTGTTGTCCAGTGACACACATTCCTACCCTCACTCAGCATGTCTTATTTTGTCTGTCACAGTTGCCTGTGTCCCTGGAGTGCTACACAGGGCCTCCCGAAGATAACCTGGCCCTCCTTCAGCTCTACTTCCGGGCCCTGGTTACTGGTACACTCCGTCTGCACTGGTGCCCTGTGCTCTATGCTGTGGCTGTGGCTCATGTCAATAGCTTCATCTTCTCCCAGGACCCAAAGAGCTCAGTAAGTTACATCCCCTTCTCCAAGGGGAGGAAGGGAGCCTGTAATTGAGCTGCCTGTGGGCCAGCTGGGGAGGAGGCAAGGGCCAGGCGAGGCCCTTCTCCCAGTGCCACCTCTCCCTGTTCTGCCACTAGGATGAGGTGAAAGCTGCTGGCAGAAGCATGCTGCAGAAAACTTGGCTGCTGGCAGATGAGGTAGGGCAGGGAACATCATGGAGGGTGGGAAAAGAGTGGGTCTTGGAGACAAAGTTCTCAGTAGGATCTCACTACCCACTTAATAAAGTTTCTTTCCTCTGCAGGGTCTCCGGCAGCATCTCCTCCACTATAAACTTCCTAATTCTGCCCTCCCAGAGGGCTTTGAACTATATCCCCAGTTGCCTCCTCTGCGTCAGCAGTTCCTCCAAAGACTGACCTCAGGGATGATCCAAAAGGGGGTATCGGAGACCTAGTATAGCTGCTACAAAGGAAAAGAAGGATACATTCTTCTCAGGCTCACCAGCAGATGCCAGGCTAGGCAGAAGGGCTTTTTGTCTCTAAGGGAGGGCAGGAGACAGGAACAGAAGGCTTGTCTTCCTGGGAGCAGGCTGTTTGCAATTTTTTGGAGCAGAATGAGCCCTACCATTGTATTCTGGTATCTGGAGCTTCTGAGGGTCTGTGCTGGGAGTGAAGGGTGACTTAGCTATTTACCCTGTCTTGAGGACGAGACACACTAAGTACACCACTGTTTCCTCCCTCTCCTCCTCCTGCCCCAGGCCAAGGTGTATGAATGTTATACACTGAATGAAGCTTGCACTGAAATTAAAAAAAATATCTCCTGGGTATCTGATTTGGTCTCATTTCAGACATATTAGTTAAGGATTGTTACTAAGAGATGGGTTATCCCAGGGGAAGAAGCGGGACTACTGGGAGAGAGATGGGGGAAGAATCAAGTGGGATGTGAAAATGGAGTCCACGTCTGGGACAGTGAAAATGTGGGTCCCAGTCTGGAGTGGATCCAGGCCAGGGCAATGCTCTTTGGAATGGGGTACTTCTGGAAAGGCTCTCAGCAGTCCACTTGGAGTGTCCTTAGTGAGGTCAGCATCTTATCTCCTTATGGTCTCTTTCCATCAACTGCTATATCAAGACATAAAGAAGCCAAAAATCAGACCTGTGCGGCAGCTGTCTTAATCTGTTTGGGCTGCCATAACAGAATACCACACAGACTGGGTGGTTTATAAACAACAGAAATTTATTTATTATGGTTCTGGAAGCTAGGAAGACCAAGATCTGCTGGCACATTTGGTGTCTGGTGAGGGCCCATTTCCTCACATGGCAAAAGAGACATAGGAGCTCTCTGAGTCTTTTTACAAGGGTACTAATCCTGTTGCACATGTGAGGAAACCCTCATGACCTAATCACTTCCCAGAGGCCCCCGCCAGACACCCTCACACTGGAATTCGGTTTCAGCAAATTTGGCGGCAAGCAACTTTCAGTCTGTAGCACTGTCCTACAATACCCCTCTGCTGTGGGCTTTATTGGTGGTAGGTCCCAACTGCAGAGTTGTGGGTCAAAGTGTAAACTGGTTCATTGGTTCATCTCTCTTGGTAGAGTGTCCAGGTGGTTCTTTTGTCTGAATTCTAATATTTAAGTTTTCTTAGTGTCATTTGCTGTGTGGTAATACTTACCATTGCATTTGCAGGTCACCAGAGTGAGTGTGTGCCGTCAGTAGGTAGAACCCACTCCCCATTAGTGGAACTGCTAGACACAGAATTATGTAATAGGTTTCATTAAGCAAATACAGTATCTGCAAACAACAATACTCAAACTTAAGTGATAAAAAACACCTGGAGAGTGTGTTAAAACAGATTGTTGGCCCTATACCAGTGTTTCTGATTTGGTAGTTCTAGGGTGAAACCCAAGAATTTGCATTTCTAGCAAGTTCCCAGGTGATGCTGTGAGGCTGTCCAGGCCCAACCACTTCAAGAACTATTGACTCACTGTGACCTTGCAAAATAAATTCTTGTCATCTCATAGTAGGTTATCTACAGAGTTAAATGTGGCATGGTTACCAGGGTGGGTATGTACATAATCACTGTTAGATCATTTCTGGCACTATATACTCAGCTTTACCAAGTAGCTAACTACTCTTTTTTCAAGTGTTTTCTTTTAAACATAGATGTCAGTCTTTATTAGTATTTTGTGCAAAAGAATGAGGAAGACAAAAGACTGTCTGAAGGCTGAGTGGCCCTCAACAGTTGTAGGGGTGCCTTGTAGGTTACAGAGCAATTTCCCGTCATGTGATCTTAACAGGTGGTGGGGACAGCTGTGACCTGTGCACCATCACCCACTGATTAGGGATGTTAGTACTAGCACTCATCTGACATCAGGATCAGGCTCTCACCCCGTGGGAGTAAGAAGTTGTGCATAGAATTAACATAGGCAGTGGAATTGTATGAGGTGAACCCGGAGATGCATGTTTTTGAGGGCAATGGTTCTGCCTTGCAGTACAAGGGCACTGACAGACACATAATTTAAAAGCGGTGATGCCTTGGGGCAGGTTGAAAGCATTTCCCATGTGTTATCAACCCCCACCCCCCACTACCAATGAAGTGCAAACCCCACTGCTCCTGATGGCTAGAAATGTAGAAACCCATTGGGGTGTGGGGTGTGGCTCTCAACTTTCTCAAGCTCCTGCCTCAAAAGGGTGGGGTCATTCTTCCCCACCCCCATCTTATACCGGCACCGTTCCCTGGAGCAGCCAGCAGCAGACCCAATGGGCAAAGACAGTCCTTGGGTGCAAGCTCCGAAAGGCTTTTCCAAGTAGTGTGGGGACCTCGCTGGCCATACACCCCGCCCTTCCCTCCGACAACCCGGGGTCTGAAATGGATGTGGCCAGGCAGGCTTTAGGACCCCGCGGTACCTAGCAAGCAGCTGCACACTCCTGGAAGTGGCGATCGGGGACGAGGTGGCAAGGTCTGCGCCAGCAACTCCAGCGGCGGCAGAGCAAACGCGATGGGCCGCTCTGGCCGGCTACTGCTGTGGCTCGGAGCCGCAGGTAAGTGCCTTCGGGCAGTCAGGCAACCGTCCGACCAGAGGCGCCTTTTTAGGCTTGGGTGCGGCGGTCGCAGAAGACCGGGTCCCAGTGGCCTCCAGCCGTCTCGAACTCTGGCGGCCAAAGCTCTCGGTCGGGTTCTCGCGCAGTGCAGTACGTGCTTGCATCCGAGGATCCCGATCACGCATCTTGGGCAAGAGGGACGGACAGGCCCTGGGGTCTCAGCAACGCCTGGGGTTGGGACCAAGCCAAGTCGAAGAAAGGACGCGGGGCCTGGAGGACTGAGCTCAGTGCGGCCCTCAAGTCATTCACCGGGAAGGGCTCTCCCGCGAAGAAACTTGCAGAGTTGCCAACCCGCATCTTGCAGGGCTTGGGCGGCCAGGGTTGGATTGGGGCCGGCTTCCAGACGCTGGTGTTCCTGGCTGGGTGGAGTTAAGGGCGTGGCCGCGAGAGGCAAGGGCTGGCTGTGAAGAGTTTATCTGCTGTCCTCCGTAAACATCCTGCCCTTATCCTAATCCCACTGTCTCCCTGTCACCTTTCAGGAGCCATTCTCTGCTCCAGTTCGGGGTCTCAGGTGCTAGTTCCAAACCCCTGGTACTCCAACGTCACCTACCCGCCTAGTGGTCTGGAGCCAGCCTCTCCCTTAATTTTCCCAGGTGAGCACCTTCCTACCTTTTCCGCTCACCATCCCAGGCCCAGGCATGTGCTGTATGACCCTTCGCTCTCTCCCTGCTCCCAGGCACCGAGGGGCCTTGGCTCTTCTCCACCTGCGGGGCCAGCGGGCGGCGCGGGCCCACACAAACACAGTGCGACAGGGCATATGCCGGCAGCAGCGTGGTGGTGACAGTGGGGACCACCGGGCCTCTGAGAGGCGTGCAGTTGTGGCAGGCGCCACGCCCTGGCCAGTACCTGTAAGTGCGGAGCAGGGATGGAAGTGGGTGGTGACCTGGGAGTCTGAGGTTCTGCCCTCAGGGGAATGAAGGTCACGTGTGCCCCACGCTGCATCGTAGGGTCTTCCGCAGCCACTGGTGGCCCAGGCGACCTTGACTGCCCCTTCTAACAGCGGAATCCGGGGAAACGTGGCAATAGTGGCCACTGAGTTAGCTGGTACCTGGAAGGAAGCCTGTTCCCACCAAGTGGAGGGCCCGTACCCAGAGCGGTGCCAACGGGTGGCTTGAACCTGCCCTCATGTCCATTAAGCCTACTGAAATAAGTATAAATCTGATTTTATGGTGTGTAAAAGTTTCCCCATCCCTTCAAAATCAGCGAATGGCCTCTAAGTGCCTCAGATAAATTCTGGAGCCAATCTCTGCCCCAGAAGGGTGGCCCAAAGACCGAAGGTCGAAGGCCGGGGACTCAGCACCTGCTTTCCGCAGTATCTCAGCCTACGGAGCCGCGGGCGGCAAAGGCGCCAAGAACCACCTGTCGCGGGCTCATGGAGTCTTCGTCTCGACCGTCTTCTCCCTTGCTCTCGGAGAGCCGCTTTACATCATCGTGGGACAGCAGGGAGAGGATGCCTGTCCCGGAGTACGAGAAGCCAGGGGAAGGGGTGGTTCAAGTACCCCAAGACGAAGTCAGGATGGCGGGCGGGGGCGTTTCGGGGTGTTCAGACATCTGCGCTGCGAGGAGAGTGCCTGGGGCCTCGCTGATTTCCGGCGCCCGATGCCCGCAGGGGAGCCAGGAGAGCCAGCTCGTCTGCCTCGGAGAGTCTCGGGCGGCTGAGGAGCACGCAACAGATGGGACTGAAGGGACTCCCGGATCGCGGCCCTGGGCCGGAGGCGGCGGGGGTGGCGGAGGCGCCACCTACGTCTTTCGGGTTTGTGCTTGCTTCCTCGAAGTCCGCTCCCGCCCCTAGCGCTTAGCACTGGCATCCCAACCCTCTCCGCGGGTGCGCACTGACAAATTCCATGTACGGGCCTTGGGGTCCCCAAATCCCTCAGCCCGGCTGGGAACCCCGTCCCTTACAACAATCGCTGGGGCGGGAACCCTCGCTCAGTGCCCGGGTCCTCGCTCAACGGCCGGCGGGCGCGTCCCTGAACGTGCCGCTGGCCCCGCAGCTGAGCGCTGGCAAGCTGGAGCCGCTGCTGGTGGCGGCCGGCGGAGGCGGTCGGGCCTATCTGAGGCGGCAGGACCGAGGCGGGACTCAGGCCGCCGCGGAGAAACTGGAGAATCGTTCGGCGGCGCCCGGGAGCAGCGGGAGAGGCGGGGCGGCAGGTGAGGTCGCGGGGGCGGTGGGAGAGGCCAGCTCGCACCCCATCCCGCTGCCAGCCATCCTGCTGTTGCTCCACAGGTGGAGGGGGCGGCTGGACGTCGAGGGCCCCCTCTCCGCAGGCCGGCCGCTCCTTGCAGGAGGGAGCGGAGGGCGGCCAGGGCTGCGCAGAGGCCTGGGCCACGCTTGGCTGGGCTGCGGCCGGAGGCTTCGGGGGCGGCGGAGGGGCCTGCACTGCGGGTGGAGGCGGCGGTGGCTACCAGGGTAGGTGCACCCTTGGGGAGGGCGGCCGGGCAGCCCCCAGGGTGAAGTGAGGCTAGGGCCTTAGAACAGGCCAAGTCCTGCTGAAGGATAGGAAAGAAAGTTGAGCTCTGCCGCGCAGGCCAGAGCAGGTTGAATAACAGCATTTAGAAAAAGAGATCACAGAAGTGCAAAACACACCTGCGGAATGGAGTCCCTAGATTTCCATTTAAATCCAGGATCTTTATCATAACAACAGATCCTCTCTTTCTCTACAACAGTCCCAACATTTTAGAGCTGGCTGAGTTAACAGGCTGAGCAGGAAGGCAGAAAGACAGGGATATTTAAGTCAATATTCTCAGTTCTCATAGCATGATCCCTGAACCAGCAGCATTACCTAAATTAGAAATGTAAATTCTCAGCCTCTCTGCGGCCTACTGAATCAGACACTCTAAGGCAGGATCCCAGCCATCTTTGTTTTAACCAGTCCTCTAAGTGATTCTAATACACTGTAGAGTTTGGAAACCACCAGTATAAAGAAACAGCCCTTGTGTCTTTCTGAGCTGTATACTGTTCATAAGTACTACGTACACATATTCTCCATTATCACAGAAATGGAACATGTGGGTTGGGCCTCTCCATTTTATAGCTAAGGACATGGGACCAGAGGGATTCAGACAGACAAGGAGGTATCTCAACCAGCCTGAGCCAGGCCTTCAGGTCCCAGCTGAAGACTCCCTCCCCACCTCTCTGGCTCCTCTACTGGCACTTGTGAGCTGGCAGCCCCTGTACAGTAATGTTATTGCAGAGAAGGCCATACTGTGATTTCCACTGGGAGACCAGCTTCCCCACTGTTCATATACCAGCTTCCCAGCTGTGAGGCAGCTGTGTGTCCTTTCCTCCCCCAACTTTCCAATTTCCAGGGGGTGATGCTTCAGAGACTGACATCCTCTGGGCTGATGGGGAAGATGGGGTATCCTTCATACACCCCAGCAGTGAGCTGTATCTTCAGCCTCTGGCAGGTACTGGCCCCAGCCCTCCACCTTTCAGCCTGACCTAGTCCTTTTCCTCAGTCCCTAAGCCCACTTCCATCTGAGCCACCAACTCTGCATTGTGAATGACCTAGTTCTTGCACAGCCCAAGCATACTTGAGATTCTCCCTGTCTAGAATACTTGGGAACTGGGCTGTCAGTTGTGATGCCATTATGGGGCATTCTGGGATGCTTGCCAAATATCTCCTTGCTATGAAGTCTTCTCAGATACCTGTGAGCACAAGGATCCCAGAAGTAGTATGCAAACTTGACAGAATTCCCCCCAGCTCTCTCACCCACCTTTAAATAGTTGGTACTACTCCTTATTCCAAAATCCAGGGCCAGAATTAACCATGTAACAGGAAGAACTATGCACATCTCCACTTCACTCTGTTCTTTTACTTATAGTCATGGAAAGCCATGGAGAGGTAGAGATCCGACTGCACCTCAATTGCAGTCATTGCCTTTTGAAAGACTGCCAGTGGCAGGCCAAATGCATGTGCCCAGAGGGCCTGGAGCTAGCTACGGATAACATCACCTGTGTGGGTATGTTCTGGTCTGGACTCCTGGGACCACGGGCTGGGAGGAGCAGTAGGGAAAGATGCCTGCTGTGTGCCAGGTACCAGGCACCATGTTGGGTGCTAGACAGGAGACTGGAGATGCATCAGTGTATGCTCTGTCTTCACGGAACATGTAGTCTAGTGGTCTAGTGTGAGAGGGGCACACACTCTCTATCATCACTGACCTACCTACCTACCTACACCTCTAGGTATCTATGTATCTAGACACAAATATAGATATATATCAAGGTAACAATTGCCGTGGGAGGAATTCAGTGTTTTTTAGGAGCTCTCAGGTTACTTTTGTCTAGGATAAGTGGGGAAAGTAGCATGGAAAAGTTAACACTTGAGCTGAGTCTTGAGGTATGGGTAAAACATTGGGTAGATGGACAGAAAAGAGCTTTCCACTGAAGGTGTCTCTCTTTTGCCCTAGACCTGCCCACTGCCCCAGGCCCTCTGTTTCTGTTGATGGCTGTAGTGGTGGCCTCTACATTGAGCCTTCTTATGGTGTGTGGGGTCCTGATTCTGGGTAAGAAGCATCCAGCAGGCAGGGACGATTCAAGGCTGTCTACCTCCTCTGAACCCTGTGGAGTCCCAGCAACAGACATGGCTGATCTCAAGAGTCCTCTTTCCAGAAGAGCAGGATGGACTCTTTTGGGGTTCTAAGAATAGAAGCAGCTGGGAAGGCCTGGAGAAAATGTTTGCCTTAATGAGCATCTGGAGAGGTGTTCTGGGCAGGGGGAGGCAAAGCAGAGTGGGCCTGATGGTTTCCCTTGTGTAGAGGACATGGAGAACAGGGAAGAGCCAAAAGAGAAAGTCACTTGTCCAAGGTTAGCTGTCATCTCCAGTTCTGGGATGGTGAGAGCCTATTATATGATTCCTTTGGAGCAAGGGTTGCAGACACCCAGAGGGTGTCTGCAAAGAACAAAGGAAAAGCTTCATCACAGCCTCCCACCCCCACCCTTACCCCACACATGCTTCTCCCACCCTCAGTGAACCATAAGAGGTGGCTGGGCCTGTGGGGGACAAGGCTGCCAGGTCCTGAGCTCGAGCTGAGCAAGCTTCGAACCTCCACCATCAAGACAGCCCCCAATCCCTACTACTGCCAGGTGAGGTCTGGCCCAGCGCAGTCTTGGCCTCTGCCTCCAGGGCTTACTGAGGTTTCCCCAGCTAATGTCACTCTGCTCAGGTGAGTCCTCCCCCTCCTTCCTATACATGCTGAATCCCTACCCAATTCCATTCCCTGCTGTGGTGAATTATGGATCCCAGGGAGCATCTGGCCCAAACCCCTTGTGTAGAGGAGATGGAGGCCCGGGATGCTCCAAAAGGGAAAGTCACTTGTCCAAGGTTAGCTTTCATCCCCAGTTCTGGGATGGTGGGACCCTATAACATGATTCCTTTGGAGCAAGGGTTCCTTCCACCCCAGGGTGTCTGCAAAGACCAAAGGAAAGGCTTCATCACAGACTTCCACCCCTACTCTGGTCCCACACATGCACTCTTTTCTGACCTGGCTTTGTGCCAGCCAACATCACCTCTGCAGGGCCCTCAGATAGACCAGCTGGGCATATGGCTGGAGGTTGGGGGAGACAGGGGGTGGGTAAGGGAGGTAAAGGAGGCCTAGATCCTCTAGGACCCTTCTCCAGGCCCAGCCAACCACTCCCTTCCAACCTGTCTTCCTGCAGAGCCCTGGGCCATGGTGCCTTTGGAGAGGTCTATGAGGGACTGGTAATTGGCCTTCCTGGGGACCCCAGCCCCCTACAGGTGGCTATCAAGGTAAGATGGCTGGGACTTCTGGCTGGGGTAGGAGAGCAGAACTCCACAGAGGAAGGAACAATTACTGAAGCTAGTGTCAACTGCCTTCCTGAACTGTCTGGGGGAGCTTAGGACATCTGTACCCTGTTGCTCTCCAGACCCTACCAGGACTCTGCTCTCGTCACGACGAGCTGGATTTCCTCATGGAGGCGCTCATCATCAGGTATGCCTGTGGCCAGGGGCAGGGGTGGAAGTTGGGAGAGAGACACCCAGAACTGTTGCAGGAACAGCCTGTCTTCATCCTGGAGCTGAGAGGTACCAAGTCTAGGGACATAGAGATCCTCTACAGTTTTAGGGAACCTAGAGCATGGTTCCTCTCCCTGCTGGTGATGGGGTATATATACCATCTGCTCAGCAAGTTCAGCCATCAGAACATTGTACGCTGTGTGGGACTCAGCCTCCAGGCTGCCCCTCGCCTAATTCTGCTGGAGTTGATGTCTGGAGGGGACATGAAGAGTTTCCTGAGGCACAGTCGGCTGCACCTGGTAAGACCCTTCTCCCAGCTCTCCAGGCCCTTTTAAAGACCCTGTCCCTGTGTCCCAAAACCTGCATGGATTAATGTACCCTCTGCCTGACCCAGGCTCAGCCCTCACCTCTAGTCATGCAGGACCTGCTCCAGCTGGCCAAGGACATAGCCCAGGGCTGCCACTACCTGGAGGAAAACCACTTCATCCACAGGTGGGGATTGAGTTGGCTTGTGAGAACCCCAGCCCAATTCCTTCCCCAAGGAACAATCCTTTCACATAACTTTTAAGAAAATAGATCAGGATCTAGCTTCTGAGTTATGGCAATGATATTTTGCCCAACTCTGCAGGGATATTGCTGCCAGGAACTGTCTGCTGAGCTGCACTGGGCCCAACCGAGTGGCCAAGATTGGGGACTTTGGGATGGCAAGAGATATCTACAGGTGTGGGGCCTGGAGAGATGGGGAAGTCTGCTGCTCCAAAGGAATTTACCAGCACCCTGCTGGTATATGAACAACTCATCACTCCCCTCCTCCCCCCCGTAGAGCCAGTTATTACTGCAAGGGAGGCCAGTCTCTGCTGCCAGTCAAGTGGATGCCCCCAGAGGCCTTCCTGGAGGGCATCTTCACATCCAAAACAGACTCCTGGTGATAATACGCCCTCCCCCCTCCCCTACCCACCTTGGGATTATGTGAGGGAGAGGGATGGTGTGCCTGATGGGCTTCATTCGGATCATCTCACTTGTGATGCAGGTCTTTTGGGGTGCTACTCTGGGAGATCTTCTCACTGGGCTACATGCCCTACCCCGGGCGCACCAACCAGGAGGTGCTGAACTTCGTTGTTGGAGGGGGACGGATGGACTCTCCCAGGGGCTGTCCAGGGCCTGTGTGAGTATGGAGCGTTGTCCAGGGAGGTAGTCCTTCACAATCATGAGTGGACACCAGCCCCTGCCTCTCCCCAGGTACCATATCATGACCCGGTGTTGGCAGCACCAGCCTGAACTCCGCCCTGGTTTTGACAGCATCTTGGAGCATCTTCAGTACTGCATTCAGGTGTGCCCCTGCCCTCCCCTGCCCATCCTGGTCTTGAAAGTCAGGAGAGAAGCCATAAAAATGCTGTGGCTCCCTTCTTCCCTACCTTCCCATTACAGGACCCTGAGGTGCTGAATTCACCCCTGCTAATGGAGCTGGGACCCAACCTGGAGGAAAAAGGGGCTTCTGAGCTGGGGAGCAGGTCTTTGGAGAGCCTAAGCTCCCCACAGGCCCAGGAACTAAATCTGGAGAGCTTGAACAGCTGGAGAGGGAGCTTTCATGGCTCCTGGCTGTCCTCTGGCCTCAAGCCCCCCAAACCCAGACGCCTCCAACCTCAGAACCTTTGGAATCCAACCTATGGCTCCTGGGCCCCAAGGGGCCCTGAGGGTGAGGACTCAGGCACTGAAGGTAGCACCGGTTCCTCCCCACACTCCTCCCCAGGCTTCTAGGTAGCTTGCTAGTCAGGTAGCCTCTGCCCCCTGCAGTCTGTGCTGTATGTCTGGGCCTGTCTCAGGGCTGGCCTGTCACCACTGGACTCTCCATCCTGAAAACCAGCCCTAAGCCTCCTAGGGAAGAATCTGGCCACTCCCAGCCTTTGATCTTTGGGACCAGCAGCTACCCTCCATCCCCAAGTGTGGGTGGAGAGTTGAAATTATCTCCTGCAGGATGTCTTCTCTGGTTGCTCTTCCCCCATGAGCATCCTTCATCTGGGCAGCCCCCCACCTCCACAGATACCTCTAATAAAGAGCTCTTCTCATATTCTCCAGTGATCTGGGTGTGCATGACTGATGCCAAGGAACTAAGAGGGAGCAGAGGAGGGAGGGGACTAGGCTTGAGTAGCCAAAGCTGGTGTCTTTGAGTTTTATTGGGAAAGGGAGTAAGTCCATTGTAGTGTGGGAGGTTAGACCAGTAGAGCTAGTGCCTGAAAATAAAATGCATTATCTGGCCTCTCTGGAGAGACACTTAGTCTGCTCAGAAGAGCTGGGCTGAGGAGGAAGCCCATTGTCCCACTCTACGCCCCCCACCCTCACCCCATAGGTCAGTGTCACTGGCTCTGAGAACGCTGGGCTTGCATGGGGGACAGACCCCCTCCCCTCTCTGCGCGTGCAGAGCGCCCATAGTGGTTGACACCTGGCCCTGCAGGACCGTGTGAACCGCCCCGCACCGCGGGTTTCCGTCTCTCTCCGGCATGCACTGGCGCGGCGCAGCCACCGGTCCGTCTGTTAGACCCGCCGGTCGGCCAGGGAACAGGGGCCCAGCCTCATCTCTCAGCCAGGCTGGCCAGGATGCCAATGAGATTGTCCAGCCCCAGCAAATAGCCGTCCTCACGATTGCCCTCCTCCCAGGGCCGCCTGTGGTCCAGGGTTCGGCCGTCCGGAAGGGGCGTGGTCTTGCCGAAGTCAATGAGCCACACACCGGCGCGATGGAAGTGATCGTGCACGAAGAGGAGTGAGCTGCCAATCACCTGCGAGCCCCACACCTCGATCAGGGTACAGCCCTTTCCCGGAGAAGCTCCCCACCCTATTCCTAAAGTAGCCCTCACACACCACAGACCCTGCAACCCGAGCCTACCCTACCCCTCTTACCTCGTGCCTCCTAAAGAACTCAGATACCTCCAGGGTGTCCCGGATCTGCTGCAGGCGGTTCAGATACCTCCGCTGGAGAGGGTGGGGTAAGACGGGAGAGCAAAAAACTAAGTGAGCCTCTGCTAAGATTACAGGCCATTAATCCTGCTAGCTTGCCTTGGCAGGACGTGGGGAGCAAGGCACAGGCACCCACCCGGTGCGCAGCCCAGAATGGAAAGAAAACACCAATAAATGCTACAGTGCGAGTCACATAGGCGAGGGCACTAGACCGGACGACTTAGAGACACTCCTCGGTTTCAGGCTCCCCAACACCTCAGGGTTCTTAGGTTCAGACGCTCACCAGCACTTCCGCATCACCTTGCACAAATTCTTCGAAGACGCGAATCACCTCTTCCCGGCTTCGCGTGGTCTTGAAGTCGGTGCTGCAGGAGCCGTCGGCTTTCTGAAGGAGGTGGAACGGAAGTGTCAGAGACCCTATATCTCCCGAGAGAAGAGGATCAGGCTAGAGCAGTGACTGCCAAGGACAGAAGGACGGTCGCCAGCGGGTGCCTCTTAGGGGTGGCAGTCAGCATGGGAGGCGGACACCGCACAGTGGGGCCGGGTCGGAGGAAGGGCGGGCTACTGCAAAGCAAAGTGGGCCTAGCTCACCTTGATGCCCTCGATGCGGAAGCCGAGCGTGGTGCTGGAGCTGATGCCTTCCCGCCACTGCATATAGCGCGGCTTGGTGACTGCGCGCTGCGCGTGCTCTTCCTCAGTGGGCGCCCCGGGGTCTACCGCCAGCATTTTCTTGTACATGTCCTTCCGCAGCTTGGGCCGCTCGCGAGCTTTGGTCAGCTCCTCTTCCAGGTAAGTCCTACCGAGGCGCAGGCAGCGGCGGGGCATGAGGGCGCGCCCCCGAACCCGGTCGAGCGCGGCTTTGTGCACACCACGCGGTAGAACGTTCATCCCTGCTCTGGGTCCCGCCCGGTCCCCGCCTAGCCCGGCAGGGCACGCATACCTGACTCCCATCTTGCAGTCAAGTACGCAAGGCCCATCGAAGCCGTCAAGCAGGTCCTGCAACTGCAGGTAGCTCTCGCCGTCGCGCTCCACCACGCCGTGGAAGGCCGGCACGCAGTCGCGCAGCGCGTCCACCATGAGCCGCGCCAGGCAGTAGCGCTCCGGCTCTGAGCTGCGCTTCAGGATCAGCCCGCTGGTGCCCGCTGCCTTGAAGCTCCCTGCAGACTCGCACCAGTTAGAGCTTAGTCCCTTTCTCCCCACCCCACCGCACCCACCCACCCAACCTGCGCCTGCCCGGTGCTCACCCGTGTGCCCAGCCAGCTGCACCCAAGCATAGCGCTTCTTGAAAGGGCTCATGACGGGCAGATTCACCATGGTCCGGATCTTCTGCCAGTGGCTTTTCTAAAAGCAACACGGTCGCGGTCTCACGTTGGCGTCTTAACAGTGCCATAAGCTCTCCCTCCTCTGGAACAGGGGCTCGGTCCCGCCCCGCCCCACAAAACAAGCTGCTAGGGCCAGATGATTCATTCATTCACTCACTCAAGGGAAGTTTATTGTGTGCCTGTGTGGTAGGCACTGAGCAGATAATCAGCTTCTTGAATGCTCTGGAAAGAGCCCTGGACTTAGTGTGAGAGGCTCAGGTTTTTCACCTCAGTTCTGCCACTCCAAAGCTATGTGGGTAGGTTACCAAACTGCTCTGTCCAGGTTTTAGAACTTTTGTGAGCATGAGAATCACCTGACGGTCACCCTTGTCAAAAATGCAGATTCTCAGGTCTGTGGGTAAATTCTGAGTAGGTCTTTGGTGAAACCAAAAACTTGCATTTCCAACACTGCCTCTGAGTTACTTTCTTCATCTGTAAAATGAGGAAATAACTACTCTCATGGGGTTGTGAGTAGTAAATGGGGCTTGGGTGTGACAGGCTCCTTCCCACCCCCACCATTCCACAATAGCTTGGCCTGAAGGCAATGCTAGACAAATACGGTTACTGTTTTATTCATTTGGGACCATCGGTTCCTCTCATTTAGAGACAAACACAGAAACAAACCTTTACAAAGGCCCAGGGTTGGGAGGCCAGCCTGGCGGGGCCTGGAGAAAGAATGGCTTGGGACTCCCTGAGCCCCTCTTGATATCCCTGGATGCCACATCACTCCCCACCAGTTGGCAAGGCACAGGGCACTCTTGGTCCTGATCTGAACTCAGAAAACTGAGCTTTGAAAATGAGATGCAGAGCTGAGAACCTGTCATCTTAGATGAAACTGGGAGGGAAATGTCGGTTTTGGTGTATCTCTTGCCTCATGACCATTGCTTCTGGCCTCCACCTGGTGCAGAGAGCATCTCATTCTCTGGACCTTTCTTTCCTCTTCCCACCCAGAACTCATCAGTCCTGTCCACCCTCTGAAGGTTTGCTCATCCAAATGGTGTGTCTGCTGCCTCCTCTCAGGGATGCCTGGCTTTTAAAGGAGTTATACCAGTGTGCCCCCACAGGGGGAGGACCCAGGAACCCAGTGTCCCTGACCAGAGGGAGAGGGAGAACTGGGATAGTAGCCAAGCAGAGGGAAGCTGCTACTATAAAGCCCTTTCCCATGCGGAGCAGATACGGGTTAGTGACAGAGCACTGGATGGGGAGTCAGCAGTTGGTTCCAGTCCTGGTTCTGTCACTAGCTGAGTGAACCCAAGTGAGAATTTCGTCTGTGTGAGCCTGTTTCTTCTGGGAGGACAGAGCTACTGCCATAAGAGAGGCCACCATTTACTAACCGCCCATTGCACGCAGGCACTTAGCCTCCATTAGACAGCATTGTCCCTGCTTGCCTACTGAGTCCCTACATGGCACACTAGGGTGTGATCACGTGTCCAATCCCTAAGGATCTGGAGGTGTATCCAGAAGCAACCCACTAGAAGCATGACATCTCTTTCAAACTCCCTGTTTTACTCTTTAAATACACACAAGGTTTGCATTCTGCTGCATAATAAATCCAAGTTTTATTATAAAACTCTTCCACCTCCAAATCCTCAAGTAAAATTCCAGGAAGAAGTATGTGCCATGTGTATTCAGTGGCACCATCCTATACCCTCTTCTCCCCCACATCATAATTTGAGAGTCATCATGGTGATGATGATGGCAATGAGGCACATGCACAGCGAGTGTATGACTGCGGCACTGCTGCCATTTTACAGGAGTTAGCATTTCCTCACTCCCTGCCCCACCCTCCCGGTCTCTGGGGGAAACTCCACCAGCTCAGCCTCCTCCCATGTTCCAGTCGCCTTAGCAGGCTCCAAAGTGCTACCACCCTGACTCCCTTTGGGGGTCAAATGGGACCCTGCGTGAGCTTTGTACAAGCTGAAGCAAGTTGCAGCCAAAAGGCAGTTTAAGGAAGTGTTTTGAGCTCTGAGGAAACACTGAGCTCTGCCTGGGGCTCCTCTCTGTTGGCCAGACACCTTTATTTCTCTTCACCCAAATGACTGGGTTTAATGGTGGTAGGGACAGGCGAGCTTCAGGCAGCTTTAGAGTCCTATTGGCAGACTTTGGGGGATGGTGGGATGAGAAAGGACTTAGTCAGAGGGTACATCTAGTGCTGTAGTCACCCCAATGAAAGAGGGAACCAGCTTTGGGTTAGGTGAGACAGGGAACATCCCTCCTTCTGAGATCACGTGGCAGCCAGCAGTGAGTGAAGCTGGAAGGTGGGCCTAGCAGAAGAGGATTTAGTACCTGCAGTCCTGGGCTACTGCCACTTGTTTGATGTGTGATAACACAGCATCAACTCCCATGCTGAGGTAAATTGGGGTAATGACCCACTCTCTCCCCCTTGATCTTGTGCGGGTCCCATTAGCCAAGAGCAGCAGCAACAAAGGCTGGTTCCAGCCATGCAAGTTACAAAGGGCTTTCGTGCAAGCCCTCCACCAACTCAGGACGTTCATAGGATGGAATTTAGCTCCTTGCCAGTAATGGCTATGGTCAAACATGGAAGAAATTGATGGAATTGTCATGGAGCTCTCTGCCATCTCCCATCTTAGGAAGCTATCTCCCCCAGTGAACATAATGCATAGAAAGATGCATGTATCCAAAAAGGCTCCTGGAGAATCATTCTGTAATGGGTGGGTGGGGATTTTGGCACATGAATAACAGCAGGGAAGATATTTTTGAGCAGGTAAGGCTTTTATTGTATGTATCAGAAAGCAGATTTATCATGTCACAGAGTGAAATCTTGCTAAAAAGAGGGCCAAAGCCCCACCCTCTGGCCCAGCCTACTCCCCACGGAATCCAGGAAACCAACGCACAGCCAGGGGCTACCCAGGCAAAAAGCCCAGGGGAGCTGACGGAGAGAGTCTCTGACAAAGTCACAGGAAGACCCTTTGATAAATTCTCACCCAGAGCTGGACAGGGAGCATCTGTCTCCGTGAAGCCCTGAAGACTTCTTACACCACACCAGACACTCAGTGTATCTTCTGCCAGAAATGGACCTTTGCCCTCTCTTTGGTACTCATCCCCATGCTTCCTGACTTCTACTCCCTACCCCCAGCTAGCCAGTCCCTGGCTGAAGCTCTCTACAGCCGGATCTCCTCCCCATGTTCCCATTGCCCTCTCAAACTAGCACTCCCTGTGCTGGTGGTGGAGGGGGGTAGCAATCAGTTTAAATTTATAAAATGATTTGCACTAAGGTATAAGTGACCCACGACTTTACCCTCCCAGGGGCATTTGCTTTTTAAAAAGGAAGTCTGTTAACCTAAATTCTGATCTATAATTAGTAAAAAGTGAAGTGTGGGAGTTCTGGGGCCAGGACCAGATGGCATCCAGGTCTCCTTACCCATCCCAGAGCACTGAAAGAAGAGAACCAAATGAACAGGAGCCAAACACCTTCTGTTCTACAGCAATACCCCAAAATTGTCTTAAGAGGCAGTCAAGGCCTAAAAATACAGTCATGCCACCTGCCCCTTGGGATAGGCCCCCAACTCCTCTCCTGGCCTGTCTGGGTTTTCTTGCCCGGGACTTTACTCTCTACCAGAGGAAAGGCCAGGGAAGGGGGGAAGCTGCCCAGTCCCAACTACCCTGGGAAGAGCCCAGCTTCAGGCTCTGGTTAGGCTGTGCAGGGCTCCTAGGAGCTGATGCAGAAGGACGGGTGTGCTGGGCAGAGACAAGACAGAGCCTCCCAGGGTTTCCCTGTGCATGGGGAGCTACTCCCATTATCTGCCCAGGCCCCAGTGTAACAGGCTGTCCAGCCACCTCCCAACCACTGCCGCTGTACCCTCCTCTCAGGTGCATCCTCTACGGTCAGCCAGCAACGGGCCCTGCTTTCTGCCTGGGGAAGCCCTAAATGCAGCCTGGGCGGGAGCTCTGTGCCGCTCCCGGACCGGCCACGAGGCAAAGTCCGCTCCGGGCACTTCCACGAGGACGCTGGCGGCCTCTGTCAACAGCCTCTGGCTTATCTGCCGCCTCCGTGGCTGTTTGCCTTCGGGGAGGCCCCAGCGGGCGGGGGATTGGGAAGGCCTGAGAGACGCAGCCTTGGAGCTGGAAGGGCTCTTAGCGTCCATCTGCTCCAGCTCCTGGCAGCACCGGAGGACCGGGAAGCCCAGGGTGGAGAGGCCAGCCGAAGCCGTCTAGCCGACTTATGCGACTGGTCCCGAAGTCCTGACCCCAGCCAGGCTGCCTAAATTGCTTGGGCGGGAAGAGGGAAGCTGGGGGCTGCCTTCGTGGCGCCCTCCCTCCTGCGCCCGCCTCTCAGTTGTCAGATTTGAGCGGAGGAGCGGGGGACCCAGAGCTACTGCTCCGGATTTTTGGAGGAGGTGGGAAGGACCTCATTGTCCCATATTCCACCGCCTTGGAAATCCCTCGGCGGAACCAGCACGCCTACAGGGGCTTGCACTACGGTTGCACTAGGATCGATCATGGGTCAGTGGTACCCTACCCCCGGAGGAGGACAGAGGGACTCCCCGCACCCTACACCGAGTGGTGGGGTGTGTTCCTGCTCTATGAGACTTTTTTCTTTTTCTTCTTGTGTCACTTACAAACCATGCCGCCCTATGGGTAATGTAACTCTCAGGAGGTAACTGAAGTCACGGATTCACTGCAGGTCATTACAGTGTTCCCCCACCTGGTCCAATCCGAGCGTGTGGCGGAGCCGTGGCTCAGAGGGCCACGCCCCTGTGCTATACGCACAGCGCCCAGGCCACCCCGGCGCACGTCCGCGGCTCTCACCTTCGGGGCAGTCCCGGAGCCACCAGAGCCTGCAGGGCGCCCTTCGCCGCTCCCTCTGCTCCAGGGACACTTGCATAACGTGGATATAGAGCAACTCCTTTGTGTAGACCGCGGGTAGTTAAAGTATTTGGCCTTGGTTAAAACGAGGGAGACACAGCAGCTGATCTAGGAGCCGCACACCCCTAAGGCGCAGGCACCAAGAACGACTTCACCGCATCCCGGGCCTGGATTATCCAAGGGTCAAACCTGGCCCCGGAACAACCAAGATAACAGAGGCGGAGATGACAGGCTGATCCCGCCTTTTCAGCCTCAGTTTATCCCGGGCCATAATTAGGATCAGTCAACCGAGGAAGGCTGACTTCTCTGCCAGAGCCCCCAGGCCCGCGCCCCTCCTTTCCCTGCGTCCACGCCTCGTGCGGGCGCAGGGAGCAGACGGCTGCAGCTCCGGAGCCGAGCCTGGAGCGCCGCTCCACTCCCACTCAGGAGAGGGAAACCGTGGCAACGGCGGGGGTGGGGCCGCGGCGCCGGCGAGGGGGCGGGGAGAGAGCGAGACTCGTGCGCCCCCCTCTCTCTCCCATAGTTCGTGGGGCAAGGCCGAGCCTCTCCGCTCTCTCCGGCCCTACCTCGCAGCCAGCAAGTCGCGCTCCCCGCCACCCACCCCACCCGGTCCCCATGGCCGCTCGCAGACTCCTCCTCACTCTCCTTAGACGCCCGGGGTCCGAACGGCGGCCTGCCTGTGGAACCCAGGTGAAAACGGCCAAGACGAGAGGTATGCCTGGAGCCTTCCTACGACCCCTATGCCCCTCCTAAACAGTGAGAACCGAACCCTCCGCAGAGGGAGCTTAGGACAAGAGCCGGCCCTCTGGAGCCCAAAGCTGGGGCCCCTGCGCGCAGCCCCCGCGCCCGGCGCCGGCCCCGCCCCCGCGGCCCGTACCTGACCCGAGTCCTCGCTGGCTTCCAGCTGCACGTTGCCGCGGCTCCGGCTCTCGCTGTCACTCAGTAGATCGTCCTCCGAGTCCTCGGGCAGCGACGAGGAGCCCGTAGAAGAGAGCGATGAGGTGGAGAGGCGGCGCGGCTGCTGCAGGTGCGACGAGCCCACGGTCGGGCGCCAGCCACCCTCTGATTCGGGCGGCCTGGGGCTGGCCGGGGGTACGTCCGGCTCCTCGGCCGTCACAGTCAGCTGCGGGATCACCGGGGCAGGAGGAGCCCGCGGAAGCCCGTTAGGAACCTGTCCCCCACGCCGTTTGGCCCCCCGGGCCCGGGGCTCCCCTGCAGCGGCGGCGGCAGCGACCGCGGCGCAGCGCGCCTCGAAGAGCAGGCGCAGCTCCCCGACACTCCGGCGCGGAGCCCTCTCGAGCCCCGGGCTGCAGGACCCCACGCCTCTCGGCCGCGCCATGCTCGCTGGGCCTCCGGGCAGGGTCATTCCCTAGCGCAAGAGCCGCAGCGGAGCCCACCAGCCCGCGGCGCGGCGGGGACTGGAGACGCTCAGCGCCCCCGGCGCGAGCCTGCCCCGAGGCGGAGCCTGCGCGGCCGCCCTCCCGCGCCCCGCCTCGGCCGCGCCCCCTGCCCACTCCTTTCACTTTCAGAGAGAGCGCGGGCCTCCCAGGGGGCTGGCCGGGAAGAGAAGACTCCCTGGTATTCCTCCGGGTGACCAGGAAGCCCAGTTCCTGTGGACAGAAAACCGGAGCCTGGCCCTCGCGGCCTCTCTGTGCCCGCCCTCGAGGAGACGGGGGGCGGGGAGGGCCGCTCCGCCCCCTCGGCTCTGCTGCCCGCCGCGGCTTCGGGGCTGTGCAGGACTGCTCCCGGAGGCTCCCAGGCGGCAGGCTCCGCCGGGAAGGGCTCGGTTTTGCCCTTGCTCTCCCACCCAATCCCTCGGGTTCCTTTTCCGCGTTCCATCCACCCTGCGCCAAGTCTTCCAGGTCTCCGGGGCTTTTCTCCGCCCGGGACCCCTTCAGTACAGAGTTCAAAGCCATTGGCTTCCAAAAAAACCTCACCCCAGGGCGTGCGCCCAAGTAGGAGCTCAGTCCCAAGAACGAGCTGAGGCTTCTCCCCCCAAAACTCCCCACATCCCGGCGTGCAGAGAACAAGATCGAGGGGCGGGGCCTGGATCTCCCCACGCGTCCTGGCGGAGTCCTGGGCAGCGTCCCCGACTGCTGGCTGGCGGCGACTGAGCCCTTCCTTCTGGCCTTTCGGAGTTCCTGGCTTGGAGTCCGCTGTGTGAACTCTAAGCAAGTCATCTCACCCTCTTGAACTGCTGATTCTCCCCCTCAGCGTTGTTGTTCACCTCACAGGATTGCTGTGGGAAAAAAATATATGAAATCTTTAAAACGTTAAGATAGTTTTAGTGTGAATGATAGAGCCAGGCTCAGGTTCGCCTCTACATGTGATTTTTGGCAGTCTTCTCACCTTTCCCAGTGCTCTTTCCTCCCTTGTAAACTTAGGAAAACTTCACCTGACCCACAGAGCTGTGGCTGTGATGCTGGACAGAGGGCGCAGATGTTGGTGAGGTGTTTCATACATAGTGGTGCGCTCATCCGTGGTATTGTCGCGGTGGGGCTTTGGCAGCCTCACATGGTTAGTGAGCAGTTGAACTGCAAGGCTGCTTTGAGTAGAAGTCAATATTCACAGCATTTGCTGTCTTCCGCAAATGCCAGCACTGAGGATCCCTCACCAGGGCCCTGGGATTGTCGGGGACCCTGTGGGGAGAATGTCCCTAGAAGGATTGCCTCTGGTGCTGATAAAAGCCAAAAAGAGGAGTTTCTTTCACTTTCTCCCTTCAGCCATGATTCAAGGATGACCCAGGAAGAGAGCAAAGGAACCTTCCACAAAGAAAAAAAGAGAAGCTCCTGGGGGAATTGATGAAAAAAATAAAAAGGTGGAGGGAAGAGTGGGGGTGGGGAGAAACTGAGGTGATGGAGGAGTGAGACAAACAAGGAAATACAGGAGTTTGATACTTGAGTCCTCTATAGAGAAACTGGGAAATCACCTGGCTACCTTCTCTGGGGTACAGAATGTGGAAGAGCCTGCAGGTCTGTGAGAAGGGCGCACTTTAGAACTTGGCCACCCGGAAACGCTCAGGTCTTTTTTCACTCCCTTCTCTCCCTCCTTCGGAGCTACCCTGGTCTGTAGGGGCACTAGTACTGTCCTCAGGGTGGGTGCTGGGGGCAAACCAGGGTGGGGACAGTCAGCAAAGACCTACCAGAGCTGTAAAGGTAGGGCAGGAAATTAGAGGAGGAAACAGCTGTGTGTCACTCAATGCATGGCCGCCGGTGGTGGCATGACAGACCAGAAGCCACGGCTCTCTCCTGGCTGCCAAGAGGAAACTTGGGAACAATTTCATTTCTTCTTGTATCATGCACTTGCCCAAAGGCCAGTGACCAGAGAAAAGCTCTTTGCCATACCAGCCGAGGTAAATTTCACTGGAAAAGTAAGGGCAACCCTGGGAATAGGTACTGAAGTGAGAGCTAATTTCATAGACTTTTATAGTGGGAAGGGCCTTTAGATGCATCCTACCCTCCCCACTAAAAATACAAGAGAAGTAACAGAGAGGTGAAGGCACTTGCACAAGGCCACACAGTTAATTGGTAGAAAAGCCAGAGTGAGTACTGGCGAGGTCCCCTGACTTGTATTCCTGTGCCAAGTTCAGTTTCTTTTATTCACATCTTGTAGTTCAGTCCCTAGTTCTTATGAGTGAATGTAGAGTCTGCCTCCACCTACTACAGGTGGAAAACATAAGGGCACACACTGGAGCAGGGCTCAGGGGTCCCACTATAGCTGTGGGACAAGGTCAAGGGGCTCTCATGTCCTCTTAATCAAGCCAGGAACGACCTTTCAAATCCTGGAATCCTGTTCTTTGTGCCTCGGTTTTCCCTAGTCCTTGAGGCTGTAAGAGAAGGGAGATGGACAAAATTAACGGACTACTATGGCCTCTTGGGTACTGCAAAAAGTGGGGAAACAGGGACATAGAAGAATGTTTCAAGGTTTTGATGGTCATTAGGTGGCTTATCTGAGACAGGCCATGAGAGTCCCTTGTTCACAAGGCCAACTGCATGTCTGAGGAAAGAAACTGATCTTTCTTCTTGTGGCATCCCAGGTCACTAGAAGCCTTCATTGCCTTCAGGATTTATGAAAGGAGGGGGCTAGAAAGTGGGGTCAGGTGAGGGTCTTCTGGGTGCCTGATTTTATTCTGCAGCTCCTGCATTTAGCTCTGCCCCTTCTCCCACCCCCAAGGCAGCACAGTCACCCCAGGGACAGGACCAAGTTCTCTGTTCACAGCTTCCCAAGACCTTAGGCAAGGCTTCTCACTTAGGAGAGGATGGAGCACAGCCCTTAATCTGTACTCCTGAATGGGCTCCCTGTTGCTTTGAGAGGACTTGAAGACCTCTCTGGAGAGAGCAGAGCCTCTATTGGGTGTTTGTGTAGGGGGTGAGGAGATGTGCCAGGGGACTGCTGACAAAAGGTCCTATAGACCAGGTGATACAGGGTCTCATTCTAGTCAACAACTCCTGACATGCTCTGTGGGGCTTGATGTCCTCCAATGGACTTTCTGACCCCAAGATTCCAGTGTTCTGTGACAATACCTGTGATTCATTCGTTCATTCACAGAGCAAACTTCCACTGAGCAGCTGCTATGAACCAGGCATTGTGCCAGGTGAAAGAGATACGGAATGAGTAGCTCTTATGATGACCCCCCTCTTTAATTGAAGTGGTGGTGTATCATGTACGTGTCTTCTGGAAGGAAATCAGAAAGGACCCAACCATTAACAGGCCCCAGGATGCTGCGTGGCTATATTAACTGTTTGCACAGGACTAACAGTGAGATCCTAGTCTTTCAGCTGCTTCATGCACCTAAACCATTCCCCAGCCCTGGCCAGTCTGATGCCTACTCTGCCCAGAGCATACTAGAGAGGGCTGGCCAGAGCAGGGCCTAATGGAAACTTGAGGATGGTAAAGGGTTGGAAGTCTCCTCCTGGGAAAAGGAGTGCCAGGCGGTCTTCATCCGAAAACCTCAGACACTTTTCCTTGCGTCTGGGCTCTCTCTGACTCCACAATTGATAGATTTTGTGGGAATTTCCTGAGATTGGGGGCTGGATAGTTTAGCAGGGTTTGGTACCTAGCAACTTCACTGAGCCTCCAACTGAACCATGCTTGTCTAAAACAAACAAAATGTGTCACCATGCCTGTGTATGCACAATAAGAACATTTTCTCTTCTGACACACTTCAGAAACAAGGTTTCTCATCCCTCCCAGGAGTCTGTGTTCCTGTGGTTCTCCTGCCTGGTCTCTCCAGAATTTAGAAGCACAGACTCTCTCCCAGTGGCCAAGTGCAGGCAGAGGGGACCAGGAGCATCTGAGGTCAGGGTCTCGGGGGGCCGCTTAAGGGAACTGCTCTCAAGAACGCCCGCAGTGCAGTCGGCCTCTGTCCCCAGTGCCCACACCAGAGCAAGTTCTCGAATCCTATAAATGAGGGGGCTGGGCCCCTCGCCTGATTCCCTTTGTGATCTGTCAGCGTGACCTCCATCCTAGCTGTGTGGCAACGGAGTCCACAGAGCATCCGGAGGCCAGGCAGAACCAGGAGCCTCACGGAAGCTGAGTACAGGCCCGGGTCCGGGTGTGCTACTGCCAGCTCCACCTCGGCGTCGGCCGCAGGGGCACCTCGAGGCACGCACGGGGAGAGCTGCTGACAGCTGGGGCCCCAGCAACCAACTCCGGGAAGTCGCCGGGCCGCGCGCCCCGCTGGGCCCAGGCCTGGAGATGCGCACGCTCGCGTGCTGGCAGCCCGGCAGCCTCCTGGCAGGGCGCTCGGACCCGGGCTCCACGAACAGAGGCCAAGGCCGTAGGCTTGACGGGGCCCGTAGGGGAGAGCGGGCCTCGCTTCCGTCTGCTGCAGCCGTGTGTCTCTTGCGGGGCCTTGGGTCGAACTCCAGGACTGGCAGCCTGGGCTTCTACTGCGGGCGGTGCCCGCAACGCGGGTCTCCTTCCGGTGTCCCTGCGGTCTGGGGACAGGCGGCTGGGGAAGGTGGGGTCGAACGCCGTCAGCTTGCCGCCGTTGCTCTCTTCCCTCCACCAACATGCATTGGTTGTTAACTGCCAGGCGGCGCTGGGGATTCGGAGAGAAATGGCGGCAGACACAAGCTTCTAGGGTCCTGGTGGAGATACACAAGGAATAAGTGCAGAGAGGTGAGTGTCAGCGCCCAGGGGGAGTGGGTGGGAGATGCTCCCAAAACCCCAGAGGGATCACAGGAGGCTTCCCGGATGAGGTGACCTTTTGGTTGAGGGCTGAAGGCTGAAGTGAGGAGTTCTCCAGGGAAAATTGTTGGAGGTAGACCCTTGCATTCCAGGCAGGTGAATGTGTATGTGGCCCAGCAAGATGAGGTCTCAGCAGGAGCTTAGCAAAGCAGGGTCATCCACAGCTGGAAGAGAAAATAAAAGGATAGGATACTCTCAAGATAGATATCATGGAAAAGATCAGATAGTTGTACTTCACACTTTTTTTTTCTAGTTTGCTATTTGTTTTATGTTTTAAATTACTCTTGGTGGTGCAGGGGGAAGTCAGGCCTAACAATCTTTCTGAGCCTGCTGGGGTCTTGGGGAGGGGGCAGCCTTCAGAGCCATTGAGGACTAGAATCGGACAATGCTTTCAGACCAGCCATCTGCAAAGGGAATATATGTTGAGGGGCTGGAGAGAATAGCAGCTGCAAGGGCAGGCTAAATGACAGCTCTCCTTTTCTGGCTGATTCTCCAGGCTAGCCCCAGCAGCCACCAGGGAGAACTTCAACTTGGAGGTGGAGTTCCTTGGCCCCCTGAGGTGGGGGCTGCCAGGAGTTTCTGGGCAAAGCACTTCAACTTCTGGTCGTGCTTCTGCCCCTCTGCAGCTGGGGCTGCTCTCCTATGGCTTCTGCCCCTTCACTCACCCTGCTGCCCATTGCATCCCCACCTGTGCCACTCTGCCTAGTCTCCCTTCCAAAGCTCAGCAGCCTCTGCTCTCATTAACTGCATTTATTGAATCGCTACTGGATAAAGGAATACTTAATCTTTAACATGATCCTGACAGATCTTACCTTAAAGATAGGGACCTTGTGGCTCAGAGGAATTAACTAGCTCAGTCCTTGGTACTAAGTAGCAGAGCTGATATGAACCCTGCACTGAGCCCTCATGCCTTGTGGCTCTCCACTCTCCCTTGGGTCCACAGAACCACCGGCAAGCCCTAACCCTGCCAGTGTTGCAGTGGCTAAGCTCCTATGGAGACCCAAAAAATACTACCTCCAGTCCCACTCAGCAGGCACTGGGACTGGCTTGGAGAACCTTACAGAGAAGGCAGGTACTGGCGGGCCCTCCCTTAATACCACTGTTCCCTCCAGCCCAATACTATTCCTTCCCAAGGGAGCTCAGCAAGTCATGTAAAAATCCAAGCTGTGAGTAGATGGTTGCACCGCTCCTTAGAGCTGCTGGATACTACCACCCAGGATAACCCAAGGAAAGCCCCCTGTACCCCAACTCTAGAAGATACAGTGGGCCTACTTTGCACCCCCATTCACCCCCCCGCAGGAGGCTGCAACCACAGCACAGGGCTTGGGAGATAAATGGACTGGGCTGTTCTTTGCCCAGAATCCCTCTTATCTAGGCCCAGGGAGCGCACTGCTCCCAACAGTCAGGTAGTGGGATACAGAGTGGGAGACAACCTCACTGGACCAGTTGCTGAGTGAGCCCCAGGGACCCACCTCTTCTAACACGAGACAAGCTTGGACTGGCCTCCTACCTTGTGATTGTTACCTCCCATCTTCCAGCTCTAAAGGCGGGTAGATATCCAGGATCTTACTTCCTAGCTAAAAGATGGTCAGAAAGATTTAAGACACAGACTCCAGCAGTGGGGGTGCAAAACCCTTACAGGTCTTCCCAACTTGGGAGTGCAATGGAGATACCAGTATTTCCTCCATAGCCACCCTCACCTCAACTGGTTTTCCCATTCATGATAGGCAGAAAAATGGGATAGCAAAGGAACTGTGCATAGGCCAACTGAAGCTGGAAGGACGTGACTCTCACTAGGGTTAGGCAGTGTATCAGGAGCCTATCTATGGACCTGTTAAAGCTTGTTGGTGTCTTCCAAGGTAGGAAGTAAACTAGGGCAATTAGAAGTCACCTCTGCTCTAGACAACTACCATACTAGACACGTTTCTGGAGGAATTAGGCTGCTGAAAACAGCCACTTTCACTTTTGAGGGTATGAGGTTTAGAGAAGAAGAAAAAAGCAAAAGAGAGGCTCCCTTGGACTTTCAAAATATGACTTTCAGAGTTGTCACTCAGGATGCAATCCTTGAACTAAATCTTTGTTAAAACAGGGCATAAAGTTTATTTACAAATATACCTCTACAGTTTGAGTGACAGGTCAGGACTTCATGGAAACAAAGAAAACAAAAGCAGTTTTCTTGAAGGGAAGTTGCAGACAGTAGACTTTCCCTGCACCTGTCAGAGCAAGACAGACAGGAAACCTATACATTATACTAGGCACATGGACATTGGCCTTTTTGCTTCTTGGAAGAAAGTGAAAATATTTAACAGTCTTGGGTGCTGCACCCTTCAACACTGAAACCACACTGGGGTCGGGGGACAAGGGGAATGCTGCAGTAATTCCCCAGCATGGGAAATACTGCAAGCCACCAAGAACCCCAGCTGGTGGTGGACAAAGCCAGTCTTATACCTGGTCAAGATCTCGGTCCAGAGGCCATGCCTCAGCTAAGACTGAACACAGGCCCTCAGTCTTGAGTCCTATCACCAAGTAGGCTGGCTACTCAGGGGGTAAGCTGGTTGTGGCTTTTCTCCTTGCTGTATTTTGGCACCTCAGAAGGAAAGTCTCAGCAGCTGACTGTGGGGAGGTAGTGGCAAAGTGGCTACAGTGTGATGCAGTTTTAATAAAAATTTTATTACACAGCCATAATGTAATTGACTTCTCCAAATCCAAATGATACTAAATACAGATCTACATGGTGGATCAGAATGACTCCAGCAAATTATATGGATTCTATAATTTCATGTCTTTTAAAACTAGAAAGAAAAAGGTCCAAGTTCGTCGTGACAGGAGAGGTCCCAGCAGCCTCCAGGACTCTGCCAGAGTCCAAGGCAATGTTTAACAGTCTGTGGTTCCACATTTACACAATCATCTATAAAGAGTTTCAGTCAATGGACTATTCAAGTATATATGATTTTAATAAGTCCATCACCACTCTTGCCCAACAGAACTGTCACAGCTACTACATAGCTATGTTACAGTCATATTTATCAATTTTACAGTCACAATACTTTTAAAAACTCATCCATTGCTGTTTTAAAATAAAAAAGTATAAACTAAGTTAAAGCAACACTGAGACTCTACTAAACCCAGAAGAGTTACCATGTTCATTTTTATGTTTGAATACAACTTAATTCCATGATTTTCCATCATCCCACTTCCTTACAGAAAAGTAGGGCGAAGAAGTACAAAGCAGAGCTTTTAAATTCCTCTCCCTCTTGTGGGAATCAGCAGCTCTCAGCTGTTTCTTTAGCTTAGTTCTTGGTATATATAGTCAGCTGAACTTTGTTCTGAAAAGATTTGTTAAATGCCACTTTTATTTACACTTGGAGCTTTACACCTGAGAATGATTATCAAGCAGTCAGCTTATCTCTTTTCAAACATTTCATAAAGACATACACTTCTTTGCTGGCTTCACCCTAGTTGCACAATATATATGCTTACCATATATGTATGGATACACACACGGAACTGCACATGCTTGTAACATCTGCAACCTAAATCATTTTGTGTTCTCTCCAAATTCATGTTGAATAGTTCCTCTTAAAAACAAAACAGAATCACTAGGAAGAGACAAGTACATGGGGTGGGAAAAAGAGACACTCTATGTTTAGCCAAGAAGCTGCGGGCTATACCCACGGGATGGGCAAGACACCTGCCCTGCCTCCCTGGTACCTAGCCGTGGGCTTCCCTCCCACCTGCAAGGACACAGCCTACGGGGCAGGGGCCAAACTGGGGAGTTTTCTCTAAGGCGGGCAGGGGATGGGGAAGTTACACAGCTACAGCAGTCAGGCCTGTTTAGTAAGAAGAATCACATTTAATGAGTTTCTTTCTTGCAGTTTCAGATGCTCAAGTACAGCTAGAAAAAATCTGAAACAGCTATAGATCCATGACAGATACAAAGAGTACTGCATTTTTTAAAAATGATAAAAAAAATCCACACTTACAGATACATACACACACACACACACACACACACACGCTCACTCACACTCTCTCTCTCAAGTAGCCCACCCCCCCCGCCCAATGTACACTTTTTGGAAACTAAATTGGTTTTGAAAATGCCTCTTCCATAGAGATGGAAGGAAAAGATGGGAAGAGAGGAAGGAGGACTGCAGGTGCCCAGCCCCCGCTCCCTCCACAGGGGTCAGGTGCCCAACGTTCAATGGTCAGGTCCGAAGCAATCCGGGGAGACCACCCATGCTGCTCTTGCCACTGGGGCTCCAGCAAGGATCCCAGCTCCACGGTAATACTGCATGTGTGCAGAGTGGCCAATGAACTGCGCTGGTTTAAGACAGATAAAAGGGCAAACACAAATCTAAAGACATGGATAAGCCCAAGAGAACCCAAGTCCACATGGGGTGAGGCCTGGTGGTTGGTGGGAGATGGTGCAGACAAGGGAGGTCTATACAGCAAATGGTTTATATTACAGATGACTGGCAGTTTAGAGTCTCTTTCCAGTTCCACTGCTGCTCCAGCCCAAAAAGGGCAAATCAAAGGAAAAGAGGAAGGGCAGGACACCATGATGGGGCATGCAGGGTCAGAAGCAGCAGGCTGGTGCGATCAAATAAGCCCTCGTCGTTTTTTGTAGTCTTCCAAGTTCAGAGATCTCCTGGGTGCCCCATCCTTGGCTGGTGGAGCTTTGGAAGTGATGGCCAAAGCTTTTGATTCTATGGGAAAGAAGAGCAAATCAGCATCTGAGGTACCTACAAACCTCTCTGAGTCTCGTGCTTCACGGCTTTAGGTGGCCATCCTGTCTGTCCCTGTTCTCTCTCAAAACACACCAGCAGCCTGTCTTCCTGTGGCCTCTATAAATAGTGATGAGCAGATGCCCGCCTCTCTTCTGTGGCGTCAGGCCTCCCCATTGGGCAAGAACACCACAGAGCCACCTGGTCCTTGGCTGTCACCACTTCCCGCCCTCACCTACCTGAGCTGGGAACTTGTAAATCAATCTTCACATCAAAATCATGTACTTTGAACAAGTCTTCTGAGAGGTCACTGGCTGACTTAGAATTCAAATCTTTATCCTTTCCTTGACCCTGCAATGTGAAGAGAAAAACTAATTATAAAAGCATAAATTACAAAAATTACAAGAAGCACCAGTACTGGTAAAAACATTCCTGCTCAAGTTCATTAGATTTCCCTCCTAAGGCCTTTTCCCAATTTCCTTCTCTCAGAGGACAGGAGAGGCTGCAAAGAGGTTTACTTTCTGAAGCCTAAGAGGAGAGGGAAGGCTCTTGTCTGCTGCATGAGGGTCGACAGGGTGGGGGTGGGCTTAAGACAACAAGCCGCTGTCTGACCCAAGATTTCTGGAATTCCTGGGGCATTTTGGGTTCCACAGGAAAAGACCTAACTCAGGCAGAACACTGCTTCTAAATGGGCAGTTTCTCTCAGTTTAACATTTTGGTTTTCAAGGAGTTACACTTTTATAATAATCTGATTTTTACATGTCACCTGCTCCTCCTAATTATCCTGTGTGGTAGGCACGGTACAGAGCATTATCACCATTTTACATATGAGAAAATGTGGACAGAGGGCTGGATGTCAGCTGCCCTAAAGCTGCAGTCAAGGCCTCAGTTTAGTGGCATTGGGTTTAGAATTTAGGTCTTCTGACCAAAATCCAGCAGCTGTTTACTACATTTGTAAACAAAGCGGATGGTGAAAGAACTGCAAGTGGGACTCCATGATCCTTCAGGCGGGAAAGAAAAGAATCAAGCCCAAACTAGACAAGGTTCGTGTTCTGCTGTCCGGACCAGCAGCCCACCGCCGGGGAGGGCCACAGGGAGGCGTTACACTTGCCTTGCTCATTTCCTTTGGAGCATCTGGTAACACTCCGGAACCGTATTTTGCGTTCAGCTGGGCCAAGATGGCAGCTTGTACAGCTGGGTCTCTGGACTGAGTGAGAAAATAAGGTATATTAGAGATTGTTCAACACTCAAGCAATCCTACTGCCAGATTCATTCCTATCTACCATTAATGTCACAAGCACCACAGGGCACCCATCAGCTGCTCAGTGGGGCTTCCCTCAAAGAGCAAAGAAAGGCAATGAAAAGCTCTGAGACTAAGTCCAGCACAGCCCAGCCCAGCCCAGCCCACATACTCCTAGTGCCTGCTGCAGGGGTAAACCCACCCTGGCACTGGGCAGTTAGTCCATAGGTTTCTACAAATCCATGCCAGGTTTTCCCTACCTGTATGTCCTACAGCAAGATAAAAAAGGAAGCATCCAGACCCAAGAGTTTGAGGCAAGCAAGTCCCACTAAGACAACATTATTTTTAACTTCGTTATTAATCTCCTAATGGAATTCATTTTATGTCCCAGAATCTAGGTCCTGACAAGGAACGTCCTCTTTAGGCACTCACATTAGAAACGATGGTAGGTTTGCACTGCCGCCTGGTAAAGGGATCCATCTGTTGGTTTTTCATGTTGTGACTTTCAGCCTGAAACAGAGAGCACATTACAGAACTGTGGCTCCCTTCCCCCCACCTCTCCTTTATCATAAGCTTACATAAAAATAAGTCTTTGCAAGGGCTTGAAAAGAGCCAAAAGCGTTCTCTCATCCTTTCCCCTTCAAGAACACCAGAGCAGTTATGGGGCAACAGAAAGAACAAAACTGGCGTCAATAAAACTGAATGCCACAGAGGAGAACCGAAGGGCCGGGGAGGGCTGAGACAAGGCAGAACACTGTAGCTGTTCATGGTAAGTTAACATATTATATGGGTGTATATGTGCATACAGAGAGAGTATGTTATGTTAAGCATACATGTTACCTCAATAATTAAAAAAATTAACTCAAGCAAAGATTTCATTAAGATTGTTTTCAGTAATCCAGATGAAGTGCCTTACTCACCACAAGGGCCTTCTCTGACTCTACAATGTTCCACTCTCGGTTCCGCTGGTTGATGTAGCTGTGGAGTGAGTAAGAGGGATGAGTCAGTAGGCTGTGAAAGGAGGGAGTGACCCATGGAGCCCTGACCCCAGATGGAGCCAGTGCAGCACAGTGTGTACAAGGCCACAGGCCTGCCTGATAATTGTGGCAAAGTCTGTAGGCCCAACCAAAAGCGGTTCACATACCTGATAGCAGATATGTTCTTGGTCCGCTGGCGGTCCAGGGCCTCTGCCCGCTCCTCCAGCTCATTCAGCTGGTCTTGGATTTGTTTGGCTTTGTCCTGATCCCCCAGGTCCTCAGCCATAGCCTGCACACAGAGAGATGTGTGAGTTTTTGGTTATGAGTGTGTCCCCTGACTTCTACAACAAATGTCCCTGGACTCACATGAGGAACCAATGACAGATGTCAAATAATATACAAAAAAACTTACAAATGCAAAGCGTAATTTTTAATGTAACACCTTCCCATATGGCTACCTGGCTTGGGGCCCCTGGCAACAGGGATATGTAGCATTAACCTTAGAACCCAGGCCCCATTTGGCTAACTCACCCTAAAAAGGCTCATCCATCCTGAAGTGAAGGTAAACCACCCACCCAGCTGGGCTTGGCAATATCCTATCTGTTTAGATCCAGTGCTGACACTGCCTGGGGTCTATCGTATTACACAGGAAACTGATGTGATTACAAAGTAAGGAGAATGGGACATGCAAGATCAGTTTGAATTTATAGAAAGGAAACGGCCAAGGCGCTGCCTAGGGGCCAAGAAAGCACTGCAACTGCTCTGGAATCCAGCACTGTCTCCCAATCCTGCCACCATTAACTTGGCAGAGGATGAACAAGTTTGGTTTACATTTCCTTACAGGACGGGGGAAGGGGTCTGAGTGCAAGTCCTTACTTACCTTTTCCTTCAGCAGCTGAGTTTTCTTCATAGCATAGTTGGGTGGAGCTTTCCTGAACCTTTCTTTCTCTTTTACAATCTGTACCAGAGAGGAGATACCAGCAGTGAGGTATTCCTATTTTTGCAGACAGGCTAAACAAGCCCATTTTGGAGGCAAGCAGCTAGTTAAAAGGGGCTGCTCTTCCTATAGCAGTGTCATGCCCCAGAGAAAGAGCCAATTCATTCCAAGGGATACTATGCTGCTTCCAGGGTCAAAGAGATTCTTCTGGGACAGTCTGAAGGAACATGCACTAATAAACAGCAGTAGCCCAAGGACTTGGTACTGTAAGGCTAGCCACTGTCCAAGAGAACAGAAATCAAATAATTTTACCAGAATGTTTTAGAGAAAGAAACCTCTTGAAGGACTGAGCCTAGCAGAATACAGATCCCTGAAGCCTGAATACACTTTAGTCTATGACTTAAAATGAGAATGTACAGAGAAAATCTTGATGAGCTATAAATAATAAGGTAGCAACACTAGTATTCCCTCATTCTCATGCACTAGTAGCATAGCTAAAAATGTCAAAATTAGGGAAAGAAAAGAAAGTCATGATCTCTAATACTGGTTCTTAATGAAACTCCAAGCTCTGGGGTACCAGGTTTCTTACCTCTTCAATGTCCTGATCATTGAATTTATAATTAAGAGCTTCTTTAATAGATAATTCCTTCTTATTAATTTCATCTAGGGTAGGCAACTGCATGCCAGCACAGAACATCTGGACCAAAACATGATAAAAGGTTATTAATAAGGGATTTTGGAAAGAACCTTTCTCAGTATTTTCATGAACTGCTAGGTGCTGTCTATGCACTTACCGCTTCTTTCCACTTCATGAATTCACTTTCAGTGAATTCTTGGTTTGAGACAAACTCCAGGCGGAACACTCGCTGGTCATTGCCATGCCTACACAGAAAAGCGACATCTCTAAGAATGGGTATGCTGACTACAGTACCAGCAAAGCCACCTTACCAGGAAGTGCCTATCTCTGTGGTTCTCAATCCCAGCTACACTTCAGAATCATCTAGCAATTCCAGTGCCAAAGCACCACTATTGATCAACTGAATCTGAAATGCTGGGAGCAGGAACAAGGCCCCGTAATTAAACAAATAAACAAAATTCCTAGGTTGTTCTAATGGGTAGCCAGGATTAAGAATCAAAGCTAGCACTGGAAACAAATAGACTTGGCCAAAGCTTCAAAAGTCCATTTACAATAAAATCCTCCACAGTCAATTGGTACCAAGAATATGAAATACTAGGTAGGTACGTAAATTACAAGGAAACTCTATTCCCTAGAGAGGAACAACTGCCTTTCAATTGATGCTGGTGCTGGCAAAGTTGAGACAGTGCTGTTCTCCTAGGGACAGTCACTCTCTACATGGCCACTCACTACCCCAACTGACTCTGTTTAAACAGATCAGGAGAGCTGATGGGCTGGGAGAAGGAAACAGAGAGACCAGACTGGGCCAGGGTAGAGCTGGCAGTGATACTGGCAAACTACTTCGATTCCTTCCTATGTAAGGTAGGGCAGGGATCTGTTTCTCTTTTCCTCTCTACTCTGTCCTGATGCCCAGAACAGTGGCATGTAACATTCATTCAGTAACTATCATGTTACTGAAGAGGAAATTAAGTCCAGAAAGGTGACCTGAGTTGACCAGGTTAGTTAGCGACAGAGCCATGACCAGACCCAAGTCCTTTCCCATGCTCCCCGAGGAAACTCCTGCAGGGTTCTGGGAGGAGGCGTTCTCATAACCCAACTTTTTCCTTCTATATGTCGTACCATTTCATATCCCTGATGAGAGAGAGCTCTCCTACTTTCCCTATAGACAAAGGCAGAGCAATACAAGTTTCCCTCCAAGTACCCTGAGGGGACAGCACATTGTTTACTACAGCAAGCAACATCACACCGGGAGAAGACAACAGCCCAGACAGTAACTGTCCACAGGGCCACAGAAGCACTTCTCCTACCGTAGCTGCAGCCCTTTGTTTGTTCTGGTGCCACCAAGCTGGTAAACTTTAGCAGTTTCCACAACGCCTGTGATCTCGGCAACCTAAGTGAAAGGGTAGAGACACCAGTCAAAAACAGATTCTTCCAGAGCATTCCACACCCCTCTCTGGTTCTGTCTCCCTGAATGCAGACAAGTGACCCTGTGCTGAGAAGAGCGCACAGCTGCCAGGTACTCTGGGCACCTTGTTCAAGTTTAGAACTCAGATGGCCAAGCACCAGGAGCCCCAGAGTAAGCAAGCTCCAGGAGAGGAGGCAGCCAGCCTGGTGGGGTCTGTTAGAAGCTTCCCCTCCAACTTAATTCTACCTTAATAGGGAATGTACTTGGAATGGCAGAGGTCAGTTTTATTAACCAAATATAAAGACCACAGAGGTCAGTTTCTGTTGCCAAGCTTTCCAAGACATGGGATGGCTGGTGGTCCTCAAAGAAGGTAAATAAATGTTAAAACCATACAACCCAGAATAGAATAAACAAATAAACATAAAAATCAAACAGCTGTGTTCCAGCCATCCAAACCACAGAAGCAGTGCTGGAACTCACAGAATAACCTCTATTCAACTGGAGCTGTGTTTGTTTTTAACCTCAATATATTCCCTGTTCCAGAAGTCATTTAGTATATAACATAAAGTTTACTTTTCAAATGAACAGAGCTTCCAGGTTATGTAACTCTCAATGAGTATTTCATAAATGTCTTCCTTCTCCCTTTTGTATGGAAGGAGGATATAGAAAATTATTCAAACTCCAAACCCACTGGTCCCTTGGGCTCCAAAGACTATTGCTGGCAGTCGGTCATGCTTGATCCCTGGTTACCTCAGACTGTCACTATCCTATGGACATCTCAACTGGAGTCTACTTTCCCATGAAATAAGCAGCTCTGATTCCAGTCAAGAATCATTATATTTAAAACATGGACAATTGTCCAAGGGGAGAAATACCAACCCGGTAAACTGGTTTGCTGTTGTGATTTCCAATGCCAATCCGCACAAAACATCCTGTAACAGTTTTAGCAAAGAAGGGCATGTGACACCAACGTTCCAGCTTGTGACGTGACAACCGAACCCGATTCAATTCCTCAGGTAAGGAGACTGGTTGTGATTTTGGTGGGATCTCTTCTTTCCTGTGAGGAACAAAGAGCACTGCGAAAAGTGTTCATCATAAACACAGATTAAGATAAATAAATTTTTGAAACTTAATCCAAGCACATGTGATTAACACCATAGAAGAAACAAATGAAGCAACAGGAAAGAGTGGTAATGGAGTCATGATCCTAACCTGTGGTGTGCACTGCCCTGACCTGGCAGAGTAAGAGAACTAATGGAAGGTCCTGGCCAATATGAGGCTGACGTGGTCATTTCCTACCTGCCAGGTGCAGATGAAATGTCCTGGGGTGCAGGCTAAGAGTCAAAGTCAGGGCTGTATGTTTGGTTGATGTGCTGGGAAACCTAGCTCAGCAATTCAGGTTGCTGAACTGAACTAAAGCTCAGTATCCGAACAGGGAAGTTTGGGAACTACACTAAGCTTCTCCCCAAAGAACCCACCTATCCTGACTACTAGACCAAAAGGTACACAGCTTACTCCTCTTCTTCATCAGATGAGGATGTTCGGGATGAGCGATCTGACTTTTCACTGGACTTGTCATCCTCTTCCTCCTCCTCATCGTCAGAGTATACCTCACTGGTTTTCAATGGCTGCTTTTTGGCGAGGAGCTCAGCTAAAAAGAGAGAAAAAATGTTTACCTACATTCTCTTAATAAGACACTGAAACATCTTTCATTCCTGAAAAAGAAAAGTGGAACATGGAAAAGGACTCAATAGACAGCTAGGTCCTCTCAAATGAGATTGTGATATTTAGTCTATATAAAGAAGTGAGTTAAACCAGAGGGTTAAAATCACTCAGGAATCAAATGTCAAGCCCCAGGAGACAAAATAAGGGCTGGAAGACTCAGTACGTGGGCAGAGAGGGTCACCACTCTAGTGACAGTTGTCTTTTACTTCACTTAAGACACCTGGAGATGAGCATGAACGATGGTGAAAAATTTATGTCTTGAGAGTCTTTTTGGGAAAGCTTTATTTTGAATTTACAGTACTATCTAGTATTAGGATACCAGCTAACCCACATGTCCACACAAAGTGGCTGAATCTCCTCTAGTACATCTACCCAAATGGACTGCTATGCAGCTGTATAAAAAAAACAAGACATTACACTACATCCTGAGTCAGAAAATGTTTTTTAAATGATAGCAAATATTTTAGGTTTATGCTTCATATGATCACTGTTCCAACTATTCAATTTGGCTGTTGTAGATAGAAAGTAATCACAGACAACTATGAAACAAATGGGCAGCACTGTATTCCATTACAATTTTACTTATAAAAATAGGTGGTCTGACAGTTCTCCAGAAAAGAAATTCAGATGGCCAACAGACACATGAAAAGATGCTCCACATCGCTAGTCTCAGAGAAAGGCAAATTAAAACCACAATGAGATATCTTCCGTATCTCCCCGAGGAAACTCCTGCACCATCCAAAAGACAAACAACAAATGTTGGCTAGGTTGTGGAGAAAGGGGAACCCTCCTACACTGCTGGTGGGAATGTAAATTAGTTCAACCATTGTGGAAAGCAGTCTGGAGGTTCCTCAAAAATCTCAAAATAGACATACCATTTGACCTAGGAATTCCACTTCTAGGAATTTACCCTAAGAATGCAGCAGCCCAGTTTGAAAGAGACAGATGCACCCCTATGTTTATTGCAGCACTATTTACAATAGCCAAGATATGGAAGCAACCTAAATGTCCATCAGTAGATGAATGGATAAAGAAGATGTGGTACATATACACAATGGAATATCATTCAGCCATTAGAAGAAAACAAATCCTACCATTTGCAACAACATGGATGGAGCTAGAGGGTATTATGCTCAGTGAAATAAGCCAGGCATAGAAAGACAAGTATCAAATGATTTCACTCATCTGTGCAGTATAAGAACAAAGAAGAAACTGATGGAACAAAAGAGCAGCAGACTCACAGAACCCAAGAATGGACTAACAGTTACCAAGGGGAAAGGGACTGGGAGGATGGTTAGGAAGGGAGGGATAAGGGCAGGGAAAAAGAAAGGGGGCATTACAATTAGCATGTATAATGTAGGCAGGGGGGCATGGGGAGGGATGTGCAACACAGTGAAGACAAGTAGTGATTCTATAGCATCTTACTCTGCTGATGGAAAGTGACTGTAATGGGGTATGTGTGGGGGACTTGGTCAAGGGGGGAGCCTAGTAAACATAATGTACTTCATGTAATTATAGATTAATGATAACAAAAAAAAAAAAGGTGGTCTGATTCTTAAGATGGCGGTGTGAGTAGGGTGGGAGAAATTTCCTCCCAAAACCATATATGTTTTAAAAATACAGCAAATACCACTATTCCTAAAAGAGTGACTGGAAGATACAGTACACAAGCCAGGCTACATCTGTGAGAGCCCAACATCTCACGGAAAAGGGTAGGATATAAAGCCATGACCAGGCAGGACATAAGCACTCCCCCTACCCCACCTCACCAGCGGGAGGAAGGGAATCAGAGTGGGTAGGGAGTGGAAGCACAGGACTACTAAATAACCAGCCCTGGTGTTCCACTCCAGGAGCACAGACACACATTGCATGGTGCATTGGATATGGGTGGAGCAGAAAAGCAAGGTCTGAGATTGAGACTGCAAACAGGTTCCCACAGCCAGCTGACCTGGGACAAAAGAAAAGCAGGCACTTCAAAGTCTTAAAGGAACAAGGGTTTAACAGGTGGACAAAATTGTCCTGGCACACTCAGCCCAGCAGGCTGGGAACTTTAAGGAACTTCACGCGCACTAACAACAGAGTGGCAATGCAGCTCTGAAGCCCTCTGCAGCGATAAGCAGCCTACTGTTCCTTCCACCCCACCAGGACTGCAAACATTGGCTGACCTGCCATTGCTGCAAAACAGCCAGGGAGCAGCCCTGTCTACAGCAACCACTCAGCTTAGCACAGAGGCTGCTCCCTGCACACAGTTGACTGCCACAGACAGTGGAGACCAGCGCAGAGTCCAAGAGGGACAAAGGGGCTTTGTTCTTGCAGCAGAACACGCGCCACACGTCCGTGACCCCTGCCAGTGCCCTAGGCCATCCCGAGGGCTGCCCCGCCCACGGCAGCTCAGGGGATTAACCCAGAGGCTGCATCCTGCATGCGGCAGACTGGCGCAGACAGAGGAGATGGGCACAGAGTCTGGGAAGCATGAAGGGGCTCTATTCTCGCAGCAGAACATGTACCACTGGCCTGCAACCCCTGCCATTGCCCTAGGCCATCTCAAAGGCCGTGCCACCCACAGCAGCTTAGGGGATTAAGCCAGAGGCTACTCCCTGTGTGTGGTTAACTGGGACAGACAGTGGAGACAGGCAAGGCGATCAGCAATTAGGAAGGGAGTTTGTTCTCCCAGCTGACACACACACCACCTGCCGATGACCACTCCCATCACCATGAAAAGGCAGAAGAACCTCGTTCAATCCAAAATCCCTTAAACACCAGAGAGAGGGCTTCATAAGACTGAATCAACAATCTCACTGAAAAAGAATTTAAAATAAAAGTCATAAGCATCCTGATGGAACTACAGAGAAATATTCAGGAACTAAGGGATGAATTCAGGAGGGAGACAATAGAAGGACTTAAGAGCAGACTGCATGAGGTGCAAGAGATTGTTAATGGAATAGAAATCAGAGAACAGGAATAAAGAGAAGCTGAGGCAGAGAGAGATAAAAGGATCTCTAGGAATGAAAGAATATTAAGAGAACTGTGTGACCAATGCAAACGGAACAATATTTGCATTATAGAGGTCCCAGAAGATGAAGAGAGAGAAAAAGGGATAGAAAGTGCCTTTGAGGAAATAATTGCTGAAAAACTTCCCCAATCTGGGGAAGGAAATAGTCTCTCAGAACATGGAAGTCCACAGATCTCCCAACACAAGGGACCCAAGGAGGACAACACCAAGACATATAATAATTAAAATGGGAAAGATGAAAGACAAAAAGACAAAGACAGGGTATTAAAAGCAGCCAGGGAGAGAAAAAAGATCACCTACAAAGGAAAATCCATCAGGCTATCATCAGACTTCTCAGCAGAAACCTTACAGGCCAGAAGAGAATGGCATGATATGTTCAATGCAATGAAACAGAAGGACCTCGAACCAAGAATACTGTATAGAGCAAGATTTTCACTTGAATTTGAAGGAGGGATAAAACAATTCCCAGATAAGCAAAAGTTGAGGGAATTTACCTCCCAAAAACCACTTCTACAGTGTATTTTAAAGGGACTTCTCTTGATGGAAGTACTCTGAAGGCTAAATAGAGTTCACCAGAGAAAATAAAATCACAGCAAAGAAAGTGGACCAAACAGATACTAACTAAAAGTAAAATAAAATAAGCTATCCACAAAATCAGTCAAGGGACACACAAAAGAGTACAGAATAAAACACCCAACATATAAAGAGTAGAGGAGGAAGAAAAAGAAGGGAGAGAAATAAAGAATCATCAGACTGGTTACAGTAGCATAATAAGTGAGTTAAAGTTAAATGTTAGATAGTAAAGAAGCTACCCTTGAACCTTTGGTAACCAGGAATCCAAAGCCTGCAATGGCAATAAGCACATATCTATCAATAATCACCCTAAATGTAAAGTGACTGAATGCATCAATCAAAAGATACAGTGTAATAGAATGGATAAAAACGCAAGACCCATCTATATGTTGCTTACAAGAGACCTGACTCAAACCCAAAGACATACACAGACTAAAAGTGAAGGGATGGAAAAAGGTATTTCATGCAAACAACACGGAGAAAAAAGCAGGTGTCGCAGTACTTGTATCAGACAAAACAGAATTCGAAACAAAGAGAGCAACAAGAGATAAAGAAGAACATTACATAATGATAAAGGGGTCAGTCCAACAACAGGATATAACCATTATAAATATCTATGCACCCAACACAGGAGCACTGACAGTGAAACAAATACTAACAGAATTAAAGGAGGAAACAGAATGCAATGCATTCATTTCAAGACACATCAACATACCACTCACTCCAAAGGACAGATCAACCAGACAGAAAATAAGTAAGGACACAGATGCACTGAACAACACACTAGATCAGATGGACCTAATAGACATCTACAGAACTCTACACCCAAAAGCAGCAGGATACACATTCTTCTCAAGTGCACATGGAACATTTTACAGAATAGACCACATACTAGGCCACAAAAAGAGCCTCAGTAAATTAAAAAAGATTGAAATTCTACCAACCAACTTCCCAGACCACAAAGGTATAAAACTAGGAATAAATTGTACAAAGAAAACAAAAAGGCTCACAAACACATGGAGGCTTAACAACATGCTCCTAAATAATCAATGGATCAATGACCAAATTAAAACAGAGATAATGCAATATATGGAGACAAATGAGAATAACAGCACAATGCCCCAACTTCTGTGGGATGCAGCGAAAGCAGTTCTAAGAGGAAAGTACATAGTAATCTAGGCATATTTAAAGAAGGAAGAACAATCCAAATGAATCGTCTAAAGTCACAATTATTGAAACTGGAAAAAGAAGAACAAATGAGGCCCTAAGTCAGCAGAAAGAGGGACATAATAAAGATCAGAGAAGAAATAAATAAAATTGAGAAGAATAAAATAAAAAAATTAATGAAACCATAGTTCTTTAAGAAAATAAATAAAATAGATAAACCCCTAGACAGACTTATTAAGAAAAAAAAGAGAATCTACACACATCAACAGAATCAGACATGAGAAAGGAAAAATCACGACAGACACCACAGAAATACAAAGAATCATTAGAGAACACTATGAAAATCTATATGCTAACAAGCTGGAAAACCTAGAAGGAATGGACAACTTCCTAGAAAAATGCAACCTTGCAAGACTGACCAAGGAAGAAACACAGAATCTAAACAGACCAAAAACCAGCAACGAAATTGAATCCGTAATCAAAAAGACTACCCAAGAACAAAACCCCTGGGCCAGATGGAGTCACTGCTGAATTTTATCAGATGTTTAGAGAAGACATAATACCCATTCTCCTTAAAGTCTTCCAAAAAACAGAAGAGGAGGGAATACTTCCAAACTCATTTTATGAAGCCAGCATCACTCTAATACCAATACCAGGCAAAGACACCACAAAAAAGAAAACCACAAACTAATATCCCTGATGAACATAGATCCAAAAATAGTCAATACAATATTAGCAAACCGAATTCAAAAATACATCAAGAGGATAATACACCATGATCAAGTGGGATTCATCTCAGGGATGCAAGGATGGTACAACATTCGAAAATGCATCAACATCATCCACCACCATCAACAAAAAGGACAAAAACCACATGATCATCTCCATAGATGCTGAAAAAGCATCCGACAAAATTCAACATCCATTCATGATAAAAACTCTCAACAAAATTGGTATAGAGGGCAAGTACCTCAACATAATAAAGGTGATATATGACAAACCCACAGCCAACATCATACTTAACAGCGAGAAGCTGAAAACTTTTCCTCTGAGATCGGGAACAAGACAGGGATGCCCACTCTCCCCACTGTTATTCAACATAGTACTGCAGGTGCTAGCCACAGCAACTAGACAAGACAAAGAAATACCAGGCATCCAGATTGGTAAGAAAGAAATCAAACTGTCACTATTTGCAGACAACATGATATTATACATGAAAAATCCTAAAGACTCCACTCCAAAACTACTAGAACTAGTATTTGAATTCAGCAAAGTTGCAGGATACAAAATTAATCCACAGAAATCTGTTGCTTTCCTATACACTAACAATGAACTAGCAGAAAGAGAAATCAGGAAAACAATTCCATTTATAATTGCATCAAAAAGAATAAAATACCACGGAATAAACCTAACCAAGAAAGTGAAAGACCTATACCCTGAAAACTACAAGACACTCTTAAGAGAAATTAAAGAAGACACTAACAAACGGAAACACATCCCATGCTCTTGGCTAGGAAGAATTAATATTGTCAAAACGACCATCCTGCCTAAAGCAATCTACAGATTCAATGCAATCCCTATCAAAATACCAACAGCATTCTTCAATGAACTGGAATAAGTAGTTCAAAAATTCATATGGAACCACCAAGACCCCGAATAGCCAAAGCAATCCTGAGAAGGAAGAATAAAGCAGGGGGGATCTCGCTTTCCAAATTCAAGCTCTACTACAAAGCCACAGTAATCAAGACAATTTGTTACTGGCACGAGAAAAGACTTGCAGACCAGTGGAACAGAATAGAGTCTCCAGATATTAACCCAAACATAAATGGTCAATTAACATATGATAAAGGAGCCATGGACATACAATGGGGCAATGACAGTCTCTTCAACAGTTGGTGTTGGCAAAACTGGACAGCTACATGTAAGAGAATCAAACTGGATCACTGTCTAACCCCATACAGAAGAGTAAATTCAAAATGTATCAAAGACCTGAATGTAAGTCATGAAACCATAAAACTCTTAGAAAAAAACATAGGCAAAAATCTCTTGGACATAAACATGAGCAACTTCTTCATGAACATATCTCCCCAGGCAAGGGAAACAAAAGCAAAAATGAACAAGCGGGACTATATCAAGCTGAAAAGCTTCTGTATAGCAAAGGACACCACCAATAGAACAAAAAGGCATCCTACACTATGGGAGAATATATTCATAAATGACAGATCTGATAAAGGGAGCGGGACTATATCAAGCTGAAAAGCTTCTGTATAGCAAAGGACTCCACCAATAGAACAAAAAGGCATCCTACACTATGGGAGAATATATTCATAAATGACAGATCTGATAAAGGGTTGAAATCCAAAATATATAAAGAGCTCATGTACCTCAACAAACGTAAAGCAAACAATCCAATTAAAAAATGGGCAGAAGATCTGAATAGACAGTTCTCCAAAGAAAAAATTCAGATGGCCAACAGGCACATGAAAAGATGCTCCACATCGCTTATCATCAGAGAAATGCAAATTAAAACCACAATGAGATATCACCTCATACCAGTTAGGATGGCCAACATTCAAAAGACAAACAACAACAAATGCTGGTGAGGATGTGGAGAAAGGGGAACCCTCCTACACTGCTGGTGGGAATGTAAATTAGTTCAACCATTGTGGATAGCAGTATGGAGGTTCCTCAGAATGCTCAAAATAGAAATACCATTTGACCCAGGAATTCCACTCCTAGGCATTTATCCTAAGAATGCAGCAGCCCAGTTTAAAAAAGACATATGCACCCCTATGCTTATCACAGCACTATTTACAATAGCCAAGAAATGGAAGCAACATAAGTGTCCATCAGTAGATGAATGGATAAAGAAGATGTGGTACATATACACAATGGAATATTATTCAGCTATAAGAAGAAAACAAATCCTACCATTTGCAGCAACATGGATGGAGCTAGAGGGTATTATGCTCAGTAAAATAAGCCAGGTGGAGAAAGACAAATATCGAATGATTTCACTCATCTGTGGAGTCTAAGAACAAAGAAAAAACTGAAGGATCAAAAGAGCAGCAGACTCACAGAACCCAAGAATGGACTAACAGTTACCAAAGGGAAAGGGACTGGGGAGGATGGGTGGAAGGAGGGATAAAGGGGGGTGGGAAGAAAGGGAGCATTATGATTAGTATGTATAATGTCGGGGCGGAGGCACGGGGTGGCCTGTACAACACAGAGAAGACAAGTAGTGATTCTATAGCATCTTACTATGCTGATGGGCAGTTGACTGTAATGGGGTATGTGGGGGGGACTTGGTGATGGGGGAAGTCTAGTAAACATAATATTCCTCATGTAATTGTAGATTAATGATACCAAAAAGAAAAAAGAAAAGAAGAAACAGAAAATCTAAGTAGAACAATTACCAGTAATGAAATTGAATTGGTAATTAAAAAACTACCCAAGAACAAAACCCTGGACTAGATGGATTCACCACTGAATGTTATCAGACATTTAGAGAAGACATAATACCCATTCTCCTTAAAGTCTTCCAAAAAATAGAAGAGGAGGGAATACTTTCAAACTCATTCTATAAAGCCAGCATCACTCTAATACCAAAACCAGGTAAAGACACCACAAAAAAAGAAAACTACAGACCAATTTCCCTGATGATGCAAAAATACTAAACAACCCAAAGCAATCTACAGATTCAATGCAATCCCTATCAAATTACCAACAGCATTCTTCAATGAACTGGAACAAATAGTTCAAAAATTCAACCACCAAAGACCCCAAATAGCCAAAGCAATCCTGAGAAGGAAGAATAAAGTGGGGGGGGGGAATCTCGCTCCCCAATTCAAGCTCTACTACAAAGCCACAGTAATCAAGACAATTTGGTACTGGCACAAGAACAGACCCACAGACCAGTGGAACAGAATAAAGATTCCAGACATTAACCCAAACATATATGGTCAATTAATATATGACAAAGGAGCCATGGACATACAATGGGGAAATGACAGCCTCTTCAACAGTTGGTGTTGGCAAAACTGGACAGCTACATGTAAGAGAAACAAACTGGATCACTGTTTAATCCCATACACAAAAGTAAATTCGAAATGGATCAAAGACCTGAATGTAAGTCATGAAACCATAAAACTCTTAGAAAAAAAGATAGCAAGAATCTCTTGGACATAAACATGAGCGACTTCTTCATGAACATATCTCCCCAGGCCAGGGCAACAAAAGCAAAAATGAAAAGTGGGACTATATCAAGCTGAAAAGCTTCTGTACAGCAAAGGACACTACCGATAGAACAAAAAGGTATCCTACAGTATGGGAGAATATATTCATAAATGACAGATCCGATGAGGGGTTGACATCCAAGAATGGACTAACAGTTACCAAAGGGAAAGGGACTGGGGAGGAGGGGTGGGAAGGGAGGGATAAGCTGGGTGAAAAAAGAAAGGGGGCATTATGATTAGAATGTATAATGTGGGAGGGGGGCACGGGGAGGGGGGCACGGGGAGGGCTGTACAACACAGAGAAGACAAGTAGTGATTCAACAGCATCTTACTACACTGATGGACAGTGACTGTAATGGGGTATGTGATGGGGACTTGATAATGGGGGGAATCTAGTAACCACAATGTTGCTCATGTAAGTGTATATTAATGATATTAATGATACCAAAATAAACAAATCCATAAATACATAAAGGTGGTCTATGAACCACTGCTTGACATAAAAGCTATGGAGTGATCTCTGGGATATATGGATAAATGAGAAAAGCAAGGCAAAGAAAAGTGTGTATAGCATGCTGACATTATTCTAAGACTGGATGTGAATATGTGTCTTTCTTTTTAAAAAAAAGGAGACAAAAAACTGTTTTTATGTTGTTGCCTACTGAAGGAGGGAAGCAAAGGGTGAAATAGAAAGGTATGGACACTAAACTTCTTTGAGTATACCTTGTTTATTAGTAGATTTGACTGTGAAACAATGCACTTTATGCAATCATAAAATAGTAAAAAGTTATCTCTATACATCACAAGGAAAATGAAACAAAATAACCATTTGATGGTATAACTACACAAAAAGAAACTAAAACAAGTAACTTTCAAACATTTAAAAAATGGTTTTATAGTTATGTTTAATAGAAGGGAGTCTCTGAAAGATACCAAAATATTTACAGTTGAAATACAATGATGCCGGACTGCAATGGGGTATGCGTGTGGACCCGATAATATGGGTAAACGTAGTAACTACATTGCTTTTTCATGTGGTTAAAAATTAAAAAAAAAAAGAAATAAAATGATGTCGTGATTTACTTCAAAATATCCTGATGGAAGAGTGGGGATTATAGATTTAATAAAATTGGCCATGTGTTGATTGTTGAGGCTGGATGAATGGGTTCATGGAGATTCACTATACTAATCTCTGCACTTGTTTGGAATTTCCCATAATAAAGCTAAAAATGGGGAAAAATAAAAATGGGCAACAGTAAGTCAAATAATTCAATCAAAGATACAAGGTAGCCACGAAGTTTTTTCCACTTACCTGTTCTGTTCTTCCGTTTTTCTCGCTCTGCTTTTAGCTCCTCCATGGCTTGAGATTTTTTATCTAATTTCTCATCCCGTTTAGAACGCCGTTCCTTGTTGTGGGATGTTACCTGGGAAAGGAAGGATATGTAGGCTGGCTCTTTTTACCAAATGGCTGATGATAAATTCTCTATACCCAACAATTAATTACTCTGTTCTCCACTGTGAATCTACACTGGCTACAGAAACAGAAAAACTTGTTTAAATGGCAAGCGCACCCTCTTGTGGATGAAGAAAACCGAGCAGTAAAGTCAGCTCCTATCCTACCTGCCTACTAAAGATCCTAAGAATTATAGGAATAAACACTTTCTGGAAAGATGCCCTGGCTCATAGCTAATATTTGTTGATATGTCAACAAAGATTTTGTGATGAATGCAGAGATGGCTTATTTACCCAGCTACATTTATGTCCAAATCCAAGCTTATATACACCTGAGTAAACATCACAGTCAATCTGGCTATCTGGGACAGGATGTTTACCAACTTTCTGTAAGGGGTGCTCACATACCCAGTGAGCTGCTTTTCAAATGCAGACTTACTCAAGAATTCCTAAGGAGTTAAACAGCACAGGTAATGGTGAAAATGGTGAAATGTTCTGTCCAGAGATTAATGAAACCTTCAAAGTGAAGATAGCTCATAATAGCTCACTGACCTAGGATGATTAATAATAAACCCATCTTTTACATAAACACACACATAAACACACACACACACACACACACACACACACACACACACACACACTTAAAACAGGGGTTTTATTCTGTGGCTAATGAGGACCACTGAATTTCCTACCTGAGATTCCTGAATCTGTGTCAGCTTTTTCTTTTCCTGCTCCTCTTCTTGCTTTTTCTTTTTTTCTTTCTTTTCTTTCTTTTTGGCTGTTTTTAGCTTTTTCCTGATTTCAAATCTGGTAAAAAGATACTTGGTTTTTAAGTGCAACGAATTATTTGTAAAGTCTTCTGTCAGATAGGAGAAAGGAAGTAACTAGGAGGAAGGAGTTTAATAAACATTTTGGCTTCCTTTAAGAAACTCCAATGTACTCTGGAAGTACATTAAAAATACTGAATATAAATACACGAAAAGGACCTGAAAGCATTACGCTGGAATAGACTCAAAATTAGAGAATATACTCAGGATCCTGCTGGTAACAAAGAGTTCTTCCTCAACTTTCACTTAATAGAAAAAAATAGCTGATTTCTACATCAACTCCAACAGCTTTTCATTAGAAACAGAATAAAGCCACAGCGAGCCACTATCACATTTTTAAGGTGGTCAGGAAAAAGGCTGTATTTTAAAAACACCACTTTCCATCCTTCCTCCTTAGCAAAAATGCACCCCACACCCTGGGCCCCTCCATGACAGCAAATGTGATAAATATGCAGTTCTCTGAAATGCAACCCAGGCTCCCTCCCTGTAGCAAAAATCAGGCTTTCGTGAAACAAAACTGATCTTTCGTGTGTGGATGGATTTAAGGAACTTTCTGGAAGGAAAGCAGGAATATAATAAAAATCAGACTCTTCATAATACTCCAAAATAACTCCAACTGTCAAAAAATTTTTTACTTAGTTCTTAACACAGAACTCAAAAATTTTGTTATGTCCTTTTCACTCATTATTCATATTAATTAATAACTTAATTATAACTAATTTCCCACATTAAGGTTGTTCATGTATTTTGATAATGTGGGATAGAGAGTACTGTTATGAATTTACTCCTTTCTAAAACAGTTAAAAATTAAACAACACACTCCAAAGTGATCAATAGGTCAATGAAGAAATCACAAGGGAAACTAGAAAATAATCTGAGATGACTAAAAATCAATGTACAACACACTAAAACCTGCAGGATGTAGCTAAAGCAAGACCTAGAGGAAAGTGTACAGCTACAAAAGCCTACATTAAAAAAGAAGATAATTTCAAATAAATAACTTCCATCTTAAGACAGTGGAAAAAGAAGAACAAACTAATTGGAAAGCAGGCAGAAGAAAATAATAAGATTGGAGCAGAAATTAATGAAACACAGAATTGAAAAAAACAATATAATCAATGAAACCAGAATTTCATTCTTTGAAAAGATCAACAAAATTGATAGAACTTTGGCTAGGTTTGATGAAGAAAAAAAATAGAGGATTCAAATTACTAAAATCAGGTACAAAGGAAGAGATATGATCACCAACCTTACAGAAATAAAAAAGATCATAAGGAATACTATGAACAATTGTATGGCAACAAATTAGGTAATCTGGGTAGAATAAAAAAATCTCAAGAGAGCCACAAACCACCAAAATTGTCTCAAGAAGAAAAAGAAAAATGTGAATAGAAATAAAAGATATTGGATTAGTAATTTTAAAATATGCCATAAAAAACTTCAGGCCCAGATGGCTTCCCTGGAGATTTTTATCAAACATTTAAAGAATATAAAATCTTTACAAACTCTTCCAAAATACAGAAAAGAAGGAAATATTCCTCAATATATTCTATACAGCCAGTATTATCCTGATACCAAAACCAGGCAATGATACCAAAAGAGAAAAGTGTAGATTGCTATGTCTTATGAATATTAATGCCAAAAAAAATCAACAACATGGTAGCAAACTAGATCTAGCTATTTATTGAAAAGATGATGTATGGTGACCAAGCAGGATTTATCCCAGAAACGCAAGGTTAGTTCAAGATATGAAGATCACTGTAATACATCATATTAATAAAGTACAAAAACCACATGTTACCTCAACAGACACAGGACAAGCATCTGACAAAATCCAACACCATGTCCTGATTAAAAACTCTCAAACTAGGAACAGAAGGGAACTTCCTCAAATCAATAAAAGGCATCTATGGAAGAAAACATAACAACTAATATAATATTTAATGGCAAAAGACTGAACACTTTCTCCCTAAGATCAGAACAAGACAAGGATGTCTACTCTTACCATTTCTATTCAAAATGGTACTAGATAGCAAGAAAATGAAATAAAAGGAATCCACGTTGGAAAGGAAGAAGTAAAATGTATCTCTCTTTGCATATTACATAATCCTACTCACAGACTAGCTTAAGGAATCCACTAAAAACTATTAAAACTAATAAATGAGCTCAGCAAGGTAACAGCATACAGGGTCAATATACAAAAATAATTGTATTTCTATATACTTGCAATGAACAATCTGAAAAAAGAACAAAGAAAAAAATTCCACTTATAATAACATCCAAAAGACTAGCATATTTAGGAATAAATTTAACAAAACAAGTGCTAGACTTTTACACCAAAACCTGTAAAAACATTACTGAGAGAAATTAAATAATACTGAAGTAAGTAGAAAGAGACCACATTCAAGAGTTAGAAAACAATACTTTTAAGATAGGAATATTCCCAAAGTTGATCTACAGATTCAACATAATTCCAGTAAAAATCCCAGCTGCTTATTTTTGTTGTTGCAGAAGTTAAAAAGCTAATATTAAAATTCATATAGAAACACAAAGGGCCCTCCCTTATACAGCCAAAACAATTTTGATAAAGAACAACAGAGTTGGAAGACTGACACTTACCAAGTTAAAAACTGACTATTTAGCTACAGTAATCAAAACATGGTACTAACATAGGGAAAGACATATAGATCAATGGAACAGAGTTGCTAGTCAACAAATAAACCTATATGTCTATGGAAAATTGATTTTCAACAATGGTGCCATGACCAGGAAAAGAATCTCCTCAACAAGTGATATTGGGACAATGGGATTTCTCAAAAATTGAAGTTGGATCCCTACCTCACACTACACAGAAAAATTATCTCAGAAAGGATCAGTGATCTAAACATAAGCTAAAACTATGTAACTCTTACAAGAAAACACAGCCATAAATCTTCAGGACCTTGGATTTGGCAATAGGTTCTTAGGTATGATACTAAAAGCTTGAGCAAGAAAAGAAAAAATAAATTATACTTCATCTAAACTAAAGGGTTTTGTGCATCAAACAACACTATAAAGAGAGTGAAAAATACAATCTATAGAATGGGAGAAAATCTATACACTAACGATGAACTAACAGAAAGAGAAATCAGGAAAACAATTCCATTCACAATTGCATCAAAAAGAATAAAATACCTAGGAATAAACCTAACCAAGAAAGTGAAAGACCTATACTCTGAAAACTACAAGACACTCATGAGAGAAATGAAAGAAGATACCAATAAATGGAAACACATCCCGGGATCATGGATAGGAAGAATTAAGATTGTCAAAATGGTCATCCTGCCTAAAGCAATCTACAGATTCAATGCAATCCCTATCAAAATACCAACAGCATTCTTCAATGAACTGGAATAAATAGTTCAAAAATTCATATGGAACCACAAAAGACCTTGAATAGCCAAAGCAATCCTGAGAAAGAAGAATAAAGTGGGGGCATTACATTCCTTGACTTCAAGCTCTACTACAAAGCCACAGTAATTAAGACAATTTGGTACTGGCACAAGAACAGACCTATAGTCCAATGGAACAGACTAGAGAGCCCAGATATAAACCCAAGCATATATGGTCAATTAACATACAATAAAGGAGCCATGGATATACAATGGGGAAATGATAGCCTCTTCAACAGTTGGTGTTGGCAAAACTGGACAGCTACATGTAAGAGAAACAAACTGGATCACTGTCTAACCCCATACACAAGAGTAAATTCAAAATGGATCAAAGACCTGAATGTAAGTCATGAAACCATAAAACTCTTAGAAAAAAACATAGGCAAAAATCTCTTGGACATAAACATGAGCAACTTCTTCATGGACATATCTCCCCAGGCAAGGGAAACAAAAGCAAAAATGAACAAGTGGGACTATATCAAACTAAAAAGCTTCTGTACAGCAAAGGACACCATCAGTAAAACAAAAAATCCTACAGTATGGGAGAATATATTCATAAATGATATATCTGATAAGGGGTTGACATCCAAATTATACAAAGAGCTCACACACCTCAACAAACATAAAAGCAAATAAGCCAATTAAAAAATAAGAGGAGGAGTTGAACACTTCTCCAAAGAAGAAATTCAGATGGCCAACAGGCACATGAAAAGATGCTCCACAGCACTAATCATCAGAGAAATGCAAATTAAAACCACAATGAGATATCACCTCACACCAGTTAGTATGGCCACCATCCAAACAACAAACAACAAATGGTGGCAAGGATGTGGAGAAAGGGGAACCCTCTTATACTGCTGGTGGGAATGTAAACTAGTTCAACCATTGTGAAGCCATAAGAAGAAAACAAATCCTACCATTTGCAACAACATGGATGGAGCTAGAGGGTATTATGCTCAGTGAAATAAGCCAGGGGGAAAAAGACAGGTACCAAATGATTTCACTCATCTGTGCAGTATAAGAACAAAGAAAAAACTGAAGGAACAAAAGAACAGCAGACTCACAGAACCCAAGAATGGACTAACAGTTACCAAAGGGAAAGGGACTGGGGAAGGTGGGTGGGAAGGGAGGGGATAAGGGGGAAAAAAGGGGTTATTATGATTAGCACACATAATGTGGAGGGGCGTACAGGGAAGGCAGTACAACACAGAGAAGACAAGTAGTTAATTTATAGCATCTTACTACGCTGATGGACAGTGACTGTAATGGGGTATGTGGTGGGGACTTGATAATAGGGGGAGTCTAATAACCATAGTGTTGCTCACGTAATTGTACATTAATGATACCAAAATTTTAAAAAATGGGAGAAAATATTTGCAAATCATGCGTCTTGTAAGGATCTAATAACCAGAATATACAAAAACATACAACTTAACAAAAAGACTAATAAGCCAGTTAAAAACTGGGAAAAAGACATTTTTTCAAAGATATATAAATGGTCAATAAGATTATGAAAAGATGCTCAACATCATGGTTGACAGAAAAACACAATCAAAACCATAATGAGATACTACTTCACATTCTCCAGGATAGCTGTTATGAAAAAAAGGGAAAATAACAAGTATTGTCAAGGATGTGGAGAAACTGGAGCCCTTATATATTGCTGGTAATAATGTAAAATGGTACAGCTATTGTGGGAAACAGGTTGGTGGTTACTCAGGAAGTTAAACGGAATTACCATAAGACCCAGCAATTCCACTCCTAGGTATAATCCAAAGAAACTGTAAATAGGTACTCAAAAAAATATTTGTACATGGAAGTTCACAGTAGCACTATTCACAATAGCAAAAAAGTAGAAACAACCCAAATGTCAATCAATAGATGAATGGATAAATAAAATGTGATATATACATACAACAGAATATCATCCAGCCACAAAAAGGAATGAAACTGAGATATATAATACATGGATGAACTTCAGAAATATGCAGTTTTTTTAAGTGAAAGCAGTCAAAAAAACTACATACTGTATGATTCCATTTATAAATGTGCAGAAACAGGCAAATCTATAGAGACAGTAAGTAGATTAGTGGTTGCCTAGGGCAGGGAGGCTTGGGAAAAAACAGAAAAATGATTGTCAATGAGTACAGGGTTTCTTTCCGGGGTGATGAAAAAACATTGTGAAATTAATTGTGGTGATGGTTATATGCAACTTTGTCAATATATAAAAACAACTGAATTACACACTTTTATTGGGTAGATTCTGTGGTATGTAAAACACATCTCAATAAAGTTTGAGAAAGTTAATAACTTATATTTATATTACATTCTTATATATATATATATCAGCTCACTCACGGATCACAAAAATACCCAGGAAGCTAAGGCAGGAAAAGGGTGACTAATTCAGATCACCTGGACAATGAGTGTGAACTAAGCCTAGACCTTCTCCTGTCTGAAAATGTCAGTCTCTTTCCATAACCGAGCTACTTTTTATGCTGCCTACACTCATCTTAAAAAAAAAAGAGATAGGAATATTTTTTTAAAAAGGCAGCCCTACAGAGAAGCTGAACAGACAGTTCTCCAAAGAAGAAATTCAGATGGCCAACAGACACATGAAAAGATGCTCCACATCACTAGTTATCAGAGAAATGCAAATTAAAACCACAATGAGCTATCACCTCACACCAGGAAGGATCGCCACCATCCAAAAGACAAACAACAACAAATGCTGGTGAGGATGTGGAGAAATGGGAACCCTCCTACACTGCTGGTGGGAATGTAAATTAGTTCAACTATTGTGGAAAGCAGTATGGAGGTTCCTTGAAAAGCTCAAAATAGAAATACCATTTGACGCAGGAATTCCACTTCTAGGAATTTACCCTAAGAATATAGCAGCCCAGTTTGAAAAAGACAGATGCACCCCTATGTTTATCGCAGCACTATTTACAATAGCCAAGAAATGGAAGCAACCTAAGTGTCCATCAGTAGATGAATGGATAAAGGAGATGTGGTACATATACACAATGGAATATTATTCAGCCATAAGAAGAAAACAAATCCTACCATTTGCAACAACATGGATGGAGCTAGAGGGCATTATGCTCAGTGAAATAAGCCAGGCGGAGAAAGACAAGTACCAAATGATTTCACTCATTTGTGGAGTATAAGAACAAAGAAAAAACTGAAGGAACAAAACAGCAGCAGAATCACAGAGCCCAAGAATGGACTAACAATTACCAAAGGGGAAGGGACTGGGGAGGATGGGTGGTAAGAAGGGATAATGAGGGGGGGGGGAGAAAGGGGGCATTAAGATTAGCATGTATAATGTGGGGGGAGGCATGGGGAGGGCTGTGCAACACAGAGAAGACATGCAATGATTCTACAGCATCTTATTACACTGATGAACAGTGACTGTAATGGGGTTTGTGGGGGAGACTTGGTGAAGGGGGGAGTCTAGTAAACATAATGTTCCTCATGTAATTATAGATTAATGATACCAAAAAAAAAAAAAAGGCAGCCCTAGAAAAGATGAAGAATCTAACTGAAAATGACATTTCACTACTGGTGCTGTTGGCTATAAAATGGGATACTACTGGTGTTTACATAAAAATATTTTAAGATGAAATGAGACTCACATAAAGACCTTTATTAAGTGAGTAATGTGGAGGAACCTTCTAAGTCTCTAGAATGTACTGCCATACAATTAAATGAGCTACAAAAAAAAATCTCAATTTTCTATGAATGGCTCTGAATTTCTGTCTTAATTATCATCCATATTTAACATTCTTCTAGTCACTAAAAAAAGGGTCACTAAACAGGCAGCTGCTTTTTTTCACCTATATAGGGTGAAAAATATAAATACCATGCTTGAGATAAGCCACCCATTACTCTTGAGCTACTTTGTAACTTTATCATAGCCCAATGGTCTTAAGTGAGAACTTCTGTTACATTCTCCACAGTTCAGAAATACAAATTTAAGTCGCCCCTAACCATCTGGCAATTCCGTGAGTTTCTTAAGTCTTGTTTGTTCCAGTACAGGTAACCTTGGAAGCATTCACACTCAAAACAAATGTCTATTACTTGCTGCTGACTGAAAGCCAAACATTCTTGTCTAGGATAACTCACCATACTTAATATGGTCTCCAGAAGGGACAAACAGGCTCCCAAGAAGAAATGGAACTAACTGCTGCCAAAGAAAATGCTTCTATTTCTCTTTCATGACATTAGGTAGGTAGGGAAGGATCCTAGTTCTGAGGACTATTTATTTCCTGAGACAACAGCCAAGTATATTTTTGCTTTGAAATTCTGTTAGGAGATAAGGAAGAACTTTTGCCATTTAAGTATGACAAAAGTAATTCAGAATACTGAAGCAGCTTCTGAATACCAAAAAGTGATGTAACATTTTTAAACAAAATTTGAGTTTTTAAAAAAATACAAAAACCATGCTTGAAGGCTAGTCAGATACCTAACTCATAAATAATGAGAAGAAATTGCAAGTCTTGAATCATGTTAAGATGGGGCTCCAAATGTGAATATTGGAAAACTATTTTATTACTTTATTTTATCATTAAGAAACTACAATCTTACCTTTTTTTCAACACCTCCCTCTTCTCTATGCGGTTGAATAGTTCCTGCTCTCTCTCCTTCTCTGTCATCTGTTCCAGACGAGCCCTGTCTTCCTCATCTCCCATGAGGTCCTCTCCATAGCCATCATGGAACTCTTCATCTTCTGAGGAAGAGTCTGAATCTGAACTTGAGGAGGAGCTGTTGCTATCAGAATCTGACACTTCACCTACAACAAAGGCCCAAACACAAGATCAGACTATGCTATAGAGAACTAAGGCCACAGGTGACCCCACTGTGTGAATCGTCATAACCCATTGGCTCTCCTAGGTGAAGCGGCACAGGACCATCTCAGCTCTCTTGGGAACCGTCCTTGGTCTGTAGGATGATTTGGAAGACTTGGTTAAGCTGGTATCCCCCCACATGTCTTCCTTGCAAAGGCACACTGTATTTCTCCTTTGTAACTAGTAAGTGAAAGGAGATGCTTTGACACTGTAAGCATCTTGAGAAAATCAGTTATTACTATGATGTTTCAAAATGCTGAATTTTCTATCATTTCTTCTACATTTATTAGTTGGCATTAAAAATATTTTAATGAGCCATTAATCTGATCAGTGAATTGCTAATGAAAATGGATCTTGGTAAGACAAAAGGTGATAGAAAAGAAACGTAGTTTACCATTTAGTCCTAGAACAAGTTCAGCTTTCAAACTAGTGTTAGCAAAAATTCTAGAATTGGTTCCAAAATAAGAACTTTTTTTTAAATGAGTTTTTTTTATCGGGTTTGAGGATTCTCCTCCTCAGACCAAGCATAATCAAGAAAAAGGGAAGAGAAGGCACTCAGGGTAAAGTGAGTTGAGACTAATGCAAGGACACTTATGGGGTTTCAGAGGCCTCACTAACCCTTGGGAATTACATGTATTTTTCTTGCTTCCTTCAGATTGTCAAGGGATCCATGACCACTGCAAAAGTTATGAGGCCACTGCTATAGAGGCAGAAGCCATGCTGTAATGCAGACACCTTTCCCCTCCATTTCTGATGCTGTAGCTTCAACCTGACAAGAGCAGAGGTTCACTCCCAGGTATGGGCTGCCTGGCTTACCTTCCTCAGGGGCTGAGCTCTCAGCTGAACTGTCTTTGTCTGAGCTGCCCGAGGAAGCAGTTTTGCTGGCCTGTTTCTTCATGGTTCCTTTCTTCTCTATTTTTCTGGCCTTTCCTTTCTTCTTATTTTTATTGCTGCCAAATGTCCACTACAAGGAAAAAAAAGAAAGGAAAACTGAAACAAGTGGTTTTTTGGGAAAAGCCAGAAGATTCAAGAGTTAAGAATCTCTGATGTTCATCAGAATGGTTAAAAGATTCTATTGGTTTGGACCCAAAACAATGACACTTTACACGAAGACAAGATGGATTTTGGAACCTTGGTTAAAACTTCGTAACTTCTGCTTTGTAATTTCTTAGAGATAGTAGGTGACTGATATAATAAACAAAAGTTAATTAATGTACTTGTTACCACAACAGAAAAAGAAGGTTATCAACTTTATGGCAAGTCAACTGAGTTAACTAAAATGCAGTTAGTACAGAAAACAGCTTCTCATGTTTCCTGTGGCAGAGAGGGCAATAATTGCTAAGGGTTGGTATGTCTGGGCTTCAGTACACAGAGGATGCTTTAGTTCTGGAGTGCATCCCAGGAAGACAAGGAATAAAGATTCTCAGCAAGAGAAAACTACAGAAAGCACAAGGAGAAAGGGTGAGGGCCACTGTTGGTGGCATGGATGACAGCACTAGTGCCCACTCCAAGGATGCAGAAAGCAAAGGAGATCATTAAATACATTCGTGTGTGTAACTTTTTTTCAGAAATCTGCATGTATTATAGGACAGCATGTTCAAATCAGATCATAAACAGGAGATTCCATACATCTAAATATTAAGGAACCTGCAATTTCCATTATCAAAGTAACAGATAATGAATGCAGTTAATCACTCCAAAGCCAAAAGAAGCCTTCACCCAGCACTTTAATTATAAGGCTGAAAGACCATACAATTGTCTCAAAAATTCAGTCTATTTAGTTACACTAACCATACTCCCTTTGATGTTCTGTCAATTTAGGAGAATGATTTTAAGTGAAAAATATTTTACTTGGAAATTTTATGTACTATAAAGAATAATCTTCATCTTTCTAGCATCAGATTGAATTATAAATCTGACATTAATATAAAATTTCTACATCTACTAACAAAAGCACAAAGTCTCTGTTTCTTCTGTAATGTGATAAAAAAAATTAACTTCCTACTTTACAATGTCTAAGATTCTAAGTTTATTTGGGGTTTTTTTTTTTTTTTTTTGAGAGTGGGTATAGGGGTAGTTCTGATGAGGTTTCTGTCTTAGAAATGTTCCATATGATTATTCTTAAGAACCAAAGTTTGCTAGTTTACCTTGAAAAAATGTTGTGAAAGAGTGCTATTTTAATCTTCTGATTTTCAAATTTAATTTACTCTTACTTTGTCTTATTTTATTTTTGTACTCAAGAACTAGGAAGAAGGGACAAGTGAAAATAAAATTGCCACCTGTTCTACAATGATACATTAAGTGAATGAACAGTGACTTCTCTTTATAAGTAAATTTACCTCTCAGCTTTAACATTTCAACACCTAGATCATTATTTAGAAAAGAATCCTAATGCTTCTCTTCTAAAGCCTGGTTTTCAACCATTTCAAATTTTAATCCAAACAAGGCCAAAGGGTTCAGTTTAACTGAGCTAAAATCTATCAACTTCTTACGCTCATAATACTGGTATTACTAGAGGCAATAATGTATAAAATATCTTTTGCATTGGCTTTGCTTACAAAAAATAATACAATTACACACATACCAGATAGTCAATTATTCATAACCAATAGGTTGTAATGGGCATGACCCACCTCTTCCAAAACAGGGTGTCTTTGCCCTTCGTGCTTCAATGGGAATATGAAGAGGCCACGAACGTAAAGGCTGAGAGCTACCAGGATCACATGTGGATTAGAGTGGCTAGTCTATTTTTGGCTACAGATTTGGTCTCATGTGCAATGGAGCCAAATTCTGGGCTCCCTAGGGGAAAAAAAAGTATGAGCAAAAAAGACTTAAATGTAAAGTCACACAGGTGGATCCAATAAGGAGATACTAGGAAGCTATCTGGCTTCTTTATCCTTCCACCCTTTATCTGCTTCAGTTCTGCCACTGCCTGAGCCTAGCAACTGCCACTCATTTGTAGTCTATGATGTTTATCCCCTAGATAAGGAGGAGGAGGAAAAGTAAGAGTAAAAACAGAACAAAATAAAATGTTTCAATTTAAAAAGGTCTTCCTGCCTAACCTGAGTGTGGGAAGGGAACCTCACTTTTCTTCTTTGAACAGTTTTCAAAAGAAATGAGACAACAAAGCTGCCTCACCTTCATGAGGCTGACTCAGTAGATCTGTCATGCCAGTGGCCAACAACCAAGCTCACTTACATGTGACAGGGCTTTAGGGGAATTATAATAACGTAGGTGACCTTACATTAAAAAATGAATATTTTTATGACTTCTTATGAATATACCTATCAGTATTCACACTGAACTGAACACCACTGAGAAGCTGGATTAAGCTGCTTGTATATTTACTTACCAAAGTGTCTTGTTTTTGATAAACCTTTAAAATCTCATTTTAAGAATATATGTTCATTATATGAAGCTTTGAGAAAAATAGCAAAGTATTTTTAAAGTTAAAAAAAACCCAAAACTCGCCTGTATTTCCACCACCCAATGATAAAAACCACTTAAAATCTGGGGGCCAGTCTCATTATTATTCCTATTTCATACAGAGAAAGAGACTCAAATGCATCCTGATAATCTTCCAAAGATTTTTTCCCTAAAGAATAGATTGCATTTTAATTATTTTTTATTTACTCCTATAAACCAGAGGTTCCTGAATGTTTCTTGGTCTCAGAATGTATTTTTAAAATATTTGCCCAGTATCTCTGCTTCCAACATCATAGAATCTAAATATAAAGGAGACAGTCAGGGCTTGTAGCAGGCAAAAAGCAATGGAGAAATATCTTAATTAATCCAGCCCAGAGATCGCTCACCTGTCCCTGCAAAAAGTCTTATTCTGTTGCCTCTGAGATGGAGAGAAAAATGAATTATTTTTTCATTGCCAGAGTGTGATCGTAGATGGGCCTAAAGAGTAAAAGACAAAACTAAAGGGATGCTCTTGAGCTCTCTCCATCCAGCAGAGAGTAGAGGAAATGACCTGACATTTCTTAATTTGTTTGGGGAACCATGACCCAACAAAAGGCAAGCTCTGTTGTGACCTTAAAAGTGCCATAAAATGCACCACACTGGGCACAAGAATAAGAAAATGAGTGCCTGCAGATCTGCATCTGAGTACCAAGGCCATAGCATCCCCCATGGAGAGCTGCTCAGACTGGGAAAGGGAAAGGACCCATTGTCAGTCAGGACCATCCCAAACACTGACATCCTGCTTTCCAAGCATTCTACAGGTGTGCAGGCTCCGACACAACATCAGGGAAGCATGATGCATTAGGGAAGTATATATGCAGTGAAGAAAACCTAAAACCAAGACTGGATAGATATTTCTTTAATAAAAGAGATGGGCAATTTGACTCTCACTGACATAACAGGTACTCTAAATGGGATGCAATTATCAAATGATACAAGGAGGATTAGTACTATACAACCCCTGCAGGCCTGAGTGTTGGGGGTGTAGTGAGCAGGTTCCAACTCTGGAAGCAGGGGACCTTGCTGGCACTCAGCTGGAAGACAGGAAGGACATGGGGTGAGGAGTGGTGGTACTGGACTTGGGTGGCATTGAGATGCTGAGTACTTTGAGCATCCTGGAGGCACAAAAGCAAAGAAACTCCAGGATTTTGGAGAGGTTATTTCTAATGAGCAAGGAAGATTATATTCTAGGTCTCAAGATTCAGAGTAGAAACCACTGTAGCCCAGTTACTCTGAAATGAATCTATAGGTGAAATGAAATATGTTGAGGTAAACAGGGTTCAAGAACAGCTGGGCTAGTGATAAACTACACTGGGATTAGAGGTTAAAAGAACTGGAACACAGCCCAAGCCCTTAACCTGAGACTGTTTCCTTATCTGTAAAGTAGGAATAATAATACTGTTTTAGCCACTTATCAGGATAGCGTGAAACTCAAAAGAGACAGAATAAAAGAAGTTCAGAGCACATCAGAACCGAGAAATTGTACAAAAATACAAGGTACTATTTACAATGGGAAAAGGAAATGAGAAACTCTGTTAGTCTCTGTTTTCTTATCTGAAATAAGAGTCCAGGTGATCTCTGTGAACCCTTGGATTTTTTAAATTCTAGGATTCAATGTGAACTGAATGTTATACTAAGTCAAAGCAATTGTCAAAAGAGTTCTGTAGTCATTATTCTAGATCTTGACAATGGCCAGCAAAGAGGTAAAGAGGTGTATGGAGTGGGCAGGGTTCCTGACTTGGGGGGGTTTTTGTTTGAAAGCAGTACCACAAAAGGTAGCCTACAGTGTGGGAGAACATATTCGTAAACAATTCATTTGATAAGGGGCAACATCCAAAATATATAAAGAGCTCACACAATTCAACACCAAAAAAAAATTAACTTGACTGAAAAATGGGTGGAGGACCCAAAGAGACATTTCTCCAAAGAAGAAATACAGATGGCCAACAGGCACATGAAAAGATGCCCCACATTGCTAATCATCAGGCAAATGTAAATTTAAACCACAGTGAGATATCACCTCACATCAGTTAGAATGGCCACTATCCGAAAGACAAGAAGTAAAAATGCTGGCAAGGATGCAGAGAAAGGGGAACCCTCCTACACTGTTCGTGGAAAGGTAAATTGATGCAACTGCTGTGGAAAGTAGTATGGAGATTCCTCAAACAACTAAAAATAGAAATATCATTTGATCCAGTAATTCCACTTCTAGGAATTTACCCAAAGAAAACAAAATCCCTGACTGAAAAAGATATATGCACCCTTACGTTCACTGCTGCATTATTTACAATAGGCAAGATATGGAAGCAACCTAAGTGCCCATCAATAGATGAATGGATAAAGAACATGTGGTACATATATACAATGGAATATTATTCAGCCATTAAAAAAAGAAATCCTATCATTTGCAACAACATAGATGTATCTAGAAGGTATTATGTTAAGTAAAATAAACCAGGCAGAGAAAGACAAATACCATGATTTCAATTTTTTTTTGTGGAATATAAAAACAAAGCAAAACAAAATGAACAAAACAGCAGCAGACACACAGACACTGAGAAGGGACTGGTGGTTACCATGGGGGAGGGGTTTGGAGATGGAGGGAAGAGTGAAGGGGATAAAAGGGGCACGAAAATTCCCAATTATATTATAAGTTGGTCATGGGGGTGGTAGTACAGCATGGAGAATATAGCCAATAATTCTGTAGCATCTTCCTATGTTGACAAATAGTAACCGCACTGGTGGGAGTAAGGATTTAATAATATGGGTGACTGTTGAATCACTGTGTTGTGTATTTGAAACTAATATAATATTGTATATCAATGATACTTCAATAAAAAAAAGCAGTACCACACAGCTTGATACTTTGGAAGCCATTATTTCACAGTACAACTGACATTCATAATCATGACTAAAGCAGCAAGAAAAACCACTATATATAATATCTACCAAAAATGTTTTCAAATAGAGTTTTATATTTAAGCTTTCAGAAGTTTTGTTTCAGTATCGGGATAGTTAATCAGTGTGGAACATCTTGTTTCAGAGTTATTCTGTGTATTAAAACTTTAATAAACCAACATATACACAGGAAACTATTAGTTTAGCAGTGAAGGTCTTTATTGGAAGCATGTGCTAATTATGTATTATCTGTACTGTAAATGAATAACAAAATGCTCTTGGATATATTTAGGCTGACTTCCTGGAAAAGACATTACTAAATGAATTTATAAGTAAGAGGTAACAGAATGAGAATAGGAGAGCAATTAGATCAAAGTCAGAGAGCCTGAAAATCAGATGGGATAAGAGAAAAGGAAGGAGGAAGTATCAGAAAGAAAGTAGAAAAAAATGGAATGCGGGGAAAACAAGAAGAGAACAGAGTCTGTGAAGAGGCAAGTGGGGGCACACACGCAACCAGGAAGGCTGACAGAAGTTCTGGGGAAGGAAAAACAAGTGTGACAAGTGCTGAACTACAGGGCTGGGCCAAATGCTTTTATTTCTCAAAAATGTTGAAAACAAGACTATACATGAAGCTTTTTAAAATAATAATTCTTGCTGAGGCAGAGAGCATTAGAACATAATTCATCTGTTCCCTTACTTTGTCTAACGTAGTTATATTCAATTTTGAATGACAACAAAAGGGTTTTCTTGGTATCCAACATGATTTTTACTGCTAACAGTGAAAATCTAGGCTTTTCTTCTTTATCTATTGCTTCAGTTATTTCTGTAAGATCACCATGTTTCTAAAAAGAACTCTGAACTACCTGATGTAGGACTCTTCCTCCTAACAAATGGACTTGTTTTGGCCTTTTTAAAAAGTCCCATCTTGTGTGTGAGCAGCTGCCAGCTCTCCTCCTAACCTTGTTATTTTCCCTCCTTGCCCCTCCTGTTTGCACTCTGGTGGTGCTTCTTCTGTCAAATGCTTTCAGAGACAGGAAGTAACAGCACCAAAATGCCACACCATAGCATTATGACCTACCTCTGAGGTGTGTTTTCCATTTTCCCAGGCTTGGTTAATGTAAACCTTACAGAAAGAGTCCTGCTTATTTTTACATGTGCCTCAAGATATTACCGAGAATAATTCATTCACCAAATATAAGACACGTGTATTCTTTTTCATTAAACTTAGGTTTTCTTTCTCCCTGCAAAGATACTATACATGACATATCTACTATTCCCTCTCTAATTGAACCTTATACTTAATGTCCAAGGTATTCACTTTGTTCTGGATAGGAAACTTTCCCAACTCTATTCCCCCCCTCAATCACTTAGCTAAAAAAGTCAGTACATGTTTCTGCTTATAATAAACCACCCATTAACCTTCTAACTCAGTTGTTTTCTGACCAGTTTTATGTCCTACAAAACAGGAGGTATCTTCTTTCTACCTGTATTCATTGCTGACTAATAACAATGAACAGTAAAAGAGGTGGAAAGAAAGAAGGGTTGGGCAGTATATAAAAAAAACTCCAGAGTAGCTTCTGGTATAAGTAGAGGCTCCATCTGAAAATTGCTGCCTTAACAATCAAATTTGTAAAGGCTAGTTTGTAAATAATAAGGATATAAAAGCCATAGCAGAAATTAGAAGACATAGCAAATTATTTCAGTATATAGTTTTTACCTACAGAGATGTATGAATATTATGAGACGGAAAAAAAAGCAAGAGCCTCTGTCTCAAATGTTATATTCTAAGGATCTCCAGAAGTCCCCGTAATCCACTCTAAAACATCTCTATAGCAGCCATAAATCTCGTTTCATGGTAATTAGCACTAAGTTCCTTGTAGTTGGTAGGATTTTTTTAAAAAAGATTTTCTTAATCTTTTTGGACAATTTGCTTAACTGTCCAAAATAATATGTGCTCTAACTTGGAGGCACTCTGTGCTAAACTAGCAGTCTGGGCCAAAGAGCGATACCGCACACCAAAGAACAAATGCCCTTCAGAATGGCCATGATATAGAGGCTGCTATCCCTTGCAGTGGGGAAAGGAGACTGGAGTGGAGCTGCAAGAAGCCAGTGGGCTGGATTATTGAGACCTGGAGGAGCAGGAGGAGCTAACAACCCTGTGGGGGACGTTATTCAGTCTCATTCCCACTCGCAGGACACAGCTTGCCTGTCAGCTTTTTCTCCACTAAGTGCAGAAGCAACTGGGCAGCTTTCTAAGGTGAGGACTTGGTTAAGGAACTGTGAGGGACTAAGGAAACGCTAAGCTGTAAAAGTGTCTATGGTTACTGGAGCAACTCTAGCACAAGTTTTGAGTTCCTCTAATGCTCTGGAGATGACACATCCTCTGCTCTCCTGGTAGGAGCAGCTAAAAAGGATGACGGAATCCCTACAGTAACCGTACACTCAGGACTCTGCTCTAATGACAGGAAAATGGAGGACTGAATACTTCCTAAGACAGTTATTATTTGTAGATTAAGGAACTGCAAAGACCAGAAACATGTTACAAAGTATTCCAGACACAAGTTAGATGCATACTTAATAGAATATTGGGGGCAGGGGGAAATCCACAGCGGATAACTTCTGAAACATGGAACATGAAAAATAAAAGTAGTTGTTATAGGATTAGTGGGAAAGGGAATTATTTCAAGATTTTCCTGTAGAGTCTATTCACTTTTTTTTTAATAGAAAAAAAAAAAAAAGGCAAATTATTTCAACAAGCCCATTGCTTTTCTAACAGATTGGGTTATTTTATTAATTGGAGAGGAATTCTAGTTTCTCCATTAGAAATAAACAAAAGAATAAAACTCACTACCTCTTGCTGTGGAAAGCAATTTTAGGGCTACTAAGTTATTTAAGATTAAGAGAACATCACTATAGTCAATCAGAATGCTATCATTCCTAATGTGCATTATGTAGGACAGTGGTAAATACTGTTCTAGCTGTTGATTAAATTTCACTACAATAAAAAACATTTTTTACTTTAGGGAAACTTTAAAACAAAATAAGTACAGCTAAAAATATTTTCCTATACTGCAGGTAAGTGATTAAACAGAAAGGTGATATCCAGTCTCTCAAGGAAATTACTAAGGGAAAAAAGTATTTTAAATCAAATAAGGAACATACAGGAGTGCTTCAAAGACCCTCATCTCTCTCTTCCTTAAGGCTTTGGATCTTTTAGGGCCTTGTTTGGCGGTGGGCAGTTTGGGAAACAATGAAAAGCTGGATTTTCCTCCTTCAGAGTTAAGGCCACCAGTCTGAGGAATGCTGATTCAATTTACCCAAAAGAAATCCTTTTGTCTTGCTAAAGTAGTTCCCACTAAAATATGGCATTCTTGATAGAATTTCTACCAAGAAAGTGAAATTAAAAAGATGTCCAAAAAAAAAAAAAACAGAGAGATGATTACTAACAAATTGTGCTCCTTCTGGAAATAAGAAACTAAAGAATGGCGACGAATGACCTGCAGAGGCACCCACTAGGTAACAAGCAGTACAAGGACCGTAACACCTTGAGAACTTTCCCTACGAAGTTCTTGTAGATCTCAGATGGTAAGGTCTCAGTTTAAGAAAAGAGGCTGTCAGGAATCACCAGCTCAGAATCTTCAAATACCCATCAGAACCAGGGACTCGGCCCCTCCACACCCACCTCATCATCACTGTTGGACGTCTCAGAGTCTGAGGAGGCTGCAGGCTGACTCACAGGTGGCTCCTTCTCCTCAGAGTCGCTGCGTTTCCGCTTTGCCAGGAATAAGAGCTCCTAATAGGGCAGAAGCAGCCACACTGAGTTTCATTTAATAGAGAAGAAATATCCAAAATTAATAAAATACCCACCCTTCCCAGATCTCTTCTACTTCTTTGTGCTTTCAACTGAAGGACACCATCATGGGAACTATTGTCATATAATATGAACAAACCAACTGCCAGTATTCTATAAGTGCTGAAGAAATGTTTTCTAATCTGTCCCTTCCCTCTGATGGGAAATGTTTATCCGAAATGGAACAGTGACTAGATAACTGAACTGGAAGCTACCCCCAAACTGTTACCATTTCCTCTATAAGCTATAGAAGCACTAATTCTCAGGAGTGAAAATGGTAAGAACCATGTTTACAAAGGTAATTTGCTCACTGTTTTTACTGGTATAGCTCACTGCTACTCTGAGAATCTTATTGTAATTAAGGGTAAAACTAGCATTTGTGGTGATGTTTTGAATAAGCTGACAAACTACAAGCTTCTGAGGTCATCTTTTATTTTGAATGCTTAACCCAGGAAAAAAGAAATATATGTCTGGTTTCAATTCAGGGTCTGACAACAAGCAGTAAGTGTCTGGCCACTAAATCAGTATCCTAATTTGACAGCTAAAATATTTCCATCACCACCCTGCCACATCCTGCTGATTTAATAGATTAGAGAAGAAGGAATGTGCCATTAAGTCATGGTTACAACCAGAATTTGCTCTCACATGGTTCCCCTCTCCTGTTAACTTCTCCCCAACTCAGTCCAGTCACTCAAAAATGCAACAAAAGGATACTTGCTCTGGTTCTTGCTCTCTACTAATATCAATACTAGCCAAAATATTATTGTACTTAGTAGATGTCAGATATTTTCCTAAGCATCTAACATTCAATCTTCCTGATAACCTTACAGTAAAGTATCATTATTATCCCCATTTAAAGATAAAGAAACTAAGAAGCAGAAGGATTAATAACTCACTCAAGGTAACACAGTACATGATAGAGCCAGGATTCAAACCAGGGCAAACAGAATCCTAGTTCCAAATTCATGGTTTACTAGTCTAAAAACATTTTCCTTTCTGCTAAGAAAGAGACAAATACAACTAATAAATACTAGCTTGGCACTTGATGACAATGGCGCTATACAATTATAGGTCAAGTGCCAAGCTAGATTTTAAAATAATAGATTGCTACAAAGTATCTGTTTTCTTTTTCCAGTCTCTATTTTAGGAGTATACCCTCCTTGGCCAGAATGAGAAAACGACCTTCTCAGATTAACAGCTGCTGTGCTGTCTTCTTCAGAGGCAGTCATGAAGTGTTACTCTTCCCATTTCATTAGAGAGACCTAGCATACTAACTTCCTGAAAAGGCTGAAGATCATTAAAAATATTACTTTTTTATACCAAAATGGTAATACCTATTGACCAAATGCAGATTACAGTAATATTTGTGTTTATGGTCTTTTAAAACCTAATGTACTGTCACTATTTGCAGATGACATATTATCCACCAAAAAAAGCTACTAGAATAACTGAATTCAGCAAAGTTGCAGGATACAAAATTAACACACAGAAATCTGTTGAATTCCTATATATTAACAACAAATTAGCAGAAAGAGAAATCAGGAAAAGAACTCCATTTACAACTGCATCGAAAAGAATAAAATACCTAGGAATAAACCTAACCAAGGAGGTGAAAGACCTATACCCTGAAAACTACAAGACACTCAAGAGAGAAATTAAAGAAGACACCAATAAATGGAATCCTAACCCATGCCCATGGGATAGGAAGAATTAATATTGTAAAATGGCCATCCTGCCCAAAACAATTTATGGATTCAATGCAATCCCTACCAAAATACAAAAGCATTCTTCAATGAAGAGAATAAACAGTTCTAAAATTCATATGGAACCACAAAAGACCCCGAATAGCCAAAGCAGTCCTGAGAAAGAACAAAGCTGAGGGGATTACGCTCCCTGACTTCAAGCTCTCCTATGAAGCTACAGTAATCAAAACAATTTGGTACTGGCACAAAACAGACCAGTAAATCAATGGAACAGAATAGAGGCCCAAATATAAACCCACACATATATGGTCAATTAATATATGATAAAGGAGCCATGAATATACAATGAGGAAAAGACAGCCTCTTCAACAGCTGGTGTTGGCAAAACTGGACAGCTACATGCAACAGAATGAAACTGGATCCTTGTCTAACTCCATACACAAAGTAAACTCAAAATGGATCAAAGACCTGAATGTAAGTCATGAAACCATAAAACTCTTAGAAGAAAACATAGGCAAAAATCTCTTGAATATAAGCATGAGCAATTTTTTCCCAGACATATCTCCTTGGGCAAGGGAAACAAAAAATGAACAAGTGGACTACATCAAACTAAAAAGCTTCTGTACAGCAAAGGACACCATCAGTAGAACAAAAAGGCATCCTACAGTATGGGAGAATATATTCATAAACAACTCACCTGATAAGGGGTTAACATCCAAAATATACAAAGAACTCATACAACTCAACACCAAAAAAGCAAATACCCCAATAAATAAATGAGCAGAGGACCTGAAAGACACTTCTCCAAAGAAAAAATACAAATGGTCAATAGGCACATGAAAAGATGCTCCACATCGCTAACCATCAGGCAAATGCAAATTAAAATCACAATGAGGTATTGCCTCACACCTGTTTGGACTGGCCACTATCCAAAAGACAAGAAACAACAAATGCTGGTGAGGATGCAGAGAAATAGCAACGCTCCTACCCTGTTGGTGGGAATGCAAATTGGTTCAATGCTGTGGGAAGCAGTATGGAGGTTCCTCAGAAAAACTAAAAATAGAAATACCACTTGACTCTAGGAGGTAATTTCATTCCTAGGAATTTACCCGAAGAAAACAAAATCCCTGATTCAAAAAGATATATGCATCCCTATGTTTATTACCACATTATTTGCAATAGCCAAGTTATGGAAGCAACCTAAGTGTCCATCAATAGATGAATGGATAAAGATGTGGTACATATACAAAATGGAATATTACTCAGCCATAAAAAGAAAAGAAATCCTGCTATTTGCAACATGGATGGATCTAGAGGGTATTATGCTCAGTGAAATAAGCCAGGCAGAGAAAGACAAATACCATATGATTTCATTTATTGTAGAATATAAAAATTAAGCAAAACAAAATGAATAGAACAGCAGTAAGCTCATAGACACTGAGAAGTGACTAGTGGTTGCCAAGAGGAAGGGGTTGGGGTAGGTGCAGTGGGGGGAAAGGGGATAAAAGGGCACAATAATTCACAATCACAATATAAGTTCATCACAGGGACTGCTGAACCAGTGCGATACACATTTGAAACCAACATAAGATTGTATATTAACAATACTTTAATAAAAAATAAATTCAAAGTATATAAAATTAACTGAACATCAAAAAAGAAGTTAACTTTCTCAAACTAAAAAAGAACTTAAGGTGCAACTTTCATATACAACATTTTATCCTTTCTTATGCACAGGTCTACGAATTTGACAAAAACATACATTTAACCTCTCCCACAGTCAAGATACAGGACAGTTCTATCATCCCAAATGCTGCTGTAATTTGCATTTAGTCAATAAGAGTTACTACTGTGGAATGAAAAAGTAAAGTGTTCTTATGCTCATCAGCGCTTTCATATTCCTCCCCCAATCCCTTGGCAATCACAGACCTCTTTTCTGTCCCTATAGCTCTGCCTTTCATAGAATATCATATAAATGAAATCACACAGTATGTAGCCTTTTGAGTCTGGCTTCTTTAATAGCATAACAGGCATTTGAGATTTATCTATGTTGTGCACATAGCAGTAGTTTGTCCCTTTTATTGTTAAATAGTATTCCACTGTATGGATGTACCACCTTTATTCATTTGTCAGTTGAAAAACATTTGTGTTGTTTCCATATGGGGGCAATTATATGTTCATGTACAGGTTTTTTTTTGTAAACATAAATTTTTATTTCACTTGGGTAAATACCTAGGAGTGTTTGCTAGGTTATATGGTAATTTGTGTATGACCTTTACCATTATCTTTTTCCCACATTACCTTAATGCAGTTTTGTAAAACTGAGAAAGATTTCTGGTAAGTAATCTCTTTCCTGACCCTCTAATATTCACAAATGCACTACAACTGTTTTATAACCAACTTATTATAACAGATTTAGATACACTATCAACTCCTTCTCTGAAACATTAAGCTATTAAAAGCAGTTAGACATAAAATGTAACTTTTATTACATTAAAAGTTATTGTAATAAAAGTGTTAAGATGTACTGCCTTAGTATTCAAGATGTTCCACTCTACACTTAAAACCTAACAAATGGCTCTCCTTCATCAATGAACAATTGCATATGATAGGCACAGTTTCCCTTTTACAACATTAAATACCTTATTAGCAATAGTATGGAGATAGCAAAGACCCTCTTAACAATGTGAAAGATACCCTTTCCATAAGTGAGAACTGTAAAGGAAGTTACTGGGGAATTCATGGCAAGCCTATGTATTATAGTTAAATCCTTCATATTCTATTGAGGACTCATAAGTACAGGTGAACAGACCAATGTGCAACAGAAAGATCTTTCCAACACACACACACGAAGAGGCCATCACATCTGCTACCTGTAGGGGTTACCTTATCCAACACCTGTACTCAAAAAAGCCAATGTGAAACTAATGCACGCACAAGGTTAGGTCCACCCGCAGCTCTATCCTGCCAGCCCTCTTCACTGTGTTACAACTCAGACGTTTCCGTGTATGCAGGTGCTCTCACACCATCATCCCTGTATGTCTTCTCATCCAGTGGAAAATCTTCCCTACTTATCTTGGCATTCCTCTACGGGAATGGCAGTGTGGGTGAGGTGCCAGCATGGTTCATCAAATTTAAGCTGAACTAAAGATCTGCTTAAAGTAATGCCAATGCCCAACGTGGTTTCTAGAGCAGTTTCATTAACATTGCCTAAAATCCTAGTTAACTAGATTGCCAAAACTGAGACTCTAAAATAGAGCAAATCTAATTACACTAAGGTGGTGTTTATTAAAATAGCATTACTCTGGTTAAGATTAGAATTCTAATCCATCAGTATATGAAGACTCAAAAACCTTAAGATTTAATTCCTCCAGCCTATCATTCACAAATAGTGTACTTTTTGTGATGTCATGTCAAAATTAACCTCTAATAAAGCAACTTCTTAGTCCTTTCTTACTTAAAGGAAGTTAAATATCATCTCTTTAAATCAAACCTCCTATGATCACATGAAAGTGGAATACACAGTCTATACCCCAGAAAAGGAAAATAAAAGCCCACGTGGATAAACATCAGTTTTTTATAGCTAATTAAGCATGCTGAGAGCTCTTTTTCATGTATTCATTCCACAAATAAAACTAATATAAGAAATTACTAGCAGCCAGGGGGACCAAATATCTTGGTTTGCTTCAGGCTGTTCTGGGTTTAGCACTGAAGTCCTGAATTCTGGGAAAATCCTCAGTTCCAGACAAACCAGAACAGATGGTCACTCTACTACCGGCACCTATTTTGTACCAAGCCCAGGGCAGTCATGAAAAAAATACACAGTCCTTGACTGCATGGAATTTAAAATCAACTGAGGAAGACAGACAATAACCAAGTTAAAAAACTATTTTATCTAGTGGTAAGTGCTTCGAAGGAAATGAATGGGGCACCTAACTGCGGTGATCAGGGGAGGCTTCTCTGGGGCAAAGGCAGTTAGGCTGAGACTAAAAACTTCTCAGGAAGAAAGAAGGGTATGTTTTCTGGTCAGAGGTCTCCAGATGGAATAGCCAAGGCCCTGAAGTGAGCAACAGCTTGGCTTAGTCAAAGAACTGAAAGAGAACCAATATGACTGGAGCTTAGCAGGCAAGGGGGAGAATGGAATGAGGCAGGTTGGAGGTTAAGAAAAAACCAGATCACTCCAAGGTTTATAAAGCAGCTTCAGGAGCAGAGATTTTATTTTGAAGGCAGTGGGGAGCCATCAAATGGTTTTAAGCAGGGGAGTAAACAACCCTCAAGGGTTTTTAAAGGAGCCCTCTAACAAAGAAGCAGACTAAAGGGGCCAGGGTAAAAACACAGAGTCAAGAAGGAATCCACAGCAGCAGCATCAAAGTGGATGGTGACCTGGACAAGGGAAGGAACCACAGGGACAGAGAGAAATGGGAAGACTTGAGAGATGTTGAGGAAAGAGTAGTAATTCAGAGGTTTAAATTTGAGATGTTAATTCCTGTTTTCATTTCATATCAGAGTTGTTGATAGATGAGCACGATTCCAACAGGAGTAAGGAACAGAGCCATTGCATGTGTTTGTTGGGCAGCGGGGTATTTCTGTTTCGTATGAACTGTTTCAACAGCAAATGTTATTTTTTTTTATTGAAGTACCACTGATAAACAATCTTATGTTGGTTTCAAATATACAACACAGTGGCTCAACAGTTACCCATATTAAATCTTCACCCCCTCTACTGCAGTTACTATCTATCAATGTAAAAAGATGTTACAAAATCATTGACTATATTCTCCATGCTGTACTACCATCCTGTGACCAACTTTTATTATGACTGCAAATTATTGTGTCCCTTTATCTCCTTCACCCTCCCCCGAAACCCACCCTAACCCTTTCCCCTTGGTAACCACTTGTTCATTCTCAGTGTCTATGACTCTACTGCTATTTTGTTCCTCTTGTTTCAAGTTAAGTACTATTTTTATAATGAAAAGAAAATCAAAACAATGAACATACATAAAATCCCTTCTGAAGTAGTAATTCCAAAGTGGTGGTAGAACAACCCTTTACATTTCATATGACTGGCACTAAAGATGGCAACTTCCCCTTCAAGTTTCTAGCAAAGTAATTCTAACTTTGGTTAGATAAAATACTAAGTTATATATATAAATGCCCACAATGTTATAGACTTGACAACATAAAATCAGTTTTCACCCATTCAAATAAAGGGAACATAAAATTTTTTAACTACTGTTACTTGTTTTTACTTAATACATTCTAATACACTTGCTAACTAGTACACATTTTATCCTTTAAGGAAGGGATATCAGTATTACAGTAGGGCTGGAGCAAGAATCCACAAATTAACAGTGTCCCTTATCTCTAAGTAGTCATACTGTAACCAGACAAGTTAGAAACTTTTCACTGTGGCTATAGCAAGCAGCATTTGCTTATTCAACAAAGATTCAAAGATTTATTAAGTGTCTACTCTGTGTCAGGCAGGTATTATTTTCAACTACCCTCTTGATGTCTCCACTTAGATATCTCACAGACAAATTTAAACTCTATACATTCCAGACTGAACTCATGTTCTTCACCTTTAGACCTGATCTTCCTTCAGGGTTCACCATCTCATGCCAGAACCTCCTCTTCCTCACCCCCAACATCCAGTCAAGTCCTTTCAGTTGTATATCCTGAATATTATGTCAGTTGATTCTACTTTCTGTGGTCTAACTGTCATACCAGTACAAGTCAGACATTCATTCAACAGCTATTGACAGGGTGCCTACTGCACTCCAGGAACTGTTCTAGGTACAGGGATACTACACAAACAGCCCTGTCCTCCTGGAGCTTCCATTCTAATGGAACTTCTGCTCTCAACCATCTGTCACCTGGACTCCTCTGTCATCTAACTAATGTCCGTTCTCCATATTACTCTCCATATAGCAGCCTGGACAAACTTTTTAAAAGACAAATCTGACACCTTTTTCAACTTAAAATCCCTCAATGGTTCCTTATTACTCTCAGAGTAAGGTCCAAAGTCCTTAATATTGCCAATATGGCCCTGCCATTGGTTTTAAAACTTCTTTTTAACCCCAGCCACCAGTAAGTCAGATAAATTAGACCTCATGACCCAGTATAGACATGTATGTATGTATGCGAAACACAAATAAAGTTCCATGAAACAATATTTATCTTTACTAGATCTAACACACAATGTTTTCTATTTGATTCAATTTCATTTTTTATTTTTAATGCTGGTTGTGACCTACTAAAGTAGCTTTTCCAGCTACAAAGGGTCCAAACAGAGATGACTTCTGCAGCTACATCTGTACCACTCTCTCTCCAATTATTCCAGTTTGGTGATAATTTTTTATTATATTCTAGTCACCCTGCATTTCTTTCACTTTGAGTGCTGGTCCTTTCTGCCTTGATGCTTTTGTACATGCTGGTCCCTCAACCATGAACATTCAACACATCCCTGTACTCTTCAGTCTCCTCCTAATCTTTTCTCTAACATACATTCAGGTCTCAGTTTAAATGTCACTCCCACCTGGCTAGTACACGGTCCCTGGTCTACTCGCTCTTCCTTCATAGCCTGTAGTGATATTGTAAGGAAATGACGTTCCAAGCAATGCCTGCCCTTCCCTCCCGCCCATCTTTTGGCTCCTCCTTTCCTCTTCTCTCTCTCCTCTAAGCCCCTGGAAAGTAGAAACTGCTCCCGTTTTGTTCCCCAATAGCCTAGTATCTAGCACTAACAAATTTGCTGAAAGATAAATAATCTCTGCTTTTGGAGAACCTACAGTGAAGGAAGGGAGCAAGAAGTATACCAACAGAACCGGTATGGAAAGATGGGCTTTGAATTTTTCCTAAAAACTTCTGTTAGTTCCTGTGGGACTCAGTCTTTCAAGCACTAGTTCTAAAGAAAAGTGGAATTACCAACAAAGATACACCAAGCTACATGCAACATTATGACACAAATTAAAAACTCCACAAGTTAACACTGAAACTTCTTACAAGTTCATTTTAGACTTCAAACTCTGCTTTAGTGTAAAAAGACTACATTAATGAGAAGCACAACTTTTAGGGGAAGGTTTATGGACAGATACTTTATAACAATGACATTTTTTACATACTGTCTAAAAATAATTTCTAGAAAATACTTAAGGGGCCTATTCTTTCAAGGACAAATTTAATTATTGCTTTTTCAAGTAGGATGAACAGAGAAAAACATGACAACATAAATCACTTTAAATAAGAAAGAAAATTATGAAATAAAGCATCTGAGTATGCAACAAGTAAATTCAACTTTCTTTTTCTTGAAAAAGACAGCACAGCTTGTATAAATACTGAATTACATTGATCTTAATAGAGAACTATGATTCCTTTATCATCTTAGATGCTTTTCACTTTATAGGACCCACTGCATATATATTACTTCATAAAGAAGGACACACTTTATGTCATAGAGGTGCATGATGGGAAAAAGCCTAGATTTGCCTCAAATTCTGTTATTTTTTCCCAACAGGTGCCAAAAGCAAGTATCTTCATGTTTGCATTTTAAAATACTGAAGAAAGGGTGTGGCCAACATAAAAAAAATAAGGTTACTATCAGATCACTTGTTTAAAAAAAATTCTTCTAATTTTCAAAGGTCTGAAACCTTTGAAAATTAAAACAAATTTTAAACAGCTATATTTCAGTTACTACATACCTCTTCTCATCCAGAAGAAAGGGAAAAAGAAATAGGCCTCAATAAAAAGCATCTCAACAATTCAAAAGGCTTCAGAGATTTAGAAGAACCTGCAGCTTTGCCACCTTAAACATCTCTGTTAAGTTTCTTCAGTTATAATGTGCACACACTATGGCCAAAACAGGAAGTGATTTCTCTCCCAAACTACTTAGTGTCTTACTAAAAAGGTTGGGTTGCATACAGACAGTGGTCTCAATTATTAACAAAAATAAGTACCTGGGCTGTCCCTGGTAAAAATGCAGAGTCGAGGGCTCTATCCCTGAGGGTCTGATTCAGTAGGTCTGGGATGGGACCCCTGCTTCTGACACAGGTGGTCCTCTTCCCAGCACAAGGAAAAACCAATACAGGATGCTCACCTGCTGCACCTTCAGTAAGAACTTGGTTGGAGATATAGTATTTCTGACATAATGGCTTATCTGGAAAACCCAGGGACAAAGAACCTCCTTATTAACTGTGCTCCACTCTCACACTAGACATACATCATGGTTTGTTCTTTTCCACAAGGACCTTATGCCAGATAGGAAATATGATGTTATACCCCAATGAGGACCCAGAACTAGATGGAGCAGCCCAATGAATGCACCTTGGTTAGGAAAGGCCCAGAATGCATTAATTTTGTTCTGAGGATCCTCAAACCAGACTGACTTTGAATTTCTGCTAAAGGTCTCTGGTGGAAACTTCTAAAGGGCAAAGATCTTTCTTTTTGATTTATCTGAGAGCCTGGAACAGTGCTAAACAAATAGATAGGAGGCACCGGTGCCTCTGTTAGGATGTACAGGGAAAGGGAATTTTGATTTGGTTCCCATCTGATAAAAGAATGCCAATGAGTGGTTGAAGATGAGGAAGCTGAAATTGCTATTAAAATGTATTAGATATTACTTAGACATTTCATGCCAATTTCTCTTAACAAATAGATTTGGTTTAAAGTTGCAACCCTCACCAGTTCCCACTCTGGAAATGCTCTTTGTGAATCAGGTAAAATCTCTCTCTACCACAAAAGGAAGCTCTCAAATCATTTCACTTGTCAGAATTCTGTGGAAATCAATCACTAAGGACAGAAAAACTTGCAGTTTAGTTCATTCACCATCAGATGTCTTAAGAATGCTTTACTTTACTAAGGAAGCCCCCAAATAATCTTTGTAACTGGTGCAACAATTTTGTTTAAACTATTCAATACATTTTACAAGCACAAATTCCAGCAACATGGAAGATGACCATGAAACATCACCCTCATTTTGCAGTAGGAAAAATGAAGACTAACAGATTAAGTTGGGATAGTGCACATAAATATAGGCCTTGTGATAGTGCAGATTTGGGTTCAAATTCCAATCCTACCACTAACAAGTTTTGTGAATCTAGATAAGTTGTTTTTCAACCTCCACTTTCCTACATAAAATGGGGAAAATGATACTAACTTCAACATAATTTGAAAATTTGACAATGTAAATAAAGCAACTGAGGTGACTACTTCACCCTAGACCCTATGTAAATGGTAGCTGATGTTATTATCAAAAATATCTACACTTCAAGATCAGAAAAGTCTTTTTAAAAAGTTCTTATTCTAAGTGCCAGTCTACAATAATCAAGCCAACTTACAGCCAAGAATATATTTTTGATATTTTTGTTGATTACAGAAACCTTTCTGTGAGAACATTTTCAACTTATCTTTCAATTCCTACCCCAAAACAAGGTTTTACCCATTTGATAGTTCTCCACAGGTCCCACTATTTCCCCACCTCCTTATCACCATTTTCAAAACAGCCCTCTTTTCTTCAATACATCTCTAGTCCCTCCTTTTAAAGTCCTCACCTTTCATGCCCTAATATTGCAGTCCTGAGACCTATGGCCTAATACAAAGGACCCCCAAGAAGCCATCTATACAAAAGCTTTAGTTTGCAAGTGCTTGTACCACACTGATTCTTAACAAATGCTTGATCCTCCAAATAGCCCAATTAGATAGGCAAGACGAACATCATACATAGTTAAGCAAAGATACATAGCTAGAACTCAAAATTTCAAACTAAGTTCAGTACTCTCTCTATTCAACTACAAAGGTTATTTTCTTGCATATTCTTTCTTTACAGCATGTGTTCACAAACAAGGGAGAAAAATTCTCTTTGTATCTTCTGGTATCACTAGAGCACTGCTACAAAGCACAGCTTCTTCCCTACAGCATTTTCTAGACAATTCAACACCAAGACAGTGAGACCAAAAGTTACTTTCAATGGTTCCTGCACAATCTAAGCAATTAAGAATTTTGGGCCGAGAGGTTTCTTGGCCATAGCCCCTTCATGAGGACCTATAGATTTCTCCACTTCAACTCCTTTTTCTCCTCCCAAGAGTTTTCTTTAGTCTGACATCTCAATGGGGACCCTTCTCAACCACAAACGACCTTAGTTTCCAAATACATTCGTGCCCACAGTTAAGTCTCCCTGGCCAAGCAAGGCAAAGGGTACCCAAAACATTAGGAGCGCCCCTCCTCTGTCCACTCCCCTAGTCTGAAAAACTTCATCTTCCAGAGTCCGCACCTTCTCGGCCCCCTCCCCCGCTACCGCCCCACGCTTACCCTTGCACCTCCTCCAAAACCTCCCAGCCTCCTGGGTTGGCGGGCGATACTTCCTATCTCTCCAGGCCCGGATCGCCTGGCCTGCAGCCTGCCGCCCCGATCTGGCCCCGGCAAACCAAGGACCCCACTGGTCCCCTGAGCCTTAGGCCCACCAGCCCGGTCCCTGCCCCGCCTCCCCGCCCAAGGCGCCAAGTCCTCCGGGCTCCGTCTCCAGGCCCCGGACAGACTCCGAGGGCCGGAGCGCTGTGGGGAGGGCAGGAAGGAGCGGCAGCGGAGGTCAGGGCACGGGGCGGGCCAAGTGCTCGGGCTGGGAGGCCCCGGGCCCGGCCGGCTCCAGGCTCACCTGGCCCGGACTCAGCTCTCCCGCTCCCCCGGCCCGCGCCTCCGCGGCCTGCCCTCACCTGATCCAGGTTCTCGTCGCTGCCGCTGTCCTCCGAGTCCGAGTCGATCACGACACGGCCTTTCCGCTTCTTTACCATGGTGGTCCCCCGGCTCCCACGCCGGACGCCGCCCGGACTCCTCTCTTGCCCGCCTGCCAGTGGGACCGCCACTGCCGCTGCCGCCGCAGCCGCTGCTCGACCCACACAAAGGCGACCGCGCATGCGCGCTCCGCTCCGCCCCTGACTCCGCCCCCCGCGCGGCCCCCGACGCAGCGTGCGAGGCGGGGCCGGGTTCTAGGCAACGAGACGCGGGCTTCTGCACGCGCCGACCGTTGGAAACGGTGTGTCTCTGCCGCGGGGCCGGACCTTGGTGTGCTGCCTACCTGTTGTGGACTGAGCCGCGCGCACCAAGGTCCACTCTGTGAGGAACCTTTCAGCTGTCTGACACTGGTGGAGTGCCAAGGACGACATCCAGGGTCAATCGACAGGAGGACACACGGAAGACACACACCCATCGCCTGGACTACGCTGAGGGCACCCGATGCGGTAAAGCCTGCCTACCTGGGCCGTGCAAGTGACAGTTGAGCTAGGAGCTGGGGGATGCATCTGAATTACCAGCAGGAAGAGTGTAAGAGGGTTCTATGCAGAGAACCGCGTGGGCAAAGGCCCAGAGACAATAGAAAAGGTTGGGTTCAGGGAACTGAAAGTTCACTGTGGCCGAATAGAGGTTATGGTACGTTTCGAGAGACGCAGCGGCCACATTATTCGGAGCCTAATAATCTGTATTAGGAAATTTGAATTTTAAACTGAAGAATGACGTTATTAGATTTGATAAGATTTGCTCTGGCCGCAGTATGGCAAATGGATAAAGGAAAGGAGGGAGACTAAGGGAAGGGAGACCACATCATGCTGATAGTGTCATTTTGGCAAAAAATGTGGATGATGCCCTGAACTAAGGAAGAAGCAGTGGAAATGGAAAGCAGTGGATGGCTTCTGGATAATTTGGAAGGTAGAAATCTCAACACGAAGATTAGCTGGGCGAGGGATAAGGCGAGGTCCTAAACGTAAGTGATGCTCAGGTTCTGGCTTAAGAAGCTAGTGGTGAGTAGACCCTTCATCAAAATACGGAACACCGGTGGAGAGGAGGTTTGGGAGATTGGTGTGTGTAGAAAATGAATTTTATGCTTGTTGAGGTCAACGATAAAAAGGGCAACTTCAGGAGTCATTTCTTTGTAAGATTTGGAATATAAAGTAGGGAACATAAACAATAGTAATTTGAAGCTGTTATCAAAACTTTTTGGAGTCTGTTCTTTATTCTGGTAGTGAACTTGGTAGTTAGACCCAGTCTTCCCTCGGTATCTCTGGCACAGGCAGGTTGATGTGTTCTTGCTCTCTAGCTCCCTTTTGCTTTCCGCTTTTACTGCCCAAATGTTGTTTTCTCCAGCAAGTTTGCATTACACGTCACAAATGTGCATGCCTTAAAAAAGTAATACAATAAAATGTCGTATCATACATAGGGAAATCCCAGGAACTAAACACATACCTTTATGTCCTGTTTGCTGCCTGTTAGCTTGAAAAAATGTTCAGGATTTAGATAGAGAAAACCTAGTAAGGCCCAACTAACTCTACACCAAAATATTTTTCCTAAGATATAACCCCTAGACTTCCCTCCACGAAGATATTCGTAGAACTGAGCCCATGGCCACAATGACCAAAATGACCAGGCCAACTCCCCTATTTCTAGCCACCCTGCAGCATGGTGCCATTCTCTGAGGATCCTCTTTAAATGAGTTAGTAAAAGAAACCCATAATATATAGTCAGTGACCCTTGACTGCCATTAAGCAAGGTATTTGAATTAAATCTATTGAATGTGATCTTTCTGCAAGGGGTCTTCTTAAATGATTCATGGGTTGGAGTTAGTCCATGTTAAGACCTAAACAGTGTCTAATTTGAATGAATAAGTATCATGTACTTTAACTTCCTCTGGTGTTGGCTTCCAGAACAGCCAACCTATGAAAGTTTTCCCTTAGTAAAATGAGGACAGGGCTTAAATTAGTTATTACATGTAAAAAAGTGCTTAGAATACTTTGTGGCAAAGAGTAAGTACTCAATAAATGTCAGCTATAATTGTTAAAATTGTTTAGTGGGAGTAGAGGGATAGTACAGTGGGAAAGGGCTGAAGGAAGGAGATGGGAGATTTTTATTTTTCAACTTGTACAATTGCTGTTTGAACTTTGTACATTGAGTATGAATTTGTTATTACGTTGATTTTTAACATTTTGAGGGAAATAAAATACCCTTTTTCTGATTATAAATTTTTTCCCTGATTTATTTATTTATTGTAAGTAAATTTAGGGACATGAAAATATAAAGGAAAAAAAGCTATGCAAAATTCTGCCATCCCAAAATTTCCGTCCACTCTTTACCAAAACAAACAAAATTGTTTGCATGTGTATATATGTATTCAACATATATGTATTAGGCACTGAGATAGATGCTGAACAAGATGAATAAGTGACCAAGATCCCTGCTCTCAAGAGCTTACATTTATACATGCATAAACATTGTAAAAAGCGTGCACATTTAAACTGCTGTGAGGACCCCTTTTTATGTGACCCCCCAGAGGACAAAAGAGATGTTAATATCTGTTGGTTGAGAAAATGCAAAATGACAAAACTGGATTCACTAACAATTTTAAATGAACTAGTGTTCTATTCCTTACAACTATATGTAAAAAATGTTTGAAAATAGTAATCCATGCATGCATATGAACTTTGAAAGAAAGACTGGGGAAATTGTTACTGTGTGTATTTGCTGTGGTGTTGCAGGGTACTCATTTTGATGACCTGATCTCATTAATTAATGAGTTCAGGGTCTGAAAACTGACTCAGATCCAAAAGTGGACAAAGGATGACCACTTTTTATTGGAGCAACTGCCCTGCCCTCAAGCCTCCTATTCACCCAACTTTTGATTTCTTCTGATTGAAATTTGAGGAGTACCCTTATTAATTACCCATCCATTTTGCCCTTGGCCATGCTTTGTTTTTGTTAACTATCTCCATAATTCTCTCAAGGTCAGGACCTATTGGCTTCACTTCGACCTTTCCACTCATTATAATGATCACATTTACCTGGCTTCTGGCAGTTCAGTGCTGCCACCTGACCTCTTGTTTCAAGAGCCCATCACTCATTCCCAGCCTAGTTTTGTAACAGCCTCTCCTATTGTCAGTCCTGGCCTGCAGAGGAGAACCACCAGGGAACTTTTAGTGAGGTTGTGCACCTCTTACATTCACTTTCCTTATGGCCCTTAGTTAAGTGAAGGTCTTCCCATGAAACATAATCATTTGGTGGGATTTCCAATTGTAACTCCAGGGGTGGGGTGGGGATATTTTCCCAGCTCCAGGAAAAATACCTTTGAAACCAAAATCAGTCAAAGGGAGAAATAAAATGGGGGAAACCTATTTATTGCATACAAGCAGTCATCCACTTCTTGCCTGTGTCTCTAGGGCAACCTGACTGCAAAAAGGGACCCCACCCAACCTCTCCAGTCCAGATATGCTCTCACTCCCCCTTGTAATTACCTATTGATATGGAGATAGACTACTTCTCTCCACCCCTTGGAAACACCTATTGATATGGATATGCAATAATGTCAGGGGAGAGATTCTGGAAATATTGCAATTTACCCACATCCCACCCTTCCAGAAATCTCACCTTCCAATCTACTCACTTCCCATCTTCTGCAATGGACCCTGTGCAAGAAAACTGGAGCAAGGTGTACCAGACCTCTGCTCCTTTCCATAGCTGTGACCAGAATCCAATAGGTTGACATAACTGTTACAACCAGACTAATAACATACAACAACAACAGCAATAAAATCATGATGATCCTTAAGCTGGAGGATTCAGCTGAGTTCAAAGTCCTATGCAGATTTAGTCCATAGCTCGCCCATTCCACAGGTGGTCAGTAGCTGAACAGGTAGGAAGTTCAGAGCAATCATCACGCAGCAGCTGCAGCCAGGGGGTGGGTCCAGGCCACAAGGACTATAGAAGAAAATAACCTTAAGGGCTATAAGATATATGTTTTAATGACACAGGCATAGGCAAATCTTGTCCATCAGGAAGGATGTGTGCAAGAGAGTGGTCCTAGGATAGGACAGTGGCAGGAATGGGATCTAGTCCTGATCTAGTATACCAGACTTTCACACCCCTTCCCATGGGAATTACAGATGGGTCAATATTTAGGGCTATGGGAGGTACATGCACTGGCCATAGAGATAAAACAAAACTTCCCTGTAAGATGCTCTTACTTCCCAGACATTTTGGGTACACTACTGTGATCTTTGGGTGCCACTCTGCTGTTACTCCAGGAACACACAGGAGGTCAGCTTCCAGGCCTTCTCCCCAAGGTGCCAGAAGGGCCAGCCATCACTGGTCCACATGTCGAAATGTCCAGGGCCATGTTCACTCTAAATGAACTAGTATTCTGTTCGACAGTCTCCAAGGTTTAATGCAGTTGGGGCTGGCAGCAGGAAGTTGCTCTGCTGGTCATATCTTGGCTTCAATAACTCCTCTTTGATTTGCACATACAGATGTATAGGAGAGGCAGCATTATGTGTTAGCATATCCATAGGGCTCAAGGCTCCTTTTTGGGGCTTCTCATTCAAATGACATAGCACTGTCCATAAGTGAACTGAACAGCCCTGCAGACTATTGGTGTCCAACTTCAGGCCAGATTTCAACAAACCGTTGTACCTCTCTATCATGCCTGGCCCAGTAGGGTTATATGGTACATGAAACTTCCACTTTATTCCTAATTGCTGCACCCATTCTTGTAACACATGTCCAGTAAAGTGGGTGCCTTGATCTCTCTCAATCACCTGTGGACAGCCAAAGGTTGCAAAGAGACACTCTAGGCCCCTTTTGGTGGTTTGCTGATCTGCATGACAAGCAAGAAAAGCAACCAACAGTCCAGTAGCTGTGTCCACACAAGTCATGGCATACTGATATGCTTCTGATACAGGCAGAGGCCCCATATAGTCTATCTGCCACCTGACAAGGATATCAGCCTCCTTACTATTGTCCCATGTTGCTGCGGGACTCGGCATATAAGTCCCTCTTAGAGCACACAAGGCACTCCTTCCGGGCTCTGCTGACTTCCTCAAAGGTCAACTGCAAGCCCCACTGATGGGTTACAGCCCACATTGTCTTTTGCCCCATGTGCAACAAACTCTGATGTAGCCATTGAGCTACATCAGAGGCAGGCTTTCCTTCTAGCCAACCCACCTGGGCCAATGTGTCCACTTCATCATTCCCTGGGGATGCCAAAGGCAAATGGCCAGTCACATGATATATGGTAACTCCTAGTCTGACCAGAGGCCCATAGGTCTTGCCACAACTCTTGCCCCCACAGGGGCTGATGACCAACCATCCAGTTGGCATGGTACCATGTCAGTAGCCACAGGATCAAGCCCCAATAGACGGCTCAGCTGTCAGTGCAGATAACTACAGGGGAAGGCTTCTGGCTGATCATGAGCCATGCCCACAGTATGCTCAGCCCATTTACTGCTCTTCTCCTCTACATCCTCCGTCCATATTGTAGTAGGATGGAAAGCCACAGCCCTCCACTTAAGGGGCTACCCACAACTGGAGCTGTCTGTATACAAGCATTATCAGGTACAGGGGATTTTCCCTTCTGATAAGGACTCTGCTACCATTGGCTCAAAAGCAAGTTCTTCCTACTTTCCACTGGTATATGTCACTGGCTCCAATAAGCACTGGAGTTCTTCACTTAAGGGACTATTGGAGAGGGCATTCTGCTGCTGTAAGTATGCAACCCATTTGGCCAGTGTAGGCATCTGTGCCATGCCACTCCGTGGCCTTTGGGTCCAGTCTCGCACCCATCCTACAGTGGGATAGATGGTTATTATCTTGGTTGGAGCTGTTCCAGCAATGGGCTCTATAGCCAGCAAGGTGTGCTACACAGCAGCCTGTTGCTTTTCTATCAAGGTATACTGGACCTCTGCTCCTTTCTGTAGTTGTGATCAGAATCCAATAGGTTGACATATCTGTTCAAGCTGCTGCCAAAGGCCCCATCTATAACCATCTTCAGTTACAGTAACATCTAGCTCACAGGGCCTTGATGAGTCCATTACACTAAAGGCCTGTACAGCCTTGACTGCTCACTTAACAGCAGTAAAAGCAGCTGCATGTTTCATCCCAATCCCACCTGATGACCTTTCGTACCAACCAGTATAAAGGCTTCAGAATTTGTGCCAAGTGTGGGATAAACACTCTTCATTAGCCCAAAAGACCCAAAAACTCTTGTAATACTGCCATAGTGGTAGGGGTGGGGAAAGCCTGGACCTTGTCTATGACTGCTTCAGGAACAACTTTAGTTTTACCCGACCAGACAACCCCCAAGAATTTCACAGACAAACCGGGTCCCTGAACCTTGGTGCTGTTCACAGCCCACCCTTTTTCCTATAGATGTTGCAACAGTCTAGGAACTGCCCCTTCTAAATCTGAAAGAGAATCAGATATGAGCATAATGTCATCAATGTACTGATACAACCACGCTGTTTGCGGTTTCTTCCATGTGGCCAAGTCCTGGGCTACAAGTCCATGACAGATGGTGGGACTGTGGAGGTATCCCTGTGGAAGGACAGTAAATGTCCACTGCCAGCCTTCCCACATGAAGGTAAACTGTTCCTGACTTTCCTGTGCTATGTCAATAGAGGAGAAAGCATTAGCAAGGTCTACTACATAATGATAAGTCCCTACTTCATGACTGAGGGTGTCCATAAGGGCTGCTATAGAGGGGACAGCACACAAAGGGGGTGTGACTTTATTCAACTCCCTTTAATCCATGGTCATAAGCCAAGAGCTGTCCCGGTTTTTCACTGGCCACACCAGGGAATTAAAAGGACTATGAGTGGGCTTTATGATGTCCATCTTCTCCAACTCCTGTAGAGTTTCTCCAATTTCCTTGTGTCCTCAAGGCAATTTTTACTGCTTAGTATTTGTCACCCATTGAGATACAGGCAGAACTACAGGTAGGTGCTCAGCATGTCTCCTCAGAACTGCCTTTACCACATGTACCCTCAGTCTGAACTCACCTACAGTGGTCTGTAACCACAGGCCCTGCAGATTATTTACCCCAAAAATATATTCAGGGATGGGAGAAATGTACATAGTATGCTCTCCTTTCGGGATAAATGCCCTATCCCCAATGGGATTTGGGCTTTCTTCAGTCTAACTGCTTTACCGCCATAGCCATCTAGCACAGCAGGGGTCCCAGGAAAATGCTCAGGGTTGACATAAATCAGAGCACATTCAGCTCCTGTGTCCACCAGTGCCAAAACACATTGTACATTCATGGGAGACCAATGAATTGCTAATTCTACATGTGGCCTCTGGTCCCCACCACATCCACATTCCCCAGGTGAGGACCTTGACTCCCCCTCAGTCATTGCCACACCCAGTTGTCCTCCTGTGGAGGTGAGGGCCCAGGCGGAGCCTGAGTACTATCCACTAGGAATTCTTGCAGGGACACAGGCCAAACATTGGGCTTTGCCTCCATCTTCCATGTCCTGGACCTCAGCAGCTGGAACTGCTACTCTGGTTTTAATTGGTTCCACAGTTCTAACAAGATCCTATTGGGTTGCCCATCAAGTTCTTCTTTCACTACCCTGGCCTTTATCAAATCAACCCACATCTGGGTCCTCAAGATCTTCATGGGACCCTTTGCACCTCTCCTTTCAGTTGTAGCCTGTACTTCCTTCCACGTTCTTATTGTTTCAACCTCCCCCAGATCTGCCAAAATATGAGTAGCCTCACTTATGGGTATAGTCACTAGGGACCCAAAGAGATGTGGAAGCTGTATGGAGCACCAGATTTTTAATTCCTACAATGAACAATTCCTCATTGGGGTCCCATGGGCCCTTGGCTCCCCCACTTCATCCTTCCCTGAGATCTCCTCTACCATTTCTGGGGCTGAAGGCACTGCTCTTTCCTCCCCCTCCCCCACAGTCTCCTGCAACACAGAATCTCCTGCTGCCTCCTCCCTTGCCACTAACATATCTTCCAGGGGCATGACCTGTCTTCCCAATAACTGTCTCTCTTTCTTATGGGCATCCTGTAGGTCATCGCCCAGCTCCTCCAAGTGATGCTGAAGTGTGTCTCTGTCCTGCCAGTCTCTCCCTCTCTCCTCAATAACCCTCTCTCTCTCCTTGGTAACACTTTACATTATCTCAAGAAACTGATATCCCACAATCCCAGCTGCTACACAGCCACTCAGAGCCTCTTAGCAGTCTTCTGTCTCACAGAGAGCTAATTCCACAGCTTCTGGTGTCTCCACCCTTCCCCAGTTCTGGGGAAGGCCCCACCCCTCTAGGAGGTGATTTACCCTAGACCAATTCCCCACTAGGGGCTCCCTAATTGGAAGCCGCACAGATAGGAGGCTCCCAGATGAAGCCGCACCCTCCACCACTGCAGCCACTGGGGCCTCCCCACTGTCCACAGGACAGGAGGGGTTCCAGGTATCTTCTCACCATCTCTAGGGACAGCCTGCCCAAGGGGGTTCAGAGGTCCTGCCAGATGTAACTCCAGGGGGAAAATATTTTCCCAGCTTGGGGCAAAATACCTTTGAAACCGAAACCAGTTGAAGGGAGAAATAAAGTGGGAGAAACCCATTTATTTCTTACAAGCAGTCGTCCACTTCTGCTCACCTGGGTCTCTCACCCCAGCTGCAAAAAGGGGCCCCACCAAACCTCTCTGGTCCAGATATGCTCTCACTCCCCCTTGTAATTACCTATTGATATGGAGATACACTAAGGCCAGGCAAGAGATTCTGGAAATATTGCAGTTTTACCCACACCAACTTTATGTAGTACATCCACTTCACTGTTTCCTTCTCTGAGCTTTTTAACCCCTTCCTACACTGCCCGTTTTTGCAATTCTGCTGTTTATTTTACCTCATGTGGACTGTAGCATTTTCCATCTTCTACAAGCCATACTAGTAGCAAATTTGCACCATTTCCCAGAGTTCTAGGCAGAGTGATAACTTCTGTTTCTCAGAAAAGTCCTCCCAAATCAATAAACTCTCCCTAATATAATTTTGTAATCTGGTCCCTTTAATCAAGTGCCCTCAGAATCCAGTCCCTTGCTAGTCTCTGCTCCTGCCATTACATGCTAAACTAGCTCTTGCAGCTCCTGTGGGGTATAGTCCCTTTCCTCCCTTATCAGGCCCAATATGTACCCCACTGGGTTAGGTAGTGTTTTAACCCTAGCATGGGCGTAGTGTCCAAGAGGGAGGTAAGGGCAGATGTTGAAGAGGGTACATGCAGTCAGACAGGGCACAGGCTTCTGCACTGTCTACAAACAAAAGGGGAGTGCTGGATGGTAGGCCATTTCTGCAGGTTCGAAAGGTTCAGAAGAATCTAGAATACAAGATCTCCAAGGGCATCAATCAGATATCCCCATTCCCTATGTCACAGTCCCATTGTTTTCCAACTAGGGCCCCTAGCTGACTGGCCTTGTTTGGGAGTTTAACCTTACTGGAGCTTCATCTGCTGTAATGGTTATCCTGGGTTTTCCCTGCTCTCCCATGGCAGGTGTTGATGCCCTCTTCATCTGCTATTAAGGAGGCTCCCTGGCTTTCAATAACAATGACCCAATTTCACTATTCTTATAGTTACTGTATCCCCCACAATTTTTTGCCTCCCCTATATTTTTTAAAGGCCTGATACATCCCACCAAGTACAGCCCTTGCCATCAACATACTATCCCTATTCATCAGCAATGACATATTTAACAATTGGACCACCAACTGTGTGGTGAGTGATCATTTTATTGCCTGCTTTCTTGGACCACTCCTAGTACCACCTACTGCGGGTTGGAGTCTCCAAGAAGCAGACTCTGAGATGGAGTTTAGTGTCTGGGATGTTAATTAGGGAGTGTCCCTAGGATTGAGGGCCTTGGAAAAGAGGTGTCTCACCTGAGGGGGATTGCCCCCAGACAAGTTCACTCTGGACTGAATAATAATAAAATTAAGTATAAAAGGGTTTATACCAAACTTTATTCTCACAATGCCAGATCCAGTGCTGGGATCAGATCTGCCTCTGAGGTAGTCCCCATGCAGTAAGCTGATCTCTGTCTCTGCTTCCAGGCAGAATACTGCACTGGGTGGAGCTCTTTATAGTGACTCAGTCAATAATAGCTCATTGCCTACAGGTGTGGAAGCATTAGCTTAGTGGTAGGCCAACTACATTATCCAGTAGTTTAGGACCAGGTGAAGATCTTGGCCATAGGAACTTCCATTTTCCCTACAGAAGGAAAGTGGGAGAAGTTGAACTGCAATGTGTACCTGGTGACAGTGTGAACTCATCACAGGGCACTCTGAAGCTAAAAGAGATGTTCAGAATTTTCCCATATTGGGCTAAAATGGCCAGACCTTTGTAACCCTGCCTTAGTCATTCATTAGATGCGGCCCACCTGGGAAGGCTGTGACCTTGGACATGGGTTTGTGCTGCAGCTTAGCCAAACACTGAAGTTTCTGAGAACTAAAGGCCATCAGCTGGGCCAGCAAGTCCTCGTTTCTGGATAACATCTCTGTTTCCATCCAGAAACTAAAGCACAGAGAGGTTCCCAAGTCACACAGTTGATAAGTAATGAAGCCAGTATGACTCCAGAGTGGTGCTCTTAACCACTCGCAGCAATTTGGTGCCTCTCTGCAGTCTGGTAGACAAGGAACTACAGCCTGTTTACCCAAGGCAGTCAGGTACCAGCAGTGAAACAAATTGGGGGCAAGGTTGTAAAGGTGGTTATAGTGGGGGCAGGGAGGTGGAAACCCAGTAGCTAGAGGGCTAGGGAAGGAAGAGGTTTCTAATGTGTCTCCAGGGCTGCAGGAGACAGGGTCCTTGAGCGGTTGGCATGCCCTTTTCATCACCCTGGATGTAGTATCCTGGAAGCTCAGGAGTGGATGGCATTCCAGACTTCTGCAGTTTGGAGAAAATACCATTTCACAGCTTCCAAATCCATCTGCTCTGAAGCCCCTGTTCTCCAAACAGTCTTCTATCCAAGAAGGCTTTCCCTCTGGGAAAAGGCTGTACTGCCTAGCTGACACAAATATTCCTGAAAAACATATGTCTCATGGTAAATCATTTGTCTTGCCAATGGGTTTCAGCCTCAGACAAGTTCACTATGGATTCAATGTGACCAAAGAAATGACAGTTGAACATTCTTGGGGTGAAAGGGTTTATACCCAACTTTATTCCCATGGTGACAGGTCAATCACTAGAATCCCATCGGAGCAAGTCTGTATGCAGGAAGCTGGACTCTGCCTCTGGGCCTCTCTGCCCCTGCAGCCGTCTCATTTTCTGTCCTCGGTTCTGTCACCACTCCATTTTTGTCCCTGCTCTCCTGCAGCCTTGCAGCCATGCCACTGTGTTACCCAGAACACTGGACGGAGCTCTTTATGTAGAGTCAATAATGACATATTGCTCTCATGTGTGTAGTGAACCAGCCAACCAGGGTCAGGTGAGAATTCTGGCCATAGGAACCTTCACTTTATCCACACCATTGGTCAATCTTATAAATCATTCTGTCTTTGGTTAGTAAGAACTGATTCACCAAGTCTGATCACTTTTCAATAATGAATTGAGCAGCCAGGATTTGAGGAGAGCAGAGAGATTGCAGCATGGGAATTTGGAGTGCAGGGTTCTCCTCAGCATAATACCGTGCTTTCATTGCACAGCTTATTCCTCTTTCTCCTCTCTTTCTTAATTCTCTCCCTTGGACTGGATGGCTCTTTTTCAGCCTAAAGTCATCCCCTAGTGCTCCATTGTGTGAATGGAACCATTGCTTTCGTGTACTTCCATGTTTACTAGTATTACTACTAGAAGGTGGCATGTAAAACTCCTTTGCAGCACTGTGCTTATTTTATTATTATTTTTTTTTTGGAGAGAAAAAATAAGGAGAAGAAGCAAAAGAGGGAAAGATGAAATAAAAAGGAAAGGAAGAAGGAGAACACCTGCTGTATTGAGATGAGAGTTTAAATCCAAGATTTCTTTTAATGTCTTCTCTAGGGTCTTTCTGTATTCTTTCTGCAAATGCTTTTTGGAACCAAGTGCTACACATGTTTCTAGAATCTGTTCCTTATAATAAAGTTTTCAAAATATTAAACATAGAATTATCATATGACCCAGCCAAAAGAAGTGAATACCCAAAAGAAGTGAAAGCAAAAACTTGTGCAGATATTTGTACACCATGTTCATAGTAGCATTATTCACAATAGGCAAAAGATGGGAAACAACCCAAGTGTTCACCCATAATATTTAGGTAAACAAAATGTGGCATATACATACAATGGAATATTTATTCAGCTGTAAAAATGAAGGCAATTCTGACACAAGCTACAACATGGATGAACCTTGAAGATATTATGCTGAGTGAAATAAGTCAGACACAAAAGAACAAATGTATAATTCTACTTATGAGGTACTTAGAGTAGTCAAATTCAGAGAGACAGAAAGCAAACTGGTGGTTTCCAGGGGCTGGAGGCAGTAGAGAATGGGGAGTTGGTATTGAGTAGGTACAGAGGCTCATTCTGGGAAGATGAGGACATTCTGGAGATGGATGGTGGTGAAGTATACACACCAATATTGTACTTAGTGCCACTGAATTGTGTTTCTAAGAATGGTTAAAATGGTCAATTTTATGTTTTGTGTGTTTTACCACAATAAAACATACAAATAAACTTTGGTGTAACTGATCACCAATCTCCATTTGAAAAGTATAGTTTTATGATTTGATGACTGTCACTTCTTCCCTTCCAGTTTGTCACTTTTATTTCTGGAGCTTTCTGGGCTCAGTTTCCTCACTGTAAAATGATAACGGCAGCTGCCTAATGAGGTTGCTTTGAATATTAAACATGTTAACACATGTAAAACGCTTAGGAAAGTGCCTGACACATAGTACATGCTCAATAAATGTTAACTGATATTACCACCTCTCTAATAAAAGATTCACTGTTCTAAATTTGCATTTCTTTTAATTCTCCTATTTGCTCCTAACTCCTCTAAAATCAAGATTCTGTGGAAGCGCACAGAGACTATGACCAACATAATGTATAACCACATTAAGCCTTTTTAACATTATGATCTTTGGAAAGAGCTGTCTTTTATTTTATCTTGAACTGCATGCACTCTCCTTATTCATTAGGTGCATGATGGGCTAATAAGTATGTAGCGGGGTGGAGGTGCTATAGGAAACACTAGCTTTTCATGGAGGCCTTTCTCTGTCCAGCCCCCATGGCCTTGGTGCAGACCTTCAGTGTTCTTCTCCTTGCCTGGGAACTGCTGTTCTGCCCCAGCAACTTCCGCAGTCCACCCTCTCCATGCCTCAGGGGTCTGCCCCATGGTATGGAATACATTCTCATGTTCTAATAGGTGCTCCTATTCTGAAGAGGGAAATCTGTCATATGACTCCAAGTCTTGAAGACTGGGTGACCCCCATCATACCAGCTGATCCTCAGCACACTTGAGCTGCTCAGGCGTGATCCCCTCCAGGCACTTCCACATAGGCATTTGCACCCAGAAAGTCACCTCTTACATACAATTAAAAGGCAGGTGGAGTGAAAATAGGTGGCTTCATTTCAAAATGGAAGTAGTAATCCTCTGTGGGATATAAAGCAGATTGAATGCTAAATGAGGGTACAGTGAAGTGGAAGAAATAGGTGAAGCCTCAAAGAAGGACAAAGGCTTGAGGACTAAATCTTGAGAAAGCCCACATTTAGGGGATGGGGGAGAGAAAATGAAGAATAATGCACAACTGGTTAAAACCATCTGAGGCAATATTACCTGACTCTTCTGAAGGTTTAATCTGTTGGAAAATTTATACCTGACTTAATCCTACTCCCCATATCACGTTTACTAATCTTTAGCTTTCACATCTGACTGATTCCAGAGCAATTCAGAGTTTTCTCTCCATTATCTAGGACTACACTGTCCAATATGGTAGCAACTACCTGCATGCCACATGTGGTTATTTAAACTTTAATTAAATATGGTTAAAATTAAATTCTTCAATTATACTAGTCACCTTTCAAATGCTTAATATCCCACATGTGGCTAGTAGCTACGATATTGGACAGCACTGATAAAGAATATTTCTATCATCACAGAAAGGTCTATGTGTAAGGTAAATGAAACCAGACCAGTCAAGCGGCAAAGGAGCCAAATAAAAATTTATTGGTGCAATCCCGGGCGAGGTTCACTGGTCCGCGTATCCACAGGCCAGAGAAGTCGTGCCCAGTAGGAGGGGTGACAGGCTTATCAAGGGTGCTAGGAGAGCTCTGAGGGTATTGTGGACATAACTAATTGGCCAGTGTGGGTGTCGTGATCACCGATGATTGGTCATGCTGGGTTGCTTGGAAGAGAGTACTGTGACACATGTTTTAGGCGGGACCTGTGGCTAGGGACCTCCTGTTGAATCATTTGAGTGACATTCGCCATTCTATTCCTTATATGGCTCGAGTCAGTTTCCTCCAGTGAGACCCATCCATTCCTCTGGTACCTCCAGTCTTACATTATGGTCTAAGAGGTCTCTGCCTATTTGTCTGTTTCCCTTTGGGTCTACATGGGTGTGCTATTTTAACTAAAGATGAAGTTGACCCAAATTGGTACCCAAAGACCTACTTGACCCAAAGCTATACACTTTCAGACAGTGGCACAAACTGGGATATATTATTTAAGATTAGAGTCACCTGTGGGTGATAAACCTGAATTAAGAATGGCTTAAATAGGGAAAAAGTTTATTTTTCATATTTAAGTCCAGATGTAGACAATCTAGGGCTGTTTTGGCTGCTCTGATTCACAGAGTCCTTGAGGTCCTAGGCTACTGTGGGTAAAATTGAAGAATGTTACTTTTTTTTTGCATCCTGGATGTATATATGTTGTGTGTGGTAAGTTAATGGTGCTGCAAGAAGCTACATCTATTCTATGGGTTTTATAGTGTGGGTAAAATTGTAGTATTTCCAGAATCTCTCTCCTGGCCTTAGTGCATCTCCATATCAATAGGTGTTTCCAAGGGGTGGAGAGAAGTAGTCTATCTCCATATCAATAGGTGATTAGGAGGCAGATTGAGGGCATATCTGGACCTGAGAGGTTGGATGGGGTCTCTTTTTGCAGCCAGGCAAGAGACATGGGTGAGCAGAAGTGGACAACTGCTTGTGAGCGATAAATGGATTTTTCCCGTTGACTGATTTCAATTTCAAAGGTAATTTGCCCGGGCTGGGAACATATTCCCATCCCCCTCTTCTGCATCCTTTCCTGACCACTCACTCCCACCCCAAGAAGAAAGGACCATATTCTTCTTTTGTATTTCACAGCACCTATCAGATTCTATTACACTTATTATCATACATACATGAAACCACAGAACATGGAATACTCCTGGTGCTGAATAAATTCAGTTTGCTACCAAAAGGCAGAGATCAAATGAATCAAGACATCTCAGAGTAACCTTCAAATATACTGTCACTCAGAAGGTAAATGATACAATCACTTTAAAAGGATATTATGTACAAAAAGGAATGAAGTACTGGTAACATGCTATATAACATGGATGAACCTCAAAGACATTATGCTAAGTGAAAAGCCAGACACAAAAGATCACATATTATATGATTCTATTTATTTGAAATATCCAGAGAAGATAAACTCATAGAGAAAGTAGAATAATAGTTACCTGGGTTTAGGGGTGGGAATGACAAGTGATTGCAAAGGGGTATTGAGGTTTCTTTTTAGGCTGATGGAAATTTTCTAAAATTATGGTAGTAAAGACTGTAAAGTTCTATGAATATACTAAAAAGCCCACTAAACTCAATATTTAAAATAAGTGAATTTTGTGTTAATTACATGAAAATACACAAAGTAGATTTTAGGCCAAGATTATGGAAAAGCTATTAGCCTTTATCTATTCTCTTATTCATTTTAAATTTGGCTCTCTCAGCATATTCAGGCTGTATTATAGTTCCTACCTGCTAAGATGACAAGAACTGATTAATTTAAACTGTGTTAATCAGGGTCCTATTTTTAATATATGCAATCTTTGTAATACTTAAGATGACTGGGGAAGCTTTGGGGACATTAGTCCAGTATCTGATTTAGTTTTTCCAGTAGTTACACTAAAAATCACTAATAAAGTAAGAAACGGTAAGAATCATATATCTTTGGATGACCAGTTTTCTAAGGAGGTACTATGGACTGATGTTTTATTCCCCCCAAATTCCTATGTTGAAGCCCTAATTCCCAGTGTGATGGTATTTGAGGATGGGGTATTTGGGAAATAATTAGATCTTGAGGGTAGAGCCATCATGGGGATTAGTACCTAAGGAGAGAAAGAGACTAGTACTTGTTCTCTCTCAACTACTGAGGATGCAGCAAGAAGGCAACTGTTCACAGGCCAAGAAGCGGACAATCACAAGACACATGTGCTGGTACCTTCACCTTGGACTTCCCAGCCTTCAGAACTGAGAAAGTAGATTATTTAAGCCACCTAGTCTACTGTAATGTGTTAAAGCAGCCCAAGCAGACTAAAACAGTAGGTCTCTCTTCTTCCAGTAACTTCTAAAGCATCTTTATGTTAATATTCTTTAGCACTCTCCTTTTCTCACAGATGGATTTCAAAATAGAAGAAACCACTGGGTTTCCCACTGCCTGGGTCCAAACAATACTACAAAGTGACAGTAATCAAACCAGTATGGTACTGGCACAAGAACAGATGCATATAGATCAGTGCAGCAGAATAGAGAGCCCAGAAATAAACCCACACCTATACGATCAATTAATATATGACAAAGGAGGCAAGAATACACAATGGGAAAAGACAGTCTCTTCACTACATGGTGCTGGGAAAACTGGACAAGCTACATGCAAAAGAATAAAACTGGACCACTGTCTTAAACCACACACCAAAATAAAACTAAAGACCTAAATATAAGGCCTGAAACCATAAAACTCCTAGAAGAAAACAGGCAGTAACTGTTGAACATCCGATTAGTAACTTTCTTGATATGTCTCCCTGGGCAAGGTAAACAAAAACAAAAATAAACAAGTGGGACTATATCAAACGAAAAAGCGTCTGTACAGCAAAGGAAACCAACAAAACAAAAAGGCAATCTACTATGGGAGAGTATATTTGTAATTGACATTCTGATAAGGGGATAATACCTAAAATATATAAAGAACTCAACATAAAAAAAATCTGATTAAAAAACAGGTGGAGGACCTGAATAGACATTTTCCCAAAGAAGACAAAGGTGGCCAACAGACACATGAAAAGATGCTCCACATTACTAATCATCAGGGAAATGCAAATCAAAACCACAATGAGATATCACCTCACACCACTTGAACAGCCACTATTCAAAAGACAAGGAATAAATACTGGAGAAAATATGGAGAAAAGGGAGCCCTTGCACACTGCTGGTGGAATTGTAAATTGGTGCTATCATACAGAAAGTAGTATGGATATTTCACAAGAAACTAGAAATAGAAATACCATATGACCAATGCCACTTCTGGGAATTTAGTTAAAACAAAATCACCAATCCAAAAAGATGTATGCATTCCTATGTTTATCACAGTAGTATTTACAGTAGTCAAAATATGGATTCAACCTAAATGTCCATCAATAGGAAATAATGTACATATATACAATGGAATGTTACTGCTACTTCCTGCTTTCTGATCCTTCTGCAGGAGGTTGAGCTCATCCTCATGGCCTAAGATGGAGTTCTGTTATTTCCAAGTTCAAGGCAATAATATGAAAACAAAGGGCAAGGAGGGAGAAGATACATGATAGCTGTCTTTTTCATTATTATTATTATTATTATTTTGTTGTTTTTGTTGTCATTAATCTACAATTACATGAAGAACATTATGTTTACTAGGGTCCCCCCTTCACCAAGTCTCCCCCCACAAACCCCATTACAGTACTGTCCATCAGCATAGTAAGATGCTGTAGAATCACTACTTGTCTTCTCTGTGTTGCACAGCCCTCCCCATGGCCCCCCACATTATACATGCTAATTGTAATAACCCCTTTCTTTTTCCCCACCCTTATGCTTCCCTTCCCTCCCATTCTCCCCAGTCCCTTTCCCTTTGGTAACTGTTAGTCCATTCTTAGGTTCTGTGATTCTGCTGCTGTTTTGTTCCTTCAGTCTTTCTTTGTTCCTATACTCCACATATGAGTGAAATCATTTAGTGTTTGTCTTTCTCCACCTGGCTTATTTATACCCTCTAGCTCCATCCATGTTGTTGCAAATGGTAGGATTTGTTTTCTTCTTATGGCTGAATAATATTCCATTGTGTAATATGTACCACATCTTCTTTATCCATTCATCTACTGATGGACACTTAGGTTGCTTCCATTTCTTGGCTATTGTAAATAGTGGCTTTTGGATGTAGAGTTCTATAGATGTCTATTAGGTCCATCTGTTCTCGTGTGTTGTTCAGTGCCTCTGTGTCCTTACTTATTTTCTGTCTGGTGGATCTGCCCTTTGGAGTGAGTGGCATGTTGAAGTCCCCTAAAATGAATGCATTGCCTTCTATTTCCTCCTTTAATTCTGTTAGTATTTGTTTCACATATGCTGGTGCTCCTGTGTTAGGTGCATATATATTTATAATAGTTATATCCTCTTGTTGGACTGAGCCCTTTTTCATTATGTAATGTCCTTCCTTATCTTTTGTTACTTTCTTTGTTTTGAGGTCTATTTTTTTCTGATACTACTGCAACACCTGCTTTTTTTCTCCCTGTTGTTTGCATGAAATATCTTTTTCCATCCCTTGGCTTTTAGTCTGTGCATGTCTTTGGGTTTGAGGTGAGTCTCTTGTAAGCAGCATAGAGATGGGTCTTGCTTTTTTATCCATTCTATTACTCTGTGTCTTTTGATTGGTGCATTCAGTTCATTTACATTTAGTGTGATTATTGAAAGATATGTACTTATTGCCATTGCAGGCTTTAGATTCATGGTTAACAAAGGTTCAAGGTTATCTTCTTTAGTATCTTACTGTCTAACTTAACTCGCTTATTGAGCTATTTTAAACACTGTCTGGTGATTCTTTATTTTTTTCTCCCTTCTTATTCCTCCTCCTCTGTTCTTTATATGTTGGTTGTTTTATTCTGTGCTCTTTTGTGTTTCCTTTAACTGCTTTTGTGGGTAGTTGTTTTTATTTTTTGCCTTTAGTTAGTATTTGGTTGGTCTGCATTCTTTGCTGTGATTTTATTTTCTCTGGTGACATCTATTTAGTCTTAGAAGTACTCCCATCTAGAGTAGTCCCTGTAAAATACCCAGTAGAGGTGGTTTGTGGGAGGCAAAGTCCCTCAACTTTTGCTTGTCTGGGAATTGTTTAATCCCTCCTTCATATTTAAATGATAATCATGCTGGATACAGTATTCTTGGTTCATGGCCCTTCTCTTTCATTGCATTAAATATATCATGTCATTCTCTTCTGGCCTGTAATGTTTCTGTTGAGAAGTCTGATGATAGCCTGATGGGTTTTCCTTTGTAGGTGACCTTTTTCCTCTCTCTAGCTGCCTTTAAAACTCTGTCCTTGTCCTTGATCTTTGCCATTTTAATTATTATGTGTCTTGGTGTTGTCCTCCTTGGGTCCCTGCTGTTGGGGGTTCTGTGTACTTTCGTGGTCTGATCGATTATTTCCTTCCCCAGTTTGGGGAAGTTTTCAGCAATTATTTCTTCAAAGACACTTTCTATCCCTTTTTCTCTCTCTCTCTTCTTCTGGTACCCCTGTAATACGGATATTGTTCCTTTTGGATTGGTCACACAGTTCTCTTAATATTATTTCATTCCTGGAGATCCTTTTATCTCTCTCTATGTCAGCTTCTACGCATTCCTGTTCTCTGGTTTCTATTCCATCAATGGCCTCTTGCATCTTATCCATTCTGCTTATAAATCGTTCCAGAGATTGTTTCATTTCTGTAATCTCCTTCCAAACGTCATTCCTTAGCTCTTGCATATTTCTCTGCAGCTCCATAAGCATGGTTATGAGCTTTATTTTTAATTCTTTTTCAGGGAGATTGGTTAGGTCTATCTCCTTCTCAGGGTTTGCCTCTGTGATCTTGGTCTGTTTCAAATTCTTCTGCCTTTTCATGGTGATAGAGGTATTTGTGGGGAGCTGGTGTGTGTGTTGGCTAAGAGAAAGTCCCTTCTTGCTGGTTTGTGGCCTTCCTCTCCTGGGAGAATGGCAACCTCTAGCGGCTTTTGCTGGGCAGCTGCGTTCAGACAGGGCCTCTGATTCTTGCCCTGCTGCTGTGGAGCTCAGCGGGTGCTGTGGGCGTGGCCAGCCTCAGGCTGCTTCTCCAATATGGCCGAGCCACATAGAGGGGTAACAGACGGGAGGCTGTTTATCTCTGTGAGGGGCCTCTAAGCTGCGCTGCCGCCCATGGGGTTAGAGCGCCTAGAGTTCCCTGGGATTCCCAGCTGCTGGGCTAAGTGTCCCGGGATGCTTCCATCCAGCTGTGGGGTCCCTGTCCCTTTAAGACTTTCAAAAAGCACTCGCTTTTCTTTGTCTTGGGTGGGCCAGCTGCAGGAACCTGCTCACAGGTCTTACTGTCCTGTTTCCCTAGTTTCCAGCACCCCATGCACGCACTGTGTCTGCGCTCTGGTGTGGATGGCTAGGGCTGGCTATTTGGCAGTCCTGGGCTCCCTCTCCCTCCCCCTTCCGATTCCTCTCCTTCTGCCAGGAGCTGGGGTGAGGGGCGCTTGGGTCCCTCTGGGCCGCGGCTTGTATCTTACCCCCTTCATGAGGCGCTGGGTTCTCGCAGGTGTATATGTAGTTTGGCTGTTGTCCTGTGTCTTCTGTTCTCTCTTTTAGGAATAGTTGTATTTGTTGCATTTTCAAAAATATATATGGTTTTGGGAGGAAATTTCCACTGCTCTATTCATGCCGCCATCTTCGTTCCATCTTTTTGATAGCTGTCTTTTAAGGAAAGCTCCCAGCAGTTTTCATGTGACATTTCAACTTCCATTGGTAGTTGCAAAGGAGGCTAGGAAATGTAAACTTCATTCATGTGCCTAACTAAATATTCTACTGCAATGAAATGAGGGAAGAACAAATACGAGGAGTTTTCCCTCAGGGCTCACCTCCTGAATAAGAGGAAGTGCTGATCAGAAACTGAAGCTACTAAGTCTGTCCAGTTCTTGCACTCTGGCAAGTGAGGTTTAGCCAGAAGCAGTTCAGGTTGAAGAGATTTGTATGGTGTGGCAGATGTGGCCAGTCTTTCCCAAATCTAAGTCAGGAAGGGCCTAAGACAGACCCTCTGGGTTATGATTATAATTGAAAAGGAGGATAAAATCCCCTCAATCTGAAGTGATTGTTGGGCTCACATATTGGTGGGGGATGGATTGGGGTTTACCTGCCTAGAGTCAACTAACACAAGAGCCATAGGAAAATAATATGCCTGTGTTCAGATATTTATTAACATGCCATCAAAAAATGCCTACAGATAGAAACATCCACAAAAGAACAACAATCCATTTTGTTGAATGGAAAATCCTCTTGAATACTGCTAGTTCTTTCTAATTATGTGACTCTTCTCACACAGTAGTCTGTATTTGGCCTGAAGGATGGGCTTTTTCACTAGGAGGGACTGTCTTGGATAGATGGTTTTGGATCTCAGATCAGGTCTATTTTCTATTATAGATAGATAATGGACATTCTGTGTTGTCATTTCTGTTGCTGTGAAGTTGCTTGGCATAAAATGATCTCAATAAACAGATAAAATGAAGTTCTAGGATCAGCAAAGCATAGAACTAGCCTCAGATCTGTAGAGAGCACCACAACCCCAAACTCCAAAAGGTAATATTTTTTCTGGAATCATTTATTTCCTTTGCTGGATCATATCCTGATTGTTCTTAAACTCTGATGGGACTCCATCAAGAGATGAAATTACCAAATCATATTGCTTCTTTCCCCAACTATTGCAATATTTTTTGCTGGTCTGTGTCACTACAGCCTTTCCTAAATGTTTTAATGAAAAGTTGTCTTTTCTTTGGCCTCTTGAGGCAGTACCTACTCTGTGTCTAAGTTCATGCAGGTTCCTGTAGATGTTACCAGGCTGACTGTGGTCTCCTCAGTCCTTGTCTTCACCATAACAAAGAATTGAAAGGCAGAGATGCAATAGCGAAGCAGAGCGAAAATTTTATTTGAATACACTCCAAGGGAGGAGTGGGCCAGAGTCAAGGTAGACGAACGCCTTGAACAGTTAGGTGGGAGGCATTTATATTACATTCTGGCTAGGAGGCACCTTTTTGATTGACAAGGTGGGGTTATTGGATTTATAGGCCCATCTATAGCCATACCATATAGTGCCTGCTTTTTCACACAATGAGGTGTAGTTTGGGTGGTTCTTAGTTTTGTTTGTGTCTTTTAAGCTTTCCTTAAAAGACAGCTGTCATGAGAAGAAGAGAGATAAAAAGGGATAGAAAGTGTTATTGAGGAGGTAAATGCTGAAAACTTCCCCAATCTGGGGAAGGAGATAGTCTCTCAAGCCATGGAGGTGTACAGATCTCCCAACACAAGGGACCCAAGGAAGACAACATCAAGACATATAATAATTAAAATGGCAAAGATCAAGGAAAAAGACAGACTTTTAAGAGCAGCTAGAGAGAGGAAAAAGATCACATACAAAGGAAAACCCATCAGGCTATCATCAGATTTCTCAACAGAAACCTTACAGGCCAGAAGGGAGTGGAATGATATATTTAATGCAATGAAGCAGAAGGGCCTCAAACCAAGAACACTCTATCTGGCAAGGTTATCATTTAAATTTGAAGGAGGGATTCAACAATTTTCAGATTAGGAAAAGCTGAGAGAATTTACCTCCCACAAACCACCTCTATAGTGCATTTTGGAGGGACTGCTATAAATGGAAGTATTCCTAAGACTAAATAGATGTCACCAGGGGAAATAAAACCACAGCAAAGTAGAACAATTAATTACTAAGCAGATGCAAAATCAACAACCCCCAAAGTCAATCAAGGGATAGAAAAAGAGTACAGAATATGATACCTAATATAAAAAGAATGGAGGAGGAAGAAAAAGGAGGACAAAAAAAGAACCTTTAGATTGTGTTTGTAATAGCATAAGAAGTCAGTTATATTAGACTGTTAAATAGTAAGGGAATTACCCTTGAACCTTTTGGTAACCATGAATCTAAAGCCTGCAATGGCAATAAGTACATACCTATTGATAATGACCCTAAATGTAAACAGTCTGAATGCACCAATCAAAAGATATACAGTCACTGAATGGATAAAAAAACAAGACCCATCTATATGCTGCCTACAAGAGACTCACTTCAAACCCAAAGACATACACAGACTGAAAGTGAAGGAATGGAAAAAGATATTTCATGCAACTAATACAGAGAAAAAAGCAGGAGTCGCAGTACTTTTATCAGACAAAATAGACTTCCAAGCAAAGAAAGTCACAAGAGACAAAGAAGGACATTGCATTATGATAAAGGGTCAGTCCAACAAGAGGATGTAACTATTATAAATATCTATGCAACCAATTAATTGTGAATCTAACCTCACAATTAATGAAACTAGAAAAGGAAGAACAGGAGAACCAAAGACAGTAGAAGGATCACCTACATATGTGAAACAAATACTAACAGAATTAAAGGGGGAAATAGAATGTAGTGTGTTCATTTTAGGAGACTTCAGCTCACCACTCACTCTGAAGGACAGATCAACCAGATAGGAAATAAGTAAAGAGACAGAGGCACTGAACAATGTATTAGAACAGATGAACCTAACAGACAGTTACAGAATACTTCATCCAAAAACAACAGGATACATGTTCTTCTCAAGTGCACATGGAACATTTTCAAGAATAGATCATATACTAGGCCACAAAAAGAGCCCCAGTAAATTCAGAAAGATTGAAATTTTGCAAACCAGCTTCTCAGATCACAAAAGGCATGAAACCAGAAATAAATTACACAAAGAAAGCGAAAAAGTCCACAAACACATGGAGGCTTAATTACATGCTCTTAAATAATCAATGGATCAATGACCAAATAAAAACAGAAATCAAGCAATATACGGAGACAAATGACAACAATAATTCAACACTGTAAAATCTGTGGGAAGCAGTGAAGGCCATGCTTAGACGGAAGTATATTGCAATACAGGCCTACATCAGGAAAGAAGAACAATCCCAAATTAATAGTCTAAACTCACAATAAATGAAACTAGAAAAGGAAGAACAAATGAGAGCCAAAGTCAGCAGAAGGAGGGACATAATAAAGATTAGAGCAGAAATAAATAAAATCGAGAAGAATAAAACAATAGAATCAATGAAAGCAAGAGCTGGTTCTTTGAGAAAATAAACAAAATAGATAAACCCCTAGCCAGACTTATCAAGAAAAAAAGAGAGTCTACATACATAAACAGAATCAGAAATGAGAAAGGAAAAATGGCTACGAATGCCACAGAAATACAAAGAATTATGAGAGAATACTATGAAGAAGTATATGGAAACAAACTGGATAACCTAGGAGAAATAGACAACTTTCTAGAAAAATACAACCTTCCGAGGCTGACCCAAGAAGAAACAGAAAATTGGAATAGACCAATTACTAGCAAGGAAATTGAATTGGTAATCAAAAAACTACCTAAGAACAAAATTCCTGAACCAGATGGTTTCACTGCTGAATTTTATCAAACATTTAGTGAAGAGCTAATACCCATCCTCCTTCAAGTTTTCCAAAAAGTAGAAGAGGAGGGAATACTCTCAAACTCATCCTATGAGGCCAACATCACGCTAATAACAAAACCAGGCAAAGATACCACAAAAAAAGAAAATTACAGACCAATATCCCTGATGAACATAGATGCAAAAATACTCAACAAAATATTAGCAAACCGAATTCAAACGTACATCAAAAAGATAATCCATCATGATCAAGTGGAATTCATCCCAGGGATGCAAGGATGGTACAATATTCGAAAATCCGTCAACATCATACACCACATCAACAAAAAGAAGGACAAAAACCACATGATTATCTCCATAGATGCTGAAAAAGCATTCAACAAAATTCAACATCCATTCACGATAAAAACTCAACAAAATGGGTATAGAGGGCAAGTACCTCAACATAATAAAGGCTATGTATGACAAACCCACAGCCAACATCATACTTAACAGTGAGAAGCTGAAAGCTTTTCCTTTAAGATCGGGAACAAGACAAGGATGCCCACTCTCCACACTTTTATTCAACATAGTTCTGGAGGTCCTAGCCACAGCAATCAAACACAAAGAAATAAAAGGCATCCAGATTGGTAAGGAAGAAGTCAAAGCGTCCCTGTTTGCAGATGACATGATACTGTATATAAAAAAACCCTGAAAAGTCCACTCCCAAACTACTAGATCTGATATCTGAATTCAGCAAAGTTGCATGATACAAAATTAATACACAGAAATCTGTTGCATTTCTATACACTAACAGTGAACTAGCAGAAAGAGAAATCAGGAAAACCATTCCATTCACAATTGCATCAAAAAGAATAAAATACCTAGGAATAAACCTAACCAAGGAAGTGAAAGACCTATACCCTGAAAACTACAAGACACTTTTAAGAGAAATTAAAGAAGATACCAATAAATGGAAACACATCCTGTGCTCACGGATAGGAAGAATTAATATTTGTCAAAAAGGCCATCCTGCCTAAAGCAATCTACAGATTCAATGCAATCCCTATCAAAATACCTACAGCATTCCTCAATGAACTAGAGCAAATAGTTCTAAATTCATATGGAACCATAAAAGATCTCAAATACCCAAAGCAACCCTGAGAAGGAAGAATAAAGTGGGGGCATTATGTTCCCTGACTTAAAGCTCTACTACAAAGCCACAGTAATCCAGACAATTTGGTACTGACACAAGAACAGACCCATAGACCAATGGAACAGACTAGAGAGCCCAGATATAAACCCAACCATATACAGTCAGTTAATATACAGTAAAGGAGCCACAGATATACAATGGGGAAATGAAAGCCTCTTCAACAGCTGATGTTGGCAAAATTGGACAGTTATATGTAAGAGAATGAAACTGGATTATTGTCTAACCCCATATACAAAAGTAAACTCAAAATGGATCAGAATGTAAGTCATGAAACCATAAAACTCTTAGAAAAAAAATAAACATGAGCAACTTCTTCATGAACCTATCTCCCTGGGCAAGGAAAACAAAAGCAAAAATGAACAAGTGGGATTATATCAAACTAAAAAGCTTCTGTACAGCAAAGGACACCATCAGTAGAACAGAAAGACATCCTACAGTATGGGAGAATATATTCATAAATGCCGTATCCGATAAGGGGTTGACATCCAAATTATATAAAGAACTCATGCACCTCAACAAACAAAAAGCAAATAAGCCAATTAAAAAAATGGGCAGAGGAGCTGAACAGACACTTCTTCAAAGAAGAAATTCAGATGGCCAACAGGCACATGAAAAGATGCTCCACATCACTAATCATCAGAGAAATGCAAATTAAAACCACAATGAGATATCACCTCTCAGCAGTTAGGATGGCCACCACCCAAAAGACAAAGAACAACAAATGTTTGCAAGAATGCGGAGAAAGGGAACCCTCCTACACTCCTGGTGGGAAAGTAAAATAGTTCAACCATTGTGGAAAGCAGTATGGAGGTTCCTCAAAAAACTCAAAATAGACATACCATTTGACCCAGGAATTCCACTCCTAGGAATTTACCCTAAGAGTGCAGGAGCCCAGATTCAAAAAGACATATGCACCTCTATGTTTATCACAGCACTATTTACAATAGCCAAGAAATGGAAACAACCTAAGTGTCCATCAGTAGATGAATGGGTAAAGAAGATGTGGTACATATACACAGTGAAATATTATTCAGCCATAAGAAGAAAACAAATCCTACCATTTGCAACAACATGGATGGAGCTAGAGGGTATTATGCTCAGTGAAATAAGCCAGGCATAGTAAGACAAATATCAAATTATTTCACTCATCTGTGCAGTATAAGAACAAAGCAAAAACTGAAGGAACAAAAGAGCAGCAGACTCACAGAACCCAAAAATGGAGTAACAGTTACCAAAGGGACGGAGATTGGGGGGGATGGGTTGGAAGGGTGGGATAAGGGGGAAAAAGGACCATCACGATTAGCACGTATAATGTAGGGGTGGGGACCCGGGGAAGGAAGAATAACATAGAGAAGACAAGTAGTGACTGTATAGCATCTTACTACGCTGATGGACAGTGACTGTAATGGGGTATGTGGTGGGGACTTGATAATAGGGGGAGTCTAGTAACCATAATGTTGTTCATGTAATTGTACATTAATGATAGAAAAAAAAAGACAGCTGTCATGTATGTTCTCCCTTATTCCCCGTTGTTGTCATATTATTGCCTAGAACTTGGAAATAATAGAACTCCATTTTAGACCATGAAGACAAGGGCAACCTCCTGAAGATCTGGTTGGGACTGGTTTGGCCTGGTCTGAGTAGGCAAAGATGTTATTTCCCTGCAAAGTCTTTGTTGACTTGACATGGGACGCCCTACCTGGGCAGAATTTGTGCGTTTTTTTTTCTTTGAACCTTGTCCCCTCTTTCCCCAGCTGCTCATGTCTATCATTCTACCTAATATTCCTAACATACAAAGTATATGACAAAATCACCACCTTTAAGATTTTTACCCACCTGTTGAAAAGAAAAGGCTTGACTACATAAAATGAAAGAGCAGTTCAGTCATGTTTATAATCTAATTATCAATCGAACATAATTAAGAGCCAGTGTTATAGCATAAGGTATATCATAGGATGTCAGAAGGACAGCAATCATTATGAGATGGATGAATTATGGAAAAAGTTTTAAGGGAAGCATGGGATTTAAGGTGTGTCCTGAATAGGTAGGGTCAATGTATCTTAGGATCTATTGGTTGCAAGTGATAGAAATACAACTCAAAACTAGTTTTTAGGCAAATTATTGGTGCTTAGAAGTCAAGGAAAGACTAACTATTAAAGCCATGGGAAAATAATAGATGCAGCTGGGCCTCAGGAACAACTAGAACTAGAACTGGCAGTATAAAATGCTGACTGGATCTCCTTTAATCCTCTGATTACTGTCTCTCTCACCTTCATTTTATTTTGTCTTAATGCAAAACAATTTTCTTCACAATATCAGCAGAGGTGCTAATGGTATATCCTATAGCAGGAACCGTTACCAAGAGGTTGGATATGTATACTGGGGTTTAGGGAAAGAGAGTGTCACATTGTAAATAACTCACATCTGAAACTTTGAAAGAGGAAGACTCAAGCTAGGCTTTGGAGACAACCGGCTGTTAAGTTTATGGGAAGAGAAAGATGAATCAGTGAAGGAGGCAGGGACGGTTCAAGGAGGGAGGAGAAACAGATAAGTGTAGAGTCTAGAAAAGCCAAGAATTTCAAGAAGAGGTGATGCGGTGGAAACGAGTGGTGCAGGAAACTTGGAACAGGCAATCGTATTTCAAAGTAAGGTCTTTCCAAATCTTGGAGAAGAATGCCAGGGGTTATAATTCATTCAAATTCACGCTGATCGCTTAATCCAGCTAGTACAATGCTAGGTGCTGGAGACAGGGGAAGAATAACAGTTCTGGACCCAAGAAGCTCACAGATTGGCGGAGGAAGTGAGAAGTGGATGAATAATTAAGATACAATGTTGAAAGTGCTTAAACAGGTATGCACACTAGAAGTCCTGCGCAGTAGGCGACCCCACCGGGCGAGACTTAAGAAGGGTAGGAAGGTTTTCTGTCCAGGTGTGTGGTGGGTTTCCAAAGGCCTCCGGGGCAATTCCAGCAGAAGCAGACTTCCGGGGCCGTGGACAGCTGTTAGGCGGCTGCAGAGAGGTGGAGCACGAAGGAACCTTGACGCCTGGGGGGAAAAGGCGCTTTCAAACCTGCCTGTTTGAAAAGATGCGAGGTGGAGTTTGCAGCGTGAGGACTGGATGCTGGAAGGAGAGTCAAAGAGTTCCCTAATTCTCCCCACTTTCTTACAAAGGGCAGCAAAGATCAGGAAGTGTGGAACCCAGGCCGTTTGGGAAGCTAGTCGACTAAAAGTCTCAGTTTGCCGGGTTCCGGGATCTTTGTTATTCTTTTCCCGCCTCCGCCAGGAACCGGAACATTAGTATCAACGACTGGTTGGCGCCGGACTGAAAAGGCGGATGGATCTACACGGAGGAAGTTGAGTACTCGGGCGGGAAAAGCAGGGCACCCAGAGCGGAAGCTACTTTCCGGCGCCGGCCCCGGGAGGCAACAGGCAGACGTTTGTGGTTGGTGCGGCCGGGACGTGGGCCAGCGAGGCAGCCGTAACGGGTGAGGTTTGCGGGGGCCTCCTCGTCCCTGCAGGGTCCGTAGTGTTTCCCCGACTTGGGTCGCGAGCTAAACTACCGAAACTCCAGTCAGTCTTAACGACTTCCTAGCTGTATGACCTTGGGTAATTTAATCTTGGAACCTGCGTTTCCTCGTCTTTGTAATTGGAATAACAGTACCTCTCAGGGCTGTTGTCAGGAATCAGTGAAATTACACTTAGAACAGTTTTTGGCACATAGTAAGCCCTGGATGTACAGTTTTTACTAGGACTGCTCCTCTGGCTGCGTGGGTTACCTTGCCGTCAAAACTGACCAGTTTCGGCCCAGAATCATCCAGTTCATGAGTTTGACTTTACTGATAAAGATATGAAACAGAAAAATTATAATTAAAGTTATATTGTTAGAGAAGTAACAACACTACTAAGGGTTTGGGAAATAGGGTGAATAATATTACTAATAATCCTGTCATCCTACATATGACTTTAAGCTATTTTTCTCTCCCGCAGAGCCTTTTTTGTCTGTACATTTTTTTTGGTATCATTAATCTACAATTACATGAAGAACATTGTGTTTACTAGGCTCCCCCCTTCACCAAGTCCCCCACACATACCCCTTCACAGTTACTGTCCATCATGTCTGTACATTTTTATTGTAATGTTGGCGTATGTGCCATATTAATTCCTCCTTATTTGCCACTTAGTAGTGTAGCCTAAGCATAGGGCTCATCAGAAACATTTTTATGATTGTACAAGTTGCACTTTAAGGGCTTAATCATTTGTTTCCCAAAATACTGTACATGTAGAGGTAAAATCATTTATGCACACTGAGGGAAATTTAAAGATTACCTTTTATACCAGGACTTTTTTTTTGCCAGTTCCCTTCTGTTTTCAGTCCATGTGAAAACAATATTTACATGGTTTTCATTTACTCAACAAACATTATTGAGCATCAGTTCCATTTAAGCTATATTCCCAAAGATAAAGAGATAAGGCTAGTTAGGTAGACATAAAAGCAAGATTCTCACATTACAAAAGCGCTGTGAGAATTAGGCACAGGTTTTTTTTTTCTGTTTATCAAGTTTTTTTTATTAAGGTATCATTAATATACACTCTTATGAAGGTTTCACATGAAAAACATTGTGGTAAATACATTCACCCATATTATCAAGTTCCCCCCATACCCCATTGCATACCTCACTGTCCATCAGCATAGTAAGATGCCAGAGTCACTACTTGTTTTCTCTGTGCTGTACTGCCTTCCCCGTGCTCCCCTCCAAGGTTATGTGCTAATCATAATGCCCCTTATTCCCCTTCTCCCTCCCTTCCTATCCACCGTCCCCTGTCCCTTTCCCTTTGGCAACTGTTAGTCCATTCTTGGGTTCTGTGAGTCTGCTGCTGTTTTGCTCCTTCAGTTTTTGCTTTGTTCTTATGCTCCACAGATAAGTGAAATCATTTGGTACTTGTCTTTCTCTGCCTGGCTTATTTCACAGAGCATAATACCCTCTAACTCCATCCATGTTGTTGCAAATGGCAGGATTTGTTTTCTCATGGCTGAATAGTATTCCATTATGTATATGTACCACATCTTTATCCATTCAACTACTAATGAACACAGGTTGCTTCCATATCTTGGCTATTGTAAATAGTGCTGCGATAAACATAGGGGTGCATATGTCTTTTTGAATCTGAGATCTTGCTTTCTTTGGGTAAATTCCTAGGAATGGAATTCCCGGGTCAAATGATATTTCTATTTTGAGTTTTTTGAGGAACCTCCATACTGCTTTCCACAATGGTTGAACTAGTTTACATTCCCACCAGCAGTGTAAAAGCGTTCCCCTTTCTCTGCATCCTTGCCAGCACTTGTTCCTATTCTTTTCTATGTTGGCCATCCTGACTGGTGTGAGGTGATATCTCATTGTGATTTTCATTTGCACATTGCTGATAATTAGCGATGTGGAGCATCTTTTCATGTGCCTGTTGGCCATCTGAATTTCTTCTTTGGAGAATTGTCTCTTCATATCCTCTGCCCATTTTTTAATCGGGTTTTTGCTTTTTGGGTATTGAGGTGTGTGAGTTCTCTATATAGTTTGGATGTTAAACCCTTGTCGGATATGTCATTTACAAATATATTCTCCCATACTGTACGATGCCTCTTTGTTCTGTTGATGGTGTCCTTTGCCGTACAGAAGCTTTTTAGTTTGACGTAGTCCTTTGTGTTCATTTTTGCTTGTGTTTCCCTTGCTTGAGGAGATGTGTTCAGGAATAAGTTGCTCATGTTTATATTCAGGAGGCTTTTGCCTATGTTTTCTGCTAAGAGTTTTATAGTTTCATGACTTACATTCAGGCCTTTGATCCATTTTGAGTTTACTTTTGTGTATGGGGTTAGACAATCCAGTTTCATTCTCTTGCATGTAGCTGTCCAGTTTTGCCAACACCAGCTGTTGAAGAGGCTGTCATTTCCCCATTGTATGTCCATAACTCCTTTATCGTATATTAATTGACCATATGTGGTTGGGTTTATATCTGGGCTCTCTAGTCTGTTCCATTGGTCTATGGGTCTGTTCTTGTGTCAGTACCAAATTATTTTGATTACTATGGCTTTGTAGTAGAGCTTGAAGGCAGCAAGCTTAATCCCCCCAGCTTTATTCTTCCTTCTCAGGATTGCTTTGGCTATTCAGGGTCTTCTGTGGTTCCATATATGAATTTGGAACGATTTGCTGTAGTTTGTGAAAGAATTGAATCTGTAGATTGCTTTAGGCAGGATGGCCATTTTGACAATATCAATTCTTCCTATCCTTCAGCATGGGATGTATTTCCTTTTATTGGTATCTTCTTTAATTTCTCTTAAGAGTGTCTTGTAGTTTTCAGGGTATAGGTCTTTCACTTCCTTGGTTAGGTTTATTCCTAGGTATTTTATTCTTTTTGATGCAATTGTGAATGGAATGGTTTTCTTGATTTCTCTTTCTGCTAGTTCACTGTTAGTGTATAGGAATGCAACAGATTTTTGTGTATTAATTTTGTATTCTGCAACTTTGCTGAATTCAGATATTAGTTCTAGTAGTTTTGAGGTGGATTCTTCAGGATTTTTTATGTACAATATCATATCATCTGCAAATAGTGACAGTTTAACTTCTTCCTTACCAGTGGATGCCTTTTATTTCTTTGTGTTTGATTGCTGTGGCTAGGACCTCCAGAACTATGTTGAATAAAAGTGTGGAGAGTGGGCATCCTTGTCTTATTCCCGATCTTAAAGGAAAAGCTTTCAGCTTCTCACTGTTAAGTATGATGTTGGCTGTGGGTTTGTCATATTTTAGGTTGAGGGACTTGCCCTCTATATCCACTTTGTTGAGCGTTTTTATCATGAATAGATGTTGAAATTTGTTGAATGCTTTTTCAGCATCTGTGAAGATAATCATTTTGTTTTTGTCCTTTTTGTTGATGTGTATGATGTTGATGGATTTTTGAATATTTTACCATCCTTGCTTCCCTGGAATAGATCCTACTTGATCATGATGGATGATCTTTTTGATTTATTTTGAATTTGATTTGCTAATATTTTCTTGCATATTTTTGCATCTATGTTCATCAGAAATATTGGTCTGTAGTTTTCTTTTTTTGTGGTGTCTTTGCCTGGTTTTGGTATTAAAGTGACACTGGCCTCATAGAATGAGTTTGGGAGTATTCCCTCTTCTACTTTCTGGAGTGCTTTGAGGAGGATGGGTATTAGCTCTTCACTAAATGTTTGATTAAATTCAGCAGTGAAGCCATCCGGTCCAGGGGTTTTGTTCTTAGGTAGTTTTTTGATTACCAATTCTATTTCATTGCTGGCAATTGGTCTGTTTAGATTTTCTGTTTCTTCCTAGGTCAGCCTTGGAAGGTTGTATTTTTCTAGAAAGTAGTCCATTTCTTTTAGGTTATCCAGTTTGTTAGCATATAATTTTTCATAGTGTTCTCTAATAATTCTTGGTATTTCTGTGGCATCTGTAGTGATTTTTCCTTTCTTATTTCTGATTCTGTTTTTGTGTGTAGACTCTTTTTTTCTTGGTAAGTCTGGATAGGGGGGGTTTATCTGTTAAAATTATTTTATCTCGAAGAACCAGCTCCTGCTTTCATTGATTCTTTCTACTGTTTTATTCTTCTCAATTTTATTTATTTTTACTCTGATCTTTATTATGTCCCTCCTTCTACTCACTTCAGGCCTCATTTGTTCTTCTTTTTCTAGTTTCATTAATTGTGAGTTTAGACTGTTCATATGGGATTGTTCTTTCCTGATGTAAGCCTGTCTTGCAATATATGAGAAGTATGCACAGGTTTTTATGAGTATGCAGAGGAAGAGCAGCGTCATTGTCCTCCAGTCACAGGCCTCCAGAAACATGCCTATTGTTGAACAAATGGGTTTATTATTTCTTGTAATGAGAGAGAATACACACCATGGGAAACCATGGGGCATCTCAGTAAGAGGGTGTCAGTAGGGATTTATTATTGGTTTTAAGCTTATGTTAGGTGATGTTGGGGAAAGAAGTCAGGAAGTAGAGATGATTCTATGATTATATCTTATCTCTCTAGAGTGAGGCTAATGCCATGACTGGTCAAGATACAGCAGTCACTCATATTAGCCAGGATAATGAATGTTCGGTCACGTTTATGGTTTGAACATTGTTCTTTCTTACTTTTTTTCTCCCCTTCTGTGTTCATACATAATTACAGTTGATCTTAAAAGAGCTAAGGGTATTGCCCATGGATGTGAGGAGAAGTTGGGTCAGGCAGTTGGGAACATTTTGGAGGGCTCTGTGTACCATTTTAGGAATTGAATTTCTGGGGGTGAATTGCTGAATTACTATAAGGGGAGAGCCGTCATATTTAGAAAAATCCATTTTGTTGCCAGGCAAAGGATGGATTGAGAAAATCCATCTGAAAGATCAGAGTCAGGGAGATGAATTAGAACTTTACTACTTATAGGTTTTTTTTCGGGGGGGGGGTTCACCTGGGAGCTTGTTAGTAGTAGAGAATCTGAGGACCCATCCTATACCTGCTATATCAGAATCTGAATTTTTAACAAAATTCCCAGATGATTTATAGTCATTTTAAAGTTTGCAAGACCCTTTGTTAGGGGAATTACCATAATCCCAGTAAGAAGTAATAAAGACCTGAACCAAGGTACTGGTAGCAGAGGTGGAGAAATATGGAGATATTATTTATTCAATAATTATTAGAAGCCTCCTACATGCCTGGCACCATCCTGGGAGCTGGAAGAACTACAATGAAAATAGTTTCTCCCCTCAAGACACTTCCAGTCTGGTGGGAGAGACTGACAAGTGAAACTGGCTAGTAAACTGTAGCAGGGAAAGTGGAGCTCAGGATGCAGTGAGAACACATCAGTGGGATATGGGTCTTGATGGAGTTTAGTTAAGGATTTCTCGAGGAGGTAACAGAACTCTAAGCTGAGTCCCAAAGGACAAATCAGGTGAAAGTGGTAGAGGGCATTCCTGGCCCAGGAGCAGCAATCGGCCAAGGCCTGAATCCCAGAAAGGGATCCTGGGTGGCACTTACTGGAGCACAGAGTGGGGTTAGAGAAATGAGCAGAGGCCAGATACAGAGGATCTTGGAGATGCTGTGGAGAACATTGGGCTGTATTCTGAAGACCACAAGAGGGCCTCTGAAGGGATTTAATTAGAGGAAGTAAATGATCATTTTTTTGTTTTAGTCCCTTTTGGGTGCTGAGTGATGGGAAAAAGTGAAATTGGGGGTTCAAACCTAGAAGTAGGGAGCAGAGTTCAGTGATCTAGGAGAGAGAAGGTGGTTGTGGATAAAGTGAAGGTTCCTGTGGCCAAGATTCTCACCTGACCCTGGTTGGCTAGCTCACTATTGTGTGGACAATACATTGTTATTGACTCTATATAAAGAGCTCTGCCCAGTGCTCTGGGTGGCACGGTGGCAGGGCTGCAGGATTGCAGAGACAAGACTGTGCTGGCAAGTGGTGGCAGCTCCAAGGACAGAGACTGAGACGGTTGCAGGGGTAGAGAGGCCCAGAGACAGAGACCGGCTTGCTGCATGCAGACTTGCTCCGAGTGGATGGGATTCTAATGACTGACCTGCCACGGTGTTAATAAAGTTGGGTATAACCCTTTCACCCCAAAAATGTTCTATTGTTATTTCTTTGGTCTAATTGAATCCATAGCGAACTTGCCTGGGGCTGAAACCATTGGCAAAACTGGTGATTCACCTGATGTGGGGAGTGATGGAGGAGGGGCGTTCTAGAAGGATAATGAATTCTCTGTGCTGTAGTTAAGAGTCATCTGGGTGTCATTTTAATGTAAACTATTAGGCAACTGAGGCAGATGAACTGGATTTTTGGATTTTGGCATTTTTGAGGCTTTTTTTTTGTAAGTTTTCAGTTCTCCATTTAGTTTCTGATTCAGTGCCATGTTCTGGCTTGTGGGTGAGTTTTTGTGTTCTTCCTCTCTCCTGGTCTCTGGCACCAGGGCAGGAGAAAGACAAATTAACATCACTGTCTTGCCAATAGGTTTTAGCCCTGGCAAGTTTGCTATGGATTCAGTGTGACCAAAGAAAATTGACAGCAGACTGCTCTTTGGGGTGAAAGGGTTATACCCAACTTTATTTCCAGGTGGCAGGTCAGTCACTAGAATCCCATTCAGTCAGAGTGAGTCTGTATGCAGCAAGCCAGTCTCTGCCTCTGGGCCCCTCTGTCCGAACAGCCATCCCACACAGCTGTCCTCTGGGCCTCTCTGCACAGTCGTCCCACACAGCCGTCCTCTGAGCCTCTGTTCTCGGCGCTGCCACCACTCCAGCCTCTGCTCTGCTCTCCTGCAGCCTTGCAGCCCTGCCACTGTGTCGCACCCAGAACACTGGGTGGAGCTCTTTATATAGAGTCAACAGCCACATATTGCCCACAGGGGTGCAGTGAGCTAGTCATCCACGGCCAGGTGAGAATCTTAGTCACAGGAACTCTCATTTTATCCACAATCACTTATTTTATTTCCTCTTAGTGGTAGCTGGACTAAGTAGGAGGAGGGACTATTTATCCCTCTTTGTTCTGGCAGCATTTCCTGTCAGCACTCATTTAATGTTGCTGCTAAGAGCAAAGTTGTTATTTTTCTAGAGGTATAGAAGTTATATTGCTAATCTGTTATGTATAGAGAGGCAGAGCCTCTAATGGAAGGACTTTAGCCCAGGGTTCTAGTGCTAGCTTCCATACTGACTAGCATTATGAGCTTAGGCAAGTCATTTCACCTGTTGGTGTGTTTCCTAGAGAAAGGAGATATCTACCTGACTTGTCTTAACAGGAGTGTTACGGGGATTAAATGAAATGATATATATTGGGATGATTTGTAAATATTAAGAATGGTATTTAAATATAACGGTATTAGTGCTAGGTTGTTTAGGTTTGTGGATAAAATGAAAGTTCCTGTGGCCAGGATTCTCACCTGGCCCTGGTTGGCTAGCTCACTACACATGTCTGGGCAATATGTTGTTATTGACTCTATATAAAGAGCTCCACCCAGTGCTCTGGGCGACTCGGTGGCATGGCTGCAAGGCTGCGGGAGAGCAGAGCAGAGGACAGAGGCCCAGAGGCAGAGACCAGCTTGCTGCATAAAGACTCACTTTGAGTGGATGGGATTTTAGTGATTGACCTGCCACCATGGAAATAAAGTTGGTTATAACCCTTTCACCCCAAGAACGTTCTGTTGTCATTTCCTTGGTCACACTGAATCCATAGTGAACTTACCTGGGGCCGAAACCCATGCAAGGTTCTATCTTCGAGGAGCTCAAATACTACTGATAGTCAAAGCCTTATTTCTCAAAGTGTGGGCTGTGGATAGGAGCTTATTAGACATGAGGAATGTTGGGGATCTTGTCATACTTACTGGATCAGAGAACCCTCTTATAGCCATCAGTCCATCTAATCTTCAGAAGAATCCCTTTAGGTAGGTTGGGAAGGTGTTAACTTAGCCTTACTCTCGAGGATATGGAGGTCTTAAAAGATCAGCTGCTTACCTGAGGGTAAACAGCTTTATTAGATTTAGCCGTATTAAGTTGCCAGTATTCACAATACTTGCAAGTTAATAAGTGGGGAGAGCCAGGTGTCAAGTCCAAGTTTTCTGACCCCACATAAAATGCACACTATAGTTCCTCTTTTTATTTTTGTTTGTTTATTTATTTATTTATTTTTGTATCATTAATATACAATTACATGAGCAACATTGTGGTTACTAGATTCCCCCATTATCAAGTCCCCACCACATACCCTATTATAGTCACTGTCCATCAGCATAGTAAGATGCTACAGAGTCACTATTTGTCTTCTCTGCATTATACTGCCTTCCCTGTGCCCCCCTCCCCCTACATTATATGTGCTAATCATAATGCCCCTTTTTCCCTGTATCCCTCCCTTCCCAACCATCTTCCCCAGTCCCTTTCCCTTTGGTAACTGTTAGTCCATTCTTGGGTTCTGTGAGTCTGCTGCTGTTTTGTTCCTTCAGTTTTTTCTTTGTTCTCATACTGTACAGATGAGTACAATCATTTGATACTTGTCTTTCTCCTCCTTGCTAATTTCACTGAGCATAATACCCTCTAGCTCCATCCACGTTGTTGCAAATGTTAAGATTTGTTTTCTTCTTATGGCTGAATAGTATTCCATTGCATATATGTACCACATCTTCTTTATCCATTCATCTACTGATGGACTTTTAGGTTGCTTCCATTTCTTAGCTATTGTAAATAGTGCTGCGATAAACATAGGGGTGCATCTGTCTTTTTCAAACTGGGCTCCTGCATTCTTAGGGTAAATGCCTAGGAGTGGAATTCCTGGGTCATATGGTATTTCTATTTTGAGTCTTTTGAGGAACCTCCATACTGCTTTCCACAATGGTTGAACTAATTTACATTCCCACCAGCAGTGTAGGAGGGTTCCCCATTCTCTGCATCCTCGCCAATATTTGCTTTTGTTTGTCTTTTGGATGGTGGCCATCCTAATTGGTGTGATGTGATGTCTCATTGTGGTTTTAATTTGCATTTCTCTGATGATTAGCGATGTGGAGCATCTTCTCATGTGCCTGTTGGCCATCTGAATTTCTAGTTTCTCTCTTTATAGGTGGCATGCTAAAATGAAGCCTAGGTCCTGGAGTGAATTGGGTGAATATCTTATTTTTGGAACTAGTTATTTCCTTAAAAGTCCAACATAAAAATTTGCTTTAAAATTAACACAAGCTTTTGAAGCACATGCTTGAATTATTTATGGGTTTTTACTAACTCTGTGAAGGGGGCTTGTGTTTCTGTGCGTCTTGTTATTTTCCCACAAGTCAGTGGGATGCGTTACATACTGTGTAAACAATATTCTGCTCATAGTAGGCTTTGGGTAAACATTGATAGAATTAGAAAATAATTCTAATTTTCATGAATCACAATAGTGACCCATGTTGAATTTGAAATTGTGATGCATTCATTGCTACACTGGTAACTCTTCAGTGTCTCTTCTGTCATAGGTGGTACTGGGCTATTTGCTGCAGATTCTTTCCCTGCGAGCCTAGGGAGAAATTTACATCGAAGACTTTTCTTATCATGGCTTTAGTTTACAAATTGTTGAGTGGTTCTTATACTCTCAGAAAATGCCCCAAGCCACATGTTGCCTTGTGTCCACTTTTGGATACTCGCTTTGCTGACTATTGTTCCAGTAGTCTTCAGAAACCAGAGGCTGCTCCAGGCAAAGCCTCCTCGCAGAAGACTGAAGAAGGTTTGCAAGAACATCAACAGAGAGAAGTTGCTTTGGATATAACTTCTCCTGAGGAGAAGCCTGAAGTTAGTTTTGATAAAGCAATTAAAGATGAAATAAAGGACCATTTTAGGCATTTGAAGGATGATATTGTGAATCACTGGATGGGGCCTGACTGTCGCCCTCTGCATGAGGTCTTGCTGGAACAAGCCAGGGTTGTCTGGAAGTTTCGTGGAAAAGAAGACTTAGATAAGTGGATAGTGACTTCTGATAAGACAATTGGAGGTAGAAGTGAAGTGTTCCTGCAAATGGGCAAGAATAACCGAAGTGCACTGCTGTATGGAACTCTGAGCTCAGAGGTGCCACAGGATGGGGAAAGTGGCCGCAGTGGATACTGTGCAATGGTCTCCAGGATTCCACGGGTAGGTGAGGCCCAGCAGCCTGTTTTCTAGTGAACTGGGATGAACTCCATTGCAATATGAACTACATAGCAGATAGCTTTTGTTTCTGTAAATGAAAACACCCAGCATCTCATGTTTGTAAGGTTAACTAACTAGTGGGCACAAGCATGAAGCAGAAGCACAAGAGGGATGTGGCTCCTGAGGAGAGGCTCCTTGTTACTAGGCATCACTTTGCCCCGGTGGGACATTCTTATGTTAGAGGAGCCCTTAGAGGCTAGATTGAATGAAGATCTAGGGAGGTCTGCATCCCCTCTAACAGACTACAGAGCCTGTAATGGCCAGGGCGTTCCTTAGAGTGGAGGTGTGGTCAGCCTATGGCTTTAAAAAATTTTTTTATGGCAAACTTTTAGAATAGTTTTAGTTTTACAGAAAAATTGCACAGATGGTATGAGAGTTCCTGTATGTCCCTCATCCAGGTTCTCCAGTTGTTACCATCTTACATTATTAATATAGCACATTTGTCACATCTAAGAAGCCAACATTGGTGCATTATTATTAACCAATTCCAGGCTTTATTTGGATTTCATTAGCTTTTCCACTAATAACCTTTCTGTTTCTGGAATCCCATCCAGGACACCACATTACACCTAGTTGTCATGTCTTCCTAGGGTCCTCTGGTCTCTGACAGTTGCTTGGTCTTTCCTTATTTTTCATGAGAATTTGAGAAATACTGGTTTGGTATTTTGTAGAATGACCTCAATTTGGGATTTTCCAATTTTTTTTTCCTGGTTAGACTGGGGCTCTGGGTGTTTAGGAAGAATACCACAGAGTTGAAATACCCTTCTTATCACATCCTGTCAGAGGTGAATGTTAGCACGACTTAGCACTGCTCGGTTAACCTTGATTGCCTGGTTACGGTAGGTTTCTCAGGTTACTCCATTGTTGAGTTACTTTTTTTCTTTTCTTTTTTCCATATTCTGTTCTTTGGAAGCAAGTCACTTAAGTGCACACTACAGTCAAGATGTGGGGTAGGACATGGGATTATGTTGTAGTAGTATGTGCATAAATTATTGTGATTCATCAGAAAGGCAGACTTATTCTCCCACATTTATTTATTCAGTCATTTGGTATGGACTCACACTTTGGGTTATAATCCAATCCTGTTATTTATTTTGTTGCTCAAATTGTTCCGTCTTTGGTCATTGGGGAGCTCTTTCAGACTGGCTCCTGTCCCTTTGACATACCCCCATCCTTATTTTTGTCCGAGCAGTTGTTGGCACTGTAAGATGCTTTGAACTCATCTTGTATTTCCCCTGCCCCAACCCTAGAATTAGCCATTCCATTTTTTGGAGAATGGTATGAGAAACCAAGATCTGGGCGCTGATCGTTCCTCACTTCGATGTGTTTCATTCTAGCCTTTCCTGTCTTGTTTATGTGTAACTTCCCTACATAACAGTGAGAAACCTGCCTCTCACCATTTACCATCCATTTACATATTAACAACCACAGTATATGACATGTAAAGCAGTTTCAGAACCCTGTGAGAAATAACTTTACCAACTAGAGTACAATGTTTATGTATAGTTTCTTTTTTTAAATCTTTTTATTAAGGTATCATTGATACACACTCTTATGAAGGTTTCACAAGAAAAACAATGTGTTTACTACATTCACCCTTATTATTGAGTCCCTCCATATCCCATTGCAGTCACTGTCCATCAGTGTAGTAAGATGCCACAGAGTCACTACTTGTCTTCTCTGTGCTACACTGTCTTTCCTGTGACCCCACACATACCATGTGCACTAATCATGATACTCCACAATCCCCTTCTCCCTCCCTTCCACCCACTTTCCCCCACCCCTCCCCTTTGGTAAGTGCTAGTTCCTTCTTGGAGTCTGTCAGTCTGCTGCTATTTTGTTCCTTCAGTTTTGCTTTGTTTTGGTATTTGTCTTTCTCTGCCTGACTTATTTCACTGAGCATAATACCCTCTAGCTCCATCCATGTTGCTGCAAATGGTAGGATTTGTTTTCTTCTCATGGCTGAATAGTATTCCATTGTGTATATGTACCACATCTTCTTTATCTATTCATCTACTGATGGACACTTAGGTTGCTTCCATATCTTAGCTATTGTAAATAGCGCTGCAATAAACATAGGGGTGCATATGTCTTTTTGAATCTGAGAGCTTGCTTGCTTTGGGTAAATTCCTAGGAGTGGTATTTGTATTTTTAGTTTTTTGAGGAACCTCCATATTGCTTTCCACAATGGCTGAACTAGCTTACATTCCCACCAGCAGTGTAGGAGGGTTCCCCTTTCTCGGCATCCTTGCCAGCATTTGTTGTTCCTAGTCTTTTTGATGCTGGCCATCCTAACTGGTGTGAGGTGGTATCTCACTGTGGTTTTAATTTACATTTCCCTGATAATTAGTGATATGGAGCATCTTTTCATGTGCCTGTTGGCCATCTGAATTTTTTCTTTGGAGAAGTGTCTGTTCATATCCTCTGCCCATTTTTTAATAGGGTTACTTGCCTTTTGGGTGTTGAAGCATGTGAGTTCTTTATATATTTTGGATGTTAACCCCTTGTCAGATATGTCATTTACAAATATATTCTCCCATACTGTAGGATCCTTTTTTGTTCTGCTGATGGTGTCCTTTGCTGTACAGAAGCTTTTTAGTTTGATGTAGTCCCATTTGTTCATTTTTGCTTTTGTTTCCCTTGCCCGAGGAAATGCATTCAGGAATAAGTTGCTCATATTTATATTCAAGAGATTTTTGCCTATGCACAGTTTCTTTTGTCTTTAGCCTTATAGTTTCCAAAGTTCCTTAGGTCAGCAACTTTGTCTCACTACCAGCCTAGGCTTTTTGCAAATTTGCTGACCAGGTATTGTTTCAGGGCTACCCTGGACAAGCCCTATGTCTGGCCTGGCCAGTTTTACAGATGGGAAACTGAGGCTTGTGGAGATTTAGTACAATGCAAAGTTGTGCAGCTAGTAAATGACAGTTCATATCTGAGCACTGGTATTCTCGAAATCAGATTACCTGTGAGATTGAGATAAAAAAACACCTTTGGAAATTAACACTAAATTCCAGTTTCAAAGAGAGATGATACAGATCGTCATTAAGAACATAGATTTTGGAGTTAAACAGCAGTGGCTCTAGTACTTTGTAGTTTGAGTGCTCAGTTTCTTTATAAAATGGAATACAGTGAGAGTACCTGAAAGGGCTGTTGTGAGGATTGAATTGTGTATGCTAAGTGCTTAATGTAAGTTTTCAATGGATGGTAGCTTTTATAAAGTATCAGTTTTAAAACTTGAGCTCTTTCATAGTTTTGATTTATGGGAAGACATTTGTCATAAATTGGTCTGCTCAGAAGCCATAGTTACATAGGACCAGGGAAAGGAAATACATACACTCATTCACTTCCGTTCAGTACCGAGTGAGTATCTACCCTGTGTGAACACTGACCTGGGCCAGTAATGTCTCGAACATTACCTTAGAAACATATAACTATGTCAGTGTTTTGTACTAAAATAAGAATCATCAAATTTATCTGCCTTCTTATGGTGGCAGAAAGCCAAAAAAGACAGAAGGATGGCTAGTGGATCCTTTTGATGCTGCAAAAGGTGGTGACTCACATTTTGCTCATAGTGAAACATGAGGTGAAATTCACTCTATGTGTTTTAGGGCCCTTTTGAGACAAAGAAGTCTTATGATTGGTCTCATTTCAACACTCTTTGTCTCCGTGTACGTGGAGATGGTCGACCTTGGATGGTGAGTATCAGGGAGGACACGGACATAATCCAGAGGAAGAATCAGATGCACAGTTACTTCATGTTTACCCGCGGGGGCCCTTACTGGCAGGACATCCAGGTAACAGCACAAGCCTTTATTATATATGAAAATGAGGTCCTTTGAGATCGTGGTTACATTGTAGTTTACTTTCCCTTGGAAGGTGTGGAAAGGGAAAGGAGGAAGAGTACGTAGAGGCAAGATTTACCCAGTTGGCTTTTTATTTCATTCATATAAATGTTAGCTTCCTCATCAGGAAATATTTTTGATAATGCTATGGCCTGGTTCATGCTGAGTCATGGCTACATCTGTTTCTGTGCCTAAGTAGATGTTTCTTTTTGTTTCTTCCATTATCACCTTTTCTAAGGCAACTCTACTAACCAAGTATCCCTAACTTAGTAGAAAAGCTCCCTTAAGAGTATAAAGTATAAATACTTAATACTTTATAATCAAAATTTTTACTTATTTCTTGGTAAAAGAAGTCACTCTTATTTTTTAAATGAGAGGAAGCTTTGAGAAGGTAAAAAATGTTTACCTGGACCATTTTCAGACATCTCTCCCACTCTCACCCTAGTCCAGGCCTTTGTATTACAGAGCATCTTTATTGATTTCCCTTTTGTCCTACTGCCCCCTAAAATCCACTCTCCGTGTAGCCAGGGTGATCTTTCTAAAGCATAGTTTAGATTACATCACTTATATGCTTAAAACCCCCCCGTGTTTTTCTCTTAGAATAAAGTCTAAATTTCTTACTGTGGCCTGTAATATCAGACCCCTTTCCTCATCTTCAGTCTCTCCCCGTCCCTCCCTCCTCCACACTGGTCCTTGTCTGTGTGTCACACATGCAGTAAGCTCACTGCCATCTGAGAGCCTTTGTACTTGGTGTTGTACCTGCTGCTATGCTCTTCCCTCACATCTTCACCTGTTTCCTCTTTGCTGTCACTAACCCTGATGCTCAAAAGTTGCCTCAGCAAGGCCTCGCCTGACCTCTCCAGCTTAAGGTACACACGCCTTTTACCCAGTCACTTTCAGAACCACAACCCTGGTGTTTTTTTTTTTTTTGTATCATTAATCTACAATTACATGAGCATTGTTTAATTTTTTCATAGAACTTATCACTGAGTAAAATTCTTTCATTCAGTCACTTGTCTCTTTTGTTTACTGCTACCCTCTACCCTACTCCCCTGGAACATAAATTCTGTAAATTCCGAGAGCCTGAAGGTCATCCTGGATTCCTTTTTCCCTTGTCTGTATTGTTCATAGCTGTTTCCTCTGCACCTAGAACAGTGCCAGCGTTTAAGAGGCACTTGACACATATTTGTGCATAATATAAACAAAAAACTGTTCCATATGTAACAGATATACAAGTAATACATATAATGGATTATTAAACAAGTATTTCATTATAGAGAACTTGGAAAATGCAGGGAAAAAAATCTTGCAGTACTGCTACACAGAGGTAAAATATTCCTTTTGATTTACTGTATACCTTCAGACTTTTCTATTTACATCACTTTTTTTTTACAAAAATGCTACTGTGCCAATACTGTTTTATAATATTGTTCCCACTGACCTGAACTTTATATATAACTTTCTGTTAAAATATATTTCTGTCATTTTAAATATCTGCATATTTTATTATATAGACCATGATTTACTTAATCCATCCTCTCTTGTACATTTGGATAGTTTTCAGAGTTTTTCTCTATTGTACCAAACTCTGAGGTAAACATCCTTATTTTCTTTAAGATATATTCCTAGAAATAAAATTCCTAGAATAAATGGTGTGTACATTTTTAAGGCCTTTGATGCATATTGCAGAATTATTCTCCAGTATCACTACCATTTAATCATTAGCAATTACTTTCTTTCCTGAAAATATATACTCCTAATCTTTGGTTGGAAATAGTAGTTGTTTGTAACAACTCTCTTTAAATCATTATGGGAAAGTGTTGGAAGATTTTTTAAAAATTAAATCTTAACTAGTTTTCACTTCTTCCTGAATATTTCTCCTTTAGTAAATAGAAGTAGAATGCTTAAATATTTACTCTGATTATAAAGAGAAAACCTAGAGGAAAATGATGGAAAAATTATGTGTGTTAGGTTTTTTCTGTCACTTGTATGGACAGAATAACTGTTGATACCCTTTGTTTTTCATGTTTCTACTTAAGATTTTTGGGAGTTTTTTTTTCTTACTGATAAATACAGTCTTATATTGGTTTCAAGTATATAACAGTGGTTCAGCAGTTACCCATATTATTAAATCCTCACCCCCTCTAGTGCTGTTACTCTCCGTCAACATAGGAAGATGTTACAGAATCATTGGTTATATTCTCCATGCTGTACTGCTATCCCTGTGACCATCCTACATTATGATTGAGAATTTTTGTGCCCCTTTATCCCCCTCACCCTCTCCACCCACCCACCCCAATCCCTCCCCCACACCCCTTTCTTTTTAATGCAGGCTTCACATAGTTAATGTTTCTTCTTAGCTTCACTTTTTCCCAAGCTAATGAAGTCCACTTCCCTTGGTATGGACAGTGGTCTTTGAGAATTATGTGCCATAAAGACAGGAAATTAGTTGGAGCGGGTCAATGGAGTGGGTACCACATGCTCTTGAAGGCAAGCAGATAGCATTGATTCCACTTGCAAAATGTTTTAAATAATGAAGTAGATGAAGGGCCGAACCAGGATGCAAAATGAGAAATTGATAAGAATTTCCTTCCAGATTTGTTTGACAGACATGAAGGGAGCAGGTGAAATGAGGATGTGTCTGCATTTAGATTTGCTGTGTGAACAACTTGATCTTGTGCAAAGGTGGTTTATTATTATGAGCTTGAATTAAGTTTGTTTTTATGTCAACAGATGTTTTTGGTGATAAGTAATCTGAACAGTACATTAAAAAAATTTTTTCAAATCATTTTTTGGTTCAAAAATAAAAATGATACAAAAAGATATGTGCATTGAAAAGTCTCATTCCTACTCATGTCTCAGTCCACCTTATTCCCACCCATTTCTATAAGGTAACAACTTTTATCTACAAGTTGCTTATAGATTTGCAGCTTCTTTATGCAAATACAAGCAAATACAAATATTTTTATTTTCTCCTTTTTTTTTTTAACTCAAAATTAACACACTTTTGCATCTTCTGTGCCAGTTTATATTTTAAAATTTATATCCTGGAGAGCTTCCATATCACTCACTATATGGTATTAATCTTCAATCTTTGTTATTTTGTTTGGTATTTTCTGTTATATGCATATCCCATCATTTACTGAACAAGTCCTTTATTGATAGACACTTGGGTTGTTCCCAATTGCTATAGTAAATTTATTTTTTCTTTTTTCAGGTATTTTGAGATATTTTGAAGTCTGTTTTTAAACATATATGAGATTATACTGTAGGTTTTGTCTCTTTTTTTACTGGTAATATATTGTGGAGGTCTTCCCATTGCAGCTGTGTAGATATACTTCATGTTTTAAAATAAGTGCATAGCATTAAATTTGTATAGAATGCACCATAATTTATTTAACCATTCCCCTATTTTTCCTTTTTTTTTCCCTTAGAAAAACTCTATCTTTACATATTTTTTAGTTTTATCTGTAATATAAATTCCTAAAAGTAAAATTGGTAGGTCAAAGTTACAGCATTTAAAATTTGCTAGATAACTGCTGTATTAATTTCCTACTGCTACCTAAAAAATTGCCAGAAACTTCACAGCTTCAAACAACACACATTTATTAGCTCACAGTTAAGTTGGGACATGGTATGGCTAGGTTCAGTGCTCAGGGCCTTATAAAGCTGAGCTCACGGTGTCCGCTGGGCTATATTCCTTTCTAGAGGCTCTGGGAAGAATTGACTTCTAAGTTCACTCTGGTTATTGGCCAAGTTCCTATGATTGTAGGATTGACATCCTTTTCTTTACTGGTTGTCAGGTGGGTGCTTTTTCTCAGCTTCTAGAAGCTGCCTGTATTCCTTACCATTTAGCTCTCCATCTTCAAAGCCAGCAGTGAAGAATCTCCCCTGCATTGAAGCCCTCTTATGCTTCTAATGTTTCAACAGTCCCTTTTATGGATTAAGTCAAGCTTACAGAGGATTATCTTCCCAATAGTAAAGTCAACTGATTTGGGACCTTACTTCTGCAGTCCCTTCACAGCAGCACTGAGGTTAGTGTTTGAACACATGGAAGAAGACGTTTGTTCACTAGCAGGTGTAACTCTTGGGGACCGTATTAGAGTTCTGCCTACCACAATTGCCAGCTGCCCTTGAAAAGAATTTTACTGATCTGCACTCCTATCAGCTTTGTACAAATGTGCCTGCTTCATTTCCAACCCCATTATTGGGTTGTTTTAGTATTTTTTCAGTTATTTGTAAGTTTTATGTTTAGGATACTAGTTTTTTGTCCATAAATGTTACAGATATTTCTTTCCTAGTTTATCCTTTGCCTTTTGCCATCAAAATGTCATGATTGTACTCTACTATATCATTTTTCCTTTGGGACTTCTGGCTTAGAAAGGTTTTCTTCTAGTAGTTGTTTCATTAAAAAAAAATGAATGTAATCCAGATAATTAGCCACTTGTCATAATGTATATATTAATTTTAGAATTAAATCAAAACTATTATTTTAACATTGCAATTTTATACAGATGCCTCTGTTGCTTACATTTCAGCTACAACGTAAATGGTTTCTTTCAGATTCCTTTCTCCAAATTTTTCTTCTCTAATCAAGGAAGAATCCGGGATGCCCAGTACCAGCTTCTGCTTGACAGGGTAACATTTTCTTGTACTTGCACTCAGAACTCTGTTATTTTTAGTGAAATAGAACTGTGAGGATGATTTCTGTCCATTTTTGAAGGTTGGCAAATGAAAGATGCAAATTCCTTTCAAAGATGAAAGGCCACTGCTATCATACCCAGACAAAGATGTTGACTCAGATCTATCCTGTGAGCCAAAGCTCCATTCTGGAGGAATTTCAGTATGGTCATCTTTTCAGCGTGCCTACGGTTAATGTTAACTTTAAAATAAGAGAACAGTATTACAGTTCAGGAAAGCTTCAAAGAACCTTGGGTAGACATCCATGTTGTCCTCACTAGGCTTCAGTGGCACTACCTTAAAGGGAGAGGAGAGGAAGTGCAGTGTGGGGAGAAAAGCAGCCCTGTACTTCTGTGAAAATTTGCTATGGCACATGAAGACAATAGCAGACTTACTAAGGGCTGATAGGATAAAGACACAGCTATAGTAATCCCCTCTTGGAATTTCAAAACTTCAGGAACATTAGTATATGAGAGTTTGATCAATTTCTCTATTTTAAATTTAGATCTCTTCTATTGGATTCACCCTGGCTGATAAAGTGGATGGCCCGTTCTTCTTGGAAATAGATTTTATTGGAGTGTTTACTGATCCAGCCCATACAGAAGAATTTGCCTATGAAAATTCTCCAGAGCTTAACCCAAGACTTTTTAAGTAGAGATCATGTGGTAGTTTTGTAGAACTAAAGGTAATAATATTTCTGATGACACAAAATAAAATTAATAGCATCCAACCAATGGCTGGTCTGTATTCCCAAAGGCAAAATGCTGTTAAAGGGAAACAGCATGAAACCAGGTTCTAAGCTGCACCTTAATTTAAAGAATTGCATGTCTGATGCAGAGGTACTATGTAATCAACTGTTTTTGTTAGGATGATTCCTATTAGGCACAATTCCTAAATGAGAAGGCAGTTTCCAAAGCAAGGAATCTCCGAGATGTCTGTTGGATGGCCTTTTACTATTCTATTCCTTGTAGGTTTCTTCTGTTTTTTCTTCTTTATTTTTTGTTCTTTAATGAGACAGGTTTTTTTATTGTGGTAAAACATATTATATGATATTTATCATCTTAACCATTTTTTGGTTTACAGTATATAAACTAAGTGCAGCTTGTAAAACAGATTTCATCTCGCAAAACTGAAACTTTGTACCCACTGAACAACTTTTCCTCCTTCCCTCAGCCCCTGGCAACCACCATCCTACTTTATTTCTGTGAATTTGACTATTATTTAATTAAAGCTGCTTTATTAAACTTTTTATATTGAGGGAGGTAAATAATGCACAAATCTTAGTGCACAGTCTGATGAACCCTGCCACATGTATCACCCAGACCAAGACATCGAACATTATACTTTTTTCCCCTTCACCTATTTCACCCATGCCCCACCCCCTCCCCTGTGGCAACCACAGTTCTGTTGGAGTCTGTTTTGTGTGTTCATTTATTTTTTAGATTCTATATGTAAGAACATACACTATTTGTCCTCCTCTGACTTCACTTAGGATAATACCCTGTAAGTCTACCCATGTTGTTGCAAATGACAAGCTTTCATTCTTTTTTTATGGCTGAGTAACATTCCATCGTATGTATATATGTTTTTTTCGGTCTATTGATGGACATTTAGGTTGTTTCCATATTTTGTAATAGAGAATGTCATTTACAAATATACTCACCCATAGTAGGTTGCCTTTTTGTTTTACTGGTTTCCTTTGCTAATTATTTCCCAAAGACCCCACCTCCAAGTACCATCACACTGGTAATTAGGGCTTCAACATAGGAATTTGGGGAGAATACAAACATCAGTCCATAGTACCTCCTTAGAGAGCTGGTCCTCCAAAGATACATGATTCTTACTGTTTTTTACTTTATTAGTGACTAAAATACTAGACTAATGTCCCCAAAGCTTCCCCAGTCATCTTAAGTATTACAAAGATTGCATATATTAAAAATGGGACCCTGATTAATATAGTTTAAATTGATCAGTTCTTGTCATCTTAGCAGGTAGGAACTATAATACAGCCTGAATACGTTGAGAGAGCCAAATTTAAAATGAATAAGAGAATAGACAAAGGCTAATAGCTTTTCCATCATCTTGGCCTAAAATCTACTTTGTATATTTTCATGTAATTAACATAAAATTCAGGTATTTAAGTTCAGTTTAGTGGGTTTTTTAAGTATATTTATAGAACTTTACAGTCTTTACTACTTTTAAGTTTAGAAAATTTCCAAAAGCCTAAAAAGATACCTCAATACCCCTTTACAATCACTCTTCATTCCACCCCCAAACCCAGGTAACTATTCTACTTTCTCTATGGGTTTATCTTCTCTGGATATTTCAAATAAATAGAATCATATAATATGTGATCTTTTGTGTCTGACTTTTCACTTAGCATAATGTCTTTGAGGTTCGTCCACGTTACATAGCATGTTACCAGTACTTTTTGTATGTAATAACCTTTCAAAGTGATTGAGTCATTTTACCTTCTAGGCGGCAGTATATTTGACAGTGACTCTGAGATTTCCTGATGCATCTGATCTCTGCTTTTTGGTGGCAAACTGAATTTATTCAACACCAGGAGTATTCCATGTTCTGTGGGTTCATATATGTATAATGATCAGTATAATAGAATCTGATAGGTGCTGTGAAATACAAAAGAAGGATATGGTCCTTTCTTCTTGGGGTGGGAGTGAGTGGTCAGGAAAGGTTTCAGAAGGAGTACAAGTTAATTCTTGTTAATCTTAGCTGGTCCATTAAATCTTAGAAGCCAATTATGTTTACAAAGAATGAATCACCATGAGAAAAATTTTATTTATGCAATCATAAGCAGAACAAAACTTGGAAGCTCCACTTAGGTGCAACAAACATGGATATGATGCTAATCAACTATTTTCCATAAATTGAGTAAGATATAAATTAGAGCACAATAGTCCTTAAAGCAGCAACCCTTACAGGTCAATATGGTCCTATGTATTTTTAAATAAGCAACGCTAGAATGAGCTAGTTTTTAAGAATACATTGAATGAGAAATAGTGATTACATGAAGTGATCTGAACAAAGATGCATATAAACTTAACACACATCACACAGGTAAAGTACTGATGCCATGATCAACCCATATGGCCCACTGTTTCATTAAGACAAGCTTCTCTAGAGGACAAAGAGGTGGCCTTTCCTAGCTTACCTATTCATAACTTGTTATTCCATTTCTATTAAAGCTTGTGGCATAACTAGCTACCATAAGGGAAATGCTTTTGCCTAGAAGAGGACTGCAGCTCTGTTAATAGAGTAGCAAAGGGAACTTGACATTAAAAATCTAGGTCAAGAATCTATAGGACAGATCTCTTTAGAAAACTGAGTTATGCAGGAATTTAGGTAAAAAAAATTTCAAAGAATTTGTGAGCTTTAAGGTAATAATGTCTTTTCAGAGACATAGCATGTGAAGAACCCACTGAAACTACATATATTGTGAACAAAGCAGAAAAAAAAATCTTAAGTGGGAAGAACAGTATAAAATATTTACAAAAGGGAGGTTCAGAATAAAGGCATATTTATAGTATGTTATTATTGATCTTTAGCCTTATGGGAGGCCCCTTCGAGCTCCCAAAACCTTTGCTCTCTTCTCCTTCCGTTCTTGCTCATGTTGCTTCCGTTGCTCCTCCCTAAGGACAGGAGGGACACATTAGGCTCCAGGGAAGCTCCACAATAGGCCACTTTAAAGAATTTGTTAGACTAATGTCCAACCTTCAAATGATATCAAGCACACTTGTGTAAAACACACTTGTTTAAAAACCATACTGACAGGACATTGCACTCTGGTAGTCTGTGAGATGGATGCCACACCTGTAAGTTACTGTTGTGTTACAAGGCCAGAAATGAGTACTCCTTTCTATGTTAAGGCAGTATTCTAAAATCATGGAACTGGAACCAGAAGGCCCCTTGGCACTCTAATAGCTGTAGTTTAATTTTGTTCTAAATGAGAAATCTCTACCACCACAAGTCAAAGTCAAAGGTCAAGCTAAAAAATCAGTCTAGGGAAAGTGCTAGAACTAGAACTAGGGCCTACTGACTTAAGCCACAATGTTTTTCTGGAAGGGATTAGGAGGCAAAGAAAAGCCCCGGATCACGTTAATAACCTTAATAGCAAATACAGTTAGTGAAGGTCTCGGTGGCAGCTGGATGTAGGCGGGTTACAGGATAGGTTACCCTTTATTAGGAGGGTTTCACACAAGGAATCAATCAGGACAAGCTGCAGCCCAGGGCTAGCCCTGGCCTGAACTTTATTTTCATGCAGAAGGAAACCTCTAAGGATCATCTTGGGGATCCCCCTGTGTAGGCCTTGAAGCCTAGTGAGCCTGGTTTTCCTGGGAGTGAGGAATTTACATCTATCTGCATACCTAGTGCCCTGAGCACTTGGATGGTCTGGAGGGATATCCAGGCACACTGTCTGGGCAGTAATGTAAGAGCGGTGTCCTGAATCCAGGCCTTCTGTGTTGCCCATAGTGCTTTATAAACAGCGCAGAGCTTGGGCTCTACCTCAAAACTACTCAGTTAGAACCCAGTGTGGTGGGGCCTAGACACATACACTTCCAGAAAGTTCTACATGTGATTCTACTTCTACCCTCTTCTTAAATACTACTATTAAGAGGTTCTGCTTCTATATAGTCTTTCAAAATGAAAAGAATTATAGAACAGGATAATTATGTACTCACCTGGTCTGGAGATGAGGTTGTTTATAAGTTTTCTTGTAGAAGTTAACTCTGTTTACATGCTCATTCAGAGAACTATTTTCTTTTGATTGTCCCCATGGTTTCAGTTTTCCTAGTTTAGGACAGAGACAAAGACAGATGTAAAAGATTCTTATATTTATATTCCCAATTTTATTCTCTTCATCTGTGGCTCCTTGCTTGCTATTAACATTTATGCTTTGTGTTTATAGACACCTGCCAGTATAATTCTATTTCAGTTTCATATTTCAGATATAAAGTACATTCTTTCTCTAAAAATAAAAGTGTGTTCTACTTTTTAATCCTAGGAAAGTCCTATACAAAAAAATCAGTACTGAAAAAAAAATTAAATCCAACTACATAGCACTTTAAAACCAAGTGTACCCCAAGGTTGCATAGGTATTAATAATGTTTAATACTAAAGTAGTATTTCATCTGTGCAATTTGTTATTACCATTACCTATTAAACCATACTTGGAATGGAACAAGCAGGAATGTTTTATCAGCTTCAGAACTGGGATCAAATCTCCAATGTTTATGTTTTGCTGTATTTGCATAGTTCATGGTCTATTTCTGAGCAGCAATGATTGTCATTTGTGGTGTTTCCCATTTTATGAAAAGGACTTTCATACCCAGTGTATCATTTGATCCTTTCAATACCTGCTGAAGTAGTAATTATTTTTCCTTTCATAAAGGAAGGAAGGGACTTTTCTAGGATACAAAAATAATACGAAGCACAGATGAAGCTCTAATCTAGGTTTTCTACTGTCAGTAGAAGTCAGTGGTGGTCAGAGTCATTTTCTTAACACCTGGTATGTGCCAGGGACCATTCTAGGTGCTGGGGACACAGCAGTGAAACGAGAAGTCAAAAATCCTTGTTCTTTTTGGCTTATATTCCAGTGGTATCAGCAGATAATTATCATGTAACGTCAGGTGGTAATAAGTGCTTTGAGAAATGTAAAATGGTAAGGAGTAAGGACTGTGAAGCAGGGAGAGGAGGAAAGGCCTGAGTTGGTGACAGCTGAGTGGGTGCCCCATTAAAATGAGGAAGCAAGCTGTGCAAAGGTCTGTGGGAAGAGTATTCTACATGCAGCAGAGGGATAGTGAGCTGAAAGATCTGCAGGTGGGAATGAACTTGGTGTATCAGCGCTGAACACTGGGGTGGTTGACACAAAGTCAGGGAGGGGAGGAGGTGATGAAAGGTGATTGGGTGAGAGATGGGAAGCCTTAGGAGGTTCTGAGCAAGGCAGCAATGGGCTCAGATTTGTTTTTAAGGCTATAGTGGAGCAAAAAGGCTATTCTAGAAGGCCCAGTAAGAGATGGTGATGACCTGGACCAAAGGGAGTTGTGGGAGGGGTGAAAAGTGGCCAGGTTAAAAGATCTGTCTGAAAGGTGGAATTGAAAGGACTAAGCTGATGGAATAGAAAGGGGTCTGAGAGTGAGAAGCCAAAGATGACTCATAGGTTTCTGCCCTGACAACTTGGTAGATAAGAGGTGCCATTGCCACAGATGGGCCTCTCACTTGGGCTAGGTGAGAGAAGCAGAAGTTTTGTTTTTTTTTTTTAGCACAGTTTAGCTGATCTATGTTTACACTTTGTTTCATTAACATTAGTAATTTAAAGATTATGTAAATGTGATTCTTGGGGGAAGTATTTTTGTTTAAAATTCCAGAAGCACTTAAAGTCACATTAAGTATTGTAATTTTAAATGGATATAAGGATACTCTAATATATGCCCAAGACATTTGGCCAGTAAATATCCCAGGATGTTGGACTGGTGGCTCCCAACCTGGGATCCTTTGAAAGTTGTAAAGAAAACATTCATTTACATAGGCTAACTTCCAAGTTCCTTGATTTTGGCTGAAATTTTATTAATGTTTTGTAGTAACACTGACTAGAAGTTATATTTTTGGTTATCAAATATGTAAGTAAACCAATTATTTATTTAGCATTTGTTTAATGAACAGTCTTTGAAATCATGGGTCATATGGATACAGAGGCAGGAATTCCAGGTGGTGAATTATGGCTTTTGCTGAGTCACTAGAATTTTTCACATCATCAGATGCAGAATTGCTTAAAGCCTTTTCCAGGCCTTGTCCCTCAAAATATCCCCACATACCTTTGTGTGGCTCATAGCTGAGGGGACGAGATAGACTTGCTTTGAGATCAAACACTGGTTTCCTATGGGAGACTGGAGTCTGTGCTGCCTCAGCTGTCAGCTTGAATGGGGTAATGACTAAAAAAGCCAAAACAAAAACCAAGGCTCTGTTAGAAGAAAAGACCTGTTACAGGTCTTAATTTAATTACATTTCTCAAGCTTAAAAATATAATCTGTATGATTAGTCTAAAACAGATGTAAGGTTAAAATAGGAAACGGGAGAAAAAAGTAACTAAGGAAAGCTAATCACAGATTTATTACATCCTGTTAGCAGCTCTCCAAGTAGTATGGCATTTCCTAGGATCATCTGGGAGTTTAGAATCCTGTTTAAAGAATTAACTGGGTAGTTTTCCAGGCTGTTTACCTTTTAGGAAGTTATGTATTATTAATAATAACATTTTCATTAACACCAACAAATATAAAACCTTCAAGGTATGTAACCATGCAAATAAAAAGATTCATGGCTCTGGTTATTAGTAGAGGCTGTTATTTAAGAATGTGAATTTTTGTGCCATAAAGTTAAAAATATGCCACAATAAACACATATGGTCAATTAATATATGATAAAGGAGCCATGGATGTACAATGGGGAAATGACAGCTTCTTCAACAGCTGGTGTTGGCAAAACTGACAGGTACATGCAAGAGAATGAAACTGGATTACTGTCTAACCCCATACACAAAAGTAAACTCAAAATGGATCATCAAAGACCGGAATGTAAGTCATGAAACCATAAAACTCTTAGAAGAAAACATAGGCAAAAATCTCTTGGACATAAACATGAGCAACTTCTTCATGAACCTATCTCCCCGGGCAAGGGAAACTAAAGCAAAAATGAACAAGTGGGACTATATCAAGCTGAAAAGCTTCTGTACAGCAAAGGACACAATAGAATAAACAGGCATCCTACAGTATGGGAGAATATATTCATAAATGACATATCCGATAAAGGGTTGACATCCAAAATATATAAAGAGCTTATACACCTCAACAAACAAAAAGCAAATAATCCAATTAAAAAATGGGCAGAGGATCTGAACAGACACTTCTCCAAAGAAATTCAGATGGCCAACAGGCACATGAACAGACGCTCCACATCACTAGTCATCAGAGAAATGCAAATTAAAACCACAATGAGATATCACCTCAGAGGAGAAAGGATCGCCATCATCCAAAAGACAAATAACAGATGTTGGCGAGGATGTGGAGAAAGGGGAACCCTCCTACACTGCTGGTGGGAATGTAAACTAGTTCAACCATTGTGGAAAGCAGTATGGAGGTTCTCAAAAAACTAAAAATAGAAATATCATTTGACCCAGGAATTCCACTCCTAGGAATTTACCCTAAGAATGCAGCAGCCCAGTTTGAAAAAGACATATGCACCCCTTTGTTTATCACAGCACTATTTACAATAGCCAAGAAATGGAAGCAATCTAAGTGTCCATCAGTAGATGAATAGATAAAGAAGATGTGGTACATATATCACAATGGAATATTATTCAGCCATAAGAAGAAAACAAATCCTACCATTTGCAACAACATGGATGGATCTAGAGGGGATTATGCTCAGTGATATAAGCCAGGTGGAGAAAGACAAGTACCAAATGATTTCACTCATCTGTGGAGTATAAGAACAAAGCAAAAACTGAAGGAATAAAACAGCATCAGACTCACAGAATCCAAGAATGGACTAACAGTTACCAAAGGGAAAGGGACTGGGGAGGATGGGTGGGAAGGGAGGGATAAGGGGAAAAAGGGGCATTACGATCAGCACACAAAATGTAGGGTGGGGGGCACAGGGAAGGCTGTACAACACAGGAAAGACAAGTAGTGACTCTATACCATCTTACTATGCTGTTGGACAGTGACTGTAATGGGGTATGTGGTGGGGACTTGATAATGGGGGGAATCTAGTAACCACAATGTTGCTCATGTAATTGTAGATTAATGATACCAAAAAATATATATATGTACCACAATAGTATATTTTAATAAGCCAAATTTTGCTACAGCTGGGCATCATATATCTGGCATGTTATAATCCTTTCCCCTCAGAGCTGCATCCAGGCCACTGTCAAATGTTAGCAATTGTCTGCATTTGTAAATGAGCAACCAGGATCTGGGACTACCTAGTTAAACAAAACAGAAAAGCACAAAACCCCCGTGCTTAAGGTATCCTATTGTGTCAGTATCAGGTGCTGGTCGGGAGGGGGCCAGTGGGGTGTCAGAACAGAGTATAAATCAGTGCAATTTAACCTGTACAGTAAATGTCTGCATGCCCTACTATCCAGCAGCCCCACTCCTAGCTCTAGAGGAATTCCTGCACATGTACAGGAGATATGTTCAAGAATAGTCATAGCTATACTATATTTAATCACAAAAGTTGGAAACACAAGTACACGAGCAGTAAAATGGGTCAATTGAAATATATCTGTACCATTGAAAACTACAGTGAAAATTAACTTTAGCTCATTTATCAATAGGGATGATTCTTCAAACATTATGTTGAATGAATGAAGCAAATCACAGGAAAAAAGTCATAGTTTGATTTTGTTTACATAAAATTCATATTTGATAATAGTGAAAAAACTATCCTATCTCAAGTGGGCACACTCTGAATTACTTAGAGGAGAAAGCTCAGACTATGGTAAATATTTAGTTCCTGCCTCATGTTCTTATCTGTAAACCACAATTTGTGAGTCCTTTTCTCATAAGGTAGGTAGCTGCTGCTCAGTGACCCCAGCTCTCTGTAAAATGACAGTCTTATCTTAGACAAGTCCACTCCCATTTTTTTTTACCACTGCCCCTGCCCAAGCTCCTTGCTTCCCATGACTTTAGAATGTTACATGGAATGTTTGCTTGCTGGTATAGAAAGATTAAGGATTAGGGAGGTAATGAAAGGTCATTTATAGGAGGAATAATATAAAGTAACTATTACCACCTCTGGACTCCTGAAATTTAGTTGTAGTCTCAATATGGAATCTTTAATTTCAGTCTTTAAGGCATGTAGAAATCCTCAGACACTCTACACTGGTTATTCCCAACCATGCTTTTCTCTAGTCTGAAGCTCCTGCTGGATTCCCCTAGTCTCAGGGAACCTGGCCATCCTTGTTGCATCATCAGGGCTCGTGCTGACACATCCAATAGGACTCTCAGGACAATCTCAACATACTCGATTCTGCTATAGGCCTCACCAGTTCGTGATATTGTTTTAAACCTTTGCACTACCTACTGCAGAATTCTTTTGAAAACCACCTGGTCATGGTAGGTAATGATTAAGTAGACATCGTGTAGAAGATTGTGTGGTTTATTCGGCTTTACACAATCTCCTAGTCGCTGGTGTAGCATTTAGCCCATGATCTCTGGGATCCCATTAATTTCAGAGTCTTGCAGGACCATTCAGAGCTATAATGAACATTGTGGTCCTCCTCCTGATCCCTGAGTCTGAGAAGGGGCTGAATGCTCCTCAGAAAGGGCACCATCTTAGGATTCCTCTTAGAGACAGAATGGATTCATCAGGCAGACATCCGTTTTTTGTTTGTGTCTCCGGCATTTTCTTTGCCAGTATAAAATGGAATATGCAATGGTAAAATTTTTGCTTTTGATTTTATAGATACAGAGAGGCTTTAAGTAAACAGATATACTTAATTCTTAATTTCAAGAAGTTACATGGCTTAAAATATGAACCAAAACTTTTTTTTTTTTTTTACCAGCAGCAGAATCTCCTCTTGTGGTCTTCTGTTTCTGTGTCCCAAGCACAGTCTGCCCTTTTGGGGTGCTCCCAGGTATGGCCACATGTGGGGACTTTCTGGCTGGAGTCTTAGTCAGTGAGCGCTTATGCTCATTATCTTTAGTAGCAGCCGAAAACCTAAATAGGACAGTAGAGGACACAACGTTGAGTAGTTATGTCAAGCTAATTCAGCAAAATCACTTGCCCATCACCACACAGTGAAAGGACCTCAATAAATACTTGTTACACAAATGAACCTCTTTTGCAAAATAGACACGTTTTTTTAAATACTGATGCTAAAGCAAATCATTTATCAATTTTTGTTTATTTGTAAACTTTGTTTTTTTTTTGTATTCTCTGCTCCCCCTGCCTTGGCCAACGACAGTATAGGTAGAGCTTGCAGAAGATACCTGTGGGCCCCAAGTTACAGTTTGGGAGGTACTTGAAGAAGCTCCCCTTCTCCTCTTCCTGGTGATATCAAATCAGAGGCAACAAGAGACTGCTATGCTAAATGAGTGATGGGACCAGGCCTTACATCTTCCCAGGAGAATGTCATTCATTTGAGTGGCACATAAGCCCATTCTCTACTCATAGCAAATCGCCGTAAGTGTATTGCATTGATTTTCTGATGCAGTTTTACTACACTTTAACATCTCTGAAATAGGGATGTGTTTTCTAATTGGTAACACATCACAGGTGGCAGTGATTTTTCTTATTGGTTTATGAAATAATGATGAGAATTTTGTAGAAATGAAATGAAAATCTCCTAATGACAGACATATATAGGGTTAGTAGTGGGGCATTAAGAGAAGCGAACTTCTGGACTTCTGAGTGAAGATTGGATGGTAATCCTGAGTCAACACCCAAAATTATTATTACCAAAGGCTCTACAACAGAGTTAAGAAGTGCCGTGAAGTCCATGCTGCTCTGAACACTGCTGCGAAGCTGGACTCGCCCTTGCTAACACAGGCATACCTTGGAGATGGTGTGGGTTGGGTTCCAAGACCACTGCAATACAGCAAGTCAAACGAGTTTGTTTCCCAGTGCATATAAAAGTTATGTTTATACTATACTGTTGTCTATGAAGTATATGATAGCATTATGTCTAAAAAACACAGTACATACCTTAAAAAATACTTTATTGCTAAAAAATGCTAACCATCTTCTGAGCTTTCAGTCAGTCATAATCACTGATCACAGATCACCGTAACAAATAATAACAGAAACGTTTGAAATATTTCAAGGATAACCGAAATGTAACAGAAACAGGAAGTGAGCAGATGCTGCTGGAAAAACAGCACCTACAGATTCGCTTGATGTAGGGTTGCCACAAACCTTCAATTTGTGAAAAAGTGCAGTATCTGCAAAGTGCAATAAAGCACAGCACAATAAAATGAGGTCTGCCTGTATTAAATACAATCAGAACTGCCAAGTATATAAGTGCCTCATCTTCCAAACTAAGTCAGTATATAGAACCCAAAACTTAAGGGCATTTGTAAGCTTTAAAAACGATGTCAGATAGTTGTATGCTAGAGAAGGGCGACCACACCCCAGCTCTCTGAGATGCCGCCAGAGCCCTTAAAAAAGGAGAGAATGAAATTTCAGTATTAGAAGAAAGGAGCCTGAAGATCTTCATTTGTGGAGACAGTCACAGTTGAGGGCTACTGTCATGTCAGGAAAGGCAGAGCAAAACACAACATGACACAGAGGCAACAACAGGGCAAACAGCCGCAACACTGCAGTACCCAATGGGTCACAATATATACATTTTAGGATGAGTCTGTTTTTTAGTTCACTGCATTGTGCGATTTTCTGTAGGAATTTAGCTTCAATTTTAAGTTCAATGGAAAATTTCTCTTTACATATCTCAGCAGGCACACAAACTAATAAAATGGGTAATATCCATATATATACAATTTTCTGTCTTGCTAATCAAATTAAGCTTAGGGAAGTTGGATAAAACAAGAAAACCAAACACAAATAAAAAGAAAAAAGATCAGAACTTATAAAAATCATTTGCTGATCTTCCTGTTCTGATTTCATCGACATTGAAACATGGCTGCTGTACACTTAGAGTATATTAAATCAATACAGCTTTGAGACCTTATCCTCGGTTGCATTTTGGAGTTCCTCTTTACCTGACATTCATTTTAGTTGCTGAAGGAGTGGAGTGCCTGACTGCCCCCTTCACACTCAAGGCACTCCGACCTGCAGTGCCCCGGGGCTGGCCCTGCGAGCACTGCAGGCTGGTGGGAGTACAAGCCCCAGAGTGTCTGCCTCGGAGAGGAACTGGAGTTGTCACCATTCTCTTCATAACAGGCTTCTGAAGGAAGAGAAATGCACCACGTTAAAGCCTGGCCTCTTAGACAGGATGGTCTGCTTGACAGAGCACAGAAGTGTACCCCCACTTACCCTCTTGTGTTATCCCACATTTAATCCCACCTGTTATCCATTCTTTCCTTACTGTCTCATCCTATCCTACCTGCCTGGTAGGCTGGCAGTTCCCTGTACCTGACTTAAGGGTAACTTCTGGTTGTGCTGAGTAATGTGTTACAGAAAGACTTTCCCAGCTGCCACGTCCCAGGCATTTTCTAAATAGGAAGGGAATGTGGCTAAAGAGTCTCCTGTGGCCAGAAAGTGAGGATAAATAGGTTCCCTTGGACATACGGTACCTTGTAAGCCTGATACGCAGTTTATTAAATACAAACTCAAAAGAGAACCTGTTACATAATTAGCATGTGGAATCTACAAATCGTTCCATCCCTTCCCTTGGCCCCCAACAGCTTTTAAAGTTCTTTTACAATCAGAAGAGATTCTAATGTGAGACAAATTTAAAATCAAAATATTAGTAAATATATATCTTTACCATAAGCTAAGAACCCAGGTTAGATGTATTAAACATATTGTTACATTTAATCACACTTGTTAGGCCTCCTTCTATCTTCTGTCTAAAATTCCAACATCCACACTGTTACTTACAAAGTGTAAGTTCACTTGGTGTCAGGACCATCAACTCTACATCTTTGTTTGAGCAACTTAAAATGTGTAAGTATTTATTATTATTATTATTATTATTATTTTTTTTTTGTGTGTGTGTGTGTGTGTAAGCTCCCGGGCCCTCTCTGTTCAGTTCTCCCCACATTTAGACATTTTGATTTCCAGGCGATATATATATTTATTTATTTATTATTAAGGCATCATTGATACACAATCTTATGAAGGTTTCACATGAGCAACATTGTGGTTACTACATTCACCCATATTATCAAGTTCCAAATGTGTAAGTATTTCTACTTGCACTCACTGCCAATCTTTCTGACCTTTTTCTAGGTAGACTATCATTGCTACTGACTCTAGTAGCACTAATTCATTGTGTTAGCAATGTATCGAATTAATTCCTCCCTTTCTTTTAGCAATATAAAAATCCTGTCCTACTAATGCAAAGAGCCCAGTCATATCATACACAAAAATAAAAATGTAGTTTAAGGATTAAACACGGGGAATAATAATAATGAAAGCAGCCAAAATAAGTGTATTTTTATGCTCTTGGGACAGACAAGTCATGACCAAAACCTCAGGAGCCTTAAGAAAGAAAAGCTGGATAGAGTTAACTAAAAATAAAACAAAACTTTCCACAAGGTAAAAGAGACCATTAATATAGTTAAAAGACAAACTCTGGGAATGTATTTGTAACATTGTAACATATACCATTAATGGTAATGTATTTGTAACATTATAACATATATATATAATGTATTTGTAACATTATAACATACACCATTAATGTAGATAAATGGCTCATAAATAAATGGGCAAACATTAAGAAAAAGCAAATTCACAGAAAAAGAGCCAAACACAACATATAAACAACATATAACCATCAAAGAAACAACAATTCAGTTGGTATTTTTTTCATGTTATATATCAAAGATGAAAAAATTCAATCAATTTCCACTGTTGGCAAAGTAAAAAGGCATTGTGGGGCACAAGATTTCTGATCTTTGTTGCCATACAATCCAATAGGTCTCCCTACTTTAATCATGCAAGTCACTGGTTGTGGCCAGGACCATTCTATCTAGACTCTCTGCTCTTCGGTCATTGCTCATCATTATCCAAATGACCAATCCCAAAACATGACCACTATAAAGAAAATTTTTTATTAGCTATGGTGAAGTCACTGTAATTGGTCCCTTTTTCTCCAGTCTACAAATAGACCATACCAATAACCCATCCGATACATGAATTCTTTTAACTGTAGAGGGGGTAATTTTAGAATTAAATTCATTCAGATGGGGCTGTCGCTAACAGAAGATAAGCTATGCATTTATCCAACACATCTTCAAGGCTACACTCAAGTTCATGCTTGAGGCAGTTGTTCTACCCTTAAGTATTACCTAGAAAATCAACTCACCCATATGATGTAATATGGAAAGCTTGACTTTCAATCAAATCCTTTAGTGGTAAGGAAACCAGTGGTCCTGCTTCACGGCCTATCTGTAGCTAGCTCTTGCCTATGCAGGAAAGGCCCTTAAATGCCTGCTCTCTGTTAATCATCAGCAAGGGCCTCCCGTCCCAGTATTCAACTGTGAGTGTAGTGATACCTAGCTTTACTAATATTTCATAAAGTTTTATTATGGACATACTGCATATCTCTTCTCTGGATTCTCCACTCATGTTGGTAGATCAGTATGAAGGAATAGTGTTGGTTAATGCCATTCATGGCTTTGTCACTATTTGCTAGAGGGCTGATAGTGTTTCCAGTTGTGGTAATAGTGGCTTTATAAATCTGTTCAAGTGAATATTTATTACCCAACACTGAGTTCTTGTTAAGAAGTTTGTGTTTTTGTTTTATTTATAACTGATTACCCAGTACATTTCCCTATTGACATTTAGTATGAGAAAATTTAAAACTCAGAGTGATGTAACAGATACTGTATCTGCTAGCAGTGCTCATTCTCTGTCCTTTTAAATTGACTTTATACTGTTCTGTGTCTTGTGTAATAACACAAACTACCTCCAGTTCTTTTTGAGAAACAGACAGGTTGGTGTAATTCTAAAAGAATTTAATTTTTCCCCGACCCTCTAAATGGTACACTTCTGAGAATCAGATACCATGTGAGACATAACATCAACATCCTAGGTTGCTATCAACTAACTTCTCTGCTAACTCAGCCTTGGGACTTCATCACCAGAGGGGCCTTGAGTCTGGCATGACCTAACCTAGATTAGACAAGACTTAGACGAGGCTGCCCAGGGAGCTGTCATCACAGAAAGCCTTTACATTAGCTATTGCTAGTCACCCCTTTTTCCTTATGGTGATAGACGGGAAAGAAGATGGCTTCAGCCATTTATCAGTCCATCCTCAACAAAAGTAATAGGCACAATGTCAGAACATGGAAAACAGAACAACTTATTGCCGCTCTGGGTTTTCATTCATTATAGTGAGGGTTTGCTGTATTTGGAAGGTTTTGAAATAATTTAGTCCCAGTAAGAACATAACTTTATCGGCATACCTTCAGTTCATTAAATGAATTGTGTTCTTCAAAATGTTTCTTTTTTCTCTCAATATATTGATCAATGGACTCCATTTCCTTAAAACGAGCCTCATGAAGCTTCTTAAAGTCTAGAATGTTACCCAAAATATGAAAATGAATAATAAGACAATATCCATTTATTCACCTTCTGTTTGTTTTTTGTTAATAGTTATTCTCTTCTCTGTATCTCTGACATTCAACTTCAACAGCATCTTTACCAAAACTTTAATTTCAAAACATTTAGTTTTTGGAAATTCAGAGGTAAAGCAAATCGTCTCAAACTATCAAACATTCGCCATCTCTCCAATTGTCTATTTCTCTGCTGACAGTTTAGTCCAGAGGATAAGAAAAGATTTGTCCTCTCTCCTCACCAACCGACCAATTGTTCTTTACTTAACCATAAACTTTACTCTTAAAATGCTTAGAAAACTCTATGCCAAGGATTTGCAAACTTCTTCTGTAAGGGGGTGAATAGTAAATATTTTAGGCTTTATGGCCACATGTGGTATGGTCTCTGTCTCATAGACTCCTTTATATAACCCTTTAAAACTGTAAAACCATTCCTAGTTTAAGGGTCAGAAAACAGGCCAAGGTGGACAAGTAGTATGCTGACCCCTGCTTTGGGCTAGTCTAAGTGGATAAGAATATTCTAATTAAGTGTAATTAAGTGTTAAATACAGGCTTACCTTAGAGATATCATGGGTATGATTACAGCCCACTGCAATAAAGCAAATATTGCAATAAAGTGAATCAAATGAATTTTTTGGTTTCTTACTGCATATGAAAGTTGTGTATACTTTGAAGTATACAATAGCATTATGTCAAAAAAAATTGTAAATACCTTTAAACAGACTTCATAAAGAAATGCTCGCGATCCTCTGAGCTTTCAGCGAGCCATAATCACTGGCCGGCCACAGGCCACCACAACACATATAACAGTAATGAAAAAGTGTAAAATATTGTAAGAATTACCAAAAGTGTGTGACACAGACACACAAAGTGAGCAAATGCTGTTGGAAAAATGGTGCCAGACTTGTTCAGTTCAGGGTTGCCACAAACTTCAAGTTGTAAAAAATGTAGTATCTGGGAAGCACAGTAAAATGAGGTATGCCTTTTATGTGAATTTTTAATATATGCTGAGAAGTATTCTAAATAATATAAATATAAAACACTCTATGTGCCAAGCAATAGAGAAGAATTACATATCCAGAAATGGAGTCCCCTAGATTACTAAAAAAAAATTATTACGAGGTAGACATTATGCCACATTAGACATTCGTTCTCAGGTATTTACTAAATACCTGTTACGTGCTAGTTGCTCTGCTAGGTAATCAGAAGAAGAAAAATAGTCTCAGTCCCCATTACAGGAGTACTCCATTTCACTGTGCTTCCCAGATACTGTGCCACTCCACAAAGCAAAGGTCTGTGCAACCCTGCAGCAGGCATGTCTGTCAGCACCAGTTTCCAACGGCATTTGTTCACTTTGTGTCTCTGACACATTTTGGTAATTCTCACATTTCAAACTTTATTAATATTATTACCTTTGTTATAGTGTTCTGATCAGTGTCTTTGATGTTACTATTATAATAGTTTTGGGGTTCATTGAACCACACTTAAGATGGTGAACTTAACTGATAAATGTTACATGTGTTCTGACTGCTCCACTGACCAGCCATTTCCCTGACTCTCTCTCTCTCTTCTCTATTGCCTGAGACACAATATTGAAATCAGGCCAGTAATAACCACATAATAGCCTCTAAGTGCTTAAGTGAAAGGCAGCATCACATGTCTCTCATTTTAAATCAAAAGGTAGAAATGACTAAGCTTAGTGAGGAAGGCATGTCAAAAGCCAAGACAGGCCAAAGCGAGGCCTCTTGCACATAGTTAGCCAAGTTGTGAATGCAAAACAAAGATTCTTGAAGGAAATTATAAGTTCTACTCCAGTGAACACAAGCATAATAAGAAAGCAAACAGACTTATTACTGTTATGAAGAGAGTTTGAGTGGTTTGGGTAGAAGATCAAACCAGCCACAACATTCCCTTAAGCCAAAGCCTAATCCAGAGCAAACTCTGTAATTCTATGAAGGCTGAGAAAAATGAGGCTGCAGATGATAGATCTGAGGCTAACAGAGGTGGTTCCTGAGGTTTAAGGATACAAATCTTCTCCATAATGCAAAAGCACAGGTGAAGCAGCAAGTGATGGAGAAGCTGCAGCAAGTTGTCCAGAAGATGAAGCTAAGATCATTAACGGCAGGGGCTGCACTAAGCAGCAGAGTTTCAGTGCAGATGAAACAGCCTTCTGTTGGAGGAAGATGCCATCTAGGATTTTCAGAGCTAGAGAGCAGCAGTCATTTCTGGCTTTAAAGCTTTAAAAGACAGGCTGTCTTATTAGGAGCTAAAACAGCTGGTGACTTTAGGTTGAAGCCAGTGTTCACTGATCATTCTGAAAATCCCAGGGCCCTTAAAGTCATGCTGCCTCTATTCTGCCTGTGCTCTATGAATGGAACAACAAAGCCTAGATTATAGCACATCTAAGTGCTCACACTAATCCCTCTAAAATGGACTTGATGGCCTACTCTATTAGGCCTACTCTATTAGGTTTACAACATGGTTTACTAAACATTTTAAGCCCACTGTTGAGACCTACTGTTCAGAAAAAAAGATTCCTTTCAAAATGTAATTGCTCACCGACAATGCACCTGGCCACCCAGAAGCTCCGGACAGGTATGAGATGAATGTTGTTTTCATGCCTGCTAACAAAACATCTATTTTGCAGCCCATGGATCAAGGAGTCATTTTCACTTTCAAGTCTTACTACATAAAAATACATTTCATAAGGTCTAGCTGCCATAGACAGTGATTCCTCTGATGGATCTGAGCAAAGTCAACTGAAGACTTTCTGGGAAAGATTCACCATTCCCAGATGTCATTAAGAACTTCCAGGATTCATGGAAAGGGTCAAAATATAAACATAAACAGGTGTTTGGAAGAAGTTGATTCTTCCTCCTGGATGACTTTTTTTGAGAAGTTCAAGACTTCAGTGGAGGAAGTCACTGCAGATGTGGTGGAAACAGTAAAAGAACTAGAATTAAAGTGGAGCCTGAAGATGTGACTGAATTGCTGCCCTCTCCTGACAAAACTTGAATGGATGAGAAGTTCCTTCTTATGAATGAGGAAAGCAAGTATTTCTTGAGATGGAATCTATTCCTGGTGAAGATGCTGTGAAGACTGTTGAAATGACAATAAAGGATTTACATAAACTTAGTTGACAAAGCAGTGGCAGAGTTTGATAAGACTGACCCCAATTTTGAAGGAAGTTCTACTGTGGGTAGAATGCTACCAAACAGCATGCTGCATAGAAATCACTGGTAAAAGGGAGAGTCAATCAGTGTGGCAAACTTCAATGTTACCTATTTTGAGAAATCACTATAGCCACCCCAGCCTTAAGCTGCCACCACCCTGATTAATCAGCTGCTGTCAACACTGAAGCAAAACCTTCCACCAGCAAAAAGATTATAACTTGCTTAAACTCAGATGATGATTTTTAAATTAAGGTATGTACATTACTTTTTTAGACATAATGCTACTGCATACTTAATAGACTACACTATACAGTAAACATAACTTTTATATATATTGGGAAAACAAAAAATTCATTTGACTCACTTTGTTATTTATTCTTTGTTATCATTTGACTCACTTTATTACAATGGTCTGGATCCCAACCTGCCATATATCCGATGTAAGCATCTATCAGTCTGATGAAATAGGTAGTATAGTCATTCCCACATTAATTGGAGGGAGTGGGTTTACGAGAATAAGTTGTCCAAGGCCTCACTCACAGCTAGTGAAAGGAAAGAACAAGGATGCAAGCCCCTTTTCCAGTGTCTGAGCTTTTAGCTCTTCTGGTCCATTGCCTCTCCAACAACGCCTACAGGGGCAAACCATTACTTCCCGTTTCTCTGGGTACAAAACTTACTTGGAGTAGTGTTTGCAGTTTTCTTATTCTTTCCTGGCTTGGAAAACCCATTTGTGTAAAGAGACTTCTTTCTTTCTGAAGGCACCTTCGAATCTTCATTGCCTGAATCCAAAGACACAGTACTGAAGATTTTTTAAACAAATTCTTGCCATTAATAATTGCCTATAAATTAATGTGGTACATTTTCATATGATAGGCTCTGCCAAGGTGGTGGGAGAAATGGCACATAAGAAGCACAATTAATTACAGAATCACTACAATTTTAGCTAATATGCTTCTAGTAGGAGGCAGAAATTTTATGCTTCCTGTATAGAAGTTATATACATATACTAGAAATTTAAAAACACTTTTCTGGAACTTTTGCTATGAACATATTATTATAACTAGAATGATAAAATGATAAAAGCACACAATCCCACCAGCCTAAGAAACACCATTAGAGCTATGGCATTATTTCTTCAGGTCCTCTGCTTCTGTACTTGTTTTGGTTTTGTTCTTTAAATCCATGTTCTTGGAATCATGGTGCATGTAAGGTTTGCTGTCTTCCCCTGCTTACAATCATTTTCCATAATCTGATAGCTTTGTCAACTTTAAACAATCTACTAAAAAATATGCAAGTAGATCTTCAAGAAATATTAGTTATAAGGCCATTTATTAAGGTTTCCCAATACCTCCATAAAAGAAGGTGGAAGAATGATTCAATAGAGCAGGAGGGGGCTGCGAGGGATATTGCTTGGACCTTGGCTCTCAACCCAGAGGGAAAGTTCAATGAGAAACACGATATTTATAGAGTCAGAGTCACTCCTCACAAGATACTTATTACAAATGGAAAAACAGAAACTTTACAAAGGAGCAACTTGGCAGGTGTCACCATAACCTGGTGGCACAAGTTAACATGACTAGTCATAGGACCAACCAACACCTGTGCCTTCTGCAGTACTGACAGCAAATATTGGGACTATTCTTGCAACTTTAAGTCCAAAATTATGTCAGAATAATGTTTAAAATATTCCTCTCACCAGAAACCACATGATCAGATTTTTCTCCTTTTAAACAGCCTGTGTTTCAGCAGGCAAACCTGACTTAATGGGTCCACCCTCATTTTATCCACACCCCAAAACTGGGTGGGCCCTAGAGCTAAGTCTCCTTGGTGAAAGGGTTGGTGCAATAGCAGATGTTTGTAATTCCACCCCCACTTCTGACTGTTATATTTCTTTACATCTTGTTCTAAATCATGATTTCAAAATGCATTTATGTATGAGGCCCATGCAGTAATATTACCCAGGGTGGCTTGTTAAATACTGCAGATTCACAGGCTTACTTCAGACCTACTGAATCAGAACCTCTACTTCCTGTAAGTTTCCAGATTTAGATTTAGTCAAGACCTTCAAAATTCTGGGGAAAAGAGGAAGGCTCAGCATTCAAATTTCTGTACTTAACTGGTGGCCACTGGGCCAGCTCATCTTCTTTCTCAGTCCCCCCTCAGACCAGCTTCAGGTATCCAGACAGATTTTCTGGGGCAAGACTAACACTGAGACACTGCAGCCGGCAGGCTTCCCAAGGAATGAAATCCTGAAGCACCAAATCTTGTTAGGATGAGGGTACTGAAGTTTTCTGGTCTTATTGTAACAAACTTTCAGGTGAGAAAATCTAGGAAGAGGTTTTTAGGAGGTCAGAGTCTAAGAAAAGTACATTTATCTTAATAAAAATGTCCATGCTACTGGAAGGTAGACTTCGTGGCTCCCTTTTCACCATTTTGGCTGGGCAGGCAGACAGGTCTTCATGCCTGTCTCTGGAGCAGGCATGAAGGGCAATGACAAAACACGGGCTCTCCTCATCACCACGTGGAGATCAACTTCCTTAACTGTCCAGGTACACTCTTTTTCTACTTTTTCTACAAAGGTACTAAAATGGACTTGATGGCCTACTCTATTAGGTTCTAACTTTTGCTTTGATCATAGAACACTTAACATTTTGTAAGTGTTTGATTATAGAACATTTAACATATGGTATAATGGGCTAAATTGTGTTCCCCAAAAAGGTATGTTCAAGTCAGTCTCCAGTAACTGTGATACAACCTTATTTGCAAATAGGGTCTTTGTAGATATAATCAAATTAAAATGAGTTAATTCATGTAGATCCTGACGCAGTATGACTGATGACCTTTTACAATGATAGTTTAAAGCTATCAAGGAGATATCATTAAAGCTATCAAGGAGAATGCTATGTAACAGAGACAGAGATTTCGAGTAATGCAGCTGTCAGCCAAGAAATGTCAAGATCAACAGCCACCATAGAAGACAGAAAGAGGCCAGGAGGAATTCTACTGAGTCTCAAGGAGCAGGCCCCTGCTGACACCTTGAGTTCAGACTTTCAGTCTCCAGAATGGTGAGAGAATAAATTTCTACCATTCTAAGCTAACACTGCGGTACTTTGTTAGGGCAGTCCTAGGGCACTAATGCACGGGGCTACCCCTAGGAATTTGGATTCCCCCCTCCACTTACTTGGCACACCATTCATTCTTTTCCCTAAGGAAACCACATTTTCATCTCCTTGGCTCTTTTCTGGTGAAGAAGGGACTTCCACAGCTGTTCTGAGATCCTGGTTTTCCTGCTTTTCTTCATCCTGGAATTCAATGGGATCACTTACTTTTTTTTTTTTTTTTTTACATTTCTGCTCAAAGAAGTGAATGTGCAGCGGAATGCTTGTGGTGTTGACGGCTATTTTTTTTTTTGGTATCATTAATCTACAATTACATGAGGAACATTATGTTTACTAGGTTCCCCCCTTCACCAAGTCCCCGCCACAACCCCCATTACAGTCACTGTCCATCAGCATAGTAAGATGCTACAGAATCACTACTTGTCTTCTCTGTGTTGCACAGCCCTCCCCGTGCCTCCCCCCACATTATACATGCTAATCGGAATGCCCCCTTTCTTTTTCTCCCTCCTTATCCCTCCCTTCCCACCCACCCTCCCCAGTCCCTTTCCCTTTGGTAATTGTTAGTCCATTCTTGGGTTCTGTGATTCTGCTGATGTTTTGCTCCTTCAGTTTTTTCTTTGTTCTTATACTCCACAGATGAGTGAAATCATTTGGTACTTGTCTTTCTCCACCTGGCTTATATCACTGAGCATAATCCCCTCTAGCTCCATCCATGTTGTTGCAAATGGTAGGATTTGTTTTCTTCTTATGGCTGAATAATATTCCATTGTGTACATGTACCACATTTTCTTTATCCATTCATCTACTGATGGACACTTAGATTGCTTCCATTTCTCGGCTATTGTAAATAGTGCTGCGATAAACATAGGGGTGCATCTGTCTCTTTCACTGGGCTGCTGCATTCTTAGGGTAAATTCCTAGAAGTGGAATTCCTAGGTCAAATGGTATGTCTTTTTTGAGCTTTTTGAGGAACTGCTATACTGCTTTCCACAATGGTTGAACTAATTTATATTCCCACCAGCAGTGTAGGAGGGTTCCCCTTTCTCCACAACCTCAACATTTGTTGTTTGTCTTTTGGATGGTGGCAATGGGATCACTTACTTTTTTTTTTTTTGTTATCATTAATCTACAATTACATGAAGAACATTATGTTTACTAGGCTCTCCCCTTCACCAAGTCCCCCCCACAAACCCCATTACAGTCACTGTCCATCATCATAGTAAGATGGGGATCACTTACTTTTATCTTGGAATGATTCTGCTACAAATTTTAAGAAGAAATAAACAATGTAAATGATAAGAAGTAATCACTGTCTTCCAAAGATAGATACCAAATTGAAAAGGGGCTTAGGAAGAAAAGTAGAATTAGATTTTTGAGTGGCAGGTTTGGTTTGCCAGAATGTGAATCTGGGGACTGGGGAGACTAGGGCCCACTGGCTGGCTTAAGTGGCAAGATGAGCTCTCTTAGGGGTGAGACTAACACTAAAAGACCTGGGTAGTCTAATGACTGAGAGACTATATATATGTGTATATATATACACACACACACACACACACACACACACACACACACACATATATACATATGAAGCTAGAAAATAAAAATTAGGACCGTGTCTTATAAAAGTTATATTTGAATTAAAGGATAAAAGAGAAGAATAAAATCAAAATTAGAAGAGAAAGCTCCCTAAGCATACACCAATTTGGCACAGGTGGTGGCTTATTTTTAGTTTGCACATTTCCATTTACCTGGGAGTCAGGGGTCCTGTGGACTGTCCTGTACCTTCTCCTCATTTTGGTGACATGGCCAACTGGCTCCCTCTCAGCTTGCTCCTGGTGGCTAATCTGGGTCTCAGTCTTATCACACGAGGATGCAGAAATTTGACTTTCATCCTGAAAAGAGAGACGTTACTCTGCCATTTCCTATGTCTAGAGTTATAATGCTTAGGAAGAATCAGGCTTTAAACCGAATAAAGAACATGTTACATATGCCAAAGATAACTTTAAAACTCACTAGCCCTAAATTACAGGTAAGGTCAGGAATTATGGCATATTTAAAAAGAAACAATCACATTCAACAACCCAAAAAACTAAAGCTAGGATACTCAGCTAAAAAACTCAGCTGGGATAGCTTTCCAAGTTTACGTAAATAAGCAAATTAATAAAAGTGCATTAACTTATTGAATATACACTACATGCCAGGCAGTGTGCTATAATTAATAATGATTGCAGCTAAGAGTGCAACTTCACTAGGCTATTTATGGACTGTCTCATTTATTCCTCAAAGCCTATGAGACAGGTACCAGTATTATCCCATTCACAGATGAGGAGACTGAAGCTTAGAGTACACAGTAACTTGTCAAAGGCTGAATAATGGAATAGGGTAAGAAAGGCACTTGTGCTATCATAAACTAAATGAGTTACGTTAGTACAGCACAGGCGCTAGAATGTTCCCAACAGGCCTGCTTATGTACGGAGTCACTATAGGAGAATGGCTGCACTCTGTGTTAGCAAGGGATGGTGGGCTTTGTTATTCAGCATATGGTGCTGAGGAAACTACGTTTCTTGTACTTTTGGTGGTGGTGGGGGCAGACAATGAAACTGGATTGTTCTCTCACACCAGAATGAATCTGGATGCATTAAAGATTTAAATGTAAAAGATGAAACTAAAAGCTCTAGGAAAAATGTAGGTGAATATATTATCCATCATAAGTGTGAGGAAGCCTTATTAAGCACGTTATCTTACCTAGAGACTATAAAGAAGCTTGGTATTTTTTTGGTATTTTTTTAATAAATAAATTCCAATTTTTGAAATAAACTCGTACATATGGCTAAAAAATCAAATACTAAAGAGACTATATTGAAAAAAAAACTGGTTCTCTACCCTATCCTTCCTATTTCCAGGGCTTAATGTCAGGTGGTTATGTATCACTTGGCTTTTGTATTTTTCAACAGCTATTTTCAGTGCCTATTGTGTGCTAAAATTTAGCTCATTTATGCCATTCTCATCTCCCCATCCTCTTCCTGAAAATATTATACCACATTAATCACTCTACATATAGTTACCTTTGCAGCTGTAAAGATACTTAACTTTTAGATCTTGTTCCACAACTGCAGATATGAGCATCCTTAACACTCCTTCACCTAGTCCTTTGCTCTCTCTCAACCTGTCACCTCTTTGTTAATGTGTATAGCTTGTTATGTAGCTTAACTGAATTATCTGTTCCCCCTCTGCATAGAATTGAGTTGCTAAATCAGCAAGTTATTGTTAAGACCCTTTTTCTTTTTTTTAAAGCTTTTGTTTTGTGAATCACGTTTCCTCTAGGTTAATCTTTTTATTTTTATCTTTCTTAAGCTGACTGCAGACTTTACTCAAATGTCTAGTGACTGTTGATTATTCATATTTCAGATCAAAACAAGAAAAACCTCATTAGAAGCGTGAAAGTGTGGGAGGGTTCTTATCTGGTGTGATCAGATCTACCAGGTTCCTTAGGTGAGGAGAAGGCCACCATGGTGGGGGATCCTTAAATGCAAGAAGACAGAGAGCTTTGCTTAATGACCATTTATTTCATTATATAAATGAAAGGAAGGAGAAACCTTTCAATATTTTTGATGGTGGTAGACACCTGATGCTCTCTATGTGGAAGTAGTGGGTAGATTGCTTTGTATTCTGACTTTTCAGTCCATTTCACCACAGTGCCTGGACCCCACCCTCAGAAAGCTGATTTCATTGGTCTGGGATTTGGTGAGGAATATGTATTAGTATTTTTAAAAAGCTCTCCAAATGACTGCCCCATACATCCTGGGTTGAGAACCACAAAGATAAATGTGTTGTAAGTAAATGAATAATGAGGCTTAGATAATAGGTTTTAGACAGGGGAAAAATATTACAGAAACAGAATAGTTCCAAGTAATGTAAGATCAAGGATATACCCAAAGAAATGGATGACTGATGAAGAGTGGAAATGAAAACCACAGGAGTTTAGAAACAAAGACGAGGACAATGGAGACAGTGAACATGGAAAGCAACCAGGAGGCCAGCAGATGAGAGATGAATATAGGTGAGCATAAATTCAAAGGAGCAGGAATATTTAATGAGAGTAAAAGATGCAGCCTGGACCCCACATCCCAACTCCCTGGACAGTCATGGGGAGGAAGGGAAAAAGAAGAAACTGTTTCTACCATAGAAGTAGTACCCTTCGCTTACATGTAGTGCTGGAATGTGAAGAGACATCTTTAAAGCACTTATTTACACCTTCTCCCATCTCCACATGAGCAGAGTGCAGGACCCGTCCTCTTAACTGTCCTGTTTAGAAGCCTGCTGCAGAGATGTCTTGTTTTAACCTCATGCACCTTAACCATGGAATGTTAGTCTGGGAGGCTGACAGTGATTGGGGGGGAGGTACTCATTCCTGAATGTACCACGATGTACCTATAACAGACTTGCCTAAATCCAAGAATGAAGAGGTACACCTGGTTCAGACAAGGGAGGCCCTGGCACACAGACTAACGTACATACAGAGCTGGTCCAACTTGTACAGTTCAGGATAGCCCCACTTGAATAAGGCTTCCAGAGGGTCTGGTGTCAGTTACTCAGATGTGATCCACACATGTGCAAGCCCCAGGGGATTTGGAAGTCTGCAAGTTACACTATCCTTGGTACATTAATTATCTACTGATGTGCTGACTCCTTCTGCAGCCTTAGATAAACTCTGTCCATATCAGGTCTTTCCAACAACCTCACTATTGACAGAGTCACTACTTAGGAGGCATCTGACTGAATTCTAATGATCATCCTGTTCTTGTGAAATTTTTTCAAAATGGGAAGTCCCCCGAGATGCTGATTTTGAAATACAATAGATCATTTTTTATTTAATCTATCAATTACTACCCAAAGTAAAATCTTGATTTCAAATGGCACTACAATCATACATTCTCAACCACTAAAAAACCAAATTTATACATATACACAGATAATGGATAGTGATGAATCTGACGCAGAATATTTTAAAGCTGGAATTCAAGATTAACTCCTTTTCGCTCTTTTAATTAAAACCTGGAGTCAAAAAAATTTTTTTTTAATGTTAATAACTTGGAATATAGTTAGAGAGGTGATAAAGACAGAGAGAAGGAAGTTAGATTTTTCAGTTCATGTTTATATTTGCCTTCATTTCCAGATACCAAAGATGCTCTTCAAGGCCCAGTTCCTTAAGGCCTTTGAATATTTTCCTCTATTTCAAGCTAAGGATCCTGGCCCTAATGAAGCATTCATTGGTCCACTTAGGTGTCATTCCTTGTAAAAAAAATCTTTGGTCTGTGTCTCAAACAGCCCCTCCAATCAGCAGTAACTTACTATTAACCACAAGTCACTTCCACAGTCCCTATTCATCTGATTCTCATAACACTGAGCTCAGCAGAGGAGATGTTATTTTCATTTTAAAGAATAGGAAACTAAGCATCAAGGAGGCTGAGTTTTCAAAATCTCACAAAAAGGTTAACAGAGCTGCCTCTTCACCTTGGTTTTCTGACTTCATCCCTGCTTATTCCATGCCATCTCTGGTAACATTTTGCAGTTTGTTACAAGGCAGTTTGTCCACTTATAACAAGTAGTTATTATAAAAAGATTAACTATTACCAATAACAATCTCTTCGGTAATAAACGTGTTAAAGTCATCACTAATTGTGTTTTACTCAGTAACTAAATATGATTTTTTGCTAATGGATGATAAAAAATGGTACCTACCTGATTCTCATTTTCCTTTCTTGCTTCGTGTTTAAGATGGGCTTTCAAGGCTTTTAATAACTTGTTTGCCTGCAGGAAAATAAAGGACCTTATCAGAAGGGCCAAAATCAAATAAGTAAGAAAAATACAGGTTACTAACTCCCCCATTTTTGAGGACAATTATTTTCCTCTTTTGATCATCAGATGTCCTCTGGGCAGGCTCTGGGAACCCGAACAATCACCAAGGTAGACGTGGTCCCTGCCCACACCGAGTACACAGCAGATCGGGGAAGTCAGACGAGGGAAGAGGCGAGTACAACATGGAGGGAAGTGCCTGCGGGAGGAAGCCCAGGCTGTGTGTGAGAACACAGGTAGGCCTGGCCAGCAACTCTGAACTGCTGGGATAGACTTCAGCAGGCCACTGGACATGCCAGTTGTAAGATAAAGACATGTTACAACTGAGATACGAATAGGAGAGAGCTCGACCTAGGGAAAAGGGTAAAGAAACAGCGTGGGAAGGCAAGAATGAGGGGGGCCTGGAGTTCAGAGCGGCTGGTGAGAGAGGATGTGAGGAAAGTGGGCAGGGGCCCGATCCTGCCAGGCCTTTTTGTCTCTTAAGAGTATGACTTTACCCTCAGAGCAAAGGGCAGTCTCTCAAGAGTGTGAGGCAGCACATGGGGGATCAGTTTTATATTGCTCCGAACAGCCGCTCCAGCTGTACCACGTGCAAGTTGCAGCTGATGGGGGTAGGATGGAAGCAGGGCAACAGCTGGGAGCTGGTTGTAGAAAACCAGAGATGACTGTGGCCTGAGCTAGAACAGGGTTAAGGTGGTATGGATGGATGCAAAACCTTCTTAGGAAGTAAAATCAGTACGAATGTGGGGGTTGAGGAACGGAGAATCTTTAACATACCCAGGTTTCTGGCTTGGGCAGCTGGTGGAACAAGTGGGGGTCCCCAAGATGGGGACTACCAAAGGCAGGTAGTCTTAAAAGGAGGATGGTTAACGGTCCCTGGAGGAAGGAACTCTTAGCTTCTCTTCCCATGCCCAGGAAACCTTCCCTTCCAGTTCTCTCCTGAAAGAGGAATACTAATCTGGGTATATTTTCCTGTGCTTTTAAAAGGCCGAGCATATTGGCTGGGTTCTCTTTCCTTCCTCTTCCACCCAGGGAGGCAGCTGAGAGCCTCTGAGATTTCCTTCTCAAGAGGGGTCCGGCCCCCTGGCTCAGGTGTCCGGGAGAGGACGGCAGACGTCCCGATTCCGTTTGGGCTTCAGGCACAGGGGAGTCTGTGTTTAGGGTGGGAAGTACATCCTCCAACCCAGTTTACCCAGCTTTTTTAGGCACCACACCAGCTGTTAATAAGGTGGTACTTATTTTTTACTTGCTGTTGTTCCTTGAATCTCTCTTGGGGTCAACCTGCCAGTGGGTGACTGGCAGGGCAGAATTCAGGCCTTCTCGGTTCTTCTAACACATGCCCCTCCCCCCAACCATTTTATTAAGGTACAAATAACATACATAAAATTGTAAATACTTAACGTATACAACTTAATCTGTTTACAGATAAGTATACACTGGTGAAACCCTAACTACTGCCTTTAACTTCATCTCCAGTAGCTTTCTGTTGCCCCCTTTGGGTTTTCTCTTTTTTTTTTGAGGGGGTGGTGTTGTGGTAAGAACACTTAACGATCTATCCTCTTACGAAATTTTTAAATATACAATACAGTATTGTTAATCATAAGCTCTGTTGTGTAGATTTCCAGAATACCTTCTTAAAATAGGAAAACCTCACCAAGAATGCAACAATGATGAAACAAAGAGGTGCCTGTGAAGAATCGAGTACGGGAGTCTAGCAGGGTGAATGATACGGGGTGACGCTCAGAGCCGAGCTGGAGGCGCAGATGCTGGTTCAGCCAGGCCTCACACGCCCCCTCAGCCAGAAGGTCTGGTGCTGCTTGCTCACTGACCCAGGCACGGCAGAGCCGTTGCGAACCAGAGCCAAGCTCTCTGCACTGCCCCTCCTCCCCCGGGCCTCTAGTGATGGACCAGTAGGAAAACCGCCTTTTAATCAAGTGAGCTCAAATTATGATATATGACTGATATCAGGTGCTATGAAACAAGAACAGAATGAGGAACTTGGGTGGGGTGGGGCTGCTATGGAGTTAGGATGGCCAGGGAAGGCCTCTCAGAGGTGGTGACTTTTGAGCAGAGATGTGAATGAGCAGAAGAGGCAGCAGGTGAAGATGTGGGGGAAGATTCCAGGCAGAGGGAATCTGAGATGGGTTGGCTGAATCTGAAGGACTGAGAGAAGCCAGTGTGGCAGAGCATGGTGAACACTGGGATGGATGAGCAGGGGGCAGGGAGATCAGAGGTGACCGGAGGCTGCCTGGAGTAGAGGGTTATAGGCCACAGCAAGGAGTGTGGACGTCCTCCTCCCAACTTTCTATTACAAATAAATCTATAGAAAAGTTGAAATAGTATAACAAACACTATTATACTCCCCACCTAGATTCAACAATCATTAATACTGTCTTATATTGCTTTCTCTTTACATTAATACACATTTCTTACCAAGCTATTTGGAAATATATTTCAGATATTATACTTTACTAAATATATCAGCCCATCTCCTAAAAACTAGGGATTTCTCCTACATAACCTCTAACACATTATCATAGCTAGGAAAAGTAATAATTTCCTAATATCCTCTGATTATGCAGCCATAATCTAATTTCCTCAAATGTCTCCAATTTTAGCCGTTTTCTTTTTTAAAAGTCTCCCTCCAAATCAGGATCAAACCAAGTTCCTCACATTGCATTTGGAGGAATCTGGACTTTATTTTAGGTGTGAGGGAAGCCACTGGAGCACATTGAGCAGAAAAAAATGACAGATTCTAAGGTTTGAATGTCACCTTGGCTACCAAGAGAAACTGCTGTAAGGCAAGAGTAGGGGCAGAGCCAGTGGACTGATGCAGCGGTCAGGAGGTGACGTGCTGCGGCCCAGATTTGCAGCACTGGAGATGGTGTCCAGAGGTCAGATTTCAGGAGTACTTGGGAGAAAGATGGATGGGTGTGGGCTAGTGAAAAAAGTATTTAAGGGTAATATAAAGTGAGCCTGAAAGCATTTACTGAGATTGGGAAGAGATCTTAATTGTTTTGAACTGATCATGCTGTTAAAGATACATGTAAATCCACGAGTCAGCAGCTCCAGGGAGAAGTCCCACTGGAATTGCAGATTTGGGATCATTAGTCCTCTTTAAAAGAATGGATAAAGTTATGAGAGTAGGGAGATAAGGTCACCAAGGAAAAAAGCATAGTTAGTTAGAAAAAAGAAGGCCAGGGAAGGAACTCTGAGGCACTCCATATTTAGAGATTTGGCAAAGGAAGAACCAGCAAAGGAGATTAGAAAGAAGTGCCACTAAGGCAGGAGAACACTGAATATCAAGAAGTCTAGAGAAGAAAGGGGTTTGAGCAGAATTTATCTCACACTTGAGCAGTGTTAATCTTACCAATGCTGCCAATTGGCAGATGAGGATAGAGATGCATCATAAGCTTTGTAAGATGCAGGGCATGGTGGGCTCAAAGAGCAATTTTGGTGGAAAGGAATAAAAGCGTAGAGAAACTGGGCAGTAGATGAAGGACACGGAGTCAAGAGAGGGTCTGTTTTTGTTTTAAAGATGGGTGATATTAAGAATTGATTGCCTGCATTATGGAAATGAGCCAGCAGAGTGGGAGAAACTGATGTAGGCTAGGGATCCAATTGCAGCAAGGTAGCCCTAGAGGAGGGGATAGGATCCTCAGCACAAATGGTAAGGTCGCCCTCAGGCATAGCCTCTTGCTACCAGGCAGAAGGTGGAGTGCAGGGACAGCTGCAAGACTAGTTGGGGGTGGAAAGATGAGGTAATTCTCAGCTGATGGCACCTATTTTTCCATGACCTATGAGGAAAAGTCATCAAGTAAGGGGAGGGAATCAATCTGAGGTGAGAAGATATGAAATAATTATCTTCAAAAATGGGAAAATTAATGACTTACCACCATGAAAGTGTCATTGAATCAAATGCTCATTTTATGACTTCTGGTTACACATTTAAAATTAAGCTCAGTTGACAAAGTTCAGTGATTTTCTCCAGCTAGAATCAGCTGGTGAGGTACATAGAAGGATTAAGCACAGAGGTGGGTTTAATCAGATTTGGTGAGGAAGGCGAGCTGCAACAAAGTGGAAATAGTGCCCATCTTTGTCATCTAAGCTTGCAAGAAGGAAAGGGAGGGCATGAGTGAGAAAACGACCAGTGGCCACACAGTAAATGTTAGTAACCGACTCCTTCATTTGGCCCTACCACTAAGAGTATTGTTTCAAAAAAAAAAAGAGCTAATATTTTCTCCTCTAAATTTATTTTGAATGTTGTCATACTGGTAAGGATAACATAAATGATAACAAGTCTTACTTTGTTAAGTAAGGGTTTTAAAATAACCAAATCTTGATAATTTTTTAGAGCAATTTATTCATTTTGTGCAATGTACTCAAAATTTAAAAATAAAACTGATTTCATAAGCTCCTGGGCCACATCAACTGAAAATAACTTAGAACGTTTCAATTATGGAAAATTTTTATCAGATACAAAAGTAGAGAGAATAGTCCATTGAATCCCAATGTTACTATCCCCCAGTTTCAACAATTACCAACATTCTGCTATTCTTACTTCAGCTCATCCCCCCTTTTTCATGGAGTATGTTATAGTGAATCCCAGGCACCATATTTCACCTGTAAATACTTGGCATGTATTACCAAGAGACAAAGACTTATAAAAGAGAGAGAGAAAGGGAGGGAGAGAAACATAACAATACCATTATCACACCCAACAAAATTAATACCATAAATATTTTAATATCTAGTCCAAGTTTAATTCTCTCCAGTCATCTCAAACGTGTCTTTTTATAGTTGGCTATAATAAAGCCTTGTATGGTTAAATTTGTCTGGGAAATAGTACCTTTCAACAAATATCTACTGACAACTACTCTGTGGCAGACAGTGTGTTAGGCAATGGGGTCTACAGTGACAAAAAATACCGTACTACACCACTCTGTGAAAACAGGTGATGGGCTACTCCAGGTCAGGTGCCTCAAGAGACAACGATAGGTACGACTTTCAGAAAAAGATGTTACTTGTTATAGCTCTTCAAAGATCTAAATGGTTGTGGGGCCTTAATGTTAGTCAGAGCTCTGAACTCAGGAGGCCTCACTGTAACTCTCTTGTCACGCTCTGGTGAATTATTCTAGCACTGCCAAGAAGCAATTGTAAATAGTTCTGAATAATTATTCAGTATCTCCTTTTATAAACTGTACCACACTTAGTGCTGTAGAGATCCAAGGTGAAATGGATGAAATGCTTGTCCAAGGAGCTTAACTTTTAGTAGAGAATATATATACACAAATAACAAGAATGCAAGGTAGAAGCCTGAGAGTGCTCAAAGAGAGTACTTGAAATTAAACTGTTTTAAAAGAGGGCTCCTGGGATTACTGGAGTGGAGGACCGATGTCCAAGGGAATGAAGAGAAGGGGACAAAGCATCAAGTCAATGATATTTTAGTTGGACTCTGAAAAATAATTGGAAATTATTCATGCATATAAATAGGGAAAGAGACGTGCATCTGACGCCAAAAGGTCAAAATTAGCAAAGGCAGAAAGACGGACAGGTGCCTTGGATAAAAGATTCCAGCAAAGATGGCAAAAAATTTATGGATTTAAACTGAGGAATTAAAGCTTTGTTTATAAAGTATTGAGGAGCCATTAAGCACTATAGCTCAGAAATACCTCCAAAGACATACATACCTTTAGACATTCAGCCCCAACGGGTACCTGAGCATTGATTATTTTGTTGAAACCATTTAAAAGCATTTGTAATGGCTGATTTAGGCATTCACTCAGTATAAATAACTACACCTACAGAACAAATCTCCCAAGTACATTAGCATTCCACTAGAATATGTAAACCCCAATCTCAAATTGAATCCCCATAATTCCCCTCCCAGCGTTTTGCAGCCTTGGAATCAAAGACCTTACAGGTTTTGAAACAGAACACTACCACAATAGCGATACATAATCATTGGAAAATGAGGGCTGAATAAACAAAAATTTATCCACGGGGGTGGACTCCTATAAATCGTTTCTTCCAAGTTCCCCAGTAACGTTTAAAGAGATCTGCGGCTGCTTGGACTTTTCCAGAAGCCAGAAATGTTGCTGTTTGGACTTTTCCAGAAGCCAAGGCAATTATTTCCGCGACTGCCTAACAATCGGTATTAGATACAGCATTCCCTGAGGGTGCTGGGCCTGCGTTTCCTAACTGATGCCCTGGGAAATTTCAGAGTACATGCAATAAAACCAAACCAACCTAATGTAATACTGTATATGAACTATGGTTCAGTTAAAAAAAAGACAAAAAAATCCCCACAAAACAGCAAACCCCTTTGAAGCCGAGGCCTTTGTCAGCCCCCAGAAAAGTCAGCCTCGAAATAAGATGGAAGACTATGGATCCCTTTCCGTTTTGCGGAAATGGCAAGGCCCTCGTTAACCAAACCTGCAGCCCCAAGGATGGGCCAGCAGCCTCAGCTGCCGGGGTTACCGCTCGCTCGGTCCTTTCCCACCGCAGCGTCTCCCCGAGGTTGCTCATACCACCCTGCCCGTCACAGAACGTACCCTTAGGTTGGCCCGGAGGCCCAGACTCTTGGCCAAGTTCTGCAGGTCACTGTACTTGAAGGAGTCCAGCTCCTCCAGAGAGGGAACGATCATCGCGAAATGCAATCCGGGCGACCACGTAGATAACCAGCCCTCCAGCCCGACAGACCCACTCAAAACTGCCGCCTCTAAAAGCGTTGACTAAGCCGAGTTTTATACACAGTTTAAATAAAGAATGCTGCACTCCCATTGGTTAAAATGTCTGAAAGGCGGGGTTTTTCGGGCGTTGACCAATAGAAAGGATGATTCCCCTCTCAATCAGCTGCACCTTCTTCCCATCCCTCACTAACACAAGGCGCCGAGGCGCCAGAGGCCGCGAGAGCGGGGCGGAGCCACCAGCTCACGATGTCCAATGAGAACGTAAGAACAGTGCTTGGGGCGGGACCTGCTGCTCTTTCAAAAGCCGGTTACAGAAGATGGCGTCTCGGCCGCGGCGGCACCCCTCGAGATATGCAAAGCTGCCGCGGGGTAACTTTGATGATGGCGTTAAGAAGGCTACTGACGAACCTTCCTTTGCGACTTCTATGGAGTGGGACACGCAGGTGGTGAAGGGGTCCTCGCCGCTAGGCCCCGCGGGGCTGGGGGCAGAGGAGCTGCCGTCCGGCCTGCAGCTGCCGTGGTGGCTGCAGCCCGACAGGTGCGCCGTGTTCCAGTGCGCTCAGTGCCACGCCGTGCTCGCTGACTCCGTGCACCTCGCCTGGGACCTCTCCCGGTCCCTCGCAGCCGTGGTCTTCTCCAGTGAGTGGGGCGGAGTCTGGGGGACTCTGAGGGGGTGTTTCAGTTTTTTTACCTGGTGGCCGAGTCAGCTCGGGAAGGAAGGGGAAATTTGGAAGGAAAATTAAACTCTGCCAGGGGTGGGGGCAACTTTTCATGTGGGCATGGCGAGTCTGTCTGGACGGGGGGAGGTTTTCCCTTTCAAGACTTCTCAGATACTCATTCTGACCGGTGTTTCTTTTCCTAGGAGTCACAAATAACGTGGTTTGGGAAGCTCCCTTGCTATTTGGCATTGAAGGGTCGCTCAAAGGCAGGTAGGTACTAAGAATTCCCGATCGGTCTGTAGAACTTAATGAGACCGAGGAGCGTGGAACCTACAAGCAGGAGGTGAAAATGGTTTGTTTCTGTTTGCGCTAGCAGAAAAGTTTATTCCATCCATACAGTTTATTTGAAGGACGCTCCTTTTACCAGAGTCTTGTATGAACTTGGTGTATAAATGAAATGTAAAAATTCTATTTGTGTGTAGATTTTAACAGCTTTCTGAGAGCCACATTCCCTTAGTGGCTTGTGCAAGTAAGGCTAAGAAAGATGTGTAGTAGTAGGAAAAAAGGAGAAAGTTATCTTTTGGTGGAGAAAAAAATCACTTACTATAAACTACAATCTTTGGAGATAACTGGAACTTTTAAGTTTGTATTTAGCCTGGAGTTTGTAATAAGCAATGGCAGGAGTAATTCTGCTGTAACCTCGGAACCTGGGGAACATCGCAAGTTGAATGTCACGTACTTGAACATTGCCTGGTAGACTTTGCATCTTGCCTGTACTATGATTTACAAGTGACAGCAAGGTACTTGGTGAATTTAATATTTATAAGGCTCCTCAATTTTGAGTGTTGGCTTTAAAAGCAAGACAATTCATTCTGACCATGGCTGGGTTCAGTTTTAGGGTTAAATAAAAGTATAGGACTTCTTAGTTGGTTTACTCAGTAACAAGGAGCAATTCTGCAACTCCTCTTTCCCAACTGAGACACTCCCTATCCTTACCGAAATGTCCTCTTCCCACCCAAAGGGAATAGAGAGGGAAGGAGTGATGGTCTACTTGGAACTGGGTCACTGGGCGGCCAGAGGCAGAGGCTCTCTGAGTATCTTCTTAGGATAATGCATCTAGTCCTTTGATGTCCAATACTGTAAGCACTGTCTACATGTAGCTATTGAGCACTTAAAATGTGGCCATTCTGAATTGAGATATACTGAGTGCAAAATACACACTGGATTTTGAACACTTTGTACAAAAACAATTAAAAATATTGGTCACATGTTGAAATGATATTTTTGACACAGTAGCATAAAATATGTTAAAACTAATTTCACCTTTTCTTTAAAGTATTGTTGATATACAATCTTACATTGGTTTTAAGTATACAACACAGTGGTGCCAATGGTTACCCATATTATTAAATCCTCACCCTAACTAGTGTAGTTTCTATTTGCCAACATAGGAAGATGTTACAGAATCATTAGCCGTATTCTCACCTTTTTTTCAGATTTTGTTTTTAGTAAGACAATATTAAAAATTATGTGGCTCACATTATATGCCTTTGAGACAGTAGTGATCTAGATGGCATATAAAACACTGGAGGGTAAGTCCCATGTGTTCTGTATTTTTGGAATAAGGGGAGCCATGGGACTTGGCAGGAGGAAATTTATTATTGGGAAGTGGCTCATGTGATTATAGAGGGTATAATCAAGAGCCGTAGTTTGCAAGCTGGAGACTCAAGAGAGCCAATGGTTTAGTTCTTGTCCAAGTTCAAAGGCCTGAGAACTAGGAGCCAAAGGTGTAAGTTGTAGTCCAAAAGCCAGCATCTCCAAAGCCCAGGAAGAGCCAATGTTACAATGTTTGGAATACAGTTCAAATCCAAAGGCAGGAAAAAAAGCCATGTGTTCCGACTCAAGGCATTCAGGCAAGAGGAGTTCTCCCTTACTCATGAGAGGTCAGCCTTTTTTCCTATTCATTCCTTCAGCTGATTAGATGAGGTCCACCCACACTAGAAAGGGCAATCTGTTTTACTCAGTCTACTGATTCAAATGTTATCTCATTCCAAAACACTCTCACAAACACATTCAGAATAATGTTTGACCTAATAACTGGGTACCCTATGGCCCAGTCAAGTTGACACATAAAGTTTAGCCATCACTTATTAACTTGGCACCCACATACATCTCCTAAAACCATATTTAATCTCCAAATAAAGATAACAAGGTCATAATTCTGCCTAACAAGTTAAAACGATCCTGCATACAGCTGAGTATGTACTAACCCCTTCTCCAGAAAAGGAGGTAGCCCTTAAGTGATGTTTACCTTTCTCCTTGATAACCTCACAACTCTCTGGCCATTCCACCCTGAATGTGCCCGATCTCTGATAATCTCGAAACTTAAATGCGAGTATGTAAAACTAATAATACTTAAATACTATGATATAAAGTCAACACATCTTATGTTACATGATAAGGGGATAAGATGAGGGAAGAAAACAGATAAACACATATATAGACAAACATTCATAACAAAACGAGGAAATACCCATGATAGATACAGTCCTCATTTTCTCCAACTGCTCACATAGCTGATATTTATATAACTACCTTCTTCCACTAACCATCTGTGTTCCCTTTGCCTCCAGCAAGCACTCGGCTGGTCATAGTTCTCTACCTGGTATGATGAGGCAAACCTTCATTCCTTGAAGAAGCTAGGTCATTAGCAGACTAATGAAGTGTTTATATTGCATGCATAACCATAGTTTGGGGATTTCTTTGAATTTTTCTCTGTGCACACATTAGTTTCTATGTGACATTTTTCTATAATACCTGTGCTTTTCTAATATAACTGATTTCTACATAGGAATTAATTCAAAATTATGCAATTTTACTTCTAGGCTTGCTTTTTGGTTACCATATTCACAAAAATACAGTACTACGTGAGTGGTGTGGGACTTTATTTACCAATACATTTAGTGTATGTTACTGCTTGATCTTTTTTTGAGAGGTCATCTCTCATATTTATTGATCAAATGGTTGTTAACAACAATAAAATTCTGTGTAGGGGACTCAATGAATAATCATTAATCAACCCCAAGCCTAATTCTCAACAGTCTCCAATCTTCTGAAGCATAATGAACAAGTTCTTACATGGTGACCAAGTTCTTACATAGTGAACAAGTTCTTACATGGTGAACAGTGCAAGGGCAGTCATATCACAGAAACTTTCGGTTTTGATCACACATCATGAACTATAAACAATCAAGTCAGATATGATTATTCGTTTGATTTTTATACTTGATTTATATGTGAATCCCATATTTTTCCCTTATTTTTTTTTAATAAAATGCTGAAGTGGTAGGTAGATGCAAGATAAAGGTAGAAAACATAATTTAGTGCTGTAAGAAGGGAAATGTTGCTTGATCTTTTTTAGTATCCATTGATGTGCATCTGTTTCTTTTTAGCCATGTGATTTTTTTATTCTCCATGTATAGTTTTACTACATAGTATATTATGTTTATACAAATAATTGTTTCCCTTACCAAACTTCTTTAACATGGCTTTCAGTACTTGCATGATGAAACAAATTTTTTCTTGAAACATTTCTTTGTAATGAGATGTCTTATTACCAGCTATTGTTGTAAGTGACTTTCTCAAGTGGTGTAACTAGAACTAAAGTCAAGATTTCCTGATTGCTTATCCGGTAATATTCCAGAGGATAAACACAGAGAAAAGAGATGGCTTGCTAGGGTAGTAGGACTCCTTTTCTTTTCTTTTGTATTTCATCTGGGTAATTTTTTTAAGTTAATTTTTTGTTACATCTGCAAAAGAAATATCCTGATTTGAGTTTCTGTTAGTAAATTGCTCAGTAAATTAGTAAATTGTTAAGCCCCAATCAACTTGATTATTTTACTTCAACTGGAAATTGGTTTAGTGGTAGCTAATTTATATGGTCGCATGTAATTTTGTGTATTTAAATGTTAATATAATTAGCTCTTTTTCTCCTTCTCAGATATAACTTACCTTTCTCTATTGAAGTGACAATTGAACATCTATGGTTGTTTTTGTGGCCGGAATCCACAAAAGTATCTGTAATCTAGGTTGTAATTATATTAAAACCTGAGTTAACCTTTCTTGAATGGACATGCTTTCAGTTTCATTCCTACTGTAGCATAGTTTTTAGGAATGCTTCCCGAGACAGGTTATAGTGTTTGTTCTCTGACTTTCTCTCTTACCCATATTTGTTTCCCCTCCCACCAGCACTTACAACCTTCTATTCTGTAGTTCCTGTGGTGTTTCTATTGGTTTTCATCTGTATTCTACCCATGCTGCCCTGGCTGCCTTGAGAGGTCACTTCTGCCTTTCCAGTGACAAAATGGTATGGTGAGTAGACTTAGATATTCTTCAAATAAATAAATAACTGTAATATAGTCAAATAAAATTTAAAATATCTTCGAGAAAAGACAGAATGTTTATATGAAAGAGGATGCTAAAGCTAGGTACTTTCTCTTAAGAAAAAGACATTGGAACCAAAATATAGTCTCTTAATATTATCATTTTAGATGTCTTATATCTTAGTAATCATACCACGGAATAGTTGAGAGGATATTCTTTTATTACAGAAACTTCTGGAAGGTAGGTTTCTGCAAAATAATATTGTAGACACTTTTGGGGTTTGTGCCCAGCCCCCATCTTTCCCCCAAAGGGTAGGACCTTGTGGCCCTGTTGTATTTGTGATACCAGCTCCTAGGTAATGGGATCAAGAGTGAGTACCTGACCTAAGCTAAGCCAATCAGGCCTTCTACCCTAGGAATTTGAAATAAGGGCCCGGAGGCATTGGTCATTTGTAGATAGCACTGTTGCTGAAGTTGGAAAGTGAAAGCTCTAGACTTGGGGTAGCTATTTTCTAAGATGCAGAGAAATCTCATCTGCAGAAAAAGAAGAATAAAGCAGATAGATACATAAGGAAAAGTAAAATATAATGACCATGTGGCCTCACAGAGTCAGAAAAAGTCCCCTACTGGCTGTCCCTTCTCATGAATTACTTTGGATATTTATTTATCTATCTTCCTAATAAATTCAACTTTTTACTTAGGCTTTTTTGTTTAGTACAACTAACTGAAACATCCATCAAAGTCTTTCTTGATCATTAAAAAAAAAAAACAGCACTGATGACCTGGTTTGTGGCAGGCATTATGTTTATCTAGTTTGTTCTTAATATAAAAGCACAGGACTCAGAGATGTGGGGGAGCTGAGATTTTAATCCATGTGTTAACTCCAAAGCTTGTTTTCCTTTCCTTTCATAAAGCAGAAAGTTTCCTTTTTCTCATTTAATGTGCTTAGTTTAGATAGGTAATTTTTAGCTGAATTATAGAAGACTAAACAATAAAACTTATAAAGCCCATCCTTTACCATGAGATTGGTCATTGTACTATTTGTTCTTTGCAAATTTTCAACAGAAAATAGATACTTGACATGGATTGATATTTTGCATTCAATTTCTAGTTTCTAAAATAATTTCTGTTTAGAATTACATTTAAAGAGGGGGAAATAGTATCTCTAAATGTTTAATTAGTAACCTCATATTTTCTCAGGAAAGTTGTAATTGTTCCACCAGAGCTATAATTGAATTTTTGCTTAGGAAAACAAGCTTTTAGTAACAAAAATTTTTAATATAAGTTTGAAAAACATTATATGATTTTAAGTAATTAATCTTTAATATGAGTTGAACTCAAAGATTAGCATGTTCTTTTTGATTAGGTAGACATTAGGAAACTAAGAGGCATGAATCTGGGAAGATAATAAATCTCTGTCTCTATGCATCAGAATGCACTTGGTTGCATTCTATAGATGGTCAGGTTTTCCATTACATTCTAACAGTGACTCTAACAAGTAAGGGCTCGGGGCAGTTGGCCAAACCAGGAGTCCAGCGGCTCAGCCATGACAAGTCTCTGGGTCAGCATCTCTGATTCTCTTGATCTTTTCCTCTTGGGTGTAGGATGGCTGCTGTAGTTATAAGCATTACATCCATAGACAGTAGCATTCTTTTCCCTGTAAGGAAAAAGATCAGGAAGTAGGAACACAGGGAATTGTCTCCTTTTATCAGCAAAAATTTCCTTATTATTGGCCAGAAGTATGTCACACGGTTGTTTCTTAAGGTGGAAAAGCAAATATGTAACAACAGGGAATAAGATTGCTACAGTTGGCTTAGAACAGTTCTGATTCATCTCCTAGAACTAGGTACACTGCTGCCCTAAATATGGGTACTTAGCATGAAAGAAATGAGAATGGCTACTGAATAGGCAACCAACAGTATTTATCATAACATGATTACTTTTTTCCTAAGTGTGGCATGACCTGTGGTAGAGTGTGAAGTTTATACTCATCACCATTATTCATATGACACTGAATTTTGTCTTTAGTTTATCCTGGGATAATTTTGTCTCATGTATTCCTGGCTGGCAAGGGGTGGGATGAGGTACAGAATCCCTCTCATGATTTGTTCAGAATTTGTTTCTCCTGCAAATACATTATGGATCATGAAATGTTGATCAGTAAAAAGGTAGTCTTTGTTTGAAAGATACTGTTTAGAGAGAAAGTTTGGGTCATTAATAATCTTAACCGGTGTGGTACTAATATTTTCTCTCTAATTTTCTACCTAGCTATCTCTTAAAAACAAAAGCCATAGTAAATGCATCTGAGATGGATATTCACAACATGCCTCTACCAGAAAAGGTTGCAGAGGTAAAATTTCATGATGGTTGTGTGTTTTGTTTAATATAAGCAATCCTGGTAATTTGTACTGTGAACTTGGTGATGAAATGGCATGATACTCAAGTAATCGTTGATACTTGGTTTGGATTCCTTATTGAGTTTGTGACACAAAGCAAAATATTAAAGCCATATTATAAGGTCTAGTTCAGAAGAAGGTAGAAAGTGCCTCAGCTGCATTCCTACTCTCTCCTCTGTGCTGGGAATGGACCCCATCATCTTAGATCTGTCCTCTTTGCAAGCACCTTATGCTTAAATGCCTCATTAAATCATTAAATGCCCTTAAATCATTAAAAATTCTTTTTTAAATGGGTTTTACTAGGGGTTGATGGTTTTGAGTTGAAGAAAACAGTTTTGTTTTGGTATTTTGATGACTCATTCTGAGTGGACATTTGGCTATAACTTTACTGCTTTCAGAAGACCAGTCTTAAATTTTATTTTTGGCTTTGTTTTTTGTAGTGATAGTAGTTTGTTCCTTGCTAATTATACATTTATAACCAATGGCATTTATTTTTCAAAGTTTAAATACCTTTTAGGTCAGGGGAACAGTGATTTTATTTTTTGTTTTACATACCTAATTAACTTTATGAAACCGTGTTCTAAGCCAGGTGTTGGCAAACTTTCTGTAAATGACCAGATGACAAATATTTTAAGCTTTGTGATCATTTGGTCTCTACACAACTCAACAACTGTAGTGCAAAGGCAGCCATAGGCAGTATATAAACAAATGGGTGTGGCTTGTTACAATAAAACTTTAATTTACAAAAACAGTCAGCAGACAATCTGTAGTCCATAGTTTGCCAATCCTTGCTCTAAGCTAAATTGATGGGGGGCTGGTGTGAGAGGGTGGAGGTCATAAATACTGTAATTCAAATGGGAGATAACTTCTAGAATGGCAGCCTGAGGAGCTCCATGGACCCCCATCCCCAGGTAACAGCCATAACTGAAGAAAATTATAAAGAAAACAACCATCTTAAGTCTGTTATTTCTCAAAGCATAAAGCAAATGAGGAGATATTTATTTAAGAAAGTCTATTAAACCTCATTAAGAACAGTGAAAGCCTGTGGCATTTGAGCCACAACCTGCTCCCTCCCTCCCACGCTTCTCCAGCTCAGAGGGAGGCAGGCTCTCTGGACAGATACAAGCCAGGAACATAGGAATTCTTTTCCCCTTTAGCTACCAGTTGAGGGCAGTGGTATCTTCCCAGGAGTGGCCAACTATCAGCCTTTCTCATCAGAAGCTCTGTTCCAGGCAAGAACAGCCATTGTGTGTGCAAATTCTGTCACAGCCACAGTCGGCTAAGAGTACTGGGAACCCATTGACCCTTGTCCCAACTTACTTTTAGGGCATAAGTTTCATGCTGGCAAAGGTAGGCTGAGAAGAGGTCACTGTCTCTGCTCAGCACTGTGCTCATAAAGCAGGGGTGTCATTCTGAGAGACACCACCCACACCCCAGGCTTGGGAGCCCAGGATAAGAGGCGGCAGATTGCAAAAACAAGTTTCCAGCTCTCCCAGTGAACTTGACTTTATTTGACATGGAGTTAAGAGATGTTCAGGTCTAAGGGTGATCCCCCAAACAATGGAGATTTTGGTGGTTAGCAATTAAGAGGAAGATGGTAGTTCCACGAGAGCAACGAGATAAACTACAGACTACTTAGAATTCTACCAAAGTACCAGGGAAATAGATAGCTAAGAAGAGCTCTCTTGGGGTCTGAACAAAAAAACACTTGCTTAAAAGCTGTCCCTACAAAGGGGTCTGATTTTCATTGGATTAGACTGTGAAACAATTTATGTCCCAGGGCACATAAACAAAAAACAGTAGTGCAATCAATGAGCAATTAGTGGAGGCCAACACTGGGTGTGACACCAGTGGAGGCAGACTGATTAACACAGATTAGGGAGAGTCAAAGAGAGTCCTGCAAAGAGTCGTTCCAGGTGACCGCACAAACCGAAGACTTGTCCTCAGGAGTGACATCAGAGGTTGCCCACTGTGATTGATCAAAGAGTCTAACCAACTCATTAAACAAGCAAACAAAACCAAGAAGGTTGTTGGGGGTGACAGTGTTTAGTATCCAGAGTTGCTACAATGTATTATCTAAAATGTCCAGTTTTCAATAAAAAGTTAGGAGACATTCAAAGAAACAGGAAAGTGTGACCCATCCACAGGATTAAAAGGTATCCAGAAGCTTTCTGTGCAACATGAGCCCAGAGGTTGGACTTACCAAAGCCTTCAAAGCAGCTGTTCTCAATACAGTATACCTCAGAGATATTGTGGATTCAGTTCCACACCATCTCAATAAAGCAAATACTGCAAAAAGCCAGTCAAATAAGTTTTTTGGCTTCCTAGTTCATATAAAAGTTACATTTACACTATACTATAGTCTATTAAATGAGCAATTGCATTATGTCTAGAAATACGTATCTTAAAAAATATTGTTAAAAAATGCCAATCATCCTGAGATTTCAGCAAACCATAATCAGTGATCTAAGATCACCATAACAAATAAAGTAACAATGAAATAGTTTGAAATTTTGAGAATTACCAAATGTAACACAGAGACACAAAGCGAGTAAATGCTGTTGTGAAAATGGTGCCAATAAACTTCCTTGACTCAGGGTTGCCAGAGACCTTCAATTTATAAAAAATGCAGTATCGGTAAAACACGATAAAGAGAAGCATGATAAAATGAAGTATGCCTGCCTGTATTTTAAAAAAATAGGGAAAACCATTGTTGAAGAAGTAAAGGAACGTATGGTAATATCTCATCAAATAGAGAATACTGTTAAAGATATAGAAATTATAAAAAAGAACCAGATAAAAATCCTGTAGTTGAAAAATACAGTAACTAAAATGAAAATTCACTAGGCCTCCACAGCAGATTCAACAGTCAGACCCACAGAATCAACCCACAGAATCAACAATCTTGGAGATAGATGGATGAGATTATGCTATCCGACAAAAAAGAATGAGGAAAAATAACTGCCGGAGAGCCCTGTCGGACATCATCAAGCACCCTTCAATAGGCTTTGGTAATGGGGGCACCAAAAGGAGAGGAGAGAAAGAAATGTAATATTCGAGGCCATAATGGTTGAAAACTTCCCAGGTTTGATAAAGAACATTACATATCTAAAACATCAACACGCTCAGTATGATGCAGAGATTGATACCCCAATACAGCAGAGTAAAAATGTTGAAAGATAAAGAGAAAAAAATCTGGAAAGCAGCAACAAATGATTCAGCATGTCCAATGGCACCCGAATAAGATTAATAGGCGCTAGAGTTACCTCTTTAAGCAAAATTTCTTGATGAATTTTGGTTATATTTGTATCTTGGATCGTAAAAATCAGATTTAGTTTACTGTGTAAATTATATGAGAAATGAGTTTTGGTTAACTGCAGCAGAAGACTGTTACCCATAATTCTATATTCCATGGTAATTTTATTTAAGTATATGTACATATTGTATGTATGCTGAATAACATTACTAAGTGGTTCTAGATCATAGCTATTCTAAGGTGAAAGAACTACTGAAAATTACAGTGAACAGCTGTCTAAATCTGATAACCAGAGCTACTTTTTAAGACTGACAGCACAATATTAAAGAAGGCATTTATTACTGTGAACAGAGAGAAAAAGATTCTTGCCAGTGGACAAGGAGGGGAGGATTAGTAAATGCTTGTCTCCATAAACCCTCTTACCTCACCTTTTCTTGTTTCCTGAATTTTTGTAATTTAAACCTGGTGATAAGAGCTAGGAAGGCTGGAGATACGGAGATGCTGAAATTGTGATGTTCAGCAATGGCTGGTCTTTTTTCACCTGACACTTTATATGAGGAGTTTACTGCACTCTAGGTTTGCTGTATAGTTCTTTCAGAACAGAACAAATGTATTTATGAGATTGCCATAATGATTGCCAGCTCTCAATCATTACTTTAAATGTGAAGTGGCTTCTAGAATTAGCAAGTTGACAGTTAAGCTTAAGATGACCTGATACCTATGTATTTCTCTTCCCAGCTGAAAGAGAAGATAATGTTAATGCATACTCGCTTAAATTCACTGATGAAGATTCTGAAGGAAGCAACTCCTGACCAGTCCAAGCCAGACAACTGATCCAGAACCAAAGCCTGAGTGTCAGAATCAGGCCTTATTGGTATCTTGAACAGGTGCTGTTTGACTGTTTCTTGAGAAAGATCAGCTTCAAGAATGGATGGGAAATGTGGTTTATTGTGATTACCTCTAGGCTGATTTTCTAGATGATTTGTGAAGCTGTGTCTAGAAGATGAGCAACTAAGGATTCTGTCCAGGTCTCATAGCTATTTGCCTTAAAAACCTATTTGCAAATTTAGGGATTAAGAGGCAGTGTTCCATGAGTGGTCTGATCTAAAGATGCATGGTTGGTCTAGAAATAGTTTTATACTTAATGTTGACTACTATTATTCCTACATGGAGCAGTTATTATATGAATACTGAGAAGCTATTTTTTTCTTATGTAAAATATAGTTACATACATGTTTTGTAGGTAATATTCAATAAGTTGACTGGATAATATACAGTTGAACTTTTTCTTTTCAGTTGTAAACTGAGCTTAACAGGATGGTAATGAAAGGAATGATAAAACAGCAAACATCCACCAAAATGCTGTTTTCCCACTTTTTGCTTTATGTAGCACTTGGCTCAGTAGCTTATCATATTATTCATTTAATAAATATTTATAAGGTATTATACCAGCTGCTAGGGATAAAAGGTAAGTGAAACAGTCACTCTCCTTAGAATTTATAATCTAGTCAAGGTGGATGTTGAAATAACCATGTGAACATGTATAAAATTATGACTATAGTAGGGGTTTCAAAGATAGAGCTACAAGCACACGTAGCAGGTAACTGCCCTAGTCTGGGAGTCAGAGAAGGCCCGTCTGAGGAAATCATTTCAGCAATGGCCTGAAATATGACTAGGAGTTAATAAGGTGATGGAGTGAACACCCTGTACACAAAGGCCTTGTGAGGTCCTAAAAAAGAAGTCCTGCAGGAGTTGTGAAGGTGGCCAGAAGCCAGGGTGAGCAAAGCCTTACTGACCTGAAGGACCCTTGTTTCTATCACAACAATGGGAAGCCCTTGGATTTCACAGGAGGTGGCTACAAGATCAAATTCTTTTTTTTAGAACCTCATTATGTTTGTCCTTTGGAGAACAGGCAGGCAAGAAGAACACCAAGGAGGGGCTGACACTTGCACACTCAAATGATACATAGACATTAACTTGGCTCACATATAGCTAGTTTTTTTTTAGGTATCAGGCTCTTTTCATTTTATACTGCATAAAGGGTCTTTTCCTTAAAAAATATTTAAAAACTGGAGAAAGTTCTGATTTGCTTCATACTTGTGAATCATAAAATTTGGTTCCATGAGCAAGGGGGAGGCCTCTGGCAATGAACAGTACCAGAAATATTCTTAACTTTCTACTTTTATAGGATGGGACCTAATAAATTAATACTGTATTGAATCATCCTGGGCTTTTTTATTGTGTGTAGGTATGTCTGCCTCAACATATTTCCTTTATCCAAATTAAAAAGCTGGTTTTTAATTTTAACGTATCAATACATAATCCTATGTTGGTTTCAAATACACAACACTGTGGTTCAGCAGTTACCCATATTATTAATTCCTCACCCCCTCTAGTGCGGTTACTATTACCTATCAACGTGGCTAAGATGTTACAGAATCATTGACTATTTTTTTCACTACTTTCCCCATGACCAGCTTACATTGTGATTGTGAATTATTGTCCCCTTTATCCTCCCTCCTCTTGGTAACCACTAGTCCCTTCTCAGTGTCTTTTGAGTCTACTGCTGTTTTCCGTTTTGCTTTGTTTTTATACTCAAGTGAAATCATATAGCATTTGTTTTTCTCCACCTGGCTTTTTTCACTGAGCATAATACCCTCTAGATTCTTCCATGTTGTTGCAAATGGGAAGATTTCTTTTTATGGCTGAATATTCAATTGTGAATGTGTACCACATCTTTATCCATTCATCTATTGATGGACAGGTTGCTACATCTTGGTTATTGCCAGTAGTGCAGTGATAAAATAGGGGTGCATGTCTTTTCAAATCAGGGATTTTGTTTTCTTTGGGTAAATTCCTAGAGTGCAAATACTGGGACAAATGGTATTTCTATTTTTAGTTTTTTGAGGAACCTCCATGTTGCTTTCCACAATGGCTGCACCATTTTACATTCCCAACAGCGTAGAATTCCCCTTTCTCTGCACCCTTGCCAGCATTTCTTTCTTGTCTTTCTTTTGGATAGTGGCCATTATTGTAGTTTTAATTTGCATCTCCCTGATGATTAGTGATGTGGAGCATCTTTTCTTGTGCCTGTTGGCCATTGTATTTCTTTGGAGAAGTGTCTGTTCAAGTCCTCTACCCATGTAAAAAGCTGTTTTTATGTAGCCCTTTTCCTTAACCTGGATTTGCTGTTTTGGTATTAAATGCTTGATTTTGACATCAAACTAAGCTGATTTAAATAGATTTTTTCCCCAAATAAAACATGCTCACTCTAGAAAAAAAATGTATGTATATATGCATGACAAAATAAAGGGTGATGGTAACACCTGTCTTTCTAGAGACACAATATACCATGCTGGGAAGTGAGCAAGCTCTGGAGCCAAACTATTTGAATTCAAATTGTGGCTGGGAAATTTAATATTCCATGAACTTGAATAATTTACTTAAACTCTTCTTGTTAAATAGGATTAAAACTAGGACTATAGTGAGGATTAAATGTATTAATGTCTAATGTGATTAAAGCAGTGCTTAGCACATTAAGTGCTCAAATACTAGTTATTACAACCTGCACTCATGTGGATATGCATGTGTTTTCTGCACCCAGGTTTTTACACAATGTATGTCATGGACAATTTCCTATACCAGCCCATATGCAATTATTTAACACCTGCAAGACTCAATTATATGAATATATCAGAATTTAACCATTCTTGTATTGGATCTTTATATGTACCTTTGCATATCTCAACCTGTATTTCTGTGAGAATGATTCCTAAAATGTGGCAGAGGGCATGCGCATTTACAGTTTTGATAGTATGCCTTCTGTGAATATTATATTGATTGATTCTCTCACAAATGGCTGACTTTTTTAAACAAGCTTTCTGTGGTATAAGCTCTTCTGGAAATCTAACAAACATCACTAATAGTCTGGGCTGCTATTAACAGATTCCAAGTCTACTTCACTACAGTTTGATACCATTTAGCACTGTACATGTTGAATGAAAGTATTTTCAAAATTCCATATAGTTGTAAGAATAAAACTGCAAATTAAAGGTTCCCCAAGTTGTACATTTTTTAGCTCAACAGCAGAAACCCTCTCCATTTTTGTAACCCCAACATCTAACACAGTACCTGGGAGTAAAGAGTAATTGTGTGTTAAACTAAGTTTCTGACAGTGACAGTAATCACACCACAGAAACCACCTAGCTTTTGTTCCTCTCCCTCCATTTGGTAACAGTAAATCCCAAGGAAGTTTGAACATCTACTTACTTTAAATTTGAACGAACTCCTTTTCTTTCCCCTGAAGCAAGAGAAGGATCTCTTCTTAATTTAGTATTAGGACCTCTTTAACCTAGCCAACATTTAAATATTAAGTGTAAAAGCATTTTAAATGCCATATTTCCAATAGGGATTTCCAGCACAGTGTATTGTTGCACTTAGGTCACAATTTCTTTACCAGAAACTCAGTATATTAAGAAACCTGGGTCCTTTTGTCTTTTCTTTTTGATGTCTGCAGCCTACCTCAGCAGGTCTGCAGATAAGCTGCTCCCATTTCCATGATTTATAGCATTATTCGAAACTACCCATTCCAAGTAACAAATAACAAGTGAAATTTCAGTGCATTCTCAGCCCATGCTACTTTATTGACAAAATATATTTATATATACACAGACACACAGGTGCAGAGTCTCCAATTATAGCAGTTCCTTTTTACATCAAAGGATAAAATTTCTTCTAAACTCCCAAAGATGCATAGATTGAAAAGCAAGCTGCCTCTTGTAATAAACATTCAATGAAATTCTTTCAACATCTTATATACCAGTGGTGCAATGGAGATGTAAAATAGCAAGTAAAAACTGAGCCACAACTGTTATTTACAGGACAGTAAATAAAATATGAAAGGTACTCAAATAGGAATCTTTTTAATTATTAGTGATGGGTGTTTAAGGACTGATGATAATGTATTGCCAGAATCTCTCTTACCCCTGGGAGAAAAATGTATTTTAATGGCACTGCATACCATCACCAAGGGAGACAAAACTAATATTAACTATTTTAATATGCTTTTATGGAGTAATGGCAAGACAGAGTTTAGAGAAACTGTCCTTAAATCTTCATTGGTTTCACTGGTTGACAGACATGTTATCAGTAAGTAGCAAAGAGAAAACTTAAACATGAGATGCTACATCTCATTTCCTGTATTTGAGTGGAGACCTGACACTGCAATGACTAGAAGTCTAATTCAATTCTGAATTGTTGGAAAGTTACCATTCCACTTAAACATTCCAAGACATATGGCGTGAAATCCCACAACAAAGAAAAGGAGGTTAAAATAATTTAGAAAAAATGTTTTTCATTCATAGAACATGAAATCTGGAAGGGGCCTAGTAAAAATCATCTTGTCTAATTCTGAATTCTAATTAGGCCTCTTTCAGACATAATGAGCTACATTTGTACTGCTATTATCACTCATACTTACAACAGTTATTTCAAATCCATTCATCTCAAAAGTTTTAAGCTACCACAATAAACTGACGTTTTCTTTATCAAGTAAGAAAATAAATGGGAAGGGGAAACTTGCTCCTGTTTACCTGGCATCAGAAGCTTTAGGCAACATATGCAGTTTGTCCAAAACAGCAAGGGTAAAACTCTGGCTATTAAAGTATATAATACAGTAACAAAAAAGAAACCAAACTACAGATGTGTCAATGTTTTCAGTACTATTTCCACCAAATGGAAAGGCCTCCTTTGCTGAGCCATCCTTTATGGCTAGTCAATACCAGTACCATCCAGAAGAGTTGCCTAGTTACCTGAAAATCCTGGGACATCTGAAATGTGTACATATTCCCTCTATTCACTTCCAAAAATACTAGTTTTAAGAGATTCAAACTTAAGCCACATAAACTTGTCAAAGCTCATACCTATTTTACATATTCCATACTAGTATTTTCTACTTTCCTACCCATTCTGAAACTCTGCACCTTTATTATAGCCATAGCAGCTTATTTATTTATACAACATGCTTAGTTTGTGCCTTTTTTTGTTTTTATACATGCATGGGGACTACTGAAACCAGGAAAGTTAGAGGGTGAGCACCGTTAGGCTTTATTCCTGACGGTTTGAATGTCTTGTGGCCCCTGTTTATCTTCTGGCTCCCATTTTCAATGGAAGTAAGATAATCTTTTATTCGAAAATAAAAACCAATAATTCAAACAATAAATTCAAGCTATTGTCTTGAGTCTCTATTGCTTCAGTATTAATGCATATATATATATATATATTTCCCAGTAACCACATAACACTCAACATTTTCAATCATGCATCAGAATATTAGTACTCTTTATCAGTTATGGGTCTGCCACTATTGCTTGCACTTACATCCAGACCCAGTTTAATATACATGCAGAGAAAACCCCTTGATTCAGAGGAATTGGGGAAATAACAAGGATACATGCAAAGTCATTGCTTAGAAATGCAGGCAAGTGATCCACATCTATCACAATGCTGCTTGAGAACAGAGGTACAAAAGTCACACAAAAGGTTAGAATTAGGACCACTATTCAGTTATAAAAGGCTTAATTGCAAATCCTGGTCCTTCTGGGTAGAGAATGATGTAAAAACGGGGGGGAAAAAGGGAATTAAGAGATGTACAGTCTTCTGGAGCAGTAATTCTCTTGTCCATTTATGGACAACAAACTATAGCAGCACAGAAGAGCACAAGTGGTGTAGGGATGGTGAAGATGCTCTTAGGCAGAATGGTTTCTTTCCTGATTCACATTAATGAGCAATACCTGCACAGCTCCCCAGGGAAAAGGAGTTAACAGCAGAGCCAATATCAGCACAGGTTGTTACCTGTTAGGTAAACTCAAAATCAATGCCCTGAAATTTAGCATAGCCCTCTGCTTTTGAAAACTGTTGGCCAAGGGATCCTTCCAAATATGGTATAGTTAATAGCTGAGCAATGTTCTGAATAAACTACAGTAATTTGCTTGCACCAGCAGCACCATGAGAATGTAAACTCCTGGAGGCCAAGGGTCTCTTCATATGTTGCATATCACAGGTACACAAAGAGTAAACATGAGACCACAACACTGAAAATTAATTAACGAAATACTTTCTGAGACTACAAAAACTTGTAGCACATCTTAGCATTCAGAACTATTAACGTGGCTATTAAGGGTAACCTTTAATTGTTCTAAACTAATTGACACCACAATGTGCAGTGGTGTCCTATCATGCAGATGCCTGAATATTGCTTGGTAATTCCAATGTCTCTAACACCAATTGATGGCATAGGACATTTAAAGAGGAGCTATAATCAATTTAACATAGCCTTCTCCCTATCCTTGGAGTAGCCATATAAGAATTACATATTCAAGAGGCACTATTTTCTTAGATTCACTCACTTTTAGTTTTTTTCCCTGGGGAAAAAATAGACCCAATTTTTTAGGGATCTTCAAGGTGCTAAATAGCCAGGATGAACATGAGGTAAAAGGGATAAGAAGTCACCCTTATTCCACTATTATATCATGAGAGCTGTGTAACTCCTCAGATCAACAAATTAGTTTGCTGGGTTCTTGTTAAAATAAGCAGTACAGGCTACAGGGCTCAGCACATCTACATTAGACGACGTTTAAAAAAACCAACATACTGTCTTTGGCTACTGTCTTCAATCTTTTTGCTTTACACCTTTAAATCCTAACTCCCCTAAACTAACCACAGGCATAAAGGCCAGCTATCCAAGTCCTTAGTTTGTTTTTAGCTCTAAATATACACATACAACAAACTTTTCCTCTTTAAAAATGCACCCAGGAAACTAATGGAGAAAGATGAGGTGACAAAGAAAAAGTTCCCCATTTTATAAATGCCTGTTGCTAAAAAGAACATCATACGCAAAATCTCCACAAGCTGGCTTTAATGGAGCCACATCAGTAGTACATTTGTTCCCAGGTTAAGTTAAGCACTAGAAGTTTCATTCAATGGCCTTAATCCTCTGCTTTAGGGAATAAACAAGGTCTAAATTTAACCTTTAACTCACACAGAAGTTGACATTTCTCACACAATGATATATTCATATGCATTCATACTTTTAAAAGAAAGTACTTTTTATCTGCTCTTTACCTAGCATCTTTCCTTTTGTATGACTGTTGATAGCAGAGCCTTACAACTCAAGCAGTAATACTTATTCTACTGTACAACCTTGTGAATGCAACTTACTTTAACATGCAAACCAGTTATTGCTACTAAAATTCTACCTCTTGAAAGTTACCGGTTCATTTTATGGCTTTTTTTTTTTTTTTTTTGCAATAGGAAATATCCCCTCCTGCATACTGTGTGCTCTTTTGCATTCATTACCTTTTCAGAGGTATTTAAAAAAAACGTTTAAATGCTTTTCAGAAATGGTTTCTCCCAGGCACTGAACTACTTGTGTCAAGAATACGACTACTTTAAGTACACTATGAGATTCTAAACCTGGGTCCTTGGGTATCTGCTGCCTGGTCTGTTGCTTGCTTCTGCACATGAGACATACTACATTAAAAGTTTTGCATTTCCTGTCATGCTAACTGTAGAATCTGTATCAGTAAATCTTGGACTGTCCTAATACTGAGATTTAAAAATCACCCCAGAAAACTGCCATTTCCAAGTTCTTAAAGGCAGCTTTTAGAGGTAGGAATTTCTTTTCTACAGAAAGCTATCTTCCACTTTCAAACAAAACAACTTTATTTTCACAAGGAAAGCAGACAAAAGGGACAGCTGTCTGAGATGGCTTACTGTAACCAAGCAAGAGAGTTGCTTATTACATAGCACCCTGAGAAGGCTCCAAGAAGCTACATTTATAGTTCTCATGAAAAGGTCTGAAATCCCATCAATACACAATTCAGCAGGTTTGGAAATAGGAAAAGCCCACGACAGTTAATTTAGCACACTCTGAACTACTAACCAGTGTTCTTCCATTAACAAGTAGCATGCTGCAGACAGGGAACATACATGGTCTGTAGATTAGAAAAGTGCTCACTTAAGCAATTAACACAGTATCTCAGTAAAACATGCAAATCATAATTTCTTGATGCAAAAGGAGTGGGAACATAAATCAAGAAGACATACAATGTGAAAACAGCACAAGAACAACCTCACCTCAAATTAAGAGCAAAGTAGAATAATGAAATGGGGCTGCACTTTGATATGAAATTTCATAAGAAACAAAGGAATGGAAAAGCTTAAAGATCCTCAAACAGTAGTTCACATTGTGACCCCACATTTCTATCCATAAATGAGTCTTTTTGGCCTTAACCTCCTTTCCCCAGGGACTAGAGTATCAAGGATTCAGATATTTATAGGAAAAAATGTCTAGATTTTTCACTTTTTACACTATTGGTTATTATCAGTAATTCATCCTTAAGTTAAAATTATTACTAGGCTCATGCACTAGCCCCTAACATGGCACTACAATATGCTACCAAGCACTAAATGCTTACAAAACTATACACATCTCAAAATGGAAGACATTGGTGATTTTGTTGTTCTTAAACAACTTGTAACATTTGTCCACAAGTATTAAAATATACATATATATATATTTCTATTGCACATATCCCATTTTTGTTTAACTTTTACTTAAAAGAAAAACTGCCAGCTAACATAGATGAGCAACAGAAAGGGAGGAAGTAGGCACAGCTACAGACTGAGGCTCGTTCTGCCTAGAATTATAGCTTTTGCCATCAAGAAGGGGATTAAAATAGACCAGGCAAAAAATATGTAATTAAACATATTAAACACTAGGCAAGCACTATTGGAATATATCTATTTTATAAACTGCAATCTGGTGACAACCATGGAAGATGCAGGAACAACCTGAAGAGTGCATTATACAGGAGTTCTCTTAGCTGTGAAATGAAAAAGTATAAAGCAACTGGAGAAGTTAAGTCTCATACATATTCAAACAAGTGGCCAGAGATGGTTTCACTGGTGCAGACAGTAGAGGGTCTATCCCCCACCAAATGCTTTTACCCAACAAGCTGCCAAAAGGACACAGGGAAGATGGATGACAAACAACTGTAGATACAAATTCTCCATGATATTCTGAACATACAAATGGGACTCATGTACGTAGGGTCCACGCTATCTTTAACAATTCCAAAATACCTGAAAACATCACAGAATGGTTGGGAAGATCTTAAGAGAAATATTGAAGTCACCTTTATCCAAAGTTACTTCTCCTGTGCTTTACCACACATAATTATTTGCTCTCAGTTAAAGGAAATTATATTTTATCTATATCATGTAAAATACTTCACAAAAAATTTCTCATGGCAATTCAAACTGGTTGTTGAATTTAATCATTAAGAGTGCTCAGCATTTCCCATTTTTTTGGCCATTCCTATCACTCTCAAATTTTGGTAAATTGCTCTAAGTTTTCGGCATCATGGTATGTATGGCCCTGGGAAAGCACTCCCTAAATCATAGAGATTGAAGATAATTTGTTCTTAATTTTATCTAAGTTTTCAATTCTTTCTCAACTCACAAAGACTCATAAATAAGGGTTTCATTCTTCTTATGTAAAGACTTGACAATTCATATACCAGTCCTCTGTTGATTTGGAAGCAAGGACAGCTTTACTCTATAGTCTGTTCATCCTATAGTGTTAAGTTTAAAGGTAAAGAAATGAAGATTCATATTTCTTACTCTATTTTTCTTGAGAGGTTTTTTTTAACTCTGAATTTCTAAATTTATACTGACCCAACCACAACTTTGGAATATTGCTACTGAGGCCCATTCTTTGATGAGAAGTTCTGTTCCTAACTGAGGAAATTACCTGAGTCCCAGCCTTTTCAGCCTAATATTATACCTATTGCTTTGAAAAATAAACCAACATCCAAGTACCCACTCTTGAGTCAAAGGAGAGAATTATTTATGCTCTTACAAAAAATGGAGCTATGGATATATAAAACACTGTAGAGCTGCATAGGCATATTTACTTCTTTTTCTCAGGAGAAAAAGGAGTTACATGGAAACCTTTCTCACTTTTCTCCCCATTCCTCCATGTCCAAAGTTGAAGGTAGGTCACACTGGAGGGTCTATCACATCTTCTGAACAGAAAAACCCCTTATGTCACTTTCTCTCAGCTTCAGCAGCATAGGAAACCAAGTCTCACTACTACATAAGACTCCACAAAAAAGAATGAAGTGATTTGTAATACAGCAGTCTCTCATCATACGGAGGTGATCAGGGTTCCTTCACTGGATTCAAAACTGTTATGTTTCCTTTTACCCATCTTTCACTAAACCAAAGCATGTATTCACAGGGTTTAGCATCTGCACAATGTGGTCCTTCCTTAGAAAAAAGAAAAAGCATGTAAAAAAAAAAAAGGGCCTCAAAATGTCCAAAGACTTCTGAGAAAAGTCAGCATCCTTCTTCTCTAAAAGAAAAATCCCTTTTCTCATTCAAAAATGTGGTTTTACACACGTAAAAATGTGTATTTATACAGACTCTGGTTTATTCACATGAAATTAATCTTGTGCTATCTTGTCTTTATGCTTCTTTACACACGAAAGGTTTTATTGCAAAATCCAAACTTTGTTCTTATCCAGTAAATCTATGTCACAGGACAAGCCACCATTTAGATACATATTTAATTTTTTACTATCTTTTTCACTTCAAATTACAACACATATTTGGAATTTACTTCTGCAGTCTCAATTGTGCTTCTCATGAAGGCGGTTAAAACTGGAAGACATTAAAAAAAACCCTGATGTCATCCATACTTGCTATTTATTTAGTCTTCTTGTTTGGAACAAGAGGTAAAGAATTCAAAAATACCACCATCCAAGAATCTGTTTCAAATTAGAAATCAGCATTCATCTTGCCAAATAATTTCTTTATACTTAAGCAAACAGCAGAAGATGTGTTGGTTGCTTCTTTCTTCTTAGAGAAGTCAGCAGCATGACTGTACCCTATGAGCTTCTCTGCTCAATCTGAGGTGCAACAGAAAGAAAAGTGGCCTTCTCTACTCCGAGTCGTGGAGGTGAAGTGTAGAGAAGATAACCACATTTCAAGAATAGGGAAAGCGGCCAGATAAAAGAAGCAGGACTATCGAGCCCAGGAGACAACATACAATACCTGGAAATACAAAATAAATTAAAAACAGAAAGATTAAGACAAGTACTTGTGCAAGCAAACTTACAAAAATATTTAAAAACACATAGAAAATGTTTTGAATTACACGTGTCTAAATAAAACATGGAACCATAACACGAATTCAGTATAGTCATCAAAAAGCCAAAAAAGTAGCTAGGAAAAAAATACATATGCATGATACAAAAAAATGAGATTTATATGAAAACTCGTATTATGTAACATGAAATATATACATCATTCTCCTCTTACACAAATGGAGTAATGTACTTCAAGTTTTTACAGGTATAAAATGATTCTACATAAAATGTGTGTTTAAAAGCAGTATGTACTCCAAATCTGATGTTTAAGTACTTAGTATTCAAAACCATATATGTCATCATACTTTCAAATACCTTTAACTCATAAGACAAACAGGGAACAGTAAACATTTTGTGAAGTATAACCCTAAGTAAAACAATGTGTGCTGTACCAGGATCACCAAATGCAAGCAGGTAAAAACTTTAGTAGTACACTGCTGCTAAACATAAAACACTTGTTAAATTACAAATATTTGCAGAAGTAAATCAAACAAAAAAAAGGGCAAACAGTGTATAATTCCACTTAACATGAATTCATGGAGACAGAAAGTATAAGAGAAGTTACTAGGGGCTGCAGGGAGTCGGGGGAGTTACTGAATAATGGGTACTGAGTTTCTATTTGGGATGATGAATAAATTCTGGAAATCAATTATGGTAATGGTCGTACAACAATGTAAATATATTTAATATTTATTGTATACTTAAAAGTGGTTAAAATGATAAATTATATGTGTTTTACAATAAAAAATTTAAAGTCACAGATGTATATCAAAAGCTTCAATAAATTACTTCAGCTTACAAAAATGGCCAATACTGATTGGCTAACTAGTCTTCCTAGCTCTCCATTTTTAGTTATGGCACATATACTAACACCTTAACTCTAAAATGAACTTGAATAAACTCTTCTGGTTGATAATAAGACAGAGTTCCTGTGGGCAGCAGAGCTGTTTCAGTACATAAGCTTACCTAGGCTAATTCAAAGCTTGCACTAGCCACTAGACTGTTCTGTCTAATGGCTGTCAATTATAATGGCAAGATAACTGGCGGTAATGTTGAGAGGGAAAAAAGATACAAGATAGTTCTTTCTATAAGTAAATGTGTTGAAAGAATTCTATATAAACTAAACAAGCACCAAAGAATCCTTTAGAAAGAGCACCTTTTCTTAATTAGGAACTTGTCTAGATTCTTTTAAAAACAATTTCCTTCAGCAAAACCAACCAATAAAAATGCATATACTCATCATATATAAACATCATCTCCCAAACAATCTGTATCTTAGTATGGGGCAATAATGCTAGACTATCATAACCTTGTATTCTTTTCAAAATACCTGATTTCATATCTCAAACATGACTACTCAAATTTGATACACTTTAAACACAGACATGTGTATATATATCACAAACTGTAGGAATCCTTTTGAAAACTGAATGAAGAGTAGTTTAGTATAACAACCAAAGTTCTGACCACAACTTACAGCCCCATAGTATCTACACCCACACCTTCCACGGTATCTCTTTTGACCCCAACTCTTCTCTCCCTTGCCATCCTGGGCTCCAACCACACTGAACTGCTTTCTCTTCCCAGCATGTCAGGCATGCTCCTACCTTACAGCCTTTGTATTGGCTGTCCCTTTGTTAGAAGACTTGGATCCCATGTATCTGCATAGCTAATCCTCTCACCTCCAAATCTTAACTCAAATGTCATTTTCTCAGTGAAGCCTACTCCAACCTGCTACTTATGATTTTATTGTCCCCATCCAACCAACAGATACACTCCCACCATTTGCCTCTACCCTGTTGTACTTCTCCATTCATTCACAGAATGTAATACTATCTTACCTACTACATAAGGTACTTACTAGTTTCTCATTTCCTGTCTTGTCTAAAATGTAAGCTCCACCAAGAAGGAATCTATTATTCACCAATGAATCCCAAGCACCAAGAATAGTGTGTGACCCATGGCAAACACTTAATAAAAATTTGTTGAATAATTGAATAAATAGCAGGGCTCTTAAGTACAATAAGCCAATGTGAGTTAAAATTCAAATAGACATGATTCTAGAGTTGCATGAGGAAATGACAACTATACTTTGATCTACATGACTTACTATAAAGCTGGTGCCTTTCCAGGCACTTCTGGATCTCTGAACTCATTTCTTTAGTGCTACGGATTATACAAAGTAACTTTGTATTAAAATACGGACTTACTGGGAGGATGGAAAGGGGGAAAACGAATATTCAAAGTAGTAGTTGGGCTACTGAGGTCTGAGTCAAAAGACTGTGTGGTAGTCAGCTTCAAAGATGGCCCTCAGTTATTGCTGCCTTCTGATAGTCACACTCTTTTCTAATACCCTCTAAACCTAACCAAGGAAGTGAAAGACCTATACCCTGAAAACTACAGACACTCTTAAGAGAAATTAAAGAGGTCACTAAGAAATAGAAACTCATCCCATGCTCCTGGCTAGGAAGAATTAATATCGTCAAAATGGCCATCCTGCCCAAAGCAATGTACATATTCGATGCAATCCCTATCAAATTACCAACAGCATTCTTCAATGAACTGGAACAAATAGTTTAAAAATTCATATGGAACCACCAAAGACCCCGAATAGCCAAAGCAAGCCTGAGAAGGAAGAATAAAGTGGGGGGGATCTCACTCCCCAACTTCAAGCTCTACTACAAAGCCACAGTAATCAAGACATTTTGGTACTGGCACAAGAACAGAGCCACAGACCAGTGGAACAGAATAGAGACTCCAGACATTAACCCAAACATATATGGCCAGTTAATATTTGATAAAGGAGCCATGGACATACAATGGGGAAATGACAGTCTCTTCAACAGATGGTGCTGGCAAAACTGGACAGCTACATGTAAGAGACTGATACTGGATCACTGTCTAACCCCATACACAAAAGTAAATTCGAAATGGATCAAAGACCTGAATGTAAGTCATGAAACCATAAAACTCTTAGAAAAAAACAGGCAAAAATCTCATGGACATAAGCATGAGTGACTTCTTCATGAACATATCTCCCCGGGCAAGGGAAACAAAAGCAAAAATGAACAAGTGGGACTATATCAAGCTAAAAAACTTCTGTACAGCAGAGGACACCATCAATAGAACAAAAAGGTAAGGTATCCTACAGTATGGGAGAACATATTCATAAATGACAGATCCGATAAAGGATTGACATCCAAAATATATAAAGAGCTCACGCACCTCAACAAACAAAAAGCAAATAATCCAATTAAAAAATGGGCAGAGGAGCTGAATAGACAGTTCTCTAAAGAAGAAATTCATATGGCCAACAGACACATGAAAAGATGCTCCACATCGCTTGTCATCAGATAAATGCAAATTAAAACCACAATGAGATATCACTCACACCAGTAAGGATCGCCATCATAGAAAAGACAAACAACAAATGTTGGTGAAGTTGTGGAGAAAGGGCAACTCTCCTACACTGCTGGTGGAAATGTAAATTAGTTCAACCATTGTGGAAAGCAGTATGGAGGTTCCTCAAAATGCTCAAAATAGAAATACCATTTGACCCAGGAATTCCACTTCTAGGAATTTACCCTAAGAATGCAGCACTCCAGTTTGAAAAAGACAGATGCACCCCTATGTTTATCGCTGCACTATTTACAATAGCCAAGATATGGAAGCAACTTAAATGTCCATCAGTAGATGAATGGATAAAGAAGATGTGGTACATATACACAATGGAATATTACTCAGCCATAAGAAAAAAATAGATCCTATCATTTGCAACAACATGGATGGAGCTAGAGGGTATTATGCTCAGTGAAATAAGCCAGGTGGAGAGAGACAAGTACCAAATGATTTCACTCATATGTGGAGTATAAGAACAAAGAAAAACTGAAGGAACAAAACAGCAGCACAATCACAGAACCCAAGAATGGACTAACAGTTACGAAACAGATAGGGACTGAGGAGGATGGGCGGGAAGGGAGGCATAAGGGCAGGGAAAAAGAAAGGGGGCATTACGATTAGCATGTGTAATGTGGGGGGTGACAGGGAGGGCTGTGCAACACAGAGAAGTAGTGATGCTACAGCATCTTACTACACTGATGGACAGTGACTGTAGTGGGGTTTGTGGGGGGGACTTGGTGAAGGGGGAGTCTAGTAAACATAATGTTCTTCATGTAATTGTAGATTAATGATACCAAAAAAAACCCAGTGCTGGACAGAGAAGACAAGTAGTGACTCTATAGCATCTTACTATGCTGACCAACAGTCACTGCAATGGGATGTGGGGGGGACTTGATAATATGGGTGAATGTAGTAACCACAATGTTGCTCATGTGAAACCTTCATAAGATTGTGTATCAATGATACCTTAATAAAAAAAAGGTGCTGGTTGTTCGACAGTTTCTGCCCCCAGACAGGGATAAACAAATGTAAAATCACTGCCTGTAAACATTTAGCTTTGTTGTCATTTATCAAATATTGAGTGCTTCCTTTCTTTGAAAATTAGAAATCATTTACTTGAACAAGTATCAAATGCACAAAGCAGGAAAAAATAAAATAGGGTATACAGTGTTTCTTGAATAACCTTTTCAATATTCTTTGGCTACATAACATCTAAGTAGTTTTTATTTCCTCCCCACAATGAAAACACACTATACACCTTATTCTGCACCTTCCTTTTTCCTTTAATGTATATTAGAGATCATTCTGTACCATAATTCAAGCTACCTTGAAAGTATAGAAGCACCTACATTTATTTACATCATCTCCCTACAGAAGGATATTTTAGACTGCTATCAAAATTGCTATACTCATGTCAAATTTCTATTACTGTCCAACTGGACATAAGATTCTAAATCCAAGCAACAAAGCCTCCTTTCTAAAGACATATAATAAAGTCTCTGTCACCTAACGGGCATATTACCCCATCCTTTTTTACTCCTTTTCCTAATACTGAAATAAACACGCAGATCTTCTTCAAGTTACCATGGGGTTATGTCCCCATAAATTCATCTTAATTTGAAAATATCACTAAGTTGAAATGAATTTAATATACCTAAGCTACTGAACATCAGTTTAGCCTAGTCTACCTCAACCATGCTCAGAACACTACCATTACCCTATAGTTGGGCAAAATCATCTAACAAAAAAAACTATTTTACAATGAAGTGTTGAACATCTCATGTAACTTACTGAAGACTACTGAAAGTGGAAAACAGAATGGCTGTATGGGTACAGAATGATTTTAAGCTTACTGGTTGTTTACCCTTGTGATCGTGGGGCTGACTGGCCCTGCGGCTTGCTACACTACCCAGCTACCCAGCATCATGAGACAGTATGGTACATATTGCTAGCCCTAGAACAGATCAAAATTCAAAATTCAAAGTACAGGTTCTACTGAATGCATACTGCTTATCACCACTGCACAGTCAAAAAACCAGAGATGGAACCATAATTAAGTCAGGGACCATCAGTGTAGTTGTAGCATATTATATCCCTTAAGTTTTTGTTATATTGTGGTAAAATACATGTAAACTTTATCATTCTAACCCTTTTTAAGTCCTCAGTTCAGTGGTATTCATTCATTCATAGTGCACATTTACATTGCTGTGCAAGCACTACCACCATCCATCTCCGTAACTTTCATCTTGAAAAACTGATCCTCTTTATGCATTAAATAGTAACTCCCTTTTTCCCCTCCCTGCAGCCTCTGGCAACCACCAATCTACTTTCTGTCTCTGTGATTCTGATACTAAGTGAAGGGTTCCCACCAGTAAGATGGCAAACTTCCGGCTTCTCTTCGGGGTCCTCGGTTCCCGCTGGCACCACCTGAAGCCCAATCACCTCTCGCCCCACTCCCAATCCCAGCACCTAGCCAACAGCCACCAGCCCCGTAGAAGTAACACCACAATCACCCTATGCCCCTTCCTATATGACCCGGCACCTTTCCCTAATAAAGCGGAATTCTCCAGTGAATTGCTGCTGTGTCGCTCCTTTCCTTTCATTGGTGCCGAAACCCAGGAGACGGGACACCCCAACTGGGCCCCGTCTTCCCCCCGACACCAGCAGCAGCTTGCCCTCGCCCTCTTTTTCCGGTGCTGGCTCATCACACTCACCACTCCTCTCTGGCCTTTAGGTAAGTTTTCCCCCCGGAGTGGGCCATTCTTCCCTGAGCTATCGCAGTGCCATTGACCGTGATCGTCTGGCAAGGCCCTGACGCTCGGGGATGAGGACGGAGCTCTCCCCGCCTCAGGCCTTCACGGCTGTGGCGGACCCTCAGGCCCCTCCTCCAACAGCCATAAATCCCCGCCTCAAGACTTTACGCTGCGGCGGAACTTCAGACTCCTCCTCCGACAGTCATAAACACATTCACCGTCCCTTCCATCAGTGCTGAAACTTTTTAAGCAAAATTTCCCCGGGGTGGGCCACTCTTCTTCGAGCTATCGCAGTGCCATTAACCGTGATCGTCCAGCAAGGCCCTGATGCTCGGGGACGAGGAGGGAACTCTCCCCGCCTCAGGCCTTCACGTCTGCTGCGGACCTTCAGGCCCCTCCTCCGGACAGTCATAAATCCCCGCCTCAAGCCTTCACGGCTGCGGCAGACCCTCAGGCCCCTCCTCCGACAGTCATAAATCCCCACCTCAGGCCTTCACGGCTGCGGCAGACCCTCAGGCCCCCCTCCAACAGCCATAAACGAGGTGACTCCTTTGCAGATGAGAACGCTCCCTTCCCCCCCACCTTCTGTTCCGTCCGCCAGAATCTGTTCTGTCTGCCGAAAACTCCTAGCGCTAGGTACCTCGTGACTCCAGCAAACTGCCTTCTTAGGGAAGTCTGGGTGACGACCCACACTTCCTAAGATATTCTGACTCGTGTACGAGTTTCCGCAGACCACCAAGGATCATCAGGGACGCCCTCTGTCTCCTTGTGGTCTACTTCCAGTCCAAGGATCTCCTTTCGTCTTCCCCTGTTTGTTTCTTCTCTGTCCTTTAGCCATGGGAGCCTCCTCATCCCTCCCTGAAAGTTCACCTCTGGAATGCCTGCTTAAGTACCTGGCTACCCTCTCCCTGACACCTGATATAAAACCAAAATTTCTCCGTAAATATTGCTCCCAAGATTGGCTGACATACCCCCTAGACAATAACAACCACTGGCGCGCAGGGGGAACTCTTGATCCTAACATCACTTGCAATCTCTTTAACTACTGCCAGCATCTGAAAAAATGGAACGAGATTCTCTATATCGAAGCTTTTCGCCTCCTAGCTCAAAATCCCAGCTTCTGCACCACCTGCTCCCCGCCCCAAGTTCTCCTAGCCTGCAAGCCATCTCCCTCCCCTCTACACACTCCCAGTCCCTATTCGATTACCTTTGACCCGGCCGACGAGCCCCCGCCATACAGAGTTCCCCCTTCGGCCCCTCCCCCTCTACAACCCCTCCACCCTCCGACGCCACCGCTGCCTCTTTTCCCAGGGCGGAAGCCTCCCGTCCTCTCCCTTCCCCTTCTTCACCTACAACAGCCCCTCCCCCTTCCTATACCGCCGCCACCGCTGCCTCTTTCCCCGCGGCAGAAGTCTCCCGTCCTCTCCCTCCCCCTTCCTCTACTACAATAGACCCTACCCCTTCCTCTACGGCCGCCGCTGCCTCCACCCCCACAGAAGCCTCCCGTCCTCTCCCTTCCCCCTCCCCCCTTCCTCCACCACCATCTCCTACCCCACCTCACCCCCTCCTCCTCCGTCCCCCTCACCACCCCCCATCCCGCAGATCGAGCCTGAGCCTTTCAGGACCCCTCTAACTAAGTTCCATGAACCTCCTCCGTCTTTGCCCCCTCAGACTCGGTGCCGAGGGCCTCCCAAAATTATCGCGGCTTTGCCCCCATCACCTGTTTCCCCGCACAGACTAAGACAGAAACCTTCAGTCCCACTCAGACCCGGTACCAAGGGCCTCCCAAAATTATCGCCCCCCCTCCGGGAAGTAGCACGATCCGAAGGCATCGTGCGCGTTCACGTCCCTTTCTCCTTAGGAGATTTAGCCCAACTAGAGAAACGCCTAGGTTCCTTATCCACTGATCCCACGACATACATCAGGGAGTTTCAATGGACCCTCCAGTCTTACACCTCACGCATCATGACATTTTCATGCTCCTAGCCAATACTCTCCTCCCTGAAGAGCGTAGACGAGTTTGGGACTTCGCCCAAACGCACGCTACCGAAACCCACAGGACTGACCCCACCTATCCCCCTGGCCCCACTGCTGTCCCCAAACAAGACCCACACTGGGATTATAACACCGCCGTGGGTCTCCACCCTCGAGATATTTTTGCCTCCTGCTTAATAGCAGGTCTAAAGAAGGCAGCTCGTAAAGTAGTCAGTTTTCAAAAGCTCCAAGACATAATTCAAAAGAGACGAAACCCCCTCCGAGTTCTTACACAGACTCACTCAAGCCCTATTACAGTACACCAGCCTGGACCCAGGAACAACTGAAGGAAGACATATCCTTATGACATACTTCCTAGCTCAAAGCTACCCTGACATTAAAGCTAAACTCAAAAAGTTAGAACAGGGCCCCGCTACCCCACAGACTGAGATCCTAACAGTGGCCTTTAAAGTCTTCCATAACCGGGAGGAGGAGAAAGAACGCCGTAAACAAAAGGCTGATCAGGCCAATTTCCAGATGTTGGCCCAGCTGATAAAACCACAACCTGGGCGCCCCTCTACAAACTGCCCCCCCCCAGGAGCTTGTTTCAAGTGCGGAAAAGAAGGACATTGGTCAAGGGCGTGCCCCTCCCCCAGAGCTCCTACCACCCCATGCCCTAGATGCCACAAAAAGGGCCATTGGGGGTCTGATTGCCCAACCACCTGAAGGGGAGGCTGGACGAACAACCCCCATCCTAAGCCCGCCGTAGTGGGGCTGGCAGAAGAGGATTGACAGGGCCCGGGGGCTTCTTGCCTGACCATTTTCATCACCAAACAGGAGCCCAGGGTTACTTTAACATTAGACGGTCGCCCCATCTCCTTCCTCCTAGATACAGGAGCCACCTTCTCAGTCTTGCGAGAAAACCGGGGCCCTACCACGCTTGCCATTACTCCTATAGTCACGGTAGGAGGTAAACAGATTTTCCCTTTAAACACCCCCCTTTTATATACAATCCAAGACAATCCCATACCTTTCTTCCACTCCTTCCTGCTTATGCACCAGTGTTCCATCCCTTTACTAGGAAGGGACATCCTTTCTCTCCTCCATGTTTCCATAACTATATCCACTCCCAGAGCCCCCAGTACTCCCTTTCTGATGGCCCTCATAGCCGACAACCCCCCTCTACCCAATGAAAGCTCCGGTTCCGCCCTGATACACCCTGTAAATCCCAAAGTTTGGGACATTACAAGCCCCTCCATGGCCCTATGTCCCCCTGCCTCTATCAAATTACGTGACCCCTCTCAGTATATCTGTCAGGCCCAATACCCCCTAACCACTTCAGCCCTCATAGGCCTCCAACCCATCATTCAAGATCTCTTAAACAAAAATTACCTCAGACCCACTCACTCCCCATTTAATACCCCCATATTAGCTGTTAAAAAAACCAACGGATCTTTCCGCCTTGTCCAAGACCTTCACCTCATCAACTTGGCCGTTGTCCCTATCCATCCCTTAGTTCCAAATCCATACACCCTTTTATCGCAGATCCTTGCCTCAGCATCCCACTTCTCAGTCCTAGATCTCAAGGACGCATTTTTTTCTATCCCTCTAGACCCCTCCTCCCAAGATTTTTTCGCCTTTACCTGCACGGACGCATACACCAGACATTCTGAACAACTTACTTGGACAGTTTTGCCACAAGGCTTCCGAGATAGTCCCCATATTTTTGGACAAGTCCTAGCTCAAGACCTAAAACAGTTTCATCATGATCACCCCGAGTCCACTTTATTACAATATGTAGATGATCTTCTACTCGGCAGTCCCTCGTGGGAACTGTCTCAACTTGACACTGTGTCTCTACTTAACCTTCTAGCTTCCAGAAGTTACCGGGTATCCCCTGTCAAAGCTCAAATCTCTTCCCCTTCTGTCACTTACCTTGGATTCCTTCTGTCTCAACAAAGAAAGTCCATTACCTTAGACAGAAAACGACTCCTCTCTGACCTGCCCATTCCCAAAACCAAGACAGAAATCCTTTCCTTTCTAGGCCTGGCTGGGTATTTTAGAGCGTGGATCCCTAACTTCTCCCTGTTGGCAAGACCCCTATACGACCTCAGCAAGGGCCCCCCTGAACAACCATTATCATCCTCACCCCGACACTCCTTCATTAAGCTCCGTCAAGCCCTTGCGGAAGCTCCAGCTCTCCATCTCCCTGATTTGTCAAAACCCTTCTCATTATATTCATGAGAGGTCCAGTCAAGCTCTAGGAGTCCTAGGCCAATATTATGGCCCATCCTTTGCCCCAGTAGCTTATCTCTCCAAGCAATTAGACCCCACAGTTCGGGGATGGGCCCCCTGCCTACGGGCATTAGCCGCTGGACAGCTCTTGCAGAAAGCTCATAAACTAACATTCGGAGAGCCCCTTACCATTCTGTCCCCACATCACCTAAAAGATCTCTTAACCTACAAAAGTTTACAGACTCTCCCTCCCTCCAGACTCCTGACCTTACTATCCTCTTTCCTCCAAAATCCAGACATTTCTTTCCTCCCCTGCCAGCCCCTGAATCCGGCCACTCTTCCTCCTCTACCCTACTCTCCTCATACTCCCTTGCATGATTGCCTGGAAGCCCTTCACAACTTCCTTCCGTGCCACTCCATGATCTCCGAAGGAGCCCTCTCACACTCCGACCTCATCTGGTTTACTGATGGGTCCTCCTTTAAACATGAGGGCACCCACTACTCAAGATACGCAGTAGTGTCCCTCGAAGATGTCATTGAGGCGCGAGCCCTACCCCCTGGTACAACCAATCAGCAGGCATAACTCATTGCAGCCACCAGAGCTTGCACTCTGGCCCGGGACACGTCTCTCACATTGTACACTGACTCCAAGTACGTATTCCACATTCTCTTGTCTCACACGGCAGTATGGAAAGAACGAGGCCTCCTCACCACAAAAGGAAATTCCATAACTAATTCAGCCTTAATTACTAAACTTCTAGAGGTTCACAACTCCCACACCGACTAGGCATAGTCCACTGCAAATCACATCAAAAGGATGACTCCCCCATTGCAAGAGGTAACAACAAAGCCGACAGAGTAGCCCGGTCAGTTGCCCTATCAGAAGACACACCAGACAACAATCCATCTGCCCTTGCAGTTTTAGCCTTATCACAAGACACCCTCTGCTCCCAGGACAAAGAGTCTCTCTTCCGCCTCTTACATGATCTGTTCCATCCCAGCCCCCAATCCTTGATCCATTTTTTACAATCTTTTTTTCCTCTCTCTCCTGAAGACAAAACCCTACTTAACCAAATCACCTGCAAGTGCACCATCTGCCAACGCACTAACCCTAATACCCCCTCAAGGCCCGACCCTTCCCTGCTCATCAAGCAAGGGGTAATGTCCCCACTGCAGATTGGCAAATAGACTTCACTAACATGCCCCCCGTACGGCATACCAGATACCTACTCGTGTTAGTAGATACATTTTCAGGATGGGTGGAGCTTTCCCCACCACTAACAAACGAGCGTCCGCGGTTGCCTCTATCCTCCTCACCCAGATCTTTCCTAGGTTCGGGATGCCCACTTCCCTCCAATCAGATAACGGCCCTGAGTTCACTGCCCAAATTATCCAGAACTTCTCCAAGTCACTCTTGCTCCCCTGGCATTTACATTGTCCTTATCGATCACAGGCTTCGGGAAAAGTAGAAAGAACCAATAGGACTCTAAAGGACATCCTGACCAAACTATCTCTAGAACTACACCTTGACTGGGTTTGCTTACTTCCCTTAGCTCTACTCCGCATTCGAGCCCTCCCAAAGAAACCTTCCTTCTTGTCGCCCTTTGATATCATGTACGGCCGCCCGATTCTACCCCCGGGGCTCCCTTCCCACAAAGGACCAATTCCTCCCAATATGGCCCTTCCACTACTCTCTCTCCTCCGCACTGAATTGTGGAAATATCAGGATTGGCTCCTTCCTGATCCATCCGCCTCCCAAAATCCTCCTGTCTTACAGCCCAGCCAACTAGTGTTTTATAAGCCACCAGAGGATCAGCCCTCTCTCACCCCAAAATAGGAAGGTCCACACCCAGTTATTCTCTGCACCCCCTCGGCCGCCAAGCTCTCACTGCCTGATAACTCTGTCACCCCTTGGATTCATATCTCCAGGTTGAAACCAAATACCCAAGACCCACCTTCTCTGGACACCCAAGATCTATCAGTCACAATCCAGAGTCCTTCGGATACAGCCCAAGACGCTGTCTACTCTACCACGCCTCATCCCTCTGGTCCCTTGAAGCTCCGCATCTCCCGTGCACCCCCTTTGCCATCCATACCCGAATCATGACTTTTTCCTCCTTTACTGCTCTCTCGCTTTTTTTCCTCATTCCTATTGTCTTCCCCGCCACCCCACCCTCCTTTGTATGGCAATTCAAAGTCAGGCAGACTTACACACAGCATCAAACAAAAGTTACTGCCCTCATTGCCACATCAAACTGCCCTCTGAAAGGCTGCTCTAAGCCTTTGTACCTCCACTTTCCTCCCTCCACCGAAGTGTTCACTTACAGCTACCTTTATTCTCCCTTCCTCTGCTTCCTCTATGACCAAAGACAAGCCTATTGCAAGTGATGGCAAGACACCTATGGGGGATGTCCCTACTGGTCTTGCGCCATTCACTACATGGGTGACTTCCAGTACCCACAGTATTACTCCTCCAACCGTTTCATGAAATATCCCAACGTTTCATTCTCCTTATCAATCCCAGATCCCTGGGACTCTTGATGGGCTGCTGGAGTCACAGCCTCAGTTTACTACGGGGGGTCCTCGACCCCCCACGGTACCCTTCATATCTCTCAAGAGTATGTTCCCTCTCGCTCCCCGATCTCTCAAGTTGCATCAGATATCAGACATTCCGAAAAAGTCATTATCCAAATTCTTGATGGCGCCTCTTCATCTTCTTATTCCTCCTACTCTTGGTTACAGCTCATTCAAGACACCACCGTCTTTCTCAACCACACCCTCAACACCGCCAATTGTTTCTTGTGCGCATCACTACAGCGCCCACTGCTGGCCACCGTGCCCCTCAATATTTCCAACTACTCTTTCCATGCAGAAGGACAACCCCTCTGCCCCCTGGCAGACATATCCCTATGGGAACCAGAATACGCAGATAATCTCACCATCTACCACTGTGTAGGCCCAACTCCATCCCCCTCCAGCGCACTTCACTGCCCCTCTATCTACACCCCTACCTCCGACTCTAAGACTTTTACACAACCGGGCACTTCTTTTGGTGTAATGGCAGTCTTTTCAACTCACTGCCTCTCAACTCCGATACACCCTGCATTCTCGTCACTCTAATCCCACAGCTTACACTTTACAGCATGGCGGAATTCCTTGAACTCCAACCTCCCTTGCCCTCGCGCACAAAAAGGGCTGCTTTCCTTCCCATCATGGTCGGTATCTCTTTGATCACCTCAGCCATTGGGGCAGGGTTTTCGGGAGAAGCCTTGGGTCACTCTCTATTGGCAGTTAGAGATCTCGATGCCAAAATTGAGGGACCCTGACATCCACTGCCAATTCCCTAGCCTCTCTCCAAAGACAGGTCACTTCGCTAGCTAAAGTCACCCTTCAAAACCGGCGGGCCCTAGATCTGCTTACAGCCGAGAAGGGCGGCACCTACATCTTTCTTCGGGAAGAGTGCTGCTATAACATCATCGAATCCGGCACTCTAGAAACTGACATCACCAAACTCACCGACCTTGCCTCCAGTCTCCACTCTGCTTCCAATTCCAACCCATTCTCTTCAATACTAACAAACCCCCTCCTTACCTGGGTCTGGCCCATTGTAGGCCGCATAATAGTCATTCTTCTCGTCTGTCTCTTCTTACCCTGTATAATAAAGTTCATCAAATCCCAAGTCGGAGAAATCTCTAATCAAGCTTTCAACCAGCTTTTACTCAGGAACTACCAGCTTCTGGCCACAGAAGATCCCTCACCCTCATGTAACCTCCTCACCACACGCTGAGATGGACCCCTCTCTCCGCTGGAAACTGTTCCTAGAAACAATGGCTGCAGACACCTGGCTCCTGACACCCATATCCTCTTGGCACCATTGGAATCAACACGTCCTCGACCTATGGTTACAGGGAACCTTCATTGATTTCCAACCTGAAGAAGTCCACATCTACTCATCCTTACTGTGGGGAGTCCTATCAACCCTTTCCTCCCAATCCTCAAGCCCTCACTCCCTTCTCTGCCCCTGTTCAGCAAGAAGCAGTCAGAGAAAAAGCAACGTCCACAACCCCATAGAGGAGAAAGGGGGGAATGAAGGGTCCCCACCACTAAGCAGGCAAACTTCCAGCTTCTCTTCGGGGTCCTCGGTTACCGCCGGTGCCACCTGAAGCCCAATCACCTCTCGCCCCCCCTCCCAATCCCAGCACCTAGCCAACAGCCACCAGCCCTGTAGAAGTAACACCACAATCACCCTATGCCCCTTCCTATATAACCCAGCACCTTTCCCTAATAAAGCGGAATTCTCTGGTGAATTGCTGCTGTGTGTCGCTCCTTTCCTTTCACTAAGTATCATATATAATTGGTATACAGAGTTTCAATCTTTAAAGCAGTTGGTTTTCAAAGCACTGATTTTCATATAATACAATCAAGGTATATGACTAAGTAGATGTTATGGGTTAAAGTGTCCTCTCCAAATCTGTATGTGGAAGTCCTAATGCCCAATACCTCAAAATGTGACCTTACTGGGAAAGTCATTTTCTATAGATATAATTAGCTAAGATGAGGCCATAATGGAGCAGAGTGGGCCCCCAATCTAGTATAACTAACTGTTGTCTTCTTATTTATAAAAGAGGGAACTTGTACACAGACAGAGAGAAAATGCTATGTGAGGACTGGAGTTATGCTGTCACAAGCCAAAGAACTACCAAATGTTAGAAGAAAGGTCTGGAACAGATCCTTCCTTAGCGCTTTCAAAGGGAGGCATGGCCCTGCCAACAGATTGATTTTGGATGTCTAATTTCTAAAACTGCAATAATAAATTAATTTTGTTCTAATTCTCCCAGTTTGTGGTATTTTATTAATGGCAGCCCTAGGAAACTAATACAGTAGGTATGAACCCGACTTTGCACATATGGTTACCGCCAATTAGGAAAGCACACCACTGCTTGCTCTTAGGGCCACACAACTTACTTTACTTCTGTGGTAAATTCAGAAGATACCAACACTTGGCACAGAATAAATTCATAACTACGAGTACTAAAGGTGTACTGAAAAGCTTTAGAAATAAGATTTAAATATCAATATTTGACTATAATTAACACTGGTGAATATGTCCTACAAATTGCCTAGTAATATTTGTATTTTATCATTTGATCTCCTTCAACTAAATCAGTATTTTTCCTTTATCCAAAGAAAATTACTGGTTTGGGCAAAAGACCAAGTTTTTCTTTTCTTTTTTTATACTTCATACATTGCTTTTGTTGAAAATAAATGTAGTCACTTTTGATCTTTATCTTCTGTTAATGGCTTATTGTTCCCCTTCTATCTAGCAATTTTTGAGTGACTTAAACAGTTTTTGGAAACACTAACCACTTTTACTCACTTGCTGAATCCTGAGTTCAGAATTTTTTTTCTTTTCGAGATGAATATAAAAGCACCTAAAAGGCAAGGAAAATGTTCTTCCTGTGATAAGGAAAAATAAAAAGAATATTGCAGTAAGCACAGAGCCCTCACTTGTACCATATGCTTTAGTATTCAAAATTACTCAAATGAACCAAGCTATTCTAAAAAAAATCATAAGAACATTATCAAAAACTCTTCTAGGAAAAATCAGAAAGAAGTTACCTTCTACCTGCACTGGTATTAGTTTTATAAAGATGTCAAAACTCTTGGAGCAGTGGTCCTCAAGTTCTTATAGAACACTGTTACCTTTGAGAATCCCATTATGTTATGGACCCTCTTCTCCCCACAAAAGACCTTTGCTTTAGTATAGATGATCACTCCCCTCTGTAAGTAGGGAGGAAGAATACTCTGTTCCTTTCCTTTGCACCGTATCTTCTTTCTTCTTTCGGACAAAATGAAAAAAAAAACAAACTACTTCCGACAAAAGCATCAGAAAGGTCTTAGGTACAAGTGTTTATTTACCTGATATTTTCAGCTCTGTCAAATCCAGGGCCAGCAGAGAACATACTAGTAATATTCACTTGTATTATGACATGCCATTTGAACTGGACCCAACTGACCTGCCAGCTTTATATAAGCTTCAACTCAGAAACATCACAAAGGGAACCTTTCTCAGAATTTAACTGAAAGATCAAATGAGGGGTTACAGCAATTCACATTACAGAAAAAATACCCCATGAAGTTAAATAAGAACCGAATACAAATGCTGACAGTATTATACTTTGCAACCCCACATTACACAAATTACGTTCTAGACTTCTCATTCTCTACAAAAAGATTTTTAAAAATTGTACACTGACTCCTTTAGTTCTGGAAAACAACAGTAAATTCTCCCGAGACCGGGAGTCAGCCCAGATTAATGCGCCATTAGGCATTTACTGGGTCATACAAGGACAAAGCTGCTTACTCAGATCTTAGAAGTTTGTAAATTGGGAATGGGAACGAATGAATGGATACAGCGAAGATAGTAAGAGAACCTGCACCACATTCAGACACGTACGTTTTAAAATCCCGGGGGGAACCTGGTACACCAAATCTCAAGGTCAACGGACCAGGTACACTAACACTTAGGGCCGCAATAACCCTCAATTTGAGCAACCTCAGGCAAAACCTTGGGCAGGCAATAAGTAGAAATAAATCAATAAAGATATTTTTCAGAAAATAAACCTATGGCCGATATAGCAGCTGCCAGATACACACCAGCGTAGGTGCAATCACCGGGAAACAAGCCGAAAGCACAAGGACAGCCAAAGGCAGGACACTGAGAAGGGCAGTGGCGGGTCTAGGACGGAGCAGCGAGGCCACACACCCGGGAAGGCGAAGGCGGCAGCCCTGGGGCAGCTAGCAAGGAAACCGCGCCCAGCCGAGGCCGCGCGGGTTGCGGACAGGCTCTGCGCGCTCCCATACCCCGGTCAGGTTAGCGGCGCCACCTCCCGCTTGTTCCTGAGTCTTTGGCTTTCTCATCTTACCTCGCATCAGCCATCAAGAGCACTCGACCGCCCTGGGGCCGAGCTGGCCCCGGCCCCAAAGGCCAGCTAGCAGCAGTGCACCTCACGCCGCCATCTTTGCTCCTTCCCAAGTCCGCCAACCCTGCGGCGGCCGTTTCCACAAGTCCCGCCACCACTGCTGCTGCTGAGTGCTGATTGGATAACGGCGTGCGTAGCCGCACTGTATTGTCGTTATAGGTTGGTTGGCATGTACGTCAATCAATAGCACCGCCCCACTCTTTCTGTCCTTGTTTTTGTCAGATTGGGTCTCGGGGTTCCCAATAGGGAAAAACGCTTTTGTTAATTCATTTGTTGGGAATGTAAAATTGTTTTCGCATGGAAACAGTGTCACTTCGGGGTAAAATAGTCTGACTAGTCCCACGATTATTTTAAGCGATTATTAGTAGTATAGTTTCAGTATAGGTGAAAATATACTACCACTAATTTCATTCTCAGACCCAGAAGTTTTTAATCCTATGCATAACACAGCAATTAGTGAGACAGGGACCATAGATGTAGTCAGAATAGAGTGAAGGCCTCCGGAGGGGGAGGGCGGGATATTTGCAGTCAGAGCAATGTAACTACATGCAAGGAAACCACCCCCCTGCTAAAACTCTATGTTAAACATTGAGCATTAGAATCATTCTTCAGTGAAATCAGTTAATGTTCCCCAGATAAAGAAGAGTAGCACGTTTTATTATGCTAATCATTTGTAACCATGTGTAAGATTCACTTTAGCATACTAACAGGCCCAGGCCTATGTGCTGTCTTTCCTCCTTCAGATCTGACAGGTAATTCTGCAAACTGAGCGACTAACTTAGCATGCAGACCCAGCTGTAGATGGCATGGTAAAAGGCAAGAAGAATTCCATCTTAAAGATAAGATTGCATTTTAATACCCAGGAAGTTCAAGAGGCAAGATTCTTTAGCAAGTAGACAATACCTCAGCCCACCTTGGGGGCTGGGCAGGCAGCCTTTTGATATGCTCCCAGACCAAGGCGCCAGTGTCCCAGAGAGAAATCAAGGCAAGAAATTCCTTACAGTTAAGTTAATTTTTAATATTCAGGGATCACTTAACAAGTCCCCACCCCTAAGTTTTTTCATGTTCTCGAAAAATCCTCAACTGCCTATAAAACCCCCTAGACAATGCACCACTACGGACTCTTCTTGTCCCCTCCTGGCGTGAGCCGGGAGCTCTGTCCTTTCACTTTATCTCTAAATAAAAGCCTGTACCTGGCATCTGACAATTTTGTTGCTTCCTACACCAAACTGTAGTGTTCTTGAGATTCTTTCTTCAGTGATTGTTCCAGAAGTGGGTAATTGGGAACTCGTCTTTCCGGGTGTTCCTGGGCAGCAGGTGGGGTATGTCCTCAAATGCCACTAAGGCCGTCATCTGGGCTGCTTCATGGAACAGAGTCCTAAAACTATACCTTCCTGAGATCCAGTTTCCTGCATCTTCTGATGAGGCCAAGGGATCTCTTACAGAAGGTTACTGTAAAGGGCATCAATGGAAAAATCTATACCTAATAGCATATTTAATACTGATACTTCATACTTTCCCTTTAAGTTGAGAAACAAGGCAAGGACACAAGGCTGCCTCCACTTCTATTCAACATCATGGTAGACGGTGTGGCCAGTGCGAAAAGGCATCCAGATTGGAAGAAGTAAAACTTGCTTTATTCACAGGTGACATGATCCTCTATAGAAACTCACATGGAATAGGAGAATGTATATGTTTATTTAGCAAGGTTGCAGGATACAAGCTCAGTATACAAAAATCAGTATTTCTGTATATAAATAAAAATTAAATTAACAACTGCATTTACAATAACATCAAAAAGAATGAAATACTTAGGAAAACTTTCAATAAACTAAGTCCAAGATTTATTTCCTGAGAACCGCAAAGCATGTTGATAGAAATGAAGAACCAAATAATTGAAGAGATTTTCCATGTCCATGGATTGTTAGACTCAATATTGTTAAGATGGCAATTCTCAAACTGGTTTGATTCAATGTTACAAAAATCCCAGCACTTTTTTTTTGTAGAAAAAAAAAAGCTGACAAGCTGATGCTGAAATGTATATGGAAAAAAAAGAGACCTAGAATAACTATGACAATATCGAAAAAGAAAAAACGTTGGAGGAATTACATTGATTTTAACACTGACTAAAAAGCTAAATTAAGATAGTGTTGTATTTCATAAGGATAGGCATATAGAATCAGTGGAACAGAATTGAGCATCCTGAAGCAAACCTTTACAATTATGGCTAATTTTTTTTTTAATCAAGATGCCAAAATAATTTAATGGGGAAAGGATAGTCTCTTCAATCCAGGATTTCGGCAGGGACAATTGATACTTAGTTTAGTTATTAAAGTATTAAACTACTTACATACTTGCTGTAAGATAAATTCTATCCTAAAGCAGCAGGCGAAGAGAGGCAACAAAGGGCCAGGCAGTTTATTTGAGCACAATTCCCAGGTGATGTTCCCCAGTCTATGGAAATGGAGGCTGGGGAAGTCGCACTCAGCAGGGCAGGCAGCCAGTTTTTAAAGAAGGTAGGGGGAGGCAGAGCTTAGATTTACAGTGCCACGAGGATTGCTAGCCTAAGGCACATTTTTCAGGTTGGGAAGGGGCAGCAGCCGGGGACTTTGGCACATCATCAGTGTCTGACGTGCTCACTCCTCCCTCTGGTGCCTCCAATCTTACATTCCAGCCTTTTGGTCATAATGGGCGATGACCTGATCTGAGTACTTCCGACTGACAAGGGGCATCATGAGGGGGGGAGGTTTCTTAGCATGTAGTTACATTGTTCTGACTGCAAACATCTTGCCCTGCATTTTCTAGAGGCTCTCATCCCATCCTGTCTAAGCCCACGGTTCCCATCTCATTTTCTCTTCTACAGATAGAGGCTCTAGCTGCTGCTAGGGAAAGGGGGTGATGACCGCTCTGGCTGCTTCATGCGGAGAAGGGGAGCAGTAAAGGGTGCAGCTAGGTTTCTATCACTGGTCAGCTGAGAGGGCTTCCGAAGGTTGGCGCTTCTATTCTGGAAGGACAAACTTGATGAGATTAAGAAAGCATGGCTGAATATGAGAACTAGAAATATGAAGAGTCTAATTGAGAATCATAACCAGGTATCATGGGGAAACTAGAATTCTGGATTGAGTCTACATCTCAATGACTAGTATTAGGATTTAGTATAGATAAAAGACTGCATTATTGAAACAATACTTTTCTCTAAAATCACCCTTATTTTTATTAGAAGTAGCTAGATTATTATAAGTTGGCTTGATTATTTGCATAAGTGCAGCAAGAAGAGTTATTAATTACATGGGATTTTTTAAATGTGCTTTGCTGGAACTTTTCATCAGGAATTTCAGATTGAACTTTTAAAGGCCTCTTGAGGCCAGACAGCCAAGTCAGACTTGCCATCAAGTTGTGCCTGCAGTACCTGTACATTTGGGTGAATTCCTCTCTTCTTGAGGTTCTCAAGACATTCCTGAGGTTCCTGCACTTGCCAGGAAGTGACCTTCTTTACTCACCTGGTAAGGCTGCTGGGAACTCTGTAAGCAAGGTACCAGGTCAGTTTTTCTACGGGGCTTTGTTGACTTTATAAAGTCAATCTTAGTTCCTTAAAGCTGTCTGTTCATATCTGACTTTACACACGTGTCTCTCAGGTTTGATGTTCTAGTCAAAGCCTTGGTAATATAACCATTGTTTTTAATTAGTCCTCTTACAAGGAAAGCAGATTCTTATTGAACTTGTGCAAATAAACATACTGCTATGAAATATAAAAATAGTTTCTGAGAGTTTTTAAATTCTGGAGGGATCAGGTAGAGAGAAAGATAAAGTTTCAATTCTGCTTATAAAGGCAGTCATTTACTACACTGTTGTCAGCTTAAGAGAAAAAGCTTAAAACACTTTATCAACAACATTTGAAATAAAAAGCCACAAAATCATCTTCTTTAGTTTACTTAATCTTATGTAACTAATACCTGTTCTGCTGAAATCTAGTTCTTTACTAGTTTAGGAATAATAAAACAGTGAGTATAGATGACAAAAGACTTACAAATGATAATGGTTAAAGATCTGATGAGAGCTTACTGTAAGACAGTTGTCATAAGGAAATTTGGATATTTCTGTAACACAAAACATTCAGTAACAAAGCTTAGCATCATTCCTTTTGACAGTGCTTTCTAGGTAAATATATATCAGATAAATAAGCCAAATTAGCCAAATATTTCCTCCAATGAGAAAAAAATTCCTCTGATATGTTCCAGTGGCCCTCTGGAAAACATCAGAGTTAACTAGAGGTAAAAGAACCTTTTTGCAATTTTTCAACATTAAGAGCAGACTAACAGTTTAAGAAAACTTTGTCTTTTTACCTGAAAACAAAATTCTAATTTTGCTGTGCACTTGATATCAAGACTCACTTGCTTTAATTTCACATAGCATGACTATATCAATTTTTCTACAAGCTTTCTACAACTTTCTCTTTACATTCAGTGTCCTCCCCCTTTAAATAAATAGCTGTACTTAAAACAATTACTTTTTTTTACCCTAAACAAAATGTGAAGGGCCCCCACCAGTAAAATGGCAACTTCCAGCTTCTCTTCGGGGTCCTCAGATCCTGCCGGCGCCACCTGAAGCCCAATCACCTCTCGCACCCCCTCCCAATCCCAGCACCTAGCCAATAGACACCAGCCCTGTAGAAGTAACACCACAATCACCCCATGCTCCTTCCTATATAACCCAGCACCTTTCCCTAATAAAGCGGAATTCTCCAGTGAATTGCTGCTGTGTGTCGCTCCTTTCCTTTCATTGTTGCCAAAACCCGGGAGATGGGACACCCCAACTGGGCCCCGTCTTCCCCCCGACACCAGCAGCAGCTTGCCCTTGTCCTCTTTTTCCGGCGCTGGCTCATGACACTCACCACTCCTCTCTGGCCTTTAGGTAAGTTTTCCCCCCGGAGCGGGCCGCTCTTTCCTGAGCTATCGCAGCACCATTGACCGTGATCGTCCGGCAAGGCCCTGACGCTCGGGGACGAGGAGGGAACTCTCCCCATCTGAGGCCTTCACGGCTGCGGCGGACCCTCAGGCCCCTCCTCTGACAGTCATAAATGCACTCACCATCCCTTCCATCAGTGCCGAAACTTTTTAAGCAAAATTTCCCCAGGGTGGGCCACTCTCCCCAGAGCTATCACAGTGCCATTGACCGTGATTGTCTGGCAAGGCCCTGATGCTTGGGGACAAGGAGGGAACTCTCCCCGCCTCAGGCCTTCATGGCTGCAGTGGACCCTCAGGCCCCCCTCCAACAGCCATAAATGAGGTGACTCCTTTGCGGATGAGAACGCACCCTTTTTTCCCCCCTCCTCCTTCTGTTCCATCCGCCGAAATCCGTTCTGTCTGCTGAAAATTCCTAGTACTAGGTACCTCGTGACTCTGGCACTCTGCCTTCTTAGAGAAGTCTGGGTGACAACCCACACTTCCTAAGAAATTCCGATTCGTATCCGAGTTTCCGCAGACCACCAAGGATCATTGGGGACGCCCTTTGTCTCCTTGTGGTCTGCTTCCGGTCCGAGGATCTCCGTTCGTCTTCCCCTGTTTGTCTCCTTCTCTGTCCTTTAGCCATGGGAGCCTCCTCATCCCTCCCTGAAAGTTCACCTCTTGAATGCCTGCTTAAGCATCTGGCTACCCTCTCCCTGACGCCTGATATAAAACCAAAACTTCTCTGTAAATACTGCTCCCAAGATTGGCCGACATACCCCCTAGACAGTAACAACCAATGGCCCGCAGGGGGCACTCTTGATCCTAACATTACTCATGATCTTTTTAACTACTGCCAGCGCCTGAAAAAATGGAAGGAGATTCCCTATATCGAAGCTTTTCACCTCCTAGCTCAAAATCCCAGCCTCTGCACCACCTGCTCCCCGTCCCAAGTTCTCCTAGCCTGCAGGCCGTCTCCCTCCCCTCCACACAGTCCCAGTCCCTCTTCGATTAACTTTGACCCGGCCAACGAGTCTCCGCCATACAGGCTTCCCCCTTTGGCCCCTCCCCCTCCTCAACCCCTCCGCCCTCCACCGCAGGGACTGCCTCCACCCCTGCAGGAGCCTCCCGTCCTCTCCCTTCCCCCTCCTCTCCTCCCTCCACCACCATCTCCTACCCCACCTCCCCCCCTCCTGCTCCATCCCCCTCACCTCCCCCTGTCCCGGAGATCAAGCCTGAGCCTTTCAGCCCCCCTCTAACTAAGTTCCAGGAGCCTCCTCCGTCTTTGCCCCCTCAGACTCGGTCCCGAGGGCCTCCCAAAATTATCACGTCTTTGCCCCCATCACCTGTTTCACCCCCACAACCTGAGCCAGAACCCTTCAGTCCCCCTCAGACTCGGTCCCGAGGGCCTCCCAAAATTATTGCCCCCCTCCGGGAGGTGGAGAGACCCGAACGCATCATGCGTGTTCATGTCCCTTTCTCCTTAGGAGATTTAGCCCAACTAGAGAAACGCCTAGGTTCCTTTTCCACTGATCCCATGACATATATCAGGGAGTTTCAATGGACCCTCCAGTCTTACAGCCTCACACATCACGACATTTTCATGCTCCTGGCCAATACTCTCCTTCCTGAAGAGCGTAGACGAGTTTGGGACTTCGCCCAAACGCACGCTACCAAAATCTACAGGACTGACCCCACCTATCCCCCTGGCCCCACTGCTGTCCCCAAACAAGACCCACACTGGGATTATAACACTGCTGTGGGTCTCCACTCTCGAGATATTTTTGCCTCCGGCTTAATGCAGGTCTGAAAAAGGCAGCTCATAAAGTAGTCAATTTTCAAAAGCTCCAAGACATAATTCAAAAGAGAGACGAAACCCCCTCCAAGTTCTTAGACAGACTCACTCAAGCCCTATTGCAGTATACCAGCCTGGACCCAGAAACACCTGAAGAAAGACATGTCCTTATTACATACTTCCTAGCTCAAAGCTACCCCGACATTAAAGCTAAACTCAAAAAGTTAGAACAGGGCCCCGCTACCCCACAGACTGAGATCCTAACAGTGGCCTTTAAAGTCTTCCATAACCGGGAGGAGGAGAAAGAACGCCGTAAACAAAAGGCTGATCAGGCCAATTTCCAGATGTTGGCCCAGCTGATAAAACCACAACCTGGGTGCCCCTCTACAAACAATCCCCCCCCCAGGAGCTTCCTTCAAGTGCGGAAAAGAGGGACATTGGTCAAGGGCGTGCCCCTCCCCCAGAGCTCCTACCACCCCATGCCCCAGATGCCACAAAATGGGCCACTGGGGGTCTGATTGCCCAACCACCCGAAGGGGAGGCTTGACGAACAACCCCCATCCTAAGCCCGCCATTGTGGGGCTGGCAGAAGAAGATTGATGGGGCCCGGGGGCTTCTCACCTGACCATTTCCATCACCAAACAGGAGCCCAGGGTTACTTTAACATTAGACGGTAGCCCCATCTCCTTCCTCCTAGATACAGTAGCCACCTTGTCAGTCTTGTGAGAATACAGGGACCCTACCACGCCTGCCATTACTCCTATAGTCAGGGTAGGAGGTAAACAGATTTTCCCTTTAAACCACCCCCCTTTTATATACAATCCAAGACAATCCCATACCTTTCTTCCACTCCTTCCTGCTTATGCCCCAGTGTCCCATCCCTTTACTAGGAAGGGACATCCTTTCTCTCCTCCATGTTTCCATAACTGTATCCACTCCCACAGCCCCCAGTACTCCCTTTCTGATGGCCCTCATAGCTGACAACCCCCCTCTACCCAATGAAAGCTCCGGTTCCGCCCTCATACACCCTGTAAATCCCAAAGTTTGGGACATTACAAGCCCCTCTGTGGCCCTATGTCCTCCTCCTTCTATCAAATTACGTGACCCCTCTCAGTATATCTGTCAGGCCCAATACCCCCTAACCACTTCAGCCCTCATAGGCCTGCAACCCATCATTCAAGATCTCTTAAACAAACATTACCTCAGACCCACTCACTCCCCATTTAATACCCCCATATTAGCTGTTAAAAAAACCAATGGATCTTTCCACCTTGTCCAAGCCCTTCGCCTCATCAACATGGCCGTTGTCCCTATCCATCCCTTAGTTCCAAATCCATACACTCTTTTATCGCAGATCCCTGCCTCGGCATCCCACTTCTCAGTCCTAGATCTCAAAGACGCATTTTTTTCTATCCCTCTGGACCCCTCCTCCCAAGATTTTTTTGCTTTCACCTGGACGGACCCATGCACGAGACATTCTGAACAACTTACTTGGACAGTTTTGCCACAAGGCTTCCGAGATAGTCCCCATATTTTTGGACAAGTCCTAGCTCAGGACCTCAAACAGTTTCATCATGATTACTCCAAGTCCACTTTATTAGAATATGTAGACGATCTTCTACTCTGCAGTCCCTCGTGGGAACTGTCTCAACTTGACACTGCCTCCCTACTTAACCTGCTAGCTTCCAGAACTTACCGGGTATCCACCGTCAAAGCTCAAATCTCTTCCCCTTCTGTCACTTACCTTGGATTCCTTCTGTCTCAACAAAGAAAGTCCATTACCTTAGACAGAAAATGACTCCTCTCTGACCTGCCCATTCCCAAAACCAAGACAGAAATCCTTTCCTTTCTAGGTCTGGCTGGGTATTTTAGAGCATGGATCCCTAACTTCTCCCTGTTGGCAAGACCCCTATACGATCTCAGCAAGGGCCCCCCTGAAGAACCATTATCATCCTCACCCCGACACTCCTTCATTAAGCTCTGTCAAGCCCTTGTGGAAGCTCCAGCTCTCCATCTCCCTGATTTGTTGAAACCCTTCTCATTATACATTCATGAGAGGTCCAACCAAGTTCTAGGAGTCCTAGGCCAATATTATGGCCCATCCTTTGCCCCAGTAGCTTATCTCTCCAAGCAATTAGACCCCACAGTTTGGGGATGGGCCCCCTGCCTACGGGCATTAGCCACTGGGCAGCTCTTGCAGAAAGAAGCTCATAAACTAACATTCAGGGCGCCCCTTACCATTCTGTCCCCACATCAATCACCTAAAGGATCTCTTAACCTACAAAAGTTTACAGACTTTCCCTCCCTCCAGACTCCTGACCTTACTGTCCTCTTTCCTCCAAAATCCCGTTCACCCCCTTTGCCATCCATACCCGAATCATGACTTTTTCCTCCTTTACCGCTCTCTTGCTTTTTTTCCTCATTCCTATTGTCTTCCCCGCCACCCCAGCCTCCTTTGTATGGTGATTCAAAGTCAGACAAACTTACACACAGCACCAAACAAAAGTTACTGCCCTCATTGCCACATCAGACTGCCCTCTGAAAAGCTGCTCTGAGCCTTTATACCTCCACTTTCCTCCCTCCACCGAAGTGTTCACTAGCAGCTACCCTAATTCTCCCTACCTCTGCTTCCTCTATGACCAAAAACAAGCCTATTGCAGGCGATAGCCAGACACCTACGGGGGATGTCCCTACTGGTCTTGCGCCATTCACTACATGGGTAACTCCCAGTACCCACAGTATTACTACTCCAACCATTTCATGAAATATCCCAATGGCTTATTCTCCTTATCAATCCCAGATCCCTGGGACTCTCGATGGGCTGCCGGAGTCACAGCCCCAGTTTACTACGGGGTGTCCTCGACCCCCCATGGTACCCTTCATATCTCTCGAAAGTATGTTCCCTCTCACTCCCAGATCTCTCAAGTTGCATCAGATATCGGACATTCCGAAAAAGTCATTATCCAAACTCTTGACGGTGCCTCTTCATCTTCTTATTCCTCCTACTCTTGGTTACAGCTCATTCAAGACACCACCATCTTTCTGAACCACACCCTCAACACCGCCAATTGTTTCTTGAGCGCATCACTACAGTGCCCACTTCTGGCCGCTGTGCCCCTTAATATTTCCAACTACTCCTTCCATGCAGAAAGACAACCCCTCTGCCCCCTGGCAGACATACCCCTATGAGAACCAGAATACGCAGATAATCTCACCATCCACCACTGTGTAGGCCCGACTCCACCCCCCTCCAGTGCACTTCACTGCCTCCCAACTCCAGCACACCCTGCATTCTCGTCACCCTAATCCCACAGCTTACACTTTACAGCATGGCGGAATTCCTTGAGCTCCAACCTCCTTTGCCCTCGCGCACAAAAAGGGATGCTTTCCTTCCCATCATGGTCGCTATCTCTTTGACCACCTCAGCCATTGAGGCAGGATTTTCTGGGGGAACCTTGGGTCACTCTCTATGGGCAGTTAGAGATCTCAATGCCAAACTTGAGGGGGCCCTGACATCCACTGCCAATTCCCTGGCCTCTCTCCAAGGACAGGTCACTTCACTAGCTAAAGTCACCCTTCAAAACCGGTGGGCCTTAGATCTGCTTACAGCCGAGAAGGGTGGCACCTACATCTTTCTTCGGGAAGAGTGCTGCTATTACATCAACAAATCCAGCATTGTAGAAACTGACATTACCAAACTCACCGACCTTGCCTCCAGCCTCCACTCTGCTTCCAATTCCAACCCATTCTCTTCAATACTAACAAACCCCCTCCTTACCTGGGTCTGGCCCATTGCAGGCCCCATAATAATCATTCTTCTTGCCTGTCTCTTCTTACCCTGTATAATAAAGTTCATCAAATCCCAAGTCGGAAAAATCTCTAATCAAGCTTTCAACCAGCTTTTACTCAGGAACTACCAGCTTCTGGCCACAGAAGATCCCTCACCCTCATGTAACCTCCTCACCACACGCTGAGATGGACCCCTCTCTCTGCTGGAAACTGTTCCTGGAAACAATGGCCACAGACGCCTGGCTCCTGACACCCATATCCTCTTGGCACCATTGGAATCACAGGTCCTCGACCTATGGTTACAGGGAACCTTTATTGATTTCCAACCTGAAGAAGTCCACATCTACTCATCCTTACTGTGGGGAGTCCTATCAACCCTTTCCTCCCAATCCTCAAGCCCTCACTCCCTTCTCCGCCCCCATTCAGCAGGAAGCAGTCAAAGAGAAAGCAACGTCCACAACCCCATAGAGGAGAAAGGGGGGAATGAAGGGCCCCTACCAGTAAGATGGTGAACTTCTGGCTTCTCTTCGGGGGTCCTCGGTTCCCGCCGGCACCACCTGAAGCCCAATCACCTCTCGACCCCCTCCCAATCCCAGCACCTAGCCAATAGACACCAGCCCCTTAGAAGTAACACCACAATCACCCCATGCCCCTTCCTATATAACCCAGCACCTTTCCCTAATAAAGCAGATTTCTCCGGAGAATTGCTGCTGTGTGTCGCTCCTTTCCTTTCAAAATGAATTTCCAGTCTTTATACTTTCTCTTATTAAAACACATATCTTTAGCATAAAGAAATATTTTCCTTATTATATTAAGTAGTTTTCATTAGAACTTAAGACTATTACTTTAACTTTCAGTGAACACTGAAAAATAGACCAGTGTAAACTGTTACATTAGCATTCTTCAGATTGATACATCTATGAACATACATTATCACTTTTGGAAATGTGCTTTACAGCATAATTTCTCATTAGGCACAAAATATGTCCATATAACTTAGCAAACTTTAAGAATTTTGGTTTCTACAAAAATTCTCAGGCTGTTTGCATATATATATATATATATATATGTATATATATATATATATACACTGTTATACATTAATACAGTATTATTATTAAGATGTTTATTTGCTACACTTGCTTACTTATATTTAGCAACCATGCTAGATTACTTACAAAACTTTTACCAACCATTAGACAAAGTCAAGCTTTTCTTTAAGCATCTTGAAATGTTTAACAGATAACATCAACTTAAATGACTAAGTAAACTTTGGCAGCTGATAACTATAAGGACATAGCTGTTTCAGTTAAACTTAAATTATCATTAATGCTGAATATTTTTTATTAGATTTTCTGGGAGTTTTAGAATTCCCAATTTTTACAAGCACTAGTTTTTAAATCAATTTTTATTAATACCATCCAGAGGTAGGAAAATATTTTTCATTTACACACTTAGACACACAAACATACAAATTAGGACATAATGACTACAGTTAGCAACACTCTTCATATAAAAACATATACACAGACAAACTGATATAAAGATTTGAGTTACTGATATTTAATTGCTTTCTTTCTTTTTTAGCTTCTTGTCCATGGCTTCCAGAACTGGATGGTGTGAGGAGCGTGTTCCGGTGGGGTAAGAGCGGTGAAGGCGGAAGGTGAGTGGGAGGGGGTGATGCAGCCACCAGAAGAGGAGAGGAGCAGGAAGGTGGCATGGCTGGGAACAAATGACTTGAAGATGGCAGCGACGTGGGGGACGACAAAGAGCTTAAAGATGGTGGCAGAGAGGGTGGGTGTAGCGAGCTGAGAGAGGTGGGAGACTAAGGTTCTTTGCTGGATCTAAAATGGAAGGACTGGGCAGAGTAAGAAGCTGACAATCCTTAACTGGAGATCAGGCCAGGAGTACTTGAGTCATTGAACACTTAACATAAAGGTCTGGGTTGGAGTGCAAAGTCCAAAAAGCCTGCACATATGGGATTTCACCCCACTCTCCACTCTGGTGGCAATAATTAGTCAAGTCGGTGAGGCGGCCAAAATTGAAAGTTCCCTCAGGGGACCAGCGAGATTGATTGTCCATGGGATACTGAGGACCTGTCTCAGAGCAAAGAAAAACTAGCTTCCGTTTGCGAACTTCCTGGGACAAACATAGAGTAGCCAAATTAGAAATGAGACACCGCAACGGGGTCTCAGCCTCTGCTTTTGAGGGCTGGTTCCCCATGTCTGTCACCCTCCCAACTAATCCCTCTGAGAGGAGTGCCCAGCGTCCCAAGCATGCCAAGTCAGGGGAGATGTCCTGGGAGCCTGGGTGAGGGACATCTCCCACATCGCAGGGCCAGAGGTGGGCCGGATGCCCGCAGACATCTTGGGGGCTGGGTTAGGGATGTCTTCCACACCGCAGGGCCAGGGGTGGTCCGGATGCCTCAGAGGGTGGACCAAATGCCCTAACCTGGACATAGCTATGATTTTGAATGGACCAGGTGAAACAGTGTTGGGAAGGGAGACAGACCGGGGGAAACTGAGGGACTCACCGGAAAACAGTCCACGCAGCAGAGAGCAGGCTGAGGTCCTGGGTCGGGGAAGGAGGGGGCAGGGCCTCCGATGGTCAGTTGGGGCCCCACACTCATGCTCCTTCCTGGGTTTTTCAGCACCAAATGTAAAATAAATTCTATCCAAAATAAGCAGGCGACTAGAGGCAACAAAGGGCCAGGTAGATTATTTTAGTGTAATTCCCTGGCGATGTTCCCCAGTCTATGGAAATGGAGGCTGGGGAAGTCACACTCAGCAGGACAGGCAGCGAGTTTTTAAAGTAGGTAGGGGGAGGCAGAGCTTAGATTTACAGCCGCAGGAGGATTGGGTAGCCTAAGGCACATTTTTCAGGTTGGGAGAGGGCAGCAGCCGGAGACTTTGGCATGTCATCAGTGTCCGATGTGCTCACTCCTCCCTCTGGTGCCTCCAACCTTACACTTGCTAAAGAGCAGCCATTGTCCAAAACCCAAATTGTCCTCCCCTGCCCCATCTCTTACTCAGGACCCTCCCAGACTTCCCTCTATCCAGCAACTGAAGGGTTTATTGCCTAGCATAATAGAGGATCTCCATGACTCTGCTCCAGCCCTGCATTCTGATTATCAGTGCAGTATCAATTGTAAAATATTTTGAAAATCTCTCCCAAATAGAAGTATTTTTCTTCCTGTGGGACAGGAAACTAGGAAAGAGCCAAAAACAAAACCACAAAATAGTGTCAACTGGGATAATAGAGATTCTTTATCATTTATTTCCTCTTCATGACCACTCCCCTTCATGTTTAAAAATTCTGCAGATATACCTGTGTTCCTTAAAAAAAGCCAAATATAAATACAAAGGACTTTTGTAAAATACTGTTATATCTACTTGGAGAACCTAATAATTATGTTATGAAATAAAAGGCAGGGACTCTAGATCATCTAGGTAAAGTTCTTTGCAATTTAGGAATTCTGAAAATTCCCTGACAAAAATAGTCAATCAAGGTTTTGCTTAAGCAATTCTAGTAACAAAGGGTTAGGGAATGCACTAGTTTTGGGGATATCCTGTTCCGCACTACAGCAGTTAAATTATTAGGAAATTCTTCCTTGGGATATTGATGCCGGAGTTCTTGTTCATGAAGCTGAAGAATGAGCTTCACAAACTCTCAAGGTAGGAGAGCAAGGTACAGGCTTTTATTTAGAGATAAAGTGAAAGGACAGAGCTCCCAGGTCATGCCTGGAGGGAACAAGAGAGTCTGTGAAGGTGCATTGTCTAGGGGTTTTATAGGCAATTGAAGATTTTTGAGAATGTGATAAAAAAGGCTTAGGGGTGTGGATTTGTACCACCTGCCCTGCCCTCAAGGTGGGCTGGGCTATTGTCTGTTTGCTAGGGCTCTTTACAGTGAAGTCACATGCTGAGATACCCTTCTGGAACACTCAGACATTCCAGGCCAAGTTGCTCCTGGCCTTTTGACCTTTAACTGATCTCACTGAAGATGTCTATATTGTTAGTCTGGTTTCTTTTCCCTATAGAATTAGTGTGACCCTGACTTTGCATAATGCTTAACACAGAGTTTCAATAGGGACTTCTTGGCCCATTGTTACATTGCTGTGACTGTAAATATTCTGCCCTGCTTTTCCTGGAGGCCCTCATCTTACTCTGACTACACCCACACTCTCTGTCTCAATATGGTAGAATCTGTCAGCCTGTCACTTCCATCCACTGTTAATAAATCTTAGCATGTGGCAGGCACTCATTTTATCCTTGCAGCACCCTATGAAGCTGGTATTGTTATCATCATCATCATAATCCTCATTTTACAGTTGAGGAAAAGGACACAGAAGAGTTATGTGAATTGCCCAAGTTCATGTGCCTGGTTAAGTGACAGAACCAGGATGTAAACCCACCCGATCTATTTCCAAGGTCTTTTGGTGGGGATTTTGGTTTGGAGATGCAGGGAAGTCAGAGTACAAGGTGAGGAAGGAATTAATTGAAACGAGACTGTTAAGTAATGACAGAATAGAATAATAAATGGAGATCATTGTATAGCTGCTCAGCATGGGGCACGTCCCCTGCTAACTCCTCAAGCCAGTGTCACCTGGCGTCCAGTGTCTGCTTGGATCTGCAGTGCATGGGAACAGAGTCCCTACCACCCCAGAATTTGGGGGAGCCGCAGAGCACTGGATGGCATGAGATTATATTCTGCGAACTTCCTATAGGTAAAGAAAGGAGACTTTCAGTCAGGTTACTAAAAAGCATGACTGCAAGTTGCAGTTCCTGGTCACCTAGGCGGCAGTAATTTGCAAGCCCACATTTGAGCTCTCAGCAGCCCCTCCCTACTTGTCTGAGATAGGACAGAGAGAGTAAAGGTTTGAGCTGAAATCTGGAGGATTAGAATGAAAAAGCAAAGTAACAAGGACACTTAACACCAGAAAAGTGCAGACACAAAATGTTTAAGTTGAACAGTGAGAAGTATATTTAAAGCAAAAAGGTGCACACTAGGAGAAAGGGGGGTGTGGGCTACCTCAAAGAAGAAGCTCCCATAAGGGTTTAGGGCCTAGAGTTTTATAGGCGGTTGAGGATTTTCAGGAAAGTGACAAGGGCCAGGTGCAGACCAGCCAAATTTCCCCAGAATGTTCATCTTTGATAAGATGTTATGTTTCTTCTTTTTTTTAACTTAACACAAGAAATACACTGCTTTGATTCCTTTCCAGGATATCAGCTTCTGTCTGGAAGTTTATCAATCAAGACTGTCTGCCTTGCCTCCAATGTGGGCTGAGCCACCATCCGTTTGATTAAAATGCAATCTTAGCTTTAAGATAGAATTCTTCCTGAATAAGCTGGGCCTTTTAGCAGGTGCTAAAGTAAATCTTACAATGGTATGTTCTAACTGACACAGTGAAAACATAAGCTGTGCTGATATACTTTTATCTGGGGAGTATTCAAACTTCTAGGCCAAGTTGCTTCTGGCCTTTGAGCTTTCTATTTTTAACTGGTTAACTCTGAGTCCTTTCTAGCGGGCTTACCGGCCTTATTCTCTTTCCACCCCACTCATCTCTGCTTTTCTGCATAACAGGTCCAATGCTCTTAAATTCTGCATTAAACTACCTAATCCTGTCTTTGAAAAAATAACACAGAGGCATTTAAGGACAGGTACTTAGCTATCTGACATACAAATATATCTACTTTCTTTTTATAAAGCCTCAGTTCCTACAATTGCCTAAGATATTAAGTTGGTCTGAAACCCTCACTATTTTGCTTCCTAGGAATACATCATTTTGTCAATGTCCCTAAAAGGTGATGGTCTTCAAACTTGTGATATCTTAAAATATACAGGTGCCTCTTGCTTGCCCTCTCTTATTTAGTCCCAGGAATTTACATTTATCCTTGTTAAAAATCTAGATGGTTGGAGAGTGAAATGATTAAGAGCATGGACTCTGCAATGAGCTCCTGGGTTTGAATCCAGGCTCTACCACTAACTAGCTGTATGACTTTGATCTTGGAAAAAAAATCATTTAGCCTCTGTGTGCCTTTATCTCTCACCTGTAAAATGGTGATAATAACTGTACTTGCTTCCTAAGGTCACTGTGAGGATCAGGATTACCATCTTTCAAGCACACAGAACAGTACCTTGCATATAGTAAAAGCCACATAAAGGTTGGCCATTATTGATTGATATGTTAGGATAATTTAGTCTCTATTTTCCCACGGAGGTATTAACTACTTTTACAGCTTTATGTTACCACTTTCATGCCTTTGTCTTTGGTTGTTGAAGACTGGACAGCTGACAGAAAAGCCCATGGCATGGTATGAAAGGTTTCCCTAAAGTCTGATACCAATCTTCTATTTTAAACAGCTATATTGAGATATAATTCACATGACATACAATTCATCCATCTGAAATGTAAAATTCAGTGAATTTAGGATATTCACAAAATAGTGCATCCATCAGCACAACTAATTTTAGAACATTTTCACTACTCCAAAAAGAAACCCCACACCTCTTAACTGTCACTCCCCAATTTACTTCCTCTGGAATCTGGAATCATGCAATATTTGTCTCTTTGTGACTGATTTATTTCACTTAGCATAATGGCCTCAAGGTTTAACCACTGTTGAAGCATGTGTCAGAATTTCTTTCCATTTTAAGGCTTAATGATATTTCTTTGTATGTATATACCACATTTTATTTTTCCATTCATGTGTTGATGTACATTTAGGTTGTTTCCACCTTTGGCTATTGTGAATAATGTTACTATGAATACAAATATTTCTTTAAGACCCTGCTTCCAATTCTTCTTGGTATATACCCAGAAGTGGAATTTCTGGATCACAGGGTAATACTCTTCTTAATTTTTTTAGGAACTGCCATAGTTTCCCACAGCAGCAATACCATCTCACATTCCCACCAACAGTGTCCAAGGGGTCATAACTTGTTTATTACTGAATTGTAATTTATATATTGTAGGTACAAGTCCTTATCAGATACATGATCTGCAAATATGTTCTCCCATTCTGTAGGTTGTCTTTTCACTTTTTTTATTATTTTTTATTTTTCTGTTTTTATTATTTTTTTATTTTTTTGATTTTGGTATCATTAATCTACAATTACATGAAGAACATTATGTTTACTAGGCTCCCCCCTTCACCAAGTCCCCCCCACATACGCCTTAACAGTCACTGTCCATCTGCTTAGTAAGATGCTGTAAGTTCACTACTTGTCTTCTCTGTATTGCACAGCCCTCCCTGTAATGCCCATGCACTATACATGCCAAAGCTTGTAATGCCCCCTTTCTTTTTCCCCACCCTTATCCCTCCCTTTCCTCCCATCCTCCCCAGTCCCTTTCCCTTTGGTAACTATTAGTCCATTCTTGAGTTCTGTGATTCTGCTGCTGTTTTGTTCCTTCAGTTTTCCTTTGTTCTAATACTACACATATGAGTGAAATCATTTGGTACATGTCTTTCTCTGCCTGGCTTATTTCACTGAGCATAATACCCACTAGCTCCATTCATGGTGTTGCAAATGGTAGGATCTGTTTTTTTCTGATGGCTGCATAATATTCAATTGTGTATATGTACCACCTCTTCTTTATCCATTCATCTACTGATGGACATTTAGGTTGCTTCCATATCTAGGCTATTGTAAATAGTGCAGTGATAAACATAGGGGTGTATCTGACTTTTTCAAACTGGAGTGCTGAATTCTTGGGGTAAATTCCTAGAAGTGGAATTCCTGGGTCAAATGGTATTTCTATTTTGAGCATTCTGAGGAACCTCCATACTGTTTTCCACAATGGTTGAACTAATTTACATTCCCACCAGCAGTGTGGGAGGGTTCCCCTTTCTCCACAACCTCACCAACATTTGTTGCTGTTTGTCTTTTCGATGATGGCGATCCTTACTGGTGTGAGGTGATATCTCATTGTGGTTTTAATTTGCATTTCTCTGATGATTAGTGATGTGGAGCATCTTTTCATGTGCCTGTTGGCCATCTGGATTTCTTCTTTAGAGAACTGTCTATTCAGCTCCTCTGCCCATTTTTTAATTGGATTATTTGCTTTTTGTTTGTTGAGGTGTGTGAGCTCTTTATATATTTTGGATGTCAATCCTTTATCGGATCTGTCATTTATGAATATATTCTCCCATACTGTAGGATACCTTTTTGTTCTATTGATGGTGTCCTTTGCTCTACAGAAGCTCTTTAGCTTGATATAGTCCCACTTGTTCATTTTTGCCTTTGTTTCCCTTGCCTGGGGAGATATGTTCATGAAGAAGTCACTCATGCTTATGTCCATGAGATTTTTGCCTGTGTTTTTTTCCTAAGAGTTTTATGGTTTCATGACTTACATTCAGGTCTTTGATCCATTTCGAATTTACTTTTGTGTATGGGGTTAGACAGTGATCCAGTTTCATTCTCTTACATGTAGCTGTCCAGTTTTGCCAGCACCATCTGTTGAAGAGACAGTCATTTCCCCATTGTATGTCCATGGCTCCTTTATCATATATTAATCGGCCATATATGTTTGGGTTAAAGTCTGGAGTCTCTAATCTGTTCCACTGGTCTGTGGCTCTGTTCTTGTGCCAGCACCAAATTGTCTTCATTACTGTGGCTTTGCAGTAGAGCTTGAAGTTGGGGAGTGAGATCCCCCCACTTTATTCTTCCTTCTCAGGATTGCTTTGGCTATTCGGGGTCTTTGATGGTTCCATATGAATTTTTGAACTATTTGTTCCAGTTCATTGAAGAATGCTGTTGGTAATTTGATAGGGATTGCACCGAATATGTACATTGCTTTGGGCAGGATGGCCATTTTGACGATCTAGCCAGAAGCATGGGATGAGTTTCCATTTGTTGTGACCTCTTTAATTTCTCTTAAGAGTGTCTTGTAGTTTTCAGGGTATAGGTCTTTCACTTTCTTGATTAGGTTTTTTCCTAGCTATTTTATTCTTTTTTATGCAATTGTGAATTGAATTGTTTTTCCTGATTTCTCTTTCTATTAGTTCATTGTTAGTGTATAGGAAAAGTACAGATTTCTGTGTGTTAATTTTCTATCCTGCAACTTTGCTGAATTTTGATATTAGTTCTAGTAGTTTTGCAGTGGAGTCTTTAGGGTTTTTTATGTACAGTATCATGTCATCGCAAATAGTGACAGTTTAACTTCTTCTTTACCAATCTGGATTCCTTGTATTTCTTTGTTTTGTCTGATTGCTGTGGCTAGGACCTCCAGTATCACGTTGAATAACAGTGGGGAGAGTGGGCATCCCTGTCTTGTTCCCGATCTCAGAGGAAAAAGTTTCAGCCTCTCACTGTTCAGTATGATGTTAGCTGTGGTTTGAACATGTATGGCCTTTATTATGTTGACGTACTTGCCCTCTATGCCCATTTTGTTGAGAGTTTTTTTATCATGAATGGATGTTGAATTTTGTCAAATGCTTTTTCAGCATCTATGGAGATGATCATGTGGTTTTTGTCTTTCTTTTTGATGATGTTGGATTTTTTAATGTTGTACCATCCTTGCATCCCTGGGATGAATCCCACTTGGTCATGGTGTATGATCCTCTTGATGTATTTTTGAATTTGGTATGCTAATATTTTGTTGAGTATTTTTGCATCTACATTCATCAGGGATATTGGTCTGTAGTTTTCTTTTTTGGTGGGGTCTTTGCCTGGTTTTGGTATTAGGGTGATGTTGGCTTCATAGAATGAGTTTGGGAGTATTGCCTCCTCTTCTATTTTTTGGAAAACTTTAAGGAGAATGGGTGTTATGTCTTCTCTGTGTGTCTGATAAAATTCCGAGGTAAATCCATCTGGCCCGGGGTTTTGTTCTTGGGTAGTTTTTTGATTACTGATTCAATTTCATTGCTGGTGATTGGTCTGTTTAGATTTTCTGTTTCTTTCTGGGTCAGTCTTGGAAGATTGTATTTTTCTAGGAAGTTGTCCATTTCTCCTAGGTTTTCCAGCTTGTTAGCAAATAGGTTTTCATAGTATTCTCTAATAATTCTTTTTATTTCTTTGGGGTCTGTCGTGATTTTTCCTTTCTCGTTTCTGATTCTGTTGATGTGTGTTGATTCTCTTTTTCTCTTAATAAGTCTGGCTAGAGGCTAATCTATTTTATTTTCTTGAGAACCAGCTCTTGGTTTCATTGATTTTTTCTATTGTTTTATTCTTCTCAATTTTATTTATTTCTTCTCTGATCTTTATTATGTTCCTCTGTCTACTGACCTTAGGCCTCATTTGTTCTTCTTTTTCCAATTTTGATAATTGTGACATTAGACTATTCATTTGGGATTGTTCTTCTTTCTTTAAATATGCCTGGATTGCTATATACTTTGCTATTAAGACTGCTTTTGCTGCGTCCCACAGAAGTTGATGCTTTGTGTTGTTGTTGTCATTTGTTTCCATACATTGTTGGATCTCCATTTTAATTTGGTCATTGATCCATTGATTATTTAGGAGCATGTTGTTAAGCTTCCATGTGTTTGTAAGCCTTTTTGCTTTCTTTGTACAATTTATTTCTAGTTTTATACCTCTGTGGTCTGAAAAGTTGGTTGGTAGGATTTCAATCTTTTGAATTTACTGAGGTTCTTTTTGTGGCCTAGTATGTGGTCTATTCTGGAGAATGTTCCATGTGCACTTGAGAAGAATGTGTATCCTGTTGCTTTTGGATATAGAGTTCTATAGATGTCTATTAGGTCCATCTGTTCTAGTGTGTTGTTCAGTGCCTCTGTGTCCTTACTTATTTTCTGTCTAGTGGATCTGTCCTTTGGAGTGAGTGGTGTCTTAATGTCTCCCAAAATGAATGCATTGCATTCTATTTCCTCCTTTAATTCTGTTAGTATTTGTTTCACATATATTGGTGCTCCTGTATTGGGTGCATATATGTTTATAATGGTTATATCCTCTTGTTGGACTGAGCCCTTTATCATTATGTAATGTCCTTCTTTATCTTTTGTTACTTTCTCTATTTTGAAGTCTATTTTGTCTGATACTAGTATTGCAACACCTGCTTTTTTTCTCTCTGTTGTTTGCATGAAATATCTTTCTTCATCCCTTGACTTTCAATCTTTGCATGTCTTTGGGTTTGAGGTGAGTCTTTTGTAAGCAGCATGTAGATGGGTCTTGCTTTTTTATCCATTCTATTACTCTGTGTCTTTTGATTGGTGCATTCAGTCCATTTACATTTAGGGTGATTATTGAAAGATATGTGCTTATTGCCATTGCAGGCTTTAGATTTGTGGTTACCAAAGGTTCAAGGTTAGCTTGTTTACTACCTTACTGTCTGACCTCACTCACTTATTGAGCTGTTATAAACACAGTCTGATGATTATTTCTTTCCCTTCTTTTTCCTCCTCCTCCATTCTTCATATGTTGTGTGTTTTGTTCTGTGCTCTTTTTAGGAGTGCTCCTATCTAGAGCAGTCCCTCTAAGATACCCTGTAGAGGTGGTTTGTGGGAGGCAAATTTCTTCAGCTTTTGCTTGTCTGGGAATTGTTTAATCCATCTGTCATATTTAAATGATAATCATGCAGGATACAGTATCCTTGGTTCAAGGTTCCTCTGTTTCATTGCATTAAATATATCATGCCATTCTCTTCTGGCCTGTAAGGTTTCTGCTGAGAAGTCTGATGATAGCCTGATGGGTTTTCCTTTGTAGGTGACCTTTTTCTCTCTCTGGCTGCCTTTAATACTCTGTCCTTGTCCTAGATCTTTGCCATTTTAATTATTATGTGTCTTGGTGTTGTCCTCTTTGGATCCCGTCTCTCGGGAGTTTTGTGTGCCTCCATAGTCTGAGCAACTATTTCCTCTCCCAGTTTGGGGAAGTTCTCAGCAATTATATCTTCAAAGACACTTTCTATCCCTTTCTCTCTCTTCTTCTTCTTCTGGTACCCCTATAATGCGGATATTGTTCCTTTTGGATTGGTCACACAGTTCTCTTAATATTGTTTCATTCCTGGAGATCCTTTTATCTCTCTCTGCATCAGCTTCTATGCATTCCTGTTCTCTGGTTTCTATTCCATCAATGGCCTCTTGCATCTTGTCCATTCTGCTTATTAATCCTTCCAGAGTTTGTTTCACTTCTGTAATCTCCCTCTGGATGTCTGTAATCTCCCTTCGGACGTCTGTAATCTCCCTCCAGACTTCATCTCTTAGCTCTTGCATATTTCTCTGCAGCTCTGTCAGCATGTTTATGATTTTTATATTGAATTCTTTTTCAGGGACATTGGTTAGGTCTGCCTCTGCAGATCCTTTCTCAGGTGTTGTTTGAAGTATCTTGGACTGGACCAAATTTTTGTGCCTTTTCATGGTGATAGCAGTGGCTGTAGGCAGGTTGTGGGTGTGTCAGCTGGGAGAACAAAGTCCTTTCCTGCTTGCTGGATGCCTTGCCCTTCTCCGCTGCCTGTGTCAGTTACCCACACTCCTGGAGTATCCACCAGGTTAGTTCCCTAAGCGGGGTGTCCATCAGAGCAGCGCACAGCCCTGCGGAGAGAGGCAAGCTCGCCAGGTGTGCTCCTCTGTGCTAGCAGCGACCCTGCCAGGCAGCTCTGTGTCAACAGTGGCCTTTGGGTCTGTCCCGGGTGGCTGTGCCTTGCTCTGGGATTCCAGTCAGCTGCTGGGATCGTGCCTGCTCCCTCTGGCTCTGCTGCAGTTGCGTACGGGCCTCTACCAGGCTCCTCTGGCTCCCCTGCTGCTGGTGTGCGCCAGCCACACCCGGGCTGTTTGGTCACACTGCAGCAGGCTTGCACAAGCCTCTCCTGGTCTCCTCTGGTGCCGTTGGCGTATGGATCTGCTCCTGGTCCCTTCCGGTGCCTTCGCCCCTGGCTCACGCTGCCACTCTCCTGCTACTGGGCTGGTGTGTCAGGGTCCACACCAGTTGGAGGAATGACTGGCAGGCTGCTTAGTGCCGTGGGGGGCTTCAGAGCTGTACTGCCTCCCCGGGGTTTAGGGCGCCTAAGTTTCTCTGAGATTCCCAGCTGCTGGCTGGAACTTCATCCAGCTATGAGGTCCCTGTCTCTTTAAGCAGAAAGCACTTGCTTTTCTTTTGTCTCAGGGGCACCGGTTGCGGGGACCTGCCCACAGGTTTTGCTTTTCCGTTTCTCTAATATCCAGCACCCCATGCACCTTGTGTGTGCATTCCAGGTTTGGATTTCTAGAGCTGGTTGTTCAGCAGTTCTGGGCTTTCACTCCCTCCCCGTTCTGACTCCTTTCTTCCTGCCGGGGTTTGGGATGGAGGAGCTTTTGGGTCCCACCTGGCCATGGCTTGTATCTTACCCCCTTCATGTGATGCTGAGTTCTCTCAGATGTAGGTGTATCCTTGCTGTTGTACTGCATCCACTGGTGTCTCTTTAGGAATAGTTGTATTTATTGTATTTTCATAAATATATATGTTTTGAGGAGGAGATTTCCTCTGAACTACTCATGCTGCAATCTTCCCGTGATTCCCTTTTCACTTTCTTGATGGTGTCCTTTGAACCATGAAAATTTAAAATTTTGATGATGTCCAGTTTACTTTTTAGCTTGTTATTTGTGCTTTTGGTGTCATATCTAAGAAGCCATTGCCTAATCCAAAGTCATGAAAATTCATGCTTTTTTTTCCTGTAAGTTTTATAGTTTTAGCTCTTACATTTAGGTCTTTTATACATTTTTAATTATTTTTTGTATGTGGTAGGTGTAAGATAAATTCTAGCCAAAATAAGCAGGCGACAAGAGACAACAAAGGGCCAGGCAGTTTATTTGAGCGTAATTCCTGGGTGATGTTCCCAGGTCTGGCTATCACAGGCCGGAGAAGTCACACTCAGCATGGCAGGCAGCGAGTTTTTAAAGAAGGCAGGGGGAGGGAGAGCAAAGGTATACAGTGGCATGGGGATTGGCTTGCCTAGGGTATGTGGGGGTCTCTCATTGGCCTTTAGCCAGGTACTGGAATGTTACCACTACTCTTCTAGCTTGGGGGAGGGCTCTAGTTAGTCTATCAGACTCTGGAATGTTGTCAGACCAGAACCTGTTGGTCTCTTCACCTTGTTTGGTGAGGCCTGAGCTTGTCCAGCAGGCTCACCCCTTTCCCTGGAGCCTCCAGCCTTTTGGTCATAACAGGCAACGACTTGATCTGGCTACTCTGGCTGACAAGGGGCATTGCGGGTTCAATTTCCTAGCATGTAGTTACATTGCTCTGACTGCAAATATCCTGCCTTGCTTTTTCCAGAGGCTTTCACCTTATTCTGTCTAAGCCTATGGTTCCTGTCTCATTTTCTCCTCTACAGATGGAGACCCTAGCTGCTGCTAGGGAAAGAGGGTGATGACTGCTCTGGATGCTTCATGCTGAGAGGGGATGCAGTAAAGGGTGCAGCTAGGTTTCCATCACTGGTCAGTTGAGAGGGCCTCGGAATTTTAGCGCTTCTATTCTGGGTTTCATTTCTATTACTATTTGCAATTTTGTGGCTTCTAGGTAAGATAGAACAAATTCTGTTATTAGGTTAAATAGCAACATCTGGAGTTGGATTTTCTATTCTGGAAGGACAAACTTGATGAGATTAAGAATGCATGGCTGAATATGAGAACTAGAAATATGAAGAGTCTAATTGAGAATCATAGCCAGGTATCATGGGGAAACTAGAATTCTGGATCGAGTCTACATCTCAATGACTAGTATTAGGATTTAGTATAGATAAGACTGCATTACTGAAACAATACTTTTCTCTAAAATCACCCTCATTTTTATTAGAAGTAGCTAAATTAAGAAAATAATTAACAGTTGGCCTGATTATCTGCATAAGTGCAGCAAGAAGAGTAATTGATTACATGGAATTTTTTAAATGTGCTTTGCTGGAACTTTTCATCAGGAATTTCAGATTGAACTTTTAAATGCCTCTTGAGGCCAGACAGCCAAGCCAGACTTGCCATCAGGTTGTGCCTGCAGTACCTGTACATTTGGGTGAATTCCTCTCTTTTTGAGGTTTCTAAGGCATTCCTGAGGTTCCTGCACTTGCCAGGAAGTGGCCTTCTTTACTCACCTGGTAAGGCTGCTGGGAACTCTGTAAGCAAGGTACCAGGCCAGTTTTATAGTCAATCTTAGTTCCTTAAAGCTGTCTGTTCATATCTGACTTTACACACGTGTCTCTCAGGTATGACGTTCCAGTCAAAGCCTTGGTAATATAACCATTGTTTTTAATTGGTCCTTGTACAAGGAAAGCAGATTCTTATTGAACTTGTACAAATAAACATACTGCCATGAAATATAAAAATAGTTACTGAGAGTTTTTAAATTCTGGAGGGATCAAGTAGAGAGAAAGAAAGTTTCAATTCTGCTTATAAAGGCAGTCATTTACTACACTGTTGTCAGCTTAAGAGGAAAAGCTTAAAACACTATATCAACAACATTTGAAACAAAAAGCCACAAAATCATCTTCCTTAGTTTACTTAATCCTATGTAACTAATACCTGCTCTGCTGAAATCTAGTTTTTTACTAGTTTAGGAGTAATAAAACAGTGAGTATAGATGACAAAAGACTTACAAATGACAATGGTTAAAGATCTGATGAGAGCTTACTGTAAGACAGTTGTCATAAGGAAATTTGGATATTTCTGTAACACAAAACATTCAGTAACAAAGTTTAGCTTCATTCTCTGTGATAGTGCTTTCCAGGTAATTAAGCAGGTAATTATATATCAGGTAAATAAGCTAAATTAGCCAAATACTTTCTCCAATGAGAAAAAGTTCCTCTGACATGTTCCAGGGGCCCTCTGGAACATATCAGAGTTAACTAGAGGTAAAAGTACCTTTTTGAATTTGATTTTGGGAAGTTGTTAGAAGAAAGTTTTTTTGGCACTTGCTTAAATAGGATTATAGGTTGCTATGAAGAAATACTTATCCATTTAACCAAAATTACAACAAAATATCTCAAAGGCAAATAAAGAAGGTTACACTGTTGTTAGCAATGTTTAGCTTTTAGTCCTTTTAATATTAAGATCTCATTTTCTTAAAGACTCCGACAACTCACTGAGACTTTAAGCATAAGAAACTGCTTTGATGAAACAATTAGAAGAACCCTTTACAATCTTTCAATATTAAGAGCAGACTAACAGTTAAGAAAACTTTGTCTTTTTAACTGAAAACAAAATTCTAATTTTGCTATGTACTTGATACTGAGACTCATTTGCTTTAATTTTATATAGCATAACTATATTAAATTCTTCTACAAACTTTTTACAACCTTTTTACATTTAGATTTTTCCCTCTAAATAAACAGCTGTACTTTAGACAAAGTTACTTTCTTTTATCAAAAGACACATTCTTTAGCATGCAGAAATGTTTTCCTTATTACTTTAAGTAGTTTTAATTAGAACTTAAAACTATTACTTTAATCTTCAGTGAACACTGAAAAATAGGCTACTGTAAACTGTTACATTATCATTCTTCAGATTGATACATCTATGAACGTATATTATCATTTCTGGAAATGTGCTTTACAGCACAATTTCTCATTAGGCACAAAATATGTCTATATAACTTAGTAAACTTTAAGAATTTTGCTTGCCACAAAAATTCTCAGGTTGTTTGCATATATATACACTGTTATACATTAATACAGTATTATTATTAAGATGTTTATTTTCTACACTTGTTTACTTATTTTTAGCAACCATGCTAGATTACTTACAAAACTTTCACCAAACATTAGATAATGTCAAGCTTTTCTTTAAGCATCTTCTTGAAATGTTTAACAGATAACATCAACTTACATGACTTTAAGTAAACTTTGGCAGCTGATAACTATAAGGACATATCTGTTTCAGTTAAACTTAAATTAGCATTAATGTTGAATATTTTTTATTAGATTTTCTGGGAGTTCTAGAATGCCCAATTTTTACAAGCACTAGTTTTTAAATCAATTTTTATTAATACCATCCGGAGGTAGGAAAATATTTTTCATTTACACACTTAGACACTCAAGCATACAAACTGAGACATAACAACTACAGTTAGCAACACTTTTCATATAAAAACATATACACAGACAGACAAACTGATATAAAGATTTGAGTTGCTGATATTTAATTGCTTTCTTTTTTTTTAGCTTCTGGTCCCTGGCTTCTGGAACTGGAGGGCGGGAGGAGCGTGTTCCTGTGGAGGAAGAGGGTGGTGAAGGCGGAAGGGTGGGAGGGGGTGGTGCAGCTACCAGAAGAGGAGAGGAGCAGGAAGGTGGCGTGCTTGAGGATGTAGGAGTTTAAGAAGGCAGCGACACAAGGGGAGGACAAAGAACTTAAAGATGGTGATGGAGAGGGTGGGGGTAGCGAGCTGAGAGAGGTGGGAGACTAAGGTCCTCCAGCGGATCTGAAAAGGAAGAAGGACTGGGCAGAGTAAGAGGCTGACAATCCTTAACTGGAGATGGGGCCAGGAGATCCTGAGTCGTTGAACACTTAACGTAAAGATCTGGGTGGGAGCACAAAGTCCAAAAAGCCTGTACATATGGGATTTCACCCTACTCTCCACTCCGGTGGCAATAATTAGTCAAGTTGGTGAGGAGGCCAAAATTGAAAGTTCCCTCAGGGGGCCAGCGAGATTGATTGTCCAAGGGATACTGAGGCCCGGTCTCAGAGCAAAGAAAGACTAGCTTCCATTTGTGAATTTCCTGGGACAAATATAGAGTAACCAGATTAGAAATGGGATACCGCAGCGGGGTCTGAGCCTCTGCTTTTGAGGGCTGGTTCCCCATGTCTGCGCCACCCCCCAACTAATCCCGCTAAAAGGAGCGCCCAGTGTCCCAAGCATGCCAAGTCAGGGGAGATGTCCTGGGAGCCTGGGTGAGGGATGTCTCCCACATTGCAGGGCCAGCGGTGGGCCAGATGCACGCAGACATGGAGACTGGGTTAGGGACATCTCCCACACCACAGGGCCAGGGGTGGGCCGGATGCCCGCAGATGGTGGGCTGGATGCCCAAGGGACTGGATGCCTCAACCTGGATGTAGCTATGATTTCTAACGGACCAGGTAAAACAGTGTTAGGAAGGGAAACAGACCAGGGGAAACTGAGGGATTCACCAGAAAATAGTCCATGCAATGGAGAGCAGGCTGAGGTCCTGGGTTGGGGAAGGAGGGGGCAGGGCCACCAGTGGCCGGTCAGGTCTCCGTGCTCACACTGCTTCCCGGGATTTCGGCACCAAATTTAAGATAAATTCTAGCTGAAATAAGGAGGCAACGAGAGGCAACAAAGGGCCAGGCAGTTTGTTTGAGCGCAATGCCTGGTGGTGTTCCCAGGTCTGGCTATCACAGGCCGGGGATGTCACTCTCAGTAGGGCAGGCAGCGAGTTTTTAAAGAAGGTAGGGTGAGGGAGAGCACAGGTATACAGTGGCACGGGGGTTGGCTCGCCTAGGGTACGTGGGGGTCTCTCATTGGCCTTTAGCCAGGTACTGGAATGTTACCACTACTCTTCTAGCTTGGGGGAGGGCTCTAGTTAGGAATGTTGTCCTATCAGACTCTGGAATGTTGTCAGATCAGAATCTGTTGGTTTCTTCGCCTTGTTTGGTGAGGCCTGAGCTTGTCCAGCAGGCTCACCCCTTCCTCTGAGCCTCCAGCCTTACAGTAGGGGTGTGAGGATGCAACTTCATTCTTTTGCATGAAGACATCCAATTGCCTCAGTTGCACCACAAAAACCTATTGTTTTCCTCCATTGGATTGTTTTGGCATCCTTGTCAAAGATCAATTGACCATAAATGTGAGTTTATTTCTGGACTCATAATTCTAAGCCATTGTTCTATAGTCTATCCTTACACCAGTGTTGTCGTGAGGTTTGGAATTTGGAAGTGTGATTCCTCAAATTTTGTTCCTCTTTTCTGAGACTGTTGATACTGGTCTTTTAGATCTTGGTGTGTGGTTATTCAACTACCATCTTCAAATTGTTATCTTTAAAATTAAAACTGTCAGTTATCTTACTGGCAAAAATGGGTTGATTTGAGAATAGCAGAGTATTAAAATTCAGGACATGCAAGCTACAACAAAACCATAGGCGAGTCCAGAGAACAAAAGAGAGAAAGTCTTTTACAGAAGGACGGAGTTGGGAGGGGCTGTTTCTTTTTTAATTAAAGTATCATTGATGTATATATATATATACAGTCTTTTGAAGGTTTCACATGAGCAACACTGTGGTTACTACACCCATATTATTGCGTTCCCCCCCACCCCACCCCACTACAGTCACTGTCCATCAGCGTAGTAAGGTGCTATGGCGTCACTATTTGTCTTCTCTGTGCTCTACTGTCTTCTCCATGACCCCTTACATTATGTGTGCTGATCATAATGCCCCTTAATCCCTTTCTCCCTTCCTCTCCACTCAGCCTCCCTTACCTGTTCCGTTTGATAACTGCTAGTCACTAGTCGAGACTGTTTCAAATAAAAAAATCCATTGAAGTAAACTGGGAGTTTGAAGTACACGGCTTCTAATTGGCTGAGTTGTGATAGTCTCTCATTGGCTGGACTGTTGCTGGGAGCGGAGAAAAATCTTCTTCCTGCCTCGGTGGCAAAGTAGTATCCATAGTGGAATACACTGGCAAGATCTCTCTTCCAGTTGGGTCTGCAACTGACTACTAGTGGTAGCGTGAAAGAAGTCCCCCTCCTGGCCTCCCAATTCCATTTGGTGAGATTTCCTTTTACTAATTTTCACAAAATACAAAAACTATAATTCAACTCAATTTTCTCCATCTCAACCATATAAATGAGACCTAGCCATATGCTTCACTGAATTCAACAATACTGTACCTATCTCATTAATCTGACATACAAATTTAATAAGGCTTTGAAATAAGTGAAAGAAGAGTAATTTGGCATACTTCTTTGTCAAACACATAAGCATCTTGGTGATTATCAAATTCTTTTCCATGTCTTCACAAACCATGACCTGTCCTAAATTTCTGCTTGGGAATAATGTCAAATAGATGAGTGGATCATTTCTGAAATCTGCTCTTTTCCCTTTTGCAAACTTTGCTAGTATTTGCCTCTATTTATTCTCTAACCATCCCCAATATCTGTATCTCCATGATTACAGAGCTACCAGAATTGCCCCTGATCACATGGCCGCAGGAGAGGAGTTCACAAAATGCAGTCTTCTTTTGTAAACACAGATTGTATGCTATCTCCCAGGTTTGTGGTTCTGGCACCACCTCTGCCAGGAAGAGGTAGAAGGTAGCACAAAATACATTAAAATTTAGCCATTCATCTGATACAATTTAAAGTTTTATTCAGAAATTTATTTAGTTCTGAGGAAATTTTTCATAAAATAATTTAAGTCTCCACAGCAGCTTTCCAAATGATGTGCTGCAGAGGATACATTAATAATGGTTAGAAATTAGCTATTCCACTGTTGGCAGAGAAAAGACCATACCCTCCCTCAAGAATTTGAACACTGTAGAGAACAATGATTTTTCTCCCACAGTCCATAAAGTTGTTTGCAGATGTAATCCTCTAGCCATGTCACCATTTGAGTCACCATCAACCATTTCTTTTTCCAAAATAATAAGGAAAAAGATGTGACATCTATTCACTGCCTCAATAGGGACACATAGTATTAAGTTACATAGATCCAGGGGCATCCTGAGTAACATGTAGTAACACTAAATTTTTTTTTTTATAGTATCAGGGATGTTTACCTTAAGTAAATTTCCATTTTACTTAAAGTTTACACCTATAAACACCAGCATATTTTAGACATTTTCTTGACTTGAGGTCTTTTCTGTAAACTCATCTTGTGATGCCTTCAGAGTTAATGAGATGCTTAGGATTTGGTCTATACTGGAATGTCCACTGAGCTATTTGGTTTTTCGTATGATCTCCTCCCTTGTCAGCTTTGTTGTCAGCATACCCATTTCTAGCAATGTCTCCATTAATATAACTATTCCAATTTGTTAGGGGCTGAATGACCAAATCACCAGTTTATTAGAACTTTAGAGTTGTTTCTACAGAAATCATATATGTGTGTTTTAGGGAGTAAGGGATTTTCTTGTGACTAAAACTGAAATTCTGGTTAATGGTGCTTGCTATGTATTGTAGCAGCCAAAAGGACCTCTTTGATTAATTATTTCTCCAGGCATTTTATTTCATAAAATAACTAGTTATTATTTCATTCAGGTACTAGATGTAACAATTCACCTACCTGGCTCAGTTCTTGAATAGACTGCAAAGGATGGTGGGAAGTGTCAGGACCATGTTTCCAAATAAACAGTTCTGCTAGTTTTGATGAAAGATCAGCCTCTCCTGCTTAGAAAACTGAAGAGTATAGAGAAGACCAAGTCTTCGATTGGCTTATACCTCAGGTAAAGATTTAGGGCAGTTACCCCATCTTAAAAGACATGAGACTCTTCATTGCTATTTGCTCCCTCCCAGAAAGGAAAAGAAAAAGAAACCCCTAAATTGTACTTTCAACTCAAATAGATGTTACACTGATCTGTATTGGCAAATCCCAGTCATCTTTAGTTTGAATTGCTTGTTGACTCAAAGTTAGCCAAAGTAATGTGAATTTAGGGAATTTCAGTTCAGTGATGACGACTTCTTTCTGAGCAATTTTACTCTCAAGTGTTTAGGGAACAGGATAAATATATGGTTTGTAGCCTAAGAAATCCAGTTTGTAAAGATAGTCCTTTCTGAGGCATCTCTGCAGTAAATACCTGCTTTAAGTGCCAAACAATACAATATTCTAAAAAGTGTTTTAAATACAAAACTTCACATGATTCTAAAATCAATTTGAAAAAATAAATGACCATAAAGAATATTCTAAGAATACTGAAGGTAAAGAAGTATAATTTGATTACTTGTGGCAATTTGACATTCATTTCTTTTGAAGCCTCTCAAAAGGATAAGTATATGCCCAATCTTTGATTAGTAATCCCACTCGTGTAAATTGTTTCAAAAGAAAAGTTATGTACAGAAAAGCATTCATTGTATCATTTATAACAAAGTTAGAAACAAGCAAACAAGGTCAATGGTTAAATATTACATCAAGTTGGTAACATATTATGTAGCCATTAATGTAAACTAGGAAGAACTGATAACAATATGGAGAAATATTACAATCTGTTAATTTTTTACAATTGATATAATCTCATGTTATGTTCCATTTTTGTTCAAATGCATGGATAGACCAGAAGGGAATAAAGGAAATAAAATTGGCTAAGGGGTTCTCCTAAAACTGCATATAGTGTTGTCATGTTTTTATAATTTTTGTTTTACAGTATCAGTTACATTTTAGTCACAGATTGGTATACCTGTGGCCATGGTTCCTCCAAAACTGACTGCATCTATCTTTTACCTTCTCCAAATCTTAAAATTAGACTAAAAGTGAAGTAAAGCTGAAACACACAAGCAAGTCATTTTGAATGGACTTTTGAGGCAGAGGGATGGGAAAAGGAGAAGAGGGCATCATGTTGGAGTTTATATGACTGATTCCAGCTATTACTGCTTTGAGTCTGTGGCATGCCACTAATCTGAAAATAAGAGATACTTACACCCTACACAGACTAAGGAGTCACAGAAGCTTGAAGATGCAAAATGCCACATAACAGCTGGGTGCAACCTGTCATTGAGGCTGCACATGCATGAGGGGAAGAACAGCTTAATAACAAGCAACAGACAAGTACAACCCCATTTTTAGGCCTTTTCTACATTTAAGAAGCCAGGAAGTCAAGAAAAGAAAAGGAATGGCCAAGGCTGACAAAGCTGTGCCCAGAGGCATATGGTGCTGGCCCCTAGATGAATGATGGTGCACCTCATATGTCCAGGCAGCAGCAGAATAGACCTGAATTTGACAGCACAGACACAAAACTGAGTAAAGGAGACACTGTGATATCAAACTTGAAGAGGGGGATTGAGTTATGTAAAATTCTTGTAAGACACATGGACAAAATCAACACTTATTTTCTTTAACCACAAGTATTTATTGATGGATTGAAGAATACAATTTTGATGGAACAATAAGGCACAACCGTGGATTAAAACAGTTTGAAATACAGCCAAAGGAGAAAAAAGCCATAATCTTAGGAACTTTAAATATGCAAGTCAAGGAGCCTCTGAAGTACCTCTCTAAACAGATCAGTGTCAGACAATTCTTCCCTTTTATACAATTCCTATATTACATCACTTGATCACAAAGTCAGACTGATACTTCTTCAAGAATTCCTCAGTCTTTAAGTCTTTTAACTTGAGTCATCAGTCTGGTCACTCCTCTGTTACCCATTCTCCCCATTCCCTTTGCAGCAGTTTTTTTTTAAAGCCATTTCCTTCCTAAAGTATTGTGAATACCTCTTGGACAGCCTTCCAAAGTTAGGAAACAAGCAGGCAAGCAATGAATTAGAGAGAATCAGCCAAGGGCAGATATATGGATAAAGAGACTCATAAAGACAGATGTTAGGATGACAACAGCCTGACTGAGTGAGGTCTACAGTAAGCTGGCTTCGGCAGAGAAGTTGCCCTGGCTTGTGCAAAGGCCTGTAATGTCACGTTGGGTAGTGCCACCAATGCCCAACCCCTTATTTCTAAGGGATTAATAGTTGTCTGTGAAAGGAGCTAGAAGTCAGTGTAACCAGGCAGCTAATGATACAATACATTCAATGCTTTGGACCTGTATTAGGAGCTGACTATGGCTTCCAGCATTAATATCTACCATGTTTAGAACTCATAGAGAATTTTGTGCAAAACTTCAGGACACTGAGGACAATCTTTAAATATCTTGGGCTGGGTTAAGTTAGGCACTTCCATAACACTAATCTTTCTACTTGGAAATGTGACGTAAAAAACATTCCCGGGCATGTAATACTGAGGCATAAACCACGCTACAAAGGTGGGAATACACAAAGTTTTCAGAGTGACCAGCCTCCTTGTTTAAAAAGCCATGAAAAAGGCCCCAATATTGTCAGAGCAACCATTCAGGTGGTGACAGTGTTCCAAAACCAGGCAAACCTATAGGCATATGGCTATTTTCTGAAGAGTCAATGTATTAACAAAAGCAGCCACATAGGTTTATTATATGTTAAGAATCAGAGGCCAGAGGTAGAGCAAGCTGGGCAAGCCACCGGAAGATGTGGCTCTACACCTCTGACCAAGGCAACTACCTTTTAAGAACAGCTTTGACCAATAGCCTTTCAATGACAGAGCAGAGTGCAGGGAACCAAGAGACGGTCACATTCTTCTGAGAGAAGTGCTGGTTACCAAAAAGCTCCTGGAGAGGCAACACTCAGAGACCCATTCAAGAGTAAAGGTAGATAAAAACTGCCAGACCACTGAACTATCCTGCAAAGTCAGAAATACATTTAATGGGCATAGCCTGGCATGCCAGGTAGAAGAGAGGGGACTGAAGCTTAATAAAAAGCAGGGAGACTAGAAAACTAAGTGAATGGTATGTTGGGTGAAGAGAAGTAGGAAGCAAAGGACATAAAAAAAGGATGAAGGAGCATGCCAAAGCCTTGCTGGGGGGAAGGCAGCCTGGCCACAGTCCACAGCCAAGGGAAGAGCTTTGCTGGCTGGTTCTTGGCATGATTGCTTTCTTGGTCTGGATGGATGTGTGGCATTCAGCAGGAGAATAGCGGGAGATGATATTTAGATATGGGATAACCAGCGAATGACACCAAACAGAAAGAGACTGGGTGTACCATTCTGTAATGCCCTGTTTATACACCAAAGGCAGGTTTGTGTCGACAGAACATAGTTGGGGTTGTCATGCAATAGCAGTAGTACTTGGGGAGAAGGGGATGACGGGGTTGACGTGGGGCTGATGGACAAGAGGACTCTCAAGTTCCAGTTCTTAAATACTAGAAAGCAAGGAATAGTTTGGTCTCAGTCCTTTAGTGAAGAAATCGGATGCTCATTTTTTGTTCTACATCCACCTTCTCCAAAACCTGGAAAAAAATCCTAGTATTGGTTATAAAGTCACAACAGGAGACATACATCCCAAGCTTCATCTGAGTGTTTTTTCCCTTCCCTCCTGTGCAGAATTTAACTTTCAAACCAAGAGGAGGCTGACTGACCTTAACAAATTCTGTGAAAGATATGGCACTGTCCCCATCCTGATCAGCCTCCTGGATGGTCCTGTCTGCAATGCTGCCCAGCTGCTCATCTGAGATATTCACTCCAACCATCATGCGTAGCACCTGCAGAACCAAGAGCCAGGAATTACAGGAGACCTGGTGGTCAGGGGAACTCTTTTACTAAGATTAAAAATAAAGCCAACCCACTCTTTTCCTTTGAGGTCCTCAAATATAATAGCCAGAAAGCTGAAACCCTTATCTCCTCATCTAGGCCATTCTAGACAATAATGTGAGCAGAACTCTCTGTCAAGGTCATCAGAGAGAAAGGCAAAGCCTCAGTGAAGTAGTCCTTTGCATTTTACTCTCCCCCATTCTTTCTGCCTAAAATGTAATTATGATGACTGGTGGCCCAGCAGCCATCCTGGGACTGTGAGGTGAAACTACGTGCTATGGATGCCAGAACAAGAAAAGAGAAGAAACCTGGTTCCAAGATATCATTTAGGTTCTGTACCAGCTGGACAATCTATACCAAAGACTTTTTGTTGCATGAGGCAAACTAGTTCCTTATTAGGTTAAAGTCAGTTTGATAGTACTTTCTGGAATCCCACCTAAATGTAGTTTTCTCTGAGGTGGTGCATTAGCCAGCTATTCCTAAAGATGGCCAAGAAACAAAGATCCTTGAAGGGTTAAATACTAAACTGTCCATTTTAGAAAAACAATTACATTTAACAGCTGTAAGAACTGTGGTAAAGAGAATTTAACACCGTTTCACCAAATTTGTGTCATATAGAACAAAGAACCTTCCTCCCAAATTCTGCTCACATCTTTAGAATGTGAATATACTTTGAGAATTGCTACCTTCAGCAAAATAGCAGCTAATGACATGTCTTTAGACAGAGTGAACGGAGGACAGGGTGCTCTATGATGCCTCACATCACTGTCAGCCACCTCTGTCTTCAAAAGTTAGGAGATGAGCTTTTCCACAAAAGGCCTTCTAGCCCAGTTGTTCACAGGCCTTTCTTTCCCCAACTCCTTTACATCTATCTCCAATCTCATGAAACAGATTTTTTTAAAAAATAAATTACAGGAGTAATTTGAAAAAAAAGGGGGGGGTGGGTCCTGAAATACTGATTTGCATCAACATTGGTTATTTTTCTTCACAAATCAATTCTTGAAAATTCGAAGTTGTACATTCTGTGTACAAATGTACACAAATTGAAGGATTAATAAAAACAGGCAATGCTAGCAAAAATAGTAAATGGCCAAGGCATTTGCCATCTTCCCTGATGGTGTGGCCAGTAGACAAATCTACCCTCAAATGGCAGCTTCTTCAGATCTCAGTCCAATTATTCTCAAAGGTGTTTTATTTTTAAAATGACATACCTGAATTGTGCATGTGTGCTGTGTGTGTTTAGTGGGGGGAAAGCATAAGAGTGGTAGTGTCTTAAACATCACTCATCCAGTCCGTTAATGAAGACATGAGGGTCCAGAACAGGGTGATGCAAATCCCAGCAACCAGCGGCCCAAGCTGTCTGCCCAGACCTCCATGCCCAGGCAATGCTCTTTCCACCGCTCCGTGGTGGCACTTCAGGCTCCAGTCAGTTTGTTAGCAAATAGGACTTTCATTATTACTACCTTTTTTTTACACTTCATTATAATTTTCTTTTCTTTTCTTTTTTTTCTTTTGGTATCATTAATATATCATCACATGAGCAACATTGTGGTTACTAGATTCCCCCCATTATCAAGTCCCCACCACATACCCCATTACAGTCACTGTCCATCAGTGTAGTAAAATGCTACAGAGTCACTACTTGTCTTGTCTGTGCTGTACTGCCATCCCAGTGCCCCCATCTACATTATGTGTATTAATCATAATGCACCTTATTCCCCTTATCCCTCCCTTCCCACCCATCCTTCCCAGTCCCTTTCCCTTTGGTAACTGTTAGTCCATTCTTGGGTTCTGTGAGTCTGCTGCTGTTTTTTTCCTTCAGTTTTTGCTTTGATCTTATGCCCCACAAATGAGGGAAATCATCTGGTACTTGTGTTTGGCTTATTTTCACTGAGCATAATACCCTCTAGCTCCATCCATGTTGCAAATGGTGGGATTTGTTTTCTTCTTATGGCTGAATAATATTCTATTGTGTATATGTACCACATCTTCTTTATCCATTCATCTACTGATGGACACTTAGGTTGCTTCCATTTCTTGGCTATTGTAAATAGTGCTGCGATAAACATAGGAGTGCATATGTCTTTTTCAAACTGGGCTCCTGCATTCTTAGGGTAAATTCCTGGGAGTGGAATTTCTGGGTCAAATGGTATTTCTATTTTTAGTTTTTTGAGGAACCTCCATACTGCTTTCCACAATGGTTAAACTAATTTACATTCCCACCAGCAGCATAGGAGGGTTCCCCTTTCTCCACATCCTCGCCAACATTTGTTATGTTATTGTTTGTCTTTTGGATGTTGGCCATCCTAACTGGTGTGAGGTGATATCTCATTGTGGTTTTAATTTGCATTTCTCTGATAATTAGCGATATGGAGAATGTTTTTATGTGCCTGTTGGCCATCTGAATTTCTTCTTTGGAGAAGTGTCTATTCATATCCTCTGCCCATTTTCTCATTTGCTTTTTGGTTATTTGCTTTTTGGTTGTTGAGGCATGTGCGTTCTTTATATATTTTGGATGTTAACCCCTTGTTGGATATGTCATTTACAAATATATTCTCCCATACTGTAGGATGCCTTTTTGTTCTGCTGATGGTGTCCTTTGCTGTACAACAGCTTTTTAGCTTGATGTAGTCCCATTTGTTCATTTTTTATTTTGTTTCCTTTGCCTGAGGAGATGCGTTCAGGAAAAAGTTGCTCATGTTTATATTCAAAAGATTTTTGTCCATGTTTTCTTCAAAGAGTTTTATGGTTTCATGACTTACATTCGGGTCTTTGATCCATTTCAAATTTACTTTTGTGTATGGGGTTAGACAATAATCCTATTACTGCTTTTTAATGTCTGGTGATCTTTTGTATATACTTTTATCAGTTTAAGAAAACTTCTCTCTGTTTTTCTAGACTTTAAAAAAATCATAAATGCGTAAGTTTAAACCAATGCTTTTTTCCTATGGAAAAGACCATTCAATTTTTCTTTAACCTGTTAATATGGCAAAATATATTGATTGATTTTCTAATTTTAAACCCAACAGAATTCCTGGTGTAAACCCACCACGCTACAACACAGTGTCCTTTTTATATTGCTGTATTCAATGTGTTAGTATTTTGTTTAGGATTTTTACATCTATGTGAATGATGCTTTTCTTGTGGAGTCTTCACAAGGTTTTCATGTCAAAGTTAGGCTAGCTTCATAAAATGAGTATGGCAACTATCTTTACTGAAATATAATTGATTACCATAAACTGTACATATTTACACTGTACATATTTAAAGTGTACTGTCAGGTAAGTTCTGACATAAGTACACACCTGGAAGCCATCACCACAGTAAGATAATGAACACACTCATCACCACCAGAAGTTCAACCAGGACTTTTTACAAAAATCTCACTAGGAAAACATGACCACACAGCCTTTTTCCTTAGGATAAACTGACCACAACCTTTTCAAGATCCAAGGAAGAGTTAAGAACAGCCTGAGGCCTACTCTAGCAGCAGTGACTGCACTCTGGTGCTCTCTCCTCCCCACTCTCCGCTCGGGCTTTCTTTATCCTAATAACAGAAAAAAAATCAACCCTCCACTCCAAAAAAAGAAAAGCTTTCTGGTAGCCAGATCTGAGCCAGAGAATGAAAACATGCAACCACAGAATGACTGCCTCTGCTTTTTCTCTTCAGAACTCAGCAGCCCATAGGCAGCAATTTTAATTAAGGTAAATTCTCCTCACTGAAGAAAGACATCCCCAATTCAAAAGCAAAGGATGCTAACACTCTACCGCAGACTGTTTTGGTTTTGCTCAGATACAAAATATAGGAATACTTTGGGTTGGTCTTTCATGTGGCCTGAGTAACCTTCCATTTAGAACACATATCAATTCAGTGGATGAGTTCACATTAATGTCAGGGTGAGTGGAACCACTTTACTTTTTTGAATCTATCTTGAAATAGATAAATCTTCCCTTAGGAATTCCTGAATGTGTTGGCATCCTAGGGTCCTCCAGATTCATAAATATTAAGAAAAGAAAGAAAAAAGGGGAATTTCCTCCCCTCATAAACTTGTATTTGGGGGTGGGGTGTGTGAGAAGGGCAATACTAACAGGATGAAATGCCAGATGCTGCTAGGACAGGGAATTATCCCCAGGGAGCAACAAAGGACAGTTAGTAGTCAGCTCAGGGAATACTGGCCCTACATTTCCTTGACTCTTATGGCAAATCCAACAACAAACAAAATGATACCATTCACCAAAGCGTTATCAAAATTACCTGGTTGCCAATATGCTGATTTGACACTAACTGAACTATTTGATCTAAACTATCTAAACGATATTTTAGCTCTACCAGTTAGCACCTAAAAGACCTTTAGTTGGCTTTTAAAAAGTGGAGACATTTGCAGTGAAATAAGCCAGGCAGAGAAAGACAAGTACCAAATGATTTCCCTCATTTGTGGAGTGTAACAACAAAGCAAAACTGAAGAAACAAAACAGCAGCAGATTAACAGGCTCCAAGAAGGGACTAGCAGTTTCCAAAGGGAAGTGGGTAGGGAGGTATGGGTGGGGAGGGAGGGAGAAGGGGATTGAGGGGGATCATGATTGGCACACATAATCTAGGTCAAGGGGGAAGGCAGTATAGCACATAGAAGACAAGTAATGACTCAATAGTGTCTTACTACGCTGATGGACAGTGATTGCAATGGGGTATGGGGGGGACTTGATAATATGGGTGAGTGCTGTAACCACAAGGTTGCTCATGTGAAACCTTCATAAGGTTGTGTATCAATGATATCTTAATTAAAAAAATGGAGACATCTGTTTGTGAGAAACCAATGAGGTATTTCAAGTTTCCTCATGTTGCCTGCTCTGCCTTTTATCTAGGCCAGGCCTCTACACACATACACACATGAAATAAATGCTTAGTGAAGAAAGGAACATTTTCTGCCCTCAAGAATAAGCAGGCAGGGCCCAAACAGTCATCCACATGCACGGGAGCTCTCCCACATACCTGTAGGAGCTCATCACGGGAGATCTTGTCATCTTTATCCAAATCATACAGTCGAAAAGCAACTGGTGGGGAAAAACAAGAAGTGAGTGGAAATACAGTACTGTTCCGCCCCTCCTCAGGGAACAAAATGTGTAAAGGACACCAGAGAGAAAACTGACAATGAATTAATATTTTTCGAAGAGCAGTTGCCATTACTTGTGGAACTTATAAAGACATTGTTACATTTAAGAAATTGAGATGCATCTCATAATTGATGGCATCTCAGCTTTGGTGAAATATGGTCCTTCTTCAGACAAATAAGCAAACAATAAAAAGAAAAAGCTAAACGTCCTTTTTATCTTAGAATGTTTTTAAAAGCAAACAGAAACAACCCGCAAGTGGTTCTGTAAGTTAGGTCATCTCACACAACCTGTCAAGTCTACCATATGTATGCCACTCAGCAGAAGCCAGCAACAGGAGCCACACAGGCACCGAACACCTGACCACACAAAGTACTGCTTTGGGAAAATGGGCATTCTGGCAAATTTGTGCCAAACTTCAAATAGTTTTTAGTACCTGGAAGTCCTGAAGGTAAAGACCCTTGGTTCCAAATAAAAATGTAAAGAATTTGATAGTCTCCTGGTCTTACCACGTTTTTAATGAGAGATAAATCTTCTAGAAACTATGGTATGTAAGAGAGAATTCAGAAGAGCAAAAACTATTTGGACAGTACCACATTGCTGCAGGGCTATCAAGTGAACAGTGTGGTAATACTGGACGGTCTCACAGGCACTGGGAGCTATCAGCACACTGAGGAAGGGACCGCCTTGTAATGACAGCTGACTTTATAGTGTGGTTCTGAGGCTTCAAATCACTTCAACCTACGATTTTAGGTTTTCGGTAAGGTTCTGTGAATACTAAAAGGCTTAAATCCACTGCTCTAGAGTTATTTAGATATAAAGATTTAGATATTGTCCTTAGGAACTCACTGTCAGAGAAGAGTGAAACACTTCGTTCACCTTAATACATTCTAATTGCTATCAGATATGTGAAATGCTGAGGAACAGAGCGTATGGCAGATATGCCTTTCTGGTTGTATAAGGTCTTAAAAGACAAACAAATCTGATGAGGGGTGGCATTTCAGGTAGAGCTAATACTAGGTACAAAGGCATGAGAACAAGGATGAATACCTGGAAGTTTGAACATCGCCCTTTCCTCTTTCTCTGAATAGGAGTGAGTCTGCTAAAAGTCAAAGTAAAAACTTAAGAAAAATATAACTTACTCATTATAAGGTACATATTAGAATCCTGGAGGGGAAAGTAACTGGGCAAAACTTTGTCTGATATTTGTCTCTTCTCTTTAATTTGGTTACTGAACTATCTTTACCAAATTTGAAAATTTATATGCTTAGGAGGTTTGGATTCCAAGGGAAAAGAGACCAGGATCATAAGTGTTCCTAAAGGAATATGTGTTTAATGTATTTCCCAAACATACACACACACTTCTATATGTGCTGTCATCTTTCTAAAATACCATAAAATGTATTATCTACTAAGCAATCCTTACGGTAGCTTCAGGATGGAAATCTGTTTGCTAAATAACTTATAAACATTTGCCTGTGAATATCTTACTTGGGTACCTGGAAAAAACATATCCCTTTCTGCTAAAGTATTTACAGAAGCCTGAAATGCTAATTCTTGAAATCCAGCTGCCATGGACTGAATGTTTGAGCAATACAGTACCCTGGTTGACTCTGGGCCTGCCGAAACCTGACTCTGACACTCACTAGCTATGTGAATGTGAGCAAGTTACGCAACCCTCTGAACCTCAGGTGCCTGAGAGGTGCACAATGCGATGCACAATGAGATCAACAGAATTCACGTGGTACAAGGACTGAATGAGTTGGTATTTTAAGCAGTGCCTGGCACATGGTAAGAGCTCTATTGTCACTTGCCTGCCATCAACCTCTCTGCCCTCCTCTCATACCACTCACCTCTCAATTGATAATGCTTCTTCGTTCTCAGAACACAAGAATCCATTGCTTCCCTCGGGCCTTTACATCACTTGTTCCTTCTGCCTAGAGCTCTCTTCCTGTTCTTTGCATGGTTGGCTCATTCTTAGCTCAGATGTCAGCTTCTCAGACAGGTGTTCACTGACCACTCTTTCTGAACTAGCAACATCCCCTATTGCCTTCTCATCTTCCCTTAGTCATTTCCTTTATAGAAATTGCCAAGATCATAAATCTTGTCTATTCATTTGTCTTTTTACATATAGTCTGTGTCTTATTAGATCATAAGTTCTTTGAAAGCAAAGACCTTATCTGATCTATGAGTCATTGTATATTGTGCCTAAAATAGTGCCTGGCATACAGTAATGGCTCAAACACTTGCTTAATGAAAGACCAAAATGAATCTCACTCAAACCTTTACCTTTTAATCAGTTTCTTATTTTAAAACAAAACCGTGGTAAAATACAGTAACATAAATTTTCCCTTTCAACCCTTTTTAAGTATACAGTGAACTACTTTCACATTGCTGTATAACCATCACCACCATCCATCTCCAGAACTTTTTCATCTTTCCCAACGTAAACTGACCCATTAAACAGTAACTCTTCATTTCCCATGGGAACTTTCTCTTTATGAATTTGACTATTCTAGGAACCTCACATAAGAAGAATCAAACAATATTTATCCTTTGGCCTATCTTATTTTATTTAACATGAGTAGATTCATCCATGTCATAACATGTGCCAGAATTTCCTTTTTATGGCCAAATAATATTCCATGGTAAGTATATATATCATGTATTGTATATCCATTCACCTGCTGATGAACAATTGGGTTGCTTCCACCTTTGGCTATTGTGAATAATACTGTTGACTGTTGCTTCTTGGCTGCCGTCCCAAATTCCACTTCACCAGTATTCCTCATCATCCAAATAAAACCTCTTCATGCAGACTCCTTACTTCCCACATCATTCATTATGTGTTATAAAAACTTAAACCATTTAAGAGGACAATTAGAATATGGGAAGGGAAGCTTGTGGCCCTCCCCTTGCTTACTGTGCCCTGGGGCACTCTAAGATGGGCTGCGCCTTTCATACAACACATTGTGTGTCACTGGTCTGAAGAGGAGAGCACTAAGGAACTACTCCTGGGAGACAGAGCATTAGTACTGTGTGTTTTGGTCTGTGCCTACATAGGTACAGTTTAGCCATGCTGGTTGGCCTTGACATTCTTTCACTGCAGCATTAAAAAGAAATAAGACAGATTCAAGATGGCAGCATGAGAGCTAAGACAGAGAACTCCTCCGAGAACTACATATATTATGAAAATGTAGTTGATGCAACTAGTCCTGGAAGAGCAACAGGAGGGAGGGCTGAGCCAGACTCCATACACCTGGAGAACAGAGCAGACCTCACGAAACCGGATCAAGTTGGATTAAAAAAAAAAAAAAAGAATTGCATTACCTTTCCCGTTCTCCTTAAATCTTGATGTTTTTTATTTTGATGCATAATAAATATTGGTATTTAATTAAAAAAAAAAAAAGAAATAGATGAAGAATGCTCTTGGAGTTTCTGAAGAGACTGTTCTATGCAGAAGATGGACCAGAAACAAATTTGGTTCCAGAAGCCCACATTTTAAAGTAACATATCCCCTATGAAAGGTAAAGAGCAGCAAATATGTTGCTAGGTATAGGATGTTCAATTGCTCTTAGCCATCTTGCTGCTTCCAGCTCTGTGGAAAATTCAGAGAAAACCAACACAGTTAACCCTTGACTGACATGGGTTTGAACTGTGTGGGTCCACTTAAATGCAGTTTTTTTTCCAATAAATATACTGGAAAATTTTTTGGAAATTTGCAACAATTTGAAAAAACATTTTCATTTCTCTAGCTTGCTTTATTGTAAGAACACAGTATGTAATACATATAACATACAAAATAAGTGTTAATCAACTGCTTATGTTATCAGTTAAGGCCTCTGGCCAACAGGCTATTTGTAGTGATGTTTGGGAAGTCAAAAGTTATATGTGGGCCTTCCACTCCATCGGGTGGGGGTGGGGGTCAGTGCCCGTAACTCCCCAAGTTATTCAAGAGTCAACTGTATATAGATAGAGAAGCAGACATAGAGGACTCCTCCTGTAGTTCTTGATTTCACTGGTTAAATTACATGAATGTGATCCCAACATATGTCTATATTCAACAGAATTCTAATTCATTTTCAGCTTTAAAAGTTGATCTGATCTCTTTTCATAAGGACACTGGTCATATAGGGTTAAGGGCCACCCTGTTGACCTTATTTTACCATAGTGGCCTCTTTAAAGACCCTGTCTCAAAATAAAGCCATGTTCTGAGGTGCTAAGGGTTAGGATGTCAACATATGAATTTTGGGGGAACAAAATTCAGCCCATAACATGGGTTTGGTGGGGGGGAGACCAGCCTACTTGCAGTCTCTGTGGGGGACGGATGGCTCCCAGCAGGCTCCAACACGGCGTCTGCTCTTGCAGGGGCAGCGGGCTACACCAGCTCGTGACTCAGAGGCTGGACAAACCGAAGGTCTGGGATGCGCCCGAGAGGGTGGGAGCCGTCAGAATCAGAACCTTTGAGCAGCATTAGCAGTTTCCGCACACGGAAAGGATATGTGAGCATTTCCCTATTTACTGCAGGTTAGTTAGTTCTTCTCGACACTTAGGAAAGAAGAGCCCCCTGGGGACGCCGTAAATCACTGAAATTCACTCCCCGCCTGGCAAGGGCTGGTGAGAAGAGGTCCCTGGAAGAGAACAAGGCATGCTGGGCCCTGCTCTCCTGCTGGCCACCGCAATCTAAATGCAACGGGCAGTCCAGACCCTTTGCCTGGCTCAGCTGAAAAAAAAAAAAAAAAAGTTGATCTGAAACGAAGACTAAAGTAATGGTAAAATTATGCACAGCTCTTTGCTGTTAATCTACTTTATCCTAAAAATTGCTAATTCCATGGCACTCAGACCTCTTCCTTTCTAACAGAATCTCATTCACAGCTTCAGGGGGGATATTCTGTCTGTTTGTCTCTGTCTCCCCACTGTCAGATGTGACAGGGAGGCATATAGCCCAACTGCCACTGAGAACCATCACGTGACCATGAGGAGCCATGCCTTTGAATGAAGCTGACTTTAAGGATGGTGGACCAAAGCAAAAGAACAAACTTCATCCTTGACAAATAATCAACTCTGATGCTTGCCTCACCTGATACATGGCATCCTAACTGAAACACCAAGTTACTATCAAATCCACTAACGCTATTTGGAATATTTTCTTGAGGGTCAGTGTGAATTAATGCACTAAGACCACAGTAATTTACAAAGGAAATGAACTACAAGGAAAGGACCCACTAGATGTGTTGTATAAAATATCTGGATCAAGCCATGGTAATGCAAAGCTAAAGAAGTATAATTTTTTTCTTTTCTTACCATTCACTGCTTGTTGAATGAAAAGTCTATAATGTAGAAATAAAAAAAAAACCCCACAAGGGGTTCAATTTTCTTTGCCTATTACATGTTTCTTTTTTATTGTGGTAAAATACACATAAAACATACCATCTTAGCCATTTTTAAGTGTACAGTTCAGTGGTATTGAACACATTCATGCTGTTTTGCAGTCATCACCCCATTCATCCCCATAACTCTTGTTATAAAATGATCACTCAGAATTAGCCTTTCATTTGCATTTCAGTATACCTGAACCTGGGCCTGATATAAAGAGAGATGTCTTTATATAGGGCCTGGTCCATACTAGCTGAGGATGGGCGGCTTCTAACACTGTAGGTCTCTTTTAATCATTCATTCCTTCAACATGAAACTCTATACCTATTAAACAATAACTCCTCCTTATTCTCTCCCCCAAACCCTTGAACCACCATTATACTTTGTCTTTATGATTGACTACTCTAAGTACGTCATATAAGTGGACTCATACAGTATTTTTGTGACTAGCATAGTGTCCTCAAGGTCATCCATGTTGCAGCATATTGCAGAATTCCCTTCCTTTTGAAGGCTGAATATTCCACTGTATGTATATACCACATTTTGGTTATCCATTCATTCATTGATGGACACTTAAGTTGCTTTTTTGTTTTAGCTATTATGATTAATGCTACTATGAATGTGCACATATCTCCTTGAGAACCTGCTTGCAATTCTTTTGGTTTCATACCTAGAAATGGATTTTCTGGATCATATAATAATTCTATTTTTCATTTTTTGAGGAACTGCCATTCACAGCAGCTGTACCATTTTACATTCCTACCAACAGTGAACAAGTGTTCCATTTTCACCACATCCTTGTCAGTACTTGTTATTTTCTATTTTTTTGAGATTAGCAATTCTAATGGGTGTGAGGTAGTATCTCATTGTAGTTTTGAGTTCCATTTCCCTAATGATTAGTGATGTTGAGTTTCTTTTCATGTGCTTATTACCCATTCATAGATCTTCTTTGGGGAAATGTCTATTCAAGTCCCTTGTCCATTTTTGAGTTGGGTTGTTTTTTGGTTGAGTTTTAGGGATTCTCTATTATCCTGGATATTAATCCCTTATCAGATATATGATCTGCCAATATTTTGCCCCATTCTGTGGGTTGCCCACACTGCAGATAATATCTTTGGATGCAAAAAAAAAATTTAATTTTCATAAAATCAAATTTCTCTATTTTCTTCTTCTGTTATCTGCCTTTGATGTCATATCCAAGAAATCACTGCCAAATCCAATGTCAAAAAGTTTTTGTCCTGTTTTCCTCTAAGAGTTTTATTGCCTTAGGCCTTACATTTAGGTCATTGACACATTTTTAGCTAATATTTTTAATACAGTATTAGGTAATGGTCCAACCTCTTTCTTTTGCATGTGAATATCCAGCTTTCCCAGCACCAATGTTTAAGACAGTCCTTTTCTTACTGAATAGTCTTGGCACCCTTGTCAAGAACCAACTGATCATGTATATGAGAGTTTATTTCTGGGTTCTCTATTCTATTCCATTGGTCTACAGGTCTGTATTTGTGCCAGTACCACACAGATTTCAACACTGTAGCTTTGTAGTAAGTTTTGAAATCAGGTAGTGTGAATCCTCCAGTTATGTTCTTCTTTTTGAAGATCGATTTGGCTATTGGGGTCTCTTGAGATTCCATATGGATTTTAGAATGGGCTTTTCTATTTTTACAAAAATATCATTGGGATTTTGATAGGGATTGAATTGAATGTGTAGATTGCTTTGGGTATTAAATATTAAAACAACTTTGTGATATTGACGAGGATGTAGAGAAAGGGGAACCCTTCTACACTGCTGGTGGAAATGTAAATTAGTTCAACCTTTGTGGAAAGCAGTATGGAGGTTCCTCAAAAAACTAAAAATAGAAATACCATTTGACCCAGGAATTCTACTCCTAGGAATTTACTCTAAGAATGCAGCAGCCCAGTTTCAAAAAGACATATATAGCCCTATGTTTATCACAGCACTATTTACAATAGCCAAGAAATGGAAGCAACCTAAGTGTCCATCAATAGATGAATGGATAAAGAAGATGTAGTACATATACACAATGGAATATTATTACTCAGCGATAAGAAAAAAACCAATCCTACCATTTGCAACAACATGGATGGAGGTAGAGGGTATTATGCTCAGTGAAATACGTCAGACAGAGAAAAACAATACCCACTGATTTCACTTATTTGTGGAATATAAAAACAAAGCAAAACAGAATGAACAAAACACAGTAGACTCATAGGCACTGAGAAGTGACTGGGGGTTACCATGGGTTAGGAAGGTGGAGAGAGGGTGAGGGGGATAAAGGGGCACAGTAATTCTCAATCATAATATAAGTTGGTCACAGGGACAGTAGTACAGCACGGAGAACACAGCCAATGATTCTGTAACATCTTCCTATGTCGACAGATAGTAACTGCACTAGTGCGTGGAAGCATTTAATAATATGAATAACTATTGAACCAATGTGCTGTATATCTGAAACCAATATGATTGTATATCAACAATATTTCAGCAAAAAAAGTGGTTAAGATGATAAATCTTGTTATGTGCTGTTTAACACAATTAAAAAAACCCTTCCTTATCAAAATTCTAGTTACTTTCTTATAAGTGTGCTCTAGAATATCTCTGGGATCCAAAATGAGATATGGTTCCCTAGAAATGTGGTTCTCCTTAGCATAGAGTGGTCATTAACATTATTCCCATTCTAAATGATTCATTTCCGTTTGTATGACCTGGGGTGGAGGCAGGGGTCCTGTAGGCCAGGTAGTCACAGTGGATGTTGGCTTCATTTAAAATTTATCTTTAGATTTTCTTCATACATGTTGGACCTGTGGTCTCTTATATTCATTAAGCTTCCAAGTTTACAGTCAAAGTTGCTATATTTACTTATGAAAACTTTGATTTTGAAAGTGATTGATGAGAAAACAATAAAAAGCTCCAAGAGCCCTGCAGCATTCCACTGGGAACTTCATGCTGGTGTCACATAAGTTTACATCTTTAGGTATTCTGACGCATTGCTCCATTGTACACAACAGAATACCAAGGAAGATCTTATTAGCAGTCTTCCTGCAATCTATTTTACCCCAACAAATGCCATGAAATGCAAAGAGAAGCACATGAATGAGTTTCTCTATTTTTCTCCCTAATGTAATGTTGGTTTTTTTATAACTTATTTTGGAGTCATTAAGAGATTCACAGGAAGTTGCAAAAAAATACACAGGAAGATCCTGAAAACTCTTCACCCAGCATCCCCTGGTGGTAACTCCCTGTGTAATTATAATATACCATCAAAACCAGGAAACTGACAGTGGTACAATCCACAGAGCTTACTCAGATTTCACTGTGGGTGTGCATGCACGTGTGTGTAGTTCTGTGCAATGTTATCATCTATGTAGTTTTGTGTAACCACCACAACATTCTAGATACAGAGCTATTCCATAGCCACAGGGCTCCAATGTTACATCCTGTTTAATGTATAATAAGGATACACACCTATTACTGTACCACAAAGTTGTTTTAACATTTTGTTGAATGTATTTCACTATAATTGGTTTCCTTTATAATTCTGTGCATTTTATTTTATTCATTCAAAACCATACTGAGATGAGGTCAAGTAGGGTTCATCAGACTCCCAAGGAAATTCATGATTTGAACAAGGCAGAGCCCATGCTGTAGAGGGAATTCAGGCCACAGGTTTGTGTTAGACCTGCTGACTAGAGAAGCAGGCAGAGTTTCACAGAGCACAGACTGTCTCTTAACTGCCTTCTCCTTGACCAATTTACTCAGTTCCTGGAAGCTCTTTCTTTTCTCTGTGAATTGTTCCACCTGCTATGGTGGCTACTGGAGCTAGTGGAGCACTCTTCAGTATCTAATCCACCAGCTGAGTTGGACACTTACCAAGAATCAGGTGTGTTCACTGTCATAAAACTGCACTACTTGTATTTTTAATAAAATTATATAATAAAAAATGAAATGTGTATGTGAAAACAAAAAGACTCTTTTTTTGAAAATTAGACTGACTACTTCTGAAAGACTCAAAATTAAATCACTGAAAAAATCCTGTTGCTAAAGTGTGGCAGGACAGCTGTAAGAGACTGAGGGAAAAATGTAAACACCAGAAAAAGTTTATTCTCAGAATGCTCTATGAGTATCTCTAAGTTCTCTTTCCACTTAAAAGAAACTGCAGCCAGAGACCTTAGACATACATTATAGATGTGTTCTATATACAAAATGCCACACAACGCTCATCAGCTGACCTTTACTAAAACAAAACAAAACAAAACAACTCTTGATCCTACATCAAAAGATTGGCCACTGAATGTGTTTTTAAATATTTTAAGGTAAAATAAAATGTTAAACCATACATTGTTTCTATGATTCTATGCTACAGCTGACCTTTTCAAGTATTTATCAACTCCTGGGTCTGACACTGAATAAGGAAATTTCTACTGTATTAGTGTGAGAAGCAGACAACATGTACTAAATACATGCTAAAACTCTTAAAAACATTAAGACACAAGGCTTTATTCCAACCAGCATTTAGTCTTGAAAGAAGTTGGAATTCATTAATATACATAAAGTATCCAATAAATTTGAAAACAATTCATTAGTCCCATTTTCGTCTATATTTAGTTTGGTTTGTATTTAGGTTTTCTGCTCTTTATTAAGGCATGTGATCTTGTGGTAAAAAAAGAACAGTATCCTATTACTTTGGCTCAAAAATCTTCCCTGCCCCATATAACAATATTTACTACAGTGCTTTTCAAACTCTGTATTTGAAATATTAAAAAAAAGAAGAATGCACTTATACTCCTATAGCCAGGAAGATTTAGGGCTATGGGCCAAGGGCACCAAATTCAAAGTTTAAGTATCATGTATCATCTTTCAGATGTAACTCAGGCATTATATTCTATAATTTATCTGCATTTGTTTCAGTATTAAAAAGTCTTTTATTTTGCTTTAAATCATCCAGTAAAAACTTGATGGGCCCCAGGTGTTCTGTGGCTTCACAGATCTCTCTGTATATCACTGTATACCCTTGTAAGAGAAGCTTGGGCCAATTCAATACAAATTCAATTTCAACTTGTGTTGAATGTAAAGAGAAATTTAATTTCAGTTTTTTAGAGAAATGTTACAAGATATTGGGCAATATCATACATGAGCCAATAAGGGCAAAAGGAAATCTAAGAAATATCCAAAGAATGAAGGCAAGAGGCATGAGGACAAAGAGTAAATCTTGTACTAACCCAGCTGTCCACCCCTACTTAGGTCACATCCACTATTTATGAAATTCTAAGATAGACTGAGGATCGCCATTATCCTTTACGGGTAGGGCTGTGTCTTTTTCACTGTTGTCATTCTAGTGCTTAGCACAGTGCCTGGCACATGGTAGGAATTCAATAAATTATAGGGATAATATTAGCAGCTAAATCATATTGCCAGGCAGTTTGAAGTACCTGACATATATTAACTTATTTAATCTTTACAACATCCCTATGTGAATTCCCTTAAAACCCCAATTTACAGAACAGGAAACTGAGGCCCATAGATTTTTAAGTAAATTGCCCCAAGTCACATGGCCAAAAAGTAGCAGAGCTGAGATTCAAGCCAGCCAGTTTAGTGCCAGGCCTGACCTCTCAATCACTATGCTCTTATAAATGCTTGTTCAATGAATGAATGAGTAAATAAATGATCTATAAGAAATGAAAAGCAAACATTTAAGCCGGAAGACTTTCTCTCCTTACAGTGCAGTTTGTTGCTTCGGCTGTTGAGTGGTTCTGGTCCATTCACATCTTTGCTCTTTTCATTATCCTCAATGGGTCGGAAATGAGCCAAAGTTCTCATGAATCCACGGAAGTTTACCTGGTCTTCTCTGATTGGGAAATACAACAAACAAAACACCATGTCAATCAGGGTGATTATTTCTTATAAATTCAATATATTGGCAGCAGTTTTAGCTAGACTGGCCTGAGAGTCTATTTAAGAGGTCTCTTTCTCTGGAGTATCAAGAAAGATCCGAGGAATCAAGAAATGTAGAATAAGATTTGAGTCATATGCCAGAACAAACAGGCTGGTGAGTACATGTATTACTGGCAATAATGTCTCTGAGTAAAGAGGAACTAAATACCAACGGCTCACTATCAAGTTTCATTCTTTTTTTAATTAAAGTATTGTTGATATACAATCTTATGTTGGTTTCAAATGTACAACACAGTGGTTCAACAGTTACCAACATTATCAGATCCTCACCTCCTCCAGTGCAGTATCAAATTTCATTCGTTAAAAAAAAAAAATAATTCCATCTGTATAGACTAGAGTAGAAACAAAAAACCCAGATGCCAAATATCTGTAACCGATTAGAGCAAGCAGCAGAGGTGCAGCTTGCTAAAAGCACTGCAGTGCTCAGTACTGGCCTCAGCCTCCTCGCGTCTCCCTGCCTAGTGTCCTTAGCAGCAGATCAGTGGATTTAAGATGGCAGGTGGTAACTGTAGTTACTACAAAGGTGGTTTGGCCTCAAAAATGCCTTTCCAACAAGCTGCTTCTTCAAATAATTAATGGTGACTGGAACTCTGAAAAAAACATGTTGGCAAAATGACTCTGCTAGGTTTACTTTTCATTGCAAAAAGTTTGGACACAAAGCATAGCTGTCAAAGTTCTCTCTGGACAGGGTTCAGTGTTCTGCATGGACTAAAAGAGGAATTAGATAAACAGAAGAATTCAGCACAACAACCACACCTGAAACAAAAGGGCAATTCAGGGAGAGGGAAAGGAAAAAGTAATGAAGGGTAAGAGAGAAGGTCAACATGAATCTGAAAAGAGCGGGTCTCAGTCTTGATTTGATTGATTCCTGTCTTCATATAAACTGGATGCTAATTTTCCCGCCCCCAGTCACTCAAATGTACCGAGTGAAGTGCCCAACTGCTCAACCTGCAAATTCCTTTGCTCTCAATTCAGAGTTCTAAAATTTCCTTTCTGGGCATTATCTGATTTCTCTCTGGGCATTTTATCTGATGGTGTCCTCACTGACACTTGGTGTCATTATTAGAACTGGCAACCATGTAACTTATAAAGTCCTTTGGGTCATACAGACAAGTCACAAGGAACCAGGAATGGATTATTAAAGAGATTACTTAAAACAAGATTTAGGCAATGCTTTATTCACAAAATGGTACCGAATCAAATCAATATTTACTCAGTACTTTAAAGGCAGTGTATTAGGTAGTGAAGCATAACAAAAGCCTAGTTCTACATTAGACAAACCCACATCGATTTGAGAAAGTTTGTGTGATGGGGGAACTGTATCCTTAGTGTCATAAAAGAAAAATAAAGGCTGTGGAAATGTTTCAGATTAAAGAAGGCTTAAGAGACATGACAACTGACTCAGCCTGGATCCCATATTAGAGGGGCAAACGCTCTAAAGGAGATTATAGGATGAACTGATAAAATTGGAATATGAAAAATATATTAGAACAAAATAAATGGGGGAAATGCATGAAGGTGGTCAAAGGGTCTGAACATCCAGTTATAAGATGAATAATTTCTGGAGAGGTACAGCATGTTGACTATAGGTAACAAAACTTTATTTGTACATTTCAAAGTTGTTAAGAGAACAGATTATAAAAGTTCTCATCACACAAAGAAACTATGCAAAGCAAGAGATTAACTAACCTTACTATGGCAATCATTTTGCAACATATACACATAACATCACTATGCAGTATACCTTAAACAATGTTATATGTCAATAATATCTCAAAGTTGGAAAAAAATGATAAAATACATGTTTTATATTAATACATTGTAGCTCTTTATAGGTGCTGTAAGTGTAAATTATGCACTAAGTTTCAAAGACATGACAAAAGAATATAAAATATATTAATAACTAAAATATTGATTACATGTTGAATAATATTTAGATATATTGGGTTAAATAAAATAGGTATTTTTTATATTTGCCAAGTTCATTTAACTTGTTTATTTTTACTTTTTTAATATGGCTACCAGACAACTTACAATTATATATGTGGCTTGTTTATATATTTATTGGCTAGGACTGAGGGAGATAAAGAACACATATAAATAAGGCAAAATACTTACAGTATAACAATAGATAAACCCGAGTACAAAATATACAGGTGTTCTTTGTACTATTTTCCATTTTTGCAACTTTTCTGTAAATCTGAAATTATTTTCAAATAAAAGTTTTTAAAAAGTTTAGTTTCACATCAGAGATAAATGGAGATTAAAGACAGAATGTTGAAGATGGGCTTATACCTGTTTAAAATGTGGAGAAGGGTAAAACAGGTGAGATACTCTAGATATGATATTCAATATAGCAGAAGGATGGCGGCCTGAGCTAACCCGACCAACATTCTTCCAGATTAGCCCCAGAACGGGAGCCCAACCACCACAGGGACTCACTCACCCCTCTGGAAAGAAGGCATTGATGATACGGTCTCCCAATGGGTTGATGGCAAGTTCTGGAATCCGCTGGAAATCTTCCCGGCTGCCAAGAGAATCACCTTGATTTACAGACCATTGGCCCTTAACATGACTCCTTCAGTCATGCGAGAGTACAACCTAGCAAGAATATTAACTCCTGGAATTTACTTCTGTGGCCAATTATCCAAGTAGCTGCAAAGAATAGCACTTTAATAGCTGTTGAGTGTTTCTTGAGCTAACTCAGGAGTGGAAGAAACCAGATTTGACTGTGCCACATTCCAGTGAATTCAGCACTCAGGTTACGTCAATAAACCAAATGACAAGCAAATACTAAGCTGTCTCTGTAAATGATTCCTGGGACATTACCATTTTGTACTTAGTATTAAGTTTGAAGAATGAATAGCAAATGCAAAGTGTAAAACACCACAGAGGTTGAATGTGGGAGCAAAAATTCAGAGGGGCTTCCTGTACCCTAGGTATGATGATGTACAGCAACTATAAAATGCAAGGAATTCTGAGGTGATATTTGTGCCCAAGGAAAGAATAAGATGGGACAGTAACTGATTTTCATACTTCCTTGCCTCGACTCTGGCTTTTTCTCCATTGCTTTATACAGTCTAGAGCTAGAGAAGTATTTAACCCTCAGACATAGCAAGAACAGTCATCCCCTCACAACTTGGATGTTATGCTGAAGTGAGTATTAGTTACCATTCACTGTGCACACATCATGTGCTGCCCTGTTTACATACATTATCTCAGTTCTCCAAGCCAACATTTTATCTATACCCTTTTAGAGCTGAGGAAATTGAGTCACTGAGATTAAGGAACTTGCCAGTGACAAAGCTAGTAAGTGACAGAAGGGTGGTTTAAATCTAAGTGTGTAAGTCAAAGCACTTTCTTTTTTTTTTCTATAAAAACCACATTTCTTTCCCATATTAAACATTCTGAAAGATTCTCTCCCCCAAAATGTTCAATAGTTATTTTTTAGGAAGTTCTTGGCTGATATTCTGTGCCAAAAATATAGGGCTGTATACAACAAATCTGTGCTGTACTCTTCAAAAATATCAGTGTCATGAAGGACAGAGAAGGCAGAGGTTTGTTCCAGATTAAAGGGGACTGAAGAGACATACAACTGAACTCAATGCATGATTCTATACTAGGAAAAAAACTGCCTATGAAGAACATTACTGAGCTAATAGGTAAAAATGGAATATAGACCATACAGAATATAGGGATTATATAATAGTACTGTATCAAAATGCTAGTATTTCCTGATTTTGATATGAGAATGTTCTTGCTACGGGAAAGAAGGCACTGAAATATGTGGCAAAATGTTTGTAATTGGTAAATCTGGGTATCAGGCATGTGAAAATTCTTTGTATTATTCTTGTAACTCTTCTGTAAGATTGAAATTATTTCCAGTTAACAAGTAAAAAAAAAAAAAAGGAATATAAACTCAAAAAATCTGCTTCCTGCCTTCAAGATGTTTACTAACAGAGGAGATAAAACTTAATCCCTTCACCTTCTTTGTACTAAATGCTAATGAAATGTCCCTATTTTACCCAGGAACCTTTCATACTCTGTTCGTCTTGAGGTTCAACATTTACATAGTGGTTAATTAATTCAACAAGTTCATCTCTACCACACCTGGTGGTGACACAGGTAGGAACTGATCTACGGGACTGAGCACAAAGCTCTGAAAGAGTAACTCTGGATTCTAATCATCCTTGATCACTTAGGGTAATAATTTTTATATCAATGAATCAGAAGAAGCCTTTCATAAGATAACTGGTTTGCTTAAAATGTGAAAAGCTAAAGGAAATGACTGAAGTCCTGATTATTTAATTCAACAAAAGTGCTAAGCTGTTATTACATAATTTGCTCTAAAATACAAAGTCCACATTATCACCAAAATGTAGCTCCTCTTGATAGAAGTTAAGAAACAATAACTACTTCCTTTTAAATGAAGATTAAGGCTGATTTGAAGTGCTAGGCCACATACCTCAGTTTAATGTCTAACAAGTTTAAGTAATTGTAGCTGAGAATAGCCACAGCTTAAATACCAGATCTACTATCAGGTGGTAAGTGCACAAACTAGCCTGAGCTCCTTTAATCTCAATTAAGGATCTAGTCTTAGACTTCCAATATCAATAGAGACCTAAACACTGTCCTCTGACATTTTCAAACTTTACTCTTAGAATTTAGGTTGTATATACAATGTAGTTCTATAAGACCAAGGGAAATAGTATTGATAGTATCAAAATTAAAATGAAAGAGTATAAAAAAGTTTGTAAAATGTTAATATAGTTTATTATTATTAGTTGTTCTATAGTTGAATGGAGATCACCTGGGCAATTTCTCTAAAATCTGTCCACTGATACAAATAGAGAAAAGAAAAATTCTCCTAACAGCCCACACATCACATACGTACAATTCACTGAAATGTAGATTCATGTGTACACATAAAACAAAATACCAATATTATATTCTACCTCATAGTACATCTAGGGAAATTTTCCTCAAAGATTTTTTAAGAAAATACATTATTACCAATTGTAGGAATGTCTGAGATTCAAATCACATATAATGGAATTCTTTGTGGCCAAAAAATTCCCAATGAAGAGTGGTTTTCCAGACATTCACAGGCACAGGGATGCTTTGGAAAAATCAGAGTTTGGGAGACCTTTACTAACCAGAAGTCTAGCACTCTACACTGATCATCACTATGCAGGTCCCTTTTCTTAGAGAATCAGCCACACAATTAGCTGCTTACGTTTCAAGGAACCAATGACTTACACATAATGAGGACATTAAAATCTGCTAATAATACATACCTGTGGGAACACATTCAATTAGGAAAAATTTTCCATATTTAAATAATAGAGATAAATCATTTACTGTTTATTTAAGTATATTTATATTTATAAACATTGAAATGACAATTTCCATTACTTAAAGCATTTAATTAATACTTAAATGAAATTGATAAATTTTTTTGTTTTGGTAATAGAATTCTTTTCATATGAAATGTCAGTAAGTGCTGAATCTAGTTCTTACTAGTTTTAGTGGTATAGGCCTAGATGGGCTTATTTGCAAGACTGCAGCTGACTTTTGGTTGAGGATATAACGAGCACATACACATTTCTCATTCTCTGAAACCCCTGGAATGTCAGCTAAAGGTACACATGGGAACATAGCCATGACATAAACAGTCAAGGTGGGAGGAGTGTACTAATAAACAAGAGGTTTTGAGAAATTCTGGAAGTCAGAAAATACATGCAAATACAGTGACAAGTTAATCAGAGTAGAGGGCCCATGAAACAGCTGTGGCAGAGTTAAGAACCAATCTGCCCTGCAGAGTCTCTTGAGGCAAGGCACCACACTCAGAGCTGCCAGGTAAGGGAAGCAGCATTCAGGGTAATTAATTAAAGAACTTTTAAAGAATGGGCCAGCTGCCCTCTGCTGCCAGTGCCCATTCCCAAAATGTAAAAATTTTTGGCTCCAAGATAAAAATGAAGAACAGCTATGAAAAGAAACTGAAAGATCTACCTGGGCAGGGCTTCAACCAAGTGTGGGAGGTTGGCCCACTTGGAACACAGTTCTTTTATTTGGGAAAGAGCAATGCAAATCTGTCCCCTTTTTCCCTGACCTTAAGTAAGGTCTACTTGCTCAGAATACAGAGGACTTGAAGTCAGCCCTTCCATCCAGGGAAAGACCTATGGAGAAACAACAACAAATAAACCCATGCCAGTTTTCTACAGTAATTCACTCAGGCTTTTTTGTAAATATGAATGGACAACCAAAGCTCACCAGATACTCTGGGGAAATTAATAGCACAAAAGAGTAGGATCAAGCAAAATAGACATACTTGTAATTGAAGGAACAAAAGAGAGTTATGAAAGATTCTACTAAGTAACCCAATAGACAGATGATACATTTTTGCATTTGTAAAACTAAAATAAGCTACTATGATAGAGCAGAGATCAGAGAACTAGAAGTTTCTTAGAAATTAAAAATATGTTGACTAAAAAGATTTGTCAAAAGGACTGAAAAATAAATTCAGGGATATCTTTCAGAAAACCAAGGAAAAAGGCAAACAGCCAGAAATGGGAAAAGTTGAGTCATGGTGGTCCAATAATAGCCAACTAGCACAAATATAAAGATCAGTTTAAAAAAAGGATTGGAGAGAAAATAATAAAAGAAATAACAGAAGAAAACTTCCCAGGTAAAGAATGTATTTTTAGATTTGAAAAGGTTCACCTAAGCCTGAGCAATGAATAATGAAAACTAATCCCCAAATAGGCAGATCTTTGTGAAATTTCAGAAAATCAAGGGAACAGGTAACAAAAGACTAGAGGTCACTATTCATCTGAGCACTTGGATGGGTTCTGAAAAGTTCAAGACAGGCCTTGAGTTTGCCAGTAAAAGCTGAAGAGAGTTAAATTGCTGTGTATTACAGAAGAATTTAGAGTTCACCAAGAAACTTCCAAGGCTAGAGGGAGTAAAAGAGAAGAGAAGGTTGGGGGAAAAGGTAAGACAATCTAACAAGATGGTCAGATGTTGAAATAACCATTATCTAGACACACAGCCAGGGTGAAATCCCTGATAGTGGGTGGGTCCACAAGATGATTTACATATGCTAGCTGTGTACTATGTAGTACAATGGGGTAATTTCTTCATACTCTCAAGGTGGCTTGGTGCTTCTTCCATATTTTAATCCTTACCAGGATGGAGATTTAAGACCTAGGGCTTTGTAAAGCTGAGTACAAAAAAATCAGTTAGATACAGGTAACCATGAAATCATAAATTACCCTATCACTTCCCACCACCTCTTCCCTCACCAAGAATTTGCAGAAATCAACACTACAAACCAGCGGACAGTGCCTACTACATCAAAGAGACTCAGTAAGTACCTAGCAAATGAGTGAGTGAATATACTGGCTTTCTACAGAGTGTTTTAGGAGTTGAGCAAATCTGACTAGATTTTAAGAATCAGGTAACACTAGCTGACACTTGGAAAGTTTTCACCCTAAGGAGAAAAAAGCTCCTTTTTAAAAAACTTTTCCATTGTTTTCCAGCAAACAGTGAAAGCAATTAAAACACATACACATTTACAAATCACCCACTTTCCACAAAGAAAAACGGACTCAGAACTAATGTGAATTCTGTATCTTTACTTAGTGGTTAAAGCAACATTTATGAGGAAGATGTAATCCCAAAGTCAAATAGATTATTCAAGAATTGGAACTGAGAGGAAAAAAAATTAGAGATTTCTAGTCTATTTTATTTTTCAAGTGAAAATTTACACAGTCTCTTTAACAAACAGTGCTGGGACAGATGGATATCCACATGTAAAAAAATAAAGTTCAACTCTTATCACACACCATACATACACAAACAATAACTCAAAATAAATAAAAGACCTAAATATAAGAGCTACAACTATAAAACTTTTAGGAAAAAAAGGGGTAAATCTTCAATGTCTTGGATTTGGCAAGACACTGAAAGCACATAAAACAAAAGAAAAACTAGATGAATTGGATTCATCAAAATTTAAAACTTTTGTGCCTCAAAAACTCTATAAAGAGTGAAAAGACAATCCACAGAATAGGAGAAAATATTTGCAAATCATGTATCTGATAAGGGTCTAGTATCTAAAATACAAAAAGAACTCTTACAACTCAACAACAAAACAACGATCCAATTAAAAAATAGGCAGAGGACTTGAATAGGCATTTCTCCAAGGAAGATACACAAACAATAAACCAGCACATGAAAAGATGCTCAACATCAACAGCCACTAGGGAAATGCAAATCAAAACCACAATGATATACCACTTACATCCACTAGGATAGTTGAGTGAGAAGACAGATAAGTGTTAGTGAAGATGTAAAGTTTGAACCCTCACACATTGCTGGTGGGAACGTCAAACAGTACAGCCACTGTGGAAAACAATTTGGTGGTTCCTCAATAAATTAAGCATTAAATTACCATATGACCCACAATTCTACTTCTAGGTATATGCCCAAGAGAATTCAAACATACGCCTACACAAAAATGTTCATAGCAGCACTATTCACAATAGCCAAATGTCCACCAACTGATGAATGGATAAACAAAATGTGGGGCATGCATGTGTATACACAGCTACATACAATGAAATATTATTCAGCCATGAAAAGGAGTAACATACATGCTGTAACCTTGAAAACATCACATTAAATGAAAGAAGCTAGTCACAAAGGGCCACATACTGTATGATTCTATTTATATGAAATGTCCAGAGAGAGAAAGAATAATTAGTGGTTGCCAGAGGACAAACCACCAAGGAAGAATGGGATATGTCTGCGTAATAGGTACAGGGTTTCCACCTGAGGTGATGAAAATGGAATGAGTAGTGATAACGGTTACCCAACATTGTGAATGTACCTAGTGCCACTGAATTATGCATTTTAAAATGGTAAATTTCATGTTGTGTATTTTGCCTCAAAACAAAATAAAAACAAGAAAAAGCACCTAGTGTGGTCTTTGCCTGTGGTAGGTATCCCATGGCTGTTAACTTTAATGACTGTGCAGCATGATTGTGGTCAATCCCTGCTTCCAGGAATGGCAGACTGCACCCCAAACAAACACAGCCCTATGGATTTGTCAGCATTCTCTAGCTCTTTGGCCTAAGGATTAGCAACTATATTCCTTCCTCCTTTATGCTACATTTCACACCTGTGCCAAAAGCCTTCCACTGAACTCCTAAACCATTTCCTGCCAGCCACCAGAAAGTCAGACAGCTTTACTCTGTTCCAGTCAGTCAACACTGAGGAACAAGGGTAACCAATGGTTTCTACTGAGAGTTTGGTTGGGAGGTGGTAGTAAGGAGATACTTCACTGGACGACTATGATAACACAGTTACAAATATAAGATGATAAGGCATTATACTACTCTAAAATCACATATTTAACTCCAGACCAGGGTTTCTCTGCTTTGGCACTTTTGACATTTATAGCAAAATAATTCTTTGTTGTGGGGGGACACCCTGTGCGTTGAAGGATGTGTAGCAGCCTCCCTGGCTCCACCCACTGGACATCAATAGTATTGCCCAGTCCTGACAAAAATGTCTCCAGACATTTTGCCACCCAGGAGCAAAACAGCCCTCAGTTGAGAACCGCTGCTCTAAACTAAAATACTGAACATCCTATCTAACATTAATACACATAAAGTGATGAACCCTAGGGTTGGGCTGGGAAATGAGAGGACAGAGGAGAAAATAATCTAGACCACATTGGGTTGCTACTGGTCAATTTCCTAAAAGCTAATGTTTCCGAAAGGGCTATGGGAAAAACAGAAGAGAGGGCTGAAATTCTCAAAAGTGTATTCCTAGGACCAGAACAATGGCAACTCAAACTAAGGGGAGTTGGAGTAAAGCAGCAAGCACCTATTGATAAATGTAATGTCAATGTTCTGCTTATGCAATTCCATTGTGCATTAATGATACTCAAAGATAAGTGAAGAAATGCTACTGCTCTCCACATGCTGAATGCCCATCATGACTGCCCTTGGGATAATAAAAGCAGCTATTCAGACGTTGCCAGACAATAAAGACAGGAACTGCCTACCTGAGAGTCCCATTTTCTCCTTTGTCCAGACTGGTGAACCGGCTGTAGAGGCGGGTGATCTGACTGTGGGAAACTAGAGAACACAAAGTTAATCTGAGTTGGAGAAATTGCCCTCCACTCAAAATGAACCAGAGTGTGGCCCTTTGGAAGACAGCTGCCTTTCTGGTTCCAGCCCACCATTAAATGCTTCAAAGTGAATAGAATGGAGAGATGTGTCAACTCTAACTCATCTCTAGGTGTCAAACCAGAAAATTTAAAAGCTAAAGAATGAAAGGAGAAAATAAACTAAATCAAGGGCAATCAAATTGACTTCAGGAATAAAGTCTAGGCTAAATTTAAGACAATGATTTAAATGTCGGGTAGTTAAGATTTAATAAAACAAAGCCAAATTTAGTTTAAGAGGAAACTGAATCTTTCACCTTAGTATAGAGGCTATGAAAATACATGCTTTGGTTAAAAACATATACCTACTAAACAGTTTGATGTTTCAGGCTGGCTCTGAATCAGAACTGGGTAGGTAATTTGTATTGAATTAAAGATTGGGGGACATCAAGCAGATTCTATTTGTAAAATATGGTTTACTCCCGCACCAAGCATTAGTGGCTTTATCTTTCCTTGAGGACTGACCTTTGGGTAAAAGATCACCACAGCCTTGGGTCAGCCTTTCTTCTGTGACTGCATGGGCTCCACTGAGTTCCCAGTAAAGAAATAGGCTCCAAGAAGTCAAATCTGGCAATTCGTAGAATGGTCATGCTATCACTCAACAACTACAAGGAAGCGATTTTGCTATTTTGGATGAACTCAAGAATAAGCTGACAATTAAAGTGAGATAATAACTGCAGGTACACAATAAAACTTTGAAAATGCAAAAAGGAATTTCTGGGAAATAGTTTACTCGCCTGGCACACTGGAGGTAGGAGGGGGAAAAAAAGAGTTAATCAAAGGAGAAAAGAACACAGCTAAAAAGGGTGTGCCAAGTGTGGACTTTGTCCTCGGCTGTATCTTCAGAGGTTTAAGGGGTGGTTGAAGGAGTTCTAATGGTCATCCTCCTCCCCCAGCTCATGAAACAAAAATCTATTTGCAGTTTTAGGAACAATGGGACAAAGGAAACCGGGGCACAGCAGGAGAAGCAGGAAGTGAGTGGCCCAGAGCTAGGCTGAAAGGACATACTAGGGGTAGCTGTAAATTCTTCAGCATCAGGTTTCACCCCAAGAGGGCTGTGTTCTGTACTAGCTCTTAAGGAGAGCAGAGAGCAGAAAGGGAGGCAGAATCATGGCAGAGCCAACAAGGGTCTAGGCATGGAAGATGCCATTTTGGACCTTTCTGCCAGCCAGGCGGGTGAGAACAGCTTGTGGAAAGAGTACACTCTTGTGAGGGTCAGGCTGACAGACTTTGATTCCATTCATGGCACCAGTGCTTAACAGTCAGGGATGAGTGACCTGGATTGTGGAGAGAACTGAGTCCATGAGAGAAGAGTGCTTGGCAAAGTGTCTGGCACATGCTAAACACTCCAGGTTAGCTATTATCATCATCCTTACATCGTGCGCCTGAAGGTACAGTTTTATTGCTGCACTAATTAATCTTCACTTTTCTCCTGACTCTGCCAGCCACAGCCTTTTTCTTCAGGAACCTAACCAGTTTACCCTGGCTCTGGCCATGGGCCTCCAAGGCTGATTGCAACTGTAGCTCCCTTTAGTTTAACAAAAATAAGTCAGTTAAAGAATTACTAACTTTCCCAAGAGATTTTTTTGAAAAAATACAAAATATATTCACAATATTAGCACCACTCTTTAAATTTCTTCATATACCACCTAATTACAGTCACTTGTATACTTCACACAGTCATAATAGCTTACTTTTCATTTATTAATTCATAATTTTTTTATATTGTTTTGGAGTCCTTTTTAATAACTGCATATTACATAGTCTACTGGATCAGTTTTAGTACTTACAGGATTATATACTTCAGATTACTTTTCTTTAATAAGCAAAACATCCAAATTGTGTTTCTTTTTATACTAAGTTTTCTTTTAACTTGAGAAAATAATCCATGCACATGGTAAAAATGTAAATAATACAAAAGTGTGGACAATGAAAAGCCTTCCTAACAACCAAGTTCCCTAATCTCCCTTGCCAGAGGCAAACACTATTACCAATTTCTTGTGAATCCTTCTAGAAATTCCATATGTGTGTATATAAGTATGTACAGCTATTTACACAATTTTAAAACTGAAAAGAATATTGTCATATAGTCCAACCCCTTCAACTAACAAATGAGCCATTAGACATCTTTCTAATCTGGATCATCTGAAAGAACTGGGTACTGAAACCTCTTATAGTTTGATTTTCTAAATTCCCATAGGAAGTACTGATACCCCATATTTCAGAGAAAAAAGAATCAGTTTATGGTTGCTTGACTTCATAATGTACCAATATGTTAAAAATAAACATGTAAACAAGTAGCCAAACACCCATAAAACTGTTATGTTCCAGGACAAATGTGGGCTAAATGGAAATCAGTGGAGAAATGTAAAACCAAATGTCAACTTGTAACACAACTCAATATGGTCACATCTCAATCTAGCTCCTAAATTTCAGAACTAGTGTTACAAGGATAGTTACAAAGAGCTTTGTTAACAACCAAGAAAAGAAGAGAAAGAAGGAAAGAACGCTTTAATATAGGTGCTAAACCCTCTATAAAGTAACCTTTAAGGCACAGAGCTCCGAACAACTTCAAGGGGCAGAAAGGTATCAGAACAGCCACGAATGAAGCAGGACAAGTTTCTAGTAAACTATTCTCACCAGAAGCACTTAGGCTAGCAGGACAGGTGTCCAAAACCTGCACCATTCTTGGTAACCCAAAGGAAATCTCAGAAGTTGACAATTACTCTCAGAAAAGGTTGTGTACATGCACATGCAATGAACGAAGCTATATTTTTCTCCATTGATGGAGAAATTATTTTGTATCAGTGAAAGATTACTTGAAAGACCCTGATAATCTTGCTGATTCACAAACCTTTCTATCATCACTACCTCACGCTCAGAGGAGGAAGGCATTTCAGAAAGTGCCAAGCACTAAGGAGGAATGGCAGAGAGAATAAAGATGAAAATAGAGTAAGAAAAAAGCTACAGGCAGATCTTAGAGATATTGCAGGTTCAGTTCCAGACCACTGCAATAAAGCAAATACCACCACAAGGCAAGTCAAATGCATTTTTTGGTTTCTCAGTGCATATATAAAAGTTATGTTTGTACTATAAGGCAGTCTATTAAGTGTACAATAGCATTATGTCTAAAAAAACAATGTACATACCTTGATTGAAAGTACTTTATTACTTAAAAAATGCCAACCATCCATCTGAGCTTTCAGCAAAGGAATAATCACTGATCACAAATCACCATAACAAATATAATATTAATGATGAGAAATTAAAAATACTGTGAGAATTATTCAAATGTGACACAAAATGTGACATAGAGACATGAAGGTAGCAAATGCTATTAGAAAAATGGCACAGACAGACTTGCTGGATTCAGGGTTGCCACAAATCTTCAATTTGTAAAAAACACAATGAAGCGAAGCACAATAAAAAGAGGTATGCCTGGATTTTGCCCTTGTCTTTATCTGAAATCTTAATGCAGAACAGATTGATAACCTAGAGAAAGCACTCAGGTGCAACCAAAGTTACTCTAGATAAAAGACTGATAAATTGAAAGCTGCATCCCTAACCATTCCTTTTGAATGCTCCACACCTCAACATTTCCCGTTTTCCCTGGCAGGAGGACTTCAAGAGCTAGCCTACTCTTTTAAGGGAACCTACAGATTAAAAGAGACTTAAAAAACATAAAAAACAAACAAACCCCAATACCTTATTATTGGAGAAAGCTGAATATGGACTGAATGGTAGATAATATAGATTTACTGTCAACTTTCTTATGTGTGATAATGGTATTATGGGTATGTAGGAAAAAAATCCCTATTCTCAGGAGATACATGCATAAGTATTTAGGGGTGAAAAGCTCTGATATTCCAACTTTCAAATGGTTCATCAAAAAATATACGTAAGTAGATAAAGCAAATATAGCAAAAGGTTAGCAACTTTTGAATTAAGGAAGACGGTGTGTGGATGTTCATTATATTAACTTTTCTGTAAATTTGAAATTTTTCATCGTAATAAATTGGGGAGGGAAATACAGAGCTTTACAAAATCACTTAACCTCAAACCAGCTGATAGTGTTACTTATATGTGCATTTCCATTTCAAATAGGAGCCACAAAACAGCAGGGTCTTCTGTACATACAGAACCTCCAGAAACTCTGGCATAGCAGTTGAGGGCAACTAAGGGGTCCTGCATTTTGAGATAGTAGCAGCCTGAAGTTGTGGAAGTTGTAGGTAATGTAACTTCCACTTACTTCCTAACCTAGGATATTCTTCTCAAGCAATTGCCTTTTTCCAGGCTTGTGCTTGTCGCACTATGTACAGAGAAACCTGCACCTGTTCTATCATCACTACACACTTTCAAACAAACAAAATCTCACCAGCCTGTAAAACTTACTTCCTAAACCTGTTCTATCTACACCCACTCCATACCACATGACACACATCAGAAGCTAGAGACTAAAAATAAAGCAATCTGTATTCATTACTACTACCCATGAATTGTTTCCACAGATTAAGAGGCTATTTTAAAATGTTCTTAAAAAGAAAGCTTTGAAGTAATTCACAGCCAGATTAGCGCTCAGATTAATTGAACTAAGGGTGGAGATTACAGAAACTTCAAGACATTTATGACTTTCCCCCAATGACAACTTTCATTTAAATGAGCTTTAACTCATGGAAATGTTTAAATGTGAAAGAAGGCAACAGAAGACAGTATAGCAAATGTTTTATGCCAACACAAGTATTTTTAGACACTGTTTTTTAAACTGTTAGAAGCATTAGGATTTCTATTCTCTCAAAAGTTTGATTTCCTTAGAATTGGGAAAAATAACATCTGTACTTGATTCTTAATCCAATGCCCTCTGAAAACAGGAAAAATATAAAATATCACCTCCCCAATTATATCACTCTAGACACAGTTTTTATAACTAGCACATGCAAATGTATTTTCCCAATGAGACGATTAATTGTTAACTATGGTTCAAAATAATGGTGAACACTTACCTGGTAGTTATGTAACCCAAACAATAGTCTAAGTATTTTACACAATTGATCTCATTTAATCATTATAAGAATCCTATAAAGTAGGTACTATTATTCCCATTTGCAGATGACAAAACTGAGGTTTACAAGAAATTCTTACCTAGGCTTACTTTTTCAAAAACTTAGGATTAAATTTCAAATACCATCTAAACTAGTCACACATGAATTCTAATCAATTAAGATTTACAAATGTTTAAATATAATCATCAATTTCAATACACAGCTTTCATACTGAATATAAAGTCAGTTTTCCCCAGTAATCCTACATTTTCTTACTGGGGAAGGAAGTAGTGTAATATATCCTGTACTTGTTCTTAACTTCAAGTGTTTCTGACTGATAGCTCCCTAAACTCTTAATGGAGATGAAAACAGGACAAATTCCACTTCTCTACCCCACCCTCAGGCTATATGTTGTTTTTCTTCTTCTAAACCATCTGCAACTTGCTAAAAATTACTGTTTTAAAATTCTGCTGATGGGCACAAACTGGATAAACTGATGTTCCAGGGCAGAGGAATGATGGTGTAGGAGGCTGGTGGAGAATGCTCTTGGAAGCCACCCAAAACACCCTAGGTTCACTTATCCAAATCTAATCCATTCATGCATTTATCAATACCCAGTGCCCATCCTCCACAAGGACTCTCTCTTCCGTGAGTTCTGAAGCTGGGTGTCACCTAATTTCAGCTACTTTATGTCAAGATGCTAATCCTAATTTTTGTGGGTTTATCTCCACTACCAGTTTGTTGGTGTCTTTTGTCATCATCTGCTTTGAGCACTGAGCATAGTACAGACAGTGAAAAAATTCAGTAAGTACTTATTTCACCAGGTTTTCTGGCTCAAAACATACATTGGCACTGGTTGTGGTTGAGAATCTCCCTCAATCTTGATTCACTTTTTGGCAACTAGGACAATAGTCTTCCCTGAAGTAGTTTATTCAGTTCATCTACAAGTTGCACAGTAAAATAACCCAGAGTCCTACAGCAATGCAGGCTCTTTTCAATTGGTCAATTGTAAATAAACTAGAATGAGATTACTGCTCTCTTCATTTTGAGACAAAAATAGCTTTTTCCCACTCTATGGTTTGCATTTCCTCATTATGTAAGTCTTTTTATTTTAAGCAGGGATGTATTAACTCTGGTGTCATCTCGGCCCTAAAGTAGTTCTTATTTTTTTCAAGTGTGGCCAGAGGCTATGGCCACAACATGTAATAAAATTGCTGAATCCAGACTGCCTACATTTCTATTCTGGGAGTCAGAGTAAGTCATAAAACGACCATAAGGTCAAGTGCCAAACAAGTACTGCACCTTAGAAACAGCTAAGTGCTGTGATTCATCCGGAAATCATGAAAAGGACTGCATTGGTAATAGGTGGTGAGTGTATCATCATTAAGGTCTTTATGAAGAAGCTTACTGACCATACACTAGGAGATGGTGAAAGCAGTAAACCAATCTGACAAAGGGGTGGGGCTAGATAACATCCCTTCCAACTTGAAGATTCTGGAACGCTGAATTTATCAGAAGAACAATATTTAATTGATCTCAGGCCAGCAGGGCCTGAGTAATTCTGTAGTTCCACCAGCACCCTTCAGTATTATCTGCATAGAGGTCATTGAGTTACTTACTGGTCACCTCATTATCAAAGACAGGTATCATAAGGACACAGCTCAGATGCTTATGAAGCTGTGTAATGTAAAATACAAGAGTCATAATGCATTACTGAGAAGAGAAAATAATGTATGCATTATCAAAGGCTATACAAATGTGTGATGGTATTTTACAGAGCATCTGAATTTCCAAAGCCCTGTTGTCCCTTTGTTTAGGTTAATGAGGGAAAGACTGAACAATAAAACAGTCGGTTCCTAGTACAAATTCACACTGAGAATTTTGGAGACATCCTATTTCTACAGCGACTGCATAAAATACACCACCGAGTAGAAAATCATTATATCTGTAATTAGGACAACAAGCATCCTACTAAAAAACGGGTGGTCACAGTATCTGTGCTTTTTCTCCACAAGTTCAGAATGAAAGAAGAATTAAAGAACTCTCAGACTCTCAAACCCCTGATTCTGTAAAGGTCTCCTGTCAACAGGTCATGTCTTCCAAAGCCTTACTATACAATCTTGATTTCTGGGTTTATTTTTCCAGTTGTGGCAATAATTTGTTTGTGATTTCCCACGGTTGTCAGGGGTTTTAAGTCCTTGCCCAGAAACGTCACAGGAACGGTGTGTTTTCTTCAGGATCCATCCAGAGTTCCTGAATTTGAGGTTGGTGCGAGAAAAAATTAAGGAAGGGAGTTCGGGACCTTCCGGGAGCAGGAGGACCAGAAAAGAGCGGTGTCTGTGCTCTACGAGTGATCGCGACTCCCACCTTTGCGGGGAAGGGCAGCCCCACAAGAGCCAGACCCCCGCTCAAGGAAGCTGTAACTGGGAGAACAGGTCCTCCAGCCCTCGGCCCCGACGCTCCTGGGCAGGAGGCTGCCCAGGACCCTCGCAAACTCCCGGCACCCCAGGTCCGAACCTCAGCCACAGCCGGTCCTGAGGCCGGCGGGAGACGTCCGGCCGCGTTCCCACCCCCTACCCGAACTCACAGCCAGTCTCCTTCTTGATCTCCTCGAGCTCTTCGTCCCGCAGTAACGTGGAGGCCCGAGACCCCATCACCGGGCCGAAGCTCCTCCGGGAGCAGGGGCGCCTGAAGCGACGGCGGCGGCGGGAAGGAGACAGGAAGGGGAGAAGGGCCCACGGGTCAAGAAGCGAGAGCGCAGTGTTCCTAGTGCGGACCCGGGAAGGAACCCAGGGCTGGCGAGCGGGGGAGGGCAGCCCCAAACACCAGCCAATTAAGAGCGAGGCGGCGCCCGGCGCAGGAGCCAACGTCGGCTCTCCGAGCTCCAGCCCCTAAATGAATCAGCCACGCGCCGGACTGGGTCTTGCTAAAGACAGGCCACGCCCCCGGAACCGTGGTGCCACCGGTCTTAAAAGGGCAATGCCACCCTGGCCCCAGAGACATCAGTTAAAAGGGCAACGTCATCGACCCAGCGTTTTACAAAAAACAAAGCAGCGGCAGGCACAGTAGACGACCCGTTTCTCATAGAACTCTAACACTAGGAATCTCACCGTAAAGGTGGCACGGATTGTGCAAACAATAAAAATAGACAAGACGTTGCTCAGGTGTCGCTAGGGTGTGTCTCTTGGGAACTGCATGCTGGGACTTGCACGTCCCTATTTTTCTGGGCGGCCCTCTCTCCTCCTGGACGCAGGGGGCGCTCGGGAGCCGGCCTCAGGGCCACTCGCCGATTGGCTCCTCGGGAAACAGCGGACTTGTTCCTTGGTCCTGCTGGCGTCCGCTTCGCCACGCGGGGATCCCGCGAAGCCCGCTTTTCCCAGGTTTGGGGACCGTCCTTTGATAACCGCCACCGCGGGCTTGGAACTTCCCGAGGGTTCTTCCTTAACAGCAATCCCCATTTTTTTAAAATTCAAAACTGACGCTCGAGGAACTCACCATTTGGCTGAAATTGGGACAGGCTTTCCCAAACTTCCTTCGGAAAAAATAGCCTAAAAGCAGAGAAGTGAATTCCTAGCGTATGGCCCGCCGTTTATTTGAAGTTTCTTGTTTTGCCTTAGAAATAAGAAGTTTGCATTTTATTATTCTGTCGTATTTTTATTTTCTTGAAAACGTTTAAAGCCATCCGTTAAATTAGTATACCCTCTAGGGTGAACTATTAATTTTCCTGTGGGTTCAATGCCTTTACACCGCCTTCCACCCCCTCGAGTATTACTTGTGTACACAATCGGTTTGAGATAGGAAATAATCAAATTGTGACCCTTGTCACTTAGCACCTAAGCTAGGCTTTGTGTGAGGCCGAGGTTATAGGCTGAGTTGTTTTCTTGATTAACCTCGTCTGACCTAGTGACATCCGTCCGCCTTCGTAATGCGGAGTGTGGCACTTTGGATGTGTTCCTTTAGAAGCCACAGGAGCTTCTTTTTATCTTGCAAGTTTGGATATGGTAGACCAACTTTGATCCCAGCAAGATGAATGTCCCTTTTCTGAGTCTCCCTTGATGCTCATCTCTAGATCCTAACCTTACTACTTTTTCCTTCCTTAACTTGGTTCTTAACCTTTCGCAGTTGTCCTGTCAAAGCTTTCTTTGCTTTATGTTAATGTTTTTCTGATCAATGTTTCTTAAATTTCCTTATTGTCCAAGCACTATATAAACTTTTATGTATCTTTTAAAAATATAATTTTTGCCTCTATTAAGGACTGTTTTTTCCAGTTTTATGTCCTCTTTTGTTTCTGTAAAAGTTTCCCGGTAGCCTGGTGAATTGACTTGAACAAAAAAGGATGATTTTGTCAGATATGATCGTGACTTGTTTTATGGTCTCCCTGGATGCTTAACAATTGGTCTTGTACTGGACTACACACATCCTCCACTGGGGACCTGGTTTTAGTTCAGGTTCCTTTTACCTTCTAGCTGTGTGACTCTGGGCAGGTGTCTTAAATCTTTAAGCCTCAGTTTCCACATTTGTAAATTAGGTAATGGTTGGAGGCAACAGTATTTGTGAAAGCACTTGCTAGACCTTAAAATATAAAAATACTAGTTGTCTGGCTCAAAGTAACCTCTCATCTCCATCCTATATGTCTTTGTTATTTCATCAATTTTTATGGTTAAAGTAAATTGCAAAATTCACTGGTTGACTATTCCTAGTGTAGCAAAGGCAAGAAGCTTTTAAAAGTAAACCACTGTAGAGGAACATATTAGCTGACATTCTAAATACAAGAACATCCAAATAACAAGATTGTTTTAAAAGATACTCTTAAAGAAAGGATTCATCTTTAATCACAGTTTTACACTAAAGAATGTAAGAGTATTTACTATGAATGACAGTAGACATTCCTATACAGGGTGAAATTTCTTCTTTGTACATTTCTGCATTATCATCGTTTACAATGAGCATGCATCATTTTTACAACAGTTGAGTCTTACAAAACCAATGTATGGCACGTGGCACGTGGCAGTCAGGTTGCACATGACTGGCTGATGACAATAACAGCAACCCAGTCCCTGAGCAGTGACCAGGGTGGTGGAATGGTCCTTGAAGCAACATGGCAGCTGGATTGGTAATGTGTAAATGGTGATAGTTCCAGTTCATTTATGCTTCGGATAACAAGGTCAAACTCTGGCAATGTTACTAATCTATAAGAGACTAGATCCAGAAGAGGTTAGATCCCAGACATTTCAGATAAACAATTTTTTGCAGCATGTGTTGACATGTGTTCACCAATGTCAGTTAAAAAAATTTGTTCAGGGTTTTTTTCTTTTTTTGGTTGGTGTTAAAGATTCATATATGTGCCATTAAAGAGCCTCTAAATGTTCGGCTCATTCCAGTTAGCTAAGAAAGGAATGGTAGTATTACCCCATTTTATAGACAAAGAAGCCAAGACTACCTTGCCCCAAGTCTTATGGTTTCAGTTTTCCATGTATAGAGTTGGTGTTTATGATGATCCTTTTCTTGTTATCATTCCTGAAAAGAAGAACAAAACTGAATTACACTCGTATTTGTCCCTTCCAGGTATGGGAGAAGGAAAAATAACTCTTTCCTCCTCAAATATTTTTAAAGTCACAGATCTCTTTTGTTTTCTAGTGTCTGGGTACTTAAAGAAGATTATTTGAAGACTACTTTTGGAATCAAACAGCATGGATCCCAGCAGTGACTACTACTTCCTCAATCAGATTTTGTGGAGAAGGGTGAAACTCACATTGGTCTGTGGCATCTTTGAGGGAGTGCTCCAGCATGTGGACCCTAACAAGATTGTTGTCCTAAAGAAAGGTCTCGTTTTATTTCTGTTAATATTCTCCCTTTTAAGAGATTAAAAACTGCATTTGGTTATGGCTTTAGGCTCCATTTTAGCAACTTAGAGGGAGGCATTATTCCTATTTTAGGGAAGGAGTGAGAGGAAGATTAAAATGCTATTTTTCCTAACAACAACATGGCTGCATCTGCTGGCTTATTCCCACTTCCATACTTGTATTGACATGATGATGGAAATTTCAATTTATCAAATTTTTTAAAATGAGGCATACCTTTTAATTTCTTTCCATATGCACCTTGAAATAAAAAATGACCACTCTATTAGATAGAATTGTTTTCAGACAAATTCACTAAGATAATAAATGGTTAATTTTTCTCATGCAAAAAGAAGTCCAGAGGTAGGCTGTTGAGGCTAGTGCAGTGGCTCAAAGATACCAGGAAGGACCAGATGTCTTGTGGTCCTGCCCTGCCACCTCAGTGATCATCTGTTATTCTCATGGTGACAGGATAGCCTCTACACCAGCTAGCTTCAATTACAGTTAATTATAAAGGATACAACTCAGGAACAGCCAAATGGAAGAGATGCATAGGGCAACATATATGGGAAGGGGCTCAGTTTCCATGCCCTCTCTGGGTCTCCCATCCTCTTAGTTCCTCCATGTGTTCATTTTGAAGCTCCAGTACATAGTGTTTATTCAGTTAGAATATTGACTTGCTAGGGTAATTGTTTTCCTTGGATGATAAATTTCAAGTTCACCCTTGCAACATTTATAAATGGCATTTGAGAGATTAGCCATATTATGAGTTAAATATGGACTAGGATGGGACTATACTAGGCTTTTGCAATATTAATTCATTTATTGATCATTTATTGATAGTTTTATATCCCAGATACTGCTAGGTACCAGGGATATAAATAAGAATAAACATGGTTCCTGTCTTCAAAAAACTGTCTAGTAAGGAGACAGATACAAGTGAGAGATAATGCAGTGTGATATCCCCTCTGATAGAGGGATGCCCAATTTGCTATGGAAACACAAAGTTTAACTCATTTAGATGTGGGAGCGGTAGGTTTAGGACAGGCAAGAAGGCTTTCCAAAGCAGGATTTGATGGTAGAAGTTCATCAGGATGAGTAGGAGTTAACTGGATGGGAAAAGAGGGGAAGGTTGATTTAAGCTAGTGGTTCTCAAACTTTATCTGTGCATCAGAATCACCTGGAAGCCTTGTTAAGACTTCCAAGGCTGGGCACCGCTGTGAGGGTTTCTGATTCTTCAGGTGTGGGATGGGGCGTAAGAATTTGCATTTCAAACAAGTTTCCTGGCAATGCTGATGCTGTGCTGGGCAACCAAATTAAGAACCATTGTTTTAGGTAGAAGTAAAGCAGCATGTCCAGAAATACAGAGACATGAAAACTTGGTGCATTCAGGAAACCTAATTTCAGTATGAGGATGTAATGAGAGAGAGTAGCCTTGAGAAGTAAGTATGGGACAGATTAGAAGGACTTTTCATATCATAGCATTGGGTACTTCTGAATGTAATGAAGGACAATTTGAAAGATTTTTTTAAGTGGGAGTCCTGTGATTTTTCAAGCTAGTTGCCTGAAATTTTTAATGCCGTGCCAATTAGGAACCATGCAGCTGCTAGAAACAAATTCATTTCCAGTGGCTTAAACAAATTGGGAGTTTTTTCTCTCATATAAGAAGGCAAGCAGGGCTATTGTGACTTTCCCCAGAATTTTCAGGGGATTTGGGATTCTTCATCTTTCTGCTCTACCATCTTTAACATGTCGCTTCAAACCTCAAGATCATATGATAGCTGGTGGAGTTACAGGAGGAAGAGGAAAGATTGGGAAAAGGGTGTTCCTCTTAGCTAAGTCAGTCCCTTTAAAGAGGTGCCCTGGAAGTTCAACATACCACCACTGTCTTCAGGGAGACTGAACACATTTAAATGGCATGGAGTGGGCAATAATTAGTAAATGCCACATGCTTATTCAACAAAGCATTCAGTGTACATTAAATATTTTGGTGTATTTCTCTCTAGTTTTTAATTACACAGATTATATACAACTGACATGTTAGGAATATCACATGTACCTTTTAAAATTAACACTATAATAAGCATTTTCTCATTATTTAAAACGAATTTAATGGCTAAACATTTTAAAGTAAGTGGCTTAAAAACTTTAAAATTTTTGTTATATTTGATAATTAGAAGTTATAACAAATAATTATAAAATACAATTTAGTATTTATTATATTTGATAATTATTTTCCTAGAGATAGTTCTTAGATGTGAAATTACTGGGTGAAAGTTATAGACATTTTAAATGTTCTTGATGTCTGTTTTCAGATAGCTTTTCAATAGGGTTATGCCTTTTTGTTACTAGTTGTGTGTGAGTGAATTGCAGTGAATAATCTAGCACTGGATTTTAAAAGATGCTGATATGTAGCTTTCCTTAATTTTTGCTAATTTTATAGTCAAAAAGTGGTATTTCATTTTGACATGTTTATAAATATTCCTAAAGAGGTCGAACATATTTCTTTACATCTGTTCGCTAATTTTATGTACTATTTGCACAAAGCATAGAGCGACATCAGTATGACGGCAGTGTGAAGGAGGGATTGAAATAGAAGCTAGAGGCAAGGAGAATAGACAGGGAGCTATTCAGACAATCAAGCAGCCCAATAAAGGGAAAATGATGGGGGTCAGAGCTACGGTTTGACAAGGAATGGAGAAGAGAGGACAGATTCCAGAAATGTTTAGGCGATGGGATAAGTAATCTAGTAATCAATTGGACAATCAAAGAGCAGTGGAAAAATGACTCCTACATTTACGACTCAGAGGATTAGGTGAATAGTGCTGTTGTTAATTGATAGAATGCACAGAGGAGCAAGTCTGTTGATTACTGGGAGAAGATAGTGTTTCAGTTTGAAAATCTTATAGTGGTAAGTCAGCTGTTAGTCATTTGGAAATGTAAGTGGAGCTCAGAGAAATAATCCATACTGGAGAAATAATGGATGTCAGGACAACTAGGAAGTGGATGTGATCATTCAAGAAGGAAAAAGAATGAAAAACCTAACCCTGGGGTCTATCAGTGTGTACGGGGCAAGCAGAGGTGGTAGAACAGCTAAGGAGACTGGAAGGAACATATCAGGGAGGCAGTGTAACACTGGTTTGGAGATGTGTATTAAAATCCCTGAGACCTGGGTTTGAATCCTGGCAGTCTTTTACTAGTAATGTGACCTTGAGCAAGTTTTCAACCTCTCTGAGGCTCAGATTCTTTCATAATGGAGATAATGAAATGCCTATCTCTTTATGTTACTGGAGAATTAAATGTAGACAAATAATTTGCGTGGTGCCTGATGGGTGGATGCTCAGTTGAGTAGCTCTAGGTAATTTGTAGGAAAAGAACAAAACACGAAGAGTCTCCTGTAAGCCAAAGAAGAAAGGAGAAAGACAACTGTATTATCAAAGGATTCATGGAAGCCAAGTATGATAAAACTGTAAGCTTTTTTTGGATTTGACAAAGAGGCAGTTGTGTTCTTTGGCCTCAGTAAAAATGTATTCAGTGGCATAGTGAGGGTAAAACTCAATTATTTGGGATTGCTGAGAGATATGGAAATATACAGATGGTGTGAGTGCTTCCATCTAGAAAAATGACAGCATATTGTATATATGACATCTAACCTTCTAACTCCCTTACCTACTCGCTGAAGAGCCCTGTATTTGGGCCAGGAGTTGGATTGTTGTCTGAACAGTTAATATTTTCAAGCACGTAGCATGACATGGAACAGGGTGTGGACTCTGGAGGTAGTCAGCTGCCTTAAAATTTTCTCTGGAGTTAGGTGGAGTAAAAAAATTCCATAAAAATATAATAAATAGATAGTCCTTAGCCCTAAAGGGCTTAGGATATTCTTGGGAGAGGTTTAAATTCATTGTCTTCTATTGCCCTTTTAGTTTCTCTTGGACCACTCTGGGATTCCCTCTGTTCTTTATACTACTTGTTTCAAGGTTACAGCTTTGTAATTTGTTATCAACTCTTCATTCCTTTGGGAAAATAATTTGGGACTTTTTATAAAACTCAGATTTGGGCACTTTTGAGAGGCATCATATTTTCTTACAGTTTAAAGGAATACTATTTTTTATTAACCATATGAATCGTTTTCTATAACAGTGAAGAATGTGGAGACTGGTCGAAGTGTCCCAGGAGTGAAGATGTTTTTTGGGCATGAGATTGTGAACGGTGAGTGTTTCATGTTCCCTGAATGCTCGTTTTGGGATTTGTGGTAGTTCTCAGCTCTGCCTCATTACAATATTATTAAAAGAAAGAAAAAAAAGAGATGTTACCTCGCCTTTAATATTGCATTGATGAATACTTAAAGTTGGTATTTGAGAATTAACCCTTATCTTACAATTTGGTGGGTACTGTGAGAAGAATAGTCTTAAAGAATTTCAGCCATCTTGGTTTTCCAATGTGAGGACTGCTGGTGCTCAGGAATCAGGAATTGTCTGGCTCAGTGAGTGAGTTTAACACTGCAGGTTCACAGTGCATTCATACTCCCTTATCTAAAACCTGTGGCCAAATGTTCCAGAATTCAGAATTGTTTTGGATTTTGGGAAAACGTAACAGGGGATATACTGTTTGTGTTACATAACACCTCAGGCCAGTCTGGGCAGCAATCTGCCATCACATTTCTACAGAGAAATGGGTGGAATAAGATAGGACTATAAATACTATGACAGTTCAGATTTTGCTGCCAAAAGACTTACACAAAAAAATTTTGGTTTTCAGAGCTTTTTGGATTTTGGAATTGTGGGAAACAGCCTTGTTCTTGATTTCTGCCAACTAAAGCCATTTAGCAAGAGTAGGTCCAATTATTTGCCTAAAAGAGACATATAGAAGGTCATCTGGTCAGTGAGCTTCAGACAAGCCAGCTGGGATAAGAAAAAAGATTGAGAGCAAAAACTGTTGTTGATTTCAAGAGCCCAAAAGCAGAAGCCCTCCGCGGAGGAGTAAAGATCAATGCAGAGAGGAGGGGTTAGGAAATCTGCATTTCTTGCCACTGGGGCAGATATAATGAAAGGAAAGGAATCCTGTAAATGAGAGATTGCTGCTGCTTGAAAGATTACTTTGTTTTGTGAGAGAGGTAGAATTTAGGGAGAGATGAAAACCTCACCAAGTTAATGACTGCCCAACCAGACCTACTTCAGGACAGACAAGTCCAGCCAGCTGTCTAACTGTCCTTTCTCACTGGTCTGCTGCTATAAACATTTGTCCCTTGAACAGCTTTTTATGAAGGCAGTGATAGTGGTGGCGGCGGTAGGATTTTTCATTGTGTTTGAACCATTAGCCTTTGCAGTGTAACAGAACTCAGGACTAGTACACAGCTAAGCTGTGGATGTGGGTAAAGGGAAGCAGAGGCATCAGCACTACCATCTCTCTAACTCGGGAAAAGGCTGACCTACTGACCAGCTTTGTGATCTGTACACACAGGTTTCATCTCCTAAATTTTTTCTCACACTTTAACCTTTGTTCAGAATTTTTAAGCTCAGAGGATGGCCTTCTTCTTTGCCCTGTGGCTTAGTGAGCCATGAAGGGGTCTCCTTGAAAAGCACCTTGAATAAGAATTATCAAGATGAAGGATAATAATTGACTAGTCAGTGAGAACTTCACTTTTTCTGCCCCAGATTCAACACTTTTAGCTAATGCAGGGGAAAAAGACATTTGCATCAGTGGCCCTGAGAGGCCTTTTCCCGGAAAAGTACCCGAATGTATTTAATGGCATAAAAAATGCCATTAATTACAAAGTACACTATTAATGTTCCTACCCTAAGAAAGAAAAAAAGTTGCCAATTATACTATCATGTGCACTTAACTGTAAATCATATCTAATTCAGAACTGTTTAAACTGTGCATCTTAGAGTCAGTGACATACAGTATTTCCCTATATTCTCTGCACCATTAAGTTAAAATTAAATAGTTTCAGAATCTCTGAAGAATGTTTCTCTCGTGTTTCTTTTGTAATTTCCAGCCTAGCTTTTATTGCTTTTCATTTCACTAAACTATGAATGCACCAGCCCAGGAGAGTGAAAGGGACAGATTTGTCAATAATATGAGAGGAAAACCCCCAAACAGTGCATACTGTAAGGGAAGATGCATTAGGATGGGAATGAATAGGAAAAAAGAGATCTCTAAAATCAATATGCATAACCGCAAGGTACCCTGAAACAAAAATGGTAAAGGGAACATGTAGAGAGGTTCCTAATCCCTCTCAAAGACTAAGGAAGCTATAAAGGGACATAATATAGGAGCTTCAGTATTTTACATAGTCTTTTCTGCTCTATTTCTTGCTGGTCATTGAAGGCCTCAATAGACTAACATTTAATTTCCAATTACTGCTTGTGGTAGATAATCAAACTGTGCATTGAGGTGGAGGGAGGCAGGGGACTGGTTAATCGCTTTCCGATCAGCTCTGTTGGAAACCATTTGGTTATTTTACAGTGGAACTACTAGATGAAGTGGAACTACTAGATGAAGTGACAGAAAAGGCATCTTCTGTTAGGTATGAAGGAATAATTTTCTTAATTATGATTTTACCCAAATGTACACAATAGGGTAGAAAGCCTTAACTAATTCATTAGCTGCATAATCCTAAAATGGCCTTAGGTGCTAGAAATGAGAAGAAATAGATGGATGTGTTCTTCCATCTTTAGATGGTGTCTTCTAATCAATGGAAGCAGTGGATGAATGGCCCCTCTATGAAAGGGAGGTCCAGAGTCCCTACCATTGCTTTGTGGCAAAATCTGTATATGGCATCAGTAACAAAGAACAAGTTCACCTGAGTGTTGTTTTTTGCAAGCATAGTCTAAATGCAGAAAGAACCAGGAAGGATGGAATGAAAAATGAAAATCTAAATGTATGTGAGCATCCTTCTCCTGCCCCTGAGTTGTCAACCACCTCTCTGCTGAATGACCTCAAGTACAGCCCATCAGGTGAGTACCAGGGCTCTGATGTTCTAGGCTTTCTTTATTGTGGTCCAGAGCTCTTTGGAGTTGGCATATCCCCCAGTTAAAGTTCTATATGGAATACTCAGCTAGGCCATTGCTTCTAGGCTCTGAATTAAGATAAAATATCATAATTCATTTATTTATTATTTGAGGGCATACTATATGCCAGACATTGGGAAAACTGAAGTGTGGTGTACCTACCCTCACTGAGCTTTGGTGAAGAAGACAGATATTAAATAAGATAAATGAATAAAATATATAGAATGATAGTACAAAATGGAAGAACTATACAGCAAAGGACACCATCAGCAGAACAAAAAGACACCCTACAGTTTGGGAGAATATATTTGTAAATGACATATCTAACAAGGGGTTAACATCCAAAATATGTAAAGAACTCACACACCTCAACACCCAAAAAGCAAATAACCCGATTAGAAAATGGGCAGAGGATATGAACAGACACTTCTCCAAAGAAGAAATTTAGATGGCCAACAGGCACATAAAAAGATGCTCCACATCACTAATTATCAGGGAAATGCAAATAAAATCACAATGAAATATCACCTCACACCAGTTACAATGGCCAACATAGAAAAGAATAGAGACAACAAATGCTGCCGAGGATGCAGAGAAAGGGGAACCCTCCTACACTGCTGGTGGAAATGTAAATTAGTTCAACAATTGTGGAAAGCAGTATGGAGGTTCCTCAAAAAAATCAAAATAGAAATACCATTTGACCCAGGAATTCCACTTGTAGGAATTTACCCAAAGAATGCAGGAGCCCAGTTTGAAAAAGACAGATGCACCCTTATGTTTATTGCAGCACTATTTACAATAGCCAAGAAATGGAAGCAACCTAAGTGTCCATCAGTAGATGAATGGATAAAGAAGATGTGGTACATACACACAATGGAATACTATTCAGCCACAAGAAAGAAACAAATCCTACTATTTGCAACAACATGAATGGAGCTAGAGGGGATTATGCTCAGTGAAATAAGCCAGGCAGAGAAAGACAAGTACCAAATGATTTCACTCATCTCTGGAGCATAAGAACAAAGCAAAAACTGAAGGAACAAAAGAGCAGCAGACTCACAGAACCCAAGAATGGACTAAGAGTTGCCAAAGGGAAAGGGACTGGAGGTTGGGGGGTGGGAAGAGAGGGAAAGGTGGAATAATGGGCATTACAATTGGCACACATAATGTAGGGGGGAGCACGGGGAAGGCAGTATAGCACAGAGAAGACAAGTAATGATTCTATAGCATCTTACTACGCTGATGGACAATGACTGTAATGGGGTGTGTGGTGGGTACTTGATAATGGGGGGAATTTAGTAACCACAGTATTGCTCATGTAATTGTATATTAATGATACCAAAATAAAATTTTAAAAAATGCTAAGGAGAAGAAAAAAAAACAGAAGAAAGAAGTGTGTGAAAAGGGTGGCTTTACAATTTTAGGGTATCCAGGACAGGCCTTCCTGACAAAGTGACATTTGAGGAAAGGCCTGAAAGAGGTGAGGGATCCAGCTTTATGGGTATCTGGTAATAATGTTTTTTCAGGAAAAAACAAAAAAAACAAGAAATAGAGGCCCTGAGATAGGAACATGTGAGGATCTTGAAGGAACAGCAAGATCAATGTAGCTGGAGCAAGTAGAGAAGGAGTTGGAGAAGTGAGGTGGGTGGATCATGAACTTTGTAGATCATTGAAAGGAATTCAGTTTCTCAGAGTTTCTCACTCTGAAGTGAGAAGAGAAGCATTTGGAGGATTTTTTGGCTTTATCATATTCCTATTCAAGGATCTTTTCAGATCTATTTTGCTATCTGTAAAATGTCTTTGATGTGTTGTGTTCATTTTCTTATTAGATTTTCTTATTAGTCAGTATTGGGAGTTCTTAAACAGTCTGGATACAAGTCTTTTCTCAGATATGTATGCAAATGTTTTCTCCAACTCTGTGGTTTGTCTTTTTATTCTCTTAAAATGTCTCTTGAAGAGAGGACATGTTTAATTTGATGAAGGACAATTTATTCTTTTTTTTTTCTTTTATGGATTATGCTTTTGATACCATAGCTAAGAAATTTTTTCCTAACTCAGTGTCAACAAAGATTTTCTCCTATGTGTTTTTCTAGATATTTCATGGTTTTAGGTTTTATATTTAGGCCTATGATCAATTTTCAGTTATTTAAGTTAAAACTCTGAGTTAACTAAATTAATATCCAATTGTTCCAGCACCCTTCATTGAAAAGATTGTATCTTCTCCATTCAATTAGTTTTGGACCTTTGTCAAAAATCAATTGTCCATTAACAGAATTAAAGGGGGAAATAGATTGCAACATCTTCATTTTAGGATACTTTAACGTATTACTCATGTCAACAGACAGATCAACCAGACAGAAAATAAATAAGGAAACAGAGGCACTGAACAATACATTAGATCAGATGGACTTAACATATGTCTATAGAACATTCCACCCAAAAGCAGCAGGTTACATATTTTTCTCAAGTGTACATGGAATACTCGCTAGAATAGATCACATACTAAGCCACAAAAAGAGCCTCAATAAACTAAAAAAGATTGAAATTGTATCAAGGAGCTTCTCAGACTGCAATGGTATGAAACTAGAAATAAATTACACAAGGAAAGCAAACAAGCCTTCAAACACATGGAGGCTAAACAACATGCTTCTAAATAATGAATGGATCAATGAACAAATTAAAAGAGAAAATCAAGCAATATAATGGAGATAAATGAAAACAAAAATTCAGTGGTCCAAAATTTGTGGGATGCTGTGAAAGCAATGCTAAGAGGGGAGTACATAGCAATACAGGCCTACCTGAAGAAACAAGAACAATCCCAAATAAACAATCTAAAATTACAAAGAAATTAGAAAAAGAACAACAAATCAAACCCAAAGTTATTAGAAATAGGGACATAAAAAATATCAAAGCAAAAATAAATAAAATAGAGAACAGTGAAACAACAGAAAAAAAGATCAATAAAGCCAAGAGCTGATTCTGTGAAAAAATGAACAAAATAGATAACCCCCTAGACAGACTTATCAAGAAAAAGAAAGTATACAAATAAACAAAATTAGAAATGAAGAAGGAATAGTCACAACAAATACCACAGAAATGAAAAGAATTATTAGAGAATACTATGAAAAATTATATGCCAATAAACTGGGCAACCTAGAAGAAATGGACAACTTTGTAGAAAAATACAAACCTCCAAGATTGACCCAAGAAGAAACAGAGAATCTGAGCAGAGCAATTAGCAGCAATGAAATTGAATTGGTAATAAAAAAAAAACTCCGAACAAACAAAATTCCAGACCCAGATTAGCTTTACAGCTGAATTCTTCCAAGCATTTAAAAAAGAACTAATACCCTCCTTCTTAACATATTTCTAAAAGTAGAAGAGGAGGGAATACTTCCAAACTCTTTCTGTGAGGCCAGCACCACTCTAATACCAAAACTGGGCAAAGACACTACAAAAAAAAAAAGAAAATTATAGACAAATATCTCTGATGAACATAGATGCAAAAATCCTCAACAAAATATTAGCAAACCAAATTCAAAAATACATCAAAGGATCATCCATCACAACCAAGTGGGATTTATTCCAGGGATGCAAGGATGGTATAATAGTTGTAAATCAATCTGTATCATACACCACATTAACAAAAAGGATAAAAACCACGTGATCATCTCAATAGATGCTGTAAAAGCATTTTACACAATTCAACATCCATTTACGATTAAAGACTATCAACAAAATGGGTATAGAGAGTACATACCTCAACATAATAAAGGCCATATGTGACAAACCCACAGCTAACATAATACTTACAGGCAAAAAGCTGAAAGCTTTTCCTGTAAGATCAGGTATAAGACCAGTTTGTGCATTCTCACCAAGTACTTGATGTCCTAGCCACAGCAATCAGACAAGACAAAGAGGTAAAAGGCATCCAGATTGGTAAGGAAGAAGTTAAACAGTCACTATTTGCAGATGACATAACATTATACATAGAAAATCCTAAAGAATCCACAAAAAAACTATTAGAACTAATAACTGGGTTCAGCAAAGTTGCAGGATATAAAATTAATACACAGAGATCTGTTACGTTCCTATATAGTAACAACAAAACAGCCGAAAGAGAAAACAATTCCATTTACAATTGCATCAAAAAGATTAAATACCTAGGAATAAACCTAACCAAGGAGGTGAAAGACCTGTACTTTGAAAACTGTAAGACACTCATGAGAGAAATTAAAGAATACACCAATAAATGGAAATCTATCCTGTGCTCATAGATAGGAACAGTTAATATTGTCAAAATGGTCATCTTGCCCAAAGCAATTTACAGATTCAGTGCAATCCCTATCAAATTACCAACAGCATTTTTAAAATTTTTTATTAAGGTATGATTGATATACACTCTTATGAAGGTTTCACATGAAAAAACAATGTGGCTGCTACATTTACCCATATTATCAATTCCCCACCCATGCCCCAATGCAGTCACTGTCCATCAGTGCAGCAAGATGCCACAGATCCACTATGTGCCTTCTCTGTGCTACACTGTTCTCCCTGTGATCCCCCACACCATGACCCACAGCATTTTTCAATGAACTGGAACAAATAGTTCTAAAACTCTTATGGAACCACAAAAGACCCCAAATAGCCAAAGCAATCCTGAGAAAGAAGAACAAATCTGGGGGGATTACACTCCCTGACTTCAAGCTCTACTACAAAGCTACAGTAATCAAAACAATTTGGTACTGGCACAAGAACAGACCTATATATCAATGGAACAGAATAGAGAGCCCAGATATAAAACCACAGATATATGATCAATTAATATACAATAAAGGAGCCATGATTATACAGCTTCTTCAATAACTGGTGTTGAGAAAACTGGACAGCTACATGCAAGAGAATGAAACTGGATTATTGTCTAACTCCATACATAAAAGTAAACTCAAAATGGATTAAAGACCTGAATGTAAGTCATGAAGCCATAAAACTCTTAGAAGAAAACATAGGCAAAAATCTCTTAAATGGAGGCGGGAGCCAAGATGGCGGCGTGAGTAGAGCAGTGGAAATCTCCTCCCAAAAACACATAGAGCTATGAAAATATAACAAAGAAAAATCTTCCTAAAATAGAGACCACAGGACACAGGACAACATCCAGACCACATCCACACCTGCAAGAACCCAGCGCCTTGTGAAGGGGGTAAGATACAAGCCCCAGCCCGGCGGGACCCGAGCGCCCCTCCCCCCGGCTCCCGGCGGGTGGAGAGAAACCGGAGCAGTTTTTTTTTTTGGCGAGCGCTTTTTGGAAGCCTTAGAGGGACGGGCCCCCGTTGCTGGGGAGGCAGGGTGGCGGGACCGGTGAGGAGGTGCCTGGGAACAGCGCCGGAGGACAAAGAATATCCCGCGTTTCTCCCTGCGAGACCTGGGGGCGGGTGCCTGAGACCGGTGCCTGAGGACGGAGGAGGTCGCGCGTTTTTCCCCTTTTTTTTTTTCTCTTTATGGCAAGCGCTTTTTGGAAGCCTTGAAGGGACGGGGACCCCAGTGCTAGGGAGGCATGGTGGCGGGACTGGTGAGCGGGTGGCTGGGACCGGCGCCTGAGGACAAAGAATATCCCCCGTTTTTCCCTGCGGGACCGGTGGGCGGGTGCCTGAGACCGGCACTTGAGGACAGAGGAAATCGCGCGTTTTTCCCCTTTTTTTTTTCTCTTTTCTGCGAGTGCTTTTTGGAAGCCTAAAAGGGACAGGGACCCTGGTGCTAGGGAGGCAGGGCGGCGGGACTGGTGAGCGGGTGCCTGGGACCGGCACCTGAGGACAAAGAATATCCCGCATTTTTCCCTGTGGGACCGGTGGGTGGGTGCCTGAGACCAGCACCTGAGGACGGAAGAAATCGCGCGTTTTTCCCCTTTTTTTTCTCTCTTTTTGCCAAGTGCTTTTTGGAAGCCTTGAAGGGACAGGGACCCCGGTGCTAGGGAGGCAGGGCGGCAGGACTGGTGAGCGGGTGCGTGGGACCAGTGCCTGAGGACAAAGAATATTGAGCGTTCCTTCCCTGCGGGACCGGTGGGTGGGTGCTTTTTGGAAGCCTTGAAAGGACAGGGACCCTGGTGCTAGGGAGACAGGGCAGCAGGACCAGTGCGCGGGTGCCTGGGACCGGCACCTGAGGAAAAAAAAAAAAAAAAAATCGCGTGTTTTTTCTTTTTTTTTTCCTTTCTGTTCCCTCTCTCATTGTTGCTGTTGTTGTTTTGGTTTGGAGAGTGCTTTTTGGAAATCTTAAAGGGGCAGGACAGGTCACTTAGACCAGAAGCAGGGAATCTGGGGATCTCTGGGCACTCTAACCCCCTGGGCAGCAGGGAGCACAGAGGCCCCTTACGGAGATAAATAGTCTCCTGGCTGCTCCCCCTCTAACGGGGCTCCACCATTTTGGAGGAACAGCCCCAGCCAGGCCAAGCCCACAGCAACAGTGGAGATAAACCCCAAAGCAACTGGGCAGGAAGCAGAAGCCCTGTCTGCGCACAGCTGCCCAGCACAAGCCACTAGAGGTCGCTATTCTCCCAGGAAAAGGCTACAAACCAACAAGAAGGGAAGCTCTTCCAGCGGTCACTTGTACCAGCTCTGCAGACTATCTCTATCACCATGAAAAGGCAAAACTACAGGCAGACAAAGATCACAGAGACAACACCTGAGAAGGACACAGACCTAACTAGTCCTCCTGAAAAAGAATTCAAAATAAAAATCATGAACATGCTGACAGAGATGCAGAAAAAAATGCAAGAGCAATGGGATGAGATGCAGAGAAAAATGCAAGAGCAGTGGGATGAGATGCAGAGAAAAATGCAAGAGCAGTGGGATGAAGTCCGGAAGGAGATCACAGATGTCAGGAAAGAGATCACAGAAGTGAAACAATCCCTGGAAGGATTTATAAGCAGAATGGATAAGATGCAAGAGGCCATTGAAGGAATAGAAGCCAGAGAACAGGAACGTATAGAAGCTGACATAGAGAGAGATAAAAGGATCTCCAGGAATGAAACAACACTAAGAGAAATATGTGACCAATACAAAAGGAAAAACATTCGTATTATAGGGATACCAGAAGAGGAAGAAAGAGGAAAAGGGATAGAAAGGGTCTTTGAAGAAATAATTGCTGAAAACTTCCCCAAACTGGGGGAGGAAATAATCGAACAGACCATGGAATTATACAGAACCCCCAACAGAAAGGATCCAAGGAGGACAACACCAAGACACATAATAATTAAAATGGCAAGGATCAAGGACAAGGAAAGAGTTTTAAAGGCAGCTAGAGAGAAAAAGGTCACCTATAAAGGAAAACCAATCAGGCTAACATCAGACTTCTCAACAGAAACCCTACAGGCCAGAAGAGAATGGCATGATATACTTAATGCAATGAAACAGAAGGGCCTTGAACCAAGGATACTGTATCCAGCACGACTATCATTTAAATATGATGGTGGGATCAAACAATTCCCAGACAAGCAAAAGCTGAGGGAATTTGCTTCCCACAAACCACCTCTACAGGGCATCCTACAGGGACTGCTCTAGATGGGAGCACCCCTAAAAAGAGCACAGAACAAAACACACAACATATGAAGAAGGGAGGAGGAGGAATAAGAAGGGAGAGAAGAAAAGACTCTCCAGACAGTGTATATAACAGCTCAATAAGCGAGCTAAGTTAGGCAGTAAGATACTAAAGAAGCTAACCTTGAACCTTTGGTAACCACGAATCTAAAGCCTGCAATGGCAATAAGTACATATCTTTCAATAGTCACCCTAAATGTAAATGGACTTAATGCACCAATCAAAAGACATAGAGTAATAGAATGGATAAAAAAGCAAGACCCATCTATATGCTGCTTACAAGAAACTCACCTTAAACCCAAAGATAAGCATAGACTAAAAGTCAAGGGATGGAAAAACATATTTCAGGCAAACAACAGTGAGAAGAAAGCAGGGGTTGCAGTACTAATATCAGACAAAATAGACTTCAAAACAAAGAAAGTAACAAGAGATAAAGAAGGCCACTACATAATGATAAAGGGCTTAGTCCAACAAGAGGATATAACCATTCTAAATATATATGCACCCAATACAGGAGCACCAGCATATGTGAAGCAAATACTAACAGAACTAAAGAGGGAAATAGACTGCAATGCATTCATTGTAGGAGACTTCAACACACCACTCACCCCAAAGGATAGATCCACCGGGCAGAAAATAAGTAAAGACACACAGGCACTGAACAACACACTAGAACAGATGGACCTAATAGACATCTATAGAACTTTACATCCAAAAGCAACAGGATATACATTCTTCTCAAGTGCACATGGAACATTCTCTAGAATAGACCACATACTAGCTCACAAAAAGAGCCTCAGTAAATTCCACAATATTGAAATTCTACCAACCAATTTTTCAGACCACAAAGGTATGAAAGTAGAAATAAATTCTACAAAGAAAACAAAAAGGCTCACAAACACATGGAGGCTTAACAACATGCTACTAAATAATCAATGGATCAATGAACAAATCAAAATAGAGATCAAGGAATATATAGAAACAAATGACAACAACAACACTAAGCCCCAACTTCTGTGGGATGCAGCGAAAGCAGTCTTAAGAGGAAAGTATATAGCAATCCAGGCACACTTGAAGAAGGAAGAACAATCCCAAATGAATAGTCTAACATCACAATTATTAAAACTGGAAAAAGAAGAACAAATGAGGCCTAAAGTCAGCAGAAGGAGGGACATAATAAAGATCAGAGAAGAAATAAACAAAATTGAGAAGAATAAAACAATAGCAAAAATCAACGAAACCAAGAGCTGGTTCTTTGAGAAAATAAACAAAATAGATAAGCCTCTAGCCCAACTTATTAAGAGAAAAAGAGAGTCAACACAAATCAACATAATCAGAAATGAGAATGGAAAAATCACGACAGACTCCACAGAAATACAAAGAATTATTAAAGACTACTATGAAAACCTATATGCCAACAAGCTGGAAAACCTAGAAGAAATGGACAACTTCCTAGAAAAATACAACCTCCCAAGACTGACCAAGGAAGAAACACAAAAGTTAAACAAACCAATTACAAGCAAAGAAATTGAAACAGTAATCAAAAAACTACCCAAGAACAAAACCCCGGGGCCGGACGGATTTACCTCGGAATTTTATCAGACACACAGAGAAGACATAATACCCATTCTCCTTAAAGTGTTCCACAAAATAGAAGAAGAGGGAATACTCCCAAACTCATTCTATGAAGCCAACATCACCCTAATACCAAAACCAGGCAAAGACCCCACCAAAAAAGAAAATTACAGACCAATATCCCTGATGAACGTAGATGCAAAAATACTCAATAAAATATTAGCAAACAGAATTCAACAGTATATCAAAAGGATCATACACCATGACCAAGTGGGGTTCATCCCAGGGATGCAAGGATGGTACAACATTCGAAAATCCATCAACATCATCCACCACATCAACAAAAAGAAAGACAAAAACTACATGATCATCTCCATAGATGCTGAAAAAGCATTTGACAAAATTCAACATCCATTCATGATAAAAACTCTCAGCAAAATGGGAATAGAGGGCAAGTACCTCAACATAATAAAGGCCATATATGATAAACCCACAGCCAGCATTATACTGAACAGCGAGAAGCTGAAAGCATTTCCACTGAGATCGGGAACCAGACAGGGATGCCCACTCTCCCCACTGTTATTTAACATAGTACTGGAGGTCCTAGCCACGGCAATCAGACAAAACAAAGAAATACAAGGAATCCAGATTGGTAAAGAAGAAGTTAAACTGTCACTATTTGCAGATGATATGATACTGTACATAAAAAACCCTAAAGACTCCACTCCAAAACTACTAGAACTGATATCGGAATACAGCAAAGTTGCAGGATACAAAATCAACACACAGAAATCTGTAGCTTTCCTATACACTAACAACGAATCAATAGAAAGAGAAATCAGGAAAACAATTCCATTCACCATTGCATCAAAAAGAATAAAATACCTAGGAATAAACCTAACCAAGGAAGTGAAAGACTTATACTCTGAAAACTACAAGTCACTCTTAAGAGAAATTAAAGGGGACACTAATAAATGGAAACTCATCCCATGCTCATGGCTAGGAAGAATTAATATCGTCAAAATGGCCATCCTGCCAAAAGCAATATACAAATTTGATGCAATCCCTCTCAAATTACCAGCAACATTCTTCAATGAATTGGAACAAATAATTCAAAAATTCATATGGAAACACCAAAGACCCCGAATAGCCAAAGCAATCCTGAAAAAGAAGAATAAAGTAGGGGGGATCTCACTCCCCAACTTCAAGCTCTACTACAAAGCCATAGTAATCAAGACAATTTGGTACTGGCACAAGAACAGAGCCACAGACCAGTGGAACAGATTAGAGACCCCAGAAATTAACCCAAACATATATGGTCAATTAATATTTGATAAAGGAGCCATGGACATACAATGGCAAAATGACAGTCTCTTCAACAGATGGTGCTGGCAAAACTGGACAGCTACATGTAGGAGAATGAAACTGGACCATTGTCTAACCCCATATACAAAGGTAAACTCAAAATGGATCAAAGACCTGAATGTAAGTCACGAAACCATTAAACTCTTGGAAAAAAACATAGGCAAAAACCTCTTAGACATAAACATGAGTGATCTCTTCTTGAACATATCTCCCCGGGCAAGGAAAACAACAGCAAAAATGAGCAAGTGGGACTACATTAAGCTGAAAAGCTTCTGTACAGCGAAAGACACCATCAATAGAACAAAAAGGAACCCTACAGTATGGGAGAATATATTTGAAAATGACAGATCTGATAAAGGCTTGACGTCCAGAATATATAAAGAGCCCACACGCCTCAACAAACAAAAAACAAATAACCCAATTAAAAAATGGGCAGAGGAACTGAACAGACAGTTCTCCAAAAAAGAAATACAGATGGCCAAGAGACACATGAAAAGATGCTCCACATCGCTAATTATCAGAGAAATGCAAATTAAAACTACAATGAGGTATCACCTCACACCAGTAAGGATAGCTGCCATCCAAAAGACAAACAACAACAAATGTTGGCGAGGCTGTGGAGAAAGGGGAACCCTCCTACACTGCTGGTGGGAATGTAAATTAGTTCAACCATTGTGGAAAGCAGTATGGAGGTGCATCAAAATGCTCAAAACAGACCTACCATTTGACCCAGGAATTCCACTCCTAGGAATTTACCCTAAGAACGCAGCAATCAAGTTTGAGAAAGACAGATGCACTCCTATGTTTATCGCAGCACTATTTACAATAGCCAAGAATTGGAAGCAACCTAAATGTCCATCTGTAGATGAATGGATAAAGAAGATGTGGTACATATACACAATGGAATACTACTCAGCCATAAGAAGTGGAAAAATCCAACCATTTGCAGCAACATGGATGGAGCTGGAGAGTATTATGCTCAGTGAAATAAGCCAAGCGGAGAAAGAGAAATACCAAATGATTTCACTCATCTGAGGAGTATAGGAACAAAGGAAAAACTGAAGGAACAAAACAGCAGCAGAATTACAGAACCCAAAAATGGACTAACAGGTACCAAAGGGAAAGGAACTGGGGAGGATGGGTGGGCAGGGAGGGATAAGGGGGGGGAAGAAGAAGGGGGGTATTAAGATTAGCATGCATGGGGGGGACGGAGAAAGGGGAGGGTGGGCTGCACAACACAGAGAGGACAAGTAGTGACTCTACAACATTTTGCTAAGCTGATGGACAGTAACCGTAATGTGGTTGTTAGGGGGGACCTGATATAGGGGAGAGCATAGTAAACATAGTATTCTTCAGGTAAGTGTAGATTAAAAATTTAAAAAAAAAAAAAAAAGAAAGAAAGAAAGAAAAGGGGGATTACTCCTTAACAGGATAAAACTATTGGTAAATCAAAGATCAACGCATGCTTTAAATATCCTTAATGTTGATCACTTAAAGGGTGTCAGATGATCAGCTATGGAGGTACTCTTTTCTGATAATATTCCTTTCTCTTAATTAAAAAAAAAAAAAAAAAGCAGTTACTGTGTGCTGACCTCCAATGAGTTCTGCACAGTGGTATAGAGGGCATGTCAAAGTGTGGGCAAAGGGTCTGTTTGTTTCTACGCAGAAGATCAAGGCCTAGCTTGGATACCCAGAAAATGAACTAAGATACGATATGAGGAGGAGCTTCCGGCATCAGCACTCTCTGGAGGACTCGTGCCGGGGGATGATCATCAAAAAGCCTCCACAGGGATCCGGACGATGCTGCGGTTGTGGCTGCATCCAGCCCACCATCTCCTGGACTTGCCATGAGAAGGAGGAGGGAGATGTCTAGGCTGGCATGTGCATACAGTGAGACAACGAATTTGACCGGATCTGTCTGTTGGAACTCAACCAGGAGTTGGGAGGGGTGCAAGTTGTAGCACCCCAAAATCTCATGACTATAGACTATCTATGGTTAAAAGAACATATGGGATGTGAACAGATCCCAGAAATGGGCTGCTTTAATTTGTCTGATGGTTCAAGTACAGTTGGAAAATATCCATCATATCATAGATAAATTTTCACAAATGCCTAGGGTGCCTAAATGGTTTTCTTGGCTTCACTGGAGATGGCTGGTAATTATAGATTTGCTTTGTTTATGTCACCGTATTCCTATTATGTCAATATGTGTGTGCAAATTAGTTAGTAGTTTAAAACCTATACATACTTAAGGTACTATACAAGAAGATATGTCAAAGAAATAATCAATCCTCCCAAGTTTCCTTCATATGCTACATCTATAGCTTTTCTTCTTCCTTCCTAATTACAAACTTTAAATAGAATTCGTGCCTCATATCGAATTTACCGAGTATCATAATTCCTCCAGGTGGTAAAGATACCTCGAGACAAGTGCTGGGCATAGAAGCCACAGGGCATAAATCTGCAAAGAAGTAAAAAGCTAACCTTTGCAAACAATATGGCTTCTCTCTCACTTACCAACTTTACATTTCCCTGTATGGCCCCGGAAGATGACTGGTTAGCCAGAGACGGGTAAGATTCCTCAAGGGAGGAACAACCTAAGACAGGCACAGTCGCAGGGGGGCCATCAGGTGAGAATTTGGGGATCAACAGAGGTGAGGCTCAGAACCTCACCCCCCCTGTTTTGAGAGAAATCTTCTGCATCCGTGGATGTTTTGCTGCCCTTGTCTAGCCTGGATTAATACTTAGTCCATAGGCACACACCTGATCATCTGATCATCTACATTTGCCTTCTTACAGCACTAAACTATGTTTTCTACCTTTATCTTGCATCTACCTACCACTTCAGCATTTTATTAAAAATAAAAATAATAATAATAATAGGAGAAATGTGGGATCAACATATAAATCAAGTACAAAAATCAAATGAATATTCATATTTGACCTGATGGTTTATAGGTCATATTGCATGATCAAAACCGAAAGTTTCTGTGATGACTGCCCTTGTACTGTTCACCATGTAAGAATTTATTCACTCTGTAAGAATTCGTTCACCATGTAAGAACTTGTTCGTTATGCTTCAGAAGATTGGAGACTGACGAGAATTAGGCTTGAGATGGATTAATGATTGTACATTGAGCATTGACCCCCCTATACTGAATTTTATTGTTGTTAACAACCATTTGATCAATAAATATGAGAGATGCCCTCTCAAAAAAAAAAAAAAAATCTCTTAAATGTAAGTATAAGCAGTTTTTTTCTGGACACATCTCCTCAGGCAAGGGAAACAAAATAAAAAATGAACAAATGGGACTACATCAAACTAAAAAGCTTCTGTACAGCAAAGGACACCATCAGCAGGAAAAAAAAGCAACCTACAGTATGGGAGAATATGTTCCTAAATGATTTATCTGATAAGGGGTTAACATCCAAAATATATGAAGAACTCACGGGACTCAATACTAAAAAAACCAAATAACCCAATTAAAAGTGGGCAGAAGACCTGAACAGACATTTCTTCAAAGAAGAAAACCAGATAGCCAACAGGTACATGAAAAGACATTGCTAATAATTGGGGAAATGCAAATCAAAAACACAATGAGATATCACCTCATACCAATTAGAATGGCCACTGTCCAAAACACAAGAAATAACAAGTGGTGGAGAGGATGTGGAGAAATGAGAACCCTCCTACACTGTTGGTGGAAATATAATATGGTATAACTGCTATGGAAAGAAGTATGGAGGTTCCTCAAAAAACTAGAAACAGATATGCCATTCGACCTAGCAATTCCAGTTCTAGGAATTTAGCTGAAGAAAACAAAGTTCCTGATTCAAAAAGATATGTGCCCCTGTGTTTATTGCCATGTTATTTGCAATAGGCAAGAAATGGAAGCAACCATATGGATGTGTCCATCAATAGATGAATGGATAAAGAAGATGTGGTACATGTACACAATGGAATATTATTCAGCCATAAAAAAGAAATCCTGCCATTTGCAACAACATGGATGGAGCTAGAGGATATTATGCTCAGTGCAATAAGCCAAGTGGAGAAAAACAAATACCATATGATTTCACTTATTTGTGGAATATAAAAACAAAGCAAAACAGAAGGAACAAAACAGCAATAGACCCATAGACACTGAGAAGTGACTAGTGGTTACCATGGAGGAGGGGTTGGGATGGATGGGTGGGAAGGGTAAGGAGGATAGAGGGGCACAAAAATCCCGATCATAATACAAGCTGGTCATGGGGATAGTTGTACAGCATGGAGAATATAGCCAATGATTCTGTAACATCTACCTATGTTGACAGATAGCAACCGCACTAGTAGGGGGCAGTGTGGATTTAATAATGTGGGTAACCATTGAACCATTGTGTTGTATATTCAAAACCAATATAAGATTGTATATCAACAATACTTCAATAAAAATTTTTAGAAAATCAGTTGTCCACTTATGTGTATGTTTATTTCCAGACACTGTATTCTGTTACATTGATCTGTTTTTTCTATCTTTACACCAATAGTAGACTGTTTACTGTTAAATTAGTATAGATCTTGAAATCAGGTTGTATAGTTTCTTTTCCAACTTTGTTATTTTCTAAAGTTGTTTTGACTGTTTTTATGTTCTTTGCATTTCCCTATGAATTTTAGAATCAGCTTATCTGTATCTGCCAAAAAAAAAAGTCACTGGAATTTTTACTGGGATTGCATTGAATCCATAGGTCAGTTTGGGGAACATTGGCATTTCAATGATCCTGAGTATTCCAATCTAGTAACCCAGTATCCCTCCATTTACTTTTATCTTTAATTTCACCAGTGTTTTATAGTTCTCAATGTATTTTGTCTAACACATCTTTTGCCATATTTATCCTTAAGTATTTCATGTTTTTTACTATTATAAATAGTATTTTTTTAAACTTCCATTTCCTATTAGAGAGTTTTAAGCAGAAGAGTTACATGATCTGACTTCTGTTTTAACAAAGTCACTCCAATGCTGTGTATATCCTGAAAGGTGAGCAAGGCTAAAAGCATGAATGAAGCTACTGAAGTAATTTTCATATGAGTGGGTATGGTGTCTTGGACCCTAATGGTAGCAGTGTGGTTGGTAAGAAGTGGTGGAATTCAGGATGTATGCTGAGGTGGAACCACAAGTTGTACTAACATTAGATGTAGGTATTAGAAAAAGAGAGGATACAAGGATGATTTTAGGGACTTGGGCCTGAGCAGCCTGAAGTATGGTTACTATTAAACTGAGATGAGAAAGAGCGTGGATGGAAAAGGTTTTGGGGAGATGATTAGGAGTTTTTGGTCAAATTAGGTTTGAATATAAGCTTAGAGTTGTTAAGGAGAAAGGTCTGAGATGGAGATGTAAATAAATTCAAGAGTTAGCTTATAGATAATAATTAAAGCCTTGAGGCTAGATGAGATCACAAGAGAGGAGCATGGATAGAAAAAAGAAAGAGGTACATGGCCTGTGTTCTATGCCACTCCAAAGTTTTAGAGGTTGGGAGATGAACAGAAACTATGTGTTATGGTATACCTCTTATGTTTTAAATTACATCATTAAAAAAAAACATTTCAGGATTCAGAGAATTCCAAAAGTATGGGCAGTGGCCCATTACCAGGTTGATTTATTTTAAGTTGTCATTTTTGATTATGAACATGAATGTCTTGAAATATTCAAAAGCATAAACCCATGATGAGGGAAACATTACTGGATTCTCATAGAAAATGAGTAAATAGTCCAATTCATAAGACTATCATTGAAAGGGTTTATTCTCAATTCACAAACAGGAGGCTCATAGTGTTTGCTGTATAATTGGCTGGCACAGTTGATAATGAAGTAACATTAGCCATTTAAGATGCAAAAGAGTAGAAGTTTATGAATATGGCTAAAATTAGTGGGAGGGCTATGCTATTGCCAAGGAAGATAAATATATCTAATTCCATCATTCTCCTGTAGAGGAAGAGGAAGTGACATACATAGTCATCGATCAGTTCCAGCAGAAGTTCGGTGCTGCAGTAAGTGTTGCCCTCAATCATTCCCAGTATTGTCTGCATATGTCTGTGTCTCACAGATTTCTCCTATTATAACATCATTTATATTTTCCCTAATAATTCAGCAAAATATTTGCGTGTCTACTATATCTCAAGCATTGTTCTGAGGTCTGGAGTAAAACAATAATCAAGACAAAGGTCCACCCGTCAAGGATCTTACATTTTAATGCAAGAAAATAAATAATTGTATATCAGCTGGTGATACATAATATGAAGGAAAAAAATAAGTGTGTTATGGTAGATAGAGTGACCAGGAGTTCCTATTTTATCTGTCCCAGGTGGACAGAGAAAATCTTGGTAAAGAGGTGACATTGGAAAAAGAGACCTGAAAGAAGTAAAGGTGCTAGCCATGTGGGTGTCGAGGTAAAAAACTTAAAGAAGGCATAATTAGCATGTTCAAAGGCCCTGAGGCTGAAGCACACTTGACTTGTGTAGAGGAACAGCAGGGAGGTCAGTGTGGTGGACCATAATGAAGAAGGATAATAAGAAATGGACGGGGGCAGGAGGCATATCAAGTAGAGATAACATTGTAAAGATTTCAAGTTTGAACATTATTGAGCTGGAAAGCCATTGTCAGTTTTAGAGGAGAGTTGGGAATTTTTAAACTTACATTTTAAAAACACCATTCTAGATACTCTATTTAGGCAACTTCTCTATAATCATGTATTAATTTTGAGATGTGGCAGAAACTGATTTTTCAGCCTAATATACACTTCACAGGTGGATTTCAGGGGAGTCATTAAACTTTCTGTTTAGATGTAAGCTTATGCTTATGTGGGCATGGATACATTTTTTAAGGGAAAGTTAGCTTCAACTGATTCTTTTTTTTTAACAACTTGATTGAGACATAATTCATGTGCCATAAAATTTACCAATTTAAAATGTATAGTTCACTGGCTTTAGCATATTCAGAGTTGTATACCCATTGCCACAATAAATTTCAGAATATTTTCAATACCCCCAAAAGATACCTCATTCTCCTTAGCTGTCGCTCCTAATTCCTCCCCAGAACCTCCAGCCCCTGGCAACCACTAAGTTATTTCTTGCCTCTATGGATTTGCCTGTTTATGGCATTTCATGTATATAGGATTATATAATATCTGGTCATTTATGACTGGCTTCTTTTGCTTAGCATAACATTTTCAAGGTTCATCTACCTTATAGAATGAATCAGTAGTTCACTTATTTTTTATGGCCAGCTAATATTCCTTTGCATGGATATACCACTTTCATTTATCTTTTCACCATTTGATGGACATCTGAGTTGCTTCTACTTTTTGGCTATTATGAATAATACTGCTATGTACATTCATGTACAATGTTTGTGTGGACATATGTTTTCATTTCTTTTGGATAGATTCCTAGGAGTGGAATCGCCAGGTCATATAGTAACTCTGTTTAACAATTTGAGGATCAGCCAGACTGTTTTACTAATTTGAGGGTTAGCCATGCTGTTTTATTAGCTGCTGCACCATTTTACATTCCTGCCAGCAGAATATGAGGGTTCCAGTTTCTTCACATGCTTACCAACACTTGTTATATATCATTTTGGTCATGGCCCTCCTGCTGGTATGAAGTAATAAATCATTGTGCTTTTGATTTTCATTTCTCTGAGGGCTAGTAATGTTGAGCATCTTTTCATGTGCTTATTGACCATTTGTATATCTTCTTCAAAGAAATGTCTATTCCTTTGCCCATTTTTAAATTGAGTTATAATAATTCTTTATATAGCAATAGATTCTTTAAAGGGTTTAGTGACCACAACAAAAACATGAGATAAGAACTTTGCTCTGAAAATTTGAAGTAGTTGAAAATTCATATCAATAGGGAAATACAGCTTTTTCCCCCCAGTTTTGCAGCCTTCTTGTTCATTGAGGATGGAACTGAAATTCAGTGCCCTTTTTTCATCCTTGAAGAAAAATACTCAGAATGTAGAATACTCAAACTCAGCAGCATCAGTATTTAAAGTGGAGCCAAGAAAGCAGGCTGAATCCCCAACCAATGTCTTCTTATGCTTTGAATCAGGACCTACCACCACCTACTGAGAATACTTTATGCTCTCAAAAGGAAAATGTTGTGCTAGTGTAAATTACCATGCGCTTCTATTCTTGAGTAGAAGGGGGAGGATCTTGTATCATGTAGATATTTTAATGGATTATTGATCTTAGAATTGTATGTTTTGAAACAGGATAAGATTTTAGATAACCAAAGGACAAGGGATACTACTACTTCAGTTTTGAATAATTTAATGAATCCAAGACTTTAAAGGACCTGTGCGTCTTTGTCTTTCATTCTCTACAGTAGATACTGTGAGTCTCAGCTACTCTGAGTTCCTTCAGGTTCAGTAAATTACCCTGTATTAGGTTGCCATCATTTGCACGAGGAATCTGGTCACAAAGACTCGAAGTCTTTCACTAAAGTATCAGTGGTAACAAAAGGTATCTGAGTTTTCAACTCTTATTAGCATTTGAGATACGAATGATTTAATTTGCAGTTGTGGGATAATTTTGAGAAAAGTAAAAAAAAAGGATAGAAGTGTTCAGTGTGATGTGTGTTTGTATGTGTGTGTGTGTAAAGCAGACTTGTGTTTTGAATTGGTCAAATTTTACAAGTTTAAAATATATAATGCACTTTGTTTATTGCTAGCCATTTTACTTGTGCCATTCATGATGTCATATCTGTAACATTTACTCCTTGGAGATTATTTTCTTCCTTTTTCTCACCAGATGCACCACATCAAGAAGCAGAGTGTCCTGAGTGTGGCAGCAGAAGGTGCTAATGTGTGTCGACATGGAAAACTATGTTGGTTTCAGGTAAAAGACTTTTTTAAGCTTTCTATATTGAAATAATTGTAGATTCGCTGTTAAATTTGTTGTAATTGTTTTCTTTATGTCACCCCAGTGTCACTGTCCTATAACTTATTTGGAATTTATTTACTCCTCTACTACTCAGTTTATTCTTTTCTAAAGGAAAGAACTCTGTCTCTTAATAGATTCACTTTTATAATCATCATTGCCAACTCACAGGCTCTGCTTGAGGTCTTCCTTAGTGTGTTCTCTTACCTCAGATATACCAAGAGTTTCTTATCTTTCCTTCTGGCTAGTAGCTTTCCACAGCAGGTTTCTGCCACATCATTTTTATTTTCCTGGACCTGAGAGAATTCAGATATGGGGCCTCATCATAACAAAAGAAATTTCTAGTGAGCCTTAAATAGCTAAGGATGAGTAGCCACTTTTGAATCAAACTCAGCAGCATCAATATTTAAAGGGGAGCCAAGAAAGCAGGCTGAATCCCCAACCAATGTCTTCTATCCTTTGAATCAGGACCTGCCTCCTTCACCTACTGAGAATATTTTTATTAGGATTGGCAATCTGCCCTCTTGAACTGCTCTTTCTGGAATGTTCACCTTCTTGAAGGGAAAGGAATGGAGGTATCAAGCCTGGTTATGCTCAAGGATTAGGTCACCTTTCTCTTGTTCCATGAACTTTCTAGGTTAACCTTAGCTTTTAAATGACTAGGTTTGAGTTAGAAGCACAAATGCAAATTACTTAAACCTCCACAAGCAACAAGAGCAAAAATAAACAAATGGGACTACATCAAAGTAAAAAGCTTCTGCAAAGCAAAAGAAAGGGTCAACAAAATGAAAAGGCAACTTATGGAATACAAACCACATATATGATCAGGAGTTAATATCCAAAGTATATAAGGAACTCATAACTCAATAGCCAAAAAAAAAAGGTAATCCAATTTAAAAATGAATGGATATTTTTCCAAAGACATAAAAAATTTTTAAAACTGTTCAACATCCCTAATCATGAGGAAATGCAAATCAAAACCACAATGAGATACCACCTCACATCTGTCAGGATGGCTGTTACAAAAAAGGTAAGAGAGAACAAGTGCTGGCGAGAATCTGGAGGAAAGGGAACCCTTGTAAACTGTTGGTGGAAATGTAAGTTGTTGCAGCTATTGTGGAAAGCAGTATGGAGGTTCCTCAGAAGGTTAAAAATAGAACTACCACATGACCCATCAATTCCACTTCCAGGTATATGTCCCAAGGAAATGAAAACAAGGTCTCAAAGAGATACCTGTATTCCCATGCTCATGTTTCAGTATTATTTCTAATGCAGCAGTGTTGCAGCATTATTGACAGCAACCAAGGCATGGAAGCAACCTAAGTGTCCGTGGATGGATGAATGGATAAAGAAAAGATGGTATGTGTATATAACGGAACATTACTTAGCCACAAAAAAGAAGGAAATCCTGCCGTTTGTGATAACATGGATGAAACCTGCATGGCGTTATGCTGAGTGAAATTAGTCAGAGAAAGACAAATATTATGTACTCTCACTTATTTGTGGAATTTTGAAAAACTGAACTCATAGAAAGAATAGATTGGTGGTTGCCAGGGTAGGGAAAATGAGTGAGGGGGGTCAAAAGGCACAACTTTCAGTTGTAAGATAAATAGTTCTTGAAGTCTAATGTTCAACATGATGATTATAGATAACGTATACTTGAATGTTGCTAAGAGAATAAAGCTTAAAAGTTCTCATCATATACACACACAAAAAAGGTAACTATGAGGTGATAGATGTGTTAACTACCCTTTATAATAATTTCATACTGTATACATAAATCATACATTGTACACCTTAAACTTACACATTGTTACATATGTTAATTACATCCCAATAAAGTGGGGGAACCAATCTGCTCAGGCCTACTTCTAGGAATGTATTCTAAGTAGTTGAAAATATGAAGAAAAAATTACATGAGAACCTGTTCATCTTGGCATCATTTATGATGGTAAAAACTAGAAACCACTTAATTAGTTAACAATAGGAGACATTATAGTACATTTGATCTTATGCAGCTGCCAAAAGTTAATGATGAATGCAGTACAGAAAAATGAAAGTTTATGACTGGAAAAAGCAGGATATAGATTTGAATGTATATTTTTAGAGTCATAATTTTTTTGCACATGAAAAATGGAGGGGAGAGTTGTGTGGCATATAGTGTCACTGACAAAATGTACAACAGCCATCCATATGCCTTACTCTGTTCTAGCTGATGCACGGTGAGTGCAACATATTCTCTTCTTTCACAGAGTTTGCAGTCTAGCGGAGACAGAATTTAATCTTGCAGAGATAGAGGTTATTTTCCAAACTTTTATCATATGTCTTATCAATTTTTATACTTAAGGAGGGACTATTTTATTTGTGAAATTCTAGCCAATGACACAGAAGATCTGAGAATGAATATCATGCTGAGTGAAATTAATCAGTCAGAGAAAGACAAATACTATATACTATCACTTATTTGTGGAATTTTGAAAAACTGAACTCATAGCCAATTACAGCTATGTCAACAGTTAGCTCTTGAAATGACAAAAGTGGCCTCAGACTGTCATGTGGCTGCTCTCCACACCCGTTTGGATCTTTTTTTGACTTCATTGTCAAAGTAGATTATCCAGCTGCACTCGCTTTTGTGACTTTTATGGTTAGAAACAAATGAGAATTCTCATAATTGTATAAAATTCATCTACAAAGCAGTGCTCCATATCCTCCAATTTGTGCCAGTGAATTTGTTGTCCGTTTTAAACTGCTGATGGGAAGGATCTTCCTGTGTGAATAATTTTATATAACGCTTAACACAATCATGCATGTTATAGAACTCAGAGAAATAGGATTTCATGTTATTAACAATAACAGGCTGCTTATTCTGTAAGTAAGCCTGGAATGCCTGGAATGTCACAGGTGAGACATAAAACATTAAATTTGGGACTCTAAAAAGCAAATGGCTTAATTCAACTTATCTGTTTCCTTTTGGAAACCACAGTGATACTTTTTTCTTTGTTTTTTTTACTTTAGATCAATTTCAGTCTGTTTTCCCTGAGGATCATTGAGTGCCTATTGTTAACTTTCAAAGTGAAGATGTTAAATATTTTATCAGGTGTCTTTTTTGATCTTCCTATCCCCTTCCCTAGCTCTTTTTCATCCTGTAATTTGTTTGTGTGGTATAGGTGGCCACAAATAGCCGAGTTTACTTATTTGACATTTTCCTTCTGGGAAGTCGTGCATTCAACAATGGACTTCAGATGATATTAGAAGACAAGAGAATTTTGAAGGTGAGTATGTAAGCTGATTCTCTGCTAGTAAGATTAGCAGCCAGGGTCTAATTACTCTGTCTTTATCTTCTGATTCCTTAGGTTATCCATGACTGTCGTTGGCTTTCTGATTGTCTATCTCATCAGTATGGAATTTTTCTGAATAATGTCTTTGACACACAGGTACATGCAGGGAAACACTGGATTCAATCTTGTAGAAAATAGGCCTCATCTGATGAGTTAAAGTCTTTCTGTCCATGTCTCACTCCTGCCCATTTCTCATGTAAGATGTTTATATAATATGTGAGAACATCTGGTGAACTGTAAAAGAATTGTAGAAAAGTTACTTTAAAGTATTTAGGATTTCCCTCCCCCCAACCCCCAATTTTTCTCTGGTATTTGTCAGATAAGAAGCAAGCTCCATACTCTATAGAATTTAGACACTAAGACAATTTGGGGGTCATTCAGAAGTCTGACATGGGATATGTAGAATGAAGTGAACAATCACATCTCTGCCTTTACCACATATGCATCAGTTAAGTCTAGTTGGCTAGTTGTCATTTTAGGAATGCAGATTGTCCTAGATATGCCCAAATATTCTGGCCTCAAATAGCCTGAAGATAGGTGACTTTTCTCTGATCTAAAGGACCCTAGAGAAATAAGAAATTCCTAGACTATAGTTTTTAATGCTGATCTGGGTTAGAGCAGTAAAACTAGTAGTTTTCATTATTTCTCTAGGTTCTTTTGGTCTTCTAGGTTTATGCCAATGAAAGGGAGAGCCTGAATATATAAGCCTTTGGAGAGGAATTAAAATAATGAGTTAGCCAATTATTTTTGAACAGGAATTCCTAAAAGTTTAATTGTATGTTATTATATGTGGTTCAAATGTGCTCCTTACGTATCTGCCATAATGAAATTTATGCCACTTCTCTTGTTTACATGTTCCTTTAGGCCCTCTTTCATGATCTTTCACTATGTGGAGATTGCTCCTGTGCTTGCTCTAAAATGTAAGAGAATTGCTCATTGTTTCCTTGAGGCCATCAGGCTTCCTGATTAGACCCCATATATATTGTCTAATAAGGACATTGGCATATCTTTCCATATCTTTTCAGATTTCCATAGTTCAAGAAGCAGGAATTCAGAATTTTTCAGTCTGTTTCCTTTAGCACAGTATATTAGTTTCCTATTGTTGTTAACAAATCATCACAAATTTAGTGGCTCAAAATAATATAAGTGTACTGTCTTACAGTTCTGGAAGTCAAAAGCCTGAAACCATTTTCACTGGGTTCAAGTCCTGGTGCCATCAGGCTGGCTTCTTCTGGAGGCTGTGAGGGGAGAGTCTGCTGCCCTGCCTCGGGGCCTTCCCCTGGGCTCTCTGGAGCACGGCCCCCATCATCTTCAGAGTGCCTCATTCTCATCTCCGCCTCCTCCACCGTAGCACCTTCTCCCTCTGTCTCCCTTATAAGAACACGTGTGATTACACTTGGGGCCCACTCAGATAATTCAAGATAATCTCTGTCTCAAGATCGTTAACTTAATCAGAGGTGCAGAGTCCATTTAACCATAGAAAATAATATTCACAGGTTTCAGGGATTAGGAGTGGATGTTTTTGGGGGCCATTATTTAGCCTACCACACACAGAGAAACATTTATTCCAATACTTAATTTTATTAGTTTTTCTGTATCAAAACTTTACCACAGTTGCTAATACATAAAAAATAATAATTCTTGAATTTTATCTTGTCCTATTCCCCAAAGGCACCAAAGAATAGTAAATAACCATAAGGCAAGTAAATAAAAGAAGTGGAAAATAAAGTAGACAAGGACACATTAAAGTATGGTGATCCTTTTTCTTTCTTTTTTCTGTTTTTTATTATCTTTAATAGTATTGTCTATCATGTGGGTCCTTGGGGAAAATGGTATTTAAAGACATTTCTCTAAATACATATTCTGCTATTTCTGCATGAGGTTGTGTATCGACTGGTGTGTTTGTCTTTTTCTAATGTCACAGGTAGCAGATGTCCTTCAATTTTCCATAGAAACAGGTGGCTTTCTTCCAAATTGCATCAGTACTTTACAGGAGAGCTTAATCAGACATCTTAAAGTAGCCCCCAAATATCTCTTCTTTCTGGAGGAGAGACAAAAACTGATTCAGGTGAGTATTAAAGGATGTCCCATATGATATTAATTTTTTCAAGGGTCTTGTGAGTGTGATTGTCAGCATATTATGTGAAACAATGATAGTTGCCATGTAAGCATATGAGCATTGTCAAAATCTTAGTTGTTCTAAATGGGAACAGTTTGCTTGTGGTCTCAAGTGAGTAAAAACCAGAGTCCAGATTTGTTGACTAGCAATTAAAAAGTACTTTGAAATAAATTTTCAAGTTGGAACAAGGGAGAATTTTGTTGGGAATTTGGATTAAAGCAAAGGAAAACAAAAAGCATCCCAATTATTTCTCCTAAAGTAAGGTAGAATTCCATTAGCTCCTGATAGCTTTACATGCATACTTGGCTCTTGACCATATTGGCTATGATTCTGGCATATAATCAAGTTTGCTGATTTGAGTTTTGAATGAGAAGTCTTGTATCTCTTCTCCCCCTCCTCCCATCCCCCAGTCTTCTTCCCCTCACATACACTCACACACTGTATACACATATAAAGTGTGTCTATGTGTGCGTATTCTCAGAAGGCTAGCCATAGTGTGAAAGCAGAAGGTAACAAGTGAAGAAAATGACAGTAACAGTGTTTGAAGTTAAGCAACACTAGATAAACAGTTATTGTCTTCAAAGTTCTGCTTACTATTCAGAGAAAATTATTTTGGTGTCTCCAGGAAAATCCAGAAGTGTGGTTCACACGACCTCTTTCACCCTCTTTACTGAAGATTTTGGCTTTGGAAGCCACCTACCTGCTACCCCTTCGCTTAGTGCTGCTGGATGAGATGATGTCTGACCTAACCACCCTGGTGGATGGGTACCTAAACACCTACCGAGAAGGGTCTGCAGACCGGCTGGGAGGCGTGGAGGTAGGTGTAGCTGTCTATGTCTTCAGGACGTCTGCTTCTGCGTTATTCCTTATTGAGGGCACAGGGATGCTGTGATACCCACTCTTGAGAGCTGCAGCAAATTTCATGAAGCGGACTTGGTAATAACTGTTCTTGAAGGGGCTATAGCTTGAGCTTAATCCATCTCCTTGGGTACTTTTTCACAATATTTATTAGGTTATGTCTCCAATAATATTTTTGTGAAAGAATGGGAACATTTAAGATTTCATCAGCTATTTTTATGGAGCCAGCACAATATAAGAAAACTATAGACCAGGAGTTGGTAAACTATTGCCCTAAGGGCAAACCTGGCCCAAGCCTGTTTTTGTACAGCACACAACTAAGAATGTTTTTACTGTTTTAAGGGACTGTACAAAAAAAAAACGTTGGCAACAAGATCCATTTAGGGCTCACAAAACCTAAAATATTTACTCTTTGGCCCCACTGCTACAAACAGTTGTCAGGATTACTGATGCAAAATCCTAAATAAAATAATAGCATTTCATTTTTGGTATGAACCCCTTCAAATGTATTGTCCTTTTAAAGAGTGACTGGATTCTAGTTGCAAGTATGGTCCAATGTTAGGAAATTCTCTATTTTACTAGAGCCAAGAAAGTCTTATGATTTCTCATAAATACTGAAAAAATTTTATAACTTTTTTATATTTTGTTCTCACTGTTTAATGCTGAAGAAATTCAATAATATTTTATGTACATTACTGATAAAAGTTGGGATAGATGACTTTAACATGATAAAACATGTATCTTAAGTGAGAAGACTACATGTTTGAGAACACTAAAAGCATTCTTTTTAATATCAAGAGAAATACAAAATTGTGACTATCACCAATACTTCAGAATTTTTTTTAAAGCCATTAGCCAATGAAATTAGTAAAAAAAAGATAAACTATAAGAATTGAACAGGAGGAATCACAGTTATGACTTGCCTGTGATACAACTGAAAACTGAAGGGAATGAACTGGAAAAGACTACCACTAATAAAAAGGCAATATAGTAGAGTAGGCACAAATAAAACAAAGCAACATAAAATTAATAGCTTTCCTATCTACATATACACAACCAGAAAATATAATGGGAGAAAACATCCATTCATCACTGTAAAATAGATTACCTAGAACTGTAACAAAAAATGTGAAAATATAAAGGTGAAGAAAATGTTAAAATGTTGTTACTGATGGCGTAAAAGTGGACTTGAATAAAGACACTATTTTTAGCTATCAATTATTCCCAAATTAACTTTTTATTTTCTATTTTTTTTATTTTGGTATCATTAATCTACAATTACATGAGCAACATTATGGTTCCTAGACTCCCCCCATCATCAAGTCCCCACCACATACCCCATTACAGTCACTATCCATCAGTGTAGTAAGATGCTGTAGAATCACTACTTGTCGTCTCTGTGTTGTACAGCCCTCCCCATGCCCCCCACCCCCTACATTATGTCTGCTAATCGTAGTGCCCCTTTTCGCCCCTTGTCCCTCCCTTCCCACCCATTCTCACCAGTCCCTTTCCCTTTGGTAACTGTTAGTCCATTCTTGGGTTCTGTGATTCTGCTGCTGTTTTGTTCCTTCAGTTTTTTTTCTTTGTTCTTATACTCCACATATGAGTGAAATCATTTGATACTTGTCTTTTTCTGCCTGGCTTATTGAGCATAATACCCTCTAGCTCCATTCATGTTGTTGAAAATGGTAGGAGTTGTTTTCTTCTTATGGCTGAATAATGTTCCATTGTGTATATGTACCATATCTTCTTTACCCAATCATCTACTGATGGACACTTAGGTTGCTTCCATTTCTTGGCTATTGTAGATAGTGCTGCCATAAACATAGGGATGCATATGTCTTTTTCAAACTGGGCTCCTGCATTCTTAGGGTAAATTCCTAGGAGTGGAATTCCTGGGTCAAATGGTAAGTCTATTTTGAGTCTTTTGAGGAACCTCCATACTGCTTTCCACAATGGTTGAACTAATTTACATTCCCACCAGCAGTGTAGGAGGGTTCCCCTTTCTCCACATCCTCACCAACATTTGTTGTTCCTAGTCTTTTTGATGCTGGCCATCCTAACTGGTGTGAGGCGATATCTCATTGTGGTTTTAATTTGCATTTCTCTGATGATTAGTGATGTGGAGCATCTTCTTATGTATTTGTTGGCCATCTGAATTTCTTCTTTGGAGAAGTGTCTGTTCAGATCCTCTGCCCATTTTTTAATTGGATCACCCAAATCAACTTTGAATTTAACTCTATTCCAAGAAAAATATTAACACCAGCATTATTTTGGCAAACTGTGATTATAGTGTTTGTAGAGACAAATAAATAAATCAGAATGGTCCTGTCACATATTAAAACATATTATAAGTCTACACTAAATAAAACAGTTTGTGACTGGTACATATGTAGGCAGATCAACAGAACAAAGTAGAGAACCCAGACTTAGATGCAAATGTCTACCTGCCAGAATGGTTGAATTTCCAATCAATGAGAAAAAGATAGTTCCTCAGTAAATGGCCTGAGGCAATTGACTTACCACTGTGGGGGAGAATTAGAGTTGGATTGCAATCTTTTTCACATTCCTATTTCTTTTGTTACACTAAAATAAACTCCAAGGATCAAGTATTTGTGTAAAAAATGGAATTATAAAATTATTGAAAAAAATGTGAAATTTAAATAAAATTATGTCAGAGTAGAGAATGCTTTTATTTTCTCCCGACTTTATTCAGGAATACTTGACAAAATTAATTGTATGTATTTAAAGCATACATGATGACGGATATACACATTGTGGAATGAGTTCCAAGATCAAGATAATTAGCACATGCATCACCTCACATAGTTAACTTTGTTTTGTATGTGTGGTGAGAATATTTAAGATCTAATCTCAGCCACTTTCAAGTATACAATACTGAATTACTAAATATAATAACCATGCTGAATATTAGATCCTTAGAATTTATTCTTATAAACTGAAACTTTGTACCCTTTTTTTGTCCTAATCTCCCTGTTCTTTCCCTCCCTCAGCAACTGCCATTCTATTCTCTGTTTCTATGAAATTGGCTTTTTTTTTTCAAGATTCTACTTATAAATGATACCATAGAGTATTTGTCTTTCTCTGGCTTTTTTCATTTAGCATAATGCCTTCCAGCGTCATCCATGTTGTCACAAATGGCAGGACGTCCTTCTTTTTTATGGCTGAACAATATTCCATTGTATGTATATACATCACATCTTTGTCCATCTGTTGATGGACACAGGTTGTTTCTATAACTTGGCCATTGTCAGTAATGCTGGAGTAAATGGGAGTGCAAATATCTCTTTGAGTTAATGATTTCATTTCCTTCAGAGATACAGTAGAATGTGGGATTGCTGTAACATATGGTAGTGCAATTTCTAATTTTTTGATGAACCTCCATACTGTTTTCCATAGTGGATGCACCATTTTACATTCTCACTGACGGTGTTTAAGAGTTCCCTTTTATCGTCATTCTCATCTACACTTGTTATCTCTTTTTAATGATAGTCATTCTAACAGTTGTGACGTAATATCTCATTGTGGTTTTGATTTGCAGTTACCTGATGATGAGTGACGTTGAGCACCTTTTCATGGACCTTTGGCCATCTTTAAATCTGGAAAAATATCTATTCAGGTCCTTTGCTCATTGTTTAATTGGATTATTTAACTCAATGCTATTGAGTTGTATGAAAAAATGCTTTTCTATTAAGTACTAAGAACTCATAAGATTAATAACTTTGAGTTTAAAAATTTTGTATGGCAAAAATACTATAACAAATGGTAGGATTTGTGTTCTTCACATCTTAATATATTCTTTATTGTAGCATTTATATAATGACAATATACTGGAAACAATCCAAATATCCATCAATAAGGTCTTGATTAAAAATTTGTGGTTTAGTGATGAAGCCCTTAAAGATAACATTTTTAGTGTAAAAAATGAAGATGTAGAAGAAAATATAATAGTATGTTGCCATTTGTAGAAAATAATTTTACAAAGAGTTAAGAAAGACTCAAAAGCTGGAGGAAAATATTGAGAAATGAAATCCAATGAAAAAAACATTTAGTAAGGATATATATACATATACATATACACATATGATCAGGGCAACAAAGAAAATCCTTTTTAGAGGATGCACCTTCCATGGCAACTGGGGTCAGAATAGAAAAGACACTTACTTATCATTGCATAATCTTTATACATTCTCACCACACACACACTTAACACACAAACACAACTGGATCCAAAATAATTAACCCAAAAAATAGCACTACAACTGTTGAAGACACTAGAGGGTGCAATGAGAGCACATTTGAATAGATGCTTGCTTGCCAAATACGGTTTAGTAGAAATGATTTTAAGAACCATGTTCAGATGTTTAGTTATGGTAGACTTGTGTTTATTATTTTTTTTCTTAGCCTACATGTATGGAACTTCCAGAGGAACTGCTTCAACTCAAGGACTTCCAGAAGCAGCGCAGAGAGAGAGCTGCAAAAGAATATAGGGTGAATGAACAGGGACTCCTAATAAGGACAGTGCTCTATCCAAAGAAATCAATGACAGAGGCTGCTGGGAAAGAGGGAAAAGTTAGAGGTTCCTTATTTTGTAGACCTTCCAGGCTGGATAAAGCTCCACATTTTACATCTCATGAGAATGTAAATTTGCTCAAAGAAGGATCTAAGAGTGAGCAAACTACAGCAGGATCTCAACATGTACCTCCCATAGAGGAAGAAACCAGTGAAGGTTCTAGTACTAATAAGATTTGCTCTGAGTCAGAGGGGCCAGCGGACCAGGGAACACCTCAAAAAGAACAGCTTAAGATACTTAAACAGGAGTTTCAAACAAGCTTGTCTTTGAAAGAGGAGATAGAACAGTTATTGGTGTTAGGAAACCAGGAAGATCTAAAATGCACAAAAGGAGATGTTTCAGTGTCTCCTTCCCTTCCTCAGGAAAACCAAGTGTCTCCAAAGTGACACCTTTCATCCTTTCAGAAAAGCTGTGCTTCCCATACTTCCTCCCTTTCCAGCCTTGGAGAAGACCCACTCCTGGATCAATCCTTCTCCAATTCTGCCTTAGCGATCTTTAATTCACTCTTGAGGCTGTAAAGATGGAGCCCATTTCCCCTGCCCTCAGGGCCTTCCTCCGTGCTTGAGTTGCTCACGTTGTGAATTTAGTTCTGCCTCAGTCACGGGCTTTGGGGAAAACTGTGTCCTCTTGCTTAACTCCTACATTCCTGGAATTTGATTAGGATGGGAATGAATGTTAAATAATGGAAGAAGTAAGTTTTCTGATTATGTCACTGTGCAGAAATGTTCCCAGTGGCCAGAGTGAATTATTTCTTATAATTTGGGTTTAGAGGATTTAAAGAGGGGAGAAATCTTGGGCTTAGTATCTGGAAGAATCTATACTTTTAAAATTTTGTTGTGTTTTTTGGTTTGAAGGAGGTTGTTAAAACTCTTAGCCGTAAGTTTAAAAACATTACAACTTTACCAGTATTTTTTCCCTTTTCAAAATATTAATTTTAATTTGTCAATTATACCTCAGTAAAACTGAAAATAATATTAACTTTATTTTTGAATTTTGAAAGTTTTGCCTGTCACAAACTAGTTAATGTTACTACAAGAATTGATATCCCAGTTTTAATTTCTTTTCATCCCATTTACTTTTAGAAGATTTTGTCCAATTTCCTCTTAAGGCAGGAGCTTCTTTTGAATATGTCTATTATGTAAACTTGAAGTTTGATTCCACTCCATTTGCTTGGAGTTGGAATACTTAGGGTGAAAGGAAGGCATCTTGTACTGAGCCTTTTTTGTATTAAATACTTGCCAGTTGCTCATATTCTTTTGTGTACAATAATCAATAAACCCGTTTGGTCATTAGCTTATCTCTCACTTTTCTTCACTGGGTCCCGGCAGAAATATGTTGGAATATGTCTGGATGTCTAGATCTGGATTCAAGAAATCTGTAATTTACAGATGTGATGCTATATGGGACTCTTAATGCACTTAGGGGAAACATAAAGACAGTCTATAATTAAGAACATCCTTGTCTACACTTGCCATTTCTAAGTGTCACTGAAGGAAGAGCTGTTCCCTTCCAGACTCCAGAGCCCAGATCAAATCTCAGTTTAGGATGAAGACAGGCCCAAGAGCAGTCAGCTCAGCCTTATAGTTGGTATGTCTTACTCTGTCCTTTGTTTAGAAGGTCTCCTGGGTTCCTGTTGGGTACCGAATGCATCTTCATAGAGAGCCCAGAATGTGGTTGCTTATGTTCACTCTGAGAAAAGCATGAATTCCTATATGTAACTCTGGGTGTGGGGTGTGTGGGGGAATATGTTCCCAGCCTGGGGCAAATTACCTTTGAAACCTAAATCAGTCAAAGGAAGAAATCAAGTGGGAAAAACCTGTTTATTTCTTGCAAGCAGTCATCCACTTCTGCTCACTGGTGTCTATCGCGACCGGGCTGCAAAAAGGGGACCCCACCCAACATCTCCAGTCCAGATGTGTCCTTGCTACCACCCCATGTAATCACCTGTTTGATACAGAGATGGACTACTTCTCTCTACCCCTTGTAAACACCTATAGATATGGAGATGCACTAAAGCCAGGGGAGAGATTCTGGAAATGGTACAATTTTACCTACACTATAAAATCCCTAGAATTGATTTAGCTTCTTGTGGAACCATTCACTTACTACACAAAACACATACATCCAGGTTGCAAAAAAATATAACATTCTTCATATTTAAAAAAACATGTTCTTTCATTATGTTTGCTTTGTGACCATACTTAAGAACAATGGGACTGTTGGACCTTTGCTACACTGCTTGATATGGTACACATACTAGCCATATGTAGCTATTAAAATTGAAAAATAAATCAATTAAAGTGGAATAAAATTAAAAATCCAGTTCCTCAGTTGCACTTGCCTTATTTCGTATGTGCTCAGTGTCTACTGTATTGAACACCACAAATATAGAACATTTCCATCATTTCAGAAAGTTCTATTTGGCAGTGTCATTTGAGAAGTACTTTACCAGAACTAAAAGAACTTTTGGGGTTTCATCACAGTATTTTCTCAGTGAAACCCTCATAAACCTTGAACTGCATTTTTCTCCACATCCTCATTCTAGCCTACAGTACTTATCTGAATTCCATGTGTATGGCCGGACCCTACCATGAAGGTCTGTCCTTTGCCAGACAGACTGTAAAAAATCCCTGGCTTATTCAAACCCTGTTGCTAGTGCTCTGTGCCGTTATTCAGATTTCTTGTCTAAATTTTGCCCAGAATTTTTGGAATCCTGGCTTCCTGGCCCAACCCATTGCTGATTCTTTACTTTGTATTTTGCTAGTTGAGAGTTCATAAACCATAATGCCTGCTTTCCCAAGCTCTGGGGGTCTTGCTTCAGTCTACACTAATTTCCTGTGTCTGTCCTACTTAGGTCTGACCTTTCTGTCATGACCTATAATTAGAGATTCTTTCAAGTGATCGGATCCTTTTAGTTTGGGAATTAGGAAACAGAGTTAAATGACTAACCTGAACAAAAATACAACATTGGAAACAGGACCAGTGTTACTTGTTTTTTTGGTCCATTCGATGTTTTTTCAAATAGAGGGTGAAAAAGATCACTGCAGCATCTTTGCCTCCAGTTTGACTGTGGGCTTGAGAAGTCATAACACAATAGAATTTCAATGCTCTATAGGCCTCTCATTGTTTGGACACAAGGCAAGTCCCAACAGTAAGTGGAAGTGAGGCCTGGGGCAAATTAGAGGGTCTGGGGTTGGTTAGCCAGTTATACTTATGAAAAAGTATGAAACCCAGTATACTTATCATAAATAAATACCTTACAGAAAATTTACAAAATAAATTTAAAAACCTCTTAAATATTATCCCACATTATACAACCCTTCCTATCATTTTGGCATTTTTAAGTTTTCTCTCTCTCATTTTTCCTCTCTTTACACACATAAAGCATAGTCACAACCATATCATAAACATACTTATTGTACTTGTTATATCATGTATTTACCTAACAGCCAACACTTTTAATAGATGTTTCCTTTTAAAAATTGATATGCTATTAAATAGAATTTGGGAAATACATAAAAACTTTACTCTTGTTTCTTTAACAGAAAAAGCAGGAAACATTTTTGTTAATTCTAGTGCTTATGCATAGGTTTTTCCTCTAAATAGTTGTAATCATACATATATGTATATATCCTGCTTTATGTTTCCTATACTGTGATACAACATTTGCAAAGATTTTTAATGACTGTATAATAGAATTTCTGAGAGGGTATAGTAGTTTATTTAACTGTATTTTGGTATATTTAGGTTGTTTCCAATTTCTTATTTTGTGCTTTTTCAAAGCTTTCTCCATGTTTTGAATCATTTCTACAATTTTTTTTACAGCTCTGGCTATGTTACTTTCCAAAAATGTAGTCAATTATATTCCCACCACCAATTTTTGACATAATAATATACCATTGAGAGCATTGGATTTTTTTCTAGAGAGGCATGGCATACTTCTGATTTTCAAAATTCTAACTTCTTCATCCATAAATCTAAAGATTTCCTGTCATTTTTTATAGCTTACCTGTATTAGATACTATGAATATTAATGGAACATAAATATTGAGAATATTTGAATCCTGGTAATGTTCTTGGTATCTAAGTAAGATCAATATTATTAAGATATTTAATCGTGGAAACCCTAACATAAAATCAAAGTTATATACTCATAAAAGTTCTCTTTGAAATGTCTTCAGAACTCTCATTAAGGATATCATGGAAGATGACGTTTTATTGTTACATGAAACAAGAATCTTAGCTAAGTTGCTAGGTTCACCCTAAGACAAAGTTTTATACATTCTATTCCACATATTGTGGGATTTGAGCCAATGACTCTACAATTTAATAGACCTCTTCAAACAGGAAGAGCTGTCACATTGTAATCAGGGCATAATCACCAACCAGATCTTAAAATAACATTAAATGCTCCCAAAAATTGTCTAGACTATGCATCAATTTAGTCAGTCATGAACAGCAATTCTTAAACAATGGAGTAAAACAGAAAAATATCATAGTGCACTATGCATAGTAAGGGAAAGTATTCTGTGAAACTTTTTTTCTCAGTTGTATGCCTGATGTATGTATGCTTTACTCTTGGTTGCAGTAAAAAAGTTTAAGATAAGCATAGAGGAAATTTATATCTGAAAGTATTTATACAATAAAACAAGAATGACCTAAAACCAGTGATCTTAACTTCCACCTTAAGCTAGAAAAACTAGAGTAAATTAAACTTCAGGTCAGTAGAAGGATGAAATGAAAAATGATAAGAGTAGAAATCAATAAAATTTGAAGTGGACAGAGGAAATAAATAAAACCAAAACCTGATTTTTGAAAAAATCAATAAAATTGATAAACCTTTAACCACACTGACCAAGAAAAACCCCCCACAAATTACCAATACCAAGAATGAAAGAGAGATTAGCATTACAGATCCTATATATATGAAAAGGATAACAAGGGACTACTATGAACAATTCTGTGCCCACAAATTGAACAACTTGGTTGAAATGGGTAAACTCTTGGAAACACAAATTACCAAAGTTGATTTAAAAAGAAACAGAAAACTTGAATAGCCCCAAATCAATTAAAACATATTCACAATTTAAAACCTTACCTAAAGCAAATTTTGTACCCAGACAGTTTTATTGGTGAATTTCTAAAGAAGCAATATTACCAATCCTTCCAGGAAATAAAAAAGAGGGGTTCACTTCCCAGCTCATTTTATGAGGCCAACATTACCCTGATACCAAAACCAGGTAAATTGCAAGAAAAGAGAATTATAGACCAATATCCCTCATGAACATAAATGCAAAAATCCTTAAGAATATTAGGAAATAGAATCTAAAAATTACATAAAAGTGTAATACATCATGACCAAGTGGAGTTTATTCCAGTATGATCAACTCAATGGTTAACTGAAAAAAATGTTCACAAAATTGTACATCTTCATGGTTAAAAAAGAACTCAATAAACTAGGATTAGCAGGAGACATCCTGTACCTAATGAAGGTCTTTAAAAAAAAAAACAACTATTGCTGATACCAAAAGTGCAGGCAGCAAAAGAAAAAAATAGACAAATTAGACTTTGTGAAAAAGTTTTAAATTTGTGTATCAGAAGATACTATTAAAAGAGTAAAAAGGCAACCTGAAGAATGGGAGACTGTATTTGCAAATCATACAGGTAAAGGATTTATGTCCAGAATACATGGAGAACTCTTAAAATTAACAAAACAACAAATAATCTGTTTAAAAAAAGTAGGCTATGGTTTGAATAGATATTTGTCTGAACAAGATGTATGAATGGCCAATAAGCACATGTGCAGTGAAGCCAGTCCTTACTTCACACCATACAAAAAATTTACTCAAAATGTATGTAAATGTAAAAGACAAAACTATAAAAAATTTCAAAGGAAATGTAGGAAAAAATCTTCACGACACTAAGAAAGACAAAAATTTGTTATGTATAATGATATAAAAAGCAAAAACCTAAAGAAAAAAAAACTATGAATTAGATATCATCAAAATTTTAAAGTTCAGCTCTTTGAAAGACACTTCAAAGAAAATGAAGATGCAAGCCATGGACTGGTAGAAAACCTTTCTCATTCATATATTCTGACAAAGGATTTGTATCCAGTATATATAAAGAAGTCTTAAAGCTCAATAAGACAATCCAATTTAAAAATGGCAAACGATTTGAATATAAATGTCACAAAAGACAATAGAAGAACAGCCAGTGAGCACATGAAATGATGTTCAGTATTATTCATTATCAGAGAATGTAAATTAAAACTCAGTGAGATACTACTACACACTGACTGTAGTGGCTAAAATTAAAAAGACCAACACCACCAAATATAGATGAGAATGTAGAGCAACCAGAACTCTCATATACTGTCGATGAGAATGTAAAATGGTGCACCACTTGGAAAAAGTTCTGGCTATTTCTTCAAAGTTCAATATTCATTGACCAATGACCCAGAAGTTCAACTCCTCGGTATTTATGCATCAATAAAGTTGATTTCTTTTTAAAGTTAAAGGAAAGACTGACAATAGCAAGTGTTGTAAGATGCGGAGCAACCAGAATTATAAAATGCACAACCATTTTAGAAAACAGTTTCCTATAAAATTACCAAAATTTAGAAGTTGATAATAATCCATTTTATTGTATCCTTATCCCCATAATCCATGCCTAGGGATTTATTCCAAGCGTAATGAAAGCATAGATCTACACAAAGAGTTGGACACAATGCTCATGATTGTTTTATTCTCTTTTTTTGTATTATTAATATAAAATCACATGAGCAACATTGTGGTTACTAGAGTCCCCCCATTATTAGGTCCCCACCACATACCCCATTATAGTCACTGTCCATCAGCGTAGTAAGATGCTATAGAGTAACTAAGGTAATTTCTTGTCTTCTCTGTGCTCTGCTGCCTTCCCCATGCCCCCCCCCACATTATGTGTGCTAATCATAATGCCCCTTATTCCCCTTCTCCCTCCCTTCCCACCCACCCTCTCCAGTTCCTTTCCCTTTGGCAACTCTTAGTCCATTCTTGGGTTCTGTGAGTCTGCTGCTGTTTTGTTCCTTCAGTTTTTGCTTTGTTCCTATGCTCCACAAATGAGTGAAATCATTTGGTACCTGTCTTTCTCTGCCTGGCTTATTTCCCTGAGCATAATACCCTCTAGCTCCATCCATGTTGTTGCAAATGGTAGGATTTGTTTTCTTCTTATGGCTGAATAATATTCCATTGTGTATATGACTGCCTTATCTTAATAGTCCTTACCTGGAATCCAAATTTCCGACAACAGGTGAATAGATAAAGTAGTATATTCATACAGTGGACTAGTGCTCAGCAATAGAAAGCGACAAACTCATGGCCAACTCTCAAAAAAGTTTGCAGAGCTAAAGAAGCCAGATGCAAAAGAGTACATACTGCATGATTCTATTATATGAAACTTCAGTAAAAACAAATGTGACAGAAAGCAAATCAGAGTTTGCCTGAGGCTAGGGACAGGAGTTGGGGATTGACTGCAAAGAGGCACAGGCAAATTTTTCAGGTGATACGAATGTTCTATTTTTTTTTTTTGAGAGGGCATCTCTCATATTTATTGATCAAATGGTTGTTAGCAACAATAAAATTCTGTATAGGGGACTCAATGCACAACCATTAATCAACCCCAAGCCTAATTCTCAACAGTCTCCAATCTTCTGAAGCATAACGAACAAGTTCTTACATGGTGAACAAGTTCTTACAAAGTAAATAAGTTCTTACATGGTGAGCAGTGCAAGGGCAGTCACATCACAGAAACTTTCGGTTTTGATCATGCATCATGAACTATAAATCAAGTCAGATATGATTATTCATTTGATTTTTATACTTGATTTATATGTGAATCCCACATTTCTCCCTTTTTTTTAAAATAAAATGCTGAAGTGGTAGGTAGATGCAAGATAAAGGTAGAAAACATAATTTAGTGCTGTAAGAGGGCAAATGTAGATGATCAGGTCTGTGCCTGTAGACTAAGTATTAATCCAAGCTAGACAAGGGCACGAATGTTCTATATTTTGACTATGGTTGTTACATGAGAGTACACATTTGTCAAAAGTCATTGAATCGTACATTCATTTTACTGTATGTAAATTATGCCTCAATAAAATTTACTTTAAAAACATTTGGAAGCCACTGGTCTATAGGAGAAATAATCATCAGGGTCACAACATTTTGTTAAATTATATCAATAAAGAAGCAGCAAACATGTGTTGTTAATAGATAAAATTTAAACAAAATTTAAAAAGAAAGAGTAATATGTGCACATGGTTATAAAATAAATGTACAGAAGGGCTTATAATGAAAATGAATATCTCCTTTCCCCATCTTTTTCCAACCTGAGTACTCTTCCCAAGATGTATCTACTATTAATATTTTAATATTTTCCCTACTTTTTCCTCAGTGAACTAGACCATTGACTGGCAGATATGGAACAGTTGATGAAAGGCATTGTGACGCAAACCAGAAGAGCCAATAACTTAAGCCTATTTGCAATAGTAGCCTCATTTGTATGAGATACTTCCACATTCTGAAGTTCTCAAATTCCCCAGAGTACTTTACTGTTTATTACTTGAAAGCCACCTGATGGTTAACTCTGAATGTTTTAAATAAAAACTTTGTAATGAAAACAAATTCTAACAAAAACATTCCTTAGGAAGAGCCAAAATGGCAAATTCCAGGAATGAGGGAAATAAGAGAAAGAAGTTCTCTTGGTTGTTGTGTAACTTGTTGGGATACCATCCATAGTTTACTTTATAAGAAGCCACTCAAATAGCCAAATCTTGATAGAGAAAAGGAAACTCTTCCTCAGTCTTCTTTCTGAGAAGATGGATTTAAAACAAGTAAAATGTAAGCGAAAACCTTATGTATGAGTAGCACATACTCCTCATACTTGCCTGTGAAGAACACTGAGCCGGGGCTGTAAAACTGCTTTACTGCAGTGTCTCACGTGGTAGCTTCATTTGTGCATTGATTAGCAAACATTTGAAGTCCCTTTTTGGAGCCAGGCACTGGGCTGGCTTGGGAAATCAGCTATTAAAAAGACACAGTCCTGACTCTCAAAGAATTTAGGATCCAGTGGGAGACACGTTCAAAATATTACAATTGAAATAACAGTTATGTTCAAAGTGTACCAATACACTGTTGAGGAGAGGAGGAGGGGGAGGCAGAATAGCCTTGAAAGGAGGTAGGACTTGCCCTGGAACTGAGATGTGCGTCATTGGGCTTCTTAAGAGGTAGGGCAAAGGGTGCATTTTGGGTAAGAGAACTACAAGGAGTTCACTATTGCAAGAGCGGAAAACATATAGGGTGTGATGGTGAGAGGTATGGCTGGGAAATAGAGTTCACGTGTCTGTTATGGATTTTTGGGGCTTACGCAAAAGAACAGACTTGGCTAAATGTAAACAAAAAGAGAATTTATTGGGAAGATGAGTGGCTCACAGAATAAACGGGAAAGCTGGAAACCCAGGCTAGGAAACAGGATCAAGGACAGCTGCAGAGCTCTAGACAGCAGGAACTACTCAATGGTCTGTCAGTAAGTGAGTCCCAATACATTTTTTTTTCTATCCCTGTATAATTTGACTCAGGATTCAAAATATGGAGAGAGTACAACTGATTTTATATCATGGCCCCATCCATCTAGGGCACCTTGATTTATTGTCCTACCAACAACACTGTCAGCAGTGGGGAAAAGCTGATTCCCAGCAGAAACTTAACTACACAGTCAAAGGCCAGGAGAGTTGATGGATATGCCTTTTTGAGCCTAGGTTTTATTCTATAGACTATAGGAAGAACTATGAACAAGATGATCAGAAAAGGAGATTTTAGAGTTTTAGATTGTTTTAAATTGGAGGATGGAATGGAAAGGGGCAAGAATAGTATGAGGGAGATTTGTCCAAATACTCCTGTATTGATTCAGGCGGGAGATGGAGAATGCTTGAATTTGATAGGGATATGGAAGTTGGTAGGCTCAAGAGGAAAACACATAGGAAAGATATTTAAGAAGTAGACTGGTCCAAATGACCAATTAAATATGGGTGGTAAAGGAGTGGGAGAAATCTTGGTTGATTCCTAGTTTCTGCTTTACACCTGTATTTGAAAGCTGGTGCCATTTAGAGACAGAATGAACTGAGAGGGCAGTTTGAGGAATAGTGCTTCAAAAACAAATTGACTTCAGGAATTTTCAAGTGGGTGTATGATAGGCATATATGAGGACATGGAGCAAGACAAAGATCTGAGGTAGAGAGATTTGGAAGATATCACCATGAATGGCCTTTGAAGTCATGGACGTGTACCATATTTATCAGGGTTTGAGTACAGAGTACAAGAAAAAAGGGATGACAATCACATTCTAAAAGAAGGGTAAGGATAAAGAGAACCACATAGATACCTATAAGGAGCAAATATGAAGATAATTAAAATAGTATTATGTAAATCAGAAGGTAACTCACTTGTGGTTTGAAGAATACTTATGAATATATGATCCATGAACTATTTTTAACAACTTTACTAAGATATAATTGGTAAACCATGCAATTTATTGTATTTAAAGTATACAGTTGAGGTTTTTAGTATGTTCTCAGGGCTATGCAACCATTATTACAGTCTAATTTTAGAACATTTTTTTGTCTCCATACCCATTCGTTTTCATTCTTCAAATCTCCCACCTCTCCCCAGACCTAAGCAACCACCTTCATACAAATGGAATCTTATACATTGTGGTATTTTGACTGGCTTCTTTTGCTTAGCATACTATTTCCAAGAATAATACATGATGGAGCATGTATCAGTACATCATTCCTTTTTATTGCTGAATAACATTGTATTCTATATGTTGAAACTACTATGTTGTTTATGTGAAACCATCATAAGATTGTATATCAGTGATAGTTTAATTTTAAAAAACATTGTATTCTATAGACTTACTACATTTTATTTATCTATTCATTAGTTGATGGACATTTGTATTGTTTCCACTTTTTGGCTATTATGAATGATGCTGCTGTAAACATTTGTGTACAAGTTTTCATGTGGACCCATTTTCACTTCTCTTGAGTGTATATACACCTAGGAGTGGAATTGCTGGGTCATAGGGTAGCTATATGTTTGACTCTTTGAGGAACTGCACTATTTGAACTGCATTCATCAACCACAAATTAATTCAAGCATTTCTTTAGCCAATAATTTAGATAAATAATTACTTTTAGGAGAAGCACATTTTTATAGCTTAGTAAAATACAGTGAACACTCTTATGGGAGCCACCCAGGTCATGCACTACAACTTTGCCAGAACTCTCAGAAGATCCTCCTTATGGCCCAACTTAATCATGGTCCCCAGCTTGTATCCAAAAGTAAGGGTCTTCCTGACAATCGTATTTCAACTGTATCTCTTTTCCACATAAAGATTCTGTTTCTTAAGGACACAGGGGGTGTGAGAATTAGAATATCCTATAACTACTCATTTGCCTTATCTACTTTACTCATGTACAAGTTACATGAGAATGATACAGTACCATTACCACCACCGCCAAATTATGATTACTGAAATCATATTACAAATAAATGTTTTTGCTTATATTATCCCCATTCTCCTTGTACTTATTAATAATTGTATATTTACATTGTCAGATCATGTAGTTGTTACATACTATAATCTATCTCCTTTCATTTTATTTAGCTTTGGTTCAAAAAGAACCATATAATATTTACCACTAGTGCTTATGTCAATGACTCTCTAGTCATTTGGTTGTCTGAAGCTCTTCTTCCAGTACAATCATTAGTAGAGGCTCATTGGAGCAATATTCCCTGAGTTCTTGCACAATGAAAAAAATTTACCTGTGCCTTTTATATTTAAGGTCAGTTTGCTAGATATATAATCCTTGATTCATATTTTCATTCCTTGTATTCTTAATTATGTTATTCCATTTTCTTCTGGCACAAAGTGTCGCTATTGAAGTCTAAATATACTAATCTAATATTATTTCAAATTTTATGTCATGTGGCCTTCTTCCTGGATGCCCAAAATGTTTTCTTTCTTTTTCTTTATATCCACATAATTTTATTAGATTATACCTTGGTGTTGGTCATTCTGGATCACCATTTTCAGATACACAGTATGCTTTTTCAATATGTAATTTTAAACTCATTTGTTTTTTAAATTTTAGGAACACTTTCTTAATTATATTCTTAGTATTTATTCTCTTTTCTTGCTTTTTGTTCTTTAAAGACTTTTATTATCCATGTGTTGGATTTTCTTTTCCTGTCTTTAGTATTTGTCACTTTATCTCATATCCTTTTACTTTCTTCAATTCTTTTTTGTTTAAAGAACAATTATCTTTTTCTTAATTCATTACTCATGTTTATTTGTTCTCTTGTTGCTTCTAGTTTAGTCTTTATTTTTCAAATGATTTTTAAAAATTATATTTCTAATTCTTTCTTGGTTCTGTCACCCCATTTCTGAATATTTCTAATTTTTTGTTCTTTCATATCTTGTATAATATTTTTAATGCCTTTTAACTTGCTATGCAATAGTACATTAGAGTGTTGATCAATTTCTTTAATATGTCTTTCTGGCATGATTTCCTTAAATGTTTTTCTGTTCCTTGTTTTCTTTTTCTTTCTCTTTTTTATTTTTTGGTACTCTTTTTTCTTATAATAAACTTGTATGAGATTTGAGTGGCATGCTTTCCTATTGTCCATATTTACATGAAAATAGTTTTCCTAAAATTTTGCAAGGAGACTTGGTTCAGTTGGTTTTTTTTTAACTTCACAGAGCTCCCCCTCTTCTTGTTATTGTATAGTGTTAAAATTATGGTGGTTTGCTTTCTGCAATTTTCTGGCTCTCTTTCCCTACCCTACTTTTATTTGGAACTTCTGTTTTCTTCTTTTTCGTTGTTCCTTCACTGCTCAGTTTAAACTCCATTTCCAGAAGTTTTTCCCCAGTGGGACCTTTTCCCAGAAGAGAGCCATGGTTTGTTATTTCTAGAATACATGGTGCAGACTGCTCCAGCCTATGTAGATCTTCATACTGTAAGATCTTTACACTCATTTGCTATTGGAGTAGGAAAAACCTTTTTGGTTTCAGCCACTGTTCTCAAATTGGCCCTTAACACTGTCTGGTGAATACCTGTTGGCTCTTTTAGGGGTTTCTTCGTAGGTCTGTCAGATGTCCCATTGTTTCCTTTTGTTTTTTTCTTACATGAATGCCAACAGCTCTTGATGGTTTGTCTACACCTGCTTGTAATTTTAGGCTTATGGATATTTTGTCACCATGTCTTGTTGTAAATATCATTCAAGGGTTTTGTGTTTTGCTATCTCATTATTCTGCTGTTGTGTGGGAATTCCATAAGATCAAAAAACTCTGCCACCACAACCACTGCACTGCTGCCATCCTCCCAGAATCTTGACATGTAACTTATTTTCATTGTAACGTCTAGTGTTGTAGCTTCCTTCTTGGGTGATCTCTCTCTCTCTCTCTCTCTCTCTCTCTCTCTCTCTCTCTCTCTCTCTCTCTCTCTCTCTCTCTCTCTCTCTCTCTCTTTCTCGGATCACTTGCCCAGAGGCAAGGAAGCCGCCCTGTGGGGAGAACACTTAGGCAGCCCTATGGAGAGATCAACCTGGCAAACAGCTGGGAACTCCAAGCAAAAGCCGGTGTGGGACTATGTCCTGCCAACAGCTGTATGAGTGACTTTGGAAGTACATCCACCCCAGTCAAGCTGTCAGATGACTGCAGCCCCAGCTAACAGCTTGACATAACTTCATGAAAAATTCTGAACCATTATTACCCAGCTGAACTGATCCTGGATTCCTGACCTCAGAAACTATAAGATAATAAATGTTTGCTGCTTTAAGCTGTTAAATTTTGGGGTAATTTGTTGTCCAGTAGCAGATGACATATACTCTTATGAACAGATGATCCCACTTTGTGGGCCTGGATGTCTTGACTTCAGTGATGTTTTTCTAACACTGTATTATAGAAACTTACAAAAAGTCAAAAGATTTTGCTGTGAACATCCGTATATCCACTATCTAGATTCTTTTTTCTTTTTTAATTTTTTATGATGGTATTATTGATATACACTCTTATGAAGGTTTCACATGAAAAAACAATGTGGTTACTACATTTACCCATATTATCAGATCCCCACCCATACCCCAATGCAGTCAGTCACTGCCCATCAGTGTAGTAAGATGCCACAGATCCACAACGTGCCTTCTCTGGGCTACACTTTTTTCCCTGTGATCCCCCACGCCGTGTGTACTAAACATAATACCCCTCAATCCCCTTCTCCCGCCCTCCCCACCCGCCCTCCCACACCTCTCCCCTTTGGTAACCACTAGTTCATTCGTGGAGTCTCTGAGTCTGCTGCTATTTTGTTCCTTCAGTTTTGCTTCATTGTTATACTCCACAAATGAGGGAAATCATTTGGCACTTGTCTTTCTCCACCTGGTTTGTTTCACTGAGCATAATGTCCTTCAGCTCCATCCATGTTGTTGCAAATGGTTCCACTACCTAGATTCTATCAATGTTTTTCTGTGGCTGTTAAAGATACTACTAAAACTTGTAGGAAAACATCCTGTTTGTAATACTTGAGAATGTTTACAGAATTATGGACTCCAAGATTGCCACTTTTCAAGGCAAACTGTTCCCTTTTTTAGATACTTCTGTTTATTTAAATATTCTTCCTTCTTTTGAGTTGAAACTCATTTTACTGAATTTTCTATCTGTTAATCCTCCTGTGGTGCCATGGAGAATAAATCCATTTTCTCTCTTTTGACTATTTGGAGACAAGTATTATGATTTCTCTGACTTTCCTTTTCTCCCAAGTCCCTCCATTTCTTTCTCTTCCTCTGTTCCCCTGCTTCTGCTGTTTTTCAGCTGGTTCCAACTAGTGGGAAGCACTGGTAGAAGAGTAGAGGGAGGCAGAAGCCAGGATTTTTGCACACACGCACATACACTCACAAACACTCTCTTCTGCTATGGGTGGTATCTCCAACACTGGCATCTCTTCCCTGGCTCCATTATCGGCCTGCCAGGCTTGCCATGGTTTCAGCTTCTGTAGTGTGACCCTGGCCCCAGTAATATTAGTTTTCACTGTTTTTCCAGCCTAGGGGTAGTAAAGTCATCCTTCTGTTGATAATCTCTGGACTGCTCACCAACAACTGTTGGTTTCTCACTTCCTCCATCAGCTCTGTAAGTAATTTCCTGCACTAAATTCCCTGTTTAAAATACTTAGTCCTTTCTGTTTTCCTGGTTAGATCTGACTGATCTAGGGGTACACCAGATAATTTCAGGAGATACATCATAAGAAGGTACCTGTAGTGATTACCACAGTCGTGTGATTTCTCCCAGAGGCAGGAAATTATATTGTGAAGATTTACGTTTCTTCCCTGTGCCCTGCCATCTATGAAATGCCTGGATGTGTAAGAGAAACCATGTTTTCAGAAATGCAGTTGGAATTAGATGAGGAAAACTCACAATGATAATATTTTGGAAAACAGCATATTAATGAGTTATAACCATAGGAAAGGAAGTGGTCTTTGGAGTGATATATTGTAAATGAGATTAGACGAAACATGATAACCAAGGATGAATCAGGAAGTTAAAGTCAGGCAGGAGACTGAAAAAAAGCTGAATGTACATTGAAAATCTCCCTTCAGTAAGAAAAAAAAGGCCCAGTCATAATGAAAGGCAAACACCAGTAATATTGTATGACTCATTGCTAATGTTTAAAAAACAACAGGGAAATCAAAGCATTGTCCGTTAGTAGGGCTTCTCATTATATGACTTGTCTAAATACTCTATTTTTATAATTTGTCTGTAATCTCAACAACACATCATCATTATTTTCATTCATCTCCATCTATACTGCAGGTGCTGAATACATAATGGGAATTAGGGAAGAATGAGGAATAAATAAATAAATTTCCAAAAATGTTTCTGGAAATCACCATCTTTCAACTATGATCTCAACATTAAATAAAGTAGTGGAATAAACATTTAAAGAGAAAAAAATGTGTAAGCCTCTAAAGGATGAAGGAAGTCTGACAGAAGTGATGAATTATAAATAGTGGACCTTGCCAGATTGGCGTGAATGGTATTCTGGGGGTTTTTTTTATTATGAATTCCAGGAACAAGAGAAGAAGAGGAGTGTTAGATATTTTAGATTGGGCTATCAGTAAAGCATTTTGATCTAGCATCTTGTGAAATCTCAATTTCGAAATTAATTTATAGTGATTTCCAGGTGAGAGTGGTAACTGGAAACTTTCAAGGAAGGCTTAGAGGAACAAATGAGCAATGACAGGGAATTTTTTAAACTTTTTTATTGTGAAATATACATAGAAGTTTAAATAATGAAATGCACCACTTAAAGAAAAATATAAAGTGAACACTCAGTTCAAGAACTAGAACATTGCCAGTACCGTGGAATCTTATCTTGTATCCATTTTCCATGACAACTCCCTTACGCCTTCCTACCTCCAGAAATGTCCATTAACCTGACTTTTATGGCAGTTGTGTCCTTGCTTTTTTTTATCGTGTTATCATCCACCTATGAATACCCTAACAGGCAAGTAGCTTTGCCTGTTTTTGAACTTTATTTTTCATTTATTTATTTTATTTTGGTATCATTAATATAAAGTTACATGAGCAACATTGTGGTTACTAGATTCCCCCCATTATCAACTCCCCACCACATAACCCATTAAAGTCACTGTCCATCAGCGTAGTAAGATGCTATAGAGTCACTACTTGTCTTTTCTGTGCTATACTGCCTTCCCCATGCTCCCCACTACATTATGTGTGCTAATTCTAATTCCCCTTATTCTCCTTCTCCCTCCCTTCCCACCCGTCCTCCCCGGTCCCTTTCCCTTTGGTAACTGTTAGTCTATTCTTGGATTTTGTGAGTCTGCTGCTGTTTTGTTCCTTCAGTTTTTGCTTTGTTCTTATGCTCCACAAATGAGGGAAATCATTTGGTTCTTGTCTTTCTCTATCTGGCTTATTTCACTGAGCATAATACCCTCTAGCTCCATCCATATTGTTGCAAATGGTAGGATTTGTTTTCTTCTTTTTCTTATCACTTGAAGAGAAGTCCTGTTAGTTTTTTTATTATTTTATTTTATTTTTTATTATTTTTATTTTGGTATCATTTATCTACAATTACAAGCTACAATTACATGAGGAACATTATGTTTACTAGACTCCCCCAATCACCAAGTCCCCCCCACAAACCCCATTACAGTCACTGTCCATCAGTGTAGTAGGATGCTGTAGAATCACTACTTCTCTTGTCTGTGTTGCTCAGCCCTCCCCAGCCCCCTCACTATCCATACTAATCATAATGCCCCCTTTCTTTTTTCCCCCACTCATCCCTCCCTTCCCACCCATCCTCACCAATCCCTTTCCCTTTGGTAACTGTTAGTCCATTGTTGGGTTCTGTTGAGTTTGCTGCTATTTTGTTCCTTCAGTTTTTTTCTTTGTTCTTATACTCCACATATGAGTGAAATCATTTGATACTTGTCTTTCTCCACCTGGCTTATTTCACTGAGCATAATACCCTCTAGCTCCATCCATGTTGTTGCAAATGGTAGGATTTGTTTTCTTATTATGGTTGAATAATATTCCATTTTGTATATGTACCACATCTTCTTTATCCTCATCTACTGATGGACACTTAGGTTGCTTCCATTCCTTGGCTATTGTAAATAGTGCTGTGATAAACATAAGGGTGCATCTGTCTTTTTTATTTATTTATTTATTTATTTTGGTATCATTAATCTACAATTACATGGAGGACATTATGTTTACTAGGCTCCCCCTGTCTCCACGTCCCCCCCCCAGATCCCCGTTCACAGTCACTGTCCATCAACATAGTAAGATGCTGTAAAATCACTACTTGTCACCAAGTTCACAGTCACTGTCCAACATAGTAAGATGCTGTAGAATCACTACTTGTCTTCTCTGTGTTGCACAGCCCTTCCCATGCCCCCCCAACACTATACATGCTAATCGTAATGCCCCCTTTCTTTTCTTCCCGCCCCTATCCCTCCCTTCCCACCCATCCTCCTCAGTCCCTTTCCCTTTGGTAACTATTAGTCCATTCTTGGGTTCTGTGCTTCTGCTGCTGTTTTGTTCCTTCAGTTTTCTTTTGTTCTTATACTCCACATATGAGTGAGATCATTTGGTACTTGTCTTTCTCCACCTGGCTTATTTCACTGAGCATAATACCCTCTAGCTCCATCCATGTTGTTGCGAATGGTGCATCTGTCTTTTTCAAACTGGGCTCCTGCATTCTTTGGGTAAATTCCTAGAAGTGGAATTCCTGGGTCAAATGGTATTTCTATTTTGAGCTTTTTGAAGAACCTCCATACAGCTTTCCACAATGTTTGAACTACTTACATTCCCACCAGCAGTGTAGGAGAGTTCCCCTTTCTCCACAACCTCACCAACATATATTGTTGTTTGTCTTTTCTATGATGGCGATCCTTACTGGTGTGAGGTCATATTTCATTGTGGTTTTAATTTGCATTTCTCTGATGACATGCGATGTGGAGCATCTTTTCATGTGTCTGTTGGCCATCTGAATTTCTTCTTTGGAGAAGTGTCTGTTCAGATCCTCTGCCCATTTTTTAAGTGGATTATTGGCTTTTTGTTTGTTGAGGTGTGTGAGCTCTTTGTATATTTTGGATGTCAACCCCTTAGTGGATATGTCATTTATGAATATATTCTCCCATACTGTAGGATATCTTTTTGTTCTACTGATGGTGTCCTTTGTTGTACAGAAGCTTTTCAGCTTGATGTAGTCCCATTTGTTCATTTTTGCTTTTGTCTTCATTGCCTGGGGAGATATGTTCATGAAGAAGTTGTTCATGTTTATGTTCATGAGAGTTATTTTTGAATTTTATATACATGAAATCATAGAACATATTATTTTGGATCTGGCTTTTTTTTATTCAATAATATTTTGTTGTTGCTATATGTTATGTGTGTCTATGGCTCATTCATTTTCATTGCTGTATGGTATTCCATTTTTTATATCTACTACATTTATTTATTCTATTGTATCTGTGATGATGCCGGTCGGGAGTGAACAACAGGAATTTCTACTGGTGAAAAGATTATTTCTGAAGTCAATGTTTTCCAAGGTCTGTTCCAGGGCTGCCAACATCACGACCACTGTTTGCTAATTATAATGCATATTTCTGGGGCTCCTCTCAAGCCCTTCTGAATCACTTTGTGGGGCTAGGCTCAAGGAATCTGCCGTTGAGGTGCTCCCCAGATGGCACCTAAAGTGAGGGGGCCTCTGGAATAGGTGACTTCATGGTAGAATCTGAGCCGAATGTTAACAAAAGCTCCAACCCACCACAAGCAACAGACTTGTGGTCCCACTCTGAGAGACTGCCACTCAGTGATGTTAGGGTGAATTCTGAGAATATATGAAGTTAAAAAATAGGTGCCATCCCCATATTCCTATTATGTTAATATGTGTGCACAAGTTAGTTAGTAGTTTAAAACCTATACATACTTAAGGTACTCTACAAGAAGATATGTCAAAGAAATAATCAATCCTCCCGTGTTTTCTTCCATATGCTACCTCTATAGCTTTTCTTCTTCCTTCCTAATTACAACCCTTAAATAGAATTCATGCCTCATATCGAATTTACCGAGTATCATAATTCCTCCAGGTGGTAAAGATACCTCGAGACAAGTGCTGGGCATAGAAGCCACAGGGCATAAATCTGCAAAGAAGTAAAAAGCTAACCTTTTCAAACAATATGGCTTCTCTCTCACTTACCAACTTTATATCTCCCTGTATGGCCCTGGAAGATGACTGGTTAGCCAGAGATGGGTAAGATTCCTCAAGGGAGGAACAACCTAAGACAGGCACAGTCGCAGGGGGGCCATCAGGTGAGAAATTGGGGAACAACAGTGGTGAAGCTTAGAACCTCACCCCCCATCCCCTGTGTTGAGAGAAAGCTTCTGCATCCATGGATGTTTTATTGCCCTTGTCTAGCTCGGATTAGCACATAGTCTACAGGCACACACCTGATCATCTACAATTGCTCTCTTACAACACTAAACTATGTTTTCTACCTTTATCTTGCATCTACCTACCACTTCAGCAGTTTATTAAAAATAAAAATAATAATAATAATAAAGGGAGAAATGTGGGATCCACATATAAATCAAGTATAAAAATCAAACGAATATTCATATTTGACCTGATTGTTTATAGTTTATAATGCGTGATCAGAACCGAAAGTTTCTGTGATGAATGCCCTTGTACTGTTCACCATGTAAGAACTATTTCACTATGTAAGAATTTGTTCACTATGTAAGAACTTGTTCGTTATGCTTCAGAAGATTGGAGACTGACGAGAGTTAGGCTTGAGATGGATTAATGATTGTGCATTGAGTATTGACCCCCCTATACAGAATTTTATGGTTGTTAACAACCATTTGATCAATAAATATGAGAGATGCCCTCAAAAAAAAAAAAAAAAAAGAATGGAAAATAAAAAGAAAGAAAATCCTTAAAAAAAAAAATAGGTGCCATCCCAGAAAGCACAGAGTATATTTGGGCATACCAACTTGTCCAATTTGACTGGGAATGAGAATTTTTTCACCAGCAATTTATAAAAATATTGACAGAACTCTTCCATTTGTTATATATTTTGACCAGTCTGCTATTTATCTACTCTGTGAAAACAATGTACTAAATATTGTGAGAAATAAATTAGACATAGCTTTTATGTTTGAGGCTCTTATAACTGGAAAATCTAAATGTGTGGAAATAATTATTGTGAAGACATGGCCCTCAGATTCACATGCTAGGACCTTCTAGTAAGGACATTAGATGGGGGAGACCAGAATGAAGTGAGGAAGCTGAGATGAAGCCCCATCATTGAGTCCAAAGAACATAATTTTGGGGTCAATCTCTGAAGTCCCTAAGTGAGAGGTTAGGACATGGTTGCAGGACTTCTCATCAGCAGAAACTGGCCAACAAGTAGAATAAAGAGAACCATACAAGTCGATACAAGCCACATTGCAGAAAATAGTGGTTAGAAGTTTTGTAAGGGATGAGAGCTTCAACTGAAAAACAGGCTCCAGAGCCATGCTGCGACCCAGGAGGGAAACTGCTGTGAGAACCAGGGATCCACAGCGGAGGTCTTTGTCTAGGCTGACTGTGCACTCTGGAGGGGCAAACAGGAAGGAAGCCTCAATTCCGTGTTCCCGCGGACATCCAAGACTGTTCATACCTGGCCAGACACAGCACACTACACCCTCACTAGAGGAAAAGAAACAGAAATTGTGCCAGTTGAAGTCCTCATTAGTTTGGGGCTGTGGGGCAGAATCTGCAGGTAGCAGGGTCTCAGGGCCTAGGGATGTCTGAGGCAGGGAATGGAACAAGAAGGAAGCAGTTCATGTAAGAAGATGATCTTTGCATAAGAAAGGTGTAGATACCATTTGACTAGCGTTAACAAGAGAAAAGGGGGAATCAAGAAAAGTTTCATGGAAGAGTGAGAATTTGAACAGAGCTTGAAAAATCAGTGCTAAGGATGGAAAATGAAACTTACTGGTCTGAGTTAACAAGGTCACTTCTGGAGCCCTTCTCATGAATTGGAAGTATGTAGCAATTCATCAAAATCTTGGACTAGAAACAGAGTTGAATATTATTGTAATTTGTGTGCAGTTGAACCCTAGAATTTTTCAAAAATCCTGAATGTATGCCATTTGATTCCAGTGATTTTTTTCCTGGTATCCTACCATAAAAATGTTAAACAAAAGTGATTTTACAGTAAACACTACATCCATCAACTAGATTCTATAATTGCTATCTTATTTTTTGATGCTTGTCAGAGTAACTTAGAGACAACTTAGCTCCAAACACTTGAGCTCATAATATTAAGTAGTGTCCAGCATGTTTTTTTAGGTAAAATTCACATTATGTAGAATAATAAATGTACCATTCAATTAGTTATGATAAATGTACACAATTATGCCACCCAAAACCTCTGTTAAGATTCAGAAGTTCCTGAACATCAATCCAGAAAGTTCCCTCATGCCTTTTCTCAGAAACATCGCTCCCACCTTCTGGAAGTAACCTCTGCTCTGATTTTTTTCATCATAGATTAGTTTTGCTTATCCTAGAACTTCATATAAACATTTCATACAACATGTACTTTTTTTGTATAAAGCTTTTTTCACTCAGCATAATGTTTTTGAGATTTATCCATGCTGTTTGTTCCTTTTTGTTGAAGAATAGAATCTCATTGTATGGTTATACAATAGTTTATGTTTCTTGGTTTGAGTGTTTTTTATTGTGACATAATTCAGATTACAGAAAAGTTTCAAGAATAGTACAAAGAATTCCTGGATATCCTTCATGGAACTTCTCCAAATGCCCATTTGTTTTATTCTTTCTCTTTCATTCTACATTTTTTTTCTGGCTCATGTCAAGTTGCACACATGACACCCCATTGCTCCTGAATATTTCCATATATATTACTTAGAAATAATAAGAAATTCTTTCATATAACCAGAATACATTTAACAAAATTAGGAGCTGAGAGTGATACACTGCCATTTTATAATCTATAGACTTTGTTCAAATTTTGCCAATTGTCTTAATAATATCCTTGATAGCAAAAGAAAATCCAAGGAAACATAAAAATGTTTCGCCTTCGGTTGTCATATCTTTTTAGTGTTCTTTATTCTGGATGGTGTTCCTGAAAGTTTATTTTTATGACATTGACATTTTTTTGAAGAATATAGGTAAGTTATTTTTAAATTACACTTTTATTTTGAGATAATTGTAGAGTTGCACGTAGTCATAAGGAATACTACAGAGAGATCCTATTACCCTTTGCCTAATTTGCCCCATTGGCACTATCTTGCAAAATTATAGCACAATATCGAAATCAAGATACTGACATTGATACAGTTAAGATACAGAACATTTCCATCACCAGAAGGACTTAATGTTGTCCATAATTTATAGCCAACCCATTTCTCTCCCACTCCTACTACCTCCTTAACCCTGGTAAGCCGTAATGTTATCCATTTCTATTGTCATTTCAAAAAAGTTACATAAATAGAAACATATAGTATATAATCTTTTGGATTGGCTTTTTTCACTCAGCATAGTTCTCTGGAGATTTATCTAGGTTGTTGCATACATCAGTAGTTCCCTCTTGCTGAGTAGTGTTCCACGGAATCGAACTCCCAGTTTGTTTAACCATTCACCTGTTGAAAGACATCTGGGTTGTTTCCAGTTATTCACTACCATGAATAAAGCTGCTATAAACAGTTGTGTACAGGTTTTTCTGTGAACATAAGCCTTTATTTCTCTGGGATAAATGCTCAGGAGTACAGCTCCTGGGTCGTATGGTAGTTACATGTTTAGTGTTTTAAGAAACTGCCAGATTGTTTTCCAAAGTGACTATACCATTTTGTATTCCCAGCAGTAATGTATGAGTAATCCAGTTTCTCCAAATCCTCAGTAACACAGTAAAAATACACTGTGTGTATTTTTATTTTGGGCAGTGGGAGTAGAGTAAGGTGGTATCTCATTGTGATTTGTTTTGCATTTCCCTTGGCTGATGGCAGTGAATGTCTTGTCATGTGTTTATTGGCCAGCAGTGTTTCTTCTTTGTTGAAATGTCTCTTGTCTTTAGCTTGTTTGCTTTTCGATTGCTTCCTTTTTACTGTTGAGTTTGCTGTTGTTTCTTAATGTACAAAGAGCTGGCATTGTTTCTTTGGTCTGGCAGATGTCTTGGATGGACCATTCAAGGAAGAGCACGTAGTTCAACCTGAGGAAACCTATATCCTTTGCATACTGATGCAAACACTGGTGGCACTTACTGAAGCTTTATTTTCAAATTGGTTCTGCCAGTTTGAGCAGAGGCATCAAGAGTGAGGACCTTGGCTGGCTATTTGAGAATGGTTTCAGTAGAATAGTTGGCAATCCATCTTGCTTTCATGGGTGAGATAAGGCAAAAGGTTATTGTTGAGTTTTGAGAAGTTTTTATATATTCTAGAAATAGAATATTCTTTGTCAGATATGTGGTTTGCAAATATTTTCTTCCAGTCTGTAGCTTGTCTTTTCATCCTCTTAACAAGGTCTTTCACAGAGGAAAAATTTTCATGTTGATGAAGTGAAATTTATCAGTTTATTTTTCTGCATATAATGCTTTTGGTTTCAAGGATAAAAACTCTTTGCCAAGTCCTACATTCTAAAGATTTTCTGCTATATTTTTTCATAAAAGTTTCATAGTTTTACAATTTAGATTTAATCCATGTTGAGATCATTCTTTCATTCTTTTTTTCACAATAATAAAATTGTTTATTTCTCAATTCCTATATTCTTGTGGTTTTTAAAAAATGATAGGTGTTGAATTTTGTTTAATGTATTTTCAGCACTTATATCATAAATTTTCCCTTAGATTTAATAATACAGGATATAATATTAATAGATTTCTTAATATTAAACCAACTCTTAAGTCCTATTTGGTCATGTATTATATTCTTTTTTTTTTTTGAGAGGGCATTTCCCATATTTATTGATCAAATGGTTGTTAACAACAATAAAATTCTGTATAGGGGTCTCAATGCACAATCATTAATCAACCCCAAGCCTAGTTCTCAACAGTCTCCAATCTTCTGAAGCATAACGAACAAGTTCTTACATGGTGAACAAGTTCTTACACAGTGAATAAGTTCTTACATGGTGAAGAGTGCAAGGGCAGTCATCACAGAAACTGTTTTGATCACGCATCATGAACTATAAACAATCAAGTCAGATATGATTATTCGTTTGATTTTTATACTTGATTTATATGTGAATTCCACATTTCTCCCTTATTATTATTATGTTTTTAATAAAATGCTGAAGTGGTAGGTAGATGCAAGATAAAGGTAGAAAACATAATTTAGTGCTGTAAGAGGGAAAATGTAGATGATCAGGTCTGTGCCTATAGACTAAGTATTAATCCAAGCTAGACAAGGGCAACAACACATCCACGGATACAGAAGATTTCTCTCAAAACAGGGGGGGGTGAGGTTCTAAGCCTCCCCTCTGTTGATCCCCAATTTCTCACCTGATGGCCCCCCTGCGACTGTGCCTGTCTTAGGTTGTTCCTCCCTTGAGGAATCTTACCCATCTCTGGCTAACCAGTCATCTTCCGGGGCCATACAGGGAGATGTAAAGTTGGTAAGTGAGAGAGAAGCCATATTGTTTGAAAAGGTTAGCTTTTTACTTCTTTGCAGATTTATGCCCTGTGGCTTCTATGCCCAGCATTTGTCTCGAGGTATCTTTACCACTTGGAGGAATTATGATACTCGGTAAATTCGATATGAGGCACGAATTCTATTTAAGGGTTGTAATTAGGAAGGAAGAAGAAAAGCTATAGAGGTAGCATATGGAAGAAAACATGGGAGGATTGATTATTTCTTTGACATATCTTCTTGTAGAGTAACTTAAGCATGTATAGGTTTTAAACTACTCATTAAATTGCATGCAGACATTAACATAATAGGAATACAGCTACATAACAAAAGCAGACCTACAATTACCAGCCATATCCAGTGAAACCAAGAAAACCTGTTAGGTACCCTAGGCATTTGTGAAAACTTATCAGTGATATGATGGATATTGTCTAACTGAATTTGAATAGTTTGAGAAAAATCAGACAAATTAAAACAACACATTCCTGGGAACTGTTCACATCCCATATGTTCTTTTAACAGTAAATAGTCTATAGTCGCACGATTTTGGAGCACTGCAACTTGCACTTCTCCTAATTCTTGGTTGAGTTCCAACAGTATAGATCCAGTCAAATGTGTTGTTTTACTGTATGCACAGGCCAGCTTAGATATCTCCTTCTTTATTCCAATGGCAAGTCCAGGAACTGGTGGGATGAATGCAGCTACAACTGCAACAGCGCCAGGATCTTTGTTGAAGTTTTTTGATGATCATCTTCCGGAATGCCTCTTCCAGAGAATGATGATGTTGGAAGTTCTTCTTCATATCGTATTGTAATTCGTTTTCTGGGTAGCCAAATTAGGCTTTGATCCTCTGTATAAACACAAACAAACCCTTTGCCCACAATTTGATGTGCCCTTTATACCATTGTGAAGAACTTATTGCAGATCACCACACAGGAACTGCTTTTTTTTTTAAGGGAAAGGAATATTATCAGAAAAATGTACTTCCATAGCTGATCATCTGACACACTTTAAAAGATTAAAATTAAGGATATGTGAAGCATGCATTAATCATTGATTTGCAGTTTTATCCTATCAGGGAGTAATCCCCCTTTTCTTTCTCTTTTTTTCTTGTTATCATTAATCTACAATCACATGAAGAACATCATGTTTACTAGGCTCTCCCCTACCACAAGTCCCCCCCACAAACCCCATTACAGTCACTGTCCATCAGCATAGCAAAATATTGTAGAATCACTACTTGTCTTCTCTGGGTTGCACAACCCTCCCCTTTCTCCCAACCCCCACATTATGCATGCTAATCATAATACCCCTTTTCTTCTCCCCCCCTTATGCCTCCCTACCCACCCATCCTCCCCAGTCCCTTTCCCTTTGGTACCTGTTAGTCCATTCTTGGGTTCTGTGATTCTGTTGCTGTTTTGTTCCTTCAGTTTTTCCTTTGTTCTTATACTCCTAAGATGAGTGAAATCATTTGGTATTTCTCTTTCTCCACTTGGCTTATTTCACTGAGCATAATACTCTCTAGCTCCATCCATGTTGTTGCAAATGGTAGGATTTGTTTTCTTCTTATGGCTCAATAATACTCCATTGTATATATGTACCACATCTTCTTTATCCATTCATATACTGATGGACACTTAGGTTGCTTCCAATTCTTGGCTATTGTAAATCGTGCTGCGTTAAACATAGGGGTGCATCTGTCTTTTTAAAACTGGAGTGCTGCATTCTTAGGGTAAATTCCTAGGAGTGGAATTCCTGGGTCAAATGGTAAGTCTATTTTGAGCATTTTGAGGAACCTCCATACTGCTTTCCACAATGGTTGAACTAATTTTCATTCCCACCAGAAGTGTAGGAGGGTTCCCCTTTTTCCACAACCTTGCCAACATTTATTGTTGTTTGTTTTTTGGATGATAGCCATCCTTACTGGTGTGAGGTGATATCTCATTGTGGTTTTAATTTGCATTTCTCTGATAATTACCGATGTGGTGCATCTTTTCATGTGTCTGCTGGCCACCTGAATTTCTTTTTTGGGAACTGTCTGCTCAGTTCTTCTGACCATTTCTTAATTGGATTATTTGATTTTTGTTTGTTGAGGCATCTGAGCTCTTTATATATTCTGGACGTCAAGCCTTTATCAGATCGTTATTTACAAATATATTCTCCCATACTGTAGGGTTCCTTTTTGTTCTATTGATGGTGTCTTTTGCTGTACAGAAGCTTTTCAGCTAATATAGTCCCTCTTGTTCATTTTTGTTGTTGTTTTCCTTGCCTGGGGAGATATGTTCAAGAAGAGGTCACTCATGTTTATGTCTAAGAGGTTTTTGCCTATGTTTTTTTCCAAGAGTTTAATGGTTTCATGACTTACATTCAGGTTTTGATCCATTTTGAATTGACTTTTGTATATGGAGTTCGACAATGGTCCAGTTTCATTCTCCTACATGTCGCTATCCAGTTTTGCCAGCACCATCTGTTGAAGAGACTGTCATTTCCCCATTGTATGTCCATGGCTCCTTTATCAAATATTAATTGACCATATATGTTTGGGTTAATGTCTGGAGTCTCTAATCTGTTCCACTGGTCTGTGGCTTTGTTCTTGTGCCAGTACCAAATTGTCTTGATTACTATGGCTTTGTAGTAGAGCCTGAAGTTGGGGAGTGAGATCTCCCCTACTTTATTCTTCTTTTTCAGGATTGCTTTGGCTATTCGGGGTCTTTGGTGTTTCCATATGAATTTTTAAATTATTTGTTCCAGTTCATTGAAGAATGTTGCTGGTAATTTTATAGGGATTGCATCAAATCTGTATATTGCTTTGGGCAGGATGGCCATTTTGACAATATTGATTCTTCCTATCCACGAGCATGGGATGAGTTTCTATTTGTTAGTGTCCCCTTTAATTTCTCTTAAGAGTGACTTATAGTTTTCAGAGTATAGGTCATTCACTTCTTTGGTTAGATTTACTCCTAGGTATTTTATTCTTTTTGATGCAATTGTGAATGGAGTTGTGTTCCTGATTTCTCTTTCTATTGGTTCATTGTTTGTGTATAGGAAAGCCACAGATTTCTGTGTGCTAATTTTGTATCCTGCAACTTTGCTGTATTCCGATATCAGTTCTTGAAGTTTTGGTGTGGAGTCCTTAGGGTTTTTTATGTACAGTATCATGTCATCTGCAAATAGTGACAGTTTAACTTCTTCTTTACCAATCTGGATTCCTTGTATTTCTTTGTTTTGTCTGATTGCCATGGCTAGGACCTCCAGTACTATGTTAAATAGCAGTGGGGAGAGTGGGCATCCCTGTCTAGTTCCTGATCTCAGAGGAAAAGCTTTCAGCTTCTCGCTGTTCAGTATAATGTTGGCTGTGGGTTTATGATATATGGCCTTTATTATGTTGAGGTACTTGCCCTCTATTCCCATTTTGCTGAGAGTTTTTATCATGAATGGATGTGAATTTTGTCAAATGCTTTTTCAGCATCTATGGAGATGATCGTGTGGTTTTTGTCTTTCTTTTTTGTTGATGTGGTGGATGATGTTGATGGATTTTCGAATGTTGTACTATCCTTGCATCCCTGTGATGAATCCCACTTGGTCATGGTGTATGATCCTTTTGATATACTTTTGAATTCGGTTAGCTAATATTTTATGAAGTATTTTTGCATCTACATTCATCAGGGATATTGGTCTGTAATTTTCTTTTTTGGTGGGGTCTTTGCCTGGTTTTGGTATTAGGGTGATGTTGGCTTCATAGAATGAGTTTGGGAGTATTCCCTCCTCTTCTATTTTTTGGAATACTTTAAGGAGAATGGGTATTATGTCTTCTCTGTGTGTCTGATAATATTCTGAGGTAAATCCGTCTGGCCCGGGGATTTTGTTCTTGGGTGGTTTTTTGATTACCGTTTCAATTTCTTTGCTTGTAATTGGTTTGTTTAACTTTTGTGTTTCTTCCTTGGTCAGTCTTGGAAGGTCGTATTTTTCTAGGAAGTTGTCCATTTCTTCTAGGTTTTCCAGCTTGTTGGCATATAGGTTTTCATAGTAGTCTTTAATAATTCTTTGTATTTCTGTGGAGTCTGTCGTGATTTTTCCATTCTCATTTCTGATTCTGTTGATTTGTGTTGATTCTCTTTTTCTCTTAATATGTTTGGCTAGAGGCTTATCTATTTTGTTTATTTTCTCAAAGAACCAGCTCTTGGTTTCATTGATTTTTGCTATGGTTTTATTCTTCTCAATTTTGTTTATTTCTTCTCTGATCTTTATTATGTCCCTCCTTCTGCTGACTTTAGGCCTCATTTGTTCTTCTTTTTCCAGTTTCGATAATTGTGACGTTAGACTATTCATTTGGGATTGTTCTTCCTTCTTTAAGTGTGCCTGGATCACTATATACTTTCCTCTTAAGACTGCTTTCGCTGCGTCCCATAGAAGTTGGGGCTTTGTGTTGTTTGTTGTCATTTGTTTCCATATATACCTTGATCTCTATTTTAATTTGTTTTTTGATCCATTGATTATTTTGGAGCATGTTGTTAAGCCTCCATGTGTTTGTGAGCCTTTTTGCTTTCTTTGTAGAATTTATTTCTAGTTTTATACCTTTGTGGTCTGAAAAGTTGGTTGGTAGGATTTCAATCTTTTGGAATTTACTGAGGCTCTTTTTATGAGCTGGTACATGGTCTATTCTGGAGAATGTTCTATGTGCACTTTAGAAGAATGTATATCCTGTTGCTTTTGGATGTAGAGCTCTATAGATGTCTATTAGGTCCATCTGTTCTAGTGTGTTGTTCAGTGCCTCCATGTCCTTACTTATTTTCTGCCCTGTGGATCTATCCTTTGGGGTGAGTGGCATGTTGACGTCTCCTAAAATGAATGCATTGTACTCTATTTCCCCTTTAGTTCTGTTAGTATTTGTTTCACATATGCTGGTGCTCCTGTGTTGGGTGCATATATATTTACAATGGTTATATCCTTTTATTGAACTGAGCTGTTTTTCATTATGCAATGTCCTTCTTCATCTCTTGTTACTTTCTTTGTTTTGAAGTCCAATTTGTCTGGTACTAGTACTGCAACCCCTGCTTTCTTCTCTCTGTTGTTTGCCTGAAATATGTTTTTCCATCCCTTGACTTTTAGTCTGTGCATGTCTTTGAGTTTGAGGTGAGTTTCTTGTAAGGAGCATATAGATGGGTCTTGCTTTTTTATCCATTCTATTACTCTGTGTCTTTTGATTGGTGCATTCAGTCCATTTACATTTAGGGTGACTATTGAAAGATATGTACTTATTGCCATTGCAGGCTTTAGATTCGTGGTTACCAAAGGTTCAAGGTTAGCTTCTTTAATATCTTACTGCCTAACTTAGCTCGCTTATTGAGCTGTTATATACACTGTCTGAAGATTTTTTTCTTCTCTCCGTTCTTATTCCTCCTCCTCCATTCTTTATACATCGGTTGTTTTATTCTGTGCTCTTTCATGTTTCCTTTAACTGCTTTTAGTGGGTAGTTGACTTTACTTTTTGCCTTTAGTTAGTATTTGGTTGGTCTGCTTTCTTTGCTGTGATTTTATTTTCTCTGGTGACATCTGTTTAGTCTTAGGAGTGCTCCTGTCTAGAACAGTCCCTCTAAAATGCTCTGTAGAGGTGGTTTGTGGGAGGCAAATTCCCTCAACTTTTGCTTGTCTGGGAATTGTTTAATCTCTCTTTCATATTTAAATGATAATCATGCTGGATACAGTATCCTTGGTTCAAGGCCCTTCTGTTTCATTGCATTAGATATATCATACCATTCTCTTCTGGCCTGTAAGGTTTCTGTTGAGAAGTCTGATGATAGCCTGATGGGTTTCCCTTTATAGGTGACCTTTTTCTCTCTAGCTGCCTTTAAAACTCTTTCCTTGTCCTTGATCTTTGCCATTTTAATTATTATGTGTCTTGGTGTAGTCCTCCTTGTGTCCTTTCTGTTGGGAGTTCTGTGTATTTCCGTGGTCTGTTCGATTATTTCCTCCCCCAGTTTGGGGAAGTTTTCAGCAGTTATTTCTTCAAAGAGTCTTTCTATCCCTTTTTCTCTCTCTTCTTCTTCTGGTACCCCTATAATACGGATATTGTTCCTTTTGGATTGGTCACACAGTTCTCTTAATATTGTTTCATTCCTGGAGATCCTTTGATCTCTCTCTGTGTCAGGTTCTATGCATTCCTGTTCTCTGGTTTCTATTCCATCAATGGCCTCTTGCATCTTATCCATTCTCCTTATAAATCCTTCCAGAGTTTGTTTCACTTCTGTAATCTCCTTCCAAACATCTGTAATCTCCCTCCAGGTATCTGTACTCTCCCTCCAGACTTCAACCAGTAGCTCTTATATATTTCTCTGCGTCTCTATCAGCATGTTTATGATTTTTATTTTGAATTCTTTTTTAGGAAGACTGGTTAGGTCTGTATCCTTCTCAGGTGTTGTCTCTGTTATCTTGGTCTACCTGAAATTTTGCCTTTTCATGGTCATAGAGATAGTTTGCAGAGCTGGCACGAGTGACGGCTGGAAGAACTTCCCTTCTTGTTGGTTTGTGGCCTTCCTCTACTGGGATAACAGAGACCTCTAGTGGCTTGTGCTGGGCAGGTGCGCGCAGACGGGGCTTCTGATTCTTGCCTGGCTGCTATGGAGTTTATCTCTGCTGTTGCTGTGGGTTGGGTGTGGCCTGCCTTGGGCCTCTGCTCCAATATGGTGGAGCCGCATTGGAGGGGGAACGGCCAGGAGGCTATTTATCTCCATGAGGGGCCTCTGTGCTTCCTGCTGCCCAGGGGGTTAGAGTGCCCAGAGTTCCCCAGATTCCCTGCTGCTGGGCTAAGTGTCCCAGGACACTTCCATCCAGCTGTGGGGTCCCTGTCCCTTTAAGACTTCCAAAAAGCACTCGCTTTTCTTTGTCCCCGGGGCTCCGGCTGCAGGGATCCGCTCACAGCTCTTACTGTCCTGTTTCCCTAGTATCCAGGACCCTACGCATGCACTGTGTCTGCTCTCTGGTGTGGATGGCTGGGGCTGGCTATTTAGCAGTCCTGGGCTCTCTCTCCTTCCCCGCTCCGACTCCTCTCCTCCCGCCTGGAGCTGGGGTGTGGGGCGCCTGGGTCTCACCAGGCCGGGGCTTGTATCTTACCCCCTTCACGAGGCGCTGGGTTCTCGCTGGTGTGCATGTGGTCTGGATGTTGTCCTGTGTCTTCTGGTCTCTCTTTTAGGAAGAGTTGACTTTGTTGTATTTTCAAAAATACATGTGCTTTTGGGAGAAGATTTCCACTGCTCTACTCACGCAGCCATCTTGGCTCCTGAGATCATTCTTTATGTGGTGTGAACTTAGGTCAAGGTTCATTTTTCAGCCTATGTGTGTTACTTTAGCACCATTTGTTGAAAAGGCTACTTTTCTTCTATTGATTTGCTTTTGTAATTGAGTTGATCTTTGTGACCTTGGATTAAGCAATGGTTGCCTACATATTGCACCAAAAGCACAAGTAAAAAAAGAAAAAATATGTATTAATTGGACTTTATCAAAATGAAAGCCATTTGTGCTTCACAGGACATAGTGCTAGATTATTATACCCAATAGCCAGCAATAATGAGGAGCCACTTTTAACATTCAAACATCAATGAAAACCAAATGAGAAGCCTGGATTTCTACCTCTACCTGCTGGTAACATGTTGGCATCCCCTCTTCAGTGCAATGTCAGAGAAAGCCAACTAAAATAGGTTTAAGTAAGAACCACAATTCTATATAAAGACATGGTATGAAAATGTCCAGGTTTCAATGGAGAATCACCAAGAACCAGGATCTTCAAGTAAATGAAAAAAGATGACCTAAGTGTCCATTGGTAGATGGATAAATAAAGATGTGGTCCATATATACCATGGCATGTTACTCAGCCATAAAAAATAGTGAAATCTTGTCATTTGCGACAACATGGGTGAAACTAGAGGGTATTATGTTAAGTGAAATAAGTCAGAGAAAGACAAGTACTATATAATTTCACTTACATGTGAAATCTAAAAAATTAAAACAAATGAGGGGGGTTGGGAAAACATGGTGGCATGAGAAGTGATGCAGAAACCTCCCCCCAAAATCACATAAAACACGAAAATACAACAAATAGAACTAATTCTGAAAAGCAACCTGAAGACAGAAGAACAGACTGCCTACATTTGGGGAAAAGATAAGACCTCATAGAAAAAGGTCAACTGAGATCAGGACCTACTCCTAGGACAGTGTCCAGGTGCTGCCATTGGGGAAAATGTATAATATGGAGGATGAGCAGGTAGTGTTGGACTGCAGCTGGCAGCTGGCCAGAGACCTCAAGAGACATCAAATCAAAGGAAGTGAGAAAATAATATGAGAAAGCAATTCAACACCAGGAATTATCTTCATTGCATGATCTCCAAATGTCACTATTAAGTGAAGACAAATTACTACTACCAGACCAAATTAACTTGCGGTAGAAAAACATCAGAAGAGTGATTTCCTGGGTTGGGGGATAGGAGGTGTTGAGAGGAGAAAGGCATGAAGATACTATCTGGACTGATGGAAATGTTCTTTACCTTGACTGGTATTGGCAACACAGATGTATAAATTTGTCAAAAACCTATTGAACTCCACTCTTAAAATCTGTACGTTTTATTGTTATGTAAATTATACCTAAATTTAAAAAAGTTCTTTGTGGGGTAAAGCACATTTTTTTTTTTGCCAGATAATATAGATGTCATTATAAAGAACAGTGGTAAATAAAAGTTATTATAAAATGGTAGCTACTTTCAAGTAGCAAGCTCAAGATTAGACAGTATTAATATGCTCGTACACAGGTTCTAGGCAGAACATCTTAACTCATGAGGAAAAAAAATAGTTTAGTTTAATTTCTCTCTCCCTATTCTTTGTTTTCCCAGTTGAAAGTGAGCCACTGTATAGCATGTTTGACAATTGCAAGGTCTGCCTTCTGAAAAAAGCCAAAAGTCACTGGATATGGCTTACCCTCTTACCCAATAGGAACTTTACATCTGAACATAATAATCCAATATCAGTACATACAGATAATTTGGTTTTAATTAATACTGTAATTACAGGCATCAGTAGTCCTTTAAACTTTGAGAAGTATCAAGTCCAGTCCTGATCTATTTACAGTCTCTCTTAAAGCATCATGTCATGTTGCTGGACCTTCCCAGAGGCTTCTGTCTTGGCTCCTCTTCACTTGTGAGCCACAGGTTGACTCAGTTAATAAGGTATTTCTAAAGGACAAGACTACCTAAGTCTAGGCATATTTAGAAATGCAGTGCTTTCTGAAAGGATATGTGGTTAGCCAGCAGTACAGTGTCTGAATCCAAATTTAAGGAATTAGCCCTGGCACAAGCTATTTGTCCCACCCCTAGAGCAAGGTTACCTCAAACAGTTACTAGGTATTAAACGATCTGCCTAGAATATGAAAACTGCTTGGGAAGACGGGCGTAAAGTCCCAGCTGTGCAGAGGGACAGCTTATTCCCCGCTGCTCTAAGAATTCCATAATCTTCTGTAGTGGATTTCATACTCACTGCTCTGTTTGTCTTACTTAGTGTGTTTTGGCCAGTAGATTGGCTGTCCATCTTCAGTATATTAGCCACAAAACGGCTTTAGCAATACATCGTAAACGCTTTGTCCAAGCAATTTACATAAGCACATTAGTCGGACACTATAACCTGTTTATTCATGTTGCAGAATAGTTATTTTATAAAAATTCTATAAAGAACCTCAGTAATTCCTGCTAGAACCAGTTTTAGCCTATTCCTCAGACTGAACAAAAGTAACACTACCTCACCACATGCATACAAAAAAATTAAAACCATACAAAGGAAGGAAATATTTTCCCAAAGCAGCAACAACTCTGAAGAATTGTGATACTGATTAAAATAAACACTCAGCAATTTATATTGCCATCTGGATTCTTGGCTTTTCAGGCTAAAATATAAATGTATTTAACCCACAAGTAATGATTGTGCACTTACTGTACATTTGTTTAACTACGGGGCTTAGGAGAGCTGTCTAGGAGTACATTTTACCTGAGAAGTAAATTCTAGCATTCACATCCTCCATGGCTTGGAGCTTTCAAAGGCAGTTGTTTTTGGTTTGGGGATTATTTTAGTTTGTTTTTTGTTTTTGTTGCTTTGTTCCTTTAGCTTCACTCCATTGATGTTGGGCAGAAATTTAAAAAAAAATACGAAGACCACATTTTGAGTTAGTGTGCCCTATAAGAGAAAAATAAATAAATGAGATTCCCTTAGAGAAAAATAAATAAATAAAACAAACAAATGAACAAACAAAACAGAAAGAGACTCAGAAACACAGAGAACAGACATGGTTACCATTGGGAAGGTGGGTGAAGAACAGGGGAAATAGGTGAAATAGGTGAAGGGGAAAAAAATTAGTGAAGGTTACATGAGTGTATACATATACCAAAATTAGTCGAGCTGCACACTAAGATTTGTGCATTTTATTGTATGGACCTCACTTTTTAAAAAAAGACAACATAAGCCAACACTACAGTTGGAGTTCCAGATTGACACATAATCTCCACTGATGCCATGGAGTACAGTCCTTGTTATCCCCAGATGTGATGAAAGTCCTGGCTTCCTTCTTGGCTTCTCTGATGCCACCCTACCAGGGTGTTGGGGCACCTTGTGATAGGCTGCAAAGGCTGAAAGTCTAGGCTCCCCATTCAGCTTTTACTGGTGTGGGTGTAAGCTGGGCCACAGTTTTTTCTGTGGTCATTTCCCCTGTAAATATTTCAGTATATAACTCTAACAAATACAGCCTTAAAAAATAACTACACCACTCATTCGTACAATAAAAAAGACACTTCCAAGTCATTCTGTAAGGCCAACTTTACCCTGAGATAAAAACCTGAAAAGGATATTACAAGAAAAGAAAAATACAGACTGATATTCCAAGCTCATCAGTGTGTGCCCATTCCTTGAGATACTAGCCTGGTATTTTATTAGCAGCAATGTCAGTCTGAAATGTTCCTGTAATTATGTTTTTATGTGAGGATCCTGAGATCTGGGGCACTAAAGTCTTAAATTTCTTGATGGAGATATTGATGACGATCTCATGTTCATGCTCAGCCTTCATTTTCTAGGCCCAGGTGTCTTCCACATCAGCATCCTCCTTCTACAACTCTCAATGGTTCTCTTCTTAATTTCACCACATTTGTAATTCAACTGGTAAAGGCCCTGTTTAAACTACCTCTCTGATGACTTTGATGTCGAGGTAGTTCTTTCCATTTCCGTTTGTTTCTTGGGTGGTATGCCTATGGCAAAAAAGAGACTCCTTGTCTTTCATGAATTGGCTCAAATATCTCTCTTCAGAAAAGTCTTCTCTGCGTCTGTTGGCAGTTACCAATGTCTCCTTTCCAAAGTACTTTGTACATACATCTTTTGTTGCACTTGTCATATTATACTGTGATTATTTAATCTGATGTCTCTCTCAACAGGCTAAATAGTGGTTAGCACACTGCTTGGCATTAGCTCAGTATATGTTTGCTGAATGAAAGAGTGAAAGATAAAAATACAAAGCTAGAATTACTTTTCATCACTTAAGCCAAGAATGCGCCTCTGTAGAAAAACAAAATGTCTTCCCGTAACTTCACACTTGTCAAACCAGAAAGCTTCAAAGGCCCTTAAAAAAGGATAGGTGTATTTTATGATTTCATTTTTAAGTATAGTAGACCCCTTTTATTCATGGAGGATATGTCCCAAGACCCCCAGTGGATGCCTGAAACCATGAATAGTACCAAACTCTCTATATATTGTTTTTTCCTAAACATGCATACCTATGATAAAATTTAATTTATAAATTAGATACAGTAAGAGATTGACAATAAAAACTAACAGTAAAGTAGGACAATTATAACAATATACCATAATAAAAGTTAGGTAAGTGTGGTTTCTCTCTCTCAAAATATCTTATTGTACTGGACCCACCCTTCATCTTGGGAAGGTGTGTCATGATAAAATGCCTACATGATGAGATGAAGTGAGATGAATGATGTAGGCACTGTAGCCTAGTGTTGGGCTACTATTTACCTTCTGAGGATGTCAGAAGGAGGATCATCTGCTTCCAGACTGCAGTTGACCTCAGGTAACTTAACTGATATGGGGGGACTACTATATAATCTTTTTTCAAATTATAGAAAGTAATAATAGATACTTGTAAAAAAAACTCAAGCAAATCAGATACATTAAAGAAAGAAATGAAAGTTCTCTAAAAAGATGCTACCAATTTAGACTTCTTCATTAGTGTATAGCGGTGTCTATATTTCCTCAGATTTGCCTGTACTGAGCTTAATCTTTGCCAATTTGGTAAGTGAAAAATAATATTCCAATTTTTTAAAAAATTGTGTTTATTTGATTATAAATGAAGTTGAGAATCTTTTCATGTGTTTATTAACCTTTGGCATTTTTCTTTTTTTTTTTCAGAGCCACATCTCCAGTGCCGAGAACCATGCCTTACATACATAAAGTAGTCAGTAAATACTTATTGAACAAATGTGAACAAATTGTTTTCTCTTCTATAGTGCTTACATCTGTTTCTCCCAGAGACAGGAAATTATACTGCTGTTAATTTTAAAATGTGGTATGTAAAATATGTAACTTCTTTGTATATTAAAGAAGTTGGTTTTTTAAATGTGATTTGTGGTGATTTTTGGGTTGGGTTGTATTGTTTGTTATATTTAGCAGCTTTTTCCTTTATGAGTTTTGGAGTTTATAGCAGACTTAGAAGGGATCCTTCACTCCAAGGTGAAAAAAAAATAATCTATGCTTTCTTCTAGTGCTTTTGTGGGTTTGTTTTTCCATTTGACACACTTTTATTGTTTTGGCTACTCAGAGGAGCACCCCACCTTTTTTAGAAATCTCTTCTTCCCCTTTTCAAGCCCATGGTATGGGCAGTGACCATCTATCAGAACCCACTGGTCCAGTTTTAGACCCTTAGGGCTGAAGCAACTTTTACATACATAGGAAACTTACTACAGCATACTGTATGTCTGATGTTTACCTTGATCACTTGGTTAAGATGGTTTCTGCTTAGTTTCGCCATTATGTTACTGTCTTTCCCATTGTGCTACAATGTATCTTGGGTGAAACTGTTGAATCTATACAAATTCTGTTTCTCAAAATTTTACCCACTAATTTAGCATCCATCAGTGTATCTTGTCTGCACATTATTTTGGTTTTTCCCTGATGATTTTTGTTACCCCTCTTTCTGTATTTATTGAAAGTATAAGAGCTGTCCCTTCCCCTATTCACTTAAATAACCAATTATTTACTTATATCAGTAAAAATGCATGAATATAAAACTAAATATCTATGGGCCTATGGATCATAATGCTATGCTATTAATATTTTGTTGCTTTGGCCACTAGGAATTCTTTCTGGTTGGCTCCTGTGTTCTTGTGACATCCTTTTTTGAGCATTGTTTTCTGGCAGTACAAGATATTCCAGGCTCCTTTTCGTATTTTTCCTGCCTCAGCCCAGGAATCAATTATTTCTCCAAGGTTCTCCTTGGAGAATTGTGTTTTAGAAATCAAGTTCTGGGTACTAGGTATTCTCTACTGACTCACACTCTTCAGCAGATAGACCTAAGAATATGTATGTATCAATCCATACATACAATCTGTATATCTGTAACTAATATACATACATTAAAAGCCATTAAGTTTATATTGATACTTCAGAATCCAATCCAACACCACAGGCTTCGTTTTAGCTTTCCCTCTTTCCTTAATAATTTTTTCTCCAACAGTGAGAAACCCAGCTTGTGAAATGCAATATATTTGTTTAATTCTAGCAGATACATAGTAGTGTCAAATTTTCAAATTGCTAACCTGCATCCCCACCCCCACCACCCACTCAGCCCCACCATTTAGAAACATAGTAGTATATAGATCACAGCATTTACTTAAATTCAACTGGTTTTATTTTTAGGTATCCAGTCAATATACTTACTGTTTCCCTCAGTTACTTAGGTGAGTCTGTTTCTTCCCCTCCCACTGCACAGTGGCTATGTTACTCATTTGTAATACAGGTAAGTTCATTTCTTAGTGTTTATATTCATTTTGGGGTCACCTCCCCCTTCACAACATGGTTTTTTTGTTTATTGCTTTATTATTGGAAATAAAATATATATCCTAAGTTGATCAGTTATCTTAAAATGATCATTAAGTAATATTTTGTATATTGTATTTCCTAATGTATTTTAAACATTACCCTAATAAAATGCTACATATTTAATGAGTGTGAACAATATTTAAAGAAAGCCGAAGAGACTTCTCCTTTTGGAGAAACAGAACCAAGAACACAAGACTTTATTAGAGATTGGAAAAAACTGGACTCTAGTGTGAAAGAGATGAAAGATGATGAGTTATAACATACATCAGAAGTTTTAGGACAGATGGGGGGAGCAGAATAATGCTCTCCTTCCAAGGATGTACACAGACCTGTGAATATGTTAAGTCACATGGCAAAGGGGAATTAAGTTGCAGGTGGATTTAAGGTGGCTACTCAGTTGATTTTAAAATAGAGAGATTTCCTATTATCTGGGTGAGCCTGATGTAATCAAAAGGATTATTTTCAAAAACAGTAAGAATTGGTCAGATATGATGTGAGAAGGACCCAACCTGCCACTAGTACTTTGAAGATGGAGGACAGCAGCCAGGAGCCAAAGAATGCAAGCCATCTCTGGAAGCTGGAAAAGGAAATTAATTCTTCCCTATGGTCTCCAGAAAGTAAGGCAGCCCTGACAACACCTTGATTTTAGCCCAGTTTGAGACTTGTGTCAAACTTCAGACCTACAGAACTGTAAAACAATGTTACTTTAAGCTAGGATGTTTGTGGTCATTTCTATGAGTATGACAATTTACATTTGAACTTTAAAGGACTCTACAACTTAGTCCTCTCTAGCTTATTGACTTTTCTCCCTTTATTCTGTTCCTTTGGCCTATGCTTCAGTCAGCTAAGTGTTACTCAAATATTATCTTTTGTTAGTTTTAGTTATTTATTTTTTGGGGTATGTGAAATACTACTATGGTTCTAAGAGTCAGTCCTATACAAAAATATTTGCCTCTTCCTTGCCAATCCTATCTTATTCACATTCCGTCCCTTTCTTCCCACCTTTCTCATATAAGACATAAATCACTTAAATTTCTGGTTTATCCTTTCTATTTTTCCCACAAATGAGCAGATACTTGTGTCTTCATAAGTCCCCTTTTTTCTTACAGTCATATACTTTTGTCTTCAAGCAAAATTCTTTTTAGAGTCCAGTGAATTTTTCACAAGGCTAATGATTTTAAGTAAATGCTGTTGTGTTGAAATGTCAAGGGCCAGCTTGAAATGAATTAAATCTTGAGACGTGAGGAAATTGAAATAGCATAGTTAACTTTCAGTAAGTTCTAATTCTTATCTGTAGTTAGGTTCTAAACTGGGTACTTCTCATGACAGACCCTGGTCACTGAGTTGCATTAGCTTTAGGAAACGCTGAGTAGCAGAGGCTCAACCTACGGAGTTGGCACAGACATACTAATTATTTCCTTTTCTGAGGCTCATTGGGTGGTTGAGACATCAGGGAGACATTTCCGATGGCAGATATGCGTGTTCCCAAGTCCTTCAATCCTAAAGCCTCTACTTAGACATCGTCTTACTATGCTACAGCATCGCGGTCTTGGTCCTTGAGTCTAAAGGGGAGCCCCAAACAGCGGTACGAGTGGCTCCACACAGCAGGCACTTCCCCCACGATGTACACACCCGCCCAAAGGGGCCAGAAACAGGATAAAATATCACATTCTAGCCAATCTTGGCCTCACCAGTGTTCGGTAGCCCCTAACAAACTAATCACAAACATCCTCGCATCTGCGGCCCGCCGAAAGCAATATTCCCAGGATCCTGGGCGGTTTCGATTGACGTTACTTCCGGGAAAAGTAACGGGATTTTTTTTATTTCGGCGGTTGCAGCCTGGTAAGGTCTCGCGACATTTGCTCCCGCGAGATCTGCTTGCTCACTCTAGCGATGACATCCTTATCCTCCTCCCCGCCGCCTTTCGGCAATCTTCGCCAGTCCCAGCCCCGACCAATCTGCACTCAGATGGCATGGATCAAGGTCTCCCCCCGAACCCCGGTCTGCGTTGGGTGTCAGGCAGCAGCGGCGGGGTGCGAGCTGCACGAGGCAGACGGCAGCTGCACTGCGGGCGACCACAGACTGGCGACGAGCTGTGAACGTGGGCGGGGCGGGGGGTAAGCCAGCTGTGTAGCGGCTCGATTGTTCTGGCCTGGCTATGGCGCCTCTCCTCCCCCCCGCCATGGCTCCCCGTGTCCCTGCTCCGCTCCTCTCAGTGAGTGAAAGTGGCCGCCGCCGCCGCCGGCCCAGCGCCCGCAGCCGCCTCAGCGCCGCCGCCATCTTGGGGTCCCAGGAGCCGCCGAGGGAGCGAGCTAGGAGCGTCCACGCCCAACGCAGTCACCGTCCCACGGTCTCAGAGAGCGAACCGCGGCTCCACGGTCGGCGGGGCGACCTCCCCCTCCGGACCCCGCCCGCACCCCGCCCCCCCTCCGCCGCCGCCGCGGCGGCGGGGCCCGGCGGCCCGAGGTGAGGCAACTAGACGTAGGCGGGTGAACGGAGGTGGGGAAGGTGTAGGCCCCGTAGCGCCCCTTTCAGCGGGCGACTACTGGGCCGCGTCTTAAAGGGGACGTCGCCCCCGGCCCTTGGATTTGTTGGGGTTAGTAGGGAGAATGGGTGTGGACACTCTACAGGGTTGGGGCTTACGAGACCTGGGCCTCATCCTTCCCCTCTCATACCTCGGGGTCATCCGGTGACCTCAGCCAGCTGAGGAAGCCCGTGGGGCGCCCACACGTGGGGAATGTGTTAGACCAGGTGCACGTGGGACCCGGTGGGGCGGTGTCGGTCTAACACGTGTGTGGGTTTGGGGGTGGAATGGGGCAGGGCGGGGGCTGTTTGGGCTCGAGTGGGAACCCGATGAGGGCCTTATCTGTCCTTTTAAACAAATGAGATCTAAGGGCTTGATAGTGTGTCAATTTATGGCGAGCAAGTTGGTATATGGATGAATGGTACTTGCTGCTTGTTGGTGTTGAGTGGGGGCAGCCTAACACGTGCATAGACTTAGGATTCTGTAGGTGACATCTCTAATGGTCTTTTAGGGAGTCTACGTAAGTGTCATCCTATTTTGACATTCCTTCTTGAGCTCGCTGATGAAAACTACTACTTCCGTGATCACCAAGGGTGGAAGCCCCCTGCAGTTTAGGAGTGATAGAACCTAAGAAGGCACTTACTGTTTTAGTTAACTGTTCCCGAATTTTTCCTTGAGTCATACACTGTCTAGTTCTCATGTTTTGTACTTGTTGGTAGGAATAGGAGAGGGAATTAGGAGGCTGACCTCGTCCAATCAGTGACTTTCATGATTCCTTTCCAAAGGAAGTTTTCATTGTGATTTACTAGTGGCAGTTTTTTATTTATAAGTAACAGCTTTGTTGAGATATAATTCACATACCAAAAAACTCCTAAAGTGTACAGTTTTGTTTTTTAACATACTCAGAATTGTACGTTCACCCCAAAAAGATCTCTTTCCACATCCTCTAGCAGCCATTAACATGTTTTCAATTTTTGTAGATTTGCCTATTCTGGACATTTCATATAAGCGGAATTATACAATATGTGTCCTTTTGTGACTGTTGTCTTTTACTTAACATGTTTTCAAAGTTTATCCATGTTGTTAGCATATATTAGGACTGTTCCTTTTTATTGCTAAATAACATTCAATGCTGCTGGTGGTTTATGCTTGAAATTCTCAAGCTCTTGCTATAAAACGGTAATTTGAGTTTAGGTTATTTATGGTAAAAGTTGCATACCTATTCTAAAATATATCTGTGTTTTTAAGAATTAAATTCCATTTTAATTTACTATGTCTTTTTCCTCCACATTTTGTTTGAAAGAATTCAAACCAATTTTTATAGGTCTGTGTCTTTAATAGGAAATAACTGTAAAGAGCACAAATATTAGAAAAGTTTATGACTAATAAAAACATTTTTGAATACATTAAGGTGGAAATGTGATTAAGTCTAAGCATCAGACCATGAACTGTGGTGTTACAATTTCACTTAATGAAAGTTTGTCATAGTGTTACCAAGGAAAGGTATCATGTAACAACTTTTGACTTGCTATTTACTTGTGTAGACATAGGACTAGGGAAGGAATAATGGGACACCTCTCCTATCCACAGAAGATTAAAACTGACTTGGGGATTTAACATGTCAACATACAAGTTAATACAAAATAAAAGGCTGGGATGCAGTGGATTTTAGAGTGGTCAGAGTGGGACAGGATTGTAACAAACTCTTGAGTTTGTGTAGGAAAATTAAGTGAAGTTGATAACAAGTATTAAAGTAGATTGCTAAGCATAAGAATTTTATGTGATAGGCTGTAGCATGCAGAGGATGAGAAGAGCATAGTTGGTAATACATACTAAACACCTTTTATGGGCACTAAGCCTAATCAGGAGGGCTCTGGTTCAACGTAATACACCCCCATTATTTTTGGGTGAGGATTTCAACATATGAATGGCGGACGGCAGGGCACAAATACTTGGACCATGGTTGTGTGTGTGTGTGTGTATGTATGTATATATATATATATATATATATGTATGTATTTTTATTAAGGTATCATCGATATACAATCGTATGAAGGTTTCACATGAGCTACATAGTGGCTTCAACATTCACCCATATTATCAAGTCCCTCCCGCCCATTGCAATCACTGTCCATCAGAGTAGTAAGATGCTATAGAGTCACTCCTTCTCTTTGTGCTTTACTGCCTTCCCCGTGACCTACCTATATGATGTGTGCTAATTATAATGCATGGCTGTATATTAAGTCAGAAATTCAGTTGCAGAAGCATTGGATTGACTTGCTAATAAGGTTTGATTAGGGTTGAAAAGTTGATCACAAAGAAACTTAATACCTGGGCTTAATAAATTCATAATAGAGATTTCCATTGTTAGGTTAGAAGTAAGAGCTCAGTAAAGGAAAATGTAGTTGACAAATAAAAAAAAAATCAAGGGGACTAAATGCTATCCGTAATTTTAACAGACTAGAGGATTATGAGTAAATTGTGTGACATGCCTTTATATACCTTAACTATCAAGGATTAAGGATTGACAGATAACCTGAGGGTCTCCGGAGCAGGGTTCTTAATATTTTTTACACATCTGGACCCCTTTGTAGTCTAAAGAAGCCTGTGAACCCCTTCTTTTTTTTTGAACCCTTTCTTAGAATATGATTTTTAAATCTTTAGAAGTGTCTAAAAATGTCACATATTAAAAAAATTTAAATGCAGGAAATTTCTTTCTTATTGAATTAAATAATAACCAGGGATATAGTCTTACTAATACTGCTGTGGTGTGGTGTTTACATTCAGAATTGAAGGAAATGATAATTAATTTAATTATAGGTTGGTGAAAATAAGAATAAATTTTTTCCAATCCAAGTTCATGGATCCTAGTTTAATGGATCCTCTGCCCTAGGGAGTCCTGGACACATAGCTAAGTTATTTATATGTGGCAAACCAGTGGTTTCCATAACAAGAAGTAGGATTATTGATATTTAAATTTATGCTCACAAGAATGCAAATATGACTTCTTACGGGAAAAGCTTTGGTATAATGGAAAGATACTGTTTTTGACTTAAAAAATTTTGAGTTTGAGTCCCACTTTTTTGAGTTTCAGTTCTTATCTGTAAAAGGGATAATAATTTTCACTTCTGATATTGACATATTAACTGACAGCGTACTGATCAATGTTATTTTTGTCTTTGAAGAAATAAACACCAGAGATTATGAGGTACATTTTAATTTTGATTTGAAAGAGGGGAAACTATTTTTTATGTACTAGGAAGGACCAGCATGTATGGCATATAGGGTTTTCTCAAGGTCTTCAAGTATAGAGTTCACCTTTTGGTAATATTAGACCTATTCTTGTTTCTTCTAAAATAACAAATAAGGTTACCTCTGAGTTGTATGTGACAGCTAGTTTTTCTGTGTAGGAAGGTAGTAGCCAAGTAGGATAAACTGTGGATAAATCTTTTGTGTCTGTACACGAACACAAAAACAGCTAATGAACATCAGTATAATATAAAGAATGCTAGGCCAAGTGGTCAGTTTATCCCTGAGAATGTTGCCTTTATGGCCAACAAAATGTTAGTCATTCCTGAGGGAGGTATGAAAAATAAAGTTTAAAAATGGACTGCATTATCTTAGTACAAAACATGGGTCTGCTCATAAGATGTTAAATGTATTCCAACTGTTGCACCTCAAGGAAGAATAAATTAAGCAGGAGGAAGATTTCCAGAAAATGGCAGTATAAGTGCTGAGGCTTTTTTAAGAAGATGAAAGAAATTTGACTCTGCAATGGATTGCTGAAGACTGAGATGGACAATGATGTTTAAGGTGTATTGAATTAGGAAAATCATTAATAATAATCCTGGAAAGTTAGAGCTAGCTTCAAAGATGAATATTGTTTGATGGGTGTATAATGAGTGATTTGTTTATAAAACTTACTAGCGTGGAAGGTGGTTAAAGCTCAAGAACAGACCAGACACAGTTTAAGGGTTACAAAGCCAGAGACTTTTGTGATCCAGCCCTAGTGCACTCCAGGTCAACAAACCATTTAATGATATTTGTACCTAATGGTTTATGAAATTAACTTTTTCTGTTCATTTATTCACTCAGTAAATATTTATTGAATACCTAGTGAAGCTTTTTGATCCTCATTTCTTGGCTTACGGGACTGTGGTAGACTCTAGGGTGTACAAGCAAATTAATCCAATTGTATGTGTATGTATGCAGAGTACAGAAGAGCTCTGCAAAGATGAACACAATTATGCAAACTCTACCATTAAGAATATAAACCTAAATGTTTCTTTTGAGGTGGTACGAATTACTAGTAGTTAGATTTTGTTTTTTTAGAAAAATAAATGTAGACATTTTATTCATTTGTTTAAAGGCCTTAATTTGCCTTAATAGAAGGATTGTAATCTAGTAGCAGTGTAGCATAGCTGAAACCCTTTTAGATCCTAGAGCCAGATGACCTGAGTTCAAATTTTAGCTCTCCCACTTAACTGTGTGGCCTCTGGGAAGCTCTTTAAGCTCTTTAAGCCTGTTTCTTTATCTGTTAAATTAGGATAATAATAGTACCTATTTCATAGAGGATAATTGTGAGTACCTAGAAATGCTTAGAATGGTACCTGCACATAGTACTTTCAATATGTGTTAGTTATTATTGTAAGTACCATTTTACTTTGACAGTTTAATCAGTTTAATCTAGAGTTTTAGTTTATTAAGTATTGAAATCAGAAACCTTATTACAAGTAGAAAATATCTCAGATCTCTTTTGATAAAGCAGGGTAAAATACATCAATAAAGAAATAATTACAATGCATTAACCTTTGTGTTATTACATAATGAATACCAGATGTTAATAGAAATATCTTTATATTTAAGACTATAACTCAAAGAGATGGTATTTTGCAACATTAAACGTTTTAGTTCAGACTCTAAAATATATCTGTCCAAGATGTCATTCTTTTGCCTTTTTTAGAGTCACTCTTAGAATATAGTAGTAAGCTAGGCTCTAGAATAGGACTTAATGAAAGTTTTTCTGTAAAGGTTCAGATAAATCAAGCTTTGCTGGTCCTGTTTCCTTTGTTGCAAGTGCTCAACTCTGCTGTTATAATGTGAAAGCAGACATAGTCAATATGTAAATACATGAGTGAGGCTATGTTATAATAAAACTTTATTTATGGGCACAGTTTTAATTTCATATAATTTTCATCTGTCATGAAAGAGTGATTTTTTTCCCTCCAATTATTTAAACATGTTAAAAACCATTCTTACCTGTAAGAATTTACAAAAATGGGCAATGGCTGCATTTAACATGCAGACCATGTCCCAATTCATGCTCTAGACTCTTGGCTCTACAACTCTGGCTAGGTCTTGTGCAAGTTAATAATATTAAGTCCTAGTTACATCTTTTAAATAGGGATGATACTAGTATCTACTTTATATAGAGATTTGTTAGAAATAAATGAGAATCCACTTGAAGTGCTTAGCACCATCCCTGGCATAGTTAAGTGAATAATAAATGCTGTATATTATTATATATGTATTTTTTATCAATCAGGAATTATTGAGCAAGGCATTGGAATGCAGAGATAAAATAAAGATGGCAGAGTGAACTCAGGTTGAAATTTCCCATCCTATTCCAGGCATTTAAAAATGCTAGATCATATACAATAAATACTATATATTATCATCATCTAATTGAACCCCCTCATTTTACAATGAGGCTGTTGGGTTCTTGAGAGGATGGATAGCTGGTAGTCCTAACGTCTATCTGTGCCTTGTCAACATTAAACTCACAGCTTTTTTTTTTTTATTGATAAACACTCTTAGGGAGGTTTCACATGAAAAATAATGTGGTTACTGCATTCAGCCATATTGTCGAATCCCCCCCATACCCCATTGAAGTCACTGTCTGTCAGCATAGTAAGATGCCACAGAGTCACTATTTGCCTTCTCTGTGCTACACTGTCTTCCCTGTGACACCCTACACACCACGTGTGCCAATCATAATACCCCTCAATCTCCTTCTCCCTCCCCACCCACCAGTCCTCCCCCACCCTTCCCCTTTGGTAACCACTAGTCCCTTCTTGGAGTCTGTGTAAAGTCACAGCTTTTAACTTCAGTTCCTCCTATCTAACCATACTGCTTCCATAGAGAATTGTAGTGCCATTTAATTCAGTTAAAATACTGCTGGATAAAAGTATTTTATTGGATACTGAAATGGTGGATACGGGACATAATATGATGCATTTGTCAAAATCCATAGGGCTTTGTAGCACAAAGAGTAAACTTCTTAATGGAGGTTGAGGGATCCCAGGAAGGAATGTAGATGGTGACAAGATAATCTATTATATTACAAATGTGTGAAACAACCTGCTAAGAAAGGGAGGGGATTGCTGACCTCATTAACCTTGGAAATGAGTAGAATCTAAGATAAAAGGAACTACACATAAGCACTGTAGTCTAATTGATAGTGTCCCAGGGGGTACAGGTTAATTCTGATACTGATATATAGTGTACTGAAGTTGAACAATTAAGTAAATGGATGGTGGGAGACAGGCTTCTCACTGTTAGACTGGAAATTTACTGACAAGGGGAGAAGTCTAGAATGATCCATGTACTAATGGATTACATTTGGAGACAGTATGAACTCACGTTTAGTTTAATACACATACAGCTAGGTACATACTTAAATATTTATAGATATGAGTACATACTTGAGTTTATATACACACATGTATTTCTGTGCTCTGTCAGCTGAGAAGGTTTAAAGAATCCCAGGAGCATACCTAGTATCCAGATTCTTGGATTCTAATATCATAATAGAGTAACATGAACTAGAGCTCCTTGGCAAATCGGCTGATTATAGGACTGGGGGCAGGAAGTATACACGGTGAGCCTAGAGTATCTTTTCGTGCCAGAAAGTAAGAAAGTGCTCTAACAAACAGCTACCACCACAACACCGTAACCCACATTGATGAGGATATATTAAGGAGCATAGGAGGCAACTGAAAGCTCCCAATGGCCAAAACTGCAATGATTTGAGAAGCAAAATAAAGCAGAAATTGGAGTACACACAAAAGATCATACTTATGAGCCTATATTCATCTAAATAAATAATTGAATCCATGATATACTGCTTGCAATACTCCATTAGTATGGTTTTGTGCTCTCGGAGCCTCTGGTTTGCTGGAGATCCTTCAGACAGTATTGGGATAGTTAAGTATGTAGGACTTTGGAGTTAGAATTGTTGGATTCCAGTCCTGGCTCTTCCATTTCTGGCTACATGACCTTGGGTCGATTACTTAAGCTCTTTTATCTATAAAATGGAGGTTTTAATTGTATATCTGTGTCATAAAAGGATTAAATGAGTTAATGCGTATATAAAGTGTGTATGCTTGTAAAATGCATGGCACATAGCTCTCAATAGAATGTCTGTGTATAGCCTACTTTAATACAGTAGCATTTGATACAGTAAAATCAAAAAATTTGGATCTCTACTTGGAAATTTTTGTAATGGAGTCTGCTTCCTTACCCGCAAACTTCTTAGAGGTAAAAGTCTAACAAGTGTTTACTGAGCACCTATTTTAGTATAAACATATCTGCCCTGTTCAGATTGACTGTGTAGACTGTATAGTGAAAAGAAAAAGTAATTATACATTTGGTGTTAATAAAATCACACATCCAAGGGACTGAAATATCTAATGATTAAAAAGCAAGATCTATTTAGTATCTAATTCAACTCATGCTTATTTGCAGATGGTTTGTGCCTAGGATGAATTACCTGAACTTTGATTTCTCAGGGCTTCCTTTGGAGAACACAGTTGTAGTACACAGCTTCTGTTACCACCCACACCAGTAAGTGTGTTCACTCCCAAAATGAAAACTGACTTTAGAATGGGAAAACTAAAGGCAAATCTGAGTTTTGGAATATTGGCTGTTAATGGAATATGTCTTACTTAATATTCCCAATAATAACCTCTCACCATCATTCATGTAATAATGTAGGATGGAGCTGATTATTAAATTTTCCCAGCTCTCTGTGTGTGTGTGATCTCTGTTTTTCACAAGTAACTATAAAATAAGCTAATTCTTCTTCCGTTTGCTGAGGAATGAACTGAGTTGTTGCTCAAGATTTTTTGGGCTGTGAACTTAGTTCTTTATCTCTTTACAGGAGCATCTTTTTCGCAGCTCTCATTCCCTGAAAAGGGTATGCCTTTTCATGGATCTAGCTTTGAAAGTCACTGGTTCTTTGGTAAGAGGGATCTTTAACTTTGTTTATAAATTTTAATTTGATAAATTGTTATTATTTCAGATTGGTGTTTTTCACAAAAGACATATGCAGTATAGCCTAGGGACCTCTAACATAGCCCTAATTTGAAAAAATTTTATTTTAAACTACCATGTGAAAGGTCCACCAGCTACCTCAGGAAACATTTCATCCCTTTTGGGTTTTTTTATTTAGTATTATTTAGACCCTAAATGCTTAATAAAGAGGGACTAAACTTGTTTGATCAAATCTATAGTGTGTACTATAGAACTTCCCCGAGGTAGTTGTGCTAGTAAGGCTATTTCTTTTATTATTTTGATGTTTTTATTCCCTGTCTTGGTGAAGATAATCCTCTTGGAAGTTTAAATGATATTTTCCTAGAAAAAGCAAATGCATTATAATCGTGGGGTTTATTATTATTATTTTTGATCCTTGGTAACATCTCCATTATGTTATAATATTTCAGTTTTGTTAAGGAAGAAAATTAGGGAAGGGAAAATGTGGATAGGCATTTTTTTTCTTTCTCACAATATTCCTGTGAGATAGGCCAAAATATTTTCTCTTTACTGTTCAGAAATTTATGAAAGGGCCATCCTTTTTTAGCCAGGAGTTCTTCATTCCATTTAAAATGCAGGTGTCATTTTTCTCTGAAACTTTGTGCTTTGAGCGAACTCTGGGTTTGTTAAATTGCTGGGCTGTTCCCATGCTCTAGTAGTGATCCCTTTAGTTGATCAGTTTGAGGGCAACATCTTTTCCTTCTCATGTTTAGTTCAGTGTCTGTTATGTGTTTAGTAGTCCCTTAGTGAATATTAGATGGTCTGGATGGGAAGTTTTGGTTCAACTAGAATATTTATAGAGCACTTTGTGATTTATTTACCTCTTATTTGCTATGTATAGGTTGGCCAAAAATTTATTGTATAAATGTGGATACTTTTGAAAGTGAAAGAAGTACTATTAGTAATTATGCTTGGAACAGCAGGCATAACCTGAACTGTCTTGGGCAAACCCGCTAGGAAGTACGGTCACCTTAGTCATGAGGCTTCTTTCTTTTTGTTATATCATAGCAGTGTTGGCTGGTAAATAATTGGACTTTGGAGTCACTGATAGTAGATCTGAGTTCTAGTTCTAGCTTGGAGAGGTTATTTAATTTAGCTAAAATAAGATGAATTACTCTGGGGATTAAATGAGCTAGTAATTATTAAAGCTCTTAGAACACACAAGTGCCTTACACTTGAGCTAGGGTTTTTACTTCTATCTGAGGCTGGCTTTGAAAAATTTTTTTTTATGTTTAGGATTAACTGAAACATTTCAGTGAATGAAGAAAAAATTTTCAGCAGTGCCATCAAACTTATTTGTTTTGGATGTTATATGGTTATTGTGGGCAGGAAAGGAATGCCCTATGAAACCTAATATTCTTACTCTTTTTTAAAATACTCATGAAAAACTTTTTTCCCCAGTTATTTTTTGCAGAATTATTAACAGATATTTTAGTAGCTTAGATTTAGCAAAATATAGAAGTTACCAGTAACTTTTATTTCAACTGAGTGGATTATTACAAATAAATTTCAATGGTTAGGAAAAAAATGATTTAAATGAGAATTTCATGAAGTCTCTAATCAGTATTTATATTTTGTCAAATTGTGTATTTGGTATTGGAATTATTTTTCCCTCTGTATTTTTGATGTTTTGCCAGATTAATCAATTTTGATTATTTGTGAATTTTAGGAAAAGGAATCAAAGAAAAACAGTTTTCATATACTTTGTGCATTAGTACAAACATCCACATTGTGAACCAGAGGGAAGTATGTGGTACTAAAACTTCCAATTGTGGTATTGCATATAGTTTCTTATTAAACAGCTTAATAACATATAATAAGGTAATATAGAAAGACTTAGGGTAAAGAGTAATTATAATGATATATATCCAACTAAGAGAACTAAGAGAAATGGGGATTCTTTAGTTTGTCTATTTAAGTATACAATAAATTGTTGCTTCCTGTAAAATATTGGACAGTTAGGGAAGACACCCTTGTTTATTTTATTACTAAGAGATGCTAGTTAAGCACAGCATATAGTATGGGAGCTTTTAGCATACTAAAACTAAAAAAGAAAAGTATTTTACCTTATACTGGTATTGGAGGAGCACAAAAAATAGTTTTAAGGCCATGGCTGGAAATTGACTCCTAATCTGAACTGTGAAAGAGGAAGTATACAAAGATCTTCTAGAGTAAGCTTGGGTGGCCTTGGAACCCATCCCACTTCTGTGAGAATCCCGGTAACATTATGACATTTCTGTTTGGGGAAATGTGCACCTTTGGTGTGGAGTTGCAAAGACAACCACTTACCCTGATGGCTTATTATTTGTTAATGCCCTGTGCAGACGGATTTTAAATCTCTTGGCAAACTGATAGAGTGAAACCAAGCAAAAAATATTTTAAAATTTGTTTATGTTTAATATAGGAGAGTCACAGGGAAGGCAGTACAGCACAGAGAAGACAAGTAATGATTCTATAGCATCTTACTACACTGATGGATAGTGACTGCAATGGGGTGTTGGGGGGGGACTTGATAATATGGGTAAATGTAGTAACCTACAATGTTGCTCATGTAAAACCTTTGTGAGATTGTATATCAAGGATACCTTAAAAAATTGTTTATGTAGGAATTTAAAATTTTGGTGAAGTTAGTTTACCAATATTTTCTTTCATGGTTAGTACTTTCTGCATCCTGAGAAATTTTTACCTACTCCAAGGTCATGAAGATATGTTCTTTCGTTTTCTTTCAAAAACTTTATCATTTTAGGTTACATTTAAGTCTGTGATTGATTCTTCTCTCACTTCATTTTTGTATATGGTGTAAGGTTGGGGTTTGAGGTTCACTTCCACTCCTCCACCACCTCATATAGATCTCTGGTTGTTCTAGCACCCTTTGATGAAAAACTTTTCTTTCCCTGTTGGATTGTTTTAGTGCCTTTGTCAAGAATCAGTATAGCGATGTAAGTGTGGGACTCATTCTGCACTCTTTTCTGTACCATTGGCTTATTTGGCTATTCTTATGTCATTGCAGTACTATCTGGATTACTATAACTTTTAGTAAGCCCTGAAATCAGATAGTGTGAACTTCAGCTTTGTTCATCTTTTTCAAACTTGTTTGGACTATTCTAGGTCCTTTGCATTTCCATATGATTTCAGCCTCAGTGTGTAAGTTTCTTCAAAAACCTTTTTGGGATTTGATTGGGAATCTATAGATAAAGTAGGAGAGAATTGATGTCTTAATAATAATGAATATTCCAGTCTGTGAACATGTAGTAGTAGTAGTAGTAGTAGTAGTAGTAGCAGTAGTAGTAGCAGTAGTAGTAGTAGTAGCAGCAGCAGTAGTAGTAGTAGTAGTAGTAATAATATGTCTGTCTGACAAAGGAATTATATCTATTGTATATAAAGGATTCCTATAACTCAATAATAAAAAGACCACAATTTTTTCAAATGTGGTTAAAAAACCTTCGACATTTCACAAAGGAAGTTACACAAATGGCCAATAAGCGTGTGTAAAGGTACTCAACTTCATCAGACATCAGGGATATACAAATTAAAACCACAATGAGATATCATTATAATACTAAGTTTTGGCAAAATTGGGAAGCAACTAGGATTCTTATTCATTGTTGGTGTTAGTGTAAAATAGTAAAACAATTTGGAAAATTGTTTTGTTGTTTCTTACAAGGCTTAATATATTCCTCACTATAACCTAGCAATTCCATTCCCAGGAATTTACCCAAAGAGAAATGAAAACCCAAATATCCATTAATAGGTGAATAAATAGACAAATTGTAGATATATTCATTCTTATAATGGAATGCAATTCAGTAACAAAAAGGAGTGAACTACTGATACATGGACTAGCATGGATGAATCTCAAAACATGCAAAAAAAAAAAAAAAAGAATCTGGACAAGAAAATGTACATGAAGTACGATTCTCTTTCTGTAAATTTCCAGAGCATACAAAATTATTCTCTGTGATAGAAATCAGAACAGTGATTACGTCTAGGGCAAGAAGTGGAAGGAATTGACTGGGAAGAAGCACAAACCAAAGAGAACTTTCTGGGGTGTAATGAGCTATTCTTGATATATCTTGATGGGAATGTGAATTTTAAAGGTATATGCGTATGTCAAAACTCATCAAACTATTTAATACCTGTGCATTTTAATACATATTAATTTAATACATGTTATTTGCATTTGAAAAATAACATGGTAACATAACATCCATGGTAAGAATTTTGAAAAATAATGAAATAAAAAAATAGAAAGAAGAGGTCTCTCTTAGTACGATTCCCAGAAATAAACACCTTCAGTTGTTTGAGATGTAACTTTCCAGACATTTTCTAGGCTTACAGTGTGGCAGATAAAGGTCAATGCTCAGGGGTCAGATATCTGGATTCAAATCCACATTCCCTATTAAACTATATGACTTGAGCAATTTACTTAATTTATGAGCCTTTGGGTTCCTTACCTGTTAGTGGGATAATAGTAACAGTCTCTTTAAACAGAAAATTAGACTCATAGACCAATGGAACAGGCTAGAGAGCCCAGATATAAACCCAAGCATATTTGGTAAATTAATATACAATAAAGGAGCCATGGATATACAATGAAGAAATGACAGCCTCTTCAAGAACTGGTGTTGGCAAAACTGGACAGCTACATGCAAGAGAATGAAACTGGATTATTGTCTAACCCCATACACAAAAGTAAACTCAAAATGGATCATCAAAGACCGGAATGTAAGTCATGAAACCATAAAACTCTTAGAAGAAAACATAGGCAAAAATCTCTTAAATATAAACATGAGCGACTTCTTCCTGAATGCATCTCCATGGACAAGGGAAACAAAAAATGAGCAAATGCTACTACATCATGCTAAAAAAGCTTCTGTACAGCAAACGACACCATCAGCAGAACAAAAAGGCATACTACAGTAATCTGACAAGGGGTTAACATCCAAAATACATAAAGAACTCACATGCCTCAACACCCAAAAAGCAAATAACCCTATTAAAAAATGGGCAGAGGGTATGAACAGACACTTCTCCAAAGAAATTCAGATGGCCAACAGGCACATGAAAAGATGCTCCACATCACTAATTATCAGGGAAATGCAAATTAAAACGACAGTGAGATATCACCTCACAGCAGTTAGGACGGCCAACATAGAAAAGACTAGGCACAACAAATGCTGGTGAGGATGCAGAGAAAGGGGAACCCTCCTCCACTGCTGGTAGGAATGTAAACTAGTTCAACCATTGTGGAAAGCAGTATGGAGGTTCCTCAAAAATCTAAAAATAGAAATTTCATTTGACCCAGGAATTCCACTCCTAGGAATTTACCCTAAGAATTCAGGATCCCAGTTTGGAAAAGACATATGCACCCCTATGTTTATTACAGCACTATTTACAATAGCCAAGACAAGGAAGCAACCTAAGTGTCCATCAGTAGATGAATGAATGGATAAAGAAGATGTGGTACATATACACAATGGAATATTATTCATCAATAAGAAAGAAATCCTACCATTTGCAACAACATGAATGGAGCTAGAGGGTATTATGCTCGATGAGATAAGTCAGGCAGAGAAAGACAAATACCAAATGATTTCCCTCATTTGTGGAGCATAAGAACAAAGCAAAAACTGAAGCATAGCAGCAGACTCACAGAACCCAAGAATGGACTAACAGTTGCCAAAGGGAAAGGGACTGGGGAGGGTGGGAAGGGAGGGAGAAGGGGAAAAGGGGCATTACGATTAGCACATATAACATGGGGGGGCACGAGGTAGGCAGTAGAGCACAGAGAAGACAAGTAGTTACCTTAGTTACTTTATAGCATCTTACTATGCTGATGGACAGTGACTGTAATGGGGTATGTGGTGGGGAATTGATAATGGGAATCTAGTAACCACAATGTTGCTCATGTGATTGTATATTAATGATACCAAAATAAAAGAAAAAAGTTATTGGGGGTTTCTGTGTACTAGAGGTATTATACTACTGCTAGAATTTTATGAGAACTCTAAATGAAATTTAAGTTTGTAAAGTGTTGCAAATATTTTTCACAATTTATCATTTACTTTTTAACTTTTTTTGTGTGTGCAGAAATGTTATGTTTTTAACATGTTTAATGAAATGTAATTTCTCAGTCTATAAAATGACCCATTTAAAGTATATATGGTTTTTCTATATTCTTTGGTTTAACGGTATTTACAGAGTTGCATAATCACCAGTCTAAATTTAGAACATTTTTCATCAACCCAAAAAGAAACCCTTGCCCGTTAGTGGACACTCCCCATTTTCCTCCCCACTCTCAATCCCCACTACTGTGCAACCATTAAACTATTTTCTGTTTCTGTGGAGTTGCCTTTTCTGAATATTTCATATAAATGGAATTATAGAATATGAGGCTTTTGTTGACCAGATTCTTTACTGAGCATCATATTTTCAAGGTTCATCCTTGCTGTAGCATCTATCAGTATTCCATTCCTTTCTATTGCAAAATAATGCTCCATTGTATGGATATACCTCATTTTATTTATACATTCATCAGTTGATGGACTTCTGAGTTGTTCCTACCTTTTGGCTATTGTGAATACTGCTATGAAGATCTCTAAGTTTTTTTGTGGACCTGTGTTTTCAGTCTCTTGGGTATAACTAGAAGTGGCCTTGTTGGGTCATTTCGTAACTTTGTGTTTAACCATTTGAGGAACTACAGACTTTTCTAGAATGATGGCACCATTTTACAATCCCACCAGCAGTATATGGGGATTCCAATTTCTCCCTGCCCTTGTCAGCACTTACTATCTTTTTTTATTATTATTATAATCCTGTTATTAGCATCCTAGTGGGTGCTAAGTAGTACCTCATTGTGGTTTTGATTTGCATGTCCCTGATGACAAATGATGATAAAGCATCTTTTCATATGCTTATTAGCCATTGGTATATCTTTTGTGGAGAAATGTCTGTTCATATCCTTTGTGCATTTAAAAATTTGGTGACTTTTTATTACTGAGTTTTTTAAAGTTTTAGAAAACATATTCTGTATATCAGTCACTTATCAGGTATATGATTTGCAAATATTTTCTCCCATTTGTGGGTTTTCAGTTTCTTGATAATACTCTTTACAACATTAAAGTTAATTTTGATGAAGTTCAATTTATTTGTTTTTCCTTTTGTTCCTTTTGCTATTGGTATAATACCTAAGAAACCATTGCATTATCCAAGGTTTTAAAGACTTAACCTATTTTCTCATCGTTTTATAGTTTTAGCTCTTAAATTTAGATCTGTGATCTCTTCTGAGTTAAGTTTTGTGTGTAATATAAGGAAGAAGTCCAACCAACTTCATTCTTACAGGATATGACTGGCCAGTTGTCACAGTACCATTTGCTGAAAAGGCTGTTAATTTCCCCATTGAATTTTCTTGACACCCTTGTTGAAAGTCATTTGACTCTAAATATAAGGGTTTATTTCTGGACTTTTGGTACTTTTCTTTTGATCTCTATGTTTAGCCTTACGTCAGTACCACACATGTTAACTACCAAAGCTATATATAGTAGGTTTTGAAATCGGAAGTAGAAGTCCTTCAACTTTGTTCTTCCTTTTCAGGATTGTTTTGGCTATCCTAGGTACCTTGCATTTCCATATGGATTTTAGGGTCAGTCCTTCTGTTACTGCAAAAAAGCCAGCTAGGTATTACATTTTAATTTTAAGATGCAGTCTGAAATTTAAAATCTTAAAAATCATTTGATTGATGAACCATGGGATGTCTTTTCATTTAATTCTTTAATTTCTTTCAACAATATCTTGTTGTTTTCAATATGTAAGTCTTGCAGTTCTTTGTTTAGATTTATTCCTTAGCATTTTGTTATTCTTGATGTGCTTGTAGATGAAGTCATTTTCTTGATTTCATTTTCAGGTTGTTCATTTCTAGTGTGTAAAGATATAATTGATTTTTGTATATTGGTTTGTACCCAACAAGATTATTGAGCTTGTTTATTCTAATAATATTTTAGTGCATTTTTTAGGATTATCTATCTATATATAAAAGGATGTTGCCTATAAATAGAGATGGTTTTACTTTCTTTCCAGTCTGGATGCCTTTGTTTCCCCTCACCCCTAATTGCCCTGGCTAGCACTCTTTCAGTACAGTCTTGCATAGAAGTTGTGAAAGTGGACAGCCTTGTTTTGTTCCTGATCTTAAGAGGGATAGCATTTTGTCTTTCACCGTATGGTATTAGCTGTGAGTTTTTTGTAGGTAATTTTTATCAGGTTGAAGGAGTTCTTTTCCTAGTTTGTTGGCAGTTTTTACTTTGAAATGGTTTGTCACATTTTTCTGTGTCTATTGAGATGATTGAGAGGGTGCTATCTTTTCCTCTATTAATGTGGTGTATAGTACATCCATTGATTTGCCAATGTTACACAACCCTTGCATTCCTAGGATACATACTACTTGGTAATGGTGTATAATCCTTTTTATGTTACTAGATTCAGTTATTAATATTTTACTTAGGGTTTTTGTTTTTGTATTATAAGGGACATTAATTTAGTTTTCTTGTGAAGTCTTTCCTTGGTTTTGGAATTTATAATGCCTTCCTCATAGAGTGAGATGACAAGTGTTCTTTTATATTTGGGAGAGTTTGTGAAGGATTAATATTAATTCTACTTTGAATGTGTGATGAGATTCACCAGTGGAGCCATTTGGCCTGGGATTTTCTTTGTAGGATGTTGGAAGCATTTAATTTTATATGATCACATTCATCAGACTTTCATTTTTCTATTCTTTTGGTCATAACATACATAGAGGATCTTCCATATCTTAACCTGCTGTTTTCTCATCAAAGATACAGGTATCTGTGAATAATGTGTCAGTAGGAGTTACAAATTTCTTATATAACATTTAACATGATCTAGCATCCATAAGTAATCATTCGTTCTTGAACTCCTAGGGCACTTTGGCTGTACATCTCTTTAGTGACTTCCCATGTTTGCTTTTTATTGTAGTTGCTCATGTTCAAGTCTTAACCTCTATTAAACTGAATTCTCTGAAGGAAATTCCTTTTTCTACACTGAAATGTTACTCTAGTGTTTGTGTGAAAATAACATCTTACTTCTTTTTCTTTTTTTTCATTTATAAAGTATTGTGGAGTTCATTTATTTGGCTGGATCTGATCCTGCTATTTGTTCCATAACCCTGAAAATTATCAGTGTAACCTGTGGATCCAATTCAGTAGATTACACTCAGTCATAATTGGTTTGGGCTACAGAATGACTGAGTTACATGGGAGCAGAAGTGGGAAATTCAGTTATTTTATTCCCTTAATGGTTGGCCTTTTGTATAAGCCACAGCCTATATCCTGCTACAGACTGTCTTTACTCCTTTAAATGTTTTAAAGCTATATAGTTCTGGTAAGAGCTGTACCTTTATTCAACCTTCTGTAATGGTCTTGTTAAATTTAGGAATAATTTCCTAAAGGCAGATATGATTGAACTCCTTTTAGATTATCTGACTAAATCAGGGATTCCCAGTCTGATCTTCTCAGAGATATTTTGATAGGTATTTTGCCAAACAATGGTCAAATAAGTTTGGGATTCCTCTTGGAGAAAGACAAAGAGCACATAGCATATTGAATATTTAAAAATCTTAAGTCTAATTTTAATGCCTTAATATTTTTTATATTAACGGACATTTGTTAGTATCTTGAACTGGTATTCAGAGAAGCAAACTTTCGGAAATGCTTCTCTAAATGGTTGGTCTGAAACCAATTTTGGGCAGAAATCGGCAGTGAAAATAAAGTATAGACAGTCTAAATGTGTAGATCTTAGGGCAAATACTTATTGGCCACCATTATAATTGCAGTATTTTATGAGGTGGTCAATATATATCATACTCATAGCTGTTGGGAAATAAGAATCAGATCCTCCCTGTCCCCCTTAAAATTTTTTTTAAACCATATCCCCTTAGACCAGACTACCATTTTAACAATGCCTCTTATCTCATTTCCATACAGAGATAGGGTGGCTTTCTCTCCAAGTAGGTGTCATTGTTAGGCTTTTCATTTGGAGGAAGATAAAAATACTATATCCTTTTATCAATTTGTGCATTTAGCAATTGGTGCATGTGTCCTTCAGGTTCTTCTCTAGAATTAATACTTTGATCTCTTACCTCCCAATATTTATCTAAAGCTTGTCTGAGAGACAATTTTTATGGAAGATTGCTTGAAAAATAATCACTTCATGCTTTCTCCTGTCCTTGTTCAGCAAGGGTGGATTATGAATGATTGGACCTATTCTCCCTAAGTTTCTGTTACCTGACTTTTGTATCTTTTGATTTATTTAAACTTGTTCCCAAGTCATGTGCCCAGGATGGGAGTCAGTCGTGTGGTCATTGACTACATATAGACCATATAGAATATGACTACATATAGACCATACATCTTTATATAGAATGTAACATTAAAACTAGAATTTTGTAGCCTTGACATTTAAGACTGCATCAAAAGCAAATTAATGTGTTCATTTATAAATATCAGAAGCAAAAAGATGAGTTAGGGACTCTATGCTCAAATAGTTTATAGTTTAGTGAGGAGATAAAGTATGCATGTGTATAAGATAATATTAGTCCATGGTTTCTGTAAATAACCATTTAGAAGTTCAGAGAAGAGAATAGTTTTAGTGAGGAATAATCTAAAAGTATTTCCTGAAACAGCATATTTCATTTTGTCTTTGAAGGATTTTATTTCAACTTGGAAATACTTTTTCCTACAGGACGTTTTTCATAGGACAGAGGCAAGGCAGTATCCGTAACAGTATAGCATAACTAGAGAGTGCAAAGCAGTCAGTCGAGGATCACACATGGACAGGGCTAGGGAGGTCTGATCTAAGTGAGTATGATTTGGAAGCAAACACATTACCATGGATATCAAGCTGTAGTTAGGGGAGCTGAAGTGTATGATGAGAGTCCAATTGCAGAATAACCAGGTTAAAGAGCCAGAGTTAAAGATATAGACCAGGCCAATCAATAGTGAAGTGCTCTGACAACATATATGTAATAGTTCTAACATTCTTTGAAATGGCAATATGAGCTTGTGGTCAGATTAATTTTAAAAATTTATATTTTAAAAACTTGAATTGGGAGTGGGTCTGACAGGGACTTAAAAGACATTTTCAGGATATTCTTAATTTGGATTGTAGGATAGTAAAAGATTAAATTGGAAAGGTAACTTGAAGCCGGGTGATAAAAGTCTTTGAATTTCAGGCTGAGGAATTTAGGCTTTATCAAGTTGAGGGGTAACAACATAATCAGAGTGATGCTTTGGGAATAGGAATCTGGCAGTAGCTACAAGGATGGATAAGAGTGAGAAAAACCTGGACGTGGAAAGCCAATTAAGGAAACAGTATTTATTCTAGGTTAAGATAAGAAAAAGAACATACATGAGAATGTTAGTAATAGGACAGAAAGGACAGATTCTAGATATCATCCCCTAAAATCATCATTTAGATGTTGAGACTGGCTATGAAGAAAGTAGAGGGGAATGTAAAAAATGATTCACAGACTTTGAGTCTGAATAACTGTTGTGTATATAGGAAAGACAGATAAATTAGCTGGTATAGTAGCAGATGAGAAGTTACAAGTTTGTGGGGCCTAGTGATGTATCAAGGGTGGAATATCCGAAAAGCATGTAGAATGTGGATTGTAGACTTTGTAAAGTGGAGGCCAGAGATTGAGCCATATTGCAGTGTTAAATAGAAGTCCTGGTAGTGGATGATATTTTCTAAGGGGTAAGGATGGATGACAGAACTTTGGTGGACTTCACATTTAGAACAAAGAAATTTCAGTCAAGAAGGTAAAGAGGAAATAGTTTGAGAAGTTGTCAGAGTTATCAAGAGTATCCAGAAGCAAGAGTTGGTCAGCAATATTAATATTGTGGTCTGTTTATCCATTCTGATTAACAGTGATTTATTAGAGAGTGTAGTTCTTTTCAGCCTTTCAGACACCACTCTCCCTTTTTATTAAAAAATATTTTAATATCCCCTTTTCTTTCCTGAAATGAAATTTATAGGTAATATTTTATATGTTTATGTATATATAAAAATGTAAAAAGTAATATGATAGACCTAATTGTAATATATTGGGAAAACATCTTTAAAATGACTTATAATAATATAATATGTACTTTAAAGTGTGAATGGGCATGACCCAAGGTAGATAATGAAGTGGTCATACCTTTGCACCAGAATGCAGAATCTCCTTGACTGAAGAGTTACAAATGTAACTACTTGTATTTGTGACTCAAATACCACAAAGCATAAGGGAAAAACAGTGAGCTAAGGAGCAGTAAAAAAGAATGAAATGATTTGCTCCTCCTCAAGCCCTCTGACATGAGGGGGAATGAGTTCAGAATTTTGAGGAATAGGAAAAATGTTTGAAATAGTCCTTGTAGAGAATGAGAAACAATTGATAAGAGATGGGTTAAAAAGTTGTTGAGAAATGTCATGTGTTGTGTTGAAGCTGGATTACAGCTGGTAGGTCAGGTTAGCATGGCCCTGCAGTTTTCTTGTAGAGAATGAGAGAAAGACAAGTTCAGGTGATGAAAGTGTAGGTGTATTTGAGTAGTAGCTTTTAACAGACTAGCCAAGGCGTCTGTGTTGAATAGAGAGGCCATCAGTCTTAAAGGTGATTACAGAAGTAATTGAGGATGGATGGTTGGCACAACAGTATTAATGTACTTAATGCCACTGAACTGTACACTTAAAGGTGAATAAAAATAGTAAATTTTATGTTATGTATATTTTACCTCAATAAAACAAATTTAATTAAATACTTCAAAAATACTCCTTGACTTTCCATATACCATGGTAAGACTTCTTGCAGAGACATGCCAAGAACTTTGTGCTTATAGCACCTCCTCTTTTAGCCTTAAGGGACTGCATTATGGTTGTCATTTCAGCTGATATGCTGCAAAGATGATTCTGGGAGAATCAGACTAATCATGTAGTATTATTGTGTAGTCATACCTTCATACTTCCTCAATTAGGACCATTTTCATTATCAGCCAAAATAAATAGAGCATGAAATCAATTATTTGAAATAAAACTTTAGAAGGGAGCCAAGCAACAATTTTATACACTCTATTTTATATGTATGTATCTGTGTGTGTGTATATATATATAATTCAGTGATTTTTTTTAAAGCAAATTTACAGAATTGTGCAACCACCACCACAATGTGGGTTTAGAGCATTTCCAGCTACCCTAAAAATCTCTTGTATCTGTTGATAATCAATCCCTCTTTGCACCCCCAGTATATCACTAATTTACTATTTGTCTCTATAGATTTCCTTTTCTAGATATTTTATATAAATGGACATGCATATGTCTTTTGTGTCTGGCTTCTTTTACGTAACATAATGTTTTTGAGGTCCATTCATGTTGCTGCATGTGTCAATTGTTCATTTCTTTTTATTGCTGGATAGTATTCCATTGTTTGGAATACATTTTGTTTATGCATTCATCAGTTGATCGACATTTGGATGGTTTTACTTTTTGGCTGTTGTTATGAACAGCACTGCTGTCACATAAAGAGCTTTCGATGGACATGTGGCATTTTTTCTGAGTAGATAACTAGGAGTGGGAAGTGCTAGGCCATATGGCTACTTTATATTCAGATTTTTGAGAAACTGCCAGACTGTTTTCTACAGTGGCTATAATATTTTACATTTCCACCAGCAATGTTAAGGATCTCACTTTCTCCACATCTTCCCCAGCAATTGTTATTATGCATTATCACAGCCATTCTAGTGAGTGTTAGGTGGTATCTTGCTGTAGTTCTATTTGCATTTTTGGTATTGAGCATCTTCATGTGTCTGTTAGCCATTTGTATATCTTTTTTGTTGAAATGTCTGTTCAAAGTCTTTTGCCCATTTTTTTTTTTGAGAGGGCATCTCTCATATTTATTGATCAAATGGTTGTTAACAACAATAAACTTCTGTATAGGGGGGTCAATGCTCAGTGCACAATCATTAATCCATCTCAAGCCTAATTCTTCAATCTCAAGCCTTCTCCGATCTTCTGAAGCATAACGAACAAGTTCTTACATGGTGAACGAATTCTTACATAGTGAATAAGTTCTTACATGGTGAACAGTACAAGGGCATTCATTCATCACAGAAACTTTCGGTTTTGATCACGCATTATGAACTATAAACAATCAGGTCAAATATGAATATTTGTTTGATTTTTATACTTGATTTATATGTGGATCCCACATTTCTCCCTTTATTATTATTATTTTTTTTATTTTTAATAAACTGCTGAAGTGGTAGGTAGATGCAAGATAAAGGTAGAAAACATAGTTTAGTGTTGTAAGAGAGCAATTGTAGATGATCAGGTGTGTGCCTGTAGACTATGTGTTAATCCAAGCTAGACAAGGGCATTAAAACATCCACGGATGCAGAAGATTTCTCTCAAAACAGGGGGGGTGGGTGAGGTTCTAAGCCTCACCTCTGTTGATCCTCACCTGATGGCCCCCGTGTGACTGTGCCTGTCTTAGGTTGTTCCTCCCTTGAGGAATCTTACCCGTCTCTGGCTAACCAGTCATCTTCCAGGGCCATACAGGGAGATGTAAAGTTGGTAAGTGAGAGAGAAGCCATATTGTTTGAAAAGGTTAGCTTTTTACTTCTTTGCAGATTTATGCCCTGTGGCTTCTATACCCAGCACTTGTCTTTACCACCTGGAGGAATTATGATGCTTGGTAAATTCAATATGAGGCACGAATTCTATTTAAGGGTTGTAATTAGGAAGGAAGAAGAAAAGCTATAGAGGTAGCATATGGAAGAAAACATGGGAGGATTGATTATTTCTTTTTGACATATCTTCTTGTAGAGTACCTTAAGCAGATTTTAAACTACTAACTAACTTGTGCACACATATTAACATAATAGGAATACGGTGACATAAACTAAGCAAATCTATAATTACCAGCCATCTCCAGTGTAGCCAAGAAAACTAGTTACGCACCCTAGGCATTTGTGAGAATTTGTCTATGATATGATGGATATTGTCCAACTGTACTTGAACAGTCTGCGAGAAATCAGACAAATTAAAGCAGCCCAGTTCTGGGATCTGTTCACATCCCATATGTTCTTTTAACCGTAGACAGTCTATAGTTGTAAGGTTTTGGAGCGCTACAACTTGTACCCCTCCCAACTCCTGGTTGAGTTCCAGCAGTACAGATCCACTCAAATTCGTTGTCTCACTGTATGCACATGCCAGCCTAGACATCTCCTTCCTCATTCCAGTGGCAAGTCCAGGAAACGATGGGATGAATGCAGCCACAACTGCAGCATCGCCCGGATCCCTGTGGAGGCATTTTGATGACCATCCCCTGGGATGAGTCCTCCAGAGAGTGCTGATGCCGGAAGCTCCTCCTCATATTGTATCTTAGTTCATTTTCTGGGTAGCCAAGCTAGTCCTTGATCTTCTGCGTAAAAACAAACAGACCCTTTGCCCACACTTTGACATGCCCTCTATACCACTGTGTAGAACTCATTGGAGGTCAGCACACAGGAACTGCTTTTTTTTTTTTTTTTTTTTAAGAGAAAGGAATATTATCAGAAAAGAGTACCTCCCTAGCCGATCATCTGACACCCTTTAAGTGATCAAAATTAAGGATATTTAAAGCATGCATTCATCTTTGATTTACCAATAGTTTTATCCTGTCAAGGAGTAATCCCCCTTTTCTTTCTTTCTTTCTTTTTTTTCCTTTTTTTTTTAATCTTTAATCTACACTTACATGAAGAATACTGTTTACTATGCTCTCCCCTATACCAAGTACCCCCTAAAAACCACATTACAGTCACTGTCCATCAGCATAGCAAAATGTTGTAGAATCACTACTAGTCCTCTCTGTGTTGTACAGCCCTCCCTCCCCATTCTCCCTCCCTCCCCATGCATGCTAATCTTAATACCCCCTTTCTTCTTCCCCCTCCCTTATCCCTCCCGGCCCACCCATCCTCCCCAGTACCTTTCCCTTTGGTACCTGTTAGTCCATTTTTGGATTCTGTAATTCCGCTGCTGTTTTGTTCCTTCAGTTTTTCCTTTGTTCTTATACTCCTAAGATGAGTGAAATCATTTGGTATTTCTTTCTCCGCTTGGCTTATTTCACTGAGCGTAATATTTTCCAGCTCCATCCATGTTGCTGCAAATGGTAGGATTTTCCCTCTTCTTATGGCTGAGTAGTATTCCATTGTGTATATGTACCACATCTTCTTTTTCCATTCATCAACCGATGGACATTTAGGTTGCTTCCATATCTAGGCTATTGTAAATAGTGCTGTGATACACATAGGGGTACATCTGTCTTTTTCAAACTTGGTTGCTGCGTTCTTAGGGTAAATTCCTAGGAGTGGAATTCCTGGGTCAAATGGTAGGTCTGTTTTGAGCATTTTGATGAACCTCCATACTGCTTTCCACAATGGTTGAACTAATTTACATTCCCACCAGCAGTGTAGGAGGGTTCCCCTTTCTCCACAGCCTCGCCAACATTTGTTGTTGTTTGTCTTTTGGATGGCAGCTATCCTTACTGGTGTGAGGTGATACCTCATTGTAGTTTTAATTTGCATTTCTCTGATAATTAGCGATGTGGAGCATCTTTTCATGTGTCTTTTGGCCATCTGTATTTCTTTTTTAGAGAACTGTCTGTTCAGTTCCTCTGCCCATTTTTTAATTGGGTTATTTGTTTTTTGTTTGTTGAGGTGTGTGAGCTCTTTATATATTCTGGACGTCAAGCCTTTATTGGATCTGTCATTTTCAAATATATTCTCCCATACTGTAGGGTTCCTTTTTGTTCTATTGATGGTGTCTTTCGCTGTACAGAAGCTTTTCAGCTTAATGTAATCCCACTTGCTCATTTTTGCTGTTGTTTTCCTTGCCCAGGGAGATATGTTCAAGAAGAGGTCACTCATGTTTATGTCTAAGAGGTTTTTGCCTATGTTTTTTTCCAAGAGTTTAATGGTTTCATGACTTACATTCAGGTCTTTGATCCATTTTGAGTTTACCTTTGTATATGGGGTTAGACAATGGTCCAGTTTCATTTTCCTACATGTAGTTGTCCAGTTTTACCAGCACCATCTGTTGAAGAGACTGTCATTTTGCCATTGTATGTCCATGGCTCCTTTATCAAATATTAATTGACCATATATGTTTGGGTTAATTTCTGGAGTCTCTAATCTGTTCCACTGGTCTGTGGCTCTGTTCTTGTGCCAGTACCAAATTGTCTTGATTACTATGGCTTTGTAGTAGAGCCTGTAGTTGGGGAGTGAGATCCCCCCTACTTTATTCTTCTTTTTCAGGATTCCTTTGGCTATTCGGGGTCTTTGGTGTTTCCATATGAATTTTTAAATTATTTGTTCCAGTTCATTGAAGAATGTTGCTGGTAATTTGATAGGGATTGCATCAAATCTGTATATTGCTTTGGGCAGGATGGCCATTTTGACGATATTAATTCTTCCTAAGCATGAACATGGGATGAGTTTCCATTAGTTAGTGTCCCCTTTAATTTCTCTTAAGAGTGACTTGTAGTTTTCAGGGTATAGGTGTTTCACTTTGGTTAGGTTTATTCCTAGGTATTTTATTCTTTTTATGCAATTGTGAATGGAATTGTTTTCCTGATTTCTCTTTCTATTGGTTCATTGTTAGTGTATAGGAAAGCTACAGATTTCTGTGTGTTAATTTTGTATCCTGCAACTTTGCTGTATTCTGATATCAGTTCTAGTAGTTTTGGAGTGGAGTCTTTAGGGTTTTTTATGTACAGTATCATATCATCTGCAAATAATGACAGTTTAACTTCTTCTTTACCAATCTGGATTCCTTGTATTTCTTTGTTTTGTCTGATTGCCATGGCTAGGACCTCCAGTACTATGTTAAATAACAGTGGGGAGAGTGGGCATCCCTGTCTGGTTCCCGATCTCAGAGGAAAAGCTTTCAGCTTCTCGCTGTTCAGTATAATGCTGGATGTGGGTTTATGATATATGGCCTCTATTATGTTGAGTTACTTGCCCTCTATTCCCATTTTGCTGAGAGTTTTTATCATGAATGGATGTTGAATTTTGTCAAATGCTTTTTCAGCATCTATGGAGATGATCATGTGGTTTTTGTCTTTCTTTTTGTTGATGTGGTGGATGATATTGATGGACTTTCGAATGTTGTACCATCCTTGCATCCCTGGGATGAATCCCACTTGGTCATGGTGTATGATCCTTTTGATATACTGTTGAATTCTGTTTGCTAATATTTTATTGAGTATTTTTGCATCTACATTCATCAGGGATATTGGTCTGTAATTTTCTTTTTTGGTTGGGTCTTTGCCTGGTTTTGGTATTAGGGTGATGTTGGCTTCATAGAATGAGTTTGGGAGTATTCCCTCCTCTTCTATTTTTTGGAATACTTTAAGGAGAATGGGTATTATGTCTTCTCTGTGTGTCTGATAAAATTCCGAGGTAAATCTGTCCAGCCCCGGGGTTTTGTTCTTGGGTAGTTTTTTGATTACTAATTCAATTTCTTTGCTCGTAACTGGTTTGTTTAACTTTTGTGTTTCTTCCTTGGTCAGTCTTGGGAGGTTGTATTTTTCTAGGAAGTTGTCCATTTCTTCTAGGTTTTCCAGCTTGTTGGCATATAGGTTTTCATAGTAGTCTTTAATAATTCTTTGTATTTCTGTGGAGTCTGTCGTGATTTTTCCATTCTCATTTCTGATTCTGTTGATTTGTGTTGATTCTCTTTTTCTCTTAATAAGTTTGGCTAGAGGCTTATCTATTTTGTTTATTTTCTCAAAGAACCAGCTCTTGGTTTCATTGATTTTTGCTATTGTTTTATTCTTCTCAATTTTGTTTATTTCTTCTCTGATCTTTATTATGTCCCTCCTTCTGCTGACTTTAGGCCTCATTTGTTCTTCTTTTTCCAGTTTCGATAATTGTGATGGTAGACTATTCATTTGGGATTGTTCTTCCTTCTTCAAGTGTGCCTGGATCGCTATATACTTTCCTCTTAAGACTGCTTTCGCTGCATCCCACAGAAGTTGGGGCTTTGTGTTGTTGTCATTTGTTTCTATATATTCCTTGATCTCTATTTTGATTTGTTCATTGATCCATTGATTATTTAGAAGCATGTTGTTAAGCCTCCATGTGTTTGTGAGCCTTTTTGTTTTCTTTGTAGAATTTCTTTCTAGTTTAATACCTTTGTGGTCTGAGAAATTGGTTTGTAGAATTTCAATCTTTTGGAATTTACTGAGGTTCTTTTTGTGAGCTAGTATGTGGTCTATTCTGGAGAATGTTCCATGTGCACTTGAGAAGAATGTATATCCTGTTGCTTTTGGATGTAGAGTTCTGTAAGTGTCTATTAGGTCCATCTGTTCTAGTGTGTTGTTCAGTGCCTCTGTGTCCTTACTTATTTTCTGCCTGGTGGATCTATCCTTTGGGGTGAGTGGTGTGTTGAAGTCTCCTGAAATGAATGCATTGCAGTCTATTTCCCTCTTTAGTTCTGTTAGTATTTGTTTCACAAATGCTGGTGCTCCTGTGTTGGGTGCATATATATTTAGAATGGTTATATCCTCTTGTTGGACTGAGCCCTTTATCATTATGTAGTGTCCTTCTTTATCTCTTGTTACTTTCTTTGTTTTGAAGTCTATTTTGTCTGATATTAGTACTGCAACCCCTGCTTTCTTTTCACTGTTGTTTGGTTGAAATATGTTTTTCCATCCCTTGGCTTTTAGTCTGTGCCTGTCTTTGGGCTTGAGGTGAGTTTCTTGTAAGCAGCATATAGATGGGTCTTGCTTTTTTTATCCATTCTATTACTCTCTGTCTTTTGATTGGTGCATTAAGTCCATTTACATTTTGGGTGACTATTGAGAGATATGTACTTATTGCCATTGCAGGCTTTAGACTCGTGGTTACCAAAGGTTCAAGGTTAGCTTCTTTAGTATGTTACTGCCTAACTTAGCTCGCTTATTGAGCTGTTACATACACTGTCTGGAGATTCTTTTCTTCTCTCCCTTCTTACTCCTCCTCCTCCATTCTTCATATGGTGTGTGTTTTGTTCTGTTCTCTTTTTAGGAGTGCTCCCATCTAGAGCAGTCCCTGTTTGATGCCCTGTAGAGGTGGTTTGTGGGAAGCAAATTCCCTCAACTTTTGCTTGTCTGGGAATTGTTTAATCCCACCATCATATTTAAATGATAGTCGTGCTGGATACAGTATCCTTGGTTCAAGGCCCTTCTGTTTCATTGCATTAAATATATCATGCCATTCTCTTCTGGCCTGTAGGGTTTCTGTCGAGACGTCTGATGTTAGCCTGATGGGTTTTCCTTTATAGGTGACCTTTTTCTCTCTAGCTGCCTTTAAAACTCCTTTCTTGTCCTTGATCCTTGCCATTTTAATTATTATGTGTCTTGGTGTTGTCCTCCTTGGATCCTTTCTGTTGGGGGTTCTGTGTATTTCCGTGGTCTGTTTGATTATTTCCTCCCCCAGTTTGGGGAAGTTTTCAGCAATTATTTCTTCAAAGACACTTTCTATCCCTTTTCCTCTTTCTTCCTCTTCTGGTACCCCTATAATACGAATGTTATTCCTTTTGGATTGGTCACATAATTCTCTTAGTGTTGTTTCGTTCCTGGAGATCCTTTTATCTCTCTCTATGTCAGCTTCTTTGCGTTCCTGTTCTCTGGTTTCTATTCCTTCAATGGCCTCTTGCATCTTATCCAGTATGCTTATAAATCCTTCCAGGGTTTGTTTCACTTCTGTGATCTCCTTCCTGACATCTGTGATCTCCCTCCAGACTTCATCCCATTGCTCTTGCATTTTTCTCTGCATCTCATCCCATTGCTGTTGCATTTTTCTCTGCATCTCTGTCAGTATGTTCATGATTTTTATTTTGAATTCTTTTTCAGGAAGACTGGTTAGGTCTGTCTCCTTCTCAGGTGTTGTGTCTGTGATCTTTGTCTGCCTGTAGTTTTGCTTTTTCATGGTGATAGAGATAGTTTGCAGAGCTGGTACGAGTGACAGCTGGGAGAGCTTTCCTTCTTGTTGTTTTGTGGCCTTCCTCTCCTGGGAGAATAGTGACCTCTAGTGGCTTATGCTTGGCAGCTGTGCGCAGACAGGGCTTCAGCTACCTGCCCAGTTGGTTTGGATTTTATCTCTGCTGTTGCTGTGGGCGTGGCCTGGCTGGGGTGCTCCTCCAAAATGGTGGAGCCCCATTGTAGGGGGAGCGGCCGGGAGGCTATTTATCTCCGTAAGGGGCCTCTGTGCTCCCTGTTGCCCAGGGGGCTAGGGTGCCCAGAGATCCCCAGATTCCCTGCCTCTGGGCTAAGTGTCCTGTCCTGCCCCTTTAAGACTTCCAAAAAGCACTCTCCAAACCAAAACAACAACAGCAGCAACAGAAGAGAAAAAAAAAAGGAAAAACGCGCGATTTTCTTTGTCCTCAGGCGCCGGTCTCAGGCACCTGCTCACCAGTCTTGCTGCCCTGTTCCCCTAGTATTGGGATCCCTGTCCCTTTAAGGCTTCCAAAAAGCGCTCACCAAAAAAAAAAGGGAAAAACGTGCGATTTTCTTTGTCCTCAGGCGCTGGTTTCAGGCACCCGCTCAGTGGTCTTGCTGCCCTTTTTCCCTATTATTGCGGTCCCTGTCCCTTTAAGGCTTCCAAAAAGCACTCGCCAAAAAAAAAGGTAAAAACACGTGGTTTTCTTTGTCCTCAGGCGCCGGTCTCAGGCACCTGCTCACCGGTCTTGCTGCCCTGTTTCTCTAGTATTGGGGTCCCTGTTCCTTTAAGGCTTCCAAAAAGCACTCACCAAGAAAAAAGGGAAAAACGTGTGATTTTCTTTGTCCTCAAGCACCCGCTCACCGGTCTTGCTGCCCTGTTTCCCTAGTATTGGGGTCCCTGTCCCTTTAAGGTTTCCAAAAAGCACTCGCCAAAAAAAAAAGGGGAAAATGGTTGATTTTCTTTGTTCTCAGGCTCTGGTCTCAGGCACCTGCTCACAGGTCTTGCTGCCCTGTTTCCCTAGTATTGGGGTCCCTGTCCCTTTAAGGCTTCCAAAAAGCACTCGCCATAAAAAAAAAAACCGCTCCCATTTCTTTGTTCTCCGGCGTCAGCCTCAGGCACCCGCTCACCGGTCCTGCTGCCGTTTCCCTTGTATCCAGGACCCCACGCATGCACTGTGTCTGCGCTCTGGTCCGGAATCCTGGGGCTGGGTGTTCAGCAGTCCTGGGCTCTCTTTCCCTCCCCTCTGACTCCTCTCCACCCGCCAGGGGCTGGGGGGAGGTGTGCTCGGGTCCAGCCAGGCCGGGACTTGTATCTTACCCCCTTCGCAAGGCGCTGGGTTCTCGCAGGTGTGGATGTGGTCTGGATGTTGTCCTGTGTCCTCTGGTGTCTATTTTAGGAAGAGTTGTGTTTGTTATATTTTCATAGATATATGTGGTTTTGGGAGGAGATTTCCACTGCTCTACTCACGCCGCCATCCTGGCTCCACCTTTTTTGCCCATTTTTTAAATCACTTGTCTTCTTACTGAGTTGTAAGAGTTCTTTATGTATTGTGAATACAAGTCCATTATCAGATAGGTGAATTAGCAGATATTTTCTCCTAGTCTGTGACTTGTCTTCATATTTTTAGTGGTATCTTTTGAAGTGCAGAACTTTAAATTTTGACAGTCTAGTCTGATTTATCAGACTTTTAAATAGATTGTGCTTTTGATACCAAATCTAAAGACCTTTTGCTTAACCAAGGTCATAAGATTTTCTCTTATGTTGTGTCCCATAGAAGTTTAACAGTTTGGGGTTTTACGCTGAGGTCTTTGACCTATTTTTAGTTAAATTTTTGTGCAGGGTGAGAAATAAGGGTTTAAATTTATCTTTTTGTATGTGGATATCCAATTTGTCAGCACAGTTTGTTGAAAAGACCGTTCTTTCCTCTGTTGAAGGTTCCTTGACACGTTTGTTGAAAATTGACTAAATGTAAGGGTTTATTTCTGGATCCTTAGGTCTATTCTGTTAGTATGTGGTCATCCTTACACCAGTACCACAGTGTCCTGATAGTAATAGCTTTATAATGTTTTAAAATCAGTAGCTTTCTAATGTTTTAAAAATCAGGGTGTGTAAGTCATTCAACTCTGTTCTTTTACGAAATCATTTTGGCTACTCTGTTTCTTTGTGTTTCCATGTAGATTTAAGAATCAGCTTGTCAGCTTCTGAAACAAAGCAAGTTTGCTGGGATTTTGATAGGGATTGTGTTGAATCTATATTGGGGAAGAATTTTTTAACATTCCCCTGAGTAGAAAGATTTTATTAGGAAACTTTAAAAAACTACAATAAAAAGAGGACAACTCAAGATAAAGATGTTATGGGTGTCTTTTAAAGCTTATACCTTATTTTGTTAGATAATATGAGTTTTTAAAAAAATTACCACTTATTGAGTACTCACTGTATGTTAGATTGTGGGCTAATTGCTGTGTTTTCTCATTATTTAATCCTGACTTAATTCCTTAACTTTTTAAAGGTAAAGTATAAGGCAGAAGATGTTACATAAATATGGAAAATTGTTATACTAATGTTTTTCTAGTAAAGACATTCTGATTTTAATGTTGTCTTTAACAACATGAGGTAGCAAAGAGAATGCTTAGGTTATACCTATATTTCTCACCCTCATTTTTATTCTTTTTGCCCCAATTTTCTAAATAATTTCTAAATCTATACTTTATGGCATGTTTACAAGGGGTTGTAAAATACTCTGCCAATGTATCTGTTCCCTTGTTACCGGAATACCTCACACATAGGTACAAATGTAAATACAAAAGGAAAAAGAGAGCAGCTGTTTGAAGGTGATGCTGAGAACAAATGCTCCTCTGTGAGGTATACAACAGTGAGCTTGTGGAAAGTATGTCATCTTTGACTACTTATCTCCATTTTGCAGCTGTGCAGTCAGAGACCCTTGTGCATGACGACAGATTTGTTCTATGGCCTCAGAGTTGGGTGCCGGGGACGATGGCGGCTGCACTGAGCTGGCAAAGCCCCTCTATCTTCAGTACCTGGAGAGGGCCCTCCGGTTGGACCACTTCCTGCGACAAACATCAGCTGTCTTCAACAGGAATATTTCTAGGTATGCTGTTCTGTCTTCCCAATATAATGTCTAACCAGATTTCTGATTCTCATTATCCCTGTAGATTTTAGAGTTAAAAGTATTTTACAGTTTTTGGTACATCTGATTTTTTTTTTCTTCTTTCAAAACTTTCAAATATAACACACTCAACTTACTCAAAAGATCGATTTCTCTGTAGTTCAGTCTACTAACCATAAATTGTAATGTTTTGCTGGGTCAGCTGTGATTGTAGATTCACCATTCTTCAATTTATAGTGATGAAAGCGAAGATGGATTGGATGACAGTAATCCTTTATTGCCCCAGTCTGGGGATCCCTTAATACAAGTTAAACAAGAAACTCCAAATTCATTGCTTGGTGAAACTTCCAGAGCAAGTAATTCTGGAATGTTGAACGCATACTCGCTAAATGGAGTCCTACAATCAGGTCAGTGATGTTGGAGATCCCTTTTTGGACTGTCAGTTCTCTTAGAGCAGTTGTCCTTTCATTTTTTTTTTTTTAATTCTTTGTTTCTTTGCACAGAATCAAAGTGTGACAAAGGGAATTTATACAACTTCTCTAAATTGAAGAAAAGCAGAAGGTGGTTGAAGGTAAGGCAAAATGTTTTACAGTTCAAATAGCCTACTAAATTTATAAAATAAGAGGGAAGTTACTGACTCATCCTGGCACATTGGTGTATATTTCTAGACCTGAATCTTTTATTCTAGGTATGGCTTTTAGAAGAGATTATAGAGGAGAATCTAGAGGACCCAATGAAGTTCATTTTAGGAGCATTTTAAGTGTAAAGCACTGTGCAGAGTGAGGGAGTATAAAAATGTATCAGATAAGGCCCTTGTTCTCACTGGCTCACATTGTACTGAGGATTATTATGCTTTTCATCAGTCACTGATGAGTTCATTCATTAGGTTTAATTGGTATCCTTTTGGTTTTCAGTTGAATTGGTAAAGAATAGTATAAAGAAACTGGAAAGACTGTCCTCCAGCTGTTTTTGTCATTGTTTACAATTGCATTATGAAAGGAATTGCTTCATAGCAGAGGTTCCATTTGCATTTCCTCCCTTTTTTTTCAGAGCATTCTGCTAAGTGATGAGTCCAGTGAGGCAGATTCTCAGAGTGAAGACAATGAAGAAGAAGAAGGAGAAGAGGAAGAAGAAGAAGAAGACGACGAAGAAGCAGAAGCAGAAGAAGAAGAAGGAGGAGGAGGAGGAGGAGGAGGAGGAGGAGAAGAACTCAATCTCAGCAGAGAAGAACTTCATAACATGTTGCGGCTACACAAATATAAGAAACTTCACCAGAATAAGTATAGTAAAGACAAAGAGGTAAGAGTTTAAAGGGAAATCTCAGAACTTCACACTGGGTATTTACCTTTTGGTTTATATTCATTGAAGATATATCATTTTAATTGTATATTTAGATGGTTATAGTGGTTGTTTTAATACTAGCTTTATTGAACTACATTTCACATGCCAAAAAAGTTCAGCCTTTTAAAGTGGATGGTCAGTGTTTTTAGTATATTCATGGAGTTGTATAACTGTCATCACTATCTAATTCCAGAACACTTTCTCATCCTAAAAAGAATTCCCATTCCCCTTAGCTGTTGCCCTCATTCCCTCCATTCCCCTCAGTCTCATGCAGCTAGCCACTAGACCACCATTTGTCTCTTTAAATGTGCCTGTGTTAGATAGTTCACACAAATGGAACAACATGTTGTCTTCTGTGTCTGGTTTCTCTCACTTAGCATGTTTTCATTCATGACAGTATGCATCAGTACTGTTGCTTTTTATTGCCAAATAATAGTCCATTGTGTAGATATACTACATTTTATTTATCCATGCATAAGTTGATGAACTAGATGGATTGTTTCTACTTTTTGGTTATTATGAATAATGCTGCCATGAAGATGTGTGTACAAGTTTTTGGTGCAGAGTAAAGTTTTCATTTCTCTTGGGTATATACCTAGAATAGGAATCGTTGGGTCATTTGGTGGCACCATGCTTACCCTTTTGAGAAACTGCCAGGTTGTTTTCTAGAATAGCTGTACCATTCTAAATCCCGTCGGTTGCTTTTCAGTACAGTTGCCCCTTCAAGTGTTCCTATATTGGGAAAACACCCTTTCTCCACATACTAACATTAGATTAATGATAGTTTTAAGTGGCTATTTGAATGCTGTTACCAAAGACTTCTATTTATGGTACTTTGTACATAATGAGCAATAGCATATTTGAAGACCTAAAACCCCAGCAATTAGTTAAAGTCCAAAGTTAGTTCAGAAAGCTTTGAATACTATTCTAAAGGATATAAACCTGCAGAAGTGATAAATAGTAAGATATTTGACTGTTGTAATGTAGGCAAAGCGTTCTTTTAAGTACAGTGCTAAGGCTCTTGGTGCTCTAAATATTTAGTGTTTTGTTAATTGAAGTAAAATATACCCAAGAGAATATCCACAGATTTGAAGTATATAGCTCAGTGAGTGCTCATTTAATTCTGACCTTTCACAGAGGATCTTGTATAGTTCTCCATGTCACTCTTCTATCCTAATTTCAGTTTTTGGACAACTCACCTGGCTGTAATCTAGGAAAAAGATTCAACAGGGACTGCCTAATTTTAACTTATATTCATATTTATCCATTAGTAATAAGTGAGACAAATTAATGTGAGTTTTGTGGGTCAATTTAAATGAAATATTTGAAAGGATTAACTATTCCATGGACAGAAAAAAGTCAGTCATTCATGTAGAATCTGGCAACATAGGCACTATCCATAATATTATCAGACTCTTTCATTTGAAAGGATTAACTATTCCATGGACAGAAAAAAGTCAATCATTCATGTAGAATCTGGCAACATAGGCACTATCCATAATATTATCAGACTCTTTCAATGGGAGATGAGAGAAAAGACTTGGATTGGAGAATTGGGATGGCTGGTGACTATTTGAATCAAATGTAAGACCAAAAGCCAGAATAGCAGGCAGCAGAAACTTAGTAAATCTGAGGACTTACTGGTAATAGAAATATGGCTTATTTCTTACTAATTCCAAGAGGAGACTTCTCTGCAATGAACTGCATCTCTCAAATATATATCAGGCCTAAATACACATGTTCCTTTCTTAAGTTTTTTCCAGCAACTTGTTATGTGCATAGCCTATGAACCTATTTTGTTTTGAAGTTAAAGAAATAATTCATTTTGATGTACTAAATCATTATTGGTCTGTTTGTGGGAAGAGTACTGTATTTAGGAATTGTGGTTTTTTTCTGGCTCAGCTTTCTGTAGTAAAGATGATTTGAAGGCAGTGCTATAGAACACAGAGACAGGCCCTTCTAAGCATCACTGTCTGCCTGCTTCAGTTGCAGCAATACCAGTACTACAGTGCAGGCCTGCTCTCTACATATGACCCTTTCTATGAGCAACAGCGGCACCTACTTGGACCCAAAAAAAAGAAATTCAAGGAGGAAAAAAAACTTAAAGGTGAGCATGTTGAGCTGCCTTCTACATTTACTTATACTTAGTTTCCAGATTGTATGTGGCCTGCTGGTACATTTGGACTTTAAACATAATCCCTGTAATAGAAATCTGCTTTATCTGAAAAATCCCAGTCTCCCTATCTAATTTATAGTAATTATTAACTTTATTTTATATTTGGTTTATGATCATTTTTAGAATTACAAAAACGTAACAAATTCCTAGCCAAATGTTTAAGCCAATTAGTTTATTCCTTTTTTTTCTACACTCTCTGCAAATGTTGAAAATATTCTGGGAGACAAAGAAGGTAGTTATGCGCAGGGAAGTATGAAGAATAACCTGAAGTGTTTGGAATAAGTTATAATTGTTGGTATATGTGGTAATTTAAAATAGATCACCTCCTGATGGTCTTGTGTAATGTTTGTTTGCATGTTTGCCAGGAAATGTTCTTTCCTCTCTTACTGAGCTCTAAGCAGCTGGAAATCAGGAAGGAAATAGGAAGGGAAAGTTTTAAATTATCTGTACAAGGCAGATTTTATTACCCTGAAGGTATGAACTTTATTCAGAAAGACTCTTTTCACCCTTCTTCCCTTCTTTTTCCTACATCCTCTTTGTTTATCTCTGTATTTTCTCTTTTCTCCATACCCTTCCCCTCAAAGGGTTTTTGTTCCTTGTACGGTTTTTCTCTTTTCAGGTCTCATTGTCATATCAGTTAATGCATTTTTTCTTTCTCTTTTACTTCTCTTTGTTCTCCTTACATTGCCACCAATTAGAAATGTTTTTTTCCTTTTGATCATTACTTGAGCCAATGATAATTCATAAGCCTTCTTTCCAGTTGTTGAGTTCAAAAGAAATTCAGTTCATAGGTTTTAATCTGTATTTCTCTCTAATGTAAACAGAGAGAGTATCCAGTGTTTCCCCCCCACACCCAGTGTTCTTTTCCAAAGTAGTAAGATCTTCCTCTTGGAATATTCATGGGCCTGAATAGATAAAGGGATAAACATTGCCAGCCCCAGGTGGAATGAGGACAGAACCTTACGTTTTCTTAAAGTGATGAGGTGGCTTTGTTACTGTCTTTTGGAAGGGAAGAAATGCAACTTTCTGAGAGTCTGTGCCCTTTGCAGCCAAGTTGAAAAAGGTAAAGAAAAAACGGCGAAGGGATGAAGAACTTTCCTCTGAAGAATCTCCTCATTGTCACCACCACCAGACCAAAGTCTTTGCCAAGTTCTCTCATGATGCACCCCCTCCTGGCACCAAAAAGAAGCACTTATCCATAGAGCAGCTTAATGCTCGTCGTAGGAAAGTATGGCTTAGCATCGTGAAAAAGGAACTACCAAAGGTAAGTGAGTGCCTTCAGTAAACAACGAGGAGGGAATGTTTTCTCCTGCTTGCTACAGAGGACTTGCGAGAGCAAGATATCTTCACAGAGTTCAGAAGGGAAACTAATCTATTGGAATTAAGAGAATGCTGAATAGTTCTCTCTTCAGTTAACTAATTTTCTGGAATTTGATCAAAATTCACAAGACAGTTAACTGTTATGTGGTGCTCTCTGGCCAAAATAAAAATGGAGGGAAACCTCTTTGAGGAAGGAACACAGTTTTCTTACACATAGCAGTAGAGATTTGACAGCAAAAACCGATAGAGAAAATTAAAATAAAATGGTGGAGATATGTTTCTTAGAGAATTTTTAAACATTTGGATGTTAGTGAATAATTACAGGCATTAGAAGAAAATGTGAATGATTAAAAAGAAACAATGTATAAGCATTATTTGGCTCTTTTAATTTGGTTTTGATAACTTAAAAGTTACAGGATAGTGCACGGAATGTCCATGTACCTTTTACTCAGATTCACCAGTTGCTTGCATTTTACCTGGCTAAGCTACATTATAAATTGAGGGCTGTCCTAATAAGAATATAATTTAGAAAAGTTGATACTAAATTCAGTATGAATTTAGAAAAATTGATACTAAATTCAGTATGAATTTAGAAAAATTGATACTAAATTCAGTATGAAAAAAGTCAGTATGCAGGAATGCTAGGGGAACACTGAAAAAGCCCCACCAAACATTAAAACATACAGTGAAACCTCTACAGTTAGAAGTGTGCTGCTAGCACATGAATTGGCAAATAGACCAGTGGATAGAGTAGACTAGTGGACTTTTTATTAAGTGGTGCTGGGACAGCTAGGTACCCATTTTGAAAAAGGTAAAATTAGATCTGTATCTCACATACGTGCCAAATGGTTTAGGGATCTCAATGTAAAAAAATGAAACCTTACAAATACTAGAGGAAAATGACTGCATTCCTATTTAACCTTTGTGTAGGAAAAGAGTTTCTGACTATGGCTCAATATCCAGATGCAATAAAAGAAAATAGTAATATATTTGACTACATAAAAAAATAAATTTTTGCATGACAACTGACAAACAAACATTTATGCTGTATACCACAGTCAAAAGACCATTCCTTTAGAACTCTTAAATACTGAGAGACAAAGGACCATAGATTCAGTAGACAAATGGGAAAATTATATGAACAGGTCATTCACGAAGATTTAAAAATGGCCCTCAAACATTAGAAAGATTCTAAGTCTCAACACCTAGACACTATTTGTCACCTATAAGAATCGCAAAACTTAAGTATGACAACACATTCTGTTAAGGTGGCTGTGGGGATATGGGCCTGTCATACATTGCTGGTGGGAAGCTCTTCTGGAGGGAAAGTTGGCAATACACGATAATCTACATGCAGTTACCTTTCACTTTTATGAATCTACCCTAAAGCTAAACCTCCAATAATACAAAAATATCATCAAGATTATTCACTGCAGCATTATTTGTAATTACAAAATAGTGGGAACAACCTAAATATCCATATTGGGACTCAAATTAGAACTATGGTAGATCTACACACTGTATTGTTATGCTGCCATTTAAGAGTGAGGAAGATCTCTGGGACTGGAAATGGAGTCATTTCTAGGATATACTGTTAAGTGATAAAGCAAAAAACAAGTATCTATGATACCCTTCATGTAAGAAAAGGGGAGTTCAGGGAAATATAAAAATATCTGCTCATTTGTGCAAAAGAAATTCAAGAAGAATAAAGCAGAAATGAAAATGATTGATTCCTCATAGAGGGTAGGTGGGAAAGGAATAGAAAGATGGAATGGGAGCGGGTGAGCAGGGATGAGTGGGTCTTTGAGTACATTTTTTTGGTAAGGACCTACTTTCAAAACCATAGTAATGTTTGACATACCCCCCCTAAAATAAACCAAATAATTAAAACCAGGATGTGAGTAAAGAGGGAGATTGGGGAGATGTGTGGACAAAATGGAATAAAAACAGAAACAAATGAAATTAACTGTATTAGAAATGAAGTAGCAGGGGAAGTAAAAGAATTCACTTAACCAACTGAGGAAGACTGCTTTTTGATTGGATGTGTAAGGCTAAAAACCAAAAAAGCTGTACATAAATGCCATGATTGATACTGTAAAAAGTGTTTCTCAGAGGAATGGGTTAGCAATTTTGAAACTTTATGTGTACTAGGGTTGAACAAATAAGTAAATAACTACACTGTAGATGATAGCCTTACTGTTGGACAAGAAGTTATAAGGAAAAGAGGACAGCTAAAATGAAGCCTGTGAAGTTTGATGGAATCAGACATATCACTATAAATTCATGGTTTTTATACACACACACACACACATACACACACAGATGGATACTGAAATATAGTTGGGTGTGTATAGATGGATTTGTGTGTATGTATGTGTATTTTTTTCTAGCTCTGTTCTCTGAGAGGGCCTAGAAGCAGTGGCACCCCAGTAACAATGAGAATACCTAGTGTCCTGATCTTGAATTATGAATACTTTTTATTCTCTAATAAAAGGGACCAGAGCTTCTTGGAGAAATAGTTTATTCCAGAACTCAGCTGGGAAGATACAAGATGAGCCTTAAAAATCTTATACTAGAAAATAAGGAAGTGCTTGAAAGAAGATTGGGGGTGTTGTGTGTGGGGGGTGCTTACCAAAGGAACACAGGAGCCAACCTGAAGGAGCTCCTCATGGCAGAAGTTCGAATAATTTGAATAACAACATATAATACTGGATTTTAATCCAGAGAATAAAAGCATTTATAAATCAATACTGTTATAAGTAAGTAATTAAACAAATAGGTGAGGTAGAAGAAACAACTCTTCCTTACATAATTCTAATATAATAAGTGTAGGAAGAAAGAAGGAAATAGAGAGTCCTCATTACTCAAACACAGTAATTGTTGCAGACTGGCTCTGTTGGTGAATGCTAAAATTAGAAGGCAAAAGTTAGAGGAGAACAGAATTTTTATAGACTCGATCTATGCCAGTGTACATATTAGCACAAAGGGAAAGATAGTAACTATCGTAGTGAAAACTGACAGAAAGCACCTTAACCAAATTGTCAAAGTAAGCATCACTGATAATATAAATTTTGACATCATGAACTTTATGTGAAGAGAGTAAGGAGAAAGGCAACTGAATACAAGGCAGAATTCTATATAGGATTCTGGAACAGTAAAAGGTTATTAGTGGAAAAATTGTTGATATACACATAAGATCCTGTATTTTAGTTAATGGTATTTTACCAGTGTTAATACCCTCTTTTAATAATTGTACTCATTATATAAGATGTTAAAATTAGGCAAAGCAGCGGGAGAGATGTAAGGGAACTACTATTTTTTGTAACTTTTCGGTAAGTCTAAAATTAGTTCAAAACAAAAAGTTCTAGAAACTACATGACAAATAATGCAATGAACTGCCATGTATCATTTACTTACATTTAGCAATTGTTTGCCTTGTTTGGTTTTGTTACTACATAAATGAGTACTTTTTCCTCACCCATTTTGAGGGTTAGTTTGAGACTGTGCTGAACTTACTCCTAATCATTCAGTGGGTATTTCCTAAGAAAAAGAATATCCTCTCATGTATAATCACAGTTACAAAAATTATTATCTGATTCACAGACCATATTCAGATTTTATCAGTTGTCACAAAAATGTCCTGTGTAGCACTTTTTTTCCCCTGATTCAGTCCAGGATCCAATCTAAGACTATATGTTGGATTCAGTTGTCACATCTCTTAAATTCCTTTAATCTGAAACAGTTCTTCAGCATCATCTTTCAGGACGTTGTTTTTAAGGAGTATAGGTCTGTTATTCTGTAGAATTTTTCTGAATTTGGGTTTGTATGATGCTTCCTCATGATTAGATTTAGGTGATACAGTTTTGAGAGCATTACCAGAGGGGTGGCATCTCCTTCTCAGTATATCAGTCAGGAGGCACATGACAAATCTGTCCCAATATTGGTGATAATTAGCTTTGATCTGTTGGTGTGGTGGTGCTTATCTATTGTACAATTACCAGTTTTCTCCCATAGCAATTAAATATTTCTGGAGAGTGTTTATGTATGAATGTTCTTAATGGGAGAAGTTATGGGGAAACCTGCTTTGTACCCAGTTAAGAGGCTTCAGATGATGTCCTTCTGATGATAAGGAATTCAGTGGGAATATTTGAGATTCTTGTCTGTAAAGTGACAATTGCTGCTTTAGAATTAGGAAGAGAGTTTTTGATAAAAGGCCTAAAAATTCCCTTAAACAGAGAGTCTGAGGTGGAACTATTATTGAAATGGATTTCAGGTCCTCTGTGTAACTTTGAGCCCATTATTTCTTCAGAAACAGTGGGAGAGCTTTTTATTAGAGAGCCACTCACCTCTGCCTTTTCTCCTCCTCTGTTCTTCTTAATTGTCAAATTGGCCATCACAGGAAATCAGGCTTCTTTATTGAGTTGTTTTTTTTTTTCTTTTTAAGTGAAGTAATACCTAATAAGCAGCTTGAGACTAGGTCGTGGGCTGCTGAGTCATCTTGTGTTAGGTCTGCCTTGAAATTTTTTGTTGGAGAAGATGAGGCTTAAGTGGTAGCAGAATTGAGTAATAATGGAGGCAGGTTTGCCCTGACTGGAGGTAGGGCTAGAATCACAAACCTGGGGGCTAGTTTACCTTTCTCATAATGATTTCTGGTATCTGAGTGCTCTGCTATCTCAGCTTTGCACATCGGCTCTGGAAAGTAGTGTTTTAGCCAAGGTAGTGCTAAGATTGGGGTATGTTACATTTTCCTAGTCTGCTTCAAGCTTTAAATATAACTTAAATTCTTCCCAGAAGTATACGAAGACTCTAAGGCAGCCACAGCACTAGCTTATTCTTAATGCTAATAGCCTTATGGGTGGTTCTGAGTCAGTACATTTGGATAACTTTTCAAAGTAATGTATTTTGAATATGCTTTGCTTGGCATTTTACTTTTTTGACCTCTAAGGAGTTGAATAAAAGACATTGTTAGTCTACACAATCTTATTTCAAAAAAGGAATCCTAAATGAAATAACTGTTTTAAATATTTTAGGCCAACAAGCAGAAAGCTTCCGCTCGTAACCTGTTTCTCACCAATAGCCGAAAGGTAAAATGGTTGTTTTATAGTTCCCATTTTTATGTTTTACTGGAATATGTTCTTATTCTTTGGATCCATGCTTGCTGTACTTGTCTCCTGTGACCTGTTGATAATGAATCCAGTAGTGCCCAAGAGAGTTTCTAACTGTTCTCAATCTATTTTGTAAGTAAAATTGCTCTTCCTCATATTTCTGGTATTAGGACCTTTTTGGATAATCCAATAGCCTGCTCTAATTCCTTGGGCAGATCACTGAATATACCTGCACTCAGTCTTTTTATCTAAGAAATGATTATATTGATACCTTCCCTTACAGGGAAGTAACACAGCTTCATTGGAGAGTTGTGAGGATCAGACGAGGTAATGTTACTAGTTGTCTTTCCCTGGGCTAGTTAGTCATTCATCCTTGGTTTTTCCATCTATAAAATGAGGAAGGTGATGGTACCAACTTCATAGGGTCTTTGTGAAGAATAAATTAGTTTAATGTATGGTAAGCTTAGAATGATGCCTAACATATAATAAGCATTAATAGCTATTATTATTAGTGTGTGTGATAACACTCTAACTTCTCAGTACATCTCAGGTCATTATACTCTTTTATTTTCATCTTCTATGACAATATATAGATAGATTCCTCATCCCTGATATTATCTCAAGTATACAACTGGGTCGCCATACTGTACAGAGACATTAGTCAGATCAGGTGAGAAAGAGGTCAGGGCCTTGGAAGGACTGAGTGCACTGAAAAGATTGGGGAGTTCTGTGGTTTACAGCTCAGGGAGAAATGGCCCTTGTCTCGGGTTCTCCTCCATTGTGATCATGTTGTCTGCAGCTCGCCCACCAGTGCATGAAGGAGGTGCGTCGAGCTGCCTTGCAGGCCCAAAAGAACTGTAAGGAGACCTTGCCTCGTGCCCGCCGCCTCACCAAGGAGATGCTTCTGTACTGGAAGAAGTATGAGAAAGTGGAGAAGGAACATCGCAAGCGTGCAGAGAAGGAAGCCTTGGAGCAGCGGAAGTTGGACGAGGAAATGCGGGAGGTGGGCAATAATGTAAAAGTATGAAAATCCTAATTGCTGCAGCCATAGGAAGAGATTGGTTTGCACTTCATAAATTATAAGTCTAACCAATGTGATTTTAGTCCAATAAACAATTCTGTTTTTATTCTTTTAGTAAGGTCTTATCCCTGGCTTTCACCTCCATTCTTCTATGCGAATTTCCTCTATTTTTTGTAGCCTTATTAACCTCTGTATATTTCTAGAAACCCCCCCAAAAAAGGAAAAGAATAAACGAAAGAAAAAAAAACAGTTTACAGCTTAGCTTGTCTTGGTTCCAGGTGCTGGCCGTGGTTTCAGTTCGTTGGAAGAGCAGGGCTGGTTACCAAATTTAGAATAGGAATAATGGACAACGAGCCCAGTTTTCTGAGACCTATCCTCCAGCCCCGCTTTCCTGTTATAACTTGCAGCCTGTACTCTTCTAGGCCTGATGTTGGTGATGTAGGCTGACTATATTGTTCAGGGAAGTAAGAGGACAGAATAAGAGGACAAAGGCATTGCAACACCATTGGTAAATGAGATGAGTGGAAGGAAAGTTGAGGTCTAGAGAAAGGAAGGAATTCAAGAATTGAATGATGTTTTTCATTCAGGTATATGTAGTACTCCTGCCATAGTGGAGCTGTGGATCCTCTTTTGAGTTCTTGGTCTTTCTCCTTTATCATGCCTTTGAGGATGAATATGGATTTTGCCCAGGTCTCTTAAGTACCCTGGGTAACTCGAAACTTTGCATACAATGTAAACATATTATTGAGTTAGTAAACATTTGATGCTATCAGGAATACTTAACTGAGTTTTAGAGGCATTTGAGAATCACAGATCTTGAAGTTTTGCAAGTAGCTTGGCTTATGATCAAGATTTGTTAGGTATTGGATTTTATTGATAACTGATGAAAATTTCATCTGTGGCTATATTGATTTATGTGTCTTTTGCTCTAAACTTTAGAAATAAAACTATTTTTGATGGATCTTTTTTGTTCCTTTAGTTTACCTTGTTCATTTAGACATGTAGTAGGTTTGGGTTTTTTTTTTTAACTTCTTTAAGGTGAAAGGAGTTGTTACTTTTTTTTTTCTTTTAATTTGGAAAGGTTTCCTTGACAGTACAATAGCTTTGGAACATGAATAAGTATTATGAAAAATGATTCAGTTTTTTCTCAAACTCTCAGATTTTCTTCTAATTTGAATCTAGTGTAAGTGCTATAAAAATCTTAAGGAGAAAGTACAGTTTTATATAGCATACTTTGGCACTTATGCCCTTCCTTTGTCATGTCCCTTATTTTATTGATCTTCTTTTGGGGAAGTGGATCAAGGATAAGTCAAGTATTTTTGGTATTTGTTGTATGTTCTGTATTCCATGTAATTTGTCTTTTAGATGCTTCAGAGTATGATGGGGGTTATTTACTTTATTGTTTATCTTGAAGAATTATTTATTAACAGTGGTTATTTTCCTTATGAGGTAATTTCAGAGGCATCTTGAATTTAGCTTTCTCATTTAAAAAATTTCTCTGTGTGTATGTGGTCTATATTCATATTTTGTGGCTATTATTATCACAAGTGAACTATAGGTTGTTTTTTGTGAGCAGTTTCCTCCTTTGATTGGCTTCTTATTCTCAGATACTGCTTCCATTGACTTTCAGAATAATTTATAGTTTCTAATCACTTTGACTTTGGTGATTAAAAAAGAGCTTGACACATTTATATTTTCAAAAACAAAAAGGCTATACACATGTGTCTACTGCCCAGGTTATGAATAAAATGTGTCATTTGAATTTGGTGGTTGGTGTAACAGTGCCACTGTAGAAAAGTAATATGGTAAAGAAATAAGCATTTTAGACAAAAGCCTAACAAAAACAAAGATTTTATATTGTAAAGGAGAGCAAAACAGGTCAGTATCAGACTATATATGAAGGTTATTCCTTTTAGTACCACTGACTTGGTTATAATAAAATTGTTCATTAGCAATTTTTGTCTTTCTAAAGAAAGGTAAAGAATCTGTAAAGGAATTATATGTAAACTACATATAAGTTTAATGAATTCTATTGATTCCCCCTTGTATGTGATTGATGATACAGCTCAGTTTTCACTTTCAACCTCTTTCCCATTTAGGCCAAGAGGCAGCAGCGAAAACTGAACTTCTTAATTACCCAGACAGAGTTGTATGCCCATTTCATGAGTCGCAAGCGAGATATGGGTCATGATGGGATCCAAGAAGAAATCTTAAGGAAACTGGAAGATAGTTCTACCCAGAGACAAATTGACATTGGTGGCGGAGTGGTAGTTAACATCACACAGGAGGATTATGGTGAGTCTTGAGTCAGGAGTTAGAGGAAGTGGGCACTCTCCATTTTTTCATATCTGGGGTTATATGCATTATTCTTGCAAGGTTTGTCCTGATTAATAAGTAATGTTAATCACTAAATGGTTATTGAGCAGGGAAAGTGTGACTGTTTCTATAAAACAAGCATGTAAAGAAACTTTTATAAAGTAACATATAAAACAAGCATATAAAGTAACTTTTATAAAAGAATTTTAAGAGAAAAGGGTATGGTTATATGATTTTGCAAGATTGGGAATATTTTATACATTTTGATTTTTTTATTAGAAATAGAAGGTACTGAATCAGAAGAATTCAGTGAACATGTCTCAGCAGAGAAAGTCATCTCTCACATAACAAGATTCTTGGTGATGCAAGTCAAGCATGAGAAAGAGATTGTTCAGTTTTGGTATTTTTTGTGACCATAGGGGAAGAAGGAACTTGGGTGAAGTTTGAGAAGAATTGCACACAGGATAGTCATGAAGATCTTGTTGAGCTAAGAAAAAAGAGTGAGAGTGCTTCAGAGTATTTTGGGGATTACACATGTCTTTTTTTCTTTCTTTCTTTTTAAATAGTTTCACCCTGCATAAATGTATCACAATTTGGAATCCTTATTGCCTTGCTTTTCCTGGCTTTGATGTTGCTTCATGCAGGAAACCCAGGATTAGTAGACTGGAGCTTAGTTTCCTGGTGGTTTTAGTGAGCTGGCTTTGGCTCCTGGAGACCATGGTAGCCCTCTGCCTTCAGTGCCACTTTCAGGTCCTTACCTCTGCCAAGTAATTTGAACCTTTCTGCTCCTTCACCTTCTAATCCTAGGGATAAATTGAAAGGGAGAGTCAGGGATCTACATATGTTAGTGTGAATTGCATCTCGAAGATAATTTAATGAGATGTGATAATCTACAAGTTTTCCTTTTCAGATAGCAACCATTTCAAAGTCCAGGCCCTGAAGAATGCTGAAAATGCTTACCATATTCATCAAGCTCGGGTGAGTTTTAAAAATGAAAAGATAAATTATAATGAGTCCTGGAAATACCCTCCAACCTTTGTATGTGAATGTGACTGCAGTTTGGTGGTGGCTTTGTCTCTATTTACATTAGAACAGTAGGAATACTTGAAGTAGGGTGGAAAACAAGCATTTACTTGATTAAGCTTTAGAAGGGTATTGATTGAATCTCAGACAGTTTGCTTTTTTATTTTGGTCCTCTTGAGTAATTATGGGTAATACAATATGAAATGCATCAGGGTTGTTCAGTGAGAAAGACTACATGCTTGCTTGTTAAGTAAGAGAGTTTAAGAAAACTAAGTTAGTACCTTTCACTTTAGTAATAACTTGGTTATTCATCATAGAATGATATTTAATGAAATCAGAAACTACAGTTAGATTGAATTAAAGAAAACAGTTTAACATACTACAAAGGAGCCTCTGTAACTTTGATAGGGTTCAAGTAAAAAATAGACACAGGCTTGACCTTCTTCCCACCAACTCCAATTAGTCAACAAATTTTATATCAAATTTTTAATGAATTCATTGATAAAGTGATCATGTAATATGGCTTAGTATCTATCTATCAAAAGCATAGTCTTGATATAGTATTAGTAATATACTTTAGTATATTATGCTTTATGTATGATACATATATATTATATTACATTATAATCTTTTTCTTCTAATACATTTTTATTTTCTAGACAAGGTCATTTGATGAAGATGCAAAGGAGAGCCGAGCAGCTGCCCTACGGGCAGCAAATAAGTCGGGCACTGGTTTTGGGGAGAGTTACAGCCTAGCAAACCCATCTATCCGGGCTGGTGAAGATATTCCACAGCCCACTATTTTTAATGGCAAATTAAAAGGTTATCAACTGAAAGGCATGAATTGGTTGGCAAATCTCTATGAACAGGTGAATTTTGGAAATACGTCATACCCACTCTGTTTGTTATCTGATGTTTTCCTGAAGTCATTTGGTTCAGTGCATTATGAAATAAACAGTGGCTTAGATTGTATCCCTTTTAAAAAAACTTTTATCTTTTGAAGAGTCAGAAAGATGTCTCTATTTTTAACCTGAGATTTTATTGGAAAGAACATTTATATCATTTATATATATACTTTGTATTAGGTGGTCTTAGTAAACCTGATTGTTTGCTTTGATGCTGGATTAGATTAGCTGAGAAACTGGCTTTGGCCTGATTGTCTTCATATATTATAATTCACAACTGTAGCTGTGGCGCTGGCAAAAGGAATCGTTATTGCAATGGGTAATAGTGCTTATTAAGATGGGTATTTCTAGTCACCTTTGTTTGAACAAGTTTGACATTTTGGGTATTAAGTTGTTTGGGACAGTAGGTTGAATGCTGTGATAGAATGCGAGAGGTTTTGACCATGTATGTATCTTTTTTCCAGGGTATTAATGGCATTCTTGCAGATGAAATGGGCCTTGGTAAAACAGTCCAGAGCATTGCCCTCCTGGCCCATCTGGCTGAGGTGGGTAGTTGGAGTCTTTCTGTATTCCTCTCTAGATCCTAGGGTCATTTTCTATTGAGAATTAGCCATTATCAAGTACTCTGCTGGGCTCTGTGGCATACCAAGACAGTAGAGTAGGACTTGCTCCTTGCCTTCAAGGCCTTTAGAGAATGACAGTGTGGTAAAATGTGATTGGGAGATTAGGACAATTTTTGAGCTTGAGCGGTTTGAACCCCGCTCCCCGCACACACTCCGCACTTCTGTGGAGAGCCACCAGCACAGTGACAAACGCACTATATGTATTTAGTTAGATCCAAAAATCTGGGTTCACATTTCAACTTCATGCTTCCTAGCAATGTAAACTTCAGCAACTCACTTAACCTCTGTTGACCTGACTTCACTTTAACTCTCTGAGGTTTAGTATCCACTTCTGCAAAGTGGGGATAACATCTACCTTACAGGGATTTTTGTGAGATTAAATGAGAAAATATGTTTAAAAGCATTTTGAGAAAACAAAAGCTCTATGCCAATTATATAGTAAAATTATGCTCATCTGGTAAAGGAGAAAGCAACACATACAAGTCAGTATGTCATAAGTACAGTGTAAAGGATATAAAGTAGGACTTGTAAGAGGTAGGGGAAGGGAATAATTGCTTAGTATTTTTTTCTCAAGGTGTGTGTGAGCAGTTCCTTGCCTGTGTTATTATTAGCTTAGAATATTATTATTGCGTGTGCAGATATGGGAAATAGACACCATTTCTCCTGTTATAATGGATTTCCTGTTCTTAAACTTCTTTGTCATACTTCTAAATGAAATATCTTCAGTTTTCTTGCAGTTGGCTGACCCAGTTTTTTTGTTTCAGAGAGAGAACATTTGGGGACCTTTCTTAATAATTTCACCTGCTTCTACGCTTAACAATTGGCACCAGGAGTTTACTAGATTTGTTCCTAAATTTAAGGTAAAAATTAATCCAATATAAAGTTCTGTTGTTCTTTAAAATAAACTTTCTGACTTCTCTTTTGCTGTTATCCTTATTTAATTGCTCGTAACAGTTTTTAATTTCTTGCTTTTTCCCCAAAATACCTTGCATACATACCCTATAAGTTACAAATAGGAGCAATAAGAGAGCATATTATATCCTCACATTTCAGAAGTGAGAAGGCCAAAGTCCAGTTTGAATGATTTGCTGTGTCAGCCACGAGAATCGACACTTTTGGTCAAACTGCCATAATAGAAAATACCTCCCTTTATGGTTTAATGTAGATCTTGGCAAATCATTTCAACAAGATACACATCCTGTCTTTTATGGAATGGTTGTGCCATTCCTCCCTTCCCCTCCCCTGCCGCCCCAATGTATTCACAAAATATCCATTTTCTTGATACTCTAAAGCCAGACCTTTAGTGTTGGTCCAAATTATAATGTCTGAGGTAAGATGTGATCAACAGGGAAATAGGTTACATCAAGTTGGTAAGACATGGACAAGGTTAAACAGAGGTTTAATTAGGAAAGTTATCAGAGTAAAAAAGAGTAAGTAGAATTTATTATATTGTTTGCAGGTAAAAGAGGGAAATGAGTTAAGTATGTGTTCTGTTCCTGAAGGGACATAATGATAATGAAGTTGCATGGTGAGGAGGCTTTTATGGAGATTATGTATCAAGAGTTATGGACATGAACTCTGTGATTCTTGGATCTCTATAATCATGCATTCCATGCACTTCAGCAAAGGATAGGATGGAGGTAGGAGGCAGGTGTTTTTCTGGCTTATGCTTTGTAAGGAATAGAGACGTGTCTGGGGTACTCCACTTTGGGCATGTTTGTGGCTGAAATAATGTAGATAAACTGTTTACAAGGCACATTAGGTATAGCTTTTAACTTGGCTGACTCACTTTTAACTTTCTATGGAAAAGATAAGATAGGTCTAAGGCAGTTTGTTGAAAATTTTATCTGGAGTTGTTTGCTATATGGAATATGGATCTCCCAATCTTTTTTTTTGCTTTTGTTGTTGTTTTCAGTACATGTTAAATTGTACTGTCTTAAAGTTGAAGACAGAAAGTTGAAAAATTGTCTTAAAATTTTCCACCGAACTACTAAGTTTTCAGTATTTCCTTCACTGGCCTGTAGATGGCAATGTAGCACTACTGATGTCATTAGCCCCGCTCTTTAAACTTTATACCTACACCTGAAACTGAGCTTTTGTTTGCATGTTGAGCTTCCTTTGGATTCTCTACTTTAGGGGTCAGTAAAATATGACCTGTGGACCAATTCCATTTGCTACTTGTTTGCCCAATTTTAAAAAATTGTGATAAAATACACATAACAAAATGCACCAATTTAAAGTGTACACTACAGTGGCATTAAATAGGCTTACAGTGTGGTACAACTATAATTGCTGTCTGGTTGCAGAATTATTTCATCATCCTAAATAGAAACCTCCCCATTTAAGCAGTCACTCCCTATTCCCCTTTCTGTCCAGCCTTTGGCTACCATAAAACTGCTTTCTGTCTTTATGTGTTTGCTTATTTGGGATATTTCATACAACTGTAATCACAGTACATGGCCTTTTATGTCTGACTTTTTCTTTCCACTTCGCATTAAATATTTTCAGGGTTCATCCATGTTGTAGCACGTATCAACACTTCATTCCCTTCTATGACAGTTATTTCATTATCTGAATATACCATACTTTGTTAACCCATTCAACTGGGTTATTTCTACCTTTTCTCTATTGTTAGTAATACTGCTGTGAGCATTCATATACAAGTTTTTGTTTTAAAATCTGTCCTGTTTTCAGTTCTTTTTTGGATATATCTAGGATTGGCATTGATAAGACATTCCGTATTTGACTTTCTGAGAAATCTACAACCTGTTTTTTTGTACATCTTGTGAGCTAAGGATGGTTTTTACATTTTTAAATTGTTGATTAAAAGGAATAATATTTCATAACATGAAATTTAAAATACATATATTAGAGTGCAGCATGTTCTTTTGTGCATGTATTATTTATGGCTCCATTCCCATTATAACAGCAGAGTTGAGATTTTGTGTCAGAGACTGCATGGCCTACAATGAAAATATTTACTATCTGGCTACTTACAAAAAAGGTTTAATGACCTCTGCTTTACCGATTCATTGTTTCTATTGCCATTATGCCTTTAAATGTCAGCAGTGTGCTCACTTCCCTACAGCACACAGTTAGATGTAGAGTGCCCAAGTCTACAGTTAGATTATACTCAAAAGATACTTACATCTATGATAGTAATAACTGAAAGTTCATTGGGCAGGTTTCAGAGTTAACAGTCATTTTATGGTTCTAGTATGATCAGTGCCTCTGACTTCCTCCTTTTTCCTATAAAATCTAATTTATATTTTTTGTATAGTCAACATACTGCTTTTCATTCCTGAAACAGGCTATTCTGTTATATTTTCTATTTCATTTATTTTTGCTTTTTAAAATTATTCTTGCCTACTTTTTAAATGAATTTTCTCTAGTATATTGAGGTGGAGCTTAGATTGATTTTCAGTTTTTTCTAGTGTGTTTTTTTTTCTTTGGTATCAGTAATCTACAATTACACAAAGAACATTATGTTTACTAGGTAGTGTGTTTTAAGAGTATAATTGCTTTCTAAGCATGACTGTAGCCATGCAAACGTTCAATGTGTCACATTTTCATTATCTTTCAATTCAAAATAATTTCTAGCTTCTACTGCAAGTTCTTATTTTATCCATGGGTTATTAAAGGTGTGGTTCTTAGTTTTCAAACAAAGAATGACTTTCTAAGTATCTTTTTGTTACTAATTAATAGTTTAAATCTACTATGAAAAGAAAAGATGCTTTTTATTATTTTAAATCCTTTGAAATTTGTTGAAATTTCCTTTTATGACCCAGCATATGGTCTGTTTTTATAAATGTTCTCAATATGTTTGAAAATAATAGGTATTCTGCAGTTGGTGAGTACAGTGTTTTGGTTAGGTCAAGTTTGTTAACTTGTTCAGTCCCTCTCTATCTTTACTGATTTTTTGTCTATCTTATCCTATTACTAATTGAAAGAAATGTGTTAAAATTTACTGCATTTACAGATTTATCTATTTCTGTTTTCTGTCCATCTTTGCTTTATGTATTTTGAAGCTGTGAGATGATACAAATTTATAAGTATTGTATCTTCATGGCAAATTGAACCTTTTATTGTTATGAAATTCTCCTCTTGAAGACTTCTTAAAATGTGTTTTCTACCGTATTGAATAGATTGGCATTCTTTTGGTTAGTTTTTACATGGATCTTTTTATTCCTTTTACATTTAACATTTAAGGTGTATTTCTTGCCTTTTATTTGAAGTATTTATGCTTACTCTTAATTAATTATTAATATATGGAGTTTAAATCTCTGCTGCCGTGCTGTTTGCTTTCTATTTCTTTTCTGTTCAACTTTCTTTTTCTCTCCTTTCTTGTGACCTATTGGATTGATTAGATCTTATTACTCTTCCCACCCCACCCTTAGCTTGCTAATTACATATTCATTTTATTCTTCAGTAGATACCCAGGAGACTATAACATGTATCCTTGGCTTTTTAAAAAGTAAAATAAATTAATTCTGTTACTCCTTTCCAGACACTATAAGGGCCCTAGTATACTTTAACTATATTCCCTTCTCTAGATTTAACATGTTGTTTTGTATGTATTTTATCTTTTAAATCCCATAAGACATTATTATTATTCATGCATTTTAAACTTAGATTTCTTCATATTACTCACATGTTCACAGTTTTCAATGATCTTCATTCCTTCCTGCATATCTGTACTAACATATTGCTGAGCTTTTCCAAAACAACAAAAGATATTAAGCTATGGATTCAAAAGACACTGTGAGTCTAGCCCATAAGGATAAAAGGAAAGAAAACCACATCTAGAAGACATTACAGAAAAAGTGCCTAATTTTGGGTTTTGTTTCTCTAACAGGTATTTCTTTGGGTCAGTCATCTAATTCACTATTTTTCTTTTCTGCTGTTTCTAGTCTGTCATTAAACCCATCACTGAATTCTTAATTTTAGTTACTGATTATATTTTTCAGTTGTAAAATTCCCTTTGGTTCTTTAATTATTTCTGGTATACCACTGAAACTCTCTATATTGTCTTTTAATTCCATGAACAAGTTAGGGTTTTTAAAAAAGTTTGTTTCTGATATTTTCATTATCTGGATCTCCTATGGGTTTGTTTATGTTGTTCATGTTGGTTTTCAGTCATGTGGTCTGGTCTTTCTAGAGAGAACTGTGTGTCTGCATATTGTTTTCTTCTTCCAGGCAGAGGATTTATAAGTGTTTTGGGTTTTGTCTTGTTTTGTTTTTGCCACTAGTAGTTTCTTTTTTTCTGGGACACTAATAATCCAGAGTGTCCTTAAACTAGTCAGGAACTAAGGTGATTGAAAGCTGAGGTTCAGTACCTGTTGAGGCAGGACTGTATACTTTTACTGTATACTTTAACTTTACAACCAGCGTGTATATGTCCTTTGATTCCCAGCTTAAGGCCAAGGAGGTATGTGGTTATTAGGATCCCTTCTCCTTGAACTATGGTTTTCTTTCTGTGGGCACTGCATCTTTTTCAGACATTGAGCAGTGTTTTGTTGTTGTTGTTGTTTTCTAAAGAGATGCAGTACCCTCTCAACTAGAACTTTTGGGAAGGGTCAGCATCTTCAGGGAGATCATGTAACAGGTGCCAGACTTCCCTTTCTGGGCTTCATTTCTTTCTGATTCTTGATTATATAATTCTTCACTGGCTCAGTAGCTCTCATGCCTCCAAACAAATGTTTGGTATTTGTGTTTTAATTTGGACAGCAGGAGGAGTGCTAGTCCAGCACCTAGTCTGGCAATGAATGATAGAAGAGGAACTCCTCTATTTGTTCTATTAGGTTCTTGTAAAATCATTTTTAATAACATATTTGTGATGATACTTTTAAGATTATCCATAGGAAATAATCGTGTTGGTTCTCTTTTGCAGGTGCTACCATACTGGGGAAATCCTCATGATAGAAAAGTCATCAGGAGGTTCTGGAGTCAGGTGACTTTTAGCTTACTATACATATATAAATATATATATACATATACACATGCATGCACACAAAAATATGCACTCATTCTCATTCTCCTCTAGTTGATTTAAATTATTTCTGATGTATAAAATCTTACCATATTTCTGGACTAGGCAAGTGCACTTTTTTTTTTCCCTTTAGAGTGCTTTTCATGTTATAGACAAAGAGCTGGACTTGAGGTCCAGGTCTAAGTAAAATTTTTTTCTTTAATAAGCTGAAGACAGAAAACGATTCCATTCACAATTGCATCAAAAAAAATTAAATACCTGGGATTAAACCTAACCAAGGAAGTGAAAGACCTATACCCTGAAAACTACAAGACACTCTTAAGAGAAATTAAAGAGGACACTAACAAATGGAAACTCATTCCATGCTCTTGGCTAGGAAGAATTAATATTGTCAAAATGGCCATCCTGCCTAAAGCAATCTACAAATTCAATGCAATCCCTATCAAAATACCAACAGCATTCTTCAATGAACTGGAACAAATAGTTTTAAAATTCATATGGAACCACAAAGACCTCGAATAGCCAAAGCAATCCTGAGAAGGAAGATAAAGTGCAGGAGATCTTACTCCCCAACTTCAAGCTCTACTACAAAGCCACAGTAATCAAGACAATTTGGTACTGGCACAAGAACAGAGCCACAGACTAGTGGAACAGAATAGAGAGTCCAGATATTAACCCAAACATATATGGTCAATTAATATATGATAAAGGAGCCATGGACATACAGTGGGGAAATGACAGCCTCTTCAACCAGTGGTGTTGGCAGAACTGGACAGCTACATGTAAGAATGAAACTGGAACATTGTCTAACCCCATACACAAAAGTAAATTCGAAATGGAACAAAGACCTGAATGTAAGTCATGAAACCATAAAACTCTTAGAAAAAAACATAGGGAAAAATCTCTTGGACATAAACATGAGCGACTTCTTCATGAACATATCTCCCCGGGCAAGGGAAACAAAAGCAAAAATGAACAAGTGTGACTATATCAAGCTGAAAAGCTTTTATACAGCAAAGAACACCACCAATAGAACAAAAAGGCATCCTACAGTATGGGAGAATGAATATATTCATAAATGACATATCCACTAAGGGCTTGACATCCAAAATATATAAAGAGCTCAGACACCTCAACAAACAAAAAGCAAAAAATCCAATTAAAAAATGGGTAGAGGAGCTGAAAAGATAGTTCTCCAAAGAAGAAATTCATATGGTCAACAGACACATGAAAAGATGCTCCACATCTCTCGTCATCAGAGAAATGCAAATTAAAACCACAATGAGATATCACCTCACACCAGTAAGGATTGCCACCATCCAAAAGAAAAACAACAAATGCTGTTGAGGATGCAGAGAAAGTGGAACCCTCCTACACTGCTGGTGGGAAGTAAACTAGTTCAACCATTGTGGAAAGCAGTATGGAGGTTCCTCAAAAAGTTCAAAATAGAAATACCATTTGACCCAGGAATCCCACTTCTAGGAATTTACCCTAAGAGTGCAGCAGCCCAGTTTGAAAAAGACAGATGCACCCCTATGTTTATCGCAGCACTATTTACAATAGCCAAGAAATGGAAGCAACCTAAGTGTCCATCAGTAGATGAATGGATAAAGAAGATGTGGTACATATACACAATGGAATATTATTCAGCCATAAGAAGAAAACAAATCCTACCATTTGCAATAACATGGATGGAGCTAGAGGGTATTATGCTTAGTGACATAAGCCAGGCAGAGAAAGACAAATACCAAATGATGTCACTCATATGTAGAGTATAAGAACAAAGAAAAAACTGAAGGAACAAAACTGCAGCAGAATCACAGAACCCAAGAATGGACTAACAGTTACCAAAGGGAAAGGGACTGGGGAGGATGGGTGGAAAGGGAGGGATGAGGAGGGGAGGGAAGGGGGCATTACAAATAGCATGTATAATGTTGGGGGGTGGGCAAGGGGAGGGCTGTGCAACACAGAGAAGACAAGTAATGATTCTGCAGCATCTTACTACACTGATGGACAGTGACTGTAATGGGGTTTGTTACATAATTTTCCTCATGTAATTATAGATTAATTATACCAGAAATAAATAAATAAGGTGAAGACTAGTTTTTAATTTTTAAATCTATTTTTAGAAAAAATTAAGGTATCATTGATATATAAACTTAAAAAGGTTTCACATGAGCAACATTTCACATGTGGTTTCAACATTCACCCATATTATTAAGTCCTTCCCACCCCACAGCAATCACTGTGAAGACTAGTTTTTAACATAGTTTTCTATTAAGGCAACTACTTTAAAAACAGCTATGGTTGGGTACATACCTCAATATATTAAGGCCATATATGACAAACCCATAGCCAACATTGTACTTAACAGCTAAAGGCTGAAAGCTTTTCCTCTGAGATCAGGAACAAGACAAGGATGCCCACTCTAACCACTTTTATTCAACGTGGTACTGGAGGGTTAACCACAGCAATCAGACAACAAAAAGAGGTAAAAGGCATCCAAATTGGTAAGGAAGAAGTTAAACAGTCACTATTTGCAGATGACATGATATTATACATAGAAAACCCTGAAGAATCCACCAAAAAACTACTGGAACTAATAACTGAATACAGTGAAATTGCAGGGTACAAAATTAATAAACAAATCCCATCACATTCATATATACTAACAATGAACTAGCAGAAAGAGAAATCAGGAAAACAACTCCATTTACAATTGTGTCAAAAAGAATAAAATACCTAGGAATAAACCTAACCAAGGAGGTGAAAGACGTATACTCTGAAAACTACAAGAAGAACCATGAGAGAAAGAAAGAAGATACCAATAAATGGAAATCTATCCCATGCTCATGGATAGAAAGAATTCATAGTGTCAAAATGGTCATCCTGCCCAGAGCAATTTACAGATTCAGTGCAGTCCGTATCAAAATACTAACAGCACTCTTCAATGAACTAGAACAAATAGTTCTAAAAATCATGTGGAACCACAGAAGTCCCCAAATAGCCAAAGCATTCCTGAGAAAGAACAAAGCTGGTGATATTATACTCCCTGTCTTAAAGCTCTATTACAAAGCCACAGTAATCAAAACAATTTGGTACTGGTGCAGTGGAATAGAATAGAGAGCCCAGATATAAACCCATGCATCTATGGTCAATTAATATAAAGGAGCCATGAATATACAATGTAGAAAAGACAGCGTCTTCAATAACTGGAGTTAGCAAAATTGGACAGGTACATGCAAGAGAATGAAACTGGATTGTCTAACTCCATACACAAAAGTAAACTCAAAATGGATCAAAGACCTGAATGTAAATCATGAAACCATAAAACTCTTAGAAGAAAATATAGGCAAAATATCTTGAATATAAAAACATGAGCAACTTTTTCCTGGACACATCTCTTTAGACAAGGGAAACAACATAAAAAATGAACAAGTGATGTATTTGAAAACATCATAAGATTGTATATCAATGATACTTAGATTTAAAAAAAATGAACCATGAGAGTACATCAAACTAAAAAGCTTCTGTACAGCAAAGGACACCATCAGCAGAACAAAAAGGCATCCTACAGTGCAGGATAGTATATTCATAAATGACTCATCTGATAAGGGGTTAACATCCAGATACATGAAGAACTCGTACGCCTCAACACCCAAAAAACAAATAACCAATTATGAAATGGGCAGAGGACCTGAACAGACAGTTCTAAAGGCCAACAGGCACATGAAAAGATGCTCCACATCACTAATCATCAGGGAAATGCAAATTAAAACCACCATGAGACATGACCTCATTATCAGAGTGGCCACTATCCAAAAGACAAGAAACAATAAATGCTGGCAAGGATGGGAGAAATAGGACCTCTCCTACCTGTTGGTGGATATGTAAATCGGTGTAACTGCTCTGGAAAGCAGTATGGAGGTTCCGCAAAAAGCTAAAAATAGAAATACCATTTGACCCAGTAATCTACTTATAGGAATTTACCAGAATAAAACAAAATCTGATTCAAAAAGATAAATGCACCTGTATGTTTATCACCACACTATTTGCCATAGGCAAGATATGGAAGCAACCTAAGTGTCCATCAATAGATGAATGGATAAAGATGTGGTACATATACACAATGGAATATTATTCAGCCATGAAAAGAAAAATCATGCCATTTGTAACAACAAGACTGGAGCTAGATGCTCAGTGAAATAAGCCAGGAAGAGAAAGACAAATTCTATATGATTTCACTTATTTGTGGAATATGTGAAAATAAAGCAAAATAGAAGGAACAAAATGGCAGTAAACTCTTAAACACTGAGCAGTGAGTAGTAGTTACCAAAGGGGGGAAGGGGTTACAATGGATGCAGTGGGGAGGGAAGGGGGATAAAGCACAATGATTTGTAGTCATAGTGTAAGTTGATCACAGGGACTGTTGAACCGCTGTGGTGTACATTTGAAACCAACATAAAATTGTATATTAATGACACTGATTTAAAAAAAAAAAGCCAGCTGTGGTTTAATTCACTACATACTACCTTATGGGAGAAGCATGTCTTTAGAGTATCTTAAATTTTTTGGCCTTAGAAAATACAGTCCTTTATTCATAATCTTATTATGGGTTATTGGGTATCTTTTTTTTTTTCACCCGTCTCTCTCATATTTACAGAAGACCCTCTATACTCAAGATGCCCCTTTCCACGTGGTTATCACCAGCTACCAATTGGTGGTGCAGGATGTAAAGTATTTCCAGCGTGTGAAATGGCAGTACATGGTATTGGACGAGGCTCAGGCACTCAAGAGTAGTTCCAGGTAACATTTATGTAGAAACCAAACTCAGTTCTGAGGATATATTGCTGAATGGTATTTACACGTATGTGTGAAAAAAGATCAGAGAGGTTTCAGAACATGACATGGTAATGAGCTCTGCATGCGTTATGTATCTGATCAGAAGGTAAAATTTTCCTTTGCATTTTTCATGGAACAGAAGTATTAATATGTAGATATAAGGATTTTTCTCTACTTCTCTCTCTGCTCAAGCATTATGACGTTTTGATGGATCTTTGTTCTTCAAGGAAATTTTTTGTGGAGGAAGGAGTGTCTGCCCTTCTTGAGGAATTATTTAAACAGAAGGGCTTAGTAGGAACTAGAGTTAGATCATGTGGATTGTGGGTTCTGTCTCTTTCGTGCAGGTTGTCCTAGTCCCTGGATGATTATTAGACTGCCAAGAATGCTTTTATTAGAAGTTACATGTTACATGTTTAAAATGTTCTAATACTTGTAAGGTCCCAAACTGAATAGTAAATGAGCGTTTGGCTGTAAAATGTTGCTCAGTGATATTAAACTTGGGTTTGATGTATTTTTATTAACTCTTGGTTGAGGCCATAGGACTTTCTCTGAGGTCCACGTTAACTGGCAGGATGGTATTTTCTTTGGAACTTCCCATACTCTGAAGAGCATTACTTCATTTTGCACTCTTTTGGAGGAGTAGTTTGTGGCCAGAAGCAGTGCAAATGCACCTCTTCTCACACCCTTCCCTTGTCTCCATTGCTCCCTCCAAACTCACACTGGAAGCACACAGATTAATATCTTTTAAGTTTTCCACTGTAGAGAGAAGTACCTTATAATTAAATGGTTTGTGTCAACAAAACTGACCAAAGACAGTAGATGAGTTTATCAAGCCAGAAAGAATCCTACTATGCCTGTTTGAGGGCTATTTTTCCTAAACCCTAATACCATGTTTTCAGTATAGAGGAGCCAATTCCTCTGAAATTTCCTGTCCTCAGTTTTTTGAATAATATTTTTCAACTGTGTACATGTACTTGATTTTGAGTATTTATATTTTTGGAAAGCCATTTTTAGAAATATGGGATCTCAATAGTGTGAAGAAAAATTTATTGCTAACTTTGAATTTGTAATTCATCTTATTGAACAGCGTTCGTTGGAAGATCCTCTTGCAGTTCCAGTGTCGGAACCGGCTTTTGTTAACTGGAACACCCATTCAGAACACCATGGCCGAGGTAAGGGCACTAGTGAAGGCCTCAGTTTTGTGTCTGTATTAAACACAGTGGTTGGTTTTAACACAGAATTGAATTCTTTACCCATGCCCACCTCTGGAGTGTTATTGCTGTGTACAAATTGTAATCCCCACGTGAAGTAAAAACATGATCATCACTTTTGCCCAAAGTGGTGTTTGTTGTCTCTGTTCTTCGTTTGTTTTTGCCATCATTCCTACTAATGTACTTAGGCAAACTAAGTACTTTATTCCTTCATATTTATGTTATAAATAGGTGACCATATTAATGGTACCCATCTGATGTTTTTATGCTGGCATGAAAAGAAAATACTGTTTAACACTGAGAGAAGCTAAAGATGAGGCGCTAACACTGAGATGATCAGTTATCTTTATGAAAGAACTGGGGCAGAATACTTTCTGTAAAGAGCCAAATAGTAATTATTTTAGATTTTATAAGCTATACTTGCAGTCACAACTACTCAGCCTTGCCATTGTAATGTGAAAGCTGCCATGAGTGATACATAAATGAATAGATGTGTCTATGTGCGAATAAATTTCATTTATAAAAACAGATGGTAGACCAGACTTGGTCCTACAGGCCGTAATTTGCTGACCCCTGATCCAGAGTTGTTATTAGCAAGTTATGATACCTTAGAATGTATTCAATTGTTAAGTGGATTTTTCATTGTATATATAAGATCTTTAAAACTATTCCACTGCAAAATCTGAGCAGGGCTTGCACTTTCAGACTTTCAATCCGAAATTAATTGAAAAAGAATCACAGTTTGCTACAGCACCTTATAAAATTAGTGTTGCCTGACTAGGCATATGCTTACACAGTCACCCCATCTCTCCTGCTGGCTCGTAAAGTAAATATACATGCACCTGGACATAGACACACACACCCCTGAAACTTTTACTCTATCTTCAAACTCTTTTGGAGTTTGGAGTTATATCCTCACACACTGTAATTTTATTGCCCTACAGCTATTTCACTTTTCTTTTGTTTCCAGCTCTGGGCTCTGCTGCATTTTATTATGCCAACATTATTTGATTCACATGAGGAATTTAATGAATGGTTTTCCAAGGACATTGAGAGCCATGCCGAAAACAAATCTGCCATTGATGAGAGTGAGTACTTTTAAGAACTAATTTTCTTCTTCCTACCTATCAGTGTAAGCACACACATAATTGTGTATTTTCTTATATGTGAAGAATTTTTCTTCTGGTACATATATGTATGTTTCTTATATATAAGGAGGACCTGGGGAGATTTTTTCTCATAAAACAAATATATGCTTTGTTTATGTTTAAAAGAGTTGGAAGAGGACTAGTTGAGATGGTGCTCTCATGTTGACTATTTAATTAAGGCAGAATAGGCAGAGTTCATAAAGTACCACATTTTGGTTTATAAAGTCCTCATTTTACATGTAGATCCTGAAAAATTCATATCAGAATTATATTCTTTCTGAAATGGGGTAAGGCTTTTCTCCTGTGACAAAAACAGAAAACTAGAGAAGGATGGTTTTTGTTATTTTCTATCTATATTAGGATTTGTTTGTTTGAACATTTTAAACTTTGTTCATCAGTACTTTGAACCTTGTTGAATGATACGTTTTAAGAAAGTTAGGAGGTGTTTATAGACATGAAGTGACTTCTAACTGTTAGAAAAGGTCTTAAGTAATTTCTTATGCTACAAGTTGTTAATTGCCAACATATTTTGACAAAATGATTTTTTGGTAACACTAGGCATCCCAGATAGCTTTCATTAAATGTATTTGAAAATCTTTCTATTGAAAAAATGATTGTAAAACACATTATAGGTGAATTCTAATAAAAATAAAGTGGTTATGTTGAACTGAGTAAATGAGAGAGAACAAAGCACATTTGCCCAATTGACTACAGTAAGATGCTATGGAAAATTCAGACTCCTTGGTTTCCTACATGGGAAAAAGATTGTGTTTAGTCTTTTCTAAGAGAATCATTAAGCCAATAGGTGAACAGTTGAGAGATAATCGTAATTCTTTTGTTTGTATTAAATTAATTAATTATTTGTTGGGGGCCGTCTTGGAATTTCAGATCAACTCTCTCGCTTACACATGATCTTGAAGCCATTTATGCTTAGGAGAATCAAGAAAGATGTGGAAAATGAATTGTCTGACAAGGTAAGGAAAGAAGACCTTGTGAGTTTAAGCCTTAATAGGGACCAATGTAAGATTTCAGGATTAAAAAAAAAGTTCCTTAGGAAATGTTTAGTTGAAGGTAGGTAGCTTGATTGAGAGAAGACCTTTAAACTTGAGTGGAAGAAAGAAGACTATATATAAGTGAGATAATCAAGGCATGTAATATTTTTTCTTCTTTTTGTTTTATTCTCATTACGGAGAATTTGAAACATTACCAAAGTAGAAAGAAAGTATAATGAACCTTCTTGTAACCACCTTACAGTTTCACTGATAATTTATGGCTATATCCCCACCCTTCTAGATTATTGCAAAACAAATCCCAGATGTCTTTTATTTCATTTATGAATATTTTCATACGTATCTCTAAAAGGTTTGATCCTTTTTACAATATATAACCATATCATCACCCCTACAAAAAAAAAAAGTTATTCCATTCTAGTAGCATATATCCAGTCGGTGCTCAGATGTCCCCTGTTATCTTTGTGTATCTCTCTCTCTCTCTCTCTCTCTCTCTCTCTCTCTCTGTTAAAGAGTTAGATTTTTAAAAATCAGAATCCAGACAATGTACATATACATATATAGCATTTGGGTGATATTTCTCTTAAGTGTTTTTTAATCCCTCCCTTCTTTTTCCTTTGTGGTTCTTAATGAAAAAACTGACTTAATTAGTCTTGTAGACTTTTCCACATACTAGATTTTGCTAATTCCATTATTGTGGTGTTTTTAAATATGTTCCTCTATCTCCTGTATTTCTGCAGACTGAGAGTTAGATTTAAAAGTTTAATGTGCTTTGGGTTGTAATGTTTTTCTCATACAAAACCATTAATCTTGCTTTATAAACATCTTTTTGGATCCTTACCAGTCTTCTTTAATTTTCTGTTACCTTCTGGAATTCTTCCCCATATTTTCCATTCTTCTTTTTTCTCCCTTTGGAGTTTTATCCCATCTTCCATGAATTACAGCTATTTCCCACAATTCTGCTCTCTGCCTAAAAGGCATCTTTCCAGGTTCTTGATAATGTCAGGTTGTCTCTATCACAGCCAGAAGACTGGATCATTTTGAAATTAGAACTCTTGAAGACTGTGGTGAGAATGTGCACCTTCAAAGAGAGGAATAGAAGCATACCTTTGTTTTATTCCTTTTTTAAAAATCCTAATGGCTGATTTTAACTAAATAGCAGTGTCACACAGATAAACCTGATAGATGCAAAATACTCTATAAAAAAATGGATCCTTAATGTTTTTATATATATATATAAATGGCTTGAAAACAACAGTTTTATAATTTCTGTTAGCGGTCAAAAGGGAGGTGATCAGAAGGTGTAGTATGACTCTTAATCACTGTGATGGTATAACTTTCTTAAACATCAGTAATTTTTTTTATTATTAAGGTATAATTGATATACAATCTTTTTTGTAAAATTTTTTATTAAGGTATGATTGATATACACTCCTATGAAGGTTTAACATGAAAAAACAATGTGGTTACTACATTTACCCATATTGTCAAGTCCCCACCCATACCCCAAAGCAGTCACTATCCGTCAGTGCAAGTTGCCAGAGATCCACTGTGTCCCTTCTCTGTGATACACTGTTTTCCCTGTGATCCCCCACACCATGTGTAGTAAACATAATACCCCTCAATCCCCTTCTCCCTCCTTCCCCACCCATCCTCCCACACCCCTCCCCTTTGGTAACCACTAGTTCATTCTTGGAGTCTCTGAGTCTGCTGCCATTTTGTTCCTTCAGTTTTGCCTCATTGTTAAACTCCACAAATGAGGGAAATCATTTGGCATTTGTTTTTCTCCGCCTGGCTTATTTCACTGAGCATAATGTCTTCCAGCTCCATCCATGCTGTTGCAAATGGTAGGATTTCTTTCTTTCTTATGGTTGAATAGTATTCCATTGTGTATATGTACCACATCTTCTTTATCCATTCATCTACTGATGGACACTTAGGTTGCTTCCATATCTTGGCTATTGTAAAAAGTGCTGCGATGAACCTAGGGGTGCATAAGTCTTTTTGAATCTGAGAAGTTGTATTCTTTGGGTATATTCCAAGGAGTGGGATTCTGGGGTCATATGGTATTTCTATTTTTAGTTTTTTGAGGAACCTCCATATTGCTTTCCACAATGGTTGAACTAGCTTACATTCCCGCCAGCAGTGTACAAGGGTTCCCCTTTCTCCGCATCCTCACTAATATTTGTTGTTCTTAGTCTTTTCGATCCTGGCCATCATTACTGGTGTGAGGTGATATCTCATTGTGGTTTTAATTTGCATTTCCCTGATGATTAGTGATGTGGAGCATTTTTTCATGTGTCAGTTGGCCATCTGAATTTCTTCTTTGGAGAACCGTCTCTTCATATCTTCTGCCCCTTTGTTAATTGGGTTATTTGCTTTTTGGGCGCTGAGGTGTATAAGTTCTTTATATATTTTGGATGTTAACCCTTGTCGGATATGTCATTTACAAATATATTCTCCCATACTGTAGGATGCCTTTTTGTTTTGTTGATGATGTCCTTTGCCGTTGATACAAAATCTTAAGGTTTCACATGAGCAACATTGTGGTTTCAGCATTCACCCATATTATCAAGTCCCTCCACCATTCCATTGCAGTCACTGTCCATCAGCATAGTAAGATGCTATAGAGTCATTACTTGTCTTCTCTATGCTGTCATCAGTAATGTTTTTAATCTGTTATTAAATATATTTGTTTATTAGTTCTTATTGCTTGCCAGCCACTGGTACATAAAGATGCGGTCTCCAGGTTCCATTCAGCTTTCCAAGAGAGATGAATACATGAATAACTGTAATACTGTGTCAGAAGAGGTACAGTGATTGTGTGGAGTATATTGGGAACATAAATGAGGCAGTAGTTCTGTTAGGAAAGGTTAGAGAAAGCTTCAAAGCAGAGATGACATGTGAGCTAGGTCTGTAATGAGTTTGCATTTACTAGGAAAATACGATGGGAAGTGGGTACTGGGCAATTAGCAGTGTGAACGAAGGTAGAGCAACATTGAAATATGCAACACGTTTAGCAAACCCTAGTCAGACCATTGTTGCTGAGGTATACAGAAGGATATGTGAGGAGGAGACAGGGCAGTCGATTGGGTTAGATTATGGGAGACCTCTGCTTGTGGGAGAATTTTTAATATTTTATGATAGGCAGTAATATATAGTAATAAGAAGGTTTTTCAGAAGTTGAATTACCTTATAAGAGTTGTATGGAAAATTAGTTAGAACCAAGAGAGTCATGAGGCAGGAAGACCCCGAAATAATAGCAGTTTAGATTAGATATGATGAGATCTGCAGTAAGGCAGTGGGAATAGTCAGAAGAGGTGGTTAGCGGTGATTCCAGGGTGAATTGAGAGACATAGGTGTAAAATAAATTCTAACCAAAATCAGCAGGCGACAAGAAGCAACAAAGGGCCAGGCAGTTTGTTTGAGCACAATCCCGGGCGAGGTTCACCAGTCTGCACCGGGACAGGCTGGAGAAGTCACACTCAGCAGGGCAGGCAGCGAGTTTTTAAAGAAGGTAGGGGGAGGCAGAGCTTAGATTTATAGCGGTGCAAGGATTGGCTAACCTAAGGCACAATTTTCAGGTTGGGAGGGGGCAGCAGCCAGGGACTTTGGCATGTCATCAGTGTCCGACGTGCTCACCCCTCCCTTCAGTGCCTCCAGCCTCACATTCCAGCCTTTTGGTTATAATGGGCGCCAACTCGATCTGACTACTTCCGGCTGAAGAGGGGCAGCATGGGTAGCGTTGAGGCTGGTGGGAGGCCAGAGGCGGCTTGGAGGGAAGGGGCAAGTACTGATGTACCCACATGATCTTGTGCACTTCTACTGTCCGACCTCTCTATTGATGGCCGGAGGTTCTAGCAGATATGTTGTCTTTGTCTCCCAGGACAGATATGTCTAGCATGATCACTCAGGCTTTGCCCCGTCTAGTACTGCAGTCTGGATGATGAGAGACAGACTGAGGCTTGTTTGTAGCAGGAAGCCTGGACGAAAGAATGGAAAGATGAACATTGGGACAAGGGGGTATCTTTCTTAGGAGTGAGAAGTAAGGTAGGTAGGAGAGGTGTCCAGGGGAACTTGAGATAAGAGAGTATAAGGGTTAGGGATGACCGGGTGAAGAGGGACTACAGCTTCATTGATTATCTGCAGGTCTTGAACAAGCTGGTAGGCCCCTGATGGCTTCTTGACTAGAAGGATTGGAGTGTTACAGGGAGGATTAGTTGGTACTAGAAGCCTTTGGGAAAGGAGATGGTTGATGATAGGTAGGATGCCCTTGTGATGGGCTTGGGAAATAGGAAATTGGGGTCTAGAAGGAGAGGAGGATGGGTCTTTGAGGTGGATGAGGACTGGAGCATGATGGCTCGATACTACAGGAGTAGAGGTGTCTCAGACTATCGGGTTAATGCCAGTCAATGGTACAGGAGGGTCTGTGGAGGACTCAGGGCTACAACTTATATTGGCTAAGATGATGAGTGAGCTCGGTTGGGGATGACTAAGAGGCAGGGAGATAAAGGCACTAAGCTTGGAGAGGAGATTTCTCCCTAACAAAGGGATGGGACAGGACGGGATGACTAGAAGTGAGTGGGTAAGAGGATGGCTCTCAAACGTGTAGGCTACCAGACCTGTCTCTAGAGGCTTAGAGGGGGTTCCCTTGACACCCACGACCGAGACCTGGGAAGGATGTAAATGCCAGTGAAAGGAAGGTAAAACAGAGTAGGCAGCCTCCATGTCTACTAAAAAGGAGATGGACTTACCCGCTACCCACAGTGTGGCCCTGGGCTCGGCAAGGGTGATGGGGTGTTCGAGTATAGGCATCTTCAGTCTTCGAGTAGGCCCAGCACGTCCAGAGGGGAGTCCCTCAGGGGGGCCTGCCTCCCAGGCGACTCTGCCACGGGGGGATGACTTTCCCCAACTGGGCACTCTACTTTCCAATGACCTCTCTTACCGCAAACTGGGCAGGGTTTAGTCGGCTTGTTGGTCCGGTTGGGGCATTTCTTTGCCCAGTGGCCTTCTTGGCCACACCAGAAGCAGGGTCTCGGAGGCTCACGAGCTCCAGACCGGTCTTTGGTGTGATGAGACCCCTGTCCTACTGGCCACAGGGCCGCCGTGAAGGCTCGGGTTTGGGACACTGTCCTCTTCTCATGTTCTTTATCACGGGTATTAAAGACTTTAAAGGCCATGGTTACCAGGTCAAGGAGTGAAGTTTGGGGTCCCTCTTCTGCCTTTTTAACTATGTCTTATGTAACTAATACTTGTTCTGGTGAAATCTAGTTCTTTACTAGTTTAGGAGTAATAACAGTGACTATAAATGACAAAAGATTTACAAATGACAATGGTTAAAGATCTGATGAGAGCTTACTGTAAGACAGTTGACATAAGGAAATTCGGATATTTCTTTAACACAAAACATTCAGTAACAAAGTTTAGCATTATTTTCTTCGACAGTGCTTTCTAGGTAATTAAGCAGGTAATTTTATATCAGATAAATAAGCCAAACCGGCTAAATACTTTCTCTAATGAGAAAAAAACTAAATTGACTAAATACTTTCTCTAATGAGAAGAAATTCCTCCGACATGTTCCAGGGGCCCTCTGGAAAATATCAGAGTTAGCTAGAGGTAAAAGCACCTTTTTGAATTTGATTTTGGGAAGCTGTTAAAGTTTTTTTTTTAAGGCATTTGTCTAAATAGAATCATAGGTTACTATGAAACAATACTTATCTATTTAACTAGAATAACAAAAGATTTTAAAGGCAAACACAGAAGGTTACACAGTTATTAGCAAACCTTAGCTTTTAGTTTTTTCATATTAAGATCTCATTATCTTAAATATTCAGACAACTCATTGAGACTTTAAGCATGAGAAACTGTTTTGATTAAACAATTAGAGAACTCTTTGCAATCTTTTAATATTAAGAGCAGACTAACAGTTAAGAAGACTTCCTTTTTAACTGAAAACAAAATTCTAATTTTGCTGTGCTATGTACTTGATATGGAGACTCATTTGCTTTACTTTTTTTTGCATGATTATATTAAATTCTTCCACAAGCTTTCTACAACTTTCCTTTTACATTCAGTGTTCTCCCTCTTAAATAAATAGCTGTACTTTAGAACAATTGCCTTCTTTTACTCTCAACAAAACGAATTTCCATTCTTTATACTTTCTCATTAAAACCCACATCTTTTTAGCAAGTAGAGATGTTTTCTTCTTTAAATAGCTTTAATTAGACCTCAAAACCATTAGGAACTTTAATTTTCAGTGAACACTGAGAAGTGGGCTATTGTAAACTATTGCACTAGCATTCTTTAGATTAACAAATTCATGAACACACTATAATTCCTGACACCATGTGCTTTACAGCATAGTGTCTAAGCACAACATATGTCTACTTAACTTAGCAAAACTTTAAGATTCTAGGTTACTACAAAAATTTTTAGGCTGCAGGCAGACACACGCACTGCAATACACAGTCACTAAGATGTTCACTTGCTACACCTAGCTCACCTACTCTCAAAAACCACGCCAGACCACTTACAAAACGGCAGGTGTGGGGAGGGGTGTAGGTTCGGGAGAGAAAGGAGGCAGGTCTGTGCTGAGAGGAGTCTTGTCCTTGGCTTCCAGAACCGGAGGGCTGGAGAAGCGTGTTCCGGTGGGGGAAGAGGGCAGTGAAGGCGGAAGGAGAGGGGGAGGGGGTGGTGCAGCCACCGGAAGAGGAGAGAAGCAGGAAGACGGCATGGTTGAGAATGTAGTACTTTAAGATGGCAGCAATACAGGGGAGGACAAAGAAAGATGGTGGCGGAGAGGAGTGGGGGTAGCGAACTGAGAGAGGTGGGAGACCAAGATTCTCCCGCAGATCTGAAAAGGAAGAAGGACCAGGCAGAGTAAGAGGCTGACAATCCTTAACTGGAGATCGGGCCAGGAGAACCTGAGTTGTTGAAGACTTAACATAAAGGTCTGGGCGGGAGCACAAAGTCCAAAAAGCCTGCACTTACGGGATTTCACCCCACTCTCCGCTCTGGTGGCAATAATTAGTGAAATTGGTGAGGAGGCGAAAATTGGAAGTTCCCTCAGGGGGCCAGCAAGATTGGTTGTCCAAGGGATACTGAGGCCAGGCCTGAGAGCAAAGGAAGACCAGCTTCCATTTGCCAACTTCCTGGGACAAATACAGAGCAGCCAAATTAGCAATGAGACACCGCAGCGGGGTCTGAGCCTCTGCTTTCGAGGGCTGGTTCCTCATGTCTGTGCCACTCCCTAACTAATCCCGCTGAGAGGAACACTCAGCGTCCCAAGCACGCCAAGTCAGGGGAGACAGCCTGGGAGCCTGGGTGAGGGATATCTCCCACACCACAGGGCCCGGGGCGGGTGTCCCGGATGCCCGCAGTGGATGGACCGGATGCCCAGGGGCTGGATGCCCCAACCTGGACGTAGCTACGATTTTGGACGGACCAGGTGAAATGGAGTTAGGAAGGGAAACAGACTGGGGGAAACTGAGGGACTCACTGGAAAATAGTCTACGCAGCGGAGAGCAGGCTGAGGTCCTGGGTCAGAGAAGGAGGGGGCAGGGCTGCCGATGGCCGGTTGGGGCCCCGCGCTCATGCTCCTTCCTGGGTTTTTCAGCACCAAATGTAAGATAAATTCTAACCGAAATAAGCAGGCAACGAGAGGCAACAAAGGGCCAGGCAGTTTATTTGACCTGGGCGAGGTTCACCAGTCTGCACTGGGACAGGCTGGAGAAGTTGCGCTCAGCAGGGCAGGCAGTAAGTCTTTAAAGAAGATAGAGGGAGGCAGAGCTTAGATTTACAGTGGCACAAGGATTGGCTAGCCTAAGGGACATTTTTCAGGTTGGGAAGGGGCAGCAGCCGGGGACTTTGGCACGTCATCAGTGTCTGATGTGCTCACCCCCCTCTCCGGTGCCTCCACCCTAACAGGAGGGAATAATATAACATGGGGTATGAGAGAGAAAGAAAAATCATAGCTGCCTGAAGTTTCTCTTTGGAAAACTGAGTGAATGGTAATGCTATTATTCAATTCAGTAAGTTGTGTGGAAAACTTCTTTTCCTGGTATGTCACATAATGCAATTGCTGGAGACTGAGTAGAACTGCTATAGTAGATAGTTGAAAATAAGGGGCTGGAGGTGTTTGGGTATAAATTTTTATAAGTCACTCTGATGGATGGTAGGTAGTGCTATTGGAAATGGAAAAGATTGTTCAGGAACAGCATGTAGAGTGAGTGACAAGGGAAGAGGGCCAAGGAAAAACATTGTTCAGAATAATTATATCACAGGTTTATAAAGATTGTGAGTTTCTAGAAATATGTATAAAATTGTTTTTCAGTCATAATCTGGTTTGTATGTGTTTTCAACTTTATGCTGATAATAAATTTTTATTTCTTTTATCTTGGTATCATTAATCTACAATTACATGAATGACATTATGGTTACTAGACCCATCACGTTAATAAATTTTCTTACAAAGTGTTTTTCAAAATATAAATGTTAATTGATTTTTAGATCGAAATTCTAATGTATTGCCAACTGACCAGTCGACAAAAGCTGCTATATCAGGCCCTAAAGAACAAAATTTCTATTGAGGATTTATTGCAGTCTTCTATGGGCTCTACCCAGCAAGCACAGACCACCACCAGCAGCCTCATGAATCTGGTCATGCAGTTTAGGAAGGTAAGAGCTTAGGTCAGCTCCTTTGTCATTTAGGGAAATGTCAGTTGTCTTTCTTAAACAATTTCAAGAAAAAGGCACTAACCTTAATGCCAAATAAACAAAGGCTGTTAAAAAAGAGATGAAAATGGGGAAGTATATATTCACAAAGGTAAAAACTCGGGGTTTGGGATTCCTCCATTACTTCATTGAGTGATGTCTGCATGTGACAGTGTCGTCTTATCATTTCCCTTCCTCATAGGTGTGTAATCACCCAGAGTTATTTGAACGACAAGAAACTTGGTCTCCATTTCATATTTCCCTAAAGCCATACCAGATTTCAAAGTTTATCTACCGTCATGGACAGATCAGGGTCTTCAACCATTCACGAGACAGGTGAGCAGATATTATATCTGTTTGCTCTTAAGAGTGTTTTTTGGATTGGGGGCTTTTTGTCTTAATAGATAAATTTAGTGGAGAGTGTGTGAGCTCCTTAACAATGAGGTATTTAAGCAAATGATGGATGACTCTTTGTTGAGGGATCTTGTAGTAGGAGTATGCACACTGTGAAAGGTTTAACTGGATAATCTTAAGCCCTAGCCACTTACAGTTGCCTTTCTGAATGAGGAATGTTCACATATGTGGGGTTTTAGTTTTTTGTTTGTTTGTTTGTTATCATTAATTCACAATTACATGAAGAACATTATGTTTACTAGGCTCTCCCCTATACCAAGTCCCCCCAACAAACCCCATTACAGTCACTGTCCATTCACATAGTAAGATGTTGTAGAATCACTACTTGTCCTCTCTGTGTTGCACAGCCCTCCCCATTCCTCCCCTCCCACATTATACATGCTAATCATAATACCCCCCTTCTTCTTCCCTGCCCTTATCCCTCTCTACCCTCCCATTCTCCCCAGTCTCTTTCCCTTTTTTAACTGTTAGTCCATTCTTGGGTTCTGTGATTCTGCTGCTGTTTTGTTCCTTCAGTTTTTCCTTCGTTCTTATACTCCACAGATGAGTGAAATCATTTGGTATTTGTCTTTCTCCACTTGGCTTATTTCACTGAGCATAATACCCTCGAGCTCCATCCATGTTGTTGCAAATGGTGGGATTTGTTTTCTTCTTATGGCTGAATAATATTCCATTGTGTATATGTACCACATCTTCTTTATCCATTCATCTACTGATGGACACTTAGGTTGCTTCCATTTCTTGGCTATTGTAAATAGTGCTGCGATAAACATAGGGGTGCATCTGTCTTTCTCAAACTGGACTACTGCATTCTTAGGGTAAATTCCTAGAAGTGGAATTCCTGGTCAAATGGTAAGTCTATTTTGAGCATTTTGAGGAACCTCCATACTGCTTTCCACAATGGTTGAACTAATTTACATTCCCACTAGCAGTGTAGGAGGGTTCCCCTTTCTCTGCATCCTCAACAGCATTTGTTGTTTGTCTTTTGGATGGTGGCAATCCTTACTGGTGTGAGGTGATATCTTATTGTGGTTTTAATTTGCATTTCTCTGATAACTAGCGATGTGGAGCATCTTTTCATGTGTCTGTTGGCCATCTGAATTTCTTCTTTGGAGAACTGTCTGTTCAGCTGCTCTGCCCATTTTTAAATTTTAATTGGATTATTTGCTTTTTGTTTGTTGAGGTGCGTGAGCTCTTTATATATTTTGGATGTCAACCCTTTATCGGATCTGTCATTTATGAATATATTCTCCCATACTGTAGGGTACCTTTTTGTTCTATTGATGGTGTCCTTTGCTGTACAGAAGCTTTTCAGCTTGATATAGTCCCACTTGTTCATTTTTGCTTTTGTTTTCCTTGCCTGGGGAGATATGTTCATGAAGAAGTCGCTAATGTTTTTGTCCAAGAGATTTCTGCCTGTGTTTTTTTCTAAGAGTTATGGTTTCATGACTTACATTCAGGTCTTTGATCCATTTTGAATTTACTTTTGTATATGGGGTTAGACAATAGTCTAGTTTTATTCTTCTACATGTAGCTGTCCAGTTTTGCCAGCACCATCTGTTGAAGAGACTGTCATTTCCCCATTGTATGTCCATGGCTCCTTTCTCAAATATTAATTGACCATATATGTTTGGGTTAATGTCTGGAGTCTCTAATCTGTTCCACTGGTCTGTGGCTCTGTTCTTGTCCCAGTACCAAATTGTCTTGATTACTGTGGTTTTGTAGTAGAGCTTGAAGTTGGGGAGTGAGATTCCCCCGACTTTATTCTTCTTTCTCAGGATTGCTTTTCGTATTCAGGGTCTTTGGTGTTTCCATATGCATTTTTGAACTATTTGTTCCAGTTCGTTGAAGAATGTTGTTAGTAATTTGATAGGGATTGCATCAGATCTGTATATTGCTTTGGGCAGGATGGCCATTTTGAGGATATTAATCCTTCCTAGCCAAGAGCATGGGATGAGTTTCCATTTGTTAGTATCCTCTTTAATTTCTCTTAAGGGTGTCTTACAGTTTTCAGGGTATAGGTCTTTCACTTCTTTGGTTAGGTTTATTTCTAGGTATTTTATTCTTTTTGATGCAATTGTGAATGGAATTGTTTTCCTGATTTCTCTTGCTAATGGTTCATTGTTAGTGTATAGGAAAGCCACAGATTTCTGTGTGTTAATTTTGTATCCTGCAACTTTGCTGTATTCCGATGACTGTTCTAGTAGTTTTGGAGTGGAGTCTTTAGGGTTTTTTATGTACAATATCATGTCATCTGCAAATAGTGACAGTTTAACTTCTTCTTTACCAATCTGGATTCCTTGTATTTCTTTGTTTTGTCTAATTGCCATGGCTAGGACCTCCAGTACTATGTTAAATAACAGTGGGGAGAGTGCAAATACGTACTTATATCAAGAGAGATCAACAAATATATCTCTCCTAGTAGTGAAATCACTTTGTGATGGCTTATTTTACACTTACGGGAGAATGGATTGGGTTTCAAATTAATCAAACCTCTCTTCTTCCCAGAGTCATCATGACAGATCTGGTAAAGGTGAGGTGGTTGGTCAATGGCAACATGCTAGAGACCACTTTCATTCAGAAAATAAGTGTGTAAATCCATTCTAATACCTGTGAGTGACAGTGACCCTGATTTCTGGACTTTTTAACAAGCTCCCAAAGGATTCTTATGCACATCCACATTTGAGAACCATGGCTTTAGAAAGCCCCTTCTGTAGAGATACACTATAGACAGTATTACCAAAATAATCATCAATGATATTTAGCCTAATGAAACTGAAATTAAGACATGTTTCTTCAGTTTAATTTTAAGAATTCTTTGTCTGTGGTAGCTCCAGACTACTACTAAACAAGATGGGTGGGGGAAACAGACCAGAACTGTAGTGCTTTTTGTTTAATACAGTAAATGATAACTTACTGTGCTAGAATTGTTTGAACTTGTGTTATCTTCTTATGCCTTTAGTAAGTACTTAGTATTTTCTAACATTTTTGCCATGATTTTTGCCCAGTAATATGACAGCAAACTTTTTAAAAATAGAAACATCTTCAGACCTAGAAGATTTTCTTTAGTTTGGAACCTCCAGTCTAGTTAACTAACCAGTATTTACATTTGGGTTTAGATTTATTTTATTTACTTACTTTATAGGTGGTTAAGAGTTCTTCTTTCTCCATTTGCACCAGACTATATACAACAGTCTCTCTTTCACAGAAAAGGTACGTGTTTTGATCTTTGGGAAGGAAAGTGTGCCAAGGATTTACCAGAATGCTCTTTGTTTTGCTGAGTGACTGATTTGGAACTTGTAGAGGGTTTTGATGCTATGCCTATATTTATACAGTCTTGATAAGGTTTAAGTAAATTAATTGTCATCATCTATAGATGTTATGATTTGTGGATATAAAAGGAAGCAAAAAAAAAATCACATTGACCTTCCATCTTCATTTTATACCTGCCTCTTAATTTTTTACACCCTTAAAACTTGACATAGATGGTAGAAGACTCTTACTAATGTGACTTAGTTCACTCCTTAGTCTAAGGAAAAGAAGCTCAACTTTGAGCATTGTGCAAGGTATTAAAGCAAGGGTTCAGAATCTTTCACCTCTGTCCTTTTCTTTTTCATGGCATGATAAAGAGGAAGGCAGGTAAGCAAGGATCCAAAAACCCCAAAGGTAGCTAAATGGCCAAGTCTATTGTGACCCATACATGCTATGTCTCTGGTCTCCTGCTTCTACTTGTGATTGTAGTACAAAAAATAATGACACCACTTTCATCAAAGTGGCTGGATTGGAACCTTTAGAATATCTCTTGATTCTTAGTCAAAATTCAGCAGTTCAGGCTTTGGCTATTGTCTCTTGGCTTTCTGTTGGATTTAACTTTGTCCTTCAATATTACAGGTATTAATGAAGAAAGCTGTTTTTCCTTCCTTCGTTTTATTGATGTATCTCCAGCTGAAATGGCAAACCTCATGCTTCAGGGACTTTTGGCCAGGTGAGAAGTTTGCTCATGTTTAATGAGAGAGCAGTTGGGAATAAAAAGGGGACAAAGGTTGAATGTTGCAAAATTAAATATTTTATATTATGTCATCTTAGTCTCATTCTTTTTCTAATGTTAAGAATAAAAATTTTTGTAAGGGAATCATAATTTTCTTTTAATCATTTAATAATTCTGTGATGCTTTATGATATGCCTTAAATAAAAACTATTTAGGTTCTTCTCCCAAAAGCTATCAGTAAGTCTTCAGATCTTTATTTTTAGTTAGTCTGCTGTTTTTTATTTGCTTTTACAGGGTAAATTGTGGCTGATGATTACTTTAGTTAATAGTGATTGTATTACTGCCTGCCTTAAGTGGTCTGGTAAACTTAGTTCTGTGTTGTTTTTCTTTGGAATAATGGCTTTCACTTATTATTTCGTGTTTATGTAATAAAGAATGACCTCATTAGGAAAACTACCTCCGTAATATATTAGAGGATATTTTATGATAGAGTTTTGGGATAGAACTAAATATTCCTTAATTCTGAGAGGCGCTTTACAGAGGATTTTAGTTTTCATAGTAGCAAATCAAGTCATGCCAAAGATAGAATATGTAGAACAAAAGGTATGAAACAGCTTTATCTGAAAGTAGGAAAGAACTGTTTCAAAGATGCTCGAGACATTAATGAAAGACAAGGTTCCTTTCTGCTGTGAACTACCCTCAAACCTCCATGGAGCACTGAATAAGCATGTCTGCTGTGGTTTGTTTCAGATGGTTAGCTCTTTTCCTGTCTCTGAAAGCCTCCTACAGGCTCCACCAGCTGCGCTCCTGGGGAGAGCCAGAGGGAGAGAGCCAGCAGAGATATCTGAGAAACAAGGATTTCCTTCTTGGGGTTAATTTTCCACTCTCCTTTCCCAACCTTTGCAGCTGCCCTTTGTTAAAGGTAAGCAATTATTTCAGCATCAGTTACTCATGTAGTACTCCCTTCCCTTTTTTTTGGGTCAGTAAAAATAATAAAGTAAATGATGGCCTGATGGAGCCAAAAACTTCTCCTCTAGGAGCAGGGTATTTATTGAGTTATAACTTAACTATATATAACTTCATAGACATTTTGTGTGTGCATGTGTGAATTACATATATATGCATTACATACATTACTGTAAAGTGCACAGATCTTAAATGTACAACTCTGAATTTATATGTGTGTATACACTTGTGTAACAACTACATAGGTTAAACTATAGAATATTTCCAGCACTGTGAAGTCTCCTTTATGCTCCTTCCCATTTAATATCTCTAGTTTAGAATAAGCCAGCAAATCACTATTCTACTTCTATTAATAATGTATCATGCATTATTTTTGCCAATTTTTGAACTTTATGTAAATGGAAGTATCCAGTATGTACTCTTTTGTATCTGACTTCTTTCCCTCCATGTTACGTCTATGAGATTAATCCATGTTGCATTACAGCATTTTTTTAAACTCCTTTTTAATTCAGATGCACAGAATACATTAAAACCACAAGTGTAGTATGTTTGATTTATTCGTCCCTTTTGCATGCATCATTGTATATCTTTGTTTAGCATTCTTTTTTAATGCTATGAAGTGTTCCATTGTCTGAACAGATCACGATTTATTCTGTTCTATTGTTGGTGGATATGAATAAAAGTACAGTGCACATTCTTGTACATGTCTTTTGATGAGTATAAGCACTAATTTCTTTGAGGTTTATATCCAAGAGCAGGATTGCTATATTATCAGATATATGTGTGTTTAGATTTAGTAGCCACTGTCAAACATTTTTCCAAAATGGTTTTATAAAATTTACACTCTAACCAGTAATGTGAGAGATATGCTGTTGTTCATCATTCTTACCTATATCTGGTATTGTCAGTTCAATTTTTGGAATTTGTAATGTTGTATCATTGTGATTTTAAATTGCATTTCCATGTAAAGTAATGATGTTAGCTGTTGGCCATTGTAGAGTAGGTGAGGGGGAAAGTGACAGGAAATTAGGTTAAACATGTAGGTCCAGATCATATGGGGCCTCATAGGTTACTGCTAGGGATTTGGATTTTATTCTGAATGAAATGGGTAATGGGAGAGTTTTGAGAAGAGATGTGTATGTTTGTATGTTACGGTCCTTCAACTAGATTAAAAGTTTAGAAAGGAGGACATTTTCCTTATATCCTATAGAAAATGTATTGGGTCATTAGTCTTACGGTTAACTGCTATCAAATGCAGGATGTTCTTTGGCTGGATCTGTTATTTGCCCCCTGCACTGAGGAACCCATACGATTTCCTTCTCTTTTCTCTTCCCAGTTGTTTTCTCAAGACTGTGCCGTGTACTTTTTGGGATTTTGGAAAAAAGATCAGTAATGCAAAAGGAGAATAAAATTGGGTTCCAGCCTGTTGGGAATAATGTAGTCAGTGATGGCAGGGTTACTTCCTATTAGTGAAATACTGTTATATCTGCTGAAGAGTTCCTTAACTTCCTGTAGAACAATTCCCTTACATTTGGTAATGTATATTATTACTACAGTTACAAATTTTTAATAGTTTTACTTTCAGTATGAAAGTACCGTTCTCCCAAGTGTTTATTATATATATATAGACACCTGCATCTTACTTAGCACTCAAAGATGTGTATCACTTACTTGAATTCTTCTGTTTTCTGAAAATACAGTAGTGAATTCAGAGCATCTGCTCAGTGAGGTCCTTATTTCAATTAATGAATTTCCTGAGTAATTGAGATGTAGGCAATATGCTTTATGAGAAATTGGTGGTGAAATCTGAAAGTTTATTTAATTGAAGTTAGATTCATTTCCATTTCCTCTCTGATTGTATTTTGTGTTGTGGATAGCCATTTGCTCTTGCAGTGACTTAGAATACACTGAGTTACTGAGCTAGTGAGTACATAAGTAGCTGAAAGCTAATCATGTCTGTGTAGAGACACTGGTCTGGTTTTGATCTCATCATCCTTATCTCCAACATACATATATTGAAATGCCAATCAGTCACTGTATTTTTCCAGTTTTTCTGATCTATCTGTACTAAGGAATCTTTGCTTTCAACTAAGCAGAATAATCTTTACATGAAGTCTAGCCTTAAAGGTTAGCCTAGGTTCTGAATAAAGAACTATTTTGTTGAACCTTCTTGTGTAACAGTTGATAAAAATATAATGAAGCCCATTGTATCTGTAGCTTTTGAAGTGTGACCATGACTCAAGTCAAGAATATTTTACGTCACCACCTGGTAAGTATGCAGACATGCCAAATATTACATACACATAAATAAATTTTTTAAGACAAAATATTCACAAACAATACATACCCTCATATATTGTGCATCCTAATGTCTTTTTTTTTTATTTAATGTTAGTTGGAACCTACTAAAAAATTATTTCATGACCTTCACTAGTCATGACTTGAAAAATACAGCATAACTGCACAATATTAGAACAGCGAGAAGACTAGATAAATAGAGTCACTATGTAGTGATTCTTTATGTAGGATCATCCTTTATGATAGTAAGAAACGAAAGAAACTTAGACAGTTTGGGACTTAAAGAATAGTCTCAAACTTCATGAATATAAAAGGGAAGACCCGAAGTCACTCAGAGAGCAGTATGCACATTTCATTGCAGAGATATCCTGATACAACAATCAAGGTCCATTTCTGTCTTAGTATACTCTGGTATGTATCAGTTACATCCTTGGTATTCAAAGAATAGTATAAATAAAGTTAAGTAATTTTTTTTTTGAAAGAGCCAACTGATTCCAACTTGAGCAAAATAGTTTAGATTTCCAAAACAGATTTCCAAAATTAATTAATTTAGAGTATTAAGTTAAATGTTAAAACTTAAGATACATGATATTTTAACATATATATATCAAAACCACACTTTCAAATTTCAGGGTCTGCTCTGATCCTGCCAGTTTTTTGTTTTTTGTTTTTTAATTAACAAAAATGAGTCTTTTTAAAAAAATGGTAACTCATCAAATATGGATAACAGTGCAGAGCCTTAAATGTAATGATTATCTGTTGGCTAATGTTTGAATTTGCCAACTGACCTTAAATGCAGTCTTGGGTTCTTTTTGTTGGTTGCTTTGTGTGGGATAAATTAATCCTTTGTATGCTTCATGCCGTTCATTCCTGATACGACTTTGTTGCCATTTAGGTCTACAAAAAGACTTCTGGCATTAATACAATTTACAAATCCTTTGGAAGACCCCTTTGCTTTAGTAGGGATCGTACTATTGTGGAATCAGAAAAGTTTTTTTATTTTTACAGAAAACAGACTTGTAACTATGCTTACTGACTATTTTCAGCAAATATCCTGAAAATGTGATCTGAGAGTTATTTGCTGTAATTCATGTGGTACATTAGAAACTCAGGAAAGACTTGAGAGATTAGCAAAGGACCAATGTATAAATTTGGGTTCCATCTTTAAAGCTTGAGGGGGTAGGAAGAAAACTTGGAAATAACAACTAGTACCCTGAGTTATTAGGGAGGTTTAAAAATTTTTTTTCTAATGAAATTAATTAGTGACTATTTGAACTCATGATTCTAAGAAACAACTGACTTGATTCTGAAAAGACCATTAACTTTCGTTTTGTACATAACATTTTAGACAGGGAGAAGTAGTAGGTGTAATAAAGTTTTAAGCCTTTTCTCTTGTTGCCTTGTCTTTCCTTCTAGAGATATTAATGTGCATATAGGGAAGTGTGAAAATCATAAATGTACATGGAGCTTGATAACTCCAGAAGCACCTTTGTGCCCATTTACGTTCACTGTTCCCCTCCAATGCCCTCCTCTCAAGAATTACTGTATTCAAATATTTGAGTGGTTTCTAATTTTTGTTATTACAACTAGTGCTGCTGTGACCATTACTATACACAACTTTTATTGAAAACTCACATGCATTTTGTGCAGTATATACCTAGTAGTCAAATTGCTGGGTCATGGGGTATGTGTATGGTCATCTTTAATAGATAATGCCAAACAATTTTCTAAGCATTTGCACCAATTCTCACTCCCATTATCAGTGTATTAGAGGTTCTAGTTGCTCCATATCCTTGCAAGAATATGATGATGTTTGTTCATTTTAGCCCATCTGTGTGGTAGTATCTCATTGTGGCTTTAAATGACATTTCTTTTTTGAATAATGATATGGAATACCTTTTCTAATTTATTGGCCATTTGGAGAACCTCCTTTATGAAATGCTCACTCAAGACCTTTGCTTATATTTCTATTAGGCTCTCTCTATTTTTCTCAGTGATTTGTATTCTTTATGTATTGCAGATGTCGTGTATTCTGTAGCTTACTTTTTCATGCTCTGTGGTATCTTATTGAATCATTAGCATTTTTTGAGCCCTGTTAAAGTAATCTTTGCCTGTACCAAGATCATGAAGATAATCCTCCATGTTTTTCTCCAAAAGTTTTTTTGAATTTACCTTTCGTGTTCACATCAATAAGGAATTGCGGGTTTTGTCTGTGTTAAGTGTTGTTATTTTTTTTCACATATAGATATCCATATCCCTTTGACCCAGCTCTGTTTATTGAACGAACCATCTTTACTGCACAATGGCATCACTTTTATCAAGCAAGGGGCTGTATATGTATAAATGTGCTTCTGGATTCTTTGGTTCCATTAGTCCATCTGTCTGTTTTTGAACTGGTACCATTCTATCTTACTAACTGTGGCTTCATAATCCCTGATAAGTGGTAGTATGGGTCCTCTAACTTTGTTTTTCGTAAGTGTTAATGTGACTGTTCTTGGGCTTTTCATTTTCATGTAAATTTTAGAATCAGCTTTTAATCTTACTTTAATGTAGATAGTGCTGGCCAGTGGTCCCAAATGTTTTTTGATTATGTGTTCCTGTTATTTAAAACATTCTTAATTCATTCTGCCTATATATATGTATTATTTAAATTTATAATTATAACGTTATGTACATTCTGAAGCTTGCCTGTGCTTTCTTTGGTGACCACTGATTTGGACAGTAAAAGAAGCATAATATAAAATGGCGATGGGGGGATGACCTAGTGTTTACTAGAGAGAGTACTTTTTTCCCACACACACACACACACCCTTTCTCTCTTTCTCTCACATGCCATTTTCAGTTTCATTCCAAGGCCCAATGGGATTGAATAAATGGCATATTGATTTGTGTATCAGAAGAGTTTATTGATTGATGAATCTCTAATGTTATAATGTGACCTTGGCTTAATAGTTGGGGGTTTTGTAGTGCTCCTTTTTTCTCCTGGTCCAGGCTACCTTCAGAATAGCCTCTTCCCAGTGTCAGTCTATTCCTGCAGAGAGAAAGCTCATGTAATTAGTGTTGCTTACAATCTTGTCATGAACCAGTATGTACTCCGGGCAAGGTGTGTTAACAGTCATGGTTCCTGTTTTCTGATTTGAAAAACCATTCATGCATCTAGCAAAAATACACATACAAACTTAAAAAGACTTTAAAATTGATTCAAGATGAGAATTGAAGGAAGACATAATTAACTACCAGAATAGGTAAAATGATAGTGGTAAAGTTCAGAATGGGAGATCATTTTTGGTTGAAATGACAAAGTCCTCATAGAACTGGTATTGTCTAAGTAAGATCTTGATGGTAGGGAACTGAATAGAAGGAAAGATATTCTAGGTTAAAGATTTAAACCAAAGTAAAGGACAATAGTGAGGAAAAGGGCCAGAAAGATAAGTTGTGGGAATCTTTCAAAGCCAGTCTGTTAGGGTTTAGATATTAAACCAGGAGTCAACCTTTTTTGGCTTGTTTTCTTCAGCAGATGCTACAGTTGTAGTCCTGGGGGAATAAAGTTTTGGTGGCTACTATCAAGCCATGGAAAGGAATAATGTGATTGCTGGCTTTAGAAAGGCCGCTAAATTACTTAGTCATTTAGCACATCAATGGGAATCTCTGCCATTGGTATTTGATGAAGTTCAGTCTCAGAGTGTGACATTAGGAAAGCTGGGACACAGGGGTCCATGTTGAGGATGTTAATCAAAAGTTCCAAGTACTAAGTCCTAAGGACCCAGGAAATGGTAGTAGTGGAAAGACCATAAAGCAGTAGACAATCCCCAACCATATAGCCAAAAGGGTCATGGGACCCTGATGGATTTGGGTATGTATGGGCATTGGCAGTGGAGGAATCACTTCCAAAACCCAGAGTTCAAGAGAGGATCCAGAGAGAATGGTAAATTGTTTATCAAGTTTAAAGTGAACAGTTAGGAATGATATAAGGAGCTCTTTGATGTTAGGAGTGCATATAGAACAGAGAATACCCAATTCAGGGATTTGGAGGGGAAAAGATTCTGGTTAGGACTTCCAGAGAGTGGGTAATGAAGTGCAACATGTCAGTTAAAAAGAATAGGAAGGTATTTCAGGAGGGGCAGTTGGGTTTAAATCAAAGTTGAGTTTGTAAGAGAGGAGACTCAGATTTGAAGATTGAAAAGCAAGAAGGAAGCAAAGGGAAATTGAATACATAAGAGAGATAATTGATGGGGATGCAAAAGTGGTTAACATCCTTTTTTATATGGTAGAAAACTCTAGTGAATGCTGGTAGGAGGTCTGTGATAGAAAGTTTACTTCTCTACCCCGAAGAATGTTTTACAGTATCCGGAGAAACTGAAACTAAGCTTAACATGAAAAAAAAGTGCTATTAAGCAGTTGTTTCATTTTTTTCCCCTTCATTCCTTTTCCTTCCAAGTGAGAAAACAACTTAGGTGTTTGGACATTTTATATAGTTCCTCTTATTTAGGGAGTGTTGGTGCCTTACACTTACAAGGTTAAATAAATGTTTGCTGAGTGACTTAGTGAGTGCTAGTGGATTGTATTAGTGTTGGTTTTCCCTTTGGAACTTGTGTGCATTCTCATCTGAGGGAGTGTCCTCCAGTCTAAAATTAAATTATAATAGTCTTACTTAGTATTTAAAATAGAATTTTGTGAAGTGTTCTAATTTTTCTTTGTCTGTTGGGGAACATGGGTAAGATTGGTAACTTGTTTGATCATTCATTGATTTTTATCGTATGTCAGTTATTTTTGTCCTGCATTTGAGCTGAAAACCCAGAGTTCAAGAGAATATTATTTCATTCAAGGCTTTTTAAAATCTCTTACTTGATGTGAATGCTTGTCTGATATTTCCTTCTCTGTGATGCTTGTGGAGTAAAAGCCAACATGGTTCCCTGTGTTATACTTAATTCCCTTATGCTCCACCCTGCTCTACTGGTGAGAATTTCAAGAAGGAATAATATTTCATTCAAGACTTCCATGAATTCATTCTCACACACTCCCACTGTGGGCTCTGGTCAGAACTTTCTTGTATGGTTTTGCCAGGGGTTAAAGAATGTAAGTCTCACACATAGAAAGCATTTCTTGCAAGCTGAGAATACTAGCAGAGAGCAGCTAATGTATAGAAATCTGAAGAGTAATTGGAAAAAGGGTCAATTGTGAATGTTAGCCTCTCTCTGTACTAGTTATCTATACCTATGTAAAATATTATTCAAGACCTAACAGCTTATAATAATCTCACAGTTTCTGTTGGTCATGAACTTGGGAGCAGTTTTAGGTAGGTGGTTCTGGCTCAGAACATCTTGCAAAGTTGCAGTCAAGGTAACCAGCTAGGGTTATTGTTATCTGAAAGAGTGACTTGAGCTGTAGGATCAGCTCACTCACATGCCTGGCAAGTTGGTGCAGGCTGTTGGCTAGAGGCCTCACTCAGTTCCTTGGGGCTGCTTGAGTGTCCTCATGACCTAGTACTTGCTTCCCTCTGACGCCTCCCCGGATGTGTGATTCACAGGAAAGAGCAAGGAGGAGCCATGATGCCTTTCAGGACCTGGTTTTGGGAGTCATTAAGTCTAGCCCTCAATCAAGGGGAGGCGAATTAGGTCCTACCCTTTGAAGAGAGAGGTATCAAAGAATTTGTGGAAATAACCTTAAAATAACCACAGCCCCTAATTGCTGGGCTGATGCCTTTACATTAGTTACTTCATTATAAAGCTTGTTTTGTTATTCCCTGTTTGGAGATTTTGGCAATGGATTCTAACTGATACCATGAAAGTTCTTAAGTTGGAAAGGATGTAGGTATGTCTCCCTGCTCTCCATGTCACCCATCTTTTCACAGTTCTGTTAGCCATAGAAAATGTCAGCTGGAAAATATAGTAATATGGTGTAATATCTGGCTTTCATCTTCAACAGGAATTCATTGCTCATAAGCCCTAGTTCTTTATGAGCAAAATGTTTTATTCCAAGCTCTGTTCTATTGTATCTTGAATTTTGATTTGCCAACATAGTTCTGATGATTTAACCTAGATTATTTGTAAATATATATGCTGAAGAGTGGCTGTTTCTCCGATTCTTTGTTTTGCTTTCTCTTGTAATAGTAGGAAGTGGAATAGCCTTGTTTTAATATGCAATTAAGCAATTATGTGTCAGAGTTTTGATGGAAGAACATTTGAATTGAATCCAGATTCCATGTTTAAGGTCATTCTTAAAAGTGAAGTTTGGGGTTATTCTTACCTTTATATCGACAGACCTGAGAGATGAGACAAGGAGAAAAGCTAAAATTCTTAGGAGTTTTGTACTACTCAAACAGTAATTTCAAAGAAAATTCTTTTGTAGTTACCAAATTAGCTTTGAATTAATTTTCCCATATTCAGCTTTGTCCTCTTAATGTAGAAGATCCTTCATTCTGATCTCTTCTCTACCTTCATTTGTTTTATAAAGAGTAGTAGGTACTGTTCCACCAGCCTGTCCCCTAAATACAACTTCCTGTCTGAGGAAAAGTAATGAGCATTGACTTAGTTAGCTACATGTTGTCTTTTTCGTGGTAAGGCGTCTCAGAACACATCCTCTCTGAGTCATATTCAGCAGTCTACCCAATTCTCTTCTCTTCCTTCCCTGCCATGAATGTGAAGGAATCTGGACAACAAGCTCTTTTTCCTCCCAATGTGACTATAAAATCCTTACTCTCATGTAGTATACTGATTTGAATTCTGTATTATAGACTTCAAGGAAGTATCATTTTCATAAACTGGTTTTGGAATGATACAGAAACATCAAGGATCCAAGACCTCTGGCTGATGACACAGATCAGATGACAGGGGTGTTTTGAACAAGTTGAAGGCTTTTTAAAATCTCTTCTCTTACTTGACGTGAATGCTTGTCTGATATTTCCTTCTCTGTGATGCTTGTGGAGTAAAAGCCAACATGGTTCCCTGTGTTATACTTAATTCCCTTATGCTCCACCCTGCTCTACTGGTGAGAATTTCAAGAAGGAATAATATTTCATTCAAGACTTTCATGAATTCATTCTCACACACCCCCACTGTGGACTCTGGTCAGAACTTTCTTGTATGGTTTTGCCAGGGGTTAAAGAATGTAAGTCTCACACATAGAAATCTTTCTTTTTTCATTTTAATCTTGTTTTGCTTAGAAGAATAAGACAAAATTCTGTGCTACACTGTGACAAGAAGTGTATCTGTAGGAAATAACCACTTAGTCATCTTTTGGGGAGGCAGAACAGATTTTATACCATGTCCAGTTAAATGTCATGTTAAAGATGATTAGCAGAAACAGAGTACAGGTATCCCCCTCTTTTTGAAAGTTTGCGTGATGCCACTTTGCTTTTACAAAAGATCTACATTAGTACCTACTTCCACTAACTGAAAGAAATCCAAAGAGGGTTTTCACTTTTACAAAGAAAGGTGAAAAGTGAGAATAGCGTTCAGCATTTATTTTGCAGTGAGTTGATACAGAAGCAGCGTGAACCCAAGCAGGAGAGGGCCCCACCAAGCTCCTTCCCAGGGAACTGCATTCTGCATCTCAGCTTCAAGCTGCCATAGCTTTGAACCATGTCTGTGAGCATGTGTGCTTTATCTCGATCTATTTTGTGCATCTGTTAGCAAGATGTGTCCTAAGATATCAGAAAAGCCTAAGAGAGCTTATTGTTTGAACGTTGAAATGCTCAAAATTTTTCCATATAAATTAATGGTAATTGTTTCTTCAGTTCACTTAGGAAAGTTTGTAACTTTCCTAAGTTTCAGCTTAGGAAAGGTTGCATAGAAATATTCTACCTTCAGGTAGCCATGGGAAAAGCTCTAGTGGTACTGATTCCATCTCCTATCTTAACCTCAGTGAAACTGTTGTCATAGTAATGGTCTACTTAGGTGCCATGTAGTGAAAGCTTTATAAACACTACAGCTCTAGTGAGCCACTAGCTAGCTCATAGAACTTGGGGGCATTTCAGATTTTGCAATTTAAACTAAAATAAATCAAAAGGATCTAAATATAACTGTTTTGAAGAGAGTGTGGTATGTGTTTAAGTTTTAAACACAGTTCTCTGTTAAATGATTAGCTTTGACTGGCTATTGATGAAGAATCCCACAAACAGGAAGTTTTCAAAACTTCTGCTTTATGTTAATTTGTAACTACAGCATCGTATCTGTTGTCATTTTCTGAGATGAGAGCTGACTATACCCCTCATGGAAAGCTATGGAAAGCTCTGGGAAGCCACTGTGTTAAGGGTTTTTCTGTATTTTATTTTCACCTTCTTTGATCACTTAAACTATTTGTGAAAATAGAATCTTAGTCTAGCAGTTGATCTATAAACTTTATTTAAAGTGAGAACTTTTTTCTACATTTAAGTTTGATATATTACTTAAGAATTAAAGTAGAAATGAGAACTTTTCTACATTTAAGTTTGATATATTCTTTAAGAATTAAAGTAGAAAATTTCTAAGTCATGAAAACCTAATGTGACTAATAAGCATTATTCTAATTTTAACCAAGAAGAGCTAAGTATGGCCCTTTGTTAAATGGGTAAGTTTGTATCTGAGGGGAAAACATCTGTGTGTTTTATGTGCTACACTGTGACAAGAAGTGTATAGCTGTGTGGCCTACCATCTTGCTGTGGTTATTTTCACTTGAGGCTTTTGCATGGTGCTAAAAGACTACAAAAGCCTAACTTCACTACTGTGCACATAGTGTGGTGCTGGCAGCAAGACACACACAGATGCCAGTGCCCACATAGTAACAAGACATTCAAGAGCATGAGAGACAACAGAGTAGCAAAACCTGTGACCCGATTATAACAATCACATCTCTCATAGTGTAACACTCTCTTTCTTTTTTCTAATTTGTTTTAGGCTGGAGTAGATTAAAGAAGTAATGAACCTTCTGTTCTGTCCCTACCCTGCCAAGACATCCTACACAATGGTGTTTAAGGTGTCCTTTGGGTTCTTCTGTATTAAGCATTAAATTCTTCTGTAACTAGCAGTGTCTAGCAGTCCATGTCATTATGTGAAGGGAACGTGGGTAGTGTTGTACCAAGGACAACCTGTTCTATGGAAGACTTAATGGAACCAATGTTACTAAAAAATCTGGAAAAATATAGATTCACTAATACATAGTGGGAATAGTCAGGGTTTTTCTAAAGTTAAGGCTGTTTGTGTTGAGCATTTTAAGCTAGTGAGGTGTTTTTTTTTTTAAATCTGTAATCAGAAAGCTACAAATCACCTTGACATAGTTATTCCCAGTGAGATCTTAACCTAGCTCATACAAGACAAGTGAACATCTAATATAGGAATGACCAGCCCTGGAAATAGAAGTATTATTAGACTTTTTCCAGAAAAGTATTGCAAATAACATACTGTACTAAAATGACAGTGAATGTTGTATCCCTTTCTTCTTAATAACTGCAGTGTTGAAAAAGTAATTTGAGGAAATGTTCATTCTTTTATTTTTCACCTTTATATTCTAGGAATGAAATAAGAAACAGGCTTCTCTTGGATTTTGTCATTTGAGAATACTTAAAATGAGGTTGACTGAGATCCCAGACAGCAACATTGTTTAGATACTGCTCTTTAGAAGTTAGTAAAGAATTCGAAATTCTTAGGTCAGCTACTGCAGCTACCTCCGCCACCGGGGTAGCCTTGTACCCACAAGCCAGCAGCCCTAAATTACTCCTATAGCTGGATGACATGAGCTGTTGTTAGACTTGTGTTATCCCTTCTCTCACCCTGCAGGAGGGGCAAGGGGAGCTGCTGCTGCTAATCAGAAGTGCACTTTTGGAAAACAAGAAAATTGACTACATTTTTTTTACCTTCATCTGTGCATTAGCAATAGATACTTTTGGTAATATTCTTAGCTATTTAGTATTCAGTGTTGAAAGAACAGGTAATACCTAGTCTAATTATCTTCATAGTGGTCCTCACACTAGCATTCAGATGATTATGAATGTAAACGTGAGAGGTAGGTGAACTTCAACGCAGATGCTAGCTAACATAAAGATGAGAATACAGTAATGCTGAAAATATCTACCAGGAAGTTAAAATTCTTTTCTGGATAATAACATCTAGAGAAAAAGGTCAAATGTGTGTCAAAGCTATATAGGCCCAGCATTATGATAAAGAATTGTGAAGACTTCTGTATTGTGTGAGTAGAAACCACCGAAGACCACCCAATTCTTCTGGAGCCAGTTAAAGCCTTTCAGTTTGTTCATGACCATTATGTAGAAGTTGCTGATTGGTTCATGGAAGCAGATTATGATACACATGTCCTAGTAGGCAACTTGAGATGGCTTCTCTCAAGCTATGATCCTGAAGAACCTATCCTCTTCAGGAGAAGTACTGAACAAAGGAAGAAGCCTTGAAGATATTTGGTAGTGGAAGCTTTTGGTCCTGGGATTACAACTGTTCTCTGCAGAGGGTCCTGGTTACTACTGTTCTTGCAGTTTGTGTTCTTGACCCTAGGACAATGTACAGTTTGACTCTATTGTGCATTCATCTTTGTCCATATGGCTATTTAGGTTATCAACCTGCCTTATTTAAGAAACCAGTAAAACAAATAGTAAACAAGTCAAGAATGAAGATCAAAAGATAAAATGTCTAAGATTGCACCAAAGAAAGAACTACAGCTGCAGTGTAGAGCTGAAGTCCTACTGACAGGTTCTTGTGTGTGAACAGTCCATACATTCAAATCTTTCATGTGAATGACTGTAAACTGAAGCTCTAACATGAGCTCTGAGTCTGTTTAAATGTTACAGTAATATAAATGAATAATTTTAAATGGTAATCAGATAGGGGAACTAAAGAGATCATTGTTTCCTGTTTCTGACAATTTGCATTGATATTGCCAAGTAAATTAAAACTGCTAACCTTGATAGAACCACACTACTTTGTTAGTATATACACATGATGCTAAGCAGATCTGACTTAAAATACTGTTGGCCACTGAGGCATGGTTTTTAGCTCAAGACATGAGTTTGTGTCCATGGTATAATAAATGAACCAGACTCCCCCATATATACACATAGTGTTTGTCTAATGAAACTTATGCTGTGACTATTTACAAATAACAGTATGTCTTCCAGAGAGAGAATTGGAAATGACATTGGAATTCTTCACTGTATTACACATTAGATTCTAAGTAGTGGTTAATTATTTGTTAGACCTAATATTTGCTAGGAAGAATGTCTTTAAGTCAAATGTTTGATATGTGACATGTTTGCTTACATTAAACATAATTGTCAGTGGCACTAATTTGCATTTTTGTTTTTTAGTCTCTGGTTTTCAGCAGCCACTGTAAAGCCGTAAGTGGCTACTCAGACCAGGTCATCCATCAGCGGAGATCAGCTACTTCCTCGCTTCGTTGCTGCCTGCTTACTGAGCTGCCATCTTTTTTGTGTGTGGCCAGTCCACGAGTAAGTGCCACAGAAGGGAAGAGACAAAATAGATGGTATTTGAGAAGTAAATCAACCTTGAAGGGATCCATTTCTTAAACAGAACTGTTTTAAGCTGTTTGGGCTTTGAGAAGCGTATAAATCCTCAGTATTTAGGAAGATAATCCATGGTCCTGGCTTTCCTAAGAAAGCACTTCTTGCTTTGAATTGGGTTGGTTTGAGAACAGTTGTATGGTAGATAGCAGTGGCTTCTTGCCCTGACCGCATCTCGCCCCTGTAGTCCCTCTTATTTAGTTAGGGGCTTTCATCTACCATGGGAGCAAGCCATCTGTCAGGTAGATTATCACCCAACAACCGGGTCAGGGACAGTAGACTATTCGAAAAGGAGAGGGAACCAATTGTCACCTGCATTGAGGTTTTTGAGGGTTTTTCAGAGGAGGGGGCCAGATTGGGAGGGAGATTTGATCTGGACTAATCACTGCAGTACAGTCTCCAGATAACAAAAGGGAGCAATACTCCAGCATCAAGAAATTCCCTAGTTGGCTTTCTTTCACTTTCCTCAGCAGCCCTGTCTGGACTGTGGTTTACAACTATGTTCCTTCTGAAAAGCAACTGTTGTGCCATATTCAACATTCTGCAGTCATAATCTTGTTTGCAGATTGGGGGTAGTTTCTTTGTGGTTTCAACTTTGAACAGCTGTTAGATCCTTCCTAATACCCAGTTTGTCAAAACAGGGCACTCTGGTGATTGTCAACAGCATCATTGCAAAGGCTCCCCTTGGCACACTGCAGTTGTTTATGTTGCTTACATCCTTTATTCTCTTTTGTGTCTTTATCAATCAGAACCAGACAAAAACTTTCTTAAAACCATGAAGGAGTGTATGAAAGGAGAGAGGCAGAGTAGAGATATGGCCAAATTCTGTGATTAGAGCAAAGAACAAGTTTCTGTCTTCCCAGGTTGTTTCCTTCTGCTGTAAGGGGCAACTTTAAGTTAGCCAAAATATTCTAAGAGGCTGATATTTCTTATCCATCTGTGTTTTTACCTTGTATTCTCCATTGACTGCAGTAGCAAGACTACTGTTTTCACAGTTATATTTCTTCCTTAGTGGAATTTTTACCATTCATATTGGCTTGCATCCTTTATTATCAAAGATCAGAGTCTGGCAGAGGGTCGAAAGAAAGGTGATGAAAAGAAATGAGGTGCTAATACTCAACCCCATTGACTCCCACCTGCCTAAATTTCTTTCTGCTGATCCTGTGCTACATGGACTTGATTCCCTGGCTACTATCAACTTTAATTTGTGTTGGCTCTCGAGAAAGTATGTGACTTTTGTATGTGTCTAGTTCTTCTAAAGCATTCATGGTTTTTGAAGCTTAAGTTAATGCTGAGAAATGCAACTTTATCTAGGAATCATCTAAAGTCAAGTGCTTCCTTAGGGAGCAATCTTCAGGCTTCATAGTTGTGTGATTTATTTCGTTCTCATTCTCTCAGTCTGATGTACAGATCAAAAGGCCATATTTCTGAGAGAGGGATGTTAAGAGATTTTTACATCTTATATTCCCAGTGTTTTATAGAGACAATAAAAAGAGAACTGCCTTGAACTGTATTATATTTGTACTACTTGAGTGTTGTTTTCTACAGAACCCAAAGTCTAAAACTATTTCCCTGAATAAAAATATTTAAGTTTCCGTAAAGAATAATAAATGTAGCTTGAAGAAGACTCTGATAGCATAAAGGTGTGTGGTAGCAGGGGACAGGAGAAAACTTTTATCGTTTGCCTGAAGGGCTCCTCCCCTTCACCCTCCTTTCCTACTCAGTCCCTCTCCCCATGGTTTTTCACATAGCATGTGCTAAACCTGAAAATGGGACTGATTACACCATGGTTATAAGGACAGACACAAGAGTTTTAAATATGTCTAAATTTTTTATATACTTAAAACCTCTTTTCTCATCAGACCACCTTTCATGAGATAATGGTGATTTCTAACCCATCTGTGGTGGGAAGAAACTAATTTCCTCTGAATCTCAACCCTGGCCTTGAGTCAACACAAATTAATTTTCCTGGCACATGCTATGAAAACTTTTGGGTCAGTTCAGGAAGAACTATGCCACTAAGGAAGGAATCACAGGAGCCATTTTCTCTTTGGCTGAGGAAATTTTGCAGTTAATAAACTAAGACCCTGGGAATACATCTTACCAAAAAACTGAAGCGCTTGGAGTGGTCACGCTTCCTAGAGCTAGAACAGGAATGTACATGCCCTCAGGAAGGACGCGCAGAATGCTTGATAAGACAGCCCGTGACGATACTATAGTTGTAGTTTAGGAATTTAATGGAGCAAGAAACCGGGGTTAGCTCATATGAGACTGAAGAGCATATGCATTTCCATTTGGGGGAGGGAAGAATGGTATATCATGCTTCATCTCCCCCTGCTTCTGAGCAATCAGGAAGGCCACTTGGTGTTAGAACTGGTGGATGCTGTCTAAGAGCTGACTTGGAAAGCACAGTTTAAGCAGAAATTGACTTAATTGCCTCCTTTTGTATCTCATGAGTTCACTGCTTACGTACTTACAATATGACATTCTATGATTCTGCATGTATCTTGATCCAGGGCTCCTGCCAAAGAAGCTTATCAAAACATTAAAAAATATTCCACTAGGAGCTGTGCCTTGCAAACCTCCCAGCTTTCAATCCTAGATTTGGACGGAGATCAGCAAAATGAAATTGGAAAATAGGTGAAAGTTTACAACTGAAAGAAGTTGTTTTGTTTTTGAACTATAGGAGTGCCTAGAAATGAGTTCTAGGCAGGAAAAACATTTTTCTCTTGTCACTGTTCTTCCCCTATCCTTCATGCAGTTTCTAGCTTTTGATTTTTCATCTTGAGAGGACCAGAGACTTTATATATAACTCCAGTATAAGTTCTTCTTTTCCACAGAATAAACAAAGAAAAAAATCAGAGCAGTTATCTTTGAGTATAAAAATTGGTCAGTATGAGTCTATCATAAGAAAAGATTAAGTGTGCTTTACTCATGCAAGACGGTTCATGTTTGAGATGCATAGAACTGGTCATACTACTATAGTCCAGACCAGACCATTGCTTCTTAAACCATTTTTATGACAGTATATAGCCACCTTTGATGGTGAGGTTCTGGGACTCATACCTTATATGGTAGATGTCAGCTCTAGTCTAGTATCTACTGGGCTACTGTCAGAACAAGCCACAGCAGGGAGAAACCCAGTTTTTATCCATCTGCTCTGTATTTCGGTTTTTATATGCCTGTGCACAGCCTCTAGTAGGAAAAATGAGTTAACTTGGAGGCAAGAGAGCAAACTACTTTCGGTGGTAAAGGTGATAAGAAATTACCAAAACCTGCTCCTGGTACTGTGTAGGTAAACATGTTTGTATGTGAGTCTGCCTGGGTTTTGGAGCTCCTGGGGCCCAGCTTGCTGTGACCCTCTGTAGCTTTGCATCTGGACCGTAGATGGCACTGCTCTCTAACAAACTCAGTTCAGCTGCAAGTCAGAGTAGTGGAATCTGTGGTTATTCGTAAATGGTGCTCTTTTTCTGGTTTTGGTATCCTCTACTCCCCAGCAAGAGGCACCTGCAGCCCTGTAGTCAGCAAGCTGTTAATGTACCCCAGGCAGTATTTCTCAAGGCATGGCCTGAGATGCAGGGATACTCTCAAAAACCTAGATCAATATCTGCATTTGAGGTAAGTTCCTAAGAAAGTTCTTAGGCATACCAAAACTTGACAACCATTGCCTTAAAAATGGGCATGAAAATGGAAAAGTTAATAGCAAGATAGATATTCCTAAATGTCTAACTTCCAAGAAATAACAGAAACAATAGACTTAACTAGGAACAGCAGGGTTTTATTTTCAGATATCTCCCAACACCTCTGCCCTTTCTCCTTATAGCCATCTACCCTATCTCTTGGTTTAGCTCCAAGGTTGTTCTGAACAAGGTACTGCTTATAATGGGACTTAAGCATTTTTACCAACCTGGGCTTGCAGATAGCCACAGCCTCCAAATTTATTTTTATTAAAGTATTGATATATAATCTTATGAAGGTTTCATGTGAACAACATTATGGTTTCAACATTCACCCATATTGTCAAGTACTTACCCCCCCACCATTGTAGTCACTATCCATCAGCATAGTAAGATAATGTAGAGTCACAGCTTGTCTTCTCCATGCTGTACTGCCTTCCCTGTGACCCACCTATATTGTGATTATGAGCTATAGTGCCCCTTAATTCCCTTCTCCCTCCCCACCCATCCTCCCCAACCCTCCCCTTTGGTAACCACTAGTCCCTTCTTGGAGTCCGTGAGTCTGCTGCATAGCTTCCAGATTTTAACTAAAAGTAACTCAAGCTCCTTGTCAAATGATTTGACAGATTGTATCAGAGTACACAGCTGCTTAATAGAGTGGGACACCCAGATTGCTAAAGGAGGATAAAGCCTAAGTTTCTAAATTGGCAGGAGCTTTCTATTCCATTGGGGGGAAGTTTTTGAGTGTTGTACCTTGTGGTGAGGTAAGAATCTGTGTATGGCCTCTGCCCTAGCCAAGAAATGAATCTACTACTCTTTAGCAGTTGCTTTCTTTACCCCCATAGAGCTTTGCCATAGATGTGTTAAAGATAGTTTTAAATGTACCGGGCAAGTACTTTTTAGTTCTTTAATGATGACTGACTAGCTCCAGTTCCCTTTGCCTCACCATCCTGTGTATAGCTAAAAGAATTCTACTGAAAGCACTACCTAGCATGAAGGGAGGTGGCAGACTGATCATATATATATACATCTGTGATAGCATTATTCCTGACCTAGTATTCCAGTTTGTCCGCACACTCAAGCACTCTTTGGATCCTTAGTTTGTTGCAGGCTCATGTAAGAGGTTGGGCTTTTACCTGGGAAAGCTCACTATGTCGGTTATTAGGAACAGCTTAATTTGTCAGAACGGGGAAGTTAAAATCACTAGCCTTAAGAATTACCCACATTGGTCTGATTTCAAAGTTGAGGTTCAGAAGGCTTCATGAATATGAAGTGTGAAAGAATCATCTCGTACGAATTTTTCACTGCAGGTCACTGCAATGCCATTGGATTCTTACTGCAATGACCCAAGTGCAGAACATGAGCAACGAGTGCTGAAGGAAGGAGGGAGTCTAGCAGCCAAGCAGTGTTTGTTGAATGGGGCCCCTGAACTGGCGGCACACTGGCTAAATCGGCGATCTCAGTTCTTCCCGGAGCCAACTGGAGGACTGTGTAGCATCAGGCCTCAGAATGGCTGGTCTTTCATCAGGATTCCAGGTGAGTCTTACATTCTTTTGGGATATGTTCCTAGCTTTGGCAAGGGACCAGAGAGTATACTCCATGTGGCTGTTTTAGGTATTTGGAATTCAGAGTTCTTTGGGGTTTCTGTTTCCTTTTGTCCTTGGTAACTTACAAGTAAGAATACAGATAAGAATACTTAAGTAATTTGTGACTTGAGAGAGAAGTGTATTTTTTATTTGTTGCTTAAGTATTCTCCTTTGGCAAGCTTATTGCTGAGAAAAGAATGCCTGTCTTTAAAAGGGGAAGGAGGTGGGGGTGCGTGGCATAGAAATAAACTTGGTCAGAAAGCTCCAGGTCGGGTGAGTGCAGCTGTCTTGTGCCATTGCCAATGGAATGAATGAGAATGTCGTCACTCATAGAAAGACCCATCTAAGTAGCATAAACAGTGTCCTGCACGAAGCACTAGAGATCTGAATGATAACCAAAAGAAAAACAGTATGTTTTGTGCCAAAATACTAGCAGATTCCCAGACCTCCTAGGGTCAAGGTCAAGGGTTGAAAGGAAACTGGGTTTTCATCTTTGCTTTAATGAGACTACTTTTAAGGAAACCAAACACAGGGTTCATAAGCTTATGTTCTTTGCTTTTACACCTGCTGGCAAGCTGGAGTGGTAACTTAACTACTGTGTTATTTTGGGTTGTGCAAAATCTCTGATACTTCGATTATGTTCATTCCAGGTTTAGTGTTAACTTTTTGTCAAGTGTTAAGGGACTTTGGTCAACCTGATAGTAACTTCAGGGTGCTTTGAACTGGAAGATGCCATTATGCATATATAAGAGCAATATTATTTATATATGGCCTCATAGCTGATTTAGAACACATGAAAGCAGTGAGTGAAGGTATATTGTTGGAAAGCAAAAGGAAAGCTCAAGTGTAAAAAAAGCAGGCCTTAGTAGTAGTAGAAGGAATAAAGGAATAAAATCTAGCAGGCATGGAGGCCACGAATCCCAGGCAGAAGATGAGCACAGGTATTGAAAGAAGCAAGACACCTTACTTCTTCTCTCCCTTCTTCATTCTAGCTCCTAAATTTCCAGTACAGGAGTAGAAGGCTTATTGCTGGCTCTGTGGGAATCTCTTGTGGCTTTTCCTGTTCTTTGAAAGAAAAATGGGCCTTGTTTAAATAGCAGGAAGTGTCTGAGTTCTTTTTGCATCGATAAAAAGCAACAGCCTCACTGGCTGTTTACTGTGAGAACCAACCAGCTCCTCACTGACCCCATTGTACTTTGTAGACTGGCTGGTGCAGGGCAGTGAGGGGTTGGGGTGGGGGTGTCACTGGAATCTGCTTTTTATCCCTCTTTCCTCTATACTTGCTTTTATATTTTCTGTTTCCTGGGGAAGGGTTAGTTCCATCATACTGCTTGAGAGACTGACCAAAGTCTAGATTGCACACACCTTGAATGCGTCTCCATGTTTTACCAGGAAAAAGATCTACAATCCCTGCATAAGTCTCCTGTCCTTGGAAAAAGGAGATAATTTCATGTTATCCTAATTTTACTGCCATGGGATATATTCATTTTGTCTCTGAGCAGGATTTTATACTGCAATCAGTAAGAACTTGTATCTAAGTAAAACTGTAAGATTGTACCATAGGATTGTAGGGAATATTGTAAGAAAGTAGGATAGGTCTGGTCAGCATTTTCTGAGCTCCTTTTTTACAGAAAGAGCTGGGCATGGGTTTGACTTGGCAGAATCAGTTTAATTTCTGGAGAATTTCTCTCTTCTTGGTTCTAAGCCCTGCTTAGCAACAGGTGGTGTGCTCTTGTCCAGTGCAACTTTGGTATCTACTGAAAATTGGGGTAATGGATGCCAGGCCCAGAAGTATACAGAGCCTACACACCAGTGTATGCAGAGAAAGAAAACCTGGTTTTTTGGGTTTTTTTTGCATACCTTCCTAAGGACAAATCCTGGAGGCTGACTTCCTCTGTCTAGCATGCTCACCAGAGAAGCAGAAATACTGTTGATTGCTTAAAGTGTTTGAAGATTATTGCTGAAGTCTTTCTTCTTAGGCCTTTTTCTTCAGGGCAATCCAAAGAAATCCATTCCATCCACTTTCACCTTCCTCACCTACACATTAACAAGCTAACAACAGGTACTATGTAGTGCTTCTTTCAGGCGCATCACAGGTCTATCCCTGTAAGTATACATACATCTTCATCTCTGAGCTTTCTTAATCTTAGCATCAGTTCATGCATTCTGATTAACAATGTAAAGTAGATGTTGGAAGCAGGAATGTGTGAAAACCATCACATCATGATTTTTAGATAAAGCTTTTCAAAATTCAGATACGAGACATATTTGTATATGCTTAAATGTTTGCGTTGAGGGAGTATCTATGAATGGAGAGAGAAGATACGCAGGCTGTAGAAATCTGATGAGCTTAGCTTGCCCACTCTCAGTGAGTGACTGAAAAATATATGGGCTTCTTTTTTTTCTTACCTTCCTGTGCTTTTAATGAGAAAAGAAAGAAACTTACTGTCTAAAGTTGGTTGGTAGCTCTGTGGGGGATGTTTAGGAGCTATTAAAATTGAGGGACCCCAGGGAATCCAATTAAAGTAGAAGGGTAATTGTGACAAGAAGAAAACCTTGAAGTTGTTATGAAAGCGTTGCTGCCTGATCAGACTTGGAATTTATACAGGCCTCCTTGTCTGGTGCCAGGGAGAGGACTTAGCAGTTGATTCTGTCCCAGCTGCAGTCATTTGATTGTGTTGGTAAGGAGACCAACAAAAAGAAGAGCATTTCAATAATCTAAACAGGACCAAACAAAGAGGCTGAACAAAGGTGTGTGCCACAGCATCAGGGAGGGGGTGGTAAAGGGAGAGATGTGGCCTGGCAGCGTTCCGAAGGTGGGAAAAGGCAGGCTGCAGTGCAGAGAAGTAAATAAACATCAGGACCTGTGGCTTTGTAGCAAAAACAGAGGGGCTGATGATTTGTTATGGTGCTGTCAGCACATCCGTTCTTCTTCAGTTTATACAATAATTGTACACTTGGCAAATACTGGCAAACACAGAGAAATAACTGTTGAGAACTATTGGATTCCTCTCAGTAAGCCTTTGCAGTTCAGGGGGAAAAAACCATAGGTTCAAACCCTGAAACCGAGATAAGACAGTATGTTTTTCTAACAATTTTCTTTTTTACTTTTAGCCATCTGTTATCTATGTAATATCTCTAGCCTTTCCCTTTTTGTGTCCCATAGCTACTTCCCTATATACTTTTAAATCTCCCAGTCCCTTAAACCTCATCTCTCCCCTTCTTAATAGCAGCAGTTGTTCAGGGCATGTTTATGGACCAGTCTGGAAACAGGAAACTCTGCTTCCTGAAATATGATGGGAGTTGAATGATACTGAATGGATAGGATGAAAAATTGTGAGTTAATTCTGGCTGAAATGCCTTTTTTTTTTTTAATGGAAAGAGAAAGGAGAAAGCACAAGTAAAAGCAGCTTCCATTTCACAGAAACCCATAGTCAGTCTTTCTGAGAAGCTGAACAAGCCTACGCCTTTATTAAATTACTGTTTAGGATAATGACATTTACCAGCCAGCCTGTTTGAAATCGTCCAGGAGAGAGAGTTTTGTTTTTTTAAAAAAGGCAAGAGTGGGTATGTTTATTTGCATTTCTTGATGTTTAAGTGGCTCCAGGGATAGGCAGGAACAGTCCTTGTTACTCTGCATTCTCATGTTTTCAGGAGGCAAACCATTTAACCACAGAACCAAGAGAAACAGGTATCTAGAGATAGGATGAACAAAGAAAAAACAGATTTCTTAGATTACATACAGCAAATATGATGTGGACATCACTCTTAGGTGTCTGTGTGTGCCTTCTATCCACTGTGTAAGGATGTACAGCAAGGAAGCTTTCAAACGCTTTAGCTGCTGTCTGATGGGGAACTGTCAGTTGGAAGGGAACCTATACCTCCCTCTTTCAGGGTATTTCTTCCTGGATCATGATTTAACAGGGTGGACTTATTTCTCTATAGAATTTCCTTTCATGATGACAAGCATCCTAACTGTAGTAATTTTGGCTGCATACAGCTTTGCAGTGAGTGATTTTGCTACTTCAGTTAAATACAGTTTTGCCCTCCCTGCTTTTCTTCTCCCTAGGCAAGGAGAGCCTCATCACTGACAGTGGAAAGCTGTATGCCCTTGATGTCCTGCTGACTCGACTCAAGTCTCAAGGACATAGGGTCCTTATCTACTCCCAGATGACCAGGATGATAGACCTGCTGGAGGTAGGAGAAGGAACCTTGGCGGATCTAGGACACCTTGACTTGCAGGAATGCTTAATAGGAACCCCAGACTCATATTTTTGTGAGTTTACTGTCTATAAAGGGAGAAAAAGCAGCTCCTGGCAGATGTGAGAGTATGCAAAGAACTTTTGTCTCTCTCCCTATACCTATGAAGTAGAGCACCACCTACTCCCCTCCTTTACTATGGAAGAAATTCCCTAATTTTAAAGTAGATCAGAGCCTAGGAATTTCTTGAAAAGTCCTCTGAAATTCTGTGTGGAAAACAAGATTTGGGATTAGTTCTTCATATAAAAAACCCAAGAGCAGCTATTCAACCTGAGTTAATGTAGTGGTTCTCAACTTGAGAGTCTCCTGGGGGAGCTTTAACAAATACTGATGTCTGGTCCCATCCCCAGAGATTCTTATTTAATAAGTTTTGATGAAGCCTAGTCATCAGGATATTTAAAAGCTCCTGAGGCGATTCTATTATCCAGAGTTGACAACCACTGGATTACCGTGAAAGATACAGCCGTGGGTAAGGTTTACAGCATTCATCCTGGTGCAGGGCAGCCTTGCTACTTTAGTTCCTTTTATGTTGATGTTCTCACTACTTTCTCGTTGTTTGAGTAGTGAGTGGCATATTACTTGAGGGAAAGGAAGTCATGGATATAGAAACAGAGTGAAAGTGAGGACAGATAGTCAAAAATGACCAGAGTAATAATTCTTTAGTACAAGAAAGTTGGAAAGCTACTGAGAGACTAAAGCACCTGGATGTCAGTAGGGTGTAAATATTCTCATGTTTTTTCATAAGCTTTATAAATCTAAGGCTACATAGTCTAACCCTGCTACTCAAAGAAGGAGTTGGTAATAAATAAATGAAATTGGACCATGATTAGTCCTATCTAGGAATGAGGGAGTAGAGATTGTATCAGTACAGCAGGAATTGAAGGGTAGTAATAGGGAAGAATTTAGGTTCTGTGGGAGCCAAGGTTGGCTTGCTAAATTATGCAGTGAGTTTATCTAAATTCAGTGGTGGACTCTTTTTAATAATCAGCAACCTGTTTTATCAAGAGACATTACAAATGATATTCAAGGTCAATGTAATCACTAAGTCTTATGTTTAATATAATGTTTATCCCCTTGAATGCTATTCACAGGCTAAACTTTCTAATTTGTGTTATGAATAGGTCACCTCTTTCTAACTAATAGAAAAATGCTTATAAGTGACTATAAAAGAGGTAATTAAGCCATTGTCTTTGATGTAAATCTTGATTATGTTAAAGATCCTAATAGCAGTAATTCAAAATAAAAGGACTACTTACATGTTTAACATTGTTCAGACCAAATGATGCAACAGTCGACACTGTTCAGTGGGATTCTAATAAGTACACTTGCTTTGTCTGGAAGAGTCAGGGAATTACAGATGAAGTAGTGATTTGCAATGCTCAGAATTATAGAAAAAGGTAGTATTCTAAGGATTTTGTTAGGGAAGTGATATTTCTTTTCCAAGGCTGTATCAGTACATTATAGAGCCTTAAAAGTTTGTTCATATTAAGGGGAAGTTCCTAAGGGAAACTGGATGAGCCACCAACATAGAACCAATTCTGGTAGATGAAGGTGAGTCTGTGTGGTTTAAGTCTGATACAGTCCTACATTTTAGTTCCTTATTCTGTATATTGCATACTTCTATGTAATTATAAGCAAATACTCATAAATATTACCAAAAGTAATAATTCAAAGTGTGATAATGAATTTTGTTCAGGATGAATGCTGTAAACCTTAACCCATCCAGGGTTATTTCCTATCTCTCTTGAATCCATCAGATCTTATGGAGGGGTGGGGTGATGTGGACTTTGTAAGTAGGCTTAGTAAACGTGGCAGCTGGAGAATCTTCTCTAAATGTAATTGCATCTCTCTATGGGGAATTCTAAATTAGGGAAAAGAGATTTAAAACCTGAATTCCACAAGTGCTAACATTCCTTAGCCATATGTATAACACTCATCTAGGATGCTAAAGCCAGAAATTATTGCAGCTGGTTTGTATGTTTTACAGAGAAACTAAAATGAAACCATTCTCTGGTTTCCTTAATGCTATGCTATTCTTTTTCCTTCAACATTAAATTTCCTGAAAGTTCATTTTTGTATCTACTTATTATTATTTACTTGAACTGTATTCTAGGAGGTTAGCTCTCATAAAGTTAGTTTAAAGCCTACCATGTTTATTATATGTCTGATCATTTAGTGAAGCATAAATGTATTGGGAATCTTGGGTAGTGCAGAATTAGGTCTACATCTCTTTACCTTCTCAAAAAGTTTTCAGTCACTTTTGTAACGGGAGCTTTCACTGTAAACAGTCACTGGAGCCATGTTTCAGGTTTAAAACATGACCTGGTGCCTGAACCCTACAGATAATGTTATAGAAAGATGCTTCTGTATAGATGCTTTTCCTTGAGTACACATGACCTTTTCTTTAAAAAAAAAAAAAAAAAAAAAACCTTGACCCTCGCCTTGCTTTTCATTCTTAAGATGTTGTGTTTGTTTATGTTTTGGATTTTAAAAAACATTTTTTCAGGATTCTCTTTTTCCCTTGACGTCTTGTACCCTGTGTATCAAAGAGGGAAAGAAAGTTACCAGTAGAATAGGAGCTAGAAACTCAAGGTGGCATTGAAGCTCCATTGTATAACTTGTAGAGCATGCAGCATCTCTTGCATCCAACAGCCTTTTGGAGTTTTTCTTTTCCTTAACATTGACTATCTGTTTGTCTGTTTCTGGGATTCAGAAGAACTAAAAGACAGTAAAAATTCACATACATGGTTGGGTTTTCATTTTGTGAGAAATACTAGTTTTGAGTGCTTAGTATTTGCTCAGTATTTTCTAAAAGTGATTGACAGCGTCTTTCTCTTAGGCAAAGATATGGCTTTAATTTAAATTTCTTGTGAATATGTCAAATGTTTTATCAAAAAGAAGACTTGCTTAATTTTCAGGGCCAGTAATTTTTAGGGTGCCATGGGCAGAAGTTAAGGACATAAATAGGGGAGGATATAGTAGATCACTGAATGTTATGTTGTTGATTTACTTCATGTTAGCTGAGTCTCCTGTTACGTCTTGACTGGTGGAGGTACTGTGGAAACAGACATGGCCCCTCTGCAGTTGTGATGGTGGTGTCAGCTGATACCAGACAAAACTTTTCCTACCACCACCATTTTTACCCTAGTTTGGGACACCTCCTGCCCCTTATTATTGTGTGGTAGTTGCAGAGAGCTTTTAACTTACTACAGATGACTTACATTATCTCTCCATCATCTCTTTTGAGGTTCATTCCTGTTAAATCAAACAGTTGGGTCTGTAGTTTAAGAAAATAAACTTAAGTATTTTCTATGCAGTGCGAAAGTACTTGGAAGGGGTCAGCCAGTGCTGTATGGAATACGATAAAAGTACTGAAAACCAGACAAATCTGAACTGCACCAATATATGAAAATAGTGCAATGCAAAATTTAATCCAGATAATCCATAGCTAATGACATCTGAGATACTGGCAAGTGTTACTTGCCAAGTCAGCAAGTACCTGCTGATGAAGGATTCACCTGAACAGACATTATATCATTTATGAGCTAGCTGGCTTCTCTTAGAACTCCAAGTTACCTTTGGGAGCTGTGATCCTGAATATACTGGGAAGCTGGGGAATCTAAAACTACTTTATGGAGTGAAAAGCAAATTGGAATTGCTGTTAACTAGCTTTTTTTTTTTTTTTTTTAATTTTATCAAATGTACATCACAGTGGTTCAAGAGTCCCCCTTCTCCTGCTGCCCCCAACCCTGGTCACTCCTCTCCCCCTTGGGAGTCACTTCTCAGTGTCTGTGAGCCTAATGCTGTATTAACTAGCATTTTTATTAGATCATAGGAATGATAGGAAAAAATGCGTCAGCTTACAACCACTCTATTTATTCTATTTAGTTTATTTCTTTTTCATGCCACCTGTGAGCGAGGCATTGTGCAAGGCAGATGTAAATATCAATTAAATGTGGTCTTTGACTTCAAAGACTGTATCTAGTGAAGGGTATGTATCACACACACACACAATTATGAAGTATACTCTGACAACTGATGCCAAAAATGAAGCATAAACATAGTTGACAATAGCAAGACGGATCCATTTATTACTAAATGGGTCCCTTAAGGAAGGCTTCACATAGAAAGTGACATCTGAACTAAACTTCAGTAAATTTCAACCATCAAGGGAGTAAGTCCGTGGAGAGGAAATCCCGGGGCAAAATACCTCTAAAAACTAAAATCAGTCAAAGGGAAAAATAAAGTTTAAAATCCATTTATTGCTTACAAACTGCAGTCTGGGCCCTTTTCTCTTTCCTATTCCACGGAAGCAAAACCGGCCCTCCTTTCTCCTCTCGGGTACAGATAAGCCCTCTGTTGCCCAGGTAATTACCCATTGATATGGCGATGAACTTCTCTCCACCCCTGAGGAATGATGCAAATGCACTAAAGCCATACTTCTTTCCACCTATAAACATCTATTAATATGCAGATGTACTGAAGCCAGGCAAGATATTCTGGAAATATTACAGTTTTACCCACAAAGGGCAAGGGCATTCTTTACTAAGGAAGCTAGATGTAGAAAAGCACAGAGATGGGAAGGTACAAGATTTTGGAGGAGAGCAGTTCCATGTGACTGGAGCTTATGGTATAGTAGAAAAGAGAATAACACAAGTAGGGTGGAGGCAGATTATAGTAGACCTACACACAAGATTGGTGATGCTTGGGTCTTACTCCAGAGGGCTTGTTTTAGAAAGGGGGAGAATGACTGCCTAACTGGGCTGTGTTACTTGCCAAGTCAGCAGCTTGTAATTTGCTTGGACAACAGAGGTTGTAATAAATATTAAGAGGAGCCTTACTTTTTGATGGTGATATACCTCAGAGACAGAAAGGAGCATGTTCAAGAAAATATAGTTATACCAGTTCTTCAGATTTGTGGATTATACTGAGTCTTTCCTCCAAATTGTTTTATGAAAGTAAAATTGGGTTAAAATGAGTATCAGAGACAACTTTGAAATAAAAAAAAAAATACTCAGAATGGAAGGTTCTTGTTAGGGATATATAAACATTTGCCTTTTTCAAGTGCTCAGTTACCCTTCTTTATGACGATGATAGATGGGGGTTATGGACAGAATATATTAAGAACTTTATGGGGCTTCTCCCCACGCCTTTTTTTTCCCCTAGGGATGATGAGCTTCTGTTCCATGTGGGAACAGCAGAGGGAGTAAGCCAAAGAAAGGCTCTAGAGACAGTCTTTTACTTGAGTCCCAATCCTAGCTCCATTATCGACTGTCTATATCACTTCAGAGACTTTTTAACACCTGTAAAATAGAAGTGACAGTAACACCTACCTTAAAGACTGTAGTGAGCATTAGGTAAGCAAAACCAGGTAAATTCTTACAATAGTGATTGTCACTTAGTAAATGTTCAGGAAATGATAGCCATCATCATCACTGCTACTTCAGATGAACCTAATCCTTTTGTAAGCATCTTTGGGTGTGTTAATATTTGCTTTTCTTTAGTAATCTTGAAAGGAGTGAAAGATACTTGCTGAAACTGGTACTGAGTTATGCTGATACCTCTGTTTGCATGCCACTGATCCACAACTGACCTATCTTCTCAACTTGTATTCTAAGACAGTAATTTTCAAACTGATGGGTGGGCTAGAGGATGGGAGACCTAGGTAGAGATTAAGCAGGTGGGGCTCTGGACTCCCTATCCTTCTTCATCAACCAGAATAGTAAGGCTTTTTATCTATTCCTACTATCGAGTTCCATATAAGATTTTGCTTGAAAAAAAGCATTCCAGTGTTTTAAAAATAGCATAAACATAGGTTCTACAATAGTGTTTCTCAAACTTAAATGTACTTATAACACACAGATGTTAAAATGCAAATTCTATTCACTAGATGGGGTTTGCTCCTCAATTCTGCATTTCTAACAAACTTCAGGTGTTGCTCATCTGCTGGCCAGGCTGAAAGAGCAAGTTTCTAATGGACCTTGCCCTATCTCTCCCCTGTAGTACTTATTCTCAGCTGCAGACGCAGGATATTGCAATCATCTTTGAGTTTTTTAAAAATAATTATTATTAGCACACACAATGTGGGGGGGGGGGACACGGGGAGGGCAGTATAGCACAGAGAAGACAAGCATCTTATTACGCTTATGGACACTGACTATAATGGGGTATGTGGTGGGAACTTGATAATGGGGGGAATCTAGTAACCACAATGTTGCTCATGTGATTATATATTAATGATACCAAAAAAAAAAACAAGTTCCTGCCCTCACCCCAACCTACAGACTCAGAATCTCTGGGGTGGTTCCAGGCACATGGATTTTTAATCCTGGTTGAGAATCACTACTCAAATGCCAAGAGTACATCTTGTCCATAACTCCTTTGGCTTCTTAAGTTTTAAAAATAGTATCTACTAGAACTGTAGTATAGGTCTCAAGACTTCCTCACTGTGAAAAGGCACAATTTTAATTTTATTAGTTCAATCAGTATTGGAACTTACTTTGGTTAGCAGTTACTGAGCCACAAGAATCCACATGAGAGTACTGGTATTCATATTTGTTTAATTAAAGGGATACTGAAGGAAGGGAAAAAAGATATACACTTGGCTACTCTTTATCTTTGCTGCTTTAAGTGGAGCAAAAGGGATTCTTGCTTTATAAGGTTCCAGGAAATTTAATTATATTGGTAGATCAAGTTTTCTAAGTCTTCCCTAAATAACAAATGTTTACTTGGATAAGAGATACCCTTAGTGTAATGGTTGATCTTTCTATACCATAAGCCCTCTTGAATGCACAAAAGTGGTAAGCATGACAATCCCTACAAACCACATAGTAAGTGAAAATCATCCAGCAGTGTTTTCAGACATGGGATTGAATTACAGAAAGTTCAGGGATGACTAGGAATGTTGTGCCATCTTTAAAAGATGCCTAACTTCAGGGAAGCAAGGATGGTACAACATTTGAAAATCCGTCACCATCATCCACCACATAAACAAAAAGAAAGACAAAAACCACATGATCATCTCCATAGATGCTGGAAAAGCATTTGACAAAATTCAACATCCATTCATAATAAAAACTCTCAGCAAAATGGGTATAGAAAGCAAGTACCTCAACATAATAAAGGCCATATATTATAAACCCACAGCGAACATCATACTGAACAGCAAGAAGCTGAAAGCTTTTCCTCTGAGATCGGGAGCAAGACAGGGATGCCCACTCTCCCCACTGTTATTTAACATAGTACTGGAGGTCCTAGCCATGGCAATTAGACAAAACAAAGAATACAAGGAATCCACATTGGTAAAGAAGAAGTTAAACTGTCACTATTTGCAGATGACATGATATTGTACATAAAAAATCCTACAGACTCCATTCCAAAACTACTAGAACTGATATCAGAATACAGCAAAGTTGCAGGATACAAAATTAACATATAGAAATCTGTGACTTTCCTATACACTAACAATGAACTATTAGAAAGAGAAATCAGGAAAACAATTTCATTCACAATTGCATCAGAAAGAATAAAATACCTAGGAATAAACCTAACCAAGGAAGTGAAAGACTTATACCCTGAAATCTACAAGATACTCTTAAGAGAAATTAAAGAGGACACTAACAAATGGAAACTCATCCCATGCTCTTGGCTAGAAAGAAATAATATCATCAAAATGGCCATCCTGCCCAAAGCAATATACAGATTTGATGCAATCCCTATCAAATTACCAATAACATTCTTCAACAAACTGGAACAAATAGTTCAAAAAATGCATATGGAAACACCAAAGACCTTGAATAGCCAAAGCAGTCCTGAGAAAGAAGAATAAAGTGGGGGGGATCTCACTCCCCAACTTCAATCTCTACTACAAAGCCACAGTAATCAAGACAATTTGGTACCGGGACAAGAACAGAGCCACAGACCAGTGGAACAGATTAGAGACTCCAGACATTAACCCAAACATATATGGTCAATTAATATTTGAGAAAGGAGCCATGGACATACAATGGGGAAATGACAGTCTCTTCAACAGATGGTGCTAGTAAAACTGGACAGCTACATGGAAGAGAATGAAACTGGATCCCTGTCTACCCCCATACACAAAAGTAAATTCGAAATGGATCAAAGACCTGAATGTAAGTCATGAAACCATAAAACTCTTAGAAAAAAACACAGGCAGAAATCTCTTGGACATAAACATTAGCAACTTCTTCATGAACATATCTCCTCAGGCAAGGAAAACAAAAGCAAACATGAACAAGTGGGACTGTATCAAGCTGAAAAGCTTCTGTACAGCAAAAGACACCATCAATAGAACAAAAAGGCACCCTACAGTATGGGAGAATATATTCGTAAATGACAGATCCAATAAAGAGTTGACATCCAAAATATATAAAGAGCTCACGCACCTCAACAAACAAAAAGCAAATAATCCAGTTAAAAAATGGGCAGAGGAACTGAACAGACAGTTCTCCAAAAAAGAAATACAGATGGCCAACAGACACATGAAAAGATGCTCCACATCGCTAATTATCAGAGAAATGCAAATTAAAACTACAATGAGGTATCACCTCGCACCAGTAAGGATGGCTGCCATCCAAAAGACAAACAACAACAAATGTTGGCGAGGTTGTGGAGAAAGGGGAACCCTCCTACACTGCTGGTGGGAATGTAAATTAGTTCAACCATTGTGGAAAGCAGTATGGAGGTTCATCAAAATGCTCAAAACAGACTTACCATTTGACCCAGGAATTCCACTCCTAGGAATTTACCCTAAGAACGCAGCAATCAAGTTTCAGAAAGACAGATGCACCCCCCATGTTTATCACAGCACTATTTACTATAGCCAAGAATTGGAAGCAACCTAAATGTCCATCAGTAGATGAATGGATGAAGAAGATGTGGTACATATACACAATGGAATACTACTCAGCCATAAGAAGAGGGCAGATCCTACCATTTGCAGCAACATGGATGAAGCTGGAGGGTATTATGCTCAGTGAAATAAGCCAGGCGGAGAAAGAGAAATACCAAATGATTTCACTCATCTGTGGAGTATAAGAACAAAGGAAAAACTGAAGAAACAAAACAGCAGCGGAATCACAGAACCCAAGAATGGACTAACAGGTACCAAAAGGAAAGGGACTGGGGAGGATGGGTAGGTACGGAGGGATAAGTGGGGGAGAAGAAAGGGGGTATTAAGATTAGCATGCATGGTGGGGAGGGAGAAAGGGGATAGCTGTATCACACAGAGAAGACAAGTAGTGATTCTACAACTTTTTGCTATGCTGATGGACAGTGACTGTAAAGTGGTTTATAGGGGGGACCTGCTATAGGGGAGAGCTAGTAAACCTAATATTCTTCATGTAAGTGTAGATTAATGATAAAAAAAAAAGAAAGAAAGAAAAGGGGGATTACTCCCTGATAGGATAAAACTAACTGTAAATCAACGATGAATGTATGCTTTAAATATCCTTAATTTTGATCACTTAAAGGGTGTTAGATGATCAGCTATGGAGGTACATTTTTCTGATAATATTCCTTTCTCTTAAAAAAAAAAAAAGCAGTTCCTGTGTGGTGACCTCCAATGAGTTCTACACAATGGTATAAAGGGCATATCAAAGTGTGGGCAAAGGATCTGTTTGTGTTTATACAGAGGATCGAAGCCTAATTTGGCTACCCAGAAAATGAACTAAGATACAATATGAAGAACTTCCAAGATCAGCACTCTCTGGAAGAGACATACCAGAAGATGATCATCAAAAAAACCTCAACAAAGATCCAGGCGATGCTGCAGTTGTAGCTCATTCATCCCACCGGTTCCTGGACTTGCCGTTGGAATGAAGAAGGAGATATCTAAGCTGGCCTGTGCATACAGTAAAACAACAAATTTGACTGGATCTATACTGTTGGAACTCAACCAAGAATTAGGAAAAGTGCAAGTTGTAGCGCTCCGAAATCTTATGACTACAGACTATCTACTGTGAAAAGAACATATGGGATGTGAAGAGTCCCCAGGAATGGGTTGTTTTAATTTGTCTGTTTTCTCTCAGACTGTTCAAGTTCAGTTGGACAATATCCACCATATCATAGATAAGTTTTCACAAATGCCTAGGGTGCCTAACTGGTTTTCTTGGTTTCACTGGAGATGGCTGGTAATTATAGGTCTGCTTTGGTTATGTAACTGTATTCCTATTATGTTAATGTGTGTACACAATTTAATTAGTAGTTTAAAACCTATACATGCTTAAGTTACTCTACAAGAAGATATGTCAAAGAAGTAATCAGTCTTCCCATGTTATCTTCTGTCGGCTACTCCTATAGCTTTTCTTCTTCCTTCCTAATTACAACCCTTAAATAGAATTCGTGCCTCATATCGAATTTACCGAGTATCATAATTCTTCCAAGTGGTAAAGATACCTCAAGACAAATACTGGGCATAAAAGCCACAGGGCATAAATCTGCAAAGAAGTAAAAAGCTAACCTTTTCAAACAATATGGCCTCTCTCTCACTTACCAACTTTACATTTCCCTGTACGGTCCCGGAAGATGACTGGTTAGCCAGAGATGGGTACAATTCCTCAAGGGAGGAACAACCTAAAACAGGCACAGTTGCAGGGGGGCTATCAGGTGAGAAATTGGGGATCAACAGAGGTGAGGCTTAGGACCTCACCCACCCTGTTTTGAGAGAAATCTTCTGCATCCGTGGATGTTTTATTGCCCTTGTCTAGCTTGGATTAATACTTAGTCTACAGGCACATACCTGATATCTAAATTTGCTCTCTTACAGCACTAAACTATGTTTTCTACCTTTGTCTTGCATCTACCTACCACTTCAGCATTTTATTTAAAAATAATAATAATAATAATAAGGGAGAAATGTGGGATTCACATATAAATCAAGTATAAAAATCAAACAAATATTCATATCTGACCCGATTGTTTATAGTTCATAATGTGTGATCAAAACTGAAAGTTTCTGTGATGACTGCCCTTGTACTGTTCACCATGTAAGAACTTGTTCACCATGTAAGAACTTGTTCGTTATGCTTCAGAAGATTGGAGACTGATGAGAATTAGGCTTGGGGTGGATTAATGATTGTACATTGAGCATTGAGTCCCCTATACAGAATTTTATTGTTGTTAACAACCATTTGATCAATAAATATGAGAGATGCCCTCTCAAAAAAAAAAAATGGGCAGAGGAGCTGAACAGATAGTTCTCCAAAGAAGAAATTCAAATGGCCAACAGACACATGAAAAGATGCTCCACATCGCTAGTTATCAGAGAAATGCAAATTAAAACCACAATGAGATATCACCTCACACCAGTAAGGATGGCTACCATCCAAAAGACAAATAACAACAAATGTTGGTGAGGTTGTGGAGAAAGGGGAACCCTCCTACACTGCTAGTGGGAATGTAAATTAGTTCAACCATTGTGGAAAGCAGTATGGAAGTTCCTCAAAATTCTCAAAATAGACCTACAATTTGACCCAGGAATTCCACTCCTAGGGATTTACCCTAAGAATGCAGCAGCCCAGTTTGAAAAAGACGATGCACCCCTTTGTTTATCACAGCACTATTTATAGTAGCCAAGAAATGGAAGCAACCTAAGTGTCCATCAGTAGATGAATGGATAAAGAAGATGTGGTACATATACACAATGGAATATTATTCAGCCATAAGAAGAAAACAAATCCTACCATTTGCAACAACATGGATGGAGCTAGACGGTATTATGCTCAGTGAAATAAGCCAAGCGGAGAAAGAGAAATACCAAATGATTTCACTCATCTGTGGAAAGCAAAAACTGAAGGAACAAAACAGCAGCAGAATCACAGAACCCAAGAATGGACTGTTACCAAAGGGAAAGAGACTGGGGAGAATGGGAGGGTAGGGAAGGATAAGGGCAGGGAAGAGGAAAGGAGGTATTATGATTAGCATGTATAATGTGGGGTGTGGGGGAAAGGGGAGGGCTGTTCAACACAGAAGACAAGTAGTGATTCTACAACATCTTACTATGCTGATGGACAGTGACTGTAATGGGGTTTGGGGGGGCGGGGCTTGTGGTAGGGGAGAGCCTAGTAAACATGATGTTCTTTATATGATTGTAGATTAATGGTAACAAAATTAGAGAGAAAAAAAAAAGTTACCTAACTTCAAAACTCAGAGAATAGTTTCTAAATAACCAGGTCAGAGCTGTTAGCTTTGAAAAGAATGTATTCAGCAATGCTTTTAAGATGAATCTTAGAAAACCTTTGGATGTAGAGATTAATTAAGTGGAGCTAGAGGGAGGTTTTTTTAGAGGTTTTTAGAATACGTTTTTAATACTTACATGAGTACTATCAAATAGAATTTCTGTTTTTATTTGAACAGAATAGGATTGAATTTTATACTAAATCAGATGTTTTTAGAATCATAAGAAAACTGGATTAAGAATGGAAGTCAGCATAGTTACTAAAATTAATGGTTGAAAGAAATTAGACATTTCTTTCCAGGAGAATGTTTGATTAAATTATTCTAACAGCCTAGAATTTTAGAGAGGCATCTAAAAGAAAGAGCTTTGGCATAATTTGTGAACAAAAGGAATATTGAATTGCTTTATCTCAGTCTTTATCTTTTAGATGTGTTTCTGTGGTATGAGAATATAGATATTCCCCTATTCTGCTTTTTAATTGCTTTTTCCATGTCCATTTACTTGTTTTGAAGCTATTTATTGAAATAGGATCTAAACTCATCTAAGCCTTCTGAAATCCCACTACTCCCCTGGGTGGCAGAGCAAAAGCTTAAAGCAGTAAAAGGAAAAGATTTGCTTCTGTTGCCTCAGTAACAGGCTTTCTGTAATCAGCATTGGTTTGATTATGGTCTAGGATTAATATCTATGTGTGCTGACCTTAATATATAACTGATGTGAACAGCAAGATCTACGAGAAGATTCATGCATCAGTGTTGTCACTGAGGTTAAAAGTTTTTGTTTTAAAAGGCAAAAGATTCTAGATTACCTGTGCAGGAAGCTCATGATTGGTTCAAGTCCAAACTTGCCAAATCTGGGTGTAATCTAATCATTTTGTTGTTCTGAATGGCAGCAGCCCCTGATTGGATTAGCTGTCAAGGTATAGTGAGCCTCTACAGACCATCATCATGCCATTTTTTCATCTTTCCTTAAGTCCTCCTTATCCAAACCACTCCCTACTCTTCTGCCATTAACCTAGTCTCATTGTAGAGTTATGCCACTAAATGTGAACTTGAAACTCACTTTGAATATTTTCTGCCCCTTTTTAATTATCAAAGCCTTTAACCACCTGAAGACAGAAAGAAATGATAAAAAAATATATATATATATATATATATATATATATGTAGAACACAATGAAGATGTGTGCCTTGATGAGCTTGTCTAGTTTGTTGACCAGCTTCACTTCCCAGAGACAGAGGATTTTTGAAGGGCTTTTGGCACTCTTTTGCTCTAAGTGTAGGCTGCCACATACACTGCAGCAGCTATACCAAACTGTAGCAACCTTGTGTGCTGAAATACCCAGCCAGACAAAAGAGCTACAAGAGTATTGCAATAAAACATACATTTAATTTTCAGGCCACAGAAAATTAACACAAACATCTTCCAAATGTAGAAATTATTATTAGTCTTTTTCAATAGAGAATAGTTATTTTAGAACTGAAATTAACTGTTTCATTGTGTTTCTTATAAATAGGCAACTATGTTGAGTTTTAATAATAGATTCTCTACAAGTGGACTTTCTGAAGTATAATCTGTATAATCAGGGGTAAGAAGGAAAGCCTTGCTCATTTGGACATCATCTAAAGAGAAATTGCAGCTTTGAAGTATGAAGACACATATCCATTGCATCTTTTGAAGTCTCTTGTCCATTCTTTAAAAGTTGTAATTCCTCTTACAGATTATGTCAGGAACTGTCTTTGCAATGGAAAGTTACCTTGTCTTATGTTCCACTCTGATGCTTAGGCCTCCATTAACAGCAATTCTTGCTGTGCTAGGAGAAGGAAGCTTAGGTTGTAAATTCAAGAACTTCGGTCAGCAAGTTTGCTAGAGAGAAACATTAGGGTGAGTGTTACTGAAAGAAAACTGGATATTCCATAGCTGTGAGAGACATTTGGTGACTGAAAAGCCATTTTTATTTGGTCATTTTACTTGGCTTTGTTTTTTTGTTTTTCATTAAACCTGTAAGAATCTATAAGAATAAAATTAGTTTCTAAATTGAAATTGAGAGTGGTTGTAATCTTCAGGTTTCCCTTCATTTTCACGCACAAGCTCATTTACAAATTAAATTCCTATACTTTTGAGACTGTTTTCTCCTCAGTCTGGATGCAGTAACTTAATCCCAGTGTGGATGAGATAGAAAGTAGAAGGTACATGTTTATGGGAATTAGAATATATAGTAATTGCATCAGACTTACTATTTTTTTTTACTTTAATTGGCAGGAATATATGGTTTACAGGAAACATACCTACATGAGGCTTGATGGCTCATCCAAGATTTCAGAAAGGCGGGACATGGTTGCTGATTTTCAGAACAGGTAACGCTAATAGGAATTACAAAAATTCTTGTTGATTTTCCTCTGTGCTTGAGATTAAAAGTAATGCTGGTGTATCTCATGTTATTAGGTGGTTATGATATAGTTCCTGCCATTTTAAGAGGTAGCTAAAGCTGCCTAGAAGTGGTTCAGATCTTAGTGAGAGAGAGAGAGAGAGAGAGAGAGAGAGAGAGAGAGAGAGAGAATAAATACTTGGTAATTTTTGTGTTCAAAATATGCTTTCTTACCAAATTAGTCCCTATTTTTTTGGCAATAAGGAAAAGGATTTCTGAGTATGGACCAAAATCACCGCTTATTTAGAAATAAGTCCATAAAGCTTTATGCCCAAATGTTAACAGTGGCTATCTCTTGGTGTTGACTTAAAGCTGATTTTAGTTTGTTTTTGCTTACCTGTTCCATTTTGTATAAATTTTTTTAAAGAAAACACCTTCCGTTTTCCTGCCTTCCCTCTAACCTTGTGGTAGTACAATGCAATATGACAAATTACAGTAGTGTGCATTCCGTTCAGCTTGCAGCTCTCAGTTACAGTACTTCTCCCACCTGATAATGAGCCTATGGAATTTCAAATACCGCCCGCTGGATGCTGATGGCTTACAGAGCCATAATTATCCTAAGTGCAGGTTTTAATAAGCAGAGTCTGGTTACTGCTCCTCTCCCAAGGAGAAAGCCAAGCTCCGTTAGTAGTGCTGAACTCCACCATTAGTTTTCTTCCTTAGACATGGAGAATGAGAGAGTAGAGTAGATCTTAATGTTCTGTTATTCAGAACAATTCTGAATTTCTGGCCTTTACTTGTATAGTCTGTTAATATTTAACTTTCGAATTCCTGGGAAGAAAATTAAGCACATAGCCATTTGAAATTAGGTCACAATTTTTGGTTTCATTTTAGTTTTAAGTATCATTTACTCAAGATGTAAAACAGTTTAGCCTAAAACAAATCCATAGTTCAACATAGACTGCCCTCTGTGATTGAAAATTTTTCCTGTTGCATGATCATTTACAGTAGAGCATGGGTAAGATACATCCTGAAGTTCTGGTTCACAGTGTATACTCAGGCCAATAACCCCTAAGTTGAAACTACATCTGAATTCAGGGGCTGTGACCAACAATGGAAGGGAAGATCTGCTTTGGACCAGTTTCACTTTGTTACCTTGGAGCAACCATGCAGATGGCCTAACCTAGCATCTCAGCAGAAGCTATTGGCAGATTCTTAAATTGATTATCTAAATTGGTATATAATAAACATAGAGTACTTTCTAGCCCACCATATTGTGCTCCCTCCCAAGCCCAAAAAACTTACCAGCTGACTATCTCTTCTTGATTCTGAAATCAAATGTAACATATTTTACTATGTCCATACCTACTCCAACTTAAGATCTCCAGCTCTTAGTTGTATCCCTCTAGTGTTTATAGTGTGTGTGTGTGGTTATATTTATACACTGAAACTATACTGTAAATAAGATTGTGTATCCTGATTTCTTCCACTAAACATTGTGTCATAGACATCTTCACAAAGTCTTTGTAATGATTATTTTTAATGATAAATATTCCATTACACTGGGTATATATACCACTTTTCTACTGTTAAAATGTCCATTTTAAATTATTTTCTTACTATAGATACAAATAAGAAAAATTACTGAGTGAAGATATTATCACATTGCTTTGTAGAAAATTCTACTGATTTAGAATCCAACCAGGGTATAGTCTGTTGACTTCTAATGATTTGGGCTTGAGTTGTAGAGCTACAGCTGTTCTTCTAGCTAACACAATTCCCACAAAACTAGACTGTGAGATTCAGGGCCCAGTATATTTTACAGTGACCTTTTAGTTTAAAAAAAATCAGTAGATGTAGCCCATTTATTACTATTAAAATTCTTAATTTAACTTGTGAAAGAGTTGCTGGGCAATCGCAGTACCACAGTGGTTGTGAAAAACTTGGCCTAAATTGTCCTAGCTCTGCTTAGTAAGTATCTTATTTTACAGTTTTCCTGGGAAACCTTACTTGAGTTTACAAACCCTACAACTGAGAATTACTTAGAGAATGGTTTTATTTAGATTCAGCATTTCAGTAACCATCATTTAACACCCTATTATCTAATATTCAGCATTTCAGTAACCATCATTTAACACCCTATTATCTAATATTAGGCAAAATGAAAAAAAAAACAGACTAAGGTCTACAGACTTCGCTGCTTACATTATGAGCTAGGTGATTAGAGTTGGGATTATAGCTAAGAAATAATCTACTTCTCATACATAGTATCTGAACTGTGCCTATGCATACAGGAAGCTTATTTGGTAGACCCTTCCAAATGGGCAGAAAGTTCTCAACCTAGAAATTTGAATGACTGCAATAGCCCAATGCAAAGAAAAGACAGATATTTTTTTTTTTTTTGAGAGGGCATCTCTCATATTTATTGATCAGATGGTTGTTAACAACAATAAAATTCAGTATAGGGGGGTCAGTGCTCAATGCACAATCATTAATCCATCTCAAGCCTAACTCTCGTCAGTCTCCAATCTTCTGAAGCATAACGTACAAGTTCTTACATGGTGAACGAATTCTTACATAGTGAATAAATTCTTACATGGTGAACAGTACAAGGGCATTCATCACAGAAACTTTCGGTTTTGATCACGCATTATGAACTATAAACAATCAGGTCAAATATGAATATTCGTTTGATTTTTATACTTGATTTATATGTTGATCCCACATTTCTCCCTTTATTATTATTATTATTTTTATTTTTAATAAAATGCTGAAGTGGTAGGTAGATGCAAGATAAAGGTAGAAAACATAGTTTAGTGTTGTAAGAGAGCAATTGTAGATGATCAGGTGTGTGCCTGTAGACTATGTGTTAATTCAAGCTAGACAAGGGCAATAAAACATCCACAGATGCAGAAGATTTCTCTCAAAGCAGGGGGGATGAGGTTCTGAGCCTCACCTCTGTTGATCCCCAATTTCTCACCTGATGGCCCCCCTGCGACTGTGCCTGTCTTAAGTTGTTCCTCCCTTGAGGAATCTTACCCGAAAAGACAGGTATTTTTGAAATCAGAAGCATGCCTTGCCAAATATTTTCATTATTATTAATGAAAAGACATCAAAAGAAAAAATTGTAGTTTCAACTAGAAAACTCTGTGGCTCAAAGGTCAGCCAGAGTAAACAAGAACTCCTATAAAAAGCCATTTACATTCCCTTCATACAAGATTTATTTATGAGTGATCCTTCCAGGAAAGAGTCTGACTGAGACTAAAGACTGTAAAGACTGTTTGGCCAGGATGTCCTGACTGGACAACATTCAGAACATGTGACCAGTGCGTGATACTAGAAGCCATTCACTAGGTCTTTGCTCTGGGGTGCCTTGGCCTTTGCTTCCCTTCCTCCTACCCTATGACCTTTATAAAATGGACCCCTCCCCTTCCCTCACCCCTATTATCTGATCACTCAGAGTGACCCTTTGGAAAACAGAAAAAGTGAGTGTAGTATGGCTTTCTCTTTCTTGGTTGGGAGTATTGTAGAGCTCCAGGGCCATCTTTCATTCTGGCTCTTTTTCAGTCATTGAGCACATCTTTACTGTAGTCAGCTAGGGTACCTGCCAGCACTATTTGCGTATTTTGGTGCAAAGTAGCCTCATGGATCATTAACTAAAGAGTAAGGGTGAGACCTAGACAGGCTTTTACTACATGATTTCATAGGCTAGGCTCCTTCACAGAAACTCCCCCTACTGCCCCACAGCCCCACACCCACAAAGCCTTGTCTCTAAGGCCGTTTCCAAAAGACCTTGATTTGAGATTCCCTTTCAACCCCCTAGAGGGCACCCAAACCATCATATTGCCTTCTGGGATTCTTCTGTTTAGTCAGAGCCCCCAAAACATTAATTCACATTATAAATACTAGATTTATTAAGTAGAAACTTCTCAGCAGTTTGATTTACATGTTTTTGTTTATAAATGATTCAATAGTATGATCCAGGATGGACCTGATTTGTTTTAACAACCCAAGGTTTCTGTAATCCTTGTTTTTCCATTACAATATGATAAAATTACATTGAATGCAACTAAATCTTGCTACTTACTATCTACCTCATCATTAAAAGGTGTCCTCTTCAACATAATTAATATCCCAAAAAAACATTTTTCACAAATATATTTCTCAGTTTTGCTACTTAGGTTCATCTAGTTGCCTTTTGCTAGTATTTTTTCTGTCTGTAGTCCCCATTTGATTTTTCTGTATGTAGTCACTGTTTGTAAGTGATTACCCCATCTAGGGACTTCTCTCTCTGGCTTTCCAGACTGGCAATTACCCATCTTCCCTCCCCTTTCTTCTATTGTAGTTCCCAATTGCTTCTACTTCTCTGTGTCCCAGACCTGTTCCCCTGCCCTCCACCCCAAACGCAGGCTGCAAACATCTTTAGGAATTAGCAAAACAATACTGGCAATTGGGCGACTCTGTCAGCTCTCACACAGGTATCTGAGAGAAGACTTTGCCCCTTCCTTGCCTCTGTACCCAACAAACCAGGAGAGAGAGATACAGGGAAGAGCAATCTTCTCAGGGCCAGAGTTGGAAGGATTCACTCTATGGAAACTCGTTCCGCTTTGGAGAGCTCAATCAATTCTTATTTGAAGGCTTTTTTTTGGTTTAAATATTCTCCTATGGGCTGTAAGATAGCAAGCTTCCATTTATGTCATCCCATATATATGGGAAAATGTAAGTTGACAGATGACTTTTAATATCTTGGTTTGCCCTGTATGATTTAACCACAAAAGATAACATGATGTAAATTAAATAAATAAAAATGTTTAAACTTCATGGTAAAATTCAAGGATTAATGAGTAGAACTTTTGTCAAAGTACAGAGCTTTTGGAATCATGCCCTATAAGAAGCCTCCAAACATGCTGTTATCCATGACTGCCTCTAGGAAAGTTATATTTAATTGAATGCAAATAATGGACAGTTTTCTACTAGGACCGACTCAGTTTAGTAATTAACCAGGATGCTTATTTCAAAAGAGTTCCTTCACTGACATTCATGTTTGCTGTTGATGTCTCATCAGTTAGTCACTCCAGCTTTCAGAGCATCCACATTTTACAGTCCAGAAAGGAGACCTTCAGCAAGTGACTCCACCAGGAAGAACAGCATCCAGGGATGAGAGCACCCCCATGTCAGTGTTGCCTTTTTTTTTTTTTTACTGGAACCCACAGAATAAAATCCATTTTACATTGGGATTTATTACCTATATGCCATATCTGAAATTTCACAAAACAATACTGATCCTTTTGATTTGTGATGTATTATAATGTTTTCTAGTCTGCCTTATTTCTTCATTGAGGTCCAAATCCACCAAATAATTGATAGGTGTTGCCTGCAGTTTGAATAACACTGATCTATATGAACTTCCAGTTGTATTCCTCATTTTAGTCATGAAGAAAATGGATTAGTAGCTTAATTTAGAGGACTGTGAAGTTTGCTCACCAGTATATGCAGCCCTTTTCCTTTAGAAATGTTCTGGAAAATAACCTCAGATGCCAGAATCATAAAAGCGCAAAATAATCTTAAAATGTATTATCTTCAAGAACTGGGTTCAGACTGATCTCCTAATTGTATGTGTGTAACATAGATAAATCTTATAGTCAAAGCCTGCTCTTTGTGATCTGGCATAGGCTTTATTCCTAGAAGATAATTCAGTAAATATTTGTTGCTTGAATGAGTGACAGTGGCACCTACGGGTTTATTTATAGTTCTAGGTTTCCTTAAAAAGATGTAGGATGTAAAGGGACACTGAGAAGACTGTACTGGATTGTTTCTGTGTAAGGGCTTCTCTTGGTATTCATCAAAGTTTTTCAACTAACTCTGTCTTTATAGATTGATCCTAAGTTCAATTTAATAAATCAAAGTTAGGACCTGAGTCTTAGTCCTGACCTTAGGTCATTTTTCTAGAACTATAGTTCTTCATCTAAGAGTGAGTGCTTTGGAATTAAAATAATCAGTTTCCAAACTATTGGAAGTTACGATTCCTAGAGAGAAACACCAGGAAAAGCTGATTTGTCTCTTCGATATGAACTAGGAGTGGGTTGACTTGTTAAAATTATGACTATTATATAGAAAGAGAGGTCTCTGCTTCCATGATAACATATTTTTTCTGTTATTTGCTAATGTTGATAATTATATTGCCTATCAGTCAGTATTAGTAGACAGCAAAAGCATATCTGCAAATTGGAAGACGACAACTGTGGCTTGAATTTAGCAATCCGGCATCTTTGTACAATGCATCAAAGGAGTGTGCATCAGGCCTGGGTAACCACCAAAAACTCTTTCTGGCTGTAGACATTGTTCTGTATTCAGAGATCCCTCTTTTTTGCCACATGATATTTTTATTTTTCAATTTTTACTCTTAATATATCCCTTTTTTCTGCAGGAATGACATCTTTGTGTTCCTGCTAAGCACACGAGCTGGAGGACTGGGTATCAATCTCACTGCTGCAGATACAGTAAGTAAGGAGGGCACAACAGTATACCAGATATGCAGGTTTTCTGCTGTAAATATACCGTTCCCATGTGTGACATTTTATTTCTTTGCCTCTTGTTATTTTATTTTTTTTTTATTAAGGTATCATTGATATACAATTTTATGCTCAGACTTCACATGAGCAACATTGTGGTTACTACATTGCCCCTATTATCAAGTCCCCACCATATACCCCATTATGGTCACTGTCCATCAGCATAGTAAACTTCTCTGCTATACTTCCTTACCCGTGCCCCCCCTATATTATGTGTGCTAATCGTAATGCCCCTTAATCCTCTTATCCTTCCCTTCCCACCCACCCTCTCCAGTCCCTTTACTTTTGGTAACTGTTACTCCATTCTTGGTTCTGTGAGTCTGCTGCTGTTTTGTTGATTCAGTTTTTGCTTTGTTGTTATACTCCATAGATGGGTGAAATCATATGGTACTGGTCTTTCTCCACCTGGCTTATTTCACTGAGCATAATACCCTCTAGCTCCATCCGTTTTCTTCTTGTCGCCGAATAATATTCCTTTGTGCATATGTAGCACATCTTCTTTACCATTCATCTACTGATGGACACTTAGGTTGCTTCCATTTCTTGGCTGTTGTAAATAGTGCTGCAATAAACATTGGGATGCATATGTCCTTTTGAATCTGGGATCCTGTATTCTTAGGGTAAATTCCTGCCTCCTGTTGTGTTTTTGTTTATTTGTTTTGGGGTTCTTTTTGTTGTTATCATTAATCTACAATTACATGAAGCACATTATGTTTTCTAGGGTCCCCCTTTCACTAAGTCCCCGCCACAAAACCCATTACAGTCACTGTCCATCAGCGTAATAAGATGTTGTAGAATCATTACTTGTCTTCTCTGTGTTGCACAGCCCTCCCCATGCCCCGCCCATATTATACTTGCTAATCATAATATCCCTTTTCTTTTTCCCTGCCCTAGCCCTCTCCACCCATCCTCCCCAGTCCCTTTCCCTTTAGTAACTGTTAGTCCATTCTTGGTTCTGTGTTTCTGCTGCTGTTTTGTTCCTTCAGTTTTTTCTTTGTTCTTATACTCTACATATGAGTGACATCATTTCGTATTTGTCTTTCTCTGCCTGGCTTATTTCACTGAGCATATACCCTTGAGCTCCATCCATGTTGTTGCAAATGGTAGGATTTCTTTTCTTATGGCTGAATAATATTCCATTGTGTATATGTACATCTTTATCTATTCATCTACTGATGGACACTTAGGTTGCTTCCATTTCTTGGCTATTGTAAATAGTGCTGCGATAAACATAGGGGTGCATCTGTCTTTTTCAAACTGGACTGCTGCATTCTTAGGGTAAATTCTTAAAAGTGGAATTCCTGGGTCAAATGATATTTCTATTTTGAGCTTTTTGAGGAACCTCCATACTGCTTTCCATAGTGGTTGAACTAATTTACATTCCCACTAGCAGTGTAGGAGGGTTCCCCTTTCTCTACAACATCGCCAGCATTTGTTGTTGTTTGTCTTTTGGATGGTAGCCATCCTTACTGGTGTGAGGTGATATCTCATTGTGGTTTTAATTTGCATTTCTCTCATAACTAGCAATGTGGAGCATCTTTTCATATGTCTGTTGGCCATCTGAATTTCTTCTTTGGAGAACTGTCTGTTCAGCACCTCTGCCTGTTTTTTAATTGGATTATTTGCTTTTTGTTCATTGAAGTGCATGAACTCTTTATATATTTTGGATGTCAACCCTTTATCGGATCTGTCATTTATGAATATATTCTCCCATACTGTAGGATACCTTTTTGTTCTATTGATGGTGTCCTTTGCTGTACAGAAACTTTTCAGCTTGATGTAGTCCCACTTGTTCATGTTTGCTTTTGTTTCTCTTGCCCAGGGAGATATGTTCATGAAGAAGTCGCTAATGTTTATGTCCAAGAGATTATTGCCTATGTTTTTTTCTAAGAGTTTTATGGTTTCATGACTTACATTCAGGTCTTTGATCCATTTCGAATTTACTTTTGTGTATGGGGTTAGACAGAGATCCAGTTTCATTCTCTTACATGTAGCTGTCCAGTTTTGCCAGCACCATCTGTTGAAGAGACTGTCATTTGCCCATTGTATGTCCATGGCTCCTTTATCATATATTAATTGACCATATATGTTTGGGTTAATGTCTGGAGTCTCTATTCTGTTCCACTGGTCTGTGGCTCTGTTTTTGTGCCAGTACCAAATTGTCTTGATTACTGTGGCCTTGTAGTAGAGCTTGAAGTTGGGGAGCGAAATCCCCCCAACTTTATTCTTCCTTCTCAGGATTGCTTTGGCTATTCAGGGTCTTTGGTGTTTCCGTATGAATTTTTGAACTATTTTTTCTAGTTCGTTGAAGAATGCTGTTGGTAATTTGATAGGGATTGCATCAAATCTGTACATTGCTTTGGGCAGGATGACCATTTTGACGATATTAATTCTTCCTAGCCAAGAGCATGGGATGAGTTTCCATTTCTTAGTGTCCTTTAATTTCTCTTAAGAGTGTCTTACAGTTTTCAGGATATAGGTCTTTCACTTCCTTGGTTGGGTTTATTCCTAGGTATTTTATTCTTTTGATGTAATTGTGAATGGAATTGTTTTCCTGATTTCTCTTTCTATTGGTTCATTGTTAGTATATAGGAAAGCTACAGATTTCTGTGTGCTAATTTTGTATCCTGTCCTGCAAGTTTGCTGTATTCCGATATCAGTTCTAGTAGTTTTGGAATGGAGTCTGTAGGGTTTTTAATGTACAATATCATGTCATCTGCAAATAGTGACAGTTTAACTTCTTCTTTACCAATGTGGATTCCTTGTATTTCTTTGTTTTGTCTAATTGCCATGGCTAGGACCTCCAGTACTATGTTGAATAACAGTGGGGAGAGTGGGCATCCCTGTCTTGTTCCCGATCTCAGAGGAAAAGGTTTCAGCTTCTCACTATTCAATATGATGTTGGCTGTGGTTTATCATATATGGCCTTTATTATGTTGAGGTACTTGCCCTCTATACTCATTTTGCTGAGAGTTGTTATCATGAATGGATGTTGAATTTTGTCAAATGCTTTTTCAGCATCTATGGAGATGATCATGTGGTTTTTGTCCGTCTTTTTGTTGATGTGGTAGATGATGTTGATGGATTTTCTAATGTTGTACCATCCTTGCATCCCTGGAATGAATCCCACTTGGTCATGGTGTATGATCCTTTTGATATAATTTTGAATTCGGTTTGCTATTTTATTGAGTATTTTTGCATGTACGTTCATCAGGAATATTGGTCTGTAGTTTTCTTTTTTGGTGGGGTCTTTGCCTGGTTTTGGTATTAGGGTGATGCTGGCTTCATAGAATGAGTTTGGGAGTATTCCCTCCTCTTCTATTTTTTGGAAAACTTGAAGGAGAATGAGTATTATGTCTTCTCTGTATGTCTGATAAAATTGTGAGGTAAATCCATCTGACCCGGGGGTTTTGTTCTTGGGTAGTTTTTTGATTACCACTTCAATTTCTTTGCTCGTAATTGGTTTGTTTAATTTTTGTGTTTTTTCCTTGGTCAGTCTTGGAAGGTTTATTTTTCTAGTTTTCTAGGAAGTTGTCCTAGGTTTTCCAGCTTGTTAGCATAGGTTTTCATAGTATTCTCTAATAATTCTTTGTATTTATGTGGAGTCTGTCATGATTCTTCCTTTCTCGTTTCTGATTCTGTTGATGTGTGTTGATTCTCTTTTTCTCTTAATAAGTTTGGCTAGAGGCTTATCTATTTTGTTTATTTTCTCAAAGAACCAGCTCTTGGTTTCATTGATTTTTTCTATTGTTTTATTCTTCTCAACTTCATTTATTTCTTCTCTGATCTTTATTATGTCCCTCCTTCTGCTGACTTTAGGCCAAATTTGTTCTTCTTTTTCCAATTTCAATAATTGCGACATTAGACTATTCGTTTGGGATTGTTCTTCCTTCTTTAAGTATGCCTGTATTGCTATATACTTTCCTCTTAAGACTGCTTTTGCTGTGTCCCACAGAAGTTGGGGCCTTGTGTTGTTGTTGTCATTTGTTTCCTTATATTGCTGGATCTCCATTTTAATTTGGTCATTGGTCCATTGATTATTTAGGAGCATGTTGTTAAGCCTCCATGTGTTTGTGAGCCTTTTTGCTTTCTTTGTACAATTTATTTCTAGTTTTATACCTTTGTGGTCTGAAAAGTTGGTTGGTAGGATTTCAATCTTTTGGAATTTACTGAAGCTCTTTTTGTGGCCTAGTATGTGGTCTATTCTGGAAAATGTTCCATGTGCACTTGAGAAGAATGTGCATCCTTTTCCTTTTGGATGTAGAGTTCTATAGATGTCTGTTAGGTCCATCTGTTCTAGTGTGTTGTTCAGTGCCTCTGTGTCCTTACTTATTTTCTGTCTGGTGGATTTGTCCTTTGGAGTGAGTGGCATGTTGAAGTCCCCTAAAGTGAATGCATTGCATTCTATTTCCTCCTTTAGTTCTGTTAGTATTTGTTTCACATATGCTGGTGCTCCTGTGTTGGGTGCATATATATTTATAATGGTTATATCCTCTTGTTGGACTGAGCCCTTTATCATTACATAATGTCCTTCTTTATCTCTTGTTACTTTCTTTGTTTTGAAGTCTGTTTTGTCTGATACTAGTACTACAACACCTGCTTTCTTCTCCCTGTTGTTTACAAGAAATATCTCTTTCCATCCCTTGACTTTTAGTCTGTGTATGTCTTTGGGTTTGAGGTGAGTCTCTTGTAAGCAGCATATAGATGGGCCTTGCTTTTTTATCCATTCTATTACTCTGTGTCTTTTGATTGGTGCATTCAGTCCATTTACATTTAGGGTGATTATTGAAAGATATATACTTACTGCCATTGCAGGCTTTGGATTTGTGGTTACCAAAGGTTCAAGATGAGCTTCTTTAGTATCACTGTCTAACTTAACTCGCTTATTGAGCTATTATAAACACTATCTGTTGATTCTTTATTTCTCTTGTTTCTTATTCCTCCTCCTCCGTTCTTAATATGTTGGTTGTTTTATTCTGTGCTCTTTTGTGTTTCCTTTAACTACTTTTGTGGGTAGTTGATTTTATTTTTTGCCTTTAGTTAGTATTTGGTTGGTCTGCTTTCTTTGCTGTGTTTTTATTTTCTCTGGTGACCTCTATTTAGTCTTAGAAGTGCTCCCATCTAGAGCAGTCCCTCTAAAATACCCTGTAGAGGTGGTTTGTGGGAGACAAATTCCCTCAACTTTTGATTGTCTGGGAATTATTTAATCCCTCCTTCATATTTAAATGATAATCGTGCTGGATACAGTATTCTTGGTTCAAGGCCCTTCTGTTTCATTGCATTAAAGATATCATGCCATTCTCTTCTGGCCTGTAAGGTTTCTGTTGAGAAGTCTGATGATAGCCTGATGGGTTTTCCTTTGTAGGTGACCTTTTTCGTCTCTCTGGCTGCCTTTAATACTCTGTCCTTGTCCTTGATCTTTCCCATTTTAATAATTATGTGTCTTGGTGGTGTCCTCCTTGGGTCCCTTCTTTTGGGAGTTCTGTGTATTTCCGTGGTCTGAGTGATTATTTCCTCCCCCAGTTTGGGAAAGTTTTCAGCAATTATTTCTTCAAATACACTTTCTATCCCTTTTTCTCTCTCTTCTTCTGGTACCCCTATAAGGTGGATATTGTTCCTTTTGGATTGGTCACACAGTTCTCTTAATATTGTTTCATTCCTGGAGATCCTTTTATCTCTCTCTGTGTCAGCTTCTCTGTTCCCTGTCTCTGATTTCTGTTCCATTAATGGCCTCTTGCACCTCATCCAGTCTGCTCTTAAGTCCTTCCAGAGATTGTTTCATTTCTGTAATCTCCTTCTGGACTTCTTCCCTTAGCTCTTGCATATTTCTCTGAAGATCCATCAGCATGGTTATGACTTTTATTTTGTATTCTTTTTCAGGAAGATTGGTTAGGTCTATCTCCTTCTCAGGAGTTGTCTCTGTTATTTTGGTCTGGATCAAATTCTTCTGCCTTTTCATGGCATTATAGGTAGTTGTGGAGAGGTGGTGCGTGTGCTGGCTGGGAAAATGTCCTTCATGCTAGTTTGTGGCCTTCCTCTCCTGGGAGAACAGCAACCCCTAGCAGCTTGTGCTGGGCAGCTGTGCGCAGATAGCGTTTCTGGTTGTTGCCTGGCCACTGTGGAAGAAGCTCTGCCCAGTTGCTGTGGGTGTGGCCACTGCCGCTGTGGTGGAGTCGCACCAGAGGGTGAACAGGTGGGAGGCTGTTTATCACCAAGAGGGGCCTCCGAGCTGTGCTGCCGTCCAGGGGGTTGGGGCGCCCAGATTTCCCTGGGATTCCCAGTTACTGGGCTGATTGCGCTGGGGTGCTTCCATCCAGCTGTGAGGCCCCTGTCCCTTTAAGATTTTCAAAGGGCACTCACTTTTCTTTTGTCCTAGGGGCGCTGGCTGCGGGGACCCACTCGCAGGTTTTACTGTCCCGTTTCCTTAGTACCCAGCACCCCACTCACTGTGTGTCTGCGCTCCCAGTGCAGACGGCCAGGGCTGGGTGTTTAGAAGTCCTGCCTCCCTCTCCGTCCCTGCTCTGACTCCTCTCCTCCCGCCAGGGAGCTGGGGTGAGGGGCGCTCGGGTCCCACGGCCATGGCTTGTATCTTACCCCCTTCGCAAGGCGCTGGGTTCTCACAGGTATAGATGTAGTCTGGCTGTTGTCCTGTGTCTTCTGGTCTCTCTTTTAGGAGTAGTTGTATTTGTTGTATTTTCAAAAATATATATAGTTTTGGGAGGAGATGTCCGCTGCTCTACTCACGCCACCATCTTGGCTCCACCTTCCGCCTCTTGTTATTTTAAAAGACAGTAGTTGCATTTTGCCTGGAATATTTTAGCTTTCCTTTTGAACTTTTCTATTCATCCTCTTAGAATAAATTTCTTAAACTTTGTGTCAGCAAACAATTCATGAATGCCTACTTTGTATATGATACTATTCGAAACACTTGGAGTACATCAGTGAATAAACAGACTTAAAGAAAAAAAATCAGTCAATCCAACCAGGTTTGTGCTAGGAGCTATAACTGAACAAATCAGAAAGGATTGTTTTATTATTCTTACATATTTATTCCATCATAAAAAAACTTGTGTATCCCAAACTTGGAGAGCACTGAAATTGATAATTTTAAAAATTAAATTAGAAAGATACTCCATCAGATTAACCATCCTTTCATACCCAGTCTCCTTGGAGGAATACTTCAGCATCTGAAAAGAGAAGAAAAGAGCATTCCTTTTGAATCTCAGAGTTATTCCCAGGACTCAAATATATTCAATAATAATTTCACTAATTTTGAGACATAAAAATGCATAAGTGGGAAATTGTTTTGCAGAAAGCATGATTCTAAAAATGTCATTTTTATGTGGCTGTTCTGGTGCCTCTCAGAAATACAGAACATGAAAATCCCCACAAATATGGGGAGGGTGCAAACTGTGGAGGGTCATGGAGAAATGAGTACAAGGGTACTTGGCTTTAATAGACTTACAGCAGCAGAGGTGGAACTAGATTCCATGTTTCTCAGTATCCACTCTTAGGTAGAAGAGTGGAATTTCACATTCCACTTAGAGCAATGTTGTGCAGTCTTTCTTACTAAGAACGACACTGTAGAACTGCCTGGTTTCACGAATGAAAAACAGATTCCATAGTGTCACTAAGTAGAATAACAACCATAGAACTCAGCTGTACCTTCCTCAACATCTAAATCTCTTCAAGTAGTTACCAGGATGAGATGGGGCTCCAGGGTCTTAGGACTGCTGGGGGAATAGCAGGGTAACTGCTGTATCTAATGTGCACATCCTGGGCCTCAGTCACCTTAAGGAAGGCTGTCGGTGGTGGTAGTTTCTGTGGTGGATTGTCTGATATGATGGCTCATCTGGTACCTTATCTGCAGAAACTTGGCTTTCTCTTTGCCCCTTGGTTCTGTGTTCTGTTTTTTTTAGCATTCAGTACAGTCTCAACTTAGTCATATTCTTCATGTGAGTCGAAAATTCATCACTTTCTCCTGGCTGATCTTTTGGGTTCCAGTATCAGCCCCCAACCCCGTACTAGCTCTGTTAGTTTGCTTATACCCTTTTTTTATTAACCATGCTGCTCCTTTGCATGGTATACAAGACCCTTCATTTTGTGGCCTTTATCCCCCTTTCAGCCTAATTGCCAGACTACTTCCCCTTTCAAAATTTATGTTCCAGAAATAATGATTGATTTAAAGTTTCCTAAACATACCTGTATCCCACCAATGCATAAACTGATCCCTCAGCAGAAATCATCCTCCTAGGCACCTCTTCTACCTTCTTACCACCTGGTAGGTATACTGCTGTCTTTTCTTCAAAACCCCACTCATGATCAGGGGTTGCTGTTTTATGTGGGCTGGTATGACTTCTCTGATAAGGTGACATTTGAGCCAAGATCTGAAAAAAATGAGGAAGCAAGCCAAGCATGTATCTAGCAGAAAGAAGATCATTCCATGTAGAGGAGGTCAGTGTAAAGCCCTGAGGTGAGAACATGCTTGGCATAATCAAGCACCAGCAAGGAGCCCGTTAGAGGTGGAACAGAATGAGGGGGAGGTGGGGAAGTGAGTGCTGCAGAAACAGATGGTGTAGGACTTAGTAAGCTGTGGCAAGGACTTTGAGATGGGAGGCCATTTGAACGGGTAGTAACATGATTTGCCTTGGGTTTTTAAATGTGCCACTCTTGTCTTTGGAGGTGGGGTAGGGAAAACAATACAGAGAAAGGTAGAAGTAGGAGGTTCAGTTAGTAGTGAGACATAAGACGATGGTGACTTCGACAAGGACTGGAAGTGGTGGAAAATAATTGGAATCTGTGTGTATTTTGAAGGTACAACCAAGGGGGTTTGCTGCTAGATTGGATGTGGGGCATGCAGGAGGTGTCAAGGGGAACTCCAAGGTGTTTGATCTGAGTCACTGAAATGATGGAGATATCTAATTACTGATGAAGATGTGAGGAAGAACAGGTCTGAGAGGGGAAATCAAGATTGGTTTGGGGTGTGTTAAGTTCAAGATCCTCAACAGACATTAAGTGGCAAAGTCACCCAGGCAGCACGGTCTGGAGTTCAGTAGATAGACTGGGGCTAAAGATGTGTTTTGGAGAACCATCAAGTCATAGACAATATTTTATGACCATGAGGCTGGATGAAGTCACTTTAGGAGGTCTAGTGCAAGTTTCATTTGATTAAAATATATTTCTCCCCTTCTCAGCCTGCCTTTCCCAGGTTTGGTCTATGATTTCTTAAGGAAATAACCCCTAGTTGTTCACTTCAATGGTGAAAAATATAAGATCTAAGGGGCAAGATATGCATCAGGCCTCCATTCATCGCAGTTTGCCCTGCCAGGGTAAGGAGCTCCTCCTGTCAGCCACAGAACAAAAAATCATAGTTCCCAAAATAATTTACACTTAATTTTGAGGGGAGGGCTTGGGGACTCACTTGTAAATTAGAACCTCTTGAAATACTCAGAAAAATGAGACCACAAGGTTGAAGTGAATTACTAGGTTATGTTTTCTGTGAGGTCAGGTTATACCCTGTGTGTGTATTATTAAAGAAACAATAGGTTTAACTGCTTGCCTGGCTTTTTTCCTTTGTCCTGAGATTTATTTGGCTTTGGAAGATCCCCAGAACCATTATGGACAAGGAAGAGGTTAGTCAGCCTAAAATGTCAGTAAAAAAAAATGTCTTATAATTGAGAATGCATATACAACCATGTATTTGTAAACAGTGGAACTCTGTCCAGCCCATTCTGTTAGTAAAAACATGATTTTAGCATGTGATTTAATGGCAGCTGCTCCTTACTGTCTGTGGTGTTCTTTATGTATTCTTCCTGTAGTAGGGATCTCTTTGTATATGACTATTTAATTTAGTCAGGGGTCATTATAAACTGTAGTGTTTGTTTTGTTTCTGTGTCAGACCTGTTTTAAATGCTTCCGTGTAGAGAGAATGAGGAGCTTTTTGTCTCTTGCTAGCAATGTGCGAAGTCCTGTGTCTCATGAGACTGCCTTTAGCCTTCCCAGGCTGCTGAACTTCCACCCATTCTCTTGGGGATGGGGAAAGAGTTCCACCCTTCAAGTGTTGGTCCAACTTCTTCCTATCATTCCCCTCAAATTTTCCTGTTTTCCATTTCACTCCCTCATCCCCTGAAACTCCCTCTCATTGACCTCTAAGGCTAGGCCTCCACCCCATCTCAACTCTCACACACATACCCGCCATGCCTACCCAGTTTGGTGTTTACAACTTCATGAAGGTGCTGACTATTAATAAGAATTTCCCCTTAGTCATTGCTGGGCTATACTCTGTGGACTGACTTGCTTTAATCTTTCCTAGTTAAGTCAGTTATTCTAGTATTATAATTATTTGTTTTTCTCTACAATGTCTCACTGAGTTCCATAAACCTGACTACCAAATACAGGTAGTCATCTCTGTCCCACTGTGATGAACATTGCCTCTCCCAGTACCTCCCCTAGCCCCCCACCTGAGTCCCACCTAAGTTCATGTTACAGTTTTTCAGTATTCATTTTATTATCAAGTTAGACAATAACCATACATCTAGCTTGATTTTTAATTCTCTCACTCTTGTTCTTCTTTTTACTTAACTGGCTTATACATATTTCATATTCTTTCTACATGGGTAACTACTTTTCTAAATAGAATCTTATTTCATTCTCCCTCTCTTCCAAATTCCCTACCTTTTTAAATCCATTTAAATGATCTATAGCCTCTGACTTGGGGTGCTTTTTTGAAGTTTAATTGCAAACCTCGCTCCTTAGGCTTTAATTTTCTTACTTTTTATGAGCTCAAACGAACCCAAATTGAGTCAGGTTTTGTTGCCACTGAGGTTTCCAGGAAAAAATGCAAATGTTGAGGAAGCACCTGTGAAATGATTGATAATGTAGGACTCCCCATTGTAGATTCACGTTGAACCATTGCCTCAAGCTTGGACAACTTGAAGGTACTATCGTTTGGGTCTGACATCAGCTCTCATTTTCCACAAATGTAGTCATTTTAGCTATGTTGGACAAGTAATATCCCCCACCCTAGTCCAATCAGAGGTCTCGAGACCTTTTTATTAATGTTACCTTCTCTTCCTTTGTTTTCCCTGAAAGTTTACACTGGATTTTCCAAAATTTTTGCATGTTCTTTTGAAGGTCCAAAATATCCTGTGGTCAGGTTACTCTACTCCTCTACAAGTGATAAGCATTCTGTATGTCCAAACCTTAAGTCTGTGGACACTGTTGATTAACAATAAGCTTTCATGATGATTTTTGTTCTTCGACAAGAGTTTGTAATTTTCTCCTCAAGGATTCTAACCTATGCTAAAAATTGAGGGATTATACCTCATATAAAAGCAAGACAAAAGAAGCACCATAAGAAAGAGCCTGTGCAGTTCTTTTTAATAGGAGCAAGAGCATTGAAAATGCTGATGCCTGTGGCCCATCTTCACCCAAAGTCTGAATTCTGCAGAGAGTGACAGAAGAACTACCTCCATTTTTAAATGAGAAAACAAATTACTTAGGAGTAGTGTTAAGCAAGGGGAATAGCATACTAAAGAAACAGTTTCAAGAGAGATGAATTACTATTCAGTTCGCATTTTTAGGCTCTCTCTAGTTCTGATTAGTCCCTTTAGAGATTCTGGTATAAATCACCTAGCATTTACAGAATTCTTTGTACTGACAGGTGGTGTCTGTTCTCAAATTAAGACTATACAGGAAGGTTTTTTAAATAGCACACATGAAATAATTGCACACCCATAGAAGACAGTGATTAAATGGGAAGTTTGACTAGTATAGGCAATGCAAAGTATTGCTAATAGTGCAGGTTGTGGAGGGAGGCTGTTAGGACTGTGAGCACAGGCCAGGCTCTTCCTAATATAAAAGATGAAAGAAATACATAGGGTTTTTGTGAAAATTTAGTTATATATGTATACATACTAGTGCCAGACACATGTAAGTGCTCAGTAGATGTTTAGCCAATATTATTTGTCATTGGAATTCATGAAGAATAGTAAAAATAAGACATTATTATAGGTAAGAGAAATCAGGAAGTCCTTCCTGAAAGCAGTGAAGCTTGAACCAAACCTTAAAAAAAACAATATTGAGAAGAGTTGAGGGGTTATAGGTCAGAAAAACAGCTTGAGCAAAAAGTGGTGCAAACCAGCGTAATGTAAATGAAGAACCCCGGAAACCTGTCTCACCAAAGGGAGGGGGCATGTTTATGTTAGGAAAGAATAGAAATGAAGTTGGCTCAGTAAAGCAGAGTCTGAATGTTGAGGGGAGTTTGGACTTGGTGTGTTCCAGCATAAACAGCAGAGAGATGGAGTGGTACCCAAAGTAGACTGAAGAAGAAAGGGACAAGATCTAGGAGGCCTCCTGGTCTAACAGCGTTAATGAGTCACGTGGTAAGGGGCCTTGTCCAGGATAGGGGCAGTGGAACTGTTAAAAAAGATAGGTTTCTTAAGAAACACTGGCTGGATTTGGTGACTAGATTGAATATAGGGGAGGGTACATGAGAGAGGAGGGCTGTTTGGAACTGGCTTGCTTTCAGCAGGTCCACTGTATTCGACAGTAGCCTCAGGACTGAGCACCCAGGAGTCTGCAGGTTTTAGAATCACTTGTGAGGGCAGAGGAGAGGGGAGTACATTTTCTGTTTGTTTGTGTTTGTTGTTTAGCAATGTAGAATTAGCTTCCAGGGAACCCTTTAAACATTTTCCCTGGCACTCAAGGGACAGGAAATGACCCTGTTGATGGGAGCCAGAGAATGCCAGGAAAGCCATGCCTCTTACCAAGGTAGGCGTACTGTTAAAAAGAAGGCTTTCACATCCCTTACGTCCTAGGCCCACTGCTTACTTAATCTATGTGGTCTTGGATAAATTCTCTTAATTCCTCTGTTTCCTCATCTATAAATTGAGGGTCTTAATAGCACCTATATCATAGTGATTGTGGGATTTAAATGAATTAATACACATAAAGCACCAAGAACAATGACTGGCATATAGTAAGCACTGTGTGTTAACCATTAATATTAACTGCTGCTTCATCTTTTTAAATGGAAACCCTGAAAAAAGTCCAGAGTATATTTCTAATGCCCAGGGCAAATGAAGGAATGGCTTGGTTTTGTGAGTGGATATCTGCTATGCCATCATAGGGAAAAAATCTGATATCAAACTATTACATATCTGTGTCTAGGTTGCTCCCAGAATTTCTGGTCTTGCCCCGAGAGTGCCTCAGTCTTTGCTGTATCCTTGTCTTGCTGTGCAGGTGATTTTTTATGATAGCGACTGGAACCCCACTGTGGACCAGCAAGCCATGGACAGGGCCCACCGCCTGGGACAGACAAAGCAGGTTACTGTGTATCGGCTCATCTGTAAAGGCACCATTGAAGAACGCATTCTGCAGCGAGCCAAAGAGAAGAGTGAGGTAAACTGCAAGGCAAAGGAAGTATGTACACAGGTAGAGAAAATAGAAAGTCCAGTCACACTGACTGCACTACAGCTAAGACTCTTACCTTTTGCTGGTCAGGAAGGGGTAAAGTTTCTTCTGAATAGAAAATAAAATCAGGGCCCCATATAGTATCAGGCTTGACTGCCCTGCCCTGGCCATTCCCAACTCCTTTTCTCCCAGAATGAAGCTTATAGTCCAGATTCAGCTGTTGTTCATGTAGAAATGCATGGCCTTGTGTGTGTGACATACTTTCACATTCAGGAGAATAAGAAATGACATTTGAGCTCTCACCTGGTACTCTCAACTTAATCAACCTCTGAATTATATGCCAAATTTGCTAGTTTCCAAGGAAATGGTGATTTGGGTTTTTTTTCCATCTTGATTCAGTACTATTGGATCTTTTCCTTAGCAGTTAGCCGTCCCAAGCAAAGAAGTTCTCATTCTCCTTTCTGTTGAAACAATAATCTGGATGAGTCTGTCAGGTGAATGAGAAAGAAATAGGGAACCCAGGAGTCTTACTGAAGTTGCAGATTGAGAAAGATACTTCTTTCTTTCTGGTATTTACCATAAGGGAATGGATGCCTGCCTGATGGTGACATTTTGATGTGATTTGGTGTGTAGATTCAGCGGATGGTGATTTCTGGTGGGAACTTCAAACCAGATACCTTGAAACCCAAGGAGGTGGTTAGTCTTCTTCTAGATGATGAAGAGTTGGAGAAAAAACGTATGTACTCTAAACCTCTTATTAATGCTTTCTCTCCTCCCTGCAAAAGATGTTTCTCTGGCCTCACATGTCTGAAAATGGAAGGGATACTTCACCACGTGCCAAAGACTGTTTTGGGGGAGAAACATTTTTTATGTCAATACTTCATATTAAAACCCAAACAAGGAGTAGAAGGCAAAACTCTCATGTATTTTAAAAGTAATTATTTTAAATAAATTAGCACCAGGGAAGTTGTATCCCTAGACTCCTCAACAGTAATGAATTTACTCTGTTCTGCCCAAAGAAATGTTTTTAAGGAGAAGTTGGAGAAGCATGCTGCTGTAACATACAAACCCTTCTCCCATGTATTTCCGGCTTTTGAGAACACTAGGTATCAGGCTTACCTTGTGACCTCTGAGGACATCCACAGCGTCACATCAGAAGATACAATGAAGCTCCTTTCTTGTGGTGCTCATGTTTGCCGCCACCACCTAAAAACCTTCCACAACTCTACAGCTATACTTGGTTTGTATAATGCAGAGAATTAAAAGGCTGAAAAGAAATGGAAAAAGAACAAGGTGAGCAAAGGCCCATGATAATTAAACTGAATCATGGTTTGAACCCAAAAACTGTTAAGAATCCAAAAACTCCTGAATTTTATCAGACATTTAGTGAATACCTAATACGCATCCTCCTTAAAGTTTTCCAAAAAGTGGAAGAGGAAGGAATACTCCCAAACTCAATTCTACGAGGCCAGCATCACTCTAATACCAAAACCAGGCAAAGACCCTACCAAAAAAGAAAATTACATACCGGTATCCCTGATGAACATAGATGCAAAAATACTCAACAAAATATTAGCAAACTGAATTCAAAAATACGTCAAAGAGATCATCCTTCATGATCAAGTAGATTTATTCCAGGGATGCAAAGATGGTACAATATTTGAAAATCCATCAGTATCATCCACCACATCAACAAAAAGGACAAAAACCACATGATCATCTCCATAGATGCCTGAAAAGCATTTGACAAAATTCAACATACATTCATAATAAAAACACTCAACAAAATGGGTATAGAGGGCAAGTACCTCAACATAATACAGACCATATATGACAACCCGCAGCTAACATTACACTTAACAGTGAGAAGCTGAAAGCTTCCCTTTAAGATTGGGAACAAGACAAGAATGCCCACTCTCACCACTTCTATTCAACATAGTTCTGGAGGTCCTAGCCATGGCAATCAGACAACACAAAGGAATAAAAGGCATCCAGATTGGCAAGGAAGAAGATAAACTGTCCCTGTTTGCAAATAACATGATGCTGTACATGAAAAACCCTGAAGAATCCACTCCAAAACTACTAGAACTAATATCTGAATTCAGTAAAGTTGCGGGATACAAAATTAATACACAGAAATCTGTTGCATTCCTATACACTAATGATTAACTAGCAGAAAGAGAAATCCCGAAAACAATTCCATTCACAATTGCATCAAAAAGAATAAAATACCTAGGAATAAACCTAACCAAGGAAGTGAACAACTTAATACTCTGAAAATTACAAGACACCCATGAGATGAATTAAAGAAGACACCAATAAATGGAAACACATCCCGTGCTCATGGATAGGAAGAATTAATATTGTCAAAAAGGCCATCCTGCGTAAAGCAATCTACAGATTCAGTGCAATCCCTATCAAAATACCAACAGCATTCTTCAATGAACTAGAGCAAACAGTTCTAAAATTCATATGGAACCACATAAGACCCCGAATAGCCAAAGCAATCCTGAGAAGGAAGAATAAAGTGGGGGGGATTACGCTTCCCAACTCCAAGCTCTACTACAAAGCCACAGTAATCAGGACAATTTGGTACTGGCACAAGAACAGACCCATAGACCAGTGGAACAGACTAGAGAGCCCAGATATAAACCTAAGCATAAATGGTCAATATATGATAAAGGAACCATGGATATACAATGGGGAAATGACAGCCTCTTCAACAGCTAGTGTTGGCAAAACTGGACAGCTACATGTAAGAGAATGAAACTGGATTATTGTCTAACACCATACACAAAAGTAAACTCAAAATGGATAAAAGGCCTGAATATAAGTCGTGAAACCATAAAACTCTTAGAAGAAAACATAGGTAAAAATCTCTTAAATATAAACATGAACAACTTTTTCCTGAATGCATCTCCTCAGGCAAGAGAAGCAAATAAAAAATGAACAAATGGGACTACATCATGCTAAAAAGATGTACAGCAAAGGACACCATCAGCAGAACAAAAAGGCATACTACAGTATGGGAAAATATATTTGTAAATGACATATCTGACAAGGGGTTAACAGCCAAAATATATAAAGAACTCACATGCCTCAACACCCAAAAAGCAAATAACCCTATTAAAAAATGGGTGGAGGATATGAACAGACACTTCTCCAAAGAAGAAATTCAGATGGCCAGCAGGCACATGAAAAGATGCTCCACATTGCTAATCAGCAGAGAAATGCAAATTAAAACCACAATGAGATACTACCTCACACCAGTTAGGATGGCCAACATAGAAAAGACTAGGAACAGCAAATGCTGGTGAGGATGCGGAGAAAGGGGAACCCTCCTACACTGCTGATGGGAATGTAAACTAGTTCAACTATTGTGGAAAGCAGTATGGAGGTTCTTCAGAAGACTCAAAATAGAAATACCATTTGACCCAGGAATTCCACTCCTAGGAATTTGCCCTAAGAGTATAGGAGCCCAGTTTAAAAAAGACATATCCACCCCTATGTTTATCGCAGCACTGTTTACAATAGCCAAGAAATGGAAGCAACCTAAGTGTCCATCAGTAGACGAATGGATAAAGATGTGGTAGATACACACAATGGAATATTATTCAGCCATGAGAAGAAAAATCCTATCATTTCCAACAACACAGATGGAGCTAGAGGGTATTAAGCTCAGTGATATAAGCCAGGCGGAGAAAGACAAGTACCAAATGATGTCAGTCATCTATGGAGCATAAGAACAAAGGAAAAACTGAAGGAACAAAGCAGCAGCAGAATCACAGAACCCAAGAATGGACTAACAGTTACCAAACGGAAAGGGACTGGGGAGGATGGGTGGAAAGGGAGGGATAAGGGCAGGGAAAAAGAAAGGAGGCATTACAATTAGCATGTATAATGTGGGGGGGGGCATAGGGAGGGATGTGCAACATTGAGAACACAAGTAGTGATTCTGCAGCATCTTACTATGCTGATGGACAGTGACTATGAAGGGGTATGTGGGGGGGACTTGGTGAAGGGGGCAGCCTAGTAAACATAATGTCCTTCATGTAATTGTAGATTAATGATACCAAAATTTAAAAAAAAAACAGCATTAGACTCACAGAACCTAAGAATAGACTAACAGTTGCCAAAGGGAAAGGGACTAGGTAGGGTGGGTGGTAAGGGAAGAAGAAGGGGAATAAGGGGCATTACGATTAGCACACATAACGTCAGGTAGGGGGGCCACAGGGAAGGCAGTATAGCACAGAGGAGACAAGTAGTGACTCTATAGCATCTTACACTGATGGACAGTGACTGTAATGGGGTATGTGGTGGGGACTTGATAATGAGGGGAATCTAGTAACCACAGTGTTGCTCATGTGATTGTGTATTAATGATACTACCCCTAAAAAAAAGAATCCTCTCTAACTTAGAAAACCACCAGTTGTCTGCCTTAGACCTATATAAGTCATACCTTGAAACATAAATATTAAAGGATATGGTCACCTTGATTTCAGAGAGTGAGGATTTTGATTGGCACAGCAACTTAATCAGCTTTTTTCTTTTATTGTCTTGATAGTGAGACTGCGGCAAGAAGAGAAACGGCAGCAGGAGGAAACCAACCGAGTCAAAGAGCGCAAGCGCAAGCGGGAAAAGTACGCAGAAAAGGTAACTTCCAGCTTGGGGTGGTCAGCAAGGACTTGTGGGGGCCAGGGCCATGCTTACCAAAAGTACCTGGCTTGTCATCTTGGTTACAGATAGTTTCCACCTCCAGCTTTGTGCAGTAAGTAGCAGTTTTGAGCCCAATGCTGACTGACTCATGTTTTATCAGAAGAAGTGCAGCTTTGGTAGACCTGTACTCCCCACACTGAACCACCATGCCTTTGGCCATGTGTAATTATGGAAAACATTTGTTGGGTCTATTACAAAGCATAGGGCTAAATGTTGGTAAGATGGATGTGACCAACATAATTAGATTCGACAGACTCTCAGAGCCTGAAATCTACCATTGGAAAAATAAATCACTGGCCAGTCTGTTCATCTCCTCTAATTCATGCTGAGAATTCGAGCTGTTTTTTTTTTTTTCCCCTTCTGGCATTTCCTCCTTGAGTCCACCAGGCTAGTGACAAAATGGGATGTAGTTCCCCTACATTTCTCCCTGTCTTGCTGTTTCTGTTTCTACCAAAAGATTATATCAGTAATACTCCTGGTCTTTATTGCCATGTAAATTGGAAGTGAGTCCTTCAGGACTTAGTCTTGCTTCAGGAGTCAGCCCATTCGTTCTGAATAGGTTCCCAGACTTACTACGCTGAGGGACTGTTGGTTTGGATGCATTTTGCTACCTTCCAGGAAGTGCTTCCTGGTTTTTTCTGTGGGTTTGGCTTACCTTTGGGTTGTGCTGCCCTTGCATCCTCACCAGCCCTGGTTAGGCCCTAGGTCTTGAATAAGAGAGCTGCCTGAGCTTCAGGCATCTCCATGGTTCTGGCCCTCAAGTCCAACAATTGTCCTGCCTCATTTACCTAGCCTGCTTGCAGTGCCTTAAGCATATTGCCTGATCACATGTTAAAATTGATTCTCTTTTAAGTGGAGGTCGGCTTCTTCCTCTTAACCAAGCATGTATTGGGCCTTTTGTCCCTTTGGCCATAGGGCCTTGATGCTTAGCAGCCTGAAAGCATGTCTATATTATATGATCATCTTCCAGTAGATACACAAGCTATTTCTGTTGTAAAATCCACACCCTCAATTATACCTTCTGCTAAGCAGAACTATTTCTAGCATGAAAGATGTCCCTGGTATTCCCTATATTTACAAAGTTGAAAAATCCAGGAATGAGAGAACATGTTCCTCCTAGCTTGGGCTGCTGATTCTGTCTGTTTCCTCAAGTTCTCTTTCATGATTCTACCCTCAAATCTCTAACCCATTCTTACTACTGTCTAGAACTAAAATAGCTTTAACATTCAGAAACAATATCAAAGAAGAAAAGTAGTTTTCTCATACAGGACATTGTAGGGTTTACTGAGGTTTGCATCAGATATCATCCCTGCCCTGAGCATACAAGTTTCAGATAAATAACTCAATGATAATACAAACTACACATAGGTATACCATATTAACCCTAATATACGTGCAGATACAAATGCAGTTTGGTGCAGTGGGTAGATATGATTCCCAGAATTTTCCAAGTACATTCTGTGATTCCAGCTCCTTAATCTATGACAAAGCCCTTCTGAACTTGGTTCCAGAACTGCTTAGAGGAGTTCAGTCACTCCAACCCTTCAGTGTTTACGTGTAAATTGAGGAACTAATGATAAAAGCAACCCACTATTCCCTGGGTATGGTAAGAACCTTTGTTCTTTTTATGTATATGTAAAAGAAGGCAGAGTGAAAACAGATGCGTGGAAAATATACTAAAGGCACTAGCCCTTCCTCTTGTGAATCACCTCAACCACTGAAAGGTACAGAAGCTGGGGTATGCCAGAAGCTGACCATGTACCTCGTCCCATGAGGTTCAGGCTTAATGCAGCTCTGGTGCAATGTTACTGGCCTGCCTTTCAAACCCATGTTCTTATGATAGAATATATATAAACTCTTACTACGCCATCCCTTTCCTCATTCCTTAGGAGTTTTTTCTTCCCTAAAAAATATGCTAATTGAAAAAAATGAAACCAAGAAGTTTACAAAGAACCAAATTTCTGTCATAACTTCCTTCTCCAGCCCCACTTTTCTTTTGGTGCCTGTCCTTATGCTTTTAACATATTTCTTGATTGTGTCCCCAGAAGAAAAAGGAAGATGAATTGGATGGGAAAAGGAAAAAGGAGGGTGTAAACCTGGTAATCCCATTTGTTCCCTTGGCTGATAACTCCAACCTTTCTGCTGACGGGGATGACTCCTTCATTAGTGTGGACTCAGCCATGCCCAGCCCTTTCAGTGAGGTGAGGCTCCTTTTAGATGCCTTCATCACAGCAGTGGGGACTATGTCCTGACCTGGTACTCTTTGCTTCTCCTGGAGTTCTCCTGCCTTGTACAAGGGGGTTGCACATGGAATCCATAAGGAGAAAAGCAGATGGGGACAGGTTGGTTTTTCTGGAGGCAAAGCAGGGCATCTAACCCTCAGGTATGAAGCCAGGCAGGAGAGGGAAATAATGACAAGACCTGAGAAGCACCTCCTTACATAGGTACAAGGGCCATGGGCTGTGGGCGCTAGGAACGGTGGTGATCTCAGCCCTTCCTCGTCTAGATCTCCATCAGCAGTGAGCTGCATACTGGCTCCATTCCCCCTGACGAGAGCAGCAGTGACATGCTGGTCATCGTGGATGACCCAGCCTCCTCGGCCCCTCAGTCTCGAGCCACCAACTCTCCTGCTTCTATAACAGGCTCCGTCTCAGACACCGTGAATGGTAAGTGGTGCTGCTGTCTCAAAAGCTTGGGCCTCCAGGCTTTGGTTTTTTGGTGAGTGAGGTCCTGATTCCTTCTAGGATAATGGCATTTTCTACTTTCTTTAAAGAAGAGTGAACTGGAGCAAAAAGAATTGTAGGCTCATTCTTTCATTAGCCTTTTTGAGTGAAAGTGAGAAAAAAGGTTTAGGGAAAGGAAAATTAGAAGTTTATGAAGATTTCAAACTTTGTTTTCTCGTTATCCCTGTCTGTCATATTTCACCCTTATTTTTGTAGTTTTTAATTAAAGCTAGCTTTTCTGGGCCTTTCCTCACTTCGTTCTGTGGGGTCCACAGTCACTGCTGTTTTCTGAGGAGGTGTAGGCTTAAAATTTGGGAGTAAAAGTTGACTCTGTGGCACAAGCACATTGGCATTTGCAGGTGAATTACAGATAGCAAGTCCCTGGGGTTCACTTAGTAAGGACCTAGCTTGAAGAAGAAATTCAGGAGAATAAACTGCTCTTTTGAATGAAAGCAGCTTGAGGAGTCAGGCTGTTTTTGCTGTTTAGAATCTCACTAACCTGTGACTCCATGGCCCAGCCCTTAAATGGGGATATAGACCTCCCTGGGAGTCCTAAAACAAACACCGAGAGCCAGCCTTCCCTATCAGGGGAATATTCTGTTAACATATGAAGAGATTGACTTTTTTCCCTCTTGGTCCATTTGTTCCCACAGGAATTTCCATTCAGGAAATGCCAGCTGCAGGACGTGGTCACTCAGCCCGAAGCCGAGGGCGCCCCAAAGGTTCAGGAAGCACAGCCAAAGGAGCAGGGAAAGGCCGGAGCCGCAAGTCCACTGCGGGCAGTGCTGCCGCAATGGCAGGAGCCAAAGCAGGAGCTGCAGCAGCCTCCGCAGCCGCCTATGCTGCGTACGGGTACAGCGTGTCTAAAGGTGCAGAGGCCCAGGGAGCTGCAGGCTCCATTCTGGTCCCGGACATTCTGGAGGGTCTGTTGAGTGTTCTGCTGGGTAGAGCAGGTAGGATGCCCCCAGGCCAGGAAGCTCCTCAGAGGCCGTATTGGGTTCTGCTTCTGTGCTGAGCAGTCCTGACTCTCCTTGCCCTTGAGACTTAGTACAGTGCCACCTTCCAAGTAGAACTGTGAAAAGTGAGAGCTGAATTTCTGAACTGTACCAGTTTAGACAGTAAGAATTTTTCCTACTTTGAGAACTGATTTTTTTTCACAACCCACATTTCAGTATTCCAAACTAGCATAGTAAATATTTATAGCTATGTGATCCACACTTAGGTATTGAGCATCTGCTGTGTGCATAGGAGTATAACACACCGACCCCACTCATGAGTGTATAATAGAAATGATAAGGGGAAGCTGTATCTGGAATATGTTTGACAGCAATACAGGGCAATATATATGTCTCGTGTAAAAAAAGAGGGGAGGCCTTAATTGTGGTTGTAGATTAGGAGGAGGAGGAACCATGTACCTGATGACAAAGTTGCCTGACTATAATTCAGAAAGAAGGGTGACAGCAGATTTGGACTGGCAACAGGGAGTTGGCAATAACCAAGGCATACTTACTGGGGGGTCACCCACCAAGCAGGTCAGTCAGGCTGTGCTGGAGGGGCAGTTGGAGTAAAAGACATGGCAAGACCTGATGGGCAAGAGCTTATCAGTTATATGCCAAGGGGCTCTGGAAAGCTTGAGAAGGGAAGTGGCTATTGTAAGCATGACATATAGACGATAATTGTGTCAGTGGAATGTTGGAACATCTGAGAGTGATGAGAAAGGGAGGGCCCTCTATAGACTCTTCTCACCATTCAAAACATGGACTTAGTCTTTAGCTCATAAGGTTGTTTTGGTGAGTAAAGGCATTACTGAGCAGAAAGTGCTCAGTAAGAGTTCACCTCCCCTTTCTCCTACTGCAGGAATCTTGACTTTAATTTATTTGTTCATTCAACAAATATGAAGTGTAATAACCTATCCCAGTGTTTCTTCACCTTTTGCCAACACATTTCATCTTGGGAAAACAATCATACCAGCAGTCAAGGCTGCCATGGCAGTGCCCTACCCGCGGATGGGGCAGACCAGGAAAGGTTAAGGAGACAACAGAGGGTATACAATGTCACAAGAAAAATCATTGATGCTTGGCAGCTGGGAATAGAAAATGAGGAAGGACCATTCAGAGATTACCTGCAGTTCCACTGTGCATGAGAAGAGACATGTGTCTGCCCAGCAAGCACTTGGAATTTTTTTTTAGAAAGTAAAATCAGTACACAAGAAGCAATCAAACCAAACCATCATATTAGATAGTGTGTTATCAGATATAAGTGGATTTGGCTTGTATAAGGAAAAAAGAGTTGTTGCCCAGGCAGCCATCACTGAAGGTAGTAGATTTTAACTGCATTCTTGAAGAAGCCAGGCTTGAAGATCAGGGGTGGCCACATCCAACCCAAGGAGAGTCAAGCTCACTTCATGAGTATAGATACAGGATAGAGTGGGTAGCCTTGTGTGCCCAGCTAGATGGATTGGGAAGTAGAAGACATCTTCTGAAGTTCAGAAGTAAGCAGCTATTCACAAGTGGTGTCCCAAGAAAGAAAAAGGAATTTGTAAGAAAATACGTAGTGCCTAATTAAAGTACAGCTCATCCTGCAGCCTTGGCTTCCCCATGTTGTGTAATGTGTGCTCTGTCCTTGAGTGCCAAGGTGTTTCCCTACTCTCTGTGGATTAGGTAGGGTGGAGTGGGTGGGTAGGAATCATTTTTCTCTTAAAAACATATCCCTCTTGTTTTGCTGCCCTTGTCTAGCTTGGATTAATACTTAGTCTATAGGTACACACCTGATCATCTACATTTGCCCTCTTACAGCACTAAACTATGTTTTCTACCTTTATCTTGCATCTACCTACCACTTCAGCATTTTATTAAAAATAAAAATAATAATAATAATAAAGGGAGAAATGTGGGATCAACATATAAATCAAGTATAAAAATCAAACGAATATTCATATTTGACCTGATTGTTTATAGTTCATAATGCGTGATCAAAACCGAAAGTTTCTGTGATGAATGCCCTTGTACTGTTCACCATGTAAGAATTTATTCACTATGTAAGAATTCATTCACCATGTGAGAACTTGTTTGTTATGCTTCAGAAGATTGGAGACTGACGAGAATTAGGCTTGAGATGGATTAATGATTGTACATTGAGCATTGACCCCCCCATACTGAATTTTATTGTTGTTAACAACCATTTGATCAATAAATATGAGAGATGCCCTCTCAAAAAAAAAAAAAAAAACATCCCTCTTACTGGAAAGACAGTTGCTAGGAAGATCAAGCAAATATGCTAAGAAGAAGTTGACAAGGAGTGGCAGGGAGGGGTTCCCCACAACCTCACTTCTGGCCCAGATACCAGTAACCAAGGTCAGGCCCCAGGCAGTTTGGACAGGGCTGGTGCTCACACTCTTCTTTTCTCTTTCTCTGTCCCCACAGGAATCTCTGCCAGCAGCCCTCTGCAGACATCCCTCATTCGGCCTGCTGGCCTTATTGACTTTGGACCTTCAAGCGCCTCTTCTCCCTTGAGTTCCTCTTTGAGCAAAGGAAATAATGTTCCTGGGACTCCCAAGAGTCTCCACCTGACCAGCAGCCTAGCCCCAGACTCCCTGGTCCGGAAACAGGGCAAAGGCACCAACCCTCACGGAGGACGGTAACCACCTGGGCCCTCCAGCTTCCTTCACCCAAACCAGGGGCTAGAGTCCTGGCCTGCAGATGGTCAGATGGTCTTTGGATGGCTTGCCCAGTGCAACATCTTACATCCCAGGTCAAAGAGCAGAGATGGTCAGTGGCAGCAAGGGCCAGTGGTTGGTGTGAGCACTTTCATCACCTGTGTCTCAAGAGGAGGACTCTGGGGTGCCGGTAGGGAGAAGGCCTGGAGACAGGCATCAGGCCCCAAGCATCTCACGTGGACTATGGCCACATCTGAAACCTCGTACTGGCCAAGGGCCTGATGCAGGCCCCTTTAGACGCTCAGGCACACAGTCTCCATCCCCATTCCACTCTTCTGCTCTGGCCCTGTCCCTTGCAAAGGCTCTGCAAGTGCTGTGAAGAGCCTTCAACAGTGGGGACTTACTTGTCTTAGAGCTGCGATTTCCTCTCAGGCTGGGAAGGAAGGAAATCATATGTCCTCAGTCTTTGGGTAACTCCCCAGGTCTCCAAACCCCACCTGCCCAGAGTGTCAGCATGAGGAAAGCACGAGCGTAAGAGAGAGTGGTGGCTGCGAGGACGGCGGAAGGCTAGAGGAAGCATGCCTGGAGGCCCTTGTTCTCCCTGCACCCCCTCCCCTGTCCTGCATGGTTCACACCAGAGAACCTTCAGGTCCCACCAGCAACAGTAGCAGTGGCTGCCAGCCCAGGACTCCCAGAAGCCAGTGAAGAGACCAGGAGCTGCCTCAGTCGGCAGGACATCCTCCCACTGCCCCTCACACAGACTCCCCTTCCCCTTCCTGAATGCACAGTCTCCCTGCCCTTGCCCCTCATCCCTCACCCCACCCCCGCTTGGCTGTAAGCACTGTCTGTATTGCACTGAGAAAGGAAGGGTGGCAGGAATGAGGAGGGGAGGATGGAGAGGAGAGGGCAAGCTCGGCGCCAATCCCCCAGCCCCTGCCCCCACCAGCCAGAGCTCGCTTCCCTCCAGGAAAGGCAAAGGGGTGGTATTTGCATGGGAGCTATTCTCCCTGCCCCTGGCCTCATGTCCCTTGTGGAGCAGGTGCTTCTGGGTGGGTCAGCCTCTAATTTGCACACCTGAAAATCACAGAATTGAGTTTAGATAGATTGATTTTTTAAACTTTTTTTGGAGTAGGGGTGGTAGGGGAATCATTTAATTTAAATCATCAAGATTCCCCTGCCCAGACCCAGACTCCTGTGTACAGATGCTATTTAGAGGGAATCAGAAAAATGCCAAGCCTTTTTTCTCTTTGAATGTGCTGTCTATTTTTATAACTGAACTTGTACATATGTATAAAGAGAGACACATCTTTCTTTTACTAACTGGAGAAAAAAATCTTAAATAAAATTGAGTGAGATAATTTTATGTAAATAGGGGTGTCTGTGGTCTTTGCAGCTGCCTTTCCCTGGGGACATAGTAGGGTCTTTGGCAGGGAGTTTGGCAGGATAAAAGGAAAGCACAGGCAGCAAGCATTTCTGTGTCAGGACCAACAGGTGGTTGGTGGGCCAAGGAGTCCTCTGTGGGTGCTTCCTCAGTGGCATTCTTAGGTTTAGGAATTTGCCTCCAGCCATCAGAGGAGGTTTGACCAAGTGCCTGGCATGCCAGTCTAAGGCCTTCACGGTGTGCGCTTGCTGTGACTCAGGACCTGGACTCCAGGACTTAGCTATGTGCGACTTGGCTTTGTCCACCGTCAGGCAGTTACACTGTGGTGATCTTAATACTGACATGTTCTTTCTCCAAAAACCAAAGTGAGGGATTATCCTGGCATTGTAATAGATAAAATCTCCAAATAATAGGAACTTATGGTCTCATTTTCATAACTATAATGTGTGTACAAATATGTGTATGTAAACTCCAAAAACAAGCCCATTTGCAGTTCCAGTAACCCTGTATGTGGATCATTTAAGCCAGCAGGAATACTAAAAAACTGTTAAAGAACTCAGTAGTCTCAAAGTTAGCTGTACTTAAAAGAATCATGAAAGAAAATGGTCAAATATGTTAGTAGGGATTCTAAAGACAGCCAGGTTTTGAAAACTGAGCTCTCTGATCAGTTGGAAAAAGAGCAAGTTCCCAGCCTGGACTTGCAGTGGGTGTTTTCTGATTGAGCTTAAACACCGATATGCTCTTGCGTCACCTTTGAGCGGGGCTCATGCTGTTCCCAATGTGCTGGCTGTGTAGCCTCTAGAGCCTTGGCTCATCCTGCACCCCCTTGGTCAGCGTGGGTTAGCTCCTTAGCAGCTGCTGCTCATGGTTCACAAGGGTCAGCCTTTTCATGGTATTGATCTCAATTGTACTATCACGTATACTGGGCCCTGTTTTTCTTGCTGGTGAACTTGACCAAGGTCTCACACAAAACAAACCATGTCAGTTACCCAATTAACCATGCTCTGTTGTCGTCAACTGCTGTGGCTTCTGGTCAACAAGCCAACTAGCATGGGTCCACTCAGGTTCTCATTACTCAGCGAGACCCCAGTGACATTTCTGCTGTTGGCTTGCCAAGGTCACCAGTGGCCACCCCTCTAGGAGACCTGACAACTCATATCCTTGTACAGCTTCACCCAAATATAGATAGGCTAGTGCCCTTTCCTGAAAAGTGTCTTAAGTTTTAGGTCAGCCCTCCAGTCCCTTCTATTCCCAAACATGCTACCATACTCCCCTTTGACCCATTTTCACTCCAATCCCTGAAGAAACAGCTAACATTTCATATTGAGGGATACTCACAGCCTTAATGTCACTCCTCACCTGTCCCTCCCTTACCTGATGGTAGATTAGTGGGACTTAAGTCTTAAAAGTGAAGGTTTCAAGCTTATTAACGAGTCCCAAAGTTCTAACTCATGCCCTGTCTACCCACTTTCTGAAGACTTGTCTAGCTCTCAACTATAAACCCAGGGAGCCAGAAAAAGGTTGCAGAGTACTCCTGCTTCCTGAGAGAAGTGTCCCCCATGAAGCCTAGAAGTCCAGTCCTAGACTGCAGGCCTGGGCTGGATCACAGAGCTGTCCCCGTGGCCAAGGTCATTGCCACGTGAGCCAGCTCTGGGGGCCCTAGGTAAGTGAATTTTAAGATTATGGGTCTGTGTGAATAGCCCTGGAAGTGCAGGCTCTGCACTGAGCTTACTGTCACATTGTCCATGCGTAAGGGATTGCTGAAGCACCCAGGACTCTGGAGAACCACCCCTGGATTTGCTTGGATCTGTCTGGTCCTGAGGATTGGGCTGGGCAGGAGTTAGGCAGTGGGACTAGGCAATGAGCTGGGTGTTTTTGCACAGCCTTGCCCAGGTGTCTGCCAAGTGTTCCCTCTGTAGGTCTGCTTTGCTGGCTCTTGATCAAGTACAGCACACACACCCTCCTCTGTGTCCCTTGCAGCAGACCACCTGTCATTAGAAACAGATCTCCTTGGCTCACTTAAATGCTAAGCAGAGAGGTTGAGCAACATGGGAAGGTTTTAGCTGGTCCCTGGAGTTTCAGAGATCCTCAGGTGTATCCAAGGGCTATTGTGAATGATGAGCAAAAGGGGCATGGGCCCCCCAAATTAGGAGAGCCTTGCTTCTGCTGCCTGGTCAAGATTCTGTGTGGAGTTAAACTGTAAGAAAAAAAATTTTTGAAATCTCTAAATCATCTTTTCAGGTAATCAATGTGTCTCAAATCACATGGGGTCTTTTTAAAATGCAGATTCCGTTTCAGAAGGTCTAGGGTGACACCTGAAACGCCATGCTGATAGTCTTTAGGCCATACCTGGAGTAACAAATCCTTAGGGCACCCTTTAGCCCTGCCAGTCAGAAGTAACTCTGATTTCTGCTTGTATGCCCCCACCCAGCCAGGAAGCCCCAAGCAGAATGTAAAACTGATGTCAGAAAATGAATTTCCAGGAAAATTCAATCCAATATATGTTTTCTGTTTTTTTTTCATTTAAAAACTGTCAATTCATGATTTTCTCTGCCCTTCTACCCTGGGTAGCACCTATAGGTAGGAGAGGTGTCTTACCTGCTGCTGTCCCTCTGTCCTGTGTGTCCTCTGCCAAGATGTAGCCTCTTTAATTGCTGGCATTTACTGGAAGGTCTGTGACCCCTGGACTCACTATTTTCTGCTTCACATGTCGTCTTTTGTCAACCAGACTCCTCAGAGGCAGTCAGCTTTCTCAACTAACTCCTCGGCCCTTCTTAGGGGCATGGAGAAATCTGGCTGCTCGCCCATGCTTCTCTGAGGCTGCTGGAGTGTAGTGAAGCCATGCACTTTGGGGAGGCAGCTGTGGCCAGTGCTAGCTGGCCAATTGAGCCACCTTCCATGATGCACATTCATACCACTTAGATGTGGAGGGCCTAGGGAGGGCAGTGTCCAGTCCAGAGAAAGCAGGGCCTATGACTCTGGAAACTGCTCAGGTACTTGCTGTATGGTAGCAAATGGTGCTAAGAAAGGCATCTGTCCAGGGGAGAGGCAGCGCTGGAGGATCCTGAGGACTCAGGTGGCAGGTACTTGTGCTATTTCAGCCTCACAGGAATGACCCAGCCTTTTGTCATCCTAGAAGTGTCTATGGCAGACAGTGCCTGGACTGGGCTATGGAGATGCCAGTCCCTGGGTGAGGAGGCAGAAGAAAAGAAGAGTAGGGAAGACATACCTGAGGCCTGCTTCCCAGGTGTTGAGGGCCCCATGAGGAAACTGGGTGCCTCCCTTATCACCAGGTTTCTTCCTGTGCCATTTCTTCCTTGCTTCAAGTCCTGGGACTTTGCTGGCTCTCCATTCCTTTTTAAAACTGCCATCGCGCAATCTCTTATTTCAGTTTCCCCCTTCATGGCAAGCCACTGGGGATGTGCTTCTGGTTTTCTCCTAGCTACTGCCAAAACTGAACATCTTGCTTTTTTTATATTCAAGGTTTTCTTACTTATCAAAACAAGGACACCAGGTAAAAGCAGAACTTAATAGAGGGAGTTACAAAACTCAAGGTGGAATTCACAGGTCTCACAGACTCCCTGGTCTACAGTCCCTGGCACCTTGGGCAAGAAAAACATTCCTGAGTGAAGAGGGTCCCCAACTTTTATCTCCCTCTTAGAGAGGTAAGAGTTCCTTCCCAGAAGGCAGGGGAATGTGTTTCTGTGAGCACCCCTGAAGGGCCTATGCCTCTGCTGTCCTGCCCCTTTGGATTTTGTTGTTCTGGGAACCCACAGCTTAAGAATGAATGCCTGGCCCCAAGGGCTGGGGTGATCTCTCCGTCTGACCTAGACTGGGGATTAGGCTGCAGCAGCCTCTGAAGGGAAAAGGGAAGTGGGACACAGAGGGCCAAAGTTGCAGGAGACAGCGGGGAGCTATTCGAAGCTCCCCAAGTCCAGCTGGTGGCCCCTGAGAGCTCCCTGGGGGGTGCCCAGGCACACTCCGAATGCCTTACCCACAGCCACTTGAGTCAGGCCCTTTGACTGAGAAGAGGGGCTCCTGTACCTCAGACCATGAAGTCGTGGTACTACTGCCTGGAAACGTCCGAGGATGGGGAAGCGGTCAAATCCAGTGTGTGGGCAGGGCACCCGATGGTCTCAGTTTGCCCTCAGCCCAGTGGATTTGGAAAGGGCAGCATAGACTCTGGTATCCAGAATCTCTAAGTCTTTCAGAGAACTGACATTCAAGCCTTTGAAGCCGGAATTCATCTTGGTTAGAACTCTCTTTAAGAGATGTTATAAATGTCACTCCCTAAACAGACATACTCAGCATATCTTAACCTTTCCTGATGACCTGGGTCATGTGAGCATCAGCTGCTCAGGTGCACTGCCATCTGACACCGTGTGCCCAGCACTAAATGATGCCAACATTGGTTCTTAAGTCTGCTTTGAGTAGTACCTGTGCCCCCTCTGTGTTCTTGTGCCAATGTGAGGTAGCCCTCCCTCTTGTAACTTAACCTTTTCCAAATTCTTGGGGGTTTGGAAACAATTTTACCTAATTCAGAACTTCTGAACCAATGAAAAGTACTCTGAAAGAAGAATTGCGGGGTCTCCTAGGAATAAAATAATTGAGCTCCAATGCGTGCCTCCTATCCAGCCTGTCCTCTGGCCCTCCACTGGGCTCTAATATCTGATTTCTGGATCAGCAAATTGTTTTATACAGTCATGTTCTGGTTTGAACCAGATCACTAAAGTTTGTTGATTTTCTTTTAGTCTGTTTGGTTTTGTTTTTAATTCTTTTTTTTATTAAAGTATCATTGATATACAATATGATGAAAGTTTCACATGAACAACATTGTGGTTTCAGCATTCACCCATATTATCAAGTCCTCCCCCACCCCATTGCAGTCACTTTCAGCATACTAAGATTCTATAGAGTCATTACTTGTTTTCTCTGTGCTGTACTGCCTTCCCTGTCACCTGCCTATATTGTAAGTGCTAATTATAGTGCCCCTTAATCCCCTTCTCTCTCCCTCCCCACCCAGTCTCCCCTACCCCCTTCCCTTTGGTAACTGTTAGTCCCTTCTTAGAGTCTGTGAGTCTGCTGCTGTTTTGTTCCTTCAGTTTTACTTTGCTCTTATACTCCACAAATGAGTGAAGTCATTTGGCACTTGTCTTTCTCCGCCTGGCTTATTTCACTGAGAATACCCTCGAACTCCATCCATGTTGTTGTAAATGGTAGGATTTGTTTTCTTCTTATGGCTGAATAATATTCCATTGTATCTATGTACCACATCTTTATCCATTCATCTATTGATGGACACTTTTGTTGCTTCCATATCTTGGCTATTGTAAATAATGTAGTGATAAACATAGGAGTTCTTATGTCTTTTTAAATCCAGGATTTTGTTTTCTTCAGGTAAATCCCTAGAAGTGGGATTACTGGGTCGTATGGTATTTCCATTTTTAATTTTTTGAGGAACCTCCATACTGCTTTTCACAGTGGCTGCACGAATTGACATTCCCGCCAGCAATGTAGGAGGGTTCCCTTTTCTCCACATACTCGTCAGCACTTGTTACTTCTTGTCTTTTGGATAGTGGCCATTCTAACTGGTGTGAGGTTATACTATATTTATTGAAAAAATTCTGTATATAACAACCCACACAGTTCATACCCATGTTGTTCAAGGGTCAACTGTATATGTTCTTAAGGAAAATGCAGGATAACTTTCAAAAGCAAGAAGAAAGTAAGCTACTTCCCACAATCCAAGTACAGTGTGACTCCCTATTTCAGTCCAAGTGATAAAATTATAACATGGTAACACCCTCCTCTCCCCACCTTAATTTTTTTTGTAAGGTATAATTGATACACAATCTGATGAAGGTTTTCACATGAGCAACATTGTGGTTACTACATTTCCCCTTATCAAGTCCCCACCACAAACCCCATTACAGTAACTGTCCATCAATGTAGTAAGATGCCGTAGACTCACTACTGTCTTCTCTGTGCTATACTGCCTTCCCTGTGCCCTCCTTACATTATGTCTGCTAATCATAATACCCCTTAATCTTCTTCCCCACCTTAATATTTTTGAGGGGACTTTAGAGAAGCTGTACTTCTGGCATATGTATGGACTGGAATTACAGACATATTTTAAAGTGCTATGTCTTTTTTTTATGCCTCAGATTAGATTCTGAGCACTGATAGGCCCCTGCTCCAATTTGCAAGGCTGATGTTCAGGTTTATGTGGGCATAGGGCCAGTTTTTCTTCAGGGTAGAATAGGGAGCCCCCCCTGCACAGCCCACCACCCAAATAGGTGCTTCTAACCTCTGAGGGTTATTTCCAGCACCTCTTTGTGCACAGGACTTTTCCTTTTCCTGTGCATTTTTTTAAATTGTGTATTTGAATTACTTTTGAATAAGAAATGTACAGGTCAAAATAAAAAACATACAAAAGGGCATAAGAAGAAAAAATCCCTCTCACATCTCATCACTTGGGCTCCAGTTCCCCTCCTGGGAGGCAAACTGTGTTGACAGTTTCTGGTGATTCCTCCCAGACATATTTCTGTGCCTTTTAAAAGGCATGATTGTATTCATTCTATGTATCTAATTTTGTATGCTCTCTTTGTTTTCACTTAACATTATACAGTACCTTTGAGAGAGTACTGTAAAGTGAGTAAAATGTTTTCTTAACATCAGCAAATACTCTTCCTAAACATTCACAATGACTGCAAATACGCCATCGAAGGGAGATGAGTTCTGTGGTTGGCCTACTACTGAACAGTTAGGATTTCCCCAGCTTAAATCCTCAGATGTGGTCCCAATGAAACTGTCTGCCTGGGTTCAGCCTGTGATTGCATTTGGTTTGGACCCTGATTGACCATTGGCTCCCTGGGGACATAGAGCTCTGGGGTCAGGAAGCAGTACAGGGCTCAGCCAGAGGGATGAGTGGGTGGTCCCTGGCCTCCAGGGGCCGTCTGTGTGGTCCGGCCAGCAGAGGAGGTATATAGAGCTGGGTCAGAGGCTGCCGCTGCTGGGTCATAACCCAGGAGGACTATGCTGTTGGTAAACAAACCAAAATGGCCTAGCTTCAGCCAGCCCTCCCTCTGCTCTCTCCCCATTTTGCCAGCAGCTGAGAGAGTTGGAAAAGGCCACCTTCAAGGCACCCAGCCCTGGCAGAATTGTGAAGTGGCCTCAGCTCCTTGCCCCAAGTTTTCTGTCATTTCCCCTCTTGCCTTCCCCCACCATCCCCAACAGGGCAGAGGGCAGCCCAGGGAATGCTGCCTTCCTACGTCGCCTCCGAGCCCCTTTCCCTTTCTCCCTCCACCCTAGTCAACTGATGTGTCTTTAGTGCTCTGCCAAATGAGTAGAGTTCATTCATCCAACTCATTAATCTATTTGTTCAACAAATATTTTTTGAGGGCCTGGGATCTGTTCTGGTAACCAAGGATATAGCAATGAACAGGAAGTGTCAGCTCCAACCCTCATGGAGTTTACACTCTAGTGAGGTTAGAGATAACCTGATAACTAGGTATGGTGAAAAATAACAGTGTTAAATAATAATAACCAACATTCACATGGTGCTTTAAAGTGTATGGAGTATTTTTTACCTAATAGCACATCTAATGCCAAGAATCTGAGAAGCAGTTACGATTATCAGTCCCACTTTAAAGATGAAATTGCATGTCACAGATACTAATATCCTGGCCAAGGACTCACAGGGTACATTGAGCCCCAGTACTCAAACCCAGCCTCTCTGACCCCAAACCCGTGTTGCTCCTGAAGAGGAGCTACTGGAGCTGGATGAGAACTGGTTTCTGGCACAGCTCTTCGTTTTACATTTGAATACATGGAGGCTCATGGAGGAAAAGTGCCTTGCCTATGACACACAGCTTAAAGCAGGAACTGAAACCCTGGATCCCTGGAGGATTTGGGGTGGGGAGTGGTCTTGGTAGGTCCATCCTCTCCCTTCCCCTGTACCCCTACTCAGCCTACCCCCTCTGCGGCACAGCCCCCTTTGGGGAGACAATACAGAGCACCCTTCCCCACCCCCATCCTCCCCTCACCAGCTCCTGCCTCTTGCTGAGTAAGTGGGTTTTCATTTAACAAATTCAGTGTGACCACCTACTGTGTGCAGGCTCTGCTAGCTGCTGGGAAGCACCTCAAGGGCTCAGTCAGTGGGGGAGGCCAATAAGGAACAGGGTTCAAAGCTGCAAGAGAAAAAGCACAGGTGTCAGACACATGTGGTAGGGCCCTCAAACCAGGCCTTGGTGGTGGGGGAGAGGAGGTTCACGGAAGGCTGCCCAGAGAACGTGACATCAACTGAGCCCTGAATTCTGAGTGGTAGATTGTCCAGGCCACAGCTGGCAGGGAAGAGACTTTCAGAATAAGAGAATGGGGGATGCAAGACAGGTAAGAAGGCGCCCTGCATGTTTGCATGCATGTTGTAGCTCCCATCTGCTCATGGTGCATCATGCCTCTTAAGGCTACAAGTGTCTCCCTTCCTGCAGAAACCCCTATGAGTAAGAGCCTACTCCTGTGGTCAGATGACACAGGCACCTCACCCACTTAGCAGTTGGTCATCAGCTTTCACCCTGTGCACTCACCGTCCTTCCCAGCCAGAGCCCCTGGCACTTCTGATAGTCCCCATCTGCCACCCTCCTGAGAGGGCTGTTCCTGGCTGCAGGCTTTGACTGTAGTGCAGGGAAGCCACAGGTAGGAACATTACTGTCCTGTCACCAATACCCTGCGCTGTACCCAGGAAGGTCACCCTCCCCTCCTGTGGGGACAGGGAGCCCCACTCCAAGAGAGGCTCAAACAGCCCTCCAGCTTAGCACCCAACATGGGGATGATTTGCAAGGGCATGGCCTCTGTACCCTCATATGCCTGCCAAAAGGCAGCCTTCCCTGGTGTGTGTTTAGGGCCTGGCCTCTCAGACCGAGAGAGACAGACAGACAGACAAAAAGAAAGAGAGAAGCCCAAGATGGTAGCTTCAGGCATGGGTCAGTGTTGCCATGTCAGGTGCGTGCTGAGGCTTCCTGGGCTGGCTGGTCAGCCTGTGCTGTGGTTCCAGTCCCAGTTACTGTGCTGTGCGCATATATGTTCAGCCTGAATATTAGCCCAGGGAGTCCGCTTGGTACTCTTCCTTGGCTATGAATGAGGTTTTCACAGGGTCTTTCCTCCAAGGGGACATGTGGCATTGTGTTCAGAAGATGTGTCATTAAACCCCAGACCCCATCAGTCCTCTGAGCTCCTGAGGGGCCCCAGAGGGGTGCTCGTCCTACATGCAGGGGTATACACAGTCCTGCCCTAGCAGGGCTCGGTTTAGAGGATAGACCTGCAAGCAGATCACACCAATACAACGAACATGCTGGGTACAAAACAGGTGGATGGAGCTGGGCACCAGCTAGCCAGGGTCAGGCAGCTTCTGGAGGCATGATGGTGCCACTGAGTTCGGAAGGCAAAAGAGGGTTGGGTAAAGTGGTCAGGTATGGAAAGCAGTGGAAATAAAGACTTGGGGCCAGAAACACAAGAGATGAGAGGAGACAGCAAGCAAGTGGCTGGGGAGGCGAGGTGGGGCTGGAGGGGAGAACAGCCCTGACTGCAGAGAAGTTTATCCTGAAGGCCACAGAAAGCTCTAGAAGTTTGTCAGTGTGGAGGGTCGTAGCCAGAGTTGCATTTTTCATTAAGTGGTAAATGAATATCTAGGGCAGGCATCAACTGGGGCAGGTGGATCAGTTTGGAGGTCATGGCAATGGTCCAGGGAGAGAGGGTGAGCATTAGAGTAGTGTTGATAGGGCAGATACACAGGAAGTCCGTAGATTCAGAGAAGGAAGCCAGGCCCCACAGGGAAGCTTGGATGAGAGGAGAGCACTCATTCCAGGCTGTACCTTATTGGGCCAGGGAGGGCCCAGGGCAAGAGGCAGGATCCAGACCAGAGTAGAGGCTGGGACTGAAGAGCCAGTGGGAAGAACAGTGCATGTGGGAGGGGCAAGTTTGGGTGCAGGGTCCCCAGACTAAGGAGAAGGGTGGCACACGGGAGAGGGTGAGGGGGCGCAGACAGTATGCTCTCTCTTCTGGAGGGTAAGAGTCAGCGACCAGAGAGCAGCTCTTGGCTGAACCCTCAGGATATGTCTAAGGAAGTGCCCAGGCCAAGGGCGAGGGCAGGGCTGGGCCTGACCTTGAAGGACAGGCATGGTGGAGACTGTCCCAGGGCAGCCAGGGAAGGACAGAGAGGAGGGGGCTCCCCAGACTGCTGGGCTGAAGTTGAGGGGCCAGGGATAGGGTGAGGAGGGCAGAGGACAAGCATGGTCAGGGGCTTCTGTCAACCCCCTCTGGCAGCCCCCTGATAGAGCAACCCTGCTCTGGCCCACCACAGCCACCATGCAATTTATTGTCCAACCTAGACGATTTGTGAGTGCAAGTAAAAATTACTCCAGAACAGGTGTAAACTAGGCCTGTCTTGAGCACACCAGGATATAGTGGCCACCCTGGCCATGGGGCCAGAGGCTAGCTCTTGGGCTCCAACGTGGCCCTCAGGGACACTGTCTGTGACCACTGCCTCCCCCAGCCTGGCCGTGGGGTGTTATTAGACCACACCCTGGAGCACCCAACCCTTCTAAAGCCAGGCCTGGCGGGGAAGGCAGGGTCTCCCCCATTCTAGGTCCCCGTGCTTTCTGCCCTCTGACAGCTGACATAAGTGCCACCACTGTCTTCAGGGGAACAATTCCTAGAGGAATGTGCATCTTCCTGGGGCCAGGTGGGGGGTGGCCTGGAGAGCCCTAGTAACCTGCTAGCCCTAGAAGGGTGCACAGAGGCCAGAGTGGTATTACCCCGTGTCCAGCTGCACTGCCTGTGTCTCCCTCAGCAAAGCCCTGGGATCCCCCAACTCCTCCCTTCTGCTTGCCCCCCATTTCCAGCCGGTTCTCAGGGTGTCCCCACATTTCCAGTTCCTGGTTTTTAGCTCAGCCCTCACCAACACCTGCCTAGAACATTGCAAAGGCTGCTTCCCAGGTCTTGTGGCCTCCAATCCACCAGCACTAGCCTCCTTATACCCAGGCCTGAACACAACACTAGTCTGCTTGACAGGCAGACAAAACAAAACAGCAAAAACAAAGACCCTCCATGGGAGGAAAACACATGAAAAAACAAAAATATCACCACAGAACTCAACTTCCCTACAAGATAAAGACTAGCACTTCCTCCTGAACTGACTCCAAAGTAGCTCTCAGCCTCGTCCCCAGTACCCTCAGGCTTCCCCCGCACAGGTACTTGGCACTGTCTGTGCACCTCCTCTGCTGGCCCCATGCCCACACACCTGGAATCCCCCGCTACCTGGTAGAGTCCTGTGTCCTCAGGGCCCTCCAGCCCTGATGCCTCTGCCCTATCCCTTGAGCTACTGGAGTTACCCTTGTTCCAGACCAGCTGTGAGGGGCATTCCGGGTCTGTCTCCACAGTCGGAGGTCCAGAGGCCCCAAGGCCTACTGTAAACTCAATAAATGGCGATTGAACTGGCCGATCCTTCCTACTCACTCCTGGTTCTTCAGAAGGATGCCTCTGAGGGATGGAAGGGTGATTTCTGAGGTCCCTGCCAATTCTGCATTTAATGCTGCAGCCTAGGGTTGGGCACATACGTATCACCCCGTTTAAATCCCTCTAAGGAAAGAAAAAATCTTAATGCTCCCCTACCAGGAGTCTCCAAAAATGGCCCAGAATCCTCTCAGGGGATCTGCAAGATCAAAACTATTTTCATAGCAATGTGAAGAAATTATTTGCCATTTTACTCACATTTCCTTATGACTATATGGTGAAATTTTTCAGAGTTATATGATATGTGTATTTGCAACAGATTGGATACAGAAGCAGATGATACCCAGCTGCTGCTTAATGGACTTAATAGTCCAACATTAAACTATAAAATAATGCCACTCTTTTCACCAACTTTGCTTGTTTGGGAAAATAGAATCATTTTTCTTTAAAAATATGTTAACATGCAATGAATTTATCTTTATGTTTTTATTTTAATTAATAAATACATTTTAAACTTCTCAATTTTAATTTCTGATACACTAAATGTCAACTGCTATATCCCACATAGACAAAAGCTCTCAGGGTCCTCAATTTTTAATTGGTAAAAGGGGCCTGATACCCCTACTTAGCAGCTAGATTTCCTGAGAGCTGTCTACCTTCTCTCCCACGCTCCTCAGCCCTGCCATGTGGCTTCCTGCCACTGTTCCTGAAATTGCTCTGAGGCCACAGAGGACCCCCTGGCATTTTTTCCAATGGATACTCTTCTGTCCTTCTTTGACAACCAAGCAGCATGACCCTGGCTCTCCGACCTCTCCAGCTGCTTGTCCTTAACTCTTCTTGCTTCACTCAGGCCCCAAGGGCTGGGGTCCTCAATGTTGGGCCTGGGCCCTATTCTCTTTTCTGTCTACTTCCAGGGCATCAAGCACTGTCTCAGTGTGTATGGCTCCCAAATCTCACTCAAGCCTGTATTTATCCCCTAAGTTCTAGACCCACATCTCCAGCTGCCTCCTGAGTGGGGATGCATCCCCAATTCAAACACTCAAATGCAGAACAGACATCCACCCCCACCCTTTCCAGGAACCCTGGCCCTCTTCCCTCTGCCTCACTCTCCTCAGCAACCAGCCACACCAAATCCTGCCTGCCTCACCCCCTAAGCCGCTCTCCAATCCGTCCTCCGGCCCATTCCCACTGCCACACCTCAGCCACGCCACCTTCACCTCTCTGGCCTTCCTCTTCCATTCTGACACAGCAGCCAGTGTCTCTTGTAAGCAGTCTCTTCCCTTCTCCGAATCCACAGGAGCCCCGACCCGGGAGGAAAGCCACCTCCACAACACAGCACAGTTTACCAGGCTGGCTAGGGGGATGCGGCCCTGCCACCCCTCCAGCCTCATGTCCGCTGCCCATGCCACTCTATCCCAGCTGGTCTGACTATGCTTCCCCTCTGATGCAACCTGTTCCCAACTTCTGTTCACCAGATAGCTTTTCAGGCTCAGGGCATGGCCTCATCATTCCCTCCCCTAGAAAGCCTCCCTCCAGGTCAGGAGCCCTTTCTAAGTTGAGTGTCCCATTTTCCTCCAGTAATAACACATTCCATGCCAATTGGTCATTCAGAGTTCCTAGGCTCTGAGTCCCTTAAGGAGGAAGATCTCTTCATGGCTGTATCCCCAGTGCCTAGTTCAGTGCCTGACATACAGCAACTTAGTAAATACTCGTTGAATGAATGGTTTGAAGAATGAGAATCCATATGCAACTAGCTGGCAAGCAGCTCTCCCCTCTCCCATCCAGTATAGAGCAGAGCTCTGCACTGAGCACCAAGACTGGCTGGCTGGCCCTGCCCTGGCACAGGAGGCCCCGGAGACAGCCACCCAGGGCTCCTGTCTACTGCCTTTAGTGTTGTCCTGACTCAGTGTGGCTGGACTCCACACTTCTCCCGTCAATGGCCAAGACACAAGGCCTCCAACACATGGGCATCCTCCCTAGGCACAACAGCTGTCCAGCTTGGTAGAAACTGACCCTGCTGGGAACAGCCAGACCAATCCAGGGGACCAGCCACAACAAGAGCCACAGCAACACATACCAGCGTCCCAGTGTAAACTGATGCTCAGAGAATTTAATGCTTTTCTGGAGGTCACTGGGCCAGTGAGGGAAGGAGCTGGGTTAGAGCCAGATTCTTGTGCTAAAGCCTGTCATCTGGGCTCCACACACATTCTGCAAGTCCAGTAGAGTCCGAACCCACTGAAGGACAATTCCAGTAGAGGAACCCAGGACCAGGCTGAGATCATGGGGCTGGCCTTCCTCTTCCATTCTGACACAGCAGCCAGGGAGAGAGGGTGAGCATTAGGGTAGTGTTGGTAGGGCAGGTACACAGGAAGCCCGTAGATTCAGGGAAGGAGGCTAGGCCCCACAGGGAAGCTTGGATGAGAGGAGAGCACTCATTCCAGGCTCTACCTGGCCAGTAGCAGCAAGGCTCAGGTGGGAGCCCAGAGGGCACCAGGGCAACTCATTCCATCCGTGGTGAGTCCTGGCAGGCCAGGATAACAGAGAAGGCACAGTTCACATCACAGCCCCAGGAGGCAACACAGCACCTGGATCTCAGAAGTCAAAGGACCACCAGGTCCTCCAGGCCGCAGGCCTCTGCACTCAGGATTGTCCTAAAACTTGTCATCACCCTACCTTAACCACAGGATCTTTAAGCAGGAGGTCAGGGGTTCAATCTGGCTGTCAGGAAGAGGTAGCAGCTAGAAGACCTGGTCTGATCTCCGAGCCTGTCAGCCTCCTCAGGGCAGCTGGGAGGAGACACAGGGCACCCGGTTGATGGCAAGGACACTGCTCACAGGACTGCTAAGTGGATCCACATGGAGCATAGATCTGCACTCAGGAGGCATTCTTTGCATGCACAAAGCTGTGAATGGTGCCCATGGAAGTGGTGGAGCCTGGTAGCCCTGCCTGCTTAGCTGCCCCCTCCCTGGGAGAGAGGGATGAAGATGAAAAGGGAGCCCCTTCCCTTTTCATGAGCCTTGCAGGGCTTTAGCACTTCACTTGCCCCAAATCCCCATCTGAAGAAAGAACCACATTCCAGCACAGATAATAAGAGATCAGTTTATGGATAATAGTATGGGACAGACTGGGAAGGTGCCAGGGCCTACAGTGATGCACTTCCCAGGAATAAACCGACAGACAAAAGGTGACAGAAGGTAACAGAGGGACAGGGAAATAAAGCCAAATGGGTAAGAGACCCAGGCCCAACCTAAGCAGCTGTGCCCTGGAGACCTGAGGGATAAGCATATATGACAAGGGCCACAGTTCTTGTAGGACCCCCTCTGTGCTCCTTCCTGCCCCTCACCAGCAGGCGGACCTTTCACAAGCATTATTTTCAGGGCTAGAGAATGGTTGGTCTGAGGGCAGGGGCAGAAGGTCAAGTCTTTGGAGGCTCCCTGGTGGGTGGAGGCCTGGATGGTGCGGGGTTAGCAGCAGCACTGGGGGATTTGGTCAGGCAATAGGTGCCTGGGGTGGGACACTGCTCAGCAGGGCCCCTATGTCCCGGGCAGGCCCCCCACCCTGCCCACCACACCAACATGGTGCAATAAATAGTTTCAAGTAGTAAGTTAGTGTCAGGCAGGAGAGCTGGAGGCTGGCAGACAGGCAGGGGCTTAGGAGAGAGAAGCCCCCAGTCACTGATCAAGTCCTCTGTGGGCTCTAGCTGTATCAAGTCAGAGTGGGGTCCTGCCCCCCATGTCCATGTCAGTACTTCTTGCAGGGGCCCAGCCCCTCAGACCAGTGCCAAAGCCTGCTCCATGGGGCAGAAGCAGGGCAGCATGGTGCCCACAGCATCCACGATGGCTGCCAGGTGATCATCCTGTGCCTGAGGCCCACAGAGTTGCATGAAGTCTGCCAAACGCAGCAAGTACTCAAGGTTGTGGCCAGAAAAGCCACGGCAGGCCAGGATCTGCGTTGCAATGGCTTCCTCCGGTGCCGGACCCAGGTAACCAGGATTCTGTGGGGTGGCCACATAGGCCAATGCCTTGAGTGGTTGATCAGGGGCCTCTTGGGGGTAGAAAGTGACCTCCTTTGTATCATAGCCACCAAGCACTGCCTCCCGCACGTTCAGGTACTTCAGGGCCTCGCTCACCTGCTCATCTCGAACCTGGTATGCTACACCCCAAGTGCAGCCCTAGGAGGAAACACGAGCAGGGGTCAGTTGTAACAGCTCTCTGCTGGTCCCACCCTAGGACCATGCTCTATAAGCCATCTAGTAGCAGTATACCAAGCCCTCATTCTCCTTGTCTTACCAAGAGTTGACATGGTCTAGCCCCAGAGCTAACAGGATTCCTACTCAGAGTGTGGTCTGAGAACCAGCGGCATCCCCTGAAGCTTATTAGGGAAGTGTGTCTCAGGCCCCACTGTAACCCTTTTGAATTAAAACCTGCATTTTAACAAGATCCGCAAGTGATTCTTGGGAGAGCACTGAGCTAGAGCTAGAAGGTATCTATAATCTAGTCAAGGACAGCCAAGGGCCCATGAGCTCCATCTACACCCCTCCACTATGGGCCCCAAGGTCTCTCTCCTGACTCAGGCACTTACCTCGTGATCTTCAAGGAGGGTCACCACACGGCCTGGCTAGGGAGGGAAGAAAGATTTTTATAAAAACAAATTAGAAGTCCGCTCTGCCATCAGTACCAGAGGAAACCCTTACCAGCCTTGCTGGCCCAGGCCTCAGAGAGCACCACTGATACAGGGGGAAGTGGAGGGAGTGATGCATGGATGCAGGAGAAATAGATCAGGGCAGTGGCCCAGACTGTTAATCAGAAATACTCATCAACACAGTGATTCAAAGGATCACAGATTCAAGCCATTACACAGCACTCACTGGGCACACAAATTTGAGCCGCAAAACGCGGACATACGTTACACGTTTCCCCCATCAGCACGGAGTCACCGTCTGCCCAGAGAGCCCCGGACATTCCAGAGCATCAGCGTCCACTATCCTGTCTCCCACCCCCTCAATGCCTGGGACATGGTCGGATGCTTACCATCTTGTCGCTGCCCCGGTGGAAGGTGTCTCCCTGCCAGAAGCGGCGGCTGTAGCCGCGCACGAAGCCCACTCGGCTGTCACTGTAGGCGAAGTCGGGCCTCCACACCAGAGAGCCGTATCCGAAAATCCACAGTGCGTGGGGGTCGCCATCGTCCCGGGGGTGCTGCGCGGGTGGCGAGGGGGGCAGCGAAGGGGCCGGCGAGGCGGGTGGAGTGTTCTGGGCTGCGGACTCCTGTTTCATGGTGCCGGGCACAGGGACGGGCCCGGACGGCCTCCGGGGCTGGTCTCCGGCGCGGGCACGGACACCTGGCCTGGCACCTTTAAGTTGCTCCAGCTGCGCTGCCCTTTCGGAGGCGCCCTTTAAACCCTCCGGCCGGGATGCTCCGCCCTCCCCGGCCAGCTGCCGCGGTGATTGGGGCGGGGAAAAGTTCCCTTTTGGCCAATCACCTTCGTATTTTACCGCTCGGTTAACCGCGCCGCCCTCTGAGTGAGTAACTGAAAGGCCTGCCCGGGACCCAGTGCACCCGCTGATTGGTTCGGCTCCACCTCTATAGCAAACCTGGCAGGAGTGATGCAACCACCCGGAGGTTTCCCTACCTCCCGCATGCAGCAAGGGCTCCTCGGATTGCGTCAGGCGGCGGGCAGTGGGCACGGTCATGGGCACTGGTCATCTTAACAGCAGCTTCTTCATGGCCTGGGCCCTTCAGGAACCACGGAAGGTGGTGCCCAGGCTGGTGTCTCCCTAGCAGTCCTGCTGGTGCATCTGGCGGAATCGCTACCTCCCCAGGCAGCACGTACTCATGACCCTGACCAGTGCAGGGCATGTCCAGAACAAGCGCTCTGGGCGGCATAAATGTCAGTCTCTGGGGCTCCGCCTGGGACCACGCCCTCTGGAGAAGCCATCTGAGGCACCCCCAGCATTCCGCACAGATGCCTCACGCTGTTCGCCCGCGTGAGCAAATGGAGAAACTGAGTCACGGGGCTGGCAAGGGGTTCTACAGAGGCTGCGAGGTTGAGTCAAGCAGAGCACCCGGAGCTTGAGGGCCTCACGTGATGGCTCCGCCTCCAGGCCAGGTGTGGGATCCCCTGAGCCGGGTGCGCTCTGGAAAGGGCCAGTGAGAGCTCTTGGAACAGCCGAGTCGCTTTTGCAGTGGTGGCAGGACCTGCGGAGAGAGGCCATAAAGACAGGCCAGCCCTGCCCTGAGGCGATGGGTTTAGTTCTGCGCGGACAGGAGCTTTGCAAAAGTGGTTGGTTGGGTTAATCCTTAGGCACCGAGGTTCTGAGAGTTTCCGGGAGCAGTCGCGGGCAAGAAGAGCCCAACTGAGGCCACCACAAGGCTGTGAGCAGCTACCGGCTTCTCCCTTGGTTACTGGCCTCCGGGCCTTCTGGTCCAGACAGGATTTTCAGGCCGTCTGGGGTTGACCCCCTAAATAGCGGCAAGGGACTCCTCCGGATATGTTTCCAGCTGTAAAAGGGAAACGGAGGCAACAGAAGGCCGGCCTCCGGAACTGCGGAACTGGCTCAGGGGGACTGCTGATTAGATCCGGGGAGCCCTCTGGCAGAGAAAAATGAGCAATATTACTAATTATTAAATTCTAATAAGGCAGCTAAACTAAAAATTATCTGTACATGTAAAGTCTTTGCAAAGGTGTCTAAGACACACTCTCCAGTAGGAATGTTGCAATATATGGTGCGAATAGTTTGAAGTTAGTTCTTTAAAAACAAAACAAGTTATACATTAATATTTGTCAGAGAAATGATCGGAAAGAATATACCTAAACTGTTAGCAGAGCCTGTCACTACAGGAGGGCTTTCAGTATTAAATGCAAACATTTATGTACAAGTTTGGAGTTTTTACAAAGAGCATGAATTACTTTCACAACTGAAAAGAAGTACAGGCAAAATGGTTGTTTCTGGCCCTTTCTCTTTCCCTCCATTTCCCATGTTTACTCCCCCCTCTACTCCTTTGCTCTCTGTCCTGTCTGCTTTCATTCGAGTAAGTCCTTTGCTGCTAGCTTCTTAGGGAGAATATGCCGTCCTTCCATCTGCCTCCTTCGGGGAGTCGGGTGGGAGGCAAGAAACTGGTACGAAGACATTGCTGGAAATATCTGAATTGGCACAAACAACCCCTTGAAAAGACAGCTTGGTGACACAAACCAAGAATCGTAAAATATCCCTGCCCTTTGACCCAATACTCCAGGACATTATTTAAAATAAAGAGCCATACGCCTGTAGATTTCTCAATGCATCGTTATTTATTAGAGAAAAAACAAAAGAAGAAAAAGTACTTACATATCAAAAAATAGCTAAATATTTAAGTAAATTATGGTCAGTCCACATAGTGGAGAAAAACCCATTCGTGTGGACACAAAGAAAACAACCTGAATATCTAGCAATAGATGAATTACTATAGACATAAAATTAAATCTACGCAGTCATTAGAAACAATTATGTATGCCTGTAGTTATTGACATAGAAACCTATCTATGATGTATAACTACGTGAAAAAGCAGGTTATAAAAAATTGTAATATAACTTTTTAAACTGAAAAAGTCTGTATGTGTTCACTTGCATAAACAAAAAAATCTGGAAGAACAAAAAAATACTCAGTGATTATACCTCTGTGTAGTAGAAATACATGAGGTTTGCACTTGCTTTTTTGTGCCAATTCAGATGTCTAAGATTTTTTTAAGAGAACATAAACCACTTTTATTTAGGAAAAAAAAAGTTGAAAAATAAAAATCCATTACGAAAACAATGTACAAAAATGCCTGTGATTCCATGGACAAAAATGGAAAATATGAACTGTTACATGCACTATGATTAAAGCTATTAAAAGAACAAAAACAAGATGCATATTAATAATGGATGTTCTGGGGTATTGTGATTATAGGTTATTTTTTTCTCTATTTTCCAAGGGTTATGAAATGTAATTTTTAATAATGAAAAGTTAACTTTTAAAAGAGTAATTAATGGTTTTTTTGGTGGCTGAGGGGTAAGCAGCCTATCAGAATCACTTGGGAGACATTTTCAAAATGCCCATTCCCAGACCCTCTCCCACCCTGACCAAAGCTCCAGGTTTAATAACGTCTTTGGTGAGGTCACTGGTAACCAGCCTTGGTCCACACAGAGTTAGGCACTCCCTGTGCTGCTTCAAACACACTGTTATCGCCCTTTGTGTCTGTCTTCTCCACCACACTGACAACAAAAAACAGTCCTTTCTTGGGTGCTTACACTGAGCTGGGCAGTTTGCTAAGTGCTTTTCATCCATTTGAATTATAAACGTCACTACTTTGTGAGGTAAATATCATCTCATAGGTGAGCAAACCAGAGCCCAGGAAAGTTTAAGCAACCTCGTCACAGTGACACAGTGGCAAGCTGTGCAGCCTAGTCTGAAGGCAAGTAGTCCAACCCCAGAGCCTCCATGCAGATTAGCATTTGACACCCTACCTCCCACAAACCTGAGAGGTCCCAGAAAGCAGACTTGTCTTTGAAGGACTAGAGGAACCAACACAGTGCTGGCTCGTGGAAGGTTCTGCACAAAAGTAAGTAGCAATGAAGCTCTTCCTTGGAAAAGGCCAGGGCACCCTGGGTTCAGAGAAGGAAGAATCCTGCAAGACACAAGTTCAATCTTGACCCTCTCAAAATAGGAATCCCCACAACAGTTGGCCCAGGGGCCTTGGCCATCTTCCTGGGGAACATTGCTTCCTGTTCCCATTCCTTGCATATCCTTGCCAACAGTATCTGTCTCCTGCCCTCACCGGGACACTCCCAGGCAGTAAATCACCTCACTCAGCTGGTTCCTCTCTTAACATCTCCAACAATCAGCCTATCTTTCCTCCAAAAATCCCCTCAGGAAGGGGCCACAGATGTGCCTGCAGAGGTGCCCGGCTCCTGAAAGAGCAGCCCCTCCACCTTACAGAGTCGCACATGGCTTGCACATGATGTGCACATGGCTGCTTCCTTTTGGGACTTTTCCCAAACTAATCTTTCCTTATTGTTCCCCTTAGGCCATCACTTCTCATTTCCTTATGATCTGTTCCTTCTCATTTCTCATTCCAGTCACTGCAATGACGTCCTGGTGTTAGTGGGCACAATTATTTGAAACAAGGATGGTGTGTTTTAGGAGGTAGGGAATCATGATAATTTATTATGCTAAATGGGAAGTTCCTTTATAAAGCTGCTGGTTCCAGAGGGATGAAAAACCTTTCCAGACTTGACTCTAAGCCCAGTTTACCCAGATTTGAGTCTATCTCCACCGTTTACCTTCTAGGTAGGTGACCCAGGCACACTGTCTCTGGTCCTCAGTTTTCTCAACTGTGAAGTAGAGAATAATAGTACCTAATTTATAGGTTCTGGTGAGAATTGAAAGAAGTAACACCGTAGCCAGCACCTAGCACACGGAGCACTCAATGTACAGCTCCATACAATTTTTAGTCCAGACTTTTCACTTTCCATTTCATACGGGATAGAGCCATAGTCTACGGTGATATTGTGATCTGTAATTAGAAATATCATATTTGGTCTTCATCCTATTCCTGGTACAGAATTCCTAAAACCGTTGGAATTTCCTAAGTGGTAAGACTGATAAAAGTGTCTTTTGTTACTCGTAAGCCCCTGTCAACCACACCTGAGTTTATGTTAATGAGAGGACTACTTGGAAAGTCCCTAAGGGTGGGGGCTGGTTGCCAGGGGAACCAACCATGTGACCAGAGGGTTGGAACTTTCTGGGAGTGGAGAGGGGAGATTGAGTTAAATCACTAAGGGCCAATGATTTAATCAGTCATGCCCCCATAATGAAGGGTTTCTGAGACCTTCCAGGTGAACACATGGCGTGCTGGGAGGGTGGGGGCATGGAAGCTCCGTGCCCTTCCCACATGACTTACCCTACGCATCTTTCCCATTTGGCTGATCCTGATTACATCCTTTTATAATAAACCAGTAATCTAGTAGTAAACTTGTTTTTACCTGAGTTGTGTGATCCACTCTAGCAAATTAATTAAACCCAAGGAGGGGATTATGGGACCCTTAAATCTATAGCTTGTCAGTTAGAAGCACAGATAACAGGCCCACTGAGAGCCGAGGAAGTGAAGCCCTCTAAATGGAAGCCACTGGGACACCATTCCCCAAGGCTACTGCAAATGGGGAGGAGAGTCCAGTGCCCTTTAGATCTCTTTTACCAGAGAGAGAGAAGAAGCACCAAGTGAAGCAAGTCACTGGGTGGAGGTGAAACTGAACTGACCTAGACTCATGGCCCAGACGTCTGGACTTGGAATTGGCATCTGAAGTTGGAGGCAGTCTTGTGGGACTGAGCCCTTAATCGATGGGATGTCACACTATCTCCAAGCAAATAGTGTCAGGATTGAGTTAAATTATAGGACGCCCAACTGGGGTTACAGAAGTGCATGATGTGTGGAAGACCCACATGTCTGGTATCAGAAGTAAAATCATGCTGTCATAGGGTCTTGAGAGCAGCTGTGATGCACAGGAAGAGTGTTTTCCTTTACTCTACCTCTCAACCTGACACAATGCAGAATTGAGTGGGTCAGGAAAGCGATGTGGCACTATTTTGATTCAGTGGAAGAAATCTCCACTATTTCACCCTCCATTCTTGTCATGCAATTCACAGGTTGTTTCAACAAATAGGTGCTAAGGGAGTGTGCCGTTAGAGGGCAGAGTGGGTGGTAGTCAGCCCCAACCCACTACTAATGGGATAGTTGCTTGTGTATGCTCGTAGGGAGGGTGAAGGGGTGCTAAAATTAATTAATTAATCCACAATCCGGGGGGCTATACCTCCCTCTGAAAGATAAGTGTGTCTTCAGGTCCTTGTCCCATGTGCAAGAAGGATACAGGTTCCAACCCTGGCAAAAGAATGGGATGAAGGGGTAGCTGACTCCCTCAGTACAATCCACATCAGCAGGGGGAGAGAAAAGGAGAGGGCAGTTGCCCTGCTGGTTATGCCAGCTGAATCCAGGGCCAAGGTGGGAACGTTGCTTGGTATGTGTGCAGAAATCAGGGACTATAAGGACCCACTCATGTCCTAGAAGGGTGCAAGGGATGGTGGGAACACCTGGCTCCCTGCCCATTTCTAGCTTGCAGGGAGGAGGAAGACACGGCTGACTGGACACCCTGGGGTGGCCAGTGTTCCAGTTATTCTAATCACAGGCCTAGCCCACCTGCAAGGGGCAGGGCCAAACCTCCAACAGATGGTTGGGATGGTGGGGCCTCCCAATTCCAAGGAGAGAGGAAGGTGTAGTTCAGTAAGTGGCTGGATGCAGGACTGACAACTGCCATTGGGGGGAGCATTTCAGTGGAGTGACAGGGCTGCATACAGAGAGGAGACCCATGGGGTCAGAGTTGAGTATCAGATCCCACGGAGGTGCTGCACTGCGGTAGGACCTGGCTTTAGAAGAGAACAGCCCATGCTGAGAAGTCTGACTTCTCCAAAGAGGCCTGACTGTGGGTGCAATGAGGCCCACTGAGAGCCGAGGAAGTGAAGCCCTTTAAATGGAAGCCACTGAGACACCATTCCCCAAGGCCACTACAAATGGGAAGGAGAGTCCAGCGCCCTTTAGATCTCTTTTACCAGAGAGAGAGAAGAGGAAGCACCGAGTGAAGCAAGTCACTGGGTGGAGGTGAAACTGAACTGACCTGGACTCGTGGCCCAGACGTCTGCCTCTGTGGGTAAGGAATGGCAGTCCTTGGACAAGCCAAGGGGCACACCTCCAACTGCCAACCCCAGGGCTTGCTTTGCCTCTAGCCTGAATGGGGAAGGGATCACTGGAGGCAGAAAGGCTGTAACCTCAAATGGCTTTTTGGACCCTGCATTGTAGTCTTGGAGGATCTCTGGTGATGAAGAGAACTAGCTGAGCCCTCTCTTGGCCAGAGTGTTAAAGGGTGCAGGGTCCCAGAGGCCAGGGAAAAGGTGACAAAAGCCACTTGGAAAGATCTCCAAGGGGAAGGGGGACTCTTGAGGACCTGGGATCTGGTTGTCCCCTCCACAGCCAGGGTCTTCCTACCACTACTCCCTACATCAAAGGAGACTGACCTGCATTAGGGGTGTTCTTGAAGAAGGCACAGAGGGAAGCAATGGTAGAGGCAAAGCTGGGCTCTCAGCTCACTCCTTGGTCCTAGGGCTACTGCTGGGACTATCGAGCCAGGCTCCAAGCTCCTCTTTAGTCCACCCCCATCCTAAGTGCTGGGAGAGTGGAAACTACACAGAGTGGTTTGCTGGCATGAGCTTGAGAAGGAGTAACCACCAGTGGGGGAAGTTGTTACACACAAATATTTTCATACACCAACTCATTTCAACCTCATAGTAACGTGCAAGTATTGTCATCCTCTGAGAAGGTAAACATAAATTAACTAGATGGTTAGCCTCCTTGGCACAGACCATGTTTTATGGCCGATGCTTGGCATATAAACGATGTTCAGTGTGGAAAGAATGAAGAAGTGGATGGACTTGTCCCAGGTTACTAGCCAATGAGAGGTGGTGCTGGAAGGGAGCTTCAGCCTCCCAGTTCAAACCCGTTCCCTGCCTTTCTGCTTCCCTCCGGGGACCGGGTGGTGCGGCAGAGAGCCGAGGACTGCCGGGTGGAGAAGGAGCTGGCTGCCTGCGACAGCTCAGAGTACGGGAAACGGAGGGCCCTGCTTCTCTGGACACCCTGAGGTACCTTTGGGGCAAAGCATCACGCTGATCTCTCTCCAGTTTAGTCCTTCGGCTTAGGGTCTCAGGGCCTGGAAGCAGCACTGCGCGACGAGGACGAAAACTAAACTCGCACCCTCCAAGACGCGGCAGGGCTGAGCGCCGAACCTTGGCGGCGGACGGAGGCCGCCCTCCGCGCGCCGCCCCGACCGCCGCGCAGCGCCCTCTGGCGCCGGGGAGCAGGACCCGGGCCGGCCCGCCTACTGGCCCGCCGGCAACGCTGGCTTCCCGCGGCCGCGGCCCCGGCCCCGGCCCCGGCCCCGCGCGGGCTCCCAGGCCGGGGTGGGATTCGGAGATGCAGGGGGCGGAGCCGAGCGGACGGGGGAGTCTCCGAGAAACTCGCGGCCTTCGGCGGCTTCCCGGCCCGGGAAGTGAGCCGGGGTCGGGAGGCCGCAAACAGGAAGTTGGGCTGTAACAAAGAGCGCGGGGGGGCAGGGAGCTGCGGAGCCGCGGACCTACCACCGGGGCGCCGGCGGCGGCCGCAGGTGGAGGGCTGACCCGGGGCAGCGCGCCGCACCTGCCTCTTCCGCCGCTGCTCGGGGCTCCTGTCCCGCCGAGATCCGGCGGAGCCACGGGGCAGGGCCGTGCGCCCTGGGCGCGAGGGAGGGTGCGGCTGCCCGGGGAAGGCCGCTGGGACCTCCCAGACGCATCCTCTCCCCGGGAAGGGACAGTCACAGTTCCCTGAGTGAATCATTTCCATCCCCTTCCCGGAATGCAGCTGGCCACGTGGGACGGAGGGTTGACTCTGCTGATCGTGCGGACCCACGGGGAAAAGCTGGGAGAGCTGCATGGCGGGCAGAGCCCTCGGGGCTTGTCAGAGGTGGAGTGTCAGTTCTACCTGAGTTTAGTCTAGTGGCCTTATCTGCCTGGGATGGGGGAGGTAGGAGCCACCGTCCCTTTTTTTCTGAACCTGACCAGTCTGACCTTGGCTCTAAGGCAGGAGCATGAACCCTGGCTGAATAAGCAGGATAAAGGCCTTTCTCCCTTCTTCATATCCTCTCCCTGACTCATCTCCCTGCAGAGATATCCAGGTGGTTACTGGCCACTGGACCCTGGAAAAGCAGCTGTCCTCAGAACTGGAGGTCACATGAGGTAAAACTTATCCTTTAGGCGGGGCACTGCATCCAGGCACTTAAGGAACTGCTAACCTCTGAATTCTCTTCTGAAGTACTCGGCAGATTAAATTTGGATGTTCACTAAATCGTGGACAGGACTTCATAGTGAATCTAGAGCGATCATCTGCCCTTGTTTCTGCCAAGTCTGGGACTGCTATACACTTGGCCACTCCAGCAGGAAAGTTTTGGGTTCCTGACCTGTGAGAAGGGGCTGAACCCTCAGGGAGTGACCGCCAGGAAATCCTGGGAAGAGAAGGGCTTCCACTGTGGCCTGTTCACACTCCAAGTGCCCGGCCCAACTTCTGTCATGTCACTAGAGGTGGAGCCTGGCACGAGGCACAGTTTGGAGTTGCCCAGACCAAGTCCATGCATGGATCTCTTCTTTCCCCAGAAAACCTGCACGGTGGACTCTCTCAGCTCCCTGTCTAGGATATTAGAGCCTACAAGTGGGATAAGCCAGCCAGCTCCTGTCCAGGGCCCTTCTTGCAGGGCCTGGCCACCCACGCAGTCTAGCACGGCTTGGTGGTGTGGACGTGCAGGCTCGCGGGTGTCCTACCTGTCCCCCACATGGGAGCCTCGTCATCTTGCCTTCGTGTCCCAGCCCAGTTTCCCCCGCCCCCAGGGCCCGGGAGCTGCTTTCCTGTTTCATTTTGGGCAGGAAGAGTGAGGTCGTGTTGTTCTTCCCCCTGCTGCCGGCTTGGGCTGTGGGAACAGTTCCCTGAATGTTTTCCTGTTTGATACCCTGTGTGTGCAGCAAGAGGAGCAAGGAACGACGACCAGGGCGAGGAGCGTGTGCATGCGGGTGCGTGTGGGTGAACCTGGGACTCCTGCTCCTGTGTCTGGCATAAGCACCCAGATCAGGGGCAGGTGTGCTGTTTGTATGTGTTGGGAGAAGGAGGAAGAGAGAGGGCAAGTGGCATTGCATATCCTTGGATTCCACCATAAGCATCAAGGGGTCTATTTGCTTTACTGTGGACAGGCTGAGAGCTGGGAGAGTCTGGTCAGCTTTTTTGTCAATGGCTCATTTTTTCATCATTTGCTGTCCATGGGGGATGTCTGTGGCTGCTGAAAGAGGACTATGGCACCTTAGGGACCATCCTGTGCCTTAGAGGAAGCTGGGCATTAAGTAGAGACTGGGAACTCCCTCATTAGTGTCTCAGCCAGAGAAACCTGGACTCAGGGAAGGCTATCTCCTCCACCCCCAACCTCCCTGCAGTCCAATAAGCTCCTGCAGCTTTGGGCAGACCAGATGTCGGACTCAGTTCTCTTGTCCAGCTGCAGGGAGGACAGATCCAAGGTGATGCACTCACAGCCCCACAAGACCAGTGCCCTGCTGGGGCTGAGGAAAGAGTAGGGTACCAGTCCATCTAAAACCCTACAATGGCAGGACGTCTTGTCATTATCTCTGACATGAGAATCTTTTTGAAAAGAGGAAAACAGGCCAGATTATGTCCTTCCCCAAAAGTCCTGTAACCCCCAGGCTGACCAGGGAACTCATAAACTTTTTCAGGCTTGAGGAGAGAAAAGGGTAATATTGCCCAGGGAATGGTGGGAAAGGCAGCTGTAGCCAGTCTCAAGCCACGAGGCAAGGAAGGCTGGCCAAGGCTGGGGGCTGGATGGGGGACCAGGTCTGCCAAGCACTGCAAGGGGGTAGGGCCTGGAGCATAGCAGACCAAATCTGCATGCACGTACAGGTGCCAGTGGGGCAGCGGGCAGCAGCATGAGAAGGGGAGCCGGGCAGAGGGGGAGAGGATTCCCACTCTGCCATCACAAAGACAGGACCCATGAAGTAGTAAACTCCTGTACACATCTGTTCCACATTATAAATACACATTATATACAAAATAATGTTATAAAATGTAGAAAGGTCAGTGCTTCTGATTCTTAAATTATCGAAATACTAGACTCCAAAATAAACTACAAAAAAACAAAATAAAAACTCATATTATTGATTTCTGAAGATCAGCTTCAAGGGTGGTCTGGGGCAGTAGTGGGTGTGGGCAGAGCCCAGGCTCGAGGCCACAGGAACGGGCCCAAGGGAGGAGAAGGCCTAGGTGGCAACAGCACCCGAGTTCTCCCTCACTGGGATTTCCAGCATCACTGCCCTGAGCTCCCCAGGTAGGCCTGGTGCCCCAGGCAGATGCTCCACTTGTCTGCTCACAGGACCCCACTAAGGACTCACCTCAGGAGGCATGTGAGGCCAAAAGTGGTGGAAGCCAGGGGAGGCTTGGCAAACATCCTTGCCCAGAGGCCTGGGCCAAGGAGAGGCCACAGAGGTGTTGTGAGCACGGCCCATGTGCAGTAGTTGGAGGCAGGGAGCAGAAAGTGCTCCTCCCATTTCAGGTGCTCACCTCACCTGCTGGGAAACTCCTGCCAAGAGCCACACCCAATGGTCTCCCGGCCCACAGACGGCTCTGCCCTTACTGGCTTCCTCTCTCCTCTCTGATTTGGACCCAGCTGTCGCCATGGAGCCTGGGCCAAAGGCACTTTTGGAAACACAGATGCCAGTGGAGGTCACAGCAGCTCCAGGCCTCACAGGACCACTGTCCCGCCCTCTGGAAAACAGGCCAGAACCCAAAAGGAGCCCTCTGAAGGCCGCTGCTGGAAAGGTAGGTCCAAGTGGCACCTCTCCTCTGTTCCCCTGGCTGGTGTGGCTGCCAGTAGGATGCCAGACGAACACCCAAAGGTGTGGAAGGGAACTGCATCTCTTGGCAAGTTCATAGTCTATCCAGTTCATGCCATTCCCTCTTCCTCCTGAGAGCAGCACGTTGCATATTAAAAATGTCCCATCCAGGATGCAATGTAAACAGTGCAGAAGGAAGGTCCAGCTGCTGGGGCAAAGCTGGTATGTCCTGGGAAGGCTCCTGCCTTATACCTGGGTAGCATGTGGAGAATGGGGAGGTAGGTTACCCTGGGATACAGCTCTCCTCCAGGCCTCCCTGGGAGAAGCCAGTGGGGTAGGTGGAGGGAAGGGAAGGTGGGGAAGCCCTCCCTGATCTTCTGTCCCAACACATGCACATGCCTGGGAGCCTGAGCTCAGGTGGGCCAGTGGAGGAAGCCAGTGAAAAGGGGACAGAAGGGCCCCAGGCAACCACCCTCACCCACCAGCAGCTGGGAAGCAGCACCTGGGAGCTGGCCAGGTGCCACAGCCACCTGCCCAGCCCAATACTAACACAGCAGGAAGGGACCAGGCCCAGCTCACCACCACGGCTCCTGTTTCACACCCCCTGTGGCAATGAGACCAGCAGGGAGCTGAGGGCCATTGAACCTGGCCTGCTCAGGATGGGTTCTGACCCACTACCCTTCAGGAGCTGCCCCAGGGTCAAGAGTAACAAGACCACTTGCCATCCCCAAAACACAGGAGGAGACGTGCTGGAAGAGAAGGCAAGTCCAGCACTCACCTCTGTGGCAATGACACATTCATTCCTCTCCTCTGATATCAAACACACCGACTGGTACATGGAGTCCCTTGGGGAGCATATCGCTGCTATCCGACACTCTGGCTTTTCACTGAGGGAACACAAGACAGGCTAGTGAGGGAGGTGGGGAGAGGACTTGGGGGAGGGGGGGTGCTAACCTGGACCCTGGAGAGCCAAAGGGCGCAGGAAGAGGTGGCTCTGGGAGAAGACAATGGGACTGGGGTGCTGAATGCTAACGGGGGAGGGTGGGTAGTTAGGAACAGACCCCTAAGAGAGCCACAGGACCCCCAGCCTTATCAAAGGGTCCTCAGGTCTAGAAAAAGCCAGCACTGCTAGTAAAGGCAAGCCATGCTGTGGAAAGATGGGAGTCACAAGAGACACAGGGTGGACACTTGCATTGGTGAATGAATGAATGAATGAGTGGAAGGGAGGGCCAGAGGTCCCATGGCAGGAATCTTGTGGGTGGATCCTCCTGTCAGTAGCAAAACCCCATTTGCTTAAAAGCAGTCAGGAACCTGGTGCCAGCCTCCCACCTGCTCTGGGGTCCAGGCCCTAGGCCTCCAGGTGCCGCTCACCTGTGTAACCGCAGTGGCGCCTTCTCCCCTAAGCTCTTGTCACTGTGGGGATACTTCCCTGGCATGGTGCCTCGCCCCAGGGGTCCTGGGGCCAGATTATAGTCCAATGTGTGGTTTTGCTGTTTGCCGCAGTTGGACTTATCCAGGCCACAGTCCACTTCCAGCTCCTTTTTCTGGTTTGTGTTCTTGAGCTGGGTGGCAGGAATCAGGTTGTCCTTCTGGAAGTCCGACAAGTTGTTCATGGCTTCCCTACTGCCATTGTCGGGCCGCCGAAGCCGCAGCTGCCGCACAGCCACCGCCACCATGCCCAGCAACACCAGTACTACCACCAGCCCCACGCCCAGGGAGACAGCCACCCAGGGGAAGCTGGGCGGCATGCTCACGGGGAACTCGCAGCGGCTGCCCACAAAACCATAGGGGCAGTTGCAGATGAAGTTGTCCAGGGAGAGGCCAGTGTAGCAGGTGGCCCCATTCAAGCAGGGTCCCGATGAACAGGCATCGCTAGGTGTCCGCACCTCACAGTGCCGGCCAGAGAAGCCGGCAGGGCAGGTGCACACAATCCCATTCTCCAGGTCATGGCAAGTGCCACCATGGGCACAAGGGCTGCGGGCACAGTCACTAATGTGGAGCTCACAGTGGGCGCCCGTGAATCCAGGACGGCAGCGGCACAAGCGGTTAGGACCTCGATTCAGGCACTGGCCCCCTGTGGTTACACACGGGCACAAGTCAGCGGTGGCCTGGGAACCCCCCTGATGCATAGGACTGGAGGCCCAGGAACAAGCTCGGGTCCTTCTGCCTCCATGAACACGGCCAGCATTTACAAAGGGCACTGAAGAGTCAGGAGACCCAGAGCTGAGGGTGACTCTAGTCTTCCTTGCCTCAGTGACTCACTGGTAGAAAGTACGAGCATTTATAGAGCTTTACGGTAGCACTGGACAGATGTGCTGGGCTTTAATCTTGGCTGGCTCTCTCTAGCTGGGGATCTGGCACCTGTTGCTTTTCCTTATACTTAAGCCTCATTTGTTAAATTAGAGTATAATGCTCTCCCTTCCATGGGAAATCTCTAATGGTTAGGTAGGATAATGCATGAAGGCAGGAGCACATGCCTGGTATTTAGTAAATTCTTAAATAAATGTAATTATCAGTGTTTTATTTAATCTTCACAACCACATGAAAGAGGACAGGTATTATATTTTCCTGTTCAGTGATGAAGAAACCTTGGCTCCAAGGTTTAACTAAGTTAATAAGAGTTAACTAAGTAATTAAATTAGCCAGAAAACAGGCTCCATCTCAGCACTTCCAACCCCTCCCCAGCTCCTTAGACTTCTCTCCTACACATTCCTCTCTGCCTGCCTCATGGGGGGTCACCAGGGAGCAAGGAGACAAAGAGAGCCAGCATGTTTTGTGCCCCAAAAGATGCTGTCCATTCATTTTGGATGCCTTTTGGTGGGCTCCACGTGGCCATGGGGCAAGGTGAGGTCTTCACGAGCAGGGCTCTGACTGTGCCAGCCTCCCTCAAGCAGAGATATAACGCCTCCAAAATCCCTCTCTCCAGCCCAGGACTTCCTGGGGAGGGTCAGAGGCCACTCCGGCCAGGTCAGGGCTCTGACATGGGAATAGGAATGGAAGCCATGCAGGGTGTGCACCATCCCTTCTCCCTAGGCCTGTACCCACTGCTACTTTGTTCCTCTCCCAAAGCCGTCCAACTGCAAGCAAAGCTCTTCACTGTCCAGAGCAGAATGGGAACCCGCATCAGCCTGCCCAGAGTGACAAACGAGGCCTCTTCTCTCCTGACCCTCCCTCACCAGAAGGCTCTCCTGGCTCCAGGGCTGGTCCACCAGGTTAGCAAGGCAACAGGACGTACCATTGGCGCACGGGTTGCTGGTACATCTGTCTACTTTCTTCTCACAGTTGGAGCCAGTAAAGTTGGGGGGGCATTCACAGGCATAGCTGGCCCCCTGGCTGCGCTCCCGGCAGGAGCCCCCATTGAAGCAGGGGGAGTCAGTACAGGTCAAAGTGCTGTGTTCACAGTGCAGGCCATAGTAGCCAGGGGGACAAAGGCAGCGGTAGCCATCGTCCTGGTCCTGGAGAGAGACCAGAAAGGGACCAAAATCAGACCCTGGGGGAAAAGATGCAGGGCTAGGTAGGGGCTAGGCCCTACCTGCTCACTGTCCATGGCTGTGCATCCACTGGCCACTTGGGGTGGGGTGCCTGGTTAGAGCTTCCTGCGCTGGCCTGGGCCTCACCTTACAGCTGCCTCCATTGCGACAGGGGTTGCTGTCACACTCGCTGAGCTCCAGCTCACAGTCAACACCAGTGTAGCCTGGGCGACAGGTGCAGGTGTAGCTCCGCTGCCCACTGTTGGAGCACGTTGCCCCGTTCCTGCACGGGGAGTGATGGGTGCAGTAGTTGAGATCTGTGGAGACAGGAACCACCCACTGAGCAGAGCCAAGAATGGTCCCTACATCTAGGCTCCTTGTAATGCAAGTTCACTGCCCATGTTTGGCCCAGAGGCTCCAACTCAAAGTCTTCCAGACCCAAATATCCTTCCTTCTTCCCCAGTGAAATCATGTATATCGAAGCTTCTTGAACCACATCTGACCAGTACAATCAATCGGAGTTGAAAAACACAACTGGACAGCTGCCTGCCAGGTCAGCCCACAAACACTGGCAGCAAGAGTAGAATAAAAGTAAGGAAGAGAAGTGGATGGCAAGGCAGGTGTTGAGGAGGAAGTCAGAAAGTCTCCATTCTGGGGGAAGGAGCCGCTGAGATAAGCCTGAGAGGCGGGATGATATTTTAACAGGTGGAAATGGCAGAGGGGAGGCGAGAGCCACCACAAGTAGTGACCAGGCATTTTTGTTAAAGGGGAATGTGTTATGAGGGCATTCTGAATGTCAGTATTTGTTTTCTTATTTGGGGAGGACTAGGAGAGAGAGCCAGACAGAGCAAATACAGGCACTGTAAGGGCTGTGTTTGCATATGATGAATATATGACTGTGTCACGGGAACAAATGTGGGGAGAGGAAAGAGAATGGGCAGGAACCAGGTGTGTGTGTGTCTTTGTAAGGGAGAGGGAAGAATCATACACACACACACTCACACACAGGGGCTGAATTTGAAGTCTCTGTGCCAGTGAGTCAGGGCCTAGGCAAGTTCTGTCTATCCTGGCAAGCCCCTGCCCATCCTCCCCAGGTCTGTGCTGCTGTCTCCATGGTAGCAGCCACTCCATTTGACCCTGAAAAATGGGAGGCACATGCTGCAGCTGGCTACCAGGAGGAAGGAGAAAAGGCTCCCTCCCCCATGGTTAGGACTGGCAGATCCCTGTATAGTCAGAAGAGGGACCAGGCCCCCCCACGCCCCCACAGGCACCAGGAAGAGCCGGCTGGGCTCAGGCAGCTGCCTGGCAAGTGCCCTGGGGAAGAACAAGGGAGGCCGTTTCTGCCCACACCGAGGAGTCGGTTAGATGTCACTCTGCCCAGAGGCCCGGCTCACCCACAGCCTCGGGCAGCTGGTGGGCACACCCTACAGGACAGCTGTTTAGGGGAGAGCTGCTCAAACAGCCTTGGCAGGTAAGCAAACACCTAGGGGGTTAATAGGTAACTACAAGGTTGAAAGAGGAACTGAGCTTGGCATCCCTCTCTGGCCTTGCTGGAATTTGTGAATGTAACCTCCAGACTGCTCACTTGTCACTCTCCTGGCTTCTCCAGCTACCCTGCCTCCCCAGCACCTGAGGAAGAAGGACCCACTATCGTACTCTAGGCCAATTACAATGACTCTTAAAGGTTCTAGTGCGAAAACCAACTCAGCAGTCACCAAGTAAGAAGCGTCCCGGTGACAACTCTGGTTCCTGCGTCTGCCCATCTCTTCCGTCTCCTGTCCCCTCTTGGCCCTGACTCACCTTGGTCACAGAACAGGCCTCCCCAGCCCTCCTCACAGGTGCACTGCCAGGGGGTGCTGCAGGTACCATGGCGACAGCCATTGTGGGGGATGCATTCATTGCAGAGGCGGCCCTGCCAGCCTGGGCGGCAGCTGTTAAACAAAAAGGAGGCTGAGGATGAAGTGAGGGCCTGGCCAAGGGACAGCTCCCCCTACTCCACTTCCCATCGCCTACTCACATGCATTCTGCTGGCTTGCTGCAGTAGCCATTCTGCTCATGACAGCCAGAAAGACAGACAGCTGAGGAAAAAAAGCAGGCCTGGGTAAGGTGGAATGCCAACAACCCGGAAGCCCCACTCTCCCTCTCCTGGACTGAGGGGTACCCCAGCTTTCCTGGGCTCACTTCCCACTCTTGGCCTTCCATAGGAGCCCTGGGTGTCTTAAAGGGCAACAATGGCCCAGGGGAGGAGAATGCAGAATGGGTGGGATGCAGTAATGGGGTCCTGTGGGCTTTGGCAGAACAGAGATGAGCGCTGAGCAAAGAGAGGGTAGAGTCTGAGCCTGTTGTAAGCATTCCCAGCTGGTCCTGAGGCCCAACCAGTGGGCAGCCCAGACCTGTGCTAAGGGAGGCAGGCTGTGGCCGAAAAGACACCTCCGTGTTTGCTCAGGGGACCCCCCTTCAGGCAGGTGAGAGCTTGGCTGCTTACGCTGGTCGCAGTACTCCCCAGTCCAGCCAGGCAGGCAGGACAGGCTGCCATCTGGCTGGCATACGTAGTGGCCGAAGTGGTCATTGCGCTTCTTGCACAGGCGTGAGCAGCTGTCCCCATAGTAGTTGTCACTGCAGATGACCCGGTAAGAGTAGCGCAGCCTTGTGAGGGGGCTGGTCTGCTCATCCAGTAACCAATTCTGGCCCACAGCTAGAGAGCCCTGGATGGCGATCTTGCTGATGAGCGCGTCTGGTGGCAAGGCCTCTAAAGGGGCAGAGGTCCAGGTCAAGGAAAGGCAGCCAGTCCCCAGGAGTCCTAGCAACTGCTGGATCAAACTAGGTAGTTATCCACATGACCACCCCCCAACCCTGCCAGCAAGCACAGGCCAGAGGAACACAAGGGTCCCACTAGTTAGCTGCCCTGTACATATGCATGTGCAGGGGGCCTGATACCATTCAAAAAGGGGACAATAGAAGGATGTTAAGATATCCCACTGTTCTGGAAGCAGATAGGCTGGGGGAAGAGGAAAAGAGGTCAAAATGGAAAAAATAAAAGGGAAAGAAAAAGAAAAGCTCTCCGGGCCTGGGGGGACCCTGAAAGCAAGGGGTCCTCTGGTGCGCATTCAGGGGTTCTTCCCTCGGAGATAGGTAATGCTTTTTTCCTTTTCAAAGTGAGAATTGTTGTTCTGCTGAAATATCCTTTTCCTCTGTGTCAGAACAACATCCCAAAGCCATTATTCCCTTTCCAAAGGAGCGGAATTCGCGAAAGGTGTAAAATACAGGAAGGGGCCCGTCAGCGGCGCTGGCAGCTTCGGCCTTTCTCACCGCTGTGCTCCCCGCGTTCCCACGCCAAAAATAACCCGCAGGAAACGCAATTGTGCTCAGAGTCCAGGCAGCGGGCGGAATCCGAGCGTCCAGCGCGGGTCGCAGCTCCAGGCCTAGCTAAGCGTCCTGCCCCCCGCCCCCCACCTCCCATCCCGCACTTCCCCCGCCTTTTACAGGTTAACTCTTTCGGCGCTGTGCCCTGTCGCCCCCCTGTGGCGGCAGAGCGAGCTACTCACCTGGCCGCAGGTCGTCTCCTGGCGCGTGCCAAGCTTCGATGATGAGTGAGAAGGTACCCTGGGAAGCGAAAGGAGGGGCCGGGGTAAGACAGAAGATAGCGAGATGAGTAGGCGCGGGGGCGGGAGTGCCTTGCGGCAGCCCGTTTATCAATCTAAATTGCAGGATACAGTTACGGCGCCCGGGTCAACATAACGGGTCTGCGTGCCGCCATCGCGCGCGAGCCAGGAAGGCGAGAAGAGAACCCCAGGCAGGAGGAGGGTTAAGATATGGGGGAATGTATGCGAGGGCCATTCGGAGGTGGGGGTCGGGCCGGGGTGGTTGGTGATGAAAATTGTATCCCAAGAGCTGGGAGAAGTGAGGGCGTGGAACTGGGAAGAAGGACACTGGTGAAAACCTTCCCGAAGATGAGCTCCCAGGAGATAATAGGGAAGAAAGGATCAGAAGAGAGAGCCCTGGTTTTGTTTGGTGGTTCTGTTTTGTTTTTTGAGGGAAGCGAGGAAATCTGAGGCGAGAGCTTTGGTCCCAGAGGGCCCCTTCTTTCGTCTTCCGTGACCTCCCAGTGCGCCCAGGCTGTGCTCACCGGCCAGGTAAAATTGAAAGGCAGTTGGAGAGGGTTGCGTCCCCCGCCGCTACTGTTATCCCCGACGGCGAAGGAGTTTGTGCCCAGCACAGGAGTAGAAACACTGCCGAAGGTGCAGGGTCCGGGAGAGACGACAGCCTGAAAGTGCTTAAGGCAGACGCGGAAGAAGGTCCGGCAGCCGGATTCGCACGGCCGCCCACTAGCCAATACGCCGCGCTCGTTGGCAAACTCCTGCAGCTGTAGCTGGAAGACTCCCGAGCCGGCGGCGCGCTGTTTCACAGGGACCGAGGGAAGGAGAGAGGGGAGCGGTCAGCCTGGTCGACGCCCGGGGCTGAGGCGCGGTGGAAGGGGGCGGAGGGGCGCGGGACGTTACCTGCTGCCAAAGTGCCACCAGCAGCAGTAGCGCCCAGCCAGAGGGGCTACGGGACACGGCTGCCATCCCCTAGGGCGTCTCTCCACCCGCCGGCTCTGAAGCTGGCTCCGTTCAGGACCTCGCTTTCCCGAGCGTCCACCCCGCGGAGGGGTCCCTGAAAAGTCAGGCTCTGCTCGGGGCTTTCCTCTGGCCTCGTCTGCTCTCTAGCTCCGCTCCAACTGCTGCGGTAGATAATCCAGGTGAGGGCGGCTGGGCGGTGGCCGCGCTCAGGACGTGTCCTCGGGCCAATCCCGGGGCTTCAAGCAGGCTAATGCTCCGGTACACTGCACTGAGACGGCTCGAGCTGCGGCCCTTGGCCTCCTATTCCCAGCCTGCGCTCAGCGCCGCTACTGAAACCTGTGCGCTGGGGAGCCTTCCTTATATATATTGGCTCCTCTCCTCGCCGCCTGTCACTCAGACCCATGGTCACTCTCCCCTCCCCTCCGGGTCTCTAGCAGCTATAGCCCCAGCGCCGCCCGAAGGGGGCCTCCGCCCCCGCCATCCTTGTCCCCGCCAGCCAGTCAGGCGCAGGTCTCCGCCCCTCCGTGCCGCTCTCAACCCCTGGGTCCCCCAGCTATGCTCTTGCCGAGGCGACCAGTTCTTCGCAATTGCGGGGTTACCAGCAGAGACCCCGACAGTTGGAGGTCAGGGGGAGGGCCGGGGGGGAGGTGAACGAGTGGTTCCCGGATGGTCGTAGGGGTGGAGACTCTGGAGAGTCCCTGAGGGTGGTGTGTCCACAGCCGGCGCTGGTTACCTGCAGCCCTCGAACAGGTAAAAAGAACTTAAGCCCAGAAAGCGAAAGCAACACCAAAGAACTCCGAACTAGGTCTTTTTCCTAGAGCTTCAGGAGCCCTTGCCTCCTCGGCCCCTAGCCTGGGGAGCCCACCCACCAGGCGTTCCCGGCGCAGCAGGGAAGCCAGCGGGTGCATTAACTTCTCTGTGGGCATTCGGGACAGGGCGCGGGGCCAAGCGTCTAAGACTCAGGGGTTCCCTCCCTCCACCCTAGTAGCGGAGAGGGGGCGTGTTCAGCGCGTGCCAATTCCCTTCAGCCCCAAGCTAGGGCTCAGTGCGTGCCAGCCCCTCGACGCGTGATCCGTGCGGTGGGGGAAGGGAGCGTGGTCCCCGAGGTGGAAGAAGGGGGGGCGCGTCCTCAGCTGTATGGTAATGAGGACCTGGCCCCACCTTCTGCGCCTCCCCTCACCTGGGTTCAGCTCCAGCTTCTGTGCCCACCCCAGCAGCCCCAGGCACCCGCCCGCATCCCGTCGCTCTCTTGGGGCAGAGAGGAACTCTCCTGGCTCCAGAGCTGGTTTACGCCACTAGAGAGCCAAGGTGAGGGGCTGAGGTCGGGCAGGCCCAGGCCCTCTCCTCATAGGGGAGATGTGGGGTGGAATTGGAAGAGAGCGGACTCGCTTTGAGTTTCAGGCTGCTTCACCCGTCCTGCCTACGCGGTTCCCCCGGGTGGCCCCACTTCTCCGAGCTGCGGCAGTGCAGCTGCTTTCCCGGAACCCTGCGTGATCCCCGGAGACCTTAGAACGGGGAAGGCCGGTTTCTCCCAGTCCCCGGGGTGCCGGGGAGCTCTCTCTCTGCGACGCTGAGGGTAGCGGGGGCCCTGTGGCTTCAGCTGTCAGCCCGCCCGCACAGCGATGGCTGTCGTCGGGCGATAAGATCGGCGCGGGGGGAGCAGGGACGCCGCCGGGCCCCCGGGAGGCTTGCGGGGGATGGGGGCGCGGAGTCCAACACCTGCCTATGCCGAGCATGGTCTGATTTTTTTTTTTACTTGGGGCTGGTGGTGAAGGTCTGGGGGCAAGGATGAGAAACAAGAGGTTGGGAGCGTGGGTTGGGGGAGGGGGGAGGTTAGGAGACGGGCTCCGGGGTCCCCCACGCACGGCCACCCCTCCCAGCCACCATCTGGCGCGAGCGGGTTGGCGTGGGGAACCGAGGTGGGGCAGGGGCCGGCAGATGGGCCCAGGCTGCGCTCTAGAGTTAATGTAGGTTATGGGCAAGCGAGTCCCCAGACCTGAGGGAGGAGGAGCCTGGGGCTTGCCTTCCAGCAATCCCAACAAGTGGATTCCCCATCCTCTTTCCACCCTTTCTCTAAGGATCCCTAAACCTGCCCAGGTTGCCAAAGAGTGCTCTCACTCTCCTCTGAGTTGGCTGGCATCCAGCCCTACCTAGTGCTGTCTGCTTCCACCCCCAAGTCCTGGCATAGGGGAAGTAAAAACTCTCCTTTTCTGGCGCTGTCACTTGCCTAACCCTCAAGGGAGACATCCAGTCCCACAGGAGACATGTGACTTAATATTGGTAGACCTGGACACTGTCTACCCTCATACACATCCGGACTAATGTTCCCAAAATCACTTTGCAAACAGTCAAGGACTAAACAAAGTATCATCATTATCCTCAGACACACGAAATGCAAGGTATCCCGGAGACCTAGAAATCATCTGACTGAGGAGGTAAGGGTTAAATTTTCCTCACCACCAAAAGGCATTTATGAAGCACCTATTTGCGAGTCTGGCGCCATCCCAGAAGTTCATTATGGCCAATAGGACGCAGCCCTAGACCCTGAGTACCCACTAGTACTCCAGTCTGCGGGGGTCCAGCTTTGCCCATATTTGCCAAGTAGGACAGGGTTGCGGAGCACTACGGGCAGGAAACCGAAATGCGAAGACTCTACAGCTGGGACTCCTCCCTTTTTCTCCCACTCGTGACTTTTGGGAAGAAGAACGCAACACTGTCCTGGGGTCTTTCAGGAGCAGAAGGCTTGTGAGGCGATCGGAGGCCGCAAATCACCGGGGGATTGGACACACGTGGCCGTGGGTGTCTGCTGCCCCTGCCCTTCTGCAGTCGCTACGCTAAGCCATGGAGAGGAGGCATGGATGCAAGCAAGGGCCCTGGCGGACTGACTGTGGGCCCTCTGAGGGTCCACGGTTCCTCACACAGACCTACCTGCAACCCGCAACACTGCCCAACGCGGATCCGGAGCAGAGTCAAGGCCTAGCTTCACTCAAGGCCCACAGCCTCCGCCCAAGGGGCCTTCTACTTATGTTTTCCTCTCTGCTGGGCCGCTGCACATAACCCCCCAGGGGGCAGAACCCTCACTTGGAGCCGGGAGGTACCAAGGTTGTCTTGCAGCCGTGCCCCCAGGTTGACCCTGGCCTACTGGGGTGCGGCGGAGGCAGCGTGGAGCCTCCCCCGACTTGGTAAACCAAGCGCCCTCCCAGCCGGCGGGGCTGCTCCGGGGCCTCCGGGACCGGTGTGCCCACCCCACCCCGCCACCCCTAGGACAGCGTTCTCCACCGGGCAAACTGCACCTAGGTAGCAGCGCGGTGGGGGCTGGGCCAAGCGCTGACCGTGAGGACCAGGGGCGGGGAGCAGCCCTGGCTTGGGCTGGGCGCTTAAGCCTTGAGGGGCGCCGCTGCGGTCGCTGCGGAGAAGAGGCCACGTGCAGGGAGCGGCGGCCAGGGAGCTGCACAGAAGGCGGAGAGATTTGCAAACTGTTGCTGCCACATGGCTGCTCCAGTCGATCCATTCACATTGAAATGAGGCCAGCGCGTGCCTCATCTGCCGCAGGGCCCTGCCACGCGTCAGCCCGGCCCGCCGCGTGCCAACTGGGGCAGTGGGGCTGGCAGGGCCTGCCAGCCTTGGGGGCGTATTCCAGGCCCTGGGGTCAGGAGGGGGAAGGCGGAGGGGGCCGAGTTACCCCAGCCACTCAGGCGCCGCAGTTTCGCAGACCTTGGCCCCGCAATTGGGGAGCGAGCCGACGAGAAAGGACCAGGACCGACGGGTTTTGGAGGGGGGCCGGGATCGATGCCGCCGCTCCCCGCAGATGCGGCCCGGCAGCGCTACTCTCCATCTGCCGCTGCTCGCACCTGCCGGTCAATAAATCGATTTTACAATTTAATGCAGCAGCTTCCCGCCCGTCTGAGACAGATGCCGCCGCAGAACTACCTCCGCCCTCGCCCCTCCCCTCGAGGGGCGCCAGCGGTTAGGGCCGGGATTCCCGCTCTGCAGGCGGCGCCCCGCGGGGCCGCATTCACCTCTCTCTCGAGTCCCTACAAGAAACTGCCAGCTCCGGGTCTTTCCCGTGGGACAGAGTGGAGTCCCCATAGGACAGGCCTGAGGCTGGTGGAAGAGAGAGGGAGATGTTAGACTTGGTGGTGGCCTTGAGGTCTCATTTGGGCACGTCACTAGGGTGAACAGGATGCAGTGGCTGGTGATAAGATGTAAAAGCACCAGTGAAAAGGAGGAATGAATAGGACCTTGAGAATGGGCACTGAGAGAGGCTGAGTTCTGAAGAATCTACAGGACAGGGTTGGGGAGGGACAAGATGGAATGGGGCCTCTCCCCAAACTCTGAATCTGGTGAACAGTGTAACTTAGAGGTGGTAGCTTTTGGCACTTCCCAACCATGAGTTCTTGGGCTTATAATTTAACTTTAATTCTATGCCTCAGTTTTCTTATCTGTGCAATGGGGATAATAACGATAGTGATCTGGGAGGATGACTAAGGGACTATATCTGATTATGCATTTGCAGAGCCCAATAAATATTAATTTTCTTTCCCTCAGGTCACAGTCAGGGGCAGACTTGGAGTAAAGGGAAGATCCCTGACAGCAAATGGGTTCCAGGAAGAGAGGAAGGAAAAAGGAGAGCCAAAGGCAAATAGTTTTAAAGAATGAGGCAAGAAGAGCAGAGGGTGGGAAAAAGAGAAGGAAGTAAAGTGGGGCATGGAAAGAAGATGGACCCTGTGCAAACCTCTGTTCTGATGGCTTTTGCAGGAAGAGGACCTGACAAAGTTCTTGACTAGAGGAAGACTGAAGCTCCAAGAACGGGTTTGGAGAAAGGATGAAGGCTTGAAAGCACCAGTCATTGCCCATGGCCTTAACCTTTCAGAGATGTCCTCCAGCCAGGGCCAAGTGTAGGTCTCCACTGGCACCCCTCTTCCTTCACGGTGGTGTCTCAGAGCAGAGGCGTGTAGGCAGAAGGAGAAGCCAACTGCTGAACCATCCTGGTCATTGAGGCTCCTGGCAGCTCAGAGGACTCCGCTCTCCTCATGTGATCAAGAGGGCACACAGATTCGGCTGGACTGTCCGCTAACTGACGGTTCATGACCACTGACCCAGATGTCTCAAGGAAAGGATGCCCCAGTGGGTGAGACCATTGAACTTGAATCAGAGTCTCTGCTCTGCTCATGAGACCAGGAGCTCTCCCACCTTCTCTCTGCCAGATTCAGGTCCTACACTGGGGGCCTAGGCCAGCCCCATTCTCTGTCTCCCCTTGCCTTCTCAGAAGACCAGGGAAGGTGGTGGCTGGAGCTGGGTTAACTGGTGTTGACCAGGCCCTGTTTCTTTCTGTCTTTTTGGAATAAAGTTGATGTACAATATTATATTGGTTTCAGATGTATTACATAGTGAATTGATAATTATATACATTACCAGATGCTTGCCACATAAGTGTAGTTACCCTATTACCATACCAAGATATTGCAGTATTATTGGTTATATTCTCTATGTTGTACTTCAATTCCTATGAGTAACTTATTTTATAATTTGCAGTTTGTGCTTCTTCATCCCCTTCGTCTATTTCACCCATCCCTCCATACCCCTCCCAATGGTAACCAACACTCTGTTGTCAGTATTTATGGGTCTATTTCTTATTTTTGTTTTCAGGCCCTCCTTTTTGATGAGAACAGCTTTGGCCTGCAGAGACAATGGGCCCAAGAGAGGAGAAGCTGAGGGCCCTGTCCTGAGAAGCCCCTTTTCACTGTGTATGAAGGGAGCTCCCCCCAGGCCTCCTGCATGCTGGTCAGGAGGAAAGAAGGAAAGAGAAGAGGGGCAGGGTGGGGCCTCCTGGCTGGAGGCAGGGCTCTCACTAGTGGTGACCCGGCAGTTGCCCCAGCTTCATTTGCCAAACTCAGGGGATGCCTGGAAAGCTAGGGCCAGGAGCCACGCAGCGGGTATTTCCAGCGACGGAGGAGTCCGGGGTTGGGCAGCCTCCACAGCAACTTTCCCAGAGCCCCTGGCTTCCCCTTCCCTAGCTCCTTCCTGTCCCCACCCGAGCAAGGGAGCAGAGAGGCACAGGGGAAAGGAGGGGAGGCTCAGGGAGGCCCCTGCATGGTGACCCTCAGGCTGCAGGCCTGGCCCCAGCCTGCACTTGCCTCCTGCCTGGGTCCCTCAGAGCACAGAGGACTCTGAGAGAGGGCTTACAGAGCTGGAGAACAGGGCATAGGACAGTGGCACTGTGGAGAGTGATGTGGTCCAAAGGGAACCTTCTGCCAACTTGTGCTGAAGGTTAGAGTGGGATAAGGGAGCAGAGCCTGAGCTGAAGGCAAAGGTCCAGCACCCCTTCCACCCCAGATCTCGGACCAGCTTCCCTACTCCACAGGTTGTCTTCGCCTGTAGAAGCCTCCTCACCCACTCGCCCCGACCTGTCAGTGCCAGCCTCCACTCTCCTCTTGCCCCCTCCCCAGAGTACAGCTCACCTGTCCCCAAAACCTCTCTTCTCTGTAAGCTTTGAGAGGTGGCACTCTCTCCCTAGCTCCATCCACCTGCTCAGTGTTCATTCCTTTCTTCTAGCTCCAGCCTTCCAATAGCATCAAGGTCCAGTATTATCCCTGACCTCTTGGTGTCCTTTGGTCCTTGTGTGTCCTTCATCTTCCTCTGCTGAACAACAGCTCATCTGGAAGAAACTCTGACCTCTCCTTCTTTCTCCACACAACCTCTGATCTCTGATCCCAGCTGCCACCAGGACTAGAAGCAGGCAAGAGATAGGGGGATGGGGTACACCTCCCTTTCTCTGCTGCTGCAGGAACCTGGGAGTGAGGGTTACTCAGAGAGGCCATGGTCTCCTGCAGCCTCTCTGCAAAGGAAGGTCAGGCCTGAACCAGGAAGTGCTTTGTCTCAAATACTCTCATACACAGAAATCGGGGACAGGTGCCAAGTCTGTGAACAGCTGCCTGAGCAGGCAGATCACTGTTCCCCGGAGAAGGCTGAGGAGAAATCTGACTGCAGTGGTTAAGTAGGTGATGGGTCTTAAGCAGAAGATGGTGACCAGCTGTCTCCTTCTCCCACCACAACCAGACTGAGAGAAAATGGGCTTCAGTTGTGGCAGGAAGGATTGAGGTTAGACATATGGGAGAACTTCCTGTGACAGTGTCTATCCTCTTTATCTCTGTTGTTAATCCAGGTTGAACTCTCCCTTGGAGTTGATGAGAATTCCATGTTGAGGCTTGCTAATGAGTAACTTGCCTTGCCTGTGATAGTAATGAACCTCCAGCCTAAATAATTCTCCTTCTGTCTAGACTGTCCCCAGGGAGGCCTGGGAGGTACGAGGCGACATGGGCTTCCTCTCTGCCCAAAGGAGTATTTTGGACAACACTAGACCACTGTGAGCGAATGTCACTGCCTCTCCTGCCCCCAGCCCTCTGGCTGCCACTCTCAGAAAAACAAGCCCTACGGAGCTGTCCAGCTACGGGAACTTTGCAGCACAGGGCAGGCTGGGTTTCAGGTCTGGGAGCTCATAGAGAATTTCCAGGCAATGGTGAATACACAGTGTCTCCAAAACCAGGGCTTTCAGTAACAGCCATCACTAACTCTATAAATTTAGAAATAGATAGGCTGTCAACCCTCTCCACTCATCCCGATCTCACAAGTCCTGTTTGGGCAGCATGAACACTGACTGCCCTTGTTGGAGTCATTCTGCCACCAAGATCCTTGTTTTGCCCTGTGGCCAGTTCCCCATCTCTGGCTTCCCCTCCTCTCCTGAGTTGCTTGATCCCCTACCCCCATTTCCACAGCCCAACTCCAGGTAAGGAGAAAGCTGGGGAGACTTGGGATGGTCCATCAAACTGCCATCAAAAAGAATGTAGGCAAAAGATGCATACCCTCTGAGGTGCAGTCCTGTGCATGCCCGTCAGTTTTTCCAGAGCCTCTGTATGCACACATGTTGTACGCAAGGTTTGGTCCCCTTGGCCAGCCAGTTGTGGATGAGACCTACCATGTGCCTACCACTCAGCTAAGGTCAGTGAGGCCAAAAGGAACTTTAAATTCAGCTCCTGATGGGTGTCTGTGGGACGTGGAGATGAAGGTAAGGCCCATGAAAAAGGCATGTGGTGACCTTTGGAATCAGGGTTGAGACAGGGACTAGGGCCCCAAAGGTCAAAGGAGGCTGTGTGGGGGAGGGGGATTACACCGGGCCTGGAGAAAAGAGCAGAACTTAGATAAAGAGAAGAGAGGGCATTCCTAGTAAGGGAATGGAGAGAGGAAAAGGATCCGAGGGGAAATGAAGTAGGTAGAACTGGAGATGACTCGGTCATGTGGGGTGCTTGTTGTGAGGCTAGATAGCTAGGGTATGGAGATCCACCAGATGAATTTGGACTTGATTAATAGGCATTAGGGAACCTGTGGGTTCTTGAGCAGAGGATGCTGTTCAGCTGCCATCTGGCAGTGGTATGCAGAGTGGTCTGGAGCAAGGAGGTGCAAAGGGGAGGCCAGAGGCAGCTAGACTTTCTACATCTGTGGCTGGTAGCCATGCATGCATTGATGCCTGGGTCCTGCCCCTAGATGGCTGGGCACTGAAGAATGCCAGACCCCTGGTGACCCGCTGGGACAGGCCCCACGTTTTTGTTATGGGTAGCTGCTCTCTCCTGCTTTTCAGTTGGAGTCCTGTAAACATGGCCAGCATCAGAGCTTCCTGATTTTTACCCTGAGAGTGGGGGCCGCTTTGGCCGTGCCACCCTCCCAACCAGTCCTCCCCCATCCTCCTTTTTCCCTCAGAAACCTGAGGCCCTGCCTGGCAACTCAGACTTGCTGGGAAAAGGATAAAGATCTCATCTAACCTCAGGCCTGGAAGCAACAAAAGATGTCCAGAGTTACAGGGCCCCAGCTCATCACCTCAAGATATCTAGAAGCTCGGGGCGAGGTGAGTTCTCAAGGCCACCTACACTAACCTCTTATTCTATAGCCAAAGGCTTGACTACCTCCAGGGGCAGGATGCTTACCGCTCCCCAGACTGATCCCTGCTTTTTTATATGGTTCTGGTTATAGAAAGTCCAACCTCTGGTGATCTGAAAGTCCTGCTGTGGTCAGTGTGGGCTGTGGTGTGGAAATCTCTATTTGGCCCGGGCATCACTGTGAGGCTTCTGGAATGGCACCATCAGAGGAATGGTCCACTAGCCTCTTGGGACTGAGGTGGCTCTGCTGGCTCCTGTGGGCTCCCCTGCTGTGCCAGCTTGATGCACTGGGCTGGGGCCTTCTAAGCGTGAGAAGCACCGGTTGGTCCCCAGCGTGGCCCTGGGGGTGGGGCGGCCAAGGCGAGGCCAGCCTGGGTCAGCCCTTCTCAGCCTCACCAGGGAGGCCAGGCTCAGGTCAGCCTGTTGCAGAGGCCAGCCCTCCCCAGGCTGAGATCATCGCCCTCTGGCCTCTCAGGCAGCCCCCACCCCCAGCTGAGCTCACTGCCCTGGCCCGCTGGGGGACATTGTTGTCTCTTGGGCCCCTCCCCCGGGCTCAATGAGCTGTTTGTTGGCATGTCCGGCGCGGGCAAGGGGAGGGTGGGCACAGGGCGCCCGCACACAATGGGGATTCCGTCCATTCTGAGGTGGCTGCGGGAACCAGGCTGGCTTTGTCCCTGGGACCCTCATTCCCACCATTTAGCAGAGCCGGAACTCTAGGCGGAAGGCCCCGTATAAGAACAACAATGTCGTCACCCTGTCTTGGAGGGCCAGGGAAAGGGCGCTGTAGGCCAGGCCCCCTGGGTCCCAGGCAGAGGGGTACTTGGGACAGGTCCTAGGGCTGAAGCTGTGCCTCAAATCTGAGGGAGGCTCAGGAGGCAGATGGGTGCTCTCCAACCTGCCCTGCCAGTCCATCTGCAGCCTGTGACAAGGGGTCTCCCTGGCATCCCCAGCCATATACTCAGCTCTTCCATGTGCAGAGACAAAGCCCTAAATGTACAGAAGGAACGAATGCATCCTGTAAGCCCCGTTGGGTGGTGTGCCATAGAGGGACTGAGTTATGGGCAGCCTGACCACAGGCCTTTCTGCATCCACCTTGGGCAAAGGCCTTTGCTCAGAGCTGGGCTCAGGCCCATTTCTGGAGCTCTAGCCCAGCCAGCCTGCTCCTTCGGAAGTGGCGCTGGCCACTCAGACAAGTGTTTATTTTCCAGCAGGGGAGGGGGACAGGACGTCATGGCGTTTCCCTCCTGCCTGGTGCTGCAGTGGTTCTCACAGTCTGGGCATTAGTGACATCATCAGCCTTTCCTCTCAGCCCAGGTCTCCTTGCCTCCTCCTTCCCCAACCTCATGCTCTGGCCAGGCTACATAGTTCTGAAGCTCCTGCTTCCGTCGCGGGCACTTCTGAGCAGGTCCTCATGGAGGGTGAGAGTGGGCCAGGGAGCACTGGACCAGCCCCTTGCCACTGCCCTTGTCATTCAGGCTGAGCCTAGGGATAGCCCCTCTGTGCTCACCCTCGCCAGAGCAGTTGGTGTCTCCCCTGGGCACAAGTCTAGTGTGATGCTGGCCCTTTAAGGGTCTTGGGAAGCCAGAACAACAGGAAATCCAAACGGCCTCATTAGGCAGCTCAGAGCTCAGCACAGTAATTAGTGCCCTGAAAACAAAACAAGGAAAAGCAGGTGGTGGTGCCCCCCCTCAATCTCGGCTGCCCCAGCATAGCCTGTTAGTACCCAGAGCTAGGCAGCTGGGATTGGAGCCCCTCCCTTCTAAACCCCTCACCCCAAGCTCCTGAAGCCGGCTGCCCCCTGCCCAGGCCAAGGGGTAGAGAGCCTAAGCGTCTGGGGAGCAGGCAGTGGCTTCTGAGTCAACCACCGTTTCTCCCTGGAGTGACTGAAGCCCCAAGGACATGTGCTGGGGCTTCCCCTCTCCTGCAGCCAGGTGGCCACTTGTCCACGGCATCCTTCACCTGTTTGGAAAATGCTGTGATGGGGGCTGGGAGCTGGGTTGGAATCCTCAGAGAGAATGGGGAGACCCTTGGGAATCCCAGGCCAACAAGACATCCTTAGGAAAAGGGAAAAGCCTGCTGTGAGGTCCTACCTCTCAGGATCTCTGGTGATTCTTCAAGTGGGCAAGACCATTTTGGCAGTTGATGGTGGTAATCCTCTGTCTGGACATTCTCTAGGGACTTGCAGACCCCTTCAGTTGGTAAAAGCCTAGCTGGGAACAAAAGAGGACCCTAGTGAGTCCTCTTCAGCCAGGCTGCAGGACCCAGCTCATTCTATCCTCAGCCACCCGACCCCCACCACTGTCCCCATGTGATGCAACTGGAACCTCACCTTGTCCCTGATCTCTGAGATGTCTCCCTTTATTTGTACTGCTAGGGGAGGGACATACTATGTTCCACTTAAGAAACAAATATTCATTCAACAAACATTTATGTAGTAGTTGCAGTACTCCCTACACTATGCTGTTGGGGAATTCCTGGGAAGGTTTCGGGGAATTCAAATGGTACTACCTTGTGATAGCTCATTACAGTCCTTCCCTGTGTCTTGAGAAGGCCTTTGAGAGGAGGGACTGTGTGGCTTGCTCCATGTATTTATCCCCTCACAGATCTAGTACTTAGGTGACTGGTACATGCTGATGAACAATAAAAAATGAGGCAGGAATGGTCTCTGACTTCAAAGAGTTTACCATGTAAACCTAGTATTTGGCATGACACAGCAGGGTCACAGTAGCAGACTCTTGCCAGGTCCTCCTGACAAAGCTGGTGATGGCCCTGAGATGTGGGTTGCCTGGGGGAAAGGGGGTTGCTGAGTAGGAGAGCTGGGCAGGTTGACTGTGGTCAGTGGCCAGCCTGTGGCCAGTGAATAGGGCTATAATTAAGCTGTGGGTAGGTTTCTGGTCATACTCTTGTTTGAGAACAAAGGCCCCAGGCATCATTGCCCAAGAGGGAAGGGGAAGGAGCAGAGGGAGGAGTTGCAGATAACCCAGAACCTGCTATTGGGTTGGGCAGCTGGCCTCCAGCTGGGCAGGGAACTCTGCAGGTCCCTCTGGGGGATGCCAGCTAGGTGGTAATTTCTGAGGGGTTCCAATCTGGAACTGAGGGGCTTGTGCTGACATAGAGGTGGAGGAGACCAGCCAGTAAGTGACCAAAGGGTCACAGGGTCATGCAGCAGGAGTTCTCAGCCCTGACTATGCACAAGAATCACCTGAGTCGCTCCCTACAGATGCTGATATAATTTTGGTCTGGGATGTGGCCACCGAGGCTCTGGTGTTTTCTAAAAGCTCTGTAAGTGATCCGCTGTGCAGCCAGGGTTGAGAACTGCTGCTCACTGGGAGCACAAGGGCCTTTTTTTTACCTCACTTGCCTCTCCCAAGGGCCCGTGGTGCTCAAAGGCCACACCCGCTGGACTAAAGAGCACAAGAGCCCTGGACTGAGAGGGAAATGGGCAATAGAGCCCCTAGGCCCTGGGTGTGGGGCCTTTGGAGAAGTCCTCCCCTTCTTGACACCCCCCAGTGGAAAGTTACCCAGGGAAGCAGCTGTGGACAGACAAGCCAAGAAGCCTAGGGAAGGTGTGCCCGTGGGGTACCCATGGCCTCTCCAGGCGTCCACCCAAGGGACCCTCCTGCCTCACCACCAGCCCCCCAGGCTGGGAGACAGCACCTGGGAGAACAGGCTGGGGACCAGGAGGGAAGAGAGGTAGACTTAGAGCACCTGAGCTGATGGGGCCTGACCCCAATCAGGGACGTGCAAAGGGTCCTGAATCATTTCCCGGATATAGCTCAACAGCTCAGACTTCAAGGTTTTTTTGGGGAAATCTTTTTTCCAAGTTCCTCGATCTGTCATCCCCCTCCCCCGCTGGCCGGATAGGCCTGGACCAGTGTCCTCTCTCAGCTCCCCCTCAGCCTCCTTGCTCGGGCTTCTCCACTGAACTCCCTGGACATTGTTTCCCGCCTCAGGAAGTCTCTGATGCCCTGCGCTGGATTTGTTTTCCTTGTTATCGGGACAACTAATATTTTTTCCTGTGCAGAAAAAAAAAGATTTTCCCAAGCAGATTACAGCTGTCAGTGGCGGGGGAGGGGGCTGGAGGTTGAGCCCTCCCTTCACCCTCCTGCTCTGCCACCCTTATAGTTGAGTGAGGGCGGAAGGCCTGGCCCCAGAGCCAGCCAGGCCAGTTGGAGCCAGGCCTCAGCAGAAAAGTCATACCCCTAGCTTCTGCCTGGGGTGCCCTGCTCCCTCCTAAGGGGGTTTACCTATGGGCTGGGTCACACTTCCAAAGACGGGGAGAGACTGAGTCCTGGGCTTGCCTGCCTTCTAGTGGGGCGGAGAGTGTAGGTGACCCCACAGCTGCAGGGTGACAGGTCATGAGGAGAGACATCCTGGGAATGACAGGGGGCACACCAAAGACCCAGCTGTGCCAAACTGCGGAGAGGCTGAGAGCATTTCCCTTAACTCCTGGTGCCTTGGGCCCTTGTCTCTGACAGGGACATACTGATACCTGCCTCACTTACCTAAGTGGTTACATGGTGAGGATAGATGAGATAATGTATCTGGTTCAGGGTCAGGGGTTCTTAGGTCTGGGGTCAGAAGGGTTAGTGGCAGGTGTCTCAGTACTGTGTGATTGGCATTCGGCCCTCCACAACCAGCAAACCAGAAAGTGGAGGCTGTCACTGAGCAGGTTCTGTTAGAATGGCACACCCTGGGTGTGTGTGCGCACACACAAAACACACCTTACACAGGCTTCACACCCAGGCCGTGGTAAATGCTCACCTTCTGTATCAGAGTGCTTTGGTCCTCAGGATAGGCTGCCTGGCCCTTTGGGGTGGGGAGCTGCAGCATAGCCGCCGCTGCAGCAGGTGGGCCTTACCTGTGCCGGCCGTGGTTCTTTTCCAGGTAACAAACAGAGGGGCTTCCGATGTGGGTCACTCAATTGTGGTGTGCAGTGTATTGAGAAAACTAGCTGCCCCCCATGTATCATACTCCCCTGTGAGGTGGACAGTCTGTTCTGCAAGAGGCTCACCTACTTTTGCGTATCAGTGTGGTGGGCTCCACCATGGGCTGTGCAGGAGCAAGCAAGGCCATCTGTTGGGGGTGGGAGGAAATAGGAGGACTCCTATTTTGGCTTATTTTTTATCCAAAAATAAATTGAATATTTAATATGTGTTTTGACTGTAGTGTATAATCTATACATAAAAATTCATAGTCAAAAGAGTTTGGAGATCGCCACTCTGGGAGATTAGTGAAGGCTTTATGTCCAATCAGAAGCCCGTTTCAGATTGGGCACTGGGTGAGGTAAAGGAGCCCCGGAGGAGGAGATGGCAAGCTCTGGGTGCAGACCTGCTTGGGCCTGGCCAGAGTCCAGGATTTCAGCAGCAGTGTGCGCCTTCCTGGGTCACTCCTCATGGCCCCCTGTCCCCAGCCCACTCTCTCCAGCCTGCTTAAGCCCAGGTGGGTTCTCGGACCTTTGGCTCCCATGCTCCCTGCAACAGAGAGAATGGTCCTTTGTGACCCTCCCTGCACCCCAAGCTTGCTAAAGTGTGGCTGGGGTCTCTGTAGCTGCCCTGTATGCTATGTCACCCCCAGGAGAAAAGTCCCTGGCGGGAGGCGGCCCTCTGCCGGGAGGCTGTTTCCTCAACTGGCCAAGGTAAGAAGTGGGGGATTTCCAGCCCTGTCCACGGGGCTGACTTTAGTACTAGGGGCTCCTCTCCTTTCTCATGCAGCCCAGGCTGGGGAGATGACAGAAACTCCAGAGTTAGGCCCAGTGTTGGCAAGGTGGCGTGGGGACAGCAGAGTCAGCTAAGCCCACAAGCCTCCAGCTGCTACTGCCTGCTCCAGAGGGAGCTAAGCCCAAGGGCTGCACCTGAGACCAACAGGGACCCAGCTCTGGAAGACCCCAACAGGTTTCTTGGTGGGGAGGAGGTCTGGTAATCCAGAGCCACACTTACTCATGGGCCTGTGGGGAATGACTCAGATAAATGAGTGCCCCTGCTTAACTCCAGCCCACCCCGCTTCTTATGGTAAGGAGAATGGTAGGTCTAAACCTCATCTTCTAGGGCTCCCGTAATTGGCTGGTGCTTCCAAGCATGCTGGAGAGTCCGAGGAGCCACATGGGCCCTGTGGCAGCTGGACAAGGAGCCTTACAGCTCAGGCATCTCGTCCTGAAACCCCGGCCCCTAGGAAAGGGGGGCCATACCCTAACAGAATTCCCTGTATTCCTGCAATGTGGTCCACAGGGCAGGAAGGGTGGGGAAAATCTGAGGGGCTAAGTGGAGGGAGAGGTAGGCAGTTGTGGGACCTGGTGATGGTGGTATCACAGATGTCCCAGCTCCAATGTTGGCCCACTCAGGCCAGGTACAGGCTTAGGAAACAGCTGGACTCTTCCTCTGCCTTCATGAAGAATCTTCTGTGCCTCCTACCCTTACAAGTTTCATTTCACTACCTGCTTCTATGTGTTTGCTGTGTGCATGTGTGTGTGTGCACACAGACATGCTCAAAGGCCTGTGTGATGGAGGCATGCCAGGTGGAGGAATAAGCAGGGATGCATGCAAAGTCCCTGAGCAGTCAAGCTTCTGAGAGATGAAACAATAAATCCAGCCACTGTCAGTGCAGGGTAGCTACATGCCATGATAATGCACATGTATTATCACCAAGCTGTATAGCAATGAATCTTCTGAGGAAGGTGTTATTATCTCCATTTTACAGATCAGTAAACTGAGTGAAGCTTAGAGAAGTTAAATGACCAGCTTGGGTTCATACAGTGAGCAAATCCAGGGCAGGATTTGAACCCAGGTCACTCTAAGGCCAAACCAGAGATCTCTCTACCAGGTTCCCCAGTGTGGTCTGCCTCATTTAAGTTCCATTTACCTTGTCTCTGAGACCCTGGCTGCCCTGGGCTGAGGTGACAGGCCCTTCCCTCTTCTTATCCCCTCCCCTCCAGTCAAGGTGGCAAAACAGAGCCTGTTCAAGGCCATGTCGAGGCCCAGGACACTATGCTCATATCTTCACACATAAAGCCAGTCCCCAGTTCAGAGAGGGTCTGGCTGCCCTGGGTGGGATCAGCTAGAGCTGAGCAGGGGCAGCTGTTTACAGTAAACAGAAAGCTCCTGAGGAAGGAAGGAGGGGAGGGGCTGGGGTCACCATGGAGACAGGGACCGAGCAGCAGAGCCTCAGCCCTGATCCACAACTGGTAACACATCCCTGCCCCTTCTAGAGATGGAGGAGGGAAGGTCTGGGTAGGGCAGCCTAAGTAGGAGAGGCAGTGGCAGACAGGCTGAGCCTCAGAGCAATGCCCACCAAGAACACACTCCCACCGCATTGTGTATTTCTACTTATTAACAATAACTACTGTTTATTGAACTTTTATAGCATGTCTAGCACTAGACCCTTGAGAATATGTTTTCTCATTTAACCCTAACAACAACCAGGAAGAAGGTACAATAATAGTCTCTAAAGTCATTTACAGATGAGGAAATTGAGGTTAGGAAAGATTAAGATGTTTGTCAAGGTCACACAGATTGTAAAGGACAAAGCAAAAAGTTGGATCAAAAACTCCTTTTACCAAGGCAAATAGGAGATGAGTTAGCTGATGAAGCTCTCAGCCATTGGGGAAACTGAGTCCCTTGAGTACCAAGGGGACTTTCCCAGGCTGCTGGGGTTAGTCAAAGCAATTGCTGGGGATAAAACCCATGTGTTCCAGTTCTAACCACTAGACCACATGTCTTCTCCATGGCTTGAACTGGGAAGGTCCAAAGAGAAACTCCCTTTCCAGCCCCAGGCTGGAGCGAAGGCTCTTTCCCAGCTAAGGGGCTGCTCCTGTGGAGGCCAGGCTGGGCCAGGGTGCCCTGGGGGATGCTGGGGGGTTTCTGCCCACACATACGGTTTCCAGATTCCAGGGGATAAAAAGGAGGCCCTTAGGGCGGAAATGGGGGATGTGCAATGACAAATTTAGACTGATTGCTTTAAAAAAAAAGGCCAAGAAACCCTAAAAAATAAAAGCAAAAATTCCGCCAGAAAATCAAAGGGAATTATTTGATTGTGAAACTGCATGCTGTGAGGTGCAGCATGGTTTGACGTGGAACCCCATCAAGGGTTCCTTTGACTCCGACTGCTCAGAGGATGGTGGAAGAGAAAGAAGTTCTGTGTGCTCTTCCTGACTTCACCCGCTGGGCTCTGGCACAGGAATGGAGTTGAGCAGGGAACCTGGGAGTTGAGAAGCACTTTTTGGGGGCTCTCCTGTATGGCCTTGGACCCTTTAGATAGCCAGGACTCCATGGGTCCTGCTGGCCTGTGGCTGAGGCTCCCTGCTGGCTCAGGGGAGTTGCTGCCCCAGGGGAGGCTCCAGCTGGTCTGTACCCAAGAGCTTGTGAAAAGATGAGCTATACGGTGGGGGGTTGGGGTGTCTCTGACTTCCAGCCTTAAAGGGAAATGGTCAGGAACAGAAGGTAAAAGAGAGGACAGCTGCCTGGAATTCTGGCCTACAGCAGGCCTGAAGGGTCAAAGGTCAAGGGGGGGCAAGGGGAACTTCCTGAGGCTCCCAGGGGAGTGCCAGCCAGCCAGGCTGTTGTGCAAGCTCTGGGCTGGACCATGAGGGCAGGCTGGCAGTGGAGCCACGTCCAGACCCCTCAGCCTATCCTATCCATTCCCTGCCCTCTTACCTCTAGGAAACCAGGACCCAGTCCCCCAAGGCAGCATTTCTATCCCCTCAGTGGCTATATTCTATATGCATGCCAGAGGGCTTTGTATCTAGTATTCATCCTGAACCTCTCTTCCCCAGAATCAGAAACCAGAAAAGCCTTAAGTAAGCCTCTTTCTTCCTATTCCACTCTGATTCCCAGAGATCAGAGGGATTTGTGAGGGAAGAGCCAGAATAGGCTCACAGGGTCCCAATCCTAGAGGAGTAAGGGGAGTGGAGGAGTAAAGTGGAAGAGAAACAAGCCAACAGGAACTGCTCAGGGGTCAGGCCCTGGGCTAACCTTGCAGAGTGCTGCCCTGCTCTTGTCTATGCTATACCCTCTGCTATAATTATTCATATTTTATAGATGAGGAAATTGAGGTTCTGAGAGCGTGATTAAACTGACAGCTAGTAAACGGCAGAGCAGAGACTTGCACTTGCTCTTTCCAGATCAACCCGTCCCTCAGCTCGTTTTGGCTGGAGATGGACAGCGAGCATAATGAAGGGTTGGGCCCACTGGGCACGGGATCACTGTTGACTGATGCTGAATCTCATGGAAAGGGGAGAGGATCCTGGATGGAGCCTTGTGTCAGCCACCGATTTCTCCTTAGATTCACCATTTGCAAATTCAGGAGTGGGATTACCAGCTCAATGGTTTTCAAACTGGGTTCCTGCGCATCCTAGCATCCCATAAAGATTGGAATGGTAGAGGAAACAACAGTAAATAAAGGTGTGGACCCTCCAGCCCAGATTCCACCAGGGAAGCTCAGCATATCAATTTCAGGTATTGGATATCCATGAAGGTTTTTATTTGAACAAAGGTCCCACAGCATTCTATGGCCTTTATCTGAGATCTCTGCTGCTCTATCTTCTGGCAGTGGTAATCTAGGCTTTTGGAATCTGTGCGTTAAGAATCGTGTCCCTCTCCATGCTCCAGGTGGAGAAAACTGAGGGCTCCAGCGGCCCAAGAACTAGAACTATCTAGCATCCTCCTTCTATCTCACTGCCCACCCCAGGCCTGCCTCTGACCACCCGTCACCCTCAACCTGCTGCAGGGCCCAGCCTTGCTCCATATAAGCAAAGCTGCCAGCAGGGTCCTTTGTGGTGCTGTTCCCGTGTGGCACTGCCGAGGGGCCTCACCATGGGGCAGCAGATGGACGTATGGTCTCTGCAGAACAATGGTGGGGGTGGGACCCTGGCATGGCCTGCCCCAAACAGGAAGTGCTGCATGAGCTTCAAAGAACTGGCAGGGTCAGCTAGCCAGTGCCAGGATTGGCGGCTGCCTGAAGAGATGCCCGCCAGCCTGGGATGCCCAGACTGCAGTGGGGGTGGGGCTTCAGAGGCAAAGACAGCTGGGTCTTTGGACAGAGGCTGTTCTGCATCCTCAGGGCAGTAGCCTCACTTGGGAGTAAGCTAAGGGAAGGGGACTTGGACACTAGGCTGTTTCCTGGCTCTGCTGCCACTCACCAGTGGGGCTGCAGGTTCTTTCCCAGGCCACAGTGGGTCTGGCCCTCCGTGAGGGGCAGGGCTGGCACCAAGCCTGCCTCCCACTCCCTGCCTCCTGCTCCCAGCTGCTCTGCTCAGAGCTTTTTCCTCTCCACTTCCTGTTCACACAGGGGGGGGCGGGAAGTGGAGGGAGGAAGTTGGGGGGAGGAGTGTAGGGGGACCCATTGAATAAAAGGAATTAACCATTTCCCTCCTCTGACCTCTGGGAATTTCCGCCTGTGAAAGTGTCTCGAAGAATCTGCACAACTTGGGGAGTGGAAGGAGGTGTGCCCCTCTTGGACCCTCCCCCTTTCCCCGGTGGTGGTGGGGCCAGATAACTCCCTCTGGGCCCCCTAACCTTTTATTTTCCCTGGAGCCAGGGGGGCAGCGCCAAGGGCAGCCTGGGGCCTAGTGGCTTCGGGGCCCCCTCCCAACCAGTGGAGGTGGTGAGGGCCCGGTCGGGTGGGAACTTCGAGAATTGCTGGCCCCAGGGGAATGAGCTCACACCCAGGGTGGCCAGGCTCTGAGCCCCGCACCATCCCTGCAAGGCCTGTTGCTGTTGGCCAGTCTGTCTTGGCGACAGAAGGGAGAGTGGCCAGGCCAGCTAGCAGGCCTGGACGCTGGTTTGGCACACCCTCCGATAGCCACACCCCATGTGGCTGTGGACGGAGCCGGGGGCTCAGGAAACCAGTAGTCAGCGCCCCCTAGTGCCCTCTGCCGGCTTGGCCGTCCAGCCCCCTAGGGCCCTCTCAAGGGCGGGCCTCAGGAAGCACCTGCTCCCCAGGACTAGTGGCCGCCCTGTGTCTCCCCCAGGTGGCTTCCTTGTTTACAGGCCTCCTGCCCTGATCCCAGCGTCACTGTCTGTGGCCACTCCTCCTATTTCCAGTGACCTCTCCAGGAGCAGCTCATTCATCTTGGCCTCTACCCACACAGCTGCTCCTCCCCCATCCAGGCTTAGGGCCAAGGCCCTGAGGGCCTTCAATCCCCCCTCTATTCTAGGCCTTGCTTGGTTTCCAGGGATCTAAGAGCTGTGGTTTCCCATTGCCCTGACTCAACGGAACCCCATTCTGTCAGTGCCAGAGAAGCCCAGGGCCTTTTTCCAGAAAGGAGGAAGCAGCCTGTGACCAGATGGGCAGGCTTAAGAGAGGACAGAAGGGGCAGAGGCGTCCCAGGCCCTGTTAGCCAAGTCCTCTGGGAAGAGGGAGCAATAGGGCAGTGTTTGTTTAAATAACATGTATTAGGAACCCATTATGTGCAAAGACAGCAGCTCCAAGCTGTTCTAAGTAGGCAAGTGACCATGCCAGGAGTAGGCCGAGGTTTGTACCTAATACGGGGGAATAGTACTCCTGAGCCCTCTACTGGGGAAGTCTAGGTATGAAGGGAGTCTTGGGTCACTAGGGGAGAGAAAGGGAACAGGAGTCCTCCAAATCTTCCTGCAACAGGGAAAGGGGACAGGATTAGGATGCTCTCCACCCACGTGGAACCCCACTTCATTTGCTCCCACTCTTTCTTTCAGGGGAAGATGGAGAAGTCTGAGGCTCATCAAAGACAGACAACTTCCAGCCTTCTCAATTGGCCCTATTCTAGTATTTGGGGAACTAAGCAGGGTAAGATTCCACCAGGACTAAAGGAGATAAATACCTTTGAAGAGGATAAGGCTGTAGGGGATAGAGAGAAGCCTGCAGTCACGGGCCAGGTAGCCTGACCCCAGCCTGATTCCAGGAACACTCATTTATTTTATTTCAGTCAGCAGCTGATAGACCACACCCACAGAGCTAGGCAGTGGACTGTGAACACCAGTCCATGGGGCAAAGGGTGCTCAGGTGTTGTCACAGTAAGGTCCTGTTCCAGGACTCCCTAGGGCTTACCCTCCAACCAAAGAAGTGTAATCTAGCGGGAGGAGCAGGTCCCAGGAGCTAGACAGGCAGAAAACACATCTGCCAAATGCCAGGGATGGTGGCGGTGAAGGTGGCAGTCTCACCTCCAGGCAGGACCTCAACATGATGGTTAAATACTGTGGAAGGCCGGTACCAAAGCTGGAATGCAGAGATCCAGGCTGGCAAAGACAGGAGCAAGAAAATCTAGCATGCATAAGGGCTGGTAGAGGGAGAAAGAATGAGGGGCTTAAATTCATGGTTAGGCAGTGCAGACTCCCAGAAAATTCTTGGGTCAACTAGGGAGAAAACAGACTGCGAAAGCACAATGGACAAAGTGAGAAATCAGAGCACTCAGCTGCCTGAGTGTAAAGGATTCTGTGGGAAGCATTACCACCTGCTGGCCAAAGAGAAGAACAGTCTCTGCTCCAAGAGAGTGCTGTGGGCTGGAGTTCCCAACTGAGGCTTGGAGTCAGAGAGGTTAGAGGGGAGGGAGAAGGGAGAGAGCAGAAAATGGCGAAATGGTCCCATCACATCTCTAGGTGAAGGAGTAAGCGCCAAAACTTGAAAGCATGCAGGCCCTGGCAGCCCAGCCCCTCCTGGATCACTCACAGGCCCCTCAGCCCAGCATCAACACAAAGCCATCAACTCCAGCACAGCCAGAGCACTGCAGGCAGTTTAATGCTCTCCACCCTCAGCACCATCTCCTGCTGTCCTCCATGAGGCCCTCTGTCCCTCACACTAGAGCCCCAGGCAGTGTGCACGAGTATGCTCACCACCAGTACCTTTCCCACCACCAGTGCCTGGATGCACAGAGGCAGACATAAGAGAAGGCTGCCTCTGAGGAAAATGAGGCAGAGTAAAAACGAAGAATGTGTGCTCACTCTAGATGAACAGGATGTGTGTGGGGAATGAAAAGGAAAAAAGAGCTGTCAGATGTAGCGGGGACGGTGTGGGGTCAGAATTGACTTCTCTAGGCTAACACCCTCTAATGGGAGGCAGCTGATGGTCTGGCAAACAGCAGCTCTAAAGCATCTCTAAAGAACAGCACAGGCAGCCAGCAGGATGCACTCACAGCTAAACACCTTGCAGGCCACAGCTAAAACTCCACCACTGCCCCCCATGCCCCAGTCACAGCCCAGCGGTCTATGGTGTAGCCTTCCCAAGAGGGGGCAAGTAGCTGCCTCCAACTGCCTGCCCACCCGTCAGGCACGATACCCTCCTACAGCCAGCTGAGATGCTCCTCCTTGTAGCGCTGGGGGTCAATGAAGGGTCTGTCGATAGAGCGGATCATCAGTTCCCCACAGTACACACACTCAGCTGCCACCAGTTCATCTAGGTCAGCCTTGAGCTGCTCCCGGCTGGGACCCCCAGCAGCAGCCCCACCCTCGGCCTCCTTTGCCCGGGAAGAGCCCTTAGCAGGGGGTGGAGCAGCCCCCAGCTTCCGCTGCAGCTCCTCCAGCCGGGCCTGCTTATAGGCTGGCAGGCCAGGCCTCACAGCCTGCAGCAAACAGTCAGCATGGAACATGTGGCCACAGAGGAAAAGGTAAAAAGGGCGATTGAGCAGGGGAAAGTCACAGGTAGCACATTTGTCTTGGGGCTCCACGGTGCCATAGCGGCCCCGCAGCTCCTGCAGGTCCCGTCGGATGCGCTGGGCACTGGCTGTGGCCTCTTCCATCTCCCGCTGTAGCTCCTGGATGTGGTGGTTGTAGGCCTTAAGTGAGCTGCAGATCGCCTCCTTGAAGTGGTCTATTGTGACAAAGTCAGGAAAGAAGGGCAGGACATCCTCAATCTTGAGCAGGGGGCAGCTGGCCAGGCAGGCCATGGCTGTTTGCACATCTTCCTCCTCCTGCACCACATGCCGGGCAATCTTCAACCACAGCTTCTTGCGCAGTTCCTCATCTTCCTCAGGCAAGTCAGCACACTGCTTGGCCAGGTCCACATCCACCTGTAGAGGAACAAGGTGTTAGGGTCAGACCCCTCCCCATAAACCAGGATGGAGACTGTGGGAGAGGCAGATGCCCAGAGAGAACATGGGCCCAAGGAGAGGCCGCAAGACAGGATTCCTAGCATTCCTACCATCAAGGGAGATGGGACTCTTGGAGGTTGGAATAGGAACCTTTCTCAGCAATGGGGCTGTCCCTGTCACAGCCAAGTAAAAGCTATTTAGGATGATAGGGTTTTAATTTTAGTGAATTTAAAAATCACCTTGAAAACATATTCAAAATACAGTATTTTTGGCCCTACCCTCAGAAATTTTGATTCAGTAAGTCCTGAATTCAGACCCAGGAATTTGCATTTTAAATAGCACTTCATGTGATCCTAAGGCACAAATCATAATTCATGATTTGAAAAATGTAACTCAGCACCTTTCCCTTTTGCAATTGTGCCCATAAAATGCAAAGCTAGTATGTATGTAGAACTCACCTGCGTACCAAGCACTGTTCTGAGTCCTTTCCAGATGTGGTACTTTAATCAACCCTATGAGGTAAGTACTATGTTACCCCCATTCTGCAGCTAAAAAACCTGAGGCACAGAGAAGTGAAGAAACCAGCCCAAAGTCACACAACTTAATAAGTGGCAGAACCTGACTTCAGAGTCCATGTTCTTAACCTCTATGCAAGGGAAGTAGCATCCCCTGGCCACACCCCCACTCCTTTGGCATCTAAGCTACTGCTCTCCAAGTCCCTCTTCTGGACAGTGTTAAGGTTCATTGGCTCACCTGCAAGGCCAAGTCCACAGCCTCCTCATACAGCTCCAGGACCTTATAAACATGGACACAAGCACGGTGGTGGCCATGTTCAGCACAGAGCCGCAGCGCATACTTGAGGTCATAATGCACACGGTGTGGGCTGGCACCAGCCTGCTCAAGGTAGGCCAGCAATGAGGCTGGCTGGCCTCGAGCATACAGCGATAGCAGGTAATTGTGAATAGCCTGCTCAGTCTCGCCCAGCACATTCACACAGAATTCCATGTAGCGGATGGCCTGGCTCACCTGCTGGGCCTCACCCCCCTGACTATAGTTCACCAGGGCAGGAATGAGCTGCCGAGCATCCAGCCGGCTACCCAGCTCAATCCAAGCATCCACCAGCTCACATGGGATGTGACGGATGAGGATTGGTGAAAACTTGTAGAAGAGCTGGGGGTCACGGTGGCGGGCAAGAACAGCCAGGGCCTCCTCATAGGCTTCATGCTGGCAGTGGTACGCCACCACCCGTTCATAGTCCTGCATGATCACAGCAAAGTACACCATGTGTTCCGTGTCCCCGTGGCTGGCAAGCAGCTCATGGATGGAGGCCCGACTGGCAAAGAGCCACTCCTTGTGGCGGGGGCTGCTGAGGAAGGCACGGAAGCGCTCCCGTGTTTCCCGGTAGAGGTTCAGGGCCTCTGGGTCACCCTGCAGAGCTCCGAGCCTGCTCAGATAGAGCTCTGTCAGCCAGGTGGTAAGCAGTGTGGCCTGGGTACGCTCGGCTGGCTTCAAACTGGCCAGTTTTCGCTGCAAGAACTCAGTCAGAGCCTCCTCCTGTCGGGCCTCCAAGAACTTGAGGGCAATCTCCTCAAAGTAGCTCTGGGTAAGGGCATAGCAGCGGGCACTTTCCAGGTAACGACGCTGGCGAAAGCAAAAATCAGCCTCCCGGGCAAGGACAGTGTCCAGGCAGTCAGGCCGCTCTCGACAATACTCTTTGGCCAAGTCAAAACGGTTCATGTCCAGGTAAGTGCGCCAGACATCCCGGGCCTCTCGCTGCACATGGTAGCGGAAGACAGCCCGCTCTGTGTAGGCCCACACGTGGCCCGTGGAGGAGTCCTTCACCATGTGCTTCAGTGGTCCAAATTTCTCCAGGAAGTGATCCCGCAGCACCACCTGTCCCGTCAGTGTGCACACTGCCTCCACCCGGTCTGCCAGTAGCAGCAGGAAGTGGAACTGGGTCAAGACGATGGCCAGGGGTGGGCTGGCCCCAGGACCTACCCCTTCTGGGTACTCCCAGACTCGCTCCTCACTTAGGAGGGAGTCAGGCCGCCCGCAGTCCAACGCTCCATACAACACACCATCCCCCATCATCCAGGCAAAGGCCCGGGGTGCAGAGCGCAACTTAGGAGTATAGAAAGCCAACTCGCTATAGCCCAGACTGCTGGGGAACTCACGGAATGGGGGTGGGTGGTCAGCGTAGGCAGCGAAGAGCCCCGAGAAGCCCTGGGCCTCAGCTCCCTCTGCTGCTCGGCCTATGAACTGGAAGAGGCGTTGCCGAGTGGTGGCAATTACGAAACCACGCCCATCCAGGCCACGCTCAGCCTCAAGGGAACACACAGGAGCTGGACCCCCTTCTTCATTTAGCACATACAGTGGACGAAAGTAGAGATCCGGGGCAGGGCCGAAAAGCCCACCCTCGCTGGCTGAGAGCTCTGCTTCGAAGATCTGGCCTTGGGCAGTGCCGACCAGGATGGGGCCTGTGCTGCTCTCGGTGCCCAGGGCCTTGTTCCAGCCCACACTCTCCACCAGCTGCCCCTTCCAGCGTGCCAGTGGCCGTACCTTCTGTCCATTACGGTTCACATAGAGGACCTCAGTGCTGCTCAGAGCAATCAGCAGGTGAGAGCCTGGAGTAGGGGAGAACATGGCACCCTAGAGGATGCTGCCATTCCCACCCTCAGCCTCCACCTTGCCTCCACCACCCTCAGATCTCCCTGCCTCCCACACCGTGGACATCTCTCACCACCTACCAGTGTGGTCCAGGAACATTTTGTGAACTCTGGCATCATCCTTCCGCCCCAGCTCCACATGGTTGGGCTCATTTGCCTTGCCCAAGTCAATGCTGTTGGGACAAGAGTCACAGCATCACTCCAGAGACCTTTCTACCACCTGATGAAAGACATGGCCTTTATTCCCTGAAATCTACACATACACATAAAATTCTGAATATAATCCTAAGGGAACTCTGAAACATTCCACATTCCACATACAGGGTCCTGCTTAACCTCAGCTCTGAGAATTCCCTGACCTCCTTTTGAGAAGTCAGTGAGCAGAAATATTTTCCCTCTCCTCAACAGATCTGCAGTGCATCTGGAAAGATGGTCAGGGGTATGCCAGATTGCTGGAGTAAAAAGGGAAAAACAAATAGTGGCTAATGGTTCCTGAGTAGGTATACTAGGCACCATACCAAGAGTTCAATCTAGTATTATCTCAGTCAATCTTCACCTTGAGGTACACTCCTATTTAAATTATATCTCCTTTATTATATTATTTTCAAATTATACGCTCATTCTAAATAATCAATATAAATATGTATAAAGAAAAAGTTAATGGTTTTCTTCTCAAACCTGTCATTCCCAACAGAGAAAACTGATGTTAACATCTTTCTCGACATGTAACATAAAAAAGGATGGTTTTGTCACTGTTTTTACAAAAATGCCTTCATAGTGTGTGTATGTGTGTGTATGCATATTAAGTTATCACTTGCTTTTCTCACTTAATGGTATTTAATGAACACATCCCACTGGGTCAACAGATTCAGCTTGGGTCCAGTTTTTCCTTTCACAAGTGGTGCTGCAATCAATATCCTTGTATCTATGTCCTTGCAAACTGGTACTTTTCTTTCTATGGTTATGTATTCCTCAAACTGGGATTCCTTGGTCAAAGTTGTAGATATATTAAGTTTTAATAGACATTGCCAGATTACTTTTCAAAATGATGTGGCAATTTTACTCTCAGCAGCAATGTATGAGAGTTCATTTCTGTCTATCTTCATCGGCACCATATATTACTGTTTTTAATTTCTGCCAATCTGATAAGTTAAAAAAAAAACGTGTCTTACTGTTACTTTAATTTGCATTTCCCAGAGGTTGAAAAAAATTTTCAGATGTTTACTAGAAATTTGCGGAGTTCCTCTTATGTGAACTGCTTGTTTATATTCTTTGCCCTTCCCTTTCTACTGAATTGTCTTTTTCTTATTAATTTATATCTTAAAAAAAAAACACAAATCCTTGTGTCAAGGACTGACTTTCAATTTGTGTGACGGGTGAGGGGAATCTGTAAGAGGTTTTTGAGGCACAGCAATGTAAATCCTTAGTCATACGTGAAAAAACATTTTCCCACCATTCTTTGTCTTGGCCTGATTCATATGCTCTTTTGTTTTTATTTTGCATAACAGCAATTATTATGTAGTCAAATATATCTTTCTTTTTCCTTGTGGCATCTGGATTTTTCTAGCTTGAGTAAGAAGGTCTCCCTTCAGCCCAAGAACATAGAAATTTAGTAAATATTCTTTTAACAGTCAGATTGTTTACTTTTTATATTTAAATTATGCCACCTAGAATTCATTTTTGTGATTCAGAGGCTTAGCTATTTTATCCTAGATGGTTATTTCAAATAGATAAACAATCTTGCTGACCCCTTTGTCATATATTACTTCCATTTATTTACTTAATTATTTCCGGTTTTACTGAGGTATGTTATTTCCATCTGTAGTGGATTTATTTTAAATCCACTAAACAGTTCCACTGATCTATGTGACTAACCTGTAGGTGGTACTATTTTTAATAGGTGAAGGGACTCATTTAGAGAAACTGGGTGACTTGCTCAACATTTCATAGCTGGTAAATGGGAAAGCTAGGATGTGAATCCAGGTCTACCTGATTCTCTACTATATTTCATTGGTTCCCTTTGGGAAGGGGTATTTTCTGAAAATTCCAAATCCACTGTTTCATCTGCCTAGGGTGGAAGAAAAGCCCCAGTCAGTTAATAGTCCCCAAACACCATCAATCCACTCCCTACTCCTGAACTTTTGGGACCCCGCTTACCGGAGCAGTGTATCCTTGCCCAGGCTCATGCAGAGCTGATTGCAGGAGACAACAAGACTGGTGATACGCTCAGATGGGGTAAAGTCAATGCGCTGCTTCGTGAAGATGGGCACCTCCTTCTCTAACTGGGCATTCACATACCCTACAGGTAAGGAGCAAAGAAAAGATTAGCTATGGAAGAGATGGAGGAAGGGAAAAAAGAGGCAACAACAACAACAAAAAACAATGCTCCTCTCTACTTTCCCAACATATTCCTACTCCAGGACTTTCACTTAACAGTTAATATCAATAATATCAAGTAGTTTGCTAATCACCTCTACATTAGGAGTCCTGGGCTCTTCCCACACTTCTGACAGCAGTGAGGGATTGATTCTTTGAACCGTTGGGATTCTGTTACACCATGATGTACCTGCTCCAGTGGTAATGGGGGGAAAGGGTTGGCATTCTCCCTTATCAATCTTTGACCCAGGAATCCCAACTCAACTAGTTTAATTCCACTCTGTAGGAATCTCAACTCAACTAGTCTAGTTCCACTCTGTCCCCTGCTCACTGCCCATGTAATAATGCGCTAAGAGCCTCCAGAAGAATGAGGCAGAGAGCCCTGCGGAACTGTTCCAATCAGTTGGTTAACAAACTGCAGCTGCTTCCTCTCTAGCCTTTACTTTCTCTTTTACTACTGCTCAAAATATCCATCACTTCAGACCCCTCTGCCAACTCTATACTACTTTATACAAAAATTTCCTGTCAACTCCAGGCTGCACCCAGCTCTGGCAAAGGCCTAAAAGAACTCGTGTTTCCATGTTCAGTGACAAAGTTCCTTCCCCTACAACAATTCCCCTTTCACCAGTTTCTTTGTCCATTCTCTTTCTCCCACCTCTAAAAGAGAACTGATGAGGAAAGCGCAGAATCAGACGAAGCATGGAGCCTATTCTCAGTTCTCCCAACTGCAGCACTGTAGGTAAGTGACTTCTTTATCTGGGTCCCAGTTCCCTCTTAGAAGGACCCTATAACATTGCCTAGATCACGCGGGGTCTGCTCTTTCAAATTTCGACCATCCAACAGCTGGGGGCCAAGAGAGCCCAAGGAAAATCTGGGGCCTAGACCTGGATGCACGTCTAGGAGGAGAACCGTAGCTCTTGGAGCCACCCTCCCTGCTCCTTCTCCAAATGTGCTAGGGGAACCAAGAGGATCACCGGAGCCCTCTCCCTTACCTGAGTGGGGAATGCCCACGCTAGGGCAGCCGGGCTGCAAGACTGCCGACCGGGACAGGGAATCCTCGTATTCATCCAGGATGGACGCCATGGTGCCCGGCCTCTGGGCCCTCCGTCCCGGGCCCAGGGATTACAACAGGGCTTCCCCCCAGGGGATCCCCGTCGCCACGGATTGGAAGCTGCGACTCCCCAGCTTCCACAGAGATCTACCAGATCCTGGCAATCTGCCGTCCACTCCTCTTATTTAAAATACTGAAGATCTCGATCTCGCCTTATAGAGCGAGAAGACCGAGGAGCCCTCCCCCTTGACTCTGGCTCAGTCCTGCGCACCAATGCCGCCCTCAAGGGATCACCGGCCCTCAGGAGCCGAACCCAGGCGATCCCAACCTCACCGCGGCCGCTCAGCTGACTCCCGCCCCCGGGACGCGGGCCTTAACGTCACTTCCGGTTTCTCAGCGTCCCCTCGGCGGCTAGCTCGGTAACGGGGCCCGCCAGCCACCGGGAGGCGCGGCGAGGGCTGCGGAGACAGGGCGGGGCCGAGGCCCAGCCCGCTCTAAGGCCCGAGCTGGCTGCGGGCGGAGCCCGGGACGCGTCAGAGCTGGTGACCAGCGGAGTGGTGAGCCGGGCCCTCCCGCCAGGCCCCTGCTGCAGCTCCAGGCTTTGGCACCAGGAGGCAATCCCGGCTTTTTTAGCCCCTTGCCGACCCTCCCAGCGCCGTCCAGCCGCAGCTTCGGAGGCAAACCCGTTTCCCTCCGTCAGATGGACGACGTAGCCTGCCTGTCCAGCGGCCTCACCCGCCTCTCTAAACAGCCCGCTGCCCTAGGTCCCCAGGAGAGCCTCCCGTTCCTCAGTCTTATCTGTGTCTTGGTACTACTTTCACAGGGCACAGGCAAGCAGTCCTGGCTTCTCCCGCATTCAAGCGCCACCATTTTCCGGGAAGTGGCAGAGCAGGTGGCCCGGCGTGCGGGAAGCTATGTTCTACCTAACCTGTTCCACAGTGGCTCTTCGGTGTACGGGGAGACGGAAGGAGCGTCAGAAGGGGTCTGGCAGCTTCCATTCACTCATTCCACAAAACGATATTGAGCATGTACTCTGCCAGGCTTTGGGTTAGAAGCAGGGGTCACAGGTAAGTACAGTACCGTCCTTGAAGGTCATAATACAGCAGGGGCGATGGGCCAGTAAATAGATCATTAATGCTAGTAGAGTGATGGATTTGTTCAGAAGCTTACACGTTCCATCTGAGTGCACATTCTGCCAGGCAGTGTTCCAGGCTCTGGGGATACGGCAGAGAACAACACGGACAAACGGCAGCTTTCCCAGGGACGTGGCCACAGCTCTCTGGAAGCACTGAGGAGTGGGGAACAAATACCTGCAAAACCAGGCAGGAACCAAGGACAAGTGAAGTTGGAGGTGGCTGGGAAGTCTTAAGCTGCAGAAATTCGAGGGTTCGAGTGCGACTGAGGTTTTCTCTTTCTCACCGATTAGAAGTCTGTTCCTTTCTAGGGCCCGTGGACTGTACCTTGCTAAAGTGGTAGGCTCTTGGCCATGGTCACCGCGGTCCCGACTTTAAAGGGTAGCCCGAAGGTAATGACTAAGAGCTCCTCCTTTACTCGCAAAAGCTTCCTGGGTTGCACTGTGCACTGTGTGCTTAAACTACTCTTTCCAAACCTTCGTACCAGGCGCAGAGGACTGAACCCTCCTAAGCCCCCACCGAGGGCCCTCTGAACCTGAGTGGCCCTGGCCCCGGACCGGGAGACAGGTTACGCAGTACAAACACCTTCCCATCACGCCCGGGTCTCACCTCTCCCGCCTGAAATCATTGGTGACTACGCCACTCTTCCAGCAGGGGCACTGCCCCGCAGGCTAGGTCGGAGGAGGGAAGGTGCCAGAGATGGGAGGGAAAGCAGGAGGTTCCTGCCGTGGGAAAAGTGATCCCAGTCCTGGAGCTGCCCTGCTCTGTCCTCCACCCCAGATCACCTGCCACCTGCATTAAGGCAACACAAATAAGTCTAGCCAAAGGTCAAATAATCATAAAAGGTACATATACTGAGCACCAACGATGTGCCAAGTACCACACTAAATTCCTAATATTCACTGTTATTTCCTTTTACCCTCCTACTAATGCTGTGAAATAGTAGGAGCAAAGAGTACTGCTCTTTCCCCCACATTACAAAAGCAGAAACTGAAATTCAGAATGATGGAGCCATTTGTCCAAGGTTATGTAGCCAAGAAGTACTGAAGCAGGAGGCAGTATTCAGATCCAAGCAGATGCTGAAGAGTTCACCCCCACACTGTTCACACTCTCAGGGCAAGCTGAGGGAAGGGTGCACAGTTGATTCCTTAGGCCTGGGCTATGCAGGAACAGTGTCTTCCCTTCATGGAGCCCAGTCAGCATAGGAGGGGCATCTGAGGGACAGAGTCCTTCTAGTCGCTCCTCACTGTCCCCAAAGCCTTTCTCTTGTGTTCCACAGCCCTCTGGGAGGTACTGGCCTCACTCGCTACAGATGTGGTACATCCGTCTTTTTGAGTTGATTACAGCAGTAGTCCTGCACATTCTCATTCTTCAATCCTTAGGCTGGACTTTGGAGCCAGAGCCAGAGATCAGCCTTCTTATCTGGGCCCAATCACTCACCAGCTGTGATACTGTGCACATTTAATGTTCTTAGCTTCAGTTTCCTCCTCTACAGAAATAAATATAATGATACTTACACAATAGGTCTGTGCTGAAGAGTAAATGAAGTGATCTGGGTGAAAGCTCGTTGCTATAGGATAATGTTCAATATAGAGCATGTGCTCAATAAACTGTAAATGTGGCTGATTGTGGGGAATAACCCAAATATTCCTAAGCACAGGAACACAGAAGCACCTCAGGGAACTCACAGATGGAGATACAGATCCGCCAGCCAGCTCCTACACCTCAGAATCCATGTAGTGGTTGCGCTGAGCTGACTGCTGGCCCAGGAAGAGAGAGGAGTGTATGAAAGCAGGTGAATTTGAGCCAAGTCTTGAAGTGCATGTATGATTTCCACGGGAAGGCATTAGGCAGCCTCAAGAAAACTAAGAGTAAAGGCCTGCAAGCAGTGTGAAGTTTGGGGGAAAAGTTGAAGCAGTAGGGAGCAGGGCAGTGAAGGATATGGGACCAGCTGTGACCAGGCTGTGAAAGCTGTTGAATGGCCCATCAGAAGGCTTTGGTTGGGGATGAGATCATCTGATGTGGTTTCGGGCTTGGGTGGTAGCTTGGGTGGAGTCCACATCAGAGAGGATGAGACCTGAGGCAGAACAGGATAAGCAGTTAGGGCCCAACCTGGAAAGACAAGCAGAATGGGGAGACATTTCTGAGGAAGGACCCACTGGACTTAGCATCAAGTTAGATGTGGGGGGTGCAGGAAGAGTGCAGGATGACTCCTGGGGAGCCCCGGCAGATGGTACAGTGTCACCATTGTCCAGCAGGAGGAAGAGCTGGGGCGGGGGTGGGGGGTGCGGGGGTGAAGTGGAGGTCACATGCTTGAGCTCAATCCAGACAGCTGCACATGAGGCCCCTGCAGGACACTTACTTGAAGAGACCCAGGGTGGTGGGGCAGTCACTAATTCACTAATAAATATTTATTAAACAATTGCATGAATGAGCTTTCTTATGTTCTGCTTTCTAAATTTGTAAAAGTGAGAAAAGTCTACATTATAGCACTGTGTTGTAGGATATTATGCAAATCACTCAGCACTGTGACCATATCAAGAAAATGCTTAATACAAATTAACTATTAGTAACTGTTGACTGAATGAAGACCTAGACCAAAAGGAGTGATTTAATTGATTAATTGACCAAAGAGTAATTTTTTTAAAGTAGACTTTCTTTTTTAGAACAGTTTTAGATGTACACAAGTGAAAAGACAGTTTCCATATACCTCAGATCTAGTTTCCCTCATTATGAACATCTTACAATTAGTATGGTACATTTGTTAAAACAAATGAACCAATATTCATACACTATTGTGAACTGAAGTCGATATTTTATTCAGATTTCCTTAGTTTTTTTGTTTCATTCATGCCATAACATTTTTATTGAGAACCTCCTACAAGCTGAATACTGTATTCACAGATTTCATCGTAACAGCAAAAAATGAGAAATCATCTTAATGCTCATTATAAGAGCATGATGAAATAAGTATTATGTTGCAAATTGTATTTAAAGTCATGCCATTTAACAATGTGGAAAGATGTATAATGTTAAGTGAAAAGTGAGTCATAAAAATAAACATCTCATTTTACATTTTGAATGACATAGAGTAAAATAGCAGTTTCTAGCCTATTTTTCCTATGATAAGCTTGTGTAGATTTTGTGATATGAAAAAAATATATTTATTTAGAAGTATATGAATCAGTTGGATGTTAATTCCATGAGATACTATATAGAATTTTTTTTAATTAAATGTATATTACAGTGGTTCAACAGTCCTCCTCCCTCCCCCTTGGTAACCACTAGTCACTTCTCAGTGTCTGTGAGTCTAATGCTGTTTTGTTCCTTGTGTTTTGCTTTGTTTTTATACTCCACAAATAAGTGAAATCATATGGTGTTTGTCTTTCTCCGCCTGGCTTATTTCACTGAGCATAATACCCTCTAGCTCCATCCATGTTATTGCAAATGGTAGGATTTCTTTTCTTTTTACAGCTGAATAATGTTCCATTGTGTATATGTACCACATCTTCTTTGTCCATCCATCTGTTGATGGAAGATTTCCTTAGTTTTTACCAAATATCTTCTTCTGGTTCTAGGATCCATCCAGGATATCACCTTACACTAGGTCGTCGTGACTCCTCAGGCACTTCTTGACTATGGCAGTTTTTTGGATTTTCTGTGTTTTTGATGACCCTGGCAGTTTTGAGGAGTACTGGGCAGGCATTTTGTAGGATGCTCTCCTACTGGAATTTGATATCTTTTTTCATGATTAGACTGGGGCTATGGGTTTTGGGGAGGTGAAATACCATTCTCCTCACATCCTGTCAAGGGTACATACCATCAACATGACTTATCACTGTTGATGGTGATCTTGATCTGATCTTGATCGTCTGACTGAGAAAGTGTTTGTCAGGTTTCTCCACTGTAAAGTTACTCTTTCCTCACCTTTCCATACTGTCTTCTTTGGAAGGAAAGCACTACACATAGCCTGCACTTAGGGAGTGGGAGTTGATGCTTCCTTGAGGATGAAGTATACATCATTTGGAATTCTTCTGCATAGGAGATTTAGGAATTTGTATTTAAATTTAACTTTTATTTTAACTATCATAATATAGGTATACAATTTTTAAATAGAGCTACAAAACTTATTAAGAAACCCAGTTAAACTCCATCCAGTCTGTCTGTACTTATCTGTTACTGTCCCAGTGTGTTGATCTAAGGGCATTCCCAGAAAGCACCACCCAGACAGTTGAGTATTTGGTCTTGGGGTGTGCTACCTCTGGGAAGGCTTCCCTGACACTCTTCCCCTTTCCAGGATCAGGGACCCTCCTGGGTGCTCCCCCAGTCCCCTGTGCTGATCACCCACATGATGATCACCCTGCATTACAGCTGCCTGGCTAACTTCTCTCTCTCTCTCTCTCTCTCTCTCTCTCTCTCTCTCTCTCTCTCTCTCTCTCTCTCTCTTCCCCCAACCCTCTTTCTACTCTCTGCTCCCCATCTCTCTCCCTTTCCCTCCCTTTCCTCCTCCTCCTCCCTCTTTCTCCCTCCCTGGACCCTGGGGGCAAGGACAGGTCTCTTGCATACCCCCTCCAGGGTCAGGGCCTAGCACATTGTTGGCTCCTGTTAAAATATGTTGAAGGAAGGAAGGGTCTCTGCTCACTCAAAGCTCCTCTTCATGACCCTTTACAAGAAGTTGTCAATCTCTTCTTATGTAGTACCCTTCCAGATGTTTCCAAACCTACCTGAATTACCTCAGTTCTCAAAAAGCTTTTTCTACTCCAGTTACTGTCATCCTTTCTCTTACTGAGTGAATGTCAGAGCCCTGCCCAAGGCATGTATTGAGCCAGCCTTCCCTCTTTCTACCCCATGACCTTCTAGGATTGTAGGCCCAGTGGTCCCAGATAAACCACTGGGTGGGAGAGAATAAGACTTTTTTCACTTGTCTAACTGGAAAATGAAATGAAAGCATCAGATCTGCAGTCCTCAAACTGGGGTTCATGTGTCATTAGGGACATGACAGTCTCTCCCAAGAGGCACAAGGCACCAAATAATAAAATATAACTTTTTATGTGTAATTATTTTTATCAAAATATGTAATATATCTGTGTTTTGAGCAGTTGAATAGTAATTGTAATGATAACTTGATTCAAAATGAAACAGTATTAAGACTTAGAGCTTATAGTAACAAGAAATAAAACATAATGTTCTCTCTCTCTCTATATATATACTAAGTACAAATAATTAGAGTAGGGTATCAATAAAAACTTTGAAGTGTAACCTACATTACAATAAGATTGGAAACACTGAAAAAGAAAATGGATAACGTAACATTTCCAACTGTTAAAGTAGAGCTTGTTCACATATTTTTTTCAGTGGATAAGGGAGGATATCTAACCGCTTTGATATTCAGATTCCAAAGCAATAGTTAAGAGTGAGGCAATGGTTTTATTTAGACATCAATATTCACACATGCTATAAGTGACGTCCTTTCTGACTATTTGGTCCTAAGATGAAAAGTTCTAGTAGTCAGTGTAATGTTATGACCTTCTTTGAGGGAGCACGAGGATCTTAGGGAGTATGGGGCCCATGCTCCCTACCAGCACCACCTCTCTCAAGAGAGTCTCCCAGGCTTCCCTGTGCTCTTCCTACCACCTCCCTCTGTGTTGGCTCTCTGGGTCCCCCTTCTTTTCAGTATATGGAACCTAGCTTGGCCAGATGCTGTTGGACAAGTCACCTAGTCCCTCTGAGCTCCTCTCCTTTCCTCAGCTGTAAACCGTGAGGGTAGAAGACCATCTCTAATATTCTGTGATTCTCTGAAAGATGAACCCTTGTCGCAGTCTGTTTAGTGACATTTCGGGACAGTGCCAAGAGAATAATGATTGTCAGGGCACTGCCTCAGAGCCGGTTGCTATGCTTCTTATCTATCCCTATCCCTTAGTCTAGGATACATTTCAAAAGATGCCTCAGCCAGGAAGCCTTCTCTGATTAATGTGAAACCCAATAAAATCTAACAACCAGCTCTCATCCTGCCTCCAGCCTCGTAGATCATAAGACCTGACACACTGTCAGTACTTAGGAAGTGCCTACTGAATTAACACATGACTTGACATGTTATGTACATTTACACACACATACTACTTCATATTGCATATCTCTGAATTAAAATTGCCTAGATACTCACCTACACGGCCTCTTGCAGGAACTGTTCAAGCTTTTAAAAATGAGATTTTTGTCTTAAAAACAATAGCAACAATACAACAATAAAATCCAAAATGTTTTCAAAGACCACCAATACTTAGTGTTGTGAGGTTTGTGAAGGGGATGGAACTCATTGCTGGTGAGAATATAAAATGATGCAATGATTAATAGCCACTTAGCATGCCTTTACTGTATGAACCAGAAATTCCCCATCTGGGTATTTACCCAAGAGAAAGAAAACATATATCCACACACGAAGATTTGTACATGAATGTTTATAGCAGCTTTATTCATGGAGTGATTTGATTATTAATTGAATGCTTGTTTATTGGGTCCTCCTTTTTTAAGGTTGCTGATATTCTTCATCATCATCATGACCATCATCACGGGATGCTGCTGTCAGATGAACCCAAGCCGGAGTGGACCTCAATGGGATGGGGCCCCAATTTCCATTTAAGAGGAGGCTTTGGGCCAGTTGAGCCAGTCGTTTGGGAAAAGTAACTAAGGATTTGTCTGGACCTGGGCTTGGCGTTTTGGACAAGTGCTTGTGGCATCAGAGAAGGTGGGGCTGCCCACCAGTCTTTTCACCATTTGGCACCATGCCTCACTATTCATCTGTTCATTCCACAAATGGTTAATGAGCTCCTACTGCGCAGGACGCCACTGGGCTGAGGCTGTATCAGCCAGAGCTGTAAAGGATCTTCGCTGGCCTGTAGCCGCCTGAAGCATGATATGTGCACGCAGGAAACATGAAGTGTTTTCACATTAGTGAAACAGACAATGAGTTCAGAGACGGGGTGGTTAAGTAGGGTAGAACAAGGGTGAGGAGCAGAAGAACTCCATCTTCCCCACTGAGCTCTCAGTGCTGGCCCAGAGTGAGTTTGCAAAGAACCTCCTGGAATGAGTAAACGAATGGAAACAAACTATTCATAATCCTGCCCTTCAGAGGTAACCTTGTTGACATGCTAGTGCCTTTCCTCTTTTTTTCTGAATATACAATAATGACATTTAAAAAATTTCAGTAACTTTTTTCTGTGCAAAAGCAACATGTTCCTTGTAGAAAAAGGAGAAAATGCTAATAAGCAACATGATGATGAGTTAACATGCTTATCACTCATTACATATCAGGCAAAACAACCTTCCTACCTAGAGGTTATGACATACCACATTTTGGCATATGTCCTTCATGTAGGACTGTCTTTCATTCTAACTGCACATTTTTTAAAATCCTTCGACTCAAATTCTGTATCATTTCACACTGTCTTTTAATATTTTCCCATGCCATTGAAAATTCTCTTAATCATATTCGGTGGCTGTTGATCCCATCTTGGGAGTGTTCTCTAATTGGAGAATGAGGAATGCCTGCCAGAGACTCCGACGCTCTGTTTAGCAGCTAGCAGATTCACTGTAGGACTGTGACAGAGTAGATTTGTTGACTTAGGAATCTTGGGTGCATTAGAAATGAACACAATGAAGACAGGGAGGCAGGTATGGAGGTGATTATCGGCAAAATATGCCAAAAGAAAGAGGGGAGTCAAAGGTGTCAAAGGGCTGACAGGAAGGAGGAAAGGAAGAAGTCCAAGTGCATTACAAGGTTCGGAGACTTTTCAGCTCCAACTCCTTCCAGTTCGTTAGCTTGAAAGAATTGTGCTACTATTGTCAGAAATCAGGAAGTTAGGAGGGCAGCCCAGCTAATGAAAGGAGAGTCCTTTAGACGAACTAGGTGGCTACTCCTGCAGGGCATTTAAAAAATACTGGCCAGAGCTTGAGTGCAAGCTCCAGGCAGGAGAGAAAGGTTTGAAGAGGGCAGAAGCAGTTGGCGTCAGGGGGATGGACAGCAGCAGAGGCTAAAGCCAAGTATGGGGTAGGGGGCAGGACAGGGCAGAAGCCCAGGAGGTGAACTGAGCCTTGGGATGAGATGGGGGGTGTTGGGACTGTGGGGACCAGACGGCTGGCTAGCAAGAAAGATCCATTTCCAGAGGGGCACCGAGAGGGCAACTCCGCTCAGGCCACTGAGTTTGCCACACCAACTCCCTCCAAGGACACCAGCACACCCAGTAGAGAAAAGCCTCTGGTAACCTAATTAACTGGAAAGCTTGGAAAGTGTGCAATATAATTATTGTATCATTATCATTAGTGTGTTGGTAAATAAGTGGTGTTTTTACTGGCTTTATTGAGGTATGATTGACAAAGAAATTAAGTGCTAAATATAAAATTCTTTTTCTTGCATCCTTTTTTGTTTCCAAGCTTTCTGACCTGCTCATCTGGGCCTCTGGGCTTGGACTGAACAGCAAGCCTGATCTGGGGGCACTGCAGTGAGGAAAGAAAGACCACATGAGGTGCACTTCACTCACAGCCTTTGCACTGAAATCTTTGAGTAAATTCCTCCTCACAACTGGTATTGTTTTGTTAACTCCCTTACTATAGGTATCCCAATGTCTGCAGTAATTTAAAATAAAATAAGGGATTAACAGAGTGCCTAAGAATTTGACCACCCCTGAGGGTAAACCTGTGGATTGCTGGTTCTGGGACAGTGCTTACTAGTTTCTTCAATCTTGGGGCAAGTACCATAACTCGTCTGGGTCCCTGTGTACTAACCCTCACCCCGAAACCCCACCCCAGCAATCTCACTCAGGTTCCAAAAAAACAGGGCAAGCTAATGCACTTTTACAAGTTAAGGCCCTATACAACTGTATTGGACATTTTGGAAACAAAATGTTATCACTGCCATGAGTCAATGTCAGGGCCATGTCTTAGTATCTTATTTTAATAAACTTCATTTTAGAACAGTTTAGATTTATAGAAATATTGAGATGATAGCACTGAGAGTTTCCATATACCTTACACCCAGATTCCTCTATTATAAACATCTTACTATATGGTTGTCACAATTCATGAACTGGCATTAATACGTTATTAACTAAATTTCGCATTTTATTCAGAATTCCTTAGTTTTTGCCTAATATGCTCTTTCTGTTACAAGATCCAGTCCAGGACATGCATTACTTTTAGTCATTCTGTCTCCTTAACCTTCTCTTGACTGTGGCAGTTTTTCAGACTTTTGTGCTTTTGATGACCTTGACAGTTTTGAGGAGTACTGGGCAGGCATTTTGTAGAATGTCTTCTGGTTGGAACTTTTTCGATGTTTTTCTCATTAGACTGGGGTTCTTGGGAGGAAGACCACAGAAGTGAAATGCCATTCTCATCACATCATATTAAAGGTACAGACTATCAGTTTGATTAATTGATGTTGATCTTAATCTTGATCACCTGGTTGAAGGAATGTTTGTCAGAATTCTCCACCTTAAAGTTACTTTTTTATCCCCCCGTCTTTTTCATATACTGTCCTCTTTGGAAGGAAGTCACTATGCACAAGGCACATTTAAGGAATGGGGGTTTACACTCCTTCTTGAGGGTGGAGTATCAGCATACATCATTTGTAATTCTCTAATGGGAGATTTGTCTGTTATCCCCTACTTATTTAGTGTATTCAATCATTTATTTATAGCAGAATACACTTGTGGATATTTATTTAATACTTTGGGTTATAATCCAATACTCCTTTATTTTGTTGCTCAAATTGTTCCAGATTTGGCCATTGGAAGCTCATTCAGTTGGCAGCTGTGTCCATTTGATGTACTTCCATCTTCCTGTTGTTCTGTTTGTTTGTTTAGCATTTCCTTACTTTCTGTACTACAGAATGCTCCAGGCTCATCTTCTATATTTCCTGCCCTGGTCCTCGAAGCAATCATTTCTCCAAGAAGAATGTCAGAGCCAAGTTTTAATCTTAGCAAATATGTGTCAGCCTGGAAGTTGGGATAGTCTGTCAGGTGGGCAGGATTAGACTCAACCCACCCTTAGGAGGGGACTTTCCCAGCAGTGGCAGCCAGAATTGCAAATCCTTAGCTGAGAAATAGGTGACTCACCAGCTCCCCAGGTTGTCTCCTCCCTCCCCCTCTTGCTGACAAGACTGTCCCTAAACCAGCTCAGACAGGGGGACCTAGGTCAAGAAAGTGTTCCCACCCATGGGGCCTGCAAAGAATGACCAGTTGCAGGGCAAGTTAGGGCTTTTACCCATGCCCACTGGACACCTCCCCACATTTGCGTATTGTTTATGCCCCTCCTACCTGCAGAAAGGATTAAACAGGATTACCCTAAAATTTACAGCCACAATAATACTATTACTAAAACTTGGGCAAAAGGACAAGAGCACTGTGAAGAAGAGCCTGCATGTGTGTAAAGTTACTTTGTCCCAGGCACCTGGGATGGGGCAGCCTTCCTAGATTCCCTGAATTAGATTGCTAGCATCACAGGGCTTTTATCAATAAACATACTTCACCTGTCATTTTACAGTGCTGAGATGTATCGAGGGACTTCTCAGGAGTCACACGGCTAATGAGTTGAAGAACTAGGAATATTGGGACAGGTCTTTCTAGGAGAGCAAAAAGAACAGCTTTTGGGCCTTCTGGGGGATATAACGGCAAGACAATGCTTCAGGACCTCTTTCACTTGCTAGATGAATAAACTTACATAGATGTGTCTGAAAAGTCTTTAAGGCTATCATCGAGGTGTGATTAGCATCCCCAGACATTCAGATGCAGGGAATGAAGTATATAATCATTGGGGTGTAGAACCGAGTACTGGAGATCCTACTGTTTCTCCACAGTCAAGATTTTAATGGTTAAATCAGCAACTTACTAGCTATTTCTTCAAATTTGACAAGAAAGAAGGGAAGGGAAGAAGAAGGAAGGAGGGAGGCAGAGAGAGAGGGAAAGAAAAAAAAAATTGGCGTCCTGAGACTTTCCAAGAGATGTAGAGATGTGGATTTACAGATTTTTATACTACCAACTGTTTGAGAATAGGATTATCTCTTTCCTTTAATACTCACTGCTCTCTCCCTCTCCCAACACTCCCTGCAACAACTCTTGAACAGAAGTATTTTCAATGATCTTTGTATAGACTGAGATGAAAGATCTCCTTGGAGGTCAGTAAAAGAATTCAGGCCTGGCATCACTTGGTGTGGCTGCAACAAAAAGATGAAATTACCTACTCTTCCCTGGCTCTCTTGGTGACCTTCCTAGAACTACCCGAGATACCTTGTCTCCTCTGTAAACTCCTTCTGAGGCAAGAACAGTGGGTGGCCCAGAGCGCACCAGCAAATAGTTAATTACTATGTGCTTTTGACCATGCTGATGAAGACAGTATTAGAGACTGGGCGAATTATATTCAAATGGAGAATTGTCCTTGAAGGTCTTCCCCAGCTAGCTTCTCTAGCACTCTGAGCTCCTTTAGCAGAGCAGAGTGAAGGTGTTAAAGGCCCCAGTTTAAAGGAAGCTCTTCCACGGAGGGGAGTACCAAACATTCCTGCCTGTGCTGCTCACTCTTGAGTTACCTTCTGCCTCTTCATGATATGTACACTTTAAAAAACCATTTTTTAATTAACAAAATTATTTTCCAGGCTTTTATATACTCATACAACTTATGTCTAGTTTTTCTGTTTTAATTTGAACAAAGGTTTAATTTGAACATGCAACAGAACTTCCTAACAATAAATCCTCAATTTCTTTCTCTGCCAAGATACTTAGATCTGCCTCATTTTGGTGATTCTTTGTCCTTGTACCTGTGTGCTTCTCTGAGCGTGTTTTTGGCTAGGCAGGCACTCTTACTCCGATGTTAAGAGCTCTTTAGGCGTGGTGGGATGCGCTGCAGAAGGAGATCCCGGAGGTGGCCAGGGGAGTGGGCGGGGTCAGGGGCTGCTGGGGATATGTAGATGAAGTGGGCGGGGTCTCCATATATACCCACGTGTAGCGGCCGGCCGGCCTGCGCGCCAGGCCCGCTGACTCAGAGGCAGCCGCAGAACCTGCTTCACCGAGCACAGCGGCGCCCGGTCCCGGACTGTCCCCGGAGCGGGCCATGCCCCCGCGAGAGTTGAGCGAGGCCGAGTCGTCTCCGCTCCGGGCCCCGACTCCTCCCCCGCGACGGGGCAGCGCGTCCCCGGAGCTGGGAATCAAGTGCGTGCTGGTGGGCGACGGCGCCGTGGGCAAGAGCAGCCTCATCGTCAGCTATACCTGCAATGGGTACCCCGCGCGCTACCGGCCCACAGCACTGGACACCTTCTCTGGTACGTCCAGCGGCCCGGGCGGCCGCGTGGATGGAGATGGGGTTGTGTACGGCGGGTGCGGAGGCCCCCCGGTAGGGCGGAGGAGGGCGTGGGCTCCGAGGTGGCGCTGGTGGGGCCCTAACGGGTCTTCCTAACCCTGGCTTTCCCCCTAACCCACACAGTACAAGTCTTGGTGGATGGAGCCCCAGTGCGCATTGAGCTCTGGGACACGGCAGGACAGGTGAGAAGCTGGGAGCGGCCTCTACTGGTCTTGGGGGAAGGTGGGCTGGAGGCTGGGAGGACCTGGATCCATCAGGAATAAAGAAAGCCTTGGGCCCTTGGTTATGAGTCTCAGGCCTCCAGCCTCAGGTGACAATCGGATTCCTGCCCCCTGTGAACGGGAATATTCCTACTAATGACCTGGCCTTCCCATTCCAGGAAGACTTTGACTGCCTTCGCTCCCTCTGCTACCCGGATACTGATGTCTTCCTGGCCTGCTTCAGCGTGGTGCAGCCCAGCTCCTTCCAAAACATCACAGAGAAATGGCTGCCAGAGATCCGCACTCACAACCCCCAGGCGCCTGTGCTGCTAGTGGGCACCCAGGCCGACTTGAGGGATGATGTCAATGTACTGATTCAGCTGGACCAGGGAGGTCGGGAGGGCCCCGTGCCCCAACCCCAGGCTCAGGGTCTGGCAGAGAAGATCCGGGCCTGCTGCTACCTCGAGTGCTCTGCCCTGACCCAGAAGAACTTGAAGGAGGTGTTTGACTCGGCCATTCTCAGTGCCATCGAGCACAAAGCCCGGCTGGAGAAGAAACTGAATGCCAAAGGTGTGCGCACCCTTTCCCGCTGCCGCTGGAAGAAGTTCTTCTGCTTTGTTTGAATGGCAATGCCAGTGCAGGGAGTAGCAGGCATAAAGCCACAGACTACTGGAACCTGGGGTATGGCGGGGCCTTAGAAGGGGCTACTGGCAGGGACAGGCCATCCTGTGGGACCGTTCCCTTCTGAACACTGTGAGGACGTGGGTCTCTGACTGCCCAGTCTTACATGCCAGGTGAGCCTAGGGCCTAGAAGAGGGAAAGTTCTGACTTGGATTTCTGTGTTCAAGGCTCACAGAGAAATTCTAGCACTTTGATTTTATGGGATAGTCTTAACAGTGTCAACCACCTCCAAGCAGTTTGGGATACAATTCCCAGTTTATTATAATAGGCCCTTAGGTCAGCCTGGCTGAATTAGGACCCCTTGTGGTGGTCCCAGCCCCCCCTCGGCACAGGGCTAAGGAAGAGATCCAGGAACAACGGAGCATCTTGGAGGGCTGGAAGGTGTCCAGCTCTGATTTGGAGAGAAGTTTGGGATGGACTGGGTAAGACAGGACAGTGAGAGATTAAGAGGGAGCAGAAAGTGAGGCCTTAGAGTTTTGGGACTAGAGGCAGGCTAAGAAGGAGGAGGCAGATCAGAGAGCTAGGCCTGGAAGGAGGAAGAGCAAGGACGAGGAAAGCAGAGGAGTGGGGCAGCTGAGAAGCCAGGCTGACACCTGAGCTGCCCTCAACCCCCAAGGCCAGGGAGGGCGGGGCTGGTGCCTGGGAAGAACTGGGTCTCAGGGCTCCCTAGGCACTGCCCAAACTGGCTGGGCCAGGAGTGGGGCAGGAAGTGAGAGGCAAAGCCCAGCGGGAGGAGGGGCAGGAGCTGCAAACTAGAACCTGAAGGAAGAAGGGGCTGAGGGGTGGGGGGCGTCACTACTTTTTCCAAGGCCACAGCCTAGTAGGCAGGGCAGTGCAGAGTCTGCAAATAAAGCCTTAAGTTTCTGAAACTGCTGTCTCTGCGTCATTTCCTGGAGTGGCCATCCCATCACTCTCATGTCCCTCCTTAATGCCCAACAGCATGGATAGGCAGGCTAGGGACTGAGGCTAGGTTGAAAGGTGGTGGCTGGACTAGACGGGACAGTGATGGGAACTGGACTGGGGAGGCAGGTTTGGGGCTCCCCACTTGGGGCTTAGCTGGTTCTCAGGAGAGCTAGCGTGGGAAGCAGCCTGGAAACGGGTTTCCCCAGGTGTCACCGCCAGAGCTCCTTTCCCATGACCTCACCTGGTGAATGGTGCCCCTCCCCCCCGACTTTCTAGAGCACTACTCTCAGCACTGGGGCTCTGGGGCAATCCTGAGCCTTTTACCCCTCCTCTGCTCCTTCCAGCTGACCACAGGGTCCAAGGTTTCAGGTTGGGGGGCCCCCCTGGCTCGGAGCCTGAGCACAAAGGGGCCCCATACAGCCTCAACCTCAGCCACTAGCCAAACTTCTTGAACTTGGGTTAAGTGGACCCAGCTTTCAGTCTTGGCACTCAAAACTCACATATGACTAGGGAAGGTCAGGGTGCTGTTTGCCAACAATTTAAATAGATGTTTGGTCCTAGAAATCCTGTGGGAGTGAGAGTTCATTGGGTGAGAGCTTGGAGAGGAGCAGGGATCTAAAGAACACTCCTTGAAATTGGATCTGGAAGGAACTTTGAAGGGCAACTTTAGGGGGAGCCACTTTATTTTACCCATAAGGAAAGTGAGGCCCAAAGAAAAAAGTTGAAAATATCACCAAGTAGCAGTAGGAGCACTTTGCAAGCTCCAGAGTTGAGTACTCGGGTGTTATTCCTATGGAGAGGTATTTCTAATGCACACCTGGGACACCTGCCAGGCAAGTGAGCACTCAGCCTGTCCCAGCCCAGCTCCCTGCACAGGAAGTTAAGCTCTGCTTGTGTGTGGGAAAGAACATGGCTAAGGGACACAAATCCTAACGAAGTGAAACCTCAAGTTGGGTTTTAGCTAAGACTGGCTCTTGCCCCATGAGAGCCCATCCCCAGATCTCCAGCCTCATCTTCCTTAGTCCCCTCGCCCCCTCAGGTAGAGGTACTGAGCTGCACCATTGCAGCCAGGTCCTGAGGCTCTCACATCCCAATTGTACCCACTCCGTCCCCACTCCAGTCCCTCCAGTGCTGCCTTCCCTCGGGCATCTCCCCAACGCAGACTCTTTCTAGCTCTCACTGGGTCAGTGAACTTTCAGCTCATTTCAGCACTCTGGGCCTTCAGAAATTGAACACCGACCTGAACCAGGCCAGCTTGTCCTAGTGATCCCCACTCTCTGATCCCCAATTATTTCTTGACTTCTGACTCCATCCATCTCCTCGCTTTTGCCAAATCCTCTAGTTTGGAAAGTACTCCCTCCCCCTACTCCCCAGAGGCTATTTCTTCTCTATTTCCAATACTTCCCTTCTCCAGGAAGCATCTCTTACCTGTATTAGTGTGCACACTGCTCTCTGAGCCCTTGAGAGCAATCTGAATTTGGTCACTCACTCAGGCTGCATCTCCCCAGCTGAATAGAAAATTCCATTCAGCACATTCAGCATACTGTTCCCGCAGGGCCGGGCTCAGGCAGTGTTTGCTGCTGGTTCTTAAGCACATAAGATAAAAGCCTACCAGTGAGCCATGGAGGGGACTCTGAGGATCAAGTTCAGCTCCACGTTTTGTGTTTCTGAAGCCTAGAGAGAGGCCTAAGAGCAATAGTTTGCTGGAAATATCCTCAGCGGCGATGGGCCCAAGCCTGCGCAGGACAAGGGGGATTTACCTCTGCTTCCAAACCCACTGGTTCACTCTGCTTCTGTCTCTCTCTGTAATATGGTCTCTCTCTACTTTTCTGTTTTTATCTCTTTATCTCTCTTTCCTGTGCCTCTTTGTTCCTGCTTTCTCCACTCTTGAATCTAAATTTAAAGGAATATTGATTATATTAACTGGATAAAATGGTATGTTTCTTATATATTCTTACATATGTCTTTATTGTTATGAATTGTTTTTGTAATGTCTGTGTAACCAACCCTTAGTTGATTTTTTAAAGTTTGTTTTTTCCATAATAAATACTCATACAAAAAATAGAAAATCCAAAGAACTAGAAAATAAAAAATTTACCAGATATTTTTTATCATGATTTTTATACAATTTTGTTTTGTTTTTCATTTAAAATTCTAAGTGCTTTTTCATGTTATAAACTCTGACTGGAGGCTGTAACCAGATGTGTATGTTTACTTACTGTTTCACCCTGACCATAACTTCTTCAAGTAGATCCCCATTTGGGGGCCTGCTGTTTGTTTTGTTTTAACTTTTTTCCCCTATTATAAATAAGACTACACTGATGAATATATAAAGAAGGTTTGTACATATATACAATGGAATACTATTTAGCCATAAGAAAGAAACAAATCCTACCATGTGCAATAACATGGATGGAGCTGGGGGACATTATGCTCAATGAAAGAAGCCAGGTGGAGAAAGACAAGTACCAAATGATTTCCCTCATTTGTGGAGTATAATGACGAAGTAAAATTGAAGGAACAAAACAGCAACAAACTCACAGACTCTAAGAAGGGACTGGTGGTTACCAAAAGGGAGGGAGGGAGAAGGGGATTGAGGGGTCCACATGATGTCGGGGGGATCATGGGGAAGACAGTGTAGCACAGAGAAGGCAAATAGTGACTCTGTGGCATCTTACTATATTGATGGGCAGTGACTGCAATGGGGTATGGGGGGGACATGATACTATGAGTGAATGTAGTAATCACGTTTTTTTCATGTGAAACCTTCATAAGAGTGTATATCAATAATACCTTAATAAAGAAAAATAAATGAGACTACATTGACAATTGATTAGTTTTCCCACCATGAGTTGGTAACTACCTACAGAAATAAAGTTCATCTTTGGCTTGGAGGCCAGGGCCCCAGTCTAACCCTGAGTGGCTCTGATTACCTTGGATTTCTATGTATGTGTGATTGGGGGGTGGGCTCTTTCTGTGGGAGCATGACTAGCAGACTGTGGGTGTTTGATAAATACTTAATGATGATGAGGTATATATATATACTATATATTTGTGTTTGTGTACATTTCTCTGTGTCCTGTTTTTGCTCTTGCATATTTAAAGTGGGTATTGTCTTTGTGCAAAAATTGGAATAATTCCATATATGTTCAAGTCTGTGTATCTGTCTGTAAATGTGGGTGTCTCTCTTTCTGTAAGATGTGGATAACTCTGCACATATATGTCTGTGTATCCATGTGATGGCTGCCCTTAGGAGTGTATATTATACACAGCCCTATGTGTGCATCTGGATATGTATGCTGGTCTTGGTGCCTGTGTGTGCACATCTAGGTCGGGCCGAGTTTCTTGAGGACTGTGTGCTGTGTCTGTGTGTGCCTAGGCTCAGTTCTGTGAGGATCTCTGGGTCAGGGGTGGGGGGTATCTTTGTGCAGGGTGTGCGTGCCGAGCCTGGGCTGGTGGGTGGCTGGGTGCATATCTGAAGGAGCTGTGCCTTGCCTGTTTTCCCCATGGGAGTAGAGTGGTGCCCAGGGCAGAGGTGACACACCCTCTCCGAGCTCCCCATTCTCCTGGGAACCAGTCGAGAGAATGAGTGAGACTGAGAGCAGACTGCGTCAGGAGCACCAGCCCCTTCTGCAACCAGCCCAGGCCCCAGGCAGTAACTGAGGCTCCCACAGGTCAGACCTGCCCACTGTGCCTGGCTGCCAGGAAACCCAGCTCCCAGCAGGGCTGCACTGTCAGCGCCCTCCTTGGGTCTGGGCCAGATCGTCTGGTGAGCAGAATTCGGCCAGCTGAGGGGTCACTTAGTCACCCTGTGGCAACAGCAAGGGGTGACTTCCTGACTCTGAGCCGTGCTGGCTGTTCCCGGGTACCACTGTTTTCTGTCCCTGCATGCAGCAATGCTTACACAGCCTTATCCCCTCCATTATCGCCTCCTGTTCTTACAACTGAACTTCAGGATAGGCCGGATGGCTCTTATTAGCTCTAGTTTTGAGATGAGGAGACCAAAGCACAGAGGCATATGGCCAAGGAGAAGGTGGAGCTCAGCCTCCCACTTGGGTTTCCTACCCCTGGTCCAGGCCTCTTTCTGGTCTGTCCCCTAACTGTGGTTCTCTTAGAGGCCAGGGCTGAGAAGCACAGTTGATGGGACAGACAGGTTGTCCTCGGCCAGGAGTCGGGCAGAGGGAGGCAGGGCTGGGGTGAGACGTGAGCAGAGATGAGAACGCTGAACCAGACCTCCCTCCCTTGTGGGAAGTTCAGGCTTTCTCCATGGGACAGAGGACTTGCCCCGTGATTGGGACGACTGTGGAAGTCACTGTCAGATTCAAACCTTTCTGAGCTTGAACAGAAGCTCTGTTAACAACCCTGGCTTATCGTCACCCTCCTTACCAAGCCAGCCATTGTTACCATCTCCCTTGCCTCCTTGACCCTCACCTTCGCCAATCTGCCTCTCCCCTTGGCTGTCCAGATGACTCCTGGGCATCTTGGCAGGAGGAACAGGGGCCCTTTTGTCCCTGTGTAGGCATAGGGGTTCCCTGGGCCCCTTGAAGCCAGCAGAGAAGCGGGCCTCGCAGACCCCAGCTGGGGACATACAGCCACGATGGCTCCTCCCTCGGGTCTTGTTCTCTGTGGCCCAGTTCCACTGCCACTGACCGTCTTCTCTCCCTCTCTGGGACCCTGTACTAGCTGGGAGCAAGCAGCGCCTGTCCCCCAAGGCGTCCCTCCAGAGACAGCAAGATCACTCTCCTGGTGAGGGGGGCCCCTTGATTACTGGGGCTGTGTGCATTTTTCTACCAATGGCACTACCCCACCCCTGCCCAACGGGCCACATGCTCTACTGACCCCCTGTCTCCCCTGGGGCTGCCTCTTCCAGCCCCATCCCTGACTTGCTGGGCAACTTTGTGAAAATGACTGCCTTCCTCCTTGTCTAAGTTTCTCTCAGCTGTGAAGTGGGGTTAATACTCTCTGCCCCTCCCTGGCTTCCAGGGGACCTGCAGGGATAAGCTAGATAATAGCCAGAGAACTGATATGAAGGAAGCTATCGAGAGCCAAGTAAGAGGTATCAGGGCTGGCCTGTGTTTACATGGGTGTGGACCATGGGTTCCCAGCCTCCAGGGGCTTGGGACCAGCCCTGACAGCTTCTTGGCCTGGCTCCTGGCTCCTTTGTCCCACTTCCAGAGAAAGGACAGAAACCAAAGCCAGGAGTCTGGTTGTCCAGAGAAGATGAGACATGAGTGCAAAAAAAAAGTTTAGGGCTCAGGAACACTGACCCCTAGGCTTAGCACTGCCCCCAACCACTGGCTGTGTGACCTTGAGCCAGTCACTGACTCTCTCTGGGCCTCAACAACTTGACTCAGACAGCCTACCCCAGCTTTGCACCCAGAGGGCCCTAGGGTCTGTAATCAGGAGCCAACATCCTATCACAGTTTTGGGATAGAAAGGATCCTGTCATGTAATTCAAGTCCTTTACTTTTCATAGATCACTACGGACCCTTCTTTGGGGGCCACAGACTACCCGTGGTCCTCCTGGTTAACCCAAGATCATACACTGGTTGCAAAGGGGATCATTCAGGAGCAGATAAGGCGGTCAGAGCAAATCCACTGAGACGACAACCCCAAGTGAATTAGTGGGTCATCCATGCCATCTTTTGTGCCCCATCAGTGTTTCCTTCTCCCTGTGCTTCAGCCTCTCCCTCCACGTCTGGAACTCAGCGCAGGCCTCTCCTCTACCCAGCTCTTGGTGGCAGGGAGCTGCTCTCTTCCCCCCCGCCACAGCACCCACTGCAGCCTCCACTCAGCTTGTCTCCCTGCCCCCATTAGGCTCTACCTGGCTCCTCGGCTGTGTGACCCTCTCAACCATCCATAGCCAGCTGGCTCCTCATCCCAGCTTCCTCCTTCCTGACCCTGGCAAGCTTTGAAACTCCTTGCCTCTGAACTGCTCTCTTCCTGGTTCTCCCATCACCCCTGTGGCCACCCCTCCTTGCATCCTCTTCCTCCAGGCAGAGGCTCTGTCTCTCTCATTCATCTCCCCAACCCTCTGTTTCACCCTTACACAGCCCAGTCCCAAATTCAGGAGCTCCGTCCTTCTGCCAAGCCCAGACCCCTCACCTCTGGAGTGCTCTGGGCCCCATGAGCATGTGCCACAGCTGGAGCACTCAGAGCTGGCCGGGTGGCCCGGAGACCGAGGCTGCAGGACTCATGTCTTTGCCTTGTTCCTGGCCCTATTTTATGTTCCTTCTTGCTCTTTTTATGTAGTTCCTATGTTATACTCACCTTCTTTCGTATTTATAGACCTTTTAAGCTGCCTTTAAATTTTCCCCCATGAAGCAAGGCAAAAGCAAATAAAACCAAGTTATCAGCACTGAAATCAATAAAACCAGCCTCATCTGATCCTTGAGGGCCCCTCACCTTCTGCCTGGTTCTCCTGAAGCTGCCCCCTCGTCCACCCGACCTTTCCTGTTGGTGGCACTGACCCCCATCCAGGCTCCCAGGACAGAAAACATCAAGGCTCCCCCGACGCAAGCTCTCCTGTACAACCTGGTACCAAGTCTCAGAGCTCTTCCCTTTCTCGGATCTCCAGAAGCTCGCTCTTCTTCCCCCCTGCCCTCCACCATCTGTATCCCATCTGAGCTTCATGGCCTCATGAACAAAATAACTTTTTCCTATCACAAAAGCAATAGACACTCATCGTAGGAAATTTAGAAGAGGTAAGTTGACAAAAAGAAGAAAACACAAACCACCTGTAATTTTGTCAATGAGAGAGAACACTGTGGACATTGGGTAAATATCCTTCCCTAGTCTTGTTTTGTTTTTCTGAACACAGAACTTTTGTTCTTAACCCCACAACAAGGGGCCTTTCTTTCCCGGTTTATTTTCTCCTGGTTCTGGGCTTGGGTTCTGGTTCTCTGCTCAGAGAACCCCCAGGAGCCAGAGCAGGTGGGGGAAAGAGAGGTGGACACTCACAGAGAATCTGTGGGAGTTTCTGCCCTCACCACTTCCTCCAGAGCTGAAGCTGGGCTTCCGGGTTTGGAGTTCCAAGTGGTGGTATTGACAACAAACCCTCCCAGGGGGAGCTGAAAAGTGCCTTCCCAGGCTTTAGTGGGGCTGTGGCTGGGTGGGGAAGGGAGTGATCTTGTGCAAAACACACCACTGCTCATTCAGGGCTGTTTGTTTAAATGGGCAGGGATGGGTCTGGGAGAAACAACCCAGTTCTTAATCAGCGTTTATTTGAACTGTTGGGACCCACAAGTTTTGGAGAAAACGTCCCAATATATGCAGAACTAAGGGATAAGATGATGGGGGGCAGCAGGGTGTCCCAAAGTTGAATGCCTGGAGCCCCAGGCAGGCAGCTAACTCTGAGAGCAGCAGACTGGAGCTGGGGGAGCTATGGATGACTTAGTGCCTGAGCAGCTTTGAGGACTTGAACTCAGAGCCTGGACTGCTGCAGGAATGTGGGCCTGATTGCCAGACTCCCAATTTTTCACAAGTTAGAAATACAGGTTTTTAAAAAAAATGAAGTTTTCTGACTCTTTAAATCTTAGTAATTAAATAAATGAAGCCACTGTTTGAGTCAAAGTATGTTGGCTGCAGTGTGCAGCCTTTCAACTAGCCTTCACTGTGCTTCTACTATACACGTCACATAAGTTACCCTGCCTGACTTATTTGGTGTGGCTTCCTCCCTCTTTCCCTCTCCTTGTGGTGTGACCTGTGATATGGCCTGCTTACCTGTCCACTTTTTAAACTTGAGTCTGAATCACTTCTTCCCCTGTTCAAACCTCCAAGTGTCCACCAGCATGAACTCTACCCACCAGCCTCCCAGCTTTCCCTCTCAGTGTGAGCCAAGCGAAGCAGCTTGCTGGTTCCCAATTAAAATGAGATTCATGATCTCCACTGCCCAGCTTCGGCTCACGATGATTTTGTTATGCCTGGAACACCCATGCTCACATGCCCATCTCATTTTATACATCCCCCATGAAGCCACATCTCAACCTGCCCCTCAATCTCCAAGGCTTGACTAATCTCTGCCTCATTCAACAGCCATTTATTAGATACCTTGTATCCATCCACACGTGGTCCTGGCATAACGGCTGAGATAAATAAGACCCCACCCTCCGTTCCTGTCCCAAGGAGTCCAGGTGCAGGCAGATGCCTACTAACATGGGCCATGTATGCTGCAGGACCATGTCCTGCATGAGAGAATAGAGAGGGCCGCAATGAACTTCGGCTGGAGAAACAGGGACGGCTTTTTGAGTTACATCACGGGGTAAGCAGGAGCTTTCCCAGGGCAAAGACAAATTTGAGGTAGAGGCAACAGCTTTACAAAAGAATGGAAGCATGAAAGTTCTGAGAAAGGGAGTCACTTGGGTGGGGATGGTGCTGAGGACAGCTGGGAAAGCCACAGAGATAAGGAGTAGTTGAGGGCCAGATTATTTTGTTACAGTATTTGCATTCTGCCTACCTGCACTCTGGAGTGTTAGCTCCAAAAGAGCAGGGGCTGTGCCTCAGCTTTCAGTGCTCCACACCTTACACCTGTCCCAGAGTACGTACTCAAACCCTTGCAGCAAAGAGCACAGCACCCAGTGGCAGGGAGCACACCCTAGTGGCCCCTGCACAAATCTCACCTGTCACCAGAACTGACCCACTGTGCCCTCCCTCCACTCCAGCAGCTGGCGCTGAGGATGGCACTTTGCTGGCATCATCTCACTTCAGCTCTACCCCTCCAATAGGAGGGTGCTCCCTTCTGTCCAACAAACACTTATGAAGCACTTATTCTGTGTTGACGACTGTTCTAGGCATTGGGATAGACTTTAATGAATCATTAACAATCTCAGCCCTGGAAGTTCTCATGCAGAACTAAGTGATAATGGAGGTTGTTACTAGCGCTGGGAAGAGCAGAGGAGGAACCCAGCCTGTTTTGAGCCTTGAAGGATGGATGAGTAGCTGGTAAAGGAGAAAGCAAAAATATAGTGCCCTGAGAAATGGGGACAGCCAAAGCATGGCAATGAGCCGCACCTCCTGCCAAGCACTCAACTTTTATCAAACCACTACCAATCAGCAAGGTCACAGAGGGAGAATGTGCTGCTGGAGACAGAGACAGCTAAGATGCCATCTTCAGCAGCTCACAACCTAGCTAGAAGACAGTTAAGTAAATGGAAAGGAAAACAGGGTGCTCTATGCTCAGGGTCCTATTAGTAGACACAGGGGTGTGGAGCAGTAAGTGTCCCCCACCTGAGTGTATGAAGGAGGGTTTCTGAAATAAGAACTTGAGTTTAGGCTGAAAGGTGAGAAATGGGGAGCTGGCCTAGGCTGAGCATAACAGATACACAAAGGGGTGAGTATGTTACCCATCAAAAGAAGGCCCATCCTGGGATGCTAATAAGGTTCTGCTTCTTGATCTGGGTACTTGCCTTCTGGATGTGCAGTTATGGAAATTCACTGGGCTGTACACTTGGGACTCAAAGATCAGTTACACTCCAATTGTTTAAAAGCAGCCCCTAGCCTCTCACGTTGCCATTTTTTCTTCGTAGCACTTATCATCATCTAAAAGTATCTCTTTTTAAGTTTTAAGATTAGACTCTGGATGTTAGGGTTTGAATCTGGTCCTTCAGTACCAGCTCTAGGACCTTGAGAACTCAACTTTGCTGAGTCAGTTTCCCCATGTGTAAAATGGGATAGTAACAGTGCCTTGACACAGGGTTCCGTGCAGGCAGTTGAGACATGTAAAGCATGACATAATGCTTGCTATATGTTTTATCTTGACAATACTAAATCTGTAATGGTTAGTGGTACCTGGAGCATAGGAGCTTAATAAATAATTTATTAAATAAATAAAGAAGTGAACTAAAGGGATTTTTTTTTTGGCACCAAACAAAAGGTGGCTCAAACAAATGAAGGGTGTGGGATGGAGTAGGACCTCAACTCAGGGCTCCTGGGCAGACGTGCAGAACTTGGAGAGTAGCTATACTCCTATGGAGAAGCCAAGGCATCTGTGAGTGCGCAGAGGACAGCAGTGACCTGGGCCACACGGGCCTCCTGTCCCTACCCCGACACTACAGGGAGTGGAGATAAGAACCAGAGTTCCAGCCTGTGTTTCCTTCCTCCCCAGTACTCAACCACACACTGCACTGAAGACCTGCTCCAGCTACTGAACAAAGCCTGCTGACAGGCTGAAGCCAAGAGTAATCTTTATCAGCCTGGCAGTCTCCCTGGGCCGCCACTCCCATGGCCCTCACCCCTCCCCTCTGGTGGTCAAACCTGGTATTTCTCTCCACCCGCAGGGGCTGGGGCAGTTTAGGGAAGGGTGGGAAAACCTGCTAAACCAGGTGGCCAAAGCCTGAACCAGTTGGACAGGGCGGTCCCACCTCCCCCGCTCCAAGCAGCTCGGTCCTTTCCGGGCCACAGCACAGACAGAAGCCTCACAGGACAAACCGTTTTATTACACTGGGGGTGGACTGGGGGCTGTGAGAAGTATGGGAGCGGGTTGGGAGTGTGATGCCGGAGAGCCCTCGAGTTGTAGGGAGGTTGTGGGGGTCTGGCTCTTTGTGCTGGGCTAGACCAGATCGAGGTTCACTCTTTACGGGGAGGGAACAAGTGGCAGAGGCTACATGGCCACTTGCTGCTCCTCTCACCTACACCCATGGCATTAAATAAACAAAAAGCAACTCTGTACAGCAGAAAATATACAGGGAGGCCCCTTCCTCCCAGCCCTGGATGGTGCAAAGAGGGAGGGCCAGCTTCTGATACCACCTCAGCCCCTTCCCAGTGCCCTGGGGGTGGGGCAAGCAGCTCTGAACAGGAAACTCAAACTTCCCCTGAAATCCTAGGCAGACAGGTCCATCTGTGTGTGGGATCCTGGGATCAAAGGTTTTCTGCTCCTCCCAGATCCCAGAGCTTTCTCAGGAGCAGGAGGCCTGAGCTTGTCGGAGACAACCGAGGGAGGGGCTAGAGCCTTGGCCTCGGAGGCAGGGTGGGCCTCAGAGGCAGGGTGGGCCTCTGAGGACTCTGCTCCCAGTCTTCCTCGCTCAGGCCTCTGTCCCCAAGGAGGAAGCAAGGCCAGGTGAGAGATGGCAAGAGCCCAGCCGGAGGGTCAGGGCAGCCCCAGGGTCAGAGGGGTCGCGTCGTGTGGTTATAGACCAGGTGCTCCGTGTCCTCGGTGGTGGAGACTGTGGAGCTGGCAGGGGTAGGGGGCTGGGGATCGTGGTGGCGGTGGCGGTATCTGTGGAAGCCCTTTCTCTGGTTCTTGAAGAAGCAGTAACCCAGGATAGCCACTACCACCACAATGCAGGTGGCCAGGAGCACTGCAATGGCCACCTCCATGGAGCCTAGGGGAAGAAGGGGGCTCATGAGGGGTTCCCAGGGCCTGCTCAGTTCTGATGCCCACCCCTACTTGGTAAAGAGAGGGCCAAGTCAAATGCATGCCTGGTGTGGAAGGACCTCTAGCACAAGGGCGGCTGAACGGCTCCATCAGGAGCTCTGACGGCAAACATCTGTCACGCACCTTATTGTCCCTTCCTCCCCTGCCCATGGCAAGTATTGCTGATTGTGGAACACTGTCCCTTTAGCCAGCCTTGGATCCCCCTCAACACAGGTTTAGGCAGTCACAACCCATCCTGTGGGTTCTTGAGTTGACAGCTACTCATTGGTGACAGGGCAGACCAGAGCTTACCTACGTTGGGAATGGAGCTTTCCCGCCGCAGACCAAACACATCCTTCTCTACAAAACGATGGGGAGAGACAAGTCAATACTAAGGGCTCTGAGACCAGCTGCTTCCTAGTGCCCCAGACTACCACTGCCGTCCTCCTGCACCCCCATTCCAGGGAGTACCAGCTGTGACCAGCCCAGGCTTCGGGACAGAGCTGGGCATTCTAGCTAAGACTTCCCGCTCCCCGTCTCCCCCCCACCACTGCCCGGCTCACTGGAGATGCCACGACAGGACTCAAGACATTGCTGCTCCTCCTCAAAGTTGTTCTTGTTGCCGTAACAACCACCGTAGGTAAAGCGAGCGCAGCGTTCGCTGAAGGGGTTGTAGTACCAGCGTGGGATGCTCTCCAGGCAGAGGCCAGTGTATGGCAGGTCCACACAGTGCCCTGGGAGGAAGGAGCAGGCACAGGGGTGAATGAGTTCACAGGGCCCCCCCAGACCATTCCCAGACTGCACAGGGCTGCTGCTGGCCACCCCTCAGGCTGCCTCATACTAGGGACAGTAGGACTCAGTGTGGGCCTTGGGGGACCTAGAAATATCTGGCCCATCTAGAGTCTTGCCAGAGCCAGGAAAACAAATCTTGGGCAATAATCTTAGGCACCAAAACACCCTACACTGACTCATGCAACTATTTCCTTTTTAGTTTTCTTTCAACTTTCCTGATTCTGTCAGGGTCTCAATTTCCTCTCCAGGACTTCATAGTCTACTGTTAACAAGGAAGGCTCAGGTCTGAGCCTTAGCAGGCAACAATGTCTGGCTAAAACTTTTTGTTTTATTATACTTATTTTAATAGTCAGTCTCAATAGTGAATGGCATTTCCATTTATGGTAGTGATGGGCAATTTCCTTTTTAATACATTAAGTTAAAAATCAACTGACATACAAAAAATATTAAGTAAACAGCATCTTAGTGATACGTGGGCATGGCTAAATTTCTGAAGGTGTTAAGAGGATGACTGATGCTTGGGAAACACAGAGCCAGAAAAGGAAGCCCAGGAGCCTATTTTGGCTCTTTCTGCCCACAGCTTGGCACACAGAGCAACCCCCTACCTCCCCTGGCACACCGATGGGGAGAGTAAGATGGCAGAGCCTGGCATCTGCCCTGGCCCAGGGCCTTGGGAGCTGCTCACCTTTGTCATTGGGGAAATGGATGTTCTGGAGCTCCTCGAAGGCGCTGGTGTCTGCAAAGAGGAAAGATCAGAGATACAGGTCTAACAAGGGTTTCCTGGGGTGCAGGGTGAGCAGTCGATCCCACCTCTCCTGCCCACTGCCCCTCCATATCCCAGGCCTCACATTTTTCACAGGTGGCCTCATCGGAGGAGTCAGGGCAGTCGGGAGTGTCATCACACTCCAGGAAGCTGTCGATGCAGCAGCCATCGCTACAGCGGAATTGGGTGGAATGACAAGTGCCAGAGCATACTGCATGGGGACAGTTCCGGGCAGAGGAAGGTCAGGATGGAGCAGAAGCGAGCAAGCACCAAGTCTATCACCTACTTGGTCCTCTCAACCCCCACACAGTATCATGGCATGTCCCCTGATCCCCTTCCACCACTCCCATGCCCTGCCTGAACATTCCTACATGCCAACTGGGCAGATCCTGAAAGGAGGGTGTTGGGCTGCAAAGGGTGGGGTGCATGTGGCCCTTCCACAGCCTATGAGGTAGGAATGCGTTGGCCCAAAGCAGCCTGGTTAGGGGCAGGGACATGATATGGCCTGGACACCTGGCAAGGGTGGGGGGACCAGGGAAAGGAGCGAAGCCCACCTGGATGGTGCCTTTCCATGGAGGGTCCTGGAAGAGAAAAACCAGAGAAGTGAGGGGTGGCAGGGCTAGGCACCAGCAAGGAGTAGTTGATGGGGAGCCTGGGAGTGGGGACTCTCACGCCCACTTCCCTGACTGGTGGACCGAAACCACCTACCCTGGGGGAGAGTCACCTGAGGCCCAAAGCCACCCCAGAGGCCCACCTTGCACATCCTGGCAGGCTAGCTTGCACTCTTCTTCCCGAAGGTAGTTGTTCTTGTTGCCCAAGCACCCTCCATAAGTGAAACTCTTGCAGACCTGTTCTGTGGAGTTGTAGTACCAGCGGGGGAAGGAACCGCGGCAGCGGCCCACCTTCCTGGGTGCCAGGCAATATTCTGGAGGGAGGAAAGCTTGTGAGGGGGCCTGTGGGGCCAATCAACAGCAAGGCATGGCTCCAGGTGCTGCCTCCCACCCCCCACCGAACTCACCTTCTGTCTGCTTGGTGGACAGCACTGTGACCGTGACATTGGCTGTGCTCTCTGGCTCACTGGAGCCAGCCACTGTCAGCTGGAACAGGTAGGTACCTTCTTTAAGTCCCCACAGCTCCACCTGGTCTGGATCATTCCTCTGTGCACAAGAGCAGCCATCAGGCTGGAACCCTTTGGTGCCCTTGGGCTGCCCCGGGCCCTCTTAGCCACACACCCACCTCCTGGAGAGAGCAGAGGGACTTGGCATTAAAAGTATCCTCAGCTTCTATCCGTCCCACCCTGTGTGGACCCACAGGATGGCTTATGGCACTGGAAATGGGGCCCTAGAGAGCTGAACTGGGGGTCAGGGGGCCAGCCCAACATCTCACCTCTACCCTGATGTCTGTGTCACCCTGCAGGAGGTGCCAATCCGTGTTCCCCACACCCTTCAACACCACGGGTTCCTGGCGCTGTACCTTCAAGTCTGTGCCTGCCCAGACCTTGGGGATCCGGGACCCTGGGGGGAAGGTTGAGGTAGGGTCAACTCTCACTGAGTACACTAGATCTCTCCTGAGGTGGGGTGCAATATGGGCCACACCTAGACCACCCTAGGACTCGGCAATCTCCACGGGTGAAGGCAGGAGCTCACACTATATCATCTCATTGCTCTCTATTTAGATCTATTTTATCTTTGAAATACTGAGGACATTTTTATGTTGTAAAACCTGCTTTCTGAAGCAGATTACTGAATAGCATGTGCCACCTGATCCTATTTAGATAGATTAGCTAGCTAGATAAATGGGGGCCTTATTTCTATTTTCTACAATAAGCAGGTACTTGTGCTAACTGCTTTGAGAAGTTAAAGTAATAATATATTTGAAAAGCCAAATAAGTAAATGTGTAATTAACACCATCACCCCTCACTCTGTTGGCCTGGATGGCTGCTGAGAAGCCTTTAGCACAGAGTTCCCAGGCAGCGAAGCAGAAAGCCTTAGTGTCCCAGGGTGAGTGGCCATGGGAGCAAGGTGACTGTCACCTCAGACTCTGTCTCCATTTACAAGGGGTCCCGTGGGAGCACCCTCGTTCCCTGAACCTGACAGTGCCCGTGCCTGAGGCTTCCTCCAGCCTGGGGTTGGGGGCTGGAGAGAGAGACGAGCTTAAAGCAGAGTTCCTGCCTCTAGGGGGCTGAACAGTTACCCTCCAAGATACAGGTTTACATGTTAACTCCAAAACTTGTGAATGTGGCCTTATTTGGAAAAAGGGTCTTTGCCAAACTAATTATGTTAAACATCTCCACATGAGATCATTAGCTGGGTAGGCCCTAAATATAATGAAAAATGTTTTTATAAAAGATGAAGAGGATGAAGCAAAACTGAAGGAACAAAACAGCAGCAGACTCATAGACTCCAAGAAGGGACTAGTGGTTACCAAAGGGAAGGGGTTGGGGAAGGCAGGTGGGGAGGGAGGGAGAAGGGGATTGTGGGGTATCATGATTGGCACACATGGTGTGGGGGGGTCACGGGGAAGACAGTGTAGCTCAGAGAAGACAAGTAGTGACTCTGTGGCATATTACTATGCTGATGGACAGTGACTGCAGTGGGGTGGGGGGTACTCAATAATACGGGTGAATGTAGTAACCACATTGCTTTTCATGTGAAACCTTCATAAGAGTGTATATCAATGATACCTTATTAAAAAAAAAAGATGAAGAGGAGAAGAGAGTGAAGGAAGAGAAGGCTGTGTGACAACGGGGAAGAGGAAGGCCTGGAGCTGCCAGATGCTAGCCGAGGCAAGGAAAGATCCTTCCTTAAGGTCTTCAGAGGGAGAGTGGCTCTGCCAACAGCTAGATTTTAGACTTCCAGTATCCAAAACTGTGAGACAACGAACTTCTGTCGTTTTAAGTCACCCAGTTTATAGTAGTTTGTCTCAGCAGCCAGAGAATTAATGCGCCACCCTGGAGGGGACACAGTCCAGTTGAACAGATCAGATATGAAGCCACATGGGAGAAAAGACCGAGCAAGAAGAAGCACTATGTAATACATGCACAGACAAGGAAGGGGACATTCAGAGAAGGGAGGAAGGATGTTTTGATTCTTTTGTTTGTTTTTATTTGTTTAGCTGTGGGAAACAATACACTGTGCTGTTAATGGCAGCAGAAAGCATGATGAGCCAAACAAGGTATTGGAAATTTGCAACACTGGTTAGGTGGACATGGAGACCAGCTGGGCTGGGAGAGACCCCCAATAGCCCAGGCTGCTCGCTCAGGGCTTGTGAACACAGCAGGAGGGGCATTCACATATTTAACAACTGGTGGTACAGAAAGGGGAGAGACACTGGCTGTGAGCAGTGGGCATAGAGTCCCAGGGGCCAAGCTGCACCAAACATTGACCTCTGGGATGCAGGGCCGAGGTCCAGGAGTCCTAAGGGAGGGGCCAAGGGCTGGGGCAGCAGGGACACTCCTGAGCTCTGGGCAGCAGCTGTTTACCCATCTGTTTGGAATTATATATCTATGGAGCGAAAGATGGGTAAGTGGACCTGTGCAGCAGTTCAGGGCAGATGCAACAGGGTGGTCTGAACTACAGGTAGGGGAATGGAAAGGAGGATGTGAGAAGAATGTTGAACAGGCACTTCAGGCCTCCATGCCCGCTGGGCACTGGGAACTGGGGAGGAAGAGCCAGGGCACAGGTGGGAGGGAACCAGATCGAGAGGGAACATGTGCAGTTCAGTAACAGAGAGGTTGAATTTGCCGGAGGGGAAGACCATCCAGAGGGGAACTGACCATAGGCAGTAGAGCTGCACATAAGACCTCCAGGGAGGCCAGAGTTAGAGACAGATCTGGAGTCATTTTTATTAACAAAGCCGCTACTTGTTTAATGTGTGCTGGGTACCATGAGAGGTATTTTACCTATGTCATCTCCATCAGGGGTGGGCAAACTATGGCCTGTAGACCAAACCTGGCCCCACTACCTGTCATATTTTTACATGGTTGAAAAAAAATCAAAAGAATAATAGTTTGTGATGTGTGAAAAGTATATAAATTCCAATTTGTGTCCATATATTTGAACACAGCCTCACTTATTCATTTACCTATTGTAGACGGCTGCTTTCATACAACAGCAGAGTCGAGTAATTTCAACAGAGATTGTATGGGCCACAAAGCCTAAAAGTATTTACTATTTGAACATTTACAGAAGTTTACTGACTGCTGATATACATCACCTACCTTCCTAATCATTCTGCCACAACTGCATTCTTGTCCCTCTTTCCAGGTGAGAAAACTGACACCAGTGGTTAAATGATGTGCCCAGGGTCACTCAGTTTCTAAACAGCAGAGCTGGGATTTGAACCCTGGTCAGTCCTACTCCATTAGCTCACACTCTTTCCAAAATACCATGTTGCAGGTCACCCACCTGTTCAGAGGTATGATTCTGACTGCTTTCTTCTATCTTGGGGGTTTTGTCTTTAACTTAGCTAATACGTATATGTGATATGAAATTCAAAAAGTACAAAAGGGTATTGAGAATTAAGTCCATTTTCTCCTTAACTCCCCAGGTTCCTCTCTCCAGAGGAAACCGCTCTCACTAGCTTATGTGTGTGTGTATCAAGAAAGGCAGTAGTGAAGTTCTAAGCATGCAAGTTCTTCTTGTTTTCCTCCTAATATGCTGCTATGGAAAGATTTCCAAAATATATTAGGAGGAACCTTTTTTTGGGTTGCATAATACTCACTGTATGAAGTTACAGCATTTATGACTTATTTACCCAACTTACCAGTCCCTTCTTGATTTACAGTCTTTCTTTCCCTACTATAGACTAAACCATACTGCCTCAGGGTTCATTATTGTTATTAAAACAGCATTACAGCAACCAATTATAGGACTTGTTGCCAGACATTGAAATTGTTTCCAATTTTTTGTTATCATAAACAATGCTACAGTGAATAACTGGTTGGTAAGTTGGTTTGTACATGTTTAAGCACAGCCACAAGATGAATTCCTACAAGTGGAGTTGTGTTGAGGTTATGAGCATTTACAGTTTTGATGACTGCTGCCCTCCATCAAGACTCTACAGGGGGGAGTTGTCAAGCCTAAGAGTGAGTTCAAAGAAAGGAGAGAAGGTAAAGAGATAAGAACAGATAACAGGAGGCTGAGTCATGGGAATTCCTCTCTGATGAGGCAGAGAAAGCAGAGCCAATGGGCACTCTCCAAAGGGGGGGTGCCCAGGGGACACACAATGACAGCAAATGGGTGGGAGGGGTAGCTTCCAGGGAAAATGTCAAAAGGTGGAGAGGCCTACAGGAATGAGAAAAGGAGACCTTGGTTCTAGGGATTGAGGGGAAGCAAGACCAGAAGAGCAGGAAGGAACCAACCCAGACCCCAGTGGCTTGGCTGGCAATCAGGAGAGGGTCCAACAGGGGCGGGCCCTGAAGTGACCTCTGAGAGACAAAGCCAAGGGGACAGTGAGTGGGGAGGTGCCTGTTTCTCCCTCCTGACATTTCTGAAGAAAGTGATCAGCTGTCTGAAAAGGGAAAGAAGGCAGACTACTTCGCAGTCTATCTGGCAGACAATCCATGGGCCCCAGGATGGCAGTGGCAGGCAGGCATGAGCCAGCCCTTTGGCCAGATGGGTAGTGTCCTCCTGCACACAGCCAGTCCTCCCCAAGCCCCGCATTTGGGAGCAAGGGGGCAGGTGTGCCAGCTGCCACTCCCTTCCTCCCACCCAGAGAGAGCAAAGGGCCAGTGGCAATAAACCCGGCCCTTCCCCCAGCTGCCAGGCCTCAGGGCATCTCCAGGGAAACAAAAACTCCACGTCCTAGACCACGCCTCCAACAGAAAGAGGGGGAGAGGAGGGAGGCATAGGGTGCTCCCACTGCTGGAATCTGGACTGGACTGGACTGGCCTGGCCACCGGCAGGGAAAGGGGAGCGACCCCGCCACTAGGATTTCTCTATGCAACACGAGAATCAAAGGTTTAGAAGCATTGAGGATCCGCCCACCTTGCCTGCACAGATTGCCCTCGCTTCCAGGATGGCTTTACCCTGCTTTTACCCACCTCCAACCTCTCTAGCTGGGCTCAGCTGAGAACGGATTCTTCGACAAGCACAGAGCAACCCCTCCACACACACACACACAAAGCACTGCAGTGCCCTGAAAATGGCCTGGAGCTCACACTCAGTTCAAGCCCTACCCAAGTTCCTAAATACCCCAGCAAGTTCCCGCTCCACCCTGTCTTGTGCCAAACAGGCCCCTCTGGGGGTGAGAGCCTCCAGATGAGGAAGGCTGGTCCCAAAACCATGTGGAGCCATCCAGCTCTGCTCCTTGACTGGCCCTGAGTTCCAGGCCCTGACCCTGCAGTGGGCCTCCCAGAGGGCTTCTGTCAGCACCAAGGGCACAGGCAGGTCAATTAGAATCAACACCACCTACACTCGCCACCACTTCCTCGTGGAACAGGCTCAGGCACTGGCCTAAGAGGACTTGGTGGCCCAGCCGGCCCAGAGATGGTGCCCCCTTCCCGGAATTCCCATCCCACTCCTCCTCAAGAGACCCAGAAGAGCTACAGGAAGGAGATGCAGAAGAGTGGGCCCTTAACCTGACAGAGAGAGATGAGCAAGGGAAAGATTGGAAAGGAAAGTCTTCTCTCCACTTTCTAGAACCCAAACAACGCCCAGACTGAGCCCCAGCCCAGCCTGGGCCCCTGAGCTCCCCATGTCTCTGGTTCTGCTATCCACTTGGCTATATGGAGTCAGGGTACTAGGTTTCTCCCAGAAAGGTGGTCTTGTGTGAAAACAGCACAGGATTTTTGGAGGTCCCTCCTGGGGCTGACTCCTAGGTCACCCATTTATGGGCAGTGTTATCCTGGGTAAATTATTGAACCTGGGAGTCAGTTCCCTAACCTAAAGAGTGGGATGACTACTAAGAGAACCCTTTTCAGAAATGCCTATCATGAGGCCTAAGTGAGAGGCTGAGTGGTACAGAAATCAGTAAACTGTGATGTGCTCACAGAGGTTATCCGTTGTGACCCATCCCTGCCCTAGAGCTCCACCTGGCTAGAACAGCAAGTGGAGAGAATGGGGAAGGAAGGTCTCCAGAGGGGCCCTGGCCCCACTTTGCCCTTATCCCTGGTAGTAAACAAGGTGAGCAGACAGCTTGGCTACAACATCCTAAGCAGGAAGAGCTCTGCTGGATCACACCACGCACACACAACTGCCTGGACAGCTGACATCCCTCCCCTACCAGGTACACAAACCAGTGGGTGACTCATCCAGCAACCTCCTCATCCCTACTCCAGGGCCTCTGGCTGCTATGCCCACAACACTGCAGCCCCCCACCCCTCCCTTTGGTCAACCCCAGTCTAGGCTTGTTCTTTAGTATCTGGGGTCTGGCAGTTTTCCCCAGACCACCGAAAGGCCAACAGCTGGGGCAAAGGGGCTGCAGAGAAATGCTAACCAATCCCAAGCCCAGCAGTGAAGGGGCTATCCTTCACCAGGCGAATCTGAGAAGGCTTCAAGGTACCTAGGGCAGTGCTTGGCCAGGGGTGCCTATTTAGTCACCAGGCGGCCTCCGGAAGGCTCGCTCACTCAGGGTATCAGGGCTAGAAGTTGCGAATCCCAAGGAGCTGCCTCCTATCTCCCATACACACGTCCTAGAGCCCCGGCCCACTCAAGGTCCCGAATTCAGGAGCCAGAGTCTGGGCTCTAGGATGTCACCTCTCCCTACTCACTTTGTTTACTGTTTCTACCACCTATTTCCAAGGAGCTGCATAGAATGAGACTCTCCTTAACTCCTTTCTGATGTTAGCCCCCTTTTCTGAGTCTCCCCAAAGCTGTCCAATCCAGCCCCCTTGTCCTTACCTCCAAAGCCCTGGGTCCGCAGCTCCCGATAGGAGCGGTAAACCTCCCGCGTGAGGTAGTTGATGAAGCCCTCCCTGGGCGCGAACTTGCACACGAAGTTCTGCTCGTACAGGCAGTTCATGAGGAAGCAGGCGGCGATGGCGTCCTCCCCGCCGTCGGGCTGAAGCTCCACCAGGGCCAGGTTGCAGCTCTGGGTGTTGCAACAGGCGCGCACGCAGTCCCAGCCGCGGCGCACCGTGGGGGAGCCCAGGAAGGTGGCCCCGTTGCTGACCGACGCCTCGGTGTCGAGCACGAAGGCAGGCACCCCGGCGGTAAAGCGGTCCAGGCAGGCGGCTCCCGCGGGCAACCCGGGGGGCGAGGGAGGCGGCCCGGCCTGGGTGCTCAGGGGACAGAGCGCGCACAGAAGCCACATGGCCACCGCAGGAATGCGGCCCTGGGAGAGGCGGGCGCCGGCCATCATCCTCGCAAGGGCCGTCGCCCTCCTCCCTACGGGGTCACCTTCACAGTGTGGGCCTCTGGGCTCCGAGAGTGCTTGCGACCTTAAAGAGGGGAGGCGACGGAGGAGAAGACATACCGGATCAGCCGTGGAGACTGCAAGGCGGCCGGACGGGAGGAGTCAGGGGGAGGGCTGGGGAGCACCGGGTACCCCGCTAGTGTAGACGGCACGGGGGTCCGGCCCTCCCACGCACACTGCCGTGACGCGGCCGCCCGTCGGCCGCCCAGAGGGACGGCTGAGGTGCTCACGTACCCAGACACACGAACCAGCGCAGAACAAAGAGCCAAACATGCTCCGAGCCGGCTCCGCCTCCGCCTCCACCTCGCGCTCCCGGGCCCCGGTTACCTGCGCAGGTGAGCGGGGTGGGGCCCGGCCAGCCGAGGTTCCGGTCCCGGCTTCGCGAGCGGCTCGGGCCGCCGCTTCCTCCCCGGTGCGGGGTGCGCTGGGGATCGACCACTTCCTCCCCGTAGTTTCTGGTGAAACTGAGTCAGTGCGGCCAGGGCGGGGCGGACATTAACCCCAAGGCCGCCGGCCCTGCCCACGCCCGCCCAGGCTCGGCCCGCCCTTCCCAGCCGAGCTTCCGGACTGCGGCCCCAGCACCCCTCGGCGTCCCCTGTGGCCTCGTTCCCCAAGTGGCTCTGAGGCTCTGATGCTCTGCGCCCCGGAGGCTGTTGCACGCCGGCTCCACTGAGTCCAGCCTCGCCGGAGGCCCCGAGCCCCAGAAGTGCAGTCCATCCTAGGAGGCCCGGACATGGCCAGGACGTTCCAGCGAAGTCAGTCCTGCGAGGGTCATGCGCCCTGGAGAGGCGGCCACTGGCTTCCCTTTCTGGTCTGCGCTAGAATTCCCAGTCCCAGACCCGAGGGTCTTGAGAAGTGACTTGTACGGGGAGAAATGGGGGAAAGCCCGATGCAAAAGATCTCGCCCTCGGGAAATCATTTCCATCTTGTGGTGGGAAGCAGTTCGGATGCTGTGTGGCTGCACCTTTGATAACCGGAACCCGGAATGCCTGCTCCAGCGACACTGCCCTTGCCAGCTCACGGAGGTCCTCTTTTCTGCCAGTGAGAAACAGGCGATTTCCCGTGTCCAGGCCTCCCTGCTTACCTGCAGTGGTTCCATTTTGTTTGAGGCCTTTCTTCATCTCAACTAAATTTCCTTGCAGGTCTGTGCGGGAGCTGAGTACCCTGTCAGCGCGCATCAGTCCCCCCATCTCCACCAAGGGGCTGCCCATGGTCACTCTCTTCCTGTGAAATGCCGTCCTTGGAAGGCTAGAAGTTGCAACCCACCAAGTAACTGAGTTAATGACCTTCACAGAACTGTGTGCTTCTTGAAGTCAGCTCATTGCTTTTCCTGAGTGAAGGACTAAAGACCATTCCTAACAGATTGGTCCTATTAATGCTGTCCCCAAAAAGAGATTCTACATCTTTTCATGATGACTTAACATACCTCACCCACAGGGAACATTCTTCCTAATATCTTACGTAGAGCACTTTATCTACTAGGTCCTGTAGCCAGCCCTTCGATCGTTTTCCTGGCAACATCCCCCAACTGCCCGAATTATGGGTGTGTTGGGTGGAATCTGTCTCCCCTTCGCTGGATTTTCTGTTTAAAACCCCAGGCACAATGGTGGACATATGCTTGGAATGAGGCAAATGATTGTGCAGTTACTGGGAAGAAAGGGTTTTGTTATGATTTGATTTCTACTTCCCCCAATACCTTATACCTACAAGAACCTTTAACACAGGAGATTATTACCTTGTGCTAACATTACATTACCACAGGTTTATCATTACAACCACCATACACACTAGTACAACAACCTACACTTACCAAGCAGTGACAATGTCCAAACCCTCTTCCTAATCACTTCCCACATATCACTCCATATATTCCAGACAAACCAAGAAAGTAGGTACTATTTTAATCCCCATTTTATAGGTGAAAAAACAGGCTCAGACAGGTGAACTAACTTGTCAAGTCATATGACAGGTGACAGAGTTAGGGGATTGGGTCCAGGCAGGCCAACTTACTGCTTCAGCACCTAAACACTGGGCTTTATTACACTCACAATTCCGACTCTAGATGGCAGCCCCGTCCTCACCTCAGATTCAACTTGCGTGAAACAAAAATTCATTTTCAAGTGGTGAGCAGCCACCGTTAGTTGAGATGCTTACAGTGTGCCAGGCATTTAATGTATATATACTTGGTAATGTTCACAACTCTGAGAATAGTTTCCACTTTGCAGAGAAGTTCAAGGTCACATAATAAAGGGTAGGAGGTAAGTCTGTGTAAACAGTGAGCGTGTGGGCTTCAGACTCACACTCCTGGGTTTAACTCTTTCATCTGCCACTTACTACTGGTGTGACCTTCCCCAAGTCCTTAAGCCCCTCTGTGTCTTCATTTCTTTGTATATGAAGTAGGGCTTCAAAGGGTTATTACCACTGTTAAGTGAATTAATACGGATAAAACATTTGACACCATGAATGCTCAATCAATGTTACTCCTCCAAAAGTGACAGAGCCAGAATTTTATCCTAATTCTCGCTGACATCAAAAACTACACTCTTTCCATTGCCTTCCGCTGCTTATGTACCAAAAAGAAAAACTACACGTGAAGGGATAAAAGACTAAGACAGTTCACCCAAGTGGTGAAAGTGATGGCATTTGAATGGTTATGGGGTAACAGTTTCTTTCCAGTTTTTAAATCATTTTCCAAGTTCTCTTTAGTGAGTGTGGGATGCTTCCATAATGAAGAGAGAGATGCATTATGACAACCTCCACATTCACCATTCTGATCCCCAAATTGCTTCTCCGTCCACGTTCTCTGGGATGCTGGCCTCACTGTCCCAGTCCCTCTGGGGATACCTGCGCCCCTGCCTTTCCGTAGGCTTTCCCTGCAAACATCCAGCCAGCTGTAGGTGCTGACAATTGCTCCCTGATAATTGCTCACATACATCCCTTCTTGTCTATTTCCACTGCTGCCCTTGTTCTGGGTTCTGTGCCAGCTTCTAGATGGACTCCAGGCCCCCTGCACACTGCAGGAGGCTCCCTCCTCCAGCCCTGCCTTTCACCTGTTCAGGCCCTATGGATCTGTGACCCCCCCCACCAGGAGCCTCTCTGGCAGTGTGTACAGAGACACCTGTTCCCTGGACTGGTTATTAAAATTAGCTCTGTGGAGCAGCAGAGAGCATCAGAGCAGTTGGGGCCTTAGTTAAAGCCCTTTCCCTAACATATGGGAAACTGAGGCCCAGACACACCTGCTCTTGATTTATTCAAAGACACAGAGCCTAGTAGGTGGCAGAGGCTACCTCAAGACTTCAGGTCTCTTGACTGCCAATGTTAGGCCCTGCCCGTGATTCTGAACTGCCTTCCTGCAAAGTATTTCCAGATGATACTGTTTTCTAATTGTATATTGCAGGCCCAAGTGGAATTGTCTGGATGAGTTCCACCATGTGGCTCATACTTCCTCTATGAACTTGGGGAAGAGAAGGCCTGGGTTTATACCTGAGGCTTTGTTCCTATTTGCCATATGACTAGTACCAACCATTGCTCTTAGGAGTGGGTGGTTCACTGAATATTTTCACCAAAAGGTAAGTGGTTACTTACCTTAACACAGCTGTCAGGTAAGGAACACTGAGTGTCTTATCTCAGTTGGGCGCCTGGTGGTTTCTACAGTAGGTGTGATGGGTTGTTTACAAAGATGGCTAGCAAAGATGGTAGAAGGGCCTTCAGTTCCTGTGCATGCACGCTGTTCTTCCCACCAAGAGGTAGCATCTATCTTTTCCTACCCTTTGAATCTGTGACCTGCCTTGGCCAATAGGACATAGCAGAAGTGTGGCCTTTGACTTCTGGCCTCAGCTTTGTGGCCTGCATTTTTCCCTGTTAGAACCAGTTGTGATGTAAAGGAGATTGACTGCCCTGTAGGACAGAGAGGCCACCTGAAGAGAGCAGCCCCTGCAGGGTGAGAGACTATGCAGGCAGAGAGAGGGGTCCAGCTATCTCCCAGTGTTCCCAGCTGAGCAGCTGCGGGACGCCATCTTGCATCCTTAGACCCAAATGAGTCCCCAGGACAAGTGAGACCAGCTGCACCTGCCAAGCCCTGCCCGGGTGGCAGGATTGTAAGCAAACAAATAGCTGTGTTTTATTTTAAGCCTTTAAAAGGCTCATTTTCCCATCTCTGCTCTCTCTGTTCCAGGTGGTTTATTATTTAGCAATAAAAACTGAAACAGGAAGATAATATATTTAGAGAATAAATTTTAGTTGTAATGATCTGAGTAAAAGCCCACTAGTTCCCTAATAATGCAGAACCAAAGAGTTTTGATAGGGAATTTGGGGGAAAATAATGCAATATTTTTCAAGGTAAGGCTGCTGTCATTGGTTTAATCTTTAGGTAAAGAAAACAGGTCCTCTCAGATACTGCTGAAGCCCTGCAAGGAGCATTTTTGAAGAATCCTACTAATGTCAGAAATGCTCACAATAGTCCAGTGTGATAGGTAGCTTCTAAATGGCCAGCAATATCCATACCTGCTGGGATTCAGCCCTTGTGTAACCTCCTCCCCTCGAGTGTGGCTTGACCTAGCGACTGACTTCTGATGAACAGAGTATAAGTGTCCTGGGACATTGCTTCCTAGATTAGGTTACAAAAAGACCATGACTAGGGAATGTAAACTAGTTCAGCAATTGTGGAAAGCAATATGGAGTTTCCTCAAAAACTAAAAATAGAAATACCATTTGACCTGGGAATTCCACTCCTAGGAATTTACCCAAAGAATACAAGTTCTCAGATTCAAAAAGACATATGTACCCTTATGTTGATTGCAGCACTATTTACAATAGCCAAGGAAGCAACCTAAGTGTCCATCAGTAGATGAATGGATAAAGATGTGGTACACATGCAGAATGGAATACTATCCACCTATAAGAAAGAAACAAATCCTACCATTTGCAACAACATGGATGTAGCTAGAGGGTATTATGTTCAGTGAAATAGACCAGGCAGAGAAAGACAAGTACCAAATGATTTCCCTAGTTTGTGGAGTATAACAACAAAGCAAAACTGAAGGAACAAAATAGCAGCAGACTCATAGACTCCAAGAAAGGACTATCCGTTATCAAAGGCGAGTGGTGGGGAAGGGCAGGTGGGGAGGGAGGGAGAAGGGAATTGTGGGGTATTATGATTGGTGCACATGGTGTGCGTGGGGTCACAGGGAAGACAGTGTAGCACAGAACAGACAAGTAGGGACTCTGTGGCATCTTACTACGCTGATGGACAGTGACTACAATGGGGTGTGTGTGGGGGACTTGATAATATGGGTGAATGTAGTAACCACATTGTTTTTCATGTGAAACCTTCATAAGAGTGTATATCATTGATACCTTAATAAAAAAAAAAGACTGTGACTTTCATCTTGCCCAGTGCCCTGGCTCTAGTGGAAACCATATGCCATGTGGTGAGTAGCTCTCCAGGGCTCTTACCTGTGCCCAGGCCTGCACCCCATTGGTTTCCCTGCCCTGATGTGGCCCTGTGGTCCTGATACATTTTTCTTCCCATCTAATCTTGGGTTTTGAGTTCCCTTATCTAGGGCAAACTTACTGGTGAATGGTGACACCCATAGGCCAGAGAGATGTGTGACATGAAATTAAATGCTGATACAAAAGAATGTAAATAAGGAGTCTCACACTGTAGATAATGGGCATTACTCATTTGAGTGCCACTGAGCTTCACAGGGGCTGTGCTGTAGTTGATGCAGAATTGCACCAATCCCAGTCTACAGATGAGGGAACAGGCTCAGAGAAGCTCCATGCATGAGCCTGTCTTTGTCTCTGTGTAGGCATCCATGAAGTTTGCGTATTTAAGTGTCCTAAGTCCATCACCATGTTCTGTTAACTAACCCCGTAAGTAACCCTCCGTCTGCCCACGTCTTGCTATGACAGCATGAGTTCTGCAGTCAAGCCCTACAGCACTGATCTCCTAACTGATCTCCTCCAGGCCTTCTGCATGCTCTAATCCTCTCTCTATTCAACAGCCAAGGTGATCTTCTGGAAATTTAAATGTGAACATGTCAGCCTACCCGGCCACCATTGCTGAACATTTTGTGATGACTCCCAGTGTTCTTAGGATCTGACTCCTTAAGATGGCTCACAGGTGTCCGTGTAGATTATCTCCACAAATTCTGCCTAATGACTCATTTTTCCCTCTCTGCTTTCTCTGTTTCAGCCCCACTGATCTTCTCTTAGCCTATTGTACTCACCATCTCCCTCCTGCGACAGGGCCTTGCATACACTCTGCCTTCTGCCAGATCCATTCCTGCTGGCCCCTTTGCCTAATAAACTCCTATTCGTCCTTCAGAACTCAGTTCAAATGTTACCACTCGCTGGGTCACACCTTTGTTAGACATTCTCATAGCACCTCTTACCTTTTCTTTAGATCACTAAATACAGTTGTAGTGTTACATTTGTTTGATTAATTGACCAATGTTTGTTTATTTTTACACTGTAAGTTCCATGAAAGCAGGGACGGTGTCTCTTTTGTATCACCAAACCCCAGTACTGAGCATAATGCTTAGCCTACTAGGGGAGCTCATAAAATCTTTGTTTAATGAATGAACAAAACCCATTGACTCTTCTGATCCTAAAAGGGCTCCCAAACCCTTCAGAAGACAGGAAACAGAAGAGAGAAGGAACTATCATAATGTCTGTTCCATCAGAGTGTAACAGGTCATCAAAGGAACAACTGAGGTTATGGGCAACATTTTGGAGGCCTCCCTACTTCTTTCTGCTCAACCACCCTCTTCCAAAGAGGGCCAAGAAGGAAGCCACTGAAGAGAAATCCCAGGACCAGCCTGGTGGGGACAGAATCTCACCAGGAACGCAAAGAAAGAAAGAGAGGGAGTGGATGTCTGCTGAGAAGGGATTCTGTTTTGGATGTCATGCTGCATTGTCTCACCTAATCCTCCCCCAAGCCCCATTTTGCATATGGGAAAACAGACACAAAGAGGCTGTGAAACGTCTAATGAAGGGCAAAGCTGAGTTTGGACTCAGATTCAGCCTTCCTCCAAAGTCTGGGCTTTTCCAGGCTATCATCCTGGCCTCCAGCCCTCAAACACCTCCCCCACGCTGTTAACTTATGGCCTAAAATTTCATCATTAAAAACTCATCTATTCACCTTTGTCTAAAGCTCTCATTTAGGAGTCAGTGTATGATGGTGGAAGTTGGTACGCTGGAAAAAGAAACTCTACCATGTATAAGCAACCACTACAAGACCTAAAAATAAATACATAAACAAAATTGGAATGTGGAAAATAAAAAGGATGAGGGAGTTAATTTTTTATCTTTCATATTGAGGAGACAAGAGATACTGCCTAAAATGGACAAATTTGTATTACACAAAGGGATCACCGTGATTATAGGAGAACCAAAACCAGCAGCTGTTGGTGGCCATTGCCTCTGGGGAGTGGAGCTGGGGAAAGGAGAGAAACTTTCATTTTTCATTTGTTTGTTCTGAGCTGTTCATTAAAAAAAAAAATAATGCTCTGTAACTTTTCTAAAAAGTTTTGAAATGTTTGTTACAAAGGACTAATTAAACGAACAAAAACACCCTTCCTTTAGAATGCAAGTATGTCTAAAAGTTAGTGCTGGATACCTGGGTAAAGTTAGGTCTGCAGGTTTCCTCTGTGTCAGGAAGGACCAAGTCCCTGGAGAGTCACACGATGAAGAACACAGCTTCCCGAGCAGTTGCCTCTGAGGACTGGGCACAGGAAACAAGCTTGATAAATTTGGCTTCTCAGGCACACAGGGCCAGACTGACAGGGGAACGCTTCTTCCTTGGCATATTCCTAAAGGCAGCACACATACAGACCCATCCAGATGCAAGAGGGTACAGGGCCCATAAAGGCTGGAGATAACCACTGGTCTAGCTCTCCCGGGCGAGCCTCTGCCCCTAGAGGTGCCACGCTGAGCAGAAACCCCAGACAGCCAGGGACTCTGCTCCTGCAGGATCTGACAGCAGCTTCTTGAGCCCATGTGGATCTAGTCCCAGGAAGGTGGGCTGCCGTGGGCTCTCAGGTCAGTATGACTCAGGTCCTGATCCACAGCTGGTCAGAGAGCCCTGAGCAGAGCCCTACACCCCTCAGAACTCAGGGGCTCCTTCCTCCCCCAAGGCATGGCACCTCTTGACCTTTGCTCATCTGCTGTTGATATCACTTTGGGCCCCAGCAACTGCAGAAAGGTGAGGCTGGGGCACTGCTCAGGAGTGCCACTCACTGGCAGCAAGGAGGCAGGAGACTGGCATTCCCAGCACCAAGGCCTGTTGATCTTTGACCCCCACCCTCCCTAAGCCTTGGCCCTCCTTCCCTCCGCCTTTCTTTCTTCCCTGCTGGCCTCTCCCTCTTTTCTCTGTCTTCTCATTCTGTTGGCACCCTTGCTCTAACTGGCAGTTTTTCCCAGCTCCTTGTTCAGGCCAGTCCTTCCATGCTGTCTTCAAGCCCTGCTTCCTGTACATCTCCCAACCCAGACAAGGACAACCCAAGTAAGAAGGTCCAGTGGGCTTCTGGAAGGAGGAGGACGTCATCCACAGACTCAGAGTCCAAGTCCCACCCTGACCCCCCCTCCAGAGTGTCCAGGTCCCGGAGACCCAGCCGGCTCACAGTGAAGTACGACCGGGGGCAGCTCCAGCGCTGGCTGGAGACGGAGCAGTGGGTGGATGCGAAAGTGCAGGAGCTCTTCCAGGTGGGTAGCATGGGGGCAGGGGGAAGGACACAGGGGCCCAGGAGAGAGCCTGCCTGCAGACCTCAGGGGGAGCGGGAGGGCTGGTGGGAGCTGCTCCCAGGGAGACAAAGCTCTGCCCAACAGGTGACGATGGGTTCACAGTCCAGAAACCTGCCTGCCTTTGGTCAGGCCTCTACCTCTAACTTTCTTCATAATCTGGGGCAGGTCTTTGTGTATCTCTGAGAGTTCCCTAATCAGTAAAATGGGGCTATGGAGCTATGCCTGTAACATCTCTGTTGTAGGACTTTTAACACTTGTGTGAGGTAGTAGGGCTATTTTTCTTTGTGTCCTCTCATCCTCAATACACATACATGTCTAGAGCTACACTGTCCAATACTGTAGCTCTCAACCACGTGTAGCTGCTTAACTTTAAATTAATAAAAATTGAATAAATTTTAAAATACAGTTCCTCAGTCACAGCAACCACATTTCAAGTGCTCAACAGGCCCATGTGGCCAGTGGCTGCCATATTGTCAGCCTGGCTGTAGAAGATTTCCATCATCTCAGAATGGGCAGTGTTGGACTAGAATGTCAGAGCTAACCCATGGTGATGGCAAACACCAGCAGCTGACCCAGCCTGGCTCTGACTGACTCCTCTTAACTCCACCCTGAGAAAAGGACGGGGCTTGACCCCTTCTCACGGGATACTTACCTCCAAATCGGGATCCTAGACTAGTAACAACCGCTGCTTCAACAGAATAACATATTGAGCACTTAACTCTGTGCTAGGCACAGTGCTCAGCACTTCACACACATTCATTCATTCAACCCTTCCCCGTAACTCCATTAGTTAGGTACTGTTTTATCATGGAGGAAATGGAGGCTTAGAGATGTTAAGTAGCCCAAGGTCACACAGCTAGGAAGCCAGGGGACCAGAGGCTGTGTCTGGTGCTCTGTGCAGAGCCTGAGCTCTTATTTGAGCAGCTAGTAGTGCTTCACACCTGACACACTTCAGAAAAATCCAGTGCCCCAGCTATACCTCAACTGACTTGAAATCTTCTTAGGCTGGGGTCTAGGCATTGGTCTTTTTTATCAGCTCCACAGTTGATTCTAGTGTGTGGCCCACTGAGACCCACTGCACCAAGCCAGAGACCAGAGTCCTTGTCCACCTACCATGGTCCTTGTTTCTTCTTCTTGACTCAGGGCTTGTCTTTTCTTTTTGGGGCAGCAAGGGCTGCAACTCTTCCGGGTAAGGGGTGGATCAGCAGCTCTCTGTTGGGGTGGGGAGGAGCGTTGCATGTGGCTCAGGCTGTCTTGTGAAGTTGAACAGGTCATGGGTCAGTTTGGTCCAGGTGTTGGGTGTTGCCCATGTGCCCTGCAGCAACCTGAGCTCACTCATGGAGAGTAGGGAGATGCCTTGAAACTGGGAGAAGGAGACACAAGCTTTCTTGGCCTGTGTCTGCTCTGACCTTGCAGGACACCTCCACTGCCCTTCATCTACTGCCAGCACCTTCCCTTTCCAGATAAGTTTCAATTTCAAATTGTGTACTTGTAAGAAAAGTCTCGTATTTCAGACACCTCAGGGCAAATCCTTTCAGGCATCAGAGAAAGACACAGCAAAAGAACCTTGTTTTGAAAAATCAAGGCAGAAGGAAAGCTGTATACTAATGAGCTCATAACATTGGAAAACAGGACATGTGGGAGGACTGCTCCCAGGCAATGACCGAAATAAAATACCTGGCTTACAGTTGCCATGGTAATTGTCCAAAGGTGCCAGGTGGTAATTCCTCTCCCAATCTCTACTCTTTCCAGCAGGAAGCAGCCAAGTGCCTGGGGAAGCCCCAGGTGGCTGGTTATCTTGGGCAGAGATGGAGGCAACACTGTCTCCAGGCTTACCCTGCTCCAGTTGTACCTTCGTAGAGCCCCTCTCGCCCACCAGGGTTCTCGGCAACAGGCCCACCTTGGATAGTTCCACTGGGAATGGTTCCAGGGTTGAATCACTAATTGTTTAGTTTAGTTTAATGGGACCCAACCTTCCTTTGTGGGAGGGCCCTACCTCTTCTCACTGAGTGTGTAATCTGCTTTGGGGTTTTCAGAGGAACTAAGTCTGGGTTCAACAGCTCCTGTTGTCCAGAAGTGGAGTGTGCATTTGGCTATAAGCAGGGACTTAAACACTCATGAATTTCTCCTATCTTGAGATTCTCACTCAACAATGTGCCCCCTCCAGTTACCTTCCCTATTTCATGTCTCCTTTACAAGAAGACTTCTTAAAGGATCTGTCCACAATCACATCCTCTACTTACCTTTCCCCTTCCTATCACCACTCAAACCACTGAAATCACTTCTCTTTCTACTACTCTATTGAGAGCTCTTGCCAAGGTCACCAATCACTGCCTTGGGACTAAATCTGATGGACATATGAGCAGACGACACTGTTGACCACCCCACAGTTTTGAAACATTCTTTTCCTACAGTTTCCATGACATTATTTTTTCCTGATGGCAGGCTGGCATTTAAATACGGGCTTTTTGACGTGGTAACATTTTAAGAAGCAATCTATTAAACTTCCAACTTTAAAAACTCATTGTCAATGAACATATGAAACAAAATTTGTTAGCTCATCTCAATATCTTACTCCATTGCTGATTCCCATGGTGGAGAGACATCAGAAGTAAGGGGACTGAGAATGGACTGGAAGTAAGAAAATGATCAAACCAGACAGTATCTGGCAGGAAACCACCACATGTAATATAGAGTTACATGTTTACCACACTTGTTCATCTCAGGAGGAGTTGTTTGCTATATCTGCTTATTTTCTGAGAATTCAAAAATACTTGAAGAAAATATTTAGATTATGATATGAGCCTATATTCTTAACTCCAGTCTGCAGTGGTAATCTGACTCTCAGTAATACACATACCTTATATTTGATTTATAAATAGTATCGTAAGTGATAAAGGTTTTTTTTTTTCTGGACTAATACTTTCTAGGCAGAATTCTAATCATTAGAATGTATCTTAATTATTTGGCTTCACCCTCCACCTTCTGGGATTCCAGTTACACTTGTTAACCAATTCATATCATGGCACAAGTCATCAAGGCTCTGTTCTGTTCTTTTTTCCCCCCGAGGTTCTTTTCCTGTGTTTCATTTTGGCTAGTTTCTTTTGTTGTATCTTGAAGTTCAATATATTGTTTTTTTCCTGTGGTGTCAAATATGCTGTTAATTCTACCTAGTAAGTTTTTCATTTAAAATATTATATTTTTCATCTTTAGATGCTCCATTTATTCTTTTTCATAACTTCCATGTCTCTCATTATTATGGTCATGCTTTCTTCATCTGCTAATTTCATTGTCTCTGTCACTTCTGGGTCTGCTTCTCTTAACTGATTTTTCTCCTGATTATAGGTTACATTTCCTGCTTCTTGGCATGACTAGTGATTTTTATTGGACACTGGACATTATGAATTTTGTATTGTTGGGTAACTGGAGTTTTTTTCTTCCTTTAAAGAATGTTTGGCCTCTTTCTAGTTGACAGTTTAGTTACTTGTGGTTCAGTTAGATCCTTCTGAGGCTTGTTTTTAAGCTCCATTAGGGTGAATCTAGAGTAGCCTTTAATCTAGGGAATAATTTACCCCCACCCCAGTAAAGCACGGTGCTTTGAGATGTATGTTTGGATGCACTTTACCGTATATAATGACTACCCCAATCAAGATATGGAACATTTCCATCTTCCAAAAAATTCCCCAAATAGCACTTACCTTTAAACAAATCAGATAACTTAGTTACTTATTATACCTGTTTTTATTATGTCTCCTCCATTGCTCCTAACATGTAGGCTCTTTGAGGGCAGGATCTTTATTTTATTCACTGAAGTTTCCGAGTTCACAGTGCAGAGTTAATAGTAGGACACATAATTGTTGAGTAAATAGATTTTAAAGGATGAAATAATCAAATGGAAAAGGTGAAATGACCAAATCTCTAGAAAAATGTAAAGGCAAATAAATATCAAATATTTAAGTTAATATAGGAAGAACCCCTTGCCCAAAAGCAAATGGTATTTGGAATGCATGTGTGGAATGGTAGAGCTAATCTAAATTTAAAAAAGACTTCTTAAATCAGTAAGAAAAAGCTGAACAACTTAATAGAAAAACGTATAAAGTGGCAGTTCTTGAAATGTATTCTGATGACCTTGGGGGTTCCCAAGTCTCTTTTAGGGGGTCTATGATTATTTTTATAATAATACTAAGATGTTTGCCTTTTTAACTATGTTGGCATTTCACTATTAAGGCAAAAACAATGGTAGCCCTTGGTGTGAATCAAGAAAATGGTGCCAACCTATACTAGTAGCTACATTCATCACCACCATGCCATTTTCACTAAGTCCTTGATGAAGCTATAAAAATTATTAAGTTCAATAAATCTTTGCCCTTGAGTTGACTTTTTAAAAAAATTGACATTATTTATTGGAGCACTTTTAGGTTCACAGCAAAATGGAGCAGAAAATATAGATTTCCCATATTCCCCATGTGCCCACACATGCATAGCCTCCCGCACTGTCAACATCCCCCACTAGAGTGGTACACTGTTACAATTGGTGAATCTATATTGACATATCATAATGACCCAAAGGCCATAGTTTATATTAGGGTTCATTCTTGGTGTTGTATGTGCTGTAGATTTGGAAAATATATAATGACATGTGTCTGCCATTAGTGTATCATACAGAGTAGTTTCATTGCGCTAAAAGTGATGCTCCGCCTTTTCATCCCTCCCTCCCACCTAGTCCCTGGCAGCCACTGATCTTTTTACTGTCAGAATCATACAGTATGTAAACTTTTCATATTGGGGTCTTTCACTTACTATATGACTCTATGATTCCTCCATGTCTTTTAATGGCTTGATAACATATTTCTTTTTAGCACTGAATAATATTCCATTGTCTGAATGTACCACTGTTGATTTGTCCATTCACCTACTGAAGGACATCTTGGTTAGTTCCAAGCTCTGGCAATTACGAATAAAGCTGCTGTAAACCACTATATGCAGGTTTTTGTGTTGATATGTTTTCACCTTACTTGGGTAAATACCAAGGAGCATGATTGCTGTATCATATGGTAAGAGTATGTTTAGTTTTGTAAGAAACTGCCAAACTGTCTTGCAAAGTAGCTGTACCATTTTGTATTCCTACCAGCAACGAATGAAGGTTCCTGTTGTTCCACATTTTCTTCAGCACTTGTCAGTGTTCTGATTTTTTTGCCATTTCAATAGGTATGTAGTGGTATCTTGTTTTAATCTGCAGTTCCGTAATCACATATGATATTGGCATTTGCATATCATTTTGGTGAGGTATCTGTTCAGATCTTTTTTAAAATTGGGTTGTTCACTTTTTATTGTTGAGTTTCAAGAATTCTTTCTGTATTTTGGATAATAGTCCTTTAGCAGATGTGTCTCTTGCAAATATTTTCTCCAAGTCTATGGCTTGTATTTTCAGTGTTTTGATAGACTCTGTAATGTTTAAATTATTTCAATGGCTATAATAACTTTTAAAAAGTGTTTTTGAAATATGATTCACATACCATACAATTCACCCACTTATGGTGTACAGTTCAGTGGTTTCACCACAATCTAATTTTAGAACTTTTTATCCCCCCGCCAAAGCCTTACAGTGATCAGCAGTCATACCTCATTCCCCACCATCACCACTCCTTGAGTGGGGAGAACCAATTCAAAGGGGAGAATCCCTGGGAGGCTGATGGGGGGCCTGTGGGGAAGTGTTATAGCTCAGGAACCCACTCTCTGATCTCTTCTACCCAGATCGGTACCACTAATCTACTTTGCATCTATAGATTTACCTCTTCTGGACATTTCTTATAAATTAAATCATAAAACATGTCGTCTTTTGTAACTGGCTTCTTTCACTAACATAATATTTTCAAGGTTCACCCATGTTGCAGCATGAAACAGTGCTTTATTCCTTTTTATTGCTGAGTAATATTGTATGACTGCATCATATTTTATTTATTTATCAGTTGATGGACATTTGGATTGTTTTCACTTTGGGGCTATTATGAATAATGTTGCTGTGAACAATCCTGTGTGAATTTTTGTGTGAACTTATGTTTTCATTTCTCTTGGGCATAGGTCTAGGAGTGGAATGGCTGAGTCAGGTGATAACTCTCTATTTACCATTTTTAAGGAACTGCCAAACTCTTTTCCAAAGCAGTGGTGCATTTTTCATTCCTGCTGACAATGTATGTATCTTTTGAAATCAAACAGACACTCCTTTTAAAGAACCCTAGCACGATTTCAGGTAGAACATAGTAACTGTTCACTACCTATTGAATGCAAGTATGAATGGGTGGTTTGAGTAGTGTACAAAGAGGGACTGAACATGGGGAATGAGGTGGGATATGGGTGAGTCTGACAGTAACTTTCACTGCAGCACCAGCGGGCCAGGCCCCTCTGAGCCCCATGTGATTCCCAAACAGGATCAGCCAAGTCCTTCTGAGCCTGAGATTGACCTGGAGGCTCTCATGGAACTATCCATAGAGGAGCAGAAGACCCAGTTGGAGGTAAAATGGGGGTTTGGCCCCTCGCCCCAGGCACTGAGGGATGGAAGCTGGGCTTGGACCAAGGAGAACCAAGGAACCCCAATCTCTGCCTCCTTGAATGAGGACAACCAGTTCAAAAGGGAGAATCCCTGGGAGGCTGAGAGGGGCTTGTGAAGAAGCGTTATAGCTTAGGAACCCACTCTCTGCTCTCTTCTACCCAGGCTATTCTCCAAAACTGCCCTCGCCCCACAGAGGTAAGGGATGTTCTGTTGGTCTGGGGTTAAGAGGAGGCCCACTGGGGAGGAAGCTAATGAAGGGGAGGATTTGAAAGGAAGGCTTAGCCCAAGGTCCTTCTCTCCTTCCCCAACTTTGGGGAGGTAGAATGGGGGGAGATTAGGGAGGGCAGAGTGGTGGGTGGGTGTGACCTCAGGTCTTGATCTCACCCTTGTTTCTCTTTCAGCCTTTTATCTCTGAGCTGCTTAGTCAACTCAAGAAACTCCGGAGACTCAGCCGGCCTCAGAAATAAGCCTTGTGAGACCAACATCAACAGCCTCAGCACTGCCAGGCCTGCCTTGAATCTCTGGATCCTGGGCTGAGAGAGAAACAACTCCTTGGGACACAGACAAAGAACATGGAGGACAAGGAGGGACATTTGGACACCCCTAGTGTATGTGCAGTCACAGCTAGTTCCTGTCGCTGGGCTTTCTGGGAGCCAGTCATGGCTGTTTCCCAATGCTTTCCTTGGCAACCAAGTGGATAAAACCTTTAGGAGCCCCAGCTGAATGGAGTGTGGAGCATATCTGTGCCGAGGGATGGGGGAGGGGGAGGGCAAAGCAATATACCAGAGGGCACATCCTGAGTCACTGGGCTGTGGCCACACACCCCATCCATCCATCCAAACAGGACCCAAAAATTCGAAGAGGAAGGTCACAATTCTGCTAGAGACATCACAATCTAACAAGGCCCAGAGGCCAAGCTGCGGCACCTGGCTGCAACACAGAGCCGCCTGGCACCTCCAACAACAGGAGCCCAAGTAGCAGAGACTAGCCTTGAATCCCAGAGGAAAGCTAATAGGAAAAACCTAGCTGGGTTGGGGGCATCTGGGAAGGTTTCACCTTCTTCCCCTTTAAATGATTCAGGAGGCCTTAGGTGGAGGACTCCTCCTTGAGCAGCTGTAGCCAGAGACAGGAAGAGAGAAAGCAGGGGCTAAGCAGAAGGGTATAAAGGGTACAGGCTGAGAAGCCGAGAGTCAGGTCAGGAAGGAGTTGCTAGAAACACACACTGGGTCTGAATGGCAGATAGGTTGGGATGGGGGCCCTGGGAAGAGGCATCCTTTGTGAGTAAGGCAGGAAGCAGGGTGTGTAATCATTGTGCATGCAGTGTCTGAGTACTACAGAGGCTCAGAAATCCGATGGTGAAGCCTAGGGGCTGAGCTGGGCTGCTCGGAACAGGATGCATAATTTGGTTCAGCAAATATTCATGCCTACTGTGTGAACAGCAGGAACAGTCCCACCTGCAGAAACTTGCAGGCTGGCTCAACCTTTCTCCTCACTGCACAGGACTGGACTTAAGCCTATTCTGCTCTTGCCATCTCTCCAAGGTCTCTGGCTCAGGGCCCACTGGGTTCTAGAGATAAGAGATGCAGGGCTCAAGGAATCAAACATACTTTATTAGATCCGCAAAGTACTGGGTAGGGCTCTGGGTCCTTGGGCAAGTTTCAAGGTTCATCCTTTGAGTTAGTCTGGCCTTTCTGCATCATGCCTCATTCCCAGTCCTGGCTCTGCTGCTGGAGGGCTCCTGACTTCTGCTTTCCTCCTTCCAGGGACACTGAAGTTCAGGAAAGAGCCATTCTGTGAGCAGTCTAGCCTGACATGGTCTTCCATCAGATACCCCGAGGCTGAGCTCAGAGGTAGCCACCCCAGCTTGTGCAGCTGCCCATAGGATTGCCTTCCTGGGAGGACCAGGGTTTCCTCAGTGCTCTTGGCCTGCATGCGTGGAACTATAGGCAGATGTCTGGTGCTCTTGAAGTTCAAAGGCATCATGGCTTTCCCTGTGGAGCAGAGATACAGTTCAGGAGATCAGGGATCACAGGGGCCTCAAGCTCTCCCAGTTCCACAGAACATTCTACCTGCCCCCACCGGAAGCAGCAGACACAGTAGAGGTCTCCATCACAGCCAGCACAGCGCAGGGTGGCGTCTTCATTGCAGATGTAGCACCAGGGGAGCTCCTCTTCCTCAGCCTCAGGCTTGAGGGCTACAGCCCGGGCCTTCAGGGCCTGGAGATGAACAGGGGAGGTAAGGCACTGGATGGGGGCATGGGAGCTGTGCAGCAGCAGTTGGCCAGGCAGGGAGGAAACTGTGGCAGTGGCTTGGGGCTTCTCTCACCTCAGGCTCTGCCCTGCAGGATTGGGCCTGGGGTTGGAGAGTTGGCTCCGCAGGGATATTAAAGCCACTTGCTTCATCCAGGGCAGCTTCTTCAGTGAGCTATGGATAAGGCAAAGAGGCTCTGGAACCAGGCCTAGCCTATCTCAAGGGGCCAGGGGGCAGGTCTGGGGCTTAGGGACAGTGGGGCTCCAGTTAGAAGAGGAGTTGCAGAGTGACTGGCCACACAGCCCCAGAGCAGAGGAAGGGTGATCAGGGCCAGGTGGGGGATGGGGCAGTGAGGCAGGAACAGGACAAGAGGTAGTCAGGTAGGGCAGGGCCAACCTGCTGAAGCACTCTCTGGATGGCTGTTTCCTCATCCTCATCGTCATCACTGTCTGGGAGGTGATAATCCTGGAGGGTCACTTGAAAAGAGAGAGATGGGAGCTTGGGAGCAAAGAGGCTGAGAGGTCACTTTAGTGGCTGTACTCTTGCCCCGAGAAGCTGCTTTGGTTTCCTGTGGCACTTGTTCCAGAGCTGAGCTGCCTCTGCAGCCTCTCTGATCAGACACTGCTCTTCCCTACCCCACCTTGTAGGGCGGGGGTGGGGTGGGAGGTGCAGGAACAGAAGACTTTGCACCTGCAGGAACTAAGGGTCCCCTGTCCCCTGATGGTTGCTACTTGTTCTTCAACCAGTGCTTTGCCCCAGTACCTTCTTCATGGCTCTGAGCAGAGCCTGACAGACTCCCAGGCACAGGACCCCTGGTGCCTTTCTCAGCCTACAGGGAGTACAGCCATTCTGAGAGCTTGGCCTGGGGGTGGGGGTGGGCCTGCCAATGGACATGAGTGAGCAGCTGTTCCCCAGCTTCTACCTCTATTAGGGTCCTGTCCCCGGAGCACAGCCAAACGCTTGGCGAGGGCCAGGATCCGCTCCTGCCTTGTGTTCTCTTCCTGCAGCTGGACAGCTGCCTCAGCCAGCAGCCTGCTATTCTCCTCTTGCAGAGACCAGGTGGCGTTCCCCTTGGAATTAGGGCTCCGGCCCCCTGGGCCACCCTGGCTGAGGCTGTTCTGCCTAGAGGCAGCTGGAAGGAGCAATGCAGTCAGGAAGGCAGAGACATTCCAAGGCCTCTCATCAGAAGACACTGAGCCCATTTCTCAACTTTTAAAAAAAATTATAGATATCAACTTTTTGTTCAGCACTAGCTCCTTGGTTTATATTACAATAAAATGAGTATTTCCTCCATCTTTCCAAATGTAAAAAAACTAGTAATCTTAGACACATTTTTTTTTCAACCATCCCCATCCCCCACTACTTGATATTTTTAATATGCTGCCCTTAGGGTGGGTGTCCCATGGTATGAGAATCACAACCTAAAGGATCAGGATATGGGGAGGCCAAGGTTCAGCCAGACTCTCTGCCTTACAGGCTAGAATTAGCATTTCCAGGGAGTAGGGAAGACAGGACATGAGGGAAGCTAAGGTCTTGTATGTCCCTAGTTGGGAAGAATTTTACCAGAGTGGGTGTGGCCCTAACATGGTCTCCTTTAGCTCAGAGTTTCAGAACAAAAGGTTTGAAATCAGACAGCTTTGGGCTCAAGTCCCAGCTCTGCCACTTAATAGCTGTGTGGCTGTGGCCAAGTTCTATAAGCTTACCAGCCTCAGTCTCTCATTTATAAAATATGGATACTAACAGTATGTACTTCAGGATTACTGAGGATATTCAGTGAGACTGCATCTCTATGGCAGGGTTTCTCAATCTTGGACACTTCGGACAGGGTAATTCTTTGCTGTGGGCGCATCCTGTGCATGTACGATGTTCAGCAGCATCTAGTCTCAGCTCACTAGGTGCCAGGGGTACTCTCTGAATTGTGACAACCAGAAAGTCTCCAGGCATTGCCAAATGGACCCTGGAGGAAAAATCATCTCTAGTTGAGAATTACTGCTCTAAGTCTTTGAATAGCACTGTCCAGTAGACTGTTTTATGATGATGGAAATGTTTCATATCACGGTCTATATTTGTGTTGTCCAAGATGATAGCTATGAGCCTCATGTGGGTAGTACCTCTGAGGAGCTGAATTTTAAGTGTTACTGAATTTTAATTACATTTAAATAGCCTCCTCCTCCTCCTTACCATCATCACAGGGAACATTCACTGAGCACTTACTATAAGCCAGGCAGGGTCCTAAGTACTTGCTCGATGCTCTCGTCTACTCCTCATGACTTCCTCACTAGGTAGGTTTTACCACACATAATTCCACTTAACAGATGAGGAAAGTGGAACTTAGGTCAGGTAACTTGCCCAGGTTGCACAGCTAGTAAGTGGCAGGATGGAGATCCACTGTTTGATTCTAAAGCCCACACGCTTATCCACTAGGCTCCCACTGGCTCCCACTGGAATAAACACTCACTAAATGGTGGCCCTTACCATGTTCATTGTTCTCTGATTTATATTCGCCTCCCAGAGGGGGAGCAGCAGGGCCTCTCCCACCTAGGGAAAGAGAGGGGGCAGGTCCCTGGGGAAGCCATGTGGAGAAGTTGCCTGGGCCGCCTCCTTCCCAGCTCTCATCAATAGCCACCTCTGCCGCCAGCTGTGTCAGCAGATCCTGGGCCTGCTGGGCCTGGGTCCTGGTGTCTGGTGGCCTGTGCGCCTGCACAGAGGAGGGAGTCTCAGTGAGGGGCAGGGTAGGGCGAGGCCATCCTGTAAGGCCCAGAGCAGCCTAGCTCTGGAGTGGATGCTGAGGAGTTCCCAAAGCTCCGTGAAAGGGGATTAATCCAGGACCCACATAGTCAGGTAGGCCTGGCAGTCCCCACAAGATTGAGGGGCCATTCCTTCCTGCCCACCCAATCCTGCTGCCAGTCCCTGTTCCTGGGCCTGGGAGCAGGCTCAGGAGGTGGGGGTGGGAGGCTTTGCCAACTCCTGAAAAGTACATAAGCATACATGTATCTGAGCTTCTGCTGGGTCCTTGTCCTAGGACCCCCTTCTCTCCCAGGCCACAGCACTTACCAGTTGGGGGTTCTGAGAAGGTCGAACTTTGCCCTGCAATGCAGCAAGCCGTGCCTCCATCTCCTGGGTGGAAGGGATGGAACCCTGGGGTTCATCCCTCAGAGCAGCTAGTCTGGCTTCTATCTCTGCCTGCGAGGGCACTGACTCTGTAATTGGAACGGGGAAGCCTTGTAAGACCCAGAGAAATTCTAGTCTCAGGAGCCTCGGATGGTATCTTTCAGGCCACCCTGTCTGCCCCCACTCACTGGGCTTGTTCTCCTGGCGGAGCCGTGCCAGGCGCTCAGCGATGACTTGGTCTTGCCGGGTCTGTCCCTGGCTCTGGGGAGTGTGGAGCTTCTGTTTGGTTTCCATGGCTGCCACACGCCTGATGTGATATGAGATAGAGGCTCTTGAAGAATGTAGAAGGGAGGGGTGAAGGCACCCACTCAGTGTTTCCATTCGAATCTAGGCATTTAGGGAGGCCTTCAAGGACAATCTTCTGTGGCTCTTGCTCATGTAGCCCTGAAGCCCAACCCAGCTGACCAGCCAGAGGGTCCAGCTGAGAGGGCCAGGCCTATCAAGAACCTTTTCTGGGGACAGGGCTAATAAGCTGTTTTCTGAGCCTAAAATGGCAGTCAGGAGCTCCTGATCTTGTGCTCATGTGACCTAGAGGCTGGTAAGAGAGTTCTGCCTTCCTTTCCCCATCCCCATTTGTTTCTGTCTCTTCAGCACTTACTTCTTATAGTTCTGGGGTGGTGACCATTTGGAGGCATTAGCAGAAGAAGATCCTCTATAGAGAAGAAATCTGGTGTCAGATGTCCTCTCATCTGCCACTCAGCACCCCCTACCCCACACATTTCCTGGGCTGACCTGTAGCCACAATGTGTAAGGCCGCAAAGGCTGACCAGCTGCCTGCTGCCTTGCTTGGCTGAACCCTCACCTGTGGTGATTTCTTACCTGGTCAGGACCTCATGGCACTGCTTGCAGACTTTCTGTCGGGTGTTCGCAGCCCGGGGCACCACTGCACTGAAGCCAAGGCAGCCGGAACAGAAGGCCCGGCCACAGTTCTTACAGCCATACTACAAGAAACATGAAGCAGGGGGATCCACCTCTCACCCACCCCTGCAGGTTCCTCCCTGGGACTCTCCAAGTACACACAGAGAGAAGACAGTGAAGTTATGACCAGCAGCTAGGAAGGAGGAGGAGGAGCGGGCCCCTAAGCCCTAAGGAGAGACAGGGATGAAAAGTAAAGCAAATCCTCAGCTCCAGTCTTTTATTCAAATCAAGTAGAGCTTCATGCAAATTCCCATGCTTTCTACCCTGTCTTCAATTCCCTTACCTAGCCCCATGCCTCAGATCACACTTCAATAAAGGGAAATCGGAGAGGACACAGAGTCCCTGTCTTCTCTGCTCAAGTAGAGATGGAGGAAGGCTTGGCTTCAGGATGGGATGATTAACAGTGGCCTCTATTTAGTACTTACTGTGTGCCAGGCACTAAGCTCATTACTTAACATTCATCATCTGATTTAATCCTCACAATTTATACACACTATTTTACTTAATCCTGACAGCCACCATTATTATTCTTATTTTTGATGTGGTCAGAGAGGTTACATGACTTGTTCAAACCAAGGTCACCCTGTGAATAAGACAACAGAGCTCCGACTTCAAAACCAGGTTTCCAAGTGCTACACGGATCTGCCTCCCTACCCTCCATTCATCATTCATCCTATCTGGTTACTAGCTTCTAGTCACAACTGAGGCAGAGGAAACCTGCAGTTTATACTGAGGTAAGTTGGTGGATCTGTGCTAAAGACAAGAGCGTCTTTGTCATGGTGCCCTGGGGACAGAAGGGAGGGTGGTAATCTAATTCAAGAAACCTGGGACGGGCAGGCTGCATGATGATGGTTTCAGAACACAGAGAGTACCGTGCATGGTGTGATGGAGAGGGTCACGGGGGATTAACTAAGACCGGGCTGCGGAGGAGCAGAGCGGAGGGGAGGAAAGAGCCGGATCCCACAGTTGGACAGAAAAGCCTAGCTTTCCAAAAACAACAGCAATGAGCCTTACAGTTTACAGGGAAATTTCACCTCCAGCACCATACTGGATTCTCACACCAACCTGGAGAGCAAGGGAGCGTTAGCCTCATTTTACAAAAATGGAACTTGAGCCTGACTTCATCAAAACCACATGGCTGAAAGTAAATAAAATAAAAGCAAGTCTACGGACTCCAAAAGCAAGTCCTGTGCTTTTCGCTCTACTCCGTGTGCTCCCTGGCCCTTTAGCTCCCGGGAAGACTCACTTCCTTCTTGAAGAGGGTGAACTTGACAGCGCAGTTGTAGCACCTACTGTCCATCCTGGTTCCAGGGCTGGCGTGGCAGGGTCGGCAGAGTTGAAATCTCGTCCGCCAGGTTCACAACCCCTTGGACCTTCACCCAGTCCCGCCCCTGCCCCGTACGCCCACTCGAGCCGGTCCTCTACGGCCTCTGACAGGGAAATCTCTCCCTGCCAGCCGGGCCGGAGAGCGGAGCCTCATGGGAGTCGTAGTTCATTCAGAAACCGCCCACATCCAGAAAGGCCGTCAAGCCTGACCAGAACACGACATTTCCCAGAGGGCTAAGTGCCACTCAGCCCTCTGGGGGCCGTCAGACCCCGTGAAGCCCCTCGCACGCTTAGACTCTTGGGGGTTGTAGTACGGATCCAGTCAGGCTTGGAAAAATGGCGGTGACCAAAGAGCTCTTACAGATCGACCTGTACGCACTGCTTGGTATCGAGGAGAAGGCGGCGGACAAAGAGGTGAGAGTGGCGACGAGGTTGGCCGATCTCGGGAGGCCTGGCGACCTTTCCCGCCTTGACGCCTTTCCCGCAGCTGGTATCCGCCCTCCACGTTCGGTCGGACCCGGGGCGAAGGGGGCGGGGGTGGCCTGACGGCGGGAGAAGACAGCCTCCCAGACCTTTCCTGGATTTCTAGGGCCTAGAGGGGAAAAGGGGGGCACAGAAGGGAGGCCCTAGCGCGGGGCACTGTGCTGTCGCTGTGGCCCTTGTCTAGGAGAGGCCGCGGGGTGAGCCTGGGTAAGGAACCTAGCCGCCTCCTTGCGCCTGCGTGGTGTCAGCCTCTGATTCCGCTTGTCCTGACTGTGGCTTGAGGTACTTCTTTCAGCCTCTCCTGAAGGCATATTTAACTCCGCTTAGAGACCAGGGAGGAAGAAAGTCCAGGTCTCAAGACTCTACGCTCCCTTTTCGTCCCCTCCTTGGCAGTGTGACCTGTGACTTTGCCATTTGTTTTCTTTTTCTCTTCAGCCCATTGACCCTTTTCAGGCAGCAGATGTTTGGGTGTTACCCTCTCGACGTGTGTTAGTGGGCCAAAAGCAGAAGGATAAGGCAGATGGCCTCAAGCTCTGTGGAAGGGAGTTGATAAAGATGCCAAGAAGTTGGACACTAGCGAAGCTGTAATTAAGATTTTGTTGTCTTCCCTTGGATTGTGGTGGTGGTTGTAGCAATGTAGGAAGGAGGCACATAATTTATTAGATGAAAATTAATGCCTACGAATGCCTCTGTACTACCAGTTTGCATAGGTTTATGGGTTAAGTGAGCTTTTGAGAAGAGGAAGTTCTGGGGCAGAAAGGCAGGGAGACCTACAGAGCCCTTGAGGAGAGATGCTGTCAGCCTGCACAGAACTGTCACCTGAAGCTAACGCAGAAATAAGAAACGGGCCGTGGGGATGTGGGCAGAGCACCAAAAACATTGCTACACCTATCTCACAAGTCTTAGAATTTAAATACAAATGATACCTATCACCTGTATAATGCTTACAATCTGCTGACATTATTCTCAGTGCTCTACGTTCGTAAATTGTTTAATTTGTACTTCATTAATAGTGAGAAATTACCTTGGACAGTTCACACCAAATCCAGTTAGTGTGTTAGAATTCTTAAGTTGGGAACTTCTGAGGAAGGCAATTGGGAGCCATTGATGTGTATATTAGAGAAGTAACATAATCAGATCTTAAAGAAAATATTCAACATCAGTGTGCAGAATGGACATGAGGGGGTGGAATGGAATCAGGTGGTGCTGTCTAGGCAAGGGACCAAGGTCTAAGCAGGTCAGTGGTTGGAATCTAATTTTCACTCAGTTGAGGTAAGGGATCTGTGAGAAGTTTATAAAAGAGTGCTAGGTGCTGCTCCTGCCTGTTAGTAGCGGAGGCACAACTGTAATACCAGGGAGAACACAGGAAGTTCCTTAAGAGGGATACAGACAAAGTGCTGTGAATGTGCAGAGTTGGCTGGGGTTGCTTCTGGTTTGGAAGAAGCGGTCGGGGAAATAGAGAAGGCATTTGAAGCCTGTGGAATGGGCAGAGTTTGGCTCTGTGGAGATGGAGGGAAGTATTCTGAGAAGGGGAAGAATGTGTATGGTCCAGTTTGTGGAGTATATACCAAGAAGAAAGGGTGAAAAAAGATAAGCCTTGGAAAATTGATTGAGCCTTTGGATACACTGGCTAGCTTCAGGGTAATGGATACTTTTTGGTGGAGAACAAGGGAGACCTAAGTCCTGTGTCCTCCGACCTTTTTTCAGTGCCTGTCATATTCTCTAGGGACACTTGGAGGGCCAACAGGTGCATAAAGTATATACAAGGAAGGCCTCCTAAACTTTGGTTGTCTGGTCATAGAGTCTAGGAGTTCTTACTTTGGGGTCCACGGAAAGCCTCCAAGAACTGAATTAATCCCTGAAATCATGTGTAATATTTTTGTTCAGTTTTGAGGAGAGTAGGTTATTCTTGCCCCAGAAAAGGTTAAGGAAGACCTGATCTTGGGCAGCCTCTTTACGTTACTGATGGTGCCCGTGAACTCAGAGAGGGTGGCTTATGACAGAATTGGGACTAGAATCCAGATCCCCTGATGCCCAGCCCGGGTTGGTGCCCCTTCCACTGTCACTCTGGCCCTGTCCTACACCATACAGCTCAGTGGTAGTAATGAGCCCTAATTTAATTTTCCTTCAGACCATTTTTCTGAATCCCAAATCTGCATATCTATCTGTCTACTGGATCTCTCCATTTGTGTTGCACAGGGCTCTAAATCTTAACTATGTCCAAAATTGAATTCTTGAACTTCTCTCTCCAATCCTGCTCCTTCCTTGAACTAATCCATCTCATTAAATGTCACCATCATTTATCCTCTCAAGCTAGGAACCTGGAGTCTTTGTTGATACCTCCCTATCCTCTCACTCTTGCCATCCAGTCTGTCAGAAGTTCTTAATGAGTCAACCTCCTAAATAATTCTCAAACCTGCTCACTTATCTCCATCTCTACTACTACTATGCCAGCTGAAGTCACCACCAACATCCATCTGAGCAGTTAGAGTAGCCTGCCAACTTGTTTCCCTACTCCCAACTTATTCTGTTCTGACCTGTTGTGACCCTCCAGTCTATTCTTCTCACAAAAAATGGAATGATCTTGATACTCTCAAAAAACCCTGTTGCACTTTTAATCAAATACTCAATAGAATGTCTTAGTTCTTCATACATGCTTTCCCACTTGCCAGGACTGTGCTTCCTCTCCTACTGTTAACCTGGGTTACTTTTACTTATCTTTCAGAACTCAGCTTAAATGGCATTTCCTGAGAGAGGCCTTGCCTATTACTCTCTTTCATCAAAGCTGGTTCTCCCCTCCTTTCCAGGGCTTATTTCAGTTTGCAATTATGTATTCATTTGTGTGATTATTTGTCTCATGCCTTACTCCTCTCTGTACTCTTAGCTCTGAGATCTGGTCCATTCACTTCTGTAGAAGTCCTTTCTCTGTACTGGCACAGAGTAGGCTCTCAATAAATATTTGTTGAGTGAATGAAGTAGTGGCTACAGAGACCACTGTAACAATTTGACTTGAGAGAATCAGGGGACCTGGGGTAGTGACTGTCTCTCTCAGGGCCTAACTGTCCTCAAAAGTAAATTGAGGGAATTGGATAAGCTCTGGCTTTGGGGTCAAATGGCCCATGACCTGTTTTTTTAATGGCCTATGAGCTATGTGTAAAGGATGATGAAAAGCAAACACAACAATAAAAAGACAAAATCCATTAAAAATGGGCAAAGGACTTTAGACATTTCTTCAGAGAAGATATACAAATGGCCAATAAGTACATGAAAAGAAGCTCAATACCGCTAGTCATTAGATAAATGCAGATCAAAACCACAGAGAGACACGCTTCACACCCATTGGGATGACTGCTATTCAAAACAAAACAAAACACAGGAAGTAACCAGGGTTGACAAGGATGTGGAGAAATTGGAATCTTGTGCACTGCCGGAGGTACAGCTGCTGTGGAAAACAGTATGGCGATTCCTCAAAAAATTACAATTACCATATGGTTCAGTAATTTCATTTATTGAGTATATACCCAAAGAATTGAAAGCAGGGACTTGAACACCCTTGTTCATAGTTGCGTTATTCACGATAGTCAAAAGGTGGAAGTAACCCACATGGCCACTAACAGATGAATGGATAAACAAAATGTGATGATTTACTCAGTTTTAAAATGAAAGGACATTCTGACACATGCTACAGTATGGATGTAACTTGCAGACATGATGCTAAGAGAAATAAGCCAGTCACAGAAGGATGAATATTATGACTCCTTTTATAAGAGGTTCCTAGGGTAGTCATATTCATAGAAACAGAAAGTAGAATGGTAGTTGTGAGGGACTAGAGGTTAGAAGTGGAATGAGGAGTTAGTTTTTAACTGGTACAGTCAGTTTTACAAGATGAAAAAAGTTCTGGAGACTGATTGTGGTTAATGGTTGCACAATTATGTGAATGTACTTAATGCTACAGAACTCACACTTAAAAGTGGTTATAATGGTAAATTTTATTTTTTGTATATTTTGTTATACATATTTTACAATAAAAACAAACACAACCAAACCAAACAAACAAAAAGAAGAATGTGTGACAAAGACCATATGGTCCCCTAAGACTTTTACTATCTGGCCCTTTACTGAAAAAGTTTGCCTATTCCTGCTAGAGTTAGGGGTACCCTCAACTCCACCTTTCTGTATGTGGAGCCAGCCCTTCTGCAAATGTTTTTTTCTTTCTTTTTTTTTTGTTTTTTGTTTTTTTTTTCTTTTGGTATCTTTAATATACAATTACATGAGCAACATTGTGGTAACTAGATTCCCCCCATTATCAAGTCCCCACCACACACCCCATTACAGTCACTGTCCATCAGTGTAGTAAGATGCTATAGAGTCACTACTACTTGTCTTCTCTGCTATACAGCCTTCCCTGTGCCGCCCCCCTACATTATGTGTGCTAATCGTAATGCCCCTTATCCCTTTCTCCCTCCCTTCCTCCACCCCACAGTCCCTTTCCTTTTGGCAGCTGTTAGTCCATTCTTGGGTTCTGTGAGTCTGCTGCTGTTTTATTCTTTCAGTTTTTGCTTTGTTCTTATGCTCCACAGATGAGTGAAATCATTTGGTACTTGTCTTTCTCCACCTGGCTTATTTCACTGAGCATAATCCCCTCTAGCTCCATCCATGTTGTTGCAAATGGTAGGATTTGTTCTTATGGCTAAATAATATTCCATTGTGTATATGTACCACATCTTCTTTATCCATTCATCTACTGATGGACACTTAGGTTGTTTCCATTTCTTGGCTATTGTAAATAGTGCTGCAATAAACATAGGGGTGCATATGTCTTTTTCAAATTGGGCTGTTGCATTCTTAGGGTAAATTCCTAGAAGTGGAATTCCTGGGTCAAATGGTATTTCTATTTTTAGTTTTTTGAGGAATCTCCATACTGCTTTCCACAACGGTTAAACTAGTTTACATTCCCACCAGCAGTGTAGGAGGGTTTCCCTTTCTCCACAACCTCGCCAACATTTGTTGTTGTTTGTCTTTTAGATGGTGGCCATCCTAACTGGTGTGAAGTGATATCTTACTGTGGTTTTAATTTGCGTTTCTCTGCTGATAAGCAATGAGGAGCATCTTTTCATGTGTCTGTTGGCCATCTGAATTTCTTCTTTGGAGAAGTGTCTGTTCAGATCCTCTGCCCATTTTTTAATTTGATTATTTGCTTTTTGTTTGTTGAGATGCGTGAGCTCTTTGTATATTTTGGATGTCAACCCCTTATCGGATATGTCATTTATGAATATATTCTCCCATACTGTAGGATGCCTTTTTGTTCTACTGATGGTGTCCTTTGCTGTACAGAAGCTATTTAGTTTAATATAGTCCTACTTGTTCATTTTTGCTTTTGTTTCCCTTGTCCATGGAGATATGTTCATGAAGAAGCTGTTCCTGTTTATATTCAAGAAAGTTTTGCCTATGTTTTCTTCTAAGAGTTTTATGGTTTCATGGCTTACATTCAGGTCTTTGATCCATTTCGAGTTTACTTGTGTGTATGGGGTTAGACAATAATCCAGTTTCATTGTTTTACACGTAGCTGTCCAGTTTTGCCAACACCAGCTGTTGAAGAGGCTGTCATTTCCCCATTGTGTATCCATGGCTCCTTTATCGTATATTAATTGACCATATATGCTTGGGTAAATATTTGGACTCTCTATTCCATTAAATGTTTTTTTCTTTTATCACAACAACCTGGGAGGCCCAAAAGTAGGCTAAACATCACCATTCATGGGAATTTCGAGTATTAGCAGTTCTGAAAAGTAGACATTTTTGTTCCCTATCCAGCCCTAGAGGAGACAGGCAGGGCAAAGGGTTGTCTTCTTGTAGGAAAGCCTTGAGTTGAGGACTGGGGTTTAGTATGGAAGGGCTCCTGGTGAGAGTGTCAACGTCCCAGGGAATCCTGTCCCCTGCTAGAACCAGAAGCAGTGAACCCCAGATTCTTAACATGCCTGTGCCCACACACATCCTTTCACAAACTCACTTTTGGGCCAGGGGAGGGCCACGGGCCTGCCAAGATGAAGAGTAGGTTATGAATCAGTACCATTTGCAAACTCAAGAGACTCTGAAGTAATCTCAGGAATTATTGCAGTGGACTCCTAACCCTTCTCCCAGTTCTGTTCTTGCCCTCTGGAGCCTCCTCACATAGCAACCAGAGTCAGTCTTTAGAACGTAAATCAGATTATGCCTCTTCTTTCCAGTGGCTTCTCATCATCCTTAGAATGAAACCTGAAGGCATTCCCTGGCCTCATGGGGCCCTCACTGCCTCTCCTGCTGGTTCCCTACCATTCTCCTCTTGCTCACTGGATTCCAGTCACATCAGTCCTGTGATTTTTTAAAAAATTTTACTAAAATAATCTTACTACACTGATAGATAGTGATTGCAATGGGGCTGGGAGGAAGGACTTGATAATGTGGATGAATGTTGAAACCACAATGTTGCTCATGTGAAACTTTCATATGATTGTATATCAATGATACCTTAATTTAAAAAAAGATAAAAAATTGTGCAAAAATAGATATAACAAAATTTATCATTTTAACCCTTCTTGAGTGCACAATTCAGTGGCATTAAGTACATTTCCCTTGTTGTGCAACCATCACCACTATCCATCTTTGGAACTTTTCTATCATCTCAAAATAAAATTCCATATTATTAAGCACTAACCCCTCATTCTCTTCTCTCCTGAGCCCAGGATAACTACTATTCTACCTTATTTCTCTATGACTTTATTCTATGTACCTCGTATAAGTGAACATACAAATACCATGTAGTATTTTTCCTTTTGTGTCTGGCTCATTTCACTTAACATAGATTTTCAGGGTTTATCCATGTTGTTGCATGTGTCAGAATTTCCTTCCTTTTTAAGTTTGAATAATGTGTCATTGAATGTATATATCAACATTTTGCTTATCCAGTTGTCTTTTGATGGACATTGGAATGGTTTCTACCTTTTGGCTCTTGTGACTAATGCTACTGTGAACATTAAGTGTACAAATGTCCATTAAAGCCCCGCTTTCAGTTCTTTTGGGTGTATACGCAGAAGTGGAGTTGCTGGATCATATGACCACGGTGTGTTTAATGCTTTGAGGCGCTGCCGTGCTGCCTACTGCGGCAGCCGCACCATTGCACATTCCCAACCAGCAGTGCCGAACGGTTCCAATTTCTCCACTTTCTCTTTAGCATTTGTTATTTTCTGGCTTTAGGATAATGATCATTCTAATGGGTGTGAAAGGGGTCTCTGGTGGTATTTTTTTCAAGCTCACCAAACACATTCCTGCTTTAGAGCCTTTACACTTGCTAGTCCTTCTGTTTAGCACATTCTTCTCCCAGCAGGTGTGTATTCCACTCTGATGCCTTACTCAGATTTCCCTGACCACCTATTCAATTTTCTGCCCCAGCACCTTTCCTGTAGTGTATATTAGTACATCTCAGTGCTACACTTTGGGTTGCACCCACTTGCTTACCATTGGTCTCCAATTAGAATGTAAAAGATCCAGAAGGACTTCTGCTATGTCACTAGCACCTAGAACAATGTCTAGACCTTGATATGTGCTCATTAAATCCTTGTTGAATGATTTGATGAATATGCATTATTATTTTCTTAAGCAGTAATACTTTGTGACAAAGTGAAATTATTAGCCCAAAATAAAATATACTTAGAAGCTTTTTCAAAATTGTCTTTCAGAAAGATGGTACTGACTTATACTCCCACTGGGTAGGTAGGAGACCACTCATCTCTCAGTTTCTAGCCCCCGCCCTGACTCTCACAGACAGTGTGCTGCGTGCCTGGTGCTTTAGCCAGAGCAGGCCCACACTGGACTTTTATTAAATCTAACTTTACAGTGTTCTCTCTGCTTCTTTTTTGTTTCATTTCCCTTTCACTGTGTGTGTTTTAGGGGAGGGGAAAAACATTTCCCAAAAACAGTATTTGACCTCACAAACTTATGTTAAGTGCCTTCTATGTGCCAGCCTCAGAGCCTGTTGCTAGGGATACAAACGTGAAGAGAGGGCTCCCTGTAGGGTTGCCCCATCTGGTCTGTTACCAGCTTCTCCATGTCTTGTTCCTGCAGTGTATCATTGTGAAATGTAGAAGTTAAAGTTGATAATTTTAGAATTTTATGTTTGCAAATCAGATGATTCCCTAGAGTGTGTGACTTGGTGTAGAAAATACATGCTATAACTAATCTTAACAAGAAAGGCCAGAAATTGTTGCATCTGCCATGTGTTGAGAATGGATGGAAATAAAAATTCAGAGCATTGGGCAGTGTTGGGAATTGTGACTGCGCCTTTATAATCCCCTTGGCTTCTTAGCACTGATAGTTAAGAAAATGGACTTTGGAGTCCAGCTGCTTGGATATTGGCTCCATGAGTAACCTAGTTTGTGACCTTGAGCAAATATTTAACCTCTGTGTGCCTTGGCTTCTCATCTGAAAAATAGGAATTATGGCAGGCCCTTGTTGCCAGCGTTGTTGTGAGGCTTGATCACGTAAGGCATTTAGCATGGTGCCTGGCACAGAGTGAACACTTCCTGCATGTTAGCTCCTGCTTGTGATCAGTGCCGTCCCAGCTTCCATGCACTGGAAATGTTAGTGTTACCCACAGCTCCCACGGCTCATGTCTGAGGCTGCCCTCTCCCCAACCCCTTCTCCTGTTCCAGCACTGGTTGACCTAACACTACACCAGTGATTCTCAAAGTGGTCAGCGTAGAAAGGATTTGGGGAAACAAAACAAAATTGAGGATCAGAAGAGTTCACTGTTCAGTTCAAATCTACAAATGAATAGAGTATATCACCATGGACAAGGTAGTGTGTGGGCATGGCGGGACTTTAGAGCTGAGTAAGACATCCCTTCTGTTCTCTAACAGGTCACACAGTATAGTGAGCAATGAGTTCTGAGGCAGGGTGAAAGAGGTTCAACAGCAGTATTTAAGGAAAATGCTGTAGGGTTAAAGAGGAAGACATGATTTATATGATTGGCAGGATCAGGGAAGACTTCCCTGAGGAGGTGTTTTTGTACAAGACCTTGAGTGGAATAAAGACTATATTGCAGCAGGTTATTAGAAGGGATCATCGTAGTCCTTTATTCTCTTCATGTTGTAGACAGGAGGATGGGGGTCCAGAGGGGTTATGGAACTTGCTTGAGATCACTGAGTGAAATGAGTATAGAGCCTAGACTGGGGCCACAGTTTAATATTTCTTCTTTGCCTGTGCAACCGACATGTTGTTCTGTCCATAATAGTCTCACATTTCATTCGAAGCCCATTGGAGAGTATGTAACACAGTGTGTCTTGGAAGTTGTTACTGGAAGAAGCTTGATAATGCATTTTGATCAACTCTTTCAAGACTCAAATTTTAAGTCTGACTGCCAGGAAAACTACCAAGGACACTTAATATTGACATTTTTAGGAAGTGAGTTGTATTATAACATATAAGTTACTTTAAGGACAAGGCTATTTTACCTGCATGCTAGGTAATACCTTTAGTTAAGCTACATATTTCTGTGATACTCTAGATTGTGGTGTACCAACACTGTTTCTTACAGAATTAAGAAGAGTACATTTCTGGCAGCAGACTCAGAGACTCCAAGAATGAACTAGTGGTTACCAAAGGGGAGGGGTGTGGGAGGGCGGGTGGGGAGGGAGGGAGAAGGGGACTGAGGGGTATTCTGTTTAGTACACATGGTGTGGGGGATCACGGGGAGAACAGTGTAGCACAGAGAAGGCACATACTGGATCTGTGGCAACTTGCTGCACTGATGGATAGTGACTGCATTGAGGTATGGGTGGGGACTTGATAATATGGGTAAATGTAGTAACCACATTGTTTTTTCATGTGAAACCTTCATAAGAGTATATATCAATTATACCTTAATAAAAAATTTAAAAAAAAAGAAGAGTACATTTCTGAGCACAGAGAAGGACTTGAAGGAACAACATGGACATATAGGTGTAGAAGTGAAAGTGCCTGGCAGGACAAGGAATGGGGCATTGCCTAGGGTTTGTTGAAGATGTGACAGGAGATGAATCTGAAAAGTGTGGTGTCTTCTCCAGACTCTAGGTGGTTGGACTCGATTCTCTGGGCATCAGGGGACTATTCCTGGGTTTAAGGTGTGCCCGTCTCAGTCCACTATTTCCACTGGAAGCCTTTCCCAAAGCCTGTTACCTCCAGACCAAGCTCTGAGGCCTCGAGGTTGGGCACCCAGCCTGGTTTCATTTGATGACAGTTGTTCGTTCACCAAGGGCCTTACCAGTACTGGGTGGGACTGGTAGCCAGGCCAGGCCCCCAAGTCTTCTTGGCATCTGGTTAACTCATTGCTGGGTTTCATTGTCTGGCTCAAGTTCTGAATTTTTGGAGTTACTTGGTTGCCTGCTAAGTCAAAAGGAATGATTCATTGTGTTTGTAAGCTATAAGCTATTCATTAGCATCCAAGATAATACCTCATACTTATATGATGCCGAATGCTTTCACATAAATTATCTCATTTGATCTTCAAGACAAGCCTGTGAAGTAGGCAAGGACTATGAATTACAACTGATAGATAGAGAAAACTAAGACTGAAAGAATTTAATTGCCCACTACAAGGTAGCTCGTAAATGCCCAAACCTGAATTTTCTACTTTTTCAGCGCTTCTTCCCTGAACCCACACTTCAGGAGCAATCGGGGCAACAAGTGATGGGTCTTGGGACCCTGGAGAACCTCACGACTCCATCTGTGACAAAGATGGAGATTGACTCTGAGTAAAGCTGCCCAATTCGGGCAGGCCTGACAGGTATTGAGCCGATCTGGACAGCCTGAGAAAGTGCAATAAAATGTGTTGGTACTACCGCAGTGCAGTTGCCATCTCAGCCGAGTCAGCATTCAGAGTATCCTCCGCCTGCCCGGCTGCACTCCCTGTGTTCAGGTGCTCCTGAGTACTGTTATTTAGTTACTATTATTTTTCTTTAAATCAGCTTAATTCTTTTTGCTGATATAAATTTTGTTTTTAAGAGAATCCAGTGCATCAAGGGAAAAAAATAAGTGAATGAGATGTAGGAAGTACCATGGCCCAAAGAGAAAAGAGTTCTGGGCCCTAGGGGAGGAGGGCAGAGTCTGGGCAGAGAGAGTGGCTTTGGGCCTGGGGCCCCAAGTCTCCAGGGGTGGTGGGTGACAGCAGGCAATGGAGAAAGGTGAGGGACATCCAGACCTGGGATATCTGACAGATCTGAGAGGTGGGGATCTACAACCTTAGAAAAGGTAGACAAAGATTTTGGCATCTGAGCGTGACATAGCAGTGCTTAGGGTAAGGTGGGAGGGAGGAGATGGGGATTGAAAGAAGGGGGTGTCTGAGGAAGAGGAGGGCTGGGGACTGAGGTGAGTAGCTGGTTTGGGGAGAGGTGGGCCGAGAAGGAGGGCAGGGCAGTGGTTGGGGGCTTAGAGGGAGTGCTGGGAGGGCAAAGGGAAGGGGAAACTCAGAGGGGAGAGCGCAGGTTTTAGGAGGAGCTGAAGAGTGACTTCAGGATGGGCTGAGGACCCAGATCCACAGGGTCCATAGGGCAATATTTGGGGAAAGAAGGTCAGGCCCTGTACATGGTCAGTCCCAGTTCTGGGCTCTATGGGGTGCTGTCCTGTTTCTGGACCATGGGCCTGGGCTAGCATCCTCAGAGAGACGCCAGTGTGAGTTTCCACCAGAATCATCTCAGTACCACCAGGAGGCCCACCATTTTGGGAGCATTGAGCTGAGGGGGCCGGTCTGGGGTGTGGCTGGCCCCCTGCTTGTGCTGAGCCTTAGAAGCAGTCCACAGTTTCTATAGTGCTGTGCACTGTGGGCCACAGGCTGGAAGGAATGAAAGGGGGACCGGTATTTCAGGCAGAAAGGACTTCTACATAGAGGCCCAGAGCTCTGTGTTTACTTCCTGCCTGTGACATCAGGCAGTCACATAGCCTTTGGTGTTTTAGCTCATGTTGGGGTTAAGATGTCTGCCTCTCCCAGGCTTGGGGAGAAATGTCTTCTATTACTGATTGTTTCTATACCTGGAACCAGGCCTGGTAATGGCTTTCTAGTGAATTCACTGGGATAGTTTGTTCATTTAGTACCTATTGTCACGAAGAGCAGCCCACATATGTCCTCTGTATCTGAGTTTGACCTGTGAGTCTGGCTTTTGAAAACTGGGCCTAATTACCTGTACCACTTACTTACCTGGTTTCAAGTTTTATTATAAGAAAGGATGGCAGCCTTTAAAAAAAATGATGATCTCTTCTTTGTAGGGCACCTTTCCTTTAAGTTACTGATGGCTGTTTTATATTCATTGGACCCCTTAATGCTGTGCTTTTTTGGGTGGGTCAAATTTGTTCCTCTCAAGAAGTGAAACTGGAGGCAGGTGGATTGTCTGAGGCCTAGCTGTCTGCCTGGCACAAAGTCCCATGGAGATGACAGGAAACCCACCTCCTAGCCCCCTTCCCTGCTCTGAGCTCAGGTTGCTGCAAGTGGCAGAACCAGTTATGGAGCTTCTGGGAAGGGCTAGGTGGCTACCAATTCATGATTCATTCTTCCCCACTGTGATGTGGGCTCTGGGGGATAACATTTAGTTCCCACTGTGGTTCTCCTGGCACGCTGCTATAGTGATTTCCCTTTTCCAGACTTGGTTTCTCAAGAGGAGGTGTTAGCTCGTAGAAGAGAAAATTGTGAAATAGTGGTCAAGTACCCTAAGGTCAGGACAGCACCCTCTTCCTTCTACTTCTCAGTGCACCTGAAGTAATTGACATAGTTGAGGTTTTCTAATTGTATTTTGGTTGAGAACAAACGAACATTTGCCCCTTTCATTCAGTAGATATTTATTGTGTGCTTACAAGTGTCAGGTGCTGTTCAGTGTACTGTTCTGGGCCCTGGGAATAAATAAAACTCCCTGCCCCCTAAAACACATTCCCCTTATTTGTAAGAACCCCCATACTTTCCTATACCTGTATGCTCTCGTTTGAGGGACAATTATACCAGCTTATGTGTATTTTCAGACCATACCAGAAAAGAAACAGCAGATTAGAAGCACTTCCAGAGAAGTGCTAACATCTGGCACAGTCTAGTAGAGGCTGACCAGGGAAGATACAGAAAAACTATAAAAAAGATTAGAATTTAAGGTCATTGCCACCTGGGGGAGCATAGGAAAAGCCCAACTCTTTGCCCTCAGTAGCACCTGTACATGTTGTACTGTTCAGTAGTTTATGTTTTGGATGATGATTGTGTGACGTGGAAGGCAGACTCAACTCTAGTGTCCTAGGATGGAGAAGCAGGAGAAAGCAGTAACATTTTAGAAAGATGTCAGGAGAAAGACCACACTTGTGCATAGTTCCAATATGGTAGAGCTTCTGTTCATCGGAGATCTTTGTTGTTCTGGTGCTGGGCCTCAGAGACAGCCTGGTCCTCTGAAACATCATGGTCTGGGCAGGGGGCTTTGGCTGGGAAGTCCCTTAGCTGTCACCTAGCTCCTCCTGTCTGTGAAGTCTCAGGAGATGCAAATGAATGTTTCCAAGTGCTAGGGAGACCAGGGTATTTATGGGAAACCTCTAGGTAAGGAAGGAGAGCTGCAAGTGTTAAGACACCCAGTAGCCTTTGGCAACTTCCTTGAGGATGGCTGCTTCAAACTTGCGGAAGCGATCCAGCACCTGCAGACTGTTTGATAGAGGAGCTGCCCATCCCAATGCCTGGGATTAGACATTCCTGTCTTTTTCCCATATCATTACAAATATCAAAACAAACCTTTTTCCTTATTCCTCTGAAAGTCCCTCTTCCTTCCCAACTTTATCATAGTTAAGGAAAACATTGTTCCATCTTTTTGCCCTGAATCCAGCCTCTTGAGCTGCTAATAAGATAGGATTATTTCATAATAAACAATATTGACACCGGAAGCTTTTTCAAAGGCCTGCTTAGGAGAGCTGTGTTTACATGCAGAGAAATTCTTAAGACAGCATCACTCCAGGAGGGCTGGGCAAAGCTGGGAATCCAGTTTGTAACACAAAACACCAAACTCCAGGCCAATTGGTTCAAAGTCAAACCTGGCCTTGCAAGCTAAAAGCCAGGAATGGGCCCTGCCCAGGGCAGGCTTAGCAGATAAAAATAGTAATAACTAGTTAATCAGGACAGTCACACTTGTCCAGCATTCTTAGGCCAGCTGGGTTTTGGTTCACAGCCACTCTGGAAGGTCTCAGGCTACCTATTTGTACCGCCTACTCTTTGAATGACAGTATTTCACAGTCCCTGGGGGCTAACCAAGATTACATTTTAGAACTGCCCTCTACCAGACTTGAAACCAGCCCTCTCCATTTTGAGAATTCAAACTGGACTGACCATAGCCCACTGTGGATCCTTGTCCATGCCTGGAGTTCCTGTCAGGTTGACATCATACTGGGCTGGTGTTCCAATTTATCCTCCTTCCCAGGAGTACATGAGCAAGAGGTTTTGAGTACCTAGTTTTTGTCAGGTACTTTCCATGGGTTATTTTGTAAATCCTATGTGTAGAGGATACTTACCTCATGTTATAGTTGAAGAACCAAAAGCTGAGTGAGATTCAGTAATTTGCCTGAGGTCATATGCTGAAGATTCAAGATTTGAAAATGCTTCTGTTAGACTCCAGAAACTTCTTTCAGTGAACCATGCAGCCTTCTATCTTAGAATAGTAGAAAGAAGCTAAACATCTCTGTTTTTTAAAAATTAACCTATGATTCACATATAGCTTTATGTTAGTTTCAGGTGTACAACATAATGATTTGACATATGTATATATTGCAAAATGATCACCACAGTCTAGTTAACATCCATCACCATAGTTACACATTTATTTTTTGTGATGAGAACTTTTAAGGTCTTTCTTAGCAACTTTCAAATATACAGCACAGTATTATTAACTCTAATCATTGTGTTATATATCATGTACACATACCTTATTTATTTTACTACTGGAAGTTTGTACCTATTGACCCCCCTTCACCCATTTTGCCCATCCATCACCCCCACCTCTGGCAACCACCGATCTCTCCTCTGTATCTCGGAGTTTTTGTTTGATTATTTGTTGTTGTTTTTTTAGATTCCACATGTAAATGATATGATATGGTATTTATCTTTTTCTGTCTGACTCATTCAGTGTGATGCCCTGCCCTCAAGGTCCATCCTTGTTAGTACAATGGCAAGATTTTCTTTTTTATGGTTGAATAATATTCCTCTGTGTGTGTGTGTGTGTGTGTGTGTGTGTGTGTGTGTATCACATCTTACATCTTCTTTATCCATTCATCCACCCTTGAACACTTAAGTTGCTTCCATGTCTTGGCTATTATAAATAATGCTGTAATGAACATAGCAATGCATATATCTTTTTGAGTTAGTGTTTTTGTTTCCTTTGGATGTATGCCCAGGAGTGGAATTGCTTCATCATACAGTACCATTTTTAACTTTTTGAGGAGTCTCCGTACTGTTTTCCCATAGTGGTTGCCCAATTTATCTTCCCTCCAACAGTGTATGAGGGTTCCCTTTTCTCCACATCCTCCCCAGCACTTGTTATTTCTAGTCTTTTTTGTAATAGCCATTCTAACAGGTGTGAGGTCGTATCTCATTGTGGTTTTGATGTGCATTTCTCTGATGATTAGTGATGTTAAGCACCTTTTCATGTATGTGTAGCCATCTGTATGTCTTTCAGATGTCTCTTCAGATCCTTTACTCATTTTTTAATCAGATTCTTTTTTTTTTTTTTTGCTATTGAGTTGTATGAGTTCTTTATATATTTTGGATACTAATTCCATTAGATAAATGATTTGTAAACATTTTCTCCCATTCCATAGGTTTCTTTTCATTTTGTGGGTGGTTTCCTTTTCTGTGCAACTTTTTAGTTGGATGTAGCCCCACTTGTTTATTTTTGCTTTTGTTGCTTTGCTTTTGGTGTCAAGTCCAAAAAATCATTGCCAGAACCAATGTCAAGAAGCTTATATTTTCTTCTAGGAGTTTTATAGTTTCAGGTCTTTACTTCAAGTCTTTAGTCCATTCTGAGTTATTTTTTGTATATAGTGTAGGACAGTAGTCCAGTTTCATCCTTTTGCATGTAGCTATCCAGTTTTCCCAGCACCATTTATGGAAGAAAATTTCCATAATTCCATAGGAAGACAGTTTCCCTATTGTATATGCTTGGCTCCTTTGTCATAAATTAATTGGCCATATATGTGTGGGTTCATTTCTGGGCTCTCTATTCTATTCCATTGATGTATGTCTGTTTTTTTGCCAATATCGTACTGTTTTGATTACTGTAGCTATGTAATATAGTTTGAAATCAGGAAGTCTGAGGCCTCCAGCTTTGTTCTTTCTCAAGGTTGCTTTGGCTATTTGGAGTCTTGTGGTTCGCAGATATTAGCATTTTTCTGTTTCTGTGAAAATTGCCATTGGAATTTTGGTAGGGATTGCATTGAATCTATGGATAGTTTTGGGTAGTAAAGACATTTTAACAGTATTAATTCTCCCAATCCATGAGCATGGAATATCTCAACATTTATTTGTGTATTCAGTTTTTTTCAGCAATGTCTTATAGTTTTAAGTATACAAGTCTTTTACCTCCTTGGTTAAATTTATTCCTAGATATTTTTTTTTTGATGCAATTGTAAATGAGATTGTTTTCTGAATTTTTCTTTTTGATAGTTCATTTTATATATTTAGTTTTGTACCCTGCAACTTTACTAAATTTGCTTATACTAACAATTTTTGGTGGAGTCATTAGGGTTTTCTCTATATAATATCATGTCATCTGCAAATAGTGACAGTTTTACTTTTTTTTCAGTTTGGATGCCTTTTATTTGTTTTTCTTGCCTAATTATTTTGGCTAGGGCTTCCAATACTATGTTGAACAAAAATGGCAAGAGTGGGTATCCTTGTCATGTTCCTGCTCTTAAGGGAAAAGCTTTCAACTTTTTATCAAGTACAATGTTAGTGGTGGACTTGTCATATATGGTCTCTATTATGTTGCGGCACATTCTCTCCATCCCCACTTAGTTGAGTGTTTTTATCATAAGTGGATGTTGAATTTTGCCAAAGGCTTTTTCCTGCATCTATTGAGATGATCATATGATTTTTTTTTTGAGAGGGCATCTCTCATATTTATTGATCAAATGGTTGTTAACAACAATAAAATTCTGTATAGGGGACTCAATGCACAGTCATTAATCAACCCCAAGCCTATGTCTCAACAGTTTCCAATCTTCTGAAGCATAACAAACAAGTTCTTACATGGTGAACAAGGTCTTACATAGTGAATAAGTTCTTACATGGTGAACAGTGCAAGGGCAGTCATATCACAGAAACTTTCAGTTTTGATCACGCATCATGAACTATAAACAATCAAGTCAGATATGATTATTCGTTTGATTTTTATACTTGATTTATATGTGAATCCCACATTTCTCCCTTATTATTATTATTATTATTTAAAATAAAATACTGAAGTGGTAGGTAGATGCAAGATTAAGGTAGAAAACATAATTTAGTGCTGTAAGAGGGCAAATGTAGATGATCAGGTCTGTGCCTATAGCCTAAGTATTAAGCCAAGCTAGACAAGGGCAACAAAACATCCACGGATCCAGAAGATTTCTCTCAAAACAGGGGGGGTGAGGTTCTAAGCCTCCCCTCTGTTGGTCTCCAATTTCTCTCCTGATGGCCCCCCTGCGACTGTGCCTGTCTTAGGTTGTTCCTCCCTTGAGGAATCTTACCCATCTTTGGCTAACCAGTCATCTTCTGGGGCCATACAGGGAGATGTAAAGTTCGTAAGTGAGAGAGAATCCATATTGTTTGAAAAGGTTAGCTTTTTACTTCTTTGCAGATTTATGCCCTGTGGCTTCTATGCCCAGCACTTGTCTTGAGGTATCTTTACCACCTGGAGGAATTATGACACTCGGTAATTTTCAATATGAGGCACTAATTCTGCTAAAGGGTTGTAATTAGGAAGGAAGAAGAAAAGCTATAGAGGTAGCATATGGAAGAAAACATGGGAAGATTGATTATTTCTTTGACATATCTTCTTGTAGAGTAACATAAGCATGTATAGGTTTTAAACTACTAATTAAATTGTGCACATACATTAACATAATAGGAATACAGCTACATAACAAAAGGAGACCTTCAATTACCAGCCATATCCAGTGAAACCAAGAAAACCAGTTAGGTATCCTAGGCATTTGTGAAAACTTATCAATGATGTGATGGGTATTGTCTAACTGAATTTGAATAGTTTGAGAAAAATCAGACAGATTAAAACAACACATTCCTGGGAACTGTTCACATCCCATGTGTTCTTTTAACAGTAGATAGTCTATAGTCGCACGATTTTGGAGCACTGCAACTTGCACTTCTAATTCTTGGTTGAGTTCTGACAGTATAGATCCAGTCTAATGATCATATGATTTTTATCCTTCATTTTGTTAATGTGATGTATCACATTAATAGATTTGTGGATGTTGAGCCATCCTTGTATCCCTAGAATAAATGCCACTTGATCATAGTGTATGGTCCTTGTAAAGTATTTTTCAATTTATTTTACCAATACTTTATTGAGGATTTTTCCATCTTTGTTTGTCAGGGATATTGGTCTGTAATTTTCTTTTCTTGTGGTGTCCTTGTCTGCCCTTGGCATCAGGATAATGCTGGCCTTATAAAATGAGTTTGGAAGTGTTACCTCTCTTCTATTTTTCAGAAGAGTTTGAGAAGGTTTGGCATTAATTCTTTAAATGTTTGGTGGAATTCACCAATAAACCCAGCTGGTACTGGACTTTCATTTGTTGGGAAATTTTTGATTACTGATTCAATATCTTTACTAATAATTGATCTGTCCAGGTTGTCTATTTATTTATGATTCGGGCTTTGTAGGTTGTATGTTCTAGGAATTTATCCATTTCTTCTAGGTTATCTGATTTGTTGGGTGTAATATTCATAGTAGTCTTGTGATTCTTTGTATTTCCTTGGTATCAGTTGTAATGTAAATACAACTGTAATGTAAATAAGTAAAATGTAATTTACTTATTTGAGCCCTCCCTCTTATTTTTGGTGAGTGTAGCTAAAGGTTTGTCTATTTTATCATCTCAAAAAGCCAGCTCTTAGTTTCACTGATCTTTTCTATTGTCTTTTGAATCTCAATTTCATTTACTTCTGCTGTAATCTTTGTTATTTCCTTCTTCCTATTAACTTTGCCCTTTGTTTATTTTTCTAGTTCTTTGAGGTGTAAAGTTAGGTTGTTCGTGATCTTCTTAACATAGGCATTTGTTGCTATGAACGTCTTAGAACTGCTTTTGCTGGGTCCCGTAAGTTTTGGTATATTTGGTATGTTGTATTTCCATTGTCATTTGTCTCAAGGTATTTTTTTATTTCTCTTTCAGTTTCTGTTTTGACCCACTGGTTGTTCAGTGGCATGTTGTGTAATCCCCACAAATTTTTAAGTTTTCCAGTTTTCTTCTTATAATCGATTTTAAGTTTCATACTGTTGTGGCCAGGAAAGATAGTTGATGTAATTTCAGTGTTCTTAGATTTATTAAGACTTGATTGTAGCCTACCATATGATCTGTCCTGCAGAATGTTCCATGTACTCTTGAGAAGAATGTGAATTGTTGCTTTTGGGCAGAATATTCTGTATATGTTAAGTCCATCTGGTCTTATGGGTTGTTTAAAGCTGATGTATCCTTATTGTTTTTTTTTTTCTGGCTTATGTGTCTATTGATGAGAGTGAGAAATTAAAATCCCCTACTATTACTGTATTGCTGTCTGTTTCTCCCCTTAGGTCTGTTAATATATGCTTTGTATATTTAGGTGCTCATATATTAGGTGCATAATATTTACAAATGTATGTCCTATTGATGGATTGACTCCTTTAGTTTTATATAATTTCCTTCTTTGTCTTTTGTTACAGCCTTTCTCTTAAGGTCTCTTTTGTCTGATATAAGTATAACTACTCCAGTGTTTTGTTTCAGTTTTGGTTTTCTTTCCATTTACATAGAATATCTTTTCCCATCTCTTCACTTTCAGTCTTTCTGTATCCTTACATCTGAAGTAAGTCACTTGTAGGTAGCATATAGATGGGTCTTATTTTTTTTAATCCATTCAGCCACTCTGTGTCCATTCAGCCACTCTGTGCTTTGATTGGAGAATTTAGTTTTTTTTTTTTTTAAAGTTTAAAACCCGTTTATTTCTCACAAATTGCAGTCCCAGTCCATCTTTCTTCTCTGCTCCAGCAGCAACCACACCAGCCTTCCCCCTCACCTCTCAGGTACAGATAAGCCCTCTGTTGCCCAGGTAATCACCCATTGATATGAAGATGAACTTCATGCACCCCTGAGGAAAGATGCAAATGCACAAAAGCCATACTTCTTTCCACCTCTGAACATCTATTGATATGCAGGTATATTAAAGCCAGGCAAGATATTCTGGAAATGCTACAATTTTACCCACAATCCACCTTCCAGAAATCTCGCCTTAACGATTTCTTCAATCCCCCTCTTCCGAACCAATCTAGTAACATGCAATAGCAACAGCAATAAAATCTTGATAATCCTCAAGCCAGAGGATTCAGCCTATGGAGATTAAGTAAATGTACTTTACAGCACAATCTCTCACTAAGCACAAAATACGTTTCTACACTTGTTTACTCATTCCTAACAATCATGCTAGATTGCTCACAAAACTTTCACCAAACATTAGACAAAGTCAAGCCTGTCTTTAAACATTATTTTCTTAACAACAGCAACACAATCACAATTCTCAAGCCAGAGGATTCAGCTAGGTTCAAAGTCCCATGCAGATTAAGTCCCAAACTCGTACAACAGAAACACAATCATAATTCTCAAGACAGAGGATTCAGCTAGGTTCAAAGTCCCATGCAGATTAAGTCCAAAACTCATCCATTCTAGCCATCACGCAGCAGCTGCAGCCAGGGAGCGCATCTAGGACACAAAGACCTTAGAAGGAAATAACAGTGATTGTCGAGGGGCCAATTTGCTGTTATTACAGGAATACACAGAAGGCCAGCTTCCAGGCCTTTTCCCCAAGCTGCCAGAAGAACCAGCCATCGCTGATCCATGTGTTGAAATGTCCAGGGCCATGTCCATTTTACTCCTAATTGCTGCACCCATCCTTGCAACACATGTCCACTAAAGTGGGTACCTTGATCACTCTCAGTAACCGGCGACCGACCATAGGCTGCAGAGAGATGCTCTAGGCCCCTCTTGGTGATTTGCTAATCTGCACAACATGCAGGCACTCCTTCCGGGCTCGGCTGACTTCTTCAAAGGTGAAAGACAAGCCACACCGATGGGTCCACATTATCTTTTGAGGTGTCTGTGCCATGGCACTCTGTGGCCTTTGGGTCCAGTCTCGCACCCACCCCACGATGGGATAGGAGGTTATTACCTTGGTCGGAGCTGTTCCGGCGATGTGCTCTGTAGCCAGCAAGGCATGGTACACAGCAGCCAGTTGCTTCTCTATCAAGGTGACCCGGACCTCTGCTCCTTTCCATGGTTGTGGCCAGGCTCTGGCCGGCAGCAAGAGCAGCAGTAGTGGCAGAAGCAGTAGCCTTAGGCTCGGGCTACGGGCTGGGGTCGGCGTGGCCAGCAGCAGTGGTGGCGCCTCCACAACCACACGAGTGTAGACACATGTCCCTTGGCGTGAGCGCTGCTTCTCCCCATCATTTCTAGGTGATGACAGGGTTCTTATTTGTGGAGCCGAAGAATGAGCTTCACAAACAGTCAAGGTAGGAGAGCAAGGTATAGGCTTTTATTTAGAGATAAAGTGAAAGGACAGAGCTCCGGCTCATGCCAGGAGGGGACAAGAGAGTCCCTCTTGTTTGTTTTTTAACAATTTTTTTCTTGACTTGAAAAGTAATAAAAGCTCATTATAAAAAGTATCCACTATAACCCTCTCTTTCAGGGATATTTTATATTTTCATCTGGCAAAAATGAGCTCCCCGCTTGGTCTTCTCTGACACCGCCCTGTTAAAGGTGCTTTGTTACAGGGAGAGAGAATGAAGTCTAGGTTTCGCATTTGGCCTTTGTTGGCATGGGTGGGGTGGGGGCCATAGTTTTTTCTATGGTATTTGGCTGGAGTAAAATAGTTATTGTCTGAAATAATGGTTGCATGTTTTTTCATTGAATGGAATTTTAGTATCATAATTAACCCCTTATTATGTCATAGTTTCCTTATTTGTAAAATGAAGATAATAACAATTTCTACCACATAGGGATGTTTTAAGGGTTAAATAAGTCATTACATGTAAAGCAATTCAGACAGAGCCTGCCACATTATAAGCAGTATAAGTGCTAGCTACAGTTTTTGTTGTTGGAATGTAATGATTTCTAAGTTTACTGTAAATAATGCTATCAATGAAAAGCAGTGTTTATAAATATTTTTTCTAGAACAGACTCTTAGAAGATGCCTTGCTGGATCAAAGGGCCTGCACTTTTCAGAGCCTCCAGATACGTATGGCCAGATTGCTTTCAGAATTATCATGGATTCAGTTTACATATTTACCACAAAAGCTACCAATGTTAAATGCCATGGTTTTTTTTTTTTTACTTGCTGATTAATAAGTGAAAAAAGACTTAATTTTTGTGTGTGAAACTGAATATTTTTCATGGTATTAAATATTTATACTCTATGAATTATCTCTTCATGTTCTTCCCCTATTTTCTCACAGTGTTTTTTTCTGTATGAGTTCTTGATATAGCAAGGATTGTGTTGTCTGCCATATTTCATGCAGATACTCCCTCAGTTTTCATTTTCCCTGTCTTAAGTTTATCCATTTTTGACTTAGAAAATTAAATTTTTGTCATTGTAAATCCATTTATTTTGCATATGTGTGCATGCATGTGTGCTTGTGTGTATGATTTCTTCTTTTGTTTTAATGATTAGGAATATCTTCCCAACCCTAAAAGCAGATTAAGAGTTCCATAATTTTATTTCTTTTAGTTTCTTTTCATTTTGCTTTTTATATTTAGTGTTTTTTCTATGTGGAATTATTTTGATATGTTTTGAGAAGAAGATCTAACTTTTCCCAATTTTTAAAAATTAAAATTGTTAATATACAATCTTATGTTGGTTTCAAATGTACATCACAGTAGTTCAACAGTCCCTGTGGTCAACCTATATATTGTGATTGCTAATTATTGTGCCCTTTTACGCCCCTCCCCCACCCTCCTACTCTAACCTCTCCCCCATGGCAACCACTAGTCCCTTCTATAAGTCTATAAGTCTATTCCTATTTTGACCCTTCTGTTTTGCTTTGTTTTTTTCTGCTTTTTTTTATTAAGGTATTATTGATATACACTCTTATGAAGGTTTCACATGAAAAACAATGTGGTTACTACATTCACCTATATTACTGAGTCTCCCACAAACCCCATTGCAGTCACTGTCCATCAGTGTAGTAAGATGTCACAGAGTCACTATTTGCCTTCTCTGTGCTACACTGTCTTCCCCATGATCCCCCCCACACCATGTGTGCCAATCGTAATACCCCTCAATCGCTTCTCCCTCCCTCCCCACCTGCCCTCCCCCACCCCTCCCCTTTGGTAACCACTAGTCCCTTCTTGGAGTCTGTGAGTCTGCTACTGTTTTGTTCGTTCAGTTTTGCTTTGTTCTTATACTCCACAAATGAGAGAAATCATTTAGTACTTATTTTTCTCTGCCTGGCTTATGTCACTGAGCATAATATCCTCCAGCTCCATCCATGTTGTTGCAAATAGTAGGATTTGTTTCTTTCTTGTGGCTGAATAGTATTCCATTGTGTGTATGTACCACATCTTCTTTATCCATTCATCTACTGATGGACACTTAGGTTGCTTCCATGTCTTGGCTATTGTAAATAGTGCTGCAATAAACATAGGGGTGCATATGTCTTCTTGAATCTGAGAACTTGTTTTCTTTGGGTAAATTCCTAGGAGTGGAATTCCTGAGTCAAATGGTATTTCTATTTTTAGTTTTTTGAGGAACCTCCATATTGCTTTCCACAATTGTTGAACTAGTTTACATTCCCACCAGTAGTGTAGGAGGGATCTCCTTTCTCCACATCCTCGCCTGCATTTGTTGTTCTTAGTGTTTGTGATGCTTATGTTTTGCTTTGTTCTTATACTCCACAAATGAGTGAAGTCATTTGGTACTTGTCTTTCTCTGCCTGGTTTATTTCATTGAGCTTAATACCCTGTAGATCCATCCATGTTGTTGCAAATGGCAGGATTTATTTTCTTTTTATGGCTGAATAATATACCGTTGTGTTTATGTACCACATCATCTTTATCCACTCCTCAATTGATCACCACTTAGGTTGCAATATCTTGGCTATTGCAAATAGTGTGACAATAAACATAGGGGTGCATATATCTTTTCAAATCAGGGATTTTGTTTTCTTTGGGTAAATTCCTAAGAGTGGAATTCCTGGGCCAAATGGTATTTCTATTTTTAGTTTTTTGAGGAACCTCCACACTGTTTTCCACAGCAGTTGCACCAGTTTGGAGTCCCACCAACAGTGTAGGAGGGTTCCTGTTCCTCTGCATCCTCTCCAGCATTTGTTGTTTCTTGTCTTTTGGATAGTGGACATTGTAACTAGTGTGCAGTGATATCTCATTGTGGTTTTAATTTGCATTTCCCTGATGATTAGCAGTATGGAGCATCTTTTCATGTGCCTGTTGGCCTTTTGTATTTCTTTGGAGGTGTCTCTTCAGTCCTCCACCCATTTTTTAATAGGGATATTTGTTTTTTGGTGTTGAGGCATATGAGTTCTTTATATATCTTGGATGTTAACCCCTTATCAGGTGAGTCATTTATGAATATACTCTCCCATATTGTACGATGCCTTTTTGTTCTGCTGGTGGTGTCATTTGCTGTGCAGAAGGTTTTTAGTTTGATGTAGTCCTACTTGTTTATTTTTTATTTTGTTTTCCTTACCCAAGGAGATGTGTTCAGGAAGAAGTTGCTCATGTTTATATTCAAGAGATTTTTTGCCTGTCTTTTCTTCTAAGAGTTTTATGGTTTCCTGACTTACATTCAGATCTTTGATGCATTTTGAGTTTACTTTTGTGTGTGTAGTTAGACAATAATCCAGTTTCATTCCCTTATATGTAGCTGTCCAGTTTTGCCAACACTAGTTGTTGAAGAGGCTGTCATTTCCCCATTGTATATTCATGGCTTCTTTATCATTTATTAATTGGCCATATATGAATGGGTTTATATCTGGGCTCTCTATTCTGTTCCATTGACCTGTGGGTCTGTTTTTGTGCCGGTACCAGATTGTTTTGATTACTGTAGCTTTGTAGCAGAGCTTGTAGTCAGGGAGCATAATGCCCCCAGCTTTGTTCTTCTTTCTCAGGACTGCTTTGGATATTGGGGTCTCTTGTGGTTTCATATGAATTTTAGAACTATTTGTTCTATAGTTCATTGAAGAATGTTATTTTGATAGTGATTGCACTGACTCTGTAGATTCCTTTGGGCAGGATGGCCATTTTGACAATATTAATTCATCCTATCCATGGGTTAGATTTCCATTTATTGGTTTCTTTAATTTCTCTCATGAGTGTCTTGTACTTTTCAGAGTATAGGTCTTTCACCTCCTTGGTTAGGTTTATTTCAGGTGGTTTATTCCTAGGTAATTTATTCTTTTCGATGAATTGTAAATGGAGGTTTTTTCTTGATTTCTCTTTCTGTTAGTTTGTTGTTAATAATAGGAATGCAACAGATTTCTATGTATTAATTTTGTATTCTGTAACCTTGCTGAATTCAGTTTTTCTGTAGTTTTTTGTGGAGTCTTTAGGGTTTCCTATGTATAATATGTCATGTGCAAATAGTGACAGTTTAACTGAGGAAGATCTTTTTTTTCACTCAGTTTAATAACTTTTAATAATGCTTTTTACCATACAGTGAAATTTACATTTTTAAATTATTGTTTGTTTCTTGGCCAGGCTTATATGTTCCATTAATCCTGGCGTGGTGCTTTTATGATACACTTCACTAGCTGATAGAAAATGTTGAGGTTTAAGTTCTTTGGGCTTGGAAACCCGAAAAGCCTTCTCAGTCATTCATCCTGGTTCATTACCCTTGAACTTAGAAGGCTCTCACACCTGACCCTGTTCAATATGGGGCTTCCCTTCTAATTGTTCTACTCTGTTTTATGCATCACACATACCTTGTGAATCACATTCATTTTCTTATGTTTTCAGTATCATACTTGAGTTAACTTTAATATTCTTTAATCTTTGTTTTCTCCTCTTCTCAGTCCAGTTTGCATTTCTTTGCCTAGGTATATGCTGTCATTCTCTAGCATTTCTTCATCCCAACTTTGTGACTTTTCTTTGGTTGAAGTTTTTTAATTAACCAAAATATCCTTTGACAAAAACATTATTTTATTTCCATGCCTTAAGCAACCATGTCTCTGTCTTTTTATGTCATTTTCTCTTCTCAACACCTTTTCCTCATTAAACCTTTCTTCAATACCTTTTATATTTCTCCTCTCAGCTGGTCTGGGGCCTGAAGTTCCAGGCTCTTTCACACCCTCTGTCTTGAATGGCCTTTTGGCTCTCTGTTTGGAGAACAGACCCAGCTTGGAGGGACTTCTCAGACCCTCCTCTGGGAAGCCTTCAAGGCTAATATTGGACACTTCCTTCTCTGTGTTTCCATTCTTATAGACCATTCTTAAAGCATTTCATGCATGTAATGTAATTCATGTTTTCATGGCCATCTTCCTGCTAAACAGTGTCCTTCCTCTTCAGTGTCAGGAAAATGCCTGATTTTTTTCTGTATCCCCAACTCCAGCTCAGCCCCTGCACACCATAGATGCTCCGTAAGTGGACCCAGGAGGCAGGGTAGAAGCTGTGCCGTACTAAAGGGCTTTCAGATTGCTTTTCTCCTATGCTTAGATATCTCTCCCTGGAATGAATACCAGCCTGACCTTGAATTCCTCACCTCACTTTTCTCCCTGCTAATCCAGCCAGTGCATGAGACTAGTAAATTTTTCCTATAGGATCTTGAAACACAATGTTCAGCCCATTACACATTTAAAGAGTGGTTTGGAAATTGAGGACCAGGCCAGGCCTTGAGTGAATGGGGGTTCAGGATGCATTAAGTTGATTGGGGTCATTGTGTTTGGTTGTAGATGTTAGGATTTTGGGAGGCTGGAGGGGTGGGGGCAATAAGATGGGGTCCACCCAGATGAGGAGTGAGGTAACCTAGGTCTGGTTATGTTATTAATTAAAAAAAATCTGATGGGCTGTTATAAACATTTGTCAAAGGAACACATTCTATAAAGAGAATCGATAAGTAAATAATATATGTAGATTGAGTTCCTATTTCATAATTAATTTTTCTCAGTTTGAACAACTTTGTTTCCCTATTTAAGTAAAAAAAATTTTCTGATATAGATCGTCCAAAATAAATTATAAAACATAAAACACTATTTAATATCATTCCTTTTGAATCAAATCCATAAAGTCCAAGAGAGAAAAAAATTGAAGGATGAACTACCACCCAAACCACCCCATGCTCCTTTTCTCTTGCTTTCTTACTGATCCTTTTCTCCCCCATCTCCCGTTTACTGTCCCTCTTAGGTTTATAAAAAAGAAAAACACATAACACTTATAAAGAACCTCATGATACAAGAAACTACGTTCCACAAAACACCCGACATCAGCAAGGCACGCCTACTAGTCCTGGTCCTGAGGAAGCTCATGCCCAGGGCAGCGTTGCTAGTTAAGGTGACTGACACCTTCTTCTCCCTGCCTCTTCTCACCCATCTCAGAGAGGGGGCTGAGGTGGGATCAGCGTGAGAGGTGGGGGTAGAGAGGCGTAGACAAAGCCCAGAAGACGCCCGCCTGTTTGTTGGGCTGATCAAGGAGGAAGGTTGAGAAGGATACCCACCAGCTGATGTCCGAACTGTGGAGAGAGGGCTGGGGAAATGGGGAAAGAACTTTTGTGCTTTTTCTCTCAGTTTTTTGTATTGCTTACTAAAGAAACAAAAGACCCTAAAATATGAAGAATATATAGTAAAGCCTTGGTTAAAATAAAATGAGGACGAGGGCCCAGTGGAGGCAGCAAAAGAAAGAGGAAGGGAGCCAAGACGAATGATCAGGAGCTCAAAGTTGACATTTCAAATGTAAGACTCCATCTCCTTCCCTTATTATTATTTTTTTAATGGTGAAAATAGCTGGATTTTGTTGTAATTTTCTAATGGTGAAAAGCTAGGTTGGGGTCCAGGTGAACATAGGTGGACAGTTGGTAAGTTGAGAGGGTAGGGAGGCATGTCTACACCTCACCGCTCAGGGCCTGACCTCCCAGTGCTGCTTGCTTCCTCTGGCTCAGCCTGGAGAGGAGTCCACGGGAGCCGGGAGGGCCTGGCCGCCCTGGCCTGCAGGGTGTGGTGCTGGCTGTGGCCCAGCAGGGGGCAGCACACCCCAGAGGGCCTGGGCTGGGAGGTCCTCTGGAGGCCGGCACTTGCCTACAGGCCCTCCCCAGGCTGGGCTGGCTGCTTGCCTGCCTCTGAAGGGCCTTATTTAACACACTTTGGATAGAAGTATTTACTGGTTCTGTCTGCGAAGCCTGGAAAGCCAGTCTGTTCAGCTGCTCAGGAAACTCTGGGTGTGGAGGCTCCTCCTCCCAGGACGTTTGAGCAACTGCTAAGGTGCATGGGCAGAGGTGAGGGCAAGGCATCGGGAGGCAGAGGGCATTTTGTGCTCCGCTGTCCCTGAAACAACTGAATGGGCAGTATATGAAAGAGGATCTTGGTAGCCATGTTTGTTTATTTTTACTAATACGAGAAATACTACTTTTTTTCTTTTTAATTCTGAGATGCAAAGATAAAAACTAACAATGGACAATAACCTCCCCACCAAGATAACCCCCGTTGACAATAAAAAATGATAATAAACTAAGACTTGTTTATGGTTTGAAAATTTTATCTGTGAGAGGAATAAAATGAGAAGGAAATGTTTCCCGCCCCACCACCTTCAGCCGTTCTGCAAAGGAAGCCACTGTACGTTTCTTATGATTGCTTTGCGAAGAAAAAGGAAACAAAGGCCATGTGTATGCCCAAGTGTCTTTATTTATATTTCTTTTTAATTATTTATTTTAGACCCAGAGTAACCATATTGCATATATTGTTCTTCTAAGCCTTGTTTTTTTTCACACACTATACCTTGAAGATGTTAATTTTTTTATTGAGGTATAATTGACATCCAACATTATGTTAGGTTCAAGTGTACAACATAATGATTCCATATTTGTGGCACCTGTTGCTGTTGGTAGTGAGATGGCGCGGCTGGCAGTTAGTAGGCCTGGCTCCTGCCGGGCAGCAGCCGGCTCCCTCTATGGCCTTTGCCTCCTCCACTGCAAGCCTCTTCAGTGGCTGGGAAGGGACTGTCCTGGTGTGGGGAGTCAGTAGCTTCTCTTTTATCAATAGGGGGCATTCTCTGGATTTCCCTTGTCACTTCAGCAAGGTTTTCCTGACCATCCTGGGGTGAGAGAGTGAATAATCACGTCTTCTGACTCCTCCAGGTGAAAAAGGCATACAGGCAGAAAGCCCTCTCCTGCCACCCAGACAAAAATCCGGATAATCCCAGAGCAGGTGAGACTCTCCTAGGCACAGCAGTGGTGGTGGTGCGGGGGGTGGTGAGGGCCACTGGTCTGGGCCTGGGCTGCCCCCCTGTGAGTGCCGACGCACATGGCCTGGCTTCAGGTGTGCTTCACACACTAGGGGCATCTGGTCAGTTGCTGAAGTGCCCACCCTTCCTTGCTGGTCCATATCTGCCAATGTTGGCTTTTCTGCCAGGCTATGGCTTCCTTGAGGTGCTTTTTGGAGGGAGCACACTATCCCCAAGTCTAACTTCATTTTCCTCCTCTCTCTTTGTGATACTTATGTTTAGCTGAACTCTTCCACCAGCTTTCTCAGGCCTTGGAGGTGCTGACCGATGCCGCAGCCCGGGTAAGTGCACCCCTGTCTGAACTGTCCCCCGTGGTGAGAGCCCACGGTGGCACTTCAGCCTTGGTCCTCTGTACTCTGGCCTTGCTGTCCCAGCCTGGAGATGTGGTCACCAGGCTGCCTCCTGATGGCTGTGGGGCTGGGTGGCAGGGCCAGGAAGATGGCTGGGCCCTGAGCCTGTTATGCTCTGGCTGACGGCTCCTCGGTGCTCCTCTCTCCTCCCAGGCTGCATATGACAAAGTCAGGAGAGCCAGGAAGCAGGCAGCAGAGAGGACCCAGAAACTTGATGACAAAAGGAAGAAAGTGAAGCTTGGTAGGTGACAGTGCGGTGCTGGGTGGCCTGTGGGGTCCCTGGGTCATTTTCATGCCACCCCCTCACCTTTCTTCCTGGAGCTTCAGGTCCAGCAACTCAAAGCTTTTTGGTCCTGGCTCTGGGCAGAACCCTGCTCTCAGGGTGGATCCTAAAGGACACCCTTCAGAAAAATAACAATGATTAGATTTACTGTTAGGAAAGCATTGTGACAAATGTTTTACTGTGTCCTTTAATTATCACAACTATCCAAGGAGGTGGGTATTGCTAAAGCCATTTTATGTGGACAAAGAAGCTAAGGCACAAAAGGATAAGAACTTGCTGGAGCTGGGAGCTGAGCCCACACAGTGTGAGTGAAGTCAGTGTCCTTGTTGCTAAGCCTTCCTGGGTCTTTTTGATTTCCAGCCTCATTTCAGCACAGAGCTTTCACTCTGAGAAGTTCCCTCAGAAGAAGCCAAAGAGGTCCAGGCATTCCTTTTTTTAGAAAAACAGCTTTATTGAGGTTTATTTTGTATATCATAACATCCACCCATTTCAAGTATAAAATTAAATGGTTTTTAGTAAATTAAACAAATGATTGTAACTATGACTATAAATTCATATTAGGACATTTTCATTACCCCCATAAGATTCGTCCAGGCATTCTTTACTCAGTTTTTCTCCTGTTCTTGTTTGTTTGCTATCTATATATTTTATATGTACAAACACCATTCCAATACATCCATTTCTCAAAAACAAACCAAAAAAATGGGAGGTTGTAGGTAGATAAAGTGTACAGAGAAGAAAGCAGTGAGTCCCAGGCTGGGGAAAGGGTTTGTCATGCCAGCTGGCCTGTCACAGTACCATGAGCAAGTTTCTCTTGGAAGGTGGGAAGGGCTCCGGGATCTGGGGTGACTTCCTCACACAGTCTGCTGCCCCTGTAGGAGCCACTGTAGCCGGGACCACAGTGCGGCCTGGTAACCATGAGCTGAGGGGGAGGTAGAGGAGACAGTGGGCCCTTGAGCTCCGTGGTGGGAAAAGCATCAAGCCAAGGCCAGGTCCCAGGTGCCAAACCACAGAAACAGGCCAGCAGCTCCGCCTGGCCCCAGCCTTCTGACAGAAGCATCTACCCACACCCTGTTTAGTGATCAGAGAACCAGCTTGGTCAGTGTGAGCTGGTTTAACCCTTCCAGACCCTGGCCACTCAGCTGGCAACTATACTTCCATGCTATGACTTTGCTCAGTGGGAGTTAACTTGGGACCACGTAGGCATGGAGGGAGGGGGCAGAGTTACGGTTTCATTCTGTGTGAGATTTTGGAGATGCAGCCAGAGCTGGACAGGCTGCGGCCATGTGGAAACTGCTTAGACCAGACATTGGGCCATTCAACCCTTGTGCTTAGATCTGGAGGCCCGGGAGCGGCAGGCCCAGGCCCATGGCAGTAAGGAGGGAGAGGAGAGCCAGAGCACCAGGACGCTAGAGCAGGAGGTGAGCATGCAAGCACACTGGCCTGTGGCCATCTGCAGGAGGAGGAGAAGGTGGTCAGATGTGGCTGCCGTGGCTGGGGAGGGCCTGCTTTTCCACCTTCCTCTCTGGGATCTAGGTAATCTGTCCCACCTCCAGGTCGCTGAGCCCTAGTTTGCAGGTGGGGCCTCCCAGGGACCTTTACAAGGTGAGCCAACCTGGAACTGGATCTGCACAGAACTGTCACCCCCCTCAAACCCCGCTCTGCAGATTGAACGCCTTCGAGAAGAGGGTTCCCGGCAGCTGGAGGAGCAGCAGAGGCTGATCCAGGAGCAGATACGGCAGGAACGGGAACAGAGGCTAAGAGGTGAGCGTCCATTGCCCCCACATGCCTCTCCAAGGCAGCTCTGGACGTCCAGAGTGGCCACGCTGGCTACCTACTGGTGGAGTATCTGTAGAAACTTGTATCTGGCAGAACCCTAGAGGTACCCCAGTCAGACACACATCACCTGTCCCTTCTTCCTGCCAGTTCCCTGGGACCTGTTTGTTTTAGTTCTAAGCAGAGCTGGCTCTATTTTAGAGCAAATCACCAAGGATAAGGCTCTGGGCTACTTGGTTTCAGTAGAGCTGTGAAATCTGTACCTCCGCCTCCTGCCTCCAGAAGGTGTTCACAGCCCTTGGATGGCTAACTGTAGCCTTCAGCAGGCAGGTGGGCAGACCCCCCTGGGGTGGCAACCCCATGACATGGGGGTAGGACTGCCTCTGCCTTCCCCACCAGGCTCCTCAGATACTGCCCTTGGTCAGGAGTGACCTTTACTAGGTCCTTCAGCTCTGGGCTGTGTCTCCTTTGGGAGAACCTCTACACGGTCTAATTTTTGCCAATTTTCCCAAATTTTCTAGGAAAGGCAGAGTATCCTGAAGGCAGAGGAACCCCCAAGCTAAAGGTGAGCCATGTGGGGTCTGTGGTCTACCTCACACTACTTCTCTCAGCAAGAATGGATGCCTGCTGTGGCTCACAGGATTTTGGCTCTGTAGGATCTGTGCAAGCCTCCTTCCATCTTCCTGCTGCCTGGGCAGCAGGGTGGCCTCTCAAGCTTGCCGTGAAAGGCTGCTCTTAGCCCTGACATTTGCTAGCTGCATTCTCCAGAGGCCCTCGAAGGAGAATATCTTGAGGCTGGAGTATGGCTGCTGGTGAGCAGGCCACACTGCCCATTGTTTTCAAGAGAAACACATCTGTGCTCCCTAGATTGCAAGTAACTTGAAGACTAGGGGTCTGTCTTCTCAGGCTGCAAAACTTAGGTGTGGGGTCTGGTACCATTCAGGCAAAGGGCCATGTTTAATGCGGACATCCACTGCTGTCTTCTCAGCTAAAATGGAAGTGCAAGGAGGAGAACGGGTCAAAAGGCGGCTACTCCAGAGATGTCCTCCTGCAGCTTTTTCAAAAGGTCTGCCCTGCTGACTCCCCTCTTTCCCATCATCTCAGTCCACATTGCAGCCCAAACCCCAGGACCTCCAAGCCTGAAGTCCCTCTAACTTCTCTAGCTGCCTTTCTCTGTCTCATAGACCATAGGGCAGCCTGGAGGCTTCTCCCTGGCCCTGCAGGCACCCGTATTACCCTGTGTTCCCTCCAGTCTGGCGTTGCCTTCCCCACCCAGGTCTAGCCCTTGCTGACCTTAGATGCAAAGGGCTTAGTTGAGTGTGTGGGGAGAGGAGGTGGGCATCTGGCCTGGAAACCCAGCCCTTCGCCACCTTTGGCTGCTGAGGCAGCTGTGCCGCTCTGCCAGCCTCAGTCCCCAGGCCTTTGCCCAGCTCTCTTTTGCCGTCCTGCATTCTGGACAAAAATTCTTTCTCACCCATCTCTGATCTCCCGTCTCAGGGATCCTAGCAGTACGAAGTTATGCCCCACTAAAAATGTACCTGTGGGCCTCAGGGCAGCCCAGGCTTGTCTCGGGCATGAGCCCGGCCATCCTGAAGCCTGAACCGTATTTACCGGCACCCCCTTGCCCTCACAGTATGGAGAGGTGCTCAACCTGGTGCTTTCCAGTAAGAAGGCAGGCACTGCCGTGCTGGAGTTTGCAACCGTCAAGGCTGCGGTGAGTGCTGCGTGAGGCCCTGGGGCCCTTGGCCACCCTGGGACCCAGTGCTGTGGGCTGTCCGAGCTTAGGGATCCACACTCCCTGGAGATTTCTAGGCCAGCTAAGGGCCAGGGTTCCCCAGAGCCCCCCGACTCTCAGGACTAGAGGTCCAGCAAGTGAAGGGTCAGATGGGAGAATGCTCCACGGTGGAAGGGGAACACAGACCGATTTTGTTTCCTGCTACCTGGCTGAGCTCCCTCTCCTTCCATGGAAGCTGGCATGCCTGCAGGTTGGGGCCCTGCAGTGCCTCCCCCTTCTCCTTCTCCTAGTCCCCAGCCCAAAGGCTCATACCACCCCCCAACCCACAAGGAGGGGCAGAGCTTCAGCACACCAGTGGGTGAAGGGCGCTGATTGGGTTCCGTCTGTGGGGAGAGAGCCACTTTATAGCCAACTGGAGTGATGGGACCAGGACTGGACACTGTGTTTGGCAGGAGCTGGCTGTCCAGAATGAAGTGGGCCTGGTCGATAACCCTCTGAAGATTTCCTGGTTAGAGGGACGGCCCTGGGGTGCAGTGGGCCCCAGCCACCCAGGACTATCACAGGTAGGGAGCTAGGCCTCACTCAGCTGGGCCTGCTCAGGGTTTGGGGACCTTTTCCCGTTTGGGCTCTTCTCAGGGCCCTTTCCTCACAAACCCTGGCCATCAGGAGTGGAGTGAGCCTGGCAGGTCCGCCGTGCCGAGCAGGAGGGCCATGACCCTGCGCTGACCCTTCCTTGTCTCTTGAGTGCCAGGGGCCCCACCCCATTCAGAATCCTTAGGCCTTGTTTTCATGTCCTGGTCTCCTGTGTTGCTCGTCCCCACCCGGAGGGTTCTTCCTGGCCGGAGGGTTGCTTGGTTGTGGTGTGAAGCATTTGATGCTTGGATGACCCAGTGCTGTGGGGAAGGGGCAGGTGACACGAGCAGCTGTGTCCCTCCCCACCTTCCAGGTGTGTCTGTAGCTGCCCCGACAGGGGTTCAGGGACCAGATTCTGTACAGGGGCGATACCTCCTGTCAGAAAAAACACCGCTGACACTGGGTGCTGCCTGGGCACCCAGCTCGGGGTGGAGCACAGACTTCAGCTGGTACGTGCTCAGCACCAGCTCTCACTCCTTGCAGTTCCACGAAGGCTTTTGTTAAGCACCCTGCACCCCCAAAAGCCTGGCGCATGGCCCTAATCACACCTTCCCCTGCTTTTGTGGATAGAGAGCTCTCAGGCCAAGAGCTCTCCCTTCTCCAGAATGGCCTGGGGTCTGTGTGGGAGCCTCAGTGTGCTGGCTTCCCAGCCCTCTCCATGGGAGAATGCCCCTCCATGGGTCAGCAAGGGCTTTGCTCTCATTGTCTCGGTCACAGACCCCTGCTCTATGAGCCCCTCACCTGGCCGTGAGGACAGGAAGCTTTGTGGGAGTGTGTCCTGGACCCTGGACAGAAAAGGAAAATGAACCGGTCTGAGCCCAACTTGGGGCCCTTCTTCAGAGGCCTATCCCCTATCATTAAGTCCCAGCATTTCATAGCCCCAGACGACATTCCATAGGCCAGTTATAAAGGGCTTTATTCATTATGTCCTGCATCCGGAAGGGAGCCTGTCAGCTTGGCACACCCACTCAAGAGGAAGGAAGAGGGTGGCCACAGGTTGGGCTGTGGAAGTAATGTGCGTGGAAGCGTCCCTCTCCCCTTCTGCCACCCTTCGAGAGGCCTGGGGTGTCAGAGCCGCATGGCCCAGCCACCTTGGCCTCTGCTTTCAAGTCTACTGGTCAGACCGCAGGGCAGGGGTGGCAGAGGGTTTGAGCAGGGCCCCCCCAGCCCTGGTGGAGGACTCTGGAGACAGCGTGCCTCTGCACGGTCACAGCCTTGGGTTCTGAGTCCGTCCCCTGATCCAGTCATCCCGTGTTCTCAGGGTGGCAAAGAGGGAAATCTACCACATTTTTGCTGAGTTTCCCAAGGGTTCCGATCACTAACAGTTCTGAGAATTCCCCGAAGCGTCCCTTTGCACGCTGTCACTGCCTTCAGCTGGCATTTCCTGGAGCCGCCTTCCCAGGGCACCAGGAGTGCCCCAGGCAGCTGTGTTGGCAGCATGGGCCTCCCATGCCCCCCTTTTTGCTAATGATTTATTTGACTTTTTTCCTGAGCTATACTCTGTCTCTCTACACGGCTCCCTCTTCCTCTGCCAGCCTCTCCCTTCCCTTGAAGGCCCCGTGGGCTTCCCCCTTCCCCCATGATGCCACTGGTGGCTCCAGGCCGTGTCCATATGCTGTCCCACTGAATTGCCTCCCTTCATGTTGATGTTCACCTCGCACTGTTCAGGGTGGTAGCCATTAGTCACATGTGGCTATTGAGCCCTTGAAATGTGGCTAGTACAAAAGAGAAGCTAAATTTGTAATTTTACTTAATTTCAGTCAAGTTTAAACAGCCATACGTAGCTCGTGGCTACCATACAGACGAGGTCAAGCCTGTTCATGCCTCTCCTCTCAAGTCTCCCCACTTTTCTCTTCGGCCTGGGTTGGATCACTTTTGCCTAGACTCACCCTGTAACCTCTCTCTGTGGACAGCGGCTTCAGAGGGGCCTGACCACCTGACGTGCCTGGTCTGTGTCCTAGGCTCCCTGACTCGCCCCTTTGCTGCCCGCCCCTTTGCTGCCCTCCCGTTTGCCGGCCTCTGCCTGGTCCCTGTGGTTGCAGGCATGGCCTCCCTTTCCTGGCCTTGCCAGCTGCCTTCAGGGCTCCTGCCAGCAAGTGCCCCCCTCACGACATTTCCAGCTTGCCTCTGCCTCAGTCCCTGCCCCCTGGGGTGACTTGGAGGACTATTCAGGACCCAGATTCCTATCCTTACCTTCTTTGTCCACACCTGTACCTCCTTCCCTGGGTCCCCAGGCTTCTGGCTCTTCCAGTCACCCCACCTCTGCCCACCCACACCCCATTCAGAAGCTGGCTTCGCTGGGAAATTGCTCCCTCAGCATCTGTAAAACTTCCTCAAGAAGTGAAATCCCCAGATCCACTGTGAAGGAGAAGAAGGGATCGTTGAGGTCCAGAGCAGGTGTCCTCTGCAAGGCCGCAGTGTCTGAGAGGTCTTCCTCGGAGTATCGGTGGAGGGAGAGTGCCGAGGGCAGGGTAGCCGAGTAGGCAGCATTGTAGGCCGGAGGGGGCTCCACGATGTTGGGGCAGCTGGAACTCTCTCGGTAGAGGCGTGGGGGCTTTGGTGGGGCCAGCAGGGTTGCCCGGGGCTGCTCATCCCCCCACAGTGGCAGGCGCCGGCCATCCGGTCTCCCTCGTAGCTCCCGGATGACCTCTCGGTTGCTGTACTCCTCATGGTCCCCGCCAGCCATGCTGGCCTGGCTAAGCACGCTACCCTGTCGCCGGAGTCGCCGAGGCCGCCCCAGGCTCAGCCGCTTGAAGAAGGAGGCATTGCGGAAGGAGCTTTTCTGCCAGGTCTCCATGGACCCGGAGATGCTAGCAGACAAGCCTGGTATCCAAAGCCCAGTTCAAGAGCAGCTAGGGAGCATCTGGTCCTCACTGGAGCAGTGAATGGCAAGAATCAGGGAGACAGCCCTAATGGGCTAGAGGCAGAGGCCCCTGGTTTCTGTCAGCACAGACCCTTGGCCAGCATCTTTGATGGTGAGATGAGGTCTCAGAAAGAGGGCGCTTTTGTCCTGGAGAGCGTAGAATTGGCAGTTTCTGCTGATGGGAGTTGCCCAGGGGACAAGGTGACTTGATAGTAGCAGTGGAAAAACTGCAAGAGGAAGAAACAGCACTTACTGGCTCCAGCGTGCAGGCAGCCCCGACAGTGACGGGGATAGATCTCCTTCCCCAGCACTGGGCTCCTCCTGGACACGAGCTCCCCTCCCTCCCTGGCCCCGGCGTCAGTCCTGAGGGCAGTGCAGGGCCCTGCCTTTCTGCTGGTGGTTCCTGGACTCTGAGGAGTGGCTTGGCTGTTTGTGCCCGTGTGTGGCGGGGCAGATCTGTTGTTGTTTTCAGCTGACTCAGTTGGGTTTCAGGCCCTTAGGTAATTGCAGCACCTGCATGCGGGGAATGGGGCAGCTGCGGCCAACACCCCAGGGCTCTGGGAGCTTGGTTCCTCTGGGGACAGGTCTGGGGCAGCCCTGCTTGGCTGCTTCCTTTTCTGCCGACAGCCCCTAGCAGGTGGGCCTGGCTCCCAGCCTCTGGTGCATCTGGGAGGGAGGAGCTCACGGAGGGTGGGAGTTAATGGAAAGGCAGGCATGTGGAACAATTGTTGGGGAGGAACAGACCTGTCGCTGGTGTGGGTGACTCAGCCCTGGGGCCTGGTGACAGGCCTTCATTAGCAGAGCCTGCAGGTATGAGGGGAAAGGTAGAGGGTGTGTTAATGGGAGCAGCCCCGTGCCTATAGAGGCTGGCTTCTCCCAGGGCTGGGCTTGGGCCATGCCAGGGTGACTCTTAGGTTCCCTCAGCTGAGTGGCAATACCTTGGGGAGGGGAGAATTGCCTTCCCTTTGGCCTGACGCCCAGGCTGGCTGCTTCTTCCTCACCCTTCCACAGTCACCCAGATGGCCTCAGGGCAGAAGAGCGCAGTTGAGGGTCAGGGTCCCACGGCCTCCTACCCCTCTATGCTCTAGTCCTTCCCCACAGGCTGCCTGGGCCACATTTGGGGTCCCTCCTTGGTGGAGGGGTCTGCCCTGGGTCAGTGTCAGTGGTGCGCTGGGCCAAGCTTACTGGGTGGGCCTGGCTGGGAGGGCAGCTGTCTTTCGGAGCTGCTGCAGCCCGGGTGAGGGCTGGCGGGAGGAGCAGGGCTGAGTAACACTTCCGGAGTCTTGACACCGTGGAGTCCAAACCAGTTGGCCAGGGCTTGGCATCTTACTACAGCCACTCCCTTCTTATTCTTGGGGTCACTGAGCACGGATCTCTCCCCCTGGCTAATTTCATGAGCAGGAGCCAGTGTGGAGCTGCGGACGGGGCTCAGCAGCTTTCTCTTCTGAGCAGCCCCTCGGTCCGGCTCAGTTCTGTGCCAGTTCACGTGGGCTTTGCATGGCTTCACTGAGGCAGGAAGTGCTTTGATTCCCACTGTGGACCTTCTAGGACATGGGGCTGCCGCTCCACCCCACAGCCTTGGCCCATTGAGGTGGCTGTTTTATTATTTTTCTGATTATTAAAATATAGCACTCTTCAATCCCTCACGCTATGCTGGCAAGATCATAAAAGAAAAAGCCACAGGCCCTGCCCTGCAGGAGCCCTCGTGCGTGTGTTTAGGCCTCAGCTTGGTCCTCTCCTTCCAGGGTGGGGCCCGATGGAGGCTGTGTCCAGGGTAGGGCTCGGTTCTCCCGCGTCCTGAGCAGGAGCCAGACCACAGGGAGGGGCAGTGCTCTTGCTTCTGCCCAGCAGAGGGCACCTCTGATGACTTCCCTTCACTGGAAACCTGTGGGAAGAAGCCTTGGGGAGGAGGAAAGGAGAGTCAGATAAGGGACTAAGAGAGCATGGAGGGAGACCAGGGCCTGGCTCAAGCACGAGGAAGTGATTCACCCAGAGAAGATCAAGAGCTGACTGCAGGTGTGAAGGGCACGGGGCAGGGGCGGTGGGGCTGGTAACTGGTTGAGATGGGTGCAAGGGGAGCCAGTGAGAGGTCCTGGGTGTCCACCGTCTTGAATGCAGCCCTGCCTAGGCCCTGTCCTCTGAGTCTGGAGTCCGTGGGGCTGTGTCCTGCTGCCCTGATCCCTCCCTGTGCTTCCTCTGTCCCCCAGGGCTCAGTGGTCTCTGAGAGGGACTATGAGAGCCTCGTCATGATGCGAATGCGCCAGGCAGCTGAGCGGCAACAGCTGATCACCCAAATACAGCAGGAAGACGAGGGGCAGCCCACGTAGCCCCCTGCCTCTGGCCTGCCCTCCCACAGCCCGTTCTCAAACATCACTAATAAACATTTTTTTAAAGAGTGCCTCAATTGCATACATAGGTATAGGGTGTTGGCCTGCCCAAGCATGGCCCTCGTTGCTGGACTCTGCCCCAGAGGGCTCCACCCAGGCCTGGCTCTCCCTCCCTGGGAGTGGGCAGACCCCCAGGGAGGCTCCCCCCAGCGGGAGGCAGTATGCAAGCAGAGCAGAGGAGCAACCACTCATCACAGCACTTTATTGGCTTGGACTCACCACACAGGACCCGCCCATGTGCCCAGTCCCGGGGCCAGGCTCCTCAGGGGTGCCAATTCTCGCCAAGGCCAGGCTGGCTCTTGCCACCACCTTAGCCTGCCCACAGGGAATGGCCTCTAGGCCTGAAGCAGAGGGGGGCTGGGAGCACCAGGGCTACAGGCCCTGACCACCCCTCACCCACTGGCTGAGGCAGGTTTCAGAGAAGGCCATTTCCTGCCGAGTGGTGCTAGGCCAAGGAAAACAATGATTTGGGAAGAGGGACAGAGCAGCAAGGGAGGCAGGCAGGGGCTTGGGGCCAGGGCCCATGACAACCACTGAAAGAAGGGGTGTCCCGTCCACTCCTTGGCGTGAGAGTCATTCCTTGTGCAGGCACCACACCAGTGTCTGGCCCACTCCTGTCATGCTCAGCACACGGAATCCCCTGCGTTCCAGCTTGTCCAGGACAATGCGGGGAGGGTCGTTGACATAGTACTCACAACTGCAAAGAGAAGGGGCAGGGGCGGTGTGAGGGGACATGGGGCAGCTCTCCACACAAAGCCAGCATCTGTTGAAGACCAGGCCTGGTCAGGAATACCCATAGTAGTGACTAACATTTGTTGGGTGCCTTCTGGGTGTATGTTCTCTGCCCCCTCCCTGCTAAGCACTTTGCATACAGCATCTCATTTATTCCTCCCAACACCCTAAGGAACCATGACTAGAGAAATGAAAAAACGTGAAGGGGTTCAGTAGCTTTCAGAGCCATGGTAATCTGACAGCCCGGTGCGCTGTGGCTCTGTGTTCTTCAGGAGGAGCGCCTGCCCTGCCCAGGGCACCCCCCGGGGCCTCCGCTCCCTCTTGCTGCCCTGGCTGTCCCGCAGCCCTGGAGCAACAGGCTGACCCCTGAGAGCTCCCGGCTGTGGGTGCGGCTCCTCGAACAAGGATGCTTGGTTCCCCTGCTTTCAGGTTAATAGATCCTGAAGTGCCATCAAGTAGATAAAGGGCTCAAGCTGCAAGCTGGGCATCTTGAGACAAGTGCCGCATGGCATAGGGTTGGGGTTGGCTTCAGCCCTCCAGCCCTGACCTGTGGGGCTGGAGTCAGCTCACCGCCTCTCCCGCTTTGGGGCTCACTCTGGCAGGCCTCCCCAGGAGTGCCAAGCCTGTGTAGCCAGCATTTGCCCTGCCTGTAGGGTAGGAAGGGAAGGAAGTGGGAGAGGGCAGAAAAGGAAACAGTGCTCACTGTGCAGCCATGGAGCTGGTGTGAAGGATGCCAAGCCAAGTGGCCCATCCCCAGGAAGCAGCTGAGCTGGAAGTAGGACCCAGGCTGCCTGCTCCCTGTTTCTAGGGCTTAGCTGTTACTCAGCCAGCTCTCCCAAGACGGAAACCTTTCTTTCTCTCCCTCCTTGCCTTGATGGGGTCCAGCTTGGAGATGAGACAGCAGGGCAAGGAACTGTCCACACAGAGTCCCACATCCAGGGAATGCGGCTCTGTCCTGGGGCTCCCTTGTGAAGAGAGGCCAGGGCAAGCCTGGGGCTGTGGTGAAGGAACTGACCCTGCTGAGGTCAGAGCCATGTGCAGGCAGAGGGTCTCTGTGACTGGGCACTGCCACTATCCCTGGGCTTGGTGGTTATAAGGGAACAAAGATCTAGGTGCCAGCAGGGAGAAGTTTCTTAGGAAAGCCACTACTTACAAGTTGTTTCCCAAGACGCTTCTTTTTGAGGCCCCCAGATGCCGCATCAGCTCTGGATCCGAGTGCTCATCACCCACCATGGTGGGGCCCACCTCCTGCAGGGTAAGCCAGAGTGGCTGCTGGGAGAGGTGGAAGGGCTCACCTGTGCTCCCCTTGCCTGCTAGCCCTGAGCCAGCTTCAATAGAGGCTGGAGGGGACAGTAAGGAACCCGAGGGAAAGAGCCTGTCCATGATCAAGGCAAGCAGCGCAGGCCTCCCAAACCCCTCCAGGATGAGCTGGGCATTGCACGACTACTGGCACCTATAGGCCAGGCACGACCACCCATGTTGGTATCAGAATCACCTGGAAAGCAGAGAAATAAATGCATATACCTACACAAGATATGTACACAAATGTTCATAACATTCTTATCCTAAATAACCAATAAGTGGAAATAACCTAAATGTGTGTCAACTGATGGATAGGTAAATAAAATGTGCCATAGCCATACAATGAAATCTTCCTTGGCAATGAAAAGAAATGAGTACTGATGCCCACTACAGTATGGATAAACTGTGAAAACATTATATAAGTTAAAGAAGCCAGACACAAGAGACCACACACAGGCATACCTCGGAGATACTGACACTACTGTTCCAGGCCATGAAAGTAAAGCGAGTAATGCAATAAGGTGAGTCAAAGGAAGTTTTTGACTTCCCAGTGCATATAGAAGTTAGGTTTACATGGCACTGTAGTCGATTAGGTGTGCAATAGCATTATGTCTAATGTACATTGATACCTTAATCAAAAATACTTTATCCCTAAAAAAATGATGCTATCCATCACCTGAGCTTTCAGATGACTCCTTCTCCATTTAAGTTGTATCAGGAGAGGGCAGCAATTCAGGCACATCTTCAGGCTCCACTTGTAATTCTAGTTCTCTTGCTGTTTCCACCACATCTGCAGTGACTTCCTCCACTGAAGTCTTGAATCCCTCAGAGTCATCCATGAGGGCTGGAATCAAGTTCCAAACTCCTGTTCATGTTGATATTCTGACCTCTTCTCATGAATTCATGAATGTTCTTAATGTCATCTAGGATGGTGACCGCTTTCCAGAAGGTCTTCAACTGACTTTGCCCAGATCCATCTGTGGCAGCTAGAGCCTTATGAAATGTATTTTTTATACAAAAAGACTTGGAAATCAAAATTACTTCTTGATCCAAGGGCTACAGAATGAACGTTGTATTTAGCAGGCATGAAAACATTAACCTCAGTGTACGTGTCCATCAGAGCTCTAGGGTGACCAGGTAGGTTGTCAATAAGCAATATTTTGAAAGAAATCTTTTTTTCTGAGCAGTAGTTCTCAACAATGGCCCTAAAGTACTCAGTAAACCATAATGTTATCCAGGCTTTGTTCCATTTACAGAGCACAGACAGAGTAGATTTAGTATATTCTTAAATGCCCTCGGATTTTCAGAATGGTCAGTGAGCACCGGCTTCAGCTTGCTCTGGATTAGGCTTTGGGTTAACGGAATGTTGTGGCTGGCTTGATCTTCTATACAGACCACTCCAACTTTCTTATCAACAATAAGGCTGTTTCTTTCTTATTCATGTTTTCACTGGAATAGCATGTTCAATTTCCTTCAATAACTTTTCCTTTACATTTATAAGTTGACTGTCACACAGGGCCTAGCTTCTGGCCTATCTCAGCTTTCGACATGCTCTCCTCACTAAGCGTAATCACTTCTAGCTTTTAATTTAAAGTGAGAGACAAGTGTTCTTCCTTTCACTAGAACACTTAAGAGGCCACACTGTAGGGTTATCAATTTCAATATTGTTGTGTCTCAAGGAACAGGGAGGCCCAAGGAGAGGGAGAGAGACAGGAAAATGTCTGGTCAGTGGAGCAGTCAGGACACACACAACTTTTTTTTAAGCATGGTGCATGGCACCCCAAAGCAATTACAATAGTAACATCAAAGAGCACAGATCACCCTAACAAATAACAAATAATAATGAAAAACTTTGAAAGATTGTAGGAATTACCCAAATGTGACACAGAGACAAGTGAGCAAATGCTATTGGAAAAATGGCACCAATAAACTTGCTTGATGCAAGGTTGACACAAACCTTCAATTTGTTAAAAAAAAAAAAAAAAGCAATACCTGTGAAGTGCAACGGAACAAGATATGCCTGTATTATGAGAGAAAGTAAATTGGTGGTCACCTAGGGCTGAGGGACTTGGGGGGAAATGGGGAGTGACTGCTAAGATACAGGGTATGGTTCAGGGTTTCTTTTTTAAGGTGATGGAAATGTTCTAAAATTGTTTTTAGTGATGGTGGCACAACTCTTGAGTATACCAAAAAAAAAAAATCCATTGATTCCTACACTTTGAATTGGTGAATTCTGTGGTTATGTGTTCTGTATCAATAGAGCTGCTATTTTAAAAGAGAAAGAACCACTTGAAGAGCACTGTGTTCCCAAGGCCCACGCTAAAGTGTTTGGGGAGTCTGGGAAGGGGCCCAGGAGTGCACACTAACTGCACAGCTGTTCCTGCCATGAAGTGAGCCTGCACCCTCTCCATCCCAAGGCAGCTGGGAGTGGGAAGGGGGAGAGGAGTGCTCAGCTGGGGACCCAGTCATGTCACTCAGAAGCTGAAAGGGAGACCAGCACCCCCTGAGACGACGAAACTGCCCAGAGGAAGAAGGATGGCTTCTGACTGCGGAACGGCGTCCCACCCTAACACCGCGGCCTGGCCCCCCTTGCACAGCAACTTCTTCCTTCTCTTCTCTTCCTAAGGCTCAGGCAGAGCTCTTCCTTTAAGTGGCCAAGGGTGCAGCTAGTGGCTGTGGATGGGCCAGGCACTTGGCATAGGTCTTAGCACCTACTTTTCTCTTACAAACCCCTTTCCCTCGAGATTTTCCACTTTTTCCCCTACGGGGCGCCTCTGTGCAGGGCAGTGGGAGCTGCACATGTGAGGCCAGGGCTTCCTGAGTCCCTCCCGGAGGCTGGGCCTCCCGAGGACAGGTAGGACAGGAGCGACAAGCGCCCGGTGCTCGCGCGATCTCTGCGGCCCTGGAGGGGCTCGGCGAGCCAGAGCTCCCCGAGTCCCGGGATCCGAGCTGAGTCCGAACCCACTCTCCCTCCCCGAGGGCCGAGGGGGCGTTTCCCTGGCGCCTACCTTGTCCAGCCACCGCCGGGCGCTGCCCGGGGAGGAGGCGCCGAGTGCGGTCGCGCACCCCTCGGCGCGGCCCCAGCTCCCGCCCGCCGGCGGCGGGTACTCACCATGCGGATCTGGGTGCTGATGAGCAGGTAGGGCATGGTGCGCGCGTCCCGGCCAGGCTCCCTCTCTGGGCTCTGGGCTCGGCGCCGACGCCAGCCCCCTCGGGCGCCTTGGCTGTGACCCGCAGCCGGGAGTCCCGTTACTCCGGCTCTGCCCGCGGGCGGTGCCAATCCCGGTGTCAGGGCCCGTGACCGCCGCGGCAGGCCAATGAGGAGCGGGCGCCCGTGACGCGCCCAGTCGGCGATTCGGGGCCCGCCCCCTGCCATCCCGGGACGCGCAGGGACCCGCGTGCGATCCCCGGCTTCCACGCACGTCCAGCGGCAAGGAGCGGTGAGTGTTGGCGGGGCGGCTCCGCACCTGCAGCCTGGAGGCCGGGTCGGGGCTGCTGCGGCCTGGGCTGCCTACGGCGGTTGGGGCCGTGGCGCCGTGGCGCCGTCCGTGCAGGTGGACCTTGCGCACTTTCTGCAACACCTCCAGTAACAGGTTCCAAAGTCCTGCTGGTCCCCGCCCCCGTCCCTGTGAAGCAGAGCGGGGAGTAAACGGCAACCCGCTGAAGCTTTCCAAGCTCTAGCCCACCCCACCCAGGGACTCCTCTAAAGCTTTCAGCGGATTCCCACTTCCCATCCTCAAGGCACGTCATCCAGAGACGCCTTAAGCGCGCAGGGGACAGGTGTAGGAGGCTTGTGGTTTCAGCCAAAATCCCACTGCGGTGCACCGCGCATTCCTGCCTCCCCGACTGTTAGTTCTAGTGCAGCTGTGGGACCTTGCATTTCTGTGGCCGTTTTGGTAAAACTGTAAAGAAACTGGGCGCTTGACGCGGCGCCAGGCCTGGAGAGACTTAAACCGACAGAATCGAGTGCTCAGCTGGGAGAGCGCTCCGCGAAGCTGGAGGGACGCCGTGCGTGCGCAGGAGAGCCCAAGGCCACACCTGGGGCCAAACATCCCGCACCAATCACCAATGAGAGGGCAGCGAGTTCACCTTGTTGCGCCCTGCCTTCATCCGATGCTTCACAATCTGACAACTCAGCAGTCTATCTGCCTTGTTGTGATTGTGTAACCGAGTGAAAAAGTGGCCTCTCAGCTTCCGGCATCAGCACTCTCTGGAGGACTCGTGCCGGGGGGTGATCATCAAAAAGCCTCCACAGGGATCCGGGCGATGCTGCGGTTGTGGCTGCGTCCACCCCACCATTTCCTGGACTTGCCATTGGAATGAGGAGGGAGATGTCGAGGCTGGCATGTGCATGCAGTGAGACAACGAATTTGACCGGATCTGTACTGTTGGAACTCAATCAGGAGTTGGGAGGGGTGCAAGTTGTAGCGCTCCAAAATCTTACGACTATAGACTATCTACTGTTAAAAGAACATATGGAATGTGAACAGATCCCAGAAATGGGTTGCTTTAATTTGTCTGACTTCTCTCAGACTGTTCAAGTACAGTTGGACAATATCCATCATATCATAGACTAATTTTCACAAATGCCTGGGGTGCCTAAATGGTTTTCTTGGCTTCACTGGAGATGGCTGGTAATTACAGATTTGCTTTGTTTATGTCACCGTATTCCTATTATGTTAATATGTGTGCACAAGTTAGTTAGTAGTTTAAAACCCATACATACTTAAGGTACTCTACAAGAAGATATGTCAAAGAAATAATCAATCCTCCCATGTTCTCTTCCATATGCTACCTCTATAGCTTTTCTTCTTCCTTCCTAATTACAACCCTTAAATAGAATTCGTGCCTCATATCGAATTTACCAAGTATCATAATTCCTCCAGGTGGTAAAGATACCTTGAGACAAGTGCTGGGCATAGAAGCCACAGGGCATAAATCTGCAAAGAAGTAAAAAGCTAACCTTTTCAAACAATATGGCTTCTCTCTCACTTACCAACTTTACATTTCCCTGTATGGCCCCGGAAGATGACTGGTTAGCCAGAGACGGGTAAGATTCCTCAAGGGAGGAACAACCTAAGACAGGCACAGTCACAGGGGGGCCATCAGGTGAGAAATTGGGGAACAACAGTGGTGAAGCTTAGAACCTCACCCACCCCCTGTGTTAGAGAAAGCTTCTGCATCCATGGATGTTTTATTGCCCTTGTCTAGCTCGGATTAGCACATAGTCTACAGGCACACACCTGATCATCTACAATTGCTCTTACAACACTAAACTATGTTTTCTACCTTTATCTTGCATCTACCTACCACTTCAGCAGCTTATTAAAAATAAAAATAATAATAAAGGGAGAAATGTGGGATCCACATATAAATCAAGTATAAAAATCAAACGAATATTCATATTTGACCTGATTGTTTATAGTTCATAATGCGTGATCAAAACTGAAAGTTTCTGTGATGACTGCCCTTGCACTGTTCACCATGTAAGAACTTATTCACTATGTAAGAATTCGTTCACCATGTAAGAACTTGTTCGTTATGCTTCAGAAGATTGGAGACTGAAGAGAACTAGGCTTGAGATGGATTAATGACTGTGCATTGAGCATTGACCCCCCTATACAGAATTTTATTGTTGTTAACAACCATTTGATCAATAAATATGAGAGATGCCCTCTCAAAAAAAAAAAAAAGTGGCCTCTCTTCCTCCACACTGTATTTGTCTCCTTTGCTACTTTGGGCCAAAAGGGAAACAAAGGAAAAAGGCTTCTGCTCAGCTCTGGGGCCCTGCACACAGGCTTCTTAATCAACATTAATTTTGCAGACAGTTTGAGATTTCTGCAAATAACTCCTTGCCCGAAGCTTGCCTCCTCCAGGAGATAAGGAAGTAGGTGTGAAAATAATGATTGTCTTATCAAAGAGTCTTAGGAACACAATGACCAGACCTGGGTGGGTGAGAGGCAACTAACCAAGGACAGGAAGCTGCTCAGCTCTCCTGGAACCTTCACGGGTGCCAGATGTTTGCAGCCATCAGTCACTTCTAAACCTGCCCCCGACCCCCTCTGCTCCCCTTAACATAAAAGAAGCTTGCAATCAACCCTGGGTTAAGATGGTGCTTTCGGACATGAGTCCACCATCTTCTTGGTCTGCTGGCCTTCTGAATAAAGTCACTTTCCTTGCCCCAGTAACTTGGTCTCCCAATTTACTGACTTGAGTGTGGAGAGCGGCATGAGCTTGGATTTGGTAACAACTGGTTCTCTAAAAAAAAAAGTAAACAAAAACTGCCTGTAACCTTTCCTCCCAGGCCCTGGGAAAAATCTTCAGGTCACGGAAGCGCACTTGCTTCACACTCTGTGCTCTGTGCTGCCGCCACTGACAGGGAAACAGGAAGTTGCAATCCGAATTTTTTCTGGGCTCTCTATACCTATTTTCTACCTCCAGGACTGCCAGTTTAACTCCAAAGATAAGAAAGACATATTTGTACTTAACAAAGGATTTGTTAAACTGACAAGAGATCAATGTCCAGGACACACAAAGAACTACAAATCAATGAGGAAAAGATAAGATAAATCAAGAACAAGGGAAAATGACTCAAATGGGCACTTTTCAAAAGAGAGAATGGGGCTGCTCATCTTTGGAGCATGCTCACACTCCCTCCTTGAGTGTGTACTTTTGCTTTATTAAACTACTCTTTGCTTGTACCTGCTAGACCTACTTGTGAATTCTTTTACCATCAGTCAAGATCTCTTTCTGAGGTTGATGTCTCACCTAGTATACAGGGAGGTCTCCCCAGATTGGATTGCCTGGCAACAGGAACAATTCTCACTAAATATAATGTCCCTTGCATGATAGCTAGAGCTAATATGAGATTACATGCTATCCCTTCTCTTCAGACAAGGCAGATCTGTTTTCGGATTATTGCAAACTCCTGCCCCTTCTTTTTCAAGATTAGAAAAAATTCATTCGTTTAATGAATTAAAAGCCCCATATTTTTCCTGCAAGTGTTCAAATGTAAGCTTTTTTTCTTTGGTCGTAAAGTAACAAAGAGCCAACAACAAAAATAAGAGGTAATGGAAATGGCCAATAAACATAATATGATGTTGAATACCATTAGAAATCCCAGAAGTGCAAATCAAACTACATTTTAAACCACAATGAGATACTGCTTTAATGATTTGCAAAATAATAATTATAATAATCTGTTTACATCAAGTATTGGTGAAGATGTCTAACTAAAACATTACTGGGATTGCAAATTGTTATGGTTGATCCAGTCACCTTGGAAAACAATTTGGTACTGTCTAGTAAAGCTGAAGATGTGCCTTCCCTGTGACCCAGCCAAACCTCTCCTGGATAAATGTCAGGAAAACTTACCAACATGCATCAGGATTCATGTACAACAGAATTTGTAACAGCATTGTCTGTAGTTAGCAAGAAACTGGAAAGAGTCCTATGTTTATCAAAAGTGGAGTAAGTTTTTGGCTGATCCATACAATGGAAACTATAACAATGAAAATGCTGAGTGAAAAAAAGCAAATCTTGGAAAAACAGAATAATTCTAATTACATAGAGCTCACAAACTTGCAAAACTAAACAATATGTTGTTTGGGGATAAACACATTGGTGGTCAAACTATAAACAAAAGTAAGGGAATACAATGTTGCTCATGTGAAACCTGAGCATAAGATTGTATATCAATGATACCTTAATAAAAAAAAAGTAAGGGAATGATCAGTGTAATATTTAGGGTAGTGGCTACCTCTGAGAGAAGAGAAGGGATGGGATAGGGACAGACATTCAGGGGTCTTAAAAGGCATAAGTGACATTCTCTTTCTAGGACATGGGTACAGAGGGTTGTAGAATGTACTCAATATTTACACAGTATTATAAATATTCTTTTGTAGACATTAAATAGGTTCAGTGTCAAGTACCTTAGAGGTTAGACTCAAGGAGTAAGGTCACCATTCCAAGGTACTCAACTATATGGCTTCTCTTGGTAGAGCCAGGTAAATGAACTGTCATGCTCTGGGCAGATAGCAGAACAGGAATTTGTGATCTGCTCTGCTCTTCTGTCTCAGGCTGGGCTGCAAAGGGGCAGGGAGGAGATGGGAGGGCATTACATACCTCAGGCTGTCAGGCTTTATTACATTTGCAAAACTGGTCTGCAGATGCAGCACAAGATAGAAAGCTCCATCCAGAATCACCCACCCCACTGCTGATCGCCCTGCAGTCAAACACCCACCAGATACAGATACACATCTTTAATATCCAGAGGGGAAATGAATTCCCCTGCTTGGTCTGCCCATCTGGCCTCGCCTCTTGCCACAATCAGTTTATCTGGCAGATCTTCCTCCCCTATAAAACAAGAGGAGAAATTGTTCTTCCACAATTTTGATTTCCATCATGAAATCATCGTCAAAGTGGCAGGGCCCGGATATTCGTCATTCCTTCTTTCTTTTCTCCCTCCCTTCAGGTTGGCGTCTGCACCAGAGCTGTCTGTGGAGATGAATCAGCCCTGAACCCATCCTGGAAACTGAGCAGTCTAGTGGGGTAGAAGGACAAGAAAGCAAATAATCATGGAACCAAGTTTAACAGAGGTAATCAAGCATCAGGAGCAAAGAAAGATAAAAAGATTAACTCCACCAAGGTGGTGGTCTGGGAGGTTTCCCAGAGAAAATGAATTTTCATTTTCTCCAAAATAAAGTTAATATTTTTCTTACTACAAAAGAAACACATGCTTATTTCAGAAAAATGAGAAAAAACACAGAAAAATGATATTTAAAATATTATTTTCTCACCACCAAAACATTTATAGGTAATCCCTTAGTGTATCTTGAGAGGTACTAATTGAACTGAATCCTTATGAGTAGGAGCCATGGGTTAAGTTCTATTCTTTAAACTTTGGGATGGGTACCTCATTGCTTTTAAATTATTCTTTACAGTGTACATATCTAGTAAATATACTCTTATGTATAAAATATCTCACAATTAAAGTTAAATAAATGTAATATCTAGCTGAGGATTTAGGGAGGACTAAGGCTAGATATTTTAGTTGTCACTAAACTTGATTTTAACTCTTAAGAATTGCTGACAAAACTGGAATCACAGTCCATAAAATTCTGTATTTTTGGTTTCTAAAATTACAAGAAGCATAAAAATCACAAGAGTAAAATGGAATTTATAAAAGAATCTATGGGCCATGAGTGGGCACAGGAAAACTGATGAATACAGATTTAAAAAAAACCCAAACAATGAAAAGGCATCTGAACCAATTTAAGCAACCAGAGATCAACTCAAATCTTTCAAGTCTCACCCTAAAATTTAAAAATGTTATCAGAAGAATGAATTTCATTTACATTCTGGAAGTGGAAAAACAGTTTATAACCCTGTCCCTGGTTAATGCAATAACAACAATGTAAGGTTTAATATTTTTTTTAGTACCAAGGTGTGTATCTAATGTGTTTTTATCAACTGGCAAAAGCTGGCCCTTGGGACGTCTTGTGGATAACCAACAAGTTGTTCTAAATTTGAACTGCCAGAGGCGCTATTGTCTAGTGCTTAGTAAATGGGTTGAGTAAAAATGTATAAACATATTCAACAGAAATAGAAGTCTGAGTTATGAAAGAATGTTAAGGGAAGATGGGGCAGAGGTGGCTTTTTCCAGGTAAAGAATGGGTCATTCTAGGCAGATGCAACAGTAGATGCGAAGGTAGAAAGGCACTCCGGGAACAGCAGTAATCTGGTGTGACAAAGGAAATGGTCCCTCAGCTGTCCAGCCCTTGGGGTTACTGCTCGGGCATTGGGCCTAAGAGGTCTCCCAGCTCTCCGCCTTTCCCCTCTTCCTTCTCCCCGGTTCTCCATTGCCTTTTCCCGCGCCCTGCTGGCCCCGCCCCCGGGAAACAAACCACGGCTTGGACCTGGAGCCTGGTGTGGTCATCTCCCCGAGTCTTCCCGACGGCGCGCGGGGCTGGTGGCGCTGTTTAATGACGTATCATTGACAGCGTGTGGCGGCCACCCAGGAGGCTGTTGCTTTGGTGAGCTGCCAGGTAAGGGTCTAGGTTAATCTCCTGACAGGCCAGGGCGCCTTCAGAAGGGGCGGGGAAGGCCAGGATTTTGCAGCCAGGGAGGCGGGTTTGTTGTCTGCAGAGTCGGGAAGCTGAGGAGAGGGGGTTGGAGGCCCAGAAACCTAACTCCGGGTCAGAGCTAGGGGGCGTGTTGGAGTAGAGGCTGCTACCTGGTTGGGTGAGGGGAGGGGTCCAGCCCAGAAGGTTGGCGGAAATTCTAGGGTCTGGATTGGGACGAGGGCAGTCGGGATCTTCGGGTCTGGACAAGGAGTTATTTCAGGAGTTCAACCTTCAGTTGAGTGGCTCAGGCTCACGACTCTCTCACCTCGCCCCGTCCCGCCCGCTTGCTCCCGGGGGCTCTCGCGGGCTGCAGGTGCATCATGTCTAGCCTGGGGCCTTTGGGCGGCGCTCGCGTTGGGCTGGGACTGTTGCTGGGCACCGCCGCGGGCCTTGGATTCCTGTGTGCCCTTTACAGCCAGAGGTGGAAACGGACCCAGCGCCCTGGCCAGAGCCAGAAACCGACCAACTCTCTGGACTACACGCAGACTTCAGAGCCTGGACTCCAGGGTAGGAACTGGTCCCGAGCCCATAATCACGCCAAACTGATGGGCCTGGGGTCTGGGCTGCTGGTAGCAGAGCCCGTTGTACAAGACAACGGAGCGGAGTGTCTGAGATTTCACCTTTTTGAAATGCTTACCTAAAAGGAAAGCATCCTTCTTCTTCTATACTCTTTCTCCTGTAATTTCAGGCAAGTACATTGTGAAAAGGCTGTTGAGCTTTTTCAGTTTTAGTTCTGGGCCCACAGTAGTGCTACATGTGTTAAAGATACTTGATTACTGTTGGGTGAGGTGTTTAGTACGTAAAGGAAGAGCCCAAAACAAGGCATGAAAAAAATCAAATTTTGTAGGAATTAAGTCTTGAGGCTTGTATGTTAAATTATGTAATATTGAAGCTAACTTTAAGACTATCAAGTCCAAGTTTTATCCTTATAGAGAGAATCAAGACTCAAAAAGATTATGTAACTTTATGAGGTTGTCACAGAGCAAGTGGCAGGATTGGGCCTGCTCACCTGGTCCTGTGGACTTTACACAGAACGGGGCTGGGAGTGCTCTTACTGCAAGTAAAGCTGAAGATCACTGGAAGCCAGCCCCAGCTGAGTTGGGTGGTACTTTCAATTTTGCAAACTTTAATGTTAACTCATTTGAGCAAAGTATCTAAGGCTGGTTCAAATCACTCCCCTTAATGTTTGTGTAATGGAGGAGCATTCAGATGTCACCTCATGTTAATTGGGAGTGTTTTCTCTGATGACCAAATGCCAGGTGGTTTAGAAGTTAGTTTTACAATAGTTTTCAGAGTCATCACCTTAGGTTGCAGCTGTTTGTCAGCATTTTAAAACCTGGTGGTAACCTAGTATTGCACATGTGCTTATCTTTCCTTTCTTTTCCTTGTGTGTGTTTGTAATTTCTTAGCAGTAATGTTCCATCTGCTGAGGTTTGGAGAAAGTGGCCACATTCCCAGGGGTATTCCTTTAACACTGCTGGATGTGTATTGTAACCTCATCTAGATTGCTACTAGATTTCCTTTAAACAGATTTATGCTTGCCTGGATAATGTGTCGTGCCTTCCTTGCTTTCTTTTTACATTTTCCAGTCCAGTTGCCTTCAGTAGCTATCGTCTTACTGGCATTTACAGTTGGAATTTTGTTTTATTAACGTATCACTGATACACACTCTTATGAAGGTTTCACAAGAATACAGTTGGGATTTACCTAGAGCTCAGTTTGGGCTTGGTAATGGGGTCTTTCCGATGGGGTCTGGATGGGCTTTTTCCAGTGTACTTTTTGCTCAGTAAATGCCCCTTTGTGTCCCTCTCTGAAGATACTAAATGAAGCTCTTGAGAGGAGCTCAGAGTCTTCTTTGGTATTCTTTGTGGAGTGAGAGATCAGAATTTGAGTGAGCTCAGTTTTAGTTTTTCTGTGTGGTGGGTTCTGCCTGCCTGGTACTTGGGTACCATAGTCAGGGAAAGGTTTTGCTGTTACTCTAGCCGGGCAGCTATCCTGCCTTCTAGCAAGGATATTACATTATGTTGTGGTATGTGGTGCTCTTGAAGGCCCAGCTGTGGAAGGGTCTTGGAACAGAGGGCTTTAGTTGGGACCTTTACTTTTTTTCTGGATAGTTACTTGGGACATGTTACCAGGATTTAGCTGTGAACATAGGCTATGTGAGCCTCAGAGGTCTTTGTAAAGTGAACTTTAGTGAGAAGCACAAGTGTTCTTGAATTCTAGATTCAAGATATTTCTTGACCATGTCCCATGGGCATCACCACCTTCTGTTCTCCTTCCTTCAGTGAAGCCATTGCGGGCCATCCCAAGTGAGGCTGGGGATGCTGTGGTGCTGCCCAGTCTTCCACGAGGTGGGCAGGAGGAGGTGCTGGATCGCCTGGACTTTGTGCTGACCAGTCTGGTGGCACTGCAGCGGGAGATAGAGGAGCTGAGGAGCAGCCTGCAGGGGCTTGCTGGGCAGATTGTTGGTGAGGTCCGGTGAGTAATATATTCATCTCTCCTGCCTTGTCCCCCACCCCAAGTTCCTTGCCCCTACAGCTGAGCTGTGTTTCAGCCTTTGCTGTCTGTCTCCAAGGAATAAGCCAGTTTTATAGGTTCTCACCTAATTAGCAAGGAAGTCATACATTTGGTACTGTGCCTTGCACAAGTTCCTTACTGTGGTCTGTTGTAGCAGCTGAGAAATTTTGTTCAGACTAACCAGCACTGCCTGGGCAGGCTGGTTCAAGGGAGCTGCCCTTTTTGCTCTACCAAGAGCAGAGACCTAGGATTTTCTATGTTCTTGGCCTTTAGTGAGGACTGGTAATAAGAGGCTCTCTCATGATGAGGGGAAGGACAAGCTGGATGGGTCCTGGTGGCATCCTCTAGAAAGGGGCCTGCTTTTCAGGTCCCATATGGAAGAGAACCAGAGAGTGGCTCGGAGGCGAAGGTTCCTGTTTGCCCGGGAGAGGAGTGACTCCACTGGCTCCAGCTCTGTCTACTTCACGGCCACCTCAGGAGCCACGTTCACAGATGCTGAGAGTGAAGGAGGGTGAGTCATCTCTCCTGGAGGCAGTTGTCACTTCAGCCAGGTTACATTTTGTCAAAGTAATGTTTATCAATGGAGAATCCACACCAAGCTGCTGTCAATAATTTTTGGGATATGGTAACTATGTAAATAAATAAAATACAGAACAGTTGAAAGAAAAACCATCCACCTTATGTCATCCATACAAATGGAAATGTTAACAGTAGTTATTGCTTGCATCTGTTATTCTCATCTGAATAGGTTTGGTTTTTATATAGTATATTTTTGATTTTTGTTTTCCTATAACATTAGTTGGGCATTTCCTTGTGTTATTTCAGGACTTTGAAAGCATTGTTTTATGACCTTATTCCCTTCACCGAGGGGCTTGGCTGGGTTTACAGAGCTCTCTAGGCACTAAATATGCTCCCCCGCCCTGGGAGTTCCTGTCTTCCCCCAGGGAGGCTTGCTCTGCTCACTTGCCATCATCACAGGTAGCATGTTAACTGTCCCAAGTAGTTGGTGGCCCAGCAGGTCTAACCACAGCCCTACTGTGAGACGGGGCAGCAGGCAGCAGCCTGGTGGACAGCCTCCAAACTTGGTCAGGCTCCTTTACACTAGTGCCATTTTGAAATTTTGGTCCCAAGGATGGAAGTCTGAACGAATATCTTTGCTATAGTGCCTTATGCCATTAGTGGCAACAGCTGCCCTTGTTTGTTGCTGGCTGCAGTCATCCAGGTGGCCTGTGTGAGGTCTGGAAGCTGATCTCTCCTTGATGGCCTCTGCTGACCTTCCTTAAAGCAAAGACTGGTGCAGAGAGCATCCAAGCATTCTGTCAGGTCAGAATGATTTAGCTATAAACACGTTATAATATTAACTACTGTTTATTCCTATGTGACACTCTTCTAAGTACTTTAGAGGTACTTCCTCACTTAATCCTCACAAGGATCCTATGCATTAGTTGCTGCTCTTCTCCGTTTCTCAGGAGACCTGAAGCTTAGTAAGGTTTGACATCTTGCCCAGGATTGCACTACTAAGTGCAGGTGTGGGGGGTCTCTGGTCTGAGGCATGGCTTGGTCCTCAGGGCTCAGAAGGGCTTTCATAGGAGGACATGTCACATGCAGCCCTTGGGTGTTTTTCCCATTGACTAAGAGCTGCCACAGCTCACTGCCCATAGCAGTATGGTTTGTTCAGTACATCTAACTCAAGACATTTCAGCCTTGTTTTCTTGGGCAATTATGTTCTCCTGCCTCTCCTCAGTATTACTGTTTTCCCACGTCACGGTTATTGGGCATCAGTGCTGGATTTGATTATTGCTCAGGTGCCTCTTGAAACAAGTGCAGTCTTGGTAAAGAGCTTCAGTCCTCCATTTGTGACTACTGTTACGTGAGTTGTCTGATCTCTATTATATGTATTCTCAAGGGCTAGCAGAAGTGACCCTTTTCTATTCAATTTACCAGATACATCTGGGCTGAGAGATGCTTCCAGAGGGCTTTTAGAGGAGGGGGCAAAAATGAAATAAATATCTGACATCTGGACTGAAAAGAAAGGATGGAGTAGTTGATGGTGGGTCCTGAGACTTAAGGAGCATCTCTCTGCAACAAGAAGCAGGTCACTTGGGTGGGGAATTGACATTTGAACTTTGGAAGAGGACAGAACAGATGTCACAGTTCTGCCCGAGATCAGGATGGAGAACTCAAGGCTCTTAAAAGAATCTGTTAACAGCTTAACTTCTGGGAGCAGTGAGTTTTAACCAGGGAAGCTTGAGGTGTACACTGGGGCTCCCGAGGTCCTAAGGGGCAGGACAGGCCTACCAGCCACCTATGATCTAATGACAGGAAGGGTGGCTTTCTTAGTTATAGCTCCAGCAGGCTCAGCCTCATGGCTGATTATGTGACACGTGGAAGCCAATGGTGCTGTATGGTGTAAGAATCTGGTTTAGCTGCTGCTATCTGGTGCCATGGCCATGGTGAATGATTCTTTTTCTCATGGTCAGTGCAATAGAGGTCAAGGGGGATTTCTGGGAGGAGACCACAAACTCTGGAATGATTTTAATCATGTGGGCCTGGGGGAAGCAGCGCTTTGAGGGATCAAAGGATAAGAATATTTGATGGGCTACTCCCATATAAAAACTGTATTCTCTTTTCCAAGTAAACAGCAACTTTGAGCTCCTAGGGGATCGACTGAATGGCAGAAGCACATCATCTTATGGATCTGTGAGCTTGTCCCCCGAGCATCACACTCAACACAGCTTCGGTTCTCTCCCTGTCAAAACCCAGCTTGCCCTCTGGCAAACCTTCCCAGGCATCCCCACTAAGAGGGATTGCTTGCAACAGTACTGTCACTCCTTGGGCATTTATCACCTCATTTAGGTTGGTCTTGTCTTCCACACCACTGAGTCTCACAGTCAGGGCTCATCTGGTTGCCTTTGCTTCAGCTCAGCCTGCATAATGGGGCTTATGAGTTGAAAGAAACAAGTACCAGAAGAAGGGGATATGTGTGTAACTGAGTCTTTGATAACTCAATTGTGAGCCTTCCCCAAGGAGTAGAGTAGGGTAGCCCTGGCTTCCCTGTTCCCTGGGAGCCCTGGAGCCTTGACCCACTTGGGAGAAATGTGTTCTGCCTAAGCACACAGATCCAAAAGGCCTTTTCAAAGGCCCCTGCCAACCCCTGGCTAATCTCAAAAGCTACAGGGCATGTTAGACAGAAGGGTCACCCCTCTGTCTCTGGTGGATTTCTCCAAGGGCTGGGCTGGCAGTCCAAGAGGTGTGAGAGCATCGAGTGAATGTAGAGACAGCAGCCTGTGCAGCCTTGGCACCTGATTAACTTCTTCTCAAGCCCTGGAAGCCCTGGATGTCTTTGGTCACTCAAGTGTTTGCCCACTGCATGTCAGGTAGCAGACTAGCAAGGCAGAGCTCCGTGAAGTGCAGCTAATTGCTACAGGGGAAAGATACCTGGGTAACCTCTTAAAAAGCAAGGTGAGATTAGGAAGGCTTTAAATACCTTACAAATTCCTGTAGATGTTCTCAGGGCCTCTTTGTTAGATGAGTTTGGGAGCTCCTCTATAAACAGCATGGATTGGGCACCAGGTCTGGTTGCTCACTTGCTACCTTCTAGAAGGAGCCTGCCGCCTGTCACTTTGGCATTCTGCCCCTGACTTGAGGCTGTCTTGTATTGAGTGTATTTGGGTCTCTCTCATCTCTACTTCTGTTCTGCTCCAACCATGGGGATCTTACCCCTATCTTGCATTTCAGGATGGAGGAAGGCTCATCCCTAAATCCCTAAGATCTTGTATGCTCCAGAACTTTCTGGCTGCAACAAAACCTGCTTTTACTTCACTCACTCTGGAGAGCCCTCTGGAGTCTGGTTCTTCCCCCTGGAAGTCTTACCTTCTCCCCTGCTAAGTTTTTGTGATTCAGTTGGCAATTAGGAAAAATACCCTAATCAGCTGCTGCTGGAGACTGAGGCCCAAGAGAAATTTGGATCAAGTGGATGCTTCAAGGTTAGGGCTCCCTAGGAGACACCTGGCTTACAGCAGTCCCAGATACCTTCTCAGAGGACTTTGCATCTTCCTTCTCTCCTTTTTCCAGCCTTAGAATGGCCAGCCCCTCCCTACCCACAGCACCTTCCCAAGTTTTCCAAGGGCTACTCCTGTTGTCGTTCAGATTTGGTTCCTGACTTGGGACAAAGGTACATGCTGAATTGAGAAAGAAAATGTGCTTATTTGTTGGCTGCCCATGGCCTCAGAGGCTGGCACCCACCCATGTTGGTTCTGGCAGGTGCCTTTGGCTGATAAAGCAGAAATGACTGACAAACCCTTAGCATAGCAAGGTGTCTAGCTCAGGAGATCAGCTCCACCTACCTTAAGGCTTTTGTCATAAATATTTATGTCCTTTTTACTTATAAGAAAACTGTATGCTCTGGAGAATATACTCAATGATTCTGTAACATCTGACTGTGCTGATAGTAACTACACTAGAGAGGGTGAGGGTTTAATAATATGGGTAACTGCTGAACCACTGTGTTGTATATTTGAAACCAACGTAAGATTATATATCAATACTTTAAAAAAACATGATGTAGTTACATTAAAAAAAACCATGCTGAAGCAAACAATCATATAATATTAAAAGATAGAAAACATATTATCTCTAATTCTTCTATCCTGAGATCTACTGGCAACACTTTGGTACATAACCTTTCTAGGCTCCTTCTTTCTAGCCTTTTTATGTTTTCTGGCAGACTTGGTAGCTAAGCAGGGGGTTCTCATATTGGCCCTGGACTGTCACAGTGCCCCCAGTTGGGTCTTCTCCCAGGTCATTTTCCCAGTCCATAGTTCCCATGGGAGGCTTTCTCTTGAGGACTGATTTCTGTCCCTAAGTGGTGGAAATGGTGTACTTGGTGCTCTGGACCACAGTGCCATGGGGTCCCTCTTTGTTGGTGGGGGGAAAGACCTGAGGGCTCTGAAGCCAAGTGATCCCTTCCTTTACCCAGTAACTTATACTTCTCTGCCAGTTACACCACAGCCAATGCCGAGTCTGACTATGAGCGGGACTCTGACCGGGAGAGTGACGATGGGGAAGATGAAGTGAGCTGTGAGACTGTGAAACTGAGCAGAAAGGATTCTCTGGACCTGGAGCTAGAGGCGGCTTCGGGGCTGGTGCCTGGAGCCCTGGAGGCTGGAGACTCCCCTGGCCTGGAGGATGTGCTGCCCCTCCTGCGGCAGGCAGACGAGCTGCACCAGGGCAGTGAGCAGGGCAAGCGAGAGGGCCTCCAGCTGCTGCTCAACAACAAGCTGGCGGTGAGGCTTCAGCTGCCTGTGCGCCCTCCCTCTGTCCCTCAACCCATGCTGACCCCCAGAGAATGAAAATGGGCTGCTGTGGCTACTGACTCTGTAAGGTGACACAGGAAGGGAAATGAAGGCGAGATGGCTGGTTCTGCTTGTCCCTCAGGGTTGCATGTCCTATTCCAAGGAGGCCAGGTAACACCCCCAGGGGCCTAGGTGTACTGCCTCCCCCAGAGCTTCCTTTCAGGGGCAGTTCTCTGCCTCCTGTAGAGCTGCAAGAGCTCTAGCTCTACCTCACAGTAGAGGGAAATGGGGGAAGAGCTGGAATGTTTTTTTCCCCTTTTATTTCCCTTGAGTTTGAGCCCAAGCTGCCTGCCTCACTTGAAGTTTCCATCACAAGTGACAAATGTATAGGTCACTCAGCTGCAGTTCCCTTTTCCTTGGGGGCTAACTGCCAGAATTTATGCTCACCCAGAATAAATGCCCCCAGTTAGAATTTTATTTTCTTGGGCATTTGCATGTTTTTTGTCAGCAAAACTTCTTTTGCTGTGCCTTGTTTCATCTTTTGAGTCACCTTTCCTTCTTATAGTATTAGGCCAGAATGCCCTCACTCTGCAGGTTGTGCAACCTACTGGCTAGAGATCATGTGTTATCAGTTAAACTAACTGCACATGGGATGTCATGGGTGGGGGCTGAAGGGAAGGTTTGTGTATAAGACTGGCCTAATGTCAGTGTTTGTTAACACAAGCTTGGAAACTCAAACCTAAACTGTGGGGAGAAGGCCAGGGCCCAGTTCTCGGTGGCTGAGGAAGGAGGGGCCTCATCCATCCGTCTGTTTGGTCTGCAGTATGGAAACCGGCAGGATTTTCTCTGGCGCCTGGCCCGGGCCTATAGCGACATGTGTGAGCTCACTGAGGAGGTGACCAAGAAAAAGTCATATGCTCTAAATGGTAAGTGCTGATAGGTTCCTGGTGGGAAGGTGAGTGTTTCTAGGGTGTAGCTAGCCCATCTGCTTGGGGCCAGGGGAACCAGCAAGACACAGACTGTCAGGGCAGTTGTGGCTCATTTACTCACTAGGGACAAACTTTGGATTCCAGGGACTGGTACCCCTGCTTCCTCCTTGAGACAATAGCATAGTCTGCTTCTCTGAACATCTTGGTGGTTAAGTAATACAGGTCATGTTTTTAGTAGTAGTTGTATCATATTAACATAATTCTTTGTTCTTAATCCCAACCACAAAGAGAGGGCAAAGTCTTCTTTCTTAATCTGAAGAGGTTTTTTGCTGCTGCTTAGGAATCTGGTTTTAGTTACAGAGCCTGTGAAGCAAGTGTTCTAAGAATATGAGTGGAGTTTGGAGACACTAAGGAGCCATTTGGGAGAATACTGCTAGCTCAGGAGTCCCTGGGATGTACTTAGCAACTCTGTTGCCCAAGTTTATACCCTGGAGGGGAGAATGAATCTGACTTATGCCAGCTAAGAGTTCCTTCCTGTTTGTCATAAGGTCACTGAGAATCCTGGGACTTTAAAAGCAACTGGGTTTGTGGGGAAAATGATGTATCCTGGCTAGGTCCCTTATACCCTCAAATCAGGCATCATCTGGATTCCCTGGTCTTATAGTTAAGTTAGTTATCTAAAGTTACTTGAACTAGATTTGTTTTACTTTCCCACTTTTATAAGCACAGCCTAGTAAATATTGACTCTTTGATAATGTAGAATCTGACAATACCTCAAGGTCATAGCGTTATGTTGATATAGAAAGAACAGGTCAATTAAGTTGAATGTTTATTGATATTGATATATACCAAAGAATCCCTGTAAGTTTTAACAAGTTACTTAATTACTGTTTGATTCTAGCTTTTTAAAACAGTTTCTGCTTTCCCTCCTAAATTTCAGGTGAGGATCTGATCAGCTTTTGAGCTGATTTTTAGACTCTTGGTATCAGTAAGAACCTTTTCTTTCAATCATTGATTTTCCCTTATTAGTACTAGTAGCCAGCATGAATCCCAAAGGTGGATGTGGGGTGGTGGTTAGAGGACGGCCACAGCTAGCACTGGTCTGGCCTCTAGAGCTTAGCGCCCCTGGACAGGTTTGTTCCTGCGGGAGGGCAGATGACTGTGTAGTGTCTTTGAGGGCCCTACTGATGATACTCTAGATTTTTAGGACCATCCTTGTTGGGTTTAAAGTTCTTCATTTTGTTCTACCTCTACAAGTTGGACCAGGAGGCAGCCATTTTGTGGGATCTCAGGCAATATCTGCTCACCCCACCTAGCTTGGTAGGAACTAGTTATCCCATTCTTCACTATTTTCCTGGTGAGGTAGGGGATTTCTCTCAGATCCCTTTAAAACACCAAGAGACAGTGTCCTTCACTGGTGGGGCAATTTGGTCCTTGTTTGGAAGGAGATACAGGGCTCCCATCCAAGGTCTTAAAAATGTATTTGTTGTACATACATTATACCATAATTATTGTTACTTAAGCGTGAAGAAACATTTCAGATTAGCCAGCCTACCACCTCAACACATTACTTATGTTAAATTTTTCTCCATGTTCCCTTCCAAGCCCCCTCCCATTTTAATCAAAGGAGAAGTCCCACTTTGCAGTGTTTTCTTCAGTGTGTAAGCATGATGGTTCTCATCTGGAAGGCTCCAGGCTCCTTGACATGTGTTAAGGCCTTGATTTCTTAGTCTTGGTGCCTAGAAAACTTGAGTAAGACTAAGCAAAAGTCATCTGTTGTCAGGCCTCAGTCCATGTGGGTCTGGTGAGGAGTTTCAGCCTAGAGCTGTGATTAATGTTCTTGGGTCATAGATCCTTTTGAGAATTTGATCAAGCTTGTGGACCCTCTCCTCCATAAAATGCACACTTACCTAAAATTGTATACAATTTCAGAGGGATTTAGGATACCCTGAAGCCTGTCCAGAACCCCAAATCAAAAACCCTCCAAGGCAAAGTCTGTTTGAGACAGTTTCTGATTGCCACTGGGTCTTTTTATATTTGATATGCTTTGAGCACATCAGGTGGGCATTGTAAAAACAAGGTAGCTGGGGCAGCTGATGGGAGAATGAAGTGAAGTAGAAGTCATCCCTGAGGAGCTATTTAGTTTGTCATTCTGCTCAGGTTCACAACTATTTCCAAAGGGATTGGTAACAAAGCAGTCATTCTTCCCATAGCTCCTCCTGGGGAAGTGTGCATAGGAGCCCTTGTCAACTCTGTATAACTTTGCTCTATAGGAAAAGAAGCAGCAGAGGCCGCCCTGGAGAAGGGGGATGAGAATGCAGAATGTCACCAGTGGTAATAACCCAGTAGGGTCTGGGGAACAGCCAGCATGGGATAGAAGAGAGGAGAGAGCCTGTCTTCTCTCTGCCTTGGCCACAAAAGCATGCCAGAGAAACCGGGAAAGGGTGCTCTGGGCCCTTACTTCCATTTGGCCACCCTATCATCAGCCAGGAACCCAGGGAAGTTTTCTTGGGGAGGTGCCTTGGTGGGTGAGGCAAGGGAGGAATGCAAACTTTTTTCTGTTGGGACTTGGAGAAATGAGTAGCTTTGTAAGTCATCCTAGCTCCAAAGCTTGTGGGTTCTTGGGTCCTCAGGAGGCTGGGACAATTCACAGCTCCACTCTCCTGTACAAGCTCTTCTTTGCCCTACCTGCAGTCCTTGGCTGGTGGTGGACTTTGGCTCTTTGCTTGACTTGCATGAGGAAGAGGATATGAGCTCACCCCTCAAGAAGTTCAGTAGTCAATTTATTAACATCAGCCCTATTTATAGTCTCCTGTGAGGCAAAGTTCTGCCAATTTGAATAAATCAGGGCCAACTTGTGTCCTAGGGCCTGGTTCCAGCACTACTAATTTTAGTGAAAATGTTTTCCATATCTCTGCCTTCAGAGTTGGGAAAGGCTGTTTCTCCATTGGTTGCTGGAACTCTCTCTGCAAAGGCTCTTCTTAGAGACCTTGCCTCTGTTTCTTGGGTGTCACAGGTGCTGCTTTCCCATGGGCTTCCTTGGGGCTCCTGTGCTTCCAAGAGTGGGATCTGGCCTCATAATTTCTTAGCTATAGTTGGGGAACAGCTGTTTTGACTAAATGGGGAACTGCCCCTCTGAAATGTCTGACAGAAACATCCCAAGATATTCAGTGAATATATGACAAAGCAACTTGGACCTTTAGACACTCATTTAATGTCAACTGTGCTTCTAGAAAGTGTGTGTGTGTGTAATGACACATCTCTTCCTGTTTCTGTTGGTTCCCAAGTTAACATCAGAAATTACTAGGTTATATCCTTGTCTGAGAATAGGGTTTCCCAAAGATATACCTGTATCCTTCCAAGGCTAATGATACTTTCTTTTAGTGTCTGCTCAGGAGACAAAAAGCAATGTATTCAGGTCTCTTAGACTTCAATACTGATTATCAGAAATCTAAGTTCTTATGAAATCTATGACTACTCATTATGAGGGGAAATTTGGACTGAGACTTGCCTAATTATTACCAGATTTACCAGGGAGGATTCAACTTTTCTGTACCTCATATTCTTTGGAGAATGGTGAGCCTCCCACTGGATTTGCTAAAGAATGTGAATTGGGACCACAGGTCTGTGAAAAGAGGAATTTATATACAGATGGAAATGAAATATTCAGCTCGAGTTGAGGGGGTTATGGTGGGAAGCCCATTCCTTGTCCCTGAGCTTGCTGCCGCTTTCCCCCTTAGGTATGCAGTGCTTTGTGGTCAGCTGGCTGAGCATGAGGGCATCCAGAGGCGCATCCAGAGTGGCTTTAGCTTCAAGGTGAGGAAAGGCTTTCTCTTCCTTCCTTTGTGCTGGTCTAGTCTGGATTCTTTGCTCCATTCTAGCTCCTTGTAAAGGATGTTCCTGCAGCCTCTATAACTTGCCCCTCTTCCTTTAGCAATTCTGGTGTCTGATGTTAGGTTATATTTATATTTTCTCCTCAGGAGCATGTGGACAAAGCCATTGCTCTCCAGCCAGAAAACCCCATAGCTCACTTTCTCCTTGGCAGGTGGTGCTACCAGGTGAGCAGATTTCAAGGCTTAACTTAAGGGCCCTAAGTGTCCTGTGACACTGATCTCCTTGCAGTGAAAACTTAGAAGGGTCCTCAGCCTGATGTGGCTCAAGTGCCATTTCCTCTAACAGTTCTGTTACTAGTGATTGGACCCAGCCATATTTGACTCTGTTTTCCATACAGTATATTCAGTGTTTCTAAAAATTTCTTAAAAACTTTTTATTTATACTTTGATCTTTTCATGGCAGGTCTGTCACCTGAGCTGGCTAGAAAAAAAAACTGCTGCAGCCTTATTTGAAAGCCCTCTTAGTGCCACTGTGGAGGATGCCCTCCAGAGCTTCCTTAAGGTAAGGAAGGAAGGGAGGGGGAGGGGAGGGGTGGGCAGCTGCCAAAGATACCAGGGTAACCTTGTTTTTCCTAAGGACATTATTGGGAAGGTTTTTGGTAGGGGGCAGTTTTATGTTTGCCTGTTCTATGGGAAAAGCAGAACCACCTAGAGAGCTTATAAAAAATTCCCAGACCCATGGGATCAGTCTCTAATTTAGAGACTAGAAATCTCTAATATAAACTTCAGTTTGACTTGAATTTGTGAACCCCTTATTGAAATGCCTTCCTTTCTTCTCCAGGCTGAAGAACTACAGCCAGGATTTTCCAAAGCAGGACGAGTATATATTTCCAAGGTAAACTACCTGCCTATTTTGACATGATGAAAACAGGGATGTTGATACTTCAGGGAACTCCTGAAAGCATACATATTCATTCCCTTCTAGTCTCTGGTACTATTTCTCCCAGGTTTTCACTGTTGTCTCATCTCAGTGTTACAGAGAACTAGGAAAAAACTCTGAAGCTAGACAGTGGATGAAGTTGGCCCTAGACCTGCCAGATGTCACTAATGAGGTAATACTTCAAAGAGCTTTTCTAAGGTTGGGTGCCCTCACTGAATGTGACCTTTCCAGAAAAGAACATCTCCCCTTGAAGTTTTAGTTCCTTAGAAGAGGGAGTAGTCTACACTTGTGTACATCTCACCTAAGGGAGAAGGCAGGTTTTGTAAGGCTCCAGGCTGTCCTGGAAAGGTAGGAAAAAGGACTATCAACAGCTCAGAAAGAAAGCGAAGGGCCCTTCTCCCTGGGTACCAGTGGTTTGTAAATTGTTGGCTTAGATTTTGAGTCCTATTCTTGTTTTGTCTCCCTAGGATTCAGCTTTCCAGAAGGACCTGGAAGAATTGCAAGTAATTTTAGGAGAATAATCACCTTTCACTGGCCTTTGTGACTTAAGGAGGAAAAAATCAAGTATTTTTTTCCCTTAGGCCCTGCTGAGATCAGGAAACTGAGCAACACTGGTTAAGAGACCGTCGTGACGAGTACCCACTATTCCCCAATTTCATTCCTATTGTCCACTGGTTAATTTATTCTAATCCCTTACTTAATCTGAAACTGGGGAAGCACTTGAGGCCTGGGTGTCTATTCTCTTCCATAAGCAAATTCTTACAAAATCAAGAAAAGTATAGCACCTGCCCTAGGGTTGAGTACAGGTAGTGTAATGAGGCTGCCTTGCCCCTGGTGAGGTAGATGAACTTAAAAGAGCCATAGGAACAAAACACAGAACTTTTGTACTGTCTAATCTCTTTCACTGATGAATATACCAAAGTATACAGGACTAAAACCACCTTCTACCTACCAGGGTAAAAGGAAAGGTCAGGGCAGCCCATGGAAGTTGCTCTCATCTATCATATGGATTCTAACTGTATTCCTGGGCCCAAGGGGCTGGACCACTTGACTTCCAGAGTCCTGACAACTTGTGGAATGACAGCAATGCAAAAAGACTTATGAGACTGTGAAATGATGATCTAAGGAGCTGGCTGGAATATATTTTGGCACAACCTTGAAATAAACCAAATTTGACTGAAAGTGATTATTTTCCCCTTTCTATGTTTGTTGTTAGCTCCTTATTCTTAATACTTCCATAATTGTTTCCTACTAACAAACAATCTATTGCAGACAAATAGATATGCAGCACCAAATACTTTAGAATGAACTCTTTGGCTAATGCTAATTTCTAGTGAAATTTTAGTTGCCTGTGAAATATAAGCAGAGAGCTTATTTTTAGCATAAGAAGGCCTATTCCAACTAAGCAGGTATTCCCTGACCCTCCAATGTTCACTCTTGTCAGGGCCAACAGCACAAAGCCTAATCCCACATAAAGAAAAATTTAGACAAGTTTCTAGGTCAAAGTCACTTAAATATATTATATGACTAAAAGATTGAGATGCTTTTATATGAGACCCAAGCCTCCGTTCGGCATCTGTCACTATGGCTTTATTATACCTTGCCAGGTTTGATTTGTGGTGTAGAGACAAAAAAGAAAGCCTGAGAAGTACTCTATTCTTTAAAGTCAGGGAACAGAACTGCTTTTAAAACAAAGCTGTATTCCTATCTCCCTACATATAGCAGGCTCAACACAGGCAACAGCAGAGATTTTTACTGCCTCTCCCCCCAATTTCAAAGGGCCTCTCAGCTTGTATTAGAAGAGCTGGGTAAACCCCATTCTGAGCAGAACTTTGAAGGTGAAGAAGAGTATCTCAAACCCCTGAAGTAGAATAATCTGGGCAAGTATCAGACCTCTACAAACTGACATTTACTGAATAAAAACAAAGGCCACACAGGAAAGCCATGGTCTAGCTATCTTGTAATATTATGTTAGGCTAAAGGATAATATATCCAATCATCTGAATATAGGACTTCCCTTTTAAAATTTCAGTTCTAAAGCAATAGAAATCGATTAAACCTACCCAGTGTCAAAAAGATACCATGAAAGCCCTATTTTGAAATAATCAGCTTGTACCAGACTAACGCCTGTAAATACGACATTCACTACAAATAATGTTTTTAGCAGCCTCACACTGAATCTATTTACTTAACAAGCGTCTGAAATGCTTAAGATTCCAGAACTATCTTGTATTGCTCTTAGCAGTAAAAAACCAAGCAAACAGATAGTGAAGGGCTGGCAGCCCAATAAGCCTGGCTTAGTACTCCTTAACTAAAAATAAATTCTTATATAATTCAGACATACAAACTTAAAAATGTGCTCCTGACAGAGAAAAAGAACCTGTGAAGAAACCCATTCCATTTGCCACATAGCTCATTTTTAAACATTATTCATATAGAGAAGAGTCAATCTCTCCAGCTTTAGCTCTTCTGCAGATATAACATTGCCCAATAGACAGCTTCTAGTCCCGAGTCAATCCCAAGGTTAGGTTATGTCAAAGGTATTCCATACCTCCCAATAAAAACCAAAGAATTCAGAGATTAATCCACTTTAGAAGGAACAAACATTTCAGGTCAGTTTGTAACTACTAACCTATCTCCTGTTTACACCATCAGAAAAGCTGATACAACAGCTGTTTTTCCAGAAGCCTGTTTCTGGCAGTCACAAAGGAAGCGACCTGTGAAGAACCCCAGTGAGCTGTCCTCTCCATTAGGTGCAGCACGTAGGTTTATCACAGGAAAAAACCAATGATTCAGTCTTTGGCATCTCCTACTCCATCTGCATTGATGGCAAACATAGCTTCAGCTTCAGGAAGACAGGGAGAGTCGTAGATTTTGCAGATTCTAGTTTCTCCTCTTCCTTTCCTAAGGTAGAGTCTGACCCAAAGATGGATCAAAGCACCAAAGTTATTATAATTTAAAAATTATATTCACACTTATGGAAGATCTAAAAATTTTTAGACAAATGTATTTCATAAGAAAGACTTTAAGGGTCTTCCAGTATTCCTTAGGGCACTTAAAATAGAGGAATCCATTTCTGCCCTACTCCCCCTTAGTAGATTTTCTATATTGAAACTTTTTTTTTCTATCACTAATGAGGGAGAGGTATATTAATTTTTCAAGTTCATTCTTTTTTGAGCTTATAATTTGAGGGCTTACAATTTCTTTATAAACTAAAAGCAAATACCTGTACTAATCAGTCCATGACAATTTGATTTAGCAAGGGCTCTTGTAACACAATAAAGACTTTATTAACAAAGTTTAAATGGAAATGTTATATCTTCATGACTACTTCATAGTTAATATGACATTCCAAGATGAAGTCATCTACCCCATCACTTTACCTGGTTGTTGAGGCATGAGCAATAATATTTCCTCCAATAGGTTTTTTAGGATCTGCAGCAAACATGGCTGCTCCATCCACTTGGGCTACCACCTGGTTGGTGATTACCACTGCTACACCAAACTGATGGGGAAAGAATAAATGTCATTTTTTGTGGCCACAGACATTCCAAGGCCCTTATTTCTGCCGCTCCTTTCCCCAAAAAAGCAATGAATGCATATCTGATATCTTGACGACACAAGACCTTGATGTCCTGGCCTCCCAGCAAGACTTCTAGAATTCATGGCTCCCAAAAGTAGACATTCTTTGTCTCTACTCCTCAACTTACCTCATCAGCAAGTCGCAGAAGCATCCGCAGAAACCTGGCCAAATGCATCTGCCTGGCTGAAAGCTCACCTCGACCTGAATAGTCCGTTCTGTAGAGGGCAGTGGCACTGTCTACAATTAGCAGAGCATACCTATAGGGAACAAGGATTCTCTGAAGCCTGTTTCTAGCTTACATCAGATTCTGCTCCCTTCCTCACTACACTAAAATGTCATATTCATAGTTAAAGTTATATATAGAAATGTTTTATTAGATATTTGTATAGCATTCATGTCCAAAGCACCATATAGCAAGGTAAAATTTACAAGTTTCAGTAAATTATGGCTTCATTTTTAAAAAGTGACTTGACCAAAATCAAAAAGCAAGAGTATCAAAATAGGAACTAAAACTTAAATCTCCCATTTTCTAATTCAAGTTACTATGAATTTACACAAACTGCCTATACAAGATTCAGGGTAAGGGCCCTGAGAGCACATTCAGTGTCTTTTACTAAGCACATACCTAGACTCCACCATCATGGCTGATGCTTGGTAAAGGAGCTGGGTCTGGTGATCTGTGTTGAATCCTCGAGCATATGCTACATTATCCAGGACATCACTGCCAGAGAGGCCATATCTAGAAGAGAGGACAGACTTTTTATAGGCTATACAGAGCTCAGGCAGATGAGAAATCCACCTCTAAGAAATTACCTGGATGAGATTCCGGGAAAAAGATGGCAGAGTAATGATGGACAGTGACTGAATGGGGTATGTGGTGGGGACTTGAGAATGAGGGGAATCTAGTAACCATAATGTTGCTCATGTAATTGTATATTAACGATACAAAAAAAAAAAAGATGGCAGAGTAAGAAGGCAAGGCAGAAACTTCCTCACCAAATCACATAGAACATGAAAATACAATAAACCTGAAAATGACCTCTAGACTGCAGAACTGACTACTACCTACATCTGGGGAAGAAGAGAGACCTCACAGAAAAGAGTAAAGTGGGAAAGCCACAATCCAGCAGGACCCAAGCCCTCCCCCGACCCCAGCCAACAGATGGGAGGAAAGGAACCAAGCAGGGAGGGAGGAGCCCAGGACCACTGAACACCTGGTCCTGAAGATCTGCTCCAGGAACACAAACCCACATTACATGATGCTCTGGTGATTAGTGGGGCTGGACAACAGAGACAGGAGGACACCAGGTGGGCTGAGATTCCAGCTGCTTGTGGAGAAGAGACACGCTCTAACAGCCCCCTTGAGACAAAAGCAAAGTGAACAGTTTGAGAGACTTCCCAGCAGTGGGAGGGACACCAGAGGGGCAAGGTTACAGAGCTCTCTGCTTAGGAGAAAGGGCAGGTAGACAATACTATTCCAGCCCGCTTTGCCCCAACAGGTTGGGAACTCTTGGGAGCATCAAACACTCTGTCCCCTTTGCTGGCAATGCCGATTCAAGACTCCTCCCTGTGGCTGGCCAGCAGAGAGTCAGACTTTACTGCCACGTAGGCAGAGGGAGGCCCTCCCAGATTTCTCTATTTTGGGCCAGCTGGGGAACTGGCCACAGGAGTAAGCCCTAGGAGCTACTTCCTCCTAGCAAGCGCTGGTCCCACTCACTTGTGACCCTGGCCATTGCTGCAGGCTGGGCAGAGGGTGGCTCTGCCCACAGAAACTCCAGCAGCACAGCCCCAAGTTTTCTCCATGCACATGTGGCCAGCTGATGGCCCACACAGACCCTCTGAAATCAGATCACTACAAGCCAGACAGAATAGTGTCCTGCCCACTGTATGCCAACAGCTGGGGCTCCCACACTGGAAAGTGAAGTGTCTTGAGCTTCTGGGCAATAGAGGGTGCCTCCTCCATAAAGCTATTATTCCATAGGAAACACTGGAAAAATGAAGAGGCAGAGGAATTTGGTCCAAACAAAACCACAAGACAAAACACCAGAAAAAGGGGTGAGTGAAACTGAAATCACCAAGTTTCTTGATAAAGACTTCAAAGTTAAATCATAAACATGCTCACAAACCTTCAGAGAAATATTCAAGATCTCTGGGAGGACCTCAAGAAAAAGACAGACGACCTGTAAAAGAGTCACTCAGAGGTGAAGAATACAGTATTTGAAATGAAAAATACAATGGTGGGATTTAATAGCAGACTTTCACAGTCTGAAGAAGTTGTAAGTGAGTTGGAAATTAGGGAGCAAGAAAACAATAAAGCTGAAAAGCAGAAAAAAAGGATCTCTAGTAATGAAAGAAAAATAGAGAGGGCAATCCAAACAGAACAATATTTGCATAATAGGGGTACCAGAAGGAGAAGAGGGAGACAAGGGGTAGAAAGCCTCTTTGAGGAAACAATTATTCCCCCAAACTGGGGAAGGAAATAGACTCAGGTCATGGAAGCGCAGAAATCCCCTAACAAAAGGAACTCTAGGAAGACAATGCCAAGACATATAATTAAAATGGAAAAGATCAAAGACAAGAAGAGAGTATTGAAAGTAACCCGAGAGAGAAAAAAGATTATTTATAAAGGAAACTCCATCAGACTATCAGCAGACCTTTCAGCAGAAACTTTACAGGCCAGAAGGGATTGGCATGATATATTTAATGTAATAGAAGGACCTACAGCAAAGAATACGCTCTCTACCCTGCAAGATTATCTTTAAATTTGAAGCAGAGATTAAATAATTTTCAGATAAACAAAAATTGGAAGGAATTAACCACCACTAAGGCAGCCCTACAAGATATGTTAAAGGGATTGCTCTAGATGGAAATGTTCCTAAGGCTAAATAGCTGTCAGTGAAAATAAACTCACAGTAAAGGTAGTAGACCAATTAAATACCAAGCAAGTACAAAATTACACCAACTACTCCCAAAATCAGTCAAGGGATACAGAAAATGCAGAATATGACACCTAACATATAGTGGAAGGAGGAAGAAGAAGAGGGCAAAAAAGAAAAACCTCTAGATTGTGTTTGAAATAGAGTAATTATAAGGTAGCCTGTTACATAGTAAGGAAGCTATTCTTGAACCTTTGGTAACCACAAATACAAAGACTACAATGATAATAAATACATATCTATCAATCATCACCTTAAATGTAAATGGACTGAATGCACCAATCAAAAGACACAGAGTGGCAGAATGGATAAAAAAAAGAAGAGCCATCTATATGCTGCTTACAAGATCATGTCTGACCCAAGAACATACACACACTACAAGTGAAGAGATGGAAAAAGACAGTTCATGTAAATAATAGAAAACAGCAGAAGTAGTGGGACTTATATCAGACAAAATAGATTTCAAAACAAAGAAAGTAACAAGAGACAAAGAAGGACAATGTAAAGGGGTCAGTCCAACAAAAGCATATAACCATTATAAACATCTATGCACCCAATATAAATCTGTAAAACAAATACTAGCAGAATTAAAGGGGGAAACAGACTGCAACACATTCATTTTAGGAGATTTTAATACCCACTCACACCAACAGATTAACCAGACAGAAAATAAGTAAAGAAACAGAGGTACTGAACACTATATTAGAAGATATAGACCTAACAGACGTCTACAGAAGATTCCACCCAAAAGCAGGAAGATACACATTCTCAAGTGTACATGGAATGTTTTCCAGAACAGATTATACACTAGGCCACAAAAAGAGCCTCTATAAATTCAAAAAGACTGAAATTGTATCAAGTAGCTTCTCAGACCACAACGGTATGAAACTAGAAATAAATTATGTAAAGAAAACAAAGACTTCAAAAACATGGAAGCTAAACAATATGCTTCTAAATAATCGATGGATCAGTGACCAAATTAAAACAGAGATTAAGCAATACATGGAGACAAATGAAAACAACTCAATATTCCAAAACCTATGGGATGCAGCAAAGGCAGTTCTAAGAGGAAAGTACATAGCAATATAGGCTTACCACAAGAAAGAACAGTTCCAAACAAACAGTCTAAACTCACAATTAAAGAAAATAGAAAAAGAAAAACAAATGAAGCTCAAAGTCAGTAAAAGGAAAGACATAATAAAGAGCAGAGCAGAAATAAATAAAACTGAGAAGAGTAAAACAATAGAAAAAAAAAATCAATGAAACCAGGAGCCGGTTATTGGAGAAAATAAACGATAAACCCCTAGCCAGACTTATCAATAAAATAAGAGTATACACACATAAACAAAATCAGAAACGAAAAATGAATAATCACAATGGACACCAAAGAAATACAAAGAATTATTAGAGAATACTATGAAAAATTATATGCCAATAAACTGGACAACCTAGAGGAAATAGACAACTTTCTAGAAAAATACAACCTACCAAGACTGATCCAGGAAGAGACAGCAAATCTGAACAGGCCAGTTCCCAGCAATGAAATCGAACTGGTAATCAGAAAGCTACCTAAAAACAAAAACCCTGTCCAAGAGGACTTCATAGCTGAATTTTATCAAACATTTAAAGAATAGCTATTACCATCCCACTTAAAGTATTCCAAAAAGTAGAAGAGGAGGGAATACTCCCAAACTCATTCTATGAGGCCAGCATCACCAAACCAGACAAAGACACCATAAAAAAAGAAATTACAAACTAATATCCCTGATGCACACAGATGCAAAAATACTCAACAAAACAAACCGAATCCAAAAATAATAAAAAAGATCATCCATCATGACCAAGTGGGATTTATTCCAGGAATGCAAGGATAGTACAATATTCATAAATCAATCATACATCACACCAACAAAAAGGACAAAAATCACATCCATTCATGCTGAAGAAGCATTTGACAAAATTTAACATCCATTCATGATTTAAAAACTCGTAACAAAATGGGTTTAGACAGTATGCACCTCAACATAATAAAGGCCATTTGTGACAAATCGACATCCAACATCAGACTTAATAATGAAAAGCTGGAAGCTTTTCTTCTAAGATGGGGAACAACATAAGGATGCACATTCTCAACACTTTTATTTGACATAGTCCTGGAGGTCCTAGCCACAGCAATCAGTCAACACTAAGAAATAAAAGGCATCCAAATTGGGAAGAAGTTAAACTGTCACTAACTGCAGATGGCATACATAAAAAAGCCTACAGTGCACAAAAAAACTACTAGAACAACTGAATTCAACAAAGTTGCAGAATAGAAAATTTATACACAGAAATCTGTTGCATTCCCACATGCTAACAATGAATTAGCAGAAAGAGAAATCAGGAAACAACTCCATTTACAACTGCATCAAAAAGAATAAAATACCTAGGAATAAACCTAACCAAAGAGGTGAAAGACGTTTACTCTGAAAACTACACAAGACACTCATGAGAGAAATTAAAGAAGATACCAATAAATGGAAACACATCCCATGCTCATGTATAGGAAGAATTAATATTGTCAAAATGGCCATCCTGCCTAAAGCAATCTACAGATTCAATGCAATGCCTATCAAAATACCAACAGCATTCTTCAACAAACTGGAACAAATAGTTTTAAAATTTATATGGGGTGGATCACGGGAAGATGGCGGCATGAGTAGTTCAGTGGAAATCTCCTCCCCAAAACATATATAGTTTTGAAAATACAATAAATACAACTATTCCTAAAAGAGACACCAGTGGATGCAGTACAACAGCCAGGATATCTACATCTGTGAGAACTCAACATCACATGAAGGGGGTAAGATACAAGCTGCGGCCAGGCGGGACCCAAAGGCTCCCTTTCCCCAGAACCCAGCAGGAAGAAAGGAGTCAGAACGGGGAGGGAGTGAAAGCCCAGGACTTCAAAACAACCAGCTCTAGAAATCGGCACCCAGAAAGCAGACACAAGGTGCACAGGGTACTGTATATTAGAGAAACGGAAAAGCAATACCTGTGGGCAGGTACCCACAACCGGCGCCCCTGAGACAAAAGAAAAGTGAGTGCTTTCTGCAAGTCTAAAAGAGACAGGGACCCCAAAGCTGGACGAAGTCGTTCTGGCACACAGCCAGCAGCTGGGAATCCCAGGGAACTTTAGGCGCCCTAAACCCCGGGGAGGCATCGCAGCTCTGAAGCCCCTCATGGCACTAAGCAGCCTGCCAGTCGTTCCTCCAACTGGCGCGGACTCCGACACACCGGCCCAGTAGTGGGAGAGTGGAAGTGAGCGCCGGGGGCGGCAGCATCACAAGGAACCGGGAGCAGATCAAGTGCGCTGGCGGCACCAGGGGGGACCGGGAGAGGCTCGTGCAAGCCCGCAGCAGTGGCAACCCAACAGCCTGGGTGTGGTTCACGAGCGCTGGCGGCAGTGACACCAGAAGAGCCAGGGAGAGGTCCGCATGGGAGAGGCCTGTGCACACCTGCAGTGGTGCCAGAGGGAGCAGCTGTGCTCCCAGCAGCCGACCAGAATCCCAGCCCAGTGCATAGCCGCCCGGGCCAGACCCAAAGGCCGCTGCTGGCACATAGATGCCTGGCAGGGGCGCCGCTATTGCGGAGGAGCACAACTGGCGTGCCTGCCACTCCCGCAGGGCTCCGCGCTGCTCTGGAGACCCCGCCCACAGAGGCTTAGGGGATTAACCCAGCGGCTGCTCCAGGAGTGTAGGTAACCGACACAGGCAGAGGAGAAGGGCAAGGCATCCAGCAAGCAGGAAAGGACTTTCTTTTCCCAGCTGACACACCCACAACCTGCCTACAGCCACCACTATTACCATGAAAAGGGAAAAAAATTGAGTCCAGTCCATGATAGCTCAGACAACACCTGAGAGAGGATCTGCAGAGACAGACCTAACCAGTCTCCCTGAAAAAGAATTCAAAATAAAAATCATAAACATGCTGACAGAGCTGCAGAGAAATATACAAGAGCTAAGGGATGATGTCTGGAGGGAGATTACAGAAGGGAAACAATCTCTAGAAGGATTTATAAGCAGAATGGATAAGATGGAAGAGGTCATTGATGGAATAGCAACCAGAGAACAGGAACGCATAGAAGTGGACGCAGAGAGAGATAAAAGGATCTTCAGGAATTAAACAATATTAAGAGAACTGTGTGACCAATCCAAACGGAACAATAGCTGCATTATAGGGGTACCAGAAGAAGAGAGAGAAAAAGGGATAGACAGTGTCTTTGAAGAAATAATTGCTGAGAACTTCCCCAAACTGGGGGAGGAAATAGTTGCTCAGACTACAGAAGCACACAGAACTCCTAAGAGAAGGGACCCAAAGAGGACAACACCAAGACACATAATAATTAAAATGGCAAAGATCAAGGACAAGGACAGAGTTTTAAAGGCAGCTAGAGAGAGGAAAAAGGTAATCTACAAAGGAAAACCCATCAGGATATCATCAGACTTCTCAACAGAAACCTTACAGGCGAGAAGAGAATGGCATGATATATTTAATGCAATGAAAGAGAAGGGCCTTGAACCAAGGATACTGTATCCAGCACGATTATCATTTAAATATGAAGGAGGGATTAAACAATTCCCAGACAAGCAAAAGCTGAGGGAATTTGTCTCCCACAAACCACCTCTACAGAGTATTCAGAGGGACTGCTCTAGAAGGGAGCACCCCTAAAAAGACCACAGAACAAAACAACCAACATATGAAGAATGAAGGAGGAGGAATAAGAAAGGAGAGAAATAATCATCAGACTGTGTTTATAATAGCTCAATAAGCAAGTTAAGTTAGACAGTAAGGTAGTAGAGAAGCTAACCTTGAACCTTTGGTAACCACGAATCTAAAGCCGCAATTGCAATAAGTACATATCTTTCAATAATCACCCTAAATGTAAATGAACTGAATGCACCAATCAAAAGACACAGAATAATAGAATGAATAAAACAGCAAGACCCATCTATATGCTGCTTACAAGAGACTCACCCCTCAAACCCAAAGACATGCACAGATTAAAAGTCAAGGGATGGAAAAAGATATTTCATGCAAACAACAGGGAGAAAAAAGCAGGTGTTACAATATTAGTATCAGACAAAATAAACTTCAAAATAAAGAAAGTAACAAGAGATAAAGAAGGACATTACATAATGATAAAGGGCTCAGTCCAACAAGAGGCTACAGCCATTATAAAAATATGTGCACCCAATACAGGAGCACCAATATATGTGAAACAAATACGAACAGAATTAAAGGAGGAAATAGAATGCAATGCATTCATTTTGGGAGACTTTAACACACCACTCACTCCAGAGGACAGATCCACCAGACAGAAAATAAGTAAGGACACAGAGGCACTGAACAGCACACTAGAACAGATGGACCTAAAAGACATCTATAGAACTCTACATCCGAAAGCAACAGCATACACATTCTTCTCAAGTGCACATGGAACATTTTCCAGAATAGACCACATACTAGGCCACAAAAAGAGCATCAGTAAATTCCAAAAGATTGAAATCCTACCAACCAACTTTTCAGACCACAAAGGTATAAAACTAGAAATAAATTGTACAAAGAAAGCAAAAAGGCTCACAAACACATGGAGGCTTAACAACATGCTCCTAAATAATCAATGGATCAACAACCAAATTAAAATGGAGATCCAGCAATATATGGAAACAAATAACAACAACACAAAGCCCCAACTTCTGTGGGATGCACCAAAAGCAGTCTTAAGAGGAAAGTATATAGCCATCCAGGCATATTTAAAGCAGGAAGAACAATCCCAAATGAATAGTCTAATGTCACAATTATCAAAATTGGAAAAAGAAGAACATATGAGGCCTAAGGTCAGCAGACGGAGGGACATAATAAAAATCAGAGAAGAAATAAATAAAATTGAGAAGAATAAAACAATAGAAAAAAATCAATGAAACCAAGAGCTGCTTCTTCAAGAAAATAAACAAAATAGATAAGCCATTAGCCAGACTTATTAAGAGAAAAAGAGAGTCAACACACATCAACAGAATCAGAAACGAGAAAGGAAAAATCACAATGGACCCCACAGAAATACAAAGAATTATCAGAGAATACTATGAAAATCTATATGCTAACAAGCTGGAAAACCTAGGAGAAATGGAAAACTTCCTAGAAAAATACAACCTTCCAAGACTGACCCACAAAGAAACAGAAAATCTAAACAGACCAATTACCAGAAACAAAATTGAATCGGTAATCAAAACACTACCCAAGAACAAAAATCCCAGGGCCAGATGGATTTACCTCGAAATTTTATGAGACATACAGAGAATACATAATACCCATTCTCCTTAAAGTTTTCCAAAAAATAGAAGAGGAGGGATGTTGGGGAGCGTCTTTGTCTTCTCACATGTTTGTAGGCAGAATGGGAAAGCATCTTCCCCCAGGTCTGAATGCAGCACGGGAAAGCACATGCTTGAGAGCGGCCGGTGCAGTCCTTGGAAGTTATCTGCCCACAAAAACATATCTTGTCCTCAACGACGAGCCAAGACTCCTCACTCTGAAAATAGGGAGACCTTGAGGATGTGTGAAAACACCACCCCTGCTTCTGGTGTGGGGTAAGTGGAGAACAAAGAACATCGCTGATGTGGCAGGAATGGAGAACAAAGAACAACCTGTTTACACATTCCATGAGGAACTGAAGGAGCCCTGCTGTTCTTATCTTTACTGGGCTGCCAATGACGTCAAAACTGTGCTTGACTGTTTATTGGATAAGGCTATTTTCTGGAATCACGTATCTCTTTGCTGTATAAATACTCTGGTACCCAATAAAGCAGGAGCGTCAGCCCTCCCAGTTCTTTCTGTCTTTCTTTGTTTTCTTCGTCCTTCTTTTGCACTTCAGGACCTGCTTGACTTGGCGCAGCTGGACCGCATCAGAGGGAATACTCCCAAACTCATTCTATGAAGCCAACATCACCCTAATACCAAAACCAGGCAAAGACCCCACCAAAAAATAAAACTACAGACCAATATCTCTTATGAACGTACATGCAAAAATACTCAACAAAATATTAGCAAACCGAATTCAAAAATACATCAAGAGGATCATACACCATGACCAAGTGGGATTCATCCCAGGGATGCAAGGATGGTACAACATTCGAAAATCCATCAACATCATCCACCACATCAACAAAAAGGACAAAAACCACATGATCATCTCCATAGTTGCTGAAAAAGCATTCGACAAAATTCAACATCCATTCATGAGAAAAACTCTCAACAAAATGGGCATAGAGGGCAAGTACCTCAACATAATAAAGGCCATATATGATAAACCCACAGCTAAATTCATACTGAACAGCAAGAGGCTGAAAGCTTTTCCCCTGAGATCGGGAACAAGACAGGGTTGTCCACTCTCCCCAATGTTATTCAACATAGTACTGGAGGTCCTAGCCATGGCAATTAGACAAAACAAAGAAATAGAAGGAATCCAGATTGGTAAAGAAGAAGTCAAACTGTCACTATTTGCAGATGACATGATATTGTACATAATAAAAAACCCTGAAGACTCCACTCTAAATCCACTAGAACTAATACCGGAATTCAGCAAAGTTGCAGGATACAAAATTAACACACAGAAATCTGTGGCTTTCCTATACACTAACAATGAACTAATAGAAAGAGAAATCAGGAAAACAATTCCATTCACAATAGCATCAAAAAGAATAAAATACCTAGGAATAAACCTAACCAAAGAAGTGAAAGACCTATACCCTGAAAACTACAAGACACTCTTAAGAGAAATTAAAGAGGTCACTAACAAACGGAAACTCATCCCAGGCTCCTGGCTAGGAAGAATTAATATTGTCAAAATGGCCATCCTGCCCAAAGCAATATACAGATTTGATGCAATCCCTATCAAATTACCAACAGCATTCTTCAATGAACTGGAACAAATAGTTCAAAAATTCATATGGAACCGCCAAAGACCCCGAATAGCTAAAGCAATCCAGAGAAGGAAGATAAAGTGCGGGGGATCTAGCTCCCCAATTTCAAGCTCTACTACAAAGCCACAGTAATCAAGACAATTTGGAACTGGGACAAGAACAGAGCCACAGACCAGTGGAACAAAATAGAGACTCCAGACATTAACCCAAACATATATCATCAATTAATATATGATAAAGGAGCCATGGACATACAATGGGGAAATGACAGCCTCTTCAACAGCTGGTGTTGGCAAAAACGGACAGCTACATGTAAGAGAATGAAACTGGATCATTGTCTAACCCCATACATAAAAGTCAATTCAAAATGGATCAAAGACCTGAATGTAAGTCATGAAACCATAAAACTCTTACAAAGAAACATAGGCAAAAATCTCTTGGACATAAGCATGAGCGACTTCTTCATGAACATATCTCCCCAGGCAAGGAAAACAAAAGCAAAAATGAACAAGTGGGACTATATCAAGCTGAAAAGCTTCTGTACAGCAAAGGACACCACCAATAGAACAAACAGGCATCCTACAGTATGGGAGGATATATTCATAAATGACAAATCCGATAAAGGCTTGACATCCAAAATATATAAAGAGCTCACGCACCTCAACAAACAAAAAGCAAATAATCCAATTAAAAAAAATGGTCAGAGGAGCTGAACAGACAGTTCTCCAAATAAGAAATTCAGATGGCCAACAGATACATGAAAAGATGCTCCACATCACTAGTCATCAGAGAAATGCAAATTAAAACCACAATGAGATATCACCTCAGAGCAGTAAGGATCGCCATCATCCAAAAGACAAATAACAGATGTTGGCGAGGATGTAGAGAAAGGGGAACCCTCCTACACTACTGGTGGGAATGTAAATTAGTTCAACCATTGTGGAAAGCAGTATGGAGGTTCCTCAAAAAACTCAAAATAGAAATACCATTTGACCCAGGAATTCCACTCTTAGGAATTTACACTAAGAATGCAGCAGCCCAGTTTGAAAAAGATATGTTTATTGCAGCACTATTCACAATAGCCAAGAAATGGAAGCAACCTAAGTGTCCATCAGTAGATAAATGGATAAAGATGTGGTATATATACACAATGGAATATCATTCAGCCATAAGAAGTAAACAAATCCTACCATTTGCAATAACATGGATGGAGCTAGAGGGTATTAATGCTCAGTGAAATAAACCAGGTGGAGAAAGACAAGTATCAAATGATTTCACTCATCTGTAGAAGCAGCAAAACAGCAGAAGACTCACAGAACCAAAGAATGGACCAACAGTTACCAAAGGGAAAGGGACTGCAGAGGATGGGTGGGAAGGGAGGAAAAAGGGGTCGGGGGGTGGGGGAAGAAAGGGGGCATTATGATTAGCATGTATAATGAGTGGGGGGGTTGCAAAGGGAGGGCTGTACAACAGAGAAGACAGGTAGTGATTCTACAACATCTTATTATGTTGATGGACAGTGACTGTAATGGGATATGTGGGGGGAATTTGGTGATGGGGGGAGTCTAGTAAACATAATGTTCCTCATGTAATTGTAGATTAATGATACAAAAAAAACCTAAGTTTAAGAGAAATAGGTATATTTCATTTCTTCTATTCTTCCCCTTTTTCATGCTAGTAACACACTACAGTTAAGATAGAATCAATTACATAAAGTATGGTTACATGACTCGTACCTTAATTCATTTCATACCATAATCCATCTATCAACTGAAAGAAAATGTTTTCCTTCCTCCCATTTAAAAAAGGCAAATAAAAATTTATTTTCTTAGAATAATCTGTATTCTCTTCCCTTTGTAACTGCTATCTAAAACATGAATTCTCAAGGTGGTTCAAATAAGATTTTCATTCTCACTAAATGTACCATTATGGGGCCCCATTTCTTCAAAGACAATTTGATTTATCCATCTACCAAGACTCACCTAAATGCCTACACTTTAGGCCTTTTTATGGTACTTGTGAGGAGTTGTCTTGCCCTTCTTCTACTAGACCAGAAATTCCTTGAGGAGAAAAGGCTAATACACCTCTCTACCTGGTATATTTTTTTATACCTAGTAAATTATGAATATATGTTGCTGAATAAAATTTTATCTACAACCTGAGCAAAAATAGAATATACAATCACTTTAACCCATAATATTTTCATATGGCACCTAAAATCATGTTCAAAAGCATAATACTGCCTCCTTTACATAATAGTTCAAGAGAATCTGTTTAAACAAAATCAGTGTGGTGTAATTTTTTGAGAACCAGAAGTTTCTATGTTAATGATTCTATCAGTCTTTTAAAGTGGGCTATGTGGCAACTAATCATTACAAAAGCTTACATTACATCAAACCTATTTTTCTGAGACCTTGTTTAGCAAATAGTTATCCTCTCATTTTTCCTTCCAAAAATAATATTCTAGCACTTACAATAACACTGCAGTAAAACTGAACCTTAATATCAGGAAATCCCACTCTACCCAATTCAATTTTTTTACATCATACAATGGATTCTTCATATTAGACACACAGTCTTGTACTTTCCTGGACATTTCACCTGCTATTCTTTGCCATTATCAATAGAAATTGAAGCTTAACTCTGGCATTAAGTGGACTGATAATGCCAATCCGTTAAGTCTGGGCAGAAAGGTGAGGAGATGGAGTGAGGATATTGTTTTGCCTTGGGATCCTGATCAAACAGAATGGGAATAAAGAGATGGAAATTTTCCTTATTTAGATCATGACAGTAAGAAAAAAGATTCAAGAGGCCTAAATAAGTCTTCCAGTCTTATCTCAAGAAACATTGATATAATCTCTCAGGAAGGGGGATTATCTTTTGCTATCAGAAATGGATAGTTTACCAGAAAAAGCAGAGTTATCCTGATTTTTAATCTCAGCAGTGTTCAGAAAGATGACTATGGGGATCTCTTTTTTTATATTCCTGAAGCAGCACATGGAATTGTCAGTTCCCACAACTTGGAAAAATTTGGTTGAAAATAAGCATTCTTACAGTGTTTCCAGAACTCCCTGAAAGAGTAACCTGAACACCTGTAAAAAAATAAATTCTTAGGCCTAATTTAGACATAATGAATGGCAGTTTTCAAAGAGGCATGATAATTTCTATACTTAACAAATACCTCAGATGATTAACATGCAAGTTTGAAAAATTCAGCTGTATTCCCTCAAGAAGGTTCTATCATTTTTTCTCTCACAGTACTTAAAAGAACTTAAAAAAAAACAACAGTGGTTGACACCGTAGCTAGCAATTGTGACCATAGTTATCAGACTTCAGCAAGCATCCAGAAGATCATGTCCCTGTCCTCATAGCCAACATTCTATACTTTCTCATCTATCTTAACTGAACACTCATTTTTATTATACTAGACAAAATCTTAATGATTTTATCCAAAAGAAAGCTCAACTACTAAAATAGTGTACTTAAAAGTGTAATTTCTGTACAAGAGCACCAAAACAACTTTCAGAAGGAAGATATGGTTTAGTATACTCATCTTTTGAAAACTAAGATTAGGTTGCAAAGGAGTTGATTCTTTTTTGACAGGGATTTTGCAAGCAGAGGCAGAGAGCTGCAATTTTTATTCCAATCTAATTTTTTGTTTTAATAGTATACATTCAATGGCTTGGGTTTCTCAAATTATAAACTGGGAAAGAGAATTTGGTTATAATTGCAAAACTAGAAAATAAAATTCCCAACTTAGCTAGGCAGGTTCCCATTCGAGTCTGACATCTCAACAAGCAATTAAATTGTATTTAATTACTAGGTTTCAGTAAAATGACCAAATTATCACATTTGACCACAGACAAGGAAAAATAAGTAAAACAACTCTGGGAGTTAATTTGAAAGCTGTATTAAGGGATGTAGAAACTTAAAAATCTTTACCTACTTTTAATTTGTATACCATAAAATTAATGTTTTACTTTTTAGTGTCTACAAAGCTGTACAGCCATCATCATCACAATCAAATTTTGGAACATTTCCATCACCCCAAAAAGATCTCTCAAGTTTATTTGTAGTTACTTCCTGTTCCTACTCCCAGCTCCGGGCAACTGCTTATCTACTTTCTCTATAGATTCTCCCCTTCTGAAAATTTCACATAAATGGAATCACATATAGGTAGGGTTTTTTTGTTTAGTGTTTGTCCTTTAGCTTGTTTTGAGGTTCATCCATATTGTAACATTATGAATACTTCATTCCTTTTTATTATTGAATAGTATTCCACTGAATAGATAACTAAATTTTGTTTATTAATTCACTAGTTGATCAACAACTGGGTTGTTTCCTATCTTTGGCCATTATAACAATACTACAAACATCTACATACAAACCTCAGTGTGGACATGTTTTCTTATCTCTGGGGTATATAACCAGAGTGAAATTGCTGGGTCATAGGTAAATTTATGTTTAATTTCCAGTTTTCCAAAGTGACTGAACCATTTTACATTCTCACCAGAAATATATCCAGTTTCCCCACATAATCCCCAACATTCACTACTACCTTTTTTATTACAACTATCCTAGTGGTCTCTGTGGTTTTAATTTGCATTTCCTCTGGACAAGAATACAACATTTTTTTCATGTGCTTACTGGCCCTATTTGTATATCTTTGGAGAAATGTCTGTACAATTCCTTTGCACAATTTTCATTTGGGTTCTCTTATTGTATTTGTAGAGTTCTTTATATATTCTGGATACTAGACCCTTATATCAGATACATGACTTACAAATATTTTCTCATGTACTTTGGGTTGTCTTTTCACTTTCTTGATAATGTTCTTTGATGAAGAAAATTTTAAAAGCATTATCAATTTTTCTTTCATGCAGTGCACTTTTTCATATTATATCTAAGAAATCTTTACCAACCTCAAGGTCACAAAAATTTCTTCCTGTTTTTTCCTAAAAGTTATATAGCTTTAGCTCTTACAGTTAGGACTATCATCGTTAAAAGAAAATTATAGTCAATATACATAAAACTTAATGTTTCAACCTTTTTTAAAGTGTACAATCAAGTGGCAACAAGGGCATTCCCATGTTGGGCAACCATCGCCACCATCCATCTCCAGAACTTTTTCATTGTCCCAAACTGAAACTCGGTACCCATTAAATAATAATTACTCACTCTCCTCACCCCCAGTCCCTGGCAACCACCATTCTACTTTCTCTCTTCATGAATCTGACAACTCTTAAATTCCTCATATAAGAGAAACCATACAGTATTTGTCCTTTTACAAGTGGCTTATTTCACTTAGCATGTTTTCAAGACTCATCCATGATGTACTATGTGTAAGAATTCCCTTCTTTTTAAAGAATGCATAATATTCCATTATATGTATATATGACATTTTTAAAAATTCATTCAACTGTTGATGGATACTGGGCTGTTTTACCTTTAGGCTATTATGAATAATGCTGCTATGAACATTGGTATGCAAGCATCTGAGTCCTTGCTGTTGATTCTTTGAGTATATACCCTGAAGTGGAGTTGCTGAATCATATTATAATTTTGTTTAATTTTTTGAGGAACCACCAGACTTACCCATTTTTAGTTAATTTTTATGTATGGTATAAAGTTAAAGGTCTAAATTTATCTTTTAGCATGTAGATATCCAACTACATTATCACCATTTATTGAATAGACTTATTTCCTCCATTAAATTGCCTTGGCACCTTTGTCAAAAATCAAGTGAATATAAACATACATGGCTTATTTCTGAACTTTCATTTCTGTTCCATTGATGCATGTCTATTCTTAGGCCCAAACCACACTTGATTATTGTTGTTTAATAGTAAATTTTAAAATTGGGAAGACTTAAAAGACCTCCAATTTTATTTTTTCTCTCCAAGAATGTCTTGGCTACTCTGGGTCCTTGACATTTACATATAAATTTTATAATCAGCCTGTCTATTTCTGCAAAAAGCTTGCTGGAATTTTAGTAGGATTTGTGTTGAATATATAGATCAATTTGAGAATTATCATTTTACTAATATTGCATCTTCTAATCCATGAATGTGTAATGTTTCTCTAATTATATAGATCTTCAATTTCAGCAGTGAACAAGTCTTGCACTCCTACTTTTAAACTTAGTTACTATTTCATTCTTTTAGATGCCACTGTGAATGGGATTTAATTTTTGAAGCGAACACTGCTAGCATACAGAAATACAATGGATTTTTGCAACCTGATATTGTATCCTACAACCTTGCTGAATTTAGTTCTAGTAGTTTTTTAGTTTTCTAGTACTATGTGTAGATTCCTTAGGATTTTCTACATACAGGATCATGTCATTGGTAAATAGAGATAATTTTACATCTTCCATTCCAATCTGGATGTCTTTTATTTCACTTTCTTGCCTGACTGCACTGGCTAGGGCCTTCAGTACAATGTGGTACACGAGTGATGAGGGTGGACACACTTGCCTTGTTTCCAATCTTAAGGGACAGCATTTAGAATTCCACAATTAAGTATAATGATAGTATTAGGTTTTTTGCAGCGGCCCTTGATTGAGGCATCTGATAAATGATCTATCCATTAATGAGAGATACTGTCTCCACCTATCATGGTTGAATTGCCTGTTTCACCCTTCAATTATGTCAGTTTTTGTATCTCATATTTTAGGGCTCTATTATTAGATGTGCATGCTTATAATTGTTACACCTTCCCAAGGAACTGACCTTTTAATTATAAAATGTTCCTTTTTGCCTGTAGTAATATTTTTTGTCCTAAAGTTGACTTCATCTGATATTAACATAGCCAGTCCAGCTTTCTTATGGTTACTGTCTGCATGCGATATCTTTTCCCATCCTTTTTCTTTCAAACTATTTGTGTCTTTGAATCTAACGTGCCTCTGGAAGACATAATATAGTTGGATCTTGTTTTTTATTCTGTCTGATACCAACTTCTTTGAATAAAGAAGAATGTTTTTCTCTACTAAGGAAGGTCATTCTTTTGAATCACATATAAAACTTTGGATAGGGAGCCATAGGAGAAGAAGAGACACTCTTCAGCTAGACCAATTGGCAATCACTAATTAACAGGTGTGGCCATATTTCTCTCATCTTAATCCAGTAACCTACCTCTCAGCCACTGCTAGTAGTCGTTCTGGCCTAAAGGTACCCTCAGTGTCAATGTACATGGCCTTTCCTTCGCCTCCACCTCGGTCAATGGGAAGCTAGAGAGAACAAAAAGAACAGTGGAAATGAACACTTTACTTCTGAGATAACTGACTTCCCCATGATGAGTCTATAATCTGCTACCACACTTAAGTCAAAAGGAAAAACACTTTAAAGTGAAAGAGTTAAGGAGGTGGCATTCCCTTCTAACTGAAGGGAATACAGCTAGTTACAGGTATGAAACTCATTGTATCCTGTAACACGTGAGGCTAGAGTATTATTGTGAGAGTTGAGTTGCTTGGAAATATAGTCCAAAGTAGTAGATAAAATTCTGACTGCATACCAACACAAGACAGATCGGTTCTCTCAAGAGCACAAACATGTGAAAGATCATTTAACATTAGCTTAACAGGTTAGAGACCATGATTCAAAACTCAATTAATTTTAGCAAATCCAGACCACATTTACACTTTACTTTATTAAAGAGAGTTCATTCTTGCAGGTTACTAAAGATTACAATGCTCCAGAGGCATCCATCCCTAACAAGTTTAGTATGAGCAAAAAAGAAAAAAAGGCTTGTTCCAATAGTAATATAGATGTTAAAAATGAATAAAAGGAGATAAAGGAAAAATAAATATATAAGAGTTAAAAAAAAAAGCAAAGAAAAGGGAAGAATGCCATGAAAACTATCTGACAAGCTACTTAGGGAAATATTTGCTTTAGGTTAACCATCCCATAACATCTTTGAGTTCTACAAATTTTAAATGAACGATGTTAAAGGTTAGTTTCCACCTTAGCGATCTACTTTGGAGCCATATACACCTTTAAATTCTGAGAAAAATCCCTTGGGACATTTTACATTAAGGGCTGGTAGCACCAAATTTTCTTTCTTCTCCTATTTCTGAGAAAAACAAAACTTTAAATTACAGAAGTACTGTATGCTTGTACTAAAAATTCAAATATAGAAATAAGTAGAGTGAAAATCAGAAGATCTTCATCACTCACTCCCATCTCCCATAAGTACTCATTCAGATTTTTTTTTCTAAGCATTTTTATATAAACATTTTTTAGATACGTGGTTGTTCCACTTACAATATGACTCTGGGGATAGTAATTCTGTTTCTTTTTCTGTAAAATGTACATAAAACCCATCTATGGGATTGTTCTGAAGATTAAATAATTCATATAAAGTGTTTAGCACAGTACCTGACATAAAGAAAGCACATTGAAGACTTAATGATATCATCCACTTCTAGAGCATTGATTTTAGCATATATTCAGTTATGAAAGACTTTGTTAATTTGCAAAGGGAAAAATGATTATGTTATCATTTGGCAGGTTCACAGATAAAATCTTTCACATCATAGGAAGCCATGGAAGGAACAAAGGATACATATACAACAAAAAGGGTCTTGACAGAGGGAAAGTTTAAAATCACTGGCCAAGAGAACAGAAAGCAGAAGTTGCTTCAGTTTTTGTGGGAGGAAAAAATCTTGAGACTCAGCAGGCTAAGTACCCAGGAATTAAAATTAATAACGTTCTCCCTTCTCTCACTTTCTGGTACCTTTAGTGTTAGCACGAGAGGGGGTTCTTTTACAGCTAGGTAGACCTCCTTGGGCAGAAGGGAGTTCCTATGTGCTAGGGACAGGTAAGCCTACTGACAGCAGAAGAGCAGACAAGGTCACAGTATATTACTGGGCCACTCTGAAGGGGATGGACTACATGCTCTGCACTCCAGCCCATTGTTTCCTCCAACTTGCCCTCTCAGTGCTACCTTGTGTTACTGGACTGGGACACCACCAAGTTAGCAACTATTAGTAATTGCTTAGTAGCATAACTCAACATTTTTTCCTGTTTTATAGTGATGCAGGTTGTTTTGAACTTTCACCATTTTATAATACTGTGATGTAAATTCTTTGTACATTTATCCTTGACCATGAGAAAAGTTCTGTAAGACAGATTTTCTGTCAAAGTGCAGATGCATTTAAAACTGGAACTTATGTTAGATTTTCTTTTCAGAATTTAAAAATTACTACAGCACTGTGAACAAGCACATGCTGTTCATTTTTGTAACTGAACTATGGCTCTCAACTTTACATAACTTCATTATTAATCAGATCAAACATATAATGGTGTTTCACTTCATTAAGTTGAAAAAATCTGAACAAATGAGAGCAGATAATGTTTCAATTTAAGAAGTAATCTAACATCCTCTCTATACCTCTAGTTCAAGCTCTTGGGCTGGTGAAATGTAATCTTTTCTATTAATACTGAATTAGCATTCTTTTTCTCTGAAAAAAATCCCAAGCATCTAGAGTTGTTCAGCCACCTGTGAATGTTCAGTTATTTTTAGAGAGCGTATGTTTGAGAATTTTGCTTCAGTTTATTATTGACAGGCATCACCTGACCATTTAATAAGCATTCCCAGGATAGGATTCTGTTTGTATAAATTAAGAGCATCAATGTGATATGCTGAGTTACTCTGGCAACTATACATATTGTGGACCATACCCTAAATATTTATTCCACACGAATCCCTGTCAAAACAACATATGAAAACATTTCTATTTAAAAAGGTCCCATCATGCCAAATGACCCATGTCAGGGTGATATTTTAAACAGTCTTATTTTCCCTTTAGCTAACAATTCTCTAATGGTGCTCAGGAAATAAGCTATTGTTGCCACACTTTACTATACCGCTCTTCTCAATGCTTCTCCCTTTATTAGCCTAGAAGTTATTTTATCCCCCTAACTCCTTGGAATTATTTATGAAGAGAGCAAACAATTGCTTAGGTCTACTTGATATGGGAATGGCTATCTCATAAGACACAGGGTGACATTTTGGTCTGCAATGAAAAGACCAATAGGGCAACTGAGGAAAGAAACAAATGACAAGCAAGAAAGGAAAATGAGATAAAAAAGAAAACTATCAAAGTTAAGGCCTCTTGCTGTTCAACCAACTTTTATTCATTAAGAACCAGAATATTTCCTATTCTCAAAAATGCCATTCACCACTTCAATACAGAAGTGGTAGCTGATAAAGGATCTATCTTTACCATGAAAAAAATTAGGCAGATCTTTCTTGCATGACTTGAGAAAATCAGCCTCATAATATTAGTCTCAGCAGACATGTGTTTTACTAAATGTGACCCCATGCAAGACACAGGGTCCTAACAAAATTTCTATTTTTTATGGCACATGCCATCTTTAACTGAAGCACAACTTTACATTGATGTACTAAATACTTTCTGATAAAGTGCTATTTAAATACACAGTTATGAAGGATAGTTCATAACTTGTTTTATGAGGGAAAAACACAAAATAACAATTTATATTTGGTGCCTAAATTTATAAATGAGTTCCAGAAACTACTGTTTTTTTATTGAGAGGATAAGAACTCATACTATGATGGAAAGGTATTAGGAAACTTTCTCTATCATACTGATATAAAGAGGCAGATTTCAGTTGTTCTTGAACTCCATCAATAAATTATGTCTATGAAAGAAGTGAGTATAATTTATCTAGATTAAAATAATACCATTTTCTTCTGAATACCTAAAAGCTTCAAAGGATTATAACAGAAGAGTGACCCATGGGAATCGGCACGCTCCCAGGGTACTTCGTGAGCCAGCCACTCAAGGCAGTACTCTCATTAAGCCACGGAATGTTAGGACCCCACCCAAATAGGAAAAAAAGCTCCTCACAACACTATGTAGAGTTGTAAAACAATGAGAGGCTTGTTCACTTTTTAGCTCTTCTCTCTCATAGATTCACTGTCAGAGATTCCAATGTTACTTCTCTATATAGGACTTAGTTCCGTATCTCTAAATACTGCTAGAAATGTTCACTTGGTTGTCTTTTCACCTCTAACCCATCATCTCTAAACTTCAATTCATCTTGCCATAAAACATATCTCTCCCAAATCCTTTTTAGAGTTTTACAAAGTTAATACACTGTTGGGCTGAAGGATATTTTTATTGTTAGTCATTAAGCGCTGCCATTTATATCTTCTGCCTATATCCCTTCAATGTCACTACTGGAGTTTCATCCTGATCAGCTAATGCTTGTAATAATCACACTTCAAATATCTTCTCACCTCTCCTTTCAATTCATTCAACAAGTTGCTACCAGAATATTTCTAAAAATTTTGCTCATTACTCTTCAGTTGAAAGACACTGAATATTCCCCACTCTTCACAAAATCAAGTCTAAACTTCTTACACTGCATTCAAGACCTTCTACAATACGGACTTTCTGGGTCCTTTAAAGGTTTATCTTCAAGTTTTCCAAATAAAACCTCTGAGCTAAGTAAATGGGTTCATTCATTATTTTCTCAATACATATGCCTCCCTGCCCCCCTGTACTTCTATTCATACCATTCCACAGTTAGATGTGTTTTAATTTTTTACCTGCTCAAATTTAGCATTTTTCAGGAGTCTAGTCCAATCTCTTTTCGCCATGAAGTATTAATGTGATTACTATAGGGTGAAGTAGTCCCTCTGTCTTCCTTAAACAATTGTTACTTCCTCTATGTCATTTATTTTATAATATATCAGGTACATCTTAGGACATCAATTCTCTTATTTCCTCCACATAAATATCTTCTGAGTGTCAATCACTAACTTAGGTAATAATACAATATAGCAGAGAACAAACCAGTTTATAGGTTCTATTCTTAAGGAGGTTTTTAAGAGCATGGGCTCTGAAGTCTGGTTTGATTCCTGTATCTATTAGTCAAATGTGATATGATTTCAGGCAATTATTTAACTCAATGTGTCTTTTTCCAAATTTGTGCACGAATTGGAGCATAAGCAAAGGAAGAAGAAACTGAAGGAGTTCAGGGAAGGTTTTTTTCCTAATGGAGGTGATACTAGGCATGTCTATATACTAATGAGGATAGTATTAATACAGAGGTAGAGCAGAAAACAGAAGCAAAGCCCTTGAGAAGGTGGCAGGAGATGAGAGCCAAATATCACTGGTAGGATGGGCCTTTGAAAGGAAAAGAGATACTTTCTTCACTGTTAACTGAAGGTAAGGAAAAGGTGTGTATAAATGTTGGTGGATTTAGAGATTTGATGTGAAGAACAGGTTAGGTCAGTGGCCGAGAGTGAGGACTGAAGAGGAGCATGAACAGGTTAGGTCAGTGGCTGAGAGTGAGGACTGAAGGGGAGCATGATGGTTTGAGGAGAAAGGACAAAGTATGAGACAGCTATCTACTGAGTGGGAAAAAGTACACCTAAATGGAGAAATTCACTATATTTGCCAGGCAGTTTTGAATGTTAATCTAAAGTTTGTCATCTTGAATTGAAAGTGAAGCCAATCAGCATTATGGTATGATTTTTCTCTAGTGTGATCAGCTAGCTATTTGGGAATAGGCACTGAGAAGACAGATAGGGTTCATCTAAAACTGGCATCTCTTCAGGTGGGTGATATAAATTCTGAGGATATTTTAAAGAAGTGACTTGAATGATAATATTAAATAAAATTTTATTAAATATATTTTATTAATAAAAATAAAATTTAGACTAGCGAAGAGAGCAGTGGATGGCTTACCAGATGGTAAGAAAGTGAATGGTATGAAATCAATACTCTGGAAGCTTCTATGATGTGGAAGAATTTTGCAATAGGAGTCTATTTTCTAAATCACTACAGGATTCTTGAGGACAGAGGAAGTGCCATTTATGTCTATCCCAACAGATGCTTGCAATAGTGGGAACCAATTCCTTCTTCTGATTTAGTTAGAGCCTCAAAAGCTTACCTGGCATGTTACAGCCAATGTATGACAGATCTGGGTCTTCCCAGTTCGGAATTCTCCAAACATCTCTGTGATGGATCCAGTCTCAATTCCTCCTATAAAAGCAGTAAGTAACACCATTTAGCACATACAAAGTACTGTTTACACAATAATGATAGAAATGTCCTTAGAGTTTATCAGAAAGATGTTTATGTAATTTGGAAATAAAATTTTCAACCAGTAATTTTTTTAAATACTTTTTATTTTGAAATAATTCTAGATTTTTAGAAAATTGCAAAGAAATGTACAGGGAGGTCCCATGAATTCTTCACCCAGCCTCCCCAAATGTTAACATTTTATAAAACTGTAGTATAGTATTAATAACAGAAAACTGACATTGATACAATCTGGAGTTTGCTCAGATTTCTCCAGATACACATGCAATCATTGTTATCTGTATGTATGTAGTTCTATGCAACTTTATCACATGTGTAGTTTCATGTGACTATCATTACAATCAAGATACAGAACCATACCATCACAAGTCAATAAGCAGTCATTTAAAAAATAAATTATAAATAGTATCATCTAAATTTACTTAATTTGTCCAAGATTCATACTTAATTTGTACCTGGCATTGTGCTATGTCTTTATATGTACCATTTAATTCCAATAACCTATAAGGTAGGCAGTTTTTAATACTTGTTATGAAGGTAAGAAAACAGACAGAGATATTATGTAATTTGCACTATTTCAAATAGCCAGTAAATGCTGGGAAGGGATACAGGAAAGGGATACTCAAATTTGAGTATAACTCCTGAATCCATACTATTTTATACCTAAAGAAAACCTTGAACAATAAATATTTGGGGAAGCAACAAGAACAAAATCTAACTTTGCAATAATTTAATACAGCAATGTTTTTAATATTTCTTCTAAACTTTACAGCTTTCCATAAAGTCCTGAAGATCAGTGTGAACTACAATGTATTAATAGTACAATGTAGTATTTAAAGATGGAGTGTTTTAACTAGTCATCAGATTTCAAACTTGTGTTAAGAATAGGTTAAAATTATAATTATTCCTTTAGGAAGAGGGAGCTTACTCTCAGAATGCAATACTAAATGAAGATTAAATTATCGAATTGGCAGATAATTTTAGTATTTTATAAGTCAGGTCCCACCCTGCAGCAGTCTTAACTTCTTCAATGTGGATAGTTCTCCTATCTCTTAATCATATCTAACAAATAAATTCTACCCTAACACTTTAGTTTTGTTCTATGACTTGGATGCTTTGCTGACTGCAGTTCACAATATAGGATAAGGGATTACTACACCTTGAAGTAGTTTGTCAAGCTCTTTGGAGCCAGTAGTAATCTGTATGATCTCTGATCGCCTTTGGTGGAACTCAGTTGCAGTGGTGAATCCCATCGGAACTAATTTAGCTGCCTCAGTCTGGGAAAAACAAGATTCATCAAATCAATAAAATATGTTTGGTAAGAACCAGGCATAATGTGGGAAGAGACAACATCTAATAAAATTTCCAGAATGATCTTTTTTTTAAAGTCCTTAAAATACTAACAAAACATTAACTAGGTCTAGGATTATTTTCTCTCTCTGGCAAAGGATAAACTAATTTAGAGAACGGACTAAAGGATAAATTAATTCAGAGACTCCATGAAGATTAATTTTTTAATTCCTAATTCAAGTAATACATTCATGTAGTTAAAAAAAAAAACTATTACAGAACCACGTGTACTTCACCTGACTTACAACAAATGTGATATTACAGAACAAAGTCAAACAACAAATTAAAACCTTTGTTTCCTTGTTCCATCAACCAGACTGTATCTCTTAACTTTTTACTTTGCTAAATGAGGACATCTATCCTTCAATCTCTTCTCCTGCCATTTCTACTTCCCCATCTCTGTCAACTTTACCTTTTCTTTTAAATTGTCAAGTCTGAGAACATTCGTATTCTATTTTATAGTCACTGATAAGTCTTTGATCATCAGTCTATTGGTTGATTCCAAAATTTAAAAATAAATGCATTCACAGATATGTGGAAATTCAACATACTCCTAAATAACCAGTAAGTTAAAGAAACAATCACATGGGAAGTTAGAAAATACCTTTGAGATTAATGAAAATGAAAGTACAACATACCAAAACTAATCAGATGCAGCAAAAACAATGGCTAAACAAATTTATTGCTGTAAACACCTATATTAGAAAGATCTTAGCTCAATAACCTAACCTCCCACCTCAAGGTACTAGAAAAAGGGCAAGCAGAAGGAAGGAAATCAAATTAGAGCAGAAACTAATAAAATAGAGAATAGAAATACAATCAAGATAAACAATGAAACCTACAAGTTGGTTCTCTGGAATGAACAAAAACCATGAAAAAATGAAGACTCCAAATTACCAAAATCAGAAATGAAAGAGAGGAAGTTACTACCAACCCTACAAAAATAAAACTATGCCAACAAATGTAACATAGAGGAAAGGCAAATTCCAAGAAAGATACAAATTATCATAATTCACTCAAGTAGAAAAAGAATCCAAGTCAAGGCACTGAATGAGTAGCTGATTCAGTAAAATTATGTGAGTCTGACTACAATCAAAGAGGAAAATGCGAATAGATCTATAGCAAAAGATTAAACTTTTAACTTAAAAACTTTCACATACACCAGAATCAATAAACAGTCGAGTAGTGGGTATGTACTACTCTCTTAACTTCTCTAATATTTCACTTGAAAATTCATTATAATGTGTTTATGTAGTTTTGTAAATATAATTCATTGCTGAACCAAATGGTGCGCTAGACATACAATTCTTTCAATTAAGATTCCAATATTAACCCTGTATCTCTCAAGTGTCTACTGTCAAGTTCAAAATCATGTTCCATTTTACTTTGCTTTTATTATCTCAGTTATGTCTTCCCCTAGTACTCTGACTTTATCATTTTTCAAATTTTCCAACCTCTCAACCTTACTGTGTGTTCTACTGAATCTCTTTCTCTGAAGCTCTACTTTCCTTCTCCGAACTGGGCTATCTGCTCTCCCAGTTAGCTATTGTCCTGGGCCTCCCCTCCCTTCACTGAGTTGGAGCCACTTTAACCTAGAGCCTATGTTTTCCATCCTCACTCTGGTACAGTATAACCTCAAGTAACTTGCTAAGAAAAAGTGGATGAAGGAAATATGTTCTGAGTTTTTATATTTCTGAAAATCTTGTATTCTGTGCTAATACCTGATTAATAAATATTGCTATAAACAGAATTCTAAGTTTAAAATTATTTTTCCTCAGAACCTTGAAGGCAATGCTCTACGAGCTTTTATCAGAAATCATCCAGATTTCTGGTAAGAAGAATGCTATCTTTCTGATTCTTATTCCTTTCAAAGAACTTACTTTTTTCCCCTCTGAAATCTTTCAGAATCTTCTTTTCATGATGATATATTGAAATTCTACACTGATGCGTCTCGGTATAGGTCTCTGACACTCCGTGGGGTCTTACTATGTAAGAGTTCTGCTTCCCTTTAGTTCTAGGAAATATTCTTGTATTATTTCTTTAAGAATTTCTTCCTTTTCTGTGATTTCTCTTTCTGTAACTTCTAACTAATTTCCAGGATGAATGAAGATTAATGAAAATTAGAAAACAAAAATACCAAAGAGAGGAGGGAAGAAACAATAAACCATACTGAACTCTAGTTAATATATGCTAAAATATTTAAGGGGAAATATACTGACAACTGCAACTTTCTTTGAAAAGAATTAAAAAATCCAATGTTAGAATTTAGGTGGTGTGTATGAGTATGCATGCTAAAATTCTTTCAACTTTGCAAAAGGTTCAAAAATTTCAGTAACAAAACAATTGAGAGAAAAAAAAACACTCAAAAGGAGATGTTTTCCCTGCTTTGTCAATGTAACCACTATATTTTCTAGTCTATGAGCTCGTAGAGGAACAGAATATTATAACCAAAGTGAAATTTGAAGTAAAAACCATGGAACTGCTTAATCTGGGAGAAATTTACTTCAATTCTACACTTGCACAATAAGCTTACTTTAATCTGTGCTAGGTAGTCTTAAATCTGTAGGAGTTTTCAATAACCAAGATATATCAAACCCTTGGAAATAAGACATAAAATGGCAAGTAAAAGGAAAGTTCCTCAAAATATCCATGCTGAATCTGTCAGTGCTATCATAGTGCACCAAGAGACCATAGCTCAGCAAAAGCCAGTTAAAATTACATTAAACTTTAAAAATGTGGGAAGGCCACAGAAGAGGCTGGTACCTTCTGGATGAATTTCATTCACAGTATTTTTCTCAACCATTTTGATTTACATTCTGAAAATGGGTTTTCTTTCTTTAGTTTCTTTTCTCCACTGTGACAATGGATATTCTTGCTCAAAGTCTCAATTCCAAAGACTTTGGGAGAATGGGAGGGAATAGCTACAGTGATTGAGCAAATCTCCTTTAATCTTTAAAAGCCAATAGCACAATCAAATTTTAAGTGCCAGAAACTCACAATATAAACTGTCTGAAATCAAAGAGGACAGAAAGATAAAAAAACGTATCTGTATCATTTGCACATCTTTTCACTTGTTCTCTATTTTTTTCACAGAAGCAAAACACTGATTTAATTTCTAGAACTAAGGTCTGACAATATATAAGCTCAGATCTTGTCAGGATTTGCTCAGTCATAAAAACTAATGCCTAGAAAGAAACAACAAATAGATTTTGGGGACACCTACTGGCTTAGTCAATATCACAAACACCTTTTCAATGAGGTGTTAGGGACTCTTATTTCCAATTAAGTCACCACTTCAACAAATATTTACTTGAGTAATCCAATAAAGGGTAACTTCTTATTTCCATGGGTGGCAACATCATTCCACTAAGAGCTTAAATTAAGGATTACTTATGATATTTGAGCCCAGACTAAATTACTATTATAGAATGGTACTAAGTAAATGGAGTAATATCCCTGCCAGTTCTTAAAACTCAAAACTCTTAGTATAATATCCAGCAAGACAGAATTTACTGGGTTGTGTATACATTAATGTATGAGATATTGAATTAGTACATATAAATTTCAGATATCATCCACTTGACTAAGTTACATGGCAGAACTACATGCCCTGAAGCTACATGATAATAAAGGATTCACTCTTCTGGAAGATTCTTTAGCTTTTAAAGATGATTTTTCAGAGAAAATTTCTGTTAAACTATAAGTTACCAAGATAAAACATGAAAATATAATTGTACAAATATCTATTTTACACTATATAAAACTTCAAGGGTAAAGCTGAAACTGTATATATAACTATATAAATGTCAAAGGATAAGTGCATAAAATAAAATGGATTCATGGGGAATTGCATGCTAAAGAAATACATGAAGCAAAATCACTGTTTGAAGACAATGGAGGGATATGAAAAGGATCATAATATAATTGGATGAAAACAACTGGATTCTAATCTTAGTTCTGCCATCATCTGCATGACTATGAATCACTGGACCACTGTGACTAAGTTTACTCATTTGTAAAATAAAATAACACTAGACTTACTTATGTTTCTCAGTATCATTATGAAGGCCAAATGAAAATATACATGAAAGAGATGGCATTTCAAAATTACATGCTATATAATATCAGAGATTATTAAGTTACTCTCATTTTGGTTAAGCCAGAAAAATCACTCTTATGTCATGATTTGAAATCAGTCTCTTGTTATTAAAGAATTCTGCTTGTGATTAGTTGACTAACATATACACACTGAGAGCCTAAGTAATAGACTTTTAACATTCAAGCAATAAAACAGCTTTTCTATTTGAAAGCAAAGCATATTTATTATAGAAAATGTAGAAACTTCAGAAAGTTGAGGCAAAAAGTTAAAATGCTTACATTTTTACCATTCAGAAATAACATTAATATTTTACTGTATTTATCATCAGTGTATGTGCTATACATATATACACACCTAAAAACAAAAATCAAGCATGTAAATGTTTTATTAATGTGCTTTCTTATATCAAGAGAAATTTCCTATGTCAATGAATAATTCTTCAAAACTATTTTTAGTGGTTGCACACTAATGAATACATTTCAAAGGTATGAGGTCATAATATCTAGAAATATAAAGTACAAACCACTCACTGCTGGTGCAGGGCAAACTGGTAGTAAATTTGGCAGTATTTGTCATACCCCATTATACTACAGTTTCCCAGAGAAAAATCCCAATTTATTCAAGAAGGCATATTAACTGGTAATACAGTCACTTCTGGAAAGGGGAACGGGATGACATAACAAGGGATAGAAGGAGGAAGACCACTACCTTTCACTGTATGCCCTTTTGTACTATTCCCACTAATTCTTCCTTAGGTCACATAAGTAGTACTTACCAGAATTTTATCAGCTTTGGCTTCACTAATCCCCTTAATATTTATTAGCTCCTTCTTTGGTGCATAGGCAACAGCCTCCACAGTATGGAATCCAGCTTCTTCTAATTTCTTCACATCATTGGCATTTATACCACATTGCTGCATGGGAAGAATACCACGGACAAATTTAAGCTTCAGTTCTCTCATTTGTCTAATGGAGATATTTGCCCTACCTTCTTCAGAGCCGTTTTGAAGAAATGTGATATTATATGAAAAAACTTTGAAAAGTGTGTCCTATATATGAAGTTTTAGTAACAAATTATCAACCTTTTCATTATTAAAACCAGTAGGTACTGTTATGAATTGGGATTATACCAGTTTTTCCCAAGCACTGAGAATAAACCTGTGTGGGTAAAATTGCATTATTTCCAGAAACTCTCACCTGGCCTTAGTACATCTCCATATTAATAGGTGTTTCCAAGGGGTGGAGAGCAGTAGGCCATCTCTATATCAATAGGTGATTACAAGGGGAAGCAGGGCATATCTGGACCAGAGAGGTTGGGTGGGGTCCCTTTTTGCAGCTGGGGGTCTCGCACAGGCAAGCAGAACTGGATGACTACTTGTAAGTAATAAACGGGTTTCTCCCACTTTATTTCTCCCTTTGATTTCGGTTTCAAAGGTAATTTGCCCTGGGCTGGGAATATATTCCTCCCCCATCCCTGGAGTTACTACCTATAACTCTCAACCTTTTATGACTGGGACTGTAAATGAAGTTTGAGACTCTAGGCCTTAAAAGTCCACTTTAAATCAGTGTTTCCCAGTGTTTTCCACATTGAGCGCACATAAAAAATAATTTCAAGAGGCGGAGCCCAGGATGGCGGCGTGAGTAGAGCAGTGGAAATCTCCTCCCAAAAACACATAGAGCTATGAAAATATAACAAAGAAAAATCTTCATAAAATAGAGACCACAGGACACAGGACAACATCCAGACCACATCCACACCTGCAAGAACCCAGCGCCTTGCGAAGGGGGTAAGATACAAGCCCCGGCCCGGCGGGACCCGAGCGTCCCTCCCCCCGGCTCCCGGCAGGTGGAAAGAAACCGGAGCGGTTTTTTTTTTTTTTTGGCGAGCGATTTTTGGAAGCCTTAAAGGGACAGGCCCCTGTTGCTAGGGAGGCAGGGTGGCGGGACCGGTGAGCAGGTGCCTGGGAACGGTGCCTGAGGACAAAGAATATCCCGCGTTTCTCCCTGCGGGACCGGCGGGCGGGTGCCTGAGACCGGTGCCTGAGGATGGAGGAAATCGCGCGTTTTTCCCCTTTTTTTTTTCTTTTCCCTTTTTGGCGAGCGCTTTTTGGAAGCCTTAAAGGGACAGGGACCCCAGTGCTAGGGAGGCAGGGTGGCGGGACTGGTGAGCGGGTGCCTGGGACCGGCGCCTGAGGACAAAGAGTATCCCACGTTTTTCCCTGCGGGACCGGTGGGCGGGTGCCTGAGACCGGCACTTGAGGACAGAGGAAATCGCGCGTTTTTCCCCTTTTTTTTTTCTCTTTTCTGCGAGTGCTTTTTGGAAGCCTAAAAGGGACAGGGACCCCGGTGCTAGGGAGGCAGGGCGGTGGGACTGGTGAGCGGGTGCCTGGGACTGGCACACGAGGACAAAGAATATCTCGCGTTTTTCCCTGTGGGACCGGTGGGTGGGTGCCTGAGACCGGCACCTGAGGACGGAAGAAATCGCGCGTTTTTCCCCTTTTTTTCTCTCTTTTTGGCGAGTGCTTTTTGGAAGCCTTAAAGGGACAGGGACCCCAGTGCTAGGGAGGCAGGGCGGCGGGACTGGTGAGCGGGTGCCTGGGACCAGTGCCTGAGGACAAAGAATATCGAGCGTTCCTTCCCTGCGGGACCGGTGGGTGGGTGCTTTTTGGAAGCCTTGAAAGGACAGTGACCCTGGTGCTAGGGAGACAGGGCAGCAGGACCAGTGAGCGGGTGCCTGGGACCGGCACCTGAGGACAAAAAAAAAAAAAAAAAAATCGCTTGTTTTTTCCTTTTTTTTTTTTTCTTTCTTTCTGTTCCCTCTCTCATTGTTGCTGTTGTTGTTTTGGTTTGGAGAGTGCTTTTTGGAAGTCTTAAAGGGGCAGGACAGGTCACTTAGACCAGAGGCAGGGAATCTGGGGATCTCTGGGCACTCTAACCCCCTCGGCAGCAGGGAGCACAGAGGCCCCTTACGGAGATAAATAGCCTCCTGGCCACTCCCCCTCCAATGGGCCTCCACCATTTTGGAGGAACAGCCCCAGCCAGGCCAAGCCCACAGCAACAGCGGAGATAAACCCCAAAGCAACTGGGCAGGAAGCAGAAGCCCTGTCTGCGCACAGCTGCCCAGCACAAGCAACTAGAGGTCGCTATTCTCCCAGGAAAAGGCCACAAACCAACAAGAAGGGAAGCTCTTCCAGCAGTCACTTGTACCAGCTCTGCAAACTATCTCTATCACCATGAAAAGGCAAAACTACAGGCAGACAAAGATCACAGAGACAACACCTGAGAAGGAGACAGACCTAACTAGTCCTCCTGAAAAAGAATTCAAAATAAAAATCATGAACATGCTGACAGAGATGCAGAGAAAAATGCAAGAGCAGTGGGATGAAGTCTGGAAGGAGATCAGAGATGTCAGGAAAGAGATCACAGAAGTGAAACAATCCCTGGAAGGATTTATAAGCAGAATGGATAAGATGCAAGAGGCCATTGAAGGAATAGAAGCCAGAGAACAGGAACGTATACAAGCTGACATAGAGAGAGATAAAAGGATCTCCAGGAATGAAACAACACTAAGAGAAATATGTGACCAATACAAAAGGAATAACATTCGTATTATAGGGATACCAGAAGAGGAAGAAAGAGGAAAAGGGACAGAAAGTGTCTTTGAAGAAATAATTGCTGAAAACTTCCCCAAACTGGGGGAGGAAATAATCGAACAGACCATGGAATTACACAGAACCCCCAACAGAAAGGATCCAAGGAGGACAACACCAAGACACATAGTAATTAAAATGGCAAGGATCAAGGACAAGGAAAGAGTTTTAAAGGCAGCTAGAGAGAAAAAGGTCACCTATAAAGGAAAACCAATCAGGCTAACATCAGACTTCTCAACAGAAACCCTACAGGCCAGAAGAGAATGGCATGATATACTTAATGCAATGAAACAGAAGGGCCTTGAACCAAAGATACTATATCCAGCACGACTATCATTTAAATATGATGGTGGGATGAAACAATTCCAAGACAAGCAAAAGCTGAGGGAATTTGCTTCCCACAAACCACCTCTACAGGGCATCCTACAGGGACTGCTCTAGATGGGAGCACCCCTAAAAAGAGCACAGAACAAAACACACAACATATGAAGAATGGAGGAGGAGGAATAAGAAGGGAGAGAAGAAAAGAATCTCCAGTGTATATAACAGCTCAATAAGCGAGCTAAGTTAGGCAGTAAGATACTAAAGAAGCTAACCTTGAACCTTTGGTAACCACGAATCTAAAGCCTGCAATGGCAATAAGTACATATCTCTCAATAGTCACCCTAAATGTAAATGGACTTAATGCACCAATCAAAAGACATAGAGTAATAGAATGGATAAAAAAGCAAGACCCATCTATATGCTGCTTACAAGAAACTCACCTTAAACCCAAAGATAAGCATAGACTAAAAGTCAAGGGATGGAAAAACATATTTCAGGCAAACAACAGTGAGAAGAAAGCAGGGGTTGCAGTACTAATATCAGACAAAATAGACTTCAAAACAAAGAAAGTAACAAGAGATAAAGAAGGCCACTACATAATGATAAAGGGCTCAGTCCAACAAGAGGATATAACCATTCTAAATATATATGCACCCAATACAGGAGCACCAGCATATGTGAAGCAAATACTAACAGAACTAAAGAGGGAAATAGACTGCAATGCATTCATTGTAGGAGACTTCAACACACCACTCACCCCAAAGGATAGATCCACCGGGCAGAAAATAAGTAAAGACACACAGGCACTGAACAACACACTAGAACAGATGGACCTAATAGACATCTATAGAACTCTACATCCAAAAGCAACAGGATATACATTCTTCTCAAGTGCACATGGAACATTCTCCAGAATAGACCACATATTAGCTCACAAAAAGAGCCTCAGTAAATTCCAAAATATTGAAATTCTACCAACCAATTTTTCAGACCACAAAGGTATGAAAGTAGAAATAAATTCTACAAAGAAAACAAAAAGGCTCACAAACACATGGAGGCTTAACAACATGCTACTAAATAATCAATGGATCAATGAACAAATCAAAATAGAGATCAAGGAATATATAGAAACAAATGACAACAACAACACTAAGCCCCAACTTCTGTGGGATGCAGCGAAAGCAGTCTTAAGAGGAAAGTATATAGCAATTCAGGCATACTTGAAGAAGGAAGAACAATCCCAAATGAATAGTCTAACATCACAATTATTAAAACTGGAAAAAGAAGAACAAAGGAGGCCTAAAGTCAGCAGAAGGAGGGACATAATAAAGATCAGAGAAGAAATAAACAAAATTGAGAAGAATAAAACAATAGCAAAAATCAACGAAACCAAGAGCTGGTTCTTTGAGAAACTAAACAAAATAGATAAGCCTCTAGTCCAACTTATTAAGAGAAAAAGAGAGTCAACACAAATCAACATAATCAGAAATGAGAATGGAAAAATCACGACAGACTCCACAGAAATACAGAGAATTATTAAAGACTACTATGAAAACCTATATGCCAACAAGCTGGAAAACCTAGAAGAAATGGACAACTTCCTAGAAAAATACAACCTCCCAAGACTGACCAAGGAAGAAACACAAAAGTTAAACAAACCAATTACAAGCAAAGAAATTGAAACAGTAATCAAAAAACTTCCCAAGAACAAAACCCCAGGGCCGGACGGATTTACCTCGGAATTTTATCAGACACACAGAGAAGACATAATACCCATTCTCCTTAAAGTGTTCCACAAAATAGAAGAAGAGGGAATACTCCCAAACTCATTCTATGAGGCCAACATCACCCTAATACCAAAACCAGGCAAAGACCCCACCAAAAAAGAAAATTACAGACCAATATCCCTGATGAATGTAGGTGCAAAAATACTCAATAAAATATTAGCAAACAGAATTCAACAGTATATCAAAAGGATCATACACCATGACCAAGTGGGGTTCATCCCAGGGATGCAAGGATGGTACAACATTCGAAAATCCATCAACATCATCCACCACATCAATGAAAAGAAAGACAAAAACCACATGATCATCTCCATAGATGCTGAAAAAGCATTTGACAAAATTTAACATCCATTCATGATAAAAACTCTCAGCAAAATGGGAATAGAGGGCAAGTACCTCAACATAATAAAGGCCATATATGATAAACCCACAGCCAGCATTATACTGAACAGCGAGAATCTGAAAGCATTTCCACTGAGATCGGGAACCAGACAGGGATGCCCACTCTCCCCACTGTTATTTAACATAGTACTGGAGGTCCTAGCCACGGCAATCAGACAAAACAAAGAAATACAAGGAATCCAGATTGGTAAAGAAGAAGTTAAACTGTCACTATTTGCAGATGATATGATACTGTACATAAAAAACCCTAAAGACTCCACTCCAAAACTACTAGAACTGATATCGGAATACAGCAAAGTTGCAGGATACAAAATTAACACACAGAAATCTGTAGCTTTCCTATACACTAACAACGAATCAATAGAAAGAGAAATCAGGAAAACAATTCCATTCACCATTGCATCAAAAAGAATAAAATACCTAGGAATAAACCTAACCAAAGAAGTGAAAGACTTATACTCTGAAAACTACAAGTCACTCTTAGAGAAATTAAAGGGGACACTAATAAATGGAAACTCATCCCATGCTCATGGCTAGGAAGAATTAATATCGTCAAAATGGCCATCCTGCCCAAAGCAATATACAGATTTGATGCAATCCCTCTCAAATTACCAACAACATTCTTCAATGAATTGGAACAAATAATTCAAAAATTCATATGGAAACACCAAAGATCCCGAATAGCCAAAGCAATCCTGAAAAAGAAGAATAAAGTAGGGGGGATCTCACTCCCCAACTTCAAGCTCTACTACAAAGCCATAGTAATCAAGACAATTTGGTACTGGCACAAGAACAGAGCCACAGACCAGTGGAACAGATTAGAGACTCCAGAAATTAACCCAAACAAATGTGGTCAATTCATATTTGATAAAGGAGCCAAGGACATACAATGGCAAAATAACAGTCTCTTCAACAGATGGTGTTGGCAAAACTGGACAGCTACATGTAGGAGAATGAAACTGGACCATTGTCTAACCCCATATACAAAGGTAAACTCAAAATGGATCAAAGACCTGAATGTAAGTCATGAAACCATTAAACTCTTGGAAAAAAACATAGGCAAAAACCTCTTAGACATAAACATGAGTGATCTCTTCTTGAACATATCTCCCCGGGCAAGGAAAACAACACCAGAAATGAGCAAGTGGGACTACATTAAGGTGAAAAGCTTCTGTACAGCAAAAGACACCATCAATAGAACAAAAAGGAACCCTACAGTATGGGAGAATATATTTGAAAATGACAGATCCGATAAAGGCTTGACGTCCAGAATATATAAAGAGCTCACACGCCTCAACAAACAAAAAACAAATAACCCAATTAAAAAATGGGCAGAGGAACTGAACAGACAGTTCTCCAAAAAAGAAATGCAGATGGCCAAGAGACACATGAAAAGATGCTCCACATCGCTAATTATCAGAGAAATGCAAATTAAAACTACAATGAGGTATCACCTCACACCAGTAAGGATAGCTGCCATCCAAAAGACAAACAACAACAAATGTTGGCGAGGCTGTGGAGAAAGGGGAACCCTCCTACACTGCTGGTGGGAATGTAAATTAGTTCAACCATTGTGGAAAGCAGTATGGAGGTGCATCAAAATGCTCAAAACAGACCTACCATTTGACCCAGGAATTCCACTCCTAGGAATTTACCCTAAGAACGCAGCAATCAAGTTTGAGAAAGACAGATGCACCCCTATGTTTATCGCAGCACTATTTACAATAGCCAAGAATTGGAAGCAACCTAAACGTCCATCGGTAGATGAATGGATAAAGAAGATGTGGTACATATACACAATGGAATACTACTCAGCCATAAGAAGTGGAAAAATCCAACCATTTGCAGCAACACGGATGGAGCTGGAGAGTATTATGCTCAGTGAAATAAGCCAAGCAGAGAAAGAGAAATACCAAATGATTTCACTCATCTGAGGAGTATAGGAACAAAGGAAAAACTGAAGGAACAAAACAGCAGCAGAATTACAGAACCCAAAAATGGACTAACAGGTACCAAAGGGAAAGGAACTGGGGAGGATGGGTGGGCAGGGAGGGATAAGGGGGGGGAAGAAGAAGGGGGGTATGAAGATTAGCATGCATGGGGGGAGGGAGAAAGGGGAGGGTGGGCTGCACAACACAGAGAGGACAAGTAGTGACTCTACAACATTTTGCTAAGCTGATGGACAGTAACCGTAATGTGGTTGTTAGGGGGGACCTGATATAGGGGAGAGCATAGTAAACATAGTATTCTTCATGTAAGTGTAGATTAAAAATTAAAAAAAAAAAAAAAAGAAGAAAGAAAGAAAGAAAAGGGGGATTACTCCTTAACAGGATAAAACTATTGGTAAATCAAAGATAAACGCATGCTTTAAATATCCTTAATGTTGATCACTTAAAGGGTGTCAGATGATCAGCTATGGAGGTACTCTTTTCTGATAATATTCCTTTCTCTTAATTAAAAAAAAAAAAAGCAGTCACTGTGTACTGACCTCCAATGAGTGGTATAGAGGGCATATCAAAGTGTGGGCAAAGGGTCTGTTTGTTTCTACGCAGAAGATCAAGGCCCAGCTTGGATACCCAGAAAATGAACTAAGATACGATATGAGGAGGAGCTTCCGGCATCAGCACTCTCTGGAGGACTTGTGCCGGGGGATGATCATCAAAAAGCCTCCACAGGGATCCGGACGATGCTGCGGTTGTGGCTGCATCCAGCCCACCGTCTCCTGGACTTGCCATAAGAATGAGGAGGGAGATGTCTAGGCTGGCATGTGCATACAGTGAGACAACGAATTTGACCGGATCTGTACTGTTGGAACTCAACCAGGAGTTGGGAGGGGTGCAAGGTGTAGCACTCCAAAATCTCATGACTATAGACTATCTATGGTTAAAAGAACATATGGGATGTGAACAGATCCCAGAAATGGGCTGCTTTAATTTGTCTGATGGTTCAAGTACAGTTGGACAATATCCAACATATCATAGATAAATTTTCACAAATGCCTAGGGTGCCTAAATGGTTTTCTTGGCTTCACTGGAGATGGATGGTAATTATAGATTTGCTTTGTTTATGTCACCGTATTCTTATTATGTTAATATGTGTGTGCAAATTAGTTAGTAGTTTAAAACCTATACATGCTGAAGTTACTCTACAAGAAGAAATGTCAAAGAAATAATCAATCCTCCCATGTTTCCTTCATATGCTACATCTATAGCTTTTCTTCTTCCTTCCTAATTACAACCCTTAAATAGAATTCGTGCCTCATATTGAATTTACCGAGTATCATAATTCCTCCAGGTGGTAAAGATACCTCGAGACAAGTGCTGGGCATAGAAGCCACAGGGCATAAATCTGCAAAGAAGTAAAAAGCTAACCTTTGCAAACAATATGGCTTCTCTCTCACTTACCAACTTTACATTTCCCTGTATGGCCCCGGAAGATGACTGGTTAGCCAGAGACGGGTAAGATTCCTCAAGGGAGGAATAACCTAAGACAGGCACAGTCGCAGGGGGGTCATCAGGTGAGAATTTGGGGATCAACAGAGGTGAGGCTCAGAACCTCACCCCCCCTGCTTTGAGAGAAATCTTCTGCATCCTTGGATGCCTTGCTGCCCTTGTCTAGCCTGGATTAATACTTAGTCCATAGGCACACACCTGATCATCTGATCATCTACATTTGCCTTCTTACAGCACTAAACTGTTTTCTACCTTTATCTTGCATCTACCTACCACTTCAGCATTTTATTAAAAATAAAAATAATAATAATAATAGGAGAAATGTGGGATCAACATATAAATCAAGTACAAAAATCAAACGAATATTCATATTTGACCTGATTGTTTATAGGTCATAATGCGTGATCAAAACCGAAAGTTTCTGTGATGAATGCCCTTGTACTGTTCACCATGTAAGAATTTATTCACTATGTAAGAATTCGTTCACCATGTAAGAACTTGTTTGTTATGCTTCAGAAGATTGGAGACTGACGAGAATTAGGCTTGAGATGGATTAATGATTGTACATTGAGCGTTGACCCCCCTATACTGAATTTTATTGTTGTTAACAACCATTTGATCAATAAATATGAGATGCCCTCTCAAAAAAAAAAATAAATAAATAAAAATAAAAAATAAAAATAAAAGCAGGGGGTGTCTAGTAAACATAATGTTCCTCATGTAATTGTAGATAAATGATACCAAAATAAAAAATAAATAAAAATAAAAATAAATAAAAGCACACACAAAAAATAATAATAATAATAATTTCACACTATGCCGAGGTAAACAGCTACACTGCCCCAGAGCTGAAGGGAGCAATGGTTTAGTATCTCAGTACCCTTTGTGTAGCAAAGACTAGAAACCTACAAACTGACATTGAAAATGAGGACCTACCTAGTGTCTTCTCAAAATAAACCACCCAAAGGCACCTTTTCCTCCCTTTAGACAAAGTCAGCTTCAGCTTTGGTTTCATCAGCCACCGAAACCATGACTTCTGGGACAGTATGAGTTAGTTGGGAATGTTTATGTATGTGGGGGTCAGGGAAGGTTTGGAAGAGGAAAAAATAGTATCGGCCCATAGAAACTATGTCCACTATTAACATTTAAGCAGTAAGTAATTTGTATGTGTGGGTATAAGGATGCTCATAACAAAAGTTATGACTCTGAACTCTAATATTTATCACAAACCTGTTTAAGTAACTTCTGGAGTCTTGAAGTATTAGCTAGGGATGGGAAGAATATGTGTAAAGAGGAGAGACAGAAGAATGCATGAAGGCCTTTTCTGCTTTCCCTCCTACTTCTTTCAGCTCATACCGGCTGTACTCACACTGGACCCTCTGTACAAAGGGGATAAATAGCCCAAGGCCTCAGCTGTGGTGACTGATGTTCTTGGGCAGAGTCCTGAATTAGAGCTTAGTTCTTATATCTTAACAACCACAAGTGCTTCTCCCTAAACCATGACAGCTGTCTTGCTAATAACTTCAACACAGATCTGGGTCAATGGAGAGACACTGCCCCCTCTCTCCTCCTGCACAGATGGCCTAGGCCACTGTAATTCATATTTAGTACAAACAGCAGAGACTCCACCATGGAATCTTGGGGCTTCTTCGTTTCTGACAATCCAGCTCTGAGAAAAGAAAAATGATAAAGTAGGAGGAAAACTTGCCAAAAGAGATCTGGCCAGACCTGTTTAGCAACTACCTTAAGCCTTTCCGCAGATGCTTGACAACTTTCCTGAAAACTCTTGAGTCCTGACCCTCAGGTCAGGTTTTTATATTAAAACCAATGATTTAATATAAAAATTGTGATTTCTCCCAATAGATATCAGAATCTAGTCTAGCATTATAATTCCAAAATTAGAAACTAAGCACATACCTCTAATCGTGAAATAGGTTGAGGGCCAAGGCTCTCTTCTTCCACTGAAGTATCTGCATTTGCTTCAAGCTGCATTTGCATAGCCATTACTCAAGTGTTCAATACTGAAAAATACAGATGGCCATCAGTAAGAATACTTATTTTTACAACAAATCTCTGAAAAATTACTTGCCAGGTTTTTGGTCTAGTCACTGACCTACCCAGGGCTGGAAAAAACACAAATCTTTTACAAGCTTTCCCTTCTACATAGCTAGTTGCATCAGAATAATTTTAGGAAGAGCCAGACTACTCTGCTCCTTAAAGATGCACAACTTAACTACACCAACTATGTTCCCTTGTTCCCCTGCTTCATATTTATTGGTTGGGGACAAGTCTTATTTATTTACATGTATCCCATGACACATTGTAAATGTTAGGTGTTGGGAAGAATGCAGACTTTCCAGGACTCCACTTAAAAAAAGTTTGATAAAAGTTTAAATGCTCAGTTCCATTGTTCCCTTCCAGCAACTGTGGTCTGTGGGTGCTCAGCAGGGATGAAATCAAAGTACAAATGACTGCCTGGAAGCCTCCCCTGACAGAGGAACAGTGAACTGAAATCAGAACTACTTCCCGTCTCAGGCAAGGATTATAGCTTGTAGTCATACATTTTGCTTCTAAAAGGAGCATATAAAATATAAAGATCGCCATTTAAATCAATTCCAGAACTCAATGAATGCACAAATGAATAAATAAGATGCAAGTACCCTGCTCAGCCTGAATCTTCCATACGAGCTTAAAGCCTATACCTAAAGTAGGTTATTAAGATAGAGCAAAGATTGCTCAGGTTGAAAAGAAAAACTGAGAACAAAAAAATTTTTATTCAAGAAGTATTAATTAGTAAAAGCAAATAAGCCTTAATGTCCACAAGAATAAACAGACTTGAACCACACCAAAACAATCTCAACAATCAAGATAAATTTAACAAAAAATAATAACAGATATGGAATGTCCATTTTTAAAGACTTGACAGAAGATGACCATTTGCTCTTGATCGGTTCAGGTGCAGATCTCTCAAGATGGCAGACTTAGCATAATGTGAGTCTGCAATACTTCCAAATATTGGCATCACTTGAATGCAATTTAAATGTAAACATCTCCCTCCACAATTTATGAGAAAGATGGTACTGCAGAGTAATAAGGAAAGGATGGTCTTTTCAATAAATAGAGCTGGGTTGACTGCAGAGCCTTAGAGAATACTCGGGGTTTGTGGGGACGTGCATGTGGGGCAGGGGTTTACAGAACAAAGAATCAACTTCCAATTTAGATCACAGCTCTAAATAGAATAGCTAAAACTTTTACAGTATAGGTGAATGTCTTCACAATTTTGGGATAAAGATTTCTTGAACTGGATACATAAAGCAATAACCAAAAAGGAAAAGACTGGGAAACTGGACTATGTACATTTAAACCTAAAACTTCCATCCATTCAAAGATACCACTAGGAGAATGAGAAGTCAGACTATAATGAGGGGAGAAAATATTTGCCACATATACAACCAAGGTTTGATAACGAGCATTATGTTACGAATTCCTTCAAATCAGCAAGAAAGACAGACAATCCAACAGAAAAAATAGGTAAGAGATTTGGAGAAGTATTTCACAAGATATCCAAAGGGCCAATAAACATGTGAAGAAATGCTGAACCTCATTAATAATCAGGAAATCTTAAATGAAAATCACTAGATATTACAATATATCCACCAGAATAGCTAGAATTAAAAAGACTGACAACATCAACTGTTGGCAAGCATGTGGAACAATGAAACACTCATACACTGCTGGTTTGAGTGTAAACTGGTATAACTAGAAAACTGGCATTAAATGTGAAAAGTCAACAACTGAAAAGCATTCAAGTGTGCACCAAAATGTAGGTTCTCAGCAGCCTTGCTCACAAAAGCCAAAAACTAGAAACAACCCAAATGTCCATCACAGGTAGAATGAGTAAAGAATACAATGTATCAACAAGAATTACTGCTATATGAAAAGATGTCTGAATCTACAGAATGTTGAGCAAAGCCAGACACAAAAATACAAATTTTATTAGCATTACATATTTAAAATTCAAAATCAGGCAATACTAGTCAATGGTGTTAGAGGACAATATAGTGGTTACATTTGGGGAGAAGAGGGTAGAGTATTAGAAGTGGCGGCGGTAAAAAGGCTTCTAGGTACTGACAGCACTCTATTTCTGGGCCCAAGTGGTGATTACAGAGGTATATTCCTTTTCTTATAATTCAGAGCTGTATACACTTTTTTCTACTGAAAATTAATTTTTTTGAGGTACATATAAAATGCATATATCTTAGTTTACCATTCGATGAATTTTGACGTGTAACTATCACCCATATCAAGACATCAAACATTTTCATTGATTTTCCTTACCCCTTCACCTATTTCACCCATCTCTCCATCCCCTACTCCTACAGCAACCACCCTCTGTTCTCTGTTTGTAAGCCTATTTATTTTGTTTTGTATACACTTTTGATTTATGCATTTTTCCATCTGTACTAACACTTCACTTTTGAAGAAACAAACAAAAAAACTCACTACACACATTATTCCCTAGGTATCATGTGAACGGTTTTCCGCGTTAGACAATGAAAATATCTTTTTGGCAACTAGAGGTTGGTACTTCGTAAGCAAAGCATAGTGTAACGGAAAGAGGTCCGACGAGAAATCCGAAAACCCTGGTTCTGACTCAACCTCTCTCTGGATGTCGGCTTCCTTGAAACGCCCATAAAATGGGTGTTGGAAATGAAGGCCTCTAAGGTTCCTCCCTGCTCGAAAGACTGGGGTCCGCTTGTTTTCTCCACAAAGAGCTCCGAGAGTCGTTTGGGCCCAGGCCTGCCCCACCTCAGTCCGCCATCTCCGGGTTTCTCGGCTGGCGCAGCGCGGCCGCAGTAGCCGGCTGCGGGTGCACCGGCCCGGCTCCGCTACGCGGGGACGAAGCCGGCGTGGGAAAGGGGCCGGGTATGCGCCTGCGACACTCACCTCGGCCTGCAGCGCTACTCGCTCGTGGGGGGGGGGGGGGGCGGGCAGCGCTTTCCGACTTCAGTCCTCTGCCCCGACGCGAACCCACCCCGGACGGACTGCAGACTCCCTCGCTTGCACCCCACTGATCTACTCCGTTCTCCAACCTTCTGCAAACAAGCCCAGGCAAGTTCGAGCGCCCAACTACACGCCCCGGGACGCGTCTCGGTTCCCCTCAGGCCTCGGCCTCAGGGCGCCGCGCGTTCCGCCGGGCGGCTTTCGGAAATCCCGCCAAATTCTCGGGCAGGGGCACGCCCGCGTCAACGTAACGACTCCCCGCCCTCCTCGGACCCGCCTGTTCCGGCCTCTGCTCAAGACCAGGAGAGAGGGCCCACGGAAATTCACCTCACGTTATATTCTGGATCGCCTCTTCCTTTTCCTCCTAAGAACTAATTCAAAGCTTGGGAGTTGCCGCCTTCTTCTTTTACCAGATCGAGGACTACACCCCCCAAGAGGTAGTGGGGCCCGGTGGAGACTACATCTCCCAGTATGCCTCGCCGGCACTCGCCCAGGCTTTAGCCCCTCAGCGCTCTGGGAAATAGCCTGGAACCCAAAGGCAGTTTCTGAATTGTTCCTGAACTACGTAAAGTGAACTGGGCTTCTCAGGTAGCTCTGAGACTTCAAGTCAAGTCCCGGTGGCAGGCGCTTTCCATGTCCCTGGAGGTAGTGGAGTTAAAGAAGCAACGACGGATGGATGAAACTGGGAAATAGAGCTTTTGGAGGGAAGAAAGAAATTCCAGCTAGTGGCTGGAATTTTAATCTAGCTGTGGTACTTAAGTGGAGATTTGTAGGATCCCAAAGGAAGGAGGCATTGATTTTGCGAAGGTAACCTTTATAGTTTGCTAGAAAGTTTGGCCTGTGATCCAGGTTTTAAAAGGTGAATAGAGCTTCCGGGGCCAAGAAGAGATGGAGACTTATAAGCAGATGGAGTAAGTAGTATGGAAATTAATGACATGGTCAAGGAACAGTATTGTCTGATGAGGAAAGAGTCATTAAGAGGAGACGGCAAAGTTATGTTTGGTTTAGGCTATAAAGATGCTTAAGACCATGTGTGGAGCTTTGGTCTTTATTCTTCAGGTAATAAACCAATCATAGAAAGTTTTTATGCAGATAAGTCATATAGAGCTATTTTTTTCTTCCCCATCACTACTTTATATTTGTGGAGTGCTTTAAAGTTTATAAAGCTTTTATTTCATCATCACACTATTATCTTGTGGCATTGTAAGACAGATTTCAGGAGAATGAGAGTAAAGACAGCAAAAATTGTTATAAAGCTTTTGCAATAAATAGTATTTCAGGCAAGAGATAGAGGCTTGAAAGGACTGTGAACAGATTCAGGAAGCATTCTGGAGATAGAATCGAGACAGTGATTATAGTCCCTGCTGTGAAAATTGATAAAGGGAAGCCTCACTGAGTTCGGAAGCCTGCAAGGGGAGCTCTCACCCACTACGCTCTCTGGTCAGTGGCAGACCCACAGTTAAGAAGAGACAGACACCTTACCACTCGTTCTGTTTTGGCTCTTTTATCACCTGGGTAGGGAAGAGTTTCTGCCTCCCCCGTTTACAGCCCACAGTGAGAGGCTGTCACAATGAACAAAGATCCCAGCCTATGAGCAGCCATGACAGATGGCCAGTTTCCACCAATGGACTTTTTGCTTAAAACAGTCCAACTCTTCCTCCCTTTTTTATATTAAAGGGCCCCTTCATTGTGCTCCAACATGCTGTGTTTTTGCCAGTTTGCTTGTCTGGAATTGCAATTCCCTGTTTCCCAATAAACCCATTTTGCTGGTAAAAATAACTGACAGTTCCATTTTTAAGGTAATACTGGGGATAATAGTGAACTGTCTTCCATACAAAGTTACCCACCTTTACCTCTGTGGGTAAAAATGCAATATTTCCAGAATCTCTGGTCTGGCCTTAGTGCATCTCCATATTAATGTGTTTCCATATTAAGAGGGGTGGGGAGAAATTATTACCTCCATATCAATAGGTAGTTACATTACCCCTGCTTATCTGGATTAGAGAGGTTGGGCTCTTCTGCAGTTGCGCGGGCCGACTGCTTGTTAGAAATAGACGGGTTTCTCCCACTTTATTTCTCCCTTTGACTGATTTCGATTTCAAAGTTAACTTTACTCTGGGATCTCCCCCACCCACCAGAGTTACAATCTCCCATTCTTCACACATCCACTTAGTATCTGCAAATCCACAGCCCCTCTTGGCTGAGTGAAGTCACATGACTTGGCCTTTCATTAAAATGCAATCGCCGTGGTTGTGTGGATGTCAAACTAGAGAAATCCCAACTGCGAAACATTTAAAAATTCAGAGATTAAGAAAGTGGAAGAGAGTTATGGATAAAATTGTATTTCCAGAATATCTTGCCTGGCTTTGGTACATCTGCATATTGAAAGGGTATCTCGCCGCGACCCTCCTTACCCAGAATGACTCAGGAGACATGGGCCCACGCAAGAGATTTTATTATCTAAAGGAGAAAGTGGCTGCCCCCAGAAGGGGGTGGGGGGAGAGAGAGAGAGAGAGAGACAAAGAGAGAGACAGAGACAAAGAGAGAGAGAGGGCAGCGGAACAGAGAGACAGAGAGCAGCGAGACAGACACACAGAGACAGAGGGCAGCAGCGTGGTGCCTTTTATTGTGGCCATCTGCTCAGCCTGTTACTTTGGGGGAGGGTCGGGATGTTTAGAGATAAAGCGGGGTAAGCCCAGTCAAGCCCCAGGCAAGCCCAGGCATAATTCTCACTGGCTTATGTGCTTGGGACCATGAGGCAAATGGAGGATTACTATTTTCTTACATTCCTCCCTTTTCTGTTTTATAAGTGGTAGAGGATTTGGGAAGGGGTGATGGTCAGTCTGCAGTAACTGCTTTCTGCTGATTAGGGGCGATGAAGTTCATTTTTGTATTGATGGGGGGTGGTCCTCAGATGAGCCCTTGGTCTGCAGTGGCGATGGCATTTTCAAGGTTCAATAAGGATCATCGTCTTTGGAGAGGGGTTGGTAATCCTGTAAGGTCAGAAATTTTTTGCATTTGGGCTGATTGCTATGTTTACATAGGGTGGCTGAATTAATAGCATTTCTTGGGACCTATGTGTAGGCAGAAAAGCAACCTGTAGGGCAAAGGGAATCCTTGATGGTGCAATTTTTTGGACAGTCTGAAAGAGAAGAAAGGGCTGGCATTGGGAACATAGGTCTGGTGAAAAGAGTAAGTGTTGAGACAAGGGTTAACAATCCTGAGGCATGACGCATGGCTGGTGTAAGGGAGGTCTTAGGACTCCGTGCTGGCAGAAACTTCCTCAGTGATGAATGAAAGCGGAAGTGAGCAGCGCGAAAGGCGGAGAGTAAGAGGTCCCGTCAGGGTGGAGTAGGAACCTGTGGGAGATTTGGTGGGAGGGGAATAAACTGAGACACATGGTTTACGGTTGGAGTTGTGTATGTAGTGGGGAAGACCCTGGAGTTTAACTGCAGTTGGCGTGGAAAGGATTACGGTGTATGGTCCTTGCCATTTGGGAGTTAGGGATGGTGCCTTTGTTTGGAATGGGCATGGTTTGGAGAAGTTTTTTCCTGTCTATGGTAATGGCCTTGTAGTGCCGGGAGAGCTGAAATCCCAGGTATGTGACCTGAGTGGCAGACAGCTGAACTGTGGAGGGTGAAACTCTATAGCTGTGTTCTGAGAGAAAGTTTAAAAGGAGAATAGTATCCTGGAGATTTGTAGGGAGGGACTGCACGGGAGGAGATCATCTACATATTGAAGGTGGGTGGAGCTCTAGAGTAAGGGATTTGAGGTCTTGTGCTAGAGCCTTTCCAAAAAGGTGGGGATTATCTCTAAAGCCTTGGGGAAGAACTTGTTAAGTGTTCTCTGAATATTAAAAATTAACTTAACATAAGGAATCTCCTGCCTTGATTTTTCTCTGGGATACCGGCGTCTTGGTCTGGGAGTATATCAAAAGGCTGCCTGCTCAGCTCCCAAGGTGGGCTGAGGTATTGTCTATTTGCTAAAGAATCCTGCCTTTTACTATTCCATCTACATCTGGGTCTGCATGCTAAATTAGTTGCTCAGTTTGCAAAATTACCTCGTCAGATCTGAAGGAGGAAAGACAGCACATAGGCCTGGGCCTTTTAGTATGCTAAAGTAATCTTATACACAATTACAAATGATTAGCATCATAAAACACATGCTACTCTTCTTTATCTGGGGAACATTAACTGATCTCACTGAAGAATGTTCAACAGTTTTAGTAGAGGGTGGTTTCCTAGCATGTAGTTACATTGCTCTGACTGCAAATACCCTGCTTTGCTTTCTACAGAGGCTCTCACCTTATTCTGTCTAAGCCTATGGTCCCTGTCTCATTCTCCCCTCTACAGATAGAGACTCTAGCTGCTGCTAGGGAAAGGGGACGATGACCGCTCTGGCTGCTTCATGCTGAGAGGGGGCTCAGTAAAGGGTGCAGCTAGGTCTCCATCACTGGTCAGTTGAGAGCGCCTCGGATGGTTGGCGCTTCTATTCTGGGTTTCATTTCTGTTACTATTTGCAGTTTTGTGGCTTCTAGGCAAGATAGAACAAACTGTTATTAGGTTAAGTAGCAACATCTGGAGTTGGATTTTCCATTCTGGAAGGACAAACTTGATGAGATTAAGAAAGCATGGCTGAATATAAGAACTAGAAATATGAAGAGTCTAATTGAGAATCATAGCCAGGTATCATGGGGAAACTAGAATTCTGGATCGAGTTTACATCTCAATGACTAGTACTAGGATTTAGTATAGATAAGACTGCATTATTGAAACAATACTTTTCTCTAAAATCACCCTCATTTTTATTAGAAGTATCCAGATTAAGAAAATAATTAACAGTTGGCTCACGTATTTGCATAAGTGCAGCAAGAAGAGTAATTGATTACATAGGCTCTTTTAAATGTGCTTTGCTGGAACTTTTTGCAAGGAATTTCAGATTGAACTTTTAAAGGCTTCTCGAGGCCAGACAGCTAAGCCAGACTTGCCATCAGGTTGTGCCTGCAGTACCTGTACATTTGGGTGAATTCCTCTCTTCTTGAGGTTCCCAAGATATTCTGAAGTTCCTATACCTGCCAGGAAGTGACCTTCCTTACTCACCTGGTAAGGCTGCTGGAAACTGTAAGCAAGGTACCAGGCCAGTTCTTTTAAGGGGCTTTGTTGGCTTTATAAAGTCAATCTTAGTTCCTTAAAGCTGTCTGTTCATATCTGAGTTTACACACGTGTCTCTCAGGTATGACGTTCCAGTCAAAGCCTTGGTAATATAACCAGTGTTTTTAACTGGTCCTCTTACAAGGAAAGCAGATTCTTATTGAACTTATGCAAATAAACATACTGCCATGAAATATGAAAATAGTCACTGAGAGTTTTTAAATTCTGGAGGGATCAGGTAGAGAGAAAGATAAAGTTTCAATTTTGCTTATAAAGGCAGTCATTTACTAAACTGTTGTCAGCTTAAGAGAAAAAGCTTAAAACACTTTATCAACAACATTTGAAACAAAAAGCCACGAAATTATCTTCCTTAGTTTACTTAATCCTATGCAACTAGTACCTGTTCTGCTGAAATCTAGTTTACTAGTTTAGGAGTAATAAAACAGTGACTATAGATGACAAAAGACTTACAAATGACAATGGTAAAAGATCTGATGAGAGATTACTGTAAGACAGTTGTCATAAGGAAATTTGGATATTTCTGTAACACAAAACATTCAGTAACAAAGTTTAGCATCATTCTCTGTGATAGTGCCTTCCAGGTAATTAAGCATGTAAATAAGCCAAATTAGCCAAATATTTTCTCCAAAGAGAAAAAATTCCTCTGACATGTTCCAGGGGCCCTCTGGGAAAATACCAGAGTGAACTAGAGGTAAAAAGCACTTTTTTGAATTTGATTTTGGGAAGCTGTTAAAAGTTTTAAGGCACTTGCTTAAATAGTTACTCACATTAGACAAAGCTACACTTCACTTTAAGCATTTTTCTTTGAAAGATTTAACAGATAGCATCAACTTAAATGACTTTAGGTAAACTTAGGCAGCTGATAACCATAAGGACATGTCTATTTCAGTTCAACTTAAATTAGCATTAATGCTTAATACCTTCTATTAGAATTTTTCTGGAAGTTTCAGAATGCCCAATTTTTACAAGCGCTTGTCTTTAAATCAATTTTTATTAATACCATCCGGAGGTAGAAAAATATTTTTCATTTACACGCTTAGACACAAACACACAGATTGAGATGTAATGATACAGTGAGAGGACAGACAGAGCTCCTGGCATGAGCCAGAAGGGGACAAGAGAGCCCGTGGTGGTACATTGTCTAGGAGTTTTATAGGCAGTTGAGGATATTTGGGAACGTGAAAAAAGCTTAGGGGTGTGGACTTTAAGGCAAGTAGTAGGTGTTTAGGATTGCAGGGGAGACAGAGAGAGAGCTTGGTTCGGAGGTAGGAGAAAGCCTGGATATATGGGATCTCTTTCCATTTGCCCATGCACTCACAGAAGTTGTATAAGTCACGGAGAATTTTCGGATATAAAGACCCATTTGGAGGCCATTTAGACTGATTGTCTAAGGGATATTGTGGCCAGATCTCATTACAGTAGCGAAAAGGTTTGAGGTCTGAAGTGAGGTGGAGGGGCTTTAGATTATTGAGTAAGCACCCCAGCGGTGAATCTGCAGGAATGGAGGGGCCAGATCCCATGGTGAGAACGAGACCATTCAGAAGTCGCTGAGGTGTCCCTGAGCGATTGAGAAGGTCGTGGAGAAGACCAGGCACAGTTAGGGGGTCGTCACCACCTCTAACTGTGGGGTCAAGGCAAAAACGCCGGGGAGGCTCAGCACCTGGTACCAGGAGTTTTCGAGTCAAGTAGAAATGTAGATAAAGGGAGACCGGGCCTCAGTGGATGAGGATTCTCACCATGGGGAGGCAGAGAAGGGTCGACTATGGGGATCAACCGTGACTCTGAAAGTCGTGGTTGGGGGTGCCCCTGTCCCAGAGGAGCCCTTGGGGGTGCCAGACACTCAATGGTCACTTCCCAGGTTCCAAAGGGACATTTAAGTTGACCATGAAGGAGAGACTCACCAAATCGAAGTCCAGTGTTGGGCGAGAAGACGAGCGACCAGGGAAATGGACGGTGAGCCCGTGAAGGAGGATCAGGCAGTGAGGGTTCCCAGAGCAGCTCAGGTTCCTGGAGGAAGAGCAAAGTCAATGGGAGAGCCTCATCCGAAGTCACGGCACCAATGAAAGGGTATCTCGCCTTGACCCTCTTTACCCAGAATGACTCAGGAGACACGGGCCCATGCAAGAGACTTTATTATCTGAAGGAGAGAGTGGCTGCCCCAGAGGGGGGGTGGGGAGAGAGAGGGAGCAGCAGAGAGAGCAGCAGGACAGAGAGACAGAGACAAAGAGAGGGCAGTGAGAGAGAGACAGAGCCACAGAGAGAGAGAGAGCAGCAGAGAGAGACAGAGAGAGCAGCGAGTGAGAGAGACAGAGCAGGGAGTGAGAGAGACAGAGAGAGCAGTGAAAGAGACAGAGAGAGCAGTGAAAGAGACAGGGAGAGCAGCGAGTGAGACAGAGAGAGCAGCGAGTGAGACAGAGAGAGCAGCGAGTGAGACAGAGAGCAGCGAGTGAGAGAGACAGAGAGAGAGAGAGAGAGCAGCGAGACAGACAGACACACAGAGACAGAGACAGAGAGAGAGAGGGCAGCAGCGTGGTGCTTTTTATTGTGGTGGATCCACTCAGCCTGCTGCTTTGAGGGAGGGTCGGGATGTTTAGAGATAAGGTGGGGTAAGCCCAGGCAAGCCCAGGCATAATTCTCACTGGCTTATGAGCTTAGGACCATGGAGCAAATGGAGGATAAATTACTATTTTCTTACACATATCAACAGGCGTTCAGAGGTGTAAAGAAGTAGGCCTTAGTGCATTTGCATCTTTCATCTCCATATTAATGGGTAATTACCTGGGCAACAGAGGGCTTATCTGTACCTGAGAGGTGAGGAGGAGGGCCAGTGTGGTTGCTGCTGGAGCAGGAGAGAGAGATGGGCTGGACGTCAGTTTTGTAAGATGCTTTCACCCCAAAGAGTGTTTTGCAGTCAATTTCTTTGGTCACACTGAATCCATAGCGAACTTGCCTGGGCTGAAACCCATTAGCAAGACAGAGTCTGAGACAGAGTCTGAAACAAGAAGAAACAATTCTGATTGCTTTCCAGACCTCCTTTCCTATTTTTCAGGTGCCCAGTAGCACTTAACTGCTCTGGAGGTGTATGAGATACCCAAACAGTTCAATAAATCTCTCTTCCATATATTATGCTCAAACTAATTTGAGTAGTTTTCTGTACTTTTCTTCCAAGATGATCTGCTAAGAACTTGGAAATAAGACAAACTGTTGAGGGAGCATTGTGTATTTTCCTGGGTCCTTGTTGAAAGGAAAGGAGCGACTCACAGCAGCAATTCACCGGAGAATTCCACTTTATTAGGGAAAGGTGCTGGGTTATATAGGAAGGGGCATGGGGTGATTGAAGTGTCACTTCTACGGGGCTGGTGGCTATTGGCTAGGTGCTGGGATTGGGAGGGGGGCGAGAGGTGATTGTGCTTCAGGTGGCGCCGGCGGGAACCGAGGACCTCCGAAGAGAAGCCGGAAGTTTGCCATCTTACTGGTGGGGGTCCTTCATTCCCCCCTTTCTCCTCTATGGGGTTGTGGACATTGCTTTCTCTCTGACTGCTTCCTGCTGAACGGGGGCGGAGAAGGGAGTGAGGGCTTGAGGATTGGGAGGAAAGGGTTGATAGGACTCCCCACAGTAAGGATGAGTAGATGTGGACTTCTTCAGGTTGGAAATCAATGAAGGTTCCCTGTAACCATAGGTCGAGGACCTGTTGATTCTAATGGTGCCAAGAGAATATGGGTGTCAGGAGCCAGGCGTCTGCGGCCATTGTTTCCAGGAACAGTTTCCAGCGGAGAGAGGGGTCCATCTCAGCGTGTGGTGAGGAGGTTACATGAGGGTGAGGGATCTTCTGTGGCCAGAAGCTGGTAGTTCCTGAGTAAAAGCTGGTTGAAAGCTTGATTAGAGATTTTTCCGACTTGGGATTTGATGAACTTTATTATACAGGGTAAGAAGAGACAGGCGAGAATGAGAATGGGTTGGAATTGGAAGCAGAGTGGAGACTGGAGGCAAGGTCGGTGAGTTTGGTAATGGCAGTTTCTACAATGCCGGATTTGTTGGTGTAATAGCAGTACTCTTCCTGAAGGAAGATGTAGGTGCCGCCCTTCTCGGCTGTAAGCAGATCTAAGGCCCACCGGTTTTGAAGGGTGACCTTAGCCAGCGAAGTGACCTGTCTTTGGAGAGAGGCCAGGGAATCAGCAGTGGATGTCAGGGCCCCCTCAAGTTTGGCGTTGAGATCTCTAATTGCCCATAGAGAGTGACCCAAGGCTCCTCCCGAAAACCCTGCCCCAATGGCTGAGGTGGTCAAAGAGATAGCAACCATGATGGGAAGGAAAGCAGCCCTTTTTGTGCACAAGGGCAAGGGAGGTTGGAGCTCAAGAAATTCTGCCATGCTGTAAAGTGTAAGCTGTGGGATTAGGGTGACGAGAATGCAGGGTATATTGGAGTTGGGAGGCAGTGAAGTGCGCTGGAGGGGGGTGTAGTCGGGCCTACACAGTGGTGGATGGTGAGATTATCTGCGTATTCTGGTTCTCAAAGGGGTATGTCTGCCAGGGGGCAGAGGGGTTGTCCTGCATGGAAGGAGTAGTTGGAAATATTAAGGGGCATGGCGGCCAGCAGTGGGCACTGTAATGATGCGCACAAGAAACAATTGGCGGTGTTAAGGGTGTGGTTGAGAAAGATGGTGGTGTCCTGAATGAGCTGTAACAAAGAGTAGGAGAAATTGGAAGAGGGGCGGGGATAAGAAGATGAAGAGGCGCCGTCAAGAGTTTGGATAATGACTTTTTTGGAATGTCTGATATCTGATGCAACTTGAGAGATCTGGGAATGAGAGGGAACATACTTTCGAGAGATATGAAGGGTACCGTGGGAGGTCGAGGACCCCCGTAGTAAACTGAGGCTGTGACTCTGGCAGCTCATCGAGAGTCCCAGGGATCTGGGATTGATAAGGAGAATTAGCCGTTGGGATATTTCATGAAACGGTTGGAGGAGTAATACTGTGGGTACCGGGAGTTACCCATGTAGTGAATGGCAGAAGAACAGTAGGGACATCTCCCCTAGGTGTCTGGCCATCACCTGCAATAGGCTTGTTTTTGGTCATAGAGGAAGCAGAGGTAGGGAGAATAAGGGTAGTTCCTAGTGAACACCGGTGGAGGGAGGAAAGTGGAGGTATAAAGGCTCAGAGCAGCTTTTCAGAGGGCAGTCTGATGTGGCAATGAGGGCAGTAACTTTTGTTTGATGCTGTGTGTAAGTTTGTCTGACTGAATCGCCATACAAAGGAGGCTGGGGTGGCGGGGAAGACAATAGGAATGAGGAAAAAAAGCGAGAGAGCAGTAAAGGAGGAAAAAGTCATGATTCAGGTATGGATGGCAAAGGGGGTGAATGGGATTTTGGAGGAAAGAGGACAATAAGGTCAGGAGTCTGGAGGGAGGGAGAGTCTGTAAACTTTTGTAGATTAAGAGATCTTTTAGGTGATGTGGGGACAGAATAGTAACGGGCGGCCCAAATGTCAGTTTATGAGCTTCTTTCTGCAAGAGATGTCCAGCGGCTAATGTCCATAGGCAGGGGGCCCATCCCCGAACTGTGGGGTCTAATTGCTTGGAGAGATAAGCTACTGGGGCAAAGGATGGGTCATAATATTGGCCTAGGACTCCTAGAGCTTGACTGGACTTCTCATGAATGTATAATGAGAAGGGCTTCAACAAATCAGGAAGATGGAGAGCTGGGGCTTCTACAAGGGCTTGACAGAGCTTAATGAAGGAGTGTCAGGGTGAGGAGGATAATGGTTCTTCAGAGGGGCCCTTGCTGAGGTTGTATAGGGGTCTTGCCAACAGGGAGAAGTTAGGGACCCATGCTCTAAAATACTCAGCCAGGCTTAGAAAGGAAAGGATTTCTGTCTTGATTTTGGGAACGGGCAGGTCAGAGAGGAGCCGTTTTCTGTCTAAGGTAATGGACTTTCTTTGTTGAGATAGAAGGAATCTGAGGTAAGTGACAGGAGGGGTAGAGATTTGAGCTTTGATGGGGGATACTCGGTAACCTCTGGAAGCTAGAAGGTTAAGTAGGGAGTCAGTGTCAAGTTGAGACTGTTCCCACGAGGGACTGCAGAGTAGAAGATCGTCCACGTATTGTAATAAGGTGGACTCGGAGTGATCATGATGAAACTGTTTGAGGTGCTGAGCTAGGACCTGTCCAAAAATATGGGGACTATCTCGGAGGCCTTGTGGCAAAACTGTCCAAGTGAGTTGTTCAGAATGTCTTGTGTATGGGTCCATCCAGGTGAAGGCGAAAAAATCTGGGGAGGAGGGGTCCAGAGGGATAGAAAAAAATGTGTCCTTGAGATTTAGGTCTGAGAAGTGGGATGCCGAGGCAGGGATCTGCGATAAAAGGGTGTATGGATTTGGAACTAAGGGATGGATAGGGACAACGGCCATGTTGATGAGGTGAAGGTCTCGGACAAGGCGGAAAGATCCGTTGGTTTTAACAGCTAATATGGGGGTATTAAATGGGGAGTGAGTGGGTCTGAGGTAATTTTTTTTTAAGAGATTGTGAGTGATGGGTTGGAGGCCTATGAGGACTGAAGTGGTTAGGGGGTATTGGGCCTGACAGATATACTGAGAGGGGTCACGTAATTTGATAGAGGCAGGAGGACATAGAGCCACGGAGGGGCTTGTAATGTCCCAAACTTTGGGATTTACAGGGTGTCTGAGGGCGGAACCGGAGCTTTCATTGGGTAGAGGGGGGTCATCGGTTATGAGGGCCATCAGAAAGGGAGTACTGGGGGCTCTGGGAGTGGATATAGTTATGGAAATATGGAGGAGAGAAAGGATGTCCTGTCCTAGTAAAGGGATGGGACACTGGGGCATAACCAGGAAGGAGTGGGAGAAAGGTATGGGATTGTCTTCGATTGTGCATAAAGGGGGGGGGGTTTAATGGGAAAATCTGTTTACCTCCTACCCCGACTATAGGAGTAATGGCAGGCGTGGCAGGGCCCCGGTATTCTCGCAAGACTGAGAAGGTGGCTCCTGTATCTAGGAGGAAGGAGATGGGGCGACTGTCTACATTTAAAGTAACCCTGGGCTCCTATTTGGTGATGGAAATGGTCGGGCGAGAAGCCCCCGGGCCCCGTCAATCTTCTTCTGCCAGCCCCACTATGGCAGGCTTAGAATGGGGGTTGTTCGTCCAGCCTCCCCTTTGGGTGGTTGGGCAATCAGACCCCCAGTGGCCCTTTTTGTGGCATCTGGGGCATGGGGTGGTAGGAGATCTGGGGGAGGGGCACGCCCTTGACTAATGTCCCTCTTTTCCGCACTTGAAACAAGCTCCTGGGGGGGGCTTGTTTGTAGAGGGGCGCCCAGGTTGTGGTTTTATCAGATGGGCCAACATTTGGAAATTGGCCTGATCAGCCTTTTGTTTACGGCGCTCTTTCTCCTCCTCCCGGTCATGGAAGACTTTAAAGGCTACTGTTAGGATCTCAGTCTGTGGGGTAGCGGGGCTCTGTTCTAACTTTTTGAGTTTAGCTTTAATGTCGGGGTAGCTTTGAGCTAGGAAGTATGTCATAAGGACATGTCTTCCGTCAGGCGTTTCTGGGTCAAGGCTGGTATACTGTAATACGGCTTGAGTGAGTCTGTCTAAGCTACGTCCTGGAGTGTGGGGCGATAATTTTGGGAGGCCTTCATGACCGAGTCTGAGGGGGACTGAAGGGTTCTTGCTCAGTCTGTGGGGGAGTGACGCAGTCTAGCTGTGCCTAGTCGAGCAGGTCCTGAAGTGCGAAAGGGGGGCAAAGAAAGTAAAGAAAGATAGAATTGGACCCACGTGTCGCCAGCCAGCCAGCAGCCCAGCTGCTTGCCTCTTCCACTGTAGTTGGGCTTGAACTCATGACACTGAGGTTAAGAGTCCTATGCTCTACTAACTGAGCTACAGCAGGGCTCCAGTTAATTGCTTATGGAATGCATAAACAGAATGTTCTTTGTTCTCCATTCCTGCCACATCAGCAAGTGGGGGAAGGGCATAGCTAGAAGCAGAGGCGGTGTTTCTACACATCTTCAAGGTCTCCCTATTTTCAGAGTGAGGAGTCTTGGCTCATCTTCGAGGACAAGATATGTTTTTGTGGACAGATAACTTCCAAGGACTGCACCAGTTGTTCTCTAGCTTGTGCTTTCCCATGCTGCATTCAGACATGGGAGAAGGTGCTTTCCCATTCTCCCTACAAACATGTGAGAAGACAAAGGCGGTCCCTAACGGGAGAAACAGGTGATGAGGGCAAAGACGGAGGAGGCCCCTGGGACCTAGTTAAAGGGTGGCTGAAAGGCTCAGGTTTAATTTGTGGGGGATGAAGGCGGAGGAGGTGAGATGGGGGAGGAGATGGTGGGGGACGAAGGGAGAAGGGCTGTTGTAGGAGAAGAAGGGGAAGGGAGTGAACGGGAGGCTTCTACAGGGGCGGCGGCTTGCAGGCTAGGAGAACTTGGGAGGGGGCAGGTGGGGGGAGGAGGAGGCCGAAAGCTTCGATATAGGGAATCTCCTTCCATTTTTTCAGGCACTGGCAGTAGTTAAAGAGATTGCGAGTGATGTTAGGATCAAGAGTTCCCCCTGCGGGCCATTGGTTGTTATTCTCTAGGGGGTATGTCGGCCAATATTGGGAGCAGTATTTATGGAGAAGTTTTGGTTTTATATCAGGCATCAGGGAGAGGGTAGCCAGATGGTTAAGCAGGCATTCAAGAGGTGAACTTTCAGGGAGGAATGAGGAGGCTCCCATGGCTAAAGGACAGAGAAGGAGACAAACAGGGGAAGACGAACGGAGATCCTCAGACTGGAAGCAGACCGCAAGGAGACAAAGGATGTCCCCGATGATCCTTGGTGGTCTGAGGAAACTCGTATACGAGTCAGAATTTCTTAGGAAGTGTGGGTCATCACCCAGACTTCCCTAAGAAGGCAGAGTGCCGGAGTCACGAGGTACCTAGCACTAGGAGTTTTCTGCAGACAGAACAGATTTCGGCGGATGGAACAGAAGGAGGAGGGGGGGAAGGGAGCATTCTCATCTGTAAGGAGTCACCTCGTTTATGGCTGTTGGAGGGGTGGCCTGAGGGTCTGCCGCAGCTGTGAAGGCCTGAGGTGGGGATTTATGGCTGTTCGAGGAGGGGCCTGAGGGTCCGCCTCAGCCATGAAGTCCTGAGGCGGGGAGAGTTCCCTCCTCATCCCCGAGCGTCAGGGCCTTGCTGGACAATCACGGTCAATGGCACTGCGATAGCTCGGGGAAGAGTGGCCCACTACGGGGGGAAAACTTACCTAAAGGCCAGAGAGGAGTGGTGAGTGTGATGAGCCAGCACCAGAACAAGAGGACAAGGGCAAGCTGCTGCTGGTGTTGGGGGGAAGATGGGGCCCAGTTGGGGTGTCCCGTCTCCCGGGTTTCGGCACCAATGAAAGAAAAGGAGCGACACACAGCAGCAATTCACCAGAGAATTCTGCTTTATTAGGGAAAGGTGCTGGGTTATATAGGAAGGGGCATGGGGTGGTTGAGGTGTCACTTCTACGGGGCTGGTGGCTATTGGCTAGGTGCTGGGACTGGGAGGGGGATGAGAGGTGATTGGGCTTCAGGTGGCGCCGGCGGGAACTGAGGACCCCGAAGAGAAGCCGGAAGTTCGCCATCTTACTGGTGGCGGTCCTTCACTTGTCCCTGCCACAAGAAAGAATTGAAGGGCAGAGACACAGTAGTGAAGCAGAGTAAAAGTTTTATTTAAAGTTACTTAGAGACAAAGAGCAGGCGACCTCAGAGAGCAGCACCCTGAAAGGTTGAAAAGAGTTTAAAGTTAAAAGATTACGCACTTAGAAAGTGCAGGCGACCTGAGAGAGGAGGGCCCCAAAAGTTGGGGATTCCCCCTTTTAAGGATTCTTCAGGAATGTGACTAAGGTCTGGGGGTGCAGACTTGTTAAATGGTCTTTAAATACTAAGAATTAACTTAACACAAGGAACTTCCTGCTCTGATTTCTCCCTGGGATACCAACATCTTGGTCTGGTAACATGTCAAACAAGGCTGCCTGCCCAGCCCCCAAGGTGGGCTGAATTATTGTCTGTTTGCTAAAGAGTAAGTTAAGGATCTTACTTAACTTCATGAGCATTAAAATGCAATCTTATTTTTAAGACAGACTCCTTCCCGCATTTTACTATGTTGTTTATGGTTGGGCCTGCATGCTAAATTAGTTGCCTAGGTTGCAAAATACTTGATTAGGGCCAAAGGAGAAAAAAAAACAGTGTATATATAGGTAAAGTTAAAAAATAAACTGGGCCTGCATGATTAACACAATAAAGAAATGGGCTATGCTGAGGTACCCTCCTTTATCTGCGGAATATTCAAACATTCTAGGCCAAATTGCTCTTGGCTTTTTGAGCTTTAATTGATTAACTCTGGGTCATTTTAGTGGACTTCCCTGGCCTTTTTATCTTTCCACCCTGCTCATATCTATTTTCCTGCCTAACAAAACTAGATTTCACTCTAACAGTTAATTTAGCAATCTATGAGAATGAGACAGAGACCCTGGATGTAGTCAGAGTAGGGTGAGGGCCTCTGGAGGAGACAGGGTGGGATATTTGCAGTCAGAGCAATGTAACTACATGCAAGGAAACCCCCTACTAAAACTCTATGTTAAACATTAAGCTCTAGAATCATTCTTCAGTGAGGTCAGTTAATGTTCCCCAGATAAAGAAGAGTAGCAATGTTTTATTACGCTAATCATTTATAATCATGTGTAAGATTCACTTTAGCATACTAAAAGGTCCCGGCCTATGTGCTGTCTTTCCTCCTTCAGATCTGATGAAGTGATTTTGCAAACTGGGCAACTAATTTAGCAAATAAGCCCAGGCATAAACAACACAATAAAAGGCAAGAAGGATTCCACCTTAAAGATAAGATTGCATTTTAATACCCAAGAAGTTACGATGTTAGAAATTCTTAACTTACTCTTTAGCAAACAATACCTCAGCCCACCTTGGGGGCTGAGCAGGTGGCCTTGTTTCATATGCTCCCAGACCAGGATACTGGCATCTCAGAGAGAAATCAGCAGAGGAAGTTGCTTGTGTTAAGTTAATTCTAAATATTCAGAGACCACTTAACAAGTCCCCACCCCTGAGTTTTTTTCATGTTCTTGAAAAATCCTCAACTGCCTATAAAACCCCCTAGACAACACACCACTATGGGCTCTCTTGTCCACTCCTGGAGTGAGCCAGGAGCTCTATTCTCTCACTTTATTTCTAAATAAAAGCCTGTACCTTGCTCTCCTACCTTGAGTGTTTGTGAAGCTCATTCTTCAGCTTCGTGAACAAGAACCCCAGCATCAAGAATACTTATAAATAGGAGAGAGAACCAAGATGGTGGCGTGAGTAGAGCAGCAGAAATCTCCTCCCAAAACCAAATATATTTTTGAAAATACAACTAATCCTAAAAGAGAGACCAGAAGACACTGGACAATAGCTAGACTACATCCACACTCACGAGAACCCAGTGCCTCTCAAAGGGAGTAAGATACAAGCCACGGCCCCGCGGGACCCGAGCGCCCCTCACCCAAGCTCCCTGGGGGAGGAGAGGAGTCCGAGCAGGGAGGGAGAGGGAGCCCAGGACTGCTGAACACCCAGCCCTAGCCATCTGCCTCAGAGCACAGACACAGTGCATGTGTGGGGTGCTGGAAACTAGGGAAATAGGATAGTAAGACCTGTGAGCGGGTCCCCACAGCCAGTGCACCCAGGGACAAAGAAAAGCGAGTGCTTTTTGGAAGTCTTAAAGGGACAGGGACCCACAGCTGGATGGAAGCACCCTGGGACACTTAGCCCAGCAGCTGCGAACCTCAGGGAGCTCTGGGTTCCCGAACCCCTGCAGCACAGCTTGGAGGCCCCTCACCACGGTAAACAGCCTCCCACTTGTTCCCCCTCTGACACAGCTCCATATTGAAGCAGCAGCCTGAGGCAGGCCATGCCCACAACAACTGCACAGCCTAATAAACTCCATAGCTGCCGGGCAAGATCAGAAGCTCCATCTGCACACAGCTGCCCAGCACAAGCCGCTAGAGGCCGCTGTTATCCCAGGAGAGGAAGGCCATAAACTGGCAAGAAAGGACTTTCTCTTACCCAACACATGTGCCAGCTCCCCACAAATATATCTATCGCCATGAAAAGGCAGAAGAAATTGATACAGACCAAGATCACAGAGGCAAACCCTGAGAAGGAGATAGACCTAACCAGTCTCTGAAAAAGAATTAAAAATAAAGCTCATAACCATGCTGATGGAGATGCGGAGAAATATGCAAGAGCTAAGGAATGAAGTCCAGAGGGAGATTACAGAAATGAAACAATCTCTGGAAGGATTTATAAACAGAATGGGTAAGATGTAAGAGGCCATTGATGGAATAGAAACCAGAGAACAGGAATGCATAGAAGCTGACGCAGAGAGAGATAAAAGGATCTTCAGGAATGAAACAATATTTAAAGAACTGTGTGACCAATCCAAAAGGAACAATATCCGCATTATAGGGGTACCAGAAGAAGAAGAGAGAGAAAAAGGAATAGAAAGAGTATTTGAAGAAATAATTGCTGAAAACTTCCCCAAACTGGGGGAGGAATTAATCGATCAGACCATGGAAGTGTACAGAACTCCCAACAGAAAGGATCCAAGGAGGACAACACCAAGACACATAATAGTTAAAATGGCAAAGATTAAGAACAAGGACAGAGTTTTAAAGGCAGCTAGAGTGAGGGAAAATGTGACCTACAAAGGAAAACCCATCAGGCTATCATCAGACTTCTCAACAGAAACCTTACAGGCCAGAAGAGAATGGCATGACATATTTAATGCAATGAAACAGAAGGGCCTTGAACCAAGAATACTGTATCCAGCATGACTATCATTTAAATATGAAGGAGGGATTAAACAATTCCCAGACAAGCAAAAGTTGAGGGAATTTGCCTCCCACAAACCACCTCTACAGGGTATTTTAGAGGGACTGCTCTACATGGGAGCACTTCTAAGACTAAATAGATGTCACCAGAGAAAATAAAATCATAGCAAAGAAAGCAGACCAACCAAATACTAACTAAAGGCAAAAAATAAAATCAACTATCCACAAAAGCAGTTAAAGGAAGCACAAAAGAGCACAGAATAAAACAACCAACATGTAAAGAATGGAGGAGGAGGAATAAGAAGAGAGAAAAATAAAGAATGACCAGACAGTGTCTAAAATAGCTCAATAAGTGAGTTAAGTTAGACAGTAAGATACTAAAGAAGCTAACCTTGAATCTTTGGCAACCATGAATCTAAAGCCTGCAATGGCAATAAGTACATATCTTTCAATAATCACCCTAAATGTTAATAGACTGAATGCACCAATCAGAAGACACAGAATAATAGAATGGATAAAAAAGCAAGACCCATCTTGATGCTGCTTACAAGAGACTCACCTCAAACCCAAAGACTATAGGAACAAAGAAAGACTGAAGGAACAAAATAGCAGCAGAATCATAGAACCTAAGAATGGACTAACAGTTACCAACGGGAAAGGGACTGGGGAGAAAGGGAAGGGAGGGATAAGGATGGGGAAAAAGAAAGGGGACATTGTGATTAGCATGTATAATGTGTGGGGGGGCATGGGGAGGGCTGTGCTACACAGAGAAGACAAGTAGTGATTCTACAGCATCTTACTACGCTGATGGATAGTACTGTACTGGGGTTTGTGAGGGGGATGTTGTGAAGGGGTACCCTAGTAAACATAATATTCTTCATGTAATTGTAGATTAATGACAACAAAACAAATAAATTAATTTTAAAAAAAGAATATTTATAAATATGTAATTGAAAACCTTTGGGTATACCCTAAAGTACAGTTTAAGTGACCTATCTGAAATTTCAAGGAGGCAATCTCTACTAAAGACAAAAGCTTAAGCAGTAGTAAATTAATCTTTTGTCTAGAGAAAAATAATCTGATCAGAATAGCCTGTAGAATAGAAAGGGAAATGCATTGTCATGTGGAAGTGATCCATTTTAATAGTGCAGTGATGATTCAATATTAGAAAGTATATTATAATTTACTATATTAATAGGTCAAAGAGAAAAGACATGGTTAATTTTATCATTTTGGAAAAGCATTCAATAAAATTCAACGTAAATTTCTGATTAAGGGGAAGAAAGATAAAAAGGAATTAGATGTTTCCTTAACATAATTAAGAAAAAATACAGATATCCCAAAGAAGCTGCCATCATCTGCTTACTGGTGAAACATGAGAAACACTTTCATTAGAATCACCAACAAAATTGTCTATTGCCACTATTATTTACTATTGTTTAGGAAGTGCCACAAAGTGTAATAATAAAAGAATGAAGTAATAAAAGATAAAAAATAATTGAAGATGTAAATGTTGGAAAAGACAGATATCATTTTATATCTGAATAAGAGACAAAATGTCCATTAGTGTAATTAATTAAAAAAAATAAAAAGATCAGAACTTTATTAAGCACTAATAATAATTAATGTAGGAGGAAGAGGAAGAAGCTGCCAAGGAAGAATCAGAGGAAGCAAAGGAGGAAGAAGAAGGAGGCGAAGGCAAAGAAGGAGAAGAAACCAAAGAAGCTGAGGACGATGAGAAAAGAGAAGAAGGTGCTGGGGAGGAGCAGGCAACTAAGAAGAAAGATTGAGCCCCCATCCTTTCCTTAATTACTCCAGGAATAATTCTCCTAAAATCAGGTCAACCTCATCACCAACCAACCACTTGAGTTCCAGATATTACATGAATTAAGAAGTCAATATATGTATAATTCTGAGATGACTTAGGTTGGACATTAAATGTTATGCTATGACTTTTCTCCTTATGCAGAGTAACTGTTTGCTTGCAAAGTGGCTTCCTGGCTTGCTGACAGCCTGTGCATGGTCTACGCTTATGAGTTCAGGATTTGTGGCCATCTGAATAATTCAGATGTTTACAACTTAAGAAATGTCATGAATAAGTGAATTCATTAATGTTAATGTTAAAATTCATGGAAAAAGTAACCCTTTGAATCTTTGGTGGCTAGAAATTAAAGACCTCGACTTATGTGCAATAAATAGTAAATAAAGTTACACTGAATGAAATTTCTTGCTGTGGTTGTTGACTTTAATTAAAATACCTTAAAAAAGCACGAATATGAGCCATAAAGAAATTTGATCTCCAAATTTCTTGAGTCAAAATTTTTACAATGACAATGCATTTCTCTTCTTAATTGGTGATTCTGAGGGCTACAATTAAGTCATGACCTTTCATGAACTCATTCCCCGCCAAAATATTACTGATCATAAACTAGTAAATGAGAGTCACTGGGGTTCCTTTTCCTTTACAATAGAAATATACTTTGCCCCCTAAAATGTACTATCTAATGTTGGGAAATGGCTTTCTTGGAGGCAATTTGAAAATTTTATGATAAATATACCCTTTATGGTAAAGAGGTAACTTTACTACTAGTATATAATAGTAAATGCAATATGGCTACAATGTGAATCCCACCCATCTATCACTATAACCACATTTAAAAAATATAGCCTAAATACCATCAGCAAAAGTTGAAATCTGAGCAAATGATATAATTAGGAGTAATTTTTTATTGATGTATAATTGTGGATGGAGAGAGAAAGAATATCAAAGGTCATTTGCCATTGCAAACATGTTGCCTGCAATCCTGAGATCATGATTCAGTGTGTTAACTTAATTCTGTTGCCTGAAGTAAATGACACTTACTGCCACTCATTTCAACCTTCTTAAAAACTACAGATAGAGGTAATGAAATTGTTAGCAGTCACTAAAGGGGGAGATTATACACTTGTAGGTTGCATTGCTGTTGCTCTATATGTCTATCAGGAAATACTGGAATTTCAGTGATAGCTCTAACTGGTTAGACATTGGATCAAATACACACCCCTCCCATCCTGTCCACTGTAAGGTGATGAAAGCTCTTGCATGTCTATTTGACATGGAAGGTAGAAGAAATTGTTGATTATCTGCTGTTCTGCTTCTGTTTGTACACAATTGCTTGGTCAGCTAATGTCATTCAATATTTCTTCTTTAGACAATTTTAACCTAAAAGCAAAGTGGCCTCCACTTAAAGTTATCAAGTTCTTAACACTACCTATTTCTAGTTAGATTATATGTCACCATGCAAATGGGTAAAATGTTTCTTTATGTAACATGCTGCTATGGGTTTGAACTATGAAGATTTTTAGTACATCAACTCCCCAAACAGACTAGGAGTCACCTCAGAAACCAGACTTTTCATATTATGTTTGGTAAACATGGGATGCTTCACACGGTAAACTCAGATAAATGCAAATTACATATAAAAAAAGTAACAATACAGCATCTTACTACGCAGATGGAGAGTGACTGTGCAGGGGTATGTGGGGGGGACTTGGTGAAGGGGGGAACCTAGTAAACATAATGTTCTTTCTGTAATTGTAGATTAATGATACCAAAAAAAAAGTAACTTAAACCAAATGGAAACAGCTGGTTGGTTTGAGATTTGAAGAACATTGTACCACTTTCTACCCTGTGTGCCATAATAAAATACTAAAAAAAAAACCCTCAAAAAGTTAATGTAATAGAAAAAGCAATCCCAGAGATTCTCAAGATGGCAGTGTGAGTAGGGTGGTGGAACTCTCCTCCCAAAATGATATATATATTTTGAAAATACAGCAAATACAACTATTCCTAAAAGAGTAACCGGAAGATACAATACACAAGCCAAGCAACATCTGTGAGAACCGAATGTCTCATGGAATAGGGTAAGATACAAAGCCATGACCCAACAGGACCCGAGCATGACCCCCAACCCCAGCTCACCAGCAGGAGGAAAAGAATCAGAGTGGGGAGGGGGCGGAAGCACAGGACTGCAAAATAACCAGCTTTGGTGGTCTGCCCCAGGAGCACAGACACACATTGCATGCTCGCCTGTATATTAGAGGAGTGGAAAAGTAAAGTCCGAGACTAAGACTGCAAACAGGTTCCCACAGCTGGCTGCCCTGGGAGAAAAGAAAAGCAGGCACTTTAAAAGTCTTAAAAGGGACAGGGGTTTAACAGGTGGATAAAATCATCCTGGCACACTCAGCCCAGCAGGCTGGAAACTTTAAGGAACTTCAGGTGCCCTAACCCCCATGGTGGCAATGCAGCCCCAAAGCGCCCCTCACAGCAATAAGCAACCTGCTGTTCCTTCCCCCCAACCCCTGCAGCAGTGCAAGCAAACTGGTTGACCCACCATTGCTGCAGAAGAGCCGGGGAGCAGCCCTGCCTACAGCAACCACACAGCTTAACACAGAGCTTCTCCCTGTGCATGGCTAACTGGCTGAGACCCAGAGGCTGCTCCCAGCATGTGGTTGACCAGCACAGACAGCAGAGACAGGCGCAGAGTCTGGAAAGCATGAAGGGGCTTTGTTCTTGGATCAGAACATGTGCTGCTTGTCTGCAACCCCTGCTAGAGCTGTAGGCCATCCAGAGGACCATCCCTCCCATGGCAGCTCAGGGGATTAACCCAGAGGCTGCTCCCTGAGCATGGTTGATCAGCACAGACAGCGGAGACAGGCAAGGCAACTGGCAAGCAGGAAGGGACTTTGTCCTCCCAGTTGAAACACACACCACTCACTGATGACCGCTCCCATCACCATGAAAAGGAGAACCTAGTCACCAGAGAGAGGGCTTGATGAGACTGAAATCACCAATCTTCCTGAAAAAAAAAATCAAAATAAAAGTCATAACCATGCATATGGATCTACAGAGAAATATTCAAGAGCTAAGGGATGAATTCAGGAGGGAGATAACAGAAATGAAACAAACAATGGAAGGATTTAAGAGCAGATGGAATGAGGTGGAAGAGACTGTTAATGGAATAGAAATCAGAACAGGAATACAAAGAACCTGGGATAGAGAGAGATAAAATATCTCTAGGAATAAAAGAGTATTGAGAGAACTGTGTGACCAATCCAAACAGAACAATATTCACATTATAGGGGTATCAGAAGAAGAAGAGGAGAGAAAAAGGGTTAGAAAGTGTTTTTGAAGGAATAATTGCTGAAAACTTCCCAAATATGGGGTAGGAAATAGTCTCTCAGACCATGGAAGTCCACAGATCTCCCAATACCAGGCACCCAAGGGGGACAACACCAAGTCATATAATAATTAGAATGGCAAAGATCAAAGACAAGGACAGAGTATTAAAAGCAGCCAGAGAGAGAAATAAGATCACCTACAAAGGAAAACCCAACAGGCTATCATCAATTTCTCAGCAGAAACCTTACAGGCTAGAAGAGAATGGCATGATATATTCAATGCAATGAAACAGAAGGGCCTCAAAACAAGAATATTGTATCCAGTAAAATTATCATTTAAATTTGAAGGAGGGATTAAACAATTCCCAGATAAGCAAAAGTTGAGGGAATTTACCTCCCACAAACCATCTCTACAATGTATTTTAAAGGGACTGCTCTAGATGGAAGTGTTCCTAAGGCTAAATAGCTGTCACCAGAGAAAATAAAACCACAGCAAAGAAAGCAGACCAACCAAGTATGAACTAAAGGCAAAATAAAATCAGCTATTCACAAAATCAGTCAAGGGAAACACAAAGAGTGCAGAATAAAACACCTAACATATAAAGAGTGGAGGAGGAAGAAAAAGAAGGGAGAGGAATAAAGAATCATCAGACTGTGTTTATAACAGCATACTAAGTGCGTTAAGTTAGATGGTTAGATAGTAAAGAAGGTGCCCTTGAACCTTTGGTAATCACTAATCCAAAACCTGCAATGGCAATAAGTACATATTTTTTATGTTCACCCTAAATGTGAATGGGCTGAATGCACCAATCAAAAGACATAGAGTAATAGAATGGATAAAAAAGCAAGACCCCAGGAGACGGAGCCAAGATGGCGGCGTGAGTAGAGCAGTGGAAATCTCCTCCCAAAAACACATAGAGCTATGAAAATATAACAAACAAAACTCTTCCTAAAATAGAGACCAGAGGACACAGGACAACATCCAGACTACATCCACACATGCAAGAACCCAGCACCTTGCAAAGGGGGTAAGATACAAGCCCCGGCCTGGCAGGACCTGAGCGCCCCTCCCCCCAGCTCCCGGCGGGTGGAAAGAAACCGGAGCGGTTTTTTTTTCTTTTTTTTTGGCGAGTGCTTTTTGGAAGCCTTAAAGGGACAGGGACCCCGTTGCTAGGGAGGCAGGGCGGTGGGACCGGTGAGCAGTGCCTGGGACCAGCGCCTGAGGACAAAGATCGCGCATTTTTCCCTACGGGACTGGTGGGCGGGTGCCTGAGACTGGCGCCTAAGGACGGAGGAAATCGCGCGTTTTTCCCCCTTTTTTTTTTCTCTTTTTGGAGAGTGCTTTTTGGAAGCCTTAAAGGGACAGGGGCCCCATTGCTAGGGAGGCAGGGTGGTGGGACCAGTGAGGGGGTGCCTGGGACCAGCGCCTGAGGACCGCGTGTTTTTCCCTACGGGACCGGTGGGTGGGTGCCTGAGACCGGCGCCTGAGGACGGAGGAAATTGCGCACTTTTCCCGTTTTTTTTTTTCTCTTTATGGCGAGTGCTTTTTGGAAGCCTTAAAGGGACAGGGACCCTGGTGCTAGGGAGGCAGGGCGGCGGGACTGGTGAGTGGGTGCCTGGGACCGGCACCTGAGGACAAAGACTATCCCATGTTTTTCCCTGCGGGACCGGAGGGCGGGTGCATGAGACTGGCGCCTGAGGACGGAGGAAATCGTGTGTTTTTCCCTTTTTTTTCTCTTTTTTTGGCGAGTGCTTTTAGGAAGCCTTAAAGGGACAGGGACCCCGGTGTTAGGGAGGCAGAGCAGCAGGACCGGTGAGAGGGTGCCTGGGACCGGCACCTGAAGACAAAGAATATCGCGCGTTTTTCCCTGCAGGGCCGGTGGGCAGGTGCTTTTTGGAAGCCCTGAAGGGACAGGGACTCTGGTGCTAGGGAGGCAGGGCAGCAGGACCAGTGAGTGGGTGCCTGGGACCGGCGCCTGAGGACTAAAGAAAAAATCGCGTGTTTCCCCCCCCCTTTTTTTTTTTTCTGTTCCCACTCTCATTGTTGCTGTTGCTGTTTTGTTTTGGAGAGTGCTTTTTGGAAGTCTTAAAGGGGCAGGACAGGACACTTAGACCAGAGGCAGGGAATCTGGGGATCTCTGGGCACTCTAACCCACGGGACAACAGGGAGCACAGAGGCCCCTTAGGGAGAAAAATAGCCTCCCGGCTGCTCCCCCTCCAACGGGGCTCCACCAGTTTGGAGGAGCAGCCCCAGTCAGGCCACGCCCACAGCAACAGCGGTGATAAACTCCATAGCAAATGGGCAGGTAGCAGAAGCCCTCTCTGCGCACAGCTGACAAGCATAAGCCACTAGAGGTCGCTATTCTCCCAGGAGAGGAAGGCCACAAACCAACAAGAAGGGAAGCTCTTCCAGCGGTCACTCGTACCAGCTCTGCAAACTATCTCTATCACCATGAAAAGGCAAAACTACAGGCAGACAAAGATCACAGAGACAACACCTGAGAAGGAGACAGACCTAACCAGTCCTCCTGAAAAAGAATTCAAAATAAAAATCATGAACATGCTGACAGAGATGCAGAGAAAAATGCAAGAGCAATGGGATGAGATGCAGAGAAAAATGCAAGAGCAATGGGATGAAGTCTGGAGAGAGATCACAGATGTCAGGAAGGAGATCACAGAAGTGAAACAATCCCTGGAAGGATTTATAAGCAGAATGGATAAGATGCAAGAGGCCATTGAAGGAATAGAAGCCAGAGAGCAGGAACATATAGAAGCTGACAGAGAGAGAGATAAAAGGATCTCCAGGAATGAAACAACACTAAGAGAACTATGTGACCAAGCCAAAAGGAATAATATTCGTATTATAGGGGTACCAGAAGAAGAAGAAAGAGGAAAAGGGATAGAAAGTCTCTTTGAAGAAATAATTGATGAAAACTTCCCCAAACTGGGGGAGGAAATAATCGAACAGACCATGGAATTACACAGAACCCCCAACAGAAAGGATCCAAGGAGGACAACACCAAGACACATAGTAATTAAAATGGCAAGGATCAAGGACAAGGAAAGAGATTTAAAGGCAGCTAGAGAGAAAAAGGTCACCTATAAAGGAAAACCCATCAGGCTAACAACAGACTTCTCAACAGAAACCCTACAGGCCAGAAGAGAATGGCATGATATACTTAATGCAATGAAACAGAATGGCCTTGAACCAAGGATACTGTATCCAGCACGACTATCATTTAAATATGATGGCGGGATTAAACAATTCCCAGACAAGCAAAAGCTGAGGGATTTTGCTTCCCACAAACCACCTCTACAGGGCATCCTACAGGGACTCCTCTAGATGGGAGCACTCCTAAAAAGAGCACAGAAAAAAACACACAACATATGAAGAATGGAGGAGGAGGAATAAGAAGGGAGAGAAGAAAAGAATCTCCAGACAGTGTATATAACAGCTCAATAAGCGAGCTAAGTTAGGCAGTAAGATACTAAAGAAGCTAACCTTGAACCTTTGGTAACCACGAATCTAAAGCCTGCAATGGCAATAAGTACATATCTCTCAATAGTCACCCTAAATGCAAATGGACTTAATGCACCAATCAAAAGACACAGAGTAATAGAATGGATAAAAAAGCAAGACCCATCTATATGCTGCTTACAAGAAACTCACCTTAAACCCAAAGACAAGCATAGACTAAAAGGCAAGGGATGGAAAAACATATTTCAGGCAAACAGCAGTGAGAAGAAAGCAGGGGTTGCAGTACTAATATCAGACAAAATAGACTTCAAAACAAAGAAAGTAACAAGAGATAAAGAAGGATACTACATAATGATAAAGGGCTCAGTCCAACAAGAGGATATAACCATTCTAAATATATATGCACCCAATACAGGAGCACCAGCATATGTGAAGCAAATACTAACAGAACTAAAGAGGGAAATAGACTGCAATGCATTCATTGTAGGAGACTTCAACACACCACTCACCCCAAAGGATAGATCCACTGGGCAGAAAATAAGTAAGGACACACAGGCACTGAACAACACACTAGAACAGATGGACCTAATAGACATCTATAGAACTCTACATCCAAAAGCAACAGGATATATATTCTTCTCAAGTGCACATGGAACATTCTCCAGAATAGACCACATATTAGCTCACAAAAAGAGCCTCAGTAAATTCCAAAATATTGAAATTCTACCAATTTTTCAGACCACAAAGGTATGAAAGTAGAAATAAATTCTACAAAGAAAACAAAAAGGCTCACAAACATATGGAGGCTTAACAACATGCTACTAAACAATCAATGGATCAATGAACAAATCAAAATAGAGATCAAGGAATATATAGAAACAAATGACAACAACAACACTAAGCCCCAACTTCTGTGGGACACAGCGAAAGCAGTCTTAAGAGGAAAGTATATAGCAATCCAGGCACACTTGAAGAAGGAAAAACAATCCCAAGTGAATAGTCTAACATCACAATTATCGAAACTGGAAAAAGAAGAACAAATGAGGCCTAAAGTCAGCAGAAGGAGGGACATAATAAAGATCAGAGAAGAAATAAACAAAATTGAGAAGAATAAAACAATAGCAAAAATCAACGAAACCAAGAGCTGGTTCTTTGAGAGAATAAACAAAATAGATAAGCCTCTAGCCCAACTTATTAAGAGAAAAAGAGAATCAACACAAATCAACATAATCAGAAATGAGAATGGAAAAATCACGACAGACTCCACAGAAATACAAAGAATTATTAAAGACTACTATGAAAACCTATATGCCAACAAGCTGGAAAACCTAGAAGACATGGACAACTTCCTAGAAAAATACAACCTCCCAAGACTGACCAAGGAAGAAACACAAAAGTTAAACAAACCAATTACGAGCAAAGAAATTGAAACGGTAATCAAAAAACTACCCAAGAACAAAACCCCGGGGCTGGACGGATTTACCTTGGAATTTTATCAGACACACAGAGAAGACATAATACCCATTCTCCTTAAAGTGTTCCAAAAAATAGAAGAAGAGGGAATACTCCCAAACTTATTCTATGAAGCCAACATCACCCTAATACCAAAACCAGGCAAAGACCCCACCAAAAAAGAAAATTACAGACCAATATCCCTGATGAATGTAGATGCAAAAATACTCAATAAAATATTAGCAAACAGAATTCAACAGTATATCAAAAGGATCATACACCATAACCAAGTGGGATTCATCCCAGGGATACAAGGATGGGACAACATTCGAAAATCCATCAACATCATCCACCACATCAACAAAAAGAAAGACCAAAACCACATGATCATCTCCATAGATGCTGAAAAAGCATTTGACAAAATTTAACATCCATTCATGATAAAAACTCTCAGCAAAATGGGAATAGAGGGCAAATACCTCAACATAGTAAAGGCCATATATGATAAACCCACAGCCAGCATTATACTGAACAGTGAGAAGCTGAAAGTATTTCCTCTAAGATCGGGAACCAGACAGGGATGCCCACTCTCCCCACTGTTATTTAACATAGTACTGGAGGTCCTAGCCACGGCAATCAGACAAAACAAAGAAATACAAGGAATCCAGATTGGTAAAGAAGAAGTTAAACTGTCACTATTTGCAGATGATATGATACTGTACATAAAAAACCCTAAAGACTCCACTCCAAAACTACTAGAACTGATATCGGAATACAGAAAAGTTGCAGGATACAAAATTAACACACAGAAATCTGTAGCTTTCCTATACACTAACAATGAATCAATAGAAAGAGAAATCAGGAAAACAATTCCATTCACCATTGCATCAAAAAGAATAAAATACCTAGGAATAAACCTAATCAAAGAAGTGAAAGACTTATACTCTGAAAACTACAAGTCACTCTTAAGAGAAATTAAAAGGGACACTAATAAATGGAAACTCATCCCATGCTCATGGCTAGGAAGAATTAATATCGTCAAAATGGCCATCCTGCCCAAAGCAATATACAGATTTGATGCAATCCCTCTCAAATTACCAGCAACATTCTTCAATGAATTGGAACAAATAATTCAAAAATTCATATGGAAACACCAAAGACCCCGAATAGCCAAAGCAATCCTGAAAGAGAAGAATAAAGTAAGGGGGATCTCACTCCCCTACTTCAAGCTCTACTACAAAGCCATAGTAATCAAGACAATTTGGTACTGGCACAAGAACAGAGCCACAGACCAGTGGAACAGATTAGAGACTCCAGAAATTAACCCAAACAAATGTGGTCAATTCATATTTGATAAAGGAGCCAAGGACATACAATGGCAAAATAACAGTCTCTTCAACAGATGGTGTTGGCAAAACTGGACAGCTACATGTAGGAGAATGAAACTGGACCATTGTCTAACCCCATATACAAAGGTAAACTCAAAATGGATCAAAGACCTGAATGTAAGTCATGAAACCATTAAACTCTTGGAAAAAAACATAGGCAAAAACCTCTTAGACATAAACATGAGTGATCTCTTCTTGAACATATCTCCCCGGGCAAAGAAAACAACACCAGAAATGAGCAAGTGGGACTACATTAAGGTGAAAAGCTTCTGTACAGCAAAAGACACCATCAATAGAACAAAAAGGAACCCTACAGTATGGGAGAGTATATTTGAAAATGACAGATCCGATAAAGGCTTGACGTCCAGAATATATAAAGAGCTCACACACCTCAACAAACAAAAAAACAAATAACCCAATTATAAAATGGGCAGAGGAACTGAACAGACAGTTCTCTAAAAAAGAAATACAAATGGCAAAGAGACACATGAAAAGATGCTCCACATCGCTAATTATCAGAGAAATGCAAATTAAAACTACAATGAGGTATCACCTCACACCAATAAGGATAGCTGCCATCCAAAAGACAAACAACAACAAATGTTGGTGAGGCTGTGGAGAAAGGGGAACCCTCCTACACTGCTGGTGGGAATGTAAATTAGTTCAACTATTGTGGAAAGCAGTTTGGAGGTTCATCAAAATGCTCAAAACAGACCTACCATTTGACCCAGGAATTCCACTCCTAGGAATTTACCCTAAGAATGCAGCAATCAAGTTTGAGAAAGACAGATGCACCCCTATGTTTATCGCAGCACTATTTACAATAGCCAAGAATTGGAAGCAACCTAAACGTCCATCGGTAGATGAATGGATAAAGAAGATGTGGTACATATACACAATGGAATACTACTCAGCCATAAGAAATGGAAAAATCCAACCATTTGCAGCAACATGGATGGAGCTGGAGAGTATTATGCTCAGTGAAATAAGCCAAGTGGAGAAACAGAAATACCAAATTATTTCACTCATCTGAGGAATATAAGAACAAAGGAAAAACTGAAGGAACAAAATACCAGCAGAATCACAGAACCCAAGAATGGACTAACAGGTACCAAAGGGAAAGGAACTGGGGAGGATGGGTGGGCAGGGAGGGATAAGAGGGGGGAGAAGAAGAGGGGTATTAAGAGTAGCATGTATGGAGGGGAGGGAGAAAGTTGAGGGTGGGCTGCACAACACAGAGAGGACAAGTAAGGATTCTACAACATTTTGCTAAGCTGATGGACAGTAACCGTAATGTGGTTGTTAGGGGGGACCTGCTATAGGGTAGAGCATAGTAAACATAGTACTCTTCATGTAAGTGTAGATTAAAGATTAAAAAAAAAAAAGAAAGACAGAAAGAAAGAAAAGGGGGATTACTCCTTGATGGGATAAAACTATTGGTAAATCAAAGATCAGCGCATGCTTTAAATATCCTTAATGTTGATCACTTAAATGGTGTCAGATGATCAGCTATGGAGGTACTCTTTTCTGATAATATTCCTTTCTCTTAATAAAAAAAAAAAAAATCAGTTCCTGTATGCTGACCTCCAATGAGTTCTGCACAGTGGTATACAGGGCATGTCAAAGTGTGGGCAAAGGATCTGTTTGTTTCTATGCAGAAGATCAAGGCCTAGCCTGGCTACCCTGAAAATGAACTAAGATACGATATGAGGAGGAGCTTCCGGCATCAGCACTCTCTGGAGGACTCGTGCCGGGGGATGATCATCAAAAAGCCTTCACAGGGATCCGGGCGATGCTGCGGTCATGGCTGCGCCCACCCCACCATTTCCTGGACTTGCCATTGGAATGAGGAGGGAGATGTCTAGGCTGGCATGTGCATACAGTGAGACAACGAATTCGACCGGATCTGTACTCTTGGAACTCAACCAGGAGTTGCGAGGTGTAGCACTCCAAAATCTTATGACTACAGACTATCTACGGTTAAATGGACATATGGAAGGTGAACAGATCCTAGAAATGGGCTGCTTTGTCTGATTTCTCTCAGACTGTTCAAGTACAGTTGGACAATATCCATCATATCATAGACAAATTTTCACAAATGCCTAGGGTGCCTAAATGGTTTTCTTGGCTTCACTGGAGATGGATGGTAATTATAGATTTGCTTTGTTTATGTCACCATATTCCTATTATGTTAATATGTGTGCACAAGTTAGTTAGTAGTTTAAAACCCATAGATACTTAAGGTATTCTACAAGAAGATACGTCAAAGAAATAATCAATCCTCCCATGTTCTCTTCCATATGCTACCTCTATAGCTTTTCTTCTTGCTTCCTAATTACAACCCTTAAATAGAATTCGTGCCTCATATCAAAGTTACCGAGTATCATAATTCCTCCAGGTGGTAAAGATACCTCGAGACAAGTGCTGGGCATAGAAGCCACAGGGCATAAATCTGCAAAGAAGTAAAAAGCTAACCATTTCAAACAATATGGATTCTCCCTCACTTACCAACTTTACATTTCTCTGTATGGCCCCGGAAGATGACTGGTTAGCCAGAGACAAGTAAGATTCCTCAAGGGAGGAACAACCTAAGACAGGCACAGTCGCAGGGGGGCCATCAGGTGAGAAATTGGGGATCAACAGAGGTGAGGCTCAGAACCTTATTCCCCCTGCTTTGAGAGAAATCTTCTGCATCCGTGGATAGTTTATTGCCCTTGTCTAGCTTGGATTAACACATAGTCTACAGGCACACACCTGATCATCTACAATTGCTCTCCTACAACTCTAAACTATGTTTTCTACCTTTATCTTGCATCTACCTACCACTTCAGCATTTTATTAAAAATAAATATAATAATAATAATAAAGGGAGATATGTGGGATCAACATATAAATCAAGTATAAAAATCAAATGAATATTCATATTTGACCTGATTGTTTATAGTTCAGAATACGTGATCAAAACCAAAAGTTTCTGTGATGAATGCCCTTGTACTGTTCACCATGTAAGAATTTATTCACTGTGTAAGAATTCGTTCACCATGTAAGAACTTGTTCGTTATGCTTCAGAAGATTGGAGACTGATGAGAGTTATGCTTGAGATGGATTAATGACTGTACATTGAGCATTGACCCCCCTATACTGAATTTTATTGTTGTTAACAACCATTTGATCAATAAATATGAGAGATGCCCTCTCAAATAAATAAATAAATAAATAATATATGAGAAAAAAAAATAAAAGCAAGACCCATCTATATGCTGCCTACAAGAGACTTACTTCAAATCCAGAGACATACACAGACTAAAAGTGAGGGGATGGAAAATGATATCTCATGGAAACAATAGGGAGAAAAAAGCAGGAGTTGTGGTTCTTATATCAGACAAAGTATACTTCAAAACAAAGAAAGGAACAAGAGACAAAGAAAGACATTACATAATGATAAAGGAGTCAGTCCAACAAGAGGATATAACTATTATAAATATCTATGCGCCCAACACAGGAGCACCAACATATGTGGCACAAATACTAACAGAATTAAAGGAAGAAATAGAATGCAATGCATTAATTTTAGGAGACTTCAACACACCACTCATTCCAAAGAACAGATCAACCAGACAGAAAATAAGGACACAGAGGCACTGAATAACACATTAGAACAGGTGGACCTAACAGACATCTACAGAAAGAACAATCCCAAAAGCAGCAGGATACACATTCTTCTCAAGTGCACATGGAACATTTTCCAGAATAGACCATATACTAGGCCACAAAGCTTCAATAAATTCAAAAATATTGAAATTCTACCAACCAACTTCCCAGATCACAAAAGTATAAAACTAGAAATAAATTGTACAAAGAAAACAAAACTGCTCACAAACACATGGAGGCTTAACAACATGCTCCTAAATAATCAATGGACCAATGACCAACTTAAAACAGAGATAAGCAATATATTGAGACAAATGAAAACAATAGCAAAATGCCCCAACTTCTCTGGGACGCAGTGAAGGCACTTCTAAGAGGAAAGTATATAGCAATCCAGGCCTATTTAAAGAAGGAAGAACAATCCCAAATGAATAGTCTAAATTCACAATTATTGAAACAGGAAAAAGAAGAACAAATGAGGCCCAAAGTTACACAAGGAGCGTGTAGGTTGTTATTCATAGATCATTGTGTTTTTATGAGAATTGATTGCCTTCCTTGGAATCTGTGGTGCATGCCACAGCTCACTAAATCTTAAGCAAGATCTGTTTCTTGTTACAGCCACTCCCTCATTGTTTGGCACCAGGGACGTCTTGCCCCAGCGACCTGGAGGCAATTACATTCCTGGAACAAAGCACGTTAATCATTGTGTCTAAGAACTTGTTAACCCACTCAAGAATGTGATTCCTGATCAATAAATATGAGAGGTGCTCTTTCAGCACCACTCTTGCACTATTACGCCTTGAGTTGCCTGGCTGGCCCTTTCAGGTTTTCGATATCTCATCGCGTTTTCTCCCTTGTCTGTGGGTCAGAAGCAGGAAGGGGACTGACAGAGAGATGTAATAAAGATCATAGAAGAAATAAATAAAATTGAGAAGAATAAACCAATAGAAAAAAATTAATGAAACCAAGAGCTGATTCTTTGAGAAAATAAACAAAACAGATAAAACCCTAGCCAGACTTATCAAGAAAAAAAGAGAATCTATACACATGAACAGAATCAGAAATGAGAAAGGAAAAATCACGATGGACACCACAGAAATACAAAGAATTATTAGAGAATACTATGAAAAACTGTATGCTAACAAACTGGATAATCTAGAAGAAATAGACAACTTTCTAGAAAAATACAACCTTCCAAGACTGACACAGGAAGAAACAGAAAATCTAAACAGACAAATTACCAGCAACGAAATTGAATTGGTAATCACAAAACTACCCAAGAACAAAACCCCCACACCAGATGGATTCACTGCTGATGTTACCAGACATTTAGAGAAGACATAATACCCAAAATAAATACCCAAAATAAATATCCAAAAAATAAAAGAGGAGGGAATACTCCCAAACTCATTTTATGAAACAAACATCATTCTAATACCAAAACCAGGCAAAGACACCACAAAAAAAGAAAATTACAGATCAATATCCCTGATGAACATAGATGCAAGAATACTCAACAAGATATTAGCAAACTGAATTCAAAAATACAGTTTTTTAAAATCTGTATTTGCAAAAATACAGATCAAGAGGATCATAAACCATGATCAAGTGGAATTCATCTCAGGCATGCAAGGATTGTACAACATTAAAAAATCCATCAACATCATCCCCCATATCAACAAAAAGAAGGACAAAAACCACATGATTATCTCCATAGATGTGGAAAAAGCATTCAACAAAATTTAACATCCATTCATGATAAAAACTTTCAACAAAATGGGTATAGAGGGCAAGTACCTCAACATAATAAAGGCCATATATGATAAACCCACAGCCAACATTATACTTAACAGCAAGAAGCTCAAAGCTTTTCCTTTAAGATCAGAAACAGGACAAGGATGCCCACTTTCCCTGCTTTTATTCAACATAGTACGGGAGGTCCTAGCCACAGCAATCAGACAACACAAAGAAATAAAAGGCATCCAGATTGTTAAGGAAGAAGTCAAACTGTCCCTGTTTGCAGTTTTTAGGGTAAAAAACCCTAAAGAATCCACTCCAAAACTACTAGAATATCTGAATTCAGCAAAGTTGCAGGATACAAAATTAATACACAGAAATCTGTTGCATTCCTATACACTAACAATGAACTAGCAGACAGAGAAATAAGGAAAACAATTCCATTCACAATTGCATCAAAAAGAATAAAATACCTAAGAATAAACCTAACCAAGGAAATGAAACATCTATACCCTGAAAAACTACAAGAAACTCTTAAAAGAAATTAAAGAGGACACTAACGAATGGAAATTCATCCCATACTCTTGGGTAGGAACAATTAATATTGTCAAAATGGCCATCCTGCCTAAAGCAATTTACAGATTCAATGCAATCCCTATCAAAATACCTACAGCATTCTTCAATGAACTGGAATAAATAGTTCTAAAATTCATGTGGAACTACAAAGACCCCGAATAGCCAAAGCAATCCTGAGAAGGAAGAATAAAGCAGGGGGTTCTCATTTCCCAACCTCAAGCTCTACTACAAATCCACAGTAATCAAGACAAGTTGGTACTGGCACAAGAACAGACCCACAGACCAGTGGAACAGAATAGACAGCCCAGATATAAACCCAAGCATATATGGTCAATTAATATATGATAAAGGAGCTATGTATATACAATGGGGAAATGACAGCCTCTTCAACAACTGGTGTTGGCAAAACTGGACAGCTCCATGTAAAAGAATGAAACTGGATTATTGTCTAACTCCATACACTAAATGGATCAAAGACCTGAATGTAAGTCATGAAACCATAAAACTCTTAGAAGAAAACATAGGCAAAAATCTCTTGAATATAAACATGAGCAACTTGTTCATGCACATAGCTCCATGGGCAAGGGAAACAAAAGCAAAAATGAACAAGTGGGACTATATCAAACTAAAAAGCTTCTGTACAGCAAAGGACACCATTAGTAGAACAAAAAGACATCCTATAGTATGGGAGAATATACTCATAAATGACATATCTGATAAGGGGTTGCCATCCAAAATATACAAAGAGCTCAAGCACCTCAACAAACAAAATGCAAATAATCCCGTTAAAAAATGGGCAGAGGAACTGAACAGACACTTCTCCAAAGAAGAAATTCAAATGGGCAACAGGTACATGAAAAGTTGCTCCACATCGCTAATCATCAGAGAAATGCAAATTAAAACCAGAATGGGATATCACCTCACATCAGTAAGGATGGCCACCATTCAAAAGACAACTAACAACAAATGTTGGCAAGGATGTGCAGAAAGGGGAACCCTCCTACATTGCTGGTGGGAATGTAAATTAGTTCAACCATTGTGGAAAGCAGTATGGAGGTTCCTCAAAAAACTAAAAGTAGAAATAGCATTTGACCCAGGAATTCCACTCCTAGGAATTTACCAAAAGAATCCAGGATCCCAGTTTGTAAAAGACATATGCACCCCTGTGTTTATCACAGCACTATTTACAATAGCCAAGAAATGGAAGCAACCTAAGTGTCCATCGGTAGATGAATGGATAAAGAAGATGTGGCACATATACACAATGGAATATTACTCAGCCATAAGAAGAAAACAAATCCTACCATTTGCAACAACATGTGTGGAGCTAGAAGGTATTATGCTCAGTGAAATAAGCCAGGCAGAGAAAGACAGGTTTCAAGTGATTTCACTCATCTGTGGAGTATAAGAACAAAGTAAAAACTGAAGGAACAAAACAGCAGCAGACTCACAGGACCCAAGAATGGACTAACAGTTAGCAAGGGGAAAGGGACTGGGGAGGATGAGTGGGAAGGGAGGGATAAGGGGAAAAAGGGGCATTACGATTAGCACACATAATGTGGGGGGAGGACACGGGGAAGGCAGTATAGCACAGAGAAGACAAGTAGTGACTCTGTAGCATCTTACTATGCTGATGGATAGTGACTGTAATGGGGTATGTGGTGGGGACTTGATAACGGAGGAAATCTAATAACCACAATGTTGCTCATGTAATTGTATATTAATGATACCAAAATTTAAAAAAAAGCAATCCCATTCACAGTATCAACAAAAACCGTAAATGTCTAGGAATAAACTTATAGAAATTTTCAGGACCTGTATGGAGAAGTCTCTAAAACTATGTTCCCAGAAAAGCTTCAATTTTCAAAAATTTGAAAATTCTCCAAAATCAGTGAACTCTCGATAGAATTCCCAGTGGCAATCTGTGACAATCACTTTTGGTTGCCTACCCAATCAATATTCATTACCCTCCTTTATAGCTAAAAGGACTAGCATATGGAAAGATACTCACTAATAAGATTTTGGATAACTATGCCTTCATTTATTGTTTGAATTTTTGGTATGAATTTATTTTGACTTTATGATGGTAATTTAAAAATTATAACAAAAATATGAAATGCCTTTGAATACTTAACAAGAAAATTTCTCTTCCTATTTGAGGGAAACTTTAAGATATTAAAGAAGGATATGAAACAGAAACGTATACTATCTGCTTGTATTGGAAGATACAACATCCTGAAGATATCAGTTCTTCATTAGTTTGTCTTTAAATTTAGTATAACATGATCTCAGTAAAAATGCCAACAAAATTTTTTTGGGAACTGTGCAAGCTAGCTCTCACTTTTTATTGGTAAAATAAAAGCAAGAAGAGGCAGGAAAATCCTGAAATAAAAGGGCCTGAACTAATCAGATATTAAAACATATTATAAAACTACATAACTGAAAAGTGCTTATACAAGAAAAGATGGGTCAATGGAACAGAGTATTTATCCCAGTGTCTTAGTTTCTTATTGCTGCTGTAACAAATTATCATAAATTTAATGACTTAAAACAACAAAAAATGTGTTGTTATAGTTCTGGATGTCAGAATTTGTAAGAAGGTTTTACTAGGATAAAAACAGGATATTGGCAAGACTGTGTTCCTTTGGAAGTCCTAGGAGAGAAATTTGTTTCCTTACCTTTTCCAGTTTCCAGAGGCATCTGCATTTGTTAGCTCAAGGGCCCTTTACATCTTCAAAGCCACCGAACACTCTCTCACCTCTGCTTCTGTAATCATATCTCGTTCCCCAACTCTGACATCCTGCTCCTTCTTATAAGGACCTTTGTGATTACACTGGACCCATCCACGGTTCCAGAATAGTCTCTCCACATCAAGATCCTTCAAAATATTTATCTGCGAAATCCCTGTTGCCATGTAAGGTAACATTCACAGGTTTCAGGGATTAGGGTGTGGACATAGTTGGAAGGCCATTATTCTGCCTACCACACTCAGATATAGATACAAATACATATAGAAATTCAGTACATGATAAAAGGTATTCAGAATCAGCAGGAAAAATAGACTATTTTTATGTGGTGCTGGAATAACTGCATAGCCATCTGGAAAAGTTTAATTTGAGTTCTTATACTTTGTGTTAGGACCAATTTCCAAATGGATCAAATATATAAATGTAAAGTATTAAACCATACAATTTCTGAGAGAAACCATAAATCTTGCTGTGGGGAAAATCTATGCCACAAACCCCAAAAGAAAATATTGATACATTTGACTATATACCTTTTAAATTCTAAATGACAAAACTTATCATAAATACTGTCAAAAGAACAAACGAGGGGGAACTCTGGCAACATATATCACAGTTATTTTCTCTTATATTTGTCATCCTACAAGTCAGTGAGAAAAATAAGTCAGAAAAATAGGCAAAGTTTATCAACAGACAGTACCCAGAAAAGGAGATAAAAATTGCTGCAAAGAAGTTCATACATAATAAGAGAAATGTAAACTAAAACCATACTGGGACACCATTAAAAAGTTTGGAATGTACTGTATTAATAAGTTTGGGGAACCAGGCACTCATTGTTGGTAGGATTGATACAACTGTTTCAGAGGGCAACTTGGTGATCTATTAAAATTACAAATATAACTAGCCTTTGACTCAACAGCTCCAGCTCTAGTAAGCTATCCTACACATAAACTTATGCATATGCAAAATTTTGGATTTTTTTTTTCAGAAGCAACAGGTGATAACCTACATGTTGATTAAGAGAGCTTTGGTACATCCATCCTGTGGACTATTTAATTACGATGAAAAAAATACATGTTGGAAGTTCTTTATGTACTGATCTGAACCTATCAATAAATGTAGTTAAGTGAAAAAGGCAAAATGAAGGGCAATGTGTATTTGTTGTTGGGAAAACCAATCCAGGGATATCTCTCAGTGGGAAAGGGTGCTTGACTCTGATTATGAAGGAATGCACAAGCAGGTTGAGCAGATACAAGCAAAGAGTAGTTTAATAAGGCAGAAGTACATACTCCAAGAAGGAATGAAGGCATGAGAGGGGAGCACCCAGGTGGGGTTTGGGGTTGGGTGGTCTTATAGCTGGAGTTTAAGGAGGGAGTGGAATATTCATCAGGATAAGTGGGGTTTTCTCAGAATAGGGAGGATATTTCCCGGACGTAGGGTAACACTCTCTTTTTGTCCTTAGATGGGTCAGCCTCAGAATTGTCATGGCACCAAGGGGTGTGATTTTTAGAATGCAAATCAGCATATAATATATTCTGAGGCAAAGTCACGGTCAACTTCTCCTCCTTGTGGGAACCAGTCAGTTTGAGCAGATCTATTATTTATACCCCACTCCCCACATCCCATGAGGACAGTTTACAGGAATATTTAGAATGTAAACAAGCATCTAGCTGAATGTAAATACTGGCCGAAGTCCCCAACCCCCTCCCTGCTTATGTCTGGCTATCTACCTAATACAACATATTGATGTGCTATTATTTATGTAAAAAAGCGGGAGGGAATAAATGTGTATTTACACACTAATATCTACATGCATACATGTTTATATATATATATATATATATATATATATATATATTTAATTTTGGTATCATTAATCTACAATTACAGAAAGAACATTATGTTTACTAGGTTCCCCCCTTCCCCAAGTCCCCCCAACATACCCCTTCACAGTCACTGTCCATCTGCATAGTAAGATGCTGTAAAATCACTACTTGTCTTCTCTGTGTTGCACAGCCCTCCCTGTGCTCCCAACGCACTATACATGCTAATTGTAATGCCCTCTTTCTTTTTCCCCACCCTTATCCCTCCCTTCCCACCCATCGTCCCCAGTCCCTTTCCATTTGGTAACTATTAGTCCATTCTTGGGTTCTGTGATTCTGCTGCTGTTTTGTTCCTTCAGTTTTCCTTTGTTCTTATACACCACATATGAGTGAAATTATTTGGTACTTGTCCTTCTCCGCCTGGCTTATTTCACTGAGCATAATACCCTCTAGCTCCATCCATGTTCTTGCAAATAGTAGGATCTGTTTTTTTCTTATGGCTGTGTAATATTCCATTGTGTATATGTACCACATCTTCTTTATTCATTCATCTATTGATGGACATTTAGGTTGCTTCCATTTCTTGGGTATTGTAAATAGTGCAGCAAAAACATAGGGGTGCATCTGTCTTTCTCAAACTGGAGTGCTGAATTCTTAGGGTAAATTCCTAGAAGTGAAATTCCTGAGTCAAATGGTATTTCTATTTTGAGCATTCTGAGGAACCTCCATACTGCTTTCCACAATGATTGAACTAGTTTACATTCCCACCAGCAGTGTGGGAGGGTTCCCCTTTCTCTACAATCTTGCCAACATTTGTTGTTGTTTGTCTTTTTGATGATGGCAATCCTTACTGGTGTGAGGTGATATCTCATTGTGGTTTTAATTTGCATTTCTCTGATGATTAGTGATGTGGAGCATCTTTCCATGTGCCTGTTGGCAATCTGGATTTCTTCTTTAGAGAACTGTCTATTCAGCTCCTCTGCCCATTTTTTAATTGGATTATTTGCTTTTTGTTTGTTGAAGCGTGTGAGCTCTTTATATATTTTGGATGCCAATCCTTTATTGGATCTGTCATTTATGAATATGTTTTCCCATACTGTAGGATACCTTTTTGTTCTATTGATGGTGTCCTTTGCTGTACAGAAGCTTTTTAGCTTGATATAGTCCCATTTGTTAATTTTTGCCTTTGTTTCCCTTGCCTGGGGAGATATGTTCATGAAGAAGTCACTCATGGTTATGTCCATGAGATTTTTGCCTATATTTTTTTCTAAGAGTTTTATGGTTTCATGACTTACATTCAGATCTTTGATCCATTTGGAGTTTACTTTTGTGTATGGGGTTAGACAGTGATCCAGTTTCATTCTCTTACATGTAGCTGTCCAGTTTTGCCAGCGCCATCTGTTGAAGAGACTGTCATTTCCCCATTGTATGTGCATGGCTCCTTTATCGTATATTAATTGGCCATATATGTTTGGGTTAATGTCTGGAGTCTCTATTCTGTTCCACTGGTCTGTGGCTCTGTTCTTGTGCCATTACCAAATTGTCTTGATTACTATGGCTTTGTAGTAGAGCTTGAAGTTGGGGAGTGAGATCCCCCCCACTTTATTCTTCCTTCTCAGGATTGCTTTGGCTATTCAGGGTTTTAGGCGGTTCCATATGAATTTTTGTACTATTTGTTCCAGTTCATTGAAGAATGCTGTTGGTAATTTGATAGGGATTGCATCGAATCTGTATATTGCTTTGGGCAGGATGGCCATTTTGATGATATTAATTCTTCCTAGCTAGGAGCATGGGATGAGTTTCCATTTGTTAATTTCTCTTAAGAGTGTCTTGTAGTTTTCAGGGTATAGGTCTTTCACTTCCTTGGTTAGGTTTATTCCTAGGTATTTTATTCTTTTTGATGCTATTGTGAATGGAATTGTTTTCCTGATTTCTCTTTCTATTAGTTCATTATTACTGTATAGGAAAGCTACAGATTTCTGTGTGTTAATTTTGTATCCTGCAACTTTGCTGAATTCCGATATTAGTTCTAGTAGTTTTGCAGTGGAGTCTTTAGGGTTTTTTATGTACAGCATCATGTCATCTGAAAATAGTGACAGTTTGACTTCTTTACCAATCTGGATTCCTTGTATTTCTTTGTTTTGTCTGATTGCCATGGGTAGGACCTCCAGTACCACGTTGAATAACAGTGGGGAGAGTGAGCATCCCTGTCTTGTTCCCAATCTCAGAGGAAAAGCTTTCAGCCTCTCGCTGTTCAGTATGATGTTAGCTGTGGGTTTATCATATATGGCCTTTATTACGTTGAGGTACTTGCCCTCTATGCCCATTTTGTTGAGAGTTTTTCTCATGAATGGATGTTGAATTTTGTCGAATGTTTTTTCAGCATCTATGGAGATGATCATGTAGTTTTTGTCCTTCTTTTTGTTGATGTGGTGGATGATGTTGATGGATTTTCAAATATTGTACCATCCTTGCATCCCTGGGATGAATCCCACTTGGTCATGGTGTATGATCCTCTTGATGTATTTTTGAATTTGGTTTGCTAATATTTTGTTGAGTATTTTTGCATCTACGTTCATCAGGGATATTGGTCTGTAGTTTTCTTTTTTGGGTGGGGTCTTTGCCTGGTTTTGGTATTAGGGTGTTGTTGGCTTCATAGAATGAGTTTGGGAGTATTCCCTCCCAGAACCCTATATTTTTTCTTATATGTACATACCTGCGATAAAGTCTAATTTATGAATTAGGCACACTAAGAGATTAACAATAATAACTAATGATAAAATAGAATAATTATAACAACATAGTGTAGTAAGTTATTTAAATGTCTTTCTCAAAATATTTCACTATACTCCTTCTTGTGATGAGAAGAGATGATAAAATGCCTGTGTGATGAGATGGAGTGAGGGGAATCATGTAGGCATTGTTATGTAGCATTAGGCTACTATTGAACTTCTGATGATATGCCAGAACAAGGATGTCTGCTTCTGGACCATGACTGACCTGTGGTAACTGAAGCCCCAGAAAGTGGAATGGTGTATGGGGGGAGTTCAGTTAACGTATTTTTAAAACGTCAGGTTAGGATAACTAAGTGAGAACAAAAATATTACTTAGAAACATATAGCCTTAAATACCTATTAGAACATAAGACTGAAAATCAAGCTAAATATCAACCATTATAAGAAGTTAGAAAAAGAACAGCAAAGTTAACCTAAAAAACTGGGACAGACATAATAAAGATATAATCAGGAATTAGTAAACTAGAAAACTACAAAGCCAAAATTTAATTTTTTATTTTAAAAGGCTAAGAAATCTCCGACTAGGCTGATCAAGAAATAAAAGGGAATAATTACAAATAGCCAATGTCAGGATAAATAATAGGAACGTATCTTCACTTTGTAGAAAAATGAAAGGAACATATGATAGTAATTATGAACCATTTTATGCCAATAAATAACTTAGATGAAATGGATAAATTCCTAGAATTCACCACCCTAACAGATATAGTAAAATCATATGACCATCACAATAAATAAAAATAGAAGTATGAAATTAGTATAGGCGACTATGGAAAGCAGTATGAAGGTTCCTCAAAAACAAACTAAAAATAGAAATACCATACAACCCAGTATGAAATTCTACCTCTAAGAATTTGTCTGAAGAAAACAAAATCATTGATTTGAAAGGTTGTATGCTTGCCTGTGTTTACTGCAGCATTATTTACAATAGCCAAGATATGGAAGCAACCAAAATGTCCATCAATAGATAAATGGATAAAGAAGATTGATACATATATACAATGGGATATTATTCAGCCTTAAGAAAGAAAGAAATTTTGCTATTTGTGATAACATAGATGGACCTAGAGGGTATTATGGTAAGTGAAATAAACCAGGCAGAGAAAGACAAATACCATAAGATTTCATTATATGTGGAATCTAAACAAAACAAATAAACAGAACAGAGATAGACTCATAGACACTGAGAAGTGACTGGTAGTTACCACGGGGGAGAGGTTGAGGTCGTGGGTGAAATAAGTGAAAGGGATAAAGAGGCACAAAATCTCAATCATATGTAAATTAGTCATGGGGATGAAAGTACAGCAGAGAGAATATAGTCAATAGTTCTGTAACATCTTTCTATGCTGACAGACAGTAGCTACACTACTTGTGGTGAGCAGTTAATATAATGTAGATAACTGTCAGTCACTCTTGTATACTTGAAACCAATATATTGTATACAAACTATACTTCAATGTAAATAAATGAATGAGTGTGTAAAACTTGAGAATCTATTCATTTGAAATCTTTTAAAAACTAGGAGTAAGGGAACTTTTCCTTAACTGGATAAAGGGTATACCAACAGCAAAATTAACAATAAAAAAACCTTTAGTAAACATCACTCTTAATGGTGAAACTTTACAGCTTAACTTAGAGATGAGGACAAGACAAGGTGACTGCTTACCACTACCTCTAATCAATACTGTACTGGAGATTCATGTTGTATAATATGAAAGAAAAAGAATAACTATTATAAAGGTAGAAATAAAACCCAGTTTTGCATATGATATGATTATATACATGAAAAAAATGTGAAAATAAATTTCATAAACTACTGAATTAATAAGAATTAGCAGGTGGCTGTATACAAAAATCAGCATATAACAATAAATTATATTTTACATATTGGCAAAAATAGCATTTGAAAAAGACACATTTTTCAAGAATATCAAAAAAGTAACAAGTAGCAAGGACTAAATCTAACAAACTATATACATAATCTCTATTGGGAAATAAAAAACTTTTTTGAAGGCTTTCAAGATGACTACATAAATGAAGAGACATAGCATAACTTTGGATTGGAGACTCAAAATTGTAAATATGCTTATTTCTTTCTAAGAGGTCTGTAGATTCAATGCTATCATTAAATCCCAACAAGTTTACCTTTTCCCTTTGCGATCTGATTTTCAAATTTATATGGAAATGCAAAAGGCTAAGACTAGCCAGGGAAATATTGGAGAAATAAAATGACAAAACTTTTTTTTCCAGACATCAAAATTTATTTTGAAGTTATAGTAATTGATGGTGTTTTACTGGCTCAACTGGCTCAACTATAGACAAATAGATCAATGGAACAAAATAGAGAATCCAGAAACAGACCCATGTGTATATGGATTCTTGATTTATGGCAGAGATATCACAAATCACTTATCAGAAGGAAAGGATGATTTTTTCAACAAATGATGCTCAGACTTATCCACTTAGGGGGGGGAAAAACCAAAATAAACTTCTATTTCAAATCATACATAAAAACGTCACATATACTAAACATCTGAATGTAAAAGTAATTTATATGAATGTAATTTATATCTGAATGTAAATTATAAAGTTTTAGAAGACAGAATAAAAGAATATCTCCATAACTTTGGATTTGAGTAAGATTGATACACTTTTGAAAATAATTTGTCATTATCTAGTAGAGTTTAAGGTTTACATATCTTTTGACTAAACAATTTCTTTCTTCAGTGTATACTCTATGCTCTAGGGTTTAGAGAAATATTTGCATCAGAAACAACTAGAAAGTTTATCACAGAACCGAACATTTCCAACTGGTTAAAATAATCAAAATTACACTATGTATATTTTACCACAATAAAAAAATACTGCACACAAGAAAAATTAATTTAAATAGTCAATTCAATGGAAGGATAGGCTTTTCAAAAATGATACTGAGCAATTAGACTTAAAGCAATTAAATTAGGATTAAAACAAGCCTCACACCTTTAAAAAAATTAATTCAATTTGATTATAGATTCTAATGTAAAGCATAAAACTATAAAACTATTAGGAGAAAATCTTCTGGGACTAGAACTAAGTGAAGCATTCTTTGACATGCCACCAAACACACAATGCATTAAAGAAAAATTGTAAAGTTGGACTTCTTCACAATTCTAAGTTTGTTCTGCAAAAACCCTGTTAAGAGGATGAAGAGAGAGGTTATAGATGGGGAAAAAATTTGCAAGCCACAAAGCTGACAAAGGACTTGTATCTATACATATAAAAAACTTTTAAAACTCGGTAGGAGAAAAACCAAAGAATCCAATTAAAAAGTGGGCAGAAGACTAAAACAGACATTTCATCAAAGAAGATATACAAGTGCCAAATAAGCACACAAAAAGATTTTAGCCATTAGGGAAATGCAAATTTAAACCACAATACTATCATTATAGTATTAGAATGGGGAAAATTAATAATAGTGCTAATATTAAATGCTGATGAGGATGTAGAGAAACTGGATCTCATGCATTATTGGTGAGAATATATGCCAATGCACCCAACTCTGGAAAATAATATGGCAGTTTTTTATAAAGCTAAACATAAATTTGCACTATGACCCAGCAAGCACCCTCTTAGGCATTTGTCCCAGAGGAAAAAACAAACAAACTTGTACATGAATATTCATAGCCACTTTATTCACAATAGCCTAAAACTGGAAACAGCCAATGTTCTTCAATGGATGGACGGTAAAACAAATAGTGGTATATCCATACAGTGGGAATAATTCTCCATAATAAAGAACTATACATATGACAGCTTGGGTGAATATTAAGGGCATTATGCTGAGTGGAAAAAAGCCAGTGTCAAAAGGTTACATACCTTATAATTTCATTTATATAACATTCTGAAATTGATAAAAATTATAGTGATGGAAAATAGATTAGTGGTTTCCAGGAGATAAGGATAGAGACATGTGAATATAAAGTAATAACAGAAGGGAAAAAAAACTCTGTGGTGATGGAGCTGTTCTGTATCTTGATTGTGGTGGTGGTGGCTGCACAAATCTATACATGGGATAAAATTGCATAGAACTACACACACAGGTTGCATATAAAAACTAGTAGAACTAAGGTCTGTAGTTACCTCATGTAAGTGGACACATGCAGTATTTGTCTTTTTGTGTCTAGCTTATTTCATTAAGCTGAATATTTTCAAGGTCCATTCATATTTTAGCATATATGAAATTTTTATTCATTTTTATGGCTGAATAATATTCCATCATATGTATATGCTACATTTTGTTATCCATTCATCTGTTGGTAGACACTTGCATTGCTTCCATCTTTTGGTTATTGTGAATAGTACTGCTATGAACATTGATGTCCAAATATCTTTCTGAGTCCCTGATTTCAATTCTTTTGAATATATATGTAGGAGTATAATTGCTACATCATATAGATAGCTCTATGTTTGACCTTTCCAGAAACTGATAAACTCTCACAGCAGCCTCATTGTTTTATGTTCCTACCAGGAATCACAACGGTCTGAATTCTCCACATCCTTTCCAATACTTATTTTCCACTTTTTAAAAAAACTGTATTACCTATTCTAGGAGGTTTATGGTGGAATCTCTTTGTGGTTTGAATTTGCTTTCCCTAATGACCAATGATGTCAAGCATCTTTTTCATGTACTTGGTCATTTGTGTGTCTTCTTTGGAGAAATGTCTGTTCAAGTCCTTTGTTCATTTAAAAAATTGGGTTGTCTATTTGTTATTAAGTTGTAAGAATTCTTTATATACTATTGATACTAGACCCTTATCAGATATATAATTTGCCTGTATGCTCTCCCATTCTTTAGGTTGTCTTTTCACTTTCTTGATAATATCCTTTGTTGCACACATTTTTTAATTTTGATGAAGTCTAATTTATCTTTTTGTTGTTGCTTGTGCTTTTGGTGTCATTTCTAAAATTCCCTTGCCATACATGATGTCATGAAGATTTACCCCTATGTTTCCTTCTAGAAGTTTTATATCATTAGCTCTTACATTTAAGTCTTTGACCCATTTTGTGTTTGTTTTTGTGTATGGTATAAGGGTCCAACTTCATTCTTTTTATTTGTGGATATCCAGTTTTTCCAGCATCAGTTGTTGAATACTATCCTTTCTCCACTGAATAGCATTGGCACCCTTGTAGAATCACTTGGCCATATATAGGAGGGTTTGTTTCTGGGCTCTCCATTCTCTTCTATTCATTGTTGTATATGTCTTTATGCCATACCACATTGTTTTGATTACTGTAACTTTGCAGTAAGTTTTGTTTTTTTTTAGGGTTTTATTTATTTATTAAAGAACGTTAGAAACAAACTCATATGAGTGTTTTTACCTGAGGTACCGAAGTTATTTTTTTTATTATTATTATTATTTTTTATTTTTTGAGAGGGCATCTCTCATATTTATTGATCAAATGGTTAACAACAATAAAATTCTGTATGGGGGGTCAATGCTCAATGCGCAATCATTAATCCATCTCAAGCCTAATTCTCGTCAGTCTCCAATCTTCTGAAGCATAATGAACAAGTTCTTACATGGTGAACGAATTCTTACATAGTGAATAAGTTCTTACATGGTGAACAGTACAAGGGCATTCATCACAGAAACTTTCGGTTTTGATCACGCATTATGAACTATAAACAATCAGGTCAAATATGAATATTCGTTTGATTTTTATACTTGATTTATATGTGGATCCCACATTTCTCCCTTTATTATTATTATTTTTATTTTTAATAAAATGCTGAAGTGGTAGGTAGATGCAAGATAAAGGTAGAAAACATAGTTTAGTGCTGTAAGGGGGCAAATGTAGATGATCAGGTGTGTGCCTATGGACTAAGTATTAAACCAAGCCAGACAAGGGCAGCAAAACATCCACGGATGCAGAAGATTTCTCTCAAAACAGGGGGGGTGAGGTTCTAAGCCTCACCACTGTTGATCCCCAATTTCTCACCTGATGGCCCCCCTGCGACTGTGCCTGTCTTAGGTTGTTCCTCCCTTGAGGAATCTTACCCGTCTCTGGCTAACCAGTCATCTTCCGGGGCCATACAGGGAGATGTAAAGTTGGTAAGTGAGAGAGAATCCATATTGTTTGCAAAGGTTAGCTTTTTACTTCTTTGCAGATTTATGCCCTGTGGCTTCTATGCCCAGCACTTGTCTCGAGGTATCTTTACCACCTGGAGGAATTATGATACTCGGTAACTTGGATATGAGGCACGAATTCTATTTAAGGGTTGTAATTAGGAAGGAAGAAGAAAAGCTATAGAGGTAGCATATGGAAGAAAACATGGGAGGATTGATTATTTCTTTGACATATCTTTTTGTAGAGTACCTTAAGCATGTATAGGTTTTAAACTACTAACTAACCTGCACTCACATATTAACATCCTAGGAATACAGTGACATAAACAAAGCAAATCTATATTTACCATCCATCTCCAGTGAAGCCAAGAAAACCATTTAGGCACCCTAGGCATTTGTGAAAATTTGTCTATGATATGATGGATATTGTCCAACTGTACTTGAACAGTCTGAGAGAAATCAGACAAATTAAAGCAACCCATTTCTGGGATCTGTTCACATCCAATATGTTCTTTTAACCGTAGATAGCCTATAGTCATAAGATTTTGGAGTGCTACAACTTGCCCCCCTCCCAACTCCTGGTTGAGTTCCAACAGTACAGATCCGGTCAAATTCGTTGTCTCACTGTATGCACATGCCAGCCTAGACATCTCCCTCCTCATTCCAATGGCAAGTCCAGGAAACGGTGGGGTGGATGCAGCCACAACCGCAGCTTCGTCCGGATCCCTGTGGAGGCTTTTTGATGATCATCCCCCGGCACAAGTCCTCCAGAGAGTGCTGATGCCAGAAGCTTCTCCTCATATCGTATCTTAGTTCATTTTCTGGGTAGCTAAGCTAGGCCTTGATCTTCTGTATAGAAACAAACAGACCCTTTGCCCACACTTTGACATGCCCTCTATACCACTGTGCAGAACTCATTGGAGGTCAGCACACAGGAACTAATTTTTTTTTTTTTATTAAGAGAAAGGAATATTATCAGAAAAGAGTACCTCCATAGCTGATCATCTGACACCATTTAAGTGATCAACATTAAGGATATTTAAAGCATGCGTTGATCTTTGATTTACCAATAGTTTTATCCTATCAAGGAGTAATCCCCCTATTCTTTCTTTCTTTCTTTCTTTTTTTTTTTTAATCTTTAATCTACACTTATATGAAGAATACTATGTTTACTCTGCTCTCCCCTATATCAGGTTCCCCCTAAAAACCACATTACGGTTACTGTCCATCAGCTTAACAAAATGTTGTAGAATCACTACTTGTCCTCTCTGTGTTGTACAGCCCACCCTCCCCTTTCTCCCTCGCCCCCAAGCATGCTACTCTTAATACCCCTCTTCTTCTCCCCCCCCCTTATCCCTCCCTGCCCACCCATCCTCCCCAGTTCCTTTCCCTTTGGTACCTGTTAGTCCATTTTTGGGTTCTGTAATTCCGCTGCTGTTTTGTTCCTTCAGTTTTTCCTTTGTTCTTATACTCCTCAGATGAGTGAAATCATTTGGTATTTCTCTTTCTCTGCTTGGCTTATTTCACTGAGCATAATACTCTCCAGCTCCATCCATGTTGCTGCAAATGGTTGGATTTTTCCACTTCTTATGGATGAGTAGTATTCCATTGTGTATATGTACCACATCTTCTTTATCCATTCATCTACCGATGGACGTTTAGGTTGCTTCCAATTCTTGGCTATTGTAAATAGTGCTGCGATAAACATAGGGGTGCATCTGTCTTTCTCAAACTTGATTGCTGCATTCTTAGGGTAAATTCCTAGGAGTGGAATTCCTGGGTCAAATGGTAGGTCTGTTTTGAGCATTTTGATGAACCTCCATACTGCTTTCCACAATGGTTGAACTAATTTACATTCCCACCAGCAGTGTAGGAGGGTTCCCCTTTCTCCACAGCCTCGCCAACATTTGTTGTTGTTTGTCTTTTGGATGGCAGCTATCCTTACTGGTGTGAGGTGATACCTCATTGTAGTTTTAATTTGCATTTCTCTGATAATTAGTGATGTGGAGCATCTTTTCATGTGTCTGTTGGCCATCTGTATTTCTTTTTTAGAGAACTGTCTGTTCAGTTCCTCTGCCCATTTTTTAATTGGGTTATTTGTTTTTTGTTTGTTGAGGTGTGTGAGCTCTTTATATATTTTGGACATCAAGCCTTTATTGGATCTGTCATTTTCAAATATATTCTCCCATACTGTAGGGTTCCTTTTTGTTCTATTGATGGTGTCTTTGGCTGTACAGAAGCTTTTCAGCTTAATGTAGTCCCACTTGCTCATTTCTGGTGTTGTTTTCCTTGCCCGGGGAGATATGTTCAAGAAGAGGTCACTCATGTTTATGTCTAAGAGGTTTTTGCCTATGTTTTTTTCCAAGAGTTTAATGGTTTCATGACTTACATTCAGGTCTTTGATCCATTTTGAGTTTACCTTTGTATATGGGGTTAGACAATGGTCCAGTTTCATTCTCCTACATGTAGCTGTCCAGTTTTGCCAGCACCATCTGTTGAAGAGACTGTCATTTTGCCATTGTATGTCCATGGCTCCTTTATCAAATATTAATTGACCATATATGTTTGGGTTAATTTCTGGAGTCTCTAATCTGTTCCACTGGTCTGTGGCTCTTGCAGTAAGTTTTGATATCAGGAAATAAGAGTCCTCCAACTTGGTTCTTCTTTTTCTGGATTTTTTGGTTGTTCAGGGTCCCTTGTGATTCCATTTAATTTTTTAGGGCTAACTTTTCTATTTTCTGTCCTGCAAAAAATTCTGATGGAATTTTGATAGGGATTGCATTGAATCTAAAGATCAGTTTAGGTAGTATAGCCATCATTAACAGTTTATGTCTTTCAATCCATGCACATAGGATGTCTTTCCATTTACTTAGGTCTTCTTTAATCTCTTCCAGCAATGTTTTGTTGTTTCCAGTGCATATGTTTTACCTCTTTGGTTAAATTCATTCCTAAATATATTATTTTTTGAGCTATTGTAAATGGAATTGTTCTTCATTTTTGTTCATTGCCAAGCATATAGAAACACTAGTTTTTTTGAGGTTGTCTTTTTTTCAGCTTTTTGAGGTATAGTTGACAAAGTTATATTTAAATTGTAGAGTATGATGACTTTATATATTCATTGTGGAAGTAGTCCATCATTGAGTTAATTAACCTGTATATCATCTCACGTATTTACTTTTTTTGAGGCTAGGAACATTTGATTCTCTTAGCAAATTTCAGTTGTGCAATACAGTATCACCAACTGTAATCACCAAAATACTATTGATTTTTGTATATTGATCTTGTATCTTACAATCTTTGTGAACTTGTTTATTAGTTCTAATAGGTTTAGTGAATTCCTTAGGATGTTATATATATATATATAAGAGCATGTCATCTGCAAATAGAGTCTGGATGCCTTTTTTCTTGCCTAATTGACCTATTATATATATATATATATATATATATATATATATATATATATATATATATATATATATATAAGCAAAATGTGGTATATTGGGCAAATGAAATATTGGTCATAAAAAGGAATGAACAGACTCTCTTGTTCCCTCTTGGCGTGAGCCAGGAGCTCTATTCTCTCATTTTTTTTCTAAATAAAAGCCTGTACCTTGCTCTCCTACCTTGAGTGTTTGTGAAGTTCATTCTTTGGCTTCGTGAACAAGAATCCCGGCATCATCTTTGGGGGCTCGTCTGGGATAACTTTGGAGAAATTCGAGCTCAACTGGTAGAACAGCAAAAATGCCTAGAGCAGCAGATGGAGATGCGAGTTCAGCTTCTCCAGGACCTGCAAGATTTCTTCTCGAAAAAAGCCGAAATTGAGACAGAATATTCTTGGAACCTAGAGAAGTTAGCAGAAGGGTTCATGGCGAAGACAAGAAGCACGAAGGATCATCAGCAGTACAAGAAAGACCAGAACTTGTTGTCTCCAGTGAACGACTGGTATTTGCTCTGGAACCAAGTGAGGAAGGAAAGCAGAGACCATGCGACCCTGAGTGACATCTATCTGAACAACGTCATTATGCGGTTCATGCAGATCAGTGAGGATTCCACCAGGATGTTCAAAAAGTTCTTTGGTTGTTATGGTTCCAGAAGCATATTTTCTATCAGAACAGAAAGAAATAATCAGATCCAGTCTGGAGTGATCTCTAGAACTGCTGTGGGATCTTCAGTGAGCATCATGCTTGTCCTTCTTGGGAGACGATTCTGAGATATCCTTATTTTTCAAAACTATCCCCACATCTATATGGAGATCTAGATAGATGCTGGGTGCCTCACAGTTTCAGTCTCTTAAACAGCTCTATCGTATTCACCTCAGTTAGTGATAGACTGTTCTGTCAAATAGAGACTTTGGAGCAGGTCATATTAGGAGTGTTTTTTAGCGAGATACTTACAGGAATACCTAATTCCATGCATAGGTATAGGGAACAGCTTCAGGCTTAAATTTTAATCTCATCAGAACCAGTTAATAGAAATAGTCTGTGCTTGACAAAGTTTTCAGCATGTAGACAAAGAGATTTTTAAAAACAAAACAACAGAACCAAATTACCGAAATATTGCTTATTTCAGATTTAGGCCTTTAGAGCTGTAAATGAAGCCTATTAGGTCAGAATAATATAGTGATTCATCTTTTAAGCTCTGAAATCAGATATTTTGGGTATGAATCTTGGCTTTGCCACTGAACTTGGGAATATTTGTAAACCTCTTAAACCTCAGTTTCTGCATTTATAAAATAGATACAGTAACCTATCTCAGATAATTGTCTGGAAGATCATGAATTATACTGGAAAGCCACTTAGCCCAGTGTCTGGACTTAGTAAGTCCTAACTAGTTATTATCTTTATTATTATCTATATAAGTACTTATTCCATGTGCCTGTAATAATTATGTAATATGAGATTACAGTAGACATTATTCCAAACGTGTCCTCATTCTAAGGAAAATGTGTGGCACAGCTGTGATAAACACACCCAGATCATCACATGTTACTTATATATCATCACATTGTGAAATTCTGAACCATATTTGTGAGCGGACTCAAAATGCCCTTACAGTATCCATGCTTGGAGCTGAGTTAAAATTCACGTCCTCACACCTCAACAATTCATGGGAAATCAAGGACTAACTAAGCTGATGAATACGTGTGTCAGCCAACCCCTCTGTGACTCTCAGGTCCCCTCCATCTATTTCTCAGGAAGAGTCTTAGCTTTGAGGCTTCATTGATTTCTTCATTCATTCAACCATAAGAGGTATTGAATTCCAGGCCTGTGGTTAGATACGGACAGCGTAAACATGAACAGAGTAGGGCTGTGCTCTTAACTTTCAAGTTCTGCTTTGTCATTTTAGGAGACAGCCAGAAATTGGAGAAGCGTAGCACACATGGGTTCGCTTCATTATCAACCCTCGCTTCTTTCCCAAAGAATGAGGGGGTGGTGAGGTGCCTTTTGCCCTGTTCCCCAGCCTTCCCTCCCAGAGTGATGAGATCTTTTTGCTGCCTTCTTTCTATTATTCATGCTGAAAGACAGTGTTCCACATCCGGTGTGGTGCTACAGCCAAAAAAAGTGCAGCTCATACTCTATGCATAAAAATGTAATTAATGCCAGCAGTCACAAATGCAGGAAAGACCACAGCCAGCTTGTGGTAATCACTGTATTTAAGCACCTTATCACATGATCTTATTTTCCAATTTTAAGAATGTTAATAAAAGTATGTAGTTTAGAGGAAGTACCATAAAATGTTAACATTTGCATATGTTAAATCATCTCTGGGTGTTTTAAATTATCTTGATGTCTGTCATTTCCCCATGGATTGTTTTCATATTATTAATGTTTCTATCCTTCCTTGGTTTGCCTAAATATGTGCTGCACAAGTATAATTAATTCCTTCACCAGTAATGATGACATCTGTATGCTACCACTTAATTGAATATTAACTGTGCACCAAGCCCTCTGCTCTATATTTTTCACACATTAGCTCACTCTTCCTCACAGCTGCCCAATAAACAGGTATTAGAATCCGCATTTAGGGATGAGGAAACAGAGGACTCAGAAATATAAAATGCAGAACCAGGCTGGCTGGTATGCATTTTGTCTTTGCCCATAAGTCTCAGAGAGTTCATAGTTACTATCACTTTGTTGGAATTATTCAGTAGGAAGTGGAGCTGTGACACAGTGCATAGGTCAGAGACTTCTGAAAATGGGACACTGTGGTTCCTGCGCTTATTCATTTTTTAATGAAAATCCTGAAGAATGAGAGTTCTGGATGGCGCAGCAAAATCTGTCAGTCACCTAAGTTATGGGCAGGGATTCAAGCAGCAGAAACTGACCCCAAGCCATTGAGAATTACCTGATTTTGCCATAAATACCATACATAGGTCCTCAGATTCAGACTGACAGGAATTCAGTTAGCCCATTTTGGTATTGTTGATTGTGTGGCCTAATCTGAAAGGAAAGAGAGATTACCAGTAAGATCTGAGAATTTGTGTGCATTTAAAAAAATGTTTGATCAAAGCCAGTCATATTCTGTTTAAATACCCCAGTGTTAAATAAAACAAAGACATTTCACAGGAGTAAAAATGTTGTTTTCTTTAGCTCATTTAAAATAAGTTAATATTCATTAAAGTTAATATTCACATAAAGTTAATATAAATTAAAGATACCAATCCACTACAGATCTCTAAGGCTCTAACCTTGTTTTAAGGAAAAGGTCTGTATGTTTTAAAAAATCTGAAAGCTACTAATCTGAGTATTTCCTTTTAGTATAAAAATATATATAATTGTAGGAATTGAGAAAACACTAAAATAAATATAAAAATGGAAATAATTGCCCATATTAATACTACCTACTCTTAATATTTTGGGCTATATCTTTTCAGTTTCATATGTATATGTATATGCATGTATATGTGTAGTATACAAACATAATTATATATATTTATAACATTGAGATTCTAATGTATATAGCTTAGGAGCCTGCTGTTTTCATGTGAAATACTGTTAGCATTCCGTATCTAGAAATTATCTTTTACAACAGGATACTTCATGCCTGCATAGTGTTTCGCTATCTGCATGGCCATGTTATTTTCCTTTTAATGAACATTATATCTTTTACACATCTGTGACATTTTTCTTATGCTGTACTTCCTTGAAGTAGAATTATTAGATCAAAGAGTAGCATTAGAATTTCATGCTTTGGATGAAATTTTTACCTTTTACTCTTTTGGAGTTTAGATGATCATGGCTGTGATTTACCACTAGTAATCTATCCCCTGAAAAATAAACTATTTTATTAGCAGAGAGCTACCAGTGTGACTTAGTATGCTGATGCAACAGTAGTAAATAATGTAACAACAGGAACTTTTTCAAAGCAATTTCAGTACAGTGTAGCAGAATTAAATGGTATGCTGGTGGCCTCAAGGGACAGCTTAATTATTGATGGACCCTAAATAAATAAGTGAGAATAGTTCAAGCTAACTTTACTAGCTGGTTCTCTTGAGTTCTCTTAACCCTATAGGTAGTTCATTTTCTAAAAATAAAACCAAACTATCATTTCCACAATGATGTGATTTTCTGAAATATTTTAGAAAGTATTTTAAATGTGTATATAAATTGCTTATCAGTACGGCAGGCACATAGTAAGTGCTTAATAAATAGCAGTTGATGCTTGTCCTATTGTATTTATTATTGCCTTTATTGCTTAGTGACAATAAGACATGTGTGATGGATCTGGCTATAAATGTAGTTACTCGATGAGAGTATTCAGCATGAGCTCAGAAACTTTAATAAAGACTTTCAAAGGGGGGAAAAAAAAAGGAATGAAGTACTGATATATACCTTAACTTGAATGAACCTTGAAACATTATCCTAAATGAAAGAAAGCAGTCATAGATTACATATTATAAGCTTCCATTTATATGAAATGTCCAGAAAAGGCAAATATATAATGATTAAAAATAGATTTCTAGTTGCTTTAGGGGTGGGGTGTTTGGGGGTGATGTAAACATAGGGGCAACACCTAAAGACTATGATTTTTATTATTTTTTTGTTTTGCATGCACAGAACCCAGCATTTATTACATTTTGCAGAGAGGGGCTCACTCATTCGGTGTTGGCCCAGGGCTGGGGCCTGCAGATATTGTGCAACTGGAAGAACATTGCCTTCCTGTGGCCTCACTTTTGGCAAGGTCGTGCTCGGTTTTTGAGAACATGGAGCCCTGGAATATGTTAGCAATGATCTGGGTTAGTTCGTCCACTTCATGCATGATTTTGTTGACATATTTCCAGCTGTTGTCAGCTTCCTGCTGGCAACCACAATCTTGCAGGCATAGCATAGAATGTGGCTCTCCTTGTCCTCTGGGGTAAAGCATGTTATATTTGTGGCAGAATCGAATACCCACAAAGCCAGGCTGGTGGGTCCCATCTGGTTCCACAGCGATGCCTATGGATCGTGTAAAAAGAAACATAAAAAATTTGACAACTATTTTTAAGTGTACAGTTCAGTAGTGTCAAGTGCATCTACATTGCTGTACAGTCTCCAGAACTTTTTCATTCTACGAAATTGAAACTCTATATCCATTAAACAACTCATTCCTCTTTCCTCTCTACTTTTGTCTCTATAAACTTGACTACTTTAAGTAATTCATGTAAGTAGAATCATAAGTATCTTTGTGACTGGCTTATTTCATTTTGCATAATATCTTCAAGTTTTATCTATATTGTAGCATGTGTCAGAATTTCTTTCCTTCTTAAGGCTGAGTAATATTCTATTGTAAGAATATGCCACATTTCATTTATCCATTCATCCGCTGATTGATACTGGGATTGCTTGCACCTTTTGACTATTTGAGTATAGCTATGAACATGGGTGCATGAATAACTGTTAGTCTGCACTTTCACTTCTTTTGGGTACATATACAGAAGTGGACTTGATAGATCATGTAATAATTCTATTTTTAATTTTTTGGGGGACTGCCATGCTGCTTTCCATAGCTGCACTATGTTATATTCCCAGCAATGGTGCACAAGGGTTCCAGTTTCTCTACATCCTTGCCAGCACTTGTTCTTTTCCATCTTTTTGGTTCTGTCATTGTAGTGGGTATAAGTAGTATCTCATTTTGGTTTTGCTTTGCATTACCCTAGTACAAATTTTGAGTATCTTTTCATGCGCTTGTTGGCCATTTGTATATCTTCTTTGGAGAAATGTTTATTCAAGTCTTTTGACGATTTTTTAATTAGGTGGTGTTTTTCTTTTGTTGAACTGGAAGAGTTCTTTGTGTATTCTGTATATTAAACCTTTATTAGATACATGATTTGTAAATATTTTCTCCCATTCTGTACAATGCCTTTGTATTCTGATTATGTCCTCTGACACACAAAAGTTTTAAATTTTGATATAGTCCACTTTACTTTTACTTCAGTTCCCTGTGTTTGATGTCATATCTAAGAATTCATCGCCAAATCTAATTCATGAAGTTTCCTCTAAGTTTTATTCTAAGAGTTTTATAGTTGAAGCTTACATTTAGGTCTGTTTTTGTGTAAGATAAGGGTCCAAATTCATTCTTTTGTATGTGGATTTTCCCAGTACTATGTGTTGAAAAGTGAGTTTTTCTTTTTGAGGTGATGAAAAAGTTCTAAAATTGATTGTGGTGATGGTCGCACGTATCTGTGAATATACTAAAAGCCATTCAGTTGTGCATTTTAAAAGGTGGATATGACATGTGAATTATACTTCAATAAAGTTGTTTATAAGAAAAGCCAAAAAAACCCACAACATAACAGATAGCTGGTCTTCACTCCTAGTGTTTCCAATTCAGCAGGACTGGGGTGAAGTTGCTGCTAGTCTAGGGATATACTTTGAGAACCACTGTTAGCTCATGGAAATGATAGCACCTGAGGAAGTTCAAATAGTTTTCTTTTATTGTCCTTCAGAGACATAGAGATTGCTATGGTTTGTACCTGATTTTTACTCTTGGGTCCTGCCATATTTTAATCTTATCCCAGTTTTCATGTAAGTGGATGTTCCTAAAGGGAGCTTTCTTTGGTATTTCTTCAAAGGTCTATTGGTAAAACACTTCAAAAAGAGACACTGCTTAAAAAAGATTCCATATAATAAACTTGTTTTAATAGTTCAAAAAAATCTATTTCAAATCAGTGAAGGAAAACCTTCCAAACATTTCTAAAAATAGCCAATACTTTGGACAAATAAAAATGCAAATAATTAGGTAAATATTACAATTTATGTACTATAACCCCCGGAAAGCAGAGACCATTGTTACAAGCCACATCATTCTTGGACCTGGTCAATTTGTGGTCACTATAATGCATAAACAAAACTACATTTTAGGCTTACAGAAAACAAAACAACTCCAGTAAGAAACTAATTTAAGTTGTAAGGAAAACAGACTATATGGGTGATTTTTAAAGTTTTTTTAAGGAGTTCATGGCAATAGGGAACATCTACGTCTTGATTTTTATGGCAAATGAGTTTTGGTGTTGACTTTTGAAGCTTATAAGACCATGTGATCTCTTGACTAATAGCTCAGAAATAAAAGCCAATTAAGAAGGATAACAACATTCATGGGACCTATAGAACTTTAACCTGATCCTAAAGTATAAACCAAAGTTTTAAGATTAATTAGTTAAAAATGTGAATACATTTTAGTTTGGAGTTAAATATAAAAGAAACAAAAATTATCATGATTAGGATTTGACTAAAGAGTGGGTAAAAGTTTTTTCACATTTGTCTATCTCACAGATAACACTGATTATTCAATATCAATGGATACTTTGTGTACAAGAAGGGTGTGGCTTCAGAAACCAATATTCACATTAAGTTCATTAGTGATGCCAGAACTTGGCAAAAATGGTGTTTTGGATGTGATATTGTTTGAAGTATAATTATTTAATAAAAGGAGGCTGAGAATCTTGCTGTAAGGCATTCTCAGAAAGATATAAACGGCATAGGCAGAAGGGTAACTTGTTACACATCTCTGTATTTCTATATCTATCTTCTTATTACATCACAAACACAAAAGCAATATTAATACATATTATTTGCATACATGTATTGGGACAAAATGAATTAACCTTCCCTAAAAAATTATACTTATTAAGAAAACACTAGTAAATACCAGATAATAAAAGAAGGCAAGGCCTTCAAGAAAAGATGGCAATCATTCTAATAGCTGAGTGCTACTGCTTTCTATTAATAACATTTCTGGAATGGAAAAAAAGGATGGTGAGTACTTTGTAGACAGAAGTGTCTCTACTTCAGAAATATGGCCTAGACAGAAGCCAGGCAACCTAAAAAGCTCATATAAATGGGGAAATGGCTAATGTTTTTCTAAATAGTGACATCTCCTCTTATACTTAAAAGTTACTCCTTAGGGCTTATACTAAGGCAGAGAGAGAGAGTACTACTTTAGTTAGAAGAAATTCTCCTTAAGTGGTCTACTGCTTAAACCTTTGGTAGAAAGACGAGCAAGTTAATAGTATGCTATATGAGGCCTTTCATCATTCCCAACTGCAGAGATTTAAAAACTAACCATACAAATTAATTATAATTTCATCAGAAGGAATTTTACTAGGCTTCTTTCTATGACCTAAAGATAAAGATTAAATAACAATGGAGACTGATGTAATATCATTATTAGGTACACTGTGTTTAGTTGTTACAGCTGCAGTCCATGGATCTAGCGGTAGAAATGGAGAGTCCTGCAGCAGATCTTGGTAAATTTGCTTGACTACATTCTTTAGGTAGTTGTCCTCCAGTGGTATTTTAGAAACAATAGCAGTGATTTCATTTTGGCTGAAAAGAACAAAAGATTAATTAATTTTTCTGAAACTTATACTTCTATTTCAGTAGAATTCATGTTTTGAGGATACTCTGAGTCCCCTAGAAAGCACAAATAAGCATTTCTAGAAATAATTAGATTGTCAAGTTTGAATTGAGATTCCAAAAAGCAAGGTCTAAGAGCTAATTCTGTCTGCAATTGTGAGGTACCCTGACTCATTTGCTGCTTTCTCTGGCTACAAAAAGCTAAACTATTGTCTGTTGATGGATTTGAAAAGGGTGTATGCTCACTGTTATCTTGCAATCTGTTGGCAGTGTGTCTAAAAAAATCACAAATATATAGTAGGAATGAAATACTTTTAAGTTTGTTTCCACAGACTAATTGAGAAAAGTATTACAACTGCATAGTTTTTTAAGTGATTATTCCATTTTTAAGACCATTAAAGCTGTTCATATATATCTGGGCTAAGCTTTTTCTTCTGGAGTTCTTGTTTTAGGTAGTATTCAAAAAGTGGAGCAAGTATAAAAGGATAGACCAATGGTCTCCAGCATCCACCACTGGAGACAGCAATGAAGGTCAACAACTAAAAACAAATTTTTAAAAATGAAGTTAGAGAGAAGCAACATTTAGCTCTCATTATGGCCTATGTATTTCCTGACCACTTTGAAATACCTTTCAAATGGTAACAAAGGTAAAAAGTTGTTGGGAGCTCGATCATTCTGGCTCTTTACTTACCCAATGTTTCCAAGGTGATTTTGAATGAAAAAAGGTAATGGGACAGAAGGATAATAGGCTGAGAGAGACAAAGTTATCTCAAACTTTGCAAAAGCTGCAGAACTGGAGAATAAAAGCCTCAATCTGTAAAAGACAGGATCCCGAGTTAAAGTTCAAACAAAAAGAGAATGAAGCACAAATACATTTCCCTTTTATACTAGGATGTGAAACATAAGTTTACATTATTTCTTACCCTTATCAAATGGACAGAGGGTAATACATCAGGAACAAAGTATTATTATGGTTCTTTTTGCATTGTTAATCAGGAAATTCATTAATAACATTAGTTATTTTAATAAATGTTTGGCTAATAACTTACTTATAGGTTGAACTGTGTTCCTGTCCTCAAATTCATATGTTGTAGTCCTAACCCCTAGTAACTCAGAATGTAACCTTGTTTGGAAATAGGGTCACTGCAAATTTATTTAGTTAAGATGAGGTCCTGCTGGAGCAGGGTGGACTTCTAATCCAAAATGACTACTAACTTTATAAAAAGGACATATTTGGATGTATGTGTGTATGAACACAGGCACACCGGAAGAACATCATGTGAAGATGGAAGCAGATATTGGGGTTATATATTTAAAAGGCAAAGAATGCCAAAGACTGCAGCAAATCACCAGAAGTTAGGAGAGAGTCATGGAACAGATTCTCTTTCACAGCCCTCAGACAGAACCAACCCTGCTGACACTAGATCTCAGACTTCTAGTCTCCAGAACTATGAGACTATGAGACAATAAATTTCTGTTGTTTAAGCAACCCAGTTTATGGCAGCTCTAAAGGAACCAATATACTTACTCAGTATTATTCACATCTATGCTCATTAGGTTGTAATTTGGTCCCCATCTCTTTAAAAATTCAATCTCTTCTCCAAGGAGTCTACAGTGGCTTACTACCAGTGAGACTTCTTGAAGTATCTGGGAAAAACAGGAGAAAAAAAAAAAAGATGAAATCATAAAAACATTTCAATGCTTAGTGACTCTTTCACAAAGAACTCCCAAAAGCTAAACAATTTAATATATCTATCATTTCATGACATTATTATATATATAAAATTTCAGTTCTGCTTTTTGGGATAGATAACATATTTTCCTTTAAATACTTCAATCAGAATTTACCTTGTGGACTTCATGCTGTGTTGTACATTTCTTCTTCCAGGATTCTCTTTCCTCAATGTACTGGAAAATAAGCTTATGAACTAAGAGAGAGGAAGGAGGAGCTTTATCCTCTGAGGAAGGAAAATAAAAATCAAAAGCAGGATATTACTTATTATTCATATATTTTATATATGTAAGTAAAAATATTATATAAATTAGAAATAACTTTTCAATTACTAGGTATCTAAGTATCCTCTATACTTTATTTTCTAACAATAAAACAACATATATAGTAAACATAAAAACTCAACCCTCTATCACATACAGAATAAAACTTGGGTAAAAGCATGGGCCTAAATGTAACATAAACCTGAGTCTAAATCCTGGCTTGCCTTACTACCTGGGTGATCCTAAATACAACACTTACTTCTTTTGAGTTGTAGTTCCCTAATTTGTGAAATGGGGAATAATGTTACCTCACAGTGTTAATGTTAAGTAATACACATGACTGATACAAAATAGGTACTCATAATGATAATTTAAAAATTATTAATTTATTAATCTTTGCTTAAGATCTAGTAATAATCTAAAAAAATTTTCTTTTAAAACCCACCCAATATTACCCAAGCATTATGTCTAATACACTTTTCTAAGGACAAATTATTATTATTATTATTGTTGTTGTTATTTATATTCAACTTAGTATGTGAAAGAGTTCTTAAGGAGCCATTTACACTTGTTAGTTTCCAATAAACTTTTAGTGGATTACAAGTCTTGAACTTACCATCTAACAGAGATTGAAAATTCAGGTTAACAATCTTCCTGCAAGCCTTGTCCAGGAAAGGGAGACCAACTAGGAAGAACCAGAATAAGGATAGTATTTCTTTTTATTATCTGATTTTAAGCCACATACTTAAAGACAGAATCCTACTCTTCTTAGGTAACAGAGTTTTTCATAGGAAGTTGAAGGTTTATCCTTGAATCATACTATTCTTTGTATATGAGAAAGGGCTCCCCTGACACTGTTGAATACATTGATTGGCAGGCTTTTTAGGGCAATTTCAGGTGTAGTACATTTATAATAAATTTGTCAAGATCTTTTCCCTTGACCCATAGCTTCTATGCAAAGAAAGTATTATTTTCAGAACCATTTAAGGAAAATGGCTAAGACCTCCCCAATACCTACTATCTTTGTGTAAATACAGTAAAATGATTTATGCTTGCAGCATTACAGTAATAAGTTTTAGGTAGCCAGGAAAGCTGCTTGCTCCTCCAGACTCTAGAATTATTTCCTGTCTCTCAAATTCTGCTTCTTTGCACTTTGGTGAATGTTTTCTATGTGTTAGGCACTGTGGATACAATAATGAGACAACCAGACGGGATCAATCTATGCTCTTAAGAAGCTTACAGCTCAGAGGGACACACGGATAAGTACACTAATAAACACAGTAACACCTATAAACTGTGAAAAGCACTATTAAGGAAAATTGCTGAAAGCAAGAGGACATTTAACAGGAAGGCAAGTAGCAGAGAGGGTAGGTAAAAGGAGTCAGGAAAACATTCCTGAGAAAGTGATGATTGAACTTTCCTAAGGATTATTAGAATTTTATTTAGAGAAGAGTGAGTTCTATGGTGTACATGTTTGTGCACAGCTGCTGTTGCTCCCAACCCTCCCTTGCCAATTCATATGTAGAAATCTTAATGTCAAATGATATTAGGAGGTGGGACCTTTGTGAAGTGCTTAGGTAATGAAGGTGGAGCTTTTGGGAATAAGATTAACGCTCTATAAAAGAGATCCTGGATGGACAGGAGTCAAGAGGGCAGCGTGAGTAGTTCAGCAGAAATCTCCTCCCAAAAACATATATATTTTTGAAAATACGACAAATACAACTATTCCTAAAAGAGACACCAGTAGATATAGTACAACAGCCAGGCTACATCTACTCTATATCTGCAAGAACTCAGCATCACACGAAGGGGGTAAGATATAAGCCATGGCCCAGCAGGATCCAAAGGCCCTCCTACCCCAGACCCTGGCAGGAAGAATGGAGTCAGAGCGGGGAGGGAGTGAAAACCCAGGACTGCTAAACAACCAGCTCTAGAAATCCACACCAGGAGTGCAGACACACAGTGCATGGGATGCTGGATACTGGAGAAACAGAAAAGCAAACCCTGCGAGCAGGTCCCCACAACTGCTGCCCCTGAGACAAAAGAAAAGGAAGTGCATTTTCCAAGTCTTAAAGGGACAGGGACCTCAAAGCTGGACAAAGTTATCCCGACACACGCACCCCAGCACCTGGGGATCTGGGAAACTCTAGGCGACCTGACCCCCTGAGCAGCCGTGCAGCTCTGAAGCCCATTATGGCGATAAGCAGCCTGCCAGTCATTCCCGCAACTGGCTCAGACCCTGACACACCGGCCCAGTAGTGGGAAAGTGGCAGCACGCACCAGGGGAGGCAGTGCCAGAGGGGCCCGGGAGCAGCCTGCGTGAGCCTGTGGTGGAGCAGCCCGGGGCCAGCCCATGTGGGCCAGTGACGGGGGTGGTGACAGAGTGGCCCGTGCGAGCCTGCTTGAGTGGCCCAGGACGGGCCCACATGGGCTGGCAGTGGCGGCAAGAGTGGACCGCACGAACCTGCGGTGGTGGCGTGAGAGGGGGCGGGGAGCAGGCTGTGCAAGTCTGCAGTGGCAGCACCAAAAGGGACCAGGAGTGGCCCACATGAGCCTGGGGCAGCGGCGACCGAGTGGCCTGGGGGTGGCCCACGTGTGCCAGCAGCAGCAGCATTGTAGGGGTCTGGGAGAGGCCCACGCGAGCTCGTGGCAGTGCCAGGGGGCCCGGGAGTGGCCTGCATAAGGCGGCAGCAGTGGCGGAGGAGCAGCCCAGGAGAAGCAGTGCCCCCAGCAGTAGCTCAGCCCGGCGCACAGCTGCCTGGGCCAGACCCAAAAGCCGCTGTCGGCACACAACTGCCCAGCAGGGGTGCCGCTTTTATGGAAGAGCGCACCTGGCGCGCCTGCCACTCCCCGCAGGGCTCTGTGCTACTCTGACGGAGACCCCGCCCACAGCAGCTTAGGGGATTAACCCGGAGGCTGCTCCAGGAGTGCGGTAACCGACACAGGCAGTGGAGAAGGGCAAGGCGACCAGCAAGCACGAAAGGACTTTGTTCTCCCAGCTGACACAGGCACTACTGGCCTACAGCTACCTCTATCACCATGAAAAGGCAGAAGAATTTAGTCCAGTCCAAAATAGTCCAGACAACCCCTGAGAGAGGGCTGGGTGAGATAGACCTAACCAATCTCCCCAAAAAAGAGTTCAAAATAAAGGTCATAACCATGCTGACAGAGCTGCAGAGAAATATGCAAGAGCTAATGGATTAAATCTGGAGGGAGATTACAGAAATGAAACAATCTCTGGAAGGACTTAAGAGCAGACTGGATGAGGTGCAAGAGGCTGTTAATGGAATAGAAATCAGAGAACAGGAACGCAGAGAAGCTGACACAGAGAGACATAAAAGGATCTCCATGAATGAAACAATATTAAGAGAACTGTGTGACCAATCCAAATGGAACAATATTCGCATTATAGGGGTACCAGAAGAAGAGAGAGAAAAAGGGATAGAAAGTGTCTTTGAAGAAATAATTCCTGAAAACTTTCCCAAACTGGGGGAGGAAATAGTTGCTCAGATCACAACACAGAACTCCCAACAGAAGGGACCCAAAGAGGACAACACCAAGACACATAATAATTAAAATGGCAAAGATCAAGGACAAGGACAGAGTATTAAAGGCAGCCAGAGAGAGAAAAAAGGTCACCTACAAAGGAAAACCCATCAGGCTATCATCAGACTTCTCAACAGAAACCTTACAGGCCAGAAGAGAATGGCATAATATATTTAATGCAATGAAACAGAAGGGCCTTGAACAAAGAATACTGTATCCAGCACGATTATCATTTAAATATGAAGGAGGGATTAAACAATTCCCAGACAAGCAAACGTTGAGGGAATTTGCATCCCACAAACCACCTCTAAAGGGTATTCAGAGGGACTGCTCTAGATGGGAGCACAGAACAAAACACCCAACATGTGAAGAATGGAGGAGGAGGAATAAGAAGGGAGAGAAATAAAGAATCACCAGACAGTGTTTATAATAGCTCAATAAGCAAGAAAAGTTAGATAGTAAGATACTAAAGAAGCTAACCTTGAACCTTTGGTAACCATGAACCTAAAACCTGCAATGGCAATAAGTACATATATTTCAATAATTACCCTAAATGTAAATGGACTGAATGCACCAATCAAAAGACACAGAGTAATAGAATGGATAAAAAAATCTATATGCTCCTTACAAGAGACTTACCTCAAACCCAAAGACATGCACAGACTAAAAGTCAAGGGATAGAAAAAGATATCTCATGCAACAGGGAGAAAAAAGCAGGTGTTGCAGTACTAGTAACAGACAAAATAGACTTCAAAACAAAGAAAGTAACAAGAGATAAAGAAGGATATTACATAATCATAAAGGGATCAGTCCAACAAGAGAATATAGCCATTATAAATATATGTGCACCCAATACGGGAGCTCCAGCATATGTGAAATAAATACTAACAGAATTAAAGGACGAAACAGAATGTAATGCATTCATTTAGGGAGACTTCAACACACCACTCACTCCAGAGGACAGATCCACAAAACACAAAATAAGTAAGGACACAGAGGCACTGAACAACACAGTAGAACAGATGGACCTAACAGACATCTATAGAACTCTACATCCAAAGGAAAAGGATACACATTCTTCTCAAGTGCACATGGAACATTTTACAGAATAGACCACATACTAGGCCACAAAAAGAGCCTCAGTAAATTCCAAAAGATTGAAATCCTACCAACCAACTTTTCAGACCACAAAGGTATAAAATTAGAAATAAATTGTACAAAGAAAGCAAAAAGGCTCACAAACACGTGGAGGCTTAACAACATGCTCCTAAATAATTAATGGATCAATGACCAAATTAAAATAGAGATCAAGCAATATATGGAAACAAATGAGAACAACAACACAAAGCCCCAACTTCTGTGAAATGCAGCAAACGCAGTCTTAAGAGGAAAGTATATAGGAATCCAGGCATAATTAAAGAAGGAAGAACAATCTCAAATGAATATTCTAACATCACAATTATCGAAACTGGAAAAAGAAGAACAAATGAGGCCTAAAGTCAGCAGGAGAGACATAATAAAGATCAGAGAAGAAATAAAATTGAGAAGAATAATAGAAAAAAATCCATAAAACCAAGAGCTGGTTCTTTGAGAAAATAAACAAAATAGATAAGCCTCTAGCCAGACTTATTAAGAGAAAAAGAGAATCAACACATCAACAGAATCAGAAACGAGAAAGGAAAAATCATGACGGACCCCGCACAGAAATACAAAGAATTATTAGAGAATACTATGAAAACCTATACGCTAACAAGCTGGAAAACCAAGAAGAAATGGACAACTTCCTAGAAATATACAACCTTCCAAGACTGACCAAGGAAGAAATAGAAAATCTAAACAAACCAATTACCAGAAACGAAATTGAAGCGGTAATAAAAAAACTACCCAAGAACAAAACCCCCAGGCCAGATGGATTTACCTCAGCATTTTATCAGACATACAGAAAAGACATAATACCCATTCTCCTTAAAGTTTTACAAAAAACAGAAGAGGAGGGAATACTCCCAAACTCATTCTATGAGGCCAACATCACCCTAATACCAAAACTAGGCAAAGACTCCACCAAAAAAGAAAACTACAGACCAATATCCCTGATGAATGTAGATGTAAAAATACTCAACAAAATATTAGCAAGCCAAATATAAAAATACATCAAAAGGATCAGAACACCATGATCAAGTGGGATTCATCCCAGGGATGCAAGGATGGCACAATATTTGAAAATCCATCAACATCATGCACCATATAAACAAAAAGAAGGACAAAAACCACATGAACATCTCCAAAGATGCTGAAAAAGCATTCGACAAAATTCAACATCCATTCATGAGAAAAACTCTCAACACAATGGGTATAGAGGGCAAGTACCTCAAGATAATAAAGGCCATATATGATAAACCCACAGCCAACATTATACTGAACAGCGAGAAGCTGAAAGCTTCTCCTGAGATTGGGAACAAGCAAGGGATGCCCACTCTCCCCACTGTTATTCAACATAGTACTGGAGGTCCTAGCCATGGCAATTAGACAAAAGAAAGAAATAGAAGGAATCCAGATTGGTAAAGAAGAAGTCAAACTGTCACTATTTGCAGATGACATGATATTGTACATAAAAAACCCTAAAGACTCCACTCCAAAACCACTAGAACTAATATTGGAATTCAGCAAAGTTGCAGGATACAAAATTAACACACAAAAATCTATGGCTTTCCTATACACTAACAATGAACTAACGGAAAGAGAAATCAGGAAAACAATTCCATTCAGAATAGCATCAAAAAGAATAAAATACCTAGGAATAAACCTAACCAAGGAAGTGAAAGACCTATACCCTTAAAACTATAAGACACTTTTAAGAGAAATTAAAGAGGACACTAACAAATGGAAACTCATCCCATGCTCTTGGCTAGGAAGAATTAATATCATCAAAATGGCCATTCTGCCCAAAGCAATATACAGATTCGATGCAATCCCTATCAAATTACCAACAGCATTCTTCAATGAACTGGAACACATAGTTCTAAAATTCATATGGAACCATCAAAGACCCCAAATAGCCAAAGTAATCCTGAGAAGGAAGAATAAAGTGGGGGGGATCTCACTCCCCAACTTGAAGCTCTACTACAAAGCCACAGTAATCAAGACAGTTTGGTACTGACACAAGAACAGAGCAACAGACCAATTGAACAGAATAGAGACTCCAAACATATACGGTCAACTAATATTCGATAAAGGGGCCATGGACATATAATGGGGAGATGACAGTCTGTTCAACAGATGGTGCTGGCAAAACTGGACAGCTACATGTAAGAGAATGAAACTGGATCACTGTCTAACCCCATACACAAAAGTAAATTTGAAATGGATCAAAGACTTGAATGTAAGTCATGAAACCATAAAACTCTTAGGAAAAAATATAGGCAAAAATCTTTTAGACATAAACATGAGTGACTTCTTCATGAACATATCTCCCCAGGCAAAGGAAACAAAAGCAAAAATGAGCAAGTGGGACTATATCAAGATGAAAAAATTCTGTACAGGAAGGGACATCATCAATAGAACAAAAAGGTATCCTACAGTATGGGAGAATATATTCATAAATGACAGATCTGATAAATGGCTGACATCTCAAATATATAAAGAGCTCACACACCTCAACAAACAAAAAGCAAATAATCCAATTAAAAAATGGGCTGAGGAGATGAATACACAGTTCTCTAAAGAAGAAATTCACATGGCCAACAGGCACATGAAAAGATGCTCCACATTGCTAATCATCAGAAATGCATATTAAAACCACAATGAGATATCACCTCACACCAGTAAGGATCGCCACCATCCAAAAGACAAACAACAACAAATGTTGGCGAGGTTATGGAGAAAAGGGAACCCTCCTACACTGCTGGTGGGAATGTAAATTAGTTCAACCATTGTGGAAAGCAATATGGAGATTCCTCAAAATGCTCAAAATAGACTTACCATTTGACCCAGGAATTCCACTTCTAGGAATTTACCCTAAGAATGAAGCAGCCCAGTTTGAAAAAGACAGATGCACCCCTATGTTTATCGCTGCACTATTTACAATAGCCAAGAAATGGAAGCAACCTAAGTGTCCATCAGTAGATGAATGGATAAAGAAGATGTGGTACATATACACAATGGAATATTATTCAGCCATAAGAAGAAGACAAATCCTACCATTTGCAACAACATGGATTGAACTAGAGGGTATTATGCTCAGTGAAATAAGCTAGGCAGAGAAAGACAAGTACCAAATGATTTTACTCATATGTGGAGTATAAGAACAAAAACTGAAGGAACAAAATAGCAGCAGAATCACAGAACCCAAGAATGGACTAACAGTTACCAAAGGGAAAGGGACTAAGGAGGATGGGTGGGAAGGGAGGGATAAGGGCAGGGAAAAAGGGGGCATTACAATTAGCATGTGTAGTATTGGAGGGGCATGGGGAGGGCTGTACAACACAGAGAAGACTAGTAGGGATTCTGTAGCATCTTACTATGCTGATGGACAGTGACTGTAATGGGGTTTGTGGGGTGGACTTGGTGAAGGGGGGAGCCTAGTAAACATAATGTTCTTCATGTAATTGTAGATTAATGATACCCAAAAAGAAAAAAAAAAGAGATCCTGGAGAGCTAGCTTGGCTTTCTGCCATTTAAGGATACAAAGAGAAGTGTGGAACCTAGAAGAGGGCCCTCACCTGATCACACTATGCTGGCACCCTGATTTTGGGCTACCAACTTCTAGAACTATGAGAAATAAATGTCTACTATTTATAACCTACCCATTTATGGTATTTTTCTATAGCACCCTGAAAAGACCAAGATGTGCGGTAGAGCTTCCAGGCATAAGAAACATCAGTATGTATCAACTATAATTGAACACTAAAAAAAAAGAAAGAAACATCAATATGAAAGTCCTGAGGTAGGATGGAATATGACTGAGTGTGAAAAACCATGATCTTTTAAGGAAATGACAGAAATCAGTTATAGCTGATCTGCAGAGAATAGTATAAGCTGAGGCAGGAAAGGGAGGAAAAATTCAATTCATGCAGAAATTTACCAGCTATACTATTTTGATCTTTAGCCTAAAAGTAGTAGGTGCATGTTAAGACTTCCAATAATTACTATAGCTATAGTAATTACTGGAGAGGAATGGAGATGATTTGAGATGAACTGGAGAGGAAATGGAAATGACTCAGAAAGACCAGTGGAATGTTAGTGTAGTCATCTAGGTTAGAGATGACTACTGATAGAAGATGAAGAAATGTAGATTAATATTAAGAAAAAAAAACAGTAAGTCTTACTGATGATTTAGACATGTTTGGTGAGGGAGAAAGATTTACACTGATTCCTAAGTTTTAATGTTGGACCTGGGTAGAAGTTGATGGTATTCTTTGAGAAAGGGAACTTTTAACATTATTGCCTCTTCCAAGATTTTCAGTAGTGCTTTCATTATGCCAACAGTTGTTATTGTATTAAAATAAAGATTTGAATCTGTCAGTTTAGCCATACATTTTTCTGCAGAGGAACTGTCTTACTTTTACTACTCACCCACTGGCTCTCCAAAGATGATGGTGAGTTCTATTGTGTCATAAAGAAAGGTGAATATAGCTTGATCATCACTCCACTCAATGACATCCCACTCAGACAAGCTGGAGAGAAGTAAACAAGACAAAAAACATATTTTTTTGAGATAAAGAAAGAGAGGTAAGTTCTGATAACACCCAAAAAGTTTTTGGCAGCTGCTGGGGTTTTTCTAATGGCTTGGGAGACAATATTTTAATGTACAAACTTACACTTTTGAAAGAAAAAAGTATTAACTCAATCTTGAGTTGTATATCAGAGAAAAACCAAGTCCAGGCAATATAAAATGTTAAATATATTAAATTATAATTCCATAGCAATTCCACCTTGTGTACTTTCAGCTTAGTGTTGAGTACACTGACTTTTTTTTGGCTGCACTGTAGTTAAAAAGAGTGATACAGATTTCAAATACATGGCAAATGCTCTGGAAGGTTTAGACAACTACAAAGGCACAAGATAAAACACAAACTAATGACACCTGCCTTTCCTTACCTCAGCTGATCCAGCAGCTCTTCAGTTCTACTTGTTTGTTTTTGTGCAAAGTCTATTTGAGCAAGGGTCTGCTCTTTCTGTACCTCCAGTTCTAAGAGATTTCTGCAAATCACAGCAGAAAGGTAAGGCTGTTATTAGAGAATTCAGACACTATTAAAATTAAAGATTCATGACAAGAAGTCACATGCTAGATGGCTCTCCAATGAGGTGAACAGTGTCCATTTTAGCATTTTTGGTTGTTTTATTTTTTTCTTAAGCATTCATTAAGCTAGTAGTTTGGGTCTATTTTAGGGCAGACCTAATTCAGTGGTTCTCAAATTATGATCCATGAAAATATCCTCAGGGTTCACATGCTCACTAAGATTATTATTAATACTTACATTTTCAATTTGATAATAAAAATAAAGCATAATGAAATAGTTGAAGGGGGTAAATAGGTACAAATTTCCAATTATAAAATAAATAAGGCGAGGAATCAAGATGGTGGCGTGAGAGGTGAGACAGAGAATTCCTCCAAAACCACATATAGTGTGAAAATATAGTTAATACAACTAGCCCTAAAACAGCAACAGGAAAGAAGGCTGCACCAGGCTGCATAGGAACCTCACGAACAGAGCAGAACTCACAAAACAGCATAACATACAAAAGCCTTGACCTGGTGGGACCCAAGCCCTTCCCCCACCTCAGATCATGACCGGAGGAAGAGAAATGGAGTAGGGAAGGCATGGAAGCCTAAGACTGCTGAACACCCAGGCCTGGAGGTCTGCTTTGGAGCACAAACCTACATTGTGTGCTACTCTGGAGGTTGGTGGGGTTGGGGAGCTGAGACAGGTGGAGTGCTTGAGAGACTGAGATTCTGGCCGTTTGTGGAGGACGGGGATCCACATCCGGCTGCTCTGGGACAAAGGAAAGGCAGGCGGTCTGAGAGGCTTCCTAGCAGCGAGAGGGCTGCTGAAGGGGTGGGGTCTGCATGGAGCTTGCTAAGGGGGAGAATGGATAGGTGGTCAAGGTTGTCTGGGTGCACTCTGCCCAGTAGGTTGGGAAGTTTGAGGACCTTCAGGCGCTCCATCCCCCTGGCTGCCTACTCAGCTCCAAGGCCCCCTCCACTGTGAAACACAGCCTGCAGTACCTTCCTCCTGGCCTGCTAGCAAGTGCTTGCACTGAGCTGGTGTCAGGCCAGCCAGAGGGAGGCCTGCCTACAACAGCTACAGAAGCAAAGCACAAAGGCTTACACCTGTGTGCTTAGCCCATTGGCTCTGGCACTGGAGACAGGCACTGCAGCTGGGAATCAGGAAATATCTTTCCTCCCCCCAGGCACCAGCGCTGCTCCCCAGTGACCCCCAACCCCACTCTAGGAGCTGAGCAGCTCCAGAGACTAGAGCTTCTCAGCACCAGAGGGCATCACATAGAATTATGAAATGTCAGAGGAACCTGGTTCAGACCACAATCTCACAAACCCCAGAAAAAGGGCCAAATGAAACTGAACTCACCAATCTTCCTGAAAGAGAGTTCAAAATAAAAATCATAAACATGCTCATGGAGGTACAGAAAAATATTCAAGAACTCAGGGACAAATTTAAGATGGAGATTCAATCATTAAGAAATTTCATATCTGAAATGAAACATACAGTGGAAGGATTTAAAAGCAGATAAGATGTAGTAGAAGAGATGGTAAATGGAATAGAAATTAGAGAAGAGGAATACAAAGAAGCTGAGGCCCAGAGAGAAAAAAGGATCTCTAAAAATGAAAGACTATTGAGAGAACTGTGTGACCAATCCAAAAGGAATAATATCTGCATTATAGGGGTACCAGAAGAAGAAGAAGAAGAGAGAGAAAAAGGGATAGAAATGTCATTGAGGAGGTAATTGCTGAAAACTTCCCCCATCTGAGGAAGGATATAGTTTCTCAAGCCATGGAGGTGCACAGATCTCTTAATACAAGGGACCCAAGGAATAAAACATCAAGATATATAATTAAAATGGCAAAGATCAAGGATAAAGACAGACTTTTAAAAAGCAGCTAGGGAGAGAAAAAAAGATCACATACAAAGGAAAACCCATCAAGCTATCATCAGATTCTTCAACAGAAACCTTACAGGTCAGAAGGGAGTGGCATGATATATCTAATGCAATGAAGCAGAAGGGCCTCAATCCAAGAATACGGTACCTGGCAAGGTTATCATTTAAATCTGAAGGAGGGCTTAAACAATTAACAGATAAGCAAAAGCTGAGAGAATTTACCTCCCACAAACCACCTCTACAGTGCATTTTGTGCATTTTGGAGGGACTCCTACAGATGGAAGTATTCCTAAGGTTAAATAGATGTCACCAGGGGAAATAAAACCACAGCAAAGTAGAACAATTAATTACTAAGCAGATGCAAAATCAAATCAAATACCCCCAAAGTCAATCAAAGGGTAGATAAAGAGTACAGAATATGACACATACCATATAAAGAATCGAGGAGGAAGAAAAAGGAGAAAAAAAAGAACCTTTAGGTTGTGTTTGTAATAGCATATGAAGTGAGTTAAATTAGACTGTTAGATAGTAAGGGAATTATCCTTGAACCTTTGGTAATCACGAATCTAAAGCCTGCAATGGCAATAAGTACATACCTATCGATAATCACTGTAAATGTAAATGGTATGAATGCACCAATCAAAAGACATAGAGTAACTGAATGGATAAAAGAACAAGACCCATCTATATGCGGCCTACAAGAGACTCACTTCAAACCCAAATACATACACTGACTGAAAGTAAAGGGATGGAAAAAGATTTCATGCAACTAATAGGGAGAAAAAAGCAGAAGTTGCAGTACTTGTACCAGAGAAATTAGACTTCAAAACAAAGAAAGTAATAAGAGACAAAGAAGAACATTACATAATGATAAAGGGGTCAGTCCATCAAGAGGATATAACTATTATAAATATATATGCACCCAATACAGAATCACCTACATATGTGAAACAAATACTAACAGAATTAAAGCGGGAAATAGAATGCAGTGCCTTCATTTTTGGAGACTTCAACACACTACTCAGTCCAAAGGACAGATCAGCCAGACAGAAAATAAGTAAAGAGACAGAGGCACTGAACAACGTATTAGAACAGACCGACCTAACGTACATCTACAGAACACTTCATCCAAAAGCAACAGGATACACATTCTTCTAAAGTGGACATGGAACATTTTCAAGAATAGGTCATACACTAGGCCACAAAAAGAGCCTTAGTAAATTCAAAAAGATTGAAATTTACCAACCAGGTTCTCAGATCATAAAGGTATGAAACTAGAAATAAATTACACAAAGAAAATGAAAAAGCCCACAAACACACAGAGGCTTGATAACATGCTCCTAAATAATTAATGGCTGAATGACCAAATAAAAAGAGAGATCAAGCAATGTATGGAGACAAATGACAACAATAATTCAACAACACAGAATCTGTGGGACACAACGAAGGCCTTGCTAAAAGAGGTATATATTGCAATACAGGCCTACCTCAGGAAAGAAGAACAATCCCAAATAAACAGTCTAAATTCACAACTAATGAAGTGAGAAAGGGAAGAACAAATGGGGCCCAGCCAGTAGAAGGAGGGACATAATAAAAATTAAAGAAAAATTGAGAAGAATAAAACAATAGGAAAAAAATCAATGAAAGCAGGAGCTGGTTGTTTGAGAAAATAAACAAAATAGATAACCCCCTAGCCAGACTTACCTAGAAAAAAAGAGAGCCTACACACACATAAACAGTATCAGAAATGAGAAAGGAAAAATCACTATGGACACCACAGAAAGACAAAGAATTATGAGAGAATACTATGAAAAAGTATATGGTAACAAACTAGATAACCTAGAAGAAATGGAACAACTTTCTAGAAAAATACAACTTTCTGAGGCTGACCAAGGAAGAAACAGAAAATCTGAAAAGACCAATTACCAGCAAAGAAATTGAATTGGTAAACAAAAAACTACCTAAGAACAAAATTCCTGAACTAGATGGTTTCACCGCTGAATTTTATCAAACATTTAGTGAAGACCTAATACCCATCCTCCTAAAAGTTTTCCAAAAAGTAGAACAGGAGGGAATACTTCCAAACTCATTCTATGAGGCCAAAATCACTCTAATACCTAAACCAGGCAATAATACCACAGAAATAAGAAAATTACAGACCAATATCCCTGATGAAAATAGATGCAAAAATACTCTACAAAATATTAGCAAACCTAATTTGGCTACCCAGAAAACGAATTAAGATACGGTATGAAGAAGAACTTCCAACATCAACATCCTCTGGAAGAGTCATTCCAGAAGATGATCATCAAAAAACTTCAACAAAGATCCTGGTGCTGTTGCAGTTGTAGCTGCATTCACCCCGCAGGTTCCTGGACTTGCTGTTGGAATGCAGAAGGAGATATCTAAGCTGGCCTGTGCATGCAGTAAAACAACAAATTTGACTGGTTCTATATTGTCAGAACTCAACCAAGAATTAGAAGTGCGAGTTGTAGTGCTTCAAAATCGTGCGACTATAGACTATCTACTGTTAAAAGAACATATGGGAGGTGAACAGTTCCCAGGAATGTGTTCTTTTAATTTTTCTCAAATTATTCAAATTCAGTTAGACAATATCCATTATATTATTGATAAGTTTTCATAAATGCCTAGGGTACCTAACTGGTTTTCTTGGTTTCACTGGATATGACTGGTAATTGTAGGTCTGCTTTTGTTATGCATCTGTACTCCTATTCTGTTAATGTGTGTGCGCAATTTAATTAGTAGTTTGTTAAAACCTATACATGCTTATGTTACTCTACAAGAAGTTATGTCAAAGAAATAATCAATCTTCCCATGTTTTTTTGTCTGCTACTTCTATAGCTTTTCTTCTTCCTCCCTAATTACAGCCCTTTAGTAGAATTTGTGCCTCATATTGAAAATTCCCGAGCATCATAATTCTTCCAAGTGGTAAAGATACCTCAGAACAAAAGCTGGGCATAGAAGCCACAGGGCATAAATCTGCAAAGAAGTAAAAAGCTAATATTTTAAAAAAATATTGCTTCTCTCTCACTTACCAACTTTACATTTCCCTGTATGGCCCCAGAAGATGACTGGTTAGCCAGAGACAGGTATGATTCCTCAAGGGAGGAACAACCTAAAACAGGCATAGTTGCAGGGGGGCCATCAGGTGAGAAATTGGGGATCAACAGAGGTGAGGCTTAGAACCTCACCCCCCTTGTTTTGAGAGAAATCTTCTGCATCCATGGATATTTTGTTGCCTTGTCTAGCTTGAACTAATAGTCTATAGGCACTGACCTGATCATCTACACTTGCCCTCATACAGCACTAAATTATGCTTTCTATCTTTATCTTGCATCATCTACCACTTCAGCATTTTATTTAAAAAAATAAATAAATAAGGGAGAAATGTGGGATTCATATATAAATCAGGTATAAAAATTAAAAAAAATATTAGCAAACTGAATTTAAAAATACATCAAATAGATCATCCATCATGATCAAGTGGGATTCATCCGAGGGATGCAAGGATGGTCCAACATTCAAAAATCCATCAACATCATCCACCACATGAATAAAAAGAAGGACAAAAACCACATGATTATCTCCATAGATGCGGAAAAATCATTGGACAAAATTCAACATCCATTCATGATAAAAACTCTCAACAAAATGGGCATAGAGGGCAAGTACCTCAACATAATAACGACCATACATGATAAACCCACAGCCAACATCATACTGAACAGTGAGAAGCTGAAAGCTTTTCCTCTGAGATTGGGAACAAGACAGGGATGCCCACTCTCCCCACTTTTATTCAACGTAATTCTGGAGGTGTTAACCACAGCAATCAGACAATACAAAGAAATAAAAGGCATCCAGCTTGGCAAGGAAGAAGTCAAACTGTCCCTGTTTGCAGATGACATGATATTGTATATAAAAAACCCTAAAGAATTCACTCCAAAACGAGGAGATCTAATATCTGAATTCAGCAAAGTTGCAGGATACAAAATTAATACACAGAAATCTGTTGCATTCCTATACACTAACAGTGAACTAGCATAAAGAGAAATCTGGAAAATAATTCCATTGAGAATTGCATCAAATAGAATAAAATACCTAGGAACAAACCTAACCAAGGAAGTGAAAGACCTATGCCCTGAAAACTACAAGACATGCATTAGAGAAATTAAAGAAGATACCAATAAGTGGAAACACATCCCGTGCTCATGGATAGGAAGAATTAATATTGTCAAAATGGCCATCCTGCCTAAAGCAATCTACAGATTCAATGCAATCCCTATGAAATTACCTACAGCATTCTTCAATGAACTAGAGAAAATAGTTCTAAAATTCATATGGAATGACAAAAGACCCCGAATAGCCAAAGCAATCCTGAGAAGGAAGAATAAAGCTAGGGGATTATGTTTCCTGACTTTAAGCTCTACTACAAAGCCACAGTAATCAGGACAATTTGGTACTGGCACAAGAACAGACCCATAGACCAATGGAACAGACTAGAGAGCCCAGATATAAACCCAAGCATATATGGTCAATTAATATATGATAAAGGAGCCATGGATATACAGCGGGGAACTGACTGCCTCTTCAACAACTGGTGTTGGCAAAACTGGACAGCTGCCTGAAAGAGAATGAAACTGGATTATTTCCTAACCCCATACACAAAAGCAAACTCAAAATGGATCAAAGACCTGAATGTAAGCCATGAAATCATAAAACTCTTAGAAAAAAACAGGCAAAAACCCCTTGGACTTAAATATGAGCAACTTCTTCATGAACATATCTCCATGGGCAAGGGATACAAAAGCAAAAATGAACAAGTGGGACTATATCAAACTAAAAAGCTTCTGTACAGCAAAGGACACCATCAGTAGAACAAAAAGACATCCTACAGTATGGAAGAACATATTCATAAATGACATATCCGATGGGGGTTGATATCCAAATTATATAAAGAGCTCATGCACCTCAACAAACAAAAAGCAAATAAGCCAATTAAAAAATGGGCAGAGGATCTGAATAGACAGTTCTCCAGAGAAGAAATTCAGATGGCCAACAGGGCCATGAAAAGATGCTCCACATCCCTAATCATCAGAGAAATGCAAATAAAAACCACTATGAGATATCACCTCACACCAGTTAGGTGTGACATCCAGAAGACAAACACAACAAATGTTGGCGAGGATGTGGAGTAAGGGGAACCCTCGTACACTGCTGGTGGGAATGTGAACTAGTTCAACCATTGTGGAAAGCAGTATGGAAGTTCCTCAAAAAACTAAAAATAGAAACACCATTTGACCCAGGAATTCCACTCCTAGGAATTGACCCCAAGAATGCAGGACCCCAGTTTGAAAAAAGACATATGCACCCCTATGTTATCACAGCACTATTTACAATAGCCAAGAAATGCAAGCAACCTAAGTGTCCATCAGTAGATGAATAGATAAAGAAGATGTGGAACATATACACAATGGAATATTATTCAGCCATAAGAAGAAAACAAATCCTACCATTTGCAACAACATGGATGGAGCTAGAGGGTATTATGCTCAATGAAATAAGCCAGGTGGAGAAAGAGAAGTATCAAATGATTTCACTCATCTGTGGAGTATAAGAACAAAGCAAAAACTGAAGGAACAAAACAGCAGCAGACTCACAGAACCCAAGAATGGACTAACAGTTACCAAAGGGAAAGGGATTGGGGAGGATGGGTTGGAAGGAAGAGATAAAGGGGAAAAGGGACATTATGATTAGTACATATAATGTAGAGGGGTGACATGGGAAGGCAGTACAACACAGAGAAAACAAGTAGTGATTCTATAGCATCTTACTACGCTGATGGACAGTGTAATGGTGTATGTGGTGGGGACTTGATAATAGGGGGAGTCTAGTAACCATAATGTTGTTCATGTAACTGTACATTAATGATAGCAAAAAAAAAAAGAATAAATAAATAAGTCATGGGGATCAAAAGTACAGCACAGGGAATATAATCAGTAATACAATAATATTTTAATAACTTTGTAAGTGACAAATAGTGACTATACTTATCATGGTGTTTTGTAATGTATATAAAAAAATATCAGCATAATATAGATCATAAGAATGCCCACCTTAAAACTGAGGCAAGTCATAATTTTGGTGCCTCCATTTGGTTTTGTTTAGTTTATTAGATAGAGCTAAATAGAATTTATGCTTTTGTTAGCAATTTTGCGAACATCAATTTAATTCTAACCAAACATTATCATCTATCAAATTAATGTTGTCAAGAAATTTTATTGGTTTTGTCATTACTTGTATTTGATTTCTTATAGTTAGAAAAGATCCAAAATATAAATCTCACTTTATATTTATTTATTCTTAAGTACAATACAAAAGTACAATACAAAAAGTTTAATGCTAGTTTTATTTTCTTTGAAGGATCCTGGTATTATTCAAGCTTGAGAAATATTGCCTTGGATTAATGTCCTATAAACCGTAAGTACTTTGGAAATATCGTCAACTAAGATGGGTCAGATTCCAAGTGGAGCACAGGCCCTGAGTGAGCCTTAGTTAATACTCATGCCCCCAGTCATATGTGGGAAGTTTCTGAGCCTTGTGAAACCTAGTATATTTTCTAACACTCATACTGAAGGCTGACCTTTGAAGCTCCCCTTCTTCAGTTTTCAGCTGTTCCAAATCTTTGAAGAGAAAAAGAAAAAACAAATCTATCATCATGAACACATTAAAACATTGCTATAGAAATAATCTGTTTTACTGACAATTCTAACTCAATCTCACCTAAATAAACTCAGAACAGAAAGGTTATTTTTTATCATTTATCTTCTTAATTAATTCAGTTACCTTTCTCTGCATCTCTCACTTCAGAATCCCATTCTTCCATAGGATTGTCTTTATCTTCGTCCTCCAAATTCTTAGTTTCTAAGTAAACAATATGCATTAGAATAAGTTAGTCAAAAATAAACAATCAGAGATTAATAGAATAGACCGTTCCAAAATGAAACATTGAGAGTATTTCACAACTACTTCTCTTTCCCCCACCTTTCCTTGCCAATAAAGCACTGAGCTATAATTATAACTTCACACAAATACTTGCTTCTAGTGGCAGATAAGTGAACTCTGAGCCACATGGCAATGATTTCTAATAGCAGCTTCTAAGGGGCCACTTTAAGATGGAAATTGTTTATATATAATTTGCATATATCAAAGTTATTTGTTAGGCAACCCCCCAGACTAAGCAGGAACAGATACACATGTACAAACACCTGTACACATGTTCAAAATTTTTAATTTGTTTTTTAAACACTGGAGCCATCCTTAAAACCCCTCTCCCTCCTCATATTAAAACCAAGTTTAGACTTTTACCTTAAAAACATTTTTTGAAGCTACTTTTTTGATTCACTATCACCAGTTTCCTTAATGTGAGCTGATGTCCTTGCTTAAGCATACCAGTCCAGTAATACTTAACTTCTTACTTTTACTATTGATCTATACAAATCCAATATCTACACTGCAGCCAGTGCTTATCCCCTTTTAAATGATTGCTCACTGTTCTTAGAAAAGGTCAAAATTCCTTAAGAGCTCTCCATGGCCTGGCCTAAAGGAGACATCCTACAGCTTACATCTCTTGACTTTTTCTCAGACCATGTTCCGTTTTGCTTTCTCTCTCTTACAGCCACACTGAATTTCAGACACTTGTACTTTGTATATTCTTTCCTACAGAAGGGCCTCTGCATGAGTTATGCATATTGAATAGTCTGTTCTCCTCTCCTCATTTTAATTCCTACTCATTCTTCAGATCTTAGCTTAAATGTCATCTCCTCAGAAGGAAGCCTCTCCTGACCTGATTAGGTCAAATTTCTGTTTCAGGACCCTATAGCATCATGTGACCTCTCTTCCATGGCACTTACCATAAGGAATCTGCATTTTTTGTTTTGAACCACCATAGTATTCTTAGTGCCCAGCACTGTACATGGTATATAGCAGGCACTCAGTGTATCTGCTCAAGTAATAATGAAGGGACAAGAAAAGAAACAGGGAGCCAGTCAATACTACCTAGAAAGGAAGTGCGGTTATTGTTTTTAAAGATGAGATAAATGAATACATTCAGTTGAGGAGCCAGAAAGGCTGAATATACAAGAGATAAGGGAAAACCAGTGATGTAACATTCCTGAGAAGACAAAAGGGAATGGAATTCAAGGTTTAGGTAGAAAGACTGGTTTTAGGGAAAAGAAAAGAAGAAAGAATGCATATGGCTGTATATAAGTTTGGTTTGTTTGGTAGCAGGAAATTTAGAAGTTCTGGCCTGATGGCTTCTATTTATTTTGTGTGCAGTAGAAAGTAAGGTAATGAACAAAAGAGTGGGGCAACTTGAGGATATGGAATTTATGTAGTGCAGGCAATGTGTACAAGACATTTATTTTGTGCAAAGCATGGTGTGAAGAACTTTGAAGCATATGGAGGAAAATAAAAGCAGATCTTTGCGCCTACAGTTAGTTAAGATAACCTATACAAAAGTGACTATAACTACAAGCAGATGTAATTAACAAAACAGTCATGAGAGCTCAAGGGAGATAGAGATTACTTCCTTTGGTAGAAAACAGGAGGAGAGTTAATAAAGACAAAGTGGTAGGACTGCACAGAAATGACAAGTTTTGGTTGGAATCTAGGGTGTGTAAGGGAGTAATAGGAAATCATGTAAAAAAGGAAGATCTGAAAATGACTGTAGAGAATGTTAAATGTCAGGCTCAGAATTTTGGACTTTATAATAAATGGAAAGGCAATGGCCACTCTCACCACTTTTATTCAACATAGTACTGGAGGTCCTAGCCATGGCAATCAGACAACACAAAGAGATAAAAGGCATCCAGATTGGTAAGGAAGAAGTTAAACTCTATTTGCAGATGACATGATATTATACATAGAAAAGCCTAAAGAATCCATCAAAAAACTACTAGAACTAATAACTGAATTCAACAAAGTTGCAGGATACAAAACTAATACAGAGAAATCTGTTGCATTCCTATACACTAACAACAAACTAGCAGAAAGAGAAATCAGGAAAACAATTCCATTTACAATTAGATAAAAAAGAATAAAATACCTAGGAATAAACCTAACCAAGGAAGTGAAAGACCTTTACTCTGAAAACTACAAGACACTCATGAAAGAAATTAAAGAAGACACCAATAAATGGAAATCTATCCCAAGCTCAAGGATAGGAAGGATTAATATTGTCAAAATGGCCGTCATGCCCAAAGCAATTTTCAGATTCAATGCAATCTGTATTAAAATACCAACAGCATTCCTCAATGAACTAGAACAAATAGTTCTAAAATTCATATGGAACCACAGAGGACGCTGAATATCCAAAGCAATCCTGAGAAAAAAGAACAAAGCTGGGGGGATTATACTCCCTGACTTCAAGCTGTACTACAATGCTACAGTAATCAAAACAATTTGATACTGGCACAAGAACAGACCCAAATAGATAATGGAATAGAATAGAGAGCCCAGATATAAACCCATGTGTATAGGGTCTATTAATATATGATAAAGGAGCCATGGATATACAATAGGGAAATGACAGTCTCTCTAACAACTGGTGTTGGCAAAACTAGACAGTTATACATAAGAGAATGAAACTTGATAATGGTCTAACTCCATATACAAAAGTAAACTTGAAATGGCTCAAAGACTTGAATGTAAGTCATGAAACCATAAAACTCTTAGAAGAAAACACAGGCAAAAATCTCTTGACTATAAACATGAGCAATTTTTTCCTGGACACATCTCCTTGGGCAAGGGAAACAAAATAAAAAATAAACAAGTGGGACTACATCCAACTAAAAAGCTTCTATATAGCAAAGGACACCATCAGTAGAACAAAAAGCTATCCTACAATATGGGAGAATATATTTGTAAGTGACTCATCTGATAAGGGGTTAATATCCAAAATACAAAAGAAACTCATGCCTCAACACCCAAAAAACAAATAGCCTGATTAAAAAATGGGTAGATGAACTGAACAGACATTTCTCCAAAGAAATACAGATGGCCAATAAGCACATGAAAAGATGCTCCACACTGCTCATCATCAGGGAAATTAAAATCAAAACCACAATGAGATATCACCTCACACCAGTTAGAATAGCCACTATCCAAAAGACAAGACACAACAAATGCTGGTGAGGATGTGGAGAAACAGAAACCCTCCTGCACTGTTGATGGGACTTCAACTTGGTGCAACAAATGTGGAAAGCAGTATGGAGGTTCCTCAAAAAACTTCAAATAGAAATACCATTTGACCTAGTAATTCTACTCTTAGGAATTTACCCAAAGAAAACTAGATCCCTGATTCAAAAAGACATATGTACCCCTATGTTTATTGCTGTACTGTTTGCAATAGCCAAGACACGGAAGCAACCTAAGTGTCCATTAATAGATGAATGGATAAAGAAGATGTGTTACATATACACAATGAAATATTATTCAGACATAAAAAGACAGAAATCCTGCTATTTGCAACAATGTGGATGGGTCTAGAGGGTATTATGCTCAGTGAAGTAAGTCAGGTGGAGAAGGACAAATACCATATGATTTTCCTTATTTGTGGAATTTAAAAACAAAGCAAAATCAAATGAATAAAACAGCAGTAGACTCACAGACACTGAGAGGTGACTAGTGATTACCATGGAGGAGGGGTTTGGGTAGGGTGGGGAGGGTAAGGAGGGCAAAGGGGATAAAGGGGCACAAAAATTCTCAATCATAATATAAGTTGGTCACAGCGATACTACTATAGCATGGAGAATATAGTCAGTGATTCTGTAACATCTATTTTTACAGATAGTAACTACACTAGAAGGGATGAGGATTTAATAATACGGGTAACTGTTGAACCACTGTGTTAAACCAATATAAGATGTATATCAATGATATTTCAATAAAAAAAAAAGAGAGAAGCTAAAGATGTCTTCACCCAAAGTGATTATAAGCTACTTACAGGCAAAATCTGTGTATATAGTATCTGTTTTTTCTGGTGCTAAGCACAGTGTCCAGCATGGAGTAGGTAATCAACAAATGCTTGATGAATTTAACCGGATTTGGGAATCATTCATATAAACACAATTGTTATGGCAGATGAAAGCATTAGAGGGAAGAATACAGAAGTGAGTAGATGATAAAATCTAAATGCCTACATAAGACGTTAAATAGAGGCCAACACAGAAATAAAAGGAAAAGCCAGGAGAAAACAGAATAGGGTCAGAAGAGTGCAATATCACAGAAGTTCAGAGAGATCAAAGTTTCAGGAAGAAAAGAATAATCAGCAGTATCAAATGCTGAAAGAGGTCAAGATGGGGAAGGACTGAGAGCTACCAAATTTGATGATTATGTGGAATTCAGTGATCTTTGAGAAAGCAGTTTTAGGACAATACTAACAAGTTAGTATTATGAGGTTAAACTGAGAGAACAGATAATTTTCAAATGGAGATAAATTCATCAAGATTATGGTTTAGGTTATGAAGAGCTTTCCAGAGAGACTAACTATCTTGGGCTTCCCTTGTTTATAGTGTTTTGGATGACCACACTAAAAGGGCTTTAATATGCTCTAATTTAATGTCTCAAGTTGCTGATAAAGGTTTCAAGCACAGTGATACCAACATCTGTACTGTAGAGAAGCATTTAGATAAAATTAAATTTCTTTTGGAAAAGTGTTTAAAATACTTACCTATTTCCACCTCAGTTAGACAGTTATCAATCTTCTTAAGTATGTTGTCCATCTCATCTATCCTTATCTGAAGTTTTTCTCTCTCATTCTAAACACAAAATATTATAGACGGTCAATTTGAAACCCCCAAACAAAACATTGTAACATTATGAATGGTTCAAACTGGTGGTTTAACTGCTATGCCTAAATTATGAACGGGTAAATCTTAAAATAAAAGTCACAGCTTCAAGTCTGGACATAAAGTTTTTAAAAATACATACACAACAGATTAATATAAATTCATTCTTTGTACTTTCCTTTATTCTAGCATTTCCATGTAATATAAGATGTTAATATATATTGCTTAAAAGATGTTCTATTGTCAAATAAATACAGGGAACATTGGCCAAATAGAATTAGAGAATTTTTTTCTTCTTAGACTTAAAAAAAAGTCTGGCTTTAGACTACGCTACTATATTTCTCCAAAAAGGGGATACGACATGTAGCATATCCCTAACTTACACCAACAGGCAGCTTTTTTATAAAAAGCCTTTCTGAAAGAAGGATCATTTTGGAAAATGCTACTTTAAATACATATACATACATCACTACTGAGTATAGACTATGAGGAAGATACCACTACAGCATAGTCCTTAGCAATAGAAAATCAGGATTCTACATTGTTGTATTTCAATATGCATAATAGATAACAAATATGAGATGAGATATAGGCCTGTATTAGTAATTATATTCTAGAATTACTCAAGATTTCAGGATTTGCCACTTTTGATAAATTGAACTCCACCTCTTATGAAGAATATTAAGTTTTTGTCCAATTCTCATTCACATATCTCCTAAGGGACATTTTTCATATTCTATAACCACTATAGTTTTAATAGATCTTTCTTTCTATGCTATTAACTGTCTCAAATTACCTGAGCTGACTGCACCAGCTTGCTGTAGAGAGCCACTTTTCCTTGGTGAGTGAAGACTTTAGTCATCTTGGTAAAACCTGATTTTATTTTGTTCAGGTAAATTCCAAAGGCCTTCAGCTGTAAAGAAAAATTAAAGGCAACACTGCACTAAAACAAATGATTTAGAAAAGGCAAATGTTCTGGTAAGGCTGGTTCAGCTGCTATGTGCTAAGCTTGCCCATCCTAGACTGATGGCACAGCACTTCTCATTTGCAAATTTAATTCCATTTAATAGTTTGAGAACAGAACCAAAGATTTCAATTTTGATTCCTGTTTTTAATTCACATATCCATATTATAAATTAGAAAATGATAGCCTCTAGTTAACAGAACTCCCTTTTAACACACTAGAGCACATAAAAAATGAGTTACTTATTTATCAGTTAAAGAAAATCTTTTCTTCATCTAAATCAAAGTGAAAGGCAAACAAGGGAACTAAATAAACTTCGAATATATTTCAATATTGAATTGATCGTTTCAGATTTGAAAAGATTACATATTAATAATTGTTACAATTAAAACTTTGGAAAAATATAACACCTGAGAAGTTATAGAACTCATTGCCAATTACCAATTAACAGTTACTTATTTCACAATAAACATTGTTCAGAATGTCTATACTGATTCCCATTCAGAAAATGAGACAAGAGTACCTCCTCATCAGAGCAGTGTCTCATTTTTTCCCACAGATTTCTATTTACATCAGTCAACAGTTTATCTTGGTTCAATGTAGAAAGCTTTAATCTAAAATATAGAAAAGTTAATTAGCACAGGGTCGGAAGTCAGCTAACTCAGATATACAGGCATAATTAATTTATTTCTTCCTAGTTCTTTTCCACATAAAGAGGGAATTCACTCAAGAATAGCAGCCAGCTTGATTACTTCAATAGAATAGTTCAAGAATGTTATGACTCAAAAAAACTTCCCTCACAAACAGAATTTTGTACCTCATCTCAATGTATCAACTTTTTCCAACATGAAAATATGTTGCTTACAAGAATCCTAAAGGCCTATCAATGCGTAATTGTTATGAAGTTTTAAGTAAATGTTGCCAATTCAGTTAAGTCTTACCTCACCTTTATAGAATAGAATTTATAACAGTAGCAAAGTTATATATTAGTCTCCTGTTAACAAGCAGAAAGAAATACATTTTTATCAAGAGTTAGAAGATACTATACAAAGGCACACAGCTGTAAAATCAAATAGTAGGAGACACCCAACTCTTTTAAACAACATGAAGATAGAAACTTGCCGGTCTTGTTCAGTGATGAATCCCGGTACTTAATATAGTGGCTGGCACAAAGTAGATGCTGAGTATGTATTTGTTGAATGAACAAGCTACAATCAGACAAATCTGCAGTATAGCTGATTTAACAACATCTTAAATTTCTAGTTTTAGAACTACATAATTCTTAAAACATCATTTATGTTTGTTGGATTGGTTTCAGTTAAGTTGGGTAGTTCTAGGTAAGTATGATATAAACATTATTTTGGGTTACAAGCCCTGATTTACCACAGGTATCTAGTATACCTAATTTGCAAATTGGTCTACACAATTTACATATACTAAAGCACTTAGCTATCGTATGGGTAAAACCATGTTCTTTTATACATGCAAATCAAGGACAAATGTGATAAAATTATAAACCAAAGGCAATTTTGATTTTAGGCACCAAATATAAATATCTAAAGTGTACTATCTTCTTTTGAAAATGTTCTTTTGCAATGAATTTATGATATCATAATCTAATAATATATATTAAGGACCTACTGTTTGCTAAAAATGGCATAAAAACATTTTATATACACTATTTTTACTGCTCTTTTCTACTTTACTTTCTATTTATTATTATTACCTTCAAAGTATGGATTTGGAAACAAAGGTTAAATAACTTATTTAGTGTTGTAGCCAGGACTGATTTTTAATCTGTTTCACTACAAAGCTGAAACTCCTACATAACAAATCACAGCACCAATTAATGCAATCAACTTTTTCCTATACCAGTGTTATTCTAATCAAAACCTTACCACACAGATTATGAATCCATCCAACAAAATACACACAAAAAAATGAAAGCTTTCATACTCTTCAATCTTTTGGCGAAGAACCCCACAATCTTCTCTATAAATCTGTATCTTGGGTCGGTAAACATATTGACTTAACATCAGGTCTTCTGGAGTAGGTGATGTGTTTATAGTAAACTGAAAAAAAAAGTCAGTCCCTCAAAACTGGTGTTTTAAGGACAAAACCATATTCAAGAACTGTTTCAATTTTCAGAGCTTATTTTAAAAAGTTCTACAAATAAAAATTTGAATATTAAATTCATACACCTGGTAAAGTAGTAGTTGGAATTTGAATTCAAGTTTCTGACAGCAAAGTATATTTCACACAGATGTTTAGTGGAATTGTGGATGTTCCACTAGTATGAGATTGAAAGTGGTTTGAAAATGGCTATGCATTATTTGTCAAGTATACCTCAATAAAGCTGAAAAAAAAATGGCTATGCATTATTTTAAGAAATTCCAGATCTAAAAATTCTAATTTACCAGGAAGCCCTTCACTAAAAGAAAAGAGATGTCAGTTTCATAGATTAAGAAAGAAAAGAGATGTCAGTTTCACAGATAATCGTTTTCTATTTCTGTTCTCTAGCCCTAATCCTTACTTGTATCCCAGGTTGAACTCAAACTTTTCCAGCATTGGTAAGATAAAGCAGAAAAAATTTGTTTTTTTAAAGAATGTCTTACAGCTCTAATCCAGTGACTTTTGCTGTCCTTGATGCAATATTGAAAAAGCCAAGTCAGTTCCTTACACCACACTACATATAAAAACAAAACAAAACCTCACAACTGTCCACTTTTCATAGGCAGTATGGCACAGAGTAAGTCATTTTGCCACTCTCAGATTTGGTCTCCTCATCTATAAAATGGGCATAATATTGACCAGTGTCTTAAGATTATAGTAAAAATTTCTTTAAAAAGATACCCAAGCCCAGGGTCTGCTAAAGTAATCTAAGAAATGTTATCGTCCTCTCATTCTCCCCTTTTAGTTGATAATTAAAAGGAAGTAACTGAATGAAATTTTAACTTCCTTCTTCTCCCCTTATACGTCTTCTAGCAGATGTGCTAAGAAAGTATAAAGTTAAGTGTCAAAAGCAATTATAATTGAACTTGACTAATTTCTAAAAAGTATTTTTAAGGCTAGATTTATTAATAAAAATCAAAATGCTATGTATGCACTGGCTCAAAAAGAAATGGCAACGCTAGAACCCAGATCATGTCTTCTAAACACTGTTTTCTCACTCAAAGAAATCAGGCCTCCTTGAGAAAATGGCTAATTGCCTTCATAAAGGAGCCAAATACCTGAAGGAATATTTCTCTTTACAGAAGAATTTGGACAATTAATCACAAAGGAATGATAGAATTAGTTTACAACCACTACTACTTTACAATTCCTAATGAATTACTAGATGTATATAATGATCATTAATGGCTGCCTATACATCACATCATCACCAGACATTATCTATCTCCTGACGGAAGTACAACTATAAAGTAAACTTGAAAAAAAACACCTTGAATACGACAGAGCCTCTGCCACTTTACAGAAATTAAACAGGGCAGAGAGGAACACATTAAAATGGACGTCTGGGTATGCACAACTGGCAAAATCCATACTACAGGAAAAATCTTGTTTCTTTATTTAAAAAAAAGATGGAGAGAGACAGAGAGAGATGGAAAGGGACCTTATAGTTTAAAAGACAATTAGGAGTGACATATAAACCAATTATAATGTGTGGACCTCTTTTGGGCCTCAATTTAACAAACTGGAAAACAACACATAAAGCAATCAGGGAAATATAAATACTGACTGAATAATTATTTTTTAAGGTATGATTATGGTATTTGGAAGAGTTCTTAACATAAAGCAATCAGGGAAATATAAATACTGACTGAATAATTATTTTTTAAGGTATGATTATGGTATTTGGAAGAGTTCTTAACTGAAATACTTATGAATTGAGACAGCCTGGGATTTGCTTCAACATAACAGGGGTGGGGAGGTAGGGAAATACAGACACAAAACAAGAATTGGTCATTTTTGAAGTTTGGTGATAGATACATGAGGAGTTCACTAAGCTACTGTCTATTTTTGTATGTTTGAAATTTTCTATATTAATATTTTTTTTAAAGGGTAGGTTTCCTCTTCAACCTTCATAAACACAAAGTGAAACACAGGACCCATGTTCCCAGAGATCCAGGAATGCAAGGGTATGAGGCTCATGCACTTGGGGTACACACTGAATGCAATCACCCATGCTGTATGAAATAGACAGGTTAATTTGATGCACCCAGAGCCCAAGACCACATACATAAGCCACTCTCTTTGCTTGACTTATCTTTCGATTAAGTGTCCAATTCACGCACAATTAGCTTGTGGGTATTTCAGGCTGGTAGGACACCTGCAGTAGTTCCTCAACCTCATAAGTTACAGTACTTCATCCAGAGCCACTTCATGGGCATGCAGGGTGTCATGGAGCATCACAGCAGCACCTTTTGCTAGTGCTGCCTGCTGAGCCTCTACGACTACACATGTACATGGGTGCTGTACAAGTGTCTTTGAGGGCTAGCACACATCTCCCCACCTGCCTCAAGAACACTCTTCCAGTTCCACCCTAAGAGGGACTCACAGTCATCTAAGTCCTGCAACAGATGCCCATAGCTGGGAACCTCATTTTCCATGGTCCATATGTACTCCATCTTTAGGCCTTTCCCTAATTTAGGATTTTTAAATTTCTTTCCTGAGATAGCATGAATTCTCTTTCTGTCTTGGTGGGTTTGTTCCCAGATCTATTTCCCTAACACTGGCCTCCCCTGAGAGGAAAGGGTAAGATTCATAACCTCAACAGTTAGCTCCTGAGATATCATCTCCTTTTTTCACCCTGCCAGCATCCTCTCTGCTCCTATCCTTCCCTTTGGCTCTCCTCTGCTTTCTCCTGGTCCACTGATACTTTCTGCTTTTCCTACGAAAAAGGTGTACTCTGGGTGTACACCTAGACTCCTTTCAACTTCTCATCTACAGCTGAGGCAAGAGGATTCTAGAGGGAAGGGACAGCTATGGTGTATAAGAATAGTGAGGTGGGAGACCCAAAAGATGTGTGCCCATCTTCCCAGTTTCCATATTTGACTTACTTTTCCCATTTAGATATACAATACTCCTGGAATGTATTTTCTTTTAAACAGTTTTATTGAGACTGAATTCACACATCATATAATTAATTGATTTAAGTGTACAATTAAATGATTTCTTAAAAGTGTATTCAGGGCTCTGCAACCACTGACCACAATCTAAGTTTAGAGCATTTTCACCTCCACTAAAAGAAGATGAAATAGCCACCATTCTCCTCCATCCCCATCCCAGTCCCAAGTATCCACTAATTAGTTCACTTTTTGGCTATAAGGAATAACATTCATGTACAAGTTTTGTGTGCATGCATGTACTGAATTCTCATGGGTATACACCTAAAAGTGGAACTGATTGATCATGTTTCATGTTTAACTTTTTTAAAATTCATTTTGTTATCATTAATCTACAATTACATGAAAAACATTATGTTTACTAGACTTCCCCCTTCACCAAGTCCCCCCCCACAAACCCCATTACAGTCACTGTCAATCAGAGTAGTAAGATGCTGTAGAATCACTACTTGTCTTCTCTGTGTTGCACAGCCCTCCCTATGCCCCCCCACCACATTATACATGCTAATCAAAAGATCCCCTTTCTTTTTCCCCACCCTTATCCCTCTCTTCCCATCCATCCTCCTCAGTCCCTTTCCCTTTGGCAACTGTTAGTCCATTCTTGGGTTCTGTGATTCTGCTGCTGCTTTGTTCTTCAGTTTTTATTTGTTCTTATACTCCATATACAAGTGAAATCATTTGGTACTTGTCTGTCTCATCCTGGCTTATTTCACTGAGCATAATACCCTGTAGCTCCACCCATGTTGTTGCAAATGGTAGGATTTGTTTTCTTCTAATGGCTGAATAATATTCCATTGTGTACATGTACTACATCTTCTTTATCCATTCATCTACTGATGGACACTTAGGTTGCTTCCATTTCTTGGCTATTGTAAATAGTGCAGCAATAAACATAGCGGTGCATCTGTCTTTTTCAAACTGGGCTCCTGCATTCTTAGGGTAAATTCCTAGAAGTGGAATTCCTGGGTCAAATGGTCTTTCTATTTTGACCTTTTTGAGGAACCTCAATACTGCTTTCCACAATGGTCGAACTAATTTACATTCCCACCAGCAGTGTAGGAGGGTTCCCCTTTCTCCACAATCTCGCTAACATTTGTTGTTTGGATGGTGGTGATCCTTACTGGTGTGAGGTGATATTTCATTGTGGTTTTAATTTGCATTTCTCTGATGACTAGCGATGTGGAGCATCTTTTCATGTGTCTGTTGGCCATGTGAATTTCTTCCTTGGAGAACTGTCTGTTCAGCTCCTCTGCCCATATTTTAATTGGATTGTTTTGCTTTTTGTTTGTTGAGGTGTGTGAGCTCTTTATATATTTTGAATGTCAAGCCTTTATTGGGTCTGTCATTTATGAATATATTCTCCCATACTGTAGGGTATCTTTTTGTTCTATTGACGGTGTCCTTTGCTGTACAGAATCTTTCCAGCTTGATATAGTCCCACTTGTTCATTTTTGCTTTTGTTTCCCTTGCCCAGGGAGATATGTTCATGAAGAAGTCACTCATGTTTATGTCCAAGAGAGTTTTGCCTATGTTTTTTTCTAAGAGTTTTATGGTTTCATGACTTACATTCAGGTCTTTGATCCATTTCGAATTCACTTTTGTGTATGGGGTTAGACAGTGATCCAGTCTCTTACATGTAGCTGTCCAGTTTTGCCAGCACCATCTGTTGAAGAGACTGTCATTTTCCCATTGCATGTCCATGGCTCCTTTATCATATATTATTTGACCATATATGTTTGGGTTAATGTCTGGAGTTCCTATTCTGGTCCACTGGTCTGTGGCTCTGTTCTTGTGCCAGTACCAAACTGTCTTGATTACTGTGGCTTTGTAGTAGAGCTTCAAGTTGGGGAGTGAGATCCCCCCACTTTATTCTTCCTTCTCAGGATTACTTTGGCTATTTGGGGTCTTTGATGGTTCCATATGAATTTTAGAACTATGTGTTCCAGTTCATTGAAGAATGCTGTTGGTAATTTGATAGGGATTGCATCGAATCTGTATATTGCTTTGGGCAGAATGGCCATTTTGACGATATTAATTCTTCCTAGCCAAGAGCATGGGATGAGTTTCCGTTTGTTAGTGTCCTCTCTAATTTCGCTTAAAAGTGTCTTATAGTTTTCAGGGTATAGGTCTTTCACTTCCTTGGTTAGGTTTATTCCTAAGTATTCTATTCTTTTTGGTGCAATTGTGAATGGAATTGTTTTCCTGATTTCTCTTTCTATTAGTTCATTGTTAGTGTATAGGAAAGCCACAGATTTCTGTGTGTTAATTTTGTATCCTGCAACTTTGCTGAATTCTGATATTAGTTCTAGTAGTTTTGGAGTGAATTCTTTAGGGTTTTTTATGTACAATATTATGTCATCTGCAAATAGTGACAGTTTAACTTCTTCTTTACCAATTTGAATTCCTTGTATTTCTTTGTTTTGTCTAATTGCCGTGGCTAGGACCTCCAGTACTATGTTGAATAACAGTGGGGAGAGTAGGCATCCCTTTCTTGTTCCCAATCTCAGGAAAAGCTGTCAGCTTCTCGCTGTTCAGTATAATGTTGGTTGTGGGTTTATCATATATGGCTTTTATTATGTTGAGGTACTTGCCCTCTATGCCCATTTTGTTGAGAGTTTTTCTCATGAATAGATGTTGAATTTTGTTGAATGCCTTTTCAGCATCTATGGAGATGATCATGTGGTTTTTGTCCTTCTTTTTGTTGATGTGGTGGATGATGTTGATGAATTTTCGATTATTGTACCATCCTTGCATCCCTGGGATGAATCCCACTTGGTCATGGTGTATGATCCTCTTGATGTATTTTTGAATTCAGTTTGCTAATAATATTTTGTTGCTAATAATATTTTTGCATCTACGTTCATCAGGGATATTGGTCTGTAATTTTCCTTTTTGGTGGGGTTTTTGCCTGGTTTTGGTATTAGGGTGATGTTGGCTTCATAGAATGAGTTTAGGAGCATTCCCTCCTCTTCTATTTTTTGGAAAATGTTAAGGAGAATGCGTGTTATGTCTTCTCTGTATGTCTGATAAAATTCTGAGGTAAATCCATCTGGCCCGGGGGTTTTGTTCTTGGGTAGTTTTTTTATTACCGCTTCAATTTCTTTGCTGATAATTGTTTTGTTTAGATTTTTCTGTTTCTTCCTTGGTCAGCCTTGGAAGGTTGTATTTTTCTAGGAATTTGTCCATTTCTTCTAAGTTTTCCAGCTTGTTAGCATGTAGGTTTTCATAGTATTCTCTAATAATTCTTTGTATTTCTGTGGGGTCCGTTGTGATGTTTCCTTACTCATTTCTGATTCTGTTGATCTGTGTTGATTCTCTTTTTCTCTTAATAAGTCTGGCTAATCAATTTTGTTTATTTTCTCAAGGAACCAGCTCTTGGTTTCATGGATTTTTTTCAATTGTTTTATTCTTCTCAATTGTATTTATTTCTTCTCTGATCTTTATTATGTCCCTCCTTCTCCTGAGTTCAGGCCTCATTTGTTCTTCTTTTTCCAAATTCGATAATTGTGACGGTAGAATATTCATTTGGATTTGTTCTTCCTTCTTTAAATATGCCTGGATTGCTATGTACTTTCCTCTTAAGACTGCTTTTGCTGTGTCGCACAGAAGTTGGGGCTTTGTGTTGTCATTGTTATTTGTTTTCATATATTGCTTGATCTCTATTTTAATTTGGTTGTTGATCCATTGATTATTTAGGAGCATGTTTTTAAGCCTCCATGTGTTTGTGGGTCTTTTTGCTTTCTTCGTACGATTTAGTTCCAGTTTTATACCTTTGTGGTCTGAAAAGTTGGTTGGTAGAATCTTTTGGAATTTACTGAGGCTCTTTTTGTGGCCTAGTATGTGGTCTATTCTGGAGAATGTTCCTTGTGCACTTGAGAAGAATGTGTATCCTGTTGCTTTTGGATGTAGAATTCTATAGATGACTATTAGATCCATCTGTTCTAGTGTGCTGTTCAGTGCCTCTGTGTCGTTACTTATTTTCTATCTGGTGGATCTGTCCTTTGGAGTGAATGGTGTGTTGAAGTCTCCTAAAATGAATGCATTGCATTCTATTTCCTCCTTTAGTTCTGTTAGTATTTGTTTCACATATGCTGATGCTCCTGTGTTGGGTGCATATACATTTATAATGGTTATATCCTCTTATTGGACTGACCCTTTTATCATTATGCAATGTCCTTCTTTATCTATTGTTACTTTATTTTTTTTGAAGTCTATTTAGTCTGATACTAGTATTGCAACACCTGCTTTTTTCTCCCTGTTGTTTGCATGAAATATCTTCTTCCATCCCTTGACTTTTAGCCTGTGCATGTCTTTGGGTTTGAGGTCTCTTGTAAGCAGCATATAGATGGGTCTTGTTTTTTTATCCATTCAATGACTCTCTGTCTTTTGATTGGTGCGTTCAGTCCATTTATATTTAGGGTGATTATCGATAGGTATGTACTTATTGCCATTGCAGGCTTTAGATTCGTGGTTACCAAAGGTTCAAGATTAATTTCCTTACTATCTAAGAGTCTAACTTAACTCACTTAGTATGCTGTTACAAACACAATCTAAAGGTTCTTTTCTATTTCTCCTCCTTTTTCTTCCTCCTTCATTCTTTATATATTAAGTATCAAATTCTGTACTTTTTGTCTATCCCTTGATTGACTTTGGGGATAATTAATTTAATTTTGCATTTGCTTCGTAATTACCTGTTCTACTTTCTTTACTGTGGTTTTATTACCTCTGGTCACAGCTATTCAACCTTAGGAACACTTCCATCTATAGCAGTCCCTCAAAAATAGACTGTAGGGATGGTTTGTGGGAGGCAAATTCTCTCAGCTTTTGCTTATCTGGAAATTGTTTAATCCCTCCTTCAAATTTAAATGATAATCTTGCTGGATAAAGTAATCTTGGTTCTAGGCCCTTCTTCTTCATGGCATTAAATATATCATGCCACTCCCTTCTGGCCTATAAGGTTTCTGCTGAGAAGTCTGATGTTAGCCTGATGGGCTGTCCTTTGTATGTGATCTTATTTCTGTCTCTGCCTGCTTTTAACAGTCTGTCCTTATCCTTGATCTTTTCCATTTTAATTACTATGTGTCTTGGTGTTGTCTTCCTTGGGTCCCTTGTGTTGGGAGATCTGTGGATCTGCATGGCCAGATTGGTGAAGTTTTCAGCAACTACCTACTCAAAGACACTTTCTATCCCTTTCTCTCTCTCTTCTTCTTCTGGTATCCCTATAATGCAAATATTGCTCCATTTGGATTGGTCACACAGTTCTCTCAATATTCTTTCATTCTTAGAGATCCTTTTTTCTCTCTGTGCTTCAGCTTCTTTGTATTTGTATTTCTCTTCTCTAGTTTGTGTTTCACTTATCGTCTCCTCCACCGTATCCAACCTGCTTTAATACCCTCCATCATGCTCTTGAATGATTGGATCTCCGACCTGAATTAGTTCCTGAGTTCTTGGATGTCTTTCCATACCTCCATTAGCATGTTGATGATTTTTATTTTGAACTCCCTTTTAGGAAGAGTCACGAGATCCATATCATTTAAATCTTTCTCGGGAGTTGTATTAATAATTTTACTCTGGACCAGGTTTCTTTGGTGTTTCATATTTGTATATGGCGCCCTCTAGTGTCCAGAAGCTCAATTTTGGAGCTGCTCAGCTCCTGAAGCAATGTTGGAGGTGGTATTGGTGCCTGGGGGAAGGAAAGAGCTGTTCCCTGCTTCCTAGATGCTGTGCCTGTCTCCACTGCCTGAACCAGTGGGCCGAGCACACAGGTATAGCTTTTGTCTCAGGGCTGCCAGATATGGATCCCTGCTTTCCACAAGCAGCCAGAATCCCAGTCTCTCCAGGAACTCCGCCTGTCCCAGCTTTCCAACTCTGTAATCAGAAGAATATGATGAAAGCACCATGAAATGTAGGTTTGTGCTTCCAGCGCAGATCTCCAGAGCTAGTTATTCAGCAGTCCCAAGCCTTCCACTCCTTCCCTGCTCAGTTTCTCTTCCTCCCGCTGGTGAGCTGGGGTCGGGGAAGGGCTTGGGTCCCGCAGAGCCACAGCTCTGGTACGTGACCCCATTCAGTGAGGTCTGCTCTTTTCTCCAGGTGTATGCAGTCTGGTGCTGTCCTCTTTCCTGTTGCTTTCTCAGGATTAGTTGCGCCAACTCTATTTTCTAATTGTATCCAGTTTTAGGAGGAAGCCTCTGTCTCTCCTCTCACACCACCATCTTTAATCCCCTCTTCATGTTTAACTTTTTGAGGAACTGCAAACTGTTTTCCAAAGTGGCTGCACCATTTTACATTCTCACCAATAACATATGAAGATTCCAATTTCTCCACTTCCTTGTCAACACTTGTTTTTTATTGTCTTTTTAATTACAGCCATCCTAGTGGATATGAATAATTCATTGCGGTTTTAATATTCATTTCCTTAATGACTAATGATGCTGAACATGCTTTCTTGTGATAATTGGCAATTTGCATACCTTCTTTGGAGAAATGTCTATTCAGATCCTTTTGACTTTTTTAATTGGGTTGTCTTTTTATTATTTAGTTGCAAGAGTTCTTAATATATTTTGAATACAAGGGTCTTATAAGATACGTGATTTGTAAATGTTTTCTGCCATTCTGTTGGTTGTCTTTTTACTTTCTTCATAATACCATTTAAAGCACTTAAGTTTTTATTTGATGAAGTCCAAGTTTAACTTTGTCACTTGTGTTTTTGGTGTACAGAATTGATCTTTGTGTATAGTGTGAAGTACAGGTAAGGTTCTTTTTTTCCCTGTGGATATCCAACCGATAAAAACACCATGTATAAAAAGACTACTGTTCTATAGGGTCATCTTTGTAATAATCCAAATGTCCATATATGTATGGGTCTGTTATTTAAAAGTTAGATAGGACTCATCTGGTCCTTGTGACAATTTTAATGGTAAATTGTAAAATAAAAATTTTGTGGTAGTTACTGAAAGTTTTCCAGTTCTTGGGTTAATTTTGATAATTTATATTTTGTTAATAATATCCAGGGTTTTTAGAGGGTATTATGCTCAGTGAAATAAGCCAGGCAGAGAAAGACAAGTATCAAATGATTTCACTCATCTGTGGAGTATAAGAACAAAGAAAAAAACTGAAGAACAAAACAGCAGCAGACTCAGAGAATCCAAGAATGGACTAACAGTTACCAAAGGGAAAGGGATTGGGGAGGTTGTGAGGGAAGGGAGGGATAAGGGGAAAAAAGGGGCATTACGATTAGCATCCATAATGTGGGGGTGGGCACGGCACGGGGAAGGCAGTATAACACAGAGAAGACAAGTAGTGATTCTACAGCATCTTACTACGCTGATGGACAGTGACTGTAATGGTGTATGTGGTGGGGACTTGATAATAGGGGGAGTCTAGTAACTATAATGTTGCTCATGTAATTAACTGTACATTAATGATACCAAAAAAGAAAAAAAAGGAATAGCTGTTTTAAAATTTGTTGTCAGAATTGATGGATAAAAAAAAATTATTTCAATTTTTCTTAATCTGTGGACATGTCTTCTTTCTTAATCATCTATATTTTCTTTTTTTTTTTTTAATTAGGCTCTTTAAGAGTTTTATTGTCTTTTCAAAGTAACAGTTTTTGGATTTGTTATCCTTTCTACTAATTTTTGTTTTCTATTTCATTAGCTTTAACATTTTCCTGCAGTAATTCTGTCTTCCTGCCTTTTTTTGCATGCTATTTTATTGTTCCTTTTCCAATTTCTTAAAGTAAATATTAAAAATTCCATATCTTAAAACTATCTTCTATTATAACAATGATGTCTAAGGCTTTTAACTACCTGTTAAGTATAAATTTTGCTCTATGTCCCATAGATTGGTATTAAATATTCTCTTTTACTTTGCTTTCTGCATAGTTTTGATTTTCTCTTTTATCTAAGAGTTATCTAGAAGTGTTTCTTAATTTCCAAGAAGCTAAGAATGTTTTAGTCTTTTTATTAGTTCTAATTTTATGGGATTAATATCAGATGATGTCCATAAAATTGCCACTTTTTTTCAATTTATTAATGTTATCTTTGTGGCCAAGGGCACAACTAATTTTTATAAATAAACATTTAAACGAAAAAACATTGCTATTTGTCAAGAAATTGCACTTACTTTGGCTGGGAGATTGCTTTGTCGTGGTTTCTGTATCAAAATGTGGACCTGAAGAAGTATAAAGAACTCCTTTACTGTTATTCTTCCATCTTTGAGTTTCTGCGGGAGAAAAAAGTTTGCATGATCATTCAAGATGAGCTCATTTTGACTATAACCATTTCATTTATTTCTAAATAGCTTAAAGTATTTTGCATATATTTGTGGAAATATTACTAAGATATTTGTAAGCTATAATGAGATTTTATCTAATATTATTTCTTAAGTTTATTCAGTAGGAGTAAAATTGGGGGAAAAAAACCAACAAAACATAGGTCTTCTAATTATAATTTCTATCCTATATGATGAATCGCCATGTTGTGTCTCTAACAAAGAAACTAGTCTTCTGTATACTTGAAACATTTCACAATTTTTTAAAAATTAAAAATAGAGAAAAAAGGAAATCAGTTGTTTTTAAAAGTATTTTAACATACCGCCTTTAAGTTCTCTTCAGAAATAGTGTCTCTCAGAAACTGTGATTCCATTTGACTATCACGGTGTGCTACAAGTAAAGCAAATGAGGTGATGAACAAGTCAAAATTAAATTGTAAACTTTATTTTGTTATCGTTCAGGTTTATGTGTGGTTCATTCTCCTGAAACTATCCACTAGGATCTTTCTAGGAAGAAAGTCATCTGTAGGACAAAATATATTACAGTTTTAAGGCTACATTCATTATTTCTCTACAAATTATAAGCCTCTTAAGGAAATCACTCTTTCCTTTGTGGTATATCACTTCTCAATTTATTAAAATAACCTAGAATTTAAAATAAGCTATTATTTTACTTATCAATTATCTGTAACTCTCAAAAAGCTTATATAAATTTCAAGTATCTCCTGAATTGAAATACATTTATTATTAGTTAAGTAAGCAAATGACTTCTATTATTTAGACTTCATGATCTTACTGCTAAAATTCAGAGAGGTACCATCAGCCTTGATTGAATCCAGGGAACTGCTGCAACTAGATGGTGTCCTGCTCAGGCTTTTTATCAATACACTGTTAGCATTTTTACCAACATCCTCTTCAGCATGATGATCAAAAATCTGAAATTATCAGGTAAGGGACATCATTAGGATAGAGTTATGATACTGTATACTTATAATGATTAAATGTTTGTTGAACACTAACAGAAATAAAGGCACACCTTGGAGATACTGCAGCTTTGGTCCCAGACCACAACAATACACTGAATATTGCAATAAAGAGAGTCAAATGAATTTTTTGGTTTCCCAGTACATATAAAAATATGATTATAATACACTGCCATCTAATAAATGTTCAATTGTATTATGTCTAAAAAAAACAATGTACATACCTTAATTAAAAAATACTTTGCTAAAAAATACTAACCATCATCTAAGCTTTCAGTGAGTGGTAATCACTGATCACAGATCACCATAACAAATATAACAATGAGGAAAAAGAAACATTTCAAGAATTACCAAAATGTGACACAGACACAAGAGCAAATGCTGTTGCGAAAATGGTACCAACAGACTTGCTCAAAGCAGGGTTGACACAAACCTTCACTTTGTAAAAAATACAGTATCTGCGAAGAGCAATAAAGCAAAGCACAGTAAAACGAGGTATGCCTATACTACTTCTGACAAAGTTTATTTATAATTCATATGAAGTATCTTAGTAGAATTAGAATAAGTAACAGGCAAATTATTAGACTGTTAAGGTTCAAAGTAATTTAAGAATATGTAGAAATAACTATGCATTATACTGTATAAGCAAATTTTCTCAAATGTATCTAAGTTATATTATAGCCATATCCTATGAGCTACCTATGATTCTACATAGGAGTATTTCTCCAGCCCTATTATTGGAAATAAGTAATTCCCTACTTACCTAATACTAAAATTAAAGTTCAAGAGTAGTCATAATTTTTAAAAAATCAAGAACATTCCTTAGTTGAAGACAGAGCTCACCTCCTGATCTTGTGCAGTATCATTAAAGCTAATCTCACTTTTTCTGATTTTTTTCTCATTTTCAGTATCATCATCTTCTTGTACCCAGGTTCTTTTTTGGCTATTGCAGATTGCTTGCATTTCATTTTCAGATGGTGAAATCTCTTTTTGGTATGTCTCAATCGAAGCCTTTTCTTCAGTTTTTGTGCTAACAGAGTCTGAGGAATTAATCTCACCAGGATATGTAGGAAGATTTTCCTCATTTATATATTGAGATGGACTTAACTTCAGTTTAGCTGCAACAAATCCAATGCTTAAATCCTTAGTGGAGACTTCCTGAGTTTCCAGGTGATTTAAATCAGCTGTCTCTGCTTGAAGACGCTGCACCTCATCTATACCAGTAACATTACAATTTCTCTTGTTTGGCAATCTGGGCAAAAATATTCCTAAAGAACATCTCCTCACTTTCTCTTTTACAACTGTCATTAATGATACAGAGTTGGTTTCAGCTCCATTATGAGAAGTTTTATTTTCTTCATCTTTATCATCTTTAACATTGCTGGACACTGTGTTATTATGTATTTCTGTAGCTTGTACTATATTCATATGATTGTGTGCCTGATTTACTAATTCCAGTAATTGTTCTGAAGAAGGTGGTACATGAACAGTTTGAAAATCTAAAAATTTTTCAGTTTTTCCACTTAAATTATTCAGATTTGGTTTGATACTACTAAAACTTGCAGCATTAGAAACAATTACAGGATCTGATGTTTCTTTAGGATTGGCATGGGTTTGAATAACTTGCTTAGTCAAGTCTGAGTTACTGTGGAAATCTATAGCTGTATTACATTTAGATGTTTGAATATTTTTCTTCAGTTTTTTATTATAGGCTATAATAAACTGTTTCTCATTATTGAGCATTTTGGACTCATTTTCACATGAAGGTTCAGAGGAATTTCCTGGAACAGTATTTAAATCATTTCCAGCTTTAGACAATATTGTTTCATCTTTATTGACAATACTCTTTTCTTGTTGAGGTAATGGAGATTGCTGGGTTGAGAGATGAGCCTGAGAAGCAACACAAACATCACTAACAAAGGTCTTCTGTAAACTATGCTCTGCATTATCAACAAAAGCCTCCATTTGATCCTTTGGAAGCTTAAAACATACTTGGTTTGAATTAAGCTTAGTCATCTCCCCCAGATCTTGACCATATACTAAAGTTTGATTAACTAATTGATTTTGGGGTTCCTTAATAAGATCTTGATCTTTGAGCACTGTAATGATACAATCTAACTGTCCTTTGGCATTGGGTTGAAAAACTTTTTCCTTCTCTAACACATAATAAGGAGCAGAGAGAGGCAGTCCCTCAGATTTCAAGTAATGCTCACTGGCTAAATCATCTGCACAAGCAAGATGATTTTGCACTGGGCAACTACTGGCTTTCTCATCTTTATCACATAAGGACATGATGTTACCCTTCGAATTATAGGAAATAACATTTGATAAAAAGGAATAATTATCACTGGATCCACAAATAGCAGTTTCTTGACTGTTCATAAAATCCACATTTATTCTATCTGTATTATTTAAGTGACAACTTCCAGTTTTGGCTTTTTCTAATGTAAAAGCCTGGTCTACAACTTTTCCCACAACCTCTTCATCCATAGTAGTGCTGTGGAATTTGATGATTTCTATTTCATCTTGACCCTTAGGCAATGTATTAGTAGGAGTAAATGGTATCACATGATGCTTTTGCTTGGTGTGAAGAACACTTTTGTGTTCTACAGCCAGTGTTTGCATTTTAGTGATTTCTTGAACAGAACTACCATCTTTAGGAAAAGAAGCACTCAGGGTTTTTTCTTCCCTTATTCCAAATTCAGGGCACTCCTGAAGTATTTTCTCCTTGGCCTGACAATCAATGAAAACAGTATGGCACTTGGTGACTTCTAGATCACTCTGATTACCTACAAACATTACAGTCTGGGCCATAGGCCTAGTGACTATTTTATCTGGTGAGACAGTTTTACATTTTAAGGCAGTTGTGTGACTTCTAGTGACCTCCATGTCATCCTGTCCACATGTATACAGAACAGTTTTAGAAGTTCCTGCCAAAGGCATCAAATGGGAGTCCTGTCTGTCTTCCAGGGTACTTTTGTTATTTATTTCCACTGAACAACTCCGGATGATATCCCTATCATTTTTATCATTCTTGGAAAATTCAATGGTTTTGTCATTTTTGGGTCTCAGGCTTTTCCTTCTCTGACTTTTGCCTGATAGAAGTTCATTCAGAAATATAGGCTGTTGTACCTCTTTGTCATTTTTCCAAATGGTTGATTTTGACACTTCCATATTATCATCAGCTATAAATGCTACAGCTTTCTCTATAGGACCACTGTTAGACCACTCTCCCAGTAGTGTTAGCTGGCTGACTTTTGCTGCAGAATGATCATTTTCAACATTCTCTGGAAAGAAAACATTCTCCTTGGCAGATGTCACTTTTGGTTTTTCTAGGCTTTCCTTGTTGGATAGTTCAAAATTAGGTCTGTTTGGAAGCACAGTTGTTTCTACTGCTTGGTAGTCAATGAAAACAGTGTGGGACTTTGTCATTTCTAGTTCATCATGATTACCTACAAACATTTCAGTTTTGTCCACAGGTATAGTAGTTATTTCATCTGGTGAGACAGTTTTACATTCTATGGCAGTTGTGTGACTTCTAGTGACCTCCATGTCATCCTGCCCACATGTATACAAAACAGTTTTAGAAGTTCCTGTCAAAGGCACCAAATAGGAATCATGTTCCTCTGCTAAAGGTCTATGATTTATTTCCACTGTATAACTCTTGGTGATATCCATATCATTCTCATCACCCTCTGAAAACACAATAGTCTTGTCAATTTTTAGTCTGCCAACACTTTTGCTTCTACAAGTTTTGATATCTTGCTTTTCATTAAGAAATGCAGGTTTCTGTACACTTTCATCCTCCAACACATCCATGATACCAGTAGAAATAAATACGTCAGTTTTTTTAATAGGACTTTCATTACATTTTTCAGCTTCTACAGCTATCTGTCTGTTTACTGTTGTTAGCTGGCTGCTAGTATCTTCTAAATCATTCTTACCCAGTTCTTGTACTTCAGGACCAAATCCAATGACAATAGTGTGACTCTTTGTTAGATCCATATTTTGCTCCTCCTCTGAGCAAATAATTACCTTGTCATGAGAACAATCAGGTGTGGGATTGCCTAAACTTCTCCTCAGTGATTCAGTCAGTTTAGAATTCTGGCTTGGTACAGATTTCGCTGTATGACTGTTAACAGCAGTATTAGGATTTTTCATAGCAGATTGTCTTTCTGAAGAAAATGGCTTTGTGGTAGAAAATAAAGGTTGCTCACACAAAATGGTATTTCTATTATTTCTCAGTGCTACTTGTTTATCAAGATCTCCATCAGAGTATATTATATTATAGTTGGTTTCAGCTGTCTGAGGAGAATCTTTATGAAGGTAGGGTGAAATTTTCAAAACCTGATCTTTTTCTTTGCCCCAGGTATTAGTTGGGATGTTTGTAAACATTATGTCTGGTTGTTGGGATGGCTCAACATGACTTTTACTCATTTCTCCCCATTCATCTGAAGGGCTTTTGCTGTGAGAGTGAGATTTACTCGTATTCACAGGTGCTACAGTGTAAGATGCAAAAGGAGCTTGATTTTTTAAGTTAGTTGTGTGACTTCTGGTCAAATCCATATCTTCACCTCTGAAGATTTCAGTCTTGTCAGTCAATGAAACAGATAAAGGATTTGCCAGATTCTGCTGTAATCTTTCCTTAGATACATGAGGAACTGAGCTACAATTTACATTCATTTCCCCATCCTCTGACATGATTATGTCATTTTGGAGCATCATTTCTTTTTCAGATATTGGTGCAGCTATCTGTACATTTGTCTGATCTTGTTCAAAAATTTGATTATCTATTGCAACTGTATGACTCTTGGTAATATCCATGCTATCCTCTCCTGAATAAATCATTTTCTCTATGGGAAGACAGATGGTATCTAGACTGGGATATATTTTAGAATAATTACCGTTGGGCTTTAGCAAATTTTTCTCTTCTCTCATACCTGAGAGACACTTGGTCAATTCCATGGCATCATTAAAACTGGAAGATAAACATGTCTTATCATGAATAGTTGTACTAAAACATACAGATTCTGGGATCATGGCCAATGTTCTGACATCTTGGTTAGAAATCTGTGTGACTGTATGAGTTTCTGTCCCTGTATTATGTATTTCAGTCTTAGGGTTTAAGGAAGGATCCTGAAAAGCAACATTCTGTTTATTCTTAAAGATTGTCTTCTTTTCTTGAGCTTTAGTTCCATAACCTGTTGTAGTATCAACAATCTGAGTTTGATTTTCTATTTCAGATAAATTATCTGCTGAGGGCAAAATCTGTGTAGTGTGGTTCATTGTTAAGTCCATAAAGTCATTGCCATAAATTGTAATACCATCACTTTTAAATTCCTGTAAGCTGGCCTCACTGGATGTGGGAACCAAAGTCTGAATATTAGCTGTATGACACTGGGTGAAATTCATACCATCATCTTGTTCTCTGAAGATTCTAGTTACATTACTGGTATTTTCATTTACACTGAGAGATGTGTGCATTTGACATGTAGAAGTCTTATGTGATTCTTTGGAATGAATGGATATCTCAGAATTTTCTTTATCAGGTCCTATAAAAGGAGAAGCATTAGATTTTCCTCTTTTCAATCTTTTTACAAAATCATTGAAATTTATTTTCTTTCCTGAAGAAGTGTTTTGATCCACAGAAAAATTTAATTCTTTTTTCATTCTTGAATTCTCAGTATGGAGCTTTAAGTTAGCGAGAAATGATGTGGTATCTATCTTGGTGGACATTTCATTTTTGGTACAATCTAAAAGGTCTTTGGTAATCATCACAGTGTGACTTGTTGTCAGGTCCATCTGGTTTTCATCTGAAAAGATGACTGTCTGGTCATTCGCATGCTTCCTTTGATAGTTGTGTTGTATAACTGAAATCTATAATGAAAGCAAAATATAGGAGATCAGATAAAAATGCAAACTTTTAGATTCAAGATGGCGGCGTGAGAGGTGAGACGGAGAACTTGCAAAATCACAAATAGTATGAAAATATAGTTAATTAATACAACTAACCTTAAAACAGCAACAAGAAAGAAGGCTGAACCAGACTGCATACAGACCTCATAAACAGAGCAGACCAAATGGAACAGGGTAATGTACGAAAGCCTTAATCTGGCGGAACCCAAGCCCTTTCCCCACCCCAGCTCACTGGCTGGAGGAAGAGAAACGGAGTGGGGAGGGGGTAGAAGCTTGGGACTGCTGAACACCTAGACGTGGAGATCTGCTTTGTGAGCAGAAACCTATATTGTGTAGTGTTGTGGAGGATGGGGAGCTCAGACAGGCGGACTGCTTGAGTGACTGAAATTCTGGCCATTTGTGGAGGAGGGGGATCCACATCTGACCGCTCTGTGTCAGAGGAAAGGGAGGTGGTTGGAGAGCCTTCCTAGCAGCAGAGAGGGCTGCTGAAGGGGTGGGGTTTGCATGGAGCTTGCTGCACGGGAGAAGGGGGAGCTGGACAAGGTTGTCTGAGTGTGCTCTGCCCAGGGGGTTTGGAACTTTGAGGAGGTTCAGGTGCTCCATCCCCTTGGTTGCCTACTCAGCTCTGAGGCCCTCCACAGTGACAAGCACCCTGCTGTGCCTTCCCCTAAACTTCCGGCACCAGTTCGCAAACCGGCAGTTACTGTGTTGGTGGCAAGCCAGACAGAGGGAGGCCTCGCCTATAAAAGCTAGAGATGCAAAGCACAGAGGCTTATACCTGTGTGCTTGGCCCACTGGCTCTGGCAATGGAGACAGGCAATGCAGACAGGAATCAGGAAATAGACCTTTCCTCCCCGCAGGCAACAGCTCTGCTCCCCTATGACCCCCAACTTCACTCTAGGGACTGAGGAGCTCCAGACACTGGAGCTTCTGGGTACTAGTGGGTACCACACAGAAATATGAAATGTCAAAAGAACATGGTTCGGATCAAAATCTCACAAACCCCAGAAAAAGAGCCAAATGAAACTGAACTCACCAATTTTTCTGAGAGTTCAGAATAAAAATCATAAGCATGCTTATGGAGATACAGAAAAATATTCAAGAACTCAGGAACGAATTTAAGCCAGAGATTCAATCATTAAGAAATTCCATATCTGAAATGAAATATACAATGGAGGAATTTAAAACCAGATTAGATGTAGAAGAGACAGTAAATGGAATAGAAATTAGAGAAGAGGAATACAAAGAAGCTGAGGCATAGAGAGAAAAAAGAATCTCTAAGAATGAAAGACTATTGAGAGAACTGTGTGACCAATCCAAATGGAACAATATTCACATTATAGGTGTACCAGAAGAAGAGAGAGAAAAAGGGATAGAAAGTGTCATTGAGGAGGTAATTGCTGAAAACTTCCTCAATCTGGGGAAGGAGATAGTCTCTCAAGCAAGGAGGTAAAGAGATCTCCGAACACAAGGGACCCAAGGAAGACAACATCAAGACATATAATAATTAAAATGGCAAAGATCAAGGATAAGGACAGACTTTTAAAAACAGCTAGAGAGAGAAAAATGAACACATACAAGGAAAAACCCATTAGGCTATCATCAGATTTCTCAACAGAAAACTTATGGGCCAGAAGAGAGTGGCATGATATATTTAATGCAATGAAGCAGAAGGGCCTTGAACCAGGATTACTCCACCCAGCAACGTTATCCTTTAAATTTGAAAGAAGGATTAAACAATTTTCAGATAAGCAAAAACTGAGAGAATTTACCTCCCACAAACCACCTCTACAGTGCATTTTGGAGGGACTCTTATAGATGGAAGTTTTCCTAAGGCAAAATAGATGTCAACCAAGGGATATTCAAAGAGAACAGAATATGATTCATAACATACAAAGAATGGAGGAGGGAAAAAATAAGAACTTGATGCAATAGCATCAAGCATAGCATACGAAGTGAGTTAAATTAGACTGTTAGATAGTAAGGGAATTACCTTGAATCTTTGGTAACCACAAATTTAAAGCCTGTAATAGCAATAAGTACATACCTATTGATATTCACCCTAAATGTAAATGGACTGAATGCACCAATTAAAAGACATAGAGTTACTGAACAGATTAAAAAAACAAGAACCATCTATATGGTGCCTACAAGAGACTCACTTCAAACCCAAAGACATACACTGAGTGAAAGCAAAGGAATGGAAAAAGATATTTCATGCAACTAATAGGGAGAAAAAAGCAGAAGTTGCAGTACTTGTATCAGAGAAATTGGACTTCAAAAAGAAGAAAGTAACAAGAGACAAAGAATGACATTACATAATGATGGGTCAGTCCATCAAGAGGATATAACTATTATAAATATATATGCATCCAATACAGAATCACCTACATATGTGAAACAAATACTAACAAAATTAAAGGAGGAAACAGAATGCAATGCATTCATTTTAGGAGACTTGAGCACAACACTCATTCCAAAGGACAGATCAATCAGACAGAAAGTAAGCAAAGAGACAGAGGCACTGAACAACGTATTGGAACAGATGGACCTCATGGACATCTACAGAACATTTCATCCAAAAGCAACAGGATACACAGTCTTCTCAAGTGCACATGGAACATTTTCAAGAATAGATCATATACTAGGCCACAAAAAGAACCTCAGTAAATTCAAATTGAAATTGTACCAACCAGCTTCTCAGATCACAAAGGTATGAAAATAGAAATAAATCACATAAAGAAAATGAAAAAGCCCACAAACACACAGAGGCTTAATAACATGCTCCTAATAATCAGTGGATCAAAGAAGAGATCAAGCAATGTATGGAGACAAATGACAACAATAATTCAACAACACAAAATATGTGGGATGCAACGAAGGCCATGCGAAGAGGGAAATATATTGCAATACAGGCCTACCTCAGGAAAGAAGAAAAATCCCAAATAAACAGTCTAAACTCACAATTAATGAAGTGAGAAAAGGAAGAACAAATAAGACCCAAAGTCAGTAGAATGAGGGACATAATAAAGATTAAAGCAGAAATAAATAAAATTGAGAAGAATAAAACAATAGAAAGATTCAGTGAGAGCAAGAGCTGGTTCTTTGAGAAAAAAAACAAAATAGATAAACCCCTAGCCAGACTTATCAAGAGAAAAAGGGAGTCTACACATAAACAGAATCAGAAAAGAGAAAGGAAAAATCACTTCGGACATCACAGAAATACAAAGAATTATTAGAGAATACTATGAAAAATTATATGGTAACAAACTGGATAAACTAGAAGAAATGGATAACTTTCTAGAAAAATACAACCTTCTGAGGCTGACCCAAGAAGAAACAGAGAATCTGAATAGACCAATTAACAGCAAAGAAATTGAATTGGTAACCAAAAAGCTACCTAAGAATAAAATTCCTGGACCAGATGGTTTCACTGCTGAATTTTATCAAACATTTAGTGAAGACCTAATACCCATCCTCCTTAAAGTTTTCCAAAATGTAGAACAGGAGGGAATACTCCCAAACTCATTCTATGAGGACAACACCACTCTAATACCAAGACCATGCAAAGACACCACAAAAAAAGAAAATTACAGACCAATATCCCTGATGAACATAAATGCAAAAACACTCAACAAAATATTACTAGCAAACCAAATTCAAAAATACATTAAAAAGATCATCCATAATGATCAAGAGGGATTCATCCCAGGGATGCAAGGATGGTACAACATTAGAAAACTCATCAACATCATCCACCACATCAACAAAAAGAAGGACAAAAACCACATGATCATCTCCATAGATGCGGAAAAAGCATTGGACAAAATTCAACATCCAGTCATGATAAAAACTCTCAACAAAATGGGTATAGAGGGCAAGTACCCTAACATAATAAAGGCCATATATGACAAACCCACAGCCAAAATTATACTTAACAGTGAGAAGCTAAAAGCTTTTCCTTTAACATCAGGACCAAGACATGGATGTCCACTCTCCCCACTTTTATTCAACATAATTCTGGAGGTCCTAGCCACAGCAGTCAGAAAATACAAAGAAATAAAAGACATCCAGATTCCCAAGGAAGAAGTCAATCTATCCTTGTTTGCAGATGACATGATATTGTACATAAAAAACCCTAAAGAATCCACTCCAAAACTACTAGATCTAATATCTGAATTCAGCAAAGTTGCGGGATACAGAATTAATACACAGAAATCTGTTGCATTCCTATACACTAACAATGAACTAGCAGAAAGAGAAATAAGGAAAACAATTCCACTCAAAATTGCATCAAAAAGAACAAAATACCTAGGAATAAACCTAACCAAGGAAGTGAAAAGACCTATACCCTGAAAAATACAAGACACTCTTAAGAGAAATTAAAGAGGACACGAATGAATGGAAACTCATCCCATGCTCTTGGCTAGGAAGAATTAATATTGTCAAAATGGTCATCCTGTCTAAAGCAATCTACAGATTCAATTCAATCCCTATCAAAATACCTACAGCATTCTTCAATGAACTAGAGAAAATAGTTCTAAAATTCATATGGAACAACAAAAGACCCCAAATAGCCAAAGCAATCCTGAGAAGGAAGAATAAAGCAGGGGGAATTATGCTCCCTGACTTCAAGCTCTACTACAAAGCCACAGTAATCAAGACAATTTGGTACTGGCACAAGAACAGACCCGTAGACCAGTGGAACAGAATAGAGAGCCCAGATACAAACCCAAGCATATATGGTCAATAAATATACGATAAAGCAGCCATGGATATACAATGGGGAAATGACTGCCTCTTCAACCGCTGGTGTTGGCGAAACTGGAGAGCTGCATGTAAGAGAATCAAACTGGATTATTTTTCTAACCCCATACACAAAAGTAAACTCAAAATGGATCAAAGACCTGAATGTAAGTCATGAAACCATAAAAGTCTTAGAAAAAAATATAGGCAAAAATCTCTTGGACATAAACATGAGTGGCCTCTTCTTGAACGTATCTCCCTGGGCAAGGGAAACAAAAGCAAAAATGAACAAGTGGGACTATATCAAACTAAAAAGCTTCTGTACAGCAAAGGACACCATCAGTAGAACAAAAAGACATCCTACAGTATGGGAGAATATATTCATAAATGACACATCCGATAAAGGGTTGACATCTAAATTATACAAAGAGCTCACACACCTCAACAAACAAAAAGCAAATAAGTCAATTAAAAAATGGGCAGAGGACCTGAAAAGACACTTCTCCAAAGAAGAAATTCAGATGGCCAACAGGCACATGAAAAGAGGCTCCACATCCCTAATCATCAGAGAAATGCAAATAATAACCACTATGAGATATCACCTCACACCAGTTAGGGTGGCCACTATCCGAATGACAAACAACAGCAAATGCTGGTGAGGATGTGGAGAAAGGAGAACCCTCCTACACTGCTGGTGGGAATGTAAACTAGTTCAACCATTGTGGAAAGAGTATGGAGGTTCCTCAAAAAACTAAAAATAGAAATACCATTTGACCTGGGAATTCCACTATTAGGAATTTACCCTAAGAATGCAGGACCCTAGTTTGAAAAAGACATATGCACCCCTATGTTTATCACAGCACTATTAGAAATAGCCAAGAAATGAAAGCAACCTAAGTATCCATCAGTAGATGAATGGATAAAGAAGATGTGGTACATATACACAATGGAGTATTATTCAGCCATAAGAAGAAAACAAATCCTACCATTTGCAACAACATGGATGGAGCTAGAGGGTATTATGCTCAATGAAATAAGCCAGGCAGAGAAAGACAAGTATCAAATGATTTCACTCATCTGTGGAGTATAAGAACAAAGAAAAAACTGAAGGAACAAAACAAGAGCAGCCTTTCAGAACTGAAGACTGGACTAACAGTTACCAAAGGGAAAGGGATTAGGGAGGATGGGTGGGAAGGGGGGGATAAGGGGGGAAAAAGGGGCATTACGATTAGCATGTATAATGTAGTGGGGGTGACACAGGAAAGGCAGTATATACAAAGAAGACAAGTAATGATTCTACAGCATCTTACTACGCTGATGGACAGTGACTGTAATGGGGCATGTGGGGGTGACTTGATAAAAGGGGGAGTCTAGTAACCATTAATGTTGTTCAAGTAATTGTACATTAACGATATCAGAATTTTAAAAAATTTTAAAAATGTAAAAAAAACCAATCGAATGACTGTTTTCTATCTCTTAAAGTGAAAAGAATTAAGATCTCAGTATTTCTTAGGAAGAAATTTTGCAACACGGAGTCTTTTTTCCACATAAAAAAATGCAAACTTTTAGTAAGGTATTTTAGACTGTATATAGATTACTATATAAATAATCCTCAGTGATGGTTTCATGATACATTGGTTTATCTGAATCAATGGTGTGGTTTGTAGCATGTAATTTGTTTCTAAAACTGCTGAAGTCTACGAATACTTTCAGTGTTTTGTACAGATTAAAAGTTCAATGTTAATTATACACCCTCTAGAATGACTAAAAAATGAAAAAAAAATGTAATTACAATGAAAATTCTGTGTTATTTTCATTGTAAATAAAAAAGGCTTGGAAAGGAACACGTCCATGATGGCTAATTTATTATAGTATACTCTCCACTCTTGGGAGCTGGGTTCTCTTTGAGTCTTAATGTAGTGGATTAAGAACACACTCTAACTCCTACTCAAAAAGCATGGTGTGTGGACTAGTCTATTAGCATCACGTAGGAGAATGTTTTACATATAGAATTTCAGGGCCTACTCAGGTATACCAGATAAGAATCTGTATTTTAACAAAATCCTGAGATGATTTATATGACCACTGATGTCTGAAAAGTCCTGATATAATTTATGTATTTCCTATTATTTAAATTGACAGTGATTTAACTATCCTTATTTAACTGGAAAGTTTGTAAGTTCTTCTAGTCTATGCAGGTTCATTTAGGTAAGTGATCCCTAAATCATGCCATTAGCATTAAATATTTTGTGTTTTTAAAGTTTTGACTGGCAAGTGAGATTAAAATATGAAGACATTTGCAAGAACCCATACCTCTTTCTGCTGCATCTGGGTCTGAATGGGAGCACAAAGCAATGTATTCATCCCTATAGAGCAAAAAGAAACAAGTATAGTCAGTGACAAAAATACATATCATCAAGAGCCTGCTTTTCTTTTTCTTATGTTCTTCATCAGTTATGAGTATTTACTGAAGTTTTATCAGTTACTAAGCCCTTCATGAGGACTTAGGTATTAAATTTCATTAAGACTTTTAATTGTTCGATTTTAGAGACAGAGCAGTGATTATTGTATTCTCTGTGCAACTGAAATGTTTTTAGAATCTGGTAGAGATTTTAAGAATGGAAGTTTAGGCTACTTTATTCCCCTTCACTTCCCCAGTTTTATTTCCTGGAAAGTAGATTTACATGGTAAAGCTTACTAACTGATGAGACAGAAATATTAGGGTAAGATTTTGAAGCATCTTTTATTCTATGTTAAGGATCTAGACGTTCCCATGACAAGATGTGCATTTTATAAAAATAATTCCAGAGAGGAAGAAAGTAGGTTCAAGAGAAAATGAACCATGAGGAACTAATGTAATAGTTTAGATACAACATGATGAGAGTTTATGTTAGCGCAAGAGACAATGAGAATGAAAATAAGAAATGAGACTCAGGACATTTTAGAATTGAAATACAAAATTTAGGTAACAATCTGGACTTCAGAAATAAGGAAGGGATTAAGGATGCTACAATAAATCAGGAAATACATTTAAAAATAATTATATTTAAGGCAATCTTTAAAACATTTTAAAGAGTTTATGGCAACTTTGACTGAATATGATGAAGTAATTATAGGTTTTTTTATTCAAAGGCTTATTTATATATCAAGTCTCCATTCATTTTTTCAACAAGTATTGATTCAGAACTTATTATATGCCCCAAACTCAACTATCTACTAAAGCACAAAGAAGAAAACATTTCTGAACTCAAACAGTTCCTAGTTTAATAAGAGCAAGAAGTAAATACCTAAAATACAATGTGATAAATTCTATAGTCTGAGAAACTGAAGGGGTGTTAATGAGAGCACAGGGCAAAAGTCACTAACTCCTTGGTTTTGTCAGAGAAAGCTCCATGTAAGCCAGTACTATTTAATGTATGTGAACTGCTTGTTACCCATTCATGATGGGATAAACAACTTTCAGCCAATGTAAATCATGTAATATTTCCTTTATCATGAAAGTTTTGCTAAGGAAAACACAGCAGCTAACTAAACAGAAGCTTACTGCCATAGTTGATTTATATTCTAGTGCAAATTCCTTTTCTGTCATGGACTGTAACAGTTTGTGGACTTTGGACTTTGAATAGCACTAAAATTAAGCTAACTGAAAAATGAGAAGACTACTAAGCAAATTGGAGTAGGAAGAACACTTTAAGTATGAAATAGCATTTACAAATGGACATAGGCAGAAAGAAGTCTGCGTGGGAAACTGCAAATAGTTCTTCATGAGCTAGAGCATAGGATGCCTATAAAGGGCAAGATATAAGTTTGGAGAAGACAAACCAAATTATAAAGAGCTTTCTAAGTATATGCTAGGAATTGTGGATTTTATCCTGTAAACAAAAAAGTGTCATTGAATAATTTTAAGCTGGGAGGTAATATGATCAGATTTACAAAGATAAGAAATGAAATACAAAAGCCCAAGTAAAAATAATGAGGACTTGAATTGAAACAGTGGCTGAAGGACTAGAGAATATGTAACAGATTTGCAAGATATTTAGGAGACAGAATAGAGAGTAGGGCCAAATGATACAAAAAAGAAGGAAAAGTTAAAAAATGACTCCATTCTTGACTTCAGTGAATTAACTGAGTGACTAGGAGTCCAAGATAGAGAAAATGAGGAACAGCAGGTTTAAGAGAAATACTAGTATGCCTATGAAATTTTAAGTTGAAGGTTTTATGTAAAGAACAGAGACCTTTCACGTTTCCCCCACCAGTTTTTACATATTACTTTTCAAGAAATCGAAATGAAGAGAAAGGTGTATGGTAGGAAAAGTATTCTGGTCATACTCACCAGTTATCTCACAGTAGTTATCTTCTGGATTCTTATTCCTAAAAATTAAAAAGTATTATCAAAATCTATATCCCAAACAATTACCAAGAATCAGAACAGTTGAAAGAGTAGAGAAGGTGAAAGGTTTTCATAGGTGAATGGCAGAAAAACACAAAGCCATTTGTAAAAAAGACTCATCTAATACTGGCAGAAAAAAATAACTAGATACGTAAAGGACCCTTTTCATATTGGTCTTAATTGTTTGTTAATTTCAAGGTACTGTAAAAATATGTTTAATACATGCTACTTGCTAATTTTTTCAAAAACAATCACCTACAAAGCAACTCATTTCCTACAAAAGTTAGCCTTAAAAAAAAAGGTACGTAAAAGGAACAACTGAAATATCCATCATTAGGGAGCTGACTCAATGTTAGTGCAGTCAGACATTGTATTTTAACAGACTGAGGTAGACATGTATGCAACAACATGGAAAGTGCTACAAGACATATAATTAATAAGCGATCCCATTTTTGTCTTGTTAAAAAGAAAAGCTAAAGACAAACATGCACTTGGATTACATATAAAATTTCTGCAATGACATCCAAATTTATCAACAGTTGTTACCTCTGAGGAGCCAAAGTAATATGGCTTAGAGATTTTCTGTATCAGTATATAAAAGAGAATCTTTTTTCCAGCTCAAAAGTAGTCAATAACATGTAAAATTTATAATTTACTTAACCAGTCCCCTACTGGTGGATTAGAATCTTTTGCATCTTTTTCTATGATAATAAGTGATGCAGTGAATGATCTTATATATTCATCATTTCAAATATGTTCAAGTATATTGTGATAAATTCCCAGACATGAAATTGCTGAGTCAAAGAGCATATGCATTTAAAATCTGAATATTTAAAATTTGAATGATACTGCCAATTGCCTTCTACAACTTATACCCACTAGCAATAGCTGACTTTCTACCTATATTCTTAACTGCTTAAATAAAAATTTATACCACAAATATTTTAAGTTTATATTTCTCTTCTGATGAAGTAAGCATCTTTCCATTCGTTCAAGGCCTACTTTTCTATATATCATTATTATAAGGAAAACTGATTTAATAAAAAAATATTGGAAGACTTGGTATTAACTGGTTTGTAGTAGCTGACGTATTTAAGGATTTATATATGAAAGTAGAGTGTTTCATCACTGTTAAAACAATAAGCTGTACAATGTACACACTTATTAGATATAGCAGTATATTAAATTCTGCAAATAATTTGTTTTCTGAATTAATCCATTTCAAGTTTACTTTTGTGTATGGAGTTAGACAGTAATAGTTTCATTCTGTGACATGCAGTTGTCCAGTTTGCCAACACCAGTTGTTGAAGAGGCTGTCGTTTCCCCATTGTATATTCCACAACAGGGATACAAAAATAAATAAAAAATAATAATATTAATTTGAAGAACACTTCATTTATTATGAATAGCTTCTAAAGTAAAGTTAAATCATATTTTTCTTACTTACTGTATAAATAGAACATTTTCTCCTGCTTCTGTTTCTAAAAATAAAATAAAATCCAATTTGTACAAAGATACACTGATAAACCATTAGAAAAGTTGCAAAAGGACATTAATAATTTTTTTAAGGTATCATTGATACACAATCTTATAAAGGTTTCATATGACCAACATTGTGGTTCTACATCCACCCATATTATTGAGCCCCCCACCGCATCCTACCACAGTCACTATCAATCAGTGTAGCAAGATGCTACAGAGTCACTACTTGTCTTCTCTGTGCTACACTTCTTCCCCATGACCCTACACATCCCAAGTGTGCCAATCATAAAGCCCCTTAATCCACTTCTCCCTCCCTCCCCTTTGGTAACCCTAGTCCCTTCTTGGAGTCCGTGAGTCTGCTGCTGTTTTTTTCCTTGAGTTTTGCTTTGTTATACTCCACAACTAAGTGAAATCATTTGGTACTTGTCTTTCTCCGCCTGGCATATTTCACTGAGCATAATACACTCTAGCGCCATCCATGTTGTTGCAAATGGTAGGATTTGTTCTCTTAGAGCTGAATAATATTCCATTGCATATATGTACCACATCTTCTTTATCCATTCATGACACTCAGGTTGCTTCAATATCTTGGCTATTATAAATAGTGCTGTGATAAACATAGGGGTGCATATGTCTTTTTGAATCTGTGATCCTGCATTCTTAGGGTAAATTCCTAGGAGTGGAATTCCTGGGTCAAATGGCATTCCTATTTTTAGTTTTGTGAGGAACCTCCATAATGCTTTCCACAATGGTTGAACTAATTTACATTCTAATCAGCAGTGTAGGAGTGTTCCCCTTTCTCCACATCCTCGCCAGCATTTGTTGTTCTTAGTCTTTTTGATGTTGGCCATTCTAACTGGTGTGAGGTGATATCTCACTCTGGTTTTAATTTGCATTTCCCTGATGATTAGCGATATGGATCATCTTTTCATGTGCCTGTTGGCCATCTGAATTTTTTCTTTGGAGAAGTGTCTATTCAGATCCTCTGACCATTTTTTAATTGGCTTATTTGCTTTTTGTTTGTTGAGGTGCGTGAGCTCTTTGTATAATTTAGATGCCAACCCCTTATCGGATGTGTCATTTATGAATATATTCTCCCATACTGTAGGATGTCTTTTTGTTCTACTGATGGTGTCTTTTGCTGTACAGAAGCTTTTTAGTTTGATATAGTCCCACTTGTTCATTTTTGCTTTTGTTTCCCTTGCCCAGGGAGATATGTTCAAGAAGAGGTCACTCATGTTTATGTCCAAGAGATTTTTGCCTATATTTTTTTCTAAGACTTTTATGGTTTCATGACTTACATTCAGGTCTTTGATCCATTTTGAGTTTACTTTTGTGTATGGGGTTAGAAAAATAATCCAGTTTGATTCTCTTACATGCAGCTCTCCAGTTTTGCCAACACCAGTGGTCGAAGAGGCAGTCATTTCCCCATTGTATATCCATGGCTGCTTTATCGTATATTTATTGACCATATATGCTTTGGGTTATATCTGGGCTGTCTATTCTGTTCCATTGGTCTATGGGTCTGTTCTTGTGCCAGTACCAAATTGTCCTGATTACTGTGGCTTTGTAGTAGAGCTTGAAGTCAGGGAGCATAATTCCCCCTGCTTTATTCTTCCTTCTTGGGATTGCTTTGGCTATTCGGGGTCTTTTGTTGTTCCATATGAATTTTAGAACTATTTTCTCTAGTTCATTGAAGAATGCTGTAGGTATTTTGATAGGGATTGAATTGAATCTGTATAGATTGCTTTAGACAGGATAACAATTTTGACGATATTAATTCTTCCTAGCCAAGAGCATGGGATGAGTTTCCATTCATTCGTGTTCTCTTTAATTTCTCTTAAGAGTGTCTTGTATTTTTCAGGGTATAGGTCTTTCACTTCCTTGGTTAGGTTTATTCCTAGGTATTTTGTTCTTTTTGATGCAATTTTGAGTGGAATTGTTTTTCTTATTTCTCTTTCTGCTAGTTCATTGTTAGTGTACAGGAATGCAACAGATTTCTGTGTATTAATTCTGAATCCCGCAACTTTGCTGAATTCAGATATTAGATCTAGTAGTTTTGGAGTGTATTCTTTAGGGTTTTTTATGTACAATATGCAAACAGTGACAATTTAATTTCTTCCTTACCAATGTGGACACCTTTTGTTTCTTTGTGTTATCTGATTACTGTGGCTAGACCTCCAGAACTATGTTGAATAAAAGTGGGGAGAATGAGCATCCCTGCCTTGTTCCCCATCTTGGAGGAAAAGCTTTCAGCTTTCACTGTTAAGTATGATGTTGGCTGTGGGTTTGTCATCTATGGCCTTTATTATGTTGAGGTACTTGCCCTCTATGGCCATTTTGTTGAGTTTTTATCATGAATGGATGTTGAATTTTATCAAATGCTTTTTCCGCATCTATGGAGGTGATCATGTGATTTTTTTCTAGGAAAAAATCCCCCCTTATTGATGTAGTGGATGATGTTGATGGACTTTAGAATATTGTACCATCCTTGCATATCTGGAATAAATCCCACTTGATCATGATGGATGATATTTTTAATGTATTTTTTAATTCAGTTTGCTAATATTTTGTTGAGTATATTTGCACCTATGTTCATCAGGGTTATTGGTTTATAATTTCCTTTTTGTGGCACCTTTGCCTGGTTTTGGTATTAGAGTGATGCTGGCCTCATAGAATGAGTTTGGAAGTATTCCGTCCTACTTTTTGGAAAACTTTAAGGAGAATGGGTATTAGGTCTTCTCTAAATGTTTGATTAAATTCAGCTGGGAAGCCATTTGGTCTGGGGGTTTTGTTCTGAAGTAGTTTTTTGATTGCCAATTCAATTTCACTGCTGGTAATTGGTCTGTTCAGATTCTCTTTTTCTTTCTGGGTCAGTCTTGGAAAGTTGAATTTTTCTAGAAAGTTGTCCATTTCTTCTAGGTTATCTAATTTGTTAATGTAATTTTTCACAGTATTCTCTAATAAATCTTTTATTTCTGTGGTGTCTGTAGTGATTTTGTCTTTCTCATTTCTGATTCTGTTTATGTGTGCAGACTCTTTTTTTCTTGGTAAGTTTGGCTAGGGGTTTAAGTATTTTTATTTCTTGCAGAACCAGTTACTTTCATTGATTTTTTTCTATTGTTTTATTCTTCTTGATTTTATTTATTTGTGCTCTCATCATTATTATGTCCCTCCTTTTACTAACTTTGGGCCTCATTTGTTCTTCTTTTTCTAGTTTCATTAATTGTTAGTTTAGACCATTCATTTGGGATTGTTCTTCTTTCTTGAGGTAAGCCTGTATTGCAATATACTTCTTCCATCTTAGCATGGCCCTTGCTGCAACACTCAGATTTTGTGGTGTTGTTATTGTTTTCATTTGTTTCCATATATTGTTTGATCTCTGTTCTTATTTGGTTGTTGATCCATGACTATTTAGGAGTATGTTGTTAAGCCTCTGTGAATTTGCGGGCTTTTTTGTTTTCTTTGCATAATTTATTTCTAGTTTTATGCCTTTGCAGTCTGAGAAGCTGGTTAGTACAATTTCAATTCTTCTGAATTTACTGAGGCTCTTTTTGGGACTTAATATGTGATCTATTCTTAAAGATGTTTCATGGGCACTTGAGAAGAATGTGTATCTTGCTGCTTTTGGGTGGAGTGTTCTGTAGACATCTGTTAGGTCCTTCTGCTCTAATGTGTTGTTCAGTGCCTCTTTCTCCTTATTTTGTCTGATTTATTTGTCCTTTGGAGTGAGTGGTGTGCTGGTCTCCTAAAATGAATGCATTGCATTCTATTTCCCCTTTTAATTCTGAAATATTTGTTTCACATATTTAGGTGCTCCTATGTTGGATGCATAGATATTTCTAATGGTTATATCCTCTTGTTGGACTGAGCCCTTAATCATTATGTAATGTCCTTCTTTGTCTCGTTACTTTGTTTTGAAGTCCATTTTGTCTGACAAAAGTACTGCAACTCCTGCTTTTTTCTCCCTATTAGTTGCATGAAATATCTTTTTCCATCCCTTCACTTTTAGTCTGTGTATGTCTTTGGGTTTGAAGTGGGTCTCTTGTAGGCAGCATATAGATGGGTCTTGTTTTTTATCCATTCAGTGATTCTATATCTTTTGATTGGTGCATTCAGGCCATTTACATTTAGGGTGATTATCGATAGGTATGTACTTGTCATTGCAGGCTTTAGATATGTGGTTATCAAAGGTTCAAGGGTAGCTTCTTTACTATCTAACAGTCTAACTTAATTCACTTAGTATGCTATTTCAAACACAATCTATAGGTTCTTCCTCCCCCCTTCTTTTTCTTCCTCCTCCAGTCTTTGTATATTAATTGTCATATTCTGTACTCTTTGTATATCCCTTGACTGACTTTGTGGGTAGTTGATTTAATTTTGCATTTGCTTAGTAATTAATTGGTATACTTCCTTTACTGTGGTTTTGTTTTCTCTGGTGACAGCTATTTAGACTTAGGAACACTTCCATCTATAGCAGTTGCTCCAAAATACACTATAGAGATGGTTTGTGGTAGTTAAATTCCCTCAACTTTTGCTTATCTGGAAATTGTTTAATCCCCCCTTCAAATTTAAATGATAAGCTTGTGGGGTAGAGTATTCTTGGTTTGAGAACCTTCTGTTTCATTGCATTAAATATATCATGCCACTCCCTTCTGTCCTGTAAGGTTTTAGTTGAGAAGTCTGGTGACAGCCTGATGGGTTTTACTTTGTATGTGATCTTTTTTTCTGTCTCCACCTACTTTTAATAGTCTGTCCTTGTCCTTGATCTTTGCCATTTTAGTTATTATATGTCTTGGTTTTGTCTTCCTTGGGTGCCTCATGTTGGGAGATCTGTGCACTTCTGTGGCCTGAGAGACTATTTCCTTCCCCAGACTGGAGAAGTTTTCAGTAATCATTTCCTCAATGACACCTTCTATCCCTTTTTCTCTCTTCTTCTATAATGCAAATATTGTTCTGTTTGGTTTGGTTGTAGAATCGTCTTATTATGCTCATTCCTAGAAATTCGTTTTTCTCTCCTGGTCTCAGCTTTTTTGTATTCCTGTTCTCTAAATTCTATTCCATTTATCATCTCCTCTATCTATTCTAATCTGCTTTAAAATTTTTCTATTGTATGTTTCATTTCAGATACTGTATTTTTCAAACTTTCTCTTTCTTGAAGTCATCCCTGAAATCTTGAATATCTTTCTATAGTTCAGTGAGCATGTTTATGATTTTTATTTTGAAATATTTTTCAAGAAGACTGGTGATTTCAGTTTCACTGAGCCCCTTCTTGTGTTTGAAGGATTTTTGTTTTCACAAGTTTCTTTTGCTGCTTCATATTTGTAATGAATAATATGAAATAATATGTTTGTGTAGGCATCACCTTCTAGTGCTCTGAAGGTGGAGCTCCACTTTGTGGAGCTGCCCAGGACCTGGAGCAACTGAGGGGGTCACAGATGAGTGGCACTGGTGCCTGCTGAGAGGAAAGAGCTCTTTCCTGCTTCCCAACTGCAGTGCCTGGCCCCACTGCCAGGGCCAATGGGTCAAGCACACAGAGAACAGCCTCTGCGTTATGACCCTGTAGCTGCTGTAGGTGGAGCTGCCCTTTGGCAGGCCTGGCGCAATAGAGGGGCTGCAGATTTGTGAACCAGTGCTGAATGGGAGGAAGAATCGGCAGGCTGTGTATCGCAGTGGGGGGACTCGGAGCTGCATTTACACCCAGGGGAATGGAACGCCTGAAGCTCCTGAAAGTTCCAAACCTGCTGGGCTGAATGTGTCGGGATGATTTTGTACACCTGTCCTTTCTCCTGAGCAGGAAGCTCTGTGTAATCCTTGCCCCTTTAGCAGCCCTCTCACTGTTGTGAAGTCTTTCAAAGTGTGTTTCTGTTGTCCCAGAGAAGCTGGTTGTGGGTACCTGCTCTCCACAAGGAGCTGGAATTTCAGCCTCTCCGAGTGTTCTGCCTGTCTTTGCTTTCCAACCCCACTTACCTCCAGAGCACCAAGTAATGTAGGTTCATGCTCCCAGAGCATATCTCCAGGGCTGGGTGTTCAGCAGTCCTAGGCTTCTTCCCCCTTCCCACTCCATTTCTCTTCCTCCAGATGGTGAGCTGGGGTGGTGGGACGGCATGGGCCCCGCCAGATCGCAGCTTTGCTACTTTACCCTTTTCCGTGCGGTCTTCTCTTTTCCCCACATGTAGGAAGTCTGTCACAGTCTTCTTTCTGGTTGGTCTTCGAGGATTAGTTGTATTTGCTGTATTTTGCTATATTATAAGTGGTTTTGGGAGGAGGTTTCTGTCTTCTCACGCCACCATCTTTAAACCTCTCCAAGGACATTAATAATTTTAAGAAAATTACTAACTACACATCTTAGTTTCTGCCCGCTATGGCTTAAGTTATATTTCTTGAGTAATAATAAGATAGACAACAAGTTATATCAATTACCTGATTAGACAGCCATGGTAAAATTTTATAGAAAACAGATTTAGCAGGGATTGAAGGAATAAACTTACCTGCAATTTCTGACTTTCTCACTATTTTCATATGAGACTCTGTCTGGAACACCCTAAAAGAGAAAATAAAGATTACTGGAAATCTCTAATTTTTAATTAGAAACCTATGGTACTAATTTACACTCTGTTTTGAGACAGGTAAAGATAACACTTTGATTCCAGCCTCCTCTTTGCTGTGTCTACTACTAATATTTCAAATGCCAAAATTAGTTCACCACATTAAATCTGTTATGGTTTTTTTAATGAACTCTAATAGAACCATTATTTTATCCCTCAATAACTTGAAGTATTCATTTTAATCAACAAACATTTATTAAGTACTCAGTATATACCTGGTGCTATAGACTAGAGTCTGACACATAATCTTTGACCTCAAGGAGCTTTCATTGTAAGTAGAGAGCTGTAACAGTGATTACAGATATTATTTCATTGATTTTTGTTATTAACAGCTCACATAAAGTGGCATGGACTCCAGAGGAAGGGATCGCTTGTCACTGAATTAAGAATAAGCTTCTTGCAGAAGTAGCATTTGATACCTGCCTTAAAGAATCTGAACAGTCATTTTCATTCCGCTAATATTAAGTATCACTATTATATAGAAGCTCTTCTTAATTAGAAGTAGAATTTCATTTCTATACAAAAAAGTAACAAACATTTGCTTGCATACTGTGTGCCAAGCATTGTGCTATGTTCATTACATGCATCTTTAATGATTATAACAATTACCATGTTATTTTACAGATGTAGATATTGAGGACAATAAAGGTTAAGTAACTCCCAAAGTCATATAAATGATAAGTGTCAAACCCAAATCTGTTTGACTTCAAAACCTGAGCTTATATACTACGAAGCTGTACTTGAAACAACTTTTCCTCAAATGGTTTACAAAAGAACAACAGAAACCTTTTTATTCAATATGAGCAGGATCAGCAGTTGGTTAATTACTTGAAAAAAAAACTCCTAAAATAAGGAATCATAATAGTCCCATAAACATCTTAAGCATTTTTAAAAATTAAAACACATAAATGGAAAACTGAACAGCTACATGGAACAGAATGAAACTGTATTACTGTCTAACTCCATACACAAACGTAAACTCAAAATGGATTAAAGACCTGAATGTAAGTCATGAAACCATAAAACTCTTAGAAGAAAACAGGCAAAACTCTCTTGAATATAAACATGAACAACGTTTTCATGAACATATCTCCTCAGGCAAGGGAAACAAAAGCAAAAATGAACAAGTGGGACTACATCAAACTAAAAAGCTTCTGTACAGCAAAGGACACCATCAATAGAACAAAAAGATATCCTACAGTATGGGAGAATACATTCATAAATGACATATCTGATAGGGGGTTGACATCCAAATTACATAAAGAGCTCATGTGCCTCAACATGCAAAAAGCCAATAACCCAATTAAAAAATGGGCAGAGGACCTGAACAGACACTTCTCCAAAGAAGAAATTCAGATGGCCAACAAGCACATGAAAAGATGCTCCACATCCCTAATCATCAGAGAAATGCAAATAAAAACCACTATAAGATATTACCTCACACTAGTTAGGATGGCCACTGTCCAAAAGACAAGCAACAACAATTGCTGGCGAGGATGTGGAGAAAGGCGAACCCTCCTACACTGCTGGTGGGAATGTAAATTAGTTCAATCATTGTGGAAAGCAATATGGAGGTTCCTCAAAAAACTAAAAATAGAAATACCATTTCACCCAGGAATTCCACTTCTAGGAATTTGCCCTAAGAAAACAGGATCACAGATTCAAAAAGACATATGCACCCCTATGTTTATCGCAGCACTATTCACAATAGCCAGGAAATGGAAGCAACATAAGTGTCCATCAGTAGAGGAACGGATAAAGAAGACGTGGTACGTATACACAATGGAATATTATTCAGCCATAAGAAGAAAAGAAATCCTACCATTTGCAACAACAGGGATGGAGCTAAAGGGTATACTGCTCGGTGAAATAAACCAGGCAGAGAAAGACAAGTACCAAATGATTTCACTCATTTGTTGAATATAACAACAAAGAAAAAACTGAAGGAACAAAACAGCAGCAGACTCACAGAACCCAAGAATGGACTAGTGGTTACCAAAGGGAAAGGGGTTGGGGTGGGTGGGTGGGAAGGGAAGGATAAGAGGATTAAGGGGTATTATGATTAGCACACATAGTATGGGGGGGGCCATGGGGAAGGAAGTTCAGCACAGAGAGGACAAGTAGTGACTCTATAGAATCTTACTATGCTGATGGACAGTGACTGTAATGGGGTATGTGGTGGGGACTTGATAATAAGGCAGAATGTAGTAACCACAATGTTGCTCATGTGAAACCTGAGCATAAGATTGTGGATCAATGATACCTTAATGAATAAAACAAAAAAAACCCCGAAAAACATATAAATGGAATTTAGTTTGCAAATCTCCTACTGTCAATCTGAGGTCTTTACTTTGGGTGGATCTACTGGTACAATTTCAGTGTATTTATAAAGTGGAAAAATACTTTTGGACACCTTAAAGCAATACAAACACAGAATCCTTCTAAATTTTGTAAGTTATTTCTCTGTATTTTACATTGTTTCTTCCATACTAAATTTGAAAACATTTTTAAAAATAAATTCACCTTTATTAAGTTTTCACTAGTTGTTCAATATAATTTTCATAGTTTACTATCTTTGACTAATTTTCATTGGTTTATGTAATATTAAGTTAAATTATATAATTATGACTTCAAGAAGATAAATGCTTTTCTCGTAAGCCTACCAATCAATTCTCAGGATCTGAAGTTTACGCACATGAAAGAGTGTTCATTGTGCTGTAGACAGTGTGTCTTATGAGGGGAATGAAAAATATAGGTTAATTGTAACAACTCAGTGAGGTGGGAGTTGTTAAGACAGCCTTTAATAATCTTGTTTCTGTATCTAGAATCCTGTGATTCTTTTTTAACTAATCTATTTTTAACAAGGAATAGGTTTTTGAAACACTACTTATACAATAATATTTATTCAAATTGACACCTCCTGTGATACCACACGCTATCTTCTTTCTGCCATGCAATAACATAACACTATGAGACATGTAAGGACTACTATTTCTATCTCCAAAATGGAGGAAATTAATGCTCTGATAAATTAAATGAACTAGGGGCTATTGAGTAGTTAGCCAGAACTTGTTCCAGGTTTTTTTGGTTTTGAAGCTGACATTCCTTTTAATATTTCAAAACCATTTTAGAAAAGTAAGTATAGTGAATAGATTTTTCCCGAAGAAAGGAAAGGGTGGACTAGGTTTAACAGCATTTGGGAAAGACAGAAGCAGTGGAAAAAGAGGTACACTCATTAGGAATCAGACATATGTTATAATTATGGCTTTGTCACTACCTATATATGGCTAAATCATATCATTTCCCTGGTTTTAATCTTACCTAAAAAAATTAAGAGTTTGGAATATATTCTTTAAGGTTCTAATTTTAACATTCTATTATCCAGAACACAAATTTGAGTAGAAAATTCTCAATTTTCTTATATATCTGTCTGTATTATATAGACAGATGAGGAAAAGAATCCTATCCCAGGTACACCTCTTCTTGTCTCAAAAGTTGCTGTTGACGTTTGGGAACATATTTTTTGATAGCCAAACTCATTATGAAACAAGCAAAAGAAACAGAATAAGCCACATAAATAGTATTAATGACACAGAGTATATCTGAAAAACAAATCAGAAATAGAAGCATAATAATACCAATCAGATAAACCTAGAAAAGATAATATAATCTGAAAATACCAACAATGTGAAAAACATAATAGAAGACACCATAATATAGTAATTAAGAATACTTGATGTGAAATATTTCAAAGCCTGAGCTCTACACCTTAATAGGTAAATTACTTAAGCTAACGAGCAAATTACTTAAGCTAAGCCTCTGTTTCCTTATTCATGAAATGAGATACTTTTAAGGATTCAATGAGTAACAGTGAATTTGGCAGCACAGTACCTGTCACATTGTTAATATTAGCTATTAACAATAAGTCAAATTTTGACATATATAAACCCACTTTTGATTATTTGAGACAGGTGATCTTCCTGTGTTAAAATGGTCATTTCATCATAAATTTTGAGTTTACATAGCTGTTTTGAGAAATAATTAAAATAAAGTCACCTTCAAGATCCCACTGTCAGGTCTGCAAAATCTAAGCAGGAAAAAAAACCTCTTAGAAGTTCCTTCTAGGTAAGAGCAAGAATATTTTTTAAATCTAAAAAATAAAATGACATCTGGGAGGAAGAGCCAAGATGGTGGCGTGAGTAGGGTAGAGGAAATCTCCTCCCAAAACTATACAAATTTTTGAGAATACAACAAAGACAACTATTCCTAAAAGAGAGACCAGAGGATACAGTACAACAACTAGGCTACACCTACATCTGTGATAACTCGGCATCTCATGAAGCGGGTAAGATACAGCCACGGCCCGGTGGGACACGAGCGCTCCCCGCACCCCAGCTCCCCAGCAGGAGGAGAGGAGTTGGAGTGGGGAGGGAGTGGAAGTGCAGGACTGCTAAATAACCAGCCCTAGTAATCCTCACCGGGGCCACAGACACACATTGCATGGTGTGCTGGATATTAGAGAAACGGAAAAGTAAAATCTGCAAGCGGGTCCCTGCAGCCGGCTCCCCTGGGACAAAAGAAAAGCAAGTGCTTTTTGAAAGTCTTACAGGGACAGGGACCTCACAGCTGGATGGAATTGTCCCGGCACACTCGGCCCAGCAGGCTGGGAATCCTGAGGAACTCCAGGTGTCCCAGCCCCCTGGGAGGCAACACAGCCCTGAAGACCCTCAAGGTGATAAGCACCCTGCCGTTCATTCCTCCTCAGGTGCAGCCCCCCTACAGTGGCCGAGCAGCCTGGGCACAGCCGCCCCCAGAGCAGCCACCCAGAGTCTCCTCCCAGCGTGCAGCCACCCAGACCACAGCCGGTGAGGAGCTGCCCGGCACAAACAGAGTAGGCCTGAGCAGGGTGTGAAGGGGTGCCGCTCTTGCAGGAGAGCACACCCAGCGCGCCTGCCTCTCTCCACAGGGCTCTGCACTGCCCTGAGGGCTGCTCCCGGTGTGCAGGGAACTGACACAAGCAGCGGAGAAGGGCAAAGCAACCAGCAAGCAGAAAGGGACTTTGTTCTCCCAGCTAACACATGCGCTACCTGCCTACGACTACCTCTATCACCATGAAAAGGCAGAAGAATTTGGCCCAGTCCAGAATCAAGCAGACAACCCCCGAGAGAGGAGGGCCTGGGGAGACAGATACACCCGATCTTCCTGAAAACAAATTCAAAATAAAAGTCATAACCATGCCAATGAACCTGCAGAGAAATATGCAAGAGCTAAAGGATCAAGTTACAAGCGAGAATACAGAAATAAAACAATCTCTGGAAGGACTTAAGAGCACACTGGATGAAGTGCAAGAGACCCTTCATGGAATAGAAATCAGAGAACAAGAATACAGAGAGAGACAAAAGGATCTCCAGGAAAGAAAGAATATTAACAGAACTGTGTGACCAATCCAAATGGAAAAATATTCACATTATAGGGGTACCAGAAGAAGAGAGAGAAACGGGATAGAAAGTGTCTTTGAAGAAATAATTGCTGAAAACTTCCCCAAACTGGGGGAGGAAATAGTCTCTCAGACCATGGAAGCCCACGGATCTCTCAACACAAGGGACCCAAGGAGGACAACAACAAGACATATAATAATTAAAATGGCAAAGATCAAAGACAAGGACAGAGTATTAAAGGCAGCCAGAGAGAGAAAAAAGGTCACCTACAAAGGAAAACCCATCAGGCTATCATCAGACTTCTCAGCAGAAACCTTACAGGCCAGAAGAAAATGGCACAATATTCTTAATGCAATGAAACAGAAGGGCCTTGAACCAAGAATACAATATCCAGCACGATTATCGCTTAAATATGAGGGAGGGATTAAACAATTCCAGACAAGCAAAAGTTGAGGGAATTTGCCTTCCACAAACTACCTCTACAGGATATTTTAAAGAGACTGCTCTCTTTAAATGGAAGCACTCATAAGGCTAAATAGATGTCACCAGAGAAATTAAAATCACACCAAAGAAAGCAGACCAACCAAATACTAATTAAAGGCAAAAAAATAAAATCAACTATTCACAAAAGCAGTCAAAGGAAACACAAAAGAGTACAGAATAAAACACGTAACATATAAAGAATGGAGGAGGAGGATTAAAAGGGAGAAAAATAAAGAACCATCAGACTGTGTTTATAATAGCTTAATAAGTGAGTGAAGTTAGACAGTTAGATAGAAAAGAAGCAACCCATGAACCTTTGGTAACCTCAAATCTAAAGCCTGCAATGGCAATAAGTACCTATCTTTCAATAATCACCCTAAATGTGAATGCACCAATCAAAAGACACAGAGTAATAGAATGGATAAAAAATCAAGACCCTTCTGTATGATGCTTACAAGAGACTCACCTCAAACCCAAAGACATGCACAGACCAAAAGTCAAAGGATGGAAAAAGATATTTCATGCAAACAATACGGAGAGAGAAGCAGGTGTTGCAGTACTGGTATCAGACAAAATAGACTTCAAAACAAAGAAAGTAACAAGAGATAAAGAAGGACATTACATAACGATAAAGGGGTCAGTCCAACAAGAGGATATAACCATTATAAAGACATATGCACCCAATACACGAGCACTGACATATGTGAAAGAAATACTAACAGAATTAAAGGAGGAAATAGAATGCAATGCATTTGTTCTAGGAGACCAACACACTACTCACTCCAAAGGACAGATCCACCAGACAGAAAATAAGGACACAGAGGCACTGAACAGATGGACCTAACAGATATCTACAGAACTCCACACCCAAAAGCAGCAGGATACATATTCTTCTCAAGTGCACATGGAACATTTACCAGAATAGACCACATACTAGGCCGCAAAAAGAGCCTCAGTAAATTCAAAAAGATGGAAATTCTACCAACTAACTTCTCAGACCACAAAGGTATAAAACTAGAAATAAATTGTACAAAGAAAACAAAAAGGCTCACAAACACATGGAGGCTTAACAACATGCTCCTAAATAATCAGTGGATCAATGACAGAATTACAATAGAGATCAAACAACATATTGAGACAAATGACAATAGCATAAAGCCCCAACTTCTATGTGACGCAGTGAAGGCAGTTCTAAGAGGAATCCAGGCCTATTTAAAGAAGGAAGAACAATCCCAAATGAATATTCTAACATCACAATTATTGGAACGGCAAAAAGAAGAACAAATGAGGCCTAAAGTCAGTAGAAGGAGGGACATAATAAAGATCAGAGAAGAAATAAATAAAATTGAGAAGAATACAACAATAGAAAAAATCCATGAAACCAAGAGCTGGTTCTTTGAGAAAATAAACAAAATAGATAAGCCTCTAGCCAGACTTATTAAGAGAAAAAGAGAATCAACACACATACAAAGGACCCCACAGAAATACAAAGAATTATTAGAGGATACTATGAAAATCTATATCCTAACAAGCTGGAAAACCTAGAAGAAATAGACAACTTTCCAGAAAAATACAATCTTCCAAGACTGACCAAGGAAGAAACAGAAAATCTAAACAGACCAATTACCAGTAACGAAATTGAATCGGTAATCAAAAAACTACCCAAGAACAAAGCCCCCAGGCCAGATGGATTTATCTCAGAATTTTATCAGACATACAGAGAAGACATAATACCCATTCTCCTAAAAGTTTTCCAAAAAATAGAAGAGGAGGGAATACTCCCAAACTCATTCTATGAAGCCAGCATCACTCTAATACCAAAATCAGGCAAAGACCCCACCAAAAAAGAAAATTACAGACCAATATCCCTGATGAACATAGATGCAAAAATACTCACCAAAATATAAGCAAACCAAATTCAAAAATACATCAAGAGGATCATACACCATGATCAAGTGGGATTCATCTCAGGCATGCAAGGATGGTACAACATTCGAAAATGCATCAACATCATTCACCACATCAATAAAAAGGACAAAAACCACATGATCATCTCCATAGATGCTGAAAAAGCATTGGACAAAATTAAACATCCATTCATGATAAAAACTCTCAACAAAATGGGTATACACAGCAAGTATCTCAACATAACAACAGCCATATATGACAAACCCACATCCAACATTATACTTAACAGCAAGAAGCTGAAAGCTTTTCCTTTAAGATTGGGAACAAGACAAGGATGTCCACTTCCCCCACTTCTATTCAACATAGTACTGGAGGTCCTAGTCACGGCAATCAGACAATACAAAGAAATAAAAGGCATCCAGATTGGCAAGGAAGAAGTCAAATTGTCCCTGTTTGCAGATGACATGATATTGTACATAAAAAACCCTAAAGAATCCACTCCAAAACTACGAGATCTAATATGTGAATTCAGCAAAGTTGCAAGTTACAAAATTAATACACAGAAATCTGTGGTATTCCTATACACTGACAATGAACTTGCAGAGAAAGAAATCAGGAAAACAATTCCATTCACAATTGCATCAAAAAGAATAAAATACCTAGGAATAACCCTAACTAAGGAAGTGAAAGACCTATGCTCTGAAAACTACAAAACTACAAGACACTCATGAGAGAAATTAAAGAAGACACCAATAAATGGAAACACATCCCGTGCTCATGGATAGGAAGAACTAATATCGTCAAATGGCCATCCTGCCTAAAGCAATCTATAGGTCCAATGCAATTCCTATCAAAATACCTACAGCATTCTTCAACGAAGTAGAGAAAATCATTCTAAAATTCATAGGGAACCACAAAAGCCCTCAAATAGCCAAAGTAATTCTGAGAAGGAAGAATAAAGCTGGGGGAATTATGCTCTCCAACAAGCTTTACTAAAAAGCCACAGTAATCAAGACAATTTGGGGCTGGCACAAGAACAGACCCATAGACCAATGGAACAGACTAGAGAGCTGTGATATAAACCCAAGCATATATGGTCAATTAATATATGATAAAGGAGCCAGGGACATGTAATGGGGAAATGACAGCCTCTTCCACAGCTGGTGTTGGCAAAACTGTACAACTACATGTAAGAGAATGAAACTGGATTGTTGTTTAATCCCATACACAAAAGTAAACTCAAAATGGATTAAAGACTTGAATGTAAGTTATGAAACTTTAAAACTCTTAGAAGACAACATAGGTAAAAATCTCCTGAATACAAGCATGAGCAACTTCTTCCTGAAAGCATCTCCTCGAGCAAAGGAAACAAAAGCAAAAATGAACTCATGGGACTACATCAAACTAAAAAGTTTCTCTACGGCAAAGGACACCATCAACAAAACAAAAAGGCATCCTACAGTATGGGAGAATATATTTGTAAATGACATATCCAACAAGGGGTTAACATCCAAAATATATAAAGAACTTACACGCCTCAACACTCAAAAAGCAAATAACCTGATTAACAAATGGGCAGAGGATATGAAGAGACAGTTTTCCAAAGAAGAAATTCAGATGGCCAACAGATACATGAAAAGATGCTCCACATTGCTAATCATCAGGGAAATGCAAATTAAAACCACAATGAGATATCACCTCACACCAGTAAGGATGGCCAGCATCAAAAAGACTAAGAACAACAAATGCTGGCCAAGATGCAGAGAAAGGGGAACCCTGCTACACTGCTGGTGGGAATGTAAGCTAGTTCAACCATTGTGGAAAGCAATATGGAGGCTCCTCAAAAAACTAAAAATAGAAATACCAGTTGACCCGGGAATCTCACTCCTTGGAATTTACCCAAAGAATACAACTTCTCAGATTCAAAAAGACATATGCACCCCTATGTTTATCGCAGCACTTTTTACAATAGTCAAGAAATAGAAGCAACCTAAGTGACCATCAGTAGATGAATGGATAAAGAAGGTGTGGTACGTATACACAACGGAATACTATTCAGCCATAAGAAAGAAACAGATTCTACCATTTGCAACAACATGGATGGAGCTTGAGGACATTATGCTCAGTGAAATAAGCCAGGCAGAGAAAGACAAATGCCAAATGATTTCCCTCATTTGCGGAGTGTAACACCGAAGCAAAACTGAAGGAACAAAATAGCAGCAGACTCAGAGACTCCAAGAAGGAACTACTGGTTACCAAAGGGGAGGGGAGTGGGAGGGCGGATCGGGTGGGAGGGAGAAGGGGATTGAGGGGTATTATGTTTAGTACACATGGTGTGGGGGATCACGGGGAGAACAGTGTAGCACAGAGAAGGGACATAGTGGATCTGTGGCATCTTGCTGCACTGATGAACAGTGACTGCACTGGGGTGTGTGTGGGGACTTGATAATATGGGTAAATGTAGTAACCACATTGTTTTTTCATGCCAAACCTTCATAAGAGTGTGTATCAATAATACCTTAATAAAAAAATTTTTTTTAATTCTTAAGAAATTGGGTAACATGCTACCATTTATGCACAAAAGAAAAAAGAATGGATATTTGTGTTGACTTATGTATGTAAAAATTTTTTTCTAAAAGAGTAAGATCTATTTTAGGGGACAAAAGCTGAAGAAATGGGACACAGGAGTGGAAAGGAGGCCAGGCACTTTTGTATTTTGTAGGTCACTTCTAACAAACTTACATAAAAGTGTTTCAGAGAATAGAAAATAAGATACTTTCTAGTTGATTCTGTTAGACTTATAAAACCCAGAGGAAAACTAAACAAGAAAAGCATACAAATAAATTTATGAGCCAATCTTACATAGACATATTAGTGCAAAAATCCCAAAATATTAGCAAATTGAATCTAGCAATATTTTAAAAGGATATTTTATGACTAAATTAGATTTATCCCAAGAATACAGAAGAAATTCAATATCCAAAAAGTCATTTTATTATGTTAAAGATTAAAACAGGGAAAACTCTATAGCTATTTTAATAAGTGCTCTAAAAGCATTTAATAAAATCCAATATCCATTCTTAATTAAAAACAAAAAAAAATCTGCAACAAAAACGTTAAATTTACATAAGATATAAAATAGGTGTACTGATTTTAACAAATGTAAATAGGCTGAGCTACCTTATTAAAGAGTGGCTATTGACTAAATTAAACAATTTAAAAACTCAACATACTACAAGAAGATATGTCAAAGAAATAATCAATCCTCCCATGTTTTCTTCCGTCTGCTACCTCTATAGCTTTTCTTCTTCCTTCCTAATTACAACCCTTAGATAGAATTCGTGCCTCATATCGAATTTACCGAGTATCATAATTCCTCCAAGTGGTAAAGATACCTCAAGACAAATGCTGGGCATAGAAGCCACAGGGCATAAATCTGCAAAGAAGTAAAAAGCTAACCTTTTCAAACAATATGGCTTCTCTCTCACTTACCAACTTTACATCTCCCTGTATGGCCCCGGAAGATGACTGGTTAGCCAGAGACGGGTAAGATTCCTCAAGGGAGGAACAACCTAAGACAGGCACAGTCGCAGGGGGGCCATCAGGTGAGAAACTGGGGATCAACAGTGGTGAGGCTTAGAACCTCACCCCCCTCTGTTTTGAGAGAAATCTTCTGCATCCGTGGATGTTTTAATGCCCTTGTCTAGCTTGGATTAACACATAGTCTACAGGCACACACCTGATCATCTACAATTGCTCTCTTACAACACTAAACTATGTTTTCTACCTTTATCTTGCATCTACCTACCACTTCAGCATTTTATTAAAAATAAAAATAATAATAATAATAAAGGGAGAAATGTGGGATCTACATATAAATCAAGTATAAAAATCAAACGAATATTCATATTTGACCTGATTGTTTATAGTTCATAATGCGTGATCAAAACCGAAAGTTTCTGTGATGACTGCTCTTGTACTGTTCACCATGTAAGAACTTATTCACTATGTAAGAATTTGTTCACCATGTAAGAACTTGTTCGTTATGCTTCAGAAGATTGGAGACTGACAAGAATTAGGCTTGAGAAGGATTAATGATTGTGCATTGAGCACTGACTCCCCTATACAGATTTTTTTTATTGTTGTTAACAACCATTTGATCAATAAATATGAGAGATGCCCTCTCAGAAAAAAAAAAGAAATATAATTTAGACAGTAAATTTCACCCCTTTTAGTTCTGCCAGTGTTGACAAACAGTAATGTAACCACCACCACACTCAGGATAACGAAATAAAGCCATCACACCGAGCAATTCCTCCATTAAAAAAAAAAACAAAAAAAACTCAACATATAATTTTTAAGGTAAAAATTGAAAATTTTCAGTTAGGAAATTACCTATGGACAAACATCGGAAAGGTAAAATCAATTATAAAGTTACCAAACACATTAAGTTTCAAAGCAAAAAAATTTAATAACTAAACAGTGTTGTTATCATATAATAAAAAGAAGGCTAATAATGAAAACTAATAAGAATAAAAAATCCACATTACATTGAGGAAAAAAGAAACACCAGAGGAACAAGATTAAAGAAATTCAAAGAGAAAACTGTCAAATATATTAAGATGCCTCAAAATCCAAATTTTAGATTGCCACATATTAGGCAATCAAAGAATAAGTTGTAAGGCAGTATTAATAGTGCATATTTAGCAACCATATGGAGAAGCCTAACCAAAAGGGTAAAATAATCCTTTCCTCCATTTTTTTTGTAAATTTGCCTTAATTATGGTTGTTCTTGCTGTCTCTTTTTTACCTACATAGTATCCGTGATATAAGAAAGCTTTCAGAGGTATAATCTTCTGCAAAAATTACTTATAAATTGAGAAAGAAGAATGACTTTGTAAAATTTTATGAAAAAAAAATTTAAAGGGCTTAATCACACAAAAACTTTAAAATATTTTCTCCAATATTGCCAAGGTTAAACTTGGAAACAAAAATGAAACATTTGAAAATGAAGAAAAAAAAAAAAGAAAATATACAAAAAACGGTAATAGCAAAGAAAATGAAATATAAGTAACTAAGAGATAACATTATAATCAACCAAGTCAGCTAAAAATATATGCTAAAACCTAATGCTTACAATATATTGGGGGAAAAAATGTGCATTACTAGTGGTACTAAAACCCATAACAAAAACGTAATAATGGCTACTTATATGAATAACAACTGCTTCTTTAAACCTGACAGTTTTACTTTGGGGAATATAATCCCAAGGAAGTAACTTAAAAGAAAAGGCAATTTACACAGGAATATCTAACACAGCACAAAGATCAATCAAATGCCCAACAGAAAATTAAAAATGGTTACTGTTACATGAACATGAATATAGCTAAAGAAAACATGAAAGAAAAGTTAGTTTGAAACAGGAGAAAATGAGTTATTAGCTCAAACCTTGGCCACACCTATTAAAACAAGTGTACAGACTGAAGCATTCAAGGCTTGCAACAGGTATGTATGTGTCTACTGTGGAGATAGATTCATTAGGTTTCACAGCCTGGTGCCATCAAATATTCTGAATCATTCAAATAATGAATAGTTCAGATTCCATGATCAGCAAGGCATTTTAATTTATAATTTAATTTCTTAGGTAGAATACCTATAAGGAATATACCAATCTATTCAAACAAGTATTCTCTTTCATTTTATTTGTTTCTCATGATACATTTAGTAGTAGCATTCTATTTATATACAAATCTCTATAGTGAATCGGTTTAGTGAAGCCCATCTCTAAGAGATTGACCCATTTTTGGCAGACAAAAACACTATGGAGGTTGCAAAGCCCAGGAAGGGCAAGACCCGAGAAAGTGGCAACTTCACCAAGAAAAATACCACCAATAAAATTCTACTAACAGGTAATAGCAAGTCTTCCCTGGTTATACCAGATCTTATTATGTACTTATTTTCCCCAAAACCAACACATATGACATTTTGACAACATGTGTTTATCCAGGAAGACATTAACTAGTTTATGGATAAAAGATGAATAGAAAAAGTTATAAAACAATTAAAATTACTATCAATCAACAACAAAAAATTTTGCATTTCGGATGCCATCTTTTTGGAACTATTCAGTACCCTAAAGATGTCACACATTGTCTACTACAAAGTAGGAACACTCTTCTTCACTCCTTACCAACATCTACTTAACTACTTACTCCCCTAAGGAAAGGAAGAAAACAGGTTCCCAACTGAAATCTTACTTTAATGCGAAATCATGTTGTATATGGCAATTGCAAAATTGGAGTTCTTTAAACTGTCTGATTGTAAAGGTTCGTTAAGGTAAGAATTAGGGGGACAAAGAGGAACAAATCAGAAATTGGAAACAATGCAGATCAAAGTCCAGGACTTTCCTAGGAAGATTTCTGGACACGGGACAGTCAGGCCTTATCCTAAAATGTTTAAATTTAGTGTTAAATTTATCTAGGAGATCACCTCACAGAAGTCCAAGTTGAAGCTGTCTGAGGTATACAAAAAAATAAAATTTGAAAAAGCTGATATGAAGTAGACAGTCTGTGTTTATAGCTAAAAAGAGCCTTTATAGAAAAAGAGCTGCCCTGGAATATTACATCTCTGCCCCCTCCACAGGAATGTCTTGCAAATAGCTGGTTCAAGAAAACCTAATCCATTCAATGAGTAAAAAAAAAAGAATCTAGAAAGACAACCTAAAATTAAAACAACAGCATAACATAATTTATTCACATAAGAAAAGCACTCGGCAAAAAAAATGATGTCCCACAGCAGAGGGATTTAAAAAGTTTGCTATGGACCTAAAGAGTGTAACAAAGGAACAGAAATGGAAGCAGAAATACAAGAACTCAAAGAAGAGGTGGTGAGACAAGAAATGAAACACAAATAGAGAAAACGCAAAAAAGAAACAGAAGAAAAAATATTAGCACAGAATTAAGGCAAAACTGAAAGGGGCATAAGGGTGAATAAGCACTCTGAAAAATATAGTAAAGAACAGAGAAAATTCTTTAAATGGACAAAGCAAAATAAAATAAAAGGAATTAAAAGAGAAAATAATATAGAGAAAAAGCAAGAATATAAACATAATTTGTTTATAAATAATAGAGTCCCTAAAGAAATCTAAGATAATGGAATAGAAAAGAATATTTAAATGTTAACTCAAGATTCAAGACCCAAAGCAGTCAAAATGGAGATGTATCTTAGTAAAGTGAGTAAACTTTAGACAAAGGAAAAAAAAAAATCTGTTAGGCAGCCTGTTAAAAAAACATCCAATCATTTATGAGGAGGAAAAAATCATGCACTCCTCAGGACTTCATAGAAACATTCAATGCCAGAAGACAACAGAGAACCACATTAACAAGTTCCTTAAGGAAAGAAAATGTGAATTGAAAAAGAATCTTCTTCTTCAAGTATAAAGTCTATTAGCTAACAGTCTGAGCACCCAAGAATCCAGGAAATATTGTTTCAATGAGTTCTTCTTTGGGAAAAAATAAGAAAACAAACTAAAGTCAATGATAAGAATTAGGGCAACTACAGCAAAGGAATGTGAACATTTAAATACATATAATAAAATGAAGACAAACAAATGTGACAGATGTCCTAATATCAAATGCCAGGGTTGAGGGTAGGAGGAGGAAGAGAGATAGAAAGGCTATAACTAAAAAAAGGGGCAAACTAGCAGAAAGAGAAATCAGGAAAACAATTCCATTCACAATTGCATAAAAAAGAATAAAATACCTATGAGTAAAACAACCAAAGAAGTGAAAGACCTATACCCTGAAAACTACAAGACACTCTTAAGAGAAACTAAAGAGGACACTAACAAATAGAAACTCATCCCATGCTCTTGGCTAGAAGAATTAATTTTGTCAAAATGGCCATCCTGCCTAAAGCAATCTACAGATTCAGTGTAATCCCTATCAAAATACCAACAGTATTCCAATGCAATCCATATCAAAATAACAACAGCATTCTTCAATGAACTGGAACAAACAGTTTAAAAATCCATATGGAACCACCAAAGACCCCAAATAGCCAAAGCAATCCTAAGAAAGAAGAATAAAGCAGGGGAAATCTCACTTCCCAACTTCAAGCTCTACTAAAAAGCCAGAGTAATCAAGACAATTTGGTACTGGCACAAGAACAGACCCACAGACCAGTGGAACAGAATAGAGAGTCCAGATATTAATACAAACATATATGGTCAATTAATATACGATAAAGGAGCCATGGACATACAATGGGGAAATGACAGTCTCTTCAACAGATGGTGCTGGCAAAACTGGACAGCTACATGTAGGAGAATGAAACTGGATCATTGTCTAACCGCATACACAAAAGTAAACTCAAAATGGATCAAAGACCTGAATATAAGTCATGAAACCATAAAACTCTTAGAGAAAAACATAGGCAAAAATCTCTTGGACATAAACATAAGCAACTTCTTCATGAACATATCTCCCCGGGCAAGGGAAATAAAAGCAAAAATGAACAAGTGGGATTATATCAAGCTGAAAAGCTTCTGTACAGCAAAGGACACCACCAATAGAACAAAAAGGCATCCTACAGTATGGGAGAATATATTCATAAATGACAGATCTGATAAAGGGTTGATATCCAAAATATATAAAGAGCTCACCCACCTCAACAAACAAAAAGCAAATAATCCAATTAAAAAATGGGCAGAGGATCTGAACAGACACTTCTCCAAAGAAGAAATTCAGATGGCCAACAGACACATGAAAAGATGCTCCACATCGCTAGTCATCAGAGAAATATAAATTAAAACCACAGTGAGATATAACCTCACACGAGTAAGGATCGCCACCATCCAAAAGACAACAAATGTTGATGAGGACGTGGAGAAAGGGGAACCCTCCTATACTGCTGGTGGGAATGTAAACTAGTTCAATCATTGTGGAAAGCAGTATGGAGGTTCCTCAAAAAGCTCAAAATAGAAATACCATTTCGCCCAGGAATTCCACTCCTAGGAATTTACCCTGAGAATGCAGCAGTCCAGTTTGAAAAAGACAGATGCACCCCAATGTTTATCGCAGCACTATTTACAATAGCCAAGAAATGGAAGCAACCTAAGTGTCCATCAGTAGATGAATGGATATAGAAGATATGGTACATATACACAATGGAATATTATTCAGCCATAAGAAGAAAACAAATCCTACCATTTGCAACAACATGGATGGAGCTAGAGGGTATTATGCTCAGTGAAATAAGCCAGGTGGAGAAAGACAAGTATCAAATGATTTCACTCATCTGTGGAGTATAAGAACAGAAAAAAACTGAAGGAACAAAACAGCAGCAGATTCACAGAACCCAAGAATGGACTAACAGTTACCAAAAGGAAAGGGGAGGGTGTGTGGGAAGGGAGGGATAAGGGGGGAAAAGGGGCATTCCTATTAGCAGACATAATGTAGGGGGGTCACGGGGAGGGCTGTACAACACAGAGAAGACAAGTAGTGATTCTATAGCATGTTACTACGCTGATGGACAGTGACTGTAAGGGTTGGGGGTGGGGGACTTGTTGATGGTGGGAGTCCAGTAAACATAATGTTCCTCATGTAATTGCAGATTAATGATACCAAAAAAAAAGTATTTAAAAGAAAAAGAAGGGGGTGCCACTAAATTGGGTATTGATCCATGGTGGCTACGATGAGACTTGTTGGTCACTAAATATTAGTCAAACAAATGCTGGATATTAGGACACACTATTAGAGTCACTGCCTCAGGGTTCCAAGCTGCCATCAGAGAGAAGAAAACAGGCACACGCTGGAGAGACATCTATTATAAATTCTTTTCCCCTTGGGGCGGGGGTGCTGGGTGGTGGTGGGCAGAAGGGGCTGGTTTTAAAACAATAAAGTCAATTCGGTATGGTCAAAAAAAAAAAAAGAAGGTGGGGCAGAGGAGGAATGAGGGGGGAGGGGGGAATATTATGAAAGGTACAAGTATGCTAGTTATGTCATTTATTTTAACTGCCAAAGGACATATAACAATAGTTCTAATTGAAATTTAAGCATATTTAATAGTATGAAGATATATTATTGATTAAAATTGGGTTGGGAAAAGGAAATGGACTAATATTATCATTGCTCATATACAGTCAAACAATACATAGAGGTATACCAGGCATGTCAAAACAAAAATATATCAGAGACAGAAATCTTAGTATTTCTGTCTAGGTAGAATCAGGGTCAAAAAGCAGTAACAAAGCAAAGATGAGTATTTCATACAAGGTACAATTCTGAATGAAGATACAGTGATGACAATGCACCAATGAACATTGAATCAACATTCATAAACAACTATTGGAAATATAAAGAGTGAGATGTACCATCAAGAAGAGACTAATTTACCTCTCATAATTCATGACAGATTAAAGTGACTAAAACTAGATGATTATACAACTCCCAAATAACAGAAGGTATAAGGTGTATATAATTGATATATATATATATCAAACTTTACACTCTAAAATATAAACTATATCTTTTTTTCAAGTACATATGAATCATTCACAAAAATTGACCATATACAAGATCACAAAGAAAATTTCAATAGAAATCAAAACACAGATTAACCTTCTCTGACTATATTAAAATTAATGACAACAAAATGTCCTTACCATCTAGTTATTTTTAAATTCTCTATTAAACAACTTTTGAGTCAATAAGGCAATACAAATATTCTGTTTAACATCAAGAGAATAATCATGAAAACACTACTTATAAAAACTACATTAAATTAATAAATTAATTTAGGAACAAGTAACATCTTTATGACGTTGAATCTTTTTTAATCAGGAATTTTTAATGTCTTCATTTGTACAATTCCTTAGTATCCTTCAGCAATGCTTTATTCTTTTTCTTTAAAGCAATGCTTTATTCTTTAAATGTATTTGTTGTTAAATTTACAGCAACAAATTATAACATAATGGGAAAAAAGACATTTATCTTCTATCTGGTTATTACATATATAGGAAATTGATTTCCACCTATTAATTTTGTGTTCTGCTACTTACTACCTGGAGAGGTACTTCAATTGATATTGTTAGATTTTCCTCATATACAGTCATTTAATCTGCAAAAGGTTATATATATATAATATATATTACCCCTATCTTTTCCAATTTTTATAACTTCAATTTCTCTAGGGTGTTTAGCTTTGTTGGTTAACAATTCCAATACAATATTAAATAACAGTGGTAAGACACAGTTGTTTTTTTGTTCCTGACTTTAGAGGATGCTTTCAATGTTTCACTTTCAAGCATAATGCTGAATAACAACTTTTTACATATCTAAATCAAACAGATTTATCCAAGTCAGATAGTATCAACATATCTGGTTTGACAAAAAAGCATTACCTGTAACATTTTACTTTTTTCTCCTTTTAGAACTTACTTTATAGTATCTGCAAAGCTGACTCGTCGAGAGCTTTTCCTATTTCTCAAAACATTGGATTCCTGAGGGCAGAGAATATATGGTGTGATTCTTAACGAAACCACTGTGAATTAGGTCTCCAAAGTACTACAGAGACCACATCTTATTCTGAATTAATTTGATATCATTATTAATTTGATAGTTATTATTTTGATTCTCCAAAATATCCCAATGTAGAAGCACTTAACAAACATGAATATGATTTTCAGTGTGAGTGATAATAAACATACTGACACAAAGAACATATATTTAAGGAAAGTGGTTACTGTCACTTACCTTTTCTTTCTCCTTTTAAATGAATGGTTATTTTGCTATCAAGAAGAAGGCACAGAGCAAGGATATGGGGGCTGTTATAGTAACCTTATTATACTATTTTGGGGATTCAAATATTTTTTTAATTGTGGCAAAATACATATGACAGAGTTTATCTTCTTAACCACTTTTTAATTTAAATATTAACTTCTTTGTGATAAGAACACTTAACAAGAGATCTCCCTCTTAACAGATTTTTAAGTGTACAACACTGTTAACTATATATAGGCACAATGTTGTACAGCAGATCTCTAGAACTTACTCATCTTACATAACTGAAACTTCATACCTGTTGATTTGCATCTCCCCATTCTGTCCTCTCAGTTCCTCACAACCACTGTTCTGCTCTGCTTCTTTGAATTTGACTATTTTGATACCGCACATAAATGGAATCATTCAGTATTTGTCACTCTGTGATTAGATTAATTCACTTAGCATTATGTACTCAGCATCTTAACCATTTTTAAGTGTATAGTTCAGTAGTGTTAAGTACCTCTACATAACAGCTCCAGAACTCTTTCCATCTTACAAAACTGAAACTCTATATTCATTGAACAACTCTCCTTCCCCAGACAACCTTCAGGCAACCACCACTCTACTTCGTCTCTGAATTTGACTATTCTAGTCACTTCATAAGTAGGATCATAAAGTATTTGTTTTTTGTTACTGTTTTATTTCACTTAGTATAATGTCCTCATGGTTCATGTATGTTGTAGTATGTGTCAGAATTCCCTTCTTTTTTTAAGGCTGAATAATATTACCATTATTGATTACCACATTGATACCACATTTATTGTTTATGCATTCATCTGTCAGTAGATACTGAGTTGTTTCCACATTTTATTTACTGTGAATTCCTGCCCTCAGGGAGTTCTCAATTTAGAATGGACATTAATAAACAATTATAATAGAAAGTGTTAAGGGATGATTTTCTTAGAGAAGTGACACAAAACTGAGTCTTGAAGGACAAATAGGAATTGCCAAATAAAGAGGGCTACAAATTTATCATAAAGCAAGTATGATAAAATATTAATTAAACAATCTAGGTGATGACTACATGAGCATTCACATTCTTTCTACTTTTCAGTTTATTTGAAAAAAATTTTTAATAAACTGTTAGAAGAAAAAAGAACGAGGAACTAGATATCTGAAGAGAGGGAACATCATATGTAAATTCTTTAAGGCTTGACGGTTCGTATCGTATTTGGCCCCTATAACAGGCCCCATATCCTTGCTTTGTGCTTTCTTCATGATAGCAAAATAACCAACATCTGAAGAGAGGGAACATCATCTGTAAATTCTCTATGGCTTGACAGTTCATATCATATTTGGCCCCTATAACAGGCTCCATAACCTTGCTCTGTGCTTTCTTCTTGATGGCAAAATAACCATTCATTTAAAAGAAGAAAGAAAAGGTAAGTGACAGTAATCACCTTCCTTAAATATATGTTCTTTGTGTCGAATTGCTAGTATGCAATTCTGAATGATAAGAAACATATGAGAGAATAGAAAGACAGAAGACTCGAAGAATAAATAGGGGTTAAAAATCAGGAGTGCCTCCTTACTCATGTATTTGTATTTTAATTTGAAGGCCATGGGATGCTTACTTATGCACATTCTACAGAGAATCATTTATGATGTTCTCTCTTCATATGCTAATAAAGTACCTGACTATTAAAAATATCACTGAAAATAGTCATCTATAAAGCATCTGTACTAGAGACTTACCTGAACTGTTTCATTTACACCTCTGAGGTCCTGAAGAGGACTCCTTGGGGGTTTCAAAATCTAGAAGAGTTAGAATTATTCAAGAAAATCTGGCATATATCTATTAATAATCAGTTCAAGTTATACCATGAATAGAAAGGTAGAGATGCTAGAATTCCTGTAAAAAACTCTAAAAAACTTTTCAAATTCATACTGCTTAATACTATTATTTTACAGCTGGTTTAAACATTTGCCATCTATTCTCTTCTCCCTGCCTACCTTCCCAAATTATTTTGCCTACTCTCATTCCGTGTGGTCTGGGTGAAGTTCCACCACAACTCTAGGGTACAACATGTAGCGTTGGTCTAGAATATGCACATGATATTGTCTCATTAATAGGGATTGGTTCAGGAATGAGAACTTGACCCTTTCAAGATAATAGAGCCAACAGTCTTTTGCTTTTTTATCTTTAGGAAACAGACACTATTTTTCATATACAGCTTGAACCTGGAAGTTGGGGAAGCTAGATGTACTGTAATAATCATGGGGAAAGAACCTGTCTGACAATGGAGATTACCTAGAGGAAGCAGTCAGAGTAAAAAAGAAAAGTGAAAGGAAATCCTAGTATTGGCGATAATTTTGAAACCCCTGCTCAGTTAAGTTATGCCTAAAGTCACTCCTATCTTTGGATTTTTCACTTAAAAAATCCAAAAATTTTGTGCTCAAATGTTTCAGTTGGATTTTTTTGTCTTGCTGTATTATTTAAACACATTTTAAAACTTCATTGAAGTATAATTCACACAGCATACAATTTATATTACCATCAAATTAATAAAACATGAATTTTAGTATATTTATAGAATTGTGTTACCAGGGTAAATATTTGAGTCATTACCCAGAGGAGTCAGTGGGGGTGGGTGGTGATGCCACAGTCAAAATTACTGTGGTAGATAGTCATCATTCAATAATAGACAACAATTATTAACTTAAATAAGTGTTTCTTACTGAGGAATGTCGTCTTCTAACAGGTCTTTCTGTATTGTCACTGAAAGAGAAAAAAATATATACAAACTGGTAAAAACTCAGTTTTCAAAAGCTATCACATAGCATCCCTTACATGCTTTTAAATTGGCTGTCCCTTTCACTTGACCCTTGGCATCACTTTCACTTTGCAAATTTTGTATTACAAGGCTTTAAGTTTATTATATAGGAAGTCAGTGTTTTAAAATACATATTGTATACTAGAAGACTATCTCTTGAAAAACAGTCAGTATAACATAATTTATCATATTTTACAGAGATACAATTATAATATAAATGGGTTTTAAATCAAGAGACTCTAGTTCTGGTTTTACTACTGTTTGATGTTTAGGCCAGGTTTTGAAAATTCAAATACTTACTTAGGCCAAACAGATAATTTAGTAGGTGCAAGAAAAATAGGAGGTGTTGAAACTACAAAGAGTTTCCTGCTGGGTCTAATGGTCACACCCATTATTCCACTCAGTAATCTTTGCCAAGCAAGAACATAAGCGCAGTGTTGCCACATTTGATTTCTGAAGAGAAACTGAAAATCTAATTGTTCTATGAAATCCTGAGATTTTGAAATTTTGGCAACTAATTCAGAAATTTAGAAACAACACTGTTTAGGAAAAAAGTTACATCCATAGGCTGTAAACAGGCCACGAGTTTGTGATCACTTCATTTCCTTGGGCCTCCATTTTCTTATCTTTAAATTGAAGAGATGGGAGGTGGTCCCTAAAGTCCCTCTCAGTTTTGACTCTATATGTGTTTATACAAAGATATGGCAAGGAGAGCTATGACTCTGTAACGTTTACTTTTTTTCTCTGGGACAGAATAGAAAAACATTTCAGAAGTTATCAATAGGTTTCACTAGTTGCAACAGTAACTTTCTCCGATAAAGAGTTTAACATATTTAGCTTGCATTGCATGAACTTACTTTTCTTCATTTGCCTCTGAAGACATCCTATCCATTTTCAAAGAAAAACTTTTTCTGTAACAAATACATAGTATTAGAAAAGGTGAGAAAAAAGGAAGAGAAATGATAATCTATGAAGAGATTAAGGGCAGTTATTATTTCAGGATTACTTTCTGGGCAAGACCAAAATAAGAAAAGGGAGGAAAAGCCACACTATGGGGCTATGAAACACAACAAATTTTGAGGAGTTTATACTCTTATAATTAACACTCTTGGAAAATTCTCATATTCAAGATCAAATCAGTAGTACAGCATGGAGAATATAGTCAATGATTCTGTAATTTCTTACTATGTTGACAGACAGTAACTGTACTAGCAGGGGTAAGGATTTAATAATATGGGTAAACTGGTGAACCATTGTGCTGTATACTTGAAACCAATATAAGATTGTATATCAATACTTCAAGATAAAATCAGTCACTGGGATATGGATTTTAATGATTTGAATAAAAATTTGCTCTAGTTTTTTAGTTTTTGGATTACATAATAATTCAATCCTAAAGTGAAGTCAGTTACATATCAAAATACAGAGGCTTTGCATAATATGCATATTTATCTTATGAAAATTTAACTATAAGTACTCAGCAAAAAAAATTTAAGACATGAAAGTAACCTTTTAAGTACTACAGCTGATTATGCTTACATATCCATTCAATGAGTATTTGTCTTGGAAAGGGTATGAAACAAGTGGCATAACCTGAAGTTTCCTCAATTGTTCTTAGTTCCAACCTATCCATAACTATACTAGAGCTTCACGTTATGCATTAACATTTTTTTTTGGGTAGCCATTTTCAGGGACCTAATGCCCTCAATGTCTTAAGGCTTTTAACATGGCTTTACTATTGACAACTTTCTCTAAATTTCTGCAGAAACACATTCAGATAAGCAGATCACTAAGCTGGCAACTTTTTTTTTAATTGCTAGAAAATTTACATACAATATTATATTGGCTTCAGATGTAAAACATAGTGACTCGGTAATTATATATATGATTAGATGCTTGCTAAGGTAAGTGTACTTACCCTATTACCATACCAACATATTACAATATTATTGGTCATATTCCGTTTGTTATACTTCCATTCCTATGACTAACTTATTTTATAGTTTGCAGCTTGTACCTCTTTTTTATCCCCTTCACCTATTTTGTGTACCCACACAAAACTTTCTCCTATGGTAACCAACAATCTGTTGCCAATATTTATGGGACCAGTTCTTCCTCGTTTTGTGTTTTACCTTCCACATATAAGTGAAATCATGGTATTTCCCTTTCTCTGCCGGGCTTATTTCACTTAGCATGATACCCTAACTCTCTAGGTCCATCCAAGTTGTTACAAGTGGCAAGATTTCCTTCTTTTTTATTGCTGAATAATATTCTATTGTGTATCTGTACCACATCTTTAGCCAATCATCTATCAATGGGCATTTGGGTTGCTTCCATATCTTTGCTATTGTACATAGGTGAGCATTTATCTTTCCAAATTAGTGATTTTGTTTTCTTCAGGTAAATTCTCAAAAAATAGAATCGCTGGTTTCTATGGTACTTCTATTTTTTAGTGTTTTCAGGAACCTCCATATTATTTTACACACTAGCTGGACCAATTTACATTCCCATCAACAGTGTAGGAGGGTTCCCTTTGCGCCACATCCACGCCAACACTTGTTATTTCTTGTCATTTGACTAGTAGCCATTCTGACAGTACCTCATTGTGGTTTTGGTTTGCATTTCCCTATGCATTAACTTTAGAACGTCACCCCTGGGTAAGAACAAATTCCATTACAGACTTCAAAAATCTGAATAGCTACAGATTTTGACTCAACAATATTAGTATTTCTACCACCATATTAAATTAATACTATATTCATAAACTGTTAGAATCAATGTTCTTACTCTTTGCAAATAAGTAAAAAAAATAGGTACTTAAAAGATATTTTATATGTTTTCATCATATACAACAAGAGCCAAATTAGGGAACAATACTTCATAAAGAACCTGAACTTCAAACTGAAACAAATGTTTGCTTATTTTTGGTATTGGTTTACTCAATTAGCTGTCAATATAGATAGGATGATGGGCATATTCTAGGATTTGATCTCAGATGCTTTCCTTTTGTCCTCCATTGCTTTCTCAGTCTATCTATTCTTCTGGTTTCACTTACCTCCTGTTCACAGATAACACCCGTATCTACTTAAAATAATATTTGTAATTATAGTTTTTATGTACATAGTATAAGAAATTGGCTTTACAAGATTAGTTTTTAAAAACAGCAGCCCCCTGCACTTCAGTATCTTCCTTCCCAAAAACAACCACTTTCACTACTGTAAGATAATTATTTTGTATTTTAAAAAAGCTCTTACAGAACTTGTTAGTTGAAAGGAAAGGAGCGACACACAGCAGCAATTCACCGTAGAATTCCGCTTTATTAGGGAAAGGTGCTGGGATATATAGGAAGGGGCATGAATTGATTGAGGTGTCACTTCTACGGGGCTGGTGGCTGTTGGGTAGGTGCTGGGATTGGGAGGGGAGCGAGAGGTGATTGGGCTTCATGTGGCACCAGCGGGAACCGAGGACCCCGAAGAGAAGCCGGAAGTTTGCCATCTTACTGGTGGGGGCCCTTCATTCCCCCCTTTCTCCTCCATGGGGTTGTGGATGCTGCTTTCTCTCTGGCTGCTTCCTGCTGAACAGGGGCGGAGAAGGGAGTGAGGGTTTGAGGATTGGGAGGAAAGGGTTGATAGGATTCCCCACAGTAAGGATGAGTAGATGTGGACTTCTTCAGGTTTGGAAATCAATGAAGGTTCCCTGTAACCATAGATCGAGGACCTATTGATTCCAATGGTGCCAAGAGGATATGGGTGTCAGGAGCTAGGCATCTGCAGCCATTGTTTCCAGGAACAGTTTCCAGTGGAGAGAGGGGTCCATCTCAGTGTGTGGTGAGGAGGTCACGTGAGGGTGAGGGATCTTCTGTGGCCAGAAGCTGGTAGTTCTTGAGTAAAAGCTGGTTGAAAGCTTGATTAGTGATTTTTTCGACTTGGCATTTGATGAACTTTATTATACAGGGTAAGAAGAGACAGGCGAGAAGAATGATTATTATGGGGCTTGCGATGGGCCAGAGCCAGGTGAGGAGGGGGTTTGTTAGTATTGACGAGAATGGGTTGGAATTGGAAGCAGAGTGGAGACTGGAGGCAAGGTCGGTGAGTTTGGTAATATCAGTTTCTACAATGCCGGATTCATTGATGTAATAGCAGCACTCTTCCCATAGGAAGACGCAGGTGCCACCCTTCTCGGCTGTAAGCAGATCTAGGGCCCGCCGGTTTTGAAGGGTGACTTTAGCTAGCGAAGTGACCTGTCTTTGAAGAGAGGCTAGGGAATCGGCAGTGGATGTCAGGGCTCCCTCAAGTTTGGTGTTGAGATCTCTAACTGCCCATAGAGAGTGACCCAAGGCTTCTCCCGAAAACCCTGCTCCAATAGCTGAGGTGATCAAAGAGATACAGACCATGATGGGAAGGAAAGCAGCTCTTTTTGTGCACGAGGGCAAGGGAGGTTGGAGCTCAATAAAGTCTGCCATGCTGTCAAGTGTAAGCTGTGGGATTAGGGTGACGAGAATGCAGGGTGTATCAGAGTTGAGAGGCAGTGAGTTGAAAAGACTGCCATTACACTAAAAGAAGTGTCCCGGTTGTGTGAAAGTCTTAAAGCCGGAGGTAGGGGTGTAGATAGAGAGGCAGTGAAGTGCGCTGGAGGGGGGTGGAGTTGGGCCTACACAGTGGTGGATGATGAGATTATCTGCGTATTCTGGTTCCCATAGGGGTATGTCTGCCAGGGGGCAGAGGGGTTGTCTTTCTGCATGGAAGGAGTAGTTGGAAATATTAAGGGGCACGGCGGACAGCAGTGGGCGCTGTAGTGATGCGCACAAGAAACAATTGGCGGTGTTAAGGGTGTAGTTGAGAAAGATGGTGGTGTCCTAAATGAGCTGTAACGAAGAGTAGGAGAAATGGGAAGACGGGCGGGGATAAGAAGATGAAGAGGCACCGTCAAGAGTTTGGATAATGACTTTTTTGGAATGTCTGATATCTGATGCAACTTGAGAGATCTGGGAATGAGAGGGAACATACTTTCGAGAGATATGAAGGGTACCGTGGGAGGTCGAGGACCCCCCGTAGTAAACTGAGACTGTGACTCTGGCAGCCCATCGAGAGTCCCAGGAATCTGGGATTGATAAGGAGAATGAGCCGTTGGGATATTTCATGAAACGGTTGGAGGAGTAATACTGTGGGTACTGGAAGTTACCCATGTAGTGAATGGCACAAGACTAGTAGGAACATCTCCTGTAGGTGTCTGGCCATCACCTGCAATAGGCTTGTTTTTGGTCATAGAGGAAGCAGAGGTAGGGAGAATAAGGGTAGCTGCTAGTGAACACTTCGGTGGAGGGAGGAAAGTGGAGGTATAAAGGCTCAGAGCAGCTTTTCAGAGGGCAGTCTGGTGTGGCAATGAGGGCAGTAACTTTTGTTTGATGCTGTGTGTAAGTCTGTCTGACTTTGAATCACCATACAAAGGAGGCTGGGGTGGCGGGGAAGACAATAGGAATGAGGAAAAAAAGTGAGAGAGCAGTAAAGGAGGAAAAAGTCATGATTCGGGTATGGATGGCAAAGGGGGTGAACGGGATTTTGGAGGAAAGAGGACAATAAGGTCAGGAGTCTGGAGGGAGGGAGAGTCTATAAACTTTTGTAGGTTAAGAGATCTTTTGGGTGATGTGGGGACAGAATGGTAAGGGGCGCCCTGAATGTCAGTTTATGAGCTTCTTTCTGCAAGAGCTGTCTAGTGGCTAATGCTCGTAGGCAGGGGGCCCATCCCCGAACTGTGGGGTCTAATTGCTTGGAGAGATAAGCTACTGGGGCAAAGGATGGGCCATAATATTGGCCTAGGACTCCTAGAGCTTGACTGGACCTCTCATGAATGTATAATGAGAAGGGCTTCGACAAATCAGGAAGATGGAGAGCTGGGGCTTCCACAAGGGCTTGGCAGAGCTTAACGAAGGAGTGTCGGGGTGAGGAGGATAATAGTTTTTTAGGGAGGCCCTTGCTGAGGTCGTATAGGGGTCTTGTCAACAGGGAGCAGGGAGAAGTTAGGGATCTAAGCTCTAAAATATCTAGCCAGGCCTAGAAAGGAAAGGATTTCTGCCTTGGTTTTGGGAACGGGCAGGTCAGAGAGGAGCCATTTTCTGTCTAAGGTAATGGACTTTCTTTGTTGAGATAGAAGGAATCTGAGGTAAGTGACAGGAGGGGAAGAGATTTGAGCTTTGATGGGGGATACTTGGTAACTTCTGGAAGCTAGAAGGTTAAGTAGGGAGGCAGTGTCAAGTTGAGACTGTTCCCACGAGAGACGGCAGAGTAGAAGATTGTACATGTATTGTAATAAGGTGGACTTGGAGTGATCATGATGAAACTGTTTGAGGTCCTGAGCTAGGACTTGTCTAAAAATATGGGGACTATCTCGGAAGCTTTGTGGCAAAACTGTCCAAGTGAGTTGTTCAGAATGTCTTGTGTATGGGTCTGTCCAGGTGAAGATGAAAAAATCTTGGGAGGAGGCGTCTAGAGGGATAGAAAAATGGGTCCTTGAGATCTAGGACTGAGAAGTGGAATGCTGAGGCAGGGATCTGCGATAAAAGGCTGTATGGATTTGGAACTAAGGGATGGATAGGGACAACGGCCATGTTGATGAGGCGAAGGTCTTGGACGAGGCGGAAAGATCCGTTGGTTTTTTAACAGCTAATATGGGGGTATTAAATGGGGAGTGAGTGGGTCTGAGGTAATTTTTGTTTAAGAGATCTTGAATGATGGGTTGGAGGCCTATGAGGGCTGAAGTGGTTAGGGGATATTGGGCCTCACAGATATACTGAGAGGGGTCACGTAATTTGATAGAGGCAGGGGGACAGAGGGCCACGGAGGGGCTTGTAATGTTCCAAACTTTGGGATTTACAGGCTGTATGAGGGAGGAACCAGAGCTTTCATTGGGTAGAGGGGGGCCATCGGCTATGAGGGCCATCAGAAAGGGAGTACTGGGGGCTGTGGGAGTGGATATAGTTATGGAAATGTGGAGGAGGGAAAGGATGTCTCGTCCTAGTAAAGGGATGGGACACTGGGGCATAACCAGGAAGGAGTGGGAGAAAGGTATGGGATTGTCTAGGACTGTGCATAAAAGGGGGGGGGGTGTTTAATGGGAAAATCTGTTTACCTCCTACCCCGACTATAGGAGTAATGGCTGGCATGGTAGGGCCCCGGTATTCTCGCAAGACTGAGAAGGTGGCTCCTGTATCTAGGAGGAAGAAGATGGGGCGACCGTCTACTGTTGAAGTAACCCTGGGCTCCTGTTTGGTGATGGAAATGGTTGGGTGAGAAGCCCCCGGGTCCTGTCAATCTTCTTCTGCCAGCCCCACTACGGCGGGCTTAGGATGGGGGTTGTTTGTCCAGCCTCCCCTTCGGGTGGTTAGGCAATCAGACCCCCAGTGGCCCATTTTGTGGCATCTGGGGCATGGGGAGGTAGGAGATCTGGGGGAGGGGCACGCCCTTGACCAATGTCCCTCTTTTCCGCACTTGAAACAAGCTCCTGGGGGGGGGGGCTTGTTTGTAGAGGGGCGCCCCGGTTGTGGTTTTATCAGCTGGGCCAACATCTGGAAATTGGCCTGATCAGCCTTTTGTTTACGGCATTCTTTCTCCTCCTCCCGGTTATGGAAGACTTTAAAGGCCACTGTTAGGAACTCAGTCTGTGGGGTAGCAGGGCCCTGTTCTAACTTTTTGAGTTTAGCTTTAATGTCGGGGTAGCTTTGAGCTAGGAAGTATGTCATAAGGACATGTCTTCCTTCAGGTGTTTCTGGGTCAAGGCTGGTATACTGTAATAGGGCTTGAGTGAGTCTGTCTAAGGACTCGGAGGGGGTTTTGTCTCTCTTTTGAATTATGTCTTGGAATTTTTGAAAACTGACTACTTTACGAGCTGCCTTTTTCAGACCTGCTATTAAGCAGGAGGCAAAAATATCTCGAGAGCAGAGACCCATGGCGGTGTTATAATCTCAGTGTGGGTCTTGTCCCGGGACAGCAGTGGGGCCAGGGGGATAGGTGGGGTCAGTCCTGTGGGTTTCGGTAGCATGCGTTTGGGCAAAGTCCCAAACTCGTCTACGCTCTTCAGGGAGAGTATTGGCCAGGAGCATGAAAATGTCATGATGTGTGAGGCTGTAAGACTGGAGGGTCCATTGAAACTCCCTGATGTATGTCGTAGGATCAGTGGAAAAGGAACCTAGGCGTTTCTCTAGTTGGGCTAAATCTCCTAAGGAGAAAGGGACGTGAACGCGCACGATGCCTTCGGATCCTGCTACCTCCCAGAGGGGGGCGATAATTCTGGGAGGCCCTAGGGACCAAGTCTGAGGGGGACTGAAGGGTTCTGGCTCAGTCTGTGGGGGAGTGACGCGGTCTAGCCATGCCTAGTCGAGCAGGTCCTGAAGTGCAGAAGGGGGGCAAAGAAAATAAAGAAAGATAGAATCGGACCCACGTGTCGCCAGCTAGCAGCCCTGCTGCTTGCCTCTGCCGCTGTAGTTGGGCTTGAACTCATGACTCTGAGGTTAAGAGTCCCATGCTCTACTAACTGAGCTACAGCAGGGCTCCAGTTAATTGCTTATGGAATGTGTAAACAGAATGTTCTTTGTTCTCCATTCCTGCCACATCGGCAAGTGGAGGAAGGGCATATTTAGAAGGAGGGGCGGTGTTTCTACACATCTTCAAGGTCTCCCTATTTTCAGAGTGAGGAGTCTTGGCAAGATATGTTTTTGTGGACAGATAACTTCTAAGGACTGCACCGGTTGTTCTCTAGCTTGTGCTTTCCAATGCTGCGTTCAGACATGGGGGAAGGTGCTTTCCCATTCTCCCTACAAACATGTGAGAAGACAAAGGCGGTCCCTAACGGGAGAAACAGGTGATGAGGGCAAAGACGGAGGAGGCCCCTGGGACCTAGTTAAAGGGGGGGCTGAAAGGCTCAGGCTTAATCTGCAGGGGACAAAGGTGGAGGAGGTGAGATGGGAGAGGAGATGGTGGGGGAGGAAGGGAGAAGGGCTGTTCTGGGGGAAGGGGAAGGGAGTGAACGGGAGGCTTCTGCGGGGGCGGTGGCTTGCAGGCTAGGAGAACTTGGGAGGGGGTGGGGGGAGGAGGATGTGGAAAGCTTCGATATAGGGAATCTCCTTCCATTTTTTCAGGCGCTGGCAGTAGTTAAAAAGATCGCGAGTGATGTTAGGATCAAGAGTTCCCCCTGCGGGCCATTGGTTGTTATTGTCTAGGGGGTATGTCGGCCAATCTTGGGAGCAATATTTACGGAGAAGTTTTGGTTTTATATCAGGCGTCAGGGAGAGGGTAGCCAGATGCTTAAGCAGGCATTCAAGAGGTGAACTTTCAGGGAGGGATGAGGAGGCTCCCATGGCTAAAGGACAGAGAAGGAGACAAACAGGGGAAGACGAAAGGAGATCCTCGGACTGGGAGCAGACCGCAAGGAGACAAAGGGCGTCCCCGATGATCCTTGGTGATCTGCGGAAACTCGTATATGAGTCGGAATTTCTTGGGAAGTGTGGGTCGTCACCCAGACTTCCCTAAGAAGGCAGTTTGCCGGAGTCACGAGGTACCTAGTGCTAGGAGTTTTCGGCAGACAGAACAGATTTCGGCGGACGGAGCAGAAGGAGGGGGGGGAAGGGAGCATTCTCATCCGCAAAGGAGTCACCTCATTTATAGCTGTTGGAGGGGGGGGGCCTGAGAGTCTGCCTCAGCTGTGAAGGCCTGAGGCGGGGATTTATGGCTGTCAGAGGAGGGGCCTGAGGGTCCGCCGCAGCCGTGAAGGCTTGAGGCGAGGATTTATGGCTGTCGGAGGAGGGGCCTGAGGGTCTGCCGCAGCCGTGAAGGCCTGAGGCGGGGATTTATGGCTGTCGGAGGAGGGGCCTGAGGGTCTGCTGCAGCTGTGAAGGCCTGAGGTGGGGAGAATTCCCTCCTCATCCCCGAGCGTCAGGGCCTTGCCGGACGATCACGGTCAATGGCACTGCGATAGCTCAGGGAAGAGTGGCCCACTCCGGGGGGAAAACTTACCTAAAGGCCAGAGAGGAGTGGTGAGTGTGATGAGCCAGCGCCGGAAAAAGAGGACGAGGGCAAGCTGCTGCTGGTGTCGGGGGGGAAGACGGGGCCCAGTTGGGGTGTCCCGTCTCCCGGGTTTCAGCACCAATGAAAAGAAAGGAGCGACACACAGCAGCAATTCACCGGAGAATTCCGCTTTATTAGGGAATGGTGCTGGGTAATACAGGAAGGGGCATGAATTGATTGAGGTGTCACTTCTACGGGGCTGGTGGCTATTGGCTAGGTGCTGGGATTGGGAGGGGAGTGAGAGGTGATTGGGCTTCAGGTGGCGCCGGCGGGAACCGAGGACCCCGAAGAGAAGCCGAAAGTTTGGCATCTTACTGGTGGGGGCCCTTCATTAGTTATGCTTCAGAAGATTGGAGACTGTTGAGAATTAGGCTTGGGGTTGATTAATGATGGTGCATTGAATCCCCTATAAAGAATTTTATTGTTAACAACCATTTGATCAATAAATATGTGAGATGCCCTCTCAAAAAAAAAAGCTCTTACAGGGTATTATGCTCAGTGAAATAAGCCAGGCGGAGAAAGACAAGTACCAAATGATTTCACTCACGTGGAGTATAAGAGCAAAGAAAAACTGAAGGAACAAAACAGCAGCAGAATCACAGAAGCAATGAATGGACTAACAGTTACCAAAGGGAAAGGGACTCGGGAGGATGGGTGGGCAGGAAGGGATAAGGGTGGGAAAAAGAAAGGGGGCATTACAATTAGCATGTATAATGTGGGGGGGGTTACGGGGTGGGCTCTACAACACAGAGAAGACAAGTAGTGATTTTACAGCATCTTACTATGCTGATGGACAGTGACTGTGAAGGGGTATGTGGGGGGGACTTGGTGAAGGGGTGAGCCTAGTAAACATAATGTTCTTCATGTAATTGTAGATTAATGATACCAAAATAAAAAAAAAAGCTCTTATATGCAACCACCTCCATTTCACATATGCTTCACCCCCTACACATACACCCAGATAAATGCAGTACAAGAAAGAAAAGACATGCCAACTTCATTACCATTAATATAAAAATCCTAATAACTAGCAAAAAGGAGCCAGCAATTTATAAAAAGGATAGTATGTCATGGTCATGTTAGTATTATTCCAGCAATGCAAAATTGGCTTAACAGTAGAAAATTAATTTGAAAATTTACCATACTAACAGATTCAAAGAGAAAAATCATATGATCATCTCAATAGCTGAAATACAGGTTTGATGATCTTTAACATCCATATTTTAAAAATTAGCAAATTAGGAATAGAAGGTAAATTCCTTAATCTAACAAACAGTATCTATTTAAAAAACAGTAAATATCCACTTAATTGTGAAACTGAAAACTTTCCTTCTAAGATTCAAGTATGACAGCTATTTCCACTTGTATTCAATCTATCATTAAGTTTTAGTAGTTCTATTTCTAATATATACAGGCATACCTCAGAGATAGTGCAGGTTCTGTTCCAGACCATCGTAATAAAGCAAATATTACAATAAAGGAATCAAATGAAGATTTTGGTTTCCCAGTGCATATAAAAGTTATGTTTATATTGTACTGCAGTATATAAAGCGTGCAATAATAGCATTATATCTAAAAAATCAATGTATATACCTTAATTTAGAATGCTTTATTGCTAAAAACCGCTAACCATCATCTGAGCTTTCAGTGAGTCATTATCTTTTTGCTGATGCTGGCTGCTGACTGATCAGGATGTTGGTTGCTGAAGGGTGGGGTGCCTATGGCAATTTCTGAAAACAAGACAATAATGAAGTTTGCCTCATTGATTGACTATTCCTTGCATGAATGATTTCTCTGTACCATGTGATACTGTTTGACAGCATTTTACCCATAGAACTCTCAAAATTGAAGTCAGTGCTCTCAAACCCTGATGCTACTTTATCAACTAAATTTATGTAACATTCTAAATCCTCTGTTGTCATACTGGCGAGGATGCGGAGAAAGGGGAGCCCTCCTACACTGCTAGTGGGAATATAAGCTAGTTCAGCCATTGTGGAAAGCAATATGGAGGTTCCTCAAAAAACTAAAAATAGAAATACCATTTGACCTGGGAACTCCACTCCTAGGAATTTACCCAAAGAATGTAATTTCTCAGATTCAAAAAGACATATGCACGCCTAAGTTTATTGCAGCACTATCTACAATAGCAAAGATTTGGAAGCAACCTAAGTGCCCATAAGTAGATGAATGGATAAAGAAGATGTGGTACATATACACATTGGAATACTATTTAGCCATAAGAAAGAAACAAATCCTATCATTTGCAACAGCATGGACGGAGCTGGAGAATATTATGCTTAATGAAATAAGCCAGGTGGAGAAAGACAAGTGCCAAATGATTTCCCTCATTTGTGGAGTATAACAACAAAACAAAACTGAAGGAACAAAACAGCAACAGACTCACAGACTTCAAGAAGGGACTAGCAGTTACAAAAGGGGAGGGGTGTGGGAGGGCGGGTGAGGAGGGAGGGAGATTGAAGGGTATCATGTTTAGTACACATGCTGTGGGGTGTCATGGGGAAGACAGTGTAGCACAGAGAAGGCAAATAGTGAATCTGTGGCATCTTACTATACTGATGGACAGTGACTGCAATGGGGTATAGGGGGGACATGATAATATGGGTGAATGTAATAACCACATTGTTTTTTCATGTGAAACCTTCATAAGAGTGTATATCAATAATACCTTAATAAAACAAACAAATAATAAAAAATAAATAAATCCTCTGTTGTCATTTTAACAATCTTCAAAGCATCTTCACCAGAGTAGACTCCATCTCAAGAAACCACTTTCTTTGCTCATTCATAATAAGCAATTCTTCATCTGGTCAAGTTTTATCATGACATGGCAGCAATTCAGTCACATCTTCAGGCTCCATTTGTAATTCTTATTTTCTTGCTATTTCTACCATATCTCCAGTGACTTATTCCACTGAAGTCTTGAACCCATCAAAGTCATCCATGAAGGCTGGGATCAACTTCTTCCAAACTCCTGCTCCTGTTTGATGTCTTTCCATAAATCACAAAGAATTAAGAACTTAATGACATCTAGAATGGTGATTCTCTTCCAGAAGGTCTTCAACTGACTGCCCAGATTAATCAGAGGAATCACTATCTGTGGTAGCTAAAGCCTTAAGAGTATTTGTTTAATATGAGTCAGAAGTCAAAACTTTATTCATGGACTGCAGAATAGATGTTGTGTTAGCAAGTATGAAAACAAATTCATATCCATCAGAGTTCTTAGATGACCAGGTGCATTGTCAATGAGCAGTAATGTTTTGAAAGGAATCTTTTTTTCTGAGCAGTAGTTTCAATGGTGGAGTTAAAATATTAAGCAGGTCTCACCAGTGAGCTTAAAATATTTAGTAAACTATGTTGCAAACAGATGTGCTATCATCCAAGTTTTGTTGTTCCATTTATAGAGCCTAGGTAGAGTAGATTCAGCATCTATCTGAAGGGCCCAAGGATTATCAGACTGGTCAGTGAGCACTGGTTTCAATTTAAAGTCACCAACTGCATTAACCCCTAACAAGAGGCAGCCTATCTGTTGAAACTGTAAACCAAGGCACTAACTTTTCCCTAGCTCTGGAAGTCATAGATGGCATCTTCTTCCAATAGAAGGCTGTTTGGCCTACACTGAAAATCTGTTGTTACTTCATTAACTATTTCAGCTAAATATTTTGGATAACTTGCTGCAGCTCCTACATCAGCACTTGCTGCTTCACCTTGTACTTTTATGTTTTGGAGATGGCTTCTTTTCTTATGCCTCCTGAACCAACCTCTGCTAGGCGCCAACTCTTCTGCAGTTTCTTCACCTCTCTCAACCTTCATAGAATTGAAGAGAGTTGGGTCTTTGCTCTGGATTAGGTTTCAGCTTAAGGGAATGTTGTGGCTGGTTTGAACTTCTATCCTGGCCACTAAAGCTTTTTTCAACTTCTATCCTGGCCACTAAAGCTTTTTTCATGTCAATAATAAGGCTTTTTGCTTTCTTATCATTCATGCATTCACTAAAGTACCACTTGTAATTTCCTTCAAGAACTTTTCCATTACATTGACAACTTGGCTAACTGGGGCAAGACGCCTAGATTTCAGCCTGTCTTGGCTTTTGACATGGACTCATCACTAAGCTTAGTCATTTCTAGCTTGAGACATGTGACTCTTCCTTTCAGTAGAACATTTAGAGGCCTTTGTAGGGTTATTAATTTCAAAATTGTTGTGTCTCAAGGAACACGTTGGTCCAAGGACAAGGGAAGACACAGGGAAATGTCTGGCCAGTGCAGTAGTCAGACGCACACAACATTTATCAACTAAGTTTTCTGTCTTATATGGATGCAGTCACGGTACAATAAAACATTCACATTAATGATCACTGGCCACAGATCACCGTATGAAAATAATAATGGTGAGATTCAAGATGGCGGCATGAGAGGTGGGACAGAGAACCCCTCACAAAACCACAAATAGTATGAAAATATAGTTAATTAATACAACTAATCCTAAAACAGCAACAGGAAAGAAGGCTGAACCAGACTGCATACAGACCTCATGAACAGAGCAAATCTCACAAAACAGGGTAAGGTAAGAAAGCCTTGATCTGGTGGGACCCAAGCCCTTCCCCCACCCCAGCTCACCAGCAGGAGGAAGAGAAATGGAGAGGGAAGTAGGTGGACGCCTGGGACTACTGAACACCCAGCCCTGGAGATTTGCTTTGCAAGCAGAAACCTACACAGTGTGGTGCTCTGGAGGCTGGGGAGGTGGGACAGGTGGAGTGCATGAGACTGAGATTCCACCTGTTTGTAGAGGATGGGACCCACATCCGGCCGCTCTGGGACAAAGGAAAGGCAGGCGGTCTGAGAAGCTTCCTAGCAGCGAGAGGGCAGCTGAAGGGGAGGGGTTTGCATGGAGCTTGCTGAGCGGGAGAAGGAAGAGCTGGACAAGGTTGTCTGATTGCACTCTGCCCAGTAAGTTGGGAACTTTGAAGGGCTTCAGGTGCTCCATCCCCCTGGCTGGCTGCTCAGCTCCAAGGCCCCCTACTGTGACACGCAGCCTGCCAAGCCCTCCTCCTGGCCTGACAGCACTGGCTTGCAAACCCACAGTCACTGCACTGGCATCAGGCCAGCCAGAGGGAGGCCCGGCCTACAACAGCTAGAGACACCTAGCACAGAGGCTTACACCTGTGTGCTCGGCCCACTGGCTGTGATACTGGAGACAGGCACCGCAGATGGGAATCAGGAAACAGATCTTTCCTTCCCCTAGGCACGAGCTCTGCTCCCCTATGACTCCCAACATCACTCTAGCGGCTGAGCAGCTCCAGTGACTGGAGCTTCTGGATACTAGAGGGTACCACATAGAAATATGAAATGTCAAAAGAACCTGGTTCAGACAACAGTCTCACAAACCCCAGAAAAAGGGCCAAATGAAACTGAACTTTCCAAATTTTCTGAAAGAGAGTTCAGAATAAAAATCATAAACATGCTTATGGAGGTACAGAAAAATATTCAAGAACTCAGGAATGAATTTAAGTTGGAGATGCAATCATTAAGAAATTCCATAGCTGAAATGAAACATACAATGGAAGGATTTAAAACCAGATTAAATGTAGTAGAAGAGATGGTAAATGAAATAGAAATTAGGGAAGAGGAATACAAAGGAGCTGAGGCACAGACAGAAAAAAGAATCTCTAAGAATGAAAGAATATTGAGAGAACTGTGTAACCAATCCAAATGGAACAATATTCACATTATAGGTATACCAGAAAGAGAAGAGAGAAAAAAAGGTATAGAAAGTGTCACTGAGGAGGTAATTACTGAAAACTTCCCCAATCTGGGAAAGGAGATAGTCTCTCAAGCCATGGAGGTGCACAGATCTCCGAACACAAGGGACTCAAGGAAGACAACATCAAGACATATAATAATTAAAATGGCAAAGATCAAGGATAAAGATAGAATTTTAAAAGGAGCTAGAGAGAGAAAAAAGATCACATACAAAGAAGACCCATCAGGCTATCATCAGATTTCTCAACAGAAATCTTACAAACCAGATGGGAGTGACATGATATATTTAATGCAATGAAGGGCCTTGGACCAAAAATACTCTACCCGGCAAGGTTATCATTTAAATCTGAAGGAGAGATTAAACAATTTTCAGATAAGCAAAAGCTGAGAGAATTTACCTCCCACAAACCACCTCTACAGTTCATTTTGGAGGGATTCCTATAGACGGAAGTATTCATAAGGTTAAATAGATGTGACCCAAGGGATAGACAAAGAGTACAGAATATGATTCATAACATACAAAGAATGGAGGAGGAAGAAAAAGAAAAAGGAGGAAAAAAAAGAACCTTTAGGTTGTATTTGTAATAGCATACAAAGTGAGTTAAATTAGACCATTAGATAGTAAGGGAATTACCCCTGAACCCTTGGTAACCACAACTCTAAAGCCTGCAATGGCAGTAAGTACATACCTATCGATAATCACCCTAAATATAAATGGTCTGAATGCACTAATCAAAAGACATAGAGTTACTGAATGGATAAAAAACAAGAACCATCTATATGCGGCCTACAAGAGATTCACTTCAAACCCAAAGACATACAAAGATTGAAAAATATATTTCATGCAACTAATAGGGAGAAAAAAGCAGGAGTTGCAGTACTTGTATCAGACAAAACAGACTTCAAAACAAAGAAAGTCACAAGAGAGAAAGAAGGACATTACATAATGATATCCAACAAGAATATATAACCCAATACAGGATCACCTACATATGTGAAACAAATACTAACAGAATTAAAGGGGGAAACAGAATGCAATGCATTCATTTTAGGAGACTTCAGCACAACACTCACTCCAAAGGAAAGATCAACCAGACAGAAAATAAGCAAAGAGACAGAGGCACTGAACAACATATTGGAACAGATGTACCTAACGGACATCTACAGAACACTTCATTCAAAAGCAACAGGATACACTTTCTTCTCAAGTGCACATGGAATATTTTCAAGAATAGATCATATACTAGGCCACAAAAAGAGACTTAGTAAATTAAAAAAGACTGAAATTGTACCAACCAGCTTCTCAGATCACAAGGGTATGACACTAGAAATAAATTACACAAAGAAAATGAAAAAGACCACAAACACAGAGGCTTAATAATATGCTCCTAATTAATCAATAGATCAATGACCAAATAAAAACAGAGATCAAGCAATATATGGAGACAAATGACAACAGTAATTCAACAACACAAAATCTGTGGGACACAGCAAAGGCCGTGCTAAGAGGGAAATATATTGCAATACAGGCTTACCTCAGGAAAGAATAACAATCTCAAATGAACAGTCTAAACTCACAATTAATGAAGCTAGAAAAGGAAGAACAAATGGGGCCCAAAGTCAGTAGAAGGATGGACATAAAGATTAGAGCAGAAATAAATAAAATTGAGAAGAATAAAACAATAGAAAAAAATGAATGAAAGCAGGAGCTGGTTCTTTGAGAAAATAAAAATAGATAACCCCCTAGCCAGACTTATCAAGAAAAAAAGAGAGCCTACACACACATAAACAGTATCAGAAATGAGAAAGGAAAAATCACTATGGACACCACAGAAAGACAAAGAATTATGAGGGAATACTATGAAAAAGTATATGCTAACAAACTGGATAACCTAGAAGATATGGAACAACTTTCTAGAAAAATACAACCTTCTGAGGCTGATCAAGGAAGAAACAGAGAATCTGAAAAGACCAATTACCAGCAAAGAAATTGAATTGGTAATCAAAAAACTACCTAAAAACAAAATTCCTGAACTAGATGGTTTCACTGCTGAATTTTATCAAACATTTAGTGAAGACCTAATACCCATCATCCTTAAAGTTTTCCAAAAAGTAGAACAGGAGGGAATACTTCCAAACTCATTCTATGAGGCCAAAATCACTCTAATACCAAAACCAGGCAAAGACACCACAAAAAGAGAAAACTACAGACCAATACCCCTGATAAACATACATGCAAAAATACTCAACAAAATATTAGCAAACCAAATTCAAAAATACATCAAAAAGATCATCCATCATGATCAAGTGGGATTCATCCCAGGGATACAAGGATGGTACAACATTCGAAAATCCATCAACATCATCCACCACATCAACAAAAAGGACAAAAACCACATGATTATCTCCATAGATGTGGAAAAAGCATTTGACAAAATTCAACATCCATTCATGATAAAAACTCTCAACAAAATGGGTATACACGGCAAGTACCTCAAAATAATAACAGCCATATATGACAAACCCACAGCCAACATCATACTTAACAGCAAAAAGCTGAAAGCTTTTCCTTTAAGATAGGGAACAAGACAAGGATTCCCATTCTCCACACTTCCATTCAACATAGTTCTGGAGGTCCTAGACAAGGCAATCAGACAATACAAAGAAATAAAAGGCATCCAGATTGGCAAGGCAGAAGTCAAACTGTTCCTGTTTGCAGATGACATGATACTGTACATAAAAAACCCTAAAGAATCCACTCCAAAACTACAAGACCTAATATGTGAATTCAGTAAAGTTGTGGGATACAAAATTAATACACAGAAATCTGTTGCATTCCTATACACTAACAGTGAACTAGCAGAAAGAGCAATCAGGAAAACAATTCCATTCACAATTGCATCAAAAAGAATAAAATACCTCGGAATAAACTGAACAAAGGAAGTGAAAGACCTGTACCCTGAAAACTACAAGACAGTCTTAAGAGAAATTAAAGAGGACACTAATAAATGGAAATTCATCCCATACTCTTAGCTAGGAAGAATTAATATTGTCAAAATGGCCATCCTGCCTAAAGCAATCTACAGATTCAATGCAATCCCTATCAAAATACCTACAGCATTCTTCAATAGTTCTAAAATTCATATGGAATGACAAAAGACCCCAAATAGCCAAAGCAATCCCAAGAAGGAAGAATAAAGCAGGGGGAATTATGCTCCCTGACTTCAAGCTCTACTACAAAGCTACAGTAATCAAGACAATTTGGTACTGGCACAAGAACAGACCCACAGACCGGTGGAAAAGAATAGAGAGCCCAGATACAAACCCAAGCATATATGGTCAATAAATATACAATAAAGCAGCCATGGATATACAATGGGGAAATGACCGCCTCTTTGACAGCTGGTGTTGGCAAAACTGGACAGCTACATGTAAGAGAATGAAACTGGATTATTGTCTAACCCCATACACAAAAGTAAACTCAAAATGGATCAAAGATCTGAATGTAAGTCACGAAACCACAAAACTCTTAGAAGAAAACATAGGCAAAAATCTCTCGGATGAAATGCAAATTAAAACCACAATGAGATATCATCTCACACCAGTAAGGATAGGTACCATCCAAAAGACAAACAAAAACAAATGTTGGCGAGGTTGTGGAGAAAGGGGAACACTCCTAACCTGCTGGTGAGAATGTAAATTAGTTCAAGCACTATGGAAAGCAGTATGGAGGTTCCTCAAAAAACTCAAAATAGAAATACCATTTGACCCAGGAATGCCACTTTTAGGAATTTACCCTAAGAATGCAGCAGTCCAGTTTGAAAAAGACAGATGCACCCTTATGTTTATGGCAGCACTATTTACAATAGCCAAGAAATGGAAGTCACCTAAGTGTCCATTAGTAGATGGATGGATAAAGAAGATGTGGTACATATACACAATGGAATATTATTCAGCCATAAGAAGAAATCAAATCCTACCATTTGCAATAACATAGATGGAGCTAGAGAGTATTATGCTCAGTGAAATAAGCCAGGTGGAGAAAGACAAATACCAAATGATTTCACTCATATGTGGAGTATAAGAACAAAGAAAAACTGAAGGAACAGAACAGCAGCAGAATCACAGAACCCAAGAATGGACTGACAGTTACCAAAGGGAAAGGGACTGGGGAGAATGGGAGGGAAGGGAGGGATAAGCGTGGGGAAAAAGAAAGGGGGTATTACAATTAGCATGCATAATGTGGGGGGCGGCTGTGCAACACAGAGAAGACAAGTAGTGATTCTGCGACATCTTACTATGCTGATGGACAGTGACTGATGGGGTTTGTGGGGGAGACTTGGTGAAGGGGGGACCCTAGTAAACATAATGTTCTTCATGTAATTGTAGATTAATGATAACAACAACAACAACAACAACAAAATCTCTTGGATATAAACATGAGTAACTTCATGAGCATATCTCTCCGGGCAAGGGAAACGAAAGCAAAAATGAACAAGTGGGACTATATCAAACTAAAAAGCTTCTGTACAGCAAAGGACACCATCAGTAGAACAAAAAGACATCCTACAGTATGGGAGAATATATTCATAAATGACATATCTGACAAGGGGTTGACATCAAATTATATAAAGACCTCACGTCCCTCAACAAACATAAAGCAAATAATCCAATTAAAAAATGGGCAGAGGAGCTGAGCAGACATTTCACCAAAGAAAAAATTCAGATGGCCAACAGGCACATGAAAAGATGCTCCACATTGCTAGTCATCAGAGAAATGCAAATTAAAACCACAATGAGATATCACCTCCTTCCAGTTAGGATGGCCACCTTCCAAACGACAACAACAAATGTTCGTGAGGATGTGGAGAAAGGGGAACCCTCCTACATTGCTGGTGGGAATGTAAACTAGTTCAATCATTGTGGAAAGCGGTATGGAGGTTCCTCAAAAAAACTCAAAATAGAAATATCATTTGACCCAGGAATTCCACTCCTAGGAATTTACCCTAAGAATGCAGCATTCCAGTTTGAAAAAGACAGACGCACCCCAATGTTTATCACAGCACTATTTACAATAGCCAAGAAATGGAAGCAACCTAAGTGTCCATCAGGACATGAACAGATACAGAAGATGTGGTACATATACACAATGGAATATTATTCAGCCATAAGAAGAAAACAAATCCTACCATTTGCAACAACATGGATGGAACTAGAGGGTATTATGCTCAGTGAAATAAGCCCGGCAGAGAAAGACAGTATCAAATGATTTCACTTATCTGTGGAGTATAAGAACAATGCAAAACCTGAAGGAACAAAACAGCAGCAGAATCACAGAACCCAAGAATGAACTAACAGTTACCAAAGGGAAAGGGATTGGGGAGGAGGGTGGGAAGGGAGGGATAAGGGGAGAGAAAAGGGTCATTACGATTAGCACATAGAATGTAGGGGGGGGTGACACGGGGAAGGCAGTATAACACAGGAAAGACAAGTAGTGATTCTATAGCATCTTACTACACTGATAGACAGTGACCATAATGGGGTATGTGGTCGGGACTTGATAATAGGGAGAGTCTAGTAACCATAATGTTGTTTATATAATTGTACATTAATAATAGCAAAAGAAAAAGAAAAAAAATAATGGAAAAGCTTGGAATATTTCCATAATTACCAAAATGTAACACAGAGACACAAAGTGAAGAAATGCTGTTACAAAAATGACATTGATAGACTTGACACAGGGTTGTCACAAACCTTCAACTTGTAAAAAATGCACTATCTGTGAAGTTCAATAAAATGAGGTATGTATGTCTCCCAAATCCATTCACTTATATCTTCAGTGCTATCCCCATAGTTCAAGCTACCATCCCCTCTCACAGAGAATATTGCAATATTCACTTCACTGGTCTTCATCCTTTCACTCTTATCCTCCTAAAATCCTTTCTCTGAATAGTAGGCATCTTCTTAAACATAAATCACATTTAAGACAATCCCTACTTAAAACCCTTCAATGGTTTCTCATTGTACCGACAATAAATTATTCACCAGGATGTGCTAAGCTCTACAAGATTTGGTCCCTGCTTGCCTCCCAAACTTCACACTTATAACCTTATCCCATTGTCTTCCTCACTCATTATGCTAGCCATATTGGCATTTCTATTCCTGCCCACACAAAGCTCTTTCCTGAGTCAATGAATTTATATTTGCTATTTTCTCTTGGCAAGAAAGCCGAGAAAAAGCATTCTTTGTAACACTGTGTATGTCTTCTTTGCAGCATTACCATGTCTGCAATTAAGTCTGATAAGTAAATTATTTCTGCTCTCTCCCCAAACTACCCTTGCCTCAACTCTATGAGAATAAAGTTAGTGTCTCACATGTCCACTGGTATATTCTAAGAACCTAGCATAGTACTTTGTAAATAATAGGAGCTCAATAAACATTTGCTGAATGAGTAATTAAGAAACAATTCTTTTAAGTTACCTTTACAATCACCAATTTGCAAATTTCTTCTCCTTTCGGGAAAAAAACTCACATTTAAATATTAAATACTAGTAAATTAGGATCACCTAAACATCTTCACAATTTGAAATAGTCATGAGTATCATTCTTTGTCAAAACTGTGGACAAGTTGGTACTCAATTGTTGATATTCTAAACTTACTGAAGCCCTCTTTAAAAATATTGTATTATATAACTGTAAGTTCCACTTGCAATAAAAATAGGAGGCCCCATATCCTCACATGAAGCCTCATTTGTAAAATGCTATTATGGTAGAACTCTTGATCACTGCCACATTTATTATTGATTGGTCCCAAAGCTCTGCACCTGGCATGCAGCAGTATTATAGCATATCACAAAGGTGTCCTGGGATGTTTACATTTTTGAGAGGAACAACAATCCTTGACATTTGTCAGGCACTGTGTGAACTACCATCCCACTGTATCAACTACTGTCTCAAAATAGTGTCACTTGCATTGTGTTAGTTTTGATAACGTATTATTGCAAAGCTTGATTTTTGGCAGTTGCTGTGATATATAAAGCAAGTTCTTTTTATCATTGTGGTACAGGAAATGAGGGTTGCAGTGTCAAATCTGTTTCTAAAATTTGAGAAGTTGTGCAATGTTCAACAGGTACACACATCCAATTAGTAAATAATTGTGATTACTTAAGAATAAAATTTCTTTTCCTTCAATGTATACATATATTTTTCAAATGACTACTAAGTGTTTAGGATGTAAATTTATTTCAACTTAGCAACTTTTTAAGTTGTTTGAGCCTCATGTAATAAATGGAATTGTTAGGTATATTTTTGGCCTCAGAGTACCATGAACCAAGGAAGTTTGGGAACTACAAGTCTAAATAACCCTGACACTCTGCAAAGTATGGCTACTGGGACAAATGGATCCTTAAGAGTGGTGTTATACATTTCTGAATGGGTTGTAGAAAACAAAACAAAAAACAAAGAATATGTGACAGAGACCATGCCAGAGACCATTCAGCCTACAAAGCATGAAATATTTACTATCTGGTTCTTTGTCCACATCCTGCATTTATACCACCATTACCCACTGATACAGGTTGTAGACCTGTGCTGTCCAAATACAGTAGCTATTTAAATTTAAATTAATTACAATGAAATAAAATTTAAAACTCAGTTCTTCAGTCACTATAGCCACATTTCAAGTGCTTAATAGTGTCATGTGACTAGTGGGCATTGTGTTGGACAGTGTAGATATAAAACATTACAATTATCACTGAAAGTTTTATTGGATAGCACTGCCCTTTCAATATAAACATGTAGTGTTTTCTAGTCTTTTATTTAGCACCAAACACATCATTAATACTACCACTATAAACATTTCTACTCAGTTTACATCTATTTGTCTTGTAAACACTCCCAAGCCTTCATATAATCAAGAATTATACTGCTTGGAACCCAACCTTTAATTAGCAAAATCTTAACATTTTTTATGTCTGTAAATCATTCTTCCCTTCAAGTTTCACCTCAAATGGCACTTATTCAATGAAACCTCCTTTAGTCTCCAAGCCAAAGCATCAAATAAGCTTTCCCTTTTCTGTTCTATAGAAGGACCTATGGGTCCTAAAGGACCACTTTATAAGTCCTATAATCTTCTACATTGTCTAGTATTATAGTTATTCGTATATATTAATTATTCTCCTTTCCGGACTGTAAACTCTTCTAGGTTAGGGACTCTGAACCATCCGCTGCTAGCCCTAGCACAAGACAACAGGAACCGAGTATTTGAGGAATTTGATTGATTCAGTTCAAATGGAGTGAAAACTTCAATGTTAGTATCTAGAGTAAGCTGTCATATCGCTGCAAACCTACCTTTAAAATTCCAACAGGCAATTTTTAAAAATATTTTTTCTTTAACTCTATTGTAAATAGCAAGAAAAGGGACTTTAACTCTGAGTTAATAGGGACAGAGGGAAAATTTTAAAAACTCATTTGCGGCGTACTACAATATTGGCTTAATTTGTTAGTACATCTTCAGGAAACCGAATGTCCAGTGCTGCCAGCATCTGGATCAGACACTAAATAAACCGCGACAAGCCGAGAATTTAAAATCAGTTATTGCTGTTACTTCAGTTATAGCTAAGAAAGACCGAGCCGGAAATACAGACTTGAGTTCCCTAGAGAAAAACGGCAGGGGTTCGCGAGGAAGGGTCCGGGAGCCCTGACAGAAGATGGCGGGGCGGGGCGCCCCGGGCGCGGCGCTGACTCAGCCACCGACTGGTAATCCCAGCCGGCCGCGGAGCCAGGCGTGGCGGGAGAAGCGCTAGGAAGGAGGGACGCAAGAAAGAGGTGCTGGCCGAGGTGAGGAAAGAAGAGCCCCCAACCCGGGGAGAAGTGTCTATTCTGCGCCCAGCTCTTTCAGAGGCTTCCAGGCTGAGGGACCTTCCCCCACTTCCCACCGCGGGGCCCTCAGAGCGCTCAAGCAAAACCTAAAGCCCCCACCCCAGGATCCCAGAACGAAAGGGTCATTCTTTTTACCCGTCTCAGCCCAACTGCTCGACAAATTATCCTCAGACTTGTCTGGGGCCCAGCGCGCTCCACAGAGGGCAAGCTTCTCACCGCCGCCCCTCGAATTCACCTCACGACGCCCAGACGGCCTCAGAGAGGTATTCAAATCTAACCGCCTTCGTATTGCGCATGCGCAATATCGCGCTACGCGTCGGCTCCGCCCTTCAGACGCCAGAGCAACCCTATTCTTAAAACTCCTTTTATCAAACTTTTCAGCCTGTTTGCCGACTTTATTTCCTTCAAGGTTATCTCATTTTCTTCCCAATTTTATTTTGCCTTTCCCCTTTGCAGATCCCTCACATCAAGGGGGCGGCCATCTTATTTTGATTGTTATAAAAATGATCATATCTTTGCTTCCGTACAAAATGGCGGCTTCCATAACAGTGCGTCACATCCCCCTAGTATTACTCCCTATAGTTACTACGAAGACGTAGACTTCTGGGACGAGGTGGCCGAGTGGTTAAGGCGATGGACTGCTAATCCATTGTGCTCTGCACGCGTGGGTTCGAATCCCATCCTCGTCGGTATTCCGTTTTGCCTCGGATTTGAACAAGTGAAAGTAAATTCGTTCGCGGAGTGCAGTTGAATATTCCAGTGACTATTTATTAGTCAACTACAATAGCACTATCAATTTCAGTTTGACATGCTTGAAAGACAATTTTTGGAACATTCTAACCTTATAGGTAAAGAAAGAAGGAAAGAGACATCTTAGAAAATGTCCGTGCCGCAGTTAGTTTCTTTTTGTATCAACTAAACAGCAGTATATAGAATTCCACGATTGCCATTCCCGTATGCCCTAATGCTGTTCTGCTCCATATTAATTAACCTAGCTCCTGACCGAGGGGCTTCAATTATTGTGCACTCTTAACCCACGGTTTTTAATACCTGTCCTTGCAATGAAATATCAGGTTTCACTTCAAAAGCTCCTGCAAGACAGATGTTTAGGATTCTCTCCTAGCCCCCAGCAGGCTGCAGGTGCTCAAGAAAAGTTTACATTGAAAAACATTAAAAAGATGTTGACAACAGGTGGAATCTTGGTAGTATCTAGAAACCAGAGATTGAAGACCTGTGACATGTCTACCTTTCCAGATGGTGTTAAATCCTCTTGGATTTAAGCAATGAGGGAGTAACAGGAAGCAGAAAAAAAATAAAGCGATTCCCCTCTTGGAATGCCCTCAGGCAGATTCATTCCATTTCATTCGCTCACATTTAACAACCTTTATTTATTCAGTATTTATTATCTACAGGCACCATCATGAATTACATCATTTTAACTCATCATAACCCTGTGATCATGACAGACATTTTTATGACTCCATTTTATAGATGAGGACACAAAGATAAACTTGCGCAAGGTTATACAGCTTCTGTAATTGCAGAAAGGGCAGTGTAACTCAAGTCTTTTGAACTCTGGCGGCTCTTAACAACCATCCTGTATCAGGCTGGAGATTAGTAAACAGCATTCATCAATCCCTTGCAAAAATGTTTATATGTTCTGTTCCCCAGGAAGCTGTCAACACCTCATGGTGCCCCAGGACCTGGCACCTGACAGGTGCTTCAGTAGGGTTTGTGGTACTGAGGATGGGAAGGCCAAAGCCCCTGCTCTGCCAGCTCTACTAGCTCCTCTCTCTTAAATCCAGATCCCTTGGGACTGTTGATACCTCTGTGAACTGAGGGCTTTGGGTCCCCATAGCACCTCACTTCAGACTTGCTCTCCAGTCCATTCCCTACCGTGCTGCTGGGAAGGGTTTCTCTGCGGGTTCCATACACTCCTAATGGATCCATGGATAGAATTCAATTGGTTACTTGGTTAGGGAAAACATTGAAACTTTATTTTCACTAATCTATGTTTGAAAACCCTTCCTTCAATAAAGGTAAGCAATGGACTACAATAACATTTACCTTCCTGTGATTATTGTCTCCAATAGAAATCACAGATGTCACAATAGAATATAACATTACCATACTGCTTTTGCTCATGTATTTCAAAATAATGGTAGCTATTAGATCTGCCATTAGATCTTGTAATGTTATGCATTTATAAGGATTGTTATATCACAGATTTTAAAAATATTTTGATAACTGTAATTGGTTGCCTTTTATGAATTTAAAAACAATATTCTGAGAAGGGACCCATAGGCTTCACCAGACTGCCAAAGGGGTCTATATCACAGAAGAGGTTAAGAGCCCCTAAGGGACTTTTCTAAAGTGCCCTGAAGATACTGCTCTTAACTTTTCCTGAACTAGGCCTTGCTGTCTCCCTAAGATCTTCGAAGATACTGTCCCTACTCCTCTCCCTGGAACAGGGTCCTGTTTCCCACTCACTCCTTCCCATTCACCCCATTGGCTGGCTCCTGCTCTCCCTTCAGATCTCAGCTTAGAGGGCATCCCATCAACAAGCCACCCCTACCTCTGCAATTTGCAACTCCTTCTTAGATTTCCTTTGACTAGTCCCTGTGCTTTCTCACTTCCTGGCCTTTGTATCTCTCCTAGATGCTCCTGTAGCTCCCTAGGTTTCCCCCAGCACTTGTCAGACAGTACTTAAATCGCCCGTTAGTGCTGCAACCTCTCTAAAGACTGGCAAGGCTACATCATTTTCTGAGTTTTGCCTGCTTCCTGCAGTGATGACTTCCTATGGAAATAATTACTAATGTTTATAAATGTGTCCAGTCTCCACAAATAAAAAGTGAGTGGATTATCTTCTCAGAGGAGAATCTTCAGCTGCAGAAATTCGGAAAATACAAAGCACTGGAAATGCCTAGAGAAAAATTAAATTTAAGAATTGTTAGTGGAAGCTCATTTTTATATTTCTCAGTTCTTTACCTATTTTCATGCTTAGTTCATTTGTGGTTTCTTTCATTCACGTGAAACTGCACGAAAACTCGTTATGATAGTCCTAGTTTTTTGCCTTTCTACAATTTCTTCATCTATAAGAACTATGCTTATTTTACCTTTTTTCAAAGAGAATCAAAAGCATCAACAACATGACATATTCTTTAAAAGCCCAAGGAGGAAAAAAAAAAACACTTGGATTAGTACTGGAAAATTTATTATAAAATAAGACAGTAAGATATGTTCCCAGAAGGAAGCCACTATCCCGGAGAGGAACTGAGCAATTTCTTGTGTTAAGTTAATTTTGCAGAATTACCTGGAGGACTGATAATGGAGAAGAGGAAACATGGTGTCTCTCACCAGAGATAAGCATCTTGAGACTACTTTACAAGTCTGTACCCCTGGCCCTTTGTCACATTACTGAAAATGCTTAAAAGATAGAATCCCCAGGCTTTTAGTGTGCCACCTCTCTGAGGTCACCCACACTCTCCTATAAGTGTATACTTTTAAATAAAGCTTTCTCACTGCTCAAAAAAAAAAAAAAAAAACAGTAAAAGAGTTAGAGGCACCATCTATTGGAGCAGCTGCAATTGGCAAGATTTGGGCAAGATATTTCTACAAGGATGGCTGCTATTTTGGAAGGATCCCTATTGCTCCCCCTAATTTGTCAACAAACTACAGCTCAAGGAAACCATTCCCCATTAACACCAGGCTCTTCACAAGTCCTATCCTGAACTGTATTGCAGGACCTCTCAACCTCTGGAAGTCCATGAGAGAAAGAACCATTGCACAGTCAATGGATTACCAAGATATTCCTGCTCTCTTACAAATTTGGTGCCAGTGTCTTTGTTCTCTGAGTCTGGCTTCAGGAAGACCTGTTCTCTCCGGAAGAACTACCCAGTGTTTAGTTGGTGATGGTCTGCAGCCCAGGCAGGACTTTATATATCAGCAGCCCTAATAGGACATAGCTCTGCAGGAAGAATTGAAATCTAATGAATTTTTATTTTTAAATTTTTGGTGTGCCTCTAGTTTGTTTCTTAACTCTTGCAAGAAAAACCCAGGCCCCGGGCTGCAAGGCTTGCAAAGATTGGTTTTGAGAGGCAGGCAATGACAGATGTGAGTTCATTCTATTTTTTACCACTAAGAAGTGTGGTCTCACTGGAGAACCATCTCTGGGAAAACATTCATAACAAGCACTGGAGAGGTTCCAGAATGAATCCAGGCATTCTCTGTGTCTGCAACACCAACCCAAAACATTTTTATTTGCTCCAATCATTCCCTGAGCTGCATTCTATCATGTGAAAATATGCCCCTTGCTATATTGGCTTCTGGGAATGTCTGCTAAGCTGAAAACTAAAATGATGTTTCACACTGAAGATCAATAGAGCAAAAACTGAAATCCAGTTAATAGTAACCTTGCTTATGAAAGACAAAATGAATAAACCCTACAGAATAGGGGAAATGGGGAATTACACTTGCTATCTCCCTTGCTTTCTCTTCAGCTGAGGTAGCTGTAGATAGTTAGCAACGAGTTACACCTTTCCTTCTCATCACATCAAGGAGGAGAGATGCCACAGATTTCTAAATTTCAGATTATCAGATTTTGCATTTGAGATCTCCAGAATGTAGCAAAACTGGGTCAAACCCAAACCCAGTAGGGTGAAGTTAATGGATGAATGCAAGACTTGAGGAAATGACTGATGATTCCACGGAGTTAGAAACAATAATTGAACAACAGAAATAGTCTCACAGTTTGGAGACTAGAAGTCTGAAATCAAGGTGCAAAAGGCTTGGCATCTTGTGATGGCTGTGAGGGTAAATATGCTCCACACCTCTTTACTAGCTTCTGATGGTTTGCTGGCAATCTTTAGCTTATAAAATTCTTAATCTTTATCATTTTGCCTCCATTCTGATTCTGAAAGATTTATCACTTAGGATGAGATATGAAACTACTCTTTTAAAATTCTTAACCTAACTTCAACATTTAGAATGTTGGAAAGTTTATGGGGAAAAAAATGGGAAAATTGCATCATTTATTATTATTTACTTGACTTACTGAAGCATTTCACAAATCTTTTGTCCAGATGCCATGGTAGTGAAGTGTTAGAAAATGCAAGGCACAGGGCTCTCTTTGTGTCTGAAAGCATGCCAGATCTAGAATAGCAAAGCCATAAACTGCTTTTAGATCCCTCAGTTCTTTTATGATAAAGAAGCACCACAGCTGACCCTTTGAACTGTGTGGATCCACTTATAAGTGGATTTTTAAAAATAAATATATTGGAAAATGCTTTGGAGATTTGCAACACTTTGAAAAATTTTCTTTTCTCTAGCTTCCATTATTGTAAGAATATAGTATATAATACATATACAAAATACGTTAATCAAATGTTTGTTATTGGTAAGTCTTCTAGCCAATAGAAGGCTATTAGTAGTTAAGTTTTGGGGGAATCAAAAGCTTTACACAGATTTTTGACTGTGGGGGGGGTAGAGGGGTCAGCACCCCTAATGCCTGGTCAGCTGTATTTGAATCTGCTAAGCCATATGAAAGTGGTCACTTTTGCCAATTATTATATATTGTTTATCATTATATTCTCCAAAATACTAGACAAATGGTGCTCTCTTTCCATCCTTGGTGAAAGTGACCCATGGCTTAGGTACTTGGGAGTTGTCCTAAGCAGTTGCTTGGAGGTCAAAGAGACCTTAGAAGAATTTTGTGGTGGGTGACTATAACAGAAGTCACTATTTCAGAGAAAACTAAAGGTTAAAAAAGAGAGAGATCTTTTAACATTTTTTATATTAAAAATTTTACTTTGAAAGATATCATACATACAATGATATAATACATACATATGTAATACATTGTGTATGTGCAGCTTAAAAGAATAATAAAACCAATGCCATGTATATACACAGTCCAGCTTAAGTAATAGAACATTACAAACACCTTTGAAACTTCCTGTGTCTCCGTCCCTGCCCGCATCCTCTCACCGGAGTTAACTACTTTAATAAATTTTGTGTTAATCATCTTCTTGCTTTTCTTACCAAATATACATGTATGTATTCCTAAAAAATGTTTTGTCTTGTTTTTGAATTTCATATAAACAGGATCATATTTATTCATCTGTGATTTCTTTTGCTCAATACGGTTTTATCCATATAATTCATTCATTTTCACTGCTGGTTAATATACAATTGTCTGAATATACAGTTAGATATCCAGTCTCTTAAGGATGGATATTTTGGTTGTCTGCAGTGTTCTGCTACTATAAGAATGCTTCTGTGGATGTTCTTACACATATCTCCTATGGTACATGTACAAGTGTTTCTCTAGGTATATAGCTAGAAGTGGAACCACTGATGATGTGCATGTTCAACCCCACTGGACAATTCCTAACTGTTTTGACATGGTTAATGGTTAATAAAAAAATGCTGTAGTTTTGAAAACATGGACAAGCTTCAAGTGAAAGGAAGAGAGTACACAGAGGGGGAGAAAAATATATAATTGTAGACAATATTGTTTACCACATGCAATGCAAGTGGTTCTAAGCAGAATGCATGCCTTGGTAATAACACTTCCAACTACAGTAAACTTATCCATTCAAAACCTGGTTACGTTCCTTAGACTGCTCTGCTTCCATCTTTGATTTTCAGTAATCCAATGTTTATAAAATCCTCAGTCCTGAGTACTAATGATCAAAGCCCAAAGAGACTCTGAAATGAACCCATTTACTTTAAAACCTTTCAGAGCAAGATTGATCCAAGCAAATCTAGGTAATCCATTGAAAGAGGCAGACATTCTGGGAACCCCATGGTTCCAACCCGCAGATGGAACTAAAGCCAAGCTTGAAAATGCAGCTCCCTGATCAGCTGTTTTAGTCACTACGTTCAGCTGTCTCTGCCTCTCACATTAGTTACAGAGGGAATGTAATTTGGTATAATACTTTTGGAGGGAAATATGGTATTACCTATCAATCAGTATTTAAAGCTATTGACTCCATAATTACACTAAAAATTTGTTCTCCAGAAATACTACTACAGGTGTGAAAGGATATAAGGATGTTCACTACACTTTATAACAATGAAAAACCACAAATGCCTAAAATTCCACTAATAGGGGATGGATTAAATTGTAGTGTAGTCACACAATGGAACACACTGCAGCTATTTAAAAAGAAGTCCTAGAGAAAAGCAAGTGGCAGAATAATTTGTATGGCATGATCCAATTTTTATTTTAAAAATACATACAAATTTATGTATCTATGAATAGAAAACAATCAGGAAGGAGACCATTTAATTAATAGTGGTTACTTCCAGAGTAAGATAAGTAAGGGTAAGAAGGGGCCTATAATAAGAATTAAATTTCTAAAAACAGTATCACTTTACAAAGGGAAAAACATTTGAGCACAGCCTATTAACTAAGAAAGAGTAGCTGGATTCAACCTGACCTCCTGAAGGTCCAGTATAAATGTTGTAGCACCTAGCACAGCATTTGACTGACACAGAGAGCAATTACTCAACTAATCTGTGCAAGGTAGAAGAACACATGCATGTACATGTGCACACAAACCCACACAACCTGTTTTTTAAGTGTCTGCAGATGGAGTCACTGTAGTCAGGGACTCATGTTTTCAATACTCTTTGAAGCAATGCTGTATATGATGAGCACAACTCTTTGTGTAATGATGGAAATGTTCTGTATCTGCTGTCCAATCTGACAGCCATTAGACTAAGTGATTTTGGACACTGGAAATATGGCTAATGTAACTAAATAATTGCATATTAAACTTCACTAAATTTTAAGTAATTTAAACAAATAGCCACATGTGGCTAGAATGGACAATGCAGACTTGAAGAATATATAGAGATATACAGGCATTTTTCATCAGAAAATACACACATACACACAAAATTCTGCATACAATTTCAAGAGATCCAGGCACCCTCTCAAGCCCATCCATGTGTCCTTACATTAAGAACCTCTGAAGGTCACTAAAAGAGTAAGATAAACAGGACTAGAGAAGAAAGAATACAAAACTGAAGAACTGAGATGGAAAACTGGCAAGAGCTAATGCTCTCATTCAGACCCTGAAGGCAACAGATGAGGTATAGTGATAACCTCCCCCACCCTCCTCCACCCATTACACAGAATATTTACCTCATTGTCTGTTAACTGTTTACTTTGTCTTCCCCACATTCGGCTATACACTGCAGACTGTATACTCCATAAGAGCAGGAGTCACCATCTTATTCATCAATATATATCCAGAGCCTTCTGTAAAACTAGCACTCAAATGCCTACTGAACGAATGAGTCTTACCAGGCATCTAAATCTTGCCATTCATAGGAAACTGGGCTCCTAGGAGGGTCTCAGTGATAAGGGGGAATTGGTTGGCTCATGAGAGATGGAGATAGGGTTTTCACAAAGTTGGGCAGATACTCAGGTCCATGAGAATCTTGTCTCACCGGTATTGTTCCTATGCCTTACAGCTCAGAGTCTCCTGTTGATATACAAGCCATGCAAAGACTTCAGTCATCAGTGACAGTGAGCCATACACTGGAACCAAATATCCCCAGTCTTTCTCACTGGGTGTTTCCTCTCCTTGTTTCTCTACCTCTGGAATATGCCTGCCTGTTCTCACATTGACCCTCCACCTGGAATTCTAACTCATTGTTAAATGCCTCTTTCTCTGGGAAACCTGCACTGGCACTTCCACAAAGAATTATACCATATGTCTGCAAGCTCCCTTTGTATTTTGCACCTTTCATCATGTGTACTCTCTCATTTTCTGTACCCCAGCATTAAATAATGCTTGGCGTATAATAGGAGGTTAACAACCAATGTGGACTAAACAAATATAAACCTTGCTTGTCCCCACCCACACTACTACTGCTCAGAGTATTTGCTGGTCAGAGGCTATAAATTAGATGTTAATGAGACTGTCTCATTCACCTGAAGAAGCCTGAAAACAAAACTCCAGGCTTCTCTTTATGGGTACTCCAAAGAAACAGGAAATGCATGACAGATGTACAACAGAAGGGATGAAAGGATCAAGCTTCTATTTGAACAAAAGAGAAGTTCAAAGGGCTGTCCAGGCAGAAATGCAGGACAAGAAACAAGCAGTCAAAACATCCTCAAAATAGTAAAGGGAATTTATGAAAAGGCCACAGCTAACTTCATACAATGGTGAAAGACTGAAAATAAGACAAAGATACCCACTTTCACTGTGCTACTTCTTTTCAACATTGTAATGGAATTGTAATGAGCCATCAAGAGCAGGTAGATAGAAAAAGGAAGAAAAACCATCCAAATGGGTAACAAAGAAGTAAAAGTATCTCTATTTGCAGATGACATGAAAAAAATACACACACACAAACACCCCCCCACACACACACTTGAAGAATCTACATGAAAAACTATTAAACTAATAAATTCAGCAAACTTGCAGGATACAAAATCAACACAAAAATCAGTTATAATTCTATTTAATAGCAATGAACAATCCAAACATAGAATTAAGGAAACAATTCCATTTAAAACAGTGTCAAAAAGAATAAAGTACTGAGGCATGAATTTAACCAAGGAGGTACAAGACTTGTACACTAGAAATGACAAAACATTGCTGGAAGAAATAAAAGAAGACCAAAAGAAATGGAAACATCCCATTTTCATGGATTGAAAGACTTAATACTGTTAAGATAGTAATACTACCTAAAAGCTATCTAATATTTAATGCAGTCCCTATCAAAATCCTATCAGCCTTACAGGTAAAAAAGCAAAAAAGGACAAATGGGACTACATCAAACTTAAAAACTTTTATGGATCCAAGGATATAAACAACAGAACAAAAAGGCAACCTATGGGGTGGGAGAAAATATTTGCAAATAATATATCTGATAAGGCGTTATATCCAGAGTATGTAAAGAACTCTCACAATTCAATGACAACAAAAAAATTAAATAACCCAATTAAAAAAATGCACAAAGGACTTGAATAGATATTTCTCTAAGTGACATACAGATGACCAACAAGCATATGAAAATATGCTCAATGTCACTAATTCTCAGGGAAATGCTAATCAAAACCACAATGAGATTTTACCTCATATCCATATAGCATGGCTACTATAAAAAAAATGGAAAATAAGTGTTGATGACTATGTGGAGATATTGGAACCCTTGTGTACTATTGACAGGATTATAAAATGGTGTGGCTGTTATGAAAAATATATGGAATTTTCTCAAAAAATTAAAAATAGAAATGCTATATGATCTAGCAATCCCATTTCTGGATATATACTCAAAAGAACTGAAAGCAGGATTTTTAATAGATATTTGCACACCCATGTTCATAATGCCACTATTCACAGTGGCCTAGAGATAGAAGCAACCCAAGTGTTCATAGATTACAAACAAAATGTGGTATATACATACAATGGAATATTATTTAGCCTTAAAAAGGAAGGAATCCTGTCACAAGCTACAACATGGATGAGACTTGAGGACATTAGGCTGAGTGAAATAAACCAGTCACAAAAAGATAAATACTGCATGATTCTACTTGTATGAGGTACCGAAAGTAGTCAAATTCATAAAAACAGAAAGCAGAGTGCTGGATGCCAAGGCCTGGGGGAAAGAGGGAAAAGGGAAGTTGTCATTGAATGGACATAGAGTCTCAGTCATGCAAGATGAAAAAGTTCTGAACATCTGTTTCACAACAATGTGAATATACTTAACATGACTCAAATGTATGCTTAAAAATGGCTAGGATGATAATTTTTATGGCATGTATTTTTTTACCACAATAAAAAAATTAAAATGTAATTTAAAAAATCTCAAGTACAGCATAGAGAATATAGTCAATAGGCCATATAGTTTCTGTAACATCTTTCAATGTTGATAGATAGTAATTACACTTGTTGGGGTCAGCATTTAATAATATATATAACTGTGAAGTCACTATGTTGTATACTTGAAACCAATATAACATTATATATCAACTATACTTCAAATATACATATATAAAAGAAAAAGGCCTTAAAAAATCCCATCAGCCTTTTTGCAGTAAAGGGAAAGTTTATTCTAAAATGCGTAAGAAATTGCAAGGGACTTGAATAGCCAAAACAGTCATGAAAAAAAATTGGAGGGCTTACAGTTCCTTATTTCAAAACTTACTACAAAGTTATGATAATCAAAACAGTATAGTACTGGCATATGGATAAACAGATCAATAGAATAGAATCAAGAGTCCAGAAATAAACCCATACATTTATGTCAGTGACTTTCTACAAGATTGCCAAGACCATTCAATAGGGAAAGAACAGTCTCTTCAACACATGGTGCTGGGAAAACTGGATATCCACATGCAAAATAATGAAGTTGGACCCCTATCTCACACTTATAATGAGTTATAAGGAATACATATTTGATCATTCAGGTGAACAAATATATATTTCCCAGGTATATTTGGTCTTCATCCATGGTTCTGGAAAACACTGCAGAGTCTTTAAAGGTGAAATGGGGGTTCTGTCATATTAATGAGAGACTTTTGGACCCCACTCAAAGGCAGGGCTGGGAGATGAATCAGCCAACAGCCAATAATTTAGTCAATCATGACCATGCAATGAAGCCCTCACAAAAACCCCTGGCAAGAGCACTGCTTTCTTGGATCCTACTTCTCTGTCGGAGAGATCTTCTATCTATGCATGGGGAGCCAGAACACCTCCACGTGCCACTGAGTCAGGCCCCAAGCTCCAGGAGGACAGAAGCTCCTTTATTTGGGACCTTGCCCTATGTATCTTCATCTGGCTATTCACTTGTATCCTTTACAGTATCCTTTATTAAACTGATAAATGTAAGAGTTTTCCTAAGCTATGTGAGTGGCTCTAGCAAATTAATCCAACCTAAAAGGGAGGTTGTGGAAACCTCAAATCTGTAATTGGCATGTCAGAAGCACAGGTAACTGCCTCGGGCTTGTGACAGACATCTGGAGTTAGGGGTGGAGGACAGTCTTGTAGGATGGAGCCATTAACCTGGGGAGTCTGGTGCTGTCTCTGGGCAGATGATAGCGTCAGAATTGAGTTGAGTTCTTGGACACCCTGCTGGTGTTCAAGAATTGCTCAGTGTTGTGTGCGTGAAAAGACACCCACACCCAAAACACACATTAGAATCGGGTCTGGGAACCTGAAAGGAGTTACATTGTTACTGCCGCATAACACTACTGTTGTACATGTAGGAGAAAACACCAACAAACACCATGTGAGATATCATCAAAAACCAACTCAAAATGGATCAGAGACCTAAATGTAAGAGCTAAAACTATAAAACTCTTAGAAGAAAATATATGGGTAAGTCTTCATAACCTTGGACCAATAGATTCTCAGATATCACACCAAAAGCACAATCAACAAAAAGAAAGATAATAAATTAGACTGCATAAAAATTAAAACTTTTGTCAAAAGCACAGGCAACAAAAGCAAAAATAGACAACTAGGACTACCTCAAGCTAAAAATCTTCTACACAACAAAGGAAACAATTTAGAGTGAAAGGCAACCTGTGGAATGGGAGGAAATATTTTCAAACCACATATCTGATAAGGGGTTAATATTCAAAACATATAAGGAACTCCTTCAACAATATAGCAAAAAAATAACCCAACTGAAACATGGGCAAAGGATTTCAATAGATATTTCTCCAAAGAAGACATACAAATGACTAACAGATATATGAAAACATACTCAACATAGCTAATCATTAGGGAAATACAAATAAAACCACAACGAGATCACCATCTCACACCCATTAGGATATTAACCTGAAAATTAAGAGTTGCAATGAGAAGCAAACAAGTGTTTTTTAGGACCAAAGATTTGAGTAGAAACTGAAATAGTGTCCTGCACAGAACAGAATTTTTATGAGCAAAAGAAAGGTGGTCAATTACATAAGTTGAAGAAAAGAAAAAAATGTTTTCTATGGGTGCTAACATTAACAGCTATTCTGGGTTTTACATTGATTACTGATTCTGTCTTCAGAAAGTACCATCCATCAGTCTTGTGATCAGGATGTTTGTTCTCCTGCTGACTGCTCAAGCAATTGCTTAAAACAATTGTCATCTTGTCCAGTCCAAAGGTTTTGACTGCATTCAAACAAACTCAGTAGGGAAGTTTCTCTGCAGTGGCCATTCTGGCTGTTTTAAAATGGCCCCAGTCATGTCAATTTTTCACAATGACTACTATTTTTTTTAAAAAGTGTTGGTGAGGATTTGAAGTTGGAAGATTTGTACACTGTAGGTGAGAATATAAAATGTGCTGTCACTATAGAAAATATTATGGAAAGTTTCTCAAATAAAAACAGCAATGCCATATGATCCAACAGAAAGAAACGGTGTGATCCCAAAATACGCCTCTTTGACATAAAAATTATTTTGAACTGAAGGCAATTAAGAAGCAGCAAACCCAGAAAAAGCCCTCTTTTTCTGTCCAAAGGTAGGATATAAATTCTCCTTTTACTGGAGAGACTCTTACTAGGCCAGAGACCACATCAGACGCATCTGCAAGCAAACCTTACTCCATTCGTTTCTTCCCTTATAATTTACTGTCCCACAATTTTCTGCCCTTGGAGGCCTAAAACTGCTTTCCTTTATTCTGTTTTTTTTTTCTAAAATTTATCATTCTTTATTGAAGATGCTGGGGAAGCTGGAATTCTAAGCCACCACTTTGAGTGAATTTTGGTTTATGTTGCCCCTGTGTGATGTGTGCTATGTAAGTTAATAAATTATTTATCTCTTGTAATCTTTTTGTTAAAGAATCCCAGCTGACATGTACACAATGGAATGTTATTCCACCATTAAAAAGAAAGAAATCCTGCCATTCATGACAACATGGATGGACCTAGAGGGTACTATGGTAAGTGAAGTAAGTCAGGCAGAGAAAGACAAATACCATATGATTTCACTTATTTGTGGAATCTAAAAACAGAACAAAACAGAATGAACAAAGCAGCAGTAGACTCATAGACACAGAAGTGACTGGTGGTTGCCATGGGGGAGGGGTTGAGGTGGGTTGGTGGGAAGGGGAAGGGGGATAAAGAGGCACAAAAATTCTCAATCATAATATAACTTGATCAGGGGGATAGTAGTACAGCATGGAGAATATAGCCAATGATTCTGTAACATCTTCCTACACTGAGAGATAGTAACTGTACTAGTGGGGATGAGGATTTAATAATATGGGTAACTGTTGAAACACTGTGTTGCATATTTGAAACCAATATAAGATTGTATATCAACAATACTTCAATAAAAAATATATATAAAAGATATTAATAAAAAGGTTAAAAAAAAAAAAGCAATCCTGAGAAAGAAGAAGAAAGTGGGGGGAATCTCACTCCCCAACTTCAAGCTCTACTACAAAACCATAGTAATCAAGACAATTTGGTACTGGCACAAGAACAGAGCCACAGACCAGTGGAACAGATTAGAGACTCCAGACATTAACCCAAACATATATGGTCAATTAATATTCAATAAAGGAGCCATGGACATACAATGGGGAAATGACAGTCTCTTCAACAGATGGTGCTGGCAAAACTGGACAGTCACATGTAAGAGAATGAAACTGGATCACTGCCTAACCCCATACACAAAAGTAAATTCAAAATGGATCAAAGACCTGAATGTAAGTCATGAAACCATAAAACTCTTAGAAAAAAACATAGGCAAAAATCTCTTGGACATAAACATTAGCGACTTCTTCATGAACATATCTCCCCAGGTAAGAAAAACAAAAGCAAAAATGAACAAGTGGGACTATATCAAGCTGAAAAGCTTCTGTACAGCAAAGGACACTATCAAAAGAACAAAAAGGCATCCTACAGTATGGGAGAATATATTCGTAAATGACAGATCTGATAAAGGCTTGATATCCAAAATAAAGAGCTCACACACCTCAAAAACAAAAAGCAAATAATCTAATTAAAAAATGGGCAGAGGAGCTGAACAGACAGTTCTCCAAAGAAGAAATTCATGGCCAACAGACACATGAAAAGATGCTCCCCATCGCTAGTTATCAGAGAAATGCAAATTAAAACCACAATGAGATATCACCTCACACCAGTAAGGATGGCTACCATCCAAAAGACAAACAACAACAAATGTTGGCGAGGTTGTGGAGAAAGGGGAACCCTCCTACACTGCTAGTGGGAATGTAAATTAGTTCAACCATTGTGGAAAGCAATATGGAGGTTCCTCAAAATGCTCAAAATAGACTTACCATTTGACCCAGGAATTCCACTTCTAGGAATTTACCCTAAGGATGCAGCACTCCAGTTTGAAAAAGACAGTTGCACCCCTATGTTTATTGCAGCACTATTTACAAAAGCCAAGAAATGGAAGCAACCTAAGTGTCCATCAGTAGATGAATGGATAAAGAAGATGTGGTACATATACACAATGGAATATTATTCAGCCATAAGAAGAAAACAAATCCTACCATTTGCAACAACATGGATGGAGCTGGAGGGTATTATGCTCAGTGAAATAAGCCAAGCGGAGAAAGACAAATACCAAATGACTTCACTCATCTGTGGCATATAAGAACGAAGGAAAAACTGAAGGAACAAAACAGCAGCAGAATAATGGAACCCAAGAATGGACTAACAGTTACCAAAGGGAAAGAGACTGGGGAGAATGGGAGGGTAGGGAGGGATAAGGGTGGGAAAGAAGAAAGGGGGTATTATGATTAGCATTTATAATGTGGGGGGGTGGGGGAAAGGGGAGGGTTGTGCAACACAGAGAAAACAAGTAGTGATTCTACAACATCTTACTATGCTGATGGACAGTGACTGTAATGGGGTTTATGGGGGGGACTTGGGGTAGGGGAGAGCCTAGTAAACATGTTCTTCATGTAAAAAAAAAAAAGAGAAGAAAAAGTAAAGTAAAAGAAGTGAAAGTAAAGATTGAAAGGGCAGATAGAGTGAAGAGGTCACTGAGCAGGAAGAAGATTTTGATTAGAGAATGGAGAGATGAAGAGGAGGAAGAAGAGCCTTTCTCCTTCCTCTGTAGTTTGGAATAGGTAATGAATCTGACCTGTCCCAGCAGGCTTGGTGATATTCCCTTTCTGAACCATTGCCTGTCCAGAGCCTCAGAAGTTCCATCATGGAACAGAGCCTTCTTCATCTCTTCATTCCATTGTGGTTTAGGAATTCCTCTACCTTACCATCACTTTCTGTCATCCTAACAGGAAAGAAGTCTCTATTAGTCTACTAGGGCTGCCATAACAAAATACCATCAACTGGGTACTTAAACAACAGAATTTATTTTTTCACAGTTCTGGAGGCTGGAAGTCTCAGATCAAGGTGCTGATCAGTTTTGTTCCTGGTGAGGTCTCTTTTCTTGGCTTGCAGTTAGCTACCTTTCTGCTCTGTCCTCAAATAAGCTTAATTCTGTGCATGCTAAGAATGGATGGAGCTGTTGAGAGGAAGATCTCTCTTTCTCTTCTTACAGGGCCTCCAGTTATTTCAGATTAGGGCACCCTCCTTATGACCTATTTCACCTTAATGAACTCCTATTTCCAAATACAGTCACATTGGAAATTAAGACTTCACTATGTGGGTTTTGGGGGCACGATATGGTCTGTAGCACAGTGATCTTCAATGTGGCCCTAAGAAAAGGGGAGACTCAACTTCACCATCACACAGGTCAGAAAAACATTCTCTTGTTTTTTTTACATTTCCCTTTCCTACTGTAATGGTTGTTTAAAATACAGCTCCCCACACCCTCAAAGAAGATTCATACCTACATGTGTGTATTCCAAGATGTAGAGATTAATATGAAAATACCTCAAAATGTCAACTGCCTTGAAATTCAAGACCTTCATTTGAAGCTCATGTTCTAGATAGCTTCACCTGTTGTTGGAGCTACCTTGGTTGCTGGGGGACTTATCTCTGTCTACTCCTATAGGTTACCTGTGACTGAGAATTTGCTTGCGTGTTATCCTTGACATCAGGAAAGCCACTCTGGTGTTTACATCAATTGCTTACCAGACCTCTCATTCTTCCTTTACCAGAATCTTTGTATTTGTAGGGTGTCCTGTTTTCCTGCCTAGAAATCTTACCTAGTGTCTTACCTGGGCCCTTGGTCCACTGGTTTCCAGATTTAGGTAGGCTTTTGATTTAAGCTGTTTTATCTACTTTTCATACTCATAAAATTTTGAAATTTGATGATTTTGTTTTTTAAAAGCAACTCACAGTTAATATATCATGCTGAATATATTTTCCTGTATTACTAATCATGCCATTTATAGATTGACCAAACTTAGACATAGATCCTCTACCTGATATGTATTTGTTTTCATAAGTGCCCAGAAGTTTCCAGTATTTGTTTTCATAAGTAAAATATTTTATAAAGTATACATATAGCTGATAAGTCTGTTTACAATTCTTAGATCTCATAAATGGCAATAAAGTTTCTTAAATACCTTTCAAAAAAAAAAACAGCTGAAAACCTAAGATGGGTAGACATTAAGTTCTGTCCGTCTTAAACAGCAGTCTCACTTCTGGGTGTTTATATATAAGAACTGAAATCAGGATATTGAAGAGATGTTTGCACTCCCGTATTCACTGCAGTCTTCTTCACAATAGCCAAGATGTGAAAACAACCTAAATATCCATAAAAAAGTATGGTATACAGGCCCCCTTGACCCTACCCCTCATATAGAGAAGTGGGATGTTCCTATGAAACTTTTCCTAAGTTGAAATGGTTTAAAGCCAAAGAAGCAATTACCATTAATTTATATGGAAAACTTTTTTAGCATTCCCAGACCTCAAAAATAACCTTGGACTTTTGGATACTTCTTGCTAAGGGACACACAGAGTAAACCGAGATGAAGGAGATACTCAGAGACACAGTTCAAAGCTGTGGAGGCTTGATGCTGATAGCAGTTCCCGGGGAAGGAACTTGGCAGGGCCACTAGTACTGCTCTAGGTACCTGCTGCCTCTATAAGGGCTCGCTACAAAACAAAAGCTAAAGGATATTTTCACTTTTTGTGTTTTTTCATAAAAGTGAAAATCCTCTTATGCTTTATTTTGGTTGGCGAGAGAACACGTACTAATGTACATCTTTTCATAAAAGTGAAGTGGTGTAATGTGAATTTTTGAAAAGCCAGGAATACCTGAATATGTACAACAGAGTATCCCCTAGCTTTAAAAAAGGAAATCCTGCCATGTGCAACAAGGATGAATCTTGAAGACATTATGCTAAGTAAAATAAGCTAGTCACAGAAGGACAAATACTGTGCGATGCCACGTTCTTGTATTTGGTCTTTGTCTCTGTTCCTGACACAGAACTCCTAAAACCCTTGGGATTTCCTAAGTAATGAGAATGATAAAGGTGTCTTTTGTTGTTTATAACATGCCCCTTTCAACTATACTTGAATTTATGTTAATTGGTGATTTTTAGAAAGGCTTTAGGGAAGGGGTTTGGTTGCCAGGGTAACCAACCCAGTAAGTGTTTCACCTTTCAGAACCACTACTGACCTTCAGCACAGAAGAGGGACTAGAGATTGGCTTAATAACTAATGTCTAGTTATTTAATCAATCATGCCTAAATAATGAACCCTCTACAAAAGTCCCCAACGACTAGGTACAGAGCGTTTCTGGCGTGAACAAGAAGGCATTCATGTGACAGTGAGTGGCACACCCAACTCTACAAGGTCAGAAGCTCCTGTGCTCAGGACCCTTCCAGGCTTTGCCCTATATATCTCTTCATCTGTCCATTCTTTTCCTTTATCATCCTTTGTAATAAACCAGTAATCTATTAAGTGTTTCCTGAGTTCTGGAGCCATTCCAGTAAATTATTGAACCCGAGGTGGGGATCGTGGAAACCTCTTATTTATGGTCTGACAGAAGCATAGGTGACAACCTGTACTTGGTGATTGGCATCCAAAATGGGGACAGTCTTGTGGGACTGGGCCCTTAACTTGTGGGACCTGATACTATCCCTAAACAGACAATGTCAGAATTGAGTTAAATTGTAGGACACCTAGCTAGTGTCAGAAAACTGCCTGGGGTGTGGGGCAACACCCTCTCCCTGCCACATTTGAAGTACAGAGTGTTCTATAAGTAGTGAGAAAAGGAAAGTAAGTTTTTCTTTCCAGTTATGTAAGTAGTCAAACACACAGAGGTAGAGAGTGGAATGGTGATATGAAGGGTTGGGAGCAGGAAGAAAAGGGGAATTGCTGTTCAACAGGTATGAAGTTTCAATTATGGAAGGTGATTGAGCTCTAGAGATCTGTGCAACACTGTGCCTACAGTTAATAATACTGTACTGCACACATAAAATTTTGTTAAGAATAGATCTATTAAGCATTCTTACCACAATAAAAAGGAAATTAAAATTTTTGTGAATCAAAGGACACTATCAATCAAAGTACAGACAAGCTACAGAATAGCTTGAAATACTTGAAATCATGTATCTGATAAGGGTCTTATATCCAGAATATAAAAAGAACTTGTAACAACAGAAAGATAAGCAACCCAACTTAAAATGAGTAAAAGACTTGAACAGACATTTCTCCAAAGAAGGAAGATAAATGGCCAACAAGTACATGCAATGATGCCCAACATTATTAGTCAATAGGGAAATGCAAATCAAAATCACAGTGAGATACACTTTATGCTCACTAGGCTGACTATAATCAAAGCAATGGAAAATAAATACTGACAAGGATGCAGAAAAATTGGAACCCTTGTATGTTGCCAGTAGAAATATAAAATGGCTCACTCAGCTGTTGTAGAAAACAATTTGGTAGTTCCTCAAAAAGTTAAACACAGAATTACCATGTGATCTAGTAATTGCACTCCTTGGAATATACTTGAAAAAAATGAAAACATGTATTGAAATAAAAACTTGCAAATATTCATAACAGCACTTATTCACAGCAGCCACAAGGTGGAAACAACCCAAATGTCCTTCAATTTATGAATACACAAATGTGATGTGACCATACAATGGAATATTATTCACCCATAAAAAAGGAAGTACTGATACACAGTAGACTTTGGATGAACTTTTAAATATTACGCTAAGCAAAAGCAGTCAGACACAAAAGGTTACACATTGTATGACTCCATTTATATGAAAACTCCAGAATAGGTAAATCCATAGAGAGAGAAAGTAGATTAATGGTTACCAGGGACTAGAAGGAAGAGAAATGGGGAGTGACTATTTTATGGGTATGGGTTTCCCTTTTGGGTGACAAAAATGTTTTGGAACTGGGTAAGAGGTGATAGTTGCACAACATTGTGAATGTACTAAATGCCACTAGATTGTTTATCTTCAAATGGTTAATGCACATTATGTGAATTTTACCTCAATTAACAAAAAGTAAGAAGCAATAAGAAAACAAGACACACAGGTGTCAGAAAAAGGGATACATTTACAAATTAAAAAGTCCCTAAACTCTAGCTGGAGGGAGAGGCAGGAGGGGTACAGCAAGTATTAGCAGGTCCTCAAAGAGCCTAAGCTTGCTCCTGTAGAAACCCTGAATACCAGCCTATGAGGTCAGCTCCTACCCCATGGCCAATCCCTCTTTCAGTCCAAAAAGGAATCCCTCTACTGGCCATAGTCCTCAGTCCTCTTGCCAGTCATCGTGTGCCCACGCAGGCATAGGAGAAAAGTACTCAAAGCCTGGCCCTTTATAGCATAGGGCATGCAAAAACATCACGAGGTCCTGGGGCAACGGGTCCTGTCGTACCAGCCGGCACTCTGCACAGAGAGGGTCTATTTCTTGATTCACAACATCTGTTTCTGCCGCATTCCCTGGTGCCAAGGCCACTGTGTCCAAATCCTGAAGGGATACTTCATCTGCTCCATCCATCTTCTGTGTAGATGCAGCCAACTCTTCCAAGTGGTCCTTACCCAGCTTTGAAGAGGGAACTGTAGAGTCTGTGAGTGCTGGGGACAGGTCACCCTCACAAAGATCTAGCACATCCAAGTTCTGCTTGGCCTGGTGCTCTGCCACGAGGTCCCGCAGCAGCTCCTCATCAGTTTTGGGAATGTGGCCTCCCTGACCTCTGGAGGGGCCCCAGGCAACTGAGTTGTAGATGGGGTCATTGAGGATGGGGTGGCCCAGGAACTGGAGGTGGACTCGGATCTGGTGGGTGCGGCCTGTAAGTGGTCGGCACCGGACCACACTGGAATGGCCATTGTAGCTCAGTCTCTGGAACACTGTCTCACACGGCTTGCCCCGAGTATCTACCCGGCACACCCCCACCTTGTAAGACACTACCAGGATGGGCTCCTTGCAGGTCACTTCCTCAGCAGGGAACTCTCCCTCTACCCGGCACACATACTCCTTTCCCAGCTATACAGGAGGCAAGAGGGAGAGAGTCAGAACAAAGCCTGAACTCACAAAGCCCAGACCCTCTGCAGTGATGAGGATTGCAACAATGTCAGACAGAAGAGAATGTAAACCCAGCTCCACTGTTTGCCAGAATCAGTTCCTGACTCTGGGTACACTACTTAAATCCCATTAACTTGTCCAGAAAATGTAAGGTTAGAAAAGCATTTCCCTTATAGGACTGTTACAAAGATTCAGTAAATTAGACTCTAATGTACTTGGTACTGGGTCTGGTATACAGTATACACTTAATAAATGTATCACAATCAGATCCAGAATGATAAGTCTCAAGACCACAATCACCACATTTACCTCTTCTACCCAAGACTCTTCCAACTTCATCCAGAAGTTACCCAAGTAGGCTCTCCCCACAATCTTAAAAATCTTGCTCAGCCTGTCAATGCTTTAAAACTTCAAAACAGCAAACTGCCAAGAAAGGCTGTGTGTGCCATCTCTACAGAGTTGCTGAAACATAATGAGATAATAACCTGTCTTTGGCACATTTTTCAGGAAGGTGTTAACCTTCCTGAAGGTAGGAAACTTGGCTAGATAAATATGAAGGCCCATTTCAGGTGGAACTCAGTGACCATCTTCTGACACAGAGGACCTTTTTTGGCCCAGGAAGTAGCCTGCAAGAGATAAAAGTTTGGCTCACCTGGCGGTCCCGAACCTGCTCATGAATTCTCTCAGAAACAGCTGCTGTCTTGGCAAACATAAGGACCCCAGAGGTAAGGCGGTCAAGCCGATGCAATGGGTGTAGTTCCTTAAGTTGGTGCTCCTTGCCCAGGATGAAGATAACTGTGTTGTGTCGGAAGCGGCCACAAGGGTGGACAGGAATGGAAGAAGGCTTATCTACAACTACCATGTCTTCGTCCTCAGCTAGTAGGCGGATAGGCTCAGCTGTGACTGGTGGTTCATGCCTGTGTACTGTGTTCTTCAAGAAGTCATTGTCCTGTGTATGACATAGGCAACAAACAGGTCAGCCCAGAGGCCAGGAACTATTATTAGTCAACTTCATACACAGCTTCTTGTTCTCTATGGACATGGAAGAATGGTCACAGTACATTCTTAAGCAGAAAAGCAGTGTGTATAGTGTATTCATTTTGTAAAACTAAGGACAGCACACAGGCAGACAGCAGGCATTGAAAAAGTACTAAAAGGCTACACACATTAATGTGAGTAAGAATCTCTATGAGTGGTGGGATTATGGATGTTTTTTGGTTTTGCTTCTATGTATTTTCTCTACAATATAGTTATATTTAAAAGGTAAATTGTTCTAAAATGAAGAAATCTCTCCATAAATCATCACTTACTGTGACCCTGAACAAACAACACCAAGCTGTAGACCGAGAGATCTGTCCGTCTAGATCTGGATTTGCCACAGGCTCATCCCATGACCTTGGGCAAGTCACTTAACTTCTCTGTTGCCTTATCTGTAAAATGGGAGGGTTAAAACAGACCTGTGCTTTTCAAAACTGAGATGGGAGAGGTAATTCAAATCACCCATTCCCCAAATGCTGGTATCACCTTGTCTCCATTCATAACTGTTATAAGCCAGTATGACTGACAGGGGTGTACAGCAGCTGTGACTGGATTTTAAAGAAGGTTGAAGCACTGGGCTAGACAATCCTAGTCTCAACTGCTTACACTTCACAATTGTATCATATCAGGCTCTATGATAAATAACGTGAGTAGTAATTATAAGAACAGCCTTTGGAGGTGACACTGTTGCCTTATCTCTCTGAGGTTTATCTATGCTCAGTTTCTTCACAGGCAAAAGGAGGGGCAAGGCTGTCATAGAATTAAATGTTAAAGTACATAAAATGCTTAACTCTGCCCAGCACACATAAGGAAAGATATATGATAGCCTCTGTTAATACTATTTGTACAGAGATCTATAATGGAAGTTAGAAAGTGATCAGTGTTACTGCCACAAGACAGTACATAAAACGAGCTCTGACAATTCCAACTTGTCCCTTACAAACAAGGAAACCGCCTTCGGGGAGATAAATGGTTTGAATTCTGAAGCAAAGTCTACTTGAAGAGACGGGGTAGGATGAAAAGGCTAAAAAATAAGAGTGTTTCAAGGGAAAGTAAGAACTCTTCAGAATAACCCCTAATTTACTCCAGTACCTATACCCTATCAACTCTGAAAAAAAACAAAACAAAAAAACCCTGCCCCTGTTCCTCGCCCAATTCTGGCCAGCCCGATCAGGACTCCACCTTGAGCACAATGTTGAGGTCCTGTACTGGCTCCTCGTTGAGGTGCAGGCGCCTTGCCCGGACCGCGGCCTCGTAGTAGGCCAGGGGCTGGGCTCGGAACTCGGTGCTGAAGACATGCATCAAGCTGTGGCCCACCCAACGGCCTTTGCAGTAGGTTTGGAAGTCAAAATAATAGGGCCTCACTTTGCGCAGGCCACCCTCGAAATAGTAGCTGGTCTCTGCAAAGTGCTCATCGCCGAAGCTCACCCTAGCCCGCCGCTTCTTCGGGGGCGGTACGACGCGCTCCCTGGTTGCGCCCCGACGCTTCTTCCGCTTGTCTGGGCCGGGCGTCGCAGCCGGGGCCTGCTCCCCGCTCCCTGCGGCCTGCTTCTCGTCCTCGCCGACCCGCTCCACTCCGGGGCCAGCAGGTTCCGGGCGCCCTAGGGGCCGCTCACCCCTTGAGTCGCCACCCGCGTCTCCATTTTGCTGAGCCGGAGCCTTCAGCCCTCTTGCTCCGCCGGCCTCGGTCCAAAGTGTTTCCGCCATCGGACCACTACGACCACCCCAAGTCCTGGCAAAGCTCAGGCGCTGGAGGTTAAAGTACCTTTGCACAGTAACTGGGAGACACGCGAGGCCGCCAAACCGCATGACCTCAAGGCCCCACTCCAGAGTCGCGGTCTAAGGACGTCACTGGACACCAGCCAATCAGTGAGGCCCAGTGCCGAGGCGGGGGCTGCGAAGAGAAGGAGTCAGGGCGGGCGTTGCATGAGTGGAGTTGAAAGGCTGTGAAAATGACTCACTAGATGGGTAGATTTCACATAGATACCTCACAATCTCTTGGGTCTGGAAACACTTGAAGGATCTTTATTCAAAACAAAACAGAATGAGGGCTGCTAAACTCTGAATATACTAAAAAGCACTGTTGTGTACTTTAAACATAGTGAATTTTGTAGTATGTGACTTATGACCCAATAAAGCTGTTATATATGTATTTAAACACACACACACACCAGAAACAATGTTTTTACACCGTCCTTCCCCCTAACAGTATGAGAAAGATTAGAGATCTCCCATTTGCCTCCCATATGTTCCTGTCCTCATATTAAAACTAAGTGAATCTCGTGCGTTTTTCAGAGCTCTTAAATGCAAAATGCTGAAACCAAGTGTGGATAAAGTGAAGGTTCCTGTGGCCAGGATTCTCACCTGGCCCTGGTCGGCTGGTTCACTACACACGTGTGGGCAGTACGTTGCTATTGACTGTATGTAAAGATCTCCGCCCAGTGCTCTGGATGACAAGGTGGCATGGCTGCAAGGCTGCTGCACAGCTGCACAGCTGCAGAAGAGCAGAGACTGGAGTGGTGGCAGCGCCGAGGACAGAGACTGAGATGGCTGTGGGGGTAGAGAGACCCAGAGGCAGAGACCGGATTGCTGCATGCAGATGCACTCTGAGTGGACAGGATTCTGGTGATTGGCCTGCCACGGTAGGAATAAAGCTGGGTATAAATCCTTTCACCCCAAGAATGTTCCGTTGTCATTTTTAGGTTTCACTGAATATTGAACTTGTTTCCCGGGCTGAAACCCACTGGCAAGACACCAAGTCTGGTTAACTTCATCAAATAGGGGATTATTGAGAGGATGTTAGTGTATCATAAAGTTCACAAAAGACCTGGAGAGCAAGCTCAGAAACAGCCAAATCAAGAGAAGCCAAGGACTCTGAGAACCAGTCACATGACAAAAGGATGAATTGTATGGCATTTGAATTATATTTCAGTAGAGTTGTAGTGGTCGGCTACTACTATATTTAAAAAAAAAATTGAATATTTTTTTAAGAGGATGTTTTTCAGAATGTGTCTGAATCCCAGACAAGGAGATAACAGAGAGGTCTAGAGAAGGAGTCCTTGTGGAATTATGTAAAGCCTTGCTACTCAAAATGTGGTCTGTTGATTAACAACATAGGCAACACCTGGCAACTTGTTGGAACTGCAGAATCCTATAACTCCTCTCTCAACCTACTGACTGAGAATCTGCATTTTAACAAGATCTTTGTCTGCATATTAAAGTTTGAGAAACACTGATATAGACCACCTAGACATTTGTCTTACTCTTTGAACATCCAGTATCCTCTCAACACTCTTCTTTTGTGCGGAGAATTTCGCACATTATATGTACTGCCTTCAAAAGGTGGAAACCAGAAACTGGCCTTCCCAGCTTCCCTTGCAGCTTGGGCATCCATCACCTGGGCTCCATCAATTGGTCAGACCCTTTGGTTCAAAAGCACACAGCACCTGAGGAAGTAGGCACAGTGTGGAATCCATTTCTGACAAGACAGCATTACAGGCACCTGATCTGACAGTGGGGGAGGTTCTTGTGTCCAGTGCCAGCCAGTAATGCCGACTACAGTGCTTATGTTCAGTGGCATTAGAGTGCTCCCCTGAGCAGTCCCTTAGTGCGGTTTAGATACTTCCTGGCTATATAGACCCCAATCCTGACTCTGACCCATCTTGAGATTCTGTAAATTAATATCTTTTAATCCTGTTCTGTACGATACAACAGCCATTAGCCATATGTGACTATTTAAATTTAAATTAACTAAAGAAAAAGAAAGTCTGATATTTAATTCTTCAGTTGCACAAGCTGCTTATCAAGTGCTCAATAGCCACATGAAGCTAGCAGCTACCTTATTGATCAACTCAGGTATAGAACATTTCTATTATCACAGAACGTTCTGTTGGACAAAGCAGCTTTAATCAATTGCTTTTATTGCTTAAACTGGCTAGAATGAATTCTATTTGAACTAAGAACTCCACCTAACTTACTATGATAAGGATTTAAATATTTTGAGAGCAATAGGGGATCATCAAAGAGTTTTTAATGTGTATGTGTATATGCGACATGATCTTATCTCCATTCCAAAAGGATCTCCTTGGCAGCAATACGGAGAAGGGACTGAAAAAGGAATCACAAGGTCTAGCTCCAATTCAGTGTGGTCCTTGACCATAAGGGTTCTAACTCAAACATTCACACGCCAAACAGATTTTGAACATTTTCCAGGCATCACCTGGCTCTGGAGATACAGAGGTAAGAAAGACATGGTTCCTGATCTCAACGAATGCCTATCCTGGTTGAGGATACAAATAAAAAACATATTTGTGCTAATCACTCTGCAGTCAAAGCAGAGTCCTTGCTAGAAGGATGCTGACTGCCCAGTGCAAACAACCCTTGGGGAGGGGAGATCACCGTGGCTTATGATTACAGCTTTGCAAGTCCAGGATCTGGTTTGGGTTTAATCAGCCAGCACATTAATTAAACTCAGAGGACATAAGTGAATTGGTAGGGGGGCCAATTTGTTAGACTATTGTAACTTTGAGTTAGAAAATGTGTACTATTTTACACCAGTGACTATTTGTGCCTACTGTTAAAGACACCCTCATCCTGGTGTCAAGATATTTAAGAGGCCAAATTTGAAATCAAGAGTTTGTTTGGTGAGCAGAAACTCAGAGAAAAGAGAGTTTTCTCTGGCCAAGGGAATTGAAAGGCCATGGAAAGTAGAAGCACCCACAGATCTATGACAGTGACCCTTTCCTTGAGTCAGGTGCTGCCATAAACCCTTTCCATGAATCATGTCTGAATCAGATGCTGCCAGACTCAAGTGGCGATTGGAGGACTCTGGGATCCCTCTCGGAGAGCTCCCCACCCCCCCATGTATCCCTATGAATAAGCACTGTCAAATTCTAGCCCACTAGTTGTTCCTTTGTTTTCTAACCTTGCTTTCCACTTCCTTATGTTTGCACAGTCTAAGAATGGTTATAAATGAGGCAACGGAGTACCTTGTAGTTCCCTCTCACATGGTGGTAGTTATTACTTTGATTGGCCTTGGATACACCTACAGACGATATGCTCAGCCAAATTACTTCTGGTGGTTGGCAGATGTCTTTCATCACGTGTTTCTTTGGGAGAGAGTAGTGGCTCTGAAAACTAGGTGCGGGAAAGTGGAAGTGTTTCATTTCAGAGAAGGGATAAACACTGAAGGATATCAAAGTTCATCTCCTTTAAAAAACGTTTCTGACACACTGTGACCACTCTCTCCTTTATCTAGCCACACTTCCATCATATCCTCTATAATTCTTTGCATTATCTGAAAATTGCCCCTATGGTGCACCCTCCTACACTAAGTTGTAAAGACCTGTCGGGACCTGTGCCAAGTCTTACTCGTTTTGTATTCCCGCTTAACACGTGCCTAGAACACAGCAGGAACTTGGTGTTTATTGACTAGATGAATGAGGGAAGCTTCCTAACTTGGTTAAGGGGACGTGGCTCTCCTTTGAGAGTATGGAAAGTAGCCGCCTCCAGCTCATCAGAGCTGCCGAAGTGCTCTAATTTCGGTAGCGAAGGGCTGAAATTTTCGGAGACAGACACCGGCCCAGAGAATTGCGGAGGAGGTGAACTTGCTCAAAGAACAAAGAAAAATCAAAAGCCCCGGAAACTGGGCTTCCCTATCGGAGCAGGGGATGGGTGGGGGGCGCTGTCCACGGGGCTGGACAGCCCAAGAGTAGGTAAAATCAACTTGGCCCCAGGGAAGGTAGGGGTCCGGGGCAAGTGACCGTTTCCCGGCAACAATAGTCCCGCCCACCGCTTCCTCGCACTCTACAGTTCACTTCCTTACCCAGCTGTGCTGCTCTAGATCAATCGACGAACAAAACATCTCCAGGTCGGGCAATGGTTGGAGGATTCCAGGGATCCGTCACTTGGAGATCCCGCCCCCGGCTTCTGCCCGGCTGCCAGAGACGGAACTGAACCAAGCTCCGGCAGGTTGCTGGGCAGGCGGTGGCGGTAGGTAAAGAGGGGTGAGGGTACCCAGCGTTTTATATCCCCGGCTCAGGCCCCATTCCGGGATACCACAGGGGGACTTCGGGGCCTGACTCATCCCGCCCAGCCAGTCCTTGAGGCCAGAATGATTGAGGCCCGGTGTCTGGACACCAGGGTTCTCTGCGTTGTTCATATGATTTCGAGATGGAGGTGGAGGTTCATTGTGGCCTCTGGCATCAGTTCATCTAGGTCCACTGTGACATATTCTGACCTTTTTACTTCTGGGCCCTTGGGCTGCCTAGGCTGTCCTGGAGTTATTCAGACCTTTCTCCAGCCAGCCTTCCTAACACCTAAGGTCCCTCCTGAGAGGTTTCAACCCATCCTTTAAGACTAGATAGTATGAAAGCCCCCAGGCTGTGTACGCAGCCCTTCCTACGCAGCTTTGCTTGGGCTACTTTCAGTATATTTCCAAAGGCAGAGTGGTATTGCGTAAAAAACATGGACTTTGGAGAAGTACAGGTCTGGTTTCCAATCAAGGATTTACCTTGTATCAGTCATGTGCCTTTGATAAACTACCATTCTGATCCTCAGTTTCTTCATCTGTAAATGATGAAAATGTCTATTTTTCAGTGTCTCTATTAAAATAAGAACTTCTAAAATAAAAATGAGGTATATAGAGCCCAGCTTCTACAGCAATGAGCACATGGGCCTTTGCATGTGACAGTACTGACAGTTTTCACCAAGCAGCACTTTTATTAGCCTCGTGTATATGGAACTCTGCAAGACCTTTAATCAGTGCCCTGCTGAAAACAGAATTTAATTGGTTGAGGACAGCGTAATAGCATTTTTGAGGTCTTTGAAGGAAAGTGCAAGATGGTTGTCCTCCCTGGGAATGTCCTAGAAATTTCATCGTGTATGTGTGTGTTAAAGCCTACATAACATAAAATTTGCCATTTAACCATTTTTAGATGTACAGTTTAGTGCCATTGACATTGTTGCATAATCATCACAACCATCCATCTCTAGAACTTCCCATCCTGAAACTCTGCACCCATTAAACAATAATTCCCATTGCCCTCTTCCCAAAACCACTAGTAACCACCATTCTATTTTCCACCTCTATGAATTTGACTGTATTAAGTCCCTCGACTAGAATTGTTCAATATTTGTCCTTTTGTGTCTGGCCTGTAGAAATTGCATTTTTAAAGATAAACTTCATGGAAATAACTCGAGTACACAGCCACAAGAGGAACTCAGTTACCCTTTTGTCATTGTTTTATCTGTAACACAGGAATCTAATAGAAGACGTTTTAAGTTTTGTTAAGAGAAAATTCTTGAAAGCCTAGTACCTTCCTTTAATGGGTACACAAGTATCTGAGCACCTCATACTTATACTGCATCCTTAAAACGAGTTCTTACTCACTTGAGCTCTTGTTTTTCAGCTCAGATTCCACATGAAAATGTTTGAGAGCATTGACTGTGCAGCCACAAGATCTGGCCCGGATCTTTGGGCTGAAATCTGTTCCCATCTGCCAAATCCTGACCAAGAGGATGGCACCAACAATGCCTTCTCAGACTCCTTTATGGATTCTTACTCTGCAGGCACAGGCCATACGGAGGCCCCAGACTTTGCTGTTCAGCCAGCTGTAAAGCCCTGGGCTCCCTTGCAGGATTCAGAAGTGTATTTAGCATCTCTAGGTAAGTTAGCTGGCTTTTTTGTTTATTTAGTGAGGCTGGTTGTTTTAAGGAAGTGTGTTCAAGTTGTGTTATGTCAAATCTGGTTTTCTATTCTTACTATTTTTTTCCTCTCCTTACCTTAGGTATATGTCAAATGTATTAATAGGGAATGTTTCAGGTCAGTTTTGGGAAGGAGCACCCTTTTCCTTGTACATCCCTTAAAATAGTCTTTGTCCCCTCCTGCCTTTGACTGTTTCATTTAAATTCTGTTTTATTTCTTGGCATTCTGTAGAACTCTCTTGCCTACTATTGGTGGCCCATATATTGAAATAACTCAAAAGTGTCAAACCTTAAGCCATCTTGAAAGAAAAGGTCATTACCCCAGAGCTACATAAGGATTTCTGAAGCTATGGTTTGAAAAATTGTTATATTAAGTAGACTATTAGAATGGGAACGTATTGACATAAAATTCATTCTGCCTCTTCTTAGCCATTTTATTTTTTTAATATGGCCTTTGGACTCTCTAAATACTTACCCAGTGAAGATATGTTCTGGAAATATTTAAAAAAAATAATCTTCACTGGCTTTAAGAGTAAATATTTAGAAATACTCCAAACATAGGAAAGAACTTCAGATTGTCTAATGCTAAGGGAAAGAAAAAGAGTCTAGGACAGTGATTGCCAGTTTTTAGAATTGTGGTATCCTTATATTATTAAACATTCATAAGGCCCATCTATACATCACCAAACCAAGCCTGGGAATAATTATTTGAGGGAGGAAAGGCAATTCAGGAAGAAGTTTTTGAGGAAAGACACAAAGAAGAGTCAGAGTTTACATGGTTGCTAAGAAATATCTTGGAAAAACAAAAGGAATTTTGTTAATGCTGTACTGGAGGAAAAAGATATTAGAAAAGCATAGGGAAAATGATAGATAATTTTAGAAATTGATAGAAAATGATAGAAAAAGATGAGGAGACCTATACTTTGAAAACTATAAAATATTGATGAAAGAAATAAAAAATGACACAAACAAATGGAAAGCTATTCCTTGCTCATGGACAGGAAGAAGTAATATTATTAAAATGGCCATCCTGACCAAAGCAATCTATAGAATTAGTGCAATCCCTATCAAAATACAAATGGCATTTTTTACTGAACTAGAACAAATAATCCTAAAATTTGTAGGGAACCACAAAAGACCCCAAATAGCCAAAGCAATTTTGAGAAAGAAGAGCAAAGCTGAAGGTATCATACTCCCTGATTTCAAACTACTACAAAGCTACAGTAATTAAAACAATATGGAACTGGCACAAGAACTGATACATAGACCAATGAATGGTACAGAACAGAGAGCGTAGAAATAAACCCACAAACCTATATGATCAATTAACATATGACAAAGGAGGCAAGAATATAAAATGGGGAAAAGACAGTCTCTTCATTAAATGGTACTGGTAAACTGGACAGTCACATGCAGAAGAATGAAACTGGACCACTGTCTTACCCTGTATACAAAAATAAACTCAAAATGAATCAAAGACTTAAGTATAAGACCTGAAACCATAAAACTCCTAGAAGAAAATATAGGCAGTAAACTTCTGAACATCAACATTAGAAGTTTTTTTTCTGGATAGTTCTCCCCAGGCAAGGGAAACAAAAGCAAAAATAAACAAGTGGAACTAAATCAAACTATAAAGCTTCTGCACAGCAAAGGAAACGATCAACAATGATTGTTGAAGCGTTGCTTACAATAGTCAAGATATGGAAGCAACCAAAATGTCTACCAATAGATGACTGGATAGAGAAGATGTGATACATATATACAGAGGAATATTATTCAGTCTTAAAAAAGAAAGAAATCTTGCTATTTGCAACAACCATGGTAGGACCTAGAGGGTATGAAGTTAAGTGAAATAAGTCAAAGAATACCATGTGGTTTTCCTTATATTTGGAATCTGAAAAACAAAGCAAATGAACAAATAAAACAGACTCATAAACACAGAGAACGGGTGGTTGGTTACCATTGCTGGGCAGTGCAGGTAAAATAGGTGAAGGGGATAAAGAGATACAAACTTCAAATTATAAATTAATTTAGTCACAGGGATGAAAGTATAACAAGGAATATGGCTTGTAATATTGTAATATCTTTGTATGGTGACAGATGGTAACTACATTTATCATGGTGAGCATTTAGTAGTGTATATATATTTCAATTAAAAAAAGGCAAAAGTTTAATCACAATACAAGTTGGTCATGGGAATGGTAGTACAACATGGAGAAGATAGTCAGTGATTCTCTAACATCTTTCTACAATGACAGATAGTAACCCCACTAGAGGGGGTGAGGATTTAATAATACAGGTAACTGTTGAACCACTGTGTTGTACATTTGAAACCAATATAAAATTGTATTATCAGCAATACTTCAATTTAAAAAATTTCAGATAAACAAAATAAATAAAGGCAAAAGTTAAGGATGTGGGTGTAATGTGAAATTTGTTGGGAAGCCACAGAAGATAGAATAATAATACTTACAGCCATGGCTGAGCAGGTTGACCATTCAGTTTTGTGGTAGTCTGAATATCTGTTTAATGATGTTAAGGAGAAGAAGCAACATTCTGAGAACGCTGAAGAACCACATCCTTTGGCTTGTTGGTGCTCTGTGTTCAGGGGCTATAAGAAACGTTCATGGATTCAGTGATGATTTGGATTGTTGAAGACTGGTTTGGAAAGTTAAAACCCCATTAATATTTTTTCTAAAGTCAGTTAAGATGATGATTAAAATTTCCTTCTCGGAGGAAATAAGAACCATTTCTGTTGCCTTGGCCAGAGTCTGGGAGACAATGGCAGGCAGATTGGAGGATTCAGTGGTGCCTGCTTCTGCCTGCCTAACTTTGATCACATCTGATCATAGACTCAGCAAACTTAAATAGAAGAAGAGCCCAAAAGAGTAACTTCCACCCTGACAACCAAGGCCAGACAATATAAATATTGTTTTTATTGCCAAATAAATGTATATCAAAGAGAATCCACTAAGAGCAATGATTAGAAACTTAGTTCAACATGAGATATACATAATCCTTTTCACATCCTCAAGGAGAAAAAACTCAAATATTTAACATATATCAACTGCAGGTTTTTTACATGGGTGAGCTCTCCATGGTAACTTGCAGCAACAAAAGGTACTTACTGTTTTGTTCAGTGCATGTTAGCTGATGTGGCTTAATAGGAAATGAAACCAGGATGCCAAACATAAAGTTTCCATTGGTTCTGGGCTTGATGTCCACCCCTCACCCCTTCAAAAAGCCATCATTTACCCATTTTTTAGAATTGAAGGCAAGAAGGCAAAAGGCAAACAGTGATACCCTTTCATGTATTCTTCAAAAGACGATATCTGTTCAACACTTAAAGTGCAAAGAAGGGTAATTAAACATTTATCATCAGGAAGCCATATGGACCACTCTCAAAGGAATTATAAGTGTTTGTTTTTATTAGGCTCTAACATTCAGTTCACAAGTTGAGCGACTTTAAAAAATATTAGGAGAAACCATAAAACTCTTAGAAAAAAAGATAGGCAAAAATATCTTGGATATAAACATGAGCGACTTCTTCATGAACATATCTCCCCAGGCAAGGGAAACAAAAGCAAAAATGAACAAGTGGGACTTTATCAAGCTGAAAAGCTTCTGTACAGCAAAGGACACCACCAATAGAACAAAAAGGCATCCTACAGTATGGGAGAATAGATTCATAAATGACACATCTGATAAAGGGTTGACATCCAAAATATATAAAGAGCTCACGCACCTCAACAAACAAAAAGCAAATAATCCAATGAAAAAATGGGCAGAGGATCTGAAAAGACAGTTCTCCAAAGAAGAAATTCAGATGGCCAACAGACACATGAAAAGATGCTCCACATCGCTAATCATCAGAGAAATGCAAATTAAAACCACAATGAGATATCACCTCACACCAGTAAGGATCACCACCATCCAAATGACAAATGACAACAAATGTTGGTGAGGTGGTGGAGAAAGGGGAACCCTCCTACACCGCTGGTGGGAATGTAAATTAGTTCAACCATTGTGTAAAGCAGCATGAAGGTTCCTCGAAAAGCTCAAAATAGAAATACCATTTGACCCAGGAATTCCACTAATAGGAATTTACCCTAAGAATGCAGCACGCCAGTTTGAAAAAGACAGATGCACCCCGATGTTTATTGCAGCACTATTTACAATAGCCAAGAAATGGAAGCAACCTAAGTGTCCATCAGTAGATGAATGGATAAGGAAGATGTGGTACATATATACTATGGAATATTAGCCATAAGAAGAAAATAAATCCTACCATTTGCAACAACATGGATGGAGCTAGAGGGTATTATGCTCAGTGAAATAAGCCAGGTGGAGAAAGACAAGTACCAAATAATGTCACTCATATGTGGAGTATAAGAACAAAGAAAAAACTGAAGGAACAAAACAGCAGCAGACTCATAGAACCCAAGAATGGACTAACAGTTACCAAAGGGAAAGGGACTGGGAGGATGGGCAGGAAGGGAGGGATAAGAGGTGGGGAAAGAAAGAGGGCATTACGATTAGCATGTATAATGTGGCGGGAGGCACGGGGAGGGCTGTGCAACACAGAGAAGACAAGTAGTGAATCTACAGCATCTTACTACGCTGATGGACAGTGATTTTAATAGGGTCTGTGGGGGGTACTTGGTGAAGGGGGCAGCCTAGTAAACATAATGTTCCTCATGTAATTGTAGATTAATGATACCAAAAAAAATGTTAGGAGATTCTTTTTCTTTGATCAAGAATTTAGCCACACATAGAGATCTTAGAGGTCTCTTATAATTTGAGTTCTCATCAAGTCAATTTTAGTGCCTAGTGAACCATTAATCTCTCATTTCTCTAATTCTATCTCATGAGGTTTGAAAACCACTTCACGTCACTGAAACAAAATGAAAAATTATTTATTCCTCATAGAGACTATTTTCAAGGAGTTGAAAAAAAGATGATAGTATACACATGTCAAGCCAGGGAAAACAAACATTCCTTAGAGAGATACCTGCTGACTTCTGTGATTTCAAAGAAAACATGCCATTGACTTATTTATAAAAACCTATGGCTTTTTCCTTTTCTGGATTGAACATTTATTTGATACAATGCAGAGTGAAGACACTGTGAAGGAAAAAAGAAAAGAGTATGTTTCCCTTTATCTGTCTTCCTTAAAAAATGAGCTGTTTCAAATCCTACCATTTGCAACAACATGGATGGAGCTAGAGGGTATTATGCTCAGTGACATAAGCCAGGTGGAGAAATACAAGTACCAAATGATTTCACTCATATGTGGAATATAAGAACAAAGGAAAAACTGAAGGAACAAAACAGCAGCAGAATCACAGAACCCAAGAAAGGACTAATAGTTACCAAAGGGAAAGGGACTGGGGAGGATGGGTGGGAAGGGAGGGAGAAGGGGTGGGGAGAAGAAAGGGGGCCTTACAATTAGCATGTATAATGTGGGGGGGCACAGGGAGGGCTGTGCAACACAGAGAAGACAAGTAGTGATTTTACAGCATCTCACTACGCTGATGGACAGTGACTAATGGGGTATGTGGGGGGGACTTGGTGAAGGGGGGAGCCTAGTAAACATAATGTTCTCATGTAATTGTAGATTAATGATACCAAAAAAAAAAAATGAAAGATATTTTCAGACCAAAAAAAAAAAAATGAGCTATTTTGCAGGGAGTATGGATGTACTCATCAGTGATAGAATTTTTAAGTTGTCATTCTGTATTTTAGATTTAGTTTCATTTCATACTCACTTTCCATATTTTCCTGTTTAGAGAAGAAATTGAGAAGAATCAAAGGTTTCAATCAGGAAGTGACTTCTAAGGACATGCTTCGAACCCTGGCCCAAGCCAAGAAGGAATGTTGGGATCGATTCCTCCAGGAGAAGTTAGCGTCAGAGTTCTTTGTGGATGGACTTGATTCTGATGAGAGGTAATTGATTCCCAGTCTAGTTCCAGGTGACACCAGAGGGCATTTCTTTCTCTAAAGAGTTTCAAGAAGGGTCCAAATATTGGTTGATAGCAACATCAGCTTTTCTGATCTAAAATCAGCCTTTATAAGGTTGCTCTATTTGCTCTTAGCAGCAGATTTTTGAGAATGAGTATTTTTGCCAAAAGACAAATTACTCCACCTACTTTTTTTCCCCTTTTTTTATTTTGGTATCATTAATCTACAATTACATGAGGAACCTTATGTTTACTAGACTCCCCCATCACCAAGTCCCCCCCCACTCCACCTACATTTTTATCACAGATTGAACAGAGTTGATGATAAAGCATTATTTTCATTTTTAAGCATACAATACACTTGAGAAAGTAGTAATCAATCAACAACTGGAACTATATTTTCTTACCTGTGAATCTCCATTGCCCTGAAGAATTGCTGTCATATTGTAGGCACTCAAATTTGTATAGACTAAATGAGTGAATTTCTTAAGCATCTACTGTGTGAAGGCACTGTGCTTGACATCAGGGGGCTGGGGCAGGGGTGGGGAGGGTAGAGGGGAGATGTAAGGAAATTTTATACCCTTTTTTTTGTCCTCAGAACTAGTTGGGGAGAGATGACAAATACATACAATAGCATACCTAACACAAAGAGGCAGCATAGGGAAAGAGCCAGATGAGTGGAAGTGGCAGATGTGCTTTGGGAGTTGAGAGACCATTGAACTTTCTGTGGACTGTGGTGTTTGTGCCAGAGGAGGAGGCAGGACTTGAACAGTATCTGCAGGTGGGCTGGACGGGGAGAGGAGAAGAGGTCATTCTGTACAGAGTAGGATGGTGCTTGACACTGGGAAAGTGGCTTTGCCACATCCTGGTTGTATGTTCTTGGGTAGGTAACCTGTGTGCCTTAGTTTCCTCTCTGTAAAGCAGAGGTAGTAGTTCTTACCTTATAAGGTGGTTGTTATGAGGGTTAAATGAGTTGCTATGTATGAAGTGCTTAGAACAGTGCCTGGCTCATGGGAAGTACTATGTAAATGTTAGCTGTTATTAATACTATTCTTCCTAGTAGAATTCTAAAGTTCAAAATTTTTAAATGATTCAAAATAAAAATTGGTGAGGTTAGTAAAAACCTGAACTTTAACGAAAGGTCTTAAGGGACTATGACTTGACCTAGTTTGCAATAAATCATTGACATTGATTTTGAGAGTCCCATGGTGTCAGATGAAAATACTGCTGCTGAGATCATGGACAGTATGTAAACAAAACTTCATTATTGTACTTTACTTTCACTAGAGGGAAAGCAAAGTACTTTTACCTCCATTATCTCAGATCCTGCAGTTTCTTAGGGTTCAGAAAATAATAATATAAATTTGTTCTATCTCTATAAATTACCCCAAACAAAAAAGTCTTGAAGATGCATAGATTCCTGGCCTACTAATAATTTGGTATTGTATTCTCTCTCCCCTTGGATGTTTCCCTCCTCTCCAGTTCTGAGTAAAGACAAAATTTTCTCCTGCATAATTCTCAAGTAGAAATTCCTTTTCTTTGAAATCATATCAGCACCACGGCTCAAGTTAATATTTATGTGTATTTATCAATACCTAAAATAATGTCTATAGAAATATTTCCATATTATTCTATTAGAAAAGTACTAATAACAGAGCTGTGAGCACTTGTTCCCCTGAGCCTACCTCTGGGGGAACGCTTCTTTCTATCCATGTTCTGAAACAGTAAATATGCATTTGTTTTCAAACTTCAAAGTTTATGTTTTAAACAGAGGACATTTCATAGTGGAATTATGTGGATATGCGTGTATGTAAAGGCCAGGTAGTTGACCTACCTCGTGGTATACTTTTGTCAAGGGAGTAATAGGCTGAGAAACCCTACTACTGTCCACAATATGAGCCCCCCATTGTAGGTGTCTAGAATCTGCTGGTTATGGCTTTATTTCCGGCCTTAAGACTTTGTGTTATTGAAGAGCATAAAATTAGGTTTACATTATTTTTAGTCATTTATATTTAACCACAAATGTCTAATGGCTTTACAGTGGAGGATCTTGAGTACTTAAGAAAGGTGGGAGGGGGACACTTTCCCTTTCCCACACATTCGAAGAAAGAAAGAGCTCTCTGGCATAGTGGCCATTCCTGTAGGGGGGACATTGCTGTTCAGATGTTTTGACCTTGGGGTCTTGCTATAGAATGAACTAAGCAAAAATACAAAAAGAAGTCGTGGTTAGTGCAAGTAAGTGGTGTTAAGTATAATCGAGTCTCAGACTGCCTCAGGTATGAGAGATTTGAAGATGCTCGGGTTTGTGCCTCACTAATAATCTGGTGTTTATTTGGATGTTTCTTCCCCTTGACAATTTCTCTTCTCTCCAGTTTTGAGGAAAAAAAGACAGGACTGAGGCAGGCATAGCTCTTCAGCTATTCTCATCAGGCCTTCAGGGACTCCACATTTGAAGAGGGCCTGGTGCTGCTTACAGCCAAAGTGAAGCTGCCAGGATGCTCAGCTGTCAGAGGAGTATCGTTCTTTCCATGTTAGCAGTGAAAAACAATTGCAGGAAGAAATTGGTGGTGGGTGGGAAGGCAGTATTTGAGTAACTGAGACAGTCATTAAGTAATTAATCAGTGAAGTCTGATGCACCCACCCTTTTCTCCTCTTTCCTAGCACCTTGGAACATTTTAAGAGATGGCTGCAGCCAGATAAAGTAGCCATCAGTACAGAGGAGGTCCGGTATCTGATTCCTCCAGAGTCGCAGGTTGAGAAACCAGGAGCCCAGGACAAGCCAGCTGCAGTGGAACAGTAAATTACACACTCACAAGCCAAGCGGCTGTCTTGGGTCCAAGGGAACAGCAGAAAGCGTGGCGGCTAGGGAGGGGATACACCAGCCTTCCACTCCATAAAGCCAACAGCCGTGGTCCCCTGAGAGCTTACTTGGGGCTGGCATGTGTAACTGTCTAGGATAAAGTGACTGACCCAGTGCATGTGGATCGAATCCTGTTTCCTCCACGTTTCACGCCTTGCCTGGGCTCTGTTGCTGCTGGGAAGTCTGCTAAGAATCTCATGAAGAACCAAGTGTGAAAGGATTTGGAGAAATGGATGCCCTTGTGTATAATGTACAAGTTAGGGGAGCCATACTTTTTCTTGCCTCTTCTGGATGTTCCCATCTGTGACCCAAGCATTCCCTCAGCAAATTGTCAGGAGTGAGCAGGGTCAAGGAGCGTGAACTCTGCCTCCTTGAATCCAAGCCCCATGTGGGGCTTCTCTAACAAGTCCGTAATAAATACAGGGACTTAAGGAAAAAGAAGCTGGGCCTTTGTCTCATTTGTTCCTTGTGGGCAAAATGGAGGAAAGAAGTGTGAAAATGTGGGTGTTTATATATTTTTTTATTTCAGCCATGGTTTCTCCCCTGACTTTCTCCTGCTCTTAGAAAGGGGCCAGTTCCAAATCAGACCTGTCCATGCAGTGGTGGCATTTGCCGCCACTCCTGCGTAGTCGTGAGCTTGCTTCTTGTGGTAGCCTCCCTGACTGAGTGTGTGCTTCCCTCCTTGTTTGTGAAGGTCTTGTTCAGTCTGTGTTGTCCATATAAAACTTCTCTCATAAAACTGTCTGTGTGGCGCTATTGACCTGATTCCTCCCAGAGAGATGCTCCCAGGAAGTGGAGGTAAAGACAAATGCACGCCGGTGCAGGGGAGCTGGTAACCTTTGCCACCTGTTTTTAACCTGTGCCTTCAGACAAGCCAAACCTTAGTGCTCTGAGGGCAGGATTCTGAGGCCATGGCTCTGTGGATAATAGGTCCCAAGTCCCTAATGATGAGCAGGGTGGCCATAAAAATCTTGAGAGAACATTTACTCATTTCTAAATCAATTACTTGCTTTATCCAATGGATGAGAACCAACCAGGTGATTCCATGTACTTGCTTAATTATAGACATATTTTTGCAATTCCCAGATACATTTTTCTTTCTTGTTTTCCATTGACTAATGGTGTTAGCTTTATTACTATAGCTTTTTATTGGTAGGATACCCTTGACATGGAGAGTGACCCTTTGTACTTCCTAGGCATTTTGAGAAAGCCGGACACTAACAGTCACTGGGTCCTAGGCTGAGTTTGCCAGTTGCCATCTCTCCCAGGGAAATCAGGTGTTAGACCTCCCTCTTCCTACAGGTTTAGATGGATGGATAAGCATTAAAAAGGCTAAGAATTTTTCTTCTGCATGCATGATAAACAAATACTATTCTTCCTCAGAAATAACAATTTAAGAAAAAAGAGCAATAAAGTCCCAAACACTCTCGCAAGAGCAGCTGATCATAGGGTGGTTAGAGAATGTCCAAGGACTAGAAAAGTGTTTCTGTAATTCAGGCAAGATTCTGGATTGCCTTTTCCCAAAATCCCCTTTTCTATCTAAGAAACAGAAATTTTAGTATGACAAGGGGAATTGATTTGGAGGAACAGAAAAGGAATTGTAGGACTGAAAGGCTCTTAGCCCAATTTGAAAACCTGCATGAGGTACAGGGGTAAGGCCCCAGGTCTCTAGCTATCTTTTTGCTTAACTATTCAGTAGAAACACGTTTCACAGAGGGAGTCCAATGAGTTGTAACTATGGTTTCTTAATTGGTTTAGAAGTGACAACTTAAGTGATGGCTCTATAAAAAAGTGAAACTCTATTTACCAAAAACAAATCTGATATTAGTTCCCAAATTGAACTTATTAATATATATTTAACTTAAGCCCTTGAAGTGGTACTAAATTTGAATCCAGGAGTCTTTGGTACGCTCTTTATGTGTCTTGTGGCTTACTGTGTGATCCTAAATAAGGCAAATGACATCTTTGTATTCCAGTTCCCTTTCAGAAATTGGGACTAACTATAGTAAAAATTATACTGGCCAGAAATGCTGCTGTTTCCTTTGACCCTGGAACTCCCAAGGAACTCCGGTTAGGACTTCCTCAAATCAGTAAAATGTATGAGTTGAGAGAGCCTTTCTTATCACCCTTAACTTTCTTCCTTCTTCATGTCCTTAGTGCAACAGAAAGTTAGAGCAAATGGAGCAATATTTAATGCTAAACCTTAGAGCCAGGAAGGGCAGTTACCACTGGGGGCAAAGCAGTAATGACCTGGTATACCCAGAGAAAGTTGGGTTGGAATCCAGGAAGATAAGCTAAGTGACTGTCACTCTTCTGTCCTGGCACATGCACTCATCACTGAGGGCTTGGCAAGATCAGTGCTGGAATGCACAGGCCTGCGTCCAGTACCTGTTCCAGAACTAGGCTCTGGAGGTAGGCACGGCAAGTAAACATCCTGTTGTTGCTGAGGTGTGCCCCTCCCAGGCAGGCCTGCCCACCAGCTCTGTTGCTGGAAGAGGAAAGACACCCAGGAGCCACTCCCTGGTCCTGCCCTGGAGTGAGTCCCTCAAGGCTGAGAACAGCTCCAGTCACATGAAACAGCCAAAAAGTTTTAGCTGCTTCCTGAAAATTCTAAATGATCCCAACCAACTTTAGGCCTTGTTTCAAGGTAGGATACTGCCATAGTGTCTTAGGTTTGTGGGAGAGCTGTCGCTTGAAGCCTGAAGTGTGTTATCAAGACGCATATTCATTCATCTAACCAGTCTTTGTTGAGCCTTGCTATGCTTCAGGCACTGTTCATGGTGAATAAAGCACAACTACATCCTCCCGCATGGAAAGAGGGAGGGGGAGACACGGCTGAGCTAATAAGCACGATTAGCACTAGTGCAGTAGCATCTAGGTGTGAGCTCGGGGTGTGTTAGAAGGGATGTTCCCTTGTGTGGGAAGGGATAGGGCAGCCCTTGGCCAGCCAGGCTGGGAGGAGGGAGAGAGGTTGTGTTGAGAAAGGTAGGTCCAGAAAAATGAGTAATAGGCAGAATAGAGGGAAAAGAGCGTGGGGACAGAGAAAAGTCCCAGAAGAGGAAAATAGCATGCCTAAAAGCAGAAGAAGGTTTGAAGACTGGGAAGTAGTTCAGCATAGCTGAAGCATAAGGGACAAAGAAGGAAGCATCAGAAGGTGAGTTTGGAAATTAACAAACAAGGTCACATGTGAAGGGCTTTACAAGCCATGTTAAGGAGTTTGGAATTTATTGTGGGGGCAGCAGGGAACTAATGAATCATTTTAGAGAGGCAGTGACAGGAGCAGATTTGCATCTAGGAACATGGTTATGGCTGCCCTGGGTTTGACATGATTAAATTGATTAGGGGCACACAAATTCACACTTGGCAATGATAATATGTACATGAAACAATGCAATTAGATGGCTTGTGGTTTTCTTTTATTTCCTAGTTTGATTTCTTTGAAGCTCTTTTTTCACTGTTACAAAACAAATAGAATCATGTATGGCAGGTGTATTTTCCAGATAGCTGTGTCAATATAGCACATCCCACACTTTCATCTTACAGTGTAATGTGGACACTCCTCCACTGAGATGTTGGGTCCGTATTGTCTACCAATGGACCTGGGTGGACCTATGTAACTGCCTGGATAATTGAGTACAGCCCAGATAGTGTGATTTCTGAGGCTAGGGTGTAAAAACATTCCATTTGGGTTATCTCTTTCCCTGTCTCTCTCTTTAACATGCTCCTTACTAGTTCTGAGTCAACATGTAAGAAGTCTGGTTACCTTAAAGCCACTGACCTAGAAAGAAGCCACAGAGAGAAAGAGGTGCACCCAGCAGTTTAGTCCCTAGCTGTTGAGTTTTCCCACCCTGGTCGTCAGTGCTTCAGTTGCTTCCAGGCCCCAGCCTTTAAGCCGCCCTAGCTGACATTGAATGGAACAGAGACAAGCTGTCACCACAAAGCCCTGCAGCTTCATGAATGAAATAGATGTCATGGTTTAAGTCATTAAGTTGTGGGCTGGTTTGTTACTCAGCAATAGGTAAGTGGTACACCATGACCTAGGTTTCAGATTTTATGTAACTAGTTTCAAGAATTTTATTTTGCATTCCCTCCTAGTTTCTGATGGTTATAGAATTTTAATACTTAATCTAGACACAGTATGGAGAGGAGCAAAATTGGCTGCAGGGACCAGCTGTGAGGTGGTTGCAGTTACCTAAGAAGAGATGACAGTGATTTGTGGACTTGTCTTTCTACTTAGGATGTGGAATACTGCAGGCAAAATGTTACTCCTACCCTAACAGTGAGAAAGAGCAAGATAATCTACAAAGTCATAGCTTTTCTTGAGTCCTCAGAAAGCTGAGGTCACAAGGCAACCAAGTAAAGCCTCTTCAAGGAGAACAAGGGGTATATATAAACAGTTTCAACTTAGCAGAGCATGGGAGAGATGGGGCTGTCATACAGACAGGTAAGAAGAAACCAACAAAAGGCTACACATGGCTAGCATCAGTTTAGAATAGCTGGAGATGATTCCAGACATAGAGGAGTTTATACTCAGAGCCAAGCTTTTTTCACAGGCTTCCCTAAGGTTCATGAGAAGTGGGAGTGGGGCAGGAAATGGGAGAGAGCTTTCCTCCTTGGTGGTACAAGCATGCAGGAATTGATTAAGGCAGCTGCTGGGGGAAGGCAAGAAGCCTCAGCTGCTTCCACAATTCTTCTAGAATCAAAATCCTTAGCCACTGGGGAGGGGCAACACACTTGCTTCAGGGGGAGGGATAAAAGCAAAACTCATCTGTTCTGGGTGAGGGGTAAAAATCTGGCTCTTCTTGAACACAGGCAAAGATCCATTGCTTCTGGGGAAGAAAAGCAAAAATCCTCTACTCCAAGAGGAGAAGCAGGAAACTCAGGCCGGAAATATTGGGCAGAAGATTCAAGCAAGTGTCTGCTCTACTGGGGAGATGGAAAGAATTCTTGCCCCTTAAAACCACCCACAGATAAAAGGTGGAGTTTGGCTATCATAGGGAGGAGGGACAGAAATATGGAGAAAATCCGACTCCTGAGCTTAGGACAGCTGAAGATTGAGGCTGAACCAGGATAAGAGAGATACTCCTCCCCGGGCCTCCCCCAGTACAGCTCCGGCCCTCCCCTGAGACTAGCACCAAATAGCAAGTGGGTGGGGAGGAGGGGGAGAGGGCCGGCATTCAGGCCTGGCTGAGAAACTGAGGAGGGAGCAGCAACACAGAAAACTCCTCTGACACCCTAGACCACCAGCAGAGGAATTCAGAACCCGTGATGCACTGAGGTAATGAGAGTAACAACAAAACCCCAACCCTGCCTGACTGCCACCCCCAGGCCATGAAGCTGACCAGCAGAAGAGCCAGGCCACTTCCAGGCATAAATACTATTTACCTCAGTCTCTGCTGCTCTACCCATGATGGGCATTGATACAAATTTATGAAACATATGAAAAGGCAAAATAGATAAAAAACCCAGCCTACTGTTGAAAGTTAAAGAAATCAACAGAACCAGACTCACAGATGAAACAGATACTGGAACTACTGGACAGGGACTTTAAAATAATAATGATTAGTATGTTTAAGTTCTCAGGGAAAAAGGTGGCCAACTTGTATGAACAGATGAGGGATTTCAACAGAGATATGAAAACTATAAGAATATCAAATGGACTCTGAAGGGCCCCCACCCATAAGATGGTGAACTTCCAGCTTCTCTTCCGGGTACTCAGTTCCCTCCGGCACCACCTAAAGCCCAATCACCTCTCGCCCCCCTCCCAATCCCAGCACCTAGCCAACAGCCACCAGCCCCGTAGAAGTGACACCTTAATCAATTCATGCCCCTTCCTATATAACCCAGCACCTTTCCCTAATAAAGCGGAATTCTCCGGTGAATTTCTGCTGTGTGTCGCTCCTTCCTTTCATTGGTGCCGAAACCCGGGAGACGGGACACCCCAACTGGGCCCCGTCTTCCCCCCGACACCAGCAGCAGCTTGCCCTCATCCTCTTTTTCCGGCGCTGGCTCATCACACTCACCACTCCTCTCTGGCCTTTGGGTAAGTTTTCCCCCGGAGTGGGCCACTCTTCCCTGAGCTATTGCAGCGCCATTGACCGTGATCATCCTGCAAGGCCCTGACGCTCGGGGACGAGGAGGGAACTCTCCCCGCCTCAGGCCTTCACGGCTGCAGCGGACCCTCAGGCCCCTCCTCCAACAGTCATAAACGCACTCACTGCTCCTTCCATTAGTGCCGAAACTTTTTAAGCAAAATTTCCCCAGGGTGGGCCACTCTCCCCTGAGCTATGCAGCGCCATTGACCGTGATCGTCTGGCAAGGCCCTGACGCTTGGGGACGAGGATGGGAATTCTCCCTGCCTCAGGCCTTCATGGCTGCAGCGGACCCTCAGGCCCCTCCCCCAACAGCCATAAACGAGGTGACTCCTTTGCAGATGAGAACGCTCCCTTTTTCCCCCCCTCCTCCTTCCGTTCCGTCCGCTGAAAATTCCTAGTACTAGGTTCCTCGCGACTCCAGCACTCTGCCTTCTTAGAGAAGTCTGGGTGATGACCCACACTTCCTAAGAAAATCCAACTCGTATACAAGTTTCCGCAGACCACCAAGGATCATCGGGGATGCCCTTTGTCTCCTTGCGGTCTGCTCCCAGTCCGAGGATCTCCTTTCGTCTTCCTCTGTTCATCTCCTTCTCTGTCCTTTAGCCATGGGAGCCTCCTCATCCCTCCCTGAAAGTTCACCTCTTGAATGCCTGCTCAAGCATCTAGCTACCCTCTCCCTGACACCTGATATAAAACCAAAACTTCTCCATAAATACTGCTCCCAATATTGGCCAACATACCCCCTAGACAATAACAACCAATTACCCGCAGGGGGAACTCTTGATCCTAATATCACTTGCGATCTTTTTAACTACTGCCAGCGCCTGAAAAAATGGAAGGAGATTCCCTATATCGAAGCTTTTCGCCTCCTAGCTCAAAATCCCAGCCTCTGCACCACCTGTTTCCCACCCCAAGTTCTCCTAGCCTGCAAGCCGTCTCCCTCCCCTCTACACACTCCCAGTCCCTCTTCGATTACCTTTGACCCAGCCGACGAGCCGCCGCCATACAGGCTTCCCCCTTTGGCCCCTCCCCCTCCTACAACCCCTCCGTCCTCTTCCGCCGGCAGCCACCTCCACCTCCACCTTCCCCCCCCACCCCACAGAAGCCTCCCATCCTCTCCCTTCCCCCTCCTCTCCTTCCTTCACCACCATCTCCACCCCCACCTCAACCCCTCCGCCTTCATCCCCCTCGCCTCTGCCCCTGAAGATCGAGCCTGAGCCTTTCAGCCCCCCTAAGTCCCAGGAGCCTCCTCTGTCTTTGCCCCCTCAGACTCGGTCCCAAGGGCCTCCCAAAATTATCGCGTTTTTGCCCCCATCACCTGTTCCCCCCCACAGACTGAGCCAGAACCCTTCAGTCCCACGCAGACTCGGTACCAAGGGCCTCCCAAAATTATCACCCCCCTCCGGGAGGTAGCACAATCCAAAGGCATCATGCGCGTTCACCTCCCTTTCTCCCTAGGAGATTTAGCCCAACTTGAGAAACGCCTAGGTTCCTTTTCCACTGATCCCACGACATACATCAGGGAGTCTCAATGGACCCTCCAGTCTTACAGCCTCACACATCATGACATTTTCATGCTCCTGGCCAATACCCTCCTCCCTGAAGAGCGTAGACGAGTTTGGGACTTTGCCCAAACGCACGCTACCGAAACCCACAGGACTGACCCCACCTATCCCCCTGGCCCAACCACTGTCCCCAAACAAGACCCACACTGGGATTATAACACCGCTGTGGGTCTCCGCTCTCGAGATATTTTTGCCTCCTGCTTAATAACAGGTCTGAAAAAGGCAGCTCGTAAAGTAGTCAATTTTCAAAAGCTCCAAGACATAATTCAAAGGAGGGAGGAAACTCCCTCCGAGTTCTTAGACAGGCTCACTCAAGCCCTATTACAGTATACCAGCCTGGACCCAGAAACACCTGATGGAAGACATGTCCTTATGACATACTTCCTAGCTCAAAGCTACCCCGACATTAAAGCTAAACTCAAAAAGTTAGAACAGGGCCCCGCTACCCCACAGACTGAGATCCTAACAGTGGCCTTTAAAGTCTTCCATAACCGGGAGGAGGAGAAAGAACGCTGTAAACAAAAGGCTGACTGGGCCAATTTCCAAATGTTGGCCCAGCTGATAAAACCACAACCTGGGCGCCCCTCTACAAACAAGCCCCCCCCAGGAGCTTGTTTCAAGTGCAGAAAAGAAGGACATTGGTCAAGAGCATGCCCCTCCCCCAGATCTCCTACCACCCCATGCCCCAGATGCCACAAAAAGGGCCACTGGGGGTCTGATTGCCCAACCACCCGAAGGGGAGGCTGGATGAACAACCCCCATCCTAAGCCCACCATAGTGGGGCTGGCAGAAGAAGATTGATGGGGCCGGGGGCTTCTCGCCCAACCATTTCCATCACCAAATAGGAGTCCAGGGTTACTTTAATAGTAGACGGTCGCCCCATCTCCTTCCTCCTAGATACAGGAGCCACCTTCTCAGTCTTGCGAGAATACCGGGGCCCTACCATGCCTGCCATTACTCCTATAGTCGGGGTAGGAGGTAAACAGATTTTCCCATTAAACACCTCCCCCTTTTATGCACAACCAAAACAATCCCATACCTTTCTCCCACTCCTTCCTGTTTATGCCCCAGTGTCCCATCCCTTTACTAGGACGGGACATCCTTTCTCTCCATGTTTCCATAACTATATCCACTCCCACAGCCCCCAGTACTCCCTTTCTGATGGCCCTCATAGCCGACAACCCCCCTCTACCCAATGAAAGCACTGGTTCCGCCCTTAGACACCCTGTAAATCCCAAAGTTTGGGACATTACAAGCCCCTCCGTGGCCCTCTGTCCCCCTGCCTCTATCAAATTACGTGACCCCTCTCAGTATATCTGTCAGGCCCAATACCCCCTAACCACTTCAGCCCTCATAGGCCTCCAACCCATCATTCAAGATCTCTTAAACAAAAATTACCTCAGACCCACTCACTCCCCATTTAATACCCCCATATTAGCTGTTAAAAAAACCAACAGATCTTTCCGCCTTGTCAAAGACCGTCACCTCATTAATATGGCCGTTGTCCCTATCCATCCCTTAGTTCCAAATCCATACACCCTTTTATCGCAGATCCCTGCCTCGGCATCCCACTTCTCAGTCCTAGATCTCAAGGACACATTTTTTTCTATCCCTCTGGACCCCTCCTCCCAAGATTTTTTCGCCTTCACCTGGATGGACCCATACACAAGACATTCTGAACAACTCACTTGGACAGTTTTGCCACAAGGCTTCCGAGATAGTCCCCATATTTTTGGACAGGTCCTAGCTCAGGACCTCAAACAGTTTCATCATGATCACTCTGAGTCCACCTTATTACAATATGTGGACGATCTTCTACTCTGCAGTCCCTTGTGGGAACTGTCTCAACTTGACACTGACTCCCTACTTAACCTTCTAGCTTCCAGAGGTTACCGGGTATCCCCCGTCAAACCTCAAATCTCTTCCCCTTCTGTCACTTACCTCAGATTCCTTCTGTCTCAACAAAGAAAGTCCATTACCTTAGACAGAAAACGGCTCCTCTCTGACCTGCCCGTTCCCAAAACCAAGACAAAATCCTTTCCTTTCTAGGCCTGGCTGGGTATTTTAGAGCGTGGATCCCTAACTTCTCCCTGTTGGCAAGACCCCTATACGACCTCAGCAAGGGCCCCCCTGAACAACCATTATCATACTCACCCCGACACTCCTTCATTAAGCTCCGTCACGCCTTGTGGAAGCCCCAGCTCTCCATCTCCCTGATTTGTTGAAACCCTTCTCATTATACATTCATGAGAGGTCCAGTCAAGCTCTAGGAGTCCTAGGCCAATATTATGGCCCATCCTTTGCCCCAGTAGCTTATCTCTCCAAGCAATTAGAGCCCACAGTTCGGGGATGGGCCCCCTGCCTACGGGCATTAGCCGCTGGACAGCTCTTGCAGAAAGAAGCTCATAAACTAACATTCGGAGCGCCCCTTACCATTCTGTCCCCACATCACCTAAAAGATCTCTTAACCTACAAAAGTTTACAGACTCTCCCTCCCTCCAGACTCCTGACCTTACTGTTCTCTTTCCTCCAAAATCCAAACATCTCTTTCCTCCCCTGCCAGCCCCTGAATCCAGCCACTCTTCCTCCTCTACCCTACTCTCCTCATACTCCCTCACATGATTGCCTGGAAGCCCTTCACAACTTCCTTCCGTGCCACTCCACGATCTCCAAAAGAGCCCTCTCACACTCCGACCTCATCTGGTTTACTGATGGGTCCTCCTTTAAACATGAGGGCACCCACTACTCAAGATACGCAGTAGTGACCCTCGAAGATGTCATTGAGGCACGAGCCCTACCCCCCGGTACAACCAATCAACAGGCCGAACTCATTGCAGCCACCAGAGCTTGCACTGTAGCCCGGGACATGTCTCTCACACTGTACACTGACTCCAAATACGTATTCCACATTCTCTTGTCTCACGCAGCAGTATGGAGAGAACGAGGCCTCCTCACCACAAAAAGAAATTCCATCACTAATTCAGCCTTAATTACTAAACTTCTAGAGGCTTCACAACTCCCACACCAACTAGGCATAGTCCACTGCAAATCACATCAAAAGGATGACTCCCCGATTCCAAGAGGGAACAACAAAGCTGACAGAGTAGCCCAGTCAGTTGCCCTATCAGAAGACACACCAGACAACAATCCGTCTGCCCTTGCGGTTTTAGCCTTATCACAAGACACCCTCTGTTTCCAGGACAAAGAGTCTCTCTTCCTCTTCTTACACGATCTGTTCCATCCCAGCCCCCAATCCTTGATCCATTTTTTACAATCCTTTTTTTCTCTCTCTCCTGAAGACAAAACCCTACTTGACCAAATCACCCACTGGTGCACCATCTGCCAACACACTAACCCTAATACCCCCCTCAAGGCCCGGCCCTTCCCGGCTCATCAAGCAAGGGGTAATGTCCCCACCGCAGATTGGCAAATAGACTTCACTAACATGCCCCCCGTACGGCATACCAGATACCTACTCGTGTTAGTAGATACATTTACATTTTCAGGATGGGTCGAAGCTTTCCCCACCACTAACAAATGAGCGTCCGTGGTTGCCTCTATCCTCCTCACCCAGATCTTTCCTAGGTTCGGGATGCCCACTTCCCTCCAATCATATAACGGCCCTGAGTTCACTGCCCAAATTATCCAGAACTTCTCCAAGTCACTCTTGCTCCCCTGGCATTTACATTGTCCTTATTGACCACAGGCTTCGGGAAAAGTAGAAAGAACCAATAGGACTCTAAAGGACATCCTGACCAAACTATCTCTAGAACTACACCTTGACTGGGTTCGCTTACTTCCCTTAGCTCTACTCCGCATTTGGGCCCTCCCAAAGAAACCTTCCTTCTTGTTGCCCTTTGAGATCATGTACGGCTGCCCGATTCTACCCTGGGGCTCCCTTCCCGCAAAGGACCAATTCCTCCCAATATGGCCCTTCCGCTACTCTCTCTCCTCCGCACTGAATTGTGGAAATATCAGGATTGGCTCCTTCCTGATCCATCCGCTTCCCAAAATCCTCCTGTCTTACAGCCCGGCCAACTAGTGTTTTATAAGCCGCCAGAGGATCAGCCCTCTCTCACCCCAAAATGGGAAGATCCACACCCAGTTATTCTCTGCACCCCCTCGGCCGCCAAGCTCTTACTGCCTGATAACTCTGTCACCCCTTGGATTCATATCTCCAGGTTGAAACCAAACACCCAGGACCCACCTTCTCTGGACACCCAAGACCCATCAGTCACAATCCAGAGTCCTTTGGATACAGCCCAAGACGCTGTCTATTCTACCATGCCTCATCCCTCTGATCCCTTGAAAGTCCACATCTCCCGTTCACCCCCTTTGCCATCCATACTTGAATCATGATTTTTTCCTCCTTTACTGCTCCCTCTCTTTTTTTTCCTCATTCCTATTGTCTTCCCCGCCATCCCAGCCTCCTTTGTATGGCAATTCAAAGTCAGACAGACTTACACACAGCATCAAACAAAAGTTACTGCCCTTATTGCCACATTAGACTGCCCTCTAAAAGGCTGCTCTGGGCCTTTATACCTCCACTTTCCTCCCTCCACCGAAGTGTTCACTAGCAGCTACCCTTATTCTCCCTACCTCTGCTTCCTCTATGACCAAAGACAAGCCTATTGCAGGTGATGGCAGGACACCTACGGGGGATGTCCCTACTGGTCTTGCACCATTCACTACATGGGTAACTCCCGGTACCCATAGTATTACTCCTCCAACCGTCTCATAAAACATCCCAACAGCTCATTCTCCTTATCAATCCCAGATCCCTGGGACTCTTGATGGGCCACCAGGGTCACAGCTTCAGTTTACTATGGGGGGTCCTCGACCCCCCCACGGTACCCTTCATATCTCTCAAGAGTATGTTCCCTCTCACTCCCTGATCTCTCAAGTTGCATCAGATATCGGACATTCTGAAAAACTCATTATCCAAACTCTTGATGGCGCCTCTTCATCTTCTTATTCCTCCTACTCTTGGTTACAGCTCATTCAAAACACCACCATCTTTCTCAACCACACCCTCAACACCGCCAATTGTTTCTTGTGCGCATCACTACAGCGCCCACTGCTGGCCGCCATGCCCCTTAATATTTCCAACTACTCCTTCCATGCAGAAGGACAACCCCTCCACCCCCTGGCAGACTTACCCCTATGGGAACCAGAATATGCAGATGATCTCATCATCCACCACTGTGTAGGCCCAACTCCACCCCCCTCCAGCGCACTTCACTGCCTCTCTATCTACACCCCTACCTCCAGCTCTAAGACTTTTATGCAACCGGGACACTTCTTTTGGTGTAATGGCAGTCTTTTCAACTCACTGCCTCCCAACTCCAATATACCCTGCATTCTCGTCACCCTAATCCCACAGCTTACACTTTACAGCATGGCAGAATCTCTTGAGCTCCAACCTCCCTTGCCCTCGCGCACAAAAAGGGCTGCTTTCCTTCCCATCATGGTTGCTATCTCTTTGACCACCTCAGCCATTGGGGCAGGGTTTTTGGGAGGAGCCTTGGGTCACTCTCTATGGGCAATTAGAGCTCTCAACGCCAAATTTGAGGGAGCCCTGACATCCACTGCCGATTCCCTAGCCTCTCTCCAAAGACAGGTCACTTTGCTAGCTAAGGTCACCCTTCAAAACCGGCAGGCCTTAGATCTGCTTACAGCCGAGAAGGGCGGCACCTGCGTTTTCCTTCGAGAAGAGTGCTGCTGTTACATCAACGAATCCGGCATTGTAGAAACTGACATCACCAAACTCACCGACCTTGACTCCAGCCTCCACTCTGCTTCCAATTCCAACCCATTTGCTTCAATACTAACAAACCCCCTCCTTACCTGGCTCTGGCCCATTGCAGGCCCCATAATAATCATTCTTCTTGCCTGTCTCTTCTTACCCTGTATAATAAAGTTCATCAAATCCCAAATCAGAAAAATCTCTAATCAAACTTTCAACCAGCTTTTACTCAGGAACTATTAGCTTCTGGTCACAGAAGATCCCTCACCCTCACGTAACCTCCTCACCACATGCTGAGATGGACCCCTCTCTCCGCTGGAAACTGTTCCTAGAAACAATGGCCACAGAGGCCTGGCTTCTGGCACCCGTATCCTCTTGGCACCATTGGAATCAACAAGTCCTCGATCTATGGTTACAGGGAACCTTCATTGATTCCCAACCTGAAGAAGTCCACATCTACTCGTCCTATCAACCCTTTCCTCCCAATCTTCAAGCCCTCACTCCCTTCTCCGCCCCTGTTCAGCAGGAAGCAGTCAGAGAGAAAGGAAGGTCCACAATCCCATAGAGGAGAAAGGGGGGAATGAAGGGCCCCCACCCATAAGATGGAGAACTTACGGCTTCTCTTCCGGGTCCTCGGTTCCCGACGGCACCACCTGATGCCCAATCACCTCTCGCCCCCCTCCCAATCCCAGCACCTAGCCAACAGCCACCAGCCCCATAGAAGTAACACCACAATCACCCCATGCCCCTTCCTATATAACCCAGCACCTTTCCCTAATAAAGCGGAATTCTCCAGTGAATTGTTGCTGTGTGTTGCTCCTTCCTTTCAGACTCTATAACATCTTACTATGCTGATAGACAGTGACTGCAATAGAGGGGGTGAGGACTTGATAATATGGGTGAATATTGAAACCACTGTGTTGTTTATGTGAAACCATCCTAAGATTGTATATCAATGATACTTTAAAAAAGAAAGATTGTCAAATGAAAATGCTACAAATAAAAAACATATCACAGATGAATTCCTCAGCAGGCTTTTCCATAGCTGGGCACAGCTAAGGAAAAAACCGATGAACTTGAAAAGGGTAAACAGAAATCATCCAAACTGAAATACAAAAAGAAAAAGGAGTGGAGGAAAAAGAAAACAAAACAAAACCAAGCTTTTTAGAACTGTGGGACAACATCAAACAGTAATATGCCTGTAATTTGAGTCCCAGAAAGTTAAGAGAGAGAATGGGGCAGAAGAAATATTTGAAGAGATGATGGTTACATGAATGAGGATGTGTCATTGAGGCCAGAGAGGGTGGATATGAGAAGTGTTTTTGGGAAAGAACCACTGAAACTTGGTAACTGAGTGGAAGGAAGTGTGACTGAGTAGGAAGAGTGAAGCACAGCACCTGGCACATGGTGGTGGTGCATGGTTGGCCAATGGTGGTGCATGGACTGAGAGCCAGGCCACTGACTCCAGAGCCAGCTCTCTGTGGCTGCACCATACTGCCTCCCACAGGCCAGACTGGAGCGGCAGCGGGCCTCTGCTCCTCGAGACCCCCATCCTCCAGCATCAGGCTTTGCTAAGCTATCACTGTGCTTCCCGCCTGAGTCACTGTGTGGCTGAAAGATACTCATCCCCTTCCATTCTTCCCACCTCACTTTCTCAGTGCTATGTGTCACAGACCGTTCTGAGGTAAAGGCTCTCTCTTCCCAAGCAGAATGAATCTCTTCTCCCTTAATGCTGACCTAATCTACTTCTTAAAAATTGGTTCTTTTGCAGATGAGATTAGTTGGGAGTGAGGAGGCAGAGGCAGAGGTGGGTGAGAGGAATTGTGTCTGTGTGTGTCATGCATGTGTTCATGGGAAGGGAAATGGGTTACTGAGAATTAAAAACATTTTAAGTAATAGGACCAGTTTTGCTTTCTTAACCTTACTTCCTTTTTGGATGAGATTGTCAACTGGTAGCTCGACAGACTGTGAAAGTGCTATGTGGTCTTCAGCATGGTCCCTGGTCAGACTGCAAGGCTTGGGAGACAGGATGATGGAGTGTGTCAGCTGGACAGAACCTAGCTGAGCGATTCATAGTTTGTTTGAACAACCATCTAAAAATTGTACTCATTGACTGGTAAATGGACATGATACTGGTTTTTCCTTTTCTTTTTTAAACACCGTCCAGCTCAACATTTTTACCAGTAATTTGGATAAATATATAGTAGACATCCTTATCAAAAGTGAGAGGCATAGATAATTGATTGCATAACAGAATCAGAACTATACAATTTTTATGTAGACTAGAATGACAGGACAAAGTATAAAACCTAATAAGACAGGGACCATGGGCTTAGACAGAGTAGGGTGAGGGCCTCAGGAAAAAACAAAGCAAGATAATCCATTGTGGGATTTGCTTTGGCCTGCTGGGGGGCCCAGCTTGTTTTTCTGACCTCATGCAGGTGCTGCTTTCCTTCCTCCAGCCCTAAACAAATTATTTGCAACCTGGGCAATGTAGCAAGCAAGCCCAAACAACATACTAAAAACAGGAAGGATTCCATTTTGAAAATATGATTTCATCTTAAAACCCAATTAGTTAAAAAGTAAGTTTCTTAACAAACAGACAATAACTCAGCCCACCTTGGGAGCAAAGCAGGCAGCCTTGAGTGATATGCTCCCAGACCAGGAAGCTGTTATCCTGGGAGGAAATCAAAGCAGTAAATTTCTTGTAAATAACCCAGAAGATTAATAAGAAATGTAGTGTTTCTCCAAAAGTAAACATTTTAGCAGGTGTACATCCCTAGCCCTTAGTCTTTCAACCGTCTATAAAACCCCTAGACAATGCACCACCCCGGAGCTCTCTTGTCCCCTCCTGGTGTGAGCCAGGAGCCCTGTCCTTTCACTTTATCTCTAAATAAGTCTCTGCCTTGCTCTCCTACCTTGTGTGTTTGCAAAGTTCGTTCTTCAACTCCGGAAACAAGAACTCCAGCATCAGTAATGTGAAGCCCTTCATTTTTTAAAAAAATTATCAGTCTTTATTTAATATTATGTATATTATATATTGTATTCTTATTACAATTTTTTTACTAAGGTATTATTGATATACACTATTATGAAGGTTTCACATGAAAAACAGTGTGGTTACTACATTCACCCATATTATCGAGTCCCCCCCCCCGAACCCCAATGCAGTCACTGTCCATCAGTGTAATAAGATGCCACAGAGTCACTACTTGTCTCCTCTGTACTACACTGTCTCCCCCATGATCTCCCCCACACCATGTGTGCCAATCATAATATCCCTCAGTTCCCTTCTCCCGCCCTCCCACACCCTTCCCTTTTGGTAACTGCTAGTCCCTTGGAGTTTGTGAGTCTGCTGCTGTTTTGTTCCTTCAGTTTTGCTTTGCTGTTATACTCCACAAATGAGGGAAATCATTTGGTACTTGTCTTTCTCTGCCTTGAAGCCCTTCATTTAGGATAAAAAAATTTACACAATTAGGGGGATAAATGTGAAGCCCTTCATTTAGGATAAAAGAACTTACACAACTAAAGGACAAAGAAAAACTATCTATTAGTCTGTTCTAGTGACAGCAGTGAGACTCAGTCTAGATTGAGCCATAAAGGGACATTGATTTTGGGAAGGACAGAAGTAGAACTGGACCCAAGTTCAGCTGGATCCAAGGACTCAAACAGTATCTTCAACCTCTTCTTTCTTTCTCTCTTAACTTTTCCCCATTTGTTTCTCTGTGTGTTGGTATTACATAGAGTTCTGCACATCATCCCAGTTTAGCAAATCCAGAGGCAGAGCTCTCCTTTCCAAATCCATACAATAAATCCCAGGGAAGGACTCTGATTAGCCTGGCCTGGGTCGCACATTTACAGTTGACCAATTACTGTGACAAGGGAAAGGATTCTTTTATTGGCTGGGTGGAGGTCAGAGGCCTGAACCTCTGGCTAGGAGTACAGGACCCAAGGGTAGGCAATCTCACTAGAACATTATTTTTGAGGATGGGAAGTGGGAGAGAGTTGTTACCTGAAGAAAATAAAAGGGTCACTGAGAAACTGAAACAGATGTTCAGTGTCTTCCTAGTTCAACCGAGTCAGCGGTGTTGTATACCTGGCAAGAAAGTTACAGTTTCAGGAACCAATAGTGAAAATGTACTTAGGGCAGTCATGGTGTAAAAAATACACTTTGCTCTGGTCATACTACTCTGAAGCATCACCCAGGTACTATTGAAAGAGGAACATAGACAAACCCACACCCTGGAGTTGTGGTCCAGGGTGAGGAGACTTGGAAGATCAAGTCATTTGAAGAAAGGTCAAGGCAATAAGATTTTTTTTGGCCTGGAAAAGAGACGATGTAACAGACATGGTTGGCCCTAAAATATCTGGAGAAGTCTTGAGTAGAAAAATGAGACACCAGTGGGAATAAATATCACGGAGATCAATTACCATTCAGTATAAAGAGAACTTTCTAATAGCTAAAAGAAAACAAAAACCCTGAAAACAAAGCAGACTAAATCCTTGAAAGCCTCCGGTTTAGTCCAAGAATGGAGAGGGCTGCCTTGTACACGGTATGTGGTGTTGAAGCAGGTGTCAGAGAAGTTGTAGAGGGTTTCCTGTAATGCATGGGAAGTCGGATCAGGTGACTCCTCAGGTCCTTCCCAGTTACGAAAGTCTATGGTTGTCCATTGGAGACCCATGGGCGTTGCTGCTAGTAAGTCAGCACTGGCCTCCCCAGCATTGGGGAGGGAGAGCTGGCTAGCTCTTTTCCCTCTCTGGATGATGATGACCCCTTCCAACAAACACCTCATCGCTTACCGACAGGCAGTCAGACGCAGAGCCCTCCAACACTTTTTATCTTAACCCAGCAGGCAGGACAGACTCTTTGACAGGGAAGAGCACAGAAAGATAGCCTGTGTGCTATTTTATGTCCTCTAAATATACACCATGAGATGAGGACTTCGATGTAGGCATTTTATTTTAGGGTGTGAGGAGGAATGAGGGAGCAAGGAGAATGAGACAGGAAAGGGTACATGGAGTGGTCCACTGTGGATAATTAGGGCTCACTCCCCCCAGGATCGCTCCGAGGAGACAAAGATCAGAATCCCCCCACTGAGTGAGGGAGAATCAGGTTTAGTTTCACCAGTGCCATCCCTCACTGGCTGAGGTTTGCCCATTGATGGTGCTATGCTCTGGCTATTTCCAGGCTGCCCTGCAGGGGCTGAGAAAAGCCTCCAGCAGAGAAGAGAGGTGAGCTGTGAGCATGCACCAGAATTGTCCACTTCAGCTGCAGGTGGACACAGAAGTTGGCTGAAGGAATGTGGGACAGGGCATCAAAAACAGCTGCCAGGAAAACAATTCCATTCACAATTGCATAAAAAAGAATCAAATACCTAGGAATAAACCTAACCAAGGAAGTGAAAGACCTGTACCCTGAAAATGACAAGACACTCTTAAGAGAAATTAAAGAAGACACTAATAAATGGAAATTCATCCCATACTCTTGGCTAGGAAGAATTAATATTGTCAAAATGGCCATCCTGCCTAAAGCAATCTACAGATTCAATGCAATCCCTAACAAAATACCTACAGCATTCTTCAATGAACTAGAGAAAATAGTTCTAAAATTCATATGGAATGACAAAAGACCCCAAATAGCCAAAGCAATCCCAAGAAGGAAGAATAAAGCAGGGGGAATTATGCTCCCTGACTTCAAGCTCTACTACAAAGCCACAGTAATCAAGACAATTTGGTACTGGCACAAGAACAGACCCACAGACCAGTGGAACAGAATAGAGAGCCCAGATACAAACCCAAGCATATATGGTCAATAAATATACGATAAAGCAGCCATGGATATACAATGGGGAAATGACCACCTCTTTAACAGCTGGTGTTGGCACAACTGGACAGCTGCATGTAAGAGAATGAAACTGGATTATTGTCTAACCCTATACACAAAAGTAAACTCAAAATGGATCAAAGACCTGAATGTAAGTCATGAAACCATAAAACTCTTAGAAAAAAAACATAGGCAAAAATCTCTTGGACATAAACATGAGCAACTTCTTCATGAACATATCTCCCCGGGCAAGGGAAACAAAAGCAAAAATGAACAAGTTGGACTGTATCAAGCTGAAAAGCTTCTGTACAGCAAAGGACACCATCAGTAGAACAAAAAGACATCCTACAATACGGGAGAATATATTCATAAATGACACATCTGATAAAGGGTTGACATCCAAATTATATAAAGAGCTCATGCACCTCAACAAACAAAAAGCAAATAATCCAATTAAAAAATGGGCACAGGATCTGAACAGACACTTCCCCAAAGAAGAAATTCAGATGGCCAACAGACACATGAAAAGATGCTCCACATCGCTAATCATCAGAGAAATGCAAATTAAAACCACAATAAGATATCACCTCACACCAGTTAGGATGGCCAACATCCAAAAGACAATCAACAGCAAATGTTGGTGAGGTGGTGGAGAAAGGGGAACCCTCCTACACTGCTGGTGGGAATGTAAACTAGTTCAACCATTGTGGAAAGCAGCATGGAGGTTACTCAAAAAACTAAAAATAGAAATACCATTTGACCCAGGAATTCCACTTCTAGGAATTTACCCTAAGAATGCAGGAGCCCAATTTGAAAAAGACATATGCACCCCTATGTTTATCACAGCACTATTTACAATAGCCACGAATGGAAGCAACCTAAGTGTCCATCAGTAGATGAATGGATAAAGAAGATATGGTACATATACACAATGGAATATTATTCAGCCATAAGAAGAAAACAAATCCTATCATTTGCAGCAACATGGATGGAGCTGGAGGGTATTATGCTCAGTGAAATAAGCCAGGCGGAGAAAGACAAGTACCAAATGATGTCACTCATATGTGCAGGATAAGAACAAAGAAAAAACTGAAGGAACAAAACAGCAACAGACTCACAGAATCCAAGAATGGACTGACAGTTACCAAAGGGAAAGGGACTGGGGAGGATGAGTGGGAAGGGAGGGATAAGGGGGTGAAAGGGGCATTACGATTAGCACACATAATGTAGCGGGAGTGTGGGGGGGACACAGGAAAGGCAATATACACAGAGAAGACAAGTAATGATTCTGTAGAATCTTACCACACTGATGGATAGTGACTGTAATGGGGTATGTGGTGGGGACTTGATAATAGGGGGAGTCTAGTAACCATAATGTTGTTCAAGTAATTGTATATTAATGATACCAGAATAAAAAATAAAAAATAAAAACAAAAAAACAAAAAAAACAGCTGCCAGTCCCTTTCCCACTCAATCCAGGTCCTGTCCTCTAGGGGCAGTGTAGGACCTCTGATTTTCGCCTTCCAGTCTCTGTGGCCAGTGTGTTATCCAGGTTGGCTAATTCAGCGTAGCCTTGTCTGACTGCCCACCCACAGCTCTTGCAGGCTCAAGCCTCCCTTCTGGGCCCAGCTCCCTCACTGGGCTCTCTGTGCTGAGGGCACCAGGGCAGTGGGCTCTCCTATTCTACACCCACATGTGAGCTTGGAGCATGATGACATTAGGGGCACTGGCTCTGAGCAGAGACAGAGGGTGACATTGGACCGTGAGGAACACTGGCTCCATAATAGTCAAGGTCAGAACAGGCTGAAGGCTGGATGGGCTCCAAGTTTCCTCTGCTAATTGCCTCATTATTTCTTAAGAAAAGGCTAAAAATGAACAACTTCTAAAAGACCCCAGGAGATCTCACACAAAGCCTTGGGAACACTTCAAAGATGGGAAATGAGGCACTGATGTTGGAGGCAGGGGTTTCTGGCCAGACTTGGAGGACCAGTCCAAGTTAGCCCAGCCTTCCTGTTCCTTCTCTCTCCTCTGCCCTCCTCACCCTCCTGCCCTCATGCCCACTCCCTCTGGCACTCATTGCCTTTCCAGCTGGCTCCTCTCTCCTCTTTCACGTTAATTACCTCCTGGGGCTTCATCATCGCTGATGTGCACACTCATTACTCCCTATTTTGTCTTTTTTTTTACCATCTCAGCTCAGTGTTCTGATGCCCATTTCACCACATGGGAGAGGTGAGGCTAAGCATAGTTATTTATGATGAATTTGGGGTGAAATGAAACCAAGGGCCTCCCTAGGGCAAGGAGGGATGTGTGTGTGTGTGAGTGTGTGAGAGTAAGTGTGTATGTATGTGTGAGTGTGTGTGTGTGTATGTGTGTGAGAGTGAGCGTGTATGTGTGCATTAGAGTGTGTCATATGTGTGTGAGTGTGTGTGTGTGAGGGAGCATGTATGTGTGTGAGTGTGTGTGTATATATGTGTGTATGAGTATGTGTGAGTGTGCATGAGTGCGTGTATGTGTGTGTGAGAGTGAGTGTATGTGTGCAAGAGTGAGTGTATGTGTGCGTGAGAGTGTATATGTGTGTGTGTGAGTGTGTGTGAGTGAGCTTGTATTGTGCATGAGAGTGTATGTATATGTGTGAGTGAGGGTGTGAGTGTGTATGTATGAGTGATCATGTATGTGTGTATATGTGTGAATGAGCATGTATGTGTGCGTCTGTATATGTGTGAGAGGGTGTGAGTGTGTATGTGTGTGTGAGAGTCTGTATATGTGTGAGTGTATGTGTGAGAGGGTGTGGGTGTGTATGTGTGTGTGAGTGTATGTGAGTGAGCATGTGTGTGTGTGTTGTGTGAGAGTAGAGTGTGTGTGTGGCTGTGTATGTATGTGAGTGTGAGTATGTATGTGTGTATGAGAGTGTGTGAGTGTGTGTATGTGTGTGTGGGTGTGTGTGGGTGTGAGTGGGGTTCAATTCCACCTTTCCTGGCTTAGGGCAATTCACCACTTGCCCCCTTGCCAGAGGGAGAGCCTGGCCAACAAGCCCCTTCTGAGACCTCGGAGAAGGTGAGACCAAGTGACAGACTGGATCCAAGCCCTGCCCTGAGCAAGGTGGTGTACCGGGGTGGGAGCCAGGGTCTGGTGAGAGCCGGTCCCTTTCATGCCTCTGCTCCTGCCACCCCACCCCCCACCGGGCCCTCTCCATCATCCTCAGTGTGGGGCTCTCCCTATGTCGCCGTGGGTCCTCTGTGGCTCTTCTATTTTCTATCTCACATCTGTTTAGCTTCATTCATCCCTCCATCCTGCCTCGCTAAGACTCTGACATCATCACATTTTCTCACATCTTCATATTCTCTGTGCCCCTAAGCACCCTAATTTCTCTTTGTCTGAGACAATATGTGTGTCTCTGATTTTATCTGCTTTTCTGTGTCTCTGTCTGTATGTCCCTATTCCCAGAAGCCCTAAAACTATGGAATGATTGGCAGGAGTGGCTTTTCTGAGAATGGAGCCTGGGACAGCCCCCTAATGTGCTGAGTAGAGGTGGCTAAGGACATTTCCAGCCTGGTAGTTGTCATGGTAACATCCAGGGCGGGCCAGGCAGGGGCATCCTGAACCACGTGGGCTTGACCTTTCTGTGGGTGTCAGGTTTGAGTGGGAGCTGGGGAAAAACAACAGCAACTGCTTCCCTGTGGCTCAGCCTTCCAGGCTAGGCTGCAAGGAGAGAGGGAGAGACCAAGACCTGGGACAGCTAGCAACAGAGTGAGAGCAGAGACAGAGGGTGTGCCATGGCCATCAGAGAAGCATGCAGAGGGGCAGGAGCACAGGCACTCACGCATGCGTGGGCACACTGTGCCCAAGCTCTTCACCCAAACTCCTGTTGGGAACTGACCTGTGGAGGGCACCAGACATCATTCCTGGGCGCTCAGCTCACACATTGCCCTCTGGCGGCTCTGGGTGGGTGGTTACTAAAGGTCAGTTCCCCACATTCAGAGTCTCCTTCCAGACTCCTTCAGATTGAATGCCACTTTTTCCATATTGCAAAAGAATTTATTAATCTAAGGGAAATATGCTAAAAGAAAAAGCCAAATGATTCTTTCAAAAATTGAAATATCATAAATATAAAAATCCAAAGACACTCAAAATAAAAGGCGTTCCAATCCCCTCTCTGCTTCCCCATAGTTCTGAAGGTTCCTCTGCAGTTGCTTTCCATGCCCACCAGGTTGAGGGGAGAGATGAGGCAAGGCCTGTGTCCACTTCTCTAACAAGAAGGGAAGCCAGATTGGTTGCTGCCCATGAGCAAAGGGTGCTTGGCCTCACAGCCCCCTCCCTGCTCACACCCCCCACTCAACTACTCTTCCTTCTATTGGGGCAGACATAAAGACACCCAGAGGAGGTGCCCACAGGTGCCTTGTTAACCCCGGGACCCCTTGAAGGAAAGCTGAGAGGTACAAGGCAGCCTCAGGTTAGCTCCATAGAGAACACAGCTCACCTGTGGATCTCATTTCCGGACTTTCAAGTCATGTCTGCAAGAGAGGTCAGGCCTTCTGAGACACACTGCTATGGAAAGCAAGACCACAGACTCAGAATGAAGAATCAGGTCTTGAGTACTGAAGATGAGGAGCAGGAAATAAATGAAGGGGGCCAAGAGGTGGGTGACTTAACATCAGCATTTCAGGCTTTTATACCTCAGGACAACCCCAAATCCCCTTGGAGAACTGCTGTGCTGCTCAGATAGGGAACGGGGAAATCTTGTGAACTTAGCAGGCAAACCCTGTGATCAGAAGTTAGCATGCTTCCAAAAGGCTATTTGAAATGACCTCTAATGATACATATTTGAAAGTGGTCACAGTGTTACCAAAGATTCAGCATTTTTGAGACTAACCTTTCATTCTCTGACTCCCAGGTTTATGTGCTGTGGGCCTCTGTTTGGGAGTCGATTGACATCACCTAGGTGTGCCCCTACAGACCACTGAACCCACGGCTCTATTCCATTCCCCTAATTGCAGCTGTCCTGCGTGGGACTCAGCCCAGTGCTAAGTACATCCTTTGTTCTGCCTAAGCCTTTCCCTCCAGCTCTGTCTTTTTTCTGTCAGCCACAAAACTCATCCCTGATCACCCCCCTCCAGCTCAGCACCTGGGTGTGGGACAGCTCCCTGGGGATTTTTTTTTTTTTTTTTTGATAGTCTCAGAGCATCTGCCCAGCCCTTGAAATGGTGGAAACTGGGGAATGTGGGTCAGTCTGGCAATTGCCCCTGCCAAGCCTGTGATGCCCAGGACCCATCCCTTCTCTCTCCACCCATGCTCTGGGCCAGTCCTGCTATATCTTCTGGATGCTCATTAGGCAAGAACAGGCCATCTCATGCCCTATGCCTTTGCTTATCCTATTCTCCTTGCCAAAAACATCTTTTCTGGTGAATCCCTGTTCTACCGCAAGGCTCAGCTCAAATGCCACTGTCCAAGTAAAGTTCTCCATAATCTACAGTAGGCCACTCTGTTGACCACAGAAGGTCACTTTATCACTACCATTAGCAGTCACGTCTGTTTTCACTCCAACTGCCCACTCTGGAGGAAGTGTGTCCTGGCATTGACTGCATTGTATTGATCTGTGTGTCTCCAGAACTTGGCTCAGTGTCACTGTTGCTGTTGGCTCCCACCCAGAGCAGACTCTTGGTCTGGGGTGTGGGCTGGACTCCCCAGAGACCACAGAATACCTGAATGGCAATGAATAGTGGGTGGTGTGTGTCACGCCTCCCCTTCCTTGCCAGACAGCCCCATCCTGCTTCAGGTCCTGTAGTGCCAGGCTGATTGCAAGACAGGGTACCCCTCCCTCAACTCTGACAAAACCACAGCATGGCCCAGTGGCATCCCGTGGGATGGAGCAGCAACACCTGGCTGGCATCTGGATTCTTATCCCTGGCCTGGGACTGACAGCTGTCTCCTATGGTTGTTCCCATACCCTATGGCTTTACTGACTCCTCTGGCTGCACTAAATAGAGCCCCGGAGAGTGAGCTCAGAGTGGGAAGAGAGGGCTGGGGGCATCCTTTCTGTCTTCCTCTGGCTGCAGCTGCGCTGTGTGATGGCAAACGGAGCGCAATCTTAATTACCACCCAGCCCTGCTCGTTAGTGCCTCTGGAAGCTGGAGAAGCCCTGACTTAGGAAGTCTCCCCCACAGTAGAGGCCAGGGCCCCATATTTCCTGTGTGATCACCAGGCCCACTTCTTGTGGATTGGGTCTGTGTGACTTGGGATCCCTCTGGAGCCTGCAGGAGTAGATGCCCCTCCCTGGGATGGGGGAAGGGCTGGAGCTTGGAGGGAGGAGAGGGAAGGCTAGGGCCCCCTTGTGGGCTCTCTTGTGTGGACAGCATTTGGTGGAACATGCAATCAGAGAAGGATGAACAAATGATTAAAAAAGGCAAATGCACTTAAATCCAGCACACTGATGACTTACCTGCATTCGGAGGGACTTAAGCAAGGAGCCTGGTGCATTGTTTAGCCACTCATTTTTTGCAGTGAAATGGAATACAGGACCATAAAGTGCCGAATCCTGAACAAAAGCAAGCCCAGTGAAGAAGGGGATGAGGGGTGGACCCTGAAAATTATAAACCCATTGGCCGGCTCCAATATCTGAGAAACCATTAAAAAATATCAGCTTGTAAACACCCTAGAAGATCAAATAATACACATGAAAGCATGTTTTGAACTGTAAAGGGCTTTAGAAATATAAGGTGTTATTGGGTAGTATTTCTGCTCAGCTCAGACTATAAAAACAGATGCTATGGGGAGGCTGGAGATTTATGATAATGGCTCATCACCCACAAGGCACTCACACAATTTAGACTGTTTGATTTAATTAGTCATTGCCTTTCATACAGCCTACTGCAGAAGCCTTCTAAGTGGTCTCCCCACCTCCACCTTCTTGTTCCTTCCATTCCTCTTATATGCCATGGCTGGGTTAATTTGCCCAATGCAGAGCTCTGATGAAATACTTGCAATGTTCCTCTTGCTGATTGTACAGAGCCTGGGGACCTTGGCTTAGCAGTCAAGATCCCCCATAATCTGGTCCCACATAACTTTCCAACTTTATTTCCCTCATTTCATCCTGGCAGATACGGCTCAGGACAACCAAGTCACTTATCCAAGACAATACAGATATCAAGAAGCAGATTCCAAATCAAGCCCTTAAAACCCAAACCCCTGATGCCAAAACCAACGCTCTTTCCAACCCATCACCTTTTCACTTTGGTGGATACAGCTGCAAAGAAGATCTTCTCACATGGGGGTTTTTCTCTTCTTTGGAAAAATGTCCTCAGGACAAATTCCCAGGAGTGGGGTTACCAGATCGAAGACATTAGTATTTTTATGGCTGCATGAATTGATGTATACTTTGCAAAATGGCTGAGCTGATTTATATTTTAGCCAGTGATATAAATACATACAGGTTTTACCAGACCCTCCTGTCCACTGGGGATAACCTTTGAATAAATTGCTTATTCAATAAGATATTTCTTTGTTTTAGTTTAAATTCTTTGACTATTGGAGTATTTCCCATGCTCTGGTTTACTGTTCATATATTATCTTGTGTGAATTATGTGTTCATACCTATGGTTCATATAATTATTAAAATCTTCATGTTTCAGAAGCTGCTATTAAACAAAAAACCAATCTTGCAGAGCAGATACAGTGGACTCCGTGAAATCAGAGCAAAGTTTCCTATCGGATAAAGGCATATAAATAAGCTATATCTCGGTATCTTTAAAATAAAATTGAGGTCAACTAACTTAAAATACTAGTCTACATTTAAAGGGAGAACTTAGAAGAAGGTATTTCTTGGACTCAATACTTCTCCTGACCTTATCAATATGCCATAACACTAACATTCATTGTTTAATTTCTGAGTTATTTTGGTGACTTATGTAATTGCCCTGAAATAGCAATGCTTTATTTTTTTATTAAAAAAATTTTTTAAAATTAAAGTATCGTTGATATACACTGTTATGAAAGTTTCACATGAAAAACATGGTGGTCACTACATTCACTCATATAATCAAGTCCCTCCCATAACCCATTGAAGTCACTGTCCATCAGTGTAGTAAGATGCCACAGAGTCACTAATTGTCTTCTCTGTGCTACACTGTCTTCCCCATGATGCCCCAACACCATGTGTACCAATCATAATACCCCTCAATCCCCTTCTCCCTCCCTCCCCACCCACTATCCCCAACCCCTCCCCTTTGGTAACCACTAGTCCCTTCTTGGAGTCTGAGTCTGCTGCTGTTTTGTTCCTTCAGTTTTGCTTCATTGTTATACTCCACAAATGAGGGAAATAATTTGGTACTTGTCTTTCTCTGCCTGGCATATTTCACTGAGCATAATACCCACTAGCTCCATCCATGTTGTTGCAAATGATAGGATTTGTTTTCTTCTCATGGCTGAATAGTATTCCATTGTGTATATGTACCACATCTTCTGTATCTGTTCATGTCCTGATGGACACTTAGGTTGCTTCCATTTCTTGGCTATTGTAAATAGTGCTACAATAAACATAGGGTTGCATATCTCCTTTTTTTTGGTATCATTAATATACAATTACATGAGCAACATTGTGGTTACTAGATTGTCCCCATTATCAAGTCCCCACCACTTACCCCATTACAGTCACTGTCCATCAGCATGGTAAGATGCTATAGAGTCACTACTTTGTCTTCTCTGTGCTGTACTGCCATCCCCGTGCCCCCACATACATTATGTGTGTTAATCATAATGCCCCTTATTCCCCTTATCCCTCCCTTCTCACCCATTCTCCCCAGTCCCTTTCACTTCGGTAACTGTTAGTCCATTCTTGGGTTCTGTGAGTCTGCTGTTGTTTTGTTCCTTCAGTTTTTTCTTTATTCTTATACTGCACAGATGAGTGAAATCATTTGATATTTGTCTTTCTCTGCCTGACTTATATCACTGAGCATAATACCCTGTAGCTCCATCCATGTTGTTGCAAATGGTAGGATTTGTTTTCTTCTTATGGCTGAATAATATTCCATTGTATATATGTACCACATCTTCTTTATCTATTCATCTACTGATGGACACTTAGGTTGCTTCCGTTTCTTGGCTATTGTAAAATAGTGCTGTGATAAACATAAGGGTGCATATGTCTTTTTCAAATTGGGCTCCTGCATTCTTAGGGTAAATTCCTAGGAGTGGAATTCCTGGGTCAAATGGTATTTCTACTTTAAGCTTTTTGAGGAACCTCCATACTGCTTTCCACAATGGTTGAACTAATTTACATTCCCACCAGCAGTGTAGGAAGGTTCCCCTTTCTCCACATCCTCACCAACATTTGTTGTTGTTTGTCTTTTGGATGTTGGCCATCCTAACTGGTGTGAGGTGATATCTCATTGTGGTTTTAATTTGCATTTCTCTGATGACAAGCGATGTGGAGCATCTTTTCATGTGCCACATATGTCTTTTTGAATTTGAGATCTTGCTTTCTTTGGGTAAATTCCTAGGAGTGGAATTCCTGGGTCAAATGGTATTTCTATTTTTAGTTTTTTGAGGAACCTCCATATTACTTTCCACAATGGTTGAACTAATTTACATTCCCACCAGCAGTGTCGGAGGGTTCCCCTTTCTCCACATCCTCGCCAGCATTTGTTGTTCTTAGTCTTTTCTATGTTGGCCATCCTAACTGGTAGGAGGTGATATCTCATTGTGGTTTTAATTTGCATTTCCCTAATAATTCAATGCTTTTATTTTTTTATGTTGTATTAAAAATTATTTTATTTTTTAACTAAGTAATGCATGCACATGGTCCAAAACCAAAAGAGAAAAGGATGTAGAGTGAAAACATCTCCCACTCTGCCTTGTCTTTTAATCATTCCATTTCCCTCCCCGGAGACAGACACTATTCCCAATTCCCTATCTATCCTTCCAGGGATATTCTATGCATATATGAACCTGTACATGTATATTTTTAATAGAAATGGTAGCATACAATATGTAGTAATCTGTACTTTACTATTTTGAGAATATTCCATATCAATATATATAAAGTTCAAATACATTTTTAAAACTGTAATGTCCAATGTGTGTGCTCTACTCTAGGAAAACTCAACAGAGATGTACGTGTATACAGCAAATTTTCAGGAGGTATTTACTTCACAAAGTGAACCTCTATTTGTGTAGAAATCCTCTAAATATTAAGCCAATTTCACACATTTCAGCCAATTCATTTCATCAAAATTATGTTTATATATTTACAAAGAAGTATTTGATGAAAATGAAAGGCCATTTAGCTTGGAAATATTTTATTAGGCATATCAATTGCTAAAGGTCATATTTGGGTCAAAATGACATATCCTGACCTAGTCAGAAAATGTGATTTTGTTTTTGAAAAAGCTGAGCCTTGTAATTCTTGTGTTTTTTTTAAAAACACAGATGTAATAATTCCACTTGTCCAATTTGCCATATGTTTAACAAACAACAATAGCATGAAACAACTTTCAGTGTTGTTGAAATGAGATATGCAGTCTGGGGTCATCAGGACTTGGTAGAACCAGCCTACCAAGGTGCTGTGTCCTAACATGGCACAAGAGTAGACTTTTCCTCTGGATCATATCAAAGGGCAGGGCACACCCTACAAATAACCCCAACTTCATTCAGTCATTGACCCCAGGGCCTGTGCATCTATGGGTTTACTGAAAACTGTCCTGGGCTTTCAGCCTATGCCATCTCCAAGGGCGTAAGCCTCATGTGTTCACTACCTTCTATGTACAGCATCTCTCTGTTTGCTCTAAAATTACTCTAGAGCAGCAAATTGGCATTATTTGAGTCATTGCTTACCCTCTCTCTGCATGGTATGATCTTTTAAACTTCAGTATTAACCGGCCTTAGAATTATGTTTCCAAATCTAGGTCTTAGCCTTTCTAATGCCTGTTTTCTAATTGCATACTTAGAATGTATCATAAAAGTAATTTTATTTGTTCATTTGTTCACACATTATTCATGAATCCCTCTCATCTCCAAGTCTGTTCAAATGTCACTTTCTGAATGTGGCCTACCCTGCTTACACTATTTAAAATTGAAACACCTCCTCTTCTTTTACCCACCTATTCTCCTTGCCCTACTCCATTTTTCCACCTTATTTGGCACCTGCTAACGTGATACACACTTTTCTTATTTATTATTCTTTATGTTTTTATTATGCAGTATTATTTATAATTCTTTATTATACATCTCCCTCCCCAAGAATGTAAGCTCCATTTCGTCTATTGAATGGCTCACAAGTCCCAAGAATCTAGAACAGTGCCTGACGCATAATAGGCCCTCCATAAATACAGTATTTGTTGAAAGAATAAATTACGTGAGTTCCTGCTATTTACAAGACACTGGACTAAGCATGTTGGGGCCACCAAAGATCAATCGATTGTGAGTCAAAAAGCTCATAGTCCACCTTAGAGTTGAGACATGTAATTAATAACTACAACACAAGGTAGAAACTGCAGTACCAAAAATGAGCTGTGAAGTTAAAGAAGGAGAAAGAGAAAGATTTCAGTCATGAAAAAGCTGAGGGAAAGCAGGAGCAGGGGCACGGGATGGACTGAGGAGTCAGAGAGACTGGAACTGAATCCTGAATCTGCCCCAGTTGAATGGGATTGGCTTGTTATAAGTTCCTCATCCACAAAATAGGGGTAAAAATATTTATCTTAGTTGAATCATGAGGGTCAAATCAGATAATGCCTGTACATAGCCTGTGGTGGACGGCAGCTGGTACCACGTTCACGATGAACTCATATCAATCCCCTTCATCCTTTCAAGTATCCATCAAGAGGAAAGCATAAATTACGACACATTATGGAATACCACAGTCACTAAATTTTTATAGTTACAAGGAATGTGTAGCAGCATGGAAAACAATTTATGAGTGATGTCAGGTGAAAAAAGACTCCAAAATTGTCCTTGATTACAACTAAAAATAATTCAAAATCTACACAAAAATTAAATTCATTTTTGGTCTAGGGTGGGATGAGTCTTAACTTACCCAAATATGCTCCTTGATTTTTGTTACTCTACTTTTTCATGACCATTTCATTATGATACCATTTCAAACTTACAAAAAAGCTGGGCAACACAAGGAATTTCCAAATACTTTTACCCAGATTCATCAATGATTTACATGCTTGCTCTCTCTCTCTCTCTCTCTCTCTCTCTGCATATATATGCGCATTTCCTAAGAATAAAGACTTTCTCCTACATAACCACAGGATAGATTTCCTACTATTTTTCTAAACAAAAAGGCTGAGACACCTTCTTTCTGAGATCGTAAGCCACATTCTCACTAGGTTCAGGATGAGAGGCTCTGCTTGAGTCTTCGTGCCTCTCACATCTGAAAACACCAACAGACTCTCAGGCTAGTCACACAGCCAGTTGGCAGGGCCCCCTTCACAAACCTGGCAGAGGAGTAGTGTGTCTCCTCCTAGGTTGTATTGGGACAGAGCTGTATTGGCACCCGCCATGGGGAGGCTCCTGTTTTGGGACTGAAATCCAGCAGGTGTAGGGCCACAGAGGGTTCTGTGACCCTGGAAGTTGACCCAGGAAGTTGACCCTGGAAGCTTCCCCAGGGAATGAATGGACTCTCAAGGGAAAGGCACTATCTGCCTGCTGGCTCCCCACTCCGAGTCCACTGAAAATGCTTCTTCAAATCACTGAGTTCTGAGGGCCAATGTATGAGGGCCGGAGCCAAAAGTGGTTAAACAAGAATCTGTCCTTGGAATGCCTAGGCCTTAGAGCCACCGCTAATCAAGGAGGATTGTTTAGGGGATGCTTTTTTCTGGAGGAATGCAGTCTATGCTGAGGGCTCTCTGGATAGCGACTAGGACAGCAGCCAGCCGGGAGGATGGTAGAGGTGTACTATTAACCTGTGGACAAGCCTGCACACATATAATCAATTCACAGACATCTCCACCCCCACCAGGGTTAACGGTCCTCCTCACTCTTCCCTTGAGCCTTCTGAGTTACCAGACCCAGGGCATTCCTCTCTCCATATTTGCAGCCTCCACCTCATGCCCAACCAGACAAGTGCAGGCAGAACAGATATCACATGCTGCAGCCCATGGGAAGGAATTTAGCATCTTTCCTGGCTCCCACCCTCCACACTGATCTGGCTCTGGCCTCGAGGCCTAGGCCTCCCACCCAGGCTCCTGAGCTAATAACAGTCTCCACTTTGCTATACTTCCCTTCACCCTTCCTGGCTCTGTAACTTGTTAACACAGTGATTTGGAGGAGTCAGGCTCTCTGGATCTCTTTCCTCATCTATAAATGAGATAATGACGTTTACCTTAGAGGCTGGTGGTGAGAGAGAAAAGAGATCTTGCATATATAAACACACAATCAACCCGAGAAAGTGTTAGTCAAATCTGAAGCTCCCCCAGGGAAGTGGCCAGAGCTTGGCCCCACTTGACTTATACTCTGGAAGTGCCCTGTGCTGAAGGTCATGAGCTGCTTCGTCAGTATCAATGACTGAGGCTGATTTCTATTGAAAAGGTTATTGCCCATTTTCACCTATCAGTTAACAAAATTATTTATAGACCGGAAGCAGAGTCCTCTAAAACACTAATAGTAGGAGAATGAATGGCACAATCTTGATACCTGGGAACAAACGTTAGGAATATTCAGCACAGTCACTTAAATTAAGCAATTCCCCTTATAAGAGTCTATCAGAAAAATTCACAAGTATGCAAAGGTCTTTGAAAAAGGCACTCATTGAAGCATTGCTTATAATAGAAAAGTATGTGGAGACAATCTGAATGTCTGAAATTAGGGAACTAATAAAAGAAATTGTGGAGTTGTGATGTTGCTATGCTATAGAGCACCATAGAGTTGTCACAAATAGATCCCAAAGCAATCTACAGATTCAATGTAATTAAAAACTGTCAAAACTCCAACAACATTTTTCACAGAAATAGAAAAAACAATCCTAAAATTTGTATGGAATCACAAAAGACCCCAAATAGCCAGAGCAATCTTGAGAAAGAACAAAGCTGAACACATCACACTTTGTGATTTCAAACTATACTAGAAGCTATAGGAATCAAATAGTATGGTAGTGGCATAAAAACAGATACATAAATCAATGGAACAGAATAGAGAGCCCAGAAAATAACTCACACTTATACAGTCAATTAATATTTGACAAAGGAGCCAGAAATATACAATGGGGAAAAGATAATCTCTTCAATAAATGGTGTTGGGAATACTAGAAAGCCAAGAATAAAATATTCTTTCAAAAGAATAAAACTGGACCAGTGTCTTAACACCACTAGCAAAAATCAACTCAAAATGGATTAAAGACTGAAAAAAAGCCCTGAAACTACAAAACTCCCAGAAGAAATCATAGGGGGTAAGTTTCTTGACATGAGCTTAGGGATGATTTTTTGGATTTGACACTAAAAGCAAAGGCAACAAAAGGAAAAATAAACAAGTGGAACTACATCAAACTGAAAAACTTCTGCACAGCAAAGGAAGCCACCAATAAAATGAAAATGTAACCTATGGAATGGGAGAAAATATTTGCAAATCATGCATCTGATAAGGGGTTAATATCCAAAATATATAAAGAGCTCATACAACTCAATAGTAAAAACAATCAGAATAAAAAATGAGCAGAGGAACTGAACAGACATTTTTCCAAAAAAACATACAAATGCCCATCAGGTACATGAAAAGTAACATCACTTATCATCAGGGAAATGCAAATCAAAACCACAATGAGATGTCAGTTCACACCTATTAGAATGGCTGTCATTAAAAGACAAAAGTTAAGTGTTGCTGAGGATATGAAAAAAAGGGAACCCTTGTGCCCTGTTAGTAGTAATACAACTTGGTATAGCCACTGTGGGAAACAGTATGGAGGTTCCTCAAAATATTAAAACTAGAACTACCATATGACCCAGCAATTCCACTTCTGGGTATTTATCCACAGGAAACAAAGTCACTATCTGGGAAAGACATCTGCATCCCCATGTTCATTGCAGCATTATTTATAAGAGCTAAGACATGAAAACAACCTAAATGTCCATCAATAGATGAATGAACTGAAAAAAAAGCAGACATGGTATATGTATACAATGCAATATTATTCAGCTGTGAGAAAGGAAAATCCTGCCATTTGCAACAATGTGGGTGGAAGTTTAGGGAATTATGCTAAGTGAAGTAAGTCAGACTGAGAAAGACAGATACTGTATTATCTCACATGTGGGATCTAAAAAAATCCAAACTTAGTTGTATATTAATGATACATAAATAAATAAATAAATAAATAAATAAATAAATAAATAAATAAATAAATAAATAAATAAATAGAATAATAATAAATTTAAAAATGGGAAGCAAAAAAAAAAAAAAAAGGCAAAGTATTCCAAAATGCAAAAAAAAAAAAAATCCAAACTTACAGAAATAGAGAACAGACTGGTAGTTGTCAGAGTTGGAGGATAGGGGGTGGGAGGAAATAGGTGAAGTGATCAAAAGAAACAAACTTCCAGTTATAAGTTCTAGGGATATAATCTATAGCATGGTGGCTACAGTTAATAATACCACAATTGTGTGTTTGAAACTTGCTAAAAGAGTAGATCTAAAAGTTCTCGTGACAAGAAAAAATTTTTAAATGTATGAAATAATGGAAGTTGACTAAACTTATTGTGCTGTATACTTTACAATATATACATATATCAAATCATTATGTCGTACACCTTTAACTAATACCATAATGTACATTATTTATATCGCAGTAAAACTGGATGAAATAAAAGTCCAATCTTGCTCCTGCCTAAAACTCTGCAGTGACTCCCGTGGCTCTTTACATGGCTCCCAATATCCCAGGAGCTCAGGGCCTGTCTCAGGGCTCCAGCCCTACCTTGCCCTCCACATGCCGCCCCAACCCAAAAAAACTCCCTTCAGTATCAGCTATCACAAACACATAGGTCATAAGTAGTTGTACTGACCTAACCAATTATTTTTACAGATTCACAGTTGAAAGCAAAACTGAAAAATATGTTTTAACCCATTAGGGAAAAAGATCTATGATTTAAGTCCATAGTCCATGTTATTGCCTAATTCCCTAACTATAGGAAATCTGTCCATTGCATCCCACCCAATGATGGTGATAGAAATAGCTAGAGGTACTTTGATCAATGTCATATTTATCAGAGCAAAAAACATATTGAAGTGATAAGTGTGCACTAATGTTTTACAGAGTTGAAAAAAAATAATGACTGATCATTAAGTATTGACATGGAAAGATTTTATGCTTAAAAGCAAAAACTTCAAGTTGCAGAATTATTTCCAATGATCTAAAAGGGCCTAGAAAAGAGTAGGTAATCAACAAATACCTGTTTAATTGAAAGATTTTTATCTCAGTCTATTTTTTTTTTAACTTACTACCCCAACAGACACATATAATTTCAAGTGCCTAAAAAAAGTTCTGGAAGTGACCACTGTCACCTGTGTTTACTCCTAGGGTACAAGCAGCTTTGACTTTCCCTGGCTCTGGTCTGCAGGGCCCACATCATGAGAGGTGAGGCTGCAGGGGGCAGCCTACACACACAGGGGCACGTCACAGGAGTCCTGCTGTCTCCGTGGGAAGCAACAGTAAAGCCCAACCACTGCCAACAACTACTCAAGCTAACTTGCAAGATCAGACAGAAAAAAAGCCAAGGACAAGATGTGCAATTATTTAGGATACTATCTTATTTATACCGAAAGAGAGATACCAGAGTATGAACTCCCAGGGACCTGGGCCATGGGTGGGCCAGACATTGTGGATGGGTGGTTTCTAAGACTCAAGAGAACCCAGGCCAGAGCCAGCAGAGGGTCATGCTCCAGGGGCTAAACCTGAAAGTCCCAGGTCTCTGTGCTCAAAGCTTGAGAGGGAAACAAGGGTGTCAGGCACGGTCAGCTCTGGGAATCATGTGAGGCCTCAGGGGCACTAGGGAGGGGTCAAAGGAATACTTGGGCCTGTGTAAGAGGTCACTTAAGAGCAGCAAGATCAGTTACAAGGGCATGAAGAGGACAGGCAGGCCTCCCTGAGATTGTGGAAATGGGTACAAAAACAGTATGGCTTTGGAATATTTAGAAAGATTTTCCAAATTTAGGAGACATAATGCAGTGTGGGAAGGGGTCACAACTCATCTTCATTTTGCCAGGATGGGGTCTGTCTTAGTCTGCTCAAGCTGCTGTAATGAATTACAGTAGACTGGGAGGCTCAAACAACGGCTATTTCTCATGGTTCTGGAGGCTGGAAAGTCTAAGGCATGGTGCCAGCATGGTCGAGTTCTTGGTGAGGTCCCTCTTCTTGGTTTGCAGACAGTCACCTTCCTGCTCTATCCTCACATGGTGGAGAAAGAGAGCTATGATCTTTTCCTCTTCTTATAACAACACTAATCCATCATCAAGGGGGTCCCACCTTTATGACCTCACCTAAGGCTACTTATCTTCCAGAAGCCCCACCTTCAAATACCATCTCAGAGAAAACCTTCAACATATGAATTTTGAAACTTCAACATATGAATTTTGGGGATACACAAACTTTCAACATATTAAATTTGTGGGTACACATTCAGTCCATAACAAGGCCTGTGTGACTGCAGCAGAGTCAAGACAGCTTAAAAACTCTCAGGCCGGTCAGAGCAACAAGCATCCTGGGGCCGGGGAGAGATAAGGGTGAAGAGGCAAAGGTCAACCCCAACCCCCTCCATGCTCTCAGAGGTGAGGCAGATCCCAATGGTTCCCCCACCATTCTCCAAGGGATCAGGACCCTTCAGAAGGTGAGGCCTGGAGGTGACTGTAAACAGGGCAAGACCCCAGCAGGGGAAAGCTAGAGGGACCTCTCAGGTGTTTAAGTCAGGACTGTGGGGAGGCTGGAGAAGCTGGAAGCCTGGGGGATCTCTGACTTACAAGCCAAGGCTTACTCGTAAGGCCTATCAAAGCTGTAGTTTCATATATGTTGTCACATTTGATGCTTACAATACTAAGAGGGACATTTATTAATTTGTTAATCATTAAGCCTTTATTTTCACCAAGGAAAACCCATTTCTAGCATTCATTATCATAATTAGTGAAGCACCTGATACAGACAAGACTAGAGATAGCTGAAGGACTTGTGAGAGTCAACTCAATTGTGGATTTATTTTTTAATCAACTTTGTCAGTGTATGATTTATATATAATAAAATTTACCCATTTTAAGTATATCAACTGTTTTATTCACTTGAACATATCCACTTTAAGTATATTAATTTTAATGTACATCAAGTTTTCCCAAAAGGTATACAGGCATTTAAGCACCACTCCAATGAAGACAGAGTATTTCCATCACCTCAGAAAGGTCCCTCGAGCCTCTCTGCGCTCAGTCCTCCCACCCACATGGTCCCCAGGAAACCACTGCTCAGCTGTTACTCCAGCTCAGCTTTGTCTGTTCTAGAATTTCATAAAGATGAAATCATCCAGTATGTACTCATTTGTGTCTGGCTTCTTTCACTTAGCATAATAGTTTTAAGATTCATGCATGCTGAGTGTATCAGTAATCTGTTCTTTTAAATTTGTGACTTGTCTTTAATTGAATTGGATATACCACAATTTATTTATCTATTCTCCTGTCAATGTATATTGGGTTGCTTCTGATTTTTGGTAACTGAAAATAAAACTGCTAACATTCATGTAAAAATCTTTCTGTGGATATGTATTTTCATTTCCCTTGGATAAATACTACCAAGTGGAATTGCTGTTATGTTATGCTATGCTATATATGTAAACTTTATTAAAAACTTCTAATCGGTTTTCCAATCTGTTCTATCATTTAATACTCCCACGAGTAGTGAATGAGAGCTACAATTGTTCCATATCTCCACCAGTACTTGGTATTGTCAGTTTTTAAAATTTTAGCCATGTTGGTGGGTATGTATCTCTTCATGGTCTTAATTTGCACCTTGGCTAACATTGGCTAATTGACATTGAGCATATTTTCACTTGTTTAGTAGCCATTTTTAATGAAGTGCCTATTCAATTCTTTTGTCTATTTATTTTTACAATGTACTTTGAAGTTTCATTTAGCAAATTTTTACTGAAGTGATTGAGTAATCATGGTTGTTTCCATTTTTATAGGTAAGAAAAGTATATCCAGAGAAGAAGACCTACCCAAGCTTTCTTACAGTAGAAAACCAGCGACTCCAAGTTATTCTGAGCAACTACCTGTATTGCAAAAGGAGGGACTGTTATCCTCAAGCTGTGCTGAACAATACCCATCTGTTTAGAAGCCTTTGTTCAAGATCCCCAGATACTTGAGAGTGAACCAGAATCATCTGATATTTTAGTTTCCTGCCTAGTAAAAATAAAATAAAAAATCAGATTTGCACCTAATTAACAGAAAGATATCCTATGTTCATGGATCAGAAGACTTAATATGGTTAAGATGCCAATGCCCCTCCAATTGATCTACAGATTCAACATACCTGGATTTTTTGTAGAAACTGATGAGCTGATTCAAAGATTCATATGAAAATTCCAGGGACCCAGAGTTGCCAAAACAATCTTGACAAAGAAGAACAAAGTTAGAGGACTCACACTTCCAACACTCACTATAAATGCATAGTAATCAAGACAGTGTGATGTCAGCATAAGGATAGATACTGAGCAATTGAATAGAATTGAAGGTCCAGAAAAAAACTTTGCATTAACAATCAGTTGATTTTCAACAAGGATGCCAAGATAATTCAATAGAGGGAAAAATAGTCTTTTCAACAAATGGTGCTGGGACAACTGGATGTCTAATCACAAAGGAATGAGTTGGACTCCTACCCCATACCATAAGCACCATATATTTCTCAGAAGAAATACAGAGAAAGAATACAGACATATATCTTTGTGACCTTGGGATGAACAAAATTGAACTTCATCAAAATTAAAAACTTTTGTACTTCAAAGAACACCATTAGGAAAGTAAAAAGACAACCCATAGAATAAGATAAAATATTTGCAAATCAAATGTCTGATAAGAGGCTTGTATCTACTATATATGAAGAATTCTTACAACACAATAATAAAATAACAAACAACCTAACTAAAAAATGAGCAAAGGATCGGAATAGACATTTCTTCAAAGAAGATATGCACATGGCCATTAGCCTTCAGAGAAATGCAAATCAAAACCATAATGAGGTACCACTTCACACCTATTAGGATGACTATGATTAAAAAGATAATAACAACTATTATCTAAGAGATGGAGAAATTGGAACCCACATACTGGAAAATAGACTGGTAGTTCCTCAAAAAGTTAAACAGTTACCAAGTATATACTCAAGAGAAATTAGAATATATCCACACAAAAACTTGTACATGAATGTTCGTAGCAGTATTATTGATAATAGCCAAAAAAAATAGAAACATCTCAAATATCCATCAATTGGTGAATGGATAAGTAAAATTCTATACAATGGAATATTAATTACCAATAATAAAATAAAAAGGACTTAATTACTGATACATGTGACAACATGGATGAACCTTCAAAACAATATGCCACAGCACTCACAAAAGACTACATATTGTATGAGTCCATTTATATGAAATATCCAGAGCAGGCAAATGCATAGAGACAGCAGATTAGTGCATGCTTAGGTGTGGGGAAGGAATGTGGGGGGAAATGGGAAGTGACTGCTAACAGATCCAGAGTTTCTTTTGAGGATGATGAAAATAGTCTAAAATTGATTGTGGTGATGGTAGCAGAACTCTGTGAAAATACTAAAAAACACTGAATGTTACACTTTAAACAATTCGGTGAATTGTAAAAAAATTGTGCAAATGTCTACTTTTATGAATTACTAAATATTTTCCTACTTGAGAAATGATTTTATATATAGTTACATTATTGTTTTTGTAGATAAGGTATTTTTACTCTAAGCCCACAGAGCATAACCCAAATGATACCATTATTCATTACACTTCATATAGGTAGTTAAGTTATTTGCTGAAATTATGTCAGTATAGTGCATTAATCCTGCTTCAAAGACAGGTAGAGAAAGGATTTCCAATACGATGAACAAGCTGTGACTGAAAAGCAGAAGAAAATATGCATAGAATTGGGTACAAAGTAAATTTGTTTTCTTCAACATTCTATCCACATTGTTGTTCTGAAATAAAGAGATTTTAGACATCAAAACACACATGCACATAAAGGAAAATGACATGATTAGTAAAACATGCAGAATACATTCTTAAAAACACATTCTCTTTCTCTCTCTCTCTCACATACACACACACACACACTCACTCACTAGCTCGCCCACTCACTCACTCACTCACTCACTCACTCACTCACTCACTCACTCACTCACTCAACCTGGCAGCCGCTACCACATCTAGAGACAACTAGACACCTGTTGTGGGGGAGGCTTCCCGGTCTCCCCAAGGAGAGGAACATTTCCTGATTTTCACTATTCACTTCCCGCACCATTTGCACCCCTAGGTACAGAGAGGGGAGGAGCCGCCAAGTACACCAGGCTGTCACTGAGGGGGCACCCCTCTGTTTTCAGGGTAAGAGGGGACGGAGGCGGAGGACACTGAGGGGTGAAGCAGAAGTGCTTGACTCAAGGAGGACGGCCTCAGCGAGCAACACTGCCACCTTGTGGCTGGGGATGGTCCCACCTCTGGATAAAGCGCCCCCACTACTCCCATCCGGACCCTCAGTGGATCTCCTTCACGTTCTTCAGAAGAAAACATTCGATAATTCAGTAACATTCTTTCAAACATCATTTTTATTGCTCTTTCTTAATAGAAAAGTAACTCATGTTCACTTTATAAATTTTAGAAATAGAAATAAGGAAAGAGAAGCTAATAGAAATTACCAGTAAATCCAAACCCCTAGGGATAACCACAGTTAGGCACTTGGGTGTATATTTTTCCAGTATTTTTTCTAAGTTTTTTTCTTAATGGGGTTATACAATATATACCATTTTTTTGATAAAATAAATATATTGTATGAATATCTTTCTACTTGTTAAACATTGTTCTGCAATAATTTTTTTTAATTAAGGAAAGTTTTTGAAATGTATGAAAGCAGATAGCCTAGTATAATGGGCTCTTATAAATAAACCACCCAGCCTCATCTACTACCAACACATGACTGAACTCACAAGATTTTTGATGGCTGCATCATATTCTGTTCTTTGACTGGCTGGGACATAGTATATTTAACCAAAATCTTTATTGGTTTGAGCATTTAAATCAAACCCCACAGTTTTTCACTGACACGTTGTTCAGATACTATTCTTTCAACTTTTCTGTTGTTTTGGATTTTTTGATAATGAAAAATTTGAAGGGAAATTAGAGAGGGCCTCTGGACCTAACTTCCATTTGCACCCCTTTTTGTTTCTGAATCTTCACTGGAAACGTGGGATTATGTTCTTTACAGAAACACATGGTTACATTCTCAAGTCAAAGTTGAAATGAAATTCATAAGGTGTTTTATATATTACCCAACACTTTCCAGAAAGGCTGAATTAGGAGCCTTTTTAAATATGAAAAAATTGAGGCCCTTCTCCCATATCATAGTGAGGAGAAACTGGCAGAGAAAATTTACAATGATAAAAAAATTATACTATAAATTCAGCAACATTTTAAAGGGATTTTATTTCTATTAATCACAATGACACCTATTAATTTCCCTTCAAATTTTTCACTGTCGAAAATTCAAAACAACAGAAAAGTTGAAAAAATAGTACCTGAACACCCCTATACTTTCCACCAAACCTTCAACAGTTTTTCATATTTTACATTTCACTTTCTCTCCATATATATTTATATGAATACTTTTTGCTGAAATTTCTGAAAGTAAATTGCACTTTACCCCAAAATACATGAGCATGCATTTCCTAAAATAAGAGCATTCCCTTACATAACTACAAAACCATTATCATGGCTAAGAAAACTAATGATAATTCCATTACATCATATAATACCAGTCTATATGAAAAATTTCCCAATTGTCCCCAGTTATAGCCTTAAAAGAAATCAGATGCAAAGCTCATAAATTGTTGTATCATTTAATCTAGATTAGTCACTCTTTTCTTTTCCCATGACATTGTGCTTTTGAAACCTTAGGCCAGCTTTCTTACAGAATGTTCCACATTCAGGATTTAGTGATTGTTTCCTCATGGTGTTGTTCAACTTGTTCCTCTGTCCTCTGTGTTTTCTGCAAAGTGGAAGTTAGGTCCAGAGGCCCTCTCTAAAGGGAGTGTACCACATACCACACTTGATTGTATTGGAACTGACTGTATTCCACTTTATCCTCTGAGGTGCCTGGCATATACAGTACTCAGTATTTGTTAGAGAAATGAATGACTTGCTTGCATTCTTGTGCAGTGGTTTTCAAGAACCAGAGTATGGAACTGATGATCTTGAAAATATTTTTACCCAGCAAGAACAAATGAGAAATACAAGGCTTATGGAGTCAGTGTTCCAAAAAGCCAATTTTATTTCATTTAAGAGACTCCTTAATTCACCTGACAAATTACTTACAAATTCCAAAGGGAAAAATAGTAATTTAACAGTGGAGAATCATAGTTGCCACCATTCTAACCAAGTGATCAAAGATAACATCTCTCAAATAGGACAAACCAATGTCATGTGCCTCCTGCTGTGATATACTGAGAAAGGACACATCATTTCTATGGTTTTCTTGGCTAAAATGCATTATCTGAAAATAACATGAGGAAACATCAGACAAACTCCAACTGAGGGCCATTCTACGTAATAACCCGCCTGTGTTAAAAAAAAAAGTCAATGTCATGAAAGACAAAGAAAGGCTGAGGAACTGTTCCAGAGTGAAGCCGACCAAAGAGACATGACAGCTAAACCCAGTCTGTGATCCTGGGCCCAGAAAACAATAGTAAGCAGGGGGAGGGGAAGAGGAGGAGGAGGGAGAGAATGAAGAGAGAGAAAAGGAGGAGGGAGCTGCAGTGGGGAGCTGGGGAAGGAGACATTATAGAGGCAACTGACAAAATTTGAATAAGGTATGTAGATTAGATGATAGTATTATAGCAAAGATGTTAAATTTCCTGGATTTGATAATGGTTCTATAGTATTTTGAGGTTCAGAGGTACCATATTTACAGTTTACTCTCAAATGGTTTAGATATTTACACCAAAAAGATTATCAAACAGGAGTGAGTTGATGAGTATGAGCACTTATATACATATACTTTTGAGTGCAAAAATTATTAAAAGAGTAATACACCTTCCATCTCCATGTGTCCATGGTACAACAGTATGTCTTGAGCATAAAAAGCTCTATTCCCTCATAAATATTTTTTAAAGAAAGTCATGTATATAGAGACTATTTCTGTGTGTGTGTGTGTGTGCATACAGTGAAAGAATGATAAACCAAATATGGCAAAATGTTCATAATGAGCAAATTTGAAGTGAATAGTACATAGCTCATGGTACCATTCTTGCAACTTTTCTATAAGGTTTCAAATCATTTCAACACAAAAAGTAAAAAGAGCAAAATCTGCTAGTAATCTTTCAGTTATGTCATTCCTATACTTTTTGGAACTAAAAAGTTTGTTTTTAAGTGAAATGATGATGATATCATAGATAGCAGTTACTATTAATGAACTTCTTGGCAAAATAGAATGTTAGCCACCCGCTGTCCACCCCTTCTGCAATATTTCTCCTCGGTGCAAAAAAAATCCAAAAATGTGAGAAGCCTACTTAATGTGTATCCCTGCATCTATGGACAGAGACAGGACAGTGTGTCCTCAGTAACAGGCCAAGAACAGCTCTGTGGAGGCCTCATGGGTCATGAGGGACCTGCACACACTATCTTCTTGGGCACCCATTCATGGCACATATCCTCAGTGACCCTGAAAGGGGACTTTGTCGCATGATTTGGCACATGACTGGCAGTCCAGCCTAAGTGTGGTGGGGTTCCCCAGAGCTGACCACAGGGGCAGAGTTGATACCACTGCCTCTTTCTGGAGATATGGACAACAGAGTGGAAAAACCACAGCAAATGATAATGGTGGACTCTTAATTAAGCCTTCAGCCACATGACGCTTGGGCCTTGACAGAAGGGGTAGGCCAGGGAAGAAGATAATGACCTTCCCTTCTGGGGTCCCTTAATACACTCAGAAGGTGCTCAGAAAGTGGCTATGTTGCCACCATCAACTTCAGGAAACAAGAGCAGCTGAGACTCTTAAGATCTTGCTTCCTTTACTAATTCTTGGTGGGAATGTTTAGTTGACTGAACAGCATCCCTGGGTATGCTGGAGGGAAGGATGAGGCAAGGTCCACTTCTCCATGATCTCAGGAAGTCCCTGGAGAGTGCAGGACCCTCAGTGGGGCAGGTGAGATTAAGAAACAGGGCTCCAACCCTTTGGACAGAAAAAAAACAGGAGCCTGAATCTGCTCTGTGGACCCAGAAGACCTAATGGATAGGAAGAGAGGATCCTGCCCAGCCTCTAGACTCCACTGAGAGCTCTGTGAGCACAAGTGAGGGTAAAGACTGGGGTTGGGGGGGAGAGTAGGAATCTCACCTGGGGACACCAGCAGGTCACACAAACTCTGTCTGGTCAGGAAGGTTCTGGGGCAGTGATCCCAGATTCAAGGGAGGTGGGAGGGGTGAGGCCTGAGTCAGGGAGCATGATAACAGCTGGGGAAGGGCAGCGTTTGGGGTGCATGTTAGAATGGAGATGAGTGAGGGTAGGGGAACAGGAAGCCAGAAATAGCCACAGAGTTGTGAAGACAGGGAAACAGGGATGAGAATGGGATTGGGATTGGGTATTAGGGTTATTGCTGGAGGAGCTAGGTGAACCGTGTGCTGTGATGAGGGTCATGTGTCAGGGGCGGGTCTGGGAAAGGGTCTCGGGCAGACTGGGTCACTGGGGAATACACGGTGATGGGGAGGAGGAGGAAAGAGAAAAAAGACCAAGAAAGCAATCCTAGGTCCCGACAGATGGTCACAGCAAGCTGAGGGTGGGTGTCACTGCCAAGAGAGTTCAGGTCTCTCCCCAAAATAGGGGCTTGGGGAGCGGTGGGGCAAGGCAGAAGTGGATAGGGTGTAGTCCTGGGGAGAGGTCAGGAACTCCTGACCTCCTCGGACGGTTGGAGGCTGCTTGGCCAGCCTCGCCTGCAGGAGGGCTTGGCTCTCGTCCACTGCTGCACCGCCAGCTGTGCGCACTGGAGTTGTGACCCTGTTTTACACACGCCTGTTCCAATCCAATCAATATCGGGAGCGTTGTTCTAAAGCTCGGGCTAAAACATTCCGTTCGCCCAAGCAGAGCGCAGGCCCCGGGGCTGCACCCAGCCGGCGCCGCGCGGCCTCAGGCGGCCGCCCAGCCTGCGGCCCCCGCCCCTCCCGGCAGCAGGGCCAGGCGCGAACCCAGTCTCCGCCCCGTCGGCGGCGGCGCAACCGGCTGCGCGAGGTCCGCGCTGGAGAGGCCGGCACGTTCCTGCCGGCTCAGCGCCAGGAAGTGGCGCTGCGAGCGGACGGAGCCGAGACCTTGACCCTGGCCCGGCCCCTGGGGAGGGCGCTGGGCCGGGCAACGGGTCCCGGCGCACTCTTGGGCTCGCACCTTGGGGAGCCCGGTCGGCTGGCGGGCATGAAGCCAGAGTCAGGAGCAGAGGGCCGCCGCGAAGAGAGCTCGCCGAGGGCACAGGTCCGGGCGCCGGCCCAGGTTACGGGCCTCTGTGGCCAGATCCCGGCTGGCGGGCCCTGGACCCGGGCGGCGTGGGCGAGGACGCACGCGGGAGACTGACAGCAGGCCGGGCGCGCGCGGCAGCTGAGGGCCTGGTCGGCGCTCACTGTCCGGCGCCTGCGACCTGCATGAAACTAAGTGGAGGGTGGGAGGGAATACTTCACGCTGCAAGGGCGGAGGTTTGGCGGGTCCACAGGCGAGGCAGAACTCGAGCCCACTCCAGCCACAGTCTAACCGCACGCGCGGCCGCCCGAAAGCTCCAAGACGCCTTTGTTGTTATCGAAACACAGGTGCTGGAGCACTGACCTGAGCCCTCCGCGTGGAAAGAGGCCGGTTCTTCACTTACTAAGGGCGCGCGCTGACCCCAGGACTGTGCGAGGCACAGGGATAACCCAGATTTGCGTGTTTGCCGCTACCCATCTCCCTGTGCCACCCTTGAAGCAGGACTTAGCAGTTCCTCTCACTCCTCTCAAATCCACTCCACACAAGAGCTTGAGTAAATCTTGTAGATTTTTTTGAAGGCTTAAAGAGGATACCAAGGAAAGAGATTATATACACACAGCACAGGGTGCACCATTTCTTTCCATTAGACATCTTTCCTCATTCGGCTTTTTGACTGTTCCTCTTTATCTGAGAGACCTCCAAATCTTGCCCGACCCCAGTCACTCCCTCCAAGATCTTCCTCTATTCTTCTGCATCTCTCCAGCTTCCTCAAGCAGAGAACAGCAGCTGGGACCTGCCTTCTCAAAACCGTTCATGGGAATACATGCTGTCGCCCACACCTGACAGCCTGCTCAACAAAGACCCTCTCTTCAGGAGTATTTGCCGGCTGCAGAGATCAACAAGTTTTTAATTCTGAAACATGTATTCTCTCATCCAACTGTCCCCCAAATCCATATGTGGTAGGTATAATTCCCACTTTACAGATGAGGAAACAGGTTTAGAGAGGTGGAGTAACTTCCCTAATATCACATGTAATAAGGGCTAAACTGACATTCAACTCTAGGCCATCAAGCTCTTTCTCTTGCCCCAGAGGGGGCAGCCTCACAGAGGGACAGTTTAAATAGTCACATCTGATGTGATGTCTTCTGGCCTATCTAGCTTTTGTCACAGAATTATTGCATGTGTGGTGTCTAGGTCACAAGACTCAGGTCTAAAAATTATGTCAGAAACTTAAATTGATGACTTAACTATCCACATTTATATTTATTAATCAAATACAAATGTAGCTGGGTTACATGGCCCCATTTAATCCTCCCTAAGATGTTGGGACAATGATAAAGTGATTACTCTTCTCCCAGGGTGAATTCCTGCATGGAAAATTGTGACATAGCAAACTTTAAAATGGAAGTCTTTCCCACAATGTCACAAATTTCAGATTAATTATAAATATATACATAAATGCTATACAATACTATGTTTATACTATAAATGCTATATAAATACTTACATGGTGATATCTATGTGTCAGGTACTGCTCCAAACACTACATATTCACTCATTTAATAATTATAACCCTATAAGTACTATTTTTCAAAGATAGTTTTAAGTTGAAGTTTAATTTATATAAAATAAAACAAACACAATTTAAAGTACAATTCTGTGATTTTTCACAAATGTATATAGTCATGTAACCTTCACCTCAGTCAAGATACAGAACATTTCCATCACTCCGGAAAGTTTCCTTTGCCCTTCTCAGTCCATTCCATTTCAAGAAACCCACTGTTCTGATTTCTTATGCCATAGATTAGCTTTGCTTTTTCTGAAACATCATATATGATAAATGGTACCATAGAGTCTGGTTTATTTAGTACAATCCTTTCGAGATTTGCTCATGTTGGAGCATGTACCGGTGGTTTGTTCCTTTTATTGTGGGGTAGTATTCTGTTGTACAATATTCTGTTGTACAAATACAGAACCGTGTGTTTTCAGTTTACTTGCTGATGAGCATTTGAGTTGTTGCTAGGCCTTGGCTGTTGAATTGAGCTGCTATGAACATTTGTAAGCAAGTGTTTCAGTGGACATAGATTTTAGTTTCTCTTGGGTAAATAGGGGTTGACTAGAGTAAGTGCATATTTAACTTTATAGGAAACCAAATAGTTTCCTGAAGGTTGTAAAGTTTGATATTGTTATAAAAAAAGAGGAAATTGAGGCCAAGCCAGATCCATCAGTTGCCCCCAAATAATTTGTCCAAGCATATGTGTTCTAGCGTCTCTCTAGCTGGGAGTGAATTAGGAAATGAGAAAGCTGGGGCTGGGAAAAGAAAAGGCTGTGAGAGGGGAGGGAAGAGGGTGCTAAGCTCAGGGAAGCCAGCCTTTCTTGAGCCGCCCCCCTCTCTCTGTCCTGGGGGAGGGGGCTGTGCGCAGTCAGGGGACAGCGCTGTCCTGGCTGGGCCCTGGGGATTCAGCCTGGTTGCAGACGACCTCTCCTATCCAGGTTCTCAGGGTCCCTGCCCAGCTACTGCTCCCTCGACTACCCAACCAGGAAGCAGCCAGCAGGCGGGCTGGGCGGTAAGCTGCCCCTTACACCAGGGCTCCTGGGAAACACGAGGCTAGAACGCTTTGCCCAGACGATTCTCTGCGGATCCTGCAGGGGGTCCCACTCCCGCGTTCAGAAATGATGGAGGGCGGGTTTCCACCTCTGGGATGGGATCCGGGAGCCCCCTCTTGGCTTTGCCGAGAGTCTTTCAGACTTGGCTGCCCCTGCACCATGACCCCAGCGGTCTGCTCAGGGCGCGCTGGACTCTTACGTTCTTTTTGTCTCTGCCCAACTGATTTTTCAGGAAGCTGCTCACGTGGAGAAGTGAGTTCACATTTGTATCGTAAAGTCAAATATCTCAGCTGAATTATCCTTTGCCTCAAAAGACACCAACTCGCAGATTCTAACAGTAAAGTTGTCGACATTGAAACAGGAGTGAAGGAAATAGATTTTTTTTTAGAGAGATGTAGTAGATTTTTTAATGTTGGTATTTGATACAGATAGCCATTTGAACCAGAGAATAACATCCAACATACAATAGGTAATTGACTAAATAGAAAGCAAGCACATTTTCATCCGTGAGATGGAAAGTTAGTTCCCTTTTTAAACCTGAACATACACCAGATACTCAGGAGGCTCAATTTGCCTCCCCAACTTTTTACGTTACTTATCCTTTCAATCTAATACTTTGATTTACTTGGAAGGAAGAAGTGGAAACACATAAGAAGTGCTGATGATGAAAAGAGACTCCTACTGGGTGCCCAGGTAAGACCATGCTGAGGCTCCAGAGGAGTTGAGGGGTGAGAGGTTCACCGTGGAGCCGAGACTTGGGCCCAAGAACCAATCGGTGAGCCATACAAGACCATCTGTACCTACAGCTATGTCACTACCCATGAAAGTTCACATTTTCCTGAGACCAACATATCCTACCAAAGCTGAAATTAAAGATGCACTGAGATCTTATTACTTTTTAAATTGTAGTTTGTTGAATAGGCAATACATTAATAAGGTTCAAACATCAGTAGATATTTGAAACATTTCACAAAGTCTCCCTCCTATGGCATTTCTGAGCCACCAGTTCTCACCCACTCTCCTCCAGTTATTAGTTTAATTCCAGTTTCTCTATGTGCCAATAAGCATGTAAGAATAATCTCTCTTTCACACAAAATGTAGTATACTGTTCACATTGTTCTACACTTTGCTTTTTCCTCTTAGTATATCTTGAAGATCTTTCATATCAGCTCACAGGAAGAGAGCTTCTTCAATGAAAAAAAATTAAGTATTCAGTCCTCTTATCTATGGACATTTAGGTTGTTTCCATTTTTTGTGTTTTTTTTTCAGTTGCAAACAATAATGCAATCAATAGCCCAGTATACATGTCACTTTGCACATAAGTTCTATCTTTGAGGTAAATTCCTAGAAGTGGAATTGCCAGGTAGAATGGTAAGTCTATTTTCAGCTTTGAGAGATATTGTCACATTGTTCTCTGGAGAGGTTTTCCCACATTACCTTCCTATTTTTCCCCACGCCCTCACTTACAGAGTGTGCTATCAAAGGGTTAGATTTTTGTCAAACTCTTAGTGAAAAATGTTTTCAGTATGGTTTTAATTTACACTTACTTATGAATGAGGTTGAACATCTTTTCATCTATTTAAGGCCCATTGTATTTCTTCACTATATATGGTCTTTTATATCCTTTGCTTATTTTTCTGTTGGATTATTAGTGGTTTGTGGTTTTGGTTTTTGGTTTATTTCTAAGAATTCTTTACATAACACATACATTAGCTTTTAGTTCCAAAGGTTGCAAATATTTCCCCCAATTTTATATTGTCTTTTGACTTTCCTTATAGTAATTTTGCCATGAAGGAGTGTTTTCTTTTCAATGTAGTTAAATAGATTAACCTTTTTTTCTATGTGTGGCTGCTGGGAGTTGGTCATAGGTAAAAAGATATTCCCACTTTAAGGGAGGAGCTTATTAAAACAGCAGAACACACTATATTTTTATAAGACTATTTATGACAAGACATTGATTATATAATGTTAATCCTCTCCCCTACCCCTCATTAGTACATACAATAAATAAATGTGATCAAAAGTGAGTGTTCTCTTAAACAGAAAAATGTCCATATTCACATATTTTTAGATATTTTCATTTATTATGTTCTAATCACATAAAGAACAGAAATCTAATTCCTTGACAAATTGCCAGATTCAGAGCTAACATGGGAAGACCTCAATTTTGGGTATATCTTTATAGAATGTACCCCTTTCATACCAAAAAATAATATATCCATGAAGGGGATTGATGCCTATATGAAATGATAAAAATAAATATTTTAGAATAATACTCAGTAAGGCACAATCATAACATGTAAGACATAATCAGGTAAAACATAATCAAAGTCTGGATCCACCTTAATCCATCAAAAATCAATATATATTTAGCAAGTGCCTGCTGTGACAGGGGACTGCTAAGCACTGTGGGGAATATAAAGAAATTGAGGGGCTATTGTTCATGTTTATCCTTTAACACATAGTCATAAGACAACTTAGGTATTGACCATCTTTTTAAGGTATTTTGCGGGCAAGTCATCCAGAAACTTTGGCCAGGAAAAAGCAAAAATGAATAACAATGTGATTTTTTTGATACCAAAATTAAAAAAAGAAAACTGTTGGCACTTCAATTCTTCTCTACCAGCTTGAAAGATGATAAGGAGGAGACCAGACTAAAGCCTCCCTCAAACTGACTCATCTTGCCTTCTGTCTGCATTTGCCTCCATTATGGAGTGAGTATAGATGTTGGTCATCTTACCAACTCCCTCCTTCATCCCCCATGCCTAACACATTCTATCTTGTGAATACACTTGTGTGACCATTTCCTTTGGTGCAATAATGTCCCTCTAAAATATAAGTGATTACACAGTCTGTTATTCCTATTATTATTATTATTTTTTATTTTGCTTTCATTAATCTATAATTACATGAGGAACATTATGTTTACTAGACTCTCCCCTTCACCAAGTCCCCCCCACAAACCCCATTACAGTCACTGTCCATCAGTGTAGCAAGATGCTGTAAAGTCACTACTTGTCTTCTCTGTGTTGCACATCTCTCCCCGTGCCCCCCCCCAACATTATACATGCTAATCGTAATGCCCCCTTTCTTTCCCTCCCCCCTTATCCGTCCCTTCCCACCCATCCTCCCCAGTGTGTTTCCCTTTGGTAACCATTAGTCCATTCTTGGGTTCTGTGATTCTGCTGCTGTTTTGTTCCTTCAGTTTTTTTCTGTTCTTATACTCCACAGATGAGTGAAGTCATTTAGTACTTGTCTTTCTCTGCTTGGCTTATTTCACTGAGCATAATACCCTCTAGCTCCATCCATGTTGTTGCAAATGGTAGGATTTGTTTTCTTCTTATGGCTGAATAATATTCCATTGTGTATATATACCACATCTTTTTTATCCATTCATCTACTGATGGACACTTAGGTTGCTTCCATTTCTTGGCTATTGTAAACAGTGCTGCGATAAACATAGGGGTGCATCTGTCTGTTTCAAACTGGGCTGCTGTATTCTCAGGGTAAATTCCTAGAAGTGGAATTCCTGGGTGAAATGGTATTTCTATTTTGAGCTTTTTGAGGAACCTCCATACTGCTTTCCACAATGGTTGAACTAATTTACATTCCCACTATTCCTATTATTTTATGCAATGCATTTTAAGTGTTAATTAATAGGTTTGGGGCAGTGATAATGGGTAATGTTGAATGGTGAAATCTGAAAATACATCCAGACATTTTTCATTTATCCTTATGCAAACAATTTCCATATATAAGATAGTAGAGATGGAGAGCTGTCTACTAGACTTCATGTTCCTTTCCACAGTACAGTGCATTTCTAGAAAGGGGCTTTCCAACCAGCAACTGTATTTTCAGCTCTCTTATGTCTAGGTGGAATCATGTGCTAAATTCACCTTGCTGGTATATGAACAGAAGTCACTGTGTACCACTTTTAGGCCAGGTTGAAGATGCGTGGGTACCTTTCAAGTTCTCTCTTTGCTGATTGGCTGCAAAGGATGACAAAGCCCTGGGAGATGGCAGAGCCATGTGATAGAAGGAATCCCCAGAGTGTAAAATCCTCAGAAGGAAGGGAGATACTAAGTAGCATCATTAGCACTGGGCTGTTATGTGAGGGAGAACTAAACTTCTGTTGTGTTAAACCTCTGAAATATTGGGGTTCATGCATTACAACAGCTAGACAATCAGTTGTCTATTTCAGCTATATAGGTTCAGTCCCCTTGTCCTTATGGAGATTATAATTAAGACTGTTATGTCTTTAGCCATGTTCTCATTTAGTGACCTGAATGAACAATAGAAGGTCTTAAATGAAACTTGCAGACAAACAAAGCTGAAAGGGAAAGCATGATGCTCAATGAGAGACCAGGATCCAAAATTATCTAGACCAGAGTCATAGGCCAAACAGGATGAAATTTAGGCATGCATTAAAATGATACGCTTTCATGTCAGTGATTTGAAATAAATTTAATGATTCAGACATTATTATGAATTGGGATAGGTAACATTTTATAAGTAGTGGAAGAAAAAAGGGGGTCATTTTTACTATTTGTAAGGGAAAAGTCTTTTTGTGCTCTTTGAGATGCAGCTTACTCACCAGTTACCTGAATAAAGAGTCTGGGCCAGATGTTTGAAATTGTCATCTCTATACTCAGAGTGGGCTCATTTTTCCAGACACAGAGACTTCCCTCAACTTGGAAAACTTTGTTTCTTTGATAAACAACAGTAAAACACATATCAGAAAGACTGGATTCAGAAGATTAAAACTTACATTTAAACAAATTCATTAAAACTCATATTTATAGAAAAACAGGGACTCATTCTATGTCAGACTCTGTTTAGATGCTGACCTCCATGGTGAACTAGAATATAATTCTGTGTGAAGTTACCATACCAATAATCACTCATCCTTATAGCCCTTTAAAGCAGGATTGTCCAAAAGAAATATAATGAGTCACATATGTAATTTTAATTTTCTAGTATTCTCATTAAAATAAGTAAAAAGAAACAGATGAAATTAATTTTAGTAATATATCTTAAATAACCTGATATTTATTTCAATATATATTTCATTTGAGAAATTATTGAGATATTTTTGCAATTTTTTCATACTAAGTCTTCAAAGCCCAGTGCATATTTTACACTTGCAGCATATCTCAGTTCAGACTAGCCCCATTCTAAGTGATCAGTAGCCACATGTGGCTAGTGGCTGCTGTATTAGCAAAGTTCTGAAGAGTCATCCACATTGTCTCATCTAATCCCTACAGAAACCCTCTACCATAGGTATTATTATTCACATTTTACAGTTTGTAAAGCTTTTACAACAGTGAAGTAATTACTCCAAGATCCATAGACATAATGGAAGAATCAGGGCTTGAACCCAATGCCTGATGGGCAGTACACTGCGCTAAGTGGCAGTACAGTGCGCAAACATATTGCTGTCATCTGCCAACAGCACAGAACTGGCTTTAAATCCTGGCTCCAAAATTTACTCATCTGTATTATCTCAGGCACATTTTTTTTTAGTCTGAGACTTGGTTTCATTATCTGAAAATAAGAACCTAGTTTGAGGGTTAAATGAGATGTGCATGCAAAGTGCTCAGCCCAGCGCCCATCCACGGCAGGTGCTGATGGCAGGCAGCTCACGGTTAGCACCTCGACAACAAGCCCAGGGCTCTTTCCATCTCCCAACTGCTGCTTGCCAGGAGCTTCTCCTTCCTGTCAACGAGCAGTCATTCTTGCTGTGTGACTTTTCCGGAGCCCCAGTGAGCTGGAGGATGGTTTTAACTACGATGCCAGCCTTATCCCTCTATATCACAGCTGCCTTGCTGTCATTTTGGGGTCAAACATATGCTGTCATCTGCCAACAGCACAGGGTGTGATGACTTGACAAACCACGAAGCAAAGGTGAAAATATTCGCAGCCAACCACCCACCCCGCACTGGGAGCCCCTCATGGCCCCGGGATCACAGGGGTACCATCACTTAGTCCTGGGACCACCCACCCTTCTTTAAGCCCTCTACAACCTGCACAGCTGAAGGGATGAGTACAGGTCCTCTGGCAGGAGCAAGGGCATTCTCGCAGCCTCCTCCCTGCCTAGCACTGGCAGCCTCACTCAGCTGCAGTGTGGTAACATGACCCTTTCCCCGGGAGCCAGGTTCAACTGCCCGCAAGTCAGTGGCAGAGTGTTTTTTTTTTACTACCTTGAACGAAATACTTTAATAAAATATGGAGTTGGAGTGTCGAACCCACAAGTAGAAATATTGTGGTGCTCACACATGCAATGCACTCTGGTTAGTGACTGCCCCCAAAAGTGTTTTACTTGCCTTCATACAAAAAAGAGTTTATTGAAGATGGGTTCTCAAAAGCTTAACACACAATGAAGTGAATCATAGTTCATTCACTCATTATTACACGAGTACTTATTGAGGCCCTATCACAGACCAGGTGCCATGCAGGATGTTGGGGACACAATGGTGGGCAAGAAAGACAAAACTGCTGCCTTCAGTGACCTTATCTTGGGGGTGTCGATATAAATCGAATATAGAATTACAAACTGTAGTAAGAGCAACAGCGAGGAGGCAGCAAACCACAGGGAGATCTGATCGTATCTGTGGGTCAGAGGAGGCTGCCCTGAGAAAATAACCACTGAGGTGAGGAGACATTAGGCATGCATCGGAGGGGATGGAGGGTGTCTTGGCAGAGGGGAAAGTGTAGCAAGGATTATGCTAACGTCGTCTCAAGTTGTAGGGTAACAGCCAGCACTCCAGAACCTCTTTTATATGAAGGCCCACTATGTGTCCTGGGGACATGGCAGAGGGACTGGATTCAAGGCTGGGCTCTGGGGGCTTCAAAATCAACTCACATAAATGAGAAAGGTAGGAAAATGTTGTGCCAAACTTCTGAGAGAAGCAAGCTGGGTGGGCAGGTAGAGAGGGTGGGGCTGCATAGACAGCACCCAGAGGCACTGGCTGGTAACCACTCACAAGCCAGACTCTTCAGGATTTGGCCCAGACTCAAGAGAGCTGGGCTTGGCCATGGTGGAGGAACCCCCCACCGAAACTGATGGGGGATAGCAGCTGCAGTTGAATGTCATGAGGGCCAGGGCAGTGGCCCGGATGGTTTTTTGGCAGTCAGTAGCTGAAGCAGTAAGAAAATGGCAGCTACAGAGAGTGGAAGAGATGGGCAAGGCAAGAGCAGGGAGGGCAGCTTTAGCTGGGCATGCGTAGTAGCGTCACCCAGGGGAGGGCAGGCCCAGGCTGCTGGGGTTTCACCCAAGGACTTCAGTGTGCTGAGGGCTTGTCATGAGAGATCACTGAATTTTTTGTGCCCTTGACTGACCAGGTTGTGAAATTGTCAGGTTGTGAAAGCATGATGACAAAACTCAAATAATGTCCAGAACTGAGAGTTATGGATAGGTAGCACAGCTCATAGTCCCTTGAAATAAGTGTCAGTTTCTCAGGGGACATTTTCAGCAGTACTGATGAGCAACAAGCACAATAACCACCTGGCACATTCAGGGTTTAAATAAGATCTGTGACATCGAAAACATCATTGACTGTAGCTCAGACTCTTTGGGTACCCACCATTCCCTGCTTCCTTTGTAGATCCACCCACAGTTGTAACTCGTATCAAAAGAAAAGAGGTGAGAGTAGGGAACCTTTACATTTATGGTCATTTAAGGAAATCTAAATACAAACCCATTAAATATTTATTTAAAGCAAAATTGAAAAGGCACTGTTATTGTCAAATGGTTTAACATTTTCAGGATTTGGAACAGCTAAGATTCCCAAGCCAAGCTGAGGGTACAAAGGTAAGGAGAATTAGACACAGTCCCTAGGCTCATGAGACTCACTGGCTAATGGGGGAGACAGCTATTAATTAAATAATTGCACTAATGGCTATGTAATTACACACAGACAGGAGTGCCATCAAGATGAGGTGCATCTCACTGTAAGAGCTTATGATGGGTCAGTTATCCACTGTAGGGGGTCAGGGAGGCTACGCCCCTGAGGAAGTGACAGTTGGGATCTGAAGGCTGGGAAGGAGTTGACTGAGCTAAGTGGGTGGAGGCAGGGTAGGGAGAGCCTTTCACAGAGGGAACAGCATGCGCAGAGGCCCTGTGTAGGCGGGAAGCCCATGTCACTAAGGAACTGAAAGGCCTGTGTGGTGGGACAGCGTTGTAGGAAATGGAGGTCAGAGAGGAAGACTGGCTGGACCATGCAGGGCTCTGTCTGTGTTGGTGTTGTGGGTCTTCATACAAAGAGCAGAGGGAAGCTATGGAAGAAGATAAGCAGAGTTGGGTTGGAATGGGGGCACTGGTGATTTAGGGAGAAAGAAAGGAGGCTAGGCTATAGCAAAAGTCTAAGCACAAGATAATGTTAGCTATCACCTCATGCATGGAACTAGAAAGGTGGAATAGAGATAGAAGTGGAGGCATTTTGTAGGTACAAGGGACAGGATTAGTGATTGGCTAGAATCTGGACAGGAGGAGAAAAAAATGTTAAACAAAATTCCCAGGTGTGTGGTCCTATGGGCCTGGCTGACTAGTGGTCATGTTCACTGTGACGGGGATGAAGCACACTAAGTCCTTTCTCTCCCCTCCTCTCCCTTCCCCTTCTTTTCTTTCTGTTCCTTTCTCCTCCTTCCCTTTTCTTGTCTCCTTCCTCCTCCCTTTTTTGGGGAAAACCATGAGTTTTAGACTTATTGAGTTGGAAGTAGCTTTGAGACATCCAATTGGGAATGTTAATCAGCAGTTGGATACAAGAGTCTGTAACTTAGAAAGGGAGGTCTAGGCTGGAGATGTGTGTTAAGATCACTGACATATATGGTACTTGAAACATTGGGCATGAATGTATGGCTCCGGAAGCATATAATAAGGGAGAAAAGGACCCAGGAAAGATCTTGATGAGCCTCAAAAGCCAGTGACTGAAAGGAGATGAGCACGCAAAGCAGCAAAAGCAGTAGGGTCAGAGAGTGAGGAGGAACCCAGGAGAGGGATTGTTCAGAAATCTGAGGGAGGAGGCTGTTTCAGAAAGAGAGGGTTGAACTCTGCTGGGGAATCAAGAATGAAGGCTAAAGATGTCCCTGCATCTAGTGAGTTAGAGGTCACTTGATCTTGACCTTGGGGAATGATGCTTCTATGGAGTGATGAGGCCAGAGTTGAGGAACAGATAGGAAGTTAGGAAATGGAGACAATGAGTATAAACAACTCTCTCCAGAAGAAGTTTGGTTATTCTGTTAGAATATGCAATTGTGAGGTTAAAACCTGTGCATTAGGATTCCCTGAAGTAAGTACTATATTTCAATGCAAAGAGAGCCATCATTTGTCAATGGGAAATTCACATACAGTAGTAACAGAACTGGTGCCCCCCTGAATGAATCTGTGGAGCACTGATTCTGGTGGGATTGCTACATATATCATGGCAGCAACAAGACAAATGTTCTTCATTTTGGGTACGCACCTGTAAACCTAAACAGCATGATCTGTATGTGCAGATGGCTAGGTTAACAATTACTGATATGGGCATTTTTAGCCCATTGGTCTACTAGGAATAGGAAGTGACAGGAAAAAGGACTAATCACAGTGATGGATGTGTGCATCGGAATTCCTGACTCACAGCATGTATCAACAGCTAGGTCTCACCACATTACCTGTAACACTTCCGACAGCTCTGAGGCCACCTTAAAACCAAGAGGAAGGGTCTGCTATGGAAACAGGCATGTGGCATTCATTCAACCCTGACAAATGAGAACTAGAAGACACCAGAGATTTGCAGACTGAACATGCACTAACACCCACAGCTTTGATACCCAAAATCAAAGGCAGAGGATTATTTCTGTCATTTTGGATCCCAATACTTCAGACTTTTGACGGGTTGGAAGACATTGATAACACTCATTTAGTGCCGAATAGGAATCAGCATTTTTAAAAAAATCTGTGTGTAGCCCCAAATCTCCTAACTCTAATTTCTGACACCCAGAAGCTCCTTTTTAGAGATGGGTATCCCTCCTTCTTTTTTATCCTTTTTTACCTGGAAAGAAGTGGCTCCTGAAAAGTTGAAATACATGTCAGGAGAATAGAGAGTGTTTGAAACTTTCAAAATGGTGTTCATTAAGGAAAGAATCTCAATGGCACATCACACTGACAGCAGAGATGCCATACACAGAGAGAGTTGGTACTTAGTTTAAAAAACGGCTTTGGGCACACTTGAAACATATTTATTCATAGGCCGTGCATATATTAAAGGGAAGGGTTTCAGAGACAGTTATTTGACAGTACAGTTAGCCATGTGCAGACTGCTGGCACTTGTTTCTCCTCATGCCTGAACTCCTCATTGGGTTTAAGAAAGACACCAAGAGCTGCCAAAATACCTTGTTCACGCCACAAATTCACTTTAATACTGATGTCTCCGTGTCTTCAGAGGAGGAGACTGAGGTGGGTAAGCGGGGCCAGGATGCCAACCTGGGCAGGACGGAGGACCCTGGGGTCTCCAGGTAGAGCAACTTCTTCCCTCCAGCCTGGGCTGACTTTAGAGCGCAGGGAAAGGGCCCTCTGGGAAGAGGGTGGGAACAGTGACAAATTATAATCACAAACCTCCCCCACAGTACAAGTCAGGAATCCCTTAACAGGAGTTAGAAATAAAATGTGAATGCTCACAGCCTGCAAGAGGTAATTCAGAGATTTAAATTCACCCTCAGGCGTAAATGATACTCCCAGAAAACTAGTTAACCTAGAAGGAGAGTTAGGTAAGACTGCTGAGAGCTTTGGGGGTGTCCATGCAAGGCAGACAACGTGCCCTTAAGTGGGGCCGGGGCTGACAGGCAGAGTGGGGGAGAGAGGGACTCTGTGAGGTGGGAGCAGATCCTCTCTGCTCTTGGGAGCCCGGGTGGGTGCTCAGAGCTTTGGAGGGTGGGCATGTCAAAAAAGGGCCCCACTTTTGGTGCCCTCTCTGCCAGCTTCAAGCACTTGCTTTCTTCACGAGATTGCCCCAGCTCCTTTCATAAGTCCTGACTGCTACCATGTTAACCCAGGACCTTAAAACTGGTTGCAAGGTACCTTTCTCAGAGCACGGGCTCAGAAGAATCAGTCCTGCCCACAGCCTTCACTTTCTGAGAGAATCAAGGTGATAGTTAGTGGGGACCAAAACACATTTAGAGAAAGGACCCCATTGATCTCTTCTATCCCTAATTTAATATTATGATTTTAGCATTTGCACATATCTCTTGAATAACAATTGGGATCCTAAAAGTTTCTGTGTCTGTATAGGCCCTGATTTGCTCTTATTGTAAGTTTTCGTTCTTAAAACAACACAAAAAACCCCAGCTTTTTTATGAGAGTCGGTATAACCTAGTGGTCCTGGAGCCAAATGGCCAGAATTTAAATTCTAACTCATGTATTTGCTAGCTGTGTGACCTTGGGGGAAATTACTAAACCTCTCTGTGCCTCACTTTCCTTATCAGTAAATTAGGCATGATAATTATACCTACTTTCTTCAGGTTATTACAAAGGTTAAGTGAGGTTGTATGTGGAAAGCCAGGACAATGCCTGGTATGTCATAGCACCTAATAAATGTCAGCCACTTTTGTTGGCAGTTTAGGGTTTTGCTACCTGTATCCTCCAGCAAGCTAAGCCCCAGTTCAAGATGTTCCTCTGTCCTCCGTACTTCCTACAAATTGGCAACTGGTTATTTTAGGTTCTGTGATCTTAGCAGCTGTTGATGCTCAGTGCCTAGATCCATAAAGGCACTGGGGATTGCAAAATGGTGATATTCTATCATTTATTTTTTATTTATTAATTGGGGTACTTTATTTTTTAAATGCTTCCCTTCGTCTATTTGGTTACCCAGTGATAAAGTTCAGTGTATAGAAAGGCAAGATAAATGCTTGTATCTTTCCTTTTATTTACCAATTTTGAAGATAATGAATACCATTTTCTGGAGATGAGTGTCTTTTAACTAGTGGTAGGAACTCAAATTTGAATGCAGCTAATGGTTTCAATCACTTACAACTATTATCCTTTTTGAAGTTAAAACTTGTCCCATCTTTGGCTGGTGGGGTCTTTTCAAGTTGGCTCCTAAGTCTTTCGACATGACTGCAATAGTCTTTGATCACTTCCTTGCTATTCAGTAAAACAAGATGTCCAGGCTGGTCTTGCACATTTCCTGCCACAGAACTACAAGCAGCCGTTTCTCCAAGAAACTCTGGTTTCTTTTAGTAGAAAATGTTATTTCAAGACTACAGTCTGTATCCTACAGATTCTCATTGCTAACTAGGTTGGTTATTGTTTCTAAGCCTCTTCAGTTGACAGAGCTAGAATGGATAGATCAATGGATAGATAAATCAATAGATAAATACAAAATATCTCATGAATTCCTACTGATACTTCCAATTCAAATCCTAGGCTAAAGCAGGGTTTTTGTGTGTGTGTTTTCTCATCTTAGGGAGTTTTATTAGTCATGTATACTTTAGTATGAATTAGCTAGACTCTTTCCAAACTGACAGGTGGAGAACAAGTTCTCAAACAAGCTTAAGCAGAAGAGGGAAATTTAGAATAAGGATACACAGAGTCCGAGGACAGAAAAGCAGATAGGCTTCTGGAAGGGAGCAGAACCAGGGACAAGAAAGTTGTCAGAAATCAGGGCAGCCATTCTCTATGCAGCAGCTTCTTGCTTGTCTTTATCCAGATCTACTTTTCTACTTCATCATACACATGGCTATCACCAAACACCTCTAGTCAGCGGGATTTTCACGTGTGACAAACATGGCAATCGGGGGTGGAGATTGGACAGAGAGAAGGAAGGCCATTTCTAGGCAAGAGGGGACGAGTGTCCATGTCATGCTGGGTATGAGCACATAAAGGCTGTGAGCACAAGGGGAGGCAGCTGGGGCTTGAAAAGAATGCAGGACTACAGGATGTTCACTTACTCTTTTCTGTATTGTATCTGAATCTCTTTTCTTCCACGCCAAGAAGCCTGGTTCTCATGGACACAGGGCAGGATAAAATTAGAATATCACATAATTAATAATCTACTTTATCCCACATCATACACACAAGAGTCTCAGAGTAACGTTAATCCTACCACCATTGATACAGTTACTGAGAACAGTTTTTCCGCATGTGCCCTCCCTATTCTGCCTCCGTTTTTATAGTTGGCCTATAGCTACATTATATGAACATTTGGCCTTTACATGCTGTACATTCTGTTTAATGCTCACTCAGTCTTAGTTCTATAAGTAGCTATATTTTTAATGCTCACACCAGTCCTAAGGTTGATGTTTTTCTAGTCATTATGATTGTCTTAATTGTGAATTTTTAAGAATATCCATCAAAGTTATATTAGGAGTTATATTAGGGTTCTCTAGAGAAACAGAATCAATAGGGTGGTGTGTGTGTGTGCGCACGTGTGTGTGCGTGTGCGTGCTTGTTTACTATAAGGAATTGCTGCAGGCAACTATGGAAGCTAAGAAGCCCCAAGATATCCAATTGGCAAGCGGGAGGCCCAGGAAAGTTGATGGTGTAGTTTCAGTTCAAGGCTAACAGGTTCCAGTCTCAAAAAGAGGTGATGTTTCAGTTCAAGTTCAAAGGTAGGAAAAGAGCAATGTCCCAGTTCAAGGCAGTCAGGCAGAAGGAATTCCCCCTTCCTCTCAGGAAAGTTAGCCTTTTTTTTTTTCTATTCATGCCTTCAACTGATTTGATGAAGCCTTTCCACACTAGGGAGAGCAATCTGCTTTACTCAATCTACTGATTCAGCTGTTAATCTCATCCTAAAACATCCAGAATACTGTTTGGCACCAAATATGTGGGCATTCTGTGGCCCAGGCAAACTGACACATAAAAATTAACCATCACAAAAGTAGAGAGCTGGAAGACGTTTTGCTGCCCCTAAAATCACCAGGCAGTCATTCATTCTACCTGCTAATTCACACGGGCAGACCTAGAAATGCTGCTGTTTAGTACTTGATATGAATGGCTGCAATTTGTACAGCATTACATGCACTATCTCATCAAAATCTCCAAAAAAAACCCATTCTATAGATCCAGAAATGAGGTTTCGAGAAGTGAGTCAATTTACCCTATGTCATACAGATAAGTAATGAAGTGGGTGTTTGAATACAGGTCGCTGATTTCCAACCCTGTGCTCTTAACTATTAAGCTAGATATCCTGGAAAGAACACAGGCTTACAAGGACAGAAGGTAAAGTTTTCTACTCTGGCATACAATTCACAGACGTCCCAAGTCTCACCATCTCTTTATGTATACTTTGAAAATAAAGGATTTAAAATAGTTAAGTGACAAAACTGGACAGCTACATGTAAGAGAGTGAAACTGGATCATTGTCTAACCCCACACACAAAAGTAAATTCGAAATGGATCAAAGACCTGAATGTAAGTCATGAAACCATAAAACTCTTAGAGAAAAACATAGGCAAAAATCTCTTGGACATAAACATGAGCAACTTCTTCATGAACATATCTCCCCAGGCAAGGGAAACAAAAGCAAAAATGAACAAGTGGGACTATATCAAGCTGAAAAGCTTCTGTACAGCAAAGGACACCATGAATAGAACAAAAAGGTATCCTACAGTATGGGAGAATATATTCATAAATGACACATCTGATAAAGGATTGAAATCCAAAATATATAAAGAGCTCACGTACCTCAACAAAAAAAAAGCAAATAATCCAATTAAAAAATGGGCAGAGGAGCTGAACAAACAGTTCTCCAAAGAAGAAATTCACATGGCCAACAGACACATGACAAGATGTCCACATCGCTAGTCATCAGAGAAATGCAAATTAAAACCACAATGAGATGTCACCTCACACCAGTAAGGATCGCCACCATCCAAAAGACAAACAACAACAAATGTTGGCGAGGTTGTGGAGAAAGGGGAACCCTCCTACACTGCTGGTGGGAATGTAAATTAGTTCAACCATTGTGAAGAGCAGTGCGGAGGTTCCTCAAAAAACTAAAAATAGAAATACAATTTGATCCAGGAATTCCACTTCTAGGAATTTACCCTAAGAATGCAGCAATCAAGTTTGAGAAAGACAGATGCACCCCTATGTTTATCGCAGCACTGTTTACAATAGCCAAGAAATGGAAGCAACCTAAGTGTCTATCAGTAGATGAATAGATAAAGAAGATGTGGTACATATACACAATGGAATATTATTCAGCCATAAGAAGAAAACAAATCCTACCATTTGCAACAACATGGATGGAGCTGGAGGGTATTATGCTCAGTGAAATAAGCCAGGCAGAGAAAGACAAGTACCAAATGATTTCACTCATATGTGCAGTATAAGAACAAAGAAAAAACTGAAGGAACAAAACAGCATCAGACTCACAGAACCCAAGAATGGATTAACAGTTACCAAAGGGAAAGGGACTGGGGAGGATGGGTGGGAAGGGAGGGAGAAGGGGGGGAGGGAAGAAAGGGGGCATTATGATTAGTATGTATAATGTGGGTGGGGGCACGGGGAGGGCTGTGCAACACAGAGAAGACAAGCAGTGATTGTACAGCATCTTACTAGGCTGATGGACAGTGACTGTAATGGGGTGTGTGTGGGAGACTTGGTGATGGGGGGAGTCTAGTAAACATAATGTTCCTCATGTAATTGTAGATTAATGATATAAAAAAGTAGTTAAATGAGAAAAGAATAAACCTGTTCTGACCAATTTTTGGATTTGCTTACTGTAATTTTAAACTTCAGGAAGTTCATTTCTCTGTCTCTAGAGTCAACAAATATTGGTATGTGGATTTTAAAAGCTATGGTATCTAGGATTAAGGGAAGAGGAGGCAACCACTTTTGATAAAATATACATACAAAAGAGTATACATAAAATATATGTAAATCTCAAAGAGTAATAAAATAGTCATGTACCCACCACCCATCTTTCTACTGAATTATACCTACTAATTTCTACTACTGTTAGAAATTAGAAGTAGATGGAAACATTTAGTACATGTGTTTATTTACAGGAGAGAGTCAAATAGCAAAATTGATTTAGGAGCTGGTTTGAACCACCTAGAGACTTTTCTTTCCCAAAGTGGATTCAGACCTGTGCAAAAAGGGATTATGTCACCAAATAGGTTTAGAAGAGTAATGTGTAATGTACTGTTACAACCTTCCATTCAGATCTACAAGACATTAATATATCAGGAAAAAAGTCCTACAGTAATCTTTTAAATTCTATATAACTCTGGATTTCCCCACAATATATTTGACTATCAACACTTTTCACGAGACTTGTTACCACCTAAATGCAACTTGTATTCCTCTAGGGAAATGCCAGCATGGGCCTGGTCTGAGGCAGGCACTCACTAATGAATGGGGCACCAAGGGATGCTTCCCTAAGTGGTGGTGCTAATGACAGCACACTTTGAGTGGAAAACACCTCTAAACTCCTGAGGAAAAGAGAGGTTCAGGAAGGAGAAGAAAGGGAGACAGTCACAGCCACTCTAGTCAAAGGGAGGGGCAGAGGAGAGACCCCACACAAGATGGGCAAATTTACTTTGCTGGACCAAGGAAACATGACCTGCAAGTTTGCAATTCAGGTGGTTGTTTCCAGGATGGAAGGGGTGCCTTGAATTAAGAAAAATAAAGCATGAGATCCTGTCATTTGACTTGTGTTTTAATCAGTAAGAGCCTCTGTCTTAGTTTGGGCTTCTGTAACAGAAAACCAATGGCTTAAACACAAACCTTCATTCTCACAGTCTGGAGTCTGGGAAATCGAAAATCAAGGTACTGGCAGATTTGTTGTCAGCTAAGAACCGTTTTCCTGGCTTCCAGGCAGCTGCCTCCTTGCTGTGCCCACAGTGGAAGAGCTCTGGTCTCTTCCTCTTATAAGGACACTAATCCTGTCCCTGGGGCTCCACCCTCATGACTTCATCTAAACTTAATTACCTCTTCCTAAAGGCCCTACTTCCTAATACCATTACACAGGACATTGGGCTTCAACATATGAATTTTGAGGGGGACACATTCAGTCCACAGTGTCATTAACAATGAGTATATTAACAATTATTGTTAAAAAGTTTGTTGTCCCATTATGCTTAAGAAAACAAGCTGTTCACAGAGAATACAATTAATGATTCTGTAACATCTTACTATGTTGATAGACAGTGACTGTAAGGGAGTGAGGGCTTGATAATATGGATAAATGTTAAACTACTGTTTTGTGTATGTGAAACCATCGTAAGATTGTATATCAATGATACTTTAATAATAAAAAAGAATACAAACTGTTGAGTACAATATGTCAACACAGGGTGAAGCTGTCCCCCAGCCTGCTTGGATACTGCCAGGGCACATGTACCATAACAACTTCATCACCAAACACTCACACCTAACATGATAAGGCAGGGACAATGAAAAGTGACTGCACCTGTGGGGGTTATAGTGTGAAATGATAGGCCACCAAAGACCCAAAGAGAAAAAGAGGACATGTTTTGAGAAAAGCAGACAGCCATTTTAGGGCAAAACACTCCTATAACTATTATCAATTAATGGAATGTTGCAATTTATAATAAAGCCTTCAAGCGTACAGATTAAGAGAGCAATTATTTTCCCCAAAGTGTCAATAATAGTAACTGACAAATCCAATAGCAACAATATTAAATAACAATTAGACCAGGTTTGTATTCCATGAGTTACTTTGGATTTTGTGCCTGTGTGATTTCCCCTTGTTTCATGACAAATTGACTGCCCATGGTCATCACTCTTGATCTTTGTGAAACAAGTGATCAGGAGCCTGATCTTCAGGCCCCCAGGAACCCTCAAATGTCTGAGCAGAGCCCAGATAATAATGTTAAAAGGCAGACACACAGTTCCAGGGGGCTCTCAGCACTCCAAATGCCATCCAGAAATTCTGCAACCACTAGTTAAGAACCCCTAATCTACCAATGGCATTTTTTTGCAGAAACATAAAAAAATCCATCCTAAAATTCATCTGGAATCTCAAAAGACCCTGAATAGCCAAAACAATCTTGAGAAAGAAGACAAAACTGGAGGCCTCACAATGCCTGGTTTCAAAACATATTACAAAGCTACAGTAATCAAAACAGTATATAGTACTAGCATTAAAAACAGACAAATAGAGCAATGGACCAGAATAGAGAGCCCAGAAATAAACACTAAAATATATGCTCAAATGATTTTCAACAATGGAACCAAGATAACACAATGGAGAAAGGATAGACTTTCAACAAATGGTGCTGGGAAAATTATATATCCACATGCAAAAGAATTAGGATGGACTGTTATACCATCTACAAAAATTAACTCAAAATGGATTAAAGACATAAGACCTGCAGCTATATATCTCCTAGAAGAAAACAGGGGGAAACCTTCATGATATTGAATGGGCAATGATATCTTGGATACAACACCAAAAGCACAGGCAAAAAAGCAAAAATAAGCAAATGGAACTGTGTCAAACTTAAAAAAAAATCTGTTTTTAAGCAACAAAGGAAACAACCAAGTAAAAAGGCAGCTTATGGAATGGGAGAAAATATTTGCCAAGCATATATTAGATAAAAGGTTAATATCCAGAATATATAAAGAATTCATACACTTCAACAACAACAAAAAAAACCAATCAACCCAATTCTAAAACGGGAAAAAGACTTGAATAGATATTTATCCAAATAATATATACAAATGACCAACAAGAACATGGAAAGATACTCAACATCACTAAACATGTGAGAAATGCAAATCAAAACCACAATGAGATATCACCTCAATTCCATTAGGATATGGCCATTATCAAAAACAAAATAAACAGAAAATAACAGGTGTGTGTATGTGATGGGGACTTGATAATGGGGGGAATCTAGTAACCACAATGTTGCTCATGTAATTGTATAATAATGATACGAAATAATAATAATAATAATAAAATTAAATCAAAAGAAAGTAAATAATAGGTGTTGATGAGGACATAGAGATACTGAAACCCTTGTGCACTGTGGGTGGGATTGTAAAATGGTACAACTGCTATAGGATACAGTATGGGGGTTCCATACAAAAATAAAAACATAAGTACCATATGATTCAACAATCCTACTTCTAGGTATTCATCCAAAAGAATTTAAAACATAATCTTGAAGAGATATTTACACACCCATGTCCACTGCAGCATTATTCACAATAGCCAAAATGTGAAAGCAATCTTAATGACCATCAGTGAACGGATGGATAAACAAAATTGGTATACGCATACCATGGAATATTATTCAGACCTTAAAAAAAGAAAATGCTGGCATATGCTACAATGTGAATGAAGCTTGAGGACATTATGCTAAGTAAATAAGCCAGCCACAAAAAGACAAATACTGCAAAATTCTATTTCTGTGAGGTATCTAATGTAGTTAAACTCATAGAAACAGAAAGTAGAATGGTGGTTACCTGGGGCTGGGAGGAAGAGAAATGGGAAATGGAAATACTCATTGCTTAATGGATATAGTTTGTCATGGAAGATGAAAAAGTTCTAGAGATCTATTGTAAACAATGTACATATAGTTAACAATACTGTAGTATACACTTAAAAATTGATAAGAGGGTGAATTTCTGTTATGGGTTTTTGTAATCACACACACACACAAAAGAACCCCATTGTCTGGCAACCTCTTCTGATATTCCTTAAGCAGTATCGTCCAGGCAGGCCCTGGGATACATTTTCCAAGTTCCTTCTAGAAAAGGAATATAAAACTGAGCTTTCTGGGCACTTCACGAGGCAGAATGATGGACGAGCAACCATCCCAACCTCAAAGAGTCAGACATGGTGGCACCAGGCGCTCTATTTGCAAGTAAGGATTCAACAGCACAAGTACACACCAGTGGGGTGGAGCAGGTTTGGCCAAGAAGAAACTGTCCCGAAGAAGGGCACAGCTGGGCCAGAGCACTGACCTAGGCCAGCTACTGCTGCACAGGCTGTTGAGGGGCCGAGAAACAGAGTGAGGTCACCAGGATAACCAGAAAAGCTCCAAAGCAGTGGAGGGGCAGCAGGAGCAGCTGGGGCTGTCAGAGGAGAGCCTTTCATTCTGGGAATGACACTGCTGTACTGAGCGGGACTCAGAGTACAACAGGGGCTACCCACCATTCTGAAACACCACACTGGTAAATTGCTTGATATTTGATCCTTGAAAGGGTCAAAGTTAATCACCACTTTTGACTCCTTTGAAACAGACTTTCAAGTCAAACCCTCTGATGGCTTCATAGGTTTTCTAATTATCGAGTCCTGCTACAGGAAAAGAAAAAAATACATATATATATATATATATATATTAAAATATATACATATGTGCATGTGTGTGTTTATAACTGTAGAACCATAGAGAACATGACTTAAATGCTTTCCAGGATAGATTAGGAAAAGAGGAATATCTCACATACACCACATGTTCAGCCTGGCCTGTCTGCTTCCCGTCATGACGGTACAGGCCCCCCACCTCAGGGTCAGTGTTTGCTTACATGACAAGGAAGCCGTATCCTGAGAAAGTCAAATACAGTTGAGAACGCTCACCAGAATAAAACCACCTGTATACTTCTGTCCTCACAAAGTGGGAAAGCAAATTTGGACAAATTAAGGAATCATACACTTAGCATCTCCAAAAAAGAAATGACTAGGTAATTTGCTATTTAATCCTGGATCTGCGAAGCCTTTGAAATCAAGTTACTCTAATGCTTGCGATCCTAACAGTCATTCTGAGACAGGGACCATGGGTTTAGACAGAGTAGGGTGAGGGCCTCTGGAAAAAAACAAAGCAAGATAATCCACTGTGGGATTTGCTTTGGCCTGTTGGGGGGCCCAGCTTGTTTTTCTGAACTCACCCAGGTGCTGCTTTCCTTCTCCAAGCCCTAAACAAATGATTTGCAACCTGGGCAATGTAGCAAGCAAGCCCCAAACAAGTAGTAAAAACAGGAAGGATTCCATCTTAAAAATAAGATTGCAGTCTTAAAACCCAATTAGTTAAAAAGTAAGTTTCTTAACAAACAGACAATAACTCAGCCCACCTTGGGAGCAAAGCAGGCAGCCTTGAGCAATATGCTCCCAGACCAGGAAGCTGCTATCCTGGAAGGAAATCAAAGCAGTAAATTTCTTGTAAATAACCCAGAAGGCTAATAAGAAACTTAGTGTTCTTCAAAGGTAAACATTTTGGGACCACTTAGCAGGTGTACATTCCTAGCCCTTTGTCTCTCAACCGCCTATAAAATCTCTAGACAACTGCACTACCCTGGGGCTCTCTGGGCGTGAGCCAGGAGCCCTCTCCTCTCACTTTATCTCTAAATAAAAGTCTCTGCCTTGCTCTCCTACCTTGAGTGTTTGCGGAGTTCATTCTTCCGCTCCACAAACAATAACCCCAGCATCAATTCTGCAAAGGAAAAGGGCAACTTGAGAAGGAGCCATGTAGTCATCAGTGGGCACCGGGTCACAACACTTCTCACTCTGAGTAGGGTGCCCCTATATCCCTGGTAAAGGGGAAGAAAGTGCCCAGGTCTCTTGGCACTTGTTACTCAAGTAGGTACAAAACATGAAGCTAAAGATACTTAGGCTAATAGCTATTATACTCATGTGAAAACCAAAACAAAATGACAAGTTCGAACAAAATTATAAGTAAAACCAATCCAGATTAAAATCATTAATTTGATGTGAGAAATGACAGCATGTTGCTGCTCCCTGCCCCTCCCCCACCACCCCCGCTCCCGACTATGGTGCTGACAGCTAGAATTCAAGTTCTTTGTGTTCAGCACACTTCATCAGACCACGTTCCCCACCATTGCTCTCTTTCTCTTTTATTTTTGGTTTGGTCACCATTTGCCTATTAGATCTATCCCCTTTCTTTTCTAATCAGAGTGGAGCAGTTCAGGAGGAGCTGTCCGGCACCACCTCTGTTGTAAATGTGAACTTGGAAGCTGAGCTGATGTGCAGTACATGAGTGATGATAAGGTAGTCCTTCAAACCACCAGACTAGTACACAGTAATTTGCTCAGGTTAGCATCGACGTGGAACATTCAAATTAGAAGACTCCCCAGAACACTTCTCTGGATCTTAGTTTGACCAAAACACTTCCACAGCCTGAATCTGACGCTCTTAACCTTTTGCCCGCACTGCAGCTCTCTTTGGCAGTCTAGTGAAGCCTGGAAATAGTTTTGCACAAAAAAATGTGTAGGATTGCAAAGGAAACCAATTATGCTGACACTGAACTATCAAAATACTGAAAAATGAAACTGTGATATTGATTTGTGCTCTTAATGAATATTTGAAGGATCAGTGGCACATCTAGTAACTTGTAATTTCTAAGGAGTGATGAGTATCATCAGTAGTTGGTAATATTGCCAACAACTGTACAGCGATATAAAAGTATCTTTGATTTTGATAGATGACAGTCACTGATTTTACTAATATTTCATATAACTATGAATTTACAATATTTCATAAAATATTTCACACATTTCAGAAGGTTAGTGAAAACCAAGATGCTTTTCCTCAAGTATGCCAACCCCCTGAATTCTGTCCACAGACCCCTAAGTGATCCCAGGGACTCCAGGCAAGGACCATTGGCCTAAATCTTAGCCAAATTAAATGATTAAAGTTATACACATGTAAGATGAATGGATAAAGAAGATGTGGTACATATACACAATGGAATATTATTCAGCCATGAGAAGAAAACAGATCCTACATTTGCAACAACATGGATGAAGCTAGAGGGTATTATGTTCAGTGAAATAAGCCAGGTGAAGAAAGACAAGTACCAAATGATTTCCCTCATTTGTGGAGTATAACAAGGAAGCCAAACAGAAGGAACAAAACAGCAGCAGACTCACAGATTACAAGAAGCAACTAGCAGTTACCGAAGGGGAGGGGTGGGGAGGGAGGGAGAAGGGGATTGAGGGATATTATGATTGGCACATATGGTGTATTAGGGGTCATGGGGAAGACAGTGTAGCACAGAGAAGACAAGTAGTGACTGTGGCATTTTACTACACAGATGGACAGTGACTTCAATGGGGTACTGGGGGGATTTGATAATATGGGTGAATCTAGTAACCACAATAGTTTTCATCTGAAACCTTCATAAGAGTGTGCATCAATGACACCTTAATAAAAAAAAATTATACACATAGAGTCAGGATTAATTGCAGGTCTGGAATGATTAAGGGGCTACCCAGGTACATAAACCATCCCTCTCTCTCCTTTCTCAGAGCAGCATGTCCCGGACCCAAGGCCAGCATTCTTGGCCTTCAGGTCTCAGAACCTCTGTGGCACCATGAGAAGCTTGAGTGTCCTGGCACGTTGAGGTTCTCACCTGGATCTTTTCCCTTCACCTTTTTCTCTTCAAAGATTCCCTTTGGGCGAGGTGTGCCTTGAGCTCTTGGGCACCCCTTCCTCCCCTCCACAGCCTCATACTCTGTAGTGCACTTGCTTGGTTCCCAAGCCAGGAGGAAAAGCCCTAAAAAGACTGCTCATCTGCTCTGAGGAGGAGGGTAACACCCCAGAGCACAAGGACCTCTTTGGTTGTTAGGTAGCTAATGGGTCATGAGGAAGCAGGGCCAGAGACCTCCAGAGCAAGAGACACGCAGCCAGTCACCTGGTTGCCCTCCCTGCCCACCCTCTGGCTGGACAGGCTGAAATGCCCTGGAGTCACTAAGGCAACAGGGCAGAATTCACAATGATGAAGGCACCCGGAAGACTGTTACATCTTTGGTAACGTGTGACCTGTGTTGTGTGAGCAATGTGACGCATTACCTCCTTGGAGGGCTAGAATGAGGCAGAAAAAGTTCAAATTTCTAAAACAGCCTGAAAGAGCTTTTGGGGGTTCCAGCCAGGGCTGACTATGGAGGCTAGAGCTCACAGAGTCTGTGGAGGTGGTCCCCCTCCGGGGGTATACCTCTGCTTTCTGCACCAGGTCCTGTCAAAGTCTGTTGTCCATTCATGGGACTGATAAATGAATCCATTGTAAGAATGGACCTGATAAGACTTCACAGCTGCTTCTGGGGTGTGTGGAGTCTTCACAGATTGAGAATGGAGCTCTCTGCATCCAAACCGGGGTTAGCCTCTCAGTAGCTGTGAGCCAGCCCTCTCTGAGCCTCAGCCTTCATTTCTGTAAAATGGAGTAGTAAAATCCTTCAGAGAGCCACTAGGAAGATCAAATATGCAGGCCAACCTGAATCTAATTATGAGGAAACAATCAGGAAATACACAATTGAGGAATGTTCTGTAAACAACTGATTTGAATACTTCAAAATATCAATGGCATGAAAGCCCAAAAAGAAGCCCCCCCAAAAAAGGTGGGAAATTGTTTTGGATGAAAGGAGACAGAAGTTATGACAACTACAGTGCATGATCCTTTATTGCATTTGAAAAATAAAACATCTACAGACATTATTCAGACAGCTGGGAAAATTTGAATTTGGACTTACAATGTTAATACTGTTGTATTAATGTGAAATGTGTTAGGTTTGATAATGGTATTGGGTTACACTGCAGAATGTTCTTTTCCTTAGAAGAAGCATGCAAAGGTATTTTTGGGGTGAAACATCAAGATGTCTGGAATCTATTCTGAAATGGTTTAACAAAACATCCATGTACGGAGAATAAAACAAATGTGGCAAAATGTGGACTGATGAATCGTAAGTCTATGGGTATTCATTGTACTATTTTTTACCACTTTTATGTAGGTTTGAACGTTTTCAAAATAGGAGAAAAGGTATACAGACATGTCTTTTCACAGGGCCTGGCATAAAGAAGCAGTTAATAAATGATAGCTCCTTACTATGATTATCTGACTTTTGCATCTATGGGGGGAGTGATTAACCACAGCACTGTGGAGTGACACAGGCTGTGGCATGGGATGGTGGCAGGACTCAGGGTGCTGGAGCCTTGCGAGAGCCTCCCCTGCTCTGCCTGGCCCCTCAAGGGGGGCAGACAGTGTTTTGTTCCCTGCCATGGAGAGGTTGCTCTTCCTCTCATACTCTGAGAGGAGTATGTCTGGGCTCACCCAGCCTAGGTCACCCGCTATGTTCAGAGCCTTCAGACTTCTCTTCTGTGGAAAGTCAAGAGATTAGAACTGGAAATGATACTTGTAATCCAGGCTTGATGGAGACAGTCCCCGCCAGGCACACAATTTACAGAGCAGATGGTACCTTTGTGAGAATGAGAAAAAGGCACTCCTTCCTCTGAGACACCCAGCCTGTGTCCAGCACCAACTGCCAGTCGCACACAGCAGCCCTGATGAATCCCTTCTATGTAACATTTCTTGAAGGCCAGGCATGTTCTCTGACTTATTCTGAAACCTCACAAGTCTTCAGGATAGATGTTATTTTGCCCCATTTCACTCGTGGGGAAATAGACTCAGAAAGGTTTAGGGGCCATTTCAACTGGCCCAGCTAGTAAGTGTCCAAGCAGGAGAGCAAGTATTTGAATTTAAGGCTTCCTGACTCCTCAGCTGTCCTCCCACCACTCCCCAGCCTTCTGTGGGGTTTTATGCCATGGAAAAAAAAAACACCTTTCCTCGTGTGGTGTGCAAGGCCCCATAAGGCAGTGAAAGTGGCAGGTGACGAAACAAAGAAGGGATTTGATCAACATCATCCGAGGCTTGTGGCAGAGTCTGGACCGAAAAGCAGGAATTGGGTCACTCTGTGTTCTTAATACCCCCAAGGGACTCCCTCCCTACCTCCTCCAGGAAGCCTAGATGGGTGAGGAACAGATGAACACGGTCCCCATTTACCTCTGCTTTAGGGAAGCTGCTGAACTGCTGGAAGTCCCTCCCTCACAGAGCTCCCAGGGGTGCTCCAGACTCCTGTGCTCCTCTCTTGGTTCCATTTCATGACGTCTGTCTCACCTGGCTATGTTTCTGCCAATGCAGGTGATGCTCCTTCCTTGCTGTATCTCAGCAAGCTGAGGACGCAGCCCTACCTGCTTGCTTCCTTCAACTCCCAAACCTCTGCTACTGCTTCCTTAGTGGAACATCTCTCCTTCCAGCCTCCTCCTTTTAAGAGGCAATGTGCTAACCACCAGATGTCCATTGTGATTCCTGATTTCATTTCCTGCAGAAGTTGCTCTTACTCTTCTTGCTGCCATTTACCCATCCATCCATCCATGTATTACCTCAGTCACCAATCCACCCATCAGTCCATCCATCCAACTACTTCCCCATCCAACCACCCATCCTTCCATTTACACATGTACACACACACACACTCATTCACTCACACTCACATCTATCCATTCATCCATCAATCCACATTATTTATCCATCCAATCATCTGATCTTCCATTTATTCAACCTTTATTGAGCATCTACCATGTACCAAATACAAAAAGGAACAAAGCCTTTGGGAAACTCCCAGCTATAGGGCAGGGACAGATAATACCATGGGTTGAAAGTCCTCCTAGAAGTGTGTAGTAGGCACAATGGGACTTCACAGGAGGGAGGGGCTAGCTGGCCAGTAGCTGAGGAAAGCCTCAGGGAGGGCCAGGCCTCTGAACTACACCTATGAGACTGTCCTTCGTCGTTCTGCCCCTCCTCTGTGCCCATCACTCCCCAGTCTCCCATCTATCCATTTTGTCATCTATGGGTGCTTGGGTGAGGGTAGTCTCAGTGGACAAAAATCAAAGGTTGCTACTTGAAAGTTGCTCAGGCGCCAGCTTTTCCCTCCAGGCTTTCCTGCTTAGTTAGGCCAGCTCTCTCTTTCTTCTAGGGCACTGGCCTGCCACTGTGTCCGCAGCTTCTGTGGGGGAGGCTCTCTAGAGCTTCTCATTGCCGGGTGGGAAGCACGCCTGGTTGCCAGAGGTCAGCTGACCTCCAATTTGGTTTAGCCCCTCAACCAGAAAGCCTTGCCCTTTCTCCCCGCCCTTGCCCAGTCAACCCCACTGTTCTTGGGCCTGCCTCAGGTGCCTCCCTTTGGGCAGCCTGTGGCCCTTTGCAGCAGCACACTCAGGGGCCAGCCCAGTTTCAGCTCCCATGGGCTCTTCTGCTCTGATGGCCCCTCTGGCCACAGAGTTTGGACTCGGGATGCTGTGGCCCCTGGGGCTCTGGCAGGAGTCCCAGGGACAGCTCAGTATTTCCAGGGTTGAGGACAGAAAACCAACCCAGTGGATGCTTGATGACCTCCTGCACCTGGTTCCCTCCATCTGCCAGCAGTCACTGAGGTGGTGGCCCAGCAGGTCTGGAGGCACAGCTGGGCCACCAGAGGCTCCTCCTTCTTGAGCTCCTGAAGCCCCTCATGTCTTCCTGCCCCCCAAACCCCACCTACAGGCTGAGGCTGGCCCAGCTTTCCTGCTGGAGGGTTAAGGGGCCAGGAATAAACTGGCCTAAACTTGGTCCTCCTTGTCCCCGCACAACAGCACAGTCAAGACTGTAATTTTCTTTGTCTCTGTGGGGATGCCTCTGGAGAAGGGTGCAGGCAGTAAGAAGCTGAAAAGCTCGGAAGGGGGATGCTACAGAAGACCTGGTACTCCTGGGCATGCAGGACCCTGGAAGCTCCCTCCAGGAGGACTTCGCTTCCCTCTCACTGCGCCTCGAGTTCACGCCCAGCTGGATGATCACACTGGGGGAAGCCTAGACTGTAGACCCTGGGAGGGCCAGGGCCCCAGCATCCAGACTCAACTGCTGGGTGATTCTGCTCTCAGCCAAAAGGATCTGAGCCTATGAGAGACAGAAGCTAGGCAAAGGTGATCATCAATAGCCATCCAATTAATGACAAAGACATAAACTAAAAATAATCAAAACCTGCAGTGAGTTGGGTAAACTTCAGAGAAAATATCCTGAAAATTACAGTATGGACATTCAGGCATGGTAATGGCACATATCTCCCAATGCCCCAGTGAAGGTCAGGGGCGATAGTCTCACTGTAAGGCCAGGGAATGGCCATGGCAAAGAGTTTAGTTCAGGATCCCCTGGACATCTTGAGGCTCTTGCTAGGCCAACAGCTGTTTTCCGCTTGTTGAAAAGGATTATGTTAACAGAACCTATGGGGACCAATGGCCATATGTCAGAACAGCCAACTGGTTGTGTGTGGCAGTGGGAGGTGTCCTGCTCATGTCACCCTTCAGGAGAAGGTGCTGTGGTGTGAGTGGCTGATAGCCCCCAGGCTGCTGCACCTTTCATCTGCCTTGAGGTGCTTGTCCCCCCATTTCTGCCTGAAGCGGGACTCCTCTGAAAGGCAGTCTTTCCCTGGGACTCCCACTGGCCTTGCTGGGCCTTGGAGCTGCCCTGTAACCTGAGACTCTCCCCGCCCAGTTCTTGCTTCCCCCTCTCCTCTCCCAGGCTCTTCCTGCCTACTGCTGCTCCTTCCCTCTTTATCCTTCACAGCTGTTTTCTCCTATAAATCTCTTGCACACTAATTCTGTCTTGGCATCTGCTTCTCGGAGGACCTGAACTGAAAGTCTAGCATATTCGTGGTCTGACACCAGCACCATTAGAAAGTTGATTCTCAAGGTAGGCAAAACTGGAGAATTTGTAATAGCTGGAGAGGTATGTGGACCGAATCACTTGTAGAGAGTTGGGAAAGGGGGCCGGAAAAGGGCACAAAAATCAGGGAAAATGAACACAGTGCTTATCAGTAAATGCAATGAGCTGGTAATTTACAATGCATGTTCCCTTGTGGAGGAGCAAACCCTAGATGGAGCTCAGTTTTAATCCCAATCCACCATCTCTTTCAGCAAGTCAGTTAGGCTTGATTTCCTCATCTATAAAATTTCCCTTGTCTGTAAAAAGAATAATTTTACTTACCTTGCTGGGTTGTAGGAATGAAGAGGATGTGCCTGTGAAGTCCTGAGCAAGCTGCCTCACCCAGGTGCTCTCACTTAAGCGTAGCTACAGTTAATTATCAGTGTTTTCCTTTAGAAAGACAAAGAATGACTTTTCTCTTGTTTGAAGCCAGGCAGGGGCTCTTCACTGAAACAGCACTGGATCCACCCGGGAGGGTGCCTGCTGGCTTGGACCATTCCTCGCCCCCTGTGAACCGTAAGGGTTTTGTGTTCATCCAGGGGAGGGTCAGCTCCTCCACTCGGGCCTTGTGGCTTCCTGCAGATGGTCTGTGTGGTGGGACCATCCTGAAGGGTCCTGAAAGCACCTCGCATTTTAGATGAGGTGGCTTCAAGGCAGGATGGACCAGACTTGGAGCCTGGAAGCAGAGGCAGGGCCCAGACCTCGAAGGCCACGCCCCTTTGGGCTCCTCCCCTTTCCTTTGTGCGTCTCCCTCAGCTAATGCGAGAAGTTAAACTGCCAGCCTCACCTCCTGTGGCCAGACGACTAGGTTGGAGGGATGGGGCATATTTGGAAGGGCACACCTGTCCTCAGCCCCCCACCCCTAGCAGTGGCGTAGGGCGTGGCCCCGCGTGGGGAGGAGAGCAGAGGTGAAGAGGGGGATTTCCAGGCAGACACAGTGCAGGTGTCCAGCCTGAGAATGCCCCTGCCCCACCCCTGGGGGCCCAGCTCAGGCCTGGTGCCCAGTACAAAAGCAGGCCCCACTAGGGCTAGCTAAACCCCCACAGCTCTCTGCCACCACCTTGGCAGCTTCTTTAAAGTCCATTTTCCTGAAAGGAAGAACAGGTAACAAAAGAAGTTTCACAGGGGCTGGGTCTAGGGGAAAAGAAAAATAACAGTACAGGTGGCAGTTTGTCTCACAGGCCTCTCCCTCTTACCTCAGACCCTCCTCCCCATGCCACTGGTGTCTCGTTCTGGTTGTCAGGATGCTCTGTGGCCTGGCACCCTTTTCTGCCTGGGAGGAGAGTAAGCCAATAAGCTAACCACATCAGGGACTTCATTTCTCTCCCACTCCTCTGGGGCAGACTCTGGTATAAGTCAGCTGGGCTGAATTGAATCCTCTGAAAATGAATGAAAGACCTGAGAAGGGAGAATGTGTGCCAATGCCCTTAAATGCAACCCAACCCACCCTTCATCTACCTTAACTTCCCTTGTCCCTCTTCCCTACCCCCATCTTCCACAGCCTCTGTCTCCTGCAATCTGGGAGGCACATAGACCTTGGTTGGACTTTGGACAGATACTTAGTTTCTCTGTGCCAGTTTCTGGGTCTATAAAACAGGGTAACAGTTCTGGTATTGGGCTGTCCTGAGGTATAAGGGGGATGAGACAGAAATAACAGCTGGACCTGAAGCTGGGAGCAGGGTGGGGTAGGGGTTCCTGAGGGGCCAGGGACTTAGAGAAGGGCTGACCGGTTGGCAGAGGAAGTGAATCCACAGGTCAAAAGGGGGCTCTGCCCAGAGACATCTTCAGTCTCCAGCGCTGGGTGGACACAGTGTTCTGGCTTCTCCCAACCCCACAGGCCTCTGAAGGATCAGGTGTTCAACTAGCATTTCAAACACTGTGGGTTGGGCACTTTTACTCATTTTGTCCTCATTAATCCTCACTGCAATCTACATAAGAAAGGTGTTATTATTCCCATGATACAGCAGAGGGCATGGAGGCTCTGAGAGGCAGTCAGGCAGCTGAAGAGTAGTAGAGCTGGGACTTGATTGGTCTGGGTGACTCCAAGTACAGTGCTCTCTGTCCTGCAGCAAGATGTATACTGTGGTACTGCTGTGATGTCTACCTGCCTACTGTATGCAGCCCTGGGCTAGGTTCTGGGAATGTCAAGTGAACAAGACAGACATGGTTTCAACTTCACACAATTCACATTCTCAGTGGGGGAGACTGATAAGTAACTGGGTAGTTACAACAGAACGTGGTAAGAGCTATCTGAAGTGAAGCCCCAGAGCGAAAGGCACCCTGTAGAGGGGCATATGACTCAGAAAGGGAATCAAGTAAAGGCCTCCTAGCGAGTCATGGCAGAGGTGCATGAGTGCCCACAGACTCCTCCTCACCCAAATTTCTCCTCCAAAGTCAGTCCAATAGCAAGGACAGTTGTAAGTGGCATGTGCAAGGGGGCTTCTCCTGCTTCCCTCCATAAACTTGGCACCATCTCTCATCACTGCCTCAAGTCCCCAAAGTACAGCAGTTCCCACTGGGAGTGCGAAATAGGACTAACAGGGCAGAGTAGCCTAGCATTATTCCATGGGCACAGCTTCCTCTTCTCCATTCCCCAGTGGCCCTGGGATCTTTGGAGAGCAGTGGGGGAATAGTCCCACTGAGGCCTGTCCTCTACTGTCCTGATCATATTCCTCTCACATCACACAACTTCCTTTGGACTTAAGGCAGCAAGAGCCTGCCCTTTGCTCAAACCCCCGCCTTCCTTGTAATTCTCAGTGCCAGCAATAACCTCCCCTTGCTCATACAACAATAATCAAGAAGTATTCCTACTAAGAGGAGGAGGAGCCATGGTCTCATGGCCAGCCCTTCTTCTGGAATACTACCATGTAGGTGTGCTCTAGACCTGGGGCCATCCCTAACAGGGCTTGCCCTTTGCTGGCATCCCAGAAGCTGCATGTGATCCTCTATGGCCTTATGAGGAGCTCCCAAAGGCTCCATAGCAGGGCAGTATCCCCAATGCACCCGCCCAAGCAAGTGTTTTCTCTTCGTCTTACTTTCCCTACCTGTAAGCTTCCTCTCCTGACCTGGGAGGGCAGATATCATGGAGACTTGCTGGAGGCACAGGAGCTCAAAGGGAGAACCAGAGACACTGAGTTTGTATACAAAACAGCTTTATTAAAAATTGAGCTATTAGGAAAACAAAGCCTTTACAAAGGTTCTATCAAAAAGTACAAATTTTAAATAAATGCACCGAAAAAGTGGCACCCAGATACACCAGCCACAGTCACAACCTTAGGGGGAGGAAAGAGGTGCCCAGAGCTCCAAGAACAGGTTGGGCCCAGGGATTTTTGGAGGCCTGCAGCGCTGGGTCCTGGAGCTACCAGGCAAGGACCCAGCTCAGTTTTCCTTTCCTTGGAAAAATGGAAAGAATTTGTAAAGTATAGGAAATTCTGAGTCTGAAGCAGAAAGACACAAAAGTCATTTATAAGGCACAACTGCTGACTCCAGCCCTGAGACACATGAATGGATGAATGGGGCCCCCAGCTCTGGTCCTGCTCCTTAGTTGAAGACACCTCTAGGTTTGGCCACAGGCTAAGCTAAGGTAGCCCTGGTGAACTGCTCAATCCCTGCAGCCAGGGGCCCCTGGAGTCAGTTTTCAGCACAGATGTGTTGCTTCACTGGCAAACTGGTGTCTGGCCCTACCAAGGGCAAGAAGGACCATACTGGCCCACAAGAAATCCCCTCAATGGGGAGTACCAGGCCTCCTGTCCACCCCTGTCCTCTGAGCCACTGTGGACACCTGGAAGGAACTTCCGAGGGCAGCCCCTGCCGCCTAGGCATCTGGAGAAGCCCCAGGCCCCAGAGTCAGGGTTTCTCCAAAGAGCAGGCAGCAGCACAGGAAGCTGGCATTGTCAACAAATGCTGGCCCATACCTATGGTCACTGGTGACAGGCATCCCTGGTGACATTAGGCAGTGGGTAGGCAAAGAGAGAGAAGTCCAGGATATACTTAGGCAGCAGGTCCTGCAGCAGGGCCCGGGGAGCACTGCACAGGTGATAGTGCAGGCTTTCAGGGCTGGCCGGCCGGTACCAGGCCTGGCGAGGTGGGAAGCGGACATGAGCTGGTGCTTGCACCCACTCCAGCACCTGGTTGGCGTCAGCCTCCAGTCTCTCATAGGAGCCTACAAAGTCGTAGTGCACGGCACAAGGCTGGCACAGGTGGTACACGGGCATCCAATGCTCATTCATGCGCTCAGGGTCCTCGTCCACCAGGTATCTCAGGAACTCGGGGAAGGTGACATCATCGCCTGCAGGGCTGGGACCGGCTCCAGCCCTGTACCGCCTCACGATCTCAGCCCCATAGCGCTGTTGGTACTCTCGGATCTCGCCAAACTTGTTACGGTAAGCGGAGAGAAGGCGTTCCAACGGGTCCCGCACAAACAGGAACTTGAAGTAGTGCTGCAGGCGGTAGCGAATCTCCTCAGGCCGCAGGTCTGCCAGGAACACCAGGTCATTGCGGTGGTCCATCTTGAGGCGGACGTCCACGCTGTCCAGGATACCCGCCAGCACTTTCAACACCCGCTTCCAGTTAGAGCAGGCCACCTTGGGTACGTAGCAGTAGAGAAAGCGGTAGCGGTCACTCACAAGGATGTGGCGCAGCAGGGTGCGCCGCTGTCCCACCGGCAAGTCCCAGGGGTCCCGGGGCATGCCTGGTTGTCCACATACTGCCCGCAAAGTCCGGTTCCGGACGTCCTGCCTCACCTGCAGGTCCGAGTCCCCGGCATCCAGGGACAGCCCCCCAGGCCTGGGGACCTTCCCGCGCCAGGCCGCGCCCTCGCGGTTGGCGGGGTGCAAGGGAAGGGGCTTCATCTCTGCCAGAATGCCCCGCTCGATCATGAGCAGCAGCCCGCTGGAGGCCACGATAACAGCGAACATCAGCATGGACGGCAGTAACAGAGGGGGCCCCCCGAGCCCGGCCCGGGCCCTGCCGGGTGGGGCCCGCCGCAGCGCCCGGCCCAGGGGCTCCGCTCCACTGAGGGACGCCAGCGGGGTCAGCGGGCGAGGGAACATGGTGCTCCCGGGCTGGGGGCCTGCGCAGGCCCGGCTGATGCGAGGGCGCCCTGGGAGGCGGGCTCAGGCTGAGGTCCGGGGCAGAACGCTAGGGCCCACAGCGCCGGGTGGGGTGGGAGACACGAGCGCTGGCGGGAGGCCCCACCGCGCGCTCGGGTGGCCGTCTCCGGGTTGCGGCGCCTGAGAGGGAGGCGGACGGGCGCGGCGAGGGACTGAGGCCGGATGTCCCGCCCGGCGGCTCTCCGCCCCCGGCCCCCTGGTGACACAGGCGCGGGGGCGGACCCAGGCGCGGAGAGGAGGGCGGGGAGAGGGGCGGGCACCCCTGCAGAGGGCGAGCTGGGAAGGCGCGTGCAGACCCCCACCCGGGAGAGGGCGCCTGGGCCGCCCTGGGCTTCCCGGCTCCGGGCACAAAAGCTGCCCAGACCTAGAGGACTGAAAAGACCCAGGATGCGGCTCCCTCTCCCGTGCAGCGCGTGCCCTCAGGGAGGTGGACGGAGAGGACCTGCACTGCCGCTCCCCTGCCTGGCCTCGCCTTTAATTCCAACACCAAGGCTGAAAGCACCCGGGGCACTCTCGGGTCTTAAACTTTCCCAAGGCCCATCTTTCTCACTGCAAGCAAAATCCCGTGTCCTGCCCCAACCCACCCTGTTCTGGCCACTCCAGTAAAGAGGTAAATACTGTCAAGCCCTGACCAATGGCTCATCTCCATGGTGACCCTTAGATTTAACAATACCTGGTGTATTACAGTTTATCCACTGGGTAATGCTGAAATGTGAGCATATGGAATCTTCTCCCTCCTTTGCCTTCCCTCCCCCAGAGCCTAAAGGGGTGGGATAACTGGGACACCTCTGAGGGGCCAATGATAGTTGGTTCACTGATGTGGTCAGCACGCATTTTGAAAGATGAGGTGGCTGGGGGCATAGAGCAGCAGCCTCTGTGCCTAGAGTCAAATATGTGCTCTATGACACCAGGCCAGCCATGTAGGCTCAAAAGATACAGGAACACCCCGACGTCAGTGGTCTTTACCTACCTGAAACTGGGCACCTAGCAAAGTATCCAGACATCACCCTGTGACGGGTGGGGAGCCAGTGAGGCTCTCAAGCAGAGTAGTGATGTGATCAGGAGCCTACATTTATTTATTTAGGAAGGTGCCTACTCAATGTTTTGCTTTCTCTCCTTCTGTTGTCATGGTCACCCTGCCAGGTAGGTACTATGGACATTCCCACTACACAGCTGAAGAAAAGAGGCTCTGGGAAGTTGAGACTCTACATTGGTCTCATTCTAACACCTAAATTCCTAAGCATGATCCTTCAGAGATTAGTGGAGCACACAAAATGGTTGGGAGGCAGGAAGCAGCTGACCCCCGGATATGTTGTACTGAAGGAGTAAAGGAATAGAAGATACAGAGGCTTTGAGTTTAGTGGGAGGATGGAACTACTGCTGATTAGAATTCAGAAGAATGAGATTCTGATGGGCAGAAGCTAGAAAGCTCTGCTGACCCCTCAACCCGTAGCTCCATTGAGCACACAGGCTGAGCAAGGGGAGGGAATGGGAAGCCTGGTAGCCTTCCAGCTTCTCAGAGTAGGTTCCCCACATCCCAGTCTGAATGCTGGGGTGCACCTCAGGATGTATCATTCACTCATTTAGAAGTCTGCATCAAGGTTCAGCCTTTACCAAACTGCCCTTTGCTTCCAACAGCACTGAAGGTGGGTTCCTGGTGGTGAGGTATTTTCTACTTAAAATCAAAATTTTAAGTACGTCTTTCATACTAGGAAAACTAACTTTTGAAAAGTTTTGATAATTTGGCCAGATGCTTATTTCTCTGAATAGTCTTCTGTGTTGGCAGTCAGAGTGAAGCAGTTTGAGTTCAGGAATAGCCACTTACTCTGGAGTTGTTCTTGGGCAAGGTACTTGGCTCGTTCCCTATCTGTAAATGAGTCCCATCCACCTCATGGGACTCTTTTGGACAGCACACTGCTGGCAATGCTACTGTCAGTCCATGGTGGTACCCATGCTACTGATAACCTCTATGGAAATGCACCTGCCCAGATGTCTTTACCAAAATGCAGACAAGGGTGGGACAGCCATGTTGTCTCCTAGGAACACCCATGGCCTTGGAGGCACTCCACTTTGAACTTAGTCAGTACTGTCTTTGGGGCTGGGTTGAGCCAAGCAGTAAAAGCCTTTGGCCCCATGATGTGGCCTTCAGTCAGAGTGCCAGTTGCAAGATGCTGAGGCCCCAGCACAGTTTCTGCTGGCTAGTTCCCCAAATGAATGAACGAAGGTGACGAGGCAGTATCTTCACCATGTGCCTACTTTGGGACCAGTTCCCAGGTGAGGGCCGGCAACCCAAGGATTTCAGAGTCCAGGTGGTGGCTCTAGCCACCAGGATGCTAAGAAGTCAACTCCAGGTTACCATTCCCCCCATTGCCTCTCCTCCTCTGCCTTCCCCCTAGTTTTCTGCCCTCATTGCTTATTTGCCTAAGTGAACCCCTGCACTGAGGGCCAAGAGAGACCCCCAAAATATACAGTAGTGAGCCTCTGTGCATACACACCCAGAAGGATGACAAGACACGCAGGAAATGATCCTTTTCTAAATCAATACAATTTCTCAAATTTATTTATTTTTCTTAAAGAAGTACTTCTAATCTCTGTCAAAAGAGAAGCGAGGAAAGGTCCTCCCCTCCCTTGTAAACACTGAAATACAGATCTGAGAAACCAGGGTCGACACACACAAAAAGTGCATTTTACAAAATATCAACTAAAATATATTTTACATGAATTATGCTTCCATTGAAATTCTACCAGCTGCATTTTCAGGTTCGAAAAAATATTTCCACATCTAAGAGATTTCAAAAGCATTTAAATTCTGGGCAGCAGATCCTGCCTCCTGGGAGGAGGAGCCTTGATCTCCTCTCCTGCTGGGTGAGGCTGGGCATCACGACCACTCTGCCAACCTCTTCCTGCCTGCCCCCCCAGACCCATGCCCTCCTCCAAACAGCTTATTCAGTACAAGGGCACCTGAGTCCCTTCCTTTGGGTTTGGGATTGGGCTTGCCATGTGTAAATTCACCTCTGCAGCTCTAGGCCTCCCCCAAGCCCAGTGACCCATCAGGAGCAGCCTGTTTTCTCAGGGTCAGCACAGAACCGGGGTTGCTGGGAGAGCCCTCAGGATTTGCTTCCACTTCCCTCTCCAACTTCTGCCCAACTGTCCCCACCTAGTGCCACCTCCTCAACCTGCTGGGTACTTCTGCCCTTCCCTAGGGGAGGACGACCCAGTGCTGCCCTCTTGGGTCCTGCTCCCTGGGGTATGTCCTGTGGAAATGCTCTTGAGCAGGTTCCCAGACTGCCAGGCCCACGCCACACTGTGCCGCTCCTCCTCTCCTCACCATGCTCCTCTTTGGTACAAATAGGAAAGAGCCAGGCTGCTCCAGCCCCTGACAGAGAGCCTCAGGGCCAGGGCCTAGGCCAAGTAAGGGCTACAGGGGACCGAGTCTCCTCATCTACTCTGGGGAGCAGCATGAGGTGAGACAGAGCCCCTGGGCAACAGGAACAAACTGAAAATGCAAGTCCTTAGCTCCAAGAGAGAGAGAGAGAGCAGCTGCAGCTCAGCAGGTCTGTGGACTGATACAGTGTTGATTCTCGCTGGGATGTAAATTAGTGCAATCTACAAAAGACTAGGGTAAGAGGTGGCAGGGCCAGGGGAGCCACAGCACTCCTTTGGTTTGATTTCAGGTGGGTGTGGCTAGAAGAGTCACGTGTGAAGTTCTGCAAGAGGTTTCCTAGAACCTCCAAATATAAGGCAAGAGGAAAAGTCTTCAATAAATCAGGTAGCAATTTTCCTTGCCCCCTGCCCTCCACCCACTCCCAGCTCCCTTCTGCCTTCCCAGAGATGACAAACCCCGTAACTTCTGAAGAGCCAGACCTGCTAGGTGGCCCTCACCAGGAGGTGGACAGGAAGCTGACTCCCACAGTGGGTCACACCCATGACTGTGAGGGCTGGGTAACTTGTCCCGGCACCAAGGGCTACCGCAGGGGCAAAGGAGGAAAGCCAGGGAAAGGCCCCGAGTCGAGGAAGAGTAAGTCAATGCTCTGGAAGCCAGCCTCTGGCTCTCTATGCCTCAAAGGAACGAGCTCAGAGCTGTGCTAGAATCTGGGAGAGCCTGGTCCCAGGCCAATGGGGAAGCAGTGGGTCACACTGGGTGAGGTAAAGCTGGCTCCCACTCCCCCTTGAAGGGCCCAGGGGAAGCTAAAGAAGGGCCTGTTGGGCCTGGTGCCTGCAGGGCCCCCTCCCACCCGAGCCCCATGCCCCTCAGTCTTGGCCCAGCCCCTGGAAAGACTACTTCTTCAGGAGTCCCCACCCAGGGAAAAACCAAGACATCCCTTGGGCCCAGCTGAGGGCTTTGATGTTTTCCTTACACCCTGGCCTCCCTGACCCTCCCATGGGGCCCAGAACCCAAAGGAATCCCTGCCCTCCCCCCAAAAGAGAACCACAGGCCAGCAACCTAAGGCCCCTGTGGCCCCTTAACCAAGTGCTGTGCTTCAAGTGTGGCCCCTGCCCCAAGCCCCACTTGCCCATGTGGGCAGGTGGCGGCTACTGGGGGTTCTTGAGGATGCGGCCATGGCGGAAGTCATAGACATGACGGCAAAGAAACACCAGCTCAGGGTCCGTGTCCTCGGGCACTGTGCGGTGTGGTGGAGTGGAGTAGTCTGCTGACGGGGGCACCAGTGCTGTCTTTCGGCTGGGGAGGCCCTCGCCTCGGCGCTTGGCCATGGCACAGAATCTGCAGTGACATACCGTTCGCTGTCCTTACCAGAGCTACCTCTGCAGGGAGATGAAGTCCTTCCCCATGCAACCCTGAGAGTGGGGACATACCCTGCCGCCCCAGAGGGGCTGCTGCCTCCACCCATCCTGGGGGCCACACTCTCTCTGGCAACTGCCAGTCCATCTTCTCTGTCACTGTGTGACACACCTGCCACGACCTCCCTCTCAACCACCTGCCAATTCTCGATTATTCTCTGAAAGCAGTGCTATAACCACCCCCAACTCTGCCCCAACCACTCTTCCTCAGAGGGGGAACAATCTCTCTTCTTTCTTCCGCAAAATTCAGATGGTGGAAGCAAGCGGGGAGAAGAAAGTTCTGGGAAGATCAAGCCCAGCCAGTGAACTCCCCTTGGGGATCCCAGAAGCCCCCAAACATCCCTGTGGCACCTGAGGGGAGGTAAGCCAGAGGCGCAGGGCAGCACCCACCTGCAGTACTCAGCAAAGGTCAGCACGTAGCACTTCTCCTCAATGCAGGCCACACTGTTCTGGTCCTGATGTCTGGATGCAAACACTTCATTCTGCAAAGGCTCAAGGGGAGAGAGGAGATGCGTTACCAGAGTGGGAAACACCAACTCCAGGAGCAAGGCAGACATTAACCCCTCTGCTGGCACTCCTGACTTGAAAGAACTAGAAAGCCAGGGAGCATCCCTGAAATTTTGGCCTATCTGCTCCTTACACAGCGCCCCATGGCATTCCACCATGGGGTTGGGAAATGCCAGCAGCTTTTCCTTCTCAGGTGTAGCTAGGTGCCCACCTCAGCCCCTATCATCAGCCTTCCAACCCCACTCCCAGTGCAGGGGAGGAAAGGGGAATCGGTGCACATCTTCTCAGTTAGATGAAAAGTCCCAGCAAGAGAAACAAAGTAAAAGGGAGCCTGGACTAGGGGTGGAGCAACCACACCCAGATGGCACCAGCGCCCTGCTTGGCAGGCAACCAAGAGTGGGAGCAGGCATCTTCTCCCTGTCCTCTCATGCAGCAGACAGTATCAAAGGGGGCTGGATATGCAGCTCCATCTCCCTTTCCTGCAGCCAGGATGATATAGCCAATTGCTTCCACTCTGGCACCCACTGCCCTGGAGAGCTCCCTTTCTGTCCCTCTTTTAAGAAAAAGCTCACTATCCCTTTGAAACATGAATTGGGGCAGTTCTGGGAAAAACCTGGGCCCTTTCCCAGGCTTGCTGGTGTACAAGGTGACGAACGCAGGGACCTGCCTGCCCATGGCTGCCTCCCCCTCATACCATCTCCTTAGTGCCACAACCTCTCCCTTCGCCACCCCTGCCCCCCACCCTGCCTGCAAGGCAGCTCACCTCATGCATGCTGGGACTGCGGCCTCCCTGTAAGTGCTCTGGTCTGTAATACCACAACAGGCTCATCATCAGCTCACCTAGAGCACAAGAGAAGCAGTCGTGGCTTGAGCTGGCAACCCCAGAGTTACTCAGACAGGTAGGCAGGCTGGCCACCTGCCGTGGAGGCTCATCCATCTGCAATACCTGGGCCAATCCTGCAGGTTCCAGTTACCCTTGTCCCCTGCCTCAGGCAAAGCCTGGCAATTCAGTGGCCTGGAAGGCTGTTAGGCGCAGAGGAACAAGGGGGTAAAGGTGCTGACAGGTGAGGTAGGGGGACAGATGCCCAGGTGCTGGTCACTGGAAAAGTAAATGAGCTGATCCCAACCCAAGGCACAAGGCCATTTGCAGCCCTCAGCAGCAGACAGACATTGGCTGAATGGAAGGCAGATTCTGTGCCAAGAACACGGGAAGACTAGTGACAGGTCAAATCCTAGGCAAGGGAGTACCTGATTCAGGGTTCTCCCAGAGGGCAGAGATCTTGGCCACATAAGGTGTGGATGTCTTTCGGGGACCTGACTTAAGAAGGACAGTGTCCCGGACTCGGATCGTCTCTCCATGCCGCTCCACCGCCTGGTAGCTCTTTCGGATGGCTGGTTCCGGTTCATCCTGAGCAACAGACCAGTGACATGAACAGGCTGTGGGGCTACACTCACAGTGAGAAGGGGGGGGGAAGGAGGGAATGAATGACCTCCTCTCTACCCTTTCCTCAGGCCAGTCAAACCACTGAGGATGGGATACTGCAAAAGTGGTTTGCACACCAGCCCCTATGCCCTAAGCCTGGCTTTCAGGGGCACATGGGGATGGGAAATTCCAGCAGTTGAAGAAAGGAGAAAATGGAAATAGGGGTGGGAAAGTGGCCTGAAGCTTCAGGGCTGCACTGTGACCACCACACCCCTGAGAGCCAGCTCTCTTGCTCCAAGTCCCCAGCACTGGACAGGTCCCAAGCTTCCTTGGGGTAAGTCTGGTTTTTGACCCTTAGAACACAACTGTAAGTAGCATGGCCATGGGTAAATTACTTAATCTAGTGCTATACCTCAGTTTCCTTACCTTTGATATGAGGACAATAGTAGGAACATAAGGTACATATCTCATAGGGTAGTCATGAGGATTAAAGTGGATAATGTGTGCAAAGTGCATAGCTTAGTTCTGGCACCTAGGAAGTGCTCAATAAAGTTTAGTCGATACTCTTTTCATCATCCCAGACATTTCTGTATCCCTAATATTCTCTGCCAGTGCCAACGTCCCCTATATGTACATATCCAAAGAGCCTCCATGAAAACCCTCCACTTACAATCCAGGAGAGAAGGAAGAGTGTGAGCAGGGATAAGAGGTCAAAATACTTCAGATGGCTTCCCTGAGAGTCGGTGACAGAGATGGCAGCCACCAACCGTGACTTGACTATGCATCCCAACCTCCCTAAGGCACTCAGGACAGGCTCAGTACAGGGTTGGGCAGCAGGCTGGGCTGGCATGACAGGTTCCTGGGGTACAAGTGAGTTGGAGCCCCTGCTCGCATCCCAGAGCAGCTAGAGCTGGGAGCAGCAGCTACCTCACTGAAGGTCCTATGTCGTGTGTCCCCATCAGCCAAGAGCTGGCACTCACCAAGACATAGACGGCCTTCTCACAGGCAGCCCCAACAGGCACCCAGCCATTAGTGCGGCGGCGGCGGCGGCGGCGGGGGCGTGGACGCTGGACACGAGGCTGCTTGGGATGGCTGGGCCTGCAGGCAGCCTTGCTTCGGGCTGTGTGCCTACAGCTGGAGCCCGTGCGCAGACCTGACTTGGAACCACTAGGAGGCTTGGCACTCTGAGGGCATGCGCGGGCTACTGTCTGGGGCTCTGACGTGGGTGTCTGAAGATGGGGGACAGGCTCTGCTGCAGGTGGCACGCTGGGCACAGGGCATCCCAGGAATGGGTGGGCAGGTGAGGCTGGATGGCCAGCTTCTGGGAGAGGAAATTCCAGCTGACCAAGGGACCTGCAGCCTTCTGGGAAAAGGAGAGAGGAGGATCAGGCAGGTAAGAACAGGCAGTTAACCCCCACCGATCCTTCTGTTTTCAGAGTCTGTTCCTCTCTTAATTCTACATGTGAACTCAAAGATCACTGAGGTGGTGGGTAGAGTCAGGGGACTTTAGAGTGAGGGTGTTTCTTGATTTTGGACATCCACCCACAGACATCTCCATCTCCTTTCTAGCCTGAAATAAAAAATGGAAAGTAATGGGAACAGGGTCTCTGGCTCTGACTTAACATTCTCTAAGGCTACCCCTCAGGGCTCTTGAGCAGGGGATCTGAGTCCAATAGCCTGGCTCCTCCATCACCATGATGCTACCTAACTGCCTGGCCAAGAAAGATCCCTAGACAGCGGGAACACAGCAGGGCTGCTGAGAGCTAAACATGGGCCCCTTTCCTGGTAATGCTCCAAGGCTCAGGGCACAAAACTAGGATTGTTCTCCTTTCTCAGTCTCCCACCTCCCACACAGTAGCTAGACAAGGAGCCCTATCCCAACTCATGGCCCACCCTCCTGCGACACCGTGTCTCGGAGACTCCCTGGTACACCCACCCCAGGAAAACTCACCTGCTGCAAAAGGCATTTTACAGGGGCAGCCACCACAAGTAGTGCTAATGTGGGTAAGAGACGGGGACAACATTTCACAGATGCTGTAGCCATTCACTTCAGTGTCCTCACTAGAGCAGTAGCGAGAGCCCCAGGGAGGGTGCTGGAAAGGGGTGCCTGCAGGCACTGAGCTTGGGGCCAAGAGGAGCCCCTCATTAGGTGCAGCCACTGGGGACAGCTTGCCCTCAGGAAGCATGGGGCAGGAAGAGTAGCCCCCACATTGCAGCCCATCTTGGCTGCAGTACAGGTAGAAGCTGCCTAGTGCAGTGAGCTCAGGCTGACCACACAGGCCACTGTAGTGGGCAGGGTTGCCAGGCATTGGCAGGGGGGAGAGCTGGGGGGCAGGGAAAGAGGGCTGGTGCAGTTCCTGCTTGGGGGCAGGTGACTCCTCGCCTGGGCGTCCAGGCTCCGGCTTCAGGGCTGCCTGCCCACCCATCAGCAGGGGAAGGTGGGGGCGCAGCCCCAAGGGGCTCTCTACAGCTTTGCTCAGGGGCTGGTAAGATGGCTGGCTGGATGGCCCACGAGGGGTAGCAGGTGGCCATGGCTCCTCAGGGCACCTTTGCCAGGCAGGTGGGCCTGCTGCCTCTCCAGAGCCGGCCCCCTGCCGGGCCTTGGGATAGTTCTTGCTGTTGACCTTGGCCCACTTTGGCCTCAGGGCCTTTGGTGCTGGTGGCTCAGTGGAGCGCCCATCTGCTTCTGGGTGGCCACGAGGTGGCCGCAGGGGTAGCTCACGCTCCTGGCTCAGCTTTAGGAAGGCGGCTGCATTCAGGCTAGCCAGCCTCTTGGGAGCTGGGTCACCATCTTGGCGGGCACCTTCATCTGGTGCTAACTCTGGGGACAAGTCCCGACTTCCTCCGCCAAGTACCCCCAGCCGGGGCCGTTTCTTGGAGGAGGACCAGGCCCCCGAGGCCCGGTCACGGTCCCGGCTGCGGTGGGGGTCTCCCCCTCGACTGCGCCGGGTGCCTGCCAGGCTGCTGGCTTCTTCTCGCTCCAGCAGCAGGTTATTGAGGGCCTCGGCATTGAGGGAAGCCAAGCGCCTCTTACGGGGTTGTGTGAGGCCCGTGTCTTCACTGGCTGGAGCTGGGCTGGGCGGCTTGGGCAGGTCAGGGGGCAGCTCATCAGCCTCATCTGCACTCCGTGGACCAGCCACATTCTCCAGGCGGGTTAGCAGCACTTTGCAGGCCTTGGGCTTCTCAGGAACTAATGGACGCTTCCGCAGTGGGTAGTTCTTGCGGCGCCCGGTGAGGTGCCCTGGGCTCTCAGGCATGCCTGGCTCTACGCTCTCCGTCCCCTGCTCCACACTGCTGCCTTCCATCTGCAGGGGCTCCCGGTGGCCACTGGGGCCCGAACTCAGCATGGGAAGGGACTTCCTCCGAGTGTGTGTCATGGAGTATGTCCAATCTGGAGCACAGAAGGCAGGCAATGAGAAGCCTGCCCTGGCCTGCCTTTCTCCCCTACTGCAGCCCCTCCGGCAACCCTTCCCCCACAGTGACTGGCCTACCCTCACCCTATCTCCAGTCTGGATTTTCCCAGGACCGCTTTTCCAGGATGCAAAGTTCCAGTGGGGTCAGACTACCAGCTGCTGTGCAAGGACTGGCTGCCCCATTCTCGTTGCAGCCTAGGAGAGTGGGGCCCCTGAAAAGAGCAATGCAGACTCAAGGGTCAGAATAGAGAAGGAGCCAGGGCAAAGCTCTCACCATCAGGCTGTGATAGGGGCTTGGGTGATGGGAGCCCATCCATTCCTTCAAAAGCATGACCTGTTCCCTCTCCCATCCTGGGGTTTCTGAGATGGGCGGGCCACAGGACAAAAGGGAGGCAGATAGTGGGGCGCTGATATGAGGAACCTGCCTGTGGGCTTGGAAGGAGGCAAAGCTCAGCCTGTGAGGAGGACAGCCATAACCTGGGTCTTGCTGGAAAAAAAAACCCCAAGGGGTGAAGGCCTGGCTTTGAGGAGCCGGTGGTCATGGGAGGTCTCTGCAGCCCAGCCAGTGCCAATGCCTGTGGAAGGGTTGGCAGGAAGGTGAGGCCGGCATTCCCGGGTGGAAGACTCAGGGAGTACATATTAGACCTGTGCAGCTTTAGATCTCCACCAACCATCAGGAGTTAGAAAAGAACGGATCAGAGAGAAGAACTAACTCAGGGAACAAACCAGTTAGTTAGTCCTGACTTGTCAGGCCTGCCCTATTCTTCAGGTATCCCTCCTAGTAGGTAAAACTCCAGGCAGGGAGCAGGATGGGGGGTAGCTATAGAAAGCCCCGAGAGAGAAAACACCTCTGACCAGACATCATCCCCTAATTTTCCTGGAAAATTTTCTTCCACCCACAACATACTTAAGATAGCACGGGCCCCATCCTGAATGAAAGGGGTCAGAGCTGGCTGTACACTGAAAGCTGGCATGGCCAAGAACTGGGAGAGGGGGTATGTCAGTGGTCAGAAGAGTGCCAAGTAAGGTGCCGGGCATGGCTCTGCCCTCCCTGGTGCCCTGTGACCCCTACCCCACCTAGCAGGCCCAGGCTGTTCAGCTTCATTTCCCCACTGCTACTGTTATTCACACCCACTCACCAGAGGAGCTGGGTGGAATCCCACAGTCCCCAAGGAGCCAGGATTTAACCCTGAAAGTCCCACACCTGAGAACCCTCAGGAATTCCCGAGCCCCTCCCAGCTAGGTCCTGTGGCCTTGGGCAAGTGGCTGGGGTCAATGCCTGCTTTCTCTCCTGGGACAGGCTGTACTCATTGAGATAGAGTGTTCTGAAAACCAGGCTGAAAGCATCGTGGGTGTCCAACACCACCAAGGAAGGACTGGGTAAACTGGAAAAGAGAGGCAAGGTGCCAGGCATTGCTCTGGCCACGCGAAGGGACCTGCCACTGCCCAGAGACATACCCAAGCAAGACACAGAGTCACAGAAGGCAAATCCATTCATTCCTGAAGCACAGGGAGAACCCCTAAAATACCCAGGCATCTACTAGGCTCCCTAAGACACTCCTGCTTCTCATTCATCCCCATTTGCTCAGCTGCTTACTCGCAATGCTTCCTTCCACTCTTAAAAGCATCCTGGCTGCTTACAGCCTACAGGCCCTTTGCTCAAATGCAGGCCGCCCCGTGCCTGAGAGAAACATGTCTCCATTTCCTAGGAAAGCGCAGGCCCAGCCCTCCCCCACCCACGAAGGGCCTGGAGAAGAAGATATGTGAACAAACAGACCACACAGCTGAGCAGGGGCTGATGCCCCTCAACAGGCCCCAAGTTACCAGAGGAGCCAGGCGTGGGAATGGCTGGAGGTCAAGGCTGAGGTCACCTGGGCTTGTGGCCTTTAAGAATCTAGACACTGAGTACAGAGCAAGGAGGGGGCAGATGGGAAAGAGAGTGGTGAGCAAAGGGAGGTGCTTTCCAGCCTGGCCAGTGAATGAGTTTTAGCTGAGGGGTGACTGGCCTGTGCAGCTTCTTCCCCTCCACCCCATCCCCCACCAGGTAGCTGGTGGACTGGTCCTGGGATTCTGGGACATTCTCCGTGACTTAATCTTCCCCTCTCAACACACAGAAGGTCCTAAGCAGGGAGAGGTTGGGAGGGGAGCCTTCCCTTTCAGAAGCCTGTCCACAGAACCTGGGAATACGTTTCTTGTAGAGTATGGCACCCTTTCACCTCCCATTCAACACTCTGATCCCTCAGGGATACCCAGTGTACCTGTGCTGAAGATCCCGGGGAGTCTAAATCATAGGGTACGAATCACATTTCCAAACCAAGCCTAAGAGCCTCCTGCTAGCCTCCCTTGTATCTGCCAAATTCTGTCACCTGCCAAACAACTCCTAGAGTTCAAGTGGTGCCTGAGGCGGCAATGTCACTCAATGCTTGGGTCCCCACAGCCTGCCCCACTGCACACCAATCTGAGGAAAGCGAGTATTATGAGTCACACTTTGAAGGGACACGTGAGAACTCAGCTTCAGCTTTGCGCCCTGGGGTGGGGCTGGGTGCAGGGCACTCCCAGCCTGCCAGACCCCTGAAACCTGCAGGGCGTGGCCCAGCTCCATGGGAGAAGAAGAGTCTGGGGAAGCAGTAGGCTTGGTTCCCATTCCAGCTCTGCCAACCCTCCTGCTCCCCTGTCCCTCCCACTTACACTCTAGCTCTATCAGGAACTTCCTACCACCGCCAAGGGACAAGGGTACCTGGGCTCTCTCAGCATTACCCTCCTCCTCTCTGGGAAGCCCTGTCCTCCCAAGCACAGGCAGTCCAGTCCCCCTTGGGAGAAGGTTCCTAGGAGGGACTCCCCAGGGCCTTAAACGTGTCAGGCAAGTTCTCACTGAAGAAAAGCAGCCTCACCGTCTCCAGCCTGAACTGCAAACGACCAGCCAGTAGTCCTCCAAGCCAAAAAGACCCAGCGAACCACAGTCTGAATCCAAAATCACAAGTGCACTCTAAGAACAGCGAGAGGGCCAGCTCAGCTCGGGGCACACTGGGGCTCCAAATCCAGGGGGAGATCAGGCCCAGCTGAAGTGCCAGGTCTGGGGCTTAATGCTGCCCCAGCCCTGCACAGGGCTGGGAGAAGTCTGTGGAGACCAAAGCACAAAGGCAGGGGGGACTTTTGCCCTCAAGCTGCAGCAGCTCCACACACTACTCCACGGCAGCACAAGTGGAGCACACTCAAGGTGCTATGTCCAAGAGAGGGTCATAGCCTGGAGGAGTGTGGGCTGTGGGCACCACTGAGGGGAAAATGAGGGTGGGGAGCCTGGACAGGCAGGGCAAGCCCAGGTCCCTCCCACAAAGCAGAGGCTGCAGTATGGCAGGAAGAGGTCCTTGGCTTTGGTCACAGATCTCCCCTTACTTCCGCTCAGCTCTTCACTGCAGCCCCACACTCATCCTTAAAGGTTCAGGACCCATGACTCTGCCCCTCTGCCCATCCCAAGACCTCTCTTACCTACTGCTTTTTTTTTTTTTTTTTTTGCTTTTCAGGCTTTTTGGTTTATTTGTAATAGAAGGGAAATACTAAGGGTGGTGGTAGTGGGATATTCAGACCAGGTGATCACCTGGGTGAGGGTCAGGAGGGCCCTGACCCAAGCCACCTCCCTCTATACCTAAAGCCACACAACTGGCACTGGATTAAGCACTGCCCTCCTTGGCAATCTCCAGAAATAACCGTCCCCTCCCCCAAAAGAGTAACACTTTTTCATGAGCACTGAGTTTCTTATATTTTCTATCAGAGAAGAACAGCAGCAAGAGCACAAAGGCAGGCTCCTGTTAATTTAAATTGAGATATGTAACTTCATGCAATAGCAGAGATGAAGCTGCTGAAATTCTTATGGTAAAGCCAGGTAAAGATGTGGCTGAATCCAGCACAGCTGGTTAAGTAGAAGAACCACAGCTCTGAGTTAGGCTGGCCTGGACTTAAACACCAGCTCTCTTCCTTAAAAGCAACTTACTTACACTTCTCTGAACTTTAGGTTCCTCGTCTGAAGAACCCTAAATGTGGCAAGGCTAACACCAGTCACTGTGCAAAGCCTCGCAGAGCTGCAACAGGGAAGGCCAACATTCCTGCCCCTTCTAGACCCACAGAGAGCAAGCAGCCTATTCTCAGCCTGGGTGGTTCCCCACAGCAGGAGGCCAGGGCCAGTGCCACTGTGACAAGTCTGAACACCTGGCCTGCACCTGAACTCTGCTCTGCTACCACTCCAAGTGTCAACCCAAGGGAAAGATGGCAAGGCTGCTCCTTTCTCATGCGGGACCCAACTGTGGGGTAAATTGCAGGGGCATCCATTCACAGCACAGAAAGAGAGTGGGGGCAGAAAGCATATCCCAACAGACTCTGAATGACAGTTCTGGGCCCCCAGAAAACATCAACTCCATGGTGAAAGGTGAAATCCTCAGATGCTAAAGGCCCAGGGGATGGGGTCACAGGGCATTGTGTTCTGCCTGCTCCAGCCATCTGACTGCTGCTTCAGTGTAGGCATACACAGAGAGCAAAACTGTTGGCTCTGGCAGCACTGAGCTCAAGCCCAGGGGTGCTGTCCCTGATGCCCTAATTCAGCCTCACTTGCTGGGGGCACTCAATTCACTCTGCAATCAGGCTGGGATCCTACAAACACCTGGGCAGGAAGCAGTGCTCAGCCAAAGGGAACTGGCCTGACCTGTCTGGACACATCTTGTTTTATAGACTGCCCTCAGGTCTGGAGGCCATCTGATGGGTGGGTCTGCCCCCAGGAGGCACCAAGACTATCTGTGGCCTGTGAGATCACCTGCTCCCCACACTTCACACTGCAGCTCCCAGGAGCCTAGGGAGGCAGCAGCAGCGATGCAGGGAAGGTCCATACCCACCTCACAGAGGGTCTTGTATACTGGCCAAGCCAACCCAGCAGCCAGGACCCATCTTTGGCTACTCCTGTCCACTCTGACCATCCCAGTAGGGCAGCCCAGACATAAACACCCAGAGCTGCACCCAAGTGTCCAGAACCCCCACTTAACTTGTGACTAGAGATGCAAAGCCAGACATTTCCCTCCTCTAACTGTAAAGGAACACAAATCTCAGTGGGGAGGGAAGGGAATCCCAATTTTATATTGGAATTGCCATTAATACAGGAATACAGTAACAGTAAAGCTGGTGGAATCTCTTCTCCTCACTGGAAACTGCCAGTATCCTAGTCTTGAGGCAAGCCTCTTCCTACAGGTAGGCGACTGACAGTGAGAGACAGTATAACCCTCAGATCCAAAAGACCCTGGGCTAGGAGACTGGGCAGAGAGCATCATATTTTACCTATTTATTACTACAACCTGACAAATTAGAAGGTAATCACGTGCAATACAAAACTAACTTTTGAGGGTGTCCTTATAAGCTCACATCCCTACTGTTAGGCCACCTGCCTTCTCCTAGCTCTTTCCCAGTGCACAGCTCCTGTGTGCACAAGGTAGACCCGTAACTACAGGTGCCGGTCTGGCTCAGCCAGAGCACCCGCTGCTCATTCCCAAGCACACAATACTTCTTGTGACTTGCTGATCCCTTGCCATGGCTCAACCCAGTGGAGGGGACACCCACGGAGGCTGGAAGCCACTTTGTACTGCTGCTAATCCTAAATCAATGGCTTGAACTTCTCTGAGACCTGGTTTCCTTATCTACGTTACAGAGTTGTTATGAGGATCAAGTTAGATGACAATGAGTGTTGGGTGCCTAGCAGAGGGCTTTATATACAGTGGTGCTCAATACAAGGTCATTCTTTCCCCCTACCTGTCAAATCCTAGGCTAAGTGAGTACTAAGAAAATGCAAAAAAAAAAAAAAAAAAGACTAAGAAACTGGACTTGGCCTGGTAGGAAAACACAGGACACAACAGCTTTACAAAGGCTATGACACAGTGCTCAGAACTGGTGGAGAGCACTCTGGCTTCAGAGAGGGCACATCTGAGCCTGGTCTTCATTCAGACACTTACTGAGGCCTACTTCACGCAGGTGAACCGAGGGAACAAAGGCCGAGGTGGAGTGGGCAGCAGTCTGAGAAACTGGCTTCTTAAACATTTGGAGGTAGGAAGGGACAACATATATACAAGAGCTTAAGTTTTGAGGCAGGAGACAAATGTAACTCTTTCCAGGCTCACCCCTATTAGCTCCATGTAGGCACTGCACCACGCTGGGGGACAAGGGTGCTTTGGGATAGACTCCCTCAGATCCTGCCCCCTCCACAGTGCCCAGGCTGGGCCAGAAACAAATCCATTCCTGGAGCAGGACCGATTTGCTCCAGGACAGCTAACAGTGTGGAAGGAATAAAACAGGACTAGGGGCAGGACACCCAAAGCTCAGCCGAACGCCCTTCAAAGAACCAGGAGCAAAGCCCAGGCTCCCGATGTGCCACTCTTCACAACACTCAACAACTCACCAGCCTGGTCCAGGCACAAGCCCAGGAGTGGCAATGGATATGTGCTGGTTCAGCCACCAGGACACTCCAAGAACCAACAACTTAGATTTCTAAGATGGTTTGCAAGACTAGAGGTGCTCTCTCTTTTCCTGAACAGAAGAAACTGGCCAGCCAGGCCAAGATGGGAGCTCTGCCCTCAGCCTCCCCAGGAGAGTGCTAACTTCCTGAATGAGCCAGCGTTTAGGGACAAGATCCAACACCAGGCCTTCCCAACACTCTGCCAGCACAAGCAAGAACAAAGCAGACTCTACTAGTTATGGGTACCCAACCCAAGTATCTCACACCTTAGTGATCAGCACCACCCCCATGAGGAGGCAAGCTTTGTGGGGACAGGTGGGTTCTGCCTTCCTTACCATTAAATCCTGTCCACTTAATAAGAGCTTGTTGAATTAGCAGCTATCTGGCTGCGCACCTGCCCTACACTATTAACATTTCTACCTTAGACTGATGGCACCACGTGGTGCCTAGGAAAAGAAATTTTTAGCCCCAAACTTTCCCCCACCCCCAAAGGAGCCCACTGCGCCTCTTCAATGTAATGCACAGTTCAACAGGGCTGCTTTAGGAAAGCTCTCATACTCACACAGCACAACCCTTTCACTACTATCGCTTTCTTCTCCCAATTTGCCCAACTATCTCAGGAAAATACTCCTCTCATTCCACTCACTCCAAACCATTTAAGCAAGCAAGGGTGGTACTAGAAGCACACTTGAGTGATCAAGACACATAGATACAAAGGTGAACTCAGCAACACAGAACCAGAGTTAGCATTATCAGTCCCCGAATCCCCTAAGTGTGCCATGCAAGGAGTACTTGATCCACCGCAGAGGCCTTTAGTCTAACAGGGTGGCTAATGTTTGTCAAGCGCTCACTATACGCCTGGCACCACCCTAAGCATATCACATTTGTTTTCACTTATTCTAACCACCTCATGAGGTAGTTATCATCGCATCCAAACAAGGAGAAAACAAACGTACAGAGAGGAAAAAGAACTTGCCCACACTCCCACACTATCAAGTGTAGAGGCAGGATGTCTGGGGTCAATTCCAAAGCCCACACCCCCACCGCAACACAGCACAACTGCAGGGTCACAGATCAACATTCAGTTCACTCGTTTTTCTGTGTTGCTTTAATTATTGGCATCAACACATTATTCGTTTTTCCTGATTTTTCACCACAAAGGGAATTGAAGATGTACTCCATTAAATGGCATCTGTGAGCTGGCCAGGGAACATGATATTATAAATTGTTTCTATGGAAAAGTCTGCTCAAAGTTCCCAATAAACTCCTACATGCACTTTGGAAACGAACCCATTTTATACACTAGAAAGTGGTAAGGGCTTCAAAGATATGCTGTCTTGATTTTACAGGAAATCCAGAAAAGAAGTCCATAGATTTGCCCCATCCATGAAAAACATCCCTTAAATCAGATGAAATCTAACTGTAACGAAGGCTGAAATTTGGTTATCACACTCCAAACCATCTTAATATTCTAAGACATATTAACTAATTGCCCCTTACTACCTCCCTTTGGGCTGAATAAATCCAAGTCCTTACAATTTTCTCTGAAGATCATCTCTTATAGGCATTTCATCAATTTTATAATTCTTCTACATTCTGTCCAAACTGTGTGAACCCTTCCAGGTACACAATAGGGGACACCCCTCACTTCTGAGGTGGTCCTGCTGACCCTGACTATAGTGGGAATGTGCCTCCATCTTTCCCCTAGCATCAAGCAGCAACCTAATACCTGTCCTGTGATATTGTCTTGCTAATGGGTTTCAGCCTTGGGCAAGTTCACTATGGATTCAGTGTGACCAAAGAAACGACAGTAAAACGTTCTTGGGATGAAAGGGTTTATACCCAACTTTATTTCCATGGTGGCATGTCAATCACTAAAATCCCATTCACTCAGAGCGAGTCTGCATGCAACAAGCCGGTCTCTGCCTCTGGGCCTCTTGGCCCACACAGCCGTCCTCTGGGCCTGTCCTCAGTGCTGCCACCACTCCAGCCTCTTCTCTGCTCTCCTGCAGCCTTGCAGCCCTGCCACCATGTCGCCCAGAGCACTGGGCGGAGCCTTTATATAGAGTCAATAACAACACATTGCCCACACATGTGTAGTGAGCCAGCCAATCAGGGCCAGGTGAGAATCCTGGCCATAGGAACCTTCATTTCATCCACAGTTATCTACTAAGATCCTCTAAAAATGAATAATTCAACTCTTTAGTAAGACACCTGGTCAGATGAGAATGTGATCAACAAACTGAATTTTCCCCAGACATTTTAGACAATGTTTTGTCTAAAACATTTTAGGAGCAGTTGGAGGACCTGTGTGGGGGCCACCCCTTCTCCTCTGCAGGCAGGACACTGGAAGGGCTGCATCCAGGGAGGATGTGGGGCCCAAACAGGCCCCAGGAGATGGAATGGAAGTAAGAGCAGCCAACACCACTCCAGGTGAGATCCTAGGATCAAGCAAGGCAGAAATACACCAGATCCCGTTCTCCTTAGCCAAGGACAGGAGGTCAGAGCACCTCACCCCCACCCCAAAACCCGCTAGAAAAGAAACTGACATGAGAAAAAAGATGTAGACCCCAGGTTCTGACTGGCACTGACACTGTTAACCAAGAAAAGTTACCTATCCTTTTTTTATTCAGGTAACTTGTCATGGTGTCTCAGAAAAAAGTTCCCATTTCAAATCTCAGAAAGACTGAAAGACAAACCCATTATTTTATCCCTGATGTGTCAGCCCTGCAGAGGATCCCAAGGACAATATTGTTGGGGTGGGGGGGGTGAGTGCAGCATCAAGAACGCTGAGATGAATAACTACCATCCTCACAGGTGTTTTCCACTGGGAAAAAAAGAATCTGGATGAAATCCTTCCCAGGACACAATACAGTCCTGCGTGTCACTTTGCCCTGAGGCCTGCTCACCAAACTCTGACCCTCAGCTTCTATACCAAGTTGCCTAGGGCAGGGTGCCAAGACCCCAGGGCCTGCTGATGCTCACCAGCTCTGCAAAGCCAGCTCAATGGAGCTGAGGGCACTTGCCGGGTGTCTGGCCCCAAGCAGGCTGTCTGCAGCCTAACAGCCGCTGATCTTCCTCCTCCTCCCTGTTAGCCGTTTACTGCTCATTAGTGGCGGTACCAGGAGGTGGGCAGGGGAAACATAAAGGAGCTGAAATTCAAACCAGTCCGTTTTACTCCACTTAGGTGCCTCCCATAAAACTAGGCAGGATTTCATCATCCAAGACCTCTCTGGCCCATGCTCCAGGGAGGCTGAAGCAACCCAAAGGGTGAAGAGATGCAGAATCACAGGACCCCAGGCATCAGCAGCTTATGCTTCCAATCATCACAAGCTCCTGACTATGTATTTAAGAGTTAACAGACCATGGGCTAGCCCATCAAGTCAAGGCTAGGGATGTGTAGAGCAGGAATGCTACGGCTGCCCTCAGTATCGAAGCACACTCTCCTTGTCCCTCCAAAGTCCCCAGCACAATGGCAAATTCACAAAGGAAGTGAATCTTGCCAGACTGTGCTAGCAAATCCCCATAAACACTTGGGCCAGGGTAGTACTGCTTATGTAAAATGCTTCTCCATTGAGAGATGCTGCTTTATTTACATTCTTCACAACCCATTCATAAAAAGAAGGCCTTTTAATGTTGGGACTGTTCGTATAGTGCTCCATAAATCTGGCAGCTTCGGCTGGCAGCCTGAGTTCAACAGACTACTTCTCAACTCCAGACTTTTTTACCCCTCAAGATTTTTTTTTTTCCTCTTTAATGACTCACCTTGTGACAGGGTGCTGGGGCCAGATGTTGCAGGAGAGAGGCCAAGAGGAATAAGAACAGATAAGATTAAAACAGGCAAGTCCTTCTGAATGCTGGGACAAAGAGGTGAGGAGGAATGAAAATAAATAAATCGAAAATCCCGATAGAACACCCATGTGAAGTATGTATGGTGGGAGGCTGAAATCCTTCCAGGTTTACGGAAACTTTCTTTATGGATGTCAAACTGCCCCCCTACTTACACCTCTACATACCAGAGACGATGTGAAGAGGATTTTTTTTTTTAATACAGAAGGAAAAGATAGAAGAGGGCACTTCCTGGTTTTTAATTTGAATTGTGGATGAGTAATTTTCTCTGCTTCTTCACAGAAGTGTTCCAGAGGCTGCTGAATCCAAGGGTGGCACAATTTGCTCTGGGTGAAGAAATTCAGGTGAACCCCAGAAAGAGAGAAAGGACTGTGTTATAGGACACACAGCAAAAACAGCCTAAGCAGCTGAGCGTGAGCCCAGGAGATGCACTCTGAGGTAGCTCATCTCCTGCTAAGGTACAAGCAAGGAGTAGTAGTGGGAATTTTTTTTAATTGACGGGGGAGCGGTTGCGTTGCCATGGCAACTGTGAGGGGTGGCGTTCCCGCTTGGAAGGGAAATGCTGGTCCATTAATCATCAAACTGGGGCACAAAAGGGAGGTTTGGGGAAAGGGGGATACATGCAGAATTTATTTTTTCACTGTCTAGACTCAAACCAGTCATCAGTCCTCTTTCCCATTTCCCCTATGGTCCAGGGTTGATGGTAAACAAAACACAAGTTTGGAGAGAGCTGGAATCAGAGCTTTCCTTCCTGATAGGTCCAGGATGGGGTTGACTGCGCCTCCCATGTCAGAGATGCCCCTGTAAAACACCTCTTTCAACAGGAGTCCCAAAAGTTCCACCAACAGGCCAGACCTAGAAATCTTTTTTCTTTTCAGTTCTCATTGCCATGTTTTCTCCCTCATTTACACCCAGGATTGAGAAGAGATAAAACATATGGATTCATTTAGCATGGACAGCAAGGAAAATTGCATAAGAGCAGCAAAACCAAGTGGAGAGAATGGCCTGGTTGGGTAGAAAGAAAACAAGATTACAGCTCTTTTCCGATCATGTCTATAGAGCGTCATGTGAGCAATCCACAGGATAGACTTCACTAGCCAGAGAATCACAAACAGCTACACTTCACTTGTTCCCCATGCTAAAGCACCCCAAACATGCCCATCAATATGCCTTTCACAGAAAAGGCTGGAAATCACCAAGGACTGCATACTGAGTGTTTCTGGGGAAGCAGAGAGAAAGCTTTCCTCTCTGTTCCCACCCAACTAAGTAGCCAACTGCATTTATTCATTCAACAAAAAACAAGGTGCACAGTACTATACCAGAAATCCTCAAAAATTCACACACACACACACAGGTTTACTTTCACACACACACATACACACACACAGGTTTACTTTCACACACACACATACACACACACAGATTTACTTTAACACACACACACACACACACACACACAGGTTTACTTTAACACTCACACTGTCCCTGCCCGAAAGAATTCCAATTTGCAAAACCATTCATAAACTCCAGGGTCAAAATCTCAGGATGAAGAGTTGAGGTGAGAGAATAGGAAGGTGAGGGACTCCACGCTGGAGACAACTGGCAAAAGCAGCAAGAGCAAAGATTCAGGGAGATAAATGCATAAAATGTGGCTAGGGAAGAGACTCCAGCAAATTGTCTAGGGTCAGAGTGTAGGAGAAGAGGAGCCACTACAAGTCTGTGCATACCAGAGTGACATGGGGGAAGGAGTGCTTAGAAGAATGATCTAGTCACTGCATAATGACTGGATCAGAAGGACCAGAGAAAGCAGGAAGGAAAGGGAGACCATGACAACAACATAGGCCCGACATGGAGATGGCAGGGCAACAGAAAGAAAAGGAGGGAAATACAAAAAAATAAAAATAGAAAGGAAAACCTCTTCACTTGCTGAACTCTCCAGAGAAAACTCTCTAACACTTAATCTGACTGATATAAGTCTCCCACCACTAGGTAAGAGCCTGCCACAGAGGGAAAGGTTGTTTTGGCAATTCCCTTTTATATTCTAGTGGCCAGACCAGTTCACCCCCTTCTGACTGCCACCAAAAGAAATTACATACTGTGTACCCTCCAGAGAAGACACAAAGGCCTTGAGATCCTTCGTCATTCTCTGGATCTTAGACATACAATTAAACTCTCTCAGAACGAACTTCAGTCTCCTGCATGAGGTAATACCTGCCTTCCCCACAAGCCTCAGCTTCACCCAGGCTGGGGTCTAGATCCTCCTGGGGAGGTGGATGGAGGGTGGCCATGAATTAACTCCATGCCCATACTAAGCAAGGCTGACAGGGCAACTTCCCCAGGGTGAGATTATAGCTAACCACAGCTGGGAGGAGCTTGTAACCAACACCTACCTAAGGTGGGACTTGAACCCAGATTCTCAGCAAAAAGTCCACATTCTAAACACAGCCTGAGTCTGTTTTTGTGGTCCCAGCTCTTCCTCTAGGTATGGGGTCACATAAGGGTGGGGGGGACAGAAGTTCTGAGTGGGTTTTTACAAATGGGAAAACAACACCCAGCTAAGAGCTGGTCACTGGTGGGGTTAGAGGTGCTCAAAGTTTAAACCACTGGTTCCTAAGTGTCCTCCAGCTGGCCAAGGACAGTTGTGTCCCTCCAGGGCATATGGTCCCTATAGGGCCCTTTTCTCCTTTTTTTAGAAGGGGGTGAAAAGGGTTAAGAGGAAAGTCTCTAAGGTAACACAAAGAAAAAGGACTGGAAATCTTTTTCATTTAATCATTAAATTTCTGCCTAGATTTATCAGCTCAGCTTCTCATTTCCCTATGCAGGTACCTTCTTTGGCTAAATAAAAGTGCTGAAGGCAGTTGTGGACGGACTGTTGGAGCACATTGCCAGTTATCTCCTATCCAACTGGTCTTCTGCCCTCTTAAGATTGTGGACAATGGGCCACCAGGAGAAGTCCCAGGTGAGATTAAACCTCTGCCTGTGTGCATTCTTTGCTCATTCCTGACAGGCTCTAGAGCAGTTGATGGAACTGCCACCTCGGTGAGTCCAGCAACCCCGCTGCCACACCGCCCAGCCCATCGTGTGCATACACACATCTCTCTTCCCCTCTGCCCTGGCCGGATCGACCCCTTTTTTCCAGAATGGCAAGACGACAGGCGTCCGTAGCTGTAAGCAAGTGCCGCAGCTTCTCCCGGCGGGCACCCCGGCTCCCGCAATCCCCGGGGCAGAGTCCGGCCCTGCCGTACGCCCCTCCGGATGGGTGGCTCATACCCGATCCCCTCCCCGACGCCACCACCTGCGCCCGCTCCGGCGCCGCCTTTGTCCAGCGCTTCACCGCCAAGCGGGCCCCTCGGGCCAGACCTGACCCGGCCCCCAGCCCCGGAGAAGAGGCGACAAGGCAGGCAGGGGAGGACCAGGCCGGGCCGTGAGCATGGGATCCCGCTGTCACTTGGAGGCGGTCTGACAACTTCGTTCCCCCCGCCCCACCTCAGACTCGGCCGCCGCTCCGCACGGTCCCCGCCGGGCCTCCCGCGGCCCACACTCGCTTCTCGAACCGGTTCCCTTCCGTCTTCGGCGCCTCCCTTCCTCCCAACCCGATCCGGTCAGGTCTACGCTGCCCTCAGCCCCGGCGCGGCCCCCATCCCCTGCCCCCCCATCCAGCAATAACCGGTCACCTCCCAGCGAGGGAGGGCACCCCCCACCACCACCAAGAGCGGGCGATCCCGCGGCTCCGCCCCCCGGCCGCGGCCCCTAGCCTCGGGGACCGCGATGGGGGAGGGGGCACGCCGGAGGTGGGGGTGGCGGGGGCCTCGCCGGCCGCGCACTCACTCGGAGGCAAGCCGGCTCAGCCTCGGCGAGGGAACGACCGGCGTCCTCCCGCCCTACGCGGCCCGGGACGCCCGTGCCGCCCGTGCCGCCGCCGCCCGGCCGAGCTGCCACCCTGCAGCCGCCACCCACCCCGCCCCTGGTTTGCGAGGCGGGCGGCCCCCGGGGGCTGTCACCTCGAGGCGCGCCGCCCTCCTCGATGGCGGGACCATGGTGCTGGACCCGGGAGAGGGAGGCGGCGCAAACGAGCGGGCGGCCGCACCTGCTTCGCGTCGTCCGTCCGTCGGTCCCTTCCCGGGCTGGCGGGGGCGGCGGCGCAGCGCGCTTGGTGGGGCGCGCTGACGGGCAGCCGGTGCTCTCCTCTTCACTCGTCTGCCTGCCTCGCTCGCTCCCTCCCGCCCTCTCGCCCCTTCCCCCATCCCCGACCCCGACCCCAAGCTCACCGGGACAGCGGCGCGGACGGCGCGGCTCTGGGCGCCCGCAGGCCCCGGCCGGGCTGGAATCCGGCGGCTGGAACCCCCCGGGGGCGCTCAATTCCCGGGCTCCACGCTGCTGCGTCAGCGCCTCCTCCTGGGGGCCGGGGCCGGGCGGGCGGAGCGGGGGCCGCAGCCGGGCGGGGCCGTCGGGGGGGGGCGGGCGCTCCTGGCCGGGGCGGGCGGACGGTGGGAGCCGGACGGGCGGGGCAGGCAGCCGGACTGGCGGGCGGCGGGGGCCGGGCTCCGGGATCCGCTACGCCGCTCGCGGTTCCCCCACAAACTCCCCGAGAGCGGAGCCTCCGCCGCCCTCCTTCCTGCTTCCTCGTCCCCAGCCAATCAGCAGCGCGCCCCTCGGCCAGCTCCGCCAATCAGCCGTCCCGCCCTGCGCTGGCCCCGCCAGCCAATCCGGCCTTCGGCTCCCCCCTCCCTGTCTCCGGCCAATCAGAACTGTGGGTCGGTCGTCCCAACGCAGGGGGCAGCACGAGGCGGCCGGGGGAGGCGGTGCGGGGAGTGGTGGGGCCTGGGGGGAGGGGTACGGTGCGGAGGGTGGTAGCGGGGGCTGATTTTCTTTGCCAGCTTCTTGGGTTTGCTCTTCGTCTACAGACCCTGAGCCCGTATCCCATGGTGACCCGACTCGGGAGCCCCAATCCCCCAGCTGCTACTCCTCCCACCCCCCGAAAAAAATTATCCGCCCTTGCCCGGGCCGTCACCCTTCTACATCGCTTTCCCATTCTCCTCAGCACCCACAGGAGAAAACTGCGGACCGAGAAACACCCCACCCTCTTCAGCGGCTGTGCCCCCCAGGGTAAACCTTCGGTAAGACCAGCCGAAAATCAAGCGAGGATAAACCCCCCTTTCCTGCTGAAAGGGCCCCAGACTCCAGCGAAAGGGCCCCGACTGCTGAGAAGCCCCTCCCGCCCTTGCCTCATCTTTCCGACTTCCCTGCTTGCCACGTCTCCTTTCCTTTCTAGCAAGGTCGGTCCTGGCTTGGTAACCCCTCACCCGCATCTCTTTCCTCCTCCTACCCCTCACCTTACCGCCTCCGACTCCCGTTCCTAAGGCACCCTTCTCAGGAGCAGTGTATGGAGCCCTCATCCGTTTCCAGCTGACAGCAGAACCTGGTCTGTGAGTCCTTGACACCCACACACCCTCTTCCACCACGGAGGGGAACATCAGAGCTCTCCGGGTGAGGGAGAAGGGGGCGGGCAGCCTGACAGACGGGCCTGGACTCCCTCCCTCGCGTCCCCAAGCTAGGACGGGACCAAGCGTGGACACTTACCTGTTTACCCCTAGTCACCGAATGCTGTGGCTCCATCTCATACCCACAGACGTGCCTTTCCGAAATCCAGCATGCTGGCGGGGTCAGCGGGGTGGGTGGGCACAGCAGGCTGAGGTCATACGGAGGTGTGGGAGGTTCCAGTGAGGTGCTGGAAGGGACTGTGCCTTGGGCACCTTGCATTGCCAGAGTTTCACTTATACGGGGCTTCACTTCAAAAGCTCTTGGCTGTGCACATAGTAGGTTCTTGAGAAATGCTGAGTCCACCCCAGAACAAAGCCTCATTCCTAATTCAGGCGGGGGAGGGGAGCTTTAGGAGGTAAAAAGAACAGCAGCAGAAAGGACAGTGTCAAGTCACCAGATTGCTGGGAGGTGCCCAGGGAGGGGCTGGGCGACGGAACGCCTCCTGTATAGAGAAGCACCCCCAATGCTGGGGCTGCCAAGGCAGAGAGGAGAAACCCCGCCCTGGAATGTGACTGAGGGGTTCTTCCTGCACCACACACGCTGTCTCACCTTTCTTAGACCTTGAAACTCCAGCACTCACGAAGACAGCCTTTAAGATAATCAGGGCTGCTAGCCCCTATGCTGGAAGTAAACCCTAAAAGACGGTTTCCAATATGCCTCTAGATCTATAAAGGGGCCCAGTGTCAGTTGTGTTGGGGGACATGTTTAAAGGAGGGAACCACCCAGCAGAGGAAGTATGTGAATGGAAGCTAAAAGCTAAGACTATGACATGGAAACTTATCAAAGGACCAGGTTCTCCTAGGACAAGTGCCCCTTCTTTTCCCACTCCCGACCCAAGGGAAAGCAAAATCTCCAAACCTATAAAAGTAGAACACTAAAGGATTTCTCCCCTCTGAGCCTCCCAAAACAAAGATTCTTAGCAGTATGCCCTTTACCACCAGGCCAGCCTTCCCCCTTATAAAATGCTCCCTGTCCCTGTCCCAGGCTGTCCCATGGGCAGATGTCCCCCACTTCTCATCAGAGACTGGTGGTAGAGGGTAACAGCAGCAGTGGCTTTTGGAGCTAAGCCATGCCATCCAGGCAGCCTGGAGCCAAGGCTGAAGAGGGGACAGAGCTTCTGTCAGCAGCCCAGCCTGGGCTGACCTTGGCTTCATGCCCGCTAATGGGCAGGTATTGAGGCCAAAAGGGTCAGAAGAGAAATGTACCTAGTCACAGGAAAGGAGACCCAAGTGGTAGGAAGCCTGTGGTTTCAGGGTGAAGTTGAAGGACTGAACTTTTCCCCAGCATCCAGGAGCAAAGATCCAAGGGCCCTGGGATGGGGTGGGGGAAGAGTTGTCTTTGTTTGGGGCCCTGGTGGGAGGGAAACAAGGGAGAGGAGGCAGAGTGGTCATGAGAACCCATTCCAGCCTACCCAGCCTGGCCAGTTGCTGGAGGAATTCTACTTTCAGAGCCTCCTGCAAGTGGATAGCTGTCTCCTTTGCCCCTGGAGGCTCTGAGGGGGCTACGGTTTGAAAATACAGCCTGGCTAAAAGCACTTGGTGCTCCTGTGCCAGCTCACTGGTCTACCCCTGTTCCCTGCTCTGGTCAAAAAGCCAGCAAAGAAGAGGCCAGGGGCTGCACACTCCACTAGTCCCCCAAGGGGCCTTTTGGCCTCTCCTCTCCCACTTCCCAGGACCTTTTCACCTGGGCTTTCCTTCCCAATCCAGAGCCTTTCCACACCTGGAAAGGTCTCCACTTCTTCCTTCAGCTCCTTTAACCTTTCCTGAGTGAGTGCTGCCCCCACCCCACATAACCAAGGTAGTTGTGCTAATGCCTGGAGCCCAGTCACCTTTCCTTACCCCTGCACACCTAGCAGCCCAGAAGCCCCTTACTGAAAAGGGCTTGTCGCTCAGTCTGGAGATCAGGGAATGAATCTATCAAATCACCCCCTCCCTGCCTCCAGGCTGGGGTCTCCCTCTACTCAGGCGCCTCCAGACCCATAGGAAGGGTTAACTTTCTTGGAGCTGGAGAAGAGAGAGGGAGATGCAGAGGAAAACATCCAGGGCTGAGGGAAAACACTCTGCACACCCCTCCCCCACCACGTACGACCAGACAGACAGCCGGGACAGACTGGCTGCCCCGTCATCTCCAGTCCAGCAGCCAGGCACCTCCCTCACACCAGCCGCAGTCCCTGCAGACCGCCCAGCCTCAGTTCCAGCCACCTGGCACCGGGCAGGGCACCCCAGTGGCACAGCGCAGTCCTTGAATTGATGGAAGTAACTACTTTCCCCTTCCTCCCTTCTACACCCTGGTTCCATCTTTCCTGGGAGTGGGGCAGCTGCTCCCCGCCCGGCTAGAGTGCCTGTACTCTAAGTTCCAAGAACACTTACTGAGCCACCTGGCCTCTCAGCCCACCGGACAAACTTAGAAGGCACATGTCCTTGGGGAAGGGACACCAGGGCACCAACTAATAAGGCTGCAGCACTTGCCCCCTCCCCCATCATAGGAAGCCCCTAGGGGTGGGGGCAGAAAGAAAGCCTGGACTTTTTATAGTCCTTTTATCTGACCCACTACTTCTTAAAGGGGTCGGAACCCCCTCCTTAAAGGGATCTCCAGAAATTACACCAAGCAAATGCGAGTGCAGAAGTGTCTGTTTGGTCTTTACCTGCTGGGGCCCCTTTCCCTAGGGATGGGGGAGGCAGAAGTGCTCTCTGAACTGGAAGGGAAAGGACCCCTCCTGCCACCAAGGACCCAGCTGTTGAGTGCCTTGCAGAGAACACGACCTCTCCTCTCCTGTCACCCACTGCTACAAGCCTAGAGAGGAGGTCAAGGTGAGATGGGGCCTGTGCGGGCCCAGTCTCTGCATACGAAGAAACAAGGGGGTCTACACGCACTCACACTTTGGGGAACACACGTCCATGGCGTTGTGTCCAAAACCCCCATCTGTCCAGTGCTAGCCTCCAGATTGCTGGCAGGGGAAGTCTTTGCAGGCTGCCTCTCCTCGAAAAGCTGTTTCTGCATTCTTCTCTCCCAACTCTCCACTCCTACCCTCTTTGGGGCCTCTGGCCTTCCCCTTGGGGTGCCCTCTATTCCCCTTATCCAAGTCGCCTCCACCACAGCCCCAACAACTGCAGAGTACACCCCATTTCAGGCTTTTTCCTGTGGTAGTCGGCTTGTCCCTGGGGTCCATCCCACCCCTCTGCGCCCTCCCCCCAACCAGCCAAGGGGGTGGGGGATGGGCACACCTCGGTTCCCGGGAGCCCAGCAGAGCTGCATCCTCTCCCTCTTGCTTAGTCGGCACCTAGTCTCACCTTGCCCTTGGGGCTGCAGGGTTCCAGGAATGGTAGCCGCGAATGGGGTAGGGGGATGTCCGGGGGCACTCCCGACTTAGAGTGGGGCAGAGTCGGAAACATGCACTCAATGAAGCCGCCCCTTCTGCCCCTCCTCCTTTCGCCCACGGAGGGTCGAGGCTGCCGAGGGAGGGCTTCCCGGGCGCTCGGGAACTCGCCGAGGCCCCCACCCCTGCCACTCCCTAGAGAAGAGGCTCCCCCGAGGACTGGAGCTCCGAGCCCTACCCCCTCCACCCCCTCCGGCAGCTGCAGCAGCCTCCGGCTGAGGTCAGGCCCCACCTCCTTTCTCCGGAGGGAAAGCGCGAGCGTTGTTTGTTGTCGGGGTGTGAGAAGGAGAAGGTTCGAGATCACCTGGCCCGGTGGGCACGGGCTCCAAGGGCGGGGCGCGGGCCGGTGGGCTGGCTCGGCGGGAGCCTACCGCAGAGGGTGTCCACCAGCCTCACCCCGCCCCCACCCCCGCGGGCTCTAGAGAAGCAGCCCTAGCTGCTGCCCAGGGTCTTCCAGCACCCACCCATCCTTTGTGGAGTGGCCAGAATATCCCGGGCAAAAGGGCTGGCCCTTGAGTTCCACGAGGAACCGAATTGTTCTGCTCTCAAGAAGCTTCCAGTCGGGAGCTGGGATATGTTGGGAGTAGAGGGACAAACAGACAGAAAACAGCGTGATAAACATAATTTTGCGACAGCAATATGCAATGGCTGCTGAGGAAGCAAAGGTAAAGGTGCCAAGGCAAGGTCTGCCCTGGTGTGGGTCTGGAGTGAGGTACGAGAACGTTCGAGAAAGAGCTAAAACGTGAGCAGTCTTTATGAAGGAAAAGGCATTCTTCACGCAGTCCGGCCATCGGTTAGAAAGAGTTGAGGACGCCCCAGGCGGGGGTCCGCTTCAGCAAAGGCGCAGAGCTGTGAAACGGGCTGAGGCGGCAGAGGGGGCTAGGGCCACCCAGGCTTGGCAAGCCCTGCCAAGGAGCTTCATCCTAAAGACATTGGGGGACACGAGGATTTTAAGGGAAGGAAGGACCTGGCAGATCTGTGCCTGACAGAACTGGGGAGGTAATTTTGCAGAACACTGAGGTGTTCATGCAGGGAGAGTGTTGCACCTCAGTTTCCACCCAGCGCTGGCTTCCCTGAGGGATGTCTCCGCTCTCCCTCCCAGGTGGGGGTTCGATGGCAAGGGTCCATCCATAGGGAAGAGACCTCTCTCAGCGCTGCTTCCTCAGGTAAGCAGGTGCTCTACCTTCTCTCTCCCTGAGGAAGGGATGGGGAGGGCCCAGTGCCTCCATTTCCTCCCTTTCCCCTTCTCGGCAGTCCTGCCCTCCCAGAATCAATGCCTTTCCTGGAACAGCAACAAGAAAGAAGTCATGGGGACCAGTTTTGCCCTCCAGGTGCTCTTTCCCCACCCAGTTTGGGATTAGAATCCTCAGGTAGTGGACAGAGCTGATAAAATGAGTTGTAGGCAAAGGTCCCTTACTGGGGCCCTGAGGCTGGTGTCAGAATGAGCGCTTAACGGTTCAGAAGCTGGTTTTGCTTTCAGTGCAATCCCAGGAGGTAGGCACAATTACTATTGCCATTTCAGATTAGAAAACCAAGGTTTAGAGCAGTTAATGCTTGTCCCAAGTCACATAAGAAGGCTTATAACTGACTGTCTGGCTCAGGTCAGGGACGGGAGTCCTGGTCACAGCACCCAACACTGCTTTCTGTGAGCCTGGACAGCCATGCCCTGCTTACCTGCCCGTACTGACCACGACCACAGTCAGGATTGCCAGGTCGAGTAAGATAACATGTTGGGGATGTCAGCAAAGCCTCATACTACAGTCCTGCCCTTTCCAGCAAGCCCTTTCCCATGACATCTGGAAGCAAACTCTCTGGGGCTTTTCTTTGGGGTCTTCAGTATAGGTTGTACCCATTCATGTTTGTTCCTGGAGCTTGCTGGACTCTGCCTCCAGAATCCTCATCCTCAGAGTGTCAGGCCTTACTTTCTAGAAAGGTTTTCCAAAGCTCCAATCCACCTTGCTCCCTGATGCTCTGAATTCCCAGGGGCTCCATACTGTTTTCCTGACCATCTGCTGCTTTATCTGGATCTCTGTGCTAAGACTATAGCCCCCTGGAGAGCAGGACTATGACTTCAACTTCCTCTTTATGGCTCCCTGTGTGTGTAGCACATCTCTGGACCAAAGGAAGGACAGCATTATAGGACCATTCTAGGAACCTCAGAACCTGGACACATAGCCCTCTATCTTTCCCCCTCCCAGAGACCTACTCAGGGGTCCCAAACTGACATCCTTTCAGCAGAATTCAGAAGGCAGACAAGTTCTATTTGACAAGTTCTTGTCTCACAGGGCTTTCAAAAAAGATGAAAATTAGGAGCCAATGCTGAAATTTTTGGAGATTTGAAATAAAAACCCAACTTCCAGTTCCTTAAAAAATCAGATCTGGCTACCTTGGCTCACATTTCCACTTGTAACAATAGGCTGGTGCCAAGTAGGAAACACCATCTTTAAGGGGCAGGCATGCTCCTATTTGCCATGGCTTACCTTGCCCTCTTAGGGCATTTATGAGGCCTGCCTGATCCATGAAGGTTTTCAGGTTTGTGATCCTTGTATTGTGGCCACAATGACATGGATGAGTGTCATGGTCCAGGCCCTTGGAATGTCTGCCCTGCTTGGACCTACTTGGAAAGCCTTGTTACATTCTCACAGGCCATCTCTGTTAGCACCTTCATTACTGCCCCAGGTTCCAATGTTTACTGAGCACCTTCCAAGATCCATCAACCTGGGTTGAAGATGAAGGGGAAATTAAACATAGTCCAGAGTCCATGGGCTCCTCTAGGTGACTACTCCCAAGAATATGGCATAATGCCTGGCAAATAGAGGTGCCTAATAATGTTTGATAAACTGAAGAGTAAATGACTGGTAAATAACTGAATAAACAAATTAATGGAGAAGGGAGGACCATTCCAAGAAGCATGAAATGTCTGTGATAATCTGGGTGTGGTTCACTTGGGACCTTAGCTTTTCCTTAGAGTCACTGCTGTCATGACGTTTGCTTAGATATCAAGGGAAAGTATATTAAGGGGGACCCATCCCTGAGGAACCCTGGAGGCTGTGGGCTAGAAGTATGGGGGTGTACCTACTGTAGTTCCTTGAACCCAGATCTCCAGACTCTTGGGATGATGAGGAAACCCAGATCTGGAATGGGCAGGATCTTGAGAGACTCCAAGCTGTGGTTATCTTACAGAAGGCATGGATAGGCATTCAGTACAGTTTATTTAATCCCCAACAACCCTATGAGGTAAATATTATCTCAAATTTACAACCGAATAAAGAAACTGAAACCTAGAGAGTCTAAGTAACTGCTCAAGATCACACAGGCTTGGAGTGGCTCCAAACCTTTGCTTTTTCTAGTAGGGTAGTTAGCATAAAGGTTAAATAGAGGTCTAACCCTTTGTAGGTTCTAAAACCTTTACTCTTACATTTCCATAGTGTAGTAGTTAAGGATACAAACTCTTTAGCCAGACTTCCTGAGTAGGAATCCTGGCTCTACAGTTTCTTAAAACATGAAAAGTACTTAGAATAGTGCCTGACCCATAGCAAATGCAAAACATTAGCAATTATGAATGTACTTCATCATGCCCCCATCCAGACATTCCTGCAGTTTGCCCTATTTCAGAGTTTGAATCTAGTCCTGCAACCTGTTTGCACACCGGTCTCCCATGTGGAGCCCGTAATATGTGGTGCCCATGTCTGTATTCTGTCCACTCAGCTGCAGTGTGCCCACACTGGCCTTGTCAGGCTGGATGCCCTCCTTTGCTGGGTCTGGAGTAGCAGCCAGCCTCTTTACCTGTGTCTTTCCCATTCCTTCCTACCAACACCAGGGCTGTCTTTATGACCAGAACCAACTTCCTCTGCATTTGGAAAGATTTCTGGTAGCATCCCCAATTGCATTCCCCAAGGTGAGGTGGCTCCATCTCCTACAGGCTGTCAGCCATAGCCACCGACCTCTAAATTTAGTCTTCTGAAACCAAAAGCAGAGGGTAAGAGTCACCTGTGGCTCTTTTGCCATCTTCCCACAACCTCAATGAACCCACAAGAGCCAGGACCAGCTCCTTCCAGCAGAGACAGCCCCGGAGAGGTTGCCAAGCTGCAGTCTGGGCCACCAGTACTGTGCTAACTGGCCACACACAGCATGCAGGCTCAGCACTGCTCAGGCATCAGTGGGACCTGCAAGTGATGCCAGTAACACTGCTTCTGACCTTGGAAAGCTTCTTCTCCACCCAGCAGAGGGGAGCCGCTCTGAAATTGAAGAACCCAGCAAAGAATATATGACCCAAGCAAGACTGAGTCATATAATAAATAGCTGGGCAGGTCACCTATTTCACCCATCTTACCCCCACCCCCACTCCACCCCCATAGCAACCACCAGTCTGTTCTCTGTGTATGTGAATCTATTTCTGTTGTTTGTTTTGTTTTTTAGATTCCACATGTAAGTGAAATCATGCAGTGTTTGTCTTTCTGTCCAACTACTTCACTCAGCATAATACCGTCTAGGTCCAACCAAGTTGGTGCAAATGGCAAGATTTCATTCTTTTCTATGGCTGAGTAATATTCTATTATATATATTTGCCACATCTTTTTTATCCATTTGTCTATAGATGGACATTTAGGTTGCTTCCATATCTTGGCTATTTTTAGAAATCTTACAAGTGGATTTGTGAAAATCATGCTTAGTTATATGGGCAACTCTACTTTTTTTATTGAAAAGGATATGGGGAAGTCAGCAATTGCTTTTCATTTGTTTCTCTTTGTCAGAGTGTGTTCTGTATGACAGGTAACACTTTGGAGAGATTCCATGAGCCAGGCACTGTGTTCTTTATACACTCTTTTAATCCTCAAGCAGTCTTATGAAGTAGATATGTTATTATTCCTATTTTACCAATGAGGAAACTGAGGCATAGAGAGGTTCGATAAACTTGTCTGAGTCACAACTAATAAGTGGAAGAGCCAGGGTTCAGATCCCAGCTTTGTCACTTTTAATTGTTCCTCCATCACTTGCTTCTAAATGAACTTCCCCAAACAATTCCCTATTCTTATGTTTTCCAAACGTCTGTTGGCAGCTCATTTGAATTTTACACAGGAAGTTGTCGGGAGCGACATTTATTTCACTATTAGATTGGGGGCAAAATGTTGCGAGCATTTTGTCAAATTTCTTTACAAAAACAATATTCCTCTTGTAACGCCCCATCAAAAGTCCCCTTTCCCTGCCCTCTGCACTCATTCTGACACTTCAACCATTTCCAACTACAGGCAAACCCAGTGCTCTCCCAGTGTTATCGGGGGTAAAGGCACCATCTCCCACCCAGTTCCCAAAACCAGGAACCTTCAAGTCATCCTTGGCACCCCCCTGTCCCTCCCCAGCCACCATCCATATCTAATCCAGCACCACAGCCAGACTGTAATTTACCTGCACTCCTCCCCTCCTCTTCCCCACCCCAACAACCGTTGCCCTAGCCTCCAGCGTCTGCCCCGCTCCTCCGCCCCCCAGCCTGTTCTCCAAGCAGCAGCCAGAGGGATCTTTCCAAAACAGAACCCGTGTATCACTCCTGTTTAAACCCTCTGTGGCTTCTGCCGGCAGACAAGACAAAGATCTGGAACCAACACCTGAGGCTGTTCTAGCTGGTAAGGTGCCTTGATCCCTACTCCCTCTCCTCCTAATCACACTCAGCCTGAGATGCCTCCTCCCTTCCAAGCCTGGCAAGCAAGTGAGTCGTTGCTTGGTAAGGCCCGCCTCTCCAACTAGACTAGGGTGAGGACCATGTCTGCATTTGATCCTGCACACAGTAGGTTCTCAGTAACAATTAGAGGGTAGCTGAATACATGAATGACTAGCAGAGAAATCAGGCTGTGCCTGGGCCAGAGCAGCTCTGTAGTCTGGCTGTTTTGTCAGGTGGTCATAGCTCTGGACTTTGATACCAGCTTAGGAAACTACTTCCTACAGCCACACTGTGTGCCAGGCCTGCCTCCTGCGCTTAGACTTGCTCCTCCCAGCCCAGTTTGCCTGTTTTCAGGAGTAATTGTAATGTTACCTTGGCCAGTGAGTCTCCATTTGTGGGGTTTGTGATTTGTGTACATTTTTACTGTAAACTTTACTGGCTTGATTATTTCAGTGACCAGATTACAAGTCATGGGTTCCACAGAGCAGACTCTTTGAAATCTGGAAATATGAAAGTTACAGTTCTGGCTTTGGCTGTCCAGATGGCTTCTCCAAGAAGCTGGAGTCTGTGGCCCCAGAATCCTGCTCTTTTAGCTGCTACTAAAAAGGTTGGAGAATTTAGTTCAAGGCAAAGCCTTGGGATTTCCCCTGCTCACTTCTGACCCTCCCCCTTGCAGGTCTGCCCTTGATGTTTCAGCTAAATCTGATTTCATTTAGATAAGCTGTTGGAGGGTGAGGGGAAGACAAGTGGTCCCCTGCTACAGCCCCCCAGGGCAGGCATTCATTATGCAAGTATTTATTGGGTGGGCACCTTTCTGAAGCCAGGCTAAATGCTGGGGATAAAGCAGGGAACCAGACTGGTAAAGTCTGGGTGAGCAGTTATCAGTGCTGGGTCCTAAATGAAAAACATTAGAATTGGTTGGAATGACTGAAATCTGTTTCATGTCTATCTCCTCAACTAAATTAAAGGCTCCTTTGGCCCTATACCTATCACTGGTCATTGAATACCTGGCACATAGTGGCCACTCAGTAAATGTTAGTTAACTGAGTTGGGGATTGGTAGATGGAGGGGAGGGTCACTCAAGTGGGTAAGCATGGTGTGTACCCACTAAGGGACAGGAGGCTGGACAAGCAGGTCCATTCACAGACTGGAAACTGGGTGCCAGGGCCCAGGAAACCCTTAGTGCAGAGAGATGAGGCTTCCATGAAGCAGCAGGGAAATGAATTGGGTGGCTCTTACTGGTGAGAGGGGCTAGCTGGGGGTTGGGGGCTGGCTGGAGGGAAGGGGCTTATGAGAGGACCTTGTGGGGAAGCCTAAGATGGCTGAGTCCACAGGAGTGGTGAGCCTCCAGCTTTGGGGCAGAAAGGAACATGGAAGTTTAAAGAATGCAGAATACGGGACTGGAGAAGGGTGCCTATTAGTGAGGGAGGTGCCTTGGAGCTAACAGGGAGAAGCCAGCTTTTCTGTCTGACCCTTCTTTGGGGAGGACTAACAGCCTCAATTACAGATTGTCTTGTCACCTACTGACAACAGGCTCCACTTTGAGGGACCCTTTGCATACCCCTGTGGCTCTCTCCATGGCTCAGGAGTCTGGGACATTAGGCTCCAGCCCCCTTGGGAGTATAGGTGGTCAGGTAGGGAGAGCCAAAAAACTGCAGCATATAACGCTCCTGGATGGGCCCCTAGGGGCCAGTGAATGGGGAACAGAGGTGTGTGTGGCAGCATTCTAAGCACCTGGATATCCCACGCAGACAACCAGGAGGGCTCTACTTGCTTCCCAGTGAGACTCCACCTTCCGGGCAGCTTCCCAGGGTGGGGAAGGTGTGTGTAGGGGGAATGGAGATCCCACAGGCCAAACTGCTTCCTATCTCCACTTCTCAGCCTTGCAGGACCAAAGGGTGTACTCTGACTAGGGGCACCTGGGAGGTCAGGACTAGGGGAGAGGTAGGGAGACGGGCTGGCACTTGCTGGGTCTGAATATCTGGGTGGTGATTCTTTAGCCTGAACTGTTGCCAGTTGTGGGCAGTGGAAGCAGTGTCAGTACTGGGGAGATCCCCCTTTCCCAGGCAACTGCAGTCATATAAAATTTACAAACCTCCAGCCTTAATTAGCAACCTCACAATGGCCCTAACCCCACCCTTCCTCTCTTGGCCAACAGTGGGGAGTCTGGAAAGCAAGGACGGACTGGGCAGGCTGCAGGCCAATCATGGACATCAAGACTCACCTCCTTAGCCTCTTCTCATTTCAGATTCCTTTTCCGCCTATCTGAAATCTTAAATCATCTTACAATAAATTTAATTAAAGTTTTTTACTCCAACAAATAAAAAAATTACTGTACACCCAACCCTGCCCAGCCTGGCAGCATCAGACAGGGCTCCAGTGTGGACTAACAGACTTTGCTCCCCTGTTCTCATAAATAGAAAAAGAATTTGGGGTGGGGTCCCCAGGTTGTTCTGAAAACACACAGCTTTGCAGAAGCTGTCTCTTGGAAGCCCAGGCAAATGCTGCAGGTGGGGTGGAGGGGGAGACACCAGGAGGGCGTCTCTCAAGGCTGGCTTATCTCCCCCAGGCAGCTGCAAACTCCCACTCCTGGCTCCTGCACCATGTCTACCAGCCTGTCGCTTGGTGTATGCAGCTGTGTGTCTTTGTGTGTGTACCCTGGATGGGCACGAGGGCACAGGTGTGTTTGGACAGAGACGTGTCTGTTTCTGTGGTTTGGGGCATAGCCCTGGTCTTCTCTTCCTCCCTTCCTCTACTGGTGGCAATGGCAACCCTCTGTACTTACTCCACTGATCCGCCATTCTTCTTTGAGGAGTGATACTGCCTGTGCTGATATCCATGGACTCAGATTACCGTTCCTGTCTTCAAAAAACTCCCACTGACCCATCTAGCCCTTCTTCTCCCCTGTCTTCCAGGGCAAGCTGTGTTGCACTGCTTAGCTGATTAAGTGGAGACATAACTCCCCTTCTCTGAAACTGGTCTGTGTGAACTCAGTGCTATCTCACAGCCTCTGGTAAAGTGCGTTGCTCTCAGCTTGTCTATAAAGGTTTGTTGACTGTGTGGTTGATGGGCCTGGGCAGGGAAGTGGTGATGCACTCTTTTGTCATTTGACTTCTGCACCTTGCTGAAAACAAGCTCATGGAATTAGCTCTGGGGCTGCATGCCACCTCTGCCCCAGGTCACCTCTGGTAGCATCATTCTAAAAAATACAGACACACAACTACTTTGGAAAACAGTTTGGAATTACTGGTGGAGTTGATCATGTGTATACTCAATAGCACAGAAATTCTATTCCTAGGAATGTACCTAGAGAAACTCTGGCACTCAGAAACCTGAAGACACATACAGAATGTTTTAGAATTGCCCCAAACTGGAAACAACCTCAATGTCCCTCAAAACTAGAATGGATAATTAAATTGTGGTATTTTTGCACAATGAAATACTATACAAAGAAAAAAAGATTGACCAAGTCACAGCTCTATTCATTAATATGAATGACTCTTTAAAAACTCTACAATGATAAGCCAAAGAGGCCAAACACGGAAGAACATATGTAGTATGAATTCAATTGTAGAAAGTTTTAAAAATAGGCAATCTAAACAATATTGTTTAGGGATACACACAGAGGTAGGAAACCACAAAGAAAAGTAAGGAAAAGACTGTCACTAAATTCAGGATGGTGGATCCTCTGGGAAGAATGGGTCAGGGAGGGCCACATGGACTTCTAAGGTACCTAGAATGCTCTCTTCATTGACTTGGATGCTAGGCACACAGAAGTTTGTTTTATTATTGCTCCCTATGCTGCATATATGTATGTAACTTACTCTTTTTTATATACCATACATTTTATGCAAGAAAAACAGAGTGGTGTGGCCCTGACTCTGCCCCTTTCCCCATCCAATCCCCATTCTTGTCCTCAGCTGGCATATGAGGGACCAGGGCCTCTCGCAGTTCCTTTCTGCTTCTGAGTAGGTTGGAGGAATATGGGGGGTGAGGGCCTCCCTTCCGCAGCTGGGCCCTGGCTACTCCAGGGTGAGAAGTCCTGGGGAAAGCATGGCCAGGCAGGGCCGGCTGGCTCTGCTGTTTCTGCCAACTCTGGGGATTAAGCCAGGGCTCTGGCCCACCTGTTGTTTCACTCATTCAACATGAACACAGCCACCAAGCACTTACTGTGAGCACTGGGTGCTGTTGGGAGGGTTCAGATAAGTGAGAAATGGCCTTTGACCTCAAAGATCCTACAGTATATTCAGGCTATCACACATACAAATATGGTACCAGCAAAATGCGAGCTAAATTTCAGACTACCCATCTACTCTTTCAATAAACATTTGTTGAGTACCTGTTATGTGCCAGAACTATGCTGGAGCTAGATGGCATATTAAGGCAGTTAAATCATAATCCTGGTCCTTCAATTCTTAGCCTGATGCCGGGGAAATAGACACATACAAGATAAATACAATAGTGGAGCAAGCTCACTGATACAGATATGCCCAGGGAGAAGTAGGAAGGGGCCCCATTTAGGATGAGGAGTGGGAACAGGTTGGAGAAGGGAGGGCTTCCTGAAGGGCTCCCCTGAACTGAGGCTTTAGGGATGAAGAAGCAAAGGCAAGATGAAGGGCTAGAAAGACATCCTCAGAGGGACCCTCTGAGGCAAAGGCCAGGGATAAGAAACAACACCCTGAGGACTATTTGCAACTGGAACACAAATACTCATCAGGGATTGGAAGAGGAGCAGCTGCAGGGGAAGGCTGAGAGGATTAGAGTCATATTTGCCTTGCAAAACCTTAGATTTTATAGGTGCTGAGAGCCACTGAAGGATTTAGGGTGAGTTTGATAGCGCACTCTGGCTCCATATAGAGGAAGGGTTGAGGGGCGTGGATTGGAGGAAGGTAGGCAAGTTGTCAGGTTGTTGAGGATCCAAGAAATATCTAGATAGGCTAGCTCTGTCTGAGTGTGGACGGGTGGTGGATGTAGGAGGAAAAGGCCAGCTTCACGAACAGCACTCTGCTGGAGTGACCGGGTGGAGCACACAGGGAGAGGAGGGCTCCCACCTGGATCTGGTTTGGCTCTGGGATCTGGGTACTGAGGAGCACTAAGTGTAGGCAGAGGCAGCGAACAGGTGGGTATGTGGGTAGGACACTGTACCATCTGACCCCAGGGCTCCCAATGCTGGCCTTTGGACAGGACTAGCCTGAGAAAGTGAGGAAAATATGAGCATGTAATGAACTTCCTATAAATCAAATGTGTGCACTTTAAAGAACTATCCTTAGACGTCTGATTTACAACTAAATCAGTAAGTAAGCTTATCAGGCATGAAGTGAATTACTGAAAGAAATCTTAAAGATTCAAAAGTGGTTTTGGCCTGGGAATGAGAGAGTGGAGGGCAGGGGAGTTGCTTTTTTAATAGGTCTTTTAAACTGTCATATTTTAAAAACTATGAACATACAGCAAACAAAAAAAAAAACAATGGCCTTTGTCCTGAGTTTGTCCATTCTACTTTTTTTAATTGCTAAAAGTAGCCTTTCTTGTATGAAATGATACAAGATAGAGGACAGCCGGCCTTTTACATTTCCCCCTAATGCTCTCAGTTTGGCAAAACAAAATGTCGTTGAGCCCTTTGCATCCTGAAATCTGAGACTGGGAGACGCCAGTCCTGCGCACGCGGCAGGAGCCTTAGAGCCGCGGATTCCGCGCGCCTGCGACCCCGCGGGCGGCCGGCAGGGGCCAGGCGAACTCCACGCAGGGCCGCGGCGCCGCGCCCGAGCTCGAGCCCGCCAGCCGCAGCAGCGCAGAGAGGCACCCCGACGGAGGGGGCCAGAGTAAGGACCCTGCACCTGCCCTAGGCTGGGGTTCGTGACCACCTGCGTCCGCAGTCCCCTCTCCGTCAGTCTAGGCGCGGGCTGGGCATCCGCCCTCAAAGCAAGAGGATGTCCTCCGTCCCCACGCCGCGTAGGACACCAGCTCTGGCCCCACCCGGCGTCTGGGCGTGGCTGGCTCACCAGCCGCTGGGTCGCAGACCCCTGGGTAACTCACCTTAGCTGTCTTCTGGAAGGGGACTCTGCGCAACCCTGTCTCCACGCCGGGTTGTCGCGAAGATCAAGGAGTTAATGTCATGAGACTTGAGAGGGCTACATTGGCAAGGGATTGTCGTTACTAGATTATATAGGTTTAAAGCAGAACTCAGGCCTCTGGCAAAGTTCTTTAGGCCCCATATCACTCCTTCTGAAAGGGTGCCTGTGCCTCAAAATTACCTCTGGAGATGTGGTAGGTCGTGGGCCCATCCAGGAATCAGTATTTTATTTTATTTTTTTTACAGGTCGCTAAATTCTGATAAAGGATGTGCCCACATTTGGAGAACCATTCCCTTCGCCAGCTTTTGTTGCTAGCCCAACGGCAAGCAGTAGGAAAACAGTGGGGATGGTAGTCAACAGGCAGCTGGGCTGTAGTGTGACCTGAGTAGAACTGGAGTGGAACCTGGCAGCCTCAGCAGGGAGCTGTGCTGGCAGCTGGTACTGGAGGAGTTGCAAGTGCATGGAACAACCAGACTCCCCAAAACTAAAGTGGAAATGCTCCTGCTCTTCATTCACTACTCAGACTACGTTTGGGGGGTCTTTATTTTTAAACATTTGTATTTTACATACTGCATCAGGACAACAATCACCTTCTCCTCAAGTTGGTAGCAGGGTTCTGTTACCCACACTGAATGGACAAAAACATTGCATTCTGTCACATTCTGAACACATCCAGGCTGGTTGTTCCAGCTATACTTTGAACCCAGCAAGACCACCATTTTAGCCACATTCATCTGTAAGGCAGCAGAGGGCAGGGTGAGGAGATGGACAGTGACACAGCCCTGGGACGGTCTTCCCCTCAAGATGCAGCTGGGCTGGGGTTGGTAAGGAAGTAACACCACCTGTCTCGGGCCATCAGGCTGGGAACAGTGCTTGGCTGGGGACCAGACCAAAAGTCAGAACAGGCACTACTGGGCTGAGAGCCAAGAAAACTAGTTTTTTTAGGGAATTTACATATGGTAGTAACAATCCAAACCTGTTCCACTCTAACCATGCACCAGGCAGATGGCTGTGCAGGGGCTTGGCCCAGGCTGGCATTTTTACCATTTCTGCTGATCTGGATTCTAGTTCCTGTTCTGACCTTGGGAAAATCAAATTATACTGATCTTTTAAAAGATGAGAATGGTTCCCAGAAATTAATGAGCTTCCTTCTAGCTCCAAGACTTAAAACTCTGGCCTTCCTTCTTCCTTTAAAATAATCACTGGCAGATCTGGGAAAGAGAAGTTGAAACCTCCTCTATCCTAAGGGCTCATCCCACCCCTTTGCCCCCCCTCTCACCAGTGAGCAGGCTGGAGGGCAGGAGCAGGACATGGGGCTGGAGCCAGACAGGAGACAGTGACAAGTCAATTGCTTCTCCCCCAAAACACCAGTTTAAAAGCAGATGGTTTGCTTCTTAATAAGTTTAATATAAAATGGCAGCTGCTGTGCAGTTGTAACAAAACTAGCCATAGGGTGTGGAGAGAAATATACGCAGTCAGCTCTGATTGGAGCTGAGCCAGCCAACCCAGGCCCACCCAGTCAGTTATGAACTGTCATGTGGCCAGGAGACTGGACGGTGGTGGGGACAGAGTAATGCTAAAGGGCTCAGAAGTGCTGCCTTGAGGCCACATTGGAGCCAATCCTCCACAAGCATGTAGACCACCTGCCCCATTGTAGACTCAGCAGGTGGCACAGGTGGTCTGAGATGCCTCTTCCCAGAGCTCCACCCCAACATGGTAGGATTTCAGCCCTAAAGAATAAAACCTTGGAGGGATGGATGGGCAGCTGCAGACTGGGTGCCTGCTGCTGCTGGAACTGATACCTCTAGAAATCAACAGGAAAAAAATACTAGGTTCTTGGGGGTCTTTTTCCCCAAAGAGAAAGAAAAGAGGCTCTTAAGTTTGAATAAATGGAGAGAGGCCATGCTTCTGCTGTACTTGAGCAGAGGCCTACCTGCCAGAGGCTCACCCAAGGAAAAGGAGTGGCTGCCTCCCTGCCTCCAGGTACCTACCTGGGAGGTGGGTACAGCAGACTCAGAAATGAGAGGTGAAGGGCCCAGAACAAAGTCCTCCCAGTGAGCCACAGAAAAGCCAACATATTTTCTGCTGAATCCACTTTAAGCCTCTGAAGGCTTTTCAGGTAGATCCTCCACCAACCACAGCCCTCAGTAGCATCTTGCTTCATGTTCAGACCCAAACGTGGTACCACAATGGCCGCTGTATTCCCCCCATGCCTGCATCATCTGGGCAGGCTGGTTGGCTGGCTCTGAGGCCCACAGTGCTTGGCAGCCACTGTGGAAAACTCAACCTCATGCAGAGGCTAGAGGGCAGCTGGGCAGCAGGGTCTGCCTCTGGCAGGTGTTAAGAGCTGTCACATCTCTCATTCCAAAGAAAGGCCTCCAGGTGGTGGGAAGGGGAGTGAAGGTTAGTGGAAGTTTGCATTGAAGGCTCTGCCGATGACCAGTCGCCTCACCTCACTGGTCCCACCCCCAATCTCATAGAGCTTGGCATCTCGAAGAAAGCGGCCCATGGGAAAGTCATTGATGTAGCCATTACCACCTGCAGAGGGGTTTGGGCAGAGAAGAAAGGACAACAGGAAAAGTGATGGGCAGTGAGGAAAGCAAAGAGGTCAAGTACATAGAAACAGACCAGAGGAGACTGCTTAAAGAGACACAGCAAGGGTTGGTGAGTGGGAGGCTGTGGGGAATACCTAGCTGGGGGTGGTGTGGGACTAGGGACTGGAAGACCACCCGGAGCGCTGAGGATACCAGCAAACGGGGACAAACCACCAGCAGACATGGAGAAGGGGGGACAAGAAGATAGTGCATAGCACTTGCTGGGTGCCAGGCCTAGAGAGGTTAAGCAATTTGCACAAGTCACAAAGCCAATCAGTGGTAGAGCCAGGACTCAAACAGGCCATTTGGCTTGTGTACGTTCTTAACCTCTGTGCAGCATTGAAACGATGTTGTGCCACCTTCGAGAAATCTGTCCCTCCCCATTACCCAGTGTCCACAGGGCCAGGTGGGGAGAATGAGGAGGTGGCATTGCTGAAGGTAGTATCTAGCAGTTTTCTCATCTGTTCTTCCCTATCCTCCTAGTAACTGGGGCAGAAGGGGCCTAAAGGTGCCAGCTCAGCTGCACCTGGCTGAAGCACAGAGTGAGGAGTAAAGAGAAAACCTCTTTTTGGAGGCAGCCACAGGCTCCAGAAGCAAGACGGCCCTGGGAGTGGGAGGTGGGGGGCCACTCACCGAAACACTGGATGCCATCCAGGGCTACCTTTGTGGCGCACTCCGCTGAGTAAAGAACCACACCCGCACAGTCCTGTGGGGAAGCTCCAGATCAGCAGGGCCCTGCCAGGGCTGCACAGACAGTGAGTCCAGCAGCCAGCCTGCTGCCCCAGCTCTCCTTCCTCCAGACCTGGCCCTTACCTTGGAGGTGACGTGGCCTGCATCACAGGCCCTGGCAACATTGTAGACATACTGCCGGCATGCCATGAGGCGGGTGTACATGTCAGCCATCTTCCCCTGCATCAGCTAGACACAGAGCAAGGGCGTGAGTCAGTACACTGCAGCCCTGCTCCTCTCTCCCTACTTTCCAAAAGCAGGTCAACTGTAGGAAGCTGACAGCCTGGAAATGGGGCCTCTGGGGCAGGGAGGAAATGGTACTTGCCTAGGATGACAGATGGTAGGGGGTCTGGAGGTAAGGCTAGAGACTTACTGTTACACTGCGGACACTGCGCCTTGAAACAGCCCTTCACCTACCACAACCTTCATTAATGTCCTGCAGAAAGTGTGACTAGAAATGCTGCTGCCTTTCTCCCATGCTGTCCCTCAACTTGCACACTTCACCCTCCAACCTTACAATGCCTAGTTCATTCATCTCAAGCAAGAAATGAGGTAATGTGTGATGAACTTTCTGACACCTCCAAAGCCAGGCAGCATGCTGACATAGCCCACATTGAAGCAGTCAAACTCATTTTGCTGGTGAAGGAGAGTAAACGCTCTGCTTACTTATTTGCTAAAAAAAATCAGAATCCAATGAGAGCACATTTCTACACAAGCATTCCATTCACCTGGAAGTAGCCGATCTTTTGGCCAAAGGCTTCCCGTGTGTGCACGTAGGGAATGGTGTGGTCCAGGACAGCCTGCATGAGCCTGCCAGAAAGGAGAGACTCTGGGATACCTCGCTGTCCCCCTACTGCCGGTTAGGGGGGCAAAATGCCAGTTAGGAAAAGGCATGGGGACAGCTCAGCAAGACGAGGACCTGCAGTGCCAGGAGAAAAGGAATTTGAGGACTCTTGTCACTTCTGTGTAGGTGGTTCTTTGAGCTTGGGTGCTCAAAGTTTCCCATTTTGAGTAACTGAACAGTGTGGTTCCCCAGGTCTTTTGTCTGTCTTCTAATGGTACTTCCCTTTAGTGTGAAGAAATTACATGTGTGAGGAGGAGGTTCATTTTCTCTCCAGGAGAGAGGGTGTACCTGCCAGGAAGTGGCTCCAGGTAATCCCTAAAGGGAAGGCCGTGGTGGCACCACAGGCCAAGAAGGCCAAAAGTCCAGTTCCCTGCTGAGTCTCACACTTACCCGATGGGCCCACCAGCCAGCACCAGCCGCTCCAAGTCCAGCCCACTCATCAGCACGTAGACGCCCTTATTTTGATGGCCCAGGATGTTGGCAGCTGCCGGGAAGAGTGCCAGTTAGGCAGAAAAGGGCTGTCCACAGCCTCCTCATTTTTATAAAAGCTACTAGGTTTGGTTCCATGGCTCACACAAGGCACTAAAATGTCATCTGACCTTCAACCATGGTTCTGGGTGGAGAAAAGGAAGGAGTTTATCACTTCCAGTCAGAACTGGAGCTTGCTAGGGGAACCCCTCCCCTCCGCCCCACTCCACCACCACCATCCACAAAGGCTCCATCCTTCGATCTTCCCTTTCTTTTCTTTGACAGCCTTGGATGGGAAGGAAGAAAAGCTAATTTGGTCTAGAAGCCCCTCTAGTTCTTTTTATTCCTGTGCCCATAAGGAAACAGAGTTACTCCTGCCCCCAAGTTGAGTCAGCTCTGGACCAGTATCATTCCACTGCCCCTGCCAAGGGTGGTCCATGGAAGAGTCTTTGTCAAGAGAGGAGCCATTCAGCACTAGGGACAAAAACTGAAGCCAGGGCACTGGATGGCCTTGGGAGGTGTAAGCAGGAAACTGAGTACACAGAGTTGACACCACTGACCTGCCTTTAATGATGGTGGAGTTTTTTCCTGCTGACAAAGGATCTGCACTGATCCCCCCTCCCTAATGCTCCTTGTACCCAAAGTGTACTTTTCTCACGTGGCAGATCGTGGAGGAGAGGGATGCTCTATAGCTGAGGTGCAGAGCAAACCTAGCTGGTGGTCAAATCTATGCCCTGGTTTCATTAGCACATGATGGATGCGCTGACTTTCCCACGATGTGTCACATTTTCAGTTACACTTCAGGGAAGAAAATTCTCAAACAGAATTCCCCTTGCTGAGCCCAGCTCTCATCAGTTTGTTCAGATGGTTTGTTAGCATCAATAAATACCTCACACACGCTACAGAGGGAAATGTACAAAGGAGGAAGTCTGAAGGGCAAATCTTACCTATGTACTCCAGACACTGGCATGCCAACCCAGGCCCCGCGTGTTATCCACAGGGGAAACACTGCCCTTCATGGCAGACAGTCAGGCACACAGCTGCCCAGCAGCCTGAGTCCCATGTGAGCAGGCCAGTGGCCAAGTACAGCAGTGGCAGGCCCACTGCCTAGCCACGTGGCATTGGTAAGCTGACAGTGGTGAGCTGTTCTAACCAGAAATGGACTTCTCAGCTTGTGAAGGGGTCAGGACAGGGGCAATCCCAGTCTCAGAAACTCACCAGGAACCTCGCAGTCTTCAAAGATCAGCTCACAGGTGTTAGAGCCCCTCATCCCCAGCTTGTCCAGCTTCTTGGAGGTGCTGAAGCCAGGCATATTCTTGACAGGAACAAAAGGTGGCCCTGATTACAGACCAGTCCCAAGAGGGTCTAGTAAAGGGAAGATGCTGGGAAATGCCCACCTTTCCATCCAGTCCCTGTACTCGCATGGCACACCAGCATCGTACTCCCAGGGCCTCTCTCTGCCCCACTCCTGGATGCTCCAGCCCTTTCATCCAACCCTGACCCCAGCCTCCTCTGCTGCTGGCTTGCGTTCTCCCCATTTCTCATGGGAGCAGTTCTTTCTCAATGAAACTCTGACCCCTGGGGCTCTCCTGACCCTTCCTGGTTTTGTTTACTTTCCTCATAGGAATTCATCTCCAAGATACTCACACCCACTTAGTTCCGTTGCCCCTTGTCCCTCTGCCATCTGTGACTGAGTCCTGCCCAGGATCAGTCCAACCACCTGCACTCTTAACTTGAACCAGTCAGATGCAGTATGCCCTGGCAGGCGCTGCCCCCTTTTCCTCCTGGCTGGTGAGGGTGGCACCCCACGACCTTGAGATTTCCAATTGCAGCCAGGCCCTTAGGGCTGCTCATTTTTCTTGTCCTCCAATCCTGTTCAGCTACTCTCCCCTTCTAGCTGTGGAGGGTATTGCAAACCTTTTTACTACACTAATTCACAAAGCTCTCTGCTCCAGCCCTGTGGTCTCCAGCCCTCATACCTGGAGGTCATCAGGCAGATGGTTCCTCTGTCAGTACCTGAAACCCAACCTTACCTCTTCTCCCTCATCTCCCCATTGTGTTTTTCTCACTTGCTTCTACACATCTCAATTTTTCTTGTATTTTCCTTTCTCTTTACCAAAAAATTTGCTCAGTTCTCTCCCATTCTTAAAAACAAATTCAAACTCCCAACTTTACATTTTAATTCCTGCTCCATCTCCCTCTTTTTATTGGCAAGATTTGGAAGGTGCAGTCTTCGTTCTCTCTCCACATGCACTCCCAACTCACACCCCACTCTCCCAGAGCTGCTCTCACCAGGCCTACCAATGACATCCTGATTGTCAAAGCCAGTTGCCTCCTTCCAGCCCTAATCTTCCTGGACCTCTGTGTACCCTGGTTCTGTGGAGAGCTCCACATTCCTCAGACTTGATTCATTTTTAGGACACCTTCCTTTCAGTCTGTTCTTCTGCCTCACCACCCAGCACCCTACCGCAGGGCATCTTGGCAGAGCACACAACATTGACTGTTTGCAATCAGTTGAAGGGAGCCATCTCTGTCCGCTGTCAGGAGACAAAAGCCTCTTGCTGTGCACTCCCCTCCACTCACCTTCTCCACAATGAAGGCTGTGATGCCCCGAGAGGCTGGCACCGCAGCCACATCTGTCTTGGCATAGACAACAAGGATGTCGGCATCGGGGCCATTGGTGATCCAGAACTTGCTGCCGTTCAGGATGTAGTGATCACCTAAGAATAGTTAAGTTGGCTATTTGCTCAAGCTGTGTTGGCCTGTCTCAGCCAGTCAGTCCACAGACCTGCTGCTGAGGACTGGGAAACAGTTGCCCAGCTTGGAAACAGTTCTGCCAATGCAGCAGAGGCTACCCCCACTAATTGCTTCCTCAACTTGAGAAGGTCTGTCTTTCCATCCATTTCAGCTCCCAAGTCAAGAGATCCTCACCTTTCTTTTCTGCTTTTAGCTTCATGGAGACGACATCAGAGCCAGCATTGGGTTCACTCATGGCCAGAGCTCCGACATACTCCCCACTGATCAGCTGCAAGGCAAACCCCACAGGGCCTGGTTATGACTACAGAAGTCTCCTACATGAGCTCACTGATAACTGCTTCTTGCCTGTTCACCTGACACCCCTTCAAACTTCTTTCTCAGACCAGGATATGTGTAAAGTCCTAGAAGAAAAGCCCAATACCTGCAGGGCTAAAAGTCTCTCTCCTTATCTCATTCCCTTTGCTAGGGAAACAAGTCCTAGTCTTCTGTTTCTTAAAATGCTCTGCAAATGCTGTCCAGTGACCAAGCCTGAAGGCCTGGTCCCATTTTCAGATTTTTGGGCTGAAGTATCTGATAGTAAATCCCTAACCCTTTCCTGGCCATATCTGGTTGAAGGCAGCACGCAGTAGAAAGCAAGTATGAACGGTCTCCACCAATGGGCTGGTGGTGGAGGGCTCATGGTTGGTGGCTGACCATGAGGTTAGCATGTGTTGCTCCATTTCCATTTCCTCACCTTGGGGAGGTACTTCTCCTTCTGGGCCTCGTTTCCATTCCGCACAATTTGGTTGACACAGAGGTTGGAGTGGGCACCGTAACTGAGTCCCACTGCTCCTGAAGCTCGGGATATCTCTTCTATCACCAGCACTTGCTCCAGGTAGCCCAGGCCAGAGCCACCATATTGAACTGGGAAGGGACACAGCAGCCCAGGTTAAACTGGGACACTAATGGGAATCTTAGCAGTTGGTAGCAAGAAACGCCCTCATGGCACCTATTCCAGTTACCCTAATGTTCTGGCAAGGTTACCAAGCTGATATCATAACTCTGCTTATGAGTGCAGAACTGGTTTTGTCTGTTGCTTCTGATCAATTGAGGTGTGATTCAGAAACGAATTACTGCAAATCCTGCTTTATCCCAAACAGACCTCTTAATAAAGACAAGAGAATCTGAACATCTGTTATTTAGAAAGCTACAGAAGTCCAGAGGCAGACAAATAAATGAAGAGACACCTGGAAGACAAACTCATGGGCAACTAACAGAGGGCAGAAGAGATGCTGGTATGGAATTTCAAAACTCCTCATAAGTAAATGTGGCTTTTCCTGGGCAAGTAGATCTGAAATCAAAGTAGCTGGGTCATCTGGTACCACGTCATCCCGCTGTTTGGGTAAACCCTGGACAGGCCCTCTGCACACATTCACTCTGACCAAGAAGTCAGGCTTATCCTCTGCTCTAGGGAAAGGTTGGCTGAACCCCTGCAGCTCTGGGAAGGAAAGCCCACAGGTGGGTGACACTGGCAAACAACCACCAGGGCAGCCATATGGAAACAAGACTCATATCTGGCTTTTTTTTTTTTCAAGGTTCCCCAATGAAAGGGTCTGCATCTGATTTCTAACTGCCTCTTTCTTCCGTGAAATACTATCTGATTCAGTAGCATATTCTCCATGGGGGCTCATAAACCCCCAAGATACAGTGGGAGAAAGAGTCTTATTTGGGAATTCCCAGTGGCCTGCCTACCATTTTACACTAAGATGGTTTAAATTAATTTAAGTGGTTTCATTTTATCATTACACATGATGAAAGTTTCTGTGATTAGCTTGAATCTCAGGAACTGTCTCCAAATGGTGAGGGGAAGACGTAAGCAGAAGTATACTGTATTCCACCTCTGTTCCAATGCCAAACGGACATAAGCTGAAGCAGGTGGGCTGTCCAGGCTTTGGCTGGTGAGGTCACAGGCTCACCTCCTTACTGGGCACTACAAGCCAGGCTGGGCCTCTCTTGCAGAGGCCAACATCCAAACCAAAGCCCACTAGCTCCCTACCCTCTCCCCCCGGAAACAAGCAGACAGACCCACAGGGGACACTGGGCAGGCTCAGGGACAGCCTACTGAACACATCATTGGCTACCTCACGTGGAACGTCAGACAGGCATCTCTCTCCCCTACACCACCATCTGCTCCAGGGCCAGGCTGTGGGCAGAGGACCCAGGCAGTCCCACAGCGACAGACATGTCCTGATTGGTCTCACCTAGACACCCCTTGTAGGGTAGAGTTTAGGGATTAACAGAGATATTAAGACTGAGATACTGAGAGGAGCTGTGTGATATGGGAGTTTTCTAAACTCCCAGAATCACTTGGGGGAATTTATTAAGCATGCAGAGTTCAAGAGTTTGGCTGATCCCCCTCCAAGTGAACCACACTGACCTAATCCCTTTGCCTTCTTGACACCACTGCCTAGAGAAACAGAAGAGTGTACTCATCTCTGGGCTGACAGTCAATGGGTACTTTCTCAGATCCAAGAGGGAGGAAGTCCTGGGTTTCTTTGAGCATGATCTTCCCCCTCCTCCTTCCTGCTTCCTCTGGGAATGGTGTTAAAGGCATGCAGGGAAAGTTCTCTTTAGGGAAAGAAACTGTACTCACCAGGGGCTGTGATGCCCAAGACCCCCAGGTTCCCCAGCTGCTTCCAAAACTCCTGCCAGCAGAATGGAGTGAGTACAGTGAGTTGTAGGAAGGGAGCCCATCACAGGTGCCCGGCACACCTGGAACAATGACACCCAGCGCTTCACGGAAGGGGCTGCATTCTTAGGGAGGTTTCACTTGCCAGGAGGCTGTGTGAACCCTTCCAGGCAGCAGCTCAATGCCCAGCCCAGCCCAGCCCTGCCCAGCTCCTGGGCTGCCCCCACTGCCGGCCTCGTGACTCACTCGAAAGTTCTTAAACTCGTTGCTGCGGTCAATCTCCTGGGCCTGGGGGACTAGGTGCTCCTGAAGGAACCTAGACATGGTCTGACGAAGCTAGAGGGAAAGAGGTGGACAGATGCCACTGAAATCGTACATTACCGCCAAAGGACAGCAACTCCACTACTGACTCAACTCCTATTTCAGAGAAATAGGCCAAACGTACACTAACCAACCAGCATCAGACTGAAACTTAGAGACCCCACTAGTTTATGCTGCCTCAGAGATGGTCTTCACTTCTCAAGATCCTCAGTCTAGACAGCTTGAAGATTACTTTTTAAATGTCATTCTCCAACATAAAATCATTCCATGGCTTTCCACTGTACTTAGAAGACAAGATTCCTACCCAGGCCTATAAGGCCCAGCATGAGTTGACCCCTGCTGACCCTGCCAGGCTTTCCCAGCACCCTTCTCACCCATACCCGTCATTCTGCTCCAGCCAGGCCCCCACCAATTCTTGGCTCCAGACAGGCACTTTTTTTTGCCCCAGGGCCTTTGGCTAAAAGGGATTACTCAAAGAAATTAAAATCTCCTCTTTGCAGAACTGGGATTCTGCAAAAGGTTGAGAACTGGGATTGAGCCCTTTCTCTTTCAAGTGATTCAAAGCTCTGCCTGCTGACTAAACCCAGACGTTCTTCGGAGTTTTTGTAGGCTCAGGCACTCGCTTAGAGCAGCAGGGGATTCACGTTCCCAGAGAACTCTGCCACAAGCCCAGTGAACACAGCCTCCATCCTCCAGGAAGGCTCTGCTTCAGTTCTATTGGTAATGACATTTTTCAAGTTGTTCAACTTGATGCTTTAACCATTCAATGGGTCGAAAAAGTATAGGAGATTACTGTTCACTTCAACCTCCCCCTCGTCCATGTGTATGCGGAAAAAGAGGCCCTGGTAATGATTAGCCAGGTTTGAGAACCACAGCCTTAGGCAGTGTTCAGGTGTGAGCGCACTTCTGACAGCCGGAGGGCCCTTTTGCCACGAGCGGGTGGCCCCTGCCAGTCCTTCACCGAAACACCACCAGTCCCCAGGAGCTTTCGCGTCTCACTCCTCATCTAGCCTCGGCAGCCGGGCCTTTCCGTCTCGGCGCCCCCACAGCCCCACGCGCACATGCCGCGGCTGGGTGGCTCTGGGCAGCACAGCGTGGGGGCGATCACGGCGCAGGGCGAGGGGGCCCGGCCAGGAGGCCTTGGGGCCGGGAAGGCGGTCAGGCTCCCTACCTGCTGCTGTTCCTCACTCAGTCCGTTGATCGCATCGTCCACGGGCAACATTGAGTGGGCCCGCTGGGATACGAGGCCGGCGAGCGGCGTCCGCAGTCTCCAGCTGGCCACACGCCGACCCAGTACTTGCGCAGCGGCCGCCATCTCTGCTCTGCTGAGGATCGGGGAGCGGAGCGGCAGCGGTAAAGAGCCCGCCCTCCCAGGGCCACCAATCCCAGCCTCGAGGTTCCCACCCTGTCTGCGAGGGGTGGGTCTCCAGCAGCCAATCGCCTTCCACTGCCCGCGGAAGGCCCCGCTGCTCTTGGCCGCGACACGAGCCAATCAGTGGTGGCCGTCAGGAGACTCCCCCGGGGCGTGGGTGATGCTCGTGGCGCTGGACCTCCTGGCGGCGTCCCTAGGTTTAGAAGAGAAAAGAAAGTTCTTTTTTGAGTGGAAGATACGGTACCACCCTGCTTTGCAATGGCCGTTCCTAAATGTAGAGAAATCTCTCTCTGAGATAGCAAGTGTTAAAACAGCAAACGGAAAAAAACTCCCCAACTGTCCAGTGTTTGAGGATGAATTGTTAAAAGCCGGGATTGCTAAAACTGGGAAAGTAGCTCTTGCTCTAGTGTGCATACTGACTATAACTTAATAAAACTTCCTTTATTATGTAACAGAGTTCGTTGATTTTGATTAGCATTTGATGAGAAAGGAGTTGTTAAGAGGTTGTGTAAGGAGTACAAAGGGGCCTCTCTGCCTCCTTTGCTGCTTTAGCCTTTGGACCAAACGGGGTCACTTTCCTTGCCCCAACACCTTATCTCTCTACTTACTGGCATGTTGTGCGAGTGGCACGAGCTTGAACTCAGTGACAGTTGCTGTCTTGCAAATTACTTAGGGCACAATAAAAACAGGATTAAAAAAAAAACGAGGTAGGGGGATTTGGGGGGTGGAAATACAGGAAAGGACGAGCGGTTCCGGGCTATCTTCCTCCTCTACGGTGGGCCAATGGCCTTAACAATTCATCTCGGGTGGTTTAGCACTTCAAACCTGGTGACTCAATAGATTGGCTTCCCGTGCACAGGTATGTAAATCAGGATTTGGGGGTTCGTTAACAAAATGAACGAGTATAAGAGTAGAAATTATGAAATAGAGAGTACATGTACAACAGAGAAAATCAACATAAAATCAATAAAGCACTAACAAGGCTGATCATGAAAAAAAATAAACTGCAAATTACTGACGTCAGAAATGAAGAAGAGGCCAGCCTTTAGATTCTAGATATGAAAAAAAGGATATTTTGAGCAATTCACGCCAGTACATTTGGCAGTGATAAAATGGAAAAATCCACTTAGGTGAAGTTCAAGAAAAGATAATACTCAGATGGTGATTTTCTATCAGAATATTGCTTATCTCTGGAGAGAGGCAGTAATTTACTGACCTGTAGACTTAAGATGAGTACTTTGTTAAACCTCAGTGCATTTTATTCTACAAATTGTAGAATATACGTAACAAAATTTGCCCTTTTAACCACATTTAAGCATACAATTCAGTGGCATGAAGCACATTCACACTGTTGTGCAATAATCACCACTATTTCTTTCATCATGCCAAACAGAAATTCTGTGTTAAACATTAACTCTTCCTTTGCTTCTCCTTTCACCTCTGGTAACTTTTGCTGTGCTTTTGTCTCTGTGAATTTGTCTACTCTAGGTACTTCATGGAATTGTTTTTGTTTATAAGTCAGATTGGAAGGGGAAGAGAACAGTAGGGAAAACACCAGAGAAATCTGACTGGATAGAGGATAGGGGACATTTGGAAGGGAGGAGAGTGGATGGTTTGTTTCTTAAGATGGTTGTAATTTGAGCCTGAGAGTCAAGGTTGAGTTGGAAAGTTGACTGTCTGAAGCTGAGGAAGGCATGGGAAAAACAGGGCACTAAGGAGACAGACAGAGACAAGGGACAGAAAATAATGTGAGCACTGTAGAGGGACCTCAGGGCAAGACTATGAGGGGAATCGTTTGCCAAGATAAATTTTGAACTTGAATAATAATCACTATCAGGATTTGCGTATCCTTGCAAGGTACTGGGTTAGGTGCTACATACAGTTCTCTCACAACCCAGCAAGACTGACATTACCTCCATTTTACTAGTAAGAAATTAGACTGAGAAAAGTAGTTTGCCACAGAACATTTTTTAGTGGGTAGGCTGGGATTCCAACCCAGATCCCCTCTGGCTGGGAACTGTCTGCAAGCTGAAGTTTCACTACCCTAATTTTATAATCAATTATTATGTCATCCTCGCTCAAAACCTCTATGTATGTAGAGTCCTTCCCCCCACGCCTTATACACCATCAGTTAATTCCTGTAGTTTTCCTGTGTTTCAGATCTTCATACCTTTGCTGTCATGGCCCTAACACATTTGACTCATTTTCCTGATGTCCTTTACACCATTCTCTTAATCCTGCCATCCATCTTTTTTTTTCTGTATATATATATATATATATATATATATATATATATATATATATATATATATATATATATATATAATTGAAGTATCATTGATATATAATCTTATTATGTTGGTTTCAAATATACAGCACAGTGGTTCAACAGTTACCCACGTTATTAAGTCTTCACCCCCTCTAGTGCGGTTACTATCTATCAATGTAGAAAGATGTTACAGAATCATTGACTATATTCTCCATGCTGTACTACCTACTGTCTCCATGACCAACTTACACTGTGACTGCAAATTATTGCCCCTTTATCCCCCTCACCCACCTCAGCCCCTCTCCGTTGATAACCACTAGTCACTTCTCAGTGTCTGAGTCTACTGCTACTTTGTTCCTTCTGTTTTGCTGTTTTTATACTCCACAAATAAATGAAATCATATGGTATTTGTCTTTCTCCACCTGGCTTATTTCACTGAGCACAATAGCCCCTGGATCCATCCATGTAGTTGCAAGTGGATTTTTCTTTTTATGGCTGAATGATATTCCATTGTGTATATGTACTCCATCTTCTTTACCCATTCATCTACTGATGGACAGAGGTTGCTTCCACATCTTGGCTATTGCAAATAGTGTGGCAATACATAGGGGTGCATGTTATCTTTCTGAATTTTCTTTAGGCAAATTCCTAGGAGTGGAATTACTAGGTTACATGGTATTTCTATTTTTAGTTTTTTGAGGAAACTCCATACTGCTTTCCCCAGTGGTTTCCTGCCATCCATCTTTAACATCAATGCCAGATTAATTTTTCTAAAATATTCATTACAGTGATTGCCTGCTCAAAATGTATCAGTGATTTCTTATTGCCTAAATCTGTGGCTCCCAGACTGTGAGCCAAGGCACCCTTGGGTACATAATCACAGGGATATTTTAAACTTTGGGGGGAATTACAGTGATACTTGACATGTTAGGCAACATGTGAACTACTAGCTCAAAGTAGGTCAGTTTCAACATTAAATCATGCTACAGTGTCATGATTTCAGTGTGGAACAGGGAAGGAAGGCAGTAGTGTCCAATTTGATTCCAAGGTTTGAGAAGTTAAGCAGTATCCAACACCCCAGTAGTAAATAACTGTAGTTATTTAAAAGTGAAATATTTTTTCTTTGGATTTATATATTTTTTTCAAATACCTACTAAGTTGTGAGGATAAAAGTATTCATTGTTTGGATCTAACTACCTAAAATAAACCATTGGTATTTCCTTTGGTGTATCATAAAATATTATTAAGACATTGGGACATAATGAACTGAGAAAATTTGGAAACCTCTGGCCTAGATGATAAAAATCCACATTTAGCCTGGCTTTCAGGTTCTTCAAGACTTCTGGTAACATGACGCAGCTTCCACACCCATTATTCCCTGGCTCAAACCTTAATATGTGGTTGTTGTTGTTTCACCTTGGGCAGATCAGTTTGTCTTCTCTGAGCCTATTTCCCCAGCTCATTAAAAAGGGGCAACAGCTCTCATCTTGCACAACTGTAATGAGGATTATATACACAAGTATCATGCACAGGACATTTCAAGTGCTGTTGACTAAGGATCCATGAGGCCAGGTCCAGGATTGGTTGTGCAGAGCAAACAGCATGTACACAACCATGCTGAGGATTACTGGGAGAAAACAGGTAGCCAGTAACACAAACCTGGTGGATAGTCTGGTATCCACTGCTACAAAGAGTGAACACTCTCAAAGACTAGCTACTGCTCCTAGAAGACAGGAGGATTAGCCTCAGAGTGCTTGATGAGTGGAAGGAAAATATTCTGGGTTAAGTTGAAGTCTTGAACTTGTTAACTAGTTTAACAGTATGCATGGACATATTTAGGTTAAAGGCTATTTTCAGTTCTCATTGTTGCAGTCTGAATAGTTACAGAAATATTTATTTTACAAGTAGCACTTTATTAAAAAAAAGGAAAGAGGTGATTTAAAGTTCCAAGGTGTATTGTTTCAGGTAGGTGTTATTGCTATCTATACCTTCACCCCATTTATTAAGCCATTTCAAGTAACTTCAAGTTCACAAATTTATAATGAGGTACAGAGCCCAACCCAACCAGGATAGGACAGAATGTGTTCCAAGTTAGAAGGGACATCATGGGTCTTCAATGATGTCTCCTGTGGAGCTCCTGTGCTCCACTGTGTAAGATTTTCTTCCTGCACATCTGATTGTGACCTTTTGGGTCCATTGGCTGTGGCTGGCTCAGTCTCCCGATTCTAATGGTGTGCCACTGCATTGCTTGGATGTTGCTCCAAGCTTCCAGGCCCCGCTCTTACAGGCCTCAATTATTTCCACGTGAGAGCTGGCCAAACTGAAGGGGTGGGAAATCTTGCTTAAAGGAGGGATTACCATTCCAGCATAAACTGTCCTTAATCCTATTGCAGAAACTGTTTCATTCTGGGAATGGTGAGTCCTAGAAGATCATGACCAGGAAGCAGAGGTCCTAAGTGGCTTCTTCTGAGAGCTTATCTCCAAGAGGGAGCCATCTGGCCACTTTTGAAAATCACATTTCTAATAACTGCTCCATTTCTTCAAGGGCTGTTGTAAAATCACTTACTTGACTGTTATATAAGGTCTGCTGTTCTAGGAACTGGGCCCTCTCCTCGTCTTTCATCTTCAACTTTACTTTTAAGGCCTGTGTGGAGAGACATTCAAAAAGAAACAAACAAAAAATCCAAAAAACTTTGACTCACAGGAAAGATAATACTGTACCAGAACATTATGCTTCTATTCCGTTGAGGAAGACCACTAGACTATCAACAGACACTGTATTTTCTACCTTAGATTTGTTTATCACTGCTGGTTTTAGGAATTATCCCTCTCTACCACAGACTCCTAAATAGCAACTGGAGCAATGAAATCTTCTGGGATTCAGTGTAATATCCCAAGATTCACCTAAGAAATCCAAAGTGGTCCAGACCATAGAATCTGGGTTTCCTATTACAAGTTTCCTTGAAGTATTGTGTCCACTGGATGGATATCACACAGGCCTCAACTCTTAACTTTGAGCAACCTACTGAGTTGCAGAGTGCCTCCTACCTTGCAGATGTGAACATTTCTGAGTCTTTAGAACAGAAAAAGAAAACTATCTGAGAAAATGGTGAAACCAAATTAAGTCTTAGAATTTAGTTAACAGTAAGGTATCAGTGTTGGTTTCTTAGTTTTTGACAAATGTACCATGACAATATAAGATGCTAGTATTAGGGGAATTGAATTCCCTGTATTATCTTTGCAACTTTTCTATAAGTCTAAAATTATTACAAAATAGTTTATTAAAAAAGAAGAGTCCTCCACAGATCCACCTATTGTGGTAGAAATAGGAACCATGCCGCAAGGTGATGTATGCCTCTCACCTGTAACTCCTCCATCTGCTTTCTGGCTGTTTCGTTAAAAAGCTTCAGCTCATCTTGTAAAGTTTCTAACAGCAACTGAGAGGAAAGTAAAAGGTAGTAACAGATCTTTATTGAAATGCACAAACTTTCTTACACACTAATCTCTCCATATGAAGTGAATGAATGAGATTACTAACATCCCCTCCATTCAGTCAGTCAGCATCCACACACGTGCTGGATTCTCTATTGGGCACTTGGCAGGAACTCAGTCCACAGGACAGATTTCCTTCCTACTTCAGGGAAGGAACCAAAGAGAAGCCAAATTTTATTCTGGCTGGATCTTCACATCATACAGTTCTCAGCAAAGGAACAGGGGAGAAATTTGATAAAGTGTAGAATAGAGAAACCAGAAGGCTCTCTATATAGGTTTATCTTCTAATGTGTTTTAAAGTAGTATATTAGCAACTCAGACTCTATGATATTTGTAAGCACAAAGTCACCTTCTAAGTAAAAAATGCTACTTTAAGTACACAGCCACTGCTCTCTTCCATTGTCATGGATAACCATAGGCTGCTTCTGGGGGATTGCTGAGCAGAGGGCAGAGACAGTCTTAGCCCCGCAGGCCCTGTGGCCACTTGACCCTCACCCCCTCACACCAGGGTCCTCGCCCCTCACCATTGAGTCCGTATGGTCTGTGGTGGATTCTTGCTGCAATGCCAGGACCTCACTGCCTAAAACTGATGGAAACAGTGAGTCAGCTGTGCTGAAGGAACGCTACCTTACACAAAGGAAAGAAAGGCCCTCCATGAACAAGCACAGGAGGGTTCGTGAGGGAACTTCTCTGAGTGTGTCTGGTCCCCAACTCTCTCCCCTGAGTTTTTACCTGCCCTCCAGAGCTACACGTCACCTTCCTCTCCAGGTTTGGGTATAGTCAAAAATTTATTCTACTTTTTACTCACCTCAGCAGAAAATCTGTCTAAAGGAAATGCATAGGTTGGATTTTTCTGTTTTGTTTACAATATAAAACGTTATTTTTAAAAGCTTTTTAAGCCTTAAAAAATTATTATTTTTGGTACAAGTAGTACATACACACAGGAAATTTGAATCACACAGAAACATACATGGTGACTATAAAGAACACATCCTAAAATGCACAGGTTAAGCAGTAGCATTCAATGTCATTCTTACTTAATTCAGGGAGGTTGGGCCCCTTCCCTGGGTATCCTCAGGGTCCTCAACTCACTGTGAAGCCCTTTTACAGTCTTTGGGCAGTTCCTTTTGCTCTCCTCTTTGCTACAGACTCTGCTCTGTAAGGACAGAGTCAGAACAGAAATCACATTTTAACCACTGTGATTCTGCTGATCAGCCAGGTTTATGAACCTTTCAAACAGTTATCAATTCTCTTCCCACCTAGGAAAGTGATCTGTATGCTATCTCTCTTGAAAGAAATAAAGGATTTCTGGTTTATTTGCAAGATCATGCCTGTTGGCACCACAGTAATGGCAAAAGATAATCGTCTCTCCAACACCACTGGAAATTCTGTTGGTCAGGCAAAGTAAACATCACAAGAGACCAAGAAAAGCTCCCCCAAATCTTTAGGACTTTGCTAAGCAATCCCTGCACTGGCTGAGCCAGCTGGACCCCGGACACACAGTCTAGAATCAGCCCAGAAGGGGTACACGCACTGAGTCCTCTGAATGCAGCTGTGGTCTGTCTCTTACCTGGGTTGAGGCCCTTGCTCTCCAAAATTGCCAAACAGTTGTCCTGAAACTTCTCCAGCAGCTCTACCTTTTGGGTCAGGTCCTTCAGTTCTCCCTATTGGGGTGCCGTGCACACAGATCAGGCCTTTCCCACTCCCCAGGGGTGGTTTTTCCTGCCCTTGTTCTTAGACAGCCACAGCACAAACCTGGCATCTTCTCTTTCTCCCCTTGGGTACCTGGGCATTACAAACTTGCTCCCACCCAAGGGGCCATCCCTCAGGACTCTACACATATAGTCCAGGGCAGTGATAGTAGAGATGGGTGGGTCTCTTACCTGAGTTTCAGTCAACTTCTTGTGTAACTGCTTATTGACGGCCTCTAAGAGCTGGTTCTTATCCTTGAGCTCTTCCTCTGATTTTTGCTTAGTCAATGGTTTGTAGCTGTAATGATAATTGCACTTGCGTGAAAAGGTGGAGGGGTTCAGAGCATGGGCTATGGAGTCACACAAACAGGGGTTCAGATCTTGGCTTCATTACGTAGTGGTATATGACTGCAGCAGGTTGCATGATGCCTCTGAGGATTTGTTTTCTCATTTCTAGAACTAGGATAATACCCACATATCATAATATTATTATTTCTTTCTTTTTAACTGAAGTATAATTGACATTATTAGTTCCAGGTATACAACATGGATTCAACATTTCTATACGTTATCATAATTTATTGTAAAGAATAGGAGAACGAATGTACACTTCTTAGCACAGCTACTGAAGGTAGTAAACATTTAATAATAGCCATTATCATCATCAATATTAAACCTTCTTTTCAACATTCTCAAGTTCCTTCTTGATAGTTTCTTCTTTGAAGATAGATTATCTTCAAAACACTTAAGACATGCCTCAATTAACAGATTTGGAATTAGAACCTACCTCTACAAACTTTTCAGCTGTATTAGTTCTGTCTTCAGGACTGCGAGATGTCCAAGTTAGCCTCAAACAGAGAGAAATGGATCCTTCTCCAGGACCACAGCCACCACCACTACAATACTCATCTCATAATCACTAACATGCAGCACCCCTATCCTGAAGGTGTTATGTTCACGCTCCTGTTGATGGGCCATAGCTAGGTTTGATTTTTGACCAGCAGTGGTTCTGGCATGCAGCCCAGAAAGTTCTTCTGGTACCCAAGATGATAGCATCACTGATTTTTGACCTGACAGTGGTTCTCAAACCTGGCTGTGCCTCACCTCTGAGAATTCCACTGGGATGGCAGATGGCTGGGATGGCACCCAGACTGTAACACATTAAACCAGTCCCATGAATGATTCTGATGTACAACCAGGATTGGGCTCTACCACCTAAAATGGTGGCCAACTTTCATTTACCCCAATGCTCACCTCTTTCTGACGTTCCTCTTCACAGCAATGTCTGCAGCTTTCATCTGCCTGAAGAAGTGAAAACAAAGAAATCAGGATGCTAACTAGACTTCTTGTGGTGATCATTTTGCAATATATACAAATATCAAATGATTTTGCTATATACCTGACACTAATATTGTATGTCACTTATAAGTCAATAGAAACAAGGCCAAAAAATCCACCAGAAAGTTGTAGTACTATTGTACTACTGTTACACGTGTTATGAGCAAGGCAGAACCAATAGCCTGCACTTCTGAGGAAAGAACACAAACATCATATGCAACGCAAACAGCACTAGCCTGAGAAGTTCTGAGGGCCCCTGCACTTTTTTGTTTTAGCCCAGACTACTGAAAAGGTTCATGAAGAGGAAGTGGCTCCCCTCCTGACCCTCAGCAACCTGACAGACCCAGTTCTGCAAGCGGTGGCTTTCTCACATCAACCTCACTTACAGGGGAACTAGCACCAGGTGGAAGGACATGCACACATTACACTGGGCTGGGCTGTGCTTGGACCAGCAACCTGGGCTAATAACTAGCCCTCACTTGTCATGACTGCCACTTAAGGCTGGTGTTTGACCATAGCACAGCCGTTTGCACACTCAGTGAGTGGTAAGAGGAAAGACTCCCTCTGATCGTAACCCTTGCTGTGCCTCTTCATCACTGATCGATACAGAGGGTCTGGCAAATGGCTCAGTGTTGCTGCACTGCTCTGGGTCACAGATTACAGAAAGGCCAACCCTGCGCTCTTAAAAACCCTACTTTCTAATTCTTGGTATTGAACAATTTCTAGCAAGATGTTCTAACTGGATACCAGTGATCTGACTCTCACCCATTCTCTCGTCTTCGTTTGGTGATTTTTGTAATATCATTCTCTGAACTTCCTGAGGGAAGAAGTTTGGAAACATCCACTTCTTTGGACTTAACAGGTAATAGGCTCTTAGAAAGGGTTCGAGTTTGTGTATCTGCAAAGGAAGACAAGAGGGTAAACTCTCCAGCACCATGACCCAACAGCTACAACTCTGCAACAAACAGAGCTCCATTCCAAGGGGTCAGAAACCTGTATTTTCATTCTGGCCAATCTCAATCTGTGAAGATTAATTCAGAAAAATAAGAATTCTAGACTAACTGGAGATAGCAAGCAAAATTCTTTACATGTAACAGTGCAGTGTGTTGAAGGTAGCCAAAAGCCTGAAGATACATCAAACTGAATGGCTAGAGTACAGATGTGAAAGTGGAGGCTGGTAATAAGCAAAGAGCTAAATAGGAGACAGTGACAGTCAGCAGGGCAAAGCACACCTGAATCCTTCATCTAACACCAGTGTAGTCAAACCATTTTGTTGAGATCCTAAGCACTCTATACAAGCTCCGAAGGCTGCTATGAGTTTCTCTTTTAACTATTGCTTAGCTGTTTTGACAAGCCTGTCTCCTTGTTTCCAACAGACATTTTTGTGTCACCAGTGCCTAGGACAGCATATCAAGAGGTTCAATACCTGTTGGTTGAACAAATGAAACACTTCAGTTCCATGGGTTGTTTCACAGACCATCTCTATACTCTTTCCCCTAGTCTTCTCTCTGTCTTCTATGCTGATTGCCTTTATTGCCAGCCCTCTGTTTACAGGCTATTTCACATTCTGTTATGACCTTGTAAGGCTACTTACTGCCAGATAACCAGAGAAGCGTCTCTGCCATGACACTCTTCTTCCCCAGAGAACATTCTTCCCCTTGTCCTTATGCTAGCCCTCCACCACACTGTCTTTCTACCATTTATATTCCATAGCAAATTCAAGTAACTTGGTTTGGAGGTAAGCACTTCTAACCCCAATATCTACATGCTTTTCTAGTTTATACTTTCACTTCCTTCACTGCAAAATGGTTCTTTTAAGCTTGACCTAAATTAAGAGCCATAATAACTCAGATTGAAAAAATAAGGTACAAAACACTGGATCACAAGGATTGGGAAATTTTGTATTCATACTTTTTAGAAAAAATATGTATTTTTTGATGGCTCTCGCTGCATAACAGTTTGTAATAAATATGATTTCTCAAGCTAACAAATCATTTATTTATAGGTACATTCACTGGGTACTTAAACCCTATTTTCCATACTCTTACTCACAGAGCAATTATTAAAAGGGTTCTTATTGAGGTCTGTCTGAAGTAAAAAGTAACCTTTGGAGAATGTGTTTACCTTCTCTCTCAAGTATTAGTAAGTTATGTACAGTAACAAATCTAACCCATGTGAAAAGGTGTTAGAGTAAATTCATCAAAGTTAACATTCTTCATTAACTAGAGTCAGTTTCAATAATCCATATTTGCTAGAACCTAAGAATTGCATTGTAGGAAAAATTTAGCAGGATTTAACAAAGATTGTCTTCTTAAAAATGAAAGATGCTAAGGAGGGGAATTAGATGGCTGGTGTCAAGGAAGGAAGGAGACTTCACTGCATATTGTTTTCTAACTTGGGACTTTTACAGGTACTTATGTTACCTAGTCAAAAAACAAGAATTTGAAAACAACCAACCATGCTCAAAATAAAAACAAAAAACCTGAGAGGCAGCCTAAAATGTTCAACTACTGAGATTGTATGATCATAAAGCTGGGAGAGAGAGAGCAAGCAAAGGGGTGAAAGCTTTCAGTTTGGCTGGGAAGCACCAGTCACTCCCCACTGAACGAGAGGCACTGCTCTCTGAAGGAAAGGCGGTGTAAGCCGACATGGCTACAGTTTGGCTAGCAATTCTGAGACCTGGCTAATGCCAGGATTACCATTCAGGTGCTCTGAGGCAACATAAGACAAACAGAACCACCCTTAATGCCTTTGGAGAAAAGCCCATTTACTTCACAGATCCAGTCTGCTACGCTCATCAACCAGCTGCATGGAGTCACCTGGTAAGGGGTCTTAACTAGCTGCTTCAAAATCTCCCACAGCAAGTTCCAATGTTTGAAGCTTATTCTGTGCTATGATCTCTAGATTAGGCAGCTCAACTACTGCAGACCCTAGGGGATGACTTTCAATCACAAGCCAAGTAACAAAGCAAAATGGCCATCAAAAATTGTTTTTAATCATGTCTCTTCTCCCAAGATTCTAGAATACTCTAGCTAGGCCTGACCCTTCTCTCTCACTCCACTCAACATTTATTGAGACTGTACTATGTAACAGACACTGGGCAAATACAAATGTGAACTAGACATGGTGTGAACCCTAGTGCTTCTCCCTAAGTATCCTGCTCAAAAGACTCCTCTCTCCCCTCCCTGGCAACAAACCCAGTGCTTCCAGGTAATCCAAGTCCGGAAATACGAGTAGTTGTTTAAAAAGGCATTCCTCGCTGAATGGGAATAATACTGTAGACAACAACTTAAGTAGAATTGGTGAATGCAGGTTAGGTTTGGGCGAGGAGTGGTGTAGGGCATGGCCCTTCCCCTAACTCCCATCATAAACCTAGGCAGCTAGCCCAGTTCTAGGGGAATTAGCGGACTGTCTGGGCCCTCTGTCCGCGCCCCCCATTCCTGGCCACGATGAGACCCCGCAGGATTTCCCGCCCTGACCACCCGGGGCCAATCCGCAGTGCCCCTCGGGCGGCGCGGACACCCACCTGCGGTCAGGCTGCCGCTCAGCACAGAGGGCGTCTGCAGGGTGTACACCGTCTTAACCACACTGGTCATCGCAACGAGGCGGCACGGCTGGGCCCTGAAAGGTGTAAGGTGAATGTTACCCCGTGGTGTGCCAGGGGGCCGGGGCAGGTGGAGGGCCACGGAAGAGCGCGACTCGGTCGGCCCCGACCCAGGGGAGAGAAAATCCTCCATTCCCAGCCTGTTCCGTCTGCCCACCACATCTAGCCAAATCCCTCGCCCCGGGAGAGTCGAACCCAGAAGCCTGCTCCTACTGCCCGCAGTCCTCGCTGTTCTGGTTCAGAAGACGTTCCGCAGTAACTGACGCACCACCGGCCCGGTCTTCCGCCTGGATTTCAAATGGAAACTTCCGGTGTACGGGCGGAAAGGGGTGCGGTACGCGCCCTGTAGGCAGCCATGTTGTACGGAAGCCATAGCCGTGTGCGACACCTTCAGGAGCTGCCATGCTGTACGTAAGGTCCGAGCGAAGGAGCGAGCTTGAGCTTCCTGTCTACGGGCGTCGGAGCTCCCGGTCTGAGTCGGGGAAGTGGGTGGTGTACTTCGCTTGCTTGAATGGAGCTGTGAGCCCCCAGCGTCATGTTCCGGCTTTCGGACGCGAACGCAGTTACGTTTAGACTTCATGTCGCAGTCCTCTTAATTTGGTCTGTGATTGTTAGAGATACTGTATGATGTCTGAATGCCAGGAGCACAGGGTATTTGGGTGGGCGAAAAACTACGCGTTATAGGGTGGACAGTGGCAGGTAAAGGTTGAACAGAGCCTGTGGGCTTAAATACCAGACGCACCTACTACCCTAAGCCCTAACTTTAATAACACATCAAGATTTTAAGCTAATTCAAAGCTATTCTAGAGAACAGGGCAGTAAGTACACTTACTGCACTCATTGATTTCACTCAAGAAATATGTATTGAACACCTGCCATGTGCAGACTACTTATTCTAAGTGAGCAGATGAGCATGGGGCAGCAAGTATCAAGACTGACCTTGGCTCTGCCCTCCTGGAGTTTACAATTTAAGGAACAGTAAACAAATAATCACACAAACTTGTTAGTTGTATCTCAATGAAGCTGGGGAAAATAAATATGTATCTACCAACTGTAGTAAAACTATGAAAGAAAAGTATAATGTATTATGAGAGAAAAGCAAGGTAACCTAGTTTAAACTGGAGAGTTGGGGAAGACATCTGAAGTGAGGTTTGATTAAAGAAGGATGAGTGGGAGTTAATCAGATGAACGACGGAGGAGGGAAAAAGAAATACAGAGTCCCACGGCGAATTGGCTTTTCTCCTAGAAGAGACGGAAAGATTGGAGGAGAGTGGTACAGAGAAAGCTGGAGAGATAAGTCAAATGGCAGGCTTTGTCAGCCAAAGGTAAAGAGATTAGATTTTAAGACATATATTTTTAAATTTTTTATTAAGGTATGATTGATATACACTCTTATGAAGGTTTCACATGAAAAAACAATGTGGTTACTACATTTACCCATAGTATCAAGTCCCCACCCATACCCCAATGCAGTCACTGTCCATCAGTGAAGCAAGATGCCACAGATCCACTATGTGCCTTCTCTGTGATACACTGTTCTCCCCGTGATCCCTCACACCATGTGTACTAAACATAATACCCCTCAATCCCCTTCTCACTCCCTCCCAAGCCGCCCTCCCACACCTCTCTCCTTTGGTAAACACTAGTTCATTCTTGGAGTCTCTGAGTCTGCTGCCATTTTGTTCCTTCAGTTTTGCTTCATTGTTATACTCCACAAATGAGGGAAATCATTTGGCATTTGTCTTTCTCCACCTGGCTTATTTCACTGAGCATAAGGTCTTCCAGCTCCATCCATGTTGTTGCAAATGGTAGGATTTGTTTCTTTCTTATCACAATAGTATTCCATAGTGTGTATGTACCACTTCTTCTTTATCCATTCATCTACTGATGGACACTTAGGTAGCTTCCATATCTTGACTATTGTAAAAAGTGCTGTGATAAACATAGGGGTGCATATGTCTTTTTGAATCTGAGAAGTTGTATTCTTTGGGTAAATTCCAAGGAGTGGAATTCCCAGGTCAAATGGTATTTCTATTTTTAGTTTTTTGAGGAACCTCCATATTGCTTTCCACAATCGTTGATCTAGCTTACATTCCCACCAGCAGTGTAGAAGGGTTCCCCTTTCTCCGCATCCTTGCCAGCATTTGTTGTTCTTAGTCTTTTTGATGCTGGCCATCCTAACTGGTGTGAGGTGATATCTCATTGTGGTTTTAATTTGCATTTCCCTGATGGTTAGTGATGTGGAGCATCTTTTCATGTGTCTGCTGGCCATCTGAATTTCTTCTTTGGAGAACTGTCTCTTCATATCTTCTGCCCATTTGTTAATCGGGTTATTTGCTTTTTGGGTGTTGAAGTGTGTAAGTTCTTTATATATTTTATATGTTAACCCCTTGTTGGATATGTCATTTACAAATATATTCTCCCATACTGTAGGATGCCTTTTTGTCCTGTTGATGGTGTCCTTTGCCATACAGAAACTTTTTAGTTTGATGTAGCCCCATGAGTTCATTTTTGCTTTTGTTTCCCTTGCTTGAGGAGATGCGTTCAGGAAGAAGTTGCTCATGCTTATTATATTCAGGAGATGTTTGTCTATGTTGTCTTCTAAGAGTTTTATGGTTTCATGACTTACATTCAAGTCTTTAACCATTTTGAGTTTACTTTTGTGTATGGGGTTAAACAATAATCCAGTTTCATTCTCTTGCATGTACCTGTCCGGTTTTGCCAACACCAGCTGTTGAAGAGGCTGTCATTTCCCCATTGTATGTCCATGGCTCCTTTATCATTTATTAATTGACCATACATGGTTGGGTTTATATCAGGGCTCTCTAATCTGTTCCACTGGTTTATGGGTCTGTTCTTCTGCTAGTACCAAATTGTCTTGATTACTGTGGCTTTGCAGTAGAGCTTGAAGTTGGGGAGAGTAATCTCCCAGCTTTATTCTTTCTTCTCAGGATTGGTTTGGTTATTTAGAGTCTTTTGTGGTTCCTTATGAATTTTAGGACAATTTTCTCTAGTTCGTTGAAGAATGCTGTTGGTATTTTGGTAGGAATTGCATTGAATCTATAGATTTCTTTAGGCAAGATGGCCATTTTGACAATATTAATTCTTCCTGTCCATGAGCACAGGATGTGTTTCCATTTATTGGTATCTTCTTTAATTTCTCTCATGAGTGTCTTGTAGTTTTCAGAGTGTAGGTCTTTCACTTCCTTGGTTAGGTTTATTCCTAGGTATTTTATTCTTTTTGATGCAATTGTGAATGGAATTGTTTTCCTGATTTCTCTTTCTGCTAGTTCATTGTTAGTGTATAGGAATGCCACAGATTTCTGTGTCTTAATTTTGTATCCTGCCACTTTGCTGAATTCAGATATTAGATCTAGTAGTTTTGGAGTGGATTATTTAGGGTTTTTTATGTACAATATCATGTCATCTGCAAACAGGGACAGTTTAACTTCTTCCTTGCCAATCTGGATTCCTTGTATTTCTTTGTGTTGTCTGATTGTCGTGGCTAGGACCTCCAGTACGATGTTGAATAGAAGTGGGGAGAGGGGGCATCCTTGTCTTGTTCCTGATCTTAAAGGAAAAGCTTTCAGCTTTTCACTGTTAAGTATAATGTTGGCTGTGGATTTGTCATATATGGCCTTTTAGATTTTAAGATCTTAAGAATAGTGGGAGGTTATTGAAATATTAGAGCAGGAGAGTGCTATTCAATTTATATTTTAAAATGCTCACTCTGGCTACTCCACAGGGATGGACTGAAGGGAGGCAAGAGTAAAACTAGTAGAGACAGTTGGGAGGCTACTGTTAGCATTCAAGTGAAAGATGATGGTGGCTTGGCCACGATGGTGGTGGTAGTAATGGAGGTGGAGAGAAGCAGACACATTTAAGACAGCTTTTGGAGGTAGAATTTCAGGGGGAAGGAGAGGTAAGAGAGAGGGAGATCTTAAGGATACTTCCTAGGCTTGAATAATTGTATGGATAGAGTCACTATTTTGTGTTGGGGGGAGACTGAGAGTACAGTTTTGAACATAGTAAACTTCAAATGCCTCTGAGATATTCAAGTGGAGCTGTCAAGTAGGTAGTTTGAAATACAGGCTTTGAGACCAGAGGAGATTCTGGGTTGGAGATACATATACTCTTACGGATGCATTAAAAAAAAAGCCAAGATATTGGACAAGATCACCGAGGGAAAAAGAGTACAGAGAGCTTTAGGGCCAAGGACAGTGACAGTAGCACTTGAAGTTTCAATGAGAAGAGGCTGCCAGCCAGGAAACCTGATAAAGAGGTGCCAGAGAAGTGAGAAGAAAACAAAAGAAGGGTGGTGTCCTAGAAGCCAAGAAGGAGGAAGTGGAAAACTGCTGAGGAGGTAGTAGTAAACTACTGAAGATAACTGAAAGTGCAAGCAACATGAGAACTAAATGGTCCATTTAATCTAGCATTAAAGAAGTCATTGGCAAGGGGAATTCTGGTGGAGAGGTTTGAATGGAAGCCACAGTGAATTGGGTAAGAGGCACATGAGAGATAAGGAAGCAGAGGTGGCAGATGCAGACTCTAGGGTTTGTGAATGGAATAGAGCAATTGGGCAATAACTGGAGGTGGGTTGTGAGGGTCAAGAAGGGTTTTCTCAAATATGCAGGTACTAGTGGATACATGTGCTGATGGGAATGAGCCAGCTGAGAGGAAGGAGAGGAACCCTCAGTGGGGAGAAGAGATGGTCAAAGGAGCAAAATAATAGAGAAAGTGGGGAAAGAAGACAAGATTTAGAGTAGCATCTTCAAACTCTTGTTCATGTACCCTTACAAAATAAATTTAAAAGAGTGCACCCTCCCACTCATTTTTAGTTGATACCTAAATTTTTTTGAAGTTTTAGATATTTATAAAGGGCCTGCTTTCTACCTATCATATGTTGTGTATTCTCTTTATTCATTTCTAAAATTCTTTTTACTTTTGATGTTTCATTTCAGATAATTTCTATTGCCATGCCTTCAACTTCACTAATCATTTTTCTGCAGTGTCTAAACTGTTGTTAATTCCATTCAGTGATTTTTTCATCCCAGACATTTTAGTTTTCATCTCTACAAGTTCAGTTTGGGTATTTAAAAAAAAAATCTCCCAAGTCTCTACTTAGCTACGTGAATATATGGAATACAGTTAAATTAACTGTTTTGATGTCCTTTTCTAATTCTCACATCAAGGGTCAGTTCTGGGTTAATGTCAGTATTTTCTGCTTCTTTGCATGACTGGTCAAATTTTTATTAGACCTCAGACATTGTGAATTTTACAGTTTTAGGTGCTGGCTATTTTTCTATTCCTGTAAATATTCTTGAGGTTTATTTTGGCATGCAGTTACTTTACTTAAAAACAGTTTGATCTCTTCAGGTCTTGCTTTTAACGTTTGTTAGGTGGAAATGAGCTGTGTTTAAACTAGTGCTAGTGAGTCCCCATTACCGAAGTAAGACCCTTCTGAAAACTCTAACCAAAGCTCCATAAATTATGAGGTTTGAGGTTTTCTAGTTTGGCTAATAGGAACAGGCACTGTGACTACTGGCTACTGTTCCATCTAATCATTTTGGGTTTTTCTTTCCTTGGTCTCAACGGTTTCCTCACAATTATATGATAAGTGGGGCTCTGCTGAATATTCAAGGGAGTGGGGGGACCTTTGCAGATTTCCAGAATTTTCTATGTTCTTTTCTTTCTATGTACCTAAATTTCCAGCTCTGTCCTGAGCACTTTAGCTACTTTGGTTGTCCCAAACTCTGAGTTACCTCCTCAGCTCAGGGAGTCTGCATGGCTCAGGTTTCCCTCCCTAAAATACGTCCTGGGGACTCTCTCAAGCAGTAAGCTGGGGCAATCATGGGGCTCACTTCATTTGTGTCTTGTCTTTCAGGGATCACGGTCCTTTGTTGCCTGATGTCCATTGTCTTGAAAAGTGTTGTTTCATTGATTTATTTCTGTTTGGCTGGTTGTTTCAGGTAGGAGAGTAAATCTGGTCCCAGCTACTCCATCTTGGTTGGAAGGGCAAGTTGTATATATACTTTAAATGCATTTTTGTTCAAACCATGGAGCTGCTGATTTCATTTTTGAAAAATGTCCACCCTATCTCACGTATCCTATTGACAAAGCTGGTCCTCTCTGTCAAACCCATCAGCCAGATCAGAATGACTTTCTATTAGAAAATCTGATTTTGTTTTCAACTCAAATAAATATGGTTAATATGCATAACATATCAACCTCTCACTTTTGAATTTGAATTCTTAAATGGAGAAGGCAGAGAACTGAGCTATAAGGCTACCACCTTTGAAATTACTCCTGAAAGCTCTTAGGCTTTGCTCTCTTAAGGACTTCCTCAAGCACAGAATCTAAAGTAGTTCTTCATTTTTTTTTTATATTGCAGAGCAAGGTGTCAGAGTAGTATTCAAAATGAAGGAGAGGGTCAGCTGGGAAAGAGGAGGCTGGAAAGGAGAACTAGTTGACCTAAGGCTTCTTCGTAGGCTCATCAATATGAAGGAACATATGAAGGAGGAAGCTCTGGAAACTGATTTCCTTAAAACTGTTTGTGTCCACCTACCTTCTAGAAAGTGCTCATGTGCCTATGGGAATGCAGGCCCTAGTCTGAAGACCTGTGATGCAAAGTGTGTGAAGCCATTAATGGAGTCATTACTGCTTCCTTCCTTGTAATAGAAAGGATGGGGGGAGAAGCAGGAGAAGGGGTAGGGAAGTTGGGGACTTGATGCCTTGAAGATGAGGACATTTCTATTTGATGGCTCCAGTTTCTTATGAAAAATGAGTGTTTCATCTACAGAAAGTTGGGGAACAGGGAAGTGGAGAGCATCAGATGTTTTCAGAAGGTAGGGAAAATATTAAATGGTCATTACAAAGAATGGAAACTAGTGACTAGAATGGAAACTAGATGGGCAGGGCTGGGGGTCCACTTGAGGTTGGTGGTCAAAAATTCAAATCTATATCATTCTGCCCAGCTGCAGGTGTTTCTTTAGTAATACTGAAGCTCTTGCCTGTGAATTTGGTAGAGTGCTAATCTTTTCTCTCTGTTGAGGTATAACATGAATAATCACACAGAGGCCTGATAATAATTAAAAGTTTATCAAGGTCCTTCTAGGGCTCTTCAGTACAGGGTGGCTTTGGATAGCCAACCATTTACATAGCACATAGTGACTTTCTTTTGCTTATCTTCCCAGTGAATTGAGTTACATTTTTTGGACCTAAAAACATAAACAGCTCCAAACCTTGAGTTACAGTCCTCCTTGTGAACAAGGGAAAGGAATGTCTGTTTTTCCTGTCTCCAAGAAAATGGGATCTTGACGTATGGCTTGGGGTACTAGAGAATTTTTCATTGCCCACATGTATTATCAAAGGCTGAGGTAGGGCCACCATGGAAGATCAGAAACTCTCCAGCTAACGGGTGGTTGTAAACCAACATATCCTCTTTCCTGATACCCCTCACCTGCCTCCCTATCCTGTAACACACTGGGAGAGGAATAGAATGAGTTGGAGGGGGCTGGGAAGTTTAGCTTATAGATCTCTTGTGAGATGTCTTTCAGAATCAGGCTCAAGCTGGGATATTGCCTAAATATCATGGTATGGGATATGCCACGTGCCAGTAAGATCTGATTCTGCCAGTCAAATCAATTTCTGTCTAACATTGTCACCAAACACCACAGCCATGGGAGAATGGATTTTCCTATAGGAACAAACTGTACCAAGTTACATTTTAAAAAGATACACCACATGTACTTATAAGTTCAAGGATCTGTGGCACAAATTAGAGCAATGACCTCAGTTCCCAAATGAACATTGATACAGTTCTATTTTAAAGTGTCTCAGTGTTAAGAAACCATTGCTTGAATTTTCCAGAGCAAATGTGAGGCTCTGACTGGTTTTCCCTGTCTCACAATATGCTTCTGAGCCTCTTTCCACGAGTGTTCAGAACCATACAGTTACTGTAACCACCTATGATAATAATAAAGTGAACAGATCTGCTAATACCCAAAGGAAATAGAACATGCTTTGAATCCTACTTTCCGAAGTTGGGACTAGAGAGGCAGGCTGGATTACCCTCTGATTTGGACTGTCTGCTGTTGGTTTGGGCCACTGTAGGTGTGACATGATGTTTTAGATCACCACTGGGTTCTCCTAGCTCTTGGGGCCTGCAGGTATAAAGAACAAATCCAGTCGGTTCCTCAGCTTCTCTGGCTCATCTGCCTTCCTGCAGGGCTATGTGGCCATGGCTTGCCAGAATGGGACCCAGAAATTCCCTCAGTTGTGCCTAAATCTCTGATGCCCACCCCACCCACCCTTCAAATAATGTAACATTTCAATTGTGTTCAGGCAAAGGTTTTGAAGCTCTGTCTCCAGACACCAATGTCTCCATTTGCAAGACACAAAAGAGGGTGTGGAGGAGTAGGTCCTTTTGGTCCAGGTCCCTGTTGCCCTCCTACAACCTGGGGCAGAGGAGCCTCGATGAGTTACCGACAAGCAACGAAGATGCTGGCCTCTCTTTTTGAGGCCAGACTTCTGATCATGCTCAGGAAGAAGGGGTCACATTGTCTTTGATTGTCCCAGATGAGACCAAGGCTCTCTGGCCCTTGCTGTGTAATAACAAGAGGACATGGTCATGGTGCAGAGAGGCCAGGACCCTGATGACCAGCCCTAGGCCAGAGAGGCTGAGTTCCACTTGGACATGAAGAGAGAGAGGTCCCAGCAGACTGCAGGGGGACAGGTCCAAGTTAGGTCCTAGTCACTGCTTCCCATTCCTGGTGTCAGGAGTCAAATGGGTTTGATTTACTTTTACCTTGCAAAAGAGCCACTGTGTCCTGTCATTCCTGCCCATTGTCTTCTGTCTCTTCAACAAGTCTTGCGTCTCATTTGTGTTTCTGCCCCACTTCTCAAGGGCTACTTGAGGTGGGTGATAGGACACCTTGACAATATAGCGGGAAAAAAGCACCCCCTGATTTGCCTCCAGCTCTGCCACACACTGGCTCTAGAAAAATCCTTTCCCCTCTGGGATACTCATCTATAAAACAGCCTGGATCAGCGGTTTTCACACCACATTCTGTACAGGTGCCAGGAGTTTGAGGGGCTCCCTGGGCCCCCTAAGAGGTGTAGAAAGGGAGGCTGAGTTGGCTCTGTACTCCCCCCACCCTGGCATTACTAGAATAGCTGCTTTTTATCTGTTTTGTATACTGTGTTTCCACACAAAGATTCTTTGAAGAAAGGGTCCTGAGGCAACAAAGTTTGAAAACCACTGGAATGGTTAAGGGATAGTTAAAGTCCCTTCTAGTCTGAGATACTTGGGACTTCAGAAACCCAGCTCAAGCTGTTCTTCCTCTAGGAAGTCTTCCTGGTTACCCAGTCCTGAGTATTTGAGTTCCAGCAATACAAATGGTGACAGGCATAGGGCCCTCAGCGTGCACTGTGCAGTACCATCCGTGAGCCACTGATGCCTGCAGGTATGTGTGAACTGTATCCCTAGCTGGATGGTGAGCTTCTTGAGGCAGATGTTCCATTTTCCTTCAATGACTCTGTCCCCTTGTAGTCCTTATGCAGAGTAGGTGTTGAGTAAACTTGATGCTTCCAGAGTCATGAGCTCACATGGGATAAACCCTTCCAGAAAGACTCTTTGCTTTGGGGAGGAGGAGTCAGCCCTTGGTCTGCTGAGTGGCCCCCAAGAGACCTGTCCTTATAAAGATGGGGACCCCTGCCTAGGGAACACACACTCCTAAAAAGGGCAGGCCTGAGCTCCTGCCTTAACTGAATTCTGCTTAACTTTTACTGCCCTTGGTGCCTCTCCTGGTAGGGGCTCTCCCTACACTGTGGCCTGGCAGATGCATGCCCCTACACCTAACCCTGGGAATCAGAGCAGCCAGGATGCCCCATGGCTGCTGGTAGGGGCCTCAGTTGGGTCCGGGGGAAGCCCAGGCTTAATGGGGAGGAGCTCTGGTTTGCTCACAGGGTAGCTCTCTCTGGAGATGGCAACCTAAAGAGGAGAGGGGCATTTACTCAGAGACACCTGCCAAGGCAGGTGGCAACAGCAAGGAGACAGGGGTGAAAAGATCAAGACAGTCAGAGGCCAGTGGCCTTGGGGCAGGAAGCCAGGAGGAACATGTGTCAAGAAGTGAGTCAGGAACCCTGTTCTGCCATTTACTAGCTATGTATGTGCCTTCGGATAAATCACTTGACCTTATGTAGTCTCAACATCTTTACCTGTAAACTGGAGATAAAGGACATGGCCAACTGCAGGCTGCCCCAGAGCAAAGTGGTGAGACCCAAGGGACACCATGGTTGCCCAAGTGTTCTGTAACCTAAAAAATGCAGGGATGTAGAGGATTCTTATTGTTTGTTAACAGGGGCGGCATCTCCCAATGCCAGAGTTGCTTCCTATGAGGGGCCATCCTGCAATTTGGAGATGCTCTGAAGCTGACCATCCCTTCTTCTCTTGCTTCACCCCCAAGCCTGGCATTGATGAATTTCTCATCTGCCTTGGAAGCATGAGGGGTTTGGGCATTCAGGACAGAGGCCCCAGCCCAATCCTGGCCTAGAGATGCTCCCCAAAGTAAAAGAAGTGTCTTGATGAAAGAGTCCCTGAAAGGTATGAGGACCAGGAGGCTACCGAGGTTCCCCAGGGCTCTTTCAGTTGTGAGGTATCCTGACAGGGTCTCAAGACACATGTCCCTTAGTCCCACTGAAATTCTTGCCATTTGGCCCCTCATACCTGGAGCTATATATCTGGCCTTCCCCCTTCCAGAGGGTGGGTCCTGGTTGGAGCTGTGGGGGCAAATGAGCCCTCAGCAGGTCACAAGGAGGGCTTGGTGTTTCCTGCCAAAGATCCTCCCCACTGGATCCTCCAGATAAGGGGAGTAAGCAGCAGTTCAGACCAGGATGGGAACATCTGGCAGCATTTCAAATCCACAACTGGAGGGTGAGACTGCTCCGTGCTGATGTGGGGAAGCACCATCAGGCTCCAGCCTGGTGCTGCCCCTGCCTTGTCATCCCTGACGGACTCTGTGCCTGGTCTGTCTTCCCGGGGCCTCCCTCAGCTACTGTAGCCTGAAGTGTGGGTGCTGGGCCTGCGCAGCCAAACGTCTGGCAGATCTGGCTGGCTGTTGGGCAGCACCACAGGGCTGCCATCCCCTGGTCCCCCACGGCCCTTCCAGGACAAGCTGCTCTGGTGGGAGGCGGGCAGTGATGGATCATACACGGTCTCCCTCAGTGCCAGCCACAGGGTGTCCCGCTTCCTGTTCAGCTGGCCACGCTCAGGTATTGTTTGCTCAGTTTTGTCCAGGTCCTCTGGGGAGGCACCCATGGAATCTGGTACACGGGCACTGGGTTCAGAGGTACTTAGGCAGGTCTCATCAGAGACACTGAGCCCCTCCAGGGTACTGGCTGAGGAGCAGAGGCAATCAGGAGGCTCCACAGCCTCGGGCTTGGGGGAGTGGTCTGTGGCTTTGGGTGAGGCCTGCCCGGGCTTGGCCTTCTGCCCTTGAGAGTCCTGCCTAGCTCTGGTGTTGGGGCTGGGGCCGGTGTGCTTATAGGGGGAGGAGGTCTGCAGGGCTGGGCACTGGCTGAAGACTGTCTGGTGGTCCAGAAACAGCTCTCTTGGGGAGGCAGGGGCCAATGGGGGCCGGGGGTAGCAGGGGCCATCGTGCAGCTGTAGGTCTTCAGAGAGCACAGAAGGCCGGTGGGACAGCTTGCTGGTGGCAGTGCTGGTATCAAAGCTGGGGCTCCGGCGCCGGGCCAGGGGCTGTAGCTCGTATTGTTCTGAGCAGGACACAAGAGCTCCTCCCACTGGCCCCGGTCGTGGGCAGCCTGCCTTCTCCTCACCAGGCCCTCCAGTTCCAGTGTCCCATGGCAGGTGGGCACAAGGCCAGAGGATCTGTCCACAGTTCTTCTCTGGTCCAAAGAAACAGCACAGAGATTGGAAGAAGAAGCTTGCAAAGCCACAGCTGACACACTTGACCATCATGAGGACGATGCCTAGCTTGCGATAGAGCAGCACTGTGGCAGGCAGCATGAGTACACCGGCTGCAAACAGGGCAGCAGCCCCCACTGCGGTGGCGCAGCTGGTCTGGCGAAGCGAGAAGGCCACGCGGCTCAGGCGGTCAGGATGTGGGCACAGGTGATAGGAGATGCAGTAGTTGACAGTGAAGTCTACAGAGAGGCCCACAGAGGCAGAGAGAAAGAGGACCTCGGCAGTGTTGAGCTGCCACTCGAGCAGAACCAGGAGCCCCACAGTGAGCAGTACGGTGCCTGCCACAGCTGCCACAGAGAACAGGCTAAGTGGAACATTCCAGGTTCCTAGCAGCAGTGTGGCAAAGGCCAGTGCCAGAGCCAGCGCCAACACCACAGCAGGCTCAGTGCTCAGGCTGCACTGCAGGCTGTACAGCTCCAGGCGGCTAGTGAACCAACCGTGGCGGAGGCCAGAAGGTGCTCTTCCCAGTTCTGCTGCCAGCCAGTGGCTGACCTCAGTGTAGAAGTGGTGGGCCTGGCTGTAGTCTGAACTGTACTGGAAGTTGGTCTGGAACTGCAGGACCAGTGCCACCAGGCTGCCCTGGGTATTGAACCGGGGTCCCAGGTCACTGGTGCTATGGGGGCCTTGCTCTACAGCCATCATCTTGAGGCAGTGCAGGAAAAGCTGGGGTGCCCAGGGGAAGTCAGAATGACCACAGCAGAGGCCAGGCCCCAGGCGGGCGCAACTGGGGCTCTGCATCCAGCGCTGGAGGGCCTCCATGAAGCATAGAGTGGGCCAGCCCTCTGGCTGGGTTCCAAAGAAGCTCTGATTCCGAGCTCCATGGCAGAGTGCCAAGAGCCAGCGCTGGGCATCAGGACCGCTGGCCGAGAAGGCAGGATCTCTCACCAGTGAGCTGTTGCTGCGGGGGTCCAGGGGGTCGCCAGTGTCTACAGGCAGGATGCCCCACACCAAAACCACAGGCATGTGACCGCCCTCACCCTCAGGCAGCCACTCAAACAGGAACTGCTGCCGGTACTCTGCGTCGAAGCGCTCGAAGGGGTGGCTAGGCCGGAAGACCTGGCCGCGGGGTGGGGACAGAGTGGGCAGCCGCAGGCGCGGGCTGACGCCGGCGATGTAGGCGCCCCCTGCCGCCAGCGCAGCGAACCAGCAGATCCATATGTAGCGGAACTTGATGACGCCACAGGGCAGTAGGCGCTGGAAGAGCAGACGCGAGGTACTGGCCACAGCCCTCCGAAGACCGCGGAGCCGCCGGTGCAGCGCCAGCGCTAGCCGCCGGGGGGCGCTGCCGTCCCACGGGCCCTGCGCCCGGGACGCACAGACGCGCGCCAGGTAGCGCTCGTGGAGCACAGCAGAGGAGGGCAGCCAGGCCAGCGTGAGCGCCAGGTGCGTCAGCACAGCAGTGCCCATGTAGAGGGCGAAGCAGCGCACAGCCGGGAGGCGGCTCAGGTAGCTGGCATAGAAGGCCACGCCCGTAGTGAGGCCTGAGACCAGCAGCAGGTAGCCAAAGTGGTGCATGGTGCGGCCCACACGCTGTGCCAGCCCCCCAGAGGGCAGCTGGCTCTTGCTGAGGCGCCATAGGTCGAAGAAGATGAGGGTATGGTTGACACAGACGCTGCTGAGCAGGACGAGGGCCGCCAGATTGATGAAAGGGAAGTAGGCCATGCGGAAGGCCACTCGGTAAAGAAAGAAGGCAACCAGCAGGGAGCCTAGCACCCCGAGCAGCACCATGAACGTCAGGAAGAGGGAGCGCAGATAGAGGGCAATGCTGAGGAAGATGGCAGCCAGGGCCAACAAGGGGTATACCGTATCCTGGGCCAGGTAGTGCCTCAGCAATTCTTGCTTGAGGCCCAGGTCCATGCCAGTGATGGATGTGTAGTTGTCAGAGAGCTCCCAGGGGGTGGCTAGGCGGTCCAGGTAGATGCCCATTAAGGAGGCACTCTTTGGGGTGGGCAGAAAGAGCAGGCTGTACTTGAGGGAGGGTACCTGGTAGTCAGCAGTCTGGGGACTCAGAAAGTCTCTGTCCAGCAGAAAGTGCAGGAGTTGGTAGACTGCACTGTTTTGGGAGCACTTGGTGGGGACCTGGGCACAGTTTGGGGCCTTGTTCTTCCCGGGTCCCAGACAAGAGGGCACCAGGGCACCACGGTGGTAGTAGAGGGCACAGACTCGCAGCAGGGCCAGGATGTGGGCTGCATCTGCTTGAGTAGTGTCCAGGCAAGAGGAGCGGTTGGAGAGCACGGCCACATAGTTGCCCAGGGACCAGCTAGGGCAACACTCGTTGGCAGCTGTACGCTGGCACAGAGCCCCAAAGCGGGTGTGGGAGCGGATCTGTATAGCACACACAGCAGGAGAGAACTCAGGGGCAGTGCAGGGGCTCTGGTTTCCCTGGTCCTATCCAAGGCCTTCTCACCCCCTTTCAGGCTGTAGGGCAATGGTGGGAGGTATCTTTTTTTTTTTTTTTTGCAAAAAATTGCCAATGTCGACTATATTTCAAGTTGTCATGGTGGGGTATTGGGAAAAGTTTTCAATTAGCAATAATCACGCCTCGGATAAACCTCATTGGCTACAATACTGCCACTGTGCAAAGCTATAGGAAGAGATTTCTTGACAGCCCAGCAGAACTGGCTGGCCTCAGAGCTGTCTTTGGTTCCTGGACCAGGTGCCAGCAGCTATGTCCTGACTCCATCAAAGAGGAGCCTCAGGGATGCTACCCAAGACCTCAGCCTGAGAGGTCCTGCCCTAAGGGTCCCTGCAGGTCACATACTCCAACTGCACTGCCTGAGCCAGGCATAGGAGTGGAAGTGGCGGCCACAGTTGCAACAGGCCAAGGGCCCAGGGAACTGACCTGGAAGCAAATGGTGGAAAAGGGGGGGCTAAAATGTTCTTGAATCAGAGGCACTGCCAAACCTTAACTTCCTACCTCTGTCCACTGGTCTGCTGAAACCCTCTTAGGGACAGGGTGTTTTCTTTTTCAGTTCTCATGGCTCCTTTTCTCTCCCACCTGCTGCTGACATCACAACAGCTGGTGTAGTTTAAGAGAGCCCTGGCCTGGGAATCAGAGGCCCTGCCCTGTTCTGCTGTTCTGCTACCAACTGGCTGTATGGCCTTGGACCTGAGGTCATGGTGATAATAGTAACATAAGAGATTACTATTGCCAGTCATTATGCTATATTTTTACAGATTCGGTCCTGTTGAATTGTCACAACACCCCTATGAGGAATGTACTATTATCATCTCCATTTTATATGTGCAAAGACATATATATAACTGAGGGGTTAAGAAATGTGTCTGAAGCTAGGGAGGGATTTGAGCTGGCCTTAAATTCAGGCATCCGACTCCAGAACACGTTTGCCACCAGTGTCTTCTGGTCCTTTGGACACCCCTGTGTGAAGTGAGTGGGTTGGGCCACTTAGTGGTGTTTACACCGTTTTTAGCAGCAAACCTTTCTGTAGATGTTATGGTGTAGGGTTGTCCATTTAGCACTGCTTGGGTTCATGGGGTTGGGAGCTTTGGGCTGGGGTCTCCTCAAGAGCTCTTGAGGCTCCTTTTCAGGACCTTTTAAAAATCCCCAGGCTCTGCATGGTCTTACTTCCAGAATTTGTCTTGGCTCTTTTGTGAACAGCTGACTCTTCTTTCCCCACCCCAACCTGGAGCCTCTCAGCAGGGTTGGAATAATTGTGTAAGGAGGGAATGCTCTGCCCCAGTCCACCCCAACCATCCTAGCTCAGCTGTACTTCCATGGGATCAGGTCCCTGATGTCCCTGGTTCCATCCCCCCCAGCCCCTGGCACCTCCGCAGTCAGCTCACCTGGTCCTGTTCCATGCGACACATGGAATGGATGGCATGCAGGTTCCACAGGCTGCCCGCTGAGGTGGACATGAACACCAGCTGTGCATAACTCTTCTCTGCAATACAGCCCCCAGAGGTCAGCCTTTGGCCCCAGACCCTGGGCCCACCAAAGGGAAGATGCTTACCCAGGGCCATATGAGATACAGATTCTCAGGAGCTTGAAACTTGTACCTGAATGCCTGACCCTGGGCCTGCATCCCTGCTCTTGTGCCCCATCCTCACCCAGCATGGCCCTACCTGGCTGGAGCACCTGAGACCTGCCTCATTCTCCTATCTGTAACTTCCTTTGGTTTGACTGTGACCAGCTGGCCTCCTTCCCTTTTTGTCTGCCTAAATTTGTTCTCCTGGGCCCTCCTATTTTAGTAGATGGGGTGGGGACCACCATTAAAGACAGGAATGGGTCAAGGTACAGCTTACCGGGGGGGCCACAGAAGAAGCTCTCCTTTCCTCCATCTTCCAGAGACTCCACCATCCTCCGAGGCCGGACCATGCTCTCCTGGGCTCTGCTCCAGGGTGTGGGGCTCAGAGTGGTGTGAGGGTTTGAGCTGAGGTAGAGAGAAAATCTGTGCCAGGCACCATCAAGGGGTGGGAGTTCACAGGAGACCAGATATCACTCCCCAGCGGGCCCAGCAAGCTCCTCCGACCTGCCTTTGGGGAGGTCACCCAGTGGCCCCTCTCTGGAGACCTTGCCCTTTCCTTTACTCCCCAAAACGTGGAAAGATGGGAATCCATTACCTGTTTGGCTCAAGGTCTGGGAAAAGAGAAAGCAGCTTCCTGGGGCCCGTGAGGGCTTGCAGTGCTCTCCAGACCACTAGCTTACGCCCAATGTCTGTATCCCGAGGCTCAAAGCCCTGCAGGACAAGGCAGAGAAGATTATGTAGGCAGGAGAGGAGGAATTAGTTCTCCATCACCCTGTTCTGACTCTCCCCTTTGGGTCCCTGAAGCAGGGAAGTCCAGCCCACCTGCCTGGATTGTTGGATGAGAATATCCCCTCTACACATCTCTCCAGCTCTCTCTGGGGGTAGAGAACCTACCACTGCCATCCCCACCCCCAGCTGGGCCTCTCCAGCTTTCTGCCCTAGACTGAGCTGAGGTGGCCAGGTGGGGGGGCCCTACTTCCACTTGGGCCCTTACCAGCAAGGGCTTGGAGAAGTCAGGCAGCTGGGTTCCCAACAGTCCAGCCAGAGTGCAGAGGAGGATGACAGCCAGACACAGCAGCAGCACAGCCACCGGCCACTCAGCAATCAGCTGGGAATAGCTGGGAAAGTAGAAGTGAACCCACGTGAATGGTGTTGGGTGTGGTAGCAGGGGGTGGGTGAGCTCAGGAGTTAACAAGAAAGGGTAGTGGGGCTAAACTGGGCACTAGCCTGGTCACTCCTAGGGGTCCAGAAAAGGTCTACACCTACCTCTTTGGCATCTGGAAGGTCTGTTCCTGCCTATGGAGGAGAAGAAAAGGGTTTGTCAGTGACCTCTTCTAGGGTGGGAGGTAGTGGTGTGGGAAAGAGGACAGGGGTATTAACAATCCTTCAGGCTTTCCCGTTCCCAAGCTCCAACCCTTCTTCCTTCATCCAGGGTGCCTTCTCCATCAGAGACAGGGGACATCCCAAGCTGCTTCCTAATGAGGGAGTCCAGAGGGATGGGGGAGGCTATCAGCCCCACTTTAAACCCTGTCCCACCTTCCAATGGCAGCTGGCAGGCTGCCGGAACCTTCCTTACCTGACGCTGACCACATGGTGCTGCACAGACAGCGGCTTCCAGGCCCCATCACGCTGTGAGGGGGCTGGGGAAGGGCTGAGGCTGGAGCCATGGGAGCACAGAGCTGCCCGGTCCCCAAGTCCTGGCAGGGAACTGTCCCCCCTGTATTCCTGTGGCGCCCGGGGATAGGTGAAGTGGGCAGGGGCCAAGGGGCTGGATGTGCCCACAGGCTGGAGGGTGGAAGTTGTTGCTGGGGGACCTGAAGAACTGTAAGGGTCTTCAAGGGGGCAGCTGTGGAAGGAACAGCTTCTCTCTGGGCTTGCTGCAGGGGCCACAGCCTTCCTCTGGGACCTAGGGAGAGAGGAGAGAGGAGGCAGAGGTGATTGTGCTGAGGGATGTGGTTGGGCCACCCCATGTTCAGCATTGGTCAGTAAGCTGAGAGAGGGAGGTGGGGGCTCTGTTACTAGTCCTGGGGGGAGAGATGAGGAGAGTTGGGGCTCTAGCTCTATATCCCAATCTATCTTTTGGGGTCCATTGTCTCATTCACTCATCTTGCCATGCACTCAGAAAACATTATTTGCAGTCTGCTGCATGCTGGACACTATGCTAGGCATTGAACATGCTTTTACATATATGATCTTATATATTCCTTACAAAAACCCTACCGGAGCAATACTTTCTTTTTCATAGATTTGAAAACTGAGGTTCAGTGAGACATGAAGAATGGGCCTTAAGCCTAGTTCTGATTTGCAGTCCTGTACTCTTTCTGCTTTAGTTGCCTGTTCATTCTCCTGTCAGACATTTCCTGAGCATCTGAGCAATCGACTTTGTACTTACCTGAGAGTCTTTGAACTGTCTTCTCTTTCTGCTTGGGATGCTCTTCCTCCAGATAGTTGCATGGCACTCACCCTTCTTGTAGTCTAGTCTCAGTCTGTTACCTCCTCAGAGAAGCCTTCCCTGACTACCCTTTCTAAAGAAACTCCTATCTGCTTTCTAGCCCCCTAACCTGCTTTATATTGCTTCAAAGTATTTGCCATCCTGGGCATTAGGTAGTTGTCATGCTTATTGCCTGACTCATATGGAATGTGTGCTCTGGGAAAATAGGGCCTGAGGCATTTATTTGTTCATCTCTATATCCTAGTGCCTTGAAAAGTGCCTTGTACTCAGTAGATGTACAGGGAATGTTTGCTGAATGAATATGGAATGCTAAACAGGCTACTAACAGTGGTGCTAGGTTGAATAAGGCCCAGTTCTTGTTGTCTAGGCACTTATAGAGGTGGGAGATGTTGCCAACAGTCCCACATGTTGAGTGCTGTGAGAGAGGAAGTCACCGAGGGCTGCAGAAACCTAGAGGAAGGCCCAACTTTGACAGTGATGGGGGTTCAGTAGAGTTTGGCAGAGGCAACCTCTGCCCTTCCACCATCCTTGGGCCATGGGGCAGAAGGTTTGCTTTGCAGGGGAGTGCACAATTGGGAGAGGGAGTTTGGACCGCCAAGGAAGAGTCAGCAATAGATTCCTCTTTTAAAGTTACTCATGAGGGCTGCACTCTGTGCATGGACCCAGCCCCACTCCTTGGGTGCACAGGGAGGTGGTGTCCCACCCCCGTGGATTGCCAGACCTAGGACAGAAGATGGCCACAGAACAGAGTGCCTAAGGGCCATGTGGGAGTTCCCAGAGGGGTTCTGGGTTGTGAAGCCTTAGCAGAGCCCTATCTCCTTCTCCCTATCTTCTTGGCTTACCTGGATTGCCAGAGCTTGCATAAGTCCCATTCCAGTCCTGCCTGCTGCATTGCTGAGGGGGCTGTGGGTCAGAGTTCCAGCCGTGGTGGCAAGTGGACATTGCCCACGAAGGCTGGGTTCACCCAGAGATCAAGTAGAGGACTGGAAAGAATAAGCAAGCTCTTCCTTTTCCTTCCAGAAGGATGCCTGGCAGGCATAGCAGTCTGGGACGGAATGATGCTCATGTTGAGAGTAAAATCGGGGAGGAGTGGAGGTAGGCTCCTGGCTTTATCATCCTTTAGCTCTGGGCCTTGAGAAAGACACACAGTTCTTGGAGCATTGACATCCTTGTCTGCTGAATGAGGTTATGATGACAATGCCCCCTGTAGGCTTTGGTATGGGAATTAACTGATATAACGTATGTAAGGTGCCTGGCATATGGAAAACACATTTGCTTTCCCTGTCCCTCCCCATACTCAGTGCTGCAGGGAGCATGGGATTTAAGAAATATACTTATGTTTACATTTGACCTCTTTAGACACCTCAGATAATATAACACCTTTCAGAATTTCTCACACCTTGAGAATCTTACTACATATATAATTATAAATACTTTCATTTTTGTAATCCAAAAGCTACATCAGAATTTGATCTCCTGATTTAAATCATTGATACTTTTTTTCTTACTAACTCAAAGTTCAGAAAAATAGGAATTTGACCAAAGCTGTTCTAAAGCAAAACCTCAGATGACCCCATAAAGTTAATGACAGAGCAACCAGTGTCCTGGCAGATAAAACACCTTATGGGAACATACCCATGGGCCAAAGGGAGATGGCTAAATGGCCTGGGTTTAAACATGTGTGTAAGTGTGGACATCTACATTTTTTTTGAGCTACTGCTACATCTTGGGCATTGTGCTTGTCTGGGTTGGATCCTGAAGACATGAGGATGACCCATTAGTCTTGGTCTTCCTCTTGATAGAAGAGCCTGCCCACCAGGGGTCAGGAGGGGAGGGTAGCTAGGCTGCCTATTCCAGCTGCCCATGGCCTTACAGCACTCACTGAGCACAGGGCTTATCCTAGGAGCCAGGCCCCCACTTGGAGTATCCATTTCTTTTTCATTAAAGGAAGCCAGCACTCTAGAGAGGGTGCTGGAGAATGGGAGCACTCTCCTTTAACCAGTTTGCCAAACCTCATAAGCCTACCCCCTTCCTTAGCTGGCTCCTGTTCAAGGGGGATTCTATCCTCTACGATTGGTTTGCTTCTACTGTGGTCTCCCTCGTCCCAGACCCTTTCAGCCCCTTCTGTTCCTCTCCAGGGACCTAGGATCATCTCCCAAATCTCAGCCCTATTGATTGTGTCCATGATTATCAGTGTGGCAGAATTTGAAACCCTCCACATTCTGACTGCTGTAGAACCCAGCCTTGCCTCAACCCTTCCAAGGACAAGAGCCTAACTCTTCTCAGAATAAAAGCTTTCTCCTGCCAGCACAGCTGTCCTGTTTTCAGGAGACCTAGTAATAATATTAGTTAAGCACCCCAGACCTTGCTTCCCTTGGGGGAGCACTTTCATTCTCCTCCTCTCAGTTCTATGGCTCTGACTGGGATGAACAACTTCCTGGGCTGTCTGTCTGGGTTCACTAGCCTGTGAGCCAAGTGATAGGAGTGGGCAGGCACAGGGGTGGAAAGTGGTGACGCAAGCCTCCTCAAGGGGCCACAGCCACAGCAGCCAGAGCCTGGCTGACAGGGCCCCAGACACAGAGCTCCCACTTGGCAAATGTGCATGTGCATGAACCATGCCCTCAGGCCTACAGACACAGCCATATGGACATCCTTGTGATCCCACAGGGTGTCCAGGGCAGATGGGGGAGCAGCTTATGCCAATAGGAAAATAAAAAAGTGATTTTAAAAACACAAAGATGAACTATTTCAAATCTTTCTGTAGTCAATGCATTAGTAAAGGACTCTGTACATATGTGTGCGCATGTGTGTGTATATGTATATATGTGTGCATGTGCATGTGTGAGCACCATCTTTATTCACTGTATGTCTATCTTCAGAGTGCTAGGAGCATATTTGTGCTTCTTGAACTGAACTGAGTCCCTTTGCCTGATTAGTGTTCAGGGTTTCTGGGAAAGTGCAAATCCGGGCCAGAGTCTCAGGGAGTTGCTGGAAGAGAGCAAGTGGTTCCTGTGCCCAAGAATGACCCCCATGTACAGAGGAAGTGAGCAAAAAAAAGGGGAAGATAGGGCTGAGTCTTGACAAAATATCCAAGACAGAAAGAACTTTTCAGTCACTTCTAGGGATGCTTCTGGCCCCAGACACCTGCTTTCCCCTGTCACTGCCCCTGCCCTGTCTATCTCTGGCTCTTTGGTGAGACCATAGCCCTAGGCAGCCCTCTGGTGCAGGTAACACATCCATCCTGGATCTCACCCCCTTAAAGAAAGCTCTGTGCCTTTCAGACTGAAAGGTGGCTAAATCTACCCAGGCTGATGTATTAACAGTAGAGGGAAAAAAAACATTTTTCTTCACTTGTGGGGTCTCCTCTTTGCTCTGAGTACAGAATGTACATTTTAACTGGGGCAGTCTGGAAACAATGTGTAGATCTCTGCTTTCTGCCCCCAAAGAATGCCTCTTATTTCAGTCCAGGCAGGAGAGAGAGGGAGTGTCGTGTTAGGGGAGGGACTCAGAGGGCAGCACATGAGGCCGGTAGAGAAATTGCGCCATATTGCTACCTGGTTGGGTTCATCCCTTGCACATATGGTGGAGAAAGGAGAGGAGAGGCATCAAATCCGGGTGCTAAGCGGGAAGGTGCTGCTTCTGTCACATCAGCCTGGGGCTCCTTCACGGACAGTACTGACTGTGGCCTGTCTCAAAGCCTGCTTGCCCTTGTCTCTGGCAAGTGCTGGCTGCTGCCACAGGCTGGGACTCCAGCCCACACGTGAGCAGCAGGCCATGCGGGGCAGACTGGAGACTGATGGTGATGGACAAAGACAGTCCCTGGTTTGGCAACCGAGTATCTGCCCTCCCCAGGACACACCTTGGCGAGCTCCCCGTCTACAACACACACCCTCGAACACACTGACACGCTGGAACCGGGACTGAGGTCGCTGTGGGCTTGGGGCTTATTGAGAAGAAGTAGGGGTAGGGCCTAGAGAAAGGAGCTTGGGAGCCCAGAGTAACGGGGGAACCCGCACCTTAGAGTTGGGCAAGAAGAGTGGGTGGGGCCGGGCCCCAGCTGTGGGGGCGATGGGGTTGACAGGAGGGGGTATCAGTGAGGAAGAAAACTGACCTGGCAGAGTGAGGGTGCGGCCAGGGGGCTGTGAGCGAGGAGCGATGGAAGGGGTTCTGGGAGGGGCTGGCCAGTGAGGGGAGACATGGCGGCTACTGGGGATACCCGGGGCGGATGCTGGGAAGGTCTGCGACGGGGGTCTGCGGAGAGGTCCGCCCTACCTGTCCGGGGAGCTGCCGTCTGGGGCCAAAGGCTCTCCCTCGGGCCGCTGCCTCCCCTCCTCCGGCTCCTGGCCGGGAGCCGGGTCGCCTCTGCGGCTGCCGCTACCACCGTCCATGCCCGTGGGCGGCGCCGCTGTCCGGGCGCTGGTGCTGAAGCGGTGGAGGCGGTGGTTGGGTTCCTGCGCATGCGTCAGTGCTGGAAGGACCGATCGCTGGGCGGGCCTACCGGAGCCCAGCCAATGGGTGTGGCACGGCGGGGCGGGGACAGAGGCTTCCCGCGGCGCCGCTGCCCTGCGCTGGAGGCCCGCTGTCTTGAGACCCGTGGGCTGGGGTTGTGGGCGAGTCTGCCCAGGCCATAGCTGTTAGGGAGTTCAGACATTTGGCTGTAGTCCGCATACCCTGTAGTCCTGGGGGCAACGGTCTTCCCGTAAGGGACCAGGAAGCTCGACCCGAGGCACCATGCAGAGTCTCAAACTTGATACTCAGACTCTGCCAGCCTGAAAGGCGGAAGAACTCCACGCCCACACTTCACTGCGTAGGACGCCAAGGGGTCGAGAGGGCTGGCAACTTTAGTTTCACATTTAAGCTCTGCTCACTCCTACCTTCCACCGCACACAGTGGGGCTAAGCACCTTTTCAAGTTGGGTCTTTCTTCTCGTGTCTAGACTTGGGTCTGCGCCTCTTAGACGTGGAGTCCTGATTCTGTTACTCAAGTGCGTTGGGGGCAGCGGGGGTGGAAGTGACGTGGGGGTGGGGAATGGGTGGAGAGAGGGGGAAGACAGATGCTCAGAGAATCCCCTTTTCTTATATCACCCCACTTCAGCCTGGGAGGTACCCAAAGCCACTCACTCCAGGGTACTTGCTGCCTCACCTGTCAGAGAATGGCTGTGAGAGAGGGGAGGTGTGGTGGATTATGGGCAGGCCTGGCTAGAGGGCTGTGGTAGCTCTGGAATAGATGGGGGCAATGTGAGAAGCCTGAGAGTTGGGGAGTGGAGAGGGACCCAGATGTGGGATTTCAATGGGCAGAAAAGGTTTCACAGAAAGCAGGCTGGCTGTATGTGCAGGGAGGTGCCTTGGCTGAAGAATCAGGCTGGGGAGAGCGAGTCAGAATCCAGGAGTGTTTGGAGTATAGCTATCCCTAAAATTGTGTGTAAATGCCATCCCTTACAAGGCACGTGTCAGTAGGGGATGGGAGTGGGAGAATCTAGGAGTGTAGAAGCAGCAGGCCTGCCTGAGTAGCTTACAGTTTTGGTCGGAGAGATAAAAGGTGAGCCCGTAAGTTGGTGCTGGGTAGTGTTCAGGTGCATGTGGTGGTTGATAATAAGCTGCAGAAATAGGAGAATGTGCAGAGAGGATCTCTCTCTTCCTAATGGGCTTTAGGGAAGGTTTATTTTATCTTGATGGTGGACCTTCACCTGGCTTGGAAGGAAGGTGTTCCTGACCTGGGGGGTGGGATGGGGTGGTGGTGGTAGGGAACTGTGCAAAGTTAAGGAGGCTAGAAAGTTCAATGTATTTTTCAGGGAATGGTGAAATATACATCTGGACAGTAGGAATTCTCTGAATTCTCCTGATTTGGAGTGAGGCATGCAAGATGGAACCTTGGAAGGTATACCAGGTCTGGGTGTAATATGATGGGGTAAGGTGACGAGGCTGCACTTGGAGCCCTTTGACAGGAGGAGGCAGAAGTGGAAAGGAGAGGAGGGGTAGCCTTATACAACCACATGATGTGGATATCACTGAGCCAACCTTCTGAGAATGCCTGGCTGGGTGCCCCATTTTCACAACTAGAGAACGCAGAGACTACTGGGCCCCTGAGCGCCAGGTTGGAAATGAAGGAAGACAGGCTCTTTTTTTTTAAAAGTATTATTGATATACAGTCTTACATTGGTTTCAAATATACAACACAGTAGTTCAACAGTTACCCATATTATTAAATTCTCACCCCCTCTAGTGCGGTCACTATTTATCAATGTAGTAAGATGTTACAGAATCATCAACTGATTTTCCATGCTGTACTACTGTCCCTGTGACCAACTTGTATTGGAATTGCAAATTATTGTGCCTCTTTATCCCCTTCCCCCTGTCCTCCCAACCCCTCCCTCTCAGTAACCACTAGTCCCTTCTCAGTGTTCATGAGCCTACTGCTATTTTGTTCCTTCTGTTTTGCTTTGTTTTTAAACCCCACCAATAAGTTAAATCATTTGGTATTTGTCTTTCTCTGCCAAGACAGGCTCTTTTTAAAAGTAAAACATGGCCTCCAGGAGGTTGTTTATTAGGAAGAAAAGATTCTGGTTTAGGGCAACCCACTCAGGCTCCCCATTCTTGGTTTCTGTTTCTTCTGCTTCCTCAGTGATGTGGAACAGGTGGGTGCCCACAGGACCCGGGGTGGCTCCCCCCAGGACAGAGCCCTGAGCCATGGACAGGAGGGTACCCACCGGGTCCTGGGGGGTGGCCTCCATGGCCAGGGGTGTGTGTTCCCCCATGTCAGTACCCCTGCAGAAAGCCAAGTGAATGATGGAGTCAGAGATCCAGGGCCAATCTTAACCAAGCTCAGCAACCGTATTCCTACCCTTCCCACCACCCTCATTGTAGAGGACTCAGGGTTTCTGGGTAGGAATAGGGCATCATGGTGGAGGGCTGGGAAGCAGGGACAGCATGTGACTACTCCTAGCCCTGGACCTTTTGCCTTGAAGCCAGAGCACTGAGCAGACATAAGGGGCAGAAGTTAGATTCATTGGTTTCCATTCTTTGAGCTGAGATATAGTCCCACTCCCTGGACCTTTGTTTATTTTATCTGCAACTAAAAAGCAGAATTATCTCATCTCCCTTCCCTTACACAGGAATCCTTGCAGAATGATTAAAGATTTTGTCATGCTAAGAACAGCAGGCTGTCTACTTAGAAGTGAGAGTGTGGGAGGCTACAGAGGAGCTCACTGAGGGCCAGGGGCAAGGAGGAGACAAGAGGCAGGGTCAGGGGAGATGCAGGAGCCAAGGGGGAGGAGGAGAAAGAGGAGGAGGAGGGCAGCTAGAAGGTTGAGGGAGACCAAAGATAGGAGGTGGCAAGGTGAGGACATGCATGTTCTCTGTATAGGTAGTGTATGTGTTTGTGTAGGCACAGGGGTATTGTGCTATATTAACATACATAAACATGTGCGTGTATGTGTACATAATATGCCTGCTGTGCTCACAAATACAGGCATATGAATGCACATGCATGGTTTTGTGTACATGACAATGGAGTGTGTTTGAGCCTGTGCTGTCCCTGAACAGGTACCAGACTCAGGAAACCAGGAAAAATATAAAGTAAAGTCAAGGTTTTACCATCTCAGCTACAAGAGGCCTGCAAAGAATGTGGTTTGACATTCTGTCTTGGCTGGAACCATTCCTGAGGCCCCAAGGCCAGAGGAATTCCTTGCTTCTTGCCACAGACCCGGGGAGGAGGAGAGAGTCACCACCTCACTTCTGGTGAGAGAGCACTGGGGCCCTGAGGCTCTGAGGGAGCAGGGCTGGTGCTATGCCCCTTCTCCAGGGGCTGGATAACTCCCAGTCTGCTTCTGCCTCCTAGGCCCAGGGTTGGGAAGAGGCAGACTCCAAGGGCTAGGCCTTCCCTGGGGCCGCATTAGAGCAGCCTGTGGCCCATAGAGACTCAGTGATGCCTGTAAACAGCCACTTCCCACCCTACCTGGCTCTCCTTCTGTGATACTTTTTGTGTAGGGCCAGTTCCGGGCCTGGGAGCTGGCTCTGCTGGTGGCAACTAATGTAGTGTGGGGGGAGGCAGGGAGGAAGACAGGCAGCCTCCCTCCTCTAACAGACAGCAGGTCATTGGAGGCCTGCAGTGTGGCAGGGTCTGGGAGCAAGCCAACCATCCAGGGAGGCTGTGGGGGTAGTCAGAAAAGCAGAGAAACAAGGAGCAGGTGGGGAAGCAGCAGGAGAGAGGCTGGGGCGGGGAGGGGCCGTGAGGAAAGGAGAGAGACAGATGGGAAAACAGGAGAGGGGCTGAGGAGAAGGCTGCAGGCGGCAGGCGGTGGGTGAGTGGGTGAGCACTGTGGTGCCCCCCACCCCAGGGGCTGGGGCCAGAGCCTGCTCCCTGCTCCTCATCTTGGGGAAGTCGTGGCTGCTCCTGGAGGGTCTAGGAAGGGGGCTGGAGGCCTGGTGGACATGGCAGTGGGCAAGGAAAAGGGGAAATGGCTGGGGAACTTTTGTACCTTTGGACCTGTGGGAGAGGAAGTAAGAAAAGGAGCTTTGGTCACTTTTCTGCAGTGAGAAACCTGTTCTCACCCTGGGGCTGATTTCACCTTCCTCCCCCTGCCCCCCACAGGGCTACTCAGACTTGGTCACTTGCTTGACTCTTACTCTCTCATTCATTCACTCAATGGCAATATACTGAAAGTCAATACAAAGTTCAGTTGTGCATCCCTGTTTGTTCAAGAGTGGGCTGAGTCCTCCTGGGTGGGGTGGGGCCAGTTAGGAAATGTGAGTTATTGTTCCAACTCTGTCAGCTCTCTACCCTCCCAACCTTGGCCAAACTCCAGCACCCCAAGGGAAGCGCTCTGCAGTGGCAAACCCTGATGCTTCTGCTTTCCCCTCCAGACAGATCCATCCTGTACACCCCCTCCCCTCCAAAGCCGCCTTTTTTCTTTGCTTAAGTCCTCCTGTTTGTTGGCTCTTGCTTATGACCTTCTGGTCCCAGATCTTAGCCTTTGCTCATGTCTCCTGCCACTTGGAAATCTGTCTTCCTTGACTCTCTGTTGCCTTGCTGTGGAAGCTGCTCAGATGGGACATCTTGCCTGCCCAGCTGTGGGTCCACTGGGCTTTCTGCAATGACCAGTCAGAGGGGCCCTGGACATTCTGAAGTGCTCTATTGGTGGGAATCAGATACTCAATATGATTTATGTTTGTTGAGGGCCAGGATGGTTTTTTTGTTCCTTTTGAGGGGAGACAATAGTACAGCTGTTAGGAGCTGAGTTCTGGGCTCCAGACCCAGCCACCCCTCCATGGCCTCACCCTGAGCATGACCCCTAATTTCCCTGGGCCTCATGTGTAGGGTGGGAGAAGCGTGTGCCTGTTTTACTCCTGAGGTTGAAGATCTAGTGAGATGGATGATGGGTAAGCATGTTTCTTAATCTATAAGTATTCCACAAAATACAAGGGATTGTTTTCATTTTGGAACCCTACCACCACCTTCACACAAACACAGGCTTAGCTTGCAGTAGATGCGGCTGACAGATTGCCCCTTACTTCACTACTGTCCTTCCTTCTTTCTTCATTTTTCTACCCCACAGCCTCCCAGCCACAGTACTTAACTGACTCCATCTTTTTGGGGCAAGCATAGGGAGTGACAAAAGGAACACCTGTAGAACAATAGGTAAAGTTTAATTTACTAAAATCTAAATTTTAATCCCTCCTTCTTCCCTCCCAGGGACATACACACACAGCCCTTTTAAGGAATAAAAGGGATAAAACTGCTCCTTCTGGCCTAGTTTGGTACCCAGTATGGAGCAAGGCACTGAGTAGGTGCCAGGAATGGGTGTTGAGTGGACACATGGTAGGTAGACAGAGACATGGAGGCATCATGCTCTGAACCCCACACCCTCATGCCCTCAGAACCACTCCACGGATTCACAGTCAAAGGCCCCAAGACCTTTGTCCCTATAAGAAGTGAGTGGAAAACCTTCCAGGGTTCTTAGCTGCTTGTTCCCGTCTCTTTCTGCCAGGATCTAAAGTTGGGATTTGAGCCAATTGGGCATTATCCAACAGGTGTGCTCTCATCCAATGGAATTGCTGAGGTGCCCTGGTGCCAAGACTGGCTTCATCTTACTTGGTGGTGGCACATTGTTCACAACCCCAGAATGGACCCAGTGTAGACATAGGACATGAATTTTTTGTGACTCACAAATTAGAATATAATATGAAAGGGCCAAATACTTGATGCCAGGCTCTCTGGTAATCATATGGTTGCTGAAATATAAGCACAAATGTTCACACACACACACACACACACACACACACACACACACACACACACACACACACACATCCCAAATACAATAGCCCCAGCCTCCTGCAAGACAGGCTCCCCGCACCTGGTGAGCCACCCATTTTTGTGGGCACCTACTTATACCACAAATGTTCAGCTGAGATCAGCCTCTGAGCTAGCTCATGGACTTTCCTGCTCCCTGATCCTTCCCCTTAGTGAGGTCTCAGCCTGGAAAAGATCCATGGGGCTGGGCTTGGGGGAGGGACTGGTAAAGAAAACTTAGGGCCAGTCAGGATCTGGTTTGGAAGAAGGAAGACAGTCCTTGGAAGAAAAACCAAATGATCTCATTTAAAAATGGGCAGAAGACCTGAATAGACATTTCTCCAAAGAAGACGTATAGATGGCCAACAGGCATATGAAAAGATGCTCAACATCTCTAATCATCAGGGAATGCAAGTCAAAACCACAGTGAGATTTCACCTCACCCCATTCATAATGGCTAGTACCGAAAAGATAAGAAGTAACAAGTGTTGGCCAGGATGTGGAGAAAAGGGAACCCTCATGCTCTCTTGGTGGGATTGCAAATTGTTGCAGCCACAGTGGAAAACAGTATGGAGGTTCCTCAAAAAATTAAAAATAGAATGACCATATGATCCAGCAGTTCCACTCCTGCGTATATAACCAAAGAAAGTGAAAATACTAACTGGGAAAGATGTATGCATTCCTGTGTTCATTGAAGCGTTATTTACAATAGCCAAGGCATGGAAGCAACCTAAGTGTCCATCAGTGGGTGTATGGATAAAGAAGATGTGGTGTGTATATAATGGAATATTATTCAGCCATAAAAAGAAGGAAATCTTGCCATTCATGACAACACAGATGGACCTAGAGGGCATTGTGCTAAGTGAGGGGCATTGTGCTAAGTAAAATAAATCTGAGAAAGACTAATACCATATGATCTCACATATATGTGGAATCTAAAAACAAAATCTAACCACCCCACCTCAGGTTATAGACACAGAGAACATATTGGTGATTTGGTGTGAGGGGTGAGGGGTAGGCAAAATGGCTGAAGGTGGTCAGAAGGTCCGAACTGTTATACACCTGAAATTAACATAAAGTTATATGATATTAAAGCTCAAAAAAAATAAGCCTTGGACTGTCCCCTTCAAGCCAAGGTGCTTGAGGGACAGGAGTTGGTGGCTCTGAAGTGAATTAATACAGTCCCTTTAACCCTCAGGAAAACCCCTTTTCCTGGTATGGCAGAGGCTATAAATTCAGTAACTCAAGTAGAGACTGGAAGCCCAGGAGTGGGGGCAGGGCAGGTGGACAGGCAATATGCAGATACACAGACACACGTGCTTACAGTCCCACGTCACGCTCATGAGAGACAGACCAACATAGACACACTCCACCCACACACAGAGACACAGAGGCACAGATACCAATTTGGTACACAGACACATACCCAGGGAGACCATGACCACACCCACCCACAACACACTCCCAGAGAGCCTCTCCTGTCCCTTGCCCACAGCCAGAAAAGATAGACCCTTACCAGAGGGTGCCAAGCAGGGACTACTGAGGAAGTCTGAGGCTGTGGCCTCAGGTGTGTTTTATAGGGGAGGGAAGGGCTAGGTTGGGTCAGGTGTGATGGGAGGATTATGGGCAGAGGGTGTGGGAGAATGAGGGGGTATGATTATCTGGGCAAAGAGTAGCTGGAAGCAGGTGTGTGGTGGGGGGGGGCGGTATCTAGATGTCATAGAACTTAGGCAGGAGTCCCAAACCCTGATGAGGCTGTTCAGCACCCAGGTGCCAGCTCTAAACACTTGTGGAGCACCTACTGAATGCCAGGCCATGAAGTGCTTCACACTGTTTAGTTAACCCACCAATGCCTACAGAATGGTAGGATTTTCACCTGCTTCCACGGGTGGAGGAGGAAATAGTGACCCTAGTGGGTGAGCCTGTGGGATCTTTGCCTTGGACACCAAATTCCAGGCTCTAGTTCTCAAGTGTGCTGCCCCAGCCCTGGGAGCCAGAGTGCGGGTGGAAATCAAGCCAGAAAAGGGGACTCGAGGGATGGAATGCAGACAAGTGGGAAGGGGGCTTAGGGTTTTGAAGTCCAGGTTGCTCTGCACTCTGCAAGCCCCTGTAGTCTGATTCCCACTAACCTCTTTGACCTCTGCTGTGCCAAAACCCTTTTCTCTGTGTGCTCTGGTCACACTGGCCTCCCTGTGTCCCCTGCAGACAGACCAGGGTCCCCTATTACAAGCTCCTTTCTTCTAATGTGTCTTGCCCCCACTGGACTGTCTGCCCACCTTTGTATTCCCAGGGACTGGCCATTAGCAGTTCTCCTCGCACCTAGCTGGTGCTCAATAAATATCTGGTGAGTGAATAAAAGGTTGGAGTGTAGTTATTGTTGGTAATAATAGAAATGCTATATAATATTGTCGGAAAACAACAGATATGGCCTCCATTTCTGTGGTTTATATTTTGGGTTTATCTTTTTCTCTTTTTTACATGTTTTTGGAATTTAATTTTTTCTGGAAAAAGGAGGAGCATTTCTTCCATGGTCGCAATTGCCTGGCTGGCCTGAGATCATGCCTCCCACCTATGGGCTCATAGTGCTGGGCAAAACTGAGGCCAGCTAAGACTCACATGTCAACCAGGCCCCTCAGTTGGCCCCTGTTTGAATCAAAGAGAACAAGAATGAGGTGACATCAAAAGTTTGCAAGAGAAGGCAGGGAAGTGAAAACAGCCACAGGTGTCAGGTTTCCCTGTAAAGAGCCTGGAGGAAGTAGCTGCCCCTGAACTGCTCATTTTGAACTGTACCTGAGTTAAGCTCATTTTGAAAAAGTAACATACCTGAGAGAAATGAAAACATCGTCACAAAGGTTTATATTTGAATGTTCCTGGTAGCCTTGTTTGGCATAGCTAAGAATTGGGAACTTCTCAAATGTCCATCTATAGGGGAATGAATAAGCAAATTGTGGTTCCTACAGTTAAGAAATACCACTCAACAATAAAAAGGGATGAACTATGGATACATGCTGACATGGGAGTCTCGAAATAATTATACTGAGCAAAGGAAGCAAGACATAAGGAATGCATATTGTATAATTCTGTCTATAAAATTTTAGAATTTTTTGAAATTCTAGAAAACATGAACTGATAATGACAGAGATCAGTGGCTGCCTGGGGACAGCAGGGTGGGAGTAGGGAGGGTTTCATGGAGTATTCACATGGCAAAACTCATCGAACTGCATGATCCCTGCACTTTGGAGTATGTTGATTTGGGTTCATTTAGAGCTGTGAAAACAGAAACAACATAACCACAATTGACACGATTTGAAAAATTATGCAAAGGAAAAAGAGTGAGTCTCCCTTTATATCCATGGTGGGCAGGAAAGGAGAGTGTATCTGTGTGTCAGGTTCTTTTACAGTATCACATATATTGGCTCTTGGAGGTAGGTATTATCTTCTCTTTTACAGATTCAAAAAAGTCAGGATTCAGAGAAGTTAAGAATTGCCTGAGGTCACTCAGGCAGCCCCATTTCCACATTGTCTCTCCTTTCAGGAATGTTCTGAAAAATTTCAGCCTGCTTTGGTAACATTATGGGCAGAGGACTTTGGTTCATGAGGAGGTGGGGAATCATGCATCCACCGTGCACACATTTGCTGCAGCCTCCAGGGAGCCAGGGCACAGAGGGTGGAGGGCCAAGGGAGTTTACAAAGGTGAGATGCCTGCAGTGAGCCTGGCATGACCTGCGTTCACCCATGTCTGTCTTTACCAGCCCTCCAAGCCCGCCTCTTCCAGAAATCCTCCTTTTCCCCATCGGGGATCCTGAAGATGTGATCTCCCCACCTCCATATCCAGCCTTTGGCAGGAAGCTGAAAGAAGATGCCTATGTCTTCAAGGACCCCCAAGGGGGAAAGTGGGGCTGCAGGGCTGGGGTGTGCAGTGGGACCCAGTGCCCTGGCCTTGAGGTTCTGCTCTCACTCTCTGTGCAGTCAGGGTCTGATAGTGATGCCAGAAGGCAGGATGCCTCGTGGCCTCCCAATCCCAGTTGGCAGAGCCAGCCAGGCCCCTGCTCCTGGGCTGCCCTGTGGTGAGGGGAGAGAGGCAGGACAGTTAGGCAACCTTACCTGGTTTGGGTGGACAAGTTTTTCACAGTGAGAGGGCAAAGATGGCTGGCCCTGGGCATGGGCTGGAGAGAGAGCTGCAGGGCGGGAGCAAGAGGCTCAGTGATCCAGGGCAGGTGCAGTGGAGAAGCGCCAGCCTACCACACGACGCCTGGCCAGGTCATGACCCTGATCTTCAAAGAGAAGCTAATGACACCTGCCTGGGCTAATTCACAGATTTCAAAGCTTGCCAAAATCAAATCACATCACGCCTGTGAGGGCTTTGGCAGTGTTAGATCTAAGTGTGAGGTTTTAGAGTTTAGCACTGATGACCTGTTTGTTTCCTGGCCTCCTCACTCGTTCCCTTGCCCACATTGGGATCATTCTGGGGGATGGGCCACATCACTGAGCATTTCACAGACAGGCTCCTGAGAGGTTCCCTCCCTGCCCCAGCCTCTTGCAATACCCTCTCTCCCCCTAAGGCGACCAAACATCCAGATTTGCAGAGGACTGAGGGGTGTTCCAGATGCAGGACCTGCAGTGGATGGGGTCGGTTCCAGGCAAGTCCCAGTCCCGAGACAGCTGGCCACCCTACTTCCCTGTCCACCCCCAGACTGCTTCATCTTTCCTTGGTCATGTGTCCCTGGCTGTCCTCTCCCCTGGAGGCTGGCAAGGGGCGTGCACCCTCCGCCCTTCCAAAGGCCCTTCCCTCTTCTCAGCTGATGACCAGCTTTCACCAATCCCTCCATCTTCTGTTGGGCTTGTCCTTCTCACCCTGCAAAACTGCCAGACCTTTTCCTCCCCCCTAGACGGTGTGACACCACCATACCTCACCCGCACAAAAGGCCCCTGTGATGAGCTTCCAGCGAGGGAGGACCTGTCTGTCCCATGCCAGCCTTCCAGCCGCCTGCCCAGAGGAAGGAGCAGCAAGCAGGCAAGCCCCGCCTGCTCCCCACGTTCAAGAGGGTCCTCTACGCTGCCTTGGCCCCTCCCCTTCCCACTGTGCCCACCCCTGGCCACGCTGATGCTCTGAGGCCTCCTGAGGCTCCCCTGCTCACCCTCTGCCCGGCAGACCTCTCCCTCCAGGGTCTTGAAACAGCCTCCTGCTGTGTGCTGTCTCCAGTCTCACCGGCTGACCCATGCTGGCTGCTGCAGCATGGCCACCTAACCCCCGGCGTGGCTGCCTCAGTGACAGCTATAAAACCTTCAGTGAGTCAGATGCCCTTCTGCACTTTACCCCCTCAGTCTACTCTTCAGGGACCTCACTGGATTACCTTCTTAATCTAATGTTCTCTTGCTGCTAAATGCCACCACCACTTGCCATGATACATTCACAGAATGCCCTCACTGCTACCTCCTTACCACGGCTTGCTCATCCCCTTGAGGCTCATCTCATGCAGAACCCCTCGGCTGGTCTGAGCTGTGCGCCTTGGCCCCAGGCTAACGCAGCATGGTTTGGGCAAGTGCCTCTGCCGCCGGGCCTGGGTCTTCACCTCCTGGCCATTGTTGCCTCGGCCAGGGGAAGCCACAGTGGCTGCCCTGCTAATGTAAGCCAGCCCTGGCAGGGGCATCCCTCAGCCTCTGGTTGCAGGCAGCTCTGGGCTAGGGGCCTGGGGGCGGGGGTCCTGGGAAAACCCTTGAGTCACCTTTGCACCCTCTGTGGAGAAAGCCCTAAGCAAGGAAGACATCAGGGGTTCTGTTACACACTGGAGTTCACCTAGTGCTGGGCCTGGGTGTGCTCTGGAGTGGAGAATGGAGAAGTGGGGCCCCAGCCTTCCTTCTGCCTCCTGATGCTTCAGAGTGTTTTGGCCCCACCCTGCTCTGGCATGTGTGTTCTTGGGAGAGGCAGGGCCAGGCTGTTCCTGGCAGCTGGTGCCTGCCTGGGGCTGGTCCCTCTGGCCCTACTGCATGTACTTTGAGTCCTCCCCAGCTAGGTCCAGGCCTAGCCTGACCTGAGAGGCCTGCACATAGACCTCTAGTCAGTAGGAGTCAGGGCAGCAGTTTCTTGAGCCAGGAATGGCTGTGGTGGAGAGTAATCAAGAATGGGTTTGAGGGAAAGAAACACTGTGCTTTAAGCCATTCTCTTGCCCCTTCCCATCTGTAAGGCCACCTTCTAAGTGGCTGAGCTCTTATGCAATCCAGCCTCTTCCTCAACACTTATTCACCCACCCAGAACTGGCAAGGGGCACCAGTGACCTCTAAGGGCTCAGCCCTAGCCAACAAGAACAGTTCCTGGGCAGTGGGATGTGAGCCTGGGGATGGGCCCAGTGGGACCCAGGGGCAGGTGGAGCACAGGGACTGCTTCCAGGAGCACTGGTGCTAATGGAGAGGTATGGCAGCTCTGAAGCATGGGGCTTCAGAAGGGACAAGCATGGGGAGGGGAGCAGTCAAGGAAGACTCCCTGGAGGGGGTGTCAGGAACCTGCCCTTGCAAGATTTGCTGGGCAGGAGTTAACAGGGAGGCACAGAGAGGATGCTGAGGGGGTACCTCAGGATCTTCACCACCAGGTCACAAATGGTCCCCTTGCCCCAAAAGTCTGCAATGTGTTTAGGCCCCAGCAGACTGGTGGGAGGTAGTCTTTGGGCCCCTCAAAGGATGCTGTGCTGGGAACATCCAGAAGGGGGGCTATTACAGTTACCTGAGGCAAGAAGAAAACTATTTTGAGCTTTACTCTAGGTCACACATTGTTCCAGATAAGGATGTTACCGTGGTATTTCCTATCAACTGCCAATGACTCAGTGAAGTAGGCCCACCTCATTTTACAGATGAGGACCAGAGAGATAAGGGGCTTACCTAAAGTCATACAGCCAGTGAAGGGTGAAGTTAATTGGAATCCACCATCCCACTCTGCTTCATTTTATGACAAGGTTGAAAAAGGGCAAGGGCCTGAGTACTTATATTTTATTCAACCCTTAGCATGAGCAGCTATTCTGGAAATAGTGAATGAGGTCTGAGTAGTGCAGGCCACATGCGCCTCTGCCAGGTCTGTGTCCCCAGTCTCAGTTTGCGGGCCTGGGGTTCTTTCCTCACCTGGGGTCCTCCCTCTTTTTCCCCCCACCTCAGTGAGGATCCCCACACTTGCAGGCATCTTGTCCAAAGGGTTGCTTTTGGTCTGTGTACCATGGATATGAATACTGTCCAAATATGGTCCACCCCAGGTGTGGGGCTATGGACCCAGCTGGCAGCCACCTGAGGTGGGGGACCAGCCAGGGAAGGGACATGACCTGGACCCGTGGCCGAGGTGTGGAGACAATGGGCCCAACCCCTGGGGGACAGAAGGCGGCACAGAGTGGAGTCTCAGTGGAAACAGCATTACTGTTGGGCAGCCAGGGAAAAGAGTGCCAGGCAGGGAGACAGGCACCCTGCCTCCCAGTCTCATCTGTGTCCCAATCAGGCTGCATAGCCCAAATGGTGTTACCTCTCTGGGCCTCCCCATCAATAAAATAATGCTTCCACAACTGCATAGCTTCTCTCTTCTGGTGGAGTTGGGAGGTGAAGATTACAGAGATTTGAGCGAGAGGAGCTGGGGAGCAGGAGGGGAAAGGGGGAAGAGCTCCCCACGCCCACCCCGCTACCAGGCTTTGTAAGTCTGCTGCCCTCTGGTGGTGGCATGCAGTAACAGAGATATGCTCTCACCAGGAAGATCATGCTGCTCATCTCCCTACCCCAGCCCCCAGAGAGGGAAGGGCGATTCAACTTAAGGGTCTTTATCACCCACCGCCTCCCTCCTGCTGTGTGCATCCTGGGTGAGAGAAAGGCACCACCTATGCAAAGGACACCTACATCTGTGCACAGGATAGTACTGGTTTTTCACCCATGTATTCATTCTGCAAATGCTGAGGAAGAGTCTGTGGTTTGAGAGCGCATTATGCCATGCCCTGGGAATCTAGAGTTGCTTGGCACACCACTCCTGCCCTCAGAGGGCCTCTGGCCAGTGGAGGAGCAGACAGGCAAACCACAGACTCTGGGGAAAATAGGAGAGTGTGGGGGCTGCTCTGAGGTGTGACATATTGTGTAACACTTGGGAAGCACATGGCTAGCCACTGTAGGGACCTGTCTGAGTGTTTGTTGCTTTGCTCTGGGCACGTGGGCCTCCAGCCTGATGGGCGGGGAGGCTCTGCCACTAGGTTAAGGGAATCTCTCCTTGCAAGCCTTTCTGGAAGAGCTGGGTCACCCGCTCTACCGGATGGCTAGATTTCTACCTGTGCCTCCTGCTGCTCTGTGCTACTGTCTTGACCCCACCTTGGCTGGGAATAGGAGCAAGGGGGACAGGCAGGCCTTGCCTTGCCCCTGCAGCCTCCTCTATCTACTCCCCTTCTCCCCAGACTTGGTTTGGGAGCCTGGGTTCCAAAGATGAGAGAGAACAATAGGTCTCAACTGCCTCTCCTTGTTGCAGGCTGGTGCTTTGTGGGACCTCCCAGCTCCAACACCATGGTGTGGGGCAGGTGAAGGGAAGCTTGACTGCCACCCCACCAGGCCCCTGCCCCTGGCATTCAAAGGCCAGGCTGGAACTTAGCAGCCTGTGTGAGGTATCACGTGGAGAAGGTGGGAAGAAGACTGAGTGTGTGTGAGAGAGAGGTGCAGGGCGAGGAGCCTGGGTGCGTCACAGTTGCTGAGAAAGTAGATGAGTCTGACTCAGTGGGAACATCCGGCAGGAAAGGCACAGAGAACGCAGTGGCATTTCCAAGTAGGATGGGAACTCTGGGGCCGCAGAGATCGGGTGTGGGGTCAGGGATGCTGTGCAAAGGCCTGGCCAGGAAAGAGGCTGTGTGATGGGGAGGGGAGGGCAGACAGAAAGGGGTAGTTCAAGGAGAGCAGAGATTGGACCTCTGGCTGCCTGGGCTGGTCTAGGGAGGAGACAGCGGCCAGCAGGACTTTCTGCTCTAGAGACAGACAAGTCATGGCATGGGATTAGGGAAACAGGCCGGGTCAATTAGGGATGTGGGGAACGAAGGGACATCTGACATGTCCCTTAGGGTCTGAGGTCAGGGTGCTGTAACCCCCAGCACTCCTAATACAGAGACCATTCCTCCTCCCAACATTCCCAAGCCCCAGGTTGGCCCTCAGAGTGGGACTGACAGACGAGCTGCTCCTCTGGGCAGAGGGACCAGTTTCAGCCGTACTGGGAAGATTTGGTGAGAGACTTCCCTGAGAAAGGCTACCTCTTTTTGCAAGGTTGGAGAAGCTGAAAGGGCCGTCCTTGGACAGCAGGGATGGGAAGGGCCCAGAGTTAATATCCCAAGTAGGGAAGGCAGTTGGCCAGCTCTGAGCTGTGGTGGCAGAGGCCCTGCAGGAAGGCCCAGCTCCCCACACCAAGGGGAGACTCCAATAGCTGAGACTTTCAGGAATGGCTGTACTTTCAAATACAGGGAAGACAGTGTTCAACCTAAAGGAATGAATAACTAATGGTGTAATTTTAGGTATGCAGTAGTATTTAGTGGCCTAGGGGAGTTGAGTTTCTTGATCCCTTGGAATTACTTAAACCAGTGCTGTTGATGACAATGAGAGGAGGCTCATTCCAGGTGGGGGCCTCAGACCAGGGAACCTGCTGGGCTGGGCTTCATCCTGTAGGCCATTCTCTATAAATGAGATGGACAGAGGTCTATGTTGGCTGCCCATCTGTCTGCAAGCAGGCCCAGGCTTTGGGGAAGGCAGGGCCTGGGACAGCCAAGACCCCTGTGTGGCCCAACCTGTCAGGGAGATGTTCCTGCCAGTCTGCCTAGGGACACCAGGGCAGAGCAGGGAGAGGTGCTGGGCAGGGCCAGCTGGCTGCTGGTGCCCTGATCCTCACCCTCTGAGAGTGGATGGGGGGGGAGGGGGGTGGATACGGCATTCCTGGCTAGGAGCCCAGAGGAGTCTTTTGTAATCACAACATGATCTCGTGTGCTGAGCAGTAAAGCAGGCAGGGAAAGGCCGGCAGAGGCCCGGCTCCGGCAGCTCCGGCTTCCCTTCTACTCTGGCTCGCTTGGTGCTGCTCTGGAATTCTCTTGGTGCCCGCCATTGCCATGCACTTGGCTGTGAGTGGCACCTTGTTTTTGGTGGGGGTGGGGGGCTTTTTGGTGCTGGGAGGGGGCTGGGACAGGAGGCAGCCATATTCTGGGGGCAGCTGGGGACAGCTGGGCCTGGGAAGAAGAGGGCTATACCTAGGCGGGCAGGGGGCTGGGCAGGGGCATTGGCTGTAACTGACACCCTGCAGCCAGACAGGGAGAGACCTGGGGATCTCTGTGCAGAGGCATGGCTTGCTCAGGGGAGTGACCCAGTTGGGCCTGCCCACAGAACTGGCTCTCTCCTGACCCAACTACCAGCAGCTCATGGCCTGGAGAGGCTGGGCCCATGGGAGCAGCCCTTTTCCACAGGCTGGGCACAGGGCTGGGGAGTGGGGTCCAAGGCCTAGGAGCCCAGGAAAAAGCAGGGGCCTCTCTTTTTACTGTGGTTCTGGGTCTGGGAGCCAAACGGCTCTCCCCTCAACCTCCTGAATCCCCTGGCAATTTCCCAGTCACAGCAGGTTCCTCTGCCAGAGCCATTTATAACTCCCATTCCAGCCTCTGCTCAGCAGTGGAGCTCCCTGGAGAGCTGGGGGAGGGGCAGCCCACTGCTGGGTGGGAGGCCCTGCCCTGAGCCCCTGAGGAGGCAGCAGGCTGGGCAGACAAGCCTTGGAGCCCTCCGTGTGCCATCTCCCCTTGTGGCCCTAGCCCTGGGCCTGGGGTCTGCTCCTTGGGTGGTGGAATATGGCTGGCCAGGCAGATGTGCAAGTTGGAGAACTGGTAAGAATGGGCCCAGCAGTCAGGAGCTTCGCCCCCGGCCCTCTGCAGGGGCTTTACGGGACCGAGTCACCCATGAGCAGGCAGGAAGAGAAGGATGCAGAGCTGGACCGGAGGATAGTTGCTCTTCGCAAGAAGAACCAGGCCTTACTACGCAGGTACCAGGTGAGTGGGCTGTGATGGGGGCTAGGAGGACTGCATGGGTTGGCACTCCTGTCTGGCTGCAGACCCCTGCATGGCAGTCTCTGGGCCTGGGGCCCCAGTTATGGTGGGTAGGGTCCATCTCAGAGGCTCTGTGAGGGCCTTGGGGCTTCCGTGATGACTCTGCCCCCTGGTGTCCTGCCGCCATCTCTCTGTGTAGGCCTGTCGGTGTCTGTCTCTTGAATCTGGGGGGCCATGGCTTGTGCTGACCTGGGACCCTCCCACAGGAGATCCAAGAAGACCGTCGGCAGGCGGAGCTGGGAGGCATGGCTGTGAGCACACAGGAACTCCTCCAACCCGATGGCCTCACTGTCACCATCAGCCAGGCTCCTGGCGTAAGGCCCAGCAGGGAGACAGGGTGGGGCGGCAAGGCGGTGGAAGGCTAGCCGTGCCAGAGGAGGACAGCTGCCCCTGCCCCTCTTCCTCTCACACTTACAGTTCTTGGGACCACCCTCCAGCTCCCGACCTCATGCAGTGCAGGCCCCTGCTGAGAGGCCACCGGCATGGGGCCTTTTCCAGCCCCACAGCTCTGTACCTATGCCCCAAAGCACTGCCGGCTCCTAAGCCCCAAGCCCCAGGGGGACAGAGAAGTGGGGCCAAGTGCCAGGAACAATGTCTGAGGGACAAAGCCCCATTGTCTGCTGGATTTCCCAGCTCAGAGATGACGGGCCGCTGTGGCATCTCGGGTCACTGTGTGGCCCAAGGCCCTGGATAACCTAACACCACTGGCATGTGAATGTACCATGGAGTCACCTACTCTGTGGGTATTCCAGGGAGGATGGGGGCTGGAACCCAGCCTAGGGAACCACCGAAAGGGCCCAGCCTCTAATTCCTGCCCAGCGCTGCCCACGTGACCTGAGGGCATGGCAACCTCCTTCTGCAGGAGAAGCGGGTGGTCAGCCAGAACTGGACAAGGTGTGCCCTTGGACCTGGAGCAGCCAATGAGATGCTTGAGGATGAGGCGGCTGAGGACCACACGGGTACTTTCTGCTTGGGGGAACGGGTGGAGCTGGCCGTGACCATGGAAAACAAAGCTGAGGTGAGCAGGGTCAGTGGGGAAACTCAGAGCCAGTGGGGGTGGCCTCTTCCTCCCCAGCTCTGCCTCGTTCCTATCTTCATCTTCCCCAGGCCAAGCGGATTGTAAGTGAGAAGCCTGCCAGAGCAAGGAACCAGGGGGCTGAAGGATCACCTGGAGGGGGCTTGGGCCGGAGCTCTTCTGTGCAAATGCCTGGCACCTCAGACTCTACACAGAAGGTGCATCTTCAAGAGGGGATGGGGGCATGGATGTGGTGGTCCCTACTGGGGAGAGACAGAGGAGCTGAGTCACATATGTTCCCCATCTATGTCCCCCATCCCCTACACAGCCCAGGCAGCACCCATCCCTTCTTCCTTGCTCTGGCCAGTCTCCACATTGGGTGGGCCTTGCAGTGAGAGTCAGGGTAAGCTAGAGGTGTGCTCCAGCCCCTTACTTTACCTGTATCGCTGGGCGGAAGTGGGTGGAGCCCTTGCTGTGGGCCTGGAGGGTGTAAGGGACTGGCCATGTGCCAGGTGTGACCTCTAGGTGGCAGCAGTCCCTAGTCCTGGCTGTTCCTCACAGCTGCTGGGTGCCTCTCCATCCTGGGCCAGTCCACACACTCCTCCTGCAACAACCCTGTGGATAGGTGCTATTATTACCCCCATTTTACAGATGACGAAATGTTACAGAGAGGTTAAGTAACTTGCCCCAAAGATGCAACTACCAATTCGATGGAAACCGTGCCTATGGCAAACTGCATGTTAGAGATGGAACAGATCTAAGTTTTAGATGGGGACGTCGAAACCCTGAGAGAGGAAGGGGTTAGTAGACTTTGGATTTCCATTCCAAACCCAGGGCTTTTTCTGCTTCTTCCCCTTAGTGCTGAGTGTCTTTTCCTTGCAGGGAACTTGTGAGCCCCAGCGTCCAGGCTCAGTCCCAGGCTCAGCTCTCTGCTGGCCAGCTGGGAGGCCCCAGGTGATGGGCTGGGACTATGCCCAGTGGAAGCAGGAGCGGGAGCAGATCGACCTGGCCCGCCTCGCCCGGCACAGAGATGCACAGGGTGACTGGCGCCGTCCATGGGACCTGGACAAGGCCAAGCCCATGTGGGTGGCAGTGCTGGACAGCTTGTTGGGATGACATGTTTGGGTGTGGCTAGCTGTGGGTGCTCTTGGGAGGGCTGTGAGGATCTGCCTGGGCCTTCTGATCACGCCTTGAGCTCAGGGCTCTGTGTGGGCACTGGGTCGCCGTCTTTCAGGGGCCCACTGTTTCCCTGCTGCCTTCAGTTCTGGGGTGGGGGCTGGGGAAGGCAGTGTGGTTCTTGCTGCAGCCTCTGTTCTCCTTGCACCAGCAGCCCGATTCCCTCTCTCTGTCTCCACAGGCAACAGGATACTGGCAAGCCTCAGGAAGAGGGCTCAGCCAGGGTGGGCACTACCAGGGGTGAGTCCACATGCACCTTATCCCCTTCCCCTCCTTGACTTTTTTTTTCTCTTGTCCTCCTCTTCCTCTTTCCTCTGTTTCTTGGCTGACTGCTTATTTTCAGAGCTCGAAGGTAGCATGGAGTAATATCTGCCTTCCTCTCCCTATCACAGAAGGGCACCCTTCCCACCCATCAGACCCACAGCTCCTGCCCCAGAAGGTGTTACTTGCTCATGGATGAAAGCTCTAGTTTCCCTGCCCCTTAACTCTTACGAATTGAGCTCTGAGTTGCTGGCCCCCTTATTTTTGCACATGGGGAAACCGGCTGGGGAGGCTTGGCCAGTCACCCAGCCGGGAGTGGCAAAACAAGCATAGGGACCCAGGTCTCCTGATCCCAAGACCAGGGCTCTTCCTGGGAGCCAGAAGACCCACAACTGGACCAAGAAAAGGACCAACAGCTTCCTGGTCTGGGAAGAGCTGGTGTTTCTGCTTTGGACCCTTTGTTACCCTACCCTTTCCCATTTCCTGTGCCCACTTAGGTCCCAGAAGCTACCGGAAGATCCCGCCCTCACCAATGTCCCCTGATGGCAAAGGTGAGTTGGGAGAGGAGGAGGAGCAGGATCCCATGAGCTGGTGAAGGGTTTGGGCTGCTTTGGCTATCTTCGTCCTTGATTTGTGGACCATCTCTTGAAGGTGGTACTGTGCGAGGTGGACCAGCCAGCAGACCCTCTGTGGTGCCAGCTACACATAGCAAAGCCCGGGGGATGGAGAGGCTGACTGGCAGGGCCCGCAGGTAACAGGTGGCAGGGGGTAAAATCAAGGGGTACATCTGGGCTTCTGATTTCCTGGATCTTCCTTGCCTCTGGAAAGTTAGGACTGGCACTGGTCCAGGTGGCTGCTCCAGTCCCTGGGGCCTCTGCCCCCTGGCTGACTGCTGCCTGGCGGCAGGTTAATGAGATGTGGGGAGAGGCTCTCAGCAAAGGCAGCACGGCAAGAGCTTGGTGCTCAGGGAGGCAGGCGGTAATTACCGCAGTTATCTTCCCCTGGGAAGTCAGGCATGCCTTTCCCAGGCAGCGCAGGCAGGGACATGCCTGGAGTCCCCACAGAACTCAAAGTGCTACAGGCTTGGACATAAACAGCAGCTGGGGATGTTGGATGGGGCTAAGGTGGGTGGTGTTCAGAGGAAATGGTTGGATTTGGAAAGCAAGGTCAGGCTGAAAGGGCAGCATCCTGGAGTCTGCTTCTTGCTCTGATGTGCCTCTGAGACCTTTGGACTCTAGCTGCTTCTTGGGGAACATGGGCCTTCTGTTACAGAGTGGACGGTGTGAAGTGGGGTGGGTGGGAGTAGCGCCTGCTGTGTGCTATGTTTCTACAGGTGGGAAATGAAGGAAGACAAGGAGCTGGAGAGCCAGAAGGTGGGTACTTGGACATAGGATGGGGCAGGCTATGGAAATGAACCCTGAATTCGCCAGCCAACAGAGCCAATTATTTGTTTCAGGGAAGCCAAAGTAATAGAAAGACTCTGAGCAAGGAGGAACATGCACAGAAGCAGAGCAGGATGGAGCCTGGCAGACCCAGCAACCAGCAAGTAGCCCCAGCATCTCCAGAGGGGCCAAAAGGGGAGTCAGGAGCTTCACCAGCCAGTCTGGTCCCTGGCTGTCCACAGAACAATGACTTGGTTCCCCTCGACCTCTCACTAGGAAGGGCCAGTAGTCCTGGGCCTGGGGAGAGAGTGTGTGTGCTCAGTACAGGGCCTGAGCCCCGGGAAAGCCCTGTGTCCTGGCCAGACGGTTCCAAGCAGCCCCTGGGATGGAACAACCCCCAGGATGGGCCAGAAGTCCAGACTTGCTCTGAGCCACAAAGAGGAAAAGGGCCCCTAGAGCCCAGAGAAGACAGGTCTGGCAAGACTGGGGCCCAGCAGGGCCTGGCACCACGAGGCAGGGCCCCCAGAGGAAGCAGCCAAAGGGCAAGGGCCACAGGAGGCATGAGGAACAAGACAGAGCATCCTGGCCCTGCAGGAAGATGCTGAGCAAAGCTCCTGGGAGCAGAGGGGCAGACTGGGGAGAGGAAGAGGAGGGAAAGCAGACAAGAGTCTGCTGTGTTCTGGGCAGACACCTACCTGGTTGCTGGTGTTTGTGGCAGACTGGCTGTGCAGTTTGGCAGCCTCTCCAGTGGAGTGACACTGTTAGGGCAAGGACTGTTCTTCTCTGCACCTCACATGCACCTCCCACATACACGCGTGCTTTCACCTGAAGGTACAGCTCCTGCTATCTTCCTGCACTACACCTGGTCTCTGGGGCTGGCGAGCCCTATCCTGGGCCTGCTGCTGCCCAGGCCACAGGCTGCCCCACCCTGGCAAGAGCGCACGGCTTGGAAGCACTCAACACGTGGCTCGCCAGGCCTCCCTCTCCAGCTGGCAGCTGCCAGCTCCTCAGGTGCAGGCAGCCTCAGCAGCTGGCATGGCCAGTCCAGGCCTGGGCCCTTTCCCATGCCCCTGTCTGCATCCAGGTGACTCACAGCTCCAGACTCAGAGGATGGCTAAACCAGGGGAATTTTGGCAATCAGCCAGCAGTCCTTTGCTTTTCCAGAAGAGGAGACTGAGGCCGAGAGAAATGGAGGCCACAGCTGTCAGGGACTGAACAGGGCTCAGGTCTCATCTGAAAAAGGGAGGGTCCCTGGAAAGGCCTCCTCTCTGGAAGGGGGAGGTTGGGTGGGCAGGGGACAGCCTCCTCACCCCACAGTAGGGTGAGAGAGCCCACTTTCAGGGACCCTCCTCCACACTCAGGTCAGACCTCAGGTGTACCCTGAACTGGGGCAAGGGGGCAGCCCTGCAGCTCGGGGTTGTTTCCTGCCATCTTCTACTTCCTCTGTCCCAGCACCTTCTTGCACCATGGTCATGCAAAAGTGAGGACTCAAACGGGGACTCAAGAGACTGAGAAATAGCAACTCCAGCTAAGTGCATCAGGACTTGTCTTTCCTGTTTCCCTCCCCTGAGGCCCACGGCTGGTGAATTATCTGGTGAATTATCCAGACTCTGCACAAGCTGTGGCTTCCTCTCAATTCAACAAACATTTCCTGAGCACCCACTACCCGCAATGCAGCCAGTGGGCGATAGTGACTCTGCCAGCAGGAGGGAGGGAAGTCATCCGGCAGATCCAGGATGCACAGCAGGAGCCATTATTGGCTGTAGGTGCCCGGCAGGAGCTGGGAATGGTAACAGGAGCCCACAGGGAGCCATCCCACCTCTGCTGGCAAAGCAAGGGCTCCTCCCTTTCTCATCGTGTCTGCCCTCTGCTCCCAAGCCCTTGTCTGGATCTACACCCACGGCCCCTGCTGCTCCCCTCCTCTCTGCTGAGGGTCTCAGGCCTCACCAGGCCCTCTAGGTTCCCTAGGGAGTGTCCAGATCATCCCCAGGATGTCTTCATTGTCAAAATGAGGCCTAAATTGGGGCCAGTGTGTGTTTCAGCCTGTTTCCTCACTGGCTTTCTCTCCACCCTCCACCCCCTATATTCAGGAAACATAAGGAGGGGGGTGTCTTTTTAGCAGATGTTGTTTAGAGCAGTGCCTTTCACACGTTAAGATGCAGAGTAATGAATATTTTAATTCAGTAAGTCTGGGGTGGGCCTGGGAATTTGCATTATCAATAGGCTCCAGGTGATACCTATGCTGCTGGTTCCTGGACCAGAATATATGGATGGCTAGGGTAAAAGATAGACTTTAGGCTCTAAGGGCTGGTTGCTGTCTCTGTAGGGGATGGGGGAGGGCTGCCCCATGCAGGGTGGGAGCTTTTTGGCTTCAGAGCTGGGTGGGAAGCCAGACACCTGGGAAGATATTTGAGAGGCCAGTGAGTGGGTGTTGCCACTGTCCCGTAGTGGGGAGAAGGACGCTGATTGGGAATGGGATGGGATGAAGGGGAGGAAGACATTGGTGTAAGGTTGACCACAGGAATTTTGGACAGGCTTGAGAATATTCCAATGCTTATGGGAAGAAGGTCCCTGAGACACATGAATAGGCATGGGTGAAAGAGTTCAAGCCTGTTTTCCTCCTGCCTTCCATGCATATATACAGGACATCATAGCATGGTACTGGCCCTGGAACCCGTGGCTCCCAAAGGATGGAGCTGGGGTAGTGCAGGTTCAGGCAGAGCCCTTGAATTCAGACGTCTCCAAAAATAATTGTGATCAAGAATTTGAATTCTGAGATTCACAAACTGCTCCCCAATCCTGAGTGCTGCCAAATGTACAGATGTGCCTTCATTAAAGGGTGTATGGCAAGGCATGTTTGACTATGGGGATGGGGATGTAGAATTTGGGCAGAGCTCTAGGTCAGCCCTCACAATGGGACCTAAACAGGAGAGAAAGCTGGCCAGAAGGGCTGGAGAAATTAGGCTTCTCTCCCTGAGGTGACATCTAGAAGGGCATTAGGAGAAAGGATGTCATAGGGGTCCCTAGGGATTGGAGAGAATGGAGGCTGGCATAGGACATCTTCATTGTAGGAAGATTGAATGCAAGACAAGTTATCACTGAGCTTTTCTCAAAAAAAGGGGAGCCCTTCTTCAGAATAAGGGATTCAGCAGCTATGGTGGCCACCTTCCTGCTCTAGGATGGAATCAGCTGTGATGCAGGAGGGATGCCCACAAACCTGGTGGTCGTGGAAGGCTTGGAAGATCCCCAGGTCTCTTCCTGGCTCCTTTATTTAAAGGCCTGGCTGGCAGCCTGTGCTTGGATGCTCTTCTCCTCACCAATTAGTAGACTAGACGACTCCTCAAAGGTGCGAAGTCCTTCAGGAGACGTGGCTCTCAGGAATCCAAGCACAGAGCTGGAAGAACTGAGAAGGGAGGGTAGACAGCATGGTAGGGAGCCAGTAGAGGGATGACAGCTTTACCTAAGGCCTCAAAACAAGACGGGCGGAAGAGGTGGAAGACATCTCTGCCCTGGACCCACACCACCTTGCAGAGGGGAGAGGCAGGCCACATACCACAAGGGAGGAGTGTTTTTGATGACAGGCAGCATAGTAGAGTGGAACAGACATGGGTCTTGGAATCTGGTAGACTGAAAATGAATCCTAGGTCAGCCACCTGCTAGCTGGGTGAACTTGGTCAATTTTAACCTCTAAAAGTCTGTTTTCTCATCTGTAAAACAAGGCTAGTAGTACCTACCCTGAAGGGTTGTTGAGAAAATTAAAGAGTATGCAAAATATACCTGGCACACAGCAGGCAATCAGCAAATATATATATTTGTTGAATAAATGAAGTAGCTATTTGGCGTGATATGTCTACACTGTTTTCTATCTTTTCCTTTATCTTCTTTTCTAGACTCATCTTCACTGGGGTCAACAGGCTTCTAGAGAAACAAAGCTTGGTACCCAGCCTTCCAGGACCGTGGGCTTCTTTTATTCCCCTTGGGTAATCTAGTGCAGAGACCCTCCTCTTACAGGGGCATCTTTGCCTTCACCTGTGCTGCACCCCAAGGCTGTCCACCGCATTTCCCGACTTTGCATGAGCTCTCACAACTCAGTGGCTCCTCTTTCCTTCTGTTTACATCAGGAGTAATCTTGTGAACTCCCACCAGTTTTTGCTTCTTTAATATTTTCCCCAGAAACAAACTCCCTGTGAATTGGCTCCAGGCCTTCCCAAGTTAAGTCTTTTCATCCAACAGAGCAGCATGACTGTATTTTCTTATACTCAAGGGACAAGTAGTTGGGGATCCCTGGAGACAAGGGGCTCCCCAGCTATCAAAGAAGGCACAAGTTTGGAAGGTTTTGACCACCAGTCAACTCTGCCCCAATCCTGTCCTCAGGGACAGGAATAGTTGGACAGGATGGTTACTAGCCTCCAAACACAACAAAGGAAATGGCAAAAATCCCCATACGGCCTTATCTTCTTTCTTCTGGACTAAGCCAGTGGGGGCAAGGGAATAGAAGAAACTAAGGCTCTCACTTCTTCCTCGAGTCACTTATCAGTGCCCACAGACTCCGGCGAGCCTCTTTGTGAGTGAGGGCTGTCAAGGCTTACGAGGAAAGGCTGACACAGGGTGACCACAACCTTGCTGTGGGAAGACCCTGCAGCTGGACAGGCAGTGAGAAGAGCCTGTGTAAAGCAGACCGAGGCTGCTCTCAAGTCTGCTGGCCTACGTCACAGCCGCTCATTAAGCATCCACTTGACGCTGGGGGAGTGAAATAGCACAGACCTGGCACCAGAAAGAACAAATGTGGCACCCACTGCTCCTTTTAAGGACTGGCTCGAGGAGCAGCAGGCCCCAGGGCAGGAGGTGAGGCAAACACATCAGTACCTTTGTGGGAGGGGGAGGAAAAGGGAGGGCTCTTTCCAGGGCACGTTCTCTGGCAAATGTCAAAAAGAATAAAAAATGTAATCAGCGTTGCCTCTCGCCAAGCAGGGTATTTGTCTTCAACCAAGAAAGAGGGTGAAAAGGCATCTTGATAACCATCTGTCAAAACAGGAATACCCTAAGTTAGAGAATCAGAGGGAAAAGAAAACATGGCGCTTCTGATAAGTTCCCAGGTGACGCTGATGCAATGGTCTGGGCACTGGTATGTTTCCTACCTGCCCCTTCACATTTCCTTCCATGAATTTTTGCCCAAAGGGACAGACATTTCCTTGAAAATATATTACCTCATGTATATGCACTGTACTTTTATTGCCAGGATCCCTAAGCCCTGTCACATCTATGACCTTCATTTGCTCTCATGAATACCATTTGTGCTGGAGGAAAGAGAGGGGTCAAGGGCCATAACCAGTGCCATTGCTGAGTCCACAGATTTCCTGTTTTCCAGTTCAGGGGTCCATCCCAAGAACACACTGTCTCCCCAGCCCAGGTCCTCATGATGCTGTGAGCAGCTGATGGCTCATAGACTGCCTGATGCAACTCAGCACTGCTAGACCACCAGCAGGGAGAAGAAGGGGCAGGTGGCCTCCCAGACGCAAAGTCAGGGGAGACTCAACTCAGGACTCTGAACATAGAGGTAAAAGAGAGAGGTATATTTAAAAGGAAATGCTTGTTAATCAGCACAATTTCTTTTCTGAACAAGTTGGTTTTGGGACTTTTGAGGCTCACTTCACACACTGTAAGTACGATTTAGTTCTTGAATTAATGTTAGTGGTTTATGGAAAATATTCTAAGGAATGTTAGAATCTTATTGCTGCTTAACTGACAAACTAGCGTAAAAGTCAGATTATTGAAGAAAACAGGGCAATAGTAAGGGTAGATTCTTGTTGGCTTGAGGGGAAGAACTGTGTAGTACTTTCCTGGTCCCTTAGCAGTAGCCTAATATTGTTTATAGAATTGAATGGGGCACAGAGAAACTGGTTTGGCCTGGATGCTTCTTATTGATAGGTGGCTCACATGCATGGTGTACACTGGGAGCCATGGCTGTTTCTGCACGTAGGATGGAGAGCCTGGTAGAGTCTGGGTGGGTGGTTAACATGGTTTTGTTTTTGTATTTTTTTTAATTAGGTACTAAAGGGAACAAAGAGTGTAACACAGATTTTCTGGCAGCAGAATCCCACAAGCTATGTCAGCAAGTAAAACAGATGTGACCAAAAAACTGTTGATAGAGCAGGTATTTTTATAGCTCAACCTTAAGCCATAAGACTAGAACAAAGGAGACAAAGAATGGGTCACACATTCCATGCTGCCTCCTCTAAGCAGCACATGGAATATAGCTGTGGGCTTCTGGAGCCTGGAGAGAACAGACAGGTCAAGACTAAGTCCTTCAACTTGGAAATAAAGACGTGCAGCCAGAGCAGATGTGATCTGCAGGGGTCCCCCAGCCGTCCACTCCCTTGAGCCAGATTATGGGCTGGGGATTTGGGTACGCAAGTGGATTATGATAATGACACCACAATGACACTAGGGCCAATTTTATCCAATATCCCCCAGTGATCAACCAACTCAGAGTACCTACTACTGTGTGCCAGGCACTGAGCTTAGTGCTGGTTCTGTGAAATGAGCACAGCCATTGTGGTCTCTCCCACCACTGAGGGAGACAAAAAAAAAGAAAGTATAGCTATGGCCCTTTTGTTGTTGCATTGCAATTCCAGAAATACCTCCATTCTCTGCAGACAGGAAGGGGAGGACAATACTACCCCTTTTAAGTAACTGTGGTGGCCCTACAGCTTGGGACCTGACCTTTCAGTTCCCTTAAAGAAACATGTAGAAACAAGTAGATGCTCTCCATTCAGCATTTCAAAACAGGATATAAATAATACTAAACCAAAAGAACATACTATCTTAGAATTCCCTGGTGAAAACTGCAAAACAAGGTAGATGGAAAAGCTAACAAAGCTGGGGTCTCAGACCATGTAGAAATCTAGAGCTGTTAGATAGAAAAGTGTTTCTTATGCTTGAAACATCAGAAAACACCACTTTGTACCTCAGCATCATGGGAAGAAAGAAATAACAAATGCAGTTTAAACGGCTTAGCAAACTCCTTACCCTTCACCCTCCCAAACTTCAGTTTGAAAGATGATTCTCTCTTTTTTCAAACTCATGCTGTCAGGGAATAAACACACAAATAACTTCTAGTATACTCAAGACACCTAAAAATGACCTTAGCAGTCCAGGTGCAAAGTAGTTGAAGGAATCTCTTTGTATAGACCTCTCCTTCCTGGCTCAAACCTGATGGACAGATGCTTTTTTAAAATTTTATTTGAAGCCTGATGGACAGTTTTGCAATTACTTTCTAACCCTTGAAAATAAAGCTATTACACCTCCACCACTCTGCACGCCCGGGTCCCTGCTTTCATTGGCCAGCAGGTTCCTGCTGCACACACTGCTGTTATGTACCCAATGTGTGAAGCCATGTGCAGCTGCAGAAGCCACATGTCACCTTCTACAGAAAGAAGGGCCTGAAGAACCTCAGAAACTTACCAAGCCCTCTCACTGAAAGCCATTGTGTAGGCTGAAGAGGGAAATAAAAGAAGGGCGGATTTTTTCCATGTTCCCTGCAGCCAACAAGGTGATGTAAAAATCACAGCAGCCACCCCCAACAGCTCTGAAGAAGTACAGGCCTCAGGGGGCCCCACCAACACTGGCTTCTCACTCCTGTTTGTACTGGGCAGCATTGTCTAGTAATGAGCTGAGCTCAGCGGCAGGTCATGTATTGTGCAGCATAACTAATCCCTTATATTTGTGCTTTTCACCCACATGTCTTTTATTGTTTGCTTTATGGGGAGGAAAAGCCTCACCTTTGAAGCAACCTACATCTCCTCTTAGCTGTTTGGCTCTTTCACCTCCTCCACTGTAGACAAAGCTCTGACCAACAACTGCTGGTATATCCCTGTAGCACTTCTTGAGCTACCTAGGGGCCAGTGGTTTAAAGGGGAGAACAGCGATGCTCAATCTTTGTAATAATTCTTATTATGCATGCTTACTGTTGTTCCCTTACCTTCCTCAGCTACGGGAGTCCTTTAAAAGCATGACTGTTTTCAACCTTTTTAAGGTTGGCTAAAGGTGGCTAAACTAGATTTCACTGTTCTTCCGACTCCATGATTGTTTCCTGATTAAGATGGATTCCTGCCACCCTTCACTAATCAATTAAAAAAAAAAGCCTTAGGCACAGAGAGCATGGGGCAATTGCTTTTTCCTCCTACCCCTATTCATTACCGCCCATCTACCACATCTCAGGTCATTTCTTCTTCCAACTTTTTTCTACTTTTCCCCCAAGAAGTGCAAAAAGAGAAACCGTCAACTTACACAGGCTTAAGTAGAGTTCTCAGAATGTATTTTTGTTCACCTGAAAAATAAAACTTTTAAAAAATATACAGGACTTTTTGAGTACAGGTATATCTTGAATGGCTGAATTATAAATAATGTCTCTGGTCATGTTCACAGCTAGAGCTGGAGCTAATGTCCCAATTCCAGTGAAGGCTTTAAGGAGTCAGGAGGCCAGCAGCTGGACCTATGAGTGGTCTCTCTAGACTCTCTGATCCATCCCAATGTGGATTAAACAGTCCAGAATGCAGGGGGTCAGGACAGGGACAGGGATTGGACTCCCAGATGGTCTCCTGCAAGTTCAAAGGATTCTTGTAATAAGATATCAATTTACAAATTATTAAAATATAGGACTAAAAATTCACACAATAAATATAAATCACAGGCTATTATCCAAGTTATAAAGTGGCATTTTATGTTTCTTTCCCCCAGGCCCCCACCAAAATTTTAAAAAGCCTCAAAGGCTTCCTAATGACCAAAGTCAAGTCAGCTGCTCAGAAATCTCCATCCAAGACACCTTGGGGGTGCTACCAGCCTGCCCCTAGGCTAGGACAGCTCAGCTGCCATTATCTTGCCTACAACAGGATGTGGCTTAAAACAAGGCTGTTGTCCTGTAAACTTGGATCAGAGTAACTAGAATACAGGCCAGAAAACTGCAGAGACAGTTTCAGGACTCAGGTGGGTAAGTTTTTGTCTTTTTTTTTTTTTAAGTGCCTCATTTCCCAAAAAGGAAAAATGAAGGGGCTTGATATCTTCTCACTATCCACACTTGACAGCCTAAAAGTAAGTGGCAGAAGGAAATGGAATCCAAACTGAGGATATGAAATTCTTGTTGCCCGAGAACTGTATGTATGTAATTTCCCTTGATGTTTCCAACTCAATAAAAATACTGGCTGCACACAAGTAGGGTTTATCAGGAGAGGTAAGACAAGCCTACTTAACCTTCCCACGGCTGACCTATTAACTGGCTATCAAAGCACAATCCTGAGTTTGAAGCCCACCTTTTAGTCTTTCTGGTTCTACAACACAACTCAAAAATCCAGAGGACATGCTCAAGACTCTGGTTTCACGATAGATCTCTTTCTAATTACAGGGCAACACTGTCACTACTGGCTCTGGAAAGAGGGAAGACTCAGGTGATTATTGGAACAAGACAAGATCTTGTGGGGCAGAAACAACAAAACAAAACACTTGGGAGCCACTTTACTTACAAAAGCTTGCTCTTCCTCAAAGAACTCTGTGAGGAGAACGCCAAGGACTGAAGCAGAGGCATTGCTCTTTCCCTTCCTTCTTGCCTGGCCCATATCCAGATACTTAGGGCAGCAACAGGAAGCCTCTTCGGTGGGGAACTAGGGTGGGAAGAGGAGGGGAACAGTACATCCCCCACCCTCCCTAAACTGCAACTGCTTCTCCTAAGGTTTTCCATTGTCCTTTCATCAAGTCTAAGAATGATTACACTCTCTTGTGTCATAAACCGATTTTTCTGAAATAGGAGAAAGAGTGGGTGACAAAAAACAAAACAAAACAGTGTTTGTGCCTTTCTGGCTAGCTGCACTTTGGGGGTTAGCAAATAGTCCTTGCTTGACCCCATCAGTTTGGAGCTACCCAGGGTGTGGGAGGATACATTTGGTTCTATGTAATTATAGCTTCTAGTGCATATGTCAACAACTATATACAGGGATCTATAAATTAAATGCATCTGTGGCCACTGCGGCTAGGTTGACGTACCTGAGCTCCACTACTTTTGGTGCCCTTCTCCTTTCGAGGGCTTCGGCTTATTAAAGAAGAGCCCCTACAGCTCCCTCCTTCCCCTGAGTCTTGGGGGAAAGCCCGAGTCTCTCCTGCACGTAGGATACACCAGAGCTAGCGGCGCAGAAGGGTTCGGTGCTGGGATTTCCCCTCCCCTCCCCCCAGTCCCCTGATGGCTCAGGGCCCCGGCGCAGCACGGTCCTGGTAAGACCAAACCCGAACCTCCGGCGAATCGTGGTCCCTTGGCTGAAGAATTGGCTGCAGGCCACTTGCCCCCGGAGCGAGCTGGCGACCGTCGGAGGGAGAGAGGGCGTTCACTCCCGTGGGGGTCGCTCCAGCGGGCTCCCCGCCCCGTCCAGCTGTAAAATCCTGCCTCCGGGCTTGGGGAGGATGGTTCCCGGTCGCCCCTGGCGCGGAGGGGTTCAGCGACTCCCGGACGCCGCCGCCGCCTCCTCGTCCTCCTCGGGTCCCCGCGGCCGCTCCAGCGGCTCCGCCAAGGGGCTGTCCGCAGAGGGCTCCGGAGCCAGGGGCCGCGCCGCCTGCAGCGGGGGCGCCTCGCGCGGCGCCTCGTGGCGGGACGACCCCGTGGCATTGGACCCCACCGTTGTCGCCCCCGAAGTCCCGGACGGGCCGGTGGCGTTGGAGCCGCCGAGGGGCGGGCCAGCGGCTCCCCCGGAGGTCCCGGCGCCCACCGGCTGCCAGATGAGGCTGTAGTAGACGGCGAGCACGATGGCGGCCAACGACACGGAGAGCACGTAGGCGAACACGGTGGCAAGCCGGACCCACTTCTTGTTGGTCTTGGCCGCCATCTTCGCCTTCTTGTCCCCGGTGTAGGTGGCCGGCTTGCCCCGCTCGGCCGGGGCCACGTCGCGCTCCTTCATGGGGGGGCCCCGGCCTTTGCCTCGGTGCTCCACGGCCCCGGCTGGAGGGGGCCTGGCGGCCTGCGAGGACTAGTCAGGGGGCGTCCCGGCACCCCCGGCTCCCGGCAGCTCCGCCGCCGCTCCTCACGCCGTCCGCCCGCAGCCCGCCACCGTGTCGCTGCAGCCGCCGCCGGGCCTGGGCCAGTCACTGCCGCCAGCGCCGCCGCCGCCGCCGGCCCGTCAGCTGCTTCCTCGCCGCCGTCACCGCCGCCCGGCTCCGCGTCCCCATCCGCCGAAGCCGCCGCCGCCGCCGCCTGCCCGGCCGCCGGCCGCCCGATCTCCTGTGGTCGCGCGGACCGCGCGCTCGGCTCCAGCCCGGCTCCCCCTCCTCGCGCGCCGGGCACAGGGGGCGGGGAGAGCGCTGCTGTGGACCGCCTCTTAAATGGGCAACGCCGGGGTCCGGAAGTGCCGCGCAGAGAGGCGGGCTTCTGCCGCGCGCCGCGAGTCCCGGGGGAAAGCTCTGTGCAGGGAGTTAAAAGGAGCTGCTTCTTAAAAGAGCAACGTCGCCGCAGCCCGCACGGGCTGCGGCGGTGAGGCGCGGACCCTCGGTGCTTCTTTAAAAGGGGAACGACGTCGTTTGGGGCGGAGTGGGGAACAACTGGAAGGGAGGCGGTCGGGGCGGTCGGAGAGCCGAGCTGTCAGCTCGGGCGCCTTCCCGCTCTGCCCTGACCGTCCAAAGTGACAAGTGGAATAGCAGCGGCGGCTTCCTTCCCAGACCTCAGTTTACCCCAGAAGTGGGTGTGATACCACGGTCGTGCTCTCGGCCCGCGCCCCGCTCCACGTATCTTCCGGGAGGGTCTCTCAGACCTCTTCACACTTAGCGAGTCTGGCCCACGTCCCGCGCAAGCAGCCAATGAACCTGGAGCACGCACTGTGGTCACAGCTGGTCGCCCCTCTCCCTCTCCCGTTCCCGGCTGGGCTTCGGGACTCTGCGGCAATTTTCCCCATTCCTTGTCCTCTTAAACCCCGGAGTCTGGCTGTCCAGATTTTCTGAAGCTTCTGGGACTGAGCTGATTATCCAGACTTGCTTCCCTCCGTAGTCCCGACGTTTCCAACAGGTCTCAGGTTCTGCTTCCTCCCAGGTTTGGTCTTGATTTGGATTCAGGGTCTTCACTGATCAGTGGAGTGCGGCTCCCAGAGCTTTTCCCGTCCCTGATCCTCTCGGAGCTTCAGAGTCTGGGCAGTTGCTCCCCTGCCCCATTTCGCAGGTGAGGTTTGTCCTCCTGCTGCTCGGTGCTGACGACCCTTCTCCAAGCTTGAACACTCAGTGGCTGCTCTGCCTCCCCACTCCCTCTGCCCTTCTCTCTCCTGCTTTCGTTCCTCCCCATTCCCTCTCTATAAGGCTTTCCAGAATTTCTGGTTCCCTCCTCCTTGAATGTACTTCCTGTGTTCCCAGAGCTGGGTGTATGGACTGCCTGGTTGTCAGTGGGTGTGGGAATATGTGCCTGTGTGAGTGTGTGTGTATGTGTGAGAGAGGACTGTGATCCCCATGGGAATCTGTGGGTAGTCCCCTCTGGCCCCTGCATGTGTGAGTCTAACTCCTGGTTTCTGATTCTGGGGGCAGGACCCTTCCCACCCTACCAGTTTCCCCTCTCTGACCCTTATGAGGAAGCGGCTCCCCAGCACTGCTGCCCTGCCACTTGAACTGTAGAGAAGTCAGGGGCTACCAGAGCGAGTGTGCTGCTCTTGCTGGAACCCTAGGCCTGTAACCTTGTGCCTCACTTTGATTCCTCAGCCCAGGTGTGAGTCTGCCTGGCTGTGGCCAACTGGGTGCTATTTCCAGGACGATCCTGGCTTTTTACTTTCTGAGAAATGTTAAGGACATTGGAAGTTTGGAATGTTTATTGCCTTCTGTGGGTTGAGGGAGAAGATAACCACTCCTTTCCCATCCTGCTTCCAGATCAGCCATGGCCCATCTAGTAGCCTGTTAAGTTAAAAATCCCTGAATTGTCTCTGGATGTAGTCCTCTTATTTCCTTGCTTTCCAGTCTTCTTGGATGGATCATACCAATATACCTAGGCGAATTATTCTGAAAGATTCCGAGGAAAGCCAACCCAGAGCCTCCTTCCATCATCTTTTTGAATGCATGTTGTATGTCTTCTGTTGCAAATTAAACTTCTTTCTTCTTGCTTGGTTCCTGGTGAGTAGGAAAACAGCATGTCATCTTTTTCTATACTAAAGAACAAATATACTTGATACTTTTATTCAATTCCTCTCACCCCTATTCTTCTCCAAACCAAACAGTGCCAGATTCTTTAACCTATCATCAATAGACCCTATTTATTTTCTGGATTTACGCAGTGTCTTTTTCCCCAGGAAACTCAAAATGCTTTCAGATATAATTGAGTCTGATCTCCCTAGTGCCTGAGCTATTAAGAAACCATTAGTGTATTCCTGCTGCTGGCAACTAAATGGCCCCCTAGTGGCCTGAATGTGAATATGCTTCTTTAAGTGCCTACCCCACCCCACCCCCACCCCAGACTAAGGATAGGAAAAGTGAGAAATCAGAGAATCAAGGCAGCTTGGGGATAGAATTTAACCCAAAAGGTCATCTTTTGTAAATACCGCACAGATCCTAGAACCTCCTCCACAGCATCCCTATGGAGCCCTCACCAGCATCAGCTACAAGAGCTTCGGTGGTGGTGCTCCTTATTGTCAGCTCCCTAAGGCAGCCTATTCAGGTTTTGGAAGGTTCTGACAGATTATAAGAGCAGCAACATCCATACCCTTATTCTGTTCTAGGCACTGTACTAAGTGTTTAAACTCCATGTCTCATTTGTCTCACAACAATCAGGTAGTTTCTATTTATCTTCATTTTAGAGAAACTGCCTCAAAAAGTTAAGTAACTTGCCCAAGCTCACATAGCTAGAATTGAAACCCAAGTCTTTCTGACTGGAGGGCATTAGGTTCTAATCTCTGCTCTACTCTGCCTTATAGGCAGAGCTGAACTTCACTCTGCAGTGGATGTTGGGGGGTACCACCCAGATCACCCTCAGGGTGGAGGCACTCACTCTGCCAGCTGCCAGGAGTGTGGGTTACTGGTGGCTCACAGGGGCCACTGTCCTTGGGAATCGCCCTCAGGCACCAAAGGAAGCTGCCTCTTTCTCCTGGCCTACAAGACCAATAAATAGGCTAAGTTGCAGCAGCTCAGCCAGCAATGTGCAGGGGCCTGCTAGGGAAGGAAGAGGGTTATACCTGCAAGGAGCTGCCGAAGTACCCAGTTGGAAGGAACCAGAAGAGGATATAGAGGCTGGATCAAGGGGGAGCTGAATATTTAGTTGAATAAGAGAATTTCCTGATATGAGAGCACTCTCCTGTGAAACGGGATTTAATGCCCTGTTTATCCTGGGAGAAAGGAGAAAGGCAACAGCCCACCAAGAGAAATGGAAATGCCAGAGGACCATGGCAGAAGGTGAAAGAAAGGCTCCACAAGTTCAGAAAAATGGGCATGCTCTAGTGAGAATCTGATGTACGGCCAGAAACCCACTGAAGTTCTACAGAAAGGCCCAGAGGCTACTCTGGTTATCGAAACAAAGATAATGCAGTGGTGAGCAGCTCACTTTGGCTGTCCTCTGTCGGCCAGGGCTGATAGGAAGGCCATCACAGAATTGGCTCCCTGAGAGCAATGGGGATGATAGGATCATGAAATCACAGAAACCAGAGGTTGGCCCAACTATTGTAATGAGCAGCAAGTTGGAGTAATAGTGGGGCATCCTGGTAGTAGAGTTATGCAATGGTTAACAGAACATAATATACCCATGGCAGACTAAATGGGCAGCCAGTAATGGTATTGCTCAACCGATACCAGTGGATCTCAAACTTTTTGTTCCGAAGATCACTTTAACACTCTTGAAAATTGTTATTTCCAAATATCTGTTTATGTGGGTTATATCTATTGACATTTATATTAGAAATAAGAATGAAAACTGTATAAAATATTTATCTGCTCATTAAAAAATAATGCCCATTATATGTTAACATACATAACATTTTTATGGAAAATAGCTATATTTTGTAAAACAGAAAAGTCAGTGAAATAAGTGGCTTTTTTCACATTTTTGCAAACCTCTTAAATGTGGCTTTACATTCTTTAAGAAGAGAATGCATGTATGAGAATATATGGATTCTCATATCTGCTTCTATTGGCAATATGTTATTTTGGTTAAAATATATGAAGAAATTTGGCCTAACCCAGATATGTAGTTGGGAAAGAGAAGAGCACCTTTAATAGCCTTTCAGATAATTGTGGGTAATTTTCTTTGGTGTTACACCAAAGCTCAATAAGTAGTATTTTCTTAAGCGGTAGTTGTAATGTAGAATATGAAATGACATCAATGGACTTTTTGTACTCAATCACATTAAAGTCTATTAATCTACCTTGCATAATGTGAATGGTTTTTCTACCCATGCATGATTTTGTAACATTCTGCTTTGGTCACTGGAAAATATTGGTTTGTTGAATTATAATATTTCAAATATTGATACAATTCATTATACAATACTAAAAATCATATTTGTTAGTGTCATCAGAAAAGGTTTAAGTATTGGGAATTTGTCAAGCTCATGATAATGCATACAGGTTTCCTAAAATTCTGATTTTTACTTGAAATTTTATCATTGGCAACAAATGATATCAGTTGTTTCCTCAGAGCAACAAGCTTAGTTGGTTTGAATTTGAGAAAACATCTGCTAAATAACTAAATCTGTATAACCATGATTTATCTGTCAGTTATTCTTTCAAATGACAATTGTGTTCCATGAAAAAAGTGGCTTATTTAGCTGGTAACTCAATTGTTCAATGGTTCAGAAGAGAGCCATTATACTTCTGTGTGCGGTCCAGTACTTACATTTAATCATAGAGAATATTTAAAAATACATGTATTTAAGGGTCATGATTTAATAAAACTTAAGAAGTAAGGACATTCTTAAGTGAAACTGACTCTTTTCTTCCTCCCTCCCTCTCTTCTTTCTGTCCTTTTCCCCTTCCTTCTTTTCTTTCACAATGAACTACCAGAACAGTTTGGTGCCCCTGCCTTGGTTTGTTGAGGTGCCAGAAATTTTACCTGACAATGCTTTTCATCATCAGTGAAGATGTCAACACAGGTAAAAGGGATATAATATGTTAGTATTACTGTGCAAACATGTTCACCTTGTAAAATCCCTGAAATAGTCTCAGGAACCCTCAGGGATCTTCAGACCACACACAGAATTGCTGAGCTGTACGATGAAAAGAAATCAGAAATGAAAGACCAGGAGGTTGATAGCAGTTGCTCCAATAAAAAGTCATAATACCTTGTCCTGTTTCCAGATCTGATTCAATTTTTGGATCTAGGACCCACTGACCCTCTCTGGAGGAGAGGTTGGGTTCCCAGAAGGAAGCCTTCTGTAATACTGTGGCAATCTAGTAATGATTTCCCTTCTCCTTCCCCAAAGGGACCTATGGCTATTTACTTGGGTAACAGTACACTGGGGAAAGTAGAATAACCAAACATTTTCAAGTCATGCAGTGTCTGAGTTGACACTGATATCTTGGGAACTGTGTCATTATCATGGCTCCCTGGTAGTGTAGCCCTAGGTAATAAATATGTATAGGCTCATGGGCTGTAGCAAATGGCTTGATTAGCTGGCTGGAGGCCCAAAAAGAGAAATGTTGGAAGATTGGGAACAAGGTTTGGGAAGAGGCATGTGGATGTATTTATGGGAATGGGCATGAAATGAGAAGACCTATACACTGGATATAAAGGCCCACCCAAGAGCATCCACCATGGAGGAAATGCTAAAGAACCAAGCAGATAGAATGACTTGGTGAGCTGATGTTAGCCAACCTCTGTGTTTGACCACTCAGGCTGGCACTGTGGGCACAGTGGGCCATGGTGGGCATAGATGGTGGCTACTTATGGGCATATTGTGTATGGTGGCAGGGGTGGACCCAGCAGAATGGGCTCTCTCTCACCTAGGTTTATCTAGCTATTATTGCTGCCAAATGTCCAACCTGCCAACAACTGATGGTCAACCAGCCACTTAGCAATAAGTTGACTGCACTGGAGTGGTTCTACTCTGGAGCAGTTGGTTAGTGATTCATCTTGACTTGAACTGGCATATATTCTGGATATGGATTTCTCTTTCCTGTCTGTCATATAATGAGTTATAAGAAATACATATTTGGTCATTCAGATGACCAAATATGTATTTCCCAAGTGTATTCCATCTTCCCCTACAGTTCCTGAAACACTTCAGAGACTTAAAGGTGAAATGGGAAATGGTGTCTTGTCGCGTTGATGAGAGCCTTTAGTCCCCACCCAAGGGCAGGGGTGGGAGGCTGAATCAGCCAGTGGCCGATGATTTAGTCAATTATGACTAGCAATGAAGTCTCACAAAAACCCATGAAAAGAGCATGTCTCTCTTGCGTCCTGCCTCTCTGTTGGAGAGCTTCTACATTTGGGGAACCAGAAAGCTTCTGCGTGTCACCGAGCCAGGCCCCCAGCTCCACAAGGATAGAAGCTCCTTTATTTGGGACCTTGCCCTGTGTCTTTCTTCATCTGGCTGTTAACTTGTACCCTTTATTAAACTGGTAAGTGTAAGTGTTTTCCCGAGTTCTGTGAGTCGCTCCAGCAAATTAATCAAACTTAAGGGGGAGGTGGTGGGAACCTCCAGTCTGTAGCCGGTAGGTCAGAAGCACTGGTAACTGCCTGGGGCTTGGGACCAGCATCTGGAGTTGGGGGTGGAGGGCAGTCTTGTAGGACAGAGCCCTTAACCTGGGGAATCTGGTGCTGTCTCCATGAAGATAGCATCAGAATTGAGTTCTCAGATACCCTGCTGGTGTCCAAGAATTGCTTGGGGTTATGCGTGGGAAGACACACACACGTTGGAACTGGTCTGGAAACTAAAGGAGTTATGCTGCTGTGTGCAAAAGAAAACACTGCCAAAGGCCTTAATGAGCACCATTCCCTGAGGCCTTCAGGAGTGTCTGATTCACTGACAAGGGATCTTACATAACATTGCATCAGACCAAGAGTCCCACTTCACACCAAAAGAGTAGGCACGTGATCATGGAATCTTCTGGGCCCTTCACATACTTTGCTGTTCACTAGGAAATAGAGCTAATAGAGTAAAAGAACAGCCTTTCAAAGGTGCAGCTCACATACCATTTTAGAGACGATGGGACTCCTCCATGCCCTAAGATGAAGTTGGCACCCTACCTAGTAACTATAATATGGTGCTATGCCCAATATGTAGGATACAGAGGTCTAGGAAACAAGGGGTGGAAGTAGGAATAACCCATTATCCTCACTCCAAGTGCCCTTTTTGGGGGAATTGTGGTACCTAGTCTTAAAACCCTACAGTTCCAGGATGTTTGGGTTTAGAGAATTTGGTTCTTAGATGTGGAACACTTTTGCCAGGGGACAGAACAAGAACCCCATAAGCTTTAAGTGTGGGTGCTTTCTGTCCTTCAGACACCTTGTGTCAAGGGACCAGCAGCAAAAAAAGGAGTCACTTCCTTGCAGGGGTACTGGACACCAATCCTTGGAAGAGATGGGGCTGGTGCTACATAATGGAAGAATACATTTGACACTCAGTGACCCACTAGGGTGTCTCGTGGTAGTTACTTGCCCAATTTTGATAGCAGACAAATTTAGCAGCATGGTTTGAGAAGGGCATGATGATTAGGGACTGAGGAATGAGGGTGTGAATCACCCCACAGGGTAAACCCCTTAGACCAGCAGAGGTACAAGCTAAAGGTAAAGAAAATCTAGAATGGGTAAAGGGGAGGATGCTGAATATCAGTTGTGACACCAAGATAAACTGCAGTAATGGGGACTCTAGTTCATTCCACTTACTTTCTAGTAAGTTTCCCAGAGAAACCGATCACCAGAATCCTGGAGAAGCTAGTCCCCGATTATCATATGAAGCAAATTGGCCCAAGTTGTGCAAAGTGGGTACCACTGTGGTTCCTGTGGTGCACCACCCAGGTCCTGCTTTTGAGACCAAGAAGCTTGTCAGCAAGTTGCCAGTAGTTTTGGCTGCTGATAGCTCACAGATAAATCTCTCTGGGCATTTCCTTCAGTCACCACAGGGAGCTGCCTTGCCTGACTTCATGAACCCTCCCTAGGGATAATCTGCCTGGTCAACGTGGGGATTCAAAGGTCCAGCCCTCTTGCCTTATTTGGGGCCAGCTCTAACAGGTCATTTAAACCCCAGAGCTCTCCATGGAGTCGTCCTTTGTGGTGCCTACAACATCAATCAATTTCTTCCTCCACTCAATCCTGCTTCCTTCACTCCCTCAGGTGAGTTGTCTTGTTTCTGAGAGCACCTCCCCATAAACTTCCTGCAAGCAAATCTCTGTCTCATAAAGTTTTATGGGGAAGCTGACCTAAGACAGTCACCTAAGTCACCTAAGATTCTAACTTTTGGGACCCCAGAGAACAAGTCTCACCCATTTGAAAGTGGACCTCCTGGCAACCCATTCTGACTATGCTGTGGTTCCCTCCTCAGTCCTCACAGGGTGTTGCATGCATTCTAGCTTCCATGTTTCCCCATGATAAAGCAACCTAAGCTGAAGTCCTTGAGTATATCAGATGTGTTCTGACATGCCAAGAATGAGAATGGGACTGAGTTTTTTTTTATTCTAGAGCCCTGGCTGCACAAGGGCTGAAGAGCTTTAGAAATACAAGTTCCTCATCTTCCCTCCCCTCTCTGCACACACCTAACCCAGGTCCTTATCCAGAGGGTCTGAATGCAGCAAGGAATACACAGCGGTACCAGAGCTTCCCAGGTGACTCTGATACCAAGACGGAGGATCCCTGGGCTTGGTACTCAACTTCAGTTCAGCAGACTGAGTCTGTCTGCTTATTTGGCAGCCTTTTCACTTGACTCGTTTGGAGTTGGCTGTCAGCAAAAACCTTAGTTTTATTCACACATGCTTCTGCTAAGCTGCCACTTCCCCACCCTGTCCTTGTGGAGAGGGTGCCTTGGAGTGAAGCCCAGATCTCTCAGTTAATCCACATTCATTTTACCTTGTGAGGCTCAGGCTGTTGCTTCAGCAGGTTAGGATGGTTTGGGATTCTGAGTGTGTCTCTCAACATATGCCTTGTTCTCACTGGCTTCCTACTATCACAAAGTTGAGGGGTTTGTTCACTATGGCTTTGCCTAGGTCCTGATAGAAAGGTGGACCTGACAGGAGTAAGGATAGAAGCAATCTGTTCTGAGGACACTCCTTATGTGCAATGCACCTGACAGCCTGGAGAAGGACATCATCTAACTTATTTCCATGGCACTATGAAAACTGGTCCATTTCACAGATAGATGAATAGAGGCAGAGAAGATGAGTAATGTGTCCAAGAACACATTCTGGGATAGGAGCCAGTCTTCTGCCATCTGCAGCTCTCATCTCTAGGTTTGTCATCTCTCAGAGGAAAGGCAAGAGATAAAAGTGACAAGGTTGGCCTTTAAGATTAGAAAGACAGATTTTTAGAGCTGGAGGGAATTGTAGAAATGACAAAAAGCTTAGCAGATCAGAGAGCTCAGGTAACTTGCCAAGATCTCATAGCAAAGCCCCAGTTGGGTCTAGACTAAAACCTGGGATTCTTGAGGGTGAAGTATTCACTCAGCTACACCACCTGGTAAGTCCGATCCAAAATGGCACTTCAAAGGAAACACACATGGGACTGATCTAAGCCCCAGATGGTTATTTCTATGATTCTAGAAGGGCTTGGTATGGGAGGACAGGCAACATCTTCCTCCTGGGCTTCTGCAGAGAACTCTTGATTGTCTTTCCTCTCCTATGTAGGGGATTAGAACCTCAGCACCTGTTACCCAGCCCTGTTCCTGCCTCTATTCACACTCACCTCTCAGTGCACAGAGGGTGGCTGGATCTGGAGCCACAGCTGGACATATAGTTAGACTGATGGACAGCTGTGATCCTTGCTCACACACCTGCCTCATCAGCTGTGGGGGCTGTGGTGGTGCAAAGGTGGTGGGGTATTGGCTCTTGTCCATGACTTGAGCCCTTGTGCTCATGACTTCATGAGTTCAGGCCCCTTGGGAGATAGTCTGCTTCAAGTTCACAACCAGGAGCACCCCTAACTCAGCCTGCTCTGGGAAGGTGCATCCAGCCCCTGATGCACACAAGCTGCTGAAAAAGAAAAAGTGATCCAAAGAGCAAGTCAATGAAGATAGTTGTTTGGAAACAACAGCATATATACTCAGGAGGAAGTTATTAAAAAACTGCATTTCTTCTGCCATTGTCTGCTAACATAATAATGATAAATAGTGATAATGATATGATTGAGCTCATGGGTACGTGCCATATTAAATAGTTTACATCGATCCTTACATCACTGTGAGACATTATTATCCCCATCTTACAGGTGAGAATGTTGAGGCACAGCAAGGTTAAGTATCACAGGATAAAGTACTACTGGTTAAGGATTACAGCTAGGAAGTGGCTGGGTTCATAGAGCTTGAGTGGGTTCCCTACGCCAGACTAGAAAACAGACCACAGAAGATGCAACACTAAGCCACTTTCATTCCAAAAGTAAGCTAGCCATTGGGCCAAGATGTACAACAGGCCTCGGGGCTCCTCAACCCCACTGCTTCATCAGATAAGTCATAGCATCCAGTAAGAAACCAGCCAACCTGACTCTCATTTGGCTGGAAACCTGAAGATCTCAGGGCAGCTACTATCACCAATTTTCTCTGACGAACAGGTTGAGAAACCAAAGCACAAGGTCTGCACACAAAGCTGCCAAGAAATCAAGTGAATTTGGGACCTGCCTCCTGGGCTCCAGGGCACCTGCACGTCCCTGGGAGGCTCACATGTTGAATGCAAGTTCCCACTGCCTTCTTCACCCAAAGCTCATACCTGCCAAACTCCCCAGCGTATGTGTCTCCATGGATCACAAATGACAGACACACCGGTGACTTCCTGGAGCGTCTGCTTTGCCTGGATTCTCAGCTGGCACATGCTTTCCAGTGCGCCCACTAGGCGGCATCCTCGCCCTTCCACTTTCTGCCCTAGGGGTGAGATGGGCAGACTGTTGGGGGAGTGGGGCAGAGTGGGGCAGGGCGGGGGAGTCATGGGGGTGGTGGGGGTGGTGCTGGCTTCTCAGCTCAGACCAGGAGCCACCTTTCCCAACCTGGGCAATCTGGTGATTACCCTGATTTTCTCCATAACCCACTCTACCATTATTTAAACATTTTTTTTTTTGGTCAATTCATATTTTTAAAAAACCTAAATGTATCTTTAAAAGAAAAAAAGCCGTCTTTGATGCAGGTATTCCTGGCTCCCTTGCTGTGTGGATTTCCTGCATTCTGAGGGCTGATTTGTAGGATGTGAGCAGGAGAGTCCAGGCACCACTGAAGCTACAGCTGGGGTCTTAAGAATGGGGTCAGGCAGGTCCACCACTGGGTAAAGAGAAGTGAGGCTTCTATTCTGTGGATCCATGCCTCAACCTTTAGTTCCTTCCCTGTCCCCAAGCTGAGGGAGAGGAAGGGGATTGTCTTTTCAGGCCCACAGTGGAGAGAAGGCTGACTGATGTCTGCAGAGCAGACAAGGAGGAACTTGGGTGCCTGACCAGGGGAGGCCGCAGGTGACAGGTGCAGGGCCTTTTGGAAGGGGCAGGATTTCCCTTGCAAAATCCATTCAAACAGAGAGGGAACCTGATCTCAGGGAGGGAACTGGAACTGCAGGGGACACCAGAGGGGCCCCCAGAAGGACTCCAGGCTGGAGGGAGGCAGGGAGGAAAGAAGACAGACAGCAACATGTGAAGGGAGGGGACAGGATGAGTCCTGAAGGCAGAAGTGGTAGAAGAAGGCATGCAGGAATTCCTGAGCCATTTCCACAGGCTCACTCAGGCCTTGCTCTAGGATCCACCCAGGTACTCTCATAACTGCTTTTTGAGGGGCTATTTTTGTGTCAGGAATCCCCTTAGCTCCAGACCCCAGTGTCTCCTATCCTGTTCTGACCCAGACTGGCCAGCAGTCAGTTCTAGGGCTTGGGTGAGGGATCCACAGATGTCAGGGGTGGCACAAAGGCCCACGGTGGAACCTGGCACAGAAAGCCAGGCCCTGAGAGGGGAAGGAAGCCCTGGGCAGCTCCCTGCTCCCCCAGCTGTGGTAACAGAAGCAGGTTAGGCAAGAGGAAGTGGGCTAGAACTGAGCTCCCTGGGCCAGGGCAGTGTTAGGCCCCTGAAGCTGAGGCCTCCTCAAGCAGCCCATGTCCCAGGCGTTCTCAGCCCAGGCCCTGGGCACAGAGCAGAAGACAGAGCCTGGCAGGAGAGCACAGTGGAGGCTGGAGGCCAGAGGTTGCTTGAAGCAACTGTGTGTGGAGTGGTGGCTGGTCAGTGGAGGTTCCAGGCCGTGGCCAGGCCAAGAGGGCCAGGAGGAGAGTCATGTGCTGTGGATGGGGGCATGATTGCCTCACTTGTACCTCATTTTCATGGGGAGGAAGCATTGAGAAAGGGGAGCTGGGTGTTCAGCTAACTTTGCTTATTCAAAACACTCAATCCCAGCTGAACCCTGCCCTACATTCAACCCCCACCTCCGGGTGGTCATAGCCCCCTCAACCTCTGGGAGAGACCCTTATGCTCCAGACCCCACCTCTGTGGAGGTCCCTTCCCCTGATGAGCTCCTTGCACCCTCCCCTCAGTCCTGGCCTGGGCAACAGTGTCCCCAGCTGGTCCCCATATTATTCCTTCTCCATCCTGCCAGCCACATCTGACCAGGGACTGCCCCGGGCCTGAGAGGCCCCTGCTCCAAGCCACCCAGGCTCACGACCTGCCTTTCAGTCCTGAGCAGCAGAGAAGGAAGCCCTGAGCAGGAAGTGCTGAGGCACAGGCTGAGGGCGGGGGCTTCAAGGCAGGGAGCCCGGCCTCCCTGGGCAGGAGCGGTCACCACAGCCCCCCACTGCAGGCGGGCGGGAGGAGGCTGCTTTAAAAGGCAAATGGGCCTCTGGCTGCCCCACTCAGCTCTGCAACCAGCCCCTGCCACCTGTGGGCCAAAGGAGCATCCAGGCGTCTGGACAGCCGTGGGGCGGGCACCATGTGAGCCCAGCTTGGCTCCCCCCTGCTGTCCTCCTTCCTTCCCTCCTCCTGCCCCCTGGGCCTGCACAGCCTTTCCAAAGACGGATGCTTGCACCATGTCTCTGCTCAACCCTGTCCTGCTGCCCCCCACTGTGAAGGCTTATCTGAGCCAAGGAGAACGCTTCATCAAATGGGATGACGTGAGTGGGGCAGGGGCAGCGGGCAGCAGGGGACCTGGGGTGGTGGGGCTGGCTATTAGGGGCCTTGTCAGGGTGAGTGGGTTGGCTTATGTCTGCGGGGACCCAGGAGCCTGTGTGGCTTGGCCAGGCAGCTGCCACGGCTGGTTGGATAAACAAACCCGGGGGTGAGGGTGTGTGCCCCCAGCATGTGTCCCCGGGCTGCCTGCACTAAGGCTCTGGGTCTGGATGTGACAAGAGGGTGGCTGCCTGGGTGGTCACAGGGGGATGTTTCCTTGGTGTGGGTCAGGCCTCCTCCAGCCCCAAGAGGGGCAGGGCTCACTGCTCCTGGTCTCCGTGTCAGAGGGAGGCAAGTGTGCCCCAGAGCTGAGGCAGGGCCAGAGGCAGAGGCGAGCCAGGCCCCTACTGCCAGCATAGACATTCTGCTCCTGTTTCAGCAGATGCCCAGCCTGAAATCCTTCCCCACTCCCTACCTGACCCTGTCCCTGTGCCAGGGAAGGTCTGCTCCCCTCAGCAGCTCTGGGGCATCCACAGAAGGCCCCTGGACCCTAAGTGAGAACTGGAGGCCTCTGTTCCCAGGGGCCTGTGAGGGAACGATTGACTTCTGCTTCTGCTGGCTGCTCTCTGCCTGGCTCCCTGACCCCCACCTGTCTGCAGAGGAGGGGGGAAGGCTCTGCTTTCCCTTGTACCTTTGTCTCTGTGTCTGCTCCTTCTCAAACTGGGGCCTGCTTCCCAGTCTCTGGTCTTCCCAGATCCTGAAAATGTTGCATTGCTGTCAAAATCTGGGGCTTCTCCTCTAGGGAAGGGAGGCTGCTGTGCTGGCCCAGTGTGCAAGTCAGAGAAGGCTGGTCCTAGGAAGGGAGCATAAAGGCCTGGGGGAAGGGGAGAGGGCCATTAGGGCTGGCTCATCCTCCTTATAGGTGGCATGAGGGGGCTCTCCATCTGGGCGTTAACAGCCTGGGGTTCTTAGCCCTTCAGAGCTGCAGCAGGCTGAGTAATCCAGTTGCCGTAACTATGGGGAGGCAGCTCATGGCAGGATACTTTCTGCTTCTCATGAAGTGGTGTGGTCAGTGTGGCACAGCGGTGGCATGTCCCAGGAGCCTGTGGAATGAGGGAAGTGGCTCAGAATGAAAAATGAAGTGGCCTCTCTCAGTTCCTCTGGGAAGTGTGTGTAACTTGACTGGGTGGGGGGGCGTTAGGTGTGGGACATGCTATGTGGCTTTCTCTGCAACCCAGCACCTGTGTACCTGACTGCCCCATTCCTCTCCCTAAGGCAGGGCACCAGCCAGTCCCTGCATCCTAACTTCCATGAGCAGGACCTCCCAAGCCCAGTCACAGGCACATGCATCTGTGAGACAGGACCCTGCTCTCAGACTATGGTCCGCCCTATTGGGAGAAGACTTGGGCATGTTTTGCCATATTGAATAAGCACATTGCATGGGATGTAATCAACTCCCAACTTGATCTTGACTCCCATGGCTCCTTTACAGTGTATTTGATGTGAAACACTCTCCTTCTGAACTCTGGAAAGAAAATCAGCTAGTCACAAGACATTCCATTTGCTCTTGGGGAAGAGACAATCCCGTGACCCCCTTTCCTCACAAAACGCAGTCTTATTTCAGAAACTAGTTACAATTCAAAAACTCAAACCTTAATTTAGAATGATGTCTTCTGCCCTTCTCATCTAGGAATAGTTTCAGGTGGGCTGTAGGCCCTCTGGAAAGCCTGTGGCCGAATTCCCTGGTCTTCCTCCAGGCTGTGCTAGGGATGGGGTGCAGTGAAAGAGGAGGGAAGGGGGTACCAGCGTTCTTCACTGACCCGGTGCTATCATCAGCTGGCTTGTGCTCCCTGAGCCTGGCAGAGGTTAGGGCTTATTTTTTCTCTGGTGGCCATTTCTGAGGGTCCTCCTCAAAATGAAGAGACCCTGCCCCCTGTGCCGGGGATCTCTCATGTGAGGGTCCTCTTGCCAAGTCTACTTTGGGAGGTCACTTGATGTTATTTCTCAGAATACAGTCACCACCTTCAGCTCCCTGTAGCCTGGGCCTCTGTCCCCTCTCTTGCATGCCACTCTGGACCCCAGAAAACACTCACTGTTCTTTACTCCAACTGACTTTGTGGCTTCAGGCTCATTAGCCCAACCAGCATCTCTCTGCTTCCAAAAGTCACTTTCCTGGGCAGGAGTCAGACCCCAGGCTATATGACCCACAAGTGTAGGGGTGACCAAACTCTCCAGGTACAGCTGAACCCCTCACTAGGCTAAGGTAATGGGTCAGTCACCCCCAATCCTCCCATCTGGGCAGGAAGGGGATGGAGCTCACAATTCAGCTTTCTCCAAAATTAGCCTCCTCCCCAAGTGTTCTTCCTCCAATACTCTAACTATTCCTGACCTAAGAACCTTTTTTTGGACCATTTCTTTTGTAAATTCTGGATGTGGTCTGGTTGGGCGTGTAACAACTACCATGCCTTGCTGGAGACTTCATTTTTATTATCCCATGATCAATGCATACAGACCATCAAAATAAAAGGCAGCCTGCATGCTCTGTGAGTGGGACAGGAATTTAGAATCAAGCTCATTCATCCCTCACGTGGTCCTTCAGCCAGCATGGAGCACTGAGCTCATGGCCAGCACACAAGCTCCTGGTCTAGCACAAGCCTGTTTCCCTGGAGTCCATGAGCTTGGGGATTTCCTGGATGGGCACCTAGGTCTGCGAATCAGCCACCTCCCCTCATTAAAGCGTGTTTCAGGGAAGGCTTTTCAGAAGATGAGGCTTGGCTGATATTTGAAAGTATTTCAGGCAGGAGAGGGTTGGGTGCTTAGGCTTGGAGGTGGGCATGCATTTGGGGTCTGCAGATGGCTGGGTGGACGGGCTGGAGGTGGCTCATGGAGGCAGGGCGTGGACTGCAGGAAGCTAGGCTGCAGCTGGACTGCTCAGGGTCGCGGGTGCAAGTGCGGGGCCTGGGCGCTTGGCCCTCACTGTGTTGGGCTCTTCTGGGTGGGTGTCGAGTCTTGGGGAGAGACATTGTACCTCTATAGCTGAGCTGTGGCCCTTGAAAACAGGGTGACGTGGGAGACAAGACCCTGTTTGGGGTCTAGAGGGAGAACTTCGATTTGGGGTTTAGAGGAGAAACCTCTTCTCCTCTAGAAATGCTATTTATAATCTTCTTCCCCTCCCCAACCCTGGTTCAGAGCTTTCAAGGGTCATGGCCAGCCCATAGCTCTGGAGAACAAAGAGAAATGCCTGAAGGTTCCCAGGAAGGCCACCTCCTAGGGAGCTGGTGAGCTCTGAAACCCCTGGCTGGGGAAGCTTGGCCTGAAGTCTCAGAGCAGAGAGCTGACCCATTCTCTCTGCAGGAAACTACAGTAGCCTCCCCAGTTATACTCCGTGTGGATCCCAAGGGCTATTACTTATACTGGACACATCAGAGTAAGGTGAGGCAGCCCCTACCACCCTGGCCCGGAGCCCCTACTGACCTGCTGAGTCAAAGCACCCTCTTGATGATACAGGGGTGGTAGCATGAAGGTTGAAGAGTATAGATAGAACAGCCTGGAAGGGCGGCTCTGGGGGATCTCCTGTGGGCAGGACCTATTTGCTTTGGGAAGGAGGATTCAGTCATTCTAACCATGGCTGCCTCTGGGCCAGATGCTCCTTTAGAGAGAGAGAGAAATAAAAAAACCTGTTGCTGAAGGCTGATTCTCTGCCTGTGGTTCTGGATGAACTTCAAGGCTCAGAGAGCGATTGGAGAAGGGCCTCAGTGCCTGGACAAAGGAAGGGACAGGGAACATGGTGGAGAGTCCAGGATAATGGGGCGAGGCTGAAGGCCACAGCTCCTGAGTGACTTGAGTGGACTGAGAGGAAGGGGGGAGGGTCACCATGAGTAGGCAGAATCTGGTCAGTGGCAAGGGAGAGTTGGGGTCCAGTCTTGGCATCTAGAGAAGGCAGTTGGCTGAGACGTGAAGCAGTGTGGAGGCTCCCTCCTCCCTGTTCTCCATTTTTGACCTGCCCTTTTTGTCCACATCCCTTCTTTGCTCCCACTGGGGCCTCTTTCAGGAGATGGAGTTTCTGGATATCACCAGCATCCGGGACACCCGCTTTGGGAAGTTTGCCAAGATGCCCAAGGTAGGTGGGCCCAGTAACAGCCCGGGCTCAGCTCCATGGGGCCAAAGCAGGAGTCCTGTGGGGGAGGAAGTCTGATCTCTGGAGCGGGGGCAGGCCCCGGGCTGGGCAGCAGGGGCTCCCCCGGAGTGGAGGAAGGGCAGTGGCCACTTCTGGGCTTGCAGAACTTCAGTCCCAAGGCACTGTGATGGAGATGTGTGGCCAGCTCTTGACCCTAGAGGACTCCAGATTGTCTGGGAGTTGTTGCTTGAACCCCCCTCACCTCCCAACTGGTTTGCCTGTATTTGCCTAATGCTGGTAGGAAAATCAGAGGAAGGGATTGGTGGGACACAGGACTCCCTGAGACTGGGAGCTAAGAATTCTTCTTCAAAAGGAAAATGGCAAACAAAATATACAGAACTCCCAGTCCCACCACCTTGGTTAATCTCTTCTTGTGAGCCTCTCCATCCCTGCTCCAGCCCCTGAAGTCAGGGATAGGAAGATGCTGAGGCCTGTGGCTCCTCAGATGGATGCAATCCCATCCCATCAGGCCATAGGTCAGGGTGGCTGAGGCAGGAGGGCCAGGTCAGAAAGGGATGGAGGCACACCTCTGGTGCTAACCACGTTCCCACTTGCTACAGAGCCAGAAGCTCCGGGATGTCTTCAACATGGACTTTCCTGACAACAATTTCCTGCTGAAGACACTCACTGTGGTGTCTGGCCCTGACATGGTGGACCTCACCTTCCACAACTTTGTCTCCTACAAAGAGAATGTGGGCAAGGTGCTTTGGGGGCACCCGGCCTGGGGCCTGGCACCTGGGATATAGCCTGGATTTCCTGACTGACAGGCCTGGGCCCCAGGGGGTGGGGGCACCTTTGTGGTCAGGGGCCTGACTGCTGTGCTCTGGGGCCCCGCAGGACTGGGCTGAGGACATACTGGCTCTGGTGAAGCACCCGCTGACGGCCAATGCCTCCCGCAGCACCTTCCTGGACAAGATGTAAGTGCCCGCCTGTCTGGCCTTAGCGTGGGGCTACATGCCAACCCAGGTCCTTGACAAGCTCCTTTCTGCCCTGCCAGCCTGGTGAAGCTCAAGATGCAGCTCAACCCTGAAGGGAAGATCCCTGTGAAGAAGTGAGTCTCCCCAACTCTTCCCCTACTTCTGACCAGCTCCCCAAAGCCTTCCCTTTCCAGGCCTGACCCCTCTCTTTGCCTGGTGCCTTTCTCTGCTCCTTCAGTTTTTTCCAGATGTTTCCTGCTGATCGCAAGCGAGTAGAGGCTGCCCTCAGTGCCTGCCACCTCCCCAAAGGCAAGGTGAGTCCTCCCCTAACCCCTGACCCCAGACCCCTCCCTCTCACCTGAGCTGGCTCTGACACGAGGGTAACAGGGTCAAGCCTGGAGTCGGGTGCGGAGGACAGGAATGACTGTACACCCTGACCAACAGCCTGGAAAGCCATCTAACCTCAGAGCCACTGGTTTCTGGCACAAGGCACTGAGACAAAGCTGGGGCAAGAGGGATGAGGGGCCTGGGTTCTCAGCAGGTGCTCTGCAGCCCCTTCCCTTTGGGTGGCCATGGTGGGCAGTGGACCCCATTCAGGGCAAGCAGCAGGGGTGGGTGCATTCCCATTCTTAGCCTTGGAAGGGAAATTGAGAGTGAATGTTTTCAGCCAGGAGGGGTGAGAAAATGTCAGCAGGGACAAAGGCAGGGATCTGAAAGCTGCTAGAAGGGACTAGGTCTACAGGGTGCAGAGGGAAGGAACAGAACCAAGGGTGGAAGCTGCCAGGACATGGACTTCAGCTTGACACAGGAAAATACTATTTCCTTTCTTTTTAGTTAAGTAAGTAATTTTTAATTACAAGTTGTATGGGTCACCCCATGAAGTATCTTATGTGGAGCCCTCTGCACAGGCACAGCCCTGAGCCAGGCTTTACGCCTGGCCAGGGGAGCAGATCTCAGCACATCCCCCACTTCCCCTTTGACCAGTGCCTTTGTATAGGGCTCCACTTGCATCCTATGGAGTCTTTCTCCTGGTAAGAATTTGGACTGTTATAAATAAAACTAAGACCTCATTGGTTGCTTGTCCACATGAATTCCTCCATCACAGTTCTGTGGAGCTGGTGACCCTGTGATGCAATCAGTTAGAGGGGATGCAGACATGAGGCCAGAAAGGGGGTGGAAAGGGTCTCTTGCTGAGGGCCCTATAGCCAGTTCTGCTTCCTGCAGGCTGTATACATTCACCCTCTTTTCCTTCTGCCTCCTGGTCTCCCACCTTGGCTAAGTCCTCCTTATTTGTCAGCTCTGCTTATGTCCCGATAGGGGCCACTGAGCTCCAAACTAAGACCGATGCTGGCCTTCCAGTATGATCTTGGAAGACACTTAATGGATTTTTCTGGGAAGGAATGCAGAGGCACAGAATCCCTGAATGCCACTAATCTTCTGTTTCTATTTCTATAGATTTGCCTACTCTGCACATTTCATGTAAATGGAATTATGTAATATGTGATCTCTGATGTCAGGCTTCATTCACTTAGCGTTATGTTTTCAAGGTTCATCCATGTTATAGCATGTGTCAGCACTTCATTCTTTTTATTGCCGAATGATATTCTATTGTATGAATATACCATATTCTGCTTATCTATTTATCAGTTGATGGACATTTGGTCTGTTCCCATTTTCTGGCTATTATAATAATGCTGTGAACATTCTTGTACACAATTTGTCTGGGTATATGTTTTCAATACTCTTGGGTATGTACCTAATGGTGGAATTGTTGGTTCATGTGGTAGCCGTTCATTTAGCATTTGGAGGAACTGCCAAACTGTTTTCTGAAGTGACCATACCATTTTATAATCCCACCAACACTGATGATGGGATTTCTTCACATTCTCACCAATAGTTGTTATTGTCTTTTTTTAAGTCATCCTGTGGGAGTGAGTGGTAGCTCATTGTGGTTTTGATTTGCATTTCCCAAGTGACTAATGATATTGAGCATCTTTTTATGTGTTTATTGGTCATTTGCATAACTTCTTTTCAGAAATGTCTATTCAAATCCATTGCCCATTTTCAGTTGGGTTATTTGCCTTTTCACTGTTGTTGTCCCTTACTGGATACTGATCTGCAAATATTTTCTCCCATTCTGTGGGTTGTCTTTTCACTCTCTTGATGGTGTCTTTCGAAGCACAAACATTTTTAATTTGGATGAAGCCTAATTTTTCTTTTCTGTTATTGTTCCTTGTGCTTTTTGGTGCTTCCAACTATTACTGTTGAATCGTCTACTTCTCCCTTCAGTTCTCTCAGATTTTGCTTCCTGCATCTTGGGGCTCTGTTGGTTGGTACATTGTTTATATTCAGATTGCTTCTTTTTTTGAAAATTTGCCCTCCACTTAAAAGAAAGATAGCTCACTGCTCTCGCAAGCCATACAACTTACTTCTAACCTCCTTTCCTCCCTGTTCTGGTCATTTTTATTTCCAGTTCTGTCCCTGCCAAGAGACTAGCCTGTGTCCAAATTCAGGGCAAGGCAAACCAGCTAAGTAGGCTCTCTGCTCAGCGGCCAAGGGGCCTTGAAATGGGTGCCCAGGGCTGTGCTTGCTGCTGCTCTATCTGCCCTGGGCCCTGCCTCTGAGCCAGCCCCCCTTGCACAGAGCTGGGCCTCATTTGTGGTTCTTAGCTCTGAGAAGGTGGGGGCAGGAGTGATCAGGTGACTATTCCCCCAGAATGACGCCATCAATCCTGAGGACTTCCCAGAATCCGTCTATAAGAGTTTCCTCATGAGCCTCTGTCCTCGGCCAGAAATAGACGAGATCTTCACTTCCTAGTGAGCTGGGACTGGGCTGGGCATGGGGAAGTAGTGGCTAAAATTCCCACTTGCCATGCTGGGAATTAGGTGACTTCACTGGAGAAGGGGGTTGTCTGAGCTCATCTCTCTGGCTTGCAGCCATGCCAAGGCCAAACCCTACATGACCAAGGAGCACCTGACCCAATTCATCAATCAGAAGCAGAGGGACTCCCGCCTCAACTCCCTGCTGTTCCCGCCAGCGCGGCCTGACCAGGTGCGGGGCCTCATCGACAAGTATGAGCCCAGTGGCATCAACGTGCAGAGGGGTGAGGACTAAAGGAACGGGGACCCTGTCCTGCTCTGGGCACTGGGCTGTGGCCCTGACAGCTGTCCCCTTCCCCCTAGGTCAGCTGTCACCCGAGGGCATGGTGTGGTTTCTCTGTGGGCCAGAGAACAGCGTGGTGGCCCAGGACAAGCTGATGCTCCACCACGACATGATGCAGCCGCTCAATCATTATTTTATCAACTCCTCACACAACACCTACCTGACAGGTGGGCCCCAGTCACCTCATTGCTGACCTCTCTTTTGATGGGCTGCTTCTGTTTTCAGAATCCCTCACAGGGGCTGCCCCTGGGGCTCCCAATAGGATAGAGCATGAGTCGGGTGGGAAAGAGCTGGACGGCCTTGAGTGAAGCTCTTCCCCTTCCCTCTGGCTCAGCTGGCCAGTTCTCAGGCCTCTCCTCTGCCGAGATGTACCGCCAGGTGCTGCTGGCTGGCTGCCGCTGCGTGGAGCTGGACTGCTGGAAGGGGAAGCCGCCTGATGAGGAGCCCATTATCACCCACGGCTTCACCATGACCACAGACATCTACTTCAAGGTGAGACTCTGGTTTGTGGAGGCTGGTGGCTGTGGCACTAGGGAAGGGCCCTGGGCCACAAGCTTTCTGAGGGTGGGGGGAGTGAAGCAGAGAGGAAGGACAGCTGGGAGGCCTTGGACCAGTGTGGGAATGAGGAGGACCAGAGGAGACAGGGGCCAACAGTGGCCCTCCAGTTCTATGTGGGTATTGAACCTGGAGAGTGGGAAAGGGTGCTACTGGGGGAGTGGATGTCTGGAGCACTGACCTCCTCTCTACTGAGTCCCCTTCTCCTCCAGGAAGCAATTGAAGCTATTGCGGAAAGTGCCTTTAAGACTTCCCCTTATCCTGTCATCCTGTCCTTTGAAAACCATGTGGACTCGTGCGTATCCAGGCCTGTTCAGCCCCATTCTCTACCCTGTCCCCATCTCCTGCCTGCAGCTTCCCTCCCCCAACTATCCCCAGACTCTAGCCATGCCCTCCAGCTCTCTCCCAGGCCTCAATCTCCTTGGATCCCAGGCTCTCCTGGCTGTGCCTCTGCCTCCCTGACCTCCTGCACCCCCGATGACTCAGCTCAGAGGCCCAGAAAGATGGATAAGACGGGGGCGGAGCTGCTGACCCCCACCCCACTTCTGCTCCCTGCAGACCCCGCCAACAGGCCAAGATGGCCGAGTACTGCCGGACCATGTTTGGGGAAATGCTACTCACAGAGCCCCTGGAAAAGTTCCCGGTGAGTGGGCTGCACTGTGGGGCATCTGGGCCTGGGGGCTGGGAGCCTGGGGCAGGGAAGAGGCCAGGTTAAGGAGGCAGATGTCCCCAGAGGACACTGGGGTCCACCTGGGAGCATTGTGGAACTGGGATTCCCCCCACCTACCATGTGTCAGGCACTGTGCTGGCTTGGGGGTACCTTAGTGACACACAATCCAGCCCTCAGGTTGCTTACCCTCTAGCAGGGAGACAGACAAGAAACTGGGACATTACAACTAGTAATACAATCCTTACAATTCCATAGTAATCTATGGGAGTACTTGGGGTTAAGGAAGGCTTCCTGGAGGAAGTGATGGCTAAGCTGAAACCTAAAGGAGGAACTGGATTTATCCTGGTGAGAGTGGGGAAAGGCAGGTGGAAGAGGTGAGAGAGAGCATCATTGTGTGTGGAATGGGGTCAGTTGGGTCAGGCAGGAGTTCAGTGCATGGTGGTGAGCAGTGGAAGGCAAGGCTGGAGGAGCAGGAAGGGGCAGCTGGAGAACTGCTTGGTGTGAAGGAACTTAGGCTACCCCGTGAAGGCGAGGAGATGGGTCTGACCCTCTCCCCTCTCCCACAGCTGAAGCCAGGTGTCCCCCTGCCCAGCCCTGAGGACCTCCGAGGCAAGATCCTCATTAAGAACAAGAAGAACCAGTTTTCTGGCCCAGCAGCCCCCAGCGAGGAGCCTGTTGGGGGTGCTGAGGGAGGCTGCCCAGCCACTGCCCCTCAGGACCAGGACACAGGTGTGTCGCCAGCCTGGGAGAGGGCTGGGTGGGGGGCAGGTGGGAAGGGGGAAAGGGGCTGGGCCTGTGGGGGATGTGCTGGGGAGCCAGCCTGGTGTGTGGTGTGGGCCGGGAGGGCTGGCTGGCCCTGGTGCTGATGGAGCCCTGTGTGACAGTGTGGGCAGGTGAGGAAGGGGCTCAGCTGGAGGAAGAAGAGGTGGAAGAGGAGGAGGAGGAGGAGTCAGGAAACCTGGACGAAGAAGAGCTGAAGAAGATGCAGTCGGATGAGGTGTGTGGGCAGAGCCCTGAGGCCCTTCTGCCTGCACAGCCTCCAGGCAGGGGTGTGGGGCCTCATCCCTGGGCTCTGTACCTTCGCCCTCTTTTCCAGTCTTCTCTCTCCTACACAGGGCACAGCAGGCCTAGAGGTGACAGCTTATGAGGAGATGTCCAGCCTAGTCAATTACATCCAGCCCACCAAGTTCATTTCCTTTGAGTTCTCTGCTGGTAAGTTCGCATGGGGGATGATGATGGGAGGGTGGGGGTAAGCTGGAGGTTAGGCTAGATTCAGAAGGCCCTTAAGAAGTGTGTCCTGACACCAGAGGAGCTTGATGGGTGGGGGAAAGAAAAAGGGGGCTCTTTCTTCCTGGGATTGGGTCTCTGTCTATAAATACCCAGGAGAGTCAGGCAAAGGGTTTACTTAAGTGGCAGTGGCTCCCAGTTTCTGGGCACTGTCCTGAGGAACTTGGCACCAAGCAGAATGCTCTGGTGTATGTCAGTGACAGGAAGGTCGCTTATGACAGGCCACCTCAGACTGGCTGGCCTGTAGCTCCTAAAGGTTCTGTGGCTCCCTGGGCTGAATCTGCCTTCTGCTGGCCCAAGCCCAGAAGTCCTGGCGCCAGCGCATGAGCACTCCTGGCAGAGAAACCAGCCAGTGCACACTGGCCCCTTTTTGTGCACACTCACGGTCATTACCACTAGCTTTTCTGGACACATGTAGTGCATTCCCTTCATCCTCTGCATGCCCCCAACATGAAGACCTCTTTCTGCATGCACTTGTGCATAGTGTACACCTCTGCAACCCTGATCCCTCCTCCCTGCGCCCACAGCCTGCAGCCCCATCCTGCCCAATGCGAGTACCCTTGGTGTATACCTCTCACCCCTGCCCCCCCACCCCTCTTGTTCAGCGGCGTAGTTTGCACCCCTCTTGTTTGGTAGCTTGCACCATGCTTCTCTTTCTGTAATCATAGCACATTCCTGACCCAGGCCGCCCATCCTAGCATGTTCCCCACACTTTCTGTGTCCATCCAGGGCCTCACTTCTCACTCTCTAGGACTGTAGCACACCCCCCTTGGCTGGGCACCCACTTTGTCTACAACTTACCCCCAGCACACACTGCTACCCAAACTGATCTGCACATTCTCCTGGCTGGGGTTTATCCCCTAAACCCTTGGGCTTCAGTGGAAATGCTAGGTTGGAGGGAGCTCTATGGGGGAGGGAGCTGCCCCAAAAGGGAGGGCAGGGCTGAGGGAAGGGACAGCCTGACCTGATCTCCCCCTCCCCTTTCTTCCCTACACAGAGAAGAACCAAAGTTATGTTATCTCCTCCTTCACAGAGCTAAAGGCTTATGACCTGCTCTCCAAGGGTGCAGTGCAATTTGTGGAGTATCCTTGAGGCCTCAATAGCCAGGGTCCCTGGTTGGGGTGAAGGGATGGGGAACAGTGCTCATGGGGGTGAGGGTGGAGGCTGTTGGGTCTTCCTGGGGCCGGCAGCCTTGGGCTGGGCTCCTATACTCTGAGGCAGCTACAACAAGTGGCAGATGAGCCGCATTTACCCCAAGGGCACCCGCATGGACTCCTCCAACTACATGCCCCAGATGTTCTGGAATGCTGGTTGCCAGATGGTTGCCCTCAATTTCCAGACAATGGGTGAGGGCAGTCCCAGGCCTCTAAGAACCCCTCTCACCTTCACCCACCCTGGGAGGGGGGTGTCTTTAGAACAGACTGAGGTGTCCTGATATTTGTTTAGGCTCTGGGAGCACATGCAGATGTGTCAGGGTTTAGGGGTATAGATGCATCAGCTCATGCCTGTATGATTGCACATACGCAAGCATGTATGTGAAGATGCCAGGGTGCTGGCATGGGTTCTGGCCGCTCTGCCTGAGTGGGTCTGTGTGAACACCTCCCCCCAACCTCAGTTCCCACTGTGAGCCTGTGGACTGATTGTAGCTTTGCTCCTGCTGACTCCAGGTTGTGGACCCTTCCTGAGAGAGGAGACATCCTAAGGAGCCAGGCTGGGGCATGGGAAACCCTTACCTCACAGTCCCCCCAACCTCCCCATCCACAGGACAGGAAGGGCTGGGAGATGATGGAAATGGAGACTGGGTACAGCCCTAGGCTGGGCCTTGCTCACTGAGCGCCCTTGTTCCCCAAGACCTGCCCATGCAGCAAAACATGGCGCTGTTTGAGTTCAACGGGCAGAGTGGCTACCTCCTCAAGCATGAGTTCATGCGCCGGCTGGACAAGCAGTTCAACCCCTTCTCGGTGGACCGCATTGACGTGGTGGTAGCCACCACCCTCTCCATTACGGCAAGGCCCTGAGGCGGACCACTGGCCTGGAGGACTGGGGTCTTGAGAAGACACAGGAGCCCCACTCCCCTCCTCCCAACCCCCTCCCTTGATATCCTGAAAACTTCAGCCCCAGCCAGTTCGTGCACTAGCAAGTTGCCTTGGAAACTGCCTCCTCCTCAGTGCTGGAGGCTGCCTCTTGGTCTCCATGGAAACCAAGGGGCCGGGCTGAGGCTGGGTGGGGGAGGGGAGATGAGTGGGCCGACTGGGGCAGCCGGAGCCCCAGGCCCTGGGGGAGGGCTCTGTTCCTCCCTTGCCTGGGGAGGGAGGTGGGGAGGCCCACACCTCTTCCCTGAATGCTGAGGTACCCTGGTCACGGCGCTTAGCTGTAACCCTGGAGCCTCACAGCCTCTACTTGGTGGTGGGAGCCAACTGCGCCCCTCACAGTACTCAAGAATGGGTGCTTCAGTGAGAGGGCCCAGAGGCCTCAGGTGTTGGGGAAGAGCCTGGGTGGGGGCTGATGCTTGCCTCTCCTGGGCCCCCACCTCCAGGTGATCTCTGGGCAGTTCCTGTCAGAACGCAGTGTGCGGACCTATGTCGAAGTAGAACTGTTTGGCCTTCCTGGGGACCCCAAGAGGCGCTACCGCACCAAGCTGTCACCTAGTACTAATTCCATCAATCCTGTCTGGAAGGAGGAACCCTTTGTCTTTGAGAAGGTGGGAGCCAGGGCAGGGCAGGAGCTGGGGTCTGCTGTACTTCCTGGCCTCTACTTACAGAAAAGAGGAATTAAATAAAGGGACTTCCTTTATTCTCCTCTTCTCCACACCCCTCACTCTGGGCCCTCCTGAACTGCAAGAGTCCAAATACCAAGTTTACAGAAACTTATGTGGGTAGGCTGGTTTTGTGTGTGCATGCATGTTCATGTTCGGATTAGAGTCAGGAACATGAATGCCCAGTCCGGGGTGCAGGGTCCCATGGAATCGCAGGGGTCTTTTGCCCTCATGGATACTCACTGTCAAAGCTGCCAAAGGCTGTCTGCCCTGAGACCCCAGAGCCCCGAGCTACAAATGCAGCCCTTCTCCCCTGCATGGACCAGCTACAGCACGAGCTGTGGCAACATCTGTGTGTGTGGCCTTGAGTGTGCTCTGTTCTCACCAACTCTGCTAATACCTGCCACTTTCTCACACTGACCCGAAGACTTCTGGAGCCAGGGAGAGGGGCAGCTTGGCCACCCTCTCCCTCACCAGCTTGCCGTATCCTGAACTCTCTGCAGATCCTGATGCCTGAGCTGGCCTCCCTCAGGGTGGCTGTGATGGAGGAAGGCAACAAGTTCCTTGGGCATCGCATCATCCCCATCAGTGCCCTGAATTCTGGTAAGGGTAGGAGCCCTTCTTTGCTGTTCCCCATGGGTCTGAGAGTAAGGCCAGCATCAGGAGCCTGTCCAGAGTGTGCGGTGGCTTCAGGGAAGTGGCCCTGAGGCTTCACCTAACTCTCTTGTTATTGGCTCTAAGGAGTGTGGCAGGAATAGTACCTCTCCAGGAAACTGACAGAAGTGGGTACTCTGCCCTTCTAATGACCACCTAACCCAATTCTTGAACTCCTGGGGCAGTTTCCCAAGTAGCTGATACTTGTTGGGCACTTAAAATGAATTAAGGGCTTATCACACATTCTCACTTAATTCTAGCAATAACCACATGAGATAGACACAATTTTCCCCATTTCATAGCTGAGGAAAGTCTCAGAGATTTAAAGTAAAATGCCTAAGGCCACATAGCCAGAAAGGTGCAGAGCCATACTTGGACACTGGTCTGACTCTAAAGCCAGAAGTCTTGAACATTGGGCTGCTCTGGCTCACTGCCCACCCCATCATGCCTGACAGGATACCATCACCTGTGCCTGCACAGTGAGAGCAACATGCCCCTCACTATGCCTGCGCTCTTTGTCTTCCTGGAGATGAAGGACTATGTGCCTGACACCTGGGCAGGTAGGAAGCCCATAGCATGCTGGGAGCCCCAGGCTGTCCCTTTCCCCTCCCTCCTCTCAAGCCAGCCTGCAGAAGGGGGCAGGACAGGGTACCTTGGGATAGGTGAGCCTGGGGGAGGCTTGCAGGTACATCTCCATACCAGGCCTGTGATGCCCCTGTGCACCCAGATCTCACTGTGGCCCTCGCCAATCCCATCAAGTTCTTCAGTGCCCATGATAAGAAGTCTGTGAAGCTCAAGGAAGCTATGGGAGGTCTGCCTGAGGTCTGTGTTGCCTGCTCCATGGCCAGGTGCCCCTGGGAGTTTTGCCTTCTCAGTGGGAGGCTGAGGGAGTCCGCAGAGCCCCTGGCTCAAGGAGAGGGCGGCCGGGGTCACCTTCCCGACTTGTTCTCCCTCCACAGAAGCCCTTCTCTGCTGGGAGTCCAGCTGTGGGGCAAGTCAAGGGGACATTGGCCCCAGCCAGCAACGGGTCAACAGGTATGCACCGCAGAGTCCTCCCACCTACTGGAAAAGCCTTGACCTCTCCAGCCCCACCTATAGGCAGGTCCCCACCTGGTGGCAGCTCTTTACAAAACTAAGACTATCCGGGAGGGAACCACTGCGTCTGAAGCCTCAGCACCGGGGAAAGTGCGCAGCAGGGGGCTCAGACTGCTACCCCCAGGGGCCGGGGAGGAGCCATGTTGAGGCAAGCAGGCCCCCGGGGCACCTGTCAGTCCATCCTGTGGCTCTTGCAGCAGCTGGGGCCAGGGCCAGGGAGGAGCCCGCGAAAGAAGCTGCTGGTAAGGCCTGCAGACTCGGCGTGATCTTGGGGACTAGCCTGGGGCAGGTCCAGGACTCCTGGGTGGGGGAATGTGCCCTAGGGAGCTGCTGGGTGGCGGCGCGCCTCACCCCGGCCCCCGCAGAGCCGCGGACCGCCAGCCCAGAGGAGCTGCGGGAGCTGAAGGGCGTCGTGAAGCTGCAGCGGCGGCACGAGAAGGAGCTGCGGGATCTGGAGCGGCGCGGCGCGCGGCGCTGGGAGGAGCTCCTGCAGAGGGGCTTGGCGCAGCTGGCTGCTCTCCGGCCGCCGGGCGCGGGGGGCGGCGGCGGGGGCTGCAAGCTGAGCCCGGGCAAGGGCTCCCGCAAGAAGCGGTAAGGGCGGGGGCGCTGCTCTGCCCTCAGCGGCGCGGGCGGGCGCGGGCGGCCGAGGGCTTAGGGCCTGTCCCCTCGTGGCCTCCGCAGGACTCTGCTCTGCGAGGAGACCTCCGGGGCCACGCCGGGCGAGGGCCTCGAGGGCGCGTGCGCGAGCGTGCGGGAGCTGAAGGACAGGCTGGAGGGGGAGCTGCTGCACCAGGGCGAGGAGCAGTACGAATGCATCCTGAAGCGCAGGGAGCAGCACGCGGCGGAGGTGCCCGGGCGGGAGGCGGAGCGGCAGCCCTAGCGTCCCCACACCGTCCACACCACAGAGGTCTCTCGCTGAGCTCATCTTTTCCGTCCCTCAGCAAATCGCCAAGATGATGGAGTTGGCCAGAGAGAAACAGGCTGCAGAGCTGAAGACCCTCAAGGAGGCCTCGGAGAGGTACGACTGCCTCCCTCCCATGCAGGCTTTCATCTCCCACCGCCCTGGAGCCCCATTAAACATCTTCCTGATGCCTGTGTCTCTGCAGTGACACGAAAGAGATGAAAAAAAAGCTGGAAGCCAAGAGACTGGAGCGGATCCAGGCCATGATCAAGGTCACCACAGACAAGATGGCCCAGGAGAGGTGAGCCCTGGAGGGAGGCCCAGGACTCAGACTCCAGGGCCAGTGCTGAGCAGGGTCCCCACTCCAGATGGGAAGGGGCCTCCCCGCCCATGCATCCCGACTCCCTTTCCGGAGATGTGCCTGTCCCCTGGCTCTCAAAAGTTAATCCGACTCTCATCACCTCTGATCAGAGTGTTCTCCTTAGGCAAAACAGATGCCAACACTATTTGAGCTGAAAGGAGAATTTAAGGGAAAATCCAGCATGCAAAGAGGGAGGAGAAACCTTGAGATGGCAGCTTTCCACCTACATGCCTTGAAGGACAGTGCATTTTAGAGAGGAAGCCTTTCCCTCAGAGAGCCCTTCAAATCCTCATTGAGTCCCCTTATTTATGCCTCTGCCTGGGTCCTGCCCCGTGGCAGATTTTTCATTTTGCCTTCACCCTGAAGAGACTTGTCTCCCGTAATCTTCCCAGGGGCCTCCTGCCCTCCTTGAAACTCTGATCACCCAACAGGTTGAAGAGAGAGATTAACAACTCCCACATCCAGGAGGTGGTGCAGGTCATCAAGCAGGTGTGTAAGAGCTGCATCCTTCACACACATGCACAAAGGCTCTCCACGGGAGTGAAGGGGCGGCCCCAGGCCTTTACTTTGTCCTTAGGAAATGCACTACCAAGACTGGCCCATGAGGCTAGGGATGCAGGGAAGAGGGAGCCTCTGGGCCATCCAGGGGTTCTGACCTTTGCATGGAGGTTAGGGTACTAGTCTCTGGCCAGCTGCCCTGGATGAAAATGATATAGGCTAGCTGGCCTGGCCTGGGGAGAAGGATTGGGGTAGGTGGGTGAGAGGGAGTGAGGGAGGCTTCTTTAAGGCTCTACGGAGTTGGAAGAGGAAGGGAAGCCCTGCTGAGAATGGACCTAAAGCTCCCATGGGATCATTAACAAGAGTGACAGAACTGCCATTTATTGATTCCTAACCTCATGCCAGGCACTAAGCCAGGTGCTTTCACATAAACTGTCTCAAATAAATCTTTACAATCAATGAGACAGACAGTATTATCTCCATTTTACAGATTAAAAAAAAAACTTTTAAAAGTTCAAAGAATTTGTCCAAAGTCTTACAGCTGGTTAGCTGGGATTGTAGCTGGATCCCAAACCAGGGTGACTGTGCTGTCCTGAGTCCCTGCCTCTCACTCCCACCCAGATGACAGGGAACCTGGAGAAGCACCAGGAGAGGCTAGAGGAGAAGCAAGCAGCCTGCCTGGAACAGATCCGGGAGATGGAAAAGCAGGTGATAAGGACCACTGTCCTGGCCAGCAGCAGAGCTGGCCTGGCTCCAGGGAGCAAAGGGCCCTGCTCCAGAGAGCTGCTAGTCAGGAGGTGGGGGAGGGAGGCTCCCCTCTCACCATGGGACCCCAGGCTCCGGTTCCTATGGGGTCCTCAGGCCCTGTCATGAGGCAGCTTTGCAGATCTCTTTGTTTGGTTAGTGCCCACTCACCTGAGAGGCTCCCTGATGGGCTCCAATGCCCCACACCTCCGCCCCAGTCTCCTGAGCACTCCGAACAGACTGAGTCCCAGGTCATCTTGCTCTGCTCTCCAGGGAAGGGAGTGTAGGCAGGAGGCCCTTCCTGAGCCAGGTGGTGGTCTTTGCTGTCCTTACAGTTCCAGCAGGAGGCACTGACAGAGTATGAAGCCAGGATGAAGGTCCTAGAAGGTGAGGTGAAGGAGTCTGTGAGGGCCTGCTTCCCCTCCGAGGCCAAGGACAAGCCTGAGAGGCCCTCTGGGGCCTCCAGGGAGCTGTGTGAGCAGGACCCACTCACAGCAAACACAGATGCCCAGGAGAGCCGCCTCTGATGCCTCCGTTTCCACCAGGATATTCTGCAAGGATGTTCATCCTTCTTTGGGATGTGACTCCATTATCCCCAAGAGGAAAGGCCCCAGTGCTCTGAGGCTGTGGAAAGGTGGGGCTCCCTTAGAATTCCTCAACAGCCAGGCCAGAGGAGGAGTCAGGGACCATGTACCACCAGACACAAGCCATCTGGGCCTAGTGGTCCTTTAATATGACATGTGGCTCCTCATCCTTCTCCTTCACCTCTTCACGTTTGCAAAAGAATACTGACTGGGAGGCAGGAACTGGGGTCTTGGACCCATTCTACGTTTCCTAGTGTAAAACTAGTGGTGCCCCACTGTGGGTTTAGCTTTATCACCTGGAGGATTAGGCCTGGACTCCTGGAACCCCCACTCTAGTATCTGTAGTTCAAGAATGACCAAACTCCGATCCTTACTGCCATAAGGTGGGCAGCTCACCATACTTCTAGGCCCCATCTCAGGCCTGCCATCTGCCCTGATTTGGTCTCATTGTCGGCTATCTTATACAGAGTGTGGCACTATGCCTAAGCTCCCTGGGCATAGCTATTCCCAGGATTCCATGCTGAGGTCCCTCCCTGGCCTCCTGCCTGTTGAAGGATGGGAGGCTGACATGGAAAAGCTGCCTCATCTGTCTGGCTCTCAGGCTGCTGAGACAACTGGGGCTGTGGCTGGTGGTGAGGGAAGGTCGGCCTTCTGGGCACTCTCCCATCCAGATCCTGGCTCACCCCTTTTCCTAGGCCTGGAGAGGCTTCCTAGAATGTACCCCAACTCAGGCTGCCTGACAAGGTTAGCATCATTTTCTCTCCTGACTCTATGAGATTTATTTATTTTTCTCCTTTTTACTTCTACTAAAGAAGCCTGTCTCAATATTTCCTGCCTAACCTGGCTTCTGTATTACAGCTAAGAAATGTGGATGGGGATAGTGGGGGCTGGAGTAGAATGTTCCTGAAATGAAGGAGGCTACGGGAAAAAAGACCATTGGGAGTTGAGCCCTATGGTGAGGTCCCTTCCAGGGCCCAGGAAAATGCCTTGCCTCTGGGCTTGTAGAGGATCCACTTCCCCTTTTGCTGGCCCTGATGCCACAGCCACTGGAAAATGATGTCATTTCTCTTCTCAACCCCCACCCAGATGTGGCCCTTCCTTGTCTCTACCCTCAGAGCTGGAGCAGAAGAGCCTAGTGCAAGGTGCCCCTATGCTCTTGAGGAGTCATAAACCTTCAGGGCACCTGGGACCTTTTAGTTAGACTTAGAGTGGTGAGATTCTTGAGCCCCTAAGCAGTTGTGGTTGACCCCAACACTTGCTAGAGAGGGGCTTGTGCACAGCCATTCACTGCAGGCAGAGTTCCAAATCCCAAATGGGGACATACACTGGCTTGGGAGAGGGAGGGTGGGGGTTGATTCCGGGAAGAGGTTGTTTTCTTATCAGAGTTGTAGCAAATACCATTAGCTGTGAGCACCTGTGCCTTCAGAAAATAAACAGCCCCCCCCCACCACCATCTTGCCTCATATACATCCCTATGGGAGCCTGACCTCTGGGAGTCTAGCATTCTCTGGTTGCAGGTTGAGACTAGGGGGCCTGCTCATTCACAGGAGCATGGTCTGTGATTGATCAGCCTCCATACACACTAGGTATAGCCAAGGGTGGGACACCTACACCCCAGGGCAGTGCCCTGTCTTCAACCCTCCTGCTGGGCACTCAGCTGCTCCATCTTCCCCTCAACCCCAGGGTAGAACCATGCAGAGAGGAGGACCCAGGCCTAGAGGAACTCACTGACTCAGGCACATGGGCATAAGGTGGGACCAAGTAGAGCCCACTGGGCAGCCCTCAGCTTTTGCCAATGGCTGCTCAGGAGAAGGACAGGCTGCCTTCTCACCTCTCAGCCAGGCAGGGCAGTCTCCATGGTCCCAGTGTGGAGCTGGGAAGCCCAGGAATGAGGAAGGGGATGCAGTTCTGCCTCCTGGAGTAGCCTCTGCACAGCAGACTGGGGGCTACCCCTGAGGCCAGGGCCAGATACCTGCCTCCCTGCTTTCTGTCCTCTGGAAAAAGGGCAAGGTGCCCCCTGGTAAAGTGTCATAGTCTCTGGGCCCCAGAGATGATTTAAGCTCTGGATGTAGAGTATGTGCAGAGGAAGAGATGATGTCTTCCCTCAGGGCCCCGGGCAGGTGAAGGGCACCTGGGTTCCATTCCTGCTGTGTATCTGTGGGGCTGGGGCATCATGCATCAGCTTCACCTTTTGCCTAAAGAGAAGGGTCCTACCCCTTCCCAATCCCATTGCTGATTCAGATGCCAGTCCCCTGCTGACTCACCCTATCCCCTGCACCTCCCCTCCCCCCAGAAGCTCTCTGGATCTCCCAGCCACGTGCCACTAGGCCCAACCCTGCTGAGCTGGTGCAACGTGACAGGGTGAGGGGGCTGGTGACACTAGAGGAGGAAAGAAGGGGGCCTGGGAAGGGGGGCAGCTGCAGACAGAGTGGCAGACTGCAGTCCTGAGCCGCCCCTGGGAGGAAGCCCTTTTGCCAGCCTGGGCCTGCAGAAGGGGAGGCTCAGCAGGTGGGAGGGGAGGGGAAGGGAGCGTGGAGTGCCTGTATGCCCCCTGCCTGCCTCAGCTCCATCTCCTGTCAGCCTTCAGCTCCCTAAGAGACAGCTTCTAATTCCGGCTGTTGGTGCCTCTGTGCTCTGCAGCAAAGTCTCAGCTTTTTTCAGCTTTGCTATTTCTTTTCTGTTCAGAACATACTGAGCCTACAGGGAAGTCAGAGCAAAGGTTCCAGGGCCTGAGACTGGGCACCATCCCTCCATCCCACCACAGGCCTGGTGGGGTTGGCAGTGCCAGCTGGGGTGAATCCTTCCAGAGTACCCAACATGGCATGCTCTGCCAGGCCAGGGTGAGGCCCTGATGGGGCCCAGCCTCAAGTGCCTCTTCTTCCCTGGAACTGTCTCCATATCTACCACAGGGAACAGATGCATAAATGAAACATTCATGCATAAATGAAACAGGGTTGTCTCAAGGAGGCTCAAGTGTGGTGGGGGAGCATGGCTGTTTAGGACCAAGGAGGTACCCATTCCGTGTTCTATTACCTGGGGTATGTCACTGCCCAGCTTGTCAGACTGGCCTGCCAGATACAGATTCCAGATCCCTTGGTCTGGAAACAGAAAAAGAAGGGGGGAAAAAATCAGTTTTCTTCATGCTGCAGAAAAGGGAAATTGAGTCATGAAGGGAAGCCTTTCTTCTGCTATCTGAGTAAAGAGGGAGAGCGTTTCTGCACTCTTATTGGGATTGCAGAGTCTGTACCCACCCCTGGGTGACACCCCAGAAGAAGTCCCTGGGTCTGGGGGATAGGGACTGGTCTTTCTGCATTCTGAGTACCTGTGCAGCCCTTGCCCTGATGTCCTCTAGCTTGATCTTGCATGAACCAGGCAGGGCTAGTACTGTCACCTTCATTTTGCAGACGACAATAGGCATGGCTGGAGCCACAGTTTTCTAGTAAATGCCTTCAAGCGGGAATTTAACTGATGTTAAATACTGTGCCCTTTCTGTAACAACGCAGAGAAAATTGGCAGAGCCTTGAGTAGGGTATGTGCAGGTATATATCAAATGCTTCCCCCCTCAGGACAGAGGGGAGTGGGGGCCCTTGCTCCATGTCTGGGTCTTGGATGCCAGGAAGGCATCCCTGAAACCTAGCTGAAGAGAGAGAAAAACCTCAGGGTGTAAACAGTGTACTCGCTTTGCTATTCATGCATCTAGGCCTACTGTCTTCTTTCCAGATGCAGGTCCCCTCATCCCCAACCTCCTGCTGTAAAGCATCTTAATCCTGCTCTGCCTAGACAGAGGACATCTTTTTTCTTTATTTCCTGAAGTGTTTGCCCGCTTCTCTGCCCTTGCCTCAGTAACCCAGTTTGGAATGTCTTCTTATTTCTTGAGCAGCCAGGTCCCACACATCCTTGAAAACCACCCCAGAGTCCTATCCTCAGAAGACCCCAGAGTTCTCCTTCCCCACAACTCCATCTTTTCCTCTAAGCGCTACCTGTTTTGTATTTAACAGATGTATTTAGCCCTCAGATAAGAAGCTCTACTTTTTAAGTCCTGATCTTGTCTTTCTGCTTGGGCGGGAGGTCTGTTCCATCTAGAACCCAAGTTCTGCTTCTGCATTTCCCACCGCTGGGAACAAATACCTGGCTCATGAAAATCCTCAGTAAATTCTGTAGTTGATACCTGACTCATGTCTTTACAAATATCAGTTCCAACCGTACACACCCTCCACCCCCCTGTGTCTCTGAGGCACCTTGACTTCCCTTAGCTGAGGCCTGCACACCCCACCCCCACACCCCAGGGCTGAGCAGCCCGCCAGAGGGAGAGGGGATGCAGCAGTTTTCCCACACCCTATGAACTGGAGCTCTCTTCTCCTTCCTCTCAGAAGGTGTCAGCTAGTGGTCAAGTCAGAGAGCCCTGCCCTGTGGTCTGGGCGTTGTTTGTGCTCAAAAGGGAGGCCGGGGTCGTTGCAGATCTGTGCGTGTGTGTGTCCGGGGTGGCGGCCGGCCCTGATGCAGGGGGAGCTGTTAACTCGGCTGCAGCACTCCCGGATCCTAAGGCGCCAGCTGTGGCCGCGCGTCTCCGCTCCGCCTGACTCTTGGCCGCCAGTATCTGGTAGGCGGGCGCGTTGTCAAGGGTTGGAGACGTCTGAGACTGGAGGGCACGCTCTCCCTCCGCAACCCCCGCTCCAAGTGAGCGTGTGCGGAAGGAACAAACGTGTATGAGTGCATGATTCGCTACACTCTGCGCGGCAGTTCCCAGCCAGACTGAGCGTCCCCCACCCGCAATGCAGCACAGGAACCCTCGCCCCCTTTACTCCCCCTCAGCCTTTTGCCCCCACCCCAGCTCGCTTGTGGTCCAGCTCTCCCCTTATGGGGTCCCATTTCCTACTACCAGGACCGCGAGGGGCTGACCTCGGTCTTCTCTGACGGACGCGAGGTCCCGCCAGTTTCTAAGGAGCCGAAGGTCACGACTCCGTGGGGGCGGAAGGCGGGGAGAAGACTGACTGTGGGATTGGCCTGGTCGGGTGCACCGACCGGGCTCCCAGCGAGCAGCCCCCGCCCTGGCAACCGCCGTGGCAGCGCCTGGAGAGTGCGGAGAAGCCGCTCCCCAACTTCGCGGCCGGTGGAAGGGGTGGGGTCAGGGACAGTCTTCTCCGCCCCGTCGGTTTCTGCCTTGACGGCTCAGCCTGCTTCCAGGGCAGCCATAGCCATGGTGACCCCCGAGGCTATAAAGCCAGGTATCTAGGAGGACGGTGGCTCCCGCGCCGCTGAGCCCCCCAAGTAAGGAGCAAGCGCCCCGGCGTGGCCCGGCCCCCGCGAGAGGGGCGGAGGCGGAGGAACGGCGCCAGCAGCTTGAGGAGCGGCGCGCCCGCCAGGGCTGGAGGCAGGCGTGCACGACGGGCGCCACCTTCTCAGCAGGGGAGCGGGGGCTGCCCGGGGTGCGGGTGAGTGGCGCTGCTCCAAGCCACGAGGGACTGAGGGGGGCCGGACGCGGGGAAAGCAGCGGGAGAGTCAGGAGGGGGCCCAGCTTCGGCTCCCGTAGTCTTCTTGGGGGCCAGGCGCTGAGCCCAGAGCAGCGAGTAACCTACACCTCCAGGCGGGAAGCCCAGGGAAGGAGCAGCGAGACGCCAGGCGTGCGACCCAGGAGCCGCGGGAGCTGCGGGGCGATAAGTGTGGGAACCTCAAGACCCTCGGTCGCAGCCACCCACGCGCTGAGGGAGCCGTACCAGAGCACCGGAGGGGACAAGAACCCGGCCGGGCGCGGGAACAGGGGCGCCCCCGTGCGGAGCTGCCGGGCCGCCTGGGCGCGGCGGCCAGGGCCATGCTCAAGCCCAAGGACCTGTGCCCCCGAGCGGGTACGCGCACTTTCCTGGAGGCCATGCAGGCGGGCAAAGTGCACCTGGCCCGCTTTGTGCTGGACGCGCTGGACCGCAGCATCATCGACTGCCGCGCGGAGCAGGGACGCACGCCGCTCATGGTGGCTGTGGGGCTGCCGGACCCTGCGCTGCGCGCACGCTTCGTGCGGCTACTATTGGAACAGGGTGCGGCGGTGAACCTGCGGGACGAGCGCGGCCGCACCGCCCTCAGCCTGGCGTGCGAGCGCGGCCACCTGGACGCCGTGCAGCTGCTGGTGCAGTTTAGCGGGGACCCTGAAGCGGCGGACTCCGCGGGCAACAGCCCTGTGATGTGGGCGGCGGCATGCGGCCATGGGGCTGTGCTCGAGTTCTTGGTGCGCTCTTTTCGCCGACTCGGCCTGCGCCTCGACCGCACCAACCGTGCGGGGCTCACAGCGCTGCAGCTGGCCGCCGCTCGCGGCCACGGGACCTGCGTGCAGGCCCTCACTGGGCCTTGGGGCCGCGCAGCCGCCGCGGCGGCGGCTCGGGGTTCCAACTCCGACAGTCCCCCCGGTCGTCCGGCTCCCGCGCCCAGCCCTGAGCGCCGACGACCCAGCCCCCGCCGCCTACCGCGGCCTCTCCTAGCGCGCTTTGCGAGAGCGGCTGGCGGTCATGGGCACGGAGGCGAAGCTGGCCCAGGGGGCAAAAGCTCGGGCCGGCACCGGGCTCAGGGCAGCGAGCGGCCTGAGCTGGGCCGGAGCATGAGCCTGGCGCTGGGTGCTGTGACCGAGGAGGAGGCTGCTCGACTGCGGGCGGGAGCCCTGATGGCCCGACCACACTCGCCCCAGTCTTCGGGGACTGGGCGGTGGCGTTCCCAGGAGGTGCTGGAGGGAGCGCCCCCAACCTTAGTGCAACCCCCTATTGGGCTTAGTCCCCACCCAGAGGTCGACCCCGGCTCTGGCCGCTTGGGTTTGCGCCGACGTTCCACAGCTCCAGACATCCCCAGCCTGGTTGGGGAGGTATCAGGGCCTGAGAGTGGGCCAGAGTTAGAGGCCAACGCCCTTGCCCACTCGGTGCCAGTATCTCAGCCTTGGGAGGCCGGCACGGAGGCTGTGGTGCTGCATGCTCAACAGTAAACAGCGCGGAAGCTGACACCTGCTTCCCTCCACTCCCCCTTCCCTGGACCACTGGGATTTTCACTTTCTTGCAGGTCCCTCACTTTCCTGGCATTTTCCCGCCTGTGATCCCAGAACCTGTCCCCACTGCAAAGGCAAGACTTCTACCAGCCCTTTCTCTGAAACAGACCCCTATCTTCTTTTTTTGTGCTTGTTGGTGTTCCCTGCCTAGGACTATCAGTTTCCCTAAGGTCTCCCTTTGCTGTCCTGGAAGGTGAGGAGTAGAAGATGGGTTCCATAGGCTACAGCTTCCAGCCAAGAAGAGAGACCCCTTTTCCTCAGCCCTATGACTCAGTTCTGAATACTGCTGGCTTCTGGCTGGTCACCTCCCCTTTACCGGTTTTCCTAAACCCTGGCAGCCATGCAGGAAGAAGAGTCGACTCATGGAACAAAGGCCTAGCCTGCCTCCTTTACCTAGTGATGCAGACAGTAATGCTGCACCCCACCCAATTCTTCCTCCCCTTTAAGTGTGGACACCCGTTGCACCAACTACGACCTCGGAGCCATTCTGGTCTGGGGGCGCTAATCAGGAAAGAAACTGGGGGTAAAGTTTTTTTTTTGAGAAAGTCCTTCCTCCAGGCAATGAAAGCATATTTTGCGAGTGGGAGAGCCCCTGGTGTTGAATGCCAGTCGTCCCTTGAAACAGCTTCTGGGTAATTCCAGCTGCCTCTGCCTTCACAGCATTTGCAGACCCAAGATCCAACTTCACTGACAATGTGGGGTCATTGCCCCACACCAACCCCTAACCAGCCCAGCTCCAGGCTCCTGAGCCAGCCTGTTCTCACCTCGGGGCAGGCATTTGAGTTCCATCTTTGAGGTCTCAGCCCTTGTGGCCCAGCCTTTTTTCCTCTCACTCTGAGGCTTGAAATGGAAAGGATTTAGCACTTCCCCCGCCCTCACCGCCTCCCAGCTCCCCCATCCTGCACGTGGGTGCTACAACAGGGTGGAACGGTTGCAAAGGCTTTGCTTAATTGTATTTCTCCCAATCATCAAAGAACTCGTGTTTTGAGTCTTTGTATAAGAAGCAGAAAACAGCGGGTCTGATCCGAGGCTTAAGAACCTGACAATGTCTCTTTAAATAGAAGCTCTGCGAGGGGGATAATTGACTCAAGTGTTTGCCACGTTAAACGGCGGCGCGCGGGAGTTGGGAAGCCCACACGAGCCGCAGGTCCGGGTTTAAATTACATCAAACTTCAGTGAGAGCTGGAAGGGGGCTGTTAAACGGCTCCTGCTTCTTGCTGGGCCGTTAATGGAGGGCAGAGAGGATGATGGATGCTAGAGGTCGAGACCAAGGACCCCTGCCTCTGCCACAGCGCGTGGGAAGCAGCCCCGGACCAGCTTCATTACAGAGCAGATTAGTCAGAGGCAACCGCGGAGAGGTGGTTAAAGGCCCTTTTCCGGCCTGGTCCTTTGTCCCCTCCTTTCCCGCCCCCGCCCTCTTCCTGATAGCTTAGTGAGGAAGGTCTAGGGGATCTGGCGAATCTCGCGTTCTAGGACCGTGCGGAAACGCTAGCGCAGGTATTTGGGCGCTTAGCCCGCGGGTTGGCGGCGCGTGGGGGCCTTTTGGGAGCCCCCGAAGGTTTGAACGTGCAGCCACTCACCTAGTCGTGATGGGGTCTTTTCAAGACGTCGTTGATCAGTCAGCCTTTGCAGAACGAAAGTTTTCTCAGCAGTAACTCTAAGGGAACTGCGAAGTTCCTCTGCGAGAATCACCCCTGAGAAGACGCTGGCCCTGGGGTGTGGGGTAGGCGTTGAGGAGAGGGCCTGGAGTAGGTGTCAGACACCTCCCAAATCCTTCCAGTCTTATAGGGTCAGAGAGGCCGCGCGAGCCCCTCCGCTGCACGTGATCTCTAGTGCCCCCTGGTGGCAGCATTACCCTCTCCTCGTTGCGCCCTGGCTCGGAGTTCAGGCTCCAGGTTTTATTTGGGAATCTCCGCTGTGTACTTCTCACTCCGTGTGCATTTACCCCTGGAATCCTCATCCTCTTGTAGTACATTAAATCCGGATACTTGAAGTCGTTCCACAGCAGAGAAATGAGGGATAATGAACAAAATACTTGCGTTTGGAGTAGCAGGAGCCCAGACCCTTCACTAAGGACCCCAGGATCTTCCAAGTTATGGCTCCTGTGTCCTGAGAGCTCCTGAAAAAACTGGAACTTCCAACTTCTCCCGTATGATTTCTGAACTTTAGGACCTGCTGATCATGCATTTCCTTCTGATGAGATTTGCTTTTGTTTCTAGAGTGTTTTGCCTTTCCTCCACTCCTTTCTTCCCAAACATCTGCCTCTACTCAGTCCCACTGTCTGGGTGGTGGGTGAACAATACTGAAGAACCCGAAAAGCCAGAGGGAGAGGACCTAGGAGAGGATAATTGGACACCCCAAGTATAAACTCTTTTCCGATCCTTGCTTGCTCACTATTCCCATTCCAACTGTGTTTAATTTTCATGAAGTTTTTAATGGTGTAAGAATACAAGTATTTTGGCTTCTTCAAAATGCCAGGAGGTCTGGGTTGCTCATTGTGTGGAAGGTGCTGTCATCTTTCAAGTGTCACTGATGTGGCTTTCTGACTGAATGTCACCTTGGGCCCTCCTTCTTGGGTAAACAACCATGAGGGCTTCTCTCCGAGGAAATTTCAAGGGCTTGGTGGTTGGAAGTTTCTGAAAAATTGACAGCAGATCTTTTCTGTCTGAACTGAATTGTGTTTGTGATTGACTTGCGCTTCTTGCAGATTTCTTACCAGACCCAGCTCTGCAGAACTTACATGGTTCACCTCATTTCACTCTCCTGCACCTCCTCTCATTGTCAGCCCTGGGATGTTGAGGCTGTGGTCCTCTCTAGCTCACTCCACTTCAGAAGAGACTTTTCTAAACATTTTGCTTTTCCAACTCTTGTTGCTTTCATCACCGTGGAGAGTCACCCAAGCCACTGGAGCTTGGTGCCCCAAGATCATGCTCAGAACTGGTCTCTGTGGGAGGCTGAATGTTGTGCTTTTGGAATGACACTGTGTGGTGGAAGGACTATTAGAACTCAAAAGAATAGTTAATAAATCCAGTATTATTCAGTTGTGAGAATTGGCTTCTCTTTGCCACTCTTGACTCTGGGCTCCCTTTGGAGAGGTGGAAGGGTGCCCTTGCTTCCCACAAAGGTTTTGTCTTCAGTCAGCCATCATCCCTGCCAGCTCCACTGTGGCTGCCTCCTGAAGGAGAGACTCAGGTGCTGCTTCCACCTGAGCTGGTGGGACCCTGGGGCCAGGACAGCTGTCTAGGTGGGCACTCTGTGGGGAGCAGAAGTTGTGTATGACCCTTGCTCCTGGTTAAGAGGTTTTAGTGAAGCCTGGTGTAGTGGGTAGGATGAGATCTCAGGAGGAAGTTGTGGAATCAGTGTCAGAGCTGGAAGTTGAAAGATAATTTCATCCACCTCTCCCATTCACGGGACTAGAATCCAGATGTCTTGATTCCCAGCATTCACTGCACTGCTCTTGCACAAATCCTGTCTCCCTCAGTCTCAGAACCAGAACAGAGACTTTCTTAGAAGCAGTTTCAGGCTACTTCCTATGAACTGCCTGAAGAGAGCAGCCTCTCACTTTCCAGGGAGTGAGGAGCAAAAGGGAAGAGGGAGAAGCTGATGCAAAGTGGTCATCAGCCCCAGTGGCTGCCCCCAGGCCTCCTGTGGCACATGGCCCTGGCTTTCCTGGCTGGGCTCTTCTCCCTGAGAAGGAGCCCCATCCATCTCTCAGTGCTTTCAGTCCCAAGGGCCTTTCACTTCCTGTTTTCCTCCTTCTCTGCCCTCATTTTGAACCCACATGCCCCCAGGGAGTTAGTTTTCTGTGGACCAGAGTGACCGCTGCAGAGCTCAATGTGGGGGAGGAGGGAGGGCCACACCAGACACCCACTACAGGGTTTCCAGCCTGAAGACAGCCTGGTTCCACTCCCAGAGACAACAGGAAGCCCAGAGGTTTTGAACACTCAGTTTAATTTAAAACAGGCACAAGTGCAAACAATTCACAAAAGTTTCTAGGGAAGATGCTTTTGTTTTTAAAACTCAGACCCTTAAAAAAAGTCCTTGCAGTTTTTTTTCTTTTGCCCCAAAGCAGGTTGCTAGGGAGCAGATGAATTTAAAAATATTATCTAGATAGGGTCCAGACACCTGGAATTCTACCCTGCAATTCCCTGTCTCACAACAGCCCTGAAGGTAGGGAGGGAAGGAGGACAAGGAGACAGGTGTCTGAAGAGACAGCTAGGGGCAGATGGTTTGCACAGATGGGTGCCCATTTTCCTGACACAACGGAACCCCAGGAGCTGGTTCACCTCCCTTACACCAGGATGTTGAAAAGAATGAGTCCCTGATGACCTGGTTCTTGAGATGAAGCTCACATGTAGAACAAAACTTGTTTCCTCACTGTTCTGATCTCTGGCTCGCAGACTCCACAATACAGGAGAAACTCAGAAAACCCCAGGATGGGTTAGACTCAATATAGACCCCTTCACTGGTCAGGTAGAAACACAAGACTTATGAGGTGGGAAGCCAGGCAAAGAAAGCAGGTCCCTTCAGAACAGAACTTAGTGGGAGAGGGGATGAGGGAGCCTTACTAAATTAGCTGTCTGTGGGGGGCCTGAAGTCCAGGCTGTAAGGGTGGCCTTCCTACACACCCACACCCACACGCGCGCGCGCACACACACACACACACACACACACACACACACACAAATACACACACGATGTTCTCTCCGTCCTATACAGTGAGACCACCTGTACCACCAATTCCATTCTTCCTCTTTCACCCAGGACATTCCCTCCTCCCCTGTCCTGCAAGCAGGCTATTCATAGTTGGGATCAGGCAGTGCAGGGAGAGTGCTGTCAGCACAGGTGGGAAGGTGCCTTCACGAAGTCAGACACAGGGAGGAAGATGGATTCAGGCAGTAAAAACCTTCCCTGGGGCCCTCTCAAGGCCCCAGGGCTTGGAGTTGGAGCTGGGAACAGCAAGTATCCTGGTGAAGACTGGCAGTCAGCCCTCTTGGGTGGCCTGGGATGCTAGTGTACAACCATCTTTAAAAAACCACTGCAGCTTTTTCTGCTGTGTTGGCCACAGTGGCCAGGAGTGCTGATCTCCATGTTTCTTAGAAATATCCCTGTGCAAATAACAAAGGATCATCCTGTAGAAGTGGTCTCCATCATCCCAAAGGCAACTGGGGACTCCCTTGGGAGGGAGAGAGATGGAGGGGCAGGTCCGGCCTGGCCCAGTGGGCTGAGGGGCAGGAGGGCAGGGGTACGACTTCACATTCAATCTTTGGAGAGAATACTGATAGGATGAGGCAGGCAGGCCCTGCTGGCAGACGAGCTGCCCAGTGTCCCCTGCCTGTGGGCACAGGTGGCAGGTGTGCTCTGGGGGAGGGCTCAGCAGGCAGAGGTCTGCTTGCGGTAGAGCTGGATCAGGGGCACCAAGCACTCAGGCAGCCCCGTCTGCAGCAGGAAGGGGTGGTCCAGGAGCTCCTGGGCCGTGGCTCTCTCCTGGGGGTCCCGCACCAGCATCCGTTCCAGGAAGTCTCGCAGCACTGGAGAGACCTGTGGAGACAGGATGGTGCTGCAAGGAACGCAGTTTGCAGTCACTTTGGGATGACCTATCTGCCTGACCCCATCACCATTTGAAAGTCTTGAATTCTCTCCTTTTTCACTTCCTGGTTCAGCACTTTTTGGATTATCAGGTACCAGGTAAAGGGAATCAGTCCAGTCCAGGAGCCAGTCTACCTTGCGGGGGTGCTGCTGAGTAACGGAGTATGGATGCCTGGAGCACTGAGGAACCGGGCTCCAAATACAGCCCAATTCCCCACTTGGCTTTTCAGGTCCCTCAGCATTCAGGTTCTGTGGTTCTGTGGAAGGGGCATGGGATTGGTATCAGTGATTCTGTCTGGGTCTATCCTTGATCTGGGCAAGTTGCAGTTTTCTCTAGACATCAGTTTTCTCATCTGCAGACTGGGCTATGAAGATGTGTTTGCCCTGTTGGCCACATAGGTCTTTAGTGAAGATAAAAAGAGGTCAGTGATGAAGAAGTGTTTTGAAAAGTAGAAAAGAACAAAGTGAGGTCTGAAAAGGAAGATTTCTTTATTGCTCTAAGCTTTAGAGGCTAAGTTGAGGGTTTCTTTTGAGCCAGTATGTTGGGATGAGGCTGAGTCTTGGTCTGTTATCAAAGGCTACATCCCTTGGGGAATTAGCCATTTGGAAGTATCCCCTATCTGCTAATCTGGGGGCCAGGAGTACAGGCTTCAAGGACTGGCTGTCTTGGAAGGCATTTCCTGTCTGTCCTCCCATCCAGCCATGTTGGGGGCCACAGAACGCTTTCCATTTAGGGACTGGGCTTCAACCCTCTGGGACGTTTCTCATTCTGGCCACCAGAGGTCAGTGCCATTTTGCAGCTCCGTGATGACCTGGCCACCAGCAGGGGGTGTCTACAGGTAAGGCTTGTGAGTTTGGGTAGTTTTGCAGAAAAGGGTTAAACACACACTCGCATAAACAGGTTTTAAGGCAAAAACTGCGGCTCAGATGTGGTCAGGATGTGCACTGACAAAGGACAAGTCAATTTGCTGTGACAGACTGGGAACACTGTACCATGGTACGGCTTCCCTAACAGATGGGGTGAAGGGGTTCCTGCTCAATTAGCTTCTCCAGAGTCCTCCCCCGGACATCAGGGATTCTTAGCAGCCTTAATTTCCCTTCTCTTGGGCTACTAGCAACTGCTGCAGGAAATTTGTTAGAGGCACCATGAAGTTTGGATGTGGCTGTGGCTTCACACCTCAGGGCAGGTCTGTGTGGAGGAGAAAGAAGAGCCTTTTCTGGGAGCCCAGACCCTCTGGCTGCTGTGGAAGGGAGAGGCTCAGCCTGGAAGACCAGGCTTCTGACCTCTAAGCCTCAGGAAGAATGGTGTCTGCGGGGCCCCACCTTGTGCACCAACTGACCTTGTGAGAGTTTTTCAGCTTGGGTGGGGGGCTGTCCCGGAGCCTCTTCATGGCTTGCACTGGGGAGTCGCTGAAGTAGGGTGGCTCCCCATCCACCATCTCAATCACCATGATACCCAGAGACCAGATATCTACCTGCAGGAGGAGAATGTCCCTGACTCCACCGGCCAGCGTCTGGCCCCTTGGTAGCAATGCACTGCAGTAGGTGGGAGCTGCTGGGCCCAGCTCCCCTTGGTGAGTCAGCCTGCTTCCTGGCCACCTGTGCTGTGGTCAAGTACTTCCTGTGTGAGTGACCACTGACTGCAGGGACATAGCAGTCAGCCATCTCTGAGGAAGGCCATCGCACATGGGTAAGCCTGGCCATACCCCACCCTGCCACTGAGATGGGGGTGAGCATTTTCAGGATCAGTTTGTGGCAGCAAAGTCACAGTCAAGAGCAGACTCACCCAAGAGGGGCAGCAGGTAGGGTATTGACTAAGTGGAAACTTTAGAACCAGGGCTTTCTTGGTGGCACTGGGCATCCAGAGAGGCCACAAGTGGACGAGCCTTGAGTTCCCAAGCCTCTTTGGGCGACTGGGGGATGGAAGGAACAGTTACCTCAGTCGCATACAGGGACCTGGAGATCACTTCAGGAGCCATCCAGTAGGGGGTTCCAACCAGGGACTTCCTTTTAGGGACGTCTTTGCTGATCTGAGCACAGAATCCAAAGTCGGAGAGTTTCACCTGGGTTGGGGTGAAAGGGAGAAGGACGTGTGAGGTGAATCAGGGGGAGGAACCGTACTGGAAGCAGGGAAGTGGGAGGTATGGGTATGCCAGGATGGGAAGGGCCCTACCCTGCCATCGAGGGTCAGTAGGATGGAGTCACTCTTGATGTCCCGGTGGATAACACCCTGGGCATGCAGGTAAGCCAGGGCCTGCAGCACGGCCTCACACACAGTGGCGATCTGCTCTTCATTCAGCCTGGACGGGGGAGGCAGGGCCAGCAGTGGGAGACAGTGTTAGCTTTGGCAGGGCTGCAGGGCAGATTGGCTGGACAGAGTAGATGCCCCTGGTACTGGGCCCCACCGCTCCTGGCAATGTGTGCAGGAGTCCAGTCAGGCCAGAACTCTGGTAGAAACGGGCCTGGGCCTATGCTGGAGACTACCGTATCTTCCCCACTCCCTTGAGATCCCTGAATCTTTTAATCCAAAAGACATGGGGGAAGGGAGCTGGGGGCAATCTGAAAGACACACCAAGACATCTGGGTTCAAGGCTGCCCAATATCACCGTCCAGTGGTGGGGGCAGCTAGCACTCGGGGCCCAGCCCTCCCAGATGCCCACCTGACTTGAGAGACGATATCTGTGAGGGCCCCGCCCTGCAGGAACTCCATAAGCACCCACAGCTCGTCGCCCACCAGGTAGCTCTTGTACATCTCCACCACGTTGAGGTGCTGGTAGTCCCTCATGATCACCACCTGGGGGGCAGGTGAGGATGTCTGAGTGCTAGGCAGAGTCCCCACTGCCCCCACTCACAAGTGTCCAGCCTGGCTCTGTGCTCACTGCCTATCCAGATGCCCCACCCATGCCCTGCTCTCTCCCCCACCTCATTAAAGAGCAGCTCCCTGCGCTGCTGCTTCCTGAGGTCCATCATCTTGACGGCCACCTGGCGGCCTGAGTGCTTCTCCCGGGCCAGGCAGACGATGCCTGTGGAGCCCTCTCCAATCTTCACGTAGCTGTCCAGCAGCAGTCGGGGGTCACCCTGGTCCACCACCATCCTGAGTGCTGCCTTGAACTGTTCATGTGTCACGACACCCGCGTCCTCTCCAGCCAGGGCACCCTTGGCTGCGGTGAGGTCCTGGGGCAGGTACAGGTTGCTGGTGCTCATCTGGGTGTGCCGTGTGCGTGGGGAGCCCGCTGGGGAAGACCGGCCTGGAGGCAAGCCAGTGGCTGGGGCTCTGCGGAGGGACTTCTGGGGGCTGCTGGTATCTGAGGTGGACATAGGGTTGAAGGTCCCCATGGGCTGGTCTGAGGGCAAAGACTGGGCCTTGACCACCAGGCTTGGGGGTGCATCTTTCTGTGGTGGTAGGTAAGAGGAGATGGGCTGTAGGAAGAAAGAAAGAAATGAAAAGAGTTTGTCTATAGGAGCCTTTGGAGCAAACTTCCCAGGAGCAGGGGTTGGCTGCTATGACCTCTGGACATGGGCAGGGTCTGACAGAGCCTGGAAGGGCATCAGACCAAATTGGGGAGGTGCTACAAGTGAAGATTCTCAAATGGAGTTAAAGTCAAAATGTAGTCCTACTCGGGGAAACCAGCCCCCAGTGTCTGGTGAGCAGTCCGAACAACAGCTCTTTACATCCACTCTGCTGACCTGGGAAGACAAAGAAAGCTGAGTTCCTGGGGTGTCCTCTGCTGGGTATTTCGTCCTGAGTATACTGACAGCAGCCCCTAGGGATGCCATCAGCAGGCAGTCTTCCCTCTGAGCTATGGGGCTGCACTGGGAATCTGGGTCAGAGGCATTCTTCACTCCCCCAAACCCAGCCCCCAAACACCAAGGGCTCCCATGGGTGGAAGAGGCCCTGAGCAATGGGGTAGGGGGTGGGAGGCTGTGACTGGGGCCCAGAACAGGGCAGGGAAGCCACAGCAGGAGACTGAGGGCCCTGCTTGTACCTGACGACAGGGAGTCTGCCTGTCTCTGCTGTGAGGCATCGGTGCCGATCCTCAGGCCGCAGGGAGGGAAGGTAGAACAGAGTGGCAGACTGACCCCCATAAGCCCCATTCAGGCCCAGTCCGGAAGCCTTTGAGGATCCTTGCCTTTCCAGGCTCAAGCCCTCCTGCCAGCCCAGGCAGGAAAGGGTCTCCCCCTTGGGTTCTCCCCAAGGAGCTGGTGATGTGCAACCTGACTCTTCCCACGGATTATGTATTTCAAAAGCGGCACCTGGAGCGGGCCATACCTGTCCTAACAGAGGCACTTCAGGGGCTGCAGAGAGGCCTCCTTGGACAGTCTCAGAACCTAGTGCCTACCTGCTGTCTAGGCACCCAGTAGCTCCTGGTCCTGACCCCCAGAGCTGAATCAGCTTCCAAGAAATCCCCTTGGGCACTCAGCTTGAGCTGAGCTACTTGATCAGGGGTCCCAAGTCTGGGCCTTGGGCACCCCCAGGCCCAGCAGAGCCTTTTTAACCTCTTCAGCCCCCTCTCTCTGGGCTTCAGGGCTCCCACCCACACCCAATCCCTGGCCTTGCCTAAGGCTGAGCATGTGCACAGGTGCCCCTGCCAGCAGAGATCCATGCTCACTATGGTGCTCTGCCACCCCCAAGGGTGTGCGAGCCCCTGGCAGCCTGTGCCTGGCTCAGCCTTGGGCCTTGCAGTTTAGGAGCCAGGAAAGCCTCCCAGCGCTGCTGTGATCACTTCATTCTGCCTAGTGAGCTTGTCTGGACAGTAAAGAGATTCCCCCATGTCTTCGCTGGCACCTTATCCTTCCTTACCCACTTTTCCCCACTCTGTGTAGTGAAGCAGTGGGACCTCTGGATGGGGTGTCAGGACTTGGGTTCCCGTCCTGCTTTGCTCTGACTTGCAGTGCATCTTAGGTAAGTCACCCTCTCTGAGCCCTAATCTCCTCTGTAAAGGCACAGTGATCTGCGGCGCTGTGTAAAATGCATATTGTCAGGCCCCAAAGACTGCTTGAGTAGGTCCCTACAACAGGGACTCTGCATTTTACAGGCCCCTGGGCCTTGATGTAGGAGGGGTGGACCACACTTTGAGCAGCCCTGGACAAATGGCCTCTTTGATTCCCTGGCCTCAGGAAGGCTGCAGGAGGGCTGGGACTGGGCGTGGAGGGAGCGTGGCCACCATTGAGGCAGTGAGGCCCTGTCCTGGGAGCAGAGGCTCTGCGAGATAGCTTCCAGCAGGGCTCACTGCATCATGTGATCACTGAAGCAGCCCCCGAGGCCCTGTGAAAAGGCTGCCCACTGGCCTGCAAGGTGTGCACTTAACCCAGAAGATGTGCTCTGGAAGCTGTGCAGCGCTTGGGGACCCTAAAAGTACCTAAAGCTGCTCCTGAGGTTGTTCTAATGCCCTCTGGCCTCTCTCCCCTCTGAATTTCTTGGGAAGGCTGTAAAAGGATTCCTTTCACCTTCTGGCCTCCCGCTGGGGCTCTCTCTGCTCTGTGGGTGAGTGGGAATGGTTGGGAGGGGTGAACACAAGCCATGTAGAGGGCCCAAGAAGAGGCATCTGCTCCCCATCTGCTGTCAAGGAGCTTGTGGGAACACCACTGCAGGGGCTGGCTGTGCACAGGGGACCATGGGTGCAGTGCAGGGTCAGAAGCAGCAAACAGCAGGGAGCTAGTGAGGAGCCCAGCACTGACGTGGTCTTGAGGTCTTTTTCACTCTTTAGCCAAAGTGAGTGACTATAGGCCAAGCTGCCTGGGGCTGAGTACAAGAGCCCTGGGCCACAGACCCTCCTGCAGCCATGCCTGACACATTGTGGCCTTTGGTGGCCTGACCTACAGGAGCAGCTGTGAGTGTCCAGAGCCTACTGAGTATCTACAGGTTGGTACTCAGTAGAGTGTGAAAAGATGGACAGGAGATAAAGGCTGGGTGGATGGCCTGTTCCCTGCTGTGGGGTGCTAGCAGCTGCTCAGAAACATGCATGTCAGTGCCCAGCCTGGTGTTGACACCTCCTTTCTCCAAATCCCTGAAGCCCTGCCACAGGACTCCCCAGAGGCCAGGTAGCAATCAAGTTCCATTCTCACCTCCCTGGCAGTGTGCACTGTCCTGCTCCCACCTTGGTTTCCCAGGGAATGTCTCCCCAGGGGCACAGCCTTCCAGAGACCCCTCATTCCACAGACACTTATATTCCTCACATGGGCATCTCAAGCCACATCTCATCTATTTGTCCTCCAAGACTCTGACCCATGGGGGATTCCAACCCACTGTTCTTTGTCCTGTTGAAGGCCTGGAATGTACAAAGCCCAGAACTTTCTATGGGTGCTGGGGCTGGCAGTGTCTTAGAAAGGTTGAGGGTCTAGGCCATGCCCCAAGCCCCCTGTCCACATTCAGGCTGGACTGCAGTCATGCCATTGCCCACAGGGAGGACCAGGCTTGTTCTTAAAGCCCTTTGAGGAGGGGTGGCCCTATCACTCATGCCACTGTAAGTCAGAAGTTGTTTCTTGGGTCTGACTTACAACCCTCGTGCTGCAGCCTAAGCTCATTTCTGCTTGTCCCTCAAGAATTTAGAGATGCTATGATCAAAAAGCCTTCCTGAGCAAGAGGCACGAGCCCAGAGGACCCTCTCACTCCTTCCTTCCCTGACTCATTTGAGGCACCTGCGGGTAGTCACACCCTGTCTGAGTCAGTCTTCTCATCTGCCAAATGGGAAAGAATGTTACAGACAGGATGTCATAGGAAATGGAAGAAACAAAAACGTTCTCTTCTGCCTGCCAAGATATGTCACCATTATGGCTCCCTTTGCTGTTTTCTGTTTTCCACACACACACAAAAAAAAATGTGCATTTGGAGCTGTCACACATGCCAAAAGTCCCCAGTCCTGCTGCTCCTGGGCCCAGGCAAATTCAGTCCTTTAGCTTTTTAAATGGCACACAAGCTCAAGAATAAATCATCACAGAACTGTTAAACAGAACAATGACCAACTGAAAATGGAAAGGAAGGAAAAAGGGAGAAAGGGAAGAATCCCCACCAGAGAAGGGTGAACATGCACATTTTTGACACCTTAGGGAGAAGCAGTCCAGGAGCCTGGCATGACCTCAGGAGGGCACCGGGCAAGCGAAGGGTGCAGGTAGAAGAAGCTCTGAGAAGAGGGAGGCAGAGAAGCTGCCCGTGCCCAGTGCTGGAGCACCCTTCCCTGATGGGGTCTGGGTGGGGCTGCTGGCCACTGGGGATTGGGGAGGGTCTGGGCTTGTGGGTAAAGACGCTGCTTTTCAGGGTGGGGGTGTGCCTACCTTCCAGTGTGGTCTGCCTAGATACAGCCGGCAGCAGGGTAATCTGGGGTGTACCAAAAACCCCTCTAAGGGCCCCCAGAAAATGAGATGGCTTGTAACCTCTGACTCACACGTGCTCAGCCTTTGGAGGACAAGGGCTCAGGTGGGTCAGGGTAGAAACCTCAGCTGAGGCTGGGCTGGTTTATCATTTCATTCCCTCCCATTCTCCCGAGCCTCGCCTGTAAGTGGGGGAGGCTGGGCAGGGCCTGTCTCCCTGACATGCATTCCCCAGTGGATCCCTGCCCGGCTGAGGGTGGCCCCAGCGTCACCTACCTTGCTCTGTGGTGGAGGGCCTGGCTTGCTGCTGCTCGGAGGGGCCGGGGCAGAAGTAGACAGGAACATGCTTCGAAACAGCCTGCACTTCAGGCTGCTTTCCTGGGTCTTGGGGCTCAGCCTGCTCTCCCCGCCCGGCCTGCCCATGGCTGAACCCACCAGGCAGGACTGTGGTCGGGCCTCTTCAGACCCCTGCCTGGCAGCCTTGGTGCCACACCTCCCCGTGGCTGGGGGGGGTGAGGTGCCAGGTGGAGAGCTCTGAAGGCAGGTGCCCAGCTGCAGGCAGCGCTGTATGGCACCCTGAAACTCACTGGGACCCAGCGACTGTGCCTTGGCGGCCAGCCCATTGGGTAAGACCTGTGGGCTTTGTGGCTTGGGCCATGGCATCTGCCTTTGGCCTGCTGGTGTGCCCCCATTGCAGCTGAGGTAGAGGCCATGGGGGTCAGTGCGCTCAGACTGGGGGCTCTGCAGGTACATGTCCGGGTTGGCGGCCCACTGGTCATCCCCCAGCAGGCCCAGGGACTGTGCCCGCCGCCGGCTGGTGGGGCTGCGGCCACGCAGGGTGTTGGAGCTGATGACGGACAACTTCTGGATGTCGTTGAGCAGCCCGGAGATGTAGCCATCCACAGGCCCCAAGCTGCCCCGCACCACTGTCTGCAGGGAAGGAGAGGAGGGTGAGTGAGCAGCCCCTTCATGGCAGGGAGGGGTGGTCTGGGACCAGGTCAGAAGGCCTCCCAGGGACCTTGGGGGAAGAACACCTATGGGCCTTGCTTGCTGTGTCAGCCACCCATTCCTTAATTTTTCAGCCATTTAGAAGTACCCACAGTAGGTCAGGCCTGTGCCAGGGCAGGAATACAGGGGTAAAGCCCATATTTAGGGGCAGACAGGTGAGGAACCACAGGGTTACCCTCCAGCATGCCATGCCTTCTGGGAGGTGTGCAGAGCTATCAGAGGTAGAGGGGACCAATCCAGAGCTCTGCTCCACGCACACTGGCTTTGTGGCCTCCAAACCCTGACAGGGTCCCTGACCCCCAACTCCTACCAGGCTCTTGGGTTCTACCCTTCTTGATTCATGCAGCTAAATTATACCAGCACCACAGGTCCGAATATTGCATGGGGCACACTTAATACTAACAGATTATTTGTTGTTATCTGAAATCCAAATTTTATTAGGCATCCTGTATTTTTATTTGCTAAATCTGGCAACCCTCCCACCCTGCAGAGGGACCCCCCAGGCTCCTCCCTGGGTCACCCAGGGAGAGGCTGATCAGCTGGGAAGGAAAATAGCCAGCTGACTGGTAGCCGGTAATGAGGAGGTTCCTCCAGATGTCTTTGTGGTTTTGCCAGGCACAGTCTTCTGTGGAGTGGGAGAGGCTGAATTGGGCCCTCCGCCCCCTGCCCCACTGCCCACCTTACCTTCATGGGCTGAAGCTGCACTTGGGTGATGCGTGAAGGGTCCACCACTGGCTTGGGGCGCCTCAGTGTGTCCAGGATGTTCTGCCATTGTGGGGGGAGGCCCACGAACTTGCCTTCTTTGGGGTCGAAGGAGGTGTGGACACGGTGATGGAAATTCTGTGGGGCTGAGATCTCAGGGCGTTTCTTCTTTTTCTTGCGGAACATGGTGCCTATGTGAGGAAGGTCAGGCTGAGCCCCAGCAGAGGTTCCTGGGAGTCTGGTGGGGGTTCACTGAAACACAGGTGGCTGTGGTGGGCACTGGTGCCTCAGGCTCAGGACTTCCTCCCCCCAGCACAGCTCCCCTGTCCCAGGCCTGGGGCTCCCCCTCACCTCTCATCCCTACTTCCTTAGGGAAATGACTAGCTCCCAGCAAAGCAGTCCAGAAATAACAAAGGTGCCATAAATAAACCAGCACAGACTACAAACAAGGAAAAGAGGTGTCTGTCTTCTTGTCTGAGCCAAGTCTCCTGCTAAGCAGGCAGACTTTGGGGGTGTGTTTTTAAAAGATGCAAAACCCATTACAAATATCATTCCACTGTCAAAGAACTGGAAAAGGGGGAAAGAGGGAAGAAAGTGGGCAAGCTCAGTTTATGAAGCCAGTATGACCTTGATTCTTAAACTAGATAAAGAGTAGTACAAGAAAAGTTGAATCAGTCTCACTTACCAACATAAATGAAAACCCTAAACAAACTAAGAAAATTGACTCTAGCATGAAAGTTTTTTTGTTTAATTTTTCTTTTATATCACATTCAACTCAGGTTTGTCCCATGATAGTTCAACGACAGAAGACTTGTTAATGTGATATACAACACTGAGGAGAAGCCAACACATTGCCCTGTTTGGGGCTATTTATCACAGGACCAGGAACCCCAGAAGGGCCCTTTTGGTCACCGGGGGCTTGGCTGTAAGTCCATAAGGGCCCCGAGCCAAGGGCACGGCTGGGCTGGTGAGGATGGCGATGGCTGTCGTAGGGGTAAGGCTGTCCAGGGGTGAGACAGCCCACCTCTCCTTCGGCTCCTCTCTCTCAGGTCTCAGAGCTCTGGACAGCACATCACTACACTCATACCTCCATCCCTTGCCTTGTTCACTTGGGGTTTGCCTAAGGCTCTGAGTTCCAACAACTAGGAGTGACAGTAACTATTGGGGCGTGCAGATTTCAGAGAAGGAGACCAAAAATCAGGAGGTAAAGTGACTCTTCTAAGGTGACACTTTAGCCTGGCAGTCAGGGAGCTCCAGTGGGGACCACATGCTGATGGAAGACAAGTAGGGGAGCCCACTTGAATGCTTTTGTATCTGAAGCAGCTCCAAATAGCTCAGTGTTTTTAGAGATGTTTGGTTATTGAGGTTCTTATGTCACCTGGAAAGGTCAACTCTAGATTTGTTGAATTGGATGGTCAATGAGATCAACTGAAAGGTCATGTGTTTGTTTCTTAAATTGAATGTTTGGGTTATTCCTGTGTCTAAAGATCTGAGTACAGGGCTGTGGTATTCTCCTTTGGTTCCTGCTCTGGAAACAGCATTATCCTGATTACTTTACCAGTCTGGAGTAGGTCACAGATCTGGGAGGTACCTGGTGCCTCAGATAGTTGCAGTTTCCCCACTGGGAAATCACCAAGTGTGAACCAGTCTGAATCCATGTCACACCCCTTAGAATGTCAGCCACATTTTGGGACCTTGAGGTTTGGGAATTTACCAAATGCTCCCTATAGGCATAACCACATCAGGACTCCCAAGGACCAAGGACCTTGGCATGAAATACACTTGGACTTGCTGGTGAGTTGTAGGGAGTCTCTACTAATTTGGGGAGACTGAGCAAGCTGACTAAACAATTTTTGCCCCAGTACTATTCAGCTATAAAATGGGTTCATAAGTGACACCTCACAGGGCTTCAGGAGTTATGAAGTGGGCATATTCCCAGCGATTGGGGACTGTTTCTCTTGCTATATTGCATCCCTCTCTCTAAGCTCAGGGTCCTGCAGACATGGGAATGTGGGCAGATGCAAGTCTTTGCTCTCAGATTCACCTGTCAAGGGGCCGTGCCTGACTTCTGGGACCTGGGGACCTCACTGCCTCTCTGCTACGTATGCGTTTCATGGTTTGGTGAAATGACCTCCTCCCTCCCCGCCTTTGGCTCCCAAGAGTCTTCATTCCACAGTTCTGTCCTCACAGCCTCTCAGACAGACCCTCATCCTCGGCTGACTTAGCTGGCAGTATGGCCTTCCTCCTTGCTCTGCAGACTTTTCTGGAGCTGTAGGGACAGACCCTGGAGCTGAAGAACAGCTGGCTAATACTTTTGTGCCCAGAACACCCCTCTCAGCTCTCTTAGCCCCACTTGAGTGCCCAGCTTTTGCTGCAGGAACATGTGGGGACAGCATCTTTAGCAAATGGTCTGAATGGCTTTGCTGGGAGTGTGAGCCCCCTCCAGAGTCCACCCTACCAGTGACTCCAGAATAAGCTCTTCCCAGAGGCAGCAGGCAAGGCCTGAGGAGCAGGGATGGCACAGAGTCCTTCGGTCCAAGGCTGCAGTGGTGAGGGTGGGGAGCTGGTGGAAGCAATGAACCGAGCTCTGGCTTTGGAGGACAGGGGAGTATAGATTTAGAAATCAGAGGTACTCACCTAGCTGGTGGGAAATCCACACCTAAAAGGATGCTGCTGAGACTCATCCCAAATGTGCTGTGACTACCACTACCTGGGCCGACATGATTGTGCACAAAGAAAATCCAGAAAGGCCTACATAAAAACTATTGGAATTAGATGAGTGGACTTAGAAGGTTCCTGCTTCGAGGTCAATATAAATAAAAATCAAATAAATTTCTATACACCAGTGATAAACAAGTAGAAAATGAAGTTTTAGAAAAGATTCTGCAGTACAATGGGAATCAGATACTTGGTCTCTGCCCTATTCCTGGCACATAGCTCCTAAAACCCTTGGAGTCCCGAGTGACAAGAATGTTCACACTTTCAGCCCTGCCCCCACCTCTGGGGAGGGGAGAGGGGCTGGAGAGTCGATAGCCAAGGATTTAGTCAATCATGCCAATGTAAAGAGACCTCCATAAAAAACCCTAAATGACAGGATTCAGGGAGCTTCCAGGTTGGTGAACATATGGAGGTGCCAGGTGCGCGAACTTCCTGCCCGCCCCACAAGGGCAGGGAAACTCTGCGCCCCTTCCCACATACCTCATCCCATTCACCTCTTCCACCTGGCTGTGCCTGAGTTGTACCTTTTGTAATGAACTGGTAAAAGTAAGTAAAATGCCTTCCTGGGTTCCATGAGCCAGTCTAGCAAATTATAGAACCTGAGGAGGGGGTTGTTGGGAGCCCTTGATTTACAGTCAGGTGGTAGAAGTACAGGTGGCCCAGGACTTACGACTGGCATCTAAAGTGCAGGGTGGTGTATGGGACTGAGCCTGTGGGTGTCAGAATTGAATTGAATTATCGAATACCCAGTTGGTGTCGGAGAGTTGGAGAAATGACCTCAGAAGGGAAAAAGCCCTCTCATTTGATGTCAGAAGTGTTATTAGGGAGAAAAAAACCCTCAGATACCATTTACCATTTTAAATTAAAAATACAAAATACCTAGGAATAAACTGAATCAAAGATATGCAAGGTCTCTACATTGAAAAGTATAAAATATTATTATAGCTATTAAAAGAATGTTCATAGATTGGAAGGCTCAATGTTATAAAGATATCAGTTAGTTCCAAAATAATCTACGGATTTGTTTCAGCCTCAATCCAAATCCCTGCATATTTCTTTTAGTAGAAATTGATGAATTGATTCTAAAATGTACAGAGAAACATAAAGAATCAAATAGTAAAGATAATCTTGAAGAACACGGTTGGAGGATAACACCATTAGGTATCAAGATTTATTGTGATGCTATAGTAATTAACATAGTGTGGAATTGGTAACAAGGATTGACAAACACCCCAATGGATAGGAGGATAGAATCCAGAAATAGATCCAATCATTAACATCACTTAATTCACGACAGAGGTGACACCGCAGTAATACAGTGAACAGATGATCTCTGCAATAAATGTAGCTGAAGCAATTAGATATCCATATGGGAAAAAAAAGAATCCTGAAAAATATCATACTCCAGAATTACTGGTTCTAAATGTGAAAGGCCTAACAGTAAAGCCGGTGAGAGTGAGGGGCGGGCAGGAGAGTCTGGCCATTCCCTGCCTCGGGGCCAGTGTCGGGGACTGGGTTAGCTTAGCTGACAGTCTCGCCTTCCTCCTCACTCTGTGGACTCTGCTGGAGGTGTAGGGACAGACCCTGGAGTCCAAGAAGAGCTGGCTGACACTTTTATGCCCAGAACGTCCCTCACCTCGGCTCTCCTGCTCCCCCAGCCCCCACCCCAAGGGCCCAGCTTTTGCTGCAGGAAGGCAGCGGGACAGCATCTTTAGCAAGTGGTCTAAATGGCCCAAGTGTGGTGGGCTCTCCTGGAGTCCCTGACCTGCTGGTAGCAAAACCTGTTCACATCCATGGGTCCCAGAAACAAATTAAGCTACTGAGGTTTTCTTTGTAGCATTCAAAGCAGAATCCTTGCTGGCAGGAGTTAGGGGTAGGAGATTTTTCTAAAGATTTCACCAGGACTGAGTATGAATACAATGTATATTTGAAGGAAATACAGCAAAATGTTTATCGTTGTGCTTGACTGGTGGGACTACAGGTGTTGTCCTCCTACACTGTCTTTCTACTCTTCTAAATTTTCCTTAGAGACAATGGACTGCCTTTCTAAAGAAAAAAACCTTTTTAAACAACAAAAAGAGTGATCCCTGAGGACTGAGTTTCCAAGAGGCACACTCACCCACTCTCACGTCCAATGTTGCCAAGCCATTGGTGTGAAACTCCCAAGACCCAAACAGCTTGCCTCTCTCCAGCCAGCCACAGGGCGGGAGTCCTCGGAGCACACTGCCCGCCCAGACAGGCCCGCGATCTGCCATCGGAGGCTCCATTTTCCACTGTTTCCTATCTCTGACCCAAGCCCAGGGGCCCCTGGGGCTGAGAGGGGGTGGTTCTGCATCCGCCATGAGGTTGCAGTGCTTAATCAAATCAGCCCGTACCAGCCTTTAAAGTTGCCTACCTAGTGTCTCCACATCTTTGCATCTACGCCTGATTCACCCAGTGGAGGAGCCTTCCTCAAAGATACCCCAGAGGAGAAAGGAGGAAGGGGGAGGATTTTCCCTCAGAGAGCCAGCCCCTGCCTTTCCTTCCACCTAGCCTACCAGAAATGGTGTGGGCCTGAGACTCGAGTGGAAGTGGGCAGAGGCCGGGGCCAGATCAGGCTCCAGGCGCCCCCTGCTGCCCCAGCTGCTCCAGCCTGGCTCTGGGCCCAACACAGGAGGAGGAGATGCTGACGATTCCTTCTGAGGTGGGGATGCATCCGGGAGACTGAGGAATGCTTTGAACTTTCCTCTTCTGAATGTCTGCAGACATCATCTCCCTGCCCGCTTGGCTGGCCCGTGACTGCACCCGAGGTGATGGCCAACACTGGGAGGGAGAGCCCTGCCCAGACCAGTTTGAGAAGGAAGCTCACCGGGCACAGCTGCTGCTGAGGCTGCTTCCTCCAGCCGGAGCCTGGCAGCTGGGGAGCAGGTCAGCTCCCGGCAGAGGCCTTCTGGAGGAAATGCTGCCACACCCAGTAAACCCCAGGGTGGAGCTGGTGAGAGAGTTCAGGGAGCTATAGGCCTGGGGTCACTGAGGGGTAGGACTGTCACCTCAGAGGAGCAGGAGACAGTAAGGGAGGTAACTTTTCTTGAGCACCTATTGTATGCTAGACCCTTTCTGAGGAGCAACTCATTTCATACTCACAACAACCCTGGGAGGTAGGAATTATCATTATTATCCACAAGTCCAGGTAAGCTTCAGAGAGGCTAAATCACTTGCCCAAGGTGACAGAATCAGGAAATGACTGAGTTGGAGTTTGAACCCAGATTGGTTCCAAAGCCCCCGTTCTGTGTATGTCCACTCTGAGGGAGCTGGTTTGTTAACTTATCTTCTTCCTGGGGGTATCTGAGCACACGAATGGGCTGAGCATCCTGAGTAACTCACAGAGTGCAGAGAAGGGGTGGGCTGGGGCCAACTCCTCAACCAAAACTGCCAGGTTCTTTCCTGGGCTGATCTGTGAGTCAGAGGCCAGAGGAGACTGGGGCTGTCCTGACTTGCAGGCTGATCCTTTGTTTGGACCAGTTTTTTGGTTTGGGGGTTTTTCTGCCTCGCATGGGGTGGTAAATGTTCCAAAGAGTCCATGTTGGTGGCTGTGAGGCCAGGGCCTGCCATATATATGGAAAGAGCTGCAGGAGCAGCAGGAGTGTCTTCTCCCAGCACAGGTCCATGTCCCTTCGCAGAGTCTCAGCCTAAAGTCAGACGACTTGTAGGCTTGGCCCAAGGAGTGGTGGGCAGAGCTTTGTGGTTAGTGCTACTGTTCCATGGCAACAAGGGGTCTGGGTGGAGGGGACCCCAGAGCAGGACATTGTGTCTAGGCTGGTCTAGAGTCCACAACAGGGACAAGCAGAGCAGCTGTGGTGTGTGGGCCACCCTCTCAAACAGCTTCTCTGGGAGAGGACACAGCCACCGGCCGGGGCTTGGGGTGCCAGTGCCACTAAGCTGCTGGGGCCCTACTAACCCCAGGCTGAGCTGTGGAGCAATGAGGCTTCATGGAAACCTCACACCAAAGCTTAGACATTCAGACGGGCACTACCACTTGAGGCAGCCCTCTTGGGAGTGCATCTACCCATTCCAAACGTGCTGTAGTATTTCCAGAAGCCTTCCTTGAGAACACCTATGGGGCCCATGTTGAGCCAACATCCATTGCTCTCCTGACCTGTTTGTTGCCTTGGGTTTTCACTGGAAATGGTCACCCCCTTTGCCCTCCGCACCTGGCTTTGAGTGGGTTTTGGCTATTTCCATACATCGAATCCCTTTCAAGGAAAGGACTGTTAGATGCTGAAGGGATTCACAAGAATGAGCAGCAGATTGGGAAGGTGGCTTCTGGAAAGTGAGTCCAAAGGGGTTTACAGCTACTCTGAAGGGGGCAGGACTTTGTGGTTGTAAAAGTTCTGAAAGTTGTAAACTGTTAGGAATGAGGCTGGTGGAATCTCCTCCACAGCTGGGTGACTGGGAAGAGAGGAGGTAGCTGCACCCTGGACCCTGCTCCAAGTGCCAGTGAGAGAGAGTGGGGGGGCACACGCAGGGCCTGCCTGCTAATCAGAGCTGCAACCTGACTCAGTATGGCCTGGGGTGTGGGGTTCCTAAATTCCTGCTTGTGACCTTGGCCTACTTTCCTCCTTATGAGGTCTTGGCATTTGTGGTGACAAGGGAATGGACTCATTCCCCTCTACCAGCTTCTCTAGGTACAGAGGAGAGAAAGAGCATCTATTCTAACTCAAGGGACAACTTGGGTATTTTTAGTAATCATCATTCAGGGAGTGCCTAGTGTAAGCACAGGCTCTGGGCTGAGCATTTCACATACAGGCTCTCCTCAGCACAGGCCTGTGAGGTAGGACTATTACTATACTCACTGTGCAGATGAGGACACACATAAACAGAGAGATTAAGTGATCTGCCCAAGTGGAGCAGCAAAGAAGGGGAAGACCTGGGTCTATCTGACCCAGACCTTGATGTACCTGTGGCTGCAGTCAGCTGCCACCTCCCAGCACCCCACCCTGTGTCATTCTTAGGCCCACCCAAGATGTTTTGGGGAAGGAACTATCCTAGGATTATACTTGAGGTAGACGTAAGGCCCCAAGTTCTACAGCACAAAGAAAGGTGCCCTACTTCTGCCACCATCCAGTCACAGTGTGGCCTACAGAGGGCCTTGCCACCCCAACCCCGAGTTGGGTCCTATCACCCTGAGATCAGCAGCTGGGCTGCCTGAGCTTGCTATAACCACTTGGGCACTGGCATCCCACAAACTCTTTCAGCTGGACCCCGGTTGAGAATACCCTGGACAGAAACCAACCTTTCATTGGAATATTCTCATCAGTCAGAAAGATTTTTCTCAAATTTTACATTCTGGAGTTTTAAAAAATATAAAATTATATTATTCATTCATTTATTTAGTAAGTTCATTTATTGTGCATCTACTCTGCTCTGGGCTAGGGGGACCATGGTAAAAATAAACTAAAATATTTACTCTTGCACAGTTCAGTTTGCTTTTCCAAATAGATGTTGCTAGACCCCACTGTGCATGCCCGCAGAAGAGGTAGTGATGCGTGCCCTGTGGGACTTGCTCATGGGGTCTGGCTTCCCTTCTGTCTGTGCCCAACTGTCAGCCCTCAGTGGTGTTTCCAACAGGAGACTGTCCTCTGAACCTTGCTCGAATGTGTTCAGTGATGGGGAGCTCCTACTCTTTCCTGAGGCCCCTGCCCTCTGTGCCTTCATCCCCTCACCCTTCATCCTTGGTGTGGAACTGAGCTCTGGCCTTCTTAGCCTTTACCAGGCATCCAGGTCTGCCATCTGCCTCTCTTTATGTGACATGTGAGTCAGGAGAGGTGGCACCCCAGCACCACTTTTTGGCCCCCAAAAAGGCAGGAGGGGGAGGGGCCTGAAGGGAATTTCATTTGCCCTTCTGCCCAGTTGTCACCTGCAGGGTGGGTGGTCCTAGACCCCGGCTGTGGCTCTCATCGTCTGGCTTGTGAGGGCGCTGGAAGAGCTGCCCCGATCTGTGCTGAAGTGTGGCATGTCCCCAGGATGCTGAGCAGCACCCTGAGCTACTCCAGAGAGGCCCAGAGAGAAGCCGAGTGTGCAGGGCAGAAGCATTGTGCATATGACAAGGCAACACATCTGGGCTCCCGGCACTGGCCACCATTCCCACACTCAAGTCCCAGTGGACCCCCAGGGGAGAGATAATGGGGCTATTGTTGAAAAGAATATGATAATAAAGCTCATTCAATCACTTGTGTCAACACTCCAGCTGAATGAGAGACCAAAGAGCCAGGCTGGCCAGCAAGGGAAGGTCAATATTGACTTAGGCCGGCTCTTGGGCCCAGCTCCAGCCTGTGTGCACAGGGCTGCACTTCAGCAGCCGCTCAAGCCACAGCCATGCTCTGACCTCTGTTCACTGGACTTGGAATCCTAACTGCTTCCATGGTTCATGGCACGGCTTTCCTGGGCACGGGGTTATCTCCAAGGGAAGAGTGAAGAATGACCTTCCAGGGTGGGCTGCAGTGCTTTTTATTAGTATATTTAATGGTCACAACTCTATGAGGTAGATATTATAAGCTCTGTTTAGTAAGTGAAGAAAGCAAGGGCTCAGAATTGTCTGAGATGATTAAGTGTGGAGCTGTGATTTAAATGCAGATCTCTCTGATTTCAAGCTCCAAATTCTAAGCTTCTCTAACATGCGGGACACCCAGGGAAATCAAATGACCTGCCCCAGATCACACAGCTACTTAGGGCAGAGATAGGACTGGAAGCCTCAAGTCAGAGGCTCCCTCCGCTCCAGGCAGTGCCTGTGGTAACAGTGTGTTCAATGTTACCCAGGCCACATGAATGCATGTGACATGTTAGAGTATGTGGCTGTCTCTGCCTGCAAAGCCAGATCCCCTTCCAGAAATGGCTCCTGCCCCGGGTCACCTCACTACCCACCCTCCATGGACTCTCTGCCTTTACTTATTCCCATCACTTTGCTCTAACACCCTCCACAATCTCCTGCCACAGAGCCAGACCTTCTCAAAGTTCTTCAGCAGTGACAGCTGGAGGCTGAGAGGTGGCTCACTGATGGGACTGTTCTACATTTATCAGGACTCCTAAGAGGAAAGCATGATCACCCCCATAGTGGGGATGAGAATGATGTAGAACAACTTGCTTAGGGAATGAAAGGCAAAGTCAGAATTTGAACCCAGCTCTTTCTGGTTTCAAATGTATTCTCAGCCACTGTGCTCTGTATGCACTGAGGAGAACTCACAGCATTGGAGCATATACTACATCAGTCACAAAAGAACCTAGCACAGACAGAGACCTGAGCCCCATCTCTTCCCCCACCTAGGAAAACAAGTCAGAGGAGCCTACAAACATGAGAATGGGGCAAGATACAGAAAACACAGCCTATATCCTGGGAACTCTTTCCATCTTAGTTCTTGGTGTTTCTAGTAGCATCTGTATTCCAGATCCGACACTGCTGACTGAGTGAGGGAAAAGCTTCAGTGATTTTAGCATGTTGGACATCTGGAGAACAAGCTGATATGTTGGGATGTGCCAAGCAGCACCTCGGCCTGGGGCTGTCTCCTGGCCTGCTCAGCACAGACCCTGGGCCTACTATTGCCCTTCCTGTTGGGGAGCCTCTTTCCCAAGCAGGAAATTAGTGCATTGGCCTTGGTGAAACTGCCTCACCCCAAGCAAGCATCAGACCTGATGACAAGCAGAGGCTGGGCCAGCGGGCAGGGCGGGGTATTTGAAGCCCTGCCGTTTGCTGTGGGCATGGGTGGTAGAAGTAACAATGAACATCCACTGAGGATTGAGAAATAGCACCTAGAAAGGATTACTGCCACTGCCTAGTAATACCAAGAACAGGCCAGCCCAGGAGGGCCATCTGCCTGCCCACTGGACACCCTACCACTGCTGAAGGTCTCTCACTCACCTCCCGGCGGCCCTTCTCACCACTCCTTCCTCCCAACTCCTCACCTTTCAGTGGGCAGAGGTCTCAGGCGCTGAGGAGCTGAAAGACCTTCCCTGGCCAGTCCTCTGAACCTGGTTGAAACAGATTAGAAGTTCATTGACAAATGTATAAGTGTCCTCGAGGATACTGCGACTGGCCGGAATCCAGAGCATTCGGAACCATCCCACACCCGCCTCGCCACCGAGCCACCTTCTCAGGTGAAAGGGGAGGCGAGGCGCACGGGGAGGAGGGGCTGGTGGGCGCAGCCCCCTTCTGGGCCCTCTCCCCTCTGCGCTCAGATGCCACGAGGCCAGCCGGCCCCACCCCGCAGGCCCGAGTGGGCGCCCTGGGTCGGGAAACCTCCCAGCCCCGAGCCCCACGGCCCCAGCCGGGGGTGGGGCGGGAGCGCTGGGCGCCCCCGCGGAGTTAAGACCGCCGAGGAGGCCGCGCCGAGCTCTCTGTCCCTGAGCCCCAGGCGTTCCCACCCGGCGCCCGCGGCCCCAGAGCCGCTCCCGGGCGTACAGGGCGCCGGTCCGCCCCGAACTTCGGGGAATGAAAACCCGGGGCAGGCGGCCGGGCGTGCCGGGAGGCCTGTCCCCTCCTCCCTGTCGCTAGCCTTCCGGGGTGGCCGGTGCACCCACCTGCGGAGCTGCAGGCCCTCGGAGCGCCGGGAGAGGCGGCGAGAGCCGGGCCCGCCCTCCGCGGGAGGGACCTCGGCGTCGGGAGCAACGAAGAAAGGCCGCGCGTACTTGTTTGTGCAGCGCCGGCTTCACCTGGCCGCGAGTTTGATTTCAGGGTGTGGCCTCAGGTAGGACACGGCGAGCACAGAACCCGGGAAAAGGCTCCGAGGGATGCAGGGGCCTCAGCCAGGAGTCCCCCTGTCCGAGGGGCGCCACCCCCCAAGCGGCCCCGCTCAGCCTTTTCCCCCTAATCGCTCGGCTCCAGCCGCGGCCGGCCCTGGCTGCTACCTGCTTGGGGCCCCACGGCCCCTGGGCGGCCGCGCCGAGGCCTGACCTGTTATCTGCTGAGCGCTCGGCTGTGTAACTTTCTCTTGCAGCTGCCTGCTACGGAGGCCACTGGCCGGCTCCTCTGGCTCCTCGAGGGGCAGCGGGGCTGACCGCGCCGCTCACACCCCCGGAGGGCACCTTGGCCTGCCTGTCCCTCCTAGACAAGGCCCTCAGACTGTTTTGGGGGTAACCCCCTTGTGCAGGCAGGAAAGTGGGATTTAAAGCGATTCCAGTTCCCTCGTCAGAACTTGCTTAGTTCTGAGAACCTCTGGCCTTGGGAGTCTCAGGTGCGGTAGAGACCTCCAGGAAAAGAAAGCTCCCCAGAGGCCTGCACCCCTAAACAGAGGATGGGCCAGTTACAGAGCTGGCATCTGCTGGTTGTCCCCAGGAGTGCCCTGCCCTAAGGAGCAGGATGGCCACTCAGACTGGCTCAGTCCTGGCTGTCCTTTGCCTGCTTTTTTTGAATTAGAGGGTGGTTTCGCCTGTGTATATATGTTGTGGGGGAGGCGTGGGGGACACCTGTCTGTTTCTTCCCCAAACAAGATAGTGAGAAGAACCTTACTGTCCCAGGCTTAAGTCCCCAGAAAGGGCTGTGTCTAACTGAGTGCTGAGGGATTCTGGCTTGGAAATTCAGTACATCTGGACCCCAAATGGCTGGGTGACTGCCAGTGTCACAGAGCAGGGACTGGGGACTGTGCAGGGGTTTTTGACATTGTTGGGCACCTCAAGCTTTAGTTATTAATTAAGGTCATGCCATGTACCATTTTTGTTCACTGATTCTTTAGATATATCAATGCAATTTATGGATCAAGCATTTGCATATGGACTCTATTACTTATGCACAATTTAGTCAAGGCTCCTACCAGACAGAGCTAAGGGGACTAGAGGGAGTTCATTGGCCCCAAACAGGCCTGCATTCCATCTGGATGCACCACAAGCCCTGATGCCCTTAGTCTCCCTGGGGAAAGTATGGTGGTGGCAGGGGTGGGGTGGGGTTGGGGGGCCACAAGGGTGACTGTGAGCTGGCCCTGTGAGCCCTGGGAGAGTGGCATGGAAGCCAGGCATCTAAGTGCAGGCTAGGTGCAAGCCCCTGCCACCTCCCTCCACAGACTAATGCTTAAATTTAGTCTCTGCTCTTCTCTTTACTCTTTGTTTTTCCTCCTTTTTGTGTCTTTCCCAAGCAGATTCTTTCTCCTTCCTCTGATGGGGCAAGACTGCTGGCCTGACCCTGTAAGCTAACCCCTGACCAACTGTGGCCCAAAAGGAAGCTGAGCCTAGGATGAGGGGCCCATGTGGTGGGGAGAGGGCAGGTGATACAAATAGGGCTTTCCCCACAGATCAGTTAGTTACCCAGGGACACAGGAGCACTGGCTGAATGCCAGCTGTGAGAAGCAGGGTGTGCTGGGTGGTGGTGGTGGTGGGGTGTGCAGGCTGGGGAGTTGGCTGCTGAGGATTTGAAATGAACCATGAATCAAAGCTAGAATGAAATGCATTACGTTGTTGAACCTAGAGTCAACACCCTAAAATTATTTTTTACTGACTCACAAATGCACACATTTCCCTTAGTACCTTAATACAAAAACCACAGCTTCCAGCGGTACTCTTGAACTAGTCAGCGACACACTGTGAACATTAGAATGTTATCAGGATTGAGCTGGCACTTGATGTGGTTTGAATCCAGGTGTGGTTATCACAGAAAGGCTACTAGCCTAGTGCCATCTTCACCCTGTAGGGAGTAAGTCTAAGAAACCCTGGGGTCCTCCCATCTTTGGAGCTGTGATGGGGTTTGGGACTTAAGAGAGGCAGAGACTCCCAAGTAAGACTGACCAAGGAGGTAGTAAGTCCCCCATACTGGAGGTATTCAAGAATCCAGATAATATCAGTCAGATATGCAGAGAAAAGTTTCCCATACTGGATGCTAGACTAGGTTAGGGACCGTCTTAGGCACATCGCAATCCTCTAGCTGCACTTCCAGGCATGTCTTCAGGTGGGGCAGCTGCTCTGGGTTGGATGAACATCTGCAAACTGGGGTGGCCAGGATGCACAGAATGGGTCCTGAGTGAGTAAGTCCTGTGTGTGACTCCCTCTGCTTCTCTATCCTCCTCTGATCCACACCCAACTCAGCCCTGCCCAGGAATAGGGTAGAACAACAGGACAGGAAGAGCAGGAAAACAGTCTGGGGGACAGCATCTCCTTCAGCATCCACATGCCTCCCTGTGGCTGTTTCTAGGCTGCTGTGCCCCACACCAGGAGAGGGACCGGGCACACCCTCCTTTGAAGAGCCCTGGTGGCTGGCAGAGGCCTTCTGGTTGAGGGGTTGTCTATGGACTGCCACTCTACAAACTGGGCAGGGGCACTGGGAACTGACATTTCACCATGGGCAATGGCTCTTGGAGCCTCACCACCTCTGGGGCATCAGCCAGCCAGTCTTTCTGGGAGGGTGTTGGACAGGCACACTGGGCAGGGTAGGTACTTCCCAGGTACCTCAGCCTGTGGCTGTTGGGGCTGATGTAACTATGAGCACAGCCTGGGCTGAGAGCTCAGGTCAGGACCAAAGAGGAAAGATATGATTGACCTATGGTTTAGAGAAACAGACTCATTACCCTTTCCTTCACCTTTCTGCTGTGTGAAGTGAAAAGCTGCCTGGGGACCAGGGGCACTTCCTGAGGACCAGGAGCACCACCGACAAGCCTTCAGTCTCCTTCCAGGGCTCCTTTTCTGGGTGCCTCTGTCTGCCCCTAATAACAGTAATAATGCCTGCTACTTATGGAATGCTTGCCATGGGCTCAGCCCACACTAAGCTACTTACACATATTCTCTCACTCAATTCTTTACAACAACCCTGGCCTAGAAGTACTATACTATTATTATTCTCATCTTACACATGAGGAAACTGAGGTTCAGAGTGGTCAAGGAACTAGCTCAAGGTCTTGTAGTGACTGAGTGGTGCAGCTAGAATTTCAACCCAAGTGTATCTGCCCCCAGACTATTGTCTCTTATCTCTGTATTGCTCTGATGTCCCTGGTTCTAAGGACATGTGGGGTCAAATCCTGGGAACAATTGGTGGGGTAGGCACCAGTCTTGGCCTTCTTATGTCAATAGTGACCACCACCCAGGAAGGGTGAGTGGTGTGACACAGAAGTGGGGGTTATCCTTCTCTCATTTCTGACAAGGGCATGAGGACCCCCACATGGCACTGGGTGTGAGGGCAGAGGGGGCCTCAGTTTCTCCCACCCTCTCACTGAGGCCCAGCTAGATTTCCCCAGTCAGGAGCCTGAAGTCCCTTGCATCAAGCTATCTGTCCTTCCCATACACAGACTGGGAACAGGACCATCAGGCTCATGGCAGCACTCCTGGGTCGGGGGGGCTGGCATGTCCTCTTGCTACTTGACTCGAGGAAGCCCTTGGAGCCTGGGCTCCAGGAGGAGTAGCTAGTTGCCCACTCATCCCGCGGCCCCCAGCACCAGGAGAGGGGCACTCTTTGGAGAAGACCCCTTCCTCCTCCTCCCTTTGAGGCAGTCCAACATCATTCTCTTCCTGCTCTTGGGGTGGCTGGGCCAGAGTCTCTCGTCTTGACGGTACCAACTATCTCTCTGTGCTGATGGGGCGGAGAGGTAGGTGCAAACTTCTGAGGGTCTGGGAACGTGAACTAAGGGAGCTGACATTGCCAAGCCCCTGGGACCCCTACACAGGAGGCAGGCAGACAAGAGTCTAGCTGCAGAGAGCATGGATTCTCACAGGATTGGAAGCCTCTGCCTCTCCAGAATTCCAGCATGTCCCAGATTCAGTTTCTTGCTGTGTATAATGGGGGGAGACAGCGTCCTTCTCCACTGGGAAGGTGATGGAATGATGCGGTACTGGCGTACAGGGGCCCTGAGGACCAGCACTCCCAGAGTGAGAGAGGTTCTTGACCCTTAGCCCTTACAGTTGCTAGCAAAGGCACCTCCCCTCCCCCAGGCTGTACATGAACACAACTGCCCCAGGGAGCAACAGAGCCCTGATTGAGGTGGCATAGAATCCTAGGGATTTTCCAGAAGAGCTAGCTGCTAAATCAGCCCAGCAGGTCTATCCACTCCAGATTCTTGAGAGGATCCCCTGGTGACAGCACTGTCTGGGCCCAGTTAGGTGTTTGGGGAAAATCCATGGGACTCCCCTGTCTGGCTGCTGCACAGATGAGTCCTTCTGCCACCTTGAACTTCAGCTGAGGGAAACTACCACACCCAGGAGCCTCCAGCCTCTCTCTGCCTGGCTTTTTCTAAAGTTCTGCATCTGTACTAGGCTTCCTCCACCAATAGGAATACATAGGCTGTCTTCCCCAAACATGTACTCACACTGGGGACTGCACCTGCCTGATAGTCCCTAAGGGGCCTGGTGATCTGAACAAGCCACTCAGATGTGGGGGTCACTGTCCATCCACCTCAAAGGGTGGAAGCAGGGGCAGGGCAGGCTGTGGTACCCTGCCCAGTTACATGGGGGTATGAGCTACCCTGGGGAGGGCTGGGAACAGAAAAAGCCACCTCTGTGCTAAGAACACTCATTTTAGAGACATCATAAATTAATGTACTATTTTCTCACTCTGATCACTGTGCAGCCCCTGCTCTTACTGGGCTCCAAAGTTTATGGGCGTCCAAATGTCTATTGCTGGTAGTTTAGCTCTCTGACTGGCATCTTCCCTGGCAGAACTAACAGCTGGAAGCCTCTTGAATGGAGGCCCTTCACTGTCCTTTCCTCTCTCTTCTGAGCCTCCAGTGGCTGCCTGGGTCTGAGACTGGAGCAGGACTGTGACTTGCACCCATGCCTCGGAGCCGAGGGCCAGACAGGCAGGAAGGACAGGTGAGTGGGCGGAGCAGAAGGCTTGTGTCTGAGCAGGTAAGGGCACAGGCCAGAGCCCCAAAGAAGGACAGAGTGAGGAAGCGTGATGTTGGCTGCCTGAGCCCCATTCACAGCCCTCAGGGCGGAACACCTCAGCTCCAAAGGCACAAAGTTCTTAGTTCTCAGAGCTGTACGGCCTCTTGGGGGCCTTAACCGTCTGGCTGTAGAGCTCATGGAACTGTGCTTTTGGCACCTGCCCTGGGTCAGTGTTAGAAGGCGTCACCTGTCTGTCATTTGGTTGGGCTGTGCTATGCTTAGAGGGCCCTGGGGGTGCCAGGCTGCTCTGTGTGGTTAGGAAGAAGCTCATTTTCACGTGCTTATTTCCTCCAGCATATGAAAGTCTGTCATGCTCGGGGTTTGCCTTGTTCTTTTAGGTAAACCTTTCCTAAATTCATAGGACAGATAACTTTGGTAGAAAAAGCAAAAAGTCTCTGAGTCTGAACCTTAGGGTTCCTGAGCATTTCTCAGTCACTTGCCCGAGTGATCAGGGAGCCTGCTGTGATTTCATCTGGCCCCTCTGCACGCACCACCTTCAAGTTTGTGTTTCAGATGGAGCTTATTTGTATAGTCCCTAAAGGAATCAGGGCCACTATGGGACAAAATCCCAGAGAGGAGTAGACAGGCCTCTTGATTCATTCACTATGTACAGACCATTTCAAGTCCTCAAGATCTCAAACTCTAGACCCCAGAAGGCAGCACCATCTAAACTTACCAGGCTCAAGTCATTCCTCACAGAACCTCATTGGACAAACAGTTTGCAATTTGGGAAAAATATGGATCTGATATTGCTTTTCCTCCCAGCGTTATAGGGCACGGATCTATCATCATTCTGAGAGCTTTAGCTTTTTTTCAGGGCAGGGTTCTTCCAAAGCCCCCTCCTCCATGAAGCCCTTTCTGATTCCCCTGAAGACCTCAGTGTGGTCTCTCCCTCCTGGCACTTTGTTCCTCCAACACTAATAATCATCCATTGATAATGTTATCTTTTTCTGAGCACTTATGGGTCAGCCATGCTGTTGAGAGTATTTACATGTTGTCTTATTCAATCTTCTCAACAGCCCGACCTCACAGATACTCTCTGTCGGACAGGAGAGGAAATTGAGAGGAGAGAGCTGAGGTACTGCTCTGAGGCCACCCAGGCAGGAAGAGGCAGCTCTGGGCCTGACTCTCACCTGCCTGACTCCACGCAGGTCACCACCCACCCTCCTGCCTCTTCGCATGCTTGTGTATCTCTGGATACTAGTCTTCTGCCCCCAGCTGTAGAAGTTGCTTCTTTCTTTGTGTTCTCAACTGATCTTTTTTTGTCCATCTTTATTAAGTTCTATGTTAAGAACCATCTTCCAGTGTCAATCTAAACTTACAAATTACCTGGACTGGATGGGTCGGGCTGGCAACTTCAGCAATGAGTCTGGGGCCCAGAATGGGCAAAAGGTGACCCCATGGATCTGAAGTCCGGCTGGTTTCTGTTAGGACTCACCCCAAGCTCAGCTTTCCTTTTTAGTCCTCTGCTGAAGGGCTGTAAGCTTCCCAGTGCAAGCACTCTGTCCCTTCATTTTATCGGCACCCCCTCCCACCCTTCCCACCACCAGTGCTTTGTTCTTCATAGTCAGGCAGTCTGTGTTCCCACCTGCAAGCGAGGGAGTCAGAACAAAGTGCCAGCTGCCACCCCCAGGTGCTGCCTGGAGCTGCCCTCTTGCCAAGAAAAGACAAGCTCCCCTTTCTCTCACAGCTCACACAGCTCACCTTAGCCCTCAGGAAGGCAGGAGCTCTTCCTGCCTCCAAGGCTTCCATTTTCCATGCTCTCTTCCAACCTGTGGGCTAGCCCACTTCTTTTAGGGGCAGGCCGCAGAGCACCTGCTTATGAAGATTGTTAGCCCTCTTCCTACTGCCCAAGTGCTGGGAACTGTGCCTGAGCCCTGGGCCTTTCCAGTCACGGTGTGGAGGGCACCCTATGGGGAAGAGCTCAGTTTCAGGCCACAGAATAGCTTCCCATGTGCCCTTGCTGCCTTCTGCACCCAGGGCACAGGGCATTAGAGATATCTCTGGGGCTGTTGGGTCCAGAATGCAGTTTCTTAGTGTTGCCGCCTCCTCCCTGGCTGGTCCATCACAGAGGTGGGCAGGTATGAGAAAGCCATCCATCCAGAGCCCTCCAAAAATCCTGCCCCCTGTGTCCTGGCCTCTACCCTCTGCTCCCTCCAGGCCCAGCCAGCTCTGCCCTGCTGGCCTGCTGTTTGTCTGGGGGTCCACAGCTTTTGCTACTCTGCCCCCCAGCTAGGCATTCAGTGTTGCTCAGCTCTGCAAACACTGGGGACTCCCAGGCTTGGAGTCACCTTTTATGAGGAGGCAGGAAATACCCCCACAGCTGGGTCGTCTTCCTCGTCCTGGAGCCAGGTGTGAGGGCTAGCCGAGTGGCAGACACTTATGGGTTCATCCGGACTTTGGGTCCATGTGCTCCCCCAGGACAGAGGGCATTCTGGGCCACCCTTGAGAATTATTAAGAGTGGGCTTTGCTGTGGCTGGAGCCCCCAGACCTGCCTGCATCGTCCCTCTGCCTGGCATACCACAGAGAGCTCAGATCACAAAGAATTGGTCTGTCGGTGGGGGACTGGAAAGTCTGTGCAGCCCCCGTAGTCCCACCTTGTGTCCCCTCTCAGGTGCACAGAGCGTTCTGCCAAATCAGGTGCTTCCAGAAGACTTGCAAACCCCATCCTGAGTAGGTGTCCTTGTCACTAGGGTTTCCAGGTTTGCCACTGCTGCGCAGCAGAGAGGACCCCTTGCTTGGCCTGAAGGCCTTATTCCCGGTTCGATGAGCTGCCGTAGAGCTTAGCCAGGCAGCCCAGAGTTCATCCTTTCCTGGAACCCAGTTCCCACCAGGGTCAGCTGAGGGAAAGATCCCACACAGGAGCCCGTGACCTTGGAGTGTGATGCCAGGGAAAGAACACACTATACTGTGTTAGTCTCACTTCTTGGTGGGGCCCCCGTGCTGTATAACCCCTCCTGGAGCCCACTAGGTCACTGACCAGGCAGCAGGGGTGGGGAGCCCGAGGCCTGTGCAGAGGGATAGTACTCAGCCAGGCAGCCCCCTAAACCCAGCCTGATGCCAGTTTCAGGGTCTGAGTCTGTGCCAGGGCAAGCATAAGGGCATGACTCAAAGCCTGGGTTCCAGCACTAAATATCTGTGGGATGAATATGTGGGGGGAGTGTCCCAGAGGTGGGGAGGTGAGAAGGTCCTCCTGGAGGGGCATCCTGGTGGTACTGGCTTGACCCAGCAGGAGGGGGAGGGAAGGGCAGGAATAGCAGAAACAAGCATTTCTCCCTTTGCCCAGGAAGCCAGAGGCCAACTTGGACTGGGCTGTTTCAAAATCGCTCTGGTAGGGGAGTGGCAGGTCTGCAGGGCATGGGGCTCCTCAGCCCCTGCCCCAGATGGCGGGCAGCCTGGACGCCTCGGTGCCCACCTCTGCCTGGAAAGCCTCGCCCCAGGGGCCATGGGGACCTTACCTTGGCACTCTTCCCTCGGGTAGCTGGGACTCGAGCTCCCCACTGCAGGCTGCTGCTTGTCTCTAGCCCAGGAAGCTGCACTCCCTTCAGGCAAAAAATCAAAAAAGAAGGAAATGAAGAAGAAAACATCAGTTCTTTTTTCACCCTGCCGCTTCTCCATTTCTCCCCGAAGGCTCCTGGTTGCTGTTGTCCTGTCTCTGCCGCACGTGGCCTCCTGCCTCCGGCAGCTTACTCACCGGTGTGCCTACCAGCTGCATGGGGGAGGTGGGCGGGGGTGGGGGGCTCACCCCTCCGAATGACACACGCAGGAGCATGCCCTGTGGGGACGGGGCTCCAGGATCTGGCCTGAGTGCCGCATTGAACAGTGGCCCTGGCTGGGTCCTGAGTGTGGGGAAGCATGCCCTGGCCAGCACCCTTCTTAGGGAGCACATCCCTCTGAACTCTGCACAGGACCCACATGGTGCTGACAAGCACTGCATGGGCGAGTGGCAGAATCCCTTGGTAGAAGCTGTCTCCTTAGTGCCCAGGGCTGTCAGAGAGGGGGCAGCTGATGTACCATCCAGCCCCTGGAGGGTTGGCTTCCATCCTTGGTCTGCCCCTCTGGGTCACTCCCTACCTTGGCATCCTGCTGTGTCTGTCTTGTGGACTCAGGGACAGCTGGGCCTGTGGGAGCTGGAGCTGCTCCTCCACCTGCTCAGGCCAGGTACTTGGTGTCCATTTTCCACAGCACCTCTTGGGGCTTTGGCGGGCCTGCCAAATCCCCTATGCCCAGCTCTCTCCCAGACCCCCCTGCCACCCCCAGCAGGGGGACAGCACCCGTGCTCTCATGTACACTTGCGTGCTCTCTCATACACATGTGGAGCCACACCCAGCACAGAGCCACCTACCTGCCCAGGCAGCCTAGTCCAATCCAGCCTTGCTCTCCAAATGCCACTCTGACCCTAGAAGCCACTCATTTGCAGAATATCCCGTGGGAGATGTTCAAAGCCAGTCTGGGAGGACTCCAGTTAGCATGGACCAGCCTTCCCTTCTTTCCCGACATCTCCAGAGGACATGGCAGCTTGATCACCATATTCTGCTATTGTACTTTGCCGGCTGGTGTCTCTCCCCAGGCACCTCGGGCCCCTACAGCACCTTCCATATCCTTAGGGGGTGGCTGCAGAGTTGTGGCAGGTCCCATCTTCCTCGGAGCCCAAGGTAGGGGGTGGAGAGCTAGAAGGGGAGGGACTCAGGTGCAGCTCCAAGTTTTCAGCTCCCAAAATAATCAGATGCAAAAGGGAAGGGAGAAACCTCCGGGCCAGCAGGTGACTCAGTGCTAGTGGGCCGGCTTAGTCACCTGGATGGCTGCTCCTGGCTCCTGGCACATCAGGCAGGGAGCAGTGCCCTCCCCCACCTGCTATCAACAGCAGGGCTGTCAAAGGTAGAGTGGCCCAGGAGCGCCAGCTGGCCCAGGGCTTCCTGGCAGGCGGCACTGGCGAGCTCTGGCTGCCTTCCCCGTGCTGGCTGCGGAGGGCTCCTCCTCCACCGCACACCCAGGCTCACTTAGGGATTTCTCCATTAAATCCTCAGGCAACGACCTACTCCTTTAGGGTGCTGAGCTGCTCCAATGTTGCTTGGCAATTTTGATATCGTCGGAGGTTGCCATGGGGAGGAGGGTGATGTCATTGACACACAAAAAAAACCCCACTGAATTTACAAATCAGCTGGGGCTGGAGCTATTTATAAAAAGACGTTTTTCCCCTGCCTTCCTTTACTGAGGGGGAGGGAGAGGATGGGCTGCCTGCTTGGCTCAGTGGAAGCCTCCCCCCAGTCTCCCAGTAGCCAGACTGCCCGGGCGCTCCACCCCCGCAGAGTGGCAGGACTGAGACCTGGCAGGCCCTAAGCCATAGCGGGCTGAGCCCTCTTTTGGGGGTCTTGGCTGGCTGTGAGGTGAAGGGCGGAGAGAGTGGCACGTGATGGGTGCTGGGCAGGGTGAGTGCCGGCTTCCTGGCTTGGCAAGGACCAGAAGCCAACCACTTAACCGGACACCTTCCTGTCACTACTTCTGGTCAGAAACAGGGGCATGTGCAGGTAAGCGGCTTGAGCGTGCCCCCTGCCCCCGCAAGCTCCCCCGAGTGCACGACAATGCCCTCCCTACTTCTGAGCTTCCCTGGCTCCTTTTCTTCTCCAGTGTACAACTGTGGGTGCTCAAGTCCCAGTGCAGCTCCCTGCTCCTTTCTGCCACACTCACCCGCACTCCTGGAACACCGCACTGTGGCTTCCACTGTCACCCTAGACATGCTCGACCCAGAGGCCCCGCCTGGCTGCGGGGGTGCAGGCACAAGCCCTGCTGGCCATCTCCGGCTCCTGCTCCCCAGCCCACCGTAGCTGATGGCAGCCAGAGGGAAGCCTGCTGTTTTCCTTGACTTTTCCCACCCCCAGGCCCTTACCTCCAAGGTGGCACTAGGTTGCTCATAATATTTTTGAAAATTCTTTCATACATATTCTTCCATAGTGAAGTAATGTGGTGTTTGGTGAAAAGCCCAGGCTCTGAGTTTTCACACCTGAGTTCCCATCTCAGCTCTGCCGTTCATCAGCCAAGGTTTGGCATGAACTTCAGCATGTTATTTAACCAACTGAACTCAGTTTTCCTCATCCATAAAGTGGGGATGAGTTCACCTGCCTCACAGGGCTGTCGGGATTAAATGAACAGAGCTCCAGGCACAGGGACTGCTCATCCTGGGAGCTCTTCTTAGTTTTCGTGATGTTTGTTGTTCATTCTTACCCACCCACCAACTGGTGGCAGGTTAATCTTCCAAACCATGACCCCAGTCTGTCCTGTGCAAAAGTCTCAAGCTGCACACATAGACATTTTGACTGACTGCCACTGAATTGGACCACATGACATTAATCATAAAAACTTCAATTAGTCAGGTCCTCTAGCAGGCTTGGAACCCACCCCAGCTCCATCTTGAGAAGGAAATAAATTTTTTGACAGCCATCAGGTAATTAACTCCTAGCACTGATGAGAAGCCTGGAGAATCAACTGCAGGACAGAAGCCAGAGCAGCCTCGAGGTCTCCAGGCATCAGGATGGACTCTGCAGCCTCCACACTCCCCTGTCCCTGGACAGAAAGTGCTCCCCCCATGCATACCAACTAGTGCACCTCTGAGTCTGAGAATCTGGCTGGTGGGTTCACTGCCCACCTCTGCCATTGGTGGAGGGGAGGGTATCCTGGCACAGTGCTTCTGTTGCCACATATGATGTGGGGAGGAAAATTGGGGTGCTGTTACTAAAGGAAAGGGGAATGGGTGCTGGATGCCAAAGCCAGTCAGTGGTCACCACCGCATCTTTGCCATTTTTCCTAATCATTTTTAATTCCCGGGTGTGATAATCAGCAATTGTTGATTGTTTTCTCTTCTTGTTTTCGTGGACTTCTGAAAACTGATGGCCAGCATAAACAGACCTGTCTCTCTACTCTGTAGTGTTGCATGACTTCTTGTGCAACTATCTGCAAACTTCGATCTAATTCTTTTGTAGGCCATAGAAATTAGGGGATCTGCCAGCCACTGGGAGAAACACTGCAAAGCCCAGCTACCTGTTGCAGGGGGTGGGCAGGCAGATGCTCATGTTCCTGAGTCAGTGGTGTGTTCTGTGCCCTTCTTTATGCTGCAGTCACCTCTCTGCTCATCCCAGCAGGCTGTGAGCTCTTCGGGTCAGGAAACCCAGCATGGTTCTTGGCATATAGTAGATACTCATGAAAACTTTGTTGACTGAACAAATGAATGAACCTCTGAAGAGGTTCTATGGCCATCCTTACTTAGAATATAGTGAGTCATGGAGCTGAAAGGACTCCAGAGTCATCAGCCCCACCCTTCCTTGTACAGGTGAGAAAACTGCAGCTCTGAGAGATTAAGTGACTCAGCAAAGCCTCAGAGGACATTAGAGGCAAAGTTGGGACTGGAACTCAGCTTTTCTTCCTCACGCCCTGATGTTCCCTTTGCTGCCTACACAGCCCTTTCTAGCTCCAGCCCTGAGTGTGACATATCTGTAATTCAGTCAAAGGCAGCAGCCGTGCTGTCGCCACGGGTGTCTGCCTTTGAACCTCAAGCCAGGGAATTGCAGCAGTGTGAATCAGCCAAAACAGTGTCCTTACAATTTCTTCTTAAAAATTTTTTAAAATTTTGGTATCATTAATATACAGTTATATGAGCAACATTGTGGTTACTAGATTCCCCCCATTATCAAGTCCCCACCACATACCCCATTACAGTCACTGTCCATCAGCGTAGTAACATGCTGTAGAGTCACTGCTTGTCTTCTCTGTGCTATACTGCCTTCCCTGTGCCCCTCTCTACATTATGTGTGCTAATCGTAATGCCCCTTATTCCCTTTATCCCTCCCTTCCCACCCATCCTCCCCAGTCCCTTTCCCTTTGGCAACTGTTAGTCCATTCTTGGGTTCTGTGAGTCTGCTGCTGTTTTGTTCCTTCAGTTCTTCTTTGTTCTTATGCTCCACAGGTGAGTGAAATCATTTGGTACTTGTCTTTCTCCACCTGGCTTATTTCACTGAGCATAATACCCTCCAGCTCCATCCATGTTGTTGCAAATGATAGGATTTGTTTTCTTCTTATGGCTGAATAATATTCCATTGTGTATATGTACCACATCTTCTTTATCCATTCATCTACTGATGGACACTTAGGTTGCTTCCTTGTCTTGGCTATTGTAAATAGTGCAGCAATAAACATAGGCGTGCATATGTCTTTTTCAAACTGGGCTCCTGCATTCTTAGGGAAAATTCCTAGGAGTGGAATTCCTGGGTCAAATGGTATTTCTATTTTTAGTCTTTTGAGGAACCTCCACACTGCATTCCCCAATGGTTGAACTAATTTACATACCTACTAGCAGTGTAGGAGGACTCCCCTTTCTCCATGTCCTTACAATTTCTTAATGAAGTCTCTCACATTATACACTTAATAGTCCCCAAAGTAAGTTGCCTCATCTGCACCATCCAGGTTCAACTGGAATGACTGCTTACATCAACAGTGTCCCACTGCCTGGTTTTAAAAAAAGTCTTTTGGGGATGTGTTTGGAAAGGCCATGTAGCGATGAGGACCTAAAATTTTCATAAAAGATGAGGAAAGGTTTTTTCCTATAAACCTGAAATAGGAAAGGTCTTTCCTATAAAAGAAAAGATTTTTTTACTGATTTTGAAAAGCATAAAAAGTTTCAGAAACAAAGTCTGGGGTTCTAGAGTGTGGTAAAAATTCCCTTGTCCTGTCAAATTTTTTACATCTTTAGATTGCTCCCCATATTCCCTGCCCGTCTTGTGCTGTGTATAGAAGGTGCCTTACGAAGGGTTTTCTGATGGCTGTGTGGGCCTGTTGCCACCTGTCTACACTCATCACCACCTCTCATCACAGAGAGGTGCCCCCCACCATCCCAAGCCAAGGCAGGCTTTAGAAAGGATTAGTGGCAGGTGTTGTCACTGAGGCTTTGTGTTCTGCACTCCAGGGCTGGCACTACCTCAGCCCTGGGCTTCCAGGAAAGACAGGCCAGAGGTAGGGGCCCTGCCTTCAAGAGATTTTCCCAGGTGACTTCCTGCAGGGCAGGTGGGGTGCATGGGAAGCAGATGCCTCCAGGGCACCTGCCTGCCCTCCATGGTATTGGTAGTGAAGAGGGGGATGACCAAGTCAAGTCCTGGGGCTTCAGTGGAAAGGAAGCTGAAGGGCCTTGTCAGATAGGGATGCTCTGGATCCCTTTGTGCCCTCTTCTCCAGCCCTGCTCCCTCTCCCCTCCTATAGGGGCAGGAGGGGGCAAGGAGCCCAGGGCAATGAGGTATCCTGGTGGCTGGAGGGCAACTGGCAGGGGGACCCTCTCCACCATACTCCATGGAGTAGGAGAGCCTGCTGGGCTGCAGATTAGGGATTTTCTGCAGGAGCTCTTTTCAACAAAAGCAAATCGGGATAGCTCAGGAGGAGTTATGCCTTTTAATTGCTGCTGTCCAATACCCTTGCTGCTAGGCCACTGCGCCCCCGGCCTTGGTCAGAAAGCCCAGGGCTGTTCCTTTGCCTAGAAGCCAAGAGGGAGTGACAAGGCCTTCCAGTAGCCCGGTCTGGGCTGTGGAACCTTCCTGGATACTAATGGGCGGGGGAAGCAGGGAAAGGCAAAGGGACCATGGTCAGCCTGAGGGGCACAGGGATGATGCTCTGATACGTGGGTTTAGCATTCCTCATGCCTCCATCCCTACAGTGTCCCTGCCTCTGGGATGACTGGGGAAACAAGAAGATAGGGTAACAGGTGCTTAGCCAGAGGGCGGACAGGCCAAGAGAAGAGGCCAGTGTCAGCAGATGGCCTGAGAGGGCAAAAGGGAGGCACCATTTTGTATGGTCTTCCCTTCCTGCCCAATCCTTGTCATGATGACGCAGGGGACATGAGGGAGTGAGGCACAGATCAAAATCTCAACAGGATTAGGAGTGACCCTGGCTGGGGACCATGCCATCGACCTCCAACAGCAGGAGAAACAGGATGAGGCTTTCCTGCAAACAGCCTCTATGGAAGGCGCTGGAAGCAAAAAAAGAAGACTTCTGTCAGAGGAAATGGGTGCCCTTCCGCTCTGGCCATGTGGACTTAGAAGTGAGTTAGGCTGGTCCCAGGGGGACTCCAGGGGGCTGACCTCGAGCTGTTAATGCTCAGAAACTGGTCAGAGTCACAAACTGCAGAGTCCCAGTATGGACTGCCAAGTGTATCTTCTCTCTAGCAGAGATGTGATGGGCCTTTGCCATCCACCAGCCCCAGTCCACCAGGAGCAGAATCTTGACGAATCTCAGCTTCTGTGACAAGCCAGGGCTAGTGATAAATCTGGCAGCCCTGGTGATGCAAAGCAGCAGGATATGCGGAGGACACGTGTCGACAATGACTGTGGCTAAAAGCTAATCTTCTGGTCATAGTTTATAGGCTGTGCCCTGTGCTAAACCCTTGCTGGACTTAACTCATTCAATTCTCACAATAATCCAATTAATAAATCCATTCAATAAATACCTATTGAATACCTGCTAGGTACACAGCTCTGTATTGGTGCTGGGGATAATTCAGTGAACAGGGTGAGTTTCTGTCCTCAATGAAATTCATAGTCTAGGTAGGAACTATTATTCCATTCCAGAAAGGAGGAAACTAAGGCCTCTTGAAGTTGATTTACTCAGAACAGGGGTTTGAACCCAGGCAATCTGTTCCAGAGCACAGGATGCTTTTTGCTACCAAATCCTTTTTTCTTCCCACCACCACCCATGTGGCAGACACTACTGGTTCCCTCTCTATATCCATCTCACCTCCCTTCTTACTTGCTGGAAGTCAATTTACTTCCAGGTATACTCTCCTACCTGCACGTTCAGGGGAGGGCCCCTTCCCAGTGCCAAGCCTAAGGGTGAATTTTGATAGTTTGAACCCGTTTTGGTAATTCCTTTCCTTTGCCAGGGATTGATTTAGGCCCCTCTTCTCTTGACAACCCTGCCAAGAGAAGAGGGGAGGTTTGCTGGGAGGGTTTTTGGGCAGTTTTCTGGTGCTGCTCCATTGCTGAGCTTGGAACTGTGGTGGCCGGTGGTTCCCTCAGGGGACCAGCACCAACATGCTGAGGACGGCAGACTCGAGAGGTGCCAACAACTTGGGTCCCACATGAACTGCGGAGCTCCCGGCTTACTGCTAGGTGAGCTGACAGATATTCCTACCCCTCACTGTATCTTGGATTGTATTCCTGATTTTTGCATCTGAAAACTACCTGATACAGAGCAGCTCCGATTCCTGCCATGCCACCCCAGCCCACAGGGGCCTCACTTCCTCAGAGTCCAAACACACCTGCCCCACTCCTTTGCTCTTGGTCATGGTTTACCTTGAGATGTACTTTGACTTGTTTCTCTCTATATCTTCTTGGCTTTTGACCTGTAATATCCTGTTGCTCTAACTAAATTAAAAACTCCCTGAAGGGAGTGAGCATGCCTTACACTTTATATCCTTCAGGGTGCCTGTCATTAATGTGGAACCTCAGCAGACTTTAATAAATATTTATTGCCTAATTTTCTTTAACACATTCCAAGAAGTCATTTGCTGTCCCAGGGTGGTGGTGGTAAATGAACATGTTTCAGCAAAGAGTAAAACAGGAGTGAATGGGCTGCAGCTGGAGGCCTGGGTGAGTAACGCTGTCAGGCATCTCAGTGGGGGCTTAGATTCCACAGGGGTTCTACCAGCTCCGACAGCCTCCTGTGTGCCTGGCTCTGGGCTGGCTGCTGCAGAGAGACAGGAATCTGCTGTTTGCTACGAGCCAAGGCACTTTCATGTTCAGCAACCATATTGTGTTTTCGATTCTCACAGCGGCCTTTGAAGTGGGAGCCATCAGCCCTATCTTATAGATGGCAGACCGACCTGCCCTGAGCATGCAGCTAGTAAGCAGCCGACCTGTTTGACTTGAGCCCAGGTTTTCCAGTTCCTGAGTTGTTTATAGGGCTTCCTATGTTCCTCCTCCCCTTTTTCCTATTAAATGGTCGCCTTTTATCCATTGGCTCAGGAGAGGGATGTAGCAGAGCATGAAATAGAAATTGTTCCGAAAGCCTAAGCTCTAGCAGAATCTCAGGAAGACACTAAATATCTTGGCCTTAAATGGGGTGAGTAGGCCCTGCTCCGTAAGCCAGAGAGTCTTTGCCCCAGTGGGGAGAGGAAGAGAAAGGAGGGGCATGGAGGAATGAGATGCATCTGCAGGTGGCTAGAGAGAAGGGATCTGCATCCTGTTTCCCACCAGCGTGGGCAGCAGGGCTCTGCCTCATACGTTAGAGCAAAGGGGACCAGAGGCAGCCTTTTAGATTCTTGTGCTCTGAACATGGCACAGAGGCAGCAAAGGGCTGTACGCCAGAGGAGACCTTTTGGACTGAAGACTGGGGGCCAGATGGCCCTTCCTGATAGTTGGGCACTTGGCTCATCTTGAGACTGTCTTCTTTAAGTACAAATATTTGGTTCCCTGAAGGTCACTCCCAATAGAAACAACACATTTCCCCTTTAGATTACAGAACACTGCATTTCTTTCACCTATCTTTACTATATTACAGATTTAGCTATATTCTGTAAATTAATTCAAAAGATAGTAAGACTCCAGCCAACTCCAGCCAATTTACTGGAGAGGTTTCCAGAGAACTTTAGAACATTTAAACATTAGAACTAAATCAATACAAATGTTGAGAAATATCTGTGCTAAAAGCTTTGGTTCTCAACGCTCCATAAAGTGGTCACTCAGGTTATCCTTATTTTATAGAGGAAGACACTGGCTCAGAGAGTGTAAGTACCTTGTTCAGTGCCATACGGCCACAGACAGGATTCAAGCCCAGGCGTCTGGCTCCAGGGGGCAGCATTTCTCACCACAGGCAGGGAGCTGCCCTAGAACTGAGGCAGTTCTAACAGGCCCTGGGCCTGTGAAGTTGACCCGCTATAATGTGAGCACTACATGCAAGCTGTAATTAGGTTATAAAAAGACACATCTTGTCCCAAAGAGCTCCTGAGTTAGGAAAGGCATATACAGGTATCCGTCCAAGGCAGCTGGTGACATAATGCACCAGGCAAATGGTGCAGGTAGGAGCTATGGGGCTGCCTCCAGTGCCTTTACTGTGGAACCTCAACCCCTGGTCCACATGCTAGGATAATGAATGTATCTGTTTGAGTCCTGAACAACAGGCTTCCTTATCTGTTCAGCTGTGGGTACAGATGACCTGGAAAATCTCTCCTAGCAATGAACAAGCCAGTCTCTTTGAGGCTTCATGTGTCATCTTTTTCAATATTTTTATCACTTTATTCTAGCATTCCCAAATTTCTTTCTCAATTTACTTTACAACATGCTAAAGCAAACAAATAAATACATGTTCTTTTTTTTCAGATTTTATGGGTATTTGTTTTTATGAAATACCATTGTTACTTTTCTAATTGCAGGGCCTAAGCATTTAAATAAAATGTATCATGACTAGGCCATTAAGATTCAGCTACTTTGAAATTGCAGGATTTGCTGATTCACACAACTAAGTGTTTCAAATGAATGTGAGGCTGCATTAAACACACATGGGAAATAAAGAAAATACACATTTTGATGGAATAAATACACTTGTGAAAATAACATTTAACTTTGCAAGTAGTAAACAAGTCTATCATGATGTACAGTCAGCAATTACAATAGGTTAAAGAAACATAAAGTGACACACTAGAAATGAATTATGATTCGATGTACATCTCAAGTTGAGGATAGATTAATTTCCCCCTTATCCAAGGCTCCCATATAACTAGATTTTGAACTTGTGGCTATTCTTTCCAACATTTTAATTTAATACTGATTTTTTGAGAACTATGTGTTTATTTCTAAGGGTATATGAAATTACTAAGACACATAGTCCTCTGCTCACAAGGGGTTCGCAAGCCAGCAGTTTGACCGGGCAGCCACTATTTCCCATGGAGAGGCCAATTTGAACTTATGGGACAATATTGCTCAGCAGCCAAAAGTTCGCCACAGGAGCTTCTAAAGAGCAAGATTATTGGTAGTATGCTTTGATGGAAAAAAGTATGTTTATAGAATTTCAGTCTAAGTTCATCATTGCCTGTTTCTTTCTTAATCATGCAATGTCAGTTTGTAGAAACTCAAGTTTTTATATGAAAGCCATAAAATGTATTTTCTTTTGAAGAGAGTTGAGTTTTATGTAATTCAATCCCTTGTTTACAGATATAAGAAATTGTAATAGTAGAAAGGTGGTAATTTTAGAAAGCATATCTTGAATAGAAACATTACAAACACTTCAACACACATGAATTGTAACATACTAAAAATAGAAGTTGATATACATTATCTTCAAAGATTTAAAACGATTTCACTCTCTCATTTTAATTCCAAGTTATTCTTGCTTTTATATTTGGATGATAAAATTTCCCATTAAAAAAACCCTAACATTTACTAGGCTTTTTATTTCTTAAAATATAGAGAAGGGAAAAGATAACAAAAACAATGACCCATAATTTCTCAGCCTGCATTATCCCATTAGAGAAAAAAAAGGAATACATACACATGGTCAGAAAATTCAATGTTCAGAAAGGTATAAATTGAAAAGGAAAAGCTTTCATTCTCTCCTCTCTCTACCCCATACACTCTTCCTAAAGATAATCACTTTTCCCCCTTCAGGTTTTTTTTTTAAATATAAGTTGAAAATGTCTGAAATTCATCTTTCAAAGCCTACCTCAGGGTCTGCCATCTCTATGGACTCAGGCTAAATTGGAAAATGGGCCTTTAGAACCAATGCCAAGGCCCCCCAAATTCTACAAAAATGCTCTTGTCATCACCTTTTTAATAGTTTCAGGACTCCTATTTTCCCAGGGTCTGTCATGTTGATTATCCCTTTGGGATTACTGAGCCTTGGAAGCAAAGAGGACAATACAAACAGTGCTTTATATCCGAGCACCTGCAGTAATGTTAAGATAAATTCTAAAAAAAAAAAATTTCCCAGCTGAATGGAATATTTAAATTAACCAATATTACTATTGTAGATAGAAAAACAAAATCTAACATGGCCACCTCTCTCTCCCCTCCAAAGGAAAAAAAACCCCATAAACTCAAAACACCTTCTAATGATGTCCAAAGCACCTTCTAATGATGTCCAATTTGAACTCCAACTAACAATATGAGTGCGTTTCCCCTCACCCTCATCAACACAATTTTCAACCGTTTACTATGTGAATGATAAAAATCTCAGGTTTATTTTGCATTTTACTTAGGAATGAAAGTGAACATCTCATGTATGTTGGTTGTTGAAATGTTTTTAGTGGGTTGTTCATGCCCTTTGTCTATTTCTACTAAAAATTTTTCCATTTTTCTTCAGAGTTCTTTGTACTTAGGGTAAAACAGTGCTTTGTTCTCTAGGCAGTAGGGCAAAGTAAATCCTTGCTCTTTGGGAGTTAAATTCTGGTAGTAGGATACAGGGAAAAAAACATACACACACGCATGGGCGCGCACACACACATACACACATGTGAACTGGTGATAGGTGCTTTGGAAAAAATAAAGCAAGGTAAGAGGGATATAAAATAACAGCAGTGTGTTCAGGATGCTGTTTTGTCTAGAATGGCCTCTCTGATAAGGTGGAGATTTGAGAAGACACTAGAGGGAAATAAGGGAGTAATCTATGTGAAGATACAAGAAAGAACATTCTACACGGAAAATATGGCAAGCAGAGAGAAACTCATTGGCATATTTAAGGAGTAGCAAGAAGGTAGACAGGATAGAGTGGAGTGAGCAAGGAAAAGGAGTCAGGGAAGGGATCAGTAAATAGCGGGGTCAGGCCTGGTAGGGTCTTGTAGGCTATGATAAGGGCTTTGGATTTTGGGTCAAATGAGTCTGGAAGTCATTGGAGGGTTCTGACATGACTAGAGGTCGGTAGTTTGGGGGGTGGGGGCAAAGCATAGAGATGAGATATGAGACCTTGAAATAATGCAACTAACAGATGATGCAAATAATTTTTCCTAGTTTGTTTTATGGTTTTTCTTTTTCCTTTGGAGGGGAGAGATAGGTGGCCATGTTAGATTCTGTTTTTCTATCTACAATAGTAATAAATAGAAATCTTGTTTATATCTTGCTTTTATGTCATACAGGCAAAAGATTATAGTCATCTAGTATTTTATATGTTCATCTTCTTACATTAACTTTTGGCCTATGTAAAATTTTTTTGCAAATAAGCAGTGAAACAGGCAAAACTACTGGATATGTATGGCTATGCACTTTATTCTCTGTACAAAGGTATAGGGCTTGAAACCCAGTCACGCTGCGGTGTACCGGGAGGAACTAACTGCCAGAGTGAGGAGCCTTTTTCTGACTTGCACAAAGGTACTGTATGAACTAGGGCGGCACTAGTGATGGGCTCAAACTCTAATCCATTGTTTCAACACCAGTTAGTGGATATCCATTTCTCCCCATACTGATTTGAAACGCCACCTTTACCCTATTAAATATTTATAGCTTCTTGTGTCTTTGGTGGAACCAAAGACCTCATTAAGATTGAAGTTCGCCTTATTAAAATAAATTTTAAAAAGTATCTTCCTCGTTAGGGAAGTCTTAATTTTAGGAGCCAGATTAGAAGCAAATTTTGGCATATTTAGGAAGAATTGGTGCAATTGGAGGAAGAATTCCTCATTTCCTGATGCAACAGAAAAAAAGCATTTCTTTGCTGTCTTTACTTAAAGACTTTAGCTTAAACACATTAATTACTAAGAGTCATTTTGAAGAGCCCTGTACTAAGCCTCTGAAAGGCTTTCTTATCTACCTTCAGATAATAGTTCAACTAACAGTCTAAAGTCCTACTACTGTAGGAAACCTTTTTACTTGCAGATCCAGCTTGGGCATCAGCGAGAGCACTCTGACTTGGGTAGAAGCTTTCTTACACAACTGTCCTTGGGAGGATGAAGGCTCTATCAGTGGAAGAGGATTAGTGGATGCACACTATGTGAATGGTGAGGCACCATATATTCCATGGTCTCTTTTCAAACAAAAGCAAAAATCCTGCCTTAGTAGACAAGCAATAGGAACCATTTTCAGCTTCTGCCAAAACAAAGAGGCTTCCTTCTCCCAAGACAAACAAGTGTAAAATAAAAGGGAAATGGACACATGCCCACTTTGTGGTTCTATGCTTAGGCAAAGAGAAAATTAAGAGATCATAGGTCTTAACTGGGCAGGTACTCTTTTCTCCTCTCTGCAAAGAAAGGTAGGGGTTGGAGTGGATAGGGAATGGAGGGAGAGGTGGCAAAACTGTTGAAAGTTCTCTAATAAAGTAGCTTTCTCAGATTTCCCCCCGGCTCCTCAGGGTGGACTTTCAAAAACAAAGCTTTACCCAGAGTGGAGGTCTGTCAGCCTTGCTGTAGAATTCACTAGATGGTATAAGTCTATGTTAAGAATTAAATTTATCAACCAGTCTCAGAGTAATAACAATGCATCTAAGCAGTAGATTGAGAAACCAGGGCAGAGGGGTAGAAGGGCTCGATTACATAAAAGATACAGTCTTGTAATTTTACATCATCTGTTGTACAAGAAGCAAACATGAAAATGTTTGTATTGAAAAATTGTATTTTGGTTTAGAGAAAAAATTTCTCAGTTGAATTATCTTTCAGATCCAACTCATGTTTACCATATATGCTTAAATATTTTTACTTGAGATATACTTAAAATTTTCTGCTGTTCAGCAATCTTAGAGTAGTAACACTAACAACTAGAGTAAAAATTTAAAAAATAAAAAAAATCAGGTATCAGCATGGGGGCATACTTGATAAAATTTTGATATAGATATGAAATAGGTCATTTTCATTTTTCCCTTTTTACCAATTTTCTTCCCTATCCCCATGCTTCTATTTGGGGGCGTCTAATGCTTCATCTAAACCTACTCTTCCTGAATTATTCCATGCTTCAAAGTTACCTTTTAATTCTGACCTTCTTCCTCTTCAGATCTTCCAAATAACAAAACCCCCTTTTATTCCTTCCTCTCACAAAGTCATCCTTCACATAATAGAATGGTGATTATTCCATTTCTGAAAGGTTACTAAACCCCACCCCAGACCTTTACTTTTCCATTCTAATAGTCACATTCCTAATTAAGAGAAATAGTAGTCCCAGTACCACTAGATTACATAAATATACCAAGGGGCTTGGTGGATCAAAAAGGAAAACATTAAAACATATTGAAAACATAAACAATTTTGCCACTTGAAATTTAAGAAAATTTGGCCTTGTGTAAATCATTTTATCTACTCTTCAATCTAGATCACTTAGTGGAAGCTCAGGAATATCTAAAGGAATGGTTGGCTATTCTGTCTTCTTACGATCCTATTATACCAGTTCCAAGGCCAAGATATATTAATTTCCATGGTTAAATAGCTCCTGTCTACAAAATCAAGCCATTTTTTATTATCTTAGTTGGTAAAAAGTAGATGAGATGTTAAAAGCACAAATTTAACAAATTCTATTTTATTATTTACAAAATACATAGTGGTCATAAAGGTACATGTCAGAAATTATAAGGGAAAAGTAGAGGCAAATGAAGTAAATGACAACAAGGTCCCATTCATATGGAGTCTATTTAGAATAAAACAGTTCTTCGTTAAAGTTGGACAAGACCAAGAGTAGGTACATAGCTGTGTAAAAATGCCAGTTACCTAGAAACATACCTCTACCAAGAAATAGAAATGTATTGGTAGTGTATCTAAATGTGTCCTAAATTAACTTGTAACATATACAGGTCCAGTGTTCCACAACACCACCATGGGGTTTTAGGCAGGATCTGTGACAGCCTTGATTATGTCTCTTGCAGGAAGAGCAAAGCCCCAGGGCTGAGTAACTTCCCTAGCTTCCATAAAGCTTTGTTCAGGTGACTTTGGAATGTGGTGTCAAACACCCCATTCATTTCTGCTGCAAGTTCCCTCAGAACAGACACTGTGGACTCATCACTGGCATTCAGAATCCGCACAAAGAATTTATTCCACAATTCACCAGCTTTTAGCCTAAAAATATATAAAATCATTTCCATCAAGATTACACATATAAAAGAGTTCTTCCTGTGTTTAATGCACTGGCACAATTATGCACAAAGATGAATTAAGGTAATACTCTATCTAGGGTTAGAGATCATTCAAATAATCCTTTGAAAGCCCAGTTTGGGTCTAGAAGAAAAAGACTACCATAGTGGGAAAAGCCATAATACAATGCACATAAATGGAAAGAAAGTATCTCATCTGGATTTATAAATTTCCTCTGTGTACCAAGGTGCAGCACTTCTCTTCTACAAATAGAAGAAAAATGAATCTTGCTCCTGTCCTCTAACTTCCTAAGATCTATGTCATTAGAGACTACAGCTCCCTCTCTTCCCCACTCAGTGGTTTATTATCTTCACAATCCTTTGAGAATCCTAAGCTTGATTACAGTAACTGCTTAAGTTTATGATGTTTGTACTTTTTCTTTTTAATCAGAGAAGCTACTATTATTATGTAAGGCAGGGCTGTTAGACAACTCCAACTGACCCCACCTGTTTCATTTGTCTTAGACTCACCTAGGACCATACCCAACCGGAGATACCTGCATCTATCCTATATGTCTTACATTTTATTTCAAGCCTATTTTTAAAGATACATTGAAGATAAACAAGACTGGCTAAATTCTGAATTGATAATAAATAAAGAAAAAAATATAATTCAATTGTTTGGAAGGGGGAATGTAGAAGAAAGGGTGTTAAATATTCCACACTGTTTTTTTTCAAACCAAACATACCAATAAGTGACAGTCTGGCAAGTTTACTCTGGGAATTTATAAGCTGTAAGCTGAAGTGGAACATGATATATTTAAAAAGTTTTCTGAGCAGGTCTGAGGTTCTGAGACCAAGGAGCTCTTACTAGGAGAGCATTTATTTCTTTTCCAAGGACATTCATTTTTCTGCTTTGGTTCCACCCATTCATTAAGTAAATAATAGCCTAAAATTAGCATATAATTTAGAAATTTAACTCTCTTCAAGAGGTGCTTATTAACTTTTGATAACAGCTATTAAAAAGGGGTACAAAACTAGTATCAATTGGTTAGAAAATTGTTTTCACAAAATGTTTCTATTAACACTTCTGAACTGAGAAGCTTCTGTATTATAGTTGCAGACTAAAAGATACATCTAGGTCCTGAACGATGTTTGAGGTCTGAATAGTTTGATTCTTATTTTTAATTAGCAATTCCTTTCTCCTGCATTAGGCACCCCACTGATATTCTAGTGAAAACTGGTTGAAATTAATGGAATCATGGCATTTGGACTAAGGAAACTAAGACTACCAAAGCAAAGAGAGCACCCAGAAGGAAGAGAAAATAACTCAGGCAGGCAAAGACCCTGAAATCGCCAGTACTTACTCAGAAATATTTTGGCTAAGTTTCCAGAGGGACCCATCCCAGAAGACCTGTAGGTGTTCCTTGAACAATAGTAAATGTGCTAAATCTGCTAAACCAAACAGATCTACCTGAAATCACAAAAAGCACCATCAGCTAAAATAATTCTCTGCCACCATCACAGCAGTTTATTTATGTAGGAAGTTGAAAAGTCTTATAGCACTTAACTAAGTTTATTTTATGACATGTATTTTAGCGGACTGTTCTTTACCCTTACAGTATAGGGACAAACTCCCCAAAGAAGTGATTGATAGAGCCAATTCAGGAATTATCCTTAAAAACACAAGATGACAAAAATATCTGGACTGTCAATTCAAACTGTAGACCTACGGAATCTGCATGGACTCCAGCTATGATCTAAATTGGTCCACATGACTAGTTCAGATTCATGCTACATACTCAGTCAGCAAATGCCACTGGTCCAGAGCTGAGTCAGAAGGAATTTTTGCATATAATGCCACTGTATAAAATACTTTACATGTGTCCTAGTGTTCTTTTTATATACATTATTTAATTCTCACAACAATTCTAAGTACACAGAGCAGATTGTTATCCTTATTTTACAGAGAAGATAATAGAAATGACTTAAAAAAGATCGGATAAGTGGTAGAAATGATCCTGACACTTAGGTTAATGAGTTAGTCATGTGTTTGCACGTGTATGTGCATAGTCTTCAGTGTTATGACAGAAAAATGGTACATTTTGGTTGACTTGGTGATATCTGAAAACTAGGTCATCTGTTCCAAGATACAGTGTCAGTAAACACTAGCTTATCTAGATAAGAAAGAGATTAAGAAACCCTCTCCATATTAGCTCAGGCTTGTTTTACACTTACCTGATAGGGAGAAGAACAGTTAGCCAGAATCTTTTGTCCTTCCAGGATCTGTACAGTCCGAAAGCCGCTGAGGGTAAAAACGTCTAGCTGCACCCTAAGGTCGACACTGTAGGAAAAGTCCACTATCTTCAAAGCTTCATTGTTCTTATTACAATCATAGGGATCGTGAATTCTAAGCCCAGATTTAAGAGAAAGAGATAATAAAAATAGGCCATGAAAGAAGCTGCAGAGCTGGTCTAAAAAAAAAAAAAAAAAAGGTACTGCAGGTGTCTTAGCTATGCAAACAGCTCCCTCCAGTGGTTAGTTATAAAAATGCACCTGTAGGAGCAGGGGCAGTGTCTACCCAAGTGGGGAATGTTCAGGCTTAGTTTAGTGACACAAAGTGTTATCTAAATCATAGTGCATGGCTACCACAGAACATTAATCAGGTTTTCCATATTATATATAGCAAGTACTAGAAGTAGAGTGCAGGCCTCTGCCTTGTATTGTACACATCAACTCATACAATAGCAATGATTTACACACAATGAGAATTATGATGGAGGAAATTAAACTTTTATAGGTGTCATAGCCCTTCTTGTTAACTGTTATAGATTAGGCTTTCCAGGTGTCACTCAGATTCCTCCTTCCCAGAGTTTAACTGAAAAGAACAAGACTCTTTTTTTTGTAAACTGCTATTTGTATAACGAACTATTCTGTTTCTATTAAACTAACACCATATTCCATTTTACTCATATCTGTAATTCCAACCCTTATTTCTTAAAAAAAAAAAAAAAACCTTCATAACACTAATTCACTATTGATTAATTATATTTTCCTTAGGTTTACCAATTCCGTGCAAGAAAGCTACTCTCCAAACTACTGGGAACTATTTATGTAACAGAAAAGAATGGATTATTTTTATGCATTCTTTTTGTGTCTCTATTTTTCCCCTCAAATCCCTGAATGTTATCAGTGACAGGTCTTGTATTTCTAAATAATTTGACTAATCCCATCACATACCTTCACAGCACAGAATGATCTATCATTTTGCTTTAAAATTTACAGTTGCTACCATTTTTCCTTGGCACAAGATGCAACATTTTTTTGGTCATCATAAAACTATAATTCCCAAATATTTTAAACCTGGGAGAGGTAGGAAAAAATTTAAAAAGTAGGAAGTTCTCCTAGCTGATTGTCCACTCACTGTTATCACAAGGAAAGCATTCCACTTTTTTGGCTCTCATTTTCCTCACAAAAAATGTGTAAAAACTGCCTTAAATTATTTCAAAAGGCTCTTTCAATCCCTTGTGAATCTGTATGAAATTTCTTATCAAATTTTATAAGTGGTGGCAAAGTAAAAGGCAATGTCAATTTGACACTATGTGGAGTCCTCTGGTGACTGCGAGAAAGGATCCTGGAACACACAGTTCACCTATGCCCAGTTCCAAAACAGGCTTAGAAAGTCCCTTTGCTTACAACTTCCATAGCCCTGAGAACTCTAGCACTTATCCTCTGAGTTTTCCAATGTTGTGAAATAGGCTGAAAATAAAAACTATACCAGGGGTTCTCACATCTAGAAACAGAAAAATTTCTTGTAGACACAGCAGCCAGGGGAATACAGCTTGCATTTACTTGGTTATGGGGGAAATAGAGGTATATAAAACATTCTGAAATGCCTGAGACCTACCTGCACAAAGACTTATCTCATTCAAAGTACTATCATGCCCTGGATGAGAAATGCTGCTATGTTATGCCTGGGGAAACCTTTGTGACTCTACTATCTCAGGAAAGAAGGTAGGATGCTCAAGTTCTTTTGGTTATAACTGCAGAAATACATTGTGGGTTCTCTTAATTTCCATGCCAACTGTGATTGGAGTCTAACTCAGTTCTTTCTTACAGATTAAGTAGTCAGGAGAAATGTAAAGAATGATTCTAGCTTTTAGTACATACCAATGATCTCAGAGAGAAAGTTAACTGCTTACCCAAGTCATCAGGTTGGGGCAGACAAAGCATCTTTTAAACCAGACTGCTTTGCTCAAACACTATGAGATCAACGATCACTAAAATGGTGTGCTGGCCTTACAGTCCTTATTATAAAACAAAACTTGTGGTTGGTCTTTGCTCTGTTCATGCCTCAATGTTTCCTATATTTTCTCAGTTCTTAGTATTTGGACTACATTTCTTACTTCCTGTTTTGCGCTCACCCTTGAATCTGACGGCTGACCTGGGTTGAATCTGAACACCCAGCCCCTTTCTTTGGCATGGTTTGTATGTGCACTCTGGTTGTACCCGCTTCTCTTGGCACCTCGATTTAGCCTGATTTAAGCTTTGGTCTTTGAAACTGAGCAGTGCCTTGGCTTTGTTAGGATAAAGACTAAATAATCTACTTCACATTCCTCCAACTATTCATATTTTATATCTCTTTTTGACAGGAATCATCATAATACTCAGAGTGGTTAGTTCTTTCTCTATTAATGTATTTTCTCAATTTTTTTCCTTTGAATTACTGAAAACTATTTCCAATCATTAATTTTTAGGGAGCAAATATTCTCTTAACATACTGTGTTATTTATAAATATGGCACTTCCAAAAGGCAAAACAAACTAGAACCTATCTTTGTTTTAAAAGAGAGGTGACAGAATCAAAAGAGAACAAAAAGGACCAACCTGTTTCTAAGAATCAGACTCCTTGGACTCAAGTCACCATGGACTATTTCTGCTTTGTGTAGTTTCTCCACTATTGTCAAAAGGTTATAAACAATCAACACAGTTATTTCATGGGTGATAAATTCACTGTGTTGAAGAAGATCCTGAAAATAGAAGGACAGAAAACTCACTATTTCTTAAGTTGAGGTGACAGTTGACTTAGTATCTTGCTGACTGCTGCTCTGTACTTTTCCTTGTTCTCTGCTAGAGCTTGGGTTCCTCTGTAGGTTGAGTCTTGGTCCCAGTTTTAACAACACTGCTCTTTTATAAGATTGTTTGTAAAGATTTAATGAAGTAATGGATGAAGAGCATCAAGGATGAGCCTGGCCCGTAAGAGGTACGCTATAAATGGTAATTTAAAAATACCCTTATTCCATCATTTTAGAGAATTCATATTACCATCAAAATATGCAGCAAAATCTTAAACTCCAAAGAATAAAGTGATACATTGTGTTTGGGTTCTAAAAATAATCCATTGGAGGTTAGCATAGATAAATAAAAGTGGTAAAAATGGACCATTCCTTACATAGGAACTTGGAAGTCCCCACTCTGTCCTAATTAAGTAAAAAGCTGAACAGACTGAAAAATCAACAACTCTTCTAGAATCTGTTAGAATAAGGGGACACCTCTGCCAATCCCAACTTTGTGAGTTTTACCTCTAAGAGCTAGACTAGGTTCTCACATTAAATAACAGAAAATTCCTGGCATGCTTCTGGCACAGGGAGGGGAAAAGGAGCCATTTTGAAATGGGCTGCAGCACTGTTCTTTTTAAACAAGCCCTGCCCTCAGGGGTAACGAGTTAACTAGAACCTAACCTGTGGGAATATTATCAGAGTCTAAGTGATCTGCGGGAAGGGAAATACTTAAAGCCAACTCACTCTAGCTGTCCTGTCCCATTAAGGTGGGAGAAAAAACCTGAGAAACACTTGTGAAGTTCATAGCCCAGAGGCATGGGTCCTCTATGAACAGTAGAAATCGAAGGACTAGACAGTGCGTCCCCTCCCCTCACGCGTATCACCACATTGTAAAGGCCAATTTACAGCAGTTCTTTTTACTCAAAACATCATTTCTGGCTATCAAGAAAAAATCGCAAGGTATTCTAAAAGGCAAAAAACAGTTTGAATAGACAGAGCAAGCACCAAAACCACATATGGCAGGGATGTTGGAATGAACAGACTAGGAATCAGTAATAGGAGTGCCCTGAGCTGATTACGAGCATAGTTAGATGACTGCATCATTGCCTAATTCTGTCTACTTTGTATATATTTGAAAATTGACATAATAAAAAGTTTAAAAAAACCCAAAGAGGTTCTTGGTCAAAATAACTTGGGAAAAGAAAATGATTAACTCTTTTAATTTGTAATTTAATTGGCCTATCTCTAGAATATTAACAGGAATTTTGAACTGAATTCCATTGCTCAATGGAGCACAAATCTCTCTACTTGAGAACTTCAAATAATGTTTTTATAGTATTGCAAACCTGAAGAGTGAAGCAGTTTATATATTGGTACCAAATGATACAGCCATCTTGGTATTGATAACAGCTGCACAAATGATCACACTCCTCACTTAAACGTTCCTTTAACTTGAGGTTGATATAAAAATCCCATGGGACAGGTTGAGAAGATACCTGTAAGAGATTATATTTTAAAAATAAGAGCAATTAGAATCTATGGTTATGGTTAGTAGATTGAAAATATTCTCTCTAGCCCTTTCAATACACAAACAGTATTAATAACAAAGGGGGATAAAGAGATACAAACTTCAAATTATAAGATAAATTAGTCATAGGAATGGAAGTACAACACAAAATATAACCAATAATATTCTATCTTGGTGTGGGAATGGGGGTAACCACATTCATTTGTCAAGCAGTTAGCAATGTATTAATTACTGAATCAGTATGTTTGCATCTGAAACCAATATAATATTGTATATCAACTATTTTATGATAAAATAAATCACACTTAAATATCAAATAATATTAAATTTACACTCCTCTATTTAATAAATTCTTTTCTTAAAAAAAAAAGAAATAATAGTAAAGGGATATTTTAAAAGCCATAGTATTTAATAAAGGACACAGCAGCAACAAAATGTGGACACAGAAAGAGAATAATAAGAGGTAACAATTCACTTAGCAGACCCAAGGAAAGTCGATTCTAGCAGAGGAAAAAACCGAGTGCAATCTAATTTAACCACAAGGCCGTCCATCTCCCTATAGTATAAAACTGGTGGCACCAGTTACCTACAGAAGTAAGGGTGAAGGTGTAGCTAAAACAGGAATGTCTGAACTCTTCACAGAGGAAGTTAGACCGTGGATGTCTCCTCTTGCTCCTGTAGCCCAGCCTGGCCAGCTGCCTCTACCCCATTCCAGAAGACCAGTAGTTTGCTCCTAGAGAGTGTAAAACAGAAGACTTCTGGACTAGAGGACAGCAGACACTGCTGAGGATTGGAATACCATATGAAAGAAAGGGAAAAAAAGCTTATATATCCAATGGTAAGTGCACTTTCCCATCCCTTCAATCTCTAGACTAATTTCTCTGCTTCTGCTTTCAGGAAGCTAGCAGCCAGGATTATATGCTCCAGACAGGAAATCAGAAGTTTTCTCTGAGGAATCTGATCAGCTCAAGAGGAAAGACCTAATGGCTGGGGGTTTCTAATAAAATAGTCAAGTGAGATCTTCCTTGAGTGACGCCCACAGCCATCTTATACACAGTTTTCAACTAGCTTTTAGAGTCCCACACTTTAATATAAACAGGCAAAGACTTGAAGGAAGCCTCTAAAAGGAAACACAAAGATCAAAACAGACAAAAGGCAACAGACAATGCAGGAAGAAAAATTTATAGCATCATCAATATACTCAGAGAGACAAGGAATATTCCATGTTTGAAATGAAGGACAGAATGCTACAAAGAACAAAATTCTGAGAATAAAAAAGAGCTCTTGAAAATTAAAAACATGACAAAAGAAATGAAAAACCCAACAGAAAGAATGAAAATAAAGTTGACAGAACATCCCAAAAAATAAAGCAAAAAGACAAAGGGATAGAAAACAGGAGAAAAAGAAAAGATTTTAAAAGGATCTGTCCAGGAGATCTCATATCCTAATAAAAAGAATTGCAGCTGAAAGAACAGAGAAGACTGAGAGGAAGAAATCATCTTCTCAGAACTGAAGGAGTTTCCAGGTTGAAATGGCCATAGAGTATCTAGTATATGGGTGACAAGGAGACTTTTACCAAAGCATGTAATTGTGGTATTTCAGAACTCTGGGGACAAACATAAGATCCTATGAGGATTTGGAAGGAGGGAAAAAATAGTCTCATGCAAATAATAGCAACATACTTTAAAAGCGAGGTTAGAAGCCAGAAGATAATGGAGCTGATCTTCAAAATTCTAAGGAGAAAAGGTTTTAAATGTAGAGTTCTAATAATCAGCCAGACAACCAATCAAGTAAATGTGTGGAATAAAGAATTTTCTGACAAGCAAGATCTCGAAAAAAATTTACGTGCATCCTTTCTTGGGCAACTACTAAAATATGAGTGCTTAAACTAAGAGAGAAAAAATGGGATCCAATATCATGGAGCATTCAATTTAAGAAAGTGTAACATGAATCCCGAAGATGAAGGAGAATGGAAATTTCAAGGCAATACTGTGTCCATGTGTGTCAAGCCTAGAATGTAATTTGTCCAGACTGGAGCAGGCCAGAAAATTTCAGGAGAGATTTCCTCAAAGAGATAAAACTGATACAATACTTAATATATTAAGAGATTTACACAATAGCCTCTCATTTTTGATATCTAATCCTGGCATATAACGGTGAGTGATTTCTTGATGCCTCAATGACTTCCCTACAAAGAAGCTTATAAATTATTAGAAGGATTTGATGGTACCATGGGGCCACAGCTTCCAACCACATTATTTTTTATGAGGTAATTGAAATGACAAAAAAAAAATGAGTCCCACCTTTATGATGGTTAACTCTGCAGAGTTTCTAGGCGTCACCCAGAATAATTTGTAATCTTCACATATTAGATATTCTTGTTTAATGCAATAGTCCTCATTACCTGTTGAGAAGGTATGATTCCATTTAGAAATCATATGGATAGCTCTCTAGCTTTACTTCCCAGTTTATGGGCTAAAGGCATTTTATATTTACCAGCTAGTAGCATCTAGAATTCCTTTCTCAAAATTATTTGTTAAAAATTGAAAAAGGAGAAGACAGAATTTCTGCTGTTACTGGGACATGAACTTATCACCATGTCAACTTCTATAATGCTGTTTCTTATAATCTAGAAATATTTGTTGGGCTCAAGAATCAAGTTCAAATATAAATAATCACTTATTTGTTCACTGTCATATACAAAAGAACATGCATTCAATGATACTTACCTAATTCAATTTCCTTTTCTATTTCCAACTTAGGTATTGGCTTATCTTCTACAAAAAACTCTGCAGAGGCACTCAGCTCCGTTAAGGATTTTAGTAATTGTCTACGATACTGTGAACACCAGGGTGACTGAGTAGGGTTGTCTGGGAGGAAAAAGTTGGAAAACAAAAAACATCACCTAAAAAACTTAAAATGGGTATTATAACACAGGAGGGAAAAAAAAGAAGACTGTGTGATCAACACTGCTAACCTAACAATACTTTTCCATCTCAGGTCTTAATGACACTCTGTTCAGTTAGTGCTAATTTATTCCAGAAATTTCACAATTTACAGCAACTTTTCTAGAGAATAAAAGCAGCTCTGTTTGGAGATAAATAAATGTTTACTAGACATGGATGTAGATATTGGCTTACAAGTGGCCTTTAGGAACATACCTGTAGTTTCATTAGTAAGCTCTAGTTTCTCAGGAATTTGAAGACATTTGATGGAGGAGGTGCTTGTAACCGAGGCTGAAGATCCGGAGAACCCAGAGGAGTGTGTGGCTTCGCAGCTGTCTTCAATAATTGGGCTGAAACAACCACAAATGAGTCAGTCCTCATAGGGATAATATATATGAGCTTCTCTTTGTAATGATTTTATTTGCTGTTCAATAGTCTCATTTTTAAAGCCTATTATTTTCCTTAAACAGAAAAAGATTCATAATCAGAATCTAGGTAATTATTTATCCCAGCTGACAAGGAATGCCCAGCATTAAATTTCTGAAATTACGCTTTATTTACCCAATCTGTAGCAAATAACCACTATAAGTTTATTCTAAACGATTGAGAATCATTGACTAAGACACTAACTTTCTTCCTGTTTATCCTTTCCCTGGACTTCTTACTCTTTAACAGAAGATAAAAGAAAAAGGGACACACAAATCACTCAAGGTGAATACTTGCTAGCAAACATGATAAAAAGTTTGTGAGGCAGAGTCTCAAGATGCAGTTTTTAAAGCACAAATTGGAAATTAAAGAATATTCTTAAAATTGGAATTAGTTTGTTTAAATTAGCTGACTTTTAAATATGGGTAGATCACAAGGTTTAGTCCCTGGCTCTTTATGCCATTCCCTTCTACTATTCTTTATTCAGTTCCAACTCTTTCAAAAGATACTTTATTAAAGGGCAAAAAAAAAATGCCCCCCACTCTCCCAAACAGGTACACTTTGCCAAACTTTCTTCAAAGATACCTGGCCTTAATCTCATAACCATCAAACTTTACTTCTTCTAACCCTCATGTTCAAATCAATTACTAAATCCTATTGACACAATTTGGGGGATCTCTACTGTCATGTAATGCTCTTAGCAGAGTACCTGGCAAGTGGTAAGAGCTTGATAATTGATCACTATAACTGACAAGCACACACAGAATAAGAGAACACTCAAACAATCTCGTTTATGTAACCTATAATCACCAATCACCTCAGCTTCTTGATGCTGAGAGTTGGATTAAATATAGTGCCACAAGTAGTCTGCTGGTCCTCAGAGGTCTTCACGTCTAGATCTTCTGGCAACAGTCTCCCAGGATCAGAAGGGAGATCCTTCAAGGATATTATGTCATGAAAAGGAGTGGATACAAAACGAGCTGCTCTAGCGAAGTCACAAGTGTCTTCTGGGTTAGGACAAATAGTTACATTCCTGAAACCTGTGATAATAGCTTCCTCACTCAAAGGCTCAATTCCTGTAAATTCATCCTGAAATGAAAACCATGTAAAGTTTAGCTGAAATATTTCAATATTTCATATAAAATGGCCTGTCTTTTTACTTATAGGTACACATATTAGATAAGTGATTTTCAACACAGGGTATAGAAGTAGCATATCAGAATCTCTAGGGGAAGGCAATTTTAGAAAACACATCATAATGTTTGAGGAAAATGGTTCTGTATTATGAAAACAGCAAACTATATTTCATTAAAAAAAATATAACACTGTGAGGATTCTACACACAAAGGGAAATACTGGACAATTTTTTTCTCCCCAACCAATTTCACCCAAGAACTAGGGGACTAATACTGTTTTTCTTCTGGCTATGGCCTAGAAAATGTTCTGATAATCTGCAATCCTCCTAGCTTTTACTTCTTCTATGCCAAATACTTAAAAAGTATAAAAAAGTTAAAAAGATTTAAAACATGTCTTTGTTTTTAAAATACATGACATGCATACAGTTTAAAAAAGTCAATAGTTTAAAGGGAAAAATAGTGAAAAAGTTTCTCTCCCACACTTCACCCCCCATCTCCACTCCAATCACTATTCCCCAGAGGCAACTGGAGTTATCACATCCAGCTGGTAGGATACATGCCCAAGCATAGTCTATGCATTTAAAAAAGGGACTTTAAAACAAGTGAAATTATAGCATATATGCTACTATATAGTACTCTTCTTCATATTTTTAGTATATTTTCTGTGCTATCAAAAATTCTTTAAAAACATGATGGTTACACTGTAGGTCTATTAGAAATTCACCAACTTTTTAAGGTTATTCTGTTTTCTAATACTATAAAACTATTAAAAATATCTTTGTACATGTACATCTTTAGGAATATCTTAATTTTCTTAGAAATAATTCCTAAAGGTAGAATTATTGGGTCAAAAGTTTATGAACACTAGGGTTCTTTTTACATATTGCCTAACTGCCCTCCTTGATTTTGGTACTACTTTACACATTTATCTGCAGTATGCCTAAGTGCTTATTCATTTAACCCTTGAGGATACTAGATGTTAATTTGCTAGGTCATTACCAATTTGACATACTTTGGATTTCTGACTCAATGTTAATAAGTAGAGGTGAGAGATACATCTAGAAGAAACAAAAAAATGTAGCTAAAAATCATTAAGATTAAAGTAAGAAAGATGTCTGTATTCTAAGAACACATTTTATGCAAGTACTACTTATGGCCCTATTAGTTTAGACTTTTAAATATGATCTATTTTTAGGGGAAGAATTCCGGTAGGTACCTATTAAGATTCAAGTAAAAGGTTTAAGACAAAAAAACTCGATTAAGATTGACTCTTTTAATAATTCAGTCCATCCCTGATCAGCTGAACCTAGAACCACTGCCTCCAAATTCAGCCTATCTATCCATGCTCTCTGGTGTTATTCTCCACAACACAGTATGTAAATAACTACTCTTACACATCATTATCTTGTTGTAGCGGTCTGTGGACTTCCAGAAAGTATTGGGAAATACCTGGGAAAGTATTTAAAACAAACAAAAATACATGCTAATATTTCATTACGGGAAAACCCAATTCAGTAGAGCTGAAACAGGGCCTGAGCACCTACAGCTATAAACAACTTCCTAGTCTTTTCTGGGTTGCTAGAAATATTCTACATCTTGTTTTGGGTGGAGATACATGTAAAAATTCATCTAGCTGTACAATTATTTGTGAGATTTAGAGGAGGTAAAATATATCTCAATAAAGAAGTAAATAAAAAGAAAAGTGTGTTTAAAAACGTTTCCCTGAGTGATTCATTTCCTAGGATGTGGTGAACACACTGCTTTAAATCATTATAACTACTGATCACGTCTCCCTTTAAAAGCCTTCAAATTAAAACACATTCAATTCTTTTCAACCTCAAGTTTCCAGATGCTGGTTTGAAGTATGATTTTCTTCCTTAAAATTTCAATGAAATGTTAATGATAAAGATTACTTACTTTGACTTGCATGTCTATGAAGGATCTTTTTACCCTAAGTATTACTATGTCACTAGTCAACAGTGGTTAAAATAGGACATTACTAACAAAAAAATGGCTATAGTGCACATAACTCTTCAGTTGCCACAAACAGTATTTTATATAAAAGAACAAAGATCTTTTGTGTGTTGGTTTAAAAAAAAGTATTACAGGTTTTAAGACTGATTTTTTTCCTCACTGTAAAAAATTGGGATATAATTCACATTACCAAAAAATTCACCCTTTGAAAGTATTCATTTCACTCTTTTTTAGTACATTCACAAGGTTGTGCAACCACCACCATCAAACTCCCGAAAATTTTCATCACCCCAAAAAGAATACCCAATATACCCAATATCCATTAGTAGTTACTTGCTAATCTCTTCTTCCCTAATCCTTTGGAAATTCCTAATCTATTTACTATCTTTATTGATTTACCTATTCTGGCTATTTCATACAAATGGAATGGTCTTTTGTATTTGGCTTCATTCACAAAGGAAAGTCTTTTCAAGGTGCATCCATGTATAAGATCTATCAATACATCATTCCTTTTTATGGCTAAATAATATTCCATTGTATGCATATACCACATTTTGTTTATCCATGCATTAGTTGATGGACATTCAGTTGTTTTCACTCTTTGGATATTATGAATAATGCTGGTATAGTACAAATTTTTTATGTGAACATATATTTTTAATTCTCTTGGCTATATACCTAGGGGGGGAATTACTGGGTCTATGGTACATGTTTAACTGCCAAACTGTTTTCCAAAGGGGCTGCACCATTTTACATTCCCACCAGTGATGTGCGAGGGTTCTAATTTCTCCATATCTTTACCAACACTTCTTATTTTCTGTCTTTTTGACTATAGCCATTCTATTGCATGTGAAGTAGTATCTCACTGATGTTTTGATTTGCATTCTCTGGTTACTAATGACATTGAGCATTTTTTCATGTGCTTATTTTAAGCCAGTGATTTTAATTTTAACCCTAAACTTTTGTGATCATTGAATGAAACAATCCAGCACTCCATTTACATTAACAGACTTACACAAACATCTGGAGACACATCCTCATTTGAGTTGATGCTTTCTGAAGTTTTGAGAATTGCAAGGGGTCTTCGTTGGGCTAAAACCTGTGAGGGATCTGCAGGGGAACTGGAAAAAGACATACTCCAGTTAGCAATTTTTTTTATTAACAGAGATAACAGAAATACCCTAATTAACTTTCATCTATAATAGTAAAAACTTTAAAGTGTCAGAACAAACAAAACAAAAAATCTCAAACCTGATATTCTTTTTTTCTGAAAGAAGAAACTCGTCAAAAATGGAGAAAGGTATACTGGAACCTACAGAAAAAGAAACTAAATTTATACTCTTTGGAGTAATGATTCCAAACTTCAAAACAAGAGTTAAGTAATATTTTGTGTTCTTTGAAAGCAGAAAGGCAGTCTGTTTTTTGTAAGAATGATTTCATAAAAATAAGAGATCACTTAATAACAATTATCTAAACATGGATGATCTTGTTTCATCTGTATTAACCACAACTACCACTCCTCCAAACCAACCCAACTTTGGATTATTTTGAAGCAAATCCAAGACATCATATCATTTCATCTATAAATATTTCAGTATGCATTTCCTGGTTGAAATGCCTCTTCAATCACTTTGATTCTATAGAGTTTTTTTTTTTTTTAGTGATTTTGTTGAAGAAACAATAGTTTTGTCATGCTGGATTTGTCAGTTTTGCATGTTCCTCCATGCTTTGTATTTCCTATAAATTGGTGGTTAGAATTAGAGGTTTAATCAGGTCCTTTTTAATGCTTTTTGAAAACTACTCATAGGTTGATATTCATGTTTTTACCTCTTTTAACATATTTCTGAATAGAAAGAAGACAAATATGAATATAAAAGAGATTTAGTTTAAAACTTCTCCCCTTTCTTCCAAAAACCAACTTTCTAGTCTTGGCTGCTGGATACTACTACTATGCTTAGCTCAGGGTATATTAGCCTAAGTGGAAGATTATTTGGTAATTAATACAAATTTAAATTTACATTTAAAGCAAATATTTCAAAGCACTGAGAAATCTTACAAAAATTTTCTTTCAAATGTCCATTCTATTTCAAATCATATGCTTATAAATTCCATGATCAAAGGTATAATACCTTAGTCCCCAGCTCTACTTCTTTCAACTCCCTTTACCATAATTAAGAAAAGTATTTACAACTTGTTACATAATACATTTGTTAACAGAAGTTTCTTAAGAGAGTCAAACACAATTCACCTTTAGAATGAGGTTGTTCTTGCCAAATGTTTTCTGCAAGTGAAGTTTCCCTGTGAAGAAACTTGGTTTAAAACATGTGCTTTGTACTCACAGAAAGAATTATTTAATTCTTAAAAGTCTAAGAGGCTTGATGAAATATAATCCTCTATAATCTAAGATAAAATACTGTCAATCCAAATTCATTAAGATAGAAACTTCAGTTATTAAAATTATTATAGAAATATATTTGATAAATTACATTAACAGTATAAGCAGATTACAAAATGATAAACTTTCATTTTTATAAAACAAAACAAAAACAGAACACATAAGGAGAGATATACCAATATTAATAGAAGTCATCTCTTGGTGATAGAAATGGGTAGTTTTCTCTTTTTAAGAATTATTTATATTTAATGGTTTCTATAAGATACATGTATATTTTTCTGTCCTCCCTCATCAGCATCAAAGCTTATATTGTGACAGAGACTTGCAAAAATCACATCTTGATACTATAAAAGAGACTGGAGACTTCCAGAAGACTTTAAGTCACTAGATTCAAAGATTGGCTCTAAATGCCCTCGTAGAAGCATTGTTCTTTCCACCAGAGTGGTCCTACCTGGCACAAGAATTTACTGGACAAAAAGAATTGGGTTGAACCACTGCTGGTATTTCCTGAGGCTCTGAAGCAATTCGCAGTTCAGCTGTGTCCTGTATAGGCATCTTTTCTTCTTGCTATTTGCATTAAATAAACAAAATCAGTGTGTCTCTCCTATCTAGAAAATGCTGTATTTTCAAGCTTTAGCTCCAAAATTAGCTTTAGCATATTCTTCCCTTAGATATCCATTGACTATATTAAATGTCTGTATCATAAAAGTTTTTTCCAATAATTTATGTTCTTAGTATAAACTGGTACTGTTGTATTCAACTGAGCAGTGCCAAGCATATACGAATTTCTTTAGGTAACCCATTTTAATGGAACATGACTAGAATAAAAAGGTAAAGTCAGAGGTAACAAAACAAGGGTGTAGACCACAACTAATGAGTCAATAAATTGCCTCGCTTATATCACATGCCATAACTTCCATTGGAAGCCACCTGTTAAATTACTTTTCTGGTCAATTTTGTTACTACTAAGCTAAGAATAGCTACCAGAAAAACTCTGAATGGGAGGAAGGAGGACTTTTACCTTCTATACTTTTATATTTTTTAATATTTGTTTCAATAAGTATTAGTTTGGTGTATTAAAAAAAGAGAAATGACCTGATCACCCGCTCTTTCTTGCTGAGTAGTTTGAATTTCTTTTAGTTTCTTCTCCATCTCTTCAATCTGTTTCTGCATTTCTGCTCTCTTCTTTGCACTGGTCAGTAGTTCGGCTAGAAACAGTAAAGTTGGATGAGGCAGTACTTCCTCAAAGCAATATGCTGTCAGAAACTGTCTTTGGAGTTTATGGGTTTATGTCCTCAACTTATGTGTTGCTATTACAGATCAGAGAATGGTATATAAGTGGAGCCATATCCTCAAGTTGAGATGATATAGGTCTCATTCTTTTATATACCCAGTCAATTAAAAAAAAAAAAAAGAATATCTATAATGTGCCAAGCACAACTCTGAGCATTTAGGTGTCAGTGGTGCACAATACAAAATCCTTGGTCATGTGACACTAACATTCAATTTGAGGGATGTAGACACACACAAATTAACAAGAAATGCAGTGTAAAAAATAAAATAGGTGACATGAGAATGTGTGACTGGGTAGGGGGATAGAGGTCAGAGGCTACTTAAGACCAGTGATCAGAGAAGATCACTGTAAGAAAGTGACATTATAAAGCTGTGACCCTGAATGACCAGAGCCCAGACATAGCTGTGGCATAGTAAGAGGGAGCAAAGTAAAAAAATAGGTTGGAGAGATAGCCAGGGGCCAAGTCATGTAGGGGTACAGGGTTTATATTGCATTCTAAGACCGCAAAAAGATTTTAAGGACTGACATTATCTGACTTTTTATAAAGATCATTTTTTATGAGCAAAGTGGATTGTGGTAAGGCCAGAATGAGGGCAGAAAGTCTAGTTGCAATAGTTCAGCTGAAAGAATGTGGCTTGGATTTAGATAATGAGAATCGTGATAAATGAAAGGTTTGGGAACTTTTTGGTGATGAAGGTGTTAGTGGGGGGAATGGTAGGGCAAGAGGATCAGTGATGACTTCTGGATTTTTATGACTTGAACCAACTAGGTACGTAGTGATGGCTTTTATTGAGATGGGAATCCTGTGGCAAATATGTGTGTTGGGGTGTGGTTTGTGGTAAAAATCAATAATTCTGTTTTGGCTATGTTGAGTGTAAGATGTCTATTAGGATAGCCAATGATGAAGGCAACTAAATATGAGTCTGTAGTTCTGACACCCCTAACATGTCAGGGATGGGGATATAAATTTGAAAGCCCATGGCCTGTAAACAGTATTTAATTCATTACCTAGAGAGAGTTGTAGAAAGGTAACTGGAGTATTCCAGAACTCTATCCTGGGCCTCAGAAATAGGTCCTTGAGAAGAAGAAAGAAAAAGTGAGAGGGAGTGCACACCAAGGAAGAAGCCAAGAGAAGCATTTTGCAAAGAAGTATTTCATTAATTATGCTAAAATAAATCAAGAGGTCAATAAAGATCAGGACTGATAAATGGCCACAATATTTGGCAAAAAGGAAGCTTCTGGTGACTATGATTAGAGCTGATTCACTGGAATAGAAGGGATACTTGAGGAAATAATAGGCAGTGAAGAAGATTATAAATTCCAAGAAATTTTGCTGTGAACATTAGAAAAATGAGTAATAGCTGGAGAAGAGTCTGAGAATAATGGAGGACTGTTTTTTTTTAAAGAATTAAGGTAATAGAGTACATTTGAATGATGGTAAGAATGGTTTAGTAGAAAGAGAAAATGCTGGAGGGGGAAGAAAAAGGGGTCATTCTTTTTTTTTTGTATCATTAATCTACAATTACAGAAAGAACATTATGTTTACTAGGTTCCCCCTTCACCAAGTCCCCCCCACATACCCCTTCACAGTCACTGTCCATCTGTGTAGTAAGATGCTGTAAAATCACTACTTGTCTTCTCTGTGGTATGCAGCCCTCCCCATGTCCCCCACGCACTATACATGCTAATTGTAATGCCCTCTTTGTTTTTCCCCACCCTTATCCCTTCCTTCCCACCCATCATCCCCAGTCCCTTTCCCTTTGGTAACTATTAGTCCATTCTTGGGTTCTGTGATTCTGCTGCTGTTTTGTTCCTTCAGTTTTCCTTTGTTCTTATACTCCACATATGGGTGAAATCATTTGGTATTATTTCTCTTTCTCTGCTTGGCTTATTTCACTGAGCATAATTCCCTCTAGCTCCATCCATGTTGTTGCGAATGGTAGGATCTGTTTTTTTCTTATACCTGCATAATATTCCATTGTGTATATGTACCACATCTTCTTTATCAATTCATCTACTGATGGACATTTAGGTTGCTTCCATATCTTGGCTATTGTAAACAGTGCAACAATAAACATAGGGGTGCATAAAAGGGTCATTCTTGATTGATAGGAACAGAGAAATGTTAATTTTAACAGAAAGAATGTTAGAGTGTTTAGGTACAGATTGAAGATATGGTAGATATGGTGGAAGAAAACAGAGCTACCAGTATATTCTTTCTATCATCTCAATGAAATATGATACAAGATAATAACTGAGGAGGTATGAAGAAGATTTGAAAATAATATTAGAGAAATTTAAATTATTTGTTTAGCAGAAAAGAGAAATTCACTTACCAGGCAAATGTAAGTCTGCTAGACACTGCTGAATGCCCGTTTGAGATCTTAAGGTCAACAGTAAAACCACAGGAGGAGGTAGTGAGTAGTGCTCAAGAAAAGATCACAAGAGGTGTGGTGGTCATGGAACTGAGAAGCCATGGTACTGGGTGGTGTAAGGGTAGAAAGGAAGAAACAGAGCCAGGTGCTTCGTCAATGAATGAATGATGGAGAGTGACCAAAAAGTTTGAGGTGAGAACACCAATAAGGCTCATGAGGCAGAAAAAAAATTGGAAGACATGAATCTGAAGGAAGCTAGAGTTTTTGAAGGATGAGGGAAAAATGGTTTGGAAGTAGCCATGGGATGAAGGAACAGTGACCTTGTCCCTAGGTCCTGCCTGTGGCTTCCTGGTTTCTCACATCCTTACCTGAGTAAGTAGTCAGCAATAGTTTTTGAAGCAAGTTTTCAACGGTAACAAAAAAACCATTTGTAATAGGCATGAGGGTTTTTATAAGAGTACAAACTATATATAGCAGGGAAATTACAAGTTCATGAATGCTTTAGAAACCAGCCTAGGAAATAAGTCTTAAAAAGTCCTCTGAGGCCAATATCACTTTTACTTACTCAGATTTCACCTGACCCTTGCCAGGTCCTTCTTTGGCTAGCTGATAATTGAATGTAGTTTCATCTTACTTCTATACCTATTGTAAGCTACACCTTAAAAGAACAGTAGTTTTTATTGAAGTCACTAGTTTCATTCCCAGCTCATACTTGGCTATCCTCAAGCCTACTTCTTCATTTTTTTTTTTATCTGAAGTATTATTGATACAATCTTACTTTGGTTTCAAGTAAACAACACAATGATTCAAGTTACCCATATTATTAAATCCTCACCCTCACAGTGCAGTTACTATCTGTCAACACAGAAAGATGTTGCAGAATCAATGGCTATATTCTATATGCTGTATTACCATCTCTGTGACCAACTTCTATTATGATTGAGAATTTTTGTCCCCCTCACCGTCCTCATCCACCCCAGTCCATCCCCTATGGTAACCACCAGTCACTTCTCATGCATATGTATCTACTGCTATTTTGTTTATTTTGTTTTTATATTCAACAAAAAAGTTAAACCATATGGTATTTGGTATCCTCCACTTGGCTTATTTCACTTAGCATAATACCCTCTAGATCTATCTATGTTGCTGAAAATGGCAGAATTTCTTTCATTTTTATGGCTGGATAGATAATATTCCATTGTGTATAAGTACCACATCTTCTTTATCTATTCATCTATTGATGGACATTTTGGTTACTTCCATGACTTGGCTGTTTTAAGTAATGCGGCAATAACCTACTTCTTTGTTGGGGTGGTTCCCATTTTTAAAAAGCTTTACTCAACCAGCTCCTTGATTTCTAAACATTCCCTTCTACCTGGACACATAGATGCCATTTTTCAATATATTATTTGGATCCGGAGCACTTTTTGTCAATCCTGGAAGGCACTAGTTGATGTAACAAATGAAGGCAATTCTTAACTCACTAATAATAATCTGCTTTACAGAAATGTACTTCTAACTGATGACTTGGAGCTCTTGATTTTTCTTCAAATAAATTTTAAGTGATGGTTAAGTTTTCTAGCTATCCCCGCATATGCCGTATCTTATTTAGTGAGCTGAGCTACAATAGTCTATTCTGAATATTTTTGTAAGAAGAAACACCTCTTTTTTCTTTCTTGGTGTGGATCCTAGTCAAAGTGTCTATATGGACGAAATTTATTTTTGGACCCTCCCCCACCTACTTTTCTGTGTTCTTCCCCATCTACTAATGCCTTAAAGTCCAAATGCTTTGCTTCCTTATTTTTTTAGCACATTCTATACTACCTTTTGACCTAAAGTATTTCAGAAACAACAGTTTCCAATTTTTCCAATGTATGTAAAAATTTCCCTTAATTTAGAAAGAAGATAACATCTTTAAGAAACACTACAAATAACTATGATCTAAGTGACTGAGGTATGATTGAGTATGTTAACCTAAATAAGCCCTGGGAGAAACTTCAGGCAGAGTATCAAAAGTAAAGTGAAATATTTCAGGCAATATTAGGAAAAGTATTTAATGGGAGACATGGCATGTACATGTGTATATGTCAGGGATCATAGCTATCTGCTATTGTGTTGGGGAATATAAATTGTTTCTATAGTTTAGAGCTTTTCCTCCTTTACTTTTGAACATAGACTTAGTTTTTAGTTTTTCCCCTTAGTGGTTTCATGGAAAACAGCAATGTAAGTTCAGTTATGTAGACAAACAGTAGAAACCACAGGAGGAGCACGTAAAGGTACAAACAATGGAGCAATTTTCTTCAGACTTAATATATTAGCTCAACCTTCCTACAACGAAGTTATTTTTACAAACTTGAACTAGATTAATACACATACCTTCCCTTTGTTCTTTTAATTTCTTCCGGAAAACCTCAGCCCGGATCTCTTCAAAGGAGAATTCCCCCACTCCTGCATAGATCTTCTCCTTACAATACATCATCTTCTCTTTCTTCTCCTCAGATTCTTGCTTGTGGTTTTGAACTCTTTGCAGAAGATCTCCTTCTTCCTTTCCAGGCTTTCTTGTGCTTAGAATGTGGTTTATACTGGGTTCAATTTTACACGGTGTCCTAAACGAAGCAAAATAATTATTACTCACCATATAAGTCAAAGTTATTTCTTTGCATGTTTTGACAGAACAAAGGGATATCAGTAGCAAGACTATATGTGACTGATTTCAAAAACAAAAACAAAAACAATTAAGATTAAGAGGCTAAAATTAATTTATACAGGTCATTGACAATTATGTTCTGAGTACTACTCTGTTATGATGAGTTAGAAAATTAGCCATAAAATAGGGTCAACAAATAGCTTATATTCCTTATATGTGAAAACAAATCTGAATATCAGAATATCATAACTAAAGATACTGTATCTTAAACAAACCAAGTTTATGAAAGGAAATTAATCTATAATACAATACAGACTATTTAGCACTGCTTAGCACCCAAAAGAATTACAGTTACAAATACAGCATTTAGGCAACTGATGATGTGGTTCTTCCCTGAGAAGGAAGGATAAGAGTGGTAACACAAGTTTGAAAAGATGAAAGCATAAAGTACCTCAAGAGAGGGCAAATGTTCTCCGTCCTAACTAGGGATCAGAACCACTTCTACACTTTTTAATATTTTTTTATGTACCTTTTTACAATTAAAGATACCTGGCCCTTACCCCAGATCCACTGAATCAGAACCTGTAATTACAGAGTCCAAGTACCTACATGCTTAAAAGGCTTCCTCAACTTGCACAACCTAATAAAGGACATCAACAAAAAATCCACGCGAATATCATACTTAATGATGAAAGACTGAATGCTTCCCCACTGAGATCAGGAACAAGACAAGGATGTAAATTCTTGCCGCTTCTATTCAATATTGCAGTGAAAACTGTTGCCAGAGCAATTAGGTAAGAAAAGAAATAAAGCATAATGGAATAAGGCACCCAGGGACTTTCTGGCCCTGCCTGGTATGGGGTTGGCCCAACTGTTCCACCTTTTAAGGGATTAAAGATGGAGCACTAAGAAGGCAAGACAGAAACCTCCTCCCAAAAACACACAAAAGAGGAAAATACAGCAAATGCAATTAGACCTGAAAATGACCAGAAGACTGCAGAACAGAACCCCTACACCTGAGGAAGAAAAGAGGACTACACATAAAAGGGTGAGCTGGACCCAAGCCCTCCCCCAACCACAGCCTACAGTGGGGAGAAAGAGGAATGGATCAGGGAGTGGGCAGGAGCCCAGGAGTGCTGCACACCTGGCCCTGGAGATCTGCTCTGGGAGCATGAGACCACATTACACTGGGCTCTGGTGATTATCAGGACTAGACACCATGGGCAGGAGGAACACTCTGGGAGGCTGAGACTCTAGCCAGTGTGGAGGGCAGGCACGCTCCACCAGTCCTGAGACCCAAAGCAGAGGCAACAGTTTGAAAGACTTGCTAGCAGTGGGAAGGTTACTAGAGGGGACAAGGGTTGGACGGAACTCTTTCCTCAGGTAAAAGGCAGGTGGAGGATATCTCCCCAGCTCTTCCTCTGCCCAACAGATCAGGAACTCTTGGGAGCCCCAGACGCTCCAGCCACCTTGCTGGCAACACAGCCCCGAGTCTCCTCCTTGTGCACGCTGCCCACAGACAACCCACTTGGCCCAGTAGCAGTGTCAGACTTTGCTGCCTAGCAGGCAGAAGGCAACTCTCCCAGCTCGCTTGGCTCCATTTCAGCACAACCAGAGAGGTGCCTAGAGGAGCCAGCCCCAAGAGCTCCTTCCTCTCTGTAGGTGTCCAAAACTGGTGCTGCACATCCTGCTGGGGCACACTGGTCCACTCACCCCATTAATTCTGCAGCCTGGCCATTGCTGCAGGCCAGGCAGAGGGTGGCCCTGCCAACAGTGAGCTCAACAGAGAATCCTGAGCTGATCAAAAAGGCAGCAGCTCAAGCAAACTGCCTACCCAGACTTAGACCATTACAGAAGCCAGACAGAAAGGTGGTCCTGCCCTTGGCATGCCAACAGCTGGGGCCTCCACAAAATAGAACCAGGCACTAGAGAGTAAAGAATCTTGAGCTTCTGGGCACCATAGCACACCTTCATAAAGCTATTACTCTTTAGATCAGAAAGCATAGCTGAGACACCTAATACAAAGGAAGAAACAAAGAATTCCTAACAAAATTAGCAGGCTGAGGAATTTGATCCAAACAAAACCACAAGACAGAACCCCAGAAAGAGGATTAAATGAAACAGAGATCACCAATCTTCTTGATAAAGATTTCAAAATAAAAGTAAAAAACATGCTGACAGATGTATAGAACAGTATTCAAGATCTCAGGGAGAACACTGACAAAGGGACAGAAGATCTGAAAAAGAGCCACTCAGAGCTGAAGAATATAGTACGTGAAATGAAACATACAATGGAGGGATTTAAAAGTAGATTAGATCAAACCATAAAACTCTTAGAAGAAAACACAGGCAAAACTCTCTTGAATATAAACATGAGCAACATTTTCATATCTCCTCAGGCAAGGGAAACAAAAGCAAAAATGAATAAGTGGGACTATATCAAACTAAAGAAGCTTCTGTACAGCAAAGAACACTATCAGTAGAACAAAAAGGCATCCTACAGTATGGGAGAATATATTCATAAATGACATATCTGATAAGGGGTTGACACCCAAAATATATAAAGAGCTCACATGCCTCAACAAACAAGAAGCAAATAACCCAATTAAAAAATCGGCAGAGGATCTGAACACTTCTCCAAAGAAGAAATTCAGATGGCCAACAGGCACATGAAAAGATGCTCCACATTGCTAATCATCAGAGAAATGCCAATTAAAACCACAATGAGATATCACCTCACACCAGTTAGGATGGCCACCATCCAAAAGACAAACAACAAACGCTGGCAAGGATATGGAGAAAGGGGAACCCTCCTACACTGCTGGTGGGAATGTAAATTAGTTCAACCATTGTGGAAAGCAGTATGGAGGTTCCTCAAAAAACTAAAAATAGACATACCATTTGACCCAGGAATTCCACTCCTAGGAATTTACCCTAAGAACAGGATCACAGATTCAAAAAGACATATGCACCCATATGTTTATTGCAGCACTATTTACAATAGCCAAGATATGGGAGCAACCTAGTGTCTATCATTAGATGAATGGATAAAGAAGATGTAGTACATATACACAATGGAATGTTATTCAGCCATAAGAAAAAAACAAATCCTACTCTTTGCAACAACATGGATAGAGCTAGAGGGTATTATGCTCACTGAAATAAGCCAGGCAGAGAAAGGCAAGTACCAAATGATTTCACCCATCTGTGGAATATAACAGCAAAGCAAAAACTGAAGGAACAAAACAGCAGCAGACTCACAGAACCCAAGAATGGACTAACAGTTACCAAAGGGGAAGAGACTGGGAAGGGTGGGTGGGAAGGGAGGGATAAGGGGATAAGGGGCATTATGATTAGCACACAAAATATAGGGGGGGCTAAGGGGAAGGAATTATAGCACAGAGAAGACAAGTAGTGACTCTATAGCATCTTACTATGCTGATGGACAGTGACTGTAAATGGGGTGTATGGTGGGGACTTGATAATAGGGGGAATGTAGTAACCACAATGCTGCTCTTGTGAAACCTGAGTATAAGACTGTATATCAGTGATACCTTAATTAAAAATAAAAAGTTCCAGCAAAAAAAAAAAAAGTAGATTAGATCATGGAGAGGAGATAGTAAATGAAATATAGAACAGGAAAACAAAGAAGCTGAGAAACAGAGAGAAAAAAAATCTCTAGGAATGAAAGAATAAGACAGCTATGTGACCAATCCAAAAGAAACAATATGCACATAATGGGGGTAACCAGAAGGAGAAGAGAAAGACAAAGGGATAGAAAGTTTAAGGAAATAATTGAAAATTTCCCCAAACTCGAGAAGGAAATAGACACTCAGGTCATGGAAGTACAGAGATTCCCTAAGAAAAGGAACCCTAGGAAGACAACATCAAGACATATAATTAAAATGGCAAAGATCAAGGATAAGGAGTGTGTTGAAAGGAGCCAGAGAGAGAAAAAAAGATTACTTATAAAAGAAATCCCATCAGAATATCAGCAGACTTCTTAACAGAAACTGTACAGGTCAGAAGGGAGTGGTGGCATGATATATTTAATGTACTGAAAAAGAAGGACCTCCAACCAAGATTCCTCTACCCAGCAAGATTATCATTTAAATTTGAAGCAGGTATTAAACAATTTCCAGATAAACAAAAGTTGGAGGAATTTGCCACCACTAAGCCAGTCGTACATGATGTATTAAAGGGACTGTTGTAGATGGAAGTGACCCTAAGGCTAAATAGCTGTCACCAGTGAAAATAAACCCACAGTAAAGGTAGTAGACCAACTAATTATCAAGCAAGTATGAAATTAAAACAAAACAAAAGAAGCAAAATCAACTATATATAAAATCAGTCAAGGGATACACAAAAAGTGTAGATTATGACATCTAATATGAAAAATGTGGAGGAGGAAGAAAAAAAAAAGGAGTGAGGCACCGAGATGAGAAGGGAAGTAAAATGATCTCTATTTGTTGATGACATGAAAACCTATATAAATAAATAAATAAATAAATAACCCCCTAAGAATCTATTAAAAAATTAGAGCTAATAAAGAGTTCATCAAAGAAGCTGGATATAAGATCAATATATAAAAATCAATTATATTTTATATACTTGCAACAAACACTCTGAAAACGAAATTAAGAAAACCATTCTATTTACAATAGCATCAACAAAAGTAAAGTACTTCTGAATATATTTTTTTAAAGGTGTAAAGAAAGAAGATGTATAGATGGCAAATAAGCACATGAAAAGATTCTCAACATCATGTTATTACTAGGGAATTGCAAACAACGAGATACTATTAATGTATCTATTAGAATGGCTAAAATCTAAATTATTAACAACATCAAGGATGCAGAACAACAGAAACTCTTCATTGCTGGTAAGAATGCAAAATGGTACAGCCACTTTGGAAGAGAGCTTGGCACTTTCTTACAAAGCTAAAATTAGTCTTACAATAATATCCAGCCAAATGAGTTGAAAATTTACGTCCACACAAAACTTGCACAAAATTTTATAGCAATTTTTTTCATAATTGCCAAAGCTTGGAAGCAACCAAGATGTCCTCCAATAGATGAATGGATAAACATCCAAATAATGGGATATCAGTCAGCACTAAAAATAAATGATCAATTAAGCCATGAAAAGACAGGGAGAAACCTTAAAAATTCCTAATATTCCAATCTGAAAAGGCTACTTACTGTATGATTCCAACTATGTGACTTTCTGAAAAAGACAAAACTATTAATACAATATAAAAGCCAGTGGTTACCAGGGATTCAGAGTAGGAATTGATGAATAGGTGGAATACAGGGAATTTTTAGGGCAATGAAACTATTTTATATGATACTGTAATGAGGGATATATGACATTATTTGTCAAAACCCATAAAACTATAAAACACATTAGAGTGAACCCTAATGTAAGCTATGAACTTTAGTTAAAAATAATGTATCAATATTGGTTTGTCAGTTATAACAAATGAATCACACTGATGTGATTATCAAGCAATGATTATCAAGGTGTTAATAATCATGAAAATTGTCCAGGGCAGGAAGAAGGGAGTACAGGGAAACTCTGTACATTTGCACAATTTTTCTGTAAACACAAATAACTGCACAAAAAATAGTCTACTCATTTTTTTAAAGAGTGCAAAATTTGTATTCTGAAAACTATGAAACATTGTTGAAAGAAATGAAATAAGATGAATAAAAGGAAAGACATCCCATTGTTCATTGATCAGATTTAATAATGTTAGGATGGAAATATTCATAGTATTGATCTACAGATTTTACACAATCTGTATCAAAATCCCAGCTGACTATTTTGCAGAAATTGCCAAGGCGATCCTTAAATACATATGGAATTGCAAGGGGATCAGATTGGTTAAAACAATCTTTAAAAATATCCAAGACTCATACACAATGGAATATTATTCAGCCATAAAAAAGAAAACAAATATTACCATTTGTAACAACATGGATGGAGTTAGAGGGTATTATGCTCAGTGAGATAAGCCAGGTGGAGAAAGACAAGTACCAAATGATTTCACTCATTTGTGGAGTGTAACAACAAAGCAAAACTGAAGGAACAAAACAGCAGCAGACTCAACAGATTCCAAGAAGGGACTAGTGGTTACCACAAGGGAAGTGGGTGGGGAGGATGGGTGGTGGAGGGAGAAGGGGATTAAGAGGCATTATGATCAGCACTCACAATATAGGTAGGTCACGGGGAAAGCAGTATAGCACAGAGAAGACAAGTAACGACTCTATAGCATCTTACTACACTGATGGACAGTGATTGCAATGGGGTGTGCGGGGGTCCTTGATAATATGGGTGAATGTTGAAACCACAATGTTCCTCATTAGATTGTTTATCAATGATATCTTAATTAACAAAACAAAACAAAAAACAAGACTCATACTTCTAGATTTCAAAAGTTATTACAAATCTACAGAAATCAAGACTGTGTGGTATTGGCATAAAGATAAACATAAAATCAATGAAATACAAGAACCCAGAAATAAACCCATACATTATGGTCAATTGCTTTCAACATGGGTGCTAAGACATTTAATGAGGAAAGAAGTTTTTTCAGCAAATGGTGCTGGGACAACTGGATATCCACATGCAGAAGAATGAAGCTGGACTCTTTCCTTATACTATGCATAAACATTAGCTAAGAATGGATCATAGACCTAAGTACAAGAGTTAAAACTATAAAACTCTTAGAACAAAACATAAGAGTAAATCTTCATGACCTTGGGTTAGGCAAAACCATCTTAGATATAACAACAAAAACAGCACAAGAAACAAAAGAAAACAACAAATAAACTGCACTTCATCAGAATTAAAAAAACTTGTGGGCTTCAAAAGATATGATCAAGAAAATGAAAAGACAAGTCATAGAATGGGAGAAAATATTTACAAGTCACATATCTGATAAGGGACTTGTATCCAGAATATATATACTCGTACAACTCATTAAAAAGACAAATAATCCAATTGAAAAATAGACAAAGGATTGGAACAGGCATTTTTCCAAAGGAGACCTACAAATGGCCATTAAGCCCTTGAAAAGATTCTCAAAATCATTAGTCATTAGGGAAATGCGAAACAAGCCACAGTGAGATACTACTTCATATTTGCTAGGATGGCAAAAACCAAATTCAGGAACTTGCAAATGGTCTCGTGTGACTACAGGTGGGATAGAAAACAAGATATTAGCAGAGGCCAAATAATGAAGAGTCTTATAATTAATGTTAAAGAGTTTGGGTTTCATCACAAAGGTTATGGGGAGCTAATGAAGGATTCTGACCCAGAAAATGACATGATCAGATTTGTTCTCTAGACCTGTGAAAGCATAGAGAATGAGTGGGAATGAGTAAAACTAGAGGTAGATATATTAATCATGTTGCAGTAATCCCAGCAAAAAATGATGGAGACACAGGAGGCATAAAGAAGACTACTAAATTTGTGTAAGAATTTAAAATATTTTTATAATGGTTACTGCTATGCAAGGTCAAAAGACAAGTGACAAAGTAGGGGAAAATATTTGTAATTCCTATTACAGATTTTGGCTGATTTTCTTAATCCATGAAGAGCCCTTGAAATACAACATTAGGAAAAACACCAACTAAAGAAAAAGGTTGCAGAGAGGTCAAATGAGATAGCCATTTTAAAGGAATTTAAATACAAATAAAGTTCAACATTTTCTATACCATAGTTTGACATAATTATTCTACAAGTGATCTTGAAATATTAGAAAGATGAAACAACCATAAATGTGTGCTATTTCTCTCTTCTGGTTATCCTTTGTAAAGACTCATGATTTTCCTAAGAATAGCCTCCCTTGTGTAGAGCTCTTACCAAACAGAATTTTTGCTCTAAATCTTGCTATTTTTGCATTCCTATAGTGCCAAACATAAAGTGAGGGGTTGTAGATAAGTCATGAGGAAACTGTTGCACTGATACACAGAATACACCAAAGTATTAGCACTCGCAGTGTTATGTATTAGACTGAATCTCAGACTGCCTGATTATGTAATCAGCACCTATCATACTTTTCTTATAAACAGAAATGCTAAGGGTTAGAAGAAAAAGATATTCAGAAGGAAAGAGCAGCATATGAGGAAAAACTATCATAATTTCTTATTGTTATCAATAATAAAGGTAAGTATCTCAATTGAGTCATGGTGATTATCTTTGACTACAACAATGTAAATATAAATCTATTAAGTTTATTCCTTAATAAGAATATTACCAAATGGTCTTTTAGCCCTAACATACTCAAAGGAATATAGACATAAAGTAAACAGAAAACTAGTTACTTTCATTCCCACAAAGAAAATGTCTTTGAGCGTTAGGATAGGTGTACCTGGTCACTCTTAATAATTCCCACCTTAAAATATCTGGAAATCAAACTCACATAACTGGCTGTTGTGCAGTCTCTTCCACGTATGGAGTAAAATTGGGTAGTGCAGAGGGTACAGCTGCCACAGAAACTGTATTGCTATGAGGCTGGTGATGAAAAAGAAAACTAAAATTACCATAATTTTACAATCTGACATAACATATGGAGACCATGCCTAATTATTCAAAAGGAATTTAAAAATGTTAAAAATACTCCTCTACTCTAAGTCTTCAGTATTTGTTATGTTGGATAACACACTGGATCTAAGGGTTCTTACCCTGTATTCCAAAGGCCTGCCTGTGTTCCAAGGGCCTGCTTGCAGCTCATTTTCTTTGGCTCTGGACACAGGGGGTGCTACCCATGGCTGGACTGTAGGTTTAGTCAAGTCTGCTCCAGAAGCTTCATCGGCATTTTCATCAAAAACAGTAATTCTGGAATTACTTTGCATCTGTTGAGGAACCGGATTTTGGAGTCCTCTGTTCTGGTTTGCAGCTAGGAGAAAAATATTAAAACTTCATGTAAAATCTTTAATTATCAATTTAGATGCCATATAAGGTATACCTAATTCTTCCTCACAAGGAAATTATTCCTCCTCCCATAGAAACAAAAATTTTTTTAAATAATAATTAAAAAAAATTAATGGATCAAATTAGCAACTTTTAAATCCATTTGGTTTGTTACTTATACTCTTCCTTCTTTCACCCACCTCCAATCTTTTATTCAGACATCTAAAAAAAGAAATCCCACATCTTCCTTCACACATCATTCTAATATTGTCTAGTTTTATCAGAGTAACCTAATATTAATTTTTCTCTTTAAGAATTTCTGTCAATGGAAATCAGTTGCAGTGTACTGAATCTAGATAAGACAAATGAACCTATTTATTTGGGTTGTTCTCTGTTGTGAGGCGGCTTATTACAATCAAGCTTCATCATGATCTGTATGAAATATTCTTTAGGACTATGTACTCTCTTATGCCCAATTCCGGGCTCTCTAAGGAACATTCTGAATATTCATAATTTGATACCACAAAAGGGTAAGAGATTGAAAGCAATTCTGCTCTACATGTCTGTTAATATTAAAATTAGGTAATAAAATTTAGTTAGCTAAAAATTTGGTTTAGCTAAAAAATTAGTTAATGAAAGCCTATTGCTCTCTGTACCTTCTGCTCAATTTTCTTGTGAACCTAAAATTTCCCTAAAAAAGAGGGGTCCAATTTCTGACCCCAAAAAGTTAAAGACAATGTTAATACATTCCCTGGGGCTTTGGTATATGTAAACTTTACTCTGACAATACTTGCTATATTATTGCATATCTTCTTTCAGTTAGCTACTCAAACTCAGAAACTCTTGATACTGCCTATGCATTTAAGTTTTTCTTAAGAAATAAAACTATGGACATGTTTTGGTTTTACTGCACACCGTCATCTCAGCTTTCCTTAGGCTTCCTTCTTTTTGTTACCTAGTACTCAGAAATCTAGGATGGTGTTCACACATATATTTATCCATTATCTCTTTACATAATTTGCCTACCACCAGAGACTAAGAAATTCTCATAACACTTAACAAACTTACCCTTGAGAGCACCTCCTACACGGCTGACTGGGGCTCTTGCTGTCTTTTTCCCTTTGCTTTTGAGTTCAGCCAGTGTGCTTCGTTGTGGTAAAGAAGACCCAAAAACTTCCTCCTCCTCTTCTTTCTCAAGTGCCAATAGAGTTTGCCGAGATACTCGAGCTTGGAATTGCCTAAAGCAAAAGAATGGACAATTACTTTGCTGAGATGAACACTAATGACCAGATTCAAAATTCTTAAACTGTTAAAAAAAAACAACAAGGGTTAGGAAATATATAGAACTAGAAAGTGTTTATTCTCTCAAGAATAAAGAAAGCCACCTTGAAATCAGAGAAAGTTTTGACTAAAGATTTAACTCCCCCTTTAAATGTCCAAGTTTGATCAATTAAAAATACTCTGAAGAGCACCATTATGTTGATTTTGAGGATAGAATCAGGGTGATTAAGATTATAGAATTTATTAAGATCAGAGTTTCCCATAAACTTTTTATTATAAAACTTACAAAATAGTGGAAAGAGTTAATCTGCACCCATATACCCTTAACCTAGATTCAGATTGTTAACATCTTGCCACATCTATTTTATCACTGCTTCTCCTTCTCATTGCTCCCCCAACTCCATGAATTTTCCTGATCCTTATGAACCATTTCATATGAAATGAAGTTGCATCCAACATGATGTTTTACTTTAGCAAAGCTGGCAGATGTTTGAAGACTAAACTTCTTACACTGTTGACAAAGTTTTAAGTATTATCAAAAAGGTAAAAAAACAAACTGCAAATGCTGGTGAAGGGAGTAAGCCCACAATGGCCCCCTTTCTGATTAGAATTAAAAACTCTAGTCAAAATACAAAAAAGCAACTGAGGCTTCTGAAAAGTAAACAAAAGCAAGTGGACTGTGGAGAGGAGTCAAAGTTGAAGAAATGACCTACACGGGGTTGTTTCCTGTTTTTTTCTTCTCTTTTCTCTGGTGGTTTTGAATTGCTGCAATGGTGGTGTAGGAAGCTAAAACTACAGAAACCTCATCTCTCTGCCAGAGGTCTGGGAAAATGGGACTCTGAGGACCATGGAGTATGGGAGAAATACTGGAGAGAATGAGCTGAAAAAGACATTGCCTAATCCTGTACATGAATCGGCACAAACCCTGGACTTACTCTTGAGCTATGCATACACAGGGCAGGCTCAAAGCAGCACAGAAAAGGCTTTGAGACTGAACTATGATATAAACAGTACCCAAGTTCTAGACTAACCCCTGAACAACACACCATGGGATAGACACAAAGGTCTTGAAAATAAAGCTGACACTGGAACCACTACCCACATAAGATGAGAGAGAACTTGTGATATCTGAAGATGGTTGTCTACCAAGACATTAACATTCTCTAGAAATACCAACCAACAGGACCCAGTCTAGTACCAGGATAAATGTCCAGGATATAATCCAAAATTACTTGACACACAAAGAACCAGGACACTACAACCAATTTTCAGAGGAAAAGACAATTCATACATGCCAACATCAAGATGATCCAGGTGTTGGAATTTTCAGACAGAAATTTTAAAGCAGCTATAATGATGCTCTATGAGATAAAGGTAAAAACATATCATTTGCAAACATATTCCCCAGGTGTTGGGAGTGAGAGCAGGTACAAAGGGATAACATGAGGGAATGAATTCTTTATGGTATGATTCTACTCTGTATCTTGATCATGGTAATGGTTATATGACTATTCATCTATAAAAACTTATAGAACCGTACACCAGAATGGATTTTACTGTATATTAAATATTTAAATATGTCTTTTTAAAAACTCAACAGTAACCAAGTAAACTTGCCGATCCTTGGAGAGCCCTTTGTTCAGATGCAAAAAAAACCATTTATATCTATTAGTTTCAGAAATAAACTTCAGAGCATCAGTTTACCGGTGCTGGGAATGCAGTCTTTCCAGTGGTTCAGCCTTCTGTTGAATCCCTTCCTGAAATATTGTATCTGCTTTCTTAAAGTTTTCTCTAGCTTCGTATTCTTCAGCCCATGAGATATAGAACTGAGCAAGTGAAACACCAATTCCTTCGTTGTGTAGATAACTGTACATATCCAAAGGCTCACTGCATAAATGCCCCTGTAACAAATTAAAAGCTTTAACAGTTAACCAATTTCTGCTTACATACCAAGTGTCTATTGAGTACCAATCACTGCAGATACTATATGTAGTTTCTGCATTGAAAAAAATGTATTATAATTTGAAGTTATAAGGACTATATGGGGAGGACATAAAAATTAGACAAAAGTAAGATTAATTTGTAAGAAAAGGGAAGAGGAGGAACGAAGGCATGACATTTGTGTGGCCTTGAAGGAAGCATAGACTTACATCAGGTAGAGACTGGGAAAGGAAAGGCATTCTAGACAGAGAAAATACCATAAATGAAGACAGAAAAGGCTAAGTTTTGGGGGGTATAGGTAAGGTATTAGTTTGTAAAAAAAGGTATGACAGGTCTTGAATGTCAAACTAATCAACTTTAAATTTAACTGACAGTCACTGTAATATATGTTGCAGTGGGAGAGCTCTATGCAAAGGAATGACATGGTCAAATCTGTATTTTAGAAAGGACCTTGTAAAACCAGGTAAATTGTAGATAATGCTAGTAGCAAGAAGTGGGGGGGTCTACTAAAAATTCTACACTATTAACAGTGATCTATCTTCTTCAGTCTTTTTGTTCCTTCAGGAAAAAAAAGGAACATACATCTTACACAGGATAAAAGGATTTTTTATCATTTTATAAAGATTTAATCTTCATATGTGAAACCTTCATAAGATTGTGTATCAATGACACCTTAATAATGAAAAAAAAAAAGCTAGTGAGCCCACAAAAAAAGACAGAGATCATATTGTGCAAGAATGTGAAAAGACAACCTACAGAATGCAAGAGAAATATCTGCAAATTACAGATCTGATAAAGGTTTAATATCCAGAAAATACAAAGAACTCTCACAGTTCAACAAAAAAAGGACAAACAACCCAATTTAAACATGAGCAAAGGACTAGAATAGATGTCTCCAAAGAAGGTAAACAAGTGGCCAACAAGCAAAAGATGTTCAAAATCACAGGTCATTAAGGAAATACAAATTAAAACCACAATGTGATACCACTTTACATCTAGTAGGATGGCTTTAATTAAAAACCAAAAATAACAACAACAAAAAAGATTTAATTTTCATAAAATTGGTTTTTCTCCACTTAACAGTGCATCGTCCATTTTTCCATGCTGCTGCTTACTCTTCATTATTACTTTTAAATGGGTGAATAATGTCCCATCTAGTAGATCTTTCATCATTTAACTATTTCCCTATTTTGGGGATAAACAACTCCTAATTTTGCACAATTATAAATAATTCTATAACAAATATCTTCATGCATACAACCTTTCATGTTTTACACTGTTCCCTTAAGATAAATTCCTTGAAGTAAAACTAGTTAAAAAGTAACAAACTCAAAGAAGACAAGTAGTGATTATACAGCATCTTACTACGCTGATGGACAGTGACTGTAATGGGGTTTGTGAGGGGGACTTGGTGAAGGGGGGAGTCTAGTAAACATAATGTTCCTCACGTAATTGTAGATTAATGATACCAAAAAAACCAAAAACCAAAAAACAAGAAACCTAACCCTTGCCTCTGAAAGGTTCAGAGGGCACCTTGCGACCCAAACCACAGGGCAGCAGACTGAAGCTGCTCAAAATTCCATGGCAGACCATAGTGAAGTCATAAATGGAACTATATTTCCTGTTTCTCAGAGTACTGTCTGTTTATTATTAGCCCTTATTGCTTCTTGCAGGACCAGGGTACTTGAAAAAAAAAGTAACAAACTGCTTTAAGAGATTTGTGCAAAGAGATTTCAAATGCTAGTAGTTATTCCCAAATACTATTTCATAGAAAATATTTAATTTTAAAAGCTTCTAATTTCATATAAAAATGGCATTTCAGTGTTCTACTTAGGAGTTCTTTTACTAGGGAAGCTAACATTTTTTCCTATTTATTTACTAAATGATTTTCTTGTGTATCTCTCCTATTCCTGGCTGTCTAGCTTAGATTAAGTCCTCCTTGTATGAATTCCTTCCTACACAACTCAATACACCCCCTCTTTCTCTTTTGTTACACTTACAATAAAAAGCTTAACATGTGTCTTCCATAAAAAGTAAACTCCACAAAGGTGGAAAACATTCTCTAACCAGAGTCTAGTAGAAAAAGGTTGAATAAATGAAATGTTCCATTTATATTTTTAACAATAACAATTAGTGTTTTATAGTTCAATTTTATATTAATTCAGTAAGTGGAGTTTTTCTGCTTATCCAAGTTAGTGATGTTTTCCCATGTGATGGTGTTTTAAGCAAAATCATAATTCTGAAAGTGTTATCAGTGTAAGATCCAGTCCTTGATTTGCTACTACCTAAATAAAGCTTAACATTGATTTCACTTCATTAATGGATTTCTGAATAGCCCTGGTTCAGCACTGGATAGCCAAAAAGGATCATGTTATTCCAGAGTGCTGAATGAGAATGCTTAAGAAATAACACAAAGAAAAGGAAAATGTGAAGCAGATCTCTTTGGTAACTCCTAAAGGCCAAACTAAGCCAATTTTACACTTTTAACTAAAAATTCTAGATATTTTCTAATTTCTTAGCTAGGTTATAGCTATCTCTTACAAAAATAACTGGCTAGAGGAATCTTCCTGCAAAGCAAAAGAAAGTAGTAGTACGAGGAACCCATAAGTTACTTCTCTTGACCACTGCATAAAGAAAAAGACAGCAAAATAGTTTAATATGCACCATATTAACTATGTACAAAGTTTAAATTATTGCTGATGATTCTAGGGCTGATCATTTGAATTTGAGGGTTGTCTAGACCAGTGCTTCTTCTGATTACCTGTGGTGAAAGGGCCAGTTTTGGGGGGTGGGTATGTGTGTGTGTGTGTATGTTTAAGTTTCCATTCTGTTGTTGATTATTTTTATTTTTTTTGAGAGGGCATCTCTCATATTTATTGATCAAATGGTTGTTAACAACAATAAAATTCTGTATAGGGGACTCAATACACAGTCATTAATCAACCCCAAGCCTATTTCTCAACAGTCTCCAATCTTCTGAAGCATAACAAACAAGTTCTTACACGGTGAACAAGTTCTTACATAGTGAATAAGTTCTTACATGGTGAACAGTGCAAGGGCAGTCATATCACAGAAATTTTCGATTTTGATCACGCATCATGAACTATAAACAATCAAGTCAGATATGATCATTTGTTTGATTTTTATACTTGATTTATATGTGAATCCCACATTTCTCCCTTATTTTATAATTTTTTTAATAAAATGCTGAAGTGGTAGGTAGATGCAAGATAAAGGTAGAAAACATAATTTAGTGCTGTAAGAGGGTAAATGTAGATGATCAGGTGTGTGCCTATAGACTAAGTATTAATCCAAGCTAGACAAGGGCAACAAAACATCCACGGATGCAGAAGATTTCTCTCAAAACAGGAGGGGGTTAGGTTCTAAGCCTCCCCTCTGTTGATCCCCAATTTCTCTCCTGATGGCCCCCCTGCGACTGTGCCTGTCTTAGGTTGTTCCTCCCTTGCGGAATCTTACCCGTCTCTGGCTAATGAGTCATCTTCCGGGACTGATTATTTTTTAAGAATACAATAAAAATGGAAGTTACTAGAGAAATGATGATACACTTGATATTGTGGCAATGTCAAATTGTTAACAAATGTCTAAATGCTTGCTCTGAATTTTTGTATGTATCTTGAACAGTCTGCAGACCATTTGTTCAGTAGTAGGGGTCTAGGCTATGCTTCTTACTTTATGATAATGTCACTGCTCTTCAGTACTAGCACCAGGTTAGCATAAGTGAACAAAGAAATTATTCTAATTGTTACTTTTAATAGCTTCAACTAAATACAATCACAGAATCCTGGGATTAAGAGTCACTTGGTAAAAGTTTTTAATGGTTCTAACCTTTTCATAAATCACAAAAAATTGCAACCTTTTAATAAATCACAAATAAGAATAACATACAGGATAAGAATATTATATAGGATGGAATGAAGAACAGAATTCATTAGTATGGTCCCCACCAGGGACCATAGTCTCTATGCTCACAAATCTGTTTAGCATTCTTTGGGTGCCATCCTGTTATAAATTCCTGTAACTAATATTCCTAAGGTAATTTCTCCAACTTGTCAAGGATGCCAAGACATATCAAATGTCTGGCAGAAATCAAGATACATTATGCCTTCAGGATTCACCTAATTTCCTTCACTAGTAACTATCTGAAGTTTAAAATAAGCCCTCCTCCATAAATCTGCAAAGAAGTAAAAAGCTAACCTTCTCAAACAATATGGCTTCTCTCTCACTTACCAACTTTACATCTCCCTGTATGGCCCCGGAAGATGACTGGTTAGCCAGAGATGGGTAAGATTCCTCAAGGGAGGAACAACCTAAGACAGGCACAGTCGCAGGGGGGCCATCAGGTGAGAAATCGGGGATCAACAGTGGTGAGACTTAGAACCTCACCCCCCCTGTTTTGAGAGAAATCTGCATCCGTGGATGTTTTAAGGCCCTTGTCTAGCTTGGATTAACACATAGTCTACAGGCACACACCTGATCATCTACAATTTTGCTCTCTTACAACACTAAACTATGTTTTCTACCTTTATCTTGCATCTACCTACCACTTCAGCATTTTATTAAAAATAAAAATAATAATAATAATAAAGGGAGAAATGTGGGATCCACATATAAATCAAGTATAAAAATCAAAGGAATATTCATATCTGACCTGATTGTTTATAATTCATAATGCGTGATCAAAACCGAAAGTTTCTATGATGAATGCCCTTGTACTGTTCACCATGTAAGAACTTATTCACTATGTAAGAATTCGTTCACCATGTAAGAACTTGTTCGTTATGCTTCAGAAGATTGGAGACTGACAAGAATTAGGCTTGAGATGGATTAATGATTGTGCATTGAGCATTGAGTCCCCTATACAGAATTTTATTGTTGTTAACAACCATTTAATCAATAAATATGAGATGCCCTCTCAAAAAAAAAAAAAAGCCCTCCTCAAGAGATATATTTTAGCTAAAAATTTTATCAATTTCAAGTGTCATTATTTTACCATATTATGCTTGTAATATTGTTTAGACTTACCTAATCACTTATTTTTTATAATTTACTTTTAAAAATTTATTTTTATAAGTACTAATTAACCATTATCTAATTATCTATTATCTAACATGCTATCCTAAATATTTATCACTTACTTTCTCTAGTTTCTGTTAGGATAAAAACAATGAAATTAATGAAGATGATTTCATAAAAAAAAAAAAAAAACCTCAAGAGTATTATAGAAACAAAAGCACTACATGTCAAAGTTGAGACTGTACAAAGATCTGGATGTAGCAGTATACAACCAAAAAAGCCCAAAGACAAATGAAGAATTAAACATCACTTTTTTTATTGTGATGATTCTCCAAAAGGGGAGAAAGGGATACCAGAATCACATACAAAAGCTTTTTCCCAAGCAATCATACTCCTGCCATATGTTGGGTCTTACCCATCCTCCTCCAGGAGTTGTGTGGCTCAATTATGTTTACAATAAATAGACAACCTATACTCCCATGAAGGAGTATACATGCCTTATGATCACTTTTAAAGGAGTAAAAAAACTATATTAAAATCCATCTTTAAAGTAGAAACATTTATTGAATGCTGAATATTTATCAAATGTTTAGTATCTATTAAATGGCTCAGGTTTTACCATTGTTTTGGTGTACCAGATAGCTCTAGAGAAAATCTCATGGTTTAGTATATTAAACTCAAATGGCACTTCAGAAAGACTTACCAATTTAAGCCAGAGACTAAGAAATCGAGGATCACTATAATACCGTTTTTCTCCTTGCAGGGCTTCTACAGCTCTTTCTAACAATGTTGACATATTACTCTCTTTCCCTCCTTGAGGATAGTTCTGCTCTGTCCAATTAATATACCTGAATAGGAAGAAAAGAAAAAGAATATTTTTAAAGTTTAGCATGTACTTGTGTTCTTAAACCAACACCCATAATGGACTTTTTCAAGTAGAAATACTTCATTGTTTATTTAGAGATCCTCAATGACACTGCTAGGTCTGTATCCCTCAAACTTTCCCAAATATTATTAATGTGTGTCTCTGGGAAATAATGGCAGTGGGGATAGAAGGGAGTAGCTCACAGTTGCATGCCACAAACTTGAAATTTCTTCAGTCTTAAACACCTCAGGAAGAAACACTATGATTATTCTGTCTGTGTCTTCAAGACATCACTTTCTGCTCTGACACACTGTTCTGTACATCCCAATATGAGAGGCAGCACCATGAGGTCTCACGTGTTAAGCTTCTACTGCCCTTGTTAAGTAAAAAAGACCCACCTATCCCAAACATCCAGAGGGTCATTTCCAGTGTAAAATCGAATTTCAGATTCAAATGCCCTGAAATTTAAACAGAAATATTAGCGTAAACAATAGTGATTACAGCCAAATGAACAAGTATCACCTCTACTTTTATTCACATATTAAGTGTTTAATACCAATTTTGATAACTGCACTGGAGTTTGTGGGTTTGTTAAACAGAAAGAAAAATAGAAATAATTAGGATTCTGCCTAATATAACAGGAGTGATAAAACATGCAGAAACTAGAAAAACAAATACCAAGACAACATATAGAAAAGCAGTATTACACAGCAGTCTAAAGCTCTGGAACAAGACTCTCTAAATTCAAATGCAGCTCCACTAATTACTAGCTGAGTGACACTGGACAAGCTATTTATCTGTTTTCAGGTCCCTCATCTGTCAAAAGGGGATAATAATACAGGAGTTCCCCCTTATTCACAAGGAGGATATGTTTCAAATTCTCCAGTGGATGCCTAAACAGCAGATAGTACCAAACCCTACATACACCATGTGTTTTTTTCTATACAAACATAACTATGATAAACTTTAACTGATCATTAAAGTAAGATATTAACAGCAATAATAATAATAGAACAATTAAAACATAATAAAAGTTATGAGTGTGGTCTCTTTCTCTTTCAAAATATCTTACTGTACTGTACTCACCCTTCTTCTTGAGATATGAGATGATAAAATGACTATGTGATGAGATGAAGGGAAGTGAATGACATAGGCATTTTGACATAGCGTTAGGCTACTATTGATCTGACAATGTCAGAAGAAGGATCATCTGCTTCCAGGATGCAGTTGACCATGGGTAACTGAAATTACGGAAAACAAAATCCCCAGGTAAGGGGGGACACAATAGTATACCCAATTATCTTATTAGGTTGATTAGTGTGAGTGCAAAGTGTTTAGACATATTACATGCTCAATAAATGATAGCTATTATTTTATATATACACATATTATTTTATATTGAACAAACCGAACACAAACACACAAATATATAGAAATAAGAATCTTAAGGAAAAATTCCATGGGAACACTAGTCAGAGAATAATACCATATATAAACTGGGGAGTGCTTCAAAGAACGTGTAACATAAGAGTTTGTAAAGAGCTGGAAAAGGCAGAGGGTTAAGACTTAATTAAGACTGACTAACTAGAATAGAAGAGAAGTATTGGGTAATAAACCACAATTTAGATAAGTGTTTAATCAGTAAAAACTATATAAGGGGTTATGTTTGATATAATAAAATAGTTCCTGACACAAAGGAATTTATAATTTAATAAGAAAAGGTACACAAATGAAAAATTCACAATACAAAGTATTCTTTGCAATTGCAAAGAATGGACAGTAAAGGCTTTAAGAAGGCAAAAGGAAGTATCAAAGCAGAAGCCTCAGAAGGTGGGACTCTGAAGGAGCCATAAGATTTGAAAGAAAGGGGGAGTTTTCAAGAGGGAAACCAGTATTGAATAAAGTTGTGAAAGTAGGAGAGTTTATCCAGAGGAGATTGAATTATACATAAAGTCAGTATTGGGAATAAATGGAGCTCTCTGGAGAGATAAGGGCATGCTTTAAATGCACATTTAAACACTTTGGATACCAGTTGCTCAAGTCACTACTACTTCTTTAACTGGAGAGTATCTTGAAAATGGTAAGTAAAAATTCCAAAAGGTTGATCAAGTAACATTATAAGAATAAGGGAAACTAGAAAAGGGGCCACGATTATGAAGCTAATATGGTGACTGAAACATGAGATGAGGGAATTGCCTGCAGAAATGGTGAAAAAAAAAAAAATCCAAGACACTATTTATAAAAATCAGCAATCTTCCAAATTTAACTAAATAACTTCTATTCCAAAACAGAGTCAATGTAATCCACCCAAAATCTCAGAAGGCTTTTCCAGAAACTAACAAGGTGATTTTAAATTTGTTTGGAAAGGCAAAGGACCAAGAATAGCCAAAACAGTTTTGAAAAAGAACAACAAAAGTTGGATAACTCACTCCACCTGACTTCAAAATTCATTATATAAAGCTAATCAAGACAATATGTAATTGGTGAAAGAATAGACAATTAGATCAATGGCAGAACAGACAGACCAGACAATCAAGTGATTTTTTTTTTTGACAAGAGTCCCAAAGCAATTAAAGAGGGAAAGGGGGGAAAAAAGGCAAACAAACTCAACAAATGGAGGCAGAACAGCTAGATATTCATAAGGGGGTGAGAGGGAGAGCATTTACTCCAACTTCACACCGTACAAAGGATAAATTTAAGATGAATCATAGACCTAAACATAAAAGCTAAAACAAAAATCTACTAGAAGAAAACACAGAATTTCTTTGCAACTTTGGATCTTTGCAAAGATCTCCTACAGAAGACACAAAAAGCACTAATCAAAAAAGAAAAACACTAAACTTCACCAAAATTAATGACTTCTCTACTTCCCAAAAAATACCACCAAGGAAACAGCCACAGACTAGGAGAAAATATTTGCAACACATATATTTGATAAAGGGCTTATATACAGATTATGTAAAGAACTCATGCCATCTAATTTTAAAATTGGGCAAAATATTTCCACAAATACAGCACAGAAAATATATAAAAGGCCATAAACATGTGAAAAAGTGCTCACCATCATCAGTCACCTGGGGAATGGGAAGAAGTAAAAACCATAGAGATACTATTACACACCCACTAGAACGACTTAAACGAAAAAGACTGACACCACTGAATACGGGAAATGAATTTGGAGCAAGTAGACTCTCATACATTACTGGTAGGAGTGTAAAATGTTACAACCTCTGGGACACTGGAAGTTTCTTTAAAAATTGAATATACATTTACTCTACTACCCAGCAATTCTATTCCATCAGAAATGAAAATCTATGCCCACAAAAAGCCTTGTACAAGAATGTCCACAGCCTTATTTATAAGAGCACAAAACTGGTAAGAATCTAAATGTCCATCAACTGATGAATAGGTAAGCAAATGAAATACTACTCAGTAATGCAAAGGAGCAATCTCCTGTTAATGCAACATGAAAATGCCTAAAAAACCTACAGTCAAAGAACTGTAAGATTCTATTTATATGAAATTCTAAAATAAGCAAAAGTGACCTATGGTGATAGAAATCTGATCACAGATTGCTTTGTGAAGGAGGGGAAGAAGATTGGGAAGGGGCGTGAGAGAACATTCTGAGGTAATAAAAATGTTCTGTGTCTGTAAATGCATGTCAAACCTGATTAAACAATATACTTAAAAATCTGAGCATTTCACTGAGTGTAAATTATACTTAAAAAAAAAAAGGCACTGGTCCTTAGTAATTGACTAAATAAAATGAGGGTGAGAGAACCGTGTGAAAGATCATTCAGGTGAGTTTTGGTGCCATTAACCAAAATGAAATAGAAAAAAAGGAAGGTCATTTATAAGAGAAGAGATTCAGTATTTAATATATTAGTAAAATATTAACCTACTTACATGTTACAGGTAGATAGACATTTAGAAGGCAACTAAGAGATGAAAAATAATAGACAATCCTGGGAAATTTGAATATGGAAGCAGAACAGTTGGCAAAGAAAAGAACTTAGGTAAAATACAGTAAGAAGCCAACAAGAAAAAAGGTAGATTAGAGAAGTGGAGTAACTAGTACAATGTCACAGAAGCTAGGAAGAAGAGTTAAGAGTAGAACACCACTGTCTCTGAAACAAAATCATAAGATGCAATGCTTTTAAAGACCTAATGAAAAAAAAAGATATTCATTTTTTATAACCAAATTAATGATAATTTGCCAATGATGGCAAAATTCTTTTGTCAGAGATTAAAGGTAGAAACTGGTACTTTAGCTTATTTTTTGGAAAAAAGCATATTTATCAAAACGTGTTAGTCAAGGACAGCAAGTTCTGTAGGTCCATTTCAATAATGTATTTGTATTTTTCAGCTTTTCTTTATCCAGAGTTAAATTAATGAGAAACTTTCTAAAATAAAATCAGTTTCTCTGAGGTTTACATTCTCTTTGAAGACCACTCTTTCTGGCACATTCTCAAAACTACTTTCACAGAAAGTTAATCATTGAGTATGTACTAAAGACAGCATATTCACTTTCTTTCAGTACTCAGAATCCAAGGAAGCAATTTCTCCAACTGATTACTATCAGAGTTAATTGTTTGGGATCTGGCATAACATGACATAATTCTGTTAGGGATCCAGAATGACATAATACTTTTGGGAAATACTGTAATGTAATACTTGCTTTACTTTGTTATCATTGTTTCCTATATTAAGATGTATTTCTATTGATACAAGAGTTTAGTTGCTTCACAATGAAATAAATGAGAGCCCACAGCTCTTGTTCTTAATCACACTTGGGATCTCTAGAAAGCTGTTGTGTGATGAGAAAGCAGGTGGGGAACAGATGCTCATTCACCAATTTTTGAAGAGTATGTCTTATTCCATCTTGCATGGATTGACACTCACATTACCTACCACAGTTGGGAATGAATGATGACAGGTTGAGCCCCAACTATTCTACACACCGTTTCTGTTGCTGAAGAGTAGTGTTGCAGGCAGCTTCTTGCTGTGCCAGCGCTCCCTGAAGTGTGGACATGATCCGCCCCTGCCTTAGGGGTTGAACGTTTTCTTTACTCAGCTCCCATTCATCTCCCTCCAAGGACATGGCTTCACTGTAAGGAGGGAAACTGAAGTAAATCTGATACTGACATTGAGTATTACATCACTAGATTATTGTGAATGTTTTCAGGTAAGTCTTTATTCATAATTTTTGGGTTAAATATGGTGGTCTGGTACATTAGTAATGTTATAATACCCCTAAGCTTCTGAGCCTTTCTGTGACCTGGTTTCCAAGTTTATGGCTGTAGTACTGCTTCATGGAAGAGAATGTGGCTAGGGCATCATTGGACAGTACCATAGGAATAATGTTTAAAGCAAGGAGAAAGGAAGGGAAAAAAGTTTTATAAATTTGTCAAAAAGCATTTCTATGCTTACCACTGAATGCATCACCTAGTTTAATTTAAAATTAGCAAACTGTTCATCAAACTAACATCCCATTTTTCAACTGATGACTTAAAACTGAAGTTTAATGTATATAGGTAGCCCAGAGCAGAAGCAGGCAAAAATAGTTTACTGGTCACAATTGCCCTACACTTCCCACCCCCTGCCCCAATTCTATCAAGCCTGTGGGGAGAATCTCCACAAGTTTTTGGAGGCAATTACCATAAAGGGTATATACTCTGAACTTCAGTGATGGTCAAGTAGAAGCCTACTTCTGGCTGAGATATTATCCCTGGGTTTAAAACAGAGACAGATAGGCACTAATCTTCAAAATGGAGTAAAAGTTATATGTATATGTGACCTCAGTCTAGATGAGAGTTGAAAACTCTCTTCAAGAAAGTAAACTGCAGCAGAGAAAGACAAATACCATATGGTTTCACTTATTTGTGGAACGTAAATACAAAGCAAAACAGAACGAACCAGTAGTAGACTCATAGGCACTGAGAAGTGACTAGTGGTTACCATGAGGAAGGGGTTGGGAGGCATGGGGGAGATCGGGGAGGGGGATAAAGGGGCACAAAAATTCTCAATCATAATAGAGGTTGGTCACAGGGATAGCAGTACAGCATGGATATAGCCAATGATTCTGTAATATCTTCCTATGTTGACAGTAACTGCACTACTGGGAGTGAGGGTTTAAGAATATGGATAACTGTTGAACCACTGTGTTGTATACGAATCCAATAAAAGATTGTATAGTTGATATTCTATACTTCAATTTAAAAAAGTATACTGTAAGTGATTAATAATTTAGGTTGTAACTACTCAAATCTTTTTAACTATATCATATGAATCCTGTAACTATATAGGCCATGTGATTTTTGTATCTTCATGGTCTAATACAGGATCTGATATTAGTAAGCACTGAATAAATGTTTGTTGAGTTCATCTGAATTTCTTCTCTTGCTCTTAAAATAGTAATTAAACTATCTCAGCTAGATGTCCCCAAATGAGCCGGGACTGCTCCCTCCCTCCCCCTCTTGCCTCCTCCCAAACTGCTCCTCCAACAGTCTTCCCTCATCTCAAATAAATGGCAATTTCATTTTTCCAGTTGCTCAAGCCAAGTGCCAACCATGATACATACCCCTTTTCCTCCCCCGACCCCAAGTCACTCAGTAAATCCTGTTGGTTCTACCTTCAAAATATATGAGAAATCAACCTCTTTTCACCATTTCCACTGTTTCCAGCCTGGCTCAAGCCGCCATCTTCTCTTGCCTGAATTTTTTCAATAACCTCTTAATTGGTCTCCCGGCTTCCACCCTTTTCTGCCTTTAGGCTTTTCAACACTGTAACCAAAGTGATCCCACTTACATTTCAAAGCCTATGTTTCCTAGGCTCAAAATCTTCCAGTGACTTTCAACTACAGAGTAAAAGCCAACCCTTACAGTGCCTGCATCCCCTCCAACCCACTTTTTTTTTTTTTTTCCACTTCATTCCCTTTTGCTTTCCTAGTTCATTCTGCTCCGGCTACTTACCAGGTGCAGATCCCTCCTCCAACCCCCACCCTCCGGTCTTTGTACTTCCTCCAGATATAGGCATGACTAGCTCTTGAGTTTCCTTCAAGTATTGACCCAAAAGACACCTTCTCAGTGAGGTCCCCAGTTCATAACTACCTAAAAGTGCACCAACATCCCCTACTCCCCACCGCTTTATATTTTTAGTACCGATACCACCTAATTTTTGTCTTGTTTACTGTCGCCCCCACCCTCACCCCAAGCCAGAATTTATTTGCTGTACCCAGCCTTTAGTAGCTGGTCAATAAATATTTGTTGCATTAATTAAGGAGCTCATGACGTGGCATTTATCTACGTATTATGGACCACATAATGAAAGCGCATACAGAATTCCTACCTAGAATAATTGATTATATAAGGAAAAGCAGCAAGCATGCAGAGAAAGGCTTTTTAGATTTCTAACTATGCTATTGGCATAGCACCTACCATTTGTTGAGCGCTTATTTGGAGGCAGTTTTCTGTCTTTTTTTTTTTTTTTTTTACAAATACTTCGAATTTATCAGCATTTTCCATATCAGGACATGTTCAAGGTCAACAGCTAGCACGGCTGAGCGGAGATTCAAACACAGCCCACACTACAAATTCTTTGTACCATTGGGGTTCCACAGCCTATCTGCTTTGAAGCTGGATGCTACAAGATTCTCACGTGCCCTCACCCGCCGAGGTCAGTGCTTATCCTGAGTCTTCCCCTCCACCTTGGTGTCCAACGTGAACAGGCAGGAGGCTCCGGCTGGACCCGCTCTTCCGACGGTGCCGGTCCTCTCCTTCACTGCTCTGAGCGGAGCAATTGCCATCTGCTAGACATTCTGGGGTCGTGCAGGCCCAGCTCCCAGCAGCTCTTCTCCCATACCTACCTCAGAGAACCCCCTTCCTTCTTCATCGCCGCCATCCTGCATTCCCGGCTCAGACCCTCGTCCTGCCGCAGGCCTTTCCTTACGGCTACAGACCGTCTGAGCTTCCTTCTGCAACCTGCCCTTAGAGGTGTTGAAGCGACTAGAGTGCTACCGGACAAAAGCATGCAGCTGACTCCCTCACAAACCCGCCACCCCGAGCCCTCAATCTAAGCCGCCAAGTTTCAAATTTAACGGTCCCGCGCGGACGACGTGGCCACGCCCCTTTGCCCCATGGTACTGGCGGCTCAGTCCCAAGGAATTCTGGGGCTTGTAGTTTATTCGGGGTTTAGTACGTGCAGTCCCGGTGCATAATGGGAGTTGAAGTTTCCGCGATCTGTGGCTGCCCAGGTGCCGCAGGCGTAGGGCAGTACAAATTCACTGCAGGTGCTCTGTGAGTCCGGACTCTAAAGCCACTCTCTGAGCGGAGCGAGGAACACTTTGAGCACCAGAATTTCTTTGATGTTTTGAGTATAGGGAGATAGATATCTTTGAGTGCTTGCATTTGGCCTGACTCTTTTTTGGGGTATCTGGCCAGGCTATGGTCCCCCCTTCAACCCCAAGTCTTGTACGTGTCCAAAGTTCTCAGGTAGCTCTGACCCAGCTGTTTCCTGCCCAACCCTTGAATTCAGAAAAGCTGGATTCTAGTTCTGTAAAAATCGTACCAAATGTGCAACCTTAGGCAAGCCGCGTAGTCTCTCTGACCTTCAACTTCCCTCATCTGTGATGTGATGATACCGCCTTTCTCTAAGTCCACAGGCAGAAAATACAGCTGTGCCTCAGCTCCCAAGGTTTTGCCTCATTTCCCCTTCAGGACACCAGCCTTTACTTCCACTGGACTTTTTAGTCCCAGTTCCAGTGTCCTGAGGAAGAAACAATGGTGGGCTTAGTTGTGGTCAGGGGAGCAGGGTCTTTTGAACAAACCCACCTCCAGGGGAGTCGTCCTCTATGATGGTGGGGATGGTGGGAGTGGTGGCAGTTCCCAGAGTGGGGAGCGGGGATGGGTGGGTAGTGTCAGCTGCTCTCTGCCTCTTGGTCCCCAGCTTTCTCCATCTTTGTTCATACCATGTAACCTCTTCTTTCTTTTGTGTCACCAGGACATTTGAATTTAGTGGAATGGAAACACAGTTCAAACTGGCTTACTCAGAAAATGGAATTTACCAGCTCATATGTGAAAGGCTTCAAATGACGCTTAACCTAGGACTCATGTGGTGCTGTCAGGAATGGGCCTTCTCTGCATTTCTCACCTCTGCTTGTCAGGTTGGTTTATGGGTACTGTCCATTGAACAACAGCTTTAGGACTGTATTCTTCCAGGTCCAGGTATGGTCTCAGAAGTCGCTCTGATTAGCCCCTTCTCCCCAAACAATCAGTTGAGCTAGCCTGAACGATTAGGCTCTAATCATAAGTTTCACCTTGGGACTGTGAGGGGAAAAAGGGGTAGTTCCCCATGGGAAATTTTGGTTTCCCTTTACTTCCAAGTCCTTTACATCCAGGAAGGCTTCCTGGTTTATGGGAGATGTGGTATATTGGATTCTCTCTGTGGCTCATTTTTTCTCTTACTGAACACCAGGACTGACCTAGCCCCTTGTTGCCTTTCCCCAGGGTGTCCTTTGTACATCTACAGCTCCTCAATTTCTCTTGCTCCCTAAACCATCTTGGAAGTGTTGCATTTTCTCTTTTGATTTCAGTCTTTCTTGTAACATTGTCAGATATCCCATAAACAGTGGTACAAGATAGAATACATCCAGGCTAAACCCTGTGCTTGTTTCTCCAGAAAAGAGGAGATAGGTAAAAAAAAAAAAAAGTTGGACAGAAGATGGTCTATGGTCTTACCAGGCTAAACCCTGTGCTTGTTTCTCCAGAAAAGAGGAGATAGGTAAAAAAAAAAAGTTGGACAGAAGATGGTCTATGGTCTTATTTGGAACATGAGTTCTTGTTAGGCTGGACTATGGCTGGGTGGCCAGCACAGGGCCCAGGTGGTGATACGGGCACCCACTAATTGTGAAGAAAGTCAGGATTAAGCTCACACACCTTTATAGTACAAAGAGGATGAGACAAATTCTCAGCCTGAGTACTCAGTGTGCCAAGTGTTAATGCTACACAGAAGAGGCAAATGGTGAACTAGATATGATTCTTGTCCTCTAGGAACCTCAGGCTAGTGGGAGACAAACAAACAGGCAATTTCAGTACAGTGCTGTCACAGCCAGAGGCAAATAAACAGAGGGGGCCATGGAAACATTTAGGAGAACCTTCTAACCCAGGTCTCGGGGAGAGGAGAAGGTCAGGGGGAATTTCCTAGAAAGATGGTGAACCTGAAGGGCAGGAGGATTTGGCACAAACTATTGAGCACACAAACACAAGTTGGGTAGCAGCTGATGTTTCTCTATGGCATGTGCCTACTTCTGTCTATTTGCCACACTCTCCACTGAGTTCCTGCACCTCACCTCTTTAGTCCTCCATGCTGGACCATCAAAACTTACCTGTCCAGTGTCCTATTCTCTCTCACCCAATTATCCCATTGAAAACATATGCACTAAATTCCACTAAGATGTTTATAACAGTTAATGCTTTAATGCAGCATTTTCCACATCATGTTTCTAAGATTCTAGCAGACCTTATAGGAGAATAAGGCTTGGTGTTCAGAAATGTTTCTGAAATGCTGGGTTAAGTGGGTATCTTTACTGAAAGACTCCCTAGGGGACTTGTTATGCCAACGTGCACCATTAACTTCTAGGGGAGAGGGTGTATTAGTTTTCTATAGCTGCTGTAACAAACTACCATAAACGTAATGTCTTAAAACAGCACAAACTTACTGTCTTCAGTTTGGTAGATCACAAGTTTGACTTGAGTCTTACTGGGCTAAACAAGATGCTGGCAGGACTGTGTTTCTGGAGATCCTTCAGGAGAATTTGTTTCCTTTCTTCCTGTTTTCAGAGGTATTTAATGCTATTCCTTGATTAGAGGCCCCCTTTCTCCATCTCCAAAGCCAGCAATATAGCATCACTCTGATCCATCCTCTGCTACCACATCTTTCTCTAACTAGTCAGGAAGATCTGTCTTGGAGGGCTCCTGTAATTACATTGGGCCCATCCGGACCATGCAGGACAACCTTTCTATCTCAAGGTCCTGAACCTAAATCACATCTGCCAAGTTCCTTTTTGCCACATAAGGTGACATATTCACAGGTTTTGTGGTTTAGGATATGGACATGTTTGGGGGGCATTATTCTACCTATCACAGGAGGTTCTAAAATATGTTGGTGTCTCTAAACTTATTTGACCATGAAGAAACCTTTTCACATCTCTTTCAGAACAGATTTTGGGCTCTTTGTGTTTTAACAGGCCCCAGGAGGAGAAAATTCATGAAGGAATAATCTTAGTGGTGGAATTTCAGGCACAGTGGTGACTGGTAGCAGTTGTGAACTGGCAAGCCCCTCATTTTCACCCATTTACTTTACATGCAAAGCCATACCTATCTGGACCAGGGGCTGTTAGAGGGATTTTGTTGAAAATCTATGATCTCTTGCTTGGTCTTGTGGACATGTGTGTGTTCTTGATCATCAAAGGCTCATTTCCCCCAACTTAGCCTTCATGGATTATACAAAATCCTGCTTTAGCTGGCTAAGCATTGCAAAGATGAAAACTTCTGGGCCTCCAGGGACCCTCAGATGGAATGCTTGTTTACTGCGCAACTACTGAAGGAGGGAGGGACTATGTGGGTGTGGGAGGAAGGTAAAGAGAGACTGAATGGGGGTTGTGTGCAGAGCATGAAGAAGACCATGTCTGGAAAAGCAGTATTGCATGGTGGCATTTATCTCAGCAACAGACCAGCCAGTCAGAGCAGCAGCTGCATCTTGTATTTACCAGTGATAAGGTGTCTTGAGGTAAAGGGTAAAAAGATGCATTAACCCAGGGCTCAGGCTACTGGCCACTGACCAGTTGCATCTCATAGCAGTGTTGCTGACAGAGTATTAGGGAACTCTCAAGGAGCTGGGTTCCTCTCTCTTTAGTTCCATGGAAACTCCTTTCTGGACTATACTTCTGCTTTCCTGCAGAACTACCCTACTTTTCCTGAGTCTTCTCAAATCATTGGAAATTGCCTGACCCAGAATTTCTGCACAGACATATGCAAAAATACATGCTGATCAAGGAGATAACCATTTATCAACTTTCCTGCATCTGACTGAAAAGAACCGAAAGATCAGAATGGACCACAAGCTGAGAACAGAAACAGTCACATGGCAAAGCTAAGAAACAAGGTAAGATGTAGAGCTAAATAAGCTATAGCTAATAGAAAGTGTAAAATTAGACTGTTTTTCCCTAGTATTATCCTGACCAAAGTTTTATGCTTCCGGAAGGCCTTGAAGAATCTAAAGAGTCCTCAAATATTCATCACTGTGCTCAATTTACACATGAGATGATTCAAACTCAAGGAAGTTAAAGCAATGATGAAAATGACCCTTGTGAGTAGGATCTGAATATTTTAAGTCCACTGCTCTGGGTGCTACAAACCTCAGCATATAAATCCTAAATTAAGGGATCCAACAACCTCTAATGTTTAATCAACTTCTATTTCTTGGGTGCCACATTCTGGGGGAGGAGAAAATTCAATGTTACTCAGCATCATATGCACCAAGAACCTCTACTGGCAGGCAATTTTTGTTTGCTTTTGAGGAAGAGGAATGGTGGAATCAGGACAGTTTGCCCATGGGCTTGGGAGGAACTAGAATGGGGAGGGCCCCTTGATATCCACCCTGGACAGTTGTCCTTCGTGGCCTGCCCCAAGACCTCCGGGCCTTGCAGTGAGAGGACCTGCAAGCAGAGGCTATAGGAATCAGTTCTGTGTGACGCTGGCCTCTAGCAGCACTGTCTTTGTGCCCAGTTGCCAAGGGTTTGGTCCACTCCAGCATCTCCAGGACTGGTCATTCTGAGAGCACTGGGAGGCCACTCCTGGGCCCAGACCTCAATCCCCTCACAGCAGGCTGTGGCACAGGTGAGACACCCTCTGGAGGCTCAGAGGTGGAGACCATCAGCCAGGTTGCTGGAGCAGGAAAGGGGAGCATGGCAGATGCTCTGGGTGGTAACTGTAGGGAATGGACTGATTGGTGGGCACAGGAGCTCTGGAAAATACCCAGATAACCTGAGGGAGGCTTCAAAAGGGGATGCTGATTCAGGGCCAAGTGTATGGGTGTAAAAATTATGCTACACCCAAGAACGCCCAGCCTGAGACACAAATATGGATACTTTTTCCTGCTTTGCTCACCCAGATGAGGCACCTTTAAAAGTTCATCTGCCCCAGTGGGCCCCCTTTCTCTGAACTACACAAAGCACTGTGTGTGCTAGCTGTGGCCCTGGGCCTGGCGGTCCTATGGAAAAGCCAGTGGAACTCCATTACTTGTGTTCCTGTGGCTCCATAGCATCAAGGCCTGAAGAAATGAGTTCCATACTGCTCTATCCTTGCTCGAGGTGGTGATCCAATGACAGGTGAACTGCAATTGGGATGGCCCTTGGCAGAGCCAGCCACTGTGGGAAAGCCAACAGGAGGAGGGGTTATCTGTGGGATGGGTGTGTCTCGGTTCCCATGGCTGCTCTGGCAGGCAGGCTTCCTGCCCCACTCTCTCAGGTGTTGCCTCCTGGGACCTGGTGCAGACTGTGGACAGTTTCCTTCTGCATACTGAGGGGCCCAGCTGTGGGCTCTGTCTTGCATTTCTGAGGAAAGGCCAGATGTCAGAGGCCCCAGGCTGGGAGAGGATAAGACAATAGTAAACAATTTAGTTTGGGGCCAAGCATAGAGATGTTTGGATCGCACTATGAGAAGCTGACCATGCTAGATATGAGATGGTTCAGAGAAGAATTAAATGAGGTGACAAGCTATTTGGCCTCTATTCACACCTCTACACTCTTCTCTAAAGCTATCCTTTTTTGACCTTGTCCAGAGGTTTGGGTCTTCCCCAGGATTCTTCCTTTCTTAAAACAATTCTAAGACTGAGGGCCAGTGGGAAGTTTGAATTTGGGGCCATTCTAGAGCAATGAAAGAGGGACTCTTCACATTTCAGAATCCTGGCTCACTCCCGGGCTTGAACATGTCAGCAAGGAACCCCAGTCTCGTGAGCCAGGACAGCCCCACACACACGTCCTTCCTTGCAGCACAGGTCCTCGGCCCCCATTGCCTCTGGGAAGTTCCAAGGCCTCTCTTCCAACACAGCCTCCTAAAATGGAGCAGAGAGGAGAGAATCCAGAAACAGGCAAAAGTCAGACAGACATCTCCTAACAACCAAAGTCAGAAGTGCATCAGTCTGATCCTGTTTCTGGTTTTCTGTCCGGGCTCCTTGTAGGGAGTCAGGGAAGGTGGTGGGCTTTCTGAGAGAAAAAACAAGAACATTTGCCTGCTGTGGTACCTGTGTTTTCACCAGAGTAGCTGTGGTATTTGAGAAGCTGGCTTCTACCAATTGGGAGATGTGCTCCCAGAATGCAGACCATGGACATGGATTACATCCTACAGCCATCACAGGGGAGACCGGTACAAACAGGTATTAGAGAGGCTCAGCCTTGCCATCCATGGGTGTGGTCTTCGCCTCAACTGAAAACAAAGAAACTGGATGTGTTGGCTCCTCCCAGCAGTCAAAGGCTCTGAGTTCCACTGTGTCTCTAACTGGCAGGGTATGGCAGTTCTTGCTTTTCGTGGAATTTCCAGGACCTGGACCAAGGTAGGTGCTCAATAAACAACGGGTAACTGACTGACTGACAGAAATGAACAAAAGAGAATAGCTAGCACACGACCTTGTTAGATCAAGCACTCAAGAATGTCCTTTATTCACTCAACAAACATTTATTGAATATTTTGTGTCAGATACTACGCCAAACACCAGGGATATACATGTGAAAAAAAGCACAATTTCTTCACTCAAGTAAAACAATCAATAACATTGCAGCTTATGAGCTATAACCCAGTGTGTGCCTGAAGCTAGGGAGCTCAGCCTGTCCCCGACCTGAGCCTGAGGAAGGTCAGAAAGTGCTTTCAAGGGGGGGTCTTGAAAAGTGACCAGGGGTTACTAGGAGAGAAAGGACTTTCCAGGTAGAAGAAACTGCACACTTAATGCAGGGAGGCGAGAGAGAGAGTGGGCTGGGTGTCAGAGACTTCAGGTAGTCATAAATGTCAGGAGCTCCGGGAGGTGTGGGGACCTGACTGGGGAGGCTCCTGACTTACGTGTCAGCAGAAAGCAACGTTGGAGGGCAAACCCAGCACCTTCTGCTCCCAGTCTAGGGCAGCCACCCAGCAGCTACATGGAAGCTGGATCTCTTCCCGCGGAGCTTTCAAATTCCAGCCATTCCACCCGGCTATGGGAAGGGCCTGTGCCAGGTGAGAAGGGGGCAGGGCAGGGCACAGAAAGGGCCCCTCATCCACCAGGATGTGTTCCTTTCCTCACCTCAGACACTGGCTCCTGGATGCCATCCTGTTTTCATTCATTTGCTTTATCCTGACTGCCAGCAAGCTGCAAGGACCAGGGGAACTGCCCCAGCTGGTCTGACTGGTTGGCCTGCAGCTCACAGTTCCTATCTCTCCCAGAGGGCTCCTGTGTCTCCCCTGCTCTTCCCAGCTCTGACATGTTCCCATTGGCTGAAGTGGCTTCTCCTAGCTAGTGCGCATCACTTGGCACCACACTCATCCCCCAAAGAACGTGATGGAAAGCACTGTGATGTTTTAACTTCTGTATTTTTCCGTGCCTCCTGGCCCCATCTGCAGACTGAGGAAGGCCTGCTGTCAGGTAAACCGTCCATACTGCAAGAAACACTCCTCTCCAGGGATGTGCTCTCCGAGGGGATTTTGCTCCCTAGAGGGTGTCTGGAGGGTGAGGGCATTTCTGATTGTCTTAGGGACTAGGGAGCACTGTGCATTTAATGGGGATGGGGCAGGGATGTCTTGCAAAGCAGGGGACATCCCCACACAACAACAGATTGTCCCACCCAAAAGGGCAGTAACTTCCCCCATTGAGAAACACTGTATCTGGGCCCATTTTATTCACAGAAGTGCAATTTGTGTAACCTCTGCAGCGGAGTTTCTCAAACTTCATTGTGTACATGAATCATGGTGGATCTTGGTAGAACACAGACCCTGACTCAGTAGGGCTGGCATGGGGCCTGCAAGTCTGTATTTCTATTGGGTTTCCAGGTATTGCTTAGCTGCTGGTTCAGGCCCACACTTTGTGTAGCAAGGCTTTACAGCACAAATGTGCATGTATTTTCTTTAGGGAGGGACATTTTATCTGCAGAATTTGTTGAAATGGATGTTGCCAAATACTTGCTTAAATTATGGTTTTCATCAGGAGTGATCTGGCCTCCTTTTCCAGGAGACATCTTTGGCTGTCACAACCAGGGGGGCAGGGTGGGGGTGCTATTAGCACTTAGTAGGTGGAGGCCAGGTATACTACAAATACCCCACAACACAGAGGACACACCCTCCCTAAAAAGTATGATCCAGCCCAGAATGTCAGTAGTGCCAAGGGTGAGAAATGCTGGCTTAGATAAAATTTTAAAACAATGTGAAATATATGTCAACATATTTTTTAAAGTAATGTGCAACCTGACTTCATTGCAAGTTGGTGACTCCAGCCACGATGCTGTGAACACATGTCACTGACCAAGGCCCAGACCCCTTTGAGCATGAAGCACATCCAGCCAGTTGGAAGTGAGGAGCACTGGGTTGTGGTCCCAGAGAATAAACGCTGGTAGTGGCTGTGAGGCTTCACAAGCCTCAGAGATCAAATGAAAAAAAATCTATGGTGTGTGGCAGGGTGGTGGGGAGAGGAATAAGATGAAAGAGGAGCACAGAGGGAGATGTGGGTATGGTCCATGGTTTAGTCCCAGTGCCTAGTTCATGGGTGTTTCTTATATTATTTTAAAATAAATAACTAATTAAGCATAAATGAGTGCAAAGGTGGGCCATGCCTGAATCAATGAAGAGAAAGGGCTATTGACCAAGGATTGTGATTAATCCAGTGTACCTGGGGCTAAAAAAGAAGTGAATTACCCAGGGTGAGGTACCAGTAATAAAGTAATACCATTATACTCATGGCAAAAATAACTGTGACAGGAGAGAAATGATAGGTTATGTAAAAGGACAAAAGTAGGCACCCTGAGAAGAAAGCCATGTGCCTCAGGTCTGACTCCCTGCACGTGCATGGTGGAGGGGGAGCTGGGAGGCACAGGAGACAGGCTCTTCCCTCCTGTTCAGTTTCAGCCATGCAAGGACCCTGAGGACTGTCCCAGGCAGACAGTGGAAGGCCACACCCTGATAATCTGCTCCCCAGAGTGGCCTCCCATCAGGTCCTCTGGACAGCTTTCCTTGAGCAAGATATTGGCCCTTCTCCCGTCCTGTCCCACTGCTCCTCTGCGATGCACAGCCTGAATCTTCTTGCTCAGCTATTCCACTAGACAGACATGGGCAACTGATGGTATTTTCTCTGGCAATTTTCTGTCTCCCCACAATTCCTCACTGTACTTATGTCCCCTATGTGCCAGTCACCCAGGCTTCTTGCCCCTGTCTAGTTCTTGCAGAATCTCAGCTAGCTCTAGAATACATGTACAGTACACTTGCTTCAGACCTTCTTTCCTAACCAATCAGAACTTACCTCTCTGATGTCCCCTTCCCTTCAGAAACTCTCTTTGAGGCCAGCTAATTATAAACACCAGAGAATTTTCCTCAGTGAAGCTGACAGAATTTTTTATTATGATAACCTCCCCATGTGGTGTATATGCATTTAAACAGGGGACATCTGGATAGCTAGTGTCTCCATCCAAAGAAATAACTCCAGAGAGGGGGAGTTCTTTCATCTGTGAATGAAATCACGGTTAAATCACACCAAATGTCAGAATGAGAAGAGGTCTTGGAGATCTAGATCTCTCTCAGTTGACAGACAAGAAGCCAAGGTTCAGGGAAGTTACTTGCTGAAGGTCACATAGCACATGAGGGGCAAAACTGAGCACAACCCAACTCCCATTCCTTTATTCAGTCAGTCACCTAATCAATTGGTCACCTTATTGAGTGTTTTCTATGACATGCCAGATACTAGCTGAGCAATGGGCAAATAAAATGAGATTCTTGTCCCAAGTTACCTCTAGTCTAGTAGGTGAGGATAGCCTGTGGGAAAGAAAATTGCAATACAGTGGGGTCAGTTGTTGAGTAGAAGTATCCTATGCAGCTTGGACACCCGGAGGGGGGAGAAAGTCTGAGCCATTGTGGGAGACTTTGCAGGGCCGTTTTCTGACTTTGTCTAGGGTTTCTCTCCATAACTATCACAAAGGAGGAACTGAACACTAGACAGTTTTGGGGACAGTGGGTTTTTAACTACCTTCCATCCCTGCCCTCCACCAGTTTCTGATCACAGTAGCATCAGCCCATGCTGCAGCCTCAGCTTTAGGAGATTACCCTGCCACTGTCAGTACTCACAGCCACACCAGTACCCCCTGCTCTCCTTTGCTAACAAGAGGGTTTGTTGAGATGGCAGTGTACCCTGCTCCAAGCAATGGAACATGATTTTTGACAGTTCTGTTTCCCAGATTCTTGGCTTCTCTTGCATCTAAGAGTGGCCATGTGATCGGTTATGACCCAAAGAGAAGTCTGGAGAGGATGGGAGAGACACAGCTGTCAGGGCCCTTTTGCCGTTTGTCCTACCTTGGGGAAGGTAGACATGATGCCCTCTGCAGGTACTGAGTGACCAGCCTAACCGCATTCAGTCTTAGCCTTTCATCATCAGAGTGGGTGTTAGGTTGAAGGTTGTACCAAAATCTGCACTCCTCAAAGAGAGTCGATATGAAAGAAGCTAGCAGGGCTCTGTGTTTCGAAATGACACGAATTCAAGACTAACCTACAGTGAGTCACACTCTCGCTGGCTGCTTGGTCCTCTCTGCTTGCTGTCTCCCTGGGTAAGAAGGGTGCACACCTAGGTCCTCATGGGCCTCCCTCTCTGATGCACTTTCTCTAGTTCATTTATTGGAGGCCCTCTTTGCCTATGGGAAAACATCCACACTGGCCAAGCCACAGTGGTGCTCTTTTCGCCTCCAGCAATTTCCATCCGAATGGAGAAAGGAAAAGTGAGGACCCCAAGCGCCTACTCACTTGGGTCATACAACATTGTTTCATCCATACTTCTCTGAGTTTTTATGTGCCCTCAGCTCTCCCTCTTGCCAAGTGCTCTTAGACATTAAATCTGTCTATGGACTTGAGGTTTAATACCTACCAAAATCTTGTGCTTTCTGATTGAAACCAGTGAAATTGTCTCTCTGCTGTCCTCTCTTCTGTGCCTTTATTATGGCACTTCTCTCCTCTCTTGTGTGAGCAGGGACCTTGTCTTTTCCATTTTAGAATCCTCTACAGCCTTGCTAATCAAGGTGTGGTTTGCACTGTAACAAAGCTCCAGGAAATTCATTAAGGTATGAGCAGTACAGTCCTAGTAATTCAACATAGAATTCTTTGAATGTTGGCTTGAGCCAGGAAGCGGGTATACCTTATGGATGGTTAGAGGCAATGCACTTTTGAAATGATGTGTCTTGTGGATCTGTTTTATTATCCCTGTTAAACCGTAAGCTCTTCAGGGTAGAGACTATGGGGATTTCATGCTTTTATCTCCAGTTCATATTCAGGTGCCATTGCCCAGGAAGGGCAGGGCCTGGCATGTTGCCTTGGGAACCTGTTTGCTTCGGGTCACCTTGTCTTCTGCTTCTGATGAGTAGGTGCCAGCAGGGGAGGGGAGAGATACAGATAACATGGAGGGCCAGCAGCGTCCAGTGGTAGGGGACCTCAGCACAGGAAAGTGTTTATGATAATAATTTATAGTGGTGGCAGCTCCCTCTCCTCCCCTTCCTAGCCTCTGTCCAATAGCTGCCTTCTCCTCTTTCACCATCTAGCCCTCCTGGCTGCATGGTCAAGTGTTCAGGGATACCCAAGCCCTTTATTACACATTCTACACCAGCTGTGGCTTTCTAGTAAATACAAAGGACCATGATAAGGCGTCTGATGCCTTGTTTTGTTACTGCTCACAACAAACTGCAGTGTTTGGGCAATGTCCTTTCCAGGGCCTCAGGCCTCAGGCGCGAGACAGGGAAGGGTGACCACATCCCACATCTGGCACTCCAAGGGCAGCTGGGTCCCCTGAAGCCACAGAAAGATAAACAGGGAGTTGAGTTGCTTTGGAGAGGAGGTATGAAACAAAAGAAGATAGTCAGGGAAGGTCCCCCTAAGAAGGTGACATTTGAATGAAGATATAAAGGTTGTGAGGAAATAAGCCACAGAGAGCCGAGGGAAAATTATTCCAGGGATAGGGAACAGAAAAGTACAAAGGTCTTGAGGAAGGAGCACGTCTAGATATTAGAGGCCCAGCATATGGTTTATCCTGAAGAATGTTCCGTGTGTACTTGATAAGAATATAATTTCTATAGTTACTGGTATAGTGATCAATAAATGTCAGTTAGTTTAAGTTGGCTGACAGCATTGTTCAAACCTTCTATCTCTTTATTGAGTTTTGGTCCATTGGGTCTATCAATTTCTGACAAAGGAGTGTTAAAACCTCCAACTAGAATTATGGATTTATTTATTTTTCCCTTAAGTTCTGTGAACTTTTGCCTTCACGTATTTTGAAGGTCTGGTGCATACACATTTAGGATAGTCATTTATTTTGAAGAACTGGTCCTTTTTGTTGCCTCTTTCACTTTTTAGCTATACCTCTACTTAATTCTTAGTGATTGCTCTAGGGGTTACAATATGCATCTTCAACTTGTTACAGTTTGTTTTGAATCTACATTATACTACTTTGCAAATGATGTAAGAAACTTATTAGATATCCCTTTACCCTGTGCCATCCTTTAGCTATTGCTATCATCTATTTCACTTCTCTGTATGTACAAAAATTCCATAATACATTGTTACTATTTATTTAAACAGTCAATTGCCTATTAAATAAATTAAGAAAATAACCTTTTGTATTTACCCACATATTTACCATTTCCAATGATCTTTATTCCTTCAGGTAGATCTAAGTTTCCAACTGATCTCGTTTCTCTTCAGGCTGGAGAATGTCTTTTGGTGTTTCTTGAAGCACAGGTCTGTTGGCAGTGATTTCTCTAGGCTGTTATTTATCTGAAAATGTCTTCAATTTCTCTTTCATTTTCAGAAGCTATTTTTCTTGGCTATAGGTAGAGAAATCTAGAATTCAGGCAAGGGATAATGGTGGCTTGGAGTAGTGGTGAAGTGGTGTCAAAATCTGGATACATTTCAAAGGCTGAGCCAACAGGGTTTACTGACTGATTTGATGTTAAGTATGAGAAAAAGAGGAGCTGAGGATGCCTCCAGATTTTGGCCTGAGCAAGCAGGATGGAGTTGCTGGTTTTGGTGGGGAAGATTGAGCAGCAGGTTTGTGGGAAGTACCTGTTAGCCATCTAAGTAGAGCTGTGGGGTAGGCCCTAGGTCTGCTGGTTAGGGAAGAGAAATGGGCTGGGCTTATCCTTCTTTTTTTTAATAAGTGAATGAACAAATGAGAAAAATTCCCTCAGTCTGGCTTAACATTATTGAGCACTTACTCTGCCAGGCTCTGTACTGTGTTCTTGTATCTGTTAACTCATTCAATCCTCACAACAACCCTGAGAATTAGGCTCTCTTATTACCATCCCAAAAGGGAAGTGTATTGGTGTGTTAAGGCTACTATAACAAAATGCCACAGAATGGGTGGCTTAAACAGCGGAAATTAATTTTCTTATAAACTGGAGGCTGGAAGTCCAGGATTGAGACGTCAGTCAGGCAGTTTGGTTTCTCTTGAGGCCTCTATCCTTGGCTTGCAGTTGGCATTCCCTATGTATACGTGTATCCCTTTCTGTATGTCCTATCCTAATATCCTCTTTTTATAAGGACACTAGTCAGACTAGATCAAGGTCTACCCATATGACCTCATTTTAACCTATTACCTCTTTTAAAATACAGTCACATTCTGAGGTACTAGAAGTTCAGGCTTCAACATATGAGTTTTGTGATGGAAACAATTCAGTCTGTAACAGGAGGTGTAGAGAGATTAGACAATGTTCACAAGGTCACACAGCTGGTAAATGGTGGGACTAGAATTTGAATTCAGCAGGTCTGCGTCACAGCCTGATTTCTTAACATGGTCTATATACTTCTGAGTAAGGGTATTCATACCTTGGTATAGTTTATTCTTCACCTGTAATAGCATATCATACATGTTCACAATTCCTTATCTGAAACCCTTGGGGTCCATACCATGTGTTTTGCTACCAACTCCAGCAGGGGCTGGGCCAGCACTCTGTAAATGAATATTTTACTAATTTGGCAGAAAAATGTAGGAATAACCACCCGAAGTGGGATAGAAATCATGAAAACTTCACATCATTTTAATAGGCTTTGGTGCCAAATATGTTATACATGTGGGGTTGGTTTATTTTTTAGATTTTGGAGCTTTGAGATTTCAGAATTTTGGATGAGTGGCTGTGGACATGCATTTGTAGTTCTCCTCATTATGGCTCTAACTGTCCTTAGTAAGTGTTGGCACTCTACTCGCTGATGCTACTTAATCACCTGTGAGACACACTGCCCTACAGAAGTTTGTCCTATGATGGCCAACTGAACAGGTATTGTCTGAAGGCCCTTGTGGGAAAGGAGAATGGAGGGAAGTATAAAGGGGAGGTTTTGGTCCATGGCTTTGTTCCAGGAGGAAAAACCCTGGGTCCTTGGGAGAAGGCAGTGGCTGAATGCTACCCCAGAGAAGCTGGAGCACCTCTTAAAGGCAAGCCCACAGCCCTTTTCTCCAAAGCTTTCCTCAAGCAGCAGCTTGAGCCTCAGGACAGGCTGTGGGAACCCAGAGGTTTGGGGACCTTTTTCACACCATTCTGTCTTGGCAGCTGCCATCTTGGCCTAAGTGTGGACTATCTTGTGGAGAGAGAAGGCAACTGTAGCAATGCCATGTGGGCAGCTCTGGCCTGAGGGTCATGAAGGATCCAAGAGACCTTGTCCACAGCTGGGCCTTGCCTTTGGGAAACCAGGTAACTTTAAAGTGTAAGGGCACAGAGATCCTTGTGAGTGGAACTTGGAGCCGAGGTCAGGGCAGTCCCATCTTCCCTCTAACCCAGCAAGGTTCAGGCCCAGCTGAGGCTGCTGCCTCACATGCTGTCCTCCCCAACTTTCTCCAGGCACTGTCTGGTTCCTGGGGCAGAGTTCTGAGTGACAGCCCATTAGATGCAGAGAGTGAGTAGAAATTCAAACTTTAGAACAATCTGTCTGGCTTTGTCTGGGAGCCAGGCTGGTTAGCAGTAGACAGAGAAGAAAGGCTCTCCAGCTAAGGGAAGAAACCAGCAAACTTTAATGGTGTACTTCAAAGGCAGGTTAAATGGATCAAGGCCAAATTTCCCCACACTCCCAGGTCTCCTCTGCCTGTCTTCCTGGAGGTTTCCTTACAAGGATCCACACTCCTGGCCTGCTCCTGCATGTCTTCCCCAATGTAGCTGCTGTGCAGATTCTCTAGAGGAGCAGGCATTGCGGAAGGGGTATGTGCCCAGGTATGTGCTATGTTCTTCCCAGGCTGGAGAGCCCTCTGCAAGAATCCTGTGGGGCTCAGGCCCACCTTACCTCAGTGCTTTCAGGCCTCACCAAGCCATGGCCTCTCCTGAACTTGGAGGGAGAAGAAGAGAGGGCAGTTGGATCTGAATCTGGAGGAGGAAATGGTGTGGGGAGGTCAGAATGGGAGAGCAGAGAGATGAAAGGGGGACACTAGGCCTGTGCAGTATTGGATTTTTGGCCCTCTTCAGGGAGGCCCTAAAGCGTTAAAGTGGGAGCTGTGTCTGGCCAGCAGTACTGTCCTGCCCTGCCCTGTGGTCATGCCATTTGCTTCCCATAGGCCAGCTTGGAATATTGGGGTTGATTGTAGTCATCACTGAGTGCCCTAATTAATTGATAGTGCACATTTGCTTCTAAGTGTATGCAAATGTGTACAAATAAGCACAACATCTGTGGCCATCCTGTCTTGGTGTTATTTTCAGATTCCCAGGCCGGGAAAGTGGGGTTCATGTGGGCGTTTCAGAGGACTGGGGGGCATTTCAAGGTTAGGACCATTTCCTTTTAAAGAAAACAGCCCATTTTCCCTCTACTTCCTTTTTTTCTCTTTTAGAAATTCAGCTCTAGACTCTGTGAGAGAATGGAGAAATGTGAACTCAAACCCAAAAATGAAAGTCCAGAAGAAAGCGCCACGCCTTCATGGGAACGGGTACAGCCTGGGCGACACCATCTCCCCCGTGAAGAAACAGGGTCACGAGATTGTCATATTATTTTTTACAATAAGAATTTTAAAATTGAAATAAACTTTTAAGTTCTGCTATTTGAGTTTCTAAAGTTGTGTACTGGGAATGTAGATTGTAACTGAAAGTTGATTAAACCGCAGGTTTGCTGTGGCTCCAGCTGGGAAATTATCAGAGAAATATTTAACATGTAAATCTTACCCTGTTCTTAATTAGCAGAAGTTCTGAGAGACACAGACACTGAGTCGCAGGGACACTTGTGGTTCTGGGGGGTCATAGGGAAGACTTGAACAGCTGGCCAATCATACCCTGCCACTCCTTCCCTTTTCTGGGAAAGGGAAGGGAAACTAACATTTCCTGAGCATCTCTGTGGTTGGCACTAAGCTAAGGACGTGCACATTTGTTATGGTGTTATATCCCCATTGTTTTATAAACAGAAGAAGAAACTGGGACTCAAAGAAGTTAAGTGAATTATAAGGGGCATAGTGGGATTTCTGTCTGTCTGAGGATTCCAGCCCCCACACTTCTTTCACTACTAGCTACTTCCCCAAAACAGCTAGTAGCAGAGGGAGCTTCTGCTTTACCAGCAAGCACAACCCAGGAGCCTGGGAGCTATAATCTCCTTAATGGCAGGCAGGGTGAGGGGTGAAAATCCAGGGATTCTGGAGATCTCATTTTGCACAACCACTTATACAGGATGGCACATGGGCTCTATGATACCCTGCTTATACATTATTTCCATACTCTGCTAAACTTGACACCAAGTTCTCTTCCTGTCTGAAACAGCATCCTGGACTTTGAATATGGCAGGTCAGGCGGGGTGTGGCCAGTGTGCATGTGGTGGACAGGCTGCCTCTTGGGACAATCTGAATTGGGCTCCTAGGGTACAGGATTGGGGCTGATACAGGATCTTCCTTGTTCATAGATAAGCAAAGGATTTGGGAGACATGAGATCCTCTTATGTTCAAGGCAGATGCCTCCTTGTCCCCCAGGAGGAAATTAACACTGAGTGATTAAAAATGAACGTCGGGATTTTACAACATCTTACTACGCTGATGTACAGTGACTGTGAAGGGGTATGTGGGGGGACTTGGTGAAGGGGGAGCCTAGTAAACATAATGTCCTTCATGTAACTGTACATTAATGATACCAGAAAAAAAAAATGAACATTGGGCTCAAGCTTTTAGTGTCTATTCCCTAGGATGGCAGTCCATCAAAGGGGAGGGGACAGGATGCTTTGTTCTATCCCCAGCTCAACCTCAGATTAGGGAAGAGGCTCTCTTTTCCCCTGTGTCTCTATTCTTGTGGTGCAGATTTGGGAGGAGGGGTAGAAGATGGAAAAGGGGTATTTTAGAGCCTCTTCCATAACCAGCTTTAGTAAATTTATTAATTTTTAAACTTTGAATCTCTTCTTCTTGTTAATGCAAAGTTCCACCTGTGATGTGGAGGCAAACCTTAGATGTATATTTGAATAACCTGGGGAGCTTTAAAAAATTCTATGGCCTGGATCCCATTCTTAGAGATTCTGATTGGTCTTGGTGGGGGAGCATTGGCATGGGGTTTCTTTAAGCTCCCCAGGTAATTCTAATGTGCAGCCAATGTTTAGAACCACAGCATACAAATTACCTGAAGGGCTTATTAAAACACAGATTGCTGGGCCCCATCCTCTGAGTTTCTGAGTCAGTAGATCTGGCAGAGAGATCAAGAATTTACATGTCTAACAAGTTCCAGACGATGTTGATCTGCTGGACCAGGGACCACACTGAGAATCACTGTTTCAGGGAGACTTTTAAGGTGAAGGCAACTGTTAATAATAACTACCACTGCCATTTTCAAGTACTTACTATATGTCAGGAACCTTGGTGTCAAGAATTTCACATGCTATAGTCACTGATTCCTATGCTAATCATATTCCACATAAACTAATTTTTCAGGTAAATTATATACTGTTTTGGTAATGCTACAGTTATTCACTACATGCTTAGTCATATCTAAGTTTGACTTAGTTTGACAACTAGATTTGACCCCCTAGCTAAAACCTACACCTTCTGAAAATAAAGCTAAGGTTTTTTTCATTCTTCTTTTGGACTTTCTTTCCCCACTCTATGGTTTCACACGGTGCTAAACACATAGGAATAGCAATGATCTGCTGAGCATCTACTATGTACCAAAGCACTACTAGGTACTTTGAATTTTTTAAGTTCTACTCCCTAACAACCACATGAGGATGGTGCCGTAATTATCTCCATCTGACAGGTGATGTAACTAAGTTCAGAGAGGTTAATTTACTATTTCCAAATCACCAGGAGGTGCCAGTTCTGGGATCTGAATCCCCATTTGTCTAACTCCACAGCCTTGTTCTTATCCTGTTATTCTGGCTTCTTAACTGAATCACTCTGGCCACCTAATTAAATCCCTAAGCAGTCCTTGCTTCTTTTCCATTGGTCCCTGATAATGCCTGGAGCAGAGAAGGAGTGGGGATCTTGATAATTTTGGGGATACTGACCAGAATGAAGGGCTCAAGGGGCCTAAAGGAGGCCCATCAGCCCTTGCAGCTTTTATCTCCCCAGTCCACACTACCTGGCAAGTAGTTGACACACAGTAAATATTTATTTATTAGAAGGGCACTGATTAAATCTTATAATACTTGGTTGTATGCTGTTTTGTATTCACATCCTCTATTCCTTCTTCTGTGTAAATTGTACCTCCTCAAAAGACTAGAGCACAACAAAAGGTTAGCAAGCTGTTATCAGCAATACATAGAAAGGATTGTGCGTGAAGTGGACTTTGTCCCAGGACTGCAAGGTTGGTTTAACATATAAAGTTAATCAATAAAATAAAGGACAAAAACCACACTATCATCTCAATAGATACAGAGAAGCATTTGACAAAATACAACACATCTTCATAATAAAAACACTCAAAAAACCAGGAATAGAAGGGAACTTCCTCCGTGACAAAGGGCATCTACAAAAACCCCACAACTAACATCATACTTAATAGTGAAAGACTGAAAACTTTTTCCCTGAGATCAGGAATAAGACAAGAATGTTCACTCTTGTCACTTCTGTGCAGCATTGCACTGGAGGCTTTAGCCAGGAAAGTTAGGCAAGAAAAAGAAATAAAAGGCATACAGATCAGAAAGGAAGAAATAAGACTATCTCTAGTCACAGGTGATATGATCTTGTATATAGAAAAGTCTAAGGAATCCTCAAAAAAGGGGAAAACTAGTATTAGATTAATAATTGACTTAAGCAAGATTATGGAATATGAGATCAATATACAAAAATTAATTGTATTTCAATACACTAGCAGTGAATAATCTGAAAATAAAATTAAGAAAACAATCACATTTGCAGTAGCACCAGAAAAGATAAAATACTTAGGAATAATTCTTCAAAAGATGTGTTAGATGTGCTCACTGAAAACTATAAGACATTGTTGAAAGAAATTTAAAAATATTTAAATACATGGAAAGACATCACAGGTTCATGATTTGAGAGACTTAATATTGTTAAGATGGCAATATTCCCTAACTGATCTATGGGTTCAATGCAATCTCAATCAAAATCCCAGCTGGCTCTTTTGCAGATATTGACAAGTGGATTCATGAGGGAATGCAAGGGGATCAAAAATATCCTAATGATCTTGAAAAACAAGAGCAAAGTTGGAGGACTCACAGTTTTCAATTTCAAAAGTTACTACACAGTTATAGTAATCAAGACAGTGTGGTACTGGCATAAAGGATAGACATATAGATGAAAGGAATAGAACTGAGAGTCCAGAAGTAAACCCTTACATATATGGCCAATTAATTTTCAACAAGGCTGCCAAGACCATTTAATTAGGGAAAAAATAGTCTTTTCAACAATTTGTACTGGGAGCACTGGATATCAACACACAAAAGAATGACTTGAATCATTTCTTTATACCAGACTCAAAAACTAGCTAAAAGTGGAGCATAAGCCTAAATATAAGGGTTAAGACTGTAGAACTCTGAGACAAAAACATATGAATAAATCTTCATGACCTTGGGTTAGGTAATGGTTTCTTAGATATGAAACCAAAAGTGAAAGTGACATAAGAACAAATAGACAAACTGAACTACATCAAAATCAAAAACTTCTGTGCTGCAAATTAATGACCTCATCATGACAAGCAAAAAGACAACTAATAGGAGAAAACATTTGCAAATCATATATCTGATAAAGGATTATATCCGAAATACATTTAAAAATTCTTACAACTCAATAATAAAAAGACATATAACTCAATGTTAAAATAGGCAAAGGATTTGGATAGGCATTTCTCCAAAGAAGATTTACAAATAGCCAATAAGCCCACAAAAAGATACTTAACAATATTAGTCATTAGGTAATGCAAATAAAACACACAATGATTCCTCAGAAGATTAAACAATGCATTATCACTTGATCCAGGAATTCCACTCCTGGTGTGTATTCAAAAGACTGGAAAACAGGTATTGAAACAAAAATTTATACATGAATGTTCATGGAAGCACTATTCACAACATCTGAAAGGTAGAAACAACTCACATGTCCATCAACTGATGAACAGGTAAACAAAATGTGGTATATCCATACGATGGCATATTATTCAGCCATAAAAAGGAATATTGACACACATGACCACATGGATGAATCTTGAAAACATTAAGTGAATGAAATTACAAAGGACAACACAGAATATGCTTCCATTTATACAAAATGTCCAGAATAGGCAAATAAGAAGTAGCTTAGTGGTGATCGACTCTGGGGAAGGGCTGAGGGAAATCAAGAGTGATAGCTAATGGGTATGGGGGGTTTCTTTTGGGGGTGATGAAATGTTTTAATATCATGATGATAGTCACAAAACTCTGAAAATATATTTTAAAACCATTAGATGGTATATGTTAAATGGGTGAATTTTATGGTGGGTGAATTATATCTCAATAAATAATACTATAAGAGCAGGCAGTGGGAAGGCAAGCAGGAGATGTGTCTTATACCTTATGGCTTCCCTAATACTCCTAACATGGTTTGGGACACACAATATGTGCTCAATAAATAGTTAATGAAAAGGAAATAGTTTCAGAGATGTAATAATGATTTCAGTTAAACCTATTGGGGATTTGTAGAAATAGGAAGAGGTCCCCATTGCCAAAGAACCAAAAAATACCAAATCAAACAAGGTCCCCAAAGCAAAATACTAAATATGTTTTAAAAATCACATTTCAAAGATGATGATACAAACTTTCACTACCAAAGAAATGGAATAGAGAAAGAAACTCTCTGCCTACAGGAAACATTTGAGCAATAAACATTTAAGCAAAAACTTCCTTCCTGCAGACAAGGAAGCTGGTAAGCTCCAGGAATACTTTCCAGATAAATATATTTTAAAGTGAAAGCTACATCAAGATTCTCTTTGTTTCCTCCTCTCTGAGAGCTTACCTGGTCCAAAGGCACAGTGAAGTACTCTATGACCCCGTCTCAGAGTTGATGCAAGCTTGGGAAGGGTTTCTCTCTAAGGTCAGTGAGAATTTGTGCCAGGGGCTTCTATAAAAGTCAGTTTTGTATATTTTAAATCCTTACTGTGAGCGAGGTCAGGATTAAAGAAACAATTCTATTTTAAAGCATCTGGAAATTGTTGATATTTTTCTCCAGTTGTGAAATTCAGGATGGATCCTGATTATTTAGTTTCTTCATCACTTTACATAGCCTCAGATGATGCTTAGGAATTCATGAAACCTGGAATAGGCTCCAGTACCTGGTCTGATTTGGGGGAAGAGCTCAGAGTCCCTAGGTCTCCCTTCATTTCTAAGGGAATATTACATCTAGAACAGGTTTAATGACCCCAAAGCCTTAGGAGAGCATGTAAAATAGCCCTATCATTACCCAGTTTCGCATTGCAGTTTGGCTTTTTTTTTTAACACAGTAAACCAGTATTGATTATTTAAGTCAGGGCTGGTCCTAAAAGAACAACTTGCTATTTATTCAAATCACTGATTCAGGTGCCCTATCCCTTGCAGAGTCAGGTTTGTGGTGCAAAGAGCATCTGAGAGATGGGAGAGACCCACATAGTGGGCACTGGTTTGACATAGCTCTCTGGGTGAAGAGAGCAATAACCCCACTCATAGAGCCATTTCAAATGTCACTCAGACTTAAGAACCATTTTCAAATGGGATGATAACATTAAAAGAAGCAGCCTTTCACAGATAGTGACTGCAATGGGGTGTGAAGGGGACTTGATAATATAGGTGAGTGTAGTAACCACAATGCTTTTCATGTGAAACCTTAATTAGAAAAAAAAAAAAAGAAGCAGCCTTTCCACACAGGATAAGTTCCACCAAAACATCGAATTTTTTATGAGCCCATAGAGGGCTGACTGTTGCTGTGGGCCAAGGTGAGTCCAGAGAGAGGTGGCAAGTGCAGGAGGAAACCAGGGTAGAAGGAGGGATTAGGGAGATAAAGTAAGAGTGCTTCATGAGGGAGAGAGAGAAGGAAGGGAGGGAGGGAAAGGAAGTTCAGGATGGACAGAAGAGGAACTATAGAGGGGAAAATCTGTCCTCAGTTCCAGAAGATTCCATGGCAATGTTGGGTGGGGGTTAAGCAAGGTCCCGTGCAATGTATCTGTCAATTGAATGGGCCCAAGACACCTCACCAGAGACATCATGGCTATGTTGGCCGCCTCTTCAGCACCTGCCCCTCAGTGGCCATCTGGCTGCTGGGCATGGCCCAGACATGTGGGTACTCATCCTTGAGAGGCAGGGCATGGGAATGGTGGCTACCTGGGACTTGTCTCCTGCATCCAAGAGGACTTTTTCTCTGAGCTTACAGGATCTCTTATTGGTCCTTGGTTGGAAAAGCTCCTGCAGCCTGACCTCCCCTCTCCCACCTGATAGTGTTCAGAAAAGGGAGTGGGGTACTCGTTGGTCCCATACAAATCCCATCTAAGCAACAGTCCATAGTCCCTTGTCCATCACACACACGTTTGCCTAAACCCACAGGGCCAGGGCAGGGGTAGATAAGGCAGTGTGCTCAATGCAGGCAAGCGTAGAAGTAGGAAATGAAAACATACCCCAGAGCCGATGCTGGGCCGCTCGGCCGCTTCCTGCGGGTGATGCAATCGCCTCTGCCGCAGGTGGTGGTGGCAGTGGGAGTGTTTGCAACTGAGAGAGTCTGGAATTTACCTCTCGAGGCTGCCTCAGGCTTGGCCTTCCTGTTCTGGGGGCACCGAGGACAGGGTGTTATTGATGGGGGGGAGGGGAGTGAAATCCGTCTGTGGGAGGGACTGGGTTTGCCTGTAAGGCAGTAGATGTAGGGGATGTAAGCATGGGCTTTCGTCAGACAGATGTGGCCTCAAATCATGTTTCTGCTGCTCTTTGCCCATCTTCAGAGAAGTGATCTTATTTCCTTGAGTGTAAAAGGGCACTGGTGGTGACAGCTCCCTCTTGGGGTTGTTTAGGATTAAATGAGACACATTTTGTCATGTGTCTGGCATTCAGGAGGTGCTCAACAGGTGAGCGCTGTTTTGATGATAGCCCAGGGACCTCAGGCCAGATTGGGATAAGAGGCTGGTGTTGCCCCAAAGTCCTAAGCCCTGTGGAGCCAGCTTGTTTACTCAAGCCTGCCCCCTCTGAATCTGTAGGGGCAAGGACATAAATGTGAGTGTTGGAAGGTCACCTGTTAATGGCAGAGCTGGGAACAGAACCCAGATTTCCTGACATCTAATTCAGAACTCTTTCTACCTGACCTGATTATGAGTGGGCTTTGGGAACAGGGAAGAAGCGCTGCATCAGACATACCCAGGATGCCTCTGTGACAAGAAAGCAAGACCCCCGCAGGGAGTCTCAGCCTCCCTTAGCTCATCCAGCTTCAGCCTTTCCTACCATAGCCTCCTCCTGTCCCCAGTTTCTCTTTCAGTTTGTGTGTAGGTGTGCATATAAGGCTTCATGTTCAGGAAGAAAGGATATGGATATGCTCAAGGGTCCCCCCCAGGGATTGCACCTGTACCTCCAGCCCCTGACATGGGGCCTAGCATATGGCAGGTGCCCCGTAAATGCTTGATGAACTCACACCTCAGTGACTGAGCCCCTCTCGTTGCCAGATAGTGACCTTCTTACAGTCCAGGACAGTGGGGGCTGAAAGGTTGGTTGAGAAACAGCTGATTCAGCTCATCTTCTTGGCCCAGATCCTCTTGAGCACCAACTTCAAAACCTGGGAGCCTCTAGACCCAGAAGGGACTGGTTCCCAGCTCTTCCAGGTGGCAGGTTTCCTTGATAGCAATTGATCATTCTGTGTCCTTAGCTGTCAGCTCCTCAGAGTTCCCTGCCAACCTCAAGGAGAAGTATGTACTGACATAGTGATGTACTTTTGCCCAGGAGAGAGGCTGCATTCTGGGGGAAGCAGAGTAAGAGTATTTTGGTTGGGTTTCTTCATTCCTTGGCAGAATAAAGCTGACCTACTTTTCATGGGCTGGGCATGCTGAGCCCTGGGCTGGGCCAGAGGTGGGGGAGTGAGGAGCTGAGGACACTGCCCTGAGCGCCTGCTTGTAGTTTTTTCTGTAAATCTGTCCTGGCAGACTTAGGTCCAGAATGTGCCAAGCCTGGAGGAGGGTGGTTGGAGGTGCATGCAGTGATTTGAAAGCATCACCTTTGCCTTCCATGGGAAGGCTCTGCTGGTGAGAAGAAACTCAGGTTAAGGCCAGCCACTCCACGTGTCAAACATAGTGGAGACAGCACATTTATGGAAAATGCTCCACTGCAGGTTTTTTGCACTTGCCAACACAAAACTATTCATATTTTTAAAATGTGTATATGTATATTCATTCATTCACTCATTCAGCAAATATTTATTGTGTCCCCCAAATAAAGCTGAATATGTACTGAATGGCATAATTCATGGGAGCCTGAACTCCACCTTATTTTTTAGGTTCCATTGGACTTCAGCATGGCAACCTCCATCTTTGCATTTCCCTTCACATCCAGGTCTCTGAATTCCAAACACTGGTATCTGCTTTTTCTGTCAAAACCCCACCGAACCACTGATTGGCAAGCAGTGAACTCAATGACTGGGAAATCAAGTCTCTTCACTTGCTTACTCAATTAGCAGAAGCCAGTCTGTCCGTCCTGGTATATTCTGTCTCTCCATCTCTCTCTCTCTCTCTCTGCAACTCAGAAGAAAGGGACTGTTCCTTTGCAGACAGATGGAATGGTGCTCTGAGAGATAAATTCACTCTCTTAGAGCAAGTCCACTGAGGGAAGGGCACCCAAACCTTCCAGGTTCCTGGTCTTTCTTATGTACATGATCCCTCATGGAAGGAGTTAAGAAGTAAGGGGGTCAAGCACTATGGGCATTCCCACCAAAACCCCCACCCATAAATCAGTTTCCAATCTAACCGCTCCCTGGGGGTTGAGTTACAAACCTCAGTAACCCCAGGGCGGCCTGCCTGGTAATTCCTATTATTCAGCTGTCAGCTGGTTTTTAAAAACCTCCCTTCCCAGTGATCCAGTTACTGGAGTTTTAGAGCCCATTCCTTGTCTCAGAGAGAAATCCTATAGCCAGGTAAAACAATGGAGAGGGCTCCTGCACACTTTCTATAGGGAGCTGGGTTTTCTCTTCTGTTGAAAGCAGCCTCCCCTTAACTCTTTGCATCCCTCCCAGATTGTTGGGGAAGGTCTGTCTCCCTCTCAGGCCTCTGCCCTGATGCCTTTCAGAGCAACCCTGCCTTTCTCTGGGGACCCTCCTTCTGGAGACAGCATCAGTCAGCAAAGGGAAAAACAAGTTGGGGTAAGTTGTGGGAAGAGAAAGAGAGGAAATTCTTTAAAAAAGGCTTGTTGTGGCTGCAATGTACATTTGCTCTGAGTCCTGTCAAAAGCCCAGGGTTCATCTGTTACTAGGGTGCTGCTGGTGGTCAGAGGACTCAGAGCCCAGAACTCTAGCCCAGCAGGTCCTGACACTGTTGAGACTGCTGTGTGCTGGAAGGGAGAAAGAAAGGGCACAAGAGGGAGGGGTCTGCTTTGACAGTGATGAGAGTGGGGAGTGAGGCTCCTGACCTCCCTGACCCCTTTATCCCTGACAGTCTTTTCTGGTCCTTCCAGCTCAGAAGGCTGGGCCCCTGCTGCTTGACCTTAGAGGCTAAAAGCACAGGAGGCCAAGCTACTGGGAGCTCTGTCCTTCAGAACCAGCCTGAGGGAGCAGGATGGGAAGGCCTGGGAGAGAAGTCCCAGAAGAAATGTCACTAAGAGTGTGACCCACCATCTTGCAAACTGTCCAGCCCCACTAAGACGATCTCTTCTGCTCTCCAGCCCCATTCTCCTACAATGGTGATTTTAACCTTTTATAGGGTCACAGATCCTGTTGGGAAACTGTTGTAAGCTATGCAGCCACCCCCTAAATGTTTGTGTGAACTCAAGCACTATGTAGCCAGTTTCAGGGGTTCATACACCCTAAAGCTGAAGAGACCCTGGGGGGCTCTGGTGGGTACATGGATCCCAGGTACCAGCTTCCTTGCTTTGTAGACCCGCCTTTCAGGGCTGTGATGCATCAGGCAGTTTCAGCAGTTTGGGTAGGTCAGAAGAAACAGGATGACCCCTGCACCCCAGGGACCATGGGGCTCCAGAGGATAGATTCAGAACTGAGTCGTTTTCCAGTTCCCCACTCTTGACCCTAAGTAACACTCTTGGTCATCACTGGCCAGCATGAACCACTGGCCCAGGAGGAAAGCCATGAAGAAGAGAAGGATAGAAAGAAGGAGGAGAAGGAGGTGTGTGCATGGTGAGCATGGTCAGGGCTCCTCAGTTCCCTGGCCTGAGGCTGGGCTTGGTCTCCGCATCTCATGTGGCATGAGTGCGAGGTCACCCCGACCAGCTCTCACACTCCCTCCTGGCCAAGTCTCCCAGAAAAATAAAATACCTCCTTTGGCTCCAGCCCATCTTTGTGGTTATCTGTCAGCTCCTGAGGGGATTGTCTGCAGGCCAACTTTGACTCTCCCCTTTCCTTTTTCCCTCTTCTCTGTCCTTCAGGGACAGTACTTTCCTACTCTAGCAGCTACAGCCCTCAATATGCCTGGTTTGCTCTCTTTCAAGTACTTTTTTTTGGGAGCTAGGAAAAGGATGAATGGGCAGGAAAAATATATAAAGAGATCTCAGGCTCCTCTGGGCTAAGGGCCCTAGTTCCACTTAACCTAAATCTGTCTGAGTTTACCACCCAGAGAGAGCAGCTTGGTGATTAGCCAGTCCCCACTGCTCCTGGGGTCAGGGCCCAGCAATGATCACCTCATCTTTGCAGGGACTGGTTCCCTCTTACAGATTTCTGGGTCAAGTCACTCATCTATAAAATCTTTACTGGCACCCCTTTGCCTCCAGAATAAAGTACAGATTCCCCAGCCTGACATTCCAGGGACACCTCTGTATCTGACCTGTATCTACCTGTCCATGCCCATCTTTCCTAAATCCCAGTGTACACTCAATGATCCTACCTTCCAGTTCAGTACTTTGTCCTGCTGCCACAAGGCCCGAATTGTTTTATCTGGTTTTCCTTCTTGAAAAAATTTCCCATCCTTTAAAGCCCAACTCAAAAGCCATGTCCCTGAAGTCGTACTGTCTTTGCATTCTGAATTTTTCTGCACTTCCCAGAAGTCATTATTCCTAAAATTAACGCATTCCATGCTGCTTTCCTTTATTTTTAGGTCCTCCTCTCCAAGTAGATTGGAAGCTCTCAGAGGGCAGGCACCAGGATTTTTTTTGGTGTTGTTGTTCCTAGCTCGGTGCCCGCACTCAAACGCAGGTGCTCAATAAATGTTTGTGAACTAGCTCATGGACTCCGTTACCGACAGCGCGAGTTCTGCAGGCAGCGTTGCTCTCCTGGCAGCGCCTGCACTATCTCTGGATGGTGCCCATAAACAGGATGTCAGCTGCCCAAGCAGCTCCTGCATTCTTGATCTCTCCTCTCCTCAAGCTCGATGGTATTTTCCAAGTGTCCACACCCAGTCAAAAAGAGGACATGAGTGTCCCTCTGGATGTGTTTGATCTGAATGTCACTCATCAACGGCGCCAGGCACACGTATTCTCATTTTTCCTACAGATTTGTGGCTGGAGTTTTCTTCTGACCCGCTCGGCAGGCGGGAGGGTGCTTTGCCACCAGGTCGGGATCCACGGGGACCCGTATCTTGCACCCACAAGACGCAGCCAATGTCTGAAAATTTCCCGCCTCACCTTCCCCTCCTTTTCTGGACGCGGTGTAATTATTCAGCCCGTTCCCGAGAAAGAGAAGACAAAAGTCAGTTTGACGCCCCCTCTCTCGCTGCGAGGCGAGAGGAGTCAGGGACTCTCTGGCGCTTCCAGAGCCTGCGTTAGGAACGGAATCTGTGCGGGCGACGGTGCTCCAAATGCGTTTCTGGCGGGAGTAGGAACTTTGCTCGGCCCCTTGCAATGTTTCCAAGGGAAGGTTCGTACATTCGTGACAGTCCCTGGCAGCCGCCCAGCCCGGGACTTGGGGTTCCACTCACCATTGGCCAGCCGACAGCGTGACGCTCAGGAGGCGGGGCTTCATCAGCTGTTTGCGGGATGCCCCGAGCGGGCGTATTTTGGAAACAATACCGCGCGGTGCTGAGTGGCCTCCTCCTGCGCCCGCCCGCCAGCTGCAGCCGCCGCCCCTGCCTGCGCCTCCCGCCTCCCGCTGCGGCCCGGTGAGCGCCCGTGCAGCTGGGGGCCGGGCGGAGTTGGATCGCACCTCCTCGGGAAAGTGGGGAGTGGAGTCGCTCTGAGCGTGGGGGCCCGAGAAGGGTTGGGCTGCAGGCGTTTGGGGTGACCATTGAAGGACTGAGGCGCTGGGGTGAGGGAACGGCGTGCAGAACCCACATCTAGGTGCGCTGCTCCACGAGGGAAGTTGGGTGTAGTAGCATCTGAGACGCCAAGGAGTTGGGTCCAGGTGGGCAGGGGAACCTACGGTGCACTGCTGAGTAGACCTGGGCGCCCTAAAACGGCCTGGCCTCTGTGTCTGACTTTGGGGTAGGGTAGGGAGTCGTAGGGCGTCCTGACTTCCTGCGGAGTCTAAAGGCTCCTCTCCTTAACAGCTGGGCTTTCCCCCTCCTTCCCAATTGAGTCTGGGCGACAAGCCCCCGAGTGCTGGTCACGCTGGACCCTGGCGCGGAGCCCTGGCATCACGACTCGGAGGCTGAGACTCTCTCCTGGAGTCACCCAGGTCGGCTGTGTGTTGTGTGAGTGCGTGAGTGTGTGTGTATGTGTGCTTTCCCAAATTTTAGCCCCTGTTTAGGTTCAGAGCATCTGGCCTCTCTTAGGAGGAGGAGTCGAAGTTCAGCATCCCTGTGTAGAGAGCCCTTAGGGTCTGGGCTCGCCCCAGCGGTCTTTAATTCTCCTCGCTAGGAATAAAGCCTTCCCTGGCAGTGCTCTCAGCAAGTGCCCCCTCCTTCCAGTCTGGACATCACCTTAGCAGCTCGTGGGATGGGGAGAAGAGGATCTCTTTACTGTATTCCAGTTTACACTTGACTTTGCCCAGCAACTTTCCCGAGGCTCCCGCCTATAGAAGAGCCACCTGCAGTTCCTGTGGAGAGAGGTTAGGGTGTCCCCCCCACCCAGCCCCCACCAGCCCGGCTTGCAGAGCCACACCCTCTGGCTGCATCTTCCCCACAGTCCAGTCCAGGCAAGGGCTGAACTTTGGGGCTTTGCTGGGAGGGGAATGGGGAGGTGACAGGCTTCAAAGGAAAAACCAAGACAATGACTCCTGCTTGTGATTGGCTTTGGAGGACCTAAAGGTTGGGATTGCCTGCTTGCAGAGAAAGGTTGAAGGGCAGGAGGGGAGCCCCCTGCTAAGTGACTGGCAGGACAGCCAGCGCTTGGTCCTTTATCAGCGCCAAACTTTGTTTTCTGGTGCTGATAAGCTGGAGTTCTCTCCCTCTCCCCACTTTGGGAAACACTATCCAAAGAACACCATTGCCTGTTTTGCCATTCTAGGGGCAACTCACTCTCTGGGAAAGAGGGCAGATAGGATCATAGTTAGCTAGCTCAAGAACTGGTTGGAGGGAGGGTTGAAGCAAGCACCTCAGAGAGAGCTTGCATTTGGAAAAGCCAGGATTTCTGAATTTAACTGAGATTTCTTTAAGTACATTACCAACCCACAGACCATTTGGCTTGTTCTTCAAAGGCAAGAGACTGGGAGACAGAATTCCCAGGGGATCTCTAATTAAGTCTGTCAGTGATGAACATTGTCTCTGTATTCCTACCCATTCATGTGGCTGCTGCTTCTGGCTGCCCCAAGGGCACTAAGGGTTCCTAGTGTGTATCTAGGGGACTGGGTTGGGAGCTCCGGATGCTGGATGGCTCCCAGTTCAGACTTCCTAGAGCCATCAGGTGGAGCAAGAGGAACTTCTTTATCACCAAGGAACTCATATCAACAACCTAAGTACTATAGGCAGTAAGTGAGGTCACAGACAGAGGCCTGAATTTCACTTCCTTCTGTGAGGCAGGTTATACCAATCTCAGGTTTGGCGCTGGCAGGAATGGTAGGCTGTGGGGAGAGATTTGAAGTCATGGAAACTAGCGAGTAGACTGAACTGGGGCAGGCTGGCCACTCTGCTGGATGCTGGATCTACCCTCTAGGCCAAGCTGTGGGGGACACCCAGCTCTGCTCTGCTGAGAGGGCAACTGCAGTGACTAACTTGGGTCTTTCTCCTCTCTCCCTTCCAAAACACACTCTTAACACACCAGGGAGCCTGTTTGTTGTGTTGAGCAAGCAGGGGGTGGAGACTAGAGTCGATGGGCAGCTAGGCGGGGCTTAGCAGGTTTGGAGGGAACCTGGCTGCCCTAGGAAGGCTGCCTTTTGTTCGTGCTGCTGAGCTGGGACTAAGACTTGGTGGCTACTCCCCAGGACAGTGAATGAGTGAGTGTGTGTGTTGTGAGCATTGTGTCTATAGCCAGTCACAGCATCCTTCTGCCCTCCCACAGCCACTCACAGAGGAGTCTTGTTAACATTGCCCCAGGTACCCTGTGAGCTTGTAGCAGCTGATCATACCCTTGCTATTGCCCAGAGTCAATAGCAGTCAAACTTCATGACCCTGACCAGCCTGAGTCAGAAGAAGAGGCCAAGGGGAGGGTGGCTCTGGGCAGACCCAGGGAAGAGGTGTAGGGAGTCCCAGAACAGCAAGGCAGTCCACATTTGGGTGTGGGTGTTATCCTTGGCAGTGCTTTATCACCAGTACCTGGCCTGATTTCCCTGGATAAGAAGGGAAAGCAGGGAAGAAGGAAGGGGAGGGGGAGTCCTCCAGGTTTGGCGTGGGTGGGGGCAGCATCCTGGATGCCTGCATTGCACCCTGACAGGGGAGATGGAGCCGCCCCAGTGTGTGGAGGAGCTGGAGGATGATGTGTTCCAGCCAGAGGATGGGGAGCCAGAGGCCCAGCCAGGGCGCTTGCTCTCTGCTGACCTGTTTGCCCAGAGCCAGCTGGACTGTCCCCTCAGCCGTCTGCAGCTCTTCCCCCTCACCCACTGCTGTGGCCCTGGGCTTCGACCCGCCAGCCAGGAAGACAAAGCCACCCAGACCCTCAGTCCAGCCTCCCCAAGCCAGGGTGTCATGCTGCCTTGTGGGGTGACCGAGGAACCCCAGCGACTCTTTTATGGTGAGTGCTTTCAGCCTCAGGACTCCTCCTATAGAGACTGGGGGAAAAGAGGGGACTTTCCCTCCCCAAACCTGCCCGTTGCCGTTTCCTTCCCCAAACTGAACAGCAGAGGCTACTGATTCCTTAGCTGTCACCCTTCTGCCTCTTGGCCTGTTGTTGCTCCTCACCTGTGTTCCTCAGGCCCCAAGAAGGGCAAATTACCATGCTACTATTTCTGCTTTTCTGTCCCTTTCTGGAGGGACCCTGGGTCCACAGTGTCTCCTTGGGTTGTAAAGAGGGTATCTGGGCCTCAGCTTTTACATCCTGTGGCCTGTGGAGTGCCAGTCTTTTGTGACCTGGTGATGTACTTTCCTTAAAGTGGCTAATGTTGCCCTGGAGAAGGTTGAGGGATCTGTGACTTGATGTTGACAGTGAAGGGAAAAACACAGTCCATTCTAGAAGGGAAGGTTTCTGAAGGCAGAGGTGTCACTTGGGACTTTCTGTGCTTGGAAGCGGAACTGGAGAAAGAGGTTGGGCCTACCTGGGCTCAATGCCAGCAGAGGGGCTGTTACCAAGGCTCAATCAGACAAGACCCCTTCATTTGTGGGCTTATGAATTTTGTTTTATGAGCATGCCCTCCTCTGAGATTCAGTCTGTTTTCTTCTTTTAGCACACTAGCTTATGGAGGGAAGGGAAAGGCTCAGAGGCTATCTTGCTGTGTCTGATGGAGCAGATTGAGGAGACACTGCAGTTATTCCCCCAGAGAGAGCGCCCCATGGGGCAATTCCAGCACAGCAGCTTTGGAGGGAGTCTGAGAAGGTGGAAAAGGCTGGCAGGCAGGGAAAAGGGAAAGGAGGGAGGAGGCGGGTGGGCGCCCCTAGCGGCAGCTCAGTGCCCAGCACTTGCTAAGTGTGGAGCGCTGGTCTTGAGGTCTTGCCGGGCGGGCTGCCTCCAGAGAGGACCTTGGCTATTCTGTGGGCCTGAGGCGTGTTCTCCCTAGTTTTGGTGCCACTGCCCAGAGTGTCAGGACCTGAGAATGGCCTTCCTCTACTGTACTTAAAAAGGGACGACCCTTTCTTGGTTTTCTCTTTCTTGGTCCCTTGCTTATTCTACCCAGGAAGTCTGGTGAGCTGCTTCCAGTGCTTCTCCAGAGGAGAGCTTCAACCTGCTACTACATGAATCATAAACTGTGATCAAAGATAGTTTGGTGAGGACAGAAGGTTGTCAGGTTCACCCACACAAGTACCTTTTGCCATGGACTGCTGGTGAATGGAGAACTGGAGGGAAGGCTGGGACCATTTCCTTCTGTTCTCCCAGCATAAACTTTTATACACTTGGGCAGCAGGCAAGTCAGGCTATCCAGATTTGGCAGAATGCCCTGATAAAGGCCTCAGCCCCAGGTCTTGGCATGGGCAGAACTGGAGAGCTGGAGAGAATGTTGAGATGTGAGCCCTCTGTCTCTGCAGGCAATGCTGGCTACCGGCTCCCTCTCCCTGCGGGTTTCCCTGCAGGCTTGCCCTTCGGTGAGCAGTCCCCCGAAGGACAGTGGCAGCATCGAGCAGAGGTACAGATTGCCCGAAAACTTCAGTGCATTGCAGACCAGTTCCATCGGCTTCATATGCAGCAGGTAGGCATGGGGGCTTATTGGTGGTGGGGGGGAAGGGGAGATCTAAGGGAAAGATTTTCAGGGTGCTGCAGTGAAACTGGACAGTTGGGGGTGCCCAGCAGAGGTGCAGTGGAAACTGGCAACTGGGTAAGGCCAGGGATGGGTCTGAATGGGGGAAAGTGGTGGAACCTGTTGTAACCTGACTCTTCCCAGCTGGGGAGGCTGCTCTTCATTGTCTCTGTCTGGGAACTGGGGCTTAGGACTCTGGAGAGTGTACCTCAGAGTCTCTCCAGGCAGGAGGCTGGGGTGCTGGGCCGGCAGCCTGGCCCCAGCCCCACCAGGGCAGAGGATTGCATGTCAGTTGAGCATGTGGCAGAGTCCATCAACAAAGGCGGCGGCTGGCAGGCTCGTGCTTGAGGAACCCTTCAGCAGCACGGGCTGGAGACTGCCCTGTTCTGTAGTGCTGTCTGGGCCAGCCCCCATGCACTTAACCCTTCCTCTCCGGGAGGGATTTCTGGGTGGCTGCCAAGGCAGGGTGAGGAGCCCAAGGTTGGATCTGTGCTAATACAATCACCGCTGAAGCAAAGGCATGCCACCTGGAAATGAACATATTTCCTACATCTGGGACAGTGTCCCTGGCCTGGTAGGCTGTGTGTGTGTGTCTGTCGTCTACCTGGAAATCAACAGAATGAATACTTTAGCACCATTGGGCTGACCCTGAGGTTAAATGGGTAACTTCAGATGACCAGAGGAGAGTTACTGGCTATATAGTAGGTTTGATTGAAGGGTCAAACCTAACTGCCAGCAGCAAGGGAAAGAAATTGGCTTTGGGTCTCCTGAGAACAGGCCATCAGGGGTTAGATATGTATGGTTAATGCCTTCTGCCAAGGAGTATGAGAGAAATTTGGGATTAGTCCTGGTCCTGGTATGCTCTCCCGGTTTCTTAGTGATCAGGAAGGAGGGGTGGCCCTCTGGCACCAAGCCCCAGTCCCTAGTCCCTCCTTTGATTGTTCTGTGGAAACTTGGCTTAGGGTTTCCTCTTCAATCCATGTACTGACTTGCTCTAATTCTTGATTTCCATCTCTTGGCCTCCTTCCTGCCCATTCATTCTACTCTGGTTGTAGAGCCTACAGCTGAGCCCAGTTCACAGCTTCCAGTCCTGGTGCTGGAGTTGATGGAGGAGACAATGGCTATGGGTCTTCCAGGCTCATCTACAGGATTGTCTGCAGACAGAATGCAGATTTCTTCATTCCCAATAGACCTGATTGCTCTCAACAGTTGTTTCCCAGAGTAGTCCCCACCCATTGGTGAACCCCAGTAGGTTTCCGAGCAGGCTGGAGGACAGAGCTGGAGTAGAGCCCAGGGCCTTTTCTTCCTGACTCAGTGCTTGGCCCTTCCCCCAAGGTTTGACCCTGCTTTTTGCTTCTTAGCCTCATTTCCCCCAGTCCAAGGGTGCCTCTTTGAGGGCGCTGTTCAGCTCTCGACAGGGTGCTATCCTCTCAGCCAGAGCCAACTGCCCCAGCCTGGAGGAGGGAGGGGAAGGGCAGCAGAGTCAGAGGAGGGCTGTAGGAGAGTCTCCTCTGTGCTGCCCCTCACCCCTCTGGCTCCCAAGTTCCCTCTGCCCTTTGCCCTTCTGCCAGCCACCTACTTCTCCTACCCTGTGGTGGTAGGAGGCTGGCCAATGAAGTCCAGAGCTAGTTTTCTAAAATTTTCCATTACAAAGAACCAGACTTTTTGTCCATGGAGTCCTCTTGCTCTTCATCCCCTCCTCCCCACTGTGTCTGCTCACAAACCTTCCCCAGAAGCTCATCCCTTGGGAAGGGCTAGGATGATGGCTACAGGCAGAGTTTGAGCACTGGCATGTATAAGACCTTTTAGCAGCTAGTTTAAGAAGTGGATCATTTTCTGAACTTGGTTAATATTTAAACTATAGTCTAATATTTCATATCTAGAAAGTGCTGTTGCCACACCAACATTCTTATCCTTTATCTTCTGTCCCTATTCCCTTCCTTCATCTTTGCAGGCAGGGAAACTGAGGCACTAGTAAGAAACTGACTTAGGATTAGATCTCTAGGCTTTGAGTACAAAGTTGGAAAGCCCAGGTTTGAACACCAGCTCTGCCACCTACTAGCCATTGGGAAGTCACAAGTGACTTGCTGAGTCTGTTTCCTCTTCTGTAAATTGGAGCTAATAGCACAGAATTGTATTGTGAAGATCAAGAGAGAAAATACCCTGTGAAAGTTCCAGATACATAGAGTATTCCTTTTTTTTTCTTTTTTCCCCCTTCACCAAGTACCCCCACCCCTCAACCCCATTACATAGAGTATTCTTTAATGCTTGTTTCCTTCTATCTGTTCATAATCCTCATCATCTTCACATTTGTTCTTGTCATTTCACAGTGCATTTTGCCCCTCACCTGTCAAGCTGCTCCCCCCTGAGCAGAGCTCCCCTCCACCTGCCCTGTCCAAAGAAATCTGTGTCCAGGCTGTGCAGCTGTGAGCCTTGGCCTTGGACATTTCTCTTTAGAGAATGATGGTCATGCCCCATCATTGTGGGCTGAGTTCAGAGAGCCGAGGATAACAACCCAAGAGGCAGTATGAAGTTGAGGGGGCCTGGCCATCTCCTTTCTCCTCAAGCTGGAACAGTCTCCCAGGGCCAGACAGTGGCCATTGGTCCCTGAGTCTTGTAGGGAGTGTAAGCACCTGCCTTTTGCCCCTGGCTTCGGACCTCAGTTGTTCTTTCTTTGTGTGAGGGAAACCTCACTAGGAGATGTGGAGCAGAGGAAGTGTAATTTGTGGTAGGTTGGCATTATGGCAAGTTAAGTGCATCAGCACAACCCCAGATTCAAAACGTTGCAAATTCTCTGGGTGTGCGTTTATGTTGGTCATTAGCACTCTCATTATATTCTCCAAGGAGCATGCAGAGTGAAGGTCTAGCCTGGTTACCTGAGTGGTCAGTTTAGGGTGGCTCCTCTGGACTGGCAGGCAAGGAATTGGAGGCAGCTCAGTATCATGTGCTCGCTGTCAGCTCTGGGTCTCCAAAGCAGCAAGAGGGTTGGAAGAAGAATGAGTGGAGGGAAAAGCCTTTCCAGCACCCCACTTTCTTTTGGCTGGGTCAGGAGTGCAAGTGTCCCCTCTTTGTTGCTCTGTGAGTTGGCTAGCTGCAGCAGGTGGCCTCCGGTGGTCTGCTGACTGTGGCCTACCTTGCCTCTGGCTCTTTAAGGGTACCCTGGTGTTTCCATGTCCATCTAGCTTCTGGAGCAAAGAGGTTCAGGTCTGCTGCTTCACTGGGCTCCTCTAGCCAGAAGGTGTAGTCTCAGCTTCTTGCCATTCCTCCCACCATGGTCTTCATCAGTATGCATCTAAGAATGGCCAGTAGCTGTTATCGCCTTCCCTTAGGAAAGTCTCCTATCCCAATGGCACATCTTGAAACTTGTGGAGATATTTCTGGGCAATGTTAAGAAGCCAAGAATTCTCCAAAAAAATTAGTTACTGTAGACTGTTGCATAAGTAAAGCTACAGGAAGATTGGAATTCTTTGTGTTGGGAATGGCTTTTTCATTTGGACCAGGAATGGCTCCATTCAGAGCAGTTGGATTTGGAATGCCCTGAATAGTAATAAGACTTTCTGGAAAATGAAATCTGAGAAAAATTTCAGCCACTCAGTTGAAACCATCTTTGGTTGCAATATCACAGAAAGAGTCCTGGATTTAGAGGCAGATCCAGGTTCTGATCCCAGCTCTGTCACTTATGAGTTCTGTGTTCATAGGAAAATCATTTAACTTCTCTGAGCCTCAATTTCTAATACTTACCTTGCAGAGTTGATGTAGAAGTCCTTTGGAAATTGTAATACATATAACTATTAAGGTATGGACTGTGTAATACTTTTGGAAATGTGTTAAAAGATGATTTTAGGATTTTGCTTGGACCTGCCTTTGTTGGAAGTTGTACCAAAGGTGGTGTTTGCATGGTTTATTAACCAGCAGCTTTTCTTCCAGCAGCCAGGATCCTTTGTTCATGGAACCCCTGACTGCTTCCTGACCCTTTGGGATGCTTTCCTTGCTGGCAAGTGGTTTTCTGGAACTCAGACTGGCTGATGAGGTTGTTGAAGCTCTAGGTGGGGGAGCCCTGGGCAGGACCCCAGAGATTCACCCTAGAGTGAGAAGAGTCCCTATGGAGCCAACCTCTGTCCCAGGAGTGGGGGGCCCTCCTAGGACAGTGCCAGGGGAAGAGCAGGGCTGGGGGAGGGGCTGTGGAGAGCGCTCTGCGTGAGAGTCAGTGCTGGGACTCAGGGGCCCTGTGTTTGCTCTGTGGCTGGCTCTGTTTATATCGTCGCTATATTTAGCCTCTGAGTCATCAGTGTGGCTGACAAGGGGCCAGTTCCCCACTCCACTCTGCACCTGACTACTCTCCCTTCCAGGAGAACGGCCCGGTGGTTCCAGACAGTTCATTTTCTCCCCACCAAGGCAAGCCATGGGGATGGGAGCTGGCTTGGGGTGGGGGTGGGTGGAATGAAGGGGGGAAGTTTGGGGGAGGCACTAACAAAGGATCAGGAAAAATGGCTGGTTTACCTATTGATCGAAGTTTGGCGACCAACAGGGCATGTTCCATGACCAGCATGAGACCAGTCAGTGTGTGGCTACGGGGGCAGCCTTCTTCTACACTCAGCTTGCTTTGTTCTGCCCACGGCGCTGGGCCCTGGCCCCTGGCAGGGCAAGAACAGCCAGCTGCAGAGGCTTCCCGCTGGGAGTCAGCCTTGGGGTTCCTTCACTACAGCCTTATGGACCCACAGCAGACTTACCCCCTCCTCAATCCCTTCTCTCCCTCACCTTTGACCAGAGCACACACAACACCGTTCCCTCCTGAGTTCTTAACAATTTGCCCACTAGTTTGACGGAGCTGCTCTCAGACTGTGGAGGGCAGAGCCATCCCTGGGGGAGCTGGTAAGGGCCTCAGTAGTCCCCACCTCCACTCCTCAAGGGGTGCAGCACAAGGCTTTGGAGACCTATGCACAGCTGGGCCCACCCCCAGGCTCCAGGGGCTGAAGTCAGCTGGGTTAGAGGAAGCCCCTCTGTCTTCCACTGAAAATGGGCTGGCCTCAGGCTGCTCTTCTTCCTTGGAGAAGTGATTGGTGTTGCCATGGTGGCAGCTGGTGGCTTTAGTGTCCTGTTATCAATGCTGGCTGGGCTAAAGAAGCTCTGGCAAGGAGTACTTTTCTTCCTTTTCCATTTTGCCGCATTGCTTGCTCCTCCTGTGTCTACGTCAGAAGCATGCTGGGGCGGTGGGCCACTGGGCCCAAGGGTCTGTCCTGTGGGTTGCAGAGTCCCTTTGCTCAGCTTGGCAGCCTGGAATTCTGAACTTGGCTGCTTCTGGCTGCCACTGTCCATCTCAGAGTGAAAAGTCAGGGATTTCCCCAGGACTTCATGAGTCTGTTTAGAAGATAGCACTCCTTGGGTGCGCACTGTGAGCAGAGGGTATTGGGGGAAGTCTGAGCAAAGCGAAGTGGCAACGGGTTTTCTTTGTCCTCACCAGGGAGGGGTGAGCTGCTCGATGCAGCCACCAGACCTAATGCTTTACATACACTTAATCATCACAGCAACCTTGTATGTCTAGACCCCATTACCCCCATTTTATAGGAAACTGAGGCTTAGAGAAGTGAGACGACATGCCCAAGTTACACTGCAAGTGGCTGAGTTGGGATTCATACAGATCTGAGTGATCCTAAAACCATGGTCTTCCCACCACCCACCTCGGCTCCTCAGCAGACACATCCTGGACACTGAGAATACACTGGAGCTCCCACTTACTCCCTGACCTAGCTCTGTCCCCTGTTAGACTTACTGCTTTCTCCCCCTTGGATTGTAAAATAATTGAGGGCAAGGCCTACAACTTGCTCATCTTTGTGTCCTTTGTAATTCTTAGCTCAGTTGGGTGCTTGATAAAAGCTTGCTGAATTGAACAAAAACACCTACCCAACTTCTTTCAGCTGCAGTTTTCCTGGTCTGCCTTATCTCCGTGTTCCTGTTCTCAACTGTGAGGCTCTTCCCTTCAGCCTTGGCTGGGCTGGGTTTAGAGTGTGATGGGGAGCAGGGGAGAGGTAGGAAAAGGTCACTTTGTAGAGCATGTTTCTTCCTGTAAAGCAGAGTATGTACAATTCTGCATTTTAAAGAAACTGAGCATGGTTTCAGAACAGGATCTAAAGTTATAATTTCAGACCAGTTTTAGCTTTATTTCTGTTTGATCTTCAGTTAGCTCTGCCTCTGGAAGGTTTATTTTTTTTCTGGTCCACAGCATCCTTACTAAATAGTTAATGATCTGGAAACAATGTCTTTAAACATACTGGGGAGCAGTTCAGTGGCAATTGTCTTTGAAAAGTTAATACTATTTTCCTACGTGAATAAAGGCACTGCAGTATTTTAGTGAAAGGAGTCAGAATGTGGGGGTCCAAATAACCTCCCTCCCACAACTAACTTGCTTGGGGTAACTTTTCTGAGCCTTTGCTTCTCCATCTGTAAAATGGGATTGATAACACCTGCCCCAGATCTTTGTGAGGAGCAAATGGGAAAACAGGAAAGCACTTTGTTTTAAGTGAGATAATATAAATGGCTATCCGTTTGATAAATTGGTAGGGTTCATTTAAAACAGAGCCTCCATGTAGTCTTGCTCCTTCCTCTTGTGTTTTGGGGTGAATTAGCTCTTGCTGGAGCATCTGGAACACTGGTGACACACAGATCCCCTAGAGGGTGTGAGCTGGACCCAAAGGGGGAGAGGCAGAGGAAGAGTCTTGTCTGAGGGCAGGGAGCACTCTTTGTGCTTCAGGCAGAGACCACGTGGGATGAAACAGAGTTTAATTTGTGTAATCCAACCTCATCAGACACCACTGCCAGCTCTTTAAAAAAAAAAAAAGCAACAAAAAATGCCTTTTACTGTTTGAGCTTCTCTCTAGGCAGGGGGCTGATAACATCACATCAAGTCCATCTTTAGACCTGGCCAGACATCAGTTGTTTCTGGCCTCAGACAAGTGGGTTATCTTGCAAGACTGACTTTTCTGTAGTCAGTTCAGTGTGCTCTTATTGAGTACCTACTGTATGCCCCAGCATGTTCCCTGTTATACAGGATGAACGACCATGCATTCAGTCACAGTGGGGGTGACTTAAACACTTGTTTACTGATGGCCTTCATCCCCTGAACACAGCAAGAAAGTGGGACTGAGTCAAACAGGAAACCTAAGTCTAATGCCTAGTTGTATCCTCTTAACAGAAAAGGATATTTTTACCCACCATGCCAGGACCCCTTCCCTTGGGCCATTCACCTCCATTGTTTCCCTCCACGCCTTAGTCCTACTGTCTAGACTCTGAATTTGAGGGCTTCTGGTGTAAGCTAAAATTCCCACCAGCTTCCCCTCCTCTGTACAACTATGCCTGTTGGCCACCCTGAATATGTATCCTGGGAACCCCCACTCTTTGCAGGTTCCCCCACTTTAAGGGGTGCTCAAGCTGAGTCCCAGAGAGTCTTGCCCCAGGGTTTGCTTTCACTGAGCTCGAATTATGTTAGGTGCTGTGCCAAGCGCCTGAGAGTCAGAGCCCGCATGCTCTTTCCCAGTCTCCCTTCCTTCTCCCCTTCTCCACACCCTCTCCTGGAAGGGTCTGTGCCCTCTGGTGTCTGGTGTCTTTGTGTACCTCATCCTGTTCAGTGAATGTTGGTTTCCTTCCTTTTTGCTGTTTCTCTCCCCGGCCTCCCTTCAAGTCCTTTTTTCTTTCCTTTCTATTCAGGCCCTTTTGTTTAATTTTTAAAAAATATTTATTGTTGTTCCACATAATAAAGGGCATTCTTTGATTCTCTTGGTAGGAGGCTGCTTGGTTTCCTTTCAGAAAAGGGCCTTTTGGGGCTTGTCCTGTGACAGGAGAAGGCTAAGTGGAGTATGTGTGGCCTCTGCTTGTACCTAGAGGAAGGGCTGCAGGGGCTGTGGACAGGTTTCCCAGGCCCTGCCCTTGCTGGCTTCACAGCTGCTGCTTAACTGTAAGAGGCAACCTGTTCTCCAGGCCCACCCAGACCCTCCACCAGGCTGACTGATGAGAATCAGTTGTTGGAGCTCTGAGCCATAATCCTGAAAGTAGTTGTGGATGACGAACTCCGAATCACCAAACTGTAGGGTTGGAAAGCACCTTAGTGGTTTCTAAATGCCTGTCTGTGGCCTGGCTACCTGTGAACCACCTGGGCAGGATTTACCTCTGGCTTGGCCAGGTCATTACTCTGGGGGGAAGAGATTGAAAAAGACTGTAGAAAATACCAAATTATGACATATTTCCTTCTAGGATCATGAGTGATTTTATTTTCTCCTCTCTAATTTCTTGTATTTTCTAATTTTCCTAGAGTTAACATATACTACTTTTATGACTAAAATGTACAATAAATTTTACTTCTGGTCTTAATGTCACCCAGGGAGCTTGAGCAGTATACATATTCCCTGGAAATTCTGATCCAGTTGGTCTGGGCGGGACCTGGGGACTCTATTTACAACAGTATCTCAGTGGATTCCAGAACACAGTCAGGTTTGGGAACCACTGATCTAATAACACACCTGCATTTCACTTATGAGGAAAGTGAGGACTTGCAGATGGGCTGATGGGAGCCCCCGGCCAGGTCCTCCGATTCCTGGCTCAGGGAGCCATCCACCCCCCAGTGCCTTCCCTGATGATCCATGAGCCCCAAGGCCCGTCACAGCAGAGGCACACATAGAACCTGGGTCCTTTCCAAGGGTGGGTCCGTGTGCCCTGCCTCCTGCACCTCGGCCTGCCTGTGTCTCTCAGCAAGACCTCAGCCTTCCCGTCTGACAGTGCTTTCTGGCCCACAGTGGCTTCTGGGTCTTTCAACACCCCTAAATGATGAGAGTGAGGGTGCTGCCTTGCCTCATCCCCAGAGACATCAGGGCCCAGGAAGTTACCCAGGTTTCAAGTAGTTCTCCTCCAGGAGGGGAACTGGGGAAGAAACTGAAGCATACAGAGGTGGGATTGGCCCAGGCCCTAAATTATAGACTTGTGATCTCCCTTCCTTAGATGCTAAGCTGTTCTGAGATGGTTTGGAGAAGGGGAGGGTGGAGAGTCTGATTTAATATAAAGAAAAGGTACGTGGTGGTACTTGGAGCACAGTGGTAATGCGTGAGGACATTGCTCTAGGGTCTGGATCCAGTCCAGTCCCTGCCCCTTACAGCTGTGTCGCCAAGCTACTTACCTCTTTCAGTGATCCCATCTGTAAAATGGGGATGGTAATATAGATGTACCTCATAGGGCTGTTGAGAGGACCAAAGGAGTTTAATGTATATAGAACTGTGCTTCTCGTGCTCTAATGTGTTGCCAAGTCACCTGGGGATCCTGTTAAAAATGCACATTTATGGTCTGCCTTTCGAATAAGCTCCCTGATATTGCTGAGGCTACTGGTCTAGAACTACACTTTGAGAAGCGAGGCTGTAAAGCACTCAGAACAGCCTGGCTCACTCAATGTTAATCTTACTGTTATGAATGTGGTTGCTATTATTACTTGGCCTTTTCAAACAGGCACCTGAGAAACCTTGGAATTCTAGCAGACTGGCCTCTCCAGGGACCAGTCTTTTCCTGGATTTTCCTCCTGTTCTGCCACATGACCTTTGCACCTGTCCTGGGCAGCAGCTGGGGAGGGAAGCAGGAGGAGGGGGTGCTTTGCCCAGCTGCTGCAGGCAGGCCTGACTCTTCAGGTTCACAGCTGAGTCCTTTTTCATGCTGCTTTACTCTAACCAGGTTTTGTTAAGCTGGGTGTGTTTCCTCTTTTTACTCATCTTTGTTTACAAAACATGAGGAAGTCATCAGCCTCCCCAGCCACAGTCTGCCAGGGCTCCTCTGTGGCACACCCCGATTTTCCTTCCCTTCCTAACAGTAGCGGTGCCTCCAGCTTTCTGTGGTGTTTTCAAGTCTCACTTCCACAGGCGAAAGAGGAATGTGACTGCCATAGACAGAGGGCATTCTGTTCACCTGGGTTGGCGGGACCCGAAGCCTCAGTTGACCTCTCGCCTATCTTCTCCTTGTGGCCTAAGGCAGGGTGAAAGGGACCCCAGCAACCTTGCTGCCTGGGGAAAGGTCAGGGAGGCCAGGCCAGCTATGCCTGCAAAGTTCTGGGAGTGCAGCTGGGCTCACTTTGCAGCGCTGCTGCTGGCTTGCTCTGTCCCCTTCTCATCTGACTGGGAGTTGCCTGGTGGGGGCCGCCCGGCCGGGGCTGTGGTTAAAGACAGCCTAAGCAAGGGCTCCGGCCCCCCTGCCTTGTCCCCGGACAGTTCACATAAATGTGCTTGCCGCCTGGGTCACTGCAGCAATCCAAGTGCAGCCTGTGCTGGCTCCCTTCTGCACACTGGGTTTTATTCACCTGTCTACTGAGAACCCAGTAGAGAGGGCCCTGGCCCAGCCCTTCTGCCCTGGCAGAGAAAGAAAGAACAAAAACCACTCTTCCAGCACCCCTCAGACCCTTCTGGGCCACTGCTGGCCCCAGGGAAATGGTACCTGTGTGGGCGGGCCACCAGGCCCAATCCTGTGTGCAACTGACCTCTGACCTTTGCTCCCAGCTTCCCTGCCTGACAGTAGGACCTGGGATAACCTCCAGAGAGTAGTGTGCATTCTTTGTTTTTGTTTTGTTTTCAAGTATGTTCTTGCTTAACGTTTAATTGGCTCCAGTCAGTAGGAAAGCGCTCCAAGAGGGATTATTTATGGCTTACTGTCAAGAGCAGCTATAAAAAGGGCAACACTGAGCTGGAGACGCTGGGAAGGGAGAGAGGGCGGGTGCACAAGTGTGTGTGTGTGTCTGTGTCTGTGTGTCCCTGTGTGTGCGTGTTTGCACTGGATGAAATCAGATTTTTGCTGCCTCAGCAGTGTGGTTTAAATTGAAGATTAACCCTTTGACCTTCACAGTGTCAAATCACTTGCAGATGGAGGGCTCCCCCCTTTCCTCCCTTGTTCTCTGTGTTACTTTGGAGTGGGGGAAGAGAGGGGGCACTTCTCTTTCTTTCTGAAGAAAGTTTGTTGTTCATGCAGCTGAGGTTAGAGGGATTCAGGAGCCAATCTGATTAAAAGCAGCACTTGGCTAAACTCTGGAAAATCCTGCAAGCAGGGGAAAAAGTTTAATCCTCTTGTGCACAGTGCATAAAGAGCCTGGTCTTTTCTTTTTAATGTTAAAACTGCTATTGTTTTTGGAGAACTCAACTATCTCCCCCTCATTGCCACTTCTCCCATCCCTCTCTCACCTCCCCATTGTTTGCTGTACTGATAGGATTAAAGTGCCACCCCGAGACATGTCCATCTAAACTTTTATTGGAAATGATAAGCAGTCATCTCAGGCTGCATTTAGGAGTTACACTGACTTTTTTTTTCTCCTTTCAGCACCAGCAGAACCGAAATCGCGTGTGGTGGCAGATCCTGCTCTTCCTACACAACCTCGCTTTGAATGCAGACGAGAACAGGAATGGGGCAGGCCCCAGGTGAGGCTGGGCTGCCCTCTTCACAGGGGCACCACAGGAAGGACGCCGGCGTGGATGGACACTGTGTCTTGTGAAGCTTTTGTTGTTGTTTTGTTTTATTTTTAGAATGCCTCTCCCTGTACATAAGACATATCTAAGAGAGACCTATTTCCCTGTTCAGGGCCCCAACCAGGAATGAGGGCCTTTGTTAAACACTGTTGAAGTAGAGGTGATGTGTCTGTGATGTGGGACCTCCCAAAGGCTCTGACAAGTAGTTCCACAGTCAGCAGTTGTTGAAGATGACCAGGTAGTGATATTCTCTGGTCAGTGGACTGAAGTTTTCCCATGGGAACTTGGTTAACAAATAGGAGACTGGATTAGACTCCTGGTTCCAGCAAAATCTATCAGCCTTCCACCATGGATGGGGCCAAGATCTGCGGTCACATTGCTTTAACCCCCGAGGGCCTCGGCCAGGGGCTTTCAGGCTGAGCATGGCAATTTCGCTAGGCTGGTCAGCCAGCTCCATCTCTGGGTTCTCCTTTGGCCTAGCTAGTGCTCTCCCCAAGGGCTCAGGGATTCTCACCCAGCCCCTGTCATCTCCAGCAGACCTCAGGGAGGGCTGGGTTTCTCCAAGGACCCTTCAAATGTGCTGCAAAATGAAACAAACTTCTGGGTAGACCTCTGATCTGACTTGGTTCTACTTGGAGGCCCCAGGATTGGTCCTTGGGTGCAGAATCCCTGCCACCTCTGGCTACCAGGGACTGAACTGGCTGGGTATCAACCATGGATGAGCCAAATAGCCAATCAACATGCTGCAGCCAGCAGCTTGTGCCTTTTTCAGCTCTCCTTTCAAAAGACCCAGCTGACAGACTGCTTTCCACCCTATATCAGCACTCTAGGGCGTGAAGAGGCAGGATTGCAGTGGTGCTGGGAAATGTGGAGGCCATCCACCTGTAGGAGTCAGCCCGAGAGGAACCCAGACCCCTTGGTTTCCTTGGAGACAACATACCTCCTCCCCTTGATCCCCATTCCTTTTTCACACCTAGTGGGATACAGGAAGAAGCCAGCACAGTGGCTTTGTCAGCTGAAATGTGTCTTTTAGAGTAACAGACAATGATTAGAAAGCAGAACCGTTAAAGCTGGCTTCCTTCAGCTTCCAGCTAGGCTAGAAGGGCGTGCTCTGGAACGCAGCAGGATCACAGCTGCCTCTGAACTTCTTCCCTTTTCTGCCTGCTGTGGCACTAATGGAGAGAATTTAAAGCAGCCAGTCTGGCAGCTCTGATAGCAGACACAGGGAATATGAAAAGACACAGGGACTCTGTTAACCAGACACCTAGAAATTAAATTATAATTTTTGCATATGTAAGAAAAGATAACCTTGGTGCTAACAGTGAAGCAAGGCACAAAGAAAAGATTGCTTGGTCATAGAAGACATTGGGGCTACCCAAGGAAATTGGAGGAGTCCCGAGTAGACTCACAAATCTGAACAAGCCCAAGCTCCTCCAATTCTGCGTAGAGGAGACCTTCAGTACTGCTGAGGGAGGCAGTGCTCTTCTGGATGTACAGTCAGGCAGGTTGTTCACTGCACAAGGGCACCTGCAGAGGAAGATAATGGAAGCTAAGATCCAGCCCAGGCTCTGCTTCCTAAGCTATATGCCCTAGTGTAGGGCTATATCTGCTCAGAGGAAGGGGAGCTTTTCTTATATTTGCACAAAGGTGGGCTCACAGTGGCCCTGAGGCAAAGGACCTCAAACTGTGCGCAAGCCTTTGTTTTGTTCTGCTTGGATGTTCTGGAGGTATTACCTCTTTGCCAGAATTATATTCTCAGGGTGTGTACCATCATTTGCTAAGAAGATGGGTTCCTGCTCACAAGAGGGAGCCCAGGGAACAGGTGAAGACTGGCTCTGGGACACGATGATCATTATGAAATCTGGATTTTTCTGCATGTCTTCACACCATTTTATGATGTGCATAGGACATGTGTTGTTTTCCCCTCTCCTGGACTGTGATAGGCAGGCTGCTGGTATGTGTTTGTGTATCACACACAAGGAAACCAGGACTATTTCTACCAGACACCTTTAACCCCTCTCAACAGATTTTCCACCTGAGCCGAGTGAGAGAGCAAGTAAGTGGACTGGGCCTTGGTGCTGAGGCAAAGCCATCAATTGCAGAGACCTTGCCTGGCCCGGGAGGGGGAGGGATGTCCTGTGGCCTGTGCTGAGAACTGAGCCCAGACTTGGACAAGCCCACCTGAACATTTTGCCTGGGGCTAGGCGGAGTGTGATCTGACTACACTGTCTCCATCTTAAGTGAAGCCACAAAGTAACTCACTGCAAGCCAGGGTAAAATTTAGAACTCCCTTCCTCCCCCTCCATGCAAAAACCCAGGAGGTGACTGGCAGAACAGTCCCAGAAGGGAGAGAAGAGAGGTTCCTCCCGACTGGCTGTTTTTAATTGGCCTAATGATCTAGACTGGCCCCTTCCCCCTCTGCCAGTGGGTCTGAACATTCCTCCAGTCCAGCCTCAGGAGACGTGTCCCTCCCCTTGGGCCCCTTTCCCCCATCCCCCACCCCCAGGAGCTTGGCTGTCTCTAGTTAGTGGGTGGAGAATCAGATTTAGAGGGAGGGAGAGTCTGACCTGGCTCCTGACCTGTAACCAACTGAAGACTTCTGGAGCTTTTGTGGTTTGCTGAGGGTGGGGGTGGGAGAGGTACTGGAAACCTCCCCATTGTAGAAATGCCCTGGAGGAAGGGAAGCTTGATGTTCAGGCTCAAAACAGCCCTTCTAATTCAGAACCCCCAATAGCTGTGTCTGGAAGCCAGTAGACAGGACTGGGGGAACCCCTCAGGCTGACCTCTGACCCCACCAGGGCCATTGGAGGACTAGCCTGGCCTCCCTGCCTTTGCCTGCTTTAAAGTCTGGGTTGATGGAGAACTGCCCCCATGGCCTTTTCTTGCTTGCTCAGTCCGAGGCAGAAAGAGATCACCTCTCTGCCTCCCTGAGCCCCAAGGGAATGGGTCTGTGTCCAAACTCCAGGCAGGCATGTTCCGAGCACTCAGAGGGGCCCAGCTGCCTTGCCTCACTATCCCCAGCAGCCCAGCCCTGTCCAAGGGTGTCCCCGGCCTGAGCATGGGGAGGGAGAGGGTTGTTTGGGATGGTCCATCCAGGGCCTCCATTGGGTCACTGTGACTGACCTGGTCAGCAATGCCAAGAGCTTGAGAGCTTGTCCCATTTAGAGGACTTGATGAAGAGGTGGGTAGGGAGAGTAGAGAATGACAGAAGCAGTTAGATTTCAGCTGCCAGGGCTCCATGGGGCTTCTGTGAAACAGTGCTACAGCCCAGCCCAGAGAGAGCTGCAGGGTCCCGCCATGCGTAGGTGGGACTCTTGGTGGGAGGCCACCCTGGCTGGACTTGGTCCAGGAAGGGATTAACCTATCAGCCTGTGATGCCTCCTGGAACACTGTGGGCAGTGGGCACCTTAGGGCTGGTGGGGACTTTGGGTGTTGAGGGAATAGCAGAGAAAGCCGAGCTCTCCCATAGATGGGCCAGCCTTGTGGGCTGGAGGTGCTCAGATCCTGTGCAGGCTGCCCGGTCTGCACATCCCCTCGCTCTGAGGAGGTGGCCAGCGCCTCTCCTCTCCCTGCTCTGTGAGCATTGCCCAATGCGCTGCCCCATCTCTGGGTCCACAGGGACTGTCAGGGTGAGACCCAGTGAGAATGTAGCATTTTGTTCATCCCAGGTTAGTTTTCCTGGGTTCTAGGCACTCTGCCTCTGGGAGAGAGACAGGGAAAGAGAGGGAGGGGATGGGAACCCATTGTTTTTTAATCTGTACAGAGTGTTTAGCTTTGTGTCTTTTCACATGCATATATGTATGTGTATATTTTCCCCCATCAACTGGTACAATTTTTAATAAAACCATTTAAAGCAAAGCTGATCTTTCTTTTTCAAGGTGTGATGAAAATGCATGGGGATCGGTTAGGGAATTGACTTCTACCTCGTTTCTCAGCTGCCTTCCCGAGTTACCTCCAAGGCTTCTGGCTTTCATCAGGACTTCCTTTCCCCTCCTGGAGATCAGAGGGGCCCTTCTGACCACACAGTAAACAGCGCAGCAGAGTTTCGTGAGGGGGAAAGACACAGGCTTTGAATCCAGACCAGCCCAGACAGGGATTTGGATCTGGTTCTAGCTTCTGTCAGGTGAATGACTTAAGGCAAGTTGTGTAACCTCTCTGAGCCTTCCATTCTTCCCTGTGTAAATTACAGCTGTGTCTGCCTTGCAGGATTAAAGGGAGTGTCCCCAAAGGACCTGCCCTGAGGGCACTCAGTGATGGCAGCCTCACTGACAGACAGCGTCCTGGCAGCCCCTCCATGCAGCCCCCCACCCGTGTCAAACTGGGCTGCAGTTTCCTTTTTATCAAGGTAGCATCTCAGGAGGTATGCTAGAGGTAGTCCTCACTTGCCTTTCTTTGGGGATTAACAATGTGTCTGACTCAAAGGATAATTTAAAGCACTTGACAGGGTTCTGAAAAATGCTTGGAAAAAACCGCTACTGGTCCTATGAGCAGTAAACTGTGAGCCAAAAGGCCAACTTGCCTTGCCTGGGCCAGGCGCCCTTGATTTAGGAAGCCGTCAGCTCTCTGAGGACAGCCTCGGACTCTTGTACCTATACTTATAGACAGTGCGACTTTGAAGTGACATTGATTATGTTGTCTTAGCTCTTCATCATGTGGAAGAGGCCCAGAAAGGGGACGTTATTTTCTATTTGGGCCTTTTAAACAGCTGAGTCAGTCTGAGGGGGCCTTACCCCACTCATCTGGGTTTCCATTTGGAAACTGCTATGCTCTCACCCAGATCGGTGGGGAAGCCGAAACTTGTCTATATTTAATGCCAAATAACTGCCTCTTCTCCTGTAAAACATGGCACTTCTAACCACTCTATATTTGGACAGAGAGTTTATTTTTACTGGAGTGTGGTAGAAGTGGGGCCTGGTGCCACATCCGGATGTTATTCTACATTTCACGTGCTGGGTTGTAGTTGAGCTCATTAAGCAGCCCCAATGGTACACAGGGAATTAGGTGATTGGTGATAGAAATGTCTTTCTTTCAATTCATCTGCCCCTACTTTCAGTGTGGCTGCAGTCGGCTTCCCAGGCTGGAGAGCGGGCTCACCCTTGTCTTCTGCTTCCTTCCCTCTCTCTCTAATCCCTCCAGAGGAAGTCTGGGGGGGGGGTTAAAGGCACAGCTGCCCAAGCTGGAACCCAGGCTCTGCTACTCACCAGCTGAGTGCCATTGAGCCAGTCACAGAATCTGTCTGTGCCTCTGTTTCCTCATCTGTAAAATGAGATAATAATGCCTACCTCATATGGTTGTGAGCATTAAATGTGAGTATATGTGCAAGATGCTTAGAGCAGTACTTGATATATATTAAGTTTTCAATAAATGTTAGCTGTTAATAATACTACCTTTATTGTTATTATTTGCATGCAGCTGATCAATAGCCTTTGACTATTTTTACTCGGAAATGTCTCTTGCACCTATCTTCTATCTCTGCCACCTTCTCTTAATGTCAGTCTTTTTGCCTGGACAACTGCAGAATCCCCTGACTGGTCTCATGGCCAATCTTGCCCCTTCCAGAGCACCTTCTCAGCTGCCAGAGGGCCTTTTTTAAAAAAAGATAGGCCTGAGCCCGTCATTCCCCTCTGGAAAGCATGCTCCACTGGGTCAAGTCTAACATTCCTTAGCCTGCCTTCCCAGCTACACCCTTGAATTAGTATTCCATATTTGTTCTCTTGTATTTGTATTTTGCATAACAAATCATTCCAAAATGTGGCATCCTAAAACCACCAATATTTATCTCACAGGTTCTGTGGGTCAGGAATTCAGGGTGGCAGCCTAAGGTGGCAGCATATTGAGAGGTTAGTATTCAGGTGGAGATTCCTGGAGCACCCACTTGATCTACACGAAGTCCACTACACAAGCTCAATGGGGGACAGGGAGGGGAGGGTGGGAGAGGAGGAAAAGGAGAGGGACATAAATGTACATAGTGATAGAGTACAACAGTTGGGTCTCCCGGCCTCTACTCAGTGAACATGTGGTGTCTGGAGTGAGTGTGACATGGGACCATGCAAGGCAGGCCCTTCTGGGCTTCGATTGCACCAGCAATATGCTGATTCCTGTTGCAGTATGGTCCCACATGTCAGCAGCTTCCTCTGCTGCTCAACTGTGGCAACAGAACTTCCAACCTGAAGGAAGAGCCGGCTGCCTAGGATGTCCTGAGCAGTGCTACATCTGCTCATCATACATCATGGGTGTCTGAAAGGGTTTTCAAGGGCAGTTTTCACTTCATGTAATGTTTGCTTTACAGGAGGTCTTGGAACCAGTTCGCCTAGACCACTGAGCCCAGCTGCTCTGCCCTCAATCCCCTGCTTCCTGGGAAAAGTTGTTGCCTTTCTAGATGGGGAGGCTCAGAGTGGAATTAGAATTGGAATTGGAATTGCCCTAAAGGGAAGGTGAGAGTAAGTAACAAGTGATATCCTCTTGGATGCTGTTATAGCTGCCATGGGAAGGTCCCCAGGTTCCATGCTACCCTGCAGATGCATCTGTCGCTGGCTTACCGAACCCTGCCTGCGAGAGAAGAAAAGGTGCACTGACGAGTCAACAGCACAGGCTGAGTCCCTCGCCATGGCAAGACCCCACTTGAAACCATGCAGGGATTTGAAAGAAACAGGTCACACGATTTCTGTCCTCAAAATCACGTCCTGTAAGAAATCCAACTGCTAGGAAGCAGTGGGAATCCTGCCTGATGAAGATTAAGGAGACTGGGTCTGAAAGCTGGTTCAGTCACTAACTGGCTAGGTGACTTTGGGCAAGGGAGCAACCTCAGCTTTTGGTCCTTGGTGTCCTTGTCTGCCAACGGAAGCAGGACCAAACAGTCTATCTGTGACTCGCCCAGCATTTTGTTTAGTAGTTTCTTTGTTGGGTCTTGAACTCTTTGGGGATTCTGTTGAAAGTATACATGGATCCTCTCCCTGGGGAAAGACACAAAATATACAGAGATTCAAGAATTTTTATGTAAGATTTCAAGCAATTTTTTGAGTCTCTTTGTCACGCGGTCCTCAGGTTTAAGGACTATGGTTTTCTTGCAAAGGAAAAAGTGAAAGAGTGAGTACTACAAAATTTAGAAACAAAGCAAGCTTTCCTCACTGCGCTGCTGGCTCTGCTCATATGACAAGCAGTCACCTCTGCCTCTTCTGCCTTTCACCCTTGCGTGCCCTGTGAAGGAGGGTGGTGCAGCCTCTGCAGGCACTTGTATTAATGGACTGCTCTTGATTTCAGAGATGCATGCTTCTTCACCAGTGCACTTGGAAACTGAGGCTGTGACAATGGTCTTGTCCTTCCAGAGGCCACCATCCCAGCCTGGACAGGGTATTTGTGGCCACAGCTGGCTTTGTAGCCTTTCTATCTCATCCAGCTTGAAGGGGATGCCATGAACCTGGGTGCCTTCCTGTAAACTCAGGGAGGAAAGAGGTTTCTGAGGAAGGTGTCTTGGAGGTTCATGCTACATGAGTTCATGGGAGATAATCAGATGTTGAAGGTGAAAGACAATGTGGCCCATGGCTGTCAAGGGCAAAGGCCTGAGAGCTCTGGGCACCCCTGATAAAAGGTTCTTGTTATTCACCTAAGTGGGCCCAGAGGTCTGTCCAGTGATTCTATCTTAGAAGAACAGAGGTTTCAGTGCCTTGTGGCAACCTCATTTCTAACACATCATTACATTTGCCAAGAGCTCTTGAGCACTGGGTACAGATATCAGAGGTACTGTATCCGCGCATGTGCACACACACACACGCACACACACACACGCACATGCTGGGGACTGCTTTAAACAATGACCGCTGAAAAATCCATCAGCCGCCAAGTCTGATAAATCAAACCTTGGGTCAGTGAACCTCTTACCTGAGCACCAGGCTTGGTACTGCCCCAGTCTGCTGCTGCTTATTGCCATTCCACATACATAATTTGGGGGATCCCTTCCTGAAATGTAGAGCTGGTGACATTTCTTTGACTTGGGAAACTGAAACCTGCCTTTAAGACCAGATTTCTTACCATCATGACCACCTCTCACCCCTGGAAGTCACCATTTATCCAGTACAAAATCACCATTTTGTTGACCCCAATGGCATCGATATGTGAATGGCTCTGAGTTTCTGGATAGACTAAAGACTCCTGGTGGCAGGAACTGGTCTGCTTCATTCACCACTGTATCCCCACTATCTGGCAAAAAATCCTGATACTTGCAAGATGCTCAGAAATCTTTGTGGAAGGAAGGAGTGACAAATGAGAATTGGAGGAATGGTATGAGTACCAGTGTGATGATGTTCAGGGAGAGATGCCATCCATTGCCATGTTTATTTCTGAACTCTTCCTGAGGGTTCCCATGGGTTCAGGCTCTGAGTGGCAAAATGAACTCTGTTTCCTTTTCCTTTCCCTGCCAAGTCTGGAAGTCAGATTCTGCAGACTTTCAGGAAACTTGACTTGCTCACTTCAGTAAGATTCAGTGCAGCAGTTTCTGGGCAGAGGTGGGATTGGGAAAAGGGCACACTGGCTCTGGGACAGTTGGGCTACAAGCAGTGCAGGATCGTGGGCTATGCTCAGGGCCACCTGCCTTGCACAGTGTTGGCTGTGAGCAGAGCCCAAGCTCACCAGGTTGTCCGTGGGTCCCTAGCACCTTGGTGAATGGTGCTGCCAAGGGGCTGCTGGCGCCTTAGGGTGCAGGCAGGGTGGGCTGAGTCCGCAGCCCTCTAGCTTCCCTGTGATAGTGCTCTACCAACCACCACCCTCTCCCTCCCGAGGAGGGCCAGTGGGGGTGAGATGTGGTTCAGGCTTCCCCGTTTTCTTCTCCAGTTCATCCCAGCCATCCAGGACAAGAAGAGGGAGGAGTCTGGGGGAAGCATTTGGCACAGAAACAGCCTGCAGTGTTTAAATGTTAGGACTCCAAGGAAGTTCTATCAGATAATCTACCAAAAGCTCCCCCTCGGAAATGGCTCTTGCTTCCAGTTGCTTTAGCCTGCTTTATCTCAACACGGGCTACAGGAGAAGGTGTGTCTCTTTGCAAGCCAAGAAAGCTTCATTTATTCTTTTGACATTCTTTGCTCTATCCTGAGCCACAAACAGAAGCCCTCCCCATGCTTGCCACAAAGAGTTAACCTCCCCACAGTAGTATCCTATCAGACCCTTGAAACCTGTGAGAGTGCCCCTTCCAGCTTCCCCTGTGTTTAGCCTCTGGACTGCCAGTCGCCTGCTCCCTGCACACAAAGGCTTCTCTGTTTTTGGCCAGGCTGGAGTCACATGCTTTCACTCTTAACCCCGGAGCTTTAAAACTAAACACCCACCCTCTTTGGCCCCAGATGACCCTGTTTACGTCTGCTGAGCCAATTCCAAACAGCAACAGTAGTGAAAACTTCTGTAGGGAGAAACTTCTTGAGGAGCGCTGCAAGAGAACAAATCTTCACTTTGTATAACATGAGGACTTTAAGAAGTTTTGGGAAATGACTTAGAGGAAAAAAAAAATACAAGAAAGCCAGAAACCTGCCCCAGCTTCTGTGTTTTCTAAAGTGTTTCTTACCAGAGACCTCAGGGGCTCAGGACAAAGCTCTCAAGAAACAGAAAATGGTGAGCAGAGTTTTAATGGCTGAGGGGAAGAACATTCTGGATTTTTTTTTACTGAGATCTGTCCTACTTCATTTAACCCTTAAGGAAAGGGACATTTTCTTTTCTTTATAAAATTTATTATTTTTTAGTGAAGAATGTCACTGAAGATAGGAAAGAGAGATTTCCTTTCTTGGTTTAGGGGAGTGACCTGTGAAACTATAGAGGCTTCTAGAGAGGCGGTCTGGACTGATCCATTTCGAAGTTCTGGGTCAGAAGTACTTGTGTTTCTGTTTTCCCCTCGATTCCCTTTCTTTCAGTCTATGTGGTAGCCCATGTTAGCTGTGGAGGAAGTCAAGTTTCCTTTGATTGTTCTTACCCTGATCAAAGAGGTAGAAGTTGAGGGGAAAACACCAGAGCCCAAAAACGCTGGTAACATTGGAGGCCCCAGATGGGGTATTTGTAAACAGTACAGGTAACAGAAATGATTGATTGCCTGTTGGTCTCAGATTTATCCCCAAAGAAAGTAGTGGAGGTGGAGCCAATCAAGTGAGTTCCATGTCCTGAGGTCAGTGAAATTCCATAGGCAGGGAATGGCAAATGATGATGATGAGAAACTGGCAGCCACCTGTGTTGGGAAGGATTCTGGTGCTACATTTAGGCTTAGCAGAAAAGAATGCCATGACCGATGTGCAATGTTTGCTGGGCATGGGAGGAGGAAATGACAGCATATATTTTCTACCTCTGTTCTTCCTCGTGCAATCTCAAAAAGCTGGATTATTGTACATATGTAAAGAAAAATGGAAAATAGGCAGTCCTGGAGAGGAAATGGTAGACAGGATGAGAGAAGATGTAGTAATTATGGCAAAGACAGTGGCGCTCACTAAACATTGTATTTAATCCTGCATGTTAAGTGGGCCATTTGACAAGTTCTGAGCAATGAAATATAAGCAGAAATGGTGTATGTCACTGGAAGGCTAGGGCAGAAAATACCTTTGTGTCATTCTTTACTCTCTCCTCCCATGTTCCAGTGATTGAGGGGGCCTCTTGTTCCAGAAGGTGCAGCTGTAACATGGTGTAACCTTTGTCCCCCTGGGTCCCTGAGGACTGTGTGGAGCTGAGCTGCTGATCAACCTGGAATGAATACAGAATATAAAAGAACAATAAATCTTTTTTGTGTGCACTGAAATTTCAGAGTTACTTTATTGCTTACTGCAGCATATGTTAGCTTATCCTGACTAACATAGTTACCAAGGAGGAACAGTTTTTCAATTTTCTTTTTTTCATATTCTGCCCATATTTGAGATGACCATTTCAACAAAAATGAAATGAGAGAAACTTGAAAATCAACTCTGCTGTATATGAGGGTGGCCAGTCCAGAAGACACCATTTGAAGAAGGGATTACAATTCTGAAAAATTGTGAGAATGTATATGAAAGTAATTTGAAATTATAAGCAATATGCAAATATAGTATATTTTGAACATAATTTCTAGTACTAGTACTTACTCTACCAATACTGCCATCACTGCCCAGAGCTAGAGAGGATGGTGAGAAGGATCACTTATGAACCAGAGAAGAAAAGGCTTTAGATTTAAGAAAACACTAGTGTTAGAGAACTTGGGCTGGAGTAATAGAGATATAAAAGATAAAAGAGACCTCAGTAGCGTAGTCAGATGTTACAGAATTTCTTAGGAAAAATTGCTGATCACAGTTAACAAAGTATTTCTATGCCAGCATCTATTCACCAACCTCTTGCAAAATATTTGTACAGATGGTTCAGTTTATACACTTGTTAAACTCAGGGCTTGTTGATCAGTTTTCTTATTTTCTTCTCAACTGCTTTTCTTCCTTATTCCCATCACAACTATTAGTATTTGTACGACCGTGCAATTGCCCAGTTGGTGTTCTCTCCCCTGCTGGCCACTTCCCATTCCCATATTTCAGAGCTCTGTGCAGCTGTAGTTCACTGTGATTATCACCATTTTATTTTGCTCATTGCTGTTAGGTTCTATAAATCTTTGCGTCTCTGATGATTTCTTTAGGAAGCATTCCAATAAGAATAATTTCTGGGTCAGAGATGTAAGAAACATTAACTGCTATGTTAGATAACCCCCTAAAATCTCAAAAGCTTAACACAAAAAAGTTTATTTCTCACTCACACAGCTGTCTAATGTGGGTGTTCGGTGGGTGGCCTTCGACGTGATGATTCAGGGATCCAGGCTCCTTCTAGCTTGTCACTCGGCCAACTTCAGTATGTACCTCAAAAGCCACTACAGATGGGGAAGGAGAGGGTGGAGAAGGCACATCTGTTTCTTAGCCACATCAGCTTGGAAATGACACGTACCACCTCTATTCATTTTCTGCTAGTGAGCACCAGTCACCCAGTACCATGCTTACTGCAAGGGGATCTGGGGAACATAGTCCCTGGCTGGGTGGCACTTCCCAGCATCACCTGCACCCTACAGAAGGATGCACAGTCAGTACACAGCTGACGTCTCTGGCCACAGCAGCTGCTTCAAGTCCATTTGGATTAATTCTGTGAGAAAAGCCCCAGAGACTGTTGTATCCTACAATTGACTTAAGTTGGTTAAAATTTCACCACTTGATTCCCTTCATTCTCTTACCACTAGATTCAAACTGAACCACTTTGATTCCAATGGCATGTAATTGTGTCCTTTCCCACTTTCCCCCAGCATCTTGACAGTCTTGCTTAATGAAAATTTCCACCTTTACTCCTCTTGCCTTTTGGGGCCCAAACTGGGAGTTTTCTGGTTTTCCCAAGACATTAGGGTTGTTCAGCCCTGGACAACAGTAATTTTTGCTGACTGCCCTGATTTGCTCCTCTGCCCTTCTTCTGCCTCAGGGTGCAGAGGCCTGGGCAGAGGCTGAACAGACATTTCTCCACTGTTTGAGTCTTCTTCACAAGGCTTATTCTTTGGGGCCCCTCTGGAAACTAGCCCCCTCTACTCTTTTAGGATTCAGATTTTCAGGAACATTGTTCCTGCTGGCTCTGGGCCTACTGTTCACCTCATCTCCTGGCCTGCTGATAGTCCTATTTAGTCCTGCCCCCAGGTCCAGGAATGGGGCTGTGGGTCTCTGGCTGGCTCCAGTGCTGACCTTGAAGGGTAGACTTGAGTCCTGGGCCTGGCCTTGGACCAGGTAGGCTCTCCTGCACTGGGTGGCTCTATCTGGTGTGGGAACAGCAGGCAAGGCACTTCCACCCCCAGGTCCTGCTGACTCATTTTAATAGAGGAAGAAAGGAAGAAGGAGAGCAGGGATGGAGGAGCAATGTTAATTGTGCTTGCACACTTCCCCTACCACTGTGCTAGATTTTCTGGGAGTAGTAAGAGTTAACCGAGTCCAGAGCTGGACAACACTAATGCCTTGGGAGAACCAGAAAACTCTCAGTTTGGGCCAGGAATATCTGCCACACATTCTGGGCTTGACAGTCCCTTCCAAAACCTCTGGAATTCCCGCCGCAGAAGATAAGCTTCAATCACAGGAAGGCAGCAGCTGGGGCAAATTTCCATTTCACAGGCCCCTCGGATGTGTGTCCAGGAGAAGCAAGTTAACGAACAATCCATCTCCATCTTGCAAAATTGGTGACCAGGTGTTGTAATAGAGATGTGCTGATGCTCCTCTAGCCTCAGAAGCTCTCTCTTTCCATGTGCCTCCCTGCCCAAGCCTCTGAGAGTCTAACTCTGTTGGCAAAGAAATTCCAAAGCCAGGTAGCTGGCTGACTTCTGATCTGCCCTGTGCTTCAGATGGCCCCCCATATACCTGCTTTCAGGATAATCCTCAGGAATGGGCCTTTTTTGGTCAGGGAGAGAGGAGGAAAAACACCAATTTCCTCTAGAGAGGTGGGGCAGTGAAGTAGCCGAGAGAAAGCTGCTCTGTCTGGAAAGGAAGCCAGAAAGGAAGACAGAAGCTCTTTGAACTTCTCCCACCAAGCTGACAGGAAAATTGCAAAAACACCATTGGACTGGATCAGGATGCAAAGAGAACAATCAGGAAGGCATGTGTCCTTTGAAGGTTCCCCACTGTACATGAGGTAGGGCTTCTGGAGGGGAGCCCCAGCTGGAGTGAGGAGCGAGCCTGGCCGTGCAGGGCGACCCCACGCTGGAAACAGGCTCAGTGGTGCTGTGTGTTCCCCGTGTGCGCTGGTCTCCAGAGCCAGAGGAAAGGGGGATGTGAGAAGGAGGTGCTGATGAGCTCTCTGGGGACAGGGGAAGATCAGGTGAAGAAGGCAGGGGCCTGCAGAGAAGGAGAGTTAAGCAAGGCCCAGGCCATCCCAGATCCTGAAAAGACCGTGCTGATGAGGCCCAGCAATGGACCAGCGAGGGCCCAGGACAGGGAAAGTCAGCGCTGGCCTCACACAGGGGGGTTGGTGGAGTGTGAGCGGAATATGCTACGTAATTTGTGGGACCCGGTGCAAAATGAAAATGTGGGACCCTTGTTAAAAAGTTATGAAGAATTTTAAGATGACAACAGCAGAGTATTACACCGAATGCAGGGTGCTCCTAAGCACGGGCCCTGTGCAGCTGCTCAGGTGGCGTGCCACAAAGCCGGCCCTGGGTGTGAGGCTACCCAGTGTGAAAGGTCTGCAGCCTCCTGTGTAAACAGATAACAAAAGGAAGAGTCCAGGCTGTAGATGTGAAGGCAGGGGTGAAAAAGAAATCGAATTCCCTGATGAGTCTTTTGGTTTTAGAAAATACTGGGGAAAAATAAAGACTCTCCATTAACAACATATTTTTAGCTTTTGAACAGGCTTTCACATCTCTAAAACCATACAACAAAGCTGACAATTTTATGAGCCAAGTTATCCACAGCACGTTTAATGTTTCTGAACGACCTAAGTGATTTTTGTGGGTCCTTAAAGGATTCTAAAAGAGTAAGTGTAGTAGGGAAAAAAGATTTGTATTTCTACTTCTCCATCAAATGTCCATATTTCTTTTATAGAAAAGAAACCTCTCCCACCTCCTCCCTTTTGTCCTGAATGTCTGGATATTTCTCATCCCCAGTTCAGACCAGTTTAGTTTCTTGTCCCTGTGTCATCTTTCACAATGTGGAGGCCACAGTTCCCCCATGATGTTACAGGTGGTGTCATTTGGCGGGTTACACATTCTCCCCACTCTCAGCTAGTCAGTCACCCATATATTGAACTCCCCCTGAGAACAGAGTCACAGAAAAGAAAAAGATCTGGTCCTAGGGCTTGAGATAGGAAGTGAGGGGAACAGGATTAGAGGAAGAACTAGAGGGGGCTTGAGAGCTAGCTGCTTTTCCTCTGCTCTCCACAGTCTGTTTCAAAGGCCTCTCTCACTCCTGTTTCAACTTCCCAGTCTGGGTGCAGCAGTGGGGAGCCATTACATATGCCTCCTGGGACCGGATGCACCTTTCTATCTGCTGCTCTGAAGATGTGGGATGGTCAGGCTCCAGCAGGACCTGACCTGTGGCCCCACGGAGCAGGGGCTGTCGGTCTGGGCATGTGGTCAGACGCTTTCTCTCCTCAGGGGTTTTTCTGGACCTCTCAGGGAAAGGCTGTGCTGACCACCCCCTAAAATTTGGAGCCTGTCTAGTGGAATGATCTGTCTTCCTGATGTCAGGCCTGATCAGCAAAACCTTTGCTCAACAAGACTGTGAGGCCACAAATCTCCCCAGAATAGGATGAGGGGCCAACCTGAGATGGAGACACACACAGGAGTGAAGAGTCACATATGCTTCACTGTCCAGGGGAAAGTGTCCAGGGAAAGGCTGGGAGCTAGAAGTCAACTTTATAAAGCAAGCAACTTCTTTTCCACCTAGTCATGCCCCACTTGTAAACTGCAACATGAAGAGCTTCAGAGCAGAGAGGCTTAGGAGATCCCTTAGCAGTTGGCTCCCCACACCTCCTCCCACTCCTTCTTCAGGGCGGGGTTGCTGAGGTGGTGCAGAGCCAAGGGGCACCATGGCATTTTGAGGGACAGGTAAAGAAAGGCCTGTTCAGGCCTCAGTCTGGAGACCAGAAGTGAGGCCTGCATCACCTGCTCTTCCTGCTGACAGCCAGCCAGCCAAGCTTAGCAACTTCCTTCAGTCCTCATTCCTTGCTTCGCCCCATCCTCCACCCATTCCCCACCCCCACCCCCAGGCTGTAGGGCTGCAGAGTAGCCTCCAGACAGCCTAGGGCAGGAAGAGGCCCTGTCAGGGACAGTCCCTCTGGGAGGACCAAAGGTCAGGGCTGAGGGTCTGGGGGCCTAACAGGCAGCCCTTCACTGGCAGCGCTGCAGCGGGAGGGAGCCTGGCCAGCGGGCGGCAGTGGGCCACACTGGGCCCCCAGGGCAGGCCTCATGCCCCTGTGGCCAGGATGACTGAATCTGCCAGCTGTGGGGCCTGCCTGTGCCAAGTCTGCCCTGGCTCCGTCTAGTCGTAATCGATGCTGGCGCCAGGCCAGGCCCCCTGCCAGCTCCGGTCACACTCGGCTAACGCGAGAGGCCCAGCCCATTAACTCCTCGCCAAGGACCATTGTCTGGGTCTCTGCCCGGTGGTTTATTTACGTGGTTTATTTACTCCGGGACTGGAGCTGGATGGCTGGGGCTGGGAGGAGGTGGGGGCAGGCGGAGCAGGCCCGAACTGTGGGGCTCGGTGGCTGCTCCGGGGAGGGGCCGAGGGCTGGCTGAGCTCAGTCGGCCGGGAGGCCGTGTCCAGAGCCCCAGGGCAAGGCACGCAGGGGAGGGGGACTTTGTTTTGTTTTAGTTTTTTAATTTAATTTAGAACCACCCTCCCCCCGACTCGCGCGCGCGCGCGCACACACACATCAAAGAGTCCTGTAAAGGCAGTGCAAGACCGCAGGACAGAAGCACTTCTGAGAGAATGACCCAGAACTTTAGGGTGGGAGGAGGCACTGTAGACACCAGACCCTAACTAACTCCCAGACAGTGGCCTTCAAATCCTTTAGAAGAATTTTTTACATTACATACCCTCTTGTGTTTTTTAAGGTGGCATTTACAATTTTTCATCACAAGTTTAAAAAGTTTCAAAGGATAACCTTTCTAAAGTTTTTCTGAACATTGATTTTTTTCACCTTCTATGTTCCTTTATTTGATTATATATTATATAGTATAGTCATTATGAAAGTTAAAAGAAAAATGAATATTGATATTTTAAAGTAAAAGTTTTAATATCTCTTTGAAGATAGAGAATGGAATCTAAATATCACAGCAATTTGATATCTTCCATTATCCATTCAAAAAATAGAGAAACTCCAATTCTTTAATAGCTGGAAATTTACATGGTTCCTTTCCCTTGGTGAGCTTGTATTTCCATTCTATTCCTATTATAGATTTGAACCTAAAATGTAATATATTTTTTATGATTGAAGAATCTTTTATTGAGTAATACATCAATAAAAATTTTGAAGTTAAAACTTCCTTTGTTCATAACACTTAAAAGTATTTATTTTTGTTATAATTTGAGTTGTTGCAATGATTAATACTCAATTGATTGGAACAATGTAAATAATTATATAATTTGATAAACAACTATGAAACATAAAAAGTAAAATTTTATTGGAAATATAACTCTTAATGAGGTTGTAAGGGCCAGTTTACTTCCAATAAGTGCATATACATATGGATTACTATTACTTATTGGTAGACTGAAGGCTCAGCATCTATTTTATTCCCATGATTTATTTTTATATATTTAAACATTGAGAAAATTGTTCACATAAACAAATAAATAAATGGAAACCAGTGAGTTTTGTTACAGGAATGTCCTTCAATTCTTTGAACTTCTTCCAAGTTTTATCACTATTATTAAATTGTTTTTAATGGTCCACTGACAACTTTGTTGAAAGCAAGAACTGGAATCTACTGGACTTACAAGAAGATTGGTTAACCTGTCTTTGGAGTCCCTGGAGTTCTCCTACCTCTTCCACGATGCAGCACCCACAGTGGGGGTCAGAATGAGGGAGAGGTGGCCCTCTTTCCCCCCAGGCGTGAAGGGAGGTGCCTTGTTCTAGGTGCCTTTTCAGGAAGATCACTTTCAAGAAAGAGAACATTGAAAACTGAGGATCAGAAAATGGATTCTTTTCAAACTACTTTGAATAACAGGCCCTTCTGAGCACTCCTGGGCTACAATACCCCAATTTTGTACCTAAGACTGAAAATTTACTTGAGGGCTAGAACTTAAATTTTGCATCCTCTGGTAGAGTGTGCTAAAAAATAAATATAATGTAAATACAGAGATACCTGTAGCCAATGATGTGATTCTTCACAGCCCTCCACTGCCCTTAGCAGAGCTAATCTCTCTTTAGTCCACCTTTCCTCAGGCTCATACCTGCAACCAGCTATTTATTATTACTATTTACTGGGGTCCCCTGAACTGAGGGAAGAAAGTGTCTGGAGGCTGAAAGAGACCCTGTTCATCAGAGTTAGAAACATCAGTCTATCTCAGGGTCCTAAAGAAATGGCTTCCAACCAGTTGGCAAAAATTGAGAGGCAGCACTCCTAGATGGTTGCATAATTATGAATTATATGCATGTACTACTGGCAACCCATATATTATGTGGATTAAACTTTTAGATTTTTTTTAAGTTTGCTTTATTCCTTACCCCCAGTGGGTTGTTTTGTGAACCTTCTTTGGAATCCCATGGTCCAGAGCCCTCACTCCAGGCTATACTCAAAGCCCCAAGAGATGTGTGGGGGATGGGGAGGCGGCGGCACCGGACCCTTCTCAAAAGCATGGTTCACAGTCCTTCAAACCAAATTTACTAAGATTATGTGCCAGGCACTGTGCTGGATTCTGAGAATACAAAATTACACTATCTCTTGTAAGAGGGTGGACATAGTTAACACTCCTGAGTGGTACACTTAAAAATAGTTACCATGGAAATGTTTATGTTATGTAGTTCTTTTTTCCACACACAAAAAAGACCTAGTCTCTGCTCTTACAGATATTATAGATAGTGAAGGAAACAGAATTAGCTCATTTGTTTATCTGGCAACTTTTAATTAACGGAGTGTCAGTCTTGTTCTAGGCCCTGTGTAGGTGCTGGGGAGAAGCCTACAAGCAAACTAAGCACTATTGTCTCTTAATGGAGCTGAGAGTCCATAGCTAGGCAGGAATGTGCATCTGTACTGATCAGCACAGTCACTGATAGCCACATGTGGCTGTTTAAATTGGTTAAAATGAAAATGTAAAATTCAGACCCAATCTCACTAGCCCTGTTTCACGTGCTTAGGGCTAGTGCTCCCACATTGACAGCAGAGACAGAAATCTTTGCCCTCATTGCAGACAGCTCTAAAGCAGAGTACAGACAGCACAATGAATGGGATGAGCCAGATCATCAAGGAGGGCCCTTGTCAGCCTGTCCAGGGCCTTGGTGACAGTTTGTAAAAGGTAAAATGCTGTCCCTCTGGGTGGGTGCAGCTCCGTGTCAGGGATACAGCTTAGGTAGTAGAGTGTGGTTCTGGGCCTAAGAGAAGTCAGTCTTGAGAACAGGAAATGTATATCACCGTGTGGTCCCGAGGTCCCTGGAAATAAAAGATGGGAACTCTGAGTGGTGGTATCATTTCATCTCACACTATACTCTTTCCCCTGTGTTCCACATGGACTTGCTCATGCTGTTTTCTCAGCCTAGGTCCTCTCCCCCATCTCTGCACCAACTAAATTCCCTTCAAGGTTCAGGTAAAACACCACCTCCTTTCTCCACAAAGCCTCTCCTGAGTCCTTTATGAGGCTAATAACATTTATTGAGCACATATTGTATTTGTGTTAGTGGGTATGGGCAGTGGAGTATGGTTGTGTAGCCACAACTCAAAGATGGAGACCTTAGACTTTCAGTGTGAATGGTTTCAGGTCCCTGAACCACATGGCCAGCGCCAGGAGCTTCACCATCATCAGCACACATTTACCAGGCAATGGAAGGCTGCAGGCCCCTGCATATCTCCACTCCTAACCTTTGACTTCTGAAGAACAGTAATTGTGCCTGACATATTTATGTCCCTACATCTTTCCTCATATCACAAATAAGGACATCAGAAAAGCATTCCCTGAAGGAGTCTACCCTTCTATGCCTCAATTATCCAACCTGAGAAATAGTGAGGCTGACCCCAACCAGCTGACAATTACTTAAATGTCTCCAGAGATTCTCTAATGAAGCCATTTACCCAGCAGAGTTCTCTAAGAAGACAGAGACATAAGCAGGCCTCACTCTTGCTATGCATCTGCAAATCCACCTCCTTTGGGTGAGTTTCAGGAAGGGTAGATATTGCTGCCAGAGTTCTGGGTGATGGAGAGGTATCTCAGCAAACACTTCCTGCCTGCATCTGGGTAGCTCTCTTTTCAGCTCTGCACAACCTGCCTCGGACTTAGACCTCAACGGCTTCCCCTGTTTTCACAGATGAGGCCTCGGGCAGGGCAGCCTGGAGATGCATCCCCATGCTGCTGCTGGAGGTGCCGTGTGGCCCAGTGAGGGGAGGATTAGACTTAGAGTTGGGCCTGGGTTCAAATTTTGATGCTACCCCTGTCATCCCAGTGACCCTAGGCAAATAACCCAACCCCTCTTAGCGTCTTTCCATATTTGTACCATGGACAAGAATACCTGCTTCCCACGTTATAAGACTCTCCTGACATACCTAGACCCTGTTTAACCCCAATGCCCTACCTACCCTGCACCTGCACCAAGTAGCTAACATCGTTGGGGAAAATTCACAACCATGCTGACTAGCCGCACTTTACATTTCTGACCACAAACCTCAAGTGGGCACTCAGCTTGCCCAGTAATTCTACTGTGTTTCTCTACTAAATTCACTGCCCCACTTTCCAGATGAGTGTTTCACATCTTCTCTCTTCTCCAACCCTCAGCACCTCCTCTTTGTTCCCTGCCATTAGCTAATGACCTTGCTTCTGATTCAGCAGAGAAAATAGATGCAGCCATATGAAAAGCACCTATCTTCTCACCATCAGCTCCCCCAAGGTGCCTGTGAGTGTACCCTCATGGCTGCCTTCCTTTCCTACAATGGACGGCCTCCTCTCAAACTCAAGACCAGCTCCTCCAGTTGTGCACCAGGTTCCAATCCCTTCACTTACTCAAGGACTCTGACCCAAATCACTCTTCTCCCTCCTGCACTAGCCCGCTGCTCCTAGGCCAGGTCAGCCCCTTCTGCACAGGAATGAGCTGTGATCTTTCTCATCTTAAAAACAAACTCTCCCTTGAACCTATACCCTCTTCAGCTCCCGCCCATTTCCTTCTGCCCCACAGCCTCCCCTCCATTCTCTCTGAGCCCGCCCAGCCAAGTTTTCATCTCTGCCACTGCATTGAAACTGCACTTGTCCACATCACCAGTGACCTCCTTGTTGGCACATCCAAAGGTCAGTCTTCTGTCATCTCGTTCAGCCTCTCGGTGCCATTTGCAGAGTAAAGAAATCACTCCTCCTCGAAACACAGTCTTCCCTTGGAGCCCAGGACTCCACACTGCTCTGGTTTCCTCTGACCACTTTCTCGGGCTCCTTCACTGCCCTTCCTCTTCTTGATCTCTAAACGTTAATGTGGTGTGGGGACTTCTTTCCTATTTACAGTCTCTCCGTGATTGGACCCCACTGAGGCCCATGCCTTTAAATGCCATCTCGCGGTTGGGACTTTTGAGAGGTAGTGGGGAACAGCATAGAGAAAAACACAGCTGCCCTGACTCTGGAACCCCTGACTGGATGTGAACCCCTGCTGTGCACCTGACACTGAGTGGTATTGCTGTCCTCTGTGCCTTGGTAAGACAGCGTCTTACCTGGGGTCTCCCAGAAGCAGAGTCTGAGACACGGCTTCCGTGTGAGTAGTTTATTTGGGAACAAGGTCCCAGGAGCAGGTGAGGGAGAGGAAGGGTGAAATAGGTGTGCAGGGCTGCAAACCACAGGCCGGACGCCTCTGTGCGTGCTGTTGCTCTACCTGCAGGAACTTCTGCGCTGCTTTATGAAATGTACTTCAGAACCTGCCAGTAGAAAGGGGAGGGCACTTACACCATAGATGTTAAGTCCCCTGCACTTCAAGGCGGCTCACGTGTCAACGCTGAGTGGGTTCCATGGGTGCCCCCAACACCAGGGTGTCAGGAGGTAAGAGGCAGGCCAGGGGGTGGGGCACCATCAGGTCGCATCTGTGTGGCAAAACTGGTTATCCCAGCGGTGGATGGGGGCAGAGGGGGAGCCAAGGGGCTCTGATGTGGTGCCCAAGAAGTGCCTGGTACAGATGGGGATCATGGGGATCATTATCGAGCCTGCCTCATAGATTGCTGGCCCTCAGCAGATGGCAGTCTCCTGGTGGTGACTCCGCCCCCCCCCCCCCCCCCCCACAGGCTTCATTCCTGCTGTGAGAGCGGCCCTTCTTGCTCTCTCAGATCTGTGAACGGGCCACTCCTCATGATTCAGGTGTCTGCCCAAATGTCTCTTCCCTCTTCCCATGCCCCCATCTTCACCCCTTCCCCTACTATCTGAAATGTTTATTTATTTGTTTTCCACTTGTTTGCTGGCTCCCTCCCCCTTTGAACCTCCACAAAGCCGGGATTTTGTTCTGTTCAGACTTGTATCCTCAGCACCTAGAACAGTGCTGGGCACACAGTTGGTGTTTGGCATTTGCTGCACGAATGATTGGGTAACGCTTCTGGAAATCCCACCGAGGAGTTTCCACAATTCCTCCCACCCCCTAAAACAGCATGAGAGACCTTCAAAGTTACAATCCTTCCCTCAGTCTAATGAAAACCCTCACATGATCTTTTACCTCTATGTTCTTTTTCCCCTGGGTATTGTGGTCCTCTCTTAAACGTACCAGACACACAGCAGCTCAGCTCTTCCCTCAAGCTCTCCTCAGAGATTCTCTACCTAGAGTGCCTTTGTTCCCCTAGAGGAGAGGACCCTGTTTATTGGCTCTGAGGTTACTGCTCCAACACAGAAACAGCGCGCTGGCCCGGGACACCCCTTCTCAGCTCTGCGTGCACCATCATTGGCCAGGCTCAGTTCTGGGCCTCTGCGCTGGGCTTGGCCTTCTCTGGCCTCACTTTTTGGAGCTCTGATATTGCCTCCTTCCTTTTTCTTTAAAAATCTCAGCCCGGTGGGAAAACAAACTTCATCCTACATTGCTGGTGGGAATGAAAGTGGCACAACCTCTGTGGAAGACAGTTTGTAATTCTCTCTCTTAATTACAAACATGTGAAGCCTTGGACCCTGTGTCCCTGGGCACATCTGAAAGGACACATCTGGCACTGTCTGCCAGCACAGGACTGGAGACCAACCACCTCTGTCATCAACAGAGGACAGATCCAGAACAAGAAGCACTTTGCAGCTGTAAGAAAAATGGAGAACCCTTTATGTGTGGATATAAAACAATCCCCAGGACATATTGTCAAGAAAAACCATGATTATATAGTTGTAAACTGCCTATTGAATAACAAAGAGGAAGACTTAAAAAATATATACTTACCTAGAGAAATACTGGAAGATACAAAAATTTTTTTTTTTTAGTATCAGGGGATGGGAAGTGTTAGGGGAAAGTTAGGAGGAAAACTTCTTACTGAGCTTTTTACGTCATTTTGTATTGGAACCATGTGACTTTATTACATATTTAAAAATAAAATAAATATATATTGAAAAAGATGCACTTTCTGTTATTTCATCAATGTGTTCCCAACACAGTAGGTGCTCACTAAATGCTTGTTGAATGAAATATGAAGTAAATGCATGAATAGAAAGATTCCTAACTCAACGATGGAGCATTTTAGTGTTGGTGAAGTGCAGCGTTGGTGAAGCGTCCATGCTGACATACAACTGTCAAAATGGATGAATCTGAGCGAGGAGGAAAATAGCAATGCTGTTTACATCAGAAGTCAGAAGGTGGCACTCCAGAGGTGGGCCGGAGCTTTCCCAACAAGAGATTTCCAGGAAATTTTCTTGATGCATGGGGTCTGGACAACCATAACGAGTAAATGCCAAATATAGAGTAATAACAGCAATAAAGCAAAAATAAATAGACGACCCAGCATAGGCAGGACCACCTCATAATGGGCCTCCTTTTCTAGCCCCCTCTTCTGGAGAGCTCAAGGTTCCTTCACAGGGCTTTGCCTCCATCTAACCAAGGGCAAACAGAAATTGGCGTCTGACTCCTCGCCAGAACTCTGCTGTGGCCACGTGGCGCTACTGCGAATGGGCCAAGAACAAGTCTGCAGTGCACAGTGGACTCCTGGCCCTGGCATGGGTGGTTGGCATTGGTTATACGCCCTCAGGAGCATCAGGTTACTTGGGAGCCAAGAGCACAGTTTGTCTGTGCCCGCCAGCACTCACCCTCACCTCCAAAGGCCTGGCTGCCACCTTGCAGCAGGCTTCATCCTAAGGTAGGGGAGTAAGGTCCAAATTGTGGCTTCTGCTGGGCCCTCCCCTCCTCCTCCCCACATCTGACTCGGGCTTCTGTGGATAGATAGCTCTGTTTCCTTTCAAGCCTCCTTTGCCAAATTGCCTTCCCTTTTCCCATCCTGGGTGGGGGAGTTGTCTCTGAGGGGGAACTGGGCTTTTTTTGCAGACTAGAGGCCATGGAAGCCCTGAGCTAGAGGCCACAGGGCCTCAGGGGAAAAGTGTCAAATTGAAGCAATTTGCCTGGAGCTGGATGTAAGATAAACTGGAGCTCTGTGCCCTGTCACCACCTGGGCCTATCAGACTCCTGCCTTCCCATCCTTCCATCTCCCAAGCCTTGGCTCTGGACCCAAGTATACATCCCTCTACTGTGACCTGGGGTGGAGCACCCCATGTGGCATCAGCCAGATGTCCTCTGGTATTTGGGTGCCTGCCCAGAGCCCAAGGGTGAGGCAATGGGCAACCTGTTTAGCAAAGGGCTGAGGTTAAGGACCCTGCTGACTCATCCTGGGGAAATGTCCCAGCAGGAAAGCTCCCCCACCTTTTGCTTCATTGCCTCAGAGTGAGTTGTGTTCAGAGGTATCACTTGAGTACATTTGTCTGGCCCGGAGGGCAACTAGGTATCTGCCCAGGCTCTGTAGCAATCTGCCCTTTTCTAGGCTAGACAGAGGACAGAGCCTTCCAGGGTCCTAGCATCATGGGTTCAGGGCTGTCTTGACCGCTGGAGGCCTGGCCATGCCAAATCTCACTTACTCCTCTTCCTTCCTGTCCTTCCCACTCACCTTTCACACTCAACATATCCTCTGCTTCAGGAGCTCCATTCCCTCCACCCCCCCAGAGGAATGGCAAACCCACATTAAAGAAGCCATCAGCTTCTTCCAGAAGGCTGTGAGCTGGAGCAAGGAGGGCTGAGAGGCCCTGGGAGAGGATCTGTGGCCACCTCCCAAACTGGAGTCTTTGGTGTGAGCAGGAAGCCCAGCAGACCCCTCCCCGTTTGGCCACTCAGCCCCAGCACTCCCTGGGTCAGGCCCAGGTCAGAGGGCTGCAGGACACTTCCAAGCCACCCCCAGCAGCTGGAACAGGGGTGAGAAGCCCCTCCCAGGCGCCTCAGGCCTGGGGCCTCTCAGGTTCCCTAGGAGAGAGGGGGCTGCTGCCGAGCCAGCTGCAGCTGTGGGAAACCACACACCACAGCCTGCAGGTGCAAGGGGCCTGGGGGAAGGCGAGAGGATTAACTATTTCTTGGGAGCAAGCCTTCTCCATTCCTTCCATTCCCGAATTATGGCTTCCCCAAGATGTCAGGTCCTGTTCTTGGTATGAGAGGAGTTTACACAGCCACAGAAAAGTCAAAAGACTTGTGATCCAGGGATGCAGGAGACAAAGCCCTGCTTGAGAGACCCTGAAGCCAGCACATAGAGGCCAAGGCAGCACCGCTGAGTTTGGCCCAGCTTTGGATGCCACTGAGAAACCTTGGGTATCATGTCCCTTTTCATGGCTGGCTTGCTGCTTCCCCTGAGCAATTCCATGTCATGGAGGGAGGTGGAAGGAAGCCTCATCCTCAGGGTGTGGCACTCACCTCCACCCTGGGTCAGCCTGCTGAGGACCCCTCCTAGGGCGGCCTTGGAGAGCATTAGGCCTGGCCTGAGAGGAGGTGCTGGTGGCAGAGCAGGCCCCCTCCCACTCAGCCTGGGGCTTCTGAGTGGTAACAATTAGTTAAACCATGGTTTGGACAAGGCTTTGAGGTGTTGAAGGGGCTGGAAGCCATTCAAGGGGAAAGCTTTCTCACGGTTCCCAGCAGGGTTCCTTACAGCTATGCCTGTTCCCAGAGGTTAATGTGGTGCTTGATGCTGCCCACCTGTCTGCCTGCCTGCCCAGCGGGCCTACTTCACGTCCTGCCAGTCCATCTGCGTGCTGGTGGAGCACCCCCAGCAGCAGTCTTCTGGCATGAGCCCTGCTTCTCAGTCTTCCTAGCAGAGTTTATCCCTTACTTTCTTGATCTTTCCTCAATGAGGGAGAGGTGACAATTTCTAGAAGGAACTGAGTTCATACTGCACGCATGTCTGAGCACCCACTACTCATTTGGAATGTAGAGATGTGTCTTTTCCCAGAGGAGCTCACAGTCTGGTGGAGTCTGTTCAGAGACAGTCATGCTCTATTCAGAGAGAGCTCTGGCTCCTTAAGGGAAGGCCCCTACCTCTTCAGGAAGAGGAGGGGCCAACTATGATAATAGATGCTGGTAGAGAGCTTACAAATACTATACAAAACACACGTGCTGGTGTTTTGAATGGAGCAGAAGGGGGGTAAAACAGGGTGCTTAGGATCAAATTGTGGAGATAAGAATATAATTCACAACGTAGGGTAGCAGAGGACAGACTGACCCTAAGGGCTTTCGGAATTCAGAGCAGGGTAACTTCCCAATCATGTAATCAGGGAAGAGCTTCTAGAAGTAGGTGGTATTTGAACAGGAGAGAATGTCAATATGCCGAGTTGGGGGAAAGCTGACCTGAGAAATGGGGGCCTTGGTGCCAAAGCAGAGACTAGGGGATGCCTCCTCTTTCTGGATGAAACACCTAGGGGTAAACTAAATATACAAACAAGGTGAAAGATTCTACCAAGATATTAAAAGAGGGAGTTGTATCTACTGCTTTTTCTCTGCCTCCACGTCACAGGAGGGAAGGCATGATTCCTCTTCCTTTTATATGCATCGATTTCTGATCTTGTAAATTTGCCTCATCCTACCTCTCCATCCTCGGCTCCCCCTTTTTTTGCTCTGCAGGTGGTATAATACAAAAATATATTTGACTTTGTCCCCTTTTCCCGGCCCAGAGCTTCAAAAACTCTTGTTTCCTGAGTAATACCAGTGTCTTTTGTTATTCATTATGAGCTGCTGTCCACCACACTCAGGTTTATGCTAATGAGTTGACTCCTGGTGGGCTCTCAGTTTCAAGGGAGGGGCTGGCCGTGCCAGAAAGATGGCAGGAAGGCACGATTAGGGGGTTGGAAATTTCATCCCCACCCCACACCCAACCTCTGGGGAGAAGAGGGAGCGTGGAGATTGATGTGGTCAATGATTTACTCAATCACACCTAGGGATTAAACCTCATATAAAAGCTCTGGACAGTGAAGCTCAGAGCATCCTGGTTGGTGAGCACACTGATGTGCTGGTACGGCAACACACCCAACTGGGGTACCCCCAATACCCAGACCTTCCCTATACACCTCTTCCACTAGCTTTTCTGGAATTATATTTGATAATAAAACTCTATCTGTAAGAATAACACTTTGAGTGAGGTCTGTGAGTCATTCTAGCAAATGATTAAACATGAAGTGGGATATGGGAACTTGAGGGAACTTGTGTTAACTCTGGGTCTGTTAATATCAGAACTGACACTGAAGTGAATTGCAGGACGCTCAGTTGGTGTCAGAGATGTGTCAGTACAACCAAAGTGGCCTCCTTATAACCTTCCCTATAAACTGCCTGTATTCCTAATCCCTTCTCCTGTCTGAAATGTCTCCTTCACTGGTCCACCAGTCTCAGTTTTTCCAAATCCTTTCTCTCCTTCAAAATCCACCTCCTTCACGACTTGGTACTGGGGGTGCTGCCCAGAAGTCCTTCTTTGTGTGCATATATCTTCCGCTCCTGCTAGATGGCCTGTGTTTTGAGGTGGTCTTTTGGACACTGCCCCAGTCAGAGTTGCTGCTCATTAAACACTCCTTGGCAAAGAGGAGAGGCTGCATCCGAGTGATGAAGGTTGCTGGCCTGGAGCACTTAAAGACGGAGCCTCTACTGCAGGCCTCTCCATCTCTCTCCTTCCTCTGTTTCTGTGAGAAGCAGTGTCTTGGGATGGGCATGGGCGAGGGGGTGGTGGGAGGGTCTCTGGCTCTGCAGCTCCCAGCACCACTGGCCTTGATGGTAAATATGGAGTTTTGGTCTCCTTTTTATTGGGATTGCCAGTGCTCACCCAGGCCAACAAATACACACCCTCTTGTGCACACACACACACACACACACACACACACACACACTCACACAGATGGCAGCAGGCCAAGCCCATGTCTGCACTGCTTTGGGCCGAAGTTGAGAAGTGCCACACATCAGCTTGGTCTGGCCTTGTTCCTCCTTTCTGCCTTTGCCTTTTGCCAACATTGGTCTTGGCAGTGTGCAGCCTTGAAGACTAAAGGCCAATGGCGTCCAGCGTATTCCCCTCTCCCTCCCTCTCCTGTCCGCCCCCCACTCCACACACTCCACCCTGTGCTGAAACTGCCTCCAAGAACCTGAGGCTGTGGTTCCTTTTTAAACAACTTGGATGGAGTCTATTTCACCAAAGCCACACGGGTAATCTGAAGGGAGGCCAGACAGCAGTGTTACCCTGCCTCTCCCCGTCCCACTGGACGATGAGCAGACAGTGGACATGTGGGAGCTAAACTGGGCTCTTCTTAGGGGTTGCTGGGGCCTGGGAAGTGAATGTGGGGGGGGTGAACCAGAAGGCATTTAGGAAGCCTAAGGCCTTCTGCCATGCTACTGCCCACAGGGAACAGACCTGAGCTGTAGGCCTAGGTTTGACTCCTGTGATATTTAGACCTCTACCTTCTCTGCCTCTTCCAGTCCCCACCACATTTAAGGCCCCTCCCAGTAGGCCCTGGGTCCTAGAAAGGTAGGCTATTAGCCATTTATAACATCATGGGAATCTAAATAGTCTTGTCATGTTTCAGCTGTAACTACAGCATGAAAAGAATCAGTTCCTAGTTGTAGGAATTTTGAGGAGCATCTCACAGGGAGAAACGTACTGGGAGGGCTGGATCTTTCCTTCCTGGTATGTGCACGCTGCCCTCTGCTCTCAAGTGTGGCCCTTCTCCCAGCTCACTGCAGACTGGGGGCGAGTGACTGTGACTGCAGAATGACCTCAAAGTATGTAAAGATTCTAGCTCTTTACCCACTGTCAGGCAATCTTCTATAAAGTTAGCTCTTCTTGAGGGGTTTTCAGCCCCAAAGCCCCACATCTCTCTATCACTGGGGATCTGGGGATGAAAAAAAAAAGAAATCTCCCATCTCAGGCCCTAAATTGAACTCAATTCCAATTTATCCAGACTGCAATCAGATTCTCACCCTAATTCCTCTCCCATCTAGCCCCAGAAAGTCACTAGCCACCCCAGAGCTATCTCAGAGCACCAGAATCTCCTATTTGAAAACTGTAAGCTGTCTTGGAGCTCATCAATTCCAACTTCCCATATTATGGGAAGCCTGAAGTCCAACAAGACTAGGGGGCAGTGATTTGCCCAAGGCAGCCCAGCTACTGAGGGGCAGAATTAAGATTAGAACTCAGTGTTTTGGCTTCCAGCCCAGTGCTCTTTCTGCAAACCTATACCACTTAGCATCCCTACTCAGTTCAGAGTTTGAGGCCTGCAGTTTAGGTCCTCATTTTAGAGACATCTTCAGAAGTCCCAGGATGAGATCTTCATGAAGAGTTGGCCCCCTCCTCCCAAAGCTCTGTTCTGTGTTTCATTCTATCTCAGTAGACTGTGGCAGGGCTCGGGAAGGCAGGAGGTGGGGGTGAGGGCCAGCTGAGCCGCGTCATGGCTCTGCTGGGCTCGCCTGGGCTGATGGGGGCTTGTCCAAACCGACCTGGGGAGCAGGTGTGGGCCCTTTGTCCCCAGAGCTTCTCGAAGAACAGTTTGTTCTGCAGGGGCTGCAGCCGTGGTGGAAGAAGGGTGACAGACACCAGCACAGCCCTGGAGCTGGCTGCAGCTGCTTCCTGTTGTCAGAGGGCTCCTTGACTGAGGGGCTGATCTCCCTGCCCCCCAGCGCCCCTGCCTAGCTCTTCACATGGTCAACTGCCTCAGTAGGCCAGTGATGCCCCATGGATGCAGAGGAAGACTGCTTCAAGAGTGGGAGCACAGAGGAAGGAAGGGTCTTGTGGACAGGCACCTTTCCAGCCTCATTACTGAGCAAATAGGGTCCTGTCCCTTCAGTGTGCATGCACACCCCTGCTTCATCTTCCCTTCCCTGTCTGGAAGATCTTTGCCACTGTCTCTGAGTGTTCTTCCTGTTCTCTGGGCTACCTCAGCTTTGCACACAGTGACTACCCCTGGCCCCCACTGGCCGTACTGGACTGTCCAGTATGAAAATGGGGGCCCCAACCTCACACTGCTCCATTTCATGGTTTGACATTTAACCTGGGTTTGTTTTGTCTCCTCTTTAAGACTCAAAGACAGAAGAATTTGGGTCCCTAACCATGGCCTCATACTTCAAACAAGGTTCTTTACAGAGTTGAGCTCAAGGCTGACCCTATTGTAAGGGTACAATAAGTCCTCACAGAAAGGCCCAATATCTCTGTCTTGATTCCTGCCTGAATTTTGGTCACCCCAGACTAGGGCATGTCAGGAGGAGGAGGAGGAGGAGGACAACGTGGGCAGCTCCTCCTGGAATTTTCGGCCTGGTAGTCCCTTTGACTCATTACAGGAAGCTGACCAAGGCCTTGCCCCTCTCCAAGCTTGCTGCCAGGTTTCCCTCTGACTAGCAGAAAGAGTATTAGGGGGCTGGCAGAATGGACCACCTCCTATCCTACAAAGGATTCCCCCAGTGTGAACAATCCCAGGTGGATGGCAAAGGAACAGTGGCAGGCACCTGCAGGTCTGCCCTGATGCCCAACCCCAGGGCACCACTTATAGAACACTCCCAGTGGGGGTGCTCCAGCCTCAGTCTACCTTTCTCACCCCAGCTCTCAGGTAGGTCCTGGCTCCTCTTCTCCAGGGTTCTGAGAGGGGCTAGGGTAGGGGCTAAGTGAGCAGGTACCCGGGACTCAGTACAGTGCTCTTCCCACAACGGTGAAATGGCATTGGATGAGGGCCAAGCAGGAAGCCGCGTTCTGTGGCTTCTAATCTGAGGCCTGGTGCCTGGGGTGTGAGGATGGGCCCAGGCTCTTCCCTTCCTGAGGCTGACACTAAACCCACCTGTCAGGAGACAGCCTAGGCTGCCCTTGGCTAATCATGAAGGGCCTGTGCCTTCCCTCCTGCCCCCTGCTGCAGCCCGATGGGACATTCAGAGGAGAGTGAAGGGCAGCGGGAAGTGCATGGGCCTGGGACTCAGGGCTTCCAGCCTCTACTCTGTCATTACCAAGCTTTGTGAATTTGGCCAAGTCATTTTCCTCTCTGTGCCTCACGGTTTTCTTGTAAATAACCAGATGGTAAGGGGTTAGACTGGAAAGATCTTGGAGGCCTCTTGAAGCTTGATATCCTGACTCCCTAAAGTCAGTGATTCATTGATGTTATTACCAGGACTTGGCTCTCTTCTGACAGGGACTCTGTTCACTGTGCCTGTCTAGGTTTCTCTATATAAATCTGCATCTGTTGGTCTCTCGGAGCAGCAGAGTGGGTTTCCTTGGACAATCAAGGATGAATGATGACAGAGGCCGAGAGATGAACAGCATCTGTTATTTTTGGGACTCAAGACACCTGGGCAATTTATACAGAAATTCTGGCTATATAATTTCCTGTTCTTGACTTCCAGGCAGGAAATTTAAAATTTGGGCCCCTAATCATCATGAATAAAGGAGCCCCTCCTCCTACTCACCAAACCCAGGAAAATGGTGGGGAGGAAGAAGGCAGGAGAGGACAGTGTTCTTCATAGCCCAGACCTCCAGCCTGACTGGGACTATTTGAGCAATAACCATGCCTGCTTTTCATAGTCTTGGTTTCTCCTCATACAGTCTGGAGTGTGGCAGCCCTCCCCTTCCCGGGGTTCAACAAGGAAGGAAATCATTGATGAGAAGGGAGAACCTGTTCGAGCTCACATATTTCATGAGTGCCACCACCTGACTCTGGATGTGGCTGACCTTCCACGCACATGGGGCCAGGGCTGTCCACAGGGTGTCATTGATGGGGTACTGGGAATTGCTTTGTATCACTGCAAAGCCCCAGCTCCTGAAATCCTGCCATCAGAGTCTTTTCTTTGTTTAATGATGCCTAAGTTTCCTCCAAAAGTGGAGTGTCTGACATATGTAATCATCTGTCATGAGCATGTTAGCATGATTTAGCTACCAGAAGGGTCGCCTCTACACAGCTAGTAAGGCGAGTGAGGGGCTGGGGTTTTGCTGGGCGTGGAGGAAGGGTATTTGGGAGGACTGAATATTTGCACTCAGGGAACTGCTTCAGTAGGAGGGGAAGACATTGAAACCTGGCCTTCCTGCCATGCTTTTCCCCTTATAATTCCACCACAACAGTGAGAGGAAGATATGCCCATTTACCACTGAGGAAATGGGGGTTCATAGGAATTAAAGAAGTGACTTTTCTTCAGAGACAGTCAGAAAGTGCCTCCTTGAGCTTAGAATCCAAGCATTGAGGACTCAGGAGGCAGGATTTTGCCTGTGTGTGTGTGTGGGATCAGGGACAGGGGCTTAGGACCTGGGTCCATACCAGGAGGGAGGGAAAGGGAGATGAAAGGTGGAGTCCCAGGCTTTTCCACTCTGCCCACGGCTAGCCTCATTTCTGAATCCCTGCTCCTCCCACCATCTCTCTGGACACCAAGGTCTCTGTCTGGGCTGCCCTCTGGCTCCGCTGCTGGTTTGCTGTTCTTGTCCCACATAGAGGCAGTGCAGCCTGGTTGTCTGATCTGAAATCAGCGGGCTCAAGTTCAAATCTCTACTCTACCTCTTACTAGTTGTGGGGACTGGTGCCCATTTCACCTCCTGATGCCTCAGTGTCTCCAGCCATAAAATGGACTTAATGAACAGGGCTGCTATGAGGGCTCAAGAGAGAATATATTTAAAGCACCTAGAAGTGGGTTTGGCACTGGGTAAATTCTCAATAAATATAAGCGAGCTCTTATCTAAGAATGCTTTCATGTAGAACTCGTTCTGCCTCCTGTGACCCAGCACCTAGAACAGCGCCTGGCAGGAGTGGGTGCTTGATTACTTCTCGTTCAATGGTTGAATAAATAATAATATCCTCCGTTAGAAACCTCTAGCCTCAGCAGAAGTGATTTTGCAAAATCATGACCATGGTCTTGAATATTCTTATGGTCTAAGGCGATGGGGGAAGATCTGGGAAGGCTGAGGCTGCCTGCGGCTGCACCTGTCCAGTGAGGTCAGGGCGTCCCCTGCCGGCCTCAAGGAGCACTGCATACAGGGCCCAGGGGGTGCTGCCGTCCATGAAATAGGAGGGCATGGTGGCAAAGCTTACTTCCCCTATACCGCCATGAGCTTGGTGAAGTCCAGTGCTAACTACTGACATATATGGGCTCTTGAAACTTCTCTAAGAAAATGGAAGTGACTTTAGCAATCTAATGTTAAGTCCTTAATATAATAGTGAAAAGTTGTAAATACATTAATTGGGTGCTTACTGTGAGCCCTTTATGTGGATTACCTCATTGAAACCTGAAAACAACCCTTCAGGGTAGTACTGCGCAGAGGAAACTGCAGATAAGTACCTGCTCAAGGTCCCACACACAGTCAGGGACGAAGGGCAACCCCGGGCCCATGCTCTCTCTCCAGGACACTAAATCCAGGACTTCTTTCTGGGGGCGTAGCCAGGGACAGAAGTCTCAGGAGCCCTGAGTCTCCAGAGTGGACACTTGGTCACACAGTGAACACTTGGTGATGGGCTGTCTGAAGGAAAGAATAAAGGAATTGGTAGCTCCAAGTGTCTGGTGGGATTCAGGCCAGGGAGTGTGTTGCCATGGCTACAGGGAGACCATCTCTCACTCTGGGCACCAGGCTTCCAGAATACACCCGCACCTCCCTCTGGCCTTCCCTCTGGCCTTCTCTAGGATGTCTCCACCAGAGCCATCCACCTCCCACAGACTCAGGAGGTCTCAGACCTTAGGGTCTTATTCCTGTCCCCCTAAACTCAAACCCGCCAAGGCCATTCCCTGCTGCGTTTTGATGATACCCTCCCAACTTCCTTCATCTTGAGATGACCTTAAAGCCAGCACACCAGGGCTGCAGTGGGGCAGTTCAGGACTGGTGGTTCCCTCAGGGTGAAACCAGAGACAAACTAGTGCAGAGGCTGGCAAGGCAGGCGCTAATGCAGGCTGCTGCTTCTTTAACATGAATCTACCTTAACAAAGGGGAAAGGGGAACAGCCAACTCCCACCTAAGTGACTGGGTGTAACGGTGCCCACCTTAGCTCATTTACTCTTCCCCACTCACTACACAGCGAGGGAGGCCCTTAAATTACATCCCTGTTTTACCAATGAGGACATTGAGGCACAGAAGGATTTAAGGACATTTAGAATAAACAAACAAAGAAAAATTAGTGGGTATTTCCAATGAAAAACTATGCACTGCTTAGAGCACACCCTTCTGAGCAGTCTGATTACAGCCTTTAACTGCCTTTGAGCTAGTGTGCAACTCTGCGGGTAGGGAACTGATGGCAGTGCAAACAATTCTTGTCTCCGGATGTGCAAATGATTCTGTTTGTTGGAGATACAACCCTCCCCTCCTGTGAAAATTCAATTTTGCTTCCATTTACAAATTCAATATTTCTAATCTATGTGTGTTCTTTGGGTTCACCTTTGCATGGGTTGTAACATCTACCTGGTTCCCTCATTAATAAGGTGAATAAATCTTGCATATGTGTATGAATTATGATTTCACCTTTTTTCAAAAAAAAATATCTTTTACCAGAGGTCACATAATTTACCTTCAGTCCCTTAGACAAAGAGGGGTAGATTTGGATTCAGACCCAGGCAGCCAGGATGCAGTGTCTGTGCTTCTGACCGTCACTACATTCTAGGCACTGTAAGGCTTAACTGCATTAAGTAACTGCAGCTGTAAATTAATCAATTTTAACCTACTAAAACCCTTGACCGTAATTCAAGCTGCAGCCCTGATTTAAACCTAATAAATTGTACTCTTTTTGAGGAAAGGGCATGTGTGCCACAGCATTCAGAGAAGATTATCTCAGGTGGTCCAAGCCCTTAGGCCCCTATGCGGCTCTGCTGTGGGGTGTCTTCCTCTACGGCCCTGCATGTGGGGAGGCAGCTAAGGCCCATCAAGCAGGTGTTGGTGCTCTGGACTGAACGGCTCTGTGCTGCTCTCTGTGCTGCCTAGGCCTTTGCTGAAGGCCCCAGGATGTGGGAGCCATTTCAATATCCCAGTTCTAGGGTGAGGGAGAAGGGTGAGGAAGGTGTCTGGCCGGCGTGCCTTGGAGACAGGGACTCAGCTTCCTGCCTCACATACTCCGCTCTGAGAGCCAAAAGCCACCAACCTAATTGGAACTTTCCTAGGAAACCTCTCTAGGCACATGGGGCCGGGGTTTTGCGTGCTTGGCAACATTAAAATTTAGCCATGTCTTATTGACATAGTTTCTCAATTGTTCTCTGTTATTCACATTGAGGGTAATCCTGATAAGGCCCCAGATGAATCCTGGTCTCCAGACTCTGTGCTTCTTAAGGGCAGGGCCATTTCCTTTACTCTGGTACTCCCCGAATCAATCACATGGCTCTAAAAGGACATTAATGTTCTATAAATGATAGAAGCTCAGAGCACAACGGTTGTCATTTATGCCTTCCCTTAGATTACACAGTTCTGTAACTGGTTCTACCTAAATTCATAGATCACAAATATCACGTGGGCCCTCATATTCCCTGGCAATCTGACAATACATCGCAAATATGTTCACTCTTTGATAATTTCATACTTCCTTCCAAATGTCCATAACCCTCTCACTGATGATCTCGTGTGGCAGACCTATGATGGCTTTTGGTTCTCCAAGATCTGGACCTATTTGTAATCCCCCATTTGTGGATCTTGGTGAAAGGCAAGGGAGAAAAAAAGGATCAGAGGGTTACTCTCTCACCTACCCCCAGGATGTAGGCTCAAATGTGTGACCTAGGATTGATCAATCTGGGGCTCCCAACCAGGTCTCTCACTTCTGAGCTAGTGATACCAAGGCCTATGGCTCTTTAGAGGCTATTTATAGCATCAGTCATTCAGAGTGGCCCTGTGCTGGCAGCCCTATAAGAGGGATGGATATTCACCAGACTGTCCCAGACTATGCTAGTCCATTGGCATATGAAGATTACTCTCCAATTTCTGTGTATAACTTTCACCTTTCTGCTGAGCCTCAAACTTGTATATTCAGTTGTTTACTTGATAATTTCATTTGGACATGTAATAGGCATCTTAGACACTACATGACCAAATGTCTTGCCAATGGGTTTCAGCCCCAGGCAAGTTCACTATGGATTCAGTGTGACCAAAGGAATCGACAGCAAAATGTTCTTGGGGTGAAAGTGTTATACCCAACTTTATTTCCAGGTGGCAGGTCAGTCACTAAAATCCCGTTCACTCAGAGCGAGTCTGCATGCAGCAAGCCGGTTTCTCCCTCTGGGCCCCTCTGTCCGCACAGCTGTCCTCTGGGCCTCTGTCCTCAGTGCTGCACCACTCCAGCCTCTGCTCTGCTCTGCTCTCCTGCAGCCTTGCAGCCCTGCCACCGTGTAGTGCCCAGAGCACTGGGTGGAGTTCTTTATATAGAGTCAACAGTCATGTATTGCCCACAGGTGTGCAGTGAGCTCGTCAACCAGAGCCAGGTGAGAATCCTGGCCACAGTAACTCTCATTTTATCCCCACCAAAATAAAACCTTTATTCTTTTTATAAATCTTTTTACTTACCAAGATTTTCCTATGTTAGCTAAATAGCACCACCATCCACCCAGTTGCTCAAATCAAAACCCTATGTGTCAGCCCCAGTTTCTCTTTTCTTCTTACAATGTTCACATACAATTGAGCAGGAATTCTGTTGATTCTATACCTGATTGCCAATGTGTTAGCACCTGGACTTTTACAATACCCTCACCCTGCCAAAGATGTCTATGTTACTATACTCAGAATCTGTGAATATGTTGCCTAACATGTTGAAAGGACTTTGCAGATGTGACTGAATTAAGGATCTTGAGATGGGGAGGTTATTCTGGATTATCTAGGAATGCCAAATGTAACCACAAGGTCCTTATAAAAAGGGAGGCAGGAGGATATGAGTCAGTAGTAGGAGATGTGACGATAGAAGCAAGAGGTTGTAATGATGTGAGGAAGGAGCCTGGAGTCAAGGAATGCAGAAGGCTTCCAGAAGCACAAGGAAACAGATTTTCCCCTGAAGCCTCAGGATGGAATGCAGTTCTACAGACACACTGATTTTAGACCTCTGGCCTCCACACTTAAAGAATAAATTCACTTTGTTTTAAGCCACTAGGTTTGTGGGGATTTGTTAAAGAATCAATAGGAAGCTAATGCAACCAGTTGGGCTCTCCATTTCTTGCCTTGTCTCTCTACAGTGCATTCTCCACACCACAGACGGGGATTTTTAAAAAATGTAAATTAGATGGTCACTGTCCTGTTTAAAACTTCCTTAACTAGAAGCTTCTCTTTGTATTTGGAACAAAATCCAAACTTACCATGGCCACAGGCCCTGTATGAGCCAGTCACCAGTTGCCTCTCCAAGCTCTCCATATTCCTTCACTCCTTCCACGTGCCCTCTCCACACCTACTCCTGAGCCTTGTGGACACAGGGTAACTTGTTCCACTTTGGAGCCTTTGTTCTAGCTGTTCCATGTGTCTGAAACGCTGGTCCCCAGATCTTTGAATGGCTGGTCCCTTTAGCTTTCAGCTCGCAGTTCTCCCTAGAGAGACTTCTCTGACCCCAGCATAAAGTAGGCTCCTTGTCACTCTCACTTGGAACAGCTAGAACAAAGGCTCCAAAGTGGAACAAGTTACCCTGTGTCCACAAGGCTCAGGAGTAGGTGTGGAGAGGGCACGTGGAAGGAGTGAAGGAATATGGAGAGCTTGGAGAGGCAACTGGTGACTGGCTCATACAGGGCCTGTGGCCATGGTAAGTTTGGATTTTGTTCCAAATACAAAGAGAAGCTTCTAGTTAAGGAAGTTTTAAACAGGACAGTGACCATCTAATTTACATCACCCTGTTTAGTTGTGGTCACAGCACTCATTATCTGAAGCTATCCTTCTTACCTGTTCAGTGTTTATTTACTCCCTACTCCTTTAACCCAAGTTCCAGGGATCCAGGAACTCTGCTTGTCTTGGGTCTTGTTGTAACCCCAGCCCCAACACAGTGCCTCCCACAGGCTGAGGCCCTCAGTAAAAACCCTTGTATGATTGAATGCTCAACCCTTACACAGGGCCTAGCTGGCTCCTGGTAAGAGTAGGACCTCCTGCACAAGTCTCTTGACTGAATCCAAAGGTGAAACTGAGACCGGGTTTCAGTTCCTCTTGCTAGAGCAGGGGTCAGCTTTCAGGGCTACCCAGCCTGGTTAGAGATGGGAAAGCTGAGAGGCCCGCCATGGGAAATTATGACAACGATAATGAAAAAAACAATGGCCAACGCTAACCGGGCACTTTCCATGTGCCAGGCACTGTTGTATGTGTTCAAAATATTTATTTACTCTTCACTATCACACTGTGAAGTGGATACATTATCACAGGTTGAAGAAACTTACTGTTTGGTAACTTGCCGTTCAACACACAGCTGAATATACACAACTATAAGTTTTTATGAAATCTTTCTTCGGTGCTCTCTCATTCCTCACACCGATTGTGGAGACAGGATTACTGACCCACCGGCCCAAGGGCGCTGGGGGTGTGTCCTCCACGGGGCAGGAGGGACGTCCCAGGGCGCAGGCGCAGGCGGGGCCGGAGGCGAGGGCGGAGGCAGGGATTGCGGGAAGAGTTGAAACCTAACAGCGGAAGTTCCTCCCAGCCTGGGCGAACTTCCGGCTCCAGCTGCCTGGGACGTACGCCGGCGGAGTGGAGCCCGCGGCCCCGGGATGGTCCTGCTGGAGAGCGAGCAGGTAACACTGGAGCTGGACAGTCGAGGGACGGATGCAGTTCGGGGCTTAGCGCGACACCTCTGTCTCCTTCTGCGAGAGGTACTGGGACTTGACGCGGCGGGGCAAGCTTTTGGGGCTGTCTAACGGGGCCGGGTTTGTGTGTTCCAGTTCCTGACGGAGCTGACCAGGCTTTTCCAGAAGTGCCGGTTGTCGGGCAGCGTGTTCATCACCCTGAAGAAGTGTAAGCACCTGTCGGAGGCCGAGCGACGCCGCTGCCCGGGTGCCCGGTGGCTGACAGTCAACGGGCGGAGGCGTCTGCCATGTCTCCCCGCCTGCCTTGACCCTCCTCCACCTTGTACCGCGTGCATGCAAGGCTGAGGGACCGGAGAGTATTAGGGACTGTGGCTCTTGTGGCCCCCAGCACTTAGCCACCTGAGTGAGCGGTTCTGGGTACCGTGGGCCCCAAACATGTCAGGACTCTAATTTTTGTCAGCGATCCCAAACCCTGCCACGATTAGTGAGACGTAAAAGGCTTTGATATTACAATGTTCCCGTCGTGGAAGTAGCAAGTAGTTGCCCAAGGTCTTGCCAAGCCGTCGGTGACCGAGCTAGGGCTGTGGAGGTGGATTAGGCAGCCTCTTCGTATGCCTTCTCTGCTTGTTAACTTGTCTACCTGTTAACAACGATTGGGGCTGTGTTCACTAGGGTGTATTTTTCATGCAGATGATGGTCGAACTAAACCCATTCCAAGGAAAGGTTCTGTGGAGGGCTTTGAGCCCTCAGACAACAAGTGTCTGTTAAGAGCTACCGATGGGAAAAAGAAGATCAGCACTGTGGTGAGTTGGATTCCTAATACTACAATTTTGGAGTTTGAAGACTTGAACTTAACCGAGAATGGGGCTTATGTGAACCAGGTTTGTTTGTGTTTTAAATAAAAGCTAGTGAGTGTGTAGCTCCCCAGCTGTTTGGGGATCCAGGCCTTCTTTTATTACTTTAATAGAAAACTAACGAGCAAAGTTAAAATGAAGGTAGAAGTCAAATACTTGCTATTCTGCTGAAATTTTTGTGGATATAAAATGAGCATAGCAGTTCTCACTCATAGTAGTACTGTAAGGATAAGTTGGCAGAAATATTTGATTCTGTATCCTATATAAGTGTGCTGGGCCTTCAATGAGCAGTTTCTTGGTACCAGATGATGCATTTACTTTAAAGCTGATTATTCCCTTATCTCTGTGGTTCACCAAGCGTGTAGCTGTGTGTTAGGATTGGTTCTTGAGAACCATTTAGTCAAGTGCCCTAGTGTTTCAAGGTGGGGGTTGAATATGGCAAAGTGATACTCCTGGAGTCCACATGAGTACTTTCTTTTGCTGGGACAGAACCAGGTTGCCCTCTTATCACATCCTATAGGATGTTCATGAGAATGCAGGCCATAATTAACTGGTAAAGGGAGACTTATCAACTATCTTGAGAGGACTTTTACAGTAAGGCAAGCTTAATGTGGTCTTTAAAAAATAAAGTTGGTATGAATGTGAAAACCTAATGAATCTTTACAAGTAGAATGTCTTGTGGTAGCTTGCATTTTGCTTAAATAGGCCTGAATGAATGGGAGGTGTTTAAAATAAGATGGGGAGGGAGCAGTTTAAATGTATTTTGTACAAAAGATTAATACTAAGTCCTTTGGCATCTCAAGAGAAAAATGCCATGTGTCTAAGAGATTTCAAAAGAGGTGAGAAGCATAGCTTCTGTAGGAGCCCACTTCTGCCTTGTTCCCAGCTTGGTGCAGTTCTTGTGTAGAAAGTAAGTACAGAAGAAAGTGGAGTAGAAAAATAGCCTCTTGTGTAGTATGATCCCCAAAGTTGGGAAGAAATATAAACAATAAGAATAGTGTCTTGAGGCTTTTGAGTTAGTATGTGGGGTGAGGCAGAGAATTCTTATATAGATAAGAGGGGTGACTTTTTTTTCCCCCCTTTTCCAGGTGAGCTCCAAAGAAGTGAATAAGTTTCAGATGGTGAGTTTCTGGTGTTCCCTATGTCCCCTTTTTAGGGCAAGACAGCGTAATTTTGAATACCTAGTTAAGACCTATCTAGGTTCACTGTTCTCCTGTGATGTTTTACTAATAGTTTATGAGTAAAAGCTGCCAGGCTATGAATTTTACTTTGAACACTGATCTTACCTTCTTTTTCTGTTTTTTAAGCTAGGTTTTGTCATCAGCTTCAGATATGGTGTCTAGAGTATAGTTGAACAAGAATGTGCCCAGTTTTCCCTTTTTGTTGAAATAGTAAAAAATGTGCAACTCACTGAGGGCAAGTGTTACCAGAGCTACTATAATGTGAGAGTTCTCTTATACCACTTTCCTTCAGATACATGTGTTCCATGGTACTGTCAGGTAGGCTTTCTGATTCTGGCTGTCCTCAATCGTGGAAATGGGGCAGTTGCTCCTCTTCCCACTCAGGTCCTTCTCTTGTGTCTTCTAGGCTTATTCAAACCTACTGAGAGCAAACATGGATGGGCTGAAGAAGAGGGACAAAAAGAGCAAGAATAAGAAGAGCAAAGCAGCACAGTGAGGGGTACCAGGTCTCTGCTTTCACCAGCTAACTGCTCATTCGTTCTTTTTTCTTTGGTTTTTACTTTTGGCCACAAAGCTAGGGCTCTGGTTCCCTACAATAACTGTTTTAATGTGAGATTAGGATCATTTTGGATAGAAGAAGGGCTGAAATGTTTACATGGTAGTTGTAAGAAGCCAGTTTATTTTAGAACTGGCTAATTGCTCTGTGTTGCATGATTGTACATTCCTGGATTGTAAAGTCTCTGTAGCCATCTGTGTGAAGAGCAATTTATCATTAAACCTGTATTGAATAGCACTGATCATCCATCCTTTCTTGTCCTATCTCATATTAATAGTTTCTGGCAGTAACTACTGATTCTGGAAAGATAAGATTATGAGTAGGCTTTAGCCCTATCTATCTTCTAGGTTACTAGAATTAAAACCTGACGATTTTGTAAAGTTGTACTATCTTTAGGGTATTCTTCCCATTTGGCTGTATAATTTCATCATCATAGTTCCTTTAGCAAATTTGAGTGAGTTCTCATAGATAAATAAATTTGCTTAACCACCTTAGGATAAACACATTACAAAATCATCAAGAATATTCCAGGTTAATATTTAATTTCTGTATGCCCTTCATTTGGACATTTTCATGTGCTTTGTCATTAGGACTAAGAGAGCACTGTTTTTGTGTGTTCGAGCTCTGCAAAAACTTTAGTGTTAACAGATATGCAATGAAAAAACAGGTATCAAAGTATTTATTATATTCAAAAAGATAAATTCATAATGTTACACATGAAAAATTTACAAAGCTCAGTATTGCAGGACTGTTGCTTAGAATGTAGTTAAAATGACAATGAATGTATATTTTATAGTATCAGCTCCCATCTGAACAATGTAATAACCGTTCATTAGAATTAAAACAAGATTCTGTAGTAGTCGTCTCTGTAGCTGTACAGGAATAGCACAGACACTCTGCAAAAGAAGGGAAAAGACAGGATCAGTATAATGGGTAAATAACAGAGTTAATAAAAAATCCTTAGAACACTTAACAGGAGTTTTGTTTCACCAAAAAGGAGATGAAAGGCTAGTCACTGAAAAATTGTTTTATAGAAGCTGTGACTGGCAAGGGTCTGCAGTATAAGGCCCTATATAAAGAGACCACCATTTGCCTCCCAGGTTGTTGCCTCTAAAGCAGATAATAGGAACAACTGGTATTCTGACAGGACAGAAAGCAAGTCAGCTGTTTTCTTTCATTTAAATCTATTTATAGTAGTTACTTGTGTGATTACAATTATAATTGTGATAACTACTTCCAGGACCCGCTGTGTTTTGTTACTGGCAAGATTGTGACTGTGACTCAGTCCTAAGCAAGACTGATTGGTTACTAGTTGCAGTTCTAACATGATAGTTGATCAGCCATCGAACCTCACCAAACTATAAAACGTGTCATTTAAAAACCCCTCCTTATGTTTTAAACCACACTGAAACCTGCAATGCGTAAGTGATAACTTACTTTTTTTCTACTTTGATGTTATAAATCTCATCACAGACTAATTTGAGGTATCTCTGCTTTGGCAGGCGTGACAGCAGCTGCTTCACAGTTGTGTTAAATGCCTGTTCATCAGCATCCCACTAGGAGGAAATAGATAAGACTTAATAATAGGTACTAGGGTTTAGCAACTGGCTTTTTTTGGGTCACTAATGAAGTATGGATGCCATTTCCTCCCTTAAATACACTGAAGAAATCAGTGACAGACAGAACTGGTGGGGACTGCTGGGGTTCCTCCTCTGAAGTGTCAATTTTCTTTACAAGACCATCATTACATCCTGATTAACGATGCGGCTGCCCAGTTAATGTGACTTCAGACCAGGTATTTCTGCCTACTGTTTACTTTGCGTAAGATGGAGATACCGCCTCTGATGTGCATCTGTTTGAGTGGATCATAAAGCAGTAAATTGCCAGGATAGTGGTGTATACTTATTTTCAAGACAACAGAAAATGTATGAAATGTTAGTTCTGGGACAGAGTTCATTTTTCATCTAATTTAATTTGACTAAACACTCTGGAGAGACAAAAAGTATTCTTTGAAACAACATGTTGTAAAAGTCACCTGTAGCTATGATTATAGTTAAGCATTCGTAACTATTCGAATTTTAAAAATTGTTATTTGGCTGTTTGATAGTAAGGGTACATACCTGTTTAAAAAAGTATATTAAAAATAGGACCTAAATTAATTTTTACAAAAAGATCTTTCATACAGTTCTAGTTCTACAAATGAGCTTCCCTAGTTGGAAGGAAGATTTGTTTGAGGCAGCATAGTATAGTGGTGGTTCAGAACATAGATTCTACTGGTCTGCCCAGGTTTGAATCCTGACCCTGCTGCTTACTAGGTGGGTGACCTTTAGTAAAATATTTATGTTTTTTTTCCATTCTCTGTAAAATGAAGATAATAATAGTACCTGCCTCTTGGGGTTGTTAGAATTAAATGAGTTAGTTACTATTTGTAAAATACTTAGAACAAGGCCCGTCAGAGCCTGACACACAATAAAAACATTAGGTGTTTGTTAATAAAATCATCTCCAAAATTTAAGAGAAAGTCATTAGAAAACTATGATTGCCTTAAAATTGATTAAGTAACATACGCCACATAAAAGGAACAATGCTACTAAATTCCTGGAACTACTTGAAAAATAACCAAGGCCACAGTGCAGAAGAGTTCATCTTGCTTACCTCTAATGATAAAAACTGTAAGATAGTTTCTTTGGGTAGATCCACCTGTTGATACACAAAAATGCATGTCACTGTTCGGGAGCCCTCGGCAGCTCCTACTGACATGTGGCTATGGTGTCACTTTGGATGGAACAGCATGAAGAGAGTGGGCAGAGTCTGGGATGCCACTGTGCTACAAAGCAGTCTTAATGAACCATGCAGTGATAAGATCTCAGCACTGATGCACTACACCCCAAATGTTGACACTGTTACCTGCTTAGCTAGCCAAAGGCCTGAAACATTTAGAAAAATGATGGTTTTCATTTTCACTTTCCCCCTCCATCTTTCAGAGGAAGAAAGTAGAAGAAACCCACAAACACAAAACCTTCAGTTTTCCCCCCAGTACTTGACAGATTTAGATTAACTGTGGTTCACATCAGTGATAACAAGCCTGCATCTTATTATTGATGATCACTGAGAAGAAAAGCTCTGATTTCTGAGGATGCTGCTTTGACAATATGGACCGAAGCCATCCTCAAAATGTTAAAGAAAGTGACTTACAGCCAAAATTTCAATTTCACTGCTTTTCTGATGTAAGTTGGCAATGGAGGTCTGAAGTCGGGTTTGTACCTAACAAGAAGAAAACATGTCAGAACTTAGAGCCTGTCAAACCAAACAATCTTTCTTGCCATTTTATTTCCTACTCCAGGTAACAATCACAGGTGGCAAACCAAAGCCCAGAAAGGATCCCAAATATTATTTAAGGACTTGCTCTTATTAAACTACTTCAGAAAGATGAGTGTCTCGCCTATTGTGCTCTCATGGGAAATGAGCTTTTATAGCCTATCTTGATTATTTGTTTAATAACCCATCTAGTGGCTTATTTCTTATAATTTTGAAAAGACACCTAATAAAAGCTCAGTGCAGTGAAATAGTGCATGTGGAAGCAGGGAGATTTTAATTAAGCTAAATTCAGGAAAAGGAGAAGATGCCAGCGATGAGAACATGAAACTGAAATATGGTATGTGATATAAAAGCAAAAAGATGTGAGAAATGAGTTGCTACCCAACATCCTGAGAAACACCTAGGAGAGCTTATAAAAATGAGGTACCTGATCTTTTACATTTCAGTCTGATCACATTTCTAATGACAGCTGACACCCTCTTCCCAAGTGAGGACAGTGCCCCCACTGCACATTAGGATTGTCTGTACCACCTTCCTACTGTCCCATTTGGAATATCCTACTCTTCCCTCCCCGCCTATTTAAATCCTTCAGAGATCACGTCTGTCAAACCTTCCTTTATCATCCATGCAAACAGTCACTGAAGATATTTAATTCAGCACTCTACTTATTTTCGTCTGTTCTCCAACTATATAATGCATAAGCTTCCAAGGTTATAAACTTATTGAGAACTGGGGCCATGTCATATGTCTTTCATATCTTACATGGCATTTAGCACAGAATCAGGGATTCAGCAGATGCCAAAATGCAGTGAGAAACCTGCCTCCAGTCTTGTGATCTCTGCTTTGTTATTTAAAATAAAAGAAACATCCCATCTGCTATTAGAGCCAGATCAGAAAGTTTTTGTTTAGATCCAGCAATTCTCACAACTACTTCTAAGTGCCCACAGTCCACACTGACACTTGACTGTGGACGATGATGGGGCAGAATCCTGGCACCTGAGAGATTGTGGTAATGGAATTTTCAGAAGCCACCAAATTAGGGAAGTGGAAAGAAAAATATTTCCAGGAAACTGTTTCTGATTTTCCTTTCCTGTTTTCTTCCTCCTCTGTAGATCAATTAGAAAGCCAGGAAACTGTGTACCTGAGTTTCATACCACCTCCTAGTGCTGGCTGACAGCTTCTCCGGGGCTAACACACTCACAATGGGAACAACTGTTGTGCCATGGATTTCAAACAAACCTGAAACAAGGAGAGCTTCAGAATTTATGGCCTTACCTGGTTCTGCTTTCTATAACACACTACAGAGATGGCAGAGATAATTAGCAGAATCCACTGTGGTGTGACCCTATGGGCTAGATTATGTCCAGCCCTTGTTTTCTGTATTTGCAACTGCCTGTACTTGAGTAGAAATAGCCAAGAACTCCACCCACTGGCAGTTGTGATGCTGCTGTGGAGACCGCCAGCCTTCTCCTCAGGTGGGAGCAGGGTAAGGGGTGACAAAGGCATAGGGAGGTAACAGGATTCATCAAAACTTCATGAACCCAGAAAGAAGAATCAAACTTTGTATCTCCCAAACTCTAATACTTCAAATTCCTCAAAGTATTTGAAATCTGATGGTGGCAGAAAAGCAATGCTAATATTCTGTTAAAAGCCAAATATGTCTTCTAATGGACTTAACTGGGACATTTCTTTCTTGGTAAGATTGACAGATGAGATGACACTAGAGGCATGACTATCACAGCTGTGCCCTCCTGGCTTTTAGGAACGCATACAGTGTTTTTCTCTAAGGGATTTCCAAATACTTTTCTTCATTCTTCTGTATGGGGACACTTTCCAGGAAAATTATCCATATTCAATCTATACAGTAAGTTGAGTTGAGGTAAACCCCTCAGTAAGAGATCAGGATCATAAGAGTCACTAACCTCCTAGTTGTTATTTTTTAGGACATAGATTTCAAAGCCATTTGGCACAAAAATTATAATATATGTTACTTTAAAAATGTGTTTCTGATGCAACAAAGAGTTAGCCACAGTCTTAAGTGCTTAGAGCACACACACATGCATTATTATGTTTAGATTATAATTAGTACACTATACCTGAAGCATTAGAACATGACCCCTTCAGATTTTGTGCTGCAAGATTATCAGAAACTTCTCTAAAAACAAGCAAACAAAAACAATTAGAAAATAGTAAGGCAAAAGCAACATAGATAACTTATAGTGAGTTATAGTTAGAATAAGCCATGTTTTCTATTAAATATAAAAATATTTCATAAATACTGGTTATAAGAGGAAAAATAAAATTCGTACTTAATTATGCTTTTGGTCAAGTGCAAATAAAAATTATAAAGGATGTCATTTCAAATTAACAAATGCCTAAAAACAACATCCGATTTCAGCTGGGTTTGAAGTCCTGGCTCAACATAAGAAGCTAATTTCAATTATATATAATATAATGGGTATTCTTTCCGCTCTCATCACAATACAAGGCAACATTAGCAATGGCATGCCCAACCTTCACTATGGCAGCAACCCTGGCTGTCACCCACAGGAGAACATTTAGTAAATAAGGAGATTCTTTGAAAAATTGGATGGATGTTCTTTCAAAGACTGAATTAATTTATAGTCTTTGAGAGAAACAATAGCATTCTTAGGGAAACAATCAAAATGATTGATTTTGCTAAAATCAAATCCCTAAATTTAGCAAATTTAGTTGCTAAAACTAAATCCCATCTGTCCTTTTAGCAGCTTAATAAATGTTCACCTGTACCCACTATTAATTGGTTGACTATTTTTTGTTTTCTCTTCTAAACCTGTCTTTGATTTGGATCCATAATCCTAATATGTGGTGATTTCAAGAACATTATATTCCCTCAGAAAAAGCCTGATGGTAAATTTATTCAAGCTAGGTGCAGATGGGAAAGGGTAGAGGCCAGGGAAGGAGAAGCAAGCAAGGAAATTGATTTCATATAAGCTAGGATTTCCTAGTCTTGACACTACTAACAGTTGGGCCATAGAATTCTTTGTTGGGGGCACTGGGCGAGGGGTTGGGGAAGGGGAAGGAAGGGGACCATCAGTTCTGTCCACTGTAGGATGTTGGGCAGCATCCCTGATCTGGGCTAGATTCAGTAGCACCCTTAATTGTAATAACCAAAAATGTCTACAAACATTGCAAAATGTCCCCTGGAGGGCAAAATCACTGCTTGTTGACAATCACTGATATAAGCCAAAAAAAGGAGAGTATTGTATTATCTGATTATGAGCATAATGAGAATTACAAATATTAGAAAAGCTTAAGGAAAATCAAGATCCCTTGTAATCCCACTAACCAGAAATAACTATAATTAACAATTTGGTACATCATTCCAACATTTTTCTATGTATGGATTAAAACAAAACTGAAACAAAAATGGGGTCATTTCATACATCCTATTTGTGGCCATCCTTCCATGTCAGTAAACTGAGCTTTACTAGAATCATTTTTAAAGGCTGCACAGTTTTTCACTGTATTTACGTAATTCAAACAATCTTTTACCAATGAATATTGTGATAAGTGACAGATTCTTAAAAGTATTGTCCAGGAACCCCTGGAGGTCCCTGAGATCCTTTTACAGGGTGTCTGCAAGGCCAAAACTATTTCCACAATACTCCTAAGATGTTTACTATCCTTTTGAGTCTCATCCTCTCACAAATGTGTAATGGAATTTTCCAGAGACAACAAGATGGGTAATATCACAACAGACTGAAAACAAAGCAGATATGACAATCTAGTTTCTTCTGTTAAGGCATTAGAGATTACAAAAATGTAAGACAATGAGCTAAACAGTATCTGCAAAAATATGAAACAATGCAGCTCTTCTTACCAAATTTGTTTTGGAAAAAATACAGTTACTTTCCTCTAAAAATAAGTTACTCAGGTTAGCATGTAATGGGGTTGTTACTGGTATTTTAATATCTTTTAAATGTTTATGTTTGAATTTCTAACAAATTATTGGTAGCTGTAACCCACATAAAGTGCTCTGGGGTCTTCAAATAATTTTTAAGGGTATAAAGAGGTTCTTAGACCACGTTAGAGAACTGCTATTAGAAGCAGTGCCTTGATAGACATCTTTGTACATATCCCTATGGAATAATTTTTACTATAAATTCCTGGATGTGGAATTGCTGGGTCAACCTAAAAACATTTTTTAGTTTTAAGGTTTTAAAACTTACTTCGAACCAATTTAAATTTCCACCATGAGTATGTGAGATCTTTTCCCAGAGCTTTTTAGGTCTTTCAAATACATTGACAAAACACCACCAAAATTCACTGATTAACAGAACAAACAATAATGGCAGATAGATTGGCTCTTCAGGCCTTTCAAAATGATAAAATATTCTTTGACAGGTTACAAAGAACAAACCTTGAAAGTAAGATATAACTTGGCTTATGCAGAGGGTCCTATAAGTAAACTGCTGAGTTATTCAGAAGCAATAGAATGGTTCCCTATCTTTATTTCCCAAAAAGATCACAATGACTTTTAAAATAAGTGTATGTAAATTCTACAGCTGGTTTTTTGGGCTTTTGTTTACTAAGTTACCTGAGAGTCCTTTCATCACTGACTTTAGTCCTCAGTTTCTGCACCACGTGGTCCACAAGATCGGACTCCAGCACACGTTTCTCTGTTTGCCTTTCCTTCTCAAAAGACTTAACCTTAAAAAGAATGAAATTGACATCATTTCTGAAGACAACAGGCTGAATCAGAGTACCATAGTAACACTACTAAAGTCAACAGGTTAGTTAAGTGGTTCTTAATCAGGGGGCAAGTTAGCCCCTCACAGGATATCTGGCAATGTTTGGAGACATTTTGGACTATGACAACTGTGGGGGGTACTCCTGGCATCTTGTGTGTAGAGGCTAGGTATGGTAAACAACCCACAACCCACAGGACAGCAGCCCCCACAAAGAATTATCTGGCCCACATGTCAAAGTGTGGCTATTGAAAAACCCTCGCCTAGACTAGAATAACATATCATAGATGATAGAATTAAAAAAAAAGAGAGAAAAAAGGCCAAGATGAAGCAGCCCCTATTTTAGTTGATTCTTTCACATATTCTTCCCCTAAACATCTGGTCGGTAGGGTTTCTACAACTAACTCCTGCCCTCTCCTTTCCAAACCCAGGTGCTCTCATCCCATTTTTATGGTACCTGCCCTTTCATCTTCATTCCCAGGGCCAGCACTCAACCTTGGCTGGGGATACCAATATTCTTCCCACTGCTACTTTTCCCTCACTCCAGTCCATCCTACGTACCCCTGCAGATTAGTTTTTCTTATATACAACTCTGATGCCCCTTCTGTCCAAAACATATGCTGGCTTCCCACTACTTGCTGAATGAAGTCCAAATTTCTTGGATGGGCATTTTGGCTATGATCTAGCTAGAACCATTCTCCTGCTGAAGTACTCCTCTTTACAATCTTGCTTCACCCAAAATAGACTATTCAGTGTAATACCAGAATAGTCCTCCACTGGCCTGACTCTTATCTTTAGGATAATCTACTGAAAGAACTGTTACCTTTGCTATTCCGTCTGCTCAAAAAGCCCTTTCAGCACAAACTGATATCCTGTCCATCTGTGAGAACCCAGCATAGATCCCTGCTATCTCTAAAGTAATTCCCTGCTATCTCTAAAGTAATCTCCCAGGCTGATGAAACCTTAGAGAACTCTGTAGGACTCTCATGGCATTTAGCATTTTCTAGCGTATAGTCATGCATAAATGTCTTATTTTCCCTACCAGATTACAGGATCTTTGACAGCAGGGCCTGTGGCTTAAATGCCCTTATATCCTTCATGGCCCTGAATTCAATCCCTCCCGCACTGTGAATGTTTAAAATGCACCCACTGTGGAATGGATGAATGAAGTAATGTCTTGCCTTTCAAATAGGAAGATGATGCTGTTGACCCACCATTAAGACAGGCTTTTTAGACTCAAAAGAGCTCAACAGGCTGGAACAATGTACTGAAATGAGTAAGATCACATTTAGCAAAGATAAATATTAAGTCCTATAAGTAAAGCCCTAATTGTAGGCAGCTAGCCAGACGTGGTGGTAACTGAAAAGGCCAGTGGGTTTTAGTTGATGATGAGTTCAGTATGAGCCAAAAGAGCCATGTGGTTGCTACAAGTTAGTTCATCTGTATGCTCTTTTAGGAGGAATATGGTGCCTGGATCTAAGAGGTCATAAGACCCTACTCATTTGGTTAGAACATGCTTAGAGTGCTCTGTAGAATTTTAGTATTACATTTAAAGACAGACATTGACAAAGTTAAGTGTGTTGAGAGGTCAAGGATTTGGAAGTTGTCTTATGAGGAATGGCTTAGGGAACTGGAGTGTTGAAAAAAAGAGGACAGTTAAAGCAGCATGGCAGGTATCTCCTAGAATTTATTTGAAGGTAGCTGAGAGAAGGAAGAATAATTAGATTTGTTATTTTGACTACGTGAGCAGGCAAAAGGAGGACCAGTGAGTGTAAGTTTTGGGAAACAGATTCTGATTCAGGTTTTTAAAATTTACTAATCACTACAGCATTGTGTTATGACACTGGAATTATCCAGCAAAGGCTAGATGGTCATCTCTTGGTAATATTGCAGGAGCAAATCACTGCTATGGAAGAAGCTTGATCAGTTGGACTTAGGGTCATTTACAATTTTGTGACTAACAAGCAGACTAATAGCAGGGATCTGAAGATTTTCTCATGAAGACTACTACAGGAGGATTAACTACTACTTTCTTCCTGCCTTAAACAACTAGAAAATCAAACAAAACATATAAACAATGTTTTTCAGACGTTGGAGAACAATCAGTGGAGGGCAATTATCCCCAAGAGAAGGAAAACAAAGTGTGCTTTCAAGAGCCCCAGTTTACTGTGCTGAAGAAGTCTGCAGAATGCAGTGCAGGCTAGTAACCATAAGGTTGTTCAAGTAATTGTACATTAATGATATCAAAATAAAAAAATAAAAAAGCAAGCAAACAAACAAACAAAAAAACAAAAAAAAAAACCAAAAGGGCTCACACAGTCCTTCCCAAGGCGGCAACACCGAGGGGAGCAGCCAAAATGTTGCATCATATAAAACACTCTGCGTTTGAGAAACAAGAAAACCAGATGGTGGTAAAATACCTAAGACAGGAAAACCCAAGCTGGGAATCTCGGTCTTTTCTGAAGGCCCAGTTATGTTTGCTTTTATTTGTTTTTTTGCATTGAAAATTAAAGTTACAATTCATAGCAGTGAAAAAAAAAAAAAAAGAATGTAGTGCAGGGAGAGGGAACCTAAACAGAGACCAGGAGTTTTGCCAACTTGGGGAAACAGACTTGAGTTTAGGTAGGTCAAGAAGGCTAGAAATTGTGGGGCAGAGGAATGAAGAGGAGAGAGCTACACAGAGAAAGATTTCTGAGGCTCTGTGGGAGAATCCACTCATATCCTTGGCAAATAACTGATTTGTGCATGGGTGACAGAAAACTATGCAAGGTGGAGAAACAACCACCAGAAACAAGTAGTTGTAATAATTTCTGGAATTCACAGGGCTGGGAATAGTTCTTGTTCTTACCAGAGCAGAGAGACCTCATAATATGCAGGGCATCATGCAGAACACTCCAAAGGACACTCACTGCCTTAGTAGTAAGGCTGAACTAGGCCTACACTAAAGGCTATCTTGGGCCTGTCCTAACAAAACTTAAAATCAAGCCTGGAAAGGATCAAACAAAAACTAAGGATCTTAACTACATTCTAGAACAAAGCCTAGTATAAGAACATAAGAAAACCCAGCATCCAAAAATGTAAAATTCATAATGTCCAATAACAAATAAAAAATTACTGGGCATATAAACTGGTGGGAAAATATGACTCATAACCAAGAGAAACATCAATAGATACAAACAGACCCCAAAGTGTCCACTAATTCCATAATCTCTGACAACTACCTTAAAACTATTATAAATCTTACAAAGAAGGTAAAAGGAGAACAATGATGAGAGAAATGGGAGACATAAAAAAAGACACAAATGTAACTTGAACAGATGAAAAAAATACAATTATCTGAAATAAATGCATTGAATGGGATTAATAGATAAGATACTGCAGAAAATATCAGTGAATGATCCAGAATAAAGCATAGAGAGGCAAAAACACAGAACAAAAAAACAGCTTCAGTGAGCTATGGGGCAATATCAAATGATTAATATACTATAATCAGAGTCCCAGAAGGGGGGAAGGGACAGAAAAATATTTGAAGAAATGTCTGAAAATTTCCTAAATTTGATGACACTATAAATTTACAGTACAAAGCTCCATGAATACCAAGCAAGTGTTAGAACATAAAGAGCACCACACTGAGCCACATTATATTCAAACTGCAGAAAACAAGTAGTAACAAAAGAGAATCTTAAAGGCTGCCAGAAAAGAATGTACTTTATATAAAGGATCAAAGCAGACATTTAAGCAGAAACTGTCAGGTAAGAAGACAATAAAACACATCTTCAAAGTGCAAAAAGAAAAAGTATACCTTGAATTTTATCCCGAACAAAAATATCTCAAAAATGAAGGAGAAAGGAAGACTTTGTTGGACAAGTAAGTTGAGAGAATTCTTCACCAGCACACCTGCACTAACCAGAAATATTAAAGGAAATTCTTCAGGCAGAAGGGAAATAGAAAAGACACAGTAGGATATGTTTGGGTCAACACAAAGGAATAAAAAGTTCCAGAAATGTTAAATATATGGGGAAATATAAAGGATATTTTCCCCCTTATTTTAAAAAACCTCTTTAAAAGATAATTGACTAATTAAAACCAAAATGTTAACAATATATTATAGTTCATAACATGTAGAAAAAGTATTTGGCAACAACAGCAGAAGGATGAGGGAGGAGAAGTGGAAGTATTCTGTCATAAGGTTCTTACACAGTATGTGAAGATACATATTTTTTAAAGATAGAATGTATTATGATATATATTATAAACCCTATAGAGAATTCACTAAAAAATCCCACCAAACTCAAGTAAACCAATAGTAGACGTAAAATGGAATAATAAAACTTTAAAAAGGCATGAAAAGAGAAAAAAATGGAAGAATAGAATGGAAAACATGTAGTAAAATGATTGATTTAAACCCAACATTTCAATAACTACATGACATACAAATTGTCTAACCATTTAAAATTAAAAGGCAGGGATTGTCAGATCCCAAATCTAAAAATCAGTGACTAAGCCAGGTGCTGTCAATTTTTTTTCTTTAAAGGTCCAGATAGCAAGTATTTTAGGTTTTGCAGGCTACATAGTTTGTTGTATACTCTACAAAAAAAAAAATGTAAAAATGATTTGTAGCTTGCAGGCCATATAAATATAGGCTTGTGGGACAGATTTGGGTTCAGGCTGTAGTTTTGTCAACCCCTAAAGTAATCTGAAGAAACTAGAAAAAGAATCCAAAATTAGTAGAATGAAGAAAATGAAGAATGGAAATTAATAAAATAGAAAACAAAAAATAAAATATCAATGACATCAAAAGCTGGTTTATAAAATTAATAAATCTCTTGCCAGGTTGACCAGGAAAAAAAGAGGGAAGACATTAATTATTAACACCAGGAATGAAAAGAGGGGATATCACTACAGATCCTACAGATAGTGAAAGAAAATGTTTGAAAACTTAGATGAAATGGAAATATTCTGGGGAAGATACAAACTACCAAAACTCACCTAAGAAGAAAGAAGCAGCCTAAATAGCTCTCTATCCAGGCCTGTGTGGCTTTATTGGAAAATTCTACCAAATATTTGAGGATGAAATAATACCAGTTCTATACAAAATCTTCCAGAAAACATGAAGCCTACATTACCCTGATACCAAAACCAGACAAAGATATTGTAAGAGAAAAACGAGGAAAATACACTGATATTTTTCTTTTAAAAATAGAAATAAAAGTTATGAGTTGCTATATTCATGAGCATTTTTAGTTAAATGTAACATAGATTGGTTAGGAAGCAGCCAGAGGATATGCCAGTCATCAGGTATCAGTTCTAGTTATTATTTTTACTTTCTTAGATGGAAAAGGGAACAAGGGGAGAAAAGTAGGAAAAAACTATAGCCACAGTAGTCTTCTATGTTTTTTTAAAGCTTGAAGTGTAGTGTTCAGATTCAAATTCTTTCTTCCCTAGTTTGTATACCTTCTCCAAAAGCAGGCCCAGAAATTTAAGGGGAGAGCAAGGTAATGGATTTCCAACCCACACCCAAAGCCAGGACCACAGTGGGGTCCACAGTTAATCACAATTTGGGAAATCTGACTGTTGAATGGTGAGATTTCCTCCAATCTTTACCTTGACGTGGCTTCCTTCCTTGTCTGAGACGAGGGCCACACAGGTGATTTCATGATGTCTGCAGTACTCTTGTAATTCCTCTTGGGACTGAAACAAACACAGTGTATGAAATACACACAGAACACCTAGAGCAGCTTCAAGTAACTGAGAGTGAAAACACTGTTCAGTCGTATTCTCAAAGTGGATTACTAAGCATGCCAACTTCAGGGGTTAAAAATATTAAGCAAGAAGAGTACAGAATTCAAAGGAGAAGCAAGACCTCTTTTGCTTTCCTTACTTTCACTGTTGTTTTAAGGGGCCATGGACAATCAATGTGGCCAGGACACATAGAGGTTTTCTAAAGCTTCAACTCTTGATGGAAGATGCCAAAAATTACACAACACACAAGGTAAAGGCTTTTGAGGAGAGCCAAGGCAGCAAAGGAAATAGAGGAAGGTGCCAAGCAGAACTGAAGCAGAAAGCAAAGAGGCACCAGAGCAGAGAAGCCCACAGAGGATGCCGCTGTGCGGGACCAGAGGTCACCGCTCCTGGGCTGGTGTTTCATAGGAAGACAGAACACTTCTCTAACAACTTATCCAACAAATGGAGGAGGATCCTGCTCTGTCAGGGGATTAAAAATGATTGCTCAGCATACTTCTGACATAAATTTTTATGTAACACTCAAAAAAAAAATGGAGTAGCAGCTTCAGAGACCTCTTGGCAGGTGATGTGAAAGGAGCAGGAGGAAGGGTGGAGGGTCTGTTTCCTTAGGTGGCACCTCATGCTCTGGGGCACCTTGACTGGGGGGGGAACAGGTACAATCTGGATGATCCCCTGGGAGTGCAGCCCTTCTGTGGTCTGCTATGGCAGTGCAGTAGTTGTCTGAAGACCCCCCATTCTGAAGGACAGGCAGGTGTTCAGGGGTACCACTTTCCTCACCTCCACACCCAGGGCAGGCCTGCTGTAGGAAGTCTGAAGACAGAAAGCCACAAACTCACCAAACACAGAATGCCTTGAGAAGTGTGGTAGGGTGGATAATGGCCCTGCAAAGATGCCCACATCCTAATCCCTGGAACCTATGAATACATCACTTTATGTGGTAAAAGGGACTTCGCAGATGTGATTATGTTAAAGATCTTAAAATAGAAAGACTTTTCTGGATTATCTGGGTGGGCCCAGTGTCATCACAAGGGGTCTTGTCAGAGGGAGCTAGGAGGTCAGAGTTAGAGAGAAATGTGAGGACAGGAGCACAGGCTGAAGAGGAAAGACGATGCTACCCTGCTAAGTTTGCAGGGGAAGGCAGCGATCAGGAACAACGGACTGCAGGAAGCCTAGGCAAGGAAAGGGGTCCTTCCACGAAAGTCCTCAGAAGGAAGCATCCCTATTAGACACCTTAATTTGAGCCCAGCAATTGATTTGTACCTCTGAATTCCAGAAATGTATGATGATAAACTTGCTTTAAATCACGAAGTTTGTGGTAATTTGTTACTGCACCAAACAGAAATGAATACAGGGGGCAACTTAAACCACAGAGAGAGTTTGACAGAACCTAGAGCCACAGAGTATGATTTGCCACTGAAATCATGAGTATTTGCATTCCATTCATTCATTGGCACTTTTTGTCTGACTACCTGTGACCAGTCGTACATGATTTCTGCTGTTATTCCTGCTGTCCAAAGTTTCTGGGTTAAGTTGATGGCTCTGGACATTGACATCTGGCCAACACTTACAACCAGGAGATCACAAGAGCTTATTGTAACCTGGATTAGAAACAGAGTGGTTACATTTAGAGGAGGAAGACTGCAGGCAGGACCAGCACCAAAGGGAGGCAGCAGTCATGTGAAGATGGGCATCCTGAAATCTTGTACAGCAATATACATGCAGAAGTCTTGGCTTCAAAATGATAGTAAAAAAATGACAGTCAAAAAACTTTTACATTAGTCTTCTCAGAAAGAAATTATTTCAGCTACCCTATGCTACCAGGAAGATATTCTGTTCCTCTGGGAAAATCAACCTTGCCTGAAAGCAAAGGAAAAAGAACAAATTCTAGTTTTTTAATCATACAACAGGGTTTCTGAACAGGGGGCTTTGATGTGAGGCTTAACAACCGCAACATTTCACACTTATATAGTATATTACAGATGAGGAGAGTGGAGCTAGGAAAGAATGGATTAATTGTCTAAGGTTCCCCCAGTTGGAGGCTAAGGACTGAAACGCAACGACCGACACCAAGTCTTAGGCTGTCCTACCACGGCTGAGGTAACTTCTCAAACCCTGTCTGTAGCTGCCACATCGGGGGCTCCGTGTAAATGAAGGACAACTCAAAACACACAGAAAGCAAAGCTAGAACTTACAGGTTCTTCCATGCTGAGGACGGCAGCAGATATCTTGTCTATAGCTATGCTGACCCCAATGGCAGTGGGAACTGGCCCCAGAGCCTGTGGTCCTCTAAACTGGGGAATCTGTGGAGACAGAAACAGCTCTGGTTAAGAAACAGAGAAGAAAATGCAATTATAGGCAAAGCTATGGTTAGAGGGCATGTACTCCAGTAGCAACTTCTCACTAAAGGTACAGCAAAAAGAGGTGTATGCAGTGGGAACCAAGCACACATGCAAATTTAGGAAAATGTTAACAAATGTGGCATCTAGATCTATATTGTTCAGTATGGCAGCCGCGAGCTAGCCTGAACCGTCTTGTGTTGTGTAAGTAAAACATACACTGATTGTGAAAACTCAGAATGAAAAAAAGAGCAGAAAATAGTTCATTAATAATATTTAGACATTGATTTCATGTTGAAATAGTATTTGGGGAATGTTAGGTTAAATGCTGGATGCAAAAACTTAGAAAAAAAGAATGCAAAATAGCTCCTTCATCATCAAAAAATTTGATGCGTGTTGAAGTAATATTTTTGATAAAATGGGTTCAATTACTAAAATTAATTCCACCTATTTCTTTTTACATACTTTATATTACTAGACAACTAAAAATTACACATGTAGTTTCTGATTCTGGACTAAGATGGGTAGGTAACACTTCTCCCTATTCCTTACTACTAAGTACAGCTACAGATCGAGGACATTGCATATAAAACAAACATTAGATCACTGTGAAGCAGAGAGGCAGCAGACTGGCTAGGGACCTCAGGAGCTGAAGAATGCTATGTGGTGAGTCCTCTGAGTTTGATCTTTGCCTCATATCCTGGAATGGGTGCTGCAGAAATATGCAACCCAGAAATGCCAAGGAAACCAATAAGAAAGCCCCACGGGAAACCTGCTCTCTCTGGCCAGAAGACCAAGAAATGGGAAACCGGGCAGAACAGAAAACTTTTAGCTAGTGCTTGCCCTGCTCCAGCCTGACACCAGAGGAAAAAGCACAGCCCCACCTGCACCAGCAAAAACTGAGTGGGGGCCTACACGTTCACCCAGGTGGAAGGGACCTGCCCTCCCCCTCCAAGCCCGAGTCGGGTGGTGTCAGAGATGAAATGGGAGCCATGACTTCCACATCTGCCTGGGACAACGCCCCTCTCCCCTGCTATTCCAATAGTGTCAGTGAAGGCCAGGAACCCCAGGATCCGACTTCTACCCCCACCCCAAACAGTAAGAAGGCCTCCAGCCGACTCTCCATCCCCCACCACCTCCCCATAGTATCAGTGGAGGCGTGTGGGCGGCAGTTAGGCACCCCTCCCACCATGGGAATGTTGAAGAAGGCTGAGTGAGGTACCTAGATCTTCACCCCCAACCAACAGCAGCAAGATGGCACCCCCCTGCCCCCAATGGTGTGGTATCAGGAGGCCTGCTAAACCAGAAGGTCCTGACAAGCTCCTGAGTCTCATAATACTCAAAATATCCAGGATACAGCTGAAAATCCCACATCATACCACGAACCAAGAAGATCTCAAAGTGAATTAGAAGATAATCAATAGACACTAACAACAAGATGACACAGATGTCAGAATTACTTGATGAAGATTTTAAAGCAACCATCATAAAATGCTTCAAAAAGCAATATAAAGAGGCTTGAAACAAAAAAAAGGAAAGTCTCATCAAGTAGTAGAAGATTAAACAACTCACTGGATAGGCTTAATAGCACAGTGGAGACAACAGTGGAAACGATTCATGAAATTGAAGATAAAATGACAGAAATTAGTCAGAGCAGGAGAGAAAACAGACTGTAAAGCAAAATGTCCCAGAACCTCAGGGATATAACAAAAGATCTCAATTTGTGTCATCAGAGTCCTAGAAGGAGAGAAAAAATATTAGAATGATGCCTGAAATATGCCTCCACTGGTAGTACAGTGAGGCGACAGGGGATGGGGGGCTGGTGAGAGACCCTGTTACTGCTGGTTATGGTGGAGAAGTCCCAGCTTCCCACTCGGCCTTCTCCTGCACCACCCAAGGGGGAGCTGGCCTTGTCACTGCCTGGGTGGGGCGGGAGTCTGGGATCCTGGTGCTCCTGGCCTCCACTGACACCGATGGAGCAATGGGTGTGGGGTGCGGGGGGTGGGGGCATTACCTCAGGCAGAAAGGAAACTCCTGGCTCCCATTTCATCTTCTTTGATGCCACCCTGCTGGGGGGCTTCGTGGAGGGCCCACATTGACAAAAGATGTAAACCTACACATTTAAGACACTGAGAAAATTCCAAACAGGATAAATCCAAAGAAAGTCATGCCAAGACACCTCATAATTAAACTTCAAACTAAAGGCAAAGCTCTGAATGAGAATTAACTTTTCTAAAGGGGGAAATATTAATTCAAATAATAGCAGATTTCTCATCAGAAACCAGAAATTTGGAGTAAATACAATACTTTCTTCTCTCCTTGAGCTTCTCAAGAGTTTGACAGTTGAAGCAAAAAGATAACATTGCCTGGTGTGGATCTCTATGTAGAACAGTTATTTATGATGATTAGTATAAATGGGGGATTGAGAAAAGGGTGGTAAGATTCTATACTTCAACTGAGCTGATAAATGTCAACACAAGCAGATCCGTGTGGCGTGGAACAGCTCTAGATCTCGATTGTGGTGGTGGTTATGGGAATCTATACATGTGATAAAATGGCACAGAATTATACATGTGCAGTGCACCAATGTCCATAGTGTTGATACTGTATTGTAGCTATTCAAGGAAACTGGGTGAAAGGTACAGAAGACCTCTTTGCATTATCTAACACTATGTATGTAGCTCACCATATACTTCCGCTCTGAGATGAAAGATACTAGGTGTTCAATTATACCACTGGTTCAATTTTTCTATAGATTTGAAAAATTTCAAAATCAGGAGTTGAAGAAGAAAATAAATTAAGCCAGAATAAATAAAATACAGAGCCAGCCCTTACCAGCAGGTCATATCTGCCACCAGCTGCAAGGATTTCAGACACAGCTCTTTGCCTCCGTTTGATGAATGCTACAAACTGGAATATGATTCCGTTGTGCTGCTGCACCTTGTAAACCAAGCCCAGATTGATCAAGACCTGTGAAGTGCAATGCCATACAAATATGTCAGGGGCACTATTTTCCATCAGTAGCATTGGAACATTCATTTAACATAAACAAAATATTCAGTAAGATTGGGCACACAATCAGCTTAACTATAGCCTGCCAAGTAAGAGAGACTCTGCTCTCTTCCAGAGTGACCACTGCACAATGGGGATTATTATGCTTGCAAAGAAATTCTGATTTAAGCCAAAACTATTACTAGATACCAAATGTTCAAAAGAGTCATAAGCAGAGTTATTCTGTAAAAATAAAACACTAACTAGCATTAATAAAATAAAACCCATTTCTCTCTTGTGCTATTATTAATGCAAATTAAGTGCTGCCAGAATCAAAGCATTGCCAAACCTGTAACTTTATGCCAAGTTTCTTCAACAGTCCAACAACCTCCTCTAGATCTTTTAAGCCATACTTCACCAGATGGGCAACACCTGTTTTCTGTTTTATTAGTGCATTTATTGTTGGTGTTAGATCTTGCAAATCTCCCTTCTGCTCAATAAATTTGTAGAGTCGACATAGCTGGAAAGCAAAGAGGCACATTGAGCTTACAGTCCGCAGCAGGGAAGACTCAGTTTGCATGGTGTTTCATATGCATAGGTGAACACGGCAAAGCTCTCGCACCTCCAAGAGAAGTTCTGTGGTCAGAGGTAATGTTAGCCTTTCCTACACCCTGACTAAGGATTATCCCTTTCTAACAAGGCCAAAGTACCTTGCAGAAGCGCTTCAGACACCTACTCACAGTTGATTTTTAGTTACACACCCACACTCACAGTTAATGCTGACCCTAGCAGAGCAAACCCTAGATTAGTTAGCTGCTATTACATATTTGCAAGTCAGTATTGTTCCTCTTTACCTTCCTCATTCTCAAACATGACTACAGCCACATAAATGGGGGACAGGAAGGCAAAGTCTGACTTGTTCTAATTCTACTCTGAATTAGCCAGAAAAGAATTCCAATTGGTAGCCTTGGGGTGCAGCTCAGATGTCATCTCCTGCAGGCAGCCTCCTGATCCTTCCATCCTTCTATCTCAGATGTCAATCCTAGGTCCCAACTCACACCAGCTGTACTACTTGTTTTCCATAGCAGGAAGCAGTGGCGAGAGACTATCTATCTGTAGGTCAGGCACAGTCCCTGGTACATAGCAGGTGAAAGAAATAACTATGAACATAAAACCACAAAGAAAACTCCTAGGAGCTAAAGTGGAAACAAAGAAATAAAATTAAAGCTATTTTAAGATTGTGTAAGCATAACCTGGTTCAACTATAAATTGGCACTTGGAAACTAAGAGCTGAATGAAGATTCAGCTTAATATGGCTTAGCAGAATAGTCATAAATCACTTACATTTTAAAAAGATCCATAAAATGCTATAATCTCTTTACTATGAACATTTTTCCCTTAATAAAAAACTATTTCTTCTCAATAAATTTAAACATTAAATCACCCCATTAATAAACTACCAGGGGCTCTCTTGTCCCGTCCTGGTGTGAGCCAGGACCTGTCCTCTCACTTTCTCTCTCAATAAAAGCCTCTACACTGGCTCTCCTACCTTGGGTGTTTGCTAAGTTCATTCTTTGACTCTGCAGACAACAACCCTGGCATCATCTTTGGGGGCTCGTCTGGGATAGCTTTGGAGGCCGTCCTGGCCTCAGAGTGAAGCAGGGGGCATTCCTAACTCTCTCCTAACTTCATCAACTTCACGGAACCCGATGCCCACCACTGCAAGAAGCTATAAATCTGCAAACAGTAATAGAAATGGAACCCAGAATAGAAGCCCATCTTCCGAGGCCCTCTCAACTGCCCAGTGATGGAGACCTAACTGCACCCCTTACTGCATCCCCTCTCAGCATGAAGCAGCCAGAGCAGTCGTCACCCCCTTTCCCTAGCAGTAGCTAGGGTCTCCATCTGTAGAGGAGAAAATGAGACAGGGACCATGGGTATATTCACAGTAGAGTGAGGCAGGATATTTACAGTTAGAGCAATATAACAATACAAAGAAGTTCCTATCAAAACTCTTGGGTTAAGCATTATGTACAGTAAAGGTCACACTAATTCTCTAGGGTAAAGAAAGATACCAGGCTAGGACTATAGACATCTTCTGTGAGATCAGTGAAAGCTCAAAAGGCCAGGAGCAACTTGGCCTGGAATGTTTGAGTGTTACGCAAATAAAGAAGGGTATCTCAGCATAACCTGTGACTTCACTGTAAACAGCCCTAGCAAACAGACAACAACCCAGCCCACCTTGGGGGCAGGGCAGGTGGTACAAGTTCACACCCAAAGTCCTTTATCAGTTCCTCAAAATCCTCAACTGACTATAAATCCCCTAGACAATGCACTACCACCGGCTCTCTTGTCCCCTCCTGGTGTGAGCCAAGGAGCTCTGTCCTCTCACTTTCTCTCTCAATAAAAGCCTCTACCCTGGCTCTCCTAAAAAATAATAATAAATAAAAAATAAACTACCAGATGCACTAGAGCCAATATCTCCAGATTTGGATCCTCACCTGTCATCAACTAACTCCATGTGACTTTGGAACAAGTCACATTTCTTTGGGCCTCAGGTGCCCCATCAGTAAACAAGGACTGGACCAGCTATTCAAAATGGTCTTGTAATATTTCTTTTACCTTTTCTAAAATCCATAGAGTTCCATTTTAAAATACCAAATGCCTTTAATAGATACTAATTTTTCTATGTTTAAGCTAGTTGCACATTACAACTCTGAATCAACACTTACCATCATTAAATAACTAGAGGGTAGAGACTGAGCAAAAGAAAAGAGGCTGACATTTTAGCAACCAGTGCAACTATCATGTACAAGTGTGAAATATGTTTGAAATGTGACATTAATTCAAAGAACCTTTTGGGCCTTCACATAAGGTAAGGAATCACTGAATTGGGCAGTTTCTTGAGCAGATTCTTTGTGCTATTTACTCATGGGACTACTTCTGCATATAGGTTTGTGTGGTGTATTAGGTAAATAGTGGCTTCATATTAGAATATGCCACCACAGGTCACTTTGCCTATCATTAATATCTCCTCCAATATTTAACATTTAAAATTTAACCAGGCTTAACTTCTAGAATTCCTAGTGCTATGTGTCTGGTTTACTTTCCCTACCTGCAAACTACATGGGTGATTTTTTTAAACTGTAGTCTGTATGTGCCCTATGTGTGCACGTTGTTTTAGAGAGCTCAGGGTAGATATATACTGCATAGCCCCTTTCCCCCCAATGGCTTCTTAAAAGCCAGTATGAATTAGGATGTTGAAAGCAGCTGTGGACTCTCCAACTGACTCCTCTTATGTCTCTAGCACTGTGCCTGCCACACTGCAGGCATCAAGAAGACGGAGTGACTGCCTGGCCTCTGTACAATCAAATTAATTTACCCCATATGTGAATTTTGCTGATCACCAGAGATTATGTAATTGAGCATCAGACCAAGCGCTAGAGGCGTTCTTGGAAAGTTTTAAAAAGTATCTCTTCTTATATAAATATTCAGGAAAATATAAGAAATCCTTGTTGTCATTTGCTGTTTAGCAGCACAGTTAAGTATGGGTTACTGTGCCAAAGATCTGGGACCAATTTGATGCCTGCAGAAAGAATATGACAAACCTGTGCACCCCATGAGATTTTCTTCATTGCCAATGGGGGCAAATTTATGATTTATAAGTAGGAAATGTACCAGAAAAGCAAGAGCTTTAATTCCACTCTGAAGTGTTAGAAGTCTGGAGAGCGTGGCAGTGGGGGGATACCCAAATGGATCTGCAGAGCTCTGTGACTCATTCTAGTCCCACAGCATCTGCTTTAGGGGAGAACAACTAGTACTAGAGATGCTCGGCAGGAGGCTCTACCAAGCACACCCTTTGCAGGGGTGTGCGAGAACAGTGTCTGGCGAACAAGCAAGAACGGGATGATGACAGCATATTAAGCAGCAGCACGGAGAGGCATGCTTTGATCACAGCACTGGTCCCTCTCCCTCGGTCCCAGAGGTTGCCATGGCACCAGTAACACTCAAGGGAAGAACTGTCCATGAGGCGGCAGGACGTGCTACTGCCTTACTGCAGCAAGAATTTGGTGCCATTTTTTTGTATCACAAAGTGATGGAGAAGGCTGTAATAACACCGTCAGAAGGTACTTACACTGTTAGATGACAAAGACAGATTACAAAATTTAGCTTCTACTTCTCTCCTCGTTAGTTTTTCCATCTAATGTAGAAGAAAAAGGTTAACAATGAGAGTCATCAAATTTGGGCCTAAGCAAGATACAATTCTGGTAAGTATAGCCTCCATTTTGGTCAGACTACTCCTAATCATGAAGGATGGATTAATCCTGTGATTAAAAATGTTTTTTCCAATTCACATAAAACTATAACATTGTTTTAAAATTGGAAAAACCTGACAAAAAAAGGGGAAAGTTGCACTTGCTGAATGGTGGGGAGATCCAGAGTTGGGCAGGCTGACCCAGGGTGTGCATCTGGGTGGGAGTCAAATGATCCTCTAATAAAAGCCACATACTGACAGTGCTGAGCATGTCATCCCGTGCTGGCAGTCAGGCTGGGGCTATGGGATATGAACAAGAATGACCAAAGGCCCCTCTGCACAACCCCTAAGGCTTCTGTCAGTGTCCAGCTGATGATATATTGTATCCATCACTGCCAAACAGCAGTGGCACTTTGGGGGAAAACCATTATGAAACAAATAGTAAAATTAGTTCTTAATATGTACCTGTCAGATGATAGAAAAGCTAGTTAAGCCTTTTGGAGCACAGAAAACATAAGCCATTATGGACTTGTTTGTTCTGCCTTATCCACAGATTGTCTGGCACTGTTAGTTATCAAATCGCCTGCATGCTTTTCATTATAAAAACAGTATTTGAAATGAAAAGAAATGAGAAGGACAAGAATTCACCTCCATCCCAGCACCGTAACATAACACTTTAAAATTCTCAATGTTTCCCCTCCAGGCTGTGCACAAATACTATGGAATAATGAATACCCCGATGTGGCTAAATTAGGAAGAGTAACTGGAGTGCCACTGCTCCAGTCACACATGAGGGAGGTGGGAAATGAGGCGCCAAAATAAGTCTAAGCCATTCTCCCCCAGCTTAACAAATCCACATCCATAAATGACTTTACAGGTAAGCACAGACAGGCTGGAGGAATTAAGAGCAGGGCTTAAGTCTTTCATTCTCAACACTAACACTCCCCTTCTTGGCCTCTGTAAAGGGTAGTAACAGTGCTTGTAAGGCTGGAGTGAGCGGAAGCATGTACAGAGCTTACATGTACAATGCCAGTAAAGGCTGACTATGTTTCAAATTATTCCTGGCAAGTTATCTGATTACTGATTAGTGAGTTTTCTGCCTCAAGAAGTAGGTTAGTGAAGAAAGAACTTTATCATCTTGCAAATTAAATAAGACCATTCAATCTTTCAGAACTGGAAGTTATCTTTAAAAAAACACCAGAGGTCACCAGTAGTACTTGTACAAAATATAAGCTCAACCAATGCTTGTTCATTATTGTTATAATCAAAACCAATTGGTTTTTTTACCTTAGCTAAAGCAATGAAGGAATGAGATAAAACTCCCAATTCTATTTTATGGTTCCGTCACTAAGAAAATACTCTTGAATACTCTTCTTAAATATCAAGTCAAAGTAGTTAAATGCTCACCACAGCATCATACAGAATAATGTAGACTTGACTGAGTTTATCTTCTGGGATCCCACAGTGTAAGAGTACTGCTTTCAATAACATGGTATGGTTCAAGTAAATGCTGTAATTTCTTTCCTAGGATACAGGAAAATTTTTTCACTATTTTCATTGTAAAAGCAATGTAGGTGCATGACCAAATGTAGAATCTTACCACCAATTTACCATCCCTACACAATGGAAGGATTGAATTTTAGCATACTGCCTTCTGTTTTTCCATAAGCACTCTTTTTACATTGCTGTAGTCAAAGACTACAATATACCACTTTATTATATGCATCAAAAATACTTTGGTCTTCAGTGACATTAAAAAGCCTGAGCAAGTTCACACATATTTCACAAAGGGAGAGGCTCTGGCTCAACAGTAACTGACTTATAAGCACAGGCTGGTGGAAGAGTTATTATTGCTTTTGTGCATACATGTTAATCAATGAGCATTTACAGTGTGGTGAGCTGAGTGCAGGGAGCTACACAGAGAAGTGGATGCAGTGGCTCTGCCCTGAGAGAGCTTGTGATGTCTCATCTCCAGTGCTGTGAGAGTTCAGGAGAAGAGGCAGTGGCCAATCAGTGAGGGAATGGCCAGGCTTCCTGGAGACAAAGGGCCCAAACCACAGCTGGGCAGAGAAGGCTTTCTAGACAAGGCAACAACGTAACAGACGGCACAGTGGCAGCAGCAAATGGGGCATGTGTGTGGGATGGAGAGGGAAGACCCGAGAGGAGGGAAGGCCTAATGAGAGCAAGGAGCTATGCTGGAAGCTGGCTCTGCTGGCCAGGTGGCACGTGAGCACCATAACAAGCAAACAAGTGCAGTTGGGGCATGGAGGGGATGGTGCAGGAGGGGACCACCGAGGGCTCTGAACAGGGAATGAGCAAGTCGGGGCATGGAGGGTGGGCACAGGAGGGGATCTGTCAAGGTAGAGGTAAGAGCCTGAGATAAATCTCAGAAGTAACATTATCAGGCCTTTCATCGTTACTCTAGTAAATATGGATCTCCTGCCAGTACACAGAGGGCAGCTCTGTCATCACTGCTTCCCCCACGTCTGGTGAAGGACCCAAGTGGGATGATCTCGGCATGCTAGAACACAGAAAGGAACCTGAAGTGCTGGAAACTCTTGGATGATTTCATAGATGGTGTAGATGATTTCAGCAGTGGGTAGAGAGCTGTTGGTGGTGGAGGTGACAATATCAAATGCACATTCCAGAAGTTCTTTGGGATGAAATCGGTCTAACTTTCGAGGTCTGAACACACGTTCTATGCAGTATCTGGGGAGAGAAACCTGGATTTCTAAGGTCATTGCTTAATGGAATCAAACACGTGTAATAAATTGTTGAAAAAGACAAAAGAAATAAATGAGAAAAAGCCTAATCAGTGGTATGATCAAGAGAGCTTAAGGACAGATTTGCCTACAACAGTCTTGCCTTGTGATCTGGGTGCCAGTTCCCAAGACTGCTGCTATTAAACTATGGGGCTTAATGTTTTTTCATGTCTGAAATGGGGATGAAATTATATGTGAAAAATAAGTTTACCTTCTGTGCTTTCTTTCTACCCAGTGATACTTACACCTTAGGACTCTACTAATTGCTCACTTGCAGCTGAGAATAAAAGCACATAAAGAGCTCTGATTTCATTTGAAGGAGCTTAAAAGTAGGGTGCCTTATTGACAACAATACTGCTCTGATTTATGAAGATCTCAGAGTTTGACCCTTGTGGTATTTGAACATACTGAAAACCTTTTTCCACTGCTAAGAGCCTGGAGGGCCTAAATGTTTGGCATTCCCGCTGGGCTTACTCCACTTTTCTTTTGTTCAGTTACCTGTGTAGGCAGTTTTCACACAGAGACTATTGGTCATTTGTCCCTCCAATTAAGTTTTAAAAGGGGCCATCTGTGATCAAGAAACAGCCAGATTTTTTTCTTCCCCAAGCAACCCCTTGTGAAAATAGTTACATTGCTTAGGGACATTTAGAAGGCACAGAATGGACGGCAGAAACTTCTGGTTACCTACCCAGCTGCTACATTCCTTCTAAAGAGGAGGCCAGCAGTCCTCTTCACTTTATTGCAAGTGTTAAATACACTCCGCCAAATTCTAGGGTCCCAGGACTGAGCATTTAGACCATACAGCAAGCTCAGTATGTTAAACAACCCAAATTCTTTGCTTGTGAAAGGCTCACAGAAGATAAAACTTTCTTCTTTGGTTTCTTTTCCACATCCACCAAATGAAACCCCATTGTTTCTTACCGTTTTAAATTCAATATATTATTTCTTGCCACGTATCTTGCAAAAGGAACCTGAAGAACAAAGGTCAAAGGTCAATGTCAAGATGTGCCAACTACCACACTCCTTTTGGCTTTTTAATAATAGCTCTATTGAAATTTAGCTCATATACTGTAAAAGCTCATCCTGTTAAAGTGTACAATTCAGTGGCTTTTAGTATATTCACAAGTTGTACACTGCTTGCCATTCACACCCCTTGAAATGTTCCTGAGTTGTTCAGTCAGCAGTAGACCCTATACTGCAGGACATGCCACTAACCTTATTAATTGTGGCATTTCTTCCATTTTTAAGCTTGGGAAAAATTTACTTTTCGTTAAATACACTCCGCCAAATTCTATTATGCCAAATTACCACCAGTGCAAGTTATTTGGTTACCTGTGAATTTTTTTATGGCAGGTAAAATGGTTATTATCTCTTATGGTGAATTTCCTAATTTCCCCATAGATCTTTTAGGAGAAATTCTTAGTAACTACCCACTAATAATAACCATAACTTTTTAATAAAACCATTATGTGATTGACCCAAAAGATCTGACACAGTATCATTAACTATGGGTCAAATTCTCAAAAGGTAATCACTTTTTGAGATTTGGGATTGAATATCAGCTCACAGAAAAGAAGCTGGTATTTAAAAATATGCACTTTAGTCTTCTAATGTCTAGAGAATAAGTGACCAGTTTTAAATATAGGTATGTGTATGTTTGCACTTCTACCCTTCAACAGACCTTAAGTGTCTGATATGCTACTTATTTGTCTCTCATTCAAAATAATCACAAACCACTTTGTTTACTGTAAAAAAACAAAAAATCAAGAATATGGAAGGAATTTCCTCTTAAACCATAAAAACAAAACATGTTCTTGGAATAAGCTAAGCAATATAGACATGAAAAAAAGAAAATGCCTGATTCTGTATCCCCATATCCAGAAAAATATAGTCAAAGGTTCAAGTGTATTCTTTCACACCTTTCTATGGTGAAACAAATAAGCTGGTTGTATGGTCATTCATACACATGGGAAAGCGTGTTTACACATACCAAGTACATGTAAAACACATGGTACACTTTAAATAGTCAGTTAAAAAAAAACTCTTCTTACTTTTTCTATAATAAAAATGGGATATCACAATTCCTTTGAAACATTACTTTTTTTCCAGCTAACAATTGGATATGGATATTTCTACAGATCAAATATGGATATCTGTAAATATGTATGTATTCTCCATACATATATATGTATTCTCCATATTTCTATATTATTTTATTCCATAATAGTCTGTAATAAATTGTTCAACCATTTTGCTTTGATGAACATGGTTTTCTGCTTTTTGATCACTGTAATATGGCAATGAACATCCCTTTAATATTCATACACCAATGTCTTTTTATTTCTTTAATTCCTCAAAGTGTTTAATTTTAGTTAAACACCAATTAGATGTAGCTATTATACCAATTAGATTTTGGTTTGATTACTAGTTCAAAGGGTATAGTATGTATATCAAAAATATTTTTTATTTTATTAAATACTTCAGAAGACTTTTCTAAAAGTTTACAATCTACATTAACATTGGCAACATATGAAAGTACCTATTTTCCTAAACCTTGTCATCTAAATATATTAAATATTTTTGCCAGTTAGATGGCATTTTCTTTTAATTTCCTCATAATTCATGAGATGGAACATATTTTCAGAAGTTTATCAGCCCTCTGCATTTTCTCTTCTGAGAACTGCCTGGTTATATCCTTTGCTTATCTCTCTAATATAAACGTATTCTCTACACTGAGGGTATCAAACTCTTGTCTTATGCACGGAAGTGCTACAGATGGCCTTGTTAGCAGCCAACGCTGTGTGAGTAGACGACTGGTAAGAGTGTTGATGTCAAAGGGAACCCTGGGGATCACAGAAGCATGCAAGCCTGAGCAAAATTCAGCACATCCAATTAGCAGAGACACTTCCTGTCCCAGGAATTTAATTGTTCTAGACATTAACTTATAGGATGTTACTGAAGATCTAGCCAGGAAATATAGAGAAAGCTACAGTTATTTGTCTGAGTTGGCCAGATTAGCCTGCGGTGGTCATTCAGCAGAGCTCAGCACTGAGGTTCAGGTGAGGCACCTGCAGTGCAGGACTCCAGGTTCTAGGATCACAGCACTCACACTGTTGGCAAGGTGGATGTACATAAGGTCAGGTATTTATGAAATTCCAGTAATGCCCTCACACTGATAACATCCTTAAGAATACATTTCCTAAAGGTAGTATTTCAAATTTAGGTCGGGGGTTGGGAGTGGGAATGATGGGTAGGGGTAGTCCTTTAACACAAGGGCCAACCCAGTGACCAGACATGGTATCAGCCTGCTGGCAGAGCGGTCCCAGCCTCACCCGCAGGTCAAAAGGAAGCATCACCAGCATCCCGCTGTGGTCCATGAATAAGGCGGCCTCGTTGTGCTCATATATTTGTCTATTTCGGGGAAGCAGCAGTGGGGTGCACAACTGGACAGCTCCTACACCAAATCAGAAAAAGCAACAAATCATCAGGTTCTCATTCTTCTTAGGAAGCAACTTATTAGAATGGACACAAACCTGACAGCTAAGTAATCTGCTACTGGCCTTGAAATCATCATCAGTCTATCTTCCATTCCCTAAATTTACTAATGTAGAGCTCGTCTAAGGTTCAGTTTGCTAAGTCAGTCATATTTCTCACTCTATAACCAACTGTGTTTTAGTTGTATAATATTTATACCAAGATTGTATAATATTTAAATCTTTTTCCCCTCAACAAGCTGAACTGTAAAAATAAGTAAATTTCACATGATGTCAACTGCTTGTCCCTGAATTCAGAAGTAAAAAATGATGGCACCCAAATCCATTAGCAGTACTTTCTAATGATGAAACAAAACATCTTTAGAGGAGGCATATGAGTTTTTAAAAAGGATATACCATGTCTTTTAAAGATGCGGGTGATGGTTTCACACACGTGTTGCTGTATCTTGGCCGTACGGATCGAGAAACTGCCCTAAAATATAACCAATTAAAATGTCACTGAAGCCTATTCAAGAGGATCCCCTAAAGCACTGACCCATGGCTTGCAATAGGCTTTGCTTATTCCGAGGACCACAGGAGAGATCCACCAAGTCAGTCTCTTTTGGAACATATTCAGGGAGGGAAGAAGAAAACGACATGTCTTGTATTACATCCTGATTGAGGAAGGCCACCTAGGTTCAAAGCCCAAGCTCTTAGCCACGTTGCTCTCTGTCTTTAAAGAGAGCTAGTCAAATATACATTCTCCTTGAGGATTCTCCGGGATACTGTGGAGCAAACATCTGATGGTATCAGGCCCCCTCCCACATTCTAAGCTGATTCTCAGTAGGACCCTTGAAAATTTACATATTTTATAAAAAGCTTTCTTTTTCATGTTTCTTATTATAAAAGTAGTACCATTTCACTAGAGAAAATTTAGAATAATAGACAAGCAAAAATAAAGAAAAAAGTCACCTATAATTCTGTAAGTATCTTTCTCATATAGCCAGCCAGCAAATACTATTTGGCTTTTACAAACTATACTGATCTGACCACTACTTTCTTTACTATTCTTTTAATATCATATCATATCTCAAGCATACAGAAACATACAGAGAATATAACAAATACTCCTTATTCACTCACTTAACTTCATCCAATTTTAATATTTTGCTCTACTGTTTTTGTTTAAGAAAAGGAAAAGAAAAAAAACGTTGAAGGCCCCCAAACTTGGCTATGCTTCAGAAACCACACGGGAGCTTTTAAACAGAGCTTCCTGAACTGCCTCCCACCAGGACATTCCAGGCCACTAGGCCTGGGCATCGGGGGCCACTGTCAAAGTGTCTCTCAGGTGATTTTGATGGGTGGCCAGCATTGGGAGCTAATGACTACTCGATCTGGACCTGAGCTGGCTGGATGTTTGTCTCTGGGCAGCGGAGCCAAGGCTCATCTCTAAAAGCACTGCTTCTTCATCTCTTGGGTGGGTGGAGCAGGAGGGTGGGTCTGGAACTCCAAGGAAGCAATTAAAAATGTGGCTTTTTTCGGAATGATGCATATGAACACATTTTGTATAAACAGACCTCAGAATGAGAACTTATGTTGGAGACATTAAAGGAACCCATGAAAAGTCAGGAACTGGCTTGAAGCTTTTGTGAACGAGGTTAAACTCTCTTTCCAAAGCTTGGCTTCAGCCCACCTTCAGTATGTCGCTGTCATAGGTGTAATCGATGGCAGGGGAGACGCGCTGGGAGAAGATCTGGGCCATCATAGTGCGGTAGGCCTTCCCATCCACATTGGCCAACGTGTGGTGCAGCACTTCATGCAGCTCTGACTCCTCCATCTGGGGTGGGGGCAGCAGCTCACTCTTGAGCAGTTCCGTGGCTGTGGGCCGCTTTGCTGGGTCGTGGTTCAACAGCCAGGAAATGACAGATTTCTACAATGAAACCCAGGCACACTGGTGATGGGATGCAATGGAGTACTCAGGAATTCTCCCGACAAGTTGGCGGTTGGTTCAGGTCAAAGATAAGATACTATACTTCTTGCACTTAGTATATTTTAATTGGTATTTCTGAAATCTCTGAATTTGTCATTTTTCCCCCTGCACTTCATTATGGCCACAGAATTGTGCAACAATATAACATGAGTATTTCTTAAAAAGTGGGGGCACTTTTCATATTTTATTGTCATAAACAACCAAGAAAAACCTCAATGTAGTGGCTACGTAGAAACAGAACTTAGGCCTTATAAACATTCAAAGTACTGCAACAAAAAAGGTGTAAGAACATAAAACATCTTTAGATGCCTAATGTTAGTAGAAATTATAATGTGTAGTAGCTTCTGGAATCCTTAACATAGTATAAACCATCTTGTTTTTATTTTTTCTTCCCCATTTATGTTACCTATACTGATACCATTTCCTTAAATTCCATGATCTGTGCTTCACACCTTCACAATTACAACCTTAAGCAGGCAACTATTTGAAGCCAATCTATGCCTTTGAGAGTTCCTTAATGATTCCCTAACCCTGTTGTATATAATAAGGAGTTATAAGGAGAATATTTGAGATCAGAAAACCTCAATTTTTAGATGAACCTTATATAAGCATTTTCTAATTATACATCTTTAATATCCCCCACCCCCAACTCCTATCCCTCTCTTAGGCTGAAATAAAAACATAGGCAATTGCTTTTTATGTAAAGGAAGGAATTGACATGCTACAACTTTTCTGAAAAGTTACTGTTAAGCTGGTAAAAATATCCTATTTAGCCCAACAGACCCCGTTATACTGCTTAATTCCTGCGTGTGGCAACAACTGTGTTATATTCCATCTATATTCCATCTATGAGGCCTCCTTTCAGATTAAAAGCAATGAGTGTGATGTGGGAGGTGGTAGTGATTGTGGTTTTGGTGCCAGTTTTACGTAGCCCAAATGCCAGTGCTCAAAGGTTCCTAACCAGTGCCTGGGACAGAACAAGAGAGAGAAACGGTTTGTACAGCTGCTCTCTTGTTGGTAGGTGAAGAAAGTTGCTATGCTGCCACAGCTGCCAACCTGTGGACGCACTGACTAAGACTGATGGTCCAGGGAAAGGCTGTGAAATGAACATTTACTTACACATCCACAAACACAGGGAACGACTCAGTTCAAATAAATGGTAATAGGCTAACAAAAGCAGTAGAATATGATTCAGTTTTCTAATGAATCTTCACTAAGTAGATGAGGCAGAACAGAAGGGGTCCCTCTGAGCAAAAATAAACATCATGTTAAACACTGCCGAATTACAGGATGTTAGTCCTAACATAAATAAAGGGTACGTAATCCCTTTATTTTATAGGCAAGGAAAATTAAAGTCTGGAAAAGTTAAGAGACTTATCCATCCAGATACAAAACCAATAAGCAAGAAATGGCAAATTAATGCAATATTCTAGGTAGGTGTCTGTGTTCAATGTAAATAATTTAAATAAGGTATTTTGCCTTGATTATAATTGTTAAGAAAAGTTAGTTTAAGGAATAAAACTTCCATATGACAAGAGTATGAACCATGGAAGGCTTCACGAAAACAACCAGCACTCAGAAGAAAGGCATGATAGGTGTGCAGACACACATTCACGAATAACAATTCTTTCATTTAGATGGATGCCAATATTAACCTATGACATGAGTTATATATACACACACTCATATCCATAATATGGAGGATAAATTATTCTGCTTTAAGATACTCTAATTGTCTAGTCTTTCCCTTTATAATCTGAGCTACTTCAATTGCAAAACAGGAAATTATAGTTTAAAATTATACTTTTTTTTAACGTTCCACGTTTTATCTAAAACAATGAGCTATGAAAGCATTCTCTTTTTTTCCAACAGCTGAGTCAGGGTTCCAAATAACACTTCAAAAGCACGATGAACCACACAAAAGAGCCCTGTAGTTTGTTAATTTTCTATGCCAGCCCTTGGCATTTTTATGGCTTATTTTGAGTCTAATAACATTTTAAGTGCTTCATCTTTTGATTTTTTTCCCCCACGTTGTTCCCAGGACACAAGAGAATGAGTGGCAGAAGATTACTAACTGAAAGACAAGAAAAACAGTAATTAACAGCCAAGTGTGAAGACATAGTAATTAAAGCATCAGAAAATTACCTGCTTTGTATGCTCTCCATCATCGAAGTCCTCTGGAAACTTCGGTGAAGTGGGCTAAAAGAATATTATATTCAAATCAGCAAAGGCTTGGCAGACTGCCCCAGTGAAAGCATTTATTCACCAGAGGAAAGAAAATCAAATACAGAAATGAAAATTTGCTAACAAAGGAAGACTGGAGGCAGTATCTTCTTGAAACCTGATGCCCTTTCTTCCAAGAACATACATATTATTTTAATAAACTTCACCCAAATGAAAACCTAGGTGATAGAAAGCACCTCCTCATCTGACAGCAAAGTGTTTTAAAATCTAATTTTAGATTTCAGAGAAAGACAAAGTAGCTTTATTTAAACACACAGATAAAAAAAGGCCAAATACCAAACCACTAACCCAGGGTAAGAAAAGAACATTAATACTGAAACCTCTATCTCCTGAAAAGTTCTCACCTTTCTGGCAAATAAGACCCCAATCATAACATTAACTAGACAGGTTAGATTTCTTGAAATGGAAGAATAAACATGAATTTTAGATGAAAGAGAAGTAGTTCCTCTGGAACTTAATCCTTTTAAGAGCACTCCAGTCAAGGCAAGGACATGGTGATCACTTTGTTTATTCCTATACTTTATGCACACAGCTGCCCATGCTACACTGGCAATAAAATAATTCAGCTGTCTTTCAAAATATCTAGAGTATTCTTAGTTATGGTGTACATGACTTAAACTGATGGACACTCCCGCTTCGCTCTGCTCAGGAAGGGGAAGGCTCTCAGACCTCTTGCTCGTGAATATGTAAATCTACATCACCCTCCCCAAACCTCACTCTCCACTTTCACCTAATGCCATTTCCAGTGGGCATCCTTGACCTCACACATTGTCAGCATTAGTCCCTTTTAGTTGGGGCATTAACAGAGGCAAGATTAATCCCAGCAACGTAAGCGGAAATTCCACTGGGAAAAAAAATTCCAGTAGCTGATATTCTTCCCGACCCCTTTTAACTCTGGTCATGGTGGTGCTTCTCAGGCGTTACTATACCAGGTCCACTCAGCTGGGGTCTTTTGATTTCTAGAACTGAATATGCATCATCTTTATGACCCATTCCCACTGCTGTAACTGTACTGATCTCACACAGAATTTTTGGATTCTTCTTTTCTTTTAAAATCAAGAGTAGACCTCTCAGGATAAATCAGAGTAATTTTTAAAAAGTAACCACAACCTAGCAATTTCTCCAAGTACGACTGTCAAAAATAAACAAAGCTGAGGAAACTTTTTTATCAATGGAGATGTGTAAGCAGAGGTAGATTTCAATTTACTAGAAATACAGAAAACTACAGTAGGATCACCTTTTTAATATAATAAAGAACAGGAAAACACCCTGCATTGAATTCTGATGTCCGCAATAAGATTCAGGTTACTAGAAATGGATGCACTAGAACAGCGGATACATACATCTCTGAGTTGGTTGAGAACAAAGATCCTTTCTGAGGCTGTGACCATGGGGTGATAGGACATCTCAAAGAAGATAATTCCCAGGCTGAAGAGATCCACTTTCTGAGGAGGTAAAAGAACCATATTTAGAGAGCCTTGATATGAAAATGTAATTTACCAGGGAATATAGGATGAGCACTGATTAGCTGGAATAAAGTTCACATAAGTGAAGAACAAGCCATGCTAGAAAAAGTTTGATTACGTCTAAGAAATTACAGGTATAAAGTACAGATGAGATAGAATATTTGGCATGACTTCTCAACATTTTCCTTGAACACTAATGGTGACCGGTTGGGCTACATACACAGACACAGACAGCCACTGGCCAAACACTGAGAGCTGCCACTGAGGAGCAAGGACAACCGAGATCTGCCAAAAGAACTGGCTTTGCATCTTTACTCATCACCATATGAGTGAAACCCAGACCAAAGCATGCAGCTGATAGCAGAGGTCAGCATCTGGTTGCAAAGCCCTACCAGTGAGGAAGAATGGCAACAGGAGAAAGAGCATGTGACTAGTCCTAACAAAACAGGGAAGCGAAATGAAAGAAAAAGGGCAAGTTGGTGCAGCGTCTCAGGTGGGGAGCCGCTCGGGGCAACAGCACACAGGTACAGGAGCCACTTTCAAGAGCAACTCTTCAATGAATTTGGACTCGAGCATCCATAGGAGAGCCTCTCTAATTATTACCAGTCATCTCCAAAGTCTTGAAAACATTCATGTGCCATTTCCTACATGTGGTGGCTGTAGAAAGTGTGGAACATACAGAAAAGCACCAAAAATAAAGACAGCAATTACCCATAATCCCACTGCTCACTGATATTTACTACTGATGGCAAAGATATGCCCGTTTTGTGTTTTCCAATGCATACACACATGTACACATTGTAAAATGAGAACCATACCATGGTTTGTAACTTATTCCCTTAACATAGTGAGAATATTTTTCAGTGTATCATTTTTCAAAAACAGGCTTCTAAAACATGATTTTAACAGTATTCAATTACATGGAAGTCCCATAATTTCTTTAACCAGTTCCCTATTTTTAAACACTTATTTTTCATTGTTATAAATAATACTGTGATGAACCCCTCTTATGCCAATCTTTTTGGATGTTCCTGTTGATTCCTTTGGACACATTCCAAAAGGTGGAACTGCTAGGTCAAAGGGTAGAGCCCTTTTAAGGATTTAGTACACTCTTGAGAACTGAACTCAGAAAGCTGACACAACAGGTGCCCCCACACCTGCACCGTGTGCTTGTCCATCTCCTTACACCCTCACCCTTGCTGGTTAGTGAGCCGGAGGTCTGGGCCACCCCTATGTCACTGCCCAGTGCTCCCGGCTGCAGCCAAGACCCAGGCTTGAGTTTCCACTGCAAGCCTGAAAATATGCTCTGATGTGAACTGCCCACCTAATAAATTTTTTAAATATAGTATTATATTCTTGCCCTAAGTGATCTCATCTAGTCTCATGGCTTTGAATCCTGAGTGCTGGTAACTCTGATGTATACCCCTGATTCTGACCTTTCTTCTGAACTCAGGTCTTGGTCTCTACAACGAATCTCCAGCTGGATTTCTCATCAGGATTTCAACCTTAACGTGCCCCCACAGGAATTCTCCGGCCACCTCCTCTCCTTCTCCCTGTGTCCTAACTTGGGTTTCCTCTCCTGCCCCAGCTGCTGCAGGCAGAGACCTGAGCACTGTCCTATTTTCCTTCCTTTTCCTCACCCAACAGCTGTTCCATTAGGAAAACCTGTCAACTCCCCTCCACAATGAATCCTCGGAGCACACTTCTCCCCATCTCTACTGCCACCTCTGGTTCCAGCTATCAGCTGCTCCACCTGGACTTCTGCAAAGCTTCCAGCAGCAGCTGGAGTGGATTCTCTCACTCAACAGCCTTTGGAGGCTCCCTGTGCACACTCCTTTTCATGGCTAAGCCAGCCCTGCTTCCGTTGCCCCTACCTTCCCTTCCAGCTTCACCTTATGCATCTCCCTGCACTGCTCACGACACTGACCTTCTTTCTGACTGTCTTAAAATGTGCCAAGTTAGCTGTCAGACTCCTCTCTCTATGCATGCTATTTCTTCTGCTCCCCTCTTCTCTTCTAGGCATGCTCCAGCCCCCAGCTTTGTGTGGTTTGTCCCTTTTTCTCCTTTATCCTGAAAGCCACTGTGTTGGGGGAGCGGAGCCTTTTCTGGTCAGTCTATATAAAGATAATGGCCCCTCCAACTGTTCTCTGGTCACTGGACTCCATTCCTTTTCTTCTTAGCTCTTAACACAATTTGTGATTACTTCTTTTATTTTTTACTTATTTGCCTTAAAGGATAAGCTCCCTGAAGGCTTGCATAAGATACGTCTTATTAGTTGACTGACTTGTTCCCTGTATTCTGGGACCTGGCCCAGGACCAGGTTAGTGCCAATCTGTGGATGGGTGGAAGGACTGCAAGCTCCTTGGCACCTCCAGTGCCAGCCTCACGCACTGTCCTTGGGCATCACGTGTCCTATACGGAGCAGTCATTTAATATACATACAAGTATATATTGAGTGAATGAATGTTCCTATTTCAGCTGGTAACTAAATCCCACATGCCGTGAACTTGATGTTCATACTGTTATCTCACTCTTGAGAGCTTTCCCTCCCCAGAAAGCTTCCCCTTTACCTGGTTATAGGCAGATTTGGTGCTTCCTTGGACCTCTGGGCTTACATATAAAGCAGTGCCAACCATCCCAGTCAAATGACCTGTGTGGGAGAAGGCGGAGGGAAGCCTTTTCAATAACAGAACTTAGAAATAAGGCAAATTTTTATCAAAAGAAAAAAGGTTTCTTAAGAGTAAGGCATGATCTGTTCATTGTTCCCACTCTTCACAGGAAGCAGCAGTGTGCATTTCACCAAGGGATTAACTGTAAGTCACATGTGGCCACACACACTGTTCCGCACAAGGTGGTCTTTGTTGTTGCAGAGGGGCAGTGCCAGGCTGCAAGGTCCCAGATGGCCTCAGGCAGGAGGTGACCTGGGGTCAGGGGTCAGGGAAGCCTAGCCATCTGCCCAAGGGAACCAATAGTGAAAAGGGAAAAAAATTAAAGCATGTTCATAATTTCATTAATTTAGTGATTATAATTTGCTTTAGCATAAAGTTTTTACAAATGAAAAACTGATTTCAGATTAAGGAATTTTATACTATATTGCATACAAAATTTTCTTAAGAGGATAGATCTTTTGTTAAGTATGCTTATCAAAAAATTAGTAATAATAACCATAATTAGGAGGGCAGTACGAAACTTGCGGAGGTGATGGGTATGGTTATGGCATAGATTACCGTGATGGTTTCGCAGGTGTACATCAATTTCCTCCGCACTCAAGTTGCATACACTATCTATGAACAGCTTTTGTATGTTAAAAAAAAAAAGAGAAAAAAAAAGAAATTTTGTGGTCTGGTTTTTAATGTACTAATTAAATAGTCAGTCTTCTGGATTTACCTGAAGGGTCTGATTTAATCAAGTGTTCTCCTGCCGCATCGTCCTGTTTGCCATCAGCCTGAAAATACAGTAAACCAAACATTAGAATGTTATATTATTCCACAGGAATGGCTTACCCTACCCATTTCTAAATGAAGACTGACTGAAAGAAAACACATACAAACTAGAATAACTGTAGTAATGCTTTGAGCTTTAAATATTTTTTGTTTAGTTGGCCTACCAATGCAGGGCTTACCAGAAATCCAGTGAGATCAAGAAGAGCAATTCACTACAGAAGTCTCTCTTCATGGCAGAAAACCCCAAAAGCTTACAGAAACCTATTTATTTTCATATCACTAATGGCAAAACAATCTATTTCATAGGAAGAGTAAGAGTATATTCACAACAGACTTTCTAACTTTCCCACTGCCTTTACTGGGCGAATTTTTACTCTTCTTTTCTAGAGGCTGGTCACCAAATATATTCCACAGTCACTGCTAACACCCCTTAGGTAGCCTCACCTTTCTCCACTACGCTGGTGATAGCGCCATCTCACATGCTACCCTAAGTCACTAGGTTTCCGACTATACTCCACAGGTTCCTGCTATGAGCATCGCCGTCAGTCACAGCAGCTCTGACATTCTCAGTACCAGGCCCCATTCCAGGTGCTTTACCTGTACTCTGATTTTATCCTGCTGGCAACTCTCTGCAGTGGACACTCGCAATGGCCCATTTTCTGGATGAGGTATGGAGAGGTTACACAACTTGCTCAAGTTCACACCCAGCACGGCGGAGACGGGGTTCTAGCCCAGGTCAGCGGGCCTCCAGAGCCTGTGCTCTTATCTCCTCACTCTACTACAGCCGCCAGACATCAACTTACATTCTTCAGTTTGGGTTCAAGTCCCTATCATCTGGCCCTTCCTTCATCTTGGCACTCTTCAAAATGCCCCGCTGCTCTGACCAGCACCACGTCCTTAAGGTCCCCCTTCTACTTTCTCCCTCTCAACTCCTTTTAATCTCACATACGAATTTAGCCCCTAAAATTGTTCTCACCATTAATCTAAATTATATTTTCTTTCTCTGACCACCCTTAGCATTAACTGCATTTGCTACAGATTTTGGTGCCTAATACCCAGCTTATGAATAAATACTACAAGTAAACTCTCCCTCTAGCACTCAAAGCCTGCCACCTGTAAGACTCCCCACCCACCCAGCATTCTCTCTCTCTGCTCCTCTACAGCTCATGCTTCCAACCAACCAGACTGAATGCTGACCTTCAATCATGTCTGCTCACTGCAGGGCCTTTGCTCATGCTGTTCTTTCCCTCTGGGACCCCCTAGCCTGCCCAGAGTCTCAGCCTGCTGGATTCCCACCCATCCTGTAAGGCCCATCTAAAATGGTGTGTTCTTCCAATAACCTTTCTTGATCCTCATAACCATATGTAAATTTTCTAGTCTTTCACTCTGTATCACTATTTCTTTCACTTCACAGTATTCCAGCTCTGTATGTTAAACAACTCCTCTACAGGGTTGTGAAGATACCTTCTGAATTAGATGCTATCTAGGACTGGTTCTCTTGCTGGCATGTTTTTGAGCCTTATCTCTTTAAACTAACTGAAAGCCCTGCAGATGTAAAGCATCTAGCCCACTGTCTGGCACAGTACAAAATACCAAGTCATTTCATAAAGTATTATATGCCTTTAACCTACATACCATAACCAATAATTTTATTTCTTTCAAGTGAAAAGCACTGAAATGTCTTCACAATTTCAAAACCTAACAGATGATTTGCAGCTCGCCCCTTCAGACTTGTGTAATTTCCTGGGGATTTCATAGCAGAGTTCAATGAACTCATTATCATGAAAGTGTTAGAAAACAGGACAATCAGGCATATGGGTCCACTTTCAGGCAGAGTCTAAAAATACTCACAGCAAAGGCTAGATGATCCGTTGCCAAACCAAAATCACCTATTTTCACATGGTCATCAGAATCCAAAAAGATGTTGACAGGCTTCAAATCCCGGTGAATCATTCCCTGATGGAAGAGAACAAAGAAACCAACACTTGTTTCCCAACCACAGCTTATAGTTCTAATGTGTTCCCTAATCTGAAAGGCCAACCTAATGATGAAAATCAGATAAAGCAGTCCTCCAGACCACACTGGTCTAGGCTGTCTCCTGTTCTGCCAGTGACCTTGCCACCATCCCCCAGTCTACTTGCTGGCAGTCCCGATCAGCTCCCCGTGGCACTGAAGGCCCACCTCAACCTGGTTCACAATTATCTTTTTTCCTGCTGTAATCACAAACCCCTGCTCTGCTCCAGGAGACACAAGCCACTTTCACACCTTCTTCTATTCCTTTCTTCACACCATCTTTCCAGCCTAGGAAATTCTTGTGTTTCTGTACTCATTTGAATTGTACCAACATTTACAAGTGCCAATTCATTCATGAACACTTCCCTAGTTATTCTAATTCAACTTTGCAACCATGGCACAAACTAAGTGCTCGATGGTCATTTGTTAGTGAACCCTGCTTTCTCCCCTTCCTAATGGCATCCTCACAATGCTTATTGTTTCAGGTTCTATAATGTGGGAAATAACTAAATGTAATAACAACACATTACTGTCTGATCTCTTTTACTATTACACGAAGGCAAATTTTGATCCCCTCAAAAAACAGGGAGTCCCTCTCACGTATGGGGTTTGTCACATACTTGTGCCTCTCTGTATTTCCAAGTGTGGCACAGTGTTAAGATATCCAGCAAATGATTAACAGATACTGAACAAATTACATCGATAAAGAGAACACGGGGCATGATTCTAGGACCCCAGGATGATATCATAGTAATGGAGTTCTAATGGCCCTCATTATAACTCACTTTTATTTTCAACTTTACAAATTCTGCTTTCTCCAAATCATTTATAAACTAGAATGTGTGTAAATCAGAGTCCTGACTTTTCAGTATAAATATGGTAAACATTTTAAGGTTCAAGAAAATTGAGGCAAAGGAAAAAAGCATATTTACACTGATCAATGCATTAGATGATCCCCGTTTTACAAGGTAAGCAGTGTTCAATCTTGAAGGTAGGTCCATTAGTATTTACATTGTAATGGCAATTTCTAGCTTTAAAATGACATTGCATACTTGTGGCAAGCTCCTTAGTCTCATCCCTACCCTTCTTAGAGGACTTTCTGGTTTCTCCATGTTCCTAGGAAGGGCAGCACCAAGTTAGTTAGAACCAAGGAACTTGGCATGTATTAATTACCCTCATTTTATTCTAAACTACTCAAAGAATCATCCTCACATTCCATGCACATTTGACCTGGAGGCTGGCAAACTTTTTCTGTAAAGGGCCAGGTAGTAAATATTTTAGGCTTTACAGGCCACACAGTCTGTTACAATTACTCAGCTCTGCAGCTGTAGCACAAAAACAGTCACAGGCAAGACAGAATCAAAGGATGGCTCTGTTCCAGTAAAACCTTTTTTATGGACACTGAAATTTGACTTGCACAGAATTTGCACATGTCATGAAACATTCTTCTTCTGACTTTTTTTACAACCACTTAAAAATGCACAGGGCATTCTCAGCTTACAGGCTGTCCAAAAGCAGGTTGGATTTGACCCCAAGAGCAGGTAGGGGGTTTGCTGACCCCTGTCCTAACCTTCAGTGTTTTCTTCAATACTTGATATTATTTTCTTGTCTTCTGACACACTGTTCTATTTTCTATAAAAATAGATTATTTCAATATTCCCATAGATTAAATTTATCCTCTATTTCTCTTTCTCTCCAGTCTCACATTTGATTTTTTTATTGTCATGATTTTATATAAAGCTAAGTTTTCAGATATGAAATGTTGCAAGTTTACTTTCTCATGGATATAAGCTAATCCATCCAGAATCTCTCGAAAAAGCCTCCAGAGTCTGATGGTGTCCTGATACAGCCCCTGGTCAATGGTGTCACGCAAAGTGCTCTTTTCACAGTACTCCATCTACAGACAAGAACAAACCGGGCAGGATTTGATTATACAGAGTTGCAATCAAGGAGGACAACTGTAACTCATGTCATCGTCTTTTTTGAAACATGTATCATGGATTTTAAATAGTACAGGAAAGGCTTGATTTTTAAAAGAAATCAACAGTACTAAAGAAAATTTTAGGGAAATATGCATAATCTTAGTACCCCAACATAACCACTTTTATTTTTCATATTATTATTTAAAAATAAAACTTGTGTAAAATCCTTATCACAAATAATATGAAAAACTGAGAATTAAGTAAAATTTTATTTGTTTAACAAGATTGCTTCCAAACTCAAATTTTCAAGAAGGGCTAACTATTAGTCTTTCTTACTTGTACATTAAATTAGTGACAATGACCTTCAAGTTTAGAACAAGATACTATAAATATCAAAACATTCATGGGATTTATCTCATCCTTTCCAATGTATTAATGAATCATGAAAGAAATGCAGTTATCATTTAAATCTTACATCAACATGTAGCATTGCATTTGGTTTATCAAATTGGCCTGTATGTTTCAAACTGGTGCCCGAGATTTCTCATGAAGGGTTTATTATTTTTAAGAGGAGCATGTCATTTTAAATGACAAGCATATCTTCTCATGCTCAGAATCATCTACAAATTCTGCCTCATTCTCCAGGCTTCACAAGGGCGTCTGACTCCCACACAATCTACTGCCCAATGGATGCGCCTTCCGTATGCACTCTGTCCCACTGTGCTCGTTTACAGATGAATGGCGTGCAGATACTCAACAGCAGTCTTGGAGAAAAATTCTTTATTGTGAGTGGTACCTAGAGATGTCTATAAGGGAATACTAAGTCCAGCTCCGACCCCAGGAAGGTACCACTTCATTAGTCTCTTGTCTAGGGTTCACTGTTACCTACAGTATTGTAGCTCACATTCAAAGACTTGCTTATTGTAGATATGACTGAAAATGCCAACAATGGCCGACGGCCCTGTTCACATGGGACAGAGGCAAGTTTTCCTCTTTGGTCTGTGGCTACCCCTCTGTTGGCAGAGCTCACTACTGCCCCTCAGGATGCTGCTTCCAGGCGTGTGAGCAGGCCAAAGCTTCCCTTTAGCAATGCTTCATCGCAACTGGTTTGCCTGTGGCTGCTGTCCCGGAGATTCTGGAACAAGCCACTCGGCCTAAAGCCATGTTGGTGCTTCTTCATATACAAGGAGGTGTTTGCCTCATACTTGACTGGTCCAGATTCAACTTGTTAGACAAAGTGGAGTTTCTGTACATGTACAGAAACTAGTCTAGCATTAATGGAACTCACATATGTTCTAATTATCACACATATTATTTACTCACAAGTCACTGAGATGCCTACTGTTATTTAATTTATGGATGGGGAACCTGAGGCAGAATGCTGAAGAACTTTGTCTAAGCTCACACAGCTGTGACTGGTAGATCCAGGATATGAACAGCCTGAGACCAGAGCCCACAGCCAACACCCCATGTGGCTTCCTGCCGTGGCACAGCAAACCGTGAGTCCTAGGCTGGAAGAAAGGGCCTCCGTGCTGTGATCCTCTCAGGCCAATTAGTCTTTTGCAGAGCCGTTGAGCCCTCTTCTGCTCATTGTCTTGCTCTAGTCTTCTGAGAGACCCACCAGAAACTACTGGGAGCTGCTGTGTCTCCAGGCTGCATGCCAGGGCCTCACCTGGATATACAGGTAGTGCACAGCTTCAGTGCTTGCTGATGGCTCACTGTCATGGCAGTTGTTCTTTCCATTGCAGTCGTCATCCTAACCCAAAAGGAACACAAGAGAACTCAAAACTGGGAGCTGAAGTGAACCACACACATGGCCACCTCATTGCCTCAGAGGGGAGGTCAGTGAGCAGAACACAACCATTGTCCTTTAAATGCATATAGCGTTTAAAAGGAAATTTTGCTATTAGCAGAACATACCGTATAGTTTACAGTCTGTCACTATACCAAATAATGATGGGGAAAATAGGAAGCAGGTAGGTATTAAAATTGTGTAATCTATAGAAAGACTACAAGTCAACTTTCTTACTATTGCTATTTTTCTACAGATAAGAAGAGCAGCATGTACACAGGCTAATATTTTAATATTTACTACAAATGCCTTCCTCTGAGGCTTACTTTGGAAACAGAAGAAAAAAAAATCTGTCTTTAGCTAAAAACAATTTAAATGTGATTCTACTACCGAAGGGCACACTGCCTTCTGGGCTACACCACTGGAGAACAAGCACCCAGCAGCCACTTAGAGCAACTGATCTTCTCAGCTACTTACCCACATGGCTGGCAGGTTTGTCCCCTACAGCTGATTTACTTTCTAACTCATGCTCCCTTTAAAAAACAAGAACAGTTTTTTCTTCTAATAAATGTATTTAAACACTTCCCCCTCCCCAAGTATGGAAAAACCATTAGGTAGTATTTGATTATTCTGGTTTATAGTTTTTTTGTGGAAACATTTGAACATTTTTGCTTCATCAAAGAAAAAAAAAACCTCTACTTGGGAAATTATCAGGTTCTATTCTTGAATCATTTACATACTTTAGGGATCATCTCTAGATTATCAGTCTCTTGGGAGGCCAACCATCAAATAGGATGCCTGTGGGATGTTGCTCTTAACTGAGCAAAACCAGGATTATAAATTTGGTGCCCCCATAATAATTATATCCACTAACAAATGCTAAAACTAAAGCAGTAGATTAGATCACACATGCTGTTATTCCTGGCTAAATTTATAACTTAAAAATTTAAACTGAGAGAAATTTAAGGTGATTTTAATAGAAAAGGAAAGTACTTATAAAAAATGCTGGCTAATTCAAGCCCCCTTAAACTCAACTGCTTATCTGAGTCTACACATAGGCTTTTCTTTACCTAATATGAGTGCACCTTTATAACTGTTTGAAATTATGTTTTTTTTCCTGCTAACAAAGTGTTTGTATTCATCCCCTTTGCAGAAGGTTTCTCTGCAGCAGCAACTGACAGCCTGAATTCCATGCACCAGCCCTGAAGGGCTCTGTGGGCCTGGGCTGGAGAAGGTGCAGAGCTGAGTGAGGTCCAAGGCCTGGAGCAGTGTTTTTCAAAATTTTCAGGCCATGATCCACACAAAGAAATGTATTTTTTATGTCATACCCAGTATACATTCTCATGAGAGACAAGTTCTACAAATAGAATTTACCTTCCCTAATGTGATATGTTTTGGTATTCTCTATTCTTTACAGTATTAGAAATAAAGCTGGTTGCTACCCTCAAAATTGATTTCATAACCTGTTACAGGATCATGACCCAGTGTCAAAACACTGTTCTAGAGGATGGTTTATGAGAATAAGTAAGCTAGATTAACTGATGTGAGGGAGACCTATAAAACTCCACAATTAGGCTATTTACTCAATTAATTCTCAGTTTTCATCCACAACCACCTAGTTTCCCCAGATCCTCTAGATGATTTTATTAAAACCATAACTACCAGCAGCATGCCAAATTACTCCTCTCTTCTAGAAGCAAGCATGTTTTGTTATGTGGATATATTAAGGCCTATGAGTGAACATGTGAGTAGCATATATTTTAAATACTCATGTTTTAAAATTTACAGTTTCTATGTTTGCATATCATATTAAGGATTTACTATTTGACTAAGATTTATAACACCCGTTAATTTTCTTACATACCTACCCAATGATGAATAAAATGGTATAATTTCTATTTACATATTTACCTGATTCTGACTTTTACTGTTCTCATCCTCATTGTCAAAGATGATATCACTGTCAGAATCTGAAGCAGGTCTTAAAAAGAGAAATAGAGAAATACTAAAGAAACCAAATTCCCTGTTACATAATTCAATAGCTGAGAGTTATGATAAACTGTATCCAACTGGATACAATAAAATAAAGCCATGAAAGTAAACGACCAGGGTGGATTCTGAGAACATAAACTTCAGTTTAGGCTCATAATTCTCGTTTTGGTAACCGAGAACTGCAGTTGGCCCTTTGTCAAGACTCCAAATTAGTTCTTAAACATTCCACAGAGTTGAAAGCCCTTATCTAATAGAATACTCTTAAAAAAATTGTTAGATGTGTTAAGACGAGGTATCAGAAGAAATTTCTATTTTCTCATTTTCCAGGTCTTGGATTTTTGAGATCTCTTGAAGATAGTAGGGAAAAATCCTTTCGGTGGAATCTGGCTACTCTCTAAAACTGGATTTCACATAACAATGCATGTAAACAGAAGCGGTTTCTAAACGAGCCTCCCCTCCCCTCCCTGGCTGAGCTCGGCGGGGTTAGCCAGACGCGCGCCCTGGGCCCCTACAAGAAGGACTGTGAGAAGACGCCGCCGGGCTCGTCCTCGTCGTCGTCGTCGTCGTCGTCGCTGCTGGAGCCCCGGCCCGCGCCAGGGAAGCGGCCGCTGGCCGAGCGCTCGCCGGACGTGCTCCACTCCACCGAGCTGCTGAGGATGGGCGGGGGCGCGGCGGCCTCCACGCTGTCGGGGCCGTCGGGGTTGCCCGCCGGCGCACCGGCCAAGGCGCGCCCGTCCCGGGCCTGGGGCCCCGCGTCCCGGGGCGGCGTCCCCGGGCCTGCCGGCCGCTCATGCCTCTCGATCCAGGCGTTGTAGTAGCGCACGATGTTCTCGTGGTGCAGGCGCGACAGCAGTGTCACCTCGCCCTTGATCCTGCGGAAGTGCCTGCTGGCCGGGTTGATGGGGATGCGCTTCACCGCGTAGCAGCCACCGTCCAGCTTGTTCTGCACCTGCGGCGGGCAAGGGGGCGGACCCGGGCCCGTCAGCCACTCGGAACCGCGCAGACCCACGTTTGCACCGCGTCTCCCCACCTCTTCCAAAGAGACCCCCTAGTTTGGAGTGAGAATCAACAGCTGCAGTGGAGAACCACATGTGCCTGAAACTCTTAGGCTGAAGGTGTTGACTGTCAGTAACAGAAAACCTCTCACCCCAAACTAGACCTATTCACCTTAATAACAGACCCTGGGGAAAACAACCTCCATTTTAATCATTATTTTAATTGGCAGTTACATCCCTGCCTTTCCCAATATCACATCTGATATCTAAGTAAACTTTGTTTTTTTAACCTTGTTTTAAAAATAATTATTTTCTAAAGTTAATGTAAAGTCACAGATGATTTTAGGTTCTCTCCTTGTTTTAACAACACTTTAAAATCACTAAACACAAGCTAAACTCTAAAATTTTTAACAGACCTGAGTGCAAATTCTAATTCTTGACTTAAAAAGTTGAACTTGGGCAAATGACTTAATTTTCTTGAAATTCATTTTTTTATCTATAAAATGTCATTTATGCTATTTCCTTTACCTCAAAGGTGAGACTGTAGGATGAAATTAGGTGAGAATAGCACCTGTATCAAGGCCTCACTGAGAAAGGTGCTAAGTAAAAGCAATTGGTACTGCCATTGATTTTATTGCTAAGACAGAAGACTGACAATTGATAGTAACGTACTGAGACTACACCAATGCAATTAAGAACACACACACAAAAAAAACACGTGAAAAGGATTCGAAGGCAAGTCTCCATATTCTATATTGAACCATCCTTCAACATAGGCAGATTCACTACGCAGCAAATGGAAGTAACTTTTATAGAATTTTGTTCCCTGGAACATTCTTGTCCCAATCCTGCAGGTTAACTGAAGTGATGAAGAGCAACAACTTAGCCATGGGCAGAGGACGGAATAGTTGATTACAAGAGACAAAACAGAGCATCATTCACTTGTTTTGGCTCATAACTTTTAACTATACTAAGTAACTATTTCTGGGAATGACAAAGGAGCACCCAGACAAGAAACATGCTTTTGAGTAAAGCAGGTGCTGGTGTGAATGCTGGTTTCATCTCAGGGGAGATAGTAACCTCAAGCATATTACCTAACATCTCTGAGCCTGAGTTCGTGCTCAGAGGGGATAATACCTATTTCACAAGAATGTCACAAGATTGAAAGACAAGGTTTGTGAGCCACCTGGCACACAACCTGAAATGTGGAATATGCTCCAAAAGATGACAGTCCTGTGTTCTTTTACTGCCACAGTAATAGAGTAAAAGATAGTGGGAAGGCTTCGCGTTGTCTTTCAATCTTATGTCTCAGTTATATGTCATGCACAGTGTGAATCACTGACTGGGGTGTGAAGCTTGCTAGGAAACTCTTAGGAATTCATTAAACAGGAAAGGCACGTAAACAGTAATGGGTCCAACTGCTAGTGAAATGCCAGATCACTGAGCAGAATGCCTTGCCCCAAAACCTGGAAATAGAGATGGGGTGTGAGGGCTCTGAGGTTCTCATAGGGAGAAACTATAGGAAAAGCTTGGGGGCTTAAATTACTAAAGTTTTTTTTATAAGCTTATATGAGCTTACTGATCATTTTTAAGTACCGGTAAGGGAAGCTTGATCAAGTTTTGCATTAAAGAATCTAAAACAGAAAGAAGTTAAAGGACTTGATCAAAATACAGTGTGAGTTAAAGCGATAATGTATACTGCAATCACCCACTCATCTTAAAGATAACCTATCACCTGACATAGGATACCTGTCTGCCCATAGTTCATTCGTTTGATTACATAAGGTTTCTACTTTCAAGAAGAAAGTTGAAAATTTCCCATGACACTATAACTTCCTTTGGGAAACTTGCTTATGTGTGTCCTTCCGTCTCTGACTACTGCAGAAAAACAAATTCAATTCTTTTTCTTGTGTAAAAGGCCTTCCACAGTAATACTAGTAATGCTTCCTAATAATATTCAGAATCCTAAGTAAACATGTGCTATTGATGGTGGGCCATTTTCTTACATGGAAGACAACATATATCACATATGGATTTAATAATACCATATTAATCTGGGTCTCCTAAAGTCAAACAAAATGCTTAGAATGATATAAAACAGCTGAAATCTTCCTCAAGGGGCAGAAAATAAGTCACCCAAATAGGCTAGAATGAAGAAGGGATGACCTAACAGCAGCACACCGGAACAGCGTATTTCTAACTTTCCATCTCACGAAGAGCTAGAAAATAAAAGGCTTCAAGACTATCTGGGGCCATTTCCTAGTCTGAATGACATTTCAGCTCTAAACTTGCAGACCTTTTATCTATAGCAACACTAAAAGCAAATGGGAGGAAAAGAGAACAATTTCCTTTCGGAACCAAAGCACACAGAACTGTTTCTCGTGCACAGGTCTTGACTCCACAAGTGCTATGATAATTGTGGGGTTTTCATGTTAATGCACTGCACCTTTCTTAAGGTGCCCAGTGTAACTTTAAAGAAAGCCTTTAACTCTACGAAGGTGGCAATGATCATAGTTTCAAATGTTCACATTCACTTCCCTTCCTGCTCTCAAAACAGAAGTCCCTAAGAATACAGAATGGAAAAGAGAAGGAGCTCTTCTGAAAGGGACTGGTGACAAGTTCACCACACACACCTTGATGACAGCCCCAAAAGCTCCTTTGCCGAGCAGCTGTAATTCTTCAAACTCAATGAAGTACCGGGAAAACTGTCTCTGTGTCTCACTGAAGAATGCCGCGCTGGGGAGCTGGCTGCTAGGGATAACAGTCTCAACACAATCTTGTCCTCCAGAATCTGAGATAAAACAAGAGAGGCAAATGAGGTGTTAGAAATGCAGGAAGAGCTACAGTATTCAACAGTGACGCAAGCACTGAAGGGGGCCCCAGTCACTAGTTTGAAAAAGTACCTCTGACCCAGCAGACTTACTTTTCCTTACCTCGTCCTCCTTAAAGTAGGCAGAAATCTATAATGGCCCCAGTTTACAGGTGGGGTAACTGAGACAGAGGGTAAGGAAATGACTGCACAACAGAGGCAGAACCCACACCTCACCTGCTGATCCATCCTCATCTCCACTGAGCTCCCTTCATTTGCTCCTTGAGTAGCAGCAGAGAAACGAAGTTATATGGCAGTGAAGGGGGTCATGACAAGAAGGGTCTCCAAACATTAAGAGGCTATACCAATGGACACTCCATCAGTAGAGACTGGAGAGACCAGGATGGCAGAACATTTCATGCACACAGCACACATTAAATGAATGTATTTATGCATAGCTCAGTGTAAAATAAAGCAAATAGATGATCCATGCATCCCTTCCAGTCTTAGGTTTATGTATACTTTCACAGTAATTTATGCCAGGCTATCAAAAAAGAATCATAACAGACTCACCTTCAGGACTCTGTTCCAGTAAAGGCATTTTTGGCTGAGGATTTATAAAGCTGTGTTTTAATAGTTGCTGAGGACTCCATCTTTCCTTGTCATCCAAGCAAACACACCTCAGTGGAGGGAAGAAAGAATCTCAGCAACAGAGAAAACAAACACTAAGCTAGTTCATCCAAGGTATTTACTGTGGGTTTATTTTTTAAAGATGAACATTAGAGAATTCATGCTACTACTTATGGGCCAAAAGGTACTCATGAGTGAATTTAAGTTAATAAACATTCCTGCAGGATTTACATGCTGATTACCAGGTATAAGTGGGAAATCAGAAAAAGTACAGTATCAAGAAGTAGAAAGACCCTCATGTAACAATATTTTTAAAGTCTAAGACAGCAAAAGTAGGTTATGAATGTTCACTGTGGCTAATATGTGGGATTCACATATAAATCAAGTATAAAAATCAAATGAATAATCATATCTGACTTGACTGTTTATAGTTCATAATGTGTAATCAAAACCAAAAGTTTCTGTGATATGACTGCCCTTGCACTGTTCACCATGTAAGATCTTGTTCATTATGTAATAACTTGTTCACCATGTAAGAACTTGTTCGTTATGCTTCAGAAGATTGGAGACTGTTGAGAGTTAGGCTTGGGGTTGATTAATGATTGTGTATTGAGTCCTCTATACAGAATTTTTTTTTTTTTTCTCTATACAGAATTTTATTGTTGTTAACAACCATTTGATCAATAAATATGAGAGGTGCCCTCTCAGCACCACTCTTGCGCTGTTAAGCCTCAAGTCCCCTGGCTGGTCCTTTCAGATCTTCCATATCTCATCGTGTCTCCTCCCTTATCTGCGGGTCAGAGGCGGGGAGGGACCAACACTAATTGTTTAATGACTTGCCACACCTAAGCCCTTCTGGGGCCTAGCCATAAAAGAAGCTTTCTAAAGAAAAAGCAAATCAGATGGTGGCCGGTGATAAACTTCAGATGCAGCTTGTTCATTATAGTAGGAAGTAACTTGGTAATGAAGAATTACTTTTTAAGAGTCCCATATTTTATCACATAATTTAAGTCTTATTCCTTGAATCTACTAACTTACTATTTAATGTCCTTAAGGAATGAAAACAAAGCCACACCTTTAACCAGAGGTTCTCATATCGGGATCAGCAGCATCGGTATCACTTGGGAATTTGTTAGACCTACAAATTCTACTCCAGCCCAGTACTGGCAAATCAGCAGTTCTGGGGGTTTAGCCAGTAATCTGTGCTTTAAGTAAACTGTCCGGGTGGTTTCAATCCAACACAGTCCACTTTTCTAAATAATCTAAACTGCTTGGCTTTTGTAACAATGACACAAGGAGCAAGCAGGGCTTGGTAGCACCTGACCCAATTATAAACAATGTATTGAAAAGAATCAACAACCACTGTGAATTCTGGACGTAAAACCCATACCTATAAAGTGGTAACAGCAACTGTTATAAAGAGTAACACTATTTCTGTCACAGCACTACAGAGCAAAGCACTCCTAATTTCATACCTTGAAAAGGTAAAAGATGCAGTAAAAGCATTTGTTTAACATGCTGTTTTTTCCCCTAAATATACATTCTAATTATATCAGTAAAACAAATACCTTCTCCTTGCAAATATTAAAACATTACTGATAATGATAAAGTCTTTAACCAAACCCCTACCTCAATCCAATTCCTCTCCTCCCTCTAATGTGTATCATTCCAGACTTGTATCTAAGCATTTAACATATATACACACACAACCATTGGGGAGAAAATGGAAGTTCCTATGGCCAGGATCCTCACCTGACCCTAAATTACCTGACGTTGTAACTGGCCTGCTGCTAGGCTACTGCTTCCACATCCACAGGCAATGAGCTGTTATTGACTGAGTCACTATATAAAGAGCTCTGCCCAGTACTCTGGGCAGAGGCAGGGACAAGGAGGATTACATGCCTGCAGACTGTTGGATACAGACGTGATTCTAGAGCTTAACCTATCGCCGGGAGAATAAAGGCAGGTAATAAACCCTTTTACCCCAAGAATGTTCTGGTTGTCATTTCTCAGTCTCACTTAATCCATAGTGAATTTACCTGGGGCTGAATCCCTCAGGTGAGACAACCATACAAACAAAAGGTTTCATTTTGTTTGTGGATATTGATTTTTTTTAAAAACATCATCCTGCACATACTATTCTTCAACTTGTTTTCCTTTTCATTTGACCACGTAAAAGGTCCTATACCCAACTCCACTGTGAAGGGGGATGGTTTCCTACACTCAAGCAATTCTCCAATACCAGCTGGGTGCCCTACAATTCAACTCCATTCTGATACTATCTCCCAGGAGACAGCATGAGGTCTCACAGGTTAAGGCCCTCAGCCCATTCAGACTGCCACCCACCCTCATCAGATGCCAATCCCAAGTCCATGCTGTTCCCTGTTGTCTTGCCAATGGGTTTCAGCCCTGGACAAGTTCACTATGGATTCAGTGTGACCAAAGAAATGACAGTAGAATGTTTCTGGGGTAAAAGGGTTATACCCAACTTTATTTCCAGGTGGTAGGTCAGTCACTAAAATCTCATCCACTTAGAGTGAGTCTGCATTCAGCAAGCTGGGCTCTGCCTCTGGGCCTCTCTACCTGCACGGCCATCCTTTGGGCCTCTGTCCTCAGCGTTGCCACCACTCCAGCCTCTACTCTGTTCTCCTGCAGCCTTGTAGCCATGCCACTGTGACACCCAGAGCACTGGGCAGGGCTCTTTATATAGAGTCAATAGCAACGTATTGCCCACACGTATGTAGTGAGCTAGCCAACCAGGGCCAGGTGAGAATCCTGGCCACAGGAACTCTCATTTAATTCACACCTGTGCTTCTGACCAACCAGCTGCATAGATCAGAGGTTCCAAACCCCTGGTTTGATTAAACTCAGAGAAACATTTTATTTACTAATCATGGGTTTGTTATGAAAGGATGTAACTCAGGAAGAGCCAGATGGAAGACTTGCACAGCGCAAGAATGGAGAAAGGCCACAGAGCCTCCTCGCCCTCTCTAGGTGCTACTCTCTCAGCACCTCCATGTGTTCATCAACCCGGAAGCTCTCTGAACCCATTCCTTTTGGGTTTTTATGGAGGCTTCATTACATAGGCACAGTAGATTGAATCATCAGCCACTGGAGGGCAGTCCAACCTCCAGGCCCTCTTCCCTCTGGGGAGGTCCTGAAAGCCACTCCCTCCAGGAAAGTTCCAACCCTGGCAACCAGCCCCCATCTTCACATACTTCTAAAGTCACCTCACTAATATAACAACAGACATCTGGCCGCTCCAATCACTTAGGATATTCCAGTCGTTTTAGGAGATCCAGGCCTGAAACTCTTGTATGATGTGGAGGTTAGCAGTGTTGGCCCCAGCACACCTGAAAATCCAGACGTACTTTTGACTCCCCCAAACTTAACTACTAATAGCCTGTCTACAAGAAGCCTTACCTAACATTTATGTGGTTATGACTACACAACCAACTGACATATTTTACATGCTATATGTATTACATACTGTATTCTTCCAATAAACTAAGCTGAAGAAAATGTTTTTTTCAAATTGTCAAAATCTCCAAAAATTTTTCTAATATATTTATTGAAAATAATTCATGTATAAGTGGACTTGTACAGTTTAAAATCATGTTGTTCAAGGGTCAACTGCATATATTTATTATAAATCACAGTAACATACCATGTGTTTTAGGTATCTCTCTAAGCCAGTACTTAAAAATCTTTTTGAACTTACCAGAATGTATTTACAGTAAATACTCATTCTCCTACTGTTGGGCATCTAGGTTATTTCCAGTTTTTCACTAGTACCAAAAATGATGCAGTGAACATCCCTATACATGCCCTTTGGGGCTTCTGAAGAACATCATCAACTTTAACTCAAATGTGTCAGTCAATGTGATGAGCATTACCATAAACTGAATCAAGAAAATTTTAAAGCACACGCAGAGTGAGTTCTGCCTTTATGAGATTTTATAGCCACCAAGATCTCAGTTAAAAAGAAATTCTCTGTGCCAGTAATTTTGACATCCTAGTGGCCATAAGTAGCAGGGACAAATTCTAGGTCCAGCTTTAAACCACTAAATAAGTACAAGTATAGTTACAAATGAATGTTGCTGAGGTTGTGTTCTTTGTGAAAATGTTTTTTTTTCTTTTGTTCTCTGGGGCTGGACAGCCAAAGTAGTAGAACCATACTGTGCAGCTCCCTCTTACTCACGCAGTCTATCAACCACTCTAGGAAGAGAGGAATACACAAAGCAGTCTGAAGGACATCCCTGCTGACAGCACAACAAATAGTGCTGATCTCAAGTTCAAAACTGACAAGGCACAGAGCTATTCTCTAAGAAAATAGGAAAGTTTTAGTTACCGAGTCTGTCATTTTGCTATTAAATGGGAAATACATGCTCCACTTAAACTTTTCAGTGTTGTTTTTAAAAATACATAACACTATTGCTAACTTCGCTAAATTATCCTTTATCAATAAGAAAGGGTAGAAGGCTAGAGGTGACATTTTGAAGAATAAAAAGAACCTTTCTATCAGTGGTTCTACCACTGTATTTCCCCTGATGTTATTTCAGCCAACCTCCTCATCAGAGTGCGTGTAAATAGTTTTAAAGTCCTACTGCATTTAAGAGAAATCATAAAAGACTTCTTTAGAAATCTTAAGATGTTTACATATTTTAAGGAGAGAACACAGCATAAAGAATCAAAGTTGCCCCCTTCCACAATTTCATGTATATCATGTCTACTTCTGTTTTATGGTGCACAGAATCTTTTTTAAAGTGCAGCTACTTTCACTCTGGTGATGGGTAAGATAATGGGTGACAGGAAATTACAATATGGACCAGGGCAAATGGCAATTGGGATAGCTGAGAATAGGAAAAGAAATGCAGGGAGTGGACGAAGTAGATAAAAACAAATGGTTGGGAAAAAGAAAGCAAGAAACAATGACAGAGTATCAGAAAGGAAAAAAAAACAGTGCAGGTCAACTGTGCAGGAGGCTGGACCAGGAGAGCATCTAGAAAAACCCAGGCTGAAGGGATCTTGCATCCCAGTTAACAGAGAAACTGAGAGAACCTAGGTTTGACTTGGACTGAGAAGGCAGGCAATGCTCAACTAGAAAACACTGAGGTGAAGGACCTGGACAAAGACTTTAGGCCCAAGGAAAACCTCTCAGTGTGGATAAAACTTGGCTCTAGAATTAAACATGCACTGTAATTTACAGGTGCCCCAAATCCTCTCACTACAGCAAGGAAGCCATTTGCATTCTGTCTTGGCTGAATGAAGAACAAGGGGCAGGACTGCACTCCTAAAGCTGTTTTCTAAATAAGACACCTTGTCTTTGACCCCTTAGGAACCAGGAGCAAAGGCAGACAGAGGGCCTTCCACCTGGAATATTGGGTGGGGCCTTTCTCCCCATAGCAATCTCTGTGGACTCCCTACAGTACTGCAGGCAGTGCCCAAACACTGGTTTGCACATCTTTTATTCAGCCCAAGTGAATTTAAGAGAATATGGGAGTTTTGGGAATGAAAAACATAAGCCAGAAAACAGAACAGGTATGGCTTGGAGAGAACTGGGAGAAGAAAGGACTACCTCTAACCCTGTTCCTCAATTTCGAGCTTATACACATCACTTAGATATTTAGCACATTCATGCACACTCAAAAGTACAGGAGTAAAATGCTATTAGAGAGAATCTCAATGATACTCACTTCTTCAGAAAATCTTGAAAGTCAGCTGGTAAGTCACCAGGGATGGTTACAGGGTACTCTCCACATTCCTGTCCTTGGCTGAGGGACAGCAGCAGAAGGCCAAGACGCCAAACATCCCCTTTCTTCCCCGTTTTATAAGGGAGTGCGCTGTCACTAAAACGAACTCGGGTTTGCTCGAACACATCCTCCTTGCAAATGTCTGCTAGGCGCTTAGAAATGCTGTAGTCCGTGATCTTGATGGCACCCTCTGCATCCACCAAGACATTCGAGGCACTCAGTACCTTGTGCACCACAGAATTGCTGTGCAAATAGTCGAGGCCCGCCAAGAGCTGAGCTGCATACCTGCGAAGCTGATGCAGGGGAACGGGGCCTGAGTGGCTCAGGTGTGCGGCGAGGGAGACCCCACTAATGTGCTCCACTAAAATGTCCACCACGATGGAGTCATCTTGTTCTTTGAGATTCATTGCAAAATAGCGTACTACATTTGGATGGCTCAATTTTACCAGTGAACTGAATTCCGTTTCTGCCCCTTGAATCTGGTAAGGGAAAAAAACCAGTAAGATAATATTGAGTTGGTCAGCATTAACTGGTATTAAATACTTCAGAAGTGAAGTATTTAATAGAAAATGTACTTTCACAGTAGAACAGAAGGAATATGGTCAAAACTGAATCCTCCCCTAAACTACATGGTCAACCTAATAGTTCATAAAGATGGGAGCTATTTAGTTGATCTTCAACTTCTTTTTCTCAAAGCCTAGTGTACAAATACTATAAAATTAGTGAACAGCTTTTAAAAGCAATTTCTTTTGAACAAAAACACTAACTTGAAAAGATGTATATATGTACCCCTCTGTTCATTATGGCACTATTTACAACAGCCAAGACAGGGAAGCAAACGAAGCATCCATCAGTAGATGAGTGGATAAAAAAGATGTATGTATATACAATGGAATATTACTCAGACATTAAACAACGAAATCTTGCCATGTGTAACAATATGAATAGACCTAGAGGGTATTATGCTAAGTGAAATAAGTCAGGTAGAGAAAGATAAATACCAGATGGTTTCACCGAGATTCACTACATAGAATCTTTAAAAAAATAAAACAAATGACCAAAAATGCAGACACAGACTCATAATACAGAGAACAAATTGGTGGTTGCTATAGGGAAGGAGGCTGGGGAGATGGGTGAAGTAGGTGAAGGGGCTGAAGAGGTACAAACTTCCAATTACAAAATAAGTCACAAAGATGAAAAGTACAGCATAGGAAATGCAGTCAAAGACATTGTAATAACTGTGTGGTATCAGATGTTAACTACACTTACCAGGATGAGCATTTAATATTATATTGTATATCAACAATAGCTCAATAAAAAGAAATGTAAAAAAAACAATTTTTATAATATGGCCACCAGAAGAAAGAAAACTTAGTTTAAACATAATCTTTCCTGATTTACAGATGTACTATCAAAATTTTAATAAGCACTAGCACAAAACTGAAAACCTGTAAATTATCTACCTGGTCACCAACCAGTGACAACTGTTATGATTTCAGGGTATTTCCTTTGTTTTTCTTTCTATCAAAAATACACATTTCTAAACACAATTTTTTACCCACTGTTTTATAGCCTATTACATTACATTGCAATATGAATATGAAATATTCTCCTTAAACTCACTATTGTATATTAACTTAAAATTCTCCAGTCCTCTAAAATTCAGTTTTGAAGCAGTATTTCAAAGACTACAAAAGGCACCATAATCAAGTACTATTCAGTCCCAGTGAAAGATGGCCATTTATGCCCTAATAAAGGATGAGAAAGGAGGCAAAGAAAGCAGCTGCAGAAGTTCTGACCAGGTCCTGAAAGTTCTGAAAGTGGCAGCAGGGGGCTGACAAAACTCTGGTAAAGATTCTGGTCTCCCCCTATTGCCCCCTCTGGTTAAAGATACTTCATACCATTCCCTCTTTGTTACCAGTCAAATGCAGAGCTGTTCTGCTTTCTGCTCAGTGAGCCATCTTGGACGCCTACCTGCTTTTTGCACTTATCAATCTTCTCTTTTTCTTGACTGGTAAGGAACGGACCCATTTTTTTCTGCCACTGAAGGACCCACTCATACAACAAGACAAAGCTGCCAGTGGCTGTTTCCAAAGCATTGTAAACGAATTTTCCAAGCTGCTCATCACTGCCTGCACATTGAAAGAAAACATAATCAAATCTCATTGGTACATTTTCTATGGTGGTTAAAATAGAGGGGATGTATATTCATTCACTCAACAGCTGATACTATGTGCTAACAATAAGAAATGATTTCATGTAATATATGTTCTTTTGTAACCAATTTTTAATATTCAGTGATACACTTGGTGCCCTGAAATATTAATTTTTATAGAGACAAGAATCAACAATGAGACTGTAGTATCAGACCAGTGTTTTCTTCTACCAGCCAGTATTCACAGTGTTACTTTCATAACTGGTTCTCCTCTGATGGTTATGCGTACTGGCGTGAGAGTGTAAATACCAGCTAATGTGATCAAAGGAATCTGGAAATAGGAACACTCCATCAAGATTACTCCATCAGTGTAGATTTGTGTGCACAGTAAAAGCAATTTTTAGTAATTTGGAAATTTGAATACATCAATGGTTTTCTAAATATAAGACTTGAATATATTGAATAAATACAAACTGGCCAATGGTTTTGAGGGAAGGAAACAGAATGAGAGTTTAAAGCTAAAAGGAGACATGTTTTATGTAGTGACAGGCATATGGTTTCTCCTTGTACCTGGCAGAGCTAAGTTGCTGTAACAGTAAATTTTTATAAAAATCTTTATTTTCACTTAAGACTATACTAGAAACTTACCCAAAAATTGGAAGTGGAGGAAAATATCACCCACAATATCATCACTTTGTTTTATTTCTTTTCTAGTTCCCTCTCCCCCCCACCCTTTTTTTCTAATTTACCAAATCATAGCATATATAACAGGGTTTCTGGCCCTTGACACTATTGACATTTTGGACCAGAAAATCTCTTGTTGAAAGGGGCTGTCCTGTGCTCTGTAAGGTATTCAGCAGCATCCTTGGCCTCTACCCACTAGATGTCATTAGCACCCCTCCCCTAACCCATCAAAAATGTCTCCAGACATCACCAAGTGTCCCCTTGGGAACAAAATTGCCCCCATTCAAGAACCTGTGATATATATAGTATTCTGTCTTTTTCTCTTAGTATATAGTTTTAGCAAAAACCTTGGAGAAATGTGGATGAACTAGCTCACCCAGACTTTTTGAGAAGCAGTTTTTACTTTGTAGAAATGCTGACGATTTAAGAAGTTTTAATTAAAATGATCTGTTAGGCTAGTCATAAGTAATTCCCGATGTTTTAGCCTTAGGGGGAAAAACCCTGATGTATGAAAATTTGTCAACTAAAGGAAGCCACCTGTGGAATGTGGGCTCTAAGCAGTATACATTGGAGACATAATATTAAATTTTCATGATGTTATTATATAAATCTAATTAAATTTATGCATTATATGGTACAATGTCTTCCAGTATGTATCTCCACAATTGGAACTAGATGGGTACTTCATAATTGCTGGTTGGGGTTCTTTGTATTCTAATTTGTTACCGCCACCCTCCTTTTGTCACTTTTGAATGATGGGGTTAATAAAAGAGACAAAAAAACATACCGCAATGAGGCCGAGGGAAAATATGCTGCGAAAAGAACTGTGGTCCTCTATTCTGTGCTAATAATGATCATTTACACAGCTTCTACAATACTTTATCCATAAGGAAGTTCTCCATTCTCTCTAGTTCTGACAGCTTCAAATTGAAAAACAAATGTTAATTAGTTGATCTTTTATAAAAAATATTTCATAGAAAATTAGGACATATCTTAAAAACTAGACCTGTTGTAAGAAAGCAAAATAAATAATTTATTTGGTGGTTTCCTAAAAAAAGTCCAGATTGAAAATGTGTCTCCTAATGAGGGTATTAACTAAGGTGAATCTGCCTGATGAGTACCTGTGAGAGTAAAAGACAGAGTTAAGGGAATAAGCAATTGGACTAATTTGCCTTCCTGATTTCCCCAGATTATTCCCCAGCCACATTCCACAGGTGGCTTCCTTTAGTTGACAAATTTTCAGACATGAGGGTTTTTCCCCCTAAGGCTAAAACATTGGTAATTACGTACAACTAGCCTAATCTTCTAGTTTCCTCTCCCCTCTACCCCTATGCTATGACTTGCCAGTTCATGAGTCTGAAATATCTCTGAGTCAAGGACAGTTTCTGGTTCAGAGCCAGTCAGCTCTGTCAAGGTCTTGAACCTGCCCATGGTTGCTTTATCTGCATACAGCATGCTCTGTGTATACACAGAATCCTCACGGTCCAGACTGCTTTCAGTCAGCCAAATTTAAGTGTCCAGTTCATAGATAGACTATTCAGGTATTTGGTTTCTTCTCCCTCCTATCTGCTGCCTGCTCCTGGTGAGTACCCTGATTATTTATATCTCCTTAGAGAGGAATGAAAAAGACACCAAGAGAACGCAAACTCTATTTAGATAATATGGCTATCTGTTATCACTGGTAAGAATATTCATGGCATTGAAAATTAAACTTGCTTGCCAAACACTATATGTAAGTAATCTCTTACACCAGCTGGTGACTATGTCTGTATGACTGATAAAAGATGTATGCTCAAGGCAAAGAAAATAGATACTGAAAACTTGATTATGATGTAAACAATTCAAATAACAAATTGTATAACAAGCTTCACTCCAAATAGCCATTGTATATAAAACTGCTAAATAAGATATACAGAAAGTGATTTTCCTGGTCAGGTACAATATGCCAAGCAGGAAAATGCAAAGTAGATGGACATCCCCTTATGAAAATGAAATGCAGTCATTAAACATCACAGACATTAGAACTTAGTCTGTTGCACATATTTTATCAGGAACAGATGCACATGACACGAAATTCTACTGATTCATCGTATTTCAACCATTTGGTTTCAAAAGCTTGACTAATTATAATCATGACAAAATTTAAATTATCTTTATGCTAACAATATTTCCAACAGCCTAAGTTTTTATTTGCATCTTATAGTGGGGGAAATCTGAGTGACTTCTCACTCTGGTCAGAAAGAAAGGGGGTAGTCTTCCTTGGACTATGCTGGTCTAGATGTAGTGTCTATTCTACCCATTATTTCATGATTAACTTTTGTTGTTAGAATAATTTAAAGAAATTTAGCTAGTTTACTCACCAATACATTTCCCTTTGTGCACCCCGAGCTGATCAGGACTACCCACAGAGAAATACAGGATATCACAAGAGCCAGGAGAATCTTCACTACTACATATAGAATACTGACGTTCTCGCCTTAAAAATAAATTTGGACAATGATTTTTTCTTTAACTTAAGATCAACATAGGAATTCTTACCGCTTCATTTTCTCCTGTTTACTAGCCCATTCACTGTCTAACATATTTCTTTACCGGAAATTGAGTTGAAGATTAATAGGTTAAGTCATTCAACTCCCTCCATTCCCCACTGAGATCTTTTCCACATGAACTCTACAGACTCCTAACTCTAGATCTGTGCTGTCCAATATGGTAGTCACTAGCCACAGGTAACTATTCAAATTTAATTAAAATGAAATTGAATTAAAAATTCAGTTCTTTGATTCAATATTCACAAATCAATCAATGTGATATACCACATTAACAAAGGATAAAAAGCCTATGGTCATTTCAACAGATACAGAAAAAGCACTTAACAAAATTCAACATCTATACATTATAAAAATGTTCAACAAAGTGGGTACAGAGGATACACACTCACTCAGCATAATAAAGGCGATATATGACCAGCCGACAGCTCACATCATACTCAACAGTGCAACGCTGAATGCTTTTACTCTAAGATCAGGACCAGACAAGGATGCCCACTCCCCCCACTTTTATTCAACATAGTACTGGACGTCCTAGCCTAATAAATGAATTGAGTAAAGTTGCAAAATACAAAATCAATATACAGAATTATGTTACACTTTTGCATACTAATAATGAACTAACAGAAAGAGAAATTAAGAAAACAATCTCATTTACAATTGCATCAAAGAAAATTAAATACTCAAGAAGCATTTTAGCATTAATACCAAGGAGGTGAAAGACCCATACTCTAAAAACTATAAGGCACTGATGAAAGAAATTGAAGAAGACACAAAAAAATAGAAAGGTATTCCATATTCATGGATTGGAAGAATGTTGCTAAAATGTCCATACCACCCGAAGTGATCTACAGATTCAATGCAATCCCTATCGAAATTCTAATAGCGTTTTTCAAAGAACTAGAAGAAATAATCCTAAGGTTGTAGCAAACCACAAAAGACCGTGAATTGCCAAAGCAATCTTGAGAAGGAAGAACAAAGCTGAAAGTATCAAGCACTCTCTTCTTGAGCTATACTACAAAGCTATAGTAAATCAAAATAGTATGGTACTGGAAAACAGATACACAGATCAATGGGAGAGGTATAGAGAGCCCAGAAATAAGCCTACACTTATATAGTCAATTAATATATGACAAAGGAGGCAAGGAAACACAATGGGGAAGACAGTCTCTTCAGTAAATGGTGCTGGGACAAGTGGACAGCTACATGCAAAAGAATGAAACTGTACTACTGTCTTACATAAAAATAAACTTGAAATGGATTAAAGATCTAAATATAAGATCTGAAACTATAAAACTCCTAAAAGAAAACATACGTAGTAAATTGTTGAATGTCAACATTAGCAATTTTTTTCTAGACATGTTTTCCATGGCAAGGGAAACAAAAGCAAAAATAAACAAGTGAGACTACATCAAACAAAAAAGCTGCACAATAAAGGAAGCCATCAACAAAATGAAAAGGTGACCTACTGAATGGGAGAATATATTTGCTAGTAATATATCCAATAAGAAGCTAATATCTAAAATATATAAAGAACTCATATAATTCAACACCAAAAAACCCAAATAATCTTATTCAAAAATGGACAGAGGACCTGCAGACATACAGACGGCCAACAGATGCATGAAAAGATGCTGATCATTAGATACTAACATCACTAATCATCAGGGAAATGCAAATCAAAACCACAATGAGTTATCACCTCATACCTGTCAGAATGACTAGTATTGAAAGATAATAACAAGAGTTGGTGAGTATGTCAAAAAAAAGGTGACCTTTGTGCACTGCTGGTGGGAAGGTAAGATGGTATAGCCACTGTGGAAAACAGTATGGAAGTTCCTCAAAAATTAAAAATGGAAATACCATAAGACCAAGTAATTCCACTTCTGGATATCTACCCAAGGAAAACAAAAACACTGATTTGAAAAGCTGTATGCCCTCCTATATTCACTGCAACATTATTTACAATTGCTAATATATAAACAACCTACATGTCCATGTTGGGTGAATGGGTGAAGATGTAGTATGTAAGTATACAATGGAGTATTACTCAGCCATAAAAAGAATGAAATCTTGCCATTTGCAACAACATGTTTAGACCTAGGGATGAAAGTACAGCATACAAAAATTTGGTTAAAAAAAAATTCAGTTCTTCTACTGAAGTAGTCACATTTAAGTTCTCAGTAGCCACAAGTGGCTAGCGGCCACCATAATGGACAACACTTAGAGACAACATTTCCATCATCACAGAAGTTCCACAGCAGTGATTTAGCTCAATCCCACACTGATCGCACACCTCTTCATTCCTCTGCACATGCACATCTAGAGAAAGCTGCAAAAGGCAGGAGTGCTACAGATCCCCTGTCCCCTTGGGCCACCTTTGAATGCGCGTTCATTCTCTTACGTGTCTTTGGCGGGTGCTCTGTGCCCTTCCCCTTCATGACCTCCAAAATGCTCAACGCCCACCCTCTCCTCCTCCCCAATTTCCCTTTTTCTGCTTTTTTTTTTCCTGAGTGGGGAGCAACAGCTGGGAAGTTAGATCATTATGAAAAAATAAATCGGGAGATGGGGTTCCAGGGAAATGGCAAGAAGAGAGCTCTTGACGGCTACAACTGGACACTTATGTGTAATGCTTTGATGAGGGACATGGGCAGATCTGTCCCTGAATCTGTGAAAGCAGCCCTCTCACTCTAAGCATCATCTTGACTTCTTCTTTCACTGAGAACATGAAGCAATGGATAGTGAAGCCCACACTTTCTATATTGTTCCACCTCTAAAGGTCCTGGCATCTGTACCATTCTTTCTTTTTCCCAGACTCTGAGGAAGGATAGCTACCCTGTCCCTCAGTTCCATTCCTCTGGAATCCTGGTCCCAGTTAGTCCCTTTCTCTTGTAATTCAATCTGTCCCTCTATACTGGTTCCTTCCCCTCAGTCTATAAATCTCTCCTGTGTCCACAGTCCTCTTGCTCAATCTTGTGCCTCCACTCCTTCCTGCTTTTCATTTTCAAACCTCTACACCTGCTGTCTCCACTTCTGCACCTTCTGTTTACTCCTCATCCCACTGCAGCGCCAGTCTGCCACCTCCCTCCTACCCACTCGCAATCTGATTTCCCCCTTTGGTTATTTTGGCGGCATTGTCATCCATTCTGTCTCACTGGTCAAATATGTCTCCCTGAGCTCCTGGATCTCCTACATCTAACTGATCCCTGAGTACCACCCTCTCCTCCCCAGTCCCCCTGCCCCTTTCAGGTCATCACCAACTTTCTCCTGGACACACTCTGTTATTAACTGGCCTCTCTACCTCCAGGCCTACGTTATCTTCCCCTTCCCCACCTTCCTCCTGGCACTGCTGATGAGACCTATTATGATTTGAGTTTCTCATACCCCACATGCATCCACATATTCTAAACACTAGGCAATGGCTAATACACTGCAGTTCTATTTAAATTACTACTTCTAAGGTTATTTGTGCAACCAGGGGCACAGTGAAATTTATGGAGAAAAGGATGAAAATGAAGGTTTAAAATGATATGCCAGGCTTATTGTTAGAAGCACTTTGACATAGGCTCTGCCCCCTCCCATAGATGGTGCTAACCTTCAATTTAGTCTTTTTTATATTTAGTCTCTGTATGTTATTCAGTTTACAGTGTGTAAATGTTTCGTTTTAAGGTGTTTTAGAATATTAATTACCCCATTGTAACTGTTAAGTACAAACACAGTGAGAATGTTAAGAGTTCTAGTAAGAAAAGATGTATCGTATCATTAGGATTGAAATAAAAATAGAGACAACTTAAAAAGTGAAAGTGTCAAGAAAATAACACTTCGGTACATGCTGCATCAGATAGATCAGATCATGTGACAGCAGAAACAGTTCTGAAGGATGAAAAGTAAATCACACAGAGTTGAAGAGAAGGAATAAAGAGGCAAAATCCAGTCATTCATGTCTCCTGTTTTCACCCAAAAGATGTGTATACATTGGGTGTTCAGACTGTCTACTCTGGACTCATCAAGAATTGGGTTTAGAACAGTCTTTTGGGACCTAATCCATTCATGTGTAAAACAGCTTCTAAATTCCACCAGAAACAGCCAACCTAATGTAAAAAAAATAGTATTTAGAAGCATCAACAGTCTCACTGTCAATGATCTATTCTAGATTATAGAATGTTCATGGGGAGGTTTGCAATATAATCAAAAACATTACCAATATTATCAGTTTTTTGAAGGAGCTGCAGCAGTACACAAGGATAAAGTGTGTTTTAAACAAAATTGCCAAATAATATTAAGTAGGTCTTACAAACAGCAGAGAACTAGACAGAATTCAATTTTAGAAGACTAAACTAGGCATTCAGGACCTTGATACCTCAAAAGAGAAGAAAAGATGACTTAAAAAAAATTAAGAAGCCACGAAGCAAGCAGATGGGTGGCATTTGTCAAGTGGGGACTTGAGAATTTGGCTCCCATCCAAAAGACTGCTTCCCGCTCACATGGCCAATGGTGTAGATGGTTGGGATGAGGCAGAGAAAGGGGAGTCTCAGCTGAGACATACGGGGCCTAGGGTGGTCGTGCCTGCCTAATCCACCAACGTGCCACAGAAAATCCTACCTCTTAAGCCCTTGATTTGAAATTCAGGGAATCTTGTGGACATATAGTTAATAAGAATTCCTGACACTTTAATTTGAGGTGAACAAGTCTATGCCTCCCTGGAACCAACTTGAGAAACAGCAAACAATGGAGGATCACAGGTCTGGGGAAATGTTTCAGGGACCTCCTCTTCTCCTTCTCACACCCTTTATGCTTTGGTGGTTCCCAGCTTTCTGGGGAGAATGGAGGGAACCCCATGTCTTACACTCTTAATTATCTCTTCTGTGTAAGGATGAATAGCCAGCAGTTACCAAACCTAGTTTTGGGATAAGGAAAACAAACTAGGAGGCAACTGATGTTTCTGATGGTAGAAACAGATGATATATCCCGGATTCTGGCCTATCCTTTAGCAACCTGCAAAGAAGGCAAGCCTAAATCTGTGAAAATAATTCTCTACATGAACCACTGTACAGAGACTTTTTCCAGCTTCTCCTCAATAGTTCAAAGCACCCATTTGTGAAGTACGAGATTTGTGGGAAAAAGGCAGGGAGTGGGGAGGACTCTATCTGCACTTTACAAATGACAACCTAACAATGGATTGTATACTTTAAAATGGTTAGCTGTATGCAATTGGAATTTACCTCCATTAAAAAAAAAAAGTAAATCCTCCTGGGGGGGAAAAAGACAACCAGAAGGACAAAGAATATAAAGCTCTCCAACAAAGGCAAAGACTCGACAAAAAAGCTGGGCCAAGAGGCCAGGCCCTTGAGTGTCAGGCCTTTAAGTCCTTTCTGCTAGAATAGTAAGGTTTTCCATTCTCTCTTCCCTTGTTTGAAGCAGTGAAAACGTTTTGTTAAAGCTTTAGCGAGTCTTTATAGACCCTCCAGAAAAAGAAAAGTTGTCCCTGTTAAAGAGGCTGTGACCCTAAAAGTTCCAAAAAGACAGTTTCTCCCTTTCTTTCTATTGTCTTTCCTTCCTCCCTCCCTTATCAGATGTTTACTGAGCATCTGCTTTGTGTCTGCCAGGCTCTGCTCTAGGTGCTGAGGAAAACATAGCTGAGGTCCTTGCCCTCATGGCCTTTACATACCCAAGAAAGGTGAAAGACTAAAAAAAAAGAGGTAAGATATTCAGCTGGTGGTCAGTGCTTTGGAGAAAAATAAAACAGAGAATTGGAGAACAAGTGATGAAGCCGGAAAGTGGGGTGGGTGATGCTCAGGGAAGGCGACTCTGAGGTCACATTTGAAGGGAGAACTGAATGATAAGGAGCCAGCCATGCAAAGTGCCAGAGGGAGGGCATCCCAGGAGAAGTGATACAGAGGCTGTGATGGGAAGGAGCTTGGTCTGCTCAAAGGACTGAACAATTACTTGGCTACAACGCACAGAGTGTGGGGGAGAGGGGAGAGGTATGAAATGAGATGTGAAAACCACTCCTCTACTGTTGCTCCCCTGCTATATTGCTCCCCAGACAGCCAGGAAGAACTCTCAGTGTGAAGCAGATGATATCCTATTTCTGCCTAAAACCTCCAAAGACTTTGCATTATACCTGAACTCCTGACTGACCAACAAAGCCCCCTGTGACCTGCCCCTACCTAGCCCCTTTGAACCACTCTCTCCATGCCCACTGATTCTAGCCACACTGTCCTGTTGTTCGATGAGCGCTGTGCATGACCAGCCCATGGCAGCCTCAGGTCTTCTGCACCAGCTGCTCTTCAGTTGCATGGCTGGCTCCTTCTCATCATCCAGATCCGGTATTCCCCCCATCTACAGTCACTCTCCTTTAGTCATTCAAGATCCAGTCCTCGCATTCTTTCCTTCAAACACCCAATCTAAACTAGCTATCTCATCTTTCTTCAACACAGCCTATTTTAATTCTCGGTAGAGCACTCATTGCTACCTGACATTTTCTTGTTTGCTTGTGGACAGTCTCCTTCAACTAGAATATAAATAAGCTCCACAAGAAACCAGAGTTCTTCTTGATCTTGTTTATTGAATCCTCAAGGCTCCAGTGTCTGGCATTTAGTAAGTGCTCATTATCTTCTGAATGAATGAACATGGTTCTAGATTTTATTGCTTTCAGTCACAGCCAATTCAAATCCTGCCTGCTAACAATATGGTAATATCATCTCTACTAACTCTAATAAATGTATCTACTAACTGAAAGAATAAAATGGAACACTTAGATTATTTCATTTTTCCAACCCATAAGGACCAGCGAAGAGCAAGGAAGAAAAAGAATCAGGAGTACTTGGTGTAGCAATGACTTTTTATTTCTTAACCAAAGAAGCACGTACATTGTACTTTAAGAAAGATTCATTCTTTCTTAGTCAGTAGGCAACATAGTGCCAGAGTTCTATGCAGGAGGCATATGCGCTACAACTTTGGCAAACAATAGATGAAAACTATTTCTTTTCACGTTCCTTTTTGGATGCTCATGGAATGCTGTTCCACCCAAAACATACAAATGTCACTCTGTAAGCATTACATAAAAAGTTGTCCTACTTATGTCAAGAGGAGAATTTCCCATCTTTCCTAGTAAATAAGCTTGCTAATCATTCTGAACTCGGAAGTAAGTCTAATCTTGGACTCATTGTTTATACAGTTAGCCACAAAGTTGGAAATGTTTAAACTAAAAAATTAAGTTTTCATATATCAAAAAAACTTTTTCATAGCATTGATTTATTGGTGCTATTTACATCACAATAGGAACTTGTCAACTATTTCCTAGTGAAATACTGATAAATTCAAACTATGTTGCCCAGCAGCAAATATAATCTGTAATGTAAGAAGTTATAATCTTAAAATGGAATTGTTACCAGAAACAGTATTCAAGAAAACATTTTTCTCAACAATAGGTGGTTAAACATTAATATCAAAATGATTCCCAAGCTATTTTTTTTTAAAGTAGATGATTAGGGAAAGAACTAAAATGGTTTCTTTGTATAAACAAACTCTATATACATACAGTTTGTGTGTGTGTGTGTATGTGTGTCTTTAGTCTGGTATCTAAAATGTTTCTTTACATAGAAGAAGTCTTGGCTTTAAGTGCTGCTTAGCTCATGAAAGAGTTTAAGCACATAAGGAAGCGGAATTATAATACCTACACTAGTTAATCAGACACCCACTCACAAGTGGAAGGGACGGACCACAAGCCCACCTGCCGCGAGGGGGCAGCAGCAGGGAGGGAGCCCTGGCGGCAAACGGGGCTCTCGTTCTCACACAAAGGATCTTCTACACCTATGCCCATTTGGGCACACTCCTCACATCTGTAATGGGACTGACAGAGTTACGGACTGAAAACACATAGAGTGTGAAATTTGACTGGATGATGACTCCAATGGAAGAAAAAATTTTGAATCACTAACTGGTTAGATTGTTAAAAATCAGCTCAAAGTTCACTGGAGGCAAGACTATGAAGTGCTATAGGCTGTTAGAAGGGAATGAGCTATAAAACTGGTGTCATCAAAAATAGTTGGGAATGTTAAATGATAGTTTTGTTTTGCATTGTTAACTAATATATTAAGACATATAGACTTTGAAAAAGTTATTAAAGCAATTATACGAAAAGTCCATCAAATTTCACTACAGGTCGATTTATTACTTCTGCATCTTTCACCTTCCAGATCAGAAATCCCAGGGACTTACCTAGACCTTCCAGAGGAGTTGGTCCGATGTTTACCATTTCCTATAAAGTCAGGAGGGCTTCCATGCAGGATGGCAGCTGTTCTGCGTCCTCCTGGGTCTTTCTTAGGAGTATGATCTTGGTTGGACAGACTAGCAATTTCCAAACGTTCCTAGAAAAAAGAAAAGTAAGACCTATTTTTTACTTTAACATTTACAAAAAAGTAAATGGAAGACAATCATGGCACAAATGTATAAATTCAGTAGAGAGCACAAATTTTATTTAACCTAAAAACTGAAACGTAACAAAGTTGAACTCAACTTTAAAAAATTTAAGGTCTAAAACGGTACTGGCTCAAGAACTGAAGGTCAGGTTACTGTTTCAAGATAATGTGGATTTTATAAATGAAAATGCTTAGAATCTTGGAATATGTGTGAAAAGTTAGGGAGAAGAACAAGAAGTGATCAGCAGCAGGAAGCAATCAAGGAGAGAGCAGAGTGTTGACAGGAAGGCAGATCAGACATAAGACACGAGAGGGGGTGGGAATAGTATCAACCCCCATTTGCATATGGCTTCATATTTTCAGAGGGCAGTACACTTACCTGTGGGAATTACTATATGAGACAGACATTATTCACCCCATTTGGAGGGATGAAAAAAATGAGTCACAGAGGGCATCACCTGTCAAGGTCTCAGAAATAGGCAATAAAAAAACCAAGGCTTTTTCTACAGGTGCTACTCTATGGGTCTATGCTTCTTCCTGCTACACCTTTCCCCTTAAGTTGAAATGCCATCATGCTATAAAAGAGAATGAGTAAAATTTTCTCCACACACGTGTTACTGGCTTTTTGACTGAACTGGACTCATGAAAAATAAAGGAAAAAAGGGCTTTATTTTTTCCACTACTTTATAAACTTGTTCCCCTGAATCCTTTTTCTTCACTGAATAAAATCTCAGGGAGATTCATATGGCTTCCATTCACTCTTCAGTATGAACAATTAGTTTTATTTTCCAAGTAATAATTCCAGTTCAGTTAATAATCAAAGCTTCAAACTCTTTTCTCCCTCAACTCACCTGATAAACTACTGTAGTTCCATAAGCCTAAGTCCTCTATAGGTATCTCTAAATTTTGCTTCCTCTTTGATGGATCTAAAATACACAATAAATGATATTTGCGGGATTTTTTTTAGTGCTTCATTTTAAGCGTTACTACTGACAGTAACATAGGAGGGGGAAATAACAATGGAAATAAATACACACTATGTTTAGTGAAATGTACTCTTTTAGTACAACAGAATTGATAGAGTACCTGCTTAGCCATTTCTTTCCTTTTTTTCTCTTCTTTTATCTCTTCTTTCCTTCTCTCAATCTCATGAAGGATTTCACGTTGCTGAAATAAATCATACCAGCATCAAATCCAGTCTCTGAAACCCATCCATTATAAATTCTAAATTCACAAAAAAACTTTTGAATTTCAGTAATTCAAGCCCTCCTTTCCCAGGAGGCCTAAACATACAGAGCCTTAGTACAAACTGTAGTGACATCAGGTTTATCAGAGTTCTTATGCAGTAGGCATTCCCATTTAAATAGGTTTCAAGAGGGGGTTTTGCTCCCCTTCTTCCTGTTGCCAGGGGGAGGGACTTACACTCAAGGGTGGCCACTACCTTGGCCTTTCACTTCTCCCCATGCCTGACTCAGCCTCCAAACCAGGTATGAGGCCAACCTGGAGGAGGTGTGCTGGATCTGGAGGAGTGCCTGGATCTGCGGGAGCCATGGCACAGGCCCCACCGCCACCCACCACAGACCTCCAGCACATTCTCCAATCAGCTTTCTCAGCATTAAAGTGGTATCTTTGTCTCCATCCAGTTGATTTATGTATCTATTACTCAATTTGGCCTGAATTTAAGTAGGGAAAAACGGTGTTTTTTAGTCGCCTGAAATTCCAGGTTGTAAATATCAAAACCAAAACTAGAGACCCACCAAAAACTGTAATAGCAATAATACAAAGTGAAAAAACCTACCCCAACCTTCTGGCAACAAGATTGCTAAATATTCACTATTTTCTAATAAAAAGGTGCCTTCCTAAGAACAATGACAATAAGGAACTTTAAACTCTAAATGATAACTGGGCTAAACAATTAAATAAAAATGGGCTAAAAAATTAAACTGGGCTAAACTAAATGAATGGGACCCACAAAGAGAGTGTTAATATAAACACAGGATGAACAAAATGAAGAAAAAGAAAAGAACCTACCAGGAGTAGGAAGAAAAGAAAAGCAGGAAAAACAAAACTCCAGAAGTAACTGTGAGAAACAGTAACATCTATACCAAGAAAACTAGACAGCCTCACCAAGAGATAAAAAATAAGTGGAGAAACATTTCTGAATATGAATATTGCTGAATTCCTAAATAGGAATTCCTGAGTACTATTAATATATCAATTCTTACTATGCAAGTTTAGGGCAGAGGGCTTATTTGTTTGGTTTTGATTTTGAGAAAACAACCCTACAGCTCATCTGTAAGAATGACTGGGTGAGAATGGCTGAAGGAAAAACAGAATAATGGAAGACAAAGGGATGGGGGGCTTGACTTCTCAGGTACTACAACATTATAAAGATACAATAATTCAAAGAGTGGCGTAGAGACTCCAGGAAGAAACAGATGAATCTAACAAAAGAGATAATTCACAGACAGAACTTACTATATGTAAGTAGTTAAAATACACTTAAAGAAATATTATAAATCATTTAAGAATGATTATTTAATTAATATGTTAGGATACGTCTGGGGAGAAAAACACCTTAGACTCTTGTTTTTATAACCCACAAGTTTTTTATAAAAACCCCTTTTTATAACTTATATTAGCAGCTAAAATACATTCTAGAAACGTTGATTAAAAGACTAAAAAGAAAACCTATGTTAAAATCAAGAAGGAAATTTAGATATGTATACTATCTTTGATTAAAGGATTTAAAAAATAACACAGGCATGTTTATCCTCATGCAAACAGACTAGGGGCAAAATACAAATGGTTAGTGAACATAAAGAAGTTCAGTCTTCGGCTTGTGCTGTCCATTTGACATGAGATTCATGGCCCACAGAGTGAAGAAGAAAATTGCCCTTGAAATTCAGTGAACTCCTACGCAGCTTTGCTAGTGCCAAAAGGCCACAAGAAGCTCGGTTAGAGTGACTTTTTTTTTTTCTTTTCTTTAAAGACCTGGACTAAGGGTTCTAAGGGCAGCTGGTATTTGTTGGGAGGGAACCACTCACTTCTCAGTTACTCTTAGGGCCTCCTCTCACACAGATCCACAGTTCCTTGAATCAAAGGCTGAGCAAAACTTAAATAAAGGTAAGTGTATAGGCAGAGAGAGAGAGAGAGAGAGAGAGAGAGAGAGAGAGAGAGAGAGAGAGAGAGAGTAAAAACATACATAAGCTGGCAGTCCTCAGGACTGCCCGCCTATAGTGACAAGGGTCTCACCTCCTGCTCCTGTTTCTGCTTGGCCTCTAACAGCCTCCGCTGCTCCTCCTGAGCCTGTCTTTCCAACATTTCTTCATGAAAAGACTTGGGAGGGGGCTTATTATTCTCGCTGAGGAATGACTGCACGTGGTAAGCCAGTTCAAATATCATCACCTAAACACGTAGATGAAAATCAACCACAAATGATCAAAGAATGGGAAGATACGGCCCAAAGGAGAGATTACAGAAAAACATGCAGGCACGAAGAGCCCCACTTACAGTGGACACATTCATCTGGTATGACATATTCTGAATTAGGTACATGATAAAATCACAGTGGAAAAAGATTTCACAGGACTCTTCTCCTTGTGTTGCTATCAAGACAAATCACTATCTAGATAAAAGAGCTTCACTTTTCTTCTGTAGTTCTATTCAATTTATTGTCAGTTTTCTGTATACTAAATCCAATAAAATATTTTCCTGTACAAATAAATGTAACAAAATATTTAAGACTACATGAAAGTAAAAACTACCTTTCCAACTAGACAACCTGTCTACATAATGACAGAGAATAACCATTGCTAACATGAGAACTTCTATCAGTTCTTACAGCATACTGAAAATACTCTACTGGGGTACACAGGCAAATATTGAGAGGCTTCACTAACTCCCTGCTAGTAATGGACCAGTAGGAGGCTGACCAACTCTTGGAAAGCATTTCACTTGCACTTAGGAAGCATTCACAGATAATGCCAGAAGGAAAAATGCCCCCTCTCAGACATTCTTTATGTGAGTATTGGAAGCTACTTTCTCCTACCCCATTTTGTACCTGGCTTGGTAAATCAATAGAACAAAGGTTTCTGGGAGTGCACATCAACTGACTACCTCATCCCCAAAGAGGTCAAGAGTGCCAAGCTCCTGCGCACGAGGACCACAACTCCGAAATTTCTTTTTCCTCAATTACAATGAAGCGATTTAAGAATTCTTATTTCTAAAGGGACTTACCAGGGTGGTAAACAGTAATAGAAATCACTGTACACAAGAATATAAAGTTAGTTCACTTGGGGTTCACCTTTCTCTCAGACAGTAAATGCAAAGAAACCACAGCTGTTATTGGGGGATGTTAATGTATTTTTTATTACAATAGAAGCTGTGGCATTCACTGGATATACTTCAATTTAAAGTTGAAAAACAGTGGTCTAGACTCCAAGATTCTTCTAATAAAGCTCTTTTAAGGAAAGCTGGGAAAAGTAGGCAGTTTCTACTGTGTCAGAAAGAAACCACTTCTACCCCAGAAGAAAGCCAGGAACCAAGCAGTGGAGAGTTTTTCCTTTGCCAATTTAATTTACTACCATTTTCTGTACAAATGAAGCTGATAAAATATGTAAGACTGGAGGAAATAAGAATTACTTTCCAATGTGCTCCTGACCCTCTCTCCCCCCATATATACATGGTTCATTGCTGTCGTTCTCTCAGGCTTGGGCTCAAATGTCACCTTATTAGAGGCCTCTGTCCCAACCTCCTTATTTACAGCGGCAGCTCCACCATCACCTTGAAATAAACATCTGTGTTATTTAGAGTTCTCCAGAGAAAAGGCCAATGGGATGGGTGTGTGGAGAGAGAAAGAAAGGGAGGGAGGGAGCGTGGGAGTGAGAGAGGGGGGCTGATTTTAAGGAACTGGTTCATGCAGTTATAGAGGCTGGAAAATCCAAAATTTGCAGGGTAGGCCAGTAGGCTAGAGACCCAGGAAGAGCTGATGTTGTAGTTCAAGTTCAAAGGCTATCCCCTGGTAATTTCCTCTTCTTCCAGGGAGGCCAGTCATTTCCCATTAAAGCCTTCAATGTGTTAGAGAGGGTAATCTGCTTAACTCAAAGTCTACTGATGTAAATGTTAATCTCATCTAAAAAGTACCTTCACAGAAACATCTAGAGTAATGTTTGGCCAAACAGCTGGGCACGATGGCCTAGCCAAGTTGACACATAAAATTAACCATCACATCTATAAAAACAGCTAAATAAAAGAGTGACATCAAATGCTGCCAAGGATATGAGGAGACTGGGTCACTCACATATTGCTGGTAGGAATGTAGTGTGGTACAGCCAGGCTGGAATCTGGTGGTTTCTTAAAAAAAAAAAAGAACCTGCAACTACCACACACACACAACTGCACTCCTGGGCATTTATTCTAGAAAAATGAAAACTTAGTTTCACATAAAAGTCTGTACATGAATTTTATAGCTTTCTGTTAATAGACAAAAACTGGAAAGAACCCAAACAGCTTACACCAGGTGAAACAAGGGACTTCTGTGGCATGGAATACTACTCAGCAATAAAACCAACAACTACTGTCCCCTGCAGGCTGGGTGCCTCCCCAGAGAATTATACTGTGTGGAAAAAAGCCAATCCCACAGGCTACATACCCTGTGATTCTACTTATGTGACATCCTTGAAACAAGAAAATTACAGAACTGGAGAACAGAGGAGGCGTTGCCAGGTTTCAAGGAGAGGGTGGGAGTGAGGAAGGTGGCTACTAAAGGACAACTCAATAGCAGAAATGAAAACAGTCCAATGAGAAAAGGGGCAGACGAACACAATAGACGTTTTTCCAAAGAAGACATAGAAATGGTCGATAGGGGCATGGAACGGTGCTCAACGTCACTAATGCAAATCAAAACCACAAAGATTAATCACCTCACACCTGTTAGAGTGGCTACTCTCAGAAGACAAGTGATAAAAAGGGCTGGTGAGGATGTGGAGACCCTCATGAACTGTTGGTGGGAATGCAAACTGGTGCAGCCACAATGGAAAACAGTATGGGGGTTCCTCAAAATATTAAAAATGGAAATATTGTATGATCCAGTAATCCCACCTCCAGGAATATACCCAAAGGAGATGAAAACAGAAGAGACACCCACCCGCACTCCCACATTATTGCGGCATTAGGCACAGGAGCCAAGATACAGAAACACCCTAAGTGTCCTTGAACAGGTGAATGGATGAAGAGGATGTGGTGTATTACTCAGCTATGGAAAAGGACATCCTGCTGTTTGCATCAATGTAGGCCTCTAATAAGGTGACATTTGAGCTGAAGCCTGAGAAAACTACAACAATGAACCTGAGGGCATTATACTAAGTGAAATAAGTCAGACAAAGACAAATACTGTATGATACCACTTTTATGTGGGAACTTAAAAAGTCAAACTCATAGAAACAGAGACTAGAATGGTGGTTACCAGAGGCTGGGGGTGGGAGAAAGAGATGCTGGTCAAAGGGTACAAAGTTCCTTATAAGATGAACAATGATAGCATGATGACTGTAGCTAATAATACTGTATTACAAAAAATAAAATAAAATAAAGCAAATATTTCTTCAAAAAGAAATCATAAATCATGAATCCAAGAAACCAAACTATTCTGTAGTTGAATTTTCAATACAACTCTGTATTATATTTCAATTAGAGATTAGACTACACTGGAAAGAATTTGTACTAGAAAGAACTTTGGAATAATGCCCAAGGCCTACCTTTTTGTTCAGGCTCTTCTATAACCATTTCCATACCTCAACAATCACTGAAGATCTCAGAATAAGCAACTTTGGTGGGCAAACATTTTATGGCCAAAAAGTCCCTCACAGGTCACTCTGTGACTCACTGTGTTACAGCATGCAAGTAAGTAACTGTCCAGTCACTTTCACAGAGGCCCAACACAGGCACGGAGCCAGGTCCTTACTAAACTCTTCCCAGTGTTTACAGGAAGATATAGTTAAACAGCAGCTGCCTAGGCAAAAACACTTTTTTTTTAGTGATTTTTCACAAAAGTGAGGAAGAGATGGTTTATACTTCAAGGGAATTGGTCTGGCTTAAGAAACACATAATACTACTCTGCCCTAAGAAGTTACCTACTCTAGCCCTCCAGAGAGTTTTACTGGGGAACTCATGTGGACCCTGAAGTGCAGAGGATTGAAAAAGAATTAGTATGAGCTAAGTGCAGATGCTCCATTGTATCAGGGACACTGACAGAGTGGAGATTTGCTAATTACTGAGAAGGAAAACCATTAGTTCTTCTGATACGAAGAGGAGGGAGGTAGTGAGGTTTGGTCAGAGATCACTTATCTGCAAACGTTTTCCCACATAAAGTGCAAGTCAACACCACATCATGACGCCCAGTCCAAGGCGTGCAAACAGCATGGTCAGGTTCATGTGAATTGTTTTCAGAAAAATTCTTAAGCATCAACAGTACCATCTATATATACTCTACAATTTGTCATTCATAAACACTGTAAATTAAAGAAATACAAATAACATTGTTATGTTTTTCTTTGTACATTTCAGAAAGAAACAAAATATTCTAGTGAAAATTGGATTTGAGGTGCAATGGCAAAGACTTTAAGCCAAAGAAAAGGCAGGAACACAAACACTGGTGAACATGATGAGATTTTCACTGTCCCCTTTTAATTCCGATTAAACAAATCTTACCTCTCCACAATGTTTTTTGGCTACTTCTTCTAGGTGGGATTTTAACAAATTAACACTTTCATTTGACAGACCTTGGGCATTCTTTAACTCTATTTCAGGGACTCTGGAAAAGAAAAAAACAAAAAGGAGTTACTCCAGAAGTATGGCCTGTTGACACTAATATTTGCTAAGTCCCAAGCACTGGGTGTGGGGATTGATACAGGCCTTATTTGTGAACCTCTCTTAACCCCCAGCAACATTTCCCTTTATCTCAAAAGGATTTCAGCTATACCTCAGCAGCTCTGCTGACAGTGCTCAATCTGGAGTCACCTGCGGCCTGTGGCGGACAGTGGGCTGGCCAGCCGCCATGTGGACTGTCAGGTGCCCTGCTCCCCCTGGTGATCAGACTTCCTGGGCTTGATCCAGGTATCCCCCCAGCTCTCTGATTTCAGTTTTGCCATACGATTAAAATTTCCCACATCAACTATTATTTTATTGCCTTCCAAAAAATCACTTGAGCTCTGTGACTGAATCTAGCCTAGCAACTTGACCACACGCTCCCTTGACCCTCCACCCTAGCAACTTGACCCTCCACCCTGGCTTGCCATCTCAACATTCCCCCCAACATCTAACCTGGCTCCAACAGCTCACCTGCAAGAGCCCAAGTGCTGTGAACTCATTCGTGTGAACACCAAGCAGGATGAGAATAACCAGGCAAGATGGAGCCTTGGTGATCCATCTAGTGTTCCCACAATACTGTGTCCCAGACCCTCATTCTGACTGCAAACAAGGTGGAGATCCTTACTCCCCCACGTGTAAACCTAGCTGGGCACCGTCTGCAAACACTGCTAGTCCAAGGCTGTCTCACACACTCTTCTTCATCCCTTTATAGCTAAGGTGCAACACTTTCTACTCAAGGCAAGTACACAGCTAGCCCTCAGGTTTCCTTTTATACCCAACCAATAAATATCCAATAACAAATCACTGAGATTAAATTGTCTTTAATTTTCCTGAAAAGGATTCTCTACTTCCTGCCAAGCATTTCTGGGTAATTCAGGGTATTCCATCTTAGCAAAGCCTTTACTATTCACATCTATGTGTTCTCTTGTACTTCAGTACGATAGGCTGCTATAATCACTATCTACTTGGACAGATGGAACTGAGAGAAAGTGGTTCATATGTATGAAAAAAAGGAACAGAAATGCCATACAGCCTTGAGTCTATATATATATATATATATATATATATATATATATATATATATATATATAGATCTCCACTAACCCAAGGTTTTCCTGCACCATATTATCTCAAAGGATAGGAATGTTCCCCCAAGTCAAGCCTTATTTTTTAGTCAGGCCTGTAATTATTTTTTTTTAATTAAGCAATTACATAGCACTATTAACAGAATAGTGAAAATTTTACCTATAATACTAAATAAACTTAAAATTTTTCCCATGTTCTCTTTATGCTACTGCCATTTAATTCATAATTCTATGTAGCTGATGTTATAATGTTTACTTTTTAATTTTTTATAAACATTTGTGTTTTTAAAAAAATTACCCTATAATACTTTTACCAAGTGCACACATCAAGATCTGACCAAACAGTCCTCTAGTGCAGTGGTTCTTGGCCAGGGTGACTGTGTTCCTCAGGGGACACCTGTCAATGTCAGGAGGGCACAGAAGCTGCCTCCTCCCACATTCCATGCTTATGGGTTTCTTCCATTTGGCTGGTCTTGAGTGCCTTATTATAAACTGGTGATAGTAAGTAAAGTGCCTTCCAGAATTCTGTGAGCTGTTCTAGCAAGTTATTGAATCTGAGGAGGGGGTCATGGGAACCTGTGAACTCATAGCTGGTTGACCAGGAGTACTGGTGTTTGAAGTCTCGTGGGACTGAGCCCCTAATCCAGGGGGTCTGCAATAACTATAGATAGTTTGTGGTAGAACTGAACTGAACTCTTAAGACACTAGGTTGGTGTCAGAAAAGCAGGAACAAGAAAAACCCAGGGAGGGACTTCTATTTTTCCTGAATTTTAATAAATTTAATCACTCTTTAATCAATGTACTGATTAACTTTCTGCATATGTACTATATCTACTCTAGGTACAATGTCAGGTGCAAAGGAGGGTTACTAACTTCAAGGAGCTCATCTTGATCAGCTGTATTTTCACAACCTGCCCCACCTCCTAGGAAAACAAATTTATGTGTAAGGCAGTATTTCCTGACTGAGTCACTTCTTTCACTGCTTCCCTGGGCAACGAGCTCAGCCCACAAAACATCACCCACATGGGATGTCTGGGGAAAGGTTACATGAAATATACATGTACTTCAAAAAGAATACTTGATGAAGGGGGAGCCTAGTAAACATAATGTTCCTCATGTAATTGTAGATTAATGATACCAAAAAAAAAAAAAAAGAATCCTTGAGTACTGATTGCTAAAGCTTTTGCTCTACTAGTGGTTCTAAAGCAGAGGGGTTATCACCTTCACGGGTAGTTTGGAAATACATGAGTTCTGGGGTTACCTCTTTAGCTGGAGAAGACTCCTGGCATAAGTGGGTAGGGGGCAGTGGTACTACACACCCTGAAGGGCAGGGAACAACAGTGCCCCCAAAAACAGGGTGCCTCTAAATCCTCTTTAGAGGCCCAGAAGACACTCTAAGTCCCAAAGCTAATACTATTTTAAAACTATGTACACACAGGTTTTCCTAGTCACCATGTCTTTATTCTTTTCTTCTAGACTGTTGCTCTCCCTACTTTATGGAGAATTAAACAAACGCTAACATGTCAGAAGAAGCAAACAGCTATTCACAGAGCAAATATCAGTATCCAGAGTGACAATGCTGCAACCATAAGCAAATTTACCATGAGATGGGGAGCATGAGAACATCTACTGCACATGTAGCTTCAGTAAAATACAGGTGATAGGGAATGAAATTTTAAATGGATGCAGGCAGGAAGGAGAAAATACCATTAATTTTAACCTGTTTCTCTGATGTCAAAACAGAGACCTGAAAACAAATTAAAGCTATTTATAAATATACTCACACGTCTGGATAGGTTGGTGGGCATTTAACCCTCAAATCCACTTTCACGTATATGTCTTCACTAGCCAGGCCCTGAGGGTACAGAACTAAACTGATTTCAGGGGGCTCTTTGATCTAAAAAAGAAAAATAATTTTTTTCCCGGAGTCAATCATTAATGATTAAGGTGATGATCTTAGCTTAGAAGTTCTACATGCAATTATATTTGATATAGATGTTTGGCCATACTTTCCTAAAGCATGGTTTAAAAACAAAACCTACGCCAGAAAAAATGCATTTTCCTTTTCAAAGTTATGGAAGGAGTGAACCAAAATGTTCCATGTACCTTCTATTGATCCAGTTACTGACTGCCAACCATGAGTGGGTGCTGTCCTACAGGTGGGAGCAGAGGGGTAAATTTAGACAGACACAGATGCAACTAGCAATTCAAATGAAAAGACAAATGAGTATTTTCAAACAGTGATGAGTACTATAAAGAATATAAGGCAGAGTAATGGTGGGGAAAAAATATTCACACAGGTAGGTCAGGGAAGGCCTCTTGACCAGGGAATATTTCAACTGAGATTTGAATACTGAGACAATAGTAAGTAAAAACCTTGACATAGAAATGTGACAGCTCCAAAATGGCCATCCTGACTAAAGCATCTACAGATTCAATGCAATCCCTATTAAAATACCAATAGCATTCTTTCATTTTTTTGATTTTTTATTAAGGTATGATTGATATACACTCTTATGAAGGTTTCACATGAAAAAACAATGTGGTTACTACATTTACCCATATTATCAAGTCCCCACCTGTACCCCAATGCAGTCACTGTCCATCAGTGCAGCAAGATGCCACAGATCCACTATGTGTTTTCTCTGTGCTACATAGTTCTCATGATCCCCCACACCATGTGTACTAAACATAAGACCCCTCAATCCCCTTCTCCCTCCCTCCCCACCCACCCTCCCATACCCCTCCCCTTTGGTAACCACTAGTTCATTCTTGGAGTCTCTGAGTCTGCTGCCATTTTGTTGCTTCAGTTTTGCTTCATTGTTATACTCCACAAATGAGGGAAATCATTTGGCATTTGTCTTTCTATGCCTGGCTTATTTCACTGAGCATGATGTACTTCACCTCCATCCATGTTGTTGCAAATGGTAGGATTTGTTTCTTTCTTATGGCCGAATAGTATTCCATTGTGTACATGTACCACATCTTCTTTATCCATTTGTCTACCCAATATCATTCTTAAATGAACTAGAACAAATAGTTCTAAAATTCATATGGAACCACAAAAGACCCTGAATAGCCAAAGCAATCCTGAGAAGGAACTACAGAGCTGGGGGGATTATGCTCCCTAACGTCAAGCTCTACTACAAAGCCACAGTAATCAAAATGATTTGGTACTGGCACAAGAACAGACCTATAGATTAATGGAACAGAATAGAGAGCCCAGATATAAACCCAAGCATCTATAGTCAATAAATATACGATGAAGGAGCCATGGATATACAATGGGGAAATGACTGCCTTTCAACAACTCTGATCTTGGCAAAACTAGACAGCTACATGTAACAGAATGAAACTGCATTGTCTAACTCCATACACAAAAGTAAACTCAAAATGAATCAAAGACCTGTATGTAAGTCATGAAACCATAAAACTCTCAGAAGAAAACATAGGCAAAAATCTCTTGAATATAAACATGAGTAACTTTTTCCTGAACACATTTCCTCAGGCAAAGGAAACAAAATAAAAAAAGAACAGGTGGGACTAGACAAACTAAAAAGCTTCTGTACAGCACAGGACATCAGCAGAACAAAAAAGGCATCCTACAGTATGGGAGAATATATTCATAAATGATTTGTCCAATAAGGGTTTAACATCCAAAATATATAAAGAACTCACACACCTCAACACCCAAAAAAAAACAAATAACCTGATTAAAAAATGGGTGGAGGATCTAAGCAGACACTTTTCCAAAGAAGAAATATGGATGGCCAAAAGAACAATTCTATTGTTCTTTAAGTTACTAAGTGGAGGCATATGAAAAGATGCTCCACATCACTAATCATCAGGGAAATGCAAATTAAAAACACAATGGAAAAAAACAAAACAAAACCACAATGAGATATCACCTCACACCAGTTAGGATGGCCAACAACCAAAAGACAAGGAACAAAAAATGCTGGCAAGGATGCCAAGAAAGAGGAACCCTCCTACACTGTTGGTGGGAATGTCAATTGGCTCAACCGTTGTGGAAAGCAATATGGAATTCCTCAAAAAACTAAAAATAAAAATACCATTTGACCCAGTAATTCCACTCCTAGGATTGGAAAACAAGATCCCTGATTTGAGAAGACATATGCACCCCTATGTTTACACAGCCCTATTTACAATAGCTAAGACATGGAAGCAACCTAAGGGTCCATCAATAGATGAATGGATAAAGAAGATGTGGTACATATACACAATGGAATATTATTCATCCATAAAAAAAAGAAATCCTAACATTTGCAACAGCATGGATGGAGTTAGAGGGTATTACGCTAAGTGAAATAAGCTAGGTGAAGAAAAACAAATACCAAATTACTTCACTTATTTGCGGAGTATAAAAACAAAGCAAAACTGAAGGAACAAAATAGCAGCAGACTCCCAGAAGGGACTAGCAGTTACTAAAGGGGAATGGGTGAGGAGCATGAGTGGAGAGGGAGAAGGGGTTTAAGGGATTTAAGAGGCACATGCATCCAGGCATGGAGGATCACTAGAATTCACAGTCTCAATATAGGCAGGTCACGGGGAAGGCAGCACAGCATGGAGAAGACAAGTAATGACTCTAACATCTTACTATGCTGATGGACAGTGACTGCAATGGGGGAGGTGAGGACTTGATACTATGGGTGAATGCTGAAACCACAATGTTGTTCACGTGAAACCTTCCTAAGATTGTATATCAATGATACTTTAATAAAAATATTTCAAAAATAAAAAAAAATACAGCTACTATAATAAAACAGCGACAGCTCTTCCAAAATTTTATATGCTTTCAACCAACTGCTTTTTACCAAAAAGCTAAATACTCTATTGTTCTTTAAGTTACTAAGTATACTTTTTACAAACAAGATTTGAGGCTGTTTATGTTGTCAATACATCATGTGAAAAGAGAGGCTGAGGGAAGAAACTTTTATTTTTGTGGTCCAGGCGCTTTACCCACTCTGCAAGGTAGGTGAAAACAGAAGGAAACTGTCTTGTCACAGATGCTGGAGGCTGAGTAGGATGAGGACAGAGAGTACCATTTCTGGGGTGACACGGGCACGGCAGGTGACCTGGCTGTGAGCAGGTTCCAGGGGCACCGAATGCAGACCCTAAAGGGAATGCTTAATAAAGCCCAATGAATCCAGTTAAGGATTGCTGTAAAGTTCCAAGTTAGGAAGCCTCTCTCAGCCAGTTCCCGGACCACTAGGCACAACATCAGTATGGAGAAAACTGAGGGCTAACGCAGTAGTTAGGATCCTGCAAACACTCCGGGGCTGGGCCAGCCATGTAACACCCTGCAGGTGTAGTATTCCAGCTACTTCCAGTGCAGAGCAATACTAGCAGGACAGCAGTGTTAATGGTGGTGAGGCCAGATAATGCTAAAACAAACTTTTAAAGTTTTCATTCAAAGTGAAGAGACTGCTAGATCCATGAAGGTTTCAGTTAAAGAGGCACATTCTTCCAGGCATGAAGGATCAGACCCAAGGCCACCGAGGAATGACTTTCAATTGGCCAAAAACCTAACAACTTGCCCAGTCTGAGTACCAAGTGAAGCCAACCCAAAGAGAAGGACAGGGAAGCTGCCAGGTAACTGGCTACTTTTAGGGCCTTTATCTTTGGTTAACAGTTTAACTGAACCAGTGATACTTCTCTCCACCGGACACATACTTTAGGGTATTTCTCAGCAGAAGCTACCAATTAGTCCCCAATATCCATTTTATCCTTATTTCTTAGCAATAGAACACCTGACTTTTTGGCCAAGTACCTTTCCCAGACTCATTTGCAGTGAAGTGTGGCTGATGGGTTACTTTCTAGTCAATACAATGAAAGAACTAAGATTTGCAACTTCTTGATTCCTTTTTCCTTCTTGCTGGCTGGAATGCAGACATGATGGCTGGAGTTCAGACAGCCTGAAAGGGCATAGTGGTGGTGAAATAGCAGTTCTGAAAAATCCTAGATCCCAGATTTTTACATGCAAAAAAGTAAACTTCATTTTTAAGTCTTCTAACATATGTAGCTAAATTTAATCCTAACCAATAGAGGCTCACTGCGGGGGAAAAAAAGAAAGTACAGTAGTCAGGAGACACAATGCTTTTTAATTAAAGAACAGAATATTGCCAGGCTTTTCTCAAGCAAACTGAGAGGCTCCCTAACATGTGAAGAGGCTTTTAGGCAAGACATGTTTAGAATTACAAGCATTAGCTCAGAGTAAGGCAGCACTCAAGGACTCTTGGTGCTAAACAGAACCTGATTAAAAACAGTTAAAAACCAAGATGTATTAGGAAGTGGGGTGGCGTAGGGCCTCCTTCTTGTGTTTAGAAGATAAATGGTAGAATTTGGAGTTGATAAAATCTTTGACCTAACCTGTGCAAGGAAACAATGAATTTCTGGAATATTTGCTGGCAAATAAACACAAAGCAAGGGGTAACCAGAAATGTTTAAGAGCACTAAAGGAGAGGAAAACACAATGCAGAATGCATCAGCTACAAAAGAGACAAGTTCTACGTGAGAAAAGAAAATTTGTTTTGAAGACTCAACAGGCAAGTGACACAGAAGCAGCATACAAAGGAGTAAGGGAGAGAAGGCCACAAGACAGGAGCTCAGTCTGCTTCTTAGTGGGGCCAGGAAGCCAGATATGCCTGTGAATTGTCATAAAGTAGCCAAATAAATCCTCAAGCACATAAAAGGGAAAGAGTGATTTAAAGGTAGTCCTAAAACAGAAGAAAGGGAATGTGCTAAGAACTTTTTAAAAAGCTGTTTCTATACTTACTGGATCAAAGTTTAAAGATAAAGTCATGAAAGAATTATAAGAAAACCTTGAACAATTCATGTTTTGGTAACACTGCAGTAGGGAAGTCCTTTCTGAAAAAAAACAAAAAACAAAATACACAGGGACCATAAAACAAAAAACTGGGTCATTTTGACCATATTACAGTGTTTTTAAATTGCATTAAGTTACATTAAATGTCAAAATACACACGGTTAACTAGGGAAAATATCTGCAATATATGATCTAAAATGCTAATATCCTTAACACATAATTAACCATGACAAATGAAAAAGAAAATAGATAATACAGAGGGAAAAAAAATGTTTCATCTACTTACGGACAAAGATGAAAAAGTCTAACATATATACAATGTCGGTGAAGATGTAGCAAAGCAAATACTCTTATATACTACTGTTAGGCCCAGAGGTAGAAGCAAGCTTTTAGGAGGGAAATTTGCAATAGCTATCAATAGCTATCAAATTATAAATGGCAGGACCCTTTGCTGATATGAAAAATTAGCCAAGATAATTAAATTAATAAATGCATAACTCTAGATAGAGTAAATTATATTTTAAACTAGTGGTGTCCAAACTTTTAAAATAATTTTTAGCATTCTCTCCCAAAATATTCACTTTTTCACAAAATAATACACATATGCAACTAAACCGAAATGAAATCTACATTATACACATCACCCAAAAAGAAGTTTAAAAGACCTTAAGTTTATTCAGGTCAATAAATTTAGGTCACAGTTTATTGGCAGCAAATTTGGTCTGAACTGACATGAAACCATTAACAGTCTTTATTTCAGTTGGTGTGAATATTTCAATGTGCACACATGAAAACAAACACTTCTGAATTCTGAAACCCATCAGGCCTCAGGGTTTTGGATAAGGGATTATGGACCTGCATAACCTTTCCCTGAAGACTGGCAAATAACAGGTAATAATAAGTACTTATTGAATGACTACACTCTGATTCATCCTATGAGCATCAATTATTTGCCTGGGGTGCCTGTGAAAGTGTTGAGGCTATTTGTTCCAAGTGTCACTGGCCACAGACACCCAAGTGAATTCGGTCTTTTATATTTTTGTTTGGTTTGGCTTTGTCTTCTATCTTGTTATAAAAGTCACCAGCTGTAAATTCTGGAATTATTGGTATCCTTACCTACAGCATCTCCTTTTCCCTTCCTGTTCTTCTGCAGCCTTGTATGCCTAGATAACTAGCAAGTATAAAGTAAATAAAGTGGCCTGGAATGAAGTCTGAAGGGCTTTGCATTGATTGAGTCAGAGTGCACACCTTTTGACATTTGTTTTGGTTGCTTAATATGCCTGCTTCCTGGTTCTCAATGTTTGAAAAGAGAGTAAGTTACCAGATCACCAGAAAGTTATGTTACTTTATTATAAGCATATATAAGGAGAATATTTACATTTTTTACTATTTCAGGTTAAAATTAACTCTTGAAATTATGCACTAGAAAAATAAGCTCCTTGAGGGTAGGGGGTTTGGTCTGTTTTTTTTTTTTTCCAGGCTGTATTCTCAAAGCCTAGAAATAAATATTTAATGACAGAAGCACTTTGAATGAGGAGTATGTTTTGCCCAACATCTCCAGAAGATCCTATCTGTGGCAGAAATCCTGGATATGTCAATAAGGTAGATGTTGTGAAATAACCAGCATTAAAAGGCAGATGAAGGAAGGTACTACTTTTTAAATTATAATATTCAGAGACATATCAGTTGGGTAGATAACTCTTCAAAGGGAAGTGAACGGAAACTGTCTCTATCAGCAGCTTATGAAGTGCCCTAATTTACTTTCAGACAAAAAAGAAAACTATTTAAAATCAAATGCCATTTAAAAGGTCCAGGCTCAGCATACTCCTTCTCCATTACAGCTAATTTAAAAGGTCCAGGCTCAGCATACTCCCTCTCCATTACAGCTAAGATGAGGGTATTCTATGCTCTCTGCTAAGTGTCTTGGAAGAAGGTACAGAAGGTAAGTTCCTCCACACCAGAAAACACAGTGAGGATGCTTGGGGCATGGGAGGGAGTAAAGTGGGAATTACGTGGTTTATAGTTTTGAACACACGGGAAGGTGAGATTAAAAAGAATTCGGGTTGGGGCATCCGTAAGGTCTGGACAAGACCTGAACAGCGTTCCCGGAACAAAGTTGCAATTGATCCCCATGAATGCGCTCTCATATCAATTTAAGAGCTTTCAGAGGGGGAAAACCGGGCAAGATTGGGGGCGGCACGGATGATATAGGGTGTCAGTGGGAATGAGAAGCAGGGCCAGGTAAGAGAGGAAGCGACCTGAGAAAAGGCTGTGAGAGAATTAGGCCCAGGTGGGGCTCCTAGAGACCCGCCGAGCAGTAAACGTGCGGCAGACTACGTAAACGCGGGTGGACCCAGGAGAGATGAAAGGACTGCAGAATCCTAAAGGAGATATGCGGCTGGGATCCGACAGGGCCGGGTGGGGCCGGGCCTGGCTTGGGGAGGACGCGCAAAGGGAAGCTGGGCCGCAGCACGCCAGTGCCTAGAAGACGAGCCACGTTCCTACCGGTCTGCATGCGTCCGGTCGCAGGTCCTGGAAGTCGGCGCCGTAGATGGCCTCCAGGGCCTGAAGCTCGTGGTCCTGTCGCTGCAGGTAGCTCTCCGTTGGCTCGTCCCGGCCGCGCCCGGGAACCCCACGGCCCCCAGCCATGGCAAAGCGGCGGCCGATGCAGGGCCGCCTCGCGGTGGCGGCGGTGGGCCCCGGGCGGGCTCCCGGGCTGGACTCAGCTCCCAGGACTGGCTGGTGGGCGGGGCTCCGCGCCGTGTGGCGGGGAAGGGGCAGGGCACTGCGCTGGGGGGCGGAGCTGGGGGCGGGGCGCCGCGTAGCGCAGGCTCCGGCAGCCGGGGGAGGCGAGACAAATGAGTAAAGTCGGGAGAGAGCTTTGCTCTGGTAATGAGAGAGAACAAGAGCGAAGGAATCTGCGGGAACTCGGGAGATTAAAGCAGTCAGATGGAATGATACCGCCGAAAGGCAGTTTTCACGAAATAAGTTTATTTAACGGAAGTGCCTGCTGGAATTCTTTCGTTGTAGCGTGGGTAGTAAGAGGGAACTCTTAAAGGGCCAATTTTGATGGTTTTCAAGTCGCTTAGCAGCTCACTTTAAACCTTCCAGCAACAGTACAAGTAAACATCGTGACTACTGCTTCTCTTTCTCCCAGTTTTGTACCCTCAAACTCATCCCCTTAACCATAGATTCAACATTCCATGCCTGTTCTCCATCCCTACATTTCTATCTTTAGGGATCTCCAGTATCACTTTGTAATTTCAACTGAAATAAAACTTTCTGCTAAGACATCTTTAGGAGCTACATTCCCATGAAGGAATGTTCCATGCCCAGATTACTTGATATGAATTTAGGGGGTCTTTCTGTTTTATACTGCCTCCAATCACATTTTTTCAAGTTTGTAAAATAACCTATTCACAGAGACACTGTCGTTGCACTTCATTTTTTAGTTGCCTATTAATGCTGCATTTCAGTTTAGAATAATCATACCATATTACCTCACATTAGGTTTAAGTGACATTTCCTTTGTCCACCTTGTTACCCCTATAGTGTTTGCTAAATAATAATTTAGGTATCTTGCTGTCATGTATCCACATATTTCTGGCCAGTTAACATAAATGTACTAGCTTGACCCACAGCATCTTCAAACCATTCTTCCCTCTATTGGGGACCTGTTCTTTTTCTAGTGATCCCTGTCTAGGAAAATGGCATCACCTCTCCCAATTGGCCCAGGCCAACTAAGTATGGTCCTGGATTCCCTTCAACTCTCACATCCAGGTGGTCACTATTTCTTCAATCCATCCACTTCACTCCATCCCACTGCCACTAATTTAGTTCAGGCTACCATCAGCTCTTCGTGAGTGACTTCAACAGCTCAAAAACCAACCACTGTCTTCATTCTTGTCCCACTTATAGACATTCTTATTGTGGCCAGAGTAATGTTCTGTAGGGAAAATGGAAGTTCCATGACCAGGAGCCTCACCTGATCCTAATCGACTTGCCCACTGTGCTCCTGCAATGATATAATACTTAGCCTACTGCACAGGTGCATGCTTGCACACTTGTTGGTGATAAGCCATTATTGCCTATGTTGCTATATAAAGAGCTCTGCCCAGTACTCAGGGCAGAGATGGAGATGGGCTTGCTGCATGTTGACTTGCCAGATATGGATATGATTCTAGCACTCGACCTGCCACCGTGAGAATAAAGCTTGGTATAAACCCTTTTACCCCACCCCAACATTCTGTTGTCGTTATTCAGTCTGAATCCAGAATGAACTTACCCAGAGCTGGGAACCTCCTCTGGCCCAGAGCTACAGTTTCCAAATTACACTTACTATCATATCACTCCAATCCTTCAGCTCCTTCAATTTCTCCATTGTTCTTTTTTATTTAAAAAAGTCCCTAATTATGGAAATTTTCAAACATCCATAAAAAGAGGAAATACAATAAACTCTCCTGTACTCATCATGCAGCTTCAACAGTTATAGATATCTTGCCTATCTTATTTCATTTCTGGCTCCTCCCCCAACCTGCCTAGGAGTAAATCTCAAAGAAAATCTCAAATATTATGTCACTTTTTTCTATAAATATGTAAGTATGTATCTCTAACAGGTAAAGACTTTTTACAAACATAATACTGTCTTTACAGCTTAAAAATATAACAAGTGCTTAACAGTATTTAATATCCAATCTATATTCAAAATTCTCCATTTGTCTAAAATTAGAATGTTTTGGAAATGGGACATATAAAGGACACAGAACAATCAGTAAAATTTGAGGGGAGTCTTTGGATTAGATGGCAATATTATATCAGTGTTAATTTCCTGACTTTAATGATTATACTGTGGTCATATAGAAAAGTGTCCTTGTTATTAGGCAATTTTCATTGCAGTTTTAAGGGGTAGTAACAGCTATTACATATGCAATTAGCTCCCAAATGACTCAGAAAATAAAGCAAGATGATGATGTCAAACATAGAATAACAACCATTGGGGATATTTTTTTTTGACCATTGGCAATTTTAGGTAAAGGATGTATGAGAGTTCTTTGTATGATTCTTGTAATTTTTGCATGAGCTTGAAATTATTTCAGTCAAAATTTCACAAAATAAATTGAAAAACTGTTTTCCAAAGTGGCTAAACCTTTTTATACTCCCACCGGTTTATGAGAGTTCTAGTCACTCAACATCCTTGTCAGTAATGGTATTATCAGTCTTTTAAATGTTTAGCATTACAATAGGTGTGTAGTAGTATTTTATTGTCTCTTAATTTACAGTTCCCTAATTATCAGTGATGTTGAGCATATTTTCATGCGCTTGTTTGCCACCATATATCTTCTCTATCTCTTCAAATCTTTTGTCCCTGTTTAAAATTGAATTGTTGGTTTTCTTATTCTTGAGTTTTGAGAATTCTCTACATATCTGGAATTAAGTGCTTTATCAAATGTGGAATCTGCAAAGATTTTCTCCCAGTCCATGGCTTGTCTTATCATTCCCATTAAGTCTTTTACAAAGAGAACAGTTCTTATCTTTGAGGAAGTGCAATTATCAATTTTTTTCTTTTGTGAATGTTTTGTTGTCATATCCAAGACATTTTGTATAACCTAAGTCACAAAAATTTTTCCCTGTTTTCCTATACAAGTTTTATTGTTTTAGGTTTTGCATTTAGGTCTATCATTCAGCTTCAGTTAAAAGTTAAACATACACCTATCATATAACAGCTGTTCCACCCTTAGGTATTTACTCAAGAGAAATAAAAGCATATGTCCATACTAAAGCTTGTATATGAATGTTCATGGCATCTTAATCCCAAAACTGGAAATAATTCAAATGCTTATTAACAGCATTGATGAACAAATTGAGTTATAAACGAATCAAGATATATCAATACAATGGGATACTGTTTAACAATAAAAAAGAAACAATAAACTATACGATAACATAGATAATCTCAAAAGAATGATGCTGAGTGAAAGAATCCAGACAAAACAGTACATACTATTTGCTTCCATTTATATAAAACTTTAAAAAATACAAACTTAGTAACAGAAGATAAGTGATTGCTTGGGGCAGAGAGGACAGAGATGAGCCAGAGGGAGGGATTCCAGAAGGACAAGAAGAACCTCTTGGGGCTGAGGGATATGTTCATTATTCAATTGTGGTAATGGCATATGCACAAGTGTATGCACAAATCAAAATTTATCAAACTGTACAATTTGAATATATGTAATTTATTGTATGTCAATTACACCTTAATAAGCTGTTAAAAGCAAGAAGTTGTGATTTTGTTTTGTTTTATAGTGGTTTTTTTAAAAATCAGGATCCAAAGTCCTTATATTGCATTTAGTTGCTCCATGGGAATAAAAGGTTAACTCAGCAGCCTTGGGGTATACAAACTACATTCCAAAGAAAAGACTAGTCCTCAACTAGCTCCTGGGAGAAAACCTATAAGCCCTTGGAGCATCTGGCCTGATTAGAGTGTCATTGTATAAGTGAGGTTTACAATTGGCCAGGATACTCCAAGATTTCCTAATTCTCCAAGTTCTCCCTAAACCCTTAGGTCATTTCTCCAAGGAAGAGTGTCTCATTGTTTGACTATTATGTGTCTTGGTGTGGATTTCTTTGGGTTTATCTTATTTAGAATTCATTCAGCTTATTGAATCTTAGGGCTTAATGACTTTTGCCAAATACAGAAATTCTCTAGTCATTACTTCTTTGAATATTTTTTCTACCCAACCCTCTGAAGTCCTCTTCTTCTAGGAGGTGAAGGCACTTACTTGTTCTTACAGCTTTCTGTGATCTAGAAGCCAGGAACAGGAGAGGTAATGCAGTTCTTGCTGCTCAAGGAAGTATAAAATAAAAATTATTTAGTGACCTTTGCATCACTTGGTGGATGTGTGTGCATTAACACATTTATAGAACCAAATGAATCTTGTCCTTTAAGTTCTTTAATAAATATATATACATTTATTCCAAACTGTGCCATTTCTTCCAAGTCAGACTATGTATGAGTCATAGTATTTTGTAGTCATATATCTACTTTTAACATCACTGTTTTGACCACTTAATTCACCAATATTGTTCCTAGATAACTTTTGGCTTAAAAAACCCCACAAAAAAACAAATTTATTCTTAAGGGGCATATCTACGATCAGGGATATAAGAAAGAATGTGACAGCTTCTGAAGTTAACTATTAAGAAGGAGTCCCAAAAAGGTATTGAGAAATCATGCCATTCTTCAACAGCAGCTTCCCAAAGTGACTCCTTTGAAGGTGATAACACTCATGGATATTTTAGTTTTGGCATATTTGCTACCAAAAACTAGTCAGGTTTGCTTTTTGATCACTATATGTGTATGTGCATGGGTGTGTGTCTGTGGGTGTGAGACTATTGAGGCTGCCTAGGGAACAGGGATATTCAACCTTCCATCTCCCAGATATCCTTGATGAATTTAATAGCAATCTATAGGTGTGAGGACTATTACAAATTGGGAAACTTCATTAGGAGATATATTCATAGATTCATATCAGTAGGAAACCATTTCCCAGACCACATATTGGGATAATTTGGAATACAAGAAGGACTGTATTAGCATCTTTTAAACAGCTATTTGCTTTGATGTTAACATACCCCAAACTAAGAACCATAAAGTAAACAGGTAGCCCAATAATGTAAAGGCTAAATTCTGTATTTCTAAACTTTCAAGCAAAATGTCCCAAAAGCCACTGGCCTTTGTTAATTGCAAATAAAGTAGTTATTCCATTTTTTGAAATACAAGGTTTGGCAGTATTTTATTTACTCTTTCAATGTTGGAAAGTAATGCTTCCCCCATTTTGATACTTGTTTTCTTTAATCATCAATAAACAGGAATTGACCTTACATAGTTACCTTCTTCTGATTTTCTACAAATGGAAATAAATGGTGGAGCAGACATTTAAACTCAGATCCAAATGACACCAACATTCATGCTGTTCCCCTTGCCCTTGCTATACTAGACTCTATAATCTTGAGGGTAGGTTTGTCTATGTAAACAGACAACTGGGTTTCTAGGACAAAATAAATGGGTTATCACCTATCCTACGTTTCAGCAGTCTCCAAAAAAGCTATTTATATGACAAATTTATCAGAGACCAATATGTTTTTGAGTATGAAAAAAATCAATAGCTCATTTCAAGGATGCCCAAAGGGTCTATTATCAGCTACCCTTTTTATTTTACAAGGATCTAGGATATCCTTATTGCCACTACCAATACAGAGTTTTTCTTAAAGTCCTGACTTAATACCTTCCATTTCCCAAAGATAAAGCCTGCACTCTCTTCACCATAATAGCCCCAGTTTTCATAACTATGTCTGCCAGGAACGGCTGGGTCATGCTGTGATAATGAGCCGCTCCCAAATCTTGGTTGTTCAGAACAACAGAGGTTTATTTCTTGTTCATACAAAATTTGTTGTGGGTCTGGGTGGCTCTCCAGGCATCTGCCCCTCCCCACCTGTGGGGAAAGTTGGGGTTCCTATGGCCGGATCCTCACGTGAATCTAAACTACTTGATGATGTAACCAGTCTACTACTAGGCTACTGCTTCCACACCCTAGTCAATTGATTGAGTCACTATGTAAAGAGCTCCGCCTAGTGCTCTGGGCGGAGGCAGAGACGGCGGATTACAGACCTGCAGACTGTTGGAATGCAGATGTAACTCGTGCTTGATCGGTTTCCAGGAGAACAAGCTGGGTAATAAACCCTTTCACCCCAAGAACGTTCCATTGTCATTCCTTGGTCTCACTGAATACATTGTGAACTTGCCTGGGGCTGAAACCCATTGGCAAGATGCTGATCTTCAATAAATGCCCAAGAAAATTGGAATGTGGGAATTCTTTTGAACATAAATGGTTCCTGTTGTATTATATAGGTATGAAAACCTCCTTAGTCAGACTCTTATCTTGAGGGTTTTAAAAATTACCTATTGCCTTTTTGTTTTAGTTATACCTTCTACTGATTGGATGAAGCTCACCCACATTAAGGAAAGCAATCTTCTTTACCCAGTCTACTGATTCAAATGTTAATCTCATTCAGAAATACCATTACAGTCACACCCAGAATAAAGTTTGAGCAACCCATGTCCCAGTTAAGTTGACACATAAGAATTAACCATCATACCTATTTTCCCATGTGTTATAAAAGGAAAATCCCTAAGCAAATTCCAGGAAGAATACGATTAAGGAACAGGTGATTGGAGAAAGCTGTGAGAATCTGTTCTATCTCACACTGTATTATTGCCTTCCCAGCACAAGGCCATTAACTACTTACACAAGGAGAAGAGTAATTGCTTACTTGTGAGCAAAATAAATGGTTGCTGTTGTTTAGGCTACTTGCTTTGCAATGACCAGATGAGTATAAATAACACTATTATAGACACAACATAAATCATATGCAATCTTTTTCATCAATCTTAAATTCTCCTGTAATCAGTAAAAAATCCTTAAAACACACAACCATAAGAATCATGCTACCCTATTCCTGTCCCCGATCCTATACAGTTGACCTTTGAACAACACAGGTTTGAACTGTGCAACCTCACTTACACCTGTTTTACAATAAATAAATTGTAAAATACTTTGGAGATTTGTGTCAATTTGAAAAACATTTTCTCCCTACCTTGCTTTAAGAATATAGTGTATAGTACATGTACAAAATATGTGTTGATCGACTGTTTATGTTATGTTAAGGCTTCCAGTCAACAGTAGGCTATTAAGTTTTGAGTCAAAAGTTATACTTAGATTTTCAACAGTAGAGGTCAGTGCTGCTAACCTCCAAGTTACGTCAGCTGTACTTCACAAACCAATCATTCTGCAAATCTGAGAATTACAGTATGGGCAAAACAAAGGTTCCTGTGGCCAGGATTCTCACCTGGTCCTGGTTGCCTAGCTCACTACAAATGTGTGGGCAATACATTGCATTGACTCTATATAAAGAGCTCTGCCCAGTGCTTTGGGCAACATGGTGGCACAGCTGCAAGGCTGCAGGAGAGCAAAGCAGAGGCTGTAGTGGTGGTAGCGCCAAAGACAGAGACTGGGGCGGCTGTGTGGGCAAAGAGGCCCAGAGGCGGAGCCTGGCTTGCTGCATGCAGACTCGCTCTGAGTGAATGGGATTTTAGTGATTGACCTGCCACCATGGAAATAAAGTTGGGTATAACCCTTTCACCCCAAGAATGTTCTACTGTCATTTCTTTGGTCACACTGAATCCATAGTGAAATTGCCTGGGGCGGAAACCCATTGGCAAGACACAGTGACCTCAGGTGGTCAGGTTATTTCTTGATTCTACTGACTCCTATACCCTAACACTAATTTGGGAGCTGTATAGAATTTACTGGTATCTTGAAAGAATATAAAAAAGAGTTTTAATTGCTTTATTAAACACTCTTTACATTTGCAAAACTGACTATTTCCTATGCCTTTATCTCAATCCTTCTTAGCAGTTTTGAATAGAGGGTGGCAGGTATGGTGGGTAGAGGGGTATTTTTACAACTGCATAAATAACACATTTATACACATTACTCTCCCTTCTGAAAGAAGTGTACTGGATGTTGTCGATTATTTTTGTTTTCCAATGATTATAGTGTAAGGAGTTTCATCCTGAAAAATGTTTGGACTCCCAGGAAGATTTTTGATTCTAGAAATGACACATATTTTCAAAAAAATTTAATCAGTAATTTTCCCTCTCCTCTTTTTTTTGGCCTCCAAAATGTTTTAAGTGCAGGTATTGTGAGCAACCAACAACATACAAGACACAGATTTTTGCTTTGTCAAGACGACTAAGTAATAAGTTACCAAAGAAGCAAAGTAAACATATTGTAGCAGAATCAGCCTTGAGACAACCAAGAAATAAGTGTGTAATTTGTCGCATGCTCCGTCCTCGCCGGCAAGAACAGCACGCAACAACAGCAGGATTCTTCTGCAGAAAGCTTTATTCTTCAGCTCTTTGTGAAACAAATGAGTTGGGCAGGACCTAGAGGGGAAGGAGAGGCTTGCTTATATAGTTCTCATGCTCTGACCTGGTTGGTGCGGCTCCATATGCCTTATTAGCATAACAATTTGGTGGGTCTCATTGGTCCTTATGCCAAGGCGCAATTAGCATGTAGTTTAGTGGTATGGGATGATTTGTCATTAGGAAGTTCGGGGCCTTCCGGCTGCCCTGCATTGGGCGCTATTTTCTGAGCGCGGCTGCCAACATCTCCCCCTTTTTTGTCTAACAGAAGCTCAAGGCGGAACTTGCCAGCAGAGGCGGAGACAGAGGCCTGACCTCCATCATACTTCCTGATGCCCCCTTTTTGGAGAGGGGTTCTGGGCATCTACCCCTATGCAGTCAGGCATGCCTCTCAGAGGGGTCCAAGACCTCTTGCAGTGCTTTGCCTCGCATCCTCTGGCTGGCGTTGGGACCGCTTGGTACAAAGGGTTTGGACCTTTTTTCTCAACCCTCTTGCACCATGAGCTTCTTAAAGAAAGCTGTGATTAAGCATTGAGGTACTCGGGCCTGGTGCAGTGCCACATGGGCTCAGGGTGCAAGAGCTACCTCAAGCTAAAGCTGAGCTTCCTTCTTAAGCATATTGAGCCACACTTGGGGAGAGGCGCCAACGTCTATCGCCATTAGGGCTTGAGCAAGGATCACCTTGTCCTGCTTATGTTGGTTGCGGAGTCTGCATAACAACTAGAGTAAGAGCATGAGACCTCCAAGCAGGAACACGCCCATCCCAGCCATGCCCGCCCACTCCTTGACGTGGGAGAGAGCTCTGAGGAACTAGGAAGAGAGTCCTTCCGCTACGGAGATATCTAGACGGGTGGAGTTGATGTGGATAATTTCTCGCCGCAGCTTTTCTAGTGTCCCATCGAAGTCTTGGGACCAGTTTCCTGAAAGATACTGGGACAGGTCTCGTGACAGATTAGCTGCCCGTGTAAAATTTTCATATTGAATGCTAGTGATGCAGAGGGCACGATATTTCCGCTCACATCCCAATTGGGCCATTTGCCAGAGCACCTCCATTTGTTCCTCCACGAGATCTATGCGTTGATTGAGGATCATTATTCCTCCTTTCAGTTTGCCATCAAGTGTGGACTGTTGGTCCAGGGCAGAAGCTACTGAGGCTGCAAGGTTATTGAGCTCTGTAGCCGATTTGATGGAGGTGTCTAAAGCTATACCAGCGGCGGTGGCTGCGACCGCGGTCGCGGAGATCAGGAGCACTATGGCGGCTGTAACGCCGAAATCGCGCCTTTCTCGAAACAGAGTCATGGTGTTAGGGGCGTCTACGGGAACAGGGACCCAACGGGGGATGCGGACTACCAAAGCATTGGTAAAGTTACGCGCATCCCAACACTGAGACAGAAAGCAGGTTTCATTGGAGCAGGAGTCAAAGCTACTATTGGATAAGATAAACAGAAATGGGGGGTATACGCATACTGGAGAAGGTGGAAAAAGGGAATTAGGTGACTCTGGACCTGATTTTGCTGAACACGTGTAGTTCTCGTTGTTATGGGTCATGGTCATGTTCCAGTGTGCGCGCGTGTGGTTGTTCTCGCACCAAAAGGTGATATTTTTTACACCGATTCCCCCACCCTGGAGGGCGGAAAAGGGGGAGAGGTCGGTACACGAGCCATTGACTCCACACAGCATCCATTTATGGAAGGGGTTCATGCTCAGCTGCTGATGAAACTTGCCTTCGAGCACCTTTACTGGCCACCAAGCCTCATTGGCTGGCCGTCCCTCCATATCTGGGGAGATGGTAAACTCCTGCCTCTCAGTTGCCCACGTTACTACAGTTGACTGACAGTCAGTCCAGGGCCACAGCTCTCCCTCATAGTCGCCCACACAATGGGAGGCATATTTGGGTTGACGAGGCCTGTCGGTGGAATTGTTCCTGGGAGAGTGTACAAATGTGTCATTGATCCAGAGAACCATCTGGTGGATAGTCATGTTCTTATAGGTGGGCTCCCTTCCTTATTAGGCCCTTCAAATTTAGCTGACATAACGGGGAGGCCACTGGCCTCTAGAATTATGTCACTGAACCATCCGTATTTCCTCTGTTTCAGGGAGATACAGCCAGCTAGATTCTGAGTGGTGAAGCATAATGACCCATTAGTTACGAAGGATCGGTTTTCTCCCAACGGGGCTGTTAGGGTGTCCTTTTCTAGGTAGGGCAAGTTCATACTAGAGTTGGTGGTGAAAAAGTGGGGAAAAACGGCTGCATTGAAACGGACAGGCATAGGCTTAGGAAAGGCAGACAGGATTCCCCATCTCAATACTCCCTGAGTCGGGGTCTCCAGTGTCAGGAGCAGGGTCAGGAGGTACAGCGAAGTCATCTCCTTTGTTTAGGACTTTCCTCGTTAGGCGCTCCGGGATCCAGAAGGGATTTTCTTCACCCTGGGGGAAAACACACACAGCTCCCCTGGATCTGATTATGATTGGATCCGGGCCCTTCCATTGGTTAGATAACACGTCCTTCCATTTTACTAGTTCTTGTGGGTCTTTTGGCCACTGATTATGGCGATCCGCTGCTGTATGGCCTTGAGCATCCAGATTCAAAAAATTTATAGTGAAAAGTACTAGGGCTGTGGCAGTTTTTGGTGTGGGGGGTATATCCTCAATTCCCCCTTTTTGTTTAAGTAAATAGGATTTGAGCGTGCGGTTCGAGCGTTCCACAATCCCTTGACCCTGTGGGTTGTAGGGAAGGCCAGTGATGTGTTTGATCCCCATACGTTGACAAAATTGAGCAAATTTTGTAGAGGTATAGGCTGGGCCATTATCTGTTTTCAGGATTTGTGGTAAGCCCCATGCGCTCCAAGCTTCAAGACAGTGCTGGATGACATGGGAAGCTCTCTCTCCTGACAATGGGGAGGCAAAGATGACTCCTGAACAAGTATCCACGGATACGTGTACGTATTTAAGTTTCCCAAAAGGTGAAAAATGCGTCACATCCATTTGCCAAACTTGTAAAGGCCTAATACCTCTGGGGTTGATCCCAACATGAGGTGCGGGAAGGAAGCTGCAGCAATGTTGGCAGCTAAGGACAATGTTCTTAGCTTCGGCCCTGGTTATGCTAAACCGCTTGCGCAGCGTTTCGGCAGTGACATGAAATTGTGTGTGGAATTTTGAAGCTCTGGTGATAGGGTCTAGCAGGGGAAAAGCTATATTTCTGGTTGCGAGGTCTGCCAGGTGGTTGCTTTGAGTCATAGGCCCGGGAAGGCCTGAATGTGCTCTGATATGAGTTATATACAAAGGAGATTGTCTATGAAGTAGTGCTGATTGTATCTGTTTGAACAAAGTGGCTACTGGGCTGGACGCTTTGATTAGCCCGGCCACTTCTAGAGATTTGACTGCATTAACTACATAACAGGAGTCAGACACAATATTTAAAGGTTCAGGAAAGATTTGTAGGACCTCTAAGACTATGCGACATTCCACTATTTGTGGAGTGTCAGGCGTGTAGCCTTTTGTCACAACTTTGCCATCATGGACATAGGCACCTGTGCCTGTCTTAGACCCGTCCGTGTAAACTGTTTTTCCATGAGGCAGCGGGGTTAGGCTAGTGACCCGAGGGAATACTAGGAGATGATTTTTGGCAAAGTTGATGAGGGGATGTTTAGGGAAATGATTATCAAAGGTTCCTGAGAAACTGTAAGCAAGTATGGCCGAATAATCATTCATAGCACATAATACTTGTATCTGTTCTACGTTGTAAGGGGTTATAATTTTAGCTGGAGCCTCTCCGAAATGTGTCATGGAGGTTTTTACTCCTCTCAAAGCAAGTTTGGCCACGGCTGCCGGATAGTACTCTATTGTCCTAGCCTGAGAGGCTTGGGGATGAATCCAGATCAGTGGGCCGTGCTGCCATAAGACTGCTGTTGGCAGCTCTGGGGTGGGAAGGACACACAACTCAAAGGGTTCATTCAATTGAACCCTATTTAGCTGTGCTGTCATCAAAGCCTGTTCCACTTTGCGAATGGCTTGTATTGCCTCAGGTGTAAGGGAGCGCGGTGACGTTAGTTGTGGGTCTCCTTCTAGGGTTTTAAATAGTGGAGTGAATTCAGTGGTGGGTATCTTTAAGTATGGCCGCAACCAATTAATATCCCCTAGGAGTTTTTGGAAGTCATTCAAATTTCGCAATTGATTATGTCTTATCTCAAGCTTTTGGGGGCAAATTACATCTGTGTAAATGGTTGCTCCTAGGAATTTGCTAACACTAGATTTTTGGACCTTCTCGCTTGCTATATTCAGTCTCCAATTTTCTAGGGATCTAGTGAGATCTATATATGCTTCTTCTATTTCCGCTGGTTGTGGGGAGCAAAGAAGGATGTCATCCATGTAATGGATGATCTTTAGCGTGGGATAGGTCTTACGAATTGGGTCTAGCGCTCGCTGAACGTACAGTTGACATATGGTGGGGCTATTTGCCATTCCTTGAGGGAGGACCTTCCACTGAAATCTGGCATCGGGTTGTTCATGGTTAATAGCTGGCAAAGTAAAAGCAAATCTTTCCCTGTCCTTGGAGCTTAGAGGTATAGAAAAGAAACAATCTTTAATATCTATTATGAGCACTTTCCATTCTTTGGGTAAGGCAGAGAGGAGTGGCAGTCCCCGTTGTACGGGTCCAAGCATTCTCATTTGAGCATTTACTGCTCTCAGATCATGAAGCAACCTCCATGATCCTGACTTTTTCCTGATTACAAATATGGGTGTGTTCCATGGGGACACAGAGGGTTCTAGGTGTCCCACTTGGAGCTGCTCTTGCACTAAGCAATGAGCTGCTTCTAATTTTTCAGAGGATAGGGGCCACTGAGGAACCCATACGGCCTCCTCTGTGAGCCAAGGTATGGGCATGGCATCTTCAATGGCCCCTATGAAAAACCCAGGCCATGACGGTCATTCTTTACTTTGGGCAGGATGGGCTCTATGCGTCCCTGTTGGTGTTTCCCCAGCCCCTTGCCAGGGATGTATCCCATGTCCATCATCATGCCTTGGGCGGGGGTGGAGTATTCATTAATGAGTTTGAGGCCTAAGTCTCTCATGACATCCCTCCCCCATAAATTGACCGGTAGAGGGAGTACATAAGGGGTGACTGTACCCTCTTGTCCTTCAGGGGCTCGCCATTTCAATGGTTTGGCACTAATTGAAGGGCTTGACTCATATCCTAAACCTTGTAATGAATGTGAGGATTGGGTCACAGGCCACTTGGAGGGCCACCAGGTTGCAGAGATAATACTTTTATCTGCTCCAGTGTCTAGGATTCCCTCAAAGCTCTTTCCCTCTATTTGAAGAGTTAATTTTGGTCTGTCTGCTAAATCTAATACTATGAAGGCTGAATCCCAGTCAGAGGAGCCGAAGCCCCTTTCTCCCCTCTCCGTGTTGGTAGCAGGATAATTGGCGTGGAGACTAGGTAAAACTAAGAGCTGGGCTATGCGGTCTCCCGGAGATATAGGGTAGATTCCTCTAGGGGCCGAACACATGATTTTTACCTGTCCTTCATAATCTTGATCTATGACTCCGGGATGAACTACCAGGCCTTTCAATGCAGCAGAAGAGCGCCCTAGGAGTAACCCAATGGTATTTGGTGGTAGGGGGCCTTTAAAGTCTGAAGGGATAGGCTGAACTCCCATCTGTGGAGTCAACCCTATTCTGGTGGTGGCACGGATGTCCAATCCCGCGGAACCTGAAGTGGCTCTCCTTGGGGGGCCTGGTTGTTCCCGAATGACACTTGCATGCTGGTTGCCCCATATATTTGCGGGCCCTGGTGACGGGGGCCCCTCTGGGTGTTTTTTGGCAGTTCTAAGGGTTTCCCTTCTATATCTTTAATAGACCGGCGCTCATTGGCCCAATGCCTGCCTTTCTTACACTTAGGGCACAACCCAGGGGTCTTTTGGGTTGTTTGCTCTGAAACTGGGCTCTTGCATTCTCTCTTTATATGCCCTAATTTCCCGCATTGAAAGCACTTTATATTTCTGTTAGCGATCCTGGCTTGTTTGTGGCTCTGCAATATGGCTGCGGCTAGACCCGCATTGGTGAGTGGTCCTCCTATCTCTCTACAGGCTTTTAGCCATGCACTCATTCCTTTTTGTTTCCAGGGTGTAATCGCCTGTCTACACTCTTTGGTACATTGTTCAAATACTAATTGCTCTACCAGGGGCATCGCTTGTTCCTGATCTCCAAATATTCTGCCTGCGGCCTCCATCATATGAGCGACAAAGTCAGAAAATGGCTTGCTCGGCCCCTGAATAATTTTTGTCAAATTGCCTGATACTTCTCCTTTGTTGGTGAGGGCTTTCCATGCTTTGGCGGCGCATGCGTTTATTTGTGCATAGACCTGTAATGGGTAGACGGTCTGATTGGCTACCCACTGGCCCTGGCCCGTCAGCATATCATATGACCATGCAGGCTGCTCTTCTGCCGCATTTGCGTGCGCCTGAGTCATGCTTATATCATGCCACAAGGCCTTCCATTCTATGTACTGTCCCATACTGGAAAGGCACGCCTTGGTCACATATTGCCAGTCTGCAGGTGTCATGGCTGTCTCTGTTAATCTCTCAACTTGTGCTATGGTATAGTTGGCACTGACCCCATACGCTCGGACGGATTCCGCTAAGTCTTTAACTTGTTTATGACTCAGGGGTTGGTGAGAGCGTACACCGTTATCCTCAAATACAGGAAACATTTGTCTAATTGCCTGAAGAGTATCTGGGTGGCAAAAGGAGAGTGCGCCACTCATGTAAGGTGGCGGTGCAACGGGCGTCGGGGGACACCCTGCTTTCATTTTTTCCTTGGTCCGCTTTTCAACTTTGCTGGTTCCCTTACTTCTGACTCTGCGGTTTTATTTTCTTCCCCTTCCTCTGCGGACGTTAATTCCTCCTCAGATTCCCTATTGGAGAGTTGGAGGTCCCTCAACTCTTTCCAGGGGTATTTACTATTTTCTCCGAGGCGATCGTCACTCGCTTCTCGGGGCTCTTTCGCTTTTGCCCTAGGCGGGCTTTCTCCCTCACTCTGGGGTTTCTTTACTTTCGTTTTTGTGGCCTTTTTTCGGCCGCGCACGCTGTTTCCCGTTCCGTTTCTGACATGCTCTCTTGGATATCTGTCAATGCTCTCTGACCTTCTTTATTACCTTTTCACATCTCTCATCTTGCAGACAAGCTCTAATCAGTTTCCAGAGGGGCCTGGTGCCTCCCCTCAGGCTACCCTCCTCCTCCTCTCTATCAAGATCTTTCCCCAGTTTGTCCCAGCTCGGGATTGAGAGGGACCCTGAACAAATGAACCAGGGGGCCACACGGTCTATCTCCTTCACAAAAGATCCTAAGACTTTGCTGGAGACCTTCAAGTTTCGCTCTTTGAGAGCTGTCTGCAGCGCCGTGACTAATGACGGTGCATTCCCCATGGTGCCTCCTTATTTACAGAGAACCATCAACCATCATCCTAAAAAGCAGGGGCCTCTCGGAACTTACCCCTCCGGGCTTTCTTCTGACCTGCAGTTCTGAATCCTCTCCAGATGTCTGAAGGGTCCTCCCTGTGCCGGTGATGTTCTGGTCCCCGGGTTTCGGCACCACTTGTCGTGTGCCCCGTCCTCGCCGGCAAGAACAGCACGCAACAACAGAAGGATTCTTCTGCAGAAAGCTTTATTCTTCAGCTCTTTGTGAAACAAATGAGTTGGGCAGGACCTAAAGGGGAAGGAGAGGCTTGCTTATATAGTTCTCATGCTCTGACCTGGTTGGTGCGGCTCCATATGCCTTATTAGCATAACAATTTGGTGGGTCTCATTGGTCCTTATGCCAAGGCGCAATTAGCATGTAGTTTAGTGGTATGGGATGATTTGTCATTAGGAAGTTCGGGGCCTTCCGGCTGCCCTGCATTGGGCGCTATTTTCTGAGCGCGGCTGCCAACAGTAATTTTAGTCACTTCTTAGTGCCCTGAAACCTAGTCCTGAGGTAGGGCAGGGATGTGGGACAAGCATCATGATTAACTTTTCCTGCCTATGGTGAAAAATGCTAAGATATAAACAGTATGGTAAGAACAGGAGGAACTCCATCTTTAGGCTAAGATTCCATTTTAAAAAGCAGAAAGGTGAGAAGAAAGATTCCTTACATATTCTCTGGTAATCAGACAATAACCCAACAGCCTACTATATTAAGGCAGAGCAAGCAGTCTTAACTGGTATGTCCCCACCACTTGAGGGTAACCACTAACTTGGAGAAAAGGATAAATTCTTTGTGTTGGGTTTATTTAGCAGAATTAGCTGGAGGACTGATAATAAAGGAAAGGAGACATGAAAAGAAAGATAAGCATCTTGAGACCAGAAGTCAAGCTTACATCCAACAATTCCTGCCCTTTGCCCCATTCTTGAAAGCTTTCAAAGACAGAATCCCTAAACTTTCAGTGTGCCTTCTTTCTGAGGATGCGTACTTTCCTACTTTAAGCGTGTACTTTCAAATTAAGCTTTGTCACTGCTCAGATTACTGCGGTTTGTCTCTTTGCTATTTCATTTTATTTCCAAGTCTTCACTGTCTCCGCTTTACTCCTAATAAGTAGGAAGGCGCTGCTAAGAGCTCAAATTTGGACCTGCATGTTTCCATCGCCTGGGTGACATAGAAGGAACTGCAGCTGTGCCAGCTGCTCTTAGTAGCCTACATGAAAATCTTTCTTTGGGAAGTTCTCAGAACATAATCTCACTCCATCCTGTGCTCTGCCTCTCCCCCAAATCCTGGAGTGGTAGGAGCTAGTCCCCATGCTGTGCAGATCCAAGCAGACACAGGATGCTGGGTGACCCTGGCCTCAGGAGTTGGCAAGGGAATCTGCCCTAGGCTGAGAACTTTCCCTCTTTCCCTCTGCACTTTCCTGTTCTCTGCTGCCTGCCAAGCAGCTGCCATTCCCTGCTGCTCTTGCTTTAATGAATTTCCTTCCTTACCTGCACGTGTCTGACCCGTTCGAGAATTCTTTCTCGTCCAGAGTCAAGAATCCTCCCGCATCCACGTTGAGGTTTCTCCTAGTGCTTCACCTAGCAAGCAGGGAGAGACCCCACCAGACGCAGCTGCCCAGCAAGTCTTATCAGTCGATATGTCAGCGTCCTCTACCATGTCATTAAAAAAACCAACCATTTCTATAAAGTCAAAATAGTCAATCTTTAGTGGTCTTTTCCTATCTCATTTCTCTTTTTCCCGTATCTTTTCTAAGTCTTACACGACCTTCTTCACCGTTTTTCTTGTTTACTTGGGTATCCCAGCCTCCCAGCCTTTTGCATCAGCCTGCAGGAAGTTGCTCTCTTCATTACCAGAATTCACCACGCCTGGGTTAGGCTGCGTACCTTTTAGAAATGAGACTAATAAAAAGGCCCAGGAAATCGTGCCCTGGCTTCCTAAATTTCATCTTTCTTAACGGCTTCAGCTACACCCAAGACCCATCCAAGGAGCCGGAAGCCTGGGCTCTCCGCCCAGGTGGCAGCTATGTGTGTTTACAAGCCTCAGGCAGCCCCTGCTGACGAGGTAAGGAGCAGAAAAACAGTAGTAAATGAAGTGCAGCCTGGGAGGAGCCGCAAGCCCTTCCACGGCAGCCAGACAAGGACAGTCCGCGCCTCCTACGCTCCCCGCGGAGACGGTCGCGCTCGCGAGTGACAAGATGGCGCGGTCCCCGCGGCCACCTCGGCGGGGTAGGGGGGCGGAGCGGGCGGGACCGTGCATGTCACGTGACCACAGCGGGCCGGGCGCCCTCGCTACCCCAGGAGTCCGGTGGTAACGCAGGCGGCGTTTCTGCCCCTATAGGGGCGTTCTCCGTAGTTCCCCGCTCGGCCGCAAGGCTGTCCCTCTAGCAATCGGGGCCAGAAAAGGGGGCGCTAGGCCCTGCAGAGGCGGAACCGGGTCCTTGTAACCAGCGCCGAGAGGGGGGTCGGAGCTCCCGGCAAGGGTCTGAGCCGGAGGAGACCGTGCGGGCGTCCTGGGGGACGGCCAAGCGCGGAGGGCGAGGCTTCTTGGGGAGATGCAGGGCATGTTGCCCAGGCCATGGGTGCCGACGGGGACTCGGGGGTTCCCTCGGGGCTACGACCACTTGCCGAGGGCATTTCACAGGTTTCCCATCGTCCCCCAGCCTGGAATCCAGCAGGATTGAAACACGGCTTCAACCAAATGTTCTCTTTCCTCTAAGGAGAGGGGCTGAGCCAGTCAGCCCGAAAGGACTTAAGTGGGGTGCCCGGTCCTCGAGGGTGGAAGGAGAAGGGGTTGAAGGGAGCGCGGGAGCGAGAGCGCCCTTCCTGACCATCAAATGCCTCCATCTGTGTTGCCGTCTCTGCTGAGTGGGCTTGCCGCGCTCACCATCCGGGAGGGAGGACGGCCGACGCCCGGTGGGCTCTGACCGTGCCGCCTTCATGTCGCTGCTGACGGGGACTCCGGGGGGAACGGGCATGGGGCGCAGCCTCGCCCTCCGCCTTCCCCGCCTCCCAGGCGCAGGGGCTGGCGATGTGGAGACGTGAGGGGACCCTGGCTGCCCCGGGTTCTGCAGGACTCCACCAGGCATCCGCGCGTTCCTCCGTGCCCGGGGCGGGAGAGACTGGCGTGGCGCTCCGAGGCGGGCGGGCGACGAGCGAGGGGCACCAGCCTCGCCATGGGGCACAACGACAGCTGGATCTCCCGAAACGCCAGCGAGTCGGGCAACGCGTCGGGCGCCCAGGCGGCAGGCGGCAACCTTAGCGCGCTCGGGGCGTTCGGCGAGGCGCAGCTGTACCGCCGGTTCACCACCACCGTGCAGGTCGTCATCTTCATAGGCTCTCTGCTCGGTAAGCCGCCTGCGGGGCTCCTCTCGGGTGCGCTTCCCCGAGGGCGCAGGCTCAGAGCGCCTGGGAGCCTCTGAGAGGGCACGGGAGTCGGGGTCGCCAGAGAGGCCGTAGGGTTTCGGGGAGCCTGGTCAAGTGCAGACAGTTGAAGGAAGTTAAAGAATTGCAGGGTAATGCAGGGAAATGCAGGGAAGTTAAGCAGGATGGTCGACTCGGGTCCCCTAACTGGAAGCAGAAGAGCTCCAGTAGGGTTCTCTCGCCCGAGGACGGTGCCTGGTCCAGGTGGAGGTCAGCCTCCCCATGCGGCCCTTGGAGAACGCTTCGGGATGGGCACAGGGTTATGCCCGTCTTTCCTTAAACCTCCCGGGCGCCAGATGGGAGGGCTGGCCTGAGCTCTTGTTTACAAATAGAGAAGAACAAAGCTTTTGTTTTATTGCTGATGACTGGTGTGTATTGCGCTTCCATCTATTCCCCATATATAAAATTATTTTGAAAGAGCCTTGGTTTGCTTCTTCGGAACGCCGGCCTGCTGGTAAATAATCCGGTGGAGTGAAACTCTCTGTTGCCTTCTGCTATTTTAACAACCCCCACTCCCCAAAAATTCTAGTCTACTTCTCTATTTATGTTTTAAGTACAAAATAAAGGCAGGATATGAAACACCAAACACCACACACAGAGACTTAGGTATACTTTTTTGGGGGAGGAAATAACGAACTGAAAATGAGAGGTTAGTAAAAACGGTTGTCTGTTAGTGTGAGAATTATTTCTACTTCTGGTGGTTGCTCTTTAAATGTTAAATGATAAATCAATATTCATTTCTTTTGGGGTTTGTTGAACATATTGCATATTGTAAATATGTGGCTTCTCTTAAAATGTATTTTTTGATGTTGATTTGTAAGGATGGAAAAAGATTGTAATTATGAGTGATATTATTGCCAAGAACAGTCTTAAAGTTTTATTTATTTTTAAAATTTTTTTATTAAGGTATGATTGATATACACTCTTATGAAGGTTTCACATGGAAAAACAATGTGGTTACTACATTTACCCATATTATCAAGTCCCCACCCATACCCCAGTGCAGTCACTGTCCATCAGTGTAGTAAGATGCAACAGATCCACTATGTGCCTTCAGTCTTAAAGTTTTAAATTAGGAATAGATTTCTTTTTTGTAGACACCTGTGAATTTCCATGGAGACCAGAAAAACTGTCATCAAAAAGACTACGAAAGGATTTTGGGATGAAAGACTATGAAAGTGTCTGGGATTTCCCTCTGTAATTTCTCTAATTGTCATTGTATGTCCCATTCTATTATAATGATTTGCCACTTTTTGTCATGAGGACATTTCCAGGAGTAGACATCAATGTGGCTGTCTAGATGTGTGTTTTATGAATGGAATGTTAAATGCACATTAACAAAGCAAAACCTCATGTTCCAAATATTTTCAATAATCATTTAACAACACTGAGCACCTACTAGGTACCAGACATGATTAATTGTAGATTATTTGTTGGGCGTTAAGATTCTAGTATTGTCATATTTACTTAAAGTGTAGATTATTGGAGAGGCAGTAGAAGTGGCTGCATTTTTTATTTCTGCAGGGATCTTGTTTTTGTCTTGTTTCCCCGCTGGTAACTTTAACCCTGAAGAAAGATGGTGCTGGGAGGAATTTTCCTATAGTTTGATTCTAAAAATTTGAGTATAAAACAGAGCATGTGTGTAAAGGGCATAGCAAATAGTGCACATTTAAATATTAGTTCTGCTTCTCTTATGCCTACTATTTTTGTAAGAGGAATTCTTAAGTAAATCTTCCCTTATTTCAGCTTATTCCACACAGCATTTGATTGACATATAAAAACTGCTTTTGTGGATGTCTCCAAAGAGGAGACTGATTTTCCCCTTGATCTTTGGCAATGCCTGATTTGGCTAGGGGGATATATTTTTCTCCTTTCACATTACTTGGGCCCTCCTAAGAGAGAATCCCATTTGCTCCTTTTTATTTTCAGAAACAGTATAAATATGGTTAAATTTCTAGAAATCAAGAAAGAACCTGTGCAAAGGGAAAGGCATTTCTGGTTTCCTTGAAAGGTTAGCTGAATCATAACATTGCTCTGTGTACTTGTTACTTACTGGTTTTCTTGATTCATTGTTCTCTGAGAATTTGACCCATACAAACATATCTGTAGTGGAATCTTCCTGGTAATGCCAACTGAGCCTCAGAGCTTGAATTCCAAAGCCATGTGCAGTCAGTTGCAAAACAAGTAAACTTGGTAAGCATAGTTTCATGAATCCTCAAAACAGAGGAAAATTACAGATGAGGAATAAAAGAAAAGGATTTATCATGGAAGAGTCTATAAAGTTGAAAAATAAATAGAGGATAGATTAGTATCTAGAATATCATGTGACACTAATTTAATCTACTTGTTTCCTCTGTCCCCAAACATTGATGAATTTTTCTTTTATCTTTTATCTTTAAACAAATTCAAATACACTTCCCATATTGTCTAAGAGAATTTTTCATTAGAATTTTCAGAGGCCCACTGTTACGTAAAATAATTCCTTTGTACTACTGATGTCTTGCAGCTCTTTTTGAAGACTGTTTTAGTGCCCCATATTGGGAAAAATCCTCAACAACTTGGAATAACTATAATATTCCAACCATAGGGAATGTTAATTTGCTGAGTTGAAAATGAACTCAAGAATTGCATATAATATTATTCAAATAATGCCTTTAGAGGGTTTGTTTAACTCAGTGTTTGTTAGCCTTCTTTATGCAACATCTTGCAATTTCCATCTCAGATACTCTGTAGATCTTGAGAGACAAATTAGATTCTTCAGTAAATACATGGCACACACCACTTTTAGTAATGAACAATGTAAAATCAAAGACCCAAAAAGATTTGGGATCACCATTTCCAATAAATGCTTTAAATCTGACTCCTCAGAATTGATCTTTTTCTATCTTTTCCTTACTGTCTTTGGATTCATGATCTAAGAGCCTGGAGAGCAGGGCCCCTCTGGTGCTTTCACTTGAAAAAGGTCTGCTAAGAGTTGCCTGTCTTCTATGCTTGTCCTCACTGGAGGCATTTAGGAGAATTTTATAAATGAATTTAAAGAATTTCTTTAATTTAAAGAAAATTAGCACTGTACAATAGCCAACAAGAGTGTATATCTCACCCTGAAATTTATTTTAAAGTAGAGAAACCAGTCTACTTTCTTGCCACACTATTTATACGGTTCTTACTCTTAAGCCATCTCCCCTTTTCTTTCCAATGGTCTATAGTGAACCGGCATAAAATGCTGATCCCAAGTAAAGGTCCAACTTGTCTGTGACCTGATTCCTTGAGGTGGTCATTGAAGTGTTCATTTCAAAGGGAAGGTGAGGAACTGACTTGTTGAATCAGTTTGACAGATGATATGGATAGACACCATTTTTGCTCGTGATTGTTTATAGTCTTTCAACAAAATCATTGGGCACTGGCAATGTTCAGGGTACTTGTTTGACAGAAATTGACTTGTGTTTTTGATACTAATTGAAATTAACTAGGTAATAGCTAGATAATTGTTGGAGTTTCTTAGTTAAATATTTGATAGAAACTGTTAAAATAGTACTTTGTGCTTATAATTCCTAATTATACAAGATGATTTTTAGTTAGTCATAATTATAGCCAATTATAATGTAATATTAACAGCCTTAGTCTACTTGCTTTTTCTGTTTTTGATATGCCTAGAAACCTAGTAGACTGCATCAAGAATAAGGTGTCCTGAACTGACCAATGGAGTTTGAAATGGTGAGGTCGATAATATCAGCCTGGGTAGGTGAAGTAGTAATATACTGGCTCAAATTGCCTCACATTTTCTTTGATTTCTATATGATGTATGCATTTCCACCCATTGATTTATAATGTAATATGTTAGGCAAAGAAAATCAATCTGCCTGTCATCTGAATGAAACACTTTTGGTAACCCTATATGCTTCTCCTTTCTAGGTCTTTAGTGTAAATACCCTTACATGTCCCAATTCTTCTTGGAAATTAAATTCTACTGTGAAAATTTAAAATAACAGCTTTATCAAGATAAAATTCCTATACTACACAGTTCTCTCAATTATATATATAATTCAGTGTGGTTTTTAACATACTCACGGAGTTATGTAACCATCACCAAAAGTGAATTCCAGACATTTTTATCACCTAAAAAAGAAGCTATGTACCCATTAGTAGTCACTTCCCATTTACCTTCAATACCTTGAGCCCTAGGCAACCACTAGTCTATTTTCTATCTCAGTGGATTTGCCTGTTCTGGACATTTCATTTGTATGGAGTCATGTAATATGTGGCTCTTTGTAATTGGCTTCTTTCACCTAGCATAATGTTTTCAATATTTAACCATGTTATAGCATATACTTCATGCTTTTTCTAGTGCTGAATAATATTGTGTTGTATGAATAGACCATCTTTTCTTTATCCATTTGTCAGCTGTTGGACATCTTGGGTTGTTCCCACTTTGGGCTATTATAAACAATGCTGCTGTGAACATTTGTGTAGTTTTGTGTGGATATACTATTTTCAGTTCTCTTGGGCGTGTATCAAGAGTGAAGTTTCTTGGTCAGATGGTAACTAAATTTATCCTTTTAGGAACTATCAGACTGCTTTCTGAAGTGGATGCGTTATTTTACATTCCCACGAGCAATGTATGAGGGTTCTAATTTCTCCTCATCCTTGTCAACATCTGTTATATGTCTTTTTGATTATAGCCATCCTAGTGGATAAGTGATATCACATTGTAGTTTTGATTTGCATTTTCTTAATGACTAATGATGTGAGCATCTTTTCATGTCCTTATTGGCCGTTTGCATATCTTCTTTGGGGAAATGTCTGTTCAGATCTTTTGCCCATTTTTAAGTTGGGTTGTCTTTTTGACATTGAGTTGTAAGAGTTCCCTATATATTCTGGATACTAGAACTTTACCAATATACGATTTGTTAATATTTTCCCCCATTCTTTGGATTGTCTTTTCATTTTCTTATTGGTATCTTTTGAAGTATCAACATTTTAAATTTTGATGAAATCCAATTTATCTAAAATTTGTTATTTGTGCTTTTGGTATCTGAGATGTTTTTTCATATACAGCAACAATAATAGTATTATACACAGCAGTAATGGTAGTATAACTCTGTTTGGGTTCCAGGACCCCATTCCAATGTGTATAGGTGTGTGGAAGGGAATCTTTCCACATATAACACCAAGCAATTCTTGAACACCAGCAGGGTGTCACAGAACTCAACTAAATTCTGATGCTATTTGCTTGGAGACAGCACCAGATTCTCTAGATTAAGCACTCAGCATCGTACAAGACTGCCCTCCACAACTCTAGATGCTGGTTGCAAGCTCCAGGCCGTTACTGTGCCTCTGATCTACTGGCTACAGGCTACAGATTGGAGGTTCCCACGACCTCCTCCTTAGGGTCAATTAATTTGCTAGAGCAGCTCACAGGACTCAGGAAAACACCTATGTTTACCAATTTAATAAAGGATACAGTAAAGGATACAAGTTAACAGCCAGATGAAGAGATACATAGGGCAAGGTCCCAAATAAAGGAGCTTCTGTCCTCACAGAGCTTGGGGCCTGGCTCGGTGGCATGCAGAGGCGTTCTGATCTCTCTGACAGAAGCAGGATCCAAGAGAGCAGAAAGAAATAAAGTGTTCTCAGGAGTTTTTGTGAGTGACTAGACTAAGTTATTGGCCATTGGCTGAGTCAACCTCCCTGCCCTTGGGTGAGGTCCAAAAATCTCTCATTAACATGACAAAACATCCACTTCACCTTTAAGACTCTGAAGTGAGTCTTAAAGGAACAGATGTGGATGAAGACCAAATATACCTGGGAAATGTATCTTTGGTCCTGTGAATGACCAAATGTATTCATTAAATTGCAGTGTCATTTCTAAGAAACCCTTGCCTGATCCTAGGTGATGAAGATTTACATTTTCTTCTAAGAGATCTATAATTTTAGCTCTTACATTTAGGCCTTTGATCCATGTATGTTAATTTTTGTGTATGGTGTTAACTAGGGGTCCAAATTCATTATTTTATTTGTGGATATACACGTGTCCCAATGCCATTTGTTGAAAATGCTGAAATTTCTGAATTTCTCATCAAGAATTCTCTTGATGCTCTTATTTATATTATGAAAACTTTTGATACCATTCTTCCATCAAAGGATTTTCATAAACTTTTGACATGCAGTAAATAAGAGGAAAATAAATCTTTTTCCCTACCAGTAATTTATTTTATGTATTTTAAGAACCATCTAGAAAAAGACTTTCTCAGAAGCATGGAGATGAATGACCTAGCCAGTAGATTAATAATAGAGACTTATTTGGAATATAATCAGGTGATTCTTTTTTCTGTGTTTCTTAGGTTCTTCCCCCTAAACTAGTAGTTTAGACCCCTTTTCATGTGTGCTAATATGCCGTGTCTCTGTTAGGCACAGGCATTTGTAAGTGCTGGGATGTCAATAAATGATCTGGCTGCATCATAACTGCCACATTAATGTTGTTTCTAACAGGAACTGTTGTCATCTAAAATAATTAACTCCAGGAATATTTACAACAATTTCACTGTTACAAGTGTTCCAACAGCAACGAGACCATTGGAGCAGGAAGATGTATTTAAAGTTTTGTCCATTGTTTTGTTTTTCTTTTACCTGGTCCCTTTTTTGTTCTGGACCTTAGTCTGTGGCCTGTGCGACTGAAATACAGACCCTCCTTTGCTTGGGATTAGAAATGGAACCTTTGCAAAGACTTCCTCTGCAATCAGAACAGTGTTTACATGGTGGTAAGATATTCTTTTATATGTTGACAGTTAAGGTATAGTAACAGAACTTTTTGATGCTGGTAGACAAAGCAACTAAGTAATTTGTTGTCTGGAATTTTCATTTTGTTACCCTTTTCTTGGTCCCAAACTCTTGGCTCCAAATCTTCCTGATTCTATAAGAAATTTACTTTATTGGGTGGGATTTTATAGAATGAAGGAGAATTTGTCTCAAAATAGGAACAGATGTGGCTCTGCTTTTCAATGGGTGTCCAAGTCTCTGAAAGTATATCTTCTGTAAGAGTTTGCCAAAGAGTTTCTCTACATGTCATTTTTCTGAATAAGCCATTTAGATTGGGTAATAACTGGAAGCCATTGTAAAAAACTGTCTATTGTCAAAGAACTTCAATATTAGCCAGGTGGAAAATCTTTATTAGTCACATTGCACAAAAACTTAGAAGAGTTTTTGGCGGGATTGAAAGGTATGAGTGACTCTAGGCAAAATTTGGAAGTAAGGTATTTACCTTGGGCAAAACAAAAAAGTAAGAAAACGAAAACCATCTTCAGAAAATCACCCCTCGTTTTCAGAGTTTTTTCTGTTCTCATATTCATTCCATTTCCTTTCAGATACCTTGTTCTCTTCTTGTCCTTTTGGATGCCCAGTGACTTTATTCTGAGTTGCTCACTTGTCTTCTTTCTTCCAAACTTAACAGTATCTGTATTCCATTCCCTCATGGTGGCATGCTAAGTAAATAAAACCGCTTTAGATGTTAATAGATGTTAGTGCATTTAATAATATTGATGTTTAAGAGTACTTTTCTTTAGAAAAAGTTCCCTCTCTTAAGCAAAAAAGAGTGACTAAGTTGAGCATTTCATATATTTTATTTGACAGGTGATGGTGAGGAATGGGTGGGGTGGAACTTTTAAGAACCTCCATTCACATCATACAGGCAATCCTATTGCACATAAGGCATTTAGAAAAGTTGAGGGTATAAGTACACACTTAGTACGTAAAGGAGCAGGAAGGTGTCAGTTGTTACTAGTATCTTCTTTTTTTTAATTGAAATGTCATTGATACACAATTTTATATTGGTTGCAAATATACAACACATTGGTTCAGCAGTTACCCATATTATTAAATCCTCACCCCCACTAGTGTGGTTACTATCTCAGCATAGGAAGATGTTACAGAATAATTAACTATATTCTCCATTGTTGCACTATCATTCCCATGACTAGCTTGTATTATGATTGAGAATTTCTGTGCCCCTTAATCTCCCTCACTCTCCCCTCCCACCCTCCTCAATCCCTCCCTAATGGTAACCACTAGTCATTTCTCTGTGTCTACTGATATTTTGTTCATTTTGTTTTGCTTTGTTTTTAGATTCCACAAATAAGTGAAATCATATGGTATTTGTCTTTCTTTGCCTGTCTCATTTCACCTAGCATAATAACCTCTAGGTCCATCCATGTTGTCACAAATGGCAAGATTTCTTTCTTTTTTATGGCTGAATAATACTCCATTTTATATATGTACTGTCTCTTCTTTTTCCATTCATCTATTGATATCCACTTTGGTTGCTTCCATAACTTGGCTATTATATATAATGCAGTGATAAACATAGGGTGCATATATCTTTTTGAATCAGGGATTTTGTTTTTTTCAGGTAAATTCCTAGAAGTTAAATTACTAGATTGACTGTTATTTCTTTTTTTATAAGCATATTATTATATTTTCTTATTTTTGTGTGCATGTAATTGTATACATACATAAAAGTGACATTTTATATATAGTTTTATATTACTTTTTCTACTTAAAGTTATGGCACATATGGCCTTTTACCTATTATAATCCATATTTTCACAAAAATGCCTCTATTTTCTTTAGCTATTCCCTTACTGCTAGACATTTAAGGTTTTTAATCCTTAGGACAAGTTCTTAAAAGTAAACACTGAGTCTAAATGGTATAAATGTTTTTCTTTTATTAAGTATCATTGATATACAATTTTATACTCAGGTTTCACATGAGCATTGTGGTTACTACATTCTCCCTATTATCAAGTCCCCACTACATATCCCATTACAGTCACTGTCCATCAGCATAGTAAGATGCTCTAGAGTCACTACTTTTCTTCTCTGTGCTATACATCCTTCCCTGTGCAGCCCCCCCATATTATGTGTGCTAATCATAATGCCCCTTAATCCCTTTATCCCACCCTTACCACCCACCCTTCCCAGTCCCTTTCCCTTTGGTAACTGTTAGTCCATTCTTGGATTCTATGAGTCTGCTGCTGTTTTGTTCCTTTAGTTTTTTCTTTGTTGTTATACTCCACAGATGAGTGAAATCATTTGGTACTTGTCTTTCTCCGCCTGGCTTATTTCACTGATCATAATACCCTCTAGCTCCATCCATGTTGTTGCAAATGGTAGGGTTTGTTTTCTTCTAATGGCTGAATAATATTCCATTGTATATATGTACCACATCTTCTTTATCCATTCACCTACTGATGGACACTTAGGTTGCTTCCATTTCTTGGCTATTGTAAATAGTGCTATGATAAACATAGGGGTGCATATGTCTTTTTGAATCTGAGAAATTGTTTGCTTTGGGTAAATTCGTAAGAGTGGAATTCCTGGGTCAAATGGTATTTGTATTTTTAGTTTTTTGAGGAACCTCCATACTGCTTTCTATAGAGGTTGTACCAATTGACATTCCCACCAACAGTGTAGGAGGGTTCACATTTCTCTGCATCCTTGCCAACACTTTTTGTTTCTTGTCGTTTGGATAGTGGCCCTTCTGACTGGTGTAAGGTGATTCTGTGAGGTTTTGGCTGCAGATGTGGCCTCCAGAATGGTTTTACATTTGCTCTTGACCCATGTCATAGGGCCATCATTAGCCCAAGATCTTAAGCAAAAGAAAAGGCATATTTCCTTGTCATCTCTCTGAGACAGAGGATATAGTTTTTTATCCTCTCTTTTATTGAGGTGGTCATCCTTTGAGGATTCTGGCTTAATGCAGGATTTTCACTCCATCTACCTGCTTCAGGTGGGCTCAAGATCAATTCAGTATCTCTCTGGGTGTTGAAACCCAAAATTAGCTGTGAGGGCCTGTTTCTTGGTCTGAAAATCACTCTCAGTGTGAGTACTCTTGTGTCTGTTTAAGGCAACTGGGAATTTCCTTTTATTTCCTTAAGTTCTGCTGTGAATCTAAAGATGTCTTCTGTTTTATCCAGCACTTGTAGGTATTTGTAGCAGTATTCCAAGTTCTGCCATATTGCCAGAATTAGAGTTGGAGATAGGATGGTTACTTGCCCTGATTCTAGGTTACTTTATTTAAATGAAGTTAGGTCACTGTAATGTGGGGTGGTAACATCTGATCAGAGCAGGATACCTTGGAAGAAGGAAGGAAAATAAGTAGGTGGAATGAAGGAAGAGAACTCAGGAACATTTAGGAATTTAGTCTAAAACACATTAAGAATGTGTATATCTGTTTAAAGATTGCCAGTATTTGACCATTTTGACCTTTGGCCACTTTTTACTGCAAATTCATATGGTTCAAACTAATACATATTTTTAAAACAAACATTTGTGTCAGAATAAGTTAGGGTTAATAGCATATTTAAAATTTTTGTTTGTGGATGAATTACCTAATTACAAAATTTTATTAAGTATCTTTGATATACAATTTTATACTCAGGTTTCACATGAGCATTGTGGTTACTACATTCTCCCTATTATCAAGTCCCCACTACATATCCCATTACAGTCACTGTCCATCAGCATAGTAAGATGCTCTAGAGTCACTACTTTTCTTCTCTGTGCTATACATCCTTCCCTGTGCAGCCCCCCCATATTATGTGTGCTAATCATAATGCCCCTTAATCCCTTTATCCCACCCTTACCACCCACCCTTCCCAGTCCCTTTCCCTTTGGTAACTGTTAGTCCATTCTTGGATTCTATGAGTCTGCTGCTGTTTTGTTCCTTTAGTTTTTTCTTTGTTGTTATACTCCACAGATGAGTGAAATCATTTGGTACTTGTCTTTCTCCGCCTGGCTTATTTCACTGATCATAATACCCTCTAGCTCCATCCATGTTGTTGCAAATGGTAGGGTTTGTTTTCTTCTAATGGCTGAATAATATTCCATTGTATATATGTACCACATCTTCTTTATCCATTCACCTACTGATGGACACTTAGGTTGCTTCCATTTCTTGGCTATTGTAAATAGTGCTATGATAAACATAGGGGTGCATATGTCTTTTTGAATCTGAGAAATTGTTTGCTTTGGGTAAATTCGTAAGAGTGGAATTCCTGGGTCAAATGGTATTTGTATTTTTAGTTTTTTGAGGAACCTCCATACTGCTTTCTATAGAGGTTGTACCAATTGACATTCCCACCAACAGTGTAGGAGGGTTCACATTTCTCTGCATCCTTGCCAACACTTTTTGTTTCTTGTCGTTTGGATAGTGGCCCTTCTGACTGGTGTAAGGTGATTCTGTGAGGTTTTGGCTGCAGATGTGGCCTCCAGAATGGTTTTACATTTGCTCTTGACCCATGTCATAGGGCCATCATTAGCCCAAGATCTTAAGCAAAAGAAAAGGCATATTTCCTTGTCATCTCTCTGAGACAGAGGATATAGTTTTTTATCCTCTCTTTTATTGAGGTGGTCATCCTTTGAGGATTCTGGCTTAATGCAGGATTTTCACTCCATCTACCTGCTTCAGGTGGGCTCAAGATCAATTCAGTATCTCTCTGGGTGTTGAAACCCAAAATTAGCTGTGAGGGCCTGTTTCTTGGTCTGAAAATCACTCTCAGTGTGAGTACTCTTGTGTCTGTTTAAGGCAACTGGGAATTTCCTTTTATTTCCTTAAGTTCTGCTGTGAATCTAAAGATGTCTTCTGTTTTATCCAGCACTTGTAGGTATTTGTAGCAGTATTCCAAGTTCTGCCATATTGCCAGAATTAGAGTTGGAGATAGGATGGTTACTTGCCCTGATTCTAGGTTACTTTATTTAAATGAAGTTAGGTCACTGTAATGTGGGGTGGTAACATCTGATCAGAGCAGGATACCTTGGAAGAAGGAAGGAAAATAAGTAGGTGGAATGAAGGAAGAGAACTCAGGAACATTTAGGAATTTAGTCTAAAACACATTAAGAATGTGTATATCTGTTTAAAGATTGCCAGTATTTGACCATTTTGACCTTTGGCCACTTTTTACTGCAAATTCATATGGTTCAAACTAATACATATTTTTAAAACAAACATTTGTGTCAGAATAAGTTAGGGTTAATAGCATATTTAAAATTTTTGTTTGTGGATGAATTACCTAATTACAAAATTTTATTAAGTATCTTTGATATACAATTTTATACTCAGGTTTCACATGAGCATTGTGGTTACTACATTCTCCCTATTATCAAGTCCCCACTACATATCCCATCACCTACTGATGGACACTTAGGTTACTTCCATTTCTTGGCTGTTGTAAATAGTGCTATGATAAACATAGGGGTGCATATGTCTTTTTGAATCTTAGAAATTGTTTGCTTTGGGTAAATTCGATATACAAATTTGAGCTGCATATGAAGAAGGGAACTGCTGACTTTTGAGAGTATCTGGAGAGAGTAAAGCACTCAAAGGTGAAGTGGGAATTTTGGAAAGAATGTTGAAACCCACATGTATCTACATACCTGTTTCTAATGCAGCGTGGACTTCAATTTCAATAAATTTTTATTGAATGGATGAATAAGTAAAATTTGCATTCCTGTTATTTTACATTTATAAAACATTTAAAATTATTTCTCTTGCTTTTAATCCAATAGTTCCTGGGTGTCTGAAATGTAGCTCCTGGGTCAAATGTGGAAACCATCATTTGAAGAGTGAGGGATGGAGGTTGTGGAGAGCACACTTGGGATTTTTAGCCGAAGTAGTCTTAAACCCAATTTCAGCCATTATAGGGCTGCACTTGTGTAAAGGATGACTCCTGTTCCTAGGATTAGACCACTTAGTAGAACTTAGTTAATTATGCAGTTTTTATTTGTATAAGTTTACATGCCACCATGAAGCTAAGACATTATTAAGGATTACTAACAAAAAGAAAATAAGCATAAACAAGGCCTCCTTTAATACATTGTAAGACATGGCCCAAACTCAGTAAACCAAGTGTGTAGCCCTGAACACTCTTAATTACCAATGCTTACCACTCACAGTGCACATACGTGTGCACACACACACATGCAAACCCCCACACCTGCGCACACAAGGCTTTCTCTTCCTGGCCTCTGATACTGAAAACTCTTGAATGCTCCCACTTAGGAATGTTTGCTTTAGCATTTGCAAGCAATTTTCAGGGAAATGCCTTCAAATGAACACAAATGATAAATTGATGGGTGGTCACACTTGGTTCTGAGGAATCCTGGGAAACAGTTCCTGCTGGCCTGCACTGAAAACTCACTTCACTAAATCTGATACTTTGGAAAACTTTCAGATTAAACCACAAATGTCTAGGCGCTGTAGCTCTTTAAATAATTGGTTTTGGAATTCAGTTTTTAAAAAAATTTATTAATTCTTGACTTACTTACCAACATGGTAACTACCCACCAAGAACAGTATGTTAGCTTTACATTTGTGCTGGGTTTTGTAGTGTATACCATATACTACATTATTCCTTTAACTCATAATAACCTTATGAAAAAATGTTAGGGATGTTTTCTGTTATTTTCTCAGCACACCCCTTTCCTCAACACTGCTGCCCTCCCTCCACATGTGCACAGCCCTTGATGAGTCTCCCTTCCAGTATTCATCAGGGTTCTTTATTGCAAACAGCAGAGCCTATTGTCAAAAGAAGACACAGCTGCAAAAGCATTTAGTAAAGAAAAACATTTTACTTACAAAGATGGATTACAAGGAAGTTCATGTTTTTAGAAGGACTACTAGCTTGCCAAGTGAAATATACAACAGGTATTTAAAAGATTACCATGTTTACATTGCTATGTTCATTGTGGGAAAAAAGCAGTAATCTTACATGAGTGTTATAACCTCAAAGAGTATGTCATATTTTCAGATATCAGTGCAAAAGTCACTAAAGTTGCAAAACAATAAAGTTGTTTTGATTAGGAGTTGGTAACTTACAGGAAAGACTCAAGATTTCATCTATTTCAGGGACCAGAAGAGGTAGTATGATCCCGGGTCTTTTTAATGTCTTTATTTAGGGGGAGGAGAAGGGTTCAGGGAGCAAGTGTTTGTTTTCTCCTGACTGGGACATAATGTGCACATTTTTGCATAATGCAGCACGGCAAGGTGTTAGTTTTACTTCTACATCAAACTAGTCAGTTTATGATGAAAAAACTTCTTACAGGGTATTAGGTTGCTTTCAGAGTTTATGGGAGAGGCTGGGAACCAATCGTGGATGCCACAGACCTAGGGACACAGTGAAGAAATATGTGCAGTCATACCAGTGGTTCTAGCAGAAATCAGAGCTGTTGTCATGTACTACCAGTGGTCTGAGGGATTAGACCTTGGAACCCTAGGACACAGCTGGCCCAGGAGAACCAAAGGCATCTGTCATTTCCCATACTTACAAGAAAACCTGGTGACTATGCCCAGCCACCACCTCATGCAAGTCATGTCTGCTTTTCTTGGGAATGTCTGCTGGAGAACCTAGATCATAAGGCTGCACTGAAAGGCTGTCTGAAAAGTAGTATTTTTAGCTTTCCAACCTTTATAGATTACTCAGAGGATAACAGATGTTTGAAAGATTATGGAGTGAATATTTAGTGAATCAAACAGTAGTATCTGCTGCTTTCTACTTCATATCTGCCCTTGTATGTCTGCCCTTAGTTAATTATGCAGTTTTTATTTGTGTAAGTTTAATTCTACTAAATGCCACCATGAAGCGAAGACATTGTAAAGGATAACATACTATTCTTGGTGGAGAGTTACCATGTTGGTAAGTAAGTCAAGAAATAATAAATTTAAAAAAAACTGAATTCCAAAGCCAATTATTTAAAGAGCTACAGTGCCTAGACACTTGTGGCTTAATCTGAAAGTTTTCCAAAGTATCAGATTTAGTGAAGGGTTCCTTCTATGACTGCCCCTCGCAGTACTTGGTGTAGCCCCATTCCCACCCTGGGAGACAGGTAGGCACACGATCCAGGCCGTGCTGGTCCCAGGATCCTATTTCTCTGTCCTCAGTGGTTAGGCCAGGGATGGTCATGGGATCCAAGCTTAGAGATGCTGGTAGGAAAGTCCTCCTTTTCCAAGAGGGGTGCTAAGCAGAAATAAAGGAAGCCCAGGAGCTGTCTGCTCAGGGGAGAGTGAGGGCAGAGAGAAAAGCGGAGCTGAACGTGAGAAGAGAAGTGGGAGGGGAAAGCGAGGAAGAGAGTCCATCCTGATGATACTGTGTGAGTCCCCGGAGGTCTTGAGCCTGTATTTTCCAATTCCATGAACCCAATAAACCCCATATCTCCCTTTTTGCTTAAACTTGTGTGAGTTGGGTTCCTGTCATGCACAACAGAAATATCCTGACTGATAAATACAGTGTTTTTGTGACCATTCATAGCCTACATTTGGTTAAACAAGTTTAGTGGGGGTGGGGTGGGGGGGTGACCTGTTCCCTGGCGCCCTCTCGCGGCCGGGCGGGGCCTGATGGGATGAAAGCCCGGGCAAGAAGAGCGGCGGAAACCCAGAGACCGGCTGGTGGCCGGAGAGATGCCCATGAACAAGGAGGAGGACTGTAAGTCTGGAAGTGCAAGAGGTCAGGAGTGGGAGGTCATTCTCAGGGCCAGGCCTGTAAGGGAGGCTGAAAGCCATGGGGCCGTCAAAGGCCCGTGCGTGTGCAGAGGCCGGAGGCCAGAGGAGAGCCACGGCGCCGGGAAATACTGTGGCCACTGTCCTGAATCAGCATGTAGCCTCTGATTCTTTTTCTCTGTTAAACCTATTTTTTAAAAGCAATTACTTACACATAAATAGTTATTGATAGTTAATTCATATAAAAACTTGGTGGCAAGAAAAAAATCTTTGTGTGATAGAAAAGGAATATTGCCGTTGTTAGATGTAGCCTCCCAGGAGATGATGTGCTGAACAGTTTCCAGGTTGTAAGCTAGCTTCCACTTTCGTGAGTGTTTCTGAGAGTTTCTGGGGAGGTCAGCAAGCAAGGCTGTGGGTGACTCTGGGGAAACACAGCCCTTACCATAGTCACTCGTGGGGTGCAGCTGAAGTCTCAGACTGGTAGGTATATGGTTGGGGAAATGAGCTGTTCTGTATTTTCTGCCTCCAATTTCACCACAGGTGGTGTCCAGCTATCAGGATGGTTAAAACAGAACACTTCTGGGGGTTCAAATGCATGCCCTCAGCTGGTCCCAGCCCAGGGCATGGAGGGGAGAGCAGGAACTCTGTCAGCACATGGGCCAGGCATCCGGAGCGGGGCTGACCCTGGCTGGATTCGAGAGCACTGTCAAGTTAAACAGACAATACAAAGGCAGGAGGTACCGCGTAGGGGGCCAAAGGTGGGGAGGAGCAGAGCAGAGATATCCCACACAGCTTCCCAGCCACCTTTCAGTTTACGTAACATGTCAGGTTCATCACCACTAAAGGCCATTGTCCCTGCTGTTCTCTCTGCTCTGGGATGTTTTTCCCTAGCTGCTTCCTGTGGCTGTCTTGTGTTCATTCTTTAAGCTGCATCTCAGATGTCACCTCCTCCCAGACAGCTTACCTAGAGTAGTTCCTCCTCCACTTCTGTCACATTATCCCACTTATTTCCTCTATAGCAGGTATAACCCCAGAAATTATCTCATTTATTTGGTGTTCTATGCCTCTCCATTAGAATGCAGAACCATAGGAACAGAGTCTTGTTTCATGCACTGCTGTGTCCCCACCATCCAGAACAGTGCCTAGTACATAGTTGGTGCTCAGTATTGATGAATTAATTGAATGAAATAGTTGGGGGCAGCTAAACAGAACAGTTAATTAAATAGCCACTATCTTGATTTGCATGAGACTTAGGAGCTTTCTGGAAATAAACATGAATTTGTCCCCAGCCAGGGCTCTGACACACACAGTCCTATCCTATGGCCTGGAATAGGGCTCACAAAAGGCAAATATCTGGAGGGACAGCAAATTTCTTGATGGGAATTCAGCAAGGACAAAGTTATAGTCTGAATTAAATTAGAGTCTGTGAAGTAAGACAGGTAGCATTTTGAACCAGACAACGTAATGTGATGGGGATACCAGTATAAGTTTTAGAGGCTTTGCCTCTTAGACAAAATCAAAATCATTGCTAGAAGCAGCCTGGGGCATGCCCCTGCCTACTGGAGAAAGGCTGAGTGGCCGTCTTGTCATTAGGGAGCTACTGGTGGTATTTGGCTGCCTGTACTGAGACAGATGGCTCCTAAATGTGTGAGGTGAGAGTGGTGCCCTTGAGTTTCTATCAACATTTAGAGAACCACCCCCTACCACACTTGTCTATGTGAAAAGCTCAGTGGTGGGAATGGGGGTGTTGAATAAGGTCTGAAAACAACAGAGTATATTGACTCTACCCAAGTGTTATGGGTTGAATTATGCTCCCCCCAAAAAACACCCCAGGTAGCTAAAATCCCTAATCCCCAGAAGCTTAGAATGTGACCGTATTGGAAATTGGGTCATTACAGATACAGTTGCTTAAGATGAGATCATGCTGGAGTAGGCTGGGTCCTTAGGCCAACATGACTGGTGTCCTTACAAGGAGAGGCCACATGAAGTCAGACCCACAGGGAGAGTACCAGGTGATGAAGGCAGAGGTTGGAGTTACGTAGCTGCAAAGCCAAGGAACCCCTGAAGTTTCTGGCAAACCACTAGAGGCTAGCAAGAGGCAAGGAAGGGCCCCCCTACGAGTTTCAGAGGGAGCATGGCCCTGCCATCACCCTGATTTCAGGCATCTAGCTTTCATAGCTATACATTCTGTTGGTTTAAGCTACCCAGTTTGTGGCACTTTATTATGGTAGCTCGAGTAAACTAATACACTGAGGCAGCCAGCAGATATTAGGTGGAAAACCCTGACTTTTGTGCAAATGAATGTAGTGAGTTCTACAGAAGAGTCAAAGCCTCTTCAGCTGATAGAATGGGTATCAGTGTGGTACAGGCTGGCTGTCATTTGTTCCACCCTCTGGTGTACACATAGCTTTCAGCGCCATTTTGAAAATTAAACTTTTTATTTTGAGATAATTGTGGATTCATGTGCCGTTGTAAGACATACTGTAGAGACCTGATGTGTACCCTTTTACAACCACATCTGCTTTCTTCTTGCTTCTACCTCCTTAGCTCTTGGCAACCACTCATTATTGATCTCCATTTCTATAGTTTAGTCATTGAAGAGCATTATATAATTAGAATTGTACTGTGTGCAGCCTTTTGGGATTGTTTTTTTCACCCAGTGTAATTCCCTGGAGGTTCACCCAAATTTTTGTGTGTCTCCATAGTTTGTTGCTCTTTATTTCAATTCCATTTATAGGCTTTTCTTGGATGAAGGCATGGACAACTCCACAGCTTTTCTGGTTATTCTTTTTTTTTTCTTTCATTTTTCTCTTTGATTCAATTCACTTTAATGATTATAGGAGAATGTCAATATCAATTAGTGTCAATGCATCATTATTAATGCATCAATTTGACCAATTATCTGCCCAAATGGTCATTTAATTGCTGGTTAAATCTTTTTTAAAAAAATTTTTTATTAAGGTATGATTGATATACACTCTTATGAAGGTTTCACATGAAAAAACAATGTGGTTACTACATTTACCCATATTATCAAGTCTCCTCTCTGTTGAGGGGTGTTTGTGCCTGCAGGTGACTCTGTTGGATGAGCCCTGACATGACCACATGTCATTGCTCTCACACCTGGGCTTACACACAATATAAGGGAACACACAGGCATCCGTGGCCCCAATACATTCTGAGAGTGCAGACTGCCCACTGTATTCGAGCAGCTCGTTGGCCCATCTCTTGCCCTTTAGGTTTCTCAGATAGGAGCCTGTCATAATGGACTGTAAGCCCCAGTTACAGGGAACATACATCAAGCTGTTTGCATGGGCTTGTTGAAGCCCCCTTTACTAGGCTTGAGAGGAGAGACCAGCACCCCTTCCACTGTTACCTGGGTGGTGGGACACCACACCTGCCTGTAGCTCTCTGTCTATTCTTTTATACCCTCCATGCAGTGAGGGTTCAGGTCTTATAACCACTTGAACATAACTTTGAAAATTTGCATCTTGACTTGTCACCTTTGGTACATACTACCATATCTTGAGGCCTTGGTAGAATTTTCCAGTTGCAATGACAATATAGTATGTTAATTTAGAAATATTTTTTTCTACTTAGAATTCATGAAGAGAATTTAATCAAATTCTCTGCATACCTCTTTGACATCAGCAACTGCTTTTCCTGGAAGCATTTTAGAGCCACCTCAGCCTTTCAGGGCTTTTCAGGGCCCATCATCACTACTTCCTAGCTGATTGAGTGAGACACAGTGCCTTGTATATAATGTGTATAATGTGGCTGCTGAAATCCCACCCTAAGCCCCAAGTAACCACTTTGGTTTCTTTAGGCAGGAAAAATGAATGATACCATTGCTTTCTTTTTTACTAATTGTATCAGGTGACCTTTGCAGGCAGCTCAAGGTGGCACTGATTTAGGTAATTTCAGGTCATTGTGCCTTCTCCAAACAAAATTCCAAATAAAGTAACTTATTACATGTTCAAAATAAAGTAAATGAGAGAGTGCCTTGTACCAAGAGTGGCTTTGAATTTTCTGAGTGAGAATGTTTGAGGACACTTCTGCCTTGTGTTAGAGGTATGTGATATTTAGCCTCTGGTTTCCTGAGCATCCCTGCGTGGGCTCATTTGCACCTTTAATTACAGCTACTTTCTGTTGGGGGCTTCCTGTGCAATTTCTTAGGATGAGAAACACTTACAAAGGCTGCTAAATGGGAAGCAAATAATAACTCTCTGAAGTCAACCTGAGTGTAAATTTAATTTCCAGGAACACAGAGTTCAAGCGAGACTCAAGCAGAGACAAAATAATCAAATTTCGGTTTCCAAGCCCTCTCATTGATTGATGGGAATAGCACCTTTTGTATTTGTCCTGTTGTTTCTGTGGCCTTCTCCCAGGGCTGCAAATCTTTAGCAGCAATGATTCTACAAATCATCAGAAGCCCTAAAATGAAGCTTTCTGCCTCTGCCATATGAAAGGCAGGATGGGGGACTAGAGAGGTCACTGCCTGCTTCTCTGTGGGATGCTGTTATTAAGATTAGACGGGATTTTTCTCTGAAGAGTGCCAAATCATTTTTCTTGTTAGTGACAAGTCAGGGGTTCTAGCTGGTGAGGGTCACACCAGGTGCCTAGGAAGGGTGGAGCCTAGCCTGGCCCCTGCTGTTGAGTGGTGGGTTGACTGTTGGTAAACCACTTGGCCTCCCTTTGTGATTGTAATTTTAAGGCAGAGATTCTTAAACCTCGTGTGCATAAGGATCCCTTGTTAAAAATGCAGATTCTGAGTTCCATCATCAGAAATTTTGTTTCACTGAGTTTGACCTATGGTCTTAGAGACTGTATTTTTAATGACTGTACTATGTGATGTGCATCGCACTTTAACATTGATCTAAGGGATGCCCACCTGACTTCTTAGTGTCTGTGGAGGTGATAAGTGGCCATCTTGCACACTCCCAGTTTATAGCCCCAGGAGTCAAGGAATGAGGGTAGATGTCAGTAGGATGGAAGGGAGGAGACTGATTATTTAAGGTAAGTGCTCTGGTCATTAGAAGATATTTTTTTCTCCTCGGGGAGTCATAGCATTGTCTTCAGCCAACTTATTCTTGCAAGGAGAGTGGTTGAGATAGAGAGGAAGAATTAAGAATTTAATCTGGGGGTTATTGATACCAGTTCTACATCTTCTAATAGCTGGTGTTGCTTAAGGTTTGAAGGTAATAATGGAAAAAATCAACTCTTATGTAGGAATAGGCAGGACCTCTTGTCAAATTTGACTTAGATAAAGAACTTACATCAAAATTTTTATGAATAAAATAATCTGATTTCCTAATTGTGCCCATGCCAACTATCTCCATCTCAATCTGTATCCTGTAAGTAATAACTAAATTATTTATTCAGAAAGGCAGGAGGGAGTTCCCGGTGGTTGCTTTTTGAGGTATATCCTATAATAAGAGTAGTGGTGGGGTTATGTGACTCCTTCCCTTATCTTTAGGTGCCTGTTCTCTATCTCTCATCCTACTATCTCAGGATGGAGATTCAGCTGGAATACTTGGCTGTCAGAAACATGATAGAACTGTCTGAAGCTACATAAATTGGAAAACACGTAAAGTTACCATTTTACTTGTGCCATGCAGAATTTTTTTAAAACTTCAAAATTTTCATTGAGATTAAAAATAGACAATCTGCACCATCTCATGCAGACTCTTCATATACCACCTGTAGTGTTTGAGGCTTCTTGTGCCTTCAGCCATTTCAGATGTGCTGCTCTCCACCTTCTTCTGGAACTTCTTGAATCCTCTGTAATTAAGGCCTTGAAATTCTACCCACCTGCCCCCAGTCTAGATTTCCCAGTGTCTTTGAGGTGTTTTTAGCCTGAGTGTGTCCTCCAAATATCCTGAATGTATGCAGTGACAGTCCCAAACTGAGAAACTAAGCTTTTATCGAGAGAGCCATAAGCAGTGTCGCTACAAGAACACACAATGTAGGCAAGGGTCATTTTCAGCTTGGCACAGAAGAGAACAGAAAGGGCAAATGAATCATTAGAAGGACTAATGAAGGGCTATTTGGCTTTGGGGGAGAATTGTGACTGATTTAGCTTGTGAATCTTTTGTTAGAATACAAACAACGAGGCAGCATGTGGGCAGCTTTAAGAGTACACTCCACTCTAATTTGGTCTGCTTATTAGGCCTTCTTAGTGTTAACACCAGGTACCTTTAATTTTGGGATCTTTGTGTTCTATCTCAAGTTATAGAATGCAAAAGCTAGTTTAAAACTCAGATGCTCCCTTTTAATCTTAACATGAGTCTAGTGTTGGTGGGTAGTTTGGTGTGTAGGTTGAACTGAGGTCACATAGCCTACTGATTTCCTGTTAACATAAACATGTTGACTCATATTGAATTCAGCATTTACTGAAACTCTCAAGCCTCTATTTCATGTATTCTTGTTACGTTTATTTTTCATCATTGTTTTCTTCAATTTAGGAGCCCAGATTAGCACTTTAATTTTATCATCTTAATTCATGTAAATTTGACTTAACTGTTTTAGTTCTTTCTATCAACCGGTTGATTTTCTGTGGTGGGGGGAAATCCCAATTATGCCGTGTTAACATTATTGCTCTTAGAGATACTAGGTATGTGTCTTTTGTATCTCTGTCTAAATTATCAATTTAAAAATGTGTTGAATGGTCTAGGGAAAGAATGTTGGCGTTCTTATCACTAGAGATCTGTTACTTATAGGTTAATTTTAATTTGGTAGTCAAAATCCTTTTGGAAGAATTGAAAAACCAATAATGAATGTATTGAATAGAACTATCACCCAACTCCTATTTATCTTGTTTACAAAAATATTTTGAAGACATCTTATTAGATAATTTACTGAAAATCAGATGTCTTAAGTCTATTGCATCTGCTAGGCTTCCTGATAGGAGGAAATAAGGAGAATCTGACATTTTTGTGTCCCTTTATCCCCCTCACCCTCCCCTCTTGCCCACCCCAACCCCTTTCTCATGGTAACCACCAATAGAGGGATCAATATTTTTAATATCCCATATTGTTTGCCTAAATATAATTTGAGGGCTGTGAGCCACCTCAAAAGAGGGCATGAGATGGTTATTTTATTAAATGAATCAGGAAATAATGAAACCTTGTATCTGATCTTTCCCACTTACACCCAGCTGCTGCATAGAGCATAGCTGCCCTAGCTTCTTAGGGTGGCAGTGACACATCGCCACAAACTGAGTGGCTTGAAACAACAGACATTTATTGTCTCACAGTTCAGGAGGCCAGAGGTCTAAAATCAAGGTGTGGTCAGGGTTGGCTTCTTGTGGAGGCTCCGTGGGAGAATCTGTTCCCTGCTTCTCCCCAGCTTCTCGTGGCTGCCGTGGTCCTTCATGCTCCTTGGTTTGGAGCCACATCACTCAGCTCTGCCTCTGTCTCCAGCTAGCCTTCTTCCCTGTGTCACTTCTGTCTCTGTGGGTCTTTTCCTCTTCTCATAAGGACACTAGTCATTGGATTTAGGGTCCACGCTAAGCCAGTGTGACCTCATCTTACCTTGATTGCATCTGCAGAGATCCTATTTTTAAATATAAAGTCACATTCACAGCCAGGGGGGGAATAGGGGTTAGGACTTGAAGATATCTTTTTAGGGGGACACAGTTGAATCCATTACAATGGCAAATGCATTAAGTTCAAATAGAAACTCACCGTCTCGCCTTCCTCCCCATATCCTGCCAGCTTCCCCAATCACAACTTTTATCAAGTTGTGTTATTTAGCTCACTGCTGTCCCTTTGCCAACTGTATTTAGTTTAAATTTTCTGCTTTGTTCTACCCTATCAATCCAAGGTGGTTTTCTGCTGCAAAAATTGCTCTCTTTAACCTTGAATCTTCTTGTTCTCTCTTCATGCTGTGACCCCTCCAAGGAAAGCCTTCTCTCTCTTGCTTAGTAAATCTCATTCCTGAGAGCAGGATTGCGCTCTATGCTTTCCTTTTTCCTGCAGCACACAGCCCAGTGCTAGCACATAATATGTGCTCACTAAATATTTTGGCTAACTTTCTGATAAAGTAGAAGGATCTAGACTATAAATTGGAAAGAAAAATAATGGTTTTATGTGCTTGAATTCCAAAGTTCAAGTTGATTGAGATCGGTCCATCTTGATACCTTAAATTGTTCAGGTAGACTGTTTTCTCTTTGATTTAAAACTTCTACCTGGAGTATCAATATTGTATTTTAGTCTCATTCTGGTGCAACAGCCTATTTTAGCTCAAAAGTAGCTTTAGGAGATGCTGGTAGCATATCAGTTGCTGTAAAAGATTTCGTTTTGTATTGTTAATACTGAGTTCAGGATCTAGAAGATAATTACTCATCAGTGGTGTAATATCTGAATGCATAAATAAAACCACCTTTGTAGTGTATCTTCATTATCATCATTGTTACATGGCGAGAAAAAATTAAAAGGTTTTCTAATCTAGTCTTCCTTTTCAAAAAGCAGAAGGCCTGTGGCCAGAGTGCTTCCTCTTTCTTGGGTTCTATGTTACCCAACTGAACTCCACAACTGTAAATTTGAAGAGGCATACGCTGGGGGTGCCACATTTAGTCCATGGCCCCTAATGAGGTCCAGGGAAGCCCGACTCATCCATGGTCTGGGGAACTTCAGTTCTAATCTGATTTTCTTACCATTACCAAGCCCAGAGACATTAAGTGAATGGTGAGTGGATTTATGTTTCTGTTTTTTTGTGAGCAAAAGGGTCAGATTCAGTAGAGGTCCTTTTGTCTGGGTAAAACAGAACACGTGTGTGTGTGTGTGTGTGTGTGTGTGTGTGTGTGTAGTATTGTAGCTAGAATAGTGAGTAAATATTTGCTAAGCAAATTCACTAATGTCAGGTACATAGTAAATTCTGTAAATGTGTCTGAAAATAAAAAAAGTATAATTTGTAGTAAGAAGCAGAGTATATGATGTCATACTGCTCAGCTCAGAAGAGCTCTGTGCTCAGCCTCTCTACAGGCTCTTGGTGGCCTGGGCCTAAGGCTCATCTCCTCAGTCTCCCGTGCACCCTGGTGTCAGATTTTGTCTGCTCAGTTGACTCTCAGTAACTGTAACTTTCTGCCAGTGGGAAATGAAGGGCAGCCCCTCGAGTTTCCATTGCAGTCTCCTGTAGAGACAAGAATGGGACCCAGAGACTGGTGTGAAGTGATACTTTTATAACATAAGTTGAGAAGTACTGCTTTACTTTCTAGACTGGAGCTGCCAAAAACTGAGCTTAAATCTTTCTTGTTTTCATATTCACAGAAGAGAGATGTTGGAAACCTTAAGGTCTGTGGTATGCTGGTAAAGGCTTAACAACCAGCTCTGTCTAGGAAAAATGCCCTGATGGGTTCATGTTTTCATGGTGTAGATACTCCCACTGTGGCCAATCCCACGGAACCAAGGTGGCCTCACTGAGGTGGTGTTGGGAAGAGGTGTGTGCATTGCTCTTCTGCGCTGGGCACAGGCTCCTGCACACCCCTGGAGGTGGAGGGGTGAGGGATGTGCCTCTGACCCAGCTCACGGCAAGTCTATGAGATGCTGAGAGCAGCTCTCTTTGGTGGTGTTGTCACTTACTGTATGGCAAGCACTGCTCTGGGTACTGGGATGTAGGAGTGAACCAAATGGAGTCCTGCTTTCATGGAGCTTACATCTCAGTGAATGGTATTCAGATGATTCCAATTTTAACTTCTTGGGACCCTAGTATTCTCATATTTGAGGACAATTTCAGTAAAGGTTCCACATCACTTTAATTTTTAAATGAGAATAGCATGGGCTTATTCTAGTGTTCCTGGGTGTGAAGCAGGGATTGTGGAGGAGGAGGTAGAATTGCTCTCTGAGTTCTTTCCATCTTGGAGTTGCAGAGACCCTAAACCTTGCAACACCAAGGGTGTCAGCAGTGTGCCAGGAGGAACGGGCATTAAAGAGCAGCGAAGATAAGGAGTTAAAGTCCCCCAACTAATCCAGAGGACGTGACTGTCAATTACAAGCCGTTACCTGCCTCACTAAAAGCTAATGAACTGAAAGCTTACAGAGTGAAATCGTGTCGAAGCATTGCTTCTGGCAAGTGAAATTGTGTCAAAGAATCGAAAAGGTCGACATCCTTAAGAAATGTAAGAAAAGTGTTGGAGAAGCTACTGATGGCAAAGCTCAGAGAGAAGGATGACACACATGCTCCTCCGGAAGAGGCTTCAGGATTCTCTGGGAAGAGTCCCAAATCTTTCCTATTGAAAAATCACTGAACCAGGCTTACAATAGGTGGTATGATTTGAGGGGGTGAGATTTTCCTCTAGGAGGGTAAGTCTTCTGGAAGCTCCAAAGCTGTAGATAAGCAAAAGCAGAAAGAAAGGAGACAGTTAATTTTCAAAAAGATTAACTGTTTGATGCTGTGGAAATCTTGCTCAGGATTGCAGGGCTCTAGAACCTCTCTCTGGTCATACTGTTTCCACCTGTTGAATGGATGGTTCATTCTCACCCAGTATCTAATAATGCACCGTCACTTCAGCAAAGGCAGGTTTTGGACTTTTTACCTCCCTGTGTTTGTCTGGAACATGCATTGCTCCATTCATTCTCAGCCCATCTCGATCTTCCTGAGAAGCAAGGACTTACATATTCATCATGCTAGTGTAGAATTTAATTCATGACAGTGCTATTTTTAGCCAAATGAAGAAAACCCAGGCCCTTTTTTAGTAAGAGAACCCCTCCCAACTGCTTTGGAATGACAAGTGTTTCTCCAGGTACGGATTGGGATTACCTGTATCCCAGTCACCTTCTGGTGCTTCTTTAAATTACCCATTCCTGTGGCACGCTCCAAAACCTACTGAACCAGAGTCTCTGGAGTGGGACTTAGGAATCTGCATTTTAAGTACATTTCTCAGGAGATTCACAGGCACACTAAACTTTGAGAACCGCTACCTCAGACTCATAGAATTCCCTTGGGGTCCAACCTGTGTCCCATTAGAATAACTGCAGCCTACCTGACCCAGCAGGGAGGTCCTGGAAAAGGTTTGGAGATTTATTTTTATTTATTTATTTTTATTTAAGTATAGTTGAGCTACACTATTATATTGGTTTCAGGTATATGACATGGTGATTTGATAACTATATACATTATGAAATACTCCCCACAATAGGTATAGTTACATCTGTCACCATACAAAGATATTGCAATATTATGGAGCCTTGTTTTTCCATTTAAATTAGGATACCCACAGAGTCTGATAGGCCAGTGTAGGGAAAATGGGAGTTACATGGCCAGAATCCTTGCCTGACCCTGTTCTGCTCTCCCACTGCTCTCAACCCCAGGCTTGCACACGTGTTGGCAGTGAGCTATTACTGACTCTACATAAAGAGCTCCACTCAGCGCTCTGGGGGCTGTGTGGCTGTGGGGAGGCCGGGAGGCAGAGACGGGCCTGCTGCATGCAGACTTGCCATGAGGCAGAGGTGATTCTAGTGCTCACCTGCCATAGTAGACTAAAGCTTGGTCTAATACCTTTCACCCCCGGAACGTCTCATTGTTATTCAGTCTCAGTGAATCCAGAGTGAACTTGCCTTGGGGCTGAAACCCTCAGGCCAGACAGCCGGTAAGGACAAAGCTCATTCCCAAGGGTCACCTTTATGTGACACACTGCTGCTACAGGCCCAGGTCAGTTACCCATTACAGTTGAAGGTGAGTGTAATTACTTATTTTGTTTTTATCTGCTAAAATTTAATTCTGCTAACAGTATGTTATGAAACCCAGACATTAGCATGATAGGTGTCCAAAAGGAGATCATTATGAGCAAACACTTCCTGTGCCCTTGACTCATGCACTATCACTTAGTAACATTTAAACAATCCTTCAGCCCCCACACTTAGATGTTTCTGACCATTTGGGCCACTTCCCATTTTTAAGGGAAAAAACAACACATATCTTTAATTTCACCCCATGCTGTCATTTTATAGATGTGAAAATCAAGATGGTGGGGAATGAGGTGGCTAATCTGGGCATGTCTGGGGCTGCAACAGGCCCCCAGGTCTGCACTGCTGGGTCGGTGTCCTTTCCTCCTCTGGGCAGTAGGAGGTGTTCCTGTAAGATTCTCTGCTGAGTCTCACCATTCTCGGCAGAGAAAACCAATATTCCCACTTCTAAAGACACATATTCTTCAGTGTTCCCCTGTGAGAGTGGGGAAATTGTGTTGAATTGTCTATGCAGTCTGAGATTTGGAGAAATCATGACTTCCTCTGTATCATGGAGCACTCACCTTATAGAGGAAAGGGACAGTGCTTGGCTGAAACAGCAGGCCAGGGACTCCCCTCAGTGCTTGCGAGGGCAGGTGTGTAATAATTATCACGTCCTGTGGTAATTTTGCCACAGTTAATTAATGGGAAGCCTTGTCTCTAATTTACGTTGGGGACCTACAGGTGATTCAGTTAATGGGCTGGAGCAGCTGCCTAGGAGACTTTGCTTTTTTTCTTTTTAGTTTTTAAAAAATCTCATTTATTAATGTTTTTGAAAAGGTAAATTGTTTACAGGGTTTAAGAAAAACACTATCAAAAGGTAGTCAGAGAATCCTATTGTATGATTCTCAATCTTTTTTTAAAAAAATTTTTTATTCAGGTATGGTTGATACACACTCTTATGAAGGTTTCACATGAAAAAACAATATGGTTACTACATTTACTCATATTATCAAGTCCCCACCCATACCCCAATGCAGTCTGTGTCCATCGGTGCAGCAAGTTGCCAGAGATCTGCTATGTGCCTTCTCTGTGATACACTGTTCTCCCCATGATCCCCCACACCATGTGTACTAAACATAATACCCCTCAGTCCCCTTCTCCCTCCCCACCCGCCCTCCCACACCCCTCCCCTTTGGTAACCACTAGTTCATTCTTGGAGTCTCTGAATCTGCTGCCATTTTATTCCTTCAGTTTTGCTTCATTGTTATACTCCACAAATGAGGGAAATCATTTGACATTTGTCTTTCTCCACCTGGATTATTTCACTGAGCATAATGTCCTCCAGCTCCTTCCATGTTGTTGCAAATGGTAGGATTTGTTTCTTATGGCATTGTATTCCATTGTATATATGTACCACATCTTCTTTATCCATTTATCTGCAGATGGACACTTAGGTTGCTTCCATTTCTTGTCTATTGTAAAAAGTGCTGCAATGAACATAGGGCTGCATATGTCTTTTTGAATCTGAGAAGTTGTATTCTTTGGTTATATTCCAAGAAGTGGGATTCTGGGGTCAAATGGTATTTCTATTTTTAGTTTTTTGAGGAACCTCCATTTTGCTTTCCACAATGGTTGAACTAGCTTATATTCCCACCAGCAGTGTAGGAGGGTTCCCCTTTCTCCGCATCCTCACCAACATTTGTTGTTCTTGGTCTTTTCGATGCTGGCCATCCTTACTGGTGTGAGGTGATATCTCATTGTGGTTTTAATTTGCATTTCCCTGATGATTAGTGATGTGGAGCATCTTTTCATGTGTCTGTTGGCCATCTGAATTTCTTTGGAGAACCATCTCTTCATATGCTCTGCCCATTTGTTAATCTGGTTATTTGCTTTTTGGGTGTTGAGGTGTGTAAGTTCTTTATATATTTTGGATGTTAACCCCTTGTCAGATATATCATTTACAAACATATTCTCCCATACTGAAGGATGCCTTTTTGTTTTATTGATGATGTCCTTTGCCATACAAAAACTTTTTAGTTTGATGTTGTCCCATGAGTTCATTTTTGCCTTTGTTTCCCTTTCTTGAGGAGACGGTTCAGGAAGAAGTTGCTCATGCTTGTATTCAGGAGATGTTTGCCTATGTTGTCTTCTAAGAGTTTTATGGTTTCATGACTTACATTCAAGTCTCTAATCCATTTCAAGTTTACTTTGGTGTATGGGGTTAAACAATAATCCAGTTTCATTCTCTTGCATGTAGCTGTCCAGTTTTGCCAACACCAGCTGTTGAAGAGGCTGTCATTTCCCCACTGTATGTCCATGGCTCCTTTATCATATATTAATTGACCATATATGGTTGGGTTTATATCAGGGCTCTCTAGTCTGTTCCTTTGGTATGTGGGTCTGTTCTTGTGCCAGTACCAAACTGTCTTGATTACTGTGGCTTTGTAGTAGAGCTTGAAGTTGGGGAGCGAGATCACCTCCCCCCCACTTTATTCTTCCTTCTCAGGATTGCTTTGGCTATTCAAGGTCTTTTGTGGTTCCATATGAATTTTAGGACAATTTTCTCTAGTTTGTTGAAGAATGCTATTGGTATTTTGATAGTAATTGCATTGAATCTATAGATTGCTTTAGGCAGGATGGCCATTTTGACAATGTTAATTCTTCCTATCCATGAGCATGGGATGTGTTTCCATTTATTGGTATCTTCTTTAATTTCTGTCATGAGTGTCTTGTAGTTTTCAGAGTATAGGTCTTTCACTTCCTTGGTTAGGTTTATTCCTAGGTATTTTATTCTTTTTGATGCAATTGTGAATGGAATTGTTTTCCTGATCTCTCTCTCTGATAGTTCATTGTTAGTGTACAGGACTGCCACAGATTTCTATGTATTAATTTTGTATCCTGCAACTTTGCTGAATTCAGATATTAGATGTAGTAGTTTTGGAGTGGATTCTTTAGGGTTTTTTATATACAATATCATGTCATCTGCAAACAGGGACAGTTTAACTTCTTCCTTGCCAATCTGGATTCCTTGTATTTCTTTGTGTTGTCTGATTGCCATGGCTAGGACCTCCAGTACTATGTTGAATAGATGTGGGGAGAGTGGGCATCCTTGTCTTGTTCCCAATCTTAAAGGAAAAGCTTTCAGCTACTTGCTGTTAAGTATAGTGTTGGCTGTGGGTTTGTCATATATGGCCTTTATTATGTTGAGGTACTTTCCCTGTATACCCATTTTCTTGAGAGTTTTTATCATGAATGGATGTTGAATTTTGTCAAATGCTTTTTCAGCATCCATGGAGATGATTATGTGGTTTTTGTCCTCCTTTTTGTTGATGAGGTGGATGATGTTGATGGATTTTCGAATGTTGTACCATCCTTGCATCCCTGGAATAAATACAACTTGATCATGATGGATGATCTTTTTGATATATTTTTGAATTAGGTTTGCTAATATTTTGTTGAGTATTTTTGCATCTATGTTCATCAGGGGTATTGGTCTGTTATTTTCTTTTTTTGTGGTGTCTTTGCCTGGTTTTGGTATTAGAGTGATGCTGGCCTCATAGAATGAGTTTGGAAGTATTCCCTCCTCTTCTATGTTTTGGAAAACTTTAAGGAGAATGGGTATTAGTTCTTCACTAAATGTTTGATAAAATTCAGCAGTGAAGCCATCTGGTCCAGGAGTTTTGTTCTTTGGTAGGTTTTTGATTACCAGTTCAATTTCGTTGCTGGTAATTGGTCTGTTCAGATTTTCTGTTTCTTCCTTGGTCAGCCTTGGAAGGTTGTATTTTTCTAGAAAATTGTCCATTTCTTCTAGGTTATCCAGTTTGTTAGCATATAATTTTTCATAGTATTCTCTAATAATCCTTTGTATTTCTGTGGTGTCTGTAGTGATTTTTCCTTTCTCATTTCTGATTCTCTTTATGTGTGTAGGGGTTTATCTATTTTGTTTATTTTCTCAAAGAACCAGCTCTTGCTTTCATGCTTTCATTGATTCTATTGTTTTATTCTTCTCAATTTTATTTATTTCTGCTCTAATCTTTATTATGTCCCTCCTTCTACTGACTTTGGGTCTCATTTGTTGTTCTTTTTCTAGTTTCATTAATTGTGAGTTTAGACTGCTTATATGGGATTGTTCTTCTTTCCTGAGGGAGGCCTGTATTGCAATATACTTTCCTCTTAGCACAGCCTTGGCTGTGTCCCACAGATTTTGCAGTGTCAAATTATTGTTGTCATTTGTCTCCATATATTGCTTGATCTCTGTTTTTATTTGGTCATTGATCCATTGGTTATTTAGGAGTATGTTGTGAAGCCTAGGAGGCTTTGCTTTTATTTTGCATTCCTTTTTCCCTTTCTTACCTGTTTACACCTGATTTTCTCCAGAGACTCTCCTGCCTTCAAAAAGAGCACAAATATATTGCTTACTGTAGAATCAATAGGAAAAACATGGAACAAACAGAGCAGCACTAGCGGGTTTACTGGGTTCCCTCAGAGGATGCTGATGAGCAAGTGTATCTTTGTGTCTTCTTTTCAAAGGCTTTTTTCATTTTTACTAAAGTCATGTTTTCTAGAGTGTGGTCAGTTCTTTGTGGGTGAGCAAGGTAACATACAAGTCCTTTGTGAAGAGTTGGATAATAAAGAATCAGGAATTTAGAGCTATTTCTTGGAGGAAAGAAACCCTGAAGTTAGTGGACAGTATCAAGTTTGATTCAGTGACTGTTGGCCTGTGGAACTTGACCAAAAACTCAAAATGTCCTTGATTGTGTGGCAGCCACTGCTTGTTCCCTACTCAGGATCCATTCTCTTTTATTTCTTACTTAAGGGACCTGGATTTTGTTTAGGGTAACAATGTGCCCAAATAAAAATACCTTCCAGACTTCCTTTCTGGTAGGGGTGCCCGTGTCACCCAGATCTGACCGGTGAGTAGTAAGTGCAAGTTTACTGGCTGGAGCTCTGGGAATGCTGTTTTATTCCTGGTGAAATGGACATACTGAATGAGGGCATGCCTCTGCTCTCGGTCTTGGCACTTTCCCCTGCCTGCCCAACATGTGAGTTCCATGCCTGGGGACAGAATGCATGACTTGCGACTCTGAGGGCTCAAGCCACATGCTGACAATGGTAGAGTAGGAACTCAGCAGTCTGGGTCCTCGCATTAATGACTTTCGAGCAGCCACTTCAGTCCTTTTCTAGACTTCAGGTTACACGAGTAAAGCAACCTTTCCTTATTTAAATGCTTGTAGTTGGATCTCTGTTACATAAAGCCAAGTATGACTTTGAGGAAACTGCTGGTTAGATGGACCTTATACATGATATTTGTAATTATAGTCCAAGCCAGTGGACAGTTCTATTTATTATATAGAGTTGGAAATTTTAGATATAGATTGCTGTCTCTTCTAGACTTACTCGGTTGGAAGTTAAGGACACCGAGGCTGAGGAACTTGTCAAATGTAATTCTACTTAAGGCAGTGCCTAGCAGTCAGATATTGTCCACACTGTTTGCAGCCTTTTTCTGAGGGAGGATTACATCAAGAGTCAGAACAGTCAGGAGCCAATGCCTTAGTGAGACTCCCCTGTTTTAAGGGGGTGGGCCCTGTAGGATTTGCCTGTGACCCATGACTAAGCTCTGTGGGCATGACTGCTTCCAAGGGATGGACATATCTGGACCTCTTTTATTTTCCCCTCTGGAGCAGAGATGGTGGCCCAGGATGATGTTCAAGCACAGGTCTTATTTGAGGCAGTTCCACTGAGCAGGGTCTCTAATAGATCCATTAAACAGCAAGTAGCCATATTTCTGAACAAAGATTTATCCTAGAAATTCTGTAACCAATACATGTTCTCTTATCACTATGTGTAAAATATATCTTCTGGATCTTACCATTTCTTACATAAGGAAAATAAATACGAATGATGGATTGCTAATTCCATTTTTTATGACAAGAAGGAAAAATACATGGTGAATGTTTCAAGACCTTTGGGCCTGTGAAGAGGAAAATTGCCCAAGGATCACACAGAACCTTATATGTAATATTTAAGTATATGCCATCATGAAATTTCTCTAACTTTTAACAACTACAGACCATGCAGAGGGTGCTTTGTGCAGGAATAGAACAAAATTTGGGGTAGCTTTTTAATAAAAGGTCAAAAGTTCTAATAATAAAAGCCATGCTTCCCAGCAGATAAATAATAATTGTCTATTAAACTGAAAAAAAAGCATTTTTTCATGTCAGTGAGAGGGATTATTTGCAATTTCTAAATAAAATATCTAATATGTAGCCAGACGATGGGTTCCATATCCAGAGGGTTTTTGTTTTCTTCCTTATTTTACTAAAATAGAAAATGCTTCTTCAGAATTAGAGTCTGGCAGGAATGGGATCAAACCTGTGGTGACTCTGTCAGTCTGGGAAGTCGGGCACTTCAGATGGAATGTGTGTCCAGAAATGATGGCGACATTTTCCCCCTGAAGAGCAGAGTCGATGTTTCATCAGATGCCAAGTCTACAAGCACATCTCCTTCAAACTTGCCAGTCAATCTTCTCAAAGAATCTCTGTAACTTATTCTCAATATTCAAAATAAACTTGTTTTGATCCTGATTGAGAGGATCAGGACCATCAAGGTAACTAACTACATTGCTGAAACTATGGAGCTGCTCCTTCCTGGCGTCATCTATGTGGGACAGGGGTGCTTTAGCCTCATTCCTCAGTTCAAAGGTTTGCGTGAGCATCCTAGACAGCCAGCGTACTCCTGGGGGAACCATCAGTCTAAGGCTCTCCGCTCACCTAGCTCTGCAGAGCATGCTGAGAAAACAGCCGTTCAGTGGCTGCGATTTGATTACGTTCACATCTTAAACTCTTTTCTACAATGCTGGATTAAGATTAGGAGGCATATTATTGTGTGTCATCTGGGTGAATAAAGGAGCTGGTGTTTGGACAATAAAAATACAAATCCTTTATTTGTGTAGCACCTTTTTTCTCATTGTAAACACAGCTGGTTATTCTATCCGTGCCAATCCGAATGTACCTTTTCCAACTTTCATAATAGCTTACAAAATAAACATTAATTAAATGAAAAACCTCTTCTATAGATTGGGTTTTTGGTAATAGGCAGAACCAAGAGTTTTTAAGTACTTCTCACTCAAATAAGTCCCTCTTGTGTGCTAATTGGTTTCATCTAACTGTACAACAAAGTCCATGAGTGCACACGTGGTCCTAATTATTTTTCCATGTCTTGTGCCACTGATGTGTTTTGCCCAACAGTGTCCTTAATAGTTTTGCCAGTATTTGTGTAGTTAGATTTTCCCCTGAGCATTTTATTTGCCATTAACCTGGTGGCTGGCTTTATGAGTTTCTTGGAAGTAGAGTACTCTTTGTTTTGTATGAGGAATGTGATTGGAGTAATGTTTCTGTAGTTTTGGTCTATTTTCTGCCTTTAGTGACAAAATGAGCCAATTTCATACCAGAAATTCTACTTGTTTTAGAAAAACTTTGGGAGTTTAATAGGGTAGCTGTGTCATTTTTGAAATTCAGTTTGAGAATGATGTGAAAGCTTTGACAGCTTCAGGCTATTCTTCAGTAAGGGTTTATGACAGAAACACACTCAGAAATGGAATACTTGTCCAGTATCATCTAATTCTTAGATATCCCTTGGCAATTGATTGGACTTCCTCACTTCTCATTATATATTCACCTTTATTTATACTAGAATAAGGTTCAGCATTTATATTTAGAATATTATTGTGAGTTCTAGTATTTTTGTTGCAATTTTCATTACACCTTTTTACCTTAATGAGCACTTTTGAACCATCCATTCATTTGTGTGAACTGGGGATAAAACACAACACATTAGTAATAGCGCAAAATGCAAATTATATTAATGAACAGCAACACACAAAGATGTTAAAATGTGTTAGCAGGGACCAGCTGCACTAAGTACTGCCTTTAAGAGTGTGGTTAGCATGGAACATAACACTATTAAGTTAGTAAGAATATAACAGGATTACTGTGGAAAATCCTGATCAGTTTTCCATTTCAAATTTGTAAGGTATATGGGAATAAAACTATTTTTCCCAAACTGCCAAATCACCACTGGATCCCTTGACCGATTAATTGCCTAGGAGCCCTTTACTCTTAGGTTCTTTAATGACATAGTAGGTTATGTCATGACTTTTGGTAGGAAGTTTGTAAGTTTCTCAGTCATTCCTCATTCCATAACATCAATTGAGTATTAGCTATACACCAATCCACTGTGTTAGATGCTGGAGATACAAAGATGAACAAGATACAGTTCCTGCCCTTAGAGAATCAGCTCATAGTCTATTGGGGAAGACAGAAATATAAATATAATTCATTGTGCTAAGTGCAATGCTGGAGCTATACCAATGAGAGCACACCATGTACCTGGAAGCAAACAGCTCAGAGTGTTGGAGCACAAATGATGAAGCAGAGAGTGGTGAAAGGTGAGGCTGAAGGGGTGGGCAGAAACCAGATCCCACAAGGCTGAACAGGGCTGGTTGGGGAGCTGGGGGTTTATTCTCTGAGCCAGAGTGATTTTAAACAGGGCAGGGCAAGGACAGGCTTATATTTTAGTAAGATCATTCTGATGGCTTTGGGAAGGATGAACTTGAGGGAGACAAGCTTAGGTGCAGGGAGACCAGTTAAGAGGCTGTTGTAGAATTCTAGTGCAGTAGATGGAAACAGGGGTAAGGCTATCAGAGTGAAGCAAACACAATCCCATTGGGAATAGGGCATCTACCTCTAAAGGAGATTTCTCCCATCCCCGAATGTGTTTTGGGGATAGATATCCTGGAGGGCCTGTGGTTACAGACCACTGCAGGGGAGTTCAGACTGAGGGTACATGTGGTGAAGGTAGTTCTGAGAGGATATCCTGTAACAGTTAGGAGGCTGTTGTAAGATTCTAATGAGGGCTCAGACCAGGGTGTGGCAATTGGGGTGAATAGCTGGGTGACAGATTTAAGAAATATAGGGGATGAGATTGTCAGGACTTGATGATTGACCTGATATGGGGGTGCAGGTTGGGTTAAGGGGGACTTGAGAATGATCAGTTCCCTAGATTGTTATGTGTGGTGGTGCCATCAGTAAACAGAGATGGAATTCAGGGGGAGAAGCAGGTGGGATAAAGTAGCATGTATAGGGGATCAGGTTTTAAGTTTACTACAAGTTGACTTTGAGGTGCCTGTGGAATACTCAGTTTGATGTAAGAATCTAAAGCATGGGTGTATAAATGTAGAAGCCAACAGAGTGGATGACCAGACCATGAGGGTGTGGATGAGTTCCCCAAACGAGAGTATGTTGAGAGGGCATTTCAGAAAGCAAGTTAAGAAGAGGAGTCGCGTTAAGGGCGCAGTGAAGAGTGGTGACAGAGGTGGGAGAAAACTGTGGCAGTGAAGTGCCCCAGAAACAAAGGGAGCAGAGATCTTCCAGGAGGAAGTGGTCAATGACATCAGACCCAGCAGAGAAAGTCTACGCAATGTTCACTGGACTGGCAAAAAGGAATGTGTTTTGACCTTGGGAGACAACAGCTTCCACAGAGTGGTGGGGGCCGATTACTACAGTTCTGGAAGTGAGTGGAATGTGAAAAAGTAGAGAATGAGAGAGAGAGAGAGAGAGAGAGAGAGAGTGTTTCTACCTTACGTCACCATGGTGAATTTAAGTTTCTTAGCTGGAGAAGTTCTAATTGATGACAAGGTTGAGGGTGTGAGGACTGGAGCAAGAGAAGGCCAAGCTCACCGGGGTCTGGTCACCCACATGGAACATTGAAATCATCCCAGGTAATAATGTTAAGGCCTGGAGAGGACAGAGGCTATGAGTCAGGTGCTAAAATCTTACAAGCGAATAGAAAGGAGTTACCGGGGGCTTACAGATTGCAGAAACAAGGGGGAAATGGAAGGAGGTTTAGCCAGAGACATGAGTCTTAACGGAGCCAAGGCTTACATGAATATGGAAGAAGAGTGCCGGGGAGGGGAGGACTCTGATGGCCCAGTCCCCAGCCCCGAGGTGGAGTGCAGGGCCGGACAGACAGTTTCCAGTGGGGAAGTAGCACCTGGGTTTTAGTTAAGGCCCAAGGCTTAGTCTGTGTAGTCTGTGAAGTAGGCAGGATGTTGTCAAGCATTGGTCTTAATCCTGGAATAGAAATTCCAGAAGGTGAGAAGCGAGAGAAGGAACTGAGTAGAGGAGAGCAAGGCCATGGGGAGGAAGCCCTGAGCAGTGTGGGGACGGGAGTACGGTTTTGGATATATGACAGGGATGTGAAGTGTGGTGGAACTCACTAGCCTCAAGATTTCAGTAGTTCTTTGGGATAAAGTTGCTTTAGGTGTTCCACAGGCACCTAGAGATCAACTGATGGCCACTGGCCTAGTCTGGTCAGACTCCTGTGACCGTAGTCTTCCAGCATCACAGAATGAGGTTGGGTGCTTTTCCATGAAGCAGTGCCACCTGATCAAGGTTTCAGCACTGGACAGAGTGAAAGACTGGGTTTTTAGTCCTCCCTCTGCCTCTAACCTTCTTTGTGGTCTTAGGCAAATCACTTAACCTTTGAAGACTTTCAATTTTAAAGTAAAGGTGTAAGCTAGATAGTTTCTGAAATGGTAGGTGGATCCCAGTTGCTCTCTAGTTTTCTTCCACTAGATGTGCTTTTGGTACCATTACAGCACTCAATGACCTCTCACTGTAATCCCCACTACGATGGACCACTTTTCAGGTGAAGCCACACACATATACATCAGGCACAGCCTGCTCTCGTTTTATGCTGCCTATGCCATCCAGGAAGGATCTTGTCTTCAGAGCCCAACACACAGGGGTTTCTTGAGTATTCTCACCTGACTTCAAAGGATAACCCTTCAGCTAGCCAACACTTCCTGTTATTCTGGTCATTTACTTTTGGCCTCATTCTCTTCTTTGGTATACTGATGAACATTATTATCCAAAGAGCTTTAAAGTAGTTTAATCACTAAAGGCAAGGAATATTTGTAGTGAAGGAAAATGCATCTGTCTCATTTTTTTTGAACACTCCTATTAGGAAATACTAAATGTGTGGTGGAAGAGCACAGAGTTGGAAACAGGAGGTCTGGGTTTAGTGCACCTGTGACCTAGTTCACAGGTGGATCCAATTTGATAAAGGGCAATGGTATTTAGAAAAGTATTTGCTCACATTTGCTGGAGTATCTGTTTACAGCCTATATTTGGTTAGTGAGTCTGTGTGAACATGACTGTAAATGATATGTGTTCAGGGATGTTTACTCAAACATATCTGTGTGGGTGGGGATAAGGATGAAGATAAACTGATTTTGTTCTTAGCTTTTGTTCGCCATCTTGTTCTTATGTTTCCTGGCAACAGTAATTTTGATAAAAGAGATCTCCTCAAACCTAATGAAACAACAGCTAAAGAGTCAAGAGAGGAAATAAATAGCACTCTGGACCAAGGTGGATTTCCATTAGGTTTTCTCAGAGCTGCTTGACTCAGTAGTTGGGACTTCTAATTGTGTTATCAAGAAAAATAGGATAAAATAAGTTAAACAAATAAGGCAGCCAAACACTGGAACTGGAAAAGATGACTCCATTTGTCAGTTGAAGAAGTACTCATCTTTTCTGCCTGATTCTAAGACCACTTCGAGGGGACGAAAGATACTGTAGACCATTTATTGTTAGAGCATCTACCTGGCCACTGTAAAAATTTCCTACCAGAATATAAGCTAAGAAAAATGCTAGTTTTCATGAGCTACTGGTAGGCCACTTCATAATAACAGAAATGAAAATTAAGGTATAAACAACCATTAACTTAAACAAAAACATGGTTAATATTTTACCTCTAGCACTGAAACTGGAAGGAGACCATTTTGAGAAGTGCAGCCCACGCTGATCTTCTAGACTATGAGAGAGGAGGTACGTGAAATCCAATTTCACTGGGCCTGAATTCCCTGTGTACAAGAGAATGCTAGCAGTGAGATTTCTGTGTGGCATCTGTTACTTGTTTTGTATGGTTAATATAAATTTTGAACACATGTTAATGGGACCACGAAAGGAGTCACAAGTGTATGAAGCTGAAGCATTTATTTTTATTCCACTGCCCATTTAGTTTTCTTCTTCTTTTTCTTATAAGTACTCTTTTTAAAAAGTTAAACTTTAGGAGGAATATAGAATAGATTCAAATAAATGCAAAAAATACTCCCCAGATAAATCAGTTGATGACAGTTTGATGATGAGCATATGTCTATGTGCAAGAAACTTCTCTGAGTTAAGCAAGATGATAAAAAGACTATTTAAAAATTTTATCATACTTTGTAGTTTTTAAAACATTTCATGCTATTTTATTTCACTTTGTTAACAGACTGAGGAGGTAAAAAGGACTGGCATTATAATCCCATTTTGAAGAAATTGAGAGTCAGGATTTGACCAGTCTCATAGAACCAAGCTCATAGATTTGACCAAGCTCTTTGAAATGTAGATTGCGTGAGAACCTGGTTGCTGACTCTATGCTATCTACAAATATATAGCACTGAAAAACTCAATAATTATGACTGAGTCAAATTTGCTTGTGTTTAAGAACATAAGAACATTTCTCCAGAAAGATCTTTAAAAGGTCAGCTCTAAGAGTGATACGAAAATATTTGTCCATCTAGTGTGGATTCTGCAGAGAGAAATATTTCTCTGAAAATCTTAGCAAACAAATTATGATATCTTTGTAGTTAAAGAAACAATAGAGATAGAAATTCGTACTGTCATGGTAATGTAAGATGTTTTCAGAAATGGTTACTTTTACTTTTAGGAGACTCAAAAAGTGAGATAGCATCTCCTATATTTAGGAATTTATTTTTATTTGTTTAAATTTTGGTGTTATTAATGTACAATTACATGAGCAACATAATGGTTATTAAACTCCCCCCATTATCAAGTTCTCACCACATATCCCATTACAGTCACTGTCCAATCAGTGTAGTAAGATGCTACAGAGTCATTACTTGTCTTCTCTGTGTTATATTACTTTCCCCGTGCCTCCCCACCTACACCATATGTGCTAATTGTAATGCCCCCTTTTCCCCCTTATCCCTGCCTTCCCATCCTCCTCAGTCTCTTTTCCTTTGGTAACTGTTAGTCCATTCTTGGGTTCTGTGAGTCTGCTACTGTTTTTGTTCCTTCAGTTTTTTCTTTGTTGTTATACTCCACAGATGAGTGAAATGATTTGGTACTTGTCTTTCACCACCTGGCTTATTTCACTGAGCATAATACCCTCTAGCTCCATCCATGTTGTTGCAAATGGTAGGATTTGTTTTTTTCTTATGGCTGGATAGTATTCCATTGTGTATATGTATCACATCTTTATCCATTCATCTACTGATGGACACTTAGGTTGCTTCCATTTCTTGGCTATTGTAAAGAGTGCTGCGATAAACATAGGGGTGTATATATCTTTTTCAAACTGGGCTCCTGCATTCTTAGGGTAAATTCCTAGGAGTGGAATTATTTAGGAATTTTTAAAACCCTGATTTAGATAGGTAGAAATAAGGCAATGTTCCCAAACCAAAGTGAGTTAAGTCTGCCTGCCACCGACAGATGGCAGTGTTGGTTGGATACTGGCTTCCTTTTCTGTTAGTCTCTGGTAGACTCATGTTTGCGGGGCATGTACCTAATTTTGAGGGGCTTTATGACATTCATTGACCTCATGTAATGTCTATGAAAGTGATAGAAGGAGAATTCCATTACTCCAATTCTAATTAGCTCTTAAGCAAGTAAAGATGATGAAAGGTGAAGAAACGATGAATTCTACAAGTATGTAAGAGATGGCTCATTTGATGTCAGAATGTTTCTGAAGGATGAGCTGCAAATCATGTGACATATGCAATGCCCAGCAAGAATTAAAGAAAAGCAATTGAGGAAACAGAAAAACTCTGGAGTCTGTTAGTCAAGAAGGGGTCAGTCAGTATTAAAACTGGGTGTCAATTAGCCTAATATTAATTTAGGAGATGGTGAGGAGAAGGCTTGGTCTAGTCAAAATGGAAGGTTTCACACACTTTAGGACTGTTCTCCTCAGCAAATCATCCACATGAGGAGTCACTGGTGAGTGCCTCACGTAACTCCTGAGGGGTTGTCAGCTCTTGGGCGTCACTAAGGCGGGGGTTGTTATTTAGCACTACAGATATGTGTTTTGGAAAAAGATAACACTTCTAAGGAAGATCAGTGAAAAGAAGGGGAAGATGACTGGTGTTAAAGCTCTGAAGTATCACCTACTTATTTGGTGGAGACACCTATAGAGACTGAAAACTCAAGTAATTCACTTGGGCTTATGAATAGCCTCTTGGTACCTAACTTTTATATAGTAAATTTTGAGTTATTCAAGTTGTTATGTTTTAGGAAAAGCATGGCTAGTTGATTTCACAGGTTTCATTTCATTGTAACTTTTACCCAGTAATTTTAACATCTGGTCTGGAAAAATCTTTAATCAGAACCATTAACAGGGGGCAAAATTTGAATTTCACCATCTGGCTTTGCACATTTCTGCTTGGTGATAAAAATATGGTTAATGAATAGACTGATCAACGGATAATAAGATGAAAAGAAATGACCTGAATTTCAGTCTTGGGGGTTGGCTGGCTGTTGGTGGTGGAGCAGACGCAGGTGCCAGTAAGAGTCTCAGTACATCTCACTTGGGTGTCTGCTTGAAGGAGCTCTTCCACTGAGTATCCATAAATGAGAAACACCTTGGTGCGTGGTCGTTAGTTTCTCATAGAGTGAAGTGCTGATGTACGAGCCAAGGCTACCCGTGGGATGCACAGACTCGGTAGCTCTGCCTTTGCTGCAGCCAGTTCTGGAGTTTTGAGTCCTATTTTGTCATCTTGGTAGTGACCGTTTCACCTGCACATACCTGGTCCAGAAATCTCTCAGTCATGTTTGATTTCTCTCTCTTCCTCATTCCAAAATCTAATCTGGTACCAAGATCAGTTGTTTCTACTCTGGAAATACTGCCTATATCACCTGCCACTGCCCTAGTCCAGACCTTGCCACCTGAGAGATAATGGAGGAGAAACTTGGGCTCAGGGGTCGAACCTGATTTGGGAACCTGGTACTGCCACCCACTAGTTTTATGACTTTGAGAAGATTAATTTTCTAAGCCTCATCTTTCTCAGCCAGGAAATGAGGTTAATATTAGTATCTGCCTTGTGAGGTTGTCTTGACGATTAAATGAGATAGAACAAGTATAGTGCTTAGTGTTGAATCAGTGTTAGCTGTAAGAACCTGCAACGTATATAATGAATTCTGAAATGGTTTTCATTTCTCTGACATTTTGCTTCTACAAATTGTTTTCTTCAGTTGTCAGAGTTATTTTTGTAAAGTCCTATTCTGATTCTGTTGCTCCTGACGGTGGGACGCACACACAATCAGCACCAGCAACAGTAACAGAATAAAAGCTCTTTCTTGGCATTTCATCACCTATGTGAAGTCCGCGTGTTGCCACCTTTTACTGTTGAGGTGCCTCCTGCCTTGCCATCCTTATGTCCTCTTGTGCCCAGCTATCAGCCTGTGCTCCCCTTCTCATACTCCTCAGCCTCTCTGCATACATCATGCGCTTGCAGCTTCCTCTCTGCCTTTGATTTGTCTTCCAATGCGGGAGAAACATTCTGTCTCTCATCTGTTCATTCTTCAAGGGCCACCCAGTGAGGCTTCAGCCCTTCTCCTCTCTCACACAGTGTCTGCATCTCTATTATGGAACTCATTTCTTCTTGCCTTTAAAGAGTTTACTGAGTTCTTTCATGCCTCTGCCATCATCACATGCTAACCTTGGGAATGTAAGGGACTTGCCTTAGGCATCTTTGTATTCTCCGTAGAGCCTAATTCAGTGGGTTGCATATTTGCAAGTGCTCAGGAAATAAAGGCTGAACTGGATAAAATAATTATAGCATCATTAGCCCTTGTCCATTTAACAGCAGTGTCATTCGCAGAGCTAATTAAGGATTTACTTCTGAGTACCTTTCCATTTTAGCTATTGAGTCACTCAGGAGGGATCAGTACAGAGCATGGTATTGACATTGGATAAATGTAGGTGCTTTGAATTCAAAGTGCTATAGGTTAGATTCCCAGGCAGGCTGACTTTTTTAGTTGTTAGAAAATCGTGTAATAAAAAGGTGTCACTCCACCAGGCATTGGATATCTGAATGGTGGAAAAGGGTTTGTGCAGATACTTTTGAGATGAAGAGTAAGACTTTGAGTTCATTCAGGGAAGCCTGGAGAAGGGTTTTGAAGCGTTTATCCATAGAGCAATGAAGAACCAGAGTAGAGTCTTAGGGAAGGGGCATGGGGTCAAGACTTCAGCGTGGGGTCACCGCCTGTGGTGTATAGGTACTGTTAGAGGCAGTGACTTGCATTGGATGGGGATGGGGGAGGATGTACTGTACTTGTCCCTGCAGAAATACTTTGCAGTGAAGAATGCCCTTACATCTCCACTCTCCATCTTACCCTGTCAGGTAAGAGATGGAAAGATATTAAGAAATAACGGTTTATTAGTCCCTACTTTCTCTTTAGAGAACCTCCCTACTCTTAGGTATCACGCCAGGTGGGAACCTCAAAAGAAACATCTCAAATTATTTTTTGACTACTTCATTAGGCCCCTAATGAAGCATTCTTCATTTGTGTGGGCCCATTGGCTTGTTGAGTATCCTATGCGAGTTATGGACCAATTCCTTAGTTAAATACACTTGTGTATGGGCAAGCTAAAATTTTCATATAACTTCAGATAGTTCGTTGACCCTTCCAAAGTCTATCCATGTAACTCCCTGTTCAAATTCTGTATTTGCTAGCTGCATTAGTTTTTTATGACTGCATAACAAACGACCACAAGCTTAGTGGCTTAAAACAGCATACATTTTTTATCTCACAGGTTTTGTGGCTTAGGAGTCTGGGCACAGGTTAGCCAGGTCCTCTTTTAAGGGTCTCTATAGGCTGAAATCAAAATGTCAGTGGTGGCTGCAATCTCATCTGAGGCTCAGGGTCTTCTTCCAAACACATTCAGGTTGTTGGCAGAATTAATTTTCTTGCATTTCTAGGACAGGGGTTCCCTTTCTCTTGCTGGCTCTCACCTGAGAGTCACTTAGCTCCAAGAGGTCACCATCAGGTTGTAATGACATAGCTCTCTCATGGCCTCACTTTTTGCTTGCTTGCAGTGATAGCAAGAAGGTGTTGTGAGCCAAAGAAGGCACCAACCTGCAGAGGCTAGAAGCACAGGGAAACTGATTCTCCCCTAGAGCTTCTGGAGGTACCAGCCCTGCTAACCCCTTAACTTGAGTCCAGTGAAACTGACTTGGGACTTCTGGCATCCAGAACTGTGAGAGAATAAATTTGGGTTGTTTTAAGCCATTAAATGTGTGGTAATATGTCACAGCAGTCCTAAGTAATGAATATGCCACCTAATAACCTCACAAACTTCTAGATGCATTAGAACATCATCACCTTCATGTATTTGTTAATTAGACGCCTAGGATGTCTATTTTTTTTTTTAACAATGCACTGTGACTATTTGGATACAAAGCTGGGAAAGGTGATGGGGATTATCTCTACAAACCCAATGTGATTGGGGCGAAGGATTAATATTGCACTGTTGCAGGGAGGCAGTGGACATTTGAACAAGAATTATCATGATAATCAAAAGAAATAAAAGATGGAAGGTACTAAAAAGAGAAAACATATGGAGGGAATGGAGGGGAGGAAAGACAAGAAGAGAGAGAGAGACTGGGAAGTACATTCTGGCCTTGTGGACTTGCTCTGCAAATAGCTTGTGACAGCTGGCTTCTGTTTGGGACGATTGATGGCTCCAGACCGGACCTCTGGGAGCCAGGAGGCCTGCCAGAGGTTGACGTCATGACAGCTGTTCCTTCTGCATGGCTCGGCAGGGATGTCACTTGGGCAGTGTGCTGCAGCCTCTCGTGGCTCAAATTGCTGAGTGTCTGGAACTCCCAATCCAAGAATCTCCATTTTTATTTTAAATGGTTTTAATGGAGGAAAAGGTATTGAGTATTTTAAATTTCCCCAAAGTTTAGTATTTTTCAAAACACCCATGATAGAGTCCTATTTAAAGGAACATTATGGGCCCTAAAACTGCAAAACAAAAAGCTCACTGAAGGGCTCTTTACTATTTTTTTAACCTGCCCAAATGAACAGCTGTGTGAGGCGAAGGGCAGAGCTGCTGTGGGAACAGATGTAGAGCGGGCGCAGGCATGTGCTATTGGGGCCTTGGGCACCTCAGCAAGCCTTCTCTAGGCCTCAGGTTCTGATCGGGGGAATCCTTACCTTGGGAGCAAGCCCACTCCCATTTCGGGTGCCGTCAGACCCTCTTACGAAGCTGACCCTGCCACTTTGCTGAAGTCAGGGCCCTCAAGCACAGGGCCAGTGTCTGAAGAGGGAGACACTCTGGCCTGGCCCCTCTCTCTCGTGTTTAACTCTGGGTACAAACAGTGTCCAGGCAGCCCCTGCATTTGATGGGCCGTACAGACAACTGTCAAGCTGATTGGTCACTGATTTTGGTCTAGTCCCACATTTAATTGTAGCCTATAGGTTAACAGGCTTATATTAGCACTAAGGATATATGTCCTAAATAAAGCCTCTATCTTGAGTGTCCATAAAAGTCAGATAAAAATTACATCAAGCCTTTTGGAAAAGAAGTTTTTAAAATTGTGTGCATAAAGCATTGCTCTGTCTTAAGTGGCCTCCTTGACTACCCTACGTAAGATACTTCCTTACTCAGTTCTTATTTTGCTGTTACAAAAATATCACAGACTGGGTGGCTTAAACAACAAATACTTATTTCTCACAGGCCTAGAGGCTGAGAAACACAGAATCAAAGGGCCTGCAGATTCTCTTCCTGCTGAGGGCCCTGCTGTGTGCTCACACAGCCTCTCCTTAGCGTGTGCATGTGGAGAGAGGGAGTTCTCTCCCTCTTCTTATGAGGGCACCAATCCCAACGAGGGTTTGACCCTCACGATCTGATCTAAGCCTAATTACTTCCCAAGGGCCCCACTTTGTGTACCATCAGACCACGGGTGAGGACCTTAAGGTAGAAATTTTGGCAGGGGAGCAAACACCAGTCTGCAGCGCTTAGCAACATGCCAGTTCTGGGGAAGGAGTGCCCCAACTGTTGATTCCTATTTTACATCTCATTTGTGTGTCCTACTACAGTCCTCTGACCCCACCTTCCCCCTGCTTTCATTTGGATGTCCCCCCAACCCCCACAGTGCCTACTGGGGCCTGTTTGTTCTTACCCTGGTTTATGGATTGTTTTTACTGAGGGAAAACCCTTCTACAGCCTGTGTTCTGATTGCCTCACTGATCACCGACTCCAAACCAACAGCCAAATTTGTCAAAAAAGTGGTAAAGACTCTGAGAGCCTGAATAAATCACCTGGTGGTGGCTGGCTGTTCATGATCCTAGACTTGTTTTCTGTGGTATCTTCCCTCTCCATCTTTCTCCTTGACCAGCATAAATCTCAATTCATCCACTTCCAGGACCTTCTCACTTAGCAGTCTCCAGTTGACGGTGGAAGGTCCTCATCACCCAGCCCTCTTCACTAGTGAGATGTCGTACATTGACTCAGAGGGTGGTGTCATGAATCCAGTTAACATCAAGATTGGAAGAGACTTCAAAGCTCATATAAAACCTTGACGCCCAGGCACCAAATTGCCTTGTCCCTGAGCTACTTGGGCGAAGAGGCTGCAGTTCTCATCACGGCCCGGGGGGCGGTGGTCAGCACTGTCCTGGCTCCTCCCTCCGCCTTAGCCCCGCTCCTCTCCTGCTCCCCTGTCTGAATCTTTTCCCTCCATCAGCTGGACCTCATGAACACATCTAGGATCTGTTCCCTCCCCACCGCCTTGGTCATCCCTCATGAAGGGATGCTAACTATTTCTGTGCCCCCTGTCTTGCTCTCCTCCAAATCCACGTCTGATTATTTCTCCCAGCTGCTCAAAGTCCTTCAGCGTCCTTTCCTCAGCTCCAGGGCCAAGTTCAAACGCCTTCGCTAAGGGGTCTTTTGCATCTGGATTAGCCCTCGCCTCCCCTCTGACCAGCCCTTTCCTGACCTGTGTGTCTGGGCACATGCTGCCACCTCTCCCCATCCTTCCCTGCCTCATCTCATCCTCAAAATTCAGAACCTGAACCCCAGCGTGAGTCTGATGCCCCTAGACCACACACAGCATGCTGGTGGTAGGTTCTCCTGTCTTTAGCCCCACTGGACCTCCAGCCCCGTATCTCATGGGACTGATTGGGATCAGCTGGCACAAGCACCTTCAATCTTTTGCTATTACAAATAATGTTGTAATGAATAACTGTTTTGTATTAGTGGAACTGAATCCAGAAGTGGATGGAGTCTTAAGAGCCCGGGATTGCTGGGTGAAAGGGTAAAGCATATGTAATTTTGTTAGATGTTGTCAGTGCATATGCAAATTTGTTAGATATTCCTTCCATGGGGTTTAAAGCATTTTGCATTCCCACCAGCAATGTACAAAATTGTCTCTTTCTCCATTGCCTTGCCAGCACAATGTGTTGTCAGTATGATAGATGAGAAATGGCATCTGAATGTAGTTTTAACTTCTTATTGTGAGATCAGGCATTTTCTCCATATTTAAAGAGCTATTTGCCTTTCTTTTTCTTCAAACTGGCTGCTTTTCTTGAGGGGGAGTACTTCCTTCTGTTTGGTTTTGGTCTTTTTCCTTATCAGCTTCTAAGAGCTCTATAAACATTAGGGGCATTAGTCTTTTTTATAAATTGCATGTATTTTCTTCCAATTTATGATTTGTCTTTTCACTTTACTTATGGTTTCCTTTTTGTCATATCAATGTTTCTTTTTAAGAAAATTTAAGAGTCAGATTTATCAATCTTATCTTCATTTGCTTCTGGAGTTTGAGTCTTAGTTAGAAAAGTGTTCCCACTCCTGGGTTATAAAAGAACTTACTATCTTTTCTTCTAGTACTGTATGTTTTCATTTCTTACATTTAAATCTCATTCATTTAGAATTATTCTAGTGTATGGTGTGAGGTGTGGAACTGAAATGATCTTTTCCAAATGTCATCTCGTTGACCCAGCCCTATTATTAAAAACTCTTTTTTGCCTAGTGCGTTGTGATACCATCATTTATCATATTCTAAATCTCCAAATGTACTTGGCCAATTTTTTTCTTTAGTTTCTGTTCCATTAGCTTCCCCCTGCCCACCATCTATCCATGCTCAATACCACTGCTTTAATCAAAGAAGCTTCATGGGTTGTTTTATTAGCAGTAGGACTACTTCTTCCACACTGTTCTTCTTTTCAGGGTTTTTCTGATTATTCTGCATTGGTCTTTTTTTGTACAAAATAAACTGAATTTATCCAATTCCAGAATAAAATAAAATTGCTGGCTTTTTTATTGGATTCACTTAGATTTATATAATAACTTGAGAGAGGTTTTGGTTTACGTTTTCATGGGTCTTTCAAAATTTAAATAATGGCAGCATTTTCAATGATTAAAAATGAATTTTGGCAGCTGAAACTTAATTCATATCCTTTCAAGAGCAGCCATAGATAGCAGAAATCTTATTTGAAAATATAACAGAACTTACCAGTTTTTGTTTGATAATTGCCAACTGGTTTCAGTGCCTTCATTTGTACTGCATCCACAGAAACAAATGTGAATAGTTTTGCCACAAGAGCTGCTGCATCAACTTGAGGACCAGATGGGTTTTTTATAGAATTGTTGCAGATGTGTGACTTGCAACTAATTATAGTGGTCTGTTGACTTTTGGGAAGGATTCTTAGAACCTGTATGATTTTTACCTCTGTGGTTTTTATTTATGTGAATCAGCTCACATGTCAGCAAACTTATCAATGAGCCTGTTTTTCCTACGAGGGAGAACATCATCAGTTATTCCATCAGGTGAGATAACATGTTCATAAGTTCTTACTTTTATTCCCATAGGAAAAGCTTTCTACATTTTAACAAAATGATGAGTAAAGATGAAATTTGTGCTAGTGAAAATTTATTTTCAAACAACATAGAACAAAAAAAACCCAACTAACTAACAAAAAAACCCAATATGGGAATATGGAAATAAGCTTAATTTCAGATTGTGTGTGTATGTGCTTGAAGGAGGGTTAGCTGCTCTGTTTCTAAGAGCAGGAGAAGGTTACCCAAAAAGCTAGGAAAGTGCTGAACACAGACGACAGGGACAGTCCAGATGCTGAGAGTCAGACCAGCAGAGGTGAACTCTCACTACAAAGGGAGAGGTCAGGCCACAAATGGGGACTAAGCCAACAGGATCAGCAGCCCGTCAGAGAGCCTGTCTTACTGTGTCTGTTCCAGCAGCTATAGCAGAATAATAGACTGGGTGGTTTATAAACAACAGCAATTTATTCCTCTCAGTTCTGGAGGCTGGGAGTCCAAAATGAAGGCAGCTGCATATTTGGTGTCTGGTAATGGGCTCACTTCCTGGTTTATACCCAGCCAGCTTCTTGTGGTTCCTTCGCATGAGTGTCTTTTCTAAGGGCACTGATCCCACTCATGAGGGTTCCACCCTCGTGACCTAACCACCCCCTAAAGGCCCTACCTCCAAACACCATCACACTGGGGATTAGGTTTCAACACTTGAATCTGGGGGACACAAACATTCAGTCTGTAGTACAGCCACTGGAATGACAAGTTCCTACAGGATCCCCAAGGGAGAAAAGAGTCCTAAACAGTTACCTGGAACTGAGGGAGAATGCCCTACGGCCCCACCTATGCTTGAGTAGTCACTTGTTAAAAGGCACAGGGTTTGGGCTGATAGTTCAACACTGAATTTAAAGATCTGGACCAGTCATCCTGTCGAGGTGTGATATGCAGTTACCACTTCCTTTGTGAGAGATATCGTTAACATTTTTATGAAAAATTTCTGAATTGAAATATTAGAAGCTCTCCAGATGACAGCTAACTGATGTTTCTTTGACGTGAACTGATGTTAGATTTCCTGCTGGGTGCACCATTTATCTCACTCATAAAGGGTGCAGAATGTTAAATGAGGATTGTCACAATCTTAAAAAAAAAAGAGATTTCTTTTGCAAAGCCTTCGTCATGTTGACACTTAAATATAGTTTCATAATTATTCAAACACTTCATACTATAGGTAAAGGAACTTTATATTGTATGTTACTGAAAATATTTACTGCTGTGGCTACATTATGTCACTGTTGACTAACTTTGCTAGCTATCATGATTGTGTGGATTTTTTCCTTAGATATGGAGAGTGTTTGGAGAATTTCCATCTCGAGTTTATCAACTTCATTCAGTCAGAGTTTAGTAGAAACACTGGATTTCTTGGGACATTCAGGGGTTTATTGAGTCCATGATGAGCAGAATGCTCCCAATCAGAACTACCTCAGAACCTCCCTTAGGAGAGTTTCTTTTCTTCAAGTTAATTGGTGCTAATTCCTTTAGTGGGTCTGCCTGGTTCCTGCTTTCCAAATGGAGCCAGTTTCTGGATGTTACAAAGTATCTAGCACCATAAAGTTTAAGAATAGAATTTATGTTTCACTTTTAGCTGGGGCTTCAGCATTGGGAAAATTGTTGAAAACAGAATCTAGTACTTACAGACAAGCAGAGTCCACCAGACACACCAGAACATAGAGGAGCATCTTCCTAAAATCCCTGTGGGCAAGCTGGTCTAGGTCAGCTTCCTCTGATCCATACACTGGGTTCCCTCAGGTCTCTTTCTTACTTATTGCCCGGATTTAGCCAACTATAGGCAGTGTAATCAACGACTGGAGAATAATGGCAAATTAAGTCATTTTCTAACAGACATTCCAAAATTACAGAATATAAAATGGGTGGAATCTGGAGGAAAAGAACACCAGATTGGGAAGATTTGCCTTTGACCTTGTGTATGATTCAGACAGGCCATTTAACTCTCCCATGCCTCAAAATTTCTCCCTTAGAGTTTGGAGCAGTCACTCTCACTTCTGCTGTTTGCTGGAGACGTGGAGAATGCATAAAGGGAAGTACCCAGGGAAGGGAAGGAAAATGTGCTTGGTTTTCCAAGTCTCGGTAATGCTGGAGAAGCTGTTTCTTGATGAAGGACAACCTTCCACTCATCGGCCTGAATCCCTGCCTTTGCCAGGACTTGAAGATTATTTTAAAATCCTCTGTCTACATCCTTTGCACTGCCCATCCTCTCACCACTATGGGAAGCATGTATTCACTCTGTTGTTCATTCATTCATACCAATTGTTGAGCGGGTATTTTCAAACTCCAGTGTTGTTTTCAGTGGAGTATCACTCACCTTGAAGTCTAAGAGCCAAGGAATTAATAAATGTGGCCTGTGTGGCCAGTTTTAGTCATTTCTATATTTAGTAGAAATCTCAACGGCATTTTTTGGATTTAAAGCTTTTAAAAAAATATTGTGGTTAAAAACCACATAACATAAAATTTTAAATTTGCCACCTTCATCATTTCTAAATGTACAGTACAGTAGTGTTAGCTATATGCATGTTGTAGTGCAACAGATCTCTAGAACTTTATCATCTTGCAAAGCTAAAATTGTATACCTGCTGGAAAACAACTACCCTCCCCACTCTCTCCAACCCCTAGCAATCACCATCCTACTTTCTATTTCTAAAAATTTGACTGCCTTAGATATCCTATGTAAGTGAAATCATGTAGTAGTTGTTTTTTTGCTACTGGCTTAGTCACTTAGCCTAATGTCTTCAAGGTTCATCCATATTGTAGCAAATGATAGGTTTTCCTTCCTTTTTAAGGCTGAATGCTACTCCATTGTGTATACGTACTGCATTTTGTTTATCCATTCGTCTGTTGATTTGACACCTGGGTTGCTTCCACTTCTTGGCTGTTGTGAATAGTGCTATGAATATGGGTGTCTAAATATCTCTTTGAGTCCCAGTTTTGAATCTTTAAGACATATACCCAGAAGTGGAATTGGTGGGTCATACGAATTGTATTTTTTAATTTTTACTTTTTGAGGAACCACCATACTGCTCTCTGTAGTGGCTGTAACATTTTACATTCCCTTCAACAGTGCCTAAGGGTTCCAATTTTCCACATTCTTGCCAACACTTGTTTGTTTTCTACATTAGAAAAAAATATTAGTTATACTAATGGGTTTGAGGGTAACATTCATTCTTGAGTACCTACTATGTGCCAAGTGTTGTAGTAGATACTGTGGATACAGTGATAAATATGACAGATGAGCTCTCAGCCTAATGGGCTTATTTATATATTTATTTTTATTTTTCCCCAGCTTTATTGAGATATAGTTGATATATAACATTTTATAAGTTTAAAGTATACAACGTGTTGATTTGATACAATTATATATTACAAAATTATCACCATTTTACTATTAGCTAACCCTTCCATCCCATTGCATAGGTACCGTTTCTTTTTTTGTGATAAGAACATTTAAGACTTTTTTCACTTAAGTATATGATACTATCATTGTATTCGCATGCTGTTTTCTATACCAGCTGAATGAATTTGCAGTTCCATCAACAGGGCACTAGGATTTCCTTTTCTCCACACCCTAGCCAACAATTGTTACTTCTTGTCTTTTTGATGATGGCCCCTAATGGGCTTATTTAAATATGTGCCCCAAGTTGTTTTTCCATTAGTAATGATAACTTTGAGCTAATTGTACATGCACACTTTTTTATTTGATACTTCAAAAAAAATCTAATACAGTGTATACTTGTAGCATAGCTGGTTAGAGTTAAGAATATGATCTCTGGACAAGAGCAAAAAGCTAACAGGTCCATCTGGGATTTCCCCATGACCTTGCTTGCATTAATTAGCATCCATATTTCTAAATAAACCATGGGTCAGACAGGGAGTTTCAAGGTAAATCAGAGAATATGTTTCATTTTTAACTGCCTGAGTTGACAACTGACTAGTTGACTTTGCAAATGAGTTACCCAGGAATTAACAGACTGTTTTTCAGCTTATCTTGCAAACTCTCAGGATTTTTTTTTTGACTGCTGCTTTCAAACAGAGTGCCAGACTTGACTTTTTGAAACATTGGCTAAGATTCTTGTCCCAGATGGCAAATAGATGTCTGTGCTTTTACCAATTCCCATTGATTGGTAGCAGCTGCCTGGAATGCAGCGTTGAGAAGGAATCTGAGGTCTTGCACTGGGCAGAGGGAAAGAGGGCAGTGACAGATCTTCAGTGTTTGCCATGGGTGAGATGGGGAGTGGTGTGCGCATTATATGCACTCAAGGGACATTTGGAAACTGTTCTCAAGTAAGAAACTACTGTCTTCATAGTTCTTTTCTCCGTTTCTCATAATATAGTTGTGCAACCTTGTGATTCTTTTTTCTTTTATGGGCCAGGAGGAAATACTAGACCAGAAGAATAAAAACAGCATGAAATAAAGAAATAAGTAGGTCCGTCCTTCAGGATATTTTGATAGATTATTGTTGCTTGGTGAGCTGAATCTGTTTACATGGCCTTCTGATACCTCTGGGCCACAATACCAAAAGGAGACTGCATCAGGGCAGAAACAACCAAAGGAGCAATTACAAAAAAAAGTCTAACAAAGAGACAAAGCTTGAAATCCTTTTTTGGCTGTGGACTTCAGTCACTGTGACATTTTAGAAACAAATCTTGTCTGAGACAAAAGAGATGACTGAAAGTGGCACCAAATCCTTCATGTGCTAAAATATATGTTCAAAAGAAAAAGTGCTTCTCCAAGTCTGTGTTCTGAGAAAACCATTTTGGTGTGTGACCTTGTAGTTGCTATGACAACCGTGGCTGCAGTCCATTGACTGGTGCTCCCAAGGGAAATGGGAGTTGATGTTTATGGATGCAAATCAAGTGTTGTCTTAGAGAAAAAAACTGAACCTGGGATGTGTTCACGTAGGTGCCAGCTACTTACCTCATGCCTTGGAGGAGTAAGTCCTCTAAGCCCCATGATCATCTGCCTTGTGGTGCAGAACCTCCAGTTATCTTCAGATGAAGACTCAGCATCTGTGTCTGATGTCAGAAAGGAACACCCGAACAAGGACATCAGTTTGAGTGGGCAAAATATTTTCTTAAGTAGACAGTTACTCTGAAGTAGTTTGTTTACAACTTCAGGTAAGAAACCCTGTTTTGCTCTGATATTCAGATTCTTGAAAAAAATGATAGGAAACAAGGGTTTCTGACTCAGCCAGTGCTTGCTCGTTCCTGGTCTTTTCAGGCTTAAGTTTTCTTCATTGATTTTATTCAAAGCACTGTAACTTCTGTTGAATGTTGGAAGCTCTTCATGTATAGGGGCAATTATTTACATCCAGATCTTGAAAGTTTTTCAAGAAGAGGATAAACTAGCTGAACAATGATCTCAAATCTCAAATGTTTATGTAGAAAAGAATCTTCCTCATCTCAGTAAATGTCATCATTATCTATTCAGTTGTTCCAGTAAGAAACTGAGGAGTCATGTTTTGACTTTTTCTTTCACTCTCCATAGATAACCCATCAGCAAATACTGCTGATTATACCTCCGTAATGTATCCTAAATCTACCTGCTTCTCTCTTTTTCATCTTCCACTAGGTTAGTTTTAGCACCATCATCTCTGGCCTGGATGACTTTATGATCTTCTAATGGGTCTCCCTCTCTGTTACTGCTTTTTAACATTCACTTTCCCCACAGCAACAGCAATGCTTTTAATTAAGCTTTTTATTTTGAGATAATTATAGATTGACATGCAGTTGTAAGAAATAATGCAGAGATCCCAGATACCCAGTTTCCCCAATGGTAATATCTCACATGATCATAGCACAATATCACAACTAGGATATTGATATTGAGACATCACCACAAGGATCTTTAATAGCCACATATACTTTCCTTCCACCACCACCTTCACCTTAACCCCTAACAATCACTAATCTGTTCTCCATTTCTGTGATTTTGTCTTTGAAGGATGTTATGTAAGTGGTACCACACACTATGTATATCTAGAACTTCTGGCATTATTTTGAAAGTGATAGCTGACATACTTGAATTGCTCCTAATCTTAAGGGAAAAGCTTTCAGTCTTTCACCACTAAGTACAATGTTAGCTGTAGATTTTTGATTTAAAGTGACCTTTTTCGAGTTGCAGAAGTTCCCACTATTCCTATTTTTCTGAGTGTTTTTATCATGAATGAGTGTTGAAATTAGTCACTTTCCTTTTCTTCACTGATTGACATAATTATCTTTCTTCATCATGTTAACATTTAGATTACACTACTTTCAAATGTTGAACCAGATTTCTGAATGGTGTATAATGATTTATATATACTGCTGAATTCTATTTGCTGAAATTTGTTAAGGATTTTTGTGTTTGTATTCATGAGGAGTATTGTTCTGTATTTTTCATCTTTAATTCTTGCTCCTTTTTTGTGCTTGCTTTGGTTTTGGTATCAGGATAATAATAGCTTCATAAAACGATTTTTCAGATTTGTCCCTTTCTCTTCTATTTTTTGGAAAAGATTGTGTAGCATTGGTGTTAATTCTTTAAATGTTTGGTAGAATTCTCCAGTGACACTGTCTGGGAATGGAGGTTTCTTTTGGGGGGTTTTTGAAGTACAAAGAAAATTTCTTTAATAATTACATGGCTGTTCAGATGATCTGTTTTATATTGTATGAGCTCTTGCAGTTTGTGTTTCTCAAGCAGTTGGTCATTTCATCTAAATTGTCAAATTTATATGTACAGAGTTATTTCTTTATTATGCTTTTGGTGTCTGTAGGCTCTGTATTGATACTCTTTCATTCCTGATATTGGTAACCGTCTTCTCTCTTTTTTTGTTAGTCTTACTGGAGGTTTGTCAACTTTATTGATGTTTTCAAAGAACTGGCTATTTCATACATTTTCTGTATTTTTCTGTTTTAAATTTCATTGATTCTATTCTTAAAGATCTTTACTATTTCCCTTTTTCTTCTTGCTTTGGGTTTGTTTTGCTCTTCTTCTTTAAAGCTCTTGAATTGGGAGCTTAGATCATTGATCTGAGACTTTCCCTCTTTTCTAATGTAAGCACTTATTGCTATAAATTTCTTCTGCAGCACTGCTTTAGTTGCGTCCCACAACATTTGATATGTTGTATTTTCATTTTCATTTAATTCAATATATCCTTTGTTTTACCTTGAGACTCCCTCTTTGATCCCTGGATTATTTACAAATGTATTGTGTAGTTTTCACATGTTTGGAGATTTCCCTTTTATTGTTCTTTTACTGGTTTCTAGTTTGATTCCATTGTTGTCAGAGAATACACTTTGTATGATTTCAATTTTGAAATATTTGTTGGAGGTTTTTTTATAGTTATGGGCATGGTTTATCTTGATAGATGTCCCATGAGCACTTGAAAGAATGTGTATTCTGCTATTACTGGATTGAGTGCTCTATAAATGTCTATTGGATCCTATTGGTTAATTCTTCTGTATCCCTGCAGATTTTCTAATTATTTTATGAGCCACTGAAAGAGAGGTGTTGAAGTCATCAACCATTACTGGGCCTGTCTATTTCTGCTTTCAGTTCTGTAGGTTCTTGATTCATGTATTTTGTTCTTTGATGCATGTACATTTAGTATTACTAGGTCTTCTTGTTGGGTTTACCCTTTTATCATTAAGTAAAGTTCCTCTCTGTCTCTGGTAATTTTTGTTGTTCTGAAGTCTACTTTATCTGATATTAATATAGCTCCTGTTCTCTTTGATTATATTTGTATAATCCTTTTTCATTCTTTTGCTTTCAATCACATATATCACTATATTTGGAATTAGTTTCTTGGAAATAGTATAAACTTGGGTCATATTTTTTTTAATCCACTCTGCCAATCTCTGTTTTTAAATTGGTGTATTTTGGCCATTTGCATTCAAGTACTTATTGCTATGTTAGGGCTTAGGTCTGCCATTTTATTTTTTGTTTTCTGTTCTCTCAGTTTTTTGTTTCTCTTTTTTTCCTATTTTCCTGTGGATTAGTTGATCATTTTTTAGAGTTCCATTTTTACTTATCTGTAGTGTTTTTGGATATATCTCTTTATATACCTTTTTAAATAGTTGTTCTAGGCATTGTATAATATACATATAACTTATCACAGTCTATTGGTGCCATCATTTTGCCAGTTCATGTTAAAGAAACTTCCATTATCCTTCTCCATTTATAATACCCTTATAAATATTGCCTCTGTACACATGTAGAACCACATGAGACAGTGTTATAATTTCTATTTCAACTACAAAATGTAATTTAGCAAACTTAAGAGGACATGAAAAATATATTTTCTTACTTATACTATTTCCATTGTTCTTTCTTTCTTTCTGATATTCCAAAATTCCTTCCTTTATCATTTCCTTTCTGTTTTAACAGAACCTTCTTTAGCCATTCTTATTTATTTTTATTTTGGTATTATTAATGTACAAGTACATGAGCAACGTTATGGTTACTAGATTCCTCCTATTATCAAGTCCCCACCACATACCCCATTACAGTCACTGTCCATCAGCATAGTAAGATGCTATGGAATCACTACTTGTCTTCTCCATGTTATACTGCCTTTCCCGTATCCCCCCTGCTACATTATGTGTGCTAATTGTAATGCCCCCTTTTCCCCCTTGTCTCTCCCTTCTCATCCATGCTCCACAGTCCCTTTTCCTTTGGTAACTGTTAGTCCATTCTTGGGTTCTGTGAGTCTGCTGCTGTTTTGTTCCTTCAGTTTTTTCTTTGTTGTTATACTCCACAGATGAGTGATATCATTTGGTACTTGTCTTTCTCTGCCTGGCTTATTTCAGTGAGCATAATACCCTCTAGCTCCATCCATGTTGTTGCAAATGGTAGGATTTGTTTTCTTCTTATGGCTGAATAATATTCCATTGTGTATATGCACCACATCTTCTTTATCCATTCATCTACTGATGGACACTTAGGTTGCTTCCATTTCTTGGCTATTGTAAATAGTGCTGCTATAAACATAGGGGTGCACATGTCTTTTTCAAACTGGGCTGCTGCATTCTTGGGGTAAATTCCTAGGAGTGGAATTCCTGGGTCAAATGGTATTTCTATTTTGAGTTTTTTGAGAAACCTCCATAGTGCTTTCCACAATGGTTGAACTAATTTACATTCCCACCAGTGTAGGAGGGTTCCCCTTTCTCCACAACCTCACCAACATTTGTTGTTGTTTGTCTTTTGGATGGTGGCAATCCTTACTGGTGTGAGGTGATATCTCATTGTGGTTTTAATTTGCATTTCTCTGATGATTAGAGATGTGGAGCATCTTTTCATTTGCCTGTTGGCCATCTGAATTTCTTCTTTGAAGAAGTGTCTGTTCAGATCCTCTGCCCATTTTTTAATTGGCTTATTTGCTTTTTGTTTGTTGAGATGCATAAGCTCTTTATATAATTTGGATGTAAATCCTTTATTGGATATGTCATTTATGAATATATTCTCCCATGCTGTAGGATGCCTTTTTGTTCTACTGATGGTGACCTTTGCTGTAAAGAAGCTTTTTAGTTTGATGTAGTCCCATTTGTTCATTTTTGCTTTTGTTTCCCTTGCCCAGGGAGATATGTTCATGAAGAAGATGCTCATGTTTATGTCCAAGAGATTTTTGCCTATGTTGTCTTATAAGAGTTTTATGGTTTCATGAATTACATTCAGGTCTTTGATCCATTTTGAATTTACTTTTGTGTCTGGGGTTAGATAATAATCCAGTTTCATTCTCTTAGATGTAGCTGTCCAGTTTTGCCAACACCAGCTGATGAAGAGGCTGTTATTTCCCCATTGTATATACATGGCTCCTTTATTGTATATTAATTGACCATATATGCTTGGGTTTATATCTGGGCTCTCTAGTCTGTTCCATTGGTCTATGGGTCTGTTTTTGTGCTGGTACCAAATTGTCTTTAGCCATTCTTTTAGGATAGGTCTGCTTGCCTTTCATTCCTAAAGGGTATTTTACTAGAAATGATTCTGGTTTAACAGTTCTTTTCTTTTAACACTTGAAAAATATGCCATTTCTTTCTGGCCTCCTGATTTCTGGCAAAAAATCTGCTACTATTCTAATTGTTTTTCTGTTATAGGTAATTGTTTCTCTCTTGCTTACTTTTTTCAAGATTTTTGTCCTTGTCTTTATTTTTTGAAGGTTGACTATAATATGTTTCTGAAATTATCTTCTTTTGGATTTACCTAGCTTCTTGAATCTGTATATTTATTTATTTTTTGCAAAATATGGGAAATTTCCAATCATTCTTCAAGCACCTTTTCAGCCTTACCACCTTTCTTCTCTGCTTCTGGAATTCCAATGACATGAATGTCACATCTTTTGTTATAGTTCTGCAGAACTCTGAACCTTGGTTACATTTTGTAATCTGTTTTTTCTCTCATGTTCATATTGGGTAATTTCTATTGTTCTGTATTCCAGTTCACTATTGATTTCTCCTGTCCCTTCCATTATGCTTCTGAGCCCATTCATTGAGGTTTTTAAAAATTTTGGTTATCGTATTTTTTCAGTTTCAATATTTTCAGTAAAATTTCCAATTGGCTTTTCTTTATATCTTGCTAAGGTTTCCTAAATTATTTGTTTCAAGAATGTTCATAATTGCTTATTGGAACATGTTTGTGATGGATGCTTTAAAATACTTGTCAAATAATATTAACATCTCATCTTGGTGTTAACATCTATTAGTTGTCTATTTTCATTCAGTTTGAGATTTTCATCGTTCTTGGTGTGATGGGTGATTTTGGTTGAAACCTGGACATTTGGATGTTTTTAGAATTATGTTATAAGACTCTGGACCTCATTTATGCCTTTTGTGTTAGTTGGTGCTTTCTGACACCCCCATAGCAGGATAGTGTGTGTTTGTGGTGTTGCTTTGTTACTGTGGGGGGAGGACAGAGGTCCAGGGTCCCCATCCAGTGTAGGTAGGGTGGTAGCTCTGGCTCTCCACTGAGCCTCCCTGGGTGTGGGGTTAGAGGGCCATATTACCACTTCCATGTGACCTCTGGACCCCACTGGAGGTGATGGCCTCATCACCACTGGGCAGTGGTGAAAGTCCTGACTGTCTACTGTGCCTTGCCTGACAGCATTCTGGTGGGGAGGTGGTGTGCCCATCACCGCCTGGTGAGGATGGAGGTCTGGGCTCCCCCTCAGCCTCTCTCAGCATGGGTGTGGTCCTGTCACAGTGTTTTCTGGTTGTTTGGCTGGAGTAATTATCTAAAAGTTTTCTGTCTTATTAGGCTTCTCCTTTACTAGTCCTTGCTAGAAGGAGCAGACTTGTTTGTTTGTTTTGTTGTTTTCTGGTCTATACCTATTGGCCTTTCCAGGTTGCCTGTCCCTTCAGCTCCAAGTCTGGGATGCTTGAGGAAAAATGAGAATTCACCACAGAATTGTCTCCTGGGCCCCAGGCTCCTTAGTCAGTCTGACTCCTCTCTAATTTTTGGAGTCTTTTTAAATTTGTCTTTTATATAATGCCCAGGGTTTTAAATTATACTTAGAGGTAGTAATAGGGAAAAGTACATCTACTCTGTCTTTTCAGACATAGCAATGCGAGTGATCCTCTAAAAAAAAAGTAACTCATGTCACTTTACTGTTTAAAACTCTTCAGTGTCTTCCATGGTACTCAAAACAGGTTCACTCATGGCCAGCAGGGCACGATCCTACCGTGTATACTTTTTCATCTTTTGCTAGAGGCCTTTCTCCCCTTTGCTCACACTGCTTCAGGCACTTTGGTAGGTGCCTGAAGTTTTCTTTAAAAGTTTTCTCAACAAATACTGAGTAAGCCTCTATTATTCCAGGCACTGGTCTAGGCATAGTGCTCTAGGCAAAGCCCCTGCCTCCCGGAGCTTACATTGTTTCTGTTCCTAGAACACCAAGCTCATTTTTGTTTCAGAGACTTACCGGTACTCAACCCCCTGTTTACTAAGGTCTCAGCTCAAATGTCTCCTTCTCAGGGAGACCTTCCCTTTCTACCTGTGTTTACCTAGCTTCCCACCCTGGCTGCATATTGGAATCACGAGGGGAGCATTAAAAAATCTTGAGACCCAGGTTTTATTCCAGATTAATTAAATTCAAGCCTGTGAGTGTGGCCCAGACATCAGTGTTTCTGAAACTTTCAAGGGTCTCCTGTGTGTGGACAAGGTTGAAGCCACTTAAGATTGTCTAGTAGCACCTCCATTCCTTTGCTCTATCACTGCTATCACTATCTGAGATTACCTCCTTTATTTATTAACTTGTCAGTTTTTCTCTAACTTGTAGATCTTTTCTAGTAGGTAAAGTACGTTTCAAGTCCAGGAATAGGAAGCTCAGTTTCTTACTTGCAATAATTGGATTTCTGCTTCATAGTCTCATATGAGAGAAAGGACTCTGTGTGACTTGATCTCTCTGAGCTCTCTGGTTAGAATTCAGATGGATGAATTTTCCACTTCTGTATGGAACCTCTGGGCCTAGGCCTGGTCTAGAAATGGCCTGTCAGCAAGTGGTGTTCTGGCCAGAGTTCCTTCTCTTCTGTGAGCCGCTTGCCTGGCTGACCCTGCTTCCCTCTGTTTGAGGTTGCCAAGGAGTTGCATCCCTGATGTTGGCAACATGCATGCTTTGAGGAGCTGTCCTTTGTGGGTACAGTTAGAACTAGGGGAGATCAGAGGGACCAGCTCATCTCAGTTTGCCCAGTGTCCTGATTTGAGCTATGAAAGTTCTGCATCCCATGAATTCCCTCAGTCCTGGGAAAACTGGGAGGGTTGGTCACCCTAGGAGATCTGCGAGTCATCTCAGCACCTTCCCTTTGGATCCAGGGAGGGAAGGGACTGAAGGTTGTCGATGTGGTTCAGAACCACTGTGGGCTGTCCAAGTTTGGTTCTTCAAAACTTTGTACTACTGACAGCTTATTGTCCTTAAGGCAGCAACCCAGAGTTAAAAATGGGCACTTCTGGGCTAGGATCTATGCATCCTACAGGTTGTTGCTCCAAATCTCACCTGATCTATTTTTTTCAGTAGCAGGTAAGTGGGGTAGAGGGGTTCCCATTGGGTTACCAGGAACAGTTTGAAAGACAATTTCTCGATCTCTGTTCATTGGCCCCTTGTCCAATCCTATGTCTATGATGAGAACCATGGAGCACTGTCTGGTTGTGGTTTGGATACGGGGGTAGGTTAATAGCTAAACTGACAGTTACACAGTGTGGGTTGAGGTTAAATACACATTTTATAGCAGTGTTTCCTAAGGTGTGGTTTGAAACTACTTTTTGCAAGATCACTGGGGGCTCATTAACCATAGATTCCTAGGCCCAACCAATAGACTGTGAATCAGCAGGCTTGGGGAGGTGACTGCAAAAGTCCATTTACAGAGGCACTGCCTGTAATATTCATGGATCGTGACATTAAGGACCACTTTTCTGTTTCTCTGTACTATTTAGGTGATGTCCAGAGCATATTGGGAAATCCACTTCTGATTTTACTTCTTATTGGAAGAGCCATTAAAAGAAACATTTGGGACTTTGAAGGGCTTTATAATGTATTTTCATTCTGCTAACTGTGCAGCATTAAGGTTTGGGCAAAATTTAGAAGAGTAACGGGCAATCTTCCCAACACTTTACTGATGCTATTCTTTCTACCTTTAGCAGTGGCAAGAGAACTTCAGTGGAAAGTGACAAAATAATATCTTCACAGGAGTTTAACAGCTTTTGCTCTCAGCTTTACAGGCCTCCCCTAGGATTGAAGGGAAAATTAAGTGAGGGAAATGAGGGAAAATCACATAGGAAAAAAGATAGCGCTTGCTATCCTGTGTTCTGAAACTGGGCTCAAATCCCAGGAGATCTTTAAGCTTTTTTTGGTTGTTGTTGAAGTCAGCATCTTTCCCAGTTAAATGCACCTGCTGCCATCTGATGTCTAATATTTTTTTTTTTTTTTTTTTTTTTTTTTTTGAGAGGGCATCTCTCATATTTATTGATCAAATGGTTGTTAACAACAATAAAATTCAGTATAGGGGGGTCAATGCTCAATGTACAATCATTAATCCATCTCAAGCCTAATTCTCGTCAGTCTCCAATCTTCTGAAGCATAACGAACAAGTTCTTACATGGTGAACGAATTCTTACAGAGTGAATAAATTCTTACATGGTGAACAGTACAAGGGCAGTCATCACAGAAACTTTCGGTTTTGATCATGCAATATGACCTATAAACCATCAGGTCAAATATGAATATTCATTTGATTTTTGTACTTGATTTATATGTTGATCCCACATTTCTCCTATTATTATTATTATTTTTATTTTTAATAAAATGCTGAAGTGGTAGGTAGATGCAAGATAAAGGGAGAAAACATAGTTTAGTGCTGTAAGAAGGCAAATGTAGATGATCAGATGATCAGGTGTGTGCCTATGGACTAAGTATTAATCCAGGCTAGACAAGGGCAGCAAGACATCCACGGATGCAGAAGATTTCTCTCAAAGCAGGGGGGGTGAGGTTCTGAGCCTCACCTCTGTTGATCCCCAAATTCTCACCTGATGGCCCCCCTGCGACTGTGCCTGTCTTAGGTTGTTCCTCCCTTGAGGAATCTTACCCGTCTCTGGCTAACCAGTCATCTTCCGGGGCCATACAGGGAAATGTAAAGTTGGTAAGTGAGAGAGAAGCCATATTGTTTGCAAAGGTTAGCTTTTTACTTCTTTGCAGATTTATGCCCTGTGGCTTCTATGCCCAGCACTTGTCTCGAGGTATCTTTACCACCTGGAGGAATTATGATACTCGGTAAATTCGATATGAGGCACGAATTCTATTTAAAGTTTGTAATTAGGAAGGAAGAAGAAAAGCTATAGATGTAGCATATGAAGGAAACTTGGGAGGATTGATTATTTCTTTGACATATCTTCTTGTATAGTACCTTAAGTATGTATAGGTTTTAAACTACTAACTAATTTGCACACACATATTGACATAATAGGAATACGGTGACATAAACAAAGCAAATCTATAATCACCAGCCATCTCCAGTGAAGCCAAGAAAACCATTTAGGCACCCTAGGCATTTGTGAAAATTTACCTATGATATGATGGATATTTTCCAACTGTACTTGAACCATCAGACAAATTAAAGCAGCCCATTTCTGGGATCTGTTCACATCCCATATGTTCTTTTAACCATAGATAGTCTATAGTCATGAGATTTTGGGGTGCTACAACTTGCACCCCTCCCAACTCCTGGTTGAGTTCCAACAGTACAGATCCAGTCAAATTCGTTGTCTCACTGTATGCACATGCCAGCCTAGACATCTCCCTCCTCCTTCTCATGGCAAGTCCAGGAGATGGTGGGCTGGATGCAGCCACAACCGCAGCATCGTCCGGATCCCTGTGGAGGCTTTTTGATGATCATCCCCCGGCACGAGTCCTCCAGAGAGTGCTGATGCCGGAAGCTCCTCCTCATATCGTATCTTAGTTCATTTTCTGGGTATCCAAGCTAGGCCTTGATCTTCTGCGTAGAAACAAACAGACCCTTTGCCCACACTTTGACATGCCCTCTATACCACTGTGCAGAACTCATTGGAGGTCAGCACACAGTAACTGCTTTTTTTTTTTTTTTTTAATTAAGAGAAAGGAATATTATCAGAAAAGAGTACCTCCATAGCTGATCATCTGACACCCTTTAAGTGATCAACATTAAGGATATTTAAAGCATGCGTTGATCTTTGATTTACCAATAGTTTTATCCTGTTAAGGAGTAATCCCCCTTTTCTTTCTTTCTTTCTTTTTTTTTTTTTTTTAAATTTTTAATCTACACTTACCTGAAGAATACTATGTTTACTATGCTCTCCCCTATATCAGGTCCCCCCTAACAACCACATTACGGTTACTGTCCATCAGCTTAGCAAAATGTTGTAGAGTCACTACTTGTCCTCTCTGTGTTGTGCAGCCCACCCTCCCCTTTCTCCCTCCCCCCATGCATGCTAATCTTAATACCCCCCTTCTTCTTCCCCCCCCTTATCCCTCCCTGCCCACCCATCCTCCCCAGTTCCTTTCCCTTTGGTACCTGTTAGTCCATTTTTGGGTTCTGTAATTCTGCTGCTGTTTTGTTCCTTCAGTTTTTCCTTTGTTCCTATACTCCTCAGATGAGTGAAATCATTTGGTATTTCTCTTTCTCCGCTTGGCTTATTTCACTGAGCATAATACTCTCCAGCTCCATCCATGTTGCTGCAAATGGTTGGATTTTTCCACTTCTTATGGCTGAGTAGTATTCCATTGTGTATATGTACCACATCTTCTTTATCCATTCATCTACAGATGGACATTTAGGTTGCTTCCAATTCTTGGCTATTGTAAATAGTGCTGCGATAAACATAGGAGTGCATCTGTCTTTCTCAAACTTGATTGCTGCGTTCTTAGGGTAAATTCCTAGGAGTGGAATTCCTGGGTCAAATGGTAGGTCTGTTTTGAGCATTTTGATGCACCTCCATACTGCTTTCCACAATGGTTGAACTAATTTACATTCCCACCAGCAGTGTAGGAGGGTTCCCCTTTCTCCACAGCCTCGCCAACATTTGTTGTTGTTTGTCTTTTGGATGGCAGCTATCCTTACTGGTGTGAGGTGATACCTCATTGTAGTTTTAATTTGCATTTCTCTGATAATTAGCGATGTGGAGCATCTTTTCATGTGTCTCTTGGCCATCTGTATTTCTTTTTTGGAGAACTGTCTGTTCAGTTCCTCTGCCCATTTTTTAATTGGGTTATTTGTTTTTTGTTTGTTGAGGCGTGTGAGCTCTTTATATATTCTGGACGTCAAGCCTTTATCAGATCTGTCATTTTCAAATATATTCTCCCATACTGTAGGGTTCCTTTTTGTTCTATTGATGGTGTCTTTCGCTGTACAGAAGCTTTTCAGCTTAATGTAGTCCCACTTGCTCATTTTTGCTGTTGTTTTCCTTGCCCGGGGAGATATGTTCAAGAAGAGATCACTCATGTTTATGTCTAAGAGGTTTTTGCCTATGTTTTTTTCCAAGAGTTTAATGGTTTCGTGACTTACATTCAGGTCTTTGATCCATTTTGAGTTTACCTTTGTATATGGGGTTAGACAATGGTCCAGTTTCATTCTCCTACATGTAGCTGTCCAGTTTTGCCAGCACCATCTGTTGAAGAGACTGTCATTTTGCCATTGTATGTCCATGGCTCCTTTATCAAATATTAATTGACCATATATGTTTGGGTTAATTTCTGGGGTCTCTAATCTGTTCCACTGGTCTGTGGCTCTGTTCTTGTGCCAGTACCAAATTGTCTTGATTACTATGGCTTTGTAGTAGAGCTTGAAGTTGGGGAGTGAGATCCCCCCTACTTTATTCTTCTTTTTCAGGATTGCTTTGGCTATTCGGGGTCTTTGGTGTTTCCATATGAATTTTTGAATTATTTGTTCCAATTCATTGAAGAATGTTGCTGGTAATTTGAGAGGGATTGCATCAAATTTGTATATTGCTTTCGGCAGGATGGCCATTTTGACGATATTAATTCTTCCTAGCCATGAGCATGGGATGAGTTTCCATTTATTAGTGTCCCCTTTAATTTCTCTTAAGAGTGACTTGTAGTTTTCAGAGTATAAGTCTTTCACTTCCTTGGTTAGGTTTATTCCTAGGTATTTTATTCTTTTTGATGCAATGGTGAATGGAATTGTTTTCCTGATTTCTCTTTCTATTGATTCGTTGTTAGTGTATAGGAAAGCTACAGATTTCTGTGTGTTGATTTTGTATCCTGCAACTTTGCTGTATTCCGATATCAGTTCTAGTAGTTTTGGAGTGGAGTCTTTAGGGTTTTTTATGTACAGTATCATATCATCTGCAAATAGTGACAGTTTAACTTCTTCTTTACCAATCTGGATTCCTTGTATTTCTTTGTTTTGTCTGATTGCCGTGGCTAGGACCTCCAGTACTATGTTAAATAACAGTGGGGAGAGTGGGCATCCCTGTCTGGTTCCCGATCTCAGTGGAAATGCTTTCAGCTTCTCGCTGTTCAGTATAATGCTGGCTGTGGGTTTATCATATATGGCCTTTATTATGTTGAGGTACTTGCCCTCTATTCCCATTTTGCTGAGAGTTTTTATCATGAATGGATGTTGAATTTTGTCAAATGCTTTTTCAGCATCTATGGAGATGATCATGTGGTTTTTGTCTTTCTTTTTGTTGATGTGGTGGATGATGTTGATGGATTTTCGAATGTTGTACCATCCTTGCATCCCTGGGATGAACCCCACTTGGTCATGGTGTATGATCCTTTTGATATACTGTTGAATTCTGTTTGCTAATATTTTATTGAATATTTTTGCATCTACGTTCATCAGGGATATTGGTCTGTAATTTTCTTTTTTGGTGGGGTCTTTGCCTGGTTTTGGTATTAGGGTGATGTTGGCTTCATAGAATGAGTTTGGGAGTATTCCCTCTTCTTCTATTTTGTGGAACACTTTAAGGAGAATGGGTATTATGTCTTCTCTGTGTGTCTGATAAAATTCCGAGGTAAATCCGTCCGGCCCCGGGGTTTTGTTCTTGGGTAGTTTTTTGATTACTGTTTCAATTTCTTTGCTTGTAATTGGTTTGTTTAACTTTTGTGTTTCTTCCTTGGTCAGTCTTGGGAGGTTGTATTTTTCTAGGAAGTTGTCCATTTCTTCTAGGTTTTCCAGCTTGTTGGCATATAGGTTTTCATAGTAGTCTTTAATAATTCTTTGTATTTCTGTGGAGTCTGTCGTGATTTTTCCATTCTCATTTCTGATTATGTTGATTTGTGTTGACTCTCTTTTTCTCTTAATAAGTTGGGCTAGAGGCTTATCTATTTTGTTTATTTTCTCAAAGAACCAGCTCTTGGTTTCGTTGATTTTTGCTATTGTTTTATTCTTCTCAATTTTGTTTATTTCTTCTCTGATCTTTATTATGTCCCTCCTTCTGCTGACTTTAGGCCTCATTTGTTCTTCTTTTTCCAGTTTTAATAATTGTGATGTTAGACTATTCATTTGGGATTGTTCTTCCTTCTTCAAGTGTGCCTGGATTGCTATATACTTTCCTCTTAAGACTGCTTTCGCTGCATCCCACAGAAGTTGGGGCTTAGTGTTGTTGTTGTCATTTGTTTCTATATATTCCTTGATCTCTATTTTGATTTGTTCATTGATCCATTGATTATTTAGTAGCATGTTGTTAAGCCTCCATGTGTTTGTGAGCCTTTTTGTTTTCTTTGTAGAATTTATTTCTACTTTCATACCTTTGTGGTCTGAAAAATTGGTTGGTAGAATTTCAATATTGTGGAATTTACTGAGGCTCTTTTTGTGAGCTAGTATGTGGTCTATTCTAGAGAATGTTCCATGTGCACTTGAGAAGAATGTATATCCTGTTGCTTTTGGATGTAAAGTTCTATAGATGTCTATTAGGTCCATCTGTTCTAGTGTGTTGTTCAGTGCCTGTGTGTCTTTACTTATTTTCTGCCCGGTGGATCTATCCTTTGGGGTGAGTGGTGTGTTGAAGTCTCCTACAATGAATGCATTGCAGTCTATTTCCCTCTTTAGTTCTGTTAGTATTTGCTTCACATATGCTGGTGCTCCTGTATTGGGTGCATATATATTTAGAATGGTTATATCCTCTTGTTGGACTAAGCCCTTTATCATTATGTAGTGGCCTTCTTTATCTCTTGTTACTTTCTTTGTTTTGAAGTCTATTTTGTCTGATATTAGTACTGCAACCCCTGCTTTCTTCTCACTGTTGTTTGCCTGAAATATGTTTTTCCATCCCTTGACTTTTAGTCTATGCTTATCTTTGGGTTTAAGGTGAGTTTCTTGTAAGCAGCATATAGATGGGTCTTGCTTTTTTATCCATTCTATTACTCTATGTCTTTTGATTGGTGCATTAAGTCCATTTACATTTAGGGTGACTATTGAAAGATATGTACTTATTGCCATTGCAGGCTTTAGATTCGTGGTTACCAAAGGTTCAAGGTTAGCTTCTTTAGTATCTTACTGCCTAACTTAGCTCGCTTATTGAGCTGTTATATACACTGTCTGGAGAGTCTTTTCTTCTCTCCCTTCTTATTCCTCCTCCTCCCTTCTTCATATGTTGTGTGTTTTGTTCTGTGCTCTTTTTAGGGGTGCTCCCATCTAGAGCAGTCCCTGTAGGATGCCCTGTAGAGGTGGTTTGTGGGAAGCAAATTCCCTCAGCTTTTGCTTGTCTGGGAATTGTTTGATCCCACCATCATATTTAAATGATAGTCGTGCTGGATACAGTATCCTTGGTTCAAGGCCCTTCTGTTTCATTGCATTAAGTATATCATGCCATTCTCTTCTGGCCTGTAGGGTTTCTGTTGAGAAGTCTGATGTTAGCCTGATTGGTTTTCCTTTATAGGTGACCTTTTTCTCTCTAGCTGCCTTTAAAACTCTTTCCTTGTCCTTGATCCTTGCCATTTTAATTATTATGTGTCTTGGTGTTGTCCTCCTTGGATCCTTTCTGTTGGGGGTTCTGTATAATTCCATGGTCTGTTCGATTATTTCCTCCCCCAGTTTGGGGAAGTTTTCAGCAATTATTTCTTCAAAGACCCTTTCTATCCCTTTTCCTCTTTCTTCCTCTTCTGGTATCCCTATAATACGAATGTTTTTCCTTTTGTATTGGTCACATATTTCTCTTAGTGTTGTTTCATTCCTGGAGATCCTTTTATCTCTCTCTATGTCAGCTTCTATACGTTCCTGTTCTCTGGCTTCTATTCCTTCAATGGCCTCTTGCATCTTATCCATTCTGCTTATAAATCCTTCCAGGGATTGTTTCACTTCTGTGATCTCTTTCCTGACATCTGTGATCTCCTTCCGGACTTCATCCCACTGCTCTTGCATTTTTCTCTGCATCTCATCCCACTGCTCTTGCATTTTTCTCTGCATCTCATCCCATTGCTCTTGCATTTTTTTCTGCATCTCTGTCAGCATGTTCATGATTTTTATTTTGAATTCTTTTTCAGGAGGACTAGTTAGGTCTGTCTCCTTCTCAGGTGTTGTCTCTGTGATCTTTGTCTGCCTGTAGTTTTGCCTTTTCATGGTGATAGAGATAGTCTGCAGAGCTGGTACAAGTGACCGCTGGAAGAGCTTCCCTTCTTGTTGGTTTGTAGCCTTTTCCTGGGAGAATAGCGACCTCTAGTGGCTTGTGCTGGGCAGCTGTGCGCAGACAGGGCTTCTGCTTCCTGCCCAGTTGCTTTGGGGTTTATCTCCACTGTTGCTGTGGGCTTGGCCTGGCTGGGGCTGTTCCTCCAAAATGGTGGAGCCCCGTTAGAGGGGGAGCAGCCAGGAGACTATTTATCTCCGTAAGGGGCCTCTGTGCTCCCTGCTGCCCAGGGGGTTAGAGTGCCCAGAGATCCCCAGATTCCCTGCTTCTGGTCTAAGTGACCTGTCCTGCCCCTTTAAGATTTCCAAAAAGCACTCTCCAAACCAAAACAACAACAGCAACAATGAGAGAGGGAACAGAAAGGAAAAAAAAAAGAAAAAACACGCGATTTTGTTTTTTTTTCCTCAGGTGCCGGTCCCAGGCACCCGCGCACTGGTCCTGCTGCCCTGTCTCCCTAGCACCAGGGTTCCTGTCCTTTCAAGGCTTCCAAAAAGCACCCACCCACCGGTCCCGCAGGGAAGGAACGCTCAATATTCTTTGTCCTCAGGCACTGGTCCCACGCACCCGCTCACCAGTCCTGCCGCCCTGCCTCCCTAGCACCGGGGTCCCTGTCCCTTCAAGGCTTCCAAAAAGCACTTGGCAAAAAGAGAGAAAAAAAAGGGGAAAAACGCGCGATTTCTTCCGTCCTCAGGTGCTGGTCTCAGGCACCCACCCACCGGTCCCACAGGGAAAAATGCGGGATATTCTTTGTCCTCAGGTGCCGGTCCCAGGCACCCGCTCACCAGTCCCGCCGCCCTGCCTCCCTAGCACCGGGGTCCCTGTCCCTTTTAGGCTTCCAAAAAGCACTCGCAGAAAAGAGAAAAAAAAAAGGGGAAAAACGCGCGATTTCCTCTGTCCTCAAGTGCCGGTCTCAGGCACCCGCCCACCGGTCCCGCAGGGAAAAACGGGGGATATTCTTTGTCCTCAGGCGCCGGTCCCAGCCACCCGCTCACCAGACCCGCCACCGTGCCTCCCTAGCACTGGGGTCCCCGTCCCTTCAAGGCTTCCAAAAAGCGCTTGCCAAAAAGTGAAGAAAAAAAAAAAGGGGGAAAAACGCGCGACCTCCTCCGTCCTCAGGCACCGGTCTCAGGCACCCGCCCCCAGGTCTCGCAGGGAGAAACGCGGGATATTCTTTGTCCTCCGGCGCTGTTCCCAGGCACCTCCTCACCGGTCCCGCCACCCTGCCTCCCCAGCAACGGGGGCCCGTCCCTCTAAGGCTTCCAAAAAGCGCTCGCCAAAAAAAAAAAACTGCTCCGGTTTCTCTCCACCCGCCGGGAGCCGGGGGGAGGGGCGCTCGGGTCCCGCCGGGCTGGGGCTTGTATCTTACCCCCTTCACAAGGCGCTGGGTTCTTGCAGGTGTGGATGTGGTCTGGATGTTGTCCTGTGTCCTGTGGTCTCTATTTTAGGAAGATTTTTCTTTGTTATATTTTCATAGCTCTATGTGTTTTTGGGAGGAGATTTCCACTGCTCTACTCACGCCGCCATCTTGGCTCCCGCCCTGATGTCTAATATTTTAAAAATAATATCTACACCAGGGAAAGATTTATTGCATTATAAATCCAGACCTCTTAGCTGAGAATCTGCCTTTTTTCCCCTACCTCAGAAGGAGCTACACTTATGTTACAATCTTTTGCAGGAGCAGAGAATGCCACTGATCTGTCAATCATCTGGTATGTTCAGACTCCAGATGTGGTCTAACTTGCAGAATGTGATTCTGGGAGTTGCTCTTTGATTCACTGTAACTGGGGTTGAGCTGGGGTTCTTCTGAAGGGTCTGTTTCCGTTGGTGGCAACTTTCATGTTGGCAGTGTTGTGTGGGGTGGCAGTGGTGGACAATAAAATCTCTGAATATCAAGTCCCTAGGTTAGTCTAAATGGCCTAAACTAAGGATAATAAAAATTAATGATTTACAAGAATAAATTTTTTTCTTGAGTATTAATTATCTTTTAAATACATACACGTGAGGCCATTTTGTTTGGGCTTTTGTCCCTTACTTGTAGGGCACCAGCCCTCTTCAAATTCTTCTCAACTCATGTTTCTCTAAGATTCAGATAAGTCATTTCATACATGCTCCCAAAAGTGTGGATGCCTGTGTGATGGCCTCATTTATTTCTTTTTCCATCTCAACTGATTCCACACCTGCTGGTGGTGCCTTCTTCATTTAAGTTGAATCTCCTCCATATTTTCTTCTTGGCTGAGCTTACTTCCTTCTCCCTAGTTCTCTGGAATTTGTCTATTTTCATCTCCCTGTATTCAAGGCACTGGCTAAAGAGTCTCATAAAGTCCCCACATTTTTTTTCTTGAACAAAGGGACTTGGGCAGTGGCTATGGGGCTGGAGTCCTAATGTAGAGTGGTCCAAAATCCTATAATATATGGTGAGTCAGGAGTACCATATCTCACTCAGATGATAAGAGTATGAACAGAACACATGGAAGTGACAACATGTGTTCTGGAGGTAATGTGATCTGGTAGGGAGCTGATAGCTCTGATTTTCACCCACCCAGCCCAGAATGGCAGACATGTAGCACTGTCATAATTAAGCCTATGTAATTAGGATGCTTTCACAGACATTTGCTTAAGTTAACCTTAGTAGAAAGTAAATTATAATCTTCTCATAGAAAATAATTCCACAATGACTGTCTTCAGTATCACAATAATCACTGTTTAGAAAGTATCATAGAAAATAATTCCACAGTGGCTGTCTTCAGTATCACAATATATCTCTGTTTAAAAAAGTGTGTACTTTCTAAAAAGAAAATCTGTATTTGTCTCTGGTATCAAATATTTATTATATATTTATTAAGTTTTAATAAATAACATCTATTAAATAAAAACATCAAATTATGTTATTTATAACAAATTAATTATTATATAAATAAAGCAGTTTATACTTTATTTGAAGCAGCTTAATTTAAACCAAATCAAGCTCATCTAAAACCTGTGAAGGTTCTGAACAGACTACTTTATCCACTATACTGGAGATTATGTCATAGTCCAGACCTACTTAGATTATTGCAGATGGAAACAAATCTTCTACAAGAGCTGGTTCTGCCCAAGGAGTTTGGCTGGAACCACCAGATTCAGCACAGCCACTCATTACGTGGTTGATGTCTCCTGGGGACTGCCTTAGACGTGCCTTAAGTGTCGAGACTTGGTGACAGTATGGATTATTTTGCTTATTCATTTGTTGTGTTTTTTTTGCATAATTATTTATTTTTATAGTTTTATATATTCATTGTTTATCCTGTACTTGATAATATTATGGCTGTTGTTGGGCTAGGATAATCATTCTGCTAAAACAGAAGAACAAATGTAAACATTTACCCCAAAATGTCAATAATAGGGAGGTACTAAAATGTCTCTGGGAATACAGAGTATGAAAAATCTTCCCCTTCAGTCTTTCTTTATATTTTATAAAAAGAAGTACCTTCTGAAGGATCTGCTCAAAGTAAAGTGGTGAGTGTTGGTGACAGCAGCAGAATTTGGATGTTCTCAGTAGTCTTTCCATAATAGTAGAAACCCTGATTTTTAGATGGGCATATGGCTTCCCAGAGTAATAACAAGCTTAGTAAATGGCAGTCAGTGAGGTCATGTGACCAATGCAAAGCATCACAGGCTAGCTCCCTGGAATTTTCCTTAAAGACAGTTGATACCTGCTTCCCTTTCTGCAGCTTCTGCATCCCTCTTGCCTTACTGCCTGAAATACAGATGTGTTCAGTCAAGCTTTAATTGCCACCTTGGACTATGAGGATGGGGGCCCTTATATTTGGGGTGGAGGAACAGTGAACTGGAAAGATGTTGAGAATTTTGTGGGACAAAACCCCTATAACCAGCCCTGGACTGTCTCTGGATTTTTATGACACAGAAAGACATCTTTGTGTCTTAAGTTATTAGTTTTTATTTAACCAAATCTAATTTTAAGAGATACAATGACACAACCCTTTAGAAAGGGAGATTTCATAACCTTTCCTGGGAGCTTTTTATAGGGCTTAATCATCCTGTAGGATAAAATACTCCTTTTTATTTTTAAAAATGTATCTTTGATGTACTTTATTCCTATTTTGTTCAAATCTCTGAAAATGGGAAAAAATTGGTTGACTTCTTCCTCATTACAAATTTTAGAACTTTATTTTATTTTATGGAAAATTTTCATAATTAGACTATTTTTTAAGTAAGAGGATTGGCTGTACAAGGCTTGGGGTTCTAATTATGCTTGTGATTTTGTTAGGCAGAAATACAGACATGAACTGGATGGAAAGAGAGTAGAGCCCACCAAGAACAACTCAGGAGTTAATTAAATGAAACCAGAGAGCCAGAAATGACTCACAGAGTTAATTAGATGAGGCCACAGGGCCAGGATTGACTCAAAATGTCCAGACACTCCCCCAGATAAAAAAATAATTCCCCAGATAAGAAACATCAGAGCACAGACACCCCCCTGAGATAAAAACAATGTCCCAGATGAGAAACTTCAGAGCACAGGCACAGCACACATCAGAACAAGCCCATGTCTTCAATTTTCCAATCAGATCAGGCGTCCAAGGCCAAGAATTGCCAGTCAGGAATTCCTCAGCCCTGCCAAAAGTCCTATAAAAGAAGCCTCAGAATAGGCAGTTGGGGCCTGTCAGGCACTGGGGCCCGCTCTGTTACAGAGCGGTAATAAAACTTGCTTTGCCTTCAGGTTTCATTGTACCTGACTTCTCTGCAACTCCAATCCAAGTTCCTTCCCAACAGTTTGTTATTAGTGGATTAAGGCAAACTTGTGCTTAGTGAAATGAACAAGCTGTTTGCTGAACTGTGAAAGGAGACAGATAATTAAGTTACACTATAATATCTGGGGAGAATCAGTAGAAAATGGGCTTTCCCTATGTGAGTCAAGGAAAGAAAAAGAGAAAGAATATCTTCACATCAAATCACTTCATGTGTTTAATTGCTGCCATTTTAAGGCTTCCTGGGAAGCAGAAGGCTCATCCCACTGAAGGAGCAATGTCAGATTCCTCTGGTGCATGAAATTGGGGCCTGGGTCTGAGATGCCAGACACATTTCTGTGCCAGCTGTCTTTCTATTCTGACGTATTCAGGGGACAGCATTCCCTGCAAAACAGTTGCTAAGAGCAACCTTTCAGGGAAATGTAATTATATACATATTAAGACTGCCTTCCTTTCTGTGCCCCACCCTCTCAAGTATACACTGATTGACTCACTTTTTTTTTTAAAAAAAAGCTTTATTGAGATAAAATTCATTTATCATACAATTCATCCCTTTAGAGTGTACAAACCAGTAGTTTTTATCGTATTTAGAATTGTGCAGCCATCACCATGATTAGTTTTAGAAAATTTTCATGACTCCCAAAAGAAACTTTGTACTCATTGTCATCCCTGTGCCCCCACCCCCACCCAGTCCTTTCCTCCCACCAGCCCTAAGCAACTACTCATCTACTTTCTGTCCCTAAGAACTTTCCTATTCTGGACATATTATACAAATGGAATTGTATAATATGTGGGCTTTTGTGAATGGCTTCTTCATTTAGTGTATGTTTTTGAGGTTCATGCATATTGTAGCAGGTATCAGAACTTCATTCTTATATGGTGAATAATATTGCATTGTATGGACATACCACATTATCTTTGTTCATCAGTTATGAATATTTGAGTTGTTTACATTTTTTGGCCCCTTTTTTGCTGCTATGAACATTGTGTACAAGTTCTTGTGTAGAGCTATGTTTTCATTAAGTATTCATTGTTTCTCTGCCCAGAGAGACCATGACTCAGGAATGGGTCAGCTTTGTCCATGAGGGGATTATTAAAGTCTTTCTGTTGGAGCTGTAATGCCAGATCAGGTGAGGTGTGCAAAGTGCAAATAAACTCAAAACAATTAACAAATACATTTTATAACAGGGAAAGCAGTGAAAACAATCCCATTATATAGATTTGGCTTAAGTAGCTATTCTCATTTTAATTTTTGACCAGAGTCTGTCAAGTAACATATGTTCTCAAGTCCTTTCTGAGTAAGTCCTGAGCTCACCCTCCATCCTAGGATGGGTCACTTTTCCCTGTAGTCACCTGAGACCTCACTCTGCACAGCTTTCCTAGATTCTACCTGCAAGCATTGGTTATGGTTGTACACTCCGTACTTCCAGTACCCACATCTCACCCAGAGCTTTGGCGTTCTCTCTGAACTCTAAGCTCCTTACCCATTGTCAAGTTGTTTCATAGGTCCATCCTGCAGAGTTGACATATTTCAGCATCAGGGGCTGGTCCCTGTTTGCAGCTCAGGAGTTGTGTTGTTAGGCATGGTCTCTTCTTGTGCCCTCCATGGGGTGTGGTGCATGTATCCTAGGCTTGGGCTTGCCTGCGGCTGAATTCCAGCTCCACACTTTTTATTTCTATACAGTTGGTCAAGTCACTTAGCCTCTCAGTGCCTCGGTTTCCTCAAGTGTAGCATGGGGTTAAATAGTATCTATCTCATGGCTCTCAGGGTTCTTACAGATCTCACATGATGTATGTAAATTCTTAGGTTGGTAGAAGGTGCTCACTAAATGCTGGCAGGTGGTATCATTCTTCTAGGGTAAGCACACTGTCTCTGCTTCCAGTCCAATACTCCAGCCTGGACGACCAGGCCCCACACCACATGGGGGAGGGGTTTTGCTTTATAATCATCCAGGCAGAAGAGCCTCCACCTTCGGGCTGGCCTGGTAGTGGAAGCAGTTTGGTTGCCTGGGAGGCCGGCCAGTGCCCCTGTAAGCTCCTAATTGATTTTCCTGTTCTTTACAACAAGGGCAAGTGTTTTCATTTTATGGGAGCAGAGGGAAATCACACTTTTATGATTACTTGTTCCCCCCCACTCCAGCTAATTACAAGAAACCATGTCTGACACCTTCGATCCCTGCCACTCCTCCAGCAAAGTCAGCAGCCCCCTTGAGGTCCCTGTGGCTGCGCTCCCAGCTGGCCCAGGGCTACCTGCAGGCTCATGCTCACCCACAGAGAACCAGGTAGAAACTGGAGAGGCATCCCAGCCAGCACTGGCCTCAGGCAAAGACAGGTTCCTGAGCTCCATCAGCCCCTCCTCTCTTTCTTTGTCTCCCCCTCTCTTCTGGTTCTCCTTCCATGACAAGGTGGCCAGCGAGATGCATGTCAGGCCAGGAGCCCAAGGCCTTTTCTTCCACCTTCCCTGCATAGACACTGCCTGTCTTAGTTAAGGATGTTCTTCCAGTCCGCTGTCACTGCTGGGGAGCAAGCCAAACACTATTTTACACCCCTGCTCTCCAGGTGTTAAGGGCCCCCAAACTACTTCAGGAATAGTTGCATTTTAACAACAGACTTTTTGCATTAGAAAAATTAACCCCTAAGGGTGACATTTTCAGCATCGTACCAGGCTGGCTAGAAGTAGAGTCGTGTGTGTGTGTGTGTGTGTGTGTGTGTGTGTTTATGTGAAGAAACATATATTTCCTTTCATTTCTTTAGTTTAAAACCAAGTTATACCCATTTATTATGCCATCCCCCAATTCCACTTTACTTGGAGTAGTCAGTGTTGACAGTTTGGGATGTATCTTTCCACATATTTCTCCGTGTTCCTATGGAGACATACCACAATTTATCCTAATAATGGATATTCAGGTTGTTTTCAATTTTGGGGTCACTGTCAACAATCCTTCCACAAATGCATTTGAACATACAACCTTATTTACTAATTCTTTTATTGGGAGGATAGTTTTACAAAAGGAGGACTGCTCAAAAAGAAAAGAAAAGCAGGTGACTTTTCAGATGTCTATACCAATCTACTTGCCCATCAAAAACATACAAAGATGTTCATATCTCCATGTCCTTTAACACTAGATCTTATAAATTTTATTTATTTTTGCCAAACAATGGAAAATGTTTTCTCCTTTTAATTTTAATTTTAATTTTTATTATTCCTTTAGGGTATACTGCGTGAGTGGTCAGGGTTCTTTCTTGTAGGCTGACCTAATGGCATCTCTTGGGCTGCTTTCAGGCCTTGCTGGCTTCAGTTTTCTCCAGGCAAGAGATGAAGAAGCAGCTTCAGTAAGCATGATTGATTTTAATCATAGAAGCTGCTGTGTACTGCTGTATTTAAAACTATCAAAGAGATGAATTTCATGTAAATGCCATTGGAGAGGTTACAGAAATGAGGAGGAAAGAATGATAATGTGTGTGCTCCGATGCCGTGGGGGATCTGGTGTCACCCAGCTCTCTGCAGTGGTCACCCTGTGGGTGTGCCGCCTTGCCCTGGCCTGCTCTCTGCTGAACATGCAGAAGCCCCCTGCAGGAGGGGAGGACCTTCCAGTGGCCAGCACTGTGGCTTTAGAGAGAGAGGCAGGTGGAGCAGTAAGGACTTCCCAGAGCGAGCTGCTTCCCAGCCTTCTTCAACCTTGCTATGGAGTTCCCCTTTCCTGAGATTTTTCTTGCTCTGAAGCACCCCTGTCCTGTTTACCCCAGCTGTGGGAACCTCTCAGCCCTTTTGCAGAAGTGTACCCCTTTTCAGTGTCCTCTGTTGAATGGTGAGTGGATTTTTCTAACAGTGACTTTCCGTCTGTGCTCTGGCCAGCACCTTCAGTTCCCTCATTTCCTGTTCTGCTGTGGCTTATTCAGACTGGATGTCTCTTGGAGCAGAGTTGTACCACAGTCCTGGGACTTGTTGTGGTTTGTAGCTTTCCTCTGAGGCACAAGGTTTCCCCCTTTTCCCCTCTCTGCCACTCTGTCCTCCTTACCCATCATCCTGTGGACAGGCACCCTGGTGCAGTGCATACTAACACTCTCCTGGGGGTGCTTTCCCCCATGGAGGCAGTGAACATGACCTGGGAAAAGAGCCCCAAGGCAGGTGGGTCTGCCCAACCCAAGGAGGTCTGTCACTGAGCTTACAGTGGACTAGAGCAGTGTCCAAACCAAACCAGCTGATTTCCTTCCAGAAATGTTATGCATTCATTCTGAAAAGCACATGCCCTACAAATGAAGCCTCATGGAGAACTGTGCAGAGGAGCTACCCCTCTGGGTCTTCATATAACTTCTCACCCAAGGTTTAGCAAAAGTCAGTGGGAAGTGATAGCACTTGCTGCAGGCAGGAATTTTGGAGGAAAAGTTCTATGCATATGGCTGGTGGAAACGAGAAATCAACATCACAGAAACAAAAACACCAGAAAATAATATATATGTACTTATGACAGTGTATGTATATGCACACACACATATATATACACATGCATGTATATATGTATTTATATATACATTTATATTTATATACGTGTATCTTAATATATACACAAAGTGAATGCCAGTTTGGGGGACAAAGGCTGAATAAATTGATATTCACACCATGCAACAGGGAGATTTTCCTACTGTGAATTGTGCATGTATAATAAAATTCTGTGTTCACAAAATAATGACGAAACAACATATTCTGTAAATACAGCATATATGTTTATATATGATTAAGTAATGAAAATGGAGAAAGCTGTGGTTACCTGAGACAATGGTGTCCACAGAGAACAGCATGAGCAAATGATATACCATTTACTTAAAGTTACATATATGCACAAAGAGATCTATTAAAAGATGATGACCTGAATATTAATCATGTTCATCCTAAGGTGGTGGGATTTCAGATGATTTTTCTGTCTTTCTATAATTTTCTGAACCATTTGAATTTATAACAGTGAATATGTGTTAGTTTAAAAAAGACTTAGTAAAAAACTAACACTGTTTTCATTGTGAAAGCAGGGAGGTAGAGGAAGGCAATGAAAAGCTTGTGAATTGTAGCTCAGAATCTAACTTCTGGGCTCACCTGAAACTTGGGGTCTAAATAGGATGCTACATGACCAGCAAGCAGAGAACTAGTGGGATAAGCAACCCTGTGTTCATTTCTTTTTCCATTTATTAATTTTTTCTGTCAACAGAAAATAACTTAGCATTGATAATTACCAGGCGCCACTCTAGGTGTTAGGACTATGGTGTTAGAAATATATAGTAATAATGTATATAATGGAGATGTGGCCCCTGCCCTCATAAAGCTCATGATTTAGTGGAGATTTGCCCATATGGTGAACTAATTCCCAGTATAATAGGTGCTGCAAACAAGAAATAATTCACATGATGAGAAATACTGAGAGGGCCTGCTTTGAGTTGGAGGTGGTAGTGATTAGGGAAGGTTTCTTTGAAGATTTGAAAAATGATTTAGAGAACTTAGAAAACTTAGAGAAGATGGGGGGAGGGCAGAAGGGACATTTGCATGAAGGCCTTTGGGCAGAGGAGAGCTTTAAGTTTTAAGGATTCAACAGAAGGTCTATAGGAGCTTCTGCACCCCCTTGCCCATAGCACTATTCTTAGGGAGCACTGTTCACACTCCAAGTCATAGACTTGTATCTATTACAGTTAAACTACAGATGGCAGTAAAGGGGCAGCTATTCTGATTCTCACAAGAACTAGTTGGTGGGGCAGGATAGACTTTTGGATTTCTTTATGAACAGGGTGAGAGCAATAGAAGTTTTCAAGAGGGGAAATGATGTTCTAATTGCTTTAACAATGATCATTTTCTACAATGGATCATAGTGGAGGAGGGGGAGATTTGGGAAAGGTAAAAAGGTTGGTTTTGGACATGTTAAGTTTGAGATACTTGTGAGAGTCCTAAGTGGAGATGTTGGGTGGGCATATGGATATCTGGTTGGCATTAGATGTCTGCGTCTAGACATTTAGATAAGAGGTAAGGTGGACCAGTAAACATGGGAAACATGGGTGGCACAATTAAAATTGGAGAAAGAATGTCAACAGTCTGAAATGGTCTGGGGTGGGGGTGGGGAGGGCTGAGACGGAGTCCTGACGTGGGAGAAGAAGACAGCAAAAGATACTGAGAAGTGGCCAAAGAAGGAGAACCAGGAGAGTGTACTGTAGACACAGGTGTTATTGGCAATTCCCAATGTCCAGCCAGGAGCTGAATCAAGGCCTCTGAATGATCTCTGCCGTCCCATAGCTCCCGTTTCCAGGATTAGTGACTGATGTGCCCTGACTATGGCTTTATGTTCTTTCAAATATCCACTTATCGGGGCAGATCAGGACAAATCACATTTTGCCAGTTGAGTAGCTGCATTTTCTGATTTCATTAATTATACTGCTGAGAGAAAGAGGCAAGCTGGTAGACTTATTTTGAGGACTGTTGATTGGGTTTTGATTTTCATTATACTTCTGAGAAAGTCAAGAGAGAATAAGCAGGAGATTTACCCTCAGGAGTTAACGGTTGCATCTAGGAGAAAAATTTAAAGGATTTTTATTTATTTATTTTATTTCTTAAAGGAAGGGTAAGTAAAGTCTAACATTCTGAAGAAAGCTTATTTTCTGGTTGTTCAGTGAGTACTATGACACCTTTTGTGAATTCTAGAAATATCTCACTAATTACATGATGATCAGTTAAAGAGTTAAAAATAATCATACTCATATATATAGTTATTTTAACACTATGGTTGAGGCAGTGTTTGGCACTTTTCATACATTATCTCATTTAATACAACAACCCTGGTCAGTAAATTTTGTCATCTCCATTCTGTAGCTGAGAGAAAGAAGACAGAGTCTATGCAATGTGTCTTAAGTGGCAGACCTGAATACATAACAGCTTCACACAACAGACATGTACTATTTCACAGTCTTTGTGAGATCAGGAATTTTACAGCATGTTCCACTGCATGTTTTTGGCTCAGGGTCTTATAAGGTTGCAGTCAGGATGTTGGCTAGAGTTGCAGTCACCTGAGGACCTGAGTGGGGCTGGCGGATCTCCTTCCACGTTGGCTCACTCACATGGCTATTGGCAGGAGGCTTCAGTTCCTCACCACATGGATCTCTCCATAGGAGTGTTTGAGATTCTTTAAGGTGTGTCACTTGGCTTTCCCCAGAGCAAGCACCTCAGAAGAGATTAAGATGGAAGTGGCAGTGTTTTTTACAACCTAACCTTGGAAGTTTCACTGTCACTTCTGCTATGTCCACACTGACCCTATTCCTTGGGGGATACATCTACAAAGGGACATGAATACCAGGAAGCAGTGACCATTGGCCATCTTGGAGGCTGCTTACTCCAAGAGGGGGCCTTAGGATACTGCCTTTCTAAAAGTCTTAACAATTAGCAAAGAACTCTTTTCTCTGTACAAAACTTATGTAGTCTTATCTGGAAACAAGAATGGTATAGATGATTCTTTCAGGTTCCTTCCATCCATATGAGCATATAAAGTTTATTTGGTGGTGTTGATTACCTTCTTATTCCTATTAATTTCAGAGTTTTTTTATTAGAAAAAAGACAATTTAAAATGTTGCAGCATGTCACTATTGCCTTGATCATTGCAAATATGCTCACTTTAATTCCCTTACTTGGTATAATATTAACATTTGCTGGTTCATATTTATTAGCCAGTGTTGTACCTTCAGCTATGGTGTTTGCATGCTTAAACCTTGGTAAGAATAACATCAGGGGCAAGACTAATGGAAACTGGAGCTTAATGAAAGTGAACGAATTTCATATTTTATTTATTTATTTCATCCATATTGAGTCAGTGACATTGATTGCACTATGAAACCCAGTAATTTACAAACCCAGAAAGTGAAAAATTGGTATTTCACAGGACAGAAATTTCTTCCCTCTGCCTTTTGTTTCTTAATGGGAAAATAAGAGGTCATATCTACTCATTGATCTTTGTGCTTTAAACAAGCTAATAGCATTTCATGCTGGTTTTATTTTGAACCAGAAGGAAAATTACATGGTAAATAACTCAGTATTCAAATCAACCAATATTAGAGGAAAAAATGGAGGAACTGGAAGCTGATTATTCATGAAAGGCTAAAATGTTAGGAGAATTCTCCGTCTTTTTTTATCTGTGTCACTGTGGTCACCGTAATCATGAATCCTGGATTCCTAGGACATGATATAAAGCAAAGAAACCTCTGTCCAGTTTTCAGCAATATGACTAATGAAGATGCAGGCACAGAAGGCTTGGGTTGCCTTAAATAGTCATTGGAAAATGCACATACAAAATAGGGCTTGGCATGGGAGATAAGTGTAATTGCAATTTTCTCCCTATTATTTTGCTCTCTTCTCTCTCTCTCCATCCTCTGCTACTATTTGAGGGAGACAGAAGAGGAACAGAGAGAAAGGATTTGATTTCTGGAAGGTGTTATTTCTGCTCACCAATATGCACCTCATTTTAAGTACTTTCAGAATCATGACACACTGCAAGGCCCTTTAATACAGCCTACCAGTTTAGTTCTTGCCTCACAAGGAACCATATCCAAGTTCAGGGTCTAGACTGCAGTTGTCTCAGTTATCAAGTTTCTTCTTTGCTACCCGTGTGCCAGTCTCCTATTTTTCTTACTTTACCCCACTTCCTCCTTCCTACAGAGCTCTTGGCTTCTAGATTTTTATCTGAGCATTTATTCCATTTTCTTATGTTGTTGGTTGGTCCTGGTGGGCTGTGTGCAGTAATTCATCTTTTCAATGCCTCTTGTGTTCTGTTCTCAATGTTTCTGTGACTTTAAGACCCATCACTTCCTTCCAGAGCCTTCCTTGCCTTGGCCGTCTGTCTTTGACCATGTCTGGATTTGGCTGCTTCCGGCTCTTGTCCCATCTGCTGCTGTGGCTCTCCTCCTGCCAGCTCCTCACTCTATAAACACGCCCCTGTTGCTAACCTTCCTGGCAGAGATGGGAGACAGTGGGGAAGGAAGCATGGGAAGTCTATTCCAGAGCAAATTTAACCCCTCCAGTAGTGGGAGAGTGACCCAAAACTTGTTAGGAGAGTAAGTATGCTATTCTTTGTTCCTCACCCTCTAGCCTCTCCCCTTTCTCGTGCCTCTCTTCCCAAACTCAGCTAAAGACAAAGGAATGGCATTTTCAACTTTTAATTAATATCACTGTCAGATTGTGCCAGATCATAAGTAATAAGTGACTCCTGTGTACAGAATCTTATTTCTCCATCTCACATCAGCCATTCTGAGTCCCTGTGGACTGAAGCAGGATTGGACTCCCTTTCCTTTCCTAATCTTCTAATTATTTTACCCTTGTGTTCTTTGGAATTATTTCCAGCATAATTTTCCCTTTCAGACTGCATAATTACAGTTACTGGAACTGAGCGAGTGGGAGACGAGAGTACATGAGTATTCTGTGTATGTTCACTAGACTAATTATAGTATGGCGTGATGTATCATTGTTGAATGCATCTCCCCCGAGCTGCTCTGACACTGTGTTGGCAGTGGGGAAGTAGTAAACATTCAGCTTGTTGATCAAGGGCAGTTGCCATCAGTAGATGTACCTACAAAATTGAGTACACAGAAAAAAAATTTCTGTTAATTATGGTAAAGCAATATCAAACATGAAGCTTTATTTATTCATTTATTTAGGTATTTATGAAGCAACTCCTAATGTAAAACTGTGAGTAGTGCACATGAGGGTCACCAGAATTTTCAGACAATGTTCTTTTCAGTCTTCATAATCTTATAATATTTTAGGGGAGAAATAACTCCTCTAGGCTAAATGCAGTATGAATGGTCCAGAAGATATGAACCCTGCCTTCAAAGATGATATGAGCAACTTAATTAGGCAAGGACTTCCTAGTGAGATAGCCTATGTCATAGATATTTAGGACAGTGAACTACTTCACCTGGAATGGCTTATTTGGATGCAGACCCAAGGGGAGCATGCTTAGTGGCATTAGGTAATTTGTTTCCTCCTCTTCTCTGGATGCTTTCTCCATACATCTGTAGAGGTGGGAGCAGAGCCTCTTGGTTACTAAAGGGTTTCCACCATCACAATTAGCTGGGCCAAATAATATGGAGATTCTTGGCATAGCTTTTCAGGGAATAATATACCTTTCAGGCAGGTTAATAGACATAATGTGAGAGATCAGAGAGTGAGGTATTTTGTGAAGCTATGAAATTTTTCTAGTTGGTGTATATGGAAAAAATTTGAGTAGTTGAAGAAGGAAGAAGAGTTAAACAACTTCAGACTTGAACTGTGTCTTCTTACCTTATGCATCTCTGTGTATCTTGCTGTATGTTAAGAGATGTGAAAGACTGACCTTATTCCATGGGATTTGTGACTTCCACTAGAGAGCCCTGATGGCTATGGTCACTGGGATCTTTTCCCTTAGTTGTGCCATACAGTGTACCTTACCTTGTGGGACACCTAAAGCATGTGTATATTTGTTGTAGACTCACCTAAAATGCTGCGTGTGGCCTCACAGTTGCTTAATGGAAGAGGTTATTCATGGAGGGTCTTTATGTGTTCTTATGTATAACAAAAGTGAATCTTGTTAGTATTTTACCTAAGTTATTTATTGGGAACAAGTATTCTAAGGAGAAACCATCCAAGGTTAGATAGGAGATACATATTTCATAAGATGCTTTTCATTCAAAGTAATTATCTAAAATTCACCATGAATTTCAATAAACTTACTACATAGCTTCTTTCTGCTAATTCGATTCCTGATTAATTTGAACCTCCTGTATCATTTCAGGAAAAACTCCGGAATCAAATTAATTGTAACTAAAAGAACATAATTTTCTCATGCTAATAGCGATCGGCTTAAACAGAGTTGGGCAGATATTAGATAGCTGAGTTACAGAAAATTGACACTTGATTAGTGAGGAAGAGGATTACATTTTTAGAATAGGAGGAAGAGCAAATCGTATTGAAAACTACCAGACACAGCTCTCTGGCCACAAGCTGGTTTTTCCCTCACATTCTTGTTGATGGCCATGATTCTTTTGATACCAGTGCAAAAAAGCTACTTAACCCCTAGCCAGTGCTGATTCTCTAGGTAGATGGGATATTTACCCACATAGATGAAAGAGAAAGTTTGTTTGTTGGTTTGTTTGTTTTTTTAAGAAATCAGAATAAAATAGAATCCTTTTAGAATGATTTAAACTTTCCTTTGGGAGAGTGGACTTTAAAACTCAACTTTTGGTGTTTGCTACCCCCAGATCTTCAGGGCTTAACAGGGTCTGTTTTGAGCCCTCCAGGTACCATTTACCTTCTGCATGCTGAGTTCTTATTCCCCCTTGTCTTTCCTCCTGCATGCTCTCCCTTACCCTCTACTGTCTTTCTTAGGAAAGGGAGTTCCTGTAAGGGTTTTGCCTGGGCAACAGATTTCAGGGTTTAGAGAAAAACATAGATTTGACCCTTAGATTCCCAGGCTCACTCCATTCCATCATGATGTTGCAGCCTCAGGTAGTGAGTGTTAAGACAGCCAGAGGCCATATTGTAAAGGGTATTTCATGATGTTGAGAAGTTTGGATTTATTTTTTTCTTAATGGCAGTAGAGAACTATTGAATACTTCTTTAAAAATGGATATAATTAATTTCACACTTGTTTTTTGGCTTTTTAAATTAAAAAAAATTTTTTTTTTACCAACTCATAACAAATCTGTGTCATAATGAAACTACATCTGAATCATACCTAAGTAAAATGGAGTAAGGCCCTCAGATATTCAGGGACACTTTTACTTTCTAGTGATGGTGGTAGGATGAAATAGTTTTTCCCCCCATTTTGATTAAAATCTTAATTGCTCATTCTCTGAGCCTGCATACACAAGGGTGCTTAGTGGCTATCTACTAGGAAGACAGTGAGTAATGATTACTGTTTTTAAGACTTTTGTTTAACGAACTAGTTATAATCATTATTTTATAGTATATCCTTGGCCAGATAGTAGTAACATTTTTCTTCATTATGATATAAATAATCTCTTGATTGGGCTGAGGCATTGACTTTGTTTTGGAGGAATGTTGAGGAGCAATAATTACATTGAAGAAAGAAAACAGCTAAAAACCAAACACAATTTTCAGTTGTTTCTAGTTCCCTACATATATTTTTTCTTGCTTCAATATGTATGTGCATAGAAATACTTATTATTCATTTTCATCTGATATACTTAAAGACTTTCTATGTGTAGTTTTTTAGTAATCCTTATTTTAATGCCTATAATATTTCATCAAGTTGTACCATAGGTTTACATATCTGTTGTCTTTTTAGTGAATACTTAGGTTTTTAGCTCTTTGCTACTATAAATAGCATTGTAATTAGCATCTTTTTGCATAACTCTTTTATTCTGTTCAACTGATTTTTTAGGATGAATTTACAGGAGTGAAAAAACTGTGTAAAAGAATATGTTTTTTTTTTATTCTTAATAATGAATCGTTGCTTCCAAAAATTCACATTTTTCTTTATTGGATGATGTATAAATGAAATTCATTCTCAAATTTCTTAGATTCCATACATGTTCTTTAGCACCTTGAAGTTCTAAAAGGCTCTCAGGATATAATTGTTAGTTAATACTTGAATGATTACCAGCATTGTCTTAAACTCATTTTTATGGATTTGGTCTTTGTAATAACTATTTTACATATTATTACTGTTGCTACCCTCATTTACAAAAATGAGGTAACTGAGGCTTAGCAAAGTTAAATAATTTGGCAAAGATTACACAGCTGGTAAAGGATTTCTTACTCAAGCCTGTGCCCTGAATAATCTTTTGGTGGTTTCAAGCTGTTTAGATAATTGAATTTAAAACATTATCAGGCAGCCATCATTACTTTGAGATTTTTTTCATTTTTCTTAACGAAACCATGCCAAGATCATTGATTCCTTTTTTGATTTCCTTAACCCTTTGTGGTTTTTAATTCACTCTGGTGCTCTATTAAGATGTTTCACATTTGTGTATGGATGCAAATTTCTGTAGGGTATTTGGCATATTTTATAATAGGCTTGCTGGATTCTAAAAGCAGGGCTCTATTAGGAGAAGAGACGTCCTTGACCTGAGCCTTGTATGTGATTTGAGTCCAGGCTGGGAATTCCAGGAAGGAGCAGGTCTCAGAGCGGCTCCTGCCCTCCTTGTTAGGAAGACAAGGCTTTAGTGAAGCCACCGAATCCAGATGAGAGCTGGAGGTGGGAGACAAGTTGCATGTCCCACAGGCCTGTGGAGAGAGCTATGAGTTGCCTCAACTTCCCAGACGCCACGGTCCCAGGCACCCATCCTGATCACTGAGACAGTCTGCTGTGACTGTCAGCGCAGCACCACCCAGGAGGTCTCCACGGCATACACCTGTGTGGTACTTCTGTGGCAGACCCAGTTCCCCTTGGAACCCAGAGCCTAGCCGGTGCTGCCTCATTTCTCACTCCCGATCACTCCCAAGTCCTTCTGGTGAGCTGTCCTCTTCTATCTTCTCTGTCTGCAGCTCCAGATTTGTTTTCCTCTGACCCAGACTCTCACTCGCTCTGTCAGACCTTTCCTTAGTGCCCTCTGGAAGCTTTGAGCAACTAATGATAATAGTAACAAAGAACACTTAATATAGCACATATTATGCACAAGAAGCTGTTCTAAATGCTGTACATACATTACTTGTATTGACTCATTTAATCCTCACAATGCACTTAGGATGTAGGCATTGGTATTATGACCACTTTACAAATGATGAAACTGAGGCAAAGAGAAGTTAATTCACCCATCACACAGCTTCTAAGTGGTGGAGCTGGGACTTGAATTCAGAAGTAAGGTTTCAGAGTCTGTGCTGTTAGTCATTAAAACATCCTGCCTCTCCCTAGGATAAAAATTTCCCTACACCCTTAACTTTTCTCAGAATGGTCCTTCAATCACATTGTCTTTTATTTGTGTATAAAAATGCAACAAAGTGTGCTTGGCTAGTCACTTGGAACACTTCTACAACCAGGGAAGCTTACTACAGGAAAACAACCCCCACAAACCAGGAGCTCATAATTGAACATTAAGAACCATTTGAGGAAAACCGTAAGGGAGAACCAGTAGACACATTAAGGGAGAACCAATGCCAAAATTAACACTTCTAGAACTAGACACAATGGAATAGTCTAGAAGAAAATATAAGCATTTAAAACATGATTACAGATTAAAGAAGGAATAGAAGCCTTAGTGAAATAACCGTACAGTGGGAATCAAGAAAAGGCAGTGTCTTGGCAGTGGGTTTCAGCCCTGGGCAAGTTCACTATGGATTCAGTGAGACCGAGGAATGACAATGGAACGTTCTTGGGGTGAAAGGTTTATTACCCGGCTTGTTCTCCTGGCAATAGGTCAAGCACTAGAATCATGTCTGCATCCAACAGTCTGCAGATCTGTAATCCTCCTTGATCTCTGCCTCTGCCCAGAGTACTGGGCAGAGCTCTCTATATAGTGACTCAGTCAATAATAGCTTATTGCCTGTGGGTGTGGAAGCAGTAGCCTAGCAGCAGGCCCCTAGTTTAGGGTCAGGTGAGGATCCTCTCCATAGGAACTTCCATTTGCCCCACAGGCAGTTTAAAGGAGATCCTCAGATTTCTTAAAGTTCAGAGCTCAAGAAACTAAAAAAAATATGATTATATTATTTCCAGATGAACTGAGAATTGATCAAATGGAAGGTAGACCTGAGAAATATCACCCAGTTGTCAGAAAGAGGACAAATTGCTGGAAAATATGAATGAGAAGTTAAGAGAGATAACCAGCAGAATGAGGTCTAATGTGAATCTAATAAGCATTCCAAAGGAAGATAATAAAGAGAAAGAGGGTAGGACAAAATTCAAAGAGGCAGTGGATGAAAATTTTCTAGAAATAAGGAAAACATAAATCTTAGGATTGGGAAAACATGCAAAATTTCAACGATTTTAGTGAGACTGCAGAACTTCTAGGAAGCATATGCAGGAACCTACTCTCTCATACGCTTTTTGTAGAAGGTTGTTAAGCAATATGTAGGTAAAAATGTGTAAGCCTTTTTTGCCCCAGAAATTCTGTTTCCAAGAATTCAGCCTTAGTAAATAATCAGTTCAGTTCCCAAAGATTTATATATGTAAGGATGTTGAGCTCAGCATTGTATATAAGAGATAAATTGGAAACAGCTTTGAAAAACTCACCAATATGCAATAGATTAAATAAATTAAGTTATACTGTAAAAGCACTGTTGCCTTTATGTAGCTGTTAAGATGATGATATAGATCTATTTTTACTTATGGTGACAAGATCTAGTTAAAAAGCTGTGTGCATAGGTTACTCCCACTGGCATAAATAAAAATCTGTTTCGGTAGAAAGAAGTTGGGAAGGATAAGTACTTAAAGCTTATAGTTGGTTATCACTGGGTGGATAACTTTTACCTTCATTATACTTTTATGCATTGTCTGAATTAAAAAAATTAAGTACTTGTTATCTTGATAATCATAAGAAAAAATAAGATGCTTCACTTAGAAAACAAACCTGAACTCAAAATGGTGTCCTGATGTTCTAGACCTCCAAGTAATTAGAGCTCTCAACCCTGGTGGCCAAGGTATGAACTGTACTACACAGTAGCCAAGACTAGCCCTGAGAGCAAGACTCTTGGGTTGCATTCTCTTTTGTTCCATCTTGCTTTCTCCTTCCCTGGGCAGCTTTCAGTTAAATAATAAAATATTTCAATTTTTTCTCTTTTCTTTGTTAAACAAAATATACGGCCCCAATGTACTTTATGGCTACTGCATGAATGACCTCATTTTTAAAAATGGAAATAAGTAGATTAAGTTAATTAAAATCATTCTATCCTTTCTGTTTGGCCAATGACAGTGAGCAGCTGGGAGAGATATAGTGAGTCAAGGACCATTGATAATAAAAAAATAGGTCAAAGGTTGTCACCCTTTCTTGTGTTTCTCCTCTGGTAGGAAAAGCTGTGTGTGCAGCTGTAGCTCATCCTGGTCTGCAGGCCATGTAAGAAGCTGAGCAGAAGACCAGCCTCACGGGGATATTGTGTTGGAAGAGAGGCTCTTGACAGTGAGTCATGTCAACATGTGAGGCACAGAGGCAGCTCCTTTCGGTGACTGGCTGCAGCCCTGAACCCTGCAGTCCCCTTCCCTGGCACTGTCTCTCTCCTTCTGAGTGAGGCTGAGCTGTCGGCCCATTAGAGGGCATTCTCTGAGCATGTGCACAGGAGGTAACAGGGTTCTCGGGTCAGTACTGATGGACCAGAGGGGCCTGGCTCTCTCACCGGTAAAAGCTCCACCTGTGAAATAGGCTGTCCTGCAGACCTGAAGATTTGGTCCCTTAAGAATCTGGTGGCAGGGCGTATAGACTCTGTTAAGGAGTGCTATTTCGGAAACTTTCATCTGGGGGTCAACTGTATCTGGGGTTCTTGTTATAAAATGCAGGTTCCCAGTTCCACACTGTCTTGCCAATGGGTTTCAGCCCCGGGCAAGTTCACTATGGATTCATTGTGTCCAAAGAAAATGACAGTAAAATGTTCTTGTGGTGAAAGGGTTTATTTCCTTACTTGTTCTCCTGGCGGTAGGTCGAGTACTAGCATCTCTGCCTCCGCCTAGAGCACTTGGCTGAGCTCTCTATATAGCGCAATAATAGCTTATTGCGTATGGGTGTGGAAGCAGTAGCCTAGCAACTAGCCAGTTACTTCATCAAGTGGTTTACGTTCAGTGAGAATCCTGGCCGTAGGAATCCCAATTCCCCCCACCCTCCACACCTATTAGCTTAATTCAGTATGTCTCAGATAATAATTCTGATTCATACTGAGGTCTGGCACCTACTGGCTTACACTAATCTCACATGCTGTACATACTACAGCTGGAGTTATCTATCTGCAGGGACTTTTGATTATTGTTTGTCTCATTTTACTAATTTATTCATTTAACAAATATTTATCAAATGCCTATTCTGTGCCAGATATTGAACAAGGCAGTGGAGTTATAACAGTGAACAAGGTTGACCCAGTGTTTGGACTTATGATATGGAGGGGAAACAAGTAAACAAATTAATAATTGTGGTAAAAACCATGATGGCCATAACTGGTTATTATCACAGAGGAAGGAGAGTGTTTGAAATAAAAAACTGGTGAGCGAATGCCTCTTTGAGGAGGCAGCAATTACATTAAGACCTAGATTAAAAGGAATCAGACATACGAGGAGCATGCTAGGCAGTGTAAAAAACTGGTGCAAAATCACCAAGATAGAATCAATCTTGATCCTGTTTCAAGAACAGAAAAAAAGGCCAGAGTGGCTGATGCCCCAGCAAGCCAAGGGAAGAGAGGAGTGAAATTAGGAAGGCGGCACCAGATCATGTAAGCTCTTGAGGATTGAGGGGAGGCATAGCCAACTGAGAGGGGATGGGGAACCAGGGAACAGAGTGTGGAATGGAGAGGAGATGCCTGGTTTGAGACATGAATGTGGGTGTCATCAGCATTTTGATGGAAGGCCATGTGAATGGGTAGTCTAACCTTGGGAGCAACCGAAGGGAGAGAATAGAGAAGGGCCTGGTAATGAACAGTAGGAGCTGCCAGGAGGTTGGAGAGGTGGGAGGGTAGGTGGACAAACTGTAGTCAGTGGAAGCCACAAGATGAGAATGATCAAAGAGAGACAGTCAAAAGTGTCATTGCCATGAAGGGTCTAGAACAGCATAGCCCATCAGTAGCTGCCAGCTGCATGTGACTACTGGGTACTTGAAACATGACTCGTGCAAACTGAAATGTGCTGTAAGTGTAAATTAAAATGTACTTCATGTACAGCTCAAATTAATAAAATGTTATATGTCAGTTACATTTCAGTTTTTAAAAATGAACAGTAAGTTAACATTTTACCTGCTTTTTACTTTTTAAAAAGATGGCTACTAGAAGAATTTTAATTGCATGCATGGCTTGAATCCCATTTCTATTGCAGTTTGACAATATGGAGGTCATTCACAAAATGGTAAGAGTAGACTGCCTGAGATTAAGTAATACCTAGAAAAGTGTTTATACTCAGATGAGACTGAATTATCATCATCATCATATTATTATATGCCTACAATTAAATAATAAAATTCACCATTAAAAATTCTTCTAGACTTTTTAATGTGTATATAAGTGATTTAGTAATATCACATATATTGACAATGTAATGTGTAAGGCCTTAAATACTTTGAAATCAACTTTCAACTGTGGTTTTTCAATCTTTTTTTAACCTCTATTTTCTCTGTCCCTTTTTGTCTTTCTTTTTATTTAAAATTTTATTTATTTGCACATTTGGCTAGGAAACTTCATGGTGTTATGGTCAACTTGCCGCACAACCGTGTTCAAATCTGTCACCAACAGGTTCATTAAAAACCTGGCCTGCTCTGGGATCTGTGCCAGCCTAGTCTGCGTGCCCTTTGACATCATCCTCAGCGCCAGTCCTGGCTGTTGCTGGTGGATCTACACCATGCTCTTCTGCAAGGTCGTCAAATTTTTGCACAAAGTCTTCTGCTCTGTGACTATCCTCAGCTTCCCTGCCATTGCCTTGGACAGGTAAGATCATGTGGCCAGGGGCACAACTAGTTTTTTCAGGGTATTGGAATTAGCATCACAAAGCAAATGGTGAATAGCTGGTGTTCCTCACCCTGCTTGATAGTGTGTTTGTGGTCAATGGAAAGAGAATGAATGTCTAAAACACATGCCTGGCAGAAGGCAGGCTGATTGAATGGTAGCTCAGAAAATAGGATTATTGAGAGAAGATGAGGTTTTGTGGGGGTGACCTCATGAGGGCACCAGGGCAGAGCTGGATCAGGGTATAGTTTCAGCTTGGTTGAAATGGGTGGTGTTTGCATTACAATTTGAAGTAGATTGCTCATCTGATTGCTAACTCTGCAATTAGGGCTTTTTGATGTAGGATGAAAACATTTCTGGAAGAATAAGGGAACAATTCAGTAGTAATGTAACCGAAGATTAGGTAGCCCAGTAAGATCTGATCAGATAACACCAGAATTCCTTTCGAAGATTCATTTCCAAGGCTGCGTTGTGGTGGTGGTGATTTCTCTTCTCATCGTCTTTAAAAAATAGTCATTTGGAAATGAATCTTATGTCTTAGTCACTGCCATCATATATAACTTGATCGAGTTTATTGAAAGTCAAGTGTAAGAATCTCAGTATTCAACAGCTTATTGCCTTTTCCCTTTGAATACAGTTTTAGATAATAATACGTTTGAGACAATTTAATTAAATAAGCGAACAAGAATTGAAAAGTATTTTGTGCCCATGAGTACTTTTGATTTCAAGATACACAGAGAGAAAAGTGTAGAAGGGAAAGTTCTGGCTCTTCTGAATTTATCCCCTATGATTAATTTGACTACATTCTAGGTGAGCTTGGAACTTTGAAACTCTTTGTTCATTCAAAACATACTCAATATTTTAATGACCTATGAATTGCAGAACCAACCTGTGGAGTCACTTCAGCCTCTCAGGCCTGGAGCCTTGATTTCATCAGCTGCCCAGTGTCATCTGTGTGGAAGGACACAGAGTCACATAAAACCCTGAGCCTACTAGGAGAAGTTGCTGGCTTTGTGGTAAAGAGAGGGGACTCTGGAGCCCATGGTCTGGTTTTAGGTTCTATCGACCATTCTCACTGGGCAGCTTTAGCGAAGCCTTTCTGTGTGTAAGTTTCCTCAGTGGTAAGAAGAATTAAGTGTATCATTTATGCCTGTGCTTGAATGGGTCACACCAGTATTTGTGTCTTTCTCTAGGCTTCGCTTCTGATTGGCACATTCTTCCTTAGATATATTGCTGCAGTCATTTTATCATCAGATTGTGCTGGGAGCCACTCCAGCTCTTTGGAAGTTTCTCACTAGAAACTCGTCGTCCACGGGGCAGACGAGGCAGGTGACAAATCTAAGTGACATAAGCTGGGTTGGGGTTGTGTCTGTCCTCTTGTAGCTTAGGGGTCAGTAATAAAGCAGATGCAACTACTAGTTGCTTTGTGGATATCTAAACTCAGTAGGCAGAACTTTCTATTTTCCTAGAAAAGAAATCAAAAGTATAGATCTGACTTATTATTTTTAAATGTTGGCAATTAATTTTCATTCAAAAAGTATTTGGCGGGCCACTCATCTCGTCAGCACGCTGAATATGCACAGCACGATGCCAGTTTGCCATGCCTGCTTTAAAGTGACTTTGTGTTTCTCTGTCATGTTCAGCAAGAGGTCTTTGAATAGCTGGAAAGCACCATTGCACAGCACTAGAATGTAACAGTGGGAAGTCAGTTTACACCCTGGTGGTGCTCTAATGCATTTTGTGCCAAAGCACTCTGTGTTCATGGCGGGTGTCCTTCCAGCTGTGCCTTGTACTACCTGCTTGCTGAGGTCTTCAGTCCACATTATGCACTTTTCTTTCCTGAGTTCTAAAAAACAGTTTTATTGATATATAATTTACCTGTCATAAAATTCATGTGAGTGTACACGTCCATAAATTTAATATAGTTAGAGCTGGTGCAGCCCTCACTGTAGCTGACTTTCAGAATTCTTCCATCACCCTGAAAAGAAACCTCCCACTCATTTACAGACACTGCCCCTTTCCCCCAGACCCACGTGACCACTGATCTATTTTCCATCTTTATATGTTTGCTTCTTTGGGGGACATGTCGTGAAAGTGGAATCATACAATTTGTGTTCTTTTATGTCTGGCTTCTTTCACTCAGCATAATGTTTTCAAGGTTCATCCATTTTGCAGCATGTGTCAGCACTTAATTCCTTGTCCCCCACCCAGTTCTACTGAAATATAATTGATATACAGCCCTGTGTAAGTTTAATGTCTACAGCATAATGACTTACACTGTGAAATGATTACCACAATTAGTAACGTCCATCATCTTCTATGGATACAAAAACAGTTTTTTTTCCTGTGATCAGAACTCTCAGGATCTACTCTCTTAACAACTTCTTTCTTTTTTATTGCCAAACAATATTCTATTGTCTGGATATACCATATGTTGTTTATCCACTTTCTGGTTGATGAACATTTGGGGTGTTTCCATTTTTGGCTATTGTGAATAATGCTACTATGAATCCTGGAAGTTTTTAAAGCATAGCTTTCAATAAAGTGAGAACACATTATTTTCAACAGTTTGCTTTATACCTGGAAGCAATGCAGTAATCCCTGGGTTACTTCTGGGCCTTAGTCTTAGACAGGGAAATATGCAAACAATAAGAAACCCTAAATTTCATTCTAGCAGAAAATCTGTTGTATTTTTGCCATCATTTTTAAAAAAGGTAAACAAGTCCTTTCAATAGTACAATAGGTTGGCAATTAGTATTCATGAAGTGAAGGGAAGGCAATCCTTTCTCTCACCTTTTTCTTAGATATTTCTTTCATGGCGTCGATTTAGCAAATTAATTGGAAGGCCACCTACACTTCTGACATCATCTTCTAGAGATGTACACACTAACAAAATTATTTACAATTAGTCTGTGTCCTTGTATTGTATTCTATTTACCAATACATAATGAAAGCAGAAATGAATGGAAGCCTGGGTTTTCTAGTGAGCAAATGGAAATTGGAGACCGTGTACTCCAGGCATGTATTCATGTATGTGTGCGGGGCCTTCACATTGGATTGATAAAAGTTGTGATTAGAAAAGTTAATCTGTATTCATTAGAGAAGAAAATTGAGAGCATGAATAACTTGTGCATTTCTTTCTCTTTTTTCCTCTCCCAGAATTAGGTCTAGAAGCACATTTCACTGCGCTTCATTCATCTCTGATCACCCATGGTCATGTTGTGTTTGCATCGTATTTCCTTCCATCTGGAACATGCTTCCCCAGCTTGTCCCCTGCCAGACTCTACCACAGTGCCATCTTCTCTTGACATTTCCCAGGTGCTCCCTTTCCTGTACCTCCTTTGGCCATACCTCCAGTAGAGCCATCATCTCCTTGTTTATAATTGCTCCTCTGTCTGCCTTTTTTCCTAATGAGTTTAGAAACATTCCTCTGTGTCTTTTCATTTTTGTAATCCAGTGCCGGGCAGTGTCCTTGGTGCACAGGTGGTGCTCCAAAATCTTTGTAACAGGAAGGCATGCATGCTTACCTGGCTCCATGAGTGAATGAATGCTGATAGGACTAAGGTCAACTCCAGCATTAGCTGCTTTCAGAGATGTGGGCCGAACTGATGTGAAGAGAAACCCATGTCTGATGGCTAGTGGCAGCCCTTTCATGACATATGTAGACCTATAAGATTATTCAGTTCTCCAAATCACTGGTGATATTGAAGATTTTTTTGGTCTAGTGATGCTTCTGTTTTACATCAACACCTCAAAACTTAAGATCTGGCTTCCTCATACCCCCCAGTGGTTCCCTCTGTCTTAGAATAAAAGAACTTGACCCTTTGGTTCCTCTCTCCTGCTTTAGATAATGTAGATCTCCCTAATTTAAACAGTATCTTCTCCTGTGTAATGAGTTTTGCTTGTGCATTTTGCAGGTACTACTCAGTTCTCTATCCACTGGAGAGAAAAATATCTGATGCCAAGTCCCGTGAGCTGGTGATGTACATCTGGGCTCACGCAGTGGTGGCCAGCATCCCTGTGTTTGCAGTCACCAATGTGGCCGACATCTATGCCATGTCCACCTGCACTGAAGTCTGGAGCAACTCGCTGGGCCACCTGGTATACGTTCTGACCTATAACATCACCACAGTCATCGTGCCTGTGGTTGTGGTCTTCCTCTTCTTGATATTGATCCGTCGGGCCCTGAGCGCGAGCCAAAAGAAGAAGGTTGTCATAGCAGCGCTGCGGACCCCACAGAACACCATCTCTATCCCCTATGCCTCCCAGCGGGAGGCCGAGCTGCACGCCACTCTGCTGTCCATGGTGATGGTCTTCATCTTATGTAGTGTGCCCTATGCCACCCTGGTTGTCTACCAGACTGTGCTCAATGTCCCCGACACGTCCGTCTTCTTGCTGCTCACTGCCATTTGGCTGCCCAAAGTCTCTCTGCTGGCCAACCCTGTGCTCTTTCTTACTGTGAACAAAGCTGTCCGCAAGTGCTTGGTAGGGACCTTGGTACAACTGCACCACCGGTACAGCCGCCGCAATGTGGTCAGTGCAGGGAGCGGGCTGGCTGAGGCCAGCCTGGAGCCCAGCGTGCGCTCAGGCAGCCAGCTCCTGGAGATGTTCCACATCGGGCAGCAGCAGATCTTCAAGCCCACAGAGGACGAGGAGGAGAGTGAAGCCAAGGACACTGGCTCAGCTGAACTCCGGGCCAAGGGGATCCTGAGCACGGGTCTGGAGGGAGAGCAGGGGCCACCGTTTGCACCCCCTGCCCCACCCCTGGGCACAGTGGACTCCATATCCCGGGTGGCACCAGCAGCCCCTGGGGAACCCGAGACATTCCCTGATAAGTATTCTCTGCAGTTTGGCTTTGGGCCTTTTGAGTTGCCTCCTCAGTGGCTCTCAGAGACCCGAAACAGCAAGAAGCGGCTGCTTCCCCCCTTGGGTAACACCCCAGAGGAGCTGATCCAGACCAAGATGCCCAAGGTAGGCAGGGTAGAGCGCAAGATGAGCAGAAACAATAAAGTGAGCATTTTCCCCAAGGTAGATTCCTAGTAAGGCTTGTGAATCCCTGGAAGCAGCAGGGCGCCCCCATGCTCCTGCCCTCCCTCCGCTCTGGCCCTGTGGTTTGTTTGTTGTCCTTGCAACCAAGTATGGGTTGACTCCTCCTGTATGGCCCACATGCTTTTGAACGAGAGGGAAGCTTATATAAAGTCAATTGTCCTCTATTGAGGGAGTCTGTATGTCTCCCTCAGTGTCCCACGTCCTTAGGGAAGTCCACACTCCTCTCTGTGGAGATGGAAGCTGGGCAACGTGGGACAGGTCTTGGGTCATGAGTGTTTGCTGAGGACTCCTCAGTTCCCGGGGCCCTGCGGAGAGTACAGGGAGAGGAGCATCTGTGAGTCAAGGGGAGCAGGGGCACCCTAAGGGAGCCCAAGATAATTATGGAGCTGTGTGGCCATAAAGAAAATGTCTCTTTGATTGACAAAAATATGACAAATACTTTAAATTTTAATATCGATCTGTATCTTCAGGGAAGATAGCACCTTGGCATTTGACATCTGTTCTCTGGAAGGTCTGATCATGTGACTCTGAGTTTCTTCCAAAGCCTCATCCCTTTCCCTGGGATATAGACAAGATATGGCTGTTCCACCCCGACTTGACAGCTCTGGCAATAGATGTGCCCCATGGTGAGGGAGATGTTCTGAGCTTGGTTACCCTGCCATTCTCCTGGCATCACTAAGGCCTCAGAAAGGTATGTGTGCAGTGGGGGTTGGAAGACTCTGCACAGTCTTACTGTGGCTTTCCACAAATTGTGGGAAATTGTAGTCTTGAAACAAATGAGACATAAGCAAAGAGGTAGAGAAGAAGACTGAGAAATGTCTGTGCATTTCTCTTTTCTCCTCCCACATGCTCTCACGTGATGTGCTATGAGCAATCAGTGGGAGTAAAGTATATTGAAAAAATTTTCTGTGCAAACGTTTGGAATGAAAAGGTAATTTAAAAATGCAAAACTAGTGTAACCTGGGTCATCTGGAGACATCAGAACGGGTGGTTAGGAAAGGTGATTCTGTCCCAAAGAGTGGGAAAAGTCTGACAAAGGTGGCTACCTTCCGATGAGGCCTCCAGAACCCTGGTGTGCTGGGTCTCACTTCAGTCTGTTTGTGCACCTGTGGTTCTCCCTTCATTTTGGACAAAGGAGAGGGAGAAATACTTAATCATTGTGAAATGCAAGGTAGCACCCAGGCCAGGTGAGCTGTCCACGCCCTCCCTCCCAGTGTGGCTATAGCAGGTGCCAGAGTGATGGGGAGGACAGGGCCCTCAACTGATTATCCTCTGGGGCCTCTCACAAGTGATTCAAGTCCACTTTGAGCTGGATTTTACCAGGATTCAAACCACAGGTGACATTTCCCTTTGGAGGGCAGATCAAGTGCTGGCTCTGCTCTTGTCTCTTGAGCATTGTTCTTGTTACTAGAACACGGGAGCTAATCCAGGGCCTTGAGCAAGCTTGAAGGGAAGTGGGCATTCTCACCCGCAAAACCCCATGTTCCCAAAGCAGTGGGCCTCACTTATCCCCTCCTTTAGCCACACTGGCCCCTTGTCCCTCGGAGGAATCTCAGACCATGGGTAGGGAGTTTCCTTTTCCTGCCCTCTCCTGGGTGTACTGTCTTGTGATTCCAGAACATGAACCAAAGTCCCTTCCCCTGAAGAGAAAGCATCTGCCTCTTTGTATTGTCCACTCGCAGTGTGTGTCCTCACAGTAGAAACGGAACCACCCGGCCTCTCCTGGGCCCCTGGCCCCCAGGCCTTGGTGTGTGCCATCTGTAGCTCCTTGCCCCGAGAGTTCCTGTGTGGCCCTTCAAGCTTCGTGTTCAAGGCCTTCACAAGCACTGTGGCTCTCATCACGGGGAAACCTACGCTGTCAGAAAATTGTGTCCACTTGAGAAGACTGTTAAATGCAGCCCCTTTGGTGTCATTCTGATACTGTAAATGTACAACTTCATAAATTCTGGTGAGGCAGAGGGTGGTAGGTATTTCTTATGTTTGGAGCAGACAGTTGAATTCTAACAGGTCACTGCCAGGTGTATTTCTATATTCTTTGAAGAATTACATTTTAATAAAAATTTGAGAAGTTATTTCTGAACTCAAAAATGGTTAAATGAGCTATTTTTTTTGTTTCTTTTCTCTCTCAAGTGGGCATGTGAATGTAAATATTTAATCAAAAATTAAAATGGTATTGGAAAGATAGAGGAGAAGCCCCAGAGGGGATGATGGTGGAAGAGATTTGCATGGATGCACTCAAGTGGGGTGCAAAACAGATGATGCTAAACAGAGTAAAATACACGTTACTTAGAAATACAGAGATGTGTGAATAACAGAAGGCACAGCAAAAATTACTGCATGCCTTGTTTCTGGGACTTTTGTTCATTTTGTTGTAAGCCTTTTGTTACATTTTGAAACAATCTAAATGTACAGATAAAAATACAAATTAACTTGAAAAGGCTTCTGAATTTTGCAATGCACCATCAGAACAAACAAAGAAAAAAAACAAACCGTATGCATCATTAAAGGATATTGAGAAAATAAGGCAGTTTTGGCCTCCAGAGTCAGAATAACCAGTGGCTTTTTCCTGATAGGTTCAAATGATGTCAGTTTACTCTGGTAATTCCTCTAGTTTGTATGAACTAGGCAATAGTTGGCTGTTCTGAATTCTGTTTTTTTTCCCTTGTGTCTTCTCAATAACAAAGAAGAAATATTCTTTTTTTTTGTGTATATTCACTAAAGCACTTTTAAGAGTAAGTTTAATTGAAATAATGCTAGTTTGCTTCAGAATTGAATTTAGAGCACACACAGTATTTAGATAAATATGTACAAAAATATTGAGTTTAGTGAATTAAACTGTCCTGGAATTTATTTAAAATTTATGTTCCCATCTACTTAAAAAAATCCTAAAGTAAGTATAATCTCAGTATTTTTTCACTGTCATTAGATTATTTAGAAGATCTCAGTTTTAATTTATAATATCTTCTACCTTAAAGTTTATTCCCTTGGTAGCATTTGACTTCTCATTGTCTGCTTTGTATTTGTATATGATGTTTCACTGGAGGATATTAAAGCACAGCCCACGGGCTTTCTGTAGGAAGTGGTATGATCTCTGTTTTGCAGATGGGGAAACTAGAGGCACAGATGGCCCGTGTCATTAGCTCTAAAGATGAAGCAAGTTAGAGACAGAGCTAAAAACAGTACAGAAGGCATTAGGGCCCAATTCTTCCACTGCCCCCTCCGAAATACTGATGATCATTATTATCTATCATTATTATGACTATTTTTTGGCACATAAATTAAACCCACTTGGCACATATTATTAAGCGGTACTGGGGACTGAATTAAAATCCTTAATGCCTGGCAGCTGTTTTTCTCAATGTTATTTCCCAAAGTTCCTTCTGCTTCATGATTTCCCCTAACTTGTAGAGACATTCAGTTTAGAGTAAATGTTAAGAAGCTCTTGATGGAGTACCAAGACTGATATTGCTCATCTGAGAATACGACAGGTATCATCTTGTGCCTCATGTCCTCCTTGTTAATTCTGTACCGAGTTTACCCGTAGTTTAGTTTAAAAGTCATTGCCATCAAATCACCCTCACCCATTGCTCACACTCCTGCAGGGGCATTTAGTACTCTTCCCTGCAAGTCTATGAAATATTGACAAGATTCATTAATTCATAAGGGTAAATATTGCATGTGATACATGCTATTATAATGGAGTATAAAGTGTTCAAGATATGATCCCTGCCCTCTAGACATCTTGAAGGAGAGAAAAAACCCACAAGAGAGCAGTAAGTGGTTAAGTACTGACCAGAAGTGCTGAAGAGAAATGAGAATTATGTTTGAGAAGGTGTATCTTCCTCAATGATTTTGTTCATTGGATGGCAAGGTTTGTCTTTGAATCGAAGAAATTACTTTCCCCATAAAATGCACATTTATTTCATAGCACTTAGAATGTACAGAATCTTAACTTAGTTACATACCACCTCCATAATGTAACATGAAGAAATTGAGGCCCAGGTGATTGTATATTTCAAGATCTTGGGCCAGAACTGAGGATTTTTAAAAATGCCTCATCCATAAGCAAGATATGGGGAGTGGAAACCAGTGCTTTTAAATGTCTTTTGCATGATGAAATTTAAATAACTTCAGTAGATAGCAGGTTGAGAAGATGAAGAAATATTTTTCTAAGGCTTTCCATTTTCTTCCTGCTAGTTATGCAACTAGGTAGGTAACTCCCACACAGTTAGTGCTCAGGAATCCCCCTTACTCCTCCTGTGAGTTAGTGACCAGAAAGGAAGACAAAATTCCTTTAAATTTGGGCCCAGGTAATGACTTCTAGATTCATAACAAAAAAAATAGTTGGCAACTTTCACAAAAATACCAAGTCATCTGTAGCAAAGCACACATGATAAATGAGCATTTAATGGATGACAGATGTGAATTGAACTTGATAACTCACCTTTTTTTTCATTCTCCAGCATAGATTGGAAGGCTGCTTTTATTTGAATTAAAGGACTCGTTCTACTAACAAGTGTAGTGCAACATTCAATATGGAATCTCAAGAACATTTTGATTTCTCTATTTCTACAAAGCAAGGGAAAGTGCTTGTGAGTGATCTTACCATTGTTTAAAAGCTAAGCTGGTAAACTGAAGCCCAGAGAAGTCAAGAGGCTAGTCCTTCTAGAATCAACAATAGAGGAGGATGCAAACGCCAAATCTCATAAAACCTAAATCAATTTTCAATTCATTCTATTACATCATGCTATAAAACTAGGGCACATGTATTGTGGTTTGCTTTAATTTTTCATTTGTAGGTTGCAGTGGACAAGACATGGCTGTTAACCATTGCCTAGATGTTTCTAAACAGGCCATTCTTGTTGCCTAGCTTGTTGGGCAAGCTCACTGGTATGAACACTGCAGTTCAGGCTGGGACACACAAGCAGGTCATTTCCAATGACAGCCAAGTCTGCTTAAATCAAATGATCACGGAGCCTCAAAGCTGAGACTTAACCAGCCCATTATTTTGCTACATGAAGAAACAAGCTGAGAGAGGTTAAGAGACCTGGTCAGCTCTTTGCAGAGACCAGATGAGAAACCAGGAATGCATAATTTAAAAGTTTTGTGTGTCAATGTATGAGTTGCATAACAAGTTTTGAGCCAAATTAGAATTTTAATTCCAGTTTGTCTGTTACAATAAAATGAAGGGAAAATAAAGCAGCCTTTGTTAAATAACGAGTTTGGATGATCAAATAAGAAAAAGATTTAAACATGAAAGCCAATAGTCTTCAAAATGATGACTAATTCCTAGTCTAATAAACACACTGTATGTTCAGATAGAAACATTACTTTGATTTTGAACTAAGAAAAAAGATGTGTAAGAAGTAAGTGAAATGCTAAGAACACACCAGGGTGGCGGCCTGACTGCTGACTGTTGAACAACTCCCTATGGCTGTTTACCAATTTCTTCTTCATCTCCGAGATGTTAACTCTGGGAAATAATTTCTCTACATTCCTACTTAAGACCCTTCAAGTTTGGTCTGAATACATTTCTAATATGCTATCTCAATTGTTTTTATCTTCCTTTCCTTTGCGTTAGGATAAATATAAAGGTTTGCACAATCATGAAGATTTGCATAATTTACATGCTAAAATGCTTTTTTAGTACATAGATCAGGAGATCCAACTTAAAACCAAAACCAAAAAAACCCTACAGGATCAGAGACCTAGCACAGTACAGAAGTTATGACTTGGAATCAAAGACAAGCATGACACTATGTATGGACAGTGTTAAGAAGCTGTGGATTTCAGCCCAGTATTGACTGTTGCAGGAAAATTGGTCAACTTCTCTTCAGCCATTATCCAGAGCAGTGTTTCGATCATTCTTTTGGCAGAGGTGAAATGTGGGAGTAGAACCCTGTAATCTCAACTGGCACCCAGCAACAGAAACTTCAGCTCGCCTTGGGAAGCTTCAGGCAACTCTTTCATTCTTTACAGGTAACAGAATAGCCACAGGCAACCAAACTTTGGAGGCAGCAACTTAAAGAGAGAGTCCAGCAGTCTGTTACTCTTGAGGGAATTCTCTAAGAAGAGAAACAGATTTCTCCCCTTCTGGTGAGGATGATCATTTGGCAGAGCTGATTTCTTGAGGGTAGAACTGAGATGACCCCCTCAAAAACATCATTCTGGATTTTAGAAGATAACCGTCATTGTCTTTGTCTTTGTCTTTTAAAGGACAAGTCTCTAGCTTTCTGGGCCATAAACAGAGCTGGGGGTGGGTGGGTGGGTGGGTGGTGTGTGTGTGTGTGTGTGTGTGTGTGTGTGTGTGTGTGTGTGTGTGTGTGTGTGTGTGTGTGTGTGTGTGTGTGTGTGTGTGTGTGTGTGTGTGTGTGTACGCGTGCGCGCGCGCACGCGCTGAATTTTGTGACCTGGGGGTGGGTGGGTGGGGGGTGTGTGTGTGTGTGTGTGTGTGTGTGTACGCGCGCGCGCGCGCGCGCGCTGAATTTTGTGACCTCCAGTCTCCTTTCTCCACGCTGATACTCATATCACTTGAAGAAGTTAAACGAGGTCATATGACAACACATGGGCTAACTCCTTTCACTTAAAAAATTCCAAGAGTATCATTATGTGTTTGAGTTAATAGACAACTAAGAAGTAGCAAGCTTTGTTCCTCCTGATTTTTAAAATGGGAACATCCTCTGACAAGCACTTGATTCTCCGTAGCCTTCCACAAATGCACAGAAAGAGGAACGAAAGGATTCAGAATCAAGAAGTGGACGTTTGCCAGTTTTCTAGCTTACTATTTACAAAGGAAGTACGGAGTGTCTCTGCATTGCACAGCTCCAGGGTCTCCATGGTGCCTCTCAGAGCAATGACCTTACCACTCTTTACCCTTTAAAACACAATCTTGAAGTTCAGTGTTTTTCAAAGCATGCTCAAGCCGCTTCTGCACCAGCATCACCAAGGTACTTGTTAAAATGCAGATTCTTGGGCTGGACCCCAGACCTACTAAATCTGGGAATAAGGACTAAAGTCAACATTTAAAAATAGTCCTCATTAACAGTAGAATCTGAGAACCCATATTTAGCAGATTTATTTCATAGCTTTTAAGTACTAAAAAATAAACTAAAAAAAGTACTAAACACAAAAAACTTAAGAGTGCATTGACTAAAAATAGGATTATCTTTTCCAGAACTTGCTTTTTGTTCTTTAGGTCTTCATTTACTTCCCTGTTCATGCCTCTTGATTACATGGATGGCACTGTGGCCAAGCAGGATTGGGAAGCGTGGGAGGGAGTACAGTTGGCATAAAAGGGATAAATGAAATAAACCAGGGACTGAAGTCTGCAAAGTTTATATTAATACGGATTTGTGAGAACTTCAGTTTCTCAAAGTCACCAATGGTTATTTAATATTAGGTATTTATGATGGGCACTAAGATATTTTTACAAATCTATTCTGTTGTTTTAGAGATCTGATTTTTACTTTTCCTATTTGGATGGCTATTTAAAGATGTACCCAAGCACAGTTCAAACACAGAATATTTCTGTTCAGCGGTCTCTTGAATCACACCTAAAATCCAAGGAAAGTAAGTTTCTGGAGTTTACAGTTTTGTTTTTAACAGAAGACAATCAGCACCATCTAGTGGATTCAAATAACCTCTCTCCTTGAATTCAGTCCAATGAGGTAAAGGGAGCAGGTTTTGGAACAGGGTTGGAATCCCAGTACCAGTCAGTTCCTGAATGACTTTGGGAAAATTACTTAACTTCCTTGTACTCTGCTGCTCACCTGTAGAGCTGGATAATAATAGTGCTGCCTAATATATTGGATGTTATGAAGTGAAGTGAAATGATGGATCTAAGGCATGCCCTAAATGCTCAGTAAATGCTATTTTTTAATAATGCTAAGCAATAGACTCACAGGAGGTGGGAACTGTCCGTGGCACATACTTTTAACTGCTCTTTACAAGAAATGGCTATTTAAGCTAGTGTGTAGAATCTATAATACAAGGCTTACTGAGATTCCTCTCCTAGTAGGTTGTTACATTTGGCTGAATCTTATGGTGAGAAAAGGGAGATTGGGGCAACAGAGTTGCAATGGTAGTTGGAGCCCGGATGGAATACAGTGTGTGTTCTCCTTCATTCCAGTCTGACTCCACTCAGAAGGAGAAGGTGAAGAGTAGGGAGAGACTGAAAACAAAAACCAAAACCAGCTGTCACCAACCTAGAAGGAGACCAGGGACATATTAGCTTAAAAGATCTTGACTATGGAAGACATCTTTATGAATTATTTTGAAAGGCACAATAATTTCTAGATCATGTTTGGAATTTTTGCACATAGCACTTCAGAAAACACTGCATGGAAAAATATTGGGCTCTTTGACATCTGATTATGAATTGTTTTGAGGGTGTCACCTGCAATAACTGACATAGAACTAATTCAGGAAATTAAAAACAAAGACACAATGTATTGTGTACTAATACACAATAAATAAAGTTTGTCCTCATGGCACATACAGCCTCTCAGCACTTTGCAAAACAGAACAGCAGGAGGTAAATAGAAAAGTGAGAATGACAGAAAACAATTCAAGATGTGAATTTCAGGCAAAGTGTAATCAATGGGGACTTAATTTGAAAAGATTACAGTGAAGAAACACTAAATTTCTATTGAACCTGAATTTTTCTTTTCACTTTCTTTACAGGTATCTTATGTTGCATATATTGTAAAAGCCCCAGTTAAAAAAAACACACTAATTAATCATTAACATTGATCATAGCCCTGATTTTTCTTAGTTGTTTTTTCCCCCACATCCTTAAGAAATCTGAAATGTATTTTTTAAATAAGTGTTATATCACCAAAAATTACAATACAAAGAAAAGACTTCATTCATGGAATATTAGAATTGTGCAGGCATTTGGAGATAATCTAGCTTCTAGCTACTTAAAGAATGGTTGGTGGACTGGAAGCGTTGGCATCACTTTGGAGCCAGTTAGAGCTTTGGGTCCCACTGACACTGAGTCAGCATTTTAACAAGATCCCTAGGTGCTTGATCGGCACAGTAAAGCTTGAGAAGCCCTAGAATGTCAGGTTCCTTTGATATCAGAGGTAGCCCTGGGATCAGGACTTTATGAACCTACCCCTGGTGAGTCTAATGCAGCAGGGCTAAGGACTGCAAATCAAGCCCAACTCATTTCTCAAATGAGGAAGTTATGGCCCACAATACTTTACAGATTTACCCAAGATCACACAGCTATTTAGGATCAGAATCCAAACAATGGCACCTCTCCTCCTTATAATAAAAATAAAGCAGAGTCGGGGCACAAAGGGAGGGAGTGCACAGATGGGGATTCTTATTTATGTAATGTGGTCAGGAAAGGCCTGCCTGAGGAAGCAGACAACTCAGGAAGGAGAGGAAGAGAGCCTTATGGATTGCTGGGGAACTGTATCCCAGGCATCTCCAAGCAAGTTTAATAGCAATTCACAGAATCACAGGTTGGATATTGCCAATATAAGGAGTTATTTTTAATAGAAATGTGTTATTTCTTGGAATACCAATCATAGCATTTGTATAAAATACACAACAAGTATCACATTAATATTTATTTTATTTGCAAGAACAGTTCACTGTTAGCTTCAGACAGGGCCAGGAACACACACTTATAATACGGTACCAGCTCCAAGCAAGACTGACCAATTGGGTGGTGACTGCACCTCTCCCAGGTGCTCTTTTCCTGATTTCCAGATGTTAATCTCAACTTTTGATTCAGAGTGTCAGCTTTCCCTATTCTTTCTTTTGATTTGACATTAGTGAATTTCTTTACTAACATCTCTCTGTTGATTGCTGAAGTTTAATTCTCACAGGAGAATTAAAATGCTTCTCCAAGTTTCCTGATTTCTCAACTGTTTTTTTTTAAATTGGAAAAACGTATAAATTTCCTGAGAAATGCTGAGAAGAAATTCTTGCATAGAAACAATAACAAGGAGGACAGGAAGGCTGGAACAAAGTTTACCAGGCAGAGGGTGGTAGGGCTGGAGGTGTGAGAAAAAAAAGAGGTGCTGCTCACTTAGAAACTGTGGGCATTATAAGGATTCAGCATGAAATGGGAAGCCATGGAGAGTTCTGAGCAGAGGAGTGTGGCTTGATTTAGGTTTTGAAGGCATCATTCAGGAGGCCGTTTCAAAGTAGTAGGGGCAAGGATGGAAACTGGTAGGTGTTTGCAAAAATCTAGGTTAGAGATGATGGACTTGAATGGAACCACTTAAGGTGGTGAGAAGTGGTTGGATTCTGGGTATATTTTGCATGTAGAGCTGATAGGATTTACAACAAATTGATTGTAGACTGTGAAAGGAAGAGGAATTGAGGATCACTTCAAGGTTTTGATCTGAACCTAGTAGGATGTAGTTAACGTTTACTGAGATAGATAAGAGGGTGGGCAGCCTGAGGAGAAGTTTTGATTTTGACCTGTTAAGTTTGAGATGCTTCTTAAGTCTAAGTGGAGATGGCCCCCTATCTCTGTGAAGGTGTCACATAGTCAGATAAAAGAGTGTGGAGTTCAGGGGAGAAGTCTGAACTGGAAATAGAAAACTCAGAATTTGGATATTTTCCAAAACAGCAGTATATGGATACCATTTACAACCAGGTTTTCACACCCAGTACTGCCTTAGATAGTAGCCATTGCTCCTTGAACACCTCACTTAACCTTTGTCTATTAAGCTGAGAAACCTTAAGGAATACACATCCTACCTACTTAAAACAAGGCTAAAGGGACCATGTGAAAATTCCTTGTAAACTGCAAAGGGCCGTTCAGATGGAAAGAAGCAGATATTTGATGGTACTGGGGATGAAGAAAATCAGTTTGGGGACCCACAGAAATATTTTTACGTTCCAAGAATCAGAGAAACCAGACATAGTGCATATAGCAACGATTAAGCTTTCTGGACTGTAGCCCAATGTAGAAAACCAGTATTTTTTATTTACATGGCATCCGAAATTTAGCAAGAACTTCACATACGCAATCTTTCTGAGTTGCACAAAAATCTTGTGAGGAAGGAATTGTCACCCCCATTTTACGGAGGAGAAAACTGAGTTCAGAGAGGACAGCAGACCTGCAGGGCATGATAATAAGGGGCAGAGCCATACAAACATCCAGACATCCTCCCTGCAAATTCAGCCTAAGTACGAACAAACCATTCCCCACCCACACCGACTGCAAGGAAGACGCAGGAAACGGCAGGGCTGTCCCCCGCTCCGGGGGCTCACTCAGTGCTCCTCGCTGACCCTGGCCCCCATATCTTGTATCTGGATGGTACAGCCCTTTTCGCCTATCGCGAGACTGGAAGCGTCAAGTTTCTGGTTGCCAAGGGAACGGCGTTCCCGGAGTAGGAGGGCTTTTGAACGGCAGCTCCTTCCCGACTGGAGAAGCTGTGGTGGCGGGGAAGACCCCTCCTCTTTGGGGGACAGTGAGTGACGCCGAGTGCCGGTGGTGCGCTTCTGCGCCCGTCAATACTCCGCGGACTGGCAACTAGCTCCTGGAGTTTCCGCGGGGAAGGTGAGGAACCGCGCTGATTACGAGCCGGGCTCCGGCGCTGCGCAACCAGCCAGTGAGCGAGCGGGGCGCAGTCGTGTCGGGCTGCTGGTGGCCCCGCTGTCAGGGAGAGGCAGGGCCAATGAGAGGGCGGGGCGGAGTCGTCTTGAGAGGAGCCCGCGGTGTGATCTCCCTGCTTAAAGACGGGGTCGCCAAAATTTCCTGTGCCCGGCGGCAGACGTTTCTGAGCTTCCGCCCTCCTGCCAAGGACTTCCACTGTTCTGTGCCTTCTGGCTCCTAGGATCTAGAATTTAGATAAATTAATCGTTAGTCATTTAAAATAGACCAAGGATGCAAATAGGAATTTCACAGAAAAATTGACAATAAGAGGTGGCCAGTAATTACACATTTGACTAGAGTTTCAACTTCTCTCATAAAGAAATGCTAAATCAAACACCCAGATACCTTATGACAGTTATCCGAATGAGGAAGATGAAAAAGCATTGACAATAACCAGGCTGACCCGAGGCCCCTTTGAGGAAACAAACTCATTTTACACTAGTACCTGTTGGTGTAATCTGGTACAACCTTTTTTGGAGGACAAATTGACAGACTGCCAAAATTTGAAATGCCAAGTGTTTTTTGACTCAGCAATTCTTATTTATTTTCTAGATACATAAACTTAAGTAAACAAAGATTTGTAAAAACAGGTTAACTTAAAATTGAAGTGTACATAAGAAATTCACCTTTCTAATGTACAGTTCCCTGAGCTTTGACAAATGCATCAGTGCGTAATTCCCACCACAGTCAAGACACAGAACAGTGTCATTCTTCCCTCTCCACATCCCTCAGTACCTTTTTGTAGTTAACCCCTCCCCACCCCAAGTCTTGGCAACCACTAATCAGTTTTGTGTCACTGTAGTTTTGTCTATTCCAAAATGTCACATAATTGGAAGCAAACAATATGGAGCCTTTTGAATCTGGCTTCTCTCAACTGTTAAAAAACATAAGTAAATTTGAAGATCTAATTGCCTTTGTAAAGCTATTCTTGAATTGGGAAGCATCCCCTCCATCAAGTTAGGGATGCTCTGTTGAACTGTAGAAAGTAAAGGTTTCTAAAGGTAGGGAGGAGGCAGAGAAAAGGAAATTATTAGCAAAGGATCCATTGTTTCAGGCAAAGTTACCCTTCTAAGGGGAATAGAAGTGGGGTCTATCAGTTAATTTCCTACTACTGACTAGGAAATTCCATGTTGACTGTTTAAAAGTTACATTCCAGGATTGAGGGGATCAAACTGCTGGTACTGTTGGGCTTTGCCCACCTATTAGCATGAGTGACTCCGTCTTTGGGCCTGTTGTTCCCTTTTATTTTTATTTTTATTTTGGTATCATTAATCTATAATTACATGAGGAACATTATGTTTACTAGGCTCTCCCCTTCTCCAACTCCCCCCCACAAACCCCATTACAGTCACTGTCCATCAGCATAGTAAGATGCTGTAGAGTCACTACTTGTCTTCTCTGTGTTGCACAGCCTTCCCCCCACATTATACATGCTAATCATAGTGGTCCCTTTATTCCCCCCTCCCCCTTATCCCTCCCTTCCCACCCATCCTCCCCAGTCCCTTTCCCTTTAGTAACTGTTAGTCCGTTCTTGGGTTCTGTGATTCTGCTGCTCTTTTGTTCCTTCAGTTTTTTCTTTGTTCTTATACTCCACATATGAGTGAAATCATTTGGTACTTGTCTTTCTCCGCCTGGCTTATTTCACTGAGCATAATACCCTCTAGCTCCATCCATGTTGTTGCAAATGGCAGGATTTGTATTCTTCTTATGGCTGAATAATATTCCATTGTGTATATGTACCACATCTTTATCCATTCATCTACTGATGGACACTTAGGTTGCTTCCATTTCTTGGCTATTGTAAATAGTGCTGCCATAAACATAGGGGTGCTTCTGTCTTTTTCAAACTGGGCTGCTGTATTCTTAAGGTAAATTCCTAGAAGTGGAATTCCTGGGTCAAATGGTATTTCTATTTTGAGCTTTTTGAGGAACCTCCATATTGCTTTCCACAATGATTGAACTAATTTACATTCCTACCAGCAGTGTAGGAGGGTTCCCCTTTCTCCACAACCTCACCAACATTTGTTGTTGTCTTTTGGATGGGGACGACCCTTACTGGTGTGAGGTGATATCTCATTGTGGTTTTAATTTGCATTTCTCTGATGATTAGCGATGTGGAGCATCTTTTTATGTGTCTGTTGACCATCTGAATTTCTTCTTTGGAGAAGTGTCTGTTCAGCTCCTCTGCCCATTTTTTAATTGGATTATTTGCTTTTTGTTTGTTGAGGTGCATGAGCTCTCTATATATTTTAGATGTCAAACCTTTTTTGGATCTGTCATTTATGAATATATCTTCCCATATTGTAGGATACCTTTTTGTTCTATTTATGGTATCCTTTGTTGTACAGAAGCTTTTCAGCTTGATATAGTCCCACTTGTTCATTTTTGCTTTTGTTTCCCTTGCCCGGAGAGATATGTTCATGAAGAAGTCACTCATGGTTATATCCAAGAGATTTTTGCCTATGTTTTTTTCTAGGAGTTTTATGGTTTCATGACTTACATTCAGGTCTTTGATCCATTTTGAATTTACTTTTGTGTATGGGGTTAGACAGTGATCCAGTTTCATTCTCTTACATGTAGCTGTCCAATTTTGCCAACACCAGCTGTTGAAGGAGCTGTCATTTCCCCATTGTATGTCCATGGCTCCTTTATCCTATATTAATTGACCATATATGTTTGGGTTAATGTCTGGAGTCTCTAGTTTGTTCCACTGGTCTATGGGTCTGTTCTTGTGCCAGTACCAAATTGTCTTGATTACCGTGGCTTTGTAGTAGAGCTTGAAGGTGGGGAGCGAGATCCCCCCCACTTTATTCTTCCTTCTTAGGATTGCTCTGGCTATTCGGGGTCTTTGGTGTTTCCATATGAAGTTTTGAACTATTTGTTCTAGTTCATTGAAGAATGCTGTTGGTAATTTGATAGGGATTGCATTGAATCTGTAGATTGCTTTGGCAGGATGGCCATTTTGACGATATTAATTCTTCCTAGCCAGGAGCATGGGATGAGTTTCCATTTGTTAATGTCCTCTTTAATTTCTCTTTAGAGTGTCTTACAGTTTTCAGGGTATCAGTCTTTCACTTCCTTGGTTAGGTTTATTCCTAGGTATTTTATTCTTTTTGATGTTATTGTGAATGGAATTGTTTTCCTGATTTCTCTTTTGGTTAGTTCATTGTTAGTGTATAGGAAAGCCACAGATTTCTGTGTATTAATTTTGTATCCGACAACTTTGCTGAATTCCGATATCTGTTCTGGTAGTTTTGGAGTGGAGTCTGTAGGGTTTTTTATGTACAATACCATATCATCTGCAAATAGTGACAGTTTGACTTCTTCTTTACCAATCTGGATTCCTTGTATTTCTTTGTTTTGTCTAATTGCCGTGGCTAGGACCTCCAGTACTATATTTAATAACAGTGGGGAGAGTGGGCATCCCTGTCTTGTTCCTGATCTCAGAGGAAAAGCTTTCAGCTTCTCTCTGTTAAGTATGATGTTGGCTGTGGGTTTATCATATATGGCTTTTATTATGTTGAGGTACTTGCCCTTATTACCCATTTTGTTGAGAGTTTTTATCATGAATGGATGTTCAATTATGTCGAATGCTTTTTCAGCGTCTATGGAGATGATCATATGGTTTTTGTCCTTTTTGTTTATGTGGTGGATGATGTTGATGGATTTTTGAATGTTGTACCATCCTTGCATCCCTGGGATGAATACCACTTGGTCATGGTGTATGGTCCTCTTGATGTATTTTTTTTTGTTGTTATTCATCTACAATTACATGAAGAACATTATTTTTACTAGGCTTCCCCCTTCATCAAGTACCCCCCATCCCATTACAGTCACTATCCATCAGTGTAGAATCACTACTTGTCTTCCCTGTGTTGCACAGCCCTCCCCATGCCCCCCCCCACATGCTAATAATATATGCTAATCATAATACCCCCTTTCTTCCCCCCCTTATCCCTCCCTTCCCACCCATCCTCCCCAGTCCCTTTCCCTTTGGTAACTGGTAGTCCATTCTTGTGTTTTGTGATTCTGCTGCTCTTTTCTTCCTTCAGTTTTTCTTTATTCTTATACTCCACATATGAGTGAAATCATTTGATACTTCTCTTTCTCCACCTAGCTTATTTCACTGAGCATAATACCCTCTAGCTCCATCCATGTTGTTGCAAATGGTAGGATTTGTTTTCTTCTTATGGCTGAATAATATTCTATTGTGTATATGTACCACATCTTCTTTATCCATTCATCTACTGACGGACACTTAGGTTGCTTCCAATTCTTGGCTATTGTAAATAGTGCTGTGATAGACATAGGGGTGCTTCTGTCTTTTTCAAACTGGGCTGCTGTATTCTTAGGGTAAATTCCTAGAAGGGGAATTCCTGGGTCGAATGGTATGTCTATTTTGAGCTTTTTGAAGAAACTCCATATTGCTTTCCACAATGGTTGAAGTAATTTACATTCCCACCAGCAGTGTAGGAGGGTTCCACTTTCTCCACAACCTTGCCAACATTTGTTGTTGTTTGTCTTTTGGATGGTGGCGACCCTTACTGGTGTGAGGTGATATCTCATTGCATTTCTCTGATGACTAGCGATGTGGAGCATCTTTTCGTGTGTCTGTTGGCCATCTGAATTTCTTCTTTGGAGAACTGTCTGTTCAGCTCCTCTGCCCATTTTTTAATTGGGTTATTTTCTTTTTGTTTGTTGAGGTGCATGAGCTCTCTGTATATTTTGGATGTCAACCCTTTATCAGATCTGTCATTTATGAATATATCCTCCCATACTGTAGGATACCTTTTTGTTCTATTGATGGTGTTCTTTGCTGTACAGAAGATTTTCAGCTTGATATAGTCCCACTTGTTCATTTTTGCTTTTGTTTCCCTTGCCTGGGGAGATTTGTTCATGAAGAAGTCACTCATGTTTATGTCCAAGAGATTTTTGTCTATGTTTTTTTCTAGGAGTTTTATGGTTTCATGACTTACATTCAGGTCTTTGATCCATTTCAAATTTACTTTTGTGTATGGGGTTAGACAGTGATCCAGTTTCATTCTCTTACATGTAGCTGTCCAGTTTTGCCAGCACCACCTGTTGAAGAGACTGCCATTTCCCCATTGTATGCCCATGCCTCCTTTATCCTATATTAATTGACCATATATGTTTGGGTTAATGTCTGGAGTCTCTAGTTTGTTCCACTGGTCTATGGGTCTGTTCTTGCGCCAGTACCAAATTGTCTTGATTACTGTGGCTTTGTAGTAGAGTTTGAAGTTGGGGAGCGAGATCCCCCCCCACTTTATTCTTCCTTCTCAGGATTGCTTTGGCTATTCAGGGTCTTTGGTGTTTCCATATGAAGTTTTGAACTATTTGTTCCAGTTCGTTGAAGAATGTTGTTGCTAATTTGATAGGGATTGTATCAAATCTGTATATTGCTTTGGGCAGGATGGCCATTTGGTGATATTAATTCTTCCTAGTCAAGAGCATGGGATGAGTTTCCATTTGTTGGTGTCCTCTTTAATTTCTCTTAAGAGTGTCTTATAGTTTTCAGGGTATCAGTCTTTCACTTTCTTGGTTAGGTTTATTCCTAGGTATTTTATTCTTTTTGTTGCAATTTTGAATGAAATTGTTTTCCTGATTTTTCTTTTGGTTAGTTCATTGTTAGTGTATAGGAAAGCCATAGATTTCTGTGTATTAATTTTGTATCCTGCAACTTTGCTGAATTCCGATATCTGTTCTGGTAGTTTTGGAGTGGAGTCTTTAGGGTTTTTAATGTACAGTATCATGTCATCTGCAAATAGTGACAGCTTAACTTCTTCTTTACCAATTTGGATTGGTTGTATTTCTTTGTTTTGTCTAATTGCCGTGGCTAGGACCTCCAGTAGTATGTTGAATAACAATGGGGAGAGTGGGCATCCCTGTCTTGTTCCCGATCTCAGAGGAAAAGCTTTCAGCTTCTTGCTGTTAAGTATGATGTTGGCTGTGGGCTTATCATATATGGCCTTTATTATGTTGAGGTACTTGCCCTGTATACCCATTTTGCTAAGAGTTTTTATCATGAATGGATGTTGAATTTTGTCAAATGCTTTTTCAGCATCTATGGAGATGATCATGTGGTTTTTGTCCTTTTTGTTTATGTGGTGGATGATGTTGATGGATTTTTAAATGTTGTACCATCCTTGCATCCCTGGGATGAATCCCACGTGGTCATGGAGCATGATCCTTTTAATGTATTTTTGAATTCGGTTTGCTAATATTTTGTTGAGTATTTTTGCATCTACGTTCATCAAGGATATTGGTCTGTAATTTTCTTTTTTGGTGGGGTCTGACTGGTTTTGGTATTAGAGTGATATTGGCTTCATAGAATGAGTTTGGGAGTATTCCCTCCTCTTCTATTTTTTGGAAAACTTTAAGGAGAATGGGTATTATGTCTTCTCTGTATGTCTGATAAAATTCCAAGGTAAATCCTTCTGGCTCGGGGGTTTTGTTCCTGGGTAGTTTTTTGATTACCGCTTCAATTTCTCTGCTGGTAATTGGTTTGTTTAGATTTTCTGTTTCTTCCTTGGTCAGTCTTGGAAGGTTGTATTTTTCTAGGAAGTTGTCCATTTCTTCTAGGTTTTTCGCTTCTGTGTTCTTTTTAAGCCACTTTCAGAGTCTAACATTCTGGGAAGTAAGATTTAATGATGAATGGACCCAGATATCTTTTGAAGAAATTAGTGTAGTGTGAGTTTGGTAGCAACATAATCCTTATGAGGCTCTGAGTTAATTACATCCTAATACTAATGAAACCTTAAACATACAGGTCATAACTTGCTTTACATTTTTTTTTGTCTGTTTTAGGATCTCAATGGATATTATAAAAGGCAACTTAGATGGAATTTCAAAACCAGCCTCAAATTCAAGAACACGTCCTGGTAGCAGAGGTTCAAATGCTTCTTTGGAAGTACTTTCATCAGAACCAGCATCCTTCAAGGTAAATATTGTTTCTTTCCTTACCTTCTCCTCCTTTCTTTTGTTTTAAAATTTTCAGATGTGGCTGATTTGTTCATAGTTGTACTTTGTTAATGCTCATTTGTTGACTTTTTCATAAAGTTTTGTGTTTCAATATCTATGCCACTTTTGTCTCTTACTATGAAAAAAGTTAAGTAATTAAAAAAATGTAGTTTGGGTAACAGCCATGTGACTTACGTTTATCAGTGTATTATGTGACTATGACTGCCTTTTGCTTACTTTGGTAGTCTCTTTTTCATTTCTTAAAATATCTGAACTTGATGATTTTTAAAATATCAGTTTTTAATCTAAGATATGGGACAATTTATTTGTTTTAAGGTTATTTGTTTTGAGGTTTGAACAAAAATTTTGAACTTCTTGGTGGAAAAAATCTTTGTAAGTTTACAAATGCATCTCCATTTATTCTTTTAGTTTAAGGACTAGACTTTGCATTATGAAACTCTTAGAGTTTTGTCTATCATGATTTAGTACAGGAAATGGGAAGCGCTGTAGGTGTTTCTAGCAGAAAGGGATTGAATACAAGAAATCCAGTTCCTCAAAGCAATGGAAGGCCACCAGCAATGGAAGGCCAGCTGGGAAGGAAATCATGGGAAGAGGTTTGTCTTGGGTTACTGGTTCCCAGATCACACCACATGGCTGAAATTCAGAGATCAGAAAGCTGCTGCTGCTGCATCTGGCACTGCACAAGCCCCTCAGGACCACAAAACTGGTGACTAGATATGAAGAGATGACTGACTGCCTTTGATTTTTCTTGGTGATGCCCTTTCAGGAGCTTAGGAAGATGGCTTCTGCCCCACTTCTGCTTTCTAATTTTTGTGCAGATGTATCTAAATGGATGATCTTAACATGCACCCAGAACTCTAGCTGCAGGCAGCTTTGTAAAATACAGTTTCTGTCTTAGGTCTCTGTTTTGTTTATAATCTAATCCTGCATCATTACTATACTGTGTGTTAGACTCTTGTAGCTGTGTAATAAGTCTTGATATCTCCTAGGATGGGTCTCCCTATCTTAATATTTTCTAGGACTGTCTTTATTCTTAACTTTCTGTTCTTTTATATTTTAGATCAGTTTTTCAGGTTCTGTGAAAATTACTGTTGGGGTTTTGAATGAAATTGCTTTGCATTTATAGATTAATTTGGAGAGGATTTCTAACTTTATGATATTAAATTTTCCCATCTATTAACACTGACACAGGTAGTATAAGAAAGAATTCAAAAATTTGAAAGTATGTAAAAAACTGCCCAGAATGAAGCACAGAGAAAAACAGTGAACAGAAAATATTAAAAATAATAACACATCTCATTGACTTTTTTGTTTCTAATATAAACATTTTACATACTTTAAAATTTACTCTTTTTTGATGTATAGCTGAGTCTGGCAAATGTGCAGCATGATACCATCTCAATCAAGATATAAAATATTTCTAGCACTCTTCAAAACATTATTCCCTTGTAATCAATCTCCCCTACCTTTAAAATCTGGAAACTCTTGATCTGTTCTCTGTCCCTATAAGGTTTCCTTTTCCAGGAGGTCATATGAATGGGATTAAAAAGTGTGTAGCTTTTGAGTCTAGCTTTGACTAGGGGTATAGTGCATTTCAGACTCATCCGTGTTGTTGCATTTATCAATAGTTAACATAAGGTTCCTTGTATGGGTGTATCATGGTTTGCTTATCCATTCCTCAGGTGAGGAACATTTGGATCATTTTCAGGTTATGGTGATTATGAACAAAGCTGCTATAAACATTTGCTCACTGAATTTTTTTTGAGGGAAATATGTTTTTATTTCTCTTGGATACCTAGGAATAGGATTTCTGGGTTGTATGGTATAAGTGTTTGTTTAACTGTAAGAACTGTCAAACTGTTTTCTGTTCCCACCAGAAATATATAAGAGTTCCACCTGTTTTGCCTCCTCACCAGAAGTTGATATTGTCAGTTTCTTAAAAAAGCCATTATAGTAGGTTAAGTAGTATCTCATTGTGGTTCTAACTTACACTTGCCTGGTGAATAATAATGTTGAGAATGTCTTCAAGTGCTTATTTGCAAACCACATGACCTTTTTTTGAAAATTATATGTTCAGATTTCTTGCTTAACTTTTAAAAATTGTGTTTGTTTTCTTACTGTTGACTTTTGAGAGTTCTTTATATATTATGGATAGAGTCTTCTGTCAGATACATGATTTGCAAATATTTCTCCCAATCTGTAACTTGACTTTTCCTTCTTTTAACTGTGTCTTTTGAAGAGCAGACAATTTTAATTTTGTTAAGTTCAATTTATCATTTTTTTTTCTTTTGAGGATTGTTTTTTGTTGTATCTAAAAACTCTTTCTGACTGAAGGTTCTAAAGATTTTCTCCCATGTGTTCTTCTGAAAGCTTTATAGTTCTGTGTTTTAAATTCAGATTCCTGATGCCTCTCTTGTTGTGTTGCCAGTGAGAAGGCTGTGTAAACCCAATGTTCATTCCAGTGTGGGTTGTTCAGTTTAGATATTTTTCTCTGGTTGCTTTAATTTTTTCTCTTTGTCTTAGTATCTACTATTACCCACTTAGGTATGGATTTCTTAAATTTATCCTTCTGGGAGACTAGTACTTCTTTAATTTGAGGATTTGTGTGTTTCATTTATTTTGAAAAGCTCTTAGTCATTGTGTTTTCACACTTCAAATATTGCCTACATTAAAAAAATTTGTATCATTCCAAGTCATATTAAATGTCTTTGAAACTTTCCCTTCTATTCTTCATATCTCTTATCTTCTTTTTAATATTTTCTATTCATTTATTTCTCTATGCTTTATCCTAGGAAATTTTTTAACACGTATTTAAAAATTTTTGGGCTATTTCTTATACTATATCAAATTGGCTCTTTAATCCATCCATGAATTCTTAAATTTAATGATAATTTTTAATTTCTGAAAGTTCTTTCTAGTGTATTTCCAAATACATCTGTTTTTTACATTATTTTGATCTTAAGTTCTTTGATTCTCTTTCCCACACCCATTAAAAACACTTATATGATTATCAGCTTTTTAACATCTTAAATTCTTTTGTTTCTTGCGATTCTTGCTTATTGTTGGTATTGTATGAACCTGGTCATGCTTTTGAACTTTGGGAATGTAAGGTTTAGTTTTGGGATTTATGGGGCCTGGTTTGAAACTGTGTCTCCAAGAGCAGGTTTCTGTTTGCTTCTACCAGATGCCTCAGTGATACCAACAGTATGAATTTTTTCTGTGTGTGTATATGTTAATTTTTCAACTGTAGGTTGGACTGGTGAGGTCCTTTCCTCATATGAATAATAAATCCTGGAATTTTGACTAGTTTTATTGCTCAAGCTAGTTTCCTCATGTATTCAAAGGGGTAGTAATACTATCTACCTCATAGGCATGTATTGAGGATAAAATGAAAGAAAATATCTAAAGTTTTTATAATAGTGACTAGCACCTAGTAAGTATTCAGTGTATCTTAGCTACTGGCCTCAATTCTTTAACTCAGTTGATCAGTCCTTCTTATGTTATTCACAGCATTCAGCATACAGTCTGGCACATAGTAAGTATTCACAAAATATGTGTTCAGTAGATTTAGCATGAAGATTTTCCCATTTTATATGTGTAGGATAATATATAAAGACCTGACAAATATTACAGTAGCACAGAATTAGTATTTCTGCTTACCTATTTCTGAGTGATGATTTTTTAAACCAGCAACCTCACAATATTGACACATATGTTTTAATACATAGATTAATGTGTTAATCTTACTTTAGTCAAGATTTATATAAAAGAAAAATATCAGCAATATCTTCAAGTAAGATTTTATATGAATCCACTAAGCTATACGTCAAATTCTAGTATATTTATTAGCCAACAGGGACTTTGATATTTATAACAAAAGCAAATTTTCCTGAAAGTTGTGATTTGTGTTAATCCATTTCATAGCAAATCAGCAAGGTTCACCTCAGGTTGGGGAAGAAAGCCACAGATCTACTGCATGCTGACTGTTGATGGCAAGTAATTCATAAACCTTATGTATTGCCTGAATAATAAACCCTGGAATTTTGACTAGTTTTATTGCTCAAGTTTGTCTTTTATTAATTCTCACCCCAAATTTCTATATGGCAGAAAATAAGCCTAAAATCATAGAGTTTTAATGAAATTTCTGTAGTGATACTCTTTTTTTCATTCTAAAAATGTCTAAAGATGAATCTCATTTTAAAATCCAGTATGTTCCTAATATCTAATCATGTCTTATATATTCTGTGTTCCCTGATATAAAAACCATTCTCGGAGGAAGGGTAACTAAATTCATTTATGCCAAGACATTAAGTGACTGACAGGGCTCATGTGACCTCTCTGAGTAATTTCGCATTTTCACAGAATTGGATAGCTTTAAGGATTTACTGGATATTATGGATTTTCAGGCTTTACCTGGTCTTTGAGAGAGTTATGTTTTTGAATGGGGAATTCTCTTTAACACCTCCAAGATTCCATAAAGTAGGCATTGTTTTGCCTGTTTATAAATTGGGCCTCCACTAATTTCATTCTGTTTTGGATCTGTTTTCTTGTTCAATCGGGGGAGTAATACCTCTACTACAGGGTTCTTATAAGTAGTCAACAGGGTGGTGTGTAGGCATGTAGACAGGACCTTGTCAGTCCAATGCCTCAGGGGATGTTGGCTGTGATGTCATAGCATTGACTCAGCTCAGTTCCACTGGGGCTCAGTTCCTGGCTCAGGGAAACAGAGATGCTCGTGCAGTCCTGTATCCCAAGTCATTGCAAATGATTCAGGGCCTATAGAACATTATATATTGCCTGAATAATGAAACTTGGAATTTTGTATGTTTAATTCTTAGCACCACCCACGTTCTACCCTGGCGAGTCCCAAGAGGGGGCAGATTACAGTGGTAGAGAGTTGCCCCTGTCGTTGCAGAGAACATCAAACCCTCCAAGGGCTGAGCCCCGAAGCACTTGAGCAGACAGGCCCTCGGTGGAGAGAGAAAGCTCGTCTCGGAAGTGGCTGGCTCTCCCTTCCTGACATTTTGCCTCTCCCCTGGGTTTTGTTTGCTTCTACCATGACTCTCACTGCCATGAGCAGCCCTCAGGGCCCTATGATTCCTGTGTTTCCCTGGTGCAGCCATAGATGTCTTTTCTTGTTCTCTCTCAGGAACACACAGCTGCACAAACTGGTGTTTTCAAAATGAACTTTGCTAAAATGGAAAGAGGAAGCAAAATGAAATAGAACAGCTGTGAATAGCGTAAAAATAATCACCAAAGCATGTGGTTCTGATTTGAAGGATCTCATTAGAAGCATCTCAATTCACAACACTCACTTTTCAACCCTTCAATAGCCACCTGTGGCTACTGGTTATTGTCTTGAACAGCATAGCTCCAGACCTTTGACTCTCCATCTGAACTCATGCTCAGGGAGCAGGGAAGCACATGCCTCATTCCTAGAGTCTGGCAGAGACCTTCTCTTCAGGATTGGGTCCCGAGCTTTCTCTATTATTGCTAGAAATTACTGGAGAATGGTGCATATTTCTTTGGTGCAAATATTATTAAATTTAATTGTTTAGTTGAATTACACTTAAAAAGTGTTATATTTCTAGAATAATTTAATGCTAGTGTCTGTCCTCACATGTATTTACATTACTGTTAAAGTAGTCTAGAAATTTTAAGTTAAAAAATACATTATTTTTGAAAACTGTTGCTTTGGAAATAATTTTTAGGTTGATACTGCAATCAAGTTGAACTCTGATAGAGATGGCCACTCAGAAAGCAGTAATACAGAGGAAAGGAGAAACAATAATGATGATAAAAGGGAAAACTACTCTGAGAAAATAGAGTTGTCTGAGGAGGGGTCAGATGATGATCTGATCGTGGTTCAACATCAGATAATCCCTGAATGTTCAGGTAGGGTAATCAAAAGTGATTGGCTCATGATAATTATAGATGTTGTAGTTAAAATAGAATTATATGTGCTTTTTATCAGCTAAGTAGAAATTTAAAAAAATTTCATTTCAAAATGTATGTCAAAAAAGACATACATTTTGTAAGCAAGCAATCACCAGGTTTTATTTAGAAGGATATTGAGTTCTTAAATACACTTAGAAAAATAATAAAACATGCTATTTAATAAAACTGTTATTGTGGTCCTTCTACCTTAACCAAGTAGGAAGTTTATCTACATTAATGATGTGATTTTAAAATCTTTTTAATGACAAAATTGCACAATAAAATGTATCCTGAAATTTATAAATGCCTTTTGGGGGATAATCCCATCTGATCTTAATCACATTTAGATTTTAAATGGCTCCTTTCTTTCATGGTTATTAAATTCTTACTGGTCAGAACAAATTAGAATGGCAGGTATCAAAGTGCCGCCTGCAGAGCCCTGGTGGGTCCTTAAGACTCTCAGGAGCTCTTCAAAGTGAAAACTGCTTTTATAATAGTACTGATATATCAGTACTATAATTAATCATAATATTGAAATAATGCTATTTGCCTTTTTGCCCACTGAATGGACACGTGCACTGATGGTACAAAAGTGATCGCAGGTAAGATTTCTGGTGCTTTAGCCTGAAACAAGGCCATGGCACCAGTCGTACTAGCAGTCATCATATTCTTCATGGTCAGGCACTGGTGAGAAAAAGAAATAGCCAGTGCTGTTCAAGAATGTGCTTGATGGGACAGTAAAAATTAGTAATTTTATTAAGTCTTGACTTATGAACATACATCTTTTTAATATCCTGTGTGGAAAACTGAGAGGTCCATATAAAGCAATTCTGCTGTACACCAAAATGTGAAGTTTGTGTAGAGGAAGAGTGCTTGTGTGATATTTTGAGAGCCGAGCTGGCTACTTTTTAAATGGAAAAACATTTTTATTTGAAACAATCACCATTTTTATCATTTTATTGGAAAGAATTTACTTGAAAGTTTGACCAACAAACTATTATCATTCAGACTTGGATATTTGGCAACAGTCTGTTACAAGGAAAACAATGGACAGTATTTTTTGTCAGTAAAAAAAATTTGAGCTTTCACTGAAATTTGGAATTGTGGAAAACTTGTATATGTCAGTGTGAGCATGACAGTATCTCAATACTAGATTTTTCTGATAAACATTGGTGGTAATATTAACACGTGATTTTTTTGATATTGTGTTACATTTTGTGTTACATTTTGCAACACATTTGATGTACCTAAAATGTTATTGAATTGTAGATAACTGATAGTAATTTATTTGAAATTAGGAACTGTTTAGAACTTTCACATTCAAGTTTTAACTTATGATTAATGATATGTGTTACATTTTGAAATTCTGCAAAATTCATTGAACCACTACATTTTGAAGACCAATGTAGGGCAAAAGATCCATTCAATACAAAAGATATGCCCATGGATTTTAATGGAATAAATTAAAAAAACTCACTGGTATGATTACAGACTTCACATTACAACTAACCTTTAAGAAACTACTCCTTTTCAAGTTTTGATGTTGTATCAAAGAATATCCACAACTATCCGAAAAGGCTATTAAATTTCTCTCCCTCTTTGCAACTACATATCCCTGTGAGGCCAGATTTTCTTCATATATACTTTAACTGAAACCACAGATTGCAACTGATGGACTGTAGAAGCAGATGAAAATCTAGTTGTCTTCTGTTAAGCCAGATACTAAAAATTTAAAACAATGCAATTCTTAATACTTTGAAAAATACAGTTTTCTGTTATAAAGATGTTATATTTATGTTAACATGTAATTAGTAATGACATGCTTATTATTTTAAAAAGAATAAATACAATATTTTCCAGTTTTGATTTCTAATATGGTAATTATCAATAAATAGATAAAACACATAAAAGCTACTTTGGATTCTCAATCATTTTTAAAGCTATAATGGGAAGCTGAGATCATAAGTTTTGAAAAACTGCTAATTTAGAATATGCTTAGAGTGAGATCAGCTCCCAAAGTTATAGTTATGAGGAAACAAGATATAGTTGATATTAGCTACTGACACAGTTTACACTGTTTGCTAATATTAGTAGTAACTGCATGAGTTACTACAAAATGCCTGCTATATGAACCACCTATGTACATGGAGCCTGAGAATGTTAGGATTGGCAGTTGGGAATTAGAACTAAAGACTATTGCATTTGAAGTAGGTAAGCAGTAAGATTTGTAGAGATAGCATAAGGTCATAGTGAAGCGTGATCAATTAGATCAGTATTAATTAATAAGATCATAAGTTTATTCTCTTTAAAAATATCTCTTTCTTAAAGAGGAAATTATATACATTATGGGGAAATATCAATGGACTCTGGATTTTCAAAAGTTGCAAAATTTGGCCTTTCTTAGCATAATGTGCCATTTCTAATGATCTGCCTGGGGTTGCTGAGACTTCAGTATCTGAGCATTTATGCTTCTTGCCAGATTTTCATCTTTTATTAGAGGAAGTATTGCTTCGTGATGAAGAGTTTTGGCTCTGGCGTCAGATCTGGGTGGGAACTGACTGCCATTTTCTAGTTATATCATCTTGGTCATGTATGTAACTCAGTTACAAATCAGCCTTGGTTTATTAATTTGTAAAATGGGGACAATAACTATACCACCTTACAGGGTTATGATGAGGACTAAATAAAATGATGCCTGTAAATAAAGCACGTAACATTGTGCCTTAGCAGATAACTCTATAAATGTTAGCTGCTATTACTAACACTATCATTAATCATAAGTTAAAACTTGAATGTGAAAGTTCTAAACAGTTCCTAATTTCAAATAAATTACTATCAATTATCTACAATTCAATAACATTTTTAGGTACATCAAGAAACTAGAACAAATGGGAGGGGCATAGATAGAAGGTGTCTAGTTACATGGAGTACTTCTCTGAATTTGTTTCTGTATGTTGGAACCACTTAAGTCACTTATATGCTACATTTTACTGTGACAATTTGTGCAGACACCTTCTCTTTCAGGTAGTATGAAGCAGCTTGAGGATAGGGTCTTTGTCTTATTCTTTATTTGTTACCTATGAATATAGAAGGTAATGTAGGATAAAGAACTTGGGATTTAAAATCATATGAGACCCACTTGTGAGTTCAGCGCTATAATTTTTTAGCTGTTTGAAAGGACCCAGTTATTGCAACTGTAAAAGAGAGATAAATGTCAATTTCACAGGGTTTGTAGATAATTATATGAAAAAATATACATGAAAACACCTTGTAAATCAAGATATATGACACCATTGGTAGTTATTACCATCAGCCACAAACATTTGTTGAATGAAAGAACAAATAGTAAAAACACAACAAAGCTTTATTGTTTTACTAAACTTCAAGCTCATTCCTACTTTCAATACAATACAGATGAACCTGAGTTAAAAGAAATAGATTCTCAACTTCAAGATGCTATTCAGAAGATGAAGAGGCTTGATACGATATTGGTGAAGAGACAAAATAGAGAAAGAGAAATTAAGAAGCAAGGGCTAGAAATGAGAATAAAGCTGTGGGAAGAACTTAAGGTAAAAATGGTATAACCATATGGCTGACTGTAGTAAATAATTTCCTCTAAGATGCTTAAGAAAGTATAGACTGTGGTAGTGTTAATGTAGTCTGCCTTTATTGATTTATTTTGTGGAGGTAGGACAGTGGTATGCAAATGTGTGTATGGGGGGAGGTGAGGGAGAGAGTTTTCTGGAACTGGTGATGGTACTTTTGCTTTGTTCCCAATTTCAGGCTGTGCAGTACCGTGCATATTCCTCACGGGCAGCACTGTAGGCTACTTTCCAGTGTCAGGCTAGGGCAGCACTGTAGGCCTCTTTCCAGTGTCAGGCTAAGACTCCTCCATCTCTGGGATAGAAGGAGATGTGCTGCCTACTTTCATCAAGTCTGTATGCCTCTTTTTTCTACAGCAAAGTTATGGTTTAGAGGTAAATTCACAAATATGCAAAAATGTAACCCCCTGGTTACCATTATTATTTGAGTTATCTTTTGTGACCAACAAGTGGGTGAGTTTACTGTTTCATATGATGGTCAAGATCTCTTTGGGAAACTGAGAAGTGCTTGTGGTCTGTGACCATGCTCTCTTTGCTTCTGTCTATGAATTTCTAGGGCTCCATTAACTTTTCTTGGCCTTCTTGGACATTTTATTCTTTGTAGTATTGAGGAGTGGAAATAGACCAGCTGTTGGCACTGACTTGATGTATAGCCATTGGCTTTTATTTGAACTTTGTCCTGCAAAGGAGAGCACTTTTAAGTAAGGAACATTATAATAACAGATTGTTTTTTTTTGATAAATTTCTCCTTGAGTAGTTGACTGACTTCTGAGATTTCCTAGATGATAATATGAATTAATAATGGGGTAATTAAGAATACATTCTTACAAGGTTTCCAGGAAGACCAATGGGATGGAAAGAAAACAACATACAAATATAATGCTTTTAACTAGAGAAATAATTGTGTAAGTCTTTTTTAAAAGAAAAATGTGCCTATTGTTCCTTTTGAGTCTCAAAGCAAAATTGTTTTTGTGTATGTGGGAAAAACTCAAGGTAAGAATCATATAACCATATACTGACATGAATTATGTCATATGAACATGAAACAAGGATTCGAATTAGAAACATAATAAAATACATTATCTTGAAAGGTCTGAAAATGTAATTTGGTGATGTACCTCTAGGTTACTGATTGGTTATAGAAATATTAAATAGAAACTAAGGACACTTTAAGCAAGGTAATTTTCATAAAATGGTACACATGTATTACTGTTCTGTCTGGGAATACTCATTGACAGAACTTTGTGGAAATAGGAAACATTAACAAATTTCCTAATTTAAGGAATAAAAATGACCTGAGCCTTATTGTTTGTATGTACACAATAGGAAATCAGGCTGAAATTTTAAGAAATATCAATGAGTTTAGTTGCCTTCTTTTCCCATGTTTAAACTTTTATTTTTCATTAGTCTGCAAAAAATAGTGAAGCTTTGGAAAGTAATGAGGAGATGGAAAATACAAAAAAGTTTCTAGCTTTGACTGCTGCATCAGAAGAAGCTGTTGGTGAGTGACTGTATTCATCTTTTTTTCAGAGTCATAGAATATTTAGATTTAAGTAAAATTCCCTAATCTGTTATTTATTTATTTTTCTTTGTGAAGTTAACACTTCTTTAATCCTATGTTAGGTAGGAATATATGGAACTGACCTGAACTTAGGTATGTTTCAGAGTCTGGCACAGTTTGAGCAAGGGTGGGGGACAGGGCAGTGACAAATCGGAAAATAGGCATAGATGTCTTTGCCTTTACTTCCTGTGCCTCTTAGGTGCCTCTAGTCACTGATTTATGCAGTCAGTTCCTTAACTGCCTAGAGTCCTCCCACAAGGTGTCTCTCTCAGGCCTTTGCAACCCTTTCATAAAAATCCATTCCTGTTTTGTCCTATTTTCTGTTCTCTCACAGTCTTGCTTTTGCGACGAGCTAATTAATTCTGCATGTTTCTGCTCATCCTCTGTGTATATGCCCATTTGTAACTCTTCTTCTCATCCTCTTTATCCTCCCCTTTTTTCTCCCCTATCTCCTTCTTCTCCCTTTTCCTTCTCTTCCTCCTCCTCCTCCTCCTTCTATAGACATATTACAGAGTCATGTAATCTTTAACCTACTTACACAGTGGTGAAAATCTTAGGGATTGGGAAGCAGTTGTTATTTTTTGGCAGGATGCTTTTGAAATCCTTTAACCTACATTGCATAGGTGGTCATTTAGTACTGCCCAGGCACTAGACTGACTCAGCAGGGGCTTCTGATTTCTCTGGGAATCCAGGGATCCATTTGTCTTTTTACAAGATGAATGTCTAACATTGTAGAACCCTGAGAACCTGACAGAGCTCCCACAACTGTTTAGCATGTACTTTGATGTGGATGACATACCTTCAGGTTTGTTCCTGTCTGGAGCCAGCACTGAGAGCTCCAAGCTGCTTGGGCCTGAGGGATTTGGATTTAGAATGCATCAAATGTTTCTCCTCAAGAAGGTGGGTGTCCCATCTGGGTTGCCTTTTCTATGATAAGGACTTCTGAAAAAAATGCATGTTTGCATTAGGCACAGGAACAGACCCATAGATCAGTGGAACAGAATAGAAAGCCTATAAATAAACCCAAGCATATATGGTCAGTTAATATATGATAAAGGAGCCATGGATATACAATGGGGAAATGACAGCCTCTTCAACAGCTGATGTTGGCAAAACCAGACAGCTACATGTAAACAGAATGAAACTGCATTATTGTCTAACTTAATACACAAAAGTAAACTCGAAATGGATCAAAGACTTGAATGTAAGTCATGAAACCATAAGACTCTTAGAAGAAAACATAGGCAAAAATCTCCTGAATATAAACATGAGCAACTTTTTTATGAACACATTTTGGGCAAGGGAAACAAAAGCAAAAATGAACAAATGGGACTACATCAAACTAAAAAGCTTCTGTACAGAAAAGGATACCATCAGTAGAACAAAAAGGCATCCTACAGTATGGGGGAATATATTCATAAATGACATATCTGACAAGGGTGAATATCCAAAATATATAAAGAACTTATACGCCTCAACACCCAAAAAGCTAATAACCCAATTAAAAAACCCAAATAAAAAAGTGGAGGATCTGACCAGACACTTCTCCAAAGAAGAAATTCAGATGGCCAACAGGCACATGGAAAGATGCTCCACATTGCTAATTATCATGAAAATGCAAATTAAAACCACAAGGAGATATCACCTCACATCAGTTAGAATGGCCAAGATAGAAAAGACTAGGAACAACAAATGTTGGTGAGGATGAGGAGAAAGGGAAACCCTCCTACACTGCTGGTGGGAATGTAAATTAGTTTAACCATTGTGGAAAGCAATGTGGAGGTTCCTCAAAAAACTAAAAATAGAAATACCATTTGACTCAGGAATTCCCCTACTAGGAATTTATCCAAAGAAAACAACTTCTCAGATTCAAAAAGACATATACACCCCTATGTTTATTGCAGCACCAATTACAATAGCCAAGATATGGAAACAACCTAAGTGTCCATCAGTAGATGAATGAATAAAGAAGATGTGGTACATATACACAATGGAATATTATTATAAGAAGAAAATAAATCCTACCATTTGCAACAACATGGATGGAGCTAGAGGGTATTACGTTCAGTGAAATAAGCCAGGTGGAGAAAGACAAGTACCAAATTATTTCCCTCATTTGTGGAGTGTAACTACAAAGCAAAACTGAAGGAACAAAACAGCAGCAGACTCACAGACTCCAAGAAGGGACTAGTGGTTACCAAAGGGGTGGGATTGGGGAGGATGGGGTGGGAGGGAGGGAGAAGGGGATTGAGGGCTATTGTAATTGGCACACATGGTATCTGGGGGGTCATGGTGAAGATAGTGTAACACAGAGTAGACAAGTAGTGACTCTGTGTGGCATCTTGCTACTCTGTTGGACAGTGACTGTGGTGGGGTGTGTGTGGGGGGGACTCGATAATATGGGTGAATGTAGTGATCACAATGTTGCTTAACAATGTTGCTTACAATCTTCATAAGATTGTATATCAATGATACCTTAATAAAAATAATCAATAAAAAATAGACAGAGGGCAAAGAGACACAGAAGAGAAGGCAATGTGAAGATGAGGGCAAAGATTGTAACCATGGGTCTCAGACAAGGAACGCTGGAAGCTGTCAAAAAACGGGGGTCAAGGAATGAATGGAATCTCACCTAGAGCCCCTGGAGGAAGCATGGCTTTACTGACACCTTGATTTTGGACTTTTGGCTTCCAGAACTGTGAGAAGACAAATTTCTGTTGTTTAAGTGACCAAGTTTGCATAATTTGTGACAGCAGCTACAGGAAACTAACACACCTTTGATTAAATCCTACAAGAGAAATTACTTAGTCAAGGGGTTTTTTAAAAGATTTTTATCCATATTGACTTATTGAAATCTTATGCCAATTTAGACCCCTACCAACATTGTACTTGAGTATTGTTTTCCTATACTCACAGCAGCAATGAATTTTGTAATAGTTTTAAAGATTGTTTATTTAAAATGGAATCAATATATCTCTTTGATAATCAGGGAGGTTGAATATTTATTCTTTTGTTTAGCCATTTTGTGAATTACTCGTTCTTTTCTAAAGTGAGATGTTCTTTTTTATTGATTTGAAGTACTCCTTTATGTATTAAGGATACTAATTTTTCATCATAAATATTAAAAACATTTTTTCTAACTTACTTTTCTTTAGTTTTGTGGTTTCCTTGCTCTCCTGAAGTTAATATTCTCCCCCCCTCAGTTTGTTAGCTAGTGTCAGAAGTTCATAAATAACAGAAGTAAAACCAGTGAATCTCCAAAATAGCAATTAGTAAAAGTTTATTGTGTGCATATTGAAAGGACAGTTTGCAAACCAAGAGCACTCAAACCAAAACATGAAATGAAGCTCAGTGGCACATTTTTATAAAGCAGAGTGCTTACCTCATATCAGTTTTGGAAAATAGTTTAAGTTTTACTTAGGACTTTCAGAGGTGTGAGCAAAAAATGAATGAGGTCAAGTTAGCCTTGCAAAATAAGCTAAATTAAACTTTTAATTCCCTGTTTTTGTCTGCTTGGGGAATTTTCAAGGCTGGTCTCTGGTTGTTTTTCATTTTAACTGTAGTTATCTCAAGACCTTTTTTGAATAATCCATCATTTCCCTCATTACTTGAAATGCTGAATGTATTGTGCATTGATTGGACCTATTTCTAAATTTTCTGTTCTATTCTGTTAATATTTCTGTGCTGATGTTAGTATTGCACTGTTTTGATCATTGTAGCTTTGTAATACACTTTATTAGGGCAGGTATATTGTTGTCTTTTTCAAAAAGTATTTTTGAAATGACATGTTTTTATCAAGCTTCTTTTCCTCTGTGAGAGTTTTTTAGCAATGACCATTATTTATGAAAAAGACTGCAAAGCACCTTTAAACCTATAGATTATAAAATGCTTTTTTACTAATTGTATCTAAAGACTATTGTCGAAGATAATCTATCTTGAAAAGTACAACTTCTTATATTTTCTTTCATGTCTATCAAATTTATACCTTCATAGAATCAAGACTCACTTACTCCAAATACAAAACATGGGCAGTGTCAGGAATGTGATTCTGGATGTTATAGTATAGTGTCTCAGCATCTGTATTTTAGGAAGCAGGAGCTCAATGCTGATTCCTGTAATGGATGAGGCATTTCTAAGAGGCCACACCTGCTTGTGGTTGACTCTGGAGTAAGAACAGTGAAACATGCCACTCTGTAAAGGAATCCATGGTGGCCTTTTGACATTGACCTTTTCAGTCACAGAGTCACTCACTACCAAATGAACTTTTGGCCTTCTAGGACAAGACTTTTGTTATCAGTTTCCCTTTCTTCAAAATCAAATCAGAACTATCAAATATTTAATTTTCAAAACTCATGGCATGTATGTATTTGGCTTAAACCTGTAGAGTTCTGTTATAGCTCTAGAGTCACATGATTACTGCAGGCCCTGTAGACATTTACAGTAATTCTAGATTACTCCTAATGTTCTAACATGGAAATTAGTTGGACTTGATGAGCTGAAAGCTGGAGTTAACAGGGGCTTGAAAGCTATGTTCAGAGAGAATCATTACTTTAAACATCAAGTTAGAGTTTCAATTTTTAGATTTTGAATTCTTAGCTAATTGTTATGTATTGGCAGTGTTTATTGTGTGCAGCACAGATAAGATGTAGAAGTAGAGTTGATGTCAAAGAAAATAGGAATAGAAGACACTGTTAGGAGAACTGAATGTTGCCCTTCACTCTTGCTACCATCCGTCTTGATTTAGCTCACCTCTGACCAGTGCACCAAAATAAAGAGACATTATTGTATTCCCTCATATTTTTTTAGAATTTGTTTTTTTTAATGACTGGTCTTTTATAGAAGGCAAAATCCTTAATGAAATTTCCTACAGTCTCTTTACATCATAGGCATATATTTAGCAGTCACACATACCTAATTTTTAAAAATCTTAGAAAACAGAAGAGATACTGTTTACTTTAGGCTACAATTGTTAGCCTAATTACACTTTTTAAAATGTTTTATATAACATAATTATTACCTATTCCAAAAGAGGAAATTTTGGAATCTTCAGTTTAAGAAAGGTATTATTAGCAGAGTGCTTCCACTGCATGCATGAAAGAAATGAATAGGATGCCAGAGTCCAAGTTGACCACATAGTACTGATTTTGAAAGTCTAGTATTCTTACTATTACAGTATAGCCACATATTTTAAAATGCTATGAAACTGCTTGTATCTGTTCCATTCTGACATTTTGTTCCCATGTTATTCACTGAACCGTGGTTACCCCTCTTAAAGTATAAAATTTTTTAACTTAAAAATTATTTTGATTAAGACTATATATAGCCATAAGTTTTAAAGTAAAATGTTCCTATAAGGCTTTTTATGAAAACAGAAATCTTTTTCTGTGTTTCCGTCCATGATCATTTTTTCAGTTACCAGGAAAGCGCAAAGCCTTTGTAGATTGTCCAGTAGGTGGCAGTATCCAGTTAAAATTCATACTATAAAAGTTTGAAGAATTTAGTCACACTTACTTGGATTTAAACTTTAAATGCACATCTAAAAAACTTACCCGAAACTACTTTCTACTTTTCTTCTTATTTTTTGCCTTTAAAGTAATGGAGAAACTCTTAGGATGAGTATTCTTCATTGATCTCCCAGGTATTTCCTTAACCTCTTATTTAAGAGTAACGAGGTTACCCCCAAAACACAAAATATATCCCAGTATCCTTCTAGCCTCACAAATAACCAACAGCAAAGCAAAGAAAAGATACATGCTGAGTTGTACATTTAGTTTTATTTATAGACACTAAACACAAATGAGGCCTTGACTCCAAGAGAAAGGTTAGAACTACATTAAATTGATTTTTAAACCATATTTGGACTTCATAATCTAGAGGTAATAACCTCAAGTTTAACATTGAGACTTTGAAGTGGATAATATTGTACTTGCTAGAGATCTCAGAAATACTTCAATCTGTTCTATTCCATTTATGAGGGATCATTTCTAAGTTTTTCTAGAAACATGTTGTGAAAATCAAAACTCTTTACCACACCAGGAGTTTTCCTTAGTTCTAGCATTTGTCTAATGGATAGAGGAAGAATTCAGTACTTTCTGAGACAAATCCTTCTAGTGAGCAGACTTGTTGTCAGTGTTTTAGGTAGAGATTATTCTTTTCTACCTTTGTCACCCTTGCCTCTTGTTTGTCCAGCTCCAAATTTATAAATGTGCATAAGTGTAAGACGACGTCTTCATCCATCAGGCTTCTCACCATTGGTGAGTACCTCTTTTGAAAGTGCTTTTCTCTCAAATTCAGTTATATGATATTTCCCTTGGATGTTAAGATTAAATATTCCAGGAAAAGCTGGTTAGTGTCTTTCTACTTTGATATGTGAAGCACAGAGGGAGAAAATTACTTATCCATGCTAACTAGTACAGCTAAGAATTTTTGGCTTTTAGCCTCTGCTGGATCCTCAGCATTGCTTAGCATTTTCTTTTGCATTCTTTGAAGTAGCTGTTCCAAATTGTTACTGTGTGTCCAACTTCTTACCTTCTTTTGCAAGTCCTTCACTCTGTGAGTCTTTCTGTCCAGAGAAAACAGATTATTGGGTGGGAATCCCTTCCACATTCTTTCTTTCTGTCTCTATACTGCACTCTGCATTCCCTCATTCCCCTTCTGTCTGACTTCAGTCTGAGGGAAGGTGCTCCTCTTTTCCAAGGCCAAAGTCAGCAGTATCTATCCCTTTCACTCTGCCCTGGCTCCTGGTTCATCAATCATTCTGTCTCTCACTAAGAGCTTCAGTATCTCACTTCTCTGGATCCTTCCCTTCAGTTTACCATGTTTGAATCTTCTAGTTCTAAAACAGAATCAAAGGGCCATCAAACTAACCAAACAAATAAAACCTCTTCCCTCACTTCTTCACCTTGCTCCCAAACAGGTACCACTCAGTTTCCCTCCTTTCCTTAAAGGTCAGACTTCTTGAAAGAATAGTCCACACCTACTGGCGTTACCTGGTCAATTTCCATTTATTTCTCAACTCCTCAATGGTCTGTGTTTTCTTCTATCATACTACAGAAACATCTTCATCAGTGGGCTTCCCAAATTCTGAATCTAGTGACATATTTCTAATTTTTATCCTACTTGACATTTCTGTAGTATCTGACATAATTGACCACTCATGGAATATTAACACTTTTACTGGATTCATTATTCTCTGCAGGTTCTCCTTTCCTCCCCCCATACACTTACTTCCCATTGTTGAAATCTGTTCTTCTTTTGTGGGTTTTCTGTATCTTGGCTAATGGTTTCATCATCCATCTAGTCTTTGTGATGATTAATATTGATGTATCAACTTAACTGGATCTCAGGATGCCCAGGTACCTGGCTAAGCATTATTTCTGGATGTATCTAAAGGGTTTTTCCAGAAGGGACTAGCATTTGAATTGGTAAACTGAGTAGAGTGAATTACCCTCCCCAGTGTGGGTGGGTGTCATCCAATCTGTAGAAGGCCCGAATAGAACTAAAAGGTGGAGGGAGGGGAGGATTTGCCCTCTCTACTTGAGTGTTTAAATTGGGACATTGATCTCCGGGCCCTCAGTGATAATTAAATTAACTTATTAATTCTAATTCTCTTTAGTTGTTTGCTTTGAGTATTGTTAGTTTATGATCACCTGGAAACAATGTTAGTTTTTGTGGTCTTTTCAGTAGTCAGTATTCTGGGAACTTTTTAAGGACCTAGCATGGAAATTTATTGAATGTATTTCAATTGCTATTCAAATTATCATAAAGCTCCTTCTTGACAAACTTACTTAATGTTTCAAAATTTAAAGATTTAAACAAAATGAGTCTTTTATTCCTGAGTCAATATTTCTTGGTTATAGAGGTTTATTCTTTAAATGTAACATCAGATTTGAATGGCTGAATTTATTCGGGATTTTTACACCTATTTTTATAAGTGAAATTAGCTCCATGTGTGTATATATGTGACTATGTATGCCCATATATACGTATGTTATGGTGTTGGAGGTAGAGGTGGGGCTGGGGGTGTATGAGTATATGCTTTGTCAGGTTAAGTTCATAAAATGAATGGGGTTAGATGTTCAGTTATTTCTATGCTTTGAAACAGTTTATATAACATGGGGATTATCTGTTTCCTAAAAATTTGAAAGTTTTCACTGGAAAAACCATCTGGTTCAAATAATTTCTTGGAGGCAATTCTCTGAGTCTCTTCTCAGCTCTTTCATATTTACCATTGTATTTGGTTTGCTTGTCTTCTAGAGTCAATTTTGGCTATACAGCCATATCAGTGAGGTTTTAATGTATGTTTTTCACCAAGATTTAAAATTTTACTCATACAATTTCATATATTATTTTAAAACAATAATTCTCCTTATTGTTTGTATGTCTTATTTCTTATTTCTAATTTTGTTCAAGTTTGCCTTCTCTCTTTAATCAAGAAGTTTAACTTTTTATTTTAGCACAGTTTTACATTTACAGAAAAATTATGAAGATAGTACAGAGATTTCCAATATACCTGCAACTGATTTCTCACAGCATTAACATTAATATGGTACATTGTTACAATTAATGAACCAATATCGATACACTATTATTAACTAAAGTCCATACTTTATTCAGACTTTTAGTTTTTACCTAGAATTCTTTTTCAGTTCCAGAATCCCATGCAGGGTGTCTTCTTAGGCTACCCTGGCTGTGCACTTCCTGGTTTCTGATGATGTTGACAGTTTTGAGAAATATTGGTCAGGTGTTTCATAGAATTTCTAGCAATTGAGATTTATTCGTGTTTTCCTCATGATTAGAGTAGGGCTGTATGTTCTTTGGAGGAAGGTCACAGAGTTCAAGTGCCATTTCCATTGGGTCACATTATACGGTCAACATAATTTCTAGATTTTAGCCTTTCTTATAGGCATAAAACGTATCTCATTGTTGTTTTAATTTGCATTTGCATTTCTCTAATGACAAATGATGTTGAGTATCTTTTCAGATATTTGCCTCTGTATATTTTCTTTAGTGAGTTGTCTGTTCAGATCTTCTGCCCATTTCTCAAATTGGATTGTTTTCTTATTGCTGAGTTTTAAGAGTTCTTTGCATATTTTGGATAGAAGTCCTTTATCAGATCTGTGTTTTGCAAATATTTTCTTCCAGCCTGTGTCTCATCTTTTCATGCTCTTAACGGTGTCTTTTGCAGAGCAGATGTTTTTAATTTTAATAAAGTTCAACTTACCAACTTTTTCTTTCATGGATTGTATTTTTGGGATTGTACAGAGAATGGATAACCAACCCAAGGTCACATAGATTTTTCTCCTGTTTTTTTTCTTTTGGTTTATAATTCAATTTGAGTTAGTATTTGTGAAAAGTGTAAGGTGTGTGACTTGGTTCTTCTGTGTTATTTTTGCATACACACAGCCAATTGTTCTAGCACCATTTGTTGAAGAGATTATCCTCTGTCTGGTGAACTGCCTTTGCTCCTTTGTTATAAACCAGCTGACTATATTTGTGTGGGTCTATTTCTAGACCCTCTATCTTGTTCCAGTGATCTATGTCTGTTCTTTCACCAATGCAATGCTATTTTGATTACAACTACTGTTTTCTTTTAAAACTTGTACTTGTAGATTTTTATTTTATACTTCCAAGAACCAGTTTTGAATTTTTTTCCTAATTCTAGCTCTTTTTCTATTCTTGAACTTGTTTTGTTATTATTTCTGTAGTTTCTTCTGTTGAAATAGTTAATTTTATTGTCTCTTAAAATGTGTTTATTAGTCTGCTAGAGCTGCCATATAGAAATAACACAGACTAGGTAGCTTAAACAGCAGAAATTAATTTTCTCACAGTTCTGGAGGATAGAAGTCCAAGATCAAGATTTTGGAAAATTCATTTTATGGTGAGGTCTCTCTTCCTGGCTTGTAGATAGCCACCTTCTCACTGGATCCTCACATGACCTTTCCTCTGGGGACAAGGGAGATGGAGGGGAGGTGAAGATGTCTCTGGTGTCACTTCCTTTTCTTATAGGGATACCAGTTCTGTTGGATTAAGACCCTATCCAATGGCCACATTTAACTTTAATTAATCTCCTTCCGGGCCCTGTTTTCAAATAAAGCCACATTTGGGGGTTAGGGCTTCAAGATAGAATTTGGGGGGGATATAATTCAGCCCAAAGTAATATGATAAAAGCATTGCTATGAATTTGCTTCTGAATATAGTACATTATCCTCTGTAAGTTATCATTGATCCTTATTTTCTCATTGACCTAATAGCTAATTAGAAATGACAGTGCTTTCCCTTGTTCACCAGAATTTTTTTTTATAAATGCTGTATTTTAAAAGCTAATGTAGAAATTTATAATATTTCTATCATTGTTTTGATGTTTTGAATTTATTGAAAAATGTTTAATAGTCTTATAGAGTGGTTCTCAACCATAGGAGACATTTGGATAGGTGCATTTTTGGTTGGTGTGTGACAGCTGATGGGGAACGGCTTCTTCTAGCTCACAGGGGTGGTGAGAATTTCTGGATCTCCTTCATGCCACAGGCCAGCCGTGGGGAATTGTATGGTGTGTGTGTGTGTGTGTGTGTGTGTGTGTGTGTGTGTGTGGAAGAGAAAGAGAGAGAGAGAAAGAGAGAGAGAGAGAGAGAGAGAGAGAGAGAGAGAGAGAATGAATATTCCTCAGGCCCTGTCTTTCCCTAAACATGGCACTGGCCATCGTTGCTTTGCAGGCTGTCACTGGTGGGTGAGGAGCATTGTGTATGGGGTCTCCTCCTGGAGTTCTAGGGGTTCAGAGAGGCAGAGCACACTTTGCTCTGGGCTTTCCCATTTTCTTTGGGGATCTCTATCCAACTCCAGGATTTACCTCCAAGGACGTGTGTACCAGGGAGCAGTTTCACAATTATGTTCACTTGTATCTAAACTCATCCCCTCTGATTGCTCTTCTAGGTACTTCCCTATTTTTTGAAATGGGTTTAATTTTTTCCCTAGGTGGCAGGAAACAACTTAAATCACATCCTACAATCTTCTTTCAAGACTCTTATTAAAAACCATGCAAAGGCCTTCAAGCTCTACCTCTTGGTCTCTGGAAGGAGATTATTTTTTTCCAGATAAATGTTTGTAGTTAGAATAGGAATTTTAAAAAATTTCCCATTAACTTCTATTTTGATATAATTTCAGATTTAAAGTCTTAAAGAAAAGTACAAAGAATTCTCAAACACACTTTACCCAGATTCTCCAAATGTTAACATTTTATCACATTCTTCTTCTCTCTTCTCTATCTCCTCTCCCCTCCATCTCCTTCTCCACACAAGCACACACACACAAATCAGGAAATTAACATTAACAATACTATTATCCAATCTGTGAGCTTTATTCGTATTTTGCCAGTTGTCCCACTAAAATCCTTTATAGCAAAAGAAAATCCCAGATCATGTGTCCCATTCAGTGTCTTGTCTCTTTAGTCATTCTTTGTGTTTAATGACACTGGTGTTTTTGAAGACTACAGGTCTGTTATTTTGTAGACTCTTCCCCAGTTTGGGTTTATTTATATTTGTGCATGATTAGGTTCCAGTGGTACATCTTTGCCATGTATCTCACAGAAGTGATACCATTTCCTCAATGGGTCATACCAGGAAGCTCGTAATGTTGGTTGTCCCATTACTGTTGATATTAATTTTGATCACTTGGTAAAAATGGTGTCTGCCAGGTTTCTCTACTATAAAGTTACTATTTTTCCTTTTGTACTGAATAAGTTATCTTGTGGGGAGATACTGTGAGTCTATTATCCTGTTAGTCTTCAAACTTTTACTCTAATTTTATCACCCATTGATTTTTAGCTGAGTCAGTTATTATTATTATATTATTATAATGTTGAATTATTATTGAATTCATACAATTATGAATTACTATTATTACTAAATGGTTATTTTCTAATTTCATCATTCCTTTTGCATTAATTTGTTGTTTTTTTACTATAAGGGGAAGCTTTCTAAAGGAAGGCTTTTGAAATTAGGAAAAATTTTTTTTCTCCAGAAATTAAGGTCCTGCAATTGAATGTCTGACTTTAAAAATGACTTTTGACTGAAGCTGAGCTAAGAGGCCTGTTTGTTCTAGGCTGTATCCACCTTCTGTCTGAAGCAACAAATCCATTGAAACTAAGGGTAAAGAGCCACAGGGTCACAAGAATAATTTTAGCCTAGGAAAAGCCCCTAGGTTTAAACCGTTCAAGTATCATCTTGCTAAAAGAGTAGTTAGTTCTGCAAGTTTTCATATTTTTATGTCTTTATTAAAGGGGCTTTAGTGTAAAATTGAGTGAAACTGCTATTAAAAAGGAATTACGGAATCAAAAATAAATATATCACCACTTTAAGGATATGATGTATCTTGAACCAATAATAAAATGTTGCCAGATTGCTGACTTGCTCAGCCTGTTTTAATGGATATTTAAGACCACTGGTAATAATGGTTGAAAAAAATTAAAGTTTGAAAAGAACTTTAAACCTTTTGTCTTTTGAATAGCTTACTCTTCTTCCACTGAGGCTTACACCACTAAATTGCTAGATTAATTCACTGAAGACTGTATGAGGACTCTCATGTTGTAATGTCATCCCAATGGTGCTACATTATTATGAATTCCAAATTAGAGAAATGGAATTGATGAATTTGATTTTACTATTAGAAGTTGTATGTTTTGAACTTGATGATGTATATATGCTGGGGTAAATGTATCTTCCACTTGCTTCCATGGCTTATGCCATCTCAGGGAGGTGCGACTGAACCAGGTTTGTTTCAGAGATAGGTGGTAGATCCTGTAATATCTTCAAGATGTGTTATGTTTCCTGAGCAAAAACATTCCTGTGCCACAACCTGGCAGATTCTCCCATGTTAAGGCATTTAAAAGAGACTTAAAAAAAGGATACTCATTTATGTTTGCAGTTTCTTGCAAATGTACAATGCCTAAATTAGTTAATAGGGGAACATAAAATAAATTACATTAAAACAAAAAGAGTTGAAAACACAATTTTCTAATTTTCTTATGGGTATTAGTCTAAGAGAATGAATCATAAAAGAAAAAAGCTAACTCTAAGTCTCCCCTGTTTTCTCTTTCAAACACATCCTTTTATCTTGATGATTGAAAATATATCAGAAATCTTCACCTTGGGGGTCTAAAATAAAAAAGAAAGACAATTAAAATTACTCAGTGTGCATGTTCTCTGTATTATGAATGTTGAAATTTGGATATATTATCTCCAGAGAGTTAATGTGATATTTCAGCACATCCTTGTACTTCCTCTTTGTACATAAGATTTAGGGAAATGCAATGATGTTTGTCTATCTTGATTTCTGCCGTTTATTTCACTGGCTCATGTATGCAATGATGATTATCATTTCTCCTGGGAAGTAACATTGTCTTTAGAAATGTGTGTGCAGTGGGGATTGAGGTATATGTCTTAGAATATTAGGTCTTTTAAAAAAATTGTTAATGTAGACAGTTCCTTATTTATTTGTGTGTTTTTTTTTAGAATCAATAGATCCTTCTTGCTATGAACATGAAGACACCTTTTTCTCAGTGTTTCGCACTCAAATACCTCCGGAAGAGTATGAAAACCATAAAGAGAATGTCAATCAAGGTGTGTTTTAATTTGTGTGATTTTATATATTGAGAAAATACTAGCTGTAAACAAATATTTACAGATGAAATGATTTGTGATTTAATCTGGAGGTGGGTGGAGATAGGCGAGGTTCTAATGAAATAAGATTGGTCATGAGTTAATCATTGTTGAAGTTAGTTGTTGGGGTTCATTATACCATTCTTTCTACTTTTGGAAGTCTGAAATTTTATATAACAAAGAGTTAAAGAAAAGCTGACTGCAAGTAATGGAAACCTAGCTTAAGCAAAAAAGAAAATTTATGGAAAGAATCCTGGTGGTAGACAGTTTCTTTGATTCCCAAAGAGCACATTCTGTGGGTAGTCACTGAGAGGGAGACTCAATTCCAAAATTCTAGAGAAGAGACCAATGGGCCCAGTTTGGATTAGGTACCTACCCCTAGTCTAACCAACTTGTACAACCCAGCAAGGGTTGGGGTCACTATAGGAACATGGCAGTGTCTGCTGTGGGTCACCACCAGGATGGAGAGAAGAGGACATTTCTAGTGAGACAATTCTGACCAGACAATCCAGTGTTTTTTCCTACGATTTATTAAAAGTGTATTTTAAGGAAACTCTATTACAAATATAGACATAGATGTATTTACCTGAGTTATTTTAATGTATTAAGAGCATTTAAAACTTCAACTGAGTGAATAAATCTCATATTTCAACCTGAAATACTATATGCAACTTGGATGATGGGAAAAAGTTATGTATTACATATCTGAGGAGACCACTCATTCTTTAAAGTAACTCATAGGTAGTTGATTTTAAAAAATTGTGTTACTTATTAAAAAATAAAATCCAAAGTATAAAGCACAGATTTAGTTGCCTAGAAATTATAATTTGTATTTGAGTAATTTTTTTTACGCAAATTTATTTTTCTTGGAAAAGACTTTAAATGCAGAGATCTTAGCATTTTCTTGGTTCTTTCTAGCTATTGTTAAATATATTCTTTAATAAATTTTTATTGAATCTTTGATAATTAGTTATAAAGACATCAATTGACTAGCTCCCTTAGTCCTTTTAATTGAGGTAACCTTTTATAAAACCAAGATAATTTTGAAGTAAAACTTGTCTGGGTTGAGCTACAGGCTGGTGCTTTTCCCTTTTGGACTTTAGTATGGCAATGTATCCTATTTTGTGGGGTGGACTCCATTTGTTATTTGAGAACACTCTTCATTATGCATACTTTTACAACTTAAAGAAGGGTTCACATGATCTTGTTTTAAATGCCTTAAATATGACTACAGTGAAAACAAGATATTTAATAAAGGGAATAAGATTCCACAAATATTTTTATTACCCTGGTTTTGAGCACCCAAGGTTGAGAAAAACTGATGAACCGAGATGGCCTTTCAGGGTTTGTGCAGATGGGACGTAGAACATCCAGGACACTTATGTCCAGACCTTGATTAAAAGAAAGGTTTGAACAAAAAGTGTATTGTTCAGATAGGGTGATGGAAAATTAATAGGATAGCAGGAAATGACTCTAGTCTTTAGGGAAAGTTTTGCTTTATGAAAAATAAAATAAAATATATTAAAAAATCCCCATGACATCTGAGATTTCTCCTTTACATGTATCACTTGAAGTTCTTTTCATGTTTCCTATGATTCCAATGGAATCAACAGCAAGAAGTTTGATACATGATAATAAATAACAAAAGACATTTTATGAGAACTTCATTATAAATTATGGCAGCACATTGATCTTTTTAAGAAAAAATTTCCATATATATTAGGTTTCAGTACCTGGAATTTAGAACTTCTTCTATGTGTATTTTCTTCCTTCCTTCTTTCCTTCCTCCCTCCCTCTCTTCCATCTTTCATCACTGATACACAATCTTATGACGATTTCACATGAACAGCATTTTGGTTTCAACATTCACCCATTATTACACCCCAACGTCCCCCTGACCCATTGCAGTCACTGTCTATCAGTGTAGTAAGATGCTGTGAGTGATTACTTGTCTTCTCCGTGCTGTACTGCCTTCCCTATGACCCACCTATATTGTGATTGCGAATTATAGTGCCTCTTAATCCCCTTTTCCCTCCCTTCCCACCCTCCTCCTCAGTCCCTTCCCTTTGGTAACCACTAGTGCCTTCTGGGAATCTGAGTCTTCTGCTATTTTGTTCCTTCAGTTTTCCTTTGTTTTTATACTCCACAAATGAGTGAAGTCATATGGTACTTGTCTTTATCCACCTGGCTTATTTCACTGAGCATAATACCCTCTAGCTCTATCCATGCTGCTGCAAATATTAGGATTTCTTTTCTTTTTATGGCTGAATAATATTCCACTGTGTATATGTACCACATCTTCTTTATCCATTCATCTATTGATGGACACTTAGGCTGCTTCTGTATCTTGGCTACTTTAAATAGTGCTGTGATAAACATAGGGATGCATATGTCTTTTTGAATCAGGGATCTTGTTTTCTTCAGGCAAATTCCTAGGAGTTGAATTACTGGGTCAAATGGTGTTTCTATGTGTATTTTATTTCTTATGTATTTTCATATATGTGTAAAGTAAAATTTTAGCATAATGGACAATTATAATTATGAAAAATTTTGAACTTTTTTTAATATTAGATTTTACCTATGATGTTGAAAGAAATGAGTCATTAAACAAAGCAGAAATGGAACCTTTTTCAAATACCCCTGAACTCAGAGGTAAACACAGCCAGGATTTTATTAAACGAAACATTGAGGTATGTACTTATATGTTTAGAAGCCACAATGTGGGAATATCGTGTTTGGTGTTTTTAAATAAATTTTTGACCATGATATGTGTATATGTAATTGAAACAGTATATGTAATTGAAAGAAAAGTTTTATGAACCAGCACTTAACTCTTTATTTTCTATGCCATCATCCTATGCTCTTTTGCCTTTTAAAAGTGCTAGCTGCAACTCGGTACATTTATTTCCCTACCCAGAAATGAATCTGGCTCCTGCAATTTGAAAAACATATATTTAGATAATAGCTTTGGACAATGTTTGCACATTTTATTTATTTATTTTTGTATTTCCTCATCAATTCTTTTATTTATTTATTTATTTAATTAAAGTATCATTGATATACACTCTTATGAAGGTTTCACAAGAAAAACAATGTGGTTACTACATTCACCCTTATTGTCAAGCGCCCCACCCCCCATACCCACTGCAGTCACTGTCTGTCAGTGTAAGATTGTTTGGCAGATTTAAAATTGCATATTAGAGTATATCTGTAACGTAGAAGCCTCAGGTACCATTTTTGTTTTCCTGAAATTTAAAGTAATGAGACTGATTTTGTATGTGGTGCAGTTTAGAAATTCGAAGGGAAAATGCTCCTAGCAGAGCTGGAAAAGCCAAGAGGTTGTCTGCCCCCTGCCACCCCCTCAGCTGAGCTTCTCGACAGCCCATCAGTCGTTACTTGTCTTGATTAGCTCCCTGCTTCAGGGGCTTGACCTTGGTCTTCCAGGCCCTGCGGCCTCACTTGGTGTGTCCTCAAGATGGGCTAGCCAAGGGCACAGGGGCTTGTGTAGTAGACCAGAATGCTGACGAACTAATTTACAGCAAGAAATTTAAGTGCAGTGGACAGAAAGCTCACGGCAAACCATTCAGGCAGTTAAGTCACCAGGGAACTACATTGGTGAGTGTGAAGTATTAACAAGAGGAGAGAGGTTAAATAATTCCTCACAGTTCAAGCCTGAGGCTTTTTTCACAGTTGGCATAGGATTCATGGGGTCAGCCTGCCATTGCCAGGACTGAACTCTGAGACACTGATTTCTCTGAGCTCTGTTTTGATCATGATTGGAAGGGAACTACCTTCTCCAACGTGATTGGTCTCTTTATGCTGGTCCATTGAGTGTGTTGATTCATCGTTTAATTTTCTAAGAGCAGTAGTGTTTTCCCTTATCGAAGTTCTTGCTGCCACAGACTAGCTTCACCTTGAGTTTCCCTATACCCCTTCTAACAGTAGTAACTGAATCTTTATTTAAAGTCCTGATATGATAGTCTTGAAATTTCAAAGCAGTTTCATTTAGTGGATATGTGTAGTATTAGGAAGTGGTAAGAAGATTCCTTCCAAATGTCTCAGCAAGTGTTTTTGCATTGACATATATAGAGTTTTGCAAAATGCCCAAGTTTCATTGTTTTTTTTTATGTTTTAATAAGATGATTGTTGAAATGGTTAATATGAGGGCCTGCTTATAGTAGGAATATCTTTGCTTGGAGAATGGACCTATACCACAAATTTGGAGTAAAATAAAATTACCTAGCAAATGGACGACACCTTGTTGCACAAATTTTTCCTCAGTATATCTGTAATGTAGAAGCCTCAGGTACAATTTTTATTTTCCTGAACCATGGACTGCTCTGGGTATTTAATATTTTCCATTAATACATTTTGTAGTTGGCCAAGAATTTTGGAAAATCAGTGGTTATGGTTGACAGAGAGAAGAAAAGGCTGGTCGAACTTTTGAAGGACTTAGATGATAGAGATTCGGGGTTGTCCAGTTCTGAGGTATGTGAATTCTGATATTTAGTGACCTCTTTGCTTCTTAATTTTTATGTTCTAATCATGTTATTGACCTAATAGCACAAATTTACAGTATTGGCAAATTATGAGATAATATTCAATGACTTAAAAAAATTCTACTTACAAATTTATTTTTATTGAAATTTTCAAATCTATTCTTAGTCTATTCATTATTGACTCTCAGGATTATCTTATGTCATTATAAGAATGACTGCACCTTGGCTATCACAATATTAACCTCTGCCTGCCATGTAATGGGCTTAGTCACTGAAGACATTAATGTGTTTCTCTGAAGCCCTTTGTTTTGGACATTTCTTGTTATCCCTAAACTGGCTCCATGATTTTTCAGGGTAGTCTCTAGTACTTAAAGCACACTGTCCTGCTCCTGCCCACTTAACCTGGGACATCCAGGTCCCTGATGGTCTGGATGGTGGCACTAGCTGAGTCTAACAAGGAGGTGCCCTGCCCAGGCGCAGGACAGCCAGGCCTCAGCATCTGATGTGGGCAAGGTTTGGTATGCAAAACTGCTAAATACCCACATAATTCTGAGATATTTTAGCTTTAGGATTCATGGTGATTTGTTTATTAACAAAAGCTAAGATAACAGTAAGAATTAAGGTATCTGAGTCTCATTCCTGATTTTATTATTAATTATGAGGTTGGGCAAGCTGCTACTTACTCATTCTTTGGGTACAAAACCATGGCATGATAGATCTTCTTTACATATCCTAGAAATGCTTTAACAATGAATTTTTGTAATTAATGTTGTATTTTACACATTATTTTTGTTAGTATTTTTGTCTTGTCCCTCTGTTTTAAACTCTTCTCTATCACTTAGTTTTAGGGAGATGTTTTACAAATAATATGTAGCTGGATTTTTGTTGTTGCTATTATGTCTTTATCTTTTGTTATTATTTCCTTGCTCTATCTTTTAATGAGGATATTTAATTTATTCACATTTATTATGACCACTGATGATTTTTGAACCTTTTCCTGACATTCTATTTTATATTTCTTTTATTACATTTATTCTGTTTTCTTAACTTTACCCCCTTTTCCTCCCATGGCTTGAAATTCAGTGTCCTATTTCTGATCTGGTGCTGTTAACCCTCGAATTCTTAAAATACATTAAAATGTATATTTTCTTTTTCAACTTCAATTTCAACTTTCAATTTAAGTAGTCTCTTAACAAGACAGGATCGTTGGTATCTTTGGTTTTTATTTCCCTTTTCTCTCATTTCCTCTCTTCCAGAATATATTGAAATAATCAGGAACTCCATTCTAAAATATTAGAGGTTTTTACCTTTAAAAAACATGCTTTTTGTAGTTTAGGAATCTTTCTTCCAGTAGGCAGATTTTTTAGCCACTTCATTTGCATCATACCTTGTAGGCTCTTTTTATCTGAAGGTTCAAGATCTTTCTTCAGTTCAGAAAATTATCCTCTATTATTTCTTCCCTTCCATCATCTTTTTTCTCTCCTTTTGGGCTACTTGTAAAATGGGATATCCGTTGGGAATGTGATTGGCTGCAGATAAAAGGAAACTTTATTAACAGTGGAAGCCACTGTTACTAAGTAAAGAGTTAATTTTTCTTCAGGAACAAGAGATCCAGTTAAAGGCAGCTAGTGTCTTTCTGGTTTCCTGCTACACATTCTTAGTGTTTTGTTTTTAGGTTTATAAGACTGCTGCTCTATCTGTAGGTAATGTTTCTCTTTTCTGGGCAGAAAGAAAAGTGGGAGGGGAAGGAGCAAGAGACTCCTCTGAGGCTTGGCTTTTTCATTTGGGAAGGTGCGGTGCCCCTGGGGCTTCTACCTGCATCTTGTTGGCCAAGCTGTGTCACAGCTGTGCATTGTGTCCAGCACTGCAAGTGAGGCTGGGCTTTTGGGGATTTCACTTTCTCATAGCAGAGGAAGGCAGGGAAGAAAGAAATAGGAAAAGGGGATCAGGCCAGTCAATGTGCAAGCCCACAGATAGATATAGAAGCTTCTGGATATCTCTTCCAGGTCTTATAATATTTTTCTCATAGTCTTCATCCTTTTTGTCATTTTGCTCATATGAGCCCATTTTAAGTTTTCCAAGTTGGGTTTCAGCCATTTCTGTTCTGCTCTTTAGCTATGCAGACCTCTTTTGAGATTGTTGCTGTTATTTTTTACAGTTACTGTTTTTAAACTAGTATTTGCTGAGAGTTCTTTCTGCAAATCCTCGGGGAGAAAGAGGATCCTTTCTTATTATCTGGTGTGGGATATAGATATTTTATACAGAAATTGTATAAAGCCAGATAGAAGATGGAACAGAGATTCAGAGGTGGAAGATATGAAGTATGGCAGGAATAACTTCAAACACTTTGAGGAAGGGACCTGTCTCCTGTATGCTTACACCATACCATTCCTCAGATTTGCTGTATGCTTTCAAACTTCTGTGCACCCTTTTCTTTATTGATTGCCCCACCATTTCATCTGTGCAACTTAAAGAGGATAACTAAAATGATGACCTTGTTTTAATTCCCAGGACTCTTGCTGTCTGGTGGTTTTTTATAGTGGAGTGTTTAATTGTGTGGATTAATATTCTCCCAAATCTCTCTAGGATACTTAGAATTTTTAAAACATTTCCTCCAATGTTGGGAGCTCCTAAAAGCCAGATGCATGGTACAACACATGTCAGTCAGTGTTCTGGGTTGCAAGAAACAGAGATGGACTTTGGTTAAAAAAAGAGCTAATGAATTTATTGGGAGATTTGGGTAGCTCATAGACTTAATGGGAGGTTTGGAGAGCCAGGTCTGTAAACCAGGCAGATTTCAAAGTACCCAGAAACACAATCATAGAAAGTTGTCAGAAACAGGCTGGTTAGGGGCTGCACCACAGCCACCAGACACCCCACTTGGAGGATAAATGAGGCCACCTTCACTGCTACCAACACAGATTCTCCCTGCTGCCGCTGTTACTGTTAATCACTTTCCAGGTGCCCTGCATCTTTGAGTCTTTCTCTCCCTAAAGAGTCAAAGTCCAGGGTTCACTTTTGTTTGGTTGAATCTAGGTCATTGCTTGTCTTCCTGATGCCAGTGGGTAGGGGGAAGGAGTGACTGGTGGGGACTTATCCCCTACCAAGATGCATGCAGTTTGCTTTCACTGAACCAGAAAGGGAGATAGGATGTTGGGGTCAGGGGAAAAAACAGATACAAGACTTTCTGGATAAGTTTTTGAGTGTATTTCTTCTGGTTACTGCCTAGGGTTCAATTTCTGGTACTAGAGTCATGAAACTGAAGTATGAAATCCTTAAGCTTTCTTGCCCTCTCCCTGTCCCTTTATTCTTTATGTTCTTTATGATTCTTCTGTCCTTGTACTACATGTGTGACATCACCCACTCCTGTGGTCCAAGGGTTTGATCACTATAGATATATGGGTAAGTCTAAAATACTTACTTCCAATCCAGGTGTCTATCTTGAACTTTATACATATTTAATTACCTAACATAATCTGTGAAGAACCTTGGGACATCTGTGAATATCAAAAGGTCTCAAGCAGAATTCATCATCATTTTCCTCCTCAAGCCTACTATGTCTCTTATATTCCCTAACTTGGTCAATGTGACCACCATCCCACTAGCTGACAAAAGCAGGAATTAAGTTTTTATCGTTAATCCTTAACTCCTCCCTTCATGCCTCATTTTTATTAAATTATCTCCAGATTCTTTAAATTCTACTTCCTAAGTATCTCTGGAATCTGTCCTATGTTCTGCATTCCCAGAAAATATTCTTTAGCTCAGGTGTTAATCACCTCTCAAGTGCCCTGTATCTTTGGGTCTTTCTCTCCCTGAAGAATCAAAGTCCAGGGTGTTCACTTTTCACTGGTTGAATCTAGGTCATTGCTTGTCTTCCTGATACCAGTGGATAGGGAGAAGGAGTGACTGGTGGGGACTTGTCTCCTACCAAGACGTATGCAGTTTGTTTTCACTTTTGTTCTAGATTATGGTTTTTGCTTCTTAACTGGATTATCTACCTCTGTCTTTCCCTTACCAGCTCCAGTTTTAAAGTGCATATCCCATCATATTGTTTCTTTAAGATGTGATTAAGATCTATCATTTATTCCAGGGAACCTTTTCCAATCACTGTCTCCTTGTCTCTTTCTGTCCACAGTGGTTAGTTGACCCTGTCTGGTTTCCATGGTGCCCTAGGCCTACTAGCATTCTTTACACCTTTTTAAAAAGAACTCCCTGAGCACAGCAATGTGTGAGATTCATACTGAATCACCGGTGCCCAGTGTAATGCCTACACACAGTAGGCACTCAGTCTGAGATTTTGAAATGATGGTTAGGAATGGGTTTTAACCTGTTATGAAACTAACGTTAGTTGAATAAGGAGTTAAATCACCAATTAAGCTCATGAAACCTAAACAGAGCATTTACAGACCCTATGTTACATTTTAGGGACAAATTTTGAAAATACCATGTCATTACAGGTAAACATGATTTTTTCCTATTCAACATATCACAAGTCACTTTTTCAAACTGGAGAAATGAGAATGTTATGAGAATCAGACTGTGAGGCTAAGAGATTATTCCATACGGGGAAAAAAACCCCCACAAAATTTAAGAAGATATTTACAGAGAGTTTGACAGATAATGAAACCATAAAGTAATTTTTTTCTTTTACTATCCCAGTGTTAATTCTATGTTTTTTGTTTATTTGTTTTTGTGAAGTCCTAAGCACTTGTGTAGCATATATATTTTGGAAAAAAATGCAACATAAGAATGACCTGATGGCCCTTGTTTCCTCTTAGGGGGACCTGCCTGGCTGGCTGGTCCCAGGAGAAGGATACAGGCTTGCAGTCACCCAGCATCAGCAGCTTGCTGAAATTGATACAAAACTCCAGGAACTCTCTGCAGCCTCTCCAGCAATTTCCAGCTTTTCACCAAGAGCTGAAAATCAGAACAATCAGGTATATTTGATTTAAGAGCACATATACTGCTCAGGTTTATGTGTGCTAAAGCTAGTTTACATAATTTGACCTCTGCTTGTTAATTAAAGAGGTTTCTTCCCAATTGCTGTTTCCGTGACTACAACTGCAGATAATGGTGATTTCCATACAAGTGTATATTTTCTTTAGGTGACTTCCACTTTCTATTTATTTTTCTTTCAGTTGGTGATTTGCTGGGGTGGAGATACATTCACTAAGGAATTATATATTTTAGATGATGATATTTTTGTGATTTAAGCTGTTTCTTAATCAGGAGAGAGGGAAGGAAATTGACATAGTACTCACTCCTTTTAGAGCCTTATTTCTGTCTATTCTTTTTTTAAAAAATTTATTCTTATTTCTGTTAATTACTCTGGTTCTAGGAATTAGTGATGGCAGCCACTTGTCCCTTACTCTGCTGCCTTCTCCTGGCTCCTTTAAGCTAATGTCAGGCGGTGAGGCGCACTGTGTTGATGACCTCTCCCTGTGAGGGATTTGAAATGAATATGTTTCCTCCCTAGATAGTTCCCTCAAATATTCTTTTACAAAGCTCAGAGAAGGTGCAGAAAAAGAGAAGAGCAGCAGCTTTGGAAAGTAGAATCCTTCCTCCTTTCCTTATCCCCCCACTTATTTTAGTACTTCATGGGATCTGGTTTGGAGCTGGGCCGTGGTTTCCACTTGAAAACGGCTGGTCTTTTACTATTCTACGAACCCCCTACCACTTTTGTAAACATTTCACCAAATCATTTTCTGTACAATCTTAGATGCATGTGATTTTTTTCGTCCTTAAAAAGATTAAAATATTAGGAGTCTATAGGTAATAATTCTGTTTTATAGTGAGTCTTTTCTCCAAACTGTCAGTTGAAGGTTAGGGATTTGGCTTTGAGCCGGTTGTAATGACTTCACGAGAAAGGCACAGTGTCAGTGTGTTCCAAAGAAAGTTTGGTCACCGGCAAAACCTTATGGAGCCATCTCAGCCTCCTTAGATTATATTTCTATGGGCCGGGAACAGCTGCTTCTGAGCTGTTTACACAGCAATAGTGGTAGGAGTGAAAACCACTGATTTTTGGGTTGGGATTAGAGTTCTTGGAAAACAGAGAATTGGAAACTCTGTCCCCACCTAATGTACCCCAGGACTTTGGTACTAGTTACACTGGTGGTTTATTTACATTATTGGGTGCCATTTCCCAAAAGGAAGAAGCCCAGATGGGGACGTAATGGTCTGGGGATATTCTTTGTTCTTCCCGTGTTATGGTGGTGGTGGTGTTAGATCTCAAAAGTAGCTGAGATTTGAAAGCTGAACAGTGGTTCTGAAGATGGAAAAATGTCTTTTTCGTGGCTGTCAAATGTTATTGTCAAAAGAGAAGCAGAATTTAGAGATTTGTTTAGCCATTAGGTCTTCAAATAAAGCATGACTATGGTCATATTCTGTCATCTGAATCACGTTTTCAGAGTTCACACTTATAGTTCAGATAAAATATTAAAAAAATAATACAAACAAAAACCAGTATGTTGCTTAGTTGTTACAGTGTATGTTTTTATGTGAAACAGCACATATTTAGAGAGGAAAGAAACTACATTTGGAGACTCCCAATGGATGCAGAAACAGAAATGTAATATCAGTTGTTAAAAAATAAATAATTAGGGTTTCTTGCATGCAAAAAAGAGTATCATTTGAGCTTTTGTTCAATTGCCTCCTGGCATTTCTAACTAAAACCAGCATTGCACATTGAATTTTCAAGCCAGAAATGCTAACAGGGAGAAGTATTTTATGGATATTATTTTTGGATAGGAATGCTTTTGAACAAATATGTTAAAAAGTATCTTGGATAAACCCGGTGTATCTATTAAGTTGATGAATGGGCTGCACTTTATTTGCTGAACCACAAATATTCATAGTACTTATTCATGTTATTTTTATTTTTAATGCTTCTGCAAACCATTAACTCATAAGTAGTTTTTCTCTATGCTCCTTATGAAAGTATGACTTTTAAGTGAAATATAAATTTCTGCTTTTCAACAATCAATTAAACAAATATTAATCAAGAACTCACTGTTCCTGCAAGGAATAGTAGGACACTTAAAGACAAGTCAAGCAAATAGGGAACTGGGGAGTCAGAAGGCTGAGCTTCAAGTTCCGGCTCTTCCTCTCACTAGTTCTGAGGACCAGGGCATTAATTAGAAACACCTAAGTGCCAGTTGCCTCATGTGTAAAGTAGAAGCAATAGTATTATTCTTTAGGGTTCCTTTAAAGAGTAAATGAGTTAATGTATGAAAAGTACTCAGCACAGTGTCTGACACAGAACTCAACCAATGATGTTATAATAAAAAGTGACTTAGGGAACTTATTCCTTATGAGAGGCACAGCAAATATATAAATAACTGTGGTACAAGACAACATATATAAATACAATTGAAGGCCACTAGCAAAGTGGTGGTTTAGAAGAGAAAGAAAAAACACACACAGAAGAAATATCAAGAAAGTACATTTCCACAAGTGAGGGGCAGGAGGAGAACTAGTGAATGAGGTGGAAGGGGTCACAGGCTCATGAGAAGCTTACTACTGTATAGCATGAAGTTGAAAACTGGTGGCCTGCAGGGCAAATTTGGCTCACAGATGGGTTTCTTTTTGCCTATGTAGGGTTTAGCCAGCATTTAAAATTGGGTGAACTCATATAAAAACCCAGATTTCCTAATTTCTTTTGGGAAACTAGAAAATCTGGCAACATTAGGCCTGAATCTCTTTTTGGCAAACTATAGGATAAAGCTGAGTAGCAACTGCTGCTTTATATGGAGTACAAGTTCTCCAATTTGCTAGAGTATCCACCACTCCATATTGTACTGCAGGCCCTGAGGCCTACTTCATCCATGTATGTTGCTTGCCCAGCCCTTCAAAACATCTTTGAATGCCTGCTGATTTCATAGGAGATGCCGTGGTCATTGATGGTGAGTATCCAGATTAGTATTTGGCTTCATCTCTGACCTTTCAGCAGCTTGTAGGATATTGGAGAGGATGTAAACATAGACGAGTTGTGGAGTGACCATACAATGAAACAAGAAGTACCACAAAGAAACAAAAATACCCGATCTTATGAAAAGTACAGAAAGTATATGCTGGGAGCTGCGGGGCACAGAGAAAGGAAAGGTTATTTGGTGTAGGCATGATAATTAAAAAATCCCTTTGGAGAGTTTTTAAATTTTGTTCAAGAAGATAGTTTTCCAAACAACTTGAAACATGTAGCCTTTCTGACTTACCTGACTCTGGCAACCATGGGTGTTAGGTTGGTAGACGAGTTAGTCTAGGATGACTGATGTACCTATGTCAGAATAATTTGAGGGACCCTGGGTATGTGACTCAGAGTTTAAGTGCTGGTTATTGTGAGATAGGAAGTCTTATTTTTCTTATGAGCTTGCTGCTGATAATGTTCTCTTATAGATGCCCTAGCCTGGCTCTAACTTTGTAGCAATGTTTTAAAAGCAGCATTTGGCTTTTAGTCACCTTATTTCCTTAGTGTACAACAAAGCATGCTGACATTCAGAAGAAAGAATGGTGTATTACTGCTGTTGCTGTTATATGAATAATATCATGTGGTTGCAGTTTTTACAGCTGTTTTTTATTTTCATTTCATATTAGCAAAAGAGAACTAATTGAAGCAATTTTTTTCTTAAGGTCTGTGGTTGAACTGTGCATACCTTACTCTGTCCCTCCCCTGACCCTCCAACAGATCAGTTAGTTCTTTCCACATATTGTAAATCCCACCATAAAACTGACTGATGTTCTGTAATTCAGTTACTGCAATTTGTATGTGTATCTGTATTAGATTCCAGCTTTCTCCAGAAATATCTAAGATATAGGAGTTATGTAAGCATTCAGTTTCTTAAATTCTTAGCAACTGGATTTAATAATAAACTCTATTCAGTTTGGCTCTTGTAAAGATGTGTAATTTATTCATCTCTCATGCAATCAGTCTTACTAAATCTAGAATTCCAGTTCATGGTTAGATTTTTTTTTTCTGTTTGGAAGAATGTTTTCAGAAATGGCTCTCATTGATAAGAGGCATTTCTTTGTTTTTAAACCAACTAGTTTGATGAAATAGAAAGGTCCTCTTTAATTTGATTTATTTTCTTATTCCTAAAATTGATCAGTTGTACACAATTTGGTAAGACCAACAAAAAATAGCAAACATTTGACTGAGGAAAGTTGTAGTTGTACTCATCTGTTTTCTTGCCAAGAGTATACTATTATTGACTGGAACAAGTTTGTTTTTGGTCTCTTCCTATTTCAGCATTAGCTAAAATTGAGGAAATATAAAATGTAATCCTGAAAGATGTTTTATTGTTGAGTCCAGGGATTTCCAGAATTCTAATAATGGCCGTACAGTCCACTTGATGTCAAGTTGCTTAATACACTGGTTGAAGGAAGGAATCTAGAAATTTTTTAATGTATGCTAATCAGAAGCGCAGAAATCTTATTGACAATCTGCTCATTTCCCCAAACTAGAAGTATGTCACAGGAGTAGGGACTTCTGGACTGAGAAATAAAAAAAGAAGTTACTTCAAAAGTCCTTGCCTCTAATGCTAACCTGTAAAACATTCCCAATTAAATCTGGGGAATTCTTGTTGCCACCAATTTTCCACAGATTACTTTGAAGTTTATATTTCTTTGTTTTTCTATGTTAAGCCTCCTTTGTAGTCCAGGTTTCTTTCATTTCATGGCAGTATTCCAAGATGATAAATACAATCAGGCTGGAAGATTTTCCCCCTGCTTTTAGTACTGCCAGGTAAATGACACGAAATAGCAGTAGCCTGTAGAAAAGTGTAGATTAGTTTGAAAATACAGGGCAAGCTAGATTTATTTAGGCAGGTTTGTATTTTTCTGTGGCCCTTAATGCATGCCTTCTTTGCATGTCAGGTAATTTATGATGATGTGAATAATTTCCTCTGTATTTGGCTTTTAGAAATGAGTTTAATTAGCTTCAAAGATCCTTCTTGACTCAGTCAACACCACAGATGACTTAGATTTTAAGGGCGAACTTAGAATCCCTTGACAATCAGTTAGTCAAATCAACAAATATTTATTGACCTCAGAGACAGTTCTCTTCTCATCCTTAGATAATCTGCATATCACACAGAGCTTTTACTGAACCGAACTTAACTTTTACTGAATAGAAGCATTCCTATGTGACTCAGAAATATAGAAATGATATGGGTGGTCAGAGAGTCTGCTCAAACAATTCTACCATAGGAAATCAAGATATTTCCTGATGATCATGAAAACACATGGTACTGGTTGGCACTTTGATGTGACAGTAGAACTTTTCGTGGCACCCAGGGCTTCTTGAATATGCCACTGTGCAATTTTTGCCAGAATCAATGACTACCTGTTCTTGCTCTAAGTCTCTGCTTTCATTACATGCTATTCTTCATTTATTTGAATTATATGGTTATGCTATCAGAGACCATGCTGAGGAAAAATGTCACATATCTTTGGGACTAACTGTAGAGAACTGCAGACTTATAAGCTGTTAGAATTGGAAGAAACTTTCTCAGAAGAAATTAAGACCCAGAAAGAGAAAGTGACTTGCTCAAAGCACATAGATGGTTATACCAGCAGAACTGGGGCTAAAATTTAACCTTCAGGACATACCTTTTGGATACAGAGTCACATTGTCAGAGCAGAACAAAAATAGCCTTGGTAGAATAACCTTTTTATTTTCTTAAAAATAAAAAATGCCTTTTTCTGCTTATGAAATAAATACATGTTTATTATAGAAAACTTGGGAAATACACATCTAAGGAAAATAACATAAAGTAATCCATATTTCTACCATCAAGTTAAATTTCTATCTAGTCTTTTTCTCTACAGTTACAAACACACACATACATACATAGTACACCAGTTAGAGTTCTGAACAAGAAACACCCAGCTTGGATTTTGAAGATAAATGAAGGAACTATTTATAGATTTAAAGGAGCCAGTGACAGGTATTTGGACACCCAGGGACTAGCAACAGTGAGTATGGGGATGAAAAAGTATATTGGTGCTTAGGGAGAGCCAGCGCCTTGGTAGAAGAATTGGCCATCCAATGTTGTAATCATAGTAGGCAAAGGCCTAACTGAGCCCTCCCCTACAGTATGAGAATTTGAGCTGTTGTTAGTGTCTTGTTTCCCTGGCAATGAGATGAAAGTTGAATGTCAACTTTAGGAAGCAATTTTGCTTATGCTAAAATGACCCCTGGATTGGGAGAATGATAAAGACCTGATGGGGAAGCCATGCTTTGGGGATCCCTAAGGACAGTGATTCTTGTGGCTGGGCACATCCCTTGCAGGGAACTTAGATGCTGCACCTATAGTGTCATTTCAAGAGGTGGTGCTCTATGGGATATAAGGCTTTTAAGCCAGGGTGGCTTCCTTGCCCCTTGTACCTGTATGGTTATGACATGACAGCAGCAAAAACTCCCATTGAAGAGACACACCCCAAAGTGTGCCCTGCTGTGTTTCTTGTCCTATATCCTATATCCAGAGATTGACCCCAAGTGTGGCCTCTCTTTTATCTTTGAGTGTGAATATTCAGTTGAATATAAGAAGACCCTCCTGGTAAGCACCTCAGGGATACGTCACTACAAAAACCATGTCAAAGCCAGGCGAGGAAGGGAAAAATACCCCAAGCCCTTGCCCCCTTTCCTTCTGCCCTCCAGTCTCTTAACACTCTTCTCCCACATTGACTGAACCTAACCACAAGAGAAAGTCAAGGAGATGGGTTGACTCTCCCAGCTTACGTCAGGTGCTCACCACAGTTTATCATTCTCACGGTGGGCATTTGACTATGCATAAAGCTACTATCAACATTTGTGTGCAAGCCTTGAATCATTTTTATTCTTGAATAGAGTCACAGGAATGAATGCTGGGTCATACCAAAAACACACATTTTATTTTTTAAGAAATTCCCAGCTTTCCAAAGTGGTTGTACCAATATATACTTACACTGATAACATATGAGAGCTCCTCTTGTTCCACACCTCTTCAACATTTGGTGTTAAACTTTTTCATCTGGGCCATTCAAGTGGCTGTATAGTGATATCTCATTGTGATTTTAATTTGCATGTTCCTGATGACTTAATGATGTTGAGGACCTTTTCATGTACTTATTTGTCATTCATATATCTTCTTTTATGAAGTATCTGTTAAGTCATTTTAGAACCGTATTGTCTTTTATTATTGTTAATTTTATTGTTGAATTGTGTGAGTTTCTTATACATAGTGGATACAATTCCTTTGTCGGATTTGTGTGTTAAGATATTTTTCTTTCAGTCTGTGGTTTATCTCTTTTTTTAATGTGACTTTGGATAAACAAAATTTTAAAATATTGATGAAGTCTGATTTACAAATTTTTTTCTTTCTGTATTTTTCTTTGCCTAACCAAGGATACAAAAAATCATAGTTATAGCTTATTAAAATGTCCTTTTTTCTTTCTAAAAAATTATTTCCATTTAAAAATGAAATCCAATTTGGATGTTTTTCAGATCACTGTCTAATCTAATTCCCCATGTGATGGTATTTGGAGGTGAGGGCTTTTGGAGATAATTAGGTAATGAGGGTAGAACCCTCATGCATGGGATTAGTGTCTTTATAAAAGAGTCCCAAAGAGCTCCTTTGCCCTGTCTGCCATGTATGGACATGGCAAGGAGATGGCTATCTAGGAAACAGGAAGCAGGTCTTCATCAGACACCAAATCTGTCAGAGTCTTGATCTTGGACTTCCAGGCCTCTAAACACATCTGTGGTATTTATAAGCCACCCAGTCTGTGGTACTGTAAAAGCAGCTCAAGCAGACTAAGACAGCATGTATCCTCCTTCATAGTAGGTTTATCTTCATGAAAGTTCATAAAATCCTGGATGCTTAGAGCTGCAAAGAGACCTTGATACCACCTATTTCAAACCACTCCCAAACATTTAGGTTTCCTTCTTAAAAATATTCTTGATAATAAATCACCCTATGGATCCTTCTAGAGATCAAGAGCTACCAGAAGTTTTTTCTCTTATGGGGAAAACAAAATGAAAAAGATGCTTTTTGAAATTGATATACTCTTTTAATAGACTCCTGATTAGAATTTCAAACAATATGAATTTCACTGAATCATTAGAGTTCTGAGAACAATACTGCAGTCTATTAGCCAGTGCTTAAATAGCTTTGTGCTTACAGTATGTGTGGGGATACAGAGTGGGGTCAGATAGTCCCTGTCTGAGCAGAAACAGTATGGTAGGTGCAATGAGAGAATGTGTGACATGACTGAGAGAGTAATTGCCCTTATTGGGGGTGTCAGGGAGTATTTTGCAGGGGAAATATGTTTGTGCTGGGCTCAAAAAAAGTAGGAGTCTCGATGATGAGTTGGAGGAGAGAGGCAAGGAGTGGTGGGGAACCAACAATAGTGAATATCACTGAGGTTTTGGGTCTGAGACTCAAGCAATGGGAGATCAGACTGAGAGATAGTCAGAGCCCAGGCCACAAGTGGGTAAGGACTTGCTCTGTGGCTTTTCTGCAAAGGGTGGAAGGAACAGGAAGAGTGGTGGCATGGAGATCAGTTAAGAGGACCAAGTAGTAGCTTACTTAAGTCAGTAGCTCTTAAATTTTCAAGTGATTGTGCTTCATGTTGTCATCCCTAGTTCTCACATATTGAATGAGAATCTGTAGCTTGGAGGCTGCACCTTTGAGTATTTTCACAGGTTCTGTGGGTGAGTCTGAAGCACACTGGAGTTTGAAAACTACTGGTTACAGTGAATGATAAGGGGGCAATGAGAAAGAGAGAAGGGCCTTGATTAAAGGGGCATTAGTAAGTAAACTGGTGACTATTTTTGGTAACCAACTATTTATTATGTAAGGAATGAGAATGTGGGAGTATTCTGAGCAACTTAGAACATGTCATTTGTGCCAGTCACTTACGTGGCAACACAGAGTAGGAGATCTGTGGGAGAGAAGGTAGGAAGTTTAGTTATAAATAGGGACCAAATTACTATCAAGAAATAACCATTTATATTTCTTTGAAATATTATTAAACTTGGGAGAAAGTGGTTCTGTCAATTCAAATGTTGCTGATAATAATGAAATAACTTTATTGTGTAATGCTTTTTTTTTTTGAGAGGGTATCTCTCATATTTATTGATCAAATGGTTGTTAAGAACAATAAAATTTAGTATAGGGGGGTCAGTGCTCAATGTACAATCATTAATCCATCTCAAGCCTAATTCTCGTCAGTCTCCGATCTTCTGAAGCATAACGAACAAGTTCTTACATGGTGAACGAATTCTTACATAGTGAATAAATTCTTACATGGTGAACAGTACAAGGGCATTCATCACAGAAACTTTCGGTTTTGATCACGCATTATAAACTATAAACAATCAGGTCAAATATGAATATTCGTTTGATTTTTATACTTGATTTATATGTTGATCCCACATTTCTCCCTTTATTATTATTATTATTTTTATTTTTAATAAAATGCTGAAGTGGTAGGTAGATGCAAGATAAAGGTAGAAAACATAATTTAGTGCTGTAAGAGGGCAAATGTAGATGATCAGGTGTGTGCCTATGGACTAAGTATTAATCCAAGCTAGACAAGGGCAGCAAAACATCCATGGATGCAGAAGATTTCTCTCAAAGCAGGGGGGATGAGGTTCTGAGCCTCACCTCTGTTGATCCCCAATTTCTCACCTGATGGCGCCCCTGCAACTGTGCCTGTCTTAGGTTGTTCCTCCCTTGAGGAATCTTACCCGTCTCTGGCTAACCAGTCATCTTCCGGGGCCATACAGGGAAATGTAAAGTTGGTAAGTGAGAGAGAAGCCATATTGTTTGAAAAGGTTAGCTTTTTACTTCTTTGCAGATTTATGCCCTGTGGCTTCTATGCCTAGCACTTGTCTCGAGGTATCTTTACCACCTGGAGGAATTATGATACTCGGTAAATTCGATATGAGGCACGAATTCAATTTAAGGGTTGTAATTAGGAAGGAAGAAGAAAAGCTATAGAGGTAGCATATGGAAGAAAACATGGGAGGATTGATTATTTCTTTGACATATCTTCTTGTAGAGTACCTTAAGTATGTATGGGTTTTAAACTACTAACTAATTTGCACACACATATTAACATAATAGGAATACGGTGACATAAACAAAGCAAATCTATAATTACCATCCATCTCCAGTGAAGCCAAGAAAACCATTTAGGCACCCTAGGCATTTGTGAAAATTTGTCTATGATATGATGGATATGTTCCTACTGTACTTGAACAGTCTGAGAAAAATCAGACAAATTAAAGCAGCCCATTTCTGGGATCTGTTCACATCCCATATGTTCTTTTAACCGTAGATAGTCTATAGTCATAAGATTTTGGAGTGCTACAACTTGCACCCCTCCCAACTCCTGGTTGAGTTCCAACAGTACAGGTCCTGTCAAATTCGTTGTCTCACTGTATGCACATGCCAGCCTAGACATCTCCCTCCTCATTCCAATGGCAAGTCCACGAAATGGTGGGGTGGACGCAGCCACAACCGCAGCATCGCCCGGGTCCCTGTGGAGGCTTTTTGATGATCATCCCCCAGCACGAGTCCTCCAGAGAGTGCTGATGCTGGAAGCCCCTCCTCATATCGTATCTTAGTTCATTTTCTGGGTATCCAAGCTAGGCCTTGATCTTCTGCATAGAAACAAGCAGACCCTTTGCCCACACTTTGACATGCCCTCTATACCACTGTGCAGAACTCATTGGAGGTCAGCACACAGGGACTGCTTTTTTTTTTTTTTTATTAAGAGAAAGGAATATTATCAGAAAAGAGTACCTCCATAGCTGATCATCTGACACCCTTTAAGTGATCAACATTAAGGATATTTAAAGCATGCGTTGATCTTTGATTTACCAATAGTTTTATCCTATCAAGGAGTAATCCCCCTTTTCTTTCTTTCTTTCTTTCTTTCTTTTTTTTTAATCTTTAATCTACACTTACATGAAGAGTACTATGTTTACTATGCTCTCCCCTATATCAGGTCCCCCCTAACAACCACATTACGGTTACTGTCCATCAGCTTAGCAAAATGTTGTAGAGTCACTACTTGTCCTCTCTGTGTTGTGCAGCCCACCCTCCCCTTTCTTCCTCCCCCCCCATGCATGCTAATCTTAATACCCACCTTCTTCTTCCCCCCCCTTATCCCTCCCTGCCCACCCATCCTCCCCAGTTCCTTTCCCTTTGGTACCTGTTAGTCCATTTTTGGGTTCTGTAATTCCGCTGCTGTTTTGTTCCTTCAGTTTTTCCTTTGTTCTTGTACTCCTCCGATAAGTGAAATCATTTGGTATTTCTCTTTCTCCGCTTGGCTTATTTCACTGAGCATAATACTCTCCAGCTCCATCCATGTTGCTGCAAATGGTTGGATTTTTCCACTTCTTATGGCTGAGTAGTATTCCATTGTGTATATGTACCACATCTTTTTTATCCATTCATCTACCGATGGACATTTAGGTTGCTTCCAGTTCTTGGCTATTGTAAATAGTGCTGCGATAAACATAGGGGTGCATCTGTCTTTCTTAAACTTGATTGCTACGTTCTTAGGGTAAATTCCTAGGAGTGAGATTCCTGGGTCAAATGGTAGGTCTGTTTTGAGCATTTTGATGAACCTCCATACTGCTTTCCACAATGGTTGAACTAATTTACATTCCCACCAGCAGTGTAGGAGGGTTCCCCTTTCTCCACAGCCTCGCCAACATTTGTTGTTGTTTGTCTTTTGGATGGCAGCTATCCTTACTGGTGTGAGGTGATACCTCATTGTAGTTTTAATTTGCATTTCTCTGATAATTAGCGATGTGGAGCATCTTTTCATGTGTCTCTTGGCCATCTGTATTTCTTTTTTAGAGAACTGTCTGTTCAGTTCCTCTGCCCATTGTTTAATTGGGTTATTTGTTTTTTGTTTGTTGATGTGTGTGAGCTCTTTATATATTCTGGACGTCAAGCCTTTATCGGATCTGTCATTTTCAAATATATTCTCCCGTACTGTAGGGTTCCTTTTTGTTCTATTGATGGTGTCTTTTGCTGTACAGAAGCTTTTCAGCTTAATGTAGTCCCACTTGCTCATTTTTGCTGTTGTTTTCCTTGCCTGGGGAGATATGTTCAAGAAGAGGTCACTCATGTTTATGTCTAAGAGGTTTTTGCCTATGTTTTTTTCCAAGAGTTTAATGGTTTCATGACTTATATTCAGGTCTTTGATCCATTTTGAGTTTACCTTTGTATATGGGGTTAGACAATGGTCCCGTTTCATTCTCCTACACGTAGCTGTCCAGTTTTGCCAACACCATCTGTTGAAGAGACTGTCATTTCCCCATTGTATGTCCATGGCTCCTTTATCAAATATTAATTGACCATATTTGTTTGGGTTAATTTCTGGAGTCTCTAATCTGTTCCACTGGTCTGTGGCTCTGTTCTTGTGCCAGTACCAAATTGTCTTGATTACTATAGCTTTGTAGTAGAGCATGAAGTTGGGGAGTGAGATCCCCCCTACTTTATTCTTCTTTTTCAGGATTGCTTTGGCTATTCGGGGTCTTTGGTGTTTCCATATGAATTTTTGAATTATTTGTTCTAATTCATTGAAGAATGTTGCTGGTAATTTGATAGGGATTGCATCAAATCTGTATATTGCTTTGGGCAGGATGGCCATTTTGACGATATTAATTCTTCCTAGCCATGAGCATGGGATGAGTTTCCATTTATTAGTGTCCCATTTAATTTCTCTTAAGAGTGACTTGTAGTTTTCAGAGTATAAGTCTTTCACTTCTTTGGTTAGGTTTATTCCTAGGTATTTTATTCTTTTTGATGCAATGGTGAATGGAATTGTTTTCCTGATTTCTCTTTCTATTGATTCATTGTTAGTGTATAGGAAAGCTACAGATTTCTGTGTGTTAATTTTGTATCCTGCAACTTTGCTGTATTCCGATATCAGTTCTAGTAGTTTTGGAGTGGAGTCTTTAGGGTTTTTTATGTACAGTATCATATCATCTGCTAATAGTGACAGTTTAACTTCTTCTTTACCAATCTAGATTCCTTGTATTTCTTTGTTTTGTCTGATTGCCATGGCTAGGACCTCCAGTACTACGTTAAATAACAGTGGGGAGAGTGGGCATCCCTGTCTTGTTCCCGATCTCAGATGAAATGCTTTCAGCTTCTCGCTGTTCAGTATAATGCTGGCTGTGGGTTTATCATATATGGCCTTTATTATGTTGAGGTACTTGCCCTCTATTCCCATTTTGCTGAGAGTTTTTATCATGAATGGATGTTGAATTTTGTCAAATGCTTTTTCACCATCTATGGAGATGATCATGTGGTTTTTGTCTTTCTTTTTGTTGACGTGGTGGATGATGTTGATGGATTTTTAAATGTTGTACCATCCTTGCATCCCTGGGATGAACCCCACTTGGTCATGGTGTATGATCCTTTTGATATACTGTTGAATTCTGTTTGCGATATTTTATTGAGTATTTTTGCATCTACATTCATCAGGGATATTGGTCTGTAATTTTCTTTTTTGGTGGGGTCTTTGCCTGGTTTTGGTATTAGGGTGATGTTGGCTTCATAGAATGAGTTTGGGAGTATTCCCTCTTCTTCTATTTTTTGGAACACTTTAAGGAGAATGGGTATTTTGTCTTCTCTGTGTGTCCGATAAAATTCTGAGGTAAATCCGTCCGGTCCCGGGGTTTTGTTCTTGGGTAGTTTTTTGATTACCGTTTCAATTTCTTTGCTCGTAATTGGTTTGTTTAACTTTTGTGTTTCTTCCTTGGTCAGTCTTGGGAGGTTGTATTTTTCTAGGAAGTTGTCCATTTCTTCTAGGTTTTCCAGCTTGTTGGCATATAGGTTTTCATAGTAGTCTTTAATAATTCTTTGTATTTCTGTGGGGTCTGTGGTGATTTTTCCATTCTCATTTCTGATTATGTTGATTTGTGTTGATTCTCGTTTTCTCTTAATAAGTTTGGTTAGAGGCTTATCTATTTTGTTTAGTTTCTCAAAGAACCAGCTCTTGGTTTCGTTGATTTTTGCTTTTGTTTTATTCTTCTCAATTTTGTTTATTTCTTCTCTGATCTTTATTATGTCCCTCCTTCTGCTGACTTTAGGCCTCATTTGTTCTTCTTTTTCCAGTTTTGATAATTGTGATGTTAGACTATTCATTTGGGATTGTTCTTCCTTCTTCAAGTGTGCCTGGATTGCTATATACTTTCCTCTTAAGACTGCTTTCGCTGCGTCCCACAGAAGTTGGGGCTTAGTGTTGTTGTTGTCATTTGTTTCTATATATTCCTTGATCTCTATTTTGATTTGTTCATTGATCCATTGATTATTTAGTAGCATGTTGTTAAGTCTCCATGTGTTTGTGAGCCTTTTTGTTTTATTTGTAGAATTTATTTCTACTTTTATACCTTTGTGGTCTGAAAAACTGGTTGGTAGAATTTCAATATTTTGGAATTTACTGAGGCTCTTTTTGTGAGCTAGTATGTGGTCTATTCTGGAGAATGTTCCATGTGTACTTGAGAAGAATGTATATCCTGTTGCTTTTGGATGTAGAGTTCTATAGATGTCTATTAGGTCCATCTGTTCTAGTGTGTTGTTCAGTGCCTGTGTGTCCTTACTTATTTTCTGCCCGGTGGATCTATCCTTTGGGGTGAGTGGTGTGTTGAAGTCTCCTACAATGAATGCATTGCAGTCTATTTCCCTCTTTAGTTCTGTTAGTATTTGCTTCACATATGGTGGTGCTCCTGTATTGGGTGCAAATATATTTAGAATGGTTATATCCTCTTGTTGGACTGAGCCCTTTATCATTATGTAGTATCCTTCTTTATCTCTTGTTACTTTCTTTGTTTTGAAGTCTATTTTGTCTGATATTAGTACTGCAACCCCTGCTTTCTTCTCACTGTTGTTTGCCTGAAATATGTTTTTCCATCCCTTGACTTTTAGTCTATGCTTGTCTTTGGGTTCAAGGTGAGTTTCTTGTAAGCAGCATATAGATGGGTCTTGCTTTTTTATCCATTCTATTACTCTGTGTCTTTTGATTGGTGCATTAAGTGCATTTACATTTAGGGTGACTATTGAGGGATATGTACTTATAGCCATTGCAGGCTTTAGATTCGTGGTTACCAAAGGTTCAAGGTTAGCTTCTTTAGTATCTTACTGCCTAACTTAGCTCGCTTATTGAGCTGTTATATACACTGTCTGGAAATTCTTTTCTTCTCTCCCTTCTTATTCCTCCTCCTCCCTTCTTCATATGTTGTGTGTTTTGTTCTGTGCTCTTTTTAGGAGTGCTCCCATCTAGAGCAGTCCCTGTAGGATGCCCTGTAGAGGTGGTTTGTGGGAGACAAATTCCCTCAGCTTTTGCTTGTCTGGGAATTGTTTAATCCCGCCATCATATTTAAATGATAGTCGTGCTCGATACAGTATCCTTGGTTCAAGGCCCTTCTGTTTCATTGCATTAAGTATATCATGCCATTCTCTTCTGGCCTGTAGGGTTTCTGTTGAGAAGTCTGATGTTAGCCTGATGGGTTTTCCTTTATAGGTGACCTTTTTCTCTCTAGCTGCCTTTAAAACTCTTCCCTTGTCCTTGATCCTTGCCATTTTAATTACTATGTGTCTTGGTGTTGTCCTCCTTGGATCCTTTCTGTTGGGAGTTCTGTGTAATTCCATGGTCTGTTCGATTATTTCCTCCCCCAGTTTGGGGAAGTTTTCAGCAATTATTTCTTCAAAGAGACTTTCTATCCCTTTTCCTCTTTCTTCTTCTTCTGGTACCCCTATAATATGAATATTATTCCTTTTGGCTTGGTCACATAGTTCTCTTAGTGTTGTTTCATTCCTGGAGATCCTTTTATCTCTCTCTATGTCAGCTTCTATACGTTCCTGTTCTCTGGCTTCTATTCCTTCAGTGGCCTCTTGCATCTTATCCATTCTGCTTATAAATCCTTCCAGGGATTGTTTCACTTCTGTGATCTCGTTCCTGACATCTGTGATCTCCCTCCGGACTTCATCCCATTGCTCTTGCATTTTTCTCTGCATGTCATCCCATTGCTCTTGCATTTTTCTCTGCATCTCTGTCAGCATGTTCATGATTTTTATTTTGAATTCTTTTTCAGGAGGATTGGTTAGGTCTGTCTCCTTCTCAGGTGTTGTCTCTGTGATCTTTGTTTGCCTGTAGTTTTGTCTTTTCATGGTGATAGAGATAGTTTGCAGACCTGGTACGAGTGACCGCTGGAAGAGCTTCCCTTCCTGTTGGTTTGTGGCCTTCCTCTCCCCTTTCGCAAGGCGCTGGATTCTTGCAGGTGTGGATGTGGTCTGGATGTTGTCCTGTGTCCTCTGGTCTCTATTTTAGGAAGAGTTTTCTTTGTTATATTTTCATAGCTCTATGTGTTTTTGGGAGGAGATTTCTACTGCTCTACTCACGCTGCCATCCTGGCTCCGCCCCTGTAATGCTTTTTTTTAAAGGAGACATTCATCTCACATTGTTAGGCAGTAAGATTTGTTGCATGCCTACAACATACTATAATGATTTTTAGGCTAGATATTATTATTATCATTTTGCAGATGATGCAGTTGAAGCTCAGGGAGGTTAGCTGATTTTTCTAAGGCCATCTTAGGTAGGAACGAGGCAGAGCTAGGATTCAAAACTCCTGACTTTGCCAAGTCTGGTTTTCTTTTTACTATTATGCAGCTGCCTCTCTTAACATGGAGATGCAGGTCTTTTTTCTTGTTATTTATATAGATGAACTTGAAGCCCAGAGAAACTGTGATTTCCCCAAGATTACAAGCTGATAAATACAGAGCAGGAACCAGAGCCCAGGTCCCTGTTTCCTGGCCATGATTGAGTTTACACCCCTGGTTGTTTTATGTACAGTTCGACCTTTTCTTTCCTCAAAAATGAAGAGTTTAGAGAATTATAAATATCATTTTGAAGAAAAGAAATACTGTTTGGGAAGCAAAGTCAACTTTCAAGGCTCAAGTGCTTTGGAGCAGTGTATAATGGTAGGTTATTAGCCTGTGTATCAATATTTTTTTAAAATTAGGAACCTGTCCTTACCAGTGATGAGAAAAACATGGAAATAACCCCAGGAGAAAAGGTACTTCAGAACACCAAAGAGCAACGGGATCAGCAAAATCGGTTGAGAGAGATAGATGAAAAGCTGAGAAAGATGAAGGAAAATGTGGTAAGTCTTTTTTAATTTAAAGTTTAGTTGTGACCAATGACATTAAAAAAAGGTTCTAGTTTCCTTTGAATGTTTTATGACTGTTTTTATGTGTTAAATCAGTCAAGAAAACTGACATGGGAATTTGTCAGTAAGGATTTGAGTAGAAGCTAAAAATATGATTTATGGAACTTAAAGTTGTAGTATACTTAATTACAAATAAAACCTGTGAAATACTATCTGAAGTAGAAATAATGATCCATTATTCCTAATAATCTGTGTCCGACAATGACTAAATGTTCTTTTTGTGGAAAAATTTGATGGTTGGTCTTCAGAAAATCATCTTTATATATTGAACTTACAGCTTAAATATTCCAGCTTTTTATTCATAATTTGTTATTTATTATTACTCATTAATTTTAATGCATTCTAAATTTTTCTTGAGCCTATTTCATGTTTTAATTGTTTGCCATTGAAAGACATATAATTGCTGATGAGAGAAAGCTCTTAAAGCAAGTAAATTGTGAGCTGTTGATATTCTGAATGTATTAGAAATGCTCTATAATGTGATGGTTTTCCAGCTGTGAGGTTGCCAACTAGATACTTGGTTTTTACCTAAAATTAATCATGACAAGGCTAAACTTGTGATTTATCTACATCCTCTCCCTTGGGACTGATGGTGTCATAATTGCCTCAAGTACCTACTTTCTGTCTCCTACTAAATCCTTTCATCTTTGCTTATCTTCAAGCCTTGTTAAGTTTTAACTAATTTATCTAATTGTCGCCATATCTTACCACAATTCCTTTTGACTCTTTGAAAATCTTCTCTTTTTTGTGCCTACTTGTATCACCCTTCTCTCAGCATTGTCACTTCCTGTTTAGCCACTTATTAGCTAGTCACTCTCTTCTCTCGTTATGCCATTTTATACACTGCTCCATGGCAGTAGGCTTCAGGTAAGTAATTTTGATTAAACTCTGCTCCTCAGCGCTCCCCAAGAGCGGACACCCATCCCGGCTGAGATTCTCCACCCACCATGATCATATCCAGCTGAACTGCTGTTACCATTTGCCAGCATGGACAGCACACTGACCCAGAGCCTGAAGGATGGCAGGGTCTGTTCAGTGAGACTCAGGCAACAGATGGAAAGGGAATCAGTGCATTGTGCTTCTCTTTATATGTCATTTTTTTACTTTTCATGGGAAAGTTAATGGGAATTACATTTCAGAGACCCCTACTTTTATTTTCTGAGGGATGTTTTCTCTTCGAGTCTGTTGATATGGAGAAAAAGTAGAAGTAGGAATAGTTAGGAAGTTAGGGCTCTTGGCCAATAGCTGTGTTGGTGGTGATGGGGCACTGCAAACTTGATGTGGTAAATGAAATATTTGTGGTTTGACTGTTTTTGAAAGCTGTTGGCACTTCTCACTTCATATATGCTAATCCAAGGCAGGCAAATTCTGTCATTCTCCACCTCTCAGTCCTCCTGATTTCTGACCATTTATCATATGCCTTGGACATGTATCTATTCTTTTCTACCATGTCTCTATCATTATTTAAGTTTCGACTAAAAATCTGGTCCTTTAGGAAACCCAGTGTCATGGGAAGGTTGGCTAGACTTAAAGAGATGATAAATAAATATCAACAGTGGTTGTTATCTAAGTGGAAAGGATAATATATAAATAGAGAAGAGCGATTATTGTGTATATATATATGTCAGGCATTGTTCTGAGTACTTCATACCTTTTTAACTTATCTAATCTTCACAACCACTGTGAGGTAAGCACTGTTAGCCTCATTTTATAGATGAGGAAAGGGAGGCATGGAGGGGTTGAGAACTTCCTTAAGGTTATATAGCTACTAAGTGGAAGAGAGAGGATTCAAATGGTTAGCTTTAACAACAACACTATACTGCCTTTCTAGCATGTATTTGCTTGATTAATATTGTTTTTTTGTGAAATAAGTATGATACATTTGTTATAACCAGTAATATTCATGGGAAAAAAGTTTAGAATCCCTCTTATAAATAATAATTTCAGTTTTTAGTTTTATAGTTAACACTTTCAGAAACTGATAGATGATTAATGAAGGCACAAGAGTATTGATCTATATTGTCTTTTTTGCTAGTGTTTCATAATATCCTCTGGATCATATTGTGTACCATGTGTGTACTTTTGAGGGAAGATACTGTGTCTGTTTCAAACTCTATGAAGTCCATTGTACCACATAGACTTCCAGATACTTTGTGGATTAGGAATTTGGAGACACAAGTCCTTGCTACAGTGTTGTCAGTATCCTGCTCTGTTACCTTGAGTAAGTCCCCTAGGCTCTTAGTGACTTAGTTTTATTACTTTAAAATCAAGGAGGTAGGGTTAGATGACCTGTCCTTTTGCCTGAGATTCTTGGCATACTTATATTTGGTGAGAGATGAGTTATTTACAGTATCTAAAACTCAGTTCGTGTGCTTCCTGAATACTTAGTACCAATTGGTTTAAATCTTCTATAGAAGTTACTTTTGGAGGTTTAGTAATGCTTTTTAGGAGAATGCGAGATTGTCTTTTATATATATTAAAAAGTTAGCCTGCTGTCTACAGGCCAGAGAATGTTTTCTGAATGATAGCTTCTGAAATGGCTAATTTTGCAGTTTTGTCTTATTCCTTTTTGCAGTGGAACAATTGCAATCAAGATCACTGATTTGGGTAAAATAAATAATTTTGATTGAATTGAATTGGTGATTTAAGGATAAAGTACATATTCAGTCTTAGGGATGGAAGGAGGAAATAGGGAGCTAAGCAGCATAGGAGCTCTGGGGGTACTCCTGGAGCTGGAAAAGTGACTGAATTCTGTTTCAGGTGGTAGGCTGAGGCTGTGGACACATTTGCCTTTGTCAAGATTGAGGAGGTGGGATTCAATTGGTCTGAAGGTGGTAGTGGTATTGGGGATATCAATGGAGCCATGTGTTAAGTGGGATGAACCAAGATTGGCTTAAAGATGGTGGTGTGAGAGGTGAGATAGAAACTTCCTCCCAAAACTGCATATAATATGAAAATATAGCAAATACAAATAATGCTGAAAGAGCAACAGGAAACAAGGCTGTGACAGACTGCCTACATCTGGGGAAAAGAGCAGACCTCATGGAAAAGGGTGAAGTACTAAAGCCATGATCTGGTGGGACCCAAGCCCTTCCCCTACCCCAGCTCACAAGTGGGAGGAAGAGAAATGGAGTGGGGAAAGATTGGAGTCCTAGGACTATTGAACACCCAGCCCTGAAGATCTGCCCTGGGAGCACCGACCTACCTTACATGGTGCTCTGGAGATTAGTGGGGTTGGAAAGCTAAGACAGGTGGAATACTTGGGGAGATTGAGATTCCAGCTGCTTGTGGAGAACAGCTACCCACAACTGGCCGCTGGGGGACTAAAGAAAAGTGGTCACTCTGAGAGATTTCCCAGCAGTGAGAGAGCTGCTAAAGGGGCAAGGATTACACAGAGCTTGTGGCTCAGAAGAAAGGACAGCTGGACAAAATTGTCCTGGCACACTCAGGCCAGCAGGTTGGGAAATTTCAGGAGCTCTGGCTGACAACATAGCCCTGAGGCCCCCCACTGTGATACACAGCCTGCTGCTCCTTCCTTACAGCTGGCACTAGCTCACAAACCTGCTGCCCCTGCCATTGTGCCAGACCTGCCAGAGGGCATCCCCACCTATGGCAGCTACAAGGGTGAACCATAAAGGCTCCTCCCTGCATGGTTGGCCCACTGGCCCTGCCAGTAGAGGCATGCACTGCAGCAGGGAAGCAGGAAAGAGCACTTTACTCCTGGCAGGCAGCTGCACCACTCACGTGTGACCCCCGCAATCACTCCAGGGATGGAGTAGCACCAGAGAATAGAGCTTCTGGGCACTAGAGGGCGTTGTCTACACCAAGTTATTATTACAAATATGAAACATCAAAAGAACCTGGTACAAACCCAAATCCTACAAACACCAGAAAGAGGGCCAAATGAAAGTGAGCTCACTAATCTTCCTTAAAGAGATTTCAAAATAAAAACCATAAATATGCTCACAGAGCTACAAAAAAATAGTCAAGACCTCAGGGAGGAATTCAAGAAAGGGATTGAAAATTTGAAAAATACAGTATCTGAAACAAAACATACAATGGAGGAATTTAAAGCAGATTAGATGAAGTAGAGGAGACAGTAAATGAAATGGAAATTAGAGAACAGGAATACAAAGAAGCTGAGGCACAGAGACAAAAAAAGGATCTCTAGGAATAAAAGAATATTAAGAGAACTGTGTGACAATTTCAAGTGGAACAATATTTACATTATAGGGGTACAAGAAAAGAAGAAGAAGAGATAAAAAGGAATAGAAAGTGTCTTTGAGGAAGTAATTGCTGAAAACTTCCCCAGTCTTGGGAAGTAGAAGTCTCTCAGCCCATGGGGGGTGCACAGATCTCCCAACACAAGAGACCCAAGGTAGACAACACCAAGACATATAATAATTAAAATGGCAAAAATCAAGGATAAGGACAGACTTTTAAAAGCATCCAGAGAGAGAAAAAAGATCACATACAAAGGAAACCTATCAGGCTATCATCAGGCTTCTCAACAGAAACCTTACAGGCCAGAAGGGAGTGGAATGGTATATTTAATGCAGTGAAACAGAAGAGCCTTGAACCAAGAATAGTCTACCCGGAAAGATTATCATTTTAATCTGAAGGAGGGATTAAATAATTTCCAGATAAGCAAAAGTTGAGAGAATTTACCTCTCACAAACCATCTCTACAGTGTATTTTGGAGGGACTGCTGTAGATGGAAGTGTTCCTAAGGCTAAATAGCTGTCACCAAATAAAATAAAGCCACAGTAAAGGAAGTAGAACAATTAATTACTAAGCAAATGCAAAATTATATCAACTACCCCAAAAGTCAGTCAAGGGATACACAAAGAGTATAGAATATGACACCTAATATATAAAAAATGGAGGAGGAAGAAAAGAAGGGAGGGAAAAAAGAAAAGAACCTATAGATTGTGTTTGAAATAGCTTACTAAGTGAGTTAAGTTAGACTGTCAGATGGTAGAAAACCTATCCTTGAACCTTTGGTATCCATGAATCCAAAACCTGCAATGGCAATAAGTCCATATCTATCGATAATCACCCTAAATGCAAATGGTCTTAATGCACCAACAAAAGACATTGAATGGATGAAAAAACATGACCTATCTATATGCTGCCTACAAGAGACTCATTTCAAACCCAAAAGACATACACAGACTAAAAGTGAAAGGATGGAAAAAGATATTTCATGTAACTAATAGGGAGAAAAAAGCAGCAGTTGCAGTACTTGTATCAGACAAAATAGACTTCAAAACAAAGAAAATAACAAGAGACAAAGAAGGACATTACATAATGATAAAGGGGTCAATCCAACAAGAGGATATAACTATTATTAGTATCTATACACCCAATACAGGATCACCTACATATGTGAAACAAATACTAACAGAATTAAAGGGGGAAATGGAATGCAATGCATTCATTTTAGGAGACTTCAACACACCACTCACTCCAAAGGACAGATCAACCAGACAGAAAATAAGTAAGGAGACAGAGGACAGAGGCACTGAACAACACATTAGAACAGATGGACCAAACAGACATCCACAGAACACTCCAGCCAAAAGCAGCAGGATACACATTCTTCTCAAGTGCATGTAGAACATTTTCTTTCTCTCTTTCTTTTTGTTTTTTGGCTTTAAACAGCAAATGTTTATTTTTCTTTCACACTACAAGTATATTGAGGGGTGTTGGGGGCTCCATTCAGCCCTATCTTCACTCTGTGACCTAGGTGATGGGGCAATCATTATGTTATATTTTTCTGATCATGGTAACAGAAAAAATTCTGAAGAGGTCTCACACCAGCCATAAGGTTCTTGCCTTGAAGTGACATACACCATTTTCATTCACTACTCACTGGATAGATAAGGCACATTGCCCAGCTCAGAATATGGAGGTGGGCCCAAAATGCATTCATAAGTAGTTTTACAAGAGAGAGGCAGAGGCACAAAAAGAGCCTCTATAAACTCAGAAGGACTGAAATTGTACCAAGCATATTCTCATACCACAAAGGTATGAAACTAGAAATAAATTATGCAAAGAAAACAAAAAAGCCCACAAACACATGGAGGCTTAACAACATGATCCTAAATAATCAATGGATCAGTGACCAAATAAAAACAGAGGTCCAGCAATAAATGGAGACAAATGAAAACAATAACTCAACACCACAAAATATGTGGGACGTAGCAAAGGCCATGTTCAGAGGGAAGTATATTGCAATACAGGCTTATCTCAGGAAAGAAGAACAATCCCATATGAACAGACTAAACTCACAATTAACAAAAATAGAAAAAGAAGAACAAATGAGGCCCAAAGTCAGTAGGAGGGATATAATAAAGATCAGAGCAGAAATAAATGAAATCAAGAAGAATAAAACAATAAAAAGAATCAATGAAAGCAGGAGCTGGTTCTTTGAGAAAATCAACAAAATAGATACACTCCTAGCCAGACTTACCAAAAAAAGAGAGTCTACACACATGGACAGAATCAGAAATGAGAAAGGAAAAATTACTATGGCCACCACAGAAATACAAAGAATTATTAGAGAATACTATGAAAAATCATATGCTAACAAATTGGGTAACCAAGAAGAAATGAACAACTTTCTAGAAAATACAACCTTCCAAGGCTGACCCAGGAAGAAGCAGAATATCTGAACAGACCAACTACTGGCAATGAAATTGAATCATTAATCAAAAAACTACCTAAGAACAGAACTCCTGGACCAGATGGCTTCACTGATGCCTTTTACCAAACATTTAGTGAAGACCTAATACCTGTCCTTCTTAAAGTTTTCCAAAATGAAGAAGAGGAGAGAATACTTCCAAACTCATTCTATGAGGCCAGCATCACTCTAATATCAAAACCAGGCAAACAAACCACAAGAAAGAAAATTATAGACTAATAACCCTGATGAACATAGATGTAAAAATCCTCAACAAAATATTAACAAACTGAATTCAAAAATACATAAAAAAGATCATCCATCAGGATCTAGTGGGATTTATTCCAGGGATGTAAGGATGGTACAGTATTTGAAAATCCATCAACATCATACAAAAAGGACAAAAACCATGTGATCATCTCCACATTAACAAAAACGAAGGACAAAAACCCCATGATCATCTCCATAGATGCTGAAAAAGCATTCAACAAAATTCGCTATCCACTCATGATAAAAACTCTCAACAAAGTGAGTATAGAGGGCAAGTATCTCAACATAATAAAGGCCACATATGGCAAACCCACAGCCAACATCATACTTAACAGTGAAAAACTGAAAGCTTTTCCTCTAAGATTGAGAACAAGACAAGGGTGCCCACTCTCACCACTTTTTTTTTGATATCATTAATGTACAATTACTTGAACAACATTATGGTTACTAGACTCCCCCTATTATCAAGTCGCCCCACCCACACACCATTACAGTCACTGTCCATCAGCATAGTAAGATGCTATAGAATCATTACTTGTCTTTTCTGTATATACTGCCTTCCCCATGTCCCCACCCCACTACATTATCTGTGCTAATCGTAATTCCCCATTTTCCCCCTAATCCTTCCCTTCCCACCCATCCTCCCTGGTCCCTTTCCCTTTGGTAACTGTTAGTCCATTCTTGGGTTCTGTGAGTCTGCTGCTGTTTTGTTCCTTCAGTTTTTTTCTTTGTTGTTTTTACTCCACAGATGAGTGAAATCATTTGATACTTGTCCTTCTCTGCCTGGCTTATTTCACTGAGAATAATACCCTCTAGCTCCATCCATGTTGTTGCAAATGGTAGGATTTGTTTTCTTCTTATGGCCGAATAACATTTCACAGTGTATATGTAACAAAACTTCTTTATCCATTCATCTACTGATGGACACTTAGGTTGCTTCCATTTCTTGGCTATTGTAAATAGTGCTGTGATAAACATAGGGGTGCATCTGTCTTTTTTAAACTGGGCTGCTGCATCCTTAGGGTAAATTCCTTAGAGTGGAATTCTTGGGTCAAATGGTATTTCTATTTTGAGATTTTTGAGGAACCTCCATACTGCTTTACACAATGGTTGAACTAGTTTACATTCCCACCAGCAGTGTAGGAGGGTTCCTCTTTCTCCACATCCTTGCCAACATTTGTTGTTGTTTGTCTTTTGGATGTTGGCCATCCTAACTGGTGTGAGGTGATATTTCATTGTGGTTTTAATTTGCATTTCCCTGATGATTAGCAATGTGGCGCATCTTTTCATGTGTCTGTTGGCCATCTGAATTTCTTCTTTGGAGAAGTGTCTGTTCAGATCCTGTGCCCATTTTTTTATTGGATTATTTGCTTTTTGTTTGTTGAGGTTTGTGAGCTCTTTATATATTTTGGATGTCAACCCTTTATCAGATCTGTCATTTATGAATATATTGTCCCATACTGTAGGATTTCTTTTTGTTCTACTGATGGTATCTTTTGCTGTACAGAAGCTTTTTAGTTTGATATAGTCCCAGTTCATTTTTGCTTATGTTTCCCTTGCCCAGGGAGATATGTTCATGAAGAAGTTGCTCATGTTTATGTCCGAGAGATTTTTTGCCTATATTTTTTTCTAAGAGTTTTATGGTTTCATGACTTACATTCAGGTCTTTGATCCATTTTGAATTTACTTTTATGTATGGGGTTAGACAATGATCCAGTTTCATTCTCTTACATGTAGCTGTCCAGTTTTGCCAACACCAGCTGTTGAAGAGACTGTCATTTTCCCATTGTATATCCATGGCTCCTTTATCATATATTAGTTGACCATATATACTTGGGTTTATATCTGGATTCTCTAGTCTGTTCCACCGGTGTATGGGTCTGTTCTTGTGCCAGTACTAAATTGCCTTAATTTCTGTGGCTTTGTAGTAGAGCTTGAAGTCAGGGAGTGTAATGCCTCCTGCTTTATTCTTCCTTCTCAGGATTGCTTTGGCTATTCAGGGTCTTTTGTGGTTCCATATGAATTTTAGAACTTTTTGCTCTAGTTCATTGAAGAATGCTGTAGGTATTTTGATCGGGATTGCATTGAATCTGTAGATTGCTTTAGGAAGGGTGGCCGTTTTGACAATATTAATTCTTCCTAGCCAAGAGCATGGGATGAATTTCCATTTATTAGTGTCCTCTTTCATTTATTTTAAGAGAGTCCTGATGTTTTCAGGGTATAGGTCTTTCACCTCCTTGGTTAGGTTTATTCCTAGGTATTTTATTCTTTTTGATGCAATTGTAAATGGAATTGTTTTCCCAATTTCTCTCTCTGCTAATTCATCATTAGTGTATAGGAAAGCCACAGATTTCTGTGTATTAATTTTGTATCCCACAACTTTGCTGAATTCTGATATTAGTTCTAGTAGTTTTAGAGGCGATTCTTTAGGGTTTTTTATGTATGATATCATGTCATCTTCAAAAAGGGATAGTTTGCCTTCTTCCTTGCCAATCTGGATGCCTTTTATTACTTTGTGTTGTCTGATTGCCATGGCTAGCACCTCTGGAACTATGTTGAATAAAAGTGGCCACTCTCTCTGCTTTTATAGAAATCAGGAAAACAGTTCCATTTATAATTTCATCAAAAAGAATAAAATACCAAGGAATAAACCTAACCAAGTAGGTGAAAGACCTATACCCTGAAAACTACAAGACACTCATGGGAGAAATTAAAGAACACAACAATGAACAGAAATGCATTCCATGCTCATAGATAGGTAGAATTAATATTGTCAAAATGGCCATCTTGCCTAAAGCAATCTATTGATTCAGTGTAATCCCTATGAATTAACAACAGCATTCTTCAGCAAACCAGAGCAAATAGGTGTAAAATTCATATGGGACCACAAAAGATCCTGAATAGACAAAGCAATCTTGAGAAGGAAGAATAAAGCTGGGAGAATTACGCTAGCAGACTTTAAGCTCTACTGCAAAGCCACAGTAATCAAAACAATTCAATATTGGTACAAGAACAGACCCATAGATCAATGGAACAGAATGGAGAGCCCAGATATAAACCCAAGCATATATAGGCAATTAATATATGATAAAGGAGCCATGGATATACAGTGGGGAAATGATAGCCTCTTCAACAACTGGTCTTTGCAAAACTGGACAGCTGCATGTAAGACAATGAAATTGAATTATTGTTTATCTTCATATGCAAAAGTTAACTTGAAATGGATCAAAGACCTGAATGTAAATCATGAAACCATAAAATTCTTAGAAGACAACATAGGTAAAAACCTCTTAAATATAAACATGAGCAACTTCTTCATGAACATATCTCCACAGGCAAGGGAAACAAAAGCAAAAATAAATAGGTGGGACTATATCAAACTAAAAAGCTTCTGTACAGCAAAGGACACCATCAGCAGAACAAAAAGGCATCCTATGTATGGGAGAATATATACATAAATGACATATTCAATAAGGGGTTAACATCCAAAATATATAAGGAACTCACAAATGCCGCAACATCCAAAAAGCAAATAACCCAATTAAAGAATGGGCAGAGGATATGAACAGACTCTTCTCCAAAGAAGAAATTCAGATGGCCAATAGGCACATTGCTAATTATCAGGGAAATGCAAATTAAAACCGCAATGAGATGTCACCTTACATCAGATAGGCCAACATCGAAAAGACTAGGAACAACAAATGCTGGCGAGGAAGCGGAGAAAGGGAACCCTCCTACACTGTTGGTGGTAATGTAAATTAGTTTCACCATTGTGGAAAGCAATATGGAGATGCCTCAAAAAACTAAAAATAGAAATACCATTTGACCCAGCATTTCCACTCCTAGGAATTCACCCACGTAAAACAAGATCCCAAATTTTAAAAGACATATGCACTCCTATGTTTATTGCAGCACCTATTTGCAATAGCCAAGATATGGAAGCAGTCTAAGTGTCCATCAGTAGATGAATAGATAAAGAAGAGGTGGTACGTATACACAATAAACTATTATTCAGCTATAAGAAAGAAACAAATCCTACCATTTGCAACATGGATGGAGCTAGAGGGTATTATGCTCAGTGAAATAAGGCAGGTGGAGAAAGACATGTATCAAATGGTTTACCTCATTTGTGGAGTATAACAATGAAGGAAAACTGAAGGAACAGAACAGCAGCTGACTCAGCTGACTCACGGACTCTGGGAAGGGACTGGTGGTTACCAAGGGGGAGGAGTGGGGGAGTGTAGGTGTGGAGGGAGGGGGAGGCGGATTGAGGGATTATTTTTTTGTACAGTGGTGTCAGGGGAGTCACAGGGAGGACAGTGTAGTGCAGAGAAGACAAATGATCACTCTGTGGCATCTTACTACACTGATGGACAGCGACTGCAATGGTATGTGGGAAGGATTTGACAGGTGAATGTAGTAACAACAGTGTTTTTCATGTGAAACCTTCATAGGAGTGTATGTCAATGATACCTTAGTAAAAAATGAAAAAAAAGGAGGAATGAGCCATGGTTGCTAGAAACAGCATGTATGAAACAAATGTTTAGTGTTCTCTCAGTGTGAGTGAGCAATGTAATATAGCTGCTATGTAGTACATCAAGAGGTATGCTGCACATTAAGGGAAAGGTGAGCTACATGGATCTTATTTATATTTGTATAGTAGACAGGGATAAGGATGATATTTAAAACCTGGTCAAATGAAAGATGGCTGGTGGGGCTGAGTGTATTTATATAGTCTGGTGAAGAAAAGACTGTGTGTGTGTGTGTGTGTGTGTGTGTGTGTGTAGTGTGGGATGATAAGGATGGTTTGATAGAAAAATCACACATGATAACTTTGCAGAGATTTAAAGGACTATCTTTTGGAGTATTAGTTTTATTCTCTATAGTGTAGGAACAAAAGCATGGTGATTGGGGGCCTATAAATAACTTTTATTAAGGAATAAAGAATTGTCTCAGTGGGAATGGTCTGTCTGAGGCAAGGCTTTCAAATTAGACTGGAGTGACATTTCTGGGTAGCTGTAGATAGGGTGTAAGGATCAAAATGTTGCAGGAACCATGGAAACTATGGGCAAGGAGTTGGGACACTGAGACTTTTGGTGAGAAGAAGCATTTATTAGTGCCCTGGCTCAGTGGGTTCCTATCCAAAGGCTGAGCCCCAAGCACAGCAGGGCCTTGCCTTTTATACATTCACTATAAGGTTAAGGGGGAGTCAGGAAATGTTGCAGTGGGAGCTATTAGGTCACTATAGGTGTATCTAGGATGCTGGTTATAGTTTAATCTATCCCTATAAAGTATACCCGGATACCCTACTATATGGGCCTTCCGAGACTATGTTCAACAAGCTGTTTCATACCACTGAGTCCTGGTAGGGTGAATACATTGTTAAACTGTTTCAACCTCAAGCACTCAAGCACCTTGTGATTCCTTTACATTCCTGAAGCCTCAACAGAAATTTTGTCTGCTTGGCTTTCTACCACAAAAGGGTGGCTGGATGGTTTAGATCAGTTTCTCCAGTGCAAGCATGCAGCTTTTATGTGGAGAGTATGTGGAGGTACTGTGCTTAGAGTTCTCTTTGACGTGTGGGAGTAGGATTTGTGCTTCTTGCTGGTTTCTTCCCATAGGGTTAGGAGTATTGGCTTTGACCATGGATAAGAGTGCATCTATCTGTCAGGCTAACTACATGTATGGAGATAATTTGAGATGATAGAATCAAGTGAATATGGATATAGCTATATTCATAGAACAGGCAACCCAAGACAAACCCCACAGACAAGCTCTCCGGTACCGCTAAATCCTGGGTTTTCTCATCTAGCTCAGAAATGCTTATTGTTTTGGGTGCTCTACAGACTTGTCTGTTCATGTAGTCTTCTAATCCCCAACTACTTTATATTATCTTCTTGGGTTATAGTCCTTTTGTGTAAGCTTCTATACATGGGACATAATTGTTAAGAATCAGACACTGGAGCCAGACTGCTTGGGTTTGAACCCCAGCTCTGTACTTACTGGCTGTGTAACTTTGGGCAGGTTTCCTGACCTCTCTGTGCTTTTAGTTCCTTGATCTGTAGAAGGGGGAAAATTATAATTAATACCTATCTCATAGGCTGTTATGAAGATTAGTTAACACGTGTAAAGTGCTTTGTACATGGTCTGGCACATATTAAGTGCTATATAAATGTTATTACTAGCATTGTTATTTTTTTTATTAACATTATTAATGTGGCATTACATAAAGTTATTTCTATAATAAAGAAAGGGATGGTATGGCATAAAGGGTGACATTGAAGATGGAGGAGGAAGCCCTGGAGAAGAATCCAGATGCCCTTGTTCTGACTCAGGATGAAGGAAGGGGAAGGATGGGCCTTGAAAGGCAGTCTTAGAGATGAAATGGAGGTGAGAGAGGCCATGCCTGAATGTTCTCTACTTACTCTGTAAATTAGAGCTCAAGGCATATGATCAGAATGAGAAGGTAGATGGGGATGGGGCTTTGAAGCGGGACAGGAAAGGACTGGAACAGGTCATATGGGGATAAGAAAAGAGCAATGGTGAACATGAGGACAGCCCAGCTGCTTTGGAAACCCAAGCTGTGAAATGGGGCCAGTCAGCAAGGCTTGGAGTCTTTTCTGACAGCCTTCAGCGGTCCACTAAAAATGGAGACAATGGGTCAGGAGTTGAGGCACGAGTGAGGAAAGGTTGGATGATTGCAATGGAAGATCAAGGAGGCAGGGGAGTGACTGTACTAAAATTAAAGAGAAAATAAACAAATGTAATGTATATACTTCCGATATCAGCTGGGACCCTTGCCCTTCTTTGACTTGGTTTCCTAACTTGCTCATATACACATTATGTAATTCCATACTGCTACCAGAAGAATGAGGTAGATCCACATTTATTAGAAATATGTTCATGATATAGTATTAAGGAAAAAAAGCCTGTTGCCCAAGACAGTGATCAGTATGATGCCATTTTTATAGAAGTCATAGGAAAATCCTAGAACAATATATACCAAGTGCTTAATGGTGATTACTTTTAGTGGGGATGGGATGAATGAGGAGGTGAAGAAAGGAAATTCACTTTTTATAACTTATATTTAAAGGGAAAAGTATGTTGGGATTATGGGCTTGATATTGTTTCTCATACTCTTCTCTATATCCCAACTGTCCATAATATTCATGTATTGCATTTATAAACAGAATTAATGTTTAAAAATGTGGAAAATATTGATGCATTTAGTGGCTCATTAGTGAGTCATCATAAGGCATAATGTTCAGCCTTACCAGTGATTAAAATTTATATTCAAACAACCCTTAGGCAATATATATATTTATCAGACCAGCAAAAAAATGATAAATGTGATCTAATTATGTGTTAGTAGGAGTTGTGTGGAGGTGGAGACAGCAATATTTGAACATTATTGGTAGCTTTTTCAATTTGTTATTTTTCTTCTGGAAAGCAATTGGCTAGTTATAGTGATAACTATAGCATTATTTATATTTTTGACCTGCATTATTGGCTTTCAGGTATATTTCCACAGAAGTAATACCCTGGGAAAACCAAACCAAACAAGAAGCAACTTAAATGCTCTCAACTAGAATTCCTAAGCAATTTATACAATCTTAACTCATTTGATACTATGGTAAGATAATAAAAATGACATGTATATGGATTTTATCAATAAAGGACTTTTAGTTGGAAATGGATAATGCAAAACATAAAATCTATATGGATTGTAGGTATTAACTATACCTATGTAATATATATATACTGACAACAATCTGAAGGGAAATAGAATGTGTTAATAGCTTAGCTTTATTATTTGTCATTTTCTATTAAATTGCCTTTATTCCTAAAGAAACAGGAGTCATAATTGAGGCAATTTTATTATCTCATTATTTTATTTATATATAGTTTAACACTTTAACATAATTATGGACTATTTGAGTAATTTAAATAAATATTAATGACTCATGTGGTCTAATTTCCCTGAGGTATTGAGTGTTCTGTTGTGATAATAAGACTGAGGGGGTTTAAAATAAATAACACTTTTAACTTCTAGGATTAGGTAAAAATACCTTTAATGAAGTTGCTTAACAATTTTAGCTTTCACATATCAGAAGAATTCAATTTTAATGTTTGCGTTTTCTTAAAAAGAATCACCTATCTGATCTCATCTCATGGATTTCTATAATGATAAAATATTCTCAATGTGTTTTGTTAGTATTGTGAGGAAAAGCTTTCCATGGTCCCAATCATTCTAAATGCATCGACCACACTTTTTAGGTCTTTATTGTGTCTCTTTTGGTTCTCAGTTTGAATTTCATTCATTTTTTCCATCATTTCAAGTCTCTACTATTTCTTTCCACATTCTTTCCCTTTTTGGTTTCCTGGAAACCACTGAGCTTGGCCTTGTTTGGTGAACTGCATTGTCATTATTGCATCCAAATGTTTAACACTCTAAGCCTTGTTGCTGAGCATTGTAGGTAAGAATGTGGTTCATAAAGGATGATAAATCCTTATGTTATGGTTCTTATTTGACATGCTTTCGCCATTTAACCTACTATGAGAATACATAGATGCCAATCAGAAGACTGGAGGGTTTCTTCTGCTTCAGTGAATGGATGGAGGGTCTATCTTTAATTGCCAAACATGCCATAGAATTGAAAATATAGAATGTGAGAGCTCAAGTGTCCTTAGAGGTCACATGGCCAGTTCTATGAATTAGAAACCAAAGTCTTGAACAGCTAAATGATTTTTCAAAGTCTATAGTTAGTGGTAGACTTGGGCCAGTCTCCAATACTTTTGACACTTCAAACCCGTGAACTTTTTATTAAATTCAACCTAAGTCATACCTGCATAGTTCAGCCAATTTTCAGCTAAGATTTGGAGCCACTCACAAATGAGGGCTTCATTCTAAAACCTCCAAGCTGTAAACAATGATTTATACATCTTTTCCAAATTCACAGAACTGCAAACAAACCTGATGTGTTTGTGGTTAAACTGGAAAACTAGTGAGTATATTTTGGTATTTATACATTAACTAAGGCCTGAGTTGGAAAAGTAGTTATACTTTCTCTTTGGTGTGATTGTTCAGAACTGTAGAAGTTATTTAATCTTTTTTTTCCATTTATATAAGATTTTAGGAAGATGGATGAAATGACAACATTGACACATAAAATTGGTATTTTTAAGTTTACAATCTTTACTTTTCCTTCTGTAGCTGATGGTAGGGGAGTGCCATAATGATGTAAAATATTTGGTTGTGAAATTTTGAGTGTGGGATTTGCACACTAATAGTTAAACAAACCTTAAGAAATTTATTCTCATAGTCATAGGCAATGACACACATTTTGAAATGAGTAAATGGAACCAAAAATTTTCAGAAGTACTTATATATGTTGCAGAAATCTTGACAAAAGAAATTCTTGTAACTGAATAGCATTATTTAATGGTTGAGAAAGAACATGTAGCAGTTACAGGTACATGGCTGGTGTTCAGGAATTATTCTGGAATGAATAACTAACCTTTTCAAAAATTATCAGCTATACATAATATTTGAATATGATGTAGGGTAAAACAGAGTTACCTATAATGCTTGGGGTATAAAATGTTAAGGATAATTGGATGTTTTTTCATTAACTTATTTTGTCTCAACTATCATTTTTAATCCATTTATAAAATTTAATAAATTTTGTTTTCAAATGCATTTTGGAACAAGAGGAATTATAAATATACTTTGTATTTTGTCTATATTATAAAATATTTTAAAGATTATTAAGGATATTTTCTTCTGGATTATGATAATACAGACTTTGTTATTATTCTAGAAGGTGTAGGTATTGTGCTGTTTCTGAATGATAATGTGCCATAGCTTGAAAGTCATTTTAATGAAAATTTGGATGGTGACTTGGTTTTATAATACCTGTTTTTCCTTAAAGCTATATTTTTGAGCAGAATCTCTAAAACAGGTAAGTTAGTATTTTAGCATAACTGACCTTTTGCTTTCTGAATTAGGTTTTCAAAATTCATTTGTTGAAGCTATGTGCCATGGGTGTGATTACATGGAGCAAATGCATGTACATACTCAAGAAATAAGCAAATAATACCACACTGCATAATATAATTATGTATAATTATATAAAATAAAAAGTATTTTAAAAGATTATAGTATGCTATGTGCAAATAGAAAACATATTTAACTAGTGTAACATAAATAATGATAACTTATGACAATTTTAGAGGTTGAAATTAAACCTATTATTTGAATGTTAACATGGAGAGGTAATACTGTTTAACATTTAAGGTCATTTTTAGTATCATTCTTTTATTATAACAAATTCTTGAATTTATTCCTAATAGGGATGATGAATTCCCAATAGAGATGTTACTAGTATTCGTATGAGGTCTTTAATCCTTTCATCATTTTTTAAACCAGCTACAGACAATTTTTTAAACAGATTTTCAGATTCTAGATCCTCTCCCCATTCCCATCTAAGGCTACGTCTGGCCAGAGCCAGGATCATCTACAGCAGGGACTGCAGTGAAGAAGGACCGGAAACTGGTTGTTATTGGTGGGGAGTCAGGTACTTTGACCTGAATCTAAATCCCTGTGCTCTTTGCTTCATCAAGAGAAGCTTGCTTAAGGACATGGTTGATTTAAACTCTGGCATAGCCCCTTTTTGCATGGCGGACTCATGACAAACAGCCTGAGGACCCACACTGGCCAGCAGACCACACTGTGAGGGGTGTTGAGTGCAGGCCTGTTGCTTTTCTCTAATGTTGAGCCCATGGTTCTGAGTGACCCTCCTGGGTCTCAGTCACTGAGCTGTGTCTGGCCCTCCCTTTTTGCCTTCACCTTGTGTCTTCTGGTCCTATGTTACTCCTAGAGAGTGTGTCTTGGTATTACAGGGTTTGGCCCTGGTCTTTGGTTTTCAGCTCTTTGGCTCATATATATTATAAGGAACTATGGAGGCTTCCATCTCTAGTTTACTGAGCTCAGAGATTACCTATTAAATTCTTGTTCTCAACATCCTGTCCAACATAATACAATTGGTCACTGGCACTAGATGCTCAAGTTTAGTATGGTCCTTAAAAAATATGTCTGAAATTCTACCCAAAAGTAGAATTAAAACAATACCTTAATCCTGATTTCTGTTTAAGGTCATGTTATAGACCTAAGTTATACTTACCTCCTCTCCAAATATATAGAAAATTAAAAAAAATAGCATAATAGTAAAGCAAGTTGTAGTATATCTCCATGGAACAGAAATCTGATAGAAACACAAAACTTAGCAGACATGAAGCTGAGAGTTTGACTGATGTGAGGTCAAATTGATCCTTGTAAGCCCAGGAACCAGAGCCAGATTCATTTTGTGAAGCAAATGGAAGGAAGGCTGTGGAAGGAAGTTGGAAAAAACTGAAATAAACTGAAAAAATACTGCCTGTGATTATGAATTATATAAAGCTTCATACTTAGAAATAAGAGAAAACATGTCCTTACAGCCAGTCTCTGTGCCAAGTTTCTGAGTAGAAGAGCTCTACATCCAGTTATATGGCAAACTAGCTAATTATAGAAACTCCTCTTTGTAAAGCCAACCCAAACATATTGTATAAAATGTAGTTTTTTAAAGCCTGGCTGAATTGGCAGAAAAGGGAATTCCTTGGAGGACAGAAATGTTAAGACCCTGTGAATCATGACAGGTAAGTGACTTGACCAGCATTTGTCCTTGAGGTATCTGTTGATCTCAAATGGCCAAAAGCCCAGGTTTTAACAGGCTATGTGTAGGGGGCTTAGGAGACAGAGCCTGAGGCTGAGGAGGTTAAATCTTTCAATATTAAGTTGAAACACCAAATGGTTAAAATTTGAGTGGATGAATGAGGAAAAACTTGCTGTGGAGAGGGAATGGTGTATGTATGTATAATCTGTCTTTATTTTGGTTATGAGTGGAATGGAACAAAAAATCACCCATTAGACTTTCTAACTACAAGCTCACATGAGGGTAAGTTTTAGGTTTGAGTTCATACTATTTTCAGGGCCTGAAAACTGCAGTTGAATGTTTAGATGAAAGGGGTCTTAGGTAGGCAGTACTCCCTCCTGGTAGAAGGAAAGGAAAATCTCTCTGGAAAAACACAATTTAAATCCAAATATTACAGACTCCAAGAAGACACTAGAGGGTACCAAAGGGAAGAGGGTGGGGAGGGAGGGAGAAGGGGATTAAGGGGTATTATGATAAGTATACATGATGTAAGGGGATCATGGGGAAGGCAGCATAGCACAGAGAAAAAAGTAGTGACTCTAGCATCTTACTATGCTGAGGGACAGTGATTACAATGGGGGCTGGGGAGACGTGATAATATGGGTGAATGTTGAAACCACAATGTTCGTCATATGAAATCTTTTTCAGAAGATTGAATATCAATGATACCTTAATAAAAAATAAATAAATTCAGATCTTAAAGAAGTCCCACAAAGTTTAAGGACCATGAATTTGCAATAAAGAACTCCCCTCTCCCCAAACACATAAAGAAATAAGCCACCACAAGCAAGAGGTAATAGAAAAACACACTATAGAATCAGTTTCACATAGACTACAGTTTGGAATGATCTATTTCAGAATGTAAAATAAATCTACTTAATAAATAAAAGGGGCTTTTGAGAGTATGGCAAAGGAAGATTTGAAATGGAAACAATTAGAACTCACAGAAATGAAAATATAATGAAAGTGGAAATTCATGGGTTAGACCTTCCTTGATTCCTGGACAGGATTCTGGCAGTTACATTTGCTGTCCCCCTCAATTTTCTGTAACTTCTCTAAAGCTTTGCATCATCCTTCTGGTGAGAACAACACAATATTTTCAAATCAGCCAGAGAAAAGCTATGTTGCCGAATAGTTTCCCTAAAAATCCTGTGTTCTACCTACTCATTCTTCCTCCTTTCCTGCTGATCTTTTCTCTATGGTTTTGTCTTTTTCAGAATCTCATATACTTGGAATCATGTAGTATGTAGCCTTTTAAAAAAGTTAATAGGTTTTTCTTTGAGTAGTTTTCAGTTTATAGATAAAATTGAGCAAAAAGTACAGAGAATTTCCACATATCCACCCATTTCCCCTATTATTAATATTTTACATTAATGAGGTATATTTGTTAAAATTCATGCTCCAATATTGGTACCTTATTACTAGCTAAGTCTATAGATTACATTAAGGCTCACTCTTTGTGTTGTACTTTCTATAGGTTTTGGCAAATGTATGATATGTACCTATCATTACAGTATCATACAGAATATTTTCATTGCCCTTAAAATTCCCTGTGGTCTACCTATTCATCCTTCTCTTCCTCCCCATGACTTCCTGGCAACCACTAATCTTTTTCCTACCTTCACAGTTTTCTAGAATGTTATATCTTTACTTTCTTCAGAGCTTCCAGAATGTCCTATAGTTGGAATCATACAGTAATGCAGAATTCTCATTCACTTCTTTCACTTAGCAATATGTATTTATGATTTATTCATGTCTTTTTGTAGCTTATTAGCCCATTTCTTTTTTTGCTGAAAAATATTCCATTGTATACTATAATTTATACATATACTAAAGCACATCTTGGTTTTCAACTTACTTAGGTAATTACCTAAGAGTGTGATTTTTGGACCCTATAGTAACTATGTTCAACTTATAAGAAATTGCCAAACTGTCTTCCAAAGTGGCTATACCATTGCATTAACACCAACAATGAATGAGAGTTCGTATTGCTCCATATCCTTGCTAACATTTAGTAGCATCAGTGTTTCGGATTTTAGCCATCCTAAGTAGTATGTAGTGGTGTTGCATTGTTGCTTAATTTTCAATTGCCTGATGACTTATGATGTTGAGCATCTTTTAATATACTTATTTGCTAGGTGTATATTTTGTTTAGTGAGGTGTCTGTTTAGATCTTTTGCCCATTTTGAAATTGGATTGTGTTCTTATGTTGAGTTTTAAGTTATTTGTATATATTCAGTATAATCTGATGACAGGTATGTGTTTTGCAAACACTTTCTTCTGTGGTTTGTCTTCATTCTCTTAATCCCTGATCCATTCTTCACCACTTTAAGGATTATGTATATTTTTTTGTTACAAATCATAAATGTATAGAATATAATTTTAAAAGAATATGAAATACCAGAGCTTAAAAATTTTAGTTTGAACGATATGTAATTGCTTTTTTCATAGGTCAAAAAATGATAGAGTATTGGCAATTTTGTGTAGGCCAACCTAACAGAAGCCAGAGTTCTCCCTCCAGTTTTCTGTGTGTGCATTATCCATCAGCAACAAATCATTACTATGTTTTTGAGATGATTTAGACAGAAATTAAGCTCATATTGGAACCAAAAGCAGATGTACATGTTATAATCATTCAGCTTCAATTTTCAAAGACAGCTCTGGTTTCCATCACTCTGGTCACCAATCATTGAAACATTCCAGTTATTTTAAGGTTTCTTGCTTCCTAAAGCTACATTTAAAATGGGAACTCACCTAGGAATGGTACAAAAATTCTATATCCTAATCTTAATTTCAGGAAATTTGTTCATCCTCTGCAGAAGCTCAAGAAACTTTGCTTTACTGGATTCTGCTGCTGAACTTATGTGGGGGCTACTGGGCCAGAGTGGAACAGTGACTGCCTGTGTGGATGCTCATAGGCAATCTTCCTTGCTCGAAGCCATCCATTCAGATATCTGTAATAATTTTCTCTGGATCTCCAAATGGAAAACAATGGGATAATTATTAATTTGAGAGTCATAATTTGTGACCAGATCTTAAAACCGTGGTGGTCAACGATATGGCAATATGAAATTGTTCTGTCCAATAGATAAAACAAATCCAGATTTAAACAAATCTCTACATATTTAGTAAGTATAACACTGTTTTAAAGTTGGGGTATAGAGTCAAGTTTTTGACCTAGTGGGAAAAGAAGACTAGTAAACAAATATGACAATATAAGGCAGAATAAGACAAGTGACATGAGAGAAGTGCAAGGAAAGTGCTGTATTTGTTCAAATTAGGGAATGAGTAAGTAGAGGGATCTGGAAAGGCTTGGTGGAGAAGGTGAAATCTGAGCTGACACTTGGGGAATGAGGAGGGTGTCACTTTGTGTAGATGGGGATGGGCATTATGGAAAGAAGATACTTCATGGAAAGGGCCAGATATGGGAAAGCTTGGGTCATTTTAGGAAACAGTAAGCAAGATCAGTAGCATTTATGAACTAGGCATGTAAAGGCTTTACGCTAATGACACACAGATACATGAGATTTTAGAAACTTGAATTTTGCTGAAGTAAGAATTTGAACCAGACTTTCTGCAGGGCTCTTGTTTGGGAGTGAGTCATTCAGTGAGTACCCCGAGCTGCCGGCCCCAGCATCCACAGCCAGCACAGCTCTTCTAGTATTAACTGGCATCACATGGACCTGAGCACTTGTGAGGTATTAAAAGCTATGTTTCTATGGTTTTTATTTAAAAATTTCTTCTAGTGGTTGTGATTGAGATATGCAAAGAGGACAAAGACAGTGGTGCTTGGTAACAACAACAATGGTCCAGATAAATGTAAGAGTATAATGCTGAATTCAGTATTAGATCAGATTGGAGACAGGAATTTGGAATTTTATGGGTGACTTGCGACAAAACTTTGTATTATCAGGCATTTGCTTTTATTCAGTTTGACTGAAACGAAAACAAGAAAAAAATTTAATATTAAAGTAGGAGGCCGTATTTAATTACAAGCTATGGCAGGTTGATAAAATTTTCTGAGTAGCAGTTTGATATGATTCGGACTGTTTGATATCTGAATTTTTAGAAAAGTTTTTATTGGTGTGTTGATTAAACTTTTTATCAACAAAGATAATGCTGAAAATTACTCTAAGGACTATTCCAACAGATAGAAATTCAGTAAAATGAAATGATTCTTATGATGGACATTACACTTTTAAGGCTTCTAGTCTCCCAGTCTTGTGCCCTGCATTGAGATTGTATAGATTATCTTGGGTTTTTCTGTAATATTCATCTTCTAGGCATTATTTTTAATCTCTCTAGTAGAATTGCAATAGTATTTGTTATAAAAAATATAGCTATGATAGACATTACCAGTTACCTATCCCAACTCCATTTACCCTTCTTCCTTACTGATGAAACTCTGGGACAGTCATGTGCCTAGTTGAAAATACCATCCCAGATTCCCTTTTATCCTGGGGGTGTCCATATGAATCAATTCTGGCCAATGAAATAGAAGCAGACATGTCCTATTGAAAAAGAAAGACTCATTGACATATGCCCTTTGCCTTTTATCCTTTCCCTTCTTGTTTGGGGCAAAGAAATATTGCCTGAAGCTTCAGGAGGCTGGGGCAGTAATGCCACCGTGAAGCCACTACCTCATCTCTTGTCTGCTTACCTCTGACCTATTCCTTAGGTTAGAGAAACAAACTAACTGTGATTATATCAGGAGGTGGTGGTTTGCCGTTTCTTTCATGAAAGCAGTGCTAACTTATACAGTAGCCTACTTCCAGTCAGGTGTAAAATGGTCAACATTTCATGCTAGAGCACAGAGGGCAGGGGGCGGTTAATGAGTTTGCCAGGGAATTGCCATGGCGCTTCAAGGTGTCTGCCTTTTGGGTTGTGAGTTTGAACCTCAAACTGAAAGTTACCCTTCCACCAGACCTCTTCTCATTGTTGAAGCATATGTGGCATAGAGGGCGAAAAAGCAAGGGAGAGAAAGAACGCTGATCACAAGGAGCACAACGTGCTCAGATTAAAGTATCCTGGGAGCTTTCAGTAAACACGAAGTCATTTTTAGGGAAATTGGCCATAGGCATTTTGCAGAATGTGGTGGAGAATGCAATCCTCCTGCAAATGCCACTGGTGAAGACCCATTATTTAAAGAGAATATTGAGTGGTTAAAAGAATATAGATGGTAATAAGAATCTTAGAATAATGAACCAACATTTTAGATCAGCATTGGTCAAAGAAATACAATGCAAACCACATATGTAACTTTAAATCTTATAAAAGTCACTTAAAAAAAGGAAAAAGAAACAGGTGAATTATATTTAACCCAATATATCCAAATACTATTGTTTTAATGTATAATCAATATAAAAGTAATGATATACGCGTATCTTCCTGTTAAGTTTTGAAATTCAATGTGTGTTTTACACATACAGCACATCGTGATCCAGACTAGCTACTCCTCTATTTGTTCATTTCTAGTTATGTACAATATTTTTATTATAAATCAAATACAGTGATTATCCTTGTCTCTGCATTTGTTGAATTATTTTCTTAGGATAAATTCTAAGCAGAATTGCTGAGTCAGAGTTTATATGTAAAGAATTTCTCTGTTACCAAATTAGCCTCTAAAGATGATTTTTAATTTATACTTGCACTAACCGTGTTCCAGAGTGCTGTGTCTATGCCTGTAGGGTTATCATTTGAAAATAGTTACCGATCCAATAGCTTAAAAATTGTATTGTTGCTTTAATTTACATGATTTTTATGAATATTGGCATGTTTTTAAATGTTTATTGGCAGTTCATATTTCTTTGGTGGATTGCTTATTTCTATCTCTTGTTTATTAAGATGCTTTTCTTTTCCTTTTTTGTTGGGAAGCTGTCTACATGTTTAGAATATATGATCTTTGTTATGTAAGTTACAGATTTAACTGTTTCCAAAAAATTAATTCCATGTATTGTTTTCCAGTATTAAGAAAATTTGCAAGAGGCTGTTTTTCTAACTTACTATCATATGGAGTCATTTGTGAGAAATATATGTTGGCTGTTGGGACTTGCTTTGTATTTATTGAAATAATCCATCAAAAGTGTTTATATCCTTTCATGTCTAAGCCCTGCATCATCTCTAGAGTATGTTTTGATTAAGTAATATCAAGGAAATCACCATCTGATTATGTTCTTGCTAAGGTGCCTATTACTAGCTTTGAAGTTTGCTGCTAATCTCTTCTTTGTTTCATTTCTTTGGATCTATGGTTTAGATAAGCAGTGACAAGTAAAAACAGAGGAGTATGTAATTTCTTTCCTTGAAGGAGTCTGCTTTTAATATTTTAACTTAATGTTAACAACTGAGATTTAATAAACTTACTGTTTTTATTTTTATTTAATCTATGCTTACGTTATATGAAAACCCACATAATCAGCATCAATGGTCTAAGATTATCCTCTAGAAAACTTCCTGAGATGGTTACTCAAGCAGTATCCAGCAGTCAGTGAACACTGAACAGTGCATTAAGATTTAAAATACCTGCTATCCAATATTATATCTCATATTTAAATGGTCTTACCACAAAAAAGAAATGGATACTATGTGAATGGATGGAGGTGGTAGCTTATGTTATGGTGGTAATCATCTGGAACATATAAATGTGTCAAATCAACATGTTGTACACTTTAAACTTACATAATGTTATGTGCCAATCATATCTCAATAAATCTGGGTGGGGGGGCAGATTTCAAATATCTGTTAAAAATTGGAACTTCTCATAGTGTCAAAAGTCCACCCACTGAGTGGTGTTTTTACTCACTGTCATACTTTTCAGTATGAAAGTAACATGGTAATACTAAGTTTGACAATGAAATAAAACACATTAAATTCATGACTCTAAGATTTAAAGTTAAATAGGGGACACATGACAAATACATATTTTTGTAAATAAAATGTTTTATTTAGGTAAGTAAGTAGGTAAACAATAATTTGAAAATTTTGAAAAATAAAGTATTCAAGGTGATACTTGAAACTTTGGCAAACAGGAAAGAAAACTTTATAGGTAGAGCTTGAGTTTTTTGGAGAGAAGGAGGGGAGTAAGATAAGCAGAGTAGGAATGGTTGGGTACTGGATGCCACAAGGGTACTGATGAGGATTGGCTGCCGTGGATGGCAGGCTGGCAGAAGATACAAAAGGCAGTGACCAGCAATGTATTCTGAAGTAGAAGTCAAGGATTAGCCCCTGGTAGGCAGCTAGAATCTTGGGGAAGCAGTGGGCATTTCATGGCTATTGCTTGCAGGCTAATAAAACAGGTAATGTGGTGACATATGCAAACCTTAGAGATGTACAGTCAACATAGAAGCAAGACAGAGCTCTAAAACCCTATGCTCCATAATTTTGTCTGCCAGGAAAATGTAAACCCCACTGACAGTGCATCTCTGTTATAAATTGATAGGAGAATAAATGGGCTAAGAAAGAGAGATGACATAATTCATTATGATTTTTTTTTCTATAGTGCCTAACTCACATTAGGTGTATTTTTAACTGTTTGATCAGTTGACTATGAAAATGCCTTTGAAAAATGGATCAGAGTGCAATTCAAACTTTGCACATAATTATGTGTAAATACATGAACTTATATACTTACTGAGAATTTTGTGTATATAATTTGGATCTTTGTAAAGTTGGCTTTGTTTGTAATGATTGCTTTTAACCATATATTCCATTTAGATGAATTTCATAATTCTTAAAACTTTGATATTCTTTTTGATACTGAGTTAGGGGACTTTGAGTGATAATTCATAGTAAAGGGAGTTGAGTTCACAAGGCCTCAGTGGCTAAGGTGGCTACATATTAAATCCTTGAATCAGAGTGAAAAACAAGAAGTTCACTCCATATCATTTGAGGAGCATAATCATTCCCTTTATTTTCATAGTGCATAATAATAAGCAAAGTACTTGTCCCTGAAGTTTCACTTGATCTTCGTGATAACCCTGGAAGTAGGTGGCATAACCATCATTACCTGCTGTTGTCACAGGTGAACACCAAGACATGGGACTTAGGTGATTTGCCCATAACCTATATTATCTGACTTGAGGAGATGTCTTTAAACATATATGGTCTCTATCATCATCATTTGATCATAGCTTCTCAGTTAGATAATATTGGAAGTACTTTTTTTCTTCTTTAGGTGTACCATACTATTTCAGGCTTAGAAGAATTGGTATTCAAATATTTGAATGAATTCTTTTTCCTGAGAAAGGTAATAATACAGCTCTACCTTGAATAGATTGTAAAAATATTCAAATCTTACTGTGTACTGTGTTTCAAAACAGATGTTTTGAAGCATGGAGAGTAAAGTGTGTAGACAAATCTTTTAATTAGCCCATGATCATGGAACTTGTCTCATTCACTTAATAGATCTGCAAGGGCACAAAGAAAGGTCATTTCAAGTCCTTTTTATACTGTTTTTGTGGCTTGTATACTTGGCTGTTCAGGATCTACTAGACCATAAAATCCAGCCAGCGAGAGTGTTGGAAGTCACAGAGCTCAAGGGTTTATTAAGTGGTGTGAAACTCTATTGTTTTGTGCATGTATTAAATAATTCTTTGAGTGCAAGACTTAAAAATTCCTGGCTAGTAATAACACAAATAATACTTTTAATGGCTTCAAAAGGAGATAAAAGAAATTTTGTAGTCAGCACTTTGGAGATATCACAGCATATGTCAGTTTTGTTATTGTGAGGACTTTACTTTTGGCAGATGCTCTCCCTTCTGGCACAGAGGTCTAATTACCATACAAATTAAGCTGGGAAATGAGTGGAGGGCACAAAACCTGGCCCCTTCTGCTTGTACCCATGTTGTGAGGGCTGCAGTACCATGCAGGCATAATGTGGGCTCATGGAACAGAGAGGGCTCTGACTGCCTTTCTTCCCATTCACATTGATTAGAGGGACATTAAGCTGCTTAGCTGCTGTGCAAACACAAGGATCATTATTTTCTTTCTTTTTTCTAGCCCAGCATCTTCTCTCCAGCAGCTTTCCACTAATTAGCCTAATCCATTCTGCTTTAATTCATAGGCGCTAATTATATTTCAGCATACATTCTTACACACCAAAGTATAAGTATCTTTACTTAAATCAGTTGTTAACTATTCCTTAAATTGAGGGTTTAGTACTTGTATAGAATAACGGGCTTTGCTATGTGATGGGATGTGATTAAACCTTTCATTTAGTACACAGAGCTGAAGATGTGGATGATGCATTATTTATTTCCTAAAAAACTCTGTATTTGCTTCTAGCCAGAGTGTAATTCAAGACTTTGTAATGTCCTTTTAAAATGGTGTTCAATGCTTAGGTAGATTTTGGGTATGAACTAATAACCACTATTAGTAGGGTCATAATGATAATACAGATGAATAACGGCTTATGGTTGTAAAGCATTTTCCATTTAAACTATCTTGTTTGGTGTTTAAATAACCCTCAACATGGGTAATTTAGGGATTAATATGAGGTGGTTGCTGCAGGCCACACAGTTAGTTGGTAGTACAGCTGGTGTTTGAATGAAAGTCTCGTCTCCCTTTGGGGACTCTTTCCTCCCATTTCATACTGCTTATTGACTGGAGAGTCACCCCTGCTGTTAAGCTTACATATTTACAGAGTTTCTGATACAATTGTCCTTTCCTATCAGCACTATTTATCTTTTTATTAGACTTTATAGAAAATCATCATAATTTGTTGCACTTAAGGAGAACCACCTGTGAGCATTTTGCAAAATTTTACATTTCACTTACAACATAAAATAGGAACCTGTATTTTTTTACTTTTTGGCAAGTAATTGCTATTCTAATTCCTTAAAACAATTATGCTTTAAAAAAATGTATCACAGGGTTTTAAGCCTGTTTAAAGAATTGTAAAGAAGATAATTTGGTGACTAGCCCCTTGTGAATGGCTGTTCAGAGTGGGTGAGAGCTAGTAGAGCTAGGTAAGAATAAATTGGCTTAGAGACATATCAGCCTCCAGTCTAGTGCTGCCCCATCCCCCCTGAAAAGGTGTGCACCCATTAATCCTTCCTGCCATCTTATCTTACATCATTGGGATTTCTCCCCTTTAATAGATGAGACTGGGTAGAAAGTACCTTAACCTGCCAAGGTCAGAGGCTCATCCTGGAACTTCTCCTCTTGAGGAAGATCGTTCAGCCATGGCAATCTTGGGCAGGGCTAGTAGGTGGCTGTGCATTGCGTAGAAGTGACTGGTTAAGGGACAAGAAGGAGCTAACGTCCAGTGTGCTCATTTGGTGAGGTGGGCTTACCAGTCAGGTGCTGGGTTCAGCTGGAGGAAGGGGAGACATACTCTTTACAAGTCACAGTCCAAGCCCTTTAGTGGGGTTGCTTCCTCCCAGAGGGTTGGGACCCCTTTTGCAATTTTCCCCAAGGCATCCTATCTTTGGTGCTGCCCTGTTGAAAGGACTCAGAGCATAGATGGGCAGTTATATCACCATCTACGTGGTCACCAAGGCTAGACACTTCACATCTTCTCTGCTATTTTTCTTTTTTAAAATTGAATGAAACATCCAGGCATGTTGCTTTTTAGGTGGACATGGAAAGTCACCCTTTCCTAAACACTTGATTGGACCCTATTAATTGTGCAAATGTAAGGCAAATAAGTGACCACTGTTCTAGGAGAAGACTGACAGTAAATTTGTAACTGGACAAAGCCACCCCTGCTGGTGTCCCTTAGTATGCATTACTGATTGCCGGCACAGAGGCCAGCGAACCTCATAGGGAGAAAGGGAACCAGATTTTAACCCCCCTCTCTCTGCTTACTTTTACCAGAACCTCTCCAGTGGATTACTATTGCCTCAGCTGAGGTCCTTTGAAAGGGAGGAATTCCAAGAGGCCCAAAGGGAAACTCACCAAGGAAGCAGGAGGAGGGTGAACTGGTGACCAGGCTTAACATAGGGCCTTTGGAGACTCATGGGGGAGGTTGTGGCAGCTGAGCCTGGGTCCCTGGCACAGCACTGGGCCTTTGAGATAGTGTGTGCATGAAGGTAAAACAGCGGTACCCTGCAGACCCTAATGTGAGGCACTACTGTAATCTGCATGGGCAGTGGACAAAACTGGCAGGTCTGAGCTTTGCTAGAGCCACGGCAGCTAGAAGTATGGGCCTCTCTTGGACTGATTGGACTTTCCATTCTCTGTCAGCCTTGGAAGAGGCCTTGACTATGTGAAAGTGGGACAGAACACAGACTTTTTGAACAGTTGAGGATAGGGGAAGTGGAGTAGCTGCTGGAGGGAGACACTGGAATTGTCGCTAACAATATAGGCTTATGGCAACTCAAAAACAATTGGAAAAATAAGAGGATTATGTTTTTTATCCTACACCTATGAAGGGTGTCATATCAGATTCTTTCTCTTCAGTGTGTTTCAAATCCTCTGCCTCACCACCTTAAAGGGCCTTTCTACAGCCAGTCACTCTAGTCCATTTCCACACTGCTGCAGGAATGAACTTTCTAGAATACAAATATTGTATGTCACTCTTCTGGTTGCCATCTTATAATGGCTCTGTAATTTTTAGGATAAAATCCAGATTCCAGGTTGGATAGGTATGAGCCTCACTCCCTGGTAAGAGTCTGTCGTCCAGCCCACCCCTCACCAGTTTGCCCAGTGTGCTCACTGCCATGAACTATTTGCTGTTTCCTAAGCATACTTATGTAGTATAAGCATAAGAAGCATAGTTATGCTTCTTCATTTCACTGAGTCTTTGCATGTGTTATTTGTCCCCTGGTTTTACTTTCTCATACTTAAAGGCTTATTCAAATATCATGTCCTTGGTGATTTTTTTCTCCTCCATATGTCAACTTTTCTAATGAGGTTATGGACAGGGGCTATATTTTATTTATTCATTTCAGAGTGAAGGTACCTGTTCCTAGCTCATGCCTGGAGATGGTAGACTATTAACTGTGTAAAATGAGAGTAAATGTGGAGACTTAAGTTTTCGACAGGAATGGAACCTTCCCAAGTATCTCTGAAATCATGCTAGGTAGATTTGTCCTCAGGCCAAATTCAAGGCCTCTTCGTTGCTCCACCATACAGTTTAGGGCAAGATACTCCATTCCCAAAGAGGAAGAATATTGTTCTACTTTGAAATCCTGACTGGGAACATTTTCTAGGGATGGAGCTTTCACATGTGAATGTGTGCTGTTTCCTTTCTGTCTTCCACTGACTGGTGTTGTACGGGAGTGACTTCTTTGAAATGGGAAGAGGCGAGGCCTGGCCTGGTCTATCCTCCTTTCTCTTCCTCTCCATTTCATTCTTTCTCATCCAGTGGCAGGTAGATTCAGGGGCTATGCTCTGGCCAGAGATGGCCTGGAGTCAGCAACAGGAGGCTTTGGGTAACTCTTCTCTTGCTTGTGGTCTGGTGCCTTTTCCTCCTCCACTGATGAGATGGCCTTTTGTCTTCATTTACTGGGAAGTTCCTCCGAGGCTTGCATTTGTACAAGGCATAAAATGGGTCAGTCTTATCAATAGATGAATGGATGAAAAAGATGTAGTACAAATTCAGCCATTAAAAAGAAATCCTGCCATTTGCAACAACACGGATTGATCTAGAGGGTGTTATGCTCAGTGAAATAAGCCAGGTGGAGAAAGACAAATACCATATGATTTCACTTATTTGTGGAACATAAATACAAAGCAAAACAGAATGAACAAAACAGCAGTAGACTCATAGACACTGAGAAGTGACTAGTGGTTACCATGGGGGAGGGGGAGAGTGAGGAAGATAGAGGGGCACTGAAGTTCTCAGTCATAATATAAGTTGGTCATGGGGATGGTAATACAGCGTGGAGAATATAGTCAGGGATTCTGTAACATCCTTCTATGTTTACAGTAACTGCACTAGTGGGGGTGAGGATTTAATAATATGGGTAACTGATGAACCACAGTGTTGTATATTTGAAACCAATGTAAGGTTGTATATCAATGATAATTCATTAAAAGAAAAATAGATAAGCCCTGTTCTGGTGGGAGAAGGCTTTTTTATGGGTCCATTCAAATCTTTGCTAAAGTTAAATTGTGCCCTTTGCACACTGTAACTTCCTCAAGGAATCTTAGAATGGGTAAGGTAGGATTTTGTAATTTATCAGAAAAACTCCACTACAAACCATCTGAACCCAATCCTAAAAGCCCAGGACCTAGGTGTTGGCCTCCTACTCATAAGAATGGCTTTTGATTGATGGTTGAGATGTTGGTTAAAGGCAAGGTGTATTTTCAACATGAGAAATGAATGACTTAAGAAAACCCATACTGAAAGAAGAAAAGTAGAAATAAAATAATTATCCAAATGATTCTCCATTTACTTCCAATATTTTCTCTTGGGGGACTTTAGTGATTTTCATCATTTCTGGACATTTAAGTAACCAATCTTTTGATTATTATTATAAATATAATAATTTGACTTAAGTATGGCTTTATCTTTCTGATGAGAGGGTTTGCTGCATATATGTATATTCTAATCATTATCTTCGGTCTGTAATGTGGCTTCTTTGAAGTACTTATTTTGTGAATACATATGGTTGCAACAACCTTGGAACAAACTGGTTTGGTTTTCTTAGGGATATGTCTGTTTATTTTGTATTCAGGGGGCATTAGCTATAAGTAGAATAGGTAGCTAGCTGCCTGCTGAAACAGTTCGTGGATGCTTGGGAGGCCCCTTTTTCCAATAATACACCTCCTTTCTGGTTCCTTTTGCCTGAAGTTCTGTAGCATGATTTGGGTCCAAATTTTTGGAGCTGGAGACCCCTTTAACAATCTGATGAAAGCTATGGCGCTCTTTCCTAGAAAAATGCTCATATACCTGTACATAAAATCTTACTCTTGAACTCTAAAATTAAGAACTCCTTCATTAACTGGAGGTAAAGAATAGATTACATCTTTCTGCCGAGAAGATGTAAATAGGGCAAGGAAAGGGGATACATTCATTAAACAAGCATTTATTAAGGTTTTATTATTTCCAACAGCATAGTAAGTTTTGGGATACATGTTAAGACCCTGTCTTCTTTCTTGACAAACTGTTAGCCTCGTGGAAGAGATACTCATGTAGACAGTTATAATGTGAGGTATAAGGGCTAAAACAGAGGCAGGTTACAAAGTGTCAGGGGACCATGAGGGAAGGAGGGACCAGCTCTGTAAAAAGCACATGTTTACCTTAGAATGAAATGGCTGATTCTAGATCCTTGCTTTGGTTTGTTTAGAAAGGAGAAAGGGCATCGAGTGTCAAAAGCAGGAGGTGTTACTGAGCAAAAGACTGAAAAGCAGGGAAGGACACAGGTTGGGGAGGCAAAGGAGAGATTGAGATTGTCAAGGAGAAACCATGCATACTTTGAAATTTTACTTGGGACCCAGTTTATTTGTAGCCATCTGAAACTTAGTTGATATTTTTCAGTTAAATATAAATAAATAAGCATAACTGCCTGTCTCATGCCAACAACAAACAAAACAAATCTAAAAATTCCAAATAAACAAAATGCCCATTACTCAGACTTTTCCTTTCAATCTAATGATGCCACGTAAGTCCTGGGAAATTTGCTGATTGTGAATGCTGCAAGGTTATAGTCTACCTGTTTAAAAAAATCTTTGAAAGCTTCAACACTGTTTATTTAAAATGGATAAAGAAATGATATACATTCCGCCCTGTCTGCAGGGTCACTTGACATTTACTGTCTTCTAGGATTTGAGAAGTATTAGAGGCCACCGTCTATTTTTTTTTTTCAGTTAGACACAGCCTTATAGGCTGACCACCGTATGCAGGGGAGGGACAGAAAGGATGCCGAAAGGATTCCTGTCACGTGTGTTTAGAAGATACAGCAAAAAATAATGAAAATAAATTTGTCCTAATTCTGTGTGGTAATACTGGAATGATACATTGCCAAAGAGAGAGAGGGAGACAGAATTTCAATTTATTTATTTTAGTTGAATAAATACATTTATTTAATAAATTATGTAATGATTTAAAAGTTAATAATAAATTATTAAATAAATTTTTTGAGGTATAGTTGATACAATCTTATATTGGTTTCAAGTACACAACACTGGTTTAAGTTATTCATATTATTAAATCCTCACCCCAACTAGAGCAGTTAGTATCTGTCAACATAGGAAGATGTTGCAGAATCATTGGCACAGAATATCAATTTCTAATTAGTTTGGTGACATACCCTTTGATAATTATATCCAAAGCATTGTATATAGAAAGTTACAGAAAGCACTTTTTTTTCTGAAAATTTTTTTTTGTTGGTGTTAAAATCAGGCACGTGAAGTTTGCACTGCAGATATTCTGGGAATGCCCTAAGATTAGGTTTAGAGATGAAAGAAACAGTATGGATGTGCCCCCTGGTGGAAACATCATTCATTGTGTTTGTATTCTCTTTCTTTCCTGTAGCAGTTGAGTAGGTGGTAGATTGCTGGTAATGTTCGGGTTTCCTGCAGAATATCTTTAAGATATAAGTGGTGAATTCGAGTAGCATTTTGTTGTACTTGATTGGATAATGTTTTTACCTTTGATTTAGGGTCACTAAAATAATCCTACTCCAATTTCATTATTTGAAATCAGTTTTATTGGCTGCATGTATTTTGTTACCCTTCTTGAGAATGTTTTTAGCTAACTGTATCAGCAAAGATTCGAGTTAAACTTGAAAATCATAGCTTAGTGGTAGCTTATAATGTACATTGAAATGTAAATATGCAGAAGACCTCCACAGTGTCTGGAGTGTATGGTGCGACCTAACTAAAGTTTGGATGATGGCCAGGTGCAGTGGAATTTCATCAAACACCTTTCTTGTTCTTTCAGGATTAATCTCTCTTTAGTAGAATATTGTAGAAGAAAAAGATCCATGGGAAAACTCATTCTTTGCAAAAAACTTTTTTTTCAGATAAGCTATGTTCATCAAGCACAGACCTCATTAGAGAGACAGTCATGGACAGCTGACTACAATAATTTCTTTTCTTTACCCTTAAACCACATGTCATCCAGACTTGTGTCAAACATTGAGATTCTCCAAAACAAACTGTTAGTGATAGAGATCTTAAAAATGATCAAAATTCCTGGAGGGCACTGTATACTTTATCTCCTCAGGGACAACAAATCTTTGAAGGTTATTCTGTTTGTGTGGGGTGGGGGAAAATGTTTGTAGCAAAGGCTTTTAACTGAGATATAAAATAAAATTCCCCAGGAGGATTTTTACTTTATTGTTTTGTATTTTAGTATGGTTTGGTATCCTTTTTGGATGGTATTTACATAAAAAATCTTAACATCTGATAAAGTACCAACATTTTATCTTTATCACACATGAATAGTTTTTTTTTTTTGTCCAGGAAATTTTCACAGTGGAATTAAATAAAACATCAAAGAAACCACATTCAGAACAACGCAGACTTTTTTCTGTAAAGATGTTCTTTGAATTTGCAGACAGCCAGGTAACACACCAGTCATTTTTATTGTAATGTGTCTACTGTATGCCCAATACTGCTAGGTGGTGGTTACCAAGAATACAAAAATATGTATGATGGAATCTGGGATTTCAAGTCATTGTAAGAGGTACTGTTGAGACAAGTATGGCCAAATTGCCTGTCGGTATCCCTGCCCTGCTTCTTACTTGTAGTGTGACCTTGGAGAAGTTACTTGACCTCTCTGTGCCTTGGTTTCTTTGCCTGTGAGTGTAGATGATAAAAACTGACCTTGAATGTAAAGTGCTCAGGAGAGAGTCTGGGTATGTGCTGAGGGCTCAATTCATGTTAAGTATTCTCATCCTCATCATCTGGTGAGGAAGTCAAAGCTTAGACACCATATGCAAGAAAATGGTTCGACACCATATTTCATCAAGTAAGGAACTGGTACGACCACTTACTACAGGGATTCTCAAAACAAACCAGTGTGAGGTGCAATATTTTGGAAAGGAAAGAATAAGGAATGGATCTGGATTTTGAACACTTAAAAAAAAGAGAGAGATTTTATGCTTGTTTTCCCTATTTGGATTTTGATGAAGGAGAATAATTCATTATAAATCTTGCTAATTTCCCTCTGTAGGTCTGAAGACAAAGAATGCACTCTTCTTTCATTGGTTCACTATTCGTTTTTCATTTATTCAGCAACAATTTATGGATTAAGTCCTGTGTGCCAGGCATTGTATTTGGTACTGGGGAAGTGACGGTGAGTGAGGTACACAAGAATCACAGCTCTAGTTTTTGTTCTTCAATCTTTTGATAATGTTCTCTCCACGCCTCAGTGTTCTCTCTAGATCATGTTTGGCTTCTATCTCAGTTTGTTTTTAAAAACCATTTAGGATGAAAATTGCAAACACATACAAAAATGTAGTCAGAAGAGTATAATGCAAACCCAGGTACCCATCTCTAATCTTTAACTTCAGTGATTATCAAGTCCATGTCCCTATTCCTGACCCTTCTCTAGCAGGAGTTATTCTAAAGCAAATCTGAGACATCATGTGATTTTCCCCATAAATACTTCAGTATGAGTCTCTAATCAATAAGGAACTTTTAGCAATTAAGCATCTGTACTATTATCCATGTAAAAAATCAATGATAATTCCCTAACATTAAATTACCTCAAAGGTGTCCTTAAAATTTTTAAATTTTAAATTAACATACAGAAAAATGTACTTTTTTTTGCATTAGGTCCTATGAATACTAACATGTGTAAGAATATATGACAGTTCTGTTGCTCCCAAAACTACCAATGCTATCCTATCCTTTTATAGTTACATTCTTCCCACATCCATAAAGGAACACCATGTACATGGAACAACAGTGTGTAACCTTGTGTCCAGCTTCTGTCACTCAGCCTAATGCCTTTGAGGGTCATCCAAGTATTATTCTTTCCTTTTTATTGCTGTTTTCCAGTGTGTGGAATACAGTGAATAGTGTTCCATTATACAGGTGTACCACAATTTATCCATTCACTTGTTGAAGGACATTTGGGTTATTTTCAGTTTTTGGAGATTATGAATAGAATCGTTATAAACTTTGTTCAGGTTTTTGTGTGAACATATTTTCATTTCTCTGGGATGTGTGCTCAAAAGTAGATTGCTGAGTCATATGGTAAGTATATATTTACCTTTAAAAGAAACTGCCCAAACTGTTTTATACAGTGGCCTTACCGTTTTGCGTTTCCCTCCAGAAAATTACAAGTTTTGATTGTTCCACACTCTTGCCAGCCCTTGGTATTGTTAGAATGAATATTTTAATCATCCTAATAGTTGTGTAGTGGTATCTTGTTGTTTTAGTTTGCACTTTCCTAGTGGCTAATGATGTTGAACCTACTTTCATGAACCCGTTTGCCGTGTCACATCCTCTTTGGTGAAGTCTTTTGCCCATTTTTAATCAGCTGTTTTCTTACTGTTGAGTTATGAGAATTATTTATATTTTCTGTTCATAAGTTCTTTATGAGATATTGTGGGGTTTTTTTTCCAGCCTGTGGCTTTTCTTCTCATTTTCTTAACAATGTCTTTTGCAGAAAATTTTAATTTTGATGCAGTCCAGTTTATCATTTTTTTTTGGTGTCATGTCTCAGAAGTCTTTGCCTAACCCCAAATATGACATTTTTACTTTATGTTTTCTTTTAAAAGTTTTATGGTTTTATATATTATCATTAGATATATGATCCATTTTGAATTAATTTTTGTAGAAGCTGTAAAGTTTAGGTCCAGGTTCTTCTGTTTTTGCATATGGATGTCCATTTGTGCCAACAGCATTTGCTGAAGGTGATTCTTTCTTTCTTTGAACTGCTTTTTCCATTGAATTGATTTTACACCTTTTTAAAAATCACCTGGCCATATTTGTGTGGATTTATTACTGGGCTCTTTGTTCTGTTCTATTGATCTATTGTGTCTGTCCCTTTGCTAATACTTGCCTTAATTGCTGTGGTTTTATAGTCAGTCTTAAAATCAGGTCTTGGTGATTACTCAAAATTTATTTATCTTCTTTCAAAATTATTTTAACTATCATAATTCTTTTGTGTTTTATATTAATTTAGAGTGAGCTTGTCTATATTTACAGAAAACCATACTGAAGTTTTGATTGGGGTTTCATAGACCTATAGCTAAATCTGGTGAGATTGGCATCTTTTTTATGTTGTATCTTCTAATCTATCAACATGGTATGTCTTTTTACTTATTTAGGTTTTTTTTTTATTTCTTTTGGCAGCATTTTGTAGTATTTCATATGTAGAACTTGTACATACTCTTTTTAGGTTTATACTAAAGTATGTCACTTTTGGAACTTCTGTAAATGGTATTTTTTTGTTTCTAATTGCACATTGTTAGTATATATAGAATGATAATTAATTTTTTGTGTTGACTTTTATCTTGTGAACTTGCTAAAATCACTTATTTGTTCTAGGAGTTTTTTTCCTGTTTCCTTTGGATTTTCTCCATAGTCAATCATATGTGTGACTAAGATTAGCTTTATTTATTTCCAATCTGTATGCCTTTTATTTATTTTCTTTCCTTTTTTCTTACACATAGAGCTTCTGGTATAATGTTGGGTATGGGTGTTGGTGGATATATTTGCTTTGTTTCCGTTCTTGGGAGGAAAGCATTCAGTCTTTCACCATAAAGGATGATGTTAGCTGCAGGTTTTATCAGGTTGAAGAAGTCCCCTTCTGTTCCTCCTTTGCTGAGTTTTTATCATGAATGGATGCTGAATTTTGTCAAATGCTCTTCTGCATCAATTTGTAAGAGTCTGGTCTTTCTTTTTTGTCCTTTAGATTGCTGATCTGGTAGATTACATTGGTTGGTTTCTGCATATTGATTTGTTTTCAGTCCCATGATATCAAGTTGTGGTTCGTATCAAGTTTTGAAGTCCCGTCTGTAAATGTCTAATAAGGGATCAATTACCAGAGAACATTTAGACTTATTTTAGGGCTGATGTGTTGGAAATCAGTTGGCTATTTGGGCTGTAACCACTCCGTTAGGTTCTGCTGACCTGGTTCCCAAGAACTGACTCAGAGATCAGCCTGCCTGTGCTGCCTATATATTTTGCCTTCACCCTTCCTATCTACTTATATTAAGTTTCCTTCTCTTGCCTTACCTGTATCAGATGAGGAACTTCTAAACATTGGAGTCACTTCTGAACATCTCCTTCCACCATTTGTACGTATTTAATTTGTAGCAGGAGAGTCGGGGAACAGATTGTATTTTAAGAAACAAACATTTACTTAAATCATTATAAATACATTTGTGACTAGAGTGTTAAAATTTAAATAATATTAAATAATTTTCACAAATTTTGTCCTTTCATGTGGCATGAAAAGAAAAAACTATGGATGTCTTGTCACAACTAGTCTTCTAAGATCTGATTTAACATTGCAAATTTTTTTGGAAGGTAATAGAAACAAACCAGGGAGTCATATAAATGTTTGTATGTGGTTAACATAATTTGCTTGCCTCCCCGGAGGCTAAATTCCAAAGAATTTATTTCTGTATACTTGAGTCTGGAGGTAGAACCGTACAGAGATCCCTGTGAAAGCAAGCCCTCATGGGGAGCCTCGGCATGCGTGGCTGCCCCACTCACCCGCTTCCTGCCCAGCAGTTGGAATGCCATGGCTATGGCATCAGCTCAGAGTTCTGCTTTCTGTTTAAACATAGTCTCAGTTTCTTTGATCAAACCATTAATAGATGTCAAGTTCACATTCTAGGTTTCAGTTCCCAGGCAGTGTTAAAATCAAATGTGTGGGGTATTATATTCCCAGCTGCCTTTTTTTCCAAAGTAAAATATGTAGGTTTTGGTTTTCAACAGGCCACATTTCTTCTAATAAAAACAGGTGGAACAAAATATGCTTTATAAACATATAAAAATGTCAAACCATAATGATTTTAGTACTGCATATTAAAAAAATGGCTAATATTTAAGATATTAGTATCTGCAAAGAAAGTAAATTATGGAAAGTAAATTACAATGCATCATTTATATAATGGAAAAAGGTGGTTGGAAACTAGTCCAGCAACTTTATTGAGACGATTTTATTTTAGCTTTTATATATGCATATCTTTGAGCTTTAGATTATTGAGATTTTGACCTTAAAATTATTAAACTTTTGTACCTGATACTTGGACCCAAAGTTTCGAAAATCCTATTTGTGTTTGGAGACACAGTACATCATGTGAAAAAGTACCTTCATGCTGTAGACTCACCAGATAAAGCATTTAAGTAGGTTCTGGTGCCAAAATCAGTTGTGCTTCCTCATGGCTCACTTCCTACCATCTGATAGATACTCTGAGTGCCTTTTCACCCTATCTGCTAGGAAGCTCAGAAAAAAAAATTTCAGCCCATCTCTAGCTAGGCTACAAGACTTTGGCCCACACATTTTGCACATTGAGCATACACCTGGAATCATTTTCATCTGATTTCTTTTACCATTTTTTTTTTTTTGCCTAATTTTTTCACTTCCTCTCATGTTATATTGTAGTTAGCCTCCGGGGAGGCAAGCAAATTATGTTAACCACATATAAACATTTATATGACTCCCTGGTTTGTTTCTATTACCTTCCAAAAAAATTTGCAATGTTAAATCAGATCTTAGAAGACTAGTTGTGACAAGACATCCATAGTTTTTTCTTTTCATGCCACATGAAAGGACAAAATTTGTGAAAATTATTTAATATTATTTAAATTTTAACACTCTAGTCACAAATGTATTTATAATGATTTAAGTAAATGTTTGTTTCTTAAAATACAATCTGTTCCCCGACTCTCCTGCTACAAATTAAATACGTACAAATGGTGGAAGGAGATGTTCAGAAGTGACTCCAATGTTTAGAAGTTCCTCATCTGATACAGGTAAGGCAAGAGAAGGAAACTTAATATAAGTAGATAGGAAGGGTGAAGGCAAAATATATAGGCAGCACAGGCAGGCTGATCTCTGAGTCAGTTCTTGGGAACCAGGTCAGCAGAACCTAACGGAGTGGTTACAGACCAAATAGCCAACTGATTTCCAACACATCAGCCCTAAAATAAGTCTAAATGTTCTCTGGTAATTGATCCCTTATTAGACATTTACAGACGGGACTTCAAAACTTGATACGAACCACAACTTGATATCATGGGACTGAAAACAAATCAATATGCAGAAACCAACCAATGTAATCTACCAGATCAGCAATCTAAAGGACAAAAAAGAAAGACCAGACTCTTACAAATTGATGCAGAAGAGCATTTGACAAAATTCAGCATCCATTCATGATAAAAACTCAGCAAAGGAGGAACAGAAGGGGACTTCTTCAACCTGATAAAACCTGCAGCTAACATCATCCTTTATGGTGAAAGACTGAATGCTTTCCTCCCAAGAACGGAAACAAAGCAAATATATCCGCCAACACCCAATAACACAGAAATTGATTTTTAAAAAATCTGATTTCTTATTCTTAGATGATTTCATCTACAGCATTATATTTTTCTAGCACTTTGGCACTTTTTCTTTACACATTCTTTACACATTCTTTACAAATTCTTAAATGATAAAATCCCAAACAGGAAAATTCCTGGGATATTTTAAGAAATCTTTACTGCCTTTTCAGATAATGAAAGTAATGCTATATGGTTATAAAAACTTCAAACATTATAGAAATACATAATGTTAAAAATAAAGGTCTCCTCCATAAGCTCCTTCCAAAAAAAAAGAAAAAAAGTCCAAAATCAAAACCAAAAAAACTGTTAACCATTTGGTGGATTTTTTTTCCCAGGTTTGTTGAGAAATAATTGACATAAATCATGGTATAAGTTTAAAGCATATAGCATGACAGCTTGATTTACATATATTGTGAAATGATTATGACAGCTATGACAGTAAGTTCAGCCAACATCTATCTTCTATTAGATACTATAAAAAGTAAAGAAAAAATAATAAAGGAAAAAACTTTCTTCCTGTGATGAGAATTAAGATTTACTCTCTTAACTTCCCTACATATCATACAGTAGTGGTAACTCTAGTCATCATGTTGTACATTACAACCCTAATACTTCTTTATCTTGTAGCTGGAAGTTTGTACCTTCTGACCACCTTCCTCTAATTACCCCTCCTCCCACCCCCTCACCTCTGGTAACTACCAGTCTGATCTCTTTTTCTATGAGTTTGTTTGCTTTTTTAGATTCCACATGTGAGATCCTACAGTATTTATCTTTCACTGACTTACTTCACTTAGCATAATGCCTTCAAAGTCCATCCATGTTGTCACAATGGTAGTATTTCCTCATTTTTTATAGCTGAATATTCTATTGTATGTATATGTATGTATACATATATCACAACTCCTTTATCCAGTCATCCATCAATGGAAACTGAGGTTGTTTTGATATCTTGGCTACTGTAAGAAATATGACTGGAACCCTGGGGCTGTGGATCTTTCCAAGCTAGAGTTTTCATTACCTTTGGATATGCTCCTAGAAGTGGGATTGCTGGATCATGTGGTACTTCTATTTTTAATTTTTTGAGGATCCTCCATACGGTTTCCCATAATGCTGTATCAACTTACAGTCCCACCAACAGTGCCAAAGGGTTTCCTTTTCTCCATATCCATGCCAGCATTTGTTATCTCTTCTCTTTCTGATGAGGTGATACCCCATTGTGGTTTTGATTCGCATTATCCTGATAACTAGTGATATCAAACATCTTTTCATGTATCTTTTGACTGTGGCATTTTGTACACCTTCTTTGGAGAAATGTCTATTTAGGTCCTTTGCCAATTTTTAAATTGGGTTATTTATTTTTATGTTTTTGAGTTGTATGAGTTCTGTATATGTTTTGCATATTAATCCCTTATCAGAAAATATTTGCAAATATTTTTAACACTGTGTATGTTAGCTTTTCACTTTGTTGGTGGTTTCTTTTACTGTGCCAAATCTTCCTTGATGTAGTCCCACTTGTTTATTTTATTTTGTTGCTTGTATTTTATTTTTTTTATTAAGGTATCATTGATATACAGTCTTATGAAGGTTTCACAAGGAAAAAATGTGGTTATTACATTCACCCTTATTATCGAGTCCCCCCCATACCCCATTGCAGTCACTGTCCATCAGTGTAGTAAGATGCCACAGAGTCCCTATTTGTCTTCTCTGAGCTACACTGTCTTCCCTGTGACCCCACACACACCATGTATACCAATCATGATACCTCACAATCCCCTTCCACTTCCTTCCCCACTTTCCCTCCCCTACCTCTCCCCTTTGGTAACCACTAGTCCCTTCTTGGAGTCTGTGAGTCTGCTGCTATTTAGTTCCTACAGTTTTGCTTCATTGTTATACTCCACAAATGAGGGAAATCATTTGGCATTTGTCTTTCTCTGCCTGACTTATTTCACTGAGCATAATACCCTCTAGCTCCATCCATGTTGTTGCAAATGGTAGGATTTGTTTCTTTCTTATGGCTGAATAGTATTCCATTGTGTATACGTAACACATCATCTTTATCCATTCATCTACTGATGGACACTTAGGTTGCTTCCCATATCTTGGCTATTGTAAAAAGTGCTGCAATAAACATAGGGGTGCATATGTCTTTTTGAATCTGAGAAGTTGTTTTCTTTGAGTAAATTCCTAGGAGTGGAATTCCTGGGTCAAATGGTATTTCTATTTTTAGTTTTTTGAGGAACCTCCATACTGCTTTCCACAATGGTTGAACCAATTTACATTCCCACCAGCAGTGTAGGAGGGTTACCCTTTCTTCGCATCCTCACCAGCACTTTGTTCCTAGTCTTTTCTATGTTGGCCATTCTAACTGGTGTGAGGTGACATCTCATTGTGGTTGTAATGTGTATTTCCTTCATAATTAATGATGTGGAGCATCTTCCCATGTGCCTATTGGCCATGTGAATTTCTTTTTTGGAAAATTGTTCATATCCTCCACCCATTTTTTAATAGGGTTATTTGCTTTTTGGGTGTTGAGGCATGTGAGTTCTTTATACATTTTGGATGTTAACCCCTTGTCAGATATGTCATTTATAAATACATTCTCCCATACTGTAGGTTGTCTTTTTGTTCTGCTGATGGTTTCCTTTGCTGTACAAAAGCTTTTTATCATGATGTAGTCCCATTTGTTCATTTTTTATTCTTTTCCTTGCCTGAGGAGATGTGTTTAGGAAAAAGTTGCTCATGTTTATATTCAAGAGATTTTTGCCTATGTTTTCTTCTGAGAGTTTTATGGTTTCAAGACTTACATTCAGGTCTTTGATCCATTTTGAGTTTACTCCTGTGTTTGGGGTTAGGCAATAATCCAGTTTCATTCTCTTGCATGTAACTGTCCAGTTCTGTGAACACCAGTTGTCAAAGAGGCTGTCATTTCCCCAATGTATATCCATGGCTCCTTTATCTTCTATTAATTGACCATATATGCTTGGGTTTATATCTGGGCTCTGTAGTCTGTTCCATTGGTCTATGGGTCTGTTCTTGTGCCAGTACCAAATTGTTTTGATTATTGTGGCTTTGTAGTACAGCTTGAAGTTGGGGAGCATAATCCCCCCAGCTTTATTCTTCCTTCTCAGGATTGCTTTGGTTATTCAGGGTCTTTTGTGGTTCCATATGAATTTTAAAACTTTTTGCTCTAGTTCATTGAAGAATGCTGTTGATATTTTGATAGGGATTGCATTGAATCTGTAGATTGCTTCAGGCAGGATGGCTATTTTGACAATATTGATTCTTCCTATCTGTGAGCATGGGATATGTTTCCATTTATGGGTATCTTCTTTAATTTCTGTCATGAGTGTCTTATAGTTTTCAGAGTATAGGTCTTTTACTTCCTTGTTTAGGTTTATTCCTAGGTATTGTATTCTTTTTAGTGCAATTGTGAATGGAATTGTTTTCCTGATTTCTCTTTCTGCTAGTTCATTGTTAGTGTATAGGAATGCAACAGATCTCTGTGTGTTAATTTTGTATCCTGCAACTTTGCTGAATTCAGATATTAGTTCTAGTAGTTTTGGAGTGGATTCTTTCAGGTTTTTTATGTACAATATCATGTCATCTGCAAACAGGGTAAAGGTAACCTCTTCTTTACCAATCTGAATACCTTTTATTTCTTTGTATTGTCTGGTTACCATGGCTAGGACCTCCAGAACTATGTTGAATAGAAGTGGGGAGAGTGGGCATCCTTGTCTTGTTCCTGATCTTGAAGGAAAAGCTTTCAGCTTCTTGCTGTTAAGTGCAATGTTGGCTGTGGGTTTGTCATATATGGCCTTTATTATGTTGAGGTACTTGCCCTCTATTCTCATTTTGTTGAGTTTTTATCATGAATGGACGCTGAATTTCGTCGAATGCTTTTTCAGCATCTCTGGAGATGATCATGTGGTTTTGGTCCTTCTTTCTGTTGATGTGGTGTATGATATTGATGGATTTTCGAATGTTGTACCATCCTTGCATCCCTGGAATAAATTCTACTTGATTATGATGGATTATCTTTTCGATGTATTTTTGAATTTGGTATGCTAACATTTTGTTGAGTATCTTGGCATCTATGTTCATCAGGGATATTGGTCTGTAACTTTCCTTTTTTGTGGTGTGTTTGCCTTGTGTTGGTATTAGAGTGATGCTGGCCTTGTAGGATGAGTTTAGGAGTTTTCCCTTCTCTTCTACTTTTTGGAAAACTGTAAGGAGGATGGGTATTAGGTCTTCATTAAATGTTTGATAAAATTCAGCAGTGAAACCATCTGGTCCAGGGTTTTGTTCTTAGGTAGTTTTTTGAATACCAATTCAATTTCATTGCTGGTAATCAGTCTATTCAGATTTTCTATTTCTTCCTGGGTCAGTCTTAGAAGGTTGTATTTTTCTAGAAAGTTGTCCATTTCTCCTTGGTTATCCAATTTGTTAGCATATAATTTTTCATTGAATTCTCTCATAATTCTTCGTATTTCTGTGGTGTCTGTAGTGATGTTTCCTTTCCCATTTCTGATTCTGTTTATGTGTGTAGACTCTGTCTTTCTTGATAAGTCTGGCTAGGGGTTTATCTATTTTGTTGATTTTCTTGAAGAACCAGCTCCTGGTTTTATTGATTCTTTCTATTGTTTTATTCTTCTTGATTTTATTTATTTCTGATCTAATCTTTATTATGTCCCTCTTTCTACTGACTTTGGGCCTCATTTGTTCTTCTTTTCCTAGTTTCATTAATTGTGAGTTTAGACTGTTAATTTGGGATTGTTCTCCTTTCCTGAGGTAGTCCTGTATTGCAGTATACTTCCCTCTGAGCATGGCCTTTGCTGGGTCCCACAGATTTTGTGGTGTTGAATTATTGTTGTCATTTGTCTCCATATATTGCTTGATCTCTGTTTCAATTTGGTTATTGATCCATTTATTATTTAGGAGTATGTTATTAAGCCTCCATGTGTTTGTAGGCTTTTTAATTTTCTTTGTGTAATTTATTTCTAATTTCATACCTTTGTGGTCTTTGAAGCTGGTTGGTACAATTTCAGTCTTTTTGAATTTACTGAGGCTCTTTTTGTGGCCTATTATCTGATCTATTCTTGAAAATGTTCCATGTGCAATTGAGAAGAATGTGTATCCTGTTGCTTTTGACTGGAGTGTTCTGTAGATGTCCGTTAGGTCCGTCTGTCCTAATACATTTTCAGTGCCTCTGTCTCCTTACTTATTTTCTGTCTGGTTGATCTGTCCTTTGAAGTGAGTGGTGTGTTGAAGTCTCCTAAAATGAATGCACTGCATTCTATTTCCCCCTTTAATTCTCTGTTAGTATTTGTTTCACATATGTAGGTGATCCTGTATTGGGTGTATAGATATTAATAATAGTTATATCCTCTTGTAGGATTGACCCCTTTATCATTATGTAATGTCCTTCTTTGTCTCTTGTTATTTTCTTTGTTTTGAAGTCTATTTTGTCTGATACAAGTACTGCAACTCCTGCTTTTTTTCTTCCTATTAGTTATATGAAATATGTTTTTCATCCCTTTACTTTCAATCTGTGTATGTCTTTTGGTTTGGGGTACATCTCTTGGAGGCACCATATAGATGGGTCTTGTTTTTTTTATCCATTCAGTGACTCTAGATCTTTTAACTGGTGCATTCAGACCATTTACATTTAGGGTGTTTATTGATAGATATGTACTTATTGCCATTGCAGGGTTTAGATTCGTGGTTACCAAAGGTTCAAGAATAATTACCTTACTGTCTAACAGTCTAATATAACTCACTTAGTATGCTATTCCAAACACAACCTAAAGGTTCTTTTTTTTTTCCTCCTCCATACTTTATATATTAGGTATCATATTCTGTACTCTTTGTGTATCTCTTGATTGACTTTGGGGGTAGTTGATTTGATTTTGCATCTGTTTAGTAATTAATTGTTCTACTTTCTTTGCTGTGGTTTTATTACCCCTGGTGACAGCTATTTAGTCTTAGGAACACTTCCATCTATAGCAGTCCCTCCAAAATGCACTGTAGATGTGGTTTGTGGGTGGTAAATTCTCTCAGCTTTTGCTTATCTGAAAATTGTTTAATCCCTCCTTCAAATTTAAATGATAATCTTGCCTGACAGAGTATTCTTGGTTTAAGGTCCTTCTGCTTCATTGAATTAAATATATCATGCCACTCCCTTCTGGTCTGTAAGGTTTCTGTTGAGAAGTGTGATGATAGCCTGATGGGTTTTCCTTTGTATGTGATCTTTTTTCTCTCTCTAGCTGCTTTTAAAAATCTGTCCTTATCCTTGATATTTGCCATTTTAGTTATTTTATGTCTTGGTGTTGTCTTCCTTGGATCCCTTGTGTTGGGAGATCTGTGCATCTCCATGGCTTGAGGTACTATCTCCTATCCCAGATTGGGGAAGTTTTCAACAATTACCTCTTCAAAGACACTTTCTATCCCTTTTTCTCTCTCTTCTCCTTCTGGTACCCTTATAATCTGAATATTTTTCCTTTTGGATTGGTTACACAGTTCTCTCAATATTCTTTCATTCTTAGAGGCCCTTTTTTCTTTCTGTGCCTCAGCTTCTTTGTATTCCTCTTCTCTAATTTCTATTCTGTTTACTGTCTCTTCTACTACATCTGGTCTGCTTTTAAAACCTTCATTGTATGTTTCATTTCAGATATGAAATTTCTTAATGATTTAATCTCTATCCTAAATTCGTCCCCGAGTTCTTGAATATTTTTCTGTACCTCCATGAGGATGTTTATTAATTTTATTTTGGATTCTCTTCCAGGAAGATTGGTGAGTTCAGTTTCATTTGGCCTGTTTTCTGTTGATTGTGAGATTTTTGTTTGAACCAGGTTCTTTTGATGTTTCATATTTGTATGTGGCACCCTCTAGGGGCTAGAAGCTCTAGTCTCTGGAGGTGCACAGTCCCTGGAGTTATGTCGGGGGTCACAGGGGAGCTGCATTAGTGCCTGGGGGTAGGAAAGAGCTTTTTCCTGTTTCCTGGCTTCAGTGCCTGTCTCCACTGTCAGAACCAGTGGGCTGACCACACAGTTGCAAGCCTATGTGCTTTGCGTCTGTGCCTGCCATAGGCGGGGCCTCCCTCTCGCTGGCCTTGTGCCAGGGCAGGGACTGCCGGTTTGCGAGCTGGTGCTGGCAGGCCAGGAGGAAGGCACAGCAGGCTGTGCATCACAGTGCGGGACCTCAGAGCTGAGTAGCCAGCCATGGGAATGGAGTGCCTGAAGCTCCTGAAAGTTCCCAACCTTCTGGGCAGTGTGCACCCAGACAACCTTGTCCACCTATCCCTTTTCCTATGCAGCAACTCTGTGCAAACCCCGCCCCTTCAGCAGCCCTCTCTCTGCTAGGAAGCCTCTCAGACCTGCCACCTTTGCTTTGTCCCAGAGCAGCTGGATGAGGATCCCTGTCTTCCACAAATGGCTGGAATCTCAGTCTCTCCAAGTATTCCATCTGTCTTAGCTTTCCAACCCCACTAATCTCCAGAGCACCATGCAGTGTAGGTTTGTGCTCCCAAAGTAGATTGCCTGGGCTGGATGTTCAGCAGTCCTAGACTTCCACCCACTCCCTGCTCCATTTTTCCTCCTCCTGCTGGTGAGCTGGAGTCGGGGAAGGGCTTGAGTTCCGCCTGATCAAGGCTTTCGAACATTACCCTGTTTCATGAGGTCTACTCTGTTCGTGAGGTCTGTATGCAGTCTGGTGCAGCCTTCTTTCCTGTTGCTGTTTTAGGATTAGTTGTATTAACTATAATTTCATATTATATGTGGTTTTGAAAGGAGTTCTCTGTCTCATGTCTCATGCTGCCATCTTGAATCTCCTGCCTCTTGTTGCTTGTATTTTAGATGTCATATCCAAAAAATCATTACCAAGACCCATGTCAAGGAGCTTTGGCATGCCAAAACTTGTTATCTCTTGACTTTTTGATGAGATGATAGCCATTGTGGTTTTGATTTACATTATATTGAAAAGAAAACCTGTATTTTCTCCTAAGAGTTTCATGGTTTCAGGTTTTACATTTACATTTTCCCTCCATTTTGAGTCAGTTTTTGTGAGTGGTGTACGGTGGTGTTTCATGTCATGCCTTCAAATTGTATCACATTGGAGTGGCAGTGGGAAAGATTTTTTCCTCTGTGGTTCTTAGCTATGTAACTTTTTATCATTTCTATACTGCATAGTCTTGAAGATACATCAGTCAAATCTGAGGGACCTACAACTCAGTGTTCTTGGAATGTTTTGTAGGGGTTGCTTTCCAGATCAGGCAAATGGAATTTAGAGCATAGAGTGGTGGTTCACAGTCTGGCTGTGGCATGAGAATCAGATAGCTGAGTAACTCCAGGCAACTTACCTCTCCTTCATGAGGCCCAATTTTCTGGGGATAATAATAATTGCTTTAAAGTATTTTTGTTTTGTGCAAATAAGTTAGATTGTATGTAAAGCACTTAGCACAGTGTATAGTATGTAATAAATGCTAAATAAATGTTAGGTGCTATGTTATTTTGAGTAATGACTGATTGCTCTTTATAAACCCTAAATAACCATGGTACAAGAAGACAGAAGCTTATTCTTCTCCCATCTGTATGTGTAGATGAAGGTTCAGGACTGACTATAGTTCCACAGTTACAAATACCCAGGTTGTTTGTGCCTTGATGCTTATGTATCTTTCATTTCATGGTCTAAAGTAGCTGCTGTAGCTCTGGCTACCTCAACTATTTTCCAGCCAGGGGGAAGATCATGACTGAGAAGTTGCATATATTATGTGTACTCACATCCTGTTGGCCAAAACTTAGTTATATGACCATGCTAGCAGCAATGGAGGCTGGGACATGAGTTTTTAGCTAAGTGCCATATGGCCAACTAAAAGTACTGACACCATATCAGAGCAGAACAGACATCGTGAGGCAACTTGCAGCCTCTGTCACTGCACCTATAGCCTTGTCTCTGAGGTAAGGCAGGTGTTCTGAATATATTTTCTTTAAGAACTGGCTCCTGCTCTATTACCAGTGCATTTCTCAAACACCTTTGTAAACTTGTTTGTATTTTTATCTTTTGCAAATTCTTTAAGATAGTGATTGCCAGATGTTCATTAGTTCTTGTATAAAGAACTATTTCCTTTAATTCTAAAATTATTTTTTTATGCTTCAAGATCTCCCTAATATTTAGGATTGTGGGCCTTATTCTTTTTTTTTTGTATCATTAATCTACAATTACGTGAAGAACATTATGCTTACTAGGCTCCCCCCTTCACCAAGTCCCCCCCACATACACCTACACAGTCACTGTCCATCAGTGTAGTAAGATGCTATAAAATCACTACTTGTCTTCTCTGTGTTGTAGAGCCTACCCCTTACCTACCCCCCCACATTATACATGCTAATTATAATGCCCCCTTTCTTTTTCCCACCCTTATCCCTCCCTTCCCACCCATCCTCCCCAGTCCCTTTCCCTTTGGTAACTGTTAGTCCATTCGTGGGTTCTGTGATTCTGCTGCTGTTTTGTTCCTTCAGTTTTCCTTTGTTCTTATACTCCACATATGAGTGAAATCATTTGGTACTTGTCTTTCTCTGCCTGGCTTATTTCACTGAGCATAATACCCTCTAGCTCCATCCATGTTGTTGCAAATGGTAGGATTTGTTTTCTTCTTATGGCTGAATAATATTCCATTGTGTATATGTACCACATCTTCTTTATCCGTTCATCTACTGATGGACACTTAGGTTGCTTCCATTTCTTGGCTATTGTAAATAGTGCTGCGGTAAACATGGGGGTACATCTGTCTTTTTCAAACTGGGCTTGTGGGCCTTATTCTTAACATTTTCTGTGTTCTGTGTTTTAAGAAGTACACAATTCGCTGAAAATAGTCATATACTGTGGGAGTTTGCTTAAGATTTTCTCTACTTCAGGTTAACATGGTATAGACTTTAGTTACATGATTATAAACATTCATATGAATGCTGAAAGATTCAGATTTGGAAAAGCTGAAAGTTTATTATCATAAGTAATAGTTTTGGTACCTTGTGGCCATTTCAAATATTAATGTTAAAGTTTGTGCCTGTGACAAATGGAAAGTTATATAGCCAGGGAAACATCTGTGATGACATTGCCAGTGATGACATTTGTTGGGTTTTCTCCTTTAATAGACTGATATTTCTTCATATTGACTAATCATTAAAATGCTTTAACATAAATGATTCTTGTTGGTATCTATGATATTCTTTCATATGGTGATAAAGTCTCCTTTGTGACTAGGTTATCTGTACACCAAGTTCTGTCATCTCAGATATAGCAGAACTCTTATTTTAAAATTTGACTTCATGGTTGTCTCAACTGAATAGTAACTGAGACTGTGACCCAAATTCGTGTGTTACTTAGGGAAGACATTCATTTTCTCATGTCAGTTTGCCAGGGCAGCAGTTCAGAAATATGTACAAGGTCTTGCAATATTTTTCCAGGTCTGTTTGTTTTTTAGAGCTGGATTTAAGATATTCAGCACTCTTGGTTGTTTAGCTTTTAGCCTACTTGGGCTTCTAGGTTGCTGCAATAATTATACTGAGCTCTCTCTATCTTTCTTAAAATCTTAATATTGGTTGTCTGAGTATAGAATATCCTAAAATTTCATGAAAAACTATTCAGCTTTATCCAATTAACAAGGAGAAAAAGGATTCAGACACTAAACAGCATAGTAAACTCAGCTACAGAATGAACCTGTGCATATGGATGGCCTAACACCCAGATAAGAGCCATCCATGCTTTTGGATTCTGTTTTGAGACCTCAGTAGTGGGGACTTTCTTGTGATTAAAAAAAAAAAAAAGACAATACTCAAAGAATTAAAAAACCTAAAAACTTTTAATTGAATTTTGTCTTCAGTGTTTAATTTTAGCAGCTTTTGTGGTTCTGTGTGGACAGATTATACAGGGAGGCAGACTCGGGCTATGTGACTTTAGATTGTCTTCCAGTAGGGAAGCAAAATTTCCACTGGAAGAGTCCAAAATTCTGATACTCTCATTGATTTTAGCTAGCAATAACATAAAACATATTAAAGGAGGAAAATCCCATGCTCTTGATAAGAATCGGTAGCAGTTTTATTTTTAGAAAACAAAATATGGAAACAACTGTATTTACTATTTTAAAAGATTTTATATGTTTTTGTAAAGCGTATCACACTGTTATCATTACTTTAAATATGAATAAGTCTATATTTCAAACAAAATATTCACTAATATTTACCTTTCCAATGAGATATTTTATTTGCATGACTATTTTTAAAACATGTGCTCGTTTTGGTGGAGTTACTCTTGTGGTGTTTAAACTGTATTTACATATTTTCCTCTTCCTTATGAATGTCTCATTTCTGACTTATAAGACTAAATACCAAATGCTTTTTTTCTGTGTGTGGTTGTTGGATAGCTTACAGATAGAACACATACACAAAAAGTATGTTTATTATTAACTAAATTCACTTATATTTCATTTATTAAATATAATTTTAATTATTTTGTAAGCTTTTAAATATATTAAGTTCTGTTTGTTAGCAAAATGTGTTAACTACCTTTAACATTTTGGTGTATTTTCTTTCTACAAGTTCTTTTTCTATGTATACAAATATATTCATTTATACCTATGTAATAGATTATATCTAGATGTGTATATATATATATATATATACACACACTATTTAGATTGTATGTATAATGTTAATGTCATGAAAATTCACCTTGTCAGTAATTACACTTTTAAAGTACACTTTCACTTTTTTTGCATTTAAAAAAATTGTTATATAGTTGACATACGATATTACATTGGTTTCAGATGTATAGCATAGTGATTCAGTAATGATAAGAATTACTAAATGCTCACAACTGTAAGTGTAGTTATCCCCATAAATACACTTCTAAACAATTGCCTAGTGCTATATTATATTGTGTGATATACCACAATTTACCAATTCCCTTGTTGAACATTAAAATTTTGTGTTAGAAATAATGCTGCAATAATCATCCTTGTATGTTTATTTTTGTGTCTCTGAATTTCCTTAGGATAAATTCCTGGGAGTAGAATTACTGGTTTAAAGGGGTGCAAAAAAATTTTAAAGGCTCTTGAAAGCATTATGCCAAATTCATTCGTCCATTCAAAAAATATTTTCTAAGCACCAATATTGTATCATGCCCTTGGGATACAGCATTGAATAAGACAGCCCTTTCTCTCAACTTACAGTATAGTTGGGGGACAGACATGTGTATGATTAAGCTCAAGTCCATGCTCTCCAGAAGAATCATATTAATTTACATGTCATTAAAATTGTCAATATATGCATGTAGTTTTGGTATGTGTGTATGCGTTCTTTTGAAATTAGGACATCATGGAATTCTTTACGGGAAATAAAAATGTATGTGGTTTGGTTATTGTTTATCATGAATCAAATACCTAATAATTTTGGACATTATTGATTTAGAAAACATAATCCATTTCAGTGTTTTCAGTTCCCTAACAAGGCATTTATCTACATTTGTATTGTGTTCTCAATTCCATCGTTTTATGGGTGCTTTCTTATTATGTTCTCCCAGTGTTTTGATACCTTCTGCCACTGACGAATAGAACACTACTCTGACACTTGGAATGGTTGATGAAGAACACTGAAATCATATTGCTTAAAACCACCTTGCCACTATTTTGTTCTACATTTCAAGAGAGAAAGACCTTTATTTTGTACGTATTCTTTATAAATGAGGATAAGACATGTAAGAATGGAACTTACATACCTATAGTAATGAAAACTCATGGTAGTGCTATTATATTTAATTTGCAGATTTTCCAATCCCTGTTAAGCACTATCTTAATATTCAGGACAAAAATAGCAGAGATTTTCCAGTTTTCTGGACAGTAGGTTGATTTGTTGCATTCATATAACTAGTATATTAAATATCTGGCAACCAAAGGCAATATTTGTCATCAGAATAGACTAATGACATTAAAGAGGGGAAAACCCCCACATTTTTAGTGTAGTCTGAAAGTGGGGGGGACAATTTCATGGAGCACTGAGTTGCATTCCCATGTCCAGAATACACAGTCCTTGGGAATAATTATTCTATTCACTGCTCAATAGGTTTCCCACATGTGAAGGCTGCCAAGCTCTCCTGGCTTCTAACTTAGGAGCTAATGAGATTTCCTTACTGGGCTTAAAAATAGTCTTTGAGTAAATGTATGGCTTTCCCCATTCACTCAGAAATGGCTACAGATGGACCAAGTGTGGCAGGATAAATTATGTGATTGAGCTGTTTTCCAAAATGTACCTCTCATAATAATATATCTAAATTTTTTCTGGTTTTCTAGAGTTCTCCAAGACTGTCTTTATGACTGAGTATATGATCTCCATCCTTAAATTAGCAGCAAAATTATTCTTAATAAATAATGGGATATGGTTTAACATCTACCACTGTACACTTTCAGTTTTATCTATTTATATTTTATTTGATCTTGATGAAGTACATAATTTTGTTTATCAAATGAAGTTAAGTAGATTGCATATTACACTATGGAAATTCAGAAGATTTGTGCTTTTAGATAAGTTTTTAGAGAGTTAGGCACTTCAGTTTATTATTTGGATTGCTGGTTTAATATATCATTAAATTTTATATTTGAGTTTTTATTTGATAAACGGGTATCTTGGTATTGCCAATCTTTTAGGACTTAACTTTTCAGGCAGCATTATATTACCAAGGTCTATCTCTACTTTGGCATACATCAGTAGCATATGCTTTTTGAGGGCTGTGTAACATTCCATAGGGGGTTTATTGTCTACATTTATTTACACATTTTCTTGAAAACAGGCATGTGGGTTTTTTCCAGACTTATGTTATAAATGCTATTGCCATGAACATTCTTGTATATGTCATCTGCTCTACGTGTATAAGAGTTCCTCTAGATCCTATTTTGGACTGGAATTGCAAATGGGTCAGAGTATCTGAATGGTCAGCTTTACAAAATAATGCAGTCCTGCCTTCCAAAGTAGTTGTACCAGTTTACATTTCAACCAGCAATACTTAAGAAATCTTGTTCATCCATATTCTCTCTAAACAGTTGTTATTATTAGACTTTTTAATTTTTGCTAATTGTGTGGTTTTATAATGGTCTTCATATGCATTTCTCTGGTCACTAATGAGGTCAAATATTTATTCAAATATTTATTGCCATATATATTCCTTCTTTTAAAAAATGTCTGTTCATGTCTTTAGCGTAATTTAAAAAATTGGATTGGTTGAGCTTTTCTTATTCTTACAGGAATTTTTAATATATTTTTGATAGTAATCTTTTGGTGATTTATGAATGGGAGATATCCTCTCCCAGTTTGAAACTCATTTTTTCACCTTCTCTAAGGTGACTTGAATGATCAGATATCCATGCTTTTAACAGGGTCAAATTTATTAATATTTTATAATGAAAAATTTTGTGTCTTTTAAAGAAAAACTTCCTTGTCAAGGTTATAAAGAATTTAAAAAAAATTTCAACTTAAACTTTTCAGTTTTGCTTCTGGTATTTTAGTCCTGATCCATCTGGAATTCATTTTGTGTGGTGTGAAATAGAGGTTCAATTTTCATTTTTATCATAATTTACCACTTGTGTCATATATTAAAATTATATATGTGTGTGGGATTTATTTCTGAGCTCTCTTCTATTCCATAGGTCAGTATGTCTATTCCTGTCATAGTCATATTCTGTTAATTAGTTAGCTTCATAAGAAGCCCTAATATCTCACAGGGCACAACTTCCCTCAGCAACTCACTAGATTCTCACCCAATTTCCCAAAGTGAATCTTTCACCTTCATCTTAAGATGAGGAAGTTGGGGCTTGGAGAAGTTCAATAAATAGCCCAGTGTCACACACTCAGTAACTGGCAAAACCAGGAGGCACTCCCTGGTCTGCTGACTCCAAAATCCACACTCATAGCCACTGCTGTGCAGATATTACTCCCTTGGAAGTCTTTTCATGCCCCTATTTCCTGGATGTTGACTTGGAAGTATGTGGAGCCCAGAACTCAGGGAGACCAGCTGGGTGGGTGACCAGTTGGATTCTCTGTGCCATATGGGAAGCCAACTCCTTCCTAAGGCAAGAAAAGCTTTAGAAACTTTGGGAGCTATTTGGCCATTTATCTCCTGAAGATTAATTCTAAAATGATTTAAAGCTGGGATTGGTAGGTTTGAGAGATTTTTGTATTATTCACTTGGGTAAGGAATATTTAGATATGTAGCACCTGTGGCTCTATTTTGGATTTTTAAGTCAGAAAACTAGAGGGTTTATAAAACCTTTGGAAAATATCTGTAGCATGTGAAATTAAGTGAGAGAGAGCTTAATAAAAATATGCATTAATGCATGAATCTACTGCCCTCATACTAGGCACAAGAGATCTCTGTTGAACCTTGGGAAAAATAAACTTACTCCCTTGGCTTTTATGGAGGTGGCACTAAAATTCTGTGGTTGTGCCCAGAAATGGGGTAGTTGGCATAGAATGAAAACAGTCTGCAGGAGCCTTCAGATTCTTTAAAACACAACCAAATTAAACATTAACATAGTCTTTACAGAATGAATCCCTGATTCTCTCATCCTGCACATACAATTGATTTTTTGAAAAAGAAATTGAACTTAAAAAGTTGATCTACTCTTCTACTCTTACCAAGTATTTAATTAGTCATGATTGAAGGATAAAAGAGTGTAATTTTCTGTTTAAAATTCTTTCCTTCTACAGCACACCAAAAATATGAGAGAAGTTTTAGGAAGAACTGTTAAATTTTAGTTTTTGTCCTTTTGCTAGTTCCCTGCCTTCATCCAGTTAATATTAAATGCTCAAAAAGCAATTATCATTTATCTTTCTAACTTGATGAACAAGTATTTTCATTGCAAATGAAGTGTGCCCTACAAATGATTAAACATTAATAAAACAAGAATCAACCTTATTTGTTTCAACACCTCTATTTCTCTGCAGGAGGTGACATTTTTCTTTCAGTTTGTCAAAGTGTTATTTTTGCAGCCTCGCTTTTGATCAAGTAGTGTATATTTGGCTTGGTTTTGAATTCAGTAAGGAATATGACAATTCTAAAATGGGAAATAATATCATACTTTCCAGATTCTGTTTATAAAAATGATACATAAGTGCTTACAATACATTTAGAAGTTTGTGACTTCCAAGAATTCCTATGGCGTCTCTCAATATTAAATGTTTACAGCATATTTATTGGTAACATTGAATAACATGCAATATAACATGGCAGCACCATCCAGCTTTCCATTTAAACAGCCTTACTAAGATGGTAGTTGACCAAAACCTGACAGCTGTTCCTGCCTCTGAAAGAAATTGGGTTCAATATTCCAGCTGAATCAATTGGCTAATTGATTTTTCTGCAGTATTCTCTGTATACCATTAAGAGAGTAATAATCAGTACTCTTTACTTTACATATAATATATGGTTCCTTAATTCACTCTTAATATATGGGAGTACATTTTCTGTCATTTTCATGTGAGGGGGGTTTCTGAACCAAATCTGTTTCCTGAATTCTTGTTTCTGTTCACTGAACAAGGTAATCACTATTGGAATAGGTTTAGCCACCCAAACATTAATTGGAACATAGTAGGTGCTCAGTAAAAATTTTTTCATTAATAAATGCTGGACAATAAATACAGGGACCTTTTGGCCTCTCTGCATGTCTAATTCAGTGGCCGTATATTTAGAGCTTTCTGGTTTCAGGAGGGTTGGAGAAAAGACTTTCCCAGAATGAGCATGATTCCACTCCAATAGGAATGCTAAAATTAAGTGGTTCTGTTTGCATAAAGTCTTGGCAGTAACTCAAGAGTGGATCTTCTATCCCTTGGTTTTTTTGTTTTTTGTTTTTATATATATATATATATATATATATATATATATATATATATATATATATATGCTTTGCTGGCAAAAATGCTGATAGTTAATTTATTGGTGCCAAGCAGTTATAGGACCAGCTGGGCATTGAAAACTAGACTGAAGGATATTACACACAACTTGGTTGTTTTACTTGTTTTTGTAGTCTTTTACATCATGGAATTACATGTGTCCATAAAGAAATAACCCTATCGATGTTATTAATTTTCTTTTTATATTTCAGAATTTCTTTCAAGATATAGTTGAAAATTTGTGCTCTGTAAGAGTAGAATTACACGTTCTTTGAATGATTATTTGAAGTGATTTATTATAATGAGAATACATGTTTTATTCCTTTTTTAGAAGTAATCAGTTTTGTTTTGATATGATATATGATATGAAGGGAAATGTTTACTCCAAGTCCTAAATATATGAATTAGATAAGCACAGAGCAGAGGCCAAAGTTCCCTTCTGTGTTAGTTACAAAAGGAGTATTGTGTATTTTTCACATAGATCTCTGCTATATAGGGGTGCTGTAACAGTGTCACTGTGGTACTGTTAATAATACTGTCATATTATTAGATATGATACATTAGTTTTATCCTTTTATTTTTAGCTTCATAACATTCTTCCTAAGTTATTTGGAATAAAAAGTCAAATGTTCAAACTTGGCCTATCATTAAATTGAGATTTTTTTCAAAATATCAGCTAGGACTTGCTTTGCTTAAAATATGGAATAAAAATATACTTCTATTAATTAGTAGAACAATTTAAAATCAAGTTACTCAATAGGCCTCTTCTTGGTGTTTCAAGTATGTAGTTAAGTTTCATGTTGACCTAGTTAATATATCCAAAGTAGGTAAGTAGAGTGTGGCAGTTTGGATTCTCCAGAAGCAGTGGGAAGATGGAGTTTGGGGTGCAGGATGTTTATTAGAAGCTATCACCTGCGAAAGGGGGAGGAGGAAGCACATTCTGGGAGGGAGAAGCTGAACTGCCTGCACCCTGGCAAACCTCCATGGACCCAGCAGGGAAACATTTCCACTCAGCAGTGCCCTGTGTTAGCTGAAGTGGCCGGCCTTTCGATCCCCCTTGCTCCGTCACTGAATGCAGGCTAGAGGCTAGAGGCTCCCAGCTGCTCAGTCCCGCGGGAGGATCTGCCAGCTCGAGGCAGCTGCGGACCGGCCACCCAGCTGGGCAGAAAGTCCTTGCTGAGGCAGGCACTGAGCTCTACCTCATGGAGCTCTTACAGTTATTAGTGATAATACTTTTATTTTATATACTTATATCATTGTCTCCATCCGACCAATGAAAAATGGAGGCAAAACAGTTTGCTTTTAAGACCTTGTGGTTAATTCTGGGCAAAGCTAGAATGGCTAACTTATGGGTTCTACTTTCTTAGCCTTTGGCAAACTGATATCATGCTACATTGGATGTATTAATTTTAAATGGGTGGCCAATGTATGTTAGGAAAAAGCAAGGGGTAGAAGTTGTAGCTACGCAAGAACTAGAGTAAACAAGAAAGGACATGGTTGCAGATTCCAACAGATTTGGCCTCCCAGTTTGGGTTCTCTCTGGCTCTGTGACAGGCCAATCCCTCGGTCAGTCTGACCTTTAGGGTTCTGATTGGCCTATAAAATGAATGAAATTAATGTTGCCTACTCAATAGTGTAGTTGAAAGTCCGTAGTACTTTCATGTTCATTCCAGGAAATGCAATACAGGCGTTTTTAATTTTTTAAAATATCAAGCCCAAGTCAAGCTGTAAAATGTTGGTAGAGAAATGAAACGAAGATTTGAACTTGAAGGTAGGGAGAACTTTTCTCCCTACTAAGCTGGGATCAGCAAGGATGGCCCACTTCTGTTCGCTGCCACCCTCTGGTTTAGTTTCCTGTGTTACGCCAGGTTTACTGCAGTAGGCTGGCAACTGTATTCCACCTATGGACAGCCCACCTTCAACCCACTCTTTACAGAAATTCTGATCCTGTTATTTCCTACTTGCCATTACTTTCATAAAGGCTGACATACTTGGCATACTATTGTCTGGAGCCTGCTAACCTCATTTCTCACTACACAGGGAGGGTTTGTTACATTTCCAAACCCAAATCCACAGTTCCCTTCCTTCCCCTTCCCCACCTTTCTGCTTCATTAGCATCTCCAACAGGCTTTGCCCCTCTTGCTTTAGGTCTTTGCCTCAACTGGTTCCTCACTGTGGAATGTTCTTTCCCTTTCCTTCTATACCTGGTTAACTTCTACTAGTTGGACACGTTACATCCTCTGGGAAAGCTGCTGCTGACCCCTAGACTGGATTGGGTCACCCCCTTACTCTCCTCTAATGCTCCCTCTTAGAACTGAGCACAGGAGGTAATGGCATGTTTTTGTCTGTGTGATTGTCTGTTTTCCTCATCAGACTGCCACTCCTAGGTCTGTTTTGGGTCTTTTTTGGCTCACATTTGCTAAGCACAGTCCTGGCACAGAGCAGGGAGTCACTGAAGGATTTAAAAGACTCACATGATCACATAATCCTCTTCTGAGCAGCCTGTGCTTCCCGGACTGCTGCTGGGGCCATCTGAGGTGGACATTTGCCAGTGTAAATCCCGCTTAGATTAAGCTGTGCATTTGCTACCACAAAAACCAGGAAACAAGCCTTCATTCTGATGTCTACAACCAAAAAAAATCTTATCTTTGCTTAAACTTAGTAATCTTCATATTTTAGTGTATGCTGTCATGTCAGGTTAAAAAAACTATACTTTTATTTACCTTAACCAAGTTACTGAATTATGGGAATTGATAATCTTTAAATATCATTATTCAAATAAGTTTTTTGAAGGACTTGTTTTTGTTCTGGAAAGAGGGAGAACCAAGCACTTCACCCACTTTTTCTCCTAAAAGCCTTCCTAATCTAATGTTTTTCCTGGGGCCAAAAGCTCATCTCTTTATAGTGTGCAGTGTCTTGTAAGGAGGAGTCAGAGGAAGCATAAGGATGGAACTGAAGAGTGGAAATCTGTAGTTTGCTTACAAGAGCAAATGTAAACCTTCTTGCGATAAGTGCATTTCTTGGCCATTTATGCTGGTATGAGTTCAGCCTGGCCTACTTTAAAATGGACATCTTCTATTTTTATAGAAGACACGTGGAATGTCTGGAATTCTGCTTAGAAAAAGGAATTTGCATCCTGCTGTGAAGCAGCAAAGTACTCCCTTTTTGTGAGTTGTGGTCTTAGACTTCAATTCTGAAGGCATCCTAAAAATCAGACTTGATTGACTGAAGTTCAATATTGCATCTTCAACTGATGAGAGGGACTATATATATTTAGTTTGAAAAATTTGAAAGTTTATTCCATTCACTTTGATAGTATCATTTAACTTGCCATTTTGTCTTTGTGTTTTATTTTGAAACCATTTACATGACAAAGCTTTCCATATGGATATTTATTTTCATTTTGAATAAATTAAAATAATTGGTAGTTTAATTTAATTATTGCATTTTTGACATTCTAGCAGTTCTTATTAATGAATGCCAGAGCTAATGGACTAAGAAAATAGTTCATGATCATTCATGCAAATAACAATATAGAAATCATAATAAGAATAACTTTATTTGGAACCTTTTCTTTTTTTAAATCACTATTAAAACTACTTCTGGTAAGTTTGCAGGCTTATGATTTATAGATCATGTTAGTCTACATCTGGGCCATGTCATTCGGCCATTTGTATTAACTGTACTGGGAATGGAGCTAGCTGAATTTTTCAGTCACACAGACATAGCTTTATCTTATTTTATTTTTCAGTACAGTTTACCATTTTTACTTTGAGGAAACATGGATTGATAGACTGACAGTTGATTAACATGGAGTTTCGTGCTTCACTGTTTATTCCTTTCATGATTAACTAGAAGCTCCAAATAGCTGATATTTTATTTAATTTTTAAGTTTGCTGGTTAATAAGTACATGAGATTCTTCTAAGGTCACCAGTTTCCACATAACCTCTCCGGTGAAACATAAGAATTTAAGAAAAAAGGAAATTAGATGTTTATCTTGCATCATGGTTATCTTCTAGGAATCCACACAAAAAAGTAGCCATTGTCCTCTCAGGGTTTTTTTTTTAAAGTGGCTTTTGTTTAGCACTGTGTGGTATGATCCAGAAAATGGACTCATTTGTTCTTATTAATAGCTTTTCCCCACTGCATTTTATTTACTACAATTAATTCATTTAAACTTTACTCTGCTTTGTTAATAGACAAAAATTATCAACTACCTTCATAATAACAAAAATGAAATCTAAGGTTGTATATTGGTGGAAAATGAAAGCTCTTTTTTGTGTTGGTGAGATAGTTAACTGTCATGGCCTTAGTCTTTGATGTTGGGGGTAAAAATGTTTTCTCATCAGAGACAGACTGTCCATCAAATTAAGTGATACTCTACTTGTCTACTTTATGTCTAAATGACTTTTGCAAATAAAGAAGAGTGACTTTTTGTTATTAAATAGATATATTATCTTACATATTTCTTGTGAAAAAATATAAGATGAGTTGGAAATTAATTTATGTTGGAATATAATTTATAATTTATAAAATAGTTTTGGACTTTTCCCCCAATTCAGTCAGAGAAACTTACTGAGCTCATTCAGGCATTGGTATATAATCCAGTAAGTGGTAAATAATAAGGCACAGTTTTTCCTCTTAAGTATTTTGTTTTATAGTGTGGAATGACTATCAAAATAATGGAGTATGTATTTTTAACAAGTCCCTTCTGTCCTATAGGAGGGATGAAAGTGTTATGGGAGTGACTAATTTTCCATGCATTTGGGTCATGCTAATTTACAGTGCTGGTGATGAGAGTGGCAGGAGAAGAGGATGTAATTTTCAACAAATATTCAAGGAATTTTTATTACACACCTATTGCACATGAGCAGTCTTTCATGTCTTGGAGAGCCAGTGTGAACAAAACATCTCTGCTCTCATGGACCTTATATTCTAGTAAGAGGAAATAGATAGTAATCTTTCAAGTTTTTGATGAATAGGTAGTATTTTTAAAAGTAGAGTGGAGGGAAATTATTTCTGGCCGTCCTGCGTTTTCTTCCCTTGGATGGATCAGAGATGCTTTGTGGAGGATCAAGAGCACATGTTGGGAGCTTAGCCTTCATTGGAGGAGGGTCACCTCTCCCAGGTAACAGGAGGGAGAAAGGGAAAATGGAAATCAATGCAGGGGCTTGTAACTTTATGGTGGGACTTTCAAGAGATCTTATCTGAAATCTTTTGTTTTTTCAACAAAATTGAGTGAGGTCCTCAACTGGGGTTGGGGTCAGATGTGTGCTGGGTAGTTGAAGGAGAGAAGAGGAGGCGTGTCACAGTTGTTTGAGATGGGAATGAGCACTTACAAGAAATACAGCAGGATTTCTGGACAGCGTTGAGGTGAGCAATCATGAGTCTAAAATAAAATGAATCTGCTTGGTTTGATTTTTCTCTACTAATAATCTGCTACTACTCAACTCTTTGGCTGCAGATTGATGGCTGGGTTCATCTGGCATTGAGGTTTTGATTGCAAATAAATTTGGTGAATGGATGGATTCTTGACATATTTATATAGATATGATGGAATTCAAATATTTATTTTAAAAACCCTTTAAAATGTGTTCATTTAGCCAAAATTATAACAGATTTCTTAATTCTAATTCTTTTCAAGCATAAAAGACTTTTGCAAATTGACATTAAAATGTATGCTTCACTGTTTTTCAATTGACTTGTCATTCATTAGTCTTCTTTTCTAAATGGAAGAAGTTGCATCAGGTGAAGCTATAATTGCTGAAAGTTGTTTTGGATTTTGAAGAATAATATAATTTTAGTAATATAAAAAATCTGCTTTCTGCCAGTGCTGTCTAAATGTGAAGACCCTCTCCCTAATCCTGTATGCTATTTCATGGTCGCTTTCCACCTTTGTTTAACAGACCTTTTGTAGAGGAATGCAGGGAACAGGGCAGAACCACCCAGTTTTCGTAGAAACTACGTGAGGCTAACATTCCTGGACCTTGCCCTAAGTTGGATGACTAGGAGCAAACGACCCCCTGGGGACAAAACTCCTGATAAGTCACATAGGAATGCTTGTGCAAAGGTCAGACACTCGGCGTGTCCCCGTTCCAAGTCTATTGGCTAAAGTATAAAATGTGTTTCAAATTCATTGGTTGGGGTAATGTGCGGGCTCTGGGGCAACGATTGTAGAAATCCTATATAATCCATACCTAAAGTTACTTGGGGGTTGGCAGCTCGTACTCAGCCTGCGTGTCAGGGGAGGTGCTGTCGACCCCAGCTTGCTGGCTGAATAAAGACTTTGCTTGGATTTTCATCTCCGTGTCCGTGTGGCTTGTTCCTTGGGAAACCCCAGAGTCCTGGACCCTAACATTTTGGGGGCTCGTCTGGGATCCGCGCAGCTTCCCTGAGAACAAAGGACAGCTGGAGGCAAGGTCTAATTGTCCGGTGTAATTCAAGGGTCACCCCCTCGTGTCTGCATAAATCCATTATAAAGCGGGAGTCACCATCCCGTGTATGGTCTCGGGTTAGTGATCCCGAGTGAGAAAGTCCGGGTTGGTAGTCCCGGCCCCCAGGTTAGTGATCCTGGGTGAAGTCCAGGTGACCAATCCTGGGCCTAGGGTCCGAGTGACTTGGCCTTAGGAAATCAAGTCCAATCGGCAGGAACCTGGCGCCGAGGAGGAAGGAATCGAGCTCGTCACCCTGCAGCAGTCCGAGTGGACGCCTTTTGGGAGAATTATGAGAGTTTTTGAGGATCCTGAAAGTGGTGAGTGTGGTGCGCACCAGAGTGAAAGAAGGACCGGTCCGAACGAATGCGATCAGCTGTGGTGTGTGTGCTTGGTGTTATCATTGATTGTTTTATTATGTTTTGGTTTTGGTTTATATTTCTTTCTGCGCTTTTTATTTTAAGTCTCCCTGCTCTAAGGTTCCCCTGTTCTCTCTGTTCCTCCTCTCTGCCACTAAATCATTCCCCACGGGCACGGGTCGGGCAATTAAGGGCCATTAGGGCGCCCGCCGCTAGAAGACTCCTGTGACAGGATAAGGGGGTCACAGCCGCAAATCCCAGATAAATTCGTGTCCCCCGCAGAAGAAAATCTGTGCGACAACAGGCACCCATTCACAAGCATGTACACCAGTCATCTTGTTAGAGTGGCATCTCTACCTTTTGCCCTTGTCTTCCTCGTATTTCTCACTATGGGCCAGACTCAGGCTACTCCTAAAGGTCTGATCCTTTCTCATTTCCCAAAGGTTAGGAAACAAGCCCTGAGTATGGGTCTTAGCATTGAGAAAGGTAGGCTCGATGCTTTTTGCTCGGTCGAGTGACCTTCCTTTGGAGTAGGTTGGCTGACCCAGGGGTCTCTTTCCATGGACCTTATTGGTAAAGTCAAAGCCGTTGTCTCCTGGCCAAACCCTGAGGGCCACCCTGACCAACTACCCTACATCCTTGTTTGGGAAAATTTGGCCAAGAATCCCCCTTCCTGGCTGAGGCCCTTTTTGGTGGGGAAACCTCATACCGACCCACCAAAGGCCTCCGTCCTAATTGCCCAGGAAGATTTAAAGTCCCCTAATCGCAGGGCCAAAAACCCGAGTGCGCTGCCTGTCCTCCCTGACAGTTCTCCTCTCTACCCCTTTCTGCCAATTGAGCGGCCACCCCCATATGCGGAGGAAAGGAGTGAAGATGCTGGGAGGATAGAAAACAAGGCTGGGGAACTCAGCGGGAACCAGGCGGCCGCAGCTTCCCCAGACTCTTCAGCAGAGGGAGGCAGGAGGCCAGAAAGAGCTTCCCCACACTCCCCTGCCCTGGCCCCACGTTGGGAGCCAGGTAGAGCAGGAGGAATGCAGTTAAGGCCTCGGGGGGCCAGGGAACAAGAAGGGGAGGCTCCCTCCTCCACCTCAGAAGGAGCAGTGCCGGTTCTGCCTGTGTGTGCCATCGGTACAGGCATCGCTCAACAATATCAATACTGGCCCTTTTCATCTAGTGACCTCTACAATTGGAGGACTCAGAACCCTCCCTTCTCGGAGGACCCCAAGTGTCTTATAGGTCTGGTGGAGTCCATTATGTTTACCCATCATCCCACATGGGACAACTGCCAGCAGTTACTCCGCGCTCCTTTCACGACGGAAGAGTGAGAGCGTATCCTCAATGAGGCCAGGAGAAATGTCCTCGGAGAGAATGGAAGGCCCACTGTCCTCCAGCCCATCATCGATGAGGCGTTCCCACTTACGCGCCCGGATTGGGACTTCAGGACTGCAGAAGGTAGGGAGCGTCTCCGGGTCTACTGCCAGACTCTGATGACCGGTCTCTGGGTGGCCGCCAGACGGCCCACTAACCTGGCTAAGGTAAAAACTATTGTTCAGGGGGAAATGGAAAGCCCAGCCGCGTATCTGGAAAGGCTGTTTGACGCTTACAGGCAGTACACCCCCATAAGCCCAGAAGCAGAGGAACACAGATCAGCGGTAGTCCTCTCATTTATCAACCAGGCAGCACCCGATATCCGGAGAAAACTCCACAAGCGGGAGGACCTGGGGGAGATCTCTATTAGGGAACTGCTGCAGCAAGTGGAGAAGGTCTTCAATGCTAGGGAAACTCCGGAAGACAGAGAGGAAAGGCTGAGGAAAGAGAAATGGGTAATGCAGGAGAAAAATAGGAAAGAAGATAGAGAATTTCAGAGGAGGGAGAACAAGAAGCAGAGAGAGGAGATGGCCAGGATATTCCTGGCTGGGGTGAAGGCGAGCCCTAAACCACCTTGAAGAACGGCACCCTGCCAGTCCTGACTGGGACGAGATCAATGCGCCCTGTGTAAGAGATATGGACATTGGAAGAGGGAGTGCCCCCAAAAAGAGAGAACAAGGAGGAGGGAACCCCATTAAGACCCTGCACCTAGGAGAAGAGAATTGACAGGGATGGGGCTCGGCACCCCTCCCCGAGCCCTGGGTAACCCTGTGCATAGAGGGGACTCCCATTGGGTTCATGGTAGATACTGGGGAACAATATTCAGTTCTCAATCAGGCCTATGGTCCCCTGAACCCAGGACGCACAAGTATAGTCCAGGGAGCGACAGGGTCCAAGAGATGTGCCTGGACCACTAACAGAAAAGTGGATCTAGGAAGGCATCAAGTCTCTCACTCATTTCTGGTCGTACCTGAGAGCCCCGCACCGTTATTAGGCAGAGACTTACTAACCAAGGTTGGGGCGCACATGTGTTTTGAATCTGAAGGGATAAAGATTATGGACAAAGAAGGGCAGCCCCTACCACCGGTGCATGTGTTGACTCTGTCCCTGGCCGATGAACATCGTCTGTTTCAGGTAGATCAAGAAAAGGGGGGCCAGGGAGAAATGGACTCTTGGTTGCAGGGGTTCCCTTCTGCATGGGCTGAAACCGGAGGAATTGGTCTCACCAAACATCTACCCCCGGTCGTTGTTCAACTCAAGGCCACGGCCCTACCCATCCGGGTCTGGCAGTATCCAATGCTGGAAGAGGCTAGGAAAGGGATAGCACCCCATATCCACAGACTGTTGGAGACAGGAATCCTTAAAACCTGCCGATCTGCATGGAATACGCCCCTGCTTCTGGTAAGGAAGCCTGGCAGTGGAGATTACAGACCGGTGCAGGACTTGCGAAAAGTTAATGAGAGGGTAGAAGACATCCATCCTACAGTGCCCAACCCTTACACCCTACTCAGCCACCTGCCACCCGCACATGTGTGGTATACTACTCTGGACCTGAAAGACGCCTTCTTCAGTATCCCACTCTCTGAAGCTAGTCAGCCTTTGTTTGCCTTTGAGTGGCAGGAGCCAGGGGGAGGAAGAAAAAGGCAGCTTACCTGGACCAGACTGCCACAGGGCTTCAAGAACTCTCCCACCTTATTCAATGAAGCCCTAAGCCAGGACGGAGCCCTTTTGCAGGAGCCACCCCCGCGTGACACTGCTGCAGTATGTGGATGACCTGTTGCTGGCCACAGAAACCCGTGAGGAGTGCGAAGAAGCCACGGGGAACTTGCTGGCTGAACTAGTTGAACTGGGATATCGAGCCAGCACCAAGAAAGCCCACATCTGTCAGAGATCAGTGGTCTACCTGGGGTACAAAATCTCTAATGGGGCCAGGTGGCTAACGCAGGCCATGATGCAAACTATCCTGACTATCCCTGTCCCTTCCTCACCCCGGGGAGTGAGGGAATTTCTTGGCTCAGCCGGGTTCTGCAGGCTCTGGATTCCAGGGTATGCTGAAATAGCCCGACCGCTATATGAGGCAACCAGAGAAGGGCCAGGCTGGAAATGGGATGAGGAACAACAGGAGGCCTTTGATAGACTGAAAGAAGCCCTCCTCCGAGCCCCCGCCCTATCTCTGCCAGACCCAGAAAAACCCTTCATCATGTTTGTTGATGAAAGAAAAGGAGTGGCTAAAGGAGTCCTGGCTCAGCAGCTGGGCCCATGGAAGAGACCTGTGGCCTATTTGTCCAAGCGGCTAGACCCAGTGGCCTCTGGGTGGCCACCTTGTCTGCGTATCCTAGCAGCCATCGCTCTACTGGTAAAAGAGGCAGATAAGCTGACTTTTGGCCAGAACCTGAAGGTAACAGCCCCACATACTGTAGAGGGGATCCTCAGGCATCCTCCAGGAAAATGGATGATGAATGCAAGACTCACCCACTACCAAGGGCTCCTACTAGATTCTCCACGAATTGCCTTCTCTGACCCGGTGACCCTAAATCCTGCCACCCTTCTGCCGGACCCAGATCTGTCGACCCCCATCCACGACTGTAGAGATATCCTTTCTGAAATTATCCAGGTGCAAGCAGACCTGAAAGACACACTGTTACCGAACTGTGAGCTAAACTGGTATACAGATGGGAGCAGCTTTGTGCAAGAGGGGCTCAGGAGAGCAGGGGTAGCAGTAGTAACCCACGAAGGGGAAGTTGTCTGGAGCACAGCTCTGCCCCCTGGCACCTCAGCACAGAAGGCGGAACTTATTGCTCTCGCTGAGGCCCTGGAAAGAGCAGAAGGCAAGCAGGCCAACATCTACACAGATAGCAGGTATGCCTTTGGCACTGTCCATGTGCACGGTGCCATCTACCGAGAAAGAGGATTCCGTTCCACGGAAGGGAAGGGACTGAGGAATCTGCAAGAAGTCCAAAGACTACTAGCCGCTATCGAAAAACCCAAAGCGGTAGCAGTTATACATGTACTGGGCCACCAATCAAGGAAGACACCTGAGGCCATCGGCAACAACCATGCTGATGCGGAAGCTAAGAGGGCAGCCCTCTCGGACTCCCTTGTACTTGCAGCCCTCGAAATACCCATACCTGAACTGCCCGCCCTGCCACCCAAACCTGAGTATTCCCCCCAGGATCTTGAGTGGATTAGGAAACAAGTATCGGGAGAAGTGTCTGGGGAAGTAAATTGGAGTAGAGACCAAGAGGGTAGGTTGATCCTGCCAGAAGCATTAAGACAGTACATGCTTGCCAATCTGCATAAGTCTACCCATCTAGGCTGGAAAAAGCTGCTCAGCCTTTTTCAGTCTGTGCAGTTGGTGTTTCCCCACCAGAATGAGGCAGCTCGTCAGATCACAAAAGAATGCGGTAGCTGTGCAATGCTAAGACCAGCCCCAAGAGGGCTGCACCCAGCAGGTACCCGGGAAAGGGGGAGGGCTCCAGGGACAAATTGGGAAATAGACTTCACCGAAGTAAAACCAGGGAAGTATGGATATAAGTATTTGCTGGTGATGGTAGATACCTTCTCTGGGTGGGTGGAGGCTTTTCCAACCAAGCATGAAACTAGCCAGGTAGTAGCAAAAAGATTAATTGAGGAAATCATCCCCAGATATGGGGTCCCTGAAGCCATAGGTTCCGATAATGGCCCGGCTTTCATTAGCAAAATCCTGCAAGGACTAGCCCTAGCTTTGGGAGTAGATTGGAAGTTACACTGTGCTTATAACCCACAAAGCTCTGGGCAGGTAGAAAGAATGAATCAGACCCTAAAGGAGACCCTTACTAAATTGGTTTTGGAAACTGGCGGGGACTGGGTGACCCTCCTTCCCTTAGCCATCTTCCGCACTCAGAACTCCCCCTATGTACATGGTTTAACTCCATTTGAGATAATGTATGGGGCTCCTCCACCCATAATTCGGCGAGCGCAGCTTCCCGGTGCAGAGGACCTGGCCCCTGACTATCTGAATCTGCTGCAAGCTCTTGCTAAAGTGCAGCAGGAAATCTGGCCCCTGATTAAAGCATATTACAAGGGTGGGAAAATTCCAAGCCCGGAACATGGCACAGTCCCAGGGGATATGGTGTGGGTCAAGAGACACCAAGTAAGGACTCTTGAGTCCAGGTGGAAGGGACCTTATGTTGTATTATTTACCACCCCCACTGCTCTCAAGGTTGATGGTATCGCTCCATGGGTGCATCACACCCACGTTCGGAAAATCCTGCCTCATAAGAGCCCGGGTGATCACGAGGAAGAGTGGAAAGTGCAGCAGCATCCTGTGAATCCCCTGAAACTACACCTAAGCCGAAGATGAAGGGGATCCTACTGATAAGCGCCTTCATATGGACTTTCAAGGAAGCTACATCTGTGAAGCTGATTCCAGGGCCCGCAGGAAAACCGGGTTCGGGTCCCTCCGGGTTAGATAACCCCTTATGGGAAATGGTGCAGGCATTCGCAGAGACTCTGAACCTCACCACTCCCTCCTTCACCGATCCCTGTTGGCTATACTATCCAAGTTCACCCCTCTTCTATGAGGCAATCAGGATAAATGGCTCCTACACCATTAATGACTCCTATCCCACTTATTGGGACAGGGGGCCGAGGGGACTTATAATCGCTCAGGTCTCAGTCGCAGGAACGTGTGTAAGCACTGTCCCGACAGCCTGGAGCCAGTTATGCTCGTCCTACATGTACAATACATGGAGGCAGGACAAGTGGATTATACCCTCCTCGGGTTGGTGGCTCTGTTCAAAGACTGGCCTTACCCCGGCCATATCCACCTCTGTGTTCAATGCTAACAGCGAGTTCTGTGTACTTGTGGCCATTCTACCACGCCTAGTATATCGTCCTCATGAGTCCCTCCTTTCTTATTGGGAAGAACGGCCAAACCGCCGCCAGGAAAAAAGGGAAGTTGTTACTGCCCTGACTATTGGGGCCCTTTTTGCCCTAGGGATGGCAGGGGCTGGCACAGGGGTCGCAGCCCTTGTAACTCGAGAACAGGGGCTCACAGCTCTGAGGCGGGCTGTCGACAGGGACCTAGAACAACTTCGACAGACAATATCAGACTTAGAACAATCCCTTACCTCCTTAGCAGAGGTGGTCCTACAAAACAGAAGGGGCCTGAACCTCTTGTTCCTAAGAGAAGGTGGACTGTGCGCAGCCTTAAAAGAAGAGTGTTGTTTCTATGTAGACAAAACAGGTGCAGTCAGAGATTCCCTGGCCAAGCTAAAGAAAGATCTAGAGAAGAGGTGTAAAGAATATGACAGTAGCGAAAGCTGGTTTGAATCTTGGTTCAAATACAAACCTTGGTTCACTACCCTTCTCTCAGCTGTTACAGGGCCACTGATCATCCTGCTGTTATTGCTTATGATTGGGCCGTGCATAGTAAATAGGCTGCTTAGATTTGTGCGGGAAAGGGTTAACGCCGTCCAACTTCTGGTCCTTCGACAGAGATATCAGGCCCTAGATGCCGCTGTGGAAGATCCCTCAGTCTAATCAAGAAAAGGGGGGAATGTAGAGGAATGCAGGGAACAGGGCAGAACCACCCAGTTTTCGTAGAAACTACGTGAGGCTAACATTCCTGGACCTTGCCCTAAGTTGGATGACTAGGAGCAAACGACCCCCTGGGGACAAAACTCCTGATAAGTCACATAGGAATGCTTGTGCAAAGGTCAGACACTCGGCGTGTCCCCGTTCCAAGTCTACTGGCTAAAGTATAAAATGTGTTTCAAATTCATTGGTTGGGGTAATGTGCGGGCTCTGGGGCAACGATTGTAGAAATCCTATATAATCCATACCTAAAGTTACTTGGGGGTCGGCATCTCGGACTCGGCCTGCGTGTCAGGGGAGGTGCTGCCGACCCCAGCTTGCTGGCTGAATAAAGACTTTGCTTGGATTTTCATCCCCGTGTCCGTGTGGCTTGTTCCTTGGGAAACCCCGGAGTCCTGGACCCTAACACTTTCATGTTTTCAATTCAAAAAGCTTTTAGTTACCATTAGGAATGGATCCAAAATAAGTGGCAGAAATTAATAGACAATACCGTTGAACAGTGCTTTGTTACACTCCATTGCGCAATATCTATCTCCATAAAATTCTTTTCTTGCTAGTGAAGTAGAATTTAAATAGAGCACAGGATCACTGAATAATGCCTGAAAAAACATTCTTAAAACCTAGTTATCCCTTCAAGACTTTTGTCTGTTTCCTTTTTTATCTCCCCTTGGACAGTGTTTTATTGTGGAAATTAAATCTGTAACTGCTTTTGTTTCATACCTTACTTTTCTCAATACATTGCACATTTTTACTTCTGCTCAAATTACCTTCAGTGAAAATGGTTTAGTCCATTGTCATTCCTAACTTTAAATTATAAGGATGTATTATGAATGTGCCAAGTATAGTTCCTGTTGTTTTGATCTGAATATAACTGCTACTACCATAGAGACCTGCATGTGAATTTTCGTTTCCTTCCCTTTACTCTGTATCAGAGTTTGATTTGGGCTGAGTATTGAGTTGGATATATTTATCCTAGATATGAACACAGGAGATGGACAGAGAGATATAGAGATCATTTGTATCTATTTAGTACAAATTAAAAGTTAATTATCTTTGTTTATATTTACATATAGTATATTCCCTGTGGAGTAAATTTCTTCTGTTGTGTTGTGATATCAATTATTTGTGGTGTATTTAGAAATTCAGCGTGTTAGTGGATCTATAGGTTTTTTTGAAAAACTATGTGTAAGTGTAAGTGGGCATAATAATGTGATATATTTCATTCATTTTCAAGTGGGAAAAAATTGGATTAAATTTAGTTACTATTATACTGCATTTAGGGGATTGAAAATCACAGTGTACACCTGTAAGGGATATTAATTTTACATATCATGAATCTTTCAAGTTTTGGGCAGATTTAACTTTATCAAAACAAAGTTTTAGCAAGAGAGTGTGCTTGAGTTTAGCAAGGATGTTTTCTGAGGTTGTGTTTTAAATGTATCATTTTGTATTTTTGGTGGGTAATTTTTTTGCCAGTGAGAAAATATACTGAGTACATGAGATGCTAATCCTTTGGCTGTTTTTGATTTATGGTCTCTTACTTATGCCATTAACCAGATTTGTTTATGTTTGCAATTAGCAGTGAATTATTTTGCTTTTCTAAGTGCTATGTAATAGTACCTGAATTTCATCATCAATTAATGAACTTTAAAGAAAGACAGTTAATACAAAGCATTAATTGTATTATATTTTTTCTATGACATAATGGATTTTTCTTAACCTTACAGCCTAATGCTGGCTATTAAGATAATCATCCCAGTGTAACTGAGGATGCCAACTGAATTTCTCAGTGCTGTTCAGTGTGGAAGACTGGAAAACACCTTACTGCCTATTAATGTATCCATATCATTATTCTTCTTTGAGTAACATAATGCTAATTAGTCAAGAAAAGAGTTGTAGAGCGTGTGACTACATATCCTTAATTTCCAGAACATCTGTTATTTCAAAACATCTTACCTGCTAAGTCTTTCCTTCTCCTTGTTGGGTAGATACTGGGGCCCTCATGATAATTCATTTTCTAAAGAACCCGTTAGGTCCTGGGTTTTCGAATTTTCTAGATTTTGTGTTTATAGCTGATATTTTATAGGCTTGATTAGATTTATTCTAGGCATTGCACATGTAAACTCCTGCTACCCAGTATAACTCTATGAAAATACTAAAATAATGCAACTTGCCTACAGTTTTTGCTTGAGTACATTTGAATAATGACCTTCAACCCCTCCTGCAGCACTTTCCCCCATTCCCACTCCAGCCAGCCCAACAGGTAAGCGGTTGAACATTAAATAAAAAGTCTTTTAATGTTATATTTAATTGTATTTCTGAAAACTGGACACCACCCTTCTTCCAGTTAGTCCTGTGACTCATTCATTTGGGTTACAGTATCCCTCAGGGGGCAATATAATAATTTTTCAAAGATGTCCTGGCCTGTCCAAGAATATAAACTTTAAAATGCTTATGCTATAGAAGGTGTTACTAGAATGCAGGACAGCAGGTTCCCGAATGGCTGATTAAATAATATTTTTGTATCCTGAAGTAACGTAAAAACCAGGCAATCTTACTGGAAACAAAAAAAGTGATTTCCATCTGGACAGAACTCAACTAGATATGACCTAAAAATTAATATTTGCGGTTAGAAAACTCTATCTCTTACAGAGTCAAATTTTCTCTGGTGTGTGATTTGAGTAATAAGTAATAAGTAATAAGTTAATTAGTTCTGGCATCTGTAACCAAACCCAGAGTGCTTCGAGTCTAGATTGTCACTTATTCAACAATTTGGGAAAAATGTTTTCACCATCATTGCCCAGAAAAAAAATGTGACCATCTTGGAGCTTTAGGTGAGTGAACAAAATCCTTTTGGAATTATAGTCTAACCTTCATATCATTCAGATTTTTCTCAGAGTAATCATGTAATTCATTCTTAGTGTGAAAAATATCCAAGTAGTAATATTATACAAAAGAATCTGGATTGATTTAAATGGGAAACTTTTTACATTAGCTAAAGTAGGCTCAGAAGAGTCAACATTTGTAGCAGAAGCTAGTATCCCAATTACTTACGCAGACCTTTGATATAAAGCAAGCTATCTCATCCCTTAGGTATAACCTAACTGGAAGTTTGCCTTTATTTTATGTATGGAAAGAGAGTTTTGTTAAGAAAATAAATGGGGGAAAAATTTCAAGGGGAAAAATACTGGCTCTTAGTATTTTGAAGTACCTAGTTTGAATACTAACAATCTAGTATGTTGTTCACTAGGCAAGCCAATAGGTCCTCCAAATGCTTCCTTTTCTTAATTATTCCTTTTGGATTAAGGTATCTGCTTCATATAGGAAAATTCACTAAGATTTAGGATGCACATGTTAAAATTTTATATAAGATTAATTCAGTTTCCTTATTCCAAATAAATAAAATTTTACTCTAAGTGAATAGTCTTTTGTTTTAAGCCAGTAGTTTTTTATTCATGTACTGTATCTTCTAAAGATTTTTATCAGCCATTTTTCATTTAGACTAGATAGTATACTAATTTCACTAAAATATACCAAATATTACTTTCTGCTAGAGGAAATCTACTTGTAAGATTTATAATCAAGGGAATCAACCCCCTGGCTAATACTCAATCAAAACAATTAAAACATAATAAAGGCCCAATAGTCTCTTCTGTCTCTCCTTTTTTTTTCCCTGATGAATTTAGTTTTTCCAATGAATTCAGCTAACATTTCTTGAAAGTTATTAAAAGGGTTCTACGAGCTAATTTGCATTTGTATGGGGTGAAGAAAGTATAAATGTTGCTGACATTTGTGAGGCACGTCCCTCTCTACCCGGGAGTGGTCTGTTCTTCCTCTCTTGCTTGCTGAGTGTTAGGAAGGGTAAAATGGTAACTTAATAACTAATGTTAATAGATTCCCCATTTTTTAAAAGGATGGAGTAAAAGCAGAAATATTGAAATAGTGGAAATGTTTCCATGTATTTTATTTTAAGTCAAAGAATATAGTCAATATTTTTGTTAACTAATATATCTTTTGCTAAATTGCTAATTAAGTTAATTTATGTACCAACATTTTTGTTGACCATCACTGGTTCTACTAAATATAGTGTTCTTGGATGAATGGCTAAAACCCTAATCAGACATTTTCCAGGTTTTTTTTGGGGTAGTGTCTTCCCTGTGAATTTGTATAGTCATCTCTATAATTTCTGTTTTACCCACAATTCATAATTTTTCTCCCTTATACTCTTGGACTGAAACAGTTTAGGCAATATCAGCAGGCTAGGATTTTTTATTAATATTAAAATATTAATCTTCCTGTCAGAAAAGTAGAGACTTTGGTTGTCTTCATTTTTATGTCCCCAAGGATTAACATAACCCCACTGAGGGTGCACCCACAGTGTTTGTTAATGAGTAAAGGAAAGAATTAATGGAATTTGGAACTGTATTATTTTATTTTCAAGGAGGAGGAATGATGGAATGAAAGTTTATTTGCTATTTTTGTGAACATCTTTTTGGCCTCCCAAAATGCAGAAAGTTCACTACTGAGTTAAAGGTATGCCAGTTTTTCTCCAAGAACAGAAAAAATGGAATAGAGAAGATTTTTTTCCTTAAGGTTAATACAATAGAAATAAATGTGTCATTTTTGTTTGCCAATACTTTTTTCTGTCGTAGAATCAGTTGAACATGGTGACAATGTGGATCAATGATGATATGTGTAAAGCTGCTTTTGTAAGTTGTACAATCTTGTCTCTTTTTTGTTTAAACTCTTTAAGTTGAAGACATGAGATCCTTGGTATGAAATTGATCTACATGCGAAGACTTCTTGGTCTCTTTTGTTGATCCTGGTTCAGGTTATTGCTCCCCCTTCTCTCCATTTAAGGTGAAGTTTTTTCATGTGATAAACATTCTGTGAACTTCTGAACTGAATCTGGATTTGAAAATCCAAATTTCTTACTTTGTGATGATTTGTCACCTAAGTTCTCTTTTGTTACTTTTCATCATAGGAGGGCCTATGATTATAGTTTTGTTCTTCCAGTTGTTTCTATTAAAATATTATTTCTTTTACTTAATCTTGGTACAAAAATTCCTTAAATATATAATGAAGGTTACCAGAGGTTGGTAGAATTATATCCATACATGAAATTCATCTTTTCAAAGGATACTGATTTATCTGATATTTGCTGTTTGTATTTGAAAGCTTTGCCATTAGTTCTACTTTTTCCTTGTGGGTGAAGAGTCAAGAAAACACATTTTGTATTAAGCTCATTCAGTTTCCCGCTGATACAGTTTCAGCAGTCACGGAAACTGCTTCTGGATTTTTCCTTTAGCAGATGCCTCTTGTGCCCTTTATCATTCTAGATTGTAGAGAACCCAGTCTTGGATTTAGCAACCGTGTCGGTTATTGAAAGTCTTACCCAGGTGCTAGTGTTTGTTCTGTGACCCTCCAATGAGAAGACCGGGTAACTGAGGAATTACTTTAACAGCTACAGAGCTTGTGGAAAAAGAGAGCGGAGTCACTGGTGAACAGGGGCAGCATAACTGAACCTAATTGTTACTATTTAAAACTTGGCCATCTGGCTGAGAGTACCAAGGTCTGGGATGTGGGAGCTGTGAGGCACGTTTTCAGGCAGTTGTGGCACTCAGCCAGTATGCTGAGTCTCGGTGCTGATGGCTTTTTACAGAAAGTGCCAGATACTTTTGCTCCTGCATCTGTGTGAGGTCCGTGGGAGCGGGGCCAAGCGCAAAGCCGAAACCTCGGAAAGCAGATTTGGCTCTGGTGACTTCTCTTAGAGACTGTTGCATAAAAAAGAAAAGTGCAATGCTTTTGTCTAGACTTTTTTTTAAAAAGTCCTTGAAAGTTGACTTTTAAGTGTAAAAGTTACAAAAAGCCAAGATTTTGAAAAATAAATAAAACATATACAATCTAAAGTTTATAGGATTCTGGAAAGTACATGGGTGCTAGTATCTCTGCTCTTAAAGGAATTCTCTTTGAAAAAGAGTGGGGGAGAAAGCCAATGTTTAAAGAGTTATAAATAGGATAAACTCTGCCTGAGAAGTTGCTCTGGGAAAGAGAGTTTGAGGAACGTGGGGGCAAGCTAGTATCATGCTGCCTGTCAGATCAGAATGTGAGACACATAGGCTGATCTTCTGGCGTAGTTAGGGTACTGCTCCTCTTTGCATGATGTTTTGGTGTGAAGAATCTGCCCTGACCCAGAGTACCCGTGGGGTCCAGAGGTGCAGTTACCCTCTATTTTCCCAGGAACTGCTGAGTCTCTCTGAGACCCACTTGAGCCCGTGGCAGAGTGTGTGGAAGGGGTCTTATGGTAGAGTCATGGTGATGCTTTCCACATCACATGCTACTTTTGTTTTTTCTCAGCATTACTGATGAGTCTCTGGCTTGTTGGTGAACATATCTGGGATCCAGGAGGCCTGGGTTCAGTTTTGCTTTGTCACCAACACAAGTGAGCCCTCAACCTGCCTGCTTTTTTTTTCTCTATAAAAGAGGGCATGAGATGGAGGAACACAACATGTCCTGAGTGTTAAGTAATTAAAAAAATAAATGATTATCTCTTTCCCAGAAAAATGTGATTCTCTCCTTGTAGGTCAGAACACTTTTAAAAATGTTCTTTAACTTAGTGAATTTCAGTTGTATTTTGCATATAAATCCACAAGATTGTGACAGTGAGAACGTCTTAGAAAATATTTTCTAGGTTAACAGAATGCTTTCCACATACCTCTTTTGATTCTTACAAAAACTGTGTGAGGTAGGTTATTTTGCTTACTTTATAGATGAAGAAATTGATGCTCACACTGATTAAGCAATTTGCCCAAGTTTCCAGCTAGTAAATGGCAGAGTCAGAATTTGAACCCAGGTCCTCTGCTTCTATGCCTCATCTTCAGACAGTAGTTACACAGGAAGGTTGTTGCCAGTCCTTGAGAAGTGTCCAGTTGCACGAAAGAGGACAAGCTTTAGAACAAGGCTGTCGGGGTTTGGCTTTTGGTTTCATGGGAGGTGTAAGTATAAGGAATTTATTCCTAATTCTGTGATGAACAAACTTAAGTAACATTATAACAATAATTTAATTAAAAAATCATTTATAACTAGCTTGTGCGGTATATACTTAAGGCTGAGAAGCATTGTGGTATAGCACTTACGCTGTTGAAGACCTTTCCTTCCTCACATTATTATCCATCTGTCAAACAAGGTCTTCGCTGGCTTCGCACTCCATGCACTCTCGCTCCAGTCTAGTCTCCTTGGTGCTAACAAAGGCTGCTTTTTAGGATTCATGTCCCCCTTTGTCTGTGTATGGATGGTCTCACCTGTCATTCAGAGCCCTTTGAAACAAGTACAACTTCCCTTTCAGTCTCATCTAATCTATAATTCTCACTCCAGTCATGTAATCTATACTGAGTTCCCCCAGATGCCCTCCCATTAATTAACCTGGTGCCTTTGGTGGCCCCTCTGTCTGTTCCACTGTCCTATTTCTGTTTGTCCAGTGCTCCCCAGCCTTTACAGCTAGGTCAAGATTCCTCTTCTCTGTCAATAAGAAGACTCCAGGCAGAAGCGATAGCTCTCTCTCCTAATTTTTTTTCTTGTGGTAAAATATACGTAATGTAAATTTTTCCATTTTAACCATTTTTTCAGCTTTATTGAGATATAATTGACAAACCAAATTGTAAGACAATGTGAGGTGACGGGTGTATTAATTAACTAGATGGTGGGAATCCTTTCACAATGTATATCAAATCACCATGAGGTACATTTTAAATATCTTACATCTTAGTTGTTTTAAGTATATGGTTCAGTGGTATTAAGTACATTCATATTGTTATGCAACAATCACCACCGTTCATCTCCAGAACTTTTTCATCTTGCCAAACTGAAACTGAGTACCCATTAAACACTAACAGCACAATTCCCCCTTCTCCCAGATCCCGGCAACTACCATTCATCTTTCTGTCTCTGTGACTCTCTGGGTAGCTTATATAAGTGGAAACACACAATGTTTGCTCTTTTCTGTCTGGCTTATTTCATTTAGCATAATGTGCTCAAGGTTCATCTATGTTGTAGAATGTGTCAGAATTTCCTTCCTTTTAAGGCTGAATAATATCCTATTTTATGTATATATACCACATTTTGTTTATCCACTCATCCTTTGATAGACTCTTGAGTTGCTTCTACCTTTGGCTGTTGCAAACAATACTGCTGTTAACATGGGTGTATAAATCTCTGAATCTCTGCTTTCAGTTCTTTAGGGTATAGATCCAAAGTGGAGTTGCTAGATTCTCTGGTAATTCTATGTTTAATGTTTGGAGAAATTGCTGGTTCTGTAGTGGCTGCACCATTTTACATTCCCACCAGGAATACAGAGGGTTCCAATTTCTCCACATCCTCCTGAACACTTGTCATTTTCTGTTGTGTTTAAATATTTTTATCATAGCCATCCTAAGAGGTGTGAAGTGGTATCTCATTGTGGTCTTGATTTGTATTTCCCTAGTGATTAGTGATGTTGAGCATCTTTTCATGTGCTTATTTGGTCATTTGTGTATCTTCTCTGGAGAAATGTCTATTCAAGATTTTCCCCCATTTTTTAATTGTTTGTTTTGTTGTTGTTGAGTTTTCTCCTGGTACTTTTAAGCACTTAGCTTGTGTTTGTTTTGTAATACTCTCCAAGAGTCTGGCTCACATTGGCTTTGTTTACATGTGTCTTTGTGTCCCTTCTAGGCTGGATGAGCCCCTAAAAGACAGTCATGGTTATTTGTCAATTTCTCCAATAGTACCTAGAACAGGTATTGCTTTGCACACAGTAAACCCTGAATAAAAGTTTGGTTAAATGGGTAGCAGAAGACAGTATAGCTATTCATTTAACAAATACTTGAGTACCAGCAAGGGTCCAGACACCTCTGGGCATAGCATCTGAGCATGGGGTGCATGTCTGGAGTAAGTGGAGGGCAGCAGGGAAGGTTCGGGGAGGACAGTGAAGCAGTTGTTTGGACAATGTGGCATGAAGTCTCCCCATGAGATCATGTCCATTAAATAACTCTCATGCATAAAGTGGAATCATAATTTATGTTTCAAATACACATAGCTGATTTCTTATTCTTCTTCCTTTCTGCCATTATTTCCCTCCAGCTCTCTTCCCTTTTGGGGAATAGGTGCTTGGGGCATTAAGTGGAAGGTTCAGAAGTTCCGTGGAGACATTGGGAACAACCAGAGAGGTGTAAGTTTTCACCTCACTCCCTTTAGGAGGAAGCTTAGGTTTCTGAGGCCTGTGGGTATTCATTTGTCTAGCTTTGTTTAAAATTGCAATATTGGTATCAACTCAAGATGTGAAAAGTGACAGTTCAAGAAAAGTGTTACCAAGCTACTACTCAGGGGTATGCCAGACCATGCACAGTAACTCATGACCTGATACCTGGTTGCTTGATGTCTGGTGAGTCTTCCAGACTTAATTGTGACATGTGAGTTCTGACCTCCTGTGTAAGGGTGTGCTGTTAGCTCCAGGAGGGCCACCAGTGTCCCGAGTACTGCAGTTTAACCCTGGCTTTCCAAGTCAGATGTATCCACCTTAATGAACTAAATTCTTGAAGTTTTAGTAGAGAAGTTATAAATTGTGCTCTTGAAATATCCTTGGGCTTATTTCCATGGCAACTACCTTTTAAATTTTAGGAATGATAGGCATTTATTAATGTTCTCAAATGCTATCAAATTACTTTGATTGAACCAAGTGAAATTTCATTGTTCTCTAATATTAGCATTTTGCTGCATATTTAGAGTTTGGACTTCATATAAATTAAAAATTGTTTAAAAGTTAATAGTTGTCTTAACATATCTTTTAATATTTTTTAATCTTATTACTTTTCTATGTGATCTGTTTAGAGTGTATATTTTTCTAATGCATGAGTCCCCTTGAAAATGGTATTGGATTCATTTTTCTGGTATGGACAGCATTTGTGTTAGAAGGAATATTTAAGAACTAAGGAGAAGAGGTACTTGTGCATATTTTTTGGTTATTATCAATTACCTGCAGACTATCTGTGAAAAATTATAAAATTTGGACCTATTTCCTAGTCATGTCTTTCTTGGTTTTCCATCCCATCACTATTTGGTCTGTATTTTTAGGTGTTTTAAATAACTTAATTTTAAGCAAATTATAGTGAGGAAATAATTAAACAATTCCTCATTTGAAGATGAATGCTAATATTTTCTGCATTTTCAAGTATTTTAGGGCTTGTTTTGTGGCTGGATATTGGACATGCACATGCACACACACACACACACACACAAATACTTGAAAATGAAGAAAAATTCGATGCACAAAAATGATAAGACTACAAGTGATCAGTTGTCATTTGTAATTGTTGAAGGTTGAATCACTTGAATCTTTAGATTTCAAGCATTCAATTTTCAGTCTTTGTTAAGTTAGGGTCCCTACAGGACATAAATGGATATTTATTGCCATCTCAAATGAGATAACTGGGAAGAGTTTAATAAAGGCACTATTTACAAAAATGTGTGCAGAGTAAAGTGAAACCAACTAAGGATGGTAGAACACCCTGGGATAACAACCATGGTAGGCTGTTACCTTTTTGTTTCCACCCTTGCCAGAAAGGACAAGGGGAGGAAGATGTTAGGGGCTTCCCGACAAAGCTGTGGCCTTTGTTGAAGGATGCTGCCAACTCATGGTGACCTTGCAGGGAGGAGATACGAAATCAACACCTCAACCTCACTCTCTTCCTTCCCTTTAATCTGCTGATGACTACCTATTGGGTGACTCCAACAGAAAGATGGAGGGCAAGGAAGCCCATACACATCAGCCTCCCAGGGCGCATAGCAGATAATGAAGGGTACAGAGTAGATCTTTAAGGGCAAATGGAAAATATCCATCCCAAATCCATTCTGCCCCCCTTGCCTCTTTTTTGCTGATATTGTGTATTAGGTCTCTACAGAAGAGATCTAGCTGTCCAGCTGTCTGGGCAATGTGAACTATTTAATAGTAGATGTTCTGGATGCTGCTTCCTCAGAAATCCTGAGCAGCCAGATAAGAAGTGACACTGAGCCTTGTTGGTTCACAGTCTATTTGTCCTGCAAGAGAAATATTAGGGGCTGCCTCTAAACACCGCTGAGCACAACTTGCCCTGCGCTCCCTGATTTCATACTTGGGAGTCTTCCACAGGACTGCTTAAGCCTTCTGGAAAATTGAACACCTCCAATGTGTCAGGCATGGACTAGGTTCTGAATTCATAAAGACAAATAAGACATAATTCCTTCCTCAAGGAGCTTACCATCTAATAATGATGCCAGACCTTTTAAAATTACATGCTATAGATCAGAGGAGAGCTCGTGAGCTCAGGGCCATTTGGCTGTAGGAGATGAGCAATACCTGACTCAAAGGAACTTGTTTCTTCAAGTTCTTCTGGCAGCGATTCTGACAGTGAAGGGGACAGAAAGATAAGGGAGGAAAAACAAGGTTACTCCAGAAAAATCTGCAAAGAAGCAAAAGACGAAACTCCAAGAGCCCTGTTATCCTTTAATCAGAGCAGCAGCAGAGATGATAATATATTTCAGATTGGGAAAATGAGTGTCTTGTCAATGGGTTTCAGCCCCAGGCAAGTTTACTATGGATTCAATGTGACCGAAGAAATTGACAGCAAAACGTTCTTTGGGTGAAAGGGTTTATTACCCGGCTTGTTCTCCCGGTGGTAGGTCAAGCACTAGTGTCTCTGCCTCCCCCCAGAGCACTGGGCCAAGTTCTCTATATAGTGCAATAATAGCTTACTGCCTACAGGTGTGGAAGCGGTAGCCTAGCAACAGGCCAGTTACATCATCAGGTGGTTTAAGTTCCGTGAGGATCCTGGCCACAGGAACCCCAACTTCCCCACACTCCACCCCTCCAGGATTCTCGCCATACAATCTACATACTTCCAATCTTCCGCAATGGCCCCTGTGGGAGAAAGCTGGAGCACTGTAACCAGATTCCACAACAGCAACAGAGGATAACAACAACTTAGAGACAATAACAAAAATTAAGATACAACAAGATTTTGATACAGGTAACAAAAATTATAATAATCCTCAAGCCAGAGGAAGTTCCCAATCCACAAAGACTTTAGGGGCGATAAGACACATGTTTTAATGACACCAACATAGGCAAATCTTGTCCATCGGGTAGGATGCATGCAAGAGAGTGGTCCTGTGATAGGACTGTAGCAGGAAGGAGGTCCCTCCTTCCAGGTCTAGTATACCATACTTTTACTCCTTTCTCCATGGGGGTTACTGAAGGGTCTGTATATAGTGCTACTGGAGGTGCATGCATTGGCCATAATGGTAAAACAAAACTGCCCAGTAAGATGCTCTTTCCTTCTAGCTGTTCAGGATATACTCCTGTGATCTTTGGGGAACACTCTTCTGTTATTCCATGACTACACAGAAGGCCAGCTTCCAGGCCTTGTCCTCAAGGTGCCAGGAGAGCCAGCCATCGTTGGTCCATGTGTCGAAAGGTCCAAGGCCACATCCACTCAATGGAGTCTCTGGGGTTCAGTGCAGTTGGTGCTGGCAGCAAGATGTTATTCTGATGGCTGAACCTCAGCTTCAGTGATTCTTCCTTGGTTTGTACTTGCAGTTGTGTAAGGGAGGCAGCCATATGTGTTAACATGTCTACAGGGCTCAGGGATCCCTTTTGGAGTCTCTCATTCAAACTCTGTAGCATGGTCTGTAAGTGGACTGACCATCCCTGCAGACTATTGGTATCTGGCTTTAGTCCAGATTTTAATGAACCATTGTGCCTCTCTATCATGCCTACTGTGGTAGGACTGTATGGCACATGAAGCTTCTATTTGACTCCCAGCTGTTGCACCCATTCTTACAGTGTATGTCCAGTAAAATGGGTGCCCTGATCACTCTCAATCACCTGTGGTTGGCCATAGGCAGCAGAGAGATGCTCCAGGCCTCTTTTTTCATCTGCTGGTCTGCACAACAGGTAGAAAAAGCAACCAGAAGTCCAGTAGCTGTGTTCACACAAGTCATCGCGTACCGATATCCTTCTGATACAGGTATAGGCCGAATATAGTCTTTCTGCCACCTGACGAGGGGTATAGGCCCCTTAGCTATTGTTCCATATTGCTGTGGAACTCAGTGTAAGTCTCTTTTGGAGCACATGATACACTCCTGCTGGGCTCTGCTAACTTCTTCGAAGGTCAAAGGCAAGCCCCACCGACAGGCTACAGCCCACATTGTCTTTTACCCTGCATGCGACAAAGCTGATGTAGCCATTGGGTTACATCATAGGCAGGTTTTCCTTCTAACCAATGTATCTGGGCCAATTTATCTGCCTCGTCATTTCCTGGGGATGCCAGTGGCAAATGACCTGTCAAATGGTATACTGTAATTATTTTGGTCTGACCACAGGCCCGTAAGTCTTGCCATAATTCTTTCCCCCAAAGGGGTCAGTGACCAACCAGCCAGTTGGCATGGTACCAGGTTGGTAGCCACAGGGTCAAGCCCCGATAGACAGCCCAGCTGTCAGTGCAGACAACTATAGGGGAGGGCTGCTGGCTGATCACAAGCCTCACAGCCCGCAACTCTGCCCATTGACTGCTCTTCCCCTCACCATCTTCTATCTATATTGTGTCAGTCTTAGGATGGAAAGCTATGGCCCTCCATTATGTGGGCTGCCCAAAGCTGGGGCCATCTGTGTACCATGCATCTTCTGGTATAGAGGCTCTTTCCTCCTGACAGGGACTCTCTGCTACTAATGGTTCAAAAGCAAGTTCTTCCTGCTTTTCACTAATATATGTCACCGGCCCCAATAAGCGTTGGAGTTCTTCACTCAAGGGGCTACTAGAGAGGGCACTACACTGCTGTAGGTAAGCACCCCACTTGGCTAGTGTGGGCATTTGTATCACACCACTCCTTGGCTTTTGGGTCCAGTCTCCTAGATGAGATAGGTGGTTATTACCTTTATTGGAGCCATTCCAGTGATAGGTTCTGTAGCCAGCAAGGTGTGATACATAGCAGCCAGTTGTTTTTCTATCAAAGTGTATCGTAACTCTGCCCCTTTCCAGAGTTGTGACCAGAATCCAGTAGGTTGATGAGTTCATTCAAGCTGCTGCCATGGACCCCAGCTATAACCGTCTTCAGTCACATGAACATCCAGTTCACAGGGTCTTGAAGGGTCTATCACACTCAAGGCCTGCACAGCTTTGACTGCCTGTTTTGCTGTAGTAAAGGCAGATGCACATGTATCATCCCAGTCCCACCTGACACCCTTTTGTACCAACCGGGATAAGGGCTTTAGAATTTGTGCCAAGTGTGGGATAAACACTCCCCAGTAGCCTAGAAGACCCAGAAACTCCTGTAGCAATACTACAGTTATAGGGGTAGGAAAGGCCTAGACTTTTATCTATAACTGCTTCTGGTATAACTTTGGTCTCACCTGACCAGACGACCCCCAAGAATTTAACAGACAAACCAGGTCCCTGAACCTTGGTACTGTTCAGAGCCCATTCTTTCTCCTGTAAATGTTGCAGCAGTCTAGATGCTGCACTTCTAGATCTGAAAGAGAATCGGATGTGAGCATGACATCATCAGTATAATGGTACAGCCGCACTGTTGGCAGTCTCTCCCATGTAGCCAAGTCCTGGGTTACAAGTCCATGACAGATGGTGGGGCTGTGGAGGTATCCCTGTGGAACGACTGTGAAAGTCCATTGCTGTCCTTCCCACCTGAAGGCAAACTGTCCCTGACTTTCCTGCTCAATGTCAATGGAAAAGAAGGCATTAGCAAGATCTCCCACATAATGGTATGTTCCTAGTTCATGGCTGAGGGTATCCACCAATGCAATAGAGGGGACAGCAGCATGCATAGGGGGTATGACTTTATTTAGTTCTCTGTAATCCACAGTCATACGCCAGGAGCCATCTGGCTTTTTTACTGGCCACACTGGGGAATTGAAAGGACTATGGGTGGGCTTTATAATACCCACCTTGTCCAGCTCCTGGAGAGTTTCTCCAATCTGTTTATGCCCTCCAGGCAGTTTGTATTGTTTGGTATTAGTCACCCGCTGAGGCACAGGCAAAGCTATGGGTGGGTGCCTAGCATGTCCCCTCAGAACTGCCTTCACCACACATACTCTCAGTCTGAACTCACCTGCAGTGGTCTGCAACAATAGACCCTGCAGGATACCAATCCCCAAATATACTCAGGGATAGGAAATATATACACAGTGTGCTCTTTTGGGGGTAGACACCTTATTCCCAAAGGGATTTGGGCCTTTTTCACCCTGATAGCCTTATCCCCATATCCATCTATGATAGTGGGGATCCTGGGGAACTGCTCAGGGTTATCATGAATCAGTGAACATTCAGCCCCTGAGTCCACCAGAGCCAGGACACATTGTATGTTCACTGGGGACCAATAGATAGCTATTTCAACATGTGGCCTCCGGTCCCCCCTGGTCCCTCAGGGCAGATACCTTGACCTTCCCCTCAGTCAAACTGTGTTCCCCAGTCATCTTCCTGTGTGGGCTCAAGTTAGGTTGGCTTGCCCCCCAGCAGGAAGTCTTGGAAACACAGAGGTGTGACTTGTGGCTCTGTCTCTGACCTCTGCCTCTTTATTCAAATGGCTGCAACTGCTGCTCTGGTTTCTGTTGTTGCCATAGCTCTAGTAAGATCCTATTTGACTTTCCATCTGTTCCTGCCCGTATTAAATCAACCCACATCTGGGTCCTCGTAACCTTCATGGGGCCCCTTAAATTCTTCTTGTGAGTAGCAGATCTTATTTCTTTCTGGGTTCTCATTGCTTCAGCTTCTCCTAAGTCTGCTACTGTACATGTCACCTCACTTATGGGATGCCCTAAGTGAGGGGAAAGAATGGCAACTAGAGACCCAAAGAGGGATGTGGGAGTCATTTGAAGCACAATATGTCTCATACCAGTAGTGAAAATTTCTTCATCTGGGCCATAATTCTCTGCACTATAAATGGCATTTCTTATTCCTAGCTCTCGTAACACCTATTGGAGCCCAGCATACATCTGATCCTGACAGAACATTTGCATTCACCCTTAAGTCCCACAGATGCAGGAGCCCAAGCTGATATTGACTCCGAGGGCTTCTGCCTAAACTGGGACCCCAAATCCACCAGCTCAGCCTGAGTGTAGGGGCGGAGCATAGAGTGCTCCAGGACCTGGGGAGGGGGGGGGGAACTGCTCCTCTCCTTAGGGAACTTTCAGCTGCTGGGTCTTTATTTTCTTTACAACCACTGGGCATGCTTTCAATACAGGAGGGGTCAGTGCCTCTGGCAGCACCCCTTCATCCTTCTCCAGCTCCTCCATTCCTGGGGCTGATGGCACCTTTCTCTCCCCTCCCCTGAGTGCCTCCTCTGCTACAACCTTTACCTTTTCTACTGTGCCTCGCAGCAATGCTAGCTCAGTCTTCAAAAGCTATGTTACCTTCACTTCAATGCTTCACAGCTGGCATCCTTGTCCCACCTCCACCTGTGCTTCTCTCAGGAGTTCGTCTTTTTCCTTGATGGCCTCTTCCTCCTTCAGAGCACCTGGCAGCACTGCAGGCTCATTCTATGAGGAATTTTTTACCTTTTGAATGGCACCTTGGTGCCAGTGTTCTCATGCCACCTCCTCTCATATCAATGCCATTTCCTTCTTCAGGGAATCCACAGAAGTTTGCAGCTTGCATTCTCGTAACACCATTTCTTGGGTCTTTTTCAGGAGCATATCCTTCTCTCCTGTAGACTTTTTAATGCTGTGAGAAGCAGCCAACCCACAGTCACCACTGCCTCATGGGCACTCTATCTCTCAAAAGACCTACTTACTATACCAAGAGCTACCCCTACTGCCTCAGGTGTCACCTTCACTTGCCTCCAGTCCTTTGGTGGGTCCCAGTTCTCTAGGAGGCAAGCCACCTCAGACCACATACCAATTGGGGGACCATCCACTGTCTCCCCATTCACAGGGGCAGCCCACTGAAGCTCCCCTCCCATAAGGACAGCCTGTCTTTTTTCTTGGTCAACAATGAACCCTGCCGACTTTTGCCAATTGTCTTGCCAATGTGTTTCAGCCCTGGGCAAGTTTGCTATGAATTCAATGTGACCAAAGAAATTGACAGCAAAACATTCTTTGGGGCGAAAGGGTTTATTACCTGGCTTCATTACATAGTCATGATTGATGAAATTATTGTCCATTTGCTCATTCAATCTCCAAGCCCCTATCCTTGGGTGGGGTCCAAAAGTCTCTCATTAACATAATGAGACAGCCATTTCACCTTTATGGCTCTAAAGCTTTTCAGGAACTATAGATGAAGACCAGATATACCTGAGAGACATATCTGAGAAATATATTTTGGTCATCTGAATAACCAAAATATGTATTTCTTATAACTCATTATGTCACGGATGGCTTTAGAGGTCTCTTCATCTCAACTGCTGTCCAGGCCTATATATAGGTACAATGAATCATCCTCATCCTATTCTTGGACAAGTGGAAAGGTAAAGAGTGAATTGCCTGAGATTGTGAGTACTACCCTAAAAACATTCCAAATATATCATCATCATCTTCTGGGTTGGCCCACGTACCTCCCCTCCCAATGGGACTTCCGAATAAGGAGGGTGGTATTCTTCTAGCTTGGCTCTTAAAAAGTAGTTGCATAACAGCAACCAGTGTTTTGGAGACAAACACTGAAACTTGAGAATTCAAGAAACTTATTCAAGATTGCACAGCCTTTGAGTTTCAGACCCAGCATTTCTAGAGCTCATAAAATGATTACAGCATGAGCTTTGTAATAGGCATTCAATAGTTTTTTGTTGAATGAATGAATGAATGAATGAATGGATTGTTGGAATGTCAGATCAGCATGTAATGGGTGATTACAACTGAACAGAGAGTTACATTTTGAGGTATGTTTCTCTGAAAAAATATCTAGGATGAAAATGCGCTTTTGATATAATGAGTCTGTAGCTCAATGTTTTTGAGCCTTAAAGACAGCTGCTGCTGGGGGAGGGGAATGGTGTATATTCATGAAGACCCTTAAGAAAAGATTCCCTGTAAGTTAAAATTTCTTTTCCCGAAGGAAAAGTTCTCTTATAACATAGTCTGTGGTATGTCTTAAATCTCTCTTTGTACAGTATTCCTTCTCACATTGCTCTCAAGGAGAAAACAGGTATTGGAAAGAGTATAGTTTGAGGAACATAGATAAAGTAGAATTTCCTTGGGATTTTTCTATAAAAAAGTTTTATAAACTCCTGTGCCCTGATATACTTTGATTAATGAAACTGATTAAAAATAGAGAATGTCATCTCAAGCAATGGCACATGCTTATAAATGTCTTGATGTTTTTCACTTATTGTTGGAGAAACCATTTGTTTATCAGCTAGTATGTCTTTTTCTAGAACATGAGCAGTTTTCATGATTCACCTTTAAGCTTTTGGGCAAACAACTTCCCTTTAAAAGAAAGCAATTTCCATAGTCAGAATAGGCAAGCTTCTTTTCTTGTCATTCATCATTTACCAGCCTGGAGCGCTGTGGAATTTGTTCTCTGTTTAGTCTTGAGAGCCATTGGTCACAGGTCTTCCTGACTGTTGTAGCATCCTTGTGAACTAGCCTCAGTGAGACTCTACTGCCAGACACTGATGAAAAATGAATACTCTTGTTATGCTTGAGGGAACATGTGCTGTACTATTTCAGGCATTCAGGATTCTCATTTATGTTCTTCTGAAATTCTCTAACTTGGTGGACAATAAATACAAGAGAAAAGTCATAATTTTCAAATGTAATGAATGATAAGACCTGTTCTTCTGGTTAACCTTAAGAAACATGCTTTTCATACAATTTATATGACTTTGAGAACATTTCCTGGGCCCATGTGCATGTGAGATAATAGTTTCTTGTCCATTCTTAGGCAACCTAGGAAGTTTGGCTTGAACAGCTAAGGTAGAGCTAAGGATCTTGTTAGCTCTTGTACTAATTAAATCAGTGATTTCTGTAATCTCTCTTCTAGTGATGGTAGTATCTGGCATTAGTAAGATTTAACCTCTTATGAATATGAATGAGAGGAAAAAACAATAGGGAACAAAGACCTTAAATTATTTACTAGTCATTAGGCACATTCATTTTTGACATTCTCAAGTATATACTTGGACTTCTAAAATGTCTTTTAAGAAGCTTGAAATGTTTTACACATGAGATCTATTTATCCAAATTCAATTTGAACTTTACCAAAGTCACACACCTTAAAGTTTCTTTAAGAAATAATTCACTTTCCATTCATTAAAGCTTGAACTAAGTGTAATATTTATCACTTTTTAATAGAGGGTTTGAAGAAAAATATGCAAATTTGAGTTTCTTATTATTTTGTATTTGATATTGTGAGAAAACCATAATAATGTTGCAAAGTTCATTAGAATAATGGAGTAGAGATTGTTTCTACAGTCACCATTTCTGGAATCTTGGGTTCATGATAAGAGTTTTACCAAATGGGCTCTTGCATAAGCATAAGAAATTTTATTCTAAAATGAACTGTTGTTACACTACTAGAACCTGAACTGTAACTAGACATGGAGACTTACCACAACTCTTTTTCACAGATTTATTCCCTCCTCCCACCTAAACAAATTCCTCTCTCCATGGCCAATGTCCTCTGAAACTCCGTCTGACTAATTACCAGATATGCATATTGTCAATTAACAGCACTAGGAGTGTTACTATTACTGTTACAGCTGAGAGGCAAACTGTTCTGTCTAGTAAAATGTTTGTTAACTCAAATCCAAATCACAAGAAACTAAATTAACAGGAATTGTTTTTATTCAAAGGAGGCAAAAAGAATAATAAAAGGAGTTAATGTTAGAATAATAAGAAAGCAAAGCACAAAGCACGAAGCCTTCTTAAGAATGTTCTGGAATGATACATTTAGTTTAATATCTGATTGTTTTGCTCTTACCTTTATAGGGTTGTACAATGAATACTCTTTTAAGGAATCATAACACTGAGATCCTAGAAGATAGGCCACTGTAACTGGGAGGTTCCCCTTGTTATTGAGATGAGGACGCTGAGGCCCGGTGAGATGGTCTGCCTGAGGTCATTTTTCAGAGTGGTGCTGTCATCTTTTTATTATGTCATCTGGCCTCAGTCATCAAGGATTCATTCACTCTACTTACTGCTTGCCAAGGCAGGAAAGTAAATTAATGCATCTTACAAACTTTTGCCAAGGATTGACACAAACAGTATTCTCTGCTAGTCATAAGGGGGGAAGGAGTTAATATTTTAGATATCTGGAAAGGATTAAGATGTATAGAAGGCAGGGAGGAATAGCAGGATAACACCATAGAATCAGCACAATTAAGTGGTAAATTCTGTGGTACATAACAGTAAACAACAGTGAACAACATTTGCCAAACAAGATTTCTCTGGGATATCAGTAGTTATGCTGGGAAAAGATATGCTCCATGCCCAAGTAAGTTTGTGAAATGCTGACTATTGTATACCCCTCTTAGGAATTCACAACTGATGGTAGCTTTAAATGCTCTGAGAGTTCCTGTAGTAGAGAAGCGTATTTAACTTTGCTTAAACCAGAGTTTCCAATATTATTTGAGGAATGGAATTTCTGAAAACATTCTAGAACAGTGCTCTGTGAACCCAGGTTGAGAAATGCTGATTAAAGGATCCTGAGGGTAAGGAAACTGAGTGGTAGGTCAGCATGGTTGAGGAGAGCCATGTGGAGGATAGGATATTTGAGCCAGGCTTTTAAAAATGAGTGAAGTGTGAATGTACAGAGAGGAATAAGGATGAGCAAAGGTGTGGGGGCAGGAATGAGCCCTCACCTGGTGTTTGATAAATGTTTACTGAATGAATATGTGAATGGAAACATGATTTTCTTCCAGGGCAGTCAGGATATTGGCTAGATTGGAATGAAAATTTTGGGAGAAATAGAAACAAAGTTGAAGAGACAGAATCATCAGGTTATGGAGGACTGCTCTGAATATTCAGGACTTGATCCAACAGGGAGCTCTGGTTGGTTCCTGGGTGGAGGATAATACAGTGAAAGAGTGTTTGGGAAGAACAACCTGAGGATGTGGAGCCAGGTAGGGATGGAAAAGATGAAAAATGCCATGAAGAGCAGGAGCCTTAGAATGCGATGCTAACTTCTGTGGGTAGAAAGTAGGTCACATACTGGTTTTTGTACATGCCTAAGTAAAAGCAAAAACAGAAGGCCTTTTAAAATATAAGAAACAAGCTAGATTGTCCCATGACAATCATCTTTGGTATCTTGAAGATCACAGGCATAGTGAAGTATTATCATAATAGGTAGAAAAACTATCCTTGGAGACAGGAAACCTGAGCTATTTTCTGCTTGGAAACCTATGATGTCTTTATTAATAAGATGTATTTGTCCTTCATTATATTTACAGGGTGTGAAACTCAGGATAAGTTATTCTGTCAGGAAACATCACCAGCCAGGGTTTCTGGGGGTGGTTAGACATATGGCTTTCCAAGTGTTTTGGTGTCCTTGTATTGCAAAACTGTTTATGTGAATAAGCTTGTAATTTCTCTTTATTCATCTTATTGGTGCTGAGAACTCCTAGTACTCCTAACATAGTTTCCTCTCATAAAGAAAGAAGACTAAAATGGTGTACAGTCAAATGCTTATGTGCTTGTCTTCATTTTGTAATTGAGTTATTGGTTATATTCTGTTTGCTCTGCTTAGTTGTCTTTCATTCACTCTTAGGCTAGACAAATCCTCTTTGGGGTGATATATTTTCCAGATCAGTTATAAAAATCAACTAAAAAAACTTCCCACAAACAAAAAAAATGCCAGTCTTAATTAGCATTCTTTTTTAAACAATGATATAAAGATAAGATACATCACAGCCATTATTGCTGGTGACTGCAATGCTCAGATTTATTTTAAGGGGATGTCTTGAAATGCCTTCCCCTTTATTCTGTTATTCATTGGCCCTATTGTACCTTATAATTTAGCTTATAATCTATCTTTCCTAGGAAGTCTCCCTTGATAGGCCAGAAACCACCTACTATATCACGTATTCCACACTTTCCAATCTACTTTTTTGCATAGATATTAGTATTTTATTTACGTGATTAATATTTTCTATTTGTGTACTTCTTCTGGGTTCTTTATCATTATTTAAGTCTTTTCCTAAGAATATAATGTCTTGGGAGCCATTGGCCTGCATAGTGGTTCTCAACCATTGAAGATGAGAATTGCCTGGAGAGAATTTTGAAAATTCTGATGCATGGGTCTCACCCTCTAATTATGACTTAATTTGTAGAACCACTGATCTACATCAAACTCAAGTTACAAAAACACTGTATTGTAGTGAGCAGTACAAAGCCATGAACTCTATGAAGATATGGCAAATGTTTTATATTAAGGAAATGAAAATTATCTAGGACATTTCAAGCTGCCAGTACAATGCCAATTTTCTTCTTTTGTTTTTTGGTAATAATTTTATACAGATTGTTGTGTTCATTTAATGCTAGTGACTCACTTCTCACTTTTAACTGACTCATAATGATAATAAACAGGCTTTTGGATTCCAGACTTTATGTGTCATTCATCATTTTTTATGCCAATATACTAGTTTGGTGTCTATATAGCAAGAGATTGTTAGAACCTTTAAATGTGTGCTTTATTTTGGAAATTAACAATTAAGAAATGTCTTTTTTGAAATACACCTGCCCCCATTCTTGGTGTGTATGTGTTTTCAGTGATAATTTTAGTCAACAACTGTTCTGAAATTTGAACTGTAAATTAGTTAGAAAAACCCCAAACCAGAGTAACACATCAGTGGAGTCATGGAGTGGTGTGGAAAGGGGTGGGAAGGGCAGAGGTGCGGTATGCCTAGGAAAGGAAAGGGGTGGGACAGACACCTGAGCTCCAATTACCGCAAAACAAAAACCACATATTCACCGTGGAATAAACCCCAAATTTTGCATCCACAGGGCTTCTGTTCTTAAGAGCAGCTTTGTTCTAAAAAAGCTTCTTTTGCATATAACTGTCTGATAATTATGCAGCTCACGGATGCCTGGATGAGAAATGGAATTATATCACTTTACATGAGCAATTTGAAAATTTGGATTAAATAATTTTATTTTCTCAACTTTTGTGGGTAGCAGACCTTGAAAAGGAGTTTCTTGAACAAATGAAAGTTAACTATCAAATCATTTTACCTTTAGCTGCATATTCAAAACATCCTCTCTGCTAAGTTCATTTTTCAGTACTTGTAAATCACAGTGCCTTTCAGAGAGGTTTTGAACATTATGTGTCTAGATACTGCTTTTCAGCTCTAGTGGAAATACCTTTTCTTCTCAACTTCTGAATTTGAAACTACTTTGCAAATGTTCTTTTGGAGGCCGCAGAGCAGATCATGAGCAATTAAAACAAAGGTCTCTCTTCCTATTTGTGTCTCAGATGCATACCTGAAAAGAATCATCTTGGCAGATTTGACTGATAAATGAGCACTTGTTAGCAAGGGGATGGATGATATGCCAGTTCAGCAGGACATCTTGACTGGTGGCAATAATAGAGTGTCTGGGGTGATAAGTCCCTGGGGAAACAAAAGGGCTGCTCATTGCCAGGCATTAATCACCTCTGGACCAGCTGTTTTAAACCCTCAAGCCTGTCTGATGGGGACATGGCACAGTCGACTAGGCAGCTGGATGGTAATGTACTCTCCTGGCATGTGGGGAAGTGTGTCAGGGACTCACACACATTTTGTTGTGATGAGCGTGAAATTCCAGGAGGAGGTCAAGTATATAGAGGAACTTTCGTAAATTGAATTTTTAAGGTACTAAAAGCCTGATGAGTCTAAAGCTGTAATGGGATGTCTTCCAGACTATTATAGAGTTTTAGCTGAGGAAAATTACTGTCACCAGGTTTGTTATCCATAAACTTCATGACATTAGATTCTTTGTAGGCTTGTAAACCATGTAGTTACATTCTGCCCCTTCAGATTTTATTTTAATTTATGGTTGGCAAACTTCCTTAGCTCTGCAGAATTTTCCAATCCTACCAAAGCTAAACTGGAAGGTTGAAAATATGACATTGATTTTTGAAGCATAGATCCAATTTAAATGGCTTGCTTATGAAAGAATATTTATGTTGAACAGTGAATTGCAAAAGTGCTTTTGTAAGTTATGTAGTGAATTGCAGGCAAATACAAAAATAAGTGCCAGACTTGATGCTTCCACTTGTTGTAGGCAATGAAAGTTTGTTTCTTACAAAAGTTAAGAATCACACTGTCTAGATTTTTCCAGATACATCCAGAAGTCCCCGAACAGATTCAGGTGAATTTGGGGACTGAGAAGCACTCCTACTCTGGCATGGGTGGTGGCAGGCTTGTTTCAGATCAGAACCGGCTCTGCTGTTCCTCTGCCCATCTGGTTCCCCTCCCTGCTGACCTGTTTTTTTTTGCGGTGACTTTTCTCAGACCTTCTTTTGGATACCTCAGGATTTCACAATATCCAAATTAACTTAGTTGGGCAGCTCCACATAGGCACATCACCTGGAACAGGCCCAGTTAGGATTTATGTGGGCAAGTACTTCCCAGAATTACTCTCAACACTTAAAAACTCAGTTTTAATCTTCCCTAATAACTTCAGTTTTGAAGAAAACAAAATTATTGCGGTTTCATCCTTGCCTACTTGTCTTTTAAATATTTTTTATATTTATAATCACTTTTCTAATAAAATAGCCTCTCATATATAGGACCTTTTTTCCCCTCTTTTCTCTTTTTCGCTTTATATTTGAACTTTACTCTGTTGATGCATAAAATGGTACCATTATTCTGCCACATTTCTGACTTCAAGTGCAAAGGATTAATTATACTGCCATATGATTTTTCTCTAAAGGAGAAGTTTGAGTATGAATTTATTGATTCAGTATTATGACTACCACCTAACAATGAGCTACTTTAAGGACTGTCAGTTGTGTAAAGAAACTCTCCTTTAGAGGAATTTTGTTTTCTCTCTAAAACTCCTGGAGACAAAATATAGTGCAAAGTTCTTTTAGAGATATGCTTGGTGAAGGCCAAGAAGTACTATGACAATGAACAACCAATTTGTGCACATAACTGAAGGAATAAACTTAGGTTTTTTTTTATCTTAGATTCACTTGATGGATCCAAAGAGAAATGTAAATCATTTGGAAAGTTTATTCCACATCTCCCTCTAAAAAAAAGGTTTGAGATGTTAAATTTTCTTACTTTTACTGAGACATTTTCCCTGAAGAAATGAAAAATGACTTTATAACTTTGAACTTGCAAGCTGAGTCACAGCAGGCCTGAATATAAAATAGCTGAAACCATGTGTGTACATTCCTATCCCAAGCAGCATTCTTTATTCCATAGATTACTGTCACTAAAGAATTCAGTTACAAAGACCCTCAGGTAGAAATGGGCTGTTAAGAGCCACCCTGAGTCTGTGAGTCTGTAAGCCTGAGAGGGAGCTGGAGAAAGCCACTCATGTGCACATCCAGTTGGAAAGGTCATTAGTAAATGCCTATCACTCCAGGCTAGGAAATGGTTTCTTGGACCATAAGCAGATTAAAAATAATAAACAAAAAGTCAGGGAAGTGGGAGGGGAACTTGCATAAGACTCTTCTGTCTTATTATAATCAGCAAGAATGCTTAGTGTTTTATTCATTATAATGAAGGGATCAGCAGCTGAGTTATTTGGTCCTATAGCTTTCTGCTTCTGTACATTGGCTATTTGCAATATTGTATAATGATGATGGCAGAATAATGGTGTCACAGATAGTATCTATGACTCATTTCAGTTTCACTAACTTTGACAAGTATAACATTAAAATTGGGGGCTTTATATCAAAATATCAAATGTGAGGTAAAAAATGAAGGTTGATTTCAAGGGTTCCAACCCACGTCCTTATTCTTGTGACTGCAATTTGCATTTTTATAGCACCCTGTAATCAAGGACTGTGCCATAGTTTTGTGAATATGATTAAGACTTACAAGCAGCTATAAATTTATACTAGCAGCTGGGTGATCTTTCAGAGTTCTGGATTTTTCCTATTTTACATTTTCTGGTTGCAGCAAATGCCCTAGGACATGGGTGGTGGGGCTTGTGTTTTAATCCTGTGTAATTTTGTTATAACATAGGAAGGAGAGCAGAGTTTTAGCTCTCCATCATGTAGATGGTAGAGTGGCAAACAGACTGGCAGTGGTGACTCACGACCCTTCCACTCTACCTCTGAAATAACATTTCATCAGGTAGACCAGGAAAATGACTTTATTGGAAAGTCAAATAGAACACCATGCCAATTTTACATCATTTTTATGTATCATATTTCCTGGCATTAGTCATAGTGCTTATTTGATTTCAGATACTGTAAACCCTGTTAATTATAGTCAATAAACAGTCTTGAGGATTTTGCCTTCTTATACAACTGGTTACTATATATGATGTGATGAGAGGCAAATGATAGGCTTCCAGGGAAACTCTGTGCATTTGCCCACTGGTGCAGTTGACAGTCTCCAGCCACCCATGTTGATTCTAAAATGAGACCCAGAACTTTGCTTTTGTGCTCTGGTGGTGGGTAATATGCTGCTACCACAACTTAGGCTGCAGAGATGTGTACTGTGGTGGGCAACTCCTGCTTTCCTCTTTCTGGAGAGTAATGGGAATTAAACATTTTTAAGACTTTTTACAGTTTCAATTAGAACTAGAAAAATGTTATACATGTAACTTGTGTTGTCTTCTTTACTCATGCCCTTCTGTGGCTATTTGAGGCATCATGGGCTCAAAGATTCCAGGCGTCTAACAAATCTTTATAGGTAGTAATGAATCATTTCTGTCCCTGAGCCTTTGAGGTTAAGGAACTTGAATTAAGTGATGTGGAGTTCAGTGTCCTGCCTCATGAATGACATCCAAATCATCGTCTCATATTCCAGGTGAGAAGAGGAATTTTGGAAGATAGTGTTTTATACATAAGCTCTCTCAACTTTATTTCCTGTCATGTATCCCTCATTTGTACCATTTTTTTAGACACCCTTCAGCATCTGTTGTGGGAATTGAGCACCTGTCCTTCCAAGCATTTGGTTCTTGCCACTAACAGCTGAATTTAGGGGAGGCTGGTATCATCATTTAAAGACAACATTATTAGAATAAGTTTCTGTAAGTTTTACCTAAATGCAGGATAAAAAGTTTATCAGAGAAGGGAAAAAAAGGCCGAATTTTTGAGTGGAAAATAAGAGACTAGAAATCTAAATATTTGTGTAGAGCTACTTCTGCCTCTCCTACATGTGTTCTGATGCCACAGTGGAACTCAGTCAAACCGTGAGTGTGTAACACTGCTATTCAGATGGAAGTAGAAGCAGTGCAGTCTGAGAAGTGGTTTGAAAAGTCTTGAATTCTTAATGAATGGTTAAAACTATGCAAGCTAACAAATATTTTGACTATGTAAGAGCTCAGGACTCCGCAGAACAGAGGTTCAAGTTTTCACTCTGCTACCAGGGCACTGGGGTGAGCACTCAAACCCTCTGGGAAGTTCCTTATCTGTGAATTAATGAGGTTGAATTAGGTGGTTCATATGTTTCCATCCAGCTCTGAAGTTCTCTGATTCTGTATTTCCACAGGTCCCCAGAATAATTGCACAGCCAGATAGACCTCATGGTATGTTACTAGGCATGATGGGACAGAGAAGGCGACCATTCATTATGCCCAGAACAATATTGTCTCCTGGGAAACTATTGTAGCTATTAAGGTGCCAAGATCAGTGGATAATCTGCCAATAGGATTTTCCAAAGACAAATGATATTTTTCTCCCTCACCGTTTTGTCTCTCATTCTTTTATTTTCTCATCTCTGCTTATTACTTAATTGACATTGTTGGAGCCTAAGTATATATTAAGATACATTATGTATATGCATGAAAGCACCACTTAAATATTCATTGGGTTATTGTTGAATAGTAATTTATTCAATTAACATATATCCTACTAGGTACTGGGATTACAGTGATGAAAAGACAAACTTGGCCCTTGCCCAAATGGTACTTAGAGTCCAGTGGGAATAAGGTACTCTTCATTGTTTTAATTTTGAGCAGAATTTACAATGGGTGTTTTTGCTCTTTACTTGTTTGTGGACTTTCATTTTTTTCCCCCTCTTCATGGTATAGAAAGAATTTATGTGAAAAAATAGTCCCTATATGTCCCTGGCAGTGTACACTCTTGGTTATTCAGTGTATGCTATTGAATGTGTTCTCATTCTATATGCATTTGTGATTTCAAGGAGGAAAGGTGCTCTTCATATGGTGTTGCATACTTTTGGGTAGAGCCAAAGCATTAATTGGAGAGAAAAAAACCCCTGGAATCATAGAACTCATGAGAAACTGTAGCATATTAACTTGTGTTGCAAAGTTCTGATACAAAATATAGTTCATCCAGTTCCTGACTACCACCTTTTCAAAAGCATAATTGTAGAGTTTTGTATACCAAGTTCAAATTCATTTTATTGTTATTGCACTTTTTGCCTTTAGCTGATATTGTTTCATTATAGATCTAGCTTAGAGTTTCCTGGCTTCTTTTCACTCACTGGCAAGGGCTCTTAAGGAAGACCTACCAGAGCTATATTAAAAACATTTTTAAAAATTTTGTCAGAGGAATGAGGGAAATACTTTCTCTGCTTCATCATGTCCAGTACTCAGTCATTCCTCTGGAAATCTTGTGGGCTCCCTGCAGGCCGGCCAGCTTTGGCAGTGACCACTGCAGCTTCTGCTTTAGTTTCAGTTGGGAACCAAGAGAATTTGGTAAATTTTAACCTCATATTTTGAAGGCATTAAGTCTTTTTATTCTTTCCTTTCTTTTTTCTCTCCAGTGTTATGTATGATACCATAGTATCCCTCTGTCTTCATAGGCTGCATTTAAAATCTGAAGGTACACCTTTGTATTTTTCTTAACATATAGCATTGGGTCTTAATCTGGCATTAGCTTTTCTTCCTCCAGCTTCATTGAGATATGTAATTAATATCTAATAGTATGTAAGTTTAAGCTGTACAGTGGGAAGATTTGATATACATATATATTGTGCAATGATTATGACAATGAAGTTAGTTAACATCTCTATCACCTCACATAATTACCTTTTTTTTGGTAGTGAGAACAGTTGTGAGTAGAAACTTATACGTATATAATACAGCGTTGTTAACTATAGTTGCCATGGTGTACATCAGATCCCCACAACTTATTTATTTTGTAATTGGAAGTTCATACCATTTGACCAGCATCTCCTCATTCTGCCCCCCATCCCCAACCACTGGCAATCACCATTCTACTCTGTTTCTATGAGGGTTGGTCCACAACCTAAGGAGCTTCCCAGGTGTAGTATGAAACCAGCCCCCATAAGTGGAGGGTGGGGAGAGACTGAAGAAAAAGGCAGACCACTACAGATTGGTAGGGAGCAGGTTTAATAAACAAGAGAATTTACATTAACAGAGCTCAGGATGAATAAATCTCTGCGCCCACCAACCAGAAGCTTTACATAGAGGCCTTAACTGGGTTCAGTCACATACACTATCCAGATGGTTTCCCAACACCTCACTCTGTCAAGGCCATGTCCTTGGAAAGGCTTCCACTATGGGAATGGTTGGCAGAGTGTACATTCCAAGGACAAGAGAGGGGCTGAGGAGCCTCCAATTGTCCAGGTCCAGCTTGAGGGTCAATCAGTGGTTAAGTCCTCTTGATGACCTCTTCCAACAGTTGGTTTGGCTTTTTTAGATTTCATATATAAGTAAGATCATACAGCATGTGTCTTTCTCTATCACTTATTTCATTAAGCATGATGCCCTCAAGGTCCATCCATCTTGTTGGAAATGGTCAGATTTCCTTCTTTTTATGGCTGAATACTATTCCATTGTGTTTACATATGTGTGTGTGTGTGTGTGTGTATCACATTTTCTTTGTCCATTCATCCATCTATGGACACTTAGGTTGTTCCTATGTCTTGACTGTTGTAAATAACAGGCATTAGCATTTGTACTTAGATATAAAAAGAATAACAGAATTGTGAAGTTGAAGATTTCTGTTGAAATGGAGCAAATTTGCTAATCAAAACCACACACACACAGAGGAAATAGTAAAATAGTATACTTACTCCTCTTTGTCTCCTTGCTATCTTATTTTTCCTCTTTTCTCTTTTTCAGTTCTCCTTACAGTCCAGCTAACCACATTTTTATGAAGTGATTGTCTTCTAGATGTGTCTAATCAAAATACACATAGTGAAATGGATACAACTATTGAAATGCTAACAAGCAGATAAAGTACTTCTATAGTGCTTAGGTGATTTATAGCAAGAGGGAGGAATGCATCCTTGGTCAAGATGAGAAATCACTGTGTATTTCTTTAACTTCTCTATATTGTTTTCTTAATATGGAGAAAAAAATGGCTTGCTTCCCACCAATGAAAAAATATCTAAAATCACTAAGTACTCACTAATTGCTTTGCCAAGTCACATATTTCTTCCTCTCTTCTTCCGGTTAGATTTCTGGTTCTCCATTGTTACTCTGTTGTGTTCCATTGTTTCTCCCCTTAGCTCTACTTCTTGGGGTGCAAATTGCTTTAATGTGCTCTGTATAAGTGCTTTAAATACATTTAAAGGGAAGTATGGAATCTAATATAAGAGTTTTTCTCTCCTTTGATGCTCATATCCATTCAAATTGGTAGCAAATGTTCTCCTGTAGGTCTTCATGGAATTTTAAAACATTCTTGAGACAATATTAGCAGATACTTTAAATATTCTCTTTGATTCAGCCTTAGTAAGAACTGAAAGAAGGATGAGAGATCAAGAGTATTATTTCCACATTCTCTAATTTGCATGGTTAAATTCAAGGGAACTTTTTACCAGCTTTCTTTTTCTTAATTTTCAGACATTCCTCCCCCTTGTAGATGCCAACCACTCACAAATAAATGAAACTTTTGCAACTATTTTCCCCTTAGCATGGAAAATTCCAGTTTTGGCTCACATAAGAATCTGTCATCTTTTGTTGTAAATATGCTTCCCAATAACATAAAGGAGATACCTATAGGGGATATTTGTCTTCTTTTTTTAAACTGGTTGCCTAGCATATGATTCCTCTTCCCTTGTTTGGGAAATTCCCCACTTGGTGAATCTGAACAGGATTCAGATCTTGCCTCTCTCACTGTAGAATTGGGGATGCCCCACCACTCAGTTTCCCAGGGGCCTTTGCCCCAGGACATATACTATACCTAGCCTATCAAGCATACCCACTCCGAACTAGCAGATGGAATGGGGAGAGTGGAGCACCCACTGAAAGTGAGCAGGGGTGACAGATCATGCAAGCAGCATTTTATTTTTTACTATCTAACACTTAAGTAAAAATGAACATTGAAGTAAATTAGAATGATAATATGTGATAGTTTCAGTTTTGCAACAGAATATTAAAATCCCTAATGCATCTTCAATTTCATGCATTATTTATAGTAATTAACTACATCTAAATATTTTCATCTCCACTGGCTTCACAGTCATATATTGTTAATTTTAATATGGTGAGTTAGTTATAACACAGCAATTAGACTATGGATTGATAGACTCATGGTAATTTATAAATGTAAAATTGTTTTAACAAGTTAGTCGTGAAAAAGTCAACCGGCTTAATTAACTAGTGCATTCAATTAAATAATATAGTTTAGTAACTTAAAAAAACTCTATTAAGTTAGTCAATTGTTCTGGCATTTCACAAAGTTGGTGTATGTGAGGAAGATTTTGGACATTGAAGAATGGTAACTCATAGGAAGGGAATTTATATCCAGCAAATGGAAACACTTTTTTGAATCCTTCTCTCTGTGTTTCCATTTCTATGCATTTTGTATTTTAGCCTATCATCCTTAAATTAATTGTTATTAACTGATTTAAGGGAAGTTCTGTTTTTAACCCTGTACGCAGGCCATATCCCGGGACCACTGGCCTGTAAGGAGACAGAAAAAGGCCATTGAGTTTAGTTTTTAGGAGTGTGGTGCCCCTGCGGAAGATGGAGGAGCACCCAAAGAAGGTTTCTGGTAGCCAGCGAACCTTTGCCTGTGTCTATTTGAAGTTGAAACATTAATTTGAAATCTGATTAAAAAGGAATAAAGGCTGTTCATTATTTTGACTTCCAGAGACAGTATTTTATGTATCATAAAATTGGGAAGTACAAAGGTTTAAAGCTTTTATTGCTTTCTGTTTCTTCAGCCAACATATTTTAACATACTCAATTAGGCAATGTTTCCAGCGCCACCACGTTGAAACATTGCTTGCACTTGTCTTGATACCATTCATATTCCAGTCTAACTGTAAACACTCAGCACCCCCACCTGGTGCAGAGGCTGGAGCTCATCCTAGCCCATCACTGGAAATCAAAAGAGCGAATGTTCAGGTGACATGATTAGAAAATATGTCCCATGAAAAAAGGGGACCTTATTTTGGCTTGTTTATTTGAAGTATTTATTTATTAATAAAGAACCTTTTGAGAAGGCTCTTTCCCTATAAATACTTACGAAAAGAAGTGATTTTCTGCCATGCTTGTGAGGTTTCCTATATAAGTACATGACTAGATTTCCATAATCAAACACAACCACAATCAAAGACTGTGGTTATCATTCAGTTCTATTTCCACTGCAGACCAAATTAAACCTCTATGTCAGACCTGCAGTGAATACTACAGTGATAGACCCAGAATATGGGCTTTTTATTGCACTTGGGAACTTTTGTGAATCTGAAGCATTTTTCCTTGGTCCATGGGTACGGAGTTGGTGAGGACGGGAAGGCAATCCTTGATATTATCATCTGCCCACAGGTGGCGTGAGCTGTTGCCTGTGGAGGGGAATGTGGAGAGTAACAGAAGTATCTTCTCCCTCAAACAATTTGTCTGTCTATCCTTGCTGGATCTGAAGTGTTAGGAACTCTTAAGGAGTTAAAGAATTTTATCTGGTCTGTCCAAATCATAAACAAAGTTCATTAGTTGATACAACTATTACCTTCCAAAGCCATGTGGGAAGAGCAGGGTCCAGAAGAAACAGGGCACAGGGAAGAAGAGCAGGGCTGGGCCATATCCTGGGACCACTGGCCTGTAAGGGGACAGAGTAAGGCCACTGAGTTTAGTTTATAGGAGTGTGGTGCCTCTGCAGAAGGTGGAGAACCACCCAAAGAAGGTTTTGTGCAGCCAGCAAACCTTTGCCTTCTGTCTATTTGTGCCATAATGATGGGGACACAGAGATAGGGAGGACCTGGTCCCAGCCTTGAGGAACTTAACATCCATCAGGAAAGCAGACACAGTGCTGTGCTGAGGAATCCTGGCACTCCAGGTTTGGGGGATGCAGAGGCGGCAGTCACCCAATGGAACGTGCCTCTGATTCACACGGCTGCCTTGGGTTTATGAGGTCAAAGGGGCTCTGATGTACAACATTTTCAGACATAAAATAGTATGGAGGGGGCATATCATGGTACTGTGCTTCTGCCAGAGTGCTCCCCCTGGAAAATGGAGCTCCATTAACTCTTCTCAGCATCTGTGTCTAAGACAGTAAGGAGTATGAACAACCCTGGCTTTATATTCTGGTTTCTTTTTTTTATTAGTTCTGGGCCTTGGGCCAAGATATTTAATTTCTCCGAGCCTTAGTTTTCTTATCTGTTCAATGTGTGGTTTGATTTCCCAGTTCCCTCACTGGGAAACAGGGAGAATGAAATGGAATAACGTATATCAACATTCCTGGCACATGGTGGATAGTCGAGGATGACAAACACTGCACGCTTCATGCCCAACCCCGGTGCAACAGACTGATGACCCTGGCTGGGCTGGACTCTTGCCTAATAGAGGGCCCAACGCCAGGGCAGGAGGGGGAGGGAGTTATTCCTCTCTTACAGCCTCTTGCTCTTTGTGGAAGGGAAAATTAAATGCACCATTGGAGGATCAAGCTATTTAGATCCTTCAGAGTTTGGATCCGATTTACTTAAATGGCTTTTAGTTTGACTTCTAGAGAATTTAACTACCACAGTTTGGATTATAGCAAAACTTGGAAGTTATTGTTCACAGTATATTATCCTTATTTTTAGTAGTGGCATGATTTCACATTCAGATTGGCAAATGTGAAAGGACAGTTCACTGAGCCTCAGTGTTAATGGGGAGCCCCATGTTTATGTAATGATGTCGGGCTTTGTGTGCTGTACAGAATGTACAGGGGTAATTAGATGCTTCAAATACATGTCTAGACAGGGTAAAGCTCTGGGAGCATTTGCTCAACCCTGGGAAAAGCTATAGGTCGTCTAATTGTGACCAGAAAAAGCCCTCTTTGATTAACAAGTTAAATGTGGGGTTAACTCTCTGGTGCTGGATTTACACCCAAGAGGAAAATCAGATCTGATGAGATTTGACAGGACCAATCATTTGTAGAACAAGACTAGGTCTAGCTGTGTGACCTGATTTGAGGGTGCTAAAAATAATGTCTCCCAGGTATCTTCCTACCATCCTGTAGGGGACCCAGCATTCCCATTCTTAGAATTACATCTTTGGGTTAAGTCATTCTGATTTGAAGAGGCTCCTATAAACTGCAAGCTTGATGCTTGGGACGGTTATACATTGACCTAGATTGCTTAGTATTAGGGAGAATAATGAGGAAACACATCTCAGGATAGGTAAGTTCTAATATGAGGACAATAGGACATTTTAAAAGTTTGGAATTAAGTATGCTTTTTGAGGACAGTGTGCTCAGCAAGAGAGGTCTCAGGACAACACGAGGTCTTAGGGTGCTTTAGGAAGGTAGCAATAAAAGGTGAGGGGATTGGTGAAAGGGGAGGTGTCCTGTGTGGGTCTGTGCCTGTGCTTGTGCCTGTGCCCATCTCATACTTCATTAGCAACTCATACCTCAGCAACTACTGAGAAGTCCTGTGTGGGAGGCAAGAGGCGTGTGATGTACCTTTGTGTGACATGAGGGACCATGGCATCAATAGTGATACCACCTGGACCCACAGCCATGGGGGAAGCACAAACCATGTTAGATCTGCTTAGCTTGGCAGAGGGCAAGTGTGCAGATCTGGGTGATGGATAAACTGAATCCAGTCATGCTGGAGCATTTCAGTGTCAGTGCAGCTTGACCCCTGAGCCTGTCTGTGCCGCTGGGAAACTTCTCTCCATTCAAGGAAATACTCAATTTCCCTTCACATTTCCCAAGGCTGAGCATCTCTCTGAGGGGTCTCTCTTGTATGGATAGGGTCCAGCTGAGTATTCTTTCTGATTGGGGGTGTCCAGATAATGCTACAATTACTGGTAAGATACTTTTCCAAGCATGAGACAGAAGAGCTGTCTTCAGATCAGCTGATAAATGTGGTATTGATCACATACTGAGGGCCATGTCTCTGGAAGGCAGAAATACTTCATGGTCAGAACCTGGAGCCCTCGTTCAATCCACTGGCAGGCTGTGTGAGGCCAGGTACTACCTTCCAGGCCATGCTACGTCTCCATCTTGTTTTGGCACTGGTAGATGGCCTCTTCCATGCCTTACTGAGCATGGTCATTTATCTTCCTTAACACTTGTTGGATACATTCTCCTGACCTGGCCTTAAATGAGTCCCTAGCGGGGGTGATCCTGTAGTGACCACAGCACCACCACCTCCAGGCTAGCCCAGATTCTGGAAACAGTTCTGAGGTCACCTTCTCTCCAATTGGGAAGTTTATATGGGAAGTATCTAAAGTTCTAGAGAGGCAGCCTGGTAGGGATACAAGAGAATCTGTAGGTTTTGATTATACCGAATTTCTCTAACTTGACTAACATCGCAGTGAACTCCTATGAAGTGGTGAGGCGTGATCTGGACTCTGGCACACGTTAAGGAATTTGAATGCCCTAATGGTATTTAATACTTTCTTGATTTCTGACCCCACTGTGGCCTCCCTTGATCCAACTTATCTTTGCCTAGTGAAAATAAATGTTTCATACTGAGAGTAGGGAAGACAGTGCAAATGATTTTCATAACTGTTACTATAAACCAGCACTCTTGCAGAGCAGTGGGAGTTCGTTGCTCTGAAAGTGCCACACGGGATATATTTCTCCAGGGGTCGGGGGGAGGGCCAGGGTGGGGGGGTGACCCAGCTCCCTGTGGCCAGAAAAAGTGTTCTGTATGCAGACTTGTTTGCCTCATTTTCAACGACCTCCTGACCGAATTTTGTTTTGCTGGGAGTATGTGGGGACTCCTTCCAGCTACAAGGCTGGAGCCCAAGCCTTGTTTCTGGAAAGGAAGTGATAGATGTGTGACAAAAAGGCCATTCCACTGACTTGATCAGAACAAGGGGGCTCTGATCCAAGTGGACGTGCTGTCTTTGCTGCTAAAAAACAAAGTAGTGAGGTTGGTCTAGCTCTCCTCTGAGCACATCCACTCCCTCTGACTATGTCACAAACTAAAGCTGAGTTCTTGGCTCCTTTTCAAATGGGGGGAATTGAGAATCCCATGTTCTGTCCTAGCTCCTGCCATTTATGCTCACCCTTCCCTTAAATACTCATCCCACCCACCTTGTCCTCATACACAGAAACAGAAAGTCTGGATTCCTGTGCCATGGATACCAACTCTGGCACCTGGGCTGAGAAGAACGGTCACAGAATGCTCAGGGGCACAGCAGCCTCTCACCAGGCAAATGCATCAGGCAGCCGTCCCAGGCCCTGCCCTGCCCAGCTGTTTGGGGCAGACTGGTGGCCTGGGCAAGGGTGGTGTCCTGTTTAAATGGTTACTTTGACATGCCAGCACCACGTAAGGGCGGGCTTCCAACACCACCACAACATTCACAAACTCATTTCAGAGCCTCCTGCCTTGGCCTACTTCACACTCTGTATTATTCTATCCACAGATCCTCCTGGCTTCTGACCTGGGTGCTGACTCACTTTCCTGTTTACAGCCTTGCCTCAACCCTCATTCCTGATGTTTTACATAGTTACTCTGCCAATGACCTTTCCTTCCCTTTTGACTAGAGTTCAGATTCTTTTTTGACCAGATGATCTATGACTATTCTGGGTAAAAATATGCCAGATCTTACCTATCCCCCAGGACTCTGTACCTGTCATGACCTCCTGAGAGCATTGTACCTGCCAGACTTGCCTTTACATGGACAGGGTAGCCTCAGTGTAAGAGAGGAAGGTGGAAGAATAGAACAGGGAGGGAAAGAGATAGGAGGGGAGGATGCTATGAATGCTTAGCACCTTTGGTATAAACATTAAAATGAACACCAATCATTTTATGTTCACAAAGTTTAGACTTGTTTAATCTCAAAGAGCAACAGCAAGTCTTATGAATGTATATGAGAGCATATTAACTTGAACATACTGAACATACTGACTTGATAGTGTGCTCTGTAGTCCAGCTGGAAGTCCAACTTACCATTCTAGCCACAATATTTTTTGACAAGAAATTCTACTTTTATATCTTAATTAACTATTCAGTGAGTACTCAGAGTAAACGAGATTGGTGAAGTTTGGAAACACCATGATTACTAATCCTCTAATTGGCTATAGGACTTCATTAAATGTCAGGTCTCCTCTGATGGTTACTTACTTTATAGCAATTATAGTTTAACAGTATGGTAGGTTGATTTTTGGGATCCCTTGTCTGCTCATGCTTTCTTCTTTGGGAAATGTCCCTTACCTACAGCTCTGCCAAAAGCATGGACTTGGGTAGCCATGTTATATCATGTGACCCTCACCACAGGTGATTGGACTAGTGGTGAAAATTTGAAACTGATATTGTCAGTCTATCATCTGGTCAGTGACCAAGGTTATCTTGCTTGGAAATTTGAATTAATGGACATAGAGATCATTGTCAGTTGCTGGTGGGTGCCAGACTCTTAAGGTCATGTTGAATGAGGTCCAGAGTCAATTCTACATGACAAGTTGAGGTTGTGAGAGAGCAGAAACCATTTATAAGAGAGAAAGCTATTTGCAGAGAGGAGGATGAATTGGACATGCAGTGAGTTAAGAGACTACAGGAACTCGGAAAGAGAATGATGAAGCCTATGATTTTGGTTTTCCTGGTGCTTCTCAGCTCTAGACCCAAAAAGGTCTTGTCTATACTTAATTTCTTGCTTGTTGGTATCCATGAAATGACTTGAATCTACAACACTCACCTCTCCTGTCTTGAGATAAAATTTTTCAGGCTAACAAAACTAGTGTTCATTGCCTGCCTCTTTCTTTTCTTTTTTTGAGATACAGATTTCTGTTCCTTAAGTTGCAAGTTAAAAAACCTTGACTAAGATAAACTTCTATTTAGGTGATGCCAGCAGTGGCTGGAACAGAGAATTGTAAATTTTTACCCAAAGAATTATATCTTGGTAATTAAGCAAAGGTTGAGATGTTTTCTAGTTGCTAATTTTGAAGCAGAACTTAATGTCATTGAAAGCTAGTTACATCCACTCTCTTGTTAATCATTTAGGACATTCTGGCTTCCCACCCCTTTCTCACTTGTGATAATTATATTGTCTTTATAGAATAGGTCTTTAGGAACTTGGCATTTATGGGGAAGAAAAGAAAACCCAACAATGGACATAAGTTTACATCAAAGGACAAAATTGCCTCTGCTAGTTTATAATGGTGTACTTTCTGATTATCTGCACCAGAGACATAATCTTGATTGCCTTATCAACAAATCCAGTGCCTAAATAACTGGAGATTTTTATGGCTAGGGAAATTCTGGATATATAGTATAGGAGGAGAGGCAGGGATGAGGGCGAGGTAACCCACAGTCTGTGATCCATCTCCAGCAATTACAAGTTGCAGTCCTCATCAGATTTAGCTCTTAAAACAAACTGGTATTTATCTGGGTGGAGAAGTGTAAACAGTGGGCACCCTGGGAATGAAGCTGGGGTTGCCTTTTTTTTCTGAAATGAAAGAAAGGGTGAGAAGAAGCTGAAAGAGAGGGTGCTATCTAAATTTGCATAGGACACCAGGCTAGTCTTGGGTAATCAAATCCAAAATTAAGTGACATACTCTACAGGAAGAGTTTTTACAGTTGAGATAATAGACAGACAGAAAAAGGAACATCAGTTGGAAAAAGGATACATAGAGAACAGTAGAGGGAGAGCTCATTTACAGCAAGAGACTATGGAGACTTAGTCATTAGGCACGTGGGCTCTGGACCCAACTACCTTGATTCAATCTCAGGTCTACCACTTAGTAGCTGTATAGCCATGGGGAAGTTTCTTACTTTCTTGGTGCCTTAGTTTCATCATCTATAAGATAGGAGTAACAATAGCACCTACCTCATAAGTTTGAGGTGAAGATTGCATAGAGCAATGTGTGACCCTGAGTGGGTGCTTCATAAATGAGAGCTTATAACTAATCAGTAAGACATCACCTAGTGTGCCAATAAAACCAGCAAGATTGCAGGAGACTGAACATAAGTGTCCAAATTCCTTACATGATGAGGGAATCCAATATATGCACTCTTTGACTATGGAATGTGTGTGTTTTGGCTAAGACAAGAAAGATCCATGAAAGGGCTACTCAAATGAAGACAGGAAGAGAGAGGCTTTCATATAATGAGAGAAAATAGATTGGGCTCTGGTCTGGAAAAATGAAGACTGACATGCACTGTGATGAATTTTATGGACAGGAATAGCATGAATAATAACTTGTTTATGAAACACTGGAAAATTAGAATTGGCATGAAAGACCAGTACTTTGAGGTGAATACTCGAACAGATGTGTGCTTGACTGTGCTCGCACAGTGAGTCGCTCAGTTATGGAGCTCATTAGCTCAGGAGTTTCAAAGTGATCTGGACGAAGGGTATGGGTTATGGTCCTTTAACCATCTATCAAGAGTCATTAAGGTTGTTTGTGATTGACCCCTGGTTTAGTCCAGTTCAGGATTTGTAAATAACTGATATTAATGTAGTATTTAGCCCTTTCAAAACACTGAACAGCTTTAATTCATTTGATTAACTGCAGTGATTTACTGAGCTGATTTATTTCTCATCGAAAGATGAGAAAGATGGCTCATGTTGAAGGTTCTGATGTGCATTGCCACCCAGAAACACTGAAATTAAATTAATTCAGTTTGAAAGTGTAATACACATGGTTCAGTTTTACTCATAACATTTTGAGACCAGAGAATTTTTAGTTATTTTTTGAGTTCAGGATTGATACTGTGAATAAATTAAGGAAATAAAAGTTTTTTTGGTTATTGTTTTGTTTTCATACAATCCACCAAGGTGACATTTAGTTAGTAAAACAGCTTATTCCTGAATTTATTTTATTTTTAGAGTAGTTATTCATAAAAAACAATTTTAGAGCTATAAGCTAATTTAGAGATCATCTTTTTCAGTTGCTCATTTCACAGCTGAAGGTGACATGCACATAGTGGCAAAACTTGGCCTGAAGCCCAAATTCTATTTAACCTTGTCTATTTTCTTTCCCATCAGGCTGCTTCCCCCAGAGGATCAGGGGTGATTGTAATTGAGCTTATTTCTGTGTACACACAAACTCACGTGTGTTATGCTCTATCTTGGAGCACCCAGAACAGATTTACTATGAAACCAGTGAGGCTTTCGTTTCAGGGCCCCTCACTTGTATGAGCCTTGAATTGGAGAGAAGCTAGACTGCAACCAGGAAACATTTCCATAGAGCATTTCTGGTAAATAACCTTAAGAGATGGACTTGACTTTCAAAGGCTTCAGTAATTTGTTGTGATCTTTTTCACATTATAAAAATACAAAACTCATTTTTGTACCTATTTTCTATTTGTAATTTTGTATTGTTTTCTTTAAAGAAGTACCCTCCCCAGGCTCCAAGATCATATAAAATTTCAGGATCGTGAAACCTGGATCTGCTGATGCCCATAGATATAATCTGTTGGGAATTTCATTTTAATATTTGGGATACTTATTTTTAAGCAATTTTTATTTAAAAATTGAATACATTTAAATTTTTATACATTTAAATTAAATTGAATACATATAAACTTTTATATTAATATTTTACTTCAATTTTTACTATAGTAATGAACTAGTTAAAGGAAAGGTTGTATTAAGATATTTAAATAAAATTGCAGTTCCTTTTCCCATCTTGCTCTACCCATCAGTTTTGTTCTCTTGAGCCAATCCTTTAAATTTTTTAGATATTTTCCCCTACTGTTTACCTCTATTTTTTAATAATTTGCTTTCTTAAATGATCTACTTTCTATCAGTTTAAAATGATCTAAAGATTTATATAAGTAATACAATGGTATTGCATTATTATATTTATATAGTGACTTCCTTATAATAGTAGCTAAGGATTTAACTTTGTTATTCCAAACAATCCTTTGTCTCCTCCCATTTCCCCAAAATAGTTAAAGCACACAGTTTTTGGTTACCTCAATCATCACTATTTATATTATGATGACTGTGTGAATATTATTTCTAGCAAAAGCAAGTAATATCTTATGGCATCCTTTCTTGTACATCTTTTTGTCTTGGAGTTAATAATTATCTCATTTCCTTCTGCTCAATTTTCCTTATTATCTTTCTGAAAAACTATCTTTCCATTCTTTTCATTTAGCCTTTTATTTTTCTTAGCATTCATAGTTATTTTGTTTTTTCTTTTGCTTAATTTTATGTGTATCTAGCCAAATACATCATCGGAATTGCCCATCATTTATCCTATCAGTATTATTTGTGAAAGTGCTCAAATATGTCAGTTAATCTTCCACTTCACCTTCTTGCCCGCCCTCTCCCTGAGACCACCTCTCGCCATGATCCTTCATCCTCCTGTATGGACTGATTGTCTTCTAATATCTGGAAATTTCATATGATAAGCTTTTGGTGAGGAAGTTTGGTGAGGATGACACTCAGTGGGCCTTTCCTGAATCTTAGGGAATTGTCTACTCATTGTAAGCAATTTTATAGAAGCAAATTTTGAAAGTATAAGTATCCAGTACCACATAAGGAGTGCCTTCATTTTCTAACTCACTAGGTTTACACAGTAGGGAAGATAATTCTTCTAATAGTGGATAAAGTACCACATCTGGATGCCATAAATCCTAAAAGTAGGGTTTGCTAATATATAATTCAATTCCTATTTTCTGACATGTATATTAACCTTAGTGTGAAGTATCTGAATTTTGAATTCCAGATAATTATTAAGAATATATTCCCAGATAATTTCTTGCTACTTTCAAACTCATAATGGCACTTGCCACTATGAAAACTAAATATGATTAGAAAACACATGATATATTTTAAGAAATATGCAAAAAATTTTTAATACTATTGTTAGCTTCATTAGAACATTACACACTAATAGAGAATTAACTATACTAGTTCCAATAACAACTGTTTTTCCCCGCAGTACTTTATATATACACAATACAGTTGCCCCTTGAACAACATGGGTTTGAACAGTGTGGGATCACTTACACACAGATTTGTTTCAATAAATACATTGGAAGTTTTTTTTGGAGATATGAGACTATTTGAAAAGAGGTTCTTTTTTCTAGCTTACTTTATTGTAATGTATATACTTGACAATATATGTACCTTATTGCATTTGTATATAATACACAAAATATAAAAATTTCTGTTAATCAAATATTTATGTTGTCAATGAGACTTCTGGTCAACTGTAGGTTGTTAGCAGTTAAATTTTTGGGGAGTCAAAAGTTATATGTGGATTTTGACTCTGCTGAGAGTCAGTGCTCCTAAGCCCTGCATTGTTCAAGTGTTGGTTGTATTTGGTTAATTGTACTGTGTACCACAATGTAGGCCAATAGCATTATTTTACTTTACTGAAGTAGAAATAAAGGCCATTGCAATTAATTATTAGGTTTTCTTATGGGGACTTCTTATTCTCATATAATTCATCTCCCTGTAAAGATTTTTCAATGTGTTTCAATATATTTTAATTCCATTCCATTTTGAGGTTGTTGCAAGTCAAGTAGCAGGCTGTTCAATTGAATTTTTATAAAACATAGCTCTATACCTTCATTTGATTTTATTTCCTGAGGATATCACTCTAAGAAAAAATGTTTTTAAATCCTTAAGATTTTGGTTGAAACACTCAGTCCTGATAACCTTATAAGCAGAGATTAAATGTGCATTAAATCCTCCTCCCAGAATGCACAGCTATTGGAATGCCCCTGGCCTCTGTCTAGACCTGGAGCTTTGAAGTAACTGCACATCTCAGGATGCACCACCCATTCACCCTTCCTTTTCTGTCTTCAGTAGTATTGTCCACTGAAAGTTGTGGACAAAGGATTGGCGAATCCCCAGGAGCAGGTGTGGTCTTCCCTGTTCGCCTAAGATTTTTTTTTCCAGTTACGGTATTGGGTGGTGATGGAGTTGACACTGAGGAGTGGCGGGAACAGATAAACACCTACTGGAGATTATGGCAGGATTCCTGGCTATTTATTGAAGGTGTGGTTGCTTATTCCCTGCTTGATGTTCCAAGAGTAGTAAAATTGAAGGTGCTTTTCTAATATATTTCATTCAAGTTACTTCTGTGTGTATAGAGTATTAGTGGGTGATCTGGTGCAGTAACTCATTTCCATCAGTGTTGTGGGACTTTTCCCTGGTTTTTAGTGTGTGTGATTGATTCTAAACTTATTCCGTAGGGATGCTGTACATTTCTCCTGCAATCTTGGATGCTTTAAAATGAATGACTTTGCTATTTGGGAGTTTTGTATAAGGGGTTTCCTGGCTCTTGCGTTTATATTGTATTACTGGAAGCTTATCCAAAAATAAATGTGTTTACTCAATCGACTAAGAAAACTTTCTGTTTCCTTTATCAGTTAGATTCAACATCACTTCTTTCTGAGAAACAGTTAAGGTGTCTTCTGGATGAATGCACATTCAAGCAAAAATCCATGATTAGAATTTCTTATGAAAGAGAAAAGAAAGACATTGAGGATGTAACACCTGAGTATCCCCAGCTTTCCAGAACTATCCTTTCTGAGTTAGTAACTGAGTCAGAAATAAAAGTTGAAGGCCCTGAGGTAGAAGACACAAATATATCTGAAAATGCAGAATGTGAAACATCTAGAGGCTACTATCTCACCAAAGCTTTGACTGGGCATGACATGACACAGGCTCTTGTCATTGAAGCAGAGAATACAAAGTGCCTCCAGTTTTTCAAGGACAATGTTGTTAGTGACACAAAAGACTATTTTATGTCGAAGACTCTTGGCATTGGGAGACTGAAAAGGCCCTCTTTTTTGGATGATCCACTGTATGGCATCAATGTGAGCCTTTCATCTGAAGACAAACATCTGAAACTCAGCCCTCCAGAGAAACCAAAAACAGGTAAGGCTTGGAAAGAATGTGTGTTTTGGTGAATAATTCTTACTAAGCATCTCAATATAAAGGTATTATCATTTAAAGTAGAATAAGATAAGAAAGTATGTTTGTAAGTCAGACGGTATCAACAGCATGCATACGTAAGAACGTATTTATCAATGTTCATATGAAATCAAGGTTGAGATTTAGTACTCTTGTGAAATATATCATTCTTGATGGTAATGCATACATATTCTTTTTTTTAAATTTTGGTATCATTAATCTACAATTACAGAAAGAACATTATGTTTACTAGGCTCCCCCCTTCACCAAGTCCTCCCCACATACCCCTTCACAGTCAGTGTCTATCTGCATAGTAAGATGCTGTAAAATCACTACTTGTCTTCTCTTGTGTTGCACAGCCCTCCCTGTAACGCCCACACACTATACATGCTAATCGTAATTCCCTCTTTCTTTTCCCCTGCCCTTATCCCTTCTTCCCCACCCATCATCCCCAGTCCCTTTCCCTTTGGTAACTATTAGTCCATTCTTGGGTTCTGTGATTCTGCTGCTATTTTGTTCCTTCAGTTTTCCTTTGTTCTTATACTCCACATATGAGTGAAATCATTTGGTACTTGTCCTTCTCCACTTGGCTTATTTCACTGAGCAATAATACCCTCTAGCTCCATCCATGTTGTTGCAAATGGTAGGATCTGTTTTTTTCTTATGGCTGCATAATATTCCATTGTGTATATGTACCACATCTTCTTTATCCATTCATCTACTGATGGACATTTAGGTTGCTTCCATATCTTGGCTATTGTAAACAGTGCTGCGATAAACATAGAGGTGCATCTGTCTTTTTCAAACTGGGCTGCTGCATTCTTAGGGTAAATTCCTAGAAGTGGAATTCCTGGGTCAAATGGTATTTCTATTTTGAGCATTCTGAGGAACCTCCATACTGCTTTCCACAATGGTCGAACTGGTTTACATTCCCACCAGCAGTGTAGGAGGGTTCCCCTTTCTCCACAACCTTGCCAACATTTGTTGTTGTTTGTCTTTTCGATGATGGCGATCCTTACTGGTGCATGCATATTCTTGATGGTTATCCAGAAAACAATCTTGATTTCAGAAGAAAAGAGAAATTAGTTTGAATGGATACAAATAGTTTAAATCAATTTGCTTAGCATTTCAACTTCCAAACTTCAGTGATGACAATTTGTCCTAAGGAATGAATTTGTAAAATACAATTATATTATTGTGGTTCTATTACTTTCTATACAAACTTCCCATCCCAGCTGCTTATAAATTCTCAGGTAGTTGTCTTGATTCAATGTTGCATCTTACAATAGTATAGGGTACAAAACTATGGGCAGTTTTTGACATAAGCAAATATTCAGTGCTTTATATTAGAAGTCTAAAATAGTCTGTGGTATATTTGGTGAGTCTATTTAAATAGCTTCAACTTTTCCTCTACTGTAGATTATTCTAAAATATGTTGTTATTAAATCTATATTTATGTCCTGATCTATTACCTATTTAATCAATTACCGATTAATTCTGAACTAACATCTCAGTCTCATATTTCTAACTGCTGGCTGGACAACTCCATCTGGAAATGTTCTCAAATTGATTTCCTCATCTTTCCCTCTCAACTCAGATTTTGCTCCTCACCTTTGTTTCCTCAACTACCCAGGCTCAAAGTCTGAGTTGTTATTGAATCTTCTCTCTCTTGCTTCCCACTTTCAGTCTTCAAATATTGTTGGTTTTACTCCTGCAGAGACTCTCCACCCTTCCCTTCCTTACTCTTCCTACTTCCTCAACTGGACCAATGTGGTAACTCTCCCCCCATCAGTCCTCCCGAACTCTGGTCTCTCTCCAACTCTGACCATTGTTGACCACCACTAAATGAACTCCCCCCAAGTACAGCTTTGATAATCACACTTCCCACCTCAAAAAGCTTCTGTGGCTCTCAGTGCCTATTGAATGAAATCTGATTTCTTTCCCTAGCTGTTCAAGGCCTTCGTGATCTGACCTCAAGTTCTCTTTCCAATCTCTTAACTAGTTCTCTAAATGTTATTCAGGTATAGCTAATCTGGTATTAGGATTTCCAGTGCTTTCCTGTGCCTCTGCTGTTGCTTAGCCTTGTTTCTTATCTGGAATGTTCAGTTATCCCTTTAGTGGCAGTTGAATTATAACCCTATTCTCTCTGAATGTCATCTTCCCTGATCCCCTCTTTAAACATTTTATTTCTTCTCTGAATGTCCCAAGAGCACTGGTCCCTGTTGAATCATTTTGTACACACAGTCTCAGTGTTGTTCTTCACATACACACATTTTCTTCTTTAAGACTGTGTAGCCTTTTTGAGGACTATCTTCTGATACACTGTTACATCTTCTGTGATATCCAAATAAATAAATAGGAGAATTTACATTATCCAGTTTTAGAATAAATACTGAAAATATGGCTCACATTTATTCTTTATATTATGAGTGAAAACAGGTGGTATTGCTTAAGAATTATATAAGCTTCACATTCTATATAAAGATTTAGAACTCTTTTTCCTTTTTTTAATGACATTTCACAAGCTAAAAACTTCTCTTACAACATGCAATTCAATTAGCCACCCACACCATGGATCTTCATTTAATAACTTAAATTAAAAAAATTTTAAATCAGGTGATTCACATTTAATAAATAATGAAAACTTTGTTCTACTTTAAATTGCAATGTATTTTCTTTCTTTTTGAAGAAACAGGCTTTTATTAGAGAGAAAGTATCTGTTTTTCCTCTTTGTCTGTTGTAACCAAACTTAATAAATTGGATGGGATAATTTGTTGTATATTGGGTCTTATTCCTATGGAGTCAGAGTGTGTGTGTGTGGGGGGAGTGGGTAGAACAGTGTTTTGCTAAGATATGACTACTTCCATGTGAATGTGATTCACACTGGTAGATTAACTGTTGCTAAGTAGAACATGACAAGATGGAATAAAGTAGAACTTAATGTGACTTAGTGGAAAGTAGCTATGGTGGCTTACCGGTAACCTCATAGAACATGTCTCTTATGGCACCAGGTAATCCTAATATATGATTATAATAACCCTTGTATCTTGCCAATGGGGTTCAGCCCTGGGCAAGTTCACTATGGATTCAGTGAGACTGAGGAATGACAATGGAACTTTCTTGGGGTGAAAGGATTTATTACCTGGCTTGTTCTCCCAGTGATAGGTTGAGTACTAGAATTATGTCTGCATCCAAAAGTCTGCAGATCTGTAATCCTCCTTCATTTCTGCCTCCACCCAGAGCACTAGACAGAGCTCTTTATATAGGGACTCAGTCAGTAATAGCTCATTGCCTACAGGTGTGGAAGCAGTAGCCTAGCAGCAGGCCAGTTACATCATCAAATAGTTTAGGTTGAGGTGAGGATCCTGGACATAGGAATCTTCACTTTATCCACACTTCACCCTTCCAGGATTCTCGCCTCACAATCAACATGCTCACAATCTTCTGCAGTGGTCCCTGTGCAAGAAAGCTGGAGCACTGTAAACAGATTACATAGCAGCAACAGAGGATAACAACAACATAGAGATAATAACAAAAATTAAGATACCGCAAGATTTTGATACAGGTAACAAAAATTATGAGTCCTCAAGACTGAGGAGGTTATTTCAGCTATATTCAACCAGTTCTACTCAGATGAGTTATTTTATTTATTTATTTATTTATTTTGTTATCATTAATCTACAAATACATGAAGAACATTATGTTTACTAGGCTACCCCCTTCACCAAGTCCCCCACCCACACCCCATTACAGTCACTGTCCATCAGTGTAGTAAGATGCTGTAGAATCACTACTTGTCTTCTCTGTGTTGTACAGCCCTCCCCATGGCCCCCCCCACATTATACATGCTAATCGTAATGCCCCCTTTCTTTTTCCCCACCCTTATCCCTCCCTTCCCACCCATCCTCCCCAGTCCCTTTCCCTTTGGTAACTGTCAGTCCATTCTTGGGTTCTGTGATTCTGCTGCTGTTTTGTTCCTTCAGTTTTTCTTTGTTCTTATACTCCACATATGAGTGAAATCATTTGGTACTTGTCTTTCTCTGCCTGGCTTATTTCACTGAGCAATAATACCCTCTAGCTCCATCCATGCTGTTGCAAATGGTAGGATTTGTTTTCTTCTTATGGCTGAATAATATTCCATTGAGTATATGTACCACATGTTCTTTATCCATTCATCTACTGATGGACACTTAGGTTGCTTCCATTTCTTGGCTATTGTAAATAGTGCTGCGATAAACATAGGGGTGCATCTGTCTTTTTCAAACTGGGCTGCTGCATTCTTAGGGTAAATTCCTAGAAGTGGAATTCCTGGGTCAAATGGTATGTCTATTTTGATCTTTTTGAGGAACCTCCATACTGCTTTCCACAATAGTTGAACTAATTTACATTCCCACAGCAGTGTAGGAGGGTTCCCCTTTCTCCACAACCTCGCCAACATTTGTTGTTGTTTGTCTTTTGGTTGGTGGTGATCCTTACTGGTGTGAGGTGATATCTCATTGTGGTTTTAATTTGCATTTCTGTGATGACTAGTGATGTGGAGCATCTTTTCATGTGTCTGTTGAACATCTGAATTTCTTCTTTGGAGAAGTGTCTGTTCAGCTCCTCTGCCCATTTTTTAATTGGATTATTTGCTTTTTGTTTGTTGAGGTGCATGAGCCTCAACCCTTTATCGGATCTGTCATTTATGAATATGTTCTCCCATACTGTGGGGTACCTTTTTGTTCTATTGATGGTGTCCTTTGCTGTACAGAAGCTTTTCAGCTTGATATGGTCCCACTTGTTCATTTTTGCTTTTGTTTCTCTTGCCCGGAGAGATATGTTCGTGAAGAAGTCACTCATGTTTATGTCCAAGAGATTTTTGCCTATGTTTTAGTCTAAGAGTTTTATGGTTTCATGACTTACATTCAGGTCTTTGATCCATTTTGAATTTACTTTTGTGTATGGGGTTAGACAGTGATCCAGTTTCATTCTCCTAGAACAAATAGTTCAAAAATTCATATGGAAACACCAAAGACCCTGAATAGTCAAAGCAATCCTGAGAAGGAAGAATAAAGTGGGGGGGATCTTGCTCCCCAACTTCAAGCTCTACTACAAAGCCACAGTAATCAAGAGAATTTGGTACTGGCACAAGAATAGAACCACAGACCAGTGGAACAGAATAGAGACTCCAAACCTTAACCCAAACATATATGGTCAAGTAATATATGATAAAGGAGCCATGGACATACAATGGGGAAATGACAGTCTCTTCAACAGATGGTGCTGGAAAACTGGACAGCTTAGATGATTTTTTGACTCACCCTTAGTAGTGATACAGATACGGAGATCCATTACTCCAGCAAGTAGCAGCTTTTTGTGTTTGTTTTTGCTAGGGTGTGTGCCCAATCCACAAATACACATTTTAATGACACTCACATAGGCAAATCTTGAGTTCAGGTAGGATGCATGCAAGAGAGTGGTTCTATGATAGGACTGTAGCAGGAAGGGGGTCCCATCCAGGTCTAGTATACCATATCATTATTCCTCTCCCTGTGGAAATTACTGAGAGGTCTATATATAGTGCTACTGGAGGTGCATGCACTGGCCATAATGATAAAACTAAACTCCCCAGTAAGATGCTCCTACCTTCTGGCTGTTCAGGCTATACTACTGTAATGTTTGGGGGCCACTCTGCTGTTACTCCAGGAATACACAGGAGGCCAGCTTCTAGACCTTGTTCTCAAGGTGCCAGCAGAGCCAGCCATCATTGGTCCATGTGTCAAAAGGTCCAAGGCCACGTCCACTCAAAGGAGTCTTCAGGATTTAGTGCAGTTGGTGCTGGCAGCAAGATATTATTCTGGTGGCCAAACCTTGGCTTCAACGATTCTTCCATGGTTTGTACTTGCAGTTGTATAGGGGAGGCAGCAATATGCATTAGCATGTCTATGGGACTCAGGGCTCCCTTTTGGGGTTTCTCGTTCTAACGCCATAGCACTGTGCATAAGTGGACTGACCATCCCTGCAGACTATTGGTGTCTGACTTCAGTCCAGATTTTAACAAACCATTTTACCTCTCTGTCATGTCTGCTGCAGTAGGATTGTATGGCACATGAAGCTTCTATTTGATTCCCAGCTGTCGCACCCATTCTTGTAGTGCATGTCCAGTAAAATGGGTGCCTTGATCACTCTCAATTAACTGTGGTTGGCCATAGGTTGCAAAGAGATGCTCCAGGCCTCTTTTGGCTGTCTATTGATCTGCACAATGTGTAGGAAAAGCAACCCAGAAGTCCAGTATCTGTGTCCACACAAGTCATGGCATATTGGTACCCTTCTGACATGGTCAGAGCCCCAATATATCTGTTACCTGACAAGGGGTATTGGTCCCTTAGCTATTGTTCCATGTTGCTATGGAACTTGGAGTCCCTTAGAGCATACAACACACTCCTGATGGGCTCTGCTGACTTCTTCAAAGGTCAAAGGAAAGTCCCAGTGATGGGCTACAGCCCACATTGTCTTTTGCCCCGTGTGCAACAAACGTTGATGTAACCATTGGTCTACATCAGAGGCAGGCTTTCCTTCAAGCCAATGTACCTGGGCCAATTTATGTGCTTCATCATTTCCTGGGGATGCAAGTGGCAGATGACCTGTCACATGGTATACTGTAACTCTTTTAGTCTGACCACAGGCCCATAAATCTTGCCACAATTCTTGTCCCCAAAGAGATTGGTGACCAACCAGCCAGTTGGCATGGTAACATGTCAGTAGCCACAGGATCAAGCCCTGATAGATGGCCCAGCTCTCAGTGCAGACAGCTATTGGGAAGGGCTCCTGCTGATCACAAGCCACACTGCCCACAACTCTGCCCATTGACTGCTCTTCCCCTCACCATCTTCCATCCTTATTGTATCAGTTTTAGGTTGGAAAGCTATGGCCCTCCATTTTGGAGGCCCACGGCTGGAGCTGTCTGTGTACCATGCATTTTCAGGTATAGGGGCTCTTCCTTCCTGATAAGGACTCTCTGCTACTAATAGTTCTAAAGTAAATTCTCCAGCTTTTCACTAGTATATGTCACTGGCCCCAGTAAGCGTTGGAGTTCTTCACTAAAGGGGCTACTAGAGAGCGTGCTATGCTGCTGTAGGGAAGTACCCCCAATCAGCAAGTGTAGTCATTTGTGCCACACCACTCCTTGGCTTTTGGGTCCAGTCTCATACCCACTCCAAGATGGGATAGGTGGTTATTACCTTTAACGTGGCCATTTCATTGATGGGTTCTGTAGCCAGCAATGGATAATACATGGCAGCCAGTTGTTTTTCTATCAAAGTGTATTGTACCTTTGCCCCTTTCCAGAGTTGTGACCAGAATCCAATAGGTTGGCGAATTCATTCAAGTCACTGCTAGAGACCCCAGCCATAACCGTCTTCAGTCACATGAACATCCAGCTCACACAGCCTTGATGGCTCTTTTTGTTGTAGTAGAGGCAGATGCACATGTCTCATCCCATTCCCACCTGACATCTTTTCATGCCAACCAGTATAATGGCTTCAGAATTTGTGCCAAGTGTGGGATAAACACTCTCCAGTACCCTAGAAGACCCAAAAACTTCTGTAACAATGCCACAGTTGTACGGGTAGGAAAGGCCTGGACTATATCTATGACTGCTTCTGGTATAATTTTAGTTTTACCTGAGCAGACGACCCCCAAGAATTAGACAGACAAACCAGGTCTCTGAACCTTGGTGCTGTTCACATCTTGTCATTTCTCCTGTAGCTGTTGCAGCAGTCTAGGTGCTGCACTTCTAGATCTGAAAAAGAATATGACGTGAGCATGATATCATCAGTATAATGGTACAGCCACACCGTTGGCAGTTTCTCCCATGCTGCCAAGTCCTGGGCTACAAGTCAGTGACAGATAGTAGAGCTGTGAAGGTATCACTGTGGAAGAACAGTGAAAGCCCATTGCCATCCTTCCCATATGAAAGCAAACTGTTCCTGACTTTGATGCTCTGTCAATGGAAAAGAAGTCATTAGCAAGATCCACAACATAATATGTTCCCAGTTCTAGACTGAGGGTATACATCAGGTATACAATAGAGGGGACAGCAGCATGCATAGGGGGTATGCCTTTATTCAGTTCTCTGTAATCCACAGTCATACGCCAGGAGCCATCTGGCTTTTTCACTGGCCACACTGGGGAATTGAAAGGACTGTGGGTGGGCTTTATAATACCCACCTTGTCCAGCTCCTGGAGAGTTTCTCCAATCTGTTTATGCCCTCCAGGCCGTTTGTATTGTTTGGTATTAGTCACCCGCTGAGGCACAGGCAAAGCTATGGGTGGGTGCCTAGCATGTCCCCTCAGAACTGCCTTCACCACACGTACTCTCAGTCTGAACTCACCTGTAGTGGTCTGCAGCCATAGACCCTGCAGAATATCAATCCCAAAATATATTCTGGGATGGGAGAGATGTACACAGTATACTCCTTTGGAGGTGGACACCGTATTCCCAAAGGGATTTGGGCTTGTTTCACTCTGGTAGCCTTACCCCCATATCCATCTATGATAGTGGGGGGGTCCCAGGAAACTGCTGAGTGTTACCATGAATCAGTAAACATTCAGCCCCTGTGTCCACCAGAGACATGTTGTATGTCCACTAGGGACTGATGGATAACTATTTCAACACGTGGCCTCCATCCCCCAGTCCCTCAGGGCAGGTACATTGACCTTCCCCTCAGTCAAACCTTGTTCCCCAATCATATTCCTGTGTGGGTTCAAGCGGGGTTGGCTAACTCTCCGGCAGAAAGTCTTGCAAACACACAGACCCTGTCTCTGGCCTCTGCCTCTCTGTTCTTAATGGCTGGAACTGCTGCTCTGGTTTTAGTTGTTGCCACAGCTCCAGTATGATTCTATTTGACTTCTGATCTAATTTCCTTCTGTCTGCTCCTGCCGGTATGAAATCAACCCATGTCTGGGTCCTCATCACCTTCATGGGTCCCTTTAAATTCTTCCTGTGAGTAGCAAACCTTATTTCTTTCCATGCTTTCATTGCTTCAGCCTCTCCTGTCTGCTACTGTATGGGTAACCTCACTTATGGGCTGCCCTAAGTGAGGGGCACGAATGGCCACTAGAGACCCAAAGAGGGATGTGGGGGACATTTGATGCACAGTGTTTCTAATCCCTGCAGTAAAAGGCTCCTTATCTGGGCCATAATTCTCTGGACTATAGGTGGCACTTTTTATGCCTAGCTGTTGTAACACCTGTTGGAGCTCAGCATTCATCTGCTATCTAGCAAGGGAGGATGGTAAATCATCCTGATTGGGCCACACAGCATGAAGTGCAGCCATAAGCCAATCGAGGAGGGAGTGTTTCCTGGGGTCTGATGTGCATTTTCTAATCGCTGCCTGAAAGCAGGCTGACCTGTCAGGGAAGCCAGCTTTCCCATCTCTGATCCAGACAGAAAAATTCCATCCACCCCTACATCCCACAGATGCAGGAACCAAGCTAATATTGACTCTGAGGGTTTCTGCCTAAACTGGGAGCCAAAATCCACTAGCTCAGCCTGAGTATAGGGGCGGACCATAGAGTGCTCCATGACTTGGGGAGGGGGCTGCACCTCCCCTGGAGGAATCCTTGGTTGCTGTGTCTTTATTTTCTGTACAACCACTGGGTGTGCTTTCAATAGAGGAGGGGTTGGTGCCCCCAGTACCACCCCTTCATCCTTCCCCAGCAACTCCATTTCTGGGGCTGATGGCACCTTTCTCTTCACTCCCCCAAGTGCCTCCTCTGTTACATCCTTTACCTTTTCTACAGTTCCTTGTAGCAATGCTAGCTCAGTCTTCAATAGTTCTCTTACCTTCACCTTAATGCCTTTCAGCTGGTGTTCTAGTGCTACCTCTTCCTGGTGCTTCCCTCAGGAGTACATCCTTTTCCTCCATGGCCTTTTCCTCCTTCAGAGCACCTGGCAGTATTGCTGTCTCATTCCATAAGGAATCTTTTACTTCCACTGGACCTCGCAGCTTGCATTCTTGCACTGCCTCTTCTTGTGGCTTTTGCAGGGGTCCGTCCTTCTCTTCCATGTCCTTTACCTCTTCCACAGTACCCTGTAGTGATGATATTTCAGTCACCAAAAATTTTTTTATTTCCTCAACGACACCTCACAGCCAGTATTTTTGTGCTGCCTCCTCTCATATCAATGCCATTTCATTCTTCAATGAATCCACAGCAGTTCACAGCTTGTGTTCTCATGCTTCCATTTCTTGTGTCTCTTTTAGGAGCATGTTCTTATCATCTGTAGACTTTTTTAATACTGTGAGAAGTTACCAACCCATAGTCCCTGCTGCCTCATGGGCACTTTGTTTCTCAGAGGACTTACTTACTATAGCAAGGGCCACCCCTACTACCTGAGGTATCACCTCCACCTTCCTCCAGTCCTGGGGTGGGGCCCAACCCTCTAGGAGGCAAGCCACCTCAGACTACATACCCACTGGGGCATAATCAACTGTCTTCCCATTCATAGGGGCAGCCCGCTGAAGCACCCATCCCATAAGGGAAGCCTGTTCTTTTCCTTGGTCAACAATGAATCCTGCTGATGTCACCAATTGTCTTGCCAATGGGTTTCAGCCCTGGGCAAATTCACTATGGGTTCTGTGAGACTGAGGAATGGCAATGGAATGTTCTTGGGGTGAAAGAGTTTATTACCCAGCTTGTTTTCCTGGATAGGTCGAGCACTAGAATTATGTCTGCATCCAATAGTCTGCAGGTCTGTAATCCTCCATCATTTCTGCCTCCACCCAGAGCACTGGACAGAGCTCTTTATATAGTGACTCAGTCAATAATAGCTAATTGCCTATGGGTGTGGAAGCAGTAGCTTAGCAGAAGGCCAGTTACATCATCAAGTAGTTTAGGGTCAGGTGAGGATCGTGGCCATAGAAACCTTTGCTTTATCCATACCTTGTAAGTCTGAAGGATTTTAAGGTGATGTAGAAATGAATCTGTGAACCATATTTTATTTTCTGTTTGTTACATAATAAACTTTAAGGAACAGGTCCTACATTATCATTTTTAGTGCATGTTAAATTATCTGGGGTTGAAGTTTTTCTTTTACTAACATCACCATTTACAATTATTAAAATAACATGCTGATCAATTTTATTCTAAAATAGAAAATTGTAATTAATGTGCTTTTTACAAAAGTAAACAACAAAATGGAATGCTAAACCAGTTTTCTTGGTGAAAAGCCCTTTAAAGATGTAACTACTGAGGGTTGCGGTGTGTTCAGCCGGATGCATGTGAATGTGATTAAGTGTAGATTTCTGTAAGAAGATAGGAAGGAAATAAGAAAAACTATCATTTTCTTTCAATGCCAAATAGTATTGATATGTAGTTTTCTTTTACTAGATGAACTGAGGTCTGTTACAAGTATTAAAATTATGCTTCTAAAAGGCGGAGTCAGATAAAATTTGAAGAAGAAAACCAAACCTAATGACATGGAGGATCAATTTAAATTTAAATTGTTATATTAAAAAAAAAGGATTTGCTTTACAGCTTTAAAGTTTCCAGTGTGAAATATTTCATTTTCATTTTTGTGCTTTCAGCTTAGAGGTAACTACTGTTATTTAACTTTCTGGATCAAGGTCTGACAGATTCAGTATTGCACTTACTCCCTGTTGGGATCTTAGGGGACAGATAGAACACCTTCTCTTCACCAGTTGGATCAGAACCAACTGAGAAATAGATGGATTCCAACAAACAGAACTCAAGGAGGTTGACTTTAATCAGGGGTGATGGAATGTAGAGCATTGTTTGTGCTTGGCAGGCAGCCAAATAGTCCTCCTAAGGCTACATCCCCAAAATAAACTTATACACCCAGTCACTGGCAAAGGTGAATAACCTCAGGTCTCACCTGTGGAGATGGGTCCATGTGGAACTAATAGTGTGGAGGAACAAAGGCTGTTACTCATCTGTTGGGGAGGAATGGTGTGATGACACCCTTGGAGGAAGGGGCTGAGCTGAGCATGCCATTTCTTTCCAATTTACCAGTCAGATAAGTGGCTCTTCTTCCAGTGAGAGTCGAGTGGGGAGCAAGGCTGGTGCTTCCCACTTTAAGTTCCTCCCCAGGGAGGGGTGAGGAGTGTGGGGAGTGAGTGAGTGCTCTTTAACTTGGAGATGCCACTGAGTACACTGGCCCTTCAGAAAGAAAACACTTCAGATCTGTGATTAGTCTAGTGTTTAATCAGATTTGTTTCTAGATAATCAAAACAAAAAGTCATCTATGCATGTACAGAATTGTCTTTTTCCCACTAAACTCTGGAGATACTTATCAACTGAAATTCATAAAGAGGAAAATGTCAATGTGGGGAAAATAGAAGTTCCTATGGCCAGGATCCTCACCTGACCCTAAACTACTTGATGATGTAACTGGCCTGCTGCTAGGCTACTGCTTCCACACCTGTAGGCAATTAGCTATTATTGACTGAGTCACTATATAAAGAGCTCTTTCCAGTGCTTTGGGGAGAGGCAGAGACAGAGGAGGATTATAGACCTGAAGGTTATTGAATGTAGACATGATTCTAGTGCTCAACCTATTGCTGGGAAAATAAAGCCATGTATAAACCCTTTTACCACAAGAATGTTCTGTTGGCATTTCTTGGTCTCACCAAATCCATAGTGAACCAGCCTGGGGCTAAAACCCTCAGTTGAGACAGTCAATAACAACAAAAATAGAATAGGACAAAAAAAATACAAAGTCAATCATGAGCAAAGAAGGGGGACAGAACTGTACTAATTCTTTAAGGAAAACAAAAGAGAAATTTCCCATAGGACCCATTTCATAAATCGGTCTTAAACATTTCTGTAACAAATGCAACAATGAGTCAAATATGGTTCTTTAAAAAAATAACACCCCTAAATGAAAACTAGGATGACCAACTGTCTTGGTTTGTTTGGGATTGTCCTGGTTTTATCACTGACTGTCTCTTATCCTGGGAAACACTTGGTCCCTTGCAAAAGGGAATGTTGGTCACTCCGACTTGAAACTGAGGACATAGAACCAGAGAGCAAATTAATTCACCAAAGGATAAAGCTAACAAGAGTCCTGGTACATAGCAGGATCCAGGCTAGAACTTAGACTAGCCTGGTCTGCCTACCCACCAGCGTGATCTACCTGGTGGTTAGGAATGTGGGCTCAGGGTGAGGCAGACCTGAATTTGAATGCTTGCTCTGCTTTTAGCAGGTGATCTTAGGCAAGTCACTTAATCTCTCTCTCCTCTACACCTTGGTCTCTTTAACTAGAAGACAATGTGGCTTTGATACTTGTAATAGGGATCACGTAAGACCACACAAAACGATAAGGTCAGTGACTGGACGTGGTTGGCTCACATGGTATAGTATTTCCCCCTTTATCTGTGGTTTCAGTTTCCCTGGTTTGGAAGCAAATGATCCTCCTTCTAATGTATGATCAGAAGGTCAATAGAAACCTAACCCTGCACCATAGTGCCTACATCATTCACCTCACTTCATCTCATTATGTAGGTATTTTATCATCTCATGCCTTTACAAGAAGAAGGGTGAGTACAGTACAATAATATATTTTAAGGGAGAGACCACACTCACAGTAATGTATATTGTTATAACTGTTCTATTTTATTATTGGTTATTGCTGTCAGTCTCTCCCTGTGCCTAATTTATAAACTGAACTGTATCATAGGTATGAACATATAGGAAAAAACAGTATATTTAGGGTTCAGTACTGCCTGAGGTTTCAGGTATCCACTTGGGGTCTTGGAATGTATCCCTCAGAGATAAGAAAGACTACTCCACTTAATATTTAATTAGGAGATTGCCCATAAAAGACTGGATTTATGATTTTTCTGACAAATCAACAGGTTGTTGCACTGGCAAGGAGAGCTGAATAGCCAATGTTCCCTTTAGAAGGGTCTGTTCTCTTCAGGAGGATGTGGCCCCATTGGCCCCTCTGTATTTTATGTGCTTGACCTTTGGAGCCATACGATTTGCATCCCATGTTGTAAGCCTTTGCTGCTTAGAGTGAGGTCCAATCTCTGTGGGCTCATTAGAAATGCAGAGTCTAAGGCCCCACCCCAAACCTTGCTGAATCAGAATTTGCACTTTAATAAAGATTTTCTGGTGATGCTTATAGTGGAGTTTGAGAAGCACTGCTACAAATCACAGAGCATTATTCCTAATCACAGTGAGCATCAGGATCATCTAGAGAATTTTTCGCTTGTTGATTTTATACCTATGTCCAAGGCCCCAGCCAGATTTACTGAAATTAGAATCCCTGGTATGGGGTGTTCAGTCTGTCAAATTAATGCAAGATGCAAGATTTTCCTATGCATATTTGAGAAATATAGGTTTCAGTTTGGATGGAAGAAAGCTAATTATGTTATTCTCTTGTGGTCCTCGGAATAAATTCTACCAACAATTACAGCTATATGACCTGAATGTATTTCATGTTAAAATTCTGCCTATGAAAAGGCTCATTTGATTATAACTTGCTTGAGGAAGCCTGGCTGTGGGTAGATTGACTTTTAGGTGGGATATTCAGTGATTGGAAGGGGGTGTGCGTTAGTATGTTACTACTCCTATCACCTGAACAGTTTCAAAGGAACTAGATTGTTTTGGGAAATGTTGTAATGCTGTCTTACTGGTTTGCAGGGGAGCAGTAAGATCCTAAAATAGTAACACTGTTAGTTATTTTTTTCCATTAAATATATTTGGGCTTGCTCTTAGCTGTATAAATACTTAACTTGTTATTGCTTTGATGGAGTTCTGTTTCTCTCAGTGTGTGCCTTGAGGCCTCCCACTTACTATTTGTTACATTATTTTTCCAAGGCTACTAGTTGTTTCTCAGATGCTTTTAGTAACTTAACACTCTTCCAAAGTTTATTTGATAAAAATATCAGTGTTGCCATAGTCTGTTAACTCCTTTTTTATATAAAACTATATTATGTGGTAAATTTATATTTGAATTTATCCTTTCAAGTTACTTTCACCCAATTTTCTGTAATTCCATTCTTCTTTAGGTAGACTTCATGTAAATATTTGCCACTGATTATTTTCTCTGTCTGCTTATACAATATCACTTCATCTCTCATTTTGTTTAGTAGTGGAATGTGAACAAAGGCATGTTGAAGAGTCTTAAGGATTATTGTAATGTACTTATCACTTTATTGGTTATTGGGAACTTCTGATTCCATTGCTTGATTCAAGTTGGCAAAATGAAAAAGTTAGTAAAAATCCAACTGTAGATTAGATCTATGGATCAGCAACATTGGCATCACCTGGGAGCTGGTTAGAAATGCAGAGTCCCAGGCCCTGCTGCAGACCTACCATATCAGAGTCTGCATTTTAACAAGATGCCCCCAGCAGGTGATTTGTATGCATGCCCATGTGTGAGAAGCTCTGGACTAGATGGTTTCCTAGGCACTCTACTTTAGGATTGTAAAAAATACTAATATACATGTTGGTGGTGAAAATAATGTCAGAAAGTATCTTCTTTCCCATCTGCTCTTTCTTCTTAAATTTCTTTCAGTGAAGATACTACCTTTTCCAGATTGTCTTATCTCTCCAACCACTTATATTGTCCTTTTTTTGGGTAACTTTCCTTTTAGCCACTGGGAGGAAGTTAGTTAGGTTCTCTACTCGTTTATAGTTAATGTTTAATTTGGAGACACATATAGTCAGTATGGGATCATCTATGCTTTGTATACTTTTGATTTCCAGGTTTCTCTACATGATGTCTGCCTCAAATCTGAATGGGCTTTTAAGCTATACTGAGTCCATCCCTAAAGAGTGCTTCCTATCTCTGGCAGCTCACTAGAATCACCTGGTGATATTTAAAACAGATTAATTCCTTGGTTCCATCCCAGATGAATTAAATTTATTTCTGGGGGTTGGCTCTGGCTACCAGTGTTTATTTAATCAGTTTCTGAGGATGGGGATCTGGGTGATTCTGTTGTGTAGCCATGCACGAGAGATCCGTCGTATTCCTTATATCAGTTCATTAAGGACATTATTCTAGGGTATAAGGTGAGTAGGACATAATTGCTGCTCTGAATTACTTCGTAGTTTATTGATGAAGGCAGGTACATAAGCAGATATCACAGAAGTGTGGGACAAGTATAATAAGAGCTTCAGGATAAAGTACAAGGCAACACTATGGAGGGGATGATGAACATGGGGGGATGGAGTGGCATTTGAGTCTCCAAGGAGGAGTGCCTATTTAATGAGAACACTCCAGATAGAAGGAATAGCACTTTTGAAGGCATGGAGTCACTGACTTATTCCTCCTCTCATGGGTGGAGTATTGAGGTTGGCTTCTCATCCATCCCACCTTCCTCTATGTGGATAAAATGAGAGTTACTGTGGCCAGGATTCTCACCTGACTGTGGCTGACTAGCTCACTGCACACCTGTGGGCAATACATGGCTGTTGATTCTATAAAAAGAGCTCCGCCCAGTACTCTGGGCACGACACAGTGGCAGGGCTGCAAGGCTGCAGGAGAGCAGAGCAGAGGACAGAGGCCCAGAGGATGGCTGTGTGGGACAACTGTGCAGAGAGGTCCAGAGGATGGCTGTGTGGGACGACTGTGCAGGCAGAGAGGCCCAGAGGATGGCTGTGCGGACAGAGGGGGCCAGAGGCAGAGACTGGCTTGCTGCATGCAGACTCACTCTGAGTGCATGGGATTCTAGTGACTGAACTGCCACCTGGAAATAAAGTTGGGTATAACCCTTTCACCCCAAAGAGTGTTCTGCTTTCAATTTTCTTTGGTCACACTGAATCTATAGCGAACTTGCCTGGGGCTGAAACCCATTGGCAAGACACTCTATATACCGTTTTAATATTTCTTCTCAATGTGTTGACACTATCCCTACATTTCTCACTTTACTTTCTGAAACTTCAAATCATTTGCCTTTATTAGGTTGATTTTTTTCTTTTAAAGTAGAAGCTTTATTAACATATTAGTGTCTATGGTTACCACAGTGAAGATGTATTATCCTATAGTTTTGGAGGCCTGAAGTCTGAAATCAAGGTGTCAGCAAGGCCCCACTCTGCTTGGAGGCTCTAGGGAAGAATGCTTCCTTGTTTTTTCTAGTTTCTCAGCCGTTTGAGTTTCTTTGGCATCCTTGCTTTGTGATCACATAACTCCAATCTCTGCCTCTGTCTTCACTTTACCTCTTTCTGTCTGTGTCTCAGATTTCCCCCTGCTTTTCTCTTATAAGGACATGTGTTATTGCATATAGGGCCCACCTGGGTAATCCAGGATGATCTTCTCATCTCAGAATCCTTAAATTAATTATATCTGCAAAGACCCTTTTCCCTAGTAAGATAACTTTCACAGGTTCCAGAGATGAAGTTGTGGACAGAACTGTTTTTGGGCCCAATATTCAACAATATTATGCAGTTCAGTGGTTTTTAGTATGTTCACAGAATTGTGCATCCATGACCACTATCAATTTTACATTTCCTGACTCCCAAAACAAACCCCATACCCATTAGCAATCTCTCCCCATTTTCCCCCAACCCCGAGCCCTAGGGAACCACTAATCTTTTTTCTCTCTGAATTTGCCTAGTTTGAACATCTCATAAACAGACTCATACATGTGGCCTTTTTTGCGTCTGGTTTCTTATATTTAGCATAATGTTTTCAAGGTTCATCAATGTTGTAGGAGGTATCAGTACTCCATTCTTTTGTAGTGTTGAATAATAATAATCTTGTATGGATATACCACATCTTCTTTATCCATTTATCAGTTGATGGACATTTGGGTTGTTTCTACTTTTTGGCTTTTATATGTAATGCTGTGATGAATATTGGTGTACAGCTTGTGGATTACATGTATTTTTTCTCTTGGGCATATACCTAGGAATAGAATTGCTGGGTCTATGATAACTTTTTGAGGAACTGTTACCCTGTTTTCCAAAGTGACTGCACCACTTCACCACAATCAGTACATAAGGGGTGTTTTATTTTTTAGATTCCACATGTAAGTGAAATCATATGGTATTTGACTTTTTCTGTCTGATGTATTTCACTTAGAACAGTAACCTCTATCTATATTGGATCCTAATCCATATTGTCAGAAATGGCAAGATTTCATTCATTTTTTATGGCTTAATAATATACCATTGTATATACACATACTACATCTTTACCCATTTAACAATGAACACTTAGGTTGTTTCCATATCTTGGCTATTATAAATAATGCTGCAATAAACAGAAGAATGCATGCATATGTCTTTTCAAATTGGTGATTTTGTTTTCTTTGGGTAAATTCCTGGAAGTGGCATTGGTCAAATGTTATTTCTATTTTTAGTTTTTATAAGAAACCTCCATGTTGGTTTCCTTAGTGGCTGTACCAATTTGCAATCCCACCAGCAGCATACAAGGATTCCCTTTTCTCTACATTCTTGCCATACTTCTTTTCTTGTTGATAACTAACCATTCTGACTGGTGTGAGGGGATATTTCACTGTGGTTTTGTTTTCTATTTCCCTGATAATTAGTGATATTGAGCATCTTTTCATGTGTCTATTGGCCATCTGTATGTCTTCTCTGGAAAATGTTCAGGTCCTCTGCTTATTTTTTAATCAGATTATCTTGGTTTTTTTTTTTTTGGTGTTGAGTTGTACAAATTCTTTATGTATTTAAGATATCAACCCCTTATTAGATATATCATTTGCAGATATATTCTCCCATTCAATATGTTGCCTTTTCATTTTGTTGATACTTTGCTTTGCTGTACAGAAGCTTTTTGGTTTGGTGTAGTACTACCTGTTTATTTTTGCTTTTATTTTGTTTTGTATATGCCTGGGGAGACAGATCTCGAAAAAAATTACTAATGCGAATGTTCAAGAGTTACTGCCTGTGTTTTCTTCTAGAGTTTTATGGTTTCAGGTCTTATATTTAGGTCTTTAATATGTTTTGAATTTATTTTTGTGTATGGTGTTGAGTGGTTTAGTTTCATTCTTTTGAATATAGCTGTCCAGTTTTCCCAACATAATTTTTTGAAGAGATTGTCTTTTTCCCATTATATATTCTTGCTTCCTTTGTCATATATTAATTTGACCACATAAACATGGGTTTATTTCAGGGCTCCCTATTCTGTACCATTGATCTATGTGTCAATTTTTTGTGCTAGTACAATACTGTTTTGATTAGTGTGGATTTGTAGTTAGTTTGAAATCAGGGAGTGTGATACTTCCAGCTTTGTTCTTTCACAGGATTGCTTTGTCTACTTGGGGTCCTTTTTGTGGTTCCTCTAGGATTTTAGGATTATTTTAGGATTATTTACTCTAGTTCTGTGAAAAATGTCATTGATATATTAATAGGGATTGCACTGAATCTGTAGATTGCTTTGGGCAGGATGGCCATTTTAACAATATTAATCTTACTATCCATGAGCATGGGATAGCTTTCCATTTATTTGTGTCTTTAATTTCTTTCATCAGTGTCTTATAGTTTTTAGAGTATAGGTCTTTCACCTCCTTGGTTAAATTTATTCCTAAGTATTTTATTCTCTTTGATGCAATTGTAAGTGGAAATGTTTTTTTGATTTCTCTTCTTGCTAGTTCATTATTAGTGTATAGAAATGCAAAAGACTTTTGTGTATTGATTTTATATCCTGCAACTTTACACAGATCATTTATTAATTTTAATAGTATTTTACTGAAGTCTTTAGGGTGTTCTATAAATGATATAATATCATTTGGAAATAGTGACAATTTTACTTTTTTATTATCAATGTGGATGCCTTTTATTCTTATTTGATGTGGCTAGGACTTCCAATACTATGCTGAATAAAAATGGTAAGATGGGCATCCTTGTCTTTTTCCTCATGTTAGAGGAAAATCTTTCAGCTTTTCACCATTGAGTACGATGTTGGCTGTGAGTTTCTCATATATGGCTTTAATTATGTTGAGGTATGTCCTCTATATACACACTTGGTTGAGAGTTTTTATCATGAATGGATGAATTTTGTCAAATGCTTTTTCAGCATCTATTGAGATGATCATATGGTTTTTATCTTTCCTTTTTTAATGTGCTGTATCACAGTGATTAATTTATGGCTACTGAATCATCTTTGCATTCTGGAATAAATCCCACTTGGTTGTGGTGAATGACCTTTTTATGTATTTTTGAATTTGGTTTGCTAATATTTTGTTGATGGATGGTTAAGTTCAAATACATTCTAAAAGCACTATTTTATCATTCCCCCCTCCATGTTTTATGTATATGATGTCATAATTTAGATCTTTTTATTTTCTGTATCCCTTGACTAACTTGTGTATATAATTGATTTTTCTACTTTTGTCTTTTAGACTTCATGTTAGCTTTGTTAAGTGAGTGGTCTGCCACCTTTACTGTGTGTTTGTTTTTATCCATGAATCCATGAAATCTTTTCTCTTTTCCTACTTTTTCTTCTAGTTATGGCCTTTTCTTTCCTCTTTAATTAAGTTCCTTTAACATTTCTTCTAAGGCTGGTTTAGAACTTCTTTTAACATTTGTTTATGTGGAAAACTATTGCCCTCTCCTTCAATTCTAAATGATAGCCTTCTTAGAGTATTTTTGGGTGTAGATTTTTTTTCCTTTTAGTGCTTTAAATATATCATGCTATTCTCTTTGGGTATATAAAGTTTCTGCTAAAAATTAGCTGATAGCCTTATGAGATTTCTGTTCTATGTAACTGTTTGCTCTTTTCTTGCTGCTTTTAAAATTCTCTTTTTGTCTTTAATCTTTGCTATTTTAGTTACTCTGTATCTTGGTGTGGACCTCCTTGGGTTCATCTTGTTAGGGACTCTCCTCAGTTTCTGGGCCTTGATATCTGTTTCCTTCTCCAGGTTAGGGAAGTTTTCAGCTCCTATTTCCTCAAATACATTTTCTGTCCCTTTCTCTCTTCTCCTGTGACCCCTATTATGTGAGTGTTGCTCTGTTTGAAGTTGTCACAAAGATCTCTTAGCATCTTTTCATTAAGTTTTTTTTCCTTTCTGTTGCTCAGTGTGGTTCTTTTCCATTACTTTGTCTTTTTGATTGCTGATCTGCTCTTCCAAAGCCTCTAATCTGCTATTGTTTCTTTTTATTTCATTGCACTTACTGTATTCTTTATCTCTGACTGGTTCTTTTTTTATATTTTCTATTTCTTTGTTGAAGTCTCCCTGAGTTCATCCATTCTTCTCTCTGGTATGGTGATCATCTTTATGAACATTATTTTGAATTCTTTATCAGGTAGATTGTTTATTTCCATTTCATTTAGCTTTTTTTTTTCTGACATTTGTTCTTTCATTTGAAACATATTCCTCTGCCTCTTCATTGTGTCTGGCTCTTTGTGTTTGCTTCTATATATTAGATTAGCTTTGTCTCCTGATCCTGAAAGCAGTGGCTTTATGTAATAGGCATACTGTGGTGCCCAGAAGCGCAAAACCCTCTGGTCACCAGAGCCAGGTGTTACAAAGGTGTGTCCCCTTTGTGGGCTGTGTGTACCTTCCTGTTGTGGCTGATGCAGCTACTGTGATTGTGCTGGCTTATAGGGCTCACTCTAGGTGTGGCTGGCTGAAAGACTAGTCAGGGCCATTTCTAGTGTGCTGGTGTGTGGGGCCAGCTCTCAGCCTGGCTGCCTGTAATGTGCAATAGGATTACTGCTACCATGCTGGTGGGTGGGGCTCACTCCTCCCCTCCCAGGAGGTGGGATCGGGTGGTTGCTTTGGTGGAGTATCTTGTCAGGTTGGGTGTGTTGGGTGGGGCAGATTAGCAGGGAAAGCCAGGACAGAGTCAGCTATGCTGGTAAGGTAGATGGAGAATGAATAAGAGCTGGCTCCTGCAAACATCCAACCATTTAGGCTAAGAGAAGCCTTGAAAAATGTCATCCATGAGCCCCTCCCCACCAGAGAAAGCTCTCATAGGCTCCTTCTTCTCTGGCATACTTCTCAAAGTTAATCAATAAATCTCCCTTCAAACCACTGCTTCTGTGTTGGGTCTCAGATTGATTGACACACCACACTGGCCCTCTAAGAGCAGAGACTTGGCCATCCATGGCCATCCAGCTCTTCCCTGCATTAAGCCCAATGGATTTTCAAAGCCAGACATTATGGGGCTTATCTTTCCAGTGTAGATTGCAGGGCCGGGTGTGCTGGGTTTCAGGGAGTTCATCCCCTCCTCACTGTGTTCCTCGCTCCCTCCTGCTTATTGGTTGGGATGGGAGAAGGTTTGGATCCCAACTGATGGCTCTTCTCCTTTACCCTTCTTCTTGTGGCCTCCTCTTTCTTTTGTCGCTGTGGAAGGCCTTCAGGTTCTGCCTGTCTTCAGGTTGTTTTCAGAGTTAGTTGTACTAGATGTAGTTGTTGCCTTTGTGTGTATGTGGGAGGAAGTTATCACAATGACCTATTCTGCCATCTTCTTAGAATCTACCTCTCTTTCTTTTTCTTGTGAATTTTGCAGTATGTGTTGACTGTTCAATAAATATTAAATGTGATTATTGTTTCATATGTAAAAGGATTTAATGTCTCATGGGCTGAATGATTTTTATTAATCATGCACACATTTCTGATTGCCTAACAACTTTGGATATTGTTTTTAATGTGCAGATAAACAGGAAACTGAAGATGTGGCAGAAGAATGTAAAGAATCTTAAGGAAAGAGCTGCTGGGCTGTGCTTTTAAGGAAATTGGTAAATTAAGTTATATTTTTTCCAAATTCTTTGAGTTCAGTGAATGCATCATAGACACCATTCCTCAAATAATGACTTTAAATATTTGGCTTCTCTCTTCCTGGATTACATTTCCTTGATATTTTTGAAACTTGTGGTATAATTGTTCAGTGGTTTTTCTTCATTGAAATTCCTGGAAAAATTGTTTTTTATTGCTTATCTTAAAACATCAGGGATACATTACAGAAATCGACATTTTATGTACGTGTGCCATGTTAAAACTAGTTGAAGTGCTGTGATTCTTTTGTATTTGATTTTATATGTTACTTTATTGTGATTCAGATTTAATCACTATGAATTTTTGTTTTGGCCCTGATTTTCCTTCTTTTATCCTCTCTAATGCCTGTTAGGTAAGCAGAACTTCTCAAAGAAAGAAATGAATTTTCTAACAAAAGCAATGTAAGGGTAGCCTTTACTGTCTTATTAGTAATTGAAGCAGGAGTTTGAATTATTTGATTTATTATCTTCTTTCAGAGTTTGCCTTTTAGAATCCGGCAAGTAAAGATCAGCTACTTTAAAAAATTCTGTGGTACAATATTAAGAGGGTTTGGTCTAGTTACAAATCAGTAACCTAGATTCAGGAGAAAATTTTATGTTAACACTCCACAGATGAATTAGCATTAGAACTATCAGTGCAGTTTACTTCTGATTTAAAAAGTGAGCTGGCTGTTATGCTGCCTTTAATGAAATTTGGAGTCATGTATATGTGCTGTTATTTTTTGCTGGCACATTTTCATTTACTGATGATGAATAATGTTAGTAATTGTTTACGTCAAATTTCCTTGATTATTTTTAAAAATGAAGAATTTTATAGCTACTATTTTCAGAGGAATTGATAGGTAATTTCTTTTTCAAGCCTTTTCTCCCAGTTTACTTTAAAATAATAGTGGCTCATGTTGATATCAATGTGCTATAATGTAATTTATCTTGATGTTAAGCATTTTTCTGTTGGGTGCTAGCAGAAGTTAAAAGTTGTGATTTTTGACTCTTAAAATGACAGTGTATTGTAGGGTTTGGGTCAGAACGATCAGAGGGGAGAGGGGTTTGTGTGGGAGTTTGGAGTGGTGACAGAGAAGCTGTTTTTGCCCAGAGGCCTTTCAGAGGAGCTCAGCTTCTAAACACATGTGTTTCTGGTATTTGGTTTGTGTGTGTGTGTGTGAGAGAGAGAGAAGCTGGAGAAGAGAGAAGGAAAAAAGAAGAGAGAGAGGGAGGGGAGAAAGGGGGAGAGGGAGGGGAAATGGGAGAAAAAGGGAAAGTAGGGTGGAGGGAGTTTATGGTTTTATAATGGTGAATTGTATTTTGGTCATAGTGAGCCTTTATTTGATAGATGTTTAAGAGAGGGGACAGAAAACAGAATGGTCTTAAATAATGAATTTTGCATTAAAAGAGGTGATACCATTCTGTAGCATGTCAACCGAAGGTACCTCCAACAAAAACTGGTAAGTTGAATTTATATTTTAATACAAAGTCTCCAGATTTTTTAAAAAAGATTACCTGGATAGGGAGAGAAATTGTTATTAAAAATCAGGTTTTTGTTTTAAGGTTCCCTCTACACTTGAATGTTTGCCTCGAACAAGATGGAGAAGAAAAAGTATGAAAGAGAAAGAGCTAAGTCGTTTCAGGAATGAATTTAGGTCTTAAAATCTGAGGTTTTTCTATTTATGACTTCTCAAGATAAGTACTGTCCCCACGTTTATTGTGAATTGCCATAGGACCTAGAGTGTATTGCTATTTAAGCCAACACTTTCTGTAACAACATAGCAATAAACTCTTGAAGAAGGAAAAAGCTATCGCCTTGATGGCATAATTTTAATTTTTAATAAGTCCTTTATTTCAGTGCAACCTCCTGATTTGAAGGTTGGTCTCAGAGTGAGCATGGAACATACCTGGGGAAAAAAGCTCATGTTTGCAGATACTTTTTCTGTCCGATCTTGATATTTTTGTTTACTTGTGGTCTACTACTTAAAAGTGAATTAGAATTCTCTCCCAAGACTTCTCATGTTGAGCTACTTTGAGGATGAATGATGTCATTTTTCAAATAATTCTCTCAAATCGTTTTTCCAAACTATAACCAATACCTTCTAGTTTTTCATTCTTCACCTGGCTTCCATAGAATTATTTGGCAATTCACACTTACATATGATTATGCTACCCTAGATCGATACGTGTTTTTAGCATGAGAGAAAAATCAACAAGAAGTTTCTCAGTCAGACCATCCTTTCTAGCGTTTAATGGGCCTCAAAGCCAGGCCCTTAATCTACCAGTAAAATTTCTTTTTCTGCCTGTTCTTATTAAAACTGTTAGTTAATTTGTATCTGCATTCATGGTCCACCTGAAACTCAAGGTCTGCTTAGTGTAAAGCTTTGGCTTTCTCTTCATAAGTTTATAATTTTATGTGTGTGTGTGTGTGTGTGTGTGTGTGTGTGTGTATGTATTTTAGGATTTCTTCCAAATTCTACTTTTCTTTTTAGTTATGTTTTTGACCAAAGAGATATTTATTGATTCTTCAAAAGGTGGTATCTATAGAGTTTTGCTCAACTTTCAAAGGACAATTCCTCCTCCTTAAACTTACTTCTAAAGTTCTCTATAATATGTAATCATGTTGCCCACCAAGAGCCATCATTCATGGGTCAGAAAATGTAGCTGAGAATTATATGTGCTTCACTCCTGTTAGTCCTTTTGTTTTTAGAAACAGAACTGCCCTTTAAAAAGGATTCAACAAATGACATTTAATAATTAGTCAAATATGACATTATATCCTTTTGGGCCTACCTCTTTGGAGTCATTTCTCTATGTTTTTAATATGGCAGGCTAATTTGTTTTGCCCTTAAATAATATAAGAAGTGTGAATGTTACTATAATTTCTTCTTGTGTATGCTCTATTGGTTTAAGAATGGAATTTATCAACTCAGCCAGTAGAGAACAAACAAACATGGATACATAAGTATAAATAAATTTCTGTATTATTTATTGTTGTTCCTTGTACATAAGAAACAGTAATATACAACTTAAACTGCTTTAGAATGTAAAATGGATAAAAATGTGTACAAAAAAAGCACATTCCTAGAAAAAAGGTATTGGCAAATAGTAAAAACTTGGGGGGGGTAACAAGCAAAAAACAAATCAAAAAAACAAAACAAAACCCCAACAGTTCTTCAATTCAGTGTGCAAACATTTTATAAAAATAGAAATACTAACTCTACAGGCAGTATTTCCTGATAAATTATTTAAATAGAATATCTACACAATCTGAGATATCTATTCCAATGGCAATGAGAAAATAATTTATAAAAATAAAGCAATGGTATCACAAGATGATAGAAAAAACAATTTTCAGAAAATGTATTTAACATTTCAATGCTATTTCCTTATTGGGAATACTTTTCTGCAAAGAATTTTTATACTATGTACAACATTGACTTTTTTTTTGGTACTACAGTAGCTTTAAGTTTGTTAGACGCTTAAACTCTTTCTGCTTGATCCAAAAATTCTTTACTCAGTCACACAACAAATGAGGTAATGTTTGTATATAAGTTTCACCTTTATATTTTTTTCTCTTTGGGAAAAATGAAAAAAGTGTAGGTTTTTCTTCTCCCTGGAATTAGGCACAAGGAATAGAGTAAAACAGTATTAAAGGCCTCATGGATTTCTCTGCAATGTAAAAACACCTGTACATGGACATACCACTAATTCCACTTGAAAAGCTAAAACAAAGAAAAAAAATTCCCGAATCATTCATTCTAAGCACAGAGTGAGGAGCAGCTTGCCCTGCTGATTTTCCTTGTGCCATTCTTGTGAGAGATTTGCTGAGAAATCCCCACTACCTGCTATCAAACATTTTCCATATGAAGCCTAGATTCCAGGTAGGACAGAGTTAATAAATAATCTGTATTTACAACCTTACAGTCATGAAGACTTGTAACAAAGATGACATGGACAGCCCTTATGCTTCTTCCTGTTCCATGAATAGTCTTTCAGACAGATCTTCTAAGTAAGTAAAAATAAATATTTTACATTGTAAAGTGTAAAAAAAACAAGGCTACAAAGAAGGAATTGGAACACTCTATGATATTCAGGAAAAATAGAGAAAAGGAATGTTTTAGTTGAGAATTTTGTGCCTTTCTAACCATAAAAATACAAGCACAGCTGCTCCTCCTTTGGGAGGCAGCCTGGTGCTCACTGAGATGGTAGATTTTCTTATTTTCTGCTACATCTGCACAAGCTACATCTGGAATAAAACCAACCGTGTCCATGTAATCAGGCAGTGGCAGCAAGCACTGCCTCACACTGGTTTAAGTTTGACTACTTACTCTGGTCACTACAGGTGATGTGTAAGGGCTAGGGATCCAGAGGGAAGTCCAGAAGCCAGTCTTCCCCTCCCTTCCCTGCTTCTGTTTAAGTGCCAATTTACGTGGGTTAAATCAGCTAACACCTGTCAGCATCATGAAATCCAGCAATAGTCATTCAATCCCCTGAAAATGATTTAGTACCGAACATGTAACAGTTCCTCCACATTTTCTTCATACAAGTCCTTTATTCCCGTGGGTATGCACCCTCCCCTTAGGGCTTTGGTCCCTGCTCCCCTTATTCCCAAGGGAGTGTGTCGGGGTGGTTTGGTTTGCCAATTCTAGTGCGTCCTCCCTTCTCTTGCACGCCTGAAAATGCTTCTGAGTCCACTGCTCAGAGGTGGTCTCACAGTAGCACCGTGCTCTGACAAAAGCCAAGTGGAACAGGCACCTTCCAACTGAAGCAAGTGGTTGCTTTTGCATTTCCAAAAGCAAACCAATGTAACTGTTTATATTTGCAGAAGATTCTCTTTCCAGCCTCTGGAAATGCTGCAATGCTGAGTCTGGTTTGGAAAATTGCATTTTCTTGAGGCAAGTCACATGTCCTAGGAGTCCACACTGATGCAAGCAGAGAAAAAAGGCAGGCAGGCAGGAGTGGTCCTGGGGGTTTTCTTAAGCCCGTGGCTCCAGAAGGTGAATACCAGCACTGGTTATGATCTGTCTTTTGATCAACAGTTTCATTAGGAATCTGTTAAATAAACATAAATACATAAATACACAAAAAAATTCATAAAGGCATTATCTTAATACCCGTTAATGCATTAATAACCTTGGTATTACTTTACTTTTAGAATAACAAAAGTATAATTTAAGGTTGTCAGCTTATAAAAGTTACTGTGTTTGAGTATTATATGGAGTTTAATAGAGCTTGATCTCTAGAACTTAGGTTTTCTAAGACCTTCAATGTTAAACGTTGAGTCTGAATTTTTAAAATTAAACTCCCTAAAATATTTTAGTCTGAATATTTAAATTTTATAATCAACCATCTTTTTTTCACTCTGTAGGCATCAGACCTTGGCCCAATAAACATTTATTAAGCACTTATTTTCTGGTAGGCCCAACACTAGACTCAGCAAGAGCTTAAGGAACTGCTGAGTAAAAGAGAATGGGGGAAAAAAGCCAAGGTTTGCCTTCCCTTTCCTGGGATTCAGGGAAAGGTTGTGAAAAACAGCTTGTTCAGTAATGGCACAAATAAAATCATAAGCAGTGTGCAAGACATAAAAACATGCCAGATTTAAAAATATTAACAATGTGGTCTAAATTATCCAAGAGATTATAGTTTATCCTTGCAATGAAGAACACAGATGACTAAGCAAATGAGTACTGTTAACAAGGATTCAGGATTTCATAAGCTGCATTTCATAGGCATTGTATCTTCAACAGCAAAATATAAATAACCCTGTCCCTAAGTCTTTAAATCAGACTCTCCCATAATCGGCATTCTCAAACTCTGTCTGAATTAGAGATGTCCACTTCCCATTCGGTGTCACATTGCCCCTACCTCTGCATTCATATTTCAGGTCAGAGAAGAACACCATTTCTTGAGAGAAGACAAACATCCCTAGTCTACCGCCGGCGTAGGTTTTGTCATAGATGGGTCCTGAGTCAGCCATGATTTTTTTCCCTTCATACATCACCACTCTGCAGGGGAGAAATCTTGTTAGTGACACCCTGCTTTTTGGTCTCCACCTCCTTAATGTCACACAATCAGATGTCAGTTGAAATATAATCAGTGCAATCTTACCTAATGAAACCTGTCTTGGGCCTGTGGCTGAGACGCCATCTATAGGCAGTGAAATCTTTCCAGCCTATGTAACGAGGGTCATGCCACAGAGTGCGCACCTGAAGGAAGAGGACCAAGAAGAGGATGAAATCCAGCCCCATCAGATTTACATTTCATTTTGTAACAGTGCTTGAAAGGTAACAACTTCACCTAAATAAGAGGGTTGCAACATAAGGTTTTTTCCAAGCCCTCTTTCATATGAGGCGAGCCCTTGAATGTACATAAAAAGCAGCAGGGAAAGGTTTTTTGTTTGAAGAGGCTGAAACTGCCTTTGGACTGAAGGGTAACTCGTGCTTACTGCGAGCTCCCCTCTTAGATCCTATGTTTTTACAAAGCAGAACTTCACATCACAGTTGGTGAGGCTGGGGACTTGGTATCTAAGACTCGGTTGGGGCTGCTCAGCCGAAGCACCGCATCCTGAGTGCTGGTCAAGTACCCATCCACCCTCTGCTGTCACTGAAGCCTCCTCACCTGGCCGGGGGTGTTTCCTGTGTGCCACAGGGCATTGCGCAGGTGCTCGCCTGGCCCTGTGGTGGAGTTCACAACCTTCACAGACAGGCCTGAGTAACCCTGAGCCCTCGTGGGGTTGGTGTCCCAGTAGGACTGGGTGACTTGCTTCCACATCACAACATAGAATCGGCTGCTGGACTGGTAGCCAAACACAAATCCAGCATAGTCATCATCCCTCTCAGTGTTGATGAAGAAGGTGCCACTGAAGTCCACAGCATTAAATTCATCAAAACCTAGAAGATGAGGTCAGACCTAGGTTAAAACCTGCAGCATTCAAAGGGTTCTCCACTGCAGTTCCAGACATCCTTAGTACACACAGGCACACATGCAACTGCCAGGTTTTATATTTGCTTTTGTTGCAAGTATGCATTAGCCTTTTGTTTGAAGAACTCACTACTCACCTATAGCAAGTCCAGGATCACAATTGACAGTCTGGACGAGTTCTTTACCCTGATGGCGTACAACCCAGTTAGGATCATTCTGGGATGTCCCTTTGGGATCTAGGGGAATCATCTGGAATCGGCGGAAATCAGTCTCACTGATATCAATGTTCTCAGGACAGATGTCATCGATGTCTGGCACGTTGTCATGGTCAAAATCGTCTTTGCAAGCATCACCTCGACCATCACCTAAGGTCAGAAAGGCCAAGAATTCAGGGAAATTCTGAAATGCTATTATTGGTGTCAGAAACTCACTCTTGTTGAAGTTGGGATTTAGTCACTTCAGCCTCTCAAACATTTTCAGTTTTGTATTTCTCCATGCCAAAGCACCACGGCTTCAGTTACTCTCTTCAACACCTGCTCCATGGACTCACCGTCAGAGTCCTTCTGGTCGGGATTGGGCACGAGCCTGCAGTTGTCCCTGTCATCAGGAACGCCGTCGTTGTCATCGTCGTGGTCACAGGCATCCCCCTTGCCATCCTTGTCATGGTCGGCCTGGTTGGCGTTGGGCACATAGGGGCAGTTGTCCAGGTTGTTCTGGTGGCCATCTTCATCAATATCCTGATTGTTGTCACAGGTGTCTCCGATGCGGTCGGAGTCAGAGTCGAGCTGAAAGAGACAAAAGTGGGGGGTAAATGGGTGCAGACGTTGTTAACGACCCTGCGGATGGTTCTCTACTGTTTGGTAAGGCCAGTGGGATTTCATGTCCATATGGTACTCCTGAACAATATTAACAAATTTTAAAAGGTTTTTCTTGATCTTTATTTTTTTATGAAATTGGAAAAGGGGTACATAGGAGTTCTTTTTGAAACATAAAACTTTCTAAATTAAAAATAGAAAGTCTTATTTTATCATGAAGGATGAAATATGATGTGTTAACTGCTTTTATGTTAATGTTAAATTCTCTGGGTCCATTTTGTTATTTTCCACAGAAGGTTCCAACTCTGACACTCACATGTCAACTTCTACTCTAGATCATTAAGTCATGGAGACATTGCACTGTTTTTTTGTACATACTGGGTAATACATATGGTGGGGCTCAATTAAGTTCTTTTTTAGGTATTTGATTTTATATAGCTAGTCCATAAGGCCTGTCATCTACTGGCTAAGGTAAAGTCAAAATTTCAAATTTTGTCTGAACTGTTTCTCAGAGTACTTTTATGTTTTTCAGTGTATATGCTTTTGGGATTATTTACAGAAAAACTATAATTTTTCTCACGAGTATTTATGTTCTTTGCTATTAAGATTTTTACATGATGTTTAAATGATTATAAATTTTATTATGATCTGAGGGAAACTCATCCTCAGAGGTTAAACGATATTAAAGTTTAATTCATGGCAACATCAAACTTGAAACAGATGACCCTCAATGCCATTTCATCAGCAAAGCTGTCCCTTATAATACATGCCTTCCCTGTTACAGCCCCAAAGCTATTTACCCCATTGCTTTTTGTTTTACAGGACTATGTAAGAACAAATATTGGGAAGAAAAGCTATACTTCCCATTTCTTGAATCTTTCATATATCATTAGCCATAACAGTGGTTGTTTATTTTGCTTAAGGATATTTTCTTCCCTCTGTTAGTCTTCAGTATGATCAGTATCACTGGAGAGTTGTCACAGATTTCTGCTTTGTCTAATTCATCCTAACAAGGGCAGATCATGCTGAGCAAGTCATTAGACCTTATTGTAGAAGACACGATTAAAATTGTAAGATTGTCACACTAAAGGTCTAATGCACTCTGCATGGAGTTCATATCAGGCAAACTATTTACATGAAAACATTACAATCTGCTATGAGCCCACTGACAGCCATGGTAATGGAAGTGTTTGAACTCTATTTACCTCTATTTTTAGAGGGTAGGAAGAGACAGTCCAATGCTTTACTGAAAGATTCTGAAAGGAGTCCACCTACCTGATCTGGGTTGTGTTCCAGGGGGCAGTTGTCACACTGGTCTCCAACCCCATCCATGTCAGTGTCCTTCTGGTCCACATTGTAGACATACTGGCAGTTGTCTCGTTCATTGAGGATACCTGCAGAGTGCAGACGACCCAGAAGAGTGGGCATCTCTGTCTCAGGTGTTTCGGCTAACCTGCACACTAAAAGCCAGCAAGGCTGGAGAGAGAGCAGCTGGAAGCAAAGCCTGGTCACCACTGCCACTGGGCCTGCTGGAGCCACGGACTGCTTACCGTCCCCATCGATGTCAGCAGCACAGGCATCTCCTTCCCCATTGTTGTCTGTGTCAGCCTGGTCTGGGTTGTGGTTATAGGGACAGTTGTCACAGCGGTCTCCCACATCATCTCTGTCATAGTCATACTGGGCTGGGTTGTAATGGAAGGGACAGTTGTCCTGCCAAGAGAAGTAATGCAGCAGTTCATGACCTCATGCGGCTAGCTTGGCCTCGGACCACACACATCATTTACGTAAGACTGCAAAAACTAACAATCATTTCCTACTTGGTGCATATGCTAATTGACTACTCAGTGTAAAATGTCACTGCAAAAGTTGAACATAATGAATGAGAAATGGATTGTTGTTGGTCACAAGTCAGTGAGATGGAAATATAAGTTCTCATCTCAGTTCTCAATATGCCCAATGTATATTTTACTCTAATTTAGATTAGACATTTGAAAGGAATCTGGGGAATAAAGTGTCATGTTTATACATATAATTTCTTGTTTAAATTAGGGGGAGGGCAGGTTGTGATGAAAAACAAAACCTTCATTTAAAAATTCTCTTGGCAACATCACAGTCTTGAAACCGCTGAAACACAATGAATAATTTCTAATTATCCTATATATTGGTTCTGTAAATTTCCCCATACGATCCATAATTTCCTTGACTCTAAAGTGCTTCAGGCTGTCACTAGAGGGAAAGGGTGAGGAAAGGAAAACATGGTCTTACCCGGTCATCTGGGATTTTATCATTGTCGTCATCGTCATCACAGGCATCGCCAATTCCATCCTTGTCATAGTCTTCCTGTCCTGAGTTGGGAAGGTTGGGGCAGTTATCCTGGAAAGAGAAGAGGCACATTCCAGCTGCATCTTCACGCCCTCTGCTCAGCTGGACGTGAGGGAGCACAGCCCAGCTGCCCAGAGAGAGAAGGGAACGCTGCTCCTCACACAGCTGTTGTCAATGGGAAGACAAAACATAGATACCGGTCTCCCCACAGAGCAGTATTTGTATAAATGCTGTAGGCTTTGTACATGCTGGGAACACAAGTCATACTCTGCTGGCATTTGGTAGAGTAAGGGACATTTTTTAGGGACAAATTAATCAACCAGGGAACACAGTTGCCAAAGGGACCTGTCCATTCATATTCTTGGCAACAAGTGTTTTAATAAGAATTAGTGCCCCTCTGCCTTTGGGTGAGTTAATCTTTCAGTTTCATTTTCAAACTTGAAGCATTTAAAACCCCTTAGTCTGCACTTCTGATATGAGGATATGCCTTCCGGCTGGTGGCACACATGGGAAGCTGGCTCTACCTTCTTGCAGTGGTAAGTTGCATTGGCCACGCACACCAGGTCCTCGTTGGGCCAGCCGTCCAGGTCTGTGTCCTCCCCGCAGATGATGCCATTGCCAGCATAGCCGGGCCGGCACTCGCAGCGGTACATGGGGTCGCTGTAATGGCCCAGGTAGTTGCACTTGGCGTTCTTGTTGCAGTCATGAGTCCCATCCGTGCAGGGGTTGCGGGGCTTGCACACCTGAGGGCGCATGGGCCTGATGTTAATGAAGACCCTTGGAGGGCCCCAGATTCCCAGGAAACAAGAACCTCCCAACTCCTGTCATCTGTCTCCAAGTGGACAGAGGCTCCATGGGGGAAGAGTCGGGGTTACCTCTGTCTTGCCCCATTCTACCCCTGGGGATGTCCAGGTGACAGGGTAGCATTGTTTTATGTGTGTGTTTCTTGAAACTGCTCAGCAGTTAGGCATTTACAAGTCTATCGGCTCACAGCTTATGCCAGAGAAGCATTTTCAAATGAGATGGCTGGATATTCAGTGGATTTTCTAGTCATATTTCTAAAAGCAAGATGGTACACTCAACCTCCTCCCCATTTTCTGTGAAAGGGTGAAATGCCATTCCTCCCTCTCCTAGTTGTCGGTTGAGGCCACCTCTCCCCTCTTCTAACTTACTGATCTCATCTGCTCTACCTGTTTGTTGGCTCTGGCATGTTCCGCACCCCGGCCAAAGGGCTGCGGACCAGTGAAGCGGGGTGGGCATGGCAGGCAGTTGTAGCCGGGGTCTGTGTTCTCGCATCTGTGCTCGCCATTGTGGTTGAAGCAGGCATCAGGCACTTCTCTGCACTGTGGAAGAAACAATAATTTGCTTAATGTTTAAAAAAACATGGCATAGGAAAAGATTAGGACAGGTTAGCTGTGTTCCTAGGTCCAGTAACCAAGCCCTTGGTTCCCCACCTCATTGACATCTTTGCACTGGACGCCATTTCCGCTGTAGCCAGGAGGACAGGCACCGCATTTCCAGCTGCCATCTGGGTAGCTAGTACACTTGGCACCGGCGAAGCAAGGATTGGACAGGCATCCGTCTGAGACGAGAGAGATGGGCAGTGGTGGGTCTGTGCTGCTGTTACTGCCAGGCTGGCCATGTAACACAGTGCAAAATAGTATAGGGTTGATGTAACTGATAGCTTAGTGAGAGTAAATGTCAGGTGGACAACAGAGTAATTAAATCCCTCAGGACCATTCAAATCTGTAACCTCTGAGAGTTGACCATGGCATTCAGTGAAAAAAACCAAAAACATCAAACAAATCCCCCGCTAGGGTTTGCTCTGGGCTGCCTGCTCACCGATCGGACAGTCCTGCTCATTGCACATCTGGTTTTCTGCCATGTCGCCCACGCAGTCCTTGCCTCCAAACTGGGGTGGGGGGTTGTTGCAGAGCCGGCTGCGCTTCTGCACCCCTCCTCCACAGGTGACAGAACAGATGTCCCACAGCGACCAGGGACCCCAGCCACCGTTGACTGTAAGAAAATGAGCCACATGCAAAGTTAGGGTCAATTCTCAAACATCTCACCCACTACAGAAGACTTTCCTAAGTTTGTTCAAGAACGCTCTGCTACCCTGATCCACAGAAAAAGTGCTGGGGAAGAAGGTGAGTTTGAAATGCTTTTCTGCTTCTCATTAAAAGAAGCTGCTGAGCGGGCAGACTTTGCTTCCACTGGTTTCTCTAGGAGTAACTTTTCCCTTCATGACTGACCAAACTGAGGGCCACAGACGCCAGGAAACCTGCTGGACAGCTGCCAGTCGGCACTCAGCTGGGCAGTGTGCTCACACTTACTGGGGCAGGCATCCTTCTTGCAGGCTTTGGTCTCCCGAGCTTCGCCTTCGCATGGCTTCCCATTCATCTGGGGGCTGGGCGAGTTGCAGAGCCGGATCCTTGTGATTGCCCCTTCACCACATGTCACAGAGCAGGATGACCATGGGGACCAGTGGCTCCAGCCTCCATCCTGTTTAACTGAAGGACAAAGCTGATGGGTGTAGAGTACTCACCGTGAGCCTAGCTCTGTGCTACATGCTTTCAGTGCATTATCTAAATAAAATTCTCAGAACAACTCTATCAAGTACTATTATTGTCCTCAATTTGCAGATGAGGAGAAAAACCTCCGAGAGGATAAGTTGTGCTCAAGGATGCACAGATAAGTGGGCAGATCTGAGAGTCTAGAAGCTAGGCTCTGAACCTCTGGGCTATGGAGCTGCTCTTGATGAGGGCAAGGCCAGGTCAGCTCCACATTCCTGCATGGCCAAGATACTTACATCTCTTATCACACTCCTGAATGTGGCAGGTCCGTGTCTGGACAGAGGAGCCCTCGCATCGGTTGTTGAGGCTATCGCAGGAGCGGCCACGCTGCTGGATTCCATTGCCACACGTCACAGAGCAGGAGGTCCACTCAGACCATGGGGACCAGCCATCGTCCGCAGAGTCGCTGGCTGCAGAAGGAGCAGGCTCATTTAGTGTATGAACATTTTTAGACTGCTCTGTGCAGGACTTTCTTCCCTTGTCAGAGTGTGAAAAGCAATCAATTTCCTAGGCCAACAGCTAGGGCTTTCTCCCAGGTCCTCACGCGTACAGCATTGGAGAAGCAAATGCTGTGTCTGGGTCAGTACAGCTGGGCCTCTGCCCAGCATGTGTTCTCCTATTCATGTTGCTTTCTTTCGCAGTGTTTCTCATGCATTTCCCTTTCTGACTTAAGATATCTTGGTAGGCATTTCCAGTCCCAGGCTTCCAAGAACATTGGCATTTTAGGCAGCTTATAGGAGTCACCTTGGACTTCCTGGGGAGCCCCAGACCATGTGTTGGGCAGATGAGCTTGAAGGCTGCTCAGCTGCTGCTGCTCTGCCCCCAACTCACTCATGAGGTTAATCAGTGTGCTGCCCTCTTCCCCCAGCCTTTGGGGCCTTCTCTGCACATATTTTCATTAAGAGGGGAATGTGTTTGTTTACCGTGGGCCCAGGCACCATGATTACAATCACATGTAACTGCATTAGACCCAAGACAGAGAACTTGTTTTCTCCTGCCACCCACTTAAAGTTATCCTAGCAATCCGATTCAAGTTCAGGATTCTGCTAGTCTCCAGCTAGCTGTGTTCCCTTTAACTCACGCCTGAAGTGAATGCTGAACAGAAATAGATGTGCAAATGATTATTACAATACCAATATGGCTAACATGCTCCCTGGATGGGACTAGTTATTCTGAGCTGTGAACAATGCCTTTAGAGCTCTGTGTGTGTGTGTGTGTGTGTGTGTGTGTGTGTGTGTGTGTGTGTGTATGTGTGAGTGCATACATGCATGTGCGTGTATATATAGGGTGAATACTACTTTCTTATCTTAGTTTGGAGGAATTGTTTCTACTATATTCAGTTCTGTCTCAGCGAATTAATTCATACTGGCAACAAAAACCAGAGAGAGAGTGAGCACACAGAACAGTATTTTGTTTAGTGTTCTGAAACTCAAACTGCTGTTAATCTCAGGCCTTCTATTCCTGCAGATAAAAGGGGCAGAATATTCAGGCCCAATTAAGTCAGTGCTTGTACTACAGCCCATCAATTTCTCTGCTGATTATATTTTCCTTAACTCTAGGCTATAAGGTCCAATTCTAAAAGCAGTTAACTTAGAGCTACTGCTGCCTCAAATTCATCTCTCCTTTCCTCAAAGTGTAAAAATAAGGAACAGTAAACTATACCAAGATCATTATTACCTAAACTATAACCCAGAGGAGAATTAAGATTTAGTCCAAATGGAGTTTTTGGTGCTATATAGCCATCAGTTAACCAGATGCTATAGTAAGAAACTGAATGGAAACACATGACGGAGATGGGGTGGGTTGTGTTCAGCCAGTACTCTGCTCAGCTGTCCTGTGTTTAGAGAAACAGTCACTGAAGGATGGTTACACAGGTTTAGGAACTTACGCCAACACCGTGGGCAGCATTCTCCATCGGGAACTGTGGCATTGGAGCAAGGCATGATGGGGCAGGACACTTTTTTGCAGATGGTAACTGAGTTCTGCAGGACAAGAGGGAGGAGAAAAGGGCTACTGAGCTTATTGTAAGCAGAAGTTTATATACTGTAACATTTTAATTGCAAGATACACTTAGGGTTGTAAATACTCTAGTGGGATGATTTTAATAGAAGGTCTGCTCTGTTGTACTTGAAACGAACAGAATTATAGGAACAGTTCAAGGGCTAGTGACCTGTCACTCCATTCCTTGGAGGGTTCTTTCTTAATTGCCACTTAGTCAGTGGTAGAAGTTATAGCATAAAGAATTTATCTGAAGGGAACCACCAAATTATCATGAGTCAAATCTAGTAATCTGGGACTGAGATCAAAACATAAACCTCAGTCAGGACTTTTAAATTTTAAAATTATATTTTTACGGGGTGAATTATAAAGTCACTGTCCAAATCCAGCAATCCAAGATTTATATTTAAGCTTGACTTTGTTCAGTGTGCCAGGCATGCCCAAGCTCACCTGCCACTGGTGTTGAGGCAAGAGAAGTGACACACACTAAGTCATTACTTTTAAGCAGACAGCTTCACCCTGCAGTGTTGGGCTAGGTGCCCGGAATAACAATCAGTACCGTATTAAGGGAATCTCCATGCCACAGCTGAATACAAATCAGGGTTGACGAAAAAAACAGGTAATGTTCCAACCAGGTATTTACCTGATATTCAACACTTAGCCTTTGAACTAATGCAGGTAAATTATTCAGATGTCTTATATTTGTTCTTTTAGATACTTAGCCTGGGGTATAATCAAGACTTTGAAAAACTTTTGAGAGTTAAAAGAGGATTTTATAGATGTCATAATTGCATCTAAAAATAACCAAACTACTGTAGTATTAGGCCCTAGAACATAAAAAGAGCTTGTGTGACCATCTGGGTATTTCCCCAGAGACGGCTTCAAACACACACCAGCATTCATACTTCGGCTCGTTAGGATCCCTTACCTGACAGCGGCACTCAGTACAGCTATCGACAGTCCATTCCTCCTTATTCCTGTACTGAACTCCATTGTGGTAGCAGAGGGGGGGCCGCCTCAGCTCATTGACCAGCTCTTTGTTCTCTTCAGTCTAAAAGGGGGAGAAAAGTCATTAATGCCCAACATCTCCAGTCATCTGGGATCATCTGATACACTTCAGGGGCTCAAGCTGGAGGGCTGCACGTGGAGGCCACTGACCACTTTGCGGATGCTGTCCTGAAGTGTGGTCACGATGGTGCGCAGGCCCCTCAGCTCCAGGACCATGCTGGACAGCTCGTCACAGGAGAGGCCACAGATGGCTTGCAGATCCTTTGTCTTGTGGCCAATATAGTTGGTGCGGATGGCAGGGCTGGAACCATTCACCACATTATTGTCAAGGGTGAGGAGGACATTGGTAGCTGCTAAGAAACAGAAATAAACACAATGAGAAAAGTAATGGACCTTCAAACAGATGCTCTCACAAGTCCCTAGGGTTCTTAGGTACAAAAGACGTTTCACTTGGGGTGACGCAGGTGGAGAAGACGCATGCGTGTGGGTTTGCGTGTGGAATGCCTTTTGTGGTCACTCCTATATACCTTTTAATTTTACACACTTTTAATTATCTGGGGTAATTTATGTACAACCACCAATACTTAAGTTTCTCAGCTTGATTTGGGTAGAATTTCTAAAAACCAAATGGTACTCACAGCTGGAACAGCCTTTGTTCCTGAGGATGTCCTCTGGTGTGGTTCCAAAGACAAATCTCACGTTCTGCAGCACCCCCTGTGGACCGAGGACTCACGTTACTTACTCGTGGAGTACTGGACGGGGAAGGTGGAAGAGACTTTTGGCACACAATAGATGTGCTCAAAGTTTGAAAGAGCTCCTTTTTAAGATCACCATGTCAAAATAACACAGCAACAGAAACTGTCAACTTCAAAATCTTATTTGTGTCATCTGCCAAGTCTTCAGTATTTCATAAAGAATTCAGTTATCAGCCTACTTGGATACACAGGAAATGGAATCTGATACTAAGGCCAGAGAATATGACACTCTCCAGTGTCAAGGAGTTAAATGTGGGAGTTTCAAAGCTACAGTTGTAAAGATCTAGAAGTTTAGGCAACTGAATAAGATGCAGCAGAAAATAACCACTATTGTAACCTTTTATTTGAGACTAGCTACATCCATCCCCAAGAGAAATGGAATAGCAAAGTGGTATTTATTCTGCTCCTACAAGAATCCATTTCAAGCAATGTAACAACTGGTGGGGATGCATTTGAAGTAAGTTCATCTTCCTTGAAGAAGCAGAAGTCCCTAAGGCTTGAACAGAAAGCCATACTTGAACAGGAAAGCCATTTGTTTCCTTTAGTGGTTTTCAAAGCCTAGTCCCCAGAATATCAGGACCAGTATCAGCGTCGCCTGGCACTTGTTAGAAATGGGATTTTTCAGGCCCCACCCTAGACCTACTCAACCTGGAGGCCTGTGGGTGGGGTGCAGTGGTACGCAAGTATCAGAAGCCCTCCAGGTGATTCCCATGCCCTAGGAAGGTTTGAGAACGACTGCTGTAGTCCACAGGCAGTAGTCCACAGGCAGTATGCTCTGTACTGGAACCCTGCCACTCCTGCTAGAGCCCTCCTGACAGGTCAGCTCGCCAGCAGCTGACCCCATTGGCCATGAACCAGAAAAAAGGCCTCACCTGGAAGTTGTCATTGACACCTCCTTTGGCGATGCGCAGTCTGGCAGTGTTGGCCAGGTCCCTGGTGAAGATGCTCTGGATGGGGACGTCCAGCTCGGCGTTCTCCATCTTCTCACAGTCAATGTACAGCTGGGCCCTGTCCTCCTGCACAAACAGGGTGATGCTCTTCCACTGGCTGGTTGCCAGGAGCGCTTCTTCCACAGACACCACATGCTGCTTCCCCTGCACGGTCAGGCTCAGGTCCAGGGTGCCAGCCTTGCCGTTGGAGACCACGCTGAACACTTGGCCAGAGTGGTCTTTCCGCTCCACGGCCAGCAGCGTGCCCCGGGTCTTCTTCATCTGCCTCAGGGAGGCCAAGAGGAGGAAACCTTTCTCTGCTCGCACAGCATCCACCAGGTCTTGGAACTTGTCATCAGGCATAGGGGGAATCAGGTTGGCATCCTCAATGCGGAAAGCTGGGCTGGAAGGGTCGGGGCCCTTTACCAGTCGGCGCCCAGAGCCCTTGCGGGCAGCCCCCATGAGTTCAAAGAGGTCGAATACGCTGCTGTCTCCTCCAGACTCTGTTAGATAGGAAGAGGACACACATTGAGATTTCTAGGCTGGGGCCAGGGGTGGGGACTCAGCTCTGAGGAATGGAGACAGAGGGGCTGGGTGAAAACTCCTGGCAACTGCTGAAAGAGCTGAGAAAACATCATGGTCAGCGAGAGCCTGGATTGTGCTGTTCAATCAGGGCTCAGGGGAGAAAGTGCTGGGAGACCCGGGGTACCCACATCTCCTCTTCCCTCCCGCCTCACACGTATTATACAGACTCACCTGGAATTCGATTGGAGACACACACATGCAACAGGAACAGGACACTGAGTCCCCAGGCCAGCCCCATGGTGGAGCTGTTTGTGCCCAGCAGGGAGCCTGCAGCAGAAAGCACAGAGCACAGGGTCAGGGGCAGCCAAGCAGGGAGGGTGGGCAAGACCTGGGGGCTGGGCTTGGGGCCAGGGCCCCAGGGTGCCCGTTTGGGCCCCACAGTTGCTGGAATGAGGGACCACAGTATTTACTTTGGAGAGCGCATCAGGAAAAAGAAGTTGAGGGGAGGAGACGGTGGTTTGAAGTGGGGTGAGGTAAGGCAACAACTGGGGGCCTTCCCTTGGGGCATCTGGGGCAAACAGCAGGGCTAGGGGTTTGAGGGCACAGGGAGGCACCGGGGATGTGGAGAACTGATAGAAAGGTTTAGGGAGGCCTTGGGAGACTAGAAAAAAAATCGTGGGGTATCTTGACCAGTTGGCTTGTGACCCCAAGACTGGAGAGGGTGGCTCAGGGGCCGTTTCACGAGGAGCGTCCCCCAGCGGCTGGGAGGGACAGGGTGGGGAAGGCGCAGAGCAGGCGACCCGGACCCTGCGGGGGCTGAGCCTCGGAGCTCCAGGTGAATGGCCAGGGCCGCCGGGACCCCTTACCTGTGTGCACACGGCGCAGCGGAGCGGAGCGGCGGCGAGGGCGCAGAGCCCCGGCGAGGCGCGGGGAGGGCGGTGCGCCCGGCAGGCAGCGGCCGGAGTCGGAGGCTGCGCGGGGTGATCTGGCGGGATCCTGCACTGGCCGCCGGCTCGGGAGCTGTGGCTGCAGAGGCGGCGAGCCGCACGCCTTTAAAGGGGCGCTCACATTCCTGGGGAGTCCCCTGGCCAATGGGAGGCGGCCGGGCAGGAAGCGGGAGGGGGCCAGTCTCGGTTCCTCTCTCCGCCCCCTGCTGCCTGGCGCATAACTTTCCAGCTAGAAAGTGAAGGAGGAGGCGGGGGTCGGGGAGGGGGGGCGCTGGAACTTCTCAGAAGGAGCGCGGCCCGCCCACGCAGCGCGGGATCCCGGGCCCGGCCCTCTGGCTCTCGAGCCACGCGGCCGCTTGCGTTCCGAGCGAGCATCCGAAACCTTCAGCGGGGTTTTGGGCAAACCCGTCTCCTCGAATGCCTGGGCGACGGCTGAGAGGTGGACATTTGGAGATAGAGCCCTTTGTTAAAAAAAAAAAAAAAAAAAAGAGCCCGACGGGGTAAATGGGACCAGAGAGAACCAGCCGTGAAAGAGGTTCCCTCTTGGGAACTTGCCTACTCCTTCATCCATCCAGTGGGCTGGGGGACCACGCGCCCAGCCCTGGCCCTCTTCCTGCCCCAGAAAGGGACCCGAGGGTGGTGTCGCGAACGCCATCGGGGCGGTGTGAGAGCTCGCGGAGCCGCTGCCCGTCGGGGCGCACTCTTCTGCGGCTGCTTTCTTTCCAAGTCCGCGAGAAAACTCGCTTCTCCGAGTTGCTGCGGCGCTTCCACAGCTTGCCGCTTGGGGGCGGTATGTGTATTCCGATCAAGGGGACGCGAAAGGACGGTTTCTTTCTCGTCAGGAATGTTAAGGAAACTTACTCCTATCCTATCCAGTTCTCTCCAGCCAAGATTGAAATTGTGTCTTGAAAAACAGTTTTTGTGCCCACTCGTGCTTCTTAACGTGACTCCTGGTTGGAGGATTTGCAGTACCATCTGGCTTTGGGGTTTTAAACTATTTACAGAACGGACCCATAGAGTCATAAATTTCCCTGTGCCTATCATTTTAGTTCCTTTTTTCCCCCTCCCTAAACGTTCTTTTCATTTTTCGGCTCCTGAAACCGAGGTGTGGGTTACATTTCTGCGGGTGCACAAATTGCCTTGAACGCTGCCTGCTTGATGCCTTTGTCATTCGAAGTCTGGTCTCCAAGACACTGTCCCAAGCCAGCATGACTCCAGCTGCCTGGAATTCCATTCATCTTTTGGCTGGGATGTCAGCAGCCACACTTCCCGTGCTGTGGTCCTGCATTATCAGGCTGGCCCTGAGACTCCAGACGCAGATAGTAGCTTTGCCAAATAAGGATCTCGGCCACACGCTGGGAAAAGCCCTGGGGTTCACCTGCCTTCTTAGCACTCATACCTGGCAGGACTCCTAGGCTGGAAACACCCACGAGTTTGCATTCATCCAACAGCAATTTCACTTTTCTTGTGTGGGAGTGTTGTGTGACAAGGTGCATGTGTATGTGTGTGGATTATGGAGTGTTTTCCCGTTACTCAGTATACATCAAGGTCTTCAAGAGGACAAGTATGTTCCTAGGACACTAGCTTGTTGCTTAAGTCATTACTAAACCTGACAGATTTCACATGTTGAAAGGCAAAAATAAAAGTCTCTATCAGATGATTAGTCAAAATCATATTCCTATCCTGGAAGTTATAAGTAATGAGTCATCCAAACAGTTCTGAAGATTTCAGCCAGCAGCCACCCATGTGGCTTTTCTCCTTCCCCAGCATCCTACTTGCTCCTTCAAAGTTGATTTTTTTTTCACTTGCTACTAATTCTTCATGATATACCAGGTACTTAGATAACAGTTTTCGGAGGGATAGATAGCTCCCCTTGGCCCACTTGCTAATCTTTTACAGATCAGCTGAGGGCTAGAGGTTCACAAGAGATCCATGTGAAGCAGGATATATCTCTTCTTTTATAAAAAGATAATCTCCCTTAGGCTTAGTCACATGGATTGAGTAGAAGCTCACTGAATGTCCTGTAAGGCTAGCTGCTTCCATGACTAAGGGACTGTATGAATCCCTTAGGAATCCCAAGAAAACTGTAGGAGTTTTCTTGGAACATGGCTTTTTTTCAACCAAACAAGAACAAGAATCTTAATATTATTCTACATGTTTTATAAATAGGAAGGTGACCTACATGGTGGCAGGGAAGAGCTTTCTTGTTAGAGAAAGCTGACAAGCGGTGTAGGAGTAATTTGCTTCAAACACAAAGTCTTCCCAAGCTGTGGTACTCTGCCTTTTCTGGTGGAATGGAAGGAGCTCAGTGGAGGGATGCTGGGGCAGCTATTGGGAACTCACCCACATTCCTGCTGGGTGAGTGCTGAGAGTATTTTCAGACACCTAAATCCCTCTGGGATGCTTTGAGAGAAGCAGAGATAGGAAAAAAGAAAACCTACATATTTAATGTGGGCGATAGTGTCGTGTGTGTGTGTGTGTGTGTGTGTGTGTGTGTGTGTGTGTGTGTGTCCTCAGTCTGAAAGTGCTGTTATTTCAGGCCAATAATCTGAGGACCCAAGTGATGGGCCTTCCAGGAGAGGGTCCAGTTCTCACTCTGCCAAGTTACTATCCCTGAGGATTATATATTTAAAATGAAATTGTATGGCATATGGCATTTTGCTGTAGGATTTCCTTTTTCCCCATTCCCCTAATTGGATGTGGGATTGACATAAAATCGTGGCCAGTAAAGAAATAGAAGGAAAGGACTCTTAGTAACAGCTAGGTGAAAAATTGCATGTGATTAAGGGGAGCAAGTCATTGAAAATAAAATTTTGTCTAGCAGAGAACAGCAAGGTGGGCTGTGAGTTTGTCTAGAGATTTTTTTAAATGTTGGAAATGTTTAGCAGTAGAAAATTCCTTAGAAGTGAGCAGCAACCAAAAATCATTTTCTTCTAGAATAGACCAAAATCATAGCTTCTCTAAAATGAAGACATCATTAATTCAATCCTTCTGAATAAGTTCCCCAGATCATGGTTTAAAGTTGTTTTAATTCAGCTGCCTTGGTGTCCAGAGCCAAGGAAAGTCACCAACAGATTTTTTCTTGTCCTTCCAACACCCTCTCAAGCTCCTCCTCTTCTGTGAGGTGCTCTCCAGTGACTTTATGTGGCATTCTTTCTTCTTGCTGTGCAATTTTGAAGCATGCATTATCTCTACCACATGACCTAACACTCTTTATTCATTGGTTTTTCAAGATCAGTTTTATTTTCTTATGTGCAAGGACTAGATTTTAAGTACCCCAAAGGCTTGGGCTTTGGGAAGAGCTCTTATATTTGAATTTCCAAATCCCTTTATGTTCGAGTCCATTTATGGGGCAGAAGGACTGGACCACTCATCTAGGACAAGCAGATCCTGAGTGAAGGGGCTGGGAAGTTGACATGCTAGGAAATCTAGGAGGATATGGGGCAGGAAGTAGAAAAAGGATATGGTGAGATCTTAACCTGGGCCTAGAAATGGTTTGGGGAGAATTAGCAAGAAAGGGGAGTCAGGACATGAGGAGCAGCCTCTTAATCTGGATAAACCCCAAATGCTGTCTTTGGTAAAAGACCCATGGGTCTTCTCAGTGATAGGTGCAGGGCTGCTCAGGGTCAGTGATGGAAAGCACTGTGTTTTGAAGCAGCTTCTCCAAGTCCCCATTCATTGCTCTTTTCTCTATTCAACTTTTCTCAGCTTAATTGAGGTGTGATTGACAAATAAAATTGTAAGATGTTGAAAGTGTGGGTACAACGTGATGATTCAATATACATTCAGAAAGAACTCCCTCTGCTGAGTGAATTAAAACCTCATGTATTTACCTTTGTGTGTGTGAAAACATCTAAGTTCTACTCTCTTTAGCAAATTTCAATTAGGTGATATGGTATTATCATCTGTAGTCACCATGTTATGCATTAGGTCCTCAGACCTCATTCTCTATTCAACTTTTATGCTTTAGCATCTTGATGAGCTTCTGGGGCATCAGTAAGTATTGGGTTAAAGTGGGAATTTTTCTTTTCAATGTTTGCTGTCTCACAAGGAGGCCACACACCCGAAAGCAGCCTTACAAACAAGGGGAGAGGGCGGGAAATCACCCATTAGACTTAATAAGTCTGAAGCATGCCTCCACCTCCCAGTTTCTTCTCTCTCCACAAGGGCTTGAAATTCCTCCAAAAATAAAGCCATGGAACTTTTTAAGCCTGAGCCATCTAGTGCCTCAGTTAATAGGTGAAGAAGTTAGTTCAGGGAGGTGAGGTGACTTGAAAAATGTCACAGAGCCTGCTGCTGGTGGGCGTCCAAAAACAGCCCAGGTGCCCTGACTTCCAGCTTAGAGAGTCTTTCCCTTTATATTGTTCTGTTCTTTGAGAGTCACTTCATATGATTTTGAGGATGTTTCAGTATTGAAATCAGCAGAAATGCTTTCCAGTTTGTCTGTTAAGAGCAAGGATGTACCTGGGATATGGAGGTAGGGAGATGTGGGAGAGCCAGGGGAGGAGGGAGGAGGAGGGAAGGAAGCAGAGCAGAAGGCGCTGAACAGCCTGCGAAGCCGAGGCCACCCGCGGTATCTTGTGCCCTCTGCCCGCTGGGAGGCCCCCTGCCCAGGCCCTGACTCTCCTACTGGAGCGCTCACTGCCGCTCCGGGAGGGTGCTACCTGTTGGCACAAGGGTGGGATTTCTCAGCACTTTAGAAGTGCCCTGTCATTTCAGGTTTACCCATTTTAGGACGCGATGTTACGGAATTAGAAGCAATCTGGCCCCCCAGCTTCCTTAAAACTGAATCCTTAGGCCCAGCACTGACCGCATCTTTTGTACAGTGAGCTGTTTAGTTGTTCTGCCCACAATGGAAGGGCCCAGGAACCCCTGGCTTATGTACAGGGGCCACACAGAGGGTCACAGGGCTGAGAAAAAGTAGACAGATTAGCTTGCGGAAGGGTAGTTGTGCCTTATCTCTACCTTTTTTGTTACTGAAATCACAAAGGCGGTGCTCTTCTTATTGCCACAAAGGATGTGGAACAAAAGCAGTCTCTTTGGAAGTAATGGTTTCCTAGAAGTGAGGATCATAATGTGATGGAATGTTACTGAGGCAGGTTGTGAAATGCTGTCTGGATGTTTCACCAGTAAGTAGTATGGGTTCGTTAAGTAGTCTGGAATCAAGTGGCCTCCAGAGGTGCCTGTTACTGAAAGGGATCTATGAGGCTGTGAAGCTGTGAAACAAAGGAGTTTCCAGGACTTTCACGAGGGACTTGGCTTCTGACAGTGCTTAAACACATTCCTCCTATAGAATTGAACTTTTCTGAGGTTTAACATGCTACTTCAAACCACCCATTTATAAAATGCAGTTTTTCAAATTTTCCAAACAGTCTTCACATGTGCAGTCCAAATTAAGTGATATTTCCAAGTTTTCAGTTATTATTATTTTTCCCTGAAAGAAAATTACTAGTGTCAGTTCAAGAGTAAGACATGCAAACATGAAGAAGACCCCAACTATGGTGTCCAGGATCCTGAAGACTGACTATGACTTGGTGACTGGCATCCCATTTAAGTCTGGATGAATGACCCCCGGCCTCTGGGAAACACCGACAGCAGCCGAACCGCTGGGTCACCGGGCTTTTGTTCTAAGTGATATCAATCTCTTGGGAGATGGTTTTTTCCCTTTTCCCTTTTTTAATAGTGAGATCATGACAATTTGCATTTTACCAAACGGAGCCAAGAGAATTGCCACTTGTTCTAATTTAAGAGGATGAGTGTACAGTCTGAAAAAAAGCTTTTAATTTTATTATGACACTGAAGGTAAACACTGCTGCTTCCCAGGGCAGAGATGTACACAGAGGAAACTTTCTCTCTCTTCCCCTTGGCTCCTCCCCCTTCCCTCTCCCTTTCTAGTTTCGTCTCCTTCCCTCCCGCTTCCTTTTCCTCCCCTTCCTCCACTCCTCCAGCTTTGCCCCTTCCTTCTCCCTCCCTTTCTTGTGCACATGAGCTGCAGTCACACATGAAGAGTGTTTAGCTCATTATTCAATGTCCCGGAGTCCACTTGCTCGAGTTCCAAGTCCTGACTCCCTTCAGAACTCCAAGCACCCTCTCCACCCTTCTTTGTTCCAAGACTGGAAGGCAGAGGGCTTCTGTGTGACTTCACCCTTTCAGCTCCCTTTGTCTGTCTGTGTGTTCTCTGCTAAGGCATGGTGCTCAGCACCTTGAGCCTCTTGGCTCTGTTGAACTGGGGAGGGTGGGGGTTGCCTTCCACAGAAGGAGTCGTGGCAGGAGGGCAGACGTGGATTCACCAAAGGCTGGTGGGAGTTTCGCGGCTCCCCTGTGCTTGGGCTCCTTCCAAGGCCCTGTGTGCGTGTGGTCATGTGGTGACATCGGTAAGGATGGGAACATTTACAAAAGGAAGATATTTTAACCACAACTGGTTAAGTCCACTGACTGTTTCATTCGAATTTGCCTTCAGTCACATTTCTCCTCATGTTGGAGAGAGTGACCACAGGCATTTTTAGATGTAGGATATATTTATGTGGTTCACAGTCACTTCTACGTCTCGTGGAGTAATTGCTGGCCATCAGTGCATTGAAGTGGCTTCCATGCATGTTCCTGTTGCCTACCTGTCCTGAAATGAAGGTGTAGGGCTAGAAATCGTATCATGACATGTAGTCTATAGTGAGCAACACTGGATGCATGTGTATAATGAAGGAGAAACAAAGGTGAAATGAACTGAGCCAGAAGATAGTCTGTTGAAAAGTGTTACAGACGGGTATGATACAAATATTGTTACTTTTTTCTGGATTTTTGTGGTATTTTGCTATTTGTTACTTTAAGTGTCTTTTAGCTTGCTGTGATATTTCTTGTTTTAAATGATAATTTTTACCTAATTTTGAATTCATAATTTTATATTTTTTTCCCTTAAATAAGACCCCCTAAACTCTACACATTTCTAAATTGAATCGTCCCCTGGATGAGGGCATAAGGGGGAGACTGAACAGGCAGAGAGTGTGGGGAGACTGCTTGGAATGGTGACAGAGGCAGGTGTGTGAAAGGTGTTCAGGGTGCAGAGAACTGCCTCCTTGGCACCTGTGCTTAGGCTTCTGTGTGGTAGGCATTGCTAAGTGGGTGGTATTGGGGGCACTACCACTTCTACCGATACTGGAGAACCAGAAGTGGGGAAAGAAAGTATAATTTAGCTCTGCTAATTATTATAATAATCTACACAAGCTGCTCACCACTGCTACATAATTACTATATAGCAGAATAATTACGTGCACCAGCTAATGTTTCAGATTAACTTGTCTAAGTTTTATTTGATTGCAACCTCACATATTCTGTATATGCCATAATCTTGCAGTTTGAAGAGGGAGCTCCAACGGCTGAAGCTTTAATTGATCCAAGATATTCATAGCTTAAATCACAGTACCTTCAATGTGTGTCAACGTCCTGTTCTGAAATACTCTCCACTGTTAAAAATAAATGAACCCTACACCTTTAGTGGTTAGAACTGAGAGTTACCTAGAGGCGAATTACCTCTCTTGGAAGTTTGGAAGATGTGGCCGGTTACATAGATCCTGTGGGATAGGTCATTGTTTATCTTCTTCTATATGTCAGATTTTTTTGTTTGCTTCTAAATGTAAACTGCCCTAAGGTAGTCTTTATTATTTAAATGTACACAATGACTGTTTTCCTTTAAACACATGTTCTGAAAGTTCATAACCTATCTATTATTTATCATTTATTGGTGCCTACTATGTGCCAAAGACCTTCCATGTTATCTACCAGGTCAGTGAGGGAGAAGGCCCCACAAACACAGTGCTGGTGGTGAGGGATGAGCTTTGAGGGATAAGCCTGGATGTGTGGGAGCACTGAGAAGGGGCCTTGCCTGACTGGCTGTGGGGAGTGCTTGGGGGTGGAGAGGTCCCAGGACCTGTGCCTGAAGAGGTGGTGTCTGAGCTGAGTCTTGAAAGATTCTGTTCAGAAAGTCTTGGACTTTTGGATACAGAAGAAAGACTAGTTAGTGTGTCAACATTCACAGCCACTATTTTTGCTTCCACTAGGCCCTTCTAGTATCTGAGCAAGAGGATCTGACCAGCCACAAGGGCCCCAGAGAGGAACATCTGTGTTTTTTGATTCTCCCCAGTGTATTTTCGAAGGATTGTTCCTTCAACTCCTTGCCTTCTTTCGCCTTCTGTGTTAATACTCAAAAGCCTGGAAAGCAATTAATCATAGCCAGTAATTAACTTTCTCCTTGGATGGGCATAATTTAGTGAGGTTTCTTGGCTAGTGAAGTTCACTGTGGTTTGTTCTGCCTCCTTTGCAGGCAGTTTTGTCGGCAATGTAGATGCCACTATTTCTGAGTTTTAATTAAATACCCCAGGCTCCTTCCTGTGTATTTCTCTTAACACAGTGCCTTTGGACCTGGTAAATATGCAGTCAACTTTTGTGAATGAAAGAGTGTATGAATGAATGAATGAATTAATTAATTAATGAATATCCAGTATAAACTTTATTACCAACATAAGTAAGCCTCAAAGTATGGGGTAATATGGGAAATAGTTAAATTATTTTCTTTCTTTTCTTAATCTGCTTCATTATGATAACTTTTCCCATCCCCTCCCCCACAAAAAAACCCCAATATGCACTCACAAAAACACCTTAAATTCCAAAGAGAGAGGGCTCAGGAAACAGTTCTTGGTCTATTTTAAGTTTATAGGAGTTTTCAGGCTAATTCTTTGTGAAAACGCATCTAATTCAGAAAACATGCTTTGTTGAGGTCCAAGAACAACACATATTTTCTTTGAACAGTTTAGGTTTAAAACACACACAAAACTCAAAGAAAAAAACCCTCCAACCACAGTTATGGCTGAACGGCAAACACAGAGGAGTGAGTTACCCCGGATGACATCCTTAAAAAAATAGTAGTGCTGCTCCTGGCTAGCCTGGCCTGGTCAGGGAAGACATGAGGGCCGGGTTCAGGCATAAGGCTCTTGTCCCCTTCACGGCCCCCAACTAGGGAAGTTTTCCCAGCCACCTAACAGGACGCCAACTTAAAGCCTAGCTGAGTTGTCATCTGAAACAGAGATGGGCCGAGCAATATATGCCCAGATGAGCCTGTAAGGAGTCATCGCCGAGGCTGGGGGAACCCTGACTGGGTGGAAGTTTGCGCAGGCGGCAGCATTGGCTCTGGCGTGTCTCTAGTCAAGGCCCAGTTGGGTTTCTTTTTCTTGATTCCTCTTTCGACCACCTTGGGTTATGGGTCCAAACTGAAATAGAAAGTTGTTCTCTTCTAAATTACAGCCGCAATAACTAAGGACTCGTGGTGTATTTATTTTCCAGGCTGCCATTGATAGGATAAGAGATTAAATCTAAATAAAAATAATCATTAGGCAGAGAATTATGGAATGAGTTACAGGAGTTACTTAAAACATCCTTCTGGCGGTAGGGATGAAAACAGATATGACCTTGAGCAATCTTTTCTTTCTAGGACTCTTTCTTCATCTCCATTAGATGATTGCTACAATTCCGTCCAGTTCTAACATGACACGGGTTTTCTAATTCCTCCCCTCCTTGCTTCAGGTCAATATGCCTAAATATAAGCAGAGCAGCTGGTCAACCTGTGATTTACTTGTGTGAGAGAGGAGACCACTAAATTATATATGCTTTCTGAAAAGATGATATGCAATAAAACCACACTATATGAGCCTTCTGGAAATCCAAGGATTGGTATTAGCCAGATGATTTGACTGTAAAGAAAGTAATTCTGGCCAGTTTAAGCAGAAAAGGGATTTATTATAACAATTACCTGTGAAGTAACTCATGAAATCTCTGGTAGGCAGAGAACCACTTGAAATAATAAAATACAGCCAAATCCCATCCACAGTTGCTCTAGAAAGGACACTGCTCAGTTTATGGATAGGTGGAACATTTGTTGTGCCTCCTGAATGTTGCTATATAACTAATAGAATGTTGATTCTCACTCAAAGTAATTGGCTGCCTCCAGAGGTGAAGCTGGCATACACATAATATCACACCATGTATTCTGAAATATGGGAAGGAATACAGATGGTGCAAGAAAGAGCCCAACTGCATGAGTCCCCACCTTCCAGTATAAAAGCCAGAAACTTACTTCACCAGCCTCCTGTGGATAAAGTGAAGGATCCTAAGGCCAGCGTCCTCCCCTGCCCCTAAACTACTTGATGATGTAACTGGCCTGCTGCTAGGCTACTGCTTCCACACCTGTAGGCAATGAGCTATTACTGACTGAGTCACTATATAAAGAGCTCTGCCCAGTGCTCTGGGCGGACAAGAGACAGGAAGATTACAGACCTGTAGACTGTTGGATGCAGACATAATTCTAGTGCTCCATCTGTCTCCGGAGAACAAGCTGGGTAATAAACCCTTTCACCCCAAGAACATTCCATTGTCATTTCTCTTTCTCACTGAATCCATAGTGAACTTGCCTGGGGCTGAAACCCATTGGCAAGGCACCTCCCTTGTTTCTAGGCTCTGTCAGTTAGGTTCCCTTGTACCTGATTGTGGAGTTAGGGATATAAAGAAGCAGTTGAATTTTCACTAATTAGCATAGTAAAAATCAGAAGTGGGAGTTTCACTGTGAAAACTTGTGGCTTATGAATTAGTAAGAGGAATATTAGAGGTGGGATATCATTTCTGAAATCAATATTTAGGATATTATTATGGACTCAACTATGTTCCTCCAAAATTCATATGTTGAAACTCTAACCCTTAGTATTTCTGATGTGGACTATGGGGCTTCCAGAATCCTGTCTCTAGAATGTTGTCATGTCTGCCTCCAAAAAACGCTTCCCTCAAGGTAGTGGTCAGAGCACTTAACAAGACAGAAAGCTGGGACATCTCAGAGGTGAAAATACATGTTGTATGAACTGTCAATAAATCTCTAATAAGTGAGAAGTACAGCAAAGGGAATAAAGTCAATAATACTGTAATAACTTGGTCTGCTGACATATGGTAACTACAGTTAACAGGGTGAACATTTCATAATATATAAATGTCAAGTCTATTGCACACTTGAAATGAATATAATATTGTAAGTCAACCACATTTCAGTTTTTAGAAAATGTCTGTATATGTAGCAGAATTTGGTCCAAAACTTGGATTCATTCCAAGTAATTGGTGCTAAGATGATGGTAATGTAGCTAAACTTCACCTCACCTCATGCATGACCAACTGGCTTGGGTCATTGTTCTCCAGGGCTTCACAGGCACTGAGAATCTAACAAGGACGAATCTCTATCTTAGTGACCAACTGAGGAAATGGGCTCAGTGACAGATGTGAGGCCAAGGTTACCTGTGGCCTGAATGGTGGCCTCCCTTTATCTCACCTCCCTTAATTTTAAATGAGGTTGTCTTTTCAACTAAGCACTTATTTATGTTTTTCTTTCCTTTGGAGCAGAGATTCCCAAAACACATGCCACAAAACATCTCTCAAAATTGGATTCTGCAATTACATAAATCTGGAAAACAGTTAAATGCATATTTAAGATTGCATTGGAGATTCAGAATGCATATTAGCATCATGTTAAAGCTATAAAGATGTCCGTAGTAAAGAACCTTGTTTCAGTATGTTTAATCCAGCAGTGTTCACGTGACCACAGGTCCTTTTCCTCCTTCCAAAACACCTGTTAATATCCCAAGGAAGTGTTGTTCCACGGAACACATTATCTAAAGTCTGGTTCCAGAAGGATATGTGTACCTGTGATTAGATTTGTTCCCTTTTTCTTCACATAACAGAGAGAATTCTATTTCTCACTATTCATACATGTAGGCAAATTGAGGCAGGACATAGTTTTAAGTCAATCACCAACCAAATAGTTGATAGAATTAAGTATATAACATCTCAGATTCAGTGGTTTACTTTTTGAGTGGCCAAGAACTTACTTGGGAGTAACAAAATGTCTAATGTATTGGAACCTGGCAGACATCCCTCAAAGCATGCTGGAAAGGTCCTGGGGAGGGTCTCCTAAGAAAGGACAGTATGAAAAACAGAAAGTGAAAGACTTTCCTTTAGGATCATGTTTAAAAAAATGTATATATGCATATATTTGCATTTATATATAGTATATAATATATGTATGTGTATTATATGTATTAATACATATATCATGATCAAAAAATGTTTTTCCTGGGAATACATATCTACTTACTTCTCTCCTAATCTTCCTCATGTAAATAAATAACATCATCATAGTTACTCAAGCCAGAATCCCAGCACTCATTCTCTTCTGCTGTGTCCCCTTCACCTGCCACACTCAGTCCATCAGCAATTGCTGTTGCCTGCAGTGAGCCTTAAATCCTCTCCTTGCCACGGCTGTGACCTAGTGCAAGCTACCAACACTTCATCTAGTGCCCTCCAAACTGGACTTCTGACCCTGCAGTCCTTCCTAGCGGCTCTTCCTGCTCTACGACTTTGGTTCAACATTTACCTCTCTTGACTCAGTTTACTTCAAGTAAAATAAAGGTAATAGTTTCTGCTTCATAGGATAGATGTAAGATTTAAATGAGAAAATGATACCCAGTACTTAGCAAGATGGAAGGGCTATGGTAACTTCTCAACACATGCTACTACTGCTGCTACTGCTGCTGCTGCTGCTGCTATTCCTCTCAATACCAAGGAGAATTTCCACTGGACATTTTAATGTCAATAGATCAGTCCCTTAAGGGGTACATGTTATAAAAATATTTGTTGTTTTTCTATGTTGCTGATCAGTGACTAAATACCATAATTACTTAATTATAGGTTCTTAGCTCACTAATGTGTTTGGGGGATTCATAAGAGAATTTCTATGTGATTTCATATCTCAGGCAGCCCGCCAGATTGGCCTGATGGAAGCTATGGAAGTGGAAGATCCTGTTCTATTTGGGATGGTGAAGATTGAATGACTCCATTTTTTTCTAGGTAAGCAGTTGCCTTATCTGAGAAATGCAATTAAACCCAAATGAAGAAAGGTTAAATTATAGCTCTGAGATTTTACATAATTGGAACTGATTTGTCTGGCTCAATTATTTTGTAATTACTTGGTATTTATTGAATATGTGTCCATTAATTTATTAACCAGTGTCATAAGGCAATGCCTTTCCTAGAGCATGAATTACCCAAATTTTATGAAATGAGTAACATTTGAAAGTGGACTATGGTCTCTAGGTATTACTTGCATTTATAATTATTACTAGCTATGCTGTACATGATAATGAATTTAAATCTGAAAATCAACCACCTGTAAATCTTAGTAAAATTTAATTAATTTAGATTCTCTAAGGGGAAGGGAAGAAGTAAGGGAAAGCCCTAATAATTCATAAAATTTAAAAATTCAGTCTTTGAATTGACTCTAATCTTATTGGAAGGTATTACTGGGTTAGAGAGTCTGTTTGAAAATCATCTAATTAGTTCAGTTAACTTAAATCACTTCCATCCCTTCCAAAAATCCAGGATATATTAAAAACTATCATTAACAGTGAAGGAATCTATCCATGTATATTTGTGGCTGTGCATATAGATGTGTGTAAGTTAGATTGAGATGGTATAGTTTGTTAGAGCTGTCCATCTATACTTCCAAGTTGTCTTCCTTTTATGCAAATGGTAGGATTGCATTTCTATGCCATTTTGAAGCCAGGTATAACTCTATGACTTTATTTGGCCAATAAAATGTAATTGGAAATGACATGTGTCACTTCCAGACAGAGGACTGTGAAAACCAGTACATAATTTTCCACCTCTAGCTTCAGCCACAATAAATGACAGCATTCAATAGCATAACCTCTAGTGTAATATGTCCTTAAGTCTGGATGACACAGAACTGAGCCTCCCATGATCCGTGATAAACCTGAAGCCTAAGTGAGGAATAAATCTTTGTTCCAAGCCCTTGTGATTTTATGGTTGTTTACTAAAGTCACATAACTTAGCCACTCCTGGCAAATACATATGATAACAGCAACTCTGGAGGTGCCACTGGCCAGTCTCTTTAAGAACTGGAAAATATTGTTATTATGATTAAGATGAATGAATAATACTAATTATAAATCTATCACAAGGAAGCATGGTGGTTTATTTAGAGGTAATAAAGTATGAAATAAAGTAAAAGGGTAATATTTGGAAGCAGAGGATAAATTATCAGTATAAATATCATATATAAAGATGATATGAGTATCTATCTAAAACCAATACAATTGATTGAAAAAATGATTAGAAATTCAACAGTATGAGTGTATTCAAAGTAAATGTTCAGAAATCAAGCTTTCTTTGATATCAACCATAGCCAATCAGAAAATTTATTGGAAAAAAAAATCCTTTTCAAAATGCAATACCGTGTACAAATTCCAGAAAGATCAAATAAAGAATTGTTTTAAAGTTTGCAAAAAGAAGCACTGGAGAGATAAACAAGAAAGGGGGTAATGGGAGAGGGAGATAGGGGCTGAGGAAAGACCTCTCCTTGTATGTCTGTTTATGTAGATTTGGCCTTTCAGTCATGTAAATGCATTATCTTCTCAAAATACGAAAATTAAATCCTATACCAACTTGAAGACAATGAACATGGATATTGGATCATGTGGGAAAATAGTTTCTATACTTAAAAACTTGGGAAGAAGCTAGTCATGGGAATAGTCGTGTAGCATGGAGAATACAGTCAGTGATTCTGTAACATCTTTCTATGTTGACAGACAGTAACCACACTAGTGGGGGTGAGGATTTAATAATATGGGTAACTGTGGAACCACTGTGTTGTATATTTGAAACCAATATAGTATTGTATATCAGTGATACTTAAATTAAAAAAACCAAGATAGAAATAGAATGTTAATAGTAGTTGCATTGTGTTGGCCTTGATAATTTGTATTTTTTACTTTAACTTTTAATGTATTTGTCCACATTTCTATAACAAACGTACTATTTTTATAAAGAGAAATGTGATTTTTTAGAAGAATGTGAGATAAGAAATTAAAGTCCTCCTGAGCCCAGATTTCTTCACTTTCCTCAAAAATCTCCTCCTCTTCATCAAATTCCAATTGAACATTGTTTCCTGAGGCTATCATCATTAAAGATAACTTTTAAATATGTTTGTTTAAATTATGTCTAAGCTAATTATAATAATACAACAGAAATGTTTCCCTTATTTTCATTGCACATGTATGATTTTAGCTGCATTATGAATTCATTAGATTTGTACTGCATACCTATAGCCATTTATAACACTGTCCCTTTGGAAAAATGTGTTGTGACCCTCAAAAAATGAATTTAGAAAGAACCTTTTAGGATACAATGTGTTTATAAGTAGCTTATGTTCTCCAGATATTGCAATTTGAATTTCTGATAATTTATTGTCCTTTAAAATTCCATAGGGAACTTCACAGGTGTCTTTTTATCTCAAGAATGAGACTGGACACTGCTCTGGAATGACAGGTACACACGAGCTAGGCGTAAAGGATCATTTCACCGACTTCCAAGAGTATCTGTTAAGTACTCAACAAATGCTAGCAGAACAGAATAGAAAAGACTCTTGGTTTGGAAGAAGGCGGGGGCATCAGGTTGCTGCAAAGAGGAGAGCTCAGTGTTGACAGACTGCATTCCAGCAGTTTCCAGGTGAGGGCCTGGCATTGTCTTTCCATTCCCTTGGCCTGGATACAGCGAGCAGATTGCGTTTCATGTCAATGGGTTAAGGCTGGGAGCTGAGTTTACCAGTTCCTCCTTTGTCCTGTTTTTAGTTTCTCTTGCGTGCACACACCTGGTGAGACACTGAACTCCTGGTCCTGGGAGGGGCTGTTTCCTGAACTCTGAGTTTTGTGTGTCTCAGATTTGAGCCTTCAGATCTGCACCCCTCCCCAGATCAGCTGACTTTCCAGTGAGGCATCCTTCAGTTCTGAATTCCCTTCTCTCTCTGTCCAAGTACTCAGAGGAACCCCCCCTATTTGCTCCTTCTAAAAATCCGACATTAGAATCAAGCCAGTAAAAACATAAAATTAAACTTTTATGATGTTTTGCAGGATACTGAGCTCTCAATTTACCCGTATTTTATAATAATGGAGAGATTGACCCTGTCCTCTTTCTAAAATGAAGCAATGAAAACCTTTGTGTTTTCCAGGAATTTTCTCTCTAAGGGACACATGCTTTTGCGCAGAAAGTTCTGACTTCATGCAGCAGGAATGTCTGTGGCTCGGGGCCTGTGGTTCAGGTACTGTGCCTCTCCTTTTCTTACCACTCAGCCCCACCAGAAACTCCTCTTCTGCCTGTTGTGAGGCTTGTTTGCTGATGAGCGGGTTTATGCGGCCTTCCTCAGAGCATTTCAGGTTGCCTTTATGCTGTGCAAGCTGTGGTGGCCATTAATATTTGAGAGGCTAAGGAGTTTCCCTGGGAGAAAAGGTGGCCAACACTCTGATTGCCTTTGAAGCTCAAAGTAAGGCAACTGGTTAAGTGGGATCAAGAGCAGTTGCTCCTTAGAGTGTGCATCACAGACACCTGGACTGAAATCACTTGCAGAATTTGTTTAAAAGAAGCAGATCCCCAGTTGCAGCTTTTGGGGAGTGGAGCTCTAGAATCTGCATTTTTAACCAGAGCCTTGGGGAATTTCACTAAGTAGGCTGGAGTCTGGATGCCACCTCTGGTTCTCCCTCCACAGTGCTGAGATGCTCCGGGAGTAGGTGACAGTCACCCAGCCAGTTCCTCGCATGCATTCTTTAATTTTTCTCATTCTGCAGATATGTTTTGAGAACCTGCTATATTCTAGCTATTGGAAAATCTCAAGAAATCCAAGGATGGCATCAAAGCTGCCTTGGGGCCAGTAACTGTAGACAAGCAGTGTCTCCCATGTAAGCATTCCCTGCCTTTTCCACTTCTCATGCTGAGGGCTGTGCGCTGAGAAGCCTTTCATGTGGACCCCTCCCCACTGAGTAAGCAGGGCTCTCAGCCCATCCCCTCCCCTTGGTGGCAGAAGCAGCATTGGGTCACATCTTTGTATTTTTGTAGCAGCTGCAGTGACAACTGTCACAGCAGAGAGTTTTCCATGGGTATGAGAAGTGAAGGGAAGAGGGACTGGCAGGCTCACTTGGAGGGATTCACTCTGCCCTCTGTGTATTTGTTTTTTGCTTGAGTGCCCTATATTCAGAGTGAATTTTTCAACATCTTAACAGTTTCTCAGTTTGTCCAGGAGGTCCAAAACAAAGAAGATTTATCTTTAAAAGGGCAAGAAGCATCTGCTATTTGGCAGAAATGTTGATCTGACTTTTTGGAATCCAATTTCATGATCATTTCTCCATTTCCACCTACAACCCCTTCCTTCCTGCTGCCCAAAGGGGCCCATTGCCAGCAGCCCCCCCAGCTTCACTGCCTGCTCTGCTGATTTGTTATCCCCTGTCAACTGGGATGAACAGTTGTAAGAACAGCTCCCAAGGTGTATTAGTCTACGCAAGACAGGAGAAACAAGGAAGATCCCTGGAGATGTAAACAAGTGAAGTACTTGTATGAAGATTCTTCATCCAGGCTAAGAGTGCATTCTGAGGCTTCTGGAATCTTTTGCCTCTGCTCTGTTTTTGTTTTTCTGGCATCCATTGGGCATTTCTAAGTGCTTCTCCCTGAATGCTCACTAAACCCATATTAGTGATGAGAAAACCGAGGCAGAAAGAGTTGCTCAAACTCAAATGGCAAGTGTTAGAGCTCAGACTCACACTCAGATACTCTACTCCAGGGCCTGCCCTCTTAACTGAGCTGCTATCTGCCCTTCTCAAGGGATCCTGCATTTCCCTCCATGCTTTTTACATGCCCGACTACAGTACACCATCTTTTCATTCTTATCTGCCTGATTCTTGAACCACTGGGTCAGAGGTTGACTCACTAGAAGTCAGAAACCACAGAATTCTGCATGAAGCATTTCCAGGGAAGGGGCACTCCCAGAAGAAGGGGATCTTTGCCCTCCCTGGCTCAGTAGTGGGCCAGAGGGGCGATGAGATGGTGGAAACTATCAATGCTTGCATAAAGGAGAAGCTTGCTTATTAGTGAAAGGGTCTGTGTGCTAGTACTGCCCAGTGATGCTTTCAAGGCTCTAGAGGCAGAGGCAGAGAGATGGAACTGAGGCTAGGAAGAAAAGAGGGAGGAGCCCCTTAAAGAGAGCCGTGGGCACCTGGGCAGCTGATGGACGGCTGACATCGACTGTGGACTCCGAGGGACACCCACTCACGTACAGATGATTGCACTCGCTGCATGTGTTCTGTCACACATGTTGCTTAACTCCTCCAGGTCTGAAGTAGAACAACTGACTCACAACTCTTCCATTCTAGTTCAGGGCTAGGAGTCACATGTCTAGTACAGGGATAGACCAAAGCAGACACTCAGTAGTACACGGTGACTACTGAAAATTCCTTTCTCCCCTTGACCAGCCAAGGCACTCCCTTTTTTCCTTTTAGATCAGGCTGCTGTAGAAATACAGAGGCTTTTAAGATTTTGACTATTTGCACATGCTGATCAAAGTATGATCAGCAGTGGTTGGGAAAAAGTTCATGAGGTGGATTATTTGGCTAATAGACATTTCTTGGAAAGAAATCATCGATAGCTGGGCATCAACATACTGAGCATGCTTTGCCTCTGCCCATCATCTAGCTGACGCTGATCTGAAGACTGGGTGGGAAAAGGCGCACTGGCTGCTGTACAGCCTGCCTCCATCATCGGGGTGCTGCCCACTCTTACCCATCACTTAAATGTTTGTTCTGGTCTGGGTGCTATTGTTTCTGCAGTATAAGGGGCTCCAATTAATGTCTCTCAAATGAGCTAGTTTGCCTTTTTATAAATAATCTCAGCTTTCTGTTGTTTTGTCATAAATTAAACATCATGTGCTCATCCATCTCAATTTGCTCTTCTCCCTGGGGTTTGCCAAAATACTGTTTTGCAAATCTTCAGATTTCTTTCAGGGATCTTTTGTTCTCTCTTCCACATTGCTAATTAGAATTCAAAATTAAATCTAAAGTGAGCAAGCACCAACTCCAGGGCTCCCTCGTCTTGCTGGAGACTGGCCAGAATGCCTCACCTTTCCTTCACGATCTTGTTACTCTTCAGCGGCATGTGACTTACTCTCCCTGCCAGTGTGAACCATGTTAACAATTAAAGTTTCATGAGCTGCTGCACAAAATACTAGAATTCAAGTCCCCAAATGCAACATCTGCTGTTTCTTTTCTCCTATCATATGGTTACCCTTTACAAAACACAAAACAAGGCATCATGTTGTTTAACACTCATTTACCTTAGGGAAGCCTTTTTGCTTATTGCTTGAGAATTCCACTGTCTCAGATATATTTACAAAGCATATTTTTATCCACACTATCCTTATTCTGTTAATTAGAGGCCTACAGGTATTGGTTAATTCCAGGACAAATTTCAGAGATTTCCAGTTTCCTCTCCCTTCCACCCCTCTGCTTGCCAGTAAATTCTGAGAAATAATGAAACCTTTCACTGGTTTCTTATCCAGGTCTTTGAACATCCCAAACTACTTATTACTTGGCCTCTTTGATTTGCAAATGTTCATAATGTTCAACTACTGCTTTTTGTGTTATTTTCCATCAGCTCTATTAGTAGAATCTTTGAAGTAATACCATGGTATCCAATTTCTTTTATATAGAAAAATCCTTATCTGAGAGCAGTGTTTTTTAGCTGGGGCTGCACATTAGAACCCAGGGTGGAGCCTTTTAAAAATACAGGTGCCTCTCCCTGCAAGGTATTCCTATTAGTAGGTTTGGGATGGAGTCTAGGTGCTTTTTTTAAAAAAATTTTTTATTAAGGTATGATTGATATACACTCTTATGAAGGTTTCACGTGAAAAAACAATGTGGTTACTGAAGGGCCCCCACCAGTAAGATGGCGAACTTCTGGCTTCTTTTTGGGGGTCCTCGGTTCCCGACAGCGCCACCTGAAGCCCAATCACCTCTCTCCTCCCTCCCAATCCCAGCATCTAGCCAATAGCCACCAGCCCCGTAGAAGTAACACCACAATCACCCCATGCCCCTTCCTATATAACCCAGCACCTTTCCCTAATAAAGCGGATTTCTCTGGTGAATTGCTGCTCTGTGTTGCTCCTTCCTTTCATTGGTGCTGAAACCCGGGAGACGGGACACCCCAACTGGGCCCCGTCTTCCCCCCGACACCAGCAGCAGCTTGCCCTCGTCCTCTTTTTCCGGTGCTGGCTCATCACACTCACCACCCCTCTCTGGCCTTTGGATAAGTTTTCCCCCGGAGTGGGCCACTCTTCCCCAAGCTATTGCAGTGCCATTGACCGTGATCATCTGGCAAGGCCCTGACGCTCGGGGACGAGGAGGGAACTCTCCCCGCCTCAGGCCTTCACGGCTGTGGCGGACCCTCAGGCCCCTCCTCCGACAGTCATAAATGCACTCACTGCTCCTTCCATTAGTGCCGAAACTTTTTAAGCAAAATTTCCCCGGGGTGGGCCACTCTCCCCGGAACTATCGCAGCACCATTGACCGTGATCGTCCGGCAAGGCCCTGACGCTCAGGGACGAGGATGGGAACTCTCCCTGCCTCAGGCCTTCACGGCTGCGGCGGCCCCTCAGGCCCCTCCCCCAACAGCCATAAATGAGGTGACTCCTTTGCGGATGAGAATGCTCCCTTCCCCGCCCCCTTCCTTCTGTTCCGTCCGCCGAAATTCGTTCTGTCCGCCGAAAATTCCTAGTACTAGGTACCTCATGACTCCGGCACTCTGCCTTCTTAGGGAAGTCTGGGTGATGACCCACACTTCCTAAGAAATTCCGACTCGTATACGAGTTTCCACCAACCACCAAAGATCATTGGGGATGCCCTTTGTCTCCTTGTGGTTTGCTTCCAGTCCGAGGATATCCGTTCATCTTCCCCTGTTTGTCTCTGTCTCTGTCCTTCAGCCATGGGAGCCTCCTCATCCCTCCCTGAAAGTTCACCTCTTGAATGCCTGCTTAAGCATCTGGCTACCCTCTCCCTGACACCTGATATAAAACCAAAACTTCTCCGTAAATACTGCTCCCAATATTGGCCGACATACCCCCTAGACAATAACAACCAATGGCCCGCAGGGGGAACTCTTGATCCTAACATCACTTGCGATCTTTTTAACTACTGCCAGGGCCTGAAAAAATGGAAGGAGTTTCCCTATATCGAAGCTTTTTGCCTCCTAGCTGAAAATCCCAGCCTCTGCACCACCTGCTCACCGCCCCAAGTTCTCCTAGCCGGCAAGCCTCTCCCTCCCCTCCCCACACTCCCAGTCCCTCTTCAATTACCTTTGACCCGGTCGACGAGCCTCTGCCATACAGGCTTCCCCCTTCGGCCCCTCCCCCTCCTACAACCCCTCCACCCTCCACCGCCGCCACTGCCTCCACCCCTGCAGAAGCCTCTCGTCTTCTCCCTTCCCCCTCCTCTCCTCCCTTCACCTCCATCTCCTCCCCCCTCCCCCCCTCCTCCTCCATCCCCCTCACCTCCCCCCCTCCTGCAGATCGAGCCTGAGCCTTTCAGCCCCCCTCTAACTAAGTTCCAGGAGCCTCCTCCGTCTTTGCCCCCTCAGACTTGGTCCTGAGGGCTTCCCAAAATTATCGCGTTTTTGCCCCCATCACCTGTTTCCCCCCCACAGACTGAGCCAGAACCCTTCAGTCCCCCTCAGACTCGGTCCCGAGGGCCTCCCAAAATTATCACCCCCCTCTGAGAGGTAGCAGGATCCGAAGGCATCATGTGCGTTCACGTCCCTCTCTCCTTAGGAGATTTAGCCCAACTAGAGAAACGCCTAGGTTCCTTTTGCACTGATCCCACGACATACATCAGGGAGTTTCAATGGACCCTCCAGTCTTACAGCCTCACACATCATGACATTTTCATGCTCCTAGCCAATACTCTCCTCCCTGAAGAGTGTAGACGAGTTTGGGACTTCGCCCAAACGCACGCTACCGAAACCCACAGGACTGACCCCACCTATCCCCCTGGCCCTACCGCTGTCCCCGAACAAGACCCACACTGGGATTATAACACGGCCGTGGGTCTCCACTCTCGAGATATTTTTGCCTCCTGCTTAATAGCAGGTCTGAAAAAGGCAGCTTGTAAAGTAGTCAATTTTCAAAAGCTCCAAGACATAATTCAAAAGAGAGATGAAACCCCCTCCGAGTTCTTAGACAGACTCACTCAAGCCCTATTACAGTATACCAGCCTAGACCCAGAAACACCTGATGGAAGACATGTCCTTATGACATACTTCCTAGCTCAAAGCTACCCTGACATTAAAACTAAACTCAAAAAGTTAGAACAGGGCCCCGCTACCCCACAGACTGAGATCCTAACAGTGGCCTTTAAAGTCTTCCATAACCGGGAGGAGAAGAAAGAACACCATAAACAAAAGGCTGATCAGGCCAATTTCCAAATGTTGGCCCAGCTGATAAAACCACAACCTGGGTGCCCCTCTACAAACAAGCCCCCCCCAGGAGCTTGTTTCAAGTGTGGAAAAGAGGGACATTGGTCAAGGGCATGCCCCTCCCCCAGATCTCCTACCACCCCATGCCCCAGATGCCACAAAATGGGCCACTGGGGGTCTGATTGCCCAACCACCCAAAGGGGAGGCTGGACTAACAACCCCCATCCTAAGCCTGCCGTAGTGGGGCTGGCAGAAGAAGATTGACGGGGCCTGAGGGCTTCTTGCCCAACCATTTCCATCACCAAACAGGAGTCCAGGGTTACTTTAACAGTAGATGGTCGCCCCATCTCCTTCCTCCTAGATACAGGAGCTACCTTCTCAGTCTTGTGAGAATACCGGGGCCCTACCACGCCTGCCATTACTCCTATAGTCGGGGTAGGAGGTAAACAGATTTTCCCATTAAAACCTCCCCCTTTTATGTACAATCCAAGACAATCCCATACCTTTCTCCCACTCCTTCCTGGTTATGCCCCAGTGTCCCATCCCTTTACTAGGATGGGACATCCTTTCTCTCCTCCATGTTTCCATAACTATATCCACTCCCACAGCCCCCAGTACTCCTTTTCTGATGGCCCTCATAGCCAATGACCCCCTCTACCCAATGAAAGCTCCGGTTCTGCCCTCATACACCCTGTAAATCCCAAAGTTTGAGACATTACAAGCCCCTCCATGGCTCTATGTCCTCCTGCCTCTATCAAATTATGTGACTCCTCTCAGTATATCTGTCAGGCCCAATACCCCCTAACCACTTCAGCCCTCATAGGCCTCCAACCCATCATTCAAGATCTCTTAAACAAAAATTACCTCAGACCCACTCACTCCCCATTTAATACCCCCATATTAGCTGTTAAAAAAACCAATGGATCTTTCCGCCTTGTCCAAGATCTTTGCCTCATCAACATGGCCGTTGTCCCTATCCATCCCTTAGTTCCAAATCCATACACCCTTTTATCGCAGATCCCTGCCTCGGCATCCCACTTCTCAGTCCTAGATCTCAAGGACGCATTTTTTTCTATCCCTCTGGACCCCTCCTCCCAAGATTTTTTCACCTTCACCTGGACGGACCCATGCACGAGACATTCTGAACAACTCACTTGGACAGTTTTGCCACAAGGCCTCCGAGATAGTCCCCATATTTTTGGACAAGTCCTAGCTCAGGACCTCAAACAGTTTCATCATGATCACTCCGAGTCCACCTTATTACAATATGTAGACGATCTTCTACTCTGCAGTCCCTCATGGGAACAGACTCAACTTGACACTGCCTCTCTACTTAACCTTCTAGCTTCCAGAGGTTACCGGGTATCCCCCGTCAAAGCTCAAATCTCTTCCCCTTCTGTCACTTACCTTGGATTCCTTCTGTCTCAACAAAGAAAGTCCATTACCTTAGACAGAAAACGACTCCTCTCTGACCTGCCCATTCCCAAAACCAAGACAGAAATCCTTTCCTTTCTAGGCCTGGCTGGGTATTTTAGAGCGTGGATCCCTAACTTCTCCCTGTTGGCAAGACCCCTATATGACCTCAGCAAGGGCCCCCCTGAAGAACCATTATCATCCTCACCCCGACACTCCTTCATTAAGCTCCATCAAGCCCTTGTGGAAGCTCCAGCTCTCCATCTCCCTGATTTGTCGAAACCCTTCTCATTATACATTCATGAGAGGTCCAGTCAAGCTCTAGGAGTCCTAGGCCAATATTATGGCCCATCCTTTGCCCCAGTAGCTTATCTCTCCAAGCCATTAGAGCCCACAGTTTGGGGATGGGCCCCGTGCCTATGAGCATTAGCCGCTGGACAGCTCTTGCAGAAAGAAGCTCATAAACTAACATTTGGTGCGCCCCTTACCATTCTGTCCCCACATCACCTAAAAGATCACTTAACCTACAAAAGTTTACATGTCCCCACATCACCTAAAAGATCTCTTAACCTACAGAAGTTTACAGACTCTCCCTCCCTCCAGACTCCTGACCTTACTGTCCTCTTTCCTCCAAAATCCAGACATTTCTTTCTTCCCCTGCCAGCCCCTGAATCTGGCCACTCTTCTTCCTCTACCCTACTCTCCTCATACTCCCTCGCATGATTACCTGGAAGCCCTTCACAACTTCCTTCCGTGCCACTCCACGATCTCTGAAGGAGCCCTCTCACACTCCGACCTCATCTGGTTTACTGATGGGTCCTCCTTTAAACATGAGGGCACCCACTACGCAGGATACGCAGTAGTCTCCCTCGAAGATGTCATTGAGGCATGAGCCCTACCCCCTGGTACAACCAATCAACAGGCCGAACTCATTGCAGGCACCAGAGCTTGCACTCTGGCCCGGGACACATCTCTCACACTGTACACTGACTCCAAATACGTATTCCACATTCTCTTGTCTCACGCGGCAGTATGGAAAGAACAAGGCCTCCTCACCACAAAAGGAAATTCCATCACTAATTCAGCCTTAATTACTAAACTTCTAGAGGCTTCACAACTCCCACACCGACTAGGCATAGTCCATTGCAAATCACATCAAAAGGATGACTACCCCATTGCAAGAGGTAATAACAAAGCCGACAGAGTAGCCCGGTCAGTTGCCCTATCAGAAGATGCACCAGACAACGATCCGTCTGCCCTTGGGGTTTTAGCCTTATCACAAGACACCCTCTGTTCCCAGGACAAAGAGTCTCTCTTCTGCCTCTTACATGATCTGTTCCATCCTAGCCCCCAATCCTTGATCCATTTTTTACAATCTTTTTTTTTCTCTCTCTCCTGAAGACAAAACCCTACTTAACCAAATCACCTGCAGGTGCACCATCTGCCAATGCACTAACCCTAATAACCCCTCAAGGCCCAACCCTTCCCAGCTCATCAAGCAAGGGGTAATGTTCCCGCCACAGATTGGCAAATAGACTTCACTAACATGCCCCCTGTACAGCATACCAGATACCTACTCGTGTTAGTAGATACATTTTCAGGATGGGTCGAAGCTTTCCCCACCACTAACAAACGAGTGTCCTCAGTTGCCTCTATCCTCCTCACCCAGATCTTTCCTAGGTTCGGGATGCCCACTTCCCTCCAATCATATAACGGCCCTGAGTTCACTGCCCAAATTATCCAGAACCTCTCCAAGTCGCTCTCGCTCCCCTGGCATTTACATTGTCCTTATCGACCACAAGCTTCGGGAAAAGTAGAGTCAATAGGACTCTAAAGGACATCCTGACCAAACTATCTCTAGAACTACACCTTGACTGGGTTCGCTTACTTCCCTTAGCTCTACTCCGCATTTGGGCCCTCCCAAAGAAACCTTCCTTCTTGTCGTCCTTTGAGATCATGTACGGCCGCCTGATTCTACCCCCGGGGCTCCCTTCCCACAAAGGACCAATTCCTCCCAATATGGCCCTTCCACTACTCTCTCTCCTCTGCACTGAATTGTGGAAATATCAGGATTGGCTCCTTCCTGATCCATCTGCCTCCCAAAATCCTCCTGTCTTAGCCCGGCCAACTAGTGTTTTATAAGCCGCCAGAGGATTGGCCTTCTCTCACCCCGAAATGGGAAGGTCCACACCCAGTTATTCTCTGCACCCCCTCGGCCGCCAAGCTCTCACTGCCTGATAACTCTGTCACCCCTTGGATTCATATCTCCAGGTTGAAACCAAATACCTAGGACCCACCTTCTCTGGACACCCAAGACCCATCAGTCACAATCCAGAGTCCTTCGGATACAGCCCAAGACGCTGTCTACTCTACCACGCCTCATCCCTCTGATCCCTTGAAACTCCACATCTCCCGTTCGCCCCCTTTGCCATCCATACCCGAATCATGACTTTTTCCTCCTTTACTGCTCTCTCACTTTTTTTCTTCATTCCTATTGTCTTCCCCGCCACCCCAGCCTCCTTTGTATGGTGATTCAAAGTCAGACAGACTTACACACAGCATCAAACAAAAGTCACTGCCCTCATTGCCACATCAGACTGCCCTCTGAAAAGCTGCTCTGGGCCTTTATACCTCCACTTTCCTCCCTCCACTGAAGTGTTCACTAGCAGCTACCCTTATTCTCCCTACCTCTGCTTCCTCTATGACCAAGGACAAGCCTATTGCAGGTGATGCCAAGACACCTATGGGGGATGTCTCTACTGGTCTTGCGCCATTCACTACATGGGTAACTTCCAGTACCCACAGTATTACTCCTCCAACCATTTCATTAAATATCCCAGTGGCTCATTCTTCTTATCAATCCCAGATCCCTGGGACTCTCGATGGGCTGCCGGAGTCACAGCCTCAGTTTACTATGGGGGGGTCCTTGACCCCCCACAGTACCCTTCATATCTCTCAAGAGTATGTTCCCTCTCACTCCCAGATCTCTCAAGTTGCATCAGATATCGGACATTCCGAAAAAGTCATTATCCAAACTCTTGATGGCGCCTCTTCATCTTCTTATTCCTCCTACTCTTGGTTACAGCTCATTCAAGACACCACCATATTTCTCAACCACACCCTCAACACCGCCAATTGTTTCTTGTGTGCATCACTACAGCGCCCACTGCTGGCCGCCGTGCCCCTTAATATTTCCAACTACCCTTCCATGCAGAAGGACAACCCCTCCGCCCCCTGGCAGACATACCCCTATGGGAACCAGAATACGCAGATAATCTCACCATCCACCACTGTGTAGGCCCAACTCCACCCCCCTCCAGCGCACTTCACTGCCTCTCTATCTACACCCCTACCTCTGGCTCTAAGACTTTTACGCAACCAGGACACTTCTTTTGGTGTAATGGCAGTCTTTTCAACTCACTGCCTCCCAACTCCAGCACACCCTGCATTCTTGTCACCCTAATCCCACAGCTTACACTTTACAGCATGGCAGAATTTCTTGAGCTCCAACCTCCCTTGCCCTCACACACAAAAAGGGCTGCTTTCCTTCTTATCATGGTCGGCATCTCTTTGACCACCTCAGCCATTGGGGCAGGGTTTTTGGGAGGAGTCTTGGGTCACTCTCTATGGGCAGTTAGAGGTCTCAACGCCAAACTTGAGGGAGCCCTGACATCCACTGCTGATTCCCTAGCCTCTCTCCAAAGACAGGTCATTTCACTAGCTAAGGTAACCCTTCAAAACCGGTGGGCCTTAGATCTGCTTACAGCCGAGAAGGGCGGCACCTGTGCCTTCCTCCGGGAAGAGTGCTGCTATTACATCAACGAATCCGGCATTGTAGAAATTGACATTACCAAACTCACCGACCTTGCCTCCAGCCTGCACTCTGCTTCCAATTCCAACCGATTCTCTTCAATACTAACAAACCCCCTCCTTACCTGGGTCTGGCCCATTGCAGGCCCCATAATAATCATTCCTCTCGCCTGTCTCTTCTTACCCTGTATAATAAAGTTCATCAAATCCCAAGTCGGAAAAATCTCTAATCAAGCTTTCAACCAGCTTTTACTCAGGAACTACCAGCTTCTGGCCACAGAAGATCCCTCACCCTCACGTAACCTCCTCACCACACGCTGAGATGGACCCCTCTCTCCACTGGAAACTGTTCCTGGAAACAATGGCCGCAGACGCCTGGCTCCTGACACCCATATCCTCTTGGCACCATTGGAATCAACAGGTCCTCGACCTATGGTTACAGGGAACCTTCATTGATTTCCAACCTGAAGAAGTCCACATCTACTCGTCCTTACTGTGGGGAGTCCTATCATCCCTTTCCTCCCAATCCTCAAACCCTCACTCCCTTCTCCACCCCCGTTCAGCAGGAAGCAGTCAGAGAGAAAGCAACGTCCACAACCCCATAGAGGAGAAAGGGGGGAATGAAGGGCCCCCACCAGTAAGATGGCAAACTTCTGGCTTCTCTTCGGGGGTCCTCGGTTCCCGACGGTGCCACCTGAAGCCCAATCACCTCTCGCCCCCCTCCCAATCCCAGCACCTAGCCAACAGCCACCAGCCCCGTAGAAGTAACACCACAATCACCCCATGCCCCTTCTTATATAACCCAGCACCTTTCCCTAATAAAGCGGATTTCTCCGGTGAATTGCTGCTGTGTGTTGCTCCTTTCCTTTCAGTTACTACATTTACCCATATTATCAAGTCCCCACCCATACCCCAATGCAGTCACTGTTCATCAGTGCAGCAAGATGCCACAGATCCACTATGTGCCTTCTCTGTGCTACACTGTTTTCCCCATGACTCCCCACATCTGGGTGCTTTTTAAAAGCCCCTGAATTGATTCAAAGGGCACCCTGGTTGAGAACCCCATTCTGGAGTGTATCTCAGGTCTGCAGTGTCCAGTCCACCACCCTGACCGGCCCCAGCACGTCCCTGGGCCCTGGTCCACATGCATGGATCCTGGGCTCTGGCTTCCTATTCCCTCTCCCTGGCTGGAGAAGAGTCCATCTGAGCTGCAGTGTGCGTGTGTAGGAAAGATGAAGGGCAAAGACAAAAGGAGGGCTTTCAAGATGGAGAGAAGGGCAGCTGGGATAGCACAGAGGCAGGAAGGCAGAAGCTGGCTGGTAGGGAATCAAAGAGCAGGCTGAGTGGGAACCAAGAGCGGACCACCTGATAGAGAGGCAAGGTGACGTGTGTTAGAGCCTTTATATAGGATGGAGTGGTGGGGGCCAGCCCCGAGGTAGTGCCAGGTGAGAGGCTGAGAATCTGATGCCACACCTTGGAAATAAAGCCAAGTTCTATCTTCTCTTCCAGGATAGATGATTTAGCACCCAGAGCTTTCTGAAGCAATTAAGAACACACTTTGCTTTTCATTTTCTTAGGGGCATTGTCATGCTGATGGCTTCTGCCCTGTACTTTGCCTGAAGCCTGGCTTCTGCTGAGATGATCCCATGGATTTCTCTACCTAGCACTGGGACCTCTCTCTCAGTTCCCCGCCAATGCAACCAAAAGCACCAAACTGCTGAGGGGCGGGGAGGGGGACCCCTATCCAGGATGGGGTTTCTGCCAGTGCCTATTTAATTTAATTTTTGCTGAGCTTTCCAGGTTCCCCTTACAAAATGAGGAAAGATAGGGTATAGAATGAAGAGCTTCTCTGTAAATTGTATTTGGACAGGCATCATTATCTACATTTTATGGCCAAGAACGCTGAATCTTAGAAGAAGTTAAGTAACTTGCCTGCAGTAACAGAATAGTAAGGGGCGGAACCAGGGTGGAGAACCAGGTCTGTCTGGCCCTGAACCCATGCATTCTCCATTACACCACTTCTGTCTGTCTCGGTGGGGGATTGGCCAAGGGCATCCCTGGTGAGGTTACACCTCATGGGTATTTTTAATCAGACATTAGTCTAAGGCATGTCTAGGCTTATTGGAGGATTTGGGGCAGATTTAAGGCAGTGTAAGGGCAGGTAGTGTCTGGCAGATTGATAATGAGGGATATTCAGGACAGTTGCAAGACCACTTGGTCTGCTTTGCAGTTTTGCCCACCACTGCAGTAGCACGCAGGGCTGTTGCTCAGACTCAGACGGCAGCTGCTTTGGAGTTCTCGGGTTGGCTCTCCAGCTCAGTCTCATCTTACTGCTTGGAGGAGGAGGAGAGGCAGGCGGGGGGCAGCTCTGCAGGTTTTCAAGGGAAGTTCCAGCTAACCCTTGTCTCAGGGTGTTTCCAGTGCATTTCCCCTTCTCAGCACACGTGGGGCACCTGAGAGGCAGAGGAGCCCCCGCTGCCGGCTGACAGCGTTGTTTGGCCTACATGATTTTCAGGAAAATATCCTCATAAATCTCTGAGCTGCTGGAATATAATTTCCACAAAGTCAGGGTCTAGGTCTACATATCGCCAGCATCTCATATAATGCCTGACATACTGCATATGCTTTAAAAATATTTGTTGAATAAACACAAGAGTTCTGGTTCCACATCAAAGAGATTTCCACAGTTCTATAGGCAGAAGGGAAGGGAACTAAATTCATTAGAGCACCTTTATTTTTATTGTTAGCTTTCCTAGCTTACCACGCAGTCACTTCAAGGGTCCCTTTGTCTCTCTCAGCTCTCCAGCCTATTCCCCTAGGTACATTCTTGCGTTTTAATCATGTAATACAGAAAAATGAAGTGAAGAGAAGAAGGAGAGATTGTCAGCACACACTGGTGACTTACTGAGAATGCAAAATCACAAGCCCCACTTGTTTTGAGGGACCTCTTACCATGGCCAGGCTAGGACACTCTTGGCTGGATGGGGCAGAGCAGGGACAGACAGGCATGTCCCTCCCCACTGAGAGGAGGGCACAGAGAAGACAGCAGAGACAGGACCCCTCTCTTCCTGGAGGGCAGATGTCACCTCTTCCTGCTGCAGACTAGGCTGTGGCCATAGGAGTGAGGAGTGATGGTTGGAGATGGTGTGTTGGCCTTATTTCACTCCTTAAAACCTTCCCATTATCTGTTCCTGGTGTTTGAACTATCTTGGGGGTGGACATAAAGAATGGGGAAAATGGAAATGTTTGATTTTTATTCAGACCTAGGAAATGTCAGGGGCTTAGTGATGGATGGGCTCAGTCTTTGAACTGCTTGGGTGTGGTTGGGCTCTGCTGAAAAATGAGGAACTATGCATGGGGGATTATTTAAACATGAAACATAATTTAGCATCACAATTAGTTCATCCTAATATAAAGACTTATTTTTAAAAAGTACCCTCCCTTACTCTTAGGGCTGGGCTCCTATTGCCTAGGGATTCTTGGTCATGTCAGCTGAGCTAGTTTCCTTTAATTGAATTCTTTTCTTTAATGCTTGTGATAAAAGTCTGAGGATTGTAAGGTTTTTGAGGGGGGAATGATTAAGCAAATTCTTACTCCCTGAATTGGCAAAGTAAGCCAAAGAAATCAGAGATTTTTCTAGAGTTAAGTTGTTAACTAAGGAAAAAAACCCAGGAAACCAAGGACAAGCAGAGGAAAGCCGACCAAACCATGCATCCCTGAGGCACTTACCCACTGGGGAACGGAATCCCAGAGGGCCCAAGCTACCTTAGAAACCTAAATTATTACTAAATTCCATTCTGCATCCAAGCTTGCCAAGTGGGCATATATGCTATTCTTGAAAAATTCAGTGCTGAGGAGCTCACCATCTTTTATTTCATCTAAAAAACAGTCTGGCAGTGAGATAGAATTTTATCCAACTTAACAAAATTTGACTGTTTTTGTGCATTTTCCTTGTACATATACCATTGCATCATCTAATTTCTCTTTTATTGTTTTTTAATAATGTTTATAAACCATTTATAGTTCTGTGTCCTGCTGTTTCCATTTAAGTCTTATTGTGAACACTTAACCTATGTCACTAGATTACAAAAATATGAGTTGTAATGGCTGCAAAAAATTATACTTCATTAGTTTGGTTATCTGTCTCTTACTGAATATTTAGGTTCCTTCTAATTTTTAAAATCATTATGTCACAACAGCAAACTTAAAACTCTGATTTTTGTCTCTCATCATTTCCTTAGACTCTCTTGGATGTAGACTACTAGGTCCAAGTATTTGCATGTTTTTTAGGATTTTCAGGTACACTGTGTTTCAGATCATGCTCCAGGGAAATAGGCAGGGCGATAGGGATTTGTGTGCAGGGAGTTTGTGAAGAGTGCCCTCATTGCCTGTGAGACAGTGAGTGTGGGAGTGAGCAGGATGCGAAGTGGGCCATGCAATTGATCAGCCTCAGCTGACCCTGGGGAGGTCTCGACTTTGGAGGGTCCTTTAAAGTTGTCCCAAACTGAGGAATTACTGTCTTTACATTGACCACTCATTGGTTGCTGGTTGCCTCCAGGGAATGGGCATGACCCTACTGAGCCGGGGTATCACCCTTCAGCCCAGGGCAATTCCTGGAGAAGGATTCAGACACTAGCTTTCAGCAGCTACAGTCCTGGCTGTGGGGAATGAATCCCATAACTGAAGGGGGAATCTTGTGGTGCACCAGAGCAACCACTGAAGTAACCCTTTGCACCTCTTGGAACTATTTGTCTCTCACAAAAATTCATCCTATCTGGGAAAAGATCATCTAGAATTCCGGCCAGCCTCTTCCTTAGGTACATGTACAAGAGGAAGTTAATGGGACAAACGATAGCTCTCACCTCTCTGGGGTGACTGACAGTCATCAGATCCTTCCACTACAACCCTCTGTGGGCTCTCCTCCCCTGGGCTGCAGTTCTGCTGATCCAGGGAGCTTGCCTGGTGGGTGACCCAGATCCTCATCCTTGAAGGATTGAGTACAGGGCCATCATGCTCTTCTCAAGCCATGTCTACTGCTCCAATCCATTCACCATTACAATGGGTTAGGGAATTACCAAGAGATTCTGCACAGGCCCATCTCAGTGCCAAATGCAGTCTTCTCTGTCCCCTTCTCTGTGTAACAACAGCCCAGCCTTCTGATGACCAGGGTCAATTGCCCTGCAAGGGTGGTGATGCATTTTCTAGCCTGTTAATCTCTTGGCACTGAAGTCCAAAGAGCCTGGGAAGCAACCATAACTTAAAGTTTAATGGGATTCTTGCACTGCTCCTGGTGGAAGTATTTCTGATCTTGGAACCAGAATCTTTGTATCTGTAGAGCCTAGAGTTGTGGGGATGGAGAACATAAATTCCCAATGTTGGTCATTAGGTGAGATAGTGGGACAACCTGTACTTTTATCCAGAACCATATATTCTATGGAGAGAGGGCAGAGCACAATATAATACTTATTGATTAAGGGTGTTTCCTGCCTCCCTAAGGATGACACCCCATCATTATGCATCATCTCTAATGGGCTTCAGCAGCACCTCCAAAAGGCTGTTCCTTCACCTGTAAAGTCAAGAGCTTCTGGCTGGTACAGGATATGACAAGACCAGTGGCTCTAATGGTCATTTGCCCACTATTCTTCCTCCTTTGTTTGAAATGAGTTCCTTAGTATCATGTGATGCTATGTGGGGTCCTGTGTTAGGGACCTAAGCACTGAAGGCAAATCCTCAGAGAGTGATGCTGGGTGAGGCTCTGTGGGCAGGAAGGGTAAACTCATACCCTGAGTATGTGTTGATTTCATTCGAGATGGATTTCTGACTTTTCTGTGGAGAAAGGGGTTCAGTGTAATTAATGTACCACAAAATAGCTGGTTGGTCTCCTTGAATAATGGTTCTGTACCAGAGCCTTGGCAGATGATTGTTTTTGGAAGTCTGTTCATTCAGCAGTAGATAGGTCAGCTTTTCTCCAAGCTGAATTTATGCACAGCCTCCGTCCCTGCCACCGTAATTACTCTGTTCATGTGCCTGCTGTACCAGCACTGGGATAGCTAACGAGAAAGGTTCTCCAACATCAACCGGCCAACTCCTTCTGTCCATGTGACTGTGAAGTGCCTCTTCTGTGGTGACAGCTCTTTGGCGGGCATTAACATGGCACACAGGGGTCTTCACACATCATGTCTAGTTCCATATTCCTCTTCCCCAGACCTCCTTGTCCCTCATCTTTTAATCTCTTTCCTTTCAGGCCACTGACCAACCAGCAAAGTTACCACTGACCATAAGTCTGTGTGTACTTCTCTAGGTGAGTGATCAGATGCATCCCCCAAAGCCCACGGGAGGATACCCCTCTGGTTCTCTCTCAGGGACAGTTTTGAGTGGGACTGAGAACGCTGAAGTCCATTTCTGCTTTGCATCCATACATCATGCTGACCCAGCTGTGGACAAGCCTGGCCTTTTTCCTCCTCCATTGACTGGACACCAGGGACCTCCATACTGCCGTAGGTGGTGCAACAGTGGTGAGTGACCCTGCATTCATCCTCCCTCCAAGCGCTGGGACATCCCCTTCTTTTCGTTTGTAGGTACTTTGGTAACCAGCTGTGGGAGCCTTTGGAGAAGACTGGGGGAGGCCATCACTACCAAACACACCTGCTGTGGCACCGCAGGGCTATTCCTTCTGGGTGCCTGGTCTCTCCTTCTGTCAGAAAGGTGGGAGATCTGAAAACTGGCTTAGTTCTAGAAACTGGGCAAGAGATCACAGCCTTTTCTTGGGTGGTTGCCCTCAGCTTCCAGTCTTGGTTTCTCTTAACTACACAGATTGAGAAATGCTCTTGCCCACAGCCCATCTTTCTTGCCCTTAGGGATGTCATGTTCAGTTAACCATTCCATTGCTCCCTGCATGTAAGGGGCTCCTGGCTGCCACTCCAGTTTCGCTGCTTAACACAATTGTTGCATTCCTCTGGCCTCTATGTTTATTATTGCCTTTTTTCTCCATTGCTCTCAAGGAGCCCAGTTCTGTAACAGCGTCTGCTAGGGGCAGCCCTGCCTGCAGAGCCAGTTGCCGCTGAGCTCTCCAATGCTGCTGCTCATCTTCCCAGTACATTTCTCATCCCTCTGGCGAACGATCTGTCTCCTGGGCACCTGCACCACATAATCTGCTGGCAGGTTTTCCAGCTTCCATACCCCACCTCATGCCCACTTCTCTGAGCCTTTGATTTCTTCTTCCATAATACAGTATGGAATAAATAATAAAATAGTATAATATTTTTTCTTCCATAACAACATGGTAGTCTGGCTTTTCTATTTTACTTACTGTGAGCCATTGCTTTTTCCTACTTTCCAGGAGCCATCCTAGCAGAATGTTAACACCATCTGCCTGGGTGCTCACCAGGGTTGATAAAGAAGAATGCTTTCATAGTACTGATCTCTCCCTTATTCAAGTTTATATACCATTCCCCTTGGTGCAGCCTCCTCATGATCCAATCCCATTTAGAGTCTACAGACACCTGCTGGTATATGATGTCTGGGGCCTGCAGTCCCTTTGGGATATGCACTCTTTCCTCTCTTTGCAGGCCTGGCACTTTCCTGGCCAGATTGGATTGCAACTTGACCTTCCAGTGGCAGGAGGAGAGATGGGGCAAGATCCTGAAGCAGATGATATGGTCTTGCCAGGAAGAGACCCCTGCATTGTCTGCGAGTAAGGGGGGAACATTTAGCCTTTAACAGGCATGAGGTTCAGGTTAATTGTGTATCTCCAAGAAGGCAAAAGTTTTCTTTTTCTCTTTCACTCCTATGCCAGTTTCTTTCATTCATCATTATCTTGTTTCTCATTTTGATTCCCCTTTGCCTTCCTGTTTTCCTGATATATTATTTTAACTTTTGCATTCTTTCCATGTATACTGTTTGTGCAGATAGTGACTCTTCCCCTCTAAAACAGATAGAACAGAGGCCTTCTTCAACCTTTTAAGCTTCTCCTCCAATAGAATAACCTACTTCCATCTCTGTCTAGCTCTGTCTCTCTGTCTCTCTCACATTCACACGGAGTCCTGGTGAAAACAAACACAGCACATAACCTAGCAGCTCTCTGGGGCACTTTCTCAGCACCCATATTCTCTGCTTAGAGTTGACTTCTCAAGTGAAATTGTCATCCTTTGTAGCTTGAATTGACACCACCCTTGGCTAATTTCCCTACTGCAGCAGCAAGACAACATTTTAGCTGTGCTGTCTGTCCTCTCCAACCTTAAACTGCCAAGGGCACCGACAAATCAGTACTTTGCTCCCTTCTTACCCTATTCCTGGTACTTCCCTCCCTTAGGCCGTGGTTAGTTGTTTGGAAATTCTTGGAAAATCGCTGCCAGCAGGCAAGCTCCTCCAAACAGTTATTAGTTTGTTGTCTGTCCAGTAAATAGAAGACTTGGAAACATTTTAGAGAATTTCTCACCTTTCCTACCTTCCAGTCTCTGTAGCAAGGCCAAACTGGGATTCCACTCCAGAATCTGAACACAGGAAATAAGCTTAGGAACCACCTAGGCCTGTTGGTTCCTGAGCATTCTTGGGATTGGAGAATGTTTCTGTCTGGCCAAAAATGCTCAGCTGGCAGCAGGCGTTGGAGGGCAAGGCAAGGACAGTTCTGAAGACAGAAGGAAAGCTGTGTCCTGTGTTCTGAGTCTGCCACTGAAACAAAACAGAAAAAGACACACATCTTTCAGGCCCTGTGTGGATTCTGTATGAAGATGAAATGCTGTAAAGGTCACACATTAATGAGGGAACTTTTTCCATGAGCTGCCAAACTTCTTGTGGTTGCCTTTTTGTTGAGAAAGTTAAAGTTCATTCTTTGGGATATTTGGGTGGCCATTCAGCTCAACCATACAGAGTATTTTTCTCTTTTATTTTATGTTTGACCTCTTGGCCCTTAACCCAAGTCAAGGTAAGTTTCTCCTTTCTCTGAGATCATATCACACCTGGTTTACCAAAGTAGCAGACACTTTTTTCTCTGGGTAAAGGTGATATTTGGTTTCTTTAAATTGTTTATGGGACACAAAAATTAGGGAATCAGAAGACCACCTTTACTTTCCAACTCCTTTTTAGCCCAGCACACTTTAAATCAATGTCTTTTTGGGAGAAGTAATGTGTTGCCCTATTTACAAAAGACAGACCGTCAGAGAATAACTTACCAGGAGAGACAGTAACATTTTTTGAGAGTGAGGATGTTGGATCCATCCTGCTTGGTGTTCCCATAAGGTTTTCCTCTAAGCCTTAGGAATCTGGAATGCAGTGGGATTGGCACAGACCCTGGACAAGCCCTGATAAAAAATGTCCCCGGAGAGCTCTCCTCCTATTGTAAAGGAGGCGGAGCCACCGACGTGCGAGTCTTTTCCCCAAGTCCTTGTCGATATCTGATGTTGGGGGAACCTGCTACTGATGACTCATTATGAAATGTAAAGGAAACAGCAGGGGACCCCAAACCAACATTCTCTGTGAACCTTTATCAACGAGGTGTTCTTGGGGAAGTGAGCAATGGCTTTTCTACAGTTTTATAGAATGGGTAAAATGGGTAATCCCTACCTCTCCTTATTTGCCTAACTACTGCCACCCTCTCCAATCAATCTATAGGTCTAGGTTATAAATCCCTAAACCTCCAGGAGTTGGACCATGGCTGGTGGCTACTGATTGGCCATAGATGCTCACTACTATGAAACTTAAAAAAAGGTATGAGTAGGGAGATAAGGCACTTGTTAAGTCTGTTTCAGCCCTTTTGCTTGATTAATTTGAGCCTAGGAGTTAAAAGGCAGATGGACACTTGTGGGGCTACATTCTTACGAGAGGGACCCTGGAGAATTTTTTTTTAAATTAAGGTATCATTTATATACAATATTATGAAGGTTCCACATGAGCAACATTGTGGTTACAACATTCACCCATATTTTCAAGACCCCCACCCCGCCCACCGCAATCACTGTCCTTCAGCTTAGTAAGATGCTGTAGAGTCGTTACTTGTCTTCTCTGTGTTATACTGCCTTCCCTGTGACTTTCCTATATTACCTATGCTAATTATAATGCCCTTCAATCCCCCTTTCCCTCCCTCCCCAGTTGCACCCCCAACACCTTCCTTTTCGTGACGCTGCTAGTCCCTTCTTGGAGTCTGTGAGTTTTGTTTTGTTTTATTCCTTCCATTTGTTTTGTTGTTATACTCCACAAATGAGTGAAATCATTTGGTACTTGTCTTTCTCCACCTGGCTTATTTCACTGAGCATAATACCCTCTAGCTCCATCCATGTTGTTGCAAATGGTAGGATTTGTTTTCTTTTTATGGCTGAATAATATTCCATTGTGTATATGTACCACCTCTTCTTTATCCATTCATCTACTGATGGACACTCAGGTTGCTTCCATATCTTGGCTATTGTAAATAGTGCTGCGATAAACATAGGGGTGCTTATGTCTTTTGAATCAGGGATCTTGTTTTCTTCAGGTAAATTCCTAGGAGTGGAATTCCTGGGTCAAATGGTATTTCTATTTCTAATTTTTTGAGGGAACTCTATATTGCTTTCTACAATGGTTGAACTAATTTATATTCTCACCAACAGCATAAGAGGGTTCACCTTTCTCTGCATCCTTACCAGCATTTGTTGTTTCTTGTCTTTTGGATGTTGGCCATCCAAACTGGTGTGAGGTGATATCTCATTGTGGTTTAAATTTGTATTTCCCTGATGATTAGTAATGTGGAGCATCTTTTCATATGCCTGTTGGCAATCTGAATTTCTTCTTTGGAGAAATGTCTGTTCATATCTTCTGCCCATTTTTTAATTGGGTTATTTGTTCTTTGGGTGTTGAGACATGTGAGTTCTTTATATATTTTGGATGTTAACCATATGTTGGATATGTTGTTTATGAATATATTCTCTCATACTGTAGGATACCTTTTTGTTCTACTGATGGTGTCCTTTGCGATACAGAAACTTTTTAGCTTGTTTATTTTTGCTTCTGTTTCCCTTGCTTGAGGAGATGTGTTCAGGAAAAAGTTGATCATGTTTATATTCAAGAGATTTTCACCTATGTTTTCTTCTATGAGCTTTATGGTTTCATGACTTATGTTCAGGTCTTTGATCCATTTTGAGTTTACTTTTTTGTATGGAGTTAGACAATAATCCAGTTTCATTCTCTTACATGTAGCTGTCCAGTTTTGCCAACACCAGTTGTTGAAGAGGCTGTCATTTCCCCATTGTATATCCATGGCTCCTTTATTGTGTGTTAATTGGACATATATGTGTGGGTTTATATCTGGGCTCTCTAGTCTGTTCCATTGGTCTATGGTTCTGTTCTTGTGCCAGTACCAAATTATCTTGATTATTGTGGCTCTGTAGTAGAGCTTGAAGTTGGGGAGTGTAATCCCCGAGTTTTATTCTTCCTTCTCAGGATTGCTTTGGCTATTAGGAGTTTTCTGTGGTTCCATATGAATTTTAGAACCACTCATTCTAGTTCATTGAAGAATGCTTTTTATATTTTGATAGGAATTGTATTGAATCTGTAGATAGGTTTAGGCAGGATGGACATTTTGACAATTTTAATTCTTCCTATCCATGAGCACGGGATGTAGTTCCATTTATTGGTGTCTTTTTTGAGACCCTGGAGTTTTTTGTATTTGGCATTCTTCATGGATTCTCCCATGAGTCAGATTACCAGTAGTACTACTTATTTTAATAGTGTGAATCCTGCTCATTAACACTGTTTTTGAAGGCCTAATGTGTACAAAGCTTTCTTCAGGCATTGTGAAATATACAGTATGTTGAGTAAGAACAGTTCTTGCCCTTACAGAGTTTAAAGTTGTGTGTGTGTGTGTGTGTGTGTGTGTGTGTGTATGTGTGTGTCTGTGAGACAGAGAGAGATTGAAAATAAATAAATTACACAACTCCCTAAAGCATCAGATCTATTTTCTACCAATAATAATGTAGTGGAGTGCTTAGAAGATTGGTTCTTTGCCTGGAGCATCATTTACTCTTTGAGCACGAAGTCAGTTGGGGATCATCTGGAGACTAGACTATGGAATTCTCATGGTTCTAAATGTCCAAAGGCTTTGAGGCTACAGTGAAGCTTACTTAGCAAGAACAACACTCCCACAAATTGGCTGTGGTCCAGATCAGGCCAGGGAACTGAAGCTCTTCTGCTAATGTTCAACTTCACCAGACTCTCTTTTATATTTCTGTTGTGTTTCAAACTCCACCTTCCATGTAGTTATTATGTAGAAGACTATGCTTAGCGAATGCTTCAAGCTGCAGATTGCCTTTATTTGACTCCAGAAACAATCATCCTCTCCCCTTCCAGCAGAGTAGTTGACATTAGGTAATACATTGACTGAAAGGGAGGATGTTATCACTGTTCTCGAAATGTGGACTCTCCTCTCAGACTACTGCCCCTAACTTGCTCTCTCTCCTTTCTCCCTCTACTCAAACCCCACTTGTTTTCTGCCTTCATGAGTATGTGAGTTCTCCTCTGGAGGTCGAAAAATCCCATGGAGCTTCTGCCCATGGAGCCTATGTCAACATACAAGAATACAAGGATCCTGGGTCAGGGCACATGTTTACCTATCCACGGTGGCAAAAGGCAGGGTGGCTGGAGGTTGTTTGCAAATCATCATTGTGTTAAGAGTGGGGAGTAATGGTGGCAAAAGTCAAAACTGGAGGGGTATCTAATGTCAGGGTCAAGGGCATGGCAAGACCCTAACAGGAAAGATGGAATGTAAGAATCTGAGAAGAATTAGACAAGGCAAGAAATCGAATGTGGGTCCCAAAAGGTGCAAGTAGATACTGGGAGGCAAACCAGGGTGCTGAGATGAGTTTTCCTACAGTCTGAACTATAGGAACAGGATCGGGCCTGCTGGGAAAAGAGGCCAAATGGGAAGGAGAATGAGGACTTTAAATCACTTAGGCCTGACTCTCCGTCTGCTCTGTGAGCTTCTTCCTGGCCTCATTGGACCACTTTGTACTCTAGAATGTAGTCAACTACTTTAGTGTCATCAAGGGTTAGGGCTTATTTAAATAGCCATTTTTTTTCTAAGGTGCTTTGTGTGTTAGGTTTGTCTAAATGTGACAACAGAAGTGTGTCATCTTCTTTAGAGTATCTCACAGAACCCAGCATTGTCCATGCCCAAATAATGGATGCAGAGCAATTGAACTATGGTTTCCTTGCAACACCTGTGCTTACCACAGATTTGTGTTAGAGAAGATAAAATTTCCCAGAGGACCTATTCTTCTAAAAGACCCATTAATTTTACATTTGGAGGGGCCAGGCCTCTTGCTTAGGTACCCCCCCTTATTTTCTTAATTGTGATGTGAACTGTGCATTTAGGATTTAGTTGATGTGTGCCATCTCTCAGACCACTGGCTTCTAGACACTCCTCTGAGGCTTCTTTGCCTCAGTGATGACCTTGGGCCTTTGGACAGGTGTTTCCTTTGGGCTTCCAGACCTAATTGTCAAGCTATGAGTGTGTTTGTATCCATTCGTCCAGGCTCTAACCTTGGATTTGTCCTGAGGGCTTTGAGTAACTACAGAGTCTCTAGGCAAACTACTTTGGCCAGTGTTTTCAGTCTGACCCTCAGTGCTTCTCAGATGGCAACCCAGTGACCAATTAGAACCATTAGAACCAGCTGGAAAACTGAATAAAGGCAGATTCCTCCCTGGTCTCCACCCAAGCCTGCTGAATTAGAATCTTTGGGGTTGAGCCCAGGAATCTGCATTTTCATAAGTCTCCAGATGGTTTTTTATGTATACTAAACGTTTGAATAAGCACCTGTTTGGCCCTGCCGCTTTGGTATGCCTCCAAGTCTGCTCCTCTTGCTTATCCCGTTCTTCGACTCCAGGACCTGGTCTTAGAATGCCTTCTTCATGGTGTATCAGACACTCTGTCCCCCACCTGGAAGGAGGGATTCTAACCCTGCAGGATGGCTCTTTAATTTGCTCCCGTGTCTCTGGTTGCATACTCTATCCTTAATCATCCTTTGGGGGGACCCGCCTCATTCTGGAATGTATGTCAGCTGCTTTCAGAGGGACTCAGAGCCACACTGCAGTTGGGATCATTACTGTTGTTTCCCTTCCGTTCAAAAAGGGCTGTAGCCATGAGACATCCAACGGGGTGACTGAAAGCAGGTGGACGTTTCCACAGCTTCAGCCACAAGTGGGAAAAATTTCTAGCGTCCATTCCCAAGAAGAGGAACAGGCGACCTGGAAATGCAGCAGTTCAGCTGTTTAATAGGAGAGCAGGTAAACAAAATCACTCCTCATGTTTCCCTGCTTGGTTTTGTGATTTTTAAAAGACGATGAAATGCAGAGATGATCAAACAATACAGGCAAGTGTTGCCAGTCCTGTTATGAAAGGGCCTTCATTATCTTTGGTTCTGACAGGATCCTAACCCAGGAAGCAGGGGATGAGGAAGGACTGGGCCTCTCCCACGACCTCTGCTGATGCCTGGCTCAGCCCCCAGGTCAGGGGTAAGCAGCTGCCCTGTGCTGCTGCCTGTGGAAAGGAGAACAGTCCCCTCTGTTCATTCCTGTTGACGATAACACAGTCTGGGTGGGCAGACATTGCTCATCACTGACTGGAGGGAAAATGTGCCTCAGCATACAGGTTATTTTCTTGACCTCTGTGTGCAGTGAGGCTTGGCACACAAGAGGGCATTAGGAGGCCTGCTGGCTGAACCCTGATAGAATCCCATGTTTCAGAAACCCACCCAAAGGTGATAGCCTTGAGGCTTGTTGGGGTAGTATTAAATCCAAGGTTAATGTTGAGAATGTGGCCCTCTGTGCCCCTGTTCCTAACTTTCCCCAGTTCTGTGAAAGCAGGGGAGAGCTAGAAACTCTTAAGAGGAGCTGCTGAGAAGAGTTCCCAGACTAAACTTTGCTCTGTCCCTCACTTAAATACTTACTTTTCAAAGGCTGCAAATTAAAAAGAAAAAACATCCCATGTGTTTAGACAAGTAGGGACAAGTCGGCTGATAGAGTCAGAGGGCTCCTAGGAGGGAAGGAGCTCAGAGGATGGGAGGGAGAGTGAGGCTGAGCACTGGCTCTGGCCTCGTGGGGTGTGAGAGCCCAGCCCATTTGTCCTGGAACACACAGACCCTTCAGCAAGGATCTTAGGACCTCTGCGACAAATGGCTCAGGGAGGGATGTGACCTTAGCTTTGCAGCCCATGCAGAACCCATATAAGGCCATGTGACCTTAGCTTTGCAGCCCATGCAGATTTCTGCATATACTTGGTGCCCTAAATACAATTGCTGAATATTTACCACTGCTTTTTAATGGGCTTTTTGATTTATTAACCGGCAAGAACTTCTTTGTCTCATTCATTTACTCATTTGGCAAACATGGAATACTGGTTGGTAGGCATCCTACTCTTTCCTCCTAGCAGTTCTGAATCAGAGGTATCCTAAGGACAAGGTCTCCTGGGCTCCTTCCAAAAGATGCTTCCCTCAGGTTCATGGGCATGCCCTTCCTGTGCATGAACGAATGAATGAATGAATGTGCCTGAGAGCAGACCAGCTAACTGCAAAGTATTGCCTTGTTCCTCATAAGTTTCCATTTCTTTTGAAAAACATGCTCCCTTTTGTAACTAGTAGTTATCCATCCTCCTCTGCAAAGAGAGCCTAAAAAACCAAGTAGCCTCAAGATGGTCCCACCCCTACAGTACTAGAAAAACAAATCCCTTCATCTAGAGCATTTCTGGCCATTCAGGCTTACTTGGCATCCCGTGGCAGGGAAATGCTGGGGCTGCAGCCGTGATGTCGGGAATCATGAGTGGCTTTAAAGTCCTAAGACTGGTAGGATCCACAGGTGAGTGGATATGGAAGGAAAAGAGAAGAGATTGCGAGACTGGGGGTCCTGTAACATTAAGTGATGGTGAGAGGGAGAAACCAGCGAAGGAGACCGAGCAGAGCGTGCAGAGAGGCAGGAGGAAAACCAGGTGTGGGGGGTGTCCTGGAAGCCAGAGAGAGGACTTGCAGATAAGGGGCTGGGCATCGGTGAGGAACGCTGCTGAGAGATGGCAGCAAGATGATCAGCTCCTCTAACAATGTGAAGTCATGCAACTTTGGAAAGGCATTTTGTTGGAGATGTGGAGGTGACAGCTCGATTGAAGTGGGCTTGGAGTTCATTCATCTTTGCTGCTTAATGAAGTGGAACAAAACGTGAACTTCAAAAACTTCTAGTCAGGACAGACAGCAGCTCATCTGGCTTGTATTGTCTCCTCTTACATTCTCCCTGGAATTTTCTGTACATCCTCAGTTGATGGGACTATGCATCAAACTTCAGTCATGAGTAACAATGTCGTCAAATTTTGGGATTGTAGCAGTTATAGCAAGGCTTTGGAATTAAAGCCTCAGCCTTTAGAAAGACATAAAATGTTTACACCAGAAGTTAGAGATCATCCAAATTAAGATCCACTATTTGACACAGGGGAAACTGAGATAAAGGAGGTGATTTATCTAAGGTCACACGGCTCCTTTGAGTCATTGCCTCTTTTCCTCCACCCAAATGCACCTGGCAGATGAGTATCTGTATTTTCAAAAAAGATTATTGGGGACTAATCTCCTGTTTTTACCAATTTCTTTGGATGCCCATTTTGAGGCTGTCAAATTCTCTATAAAGCTGTTAGATGGCAATGTAAGCCAGTTTTCCATATAGAGAATTAAGTCTACTAAGGTCCAGAGACCTGAGAAGGTCCTAGTCAGGCAGCCCATTCCCTGTGAAATGAGAGGAATCATCTGGCTTAGTAACGGGCTCATAATCAGGACACCCTAGGCTTGGTCTTCCTGTCCACCTTCTTAGACCTCCCTGTCCAAGATGAGGGCAGGTCCCTTTGACTCTCTTCCCTGGGCTCATCCCTTCAGAGACGGCGGCAGCTGTCCCTGTCTCCTGCCAGCTGGTGGTGCCGTTCTTGGGGGGCACCCAGGGTGGACAATGCCCATGTGATTACAGCTTACTGGTGTGGAGGGTGTTCATCCAAAGCGCCTCACCTATTGGGCTTTGACTCAAAGCGGGAAAAGAGCTCAGATCTTCCCCGAGGAGTTATACATTCTTAACTGGGAACTAAATGAGCCTGGTTTTCTAAGGGCTGTCATCTGCCAGTTTGTCTCTGAAATGCTCTTCCTTCCCAGATATTGAAGGACAAGCCCTTGTTCTGATTTCTTAGAAGATTCCAGGCTGCAGCTGAAAAGCTGTCAGGTCCTGGCCTAGGCCTGTGTCTGCAGCCCCTTCCCTAGACCTCCCACCTCCATGGAAGATGGATGATGTAAATTTGGGACTCATGAGAGGTAGCAACACCAAACATTGATTTAAAACCTATTTATAACTTAGTTGATTATACAGAGAGCTTATTATTGTTTTGTTCAATAACTGGATATTAAATGAATGAACAGAATATCCAACTGGGGAGAGATGCTAAAGTAGTGGCTCCCAAGCTGTGTTTTTCATTAGAATCATCTGGGAGAGCTTGTAAAGCCCTCAGCACCTATGTCATGCCTCATACCAGAATTTAGTCAGAATTCTGAGAGTTGGGACCTGGACACCATCATTTGTTGAAACTCTCCAGGTTATCCCATTGACACCCAGTTTGACAAGTTTGATAAATCAGTGCTTCTCAAATCTCACTGTACATAATGATCACCCGAGAGTCTTGTGAAATGCAGATTCTGGTACAGTCTGAGGTGGTCATGCTGAGGATGGTGGTCTGGGGACCACAGTTTGAGTAGCCAGGTGTTATAGGGTCATTAACAATAGGCTGAGGAGCTTGCCGCCGAGTGATAGAGGAGAGCATGGCTGAAAAGAGCTGTTAGGGCTTCAGGGAGGACTCCGTCCCTCTGCTGGGCTCTGAAGGGAGGGCAGACCTCAAACGAGAGAGAGAGAGAGGAAGCTTCCTTGGCTGCTGCTCAAGTCTGGGTCTTTGAGGCCCTAGAACCTAGAACGCTATGGCTTACTAGGTAGACACCCTGAAGAAGGCTGGTGGATGATGACAAATCTATTCCTTCAGCATTACAATCTTAGGACTTCAGTGTCAGAGGCCCTTGGAACAATGACCTGGTTCAACCTAGTCCTTCTGTTGCAAATGAGAACACTGCGGTTGATCCACCTGGGGGAAGAAGCCTCGGCCCCAGAGCTCGCTGGCAGTGGTGCTCTGCAGGGCTGTGACTATGTCTGGGGTCCTGGGGTCCTGGCACAGCTTCCCAGTGGAGGGAGTTTAGCTCACTTCCAAAGGCACTCACCTCTATGGGCACTCGCCTCCATGTGGCATCCATTAGTGTATGTTTGGTCCCACCTTGATTTTAAACAAGCTGAAATGAGGTCCCAATGTCAAGTGACTGGGCCAGGGTAACAGAGTAAGTTAGAGGAGGAGCTGGTAACAGGGCCCAGATCTATGTCCAAGGTGGGGCTCCTTCCTCTACAGAAGAAGAGAAATGAGGTGCTGAGTTTACTGATGGAAAGATCAAAACTTCCTCAATCTGGTGATCTTCTTCCTGTGCTGAAGCTGGTCTCTTTTCCTGACACATGAAAACCTCAAGGCTCCCTCTCCAAACCCCTTCCTGCCTCTTTCAGGGCCTCCACCACCTGGCCCTCACCTGCCTTTATCCCCAGTACCGCTGTATATTCCATTCCCCCAGGTTCTGTGGGTCAAGCTGTACTATTCTCTGACTATGCCTCCCGCCAGTATTTCTCTGGAGCCCATAAAGTTGGGGATTCCCAGGAGTGTGTTTTAGCTTCAGACATTCTGAATCAGGAACCTGAAGTTTTAATAGGAATTCTCTTGTGATTCTGAGGCAAGGAAGCCAGAATCATGCCTTGAGAATCACTGCTTCACAATTTCCCACCTTCACTGGGGCAGATTTCTGCTAGTGTAATTGAGGAATTACCAATCTGTCAATTACTAGTTAATTTGAGCTTGGTCAAAACACACACACATGCACACACACACTTACTCACTCTAAATCTGATTTCACATCTGTCAAATCTAGGTACCAGGTCCTATATTCCTGGATGTTGGAGAGGATTAACAAGCACTGTTTGGAGTAGTAAACATTGGATCTAGCCAATTGGTAACCACAGAGAATATGGCATAAAACTTCTTCGTTGGGGGAAGTATGGTCTAAAAAGTGGTCTGGAGGAGACACAAAGCTCTCAAAGTTTAAGAAATGAATGGCCAAATAGTAAGCAATAGGTTAAGTAGAGAAAAGGGTGGGATTTGGATCAAGACCTTGCGCAGTCCCCATAGATCTGGAGGGTTGAGACCCAACCCTGACCCGATCCAGGTGAGCTAGGGCAGGTCACATGGTCTGTCTGAAACTCAACGACTTCATCTGTGAAAGGGGGATAATAATGCTGCTGTCCCTACCCACCCTGCAGGACTGGTGCTGATCAAATGGTATGCACCAAGGCATTTTGTGAATCATACAATTCTCTGGGAATATAAGGAAGCCATCTTTACACTGAAAAGGCAGGTGCCTAATCCACTAGGTATTCTTTTCAGGATCAGAATAAAGTGACCAGTTAAAAAAGCAGATTATCAGGAAAAACACTAACTGAAAATAGAGCCAGAATTGGATTTGTGCCTTGTGTGGTCAAGAAAAGTATTCAATTACTGTTTCTTTTATTTATCAGCATCTGGGAGTTGTGTTACTGCTTTTCCATGTGATGGGGCTTTGGGATTCCTATTCTCTTCTCCAGCAGCAGCTTCGCAACCTGTAATCCTTTTTATTTTTCCTTACTGTTGACAAAATGAAACTCAAATGGTAGGGACCTCTAGGTGAGGCCTATGGGCAGTAAAAACACCAAAATCCGATGGAAAGCCCAAGAAATGAAACAGTCCACCAAGATTTTCTGGATTAATGTGGATAGAAGCTTGCATCTGATTTATACTTTGTGTATACAACCTGGGTGTCAAGACTTGTGCAATATCTGCTTTCCCTTTCCTTAATGCCTTTACCTTCCAGGTGTGTCCTTTGCAAATTCTTTCATGCTGCTTAATTATCTGCTTTATTTCCTCAACCTTCTGTGTGCCTTCCTACTGCTGCCTTTGTTCAAACCATCAAACTACCACCTCAACCACTAGTCTCCTCTGCTGTAGTGTCCTTTGTCGGTGCCTCTCTCTTCTCTAAGGGCACAAAGGTTCCTCCAAGAAGCCTTCCAGGAGGCCCCAGCCCACTTTGGAGTATCTCTGCCTGTATCTCACATGTGCACTGCAGGTTGTCTATTGAGACCTCTGTTCTATAGACTATAAGGCCCTCAGGACTGTCATTTTACCTCTGCATCCCAGGTTCTAAAACAGACCCTGCAAACATTCAGGAGCACAGTCATTATTACTGTAGATTAAGATATGAAGTAATAGAGAAAGTGTAAGCAGCGATGAGTGTTAACTTTTAAAGAGCAACCTGATGTGTGACGAACATGCTCTAGGTAGAATGGTTATGTGTGCGAGGTTGGGAATAAGACTGCCAACCCACTTCTTGCTTCCAAACATACACATTTTAATTTAAGAATTAATTAAAAACATCAGAAAATGAGACACCTCACCTCTCTAATAGCAAAATTTCTTTCTTCCTGACTTAACATTCAGTCTGTCACATTCACTGGCCCACGGACCAAAAAGGTATTCATTTAGGCATTGGAAACAAAGGTGAATGTTAAATCCATTTAAAAGAATTTTGAACAGCAGATATTTTGCTAAAAAACTTTTTTTTAATGCAGCAAAGGGTGCTATTTCTTTAAGGCAATAAACTCATGTCTCTCACAAAGAGATTTTATAAAGTGGTTCTTTCTTTTTTCCCACCAATGTGACCATAGCCACATTTAAATAACTTCATCAAATGAAAGAATTTTTCTTACGAGAAAAACTTCAAGTGAATTCTCCAAGGGAGGCCAAGTTTTCCAGGTATGTGGGGCTTGGGGGCTCAGAAATGAATGTGTTGATGGAATAACCATATAAATAGTTCTTCCACAATCCAAATACAAACTGTATTGCAAAAAAATTATTTTTCCTCAAGACATTAGGGATCTAAATTAAATTGAAAACACACACATGTGCAGACACTTCTTGAGCTCAGTTGCAGCCTTTATTTGATAATGCTGCCAGCTATACCTTATTTGAACCGAGTATGGGGAGATAGCAGACAGATGCAAGGTGGACAGGGAACAGTGCTGTCGCGGAGGAGGCACTGCTCATCGCTCCTGCCCACCGGTGAGACACGGACCCAGGATAGGAATTCTGACTGCTGCCAGTTGGCTGGTTGGAGGCAGAGAGGACGCGCAGGCGCACTGGCTTTTCTCCCTTCTAAGTGGCAAATTTGTCTAGTTCAGACCCAGACAGGAGGACAAAGTGAACTCCTGACTAAAGTATAATAATGAAACCTGATGAAAGTATTTGGCCCAGCAGTTCTTCAACATGCATGGGTCCCTGACTGCACATTTACAAGTGGATTTACCAGGTGAGAACGGATGGCACTAATAAGGCAGTGCTGAGGTCAGCCTGCTGTGGGTAGGATTCTACCTGGAGCCCCATTTTGATATGCCCCTGAGCAAGTTGCAGAATTAAAATCCATAGCAAATGACAAATAACTAACAATGCATCATGGACTGGATCCTGAATCATTTACCTCTCAAATGCCAAAAAGTCCTGTTTAGAATATTTCTTCCTCAATTTGTTTCTGGGACAGGATGCTCAAGAGTTAGCCTGTTGGCAGCCCAGAACACAGTGAGCCTTGTTGGGGCTCTAGGACTGACACCCAAAACATCTTGGGCAGTCACTGAGCTGTGTTTGTGCCTCGCTTGCTCCATCCACACCCTGAGTGCTTTAGACTCTGTAGAATGCAGCACCTTTGGTAGTAGAAGTTGATCTTGAACTACTTCTACCGGCGATTGGAGTTCTTAGTGATGTGTGATGTCAGCAGTCTAAACCTGGTGTCAATCACCCCTACTCCGAGAACCATCCCCAAAGGTCCAATATCGAAGGCTCTGTGAGAATCCAGCAGTCTATGCCCTAGGGAAAGGCTTAACAATTTTTTTTGAGAAAGAAACCATACTGCCCTTTCTCTCTGCTCCTCACGCCTGGCCAAGGAGAGTGGGTGCTTTGCATCCTACTCCATACCCCCGTCAGGCAGCTGGAAAACAGCTGAAAATATGCTTGGTAGCTCTGCAGAGTGGGATTGCATACAAGCTGTCTTAAACTCAGGGCCTGAAGAGAGTTTTAAAGCCAGTGATCCTTGGCAGGAGCTGGTGAGATAAATTTCTGTGTTGGAAAATTTCTGTGTTCAGTTCTAAGTTTTGTTCATTTGCTTTCTTCCTTAAAGGAAAGGAACGCAATAGGAGAAAGCAAATATGTTTACTTGCCTGACGTTCCTTCATCTGCAGAGCATTAGTGGCTTGTTTGCTATTGTCCTGGTTTGCTACTGGGCCAGAAGGGGAGGAAATTGGCTGTAGAGGCAGAAAGGCAGAAAGGTTCCTTGATTTAAAAACACAGCAATGCAACCAAACAAAACCCACGGACCAAGTCCCAGGCCTGGTGCCTACTGGGCAAAACTAGACAAGGACCCAAACTGCCTGCACGATACCCTTGCCGAGTGTCGCTTCTTGCTCGCAGACAAGGGGAATTAGCCTTCTGGGTTGTGCTTCTCTTTAAAGTATTACATCTCATCACATTTCTGACAGACATCCTAGGATGGCTCAAGCACCGTGACGTCCCCTGGTTCTTAGGGCCTCTCTTTCTGCTGCAGCTGAATTTAGTGAAAGGATGTGTGAACATGAACAACGTAGTTCCAAATGGAGGCTCATGCAGACTCTCCAGCCTCAGCCAGGCTCACTGCGATTGTTACTAAATTTGTGATGCTGTGTTTGTGAAATAGCCGTGCTAAACTTCCATGTTTTCTTATAGGATGAGAACTCATGACAGGAAACATGTCCCTGTTGGAAGTATAACTCTTAGGCCATGTTCTTTCCCCTCCCATGTATGCAGCCTAACTGTCTGGGGTAGCCAGTCTCTTAGCTTCTTGTCTGGGTCAGACATGGGATGGCTGCTGTCCTTGTTCTTACACCCAGGACAGTGGCACTTGTTAAATTTGAATTTGTTTGGCGCTAAGCCCTGTTGATAGAGATTTGGGCAGTGGCCAGAGTCAACTTTGCCACTTTTTGCAAAATGATTTTTAGTGGCAACCCAAGTGTTATTTAACGGATTGGGAACAGTTTATTTTTAGACTTCTGGAGTGAAAATAATTCTTATAGGTCATTGTATCCAAACTTCCCACCTTCCTATGAAGAGATTATTTATCTAAGATTCCTTATTCTCCACATCCTAGTTGAAATCCCTCAGCCTTTTTGAAGGGATGCAGCTAGAATGTATACAGATGGCCAAATGAATCTTGATGTGTGGGGAGTGCTGGGCACATGGGAGGCTTAGACATATGCCAGACCCTTCCTTTGCCTCCAGGAACATTGGAGATTCTCCCAGGATGCTGGTGCCTCTGGGTTTGTGGAATCATCATAATTTGGCCTCATCTGTGTCTCTTTTTTCCCAAAGCCTGGATTACTGACATTTTGGTCATGAATTAAACTAAATTTTGATTATGATTGGCATATAAGAGTCACAAGGCTACCATATTTGGCTTAACATAATTTCCTTTTTAAATGACAGGGAAGACAATATTAAAAAAGAGCCAGGAGTTATTAGCAGTAACTTCTGCTCATATTGTGAAAATAATTTGTAGTCACTATGAGAATGCTCCTTGAAACTTAGGGTAGGTAAATCTTGGCCATCACTACTGCATCTTCATCACAAATTTGCTGATAAGCAAAATGGCAAAGTATGAAGGTGGTGATATGGTTCCAATAATCCTAGACTGGTGTCTGAATATGTGGGTTTTTGGAAAAAGGCTATCTCTCATAGCTGCGTGTAATGAGCAAGTCACCATCTGCCCTAGACTTGGTTTCCTCTTTTGTCAAGTATGGATAATAGTACTGGCCCCAGCCACTGCATGGGGTTGTTCTGAAAATCAGAAAAGACACAATAAAGCTTCATCTTACATGAGGGTCCTAAAGTCAGCACCTATGATGAAAAACAAGTATAGCACAATTATTCTTATGACTAGGAAGATTCCAACAAAAATAGTACTTTCTCCAGTTCTGGGACATGTCATTGTTTCCTCAGCTGAGTGTTAAGATCCAGCAGTTGGTTTGTGTTTAGAGGCCATGTTGTACAAAAATGGGTGTTTTAAACACCAGAGTTTCACTTCACATGATGTGATTCTCCTAAATGATACACATACGGGCAATCTGGAGGAGGAACACAGCTACTTCACCCATCTTAGACCCATGGCATAGAAAGGCTGATGAAATCACCTATACTGCATACACTGTTTCTTTCTTGTAAAGACTGTAATTGCTCTTTTTTATTGCCTTGTGTCTGTAGTAGAATTCTTCTAAGTTAAATGCATATGTGTGACTTTATTGCAATAAAACCTTTGGAAAAAAAAATCAAAGGACTATACAAATGAAAGACAAGGTTGTAAGGTAAGGAGCACGAGGCTGCCCAGGATGGTGCATTAGAAGTGCCTGTCAAGCAGAGCTGCTGTTGGGGGAGGCAAACGAGGGTGTTGGTGCTGAGGCTACTGGTGCCGTCAGAGTTCCTAAGACCAGGAGCTTAGCAGAAACAGTACTGTTTAAAAAGCAACTTTGCAGATGTGTAACAACTGTATGCATGTAGTGTACAATCTAATGAACACTGACGAATGTGTATGCTCTGTAAGCATATCACAATGGAGACGGTGAACATGTCTGGCACTCCCCAAGGCTCCCGCATGCCCCTTTGTCATCCATCCCTTCCTCCAGCCTTGTTCCTAGGCAACTACTGATGGACTTTTTGTCACTGCATATTAGTTTGCATCTTCTAGAATTTTGAAGAAATGGAACTAGACACTATGTATTCTATTTTGAGGGGAATTGGTCTTTTACACAACATAGTGATTTTTGAATCTCATCCATATTATTGTCCGTATCAATATTTTGCTTGATTTTATTGCTGAGCAGCATTTCATTGGATAGATATACCACAATTTGTTTCTCTATCACCTGCAGGTGGACATCGGGTTGTTTCCTGTTTTGGGCTATTATCCATAAGGTTGCTATGGACATTCTTGTACAAGTCTTCACATGGACATCATGTTTTTATTTCTCTTGGGTAGATATCCAGGTATGGAATGGCTGGGTTGTATTGTAAGTTTATGTTGAACCTTTGAAGAAATGGTCAAACTGTTTTCCAAAAACAGTTGTACCATTTAATATTTCCACCAGTAGTTTATGAGAGTTCTGATTCCTCTGCATTTTCATCACTACTTGGTATAGTTAATCTTTTTAATTTTAGCCATTCTGCTGAATGTATAGTGACACCTATGTGGTTTTAATTCACAATTCTTTGTTGATTAATGATGCTGAACATCTTTTTTGTGTTTTGGGGGCCCTTCATATCTGCTTTATTTATTTATTTGCTCATTAATGAAAATAGATAGTCTTCTTTTTGACCTCTAAGGGTCCTTTATACATTCTGGGTACAGCGCTTTGAATATTTTCTCCCAGCTAGTGGCTTGCCTGTCTTTCAAAGAATGAACGTTTAAATTGTGATGAAGTAGCACCAATGCAAAAACATTTTTCTAAGAAACTTTGCCTACCCCAAGGTCACAAAGATTTTCTTCTTTATCATCTATGGAAGTCTATGATCCATTTCAAGGTCCTATTTATGTATGGTGAGAGTTAAGGGTCAATCTTCATTCCCCTCCCTGGATATCCAGTTGATCCAGTACCTGTAATTGGAAAGGCGATTCTTCCCTCATTGACTTGCATTGGCACCTTTGTTGAAAATCAATGGACCATATGTGTGAAGGTCTCTTCTTGGCCTCTGTTCTGCACAAGGTTTGTAGGAGAAACCTGGGGAAGGAATGGGCTGTGGGGAACTCCTCCTTTAATAATAGAACCAGACCCCTAAAGTAGCCTTTTGACATATCGTTTATATTTACCATTGTGAAATTAGTATATTTGTTTCTAAATAAAATCAAGAAAAGAGCAAAAAAGAAGAAAGTAGATGGAAAAATGAACTCATTATTTCACTCTCTGCAAAAAGCTACTTTTAACTTGAAAAGTACATGTTCTTCCAACTTTTCCCCCTCTGTGAATATTTGAGGGACATAATCAGAGGCAGAATTGCTCAATGGTTCAAAGTACAATCTGGCTTTAGAGTACTTTAGTTCCAGTCCAGCTCTTGCACTCACCAGCTTTGTTATCTTGGGCAAGTAACTTAATCTCACTTGGCTCTGCATCCCACATCTATAACGTAAAATCTACAACACATGCTTATCGGGGAGTGGGGCTGAGATAATCTATGTGAAGCCGTTATTGTAGGTTCTCGAACGAACTAAATGCTACTACATGATCCTTGGTTATCCTCATCATTAACTTCATTGCTCCATTCATTTTTAAACACTGCTGGTTTCTTAGGGCCAGGTGACCAGATGGAAGCAGGGTCTGTGAAGAACTCACCAAGTCTTACTGTGGGTATGCTTTCATTTTAATATGGTTATCGTCTTATTGTACGCATCTTTGTATATACGTAACAGGAGAAGTTGAGCCTGAAGAGGACTGTGTTCCCGTATCAGCACTGATTCCATGTCCAATGCAGGCCTTGAACCTCTGGGTAGCTTTTGGGTAGTGGAGCTGGATGCAAGTTAGCAGGGTGTCCACTCACCTAACTGTGCAGTATTGGGAAAGTGGATGCTGCTGGCCTTCAGAGGCCAGGTGGTCTCTGCAGAGCTGGCTTCTGATTACTCGCACAGCTTATCCCCTGCCACAGATACACCAGCATTTCAAAAGTGAACTAATTTAGTGTTTCCAGTCTAAGATATGATAAGTCTGGTTATAAATCAAATACAGTCTGCAGTACAAAGATGAATGTGCAAATCTACATGGGTAGATTTTAAATATTACATTTATTAATGGAGGCAATTTTTATTTAAAAATTACCCAAGTATTGCAAACAATTTTTTTTTTTTGCCTATAGGTTATTCATGCCTAGATTCACCTTTCACTTTTTTCAAAGCATAGTAAGTGCATGTATCCATTGCTGGGTTTTACACATAGAAATATACTATGTAATACATACATATATATATAGTATATATAATATAGTATGAGGAAAGGCAGCAAAGGCAAGATACAACTGTGCTATGAACTCCATGGAACAGCTGGGCCCCAGATGTTTAGATTCCTCCAAAAGGAAGAAATACAAGGTGAAATTTCAAACTCTCCTGTTGATCCCAGTGTTTTTGAGATGATCTAGTCTTTAGTAGTATAAATCTGCTCAGGGACCTATACAGATTAGGAAAAACGGATGTGAACATGAGGCCTTTGGAACTTCCATGGTGTCCTGGATTTCTCCATTTACACCACCAGGGCCAACCCCATACTTGCCCATTCTGCTCTCTGGAAGCTGACCCCACAGGCCTCTGGAGGGAGCGTTGGCTTTGGCCATTGGGAGGCTCCGCAGGCGACCAGCGGCGGGAGAAGAGAGTGGGCGGGGCCTTCATTCTCCCCTCTCCCTCTGTGCGCCCCTCCTTCCCCGATGACTGAGCTGCTCTGGAGCTGCCCTCTCCTCTAAGGCCCTCTCTCAGGTTCTGGCAGCAGCTCACCTCCTTGGCCCTTCAGGTCTAAGGAAGATGGCATCTTTCTGTTGCTAGTTCCAAAGTGTACAGCTATTTCCTGCTGGTTCCCTTTAATCCTGCCCCCACCCTCCACATGGTTCCCTCAGGAGGCTCTCCTCAGCTGGGTGCACCATCTGTTTCCTGCCAGGACCCTGACTGATACATTGGCCAAATAAGCTCCTCCATGTGAGGAGAGGCAGAAAATAATGATAAAGATCAGCCTATCCACTTACGCAGCCTTCTATGTGCTCATTTCTGTGTGAAGTGCTTACTGAAGGCAAAACATTGTTGGATAAAATAGATTCTGCTCTCAAAGGGATAGCACAATTTAATGCTCATAATTACTCTTGTTATTATCACTACTTCAAACCTGGGGAGGCTGAGTCTCAGAGAGGTTAAGTTGCTTTCCTAAGGTCACCAGCAAGTGAGTGCAGAGCTGGGATTTGAACCCGGGCTGCCAGACTCCAAAACCCGTATTTTTTTTTGAAGTCAGGATTCAAACTTTGGGTCCCTGTCCATTCTTCTGAGGATTGGTTGCCAAATTCTGAAGAGAATGACTTTGGGCTGAACCAGCTTCTCGTGGTCCATTCCCGACCAGCAGCAGAAGGGTTTGTGCACCCACAGTGACCCTCCAGGGGCTCCTCTGAGCAAGCCACACTTGGGGTGCAGCCCCCAACTCATGCACCACGGAGACTGTGGGGAAGGCAGGCCCAGATGGCTGCCCACTTCTTGCCTTTTTCAATCACTTTCATTTTCCGAAGAAACAGGTCTCATTATTTCCATGATTTATTATGAAATCCTATGGGCTCCTGAGTAGCCCATTTGCCCCTTTCCTTCCCTCCTTCCTTCCTTCCTTCCCTCCTTTCCACATTGCCTTCTTTCTCTCCCCTCATATCTTGTCTCCTTCCTTTCCTTAACAAACCACCCCAGTCTGCTTCAGTTGTTCTATCAGATGCTGGCATTCAATGCTTGAAAGGACTTCTACCCTTTACGGGTGCATCTCTCTGTGGCACCCATGCAGTGTCTCTTAGGCCTCATCTCCTCAGACAGACAAACACATTTGGCACAGATGTCTTAGCTCTCGGAAGGGTCAAATGAGGAAATTACCGGAATTGAAACATAGGCACAAAATTAGAAGCTTTTCTTCTGCAGGTTTCAAAGAAACACATTGGTTTTATTCATGCCCATTTCCTATCTGTGAAGAGAAATCAGGGTACAGTCAGGTGTACCATATCAGCAATTGAACAAAACAACAGAAAAGCTCATTTTTCAAAGAACTAAACTATAGGCTGATTTTGAACTCTTTTGGCTTGTTGGCTTTGGAAAAAGCAGGGTGTGGAACAGGGCGCCTAGGTTAGGTGTGAGGTTGTCCAGCACATTACAGGGGCTTCTTTCCTGCACTATGCAGCCCTACTTACCTTGCAGTGAACCAATCAGCTTTCCTTTAACTCTTCCACTATTTCCCCACATATGACCAACAAATGCAGGCTTTTCCATGACCCAGAAGAATCACAGATGATGATAGAAGTGAGAGGCCATGGCCAGGAATTTTTACTTGTAGAGTAGTCTCGAGAGAAGCTCTCCTACCTCCCCACCCTACTCCAGTATCTATCCCATTCGGATTGGCTCAACATCCATACAGCCCAGTCCAAGAAAATGGGCGAGTCTGTCCCCCAGAGGCCTTGTAACTTAACGTGAAGGAAGGTCTGGAGCAGGACGTCTATCTCCCACATTGCCATCTGGTACAGACTGGGTGGTGTCCCATGAATGAAGCACCTGCGGTGTGTCAGAAGTGCCAGGACACTAATCCTGACATCACCTGGCACACTCAGAGAGCTGGGCTCCCCGGAGTTGTGAGCTCATTCCCCAGGGTGGAAAGAGGTAGATTATGTGTGTGTTTTCTGTGTAAAGATGGCTGTTCCAGAGCTGACCTTGTGGAGGCTTCTTGGCTTGGGGGGTGGTGACATCACCCGGAGCTTCCTGCAGCTGCTGTAGCATGAGGAGCCACCCCCACCCCGAGGCCCCTGAGAGGAGCTTAAGTTGAGAGCTGGTGTGTGTGGGCTTCACAGCCTAAATGTCACTGTGCTTGGGGATGCAGGAGAAAAGTCAGTATACAGTAGAGCAAGTGGGTTGACGGTGGTGGCCTGATTGATAGAGAAGCCCTGTGATTCTGAAGCATATCCACGCCTCCTTCCTGACCCTCTGGGCTGTGGTCCACATCAGGCCAAGCCCTTAATCTCTTTTGTATCCAAGTGGTCTACATAGATCTATGGAATTTTTCTTAGGAAAGGTCAAAAGCTCCCAAATATTACCACTTGCTTAAGTGTTTTTAAGTCAAGTGTTTGTCAAGCATGCCGCTTTTTTACACATCTGTTTTATCTTATGGAATACTGTGTCCCTAGGCTCTTCTCCGGCACATTCTATTGTAGGTGAGAATAGAATGTGCTGGAACAAAGAAACACATGGCTTCTCCTTTTGAAGGTCTTTTTCTCTATTCATCTTAATCTGTTCATCATTAAGCAGTCATTAATTAAATCTATTCATTCATTTACTCACTCATACATTATAATTATATACATAAAAAATATCTGAAATGCTTCCTGCAGTGGCAAGCCTTGAGGGATACATGACAGGGAACGAGGCATGTTTCTTACTGTTGAGGACCTCACAACCCAGTGAGTAAACCAAGGCAACCACTGGAGAAAAAGCAGCTGAAGATGTAGAACCAGGAGTCCCAGGAGAGAGACCTTGCCTGGAGCCACAGACCTGGGGGGTGCGGGCAAAGCGATCTGGGCAGAAGGAAGACATGTAGGGTGGGAAGAAGGTTGGGTCAAAGTTGGAACTTCAGGAACCAAATACACTTGAGTACTGGATAAAGGGACAAGAGTCCATGAAGAGATAGGAAACAGAAGGCAGAAGGAAGCCTCCGCAGCACAGGAGCACGTCTGGGCTGAGTCCTGAGGGGCGCTGAGTTCTCTCCCTGGACTGGGAGGAAGGAGGCTTGGTGGTAGAGCTCTGCATCTGTGTGTGGTGGGGAGGATAGTGGGGCTGTTGGGAGGAGAATTTGTTCACAAGTAAACAAATGGGTAAATTATACAGGAATATGACTCTAGAAGCTGAGTGGTCTGGTGTTTAAGCATATACGCCATCAAATCAGATCTGGGTTTGTTTGAATCCTGATTCTGCTACACACCAACAACAATTTTTACTTTTAACCCTTCCTTCCTTCCTTCCTTCCTTCCTTCCTTCCTTCCTTCCTTCCTTCCTTCCTTCCTTCCTTCCTTCCTTCCTTCCTTCCTTCCTTCCTTCCTTCCTTCCTTCCTTCCTTTTCTCCCTCCCTCCTTCCTTTTTTAATTAATATGTTTGAAGAAAATATTCATTGAATCAGGGGGTGTACTGAGCCTTATGCAGACCTGCATACAAAACTTGGTAGCAGATCTGGCCTTTGGGGAACATGGATATACAAAAACATGTATTAAAATTTGTGCATGAGAACACAGCACAGCTGCTTCTGACAACGCCAGTGGGAGCTGTGAAGGTGGGGCTAGTCCCTGGACAGCAGGGAGCTCTTGGTCCTTCAGCCTCAGGGGTGACCCCCCTTAAGAACAGTCTGCTCTGAAGAGGAGCCTTTTGAAGGCAGGACTCCTGTAGGCACCAAAATACCACAAGTGATGCATCAAACAAAAATGGTGCTGGAAAAGAAGCAGAGAGGAAAAACATCCTCACTTCCTTAATTTTTAAGGAACCATATACCAAGGCTTACCAATGCTTAGAGCATGGTAAATACTAAATTAATGCTATATTATAATAATGATATTAATGAGATCATATTTAGCTGTTCTTGAGATGCAGACATCTATTCCCAGGGACAAAGGTGGTGTACAACTTTCAGATAGGACTTTTTTTTTCTTTTTACAAAAGTAAGAGTACCTTGTGCATCTTCCCTTTAGTGTAGTATTGTGTTTCCTGCCATTCTAGTTCTCTTTGAATTTGTTGCTCTGTAGAAATGAACTGTGATAACAAACAAGACCCCTTCCCTGACAGCTGTTTTAAAAACAAATGAGCAAATAAAAAACTTCAACATTATTAAAACACCAGCTCAAGAATTAAGATGTGTCTAGTTTGGTATCTCTCTCCATACCAGCATGGTCCTTCTTATCTTATTGTCCATGAGTGACTGTTTTGCCGCAATTTTAACCTTGTGGATATTCAAATAGTGGAGATGATGCATTATGGCTATAGATGCATGATGGCTATAGATGGCACTTATGAAATGCAATCTTTTCTATATTTTCCTCGTTCTCACGGGAAGTTCTGAGAGGGACAAGGGAATGGGATGGTCACTGAAGGCTGCAGTGGCTAGTGAGGCTCTTGCAGTCAGAGGGCTGACAGCTTCCCACCACTCGGCTGGGTTGGATACCAGTCCCCACTCTTCCCTGAGGGGGTCTCAGATGCAGTTTCCAGATTGCCTTGGGAAGCTTCTTTCTTTAGGTTTGAGGAGAGGGACAGATCTCCCACAGTTCCCCATGGAGTGGGGCAAGGGGGCAGCATAGCAACAGCTCTCTGCCAAGTTCCTCCCTCATCTCCAATGACCCCTGACCTATGTACATTCTCAGTATGGGTGAAGGGGTAGTAAAAATCATGTGACTGGTTTCAGACCCCCTCCTTTGATCACTGAGTGTCATGTTTGGAATGCACTGTTGCTTCAGTACTCCATTCAGAACTTCCAATAACAATAACGATGGTGCCCCAATTTGACTGCTTATCTTTAGCTGCTGCCTTATATCACTCCCTGATTTCTCTCCTCTCCTTCACTGCCAGAATCAGCCCAGAATTCTCTCCCTTTTCCCTGTCCTAACTGGAGCCCACTCATTCCTCCTTCAGGGTTCAGGTCCAGTGCTCCTTCCTCCACGCCTCTTTGGTCCCTCTCTGCTAGAAAATCTTGGGGTGTCAGGGGTCTTTGAGTGCTCACCGCAGGTTCAGGCTCACATTTATTTATATGGTTGTTAGATCAATGTTTGCCTATTCATCACTGTAAGCTTCGCACATAATGGTGTTCAACAAATACTTATTGAATGAATGAATGGATGGATGTCTTTATCTACCACTGGACTGTGGTATCTGTTGAAACTCTTTCCCCTCAGATTTTGAGAGATCCTCATAGTTGCTAAATATCTTTGTAAATCTTTATCTGTTCTCAGTGATTTTCAAAAAGTAAGAATATTTCTTTTCCAGCTTTGTTTTGGCATGTTTTGAGTGTTTACTACATCCTTGGGAATGCTTTGGGTATGTTCTGTACATTATTTCCTTGGTCCTTAGAGTAATCCTCTGTTGGCATTAATACTTGTCATTCACAGGAGAGGAATCTGATGCTCAGAGAAATTAAATGACTTGTCCAAGGCATCTAGGTAATAAATTGTGAATTTGGATTTGATCCTAGGTCTGTTTAGCATCAACTCTGTTGTACTTTTTATAACTATACTTATAATATTTAATATATCTATAATTAGGCTGAAATAATGTGCTCTGAATGGATAGAGGAGCAATCATAAAGAGTGAGCCATCATTAACACCCACATCAGAAACACAAGAAATAGGAAATACCCAGGAGAATACTGCTTTTTCATGCAAGCAACTCAGCAGTGAACTCCACATTTTTCTGCACTAGGCTGGTAAAGATTATTATTGGAAATCTCTCAGAGCTTATTTCATTTTTCACATAGCATCACATGCTGATTCCAAGAAGGAGACGTACTCCAGTATATTTTGGCCATTGAATCTATAGATAACATGGTTCTTAGAACATATATTTTTTGGTTTGCATACAGAACCCTTGAACAGATCATGCAAGCCATGTACCTGCTCTCCAGTAAAAAGCACACACTGATTTTGCTTATTTCAGAGTCTTAAAATGCTCTAAATTGTGTGGATCTCAAGGTCAGTATTCCCAGTCTGACTGGAAAGTCTCAGTGTTCATTAGTTTGATACTGATTGAGCATCCAGCAGGGTTGAAGTTTGGTACAAAAGAAGTCTGTAAGAAAATAATATACTTTATTAAAAAAAAAATCACAGAATAAGGGCTGTGCAACACAGAGAAGACAAGTGGTGATTTTGCAGCATCTTACTATGCAGATGTACAGTGACTGTGCAGGGGTATGTGGGTGGGACTTGGTGAAGGGGGGAACCTAGTAAACATAATGTTCTTTCTGTAATTGTAGATTAATGATACCAAAAAAAAATCACAGAATATTAAAGTGGAAGGGTCCTTAGGTCTCATTGCACCCACTATTTTAAGCATTAGGTGGGTAGTTGAATTAAGTGATCTTTAGGACTTTCACATAGTTATGCCCAGTTCTAAAGTTCCGTGAAAATACTAAGTAATAGCCTTAGTATAGCCGCATGTGCGTACACTGTCTGTCCAGTGTGAACTCTGCTCACCTCCATGGTGTTTACTATGTTTACCATTGTTTGGACTAGGATGAGATTTCTGTTCCTAATGAGGGCACTCAGGATCCTCCACAATTTTCAGCTCCTCACATTGCCCTACAATTGTAGTGACGCATGCTGCTTTCCTGGGTTAACATTAATGACTGTACTTTCTAGTGTTTCAAAATAAGTCCTGAATTTAGCAGAAACTCTGGAAAATTAGGCTACTGCCTTGTTTTGACCAGAGTATGGATGTATCAGGCCTGCTAATGTGTGAATCTTCGCAGCTTTGACTCATCTCTTGACCTTGCAACTTCTTGGGTGAACTTTATCAAAACTTGTGGGTATGGAATGTCTACCAAAGTCAGGTGAAACAGGCCTCCCTTAAGCGTGGAATTTGGTACAGATTTTATGTTTAGCTCACTTAATCCTCACATCCTCACAACAATCTTAAGAGACAGCTGTGCCTTTTGACAAATGCAGAGCCTGTAACTAGAGAAGCTAAAAAACTTAACAGAAATCACACACCACCGAGTGGCAGAACAGGAGTCAAGCTCAGGCTTTCTGGCCCAAAGCTCCTGCTCCATCACTTGGTTATGTTGCCAAGAAGTGCAGACATCCCCCCTTTGTAGCTTCAGGGCAATCTAGGATATGAGGACCCACTGCATAGGCTCAGTTTAATTCACGGCTCTGCATTCAGCTTGCTGTGTGACCTTGGGCATGTTACTTAACCTTTCTGTGCCTGTTTCCTATGCAGCAAAATGATGCTAATAACAGTATCCATTTTATAGAGTGGTTGTGAAGATTAAATATATGCTAAGAATAGTACCAGGCACATAATAATTATTAACTATTAATTAACACCCACTTCTGAGCTACCACTCTTCTGTTGCACCAGGTCAGGTTTTCTAGCATGAGAACACAAGAGAAACGTTTTGTTCTTTAATACCATCAACTTTCAAAAGCTGTGGCCTAGTTAATCACAAAACCTTTGTTTTTGAATGCAGGATTTTTGAATGCTCTCCTGGTGAATTTTCTTTCTCACTTGTGTTTAGTTTGGGTAATAAAAAAAAGCATTGTTAGCTTGGTTTTCATCATTCTTGCCGGCTGATGATAGGGTTGGTAACTGCCAGGCAGACGGAGGGCCAGCCTTTTATTTATTTTAACATCCAATTTGAAAAACTCAGTGGCTACTTTTCAGCTTCTCATGTAGATGATCTGCCTTTATTCTAGGCCTACCAAATGGCCAGTCATCTCTTCTGGTCTGTGGACATTATGTTCCTGAGGACAAGGACTAAGTTAGCTTGTCTCTGTAGCTCCCCTGCCTGGACAATGCTGGCATGTGGTGGATAATCAAGGAATGTTTGTGGAATGAATGAATGAATGAATGAATGAACCCACATTCAGGGCACTGCAAACCTGGTTGTCCTGAGGAGGCATGAGCTGCTCTGTCCAGAGGGAGACAGGATCTGTGCCTGCTTAGTATTTGGCTTCCTCCCTCAAAGCAGAATTTTGACACTGAGAGACAGTCAATAGAGCCAGGCTCCCTGCTCCTTGGCTTAGTACTGGCAAGGTAGGAAAGAAGCCTCGCGGATCAGTCTGGGGGATGTTTACCTCTTGTCCTCAGTGTGAATTTTTTGCCAGGTGGGCTCTGGGGCTGTCTTTCCCAACCCTCTACCATGTATCTGGTGTCACTACCTGACCAGAACGGCTGGCTGCATTACGTTCTATCCTGTTACATCAGCATGAGTCAGTTTTTCTTGAAAAATGTTACTTTCCTTAAGCAAGTGCTAAGTGGCTTGGGTTCAGAAGGGCCCTGCACTGGATTAAGCTGCTGAGGTTACTGTCTTATTTATGTTACCTTCTTGTGGGTGGCTATTTAGTTTAGGCTTTCTCTGAGGACGGAATGGCTAGATTGTTTGAAAGGAACATTCTGTTTCCCAAATAGGAATTCCACACACACAGCTTATCTCAGTAAGAACCATGTATTTATGATGATGTGAGCCCGTTTTCATACTATGTAGTTTTATGAGAATTCTCCATAATTCTAGAAGTAACTTAATGCTGACCTTGTGCTTCTTTCCATGATGATACCCTACAATCTCCTCTTTGAGTCTGGATGCTGGCAAGGGAAGCTCAAGCTGGTGGAACAAAATAGGGTGAAAGTCTGTAAAAAGGAGGAAGAAGGCCCCACCTAGATTTGGGAAAACTCAGAATATGTTTTGAGACTGGATGATAGAAGTTCCTAAATGACTAAAAATTGGATTCACTTAGATCATTTGGACTGCATTAAATTCTCTTGAGAATGCTATTCAATAGAAGTTTGGGGCCGCATTTCGGGGGGCTCAGGGCCCACATTGTTGGTCCACATGCACCAGATTAAGAACTTCTGATCTGTCAGATGCTTGTTTCATGGATAAAGAAACTGAGGGGAGTGGACGTGTTCAAAGTCAAATGGGCAGTGTGTGTCAGAGCCAGAAATAGAACACAATTCCTATGACTTCAAGGTCCTTTTCAGCAACCCCTGCCCTGGGAAGCCAGCACCCACCTCCGCCTCCCTGGGACTCCCTCACCACTAGCCACTCTAAAGTGCCCTGGAATGCAGAGGTCAGAGAGAAACCGCCTACATCTGGTGCATGTTTTATTCAGGAGCCCATCCCCTCAGTTCCATTCAGGATTAGGTTCTTCTTGGCTGGAGGAGGCCAAGCCTGTCCCGATCCCTCCTTCTTCATTAGTCAGCTCCTCAACCTCTCCCTTTCCCAGGACCCCGGTCCTCAGGGCCATTCACACCGATTCATGTGAGCAGCAGAGTCCAGCTGACTCCAGTGCTGGTCTCAGGCCCAGGCTGGGCCCATGCAGAGGCAGAAGAGGATTCAGCTGGATGAGGAGCAGGGATCTGAACGCCGTGTGAACCAGAAAGATGGCTTGAGCCCATCCAAATACCGACAAACTGTGCCAAAGCACAACTGAGCAGCTACGCCCAGGTCCAGCGATGGGATGGGAGTGAGGACTCCCCACCACATCGTCCCCAACTGAGTGTGACCCAGTCACCAGACCTGGGCTTAAATTCCAGATGTGCTGCTCGGGTGCCTGTGAGCGGTGTCAGGCACTGGCTGGAGTACTGAAGCCAGAAAGACCAGTTCTTGGGGTGGAATAAGTGATGTCAAGCATGATGTTTGGGCCCCTGCTCAGCCCAGAGACCCAGAGAGGACAGGCCCAGGCCACAGCAAGGGCTGCCACCCTGCAGCCCCAGGCCAGAGGAGACTCACGGCTCTGCCCCTTATGGTGAGATTTCTCACCCAACCAGCTTCCAGGCACAGAAACCAACCTAGGTGATAGGGCTTTCATTTTTTTTTTTTGGTTTTTTTATTTTTTATTTTTTATTTTTATTTATTTATTTATTTTTTTTGAGAGGGCATCTCTCATATTTATTGATCAAATGGTTGTTAACAACAATAAAATTCAGTATAGGGGGGTCAATGCTCAATGTACAATCATTAATCCATCTCAAGTCTAATTCTCGTCAGTCTCCAATCTTCTGAAGCATAACGAACAAGTTCTTACATGGTGAACGAATTCTTACATAGTGAATAAATTCTTACATGGTGAACAGTACAAGGGCATTCATCACAGAAACTTTCGGTTTTGATCACGCATTATGACCTATGAACAATCAGGTCAAATATGAATATTCGTTTGATTTTTGTACTTGATTTATATGTTGATCCCACATTTCTCCCTTTATTATTATTATTATTTTTATTTTTAATAAAATGCTGAAGTGGTAGGTAGATGCAAGATAAAGGTAGAAAATATAGTTTAGTGCTGTAAGAGGGCAAATGTAGATGATCAGATGATCAGGTGTGTGCCTATGGACTAAGTATTAATCCAGGCTAGACAAGGGCATCAAGACATCCACGGATGCAGAAGATTTCTCTCAAAGCAGGGGGGGTGAGGTTCTGAGCCTCACCTCTGTTGATCCCCAAATTCTCATCTGATGGCCCCCCTGCGACTGTGCCTGTCTTAGGTTGTTCCTCCCTTGAGGAATCTTACCCGTCTCTGGCTAACCAGTCATCTTCCGGGGCCATACAGGGAACTGTAAAGTTGGTAAGTGAGAGAGAAGCCATATTGTTTGAAATGTTTAGCTTTTTACTTCTTTGCAGATTTATGCCCTGTGGCTTCTATGCCCAGCACTTGTCTCGAGGTATCTTTACCACCTGGAGGAATTATGATACTCGGTAAATTCGATATGAGGCACGAATTCTATTTAAGGGTTGTAATTAGGAAGAAAGAAGAAAAGCTACAGATGTAGCATATGGAAGGAAACATGGGAGGATTGATTATTTCTTTGACATATCTTCTTGTAGAGTACCTTAAGTATGTGTAGGTTTTAAACTACTAACTAATTTGCACACACATATTAACATAATAGGAATACGGTGACATAAACAAAGCAAATCTATAATTACCATCCATCTCCAGTGAAGCCAAGAAAACCATTTAGGCACCCTAGGCATTTGTGAAAATTTGTCTATGATATGATGGATATTGTCCAACTGTACTTGAACAGTCTGAGAGAAATCAGACAAATTAAAGCAGCCCATTTCTGGGATCTGTTCACATCCCATATGTTCTTTTAACCGTAGATAGTTTATAGTCATAAGATTTTGGAGTGCTACACCTTGCACCCCTCCCAACTCCTGGTTGAGTTCCAACAGTACAGATCCGGTCAAATTCGTTGTCTCACTGTATGCACATGCCAGCCTAGACATCTCCCTCCTCATTCCTATGGCAAGTCCAGGAGACGGTGGGCTGGATGCAGCCACAACCGCAGCATCGTCCGGATCCCTGTGGAGGCTTTTTGATGATCATCCCCCGGCACAAGTCCTCCAGAGAGTGCTGATGCCGGAAGCTCCTCCTCATATCGTATCTTAGTTCATTTTCTGGGTATCCAAGCTAGGCCTTGATCTTCTGCAGAGAAACAAACAGACCCTTTGCCCACACTTTGACATGCCCTCTATACCACTGTGCAGAACTCATTGGAGGTCAGCATACAGTAACTGCTTTTTTTTTTTTTTTATTAAGAGAAAGGAATATTATCAGAAAAGAGTACCTCCATAGCTGATCATCTGACACCCTTTAAGTGATCAACATTAAGGATATTTAAAGCATGCATTGATCTTTGATTTACCAATAGTTTTATCCTATCAAGGAGTAATCCCCCTTTTCTTTCTTTCTTTCTTTCTTTCTATTTTTTTTTTTAATTTTTAATCTATACTTACATGAAGAATACTATGTTTACTATGCTCTCCCCTATATCAGGTCCCCCCTAACAACCACATTACGGTTACTGTCCATCAGCTTAGCAAAATGTGGTAGAGTCACTACTTGTCCTCTCTGTGTTGTGCAGCCCACCCTCCCCTTTCTCCCTCCCCCCATGCATGCTAATCTTAATACCCCCCTTCTTCTCCCCCCACCCCTTATCCCTCCCTGCCCATCCGTCCTCCCCAGTTCCTTTCCCTTTGGTACCTGTTAGTCCATTTTTGGGTTCTATAATTCCGCTGCTGTTTTGTTCCTTCAGTTTTTCCTTTGTTCCTATACTCGTCAGATGAGTGAAATCATTTGGTATTTCTCTTTCTCCGCTTGGCTTATTTCACTGAGCATAATACTCTCCAGCTCCATCCATGTTGCTGCAAATGGTTGGATTTTTCCACTTCTTATGGCTGAGTAGTATTCCATTGTGTATATGTACCACATCTTCTTTATCCATTCATCTACTGATGGACATTTAGGTTGCTTCCAATTCTTGGCTATTGTAAATAGTGCTGCGATAAACATAGGAGTGCATCTGTCTTTCTCAAACTTGATTGCTGCATTCTTAGGGTAAATTCCTAGGAGTGGAATTCCTGGGTCAAATGGTAGGTCTGTTTTGAGCATTTTGATGCACCTCCATACTGCTTTCCACAATGGTTGAACTAATTTACATTCCCACCAGCAGTGTAGGAGGGTTCCCCTTTCTCCACAGCCTCGCCAACATTTGTTGTTGTTTGTCTTTTGGATGGCAGCTATCCTTACTGGTGTGAGGTGATACCTCATTGTAGTTTTAATCTGCATTTCTCTGATAATTAGCGATGTGGAGCATCTTTTCATGTGTCTCTTGGCCATCTGTATTTCTTTTTTGGAGAACTGTCTGTTCAGTTCCTCTGCCCATTTTTTAATTGGGTTATTTGTTTTTTGTTTGTTGAGGCGTGTGAGCTCTTTATATATTCTGGACATCAAGCCTTTATCGGATCTGTCATTTTCAAATATATTCTCCCATACTGTAGGGTTCCTTTTTGTTCTATTGATGGTGTCTTTCGCTGTACAGAAGCTTTTCAGCTTAATGTAGTCCCACTTGCTCATTTTTGCTGTTGTTTTCCTTGCCTGGGGAGACATGTTCAAGAAGAGGTCACTCATGTTTATGTCTAAGAGGTTTTTGCCTATGTTTTTTTCCAAGAGTTTAATTGTTTCATGACTTATATTCAGGTCTTTGATCCATTTTGAGTTTACCTTTGTATATGGGGTGAGACAATGGTCCAGTTTCATTCTCCTACACGTAGCTGTCCAGTTTTGCCAGCACCATCTGTTGAAGAGACTGTCATTTTGCCATTGTATGTCCATGGCTCCTTTATCAAATATTAATTGACCATATATGTTTGGGTTAATTTCTGGGGTCTCTAATCTGTTCCACTGGTCTGTGGCTCTGTTCTTGTGCCAGTACCAAATTGTCTTGATTACTATGGCTTTGTAGTAGAGCTTGAAGTTGGGGAGTGAGATCCCCCCTACTTTATTCTTCTTTTTCAGGATTGCTTTGGCTATTCGGGGTCTTTGGTGTTTCCATATGAATTTTTGAATTATTTGTTCCAATTCATTGAAGAATGTAGCTGGTAATTTGAGAGGGAGTGCATCAAATCTGTATATTGCTTTGGGCAGGATGGCCATTTTGACGATATTAATTCTTCCTAGCCATGAGCATGGGATGAGTTTCCATTTATTAGTGTCCCCTTTAATTTCTCTTAAGAGTGACTTGTAGTTTTCAGAGTATAAGTCTTTCACTTCTTTGGTTAGGTTTATTCCTAGGTATTTTATTCTTTTTGATGCAATGGTGAATGGAATTGTTTTCCTGATTTCTCTTTCTATTGATTCATTGTTAGTGTATAGGAAAGCTACAGATTTCTGTGTGTTAATTTTGTATCCTGCAACTTTGCTGTATTCAGATATCAGTTCTAGTAGTTTTGGAGTGGAGTCTTTAGGGTTTTTTATGTACAGTATCATATCATCTGCAAATAGTGACAGTTTAACTTCTTCTTTACCAATCTAGATTCCTTGTATTTCTTTGTTTTGTCTGATTGCCATGGCTAGGACCTCCAGTACTATGTTAAATAACAGTGGGGAGAGTGGGCATCCCTGTCTGGTTCCCGATCTCAGAGGAAATGCTTTCAGCTTCTCGCTGTTCAGTATAATGCTGGCTGTGGGTTTATCATATATGGCCTTTATTATGTTGAGGTACTTGCCCTCTATTCCCATTTTGCTGAGAGTTTTTATCATGAATGGATGTTGAATTTTGTCAAATGCTTTTTCAGCATCTATGGAGATGATCATGTGGTTTTTGTCTTTCTTTTTGTTGATGTGGTGGATGATGTTGATGGATTTTCGAATGTTGTACCATCCTTGCTTCCCTGGGATGAATCCGACTTGGTCATGGTGTATGATCCTTTTGATATACTGTTGAATTCTGTTTGCTAATATTTTATTGAGTATTTTTGCATCTACATTCATCAGGGATATTGGTCTGTAATTTTCTTTTTTAGTGGGGTCTTTGCCTGGTTTTGGTATTAGGGTGCTGTTGGCTTCATAGAATGAGTTTGGGAGTATTCCCTCCTCTTCTATTTTTTGGAACACTTTAAGGAGAATGGGTATTATGTCTTCTCTGTGTGTCTGATAAAATTCTGAGGTAAATCCATCCGGTCCCGGGGTTTTGTATTTGGGTAGTTTTTTGATTACCGTTTCAATTTCTTTGCTCGTAATTGGTTTGTTTAACTTTTGTGTTTCTTCCTTGGTCAGCTTTGGGAGGTTGTATTTTTCTAGGAAGTTGTCCATTTCTTCTAGGTTTTCCAGCTTGTTGGCATATAGGTTTTCATAGTAGTCTTTAATAATTCTTTGTATTTCTGTGGAGTCTGTCATGATTTTTCCATTCTCATTTCTGATTATGTTGATTTGGGTTGATTCTCTTTTTCTCTTAATAAGTTTGGCTAGAAGCTTATCTATTTTGTTTATTTTCTCAAAGAACCAGCTCTTGGTTTCGTTGATTTTTGCTACTGTTTTATTCTTCTCAATTTTGTTTATTTCTTCTCTGATCTTTATTATGTCCCTCCTTCGGCTGACTTTAGGCCTCATTTGTTCTTCTTTTTCCAGTTTTGATAATTGTGATGTTAGACTATTCATTTGGGATTGTTCTTCCTTCTTCAAGTGTGCCTGGATTGCTATATACTTTCCTCTTAAGACTGCTTTCATTGCGTCCCACAGAAGTTGGGGCTTAGTGTTGTTGTTGTCATTTGTTTCTATATATTCCTTGATCTCTATTTTGATTTGTTCATTGATCCATTGATTATTTAGTAGCATGTTGTTAAGCCTCCATGTGTTTGTGAGCCTTTTTGTTTTCTTTGTAGAATTTATTTCTACTTTTATACCTTTGTGGTCTGAAAAATTGGTTGGTAGAATTTCAATATTTTGGAGTTTACTGAGGCTCTTTTTGTGAGCTAGTATGTGGTCTATTCTGGAGAATGTTCCATGTGCACTTGAGAAGAATGTATATCCTGTTGCTTTTGGATGTAGAGTTCTATAGATGTCTATTAGGTCCATCTGTTCTAGGGTGTTGTTCAGTGCCTCTGTGTCCTTACTTATTTTCTGCCCGGTGTATCTATCCTTCGGGGTGAGTGGTGTGTTGAAGTCTCCTAAAATGAATGCATTGCAGTCTATTTCCCTCTTTAGTTCTGTTAGTATTTGCTTCACATATGCTGGTGCTCCTGTGTTGGGTGCATATATATTTAGAATGGTTATATCCTCTTGTTGGACTGAGCCCTTTATCATTATGTAGTGTCCTTCTTTATCTCTTGTTACTTTTTTTGTTTTGAAGTCTATTTTGTCTGATATTAGTACTGCAACCCCTGCTTTCTTCTCACTGTTGTTTGCCTGAAGTATGTTTTTCCATCCCTTGACTTTTAGTCTATGCTTATCTTTGGGTTTAAGGTGAGTTTCTTGTAAGCAGCATATAGATGGGTCTTGCTTTTTTATCCATTCTATTACTCTGTGTCCTTTAATTGGTGCATTAAGTCCATTTACATTTAGGGTGACTATTGAGAGATATGTACTTATTGCCATTGCAGGCTTTAGATTCGTGGTTACCAAAGGTTCAAAGTTAGCTTCTTTAGAATCTTATTGCCTAACCTAGCTCGCTTATTGAGCTGTTATATACACTGTCTGGAGATTCTTTTCTTCTCTCTCTTCTTATTCCTCCTCCTCCATTCTTCATATGTTGTGTGTTTTGTTCTGTGCTCCTTTTAGGGGTGCTCCCATTTAGAGCAGTCCCTGTAGGATGCCCTGTAGAGGTGGTTTGTGGGAAGCAAATTCCCTCAGCTTTTGCTTGTCTGGGAATTGTTTAATCCCGCCATCATATTTAAATGATAGTCGTGCTGGATACAGTATCCTTGGTTCAAGGCCCTTCTGTTTCATTGCATTAAGTATATCATGCCATTCTCTTCTGGCCTGTAGGGTTTCTGTCGAGAAGTCTGATGTTAGCCTGATGGGTTTTCCTTTATAGGTGACCTTTTTCTCTCTAGCTGCCTTTAAAACTCTTTCCTTGTCCTTGATCCTTTCCATTTTAATTACTGTGTGTCTTGGTGTTGTTCTCCTTGGATCCTTTCTGTTCGGGGTTCTTTGTAATTCCATGGTCTGTTCGATTATTTCCTCCCCCAGTTTGGGGAAGTTTTCAGCAATTATTTCTTCAAAGAGACTTTCTATCCCTTTTCCTCTTTCTTCTTCTTCTGGTATCCCTATAATACGAATATTATTCCTTTTGGCTTGGTCACATAGTTCTCTTAATGTTGTTTCATTCCTGGAGATCCTTTTATCTCTCTCTGTGTCAGCTTCTATACGTTCCTGTTCTCTGGCTTCTATTCCTTCAATGGCCTCTTGCATCTTATCCATTCTGCTTATAAATCCTTCCAGGGTTTGTTTCACTTCTGTGATCTCGTTCCTGACATCTGTGATCTCCCTCCGGACTTCATCCCACTGCTCTTGCATTTTTCTCTGCATCTCATCCCATTGCTCTTGCATTTTTCTCTGCATCTCTGTCAGCATGTTCATGATTTTTATTTTGAATTCTTTTTCAGGAGGACTGGTTAGGTCTGTCTCCTTCTCAGGTGTTGTCTCTGTTATCTTTGTCTGCCTGTAGTTTTGTCTTTTCATGGTGATAGAGATAGTGTGCAGAGCTGGTACAAGTGACTGCTGGAAGAGCTTCCCTTCTTGTTGGTTTGTGGCCTTCCTCACCTGGGAGAATAGCGACCTCTAGTGGCTTGTGCTGGGCAGCTGTGTGCAGACAGGGCTTCTGCTTCCTGCCCATTTGCTATGGGGTTTATCTCTGCTGTTGCTGTGGGCGTGGCCTGGCTGGGGCTGCTCCTCCAAAATGGTGGAGCCCCGTTGGAGGGGGAGCGGCCAGGAGGCTATTTATCTCCGTAAGAGGCCTCTGTGCTCCCTGCTGCCCAGGGGGTTGGAGTGCCCAGAGATCCCCAGATTCCCTGCCTCTGGTCTAAGTGACCTGTCCTGCCCCTTTAAGACTTCCAAAAAGCACTCTCCAAACCAAAACAACAACAGCAACAATGAGAGAGGAACAGAAAAAAAAAAAAGGTAAAAACACTTGATTTTTTTTTGTCCTCAAGCACCGGTCCCAGGCATCCGCTCACTGGTCCTGCTGCCCTGCCTCCCTAGCACCAGGGTCCCTGTCCCTTCAAGGCTTCCAAAAAGCACCTGCCCACTGGTCCCGCAGGGAAAAACGCGCGATATTCTTTGTCCTCAGGCGCCGGTCCAAGGCACTTGCTCACCAGTCCCGCCACCCTGCCTCCCTAGCACCAGGGTCCCTGTCCCTTTAAGGATTCGAAAAAGCACTCGCCAAAAAGAGAAAAAAAAGAGAAAAACGCGCGATTTCCTCCGTCCTCAGGTTCCGGTCTCAGGCACCCGCCCACTGGTCCCGCAGGGAAAAACGCGGGATATTCTTTGTGCTCAGGCGCCGGTCCCAGGCATCCGCTCACCAGTCCCGCTGCCCTGCCTCCTTAGCACCGGGGTCCCTGTCCCTTTAAGGCTTCCAAAAAGCACTCACCAAAAAGAGAAAAAAAAGGGGAAAAACGCGCGATTTCCTCCGTCCTCAAGTGCTGGTCCCAGGCACCCGCTCACCGGTCCCGCCACCCTGCCTCCCTAGCAATGGGGTCCCTGTCCCTTTAAGGCTTCCAAAAAGCACTCGCCAAAAATAAAAAAAAAACTGCTCCGGTTTCTTTCCACCGGCCGGCCGAGAGCCGGGGGGAGGGGCGCTCGGGTCCCGCCGGGCCGGGGCTTGTATCTTACCCCCTTCACAAGGCGCTGGGTTCTTGCAGGTGTGGATGTGGTCTGGATGTTGTCCTGTGCCCTGTGGTCTCTATTTTAGGAAGATTTTTCTTTGTTATATTTTCATAGCTCTATGTGTTTTTGGGAGGAGATTTCCACTGCTCTACTCACGCCGCCATCTTGGCTCTGCCCCGGGCTTTCATTTTTTTAAGCAAGAGATGCCCCAATTTAAAAAAAGTTTTAGCTTTGGTTTTGTTTAAAAAATAAAGCTGTCTAAAAGACTGCTCAGATGCAGATCAAACTCGTATTTTTCTGAAATTGTGACTGCTTAAGGTATAAGTTTCAAATTTTTTTTGGTAACAATCAAGATGTTTGAAATATAATAATGATGAAAGAATCTTAGTGCCGATTGTGCTGGATATTTTATGATAATCCTCACAAAAATGTGATTTTCACCAAGTCAGAGAAGGTAAATGATTTCTCTGATTAGAAAGTGGCAGAGCTGGGCTCAGGACCTGTGGCTGTCAGATGAGATCGCTCTTTTCACAGCTCTTAAATGCCCCTCCGCCAGTCGGCCAGTATTTGCTATAAATGCTTTTAGAAGGAGAAAGGGTATAAATAAAAAATAAATGCTTTTAGAAGGAGAAAGGGTATAAATAAAAAATAAAAAATAAAAAAAAATATAGGATCAAAATTGTTAGAATGACATCATAACCCACAGTTTTTAATTATCTCATTTATTCTTTACAACTAAGTCAGTTTATTACTACATTATAGGAGAGGAAAGTTCCAATTTATAGGAAGCTCCAGATGACTTGCTTGAAGCTGCATTTATAGTGAGAGGCAGAAAGTAGACTTAGACCTCACCACCAGCTCATGGTTCTGCTTCTCTCTCCAAGACGTCAGCTTGTCCTCCCTATGACAAGCACCATGGAGCAAATTGTAATATCTGGGCCCTGCCTAGGTCTATATACCTTTTGCAACAAGACTGCTATCAAGAGGTGGGGTCTTTCTCCCCATCTACTGAATCCAGCTCACTTTGGGACTTGCTTTGACGAATAAAACGTGAAGGAAGTGATGTGGGGCTTCCGAGTCCAGACCTCAGAGAGGCCTTTGCAGCTTCCACTTCTCCTCTCAGAACCCAACCACCACCAGAGAAGTCCAGGCTACCCTGCTGAGAGTGGCCACACAGAGGAGAAATAGGCACCCAGCTAAAAGCTAGCACCAAGGCTCCACACAGGTGAATGAGACCTCCAGCTGAGCTGCCTCCACTAACACCACCTGGGGCCCAGAGGCACTGAACCTGCAGGGACTTGCCCAAAGTCCTGCCCTCCATGCACAGGCATGCAACCAAGTGCTTGTTATCTGAAGCATTACAGGGTAGTGTGTGACACAGCAGTAGATAACACACACACACTGGCTTTGGCATTAGGAGACTGCAGAAGTGTATATAAGATATAAGTTCCTCCTTGAGAATTTGCAACTTTTCCAATCTGCTAATTTTGTTCATATTATTAATATGCAAGGAATAATGGTCCTAGGACAGGCCAGCTGAAATGGAAATTGAGATACACTGGGGGCTGATGTTAATCCCTTTGCTTGGACTAATGGCCCAGCCCTCATCCTAACCTAAACCCTAGCCCTTGCCCTAACCTTGGCCATAACCCAATACCTCCCCTCCCATGCCCTAGCCAACTGAGGTAATTTCTCATGACTGGTTGGACTTAGAGCAGACATGCAAAAACAAGATTATCTGGGCACTAATCTCTGGATGCTTTGTTAGGCATCTGTGGTGTCAGGTGGAGAAAAAGCCTGGGCCTGGGGTTGGGGAGAGGTACATGCCAGATCCCCTTCTTATTGTTAACTCACCCTGTGTTCTTGGACACATCCATCACCATGCTGAGCCCTGGGTGCCTCCTTTGGATTAGATGTGTTCATCCGTAAGTATAAGGCACAGAAGACCAGCCCACCTTGCTATCCAAGACTTGTGATTCTGAAAGACTCCACCAAGCGTTCAGCCTCACCTGGGTGAGCTGGGCACCACAGGTTGTGGCAGCTTCCTAGTGGCAGTACCTTGACCAAGGAAAGCCTGTCCTGAGTGGGAAGGGGTAGTTTTCAAGCAGGATATTTGGGGAATTTTCATTTGGGAGAAATTGGAAGCACCTCAAAAATGTAGGAAAACTGCTGCAGCCCAGCCCAGCCTGGAGAGCAGCTCTCCGTACTGAGTTGAAATATGCTCTTCTTTCCCGGCCAATCACACAGCCAAGGAGGAGGCCCCTTGTTTTCTTCCTCAAAGGAAGAGGACACAAGACCTGCCACTTTATTTCAGAATGCCATCATTTCCCAGTAATTTTGGTCCTTGGACAGTTTATCCAATGATGGTGGATTATTGCTGCTTTCCACGTGGCCTGAAATGGCTTCCCACTCCGGGCTCCCAGTGCTGCGTACTAGCCCAGGCCTGCCCTTGGGCGGGACATGGAAATCTGAGACCCTCAGGGGCTTCCCTCCAGTTTTTCCAGGTTATGGCACACACCGTCACCTCCCTGTAGGCGCTGGTTACAATCTGGTAATGATGCTGAAGCCATCAGAATGCGTCTTATTTTCTAAAGAAGTGTTTGCAGTTCGAAGATGTTATCAAATCTAACAGGATCCTCATGCTGCTGTGATCATTTTCCTTTATGTCTTATTCAAGTTCCCTAGTTGCAAGGTGAGTCAATGTCCTATTACCTTGGGATCAGGAATGACAGTGTAAAACAGTCTGTGCTAGTCTCCCTGTGTTGTCAACAGTGGCTATGTGGGACCCTCTGGTGGAAAGGGGGGAATCAGAGAGTATGTTTCTTTCAGCTGATTCTTCTTTGCCCATGCTCTCTGGGTTTCTGGTTAAGAGTTGTGTTGGTCACACAGCCCTGGGTTTGGGTGAATCCTATACAAGGGGAATTGGTGACTTGAATTGTTGTGGAAGCTTTGCCAGTGTGTGTGAGCTCAGCAGGGAGAGAGCTTCCTAGACCCTGGAGTGTGGCACAGAAGGTCCTAGCCTTCCAGGAGCACTTAGGGCTGTTTTCTAAATGATCTGCACCTGTGTCCAAGTTTAGATGATGAGCCTAGTTTACTGAGTTTAGGTGGGATACCAGGTGTTCCAATCACTCCATATCTACATCCCATTTATTCTGGCACATGACTCTATAGGAGAAGTGTAGATGGAGTTAATAACAGCCTTGTGAGGATCTGATGACAACTGTGCCCCTGTGTTTTACAGTTATTCAGTTCTAAATCCATCCTTCATGGTCCAGCTTGTGATATTGGAACCTTTCTTCATTTCCAGCTGCCAGGGAACGCTGGAGAGACCTCCGCAGGCATTTTTCCTGGTTCTGGTGAGTTATTTGGCTTGCTTCTAAGGTACCCAGTGGCCGTCAGCCGCAGGATGCACTCCCCCCGCCTCCCCCCACTTGCCTTTCTGGGCTGGCAGCATCCCTGCGGGTGGGTGGCCTTCCTGTGCTCACTGCCCCGCAGCCTATTGGCTGGCTCTGGTCAACAATTTCTCTGTTACCCACTGGCGGCAGTCACATCTTCACCAGTGAGGTCGTGGGGAAGGGTCTTCTCTTCCAAGATAGTTTCTTCTTTTGTTCTGCAACATTGTGATTTATAAGATGTATGTTTTTGGTCATTCAGATGACCAGAACATAGTTCTCATTTATATTTGGTCTTTTCCTGGATTCCTGGGCTTGCAGTTTCCAAAACCCTTGGCATTTCTTAAGAGATAAGAGCACCGGGAGCATCTTTTGTCATACTATTTGGCCATTTGTCCTCAATTCAATTGCTTCAGAGCCTTAAAGGTGAAATGGGTGTCCTGTTATTCATAACAAGTCCCTTTCTACCACAGCTGGGTTTATGTTAATGAAGCGCTGTGGATAAAGTGAGAGAGTTCCTGTGGCCAGAATTCTTACCTGGCCCTGGTTGACTAGCTCACTGCACACCTGTGGGCAATTTGACTCTATAAAAAGAGCTCTGCCCAGTGATCTGCACGCGACACGGTGGCAGGGCTGCAAGGCTGCAGGAGAGCAGAGCAGAGGCTGGAGTGGTGGCAGCGCCAAGGACAGAGGCCCAGAAGACAGCTGTGCAGGCAGAGAGGCCCAGAGATGGCTGTGCGGGATGACTGTGCAGAGAATCTCAGAGGACAGCTGTGCAGACAGAGGGGCCCAGAGGCAGAGACTGGCTTGGTGCATACAGACTCACTCTGAGCGAATGGGATTTTAGTGACTGACCTGCCACCTGGAAATAAATTTGGGTATAACCCTTTCACCCCAAAGAGCATTTTGCTGTCATTTTCTTGGGTCACACTGAATCCATAACAAACTTGCCTGGGGCTGAAACCCATTGGCAAGGCAAGTGCCTTTTGGAAATCACCCAATGCTGGGGTGGCTGGTTGCCAGGGGAACTAACCTTGAGTAGAGGGTTGGAATTTTTTCTGTCCCACCCCCTGATTTCCTGGGAGAGAAGAGAGATTGGAAGTTAAAGCAATTGCCATAGGCCAGTGAGTTAATCAATCATACTAAGTAATGAACACTCCATAAAACCCCCGAAGGAAGGAGTTCAGAGAGCTTCCGGGTTGATGAACACAGGGGCAGGGAGAGTGTTGCACCTGGAGTGGGCACGGATACTCTGGGCCCTGTTCCCATGCCCATGCCCTGTACATTTCTAACCTGGTTGTTTCTGAGTTATAGCCTGTCAGAGTACATCGGTGATCTAGTAAGTAGCATGTTTCTCTGAGTTTTGGGAGCCTATGGATAAAGTGAAGGTTCCTGTGGCCAGGATTCTCACCTGGCCCTGGTTGGCTCGCTCACTACACACATGTGGGCAATACATCGTTGTTATTTGTTATTGACTCTATATAAAGAGCTCTGCCCAGTGCTCTGGGTGACAAGGTGGCATGGCTGCAAGGCTGCAGGATTGCAGAGCAGAGGCTGGAGTGGTGGCAGTGTTGAGGACAGAGACTGAGATGGCTGCAGGGGCAGAGAAGCCCAGAGGCAGGGGCTGGCTTGCTGCATGCAGACTCACTTTGAGTGGACAGGATTCTGGTGATTGACCTGCCACCATGGAAATAAAGTTGGGTATAAACCCTTTCACCCCAAGAACAATCCATTGTCCTTCCTTGGTCTCACTGCATCCACAGTGAGACCCATTGGCAAGACTGAGCCAGTCTAACAAATTAATCAAACCTCATGAGATTGTGGGAACTTCCAATTTAAAGCTGGTCAGTCAGAAGCACAGGTGACCACCTGGACCTGTGACTGGCATATGACTGTGGGGAGAGGAGGCAGTCTTGCAGGACTGAGCTCTCAGCGCATGGAATCTGAGGCTATCACCAGATAGTGTCCCAGGTGAGTTGAACTGTGCATCACCTAGCTGGTGTCCTGGAGTTAACTGCTAACAGGTGGGGAGGAATGTCTGCACCCCACTGCTAACGCCAGCCCTCATTGGAATTGGGTCTCAATCCCTTCAGCCTTTCTTGTTCAGATCTAGGGGGTCTTTAAGGTTCTATTTTTAGATGCTAGTTCCCTGTAAATAATTAATACTTCTTTATTTCAACCTTCTCTGTCCATATAACCACATTGTCTGGTTTCTGTCTCCTGATAGGCTAGGGACTGCTACAGCCTCTTACCAAATCATCTGATTTAATCCTAACAATGTCTTTATGAGGTAGGTGATTCTCCTTAGTCCTCTTTCACAGGGGAGGAAGCTGAGGTCTGAGTGGTAGTTCACAGATTCCAGTCCGAGTTCCTGACTCTAGGCGCCTGGCTTATCATGCCTTCTTTTGTTCTTCCCACCCCTGAAGGGTCTCCACGGCAGCCATTGCATTAGCCATAGGGACATTCCAGCCTCCACGAGGGGCTGTTGAATAAAAAGCCTCACCCTATGATTTCTGAGTCTTGTGTCTCTTACCCTCTTTTCATCCAGCCTCAAGTAAGAGGGACTGGCTGGCTCTTTCCACCAGTGAGAGATCCCTTGGATCATGTGCACCAGAGGGACCTGCTGGGTGGAGCTGCATAGACCCCATTCAGAGGAGGGGTAGTGTTTGGGGTCCACTGATGGTGCTTTTGGGGAAGGCCATGTTTCCTGGCTTTTCCTGGGGAGGGAGCCTAACTAAAAGGACATCTGGAAAGGACAAAGGATCTTGGTTAAACTCAATCTTTGGTGAAAGAAATGAATTTTTTTTTCCCAAAAAGAAAGTCTGTTTTGGAGAAACAAGAGTGAGAGATTTATTTTCTCCCTAGAGAGACATTTGCAAGCTCATTGTCTTAGGGTTTTCTGGAGAGAAAGTGGGAGCCTTGAAATATTGAAGGGCTAAAATCACAAAAATACTTTTTATCATTAATGTGAGACTTGAAAACATGCTGGGTTTGTCTTATGCACTGGATGGTTGGGGGATGGGGAGCAGGTGTTTCCTTCCCACCAGGAGGTCTCTGGCAGCTGGGCTCCTGGTGAGACTCCTGCCAGCAGACAAATGTGAGGCAGGGGTGAGACACCTCCCTGAGTGTGCTGCAAGGCTGGACTGGCTTTTCGGCACTGGCATAGAGCAGACAAGAGGCCTAGCCTCAAATTCCTGCCTGTTGTCTACTGAGTGCATGATGCCAGAAGAATTACTTCATGTCCTCTGGTGCTGGCTTCCTCATGTATGACAAGGGATGGTAATACCAGCCTTTGAATGTTGTAGGCAGTAAGCGGGAAGGTAAAGGTGGTGGGTGGCATGTTGTGAGTGCTCAACCAGCATTAACTCCTTTCACTGGGGGTCTTCTTTGGGCTTATCTGAAGTTTGCCTTGATGAGTGGGGTTCAGTGTAGGGTTTTGTGATCTGCATTTCCAAATTTAAAAAGTATAAAGTGCATGCCTTTATGTCATCAAAATATGTTGGATGTAGCCATCAAACATGAAGCAAAGAGCACAAGCTTCAGTCACACGGCTTTCTGTCTGTATCCTGGCCCTACTACGCATCTTTTCTCAGTAAGGAATAGCTATCATTTCTCCAAAAATCTCTTTGCCACTATCGAATCACTTCGTGATTGTTAGGTACAGGCAAAAGTTGTATCCAGGTTTCCCTCTGTCAGTCTACAGGCTCCTATGTTCATCTTTGCTCACTTAGCAAATGTGTTAAACATTTGTTATGTTAATATTTTATATATTACACAATATTTTATACAATATTAATATATATATATATATATAATGATGGTTTTGAATGCTTACTATGTGCCAAGCCCTATGTTAAGAATTTTACATCGATTACTTTCATTATATAATCACCACCACCATTTTACTGAGGGTCTACTGTCTGCTGGGACTGTATTGATGATTTATAAACATTGGCTCTGACTTCCAAGGAATATTTATGATAGCTCTCATTTATTAAATACTTCTATGTATAGATGCTGTGCCAGGCCCTGTTCATACATTGTAGTGAGACTGGACCACACTCCAACCACTTTCCTCCATTTTCCACCGTGTTTTAACTGTACTGGAATACTCCCCAATTCTTGAATCACATACATCTTCTTCTGACCTCAGGGCCTTTGCACCTGCAGTTCCATACGCCCATGTGTTAACACAGCTACCTTCTTCACATCATGCAGACTTCAGCCCCACTGTCACTTTTCCAATGAACTTTTCTCTGACCGCATGTAGTACCTGCCACTCCCACAGCAAGTACTCTGCCCTGTCAACTTGTGTTTAAATGATATTTTTAGTCTGTTTTTTAAAAGCAGTGATTGCATTTGCAAAAAGCAAAGGTTTTCAAAGAGGATCTTTTAGCAGTTTGCATCCCTAACACATAAAACTGAGAATATCCTTAAAAAGCATTCTGCAAAAGCATGAAAAACTCTAATCAATTTCCAGGGAACATCTTAAAAGAATGTGATTTTGATTCAATTCCTGTTGGAGATATAGAGTTGTTAAACAAATACAATTACCAAACAAACGTAATAGGATGGTTTTCTTAGATCACTAACTGTAGATTCTCAGACTATATTCTTTCTAAGATCCTCCCAGTCCATAGTTAACACATGATTGTCCTAGCCACCCTGCACAATGAGTAGACAGGGTGATTGATCACCGTGGATCCCTGTGGCATAATCTCCTAAATATGCATGTAGCTACATTCACTGGGGTTTGACTGTGTCAGATATTGTGTCAAGTGCTGCCGATATATTGTCTGATTTAATTCTCCTCGCACTTCTAAGAGGTATCTGGTTTTAGCTCCATTTTATAGATTAGAAAACAGGGAAAACAATTTGCTCATCAGGGTCACACAAATAATTAGATTGATGGGCATCTGATTCAAGTTTTAAGCTCCTAACCATGTTGGAACACTGCCTATCTCAGGGCCTCTGGGGGGCTGAATGCCTGTCTTCTAAGTAGAATGTGAGATTACTTTCAGAAGAGAAATATCTAAGAAAGAGTCATGGAATTACCTGCAGCTCCCATTAGAACTAGAAGCTGAGCAAAGCAAAGACCCAACGTAACCTGGAACGTCTGTCCAGTCCTCCAAAGCCCTGCATTCATATGGATTTGGAGCACACTGTGGCTGGAATTTTGATTTAGCACTTTCACAGCAACTTTGTGAAATTCACATTAATTAATTAATTAAGGTCTGTTCCACTCTTCAGAAACTTTGACCTTCAAATCGTTTTCCTGACCACATTTGTCATCCAATAAGCTATGTTCCTCTCTTCAGCGATGAGAGGAATGTCCGGCTTTCTGTGTTGGGGTGGTGGAAGCCACGTATTTACCAAGTATATGGATTTGGTGATACAATGCAGATATAGTTCAGATGTTTTTTGGGAGAATTTGGTCTAATGTCTAAAAAATTAGATCAAAGCACACGTACACTCACACGTATGTTGACTTTATTCCTCAGTCTCTAAAGCCGTCTTCCATTGATTGACTTAGTCTAGTGTGTTCCAAAAAAGGGTTTTTTCTTAAGAAGGATTATGTCTTTAATTCCACATCTGTGCTCTTAAACAACTAACTGTGTGTGGAGGAGTGGTTAGTTCATATTTGTTGATGTTGTAATGGAAAGGATCACCTAATCTAGTGTGACTCAAACTTGTCTGATCCTAAGAATGATCTACATATTCTTGGGCCTGAGTCAGAACTTTGGAGGCAGAATCTTCAGGGAAAGTGCCTGGTAATCTGTATTTTTAACATGCCAAGTGATTTGTATCATTACACAGACTGGGGATCACAGAACTGATCATTATTATAAAGAGTATGTAAGTCTCTTCAACAACATCACAATGATTTTTGGGTTTTAGCTCTTTGGTTTTAAGAAACAGAGATCCACTGCTTTTAATCCATGGGAAGGAGGATTTTTATTAAGGACACAGAGCATTCTTTCAGGAATCCAGTAAGCAGTGAAGCATAGCCAGGCCTCATGGAACGGTGGGCCTGTGGTCCTTCATTTGTGAGGGTCTTCCGTTTCTCTTTGTTTCAAGCTCATTTTTCTCTTTCTACTCAAGGCTCGAGGTTTCCCATGAGTTCAGCTTGTCCGTAGTCCACAATAGCCCCTTGGCTCTGAGGTACCTCACCCTCAGCTCCTTCGCCAAAGACCACTGAGGGCCTTAGGTTCTCAATTCATTATTTCTAAGAGATCACCCATAGGCTCAGCTCAGAGTTCTGAGCAGGGTTATTGGAGACAACACATGGATATATTTAAAAACAACACTCCAGATATGGTTGGGGAAGGGCAAGTGCAGTAATTTTATTATTTGATTATCATGATATTGAAAATGTGTCTCTGGGTTGTAGATAACATTTGTTGAAAAACCTCATGGTTGTATTTTTGGACAATACAGGGATGCAGATGACTGAACAACAGCAAATGATGGGAACAATGTGAGAAAATTTTGAAGAGCATCAAGATTTTGTGTAGTCGGAGTTTTCACTCCATTTGGACTTTAGCTTTGGGGTTTCAAATGGCCCAGATGCACTTGGTGGCTTTGAAAAGGATCAGAGTAGAGGCAGTGGTTGATGTTTGTAATGTTTTTTGTAATGTTCTGTTTCATTTAGAGTGGATCAGGTGGCTTCCCAGTTTTTAGAAAGCAAGTTAGATAAGAATCAAGCTATTTTTTTTGGTTCAAGTTTTCCAGTCTAGGTGAGCTGCTGTCCCAAGGACAAACTCAGTGTGAACTGACTCCTTTTGAATCAGTCCAGCTGTTTTCTTGGGTCTTGTACTTACATAATATGGCTGTCTGTTGACTCTCTCATTTAGCAAAAGTTTAAATCAAAATAAAATTCCCTTCTGTCTGATCTCAGACTTACTGTTGTTCTGGGAAATGTCACAGAAGCAAAGGCAATGTTATTTCACTAAAAATAGTTGTCAGAAACTACGAGTCATGTCACAAACTTCTGGAGGTTTTGGCTTTAAAAGCCCACATGATGTCTGGTGACAAGTTCACTGGAGGCCCAAATGATAAAATGTTGTTTGGAACTGTAAAGATATGACTTTCTATGTGATCTAGTCCACATATTAATTACCCTTTGCTTTTCTGCCCTTTTTTTTTTTGACTGTCCTCATAATTCCGGGCAGCAAAGGCTTGAACAGGAGGCCAATCTCAAGTCAGATTTGCATCTAGTGGAAATGTTGCTGGATATTGAAGTTAAAACTTTTTGTAATGAATTTTTGGATTATTGAGGCTGAGGTTTTAAATTACACAGGTCTGTTTTTCAGTGTGAACCTTTGAATCTGGATGTTGTTTCATTCACTCTGGTATATTTGTGGACCTTGCTCACTTTTTATTATTGTGAAGGCTTTGAAAGAAGCCCAAGGCAAGCTGTGAGTCTCTAGTTGGAGGGTAAGCGTCCAGAGGGCACAAGCTATCACACATGAAAGGGTGCATTTCCTAATGCTAAGGGCCATCAATTCTTAAAGAAGAAAAATTCTGTAATGGATGAGTCTTTGAAACAGATTTGTTTTGTCAGGCTTTGTGTGGGGTGATGTGGCTATGAAGAAGGTTTATATTCTATCATTTTTTTGTTACCTATATTTGGAAGATTTTTTTCAATCAGATTAGGAAATATACTTTAAATTTACAATATTGTTTTTTTAAAAAATATTTAAAAAGCTTCTCTCTACCAAGGTTTCTTAAGGTATAATGGATGAGGAAAGGATCAAACGTTTTCTTAGGTGCTTGGATTTTGCATGACAGCCATCTCATGTGGACTTGAAGTTCTAAAAGGCACCTTTCTTTGAAGATTGGTTGACAGACATATTATTGCTGACAAAATGGTCCATTTCAGACTCTCAGCTTAGGGTGTGAAAGCCCATTTTGAATTGCTTATTCGTTCTTCCTGTCAGGGTTGGCATCTCAGTGTGCTACTCGGCACCCAGTTAGTTGGGAAGATTTTATTGGCCGTTTCTTGAAGAGAGTTGTTTTTTTGGGTATGTGTGTGAAAAGGCAAAATCAAATTAATTTTTTCTTTTTATCTTCTTCTTTTATTTTTATTTGACAGAGAGTAGATTCACAGCCCAAAGCCTTTTGACCTTCTTGGGCTTGGCGTTTCTTCTTAAAACCTGCTTGACCTATTTGTCTCTGTATTTATATCGTCATGACACCTTGGCTTCTTTCTTTCAAACATGTGATGCTTTTGCTCAGACTTGGCCACCAGCCCCTGCAGGGCTCAAGTGCTCAGAGGCTGAATAAGAGATGTGTTAGGGAATTGAAAGGGAAAGGCTCCCTCGGGCCAGGCTTCTTCCTGGACATTATTACATATTGCTCTCCTTTTCTTCTCACTCTTCTTGCTGGCCAAATGGGCATCGTGAACTTCCCTGGCGGACCAGCATGATTGCATGACACATGGTTGTATTCCTAAATTGGGCACGACTACAGGATACATAGGACTCTGTGAGCTGGATGCATCTGAGAAGCCAGGCTTCCTTTGTAAATTCTAGTTTGGAGAATGGAGTATGGGGAGGGATAACAGGAGGTACCTCCAGGATGTCATTCATTCACTGAATGCACATTTACTGAGTACCCACCACTGGCCAGCCATGAGGGATTCAGAATTAAAGTGTAGTTCTGTTGGTGGTATGGCATAACAGAAAGACCTTAGTATTTGGAGTTGGAGACTTGGTTTGAGTCTTGGCTCTGCCACCTGTATCTGAAAGTCTGTTTTGCTTTGTTTGTTTTGTTTTTTAGATTCTACATTTACGTGAAATCATTTAACCTATCTGACTTATTTCACTTAGTATGATACCCTCTTCGTCCATCCATGTGGTTGCATCTGGCAAGATTTCATTCTTTTTTATGGCTGAGTAATATTTCTTCATCCACTCATCTATTGATGTACACTGAGATTGCCTCCATATCTTGGCTATTATAAATAATGCTGCAATGAACACAGAGGTGCATATATCTCTTCAAGCTGGTGTTTTCATTTTCTTCAGATAAATACTCAAAAGTGGAGTTGCTGGATTCTATGCTGGTTCTATTTTTAATGTTTTCAAAGTACTTCATACTGTTTTCCATAGTGGCTGCACCTATTTACATTCCATGGGGAGAAACTATTGAGGATATTGCTGGAAGATAGATTAGTAGCAGGTTGTGAAGGCCCTTCAATGTCTTGTGAGGGAGTTTGGACCTCCCTCAGTCTACTTCCAGGGGTGCTCTAACCTCAGTTTTTAATAAAATTGGTCAGATAATTAGATTTGCATTTTTTATGCTCCTGGCAGCAACACCGAGGTGTAGTGGAGAGACCGGACCTGGAGGGCCACAGTGAAGACAGGAGGCTTTCTCCTAGCCTAGGTGAGATATGAGGCTCTGTTGCTTTTCATGTCTATTTCAATAAAGCAACACTGATGGCTTCTGCTGTAAGGCAAGTTCAGTGCACATGTGCAGATGAATCGTGGAAGACTGTCCTAGGGAATAATTGACTTACTGGTTGTCCTGTAGTGACTGAGAAGTCCCGGGGGAAGCAGGCAGATGAGAGGCCCTGAGGTCTCCGGTGTCAGGCTTCAAACGCCTCAGTGATGAAGGCCCAGCCACCTTTCTAAGGGCAGCATGCTAGCACCTTGGGACAGTCCCTTGACTCAGATACTATGATACTCAGTTTTCTTCATGTGAGCCTTTGAACCTCTTTGAAGTGGACTTACCCCACGCCAAAGCCAGAATGTTAATCCTTGTTTATGTGCTGTTGTCAATATACTCCATGGAATCTCTTCTTGGCAAAAATCTTAGTTGCACACCTGACTGGAAGCCACTGTTGTTATATTTGTTGGACACAGCTGGTATTCTGTCAAGCCCAGAGAATAAAAGTAGTGATAACTGTGATGCCAGTTAGGGCTAAATAATAGGTAAATGGAATTATTCTATGTAAAGCTATAGGAAATGACCATTGTGATACGATGGTAAAGTGGGTTTTTGTTGCAGGGTCATGCGCAGGCTGAATGTTGTCACTAGGATAAGTGAAAGGTTCTGTAGTGATAACTAGATGGGAAAAGGAACGAAGTAAATATGATTCCTTACAAAGGTATCATAGGTTTAATTTTATGTGAAGAAAAGGCTGAAGTAGCAGAATCTGTGCTGTCAGGAAATATTCCCATCTTAAACTTAAATCAGTGAGGTAATTGCTGTAAGGAAAGTATGTCTGATCTATAATGAAGGCATAAAGGAAGGAGTTATCATTCAGAGTTTGGAATGTGGCAGGAGTCTGGGTAGGCTTCATTGAGGAGGTGACATTTGACGTGGACTGGGTAAGAGGGTTAGGTCAGTAGAGGGTGGGAAAATATTTTACATGTTTGCAATTTCAGTCTGCAAATTTGTATGTATGAGGTTAGGTAGGGGTGCAGATTCATTCTTTTGCATGTGGTTATCTAGTTATCCAGCACCATTTGTTAAAAGATTATTCTTTTCCTTTTATTTTCTTGGCCCTTTTGTTTAAAATCAATTGAACATAAATGTAAGGGTTTACAATTCTTAATTCTATTACATTGATTTATACCTCTATCCTTATGTCAGTACCAAATTGTTTTGATTACTGTAGCTTTGTAGTAAATTGTGAAATTGGAAAGTGTGAGTCTATCAACTTTGTTATTCTTTTTCAAGATTGTTGTAGCTATCCTGGGTTCCTTGTATTTCTGTATGAATTTTAGAGTCAGCTTATGAATTTCCGTAAAAAAGCCAGCCGGGATTTTGGTAAGGATTACACTGAATTTGTAGATGAATTTGGGAAGTATTGCCATCTTATCAATATTAACTCTTCCAGTGCATGAACATAGGGTGACTTTCCATTTATTTTTAGCTTCTTTAGTATCTGTCAGCAGTGTGTTGTAGTTTCCAGTATATAAATTTTGTACTTATATTGTTAAATTTAGTCTTGAGAATTTTACTCTTTTTGATGCTAATTATAAATGGAAGTTACTTACTTTTATTTTAGTTTTTCATTTCTGATATATAGACATACAACTGATTTTGTATATTGATCTTGTATCCAACAGTCTTGCTAAATTCATTTATTATAATAGCTTTTTAGTGAGTTCCTTGGTATGTTTTATATTCAAGATAATGTCATCTGAGAATGGAGATAGATTTACTTCCTTTCCTGCCTGGATGAATTTTATTTGTCTTTCTTGAGTAATTGACTTGGTTAGAATTTGCAGTGTAAGGTTGAAAAGAAGTGGTAAGAGTGAATATCCTTGCCTTGTTCCTTATCATACAGGAAAAACATTTTATAAGTCTTTTATTAAGTATGATGTTAGCTGTAGGTTTTTACAGCAGTCCTTTTTCATGTTGTGGAAGTTTCTTTCCATTCCTAGTTTGTTGGGATTTGTTTTTTTCTTTTTTAATATGATAGAGTGTTGGATTTTTATCAAATGCTTTTTTGATGTGTCTCTTGAAATGATCACATGGTTTTTGTTTTTTATTGTGTTGATGTGATATATTACATAAATTGATTTTCAGATGTTAAACCAACCTTGCACACCTGGGATAATTCCCATTTGGTTGTGATGTATAATCTTTTTAAAATTTATTGTAGGATTCAGTTTGTTAGTTTTTTTTTTTAGGAGTTTTGCATCTATAGTCATAGGATATTGGTATGCAGTTTTCTTTTGCTTGTGTTGTCTTTCTCTTGCTTTGGTATCAGGCTAATACTGGCTTCATAGAATGAGTTAAAAATGTTCCCTTTGATTATATATTCTGGAAGGGTTTTTCAGTGATTAGTGTTGATTCTTTAAATGTTTGGCAGAATTCATTGGTGAAGCCATCTGAACTTGCACTTTTCTTTGTGGGAAGTTTTGTATTTACTAATTCAGCCATTTTACTTGTTGCAAGTCTATTCTGATTTTCTATTTCTTGAGTTGGTTTAGACAACTTTGTGTCTTTCTCGAAATTTGTCCATTTAATCTGTTACCTAATTGTTGGCAGTAAAGTTTTTCATAGTATTCCCTTATAACACTTTTTATTTCTGTAAGATTAATAGTGATGTCCCATTCTTGCTTTTAGTAATTTGAGTCATTCTTTTTTTCCAGGTCAGTCTAGCTAAGAGTTTGTCAATTCTGTTGATCTTTTCAAAGAACCAACTTTTGATTTTATTAATTTTCTGTATTGTTTATTATTCTTTATTCAATTCATTTCCATTGGAATCTTTATTATTTCCTTCCTTCCACTTGCTTTGAGTTTAATTTGTCCTTTTTTCCCCCTAGTTTCCTAAGTTGGAAGATTAGATAATCGTTGGAGATTTTTAAAAGAACATATCAGCAGTTATAGCTATTAATTTCCTTCTATGTGCTGCTTTAACTGCATCCCCTAAATTTTAATATGTTGTATTTTTAGTTTCATTCATCTCAAGTACTTTCTAATTTCCTTTGTGATTTTTTTCTTTGACCTATTGTTGTTTAGGAGTATATTTAATTTCCATGTAATTTCCCAAATTTCTTTGTCACTGATTCTTAATTCTCTGTGATTAAAGAACATAATTTACATGATTTCAGTTTTTTTTTAGTTTTTTGAGGCTTGTTTTATAGCCTAGCATATCACCTATTTCTGTAAAATATTCCATCTGCTCTTCAAGAGAACATATATTTTTCTGTTGAGTGAAATGTTCTATAGGTGCATTTAGGTCTATTTCATTTGTAGTGTTATTATCTTCTCTATCTCTTTTGGATTTCTGCTCAGCTTTTCTATTCATTATTGAAAGTCCTTAACAATTATTGAGTTTTCTGTATCTCCCTCCAATTCTGTCAGTTTTTGTTTCAAATATTTTGGGATTCTGTTAATCCCAAAGGGGTAAGGGGGTGAGGATTGACTGAAAAGCGGCATGAGAGAATTGTATGAGATATTATAAATGTTTTGTATCTTGTTTTATCGGGTGGACCAACTTCTGTATATAATTGTCAACAGTCAGTGAACTGAGCACTAATCTCTGCATATTTTTGTATGTAAATTTATGTCAAATTTAAGAATTCTTATAAAGGAAATATAAAAGTAAAAGGATGAAAAACAGCTATATTATGCAAACAGCAACCATAGGAGAGTTGGTCTTCCCAACATTAGATAAAATAGACTGTAAAAAAAAACAGTACTGTTAGGCAGAAAGATAGATGTGAGTGGGATGGAAAGAGTGGAGCCCACCAAAATTGACTCAGGGAGTTAATCAGAGACCAGAAATCACTCGAGAGTTAATCAGATGAAGCCACAATGACCAAGAGTGACTCAGGAAATGTCCAGAGTGTCCCCAGATAAGAAACCTCAAAGGGCAGACTCAGCCCAGCCCATGTCCTCATTTTACCACTCAGATGAGGCGTAGCGGGCCAAGAACTGTCAATCAAGGACTTCTCTTTTATGACAAAAATGTCATAAAAGCAGCCTCAGAGTAGGCAGCTGGGGCCTGTCAGACATTAGGTCTGGGCCTGCTCTGTTATACAGTGTAATAAACATTCTTGCTTGCTCTCTTGACTTCGGTTTCACTCTGACTTTCCTGTGTCTCTGAACCGAACTCCTTCTTATCATTACCAGAAATAAAGGGAGACATTTACAGATGTTTACAGGCTATTTTCTCAGTAAGATAAAAAAATTATAAGCATATGTGTACCTGTAATTTCTGCTTTTGATCACAGTAGGTTTTATTTTTGCTTGTAGTTTTTATAAATAAATGAAACCATGCCAGAGCATATTCTTTTGTGTCTGACTACTTTCACATAATGTTTCTAATATTCATCCATGTGGGTGCATGTATCAGTAGTTTATTCCTTTTTTGTTGCTGAGCAATATACCATAATTATTAACCTAGTACAGTTCAAGATCCACTCTCTCTAGGAGAGCTATTCATAGCTCCCTTTGCAGATGAGGAAATTGAAGAAACTTTAAAAGCATTAGTTATTTCCTTTCTGCCTTTGATCAAACACATGAGGGCAGCTCTCAGAGATTAGAGAATGATGGATGATACAGGGAGCTTGGGGTGTCCATGTTATCCCCAAATCCTATGCCCCTCTCCCACAGGTGCCTCTTCTTAGCTACACACCTGGTCTCAGGTATACTATAAAAAAATAAACTGGATCAAGAGAAGATGTGCTGTTCTGTTGCATCTTCTACCACTATCTAGTTAAATGAAGTTCACCCCTTTTCTGGGTCTTTTCCCCCCTCTGTACAGTGAGGAGCTTGACTTGTTCATCTCTAGAACACCTTCCATCTCTGAATCACTATTCAGTTGTTAGTCAATGACATTTAAGTTTGAGATCACTTATGAACCACTTTTTTAGTAAAAACAAATTGAACTAGACTCCTTTGCAAGGGTAACGATCCTCAAAAGAGAAGAAACACACAAAGTGGAGAAGTGGTCTCTGAACCCTCATTTTTCTCATTGCTCAGTCATGATGGGCATCTAGTGCTTAAGAAGGAAAATCAGATGGCTTTCCAAAGGTCTCTCCACTCAAGGGGCAAGGAGGAGTAGTCTTTTAGGAACCTGAGAAATCAAATGACTTGGTAAGGAATTTGCTCTGGCTTTGCATGTTTGGAAATTATAAGGTTTTGAAGAGTTTAAAATAGAAATGAATAAGATTTGAGAATATAGTTATGTAAGAAGTAGTAGGAAAGCATTGGCTATGATTGGATGGGATCCGGATTCTAGGCTGGTACTTCCATGTACAAGATGTATGTCCTTGGCTTAATTCCTAACCCACAATTTCATCTGTGCAAGAAGAGAGGGGCTGATCTCTAAGAGAAGCAAAGAGGTGCACTGCCCAATCCAAGAGCAGCGTCTGGCAAAGCAGCCCCAGTGACCAAGAACATAGAACTGGTTAAAAGCACAATGGCTAATTCCTAGAGTAAAACAGTAAGCTGTGGAAGACTAGGCAAAGAGTGGGAAAATGTTCCTGGTGTATTAAGTGAAAAAGCAGATCAGAAATCACTATTACAGTATGGCCTAATTTTTAAAATGTACATGGATGTGTTACATGCACACACACACAATTCTGAAATAAACACAAAATCTGATTATTTCTGAAGGGTGAGTTAATGGAATGTGCTCTTTCTTTCTACCTGTATTTTAAAAAGAAATGTGTATATATAATATGTGATAAGGAAAACAAGATTATTTTTTAATATGAGAAGAAGCAGTAAGAAAACTTTTGGGTTGATGTTTCTTAGTGTCCACATGAGTTCGAGTACCATATTGGCCTGAGGGTAAGAAAGAGGCTTTAATATATGCAAAGTGCTTGAAGGAGAGAAAGTGTGTGGGAACAGATTGCCCACATAATCTGTGGGAAGCAGGCTTTATCAAGCAGCTGAGAGAAGGGCTTCCTCCCTGCAGGCAAGTGCAGGAGCACGCACGGAGCTCAGAGCGTTGGCTTTGGCATGGGGGTCTGGGGCTGCTCCTGCCCCCAGCTGGTGGGCCGCTCTGTGCTGGCACCACCACAGCATCTCACTAGGCCCGCCCAGGGTTAGCCTGCTTTACACACGGATAGGTCCCCAACACTTTTATCATTGATACAGAACCAGGCTAATGATCTAAACCTGGCCCCTTGTTTTACAAATTAGAAAACCAAAGCTCAAAATGACAAAGTAGCCTCAAGCCTCCCAGCTAATGGCAGAGCTGAGATTAGAATCCAGGTCTCCCTGTTCTCTGGGCAGTGACTTCCTGCTTCCTTGCTTTTACATCTAGTGTCTTACAGATCCTCAGCATAGCCAAGAAATAACACCTGGAGGTGGAGACTAGAAGCTAAGGCCATGTTCCAGAAAGCCTCTAAAAACAAACATTTATATGACTACGTAGATGAAATGATAGAAGAGACACAGTGAACTTTCTCCTCATAGAATCTTGTTAAGACTTTTTTTTTTTACTCTTAACTGTTACTTGTCCTTAAAAGGCATAGTACTGCCATGGAATCATAAGTTACAAGCCAAGTTGTAAACAACCATCTATACATGGGAAGAGCTTGCTTAATTGGAATTCTTGTGAAAAAAGGCCAGGAGCCTCCATTCCATTTTCCCATCATCAGTTAGCACTGAAACTCATCTAGTGAACTATTACTCCTTTCCTGGGCTACAGATGTAGACAAAGTGGTCTCGTCTTGATCACAAGACAAAACAGTTCATATCTAGAATAGCGTCTTCAGTCATGGGCATCACTTAAGATACTGGCCACTTAGCACCCAGAGAGCACCAACAGAAGGCCCCCACACCTGCAAACCCCACACCCAGCAGTGGGGCCTTGGTAGGAACATGTGTGTGTGCTCAGCTGGTGGAAGGGAGCCGAGCAGATGGGAGGAAACAAGGCAGGATGAATATTAAATGGGTGAAATTTTCAGAGAGGGAGATTTGACTCAACTTAAGGAAGATATTTCTAATAATCAGCAGTGCTCAGCATTTCCATCATGGAAGGACTGACACAGAGGTACATGACCATCACTCGGAGATGTTGGAGGGACTTCATTCCCTGGGAGGGTGGCAGGGACTTGAACTACATCTCCTCTGTTCTCCCTCCCAACCATGAGAGATTACAACTAACTGAGGCCATTTCTTAGATAAGGTAAGAAACACTAGACCATAGAGCTGGGGGAGAGAGAGAAACCTCACAGCTTGGGTTAAAGAGAAAAGGAAAGGATCTTGGGGTCTTATTTACCTGGTTACTTTGTGTGGATTTCTTCTCCTATCCCTGGCTCACAGGTTAATTGCCATAGGTTCAGCTTATCTATTTTTTTTTTAAAAAAGGAAAAATGCAGTAGAATCCAATAAAACACATTCTCAAAATAGCTCCTTGTATCTGGCTTGATAAATCACTTTTCCCTGCTATTAAATATATTCCATCTTTGAAACTCTAGAAGGATTTCTGATCAGTGCCTGGCCACTCTGTAAGCCTGTATCACACACATTGTGCACACCTCTGAAGACCTGGTTAATCAAAATGCACTAGCGTGAAGCCAGGAGGACTAGATCTATTTGCGAGGAAGGGTGTCCCAGCTTCCTCAGGCTTCTCTCAGAGTTTACTCAACTTACCAGGCTCCAAAGAGACTGAGACTTTGAGGACAGTTTTCCATTCTTGAATTAAATGAAGTCACCACCTTCATGAGTGGTAATGAATGCTCAGTGCTTCTCAAGCTTTGAACTTGTTAACTTTCAGCACCAGAGAAAAAGGAAGAACAGAATGAAGCTTCTAAGGTATGTAAAGTCTTTATCAGATGTGAACCTCAACTTCTATACCAAAAATGGTCCCATTGGTTTAGTGGGAAAATGTATTTAAATGCTACTTCCAAACTATAATGAGCTAGTAATTATAAACTGTCAAAATCATCATAGTAAACTTTTATTAAGGATGGTGCTATGGGGAATGCTAAAAGGACTGAGCTAATCAAGAGGATCCCTGCCCTCAGAGGGTTGTGTCGACTTTCATCTTAGAAGACTGTCCTGCAGAAATGTCCATCACCCTGCGGACAGCACCCTGTAGGCAGCCATAGCATTATTATAAAGTTCAGTGAAACAGATATCTAGATCATGTGTAAGAAATGAAGTTGGAGAGAGTATCTGCTCATGAAAAAAATAAATAACCAACCTCTGAGGTTTATTGGTAACAGATAAGTGGATCCTGGTTGCTCATGTATCAGGGACACAGCTACAGAGGCTTGGGTCTTCTATTATCACAGGGGCCTCTGGATGATATTGGGATTCAAATAAAGCAGGCTGCCGAAAGAAGACAAGAATCAAATGGCCCAATAGAGCTAATGGTGTGTCTTAGCATAATGTGAAAGTACTACCAGTTCTACCAGTTTTTTTTTGGTGAATGGGTAGAAGTTTAATCTATTTATGGAGCTCAGTTATTACCCAGGAGGGAAGGATGTTCTTTGCAGCAGGAGAAACATAAATATCTATGGGTTTATTGAGTCACAGTTTTTCTTGCTGAAGGCTAGTTTGAGAACCTTCCCACAGGGACCACTGCACAGGCTGGTTAATGGCTGTGGGGAAATGCAAGTTTGAGGGGGCCCTGCTGCCCCTGTCCTCAGCCACCAGGACTTTGGTGTGGGAAAAGGAGTTACGAGGATGATAATGATGACAACAATGATTGTTGATCATAATAATAGCAGCTTCCCTTCGGAGTGCTTACTATGAGTCAAGAGCTGCTTAAGAAAGAACACGTTATAAAAGTAAGAGCATTTAGCATTTCATTTTGTGTTCATATCTTATGACTGTGGCAGCTATTGGTGGCTCACATTCCACTAAGAGCTTTAAATCAGATTCTTATATTCACACATGATGCTAACAACTTCATCAATTTCCATGGTTAAGCTCCAGCAAAACTTCATTATTTGCTCAACCAGAACATTTTCTTGCCCATTTATTTATGTGGTGAACACTTTGGTGAAGCAACAGGACCTGGCCAGTTAATTGAAGTCTTGGCCCTGTGTGCTCGCTCAGGCATAGGCCCCAAGCAAAGCCAGCTTCCTGATGGGAAGGGTCAGAGAGATCACACTGCTTCAACGAATGGCCCCAGGCTTTTCTGGGAACCCGGCAGGCTTGGGGTGTGTGTGTGAGATGGACAGAGCATGCCGGGGCAGAACTGCCCACGTACAGCCAACTTTGTGTAGTCTCTTTAGGGGCTTCTCTATACCCCAACAATTAGATTGGAAAGGTCACAAAGTGTGTTAGCAAGAATAGGCTAGACATAAAGCCTGGGCTTTGTCTTTGACTTTAGAATGTACCTAGGAAGGGTCTGAAATCTTCTTTGATGGCAGAGACATAATGGCAATGACACTGGCTTTGGAGTGAGAACCAGTTGGGTATATAACCCCTCTAAGGTTCTTCTCCTGTGATAGGGGGATTCTGCCTCCTGCTTCGCGGGTTTGCAGTGTGGATTAAAGGAGATTGAATGGGCAGGTCATTGCTCAGATGGCAGCCCGACTAATTTCCAATTCTCTTAGGTCTCTGCTATTATATGCTTCTCAGAAGTGCTTCCTCTGCCCACTCTGTGTAAAATATTCTCTACCTCTCTGCCCTAACTTCTGAGCACCCTACTCTGCTTTAGTTTTCTTTATTATTACTCAAAATGTATGTTTGCTTTCTTATTTTACTGATTCTCTTTCTCTCACTAGAACATAGGCTTTATGAGGGCTGGGACTTTACTCTTTGGGGAGTGATGACACCTAATACATGCTCAATAAATGTGCTGAATGAATAAATGAATGAATGAGATGAGTGAATGTAAATGCTTGGCCTAGTGGCTGACACAATCCCGGTACTTGAAGGATTGAAATTGTTGCTGTCAGTTACATGTGGACTGGCAATGGGTAGAAGGCTCTCCTCTGCTGTACGCTGTTTCAGTCTGCTCCGGATTGGGCCGGATAGGATGTAGAGGCCCAAGGGCTGGTGATGGAGGTGGCCGCATCTGCAGAACTTCACGGGGCCTTTGGTGATGTAGGGTCCAATTAGTGGGAGCTGTAGGAAATTCCTCGACTCTCCACACATGGAACCCAGGCAGTGCTTGCAGGTCACACCGGGACACTCTGCATGCTCACCTGGGAGGCCACCTGGGCAAGGCACCATCGATTCGCTCCCTGGTATACATCATCTATTCCCACTTTTCTTCTGCTATGAGAATAGAGAATGGCTTCTTGCTTTGATGCTTTCCATCTGGTCTGAACTTGCATAATGGATGTTTATTTATTTTAGAGTATTTCATGCAAAATAAAGCCACAGACACTTAATCACCTTGAGCTTCTATATTGTGTTCCCTGGCTTCCATATTTATAATCATCTCAAGAAATCTTTAGGGTGCAATTTAAATCCAGGGGATAATCCTAGCCTCTTCCACTTTATTCCTGAAGACTCAATTTAAATATTCCTCCTTGTGTTAGTCAGGGTCCTCAAGACAGAGTCCCCAAGACAGAGTCAGATCACAGTGTGGGCCTGACTCAGTGAAGGGGATGAGGGGAGAAGGCGAGGTGGGGACAGGATAGGCTGCTGTGCTGCCTCAGGAAGCAGCAGCAAAGCTGCGGAAAGGCCCTGTGCCTTGGGCAGCTGACAGTCCTGGACGGAGCACCTAGAGCACACCGGTCTTTGGCAGGGAGCAGCCCTTTGAAAGTGGGGTCACCATGTAAACACAACAGCGGACTTACAAGTGTAGCACTTGGGGCCCTGGATCAATTGATTCACTGAAGAAGGAAGTCTGTAAGGCACGTTCTCATGACTCCCATACTCCCTCATGAAACTAGATGATGCCATAACCATCCTCTAAAACTGGTAGACTCACTGTACTACCAGGCTGCCCACTAGGAAAGCTGGTATCAGGCCTCTTAGGAAGTTGCAAACTAAATGGTTAACACAGACATGATAATGGATGGGTAGAGTCCCTTCCTCTCGAAGCTGCCCCAGCCACAGTGGCTCCCTAGTATTCCTTGAGCCAAGAACGTACCACTCAAAAGTTGGTCTGCATCCTCAGATTCACCTACATCCCTTTTCCTTAGGATACAAGCCTGTGCGCAGTAGGGCTCAGTCAGTCGGTACCACTTCTGGTAGTTACAGCTGCCAAGAGCCAGAACCACCAACCACTCTTGCAGGTTGGCCTTGGTACACAGGCCTGCCTAGCGGCCCATCTCCACTGCGCGGTGCTCTCTTAGAGGGGCTGCTGGGTCCTCCTTGTCCAGGGCCTTGGCTCTGGTCACTCAGGTCCACCCTGCTGACTACCCACTAAGGAGAAGCTCAAGGAGTTGGGCCTGCAGTTTCCTTTCCCTCAGAAGGCCATTTGGGTTCTTTAGGAAAATTTCCTTATCCTCTCCCTAGTACCTTAATATTCCTATATCAATAATTTACCTTTGGGGAAATGATGAGCACATGCTTCTCTATAGCTCTACTATATTTATTGGCTGAGTATGAGAACAGTTAAAATAACATCTCAGACAAAAATTTCCCATAATCTGTACAGAGTAATCAATATTTGGAAGGAAGTTACTTGGTGACAGGGTCCACATTCCATTTTCTGAAGCATTCTTGTGTGCTCAGTTTTGTGGTCTCATACTTTTTCATTACTTCTCAACCACTGGTTGATGTGACTTCTCAGAACCAAGAGGTCCTCTGTGTGCAGATTTGTATAGCTGATCTCTGTTAAGTTTCTATTTTCCTAGAGTTTTAATATAATGGGACTAGGTCAATGAAATGAGTCCAAGAAATGGCTGATTTCGTTCCCCAGAGCCCTATTCTGTGCAACACTGACTGTCTGGTTTGTCTGTGGGAAGATACAGCTATTAGCAGGCAGCCTGTGTGCCCCAAAGAAAATGAGCAGAAGAGACCTTCCTGTGAACTTTGGAGCATGTGCTCCAGGCTGGAGGTGCTGGTGGGGCTTTGCTTTTCACCCTTTCAGAGTTTGCTGCTCCCGAATAAATGGCTGAAAATTGTCAGGAGGGGCTAAGACCTGTGACTAGTTTCTTTGGGGAGCCTAATATCTCCATTCCTGACCCCAGTGTGTCATCTCCCCCATCTTCCCACTGAAAGGACTCAGAGCAGCTTTAAAACAAGGCGGGCGTTTGTGATCCAGTTTAGGATGGGGACTGATCACTCCTCTCCAGCAGTCGTGTTATTTCCATGACGGGGCTGACGCTCAGCTAGTGGAATCCCAATGAGCTAAGGGAACAGGGGGTGTATGTCGGGTTAATTCAGCTGAGGAAGTTGTGGCCTAGGTTTAGCCTTATAAGGCTGTGGTTCCGGTGGAAGCCAGAAGGCCTCCGCTTGAGCATCCAAAGTTCTGAGCGTTCCCGGATGACATCTGTAGTGTTTCCAGCACGCATTTGGCCTCCTTGGTTCCTTCCAGGGCTTTGATTGTGCAATCACAACTTGGCGTGTTCTTCCTCCTGTGAAATCTGTACATTGTCAGCTCTGACATCTCAAAGATAATCGCTGAAGCATTTTCATCAGGCTGGTTTATCGTAAAGCAGAGGCACTCTCACTGTTGTTTCTTGTAACCAGTGCCAGAAGAGTGATGGCTTAGGAGTCAGGAAGGCATGGCAGCAGCAGAGTTGGCTGGAATTGGAGAGACCAAGGCTCAAGTCCTGACTTCCTTTTTTTACATTGAAGGATTTTAGGTGTTCAGGGGCTCAGATTAATCTGTAAACTGAAGAAGAGGGTATTAACCTTGCAGGACTGTTGTGAGGATTAGATAGAATGTAAGGTAAGAGGTAAATAAATGGACTCATTAAGTTTTGTATAAATGTATATGCCATGGGGGTATGTGTATGTGTAGTGATGGTCCTAGCAGAGGCATGGGAGTGGTTATAAGCTCATTGTGTATATCGGGAATCTCAGCCCATTTTTCAGCCACACATGCTCACACGTACACAGTGCTGGCATGCATACACACACCACATACATGCATGCAGGCAAGCACACATTCCTTGGAAACCTCAGCTTTCCTTCTGATAAATAATTTGCTTTTGAGGCTGTTCCAGGACTACATAAGCATGTCTGTGAGTTATTTCTCAAACCTCCCTAGTGTCTGGGAATGTCTGAGCTGGGTTCTGTGCTGTTACACACAGGGGCAGTCTACGCTTTTCCTTCTCAGCCAGTGAAAGGTAGCAGGTATAATTGAAAGATGACCAGTTGCTTCTAACTCTCATTAGTGACTAAGATCTGAAAGACAGAAATTGTTCTGAATCATAGTTTGAGACATCTGGGAGAGAGAAATATTTCTCTCTAGCTTTTGGAATACTTCCCTGTCATTGCAGCATTCACATTGTTCCCAAATAGAGTTTATGACAGACCTTTTTTGGCACAGTGAGAAAAGGTACAGTCTCTTCCCGTAGGAAGTCTCTATGCTAAATTACTGGTCACCAGCTTCTTAGCACAGTTCATAAAAGGTTTGATGTCTAATAATTATGAAATGGAACCCCAAGTAATACACACTGTGGAAAAAAAAGTAACTCCTGCCTGGAACTTGGCACATTTATCACATTTCAGCTATTAATATGTGGAGCTTTGTTTTCATTGCTCAGCCAATTGATTTAGCAAAATATTTATTAATGACGCACTACATTCGAGGCACCTTTGAAGTGCTGGGAATATGGTGATGAACATGACAGAGAAGATGCTTGGCTCTCAGGGAGGCTGCAGTTCCTGAGTTAAGAAACAAGGTGCAGAGTGCTAGGGGAAGAAGAGCAGGGCACTCTGAGAGCACAGGGGAAGGGCACTGCGGGTAGACTTGCAGAGAGAGAAAGCGTAGCTTCAGTTGGGAGCTAAGAGTGATTTAGTGTGAATGGGTCCTGTGGCCATGAGTGACGCTATAGGGGGCGGCGGGGCCAGATCATCAGGTCTTGCAAGCTCTAAAGGACATTGTGGGGAGTTTGGATTCTATTAGGTGCCACTGGGGAATCTAGGAAGGATTTTAAGTGGTGTCATGGGGGAAGATGGTCAGCATTTCATTTCAGAAAGATCAGTCTGGTGACAATGTCAGGTATGGGATGGAAAGGCTTAGGTCTGGGAGCTGGACGGTACTTGGGATTTGTTGCTGTGATTGGTGTAAGAGAGGATGACTGCCTCAACTTTGGAGGTGGAAATGGAAAGGAGAAAGGGATTGAAAACATTATTTAGCAGAGAGAATCAATAGGATTGGGTAATTAAATTCATTGGATTGACAGGCTGAATAAAAGCAAGAACAAGGATGATGCCAAGTTGTGTAACTGAGGCAGTCAGTGATATGATGGTGTTTACTGAGACAGGGAGCAGAGGACGGGGAGCAGGTTTAGGGGAATGAGTGTATTCCAGTGGAGAGGTTGAGTTTGAGGTGTTTCTGACATCAAGTGGAGATGTCGAGTACACAGTGGGTTATCCAGATCTGAACCGCTGCAGAAAGATCAAGCCTGCAAATACAGATTCAGAAGTTCCTGGCATACAGGTGGTACCTTAAGCCCTGAGGGTTCAGCCACTCAGAGGGTGTGGAGTGAGAAGGGGACCAAGGGCACATCTCTCAGGAAGGTAACACACTGAAGATGGGCAAGGGAAGGGAAATGGCAAAGTGATGAGAAAGAGCAAACAGAAGTAGGAGAAGAAGGAAGTGGGCTGCGGGAGAGGGAGGGAGAGAGGGTTTCAAGGAGATAGTGGTCAAGGGTCTCTGGTGCAAGCTAGAGATCAAGGCAGGTAGAAAGCAAAAGTTTCCTTTGGATTTCACAGGAGATGTAAGTGGTTGCTGTTGATCTTGGCAACGGGAGTTTAAGTGAGATGGAGGTGAAGGCAGCTCGACTTCAGTGGGCTGCTGAGGGAGTGGAGGGTGAACAGGTGGTGAATATCTGAGGGCCAGGAGATAAGGCTGCACCCAGAAGGCCGCGAGGGAGAGACCAGATTCAGAGTTCTGTTCTTCTTCTCTTCCTTCTTTCTATTTATTTTTTAGAGTTAGGAGAGGCTTGAGGGCATTTAGATGCTATGGAAAAGGAGCTGTCAAGGAGGAGTTAAGCTATGATAACTGACAGAGGGAGTCACCCAAGAGGAAGAGGGGAACATTCCAGATCACCTGTGGAGGAATTAGCCCCATGGCAGGGGCACCTTATCCACCGCGAGAAAGAGAAGGATTTACACACTAATAGTTTTGGTGACTGAAAACATAATTTTTCCTTTTTGCACCTCCTCCCCCAAATCATGGCCCCTTACTCTCAGCTCTATCCTCGTATTTATATCATTTTAAAACATAAGGCTTTATCTCCCTGGGCATTCCCCCTTGTGTTTTAGACCATCAGCTGATACCTTTAATGACTTAGCTGTAAGTTTGGGAGGGCTGGGCATCTATTCACTTTGTGCTGCACCCCAGGGGATTAGGGCACACAGCCTGTGGTCTCAGAACAGAAACAAATGAGATCAGTGCCTGGCCCCATTCATCTAGTGCTCTAACTGAGCAAATCAGCCACTGACACTGGGCAGCACTTTATGCAAGTTGGTGCTTCATCTTTCATTCTTGAAAAATACTTCAAGAGCTATTTTCAGCTCACTTAGGGAACGGACGGGAGTCTAAGTTGCATTTGCTTACTTTTTAATTGCTCCAGCAATTTGAAAGCATGACAAATATAAGACTTATCTTCTTAGGAACAATTTCCTTTAAATTGATTTGGTTGGCTTGGCTCTAAGTGGGTTTATGTCTGAGGGTAGGACTATCCAGGGGCAGTGGCACTGGGGCAAATAATTAGCTTCTGTCCCCTATATAAATATTGTTTATATGTGTGAAGTAGGGCTGCAATGAGTATTAAGAGCAACTAGGAATGGGGAGAAAATGCCAGCATGTGGCCCCTGGTCAGTGTCCTGGATCTGCTGTGGACAATAAACATGAATTCCCTCAGCAGTCTTTCCATCATCAGCCAGCAGACTGACCTCCCCCTCTCCATCCCCATGTCAGGTAGTTTGGGCCTCACCTAACATGTGTGGCCCAGAGGAGCAGCTGGATCGCCCAGACCATTGGGGCACGTGGCCCCTGGGCACCTGTAACCAGGGGAAAGATGGTTTCTGGTGGTTGCCTTGGGGCTGCTCTCAATGTGACTGAGCAAACTTCCAAAATCTTGCTGGCCTCGGCATAAGGTTCTCAAACTTTGCTGTGCACTGGAATCATCTAGGAAGTTAAAATAAATACTGATGCCCAAGTCCCACATATTCTGACTTAGTTGGTCAAGGCTGCATTGAGGACACTGTGATATAAAAAAAATCTCTCTAGATGATTCTGATGGGCAGCTAAGTTAAACAACCACTGCTGTCAATCACTGGGGCTCTTGAAAGACTGGTTGAGCTGGAGATCACAAGATGCAAGAGGAACACCAATACCTGATGAGCTCTTAAAAATGTATTTTATTATCTGCAAGTTACTGCAGTATAATGGACTTACATTTGTATTTCAGGACTGCATTCATGTTTATTTCAGGGAACCCTTTGCGATGAAGGGTCCATTCATTACCAGGGTTCTCTACATTTAGTATCTATCCCACGCTGTGGGCTTATTCACCAGTGTGGCACTTGGACAAAAGAGAAGGGACTGTCTCCAGGGGAAACAATTTGGTTTCCATGTAAGTAGCGTCTGTGGAAAAGATGGCAACTAAGGAAATGTCCTACTCCCAGGAGTCTGAACATCATTTCAATAGTACTTGGTAACATTGTTTCAAGATGAATGTAGAAATGGTTTCTCAGCAGGATCAGAGTTCTTGAGGAACTGGGAGGAAAAGCAGGACCCTATGTAAACCAGAAACACACACAGTTGTGTGTTTGAATTGCATACTGCCTGATGCTAGCATGCCTACAGAAATGAGCCGAGTAACTGCAGTGGCTCAGGTTTTATCTGTTGGCATGACTCCGTGTTTAAATCTGGATGAAGTCTACAGGAGAAAACATAGTATTCATTTCTACTGGAGCCAAGGCTGAATATTTTTAGGTGAAATAAATAAAAATACATCTTCGTACTTATTCTCAATACTTAAAGAGGTTAATCCAGGGACAGTGTGCTTCCTGGAGAGGGCATCAAAGAGGACTCAAGGCTGAGCAGCTTTTTTTGAGACTCGAACAGTTCTTGTTGGGGCCTTGATGCCTATGTTCTCTCCCTTTACTTCATACTGGTCCCATATTTCCTCAGGATCCACCAAAGATTTACTCAAATGCTATTGAGAAAACATCACGGTCTTTTCATAGGTTAAGCGATTCGAAGCTGGTAGTTTCTCTGAAGAGTCTTCATGGAAAGCAAAGGTTTTCCTTGGTGGACAACACCTTTTGTTGCTTTAAGTCCCAGCTTGTTTATCTGGCAACTGAGTTAGTTTTTCTTGTTCAATGTGTTTATGATTAATTGTGTAATTTTCTTAGCCTCAATTATTTAGAGCCACAGTCACATTGTTCAGAAGTCCTGAGGTCATTTTGCTGCTCTTCTCAGTCTTGCCTTCTAGGAGTTAAATTAATCTGTCCCCCAAATACTCTTTGAGAAGAACGACATGCTGTTTCATCAGAATCTCCCCTTTGTACAATTTTAGCTCCTTTGGGAATCTTGCACTGAGCATGGTTATGGCCAATGTGGCCTGCTGGAAAACTCTTCCTGATGTAAAGAAGAGTGGGACTTTACACAGGTAGTGTGGCTATTGTGTTGTGATTCCATCCATGATGCCTTGTGAACCATTTCCGGCAGCCATTCAGCATCAGGGTGATCTAGAGAAGAAAACACTGTCAAAGCACACATCTCTCAATTCACTAAGCTAGAAACATTGGCTGTTAGCATTTGCAGGAGGCCTTTTACATTTTTCATGGCAGGGGCTCAGTGGCTGGGGAGAGAGGTTTGAGTCACACAGGAACTGGGGGACTAGGCAGCAATCTAGTTACAGGAAGTCTGTAATTCAAGGCAAAAACGGAACTTGCAACAAGATCAGCTTGTGCTGAATTGATGAACTCTTGAACTTCTCATTTTCCCTATAGAAGGTATTTGTACTGAGAGTCTGGGGTAGGTTGCACCCTACCAGCGGAGATTAAGAGGCCCAGCGGTGAGGGATGGAGGTGAATAAATCCTTACATTGCTGAAATTGAACATTTTTAATGCCCTTTAGCAGTTAGAAAAACCCATAGTGCTCTTCTCAGAAAAATATTTTTTAAAATTGAAAGCAATGTATGTAAGATTGCAAAGGAGAATTCTTTTGTTGAAATATAGTTTTTGACATAAAAAATGTAATATAGCAATATATGTGCCACTTCATTGATCCATCAAATAACAAGATCTGCCAGTAGATCTCGTTATTATCCTGATTTCAGAATCACGATGCGATTGGATGAAGGCTTGGATGAATCTCTACTGCTTTGGTTAAGTGAAAAGAAGCCAGACTCAAAATGCTGCACATTGTGTGAGTCCATTTACGTGGCATCTGGGGCAGGTACAATTATAGGAACAGAGGACAGGTGGTAGTTGTAAGGGCCTAAGAGTGAAGGGAGGGTCTGGGCACAAATGGGCATCACCAGGGAGTCTTTGAGGTGCAAAGGAACCACTCTGTATCCTGGTTCTGGTGGTGGTTTCATGACTCTAGGCAACTGTCAAAACTCACAGAACTAACTGTACAGGAAAAGAGTGAATTTTACTACATGTAAATTTAAAAACACATTTATAAAAGCAAAGAAAAAGAAAAAAATAGTAGCTCTTGGCTGAAGCAGAGCTTATTTCAGAGCCAAGCAGGGAGCTGGAGGTCACAAGGGGACATTCTACTACTGCATGTTCCACTGATTTAGCCAAACCCTTGGTGCGAACAGGCAGTGGGAAGAACATGGCCATTTCAGGGTGCAAGATTCAGCCCTAAGGTATGACTCAGGAGTCTAGAGAAAGAGGTAAATCTTGGGAAAGGGCAATTGTGTTGAAGTGGACAAATTTGTCTTCTCAGAATGAAGCTGGGAACAAATATTTTGGCGTTACCTCGTTGGGAAAAACAATGCAGATCAGGACTCATGGTGTTTGGCTGAGATCTGATAAGCTGCTGGAAGACTTCCGAAACTTGGTCGCATCTCCACGTCTGTCTTCTCTGCTAGCAGTTCAGTGAGTAAAGGGAAACCAACCATTTGGGTCCATCAGGCTTTATAGCAGCAGTCTTTTAAGCATTTTTATGAATTGATGCCTTCTGCTTTTACTCTTTCTTCATTTCTGGACAGGGGATGAAACCCTTCAGGATGAAGAGAACAAAGGGTTTAGCCCCAAGCTACCTGGGTTACTTTAGGCTTTGTGACCTTGTGCTAGTTACTTACCTTCTCTGGAACTCCATTTCCTCCTCTGGGATATTAGGTAGTTATGGAGATCAGAGATGAGCAGAACAAACTGAGAATGAACTGTTCCTCCCACCTCCATGTACACATGCATGTGCAAACATGTGCATGCGCTCACGCATGCATACACACACACACACATATCTGGGAGGGCTGGGAGAGCCAGCCTCAGGCAGTGTTCATCAGGAGCAGATCAGGGTCAAAGTCACGTTCGCAGGAGGGATGTCCTTTCCTGTTGTGGGATGGGAGATAGTGTTGAGGGTGTCTCCAGAAAAATATGCTACTTTAATGTGGCTGCATGCTTCCTAGGTAACTAATGAAATGTTTGTCATAGCTCTTTTCAGTGGGAAGCTTGATGGGTATGAGAGCGCCTGCTACCCCTCATTCCTGGGAGCGGAGTCTACTCCTTTGCCTTTGGGTCTGGCAAATTGTGGGTGGAGGAGAACCATCCTTTGCTTCCTGATCAAACTGGACGGCTGGAGTTTGGAAACCTTCATCTTATGGGCAGAGCTGGCATATTCCTGGGTGGAGGTACAGGAATATGTGTGTGTTGGTGGGTTGTTGAGTGAGTGGGTTATGAGCGGAAAGAAAGCGTGAGTACATGCTTTCTGACTCACATGTCTTCCGTACGCCTTCTGCTCTCTCAGTGGTAAAAGGCAACAAACATGCTAGAAAAAAACATGCTAGAAAAAAACGTTTTTTTCTAGCATGTTTCTGCTTTTGTAGTGAGCAGTTCAGCGCAGTGGTGAGTGGCCTTGTCCCTCACTGGCGCACATCTGCCATGGTTCTGGGTGTTGGGTCTGGAGGAGACTAATTAGGTAGTGGGACCTGGCAATGGAACGTCAGCTGCCGTGCACTCTTTATCATCACCACCAAGGTAGTTCATGTGCACTGAGCACTCACTCAGTGCCAGGCCTGTGTCAAGCACTTTAATCTTTTCAACACACATTTAACCCTCACATTAACCCCAGGTTGGTACTTTATTTTAGGGTTGAAGAGCATGAGGCACAGATGGGTTAAGTGTGGCCTTGATCACACCACGGGAGGATAATTTAAACCTGGGCCATTTGGATCTGGAGCCCAGGCTTTTGACTACCACCCTATACACTGAGCCCCCAGTCACCCTCACCCCCACATGAGAAGCTGCATGAATTATTTCTGAGACGCAAGCTCCAGGTTATCAGGGAACCCTGTTTGGTGTTGAGACCATTAGGATGGGTGTAGCAATAATTAGTGGCTTGGAAGGGTGCCTACACATTGTTAGTGTCATGAGGCTCAGGGCCCCCATTGCTGTTACCATGAGCTCTGTGCGCCAGAGGATGATGGGCAGCCTCACTCCCCAGGTTATTTCTGGGTTCCCTCCGTGGCTGTAGCATATTGCATAAAAAACTGTCCGTCACACACAAGGTACCCTCCAAAATCTAGAACTGGGTTCTGGTGCTCTTGGATGGAAATGCCAGGACTTCAAACTGAATCTCCTGACTTCTATTTCTTTAGGGTCTTTCTATTAGAATCCCATCCTGGGGGACATGCTTATTTAATTTAGAAAAATTTTTAAAAACATAAAAAAAGGAATTGTGATGTTTCTTTATTCAAGAAATATTTGTGCATCTAATACAGAATGGGCACTGTGCTAGGTACAAGGAATATTATCTAGATGAACTTTTCATTGAGAGGACTTGATTCAAAAACAAGTTGAAAAAAAAAATGAAATCTTGCTTGGTATTGATGATCGGATGATGTAACAAATTCCACACTCAACTGAAACGATCACCAGTAAAACAAGAAACCGAAGCAAGATTCTGAGGAGCTTTCAGTCCCTACTTGTCTAGAAAGAAAGGCACTGAGTGTTTCTTAAGGCAGTTTGAGTATCACATTTCCTGAAGAGATTCTTGGTGACTTTCCATTTCACCCTCATGATCTCTTTGGGCCCAGGGTGCACAGCGCAGGGGGCTTGTGGGTACAATCCGTCCCTTCCGGAAGACACTAGAGGACAACCATGAACAACTCAGAGTGGACACAAGGCAAAAAACTGGCTGGGATTTAAACTGAGTACCCCAGGGCTCAGTGCAAGGGTTGGCCTGAAGTCCCAGTGTTGAGAGCTAGTCACTAGCATCTGCAAATTTTCAGTCCTGTCATGTGGTCTTGGGGAGGCTGCTGAGAGCCCTTTGCCTCAGTTGGTTAAAGGCCCATTCATGTTTGTGCCAGTCCTCCTGATGGGTTAATAACAGAGATACAAAAATTTTCTTCTGAACTTGTCAGCGAGTGTTGTGTACTAGAACTCTCTTGTTTTTTACCTATGTCTCAGGGCTGCTTTACTAATAACACATTAATAAAGCTGTTAGGGACTATTGATATTTACCATTCAAAACACTATTATATAAGAATTCTTGTTGCCTTGGGACACTTGACATTTTGCAAAGTTCTGCTGGGCCTGCCACAAAGAGTTGAAATTTCCAGTTTTGAAAGGACACCTTGTTATCAGTACATTATCAGTGATGTATTGAATTAGTTGGTCCTGGTTTTCAATTGTTGCTCTTGTATTGGTGATTATATTCACAGCTTTATGGATGTATGTTTATTAATTGTCTTGCTGTAGTGTAATTATTATATTACCATTTTGATTTTTTTCATTCCTTTATTTTTTTTGAATTTTTTGATCTTTGAGATCTTTCTACTGGCAAGTGGAAATTAGCAGGGTAGATGGGTCCCTGGGTCCTTTTTGCTCCATCTATAAAGCACCATTGGATAATACTGTTTTACAACTAGTATAAAGTCATTTCCACTGATGTTTCTATGTTTCTACCAGGTTGCTCCTTGAGTGTGTGTCTGTGAGCCGAGTGGTTAGGTCTATGGGTACAGGGCAGCAGGGCAGAACTGCAACAGTCTCTGCCAAAAACAGCCCAAATCCAAACCCAAACAAGAAACTACAAAGAGCATGCTCTCTTGCTTCAGAGTGGTGTTTTTTAAAGTAAGAAAGCCTTAATACAACTTCCCCTTCAAAATCTGGAGAAGTTAAGTCTTGTTGTTTATACGGTCAAACCTCGACTCTATCCGTGAGATGAGACATTTGAAGCTCATCATAATACTAGTTGACTTTGGCCAGCTATGAATCCTGCCACTTCCCCTTTATCTCTCAGTTTGGCTTGGATCCCTTTATCTCTCAGTTTGGCTTGGATGACTGCATCCCCCACTCACACACGTCTGCCCTGCCATCCCTATACCTCTGTGAGGCTGTAATCTCAGTGTGCATTACAGAAGTGTCTACCTCCTCCTCCATCTCCGTGCATGCGCCTGCATATGCGTACACACTGCCCCTGACTATCTGCTGAGCCCCAACACATCCTTATAGACCTTGGCAGCCCTTTGTGATTCTCTCTTACAGCTTTTACGTCACAATAAAATTTTGAGTTCCAGAGAGCTGATTCTGTTCTTAGTTCCATTGTGCAACTGGGTCAAGACCCTTCTCTATGTGTTTTGTAAAATGACAATATTAATTCCTTCCATCAGATGATGTTTATCAAATTTTTGTGGAGATCTTCAGATAAAAGAAGCAATTGAATGGAATGAATTTTGGGTAATGTGACCAATGAGCCAAATCCTTTCTTGCACTGGATTCTGATTTATGTCTGTTTATGTTTGTGTTGGTAAGACAAAGGCATAATGAGGAATGTATGTATGTTGTTTCATGTTTTCCCATGAGCCCAGTTGAATGTACCATGTGGCATTTACATTTTATTCCACACAGTATAGAAATCATTGACTGTTCTGTCAGTGACAAGTTTCCAACAAGCAACAGCTCTGGGAGGGACATGTTGTTAGGAAATGTACAAAGTTGCATAGTAGTGCTATAAAGTTTGATTAGTCCATATGGAACATTCTGTACTTTGACTTTGTAAGAGGAGCAAGATGGATGTTTGTCTCAATTTCATTTAAAAGGCATTTTCCTCAGATTTACACACTGAACCATATGATTGATATGTTTTTTTCACAACTTTCACCCCATGTGTTACCAATTATAGATTCAGAATGCTGCAAATTCTAAAGTCAGTATGAGTCAACAGAGGCCAAATGCAGAAAATAGGTTGTTTTGAGTTATCCCCTGTTTGGGGGCTTTTCTCAACTCATTCTGACCATTGCACACAAAGTGCCCTCCAAAAGCTAGAACTGGTTCTGGTGCTCCTGGAGGGAAAATCCAGGACTTCAAGCTGGATCTCCTGACTACTGTTCCTGCAGGGCCTTTCTATTAGAATCCCATCCTGGGGGGGCTTGCTTATTTAATTTAGAAAAATTAAAAAACATAAAAAAAGGAATGGAGATGTTTATTTAAGAAACATTTGTGCATCTCATATAGAATGGACACTGTGCTAGGTACAAGGGATATAAAGATGATCAAGAAGAAATGTTTGTCCTTCCAGAGCTCCCCATCTGCTCCCAAGTGACAGTGTGATGTAGGGAGAGCATGACACAGGTCTAGATGGGGTGTCACCAGGACCTTGAGGGGTGTACGCTTAACTCTGGTGAGGCTAGGAAAGGCTCATGGGGAGGTCACATTTGAGTTGGGTCTGGAAGGATGAGTACTATTTCACTAGTTCCAACTTTACTGATATAAGCAAAAGCTTATCTCATTTCATGGCAGACAAAATAAATGGGCATATCAAAATCCAACATATTTGGCAGAGGATTGATTGGATAATTTTATTAGATAATATTAGATATTAGATAATAAATAAAATGTATTAGATAATTCCAGCGCCGTTGTCAAATATAAGCTATTCTCTTTTTTACAATTATAAGCAAATAGTGATAGGACATGATATTTGGTCTCCCAGCCAAGAATTCGCCTAAAATAGGGTAACAAAGATGTCACACTAGATTTTAGGACCTGCTAAAAGGCTTCTAGCAGAATGTTTTACAATATAGGCCATCCTCACCTTTGCATGGTTCTGACATGTATGGTTGACTTAAATTACCCAGTCCCCCAACAACACGTTTCAAATTTCAGATACCATGGCATAGTAATTATAATTGTATACAGTACAAACTTTGTTGCTGCCTCTTTAGTCTATAAATTACTGTGTAAATAATAGATACACTTTATAATTGACCAATCATGTTGCCTCCATGTCACTTGGTCATAAAGTGACATTTTACAGAAATGGATAATTGAAAGCAAATTGGCCAATAAAGATAATACATCAAAGAACAAACTTTGATAATGCTGGAAGTGAAAATTCAACTCAAATATAATGGAGCTACAGATGAAATAGCTGATTGTAGAACCATTGACTCTGCTGCTAAGATACTACAGAAATGCAGCCAGAGGAACTTACTGAAGATGAGCGTGTAAACAAAGGAGGAATGTATTTGAGACAAAAAGGATTAAGATGCCCCAGAGGAAGTGACGCCAGCAAAAAAAAATCTTCACGTTAAAGGAACTCTCGGAGATATTTCACAACATTGAAAGCACAAAGGACTAAATGTTGGAAGTGAACTCAAATTGAGGAAAGTATGACTCTTTGCCATGACATAGGAAAAATGCTCACTTCATAGTTATGCTATGAGAAAAAGAAAGCAAGCCCAGTTCAAACTCCTGTCGATAAACTTTCTAACAAAGAAAGAAAATATTTCAGTTCTCACTGTTGCTAATTTGTAAATTAAGGTGTACCAAATACACATTGGTTTTACTACTTTTTCATTTCCCTCTATATAACTAATAGAGAGTTTTTAAGGTCTTGACAGAAATTTTTAAAGGCCATGGAATAATTGTAATTTTTCTCATTGATTATTCAGATCACTTTGCATGGTTTCAGCTCTCACAGCTGTGCTTATAGTTCCTTGCCTCAGTGAGAGGCAGGAGCTTCCTATATTTTGAAAATACCAAAGACACTAAGTAAAGATACTAAGTGTCAGGAAAAGCCCATGGCTGGGAAATACATGAGTCTACTTCTATTGTCAATTCCATTCTTAAAACAAAGCCTTTTGCTGTTGGGTGTTTTACTTTTCCATTTCTGAGCTCCTCATTGCACAGGTCAGGGAGCACTTCCAGGACGCAGCACTAACCTTAAGAAGTATATGCATTTTGCAGCATGGACTGCTTTCATCTCTGGACTCCTTAAACTTTTCCCAGTTGTTATCAGGGCAGCTGCGTCCTTTCCTTTGAGCAGCGCAAGTTAAGGATGAGATTTGCTGCTTAATTGTAGGTTATATACTGGTGAGGTCACCAGGTTGGTGAAGGCTGTTGTAAAGGACATCAGTTTTTGCCTGCTCAGAGTCTATTCCCCTGCATGTTAGTAATAGTCCTCTGCTTTGGGATGTGAATTTCCCATTATATGTACCACATTGGTGGGAGTCTTTTAAGGGGCTTCACCCTTCTAGAGCCTTTCTGCTTGGAATTCAAATATGGAACAGTGTGATGGCAGCCAAGTCTCCAAGCAGGTTTGCCCTGAAATGCTGTCCGTTATTTTCTGTTGCTTTTATGCCCAGAGCTACCTTAATTCCCATTCTTTCCTGAGTCTCATTATTTAATTTTCCCTTTAATTAGGCTACCTTGTGTTCTTTCAATAGATTTCCTTTTTTTCCCCTCCAAGTTAGCCAGAATTAGTTTCTTTTCCTTGCTTAAGAAAATGTAAACTGTGTTTTGCACTTAAACAGGGCCAGTTAAAATGTAAGGACAAACGTTAAAACTTTCAAGTAAAAAAGTAATCATGAGATGCTTTTCCAAATCTTAACAAATGAAAAACTAAGAAATATGTGAGAGTCTTGGCTCAACTCAATGGATTTCTCCTTTTTCCAAATGGAGAATTTTGCTGGGGAAGTAGCCCCAAACTCACAAAAAAAGTAACTAGATATAAAAATAGCAATGTACTAGTGTCCTTCTTTTGTTCATTCACGGTCTGAGGTGGGAAAAGAGTATCTTGCCACAGATTGCATTTGTTTGTTAAATATTTATTGAGCACTTACACAGCACTTCTATTCTGGGCACTTGGGATAAATCAGCCAACAAAAGAGATGAAAATCTCTGCCTTCTGAGCTCCTATTCTAGTGGTAGAGACCTACAGGGAATTCTTGGCCATTATTATTTTGATCTAGGGATTTAGGTAAAAGGTATAAATCAAGTAGAATTCTGCCTTCTGTCTCATATAGAAATCAAACCCAACTAATAGCTTTCAGAAGTGTTACATTATCTCATATTTCTGGCTCTTCTAGTTATTTTCCTTCTGTCAGTCATGACCAGAATTGGAAGGCAAGCCTGTCCAGCCTGGGTGCCTTTAGAATCTCACCAAGGGGTTCAGTGGTGTCTGGGGCCTGGAGCTTGGCAGAAGACCCTCCACACTCCTGTTGTCCCAGAAGCAATGGATGCCGGATAGTTTTGATCTGAAGCTGGGTTTCTCCGTAGAAAGTGGGGGTGATCCTGCCTGAGAGGATCCTTTTCCCCTCCCTTCCCCAACTTCTGGGATGAAGGGAAAATTACTATGAAAAAGAGTACCCAGAGGCATTTATTGGTGCATTTTCATGATATTAAAGGCAAAGGGCTGGGTCCTCAGGCATTTGAAATGAATTCTAACATCTCTAACTTTATTTGGTCAGTTAGCCATTGCTATTGAAGGGAAAATTGAATACAAATGACTTTATTTTTCTGAAACTGCCAATCAAACTCCACAATGAATCCCTAAAGAAACATGTTTTGAGAGCAACTCATTGCCCTGCTTATAAAGTCATATGTGATTGGGAATGCCTCAGTGAAAACTATGATATCTGATGGGATATCAATAAGAAATCAGTGAGCGCTGTGGCCAGTGGCAAACAGGAGACAGAAGGAAATCAGCAGTTGTTGGCTGTGTTTGTTCCTCTAATGGACAGTTCAGAGGTGGTATTTTCTAGGTGCTGTGTCAGGATGTCCTGCGTGGCTGTGTGACTGTCTGTGTCTGTCTATGCCAGCTCAGAACCCCAGCACCTTGTGTTGGCCCCCCACTCTTCTCTAACTTCTCTTTTTCCCCCTCGTACTCTCCTGGAATTGCATTTTCCAAAAAGCATTCACACTTAAGCCTTTTGTTGGGTACTATTTCTAGAGCTCCCTGGGTAGGAAAGGAGGTGATTTATTTTTTCCTAAATTGATAGACCTTTGTCTTCAAATTTACTTAGTGAATAACCTATCTTTCTTCACATATACTCTTGACAATCTTTCTGGAATCTGTTCTGTTCCATTGATTTGTCTTTTTCTATACTGTTATCAAACTTTTAATTGCTGTGGCTTTAGGGTTTGGTATCTGGTAGTTTAAATAATTCTTAATTTCACTCTCAGTTTTGTTCATCCTCTCATGCTGTGCCCTTCCCTCTGCTTTAGTTGTGTTTTTCTTGTTCTGTCCCACTCTTTCTTTACATGGAATGTGTCACTGGCTCCTTTGATCTACTGCCAGCATTTTAACCAGCCTCGTCTCTTAATCTGAAATTCTTTATGATTTGAATACTATAATAATAAGTAATGGGAAAGAGGCATCTGACAATCTTCTGGTACCTACCCCCTCCTTTTTCCATGGTGAGAGAATCTCTGACTTGTGACTGGTCACACAGTCTTCAGAATGCTGATCTCCTTCCAAGACTCCCTTGTATCTAGGTTTGGCCATATTACTAAATTCTGTTCATGGGGATATAAGCAGTAATGTCACATGGAAGCTTCTGGTAAACTTAAGAGACCATGCGGAAGCCCTTTGCTTCCATCTCCGATTATTCTTTCCTCTATCCTGCTGCCTGGGGTGTGCCAGCTGCCATCTGGGGTCAGCAGCTTGAGGCCAGGCCCCCGAGGAGCAGTGATACAGTAGGGACTTGGGTCTCTGGCTCCGTGGAGAACCCGACCAGCCCTGGGTCTCTTCAGTGAAACATAAATTAACTTTTATGTTATTTAGGGTGTTCTGCCATTCACAACAAACGGAGTCTGAGCTAATAATATGTCTGTAAAATGAGAAAACTACAGAGAAGGAGGGTATTGGTCAGAGGTTTAAAGAAATTAAAGATTTCTCTCCTAATCGTATTTAGACTTTTAGGCATCTTAACAAATGCTTAGCTTTGGTCTAATATGACCCTGTGGACTTTGTGCAAGTCATTTGCTAGATCAAATGGTCAGAAGGCTCAGAATGAGTTATCCAGAACTTACCATAGCTCAGAAGCCTAGAAATGCCCATTACCACTCCTTCCTGAATTGCCTTAATGTTCACAGTAGTCAAACACTGTTTTTTTTTACATGGTTTCTTGAAAAAAGGGGAGTGAAAAGAAAGATATTTTCTGGTTACATAATTAAAGTATTCCAGAAACCTCTCCTGGGTGAGACTGGCTGAGAAGTGCTACTATATGCTTTTGTTGTCAAAGGAGATGAATGCTTGGTTATTGATAAATGAAGAGAAAATACATTAATGAGGATTTCATTTCATTACTATTAATCAGGACTTTTTTTACTCTCTATATGTTGTCACCTCACAGATGAGCATCATCTTCCAGCTATGGTGCTTGACTCACTAATGAGTCAGCATATGCTGGGTTTAGTCTTCTTCTGGAAGATTCAGGAAACATCCTGACAGAAGGGATGGACTTTGTCTATTAAAGGGAAGAGAATTCTGCTCAGAGTTAAGGATAGGAAGTTGATGTTCCTCTTTGGAGAATATGTTTATGTGGACTTCCTCGAGGGCCTTGATCTCCCGCATACCTGAAGATTTGGTTACACAGAAGATTCCAGGAAAACAAACCTAAATATTTTCCAATTTCATAATGACCATCAGAATAAAAGTACTGGAGGCAGGGGAGAAAGAAGGGCAAAGTCCCACCACTCTGGGATCTCTGGAGTTTGTTCAATGATCAGAGTTGCTCAAGTTGTAGTTGGAGTAGGAAAATCGACAAAGGTTAGGAACATTGGGCAGAGTACCCACTGAAAATGAAGCCACCAAAAGTAAAACCAGCTTATGTTGGTTTAGTGGTTATTTTGCTTATCTTCTAGTAACAGTCTGCTGGGGATAAGAAGGAAGCTATCACAATAAAAATAGGGCAGACAGCAATCACTGTGGAGGGTGGTGGGCAGGAGGGAAAGCACTGCCATTCCTGCTGCAGCTTCTACACCATCCCCGCTCCTGCCCAGGCCCCACCCCCTGGGCCTTTAGGTGAAGCTACTGCCTCTAAACCACTCTGTTTAAAGGTAATTCCAGACCTGAGAGGGTTAGTGCATCAATCCACCTGTATGGTGATATTAACTGGCTCGTTTAGGAGTTCAGGGCCTGTGGGAGCTGAACTCAAGACAGGTACATTTTGAAGGGATTTTGGGGCAGGAAATTTGGGGACCAGGCCACTGCTGGGTTAGGGCAGAGGGAAGACAGGGCCATGCCAATCCAACAGGCAGAAAGCCAAGGCCAGGGTGAGTAGTAAGGCGCAAAAAGGTGAGATGGGAAAGGTCAAAGGCGACATGGTTCATATCAAGGCAGCCTGGGATTCAGCACTTCAATGACAATGCAGATTTCCAAATCCCCAGCCTTTCATTTGCTCGTTCGCACTTAAAATGATGGGCTTTGGAGATAATGAAATATCAGGGAGCTCTTCATTTTTTCCCACTTAACAGAGTTTGGACTCAGCTTTAGAAACCAGAGGAGAAGCAGGGGAGCTGAAAAACTTTATTTCTGCCTTTGTGTGTATATAACCTCTCTTTCTGATAAGGTTGCTAGCCTTTAAAAGTACTTGGAACCCTTCCTATCTCCAGAGGTTCCCAGGGCTGTAGAATTAGAAGACCCACCTCCACAGCCATAGATCCTAGGTGACTACTGATTGTAATATCTGCTCTGCTGTTACTTGATGGCATGAGGCACTAAATGAGGCCAAGGTCATGGGGCCAATCCCTGGACTGGACTGTGAAATGCAGCTTTCTCAATAAACTTCACGCCTGGCTTCTTTACCCCACTTACACATGGGTACTGCCACTGCGATAGAACCCAGGGAAGAGAGAGAGAGAGAGAGAGAGAGAGAGAGAGAGAGAGAGAGTGTGTGTGTGTGTGTGTGTGTGTGTGTGGTGGGTACACCAGATGAGTTATCCTACTTTGCGGACTGCAAGACTGAGTGTCCACCTGACCGGTGTATCATATACAGAAGGGGGCATGCTTCTGTGAATAAAACCAGTGCAATTTATTGAGATTTGTTTTATAAGTATTTGACATAGATTATATCCTTTACTCCTTACAATAACCCTGCTAGATAGGTGCTAACATTGTCTTCATTCTTTAGATGCGGTCATGACGCCCTAAAGAGTTTAAATAACTTGCCCCCAAATGCTCAGCTAGTAAGTAGCAGAGACAGGTATAATTGAACCTGTAATTCTAAAATCTGTTCTTCATCATTGTGCTAAGTTATTTTAACTTTCTTTTTTTTTTATTTTTTATTTTTAGGAGAGCTAGGGAGAGGCTTTTATTGAGAGATTCAGTAAGAGGACAGAGCTCCTGGCTCATGCCAGGAGGGGACAAGAGAGCCCCTATGTTACCTTATTTTCAAACAGCAATTTCTTTTTAAATTTAAAAAATATTTTTTCTTATTAAGAGCACTCACAAGTTTATAGAAATATCAGAATATGAACAAAAATGTTAAAATTTTTAAAAATCCTCCGTTCTGCCCTCCACCCCACCCACCCCCATGTATGTGCAAAAGTGTGTGTGCTCTAATGTGCTTTGCTGAAATACTTCATGACTCACTTTGGTCACAGGCACATTAACCGAACAAGTGAGGACATGAGGGATACGACTAAAGTCACCCATGGAAGTGAGGCAGGGGCAGGATCCACACACAGGACCTCTCGATGGTTCCTACCCACTGGGTAGGACAGATAAATTCCTGCCAGGAAGCCGAGTCTGGGGCTGCTGCTACCACAGCAAAGAGCAGAAGGCGACAGGGATCCAGGTGGGTCCCCTCACTCAGAGGTCCCCAGGGAGGCCGCATTTCCCGCTCTGTAGGAGTGTAAGGGATGGAAGCGCAGGGCCCCAGTCAGCAAAGGCGCTGTTTACAAGGCTGTCCCGCTCCGGGCTGGGCCACTCCCCCAGCTCCTCGCTTGTCAGAGCCTCCTCTTTGCATGGCCACTCTGAATTGTCCCTGGGTTCCTTTTGCCAGTCCTCTTTTCTGCCCCCTTTTGCTTAGGGCTCTGAAATGGGGGGAGGGGGGTACATTCTGAGCATAAAACTCTGTGGACCTGTCTAATCTGGGGGAGAGACCAAACCTAGGAGATGAAAGACAGACTCTCCCCATTCCCGCAGGGCCTCCGCAAGGGGATCCGTGTTAATGGAGTCTGACACCCCGCGGGAATGCACATTGGGGCTGGGGAGAGCACTCTGCCCTCGGCAGCTGCTCTCTGGGAAAGCAGTAAGTGTCTTCTCTGCTGAGACTTGAAATGCCAGCGTAATGGACAGGTTGGGATTAAGTTGGGTTCCTGGCAGGTGGTGGCGGCAGCGACAGAACCAAACGGGGGAGGGGACGAAACTGGTCACTGCGGGCTTCGGAGGAAAGATCCCACCCGTTTTGGAGCCCTTACCTCCCTGACAATTGTCTTGACATCGGAAGCTGTCTCCTTCGATCAGCATACTTCAGGAAACTTTAGGGGTCTCGGAGGGCTTCTGAGAGCTGACCTGCCCACCTGCTTCCCTGTGGGAAAGGTGGAGGGGTGTTTGTGTTGGAATCAACACTTGTGGCAGGGTTTTTCAGACCGTACTCTATAGACCACCTGGACCATCTGATACAGTTTCCCTAAAGGACGATGCCTGGGCCTCTTGTACCTAATGAATCAGAGTATTTGGGTTCGACACCTGGCAATCTGCTTTTCAACAAACTCTAGATGATTCTTACAGCTGTTAGAATTTGAAACTCACTGATATTCATAATACTGAAAGGTGAGCTCTTAGCAGATGCCAGGCGTGAAAATGGTTCATGCATAAGATCACATGTGATCCTTGAAAAAAAAATCATATGCAGTAGGTGTTTTTACTCCATAAATGAGGAAACTGCGGCATAAAGAGGTTACATAAAACAAGATTACACTACACCCTCATGAGTGGTGGAGGCAGAATTTGGGCCCACATATTTCTTTTTGCCCATTTATATTATACTGCATCACTGAGAAGAAATGTTGAAGAGCCTCCAGCACAGTGGGGTGGTGGGGGAGGGAGTGTCAAGGTGAGACCAAATACAGAGCCTTTGAGGGGACATGGGAAGATGTGCATTGGTGTGACTGGTGTTCTGCATTTTGAAATGATTTTTGAAACGGGAAGGACATTGTTCAGTTTTCCTTGATAGTATTAATTGCACTGAAATCATCCTGGTTGCATGGTATGCATGGTTGGCCCTGTGCAGAAGAATACTGGTGGTTTCTGGCATTGCAGAGCCCTGAGAGGCAGTGAGGCGACCTGAGGACTCCTACTAAACAGAGTGCGCAGGCAGGAATTAGCTGAGTCTGATCCCATACCGCACATCCCCGAGTATTATATCCCATACAGCACATCCACCGAGTATTATTAACATTGACCTCTGCCAACTCAGAACCCCTTGTATCCTATGTTCTTGAGCTTTAATATTCTTACAGACACATGATATTACAGGTCTAGACTCCCAGCCACTGGGATTCAAGTGATGTTGAGGTTTCCTTTTTTTTTTCTAGACTGAGCTTGGCACTAACCTTACTTCCTCATAGTAGGGTTATTAATGCCATGCCAAGATGAGAATCTGAGCCTGGGGCATCAAATTGAAGCCTCGGCCTACGATCACCTCGGGATCTCTGTCCTTGTATTTCCTCTGGTCTCATTTATTTGTTGCTATCAAGACCATTTTGGGAAATGCTTAGTTCTTAAATGTTGAATATTAAGGGATAGATGTTAAAAGAGGCAGCCTGTTTTTTCTTCCTTCCTTCTCTTCCTCCCTTCCTCCCTCCCCTTTTTATCTCCTCTGTCTTTCCAAAGCAATGATATTACCTGCATGTCCTATAGTTTTATGCCATAATCTTTTATTTAGACAAGGGAACTGGATGTCAAATATATCAGCAATGAAATTATTTCTTTTCAGTGTTTTATTCCTGACTTACTGAAGAAGTTTAAAAACAAGAGAAAAGATACTGTCTTCTCAATATTGTGAAATCCCCCTTAGGTCCTGCTTGCCTAGGATGACACTGAATCTGATGGGTTTTGCTCATCCCCTTCCTATGTCATTTGTGGGTATGGGTTGGACACCCAGGATGAGTGGGTCTGGTGCGTATATGGAGCACTGAATTGGGAGTTGGGCGATCTATGCTCCAGGTGGGTCTGCCATTAACTTGTGGTGCCAGCTTAGACCAGCACATTTGCCTCCCCGGATTGTTCCTCTCTGTTTCTGATGTCTTTTCCTCCAGAACCTGTACAGCTGCCCGAAACACAGCCAGAGTCACACAACCTCTTTGCTTCAGTAGCTTCCCATGTCCTTACAACAGTGTTTTCAAACTCTGATTGTGACCCTGAATCAACTGCAAAGCAGATCACAACATCTGAGTGTGAAGCTTGGGAAACTAAATTTTATTAAAAAAAAAAAAAATATATATATATATATATATTAAACCCCTGGGCCCCTGCATCCCAAAGATATTCAAATCCCTCACAATCTAGCTAGATTTTAGCCATCTAAATTTTAATGAATTTAGATTCCTTTTCCAGCTCCATATCCTTTGGAGTCACCCATGGGTGCCATGATCTAGCTCAACAGTCCTGCTGTTCTTTCTTCAAAGGAACATGCTCCCGGACCCCTCCATGTGCTTGGGTGAGCCCTGCCACCCTTCACCCGGGAGGCCCCACTGTAGAGCAGCTTACACAGCAACTATTCCTCAGGGTGTCCCAGCCTCCAGAGGGAGAGTAGGAAACCCCTTCCTGCATCCCTAGAGCATCTTGTATTCTTATTTTTATTAGAAATAGTATTGCATTTTAGTAAGCTTACTCATTTGTATGTCTATTTCCCTTAGAAGAATGGGATCTCCTTGAGAATTAAAACATTATCTTTAACAATTTTGTGCACTTCGCACTCTTTGTGCAACCATCATGTTCTAATATTACAATTGTAGATTATACCACGTGTAACCCTCCCTCATTACTCTTCTTTGTTCATAATTTTCTCAGTTACCACATATGTTTTTCAAATGAACTTCCTATTCATTTTTAAGATGCAGTAATAACAATAGCAGCAGTGGCAAAGAGCAATTCAAAACAACAGAAAAACCCTTGGTGGGGTTTGGATAGAATTGTAAATATTGATAGTTCAGCTTTAAATAAATTGGCATGGTTGTGACCTTAAGTTCTTCCATCTGTGAGTATTGTATGTTTATGCATGTATTCAACTCTCCTTTCATTTCCTTCAGTAATTTACAGTTCCTGTTTTTTTAAGTACAGGTACTTTACATTTCTTGATGCATTTATTCCTAGTCTATTACTATTTTTTATGTTTTTTGTAAGTTTTATAAGGAGAGCATTTGTCCTATCTTTTAACTGGCCACTTTCAGGACATCTCATTGGTCTAACGGTCTTTCAGTTGATTCTCATGAATGTTCCAAATGAATAATCATATCTTTTGCTAAAAACTTTATTTTATTTCCTCCTTGCAAATATTAATATTTCATTTACAATAACTGTTTGTCTTGTATAACAGTGTAGGATAGTAGTGGTTGTGGAAGACATAGTTACCTTATTCCTGACTTTGATGTGAGTGCCTCAGCTGTTTTTTGAACTTTAAGTATAAAGCCGGTTATTGGTTGTCAATAGATATAATCATTATCATTTAAACAAAATGTTTTTTCCAACTTAACTCTTTTTTAAATGAAGGAATGACAGTTTCATTTTGTCAAATATCCTTTAAGCATCTGTTGAGATGGTCATCTGTTTTCCTTTGATCTTTTAGTCAATTATTCTAATACGATTCCTAGTACAAACAGATTCTTGTATTCTGGGAATGAAACTTACTTGGCCATTTTGAATTATTCTTTTAGTACTTGGCTGGATCAAATTGACAGGCATTGTATTTATGACCTTTGTACATCCTAAGTGATATTCAAATAGTATGTGTAAGGTGTCTGTGCGTGTTGGGGGTTGGGGGCTGACTTCATCAGGTTTTCAATTATGTTTCTATCAACTTACTAAAATTAATTAAAAAGCTTTCCATTTTTTGAATTCTCTTAAACAATCCAAGAAACTTAGGAATTATATACATTTAGAGGTGGTGATTTTTTTTATGGTATTCTTTTTGTCTTTTTTTTTCTTTCTAGTTTCAATTAGGAGATTAATTGAATCTATTTCAAAGAGTCATTTTTTCCATATAAGTGTTCTAGAAAATTTTCTAATTCATTGACACTTTTAAATGCAGTATTCCCTTATAATACTATCTTTCTTAGCTATAATTATATTCCTTTTCTCTTTCCTAAGGTTGTTATTAATTTTTCTCCTATTTTCTGCTCAGCTTACTATTTTTCATTATTTCTTATTTAATATTTAAGGCACTTATAAAACCACAGTTTTTCTCTAAATAACTTTTGGCTGCACACTATGTATTTTGATATGTAGCTTTGTTAATATCATAATTTTTTCTTAAAAACTGCAAATTTGACTTCCTCTTTCACCCAATAGTTGCTCAGGGAAGTGTTTCTATCAGCTTCTTTCTAACACTGACCACTTTTCCTGTGGTAAAATGAAAGGCACAGAGAGTACGTTTTAGTATCAGGAGGTCTAGACTGAGAGAGTGCTGGCCTGGGCAGCGTGGGTGAAGTGCTTAATAAGCAGTCTGGGGATTCCTTCATGAAGGATGGAAAAAATAAGGCAGAGGATGCCAAAAAGGAAACTTGGGAGAGAATTAAAATACACATCGATATTTAGTGAAGGTCTGGTCTTGGTTCTGCCTTCTCTTCAGGTCATACTGATGGATGCAGGCCTTCTCCCACCGGGCCGGCTTCTCTGGACTTAGCAACTGATGGATGCTGCCGGGGGCATTGACAGTCACACAACCTACCACCTTCTCCCTCCTTCTCTGAGTATACCAGTCACCCCGAAGCAGTGCAACAAGGGAAGGGGTGTGTGCCACCTGGGAAGAGGAGACCTTAACTGGGTTCTCCTTTCCCCACCTGTAGGGAGCTCTTCTCAGGCACAGTAGAAAGGGCCTCCTCTCTCGAGGTGGCAAGAGGTAGAAAAGCTTTTCTTTCTTTCCTTCTTTTTTGAAGCCATATTACCTTTATTAATTTTTTCCATTTTTATTGAGATATAATTGACATGTAATGTAAATTTAAGGTGTACAACTTGATTAGCACTCTCTCTCTATATGTATATGCAATTTTAGATATATATTGAAATGATTACCACAGTAAGTTAACATCCTTCGCTGCACATAGTTACATATATCTTTTTCTTGTGATCTCTTAGCAACTCTCAAATACACAACACAGTATTAACTATTGTTACCGTGCTATTATATACCCAGAAGTTATTTATCTAATAACTGGAAATTTGTAACTTTGGAACTCCTTCCCTTATTTCTCCATCCTCTACCCCCTGCCTCTGGCAACCATCAATCTCTTCTTTTCTATGAGTTTAGTTTTTTTTTAGATTCCACATATAAGTGGGATCATATAGTATTTTTCTTTCTCTTTGACTTATTTCATTTAGCATAATACCCTCAAAGTCCATCCATTTTTGCAAATGGCAAGTTTCCCTTCCTTTTTCATGACAGAGTAATGTTCTACTGTATAAATGTATCTGTTGATGGACACTTAGGATGCTTCTGTATCTTGACTATTGTGAATAATGCTACAGTGAACATGTGAGTGCAGATACCTCTCTGAGATAGTGATTTCATTTCCTTCAGATAAATACTCAAAAGTGGAATTTCTGGATCATATGGTATATCTATTTTTAATATTCTGAGGAACCTCCATATCACTTTCCATAGCGGCCGCACCAGTTTGCATTTAGTGCACAAGGTTCCTTTCTCTCCACCTCCTTGCCAGCACTTGTCTGTTGTCTTTTTGGTGATATCCCCTTGCGCCTGTCAGAGTGACTATCTCATTGTGGTTTTGATTTACATTTCCCTGATGATTAGTGAGGTTGAACACCTTTTCATGACCCTGTTGGCCATCTGTACATCTTCTTTAGAGACAAATGTCTATTCAGGTCCTCTATCAATTTTTTAATAGGATTGTTTGTTTTCTCTTTTCTGCTTGGACAATACCAGCAACATCAGTGCCTTTTGCCACAAATGACAGAGTAACTCTCTTTGGCAAAGATGGGCTTCATTTTTTTTTTTTTTCTGTTTTCTTTTCTCTTTTTGGTATAGCTTAAGCATTGCTTATGTTTGGCTTGACAAGAGACCCTTCAAAATGACAAGCTGTGGGTTGGAGGAGACCTGAAATAAACAGAGCATGGGGTTAGCCTGCACATCTGTCCCAGGTGTTGGCATTAGTTTTTCCTTTCTTTCTTTCATCTGGGGAGGCTTGCTGAGTCCTGGGTGGGAGGGTGCCCTCTTTCCTTTTGTTTCCTACTGGCATATTGGATGGGGCTCTCAGAGTCCTGGCTGAGGCAGTAGCTGTGCTTCACCCTCTGATGTCTTTAGACGTGAGCTTCTTGGTGGTTGTGCCTTGTGCTGGCACTTTTGTCTTACAGACTCACAGCATCACAGTTCATCACATGACGGCTGGCAGCCCTGGCCAGACGCAGCCTGGGTTTTACTAGCAAGGTCATGTCCTTTGATCTGAAACCTATCTTGGGACTATGTGAACTCTGAAACAAACTCCATGGAGTAGCATTGGTCCCAGGAGAAGTTTGGAGAAGTTTGTCATCAGACTTATTCTCTTCTTTTTAAGTGTTTTCTCCAAATATGGTTGTGCCTCCTTTCTCCCTTTAGAGGATTTGTTATTTCTTCTCCCACTTCACATTTGTCCTCAAGAAATGATTTGTTAAAGACTCACCCATCCTAAGGCAGTATTTCTTCATTGTAGAAGAGGGTGCTAGTTGTCACCTGGTTCCAGGCCAGCAGGTACCAGAATGCTGGAATTTTATCTGGGCACGTGCTGCCCAGAATAAAAGGCTACATTTCCCAACCTCTCTTGCAGCTCCTTATGGCCAAGTGACTGAGTCCTGGGCTCTGCTGCCTCTTCTGTGCCCACCCCTTCCCTTCCCATGGGACTGAATGCTGATGTGTTGCGGGCCATCTTGGGTCACACAAAGGAGGGCAACAGACTCGGGATGGCAGAGCAACAGGGTGGAAGGAGCCTGGGTCTCAGACACTGAGGGGCTTCCATTCAGCCCAGCATGCACATAGCATCAGTGGTTTGGGTTCTGTTCCAGTGGTTGAGCCTGATTCTAATGAAACTGTGAGAGAGGTGGGGTGCTGAGTCTGAGGGCAAAGCAGCACAGGTTCTGCCAAAGGGGACCAGTAAAGGCAGGTGTCTGGCATCACGCGGCTGCTCTACGGGCCTTGCTATGCACCTAATCATACTTGTGCCCAGGGCCCTATTTCACAGTCTATAGTGACAGTCTTTCCATGTATGTTTTCTTCTTGGAGCTCCCTCTGAGGCATACCCAACATGCAGGCAGAAGAAAGTTCACCACCCTTTCTGAGCGAAAATTTTGAGCTGCCTTTAAATCTGTGTCTGTATACTGATCATAAATCCTCTTCCTTGACTATATAAATCAAATGTTCTCTGTTTTTATAAAAAACAGGTGTAATTTTAAGTACTTCCCTGGCATAAAGTGTATCAGGTAAAGACAAACAACTAGAGACCACTTGTTTCACAATAAGTTGTATGACATAGTTTAGGGCAGAGGCTGGCCAACTATTACTGCAAAGGGCCAGATAGTAAATGCTTTAGGCTTTGCAGGTCCTGTATGGTCTCTGTTGCAACTATTTAACTTGTTGCTGTAGAGTGAAAGCAGAAACACATGAATGACCGTGGCTGTGGGCCAGTGAAACCTTATTTACAAAAAGATATAGCAGACTGGATTTGGCCTATGGACTAAAGTTTGCTGACCCCTGATTTAGGGTCTTTTAAAACTGTTCACTTTTCAGGGAAGTTGTATATAAAAGCATTTAAAGGGTTAATTGCTTTTAACATTCTGGTTACCTTGAATTAGAACTATTTTGACAATTGCATCAATAATAATCTCATTAAAAATTTGTTAGCTTGGCAGTTGGCTCTTTGCGTGAGTAGGAGTGACATTACCATCCAGTTAGAAGCTCTGTCTCCCAATAGACAACTTCCTATACCGACCAGAGGATGCAAACGCTCACTGATGCCAGGGAGGAAAGGGCAGGAATGTGGGCTACGAGCCTGAGCTCATAGGTGCTGTGGAAATAACTTTGGACGAAAGCAGTGTCACTCAAGGCAAACACCCTGACTTACAAATTTCCTTCTTTCTTATAGAGCTATTTAAAAAATGTTAATATGACTTCCGGCAGCTGTGGGGCAGATACCAGGCATAGGAAAGGAGTCAAAGGTTTGTGAGTCTTCTTTGCTTTCATAGTCACAATTTGAGCCTATGCCTTTCAAAGTGGGAACTCAAGGACCATTTTTTGGCCTTCTTTCTCCACAAGGGAAGAATCAGAGATGACTGGGCATTTTTGTGCTTTCATTTTGATTTAGGAAATCCTGACAGGAAAGTGTCTCCCCCATTGAGAATTGAGCAAATTCGGAGAACCAGGCCATAATATTGGGGGATTTATGTATGTACTTTCTAAGGTGCTTTTGTTGTAAAGGGTCCCTGTGGTTTGGGAATGGGGAATGAGATGTTTATTTTCCTCTTGGATGCATGCACCCGTGCTTTGATTTCAGTTCATTTAAATTCAAGTCTTCATTGAATGCTTTCTATGTACTCATTCCATAGGCTGGAAAGGAAAAAGATTGTGGAATAGAACAAGGAGCTTCTTTAGAGAAAGGCGGCTCATGGTCTTTGATTTGCTGTCTATTCCCATTGCTTGTATAGGTCAGCATCCTAATACAGGATGACTGTCTTGGTTTTCTCTGCTGTTTGACACTGGTACCTAGAAGAGAAAATATGCAACCCTTTGGTCTCTCAATCTGTCCACAGTGGTCGGGAGTCTTCTCAGCATCTTCCTTCTTTCAGATGTGTCTTGGGAGCACATGATTTTTTAAAACATTGACTTTGTCACAGGTCCCTTTAGAAAAACGTCACTTTGTGGTACTGAAAGGGATCCAGACTCACTTCATCAAACTGCTTCAGACCCAGGGAAAACAGAACATGTGGACACAAGATATCCCCTTCTGCAAACAAGGTGCCCTTTGAAAGTGAACACAGCAAATACTCCGAGTGCTTTGCTTCCCGCCTCTCCTCTCCTGAGCCATATGTGGTGGAGGGGCCTAAAGGAACAGCCTTGCTACTTTTAATAAAAGGAATTCTTTGATGTGGGAGACTGAACTGGGCTCTTTTGGGCCTGTGGTGGGAGGGAGTCGGGAAAAGGGGAATTAAAGTTCATGGAGGAAGCTGTAGTCTTAGGTCAGGCTGAGATGTGACCCTCAGAGCTTGCCAAGTCCATGAGGGAACATAAGTTGCCTTTGGACGGCTTCTCAATGGCCCCTCTGTGGCCCTGAGTCCCAGACCCTGGTGCGACACTCTCTGATGTGAGCCTGAAGGGTCAGCCTGCACAGCAGGGACCTGCCGGTCCACATAGGAGGCTAACCAGTGGCATCTCCCAAGTAGAGACTGGGAAATGGACACATACACATGAAACTCTGACCCCAGAGCCCTAACTTCCCAGTTCTGTTAATTGGCTTTTCCCCACCAGTGAAGAGGAATGCTGATATTTTTTTTAAGGTTTCACTCCTACAGTATTCACTGGGACAGGTAAACTGTCTTTTCCTATTTCATTTGCAAGCTCCCAGCTCTCCCTGAGTCCTGCTAAGATCACTCAATTTGCATCCTGCTGATCCCCAAACTCTGAAAATGGCCATTGCTTTCTCTGACCCAAACTCTTGTTTATTTAATCCTCTTAAAAGTCAAAGTTGTTGCCAAACCATAGTTTTTGTTTCATTTTATGTTTTATATTCTCCCAGGGACACAAGCAACATCAGTTTAAAAAAGGGCCATGTTTATGGTCATTGTCTAGTCAGTTGGCCTTTCTAGTTCTCAGGGACTGACCTAAGACTGTTGTGTTTGGGTTCCCAACACAACCGAGAATGTTGACATTAAAAGTCCCTCTCAACATTCTCTCAATCTCTCTCTCTCTCTTACCCACATAACCTCTATACTAAGGACTAAGACTACTGTAAAAATGCACAAAAAAGAGATGGAGTGTTTATTTTGCCTTTGTATCACTAAAATATTTGTAGTAATACAAAAAAAGACATTTTTTTCTTTTGGACTTTAAAATTCATTTTTGGAGCCTAGAAGTTTGTGGTGACATGTTGGTGGCCAGTCAGAAGTTTTAGGTCACAGGCAGCATGGTTCTCCAATATGGTTCTGTTCCAGGCTTCTTGAGCATGGAACAGAGGTTTAAAAATTCTTCTGAGTCCTGGTCTCATTTTCTCAGGAATGTTTCAGGAAGAAAAACAAAGACTTTGATATCAGAAAGACTCAGGCTAAGATTGTCACTCACTGTCTATCAGTATGAACTTGAAAAAGTTACTTGATTTCTCTAAATCTCAGTTTCCTCATGTGCAAAATGCAGATAAAACCTGTGTGATAGTCTTCTGAAGATTGACTGTGATCATGTCTGTACAGTGACCAGTACAGTGTCTGATGACTGTGCACAAGAGGTTTCCCTGGTCTTCCCCAACCCCCTCCAAGCCTGCCTGCTGGCTCCCCTGCTTGTGGGCATGTGGACTCTGGCCAGGCTGGCCCGTCGTGGAGGGAGGGAGGGAGGTTGCTGAGACTTGGTGTGTGAAGTTGCCTAATCAGCCAAAGTAGGGCAGAGTCAATTCTTCTTGCATGTGTTGAAGGCAGAGAAGGCAAATGTACTTTTATTGAACTCTATTATACACTAGGCCATCTTAAGCCTTTTATTTGTATATTCACTCATCCTAGGAATCAACAGGGAACCTGAGCCAAAGGGGACACTGCTGCGTGAGCTAGTTCAGCTGGGTGGTGTGCGGCTGCTGCACCCAGCACCAGAAGGAGGACAGTGCCTGGTCCCGAGGATGTGGTGAACACCATGGCATTCACATACAGGCTCATCTGTCTGAGGGGCCACTGGTTCTCTTTTGACTTTCCTTATTTGTGGGGTGGGAGAAATGACAATATACACAAGTTCTCCAGAGGCAGGAAGCCAGATTATAGGAACTTTACCAATTTCCTCTGAACATTCAGTGTTGATCATATATGAGGGCAGACCCAGTGGGTGAGAACAGTACTTGGTGTTTTTTTTTTTTTAATAACACTGAGCACGTTGTTGGCATTAAAAAGACTTGTGTTGACTGAAGGAAAGAGCCCTTTTCTCCCAGGGCTGATCGCTCCTCCTACCTGAGTCTGTTAAATGATGATACTCTCTTTTCATTGTTGCTCTCACTCCTCCAGAGTATGAAATTATCAGCTACTAAACCATTGGCCACTGTGTTGAGTGGTATTCTAAGAGTTTATTCACAGATGAACCCATATTTGCCCAACTTTAATGGATTTCCTCTAAGATCCCCTCCATGTGTCTGGATCTTTGGAATATATTTCTAAATGGCTGTGGATACTGGCCTACATCATCTCAGCTTGCGTGTTTGTATGGAAGCATAATTAACAGTGCAAAACTCTACGGACCCAGACCTTAAATAAATGGGGCCGTTCAGGGGAAATTAAGCTGGAATGAAGTGAAGACAAACTGAAAATGGAAGGCTATCACTCCCTCACCAGCGGCATATGAGTTCAAAGCTCTTGGCTGTCTCCCTGCTTTGACGTTCATGTGTGGGCTAAGAATGCTGATTAAACTAACAGATTTCAAAAAGCATCTCATAATGTCGGATCCTATTAAATCCTTCCACTGAGTCTGTAGAAGATCCGAGAGTGCTGACTCTGACAATCTATTCTTAGAAATGCGCACATGAAGTGACTTGCTTTCTTTATATAGATGCACTCCCGGGAAGTTGGACATGGCGGACGCTTCATGACCAGGAAAATACAGTCATCGGAGAGGACTCTGGCAGGGAGCACCACAAGGGGGAGGGGTCCTCCTTGTGAAGTCCCTTTGATGGTCAAGAGGAGGGAGGAGGGAGTGTTTGAGGAGGCTGGGGCAGGAGAGAGCAGGGCAGAGACTTAATGTGCTGGCACATGTCATGAGAGGAAGGCAAGGAGAAGCCGGGTGGCCAGAAGGTGATGCCCAGGGAGTGAACCCCTGAAACGTTTTGGCACGCTTTTCCCAAGGAAGAACTCATGGCCCTGTGAGGTGGACTAATGGGGAATATTTTAGATTTAGTGGAAACCACTTCAAGAACCTCTTGACTAGCTACATTTATCTATCTCATCAGCAATTATTCTGTGCCCAAGACACCAGATTAGATACTGGGGCTATGAAAAAGTATGCATAAGACTATCTCTACCTTCATAGAGCCAACAATATTTCTGAGGGGTCCAGACTTACCTAGAAACATCCGCTATCTTAATTGTTTAGAGATGGATCTTCATGGAAAGATGGCTAATGCATCCTACACTGTGTGGAGGATGAATCTGACTGCCAAAACCATAGTCTGATTCACTACTTGACAATTTTTTTCTTGAACATGAACCATTTTTCAAATGTAAATGAATTTCAAATTTTTCTAAAATGACCAAGACCACTTTTTGTTTTCAAAAGGGAAATATTCAGTACAGCCAGGGAGCTGGTTCCAGGTTTCTTTTTCTCTTGTTCATAAAGGCAATAGTGGAATGAGACTTCCAGGGGGCTCTGTGCTCAGTGATGCCACATGACACGGGCAGCAGGTGCCACACCGGAAACTCTTGGACAGTTGCAACGGAGACATCAGGGTATTGCTTGCCGGGCATGAACTGGTATGAGCTATTCTCTGGATACTTCACCCTTTGAACTTTCCCCCTTGTTACCAGAGCCTTTTCTGAACAATCTCATCATTTACTTATTTATTTAATCAGCACATGTTTTGACTCCCAACTGTGTGTCAAGCACAGTGTAAGGCACTGGGTAACTAGTGACATAATGGCACAAGTGGCCCCTTCCCCCAATGAGCTTAAAATTGAGTGAGGGAGACATCATTAGGTTAGTAATGACCACATACATTATTTTTGTTGTGTAATATTGCTACCTAAAAATTACAATTATGTCAACTATAAGATAATTTACAAAATACCCAACAACTAATGAGTATGTTAATCATTTTCCAAAAGTCACACACACATAATTATAGTGCTGATGAGAGCTATACTGGCAGTGTACAGGTGATGAGCATGTATAATGGTGACCTACCCTAGCCCGTGGGGTCAGGAAACACTTTCCTGAGGAAATGACTTCAGCATGAGGCTTGACTGGTTAATAAAAGTTGGCCAGAAGAAAAGGAAGTAGAGATGAAGAACAGGTAGTTGTCCAGGCAGAGGGAATAGGACAAACAAAGGCCCTGGGGCTGTGGAAGCCAGGCCCAGGCCAGGTTTGTAAATGTTTTCAGCCATGATCCAGACTGGTCTCCTCATACTTTCCAAACAGAGAGTTCAAATGCCTTCATTTGCCCTCTTTATATGCTGCCAGCTTATTCCAGGCTCCCAGCCTTTCACTGTCTGCTCTCTTCTCAGCCCTCTGCCCATCATGTTCAGTCACGCAGGGAAGCCCCTGTGTTGTGATGGCCGCTTCCTTAACCGCAGTTAGCAGAGCTTTGGTAGAAGACATGAGTCTAGACAAAAGACTGGCTGGTAAGACCTTGTGTAAGTAAGTGTTCCAGGTCTGACTCAACCTGACGGAGAGCCAAGGAAGAGGCGATAAGGCTGATGGCAAAGGCTGCTCTCCTTAATGAGCAGCAATAAAAAAACAACCCAAAGGTGACGGCACGGGCCAGCCTTGGCTTTTTCTGAGGCTGCTGGCCCCAGACAGGCTCCTGAAAGCACTCAAGGCTAAGAGGTAGGAAGGTTACTTCATTTCCTCTCTGCTACTTGTGTTTTAACACATTCCTGCCTCTCACACTAATCTTCTTTCCCCCACACCTCGTATTCCAGTCAACTATTTAGTTTTTTTGGGGTAAATATTATCCCTCTTAAGTGGGATAAAATGTCTAGGTTACATAGTCCATAGGAATGGAGAGCATTCCGTCAGTTTTCCTGATTGTCCTTTTTTTTTAACCATTTCAACCTCATTGTATTCATTTATACAATGGTTGTAAAGATGAACCTCTGATGTCACCATGAGGACTGAGAGTTTAAACAATGTATTATGAATTATGTGACAGAGTTGGATATTGGAGAAGAAAATTCTCTCTTGTCCTCTAGTCTCCCTGGGAGGCTGTTACCCATGGTGAGTTCTCACCTGGTGTGCACTCAGGGCCTCACTTCAGGGGAACACCAATGTAATAGTAATAGTAATAGTAATCTTGCAGGGTTTCTAAATTTCTTCCAAGAAATGAGATATAAACAAGGTTTGAATGAGCAGTCAAGAGACATACTTTGCCTTTAATTTTAATGAGAAAAACATTTTAAAGCCACATTTAACCTTTTAAAAAAACACTGTATGTACCAACTTCTTTCAACATCGGAAAATTTAAATCTCACTTCGGTCTCCTTTCTCTTCCCAGTGATCCTTGTGAAATAAATTGTTTATTTTGTGGACAGGAATTTGGGTCTCAAAGAAATTAAGCCTCTGGCTCATGACCATGTAACTAGCAGGTGGCAGAGATAAGTTCTGCCCCAGGTGTTTTGATCTCAGGTCCAGTGATGTTGCTTTATCTCCTGCCTGTGGGGTCTGGAAGCCATGCTCCTGGCGTGTGCAGCAGCTCAGTCAGTGGAGGGCATCAGCTGTGACTCACCCTGGCACTCTGGTATGTTTGGGAAGACAGCAGTATTGGAAAAGCAAGATTTCTTTTTTTTTCCATTGAGTGTCTAGGAGGACAGCTCAGGTTCTATAAAGAAATTCCTGATTTTCATCCATTGGCTGAAATCCTAATGAATAATAAATGCCCTGAAGATCCTAAAAGGGAACAGACCAGAACTTGGCCTCCAGTTCCAGAGTGCATGGAGGTGAGCGTTTGGGACAGAAGAGGGGAGGCTAACACGGAGGAAGCTCCCGAAGGTCTGGGCTCCTTGAGCTGAGGTCTGGTGCCCTCGTTCTCACGGCACCTCCGTCATGCTGGGAGCGCTTCTGAATGCTTAAAAATGCTTTCAAACTGAGCAGTTGGGACTCAAAGCCCTTGCATGACTCTTGAAGGCTTGTAGTCCTGGGACTCCCCTTGCTGCGTCAGGAGAGACAGAGAATGAAGTGAGGCTAGCTCTCGGAGTCAGGCACAGGTTCACATTTGGACTTGACCATTTTGGGGCTTGTGTGAATTTCAGTTTTCTTATTTGTCCAGTGCAGCTAATAAAATCTATCTCGGAGGACTTTCCTAAGGATTTAAATGAGTGAATATGGGTTCCACACAATACATATCAGAGGCAGTGCTCAAATGTTGTTGGTATCCACACTCCTGCACACAGAACTCTTATTTTATGATTATTTTATATCACTATATAATTATTTATTATTTATCATCTTCTCTTATTAGAATATAAGCTCTAGAAGGGCAGTTACACCATTCTAGTGCCTATAACAGTGCCTGGAACATGGTAGGTATGACTAAATATCTGTCTAATAAATGATATTAATCAAATAAATGCACTGATGCTAAAGCAGAGAGATAGATGGATTTAGAAAGCTAAAAGAAAAGTCAGCTTCTTCATATTTGGGACATGTCAAAACCATGAGGGGCCCAGATAAAGACACAGCAGTCTGGAGCCCCTGCTGGCCAAGCTGGGCCGCCTGCCCACAGAGAAGTGAGGTGAGGGCACCCTGGCAGTGCTGGGCATTCGTCTGTGGAAGTCCTGCATCTGCACAGCTCCAGGGCAGCTCTGGGAGCTGGGCTGACCACACACTTCAACACGCAGAGGAGCCATCTGTTCCCCCATGGTCTCCAACATCAGATAAACCTGTTTCCACAGTGAGATAGGTAGCTGTGCTGAGTCTCTCCTTAGCAGGTGGTTGGTAATGCTCTTTGGCCCAAAGCAGAAATTGGTGAGGATTCTGGCATTCTTGATTGAGAACAGAACCCAAACAGGTAGATTTTTCTTCATCTGTTTCCTTATGGGAAAGCCCATCTCTGTGTGAGCTTCTAAAATACTCTTTTTTACACACAATTGTGGCTGGGGGAAGAGTGTCCACAGAGCAGGATGCACAGCACTTCCCAGAAAGCTGCAGATACACCGTCTTTGTCAAAGGTTGTGGCATGTGTCAAAACTGTGCTGACACATGGGGCAGGCTTTGGTAGTTGCTTAAAATTAGCTGAAGGTTTGGTTAACCGCAAGGAAGCTGGGGTGGGGGACAGCCCCTCCTCTCCTGTGCTCTCCCGACAGGATTCAGGCTGCTCCCCAACTTTGCGTCAGAAAGCCAGATCTCTGCAGGCCACCTGTTGCTAAGTGACAGGAATCATTTGGCACAAGTCACAGACAGGGAGCAGCCTGGGCAGGGCAGAGGGTGGAGCCTGGATTCCAGCTGCAGCCACATGCGCACAGCCTTACGGTAGAGCTCTGTGGCTGGTGATCCAAAAAGGCATATGGCTGACAGATGCTATTTACTTCTAGGACGGAACGAACTCAGAGCAGCAAAATTCTGTGTAGTACAGTCAGAAAAAATAAAAAAACACCAGCAATTACCATGCCCATGACATTTACACATTTCTTTGTGTTTGTGATTCATTTTTGAAATTCACTTTTTCTTGTGGGCCAGCTCATGTAAGAAATGAAAGGGAGCCCTGGATCACTTCGACCTCTTTTGCCTCAATTTGAGCAACTTCCATACCATGACTTGTAGCAGTTATTAGAGAGAAGGTCTCTGCACCCTGTTCAAAATGGTGAGCTCCTTAAGGGTAAAGCCTGATGAGTCCATTTTAAATGGCTCCCCCAGTGCCTGCAGCACTACATACACACTGTGTCTCACACAACACTTCAAGTATTTTAGCTGCTGCTGAATTGGAAACCTATTTTGTTGTTCCTGTCTTTGCTTCTCTCCTGCCATTGCTGCAAGGCATAGCATGCTTTTACTGGTGAACGCTCCTCTCCTTCTCTCCCTATGTATTGGTGTAGCACACGGAGCTAGCTTTTTGTCCAGGGTGGTGCTAAGCTTGGCATTAGGAAGTGATTTCATGAAAGGACTTATTTGGCACTGCCTTGGAGAGTGTTGGGAATGAGAAGGACAGAGAGCTGAGGGTCCTGCTCCCTAGAAAGGGGACCTGCTCTCCATGCTGTGGTTCTTAAAGCAGACCTTCCCCACAATTGCTTCTCTCAGAGTCCATCAATATCTGTCAGTCCCATCAGACTGCAGGATTGGAGACAGCAGGACTAGAGTTGGGATACTGAGCTCACAATGGGGGCTCTGCCCTGTGAGTGTGCAAGTCCCATCACATCTTTGGGTTTCAATTTCTTCATCTGTGAAAGGGAGGCATGGGATTGATAACCTGGTGGTACTTGTTAGCTCAAAACTGAGTCTACCATCTCCCCATCCAAACTTTGCTTCCTCGTTGTATGAGTGTCTGTTTGACCAGAGCCTTCTTGGCATGATGGCCTCCTGTACAGTTGTGGAGACTTTCAGAATCATCTAGCAAATGACCCGACTCTCTTCCTCTTGTGTCTCTTGGGCAAAGTCTGCATTTATGAATACAGGGCTAGGGTTCAGAGGAAGATCTATGGAGTAGGAAGGGAGTCATGTATAGCACAGCGTGCCCTTCCTGCAGGGAGGGCTTTGCCCCAGCAGACACTTCCCAGAATTCTTAGGGTTGGCTCTTTCCAGCTTTACAATCTGACTGTACAGAATCTGACTGGGCCTCTGGTGCTGACATGCAGACTCATGTACCAGATGCCAATTTCTAGGAACAAGGCAGAAACTTTGAATCCACATCCTCTCTCTAGGCTTAGACAAGTAAGTGCAATGGGACTTCAAATAATACAGCCTTACCGAAGGAGACTTCTCTAACAATTTTCAATCAGCCAATCTACAAAATTCTCTGTGATTCAGATTTTCCCATGGCCAGTCACTCCATCCCATGCGCTCCTCTTCCACATCTGCTTTACCTTCCTTCATCTGTCAGATGGGAATGCAGATGAGGGGGAAGGCCTAGTGACTGGTGGCTTTGCTTTCCCCTGGACCTCACCTCATTCACCTGGGGTGGGGGGTAAAGAAAATTTGTTCCCTCCAATACTCTTGTTATGAGTAGCTGATACAAAGCCTGCAAAGCTATTGACTGCGATTCAGTGCTTTAATCTGACTATTTTGACTATTAAGGACCATTACCAAGGATTGCCTATGATTTGAAATCTTTCAATGCTAAAAGAAAACGGCTCACCTTAGCACCTGGGGTCATGTGCAGCGGGCTGGATGAGTTCCATATGTGCAGAAGGCTAAGCATTCGTTCCACTTGTCCAGCAGCTGTCCTCGCTTTCCAGGAGATGGAATGTGCACTGTCATGGAATCATGAGTGATGGGGTGAATGTGCAAGGGGGGCTCTGTCCGAAGTGAGGGTCATTCCAGGTACTGCTTTCTGAATTAAGTACCACAAAGCTTAGCATGTGATTCAACAATTCTCTTTGTTCTATTAGAACACCTGGCAGAGATGTAGTGAATGATCATCTTATTTGGAGTTGATTAATTCCATAAGCCTCATTTTATAAATGTCTACAATAAAGAGCAAGCAGATAAAAGTGAGAATTAACAGATGGAGCATCAGTCCTTTGATATCACCCTTGGACCAAACAGACAAGTCCTTGGAGTGGCTTCCCAGCTTAGCCCTGCCAGACCTGGAGGAACAGGGCGCTGGGCCTTTAGGAAGGATGGCCGGCCCAGTTTTGCAGGCCCCCACCCAGGCCTGACGCACATCAAGTCTCAGGGGTCCTGTTGGAAAGTTCAAACTTGGCAACCTTTTGGATGGAGGGTTGGGGTCTGTTTTAGATTCTTCTAGAAGTCAAGGTAGGTTTCTTGGTGGTTTATGGGTTTATGAAATATTAACCATTTACAGAGATGAGAAGCTATACAACTCCAACACACACACACACACACACACACACACACACAATCTGGAAACTATATTCAGATTGGCAGAGGAAACTTGTGTTTCATCTTGGAGGTGTGGTCTGCCATCACATCTGGAGGTTTTTTAATCTCTTGCAAATAATTCTCATTAGGTGCTTGGAAAAGTCATCTGTTCATTTTTCTTGTGTTGTGTTTCCCGTCTACACAATGGCCTCCTTGAAGAACAGTGATCTTGTCTAACATTGATTTGTATTCTCCATTGCATGGAGTGTGGTGCATGCCAAACAAGAGTGCTCCATGATATTTGAATTGATGCTGTTTCCTAGTATCTCAGTGGGTCCCTGCAGATGCACAAAAGACACAACAAGCAGATGGCTTTGACTGTGAGTTGAATTTCCTGTAAAGCAGGTATTGAGATGGAGTTAGAAGTACAGGAGTGAGGGATAAGGCCTGTAAAAGATAAAAGCAGGGAGGAATCAGGACTGGACAGGGTAAGTATTCTGAGACTAGTGCAACTCTCATACCTGTGATGGGAAAATGGGGAGAGGCAGGTCAGAACAAGAGTCTCAAACTACTGTGCAGATCTGACAGTCTTGAAAATCCAAAAGGAAGTTCCTGAGAAAGCCATTGCTTTTACCAGAGTCTAATTTGAGTCTAAATGAGCAGGCAAGATTCTGCCTGCTGTGTGTAGTCACGGGCTGAAGGATGCCTGGGAAAAGTGTGGCTTCAGCACCAAAGCTGAGACAGATCCTAATGGCGCCAACAGTTGGAGGAGTCAGCTAACTACACTTCTTGCAGCTGAATAGCAAATTTTTTCTGGAAGGGGGGTCAGGAAGCACCTCCCCTTGGCCACACATATTTCCTGTCCCTCATTTCTCCACATCACACCATTCTACCCACCATGCCAAATTCCTAACCAACTGATAAAGTTATCCCAAAGATAATTCTCACGTTGGTTTTCTCCATGTTTCCTACACTAGCCCATGGCAATATTCTCTCTTCTGGATTCATGGCTGATTTCATGAGCACATCACCAGTGCAGTCAGACAGGGCCCCATATTCCAAGGACTCCACTTTGGAGTTAATGCTCTGCCTTAGCTGTCTTGAAATTCTTCTTAGTAGTTTTATCTTTAACTTTGTATTTTGTTAAGTGAAGCTTGATGAGACAATGGAGTATGTGCTGGGGACCTGGAGCCTTGGATTACAAATGGTTCCTCCTGCTGCCCCCCCACCTCTTCAGATGGTTCTCATATACCCACTGCTCTGATTGCTGGTGCCCCAGATCCAGCCTCACCATCTCTGTGATTACTGCCACCTTCTGTCTCTGACAGGGTCCTTGGGAATGGGTATGGGGAGAGTTGGGATCGAGTGTAGGGTCTTGGGCAGGGCATGGAGCATGGCTGCTCTTGCCTTGGACTGGCAGTGCTAAGGTACATTTAGCATATGACTCAGTTGGGGTGAGCCTCTTGCCCACCTCCAATTCTGGTAGCTAGCATAGCATGTCCAGGGCTGGAGGTGGCCATAACTTTGATGGTCACACTCTGTGTGGGCTAGGGAGGCAGGCCCATGGGAAAAGGAGATTCCTGGCTCAACTTTTCCCCTCCAACTTCAGTCCAGCTGATGGGAGGAGGGGAACCCTGGAGCAGTTGGGCTGTGTGTACATGCTAAATACCAGGATAGGACCCCTAGGTGCCTGTGTGGGTCTGTGTTCACCCTTTGAGTATCTTTTTAGGGAAGTGTGATACTAAACAGTAAATAAAAAGAGCCAGGGCAGAGAGAGAAGAAAGGAAACAGCTTCATATTTAGTTCGTCTATAAGTGTTTTTATCCTGTTTTGTGAACAAGGGGTTTCACAGTTTCATTTTGTACTGGTCCTTATAAATTACATGGCTGATCCTGCCTGGATTGCTGCCATACCTTCCTGTCTGTCTCTTGGCACCCACCCTGGCATCCTTCCAGCCTGCTCTCCACATCGCAGACAGTCAGAGCTTCAACCCAAAATCTGATTAGGTCACCACCTTGCCCCACTTAGGGCCACTGATGCTCCCCACTGGTCTCAGGATAGAGTCCAGTGAGGCTGTAATGGGTGCTGACTGTGCACCTCCCGTTTGCTACACCTGTAGGCAGTTTCTCTACATGCAAAGAGCTTCCTGCTTTCTCTTTCCCAGAAGGTGCTCGAAGGTCCCCAGGACCACCCCTGAAACAGTGGGAATTGGGGTTGGTAGTCGGCCATTCCTTCCCTTCAGTGGGACAAATCCAAGATGTATTTTCTGAGGTCTTGCAGAGGTCCCTGGCCGAGCTGCGCGCACAGTGGCCATCCCTTCATTACTCTCTGCACTATTGTTTCCTCTCTTCCTTCTCTTTTTCCTCCTCCCTCATTGAACTCTCTGGCATCACCTCCCAATTAAACTACTCAAAACCAGTCTTGTCTCAGAGTCTGCTTCTTGGGGAACCTAAACTAACCCTGGCCCCACCTACCCCATAGCCTCAATGCATGCATGTGTGGGGTTCTGCCTTCTGGGGCTTCTGTGAGTTTATTGATTTTGCCATTCTTTCCTCCACAGCCTCTATTTGTGCTGTCTCTCTCTCTGAAATGCTTCCTTCCTCCTTCTGCATCTCGATTCCCCATTCCCAGTGAACTCCTATCCATCTTTCAGATCAGCTGAAGAAACCTCCACAGGAAGGAATCAACCTTTCTTGATTCAAAGGCATAGAAAGGGTCTTTAATTAAACATTCTCAGAGCCTCTGTTCCTTTTGGATCTGCCATCTTAGATGGGCTTGTGTGGATAAAATGAGAGTTCCTGGCCAGGATTCTCACCTGGCCCTGGTTGACTAGCTCACTGCACACCTGTGGGCAATACATGGCTGTTGACTCTATAAAACGAGCTCCACCCAGTGCTCTGGGTGCGCGACATGGTGGCAGGGCTGCAAGGCTGCAGGAGAGCAAAGTAGAGGCTGGAGTGATGGCAGCGCTGAGGACAGAGGCCCAGAGGATGGCTGTGTGGGACGGCTGTGCAGACAGAGGTGCCCAGAGGCAGAGACCGCCTTGCTGCATGCAGACTCCCTCTGAGTGAACAGGATTTTAGTGACTGACCTGCCACCTGGAAATAAAGTTGGGAATAACCCTTTCACCCCAAGAACGTTTGCTGTCATTTTCTTTGGTCACATTGAATCCATAGTGAACTTGCCTGGGGCTGAAACCAATTGGCAAGAAAGCTTGTAAATTAATGTTCTCTATTATGATAATTTGAGTAGTCTATAAGCTTCCTGAGATGAATAATCACATACATTATTGCTTTCCATTTTCTCTCCAAACTCATCACAAAGCCTGGCTTGTTGGTGTCCAGTTAATATTTACTAAAAGCCAAATGAATTCAAAGATGTTTCAAAATTGTCACTCACAGCTGACACAAACTCTGAATCATATAAGCCATGTGTCTTGCCAATGGGTTTCAGCCCCAGGCAAATTCACTATGGATTCAATGTGACCAAATAAATGACAGTAGAATGTTCTTGGGTGAAAGGGTTATACCCAACTTTATTTCCATGGTGGCATGTCAATCACTAGAATCCCATCCAGAGCAAGTCTGCCTGCAGCAAGCGGGTCTCTGCCTCTGAGCCTCTCTGCCCACACAGCCGTCTCAGTCTCTGTCCTTGGCGCTGCCACCACTCCAGTCTCATCTCTGCTCTCCTGCAGCCTTGCAGCCATGCCACTGCATCACCCAGAGCACTGGGTGGAGCTCGTTATACAGAGTCAATAGCAATGTATTGCCAACACATGTGTAGTGAGCTAGCCAACCAGAGCCAGGTGAGAATTCTGGCCACAGGAACCTTCACTTTATCCACACCCTGTAACCTTGGGAAAATTCCTTAACTCTCTGTGCCTCCTATTCCTAATGTGGAAGTGGGGTAATAATAGCCCATATCTTTTAGGGCTCACTTAAGAAATAAATGAGACAATGCATGTAAAGTGCTTAACAAGGTGTTTAGCACATAAATCCTAATTAAAATGTTGATTTTGTTTCTTTCCATCTATACGGTTTCTGAGACTACTAGGGATTATACAGAAAGGTGATGTCTTGCTGAGGGGTTTCAGCCCCAGGCAGGTTCACTCTGGATTCTGTGAGACTGAATAATAACAATGGAACATTGGGGGTAAAAGGGTTTATATTAAGCTTTATTCTCACACTGGCAGGTGGAGCGCTAGAATCACATCTGCATCTGTTAAGTCCACATTTGTCTCTTGTCCTGCCTCTCAGCAGAGCACTGGGCAGGACTCTTTATACAGTAACACTGACAATAATGGCTCATTGCCAACAGGTGTGTAAGCAGTAGGGTGTGCTGAAGGCCAGTTACATCATCAAGTAGATTAGGGTCAGGTGAGGTCCTGGCCACAGGAACTTAAACTTTCCCTGTGGATGATTATGAAGTGGAAAACAAAACCTAGGAGAAAAAGTAAAGATGATGGAATCTGTGTCTGGAAAAAAGAAAGATGAGGGATTCTGAGATGCTATACCAAGAATATAAAGAGCCCCCAGAACATTACGGCAAACTCTTCTCCACCACTCAATATAGGATATGAGGAAATTTTGACAAACGTGAGCACTTTAGATCTGAATTTGCTACCGTCTCTCACTCATTTCTCTCTGTTCTTAACTATTGTTGTGATAATTTGGTCACAGTGAGTCTGCACATTAGTAACTCCGTGTTGTAAGAGGTTTGTGGTGTCACTAGAAACTGAAGTCAGTGTTTCAGGGCAGTGTATTAATTCTGTTCAGGCATTTCTATTCTGGTCAGCCAAGGAACGTCCTGTCTTTGCGTGTTTTCTTTCACATGTGCTCTCCAGATGAGCAATTCACGTTTAAATGTGTATTTCTGTGCTCTTTAAAGATGAGGAAATGTAAGACATTGGAACATACTTTGTGACTTGAATTCTTTGATATAATTAAAAGTAGAAATGAGGGAACTGTTGCCAAGGACTTAAATTTCTACAGCCTGAGCCTTATTTCATTTTTGACTACTTATTTCAGCTCTGTATTTATTCAATTTATGTTGTGCTTATTTTTGTACTTACATATGTAATATTTCTATTTTATACATATTAATTACTTGGATGGTTAACAAATATTTATTAAACATCTTCCAGGTGGAATGGTTAATGCAAGGATTCAGAGGAAAATGGCGGTTATTTCCAGGGCTAAAGAGCCTCAATCTGACAGGAGTGAAGAATCTAGAGCAAAGACAAGTCCTCTTGATCAGCTGTGGTTTAGCTCTTGCTATGCTCCAGGCACCATTCTAGACACTGGCGATACAGTCTTGAGCAAACAAGGCATGGTTTTTATGAGACTACACTGTATAATTCCAGATTATATATGATGAATTTCATGAAAGAACAGTGCCAAAGCATTCTGCAAGTTGAGGAACAAGGAGTCCATCCATTCAGGAAACTTTCAAGGAGACTGGCCTTAGTGAAAAGATAGGAGTCTGATGTCTGGCCTGGGGCTTTCCGAGTAGAGGGAGGGCACAAAGCCGGTAAGATTCTGAATCTCGATTCCAGTGTGTATGGGGTTTTCCCCATGCTGAGAAATTCATCAACACCAGCCATGTGTTCTAACAATTCAATATGCAGCGATAGCATCAGATTCCACAGGGGAAGAGCTCAGTCCCACAAGACTGGCCTTCATTTCAGATGCCAGTTACAAGCCCAGGTTGTTACCTGTATATACTTCCCACCGCCTAGCCAACAAATCAGACATTCCCTCCTTGGGGATTATGCTAGAGCAGCTACAGCTGCTAGAGCTTCTAGATTCATTTGCTAAAGCAGGTCACAGAATTGAGGAAACCCATTTACTCACTAGATTACTGAAGTATTACAAAGGATATTAAAGGATATAAATCAACAGCCAGATGAAGAGATACACAGGGCAAAGTTCTGAGCAAAGGAGTTTAGTGTCCTAGTAGAGTCTGGGGCCCAGCACGGTGGCACATTTAAGTGTTCTGGTTCATCAGCTTGGAAGCTCTGAACCCTATCTTTTTCAGCTTTAATGGAGGCTTCATTACATAAGCATGGCTGATTAAATCACTGGCCATTGACAATTGATTCAACCATTCGACCCTCTCCTCTCAGAAGTCAGGAGGGTGGGACTGAAAGTTCTAACCTTTGAAATCACATGGTCATTCTTGTGGCAATCAGCCCCTACTGTAGGCACTTTCGAAAAATTACTTCATTAACATAACAAAAGACACCTTGATTGCCCATCAGGTATGGAATTCCGAAGGTTTTAGGAGTTCTGTGCCAGAAACTATCAAAGACCAAATGTGTATTTCTTATTACACTTAACAATATAGCAATGGCTTGAAGTTTTGAACCCAGGAGCCATGTCTAGGCGATTGCAATCTCTGACTGCAAAAAAAGGAGTGGAGAGAGAACTGTGGAGCAGAGTTTCCCAACCTCAGCAGTATCAACATGCTGGGATGGACAATTTTTTTGTTGTAGCGGAATGACTTGGGCATTATAGAAAGTTTAGCAGCGTTTCCTCTTCCTCTTCCAACCTGGTTAATCTTTTATTACTTGCTCTTCAATAACTTGCCTATCACCCTTTCACTTATCTCCAAATTTCAGTCGGATATACAAATTGAACAGCTTAATCTTTTCGTTGGTTCTGGTGGCCCTTTACATCCAAGTAAAACCAGTCCTTTTTACTGTGGTGGTGAAGGGTCCCTGCAGTCTGGTTGCCCTCCATTGCGGTGGTCCCCAAGGGCCATTGTACCTTCCGGGGGGCACTTGGCCATATCTGGAGACAAAGAAGTTGGTAGAAATTTTGTTTTTGTCTACCTTTCCCCACTTGTTTCTAATCCTTTTCTATCATTTGCTTATTCTTCTGGCCTTTGAAGTGCTGAAGGCTGAGATTTGCTCTTTTGGGGCAGATACTACACCATGTTATAAAAACAATCTCAAATCATTTCTTCACTACAGGTGGAGCAGGTTTTTAGGGAGATACTTTGGTCAGATAGCTAGGCAGCCATGAGTGGGTGCCTCCCTGTCCTGGACAAGGTCCCCTCTCCACCTAGCCCCTTGTCACCAGCTGGCAGAATATGCCCCAAACCCCTCCTGTTTGTGGTTCATTCTCCTGCCTTATCAGGGCCAAACAAGATGTAAAAAACCCAATGGGCTTCCAGACCCCAACACAGGTTGGCTGCAGGCACGCTAAGACACAGAAGGTGACCTGGAGCTACATTGGGGTTCATCATACCATAATTATAATAAATTTACATTGCAGTTTTGGCCCCCTGTAGGTTTCATTTGGGTACTTACGGGTAAGCACCTGTGCACTGGGAGGAAGGTTCTGTAACCTGAAACTGTCAATCAACATGTCAATTAAATGATGTAAGATGCAGGGAGGGACTTCCCACCATTTGAAAAACCAGACCTAACTCTAGGAGCTGGGCTGCTTCTGATTTCCAGACAGACCACTCTCTGCCTTTCCGGAGAGAGTACTTTTCCTTTGATTAATTAACACTTGACATGTAAGACCATTCTAACAAGAATTCTTACTTCGAGAAGACAAGGACTGAGAAAACACAACACACTCAACTGCCTTGGGAAAGTGAAGTATGAAAATCATGTGATCATCTGGGTTGTCTTGGGACTGTGGGAAACTGAAAAGCAACAAACTGAGTGCTCTCAGGGCTCCCTGGTAGGAGTTCCAGGCGGCAAGAGTTGAAAAGATGTGCTAACCTTTCCAACTGTAAATTCAGCCATCTTTATAGAAAACCTGGGTAGGGCAACTCTACATCCATTCTGTAGTACATAGGTGTGTATGCATGTTTGCAAGTGTTGCGTGTGTGAGTCCTTCCTCCTGCCTTACACCATTAGGGCTTGAACCTATTCTGCATACCTCTGCAGGGTTCTCATTTCAGAGTGGTCATAAGCAGGAAATATGGAAACCTGGTGGTTTCCAAGCCCAGTACTTCTGCTGATAATGCTGTGGGATGTTGGACAAACCATTTAACCTCCCTGTGCCCCTGCTTTAGGTCATTGAGAATGAGGAAGCAAGATTCCATGAAACATTTAACTTTCAAAATAGGTTGTGGTCAAAGAGATTGAGTGTCTTAGCTAACTGCTTCTACCTTAGTTAATCTCCCATTTCTATGTTGTGATCAACTTTTGGATTGTGGTGGAGTCAAGAGTCACTCATTGACGGTGGTTTTACCACAAGCTTGATCTTAAGCCTGGATAAATCTTAGACTTTGATAAACCCCCTTCAAATGCTTCCTGAGGCTCTGCTAGTGGGGAACAAGGTGCAAGCTGCCAGGAAAAAAAAACACCTGAATAATTTAGTGGTCAGAGCCAGCCTTTAGAAATGTTTGCCGCCCTGCAGAGACAATTGATCTCTGGGCATAAAAGCAACTAGATTTGTCTAATGCATTTTTTTTTTGGTTGCACATGAATTTCCTGTTGTCATGGAGGTTAAATTCTAGTGGGAGGAGATAGACCATAGACAAATGTTTGTGGGTTTTTTGGTTATGATAGGTGATATACGAATTATGGTAGAGAATCTATGGTTTTAATCTCTTAGGTAGGGTGTTCAGAGGAGGTATTTGTGAAAAGGTGATGTTTGAGCAGTGACCTGAAGGCAGGAGAAGGAATATCATGAGGAAGAGCACCCCAGGCACAGGGGGACAGAGATGTGAAGGTGCTTAGGAGAAAGAAGCCAGGTGTGTCTGTGGAGTGCAGAAGAGTCTTTGCTTGAGGTCAGACTATGGCCTTGGATGTGCTGAGGGACATGCCACAGTGCTGGGAGGCAGGCAAAGGTGCCTCGCTGTTCTGCAGTCCCTTTCTGCTTTTTCCTTCACTGCTCAGAATTGTGTGTAAGAGCCCATTGCCCTATAGCACACTGGGAAAACTTAAAAGGAGAAATCCACAGAGAAAACTGTATGACGTAGTTCGTACCTGCTGGAGTGGGTGGCAATACAAATGGATTGGGGTCAGAGAACTGGTGACTGAAAGACTTTTGAGCATCATGGTTACCATCTGTGAATAAAACTACCAAGGATGCTGCAAGGCTTTAGCAGTTCCTCTTGGCCCAAGCACCCAGAGAGAGTCAGCAGTGAGTACCATGTGGCTTCAAATCTGTGATGGTTAACTTCCTTTGTGACAGAGGCCATGTCTTCACTTACTGGCATTTCTCACTGCACAGACAATAGTATTAGGCAAATGATTAGCATGAATTTGATGTTTATTGAATGAATATGTTGTAATTACATCATAGACCTGGGAATCTGGTGGAGCTGGAAGAATCTTGGTAGAACTTCAGGTCCTGGACCTTGCATATTAAAGTATGAGTTTGTTTTAAGGCCAATATGAAAAAAATATCTTCTGAACTCTTATCAGGGTGGACACAGTAGTCATAAACTCATCATTTGCCATAAATGGGACAGCAGGGGATATTGCCCTGAAGGAAATCTGTTACCAGAGCTGTAGTAGTCACAGGATTCTGGTCTCATATTAATATTTATTTTTGATAACCACATCCATAAAACATCTGTATACTTGCCAAAATTAAGAAATGCATCAGAGAGCATGGCTTGCTCCTGTTTTTGGCCTGTGAGATCTCACTGTCTAGTGGAATATTCCAGGTGCCACTCTTGAGAGATGAGTATCTATATTTTATATTTATCTATCTCTTTTGGAAGATATCAAGTGAAAGAGATTCCACTAAATCACTTGGAAAAATCTAAGGAAATACTAGCTTTTCTTTATTTTTCTTAATTCTTCTTGCCATCATTATATCATCATCATCTTCACTATTATTATTGCTATTACTACTACTATTTTTATTTTTTTGCCTATAGTGACCTTTAGTTACTTTTCTTCTAGATATGTTATTGAATATCCTTTACCATAGAGTAACTTAATGGATTGCTAGTCTTGTTTCAAAGGAGATTAATGATTTAAGTTTTGTTTATAGGACTAATAATCCATGCAGTCATACAGAACTGTTCTGCAAGGTAACATTACATTTGTTTGCTGTTGTTCAAACTCTCACTTGCTTTGTGATGTTGGTCATATTATTTAGCCCCTCTGAACCTCATTTTCATCCTATGTAAAATGGGGGAAAATAATAGTAACTATGTCAGATGTTCTTAAAATTACCTGAGATGATGTATGCAGACTTTCAAGTCCCGTGCCTGGCACAAATGGGGGTTCAGTAACCAAGAGCTGGAATCATTATCTGTGGTAATAAATATAACTGGAAAAAGAGATAATAAATGTAAGATACAGTTCACCAATATTAAGAAGCACACTAACTTTGTGTAAATTAAAAAGCTCCTAGGTAGACTAAGGTCTTCAGTGATAGGATTGATTTCCACAGGTTTGGACCAGTGTAGGTTAAATGGCTCAAACTTTTTTATTTTTTTTGCCTTCTAAACACTCCACATCTGATACCCTGGTTACACATTGAGCCTTTCCTTGGCATGATCACCCATTTTGACTTTTTAAAAATCAGCCAGCATAAGGAGGGATGATCTGTACAACTATGATCAGACGGTTGTAGTGGATAATTTAAGGACCTCTCTCAGCTCTGAGATCCCATGAGCCTGTGTGTACCATGGGTTGGTATACTGAGTCATTGCAATTATTGCAGCCATATTATGGAAGGTAAAGTAACCTCTCAGCACAAGTTCACACCATTCACAAGCACTATTCACACTCAGGTTTATCTGGCAACAATGTTGGTTTCCTTAAATACTGTGTTATACTGCCCATACCAAAGGAAATTATAACCCCTCAAAAATTCTCAAATAATAAATTTTGTTTTATTTTAAAATATCAATATAGTATCAAATTTTAAGATAATGGACATTTAAAATCAATGTATGTTTCATATAATATCTGGGGATATGAATGTAGGGTTGAATATTAGACAAATCAAATAATATGAAGGTTTCTTAACTACTGTTATCTTTTATTCTTCAGATGCAATTTAACAACCACAAGTCATAAGTTAAGAAGACTAAGCAGTTCAGTGTAACATTGTCACTTATTAAACTAATAAATTCAGTCACATTAATATACATATAACTTCTGTTGTATTTGGTAATCAGACATACTTTCATGGATGTATGGTTACATTTAGTATTACAATGACTACAATTTAGAATTGCTTTTATAGGAAAAATACGACTCTTCCTCTCCAATAGTTCACTAGTACTAAGAACTGATCTCATCACGAATGGTTTTCCCCTATGCTGTGTTCTTTTTCATTCTTACCATCATTAAAGAACTGGGTGATTGGTTATTAACTGATGACACATATAATCACACTCAGGCTTACTAGATCTTATTCTCCAGGAAGGGACTCTTGTCCTAATCTTGAATCTCCTCTGAGTAGTGTTGGGCTTTTCTGTACCTCAGCCTGGGGCTTCAAACTGCCTGGTCTACTCTGCTGGGCATCAGCAATATGATGGTCTTATTTCAAACCTCTTTCATTCTTTTCAGATCATGGGTCAGTCCATAGATCTTGTTGAGAAAAATAGAGTCACCATATCAGACTGAGGTTAGTCCCAAGGAATTGGGTGATTAGTTATTAACTGATCCTAGAAAGTGAAGTTGCTTGGGGGATGAGGTTGGGAGGAAAGTATCCCATGACTCCTTTTGAGGGACTTGAGGTTGTCCTTTGTGTTGTGTCCTCAGGAAGGGGAGAGGGCTCAGAGTGTGCCCCGGGCCCTGATCCTGGGCATGTGGGACAGGAAGACGGGAATAGACTGGACACCTCCTTGCTCCTTTTGGGTAAGTGTTTTGCCACCACCTGCTCTATGTCAACCACAGACCACTATGCAGTGGAGAAGTTTCTACAAGAAATTTAGGTTTAAGATCAGTTTTAAGTTAGTGGAATGTGCAAGCTGTCCACCAAACCCTTTCACCAAACATCTCCCCATGTGTTTTCTATTGTTTGAAATTCTTTCAACATGTGTCTTTAATTGCACAATAAGAGATTAAAGGCTTAAACTTGCAAATGCGGTAAATGGTGAGTCTTTTGTTGAATTCAGTGAAGGGGTTAGTAAGGGGACTTTAGAAATGCAGGAAAAAATGCCTGACCTTCACAATCTTCCTTGGGCCAAGTCTGTCTATTTTTATTTTTATGAGAAACTCTGTGTAACAGGGTATTTTTTGCCAGGATGGTTATTCACATTCTGAACTTCTAATCACAAATCATCACTGTCTATCTATTTCAATGGTCTTTCCACACAAGGACTTATATTGTCATCAGTGGATAAGTTTGATACATTGGGTTATCCATAGATTCTTTCTAAAAGTTCTAGTTTGAGGATTTACATTACTTCTGGTAGGTAACAATGAAATTCAATGCACCAACTAAGTAACTCTAGTAAGGGGGCAATTTAGGGTAGCATCTAGGAAATTGAGACAAAAATGAAAGGGATTTTAGAGGGGCATTGTCCTGAATTATATAAACCAGCAAGCATATTTTGGATTGAATTCAGCATTTTATCTGAGTGTTCATACATTCAAAAAATACCTACTCCAAAGGAAACTAGATTCAATGCAATCCCTATCAAAATGCTAATGGCATTTTTCACGTAACTAGAACACATAATTCTAAAATTTGTAGGGAACCACAAAGGTCCCTGAATAGTCAAGACAATCTTGAGAAAGAACAAAGCTGAAGGTATCATGCTCTTGGATTTCAAACTATACTATAAAGTTAGTAATTGAAACAGTTTGGTGTTGGCACAAAAACCGATACACAGATCAATGGGACAGAATAGAGAGCCCAGAAATAAACCCACACTTACATGGTCAATTAGTCTATGACAAAAGAGCCAAGAATATATGATGCGGAGAAGACAGCCTCTTAAATAAATGGTATTAGGAAAACTGGACAGATACATGAAAAAGAATGAAAACTGGATCACTTTCTTAGACCATATACAAAAAAAAACCTTAAAAATGGATTAAAGACTTATCTATAAGACCTGAAACCATAAAACTCCTAGAAGAAAACAGGCAGTAAGCTCTTTGACATTAGTCTTAGCAATAATTTTTGGGGATCTATCTCCTCAGGCAAGGACAACAAAAGCGAAAATAAATGGGACTCCATCAAAGTAAACGGCTTTTGCACAGTGAAGGGAACCATCATCAAAATGAAAAGACAAATCACTGAATGGGAGAAGATATTTGCAAATGATGTATCTGCTAAGGAAGTAACACTCAAAATATATAAAGAGCTCCTACAACTCAGTGAAAAACTAATCCAATTAGGAAATGGGCAGATGACCTAAATAGACATTTTTCCAAAGAAGATATACAGATGCTAACAGGCTAACAGGCACTTGAAAGGTGCTCAACATCACTAGCCATAAGGGAAATGCAAATCAATACCACAATAAGCTATCACCTCACACCTGTCAAAATGGCTATCTTCAAAAAGATAAGAAATAACAAATGTTGGCAAAGAACTGGAGAAAAGGGGATGCTTTTGTGCTATTGGTAGAATATAAATTGGTGCAGCCACTATGGAAAACAATATGAATTCTCAAAAGATTAAAAATAGAACTACCATACAATCCAGCAATTCCACTTCTAGGTATTTATCCAAAGAAAATGAAAACGCTGTTTCATAAAAAACATTTGCAACCCTATGTTTGTCACAGCATTATTTATAAGAGCTGGGATATTGAAGTGACCCAATTATCCATTGATACATGAATGGATAAAGAAAATAGGGTATATATACATAGATATGTATATCTATATCTATATGTATGTATATGTGTATATGTATCATATATATGTGTATATATGATAGAATGTTACTCAGCCATAAAAAAGAATGAAATACTGACATTTGTGACAACATGGAAGGACCTAGAGTGTATTATGCTAAGTAAAATAAGTCAGAGAAAGACAAATACTGTATAATTTCATTTATATGTGGAATATTTTTTTAAAAACAAAAACAAATGAACCAAAAAACCAGAAACTGATACAGATACAGAGTACAAACTGATAGTTTCCAGAGGAGAGTGGGGAGAGGATGGATAAAATAGGTGAAGGGGATTGAGAGGTACAGTCAATCTCTCAGTTATGAAATAAATAGGACATGGGGGATGTAATATACAGCTTACCAATATAGTCAATAATATTGTAATAACTTTGTATGATGACAGATGATAAGTAGACTTAAAGGTGATGACCATTTTGTAATGTATATAAATACCAAGTCTCTATGTTGTACACCTGAAATGAATACAGTATTGTCGATTATTGCTCAATTAAAAAACATATACACACTCAGTGCTGGATTTACAGTGGTGAACAAGAAAGGTGTGGTTCCTCTTTGCTTATAACCATAGTCTAGGGACCAGAGTGGAGCCAGGTGAGTCCATGAGGTCATCTGGTACAAACCTCCTCATTTTACAGGTTAGGAAATGGAAGCACCAAAAGGTGAAGGAAACGGTGCCCTGTCACATCTGGTTAATGGCAGAGCAGGGACTGTAACAACTCTGGCAACTCCCAGCCCAATTCTCTGGTTAAACCAACTGAGTTAGCACAGGCCCACAGGCATTGTGGCAACACGCCCCTCAGCAGCTCTCTGTGGCCTGAAAGGGTCTCTGCCCTTCCCCAGGCCTCATGGATGCCCAGAAAGTGACTTACCTTTGGGAGTTTTGTTCATGACATTAAAGCATGTTGGGGTGTGATGCGGCAAACACAGGGTTGCAAATGTTTTTACAGCAGAGCCTTGGAGCATGTTAGCATCAGGGGAAGGTTGTCCTCTCTTCTGGCTCCTCGTGCATTTCTGGGCATGCCTGCGCAGGGGAGTTTAGGCAACTCCTGGATTTTTTATAAAATAGTAATTAAAGAGGTAGCAGGAAGGGAGCATGTTCCAGAACCATCCAGAAGAGTCAGCACTTTTGCTGGGTAACCAAGTCTTTATACCTCAGCTTATTACTCAGCTGAAGGAAACCAGCGGTAGAGTTGTGTCTGGAATCAGTAAAGATGCATTCTCAACCAATGGATTTCATGACTGACTTGTGGCTTATAAAACTACATCTTTGAACAACAGGAAGGTAGGTGCTGGTCTTGAATCATCATGCAATACTATCAGATTGTATTTGCTGCTGCTCTTTGCAAGGATTTTGCAGGCAATTTTTAACCTCTTTTAGGATCGCCTGTAGAGAGATCCATATTCCTAGGTTTTCTTAGGAAATAGGAGTTTTAAGATTTTATTGGGAGTTTTTAGACTTGTTTCATATGGCACTGGAAATACATTTTAATATGGAGGGTTCAAGGTTGTTCTGGTAGGCCACCCAAAGTCGTCAAAGAGGTGGATCCTTCCCTGCGTCTCCTTGACCCATTTTGCAGATGGCTTTTGCCTGTGTGAGCTGCCTGCCGCTGTGGGGGTGCCCAGGGTCCGTGCAATCACTGGTCTGCTGCTGTCATTCATTTCCCTTCTCTCACACTCAAGGAAGCATACTTGACCTCTAAACCCTTCATTTCATGGAGTTTCTGTTAGTAATTCATGGAACTACTGTTCTGTAGAGCCAACATTGGGAAACCGTGACAAATAGACATGAAACGGGGTGAATGTGATGATAGTGCAGGACTAACCTTGCAACAGTTCAGTTTATTAAAACGAGATATGTAGTTCGTAAATTCTGTCTTTTCATTTCATTGTCAGCCCAGCACTGGAGCTGGCACAGACTTCACAAGTGAACGGAGGGATTAGGTCTGTCCCCTCCGTTCTGAAGACACAGGGACAACGGTGATCCCAGGAGGTTGAAGGCAGTGTCCCCCACTGCTCCAGGGAGGATGTGCCTCAGATCAGCAGAGCTTCTTCAAGTTTGTGTGTTCACTTATGCCTCATATCTGCATCAGCATGAGGGGAAAGGAAGGCAAAAAGATAGTCACTTAATAAATTAGTCATATCGGGAAACTTATCTGTTTCAGGCATTAGTTCCTCTCAAGCAAGGGGTGGCAGCTGTATGGCCCAGCTTGCAGACTAAAGCCACTTCCCAGTACTATCACTAACACTCAGTGTGAGCTATTTCTAGCTTGTCAGTTGTCCCGTGGCTTGTGAAACTAAGTCCAAGAGAAAAAGCATTTCTACTCCTGTGGCCATTTCCTCCTGACATTTTTTGTGGATCCTCCTGAAGCCTCTGTGGTCACCTCTTTGGAGGTCAGAGCATTACCTGGTTCTCCAACCTACCAGAAACAGGCCAGCCCCAGCTGGTCCCAGCAGCATGCCTGTGGGTGAGGTTCAGAGGTACAGGGTCCTGGCCAGGCTTCCAGCATGGCTGCGCTTAACAGAGCAAGTTTTGGAGATATGATGGTCTAGAGGTATTATAATGGGGTGAACTAGTGGAATTATAACTATTTAGTCCATCCCCCAGCCCCTAACAGGAAGGAATCTAAGCCAACCCAGACTGGTAAGAAGCAGAGAGATTATTAAAGGTCCATTGAAAAGGAGATTCTATAATTACCTTCCTCCCATTTTTGGTAGCTACAAACCTTGATATTTCCTGGTGATTGAAAGAACTAAGGTTTGCCATCTCCACAGTTTTCCTTAGGGTCCAATGAATTCATCCACACAGGTAATACACATTTTATATACATATTTTACAAACATATATATGTATATGTATATAAAATATATATAAAATATAAAATGTATATATACAAAAATATATAATAAATATCATATATTTATATATGATACATTTGTTACATATTTATATGTATATTTATAAAATAAAAATTTATATATTTATAAAAATATAAAATCTACATAATAAATACATTTATATATATATAAAATGTATATATATGCCATATACACTCACCATTAGGCACTGGTGTGCATGGTTGTGTGTGCTGGGGGAAAATAAAAGTGTGTAACAGTCTGCCTCCAAGGGGAGTTTAATCTATTTAAAGATGTGAGACAAAAGATATAAGACACATTCATATGATAAGGGCCACATGAGCCCACCATGAGCTGGGGTCATCACAGAAAGTATTATGGAGGAGGTACATCTTCTGCTGGGCATTAAAATACCACTTCCAACACCACTACTACCACTACCACTACCACCACTGCCGCCACAACTACCACCACTATTACCACCACTACCAGCACTGCTACACTACTACTACCACCATTACTACTGCTGCTATTTAACATTTATTGAACACTCACCAAATTCCCAGTATTGCTCTAAATATCTGCCTGTGTTTAATTGTTACACCAACACTGTAAGAAAGAAAGGAGGGAACTGAGGAATGAAGAGTTTAAGAACCTTGCCCAAGGTTGCACAGCTCTTTAGTGGTGGAGCTGGATTTAAATAGCAAGTAGATTGCAGAACCCCTGCTCCCCCCCACCTAGTGTGCTGCCTCTGATAGAAGGATTTCCATATGTTGAAGGAAGAGCAAAGGCTTTCCAGATGAGGGGACTAGGGTCAGAGAAGGAATGGTGGCAGTAAAGTTTAATGGAAGAGGCCTGGCTGCTGAGTGCTTGGCATTATGATTGACACAATGCCTGGAATAAAGTACTTGGTAATTGTTGAATTATTGACTTAATGGTTGGAGAGAATGCTGGAGAGGTAGACTGTTATCAGATTGTGTAAGGTTTTGAATTACAGTCTAAGTGGTTTAAACTTAATACTGTGGATAATGTCTTCTCTAGTTTGTTTGCGTTTCTGGAGAAAGCAACATATTAGTTCATAAACATATATTATTCTAACCTGTATTTTCTTCAGAGCTTTCCACAGAATTGCTGGGAAAAAAAAAATTGAAACCATGCTGATGAAACCTATTACAAAATCATGCTCTCCTAAGTTCTATTGAGTCTTCACTGTAAAAGTTAGATGCCAGTTAAACCTGACCAGCCAGTCTTTGCTTGTTAGGCCCATAGTCCTTTCTAAATGCATGCTTACAGGCAAATCCTTAGAAAGCCAAATTATATATGGTGTGACCAGGCTCTCCCTGGCTGTAGATAACTGGACTTCTGTTGGGCATTGTGACACATCAGTGCACTCTCTGGAATACCAAGAGCACAAAAAGCATTTAGCAAAGGGTGTAGGAACTGAAAGATCATGCTTGGGAGAAGGGCCAAGAGGCCACAAGAAACTGCATATATTCTAACATGGTAAGAGAGCTGGAAAATATGTTAGGAGAAAGCATGAGCTAGAGAGAAATTATCTTATGTATGTCTTGAGCCCAGATCTTTTGATTTCAAATTCACTTCTGGATACTTTCTGAAGTTTTCCATAAAAATAAAAATCCTACTACTCCTTTTGAATATTTATTCTCCTTGACTTTTCTGGTGCATTTTACACAATTGCTCATTCACTCCTTTTTGAAACTTGCCACTGAAGTGCAGTGCCCTGCTGGGTCTCTTCCTCCTCCCACTGCTCCCCTTCTTTTAAGCTCCTCTTCCCCTGTGCCCATGGCTTTTCTGAAACATTGCTCTTCTGTTTTTCTGTCTGTGTGACTTAATCTATCTTTAGGCTTTAAACTTACATCATTTTATTTTTAGTGCCTCAAAGTATGTGCACAATCTGGATATCCTTTCTGAGTTCTCAAAGGGCTTATATTTCCCTCGGCCTCCTAGTGGTGGACGCTCAACTGATTAGAGAGGGCTCCATTCAGTCCCACAGTCATCTCTTGGTTCAAGACTGTTACCTCTTACCTGACATCTCCACTCACAGTGGATTTTATACGCTACAGCACCAGTAATCTCTAAAGCACAGCTTTGATTTTATCCTTTCCCTGCCCAGAAAACTTCAGTGACTCCTCATCTACCAGGAAAAATTCACATTCTTTAACTTGGTACTTTTTTCTTCCTTAATATGGTCCCAACCTATGATTCTAGAATATTTACATGTTTTTTAGACTTGTGCAAAGTAGAGTCCTTTCTATACCTCCTCTAGCTCTCAAAATTCTATCCATTTCTCCCAAATTTCCAAAGTACCACCTCTTTCATAGAGCATTTGCAAATCTAAATAGAATTGATATCTCCTTCCTCTTAATTTTCATGACTTTTTTTTGTAATTGTTAAAGCAATTATTGTAAGGTGTTTGACCATTCATTCGTTTTACTTTCCCTGTGATGTCGATCATTTGTATTTGGCTATTACACAGTTGTCAAAGTTTGCTGTGTATGGCCCGTTAGTTCTCAGTTCCATTCCTTGCGTTGTCCTGCTCTGTTCTGTATCACAGGGGCTAAACCTGTGGGCTGCGCCACCCACACTCCTGTGTCAACTGGTTTCTTGCTGGGTGATTTTGTATGGTGGGAAAGTACGGGTACTGGCCTGAGAAACGAGGGTCTTCTCCCTACCGCCTCTCCCTTGGGAGGTATCCGCAGAAGAGGTCTAACCCCTTTGAGGCTCCAACTCCCAATGGATAGTTTCAGCTTCTGACTGGGGGTCCCTGCCCTAGGCGCTGGGAACACTGCCTCCTTATACTTCCTGACTAGGGATGGTGGTGGCGCCTGCAGTTATTTCTGGACTGCTTCACGCTCCCCTGATGGGACGGCTGCTTTTCCCATCACCTGTGTAAATGATTCCCATATATTAAATTCATTTCATTTGAAATACGTGGTTTCTGGTTTTCCAGGGCGACAGATGTACTCCCTTCCAGTTTTCACAGGGAATTAGCTCTTATCCTTACGTGCTTTGCGACGCCTGCCTCAGTGACTTGCATATTGCAGGTGCCAAATACATAGTTGCTGAATAAATATATACATAAAGAAAGAATTTTGCTATGTTTACAAAGAAGTACAGTTACGTTTTAGAGAAATTACTCAAAAAATTTTAGAAGGCACTAACATATGTTAGTGGTCAAGAAGAGATACCAAAACCCAAAAGTTGAAGACAATATCCTTATTATTAAAAAGTGAAAAAGGCTACTGGGAGACTTAATGAGGGCACTGCATTTTGCATTAGAAAATTTAGTGGGCTGGAAAATATCTCTTTGGAGGATTTCTTTTTCACTTTTTCTCCTCCTGAGCTTTGAGGAATGCTTATAAAGTTAGGGGACTAAAATTACTCTTAACATTAGCTATCCGGTCTCTTTTCCAATCCCAAATGTCGGTATTCTCTACCTTGGCCCTAGGAAGTCTCAGGAAAATTTTCTTCCTTGAGGTCCTTTGACCTACGAGAACTCATGGGTTCTCTGAGTCACTCACACCTCTAGTTTTGGGGTTCCCCCTCTTGGGGGCTGCAATAATAATATGGATGAATATATGGGCATATGGAAGACATGGCAGGAATGAGGAGTCGCCACTTTTTTAGAATTAATCCCACTGCAGAGGAAAGAGGATTTGTGAATTAAATTTTTAATGGAAGGTGGGTTCCTACTCTGCCTTTGGATTGACCCAAGGCCTTCTCTCCCAGACTTAATTTCCTCATTCATCAGAAAGTAGCAGAGATGATGGAAAGGATTCTATGGAGCATTAACTTGATGGAATGAATGGAGGATGAGCTGAAAGGGGGAGAGAATTTAACCATTGCCTTAGATGGATGCTGCAACTCAAAGTGGTTGTGGAAAGTAATGAATCTGATGACTCCATCAGAAGAAGGTTGACTTGTTTAATCCACAGTTAATTACTGGGTGCCTACTATGCTATTGGCACTGTGATCAGCACAGGAATTGCAAGGAAGGTGCTAACGAGTGTCTGCATTTATCATCAAATGATATCATTTCTGGTTTCTTACTATTAATCTTTGCAGACCAATGATCAGGATAAGCTTTCTATTTGTTCAGATTCTTGGCAATGAAAGCAGTGGGGGAGAGGACACAATGGGCTCATTGAAGTTAATATTTCTTTCTGCTTTGCATGCGGATGTGGTCAACTTTTTATCCCTGTAACAATATATATTTGTTTACAGTCTCTTAAAAATGTTTCCTTGTGTTGACAGGAAACACAGATATTTTTAAATCATTTTGTTGCAGCTTGGGAAGAGGGTCCTGTGGGAGTGAATTCAAAATCCCTGGCCTGGTGAGCTGAGCTGCCCCAGTGATAATTTGTTCATTGCTGAATGTGTCCGGAAATCTGTTGGGACTTTAGTTTTAAAAGGACTTTTTTTTCCTCCCTCCCCAAAGGAGGCCGTGTCCATGGCTGTTCACCTTCAAGACATACGGTTTTGATATTGGCTGTGTCAGAGGGCTTCCTATTCCCCATAGCCGAGGAGACTGCTTCCTGTGTCATTGTGAGAATGATGGGCTCAGCTTAGCGTCCTGGGACCTCACCCCTTGCTTGGAGTCTCTGTTTTTTCCCCAGCAGCTTTGGGATGGGTCTGATATCCAGTCAAGAACTAGGGACAGCTTGCATGTGCTTATGCAGAATTGTTTATGTCAAGGTCACTGGATCTTCCTGGCACACCCAGCTCAAGGTAGGAACCTGAGGGTCTCCAAGACAGGTTTGATTTTTCCTCTGCCAGATCATTCATGTAATTAACATCTCTTGAGTACCTGTTATATACCAGGCCAGAGCCACTGTTAAAGTCAAATAAGTCACAGGTGTTAGGCTCAAGGAATTGTCACTATAGTATTAAATTATCTTTAAATTCTGATCAGGTTAACATTTTACAATTTTTAGCATGAGCTACAGGAGGATGTGTTTAGAAATCTATTAATATGGTTCACACGATAAGGTCAACTTTATGGAGAGGTTCACCATAACTGACATGGTTGGGAGAGGGGGTGTGTCACTGATGGAAGACGCTTCTCCAAAAGTATCTCCTTTCAACCCCTCAAATTCCCATAGTATTTTTTCACTTTCAGTTTCAAGCAATAAAGATTTGACTCTGAAGATTTAAAAAAATCTTTTGGAGTGATCAATTCGTTAAGCTTATTAAAATAAGTCTTCCAACCGCTTCATCAGTTTAATTTCATCCTAAAGCTCTAGGACTTTCCTTTAGGAGCCTAGAGAAGTTTTCTACTTTCTTCCTATCATGCGGTTCTGCTTCCCTGAGGTTCCCACTGTCTGTCATGTAAGGGAACAAAACACTAGAGGTAGTGGGTCAGAGCTTCTCAAATTCTAAGTGGATGGGGAGAGAGTTGAGACAGTTCATAGTGTGGATTCTGTCGTAGTGAGTGAGAACTGTGGTTATCTGCTAACAGTGGGATGGTTGCTCGGTAAGGGACAGAGAACAGGCTGTGGTGGAACGGTTTGACAGCAACATCAAGGGCGCAATGATGGGTGGAGAAGATGGAATTTGTAGTCAAGTCAGTATAGGTTGGTCATTTACGAGCAAAAAGATAGCTGGCTGGTGGTTATGTGTGTGACAGAGGGAGAGAGAGAGACAGACAGACAGAGAGAGATGGTAATAAAAGAGGTGTAAGATGTCCAGTCACTGCTCCAAACTGATTTTTGTGCTAGCCCCAAAGAATGACTCTAATGATGGAAATTTCAAACTAGATGAAGAGGGGAGGCTGTTAACTTACCTGACTAGGTGGGAGGGGATTTTGGAGTAGTTGCAACTTTGTAGTCCTGTCAAAATGCTCCTGGAAGCCCTCTGAGGACTGGGGATCCCTGGATGTTCTCTGGGTTGAAAATGATGAGGATCATGTTGGACCATCTCAGACCTCTTGGGTATAGCCACAACTAGGCCTCGAAGAGGCAGAGAGAGGCTGGTACACTGGAGCAGTACCAGGGCAGCCACTGCCATGCTGCAGGCCAATTCCATGCCATACCTGACACCAAATCTTTTGCCTACATGATTCCATTTAATCCTCTCAATAAATTCATGAAGTAAGTATTACCAATTCTGGTTTATGGATGAAGAAAAAAGCTCAGAGTGATTAAGTAACCTGCCCAAGATCTAAAATCAGGAAGTTTTGATAGAATATATTTCTATTATACAATGTCTCAATTCTCCCTATACCTGTGATTTCCCTTAAATGAATGGACTTCTGATAAGATTCTCTATTCTATTCTAGTGAGAAAAGGTCACAGGGCCTCAAGGGTTTGGAGCTGACCTCTCTAATGTGACACAAAAAGCAAGGCCCCACTTCCACATTGCTGGGCTCTCCTTGCATGCTAGCTTGCTACAGCTTGTTTTATGATGCAATGTCCATCTTCCTATCTACCCATAATTGAATGTGATAATATGAGCAGCAAGGCAGTGAAGCATCTGCTCTTCGAAGGCCACAAAGGAAGTGAATATCTTCTCTATGAGCATAGGTGGCTATGGAGAAAGGTAGGCACTGCTTCCCAACTTCACTTCCCAGTGAAATAGAAGGGTGTAAAGCGTCGAGGACTTAAGAATTTCATTGATTTTGGTGTAGAAGTTGTTGGTTTTGTTCATTTTTGGTTTCCAGCTAACTTTTTATTCCACATTTAAAATGTGCTGTTTTGTACAGAGCTTGCACTTATTTCAAGTTTCTGAATTTGCATACTTAGCTGATATGCTGAAAATTATTAATGTACATAAAACAGCAAAAAAGGAAAATGTTCAAATTCCCAGCTGACAGTATACCTGTTCTCCCATAGGTCACATTCAATTATGTGCTGCTTTTCATTCTTGTATGTCAGATTTTACTTCTCTGTGGTCTGTACATCTGCAAATTTGTTCTTTATATGACAATAATAGTAGCAGTCCAAACAACAATGAAGTCTCTCTGGCCCATTCTTCCACATCTGTGTCTATCATTAGTTCTCACATTCTAATCCTGGGACTATAAACGCTGCCCTTGAGGCTTCTTCCTTTAGCCTTTCAGCCCTGCCTACTCCTTGCCTTTCCCATGGCATTTTATACTGGGACAAAATGATATGTTGAAAATTCTGCCTCCTCAATTGCATGCTAACCTTTGTACCAGTTAGGGGCTCACACAATTAGAGTTTCCCTCACATGGTTTAACTGAAGAAATTTTAATGAAGACGCTATGCAGAATGATTGAGGGTAGGTTTAAAGAAAGTCGAGGTACTCAGATACAAACATGAGAAGCCATTGGCATATCTAGGCCTAGATGACCCAGGGGGAAATTGTGTCACTGAATCTCAGATTGGGCTAGAGCCTTGGAAAGTAGACTGTCAGATAGGAGCTATAACCACGAAGATTCAGGGGGAGACATACCCCAGCCTCTTTCCTGCTGTTTCCAACCTCCCACGAGTGCTCCCATTGTGAGGGGAATGGACCACCAGATGGCAAGGGTGCCTGGCGCCTGGGTGTGGTGGGAGTTGTGCCCCTGGAGGACAGAGTAGGGCAGAGAAGGGATGAGGCAGATGTGAGCATGTGGACTAGCAAATGGAGAAAAACCAGCATAACATCTTATTCATCTTTGGATCCCTCATGGATAGTACAGTGCTCAGCACCAAGGAGAAAGTTAACAAATGTTTTTAAGTGGAACAGACCTGGAAGATATCTCAGAGCTCAGTGGGTTTAGTTTCCTGATTTTAGAGCTGAGGAAACTGGAGTTGAGAGATATGGAGGTGACTTGCTCAAGGCCATGCAAGCAGCCTGTGGCTAAATGAGGATCGGGTTCCATGGCCCTCCACGCCACCCCTGTCTATTGGTGAGCACCATTCTATCTTGTCTTCTCACGCTTCTGCTCATTATATTTATTTTGGTCTTTTTTGTTCTTGGCAACTTCACCTTACCCTCACACTTGGAACAGCTTCTTTCCCTTCCTCTTCTCAGTCACACACATTGCTAAGTAACCGTCATACGTCAGATGATGCACTCTGCCCAGAACTGACAAGTGTGAGTATGACCGTGCCAATCTCCATGCTCATGCTGAAGCCACTCCTTTGGATGGGCCATTCCTTATTCTTGGGGTGTAATTCATCTCCGTGACCCCCTTGACAACTCCTGCCAACATACACAGCTATTCTCCTGCCGCCTCCTCTGAGAGGTAGCCAGCTCCCTCTTTTCTGGCATCTGCCTCATTGCATTGCTATTACATGTGCATACATCTCACTCCCCTTACTTAAGACAAGCACTCCAACTCTAGTGTGATTCCTATCACACAGTAGGTCTCAATAAATGCTTGGTGAGCAATTGAATGAAGGGTGATGAAGGACTGGATCCATGATATGGCTGCCTTTGAGGCTGGTTTCTTCCATTCTCTCCTACCATGGTTTCCTTGCAGCCACTCACAGATGGTCAGTACGTTTTATTCTTGGAGCTGTTACTACCTATGATTTGCCAAATGCTAAGTTAGTCCCCATTTGACAGGTGAAGAAACTGAGCTGCAGAATAAACTGACTGCGCCAGGTCACATGGCCAGGAGATTTGTACTGAAATTTGACCCTGAGAATGCCTGACTCTCAGTGTATGAACTCTGCTTCATTGTCTCATATGCCTTATGCTTATATGAATATACTCATTTACTTATAAAATTGAAATATTTAATTAAAATTCTATATGAAGAACATTTTCTGCTCCAACTCACACTGATTTCTTTGGCTATAAAGGTAATCACTGCCTTTCACTTTAATTTTTTATGGTACATAGATGGTTACCATGCATGCTTGTGCTGTATGACTTTCAAGGATTCAGGTAAATATTATGTTTTATGTTTTCTGAAATTACCTTTGGTAGTATATATGTGTACAGTGAACAGATTTTTATGATCGTGTGATATGTGAAAGAGATTGAAATCTCTGTTTTTGAAAGAGGGCCAACTTGAGTTGGTGCAGTTAAGCAATCCATCTGTGGTCTCACAATGAATGGTGGCATAATTTTGACCACAACCAGGAAATAAAAGGGAAGTAAGCACAATTTATTTCTTGACCTACTCATTCTCAGTATCAGATCTTTCCAATCCTTAAACATGGCATTATAGTCTGATGAAGCTATAAGGTGTGTCTATTCTCAAGACAAATAGCATTTTTTAAGGGTATCTGAAAGATTGAAAAAACTTTAAAATTCAAGTGTTAAACCACAATGGCAGAATAATAGATAATCAGTAATTTAGGTAGCAATAGATGCTTATACTGAGACGTGATGGGACCAGGATCACTTAAGAATAAGATCTCACTTTCTCCCATTATCTGATTTCTTAGTAACATCCAATGCAATGCTGATGCCAGTTACCACTCTTGGTTGTTGATTTTTCTTTCTTACCTACACAGAGCTCTGAGGTGGGCACCAAAGTAAACCAGGGCTGTTGGAGGCTGAGCAGAGAGATTCAGACTGGCATGGGTTTGGAGGAGACATGAAGCAAGGTTCTGTGGGAGGACACTGCAGGCAGGCAAAATTTCACCTGAATTGTTTGATCCTGAGAGTGGCTTGTATTTTATGTGGAAGGCAAACCCTGAGATAAGACATTTGATAAGAACTTGTTTTGGTAGACCGTAAAAATGTAGTTGGTCACATAATTCCAGGAAATGCAAAGCAGCTCTTCAAGTCTTGGAATATGTATATCCAACAGGATGGGAGAGGGAGAGGAGGGAAGGAGGCTGAGGAGGGGAGAAGGAGGAAGGGCTGTTTAATGGGTATCTTTCTGATCTCTAACACTGATCTATTGATCATTGTCATGTGTAATGCACCCATGAATACTGAGGGGACTCCTGGCCACCCACCTTGGGTGGTGGGCACTAAGGGATGGTTGCTACTTAGAGAGGACATGGGAGTCTGAGTTCTTCATGGCATGGGGGCTGGAGCAGGGGACAGTTTCTATGCAGGCTTTGGACATCACTGGCTTGCTGGCCAATTGGTGTTCCACGTGTGTTTATGTATGTGTGTGTAAGAGCACATGGGCATGTGGATTTTGTCTTTCTGCCCTTACTATTTTTAAATGGTCTTCTGCATGAATTCTGTTCCTGGAATTATTCCAACCACTGAGCTTATTTTTTCATATCTCAGCTGCACTTTAGGTCATTGGGTACTAGAAAATAATAAAGATTGGGGTGTTGGTATTTCTTATCTACATAGTTTTGTTACTGTTTAACTCCTTTAGGTGCTTGTCCTTCACATATTTGCAGTCATTTTATGTCATTGTTTCAGCATCTGGCAATTAACTGCAGGATTGGGAAATAGTTTTATGATGTATACTAAGAAGAAAGTAGTAACTTTGTTTTTAACTGCTGTTTTTATTTTTAGTGTTGTCCTTCTACAGTCGCACTGTGATGACATGTCAGTAGCTCTGCCATAGTTACCACTAGATACGTGGAGAGTACAGAGGTCTGTGGGCTAGCAGCCTATCTGCAACACTGCCCACATCTTACAACCTTTTCTGGGTCTCTAGATTCCTTGGAAAGAAACAGTACTTTTTGCTTCATGAAAAGAGGTTAAACCTCTCGAGAGCTCTTTTATTTTGCTTTTGATTTGAGAGGTTAAATACTGAATGAATAACTTAATGTAGAAAGCACTTAGGAGTCAAACAATGGATAAGATAGTCATTTTCTCCTGCTATTATGGAGTTTATATTCTAGAAGAAAAACAGGCTTTAACAAAGACCTAAATACTTAATTGTTATATTCCAATTTTAATTGTGTTGTAGGTGGAACAATAGGGTGCTATGAGAAAATAGAATAGGGGACCCCTATTTTGGATATGCTGAAAAGGTGGCATTTAGGTAGAAATATGACAGATGAAAAGATATTAGGCTGGTGAAGGTAGTGGGCTGGAGGTGGGGAGAAAAGTTGTGATTCAGGTGAGGATATGACTGTGATAAAGACCTAAGGCAGGGAGGTGTGACTAGAGAATTAAAAGGACGGTAGAGCTGAGCGGGTGTGGTGGAGCATGCGGTATGATCAGGCTAAGGAAATGGCTGGCTACATCACGTGTTTTAACTTTTTTCTAAGAACAACGCAAAGGTTCTCAAGCAGGGCACATCACAGCCAGATATGTGTTTGAAGAAGAGGGTCTGGCTGCTGCTGAGAAGCGGGTTGGCTCACAGGGGATGTAGAATGCAGGGATATGGGAACAGTGTAAGCTAGGGGTGATGGTGGTGCTTTCACGCTTCCTGTGTCTACTGCATCTGGGATGCTCGATCAGGATGAATTGGTGCTAGCCAAGGGTGGTTTCTCAGTTTTAAAGTGAGAGCATTAAAAGGTTTGGCAGCCAGTCCTCTAAACCAACTCTGTATCTCTTATTTTGGGTTGTATTTAAGGATGGCTATGTTTCCTTATAGCTTAGCACCCTGCAAAATTTATAGCAGCAGTTTCTATGAGCTCTGGCTTTTGTAATTTTGTAATAGTGAAGGTTTGTTATTTAACAGCCATCTGGCTGCCAACATTCTTGCTCTTATTATTATTGTTTTTTGATAGTTAGCGTGCCGTGCTTTGGAAATTCCATAGCTATTGTGTAATATCAGTGACTCAGGGAGGCAGGAGTCCCTGTGCAGGGGAAACACCCCCAGCTCCTGATGAACATCTAGATGTGAGTGTAAGTATCAGATGAATCCTGACTCTGCAAGTCAGGGGCCAGGTCAGGTGCCCATCTCTGTGCCAGTACTCTGCATGCTGATGCTAACAATGTGAGCTACACAGCTCTGTGGCCACGAAGATGCAGCCCCCTAAAGACAGAAGCCATCGAATAGTGGGAAAGTCTTTTCACTTAGTTATTTAGTATATTGCATCAGGTTCTTACCCTTTGGTAGGCTGGAATCAACATAATACAGTGGGAAGGCCACAGGCATTGGAGATAGGCATCCTGTGGAGCTCTGTACCTTAAGCACATAGTTAACATCCCTTTAACCTGACTTTCCTCACCTGTGGAAAAGGGATAATTGTAACTACCCTTTTGGGATGCCTGTGAGGACTAAATGGAATGGTGTATATAAAGTGCCCTGTGTGGCCGTCTACCTTGCGGGCATGAGAAAACTGGGTTTCCTTCCTTACATTAACCATGTAATAACTAGCTTGCCTGATGGCACCCAGGGGCCCTAGCCTTTCTGCGGTAATGGTATCATCACCACATCCTCATGTTCTGTAGTTGATTTGTGGGAATTTCACTTATCTGTTCTGTTCCTTCCTTCTGAGGGCATGGATAATTGAATATGCAGTAGAGGGTTGAGGCAAATAAGGTTATAAACTCTGAGGAACATCTCACTATCATTTGTAGACTGTCAGGAATATAATACAATGAGACTGGCATCTGCTCTGACAAGCGCTTGAGAAGATACAGTGTTGCTCTCAAATAGTTAAAAGAGTAGATCCTTCATCTATAAATGTATTGAAATATAATTTAAATCTTTGATAATCGTCTACTACATCTTTGGGTAGTAGGTCTATGAATATATTAACTGCATCCAAAGAAGTGCCTTTTCATCGAGCCAAAATTTGCCTTTCCAGTAATCTCATGTTCTTGGTTCTAATGTTTTCTTGGATTGGAGGATAAATTCTTACTCATTGTACCCTTGCTTTCATTTCAGGCAGCTGAGCTATAGTGAAAAAGCACTGAACTTGGGCTCAGGAGATTGGCTTAGAGTCTCACTCCTGCTGCTTGTCATTTGGATAGACACAATTTCTTCGAGACTCAATTTTCTCTCCTGTGAAATGGTGATGATTCTACCTGCTCTGCCCTCTTTCTATATTGGCTGTGAAGATCAAAGGATTTTGTTGAAAGGTATGTTAACTGTAAAGCACCATACAAATGGTTTTATCATAACACAGAGATTAAAAACAATTCTGAGGTTAGGGCCTCCTCCAGTTCTACTGAGTCAGAATCTCTGGTGGTGGGACTCTGGCACTTATACTTGAAAATATATAACTAAGTAAGTGTTGAAATCCACTGCTCTATACAGGTATAGGATGCTATTCCTATTCCCAATATTACACTACACACTCTTTTGTCTTGCCAGATGAGCTTGAATCCTTCTGGCACATCTCAGTGGTAGCTTTTTCTCCTCACACTCTAAGTATTTTCAGATCTAGCCCCATCCTCCTCTTCCATTCTCATCTCCTGTATTGTCTTTCTTCAGCCAAGTTCTCCATCCTCATCAGACTAGTTGCCATTCATCGAAAACCCTATTCACTTCCTTGCATTTGTGATTCTGCTCAGTGATTCCTTGAGAGGATGTTCTGCTGGGCTGTGGGCACCTGGTCTTCTTGCAGCACTAAAAACTGAGGTGTAGGCATTTCAAAGAGGAAGTGATTTTATGACCATTCAGTTTAGCTTCTGCTTTATTGTGTATTGAAAACCCGGAGACCCAAAGAAGGAAAGTAACTTTCCCAAGGTGACACAATGAGTTAATGATAGAGTCAGGATTAGAATCCAGGTGTTCAGACTGCAGAACAGTGCTCTTTACATCCCTTATCCTTCTAAAAATATTAATTGAGCACCTGTTATGTTTCAGGTACTGGCATATGGTTAGTTGTACTATAATATGCAAAACGGTCTCATGTATCTATGTTGCCAATTGCAGAACACTTGTCAATTGCATTTATAATTTTTAAAATTACCCTTTTGTATACATAAATATATACTCAATCTTAAATATTTTCAGGACATTATACTTTCTTCTATAGTGTAGTCTTCTGTCGCCTGCAGCCCATACACATTTGCCTTACATTACATATCTGACTGAGGTACATGATGGCAGGGCCTTTGCTGCAGGGATTCCAACCCCCCTCTGTGCCAGGCTCAGCATGCTAGCAGAGATGCGGCTGCTTCGGGCTCATCTTCCTCAACCTAAGGGCTCACACATGGCTGCCACATTGTCATTCCCTCGGGTTGCCCGGAATAGACTTTACATGGAGCCTTTAACATCAAATCTGGCATCCTGATGCCAGCTCTGCAGAACTCAATTACCTGAAGTTTGTTCTCAGTATTTCACTTTCGAAGAAATTTGTACATTGTGGCAAAAGAATTTGATATAAAGATTCATTAGGATTTCCAGAGGCTGTTTTGGGCCAGCACATATTCAACCTAATCTCCAAGGTTATCCTGTTAATAGCTATGGGGTCATGCAGTCAGTCTAAATCTCAGCTCAGAAAGCACCAGAAAGCTTCTCCTAAATATACAGACTAAATGGATAGAAGGGTAAGTGCAGGAAATTGTGATTTCTCTTCTTATTGTGCCTTATCCAATTTGGTTTAGGAACAGAGACGCAGGGGTTGGAATTGCTGATCACTAGAGAGTTCTTCCTGAAAATAACAAGAGAGACCCATACTTCTCTACGTAACTACCCAGTATCTGAAGGACTACGTTAAGCAATGTGTGTAAAACTCATTGTCCTTTCAACATTTCCTCTTTCCTCTCTGCGTTTATGAGGCTCTTCTATGTCCAGCATATCAGCAACATCAGTTTAGAAAATAAAAAATTGTGATGGATCAGTACTACAGGTCATAAGATCAAATGTTGACTAATGCCTATGGCAGCAAAGAAAAATTGGCAAATTCGTGATCTCACTTAAGTTTCTACCACTAGAACTTGGAAGGAAAGTATTGTGAATTTGAGATCTTTAAAGATCTGCATTTATTTCTAGATGATCTGAATTAGGCAAATATTGAAGAGTGACATAACAATTAAAGGACACATTCTCTCTTAAGCTATTTTTACTTTTTCTTCTTGAAAGGAAGATCCATGCATTTGGTAGTCATTATTTTCTGCTATGGAAATTAGTTAAAACTTAGTCTTTAGCCACATTCTCTCTTATGCTTTTTCCCCCCACTCTGCAAATACTGAATGCCTGCAGTGTATCAGGCATGATTCTAGGTACTTGGGGGTACCACAATGAATAAATGTGTTCCTGCTAGTGTGGGAGACAAAGGTTGTATCTTTAAAAGACTTAATAAAATTGATAAGCTCTTAAAAGGTACCCTACAGTATGGGAGAATATATTCATAAATGACAGATCCGATAAAGGCTTGACATCCAAAATATATAAAGAGCTCATGCACCTCAACAAACAAAAAGCAAATAATCCAATTAAAAAATGGGCGAGGAGCTGAACAGATGGTTCTCCAAAGAAGAAATTCAGATGGTCAACAGACACATGAAAAGATGCTCCACATCGCTAGTTATCAGAGAAATGCAAATTAAAACCACAATGAGATATCACCTCACACCAGTAACGATGGCTACCATCCAAAAGACAAACAACAACAAATGTTGGCAAGGTTGTGGAGAAAGGGGAACCCTCCTACACTGCTGCTGGGAATGTAAATTAGTTCAACCATTGTGGAAAGCAGTATGGAAGTTCCCCAAAATGCTCAAAATAGACTTACCATTTGACCCAGGAATTCCACTTCTAGGAATTTACCCTAAGGATGCAGCAGTCCAGTCTGAAAAAGACAGATGCACCCCTATGTTTATTGCAGCACTATTTACAATAGCCAAGAAATGGAAGCAACCTAAGTGTCCATCAGTAGATGAATGGATAAAGAAGATGTGGTACATATACACAATGGAATATTATTCAGCCATAAGAAGAATACAAATCCTACCATTTGCAACAACATGGATGGAGCCAGAGGGTATTATGCTCAGGGAAATAAGCTAAGCAGAGAAAGACAAATGCCAAATGATTTCACTCATCTGTGGAGTATAAGAACAAAGGAAAAACTGAAGGAACAAAACAGCAGCAGAATCACAGAACCCAAGAATGGACTAACAGTTACCAAAGGGAAAGAGACTGGGGAGAATGGGAGGGATAAGGGTGGGGAAGAAGAAAGGGGGTATTATGATTAGCATGTATAATGTGGAGGGTGGGGGAAAGGGGAGAGCTTTGCAACACAGAGAAGACAAGTAGTGATTCTACAACATCTTACTATGCTGATGGACAGTGACTGTAATGGGGTTTGTGGGGGGGACTTGGGGTGGGGGAGAGCCTAGTAAACATAATGTTCTTCATGTAATTGTAGATTAATGATAACAAAATGAAAAAAAAGTATAAAAAAATTTTTTTTAAAGTTGTATATTACAATAAATATATTTCCAGAAATAGAAAAAAAAATTGATAAGCTCTTGACAGAAGTGATGAATGGAAAGAAGAGAGGAAGAATAAATGGAATTAGAAGGGAAATATAACCACAGATTCTGTATTTATTAAGAAGACAATATTTTATAGACCTATCTGCCATTGAATTAGAAAAATAGAAAAAATATACAAATGTCTAGAAAAAATATATCAAAACTGACTCAAGAAGAGATTAAAAAGTCTAAATGATCTTATAGTTATTAAAGAAACTGAACCAATTAAAAATCTTCCTACAAAGAAAATATCATCCCAAACAATTTTAGAGGTGCATTTCACTGATAATCTAAGGAATATGTAATTTCAAACTTTCACATTTACAAAGGGGAAATACTGTCTCAATTTATCTCATAAGGGGAGTAACAACTTGGGGCTAAAACCAGACAATGTCAGAAATGAATGGATAAAGAAGATGTGGTACATATACTCAAAGGGGTATTATTCAGCCATAAAAAGAAAAAGAAAGCCTCCCATTTGCAACAACATGGATGGAGCTAGAGGGTATTATGCTCAGTGCAATAAGCCAGGCAGAGAAAGATAAATACCATATGGTTTCACTTATTTGTGGAATATATAAACAAAGCAAAACATAAAATGGCAGTAGACACATAGACACTGAGAAGGGACTAGTGGTTACCAAGAAGGAGGGGTTGGGGAGAAGGGGGGAGGGGGAAGGGGATAAAGGGGCACAGTAATCTGCATCACAGTGTAAGTTGGTCACAGGGATGGTAGTACAGCCCAGAGAATATAGTTAATGATTCTGTAACATCTTACTATGTTGATAGATACTGACCGCAGTAGAGGGGGTGAGGACTTAATAATATGGGTAACTGTTGAACCACTGTGTTGTATATTTGAAATCAACATAAGATTGTATATCTATGGTATTTTAATAATAATAAGAATAATAACCAGACTAGGTCAGATAAGAAGGGACAATTACATGATATAAAAATGCAAAATGAAAATGTTAGCAAGCTGAATCCAGTAATATATTAACAAACTGTAGTAAATTATGGCCAAGTTTCATGTTTTCCAAAATGCAAGGTGAGTTAAACATTAGAAAGTATATTAATGTAATTTACCACTTTAAAGTTTGAGCTTAAAATGTGATCATCTTTGTAACTGCAGGAAAAACATTTGATAAAATTCAACAACCATTCTAGAAAATAAACTTGTAGATAACTGAAAAAGCAAATTTCCTGAACCTGTTGAAGAGTAACTACAAAAAGACCTATAGCAAACATAATATTTAATGGCAAAATGTTAAAAATGCTGTTTTATTTAAAATCAGAAATAAGACAAAAATGCCTGGTACTGCTTCAAAGCAAATGGTAAAGTGAGAAAAAATAATAAAATATAAGGATTAGAAAAAACAAAGATGGCATTATTGCAGATGAAACAAATTTCTATATAGCAATAAGAAAAATCAACAGTTTATGACTTTATCTCAGATATAGTAAAATCCTTAGACTTTCAAATGTAATTTACCTGAAGGAAGGAGAAGTTTAAGAGTTGAAATATGTTGGGCCTTAGCAGGTGTCAGGCTCGGTGCTAGATTGTTTATTTAAAATAATAATAATGATTATTATCACAGCTACCATTTATTGAATACTAACTCCCCTGCCAAGAACTGCATAAATTTTTACAGTTAATATTTCTAATCCTCACATAAACTTCCAAGTATTATTCAAGGTATTGTTATCCTTCTTTTATAGATGAGAAAACTGAGATTAGAAGAAAAGTAACTCACCCAAATTTGCATAGCTGAACTTGGATTTCAAGTGTCAGAACTGGGATTTCAAAGAGGATCTGCTAAACTCTGAGCCTGAGTATTTTACAATAAAGGCAGCTTCCCTGAGGTACAGAGCTTATGTCCTATTCATGTCCTTGATGCTCCATACATACCTGTGGACTGTTTCACTTGGAGCCCAAGTCAAAAACTTGTCTCACAAAGGGATCAGCACTTGTTAAGGATCAGGAGTCAGTGTCGTGAAAGCAGCTACCCCTCGTCCAGGATGTTCTGGTTCCTCTGTTTTTCTCCTTGGGACTGGAGGGAATTTCTAGGGAGCTTATACTGTTCTAGCACTGGAAAGAATAGAGGGCATCTCGGTTGGTGTGCTAGGGCTGCTGTAAGTAACAAAATACCACCGACAGGGTAGCTTACACAACAGAAATTTTTTTTTTTTCATATAATTTGGAGCCTAGAAGTCCAAGACCAAGTGTTAACAGGTTTGGTTTATTCTGAGGCCTCCCTCCTTGGCTTGCAGGCAGCCACCTCGCTGTCCCTCATCTGGTTGTCTCTCTGTGTTATTCGCGTCCTAGTCTCTTCTTCCTATAAGGACACTGGTTGTATCGGATTGGGGCCCACCATAGTGATCCACTTTAACTTCATTACCTCTTTAAAGACCTGGGCTTTGGGACTTTAACATGTGAATTTGGGGGGCGTACAGTCCAGCCTGTAACACCATCTCAGGAGAGCAGTAGGGTAGATTTGCAGTCTAGAGAGGTCGGGTACTTTCAAGTTATGTGTGGTAATGAGTCCCTGAGGGTAGAGGACAGCAGCAGGTGGCCCTGACAGGGCTTGGCTGGCAGCTCACAAGAGTGGGTCGCTCACCATTCAGGCTCAGAGAACCATGCTCACTGGACTTACTGGTGAAAAGGCGAAGGCAAGGTCAGCTCCCCACTGACAACAGGGACAATCAACCGGAAACCCCTGCCTACTTGTTTTCCCTTCATCCATTGGGGACCTGCCAGGGCTTGGTGAGTGGCAGCTTCAGAATGCCCACCCAGCTGGCAGCCAGGCCTCCATTGATTTGTCAGCTCTGTTGGGACAACAGGACCTTAGAAGCAGTCTCAAATTTCCAGATGGATTCAGAAAATAATACAACTTTTATTACATTTCCTGGGAGTATTCTTTAAGGCCATGTTTTGGCCTCAGAGGCCACGTAGGGACACACAGACTAGCGCATGGGAGCACGGGGAGAAACCTGCACAATAAAGCGGACTTGACAGCATCTCCTTTGTTTTTAGTCTCTCACCATGTTCCTTTTAGAAGAGAAACGGAACTTTCCTTTTGGAAGATAAACCTGGAGGCAGCTTTGAATTCAACCCAAAGGTAGTTTCCCGAAGAGCCAGGCCATCAGTTACTCCCTGCACAGGCCTGCAATTCGGTAAGGCAATACCGGAACTGTGCCTGCTGCGTGGAGACCGCGGGTCTCTGGTAACTCTTACAGTCATCACTTGGATTGACACCCACCTTCAGTCTGAAATTGATGAACTCACGCATAGCTGCATTTTTAAATTGCCATAGCATTGTGCACACAGAAACACAGAGGATTGGTGAATTGGGAGTTAGGTCTCTAGGGTTTCAATGGGGAGGGTATTAATAGTTTGAGTGATGGTTAAGTAGAGGAGGAGCATTTGAAGAACTTAATATTATTTTCTAACATAAATTTCTGGGATATACCACCTTTGTCATGATTCCTTAGGTTTTTTGACCGTGCTTGGACGGGAATATAGGATGTCCTTGAATACCTTGAATATCACAATTTACTTATAGCATCATAATGACATTACAAGTGAAATGGTTAAACTGCATGGAAGGCTGTCAGTGTTTATCAGATGTTTGCTGTATGCTTAGTACTATGCTAGTAACTATATATTCCTTATTTAATAATAAAAAATAATGTAGTGGTGGAAACATTTAGCATGAAGCTATAGCTTCAGCATAGATTCAAAGCTTGAAGGGAGTCACATGACATGCAGGGTGCCTGATCTGCTTACATACTCACACCTCTCTTCTCCCACCTCAGTTTCCACAAGCATAGTGGCTCGACTTCAGTCACTCCTATTGAATTAGGACAGACGGCCTTTAGGAGATACTCTGAATTTGAAAATCACCTCCATCCTTCTATTTTATTATCTCATAGCATTTCTTATGATCCTGTATTTTTCCTGTTTGTTACTATCTGGATCTCCTTTCTAGAATGTAGCCTATCTTGTTCTATACTGTATCCACAGGACCTTGAACAATGATGGGCACAGAGTAAAATTCAGTGGTTATTTCTTGCATGAATGTGTTAATGAAAAGACTCAGATGAATGATAGTAATCCAATCAACTGGCTGGCTGGTTTGGATTAGATAGTGATGTTTGTAAGAAATGAAAGCTCTTGCTGATGGTGGCAGAAATCTCAAGATTGTCCATGAGTTCACAGTAATATAAGACTGGACTTCTAACTTGCTATTGTAATGCCTGATACATAATTTAGTTCACTAAAACATACTTCCATTTTCATGTAATTACTATTTCTTAGTGGGGCACTAGCGTCAGACACAGTGCCAGTCCCTGCAGAAGCTGGAGTAAAATAGTAAATGGGGCTAGCATTTATTGAATGCTTACTGTATGCATGGACACCTGTGCAACTTTCCCTGCTATATAATATGTTATTGCCTGGATAGTACACATTTTTAATCTATGCACCTTTTGATGGACATTGGGTTTTACTATTGTTTGCCATTTATACTTAGGAACATTATAATATGTCACTGGAGGAATGTAGACAAGGATTTCTTTAGAGCATTGGTTCTCAAATCGTAGTTCTTGGACAAGGAATTTCATCTCCATCTCTGACCTACTGAGTGAGAATCTATAGGACCCAGCAATCGGGACTTGAGTCAGCTCTCCAGGAGATTATGATGCACAGTAGAACCATCTGGGTTGTTTTCCAAAAATACCAGTGGCTGCCTGCTACCTCAGAACCATTAAATCAGAATCACTTAGTATGAGACCGGGGGATTCTACTGTGTTGCCAGAGTTAAGAGTTATGGCTATTGGGTATATAAGTAGAAGTGGGATTTTCAGGTCATAGGGTCCAGGTTTGTCACATTTTGGTAAGAGAAGTCAAGTTGCTTTTCCAAAATGGTTGCTTCATCTGTGATTCTTTACACTCCCACCAGCTCTTCGTGACTGTTCCTGTTGCTCCACATCTTGAGCAAGAACTCTGTTGTTTGACACTTTAACTGTTGCCATTTTGACAGGTAAGAAGTGGTATCTTATTATAATTTTAGTTTATATTTATTTAACAATGGGGCTGAGCATAATTTTTATATGTTTAAAGGCCATCAATATTTTTACTTCTGTGAAAAATGCCTGTTCATATCTTCTGTCATTTTTTCCTTCCTCAGTTATCTTTTTATTGATTTGTAGTAATTTTTTATGTATTCTGGATGCTAATTCTTTGTCAGTTATACATAAAGAATATATCGTCCTTCTAGTTTTTGGTTTACCTATTTAAACTCATTAAGAGTATTTCGGATAACAGAAATTCTTTCATGTCATTGAATTTCTCTTTTGTCTGTTAGGGATTGTAGGTTTTTTTTGGTCCTGTTTGAGAAATCTTTCTTTGTCTAAAGTCCAAAAGACATTCTCCTATACTTTCTTCTAAATGTGTTATACTTTTGCCTTTCATTCTTAAGTACTTAATCCATCTTGAATCTTTTAAATCAATGGTCTAAAGTAAATACCTGTTTTAACTTATTTTCCTTATGGATAAACAATTGTCTAGTACCATTTTACTACATAATCCATCCTTTCTCTACTAAACTGCCATACCAGCCTTGTTCACACCATTTGTTTTAGACAGGTACATGGGTCTGTTTGGGAGCTATTTTATCTATAGGTCAAACTTTTTTTCTAAAATCCATAAGCCAATTCTTCACTGTTTAATTATTATAGATTATAATTAGTCCTGACACATGACAGGGCAAGTCCCCTACCTAGTTTTTCTCCAAGAACTTCTTGAGTATTCTTGGTGCTTTGTACTTCAGTGGCAACAATTAGCTTGTCAGGTACCATGAAAAGTCTTCCTATAATTTTGATTAGAAATGCGTTGAATCTTTAGATCCCTGAAGTGATGTATTTTACATATTACTCACATTTTACAATTGTTGGTATCTGTAAATATACATGGAATTGGTTTTTATATATTGATCTGGAATATATTAGTCTGGCAACTTACCTACTTTTTTTACTCTAACAATTTGATAGATTAACAAAATTTTCTATGCAAACAATTCTATCATCTGTAAATAATTGTTTTCTTTTTTTTAATCCTTACACTGTATATGTACTTTCCTTACTACTGTATAGAAGTGGTGACAGTAGGCACCCTGCCTTGTTCCTGATTTTAAAGGTACTGATGTTTTCAACATTTCTTCATTGATTAATATTATTTGTGGTAGGATTTTTGTTTTGTTTTCTTTCTTTTTTAGCTTCTCTCAAATGTGCTAAGAAAGGTTCCTTCTATTAATAGTCAGCTAAGAACATCTTGAATAGGTGTTGAATTTTATCAATTGTTTTTTTCTGTCTGTATCAAAATAATTAGTTAGGATTTTCCATTTAGTTCATTAATATGCTGAATTGCATTATAAGATCTTCTAATGTTGACTCAACTTTGCATTTGTAGAATACATGCCACTGGTCATGATTCATTTTCTTACAGTCAGCCTTTGGTTTCCTAGCGGTTTAGTTCAGGATATATTTACATTTATTTTAGTGGGTAAGATCAGCATATGATATTCCTTTTTTGTACTGTCCTCTCTCCTGTTCATATCAAGGTTTTACTCACTTCACAAAGTATGTCGGGAGAGTAGACCCTCTTTTCCTGTACTATGAAAATATTTATAGTAAATGGGAATTATATGCTTCTTAATGTTTGCTAGAATTCTCTGAAATTATGTTGCCATGCCCCTTCCCCATCACACCTCCACAGCAAGGTTAGAAGTACTCTGATTTCTAACACCATCGGCCTGTTTCTGAATTAATATAAACCAAACTCTATAGGATGTGTCAGTCAATGTGTTTTGAGCACTCATATATTTCTTTAATGGTTATAGAGTTATTCTCCTTTTTCTTCTTTATATTCTTTTTGATGTACATTTTTTTGAAAATTTGTTTTAGTTCATCTAAGTTTTCACATTGGTGGGTATAGACTTTTTCAAAGACCTTTTTATTACTTCTTTAAATTAATGCAGTGTCAGTAGTTAGGTTTCCACTTTATTTCAGCCATTAATTTACTAGATCTGTCTTGTTAAAACTTTGTCATTATTTATTAGTCCTTTTAAAAACTAACTTCTGGCTCTGCTTTCTGTTTAGTTTCTATTACATTACTTTCTGTCTTATTTTAAAAATCTTTCTTCTGCTCTTGGACAAATTCATAGGCTGAAGAAAATTAGGAAAACAAATTTTATTTTTTTTCTTTGGAAAATATTTTATGTCCTCTAGATGCTGACAGAATTGTACAGAAATTTGTTTTCCCTGAATTGTTTCACATTTAAAATATTTTTAAAAGACCATTCAAATTGTTTTCAGGTTCCAGACCACAAAAATTAAGTTGCAAATAAATAATACAAGCAAAGAAGACACTGAAAATAGATGGCAAACAATTTTAGAAAACTATTTCCCCTCTATTATTCTACCTCATCTCATCACATTGCAGCTCTTGGCCATATAAATTCCAGTTGAACATGGGCTTTCCAGTTTTTCCATATTTAATCGAAGAGTAAAATCCCAGCATCTACATAACATTTGTTCCAAATATGAAAATTTAGTATAGTCAAGAAGGACAACATATTAGTAACATCATTTAAACATGTCCAAGCTACTCAAAGATGAGGTGTGCCACTCCCCTCATTTTATGATTCAGTGACATAGGATAACGCTTACTCACCTCCAAATCTGTGTCCACTCTCAATCTCCAAAGCCTGTTGTGCTTGGAGTTCATTTGAGTATATGATAGAGCAAAAAAATGTTCAAGCCTACAGTTACAGAAAAAAAAAATTCCTAAGATTAGGAAGGGTTTTTTTTTACCCAATTTAAGGATCAGCTTTGATCTAAATGAAGCACAGGGTGAGACATTCATTAGGAATGAACAGACATCAAAATGATATTGGTGAGTCTAATTATGATATGTATGTTTACATGTATTTCCTTCTGACTTATTAGAACAACAAAAAATAACCCTTCAATATGTTAAAACTACTTAGAAAATGGCAGTTCAGTATTTCATTGACAATATTGAATCATTAGTATCTCCTCCTATCCAATTTCTGCAACATTTGACATGTTGGTCAAGACCAGCTAGTCAAAGATACTCATTTCTCCTTGGGTTTCTAAGATAGTAAATTCTCCTGGCTCTCCTCTCTTTCTGTCTGCAGTTTTCCCTCCCTCCTCCCAACACCCTACCACGAGCTATTAAATGTTGGCATAATACAAGATTTTATAGTTTGCTATTGAATCATCTCATTAGACCTCATACTTGAATTAATTCCAAATCTTTATCTCTGTGTATTCTTTTGTTTCTCTAGGTCCATGTTTCTATTTACCTACTTAATTTTTTCCAGCAAGACAACCCACAGATAATTTAAATTCACTGTGTAAAAGAGAAATCATAATTTTCCCATTTCATACCTACTCACCCAGTCTAGAAATCTTTGCTTTCTCAATGTCTCACTGCTTTACCACTCACATATAATTATAGGCAAAATCCAGTTAAATATATAGCCAACAGTTACACTTCCCCGCTTTTATTTATAGTGCTCCCTCTTCTTGAAATTTCAGTAAAAATTCAATTCATTTTTCAAGAGCTAACTCCAAAATGAACACATCTATATGTCTCTCTCAATACACCTCAATGGGATGAATCGTTTCTTATTTTTAATTTTCTTATTTTGAAAAATCGTTCTTATTTGGTAAGATATAAGTGACATACTTTAGGTATGCATACATATGCAAATCCCTTAATATAAGTTGTAAGATTGGGGGTGTGGCTATTTCTTACTTGTTTGTATATTTCTCACTGAACCTAATATAGTGCCATGAAGCGTTAGGCTTTCAATAAATATTTCCTACAGTGAAAAGATGTGTGTATGGATATTCTACCTATTCCAAATCAAACTAGCAACACCTGCTCTACTGCAAAAACAGAAGACAACCCCCCAAAAGTGCTATCATGTTTGCATATACTAAAGCTTTTAAAACTATACTTTTATTTGGTATCAGCTTTAAGGTCATTAGAAAAGGTAACTTTAGTATGTATCAGCTATTAAATGGCATTGAAGCAAAGCAGGCAGAGACCAAACAAAACACACTCACACATGCACACTCGGTTTGTCTAATCCTAGAAGGATCTGATAAGAATTTCAGTTTAATGTAACATATGTTTAGCATTTACTATAAACAAGGCATTAAGGGCAAAAAAAGATGAATTAGACATTTTTCAAAGGTGTTCCTCTAGCTCTTTTTTTGCTTTACCAAAAATATTTTCTTAATCTTAGAATGACTCTTGTCTCTAGCTAAGAAATCTTTAACATGGTATTATTTGCTATTCACAAGATGATTCTATTTTCCTTGTTAATTTTATTGGCTACTTGTAATATAGTTGCATTTTCACAGGCTCGAAGGTGCCAAGATAACAGAGTGGTTAAGGATAGAAATCATGTGGATGATCCTGATAACATCAGGAATGTTTCATGGAATACAGGACGATATCCACTTATTTCTCATAAAATGTCCCAAACATTAAACAAGTTGTCCAAAAGAGGTAACCCACGAACTTTCTTCAATGATTTTGAAAGTATGAGCACAGTAATCACTCATACAATTCTAAATTACTTGCAAAATCAGAGATAAAAATAATCATTTTAAATCAACCATTTTTAGATTTACTACCCACTTGGAGGATCTAATGACATAGCACACTTTCATTGCTTCTGTGAACCACAACATACGTACCATATTGTTTACTTCTAACAGGAAAAAGCTACTTTTGACACATGTAATTTAATAATAATTCCTGAGGCCATTCATGTCTGAGTCCTAGAAGTGGAATTTCCTGCACTTTGGATATTCCACGTTGGAAATATTGCTGGTTTGGCAGAGTGAAAAATAGATGGCTCTGGCTCTGTCGGGAAGTAGCACTCTGAGCCGGATCGCTGTGACATCCCTGCGCTTCCCTCTTATGCTTGGTGAGTTGCACGGAATTGTAGAAGATGAACATCTTTGGTGGGCTTTAGCAGTTATACAAGAAAGGCAGTTATGGTGGCTGTCCATTCCTTAATATCTTTTAAGGAAATGGGGAAGAAAGAAGGAGAGCATGTAAGTTGTGAATTTATGTAATAATTTATCTTACATCATGGCTGTATCAATAGTTATCTATTGATAACTCATGAGTAATATCTCATAGGTCTATCAATAACCAACAGTTCATTTAGTAAATGCTTATGATAACATGGAGGTGCTGTGTTGGGGATGCGGACGGAGTCCAATAAGACATGGCACTGTGCTCGCAGAGATAACACTCTAATAAGTTTGGTCTTACTGAATTCTTTACCAGTCATCAAATTAGGTATTCTTTGTGAAGGTCGATTGTATTCCAAGTTAGAAGATAATCTAGCTTCTGAGCTGGCATAGTAATGTGGCAACTTACATTCTGCTCATCAGATATTTGAAATGGGTGGAGCCATATAATTTATCACTTCAACTGGGGTAGTTTTGAGAGTGAAAGGAAGAGCAGCTTATAATTACGTAGGGATAGCAGGCATGAACTAGGACCTACTTTATATATGGTCACCTTACCTAAAATCAGAGATCTCCCCTTAGTCAATAATGTATTCTACCCAATTTGGATTCTCGTCTGAGAGAAACTAACTGATCTGCTCTTCTTCATGAATGGCCAAAGAAGTAGTATTAGACGAGGCTGACAGACAAGCTACTCCTTCACTCCTCCACTCACTGCAGGTTCATCACTTCCTGATGGCCAGGAAAGTTATAAAATCCACCCACATGTATTAGTCATATTAGTTTAGCTCCCAATGTAGCTGTCTTCTTTAAATTATGCTTTGTCCTGAGCCTGTATGAAATGTCAGTATAAGAAAGAACTGTGCAGCCATGTGACTTTGCATCTGTGTTTGTGATAAAAATGTTGTTGAAGATTTTTCCCATTATGTCATCTAATGGCATGTAAAAGAGTACACATGATTTCTCCTAGAATGTTTGCTCTCTTTTCGAGGACAAGTGAGCTTCTTTCTATCGGATAAAGACTTACGTAGGCTTCTTTTATGCCTGGTTCCTAGTGGTCCATCACAGGAATCCCCCCTTAAGGTGAAGCATTCATAATCTACTAATTCTTAAGTTTGGTTTTCTCTCTCTTTTGATGTGGCATTATCTTTCTTCTAAACTGGTTAATTTTCCAAAGTTTTATCTTTTAATGTTTAATATTTTCCAATTACTAAATAAAGCTCAAACTTAATACCCTGTGCTCATGGATATCTGACCCTAATTGAACTCTTTGCTCTTCCCAGTTCATGCCCATAGTTTCTTGCTTTTGGGTCCATGTTCATGCTGTTCTCACTGTTTGGGGATTTAAAGAAAGTTTATTAATATCTGTAGTAGGGAGTAGGACAGGGAGTTTACTGGGAGAAGAATAAAAAGATTGTCCCTTAAAAACATTTGGAACCCATTGGAAGAGAAAATGTGAAACACCCTGAGTCCTTTTCCATTGTACATGCTCGGACCTGGGGCCATTATCCTTTCCATATGGGAAGACTTGCCCTGGAAAACTTACCTCTTAAACGATCAGCATACTCATTTTTAACTTTTCTTTTCCTGGGGGGTGGGAGAAAATGAGTGGCATAGAGATCATACAGACCACATGTTCGGCATAGGTCTGCTAAAGCCATCGGCTTCTCTTTGATTAGTCATTCAAACCTTATAGGCATTTGCCTTTCCCCCTCCCTTACCCAAAGTCAAAAGGCAAGGCATATGCCCCAAGGAACTGGATCACAGGAATTTACCTCGTTTATAATCCTATAATCTTCTTGGGTGGGGAGGCAGGAAAGGGAAACCCTCAGAGTTATTCCAAATATGACTATGCATTCAGGGTCTAGATGTTTTTGTAAAGTCATGAAAGAAAAATGTAGGAAGAAAACGTAATATGGGGAATATTCACAAACCCTCATCTTTAACATGGCCCTTTCTGTATTTATTTCCTGGATTTTTTTTTTCTTGTTCATTTTGTAGGAAGGGCTCTTGGCTGTGGTTCAAGCACACTGCAGAAGAATAGTGGAAAGGGATTGTGGTTAGCTAGGTTATACTGAAAGACAACAAAGAAATTAAACACCCACCCTGGCAGTGGCCCAGACGCCTTCCAGTGCATTTTCATTTGCAATAAGCATTAAAGACCCATGTGCAGGGGCTTGAAAATGTGGTAGACCTATTTGCTTTTCAACACAGGAGGAAATTGGAAACAGAAGTCTGGATTGCCACTGAGAGGCACTTACAAGTTAATTAATCAAGTGAGGGAATCCAGTGGTCAGGAATGGCAGCAACAGGGTCAGTTTTGCACTCGGGTCCTGCAAGCAGAGTCTCAGGGTGACCCGTAATCTGACATGTGTGTTGGTCCCATAGGGAGCTGTTGACCAGCTCAGCACACCTGGCTGCCAGGTGTGCAATGCGCACCTCCTTACCTGTTTTGGTGTCGTGCTGTCAGTGGTGTTTAGAAAATATTTTGTAAGGGTAGCTGCATAGTGGCAGTGGAAGGAGGGTAGAAATACAAATGTGTTAATTATGATGACAGCAGTTAGGATAATGGTAAAATGTTAGCAAAAAGTTGCAAAGACTGGGAATGTGATGAAAGGTGACAATATTCTATTATACTTGGAGATGTATCCTAAAATAGTCCTGCTGATTGGCAACTTCACTAAAGGCAGCGTCACATCTCACTCAACTTCAAGCCAACTGTGCCTAGCACACTGAGGGTATCAAATGAATGACTCTTAGAATTCATTGCCTTATAGTTTCTTAAGGTATGAATGGTTGTGTTCCCCCAAATTCATATGTTGAAACACTGACTTCTACAATGATGTTGGGAGGTGGGGTTTTGGGGAGGTGATAAGATCACGAGGGTGGAGCCCTCCTGAGGGGAATTTGCACCTTTATAGGAGACCCCACCAAGCTAATTTGTTCCCTCTACCACGTGAGGACACAGCAAAAAGGGATCATCTAAGAATTAGAAAGTGGTCCCTCACTAGACTTGAATCTGCAGCCACCTTGATATTGGACTTCCCAGCCCTTGGAGCTATGAAAACTAAATTTCTGTTGTTTATAAGCTGCCCAGTCTTGGTATTTTGTTATAGCAGCCCTAAAGGACTAAGGCACCATTGAACTGTCCTTTTATAGGTATGTGCCTGATGATATTCTTAAATATTATTAACATCTTAATCTCTCTGTGAGAAGATATTTCATAACCAGCTCAGTAACTTATATTCCCAACTATTTTATTCTTAAGGCATTTTTTGCATTCTAAATTATAATTTAGATAAATAAAAATAATAAAATTATTATTTAAAACCTTTGTTTTGTTCTCTCTCTCATGAAGCTAGGAACATGTCACCTTCTTCTATATAAAATGCTTTCCTTAAAAAAAGAAGACCCTGTTGAGCCACTACTGTCCTCAGCAATGAATGCAACAAGAACACCATCCATAAAAAAGTCACAAGGCCACATGAGATGGATTAAGTGAGGGAATGACACCCACACAGTGTTATGGAGAAGCAACAATGAAAGCTCTTCACATGCTGGGTGGATCTCTCCTCTGGCCAGTGTGCTTCTACTTTTGTTGATGCTCTGCCTCAAATAGGTATATTTTTCCTTGTGACTTTTTAATTTGAAAATCTTCAAACATAATAGAAAGGGAATTCCTATATACCCTTCCTTTATACGGATCCACATTTTCTTTTTCTTTTTCTTTCTCTCTCATTATCTGTGTTTCTTAACTTTTAAAAATTATCACTCTCAAGGAGACATTTTAGACATTTTTTCCTAATCATTTACCCCATGAAAATGTAAGACAATAAACTGTGTCTGTTTATAACCATCATAATATCTAAGAAGTTTTTGTTCACCAAGAACCAACTTCTCATTTTTCTGTACCATTTGAGAAAAAGTTGGAGATACTGTACACTTTTCCCCTGAATATTTTGGTATTTATTTCTTAACAAGGGCCACCTTTTACATAATCTAAATATAAATACCAAAACCTAGAAATGTAACATGGATACATTATAACCTAAAATCCACAATCCATATTCAAATTTGTTAATTATCTCAGTAATGTCCTTTAGAGCTAATTTTTCCCAGCCCAGCCAGGATTCAATCCAGGATTCCCATGGTACTTTATTGTTAATCTCTTGAGTCCCTCTTACTCCGGAACATTTCCTTGACTTTGACATTGTTAGATAGTAGAAGCTGTTTTGCAGAATGCCTCTCAATTTGTGTTTTCTGATGTTTTGTCCAGATTGGATTCAGGTTTTATATTTTTAACCAGAATGCCATAAAAACAATATGTCTCTGTCAGCACAGTGTCTCAGTTGCATAATGTCAGTGTGTCCCTGCACTGGTGATATTAACTTTGACCTTGTGTGTAAGGTGGTGCCTGCCAGCTTCTCTACTTAAAGTTATCATTTTCCCTTTGTAATTAGTAAGTGTTTTGTGGAGAAATGCTTTGATACTATGTAAATATCAGACACTCATAACTTTTTCCTGCTTAGTTAGGATCCATTCATGCTTCTAATAACCCCATCATCTCTTCCATAGTTTTTACTTAGAATTCTGTTAGGAAGAGCTTTTACTTCACCCCCATTTATCTGTTTTATTTGTTTATATCAGTGTGGACTCATGGATTCTAAATGAGTTCACTGAGTCATGATACATTTAAATGTTACTTCAGCGCTAAAATTGTGCTTACACTTGGTCTGGGAGCCCTTAAGCTTGGTCCCATGTCCTCTGACTCTTGATTTTTGAGTAGCAGTCATTCACTTCAGTACCTGAGATGGCTCTTCAATGTATAGCCATCTTTGTTGAATTCCAACATGGTGGGAGACAAGAGAATTGGGGCAGTGAATTTATAATCACTAGATCAGGCTCTGTCTGATGAGTGACCTTCCCATTTTTGAGCCTCCGTGTACTATCTTAGTATTCTTAGATATTACGTGCCATTAAAATGGCAGCTAATAATAATTTCCTGACTATTTAAATGGGTTGTTGTGGGTTATCAAATAAAATATTGCATAAGAAATGCTAGATAAGCCATAAAACTTCAATCCTATGTGAGATATTTTATTATCATTAAATTATGCTCTTATAATGATAATGATAAAACCATTATTTTAGCAAGAAAATACTTTGGATGGTGCAATAGCCAATGGCCCAGAAACAGGAAAAGTTTTGATAAATACTGAGAATTTGGCTATTAGAATGAAGTCTTTTAGGTCAGCCCCATTTTCTGGAGAACTTCACATGCACTATTTTCAACATGAAACTTTCCTCCTGCTTAGAATGTCATTTCTTTGATGAAATCCCAAATCACGCGGCATGGAATTGTCTTTGTAGGGTATTACTCCCTTAGTAGATCCCTGCCTTTCATTTAAACATTGGCACCCAACTGATGTGCAATTCACTAGAAAGGCATCCGCACCCACACTAGCTCAGTCTCAATTGCCCTGTGATGTCTGGGAGGCCTGAGGGACCCTGTGCAGATCAGGCTGCTCAGAAGAGTCTGTACCACCTCCACCATCACCACCATCCCACCCCAAGGAGAAGCTGTTTCTTTCTTTCTTTTTTTTTTTCCTTTGTTCTTAATGTGGTCCTTACTCTGTGGGCCCAGAAAACACCTGGAATTTTTGCAGCACTGGGGAAAAAGCATTTGTTTCTTAAAAGTTAAGCTATTTTTTTTAGAGTCTTGAGTTAACATTCGCTGAGGAATAAAATTGTCTTTTACTTGACTGCAAACCTTTGCACAACTACCAAGGGAAAGGGAATTAGTATATCCAGAATTTGGGGTCCTAGTGGGACTGAGAATTTGTTTCTAATCACCTGAATTGAACTTTGAGTTCTGGCAAAACCTAAAAGCTCCAGGACGAAGGCTCCCGCCCCAGCCTGGGCTTGCTCGCTGTCAGGCCAGCCTCCTGCTGGATCTCTGGGATACGGGCTCACATCGGAGATGCCTGAGCAGGACTTAGGTGATGTCCTTCATGCTTACAATTTGCCTGAGCCCAGTTATTACTCTCACAAATACTTGGGAACTATATGTTAAAGAAGTATAGAGTAGGAAAAACCCAAACCATCTTCCCGGCCTGGAAAAGATACTTGTGTTCCAACCAACCTACCCCTCACCAATGCCATGTGCTCATTCACCTGAGAGAGGGTCAGTGTGATCAGGCAGAACTGTGGTGAGGTTTCTAGGTGCTAATAACCATTCTGGATGAGCATTAGCCATCCATACAAGGCCTGTGAGGGGTACCAAGAAATGTCAGACAAAGTCCTATCCTTCGAGGAACTTTTAGACTAGTCTCCTACCTTCCCACAGCCTCACTTCATTGGTTAAAAAAATTATTGAATTATAGTTGATCTACCATATTATATTGGTTTCAGGTGTACAACATAGTGATTCAACAATTATATACATTACTAAATGCTCACCACTGTAAGTGTAGTCACCATCTGTCATCTCACAAAATTATTACAATATTATTGACTGTATTCCCTGTGCTGTATTTTCATCTCTGTGACTCACTTATTTTATAATTGAAAGTTTGTACCTCTTTATCCCCTTCACCTATGTCACCCATTTCCTTCTAACCCACAGCAAACACCAGTCTGTTGTCTCTGTGTTTATGAGTCCATTTCTGTGTCTCCTTTGTTCATTGTTTTGTTTTATAGATTTCACATGTAGGTGAAATCATATGGTATTTGTCTTTCTCTGTCTAACTTATTTCACTTTGCATAATATCCTCCAGGTCCATCCATGTTGTTGAAAATGGCAAGATTTCTTTTTTTCCTTTTTAATCGTTCCACAGCCTCATTTTGATTAGGCCTAACCTAGATAGTTTTTTAGTCTTTGGAACTTTTAGTTGTGCATGCTTTAAGAAAACCTTTCTATTCTCTTCTTTTCTCCATGTACTTATTGTTACTTGGGGTTGGGAAGGTATGAGAAATGGAGTATGGCAAATTGGAGAAAAGAAGCCTTGACCTTCCAAGTCAGTTTCTTTCTCTACTGCTCAGAAGTATAATGTGGCTACAGTAGGTTCAAACAATAGCCAGAACATTTGCATCTCTTCCGCCATAGCTGGAGTCTGTTTTCCTACCCTAATGTGGGTTGGACTTGTTTTGCAGAATGGGACTTTAGCAACTTGATACAAACAAAGACTTGTGAAGAGCTTGCCCATTGGACCTTATTCTTGCTGCTTTTGGAACCCTGTAACTGACACCATGTAAACAAGCTGGGGCTGCTCGCTGAACAGGAGAGAGATCCCCAAAGCAGAGCCACCTCACTGACTGGCAGCTGATTGCCAAAGCCTGAATTATCAGAGCTGAAAGCAGCTGGAGAACTGCTGAGAGGATCCCGGCCTGACTTGCCCGCTCATAAGAATGGTGTGCTAGGTGAATGAGTATTGCTTTAAGCCACTATTCTTTTTAGCTTTTTGACTTCCAAAGCTGCTGTAAAGTCAGGTGCACCCTTCACTCAGCTTTCTCTAATGGTGACATCTTACAAGCTGGAAAACAATATCAAAAACAGGAAATCAATATAGGTACTGTTGACTAGACTAAACTTATTCAGTTTTTGCCATGTTTTGAAAAATCTGTACTCATTTGTGTATATTTATGTGCGTGTGCACACATGCACATACATAGCTCTATGCAGTTTTATTCTACATACAGATTTGTGTAACCACCACCATTTCCACAAGAGAACTTCTTCCTGCCCCCTCTTTGTATTTGCACCTGTCCCCCAACACACTCCTGTCCTTGTGCCCTGGCAACCACTAGTCTGTTTGCCAATTTTATAGTTTTGTCATTTCAAGAATGTTATGTAAATTTGAATCATACAGTATGTCCCCTTAGGTCCATCCTGGTTGCATGATTCAGAAGCTCATTCCCTTTTATTATAGTATTCATTGCATGGATGTACCAAGTTTGTTCTAGAAACTAGCTCTTTCATGGATATGTGGTTTGCTAATATTTTGTCCCAGTCTTTAGCTTATCTTTTTATTCTATAACAGAATCTTTTGCAGTACAAATGTTTTTAATTTTGATGATGTTCGATTTATGAATTTTTCTTTTATGTATTGTGCTTTTGGTGTTAGATCTAAGAATTCTTCACCTGGCCCTAGGCTCTGAAGATTTTATTGTTTTCTTCAAAAAAGGCTTATAGTTTTATGTTTTACATTTAAGTCTATGATCCATTTTGAATTAATTTTTGTATATGGTGTGAGCTTACGTTTTGTTCCAACACAGTTTGTTGGAAAAACTATCCAGCTTCCATTGAACTGCTTTTGAACCATGTAAAGAATGAACCAAATCATTATAAACGAATTCAACCAAATTTCTTGGTTCTCTTTTTTGTTCTGTAGATCTATGTGTCTATGAATTCAGCAATAGTACACAGCTATTATTAAGCTATGTAATTATTTATGATTAAGATTATTATGGCTATATAGTAAGTCAGTATCAAGTACAATAATTTCTTCTATTTATTTTTTTCAAAATTGGGTTAAACATTCTAGTTCCTTTTCTTTCATATATATATTTTAGAATTAGTTTATAAATCTTGCTGGGATTTTGATAGATAGGACAATTTAAGGAGAATTGACGTCTTTCCTCAATGAGCCTTCCAATCCATGATTACAATAGATCTTTGCATTTATTTAGATCTTCGCTTTCTTTCATCGATTTTATAAATTTCTGCTTACAGAGACTGTACATGTTTTGTTAGTAAGCTAATAATTTTTGCGATGTTTTTTGACGCAAAAATCAATAACAGACATCAAAACCAGGAAACTGACATAAGCACACTGTGTCCTTGACAAAATCAGGAGGGCGGAACACGGCTCAGCTCTATGGGCTGATACAGTCTGCTCTCCCAGTGAGGAGATCACGAGAACAGAAAATCACGTGGGGTGTGGTGGCCGAGAGGACGAACAGGTGAGGCCTGCCCCGCTAAAAGCCCAAGCTTAGGAACACTCTCGAGGTTTACACCAGGCTCCTGGGAAAAAGGCAGGTCTCTACTTCTAAGACTAAAATTTGTCTAGAATTTTCAAACTAGAATTTAGATTTGATAGTGTGATAAAATCTGTTCACTAAAATCTGCCTTTAGATTTCTCCTCAAGATGGTAAAATGAGCACATATATAATCTCCTTGGCTCTTAACAGAGCAGAATGATAAAAACTTAGGTTTAAGCAGGCTGAGTCAGGGTGGAGCTGCTGCCAGTCTGACTGTCACTGCACAAGGAACACTTGATTGGGATGCAACTACACTAGTAGGCACACTAGTGATTAATTGTATTTTTATAATTTTATAAGTATAATTTATACTAGTGATAAATTATGTTTTTCTTTGTCATGTTGATATAGCTGCTCTCTCACCTGTTTTTACCCTGTTTCTCACTTTTTAAAAAAGAAGAAAACGTGTTTAATTTCTTTAGGGGGAGGTCAGGTAAACACAATCAAACTCAAAAACAAGAGAACAAGATCCATTAGTCAGGAACTGACAGAAACCTATAGTGGGTAACAGGCTAAGTGCACTTGGCCTGGAGGAGACAAATACTGTCATCTGCGAACAGTGGAGGCTGAGCTGCAGGGACTATTTGATGAGGAAGGCATTTCTCACCTCACAAAAGGCAAATCCCTGAGCTCTTCCAGATGAAGCTGAGATCAGTCTTTACAGCCTCTGTCAGTCACTGGATGTGAAGAAGTTCCACTAACTACCGAGCACTGGGTCCTGCTTGTCTGTGGTTCTGGGATGGAGAATAGGCATCTGGGCGAGAATGAGAGCCAGGACCCGCTGCGTCTCACCACAGCCCTCAGTGCGTCAGTGCCAGAGGCAGCTGAGAGTGAAGAACTACGTCTTGGCTTGATGATGCACATTCAAAGTGTCAGGGTGAGGTAACCAACCTTCAACTTGGCAGGGAGTGGGGTCTACCAGAAAAATGACCTCTCAAGCAAGAAAAGCTTTAAAAAAAAATTATAAAATATACAAGGAAATTTTCTGTCATAAAGATAGTTAGCAGGCCAAATAATCTATAGAGTCCACACCCAAGGAACTAGAAATAATGGAGCAATATGAAAAACTGTTAAAATAAATACTTTGGAATCATTAAGTAAGTCAAAGAGGAGTGAGAATAAAGGATTATTAAGCAAGCACAATAAGGTATTAAAAGATTCGTCTAGAAATCTTGGAATGGGAAGTCTACTCACTGGAATAAAAATGGTAGCTGACATGGTGAACTGTAGACTAGGTGACTAAGCCAACACTAGCATGAGGGAAGGCACCCAGGGTGCACATTTAAAGAGGTACTCACTGTCCAAGGTGCAGACCTTGCACTTGCACAAGCCAGAGGGTGAGTGCCTCCTTAAACTGTGTGCTCTGGCCACCTGCCTGCCTTGCCCTTAGCCCAGCTCTGGTAGACTTGGCTGAAGAGGAAGTTAACAGTGAAGATAAAAGAAGGAATGACCTAGAAGCCAGACAAAGAGATTTAAAATATGAAAAGAGAGGTTGAGAGACATGGAGAAGAGCTCTAAAAAATGTCTGGAGAGTTCCAGGAGAGAATAAAAAGAATAGCAAAGGAGAAATATTGCAATAACCTGAATATTTTCCAGAATTATAGATATTTATCCTTCAATGAAAATAGGTCTGTCTTTATAAATAAGATTTTAAATCATTTCTTATTCATTGCTGAAAATACAAGGGGCCCCAATTCCTCATTGTTTCCTGCCCAGGCCAGTTTAACTGGGTTGGGAAAATTCAGTTTAATCTCAGGGCATTTGGTGCATTAAAGAGGATTATGGATGGCACACATGGATTATATCCTCAGTTTTACCTGTCTGAGTGGTAAACATTCCACAGTTTCCAGTATTCAGTTGCTTCAAAGCAACAGTGGCTCAACAGTGACCTGATTGTCTCCTCCCTCACTGGGGGAGGTGAAAGTCTTTTGTTTGCAACTAGCAGTTTGAAGTTAGGCTGGATGCATGTTTGGGAACCTCTCCTTTTACAGGTCTTTCTTGCTACTGCATATGAAGGATTTTCAGTCCCCTGTGCCCTGTTGTCATCGGCCTCCTCTGGCAAGGGAAATGTTTTCCTTTTCAGACTGCAACATTCATAGCACAGATGGCTGGGCAAACCCACTGGTGCTTCAGTCCTTAAAGCTGTTTGCTTTTATTTGCACTTTACCACAGCCAAATATGTAACTACAGGCAGGAAGCTCGGCCATTTTGGCCCAGCCAATGCACAATTAAAGAAAGAGATGGGTCATTGCTTATTTGCTTATCTCTGTGTTTGTTTTAGCTCTCATGCCCAAGTAGGACTACTAATGGGTGCAAAGTCTACTTCCCCTTTTTAATGGGTTTTCTACCATATGGGCGATAGATGAACAAAGGCACAAGTCAGTGATGGACTTTGGGGCAGGTGGAAATCCTTAGCATACAGGAAAGGAAGAATTGTGCGTAAACAATTTGAGTTAGACTTGCAAAGCTCTTTGTTTATTTCAAGGTAATTAAAATGTTCTGGCAGTGGAGGAGAAAATAATGCTTTGGGAATTACTCATTTGCTGTTTTTAAATTAGAGGTTTGGCATCTCTTTCCAGGAGTGAGTAATTTCTTTTGTGGTGTCTGTGTACAGATAACACAAAAATTAAAAACAATCCAGAGCCTGCAGTTGAAACGTGCCTGGGAAGAACTGAAGAATGTCACACTGTAACTTGGGGCTCAGGAGATGCTAAATCAAGAGGCAAATTGGTAATCTAAATTAGGACACCAGGATTGGATCAGTGTGTATGTGTATTTACATCAAAGAAAGACGAAGAGATAGAGGCTAAGAAACAGAGTCAAAGAGTAAGGCGGCCAAAAAACCAAGAGACAGATTGCCGTTGAGAGTACAGGTAAAGATCAGGAAGCTGAACTAGGTAAAAGAAAAACTGCCCAGTCATTGCCACAGCACAAATATAGGAAAAAAGATCATTCACCACATGCCCAATGTAATACAGAATGTAATGTATACAAAGGCAGGGCCCCTTTCTAAGCAGGAGGAATGGGGTATGAAAGAAAATCAGGTTGGTTTTGTAGTTATGTGGTAGGATAGTACAAGAGGAAAGGCAGCACACTGTGGGATCAACGAAGAGCAACTCACTTGTAGTTTAGAGCCCAAGACCTTGCTTACGCAGTCTCGGGGCTCATTGTGGGGGCTGGCTTCAGTATCATCTCAATTCAGTGGTCATGTCAATTCAGTGGTGTGGTCTGAGGAGCCGCCAAATAACTAAGAGAATTACATCTACCTAAATGTTCCTAACTCACGCCTAACTCATGCCATCTCAAATAGAAAATAGATGGTATGCCAACTAAGTAGTACACTCATTGTGGCCTCAAGTTAATGAACTTTCACATTTCACAAGTCACTTTCACATGTAAAATCTGGTTATATTTTCCAGACAAGTCTGTGTTGGGGAGAAATTATTGTTTCACCTGAAAAACTGAAGCACAGAAATGCTGAAATACTTTCCCAAGGTTACAGAGCCAGGAAATGGCCAAGCAGGCCTTGAATTCAAGTCAGTATTCTTCCACTGTGCCATGTCTCTAACGGCTTGCCACATGAAATGGTATCTATGATTCCACATTTTGTTCAACTTGCTATTACAACTGTGCTAACAAAAGAATGATACAGTCCAGGTTTATAGAACATTATATCTAAATCCTATGCTGCAAACTGATGGAGGTCCATACTAAATTTTTTTTTTCAGTCACTTTTAACAGAGGGCCAAGAGGTTTGGTGACCTTATGTGTTAAAAATCTTTGCTGCATTGAGTCATCTCAAAATAATAAATTTTAGTAAGGCTTCTCTGAGTTATATTTCAGATAATTTCTTGTTAGTGCTGAGTGAATTGGCTTGACATACTGTCAAACTCCATCCAACCAGGAGCAGAATGACCAGTTTCTGGGCCAAACGCAGAGCAGGGAGGCTGGGCTTGGCTTGCCTCTGGTTTGTTTCTTTAGTTGGAGGAAAATGCTCAGAACATAATTTGAGAGGAGTACAGCACATGTTTCTACCTCAAGAAGGCTAGTTCGGGGATTAGAGCCTTGTTCCATTTGAAACTTTCAGTTCCATAACCTCAAATTTTCCATTTGAGACTCAGAAATAGACTCAGGAACAGTGTTTGAGGGTCAGAAGAAATTTAAGAGAGTCACTTTCAACTTGGGGCCTACATTACGCTTCTTAAAAATAGAAATAGAGGATGAATGCAAATTAAATTCCCCATATATGTAGCCAGTAGGTGGTGGTTTCAGATTGGTGGATATTGATGATAAGTGAGGTCAGACAATTGTTTTTCACTTTGATGCAGGTATATATTCTTGGAATAAATGGCTCTCAAAGAAACAATCTAAACTACTCGAATTTCCTATGAATAAAGCTTTGGCAGAACCATCACTAACCTGGCATTCAAGTCTCCTGAAAGTGCTTGTCGCTGGATACTTCTTAGAAGATGAGATTTCAGAAGGCTGGCCAATCTCACATAGCTGAGGAATGTGGACCCACATTTTGAGGAGGGCTATATGAATGCTAAGGTATCTCAGGCCTCTCTTGCCAGAAAGGTGAATCCAGAGGAGTAAGTTCATGCTTTTCAATTCAATATCAATTGACGTTTTATTATCTAATAGGTGTTTAGAGTGGTGTTACTGTCTCCAGCACAGAATAGGGACAAGGAGGCTCAGAGACGTGCCCTTAGTGATGGCTTACACGTGGCAGAGGCAGGATTCCTTCAGACATGAAACCCTTGCATTCTCTTTTACACTCCTATGGAGGCATGAGCCAGGGCACTCCATGTGGTCTGAGGCCAAATTAGTGTAAGTCCGTAGAGAACCTTTTTTCTAGAAGTCTGGAGAAGAAGTATGCCTAGAACTTGAACATCACAGCTGTAGTTTCCTAAAAAGCAGGCTTCTGATGTAAGTCCTGGGAGAGAGGTTTTACAGATCCTTTCCTTTCCCATCTGCGAAAAATTGAAATCATTACAAAGTATAATCCAAAATGCTCCCCAAGGATGCTTTCAGAGAAAATGGAATTGGTAGTTTATCTGATTGATTTATCCAAGTGGAAAACTGAATCGAAAGGCATTTTACAGAGCATTTTCCAGGGTGTAGAAGGACTTAATAGCGTGTGATTTAGATAGCCAGTGAAGCAAGAAGAAAGTCAATTCCTGGTGAAAAAATATCCAAGAAACAAAAAGGAAATTATAACATGTTGCTTGGCTTAGCAATGAATTATGTTTACATAATCATAATACAGAAGTCCCCTTTATCCAGTTTTGCTTTCCGTGGTCAACTGGAGTTGGAAGCAGATGATTCTCTTCCTGACATATCGTCACAAGGTCAATAGTAGCCTAACACTGTATCACAATGGCTACATCATTCCCCTCTCACTTCACCTCATCATGTAAGTGTTTTATCATCTCACATCTTCACAAGAAGAAGGGAGAGTACAATACAATAAGATATTTTGAGAGAGAGTGAGAAATACCACATTCACAGAGCTTCTATTGTAGGAAATTGTTATATTGCTCTATTTTATTATTAGTTATTGTTGTTAATTTCTTCCTGTGTCTAATTATAAATTAAACTTTATCATAGGTATGTAGGTACAGGAGGAGACATAGTATTTACAGGGTTTGGTACTATCCATGGTCTCAGGAGCCCATTGGGGGTCTGGGAATGTCTCCTTGCAGATACAGGACAACTTTAATTGTGATGAAACTAATGGGAAGATGGTGGAAGGAAGATGGGTGCAGAGATGGAGATGAGGGGGCGATGTTTGGGCTTCTGAGATCACTTTCATCCAAAGAGTGAACAGGCCAGTCTCTAGATGGCTCAGGAGAACTTTTCTATTTTATTTTTTAATACTTGAGGCCATTCAATCCATATAATTTTCAGTTTATATTCTGAAACTAGAAAAATGCCTCTAGCATAATAGCTCCACAAAAAACTAACCAAAGAGACCTCACTACAAAGATTTGTTGTTCCTTTATAAAAGAATATTAGATCTTCAATTACTGACATGGATACAAACTCCATTTTTATAAATGTGCTGGTTGAGATGGGTTTTTCTAGATGGGAATTTGAATCATGCAGCAACGGGCCTTGAGTCACGGCACAAGCTGCCCCTGTGTAGGCAGGTCACTTCCTCTCTCTGGGTCTCAGTTTCCTCATCTGTGGGATGAAGGAGGTGAACTAAAATTTCTTCACAGTTCCTTCCAGCATCCAATTTATGGTGGCAGAAATGGAGACCCCCTGTGTCTGCAAGCCTGGCCCTCTGACCTCAGGGTGGATGGAGTCTCCCTGCCTCCTGGGAACACCCCATTAGGTGCGGGGCTGGGCTGTTGGTGGGAGTACTCTCCAGCCCCGGCTGCTCCTGGCCAGATGGGGACAGGGTCACTTAGCAGCCCTCTGAGGACGAGGGGGCCCAAACGGTGGGAGCTGGCCTTCTCCCACAGACATGAGTGGCAAGTGAGGGATGCTTGCATCCCAGCAGGCTGGCTTCCAGCAGCATTTTCCAGAGAAACAGCCTGTATTGTTATCAGGAAAAGCAGGCTAACAATATTCTTACAGGTTCATGCTTGGCCCTCCATCTGGACAAGCCAGGAATCTGATTTGCAGAGAGTGTGTTTACAGAAAACAGCCAATGAAAAAAGTCTCCTGGAGCCAGAGATAAACACAAAATGGCAAAAGGCTAAGGTTTTCCGAAATCCATCAGCAAGCCAGGAGCCATCTGATGCTGCTGGGAACGCTTCCCCTCCCAAACTGGGTGCCTGCTGGTTTCCCAGCCAAACTACGTAACTGCCCATATCCCACGCAGGACTTCAAGAAGCAGCGTGGTTGGTGGGCCCTACAGTCTGATCCCAAACCCCTCACTGGAACTCTGTGGCTAATGTTAGTGTTGCTTCCAAATGTGTGACCAGAGGGGAGGGCTACTGCTCGCAGTGTGACCTGAGGTGGAGAGCTCAGTGCCTCTCAGGTGTGGCCTCGCTTTCCCCGGGTGAGGGCTGATGTTCTGTTTGCAGGGTCAGCCCTCAGTGGTGGGAGAAGACAGGTGGGAGTCTGAGAGACAACGGGTGTCCTACTCCAAGCCTCTGTAGCAACAGCCCTCCTGGCCAAAGACTTGGAAATGAGGCCTAATTGTATCTTTCAATCTATCCTCATTTCCCCTCCTTATTCTCTCTGTGCTTCATCAAAACAGGACTACTTCCTGTCCCAAAGAGCCTCTGGCACTTTCCTGTGTCTGTGGCTTTGCTTAGGCTGCCTCTGTACCAGGCACTCCTGGGCTTGCTTCCTTAGCTGTCGAAGTCTCTGATTATCTCCTGATAAGAGCTCTTCAAGGAGATACTACCACCCATCCTGTCCTGGAGTGGGGAGCCAGGCCCCTCCTCTGTAGGCCTCTGTGGAGCCCCTCATTGTAGCGTTTCCAGCAGCTGAAGCTGTGTCAGGCAGCCAGCCTGGTGCCTTGCCTTTCTGTCCTCATTCCTTACACTGCCTTCTAGCAGTCCTTTGAAAGGACCGCGTCATTTAGACCTTTCATGAAAGATCTTTAACTTTACCCATGTGGTTTCTCACCTATAATGTCCTACCCCCTCACTGAGCCATCACACCCCTTCCCTAGGTAATGGCTAGCATCCTTCAGGTGTCGTCTGCATCACGTGTTTATCAGGGATGCCCTCTTGAACCCCCTGAGTAGCTCATGCCCACCTGTCATGTGCTCTCTTAGGATGCTGTATCTCCCTTCATTGCACTGATCACAGTTTTAATGAATTACTTAATTCCATGCCGATACTTGGTGACTATCTCCCAGGCTAGAATAAAGGTTTTATAAGATAGTACCATATCTGTCATGGATTTCTTTGAATTCTTTATTCCCAGTGTGGTGTTTAGCATGTTGTAGATGGTCAGTAATATTCACTAAACTAGTGGATGTGTGTATTGTATTTCCTCTACTTGAGTCTGAGTTCCTTCACAACAGGTGATGAACCTCTGCTGCTAGGGCTGGGGGTGGGCTCTGGTTGGACATGAGATTTTTTAAATTGTGGTAAAATATACATACAATTTACCATGTTGACTACTTTTAGGTGTACAATTCAGTGGCATCAAAGACATTTGCATTGTTGTGTAACCATCACCAGACTTGGGATTTTCATACAGATTTCCATGTGGGAGAAGCTGGAAGCAAAGGGGAATCAGAGAGCAGGGTCAAAAAGAGCTTTGGGAGTTAAGGAAAAAAGGAAAAATGTGAAAGGTCACTTCTTCACATAAGAGGTGGGTGGTACCTAAGAAGATCTAGATCTCTCTGAAAGGGACTTGAAGTAGGTCAGAAAGGTCCAGAGGGGAAACGGGAGAGTAGAGAGCCTTCTGTGGACTTGCTGCAGTGCAGTTCACCGGGTGCTGAAGGCCGTGGGACACCAGCAACTGTGTCTTACTTGTCCCTCTATATGTAGAATGTCCCAGGGTTTGGCACGTGAGAGGGCACATGATGAAAATTTCAAATTAAGTTGAACTCATGGTTGATGGTATGGAACAGATGGTCAGGTCGGGGCTACTGCCTTCTTGGACCATAGGTAAAGGATGTTTAGAATGATCAGCTGCCTCTGGCCTCTTTGGCTGTATTATCCCTGAAGGGCTGTTTCAGCCTCTTTATTTTCAGCTAGTGACAATGAAGAGGGAATTGAAAGAATGAGAAGCCAGGTTTGCCAAGTGCCCAGTTTTTACCCAAGGGACAGGACAGTTAGAGGAAGCAGGAAGCCAATGGTTGCCTACCCTTTTGCTAACCTCTGCCGATCTCAGAGGCTGTGGACCTCCTTGCCTCCTCCTCCAACCAGCCTGCTGAACCCGGGTGTTGCAGGAGCAGTGGTAACCAAAGGACCTCTTCGTAGCCTCTGACACATTTTACTTTCTGCTCTTTGACTCCATTCACACCATGGATGGACTGGGTCTCACTTGCCAAAACCTTAGGATGGAAAGAGCACCTCCTTTCATTGACATCAGGAGCAAAGCGGGGCCAGGGAAGCTTCTTGGAGGAGGCAGGGAGGGGAATGGCCACTCCCTCTCTCTAATCTGGAAAAGCTGATACACACAGGTGAAGTGTCAGGACCCCCTGAATGAGAGGAAAAAGGGGGACACTTCAGGCAAGAGACACTGGAGGTAAGCAGGTGAAGATAGGAATCAGTTGAAGATAGGAATCAGCATGACTGGTATAGGGTTGAGAGGAAAGGAGCCTGAAGGGTGCAGAAGAAGCAGGGAGCAAAACAGTGAGAAATGGGGCTAAATAGGTACATTTGGGCCAGACAATGAAGGACTGTGAAAGCTAAGCAGAGATACAGAGTTTTGATGCAACCAGTTATAGGGGGACATTGCAAGTTTTTGAAAATTTGTTAAATACATTTTCTTGGATGCTATTATATTTCAGACACTAATGTAGGCTCTGGGGATATGATGGTAGTTGAGCCTACCCTCAAAGAGCATACAGTCTAGAGAGGGAGGCAGTTGAGCACTGGGCAGTTATAATGCAGTGTCTATATGGAAATGATGGGTTAAAGATATAAATGGATTAGGAGTAAAACCAGAATCATGGAGGTCTGACCTGAAGCTTTTGCAATAATTGAATACAGAAGTTATGAATATCTTGTGTGCCCTGGTGGCAATAGGAAGACTTGGATGGAGAGGGAGTATGTTTGTAGGGGTGAGAGAACCTGTAGTATACTTTGGCACTCAGTTGCATTCAATATAATATTTGAATGAATGAATACAGAACTTTGAGATCCCAGATTTCTAAGATGGCAGAAAAGATGGCTACATGGTTTTGAATTTGGGTAATTAGAAAAAATGCAGATAGCCATGACAGAACAAAGTTGGAGAGAAGGGAAGGAAGGAGGTGACAGGAAAGGAAGAGAAAGGAAGATGTTGCACTTGGTGTAAGACATGGGGAGTTTAAAATGACGGTGGAACATCCCATGGGAAATGTCTAGTTTGTAGTCAGAGAATAAAGCAAGCAAGCAAAGAAACAGACAAGGCTTGGAAAAAAGTACTGGAGAATGCATGTTAGAACAGGCTTGGAGATACTCATCTGGAGTAATTAGTCAAGTAATAATAGTGGAATATGCTAGATTGAGGTATTTGAGCAAGAAAAATAAAACTATAAAAAGGAGCAGGGAGTTAAGGATCATGACTCAGAAATCACTCACGCTCTTCTCCTAATGACGGAGGTCCGGGCTCAGTCTTGCTGCTTGACTTCTTGATCCCATGGTCTTGGGAAATCTCTTCCCTTGGCTGCTCATCAGATTCAGGCTCTCCCCTGCATCTTCTAAGGTTGCCTCCTCTACATGGAGGCTGCAGCTCTTAACCCAGGTTTGCACGCAAGTAGCTGAACTTGAGCTAGTGTTTTCTGGCCTCTCCAGCAGCTGGACCCTGCTATAGGTGGGATCCTAATTTAAAGTAGGTTGAAACCCTCTTTCCACAAATGGCCTCAGACTATACCTATTCCTGACACCTGTATTTCACCACTGCGGAGAGGTTTCCTGCTGTTCTTTGCACATCATAACAGATGGCCTGGACCCAGGGGCTGGAACCCAGAGATACAATATGCCTGCCTGAGGGCACGCTGTCCCTCACCTCGTTATGTCAACATCCCCGGCTTTTATCTTCTGCCTCTCTCCTCACTGGCCTCCCCCACTCCCACCCCCACTAAGATGCTGGCGTACCTCCAATCCTGAGGCAAAGTGGAGGCCATAACCTTCCTCTGATCCTAGAGAGAACTGAGTCATAACAAGGATTACAAGAGTCTGTGTGAATTATTTTACCTCGGTTCCTTTTCTATAGTCACCTCAGCAGGTTTTAAAGAAAACTACATTTCTATGGTTTCCCCACCCAGCCTGAAACTAGTGTAGTAAGTCTTTGAAAAATTTTATCCATTTCTTTTCAACTGTTTATTAACATTAGAAAAATGATAAATGCCTGTCGCAAATGAGATGACAAACTAATCTGGAAGTTTAACTATTCTAAAGTAATCAGCATTCCATAATGGATATAAAGAAAATCATCATGGAGACTAAGAATGGTTATGTTTAAGATTTTCTGGTATCATCAAGTTTTTTAATTACCTGTGAAATTTTCCAAATGTTCCAGTCATTAACAGTCTGTAACACAACCTGAAATTTTAATAGGAAGCCTCCTTTGCCAATTTTATTTTCAGAAAATTGTGTTTTGAGTAATAGATGTTTCTGAACCAAACAGAATACACAGAGAAATGTAACCTCTCACATCTACCCACCCCCTGCCCCGCATTTCCCACACCAGGGCAACCGTCTTATATAGTTATATAATGCTTATGTAATTAGCACTTCTATAACCCTTCCCAGGGTAGCCTACCTGTGTCAGCACACTTGTACACAAGCAGCACCCATTCCCATTCACCTCTTTTCTTCCCTCTAGTAGCATATTATGCAACATTCTGTATTGTTTTTCACTTAGCAATATATTAGAGGCTATGCCCTGAAGTTTACTGGGCTGCATTACTTTTAAAAGCTGCCTTCTATTGTTTGAACATATATAATTTATTTAACCTGTTATTAGTAAACATGTACTATTTAATTTGTTGAAGATCATTTATGTTGTTTCCAATCTTGGCTATTAAAATAATGTTGCAGTTAATATTCTTATACTCATTAAGATGACAGAGAAGAATGGAAGCAGTGCGCTTAAACAAGTATAACCATAAGTTAAATTCCTGAAAGTGTGTGTCTGGGTCCAGGGGTGAGGGCATTTTAAATTATCATGGATTTTTCTAAATTGTTCTGCACTTACACTAAATCACTTGCTCTCCATTTATACCCCATCAGTTTCTACTGATGTCTGCTTCTACTTTGTATTATGGCCAGCTTTATAACACAAAGAAGCTCAACAGCAATGTTTCTGTATAAAATTAACTTAGTATGCATTGATAATATCAAATAAACTGAGTATTTTCATTTAAAAAAGGTTTTGGACATTTGACCTAAAGCTAGAATTAGCTTCAGGCATAAATAAACAGAATAAATCACTCTCTAGAGCATGATTTGAAATAGGAAGGCCTACTTTGGTAATTGTTTCATAATATTTACTGTGGCCTGAATGTTTATGTCTCCTTCAAATTAATATGTTAAACCCTAATTCCCAGTGAGATGGTATTTGGAAGTAAGACTTTGGGGATAATTCGGTCACAAGGGCAGAGGGCTCACAATGGGACTAGTGCTCTTTTAAGAAGAGGCAGGAGAGACCTTTTTTCTCCTTTCTGCTCTCCACTGTGTGAGGACAAAAAGAGAAGGTGGCTGTCTGCAAACCAGGAAGAGGGCCCTCACCAGGAATCTGACCATGTTGGTTCCTTGATCTCAGACTTGTAGCCTCCAGAACTGTGAGAGCTAAATTTCTGTAGTTTAAGCCACCTAGTCCGCGGTCATTTGTTTATGCAGTCCAAACTGACTGAGACAACATCCCATGGATGTCTGCCAATATTGTGAAATAAAAACATTATGTTTTCCAATGAATAAAATCCACTTAACCCGTGTTATCTCATGTTTTCCTCAAGAGAGTCCTCTGAAATAGATATCTTACCAGAGGAAATAACTATTTCCCCAATTGTTGTTGCCTTGAAGAAAATAATTAAATCAAAAGACAGATTAAGAACAGTTTTAAACAGCAGGAAAGTACACTCTCCAGGAGTCAGGAGAGCAGGCTGTCTGGAAACCAGAAGCAGCCCCACTATTAGGGTTAGGGTTGTTTTTAAAATGGTGAATCATTTAATTGACATGTTGATTGACAATTTCAGGTTATATAACCTTCTTCTCAGGGTGCAGATGCCCACCCATAAGTACCTAGATAAAACCAATGTTGGGGGGGGAGGGGTTGGGGGTGTTGGTACCGCAATTGAAATTTATCACAATTAGGGTATAATGAATCCTGAGGTAACTCTGGATCACTTTTTGGGTTTAGTGTGCAGGTGCCAACCCAAGTTGGTGATGGTCTGGAAGCTCTTTTGGGCTTACATATCCTTAGGCCCTGAGAAGGCAGGAGACTGAACCATAAACAGGAAGGGTTTGGGGGTGTGTTCTTCCATTTGGTGATAGGGGCAGGTGGAAATGGGGAGGAGCTTTTCTAGTGCATGGTAGGATGCCCTCATGTCTGTGTAGCTACCTGACAGGCAGGGTCTCGTATCTCTGTACAGATCAGTCACCTAACGCTTAAATGGTAACTGATTTATTCAAGATCACTAGACCTAGGACTCAGAATTCTTTCTTCTCTACCAGACTTGCCTATTGCATGTGGAAGTTAATGCTCTTTCCTAGTTCTTTTCTTCCTCCTTGCTCTGAAATTGTGGGCTTAAAAGTTGTATTTGAAGGTATATTTTCTTAATACACAAATATCCTTTAAAAAGAATAACAATGAGTACTTAGTGAAAAATATTGTCTTACTCCCTAGATTATTTTATGGTCATTTATTCTGTATTCATGTGCCTAATTATTCTTGTGCTCCTGTATATGATTGGCCTTGGGACTATCTTGTGCATTACAAACAATTTATCATTCAATTTCACATAATTAGAGAAACATCATATTGAATGACCAGAAAAAAACTACTACATTTGCCACAACAACAACAAAAAAAGGGGATTCATTAATTGGTAAGTTTTGTTAGCTACCAAAAGACTGAGTGGGTATCATTTATGATGCTATCTTGCCTTTTTTTTCAGAATAGATTTAGATTTCACCTTTTCCTTTTTAATGACATTTTGATATTCTCTGTGTACCATGTCACGTGGTGAGAATGAAGAGAAACTCCACTTATGTTTAAATAGTAAGTTTTGGGTTCCTGCAAATTACTTTATACTTTAGTGTTATGAAAACTTAGTGACACTAGAATTCTTAATAACAAGAGTTTCTTTCTTAACTGAGAGGAAGGATAATGGAAATTGGAAACAAATATTCCCGAGGCATTTTACAGTATTCTTAGAATTTTCACTCAGCTGCACATCGAATTGTTGACCAATTTGGCTCCAGAGTCAGGGGTTCTCTGTCTTAAGAAGAAAGAAGTTAGGATGGCTGCATGTGAGAAGCTCTTTCCGTAGTCCAGGCGTCTGCTGACTTGTCACTATCATTTTAGCAATCCACCTTGTCTAAATCACTGTTATTTGAGTTCAGGGAAATCCTATTGAAAAAAGAGGTAATAGAAATCCTGAAACTCAGGAAAAGACTTAACCAAAGCCCCTGAGAAGAAGGGAAAAGCTGGACAGCACAAGATGATTCAGAAAAGTGTGTAACTGTAGACACTTGGCCCTTCACATTATGACCTTTGACAATAGACTCTTCATGCTGCCTTAAGAAAGCTTCAGAGTAATTTTTTTGTCACCAGCATCTTCACCTCTGGACTGTCATTTATTCTTTCAGCAGTAAACTGAAAAAGATTCATTTGCATAGACCTCCCAGGGGTGGGGGGATACATACTGGCTACTCTCTAATTATTTAGTAAATATTGTGTTTTAGATCAGAGACTGGCAGATTTTTCCTATAAAGGACCTGATAGTAAATATTTCAGGTTTGTAGGGGCCATATAGTCTCTGTTACAACTATTCAACTCCAAAAGCAGAAGACATTCAACTCTGAAAAAGTATAAACATAAGTGAATGAGTATGGCGGGGTCCAGTATACATTTCAACAATCAGAGAGTGAGTGTGCATTTGACCCATAGACTGTAGATTGCCATGACTCTTATTTTAGAGTATAAGTAACTTCCCAGTCATTATTCATTTATTAATAAATTCCATGTATTTATTGGTCACTTATTCATTGCTGTGAATGACTATATTCTAAACTTTGCTTAATAGAAGAGAACATGTTTACCAAGAAAATTAACAATGGCAACAATATCCGAAAAAGTAAATTCCAATTAAAAACTGAATATTAGCCTGCATTTCTGAAATGAGTTCTTGGACCCTAAGCATAAAGCAATTCTACATATAGTCAGAATACCGTTAATCTATGCTGGAGGTCTTTTTGAATATAATAGAGTAAGATTAAATACTGTGTGTGTATCTCATATAACTCAAGCATATGTATACTGGTCAAAGGAGGTTATAAGCTGGTAATGCTATATGAGAATATTTGTAATAAAATCATATTTCAAGTCTGTTCACATACTAATGTAAAGGATAAAGTATATTCACACACAAATAATATGTATGTGGGACTTATAACACAAAGCTGGTACACATATTACTAAGTCAAGTTTTTTGGGTGTTCAGGTCCTTGAAGTTGGTATTATCTCAGCCACCTTACCCTCTTATAGCTCTATATGTTCTCTCTTTAAAGGTAAGGTGTATATGAGAGAAGAAAAGGAGAGGAACATCTATTTCTGGCTAAAATGAAGAGGATTGGATCACAAACTTTCCAGAGTAGAAAAGGAAGAACACTTATCAACCTTTTCTATGAGTCCAGCAAAATGTAGTATCACAACTTGACAAAGAAACTGTAAGAAAAATATTTACAGGCTAACTTCCCTGATAGTCATGGATATAAAAATGATAAATAGAATATTAGTAAAATGAATCCAGTGGCATATGAAAATGATTTTATGTCATGACCAACTTGAACTTACTCTAAGAATGCAAGGTTGGCTTAATATTTGAAAACTGATTTAAGTTACCGCATAAGCATTTTAAAGGAGAAAAACCATATGATTATGTCAAAATGAAAATATTTGATAAAATTCAACATGCATTCATGGCTAAACTAAAAAAAAACTCTTAGCATTTAAAAATAGGAGAAATACCATTATTAACTGAGAAATATTAAAAGGTATCCTACCTAGCATAGGGAATGAAACAATGACATCCATTATCATTGTTTCAATTCAACTTTGTACTAGAAGTCACTGGTGAAAAAGTCAAGAAAAATAAAAGCATATGAATTGGAAAAGAAATAAACCAGTATTATTTGTGTGTAGAAAGGATTTAAAGACTATAAAGGTAAACTATTAAAATTAATCTTAAAATTCACTGACATAATTAGCAATTTACTGAATACAAGGTCAACATACAAAAATTAGTTGCATTTCTATATGTCTGAAACAAAAATCTGGAATTTGAAATATGAGAAAAACAGAAGAGCATCAGAAACATCACTTGGGATGTGGGGAGTTCCCACATGAGGAGAAGTTGACCAAACTTCACTCCAAAATACACTATACACTCAGTGACATAGAAAAAAATCACACCTTCCTGCAACATGATAGTTCTGATGAGAATCGAATATAGCCCAAAACTCCCCTGCCTGACATCAGGGTGGAGCAAGATCAAAGTCCAAGAAGCCTTTGAAACCTATCCCCACTAAGTGACTATTCATCTCCCTTTATGTGCAAGTCTCCCTATTGTTTCCTCATCGGGACTCCCTCTGCGTCTGCCCAAGCTCAACTCTCGGTCATGTACTTTCACTTTTCTTTAAACTTTTATTTTCCAATAAAATTCTTGAAGTTCAACCATTTTTTGCATGCATTCTTGAATTCTTTCCCACGACAAGACTAAGAACCCATCTCCAATAATAGGAGGAAGAAGTAAATATTTTTTAAAAATAGGCTGATGTGAGGAAAGAGGTTACATGCTTCTGTACAATTTGAGTATAATATGAGATTTGCAGAGTACTCACTAAGTGTTGGGCACATGGTGTTTAGAGATGAATAAGATACAGTCTGTATCCTTGAGAACCTCAAGAAGTATATGCATGTGTGTGTGTGTGTGTATATGGGGAGGGCAGCCACTTAATGTAAATTTCATACTGTAATACAATGGGATTAGTGAAGCCAAGTAGAACATATACAGTGCTGTGGAAACACAATGAGAACAGTGCATTTTACCAGGCATTGAAGGGGTCCAGGAGAAGATAATAAGACATCTGTTCTGGGCTTTGATAGATGAATCAGAATTTTCCAAGAGGGTAGTATGTGTGCATGTGTTTATATGCACATGTAAGCATTTAACAGAAAGAATCCTGGGCAGAGGTATTTGCATGAAAAATAGCATAGAAGAGTGAAAATTTCTAGCTTGTTCAGGGACTGTGTGTTACCAAGACATATAGCGGGAGTATTATAATGGTTTCAGATGAGGTTAGAAAGTTAGGCTAAGGTCCATGTGAAGGGCATACAGCCCTGTTAATCAACTTTTCTATTCATGGGCTACTTTTCAAACTGGAGTGAATTAAAATTACTCTAATGTGGGTTTAATAGGCAGATTCTAAGGCAGTACCTCCAGAAATTCTACTTTAGTACATATGGAGGCTCAAGTTTCCATCAGTGGCTCTTGAACAGCAGTTTGAGAACTACCCTTGCTGACAGGTTTCCAAGCAGATGTTTTACAAATATCTGCAGCACTAGGAGTTATTTGGAGTTATGTGGAGAATGGATTACAAGGGTGTATGTGTGGGGTGGGGTGGAAAGGGCAGCAGGGGGAATTGGAGGCAAGAAGGAAAATAAAATTGTTAAATCTTGAGAGATGACTTTAAAGAATCACTTCTCTGGTAATTCATGTTTGTTTTTGTGGGTCTGGTGGGTGGGCCCCTTTGTGGTGAGACCTCTCTGTGTGAGAAGCTAACTCTTTTGGCATTTTGTAGTCTCCAGTGACCCATATGATGCCCTATCATTCCATAGCTGTTGCTTTTGAGTGAAGGAGGGATATGGCCTACCCTCTTCAGTGAAATTTCAGGGGTATATGTATTTTATTTTCTGAGGTTTTCCAGCTCTTCCACATTTCTCTTTTCCCATCCTGGATTTGGTGATACCACTTTCCAGGTGACAGTGGCCCCAGGTGTCCCTTACCTTTCCTGGGTTTAGTGGGGTCTGGCCTGTCTTGACCTGTTCTGCACTATTGAGGTTGTCTCTGTCTCTTGTTCTTAAAAAGCTTTTCTGCAGGTGTTCTTTCTCACTGCAAGTGGCCCACCAGTGAGTGCTTCCAGGGCACTAATATGTCAACTGAGGCTAACATAATATATCCTAATCAGCTTCCCACTGTGTAACATGTAGAGATGCAATAATGATGACAGAGTAAGTAATTCTGAAGGCTAAAATTCTGGCAACTGCATGTTGACCAATATATTATCAGTGTGTTTGGCTCCATCCTTGGCACATTAGTGTTCAAAGAATATTGAAGAACTAATGGTTAAATATATGAAAGGGTAAATTAATTTGAGGGCAGGCAAGCCTTGAGCCTGTTGTGTTCTCCTGGGAAACCAGCAGAAAGTCACCTTTGAAGGCAGTGAAATGAGAGCATTTGTTTCAGCACTGAGGCTACCAGCACCCCCTGCCCAAGGGAGCTGACAGCTCTTGCTAGCAAGGGCGATCCACAGCCCGAGCAGAGGGCATTCACTCCAGACTGCTCCCTGGACACACAGACACTCCCGACATTTGGGAATCTCAACTTATATGTCAGGAGATTTATGTATCTTAAATTATGGAGATTTGCTGAGTTGGACTTGAGATATTTCCTAAGATTTTGGAGTTTTTTGGATTTGAAGGTGAAATAATGAAGATTCAGTCCAGGACAAAGCTTTGCCTCTGGAGAGAATGAATTCATAGGGTCCTTAAGTATGTGCTATAGACAGCAGAGGTTGGCAGGGCAATTCTTGGCAAAGCTGGCTTGGCCCTGGCACAGAGATGAGCAGCCAGGGGCGCCTCCGTAGGGCCTCAGCATCCACAGACCTCAGCTTGCACAGGAACTTTGAACCCTCTGCTGTGCATTCTCTGTGGCAAATTCAGGAAAAGGATTAAGTTAAAATGTCATCCTCTTCTCCCAGCTCCCCAGTTTAGACATTGATATGGTAAAACGATCATTTGAAATGAAAACCCCTTAATGAATATTTAACTTTCTCTGCTTGCCACAAATTATTTTAGCATTCCTTGGATCCTCTACCCCCACTCTTATTTTAAGAACTTTCACATTTTAATGTCAAAACAGCTCCAAGACGCAGGGACAGTTTGCCTGTAGAGCCTGGCTCTGGAAAGCTAACCTGTTTTGCAGTCAGACTCCTGTGGTTGAGTGTTTAGGGTTAGTCTGAACATACTGTGTCTCGCATCAGCACAGGGTTGGTTTTCCATCTCAGAACATATCTCCAGTTTCATGTCAATTTAAAGTAGTGATCTTTGGCATGAGTTTTCTCTCCCTTAGCAAGTTATTTTCCTCTCTTGGTTCCTATTTGTGATCCTGGGGTTTTTTCTTGATCAATGTGAGCCTCAATTTCTCCATCTGTAAAGTGTGGACGATACTGGTAGCTTCCTGGTGAAGTTGCTTTGAGGATTACATTATATTAATATATTTAAAGCCCTTAGCACAATACCTGGCATGTAGAAGTCACTTCATAAAGTTAGCAGTCAACTACTACCCATGCCTTCTTCATAGGGACGTTGGGCTGAATGTATTGCTAACTATAGAAAAACCACTGCTCTTTCATGAAGAAAAATACTATGTCAGGTTTTAATGTGTGCCCTCAAAGCCCACATCACATTGTGTTATACGGAGTTGTGTACATGCATCTGCATGTGTGTGGCCCCCTCCCCTATTAGACTGTATTCCTCCTGGGCAAGACAGCATTTTAGTAAGTACCTAAGGCCTAGCACCCATTAGGGAACGTGTCACATGTTCACATTTAATAACCATAACTATTACTGGGTTAAAAGCCAAAGGATAGGAGTCAGAAAGGCTTGGGCTGTTGATTCCTTGGTAAATAACTCTCTGAAAAATGTCGATGCCCTTATTTGTAAATTAGATAATGCCCATCTTGCTGAGTCCTTCTGAACATTAAGGAGGCAATAGATGGCAATGTTTAGTTAGGTAATTGGCTCTCAGAGTTTGTGCTAAATAAATTACAGTCTATAATATTAAGGATAAAGTTGAGAGCATGTAATTCTTAACTATTGTGTGCTTTTTTTTTTCACTGTATCAACACTTTATTTCACTGACATGAGACATCTGTCAAACCTTGCCTTATGGGGAGGAATCCTTTCTTTACAGGATGAGAGACCAGAGCCCTGAGTAACACTGCATATATAGGATCTTAGGGGTTCCCAGACCCAATTCCAACGTGTGTGTGTAGGAGGGGGTTTCCCACACGTGACACCAAGCAATTTTCAACACCATTAGGGTGTCTAAGAACTCAATGTAATTCTGACGCTATCTGCCTGGAGGAAGCACCAGATTTCCCAGGTTAAGGGCTCCATCCTACAGGACTATCCTCCACTCCCCACTCCAAATGCTGGTCCCAGGCCCCAGGCTGTTATCTGTGCTTCTGACTTACCGGCTACAGACTGGAGGTTCTCATACCTCCCCCTTAGGTTCAATTAATTTGCTAGAGTGACTCACAGAACTCAGGAAAACACTTAGTTTACCAATGTAATAAGGGATACTCTAAAGGATACAAGTTAACAGCCAGATGAAGAGATGCATAGGGCAAGGTCCCAAATAAAGGAGTTTCCGTGCTCATAGAGCTTTGAGCCTGGCTCTGTGGCATGTGGAAGTGTTCTGGTTCCCCAGGTGGGTGAGTTCTTTCAGGGAAGCAGTATGTAAAAGAGAACAATGTGCTCTTTTCCTGGGTTTTTAAGAGAGCTTCATTGCATAGCCATAATTGACTAAGTCATTGGCCATTGGCTAATTCAACTCCCAGTCCCTCTACTCTCTCCCTTCCCAGGGGCTGGGGCTGAGAGTTCCTGACCTCTAATCACAGCGTTGATCCCCCTGGCAACCAACCCCGACCCTTCGGCAGGGTCCAAAAAACTCGCCATTAACATAACAAGACTTCCATTTCACTTTGGGCTCTGAATTTCGGGTGCTGTGGATGAAGACCAAACATATCTGAGAAGTATATTTTGGTCATCTGAATGACCAAATATATATTTCTTATAACTCATTATATCACAGGGGTTGTTGGTGTCAACCAGTGAAGTGTCTGTCTGCCACCAAGCCTCCTACTCCAGGTGCAGCATGGCCACAGCAGTCAGCATTTTCTCTCCAAAATGTTAATCTGCTATTGCTACCACATGGCTTTAAATCACTTAATGACATTTCGTTGCCCTCGGACAGACAGAACTGGGGGCCCCACATTGGCCCCCAGATATCTTCCTCTTTTCTTTCAGATTTCTCTTCTCCTGTAGCCACATCCGCCTTCTTCTAGCTCTCCCTTCTGCAGGAGGTTTGCACATGTTGTTCTCTCTATTCAGAATGCTCTTTAATCCCCTGTTGACTTGTTAACTCCTATTCATTTTTCATATCTTAGTTGAAACCTTACTTCCTCAAGGAAGCTTTCTCTGATCAATCTGAAAGGGTCCAGTTCTAATACTGCAACTCTCCTTGCATTGGTACCTATTGTTGTAATGTTACTTACAGCCACAGTTTTATATTTGGTAATTTTGGCTGGCCCGCCATGGCATTTGGAGATCCTACAGGGTTAAGGATTGCATTAAGGCCCGGGCATAGCTGCCCCCAGCTCTCCTGGACTTTCCTACAGACCAGATGAGATCTTATGTTTTTGTATGATTATTTGATTACTGTCTGTCTGAGTTTATTGAGTTACCATAACAAAATACCACAGTCTGGGTTGATTATGAACAACAAACATTTATTGCTCATGGTTCTGGAAGCTGGAAGTCCAAGATCAGGGTGCCAGCAAAGTCAGGTTCTAGATAGGACCCTCTGCCTGGGTGAACCCTTCTCTCTATGTCCTCACATGCTAGAAGGGACTGGGGGGCTCTGTAGGTCTCTTTTATAAAAGCACTGATCCCCTCTAAGAGGGCTCTACTCTCATGATCTAATCATCTCCCAAAGGCCCTACCTACTACCTAATACATGCTCCCCCCAATGCCAGCACTTTGGGGTGTTAGAATTTCAGCATATACATTTTGGGAGGATGCAAACATTCAGACCACAGCACTGTCTCTCCTGCATTGAACTGTGGGATCTGTGAGCTCAATTTAGTACATTATTATATCAAAGACTCAGATTCAGCTGGCTTACCCCTGTATAACCCTACCAGGTATTAAACTGCTGAAACAATTTCATACCAGTAGGCAAATAATGGACCCCTGGAGCCCCCGAGTGCCCCTTCTGCCACTTGAGCTGTTCTGATCACTACCTGAAAGCTCTGACCCTACCCCCATAATCTAACAATAAAAATACTAAGTCCTGGCACAGCAGAGTCCTTCAAAACCTGCCCCAGCTCTCTGCCTGATGCTCATACCGTGACTATGTCTTACTCATTCTTGGCTATTTTGAATATCATTCTGTACTGTTCCCAGTAACCACAGAGAAGCTACATGGTAAGTGCTTGATTAACATTTGCTGAATGAAGTGGGTGCTCAGTGAAAGGAGGCATGGACAGGGCTGCGGAGTGGGCTCAGCTTGCCCAGCCGCCGGGCTAGGGCTGCAGCCCTGCTCCCTTATTTCAGTGTTCTGGGAGCTTCCTCAGCAGAGGCTTTTCTTCTGACTGAACCCATCATTCCAATAATGACTGGGTTTTGAGGCCTAGGATTCAAACCAGGAAATGCCGCAGCTGGGGAAAAAAGAGAGAGAGATGAGAAAAAAATAACCCAAGGAGAAGCTCAGATTCTCTCTTCTTCCAAACCTCCGCATGTTTGCTCTATGATGGAGCGGTCGACAGGAATGAGAAATGCCTCCTCCAGACACTCTGCCTTAGGCGGATCCTTTGTATTCCCTTACAGAAAATAATTACATGTGGACACAGTTTTAGCACATTTCTTTGTTTCTTGAGTCAAGAAACAGGGCAAACTCAAAGCCATAGCTGCCAGGGATGTGAAAGACGGGGTGAAATGAAGTACAGCATTAGGCCCATGTGGGAAAAGTGTGCTAATTATGAAGGTGAAGACAGAGGGCAGGGAAGGAATGCAGGTCATGCCTCACAGGAATCTCTCTGCCACAATTCCACGAGGGCAAAGTCCTTCAGCTGAGCCTGGCTGGCCTGCCATGGCATCTGGGATCCTACAGGATTAAGGATTGCATTAAGGCCTGGGCATGACTGCCCCCAGCTCTCCCGGCCTTGCCTACAGACCACGAGCATGGGGTGAAGTGGTTGGTAGGGTTACAGGAAAAACTTCTGGGCATCAAACAACAGCATCCAGGCAAGGAGTATGCCTCAGGTTAAACCTTACTTGAATTTTATTCATTGGTGAATTAATTAATTAACTAATTGAACTGGGGATAAAAGGTGAAGCACATCTAATTCTTGTTCTCATGGACTTTGGCATAAAAGGGAAGATAAAAAGGCACAGAAATTATGATGTCAAGTAGATATTATAATTTTATAATTGCAATTCAATAGATATAATTCAAGAGAAAAGTCACATGCCTGAGGGGTTTAGAAAACAGATTACTTTCTCCGGAACAGACGGCGCTCCATGGGGAAGGTACCATGTGGGATGTGAAGGGTGGATAGGACTTGGACACGTCGCAGTGGAGAAGAGACTGTTGGTGGTGGTGGGCAGAGTAGGGATCTGATGGGTGCTGTGATAGTAGGTGCGCTGGATGGGCTCAGGGAGGAGGGTGAGGGAAACGGGGCGAGGGGAGACGGTTCTAACGGCTGCGGCCTCAGTGACTGAGGGATCGGAAAGGTGGGCGTTGGCTGGAGAACGGCTCACGCACAGGCTTTAGAACATGGTAGGCCTTGGGAGGCAGCCTCAGAGAGGGAGGTATAAAAGGGGGTTCTGAAGTCAATGTGAAAATCCCAAAGGGTAACAGAGCCATTATCATGAGTATGACATGCCAAAGAAAGAAAAAAAGGCCGCACTGAGTTTGGTTTAGTTTTTGAGCTTAACAGGATGGAGGATGAAGACATCAAATGGGCAGTTAAAAAACTAAAGCTGAGGGTGAAGGTCAGGATCGAGCTACAGATTTGGGGTGACATGAATGAAGATGAAAGGCAGCCAGAGACAGTGATGGAATTGCCCAAGGATAGGCTTTAGAGAAAAACTGGCAGTGAGGGGGTACTGACAGCAGCCCCTACATATATATATGATTAGAACCTCTGACGTAAACTTCTGGCATAAATAACTTTTCTTGCTTTCCTACCAAAGGAGCAAACCTTCTCTGTTGGGACAAACATGTATGAGAAAATTCACCTTGTCCACCGGCTACTAAGCAGCCTGTGTGTGTCTAGAGGATGAGGTTTTACTTAGATGAGGCTGAGTACATTTACCCCCTGTCTTGCCAGTGGGCTTTGTCCAAAACTCAGAGGTGAACACACCAAAACAACTAGAGAATGATGCCAAAGAAAACCTGAGAAAGTTCCACGTGGTGAGATGTGAAATTAAGGGTTCAAGGAATTCGGAAGTGGTTGGATGAAGTCCTTGAGGGCTTCATGGAGGAGGGCTGCTTTTGCTAGGACTTAAAGAAGAAAGCAGGGTCCTGGCAGAGTCTCAGCATCAAAGCCTTATTCTCTGGTGGGGCCCAGCTTCACAAACTGTCATTTTGCTTTTGCTTTATCACTAACGAATGTGTTGGAAACTTGCTCCCCATCCCTACAGTCACTTCCCAGACTGATGATGGCAATTCTAGCTCATTACTCACTCAAATTCCAAACTTTCTATTGAGCCATGTGCCATTGGGTTGATGTTAGTGTCACGAGTTTTTGTGTTATATTAAGGATGATGAGATCTGCCAGTGTTTACTTTTGTTTCTTTTTTCCCTCTCTCATGTTCTCTCAATTTCTCTAGGAGTTGTTTACTTTCCTATGACGGTCAAATGAGGCACCATAGACTTTACTCTTCATCCAGTCAGTGTTTGGGCATTTTCTCAGATTATAACAACAAAAAGCAAGGGATTCATGGGATTCAGTTTGACCTTGTTTGGCTAACGCTTCTGTGTAATCTAATGTTCAGGGAGTGACCCTCTCAGGCCCTTTTTGGGCCACCTGGGCTGAGTGGGATGCCGCAGTACCTGAATTTACAGACCAAAAGGCCAAAGCTAAGAGCCCTGAGTGACTCACTCTGATCTCCCTGTGGGGCTGAGTTTGTGTTTTTCTTGTAAAGCAAGCCTCTTCAGAACATGTCACAATCACTGTATACTTAATTTTTTGCAGAAAAGGGGAAATGCAATTGGACATGCAGCTTATCGCAGGAAGGCTTGGAAACATGGAATGGATACACAAAGGTGAGTGGCAAGAGCCTGTTTAGGGGGAGAATAAGGGTGGGATGGGGCTGGACTGGATGAACAGTGGTCGGGCTGGGCAGCACCCCTCTTCCAAGGCAGTGGAAGAGACAATCTGAAGCCTCAGGATGCTTTGCACAGAGTGATGAAATACCATCTCCTCTTGGTGTGTGCGTTTTGCTGATCGTGCAGAGTTAGGAGGATGGTACAGTTCCTCCCTGAGGGGTGATGTCCCAACTTTGTGTTGGTTTAGGGAGGCTGACTTGTAGAAATGTTAGAAGTAAAGAACTCTGGGGGCTGCTTGAAAACCACTCTGGCCAGTTTCCCTGTTTTGACATTATATACCCTGTCCTATTCATGCTCAGGACTGGCATGTAATGAATGTTTGTTGAGTGAATGAATGAGTGCAAGGGACTCACTAAGAACTATTTCTTGAGGGAGAGGGAAAAATAACAGACTTGCCCTTGTCTTGGCAGTCCTTACCAAGGAATGCGCTCAAACATAAAAGTTAATCAAAGCTTTCAGCCATTTCAGCTGCCCATCACCTCCTTCCCCATCACCCCATCCCAGTCTCCCGAGTTAAGTATGGTTAGGTAAGTGAGGATAACTTGCAGTATCTCAAAACATGACAGAATGAATCTTTGATCTACATGTTTTTACTGAGGCAGCTTTTTTGTGAGCCCAGTTAATGTGGCTGTGGGCACAAAGGGTGGATTCAAGCCTTGCCTTATGCATCGGACTCCTCCATCGTGCCTGTCACGGTGGGAAGGCATTAGGAGGTCAACACCTTTCTGTTAGCTGCTGGAGGCCTCCAGCTCCTCCATTATATTCCTGTCTAGAATTACAGAGAAGAGACTTTGGGGCTTGAAAAGTTGCAAATGCCAGTGTGTTCAGGGTATGTTATTGCTTTGTGGAAAGTGTGCTGCTCTTCACATTTTTGAAAAAATCGTATTCTCACCACCTCAGGGGGACCAAGCCTAACATTTGTTAAATTTCTGCCTGAGTCTGTTTGGAGGCTTTTATGGATGAAAGATGCATGCATCACAGCCTCATCACTGCTGGACATGGGTAGGAAGGTTTTTATATTAAACACAGACACACATTCACACACACACATAGGTGGTAGAAGTCAGGGAATCCTTGACAGATACAGAAATATTGACAGAAGGTCTCTTTATGCAGAACCAACTCCTAAATATAGATAAACAAATGTGTAGCCTCAGACGATTTGGAAATATACCCTGGACCAAGTCTGCTCTGACCCAGTCACCGAGAGCTTCCATGTAATTTTGGCTGGCTTTAACCCTTATTTGTGAGCACATGGAGTGGGGAAGAGTATGCAGCTTGGTTATGTTAGGAATCTTGTCTCCTGCAACAAAACCTGAATCAGCTAGAACTGAAAGCTCTGAGCTGAGGTTAGACTGGGCTCAGGCTAGATACGTGAGTAACTTTGAATTCACGTCCAAATTTTGCCAGATCATCAGTGCTTTTTCAGTAAACGCTGAAGACACCGTGTTTGTGATTCAGGGTTTGTGAGGTTCCTCCTCCTGCCTCCCCTTCCAGAAAGGCCTTCCTAGACACTTTTTCGGGTAGGTCAGATCCTATTGGCCTGAAGTTACCACATAGGTGGCATGTTGGCCAGATTATATTATCCTTCAGGGGATTTATTTATTTCTAACAGAACAAAATGGAACATACATGCAGTGCTGGAGGATATCTACTTAGCAGATAATCACGGCAATGAAATTAATCTCTCCTGTTAGCAACCTTGGACTGCAAAGGAAGTGGTGAGCACAATGTCTGCAGGCTGCCAGACCCCAAAGATGAGTCTCATCCGTTGTGAAAAGAATATCCTCTCCCTGTCTGGATGGCTGTTTTTATTAGGAATCATAGATTTTTCTTACGTGAACTTGTGACCAATAGTAAACTCTCTGGCTGTTGAACCAATTTCCTATCCTAAACCTCTCACCTAAGGCAGCTGTGAGTGGGTGTGCCTCTGCTAGTGGCCTACCTGGCTGTGAGCATTTGCTCTAGAGAAGTGTGAACGCCCTTCAGATGCCATTTTGAACCCGTGTAGCTGGCTGGTGTGGGTGGCAAGGTGCAGAGAGAAAATCCTATTCCCTGAGGCCTCAGCCGGGTTGGTTCAGCCCCAGGTTCTTCCTCTGGCTCATGTAGGAAGGACGTTCCATGAGCGCAGCTTGGCCAGCACAGCAGCCTGTCCATGCACGCGTGCCATGAGCTGGCCCTGGGTTTTGGATTCCTCTGTGCCACGTGATGGAGGGGTTCCTACATAAGTCACAGCAGTCCATGCAGACCCCAAAACCTATGAGAAGAGAGAGCTAAAAGAAGGCCTCAAGTGAATTTCCTTTCTATTTCCCTCAGGCCAGTCTGTGTGCCCCTCAGCTGTGCACATCTGGCTCAGCCTCTTGGTAGCTTCTCCCGTCGGGCTCTCAGAGCCCTGGGGGTTTCTCCTGCTATTCCCTCTACCTGCATCAGTCTTTGCTAGCTACTCATGGCTGGATCTTCCTTTTTTTTCAGGACTCAGTTTCTCCTGAAAGGCTTTCTCTGACTAAGCTGTTACCATGTTGTTTGCGATTTCCTATCAGAGCACTATGTTCCTTTTCTTCGAAACACTTACTGCACCTAGTTATGATGTATATATTTACTTGTTTACTGTCTTTCTCTCCAAATAGAGAATAAACTACCAAATCTCTATTATCCATCACTTTCCATCTAGCACTTAGCACATAGGAGGCGGCCATAAATAGGCGCTGGTTGAATGGATGGATGAGGCTACCGTCAGTCCCTGAAAATGACCAGAACCTTGCTTTAGTTTTCCCAGAAAAGGTCAGAAATCAACTTTGCTTCTCCTCTCCTTGGCGAATTATGACAATAGAAAGAGGAGTTAGCACAACAGGGAGCAGCCAGATACTTTCAGCAAGACTAATGGTTGTCCAAGAAGAACGTGAGTAGGCTAAGCTGACATCTTTGTGCCCAGACACGCCTGCCCCTAGCAGCCACCTTGCCAACATTTCCCACTCTGCCTGGCTGGGCAGCATGTGCCAGAGCCCCCGTTGCCCTGGATGGTTAACTATTAGAGTTGACTAGAGAGTTGCTGGCACCTCATTCACACCCTGGCATCCTCACAGCAAGGATTAATCATCCTCATGAGACTTGTTTATGGGCCTGATTGATTCTGATGGTTTCTGGTGCCTTCAGCAAGGGCAGGACCCTTGCACAGAACCCGTGGGTGGCCAGGACACCTCCCTGTAAGGCTTCCTAGGGGCTCACCATGTCAATTCAGTTCCTTTCAATTCTATTCAGCCCTATCTCATCTTTATTGTCCTCCTAAAATTAGATAAATGGTGGTTAATGAAGCCGTTCACTAAGCCATTTGAGGGATTGCTTCCAATGCGTGGCCGTGGGGCTGGCTGGTCTCATTGGGAACCTCTAGCTGCTGCTGCACAGTCCTCCGCATCTCTGGGTGTTCCAGGCAGGAGGAGTGAGGGACAAGGATGGGTCATTCTCCCACAGCTTCCAGAGTGACAGCTCAGTCAGGATGCGGCCTAGGTAAGGCCATCTGAGCCAGCGGCTTCTCCAATATTTTCAACATCCCTTTTTTCTCTCACTTCTTGTCTGCAGCCCTGATGATTTCTTTCCTTCTCTGCTTTCTTTGTAAGGATGGATCAGTAGCCTCTCCCCCCAGGTTCTGGGGTCTGGATCATGGCAGGATCTATCCCAATTCAGGGATGCTACCTCAGCAACTTACTCAGTATTTCCTTTATTACACTTCACTTCAAGTGATTCTTTCTGTTATAAATTGCTGTGGTTTCTTCCAAAAGCCTTAACTGAGCACTTATCATGGACCAGGTACTCTGAGCCTTGCTTTTAAAATAACTCATAATGCGTTAAAGAAAATAGTTGCTTAAACAAGTAAACATAAAGCAAAGTAAACTCATATTGCTGTTCTACACATATATGTACATACATGTATATGGATGTATAACAGTATTCTAGCGGGGCTGTTGTCAGATGCTGAAAATGATTGACTTCCTGAATTAGTTCCTTTTGTAATATTTTTCACTGGTAAGGATTTAACTATTTACATTAGGGGCTGAAATTCAAACATCAACATGTAGCAGGTAGAAAATATAAATGAAGTAAGTTATAGGACTTTGGTGTCTTGGAGAGAGAGAAAATACCCAGTCTAAGGTTGGTGGCTATTCAAAGTTGTCCGATTATTTCTACACAAGAATGAGGAACTGCTATTGCCAGATTTTTTGATGGTTCAAGAAAACATGGAAACCAGATTTCTTATGTGACATTCCTAACACTTGAATTATACTATTGTCCAAAGAAAAATCCAGTCCAGGTCTGAATATAGTTCATAGTCGCCATAGATGGATTTGCACCAGGAATATAGATTTATTTATGAACATTTAGCTCAAATAGAAAGCATGTGGACTAATTTTATGGGCTTTCAGCCACCATGTATCAATTCATCTCCTGTGGTGCCAATGGCCTTTGGTTCTTAGCTGCCATGTGTCGCTATCTATTCTCTGATGATCTGTTATCTTCCAGAAGATTCTCTGGACCTGCTGCTATTCATGTGGTGGGGACTGCACAAGATGCCTCCACAAATCACTCAGGGTCCTATTGTTGCATTGAGCACCTCTGGGTTGCTCTAGTTCCCATTTTCTCTTCCTTTTTGTGAATTCTGTCTTCCCTGAATTCTGCTGTAGAATTTCCTTCTCTTTTTCTCATTTCATCCACTCTCCTGACCTCCTGGCAGAGATTGATTAGTTGTTTATGAAAACTGTTCATCCTTTTTCCTGAGCACTTGACTAGATCATGTTTCCCAGTCTCTCCCACAGTTAGAAGAAACCCTGTGACTGACCAGTGGAGTTTGTAGGGACTGTCCCCAGCTACCTCCTGCATGCAGCACCCCCAGTCTACCCCCTACCATCTTGCCTTTCTTCATCCACTGGCTTGATGCAGGTAACCATGGCAACCTGAAAAGCTGAGTCTTGAATATGGCAGAGCCACAAAGTGGAAGAATTTTGGATCTCAGCATTAACACTCGGGGGAGAGCTGTCTGCTGCTCAGAAACTTCTGTTTTCTTCTTTACTTAAGTGAGAAATTAACTGTTACTGCACTTGAGTCATTATCTGCTTAGGCATGTGTTAGTGACTATTAGATGTCTGCTAGATCATAAGCAACATAAAATCAGAAAGACTGCTCTATTTGTCTTTTCCTAGCTGCATTCCCAGAGCCCTAGCATAGAGGCAGACACACCACTGGTGCTCAGTAAATGTTTCTGGAGTGAATGAATGAATGAACATCTCCATAGAATTTGAGAGCTGATAAGGACTTAGGTATCAGGCATCCCAGTCTTTGAATTACAACAAATAAAGAAATGGAGGCTCACACTGAGGAAGGGCCTTGTCCAAGGCCAAAAAACTACTTAATTCCAGAATAGGGATCACCGAGCAGGGAGCCTTAGTCAGTTGTTTTCACTGTCTCATGCTTTCCTCCATGGTAACCATATTTATATCTGTAACTGCTAAGAAAATAAAAGGAAAACTTCATGCCTAAACTTCTAACCAATTAATCTCAACTAGAATGTATTATATAGTCACATGGTTCACAAATGAAATATTTTGTGAGTGGGCCATACTGTTTTGCTGGGGCTTCATGGGAAACCCGTTTGTAAATTGTGTAGCATGAAAGACACGTAACTGTCATCTGAACTGACCCTTTAAAGTTAGAGAAGGCATCCTCAACAAGTGAGTTGAACAGGATTATGCACAAAGGGTTGGATCTGGTTTGGGGAGTAGAATCTTGGAGTATAATGTTTTGTATACCGAAGCTCAGAAGGGTGCTGGGAATGTCTGTGGTGGTCTTAACCAAACTGAGCCTTAGACTGAGCCAGCTCAAAGAGCTGTGGGCACTTGGCCAAAAAAGGAGCAAAGATTCTACTTGATAGTTGGTGCTTATATCGCTTTGATTTGAATGAAAATATTACGATAGGGGTAAACATCAAGTCCGTGTCATCTTTTAAACATTTATGTGGAACACCTTTCCCCACTCCTCCATAGACATCCCAGCCCAGCCATTGACAAACTGTACATTTCCTGCCAAGACCTTTCAAACCTCAGCTCTGTGATGGAATGACTGTAAAATAAAGACTCTTCTGGGGGTCATTACTATTTGTTTCTGGTTTTATAAATCCATAATTCTGTACCCTATGCCTTTTATCTGTCTTTCAAAAGCAGGCATATCTTGAAAAGTCCTGGTTGTCACACTGGCCCTCTCTGTGGCACTGACTGTACCCGTCAGAGAACCTTTCTGGATGGGGAGGTCTAGACAATGGAAGGAATACACAAGCAAACTCTCCTCAAGTGGGGTTTGGATGAGCTGGGATTGCACACAATGAATACATGGGAAACTTCTCCTAGGAAATAACAAGAATTCAAGTGGTAGAGGATAAGTACTTTTCCCCAAAGGTGCGTTTTGCTTGCAGTTTTTCTTTTGAAGGCACAGTGAGTTTATTTTTGGTCGGTGGCTACTACAGAAGGGTCAGAATATATAAAGAATAAAGACTCTAAACCCTCAGATACGAGGGTTGTATCTTCTCTAATCTATCCATTTTCAAAGTCTTTGCAGCCAAGACCAGACTGGTTTTAATGGTTGGCATTTTAGCCCCAGGGTTGTAATGCACAAATCCTGTGACTCTAGTTGCTGCTTGCCCCAAGTCCAGGATCATGCTCCCAGGATGCTGGTGTGTAGTCTTACCTCCAGAGAGGCCTACCCAGGACAGCATAGGCAGGGACACCTAGGACTGGTGTCACCCAAGATATCACCCATGGACATGGTTGCTTAACTCCTAAGGCTTAGACTTAGGCTAAGTCTAAATGCTGAGCCCAACACTGGCCCCTCGGAGGCCAAGGGACTGAACTGAGGGAATCTTGCTCTGTTCCCTTCTTTGGAGGACTTCTCTCATAAGTCACCCTACGCATCACATTTGATGAATTAAGTGCATAAAAAGGTAGCTTGCCAGATCCTCAAAACATGTAAGAATTTCCTAGGAGGAACACCTGAAAAGGTAAACATGGTGGAAATTGAGGAGAGATGTATAAAAAGAGAAGCAGGTCTATGCAATGATGTGGAAATATTTTCAGTGGCCAGTTGCTCAGTGCTTGTATGTATCATGTCACATGTCCACAGGGAAAGTTACCTGCACTGTGGATGGTTGTTTTGACTTGTTTGAATGGGGGGATGAGGCAGAGTAGGGAGGTTAGGGCTGAAGAAGATTTTAGAACTTACATTTTAAAGGGAATTTTTCATGTCTGATTTTTAGCAAATTACATAGAAACTTAACAGATTGCATAGAAAGTTAGCAAACTGCATAGAAGGAAGGGGAACCCCCTCTCGACCACGTTGTGTCATTGTGGTATTGAGCAAATTTGTATTTCTGCAATCTCAAGGGGGTATGCACGAAATTCTTCTCTCTAAGCATGGGACAAGTTGCTTCTCCCCATACTTTTTTTAGTTGCCCCATAGTTTTCACACACACTGCCCTTCTTCCCTGACAAACCCAAGCTGTAGCACTACAAGATTTGGCAATGACCTTTTCACACTTAGGAGTCCTGCTGATCATTTTGCAATTACAAATGTAACAGCATCTGCGTCAAGGGCTGTCTTGAGCCTTCCTGTTTGGTTGAACTTTGAACAGCTCCTTAGCTGTTCTTTCAAACTTGTAACATTCAAAGGGTGCAAGTAGGCACCAGAAATTTCTTTCACCTTATTTACTTTCAAAGATTGATCTTTTATTTTAAAAGAATCAAATTGAAAAACAAAAGTACATTTTCCCATCCTTACCTATGCCAGAGCACTTCAGACTTTCCAGGGTAATCTACCGTTGGGCACAGACCAAGCTTGGGAAGGTTGAGCCCAAAGGGATAGAAGAGTTTGTGAGCATTATGAGCAGGTGGAGGGAAGGTTTTATTTTTAAATAGGGGCTTATTTAGAATGGAAATCTGTATGTAATCTGAACTGCTGCGTGCACTCTGGTGGACACCAAATGCGGAAACAATGGGAGCCTCTGTTGGAATTTTATCTGAACTTCAACTCTCTTTTCCATACCTCAGTTGTCCAGGTAACCATAGTGTCGCATGCAGTGACTCAGATATAAGGGAGTTCTCAGACTGGGGGCAGGGAAACCGAGCAACCCCCTATGATGGGAAGTTGGGAAGAGAGAGAGAAAGGGGGAGTATCACTGCAGCTGACTGCAATGCCTTTTCTCCCCTTGTATTAAGTGCTTGTTTCCAAATCTGGAACAAGTCCCCAGAATTCTCCTTTCTCTTCCTTCTGCCAGGGCGGGTGAATCTTTTCCCTGTGAGCTCTCCTGGTTCCTGGTCACCCCACAGCTTCTGGGGACCAGTTAAATATTTAGACTTGGAAATGCTTCTTCTTCCCTCCACAGCCACAAACTGCACTTGGTAGCCCTGTCATAAAGCTGGGTAAACATAGTTTCTTTTTCTTCTTGGAAGTTCCCATAACTTTCTTGACCTACTTTGTATACAATAAGACTAGAGCCAAAAACGTACTTTGCCTCATCAGATAGGGGCTTTGCCTGCCTGGTCCTGACTCTTTTCTGTGTATCAATATTTCTTGGCAGAGGTATTTCCATTACAGACTGCTGTCTGAGGCCTGGAGATAAAAGTGCCTGTTAGCAATAATGGATGAGCTAATTCTGATAGAGAATAACTCATTGATTCAGGGGTTCGTGTAAGGATGATAAACATATAGTTGTGCTTTGCTTAAATCCAATCCTCTTGCCTACCTTTCTGTCCTTTTGAAATAGGTGAGTTCTTTTGAAATAACATGGGATGTGGGAAGAAAGCATAATGAGACATTATTTGAGAGAAATCCATCAGCGTGCAGAGAAACTTTGAGAAGAATTAAAAAGTATAATATCAGGATTATTGTAAATTTATTATACAATTTTCTTCTTAGGCGCTTTGGGAAACATTTGTAACTACATTTGACCTAATCGTGTTTTAAAAATCTCAGAAGAAATTCAGTACAAGTTCTGGGAAGGAGGGGTTGCCCTTCTCTTGGGGAAGGAGGTAAGTAAGAAGGCAGCCTTTGAGGTAGTAAAGGAATGATGTCAAAAGGATGGGGAGGAGAAAGGGAGAAGGGTGGAATTTTCAAAGAGAAGACTCAACGTGCTTTTAAAAACTACTTAGGAAAGTTTTTATAAGACATTTTTATTTTATAACTTATTGTTAGTGGACTGGGGCCAATTACCTTATGATAGGTGGAACTAGATGTGGTAAAAATACAGTGCTGGAGGAGAAAACAGCATCACTTGGGAAGGAGGGAAAGATTGTGAACACACCATCCATGAACAAATTTTTCTGCTATGAAATTTAAAAAGTTTATCACCTTATTACTGTTTTTGCACAACTCAAAAATGATTATTGTTCCTTGTAAGAAAGGTGGGTCTGGAAAAGTTATTCCAGATGTGAAATGCAGATGGTCTTGGCAAATAATTCAACCAAAGGCACTTACTCCTTATAGTTTTCCAAGCCACTCTCCTGGAATGACACACCTAAGCAGGGACAGATGCACAGCATGAGGTGAGGAGAATTAGAGTACCCAAGCTGGCTTCTGGGGAGAAAGAGCAGTCCTTTAGCGTCCTGTCTGATCATTTATAAGGGCAGCTATACCCATCGAAGAGGGAATTTCAGGAAGATTGAGGTGAGAAGTGAATGCAGGGCATTTTCTCGTGGGAATATACCCTCAGGAGCAAAGCAGATACAGCTTGTTGGATCTGAGGTTATAACACTGGTTATACTCAAATATCAAATAGAATTTCGTGGGTCAATGCCTCATTCTGATGCATCAACAAAATAAACATTTTAAATAGTGAAAGTAGAGGTTAATATTTTCACATATTAATCAATCACTCCACAATGTTTATTAACCTGTTAATAAACATTATTAAATAATTAATATTATTTGTAATGTTTGGAGGCTGGACAACCAGTTACTTTGAGAAATGTAGCTATCAGTTTTTGAATATCATGTTTTGCTTTATCACGTAATCTAATTAAGTGTTTCAAGGCTTCTTTAAGTGTTTCCTGCATACTCTGGAAACTTATGTCTACTGTTCCTTGCATTTATTATGATTTCTAAGAGCTGGCCACTTTAGTAAGAGCTCGTGTTAACCCTTAGAGAACAAGAAAAGAATGAAACCAAAGAAGAGAACTTTATTTCCAGGTCAGACCTAGGTCAGCACCTGGGAATCTCTCAACTAGCGAACTGAACAAAGTTTGAAACTGGAGGCTAAAGACGGCTCCAAGAGCAATTGTGAGAGATAATATTAATTATTTATTATGTGATTAGTGCTTAGTGTATTACCTATTGTGACGGTTAGTTTTATGTGCCGACTTAACTGGGCTAAGGAACATCTAGATAGCCAGTAAAACACTTTTTCTGGGTTTGCGTGTGAGGGTGTTTCTGAAAGAGATTAACATTTAAATGAATAGACTGAGTAAAGAAGACTCATCCTCACCAGGGTGGGTGGGCAGTCTGCTTAGAGCCCAAACAGAACAAAAAGGTGGAGGAAGGGCAAGTTTTCCCTCTCGCTCTGAGCTGGGACAACTGTCTTCTCCTGCACTTGGACAGGGGGCTCCCGGTCTTGAGCCTTTGGCTGCAAGCTGCCTCACCAGCTTGTAGACAGTATTTTGTGGCATATTTTGGCCTTCATAATCACATGAGCCAATGCCTATAATAAATCTCTTCTACATCTGTTTATACATTTTATTGTTTCTTTTGCTCTAGATCCCTAACACACATATACTGTCTTTTTGAATCATCAAAGCAGCCCCATAGATAGAACTACGATCCTTCCTGTTTTACATACGGGAAAGCTGTGCCTAAGGGACTTCAGCAACTTGCGTGAAGTTACACTGCGGACAGGTGGCAGGGCTGGGATTAGAATCCTGCTCTGTCTGACTTTGGAGCTGGAATGGACTCCAAAGTGGGAAGTTACCTCTAATTTCATGAAGATTGATGTATAAGACACCAGTTGCCCATAAAACACCTTCAGATAAATCCTCTAAACTGGAGTTCTGTGCTGAAATTCAGTGACTCAGGTTATGGGAGGTGAGGAGTGTTAAATTACTGACATGGCCCTTCTCTTCTGGCTCTTCCTGAAGAAACTCTAAAGGCAAGGAAGGAAGAACTGAATGAAACATTAGTACCAGAACAAGTCCTAGTTGATTGCCTCACCTTTCTTTCCTCTGGAAAATATCTACAAATATTCATTTAAAAGAATATAGTCCAGTATTATGATAAGTATTAGAGGAAGTGCTGCTAAGGCAAATTAGTACAGGCAAAATACACTTGAAACAATTAGTTAAATACAGCACATCACATTTGTGTCTAAATAAATAATAATAAATAAATAATACAATTCACTTTTTTGCTTCCCAAACAATTCTGAGTTAAAATGGTTCCACAAAAGGAGGATCCTTGATTTCTGGATGATCTAATAAAGGGATACTTTTCTAAGTATCTGGCTTGACTGTTCTCTTTTGCTACCATGGGCCCATACTAGAGGGAATGAGCTGAACCACTCTGAGCCTCATACTTGGTGCTTGGTAAATATGAGCCCAATCAAGGACCTCTCATAAGTCAAATTAAAGATGTTATAGGATGACTATTAAATCAGATAAATCAGAAAACAACAACTGAGGAATTTAGAACCTTTGAAGAAAGAAATGTTAAGTAAGCAGTGGGAATTTATACTACATATTTGTATCTGTTGTTAACATTAAAATAACATTTGATTGTTATTTTTTAAATGTGAACATATTCTTGATTTTTAAAATATCACATTAATAAGCTACACTTTGATCTATGAAGTGACTATTAAAGTGTCTCTGGATTTTCGTTCAGGTCATTATCATCCATTCAAATACACAACCCCTGAAAATCATCATCTGAGTTTTTCAGAAACAGAACTCACACCTGGTTTTGAGATCAGCCTCAGTCCATAGGGGTATATGAAGGTATTTGGCTTTTGTTTTCTTTGAAGCCCCTGTGGGTTGTGATGAGGTGTCATTTAGATGGTCAGTTCTAAGTGCCAAAGAAAATGGAATCTGCATTCAGACCCAGGGCTGGCAAGCAGCCTTGAAGGTACAGCTGTGATACAAGAGGGTGCAGTAACAATTATGAGAACTGACAAGGTTTGAAAAGAAGATAGCTCTTTTTATACTGTGGTTGTGATAATGTGAAGGAGGAACTCATTAAGGGAAGCATGCCCAGTTGCTAAAGAAATGTGTGCAGGCATGACATACTCTATGGATATTCAGTTTTGTGCTTCTGTTTTCTCATTGTGACTGAGTAAATGGAGTCTAGAACCTTCTTTGTTTAATAATGAGCTTGCTTGGAATAAGATTTGAATACCATTTGTGAGGAACACTATCTCTTGCAAATGGCCATTATTTCATTGTTTTGTTTAAATTGAAAGTCAGTGAGAAAAAGAAAAAGAGAAAGAAAGCCAGTGAGAATTTGCTTTTGCCTTTTAAGGAGAGGTATTACTAGTCCCAGCCTTTGACTGTCATTTCCTGAGAAAAACTTTCTGTTTTATAACTCTCATTGACCAATAAATGGTCCAGAGACATGTGGCTTTTGGAGGCCCACCTCTTACTCTTCACCCTTGAGCCCTTGATCAGAGAATTCCTCAGGGAGTGAGAAAGAACCTGAGGCTGGGAGTAGTTTCCTTGTGATGTTTCTGGAAAGAGACGCTTAATTAAAAAAGCCAAAGTGTGAAACAATAGTTCCCCCACTTAATATTTATAATAAAAATACAATTGATTTAGTTTATTGAGCTCCTCCTAAGTTTCCCATATTTTATATATTTTGTCTCATAATTTTACACAATTCCTGTAAGGTAGGTGTATTGTTATCATTTTATGTAAAAAGAGGAAAAGACTTACAGAAATTAGGAGACTTGTTTAAGACCACACAGCTGATCTATCTGCAAAGCCTTTTCCTAGTCTAAGGACACTCACTGTAACAATGACAAAAACCCTGCTGTAAGCTGAAAATGGTCACACACACACACACACACACACACACACACACACACACACATGCTCGCCCAGGTTTAACAGTCACGTTCACTTCATGGGCAACTAGGCTGCACATGGCACTGCACATGGGTCCGATGCCCTGTGCTGGCTGAATGCCACCAAAAGAATTTGGGTTGAGAAGGACTCTTCAGATGCCGCAGCAGTAGGATGCAGAAAATCCCTTGAACCGCTCCAGCTGGAATGGAAAACAACACATGGCACCTCGTCTCCTTACAGCTATCAAGCCACTGATACAACTCATTTGGAAAAAGCAGGGCGCATCATCAGAGACATCAAAAGCATTGTCTTTTCTCTCCAGGACCGTCGATTCCTGAGTGTACTTAGGTTGCACGCACACCAGTCTGATTAAAATTAGACTCCTCACAGTGGCAAAGATCCATTCCCTGCTATAAATACGGGCAGCATGGGGGAGTAACCAAGTGTATTCATGAGTTGAGTTATACATGATATAAACAAGCTTAAGGTTCATCTGTAGGTAGCCAAAGGGGTGTAGTGGGGATTTCTTTGTTCTCTATTTAGGCAAGGTTATGCCCCTTTCCACAGACTATGTCAGGCTGCAATAACTTTTTGTAATTTAAGCAGGTCACCTTTCCAAATTTCTTAGATGATTGCATCTGTCACCTTCCAGTTGCCTTTTTGCATATAGCGCAACACTCATTAAGTCAGCTCTTCCATTGGATGTTCCGTTGACATTAACACAAATGACTTCTTCCCAGGGCAAAAGCAGCTGTCCTGCTGGTATCTTCTGGAAGACTAGACAAGAGGACAGGTGGGAACAGAGCCAAGCGAGAGAGACACAGCAACCAGCCAGAGTCATGCTTTTTGCATGGTAGGGTTGGCATCGCAGCTGTGCAGCTGTCAGGGCGTATCCTCAAACCCTGCAGTACAAGGGGCTCTTTGGTCCTGTGGGAAATCCCAAAAGCTCTATTGGAGATGAATGAGTCACTGGGAGCCCCATTTCTGGTGCTGGGAATCCTGACTTGGCAGGAAGTTTGTCATCATGCAGGCACGCTCCTGTGTCCATCTATGACTGGGCTCTCAGTGGGCCTTCCCTGAGTTCCTATCACACAAGCCAAAAGTAAGCTGAGGAACCATGTCACAAACTGTGTGAAAAATGCTCCAGACCAATTATTTGCATTTTTTGTTCATATGTTTAAATGGAGCCAAATCTGTGTTAGCTTTGGACCCCAGCTGAATTCCTTGCTTCAGGTTTGGGTATCTCTGGCATGATCGCTGCAGAAGATCATCACTGGGAGTTGTCTTAGCAGTGAGGGTATTGTGCTTGTTTACATTTTGTAGTCTATCAAAGCAGAAGACAAAATTGTCTGTATTTTGGATCTCAGATCTATTCTTTTTTAGTCATTTGAGATAATTTCCATTCTCCTTGAACTGGAGTTTAGTCTGAGTTATCATTCTCCATATTCAAGTGGCTGGAAGAGCTTCTTTTCCCTACAGTGGTCCAGTTGGCCAATACTTACTGATATTTCACTCTAAACAGGGACATCCCATAAGGCAAGAGTAAAGGCATTCCAATTGGCTTTGGTTTTCTGTTGTTTTGACTATTGACATACAGGTAAGGAATGATTTTTGGGGGCTTATTTGTAAAGGTCCATAATTGTAGATCCCCTTGGTATTCCTTCTCAAAACAATTATGGAAGGAACTGAAAGTCAAATACAAGGGGCATTAGATGCATTGCATTTAGGGAGAAAATGGCATAGGTTCTATGCTGGGGTTGAGGATATAAATATTTAAGTAAGCTGTGTCTCCACTTCACAAAGATCATAGTTCACATGAGGCAGTGTTGTAGGTTGAGACATGTAAATAAACAAACCTTGGACAGAGGAGTAAGCCACAAAATAGAAGTATGGCTAACTGAGGTGGGGGCTGATTATGCTGGATGGAGACAGATTTTGGGAAGACCAAGAAGTAGCCAAGAGGTTGGATTTAAAAGAATACATAGTCCCTGACAGGCACATAGTGTGATGAAGGGACATTTCTGGCAGAGAGAAGAACATGAACAAAGGCACATATGACATGAGTGGAACTTTCAGAGAAATGGGAGCATTCAAACATCACAAGAGCCTAAGTTATTCCGGGGAACCAACTGAAGAGTCGGTGGGAGCAAGATCGTGGCAGGCCTTCTGTGCTGGGACTTGGGGTTCTGAGCTTTATCTCTTAGGCAGTGGGTGATCATTGCAGTCTTTTAAGGAGGAAAATTATGTGACTTGAATTGCAATTTCTATCACTGATCTACCATCATGGATCTTCAAGGTAGAAAAGACTACAGGGTGTATCTGGCCCCACCTTTCATGCCACCCAAATTTGATGGGGATGTAAAACTGGGGGACTCAGTCAATACAATAAAATTTAAAAATAGCCTTTCCAATATGATTTCCTATTCATTTATTTTCCTTTTCTCAAAAAACATTAAGCTATTTTCCCTTTGATAATATTGAGACACTGATTAAAATTAATATTGACAACACTCAAGTGCTATAGGCAGCAGGGCACCTTTATTCCCTCTTTATTTGTTCCTTCTAACTTTTACCACTGATTCATAACAAGCGCCTGAGAGATCACCTGATGCTAGAGGCACACCTGCCCTAGGCAGAGACAGAACTGAAAAATAGAAAAAAAGGGCTCAACATTTTCCCACCCTGAGAAATAAAAGCAGGACCCTCTCCTCAAAGCCTTTGGTCTGTAGACTTGCCACAGGCAAGTGCCCTTGTCTTGGAGTAGAGGAAAGGGCACAAGCCTAGGAGTTGAGCCTGGTGTCCTAATTCTATTTTTAATGTTGAATTGTTGCTTAAATTTGGACAGATCTTTCTGGTTCTAATGTTTTTATATTTAAGATAGTTGAGGTGCGAACTGCTCCACTGTATTTGTTTGCCACAGATGTTATAATGAAACACTGTACCCTGGGTGATTTAAATTAATTTTCTCACAGTTTTGAGGGCTGCAAGTCCAAGATCAAAGTGGGCACAAGTGTGGTTTATTTGAGGCCCCTCTCCTTGGCTTGCAGGTGGTCACCTTAGTGCTGTGGCTTCATATGGCCACATCCCTCCGTATCTGTGTTCCAATTCTCTCTTTTTATAAGGACACCAGTTATAGTGGATTAGTATCCACCCTAATGGCCTCATTTAGCCTTAATTACCCCTTTAAAGACACTGTCTCCAAATACAGCCATATTCTGAGGTTTTGGGGCTTAGGAAGTCAATGTACGTGTTTTGGGGGAGACATGCTTCAGCTGACAACACCTGTTTACATTGTTGTGTTGTTTTTAAGGGGCCAGTAATATAAAGTGATTTGGGGGAGCATAAATCTTACTGTGAATACAAAGTATTTGTGATTATGGTTGCCCGGGTCAAATATAACACTGAATCCTTCTGGTTTGGTGGTCTATTCTCTTCACTAACCTGGGAAGCACGTAGAGGTCTAGGAGATGGACAAATCTGTGAAGAAAGTAGTGAGCCTGGGAGCTTAGAGAAGACCATGCATTAGTAAGTGGTTAGAAAGTGTCATGAATTACCATATCCAAAGCTTCAGACACTGGTCCTCAGCCCCCACTCCCGGGGTCTCAAATGCCAGGAGAGGAAGGTGGTCCACACCAGTTCCTTGCATTTGCGCATGGGTGGACCTCAAGCACTCAGGGTTCCTCTCCGTCACCAGCTCGCCCGTGCTCCCCTTCACCTAGCATCAAGCAGCTTCTTCTTGGAAGTCAAACTTCACTCAGGCTGCTCTTTAGTCAGTGAGCAACCATTTTTAAAACTACTTTGCTTTACAAATTCCTCCTGCTAATATTATTTGTATTCTTGTCTATCTTCAATACATTGCTTAATAATCTCTTTTTATCAGAATACATGCTTGTTGCATTATAGAAGGAAAACAATAATATTGAGAACTATGTAGTACTGTTGCATCTGGCTATAAAAATACCCACTGAGGAGTGCTATCAAGTATTAAATAATTAGACAATTTGGTGAATTGTTAGGTAGATGTCGCACCATGTTTTAATGATTATTTGGGGAAATTGGGATTTTTGGAATGGTTGGGAACACCGTGTACTGTTTTATTCCTACTTAAAATAATGAAATAGAGGGTCCTATTGAATTATTAGCAGGCTTTCAGGGATGGATTGGATTTGGATTCATTTCATGAGCAACACAAATCCACTACGAGTTTTGACTCTTCATAAGGGTATATTCAAATCAGTTATGGCAGAAGGGGCAAGGAGAAGAATGCAGATCTTCACATGTTTCCTTTAGTTTGCTTGTCTTATGAGGGATATTTTAAAATCTGTAACTGGGTAAAAACTGAAGAGGAGGAGGGGTGGAAAGGGAGTGATTCTCATAATCATTCTCAGTATAACTAAGGAGAGATTTGACATGAATTCACAAGGATATTAGTGGGAAATACACACAGTGGGCCTGTTTTAACAGCTCAAATATTCAAATTGATTTTAATATTAATGTTCTCTTGTGACACACATGGTCTTGGAAAGCATGTTCCTGTGTCCTCTGTTTAAGAACTTCATGGAGTTTATACTATTAAGTCTGTATGCTTATTTTATTTATTCTTTTCTGAGTACATGCCTTAGTCTTTACTTGTGGAAAAGACTCAAGGGAAGATATTGTAACAGTAAATATATTCAATGCTTCTCATATGACAAATAATACCCTATTTTGAGTAGCTGGAATTTTGAGTTGCCAAGGGTTTTTCTTCCCTTGCCAGTCTTGTTTGGCTTCAAAACAGACTTGTTTGATTTTAAGGAAATTGCTCTTTTGACATGCATGTTAAATCAAGACTGTAAGCTTCTTAGCGTTTTAATGAATGAGAAGTCTTTATTGAATGTGTAATGTCAGAGTTTGTCTGCATTTTGTTATTTTTGGACTATTTTATATTTTACCCCAGCCTCAGTTCTTCTCCCACCAATAGATATGCCCAATTCAGATACTCTGGGCAGGACGTTTGGTATTACCTTAGCAAATACCCTAAAAGTCTCTCAGAGGCAAGATTTGTGAATAGGAAGACTGGTTATGAAAAATCAAGTTTTAAAAGATTAGATAATTGCTTGGAGAGGAATGCCTGAATGACTGAATAGCTTTCCATTCAGGAAACTAGCTTAAGAAAGGGTCATTTGCTATAGAGAAATGGGTAACTTTTGGGCAGTTCTCATTACTAGACTGGTGTTCTGATTATTACGCCATGTGGCTAATGAAACTTTGTTTCCATTTACAAACAAAAAAATCATATTCAGAGTCATTGGTGAGAGAGTCATAATATAGCATTGTATTTACAATTCTCTTTGTTTCTTTCAAAGAAATTTCTTGTCACTCCTTTTGAGCCATTTGGTGAAATGCACAGAACACTGAACTAAGAGTGAAATGATCTCCTAAAACCAGCTAGCATTTCTCTTCCTGGTGAATCTTGAGGAGTCAGTCAGATAACGTAAGTGACCGTCCTCTGGTTTATCACAAGTCCCTTGAACTCTCTGAGCCTTGACATCTTCCTTGGTAAAATGAAGGAGTTAGGTAGCAACTGAACTATCTCTACCTTTCTCCTCTCATATTATTCTTATGAACTTTGGGAGGTAAGTAAAGTTAACTGTGTGATACTGTGATTTATAGCAAGAAATATGTATTTGGTCTTCCTCCAGGTTTCTGGCACAGAGCTCCCAAAACTTTCGAAGTTTCCTGTGGTGATTGGGAAAAGGTGTCTCTTATTATGTTAATGAGTGATTCCTGAGGGTGAGGGCTGGTTGCCAGGGGAACCAATAATGTAAGTAGAGCATTGGAACTTTCATTCCCAAATGGGCCAGAGACTGAGTTTAGTCACCAGTGGCTGATGATTTAAGCAATCATGCCTATGTAATGAAGCCTCCTTAAAAACCCCAAAGGATGGAATTCAGAGAGCTTCTGGGTTGGTGAAAATGTGGAGGTACAGGGAGACTAGAATACCTCAAGAGAGCATGGAAGCTCTGCCTTCCCACATACCTTGCCCTAAGTATTTCTTCCATCTGACTGTTCTTGAGTTATATCATTTTATAATAAATGGGTAACCTAGCAAACAAATTGCTTCTCTGAGTTCTGCAAGCCACACTAACAGGCTAATGGAACTCAAGGTGGGGGGTCTTGGAACCTCTGTTCTAAGGCTGGTGGGTCAGAAGCACAGGTGACAATCTAGACTTGTGATTGGTATCTGAAGTGTGTATATGGCGGGGTGGGGGCAATCTTGTAGGACTGAGCTCTTAACCTGTGGCATCTATCCTATCTCCAGGTAGATAGTGTTGAAATTGAGTTAAATTATAGGACACTCAGCTGGTGTGTGAGAATTTCTTGGTGGTATGAAGAACCACATGTTGGAATTAGGTGCAGAATCCCAAGATGGTTAAAGAAAATTGCTTCTCACTAAAGAAGAACTGGAGCAATGAGGTAAAGTGGGTGGCCTGACAAACACAGGTGAGAGCTGAGCAATAGGCACTTTCCCAGTCTAGTTGTGTTTTACTATATGTGTCAGAAGCTGATGGGGTCAGTTGTATTCTATGAAGGAAAGAGAACAGTAAGGTCAGACCTCAGAGGCACCCCAGAGGAGCTCTGATTGCCAAGAAAAGTTACTAATGCTGCTTCTTTGGGTAAATTGGAAATATTGGGGGTCTGAGCTGCATGTATCTGAAGAGCTGCACATCCCATGGACAGGGAGAGCGATTGTCCTTTTAGGACCTGCCAGTCATCCAGCAAATGGTTCTATGTGAAGTCTGAGCTTGGAATTCTGAACAAACCCTGTTTGTTTTCTTTTAAAATCAGCAGTTCTTATCATTTTGAGCCATGAACTGCTTTGAGAATTTCATGATGGGTAATATGACCATTTTATAAAAATGAAGTCTGAACCATCACAGATAATTATTGCAAATAATTTCAGTAAGTGAAAAAATCCCCTGAAGACCATACATAGGTCTGTTAGGTGATTGGTTCTGAAAATTTAGTACATGTAAGAATAATACTGGGACTACAGTCTTAGAAATTCTGGTTTATTAGATATTAAGGTGTTGGTCCTAAGATTCTGAATTTTTAAGAAGCACCCAAGAGAAATCTGATTCGAGTAAGTGGAACTCAATACTGAGAAACACTTTCATACGGATTCCTGGCTCTTAGTTAAGAAACACTGCTTCAGACTGCTTTAGATCTCCACTGCTCCTGAATACATTCCCCAAATTAATATTATCTTTCTCAATTTCAACCGAATAAGAAGCCCCCCGTTAAATAAATTAGCCAAATTGGAGTAAACACCAAACAGAAAGTAAAAAAGATTTTGTTCTGAATGAGCCAGTCTGGCTGGCTTCCTGGCCCAGGCATCACTAGTTGAGTTTCAGTTTCCAAGTCCCTGGGTGACAGAGTGCCTGGCTCCTTGCAAGCGAGGGCCCTCACCAGTACTGTGCACAGTGAGAACTGTTACCTAAGAATGGGCTAGTCTCAATGAGACCATTCTTGGGTTGTCCTGAAACAACATAATCAAAAGAGTAATTAATTGCAAGTAGAAATTGAGCTGCGAGCCAGCAAAGTGGCTGAGCGGCAGATCTGTGAGCAAGCTGATGCTGTCCACAGAACATAAGTCAAAAGTGTCAGTAGGACCGGCACTCAGCAGCAGGTTGGGTAATGGAGCTTGAGTTGGATGGGGACAAGCAGTTCAGGAGTGAAGCTGTGAACAAAATGAAGGTGTTTGTCTTGCCAGATCCTGGCCAGCCTAAACACACTGGACTTGACTGGATACAAGATGTGTGGGATGGACATGCACTGATGGACACTTATGGATGGTGAATGGAATGAAACCCTTCGTCTTATTTCTGATGACTACTTCTTAACAATGAATTTATACAGAAATCATGAATAACTCTTTCCTTGCAGTTTTCATTAGCAATCTTCTTTATTAGGGTATTATCTAGTTTGGGGGTTGGAAAATTTTTTCTCTACAGCGCCAAATAGTAAATATTTTAGGCTTCATGAACTACAATACCATCTCTGTTGTATAGTCATCAATTTTTCCTTTTTACAATCCTTTAATAATGTGAAAACTATTCTTAGCTCTCTGGAAGTACAAAAATAAGGCATGGACCGGATTTGGCCTTCTGGCTAAGGTTGCTGACCCTCAACTGGATTATCCTAATAATAATAGCAATATTATTTTATTTTTACATGGCATTTGATATTTTCTGATAGCAAATATGCTTCAGTGGGAAAAAATTCAGTTACTTGTTTCCCACTGAGAATAAACCCCTTCACTTGTGTGCTGATAGGAGAGACTAAAGCCATAAATATGGTAAGTAGTGTTTTCTCCGCTTGAATCCTCCTATAGCCATCTAGTATTAAAATCTGTAAGGGAAGAACTTAATTTTAACTTGGAGTCTTTTGACAAAAAAATTCAGATGTGATGATGGTCTGTCCCTCTTTGGCTCTATTTTTAAAAATCAGCTTATATGATTTTGCTTATATTTTAAAAATCTAAGCACACTTTGGATTATTTGGATTTATTTTATTACCTGAGTACTACGATGAGATTTACATCTCAGTAGACATTAAATTCCAGTCACATAATGAGTGGAGCAGAGGTAAGTTTAATAAAGGCCAAGTGATTTTTATGGTGCTGAGGTCCTTTAATAGAGGAAAAATGCTTGGATATTGAATCGTCACATAACACATGGTGTGTATAATGCCAGACTAGAAAGATCGTGTAACATAGGTAGGGTGTTAGTTCTATATCCTTGCTGGAGCAGAAGAGGTTCAGTTTCACCAACAACATTTTGGTCACATTCAATTAATGTTATTCATTTGAATTTTGGTGGTGATGTTTTTGTAGCTTTGAGTGTAATTTGTCTGGTTTTGATGTGTGTGTGTGTGTGTGTGTTCAATTTAGATCAATCCCAAAGTTGTTAGTAGACTATTACAGTGGTCACTGTGAAAATAATAAGAGCTTGGAACAAGACAGTTGCAGTCAGGATGGTTAGGGCGACTCTGTGTTGGTCATTTTGTACAGTAGACAAAGACGTCCCTCAGCACATTTAGCCTTGTGCCAGGGTGCATGGCCTGCTCAGCAATGATTGGCTAGATTTTAGCCTCACTTGTCCCCTCACCTGAGTGCTTTTGTTCAGGGGTATGTTCCTGTCCTGAGTAAGGGGATGAATTTGAGGTATTGTGTGGAAATATAATCTTTTGGACCTGGTAGATGATTTAATATGATGCTCAAGAATTGCTCCCCAACTACTGGCTTTGGTGGCTATTGTTTTAAAACAATGTCTGGTATATCGACTCCTTCAGAAAAGTCACAATAATTAATATTAACTCCTGAAAAGTTTTGGTATGGTCAAGAATAGCAAAGCCCAAGAAAAGAGTATTTAAAGAGGGAAGGAGTGGAAGCAATAGGAATGGACAAGACACCCACTACAAAGTAGAGATCTGAAGGATTTCACCACTTCCTCTTTCCTGTGTGTTTCTTTGAGGGTGTCATAGGCATAAATCCACAGTGCCCCCTACTGCCTCATAGTGGTTCCATGCCAACACAGAACAGTGTGTTCTGTTGTCACCTGAACAGAGAATGTTTTAATGCCAGCTTCATGGTAGGTGGACTTAGAGCTGTGGTGCCCAGAAGCAGGAAGTGTGGCTGAGTCAAGAAGCAGGGAGATGCTGTGGGGGGACAGGGCAGTTGGGGAGGGAGACAAAGCTGGATTTTGGGCTGCTCACTCCTCTCTTCATTTCTAAACAGACAGGTAGACTTTTTTCTCAACAAAACAGAAAGGTCTTGCAAAATAAAGATGACAGGAATATAAGAGAACTAAAAGCAATACTCTTCAGCCTTCAAAAGCTTAAGGCCAGATTGGGGAGACAGAACACACACGCAGCACACTGAGAACACTTAAGGATGCAAACACAGCAGATTAGTTTTACTTTAGATAGGTGACCTTCTCACAGGGTGTTTTCACCACGAGAATATACCATTCTATCTGTTGAAAGAACAAGTAAGATGAAACCAGACGCAAGCATGGGTTCGTGAATGCATATGTTTGTGTGTATTCTGTTGAACTGGGGAATAAGAGAATATTAACTTGCAAAGGAGTCTTAGAGGAGGATAAATTAGGACCATATTCTTGAGTGGGTAGAGGAAGGGACAAGAATTCCTAGTGGAAAGGGGAGCACATTAAGAGGCAAGAACGAACAAGTGGAGTTCAAACATAGCAAGAAGAGAGGTGAACAACATTTCCCAGCTTGTGAACTACTACTACTCCCTTATGAACTGTTTCCATTCTCAAGACCCAAAAGCACCAGGAGCATGGAGGTGTACTGCCCCTTCAGTGGGGGCTCCTCAGTGTTGAGCCAGGCCCTTGCTTGCTTTAGGCCTGATTGCTGTGATACTGGGTCTAATTCTCTTCATCTTGTGCCCAAAGGCTTAGGCGAAGCTGAACAGCTGGTGTGTATTTCTGTTCTCTTGTGATGAAAAGCATTTTAGCTATTAATCTTTTAGGCCTAAAAACAAATGACAATAGCTCTCAGCCAATGTCCTGGAGCTCTCAATCAAGTTGATATTTTTTTTGCTTGTTTGTTGTATAAAGAGATTGAAGGACAGTTTACATGGTATGCTTTTCCCATAATGGCAAATGTTAAATGCAGCCCAGAAGGTGTAAAACATCCTGGAGACAGCTTAGTGATGAAATGCTGGGTCTTTAATAGGCTTTGATGGGATTAGCTTAGTAATAGTTATATAATGTGTGATGTGTGGCAATGAAAATGCTAAAAGGGCCAATTACTGCATCATAATGAGCACATCTTTAACATATAATGCATCTGTCCCGTTGCAGCGTTCATATGTATTTAAATGAAAGATACTAATCATCTTAGCAATGGCAAGAGTAGCTGTCAGGGATCAGGTAGCAGCTTTGCCTCTGTGTGCGCATGGAGCAAAAGTTTGTAATTAAGCCTGTGGGCCTTAGAATCAGGTTTTCTGTTTACCTCTTGGTTCTACCACATCTTGAGCAACTTTGGGTAGGCAACTTAATCATTCTCTGAACCTTGATTTCTTCATTGTAATATGGGGGTCATACTAGTAGTGTGTGCCTGTTTTCCTGGGAATCAAAGGAGATAACACATGCAAGCGTTAGGCATAAAGTAAGTGGGATATTACTTTCTTCATGATTGTTGGGCCTGTTATTCTCTTGCAGTCTATTTATCAGGGTTTTAATGTGGAGATAATTCTTCCCAGGACTGTTTTAAAACTTGTAGAGCTGAGTTCTTTCTGGCAGACAGAATTAAAGGACTATTTCAGCAGAATGAATATATCTTGATTATAAACCTAGTAGCTAAACTGGCTACTGCCCCTTCTATATTTACTGCCAAACACACATGTAATGTGTATCCAAGCTCTCTTGTTTCACCTCAAGGAACATCTACAGTTAGAAGCCCTCAAATTAGGCTGCCTTCATTCTCTTGCCCAGGCCACTACTCCAATTCCAGACTCAGTTCCCAAATTTTTAGTGCATAAATCCGGTATAAATACTTTCATTAAGAGAGAATCTTTGAGATGTTTCCATTGTTGGTTCCAAGCTGAGGCAATAACATGTGCCTGAGTCCTTCTAATCAAATGAAGGTCAGACCTGAGATACTTGTCCATGTGTGTTAGACTGTCTAAAGTGAAAATTACTCTGGATAATTTAGACCTCATGGTCATATTCCACTCTGTTTGCCATGGCAGCTCAGCATACATCTACCTGTGGCAGTTTCATCCTCACCACAGGACAGCCAACTCTTCTGCCTGCACCTGAGCTGACTTTGACCCCTTGCTAGTTCTGAATGTTTGAAGAGCTTGATATTAGACTCTTGAAACCAGCCTGTGCTGGGCACCCCCTCCTCCTGAGTACTAAATGTTAAGATGCCAGCAAGTTGAGGAGAAGCAGCAAAGAAGATTAAGAAGAATCAATCAATTGAAGTAAGAAAATAATAACTCAGGAGAGAATGGTTTCCAGGAGGCCAAGGGAAGAGGTATATCAAGAATGAGGGAGAGGCCAATGAAATCAGATGCTATTAGTGGATGAAGTAGATGAAAACTAAAAACTGATCATTAGATTTGGCAGTATTAATTAGGTTTGTTTAGTGCATAAGTTTCATTCTCTCTTTAATTCTTGTAAAATCTCCATGAAGGTAACTATTTCGCATTTTTTGCAAACAACCTAAGACTCAGGATACATAACCTGTCTAGATTCACACAGATAGAAAGTGGCAGCATTTAGGCTTGGATTTTCTGACCCTAATTCCCATTATTTCTGATATCAGGTATTTATCTTTTTGTTTGACTTAAAGCACAGATTTCCTTTTCTTAGGAAGTCACATTTTAAGACTCATTATGCATTGTAGATATAAGATTTTGTTCCAATTTTATGAATTTTAAGTATTAGGAATCTGGTAGGACAATATTTTTTGAAACTCCTATCCTATCTGGAAAAGCTAGACCAGAGCATTACTATCTTTAACATTCAGTCCTCTGAACATTCCTGTATATTTTGTGGAAAGTAGAATGGAAAGAGTAAGATGTAAAGGGAGAGAGAACTAATACACCCTCACATAAATCCTTTCCCTGAACAGCTAGTGGAATAGTTAGTGGAAACAGTCCCTTGAAGAGACTTCTGAGAAGGTCGCCATGTGTTGGCCATGGTCATTCAGTGTTCTGGGCAATGTCAAGGCAGCTAGTAGTTCTGGGGCCAACAGCTCAAAGATTCCTCCAGAAATAAAACCTGGATATAGAGTCTGATTTTATTATTTCCATTTTGCTGTAAGCAAGCGCATGTGTGCAAACTATATCAAGGTTGTCTCAGTCTGTCAAGTGCCTCCTTAGCTTTAGATTATCCTGTATGTCTTTAAAGAATAATGTACATGCAAACAGGGGAACATTTGTGAGCATTTGTGCACAGCATGAAAGTACTGGAATTCAGGAACTAGCGTCAAGAGGCTTTTCTGCATCTCAGTGATTAACGCCTTAAAAATGGAACACTCAAATGAGAATGTGCCTATGGCTTTGTAACAATGTGAACAGGACTTCTAGATAAGGGACTAATGAATATTTTTGTCTGTTCATGGATCCAGATGGTTGGGTAGACTGAGAAATGCCATAGATATTAATTCCTTGAGGATAAAACAAGAACAAGAGGGAGATTTATTTGACTGAGTCATTGTTCTCCAGTGCTTTTGTCCAACATGGGGATTTCTAATACTTCATTTTTCTTACTGAAAAAAAAACCCAACAGTAATGTTAGAGATATGATGATGGTGCAACATGATAGAAAAAAACAACCTGCAAATAATTATAATATACACAAAGTAGTTTGCTTCTCACAGATATTAAATTCACAATTACCCACCAAATAATTTCAGATCAGATGTCTTCTTTCTGCATTTCCTTTGCTTTTCCACAAGCCACAAAAGACAGCTGTCATCATGAGCTTCATCAAAACCTGAAAAAAACAGTCATGCTGACAATTTAGCACCATAGACATCAACAGTAACTTTTAGGATAGTCAAGATGGGAAAGAACCTCTTAAAACTTAACTTCCTTTTGTGACATTTTGTGATATAATTCTAGAGTTGTAAAATACTAACAGGGAATTTTACTGAAAACCCAAGGTTAATTAAAACAACCAAGTCATAGGCTGGTTCTAAGTTTTACAGGGCTGTTTTGAATAGTTTAAAGGAAAGACTTGTGCTGAGTCAAAGTGCCTGGTCCATCCAGAGCCGTACGAATGTCCAACACAGCCACAAAAATGCTGAAGAAAGTCCACAGCCTTGAATTCAGAACCTCTGTGACTGGGCCTGTTGTTTGTGAATGTGATTGGAAACTAGTGTTCAAGTTGCAAAGGAATGAAACCTGCCTGATAAAGAAAATTGCTTCTGAAATGGCAGTGGCCTGAACAGATTCTGGAGCATTGAAAAGACTCCAGGATACAAAATGAAGCTCACGGATGGATGTTAAGTCATTTATCAATTAAAGCTTGATGTGTCTCTAGGGTGCATCTAGGCAGGACAGAAAGGCATCAGCTCAGGTACAATCAGGATTCAACCACCATTCTGCCATTAAGTAGCTGCACATCATCCTGGGTCACTCTGCATCTCTCAGTGGTTCTGTTTCCTCACTGGTGAAATGTGGGGAGAGTGATTCGCTGCCTCTCCCAGGATTAATGAGGTGGTAGTCACAAAGAGCATTGTATTCTTAGGAAGGAATGCTCTGTGGCAAGACATTATAGGGCAATAACATCAAGCATGTTTAAAACATATGCCTGCTGTTACCAAATGGGTGCTACAGCTGAACAGTCTTGTATCCCAATACACACCAATGCATATGGAACCGCTTATGGGTAACAGATGACAGGCTGAATAAGTGAGATAGTTGATTATTATGCGGAAGGTAGTTCATGCTTAAAAAATGCTTTATGCCCACTATTTCATCCTTAATACACTTAAGATGTACTTCAGAAATTCCATTTGGATAACCATTGGCCATTGATGGTGGAAATTAGAAATGGAGAAAAGGACTGGGTCACGGAGTCTGTTTCCTGGGAGACAACACAGAAGAAGCCTTTCCAGCAGCAATGCCTGGATGCTCCTGCTGTGTGTTAACTCAGCCTCATAAACTTGCCCCTGCAGCTGTGGTGATGATAAATGCCAGACTGAGCCCGGGATGGCTATCCTTGGACTCACGCTTCATGGTTGCCTGAAATCTTTTGTACAAGGACCACACTGGAATTGTCCAGGATCCACAAGTAAACGGCAAAGCTCTGTAATCAGACTGGCACCTGGGAATGGCCTTCCTTGCTTGTGCAAATTATTCAGACACATGTCCATTCATCAGGCAGATCATAAGCCAGCTGCCTCCAAAACAGAATCTTTTTCTTTATTTGAAGGTTCTGGTATTCACTTCATGATCAACTTGCTGAAATCAGGGCACTTCTTTCCCTTAACTAAAATCCTCTAATAGATTCCCATTGCACTTAGGAAAAAGATTGCATCCTTTACGACAGCCATCAAAGCCTTATTTGGGCTAGTCTCCAACCTCCTCTAGGACCAGCTTAGCCTTGCTCACCATGTGCACTTCAGGCTCATTCCTCCCCTAAGCCTCTGTCTTTGCTGTTCCTTCTGGCTAAAGTCCTCTGCCCCAATCAGCATATACTGGAAGCTTCATCTCTCAGCTAAAAGTCACTTCCTCAAAGAGGCCTTCCCTCACTATCTCACCTAACATTGCTGTCCTCCCTCCCTACACTGCATCATATCACCTCATTATATTGTTTTTCAAACACTGGTGGTAACTGTAATTATCTTATTCATTTGTTTTCCTGGTTATTGTTTTCTCCTCATGAAAGTAGAGAGCTTGACTATCTTCATCACTATTGTAGCCCTTGTGCCTGGAAAAGCACCTGGAATAGTTCATTCCTACCAATGTGACTTCAGTGGATGAATTAATGGACAGCATTCACAATTTAGATTTCTAAATTCTTTATGGAATTTTTTAATCCTAGTCGCTGTGACTAATTCCACATGGTGATATGTTTGCTTTGAGGAAGCCCTTTGTCTAATATATAGTTAATATAGTCTGGGGTCATTCCCTTCATCATGACTTAGCTTTAAAGCCGAGAGAGAACTGTAGAGTGTGGGATTGAGAGAAAAGAGCTAATTTTGGAATGAAAAGACTTATTAATGCACTTTTAGTTTCTATATAGATAGAGGGCATCACAAGAGACCAGAGCTCAAATTTCAGTTCTTACTCTTTTTAAAGAATGTTGGAAAGAAATCCAACCTTTCTGATTTTGTGTTCTCATATATTGCCTACCTGATAGATATCTAAAGGATGATATGAGGACTAAGTGAGATAATGTGGCTGAAAAGCCTCAAAACTTTTAACATGCATTTTGCATGTAAGATGTCGGTGTTTGCATGTGAGTGTATCTTGAGTGATATATCTGTCAACTCCCGTCTTTGCCGAGTAATCACTTTTCATTCCTTTATATATCTGATGTGCCCAGTTCAGTATCTATGCAATACATCATTGAATGAATGAATGAGTGAATATTGTTATTATTCCTATCTTTCTCTCAGCCAATCTCTATCTCTTTGTATGTATCATTGACTGTATTTATTTTTCACTCTCTCTTTTTTTACGAAAGCTATTAAACATTAAATAGAACAGTTTCATAGGAACCTCTTCATTGAAACTGATTTCAGTATGACTTTCTGTTACTATTGTCAGTGCATATAGTCTGGACGTGGGTATGAACATGCCAAGGCATGTGAGGGAGAGGTGGGAGGTGTCTGTACAATAAACAACATGAAAGGCATGGATCACACTGGCCATGGTCTTCTGGGGTATACACTCAGAGTATTTGAGACGTTTTACTAATCACAACTCCAGCCCACTCCAATCCATGTGCTGTAATCACTGAGGAAACTGAAGTCAAGACCTTTATGAATCATGTCCTACTTTGTTGGGCAATACCTTTATTTGGGGATTTGGGTTATTTGTAGATTGCCCTTTTTTGGTATAAATGAGAAGGACTGTTTATTTCCATTTTGCAATAAAAAGCTACTGGCTATTTAGCCAGAAAGCAAATATTTTCACTTTGAATTGCTTTCTGGACATTTTCCCAATAGTGTTTGATTTGAAGCTGGGAAGCACATTACTCCCCTTCCCTCCTGCATGCCCCCTGTGCCCCTATTTCCTGGTTTTGATCCCCATTGGATCAAAACCAATGCTTCCAAAAAAAAAAAAGTCAGGATTCTTTGATTGCTTCTTTATTATATGAAAGGATCAGAGAGGTTGAAATAAATGCCTGTTTGGTCCCAAAATTCTGCAGTCAAAGAAAGTCTGCCAGCCAGCCAGGTGTTCCAGAATATCTTGCTGTAGGCCAGTCTGCCTGGGGACTGGCATTAAAATATGTCTGGACCTTGGTATTTTCTGTGTAGCCTAAAATGCTATCTTTGGGTACATTTATTGGGCTGCAGAAATATTGTACAAGCTGCATAGTGATGAAGTTACGTGTGTCTTAGGCATGTTCTCCAGTCAAGGAATATTCCTTTTACAGACCTTTGGATCCCTTAGGTTGTTTTTAAATTTAATTTTAATTTTCTATTTTTCCATCTGGAAGCACTGTCCACTCTCCATTTATTTTACTAAAATTTCCCAGCTTGTTTATTTCTTTATCCATTGAAAACCATACTTCCAGGCCTATGTATGCTCTTTACACAATAACACACATACACACACAAAAAACAAAACAAATTTAAAAATCTTAAATTTAAGAGTTTAATTTCATTTCCAGCTGTAACTTACTTTTGGTAGCCTGGCTGTCCTTTATATTTTAATCATTTCCATCCCTGCTTGGTTCAATTGAAGGCACTTAAATCCCTATTGACTCATAGTCTAGGTATTTAGTAGATTTGTATCTTTCCCTTTTATTTTGGTGACATTGCTTAGGTATGCCCTGCCATTCTTGACATAGCTGATAATGGGAAGCCTTCGAAAGACATTTTTCTTACTTTTTAATAACAGCAAGTAACAGCAGTTGAGTAAAAATAAGAATGAAAGAAAAATAAAAATAATTTCAAAAAGAATCAACATGAACAAAACAGTCGTGAATTGCAAAATTTCAGAAACAGCTTGGGTATTAATATTTCAGATTCCTCAAAAGTAGGTAAACTGTTTTCCTCTCATTTTTCGATAGTGTCCTTTAAGTAGAGGATGAAAGATGCTTTGCAGAGGTGAATGAAATTTACTGCCCTATTATTATGGAGAGCTGACTCATGCTTTCAAATATTTTGAGCAGTAGGGAAAACATAAACAGAAAATAATTTTATGAGTTTTATAAATGTCTGAACCCCAGGGAAATATCCAGCTGGACCAAATCTGCTTCATCTCTCTTGGATGCAAAATATACATTGGCAAATTAAAGGCTTTGAGAAATCATATAGTAAGGAAGCTGCTTTTCATTTGGTATTTCTCAACCTTTAGTAGATAACGCAAGTCCACAGAGCAGGTTACAGAAAGAAAAGACCCTGATCATTCTAAAAGCAGAGGGTGGGCATTGTCGGGGCACTTTCTTCACCACGTGATTAGCAAGTGAGACAGAATCAGGATAAGAAACATAGTTCTATGGCTGCCAGTCAGAACCTTAGGAATTAAAGCACGAGATACACTCCTGAGAGGTGAGCCTCTGTACAAAGAGAGAGCAAGACTGGGGGAAAGAAAAGGAGCTGAGGTGTTCCACGTGACCTGAGCAGGCACGCAGGAAGACTCACCCTTCAGGGAAGCCAGGCTCTTCCAACTTGGTTGGATATTTGAATCATGTAATTGTTTTATCTTGCTTGAAGACAACTGATATTTTATATATATCCTATATATGTATTCTATATATATATTCTTTATATATGTTTTATTTTGCCTTGAAGACAGCTGATATTCTATATATATATTCTATAAATATATATATTCTCTCTATATGTATTCTATAAATATATATTCTATATATATTTTCTAACATATACATGGAGAAAATGACATTCCTGAGTCATAAATTCACTAATTACTCAGCATATCCCTGGTGAGTATTCATAACCAAATTTTTAAAGCAGGTTCAAATTTTTCATCCTTGTTTTCAGTTTAAACCACATCATATTTCCTACACATCACACACACACACACACACACACACACACACACACACACACACACACCACTCATGCCCACATATCTGTTTCTCATTCTGTGATGACATGTAATGAAAGGTTATTGTGAACCTGGTCTGCATAAGACAGCTGCCCTGCAGATATTCCAGAATTAAATGCCCTACACATTAATGTTGGCTTATAGGAGTCTGAAGCTCTCACCCCAACTCAAGCACTTGAACTCCTCATTCCTCTTCGATTTACTTTCATACTGAATGATTAAGGGACAATATGAAAAACACATGTAAAATGCTTACTGAGTTTCCTTTCCTTTTTTTTTTTTTTTTCTGTCTTTCCTTTTCATACTTAAAAACAGTGAGGGAAAGCCAGTGCAGAGGTACTGGGGCCAACCGGTGGTTTACTTTGAAGCTTACCAGGGACACTAGGGAAATTTGCCTGTACATGGCTAGTGTTTGAAGAGTCAGATCAAAGAAAAAAATATGGAGTGTCAGAGCCGGGCATCTCCTGGGTTTGGATGTCCAGAGTGTAGTGTCCAAGGCAATTTTCGTTTCTTGTCCGTCTTGCATTTTGTGTCACTCTTCTCTCCAAAAAGTCCTTGAAACAGAAAGGTTCTCTATGAACAAAGATGCAAACTATCATATTTTAAAAATGGAATTGTGAAGTACTTGGATTTAGATTTCATCTGGGGACTCACTGGATCCCTTAAAAGGTTTAACTCCCTGGTAGTGAAGTATTTCACCCTTTCTAAGGATATCCTCTAATTTCATTTAGCATCTAATTATTTTTTCCTTAATTTCCCAGCATTCCCAAAGGAATAATTGTCTATAACTTTACCCTTCCTGGAAGCAATAAGAGAAATGTCAAAAAGGACTCTTTGGTGAGATTGGGTATGAGAAATGGGGTGGTACACAAGTGGCCTAGACTTTGTACCAATAAGATGCTACACTTTTCAGACGGGAACTTGTGACCAGCCTGTGATCTTCTGAAGCTCCAAATGGAGCCATCGTAATCTTTCATGGAGAGTGTGATGGATGTTTGTACTCCAAATTCAGAACTGAGCAAGGACTACCTTGCAGTGGTAAGACAAATGAAAAAGTCTGTGTCTTGATCATTATGATTTTCTGCTATTCTCACAGACTCCAGATCCCCAAAAGAATAGAACCATTTCGTTCTGCCTTCCACTGCCATGTCTTCTCTCTGTTTCTGCTCTTCAAAGATTCTGAGAATCATCTAAGTCTGCTTAAAAGGGTAGGTTTTACATATATTTCTGACTTTGATTTTCATAGGAACATTCCCCAAGATTTCCAAAAGGCCAACACCTTGAAAAAGTAGGTCAGGTGGTTTAGTACTTGTTTTTTGAATGTTTTAAATATTGAATGCAACTTTGATTGGTTCTAGGTGTGCATTTAGCATTTAATTAGAAATCTATGCAATGACCCCTTTCCCACTTTGTTTACCAGAACATTTAGTATTAGTCAACTATGTCTGTGGAGCTGGGGTGACTTTCAGAAAGGGAACATATAGCCAAAGTTTTGTTTCTACTTAAGTGTAAGGGCAAAGCATGGCCTCACACATACAAATTGTGAAAAATTCATTTCTGACTATGTGTCTGGACACCAGAGTATCATTTGCTCTTGTATTTCTTAATTAAGTCACTCTAGGGTTAGAGTCATTCATTCTATTACCATGATAGATTTCAGTTTCCATAATGAGCCCATCTGAATTCCAGCATCGATTTTCTTTTCCTTGGGAAGAAACACAAAATCGTTCATTTGACCTAGAGTTGTCAATTCATCAACAGGCCAGGCTCTGTGCTTTGGGACCATACAATAAGTAGTTTTGCTACTGACCACAGAGGTGGATGGAATGATCCCTTTCTGTGGAGAGAACAGGGGGTAATCCAAGTGAAGGCACATGGGGAGTGATTTCTCTTGCCATCTGCATTTTGCATAGGATCATGTAACTGCCAGACCAGCAGGCCTGTTCATTTACCCTATCAGCTCCAAACAGAGCAGATTTCAGAGAGAGAAAAAAAAAGCTAAATCCAAACAGAGAAGTGACTTCTGTTTTCTCTTGTCTTGACATCCTTGGCTCTTAGTCATTAAAATATTTCTTTACTCTTTTTAGACAAAATATCCTAAAATCTTTTCACTTTAAAAGTTTCCAAAGCTCACAGTGTGGCAGCGGAGTATCCTCATATGTTTAAGAAATAAGAAAACAAACATAAACCTTTTCCCCCATCCCATTCGAACTCCTTGTTTTGTTATGTGTTATTACCCTTATCATTAGGATTCATTTAAATATATCCTCAAAGGTTTGGAATAAAATTCATTAGCACATATATGCTAAAGGTCATGTCTATATATAAATCTGTTTGGCTAGTTTGACTAAATATATGAAACTACTTAGTAAGTAGAATGAAAATTTAAAAACCTTATCAGTTTTGGGGGGATGTACATCTTGTTGAGTAATTTGGGTGAAATTTCTACTTTTTTGCTAGGTGTTCATGTCCCATAGATCAATGGACAAAATAAAAGACTAAGAAGGAAATTCACCTGAGAATAGTTACATATTTTTTTTTCCCAGTGACTAAGAAACATGGTATTATAGAATTTTATGCTGTACAAAGTTCTCATTTGTGTTTGTCTTCAGAATGACTAAGACTTTACTCTGGTAGATATTCTACTCATTAATACTCAATTTAGTGTTAACGTATCCTTTTGAAATTCATTGTCTTTTTATGACAATGCTGACTTTGACTGGTGGTGGCTGACATCATGAGAAGAATGAATTGTGCACTTAGAAGTTTTTAGCTTGTACTTTTATGTATTCTTATGTGTCAAAATATAGAAAAGTAATAGGAAACCTGGGCCAGTAAGAAAGGTTAGTGGAAAGTTTTTCCCTGCTGCTGCCTCGATAGAGTGTCGCACAGGTTGCCCTCTGGCCAGGGGTTGTAAGTGGTACTTCCTTTGTCAGTGTGGAAAACTTCAGAATGAGCATCGTCTCAGAAATCTCAGAACAGCAGCATCATTTCTACTTGCTGTTTCCTTGGGACGTTCTAGAAGATAGGACTGGAGAGCATGCTGATTTTGAGAAGGGAAAAAGGCCAGTCTTAATAGCAATACCACAGGAATCAACCTAAAGTCTGTCCCCTGTATGTCAGGGGTCTCAGTCCACATGTGCTTAACAATATTAAGGACTTTGTGATTTACAAAAATTAAAACCAGGCCTCGATTCAATGTGTATCCATCCTTTTCTGAATTATAAAACTTATAGGGGAAGGATTTGTGCTTTGTAACTTCTGAATCCTTCAAGGTGCTTAATAGTGAAACAATGACAGTACTTGTAACACCAGAAGCTAGCAATTATTAAGTGTGCACTATAAATGAAGCAATATACTAAGTACTCTAAAAGATTAACTTATTTAATCTCAATTATGATTCTACTGTGTTATTATAAGTATTCCTACCTTATAGATAAGGAAATTTAGGCTTCAAAGTTATATAGTTTGCCCAAGGTCACACAGTTGATGTAGTTGGTTGAATAATGGTCCCCAAAAGATATGTCGAAGTCCTAATCCCCAGTACTTGTGAATATGACCTTATTAAGGAATAAGGTCTTTGCAGATAAATTAACTTAAAGATCTTGAAATGAGATCATTCTGGATTTAGGGTGGGCCTTAAATCCAAAGACCCATCTCCTTATTTAAGAATCAAGAGGGAGATTTGTGACATGGAGAAGACATATGAAGATGGAGGCAGAGACTGGAGTGATGCATCTACAAAGAAAAAAAGGAACATCAAAGACTGCCGGCCATCACCAGAAGCTAGGAGAAAGACATGAAATAGATCCACCCTCAGAACTTCCAGAAGCGACCAACCCTGCTGACACCTTGATTTCAGACTTCTCGCCTCCAGAACCGTGAGAAAATTTATGTCGTTTAGAGCCACCCAGTTTGTGGTCATTTGTTACGGCAACTGTAGGAAACTAATCCAGCCGGTAAGTGATGGAACTACATCCAAAACCAAGCACCAAAGCCAGTGTTTTGAGCCCCATTCTTTATACATCTCTTGTATTGATGAGGCCAATGCTACGCAAACAATAAATGTTGCTGGGTTTAATTTTATTTGGAAGAAGCAGATGAATAAACATTGATTTTATTTTTCTTTGGAAAAATGTTACTGAAAGAATGCATTTGGAGTAAGAATGACTGTGAATTTTGGCTGTAGCCATTTTGAGTAAGTGTAATTATGTTCCCATAAAATTTCCCTTTTGTTGCCATAAATAGGCAATTATAATCCCAGAGATTAGTGTTTTTGATTCATTGATGAGGCATTAGCTGAGCATCTCCTAAAGTGGCAAGGGCATGAATTTATTGAATGCATCTGAAGACTTCCTAGTGCAAGTTAGCCCACTGATGCAGTCTCAACACAGAGAACTCCCCACAGCATCTTCCAGGAGCACCCTTCCTCACTTACTCTCTTATTTTTTCTGTATTGGGCATGATTATTTTAGTTTATAAGCATCTTGTAGGCCTACAGTTTACTCTGCAGATATATAAAGGGTGGAGTAAGTGAACAGTGAGGTGAGCATGGAGAAGAAAGAGGAAGGGCATAATCTCAGGGATTACCCATAAAGTGGCCAAGTGCAAGAGGAGAATTATCAGGAAAATGACCGAAGAAAAATACGTTTTGTTTATGGAATGTGTTTGAATAAAATAGTTGCCTTAAACTTCTGCCATCAGTGATTTTTCTGAAAGAGTGTATTGTAAAGAACGTAGAGCAGAAGGATGTACTGCTCTCCTTCTCAATTTACATTAATTTTACTTTCTGTAAGAAGCATTCTTTTCCTGTGCCCATTGTCAACACCATCCAGGGGCCACAAACATCAAGCAGAACAGCCACCCGACAACTCTCTAAACTGTGAGGGTGCTGGAAACACCTAACCACAGTGAAGACTCTCAAATCTCATTCTGCTAAAACCAGTGGCTTTTTCAGAGTAGCATCATTGAGATGGCAGGACATATGTACGGCTTTTTTCCTCCAAACTATTTTGTATCGTTTTTGTAAAATTTATTTCTCATTTGAATGCTATAAGTTTGGCATTATTATCTCTATTTTTCAAATGAGGAATTGAGGCATGGGAAAGTTAAGTGGCCTGTCCCAGATCACATGACTTCAAAAAACTCAGGAATCTCTGGGGATATTTCCTGATCTTTTCCTAATTGGGTGAGTAGTTGGGAGTTGAGAGCCTATGCTTCACCACCCCATAGGCCATCTGGGCCACTCTGAGTCTGGTGCCGTTACTGACAACTAGCTGTAGAAATGCTTTAAGAGTCGGATGCTACACTAGACTAAAAGCATAGGGAAGGAAAATGAATTAAATATGTATTTAATTCCAGGAGGGTTATATATGTCTCATTACAGAAAATGCCCTGGAGCTGCCAAGGTTAAGTTTTTTCCCCTAATTTCCTTGGAGGAAGATAAACTAGACAATTAAAAAAAATACTGTTGACATTGTTAAATTCTAAACCTCCCTCTGCTCATACCAGCAACTTTCCAATAGCTAAATATGAGCAATTCAGGCATAGGTTCATAAGACAAAGTGAATCTACTAATATACAGTTGTTCATTTTCCCAGCTGTTAAAGTGCAGATTTCCAGGAATTAAATTAAAACTGAAGATTGCCAGCAACTATTTCCAATAAAATGTGTCTTGGTGCTGAACTTAGGGAGATGTGGTTAAAGAACTGTAAGAATATATTTATCCTTGAAGAGAAATGCCTCTTCAGAGACATTGATAAAATACTTTATTTCATTTTAATTACCTTACTCTTTAAGAACGTTTTCTTCAATTAAAAAATCATCTTAAATCTGCATAAAATGATTTGGCTTTTGTAAACACATAAAAGCCTCAAGAAAGAGAATAAAAAGTACTTATAACCTCACCATTTTACACTATCAGCTGGTAGCATTTTGAGGTATAGTCTTCTAGTTAGTTGTGTTTGGTTGTGTATGTGCACACGTGTGTGTGCATGTGTGATTTTACAAAATCCAAACCATTCTAGTTTAATATATGCTTTCTACACTCATTCATATATTATGAACATTTTTGACATAATACCATCATTCTGTGGCATTATTTTAAGTGGCTTTATTTATATATATAAGTGGCTTATATATATATAAATAATATTTACTTAATTCTTACCATTTTCCATTATTTGAAGTATAAATATTGTGATTAACATCTACTACATAAAACTTAGACAATGCCTCTGATTAATTTCCTTAGAGGAGTTTATGATTAAAAGAGCATGCATATATTTAAGGTTTTGGATACGTTTTGTCATTCTATCCTCCTAGGAAGTAGGAAACATTTACACTTTTTACCAGTAGTTCCTTAAAGCCCGCATTTTCCTGCATCCCAGCTGGCACACTTTGTTTCAATCATTTCCAATTTGATACGCAAAATATAGTATTTCATTATTTAAATTTACATTCGTTATTAGTAACGATAAGAATTAATCTATTATTCACTCATTTTTTTCTTTCTTTCTTGAATTGTCTGTTATATTGAACACATTTTTAGGTCTTTATTCTTGTTCCTTTTGTTGATGTCTGAGTGCTGTATAAAGAGAATATTTTTCCTGCCATGAATATCTTTTACATTATTCTTTGTGGGAATTTTTCACTTGTTTTTAATTTTGTTGATGGCTTTTTTGACACTCAGAAATCTGCCTTTTAGGTAGTTGAATCTATCTGTATTGTCTTTTATTAAATCTATGCTTAAATATTTGCTTAGTCTAACTTCCATGTCCCAAGATCAGAAAAATGTTGAAATTTTCTACCAAATTTTTAAAACAGTGTTCCTATTCATTTTTACTTCTTGAGTATGTCTGAAACCCAATTTGGCATATGTTATGAAGAAGAACTTATTATTCTCTTTCATATTTAGTCTAGCAACTAAATAATCCATATTCCTCTAATGATTTGACAGGAGACATTTTCATATGCCATACTTTATATGTACTTGCATTTGGTTCTGAACTTTGTATTTGGTTCTGTTTACCTGTTTATTCCTAGACTTCCACCACACTGTTTTACTTATTATTGTTGTATAATATGGTTAATAACTTGAATGAATTCCCTCTGTTACTACTTTCATCTTTATCTTACTATTTAAAATTTTTTTCCTTTGGATACCTTACCTTGATAATTCATTCTCCCAAGCAAATTTTAGAATAATTTTGTGAAATAAAATATTATAAAAATTAAAGAAATGTCCCAATTTTAATTGAAATTGCAATTGCATTTAATGTGTTAAATTAATCTTGGATGATTTGACATCTTTTCAGTACTCTTATTCAGACAAGCTCATTTTCTGAGGTTATACCAGGTATTTCTAATGCTCCATGGGCACAGATGTCAAATGTTCTGTACTTTCTGCACAACGTGCCTGAAAGGCGGCCTAAACACTGGCATTAGGCTTTGGGACAGCCCGCTTGCCTTGTGCACGCAGGCGTGCATGCTCGCTCGCTATCTCGCACGCACGCACACGCGCATGCATGGGCGTGCACACAGCCTCTTTTTCAAGCACGGGATTTGAATGTGAGAGGAGGAGAAGAAGGGAAAGAGCTTGATGAAGGAGGCGAAAGAGCAGGTGATTTTTAAAATTTTTAAAATTTAAATCCCTTCTTTAGTTGGTGGAGAGAGAAATTACCACAGAGTAGGAGGTAAGGTTCCCAGAACCCTTAGGCATCGCAGACCACTGGAGCTGACGAGGCCGTTGAGAACCGAGGGAGCGTGTGTGTCAAGGTAACCAGCTTTCTGTTTTCAGAGGCGGGCGTGGGTGTGAAGGCTCGGGTCCTCCCAGACCCCTTTCCCGGCCACTTGCCTCTCTCCTTTTCCCTTTTTTCAACTCTGTCCTCCAGTGTGTGGGTTAGGACGCCAGTCAAGGCGGCCGCGCTTTCATCGGTGATTTTGTCTGTAACAAAGCTGTTCACCTTATTCCTAATTAATCATGGCCTCATCTAGTAAGATAAATGTTTAAAGGATGCTTAGGAATGGGGGTTGCATAAAACACTTAGATGTTGAAATAAATAGTGATCTCACTCATCTATGTTGATCTCCACTTTAGTTTCACACACACACACACACACACACACACACACACACTCTGTAGTATGAGTTTCCCCTGGCTATTTTCTGAATTAACTTTTGGCACAGTAATTTTTATCTTTATTAAACTGCTATTTATAAAATAGATATTAATATCTTCTGCTATTTAGGGGAATATATTCTTAAGTAATTATAAATTTCCCCCCTCAATCCATTCCTCCTGCCATCTGAAGTTGCTTCACTTATTTCCTTCTTCTGTGGCACTGAATTATCCTCTAAAGGAGATATTCAGAACACCATTTTCTCTTTCCTCTACTGTCTCTAACTCATTCAATTCTGATTGTTATTTGGATGAAAGGTGCAGTTGTTATTTTACCACCTGGCTTTTTAAAGGGGAAGGGGCCTTTATCTGCCTGGTCACTGCAAACACTTTCAGACAAGCTCTTTCTTTGTGAAGTGACCTTTTCCTCTACAGATATTTTCTGAGGTTATAGCAGATATTTCTAATTCTCTACGGGTGCAGATGTCAAATGTTCTTTATTTACCTCACAGTTTGCCTTAGAGGCATCTGCAAACACTGGCATCAGGCTTTGGTTCAGTTAGCTCACATCAACAGCAACAGCAAGGAAGACCCCCACAGGTAACAAAATGAAACATGGTCTTCGTGTATTTTCTAGGACTCCAGAAAAAAAAAAAAAGAAAATTAACATGGTTTCTAGGATAGTAGATTTCTTCCTGAACAAGAGACTATTGAAAGCAGGTGCTTAAGAAGGAGGAGGAAACAGGAGGAGGAGGAAACAGGAGGGAAGCAATGGGTAGGAAAGTGAGTCAAGTCATTCCTATGGGAGCCTTACGGTTTGCATTCCCTGTACCCCATCACCTTTTATAGTGAAACAACTCCCCTAGAATCTCGGGACATTAACCATCTTCTAGGGAATGTTGCACCTGGACACAGCAGACCCAGCATTAACCTAGTTATATGCCTTGTCCTCTTCAGAAGACAGACAGCCTGTGCTAGCAGGTAACAAAGGACCCTCTGTCTTATTTCTTTTCAGAGGGTTCCTTACCCAGGGCTACCTGTTAAAGGTATTTAAGTAATTCTAAACGGTGCATGATAGCAGGGATTTTCCTAATGGCTCTCAAGAACTGACTACTCCTTGCTTTTCTCTCTTCCTTTATCTTAGAAAATTGGAGAGGGTGGGCAGGATTGGGACATAGAACACCCTGGATTTCTGTCTGGAAATAGTCCTAAAATTGACTTACTGCTACCAAGTTAGCCATCTGGTCACCTTTATCTTGATGTGATCATTGAAGGTTAAGATTTGAGTTAAAACTGTGCAAAGGGTGCTGCTCTTGTTGCTAAAACAATTATAAGAAAAAAATGTATTTTGTCTCTAGGGAAGATACGTGCACTTGTGCATCTCAGACTTGGTGTTCTACCCTGATACTATGTTGTAGACTCACCCTTTGCCTTAGGATAATTATTGGGCCAGGAACCACACAGATAAGGAAAACATGTCGAATGAACCAATTCCATGGAAAATTCTGTCCTAATCTTCACTTTTAGAAATATAAATAAATAAGTTGTTTATTTATTGGAGAAGAGTTCTGGGAAAAGTAAGAATCCTGGGGATGTGAGTGAAGGAGAGGTGGCAGCAGGTTTGTCTCTACCCCTTTCTCCACACTACATTTTGCATGGCTCTGTGTTCTTGATGGTTATAATACAACACGTCACTCAAATATTGTTGGTGGCATGTTTATCTTCGGTGCTTTTCTTTTAGTTGGATTGGAGTCTGCTTTTGTGAAGAGTTGATTTGGGGGCAAGAGCCTGTTCTATCCTTGCAGGAAATCATTGTGGGGGATACCAGATGTAGGATATTATTCTCTGTTATAACCATCCTTAAATTGCTGTCTTACTGGGTTAGAGTCTTAGCTTTGTCTTTCTAAGGTATATGGCACAGTTCTTGTTTGATTTCGTGACTGTGGGCAATTCTCAAAATCAGGGCTTTATATTTTTTATTTCTGCAGTGTCCTCATTACAGCATGATAAAAAAGGTCAGAGATATGAAAAAAAGAATTTCCCTGTAAAATTCTGGATGTAAACTCAAGAGAGATGTTAGATGCTAGACTAGAGTTTTTGTGTTTAATCTTATAGAACAAAATATAATTTAGATACCAGGGCCAAAATAATTTGGCTCAAACCAAGTCTTACTTCCATCTGTCCCATTTTATCTGGGACATTCAAACATTTATGAATTTCTGCTAGAGAAAAGGAAACATATATATGAAATAAACTATAAGACAGATAGCTGCAAAACAGAGGGACAAATAATATGTTGCAGAGAGTGCAGAGAAGCAAGAACAATTCATCTTGATTGTGGGGGATAAGGAAGAATTCCAGAGAGGAGGTGGTATTTGAGTTAAATTTAAAACATTTCAATATGTTGAGAATTGGAGGAGGGGGAACATTTCAAATTGAGGCAATAGCATAAACACCAGCATATAAGCATGAAAGGACTTCTTACTGTAGAGTGCTCATTTCCCAGAGGCATTAACTGCTTGTGGAATGTCTCCAAATGGGCCCTCATCAGACCTAATCTAAGAGCAAGATTTGCTGTGTGCATCAAGTCAGCTTCTTAAGTGCAAAATCCAGTGCAGATCACTGTTTCAGGGTGTCACCTTGGAGTCCTCAGACACAAGAAACAGGCATTGACAGGAAATGAACAGAGCCCTGGGAGGGGAAAAAAAGCTTCCATCAGTCTTTATGCTGCCATATAATGAATTTTTCAGATTACTTGGAATTTTAGAAGATTCTTTTTCTGAGTGTAATACACAGAGCTTGAAATGAAAAACAAAACTTCTTAGACTCTATTCCATATGAAATGAAGCACCCTTTTGTGATTAATAATGACCATGACATCAGTACTATGAGTACTCAGCACTGGGGGATACCAGACCTTCTGGGCTTATTAACATTTATTTCACTTAAGCAGGTTGTTAAGCATAGACTGAGACTAGACAGAGTTGCTCTGGACTTGGTTGGGTTTTAACAGCATCTCTTGCTGTATGGTCCTGTAACGGAAAGACCAGAAGGCGTTTCAGCAACAAATGAAGAATCTACTTTATGGAGTCCAGATGTCATTCTTGTTTTACATGGATACATGTGAGCAAATTTTTGCATTTTTGTTTTTTATTTTTGGTATGTTCATCATTTGGCTGTTAATCGTTGTGGAGGCACAATATCTTTCTTAAAGGTCTTCCAAAAATAGCAAGTAAATTAAAGGAGGAGGAAAGAGGATTGAAACGTTTTTTGTATTAACCACTTAATGGTGTCAGGCTATGAGAGCTGTATTCTAGATCTGGGAGAAATATTGAGTGCAGAAGCAGAAGCAAGATGGACGAGAATGGAAAATATGGGCACACACATGTTAATGCAAAGAAGTGACTACTTATTTGCCCCAGGTAATGGTCAAAAGTCTGAGGAGGAAAAGTTCAACTGAAAGGCAAATGAAAATATGTACTATCTACCCCTTTGGGTCCTATTTTTCTCTAGAGATCAGTGGCTACCAGAAACTCCTAGCAATCTAATGTAGTAAGGAAAAGGATTTTTGGATTACTTGAAGTTCTCATACCTACTGATGACCAGCTCAGAAAGAGTTGAAGTAATTCAAGTTTATTTGACACAATAACAGAGCTATTCAAATGAATCTTCCTTGGGTGATTCAGAAGCAGTGATAATACTATTTTACTTTGTCATAGTCATCACTAGGAACATTAGAATGGTTATATTTTAAAAAGGATCCCATATTTATCATTTAAATTTGATGGAGGGATTAAACAATTTCCAGATAAGCAAAAGTTGAGAGAATTTACCTCCCACAAATCATCTCTACAGTGTATTTTAAAGGGACTGCTCTGGATGGAAGTGCTGCTAAGGCTAAATAGCTGTCACCAGAGAAAAAAAAACCACAGTAAAGGAAGTAGACCAACTAATTACTAACCAAATGCAAATTAAATCAGCTACTCACAAAGTCAGTCAAGGGATACACAAAAAGTACAGAATAAGATACCTAACATACAAAGAGTGGAGGAGGAAGAAAAAGAAGGGAGAAAGAGAGAAAGAAAAAAAAGCATCTTTAGATTGTGTTTATAATAGCATAATAAGCAAGTTAACTTAAACTGTTAGATAGTAAAGAAGCTGCCTTTGAACATTTGGTAACCACAAATCCAAAGCCTGTCATTGCATTAAGTACATATCTATTGATAATCACCCTAAATGTAAATGGACTGAATGCACCAATCAAAAGACACAGAATTAGAGAGTGGATAAAAAAGCAAGACCCATTAATATACTACCTGCAAAAGATTCACTTCAAACCCAAAGATATACACAAACAAAAAGTGAAGGGATGGAAAAAGATATTTCATATGAACAATAGAGAGAAAAAAGCAGGTGTATCAGACAAAGTAGTTGTATCAGACAAAACAGACTTCAAAACAAAGAAAGTAACAAGAGACAGAAGGACATTACATAATGATAAAGGGGTCTGTTCAACAAGAGGATACAACCATTACAACCATTATAAATACTTATGCACCCAACATAGGAGCACCCAAATATGTGCAACAAATAAGAACAGAATTAAAGGGGGTAATAGAATGCAGTGCATTCCTTTTAGGAGACTTCAACACATCAGTCACTCCAAAAGACAGATTAACTAGTTGGAAAATAAATAATGAGGCACTGAACAACACATTAGAACAGATGCACCTAATAGACATCTACAGAACATGCCACCCAAAAGCAACAGGTTGCACATTCTTCTCAAGTGCACATGGAACATTTTCCAGAACAGATCACATATTAGGCCACAAAAAGACCCTCAGCAAATTGAAAAAGATTAAATTTTACCAACCAACTTCTCAGACCACAAAGGTATGAAACTACAAATTGGTCAAAGAAAACAAAAAGGGAGGAGTTGGGATTAAAGATGGTGGCATGAGAGGAGAGACAGAGGCTTCCTTCTAAAACTGGATACAATTAGAAAATTTAATTGGCGCAACTAATCCTGAGAGAGCAACAGGAAAGAGGACAGGGTCAGACTGCACACACCTGGAGAAAAGAGCAGACCTCACCAAAAGGGGTAACGTACCAGAGCTGTGGCTCTGTGGGACATGAGCCCTTCCCCCACCCCAGCTCACTGGTGGGAGGAAGAGAAACGGAGCAGGGAGGGAGTGGAAGGCCTGGGACTGCTGAATACCTAGCTCCGGAGATCTGCTCTGGGAGCACAAACTTGCATTTATTTCATGGTGCTTTCATGAGACTCGCATGACTACCAGGTTGGAAAGTTAATACAGGCAGAGATCCTGGGAGACTGGAATTCCGGCTGCTTGTGGAAAGCAGGGATCCATATCTGGCTGCTTAAAAACATACCTGTGTGCCTGGCCCACTGGCTCAGGCAGTGGAGACAGGCACAGTAGCCAGGGAGGCAGGGAACAGCTCTTTCCTCCCACAGGTACCAGTACCGCTTCCCTGCGACCCCCAACTTTGCTTCAGGGACTGAGCAGCTCCAGAATAGAGCTTCTGGACACTAGAGGGCTCCATATACAAACATGAAATGCCAAAGGAACCTTGTCCAGAGTAAAATTATTAATACAACTCCCAAGAAAGATTGAAATGATATGAACCTCGTGACTCTTCCTGAAAGGGAGTTCAAAATAAAAATCATCAGCATTCTAATGGAGGTACAGAAAGACATCCAAGAACTCAGGAATGAATTCAGGTTGGCGATCCAATCATTGAAGAGCACGATGGAGGGTATTAAAAGCAGGTTGGATACGGTGGATGAGATAATAAATGAAATAGAAAACTAGAGAAGAGGAATACAAAGAAGCTGAGGTGCAGAGAGAAAAAAGGATCTCTAAAAATGAAAGAATATTGAGAGAACTGTGTGACCAATCTAAGCAGAACAATATTCGCATTATAGGGATACCAGAAGAAGAAGAAGAGAGAGAAAGGGATAGAAAGTGTTTTTGAGGAGGTAGTTGCTGAAAACTTTCCCAGTCTGGGAAAGGAGATAGTCTCTCAGTCCATGGAGATCCGCAGATCTCCCAACACAAGGAACCCAAGGAAGACAACACCAAGACACATAGTAATTAAAATGGGAAAGATCAAGGATAAGGACAGACTGTTAAAGCAGCCAGAGGCAGAAATAATATCACATACAAAGGAAAGCCCATCAGGCTAACACCAGACTTCTCAGCAGCAACCTTACAGGCCAGAAGGGAGTGGCATGATGTATTTAATGCCATGAAGCAGAAGGGCCTGGAACCAAGATTACTTTATCCGGCAAGATTATCATTTAAATTTGAAGGAGGGATTAAACAATTTCCAGATAAGCAAAAGCTGAGAGAGTTGACCTCCCACAAACCATCTCTACAGTCTATTTTGGAGGGACTGCCATAGATGGAAGTGTTCCTAGGGTTGGATAGCTATCACCAGAGGTAGGAAAACCACGGTAGGGAGGGTGGAGCAGCTGATTGCGAGGTAAATGCAAAATTAAATTAACTATGCCCAAAGTCAATCAAGGGATAGACAAAAAGTACAGAATTTGATACCTAATATATAAAGAATGAAGGAGGAAAAAAAAGGAGGAGAAACAGAAAAGAACCTTTAGATTGTGTTTATAACAGCATACTAAGTGAGTTAAGTTAGACTCTTAGATAGTGAAGAAAGTAACCTGGACCCTTTGAGAACCATGAATCTAAAGCCTGAAATGGCAATAAGTACATACCTATCGATAATCACCCTAAATGTAAATTGACTGAATGCACCAATCAAAAGACATAGAGTCACTGAATAGATAAAAAACCAGACCCACCTATATGCTGCTTACAAGAGACTCACTTCAAACCCAAAGACATGCACAGACTAAAAGTCAAGGGATGGAAAAAGATATTTCATGCAAACAATAGGGAGAAAAAAGCAGGTGTTGCAGTACTAGTATCAGATGATATTAGACTTCAAAACAAAGAAAGTAACAAGAGATAAAGAAGGACATTACATAATGATAAAGGGTTCAGTCCAACAAGAGGATATAACCATTCTAAATATACATGCACCCAACACAGGAGCACCAGCATATGTGAAACAAATACTAACAGAACTAAAGGAGGAAATAGAATGCAATGCATTCACTTTAGGAGACTTCAACAGACCATTCACTACAAAGGACAGATCCACCAGACAGAAAATAAGTAAGAACACAGAGGCACTGAACAACACACTAGAACAGATGGACCTAATAGACATCTATAGAACTCTACAGCTAAAAGCAACAGGATACACATTCTTCTCAAGTGCACATGGAACATTCTCCAGAATAGAACACATACCAGGCCACAAGAGCCTCAGTAAATTCCAAAAGATTGAAATCCTACCAACCAACTTTTCAGACCACCAAGGTATAAAACTAGAAATAAATTGTACAAAGAAAGCAAAAAGGTTCACAAACACATGGAGGCTTAACAACATGCTCCTAAATAGTCAGTGGATCAAAGACCAAATTAAAATGGAGATCCAGAAATATATAGAAATAAATGACAAAAACACAAAGCCCCAACTTCTGTGGGACTCAGCGATAGCAGTCTTAAGATGAAAGTATATAGCAATCCAGGCATATTTAAAGAAGAACAAATCCAAATGAATAGTCTAATGTCACAATTATCAAAATTGGAAAAAGCAGAACAAATGAGGCCCAAAGTCAGCAGAAGGAGGGACATAATAAAGATCAGAGAAGAAATAAACAAAATTAAGAAGAATAAAACAATATAAAAAATCAGTGAAACCAAGAGCTGGTTCTTTGAGAAAATAAACAAAATAGATAAGCCTCTAGCCAGACTTATTAAGAGAAAAAGAGAATCAACACACATCAACAAAATCAGAAATGAGAATGGAAAAATCACGACAGACTCCACAGAAATACAAAGAATTAGTAAAGACTACTATAAAAAACCTATATGCTAAGAAGCTGGAAAACCTAGAAGAAATGGACAACTTCCTAGAAAAATACAACCTTCCAAGACAGACCAAGAAAGAAACACAAAAGTTAAACAAACCAATTACAAGCAAAGAAATTGAAATGGTAATCAAAAAACTACCCAAGACCAAAACCCCTGGGGCAGATGGATTTACCTCGGAATTTTATCAGACATACAGAGAAGACATAATACCTATTCTCCTTAAAGTTTTCCAAAAAGTAGAAGAGGAGGGAATATTCCCAAACTCTATGAAGCCAATATTACCCTAATACCAAAACCAGGCAAAGACCCCACCAAAAAAGAAAATTACAGACCAATATCCCTGATAAACGTAGATACAAAAATACTCAACAAAATATTAGCAAATCGAATTCAAAAATATATCAAAAGGATCATACACCATGACCAAGTGGGATTCATCCCAGGGATGCAAGCATGGTACAACATCCCCAAATCCATCACCATCATCCACCACTAAACAAAAAGAAGGACAAAAACCACATGATCATGTCCATAGATGCTGAAAAAGCATTTGACAAAATTCAACATCCATTCATGATAAAAACTCTCAGCAAAATGGGTATAGAGGGCAAATAACTCAACATAATAAAGGCCATATATGATAAACCCACAGCCAACATCATACTGAACAGTGAGAAGCTGGAAGCTTTTCCTCTGAGATCGGGAACAAGACAGGGATGCCCACTCTCCCCACTGTTATTTAACATAGTACTGGAGGTCCTAGTGACAGCAATTAGACAAAACAAAGAAATACAAGGAATCCAGATTGGTAAAGAAGAAGTTAAACTGTCATTATTTGCAGATGACATGATATTGTACATAAAAAACCCTAAAGACTCCACTCCAAAACTAGAAGAACTGATACTGGAATACAGCAAAGTTGCAGGATACAATATTAACACACAGAAATCTGTGGGTTTCCTATATACTAACAATGAACCAATAGAAAGAGAAATCAGGAAAACAATTCCATTCACAATTGCATCAAAAAGAATAAAATACCTAGGAATAAACCTAACCAAAGAAGTGAAAGACCTATACGCTGAAAACTACAAGTCACTCTTAAGAGAAATTAAAGGGGACACTAACAAATGGAAACTCATCTCATGCTCTTGGCTAGGAAAGAATTAATATTGTCAAAATGGCCATCCTGCCCAAAGCAATATACAGATTTCATGCAATCCCTCTCAAATTACCAACAACATTCTTCAATGAACTGTAACAAATAGTTCAAAAATTCATATGGAAACACCAAAGACCACGAATAGCCAAAGCAATCCTGAGAAAGAAGAATAAAGTAGGGGGCATCTCACTCCCCAACTTCAAGCTCTACTACAAAGCCATAGTAATCAAGACAATTTGGTACTGGCACAAGAACAGAGCCACAGACCAGTGGAACAGATTAGAGACTCCAGACATTAACCCAAACATGTATGGCCAATTAATGTTTGATAAAGGAGCCATGGACATACAATGGGGAAATGACAGTCTCTTCAACAGATGGTGCTGGCAAAACTGGACAGCTACATGTAAGAGAATGAAACTGGACCACTGTCTAACCCCATACACAAAAGTAAATTCGAAATGGATCAAAGAACTGAATGTAAGTCATGAAACTATAAAACTCTTAGAAAAAAACATAGGCAAAAATCTCTTAGACATAAATATTAGTGACTTCTTCATGAACATATCTCCCAGGCAAGGGAAACAAAAGCAAAAATGAACAAATGGGACCATATCAAGCTGAAAAGCTTCTGTACAGCAAAGGACACCATCAATAGAACAAAAAGGTACCCTACAGTATGGGAAAATATATTCCTAAATGACAGATCCAATAAAGGGTTGACATCCAAAATATATAAAGAGCTCACACACCTCAACAAACAAAAAACAAATAATCCAATTAAAAAATGGGCAGAGGAGCTGAACACACACTTCTCCAAAGAAGAAATTCAGATAGCCAACAGACACATGAAAAGATGCTCCACATCGCTAGTTATCAGAGAAATGCAAATTAAAACCACAATGAGATATCACCTCACGCCAGTAAGGATGGCTACCATCCAAAAAGACAAACAACAACAAATGTTGGCGAGGTTGTGGAGAAAGGGGAACCCTCCTACAATGCTGGTGGGAATGTAAATTAGTTCAACCATTGTGGAAAGCAGTGTGGAGGTTCCTCAAAATGCTCAAAATAGACTTACCATTTGACCCCGGAATTCCACTCCTAGGAATTTACCCTAAGAATGCAGCACTCCAGTTTGAAAAAGACAGATGCACCCCTATGTTTATCGCAGCACTATTTACAATACCAAGAAATGGAAGCAACCTAAGTGTCCATCAGTAGATAAATGGATAAAGAAGATGTGGTACATATACACAATGGAACATTATTCAGCCATAAGAAGAAAACAAATCCTACCATTTGCAACAACATGGATGGAGCTAGAGGGTGTATACTCAGTGAAATAAGCCAAGTGGAGAAAGACAAGTTCCAAATGATTTCACTCATCTGTGGAGTATAGGAAGAAAGGAAAAACTGAAGGAACAAAACAGCAGCAGAATCACAGAACCCAAGAATGGACTAACAGGTACCAAAGGTAAAGGGACTGGGGAGAATGGGTGGGTAGGGAGGAATAAGGGAGGGGGAAGAAGAAAGGGGGTATTATGATTAGCATGCATAATATGGGTGGTGGGAGAAAGGGGAGGGCTGTGCAACACAGAGAAGACAAGTAGTGATTCCACAACATTTTGCTATGCTGATGGACAGTAACTGTAGTGGGGTTTGTGGGGGGGGGGGCTTGGTATAGGGGAGAGCCTAGTAAACAGAATATTCTTCATGTAATTGTAGATTAATGATAACAAGAAAAGAGAAAGAAAAGGGGGATTACTCCTTGATAAGATAAAACAAACTGCAAATCAACAATTAATACATGCTTTAGATATCCTGAATTTTGATCTTTCAAAGGGTGTCAGATGATCAGCTATGGAAGTACATTTTTCTGATAATATTCCTTTCTCTTAAAAAAGAAAGCAGTTCCTATGTGGTGATCTCCAATAGGTTTTTCACAATGGTATAAAGGTCATATGAAAGTGTGGGCAAAGGGTTTGTTTGTGTTTATACAGAGGATCAAAGCCTAATTTGGCTACCCAGAAAAAGAATTAAGATACGATATGAAGAAGAACTTCCAACATCAACATCCTCTGGAAGAGTCATTCCAGAAGATGAACATCAAAAAACTTCAACAAAGATCCTGGCACCACTGCGGTTGTAGCTGCAATCATCCCACTGGTTCCTGGACTTGGCTTAAGAATGAAGGAGATATATAAGCTGGCCTGTGCATACAGTAAAACAACAACTTTGACTGGATCTATACTGTTGGAACTCAACCAAGAATTAGTAGAAGTGCAAGTTGCAGTGCTCCAAAATCGTGTGACTATGGACTATCTACTGTTAAAAGAACACATGGGATGTGAACAGTTCCCAGGAATGTGTTGTTTTAATCTGTCTGATTTTTCTCAAACTATTCAAATTCAGTTAGACAATATCCATCATATCATTGATAAGTTTTCACAAATTCCTAGGGTACCTAACTGGTTTTCTTGGTTTCACTGGATATGGCTGGTAATGTAGGTCTGCTTTTGTTATGTAGCTGTATTCCTATTATGTTAATGTATGCATGCAACTTAATTAGTAGTTTAAAACCTATACATGCTTATGTTACTCTACAAGAAGATATGTCAAAGAAATAATCAATCTTCCCATGTTTTCTTCTGTCTGCTACTTCTATTGCTTTACTTCTTCCTTCCTAATTACAACCCTTTAGTAGAATTAGTGCCTCATATCGAAAATTACCGAGTATAATTCTTCCAAGTGGTAAAGATACCTCAAGACAAATGCTGGGCATAGAAGCCACAGGGAATAAATCTGCAAAGAAGTAAAAAGCTAACCTTTTCAAAGAATATTGCTTCTCTCTCACTTAACAACTTTACATTTCCCTGTATGGCCCGGAAGATGGCTGGTTAGCCAGAGACGGGTAAGATTCCTCAAGGGAGGAGCAACCTAAGACAGGCACAGTTGCAGGTGGGCCATCAGGAGAGAAATTGGGAACCAACAGAGGGGAGGCTTAGAACCTCACCCCCCCTGTTTTGAGAGAAATCTTCTGCATCCGTGGATGTTTTGTTGCCCTTGTCTAGCTTGGATTAATACTTAGTCTATAGGCACAGACCTAATCATCTGCATTTGCCCTCTTACAGCACTAAATTATGTTTTCTACCTTTATCTTGCATCTACCTACCACTTCAGCATTTTATTAAAAATAAAAATAATAATAATAAGGGAGAAATGTGGGATTCACATATAAATCAAGTATAAAAATCAAACGAATAATCATATCTGACTTGATTGTTTATAGTTCATGATGCATGATCAAAACCGAAAGTTTCTGTGATATGACTGCCCTTGCACTCTTCACCATGTAAGAACTTTTTCACTATGTAAGACTTTGTTCACCATGTAAGAACTTGTTTGTTATGCTTCAGAAGATTGGAGACTGTTGAGATATAGGCTTGGGGTTGATTAATGACTGTGCATTGAGTCCCCTATACGGAATTTTATTGTTGTTAACAACCATTTGATCAATAAATATGAGAGATGCCCTCTCAAAAAAAAATAAATTAATAAGTAAATAAATAAAAAAGTAAAAAAAATAAAGAAAACAAAGAGGCCCACAAACATATGGAAGCATAACAACATGCTCCTAAATAATCACTGGATCAATGACCAAATTAAAATAGAGATCAGGCCACATATGGAGACAAATGAAAAGAACAGCTCAATGCCCCAACTTCTGTGGGATACAGTGAAGGCAGTTCTAAGAGGAAGGTATGTAGCATTCCAGACCTATTTAAAGAAGGAAGAACAATACCAAATGAACAATCTAAATTCATAATTAATGAAACTGGAAAAAGAAGAAAAATGAGGCCCAAAATCAGTAGGAGGGACATAATAAAGATGAGAGAATAAATAAAATTGAGGAGAATAAAACAATAGAGAGAATCAATGAAAGTAGGAGCTGATTCTTCAAGAAAATAAACAAAATAGGTAAGCCCCTAGCCAGACTTATCAAGAAAAAAGAGAGTCTACACACATAAACAGGATCAGAAATGAGAAAGGAAAAATCACTATAGACACCAGTGAAATACAAAGAATTATTAGAGAATACTATGAAAAATTATATGCCAATAAACTGGATAATCTAGTAATGGACAACTTTCTAGAAAAATACAACCTTCTAAGACTGTCCCAGGAAAAAACAGAAAATCGGAACAGACCTATTGCCAGCAATGAAATTGAATTGGTAATAAAAAACTACCCAAGAACAAAACTCCCAGACCAGATGGCTTCAGTACTGAATTTTATCAGACATTTAGAGAAGACCTAATACCTATCCTCCTTAAAAGTTTTCCAAAAAGTAGAAGAGGAGGAAATACTACCAAACTCATTCTGTGAAGCCAGTATCACCCTAATACTAAAATCAGGCAAAGACCCCACAAAAAAGAAAATTACAGACCAATATCCCTGATGAACATAGATGCAAAAATCCTCAACAAAATTTTAGCAAACCAAATTCAAAAATACATCAAAATGATCATACATCATGATCAAGTAGAATTTATTTCAGGGATGCAAGGATGGTACAATATTTGAAAATTCATCAATATCATCCACTACATCAACCAAAAGAAGGACAAAAATCACATGATCATCTCCATAGATGCTGAAAAAAAAAGCATTTGACAAAATCCAACATCAATTCATGATAAAAACTCTCAACAATGTGGGTATAGAGGGCAAGTACCTCAACATAATAAAGACCATATATGACAAACCCACAGCCAACATTATACTTAACAGCTAAAATCTGAAAGCTTTTCCTTTAGGATCAGGAGCAAGACAAAGAGGTCCACTCTCCCCACTTTTATTCAGCATAGTACTGGAGGTTCCAATCATGGCAATCAGACAACACAAAGAAATAAAAGGCATCCGAATTGGTAAGGAAGAAGTTAAACTGTCACTGTTTGCAGATGACAGGATATTGTACATAAAAAACCCAAAAGAACTCACCCCAAAGCTACTAGAACTAGTAACTGAATTCAGCAAAGTTGCAGGATACAAAATTAATACACAGAAATTTGTTGCATTCCTATATACTAACAATGAACTAGCAGAAAGAGAAATCAGGAAAACACTTCTGTTCACAATGGCATCAAAAAGAATAAAATACCTAGGATTAAACCTATCCAAGGAGGTGAAAGACCTATACCCTGAAAACTTCAAGACACTCATGAGAGAAATTAAAGAAGACACCAATAAATGGAAATACACCTGTACTCATGGATAGCAAGAATTGATATTGTTAAAATGGCCAACCTGCCTAAAGTGATCTACAGATTCAATGCAATCCCTATCAAAATACCAAAATGTTCTTCAATGAACTAGAACAAATAGTTCAAAAATTCATTTGGAACCACAAAAGACCCTGAACAGTCACAGGAATCCTGAGAAGGAGGAATAAAGCTGGGAGGATTACACTTCCCAACTTCAAGTTCTTCTAAAAAGCCACAGTGATCAAGACAATTTGGTACTGGCACAAGGACAGACCCACAGATAAATGGAACAGAATAGAGAGCCCAGATACAAACCCAACCATATATGGTCAATTAATATACAATAAAGGAGCCATGGATATACAATGGGGAAATGACAGCCTCTTGAACAACTGGTGCTGGCAAAACTGGACAGCTACATGTAAGAGAATGAAACTGTATTATTTTCTAACTCCATACATAAAAGTAAACTCAAAATGGACCAAAGACCTGAATGTAAGTCATGAAACCATAAAACTCTTAGAAGAAAACATAGGCAAAAATCTCTTGAATATAAACACGAGCAACTTTTCTGAACACATCTGCTTGGGCAAGGAAAACAAAAGCAAAAATGAACAAACTGGACTACATCAAACTAAAGAACTTCTGTACAGCAAAGGAAACCATTGGTAGAACAAAAAGGCATCCTGCAGTATGGGAGAATATATTCATAAATGACATATCTGACAAGAGGTTAACATCCAAAATATGTGAAGAACTCACATGCCTTAGCACACAGAAAGCAAATAACCCAATTAAAAAATGGGCAGAGGATTTGAACACTTTTCCAGAGAAGAAATTTGAATGGCCAAGAGGCATATGAAAAGATGCTCCAATCACTAATCGTCAGGGAAATGCAAATTAAAACCATAATGATATATCACCTCACACCAGTTAGGATGGCCAACATTGAAAAGACAAGAAACAACAAATGCTGGCAAGGATTCGGAGAAAGTGGAACCCTCCCACAGTGTTGATGAAAATGTAAAGTAGTTCAACCGTTGTGGAAAGCAGTATGGAGGTTCCTCAAAAAACTAAAAATAGAAATACCATTTGACCCAGGAATTCCATTCCTAGGAATTTACCCTAAGAAAACAGGATTACAGGTTTAAAAAGACATATGCCCCCCTATGTTTATCGCAGCATTATTTACAATAGCCAAGAAACGGAAGCAACCTAAGTGTCCATCAGTAGATGAATGGATAAAGAAGGTGTGGTACATATACACAATGGAATGTTATTCAGCCATAAAAAGAAAAAATCTACCATTTGCACAACATGGAATGGAGATAGAGGGTATTATGCTCAGTGAAATAAGCTAGGTGGAGAAGGATGAGTACCAAATGATTTCACTCATCTGTTAATATAAGAACAAAGCAAAAATTAAAGGAACAAAACAGCAGCAGACTCACAGAACCCAAGAATGGACTAGCAGTTACCAAAGGGAAAGGGGGTGGGGAGGGGGGCAGGAAGGTAGGGAGAAGGGAATTAAGGGGTATTATGATTAGCACATATAATATGGGGGCGCACAGGGAAGGCAGTATAGCACAGAGAAGACAAGTAGTCACTCTATAGCATCTTACTATGCTGATGGACAGTGACTGTAATGGGTTATGTGGTGGGGACTTGATAATAGAGGGAATGTAGTAACCACAATGTTGCTCATGTGAAACCTTCATAAGATTATATATCAATGATGCCTTGATAAAAAAAAGTACTGCAAAAAAAAATGAACTCATACTTTTTGACAGAGATTTCCAAAGGAGATTTAGTTTTATTAGTGTAAAATGTAAGGATAACTTAAGTTCAGTAAATGCCTGCTTTATATAAAATTTAAAGTATACCTGCCATCTCCCACTTTGCTTGAATGAATGTCCATCACTGCTTAGTGCCTAATAGAAGAAATATTCTGTCATTGACTCAGAGATCTAATAAATTTAAAATGCTTCCTCAGGTAGTGTGCAATAAAGCTAAGTAAAAAGGAAAGTATCTGTATTCTTCCTGACTCAGAGAATTAACCACAAAAATGCATGCTTTCTAAAAAAAAAGCTAGCATTAAATTTCTGTGGCACTGTGCAGAGTAGAACATTGTTATTCATATTTATTGATCGGTTTTTATGTCCAGTCTCTGTGATAAGGCCATTTCAGAGATAAAGATTGGGGAGATTAAGAATGGAACCAAAACTAAGCAGCTATTAATGCTCAAGATGTGACTTGATAAAATATTCTTACTGTATGTGCCATCCTTTTTCTAGTAAGCAAGGTGCTTTAACCTTGCATCTTCATTTCTTTAAAGCTTTTCAGCAGAGATTTGTAAGTTTTCCAGAGAATCAGTAGGAAACGTCTTGAGGCACGTTCATGTGCTCGTAAGGCAACCATGCTCTATTTCCAGTTCCAGCGGTGAACTTTGGTTCAGGATCTCCTTTTTTGTTGTTGTTCTTCGTCTCCCTCCTCTTCATCCTCTTCTGCTTCCATCATATCTTTATCATATCTTCTCATCAGACCCAGCTTGCCAGGAGGGCAGAGGTGGTGGTGACGGGGGATGAAGCGTTCTCTGCTGCTGCTTCTCCTTTCTTTCTCGAGTTAAAATTCGTCTAGTTATTGACCAAAGAAAGGGAAAATATAATTCTTTCCTTGATTCTTTCTCTCTCTCCCTTTCCATAATCATCCTCCTCTTTCTTTTCTTCTTCACTTTATTCTTTACATCTTCCCCACTTTATCAGCTCTCCCCCAAATACCTAACCACAGAAATTCCAAAGCAGCTGTTTTCTGGGACAAAACAACCATCTGCCTGCTCGGGCACCACCCTTGCATACCAGAGATGGACAGGCTGTTCTGATCCCTCTCTGCCTCAGGATCTAGTTAACCACCTTCAGAGGCTTCATTCCACGGGCCACACATCAGCCTGTGGCTTCAGTAATACATAAAGATATATTTGTTATATTTTAGTTCAGGAGCAGAAACCAGTATATTTTGCCCATGCTGGCAGTAAATTCAGTTGCTGCGCACCACCCCCCCAACATAAATCACTTTCAGCTGTATCAACAAACAGAGCTTTAATTTAAAATCCAAACTCCGAACTCTGAGGTCATAGTTTCTCAACTCTCCCTTTCCCTAAGCCAGGCCATATCAAGCTAAAAGTAGAAGTGTGGGGATCTCTCTGGATAAGGGACATTCTCCCTCAATTGTGGGATTGCCTTCCTGGTTCGTTCTCAACAGCAGCATGGATCCGTGTAAAAAGATAGTGTAGTTTAGAGAGTGGAAGTTCAAGGATAAGCTAAAAACAGCAGCGACAGAACAGCAGCAAAAGATGCTGTAGTTTGATTTGGCCTTTATGTAGATTGGCCATGTGGTCAGTGGTCAGTCTCAGGAACAGGTGCAGAGTATGTGAGCCTGTGGAGTAGAAGTGGTGGTGCTTCATTCAGATCCCACTTAAAGGACTGAGCTCCTCTTTCCTCCAATGGCTGGAAGTGTGGCAGCTGAGACTCCGGGCTGATTCTCCTCCAGGAGTTGCCCTTGGTCAGCAACGCTGCCTTGCCCTAGGTCATGTGTCCTCCCCAGGACAGCTCACACCCAATGGCTGGTCCATATGCTTCAAGGCAGGACTCTGGAGGGCCATGCTAACCAGAGTTCTCCATAGCATTAGCTGGGGCCTCTATTTTGGCCCAAGACCAGTCCCCAAAGAGAACTCTTGTATGCAATTTCAGAGTCTCAAGAGTCCATTCCTTGGGAACTTGACCCATTATGGATTTTTTCAAAACAGTTAAAATACTACAGGAATTGCTGGAGTAAAAATCCCCTGGACATCTTCCATGGCTATTCTCCCATACTCCAGGGAATAAAACAAAACCTTTTCATGAAGAATCTTTGGAACTCCTCTTTCTATGTAAGAAATGAACTAACTTCATCTCCAGTCAACCTACAGAGTTGAAATGAGAACTGACCTACCATTACAGCAGCATTGTCACTTCCCTCTTGTCATTCCAGTGCCTTTAAATGGGGGCTATTTTAATTAATGAATTTCTTAAGGTGTTGGAAAATGCTCCCTCATTAATAGCTATAGAATAATAATTATAAAGGATAAAGAGGATATGTGTACTTTTATCACATGGCCTAGGAATCATTTTCTCAGCTGATGATTATGTATGTGATATAAAAAGCATAATTACTTAAGAAAATTCTTTGGAATGAAAACTGAACATTGATCAAATTTTATCCCTAAGTTACTTTTTTTTTTTGAGAACTGTAAAAGGATATCATAATAGTAGCTACTGTTTACTGAAAAATTATCCTTAAGTAGGTGTGCTAAGTACCTTATATATTATTAAAAAATGATTAAGGAAGACAACTTAGGTTTTTTAATTAAAACTCTGTTCGTGAAATGGACAGTCTCCACTTGGAGAACTACAAAATGGGGTAGAAGACAGAAAGATTTTATATGATAAAGAATAAAGAACAAGGAAGAGAAAAATAGAAAATATATGACTGGCTTGGGCCACATAGTCAACCTTGTTTGGGGTAAGAAGGCCCAGAGTCGGTTTGTGTTTGGGGACTGGCTGCCTGGATATACTGCATTCCTGGTCAAACCAAGCATTTATAGGGACATGAAAGTTACCTAAATTTAGATGTGATGACGTGACTTCCCAGGCAGGACCAGCTCCATCTTGGTTCTAGAAAGTTATTCCAACTGTCCCCTCTTTTGACCATCCTCTTGACTACTCAAGAGGTTTCATCAAAAATACTGATCTTGAGCACATTATGCTAAGCAAGTGTTTTGATGATGGGACTCTAGCAGAATATAGCTGGGGGCGCAGGTGTTTTAGGTGTCTAGCCTTAGACCTGTTGTAGTTTAAGGCCCCTAAATTGGTTGACTTGTCTGTGGTCTCTTCAGAGTGAAAAACAACTCAGATAAAGGATTAGTAGAATCTGTATTCAATTTAAAAGGGATAGAGAGGAAGAGTAGGGGTCATGTCAGTCTTAATAGTCTTTGTTTTAGGTTCCTCTTGTGTCCTTAATTTTTTGTTGTCCTTTTTCCATGAGTATTTCAGTTAAGCTATTGTGGAATCTTGAAGCCTTTTGTAGGCATCCGCTTGCCAATTAAAGTAGGTTCCCCATTCTGTTGATTTGAATTGGGAATCTTTGCTTTCAAGTGTACTTCTTAAATGAATGATTGGTCTAATTGGAATGTTCCCCATAATGGTCACTGTAATTCTGGGTTGTCTGAGTAAGATTTTGTCATTTTTGTAGATATGTACAGCTTCTGGGGCCACGGTTTTAGACATAAAATAAGCAGTTGTGCTGGAGGTGGAGCACACAGGATCCCATTTCTTTAGCTGTCCTTTTTAAATCAGTTAATACCTAAATTAATAGTGTTAAATTAATACCTAAAAGAGATGTGCTGCTGAGTTGGGAGATTTTGTGGTGTTTTATGGTGCCCCTCATAGCATAGAAATTTTCTTGAGGTTGGTGGGTCACCTAGTGTCAGTCTAACCTGTTCTATGACCAACATGGGAATCTTAGAGTTAGGTAGCAACAGAGCTCTAACAATTTCTAAGTGCTTGGTCCATGCCCACCAATTTTTGTGACATTGGTGTCTGAGATTCCTATTAACAATAGTGCATTATTCTTTTCACAACAAGATTTCTTTATAGTTGTGGATACCCTGATGGCTTTTAATAGTCTGACTTGTGCCTCCTTAGATTTTTATTTTGATGGTCAAAACAGCCTGAATTTCTCATTTTAATTTATTCCCAGGTCCTCCAGCAGTTTATGCTATGGACTTGCCTCGATGCTTGTAAGTCCTCTAAAGACTGCCACCCATTGTGGACTCCCAATATAGCTATTCTGGAATCTTCCCAGAACCCCAGAACCTTTCTGGGAAAAATAAATTTTAAGAAAATGTACTTAAAAAAAAAGTTTGTTTGAGTTGGGGAGTCACACACAAAGGAGCGGAGCTCAAATCTGAGAGTGACTTACTGTGCCCTTGCTGACAATATGAGGAACAGTGATCACGTGCAGAGGGTTCAGGGGTGCCTTGCCTGTGTCTCTTGTTGTCCTGTAGGCTGTTAGCTTTGAATTCCATTCCTTGTCACTGAAAATCATTCAAAAAATTAGGAAAAAGGATTAAAAAAGACAATTTAGTGATATAAACAAACTTTAACAATTCTTGAAGCAGACAGTCTCCTTTTGGAGAACTGCAAAATGGAGTGGATGGCAGGAAGCTTTTATAGGATAAACAACAGGGAAGAGAAAAACAGAAAATATTTGACTGGCTGGGGCCACCGTGTTTGGGTTAAGTGTTTAGAGACCATGGCTTGGTGTTTAGAGATAGACTATATGGATATACTGTGTTTCTGGTCAATCCAAGTATTTCTAGGGATGCAAAAGTTATCTAAGTTTCAGTTTGCTAATGTGGCACCCAGGCAAGAGTGGCTCCATCTTTCAAGAACATATATGAAAAATTTAATGTTTCCAATGTTCTTGTGAAATTATGACTATTCCCATTTTGCAAATGAGGGAATCAAAATAGGCTAAATAACTTGCATAGGGTTACATAGATCGAAGGCAGAGCTAGAATTTGAATGTAGGTATATCATACTTTTAGACCAAATTCTTAACCATTGTCCTTAATTCCCCCCACCCAATCATTGATAATTCTTTTGTCTTAAAGGCGAAATGTTTTTGTCTAGTACAGAGAATTCTCTAGCATTATCCTTTAAAAACTATTGTTGAGAAGTATGCCTGGACTGGAGTTTGGTTTTAGCAGTAGAAGGATATTAGTAAGTAGATGCTCTCCACATGTACTCAGATTTTCTGGGCTTATCTTTGTCAATATCTTACCCAGAGCCTTGAATTTGTGCTGAAAATTGCAGTAATTATGATTACTTCAACATAAATGTTACTACCTTCTTGTCACTTCTGCCCTGGTCCCTGAGTCCTTAGTGCATTAGCAACCAAATGTTGGTTCAGTACTTTAACAATGCTTCAGGTGTATTCTGGGTAGTTGGTTAATTTCTTAGTTATTTGAAAACTTGTGGTTTTAAAAATCCTGTCACTGTAAAGCCCCCATGATCCCATGTTGCATAGCTTACTAGAAGTAAGAAGTTTATAAACATTTTTTTTAGGTAAGTCAGGGAGGATGTTGGTGGGCAAAATATTCTCTTCTAAACTCCATGGGTGGAACTTGTAAACATGATTCTTATTCCTCAATAAGAATGATCAATCTGTTGATTTGCAGTTGGGAGGTTTCAGATTTATGGCTTCCAAGTCCTATGTCATACACTGAAGTCAGGTTACCAACTAGTCAGGTTACCACACTTATTTTTTTCCTTATTTCAGGCAGACACACCAACATGTTAGTTTATGATTTAATGATTATAAATTTGGTCAGTTTGGATGGAAGTTCCCTTATTTCAGAAATTGGGGATGACCACAGCCTAGAGATGAAAAGCATATTTAAGGCTGGCAGCTGAGTAGAACTTGTGATATCCAATCTGTACCTTCCTTCCTCAGTAACTTTGAGGGGAAATCACAGTCAATGAATAGAGCAGGAAAGGAATAATGTACTTTTTTGGGGGTATTTTTATTGAAGTCTATGTAATTATATCATGTAAATGTAATTACAGTAAAGTGGACAAGTGTTAAATTTTGATGAATTTGTGCATCTGAATTAAGACAGAACAGTATCATCACATTAGAAAATTGATCCCTTCCCAACTGATCCCTCACCTTAGAAAGTCAACCTCTGTTCTGATTTATTCCCCCAAATTAGCTTTGTCTGTTTGCCTCTTCTTGAAATCACATAAATGGAGTCATGCAGTGTGGACTTTTTTGTGTCTGGCTCCCCAACTATCTCCTCAACACATTGTCCTTGAGACAATTCATCCATGTTCTTGTTCACCTCAGTTGTTCATTCCTTTGTTGTTCAGTCATACTCTGTTATATAAATGTACCACATTTTTTTTTACTCATTTTCCTGTTGATGGATATCATGTTTTAGTTGTTCACTATTATGAATAAAGGTGCAATGGACATTCTTGTGGATGGATGTTTTCATGTCTTTTGGGTGAATACTGAGGAGAGGAATTGCAGGAGCTTAATAAATAATAAGTAAGTAATACTTGGCATGTTAAGCTTTTTTAATATTAACCATTCTAGTGGATGTGTTAGCATATCTCATCATGGTTTTAAATTTGCATTTCCCTGATGACTAAAAATGTTGAGCATCTTTATGTCTTCTTTTGTAAAATGTCTGGTCAAGACTCAAGCCTTTTGCCAATTTTTATTGGGTTATTTGTCTTTTAAAAAATTATTTAATTGTTGGAGTTCTTTATATAGCTTGAATATATATTCTTTGTCAAATATATGTATATTTAGTGTTCTATTTTGTATCCTGTCTTGGATCTATTCTCTTTTTTTAAATCTTTATCCTTTCACTTTATTCTTCAGTAGTTGCTCTAGGGATTACAATATATATACTTAGTATATATATCTTGAATTAATACAGTGCCACTCAATGTATAATATAAGAAGCTTACAACAGCATAATTCCGTTAGCCTTAACCTTGTTTTGCCATTGCTGTCATATAATTTGCTACTACATGTATGTTACAAACCCCCAAATACAGTGTTTTTACTTTTACTTTAAATAAGTATTTTTCAAAGAAATTGGTAAAAAATAGTATTATATATTTACCACTTCTTTACCATTTCAGGCACTTTAAAAAATTTTCTGTAGAACCAAATTACCAATTTTCAAACTGGTATCATTTTCAGCCTAAAGAACTTGCTTTAACATTATTCTTACAGTATAGGTCTACCGGCAGTGGATTCTCTGTGCTTTAATTTATATGAAAATGTCTTTGTTTCATCTTTGTTTTGAAAGACAGACTGTTTTTTGAAACAGGATTGCACTGTTTTCCCTGAAAAGTGAGCCATCACTTTTCTTTTACCTCTGTGTATTGCTCATCTGTCTGCTGTTAGGATACTCTCTTTATCTTTGTTTTTCAGAATTTCTTACTATTTTCCTGTAATGTATGGCACTCCTTTGAGTATATATTTTTTCCCCTCAGGTCCTCTTTTTTGCAGATGCTGCTTACATATATACTTGACTGCTTGGTCCTGTTCCTAAGTCATTAGTACTCTGTTCAGTTTTCAGTCATTTTTCCTTTTGCTTTATTTTGGATAATTTCTATGTGTGCTAAATCCAACATCAGAGACAGTTTGTTGACTGATCTTTTTCATGAATATAGGTTATAATATCATCTTATTTCTTTGCCTGTCTCATACTATTTTGCTGAAAAGTGATCATTTTAGAAAATATAGTAAAACTCTAGATTCTGATATTTTTCCCCTGAAAGTTGTCATTTTGTTGTTTTTACTACTATTGTTGTTTTAGTAACTTGCTTGGACTTAAATCGACAGAATCTGTCCCCTCCATATGTTAAGCAGTATTTTTTTAAAAAAATTTTTATTCTAATGTTATTAGCCTGGTTTCCTAGGGGTTGCTTGTGTGTCTGCATAGCTCAGGGTCAACCAGTGACTGACTGGTCAGAGGTTGTGCTCAAACACCTTCAGCCACAGAGCTTGCCCCTCTGTAGACAGGTCTGTGTGTGCGTCAGGAGCACATCAAAGTCAGGTAGTTTTCAAGTCTGCCCGGATTTTACTTTCTATTGGGCCCTCTTAGATCTCCCCCGTGTATGTATGCAGCATCCACCCAGCCTGCGGTCTTATCCGGGCCCTTTACTGTGCTTTCATTTCCAGGGTCTCATTATGTGTCTGGTTAGTCTTCCCTCTGCCAACCACCCCATTTGTGACTGTATCCTCGGGCTGCAAGAGCTATCGGTTCTCCATTTATCTCCTACCAATCTTGTTCCTTTTATGGACAGTCCCACTGGGCAGGAGTGAGCCGCTCTAGCGGGGAGGCTGCGGTTTATTCTGGCTGGCCCTGCCCTCCGTGGTGGAGCTACCAAGATGCCTGAACTACACGAATGGTGAGAGCCGCCCCAGGCAAGAATGCCACAGGATTCTTCTGTTCTTACCCCAAGTTTATTAGTTTTTTACAAGCAATTGCTTCTCAATTTGCTCTTTGCTTAGTTTCCAAAGTTCTAAAGTGGTTGTTTTTGACAATTTTATCCCATGTTGCAGTTGTGTCTTGGGGAGAAGCTTTACTGACTCCTTCATTTTTATTATAATCAGAAGTCTTGCTGCCTTTTGACAAAGGAAAAGAGAAGCCGAAGATGAAGGCCCTGTCATGGGGAAGATCCTGGGGATAGTATTCTCTACAGTTTGTAAATCTGTAATGAGCTACCAGGTTTAAAGAGCTATAAGAATGAAATGTCCCTGAGTAGTTTTTTTTTTTGACCAAATGATTCAGAGGTGAAGTGTGTTGAATGATCTATGTAATTATTGTGTCTTGGGAATCAAATACCAGTGATGAAGAAGAATTCATAGCAAAATATATAATTATTCATAAAAAGAAAATTATTTATTAATACCTTACCTAGCCTGGAAAATCTACAGATTTACTTTCCATGAGATTAATTCTAAAGGATTATCAGTATCAGCATTTTTCCTTGATACTTTGCGCAGTGATAGTTGATATCATCCTAAGATGAGATTCCTATTAAACAGCAAGTGTCTTGTCCCTTGCTCCCTCATTTCTGTGCCATATTAGAGACATAGAGAAGTCATTCCTTTACCTCTGCTCCAGCTCTCTCAAAGCTTTCCTAGGACCTCAGACTCCTTTAACTAGGAGCAGAGCTTTTCCTCAAGTGGGCGAGGAAAGGTAGTTAACTCTCATGGGTGGTCACTTTTCAACCCATTGCCATGTGGTTGGAGCACAGCCTTCCCAACTTGTGTGAAGAAAGGAGTTACTGGGAAACTTAAAGGCCCAGGTCCTGAGGAGGCAGAAGGGAAAGGCAAGCTCCTGAGCAAAAGGAAGCTGGGGCTGTTTAGTAGGAGGCTTCTCTGACACAGCTCTGTGGCCTTACATCGCCCTGCTCACCTTCCTCCGGGTTCTGGCAAGCAGGGCTGCTGCCATGAGCCTCAAAGGCCAGTGTGGAAATCCCCACTGGGGAGCAAATCCTGATAGAGCCCTGGGGCATCCTAGGACCGCACCCAGGTCTGGAGGGATTGTGGGGAGTGGGAGGGGTGCCAGCTACTCCCAAATATACCCGGTTTGCAGACTGGGAATTGTTTAAAGACATTGTTGATTTTCACTAAACATCTGCTAGGTGTCCTATAACTTTTTTTTCTGGGCTCAAGGATTGTATTAATCAAGCAAAATTAATCTTTTGTTATTATTATTTGTGAGTTCTGTCTCCATCAGAATTCAGGTTGGGGTGGGGTGGCATTTTTCTTCTGCTCTTTATCTTTCTGTACCCCCTTCCCTACATTTCTGCTGGGACAACTTTTAACATCTAGCATGAACTTATTAGACCAATCTTGACTGTAGCTCCAAATAAAATACAGAATATCCTGGCAATTCTCAAATGCAGTGTTTCTTAATCAAATCACTGGAATCACTTCTCATTAGAATCACTGGAGGAGATTTTAAGAATCGTGGTGCTCAGGCTGCATGTGAGACCAAGGAAATCAGACTGGCTGGTGATGGGATCCAGGTGGTCAGTGCTGAGAACCAAAGCTCTCATGAAAAGCAGTACAGCTGTCCCCTCCTTATCCACCATTTCACTTTCTGCAGTTTCAGTTACATGCTGTCAACCAGGGTCTGGACGCAGATGATCCTCCTCTTGACGAATCGTCAGAAGGTCTATAGTAGGCTAGCCCTACATCACAATGCCTATGTTGCTCACCTCACCTCATCTCACCAGGTAGGCATTTTGTCATTTCACATCTTCACAAAAAGAAGAGTAGGTACAGTATAATAGTACAATTTTGAGAGACAACATTCACATAGCTTTCATTGCAGTGTATTATGATAGTTTATTAGTAGTTCCCCTGTTACTGTCTCAGTGTATCAACTTTTTAAGCTAAATTTTATCATAGGTAGGCATGTGTAGGAAAAAACATATATGTAGTATTTGCTATTATCCATGGTTTCAGGCATCCACTGGGGGTCTTGGAACATATCCTAAGAGATAAGGGAGGTCTGCTCTGCCTTTATGTAGCACCCTAATATTTGTCTTTACATTTTTATCTTAAACCAACATTACCACATCCTTGAGGGATACATCAGAATATTAGTTGGCAGAAAGTACAGCAGTACAGAAACTGAATGATATTGTGATCTCATTGTGGTGTGTCAATACTTCTGAGTTCATGTTGGCCAAATGTACTTCAGTGTCCTTGTACTTAGCAGGTGCTTTGGTGGCTGACAGCCTGAGACTTACCTCATGAGAGCAAATAAGAAAAAACCCAACAACCTGTAGATAATGAAAATGTCAGATTTCAAAGACTGCTGGTCCATTGTGTAAAGTGCAGTGACATATTAGTACAAATATTTACGTTCACCTTTCTCCCTGGAGTCTTTGTTCTCATTTAAACACTGAATGGCCATTGACTTCTTTTCAGAGGAAAAAAGAAAAGTGGCAAATCTTTCACTACCTTTTTCATAAGAACTTTCTTTTTGGAACTTGTATTTCTGATTCATGGTTTTTGAGGTGACGTGACTACCCCTATTTCAGCCTTTGTGGTTCATCTCTCTTACCAGGGGGTGCTTCCTTTAGGCTATGAATAGAAAGTTGGTTGAAAAAAACAAGCAAACATTTGCTGGGTCCCAAACCTGCACAAACCAACTTCTGAGTTTTTTTCTTTTAATGAGAAGATGAGTGGAGGAGTGAGGGTAAGTTTCAAGGCCCTGGAGGAACGTTTCCAGCATGGAGTCTTCTGGGTGCTTTAGCAAGGTGCTGGAGACCACAGATACTTGTGGAAAGCCTGAGACTTTGTGTTGATCATGCTCACCTCTGCTTGTCGATCCACTGACCTCCGGGTTATAGGCCCCAGAAGCTTCCACTGCACCGCTCTGCACACACTCCCCTGTATTTTTGGTAGGGATGGTATCAAAGGGCCAGTGATCAGATCATGGAGCTGGCATGAGAGAGGTGAGGGGCAAGACTGCATAATTCAGTAAAATTTTAGCAATTCCTTTTCAGGAGTTTTTTTGGAGGTAGGGAGGCTTTTTGTTTTTTAAAGACTCAGAGTGATTTCTAGATGTGTGAAATCTTATTCTTGAGAGTAGAATTTAATAACTCCTCTGGGTTCCTATTAAGCTGTAATTGTATATTCAGGGCTATTTAAAGCAAAAATATTAAACTTTCCTTATTTGTAGACTCAATGCCTGTGCCACCTTTTCCCATATTTTTCAAGTTTGGTTTATTTCTGTATTCATTAGAAAGAACACATGATAATTTAAATAGAAGGCTTAGGTCCACTGCATGCACCATGAAGGTTGTGCACTCCAAATGCCCAGGGGCCCTGTTGCTGAGTTGCGGTGTGAGCAGTATTCCCTGGAGCTGTGACTCTGGTGGTGCTGGACAAGAGACCGGCCTTCATGCCAGCCATGGCGGAGTGGAATCACAGTTGGTGTTCCCATTTCTGCCTGTGATTTTCAGTTGACTGTGTATTTAAGGTTATTCAGTAATTTGATTGTAACATCTGGTCTATATATTGCTAATTTAGCCCATATTAGGGAGCATAGCATAACTGCAGGAGGAAAATATACTGATCTAGTAAAAAAGATGCTCTGATAACATATGCATCCTTTCTTTGGGCAGTAATATTCCTAGGAGCATTGTCTCAAATGTCCTCTTCTAGTCTACAGCACCATAGCCAGGAGGACTATGAAGCATAGCTACTTTCCCAGTGGAGGTCTGAAATAATGATTTGCCTTACAGATCAGTCTGGAATTACTATTATTGCTGTGCCTTCCTCCCAGTCCATCCTCCTATTAACAGTGTTTACCACTAGCTCAGTACCTCCTGAGCATCACTGGAAAGTGCAGGAATTGCCTGGTTTGGTCCTCTGGTGTGAATGTCATTTGCCATCGTCAGACTTGGCACTGCACATCGTTCTGAAATCTGAGTGCCCCTTGGACTCTCTGAGAAGTACCTGTGGAGAAGAGATGGTACACCCAGTGAGTGCACAGCCCAGCTGGGACTCATTTTAGGAATGAGAGGATGATTCCCAGGCTAATGAGCCCCTTCTGAAAGAGGATTTTCTGGGTGGTTATGTCAGTTGAAACTGAGTGTTTGGAGAATAAATGGTGACAGACAATGGCAGAACAGGGCATGAAAGCTGTGTCATTGTTTGTTACAAGTCTTAGTAACATCAACCTGCTTGCCATTTGGCTTGGCCTAATTTATGTTGAGCTCGGTGCCTGTCTGTGGGTTGGAGATAATTTGTGCTGTTGCTGCTTTGTTGATCATCTTCTCTTCCTGAGGAAGAAAGTGTAAGTTAGAGCTCAGGATAGCTTTCTGGAATATTCTGCAGCTTTAGCTCAGAGAACCAGGCTGTCTCCTCAAGCTTGGTGCCCACAAGCCCCTCTGTAGACCAGAGGTCTCAAACTTTAATGTGCAGATGACTTACTGGGGATCTTGTTAAAAGCATCCTGAGGCATTAAGTCTGAGATGCAGCTCAATATGTGGATTTCTAGTAAGTCCTGAATCAATGCTGATGGTCTGAGGACCACACTTAGTAGCAAGCCTCAGGGCATAGCAGGATGCTATGCTACGGCAACAGAGTGGCCCAGAAAAGTTGAGTGTGGGAAGGAGCAAGATGGAGTGGAAATAACTTTTCACATGAGATTATTGCTGTCCAGGCTCCTACATAGACTTGATAGTGAGTTCATTGTCACCATCCGCCTAGACCCTCACTTTGTATTACAGATGCTCCCCGAGGATGCACCCACGTGGAAGCCTCAGGAATACTGTTCCTTTCCCATCAAGAGCCCAGTGCAGAAGCTGAGCATATTCCACCAGTGAAAGAGACAGAGGTAAGCCGAATGCTCAGTTCTCCAGTGAATCACATTGCCACTGGATGGTGAACCTCGTGGTTCCTTCTATTCTGTTCAACTCAGCGGGTGTTTGTTGCGTGTCTGCTGTGGACCTAACTGTGCTAAGCTTGTGGATCTCTGATGAGGGTGAAAAGTGGTCTCTGCTGTTCAGAGGCTTAGTGAATTATTGGGAAAAAGAACCAGACCGCTTTTAAGCAATGGAAGAAAAACATGAGAAAGCAGGGATATAATTATGTGTTAAATTGAATATAATCAAGTGCCAAACCTATGACACAAGTAGTAAGTGATGTGAAAAGTCAGGAAGGGTTAGATGTTGGCTTTGTTCTCTGAAACTAGATTTACCAGTTTTTAGACTGAAAGCCCTGTTGTTTGACTTGCTGGGGTTGTAGAGATCTTGTGGATGCATAATTTGGAGCTACAGGGTAGGAAAGGGAAAGGTAGTCAGCACAGGAATGCAATCATTTGTTTCAGGTACCAAGAGCCCCACAGTGAATGCAAATCACACCTCCTACACCCCAGACCATCCCATCCCTTTGGGAATGAAGCATTTCTTTAAATGAAACCACCACCAGATAATGAGATCTTTGCTACACTGTGCTGGGTTGATTGGACACTCCCACAGCTTGTAGGGGATTCAGACCTAAAGGAAGTTCTTTCCATAGAGCATGAATAATAATAGAGCTTAATGGGAAAGGTCATCTCAGGATCTCAGGGCAGACACCTTATAGTTTATAGATGAGCAGAGGAGAAGGGGCTGGGAAGGCCCTCACAGGCAGGGAGGGACCACCTATCTTCTATCTTGTCCACAAAAGCCCTGTGGAAGAACAATGCCATTCAGCACTTCTATAGCACTTTAAACTCTTTCAGGAACATCAGCTGATAAAATCACATGACTTTACTCTGGCGAGCAAATGGCCATTGGTTTTCCCTATTTCTGAGAGTGAATTATGGGCACAGAACTTATGTGTGTCTGTTGGAAATACTCATGAATCCTTTGGCCTGTGAAGCTGGGAGAACAGCCAATCCTGACATGGCCAAATGGACCAGGTGACTTAGCTGTGTGGTGTGTGACCTAAGGACCAGTCTCCACACCTTCCCGTGTGACGAATGAGTATCAGTTTGCCTGAGTTGCCCCATGGAACTCCCCTCTCCCAGCTGGGGCTGTGGGAGAAGAAAGCACCTCCACCCTCCCTGCCCTGCCAGCAGGGTTAGGAGACTCCTCTTCCCTTCTTAAAGGGCCTTTTCAGAGGCGCTCTCCTCTCTGCTCTGTGTCCTGTTGAATGTCTCTTGCTTGGCTTTTCCATGTGGGGTCTGTCTCATGCTTACTTTGGTATCCTAGACAGCTGGGGTAGTGCCTCAGGCCAGGCCCAAGCAGGAACAATGTACCTGTAAACTTTGCCTGTCAGCAGCCATTCTCCATCGAGGGGAGAAGGCTGATAGGGAACTGCCAAATTTATCTAAAGGCTGAACTTGAAAGAAACCCTTTTTGTTTACTGGTCTTACCTTCTCTATCAAGAGCATTTGGAGGTCCAGCTGTTTGCAATTGGTGGCCTGTAGGCCAAATTTGGCCCACAGATGCATTTTCTTTAGCTGGTCTTATAGTTTGTAAAAATTGTAAGAATTACTGTTTAACATTTTTAAATGAGTGTGTTTTTATATAAAAAATGGGATTTCTGGCATCTCTTGAAAAACCTGTGAGGAGCTCCCAGACCTGCCACGAGCAGCCCTGGTCTTCCATTTGTCCCTGTGCCCCTCAGCCCACTGCACCCATTTCTTCATGAGCCCAGTCTCTGTGAGCATTTGAATTTTTTTATTTTGATGCATTTATTTCATCTTGGTATTATGGTTGGTGTGCCTAAGCCAGAGAAGAGGTGAGGTAGGTTTGGGTAGGAATGGTTCAGGAAAAGTAGAATGCTGATTTGGGGGACAACTTAGAAATGGTCCAAACTGGAGGCAGGGAAATGATGTGTTTTCAGTGCTTTTCAGATCGTCTGTGGAGAAGGAATAATTTGTTTTTTACTTTCCAATCTGTCACAGACCTGTGCTTTTGTAAAATACAACATACATCAATTCTAGGAAAATAAAGGGGATAAAAGACGTACAAAATACAAACCAGAGTTTATTATTAGATTTTACAGACCTTAAAAATTATTTTAGTAAACATGACCAGAATAAACATAAAATGGGAAAAAGAAAACAATTGTAAAGCTTCTACTGTTCATGTAATATATGCACATACGCTATAACTATAGACTTATACTGTAGCACTGTTATACTCATAGCCTTTTGTCTGCAAGTATGAGTAATGAGAAAAGTTATGGATGAAATGTAAATTTTCCATGTTAAATGCCTGTACACATACTTTTAATTAAACACCATGTATGTTAATATTTAAGGTTTTTAATGCAATAAGTAATCATGCTTCTTATTAATTTAACTAGTGTAGTTGAACTGACAACATTACTCACAAGGAAGGTGTTTCTGTGTTTTGTTTTAGTAACATTCATAGTATAGAATCTAGTCTCACAGAGATAAGACTTGACTTAAATGGGAGAATACGTTTTAAAATAACTTCATCAAACTCAGGATATTCATTTTTGTCTTTTCTCCAAAATGAATCAAATACAGCATTTCCAAAAATAATCCGTAATCACTTCATCAGTGATTACGGATTTCAATAAAATGTCAATAAAATATCCTGTATCAAATTATTAAAGCAAATTTCTACAATTTATCCTGTAAAGTTATGTTAGGGTGCAGGCTTCCGAGGCTTCCCCAGAGAACAAACTACACAGGCATAGAGATGTAAATTCAAGCAAAGTCTTTATTCAGCCAACTAGTTGGGGTCCAAGTCAGCCCGACGCAGCGGGTCTCAACAAGGACCCCGAGCACTCTGAGCCAAGGGTTTATATAGCAATTTCAAAGCACTTAACTCATAGCAATTTTCTATAACTATACATTATTCTTGCAAGACATATATCCTGGGGTTAAGCAAGGGCAGGGTAAGACTACTCCTCAATGGTTAGGGAGGTTCTGCACGATAAGCTTGGTATGTAAGATTTACTGACCAAGGTCAGCTGACCAAGGGTCACAGCTGCCCACCACCCGGTGCTCATGATTAACTTGTTTTTCAAGGCCTTACCCAGGCCCAGGGTTTTTTTTTTTTTTTTTTTATGCTAATTTACTAATCTTACTAATGCTTAGATTCTACATTTCCCCACTTTCCTTTGACCATTCCAATCATGGAATGTTTGTTTCTTCCTGCTGTGTGAGTGAATGATACTGCGGTCTCAGCATTAGCACCTGAACAGCACTCACTCTTTCCCTAACAAAGGCTATTAGCCGGTTTAAGATACAGGGACCTAAAGTGAGAAGCAGTATAAAAATAAGCAAGGGCCCTGCCAGGGTGGATATCAGGGTTGTAAACCATGGGGATTTAGTAAACTAGGATTCAAATAGCCCTTGGCAGGCCTCTCGCTCTCTCTTCCTTTGATCTGGTCTCTCTCTAAGTTTAGACATTGAATCTCTTACTATTCCGGAATGGTCTGCTGTTAAGGTTTAGCTAAGTTTTATTAGTTCTTTTTCCTGACTCTTAATGCTCTCTGCACTCCTTTACAGTTAAAGTCAAAATTAATTTACCTTTTAATAAAATAAGTGGATTCCAAATCCATGAATTCCTATTTGTAAATATTCTTATAAAGGGAAATAAAATTCAAAACTTCCTACAAATTTTCTAAGATGTATGGCAATAATTTTGCAGACATATGATTTCAAGATAATCACCTACTTGATTATTAATTATTGTTCAATTATGGGACTATCAACACTGTAGAAACTTTGTGTTCCAAGTTTCTAACTTTTTTTTTGGCCTTTGATCTTATCTGCCATTGAAAACATATCACATCCTTTCTTGAATGGAAGCATTAAGATATTCAAAAATATAAAAGATATCAAACAAATTATCATGACAGACTGTGTAATTCATATCTTTGAAATGTTGAAACTAGTTCTTGCAGAGACAAAGTAAGTTTGTTTAGTAGTTCAAATATTTCTGATAGAACTTTTCTCAGTAACAATCATATCACAGTAGTTGTTTATAATCAATACATCTATTATTCCAAATAAAAAGAGTGACTTCAAATTTAGGTCATTAGCTCTTAGGTAATTTCCAGTTTACACTAAGTGCACTTGTTAGTTCAGCCAACATTTTTGTTCTGTGTTATAAGAAGACTTTTTTAATGAAGGAAGAGTTCTATTGATTTACATTCTGGCACAGCTATTCCAGAATGCTTTTGTGTAATAGCTGTGGCATCAGAACATATTCCTGAAATTTAAACTTCAGTCACATTTGTTGATTAATCCTTCATGGTTGTATGTAGTTTAGAACTGGTTGTATTTTTAAAAATGAAACTTAGTAAACAAATTCTTTCTTTACATCACCATCATGTTCAAATTGCACATATATTAAAGGAATTACCATTTTTAGCAGTATTTATATATCTGTCTAATGGCAATGAAAATTGTATTACCAGCTTTATTTAATTTATAGTGAATTCTACATAACATTGAGTTTTGGTGTCACTGGAAAATGGCAGTTGAGTTATTTTGTCTGATGAGATTCTTTCAACATTCCCAATTAAACATTTTTGATGCAATATCTCATTAATATTTCAAAAAATGTATGTTTGATGCAAAGGATGACTGTCTACACAACCTGAATCCCCCAGACTTGAATAATATGAGAAAATAACTGCTATCTTATAGAAGTTACATTCATTTGCTTTGTTTTGGTTTGCTACTCGTGGTCAAATGTAATCCCTAATTCATATCTTTGAAATGTTGAAACTGTTTCTTATCCTGGAAAAACAAAATAAGTTTGTATAGTAGCTGAAATTTATATTTCATGATCATGTATTCTGATCATGTTTATTAAAATAATTTTTAATGTTTGTAACAGTCTCTGATGCAGAGGTACCTTCAGAATATTAGGATATCAAGTAGAAATATTTTGCAAAAAATATTTGCTGAGGGATAGCAACTCACATTATTGTATTATAAGAAGACCACAAAGCACATTTGTTTCTGGTGGCTTTTTAATTCAATACTCTTGTTTAAAAACATCCTTTTGGTATTGAATTAACTTTTTACGATTTGGATGTAAATATTCCTTAGGTCCTAGTGGTGTCATTGATTAGCCAACACATCTTTTCAAAAGCATATTGTCATTTTAGCTCTTAAGCATCAATTATGGCTACAAAACTGAACTCAGTATATGAAGGGTCATACTTCTAAGTAAAACTGTATATAACTTTTTGGTCTTTATTTCTTTCAAATGTTGTTTTTTTTAATCATCTAGTTAATATTATATTTTCAAGCAGGATAGGTTGGTCTTTTCTTGACACAAGTGTCCAGTGAAGCTTGCTTTTTATTTGTAAATTGTATTTAGAATTAATATAGGTTTTCCCCACTATCCAAAAGTAGAGTATTCCTGTGAAAACTTTTGTAAGCTGAAATAAAGTGAAGAAGTGATTACCATGAATTTGCATGGAAAAACTTTTGAATGTTCCCAGACCCCAAAAAGGTCTCTCTAAGGCTTTTCTGATACCTTAGGACATGACTTGCTGCTAATGGATGCACAAAATAAAGATAAAGCACAGACCCTCAGACACTTCAAAGCTGTGGCAGCTTGATGCTGAGATGCTGAGATGCTGAGAGTAGGGGGCTAGTTCCTGGGGAAAGAACTTGGTGGGGCCACTGTCACTGCTCAGGATGCCTACTGCTTCTATATTGGCTTGCTGCCATTCTTTTGAAAACAGGTACTAATTTAGGTCTTTCATAAAAGCAAAGTGGCATAATAAAAATTTTCAAGTGGGGGATACTTGTAACACCAATTTCAGATTCCTAATGTAGCTAATGATTTAAAAACTAGACTTAAAACAGGCTTGATTAAAATGAAAATTATTGTAAGAATGAATTATATATATGCTTACACTTTCTCAGCTATTATATATATGTGTATCTGTATGTGCTTATATATATGTACTTATACTTTCTTAGATTTTAAACACTTTTGGTGATAGCTGAGAAAGTAACCTTAAAAGTCACATGTCATGAAGTCTATTTTACATGATTTAGTAGTCAGCTTGCATTACATGACTCACCAAGAAAATTAATGACATCCAAGCTGGTTCAACAAGATGAGCCAAGTAATGTGAAAATGCTATAAAAGTTTCTAAATGCTTACTCTCAAATTCTCTAACTATCCTGTCATTGACCCTAACAAATAGCTTGTGGATTGTCGTTGATCCATGGATATCATTTTGCATATGCTAAAATAAATGACTCCTCAAAGACTCTTATGCAGCTATTGCAAGTTCTCCAATATTTGCCGAGAGATGCTGGGCTGATAATGTACACCCTCAGAGGATAAGATTAGGGGTTATATTTCACCATGAGTATCAAAACAAAACAAAGCAAAGGAATGTAACTTCTACAAGTTAGCAGTTATTTTCAGAGTCCAGAGTGCTGACCATTACACCGTGGGGCCTGCTCAAGACAGTAGTTATTTTCTCATATCAAACGAATCTGGAGGGGTACAGGTTGTATAGTCTGTGATCCTTTGCATGAGGAATCCAGGCTTCTTCTGTCTTACTGTTTCACTGGACATGGCTTTCTTTCTCAACATACCTCATGATGAGATGGCTGCTGGAACTCCAGCCATTATGTCCACATTCCAGCTAGCTATAAGGAGGGTGGGAGGAGGTTGAAAGAACAACCCCTCCTTTTAAGGCATTTTCTGGAAGTTGCATGCATCATTTCTACGTACATTTCTCTGAGAAGAGCTTTAGTTATGAAGCCAGCCATGCCAATTATAAGAGACGTTTTGAAATGTAGTAATATTCCAGGAAGTTGTGCTCATCAGATATTCTGTTACTGTGGAAGAGGGAGAAGAATGGATGCTGGGGGAGATTTAGCAGTCTCTGATGCAGAGACACCATCAGAGCATTAGGATATCAAGTGGAGATGAATGTCAGGATTCCATTAGGCAGCACAAGCTTAAGTTTTCAGCATAGGAGAGCATAATTTGTTCCCTTTAGTGACAGGGTCTGCTGAGAGCCTATAAAGATTTATTCAATTTAAAATTTTACAACTGACTTGCATGCTTGAACAACGACATACTCATTGTGTACAGATTTCCAGCCCAGATTCTAGATTGGTACAAATGTTTTCCAAATAAAAAAATATATAACTCTGGAAAATGGTTCATAGGAACCTTCATAGCCAAGGTCCAAAACCTCCAGTAGGGTACTGTCTGTGAGAGATGCCCAGATCCGGCAGTACACAAGGCAGAGTCCATCATTAAAGAGCTTGCAGTCTAGCAGGGGAGATAACAAATAAACAGATAATGACAACATGGTATGAAATGGGCTTGGAAGGGCACGGTCAGAGTGATTTCAAAGCAAACTGAAAGACTTCCATTTGGGTCAGAACCAGTCCATTCTTGTGAAAGTAACATGTCCTGCAGAAGTTCTGCTGTCTAGCTAAAAATCACTTGAAGTCAGATGGACTGTCACTAGATATGTTAACGTTAAATTGCCAGTTTGTTTCCCTAAATGCAGCTCATCAAGTCTAGATAGGAACACCCATTATTGGAGAAATTCCAGGTCTTTGAAATCCCAGGTAGGTACCATGTTGTAGTGCCATACAGACGTCAAGAGTTTATCACTCTGTACATAAGGGAAAGAAAACCAGGAAAAGGAGCTCTTTTTCCTTTTTAAACCGTAGATGAGCTTGCTTTCATCAGTAGGAGTTACTCACCTATTTAAAAAGTGTGTCCATTTGCTCAAGTTAGGTATAGAGATTTAGATATTCTTGCTTATCTGAGTTTAGACTTATTTCTTTGTGGCCAAGACCTTGCTGCTGAGGTCTGTATGTCAGACTTCTGTAACAAGCAAAAAAGCAGCTACCTTTACATATACCCAATTACTGAGTTTCCTAAACAGGGATTTTTTTTTTCAGGTTTTTCAAACTTTATTTTTCATAGATGGTATCTTGCTTTGTTTCAAAGATTTCACTCCGTTTTCTTTTGGATTGCTGCTTTTGAAATCAGAAGGCAGATATTATGGAGTCTTACATTTGTGGGATTAGCTAATATATCTTTCATGAAGAATTCCTCAGTCATTTCAAATCACATACATTAGCTTTCCCTTTATCTGTCTCAGGGCAATTGGTTTTTACTCTTTCAGAATTTTTATCAGATTAGATGCTATACTTATGCATAGGAATGAATATGTGTTTGTTTTTCTGCTCCGTAACCCATTTCTAGGTGGTAACCTCTTTGAGAAAATCAGTGTCTTATTCATATTCTCTCCTTTATTAATTTACCTGCTGTGGATTGAATCTCCTCCACACCCCCAAATTAATATATTGAAACTCTAATCCCCAATTGTGACTGTATTTGGAGATTGGGCCTTTAGGGGGAGGTCACTAAATTTAAATGAGGTTTTAAGGGTGATGTCCTAATCAGATAGGACTGGTAAGAGGAGGAAGGAATACAAGATCTCTCTCTGCCTGTAGAGGGGTTGTATAGTGAGGGCACAAGATGGCAGGTGATTGCAAGCCAGGAAGAGAAGGTTCCCCAGAAACTGAATTTTCTGCTCCCTTGATCTTGGATGTCAAGCATTTAGAACTGTGAGAAAATTCATTTCTACTGCTTAAGCCACAAGTCTGTGATATTTAGTTATTGTATCACTAGCAGATTCTATATTACTTAATACAGAGTATTTAGCATCAATTTCTAGTCAATCAATACTTATTTCTTATTGACAATAATTACTCTTATGGGGAAGAATTTTGTTTTATAATTATCTTACATTCTTGTCTTATACAAGTCTTCTCAAAGAGTTGATTTAAGTGACTCTCCCCAGGGTCTACACACACACACACACACACACACACACACACACACACACACGTTTGTCATTAGCCATTTTGAGTGCACAGAATGGCTTGTAAATTTGCTTTTGTTATCAGAGAATTGACTAATCTCAAACTGTTGATAGACAGGAGATATTAAAGAACATAGTATGTTCCCCTAGAATCCTAGTCTTTGGAAGATACGTGTCATACCAGTTCAGTGTTCCTTCTAATGTCCACTTTTTAATATCTGAAGTCTCTAACTTTTTGCTCAGTTGTTTGTCATTGGGGCAGCAACCCCAGTACCTGTCCAGACAGGCTAACATGGAGGAGAGGGGAAGGGAGCATTTAAACAACTTTAATACATTTATTCATTCATTCAGTCGTTCAAAACACTTTTAGACAATTTACTTTTTCCAAGCACTGTTCTGGGAGTTAGAAAATCAGGGGTGAAAAGACAGTGTCCCTCACTTTTGAGTTTAGTGGTGGAAAACAAGGTGGCTTTAGATAGTGAAATATTCTTCAGAACTCTAAGACCAGTCGCCTTCCTCCCAACTCTCAAGATACTGGTAGAAGTCATAAAGTTAGGTTTTGTAGATCCTGGAGAGATCCAATAGTCCAGTGAGGTTCCTGGGATCTTACTTTTGGCTGACATGTACAGTTTTTCAATTTTAACATTGTATTCTTTTGCCTAAAGTGTCTATATCATTTACTTAAGTGACAGGTCCCTGAGATACTGCTTTCAAAAAATTTATTAAGGTGAAATCAATTCACAGGCTATAGAGGAGAGGTATTAAAATTGTCTTATTTTCTTAAGGAAGGAGTTCTCTTGGACTGCAACTTCTCTGGGAATCTAGATAAATATCACTTACAAATCACATTTGCTATGTCTGTGAAAAGTGAGGTTGTAGGGTCACATGAATATAGAAATAGATAATGGACAAGCAGAATATAAGCACAGTCCAAAATTGGAAGCATAATTTCAAGATGGTTTTTTTTTTGCATTAAGGGTACATGTTCCTTCAATTTGTCATTCTTTGTGAAATATAAGTAAAAATTTGACTGATTTTACTTATACTTGGCAGACTATTCTCTTTGAATGCAATTCCATGTTTAGATGGAATTACATGGAGTCCTACCTGTTATTTGGGTTACATACGACTTTTCACCATCCTGCATTACTGTTTATAAAGGGTCTGGAGATATGTGAGCATTTTTAATTCAGTGTTTGTAGGAGGTTGTATTCTTATACATGATGATTTAAAGACACAGATATCTGCATTTATTAATTAACTATGAATTAGTTACATATGAGAAATGAAAATCACATGGCTTTAGGTTAAAAATTGCTAGTATTTTTTTTTTACTGTATTCATGAAAAAGGTTAGGTACTAAAATTTCTTGGCAGAATGCATTGAGGTGATAGGTTAAGGATTTAATCTAAGACTATGAATTCAATAGTCAAGTTTGAGCTCTAATAGTGTGCTCATTGCAGCAATATTGCTCTACCTCTCAAGCTTCCACCTGCTGATCTATTATTCAGGGAATATAATGCATGTTATCCTGTCCTGATTATGTTACTCAAGAAGCACACTAAAAGCACAAAAGTAGTAAATAATTCAACCACCCTAAAGGGTTCCAGAAACATGCAGTTTTCAGCATTTAATTATTTCTCTTATTTCTCCACTACCTGCCAAACTTACATTTAAGCATACCAGAAGCAACCAAGTAATATCAAATTAATTAAATTATTTAGGCAGCTGTCTCATTTTCCTCCTTTGCCTGAATAGAAAGGGTGACTCAGTGAGAACTGTGACGTGTCTAGAAAACCACATAGGGGAAATAAATATACCTGTTAGGGAAACATCTGTAGCCATTCCTTGTTCCCAAGGAAAGGACTAAGCAGGATTAGCACTTATGTGTCAGTGGCAGATGTTGCACCACATGCCTGACCACAGAGTGATGCCCATTTGTCTGGTATAGGACTGTTGGACTGCCTGATTATTCACTCTTTATTCCTTGATCTTTTTGGAATGGTAGGCTGTGGCATACCTGTGGGAAAGTAAACTGTATGCCATAGTGGTTGGAGCTCTACACTAGGATTTAGCAAGTAAATCTTTGGAATAACCAGTTCACTCACTGCATGTCCTAATGACTCCTTTGAATTTCATAGTCTGTTCTTACAGAATAGTCCTACTTCCTTTATCTGTTTGCTTGAGCTGCCATAACAACAATGAAAAACAAAAAAACAATAGAAATTAATTTTTCCAGAGTTCTGAAGGCTGAAACTCTGAGATCAGGGTATGAGCATGGGCAGTTTCTGGTGAGGGCTCTCTTCCTGGTTTGCAGATGCCCATCTTCTTTCTGTGTCCTAACGCAGTAGGTGTGTGTGTGTGTGTGTGCCCGTGTGTGTGTGTAGATAGGGAGAAAAGAGGGAGGCCTTTTCTTTTAAGGCCACCAATCCTTTCGGATAAGGCCATCCACCAGGAATTGGGGCTTCAAAATGTGAGTTTTTGAGGGGGACATAGTTCAGTCCACAGCATATGGATATGTGAGAATTAAGTACAACAAGGTCAATTCTAAATACTCTGTCAAGAAAAAATTGACTAGGCGTCTCATATCCAAGTCACATTTTCTTTAAGTCAATAATTGGTAAAAAGCCTATGTCAAGTATCGTAATTCATTGTATGATTTCTTTCCTTGGTTTAAAAACTGGTGAAGGGTGATGGGTACTTGAGTTGAGTCAGATAGGAAAAAGCAAGCTGTGTTAGCTAGGAAGAGGATGAAACATAATGGAAATAACATTTGGCTCAAATATTGCCTCAGTTCTGGCTCAGGCAAATCATTTAACCTAAGTCTTATTAGTAGGATGGAAACATTGATAACTTTTGTTTTTTTTATTGAGGTATTGGCAAATCACATTGTATTAGTTTCAGGTGTACATCATAATAATTCGTTATTTGTATACACTGTGAAATGATCACTATAAGCCTAGGTACTATCTATCAACATACATACTTACTACAAAATTTTTTGACTTATGATGAGAACTTTTAAGATTTGCTCTCCTAGCAACTTTCAGATATGCAGTGTGGAACTATTAACTATAGCCACCACATTGTATATTACATCTCCTTTGCTTATGTTCTGGCTGGAGGTTTGTACCCTTTGACTCCCTTATGGAAAACAGTATAGAGGGGTCCTCAAAATATTAAAAACAGAACTACTGTATGATCCAGCAATTCTTCTTTTGGGTATTTATCTGTAAGAAATGAAAACATTAATTAGAAAAGATGTAAGCACCCCCATGCTCATTGCAACATTATTTACAATAGCCAAGATATGTATCTTTTGAGTTTGAATAAAAACTAAATATAAAGTACTTAATGTAGGAACTTGGCCATAATAACATGCTATATATATATATATATATATATATATATATATATATATATTATATGTATATTTCTGTTCCCACCTCTTTCCCCCATCTTTCCTATCTTGATCAACTGATGCAACTGTTTAGCTACTAATAAATTCCAATTTGTGGATTCTGCTCCAGTTTCTCGTTCCTAGAAACCAGGAATTACTGAGCCACTGTATGGCCAGTGTCATCAGATATAAGAAAGTGGGAAGTCCAGCTTCAGTGATCCTTAAATTCTCCCTTGAGTTGAAGGTGAGCTTAAGTGTCACAATCAGCAAAAAATAAGTTAACCTTGATTATAATAGTTACTAAGAGATTGAGGGAAACCTGGATAGAAGTTTCTTGGGGGTCTGACATCTGGCTTGTCCTGTTCAGTATTCATATTCAAGACCTGGATCAAGGAAGAAGTTGCTATTCTTCCTTGGAATTTGGTATTCACCTGAGAGAGATGGCACTGCTGTTTTGAGACTAAATGATGGACTGAATCTAGTAAAGACACAAGTTCTCAAGCTGGGCGCTTAGAAGGAAAACATATGAAGAAAGCTCAAGAATTTTAGTGGGCACTAAATTCTAATTTGAAAATGTTTACACTTACCCCAAATAATTTAAGACTGAGCTCAGCCAAGATCTCTTCAAACTCTTATATGAGCCCTTGGTTCGAGCTAAGTGCTCTGGTAATTCGAACATATAAACATGTAATGAAACTGGCCAAATGATGTTGAAGATACCTTGAATCCAGGCACAATACCTTATTGATTATTATATTCCCAGTGCCTCATGTAGTTCTTGGCACATAGAGGATTTTCACTAAATTCTGGAGTATTGCTAGAATAAAACTAAGTCAGAAGTAGGCAGTGTTGAATTGGTGATTTGATTGGATTTTTATATGGTATTAACTGCCTACACACAGAAACAATAAAAACAACAAAAATATTTTGCCAAAAAATCAGGCATTTAACCTGGTGCCTTGAAAATATTAGTGATCGTGCTTTCTATTCTAGTGTGGCCAAAAAACTAAACTCAGTAACTTAATTTCACTCTAATGAAGGGCCTATGATTCTTCTATATTCAGAACCATCAGAGTTAGGCATGTTAAATAATTCAAATGAGAAATTCCTAGTTTCCATCTTTATGTATTTTCTGAGTTTTGCTTTGTTCATGCAGTCACTTGCAAAAAAAATCAGCTGTTCAAACTCATAGTCTGTGACTTGGTGACCCCAAACCTCTTGGTGGCCTGGAATGAATGTGGAATGCTCTTATTTCACACTTGGAGCTCAGTCAGATATTAGTTTCTCTGCAGTGAAATCCTCTGATGCCAGTGAAGAGAGAAATCAGAAACAGAGATTAGACAATTCTGGCTCACCACCGCCCAACACAATGAGTGAATCACTGACAGAAATGAGGCTGGATGCTGGGTTTCTCTTTCCTAAATCTTTTTATCCTAGGTATAAAAATGTGTTACTTCTTGGAGCTCTGAAATTGAGGAGTACTTCATTGAGATGATGAAAAGTTTAGACTCTACAATGTTCTCCTGAATCTCTTGTCAGACAGTATTAGTATCAGCTGGGATGAGAGTCAATTTTCTGATTCTCATACACTCTTGTATAACTCGTTCCACCCGAGAGACTGAGGTTTCTGTATGAAAAGCTCTGCTAATCCATTGAAAATCCTTGGGTAGCATGTTTCTTTGTTTATGACTTCTCCATTTGTTAGTTCTTATCCAACTCACTTAAAAGGGACATGTGTTGGATGACTTGATGTGATATCTGTGTTCACTGCAAGTCTACTCTGACAGGTCAATGTAAAAGCACCGAGAGGGAGAGCTCAGTCATGTGCTGAGTGTCTCTTAAGTGCAGGAACAGATTTGGGAAGATTATCCAAGACAGTGATTTTAGGATCAAACTAGGCCAGGGAGTTAGCTACAGGGCTCGGCAAATTCTTTGTTGCTCAGTCCTCTGGGGTGTCCTGTCACTATTTTTGTCAATAATGACTTTCACTTCTATGTGGAAGCTTTCAGGTCTTCTTGATACACTCTGTAAAGCCATATGTGTTTCAGTCATTTCAGACATTTTGCTCTTGAACTTGAAGAACATTCTCAGTAAGTCAGTGAGGTTTGCCATGGCATCAACCTTTCTTGTAAACCCACATCTTGAATAAGAAGTATGATTTTGGATAGTTGACTCATGAATATTTCCTGCTAAGGAATACTGGGAGTAGTCTGAGGAAACTAAATCCACACAAGTAATTCCCAAACTTTATTGCATTCCATGTTTGAATACTCTACAAATGTTTTTACCAGACTGGTAACATATAGCAAAGCCAGCTGATATACCTATCCTTTTCTTTCTTCCCCTTTTACTTCTCTAGTGTGGTGCTAACGGTGGAGGTAATCAAAAAGAGGTGGCAAGAGAAAACAATCAAAGAACCCAATCCATTTTTCTCTCTCCGGGTAATCCATTGAAGGCAGTCACCGTGTCTCAGAAGATCAAGCCAAATTCAGTAAGAGGTGGCATTGGAAACCTCATAACACTCAGATACATGATAAGCCCATGTGAATAGACAGTCAAGTTACAAACAGTTGGCTCCAAATATCCTTTCTTAAACAGTCTTATACTCTTAGTATGATTGTAAGAGTGAGTCCCCAGGAAAGCCTGCCTTGGAGCATGGGCATTGCTTGGGAGTGTAACAGTGCCTTGTATAGTTCTATTCTCCAATATTATGGAACAATGTAAAAATATCCAGGTGCTTCCCAAGTACAGAGGGAGCCAGAGATATTGTTTCTTTCTAGGAAGAGTGCCACTGCAGCCTTCCTGTGCCCTCTGAAAACCCTAAACACACCCTCCCCACCCGATTACCCAAATGATACCATTTGAATGATTGGATTCTGGTCTGTAGAATAGTTTCTACATATGAAGAAATCCGTTTTGGAAGATGAGTTGCCACCAGAAACATTTCCATTTATTAAATACCTATTGGGTACCAGACTCTCCATTAGGTATATTACAGATACTCTTTCATTTAGTTCTTACCAGGAACCTTTTAAGTCTTGCTCACATTACAGATGAGGGAAATAAAGAATAAGGAGATTAAGTGGCTAGCCCAAGGCAACCCATTTATCAAGTGGCGGAACTGGTAGTTGAGTTAGGTCTGAATGAAGCTCCTTGAAGTCAGAGCGAACATTGTCTCTGTCCTCATGCCTCTGTCCTCATGCAAATTTTCGGTTAACTTACAGGTATAATAAGTGTTTGGACAGAGATGTAGAGGGTGTTACAGAAGCATACAGGAGGGTGCAACCTATTCTTGGAGGTAAGGGAAGGCTAACAAGGATGTGGAGAAAAGAGAACCCTTGTGCACTGTTGGTGGGAATGTAACTGGTGCAGCCACTATAGAAAGCAGTAGGGGGGTTCCCCCCCAACATTAAAAATAGAAATACTTTAGGATCCAGCAATCCCACTTCTGGGAATTTAACCAAAACAAATGAAATTATTATCTCTAAGAGATATCTGTATTCTCATGTTCAGTGTGACATTATTCACAATAGCCAAAGTATGGAAACAACCAGTTGAGGGATTGATAAAGAAAAGAGATATATATACACATTCATACATATGAATATTATTCACCCCTTAAAATAAGAAGGAAATCCTGTCATTTTTAACAACATGAATGAAACTGGAAGCCACTATGTTGAGATAAGCCAGAAAGATAAAGACAAATATTGCTTGATATCACTTATATGTGAATTAAAAAACAAAAAAGTCAAACTCAAAAACAGGATGAGATGGTGGTTCCCAAGGGGCTGGGGGGGTGGAATAAAGAGAGGTTGATAAAAGGGTACAGACTTTCAGTCATAGATTAATAAGATCTGAGGATCTAATGTGTAACATGGTGACTATAGTTGATAATACTGTATTGTATAATTAAAATCTCCTAACAAAGTAGAACTTAAATGTTGTTATCTTCCACATCCCAAAAAGGTAAACTATGTGAGGTGGTGGATGTGTTATTCAGTTCTGAAAATCTTATCAAATTGCATGTGTACATTAAATCATCATGCACACTTTAAATATATTATGATTTTATTTGTCAACTGTACCTCGATAAAGCTGGAAAGAAAAAAAAGAATGAGTAGGAGTTCTGAAGGTATAGCTGGGGATCCTTGGAGGTGCCCACCTAAAACACTTTCAGGAGGTTCAGTAGTCAAACCTATTTTCATACTAAGAAGTAATTAGCTGTTTTCATTCTCATTCTCTAACAAGTGTACAGTGGAGTTTTCCAGAGGCTAATAATGTGTGATATTACAACATACTGAATGCAGAAGCAGACATGAGAATCCATCTGTCTTCTATTAAGTCAGATGTTAAAAAAATTTGCAAAAATGTAGAACAATGTTAGTCTTTTCACTAATGTACTTTTGGTTTTGGAAAATGTAGTTGTTTTTCATAAAGTGTTATTTATCTTAAGGTGCAATCAGTTTACTGTGTTATTTTTAGATGATTTAAATATTATAAAATTTATGTTTTTAATTTAAAACATATAAACTTAATTTATATGTTTTAATATGGATATTACATAGATAGAATACACATTTTTAAAAAAAGTTCTTTGGAGTCCTTAATGTGTTAAGAAAATATAAAAGACTCCTGGATCCAAAAAGTTTGGGAATTTGTGAGCTAAGCAGAGAGAAGGAGGGAATGTTCCACGGTGAAGAAGCAGCATGTGGAAAAGCCCTACCTGGGTGGGATACAGCTTAGAGTGTTGGGGAATTAAAGAGCTCTCATAGGGCTGGAGCGTAGACAGTGGGAGGGGGAGGGTGAAAGAAACAGTCAGTGGGTAGTCAGTGCCCGATTTGCGATCAAGGCCTGAATCTCAGGCCACTGGGAGGTCACTGAAGACTTTGAGCTGGCTGGAGTTGTTCAGATTTATGTTGAAATAAAGAAGGAAAGAAAGAAAAAGAATGGCAAGAAGGGAGGAGCTAGGGAAAGAAGGAGGGAGGGATTGAGGAAAGGAAGGTCAGTTAAGAGGCAGTTTGGGGAAAACTTGGTAGGCCATGAGGTCGGGGTAGTTAGGATTCCCCAGGAGAGGACGGACTGAAGCGATATTGAGGAAGGAGCATCTAGAGAATCTGGTGTCGGCATATCAACAGGGAGAGAAGTTATTGCATAAGAAGGAATGAATTCTCTCTTGGCTTTTCAGTCCCACAACTTGATTTTAAATTCTTAGTGCTTCCCTACTAGTTCATTGACCATGGGCAAGTGATTTAAACTCCATAAACTGCAGTTCTCTCATAAGGTAATAAAAAAAAAAAGAACCACATTTTATATGGTAGTTGAAATGATTATACCTAATATGATACCTGGAATGTCATAATTATTTGGTAATTATTAGTTTCCTTTAATGTCTCTTTAAATTCCCTTTCTTCCTAGTCATTTTAAATGGTGGAGGGTAGCTGGTGGTATTCCTCAAGAAACATGAAATTCTGGGGAAGGGAGGGTCTACACAATTTGCAAAAGCCTCTCCTGTGATTCCTGTATGCTCCTGGGGGTGTGCTTTCCCCAAGCACATGCACTCATGTTCTGTTCCTCTGTCACTTAGATTTAGTTGTTCTTGTCCTGTTTGCTCCCTTTTAACTTGATGCTTTGTCCTGTTTCTCTTTTTGCACAGTCTGATTCTGCTACTGTATTCAATTACCATTTGCCTGTGTTCCCCAGATCCTAAGCTAGCCTTCTGTGTTTCCATTCCTTGCTCTGTCCTTAATGTTGCAGTTCTCTTCCTTGGCAACTACCATCATCAGACAAAATAACAGGAGAAGAGTTAGGACACTCTTTAACATGATTATAAATAAAACCTGGTAATCCGTGTGGAAAACATGACTGGAGCCTGAGCTACAGCTTGTCATTGCTTCTATTATCTTTTTTTTTTTTTTTTTTTTTTTTTGAGAGGGCATCTCTCATATTTATTGATCAAATGGTTGTTAACAACAATAAAATTCAGTATAGGGGGGTCAATGCTCAATGTACAATCATTAATCCATCTCAAGCCTAATTCTCGTCAGTCTCCAATCTTCTGAAGCATAACGAACAAGTTCTTACATGGTGAACGAATTCTTACAGAGTGAATAAATTCTTACATGGTGAACAGTACAAGGGCAGTCATCACAGAAACTTTCGGTTTTGATCATGCAATATGACCTATAAACCATCAGGTCAAATATGAATATTCATTTGATTTTTGTACTTGATTTATATGTTGATCCCACATTTCTCCTATTATTATTATTATTTTTATTTTTAATAAAATGCTGAAGTGGTAGGTAGATGCAAGATAAAGGTAGAAAACATAGTTTAGTGCTGTAAGAAGGCAAATGTAGATGATCAGATGATCAGGTGTGTGCCTATGGACTAAGTATTAATCCAGGCTAGACAAGGGCAGCAAGACATCCACGGATGCAGAAGATTTCTCTCAAAGCAGGGGGGGTGAGGTTCTGAGCCTCACCTCTGTTGATCCCCAAATTCTCACCTGATGGCCCCCCTGCGACTGTGCCTGTCTTAGGTTGTTCCTCCCTTGAGGAATCTTACCCGTCTCTGGCTAACCAGTCATCTTCCGGGGCCATACAGGGAAATGTAAAGTTGGTAAGTGAGAGAGAAGCCATATTGTTTGCAAAGGTTAGCTTTTTACTTCTTTGCAGATTTATGCCCTGTGGCTTCTATGCCCAGCACTTGTCTCGAGGTATCTTTACCACCTGGAGGAATTATGATACTCGGTAAATTCGATATGAGGCACGAATTCTATTTAAAGTTTGTAGTTAGGAAGGAAGAAGAAAAGCTATAGATGTAGCATATGAAGGAAACTTGGGAGGATTGATTATTTCTTTGACATATCTTCTTGTATAGTACCTTAAGTATGTATAGGTTTTAAACTACTAACTAATTTGCACACACATATTGACATAATAGGAATACGGTGACATAAACAAAGCAAATCTATAATTACCAGCCATCTCCAGTGAAGCCAAGAAAACCATTTAGGCACCCTAGGCATTTGTGAAAATTTATCTATGATATGATGGATATTTTCTAACTGTACTTGAACCATCAGACAAATTAAAGCAGCCCATTTCTGGGATCTGTTCACATCCCATATGTTCTTTTAACCATAGATAGTCTATAGTCATGAGATTTTGGGGTGCTACAACTTGCACCCCTCCCAACTCCTGGTTGAGTTCCAACAGTACAGATCCAGTCAAATTCGTTGTCTCACTGTATGCACATGCCAGCCTAGACATCTCCCTCCTCCTTCTTATGGCAAGTCCAGGAGATGGTGGGCTGGATGCAGCCACAACCGCAGCATCGTCCGGATCCCTGTGGAGGCTTTTTGATGATCATCCCCCGGCACGAGTCCTCCAGAGAGTGCTGATGCCGGAAGCTCCTCCTCATATCGTATCTTAGTTCATTTTCTGGGTATCCAAGCTAGGCCTTGATCTTCTGCATAGAAACAAACAGACCCTTTGCCCACACTTTGACATGCCCTCTATACCACTGTGCAGAACTCATTGGAGGTCAGCACACAGTAACTGCTTTTTTTTTTTTTTTTTAATTAAGAGAAAGGAATATTATCAGAAAAGAGTACCTCCATAGCTGATCATCTGACACCCTTTAAGTGATCAACATTAAGGATATTTAAAGCATGCGTTGATCTTTGATTTACCAATAGTTTTATCCTGTTAAGGAGTAATCCCCCTTTTCTTTCTTTCTTTCTTTCTTTTTTTTTTTAAATTTTTAATCTACACTTACCTGAAGAATACTATGTTTACTATGCTCTCCCCTATATCAGGTCCCCCCTAACAACCACATTACGGTTACTGTCCATCAGCTTAGCAAAATGTTGTAGAGTCACTACTTGTCCTCTCTGTGTTGTGCAGCCCACCCTCCCCTTTCTCCCTCCCCCCCATGCATGCTAATCTTAATACCCCCCTTCTTCTTCCCCCCCCTTATCCCTCCCTGCCCACCCATCCTCCCCAGTTCCTTTCCCTTTGGTACCTGTTAGTCCATTTTTGGGTTCTGTAATTCTGCTGCTGTTTTGTTCCTTCAGTTTTTCCTTTGTTCCTATACTCCTCAGATGAGTGAAATCATTTGGTATTTCTCTTTCTCCGCTTGGCTTATTTCACTGAGCATAATACTCTCCAGCTCCATCCATGTTGCTGCAAATGGTTGGATTTTTCCACTTCTTATGGCTGAGTAGTATTCCATTGTGTATATGTACCACATCTTCTTTATCCATTCATCTACAGATGGACATTTAGGTTGCTTCCAATTCTTGGCTATTGTAAATAGTGCTGCGATAAACATAGGAGTGCATCTGTCTTTCTCAAACTTGATTGCTGCGTTCTTAGGGTAAATTCCTAGGAGTGGAATTCCTGGGTCAAATGGTAGGTCTGTTTTGAGCATTTTGATGCACCTCCATACTGCTTTCCACAATGGTTGAACTAATTTACATTCCCACCAGCAGTGTAGGAGAGTTCCCCTTTCTCCACAGCCTCGCCAACATTTGTTGTTGTTTGTCTTTTGGATGGCAGCTATCCTTACTGGTGTGAGGTGATACCTCATTGTAGTTTTAATTTGCATTTCTCTGATAATTAGCGATGTGGAGCATCTTTTCATGTGTCTCTTGGCCATCTGTATTTCTTTTTTGGAGAACTGTCTGTTCAGTTCCTCTGCCCATTTTTTAATTGGGTTATTTGTTTTTTGTTTGTTGAGGCGTGTGAGCTCTTTATATATTCTGGACGTCAAGCCTTTATCAGATCTGTCATTTTCAAATATATTCTCCCATACTGTAGGGTTCCTTTTTGTTCTATTGATGGTGTCTTTCGCTGTACAGAAGCTTTTCAGCTTAATGTAGTCCCACTTGCTCATTTTTGCTGTTGTTTTCCTTGCCCGGGGAGATATGTTCAAGAAGAGATCACTCATGTTTATGTCTAAGAGGTTTTTGCCTATGTTTTTTTCCAAGAGTTTAATGGTTTCGTGACTTACATTCAGGTCTTTGATCCATTTTGAGTTTACCTTTGTATATGGGGTTAGACAATGGTCCAGTTTCATTCTCCTACATGTAGCTGTCCAGTTTTGCCAGCACCATCTGTTGAAGAGACTGTCATTTTGCCATTGTATGTCCATGGCTCCTTTATCAAATATTAATTGACCATATATGTTTGGGTTAATTTCTGGGGTCTCTAATCTGTTCCACTGGTCTGTGGCTCTGTTCTTGTGCCAGTACCAAATTGTCTTGATTACTATGGCTTTGTAGTAGAGCTTGAAGTTGGGGAGTGAGATCCCCCCTACTTTATTCTTCTTTTTCAGGATTGCTTTGGCTATTCGGGGTCTTTGGTGTTTCCATATGAATTTTTGAATTATTTGTTCCAATTCATTGAAGAATGTTGCTGGTAATTTGAGAGGGATTGCATCAAATTTGTATATTGCTTTCGGCAGGATGGCCATTTTGACGATATTAATTCTTCCTAGCCATGAGCATGGGATGAGTTTCCATTTATTAGTGTCCCCTTTAATTTCTCTTAAGAGTGACTTGTAGTTTTCAGAGTATAAGTCTTTCACTTCCTTGGTTAGGTTTATTCCTAGGTATTTTATTCTTTTTGATGCAATGGTGAATGGAATTGTTTTCCTGATTTCTCTTTCTATTGATTCGTTGTTAGTGTATAGGAAAGCTACAGATTTCTGTGTGTTGATTTTGTATCCTGCAACTTTGCTGTATTCCGATATCAGTTCTAGTAGTTTTGGAGTGGAGTCTTTAGGGTTTTTTATGTACAGTATCATATCATCTGCAAATAGTGACAGTTTAACTTCTTCTTTACCAATCTGGATTCCTTGTATTTCTTTGTTTTGTCTGATTGCCGTGGCTAGGACCTCCAGTACTATGTTAAATAACAGTGGGGAGAGTGGGCATCCCTGTCTGGTTCCCGATCTCAGTGGAAATGCTTTCAGCTTCTCGCTGTTCAGTATAATGCTGGCTGTGGGTTTATCATATATGGCCTTTATTATGTTGAGGTACTTGCCCTCTATTCCCATTTTGCTGAGAGTTTTTATCATGAATGGATGTTGAATTTTGTCAAATGCTTTTTCAGCATCTATGGAGATGATCATGTGGTTTTTGTCTTTCTTTTTGTTGATGTGGTGGATGATGTTGATGGATTTTCGAATGTTGTACCATCCTTGCATCCCTGGGATGAACCCCACTTGGTCATGGTGTATGATCCTTTTGATATACTGTTGAATTCTGTTTGCTAATATTTTATTGAGTATTTTTGCATCTACGTTCATCAGGGATATTGGTCTGTAATTTTCTTTTTTGGTGGGGTCTTTGCCTGGTTTTGGTATTAGGGTGATGTTGGCTTCATAGAATGAGTTTGGGAGTATTCCCTCTTCTTCTATTTTGTGGAACACTTTAAGGAGAATGGGTATTATGTCTTCTCTGTGTGTCTGATAAAATTCCGAGGTAAATCCGTCCGGCCCCGGGGTTTTGTTCTTGGGTAGTTTTTTGATTACTGTTTCAATTTCTTTGCTTGTAATTGGTTTGTTTAACTTTTGTGTTTCTTCCTTGGTCAGTCTTGGGAGGTTGTATTTTTCTAGGAAGTTGTCCATTTCTTCTAGGTTTTCCAGCTTGTTGGCATATAGGTTTTCATAGTAGTCTTTAATAATTCTTTGTATTTCTGTGGAGTCTGTCGTGATTTTTCCATTCTCATTTCTGATTATGTTGATTTGTGTTGACTCTCTTTTTCTCTTAATAAGTTGGGCTAGAGGCTTATCTATTTTGTTTATTTTCTCAAAGAACCAGCTCTTGGTTTCGTTGATTTTTGCTATTGTTTTATTCTTCTCAATTTTGTTTATTTCTTCTCTGATCTTTATTATGTCCCTCCTTCTGCTGACTTTAGGCCTCATTTGTTCTTCTTTTTCCAGTTTTAATAATTGTGATGTTAGACTATTCATTTGGGATTGTTCTTCCTTCTTCAAGTGTGCCTGGATTGCTATATACTTTCCTCTTAAGACTGCTTTCGCTGCATCCCACAGAAGTTGGGGCTTAGTGTTGTTGTTGTCATTTGTTTCTATATATTCCTTGATCTCTATTTTGATTTGTTCATTGATCCATTGATTATTTAGTAGCATGTTGTTAAGCCTCCATGTGTTTGTGAGCCTTTTTGTTTTCTTTGTAGAATTTATTTCTACTTTCATACCTTTGTGGTCTGAAAAATTGGTTGGTAGAATTTCAATATTGTGGAATTTACTGAGGCTCTTTTTGTGAGCTAGTATGTGGTCTATTCTGGAGAATGTTCCATGTGCACTTGAGAAGAATGTATATCCTGTTGCTTTTGGATGTAAAGTTCTATAGATGTCTATTAGGTCCATCTGTTCTAGTGTGTTGTTCAGTGCCTGTGTGTCTTTACTTATTTTCTGCCCGGTGGATCTATCCTTTGGGGTGAGTGGTGTGTTGAAGTCTCCTACAATGAATGCATTGCAGTCTATTTCCCTCTTTAGTTCTGTTAGTATTTGCTTCACATATGCTGGTGCTCCTGTATTGGGTGCATATATATTTAGAATGGTTATATCCTCTTGTTGGACTAAGCCCTTTATCATTATGTAGTGGCCTTCTTTATCTCTTGTTACTTTCTTTGTTTTGAAGTCTATTTTGTCTGATATTAGTACTGCAACCCCTGCTTTCTTCTCACTGTTGTTTGCCTGAAATATGTTTTTCCATCCCTTGACTTTTAGTCTATGCTTATCTTTGGGTTTAAGGTGAGTTTCTTGTAAGCAGCATATAGATGGGTCTTGCTTTTTTATCCATTCTATTACTCTATGTCTTTTGATTGGTGCATTAAGTCCATTTACATTTAGGGTGACTATTGAAAGATATGTACTTATTGCCATTGCAGGCTTTAGATTCGTGGTTACCAAAGGTTCAAGGTTAGCTTCTTTAGTATCTTACTGCCTAACTTAGCTCGCTTATTGAGCTGTTATATACACTGTCTGGAGAGTCTTTTCTTCTCTCCCTTCTTATTCCTCCTCCTCCCTTCTTCATATGTTGTGTGTTTTGTTCTGTGCTCTTTTTAGGGGTGCTCCCATCTAGAGCAGTCCCTGTAGGATGCCCTGTAGAGGTGGTTTGTGGGAAGCAAATTCCCTCAGCTTTTGCTTGTCTGGGAATTGTTTGATCCCACCATCATATTTAAATGATAGTCGTGCTGGATACAGTATCCTTGGTTCAAGGCCCTTCTGTTTCATTGCATTAAGTATATCATGCCATTCTCTTCTGGCCTGTAGGGTTTCTGTTGAGAAGTCTGATGTTAGCCTGATTGGTTTTCCTTTATAGGTGACCTTTTTCTCTCTAGCTGCCTTTAAAACTCTTTCCTTGTCCTTGATCCTTGCCATTTTAATTATTATGTGTCTTGGTGTTGTCCTCCTTGGATCCTTTCTGTTGGGGGTTCTGTATAATTCCATGGTCTGTTCGATTATTTCCTCCCCCAGTTTGGGGAAGTTTTCAGCAATTATTTCTTCAAAGACACTTTCTATCCCTTTTCCTCTTTCTTCCTCTTCTGGTATCCCTATAATACGAATGTTTTTCCTTTTGTATTGGTCACATATTTCTCTTAGTGTTGTTTCATTCCTGGAGATCCTTTTATCTCTCTCTATGTCAGCTTCTATACGTTCCTGTTCTCTGGCTTCTATTCCTTCAATGGCCTCTTGCATCTTATCCATTCTGCTTATAAATCCTTCCAGGGATTGTTTCACTTCTGTGATCTCTTTCCTGACATCTGTGATCTCCTTCCGGACTTCATCCCACTGCTCTTGCATTTTTCTCTGCATCTCATCCCACTGCTCTTGCATTTTTCTCTGCATCTCATCCCATTGCTCTTGCATTTTTTTCTGCATCTCTGTCAGCATGTTCATGATTTTTATTTTGAATTCTTTTTCAGGAGGACTAGTTAGGTCTGTCTCCTTCTCAGGTGTTGTCTCTGTGATCTTTGTCTGCCTGTAGTTTTGCCTTTTCATGGTGATAGAGATAGTTTGCAGAGCTGGTACAAGTGACCGCTGGAAGAGCTTCCCTTCTTGTTGGTTTGTAGCCTTTTCCTGGGAGAATAGCGACCTCTAGTGGCTTGTGCTGGGCAGCTGTGCGCAGACAGGGCTTCTGTTTCCTGCCCAGTTGCTTTGGGGTTTATCTCCACTGTTGCTGTGGGCTTGGCCTGGCTGGGGCTGTTCCTCCAAAATGGTGGAGCCCCGTTAGAGGGGGAGCAGCCAGGAGACTATTTATCTCCGTAAGGGGCCTCTGTGCTCCCTGCTGCCCAGGGGGTTAGAGTGCCCAGAGATCCCCAGATTCCCTGCTTCTGGTCTAAGTGACCTGTCCTGCCCCTTTAAGATTTCCAAAAAGCACTCTCCAAACCAAAACAACAACAGCAACAATGAGAGAGGGAACAGAAAGGAAAAAAAAAAGAAAAAACACGCGATTTTTTTTTTTTTTCCTCAGGTGCCGGTCCCAGGCACCCGCGCACTGGTCCTGCTGCCCTGTCTCCCTAGCACCAGGGTCCCTGTCCTTTCAAGGCTTCCAAAAAGCACCCACCCACCGGTCCCGCAGGGAAGGAACGCTCAATATTCTTGGTCCTCAGGCACTGGTCCCACGCACCCGCTCACCAGTCCCGCCGCCCTGCCTCCCTAGCACCGGGGTCCCTGTCCCTTCAAGGCTTCCAAAAAGCACTTGGCAAAAAGAGAGAAAAAAAAGGGGAAAAACGCGCGATTTCTTCCGTCCTCAGGTGCTGGTCTCAGGCACCCACCCACCGGTCACACAGGGAAAAATGCGGGATATTCTTTGTCCTCAGGTGCCGGTCCCAGGCACCCGCTCACCAGTCCCGCCGCCCTGCCTCCCTAGCACCGGGGTCCCTGTCCCTTTTAGGCTTCCAAAAAGCACTCGCAGAAAAGAGAAAAAAAAAAGGGGAAAAACGCGCGATTTCCTCTGTCCTCAAGTGCCGGTCTCAGGCACCCGCCCACCGGTCCCACAGGGAAAAACGGGGGATATTCTTTGTCCTCAGGCGCCGGTCCCAGCCACCCGCTCACCAGTCCCGCCACCGTGCCTCCCTAGCACTGGGGTCCCCGTCCCTTCAAGGCTTCCAAAAAGCGCTTGCCAAAAAGAGAAAAAAAAAAAAGGGGAAAAACGCGCGACCTCCTCCGTCCTCAGGCACCGGTCTCAGGCACCCGCCCCCAGGTCTCGCAGGGAGAAACGCGGGATATTCTTTGTCCTCCGGCGCCGTTCCCAGGCACCTCCTCACCGGTCCCGCCACCCTGCCTCCCCAGCAACGGGGGCCCGTCCCTCTAAGGCTTCCAAAAAGCGCTCGCCAAAAAAAAAACTGCTCCGGTTTCTCTCCACCCGCCGGGAGCCGGGGGGAGGGGCGCTCGGGTCCCGCCGGGCTGGGGCTTGTATCTTACCCCCTTCACAAGGCGCTGGGTTCTTGCAGGTGTGGATGTGGTCTGGATGTTGTCCTGTGTCCTGTGGTCTCTATTTTAGGAAGATTTTTCTTTGTTATATTTTCATAGCTCTATGTGTTTTTGGGAGGAGATTTCCACTGCTCTACTCACGCCGCCATCTTGGCTCCCCCCTATTATCTTTTGAAAAGCTCTTGTCGAATGCTCTGACATGAGAGTTTAGGGTGATATTTCATTGGGGGATGAGAGGAAAAACAGACAATGAACTATAAGGTCATAGGACTATGAGAATACTTTACATTTTGTCTAGTGGTCCTTGTATCAGAGAAGCAGGGCCCAGGAGGTGAGCAGGGGAGAGGATCGGTCTGGCAATCTGCCCTGCAGCAGTGAGCTAGGTCTGCATGCAGGTTCTGAGCTCAGTCGGTACACATTTGAATAGAGATTGTTTACCACTTGGGTGGGAAACAGAGGAAATAGCACCTATTTGTTTTAAAAGGAATTTTTCTAAGGATTTCAGAGAGAGATAAGCAGAACCTGGAATTCAAGGAAAGATGAAGGGGATAAGGGCAAATAAGGGCTGCTTGATGTTAATAATGCTCTTGAGTCTTTGCTAAGAGCCTGGCACCCCTGGGATGTAGGTCCCCAACCTAAATCTGAATCCAATAGGGAAGCTACTTCTACTCTGGGGAGGGAGTCTGACTAAGATCTAATCTGAGGTAATTTGGAGTAATCGATCCTCCTTTGTCCATTTAAAGGACATCTGCTCAGAATGCCTTCACAGAGGCTAAGGAACAGAGAGAGTGTATTACAGTGGGCGTAATTTAAAAGTACAGTAACTGATTAGCAAATGACGTAAGCCTGGACTCCTACACTGCTCCTGCTCCGTGACTTGATTTCCTGATCTGCAGATGCTCACACTGACATTCCATTTTCCTAAGTCTCAGGGCTTGGTGTAGGAATGGTCTTTCCATTGTGTCATCTCAGTTGGGAAAAAATGTGTGGCAGTGATATGAATGCCACTGAAAAGAAGGAAATGACTTGTGTCTATGGCATAGACTCAACTGTGTTCTGCTAAAAGCTTCAGTTTGTAATTCAAACTTGATTTATTTTCTTCTTTTACTTTCAATAATTTTTTTTCAAATTCGGTTACAAAGGAATACAATTCAGAAACTACAGGAAAGTCCCAAGGAAGAAAATAAAAATGACTTGTAATTTGACCAGAGATAGCCAACATAACATGCTGCTATGTATCTTTTAGCATTCCATAATTAATAGAACATTTTGTATTGCTTAGTAACCTGCCTTTGTCATCTATAATATGTATTGAAATTTATACATCACTATATATTATGTTTTGTATTCCTCCACAGCATAATTTCAAGGACATTAAAACATTATTAAATAGTTCCGTATTTTTGAACATTAAGATTTTTTTGTTTTTCACTATTAAATACTTACTGAAGTTTTGTAATGAACAAATATTTGTTATTCAGTAAGTATTTCTTGAGCTCCTACCATGTTCAAATCATGAAATTAGACATTGTTTATAGGGGACAAAAAGATAAATGAAAACGCAAATAATCCCATCCTTCAAGGGACTTACTGAAAAGGGACAAATTGCTCCCAAATGATAATTACTGTTTAAGAAGTGCTTTTTCATTTTTCTTTTATAGTTTCACATACCTTTGTATTTTCTGTAAAGCTGATTCATGAACCAACTCCTGGGGCTGATTTGATCTATCTCCAACGCTTTCTTCCAGACGATACTGTGTAATAGCCCAATAAAATTATATGGAGTTGATTTGTTAGAGATTTTTGTTAACTTACAAGCTAAATATATGTTAGAAAATATTCAAAATAGTATTATGATGATTATAGTTGGTATACTTTGTAACAAATCGAAACTATACAGAGAAATAGCTGAAATTTGATTCCATTATAATTAGGAAAGCAGTTTAATCAAATTCAGCTCACAAACTCTAGGTTGCACAATATAACTGAGGTTGTGGTTTGACAGCAACACAGTAACTCAAATTAGTTTTTTACTTTTTTGGGACAACATTGCTTTTTGGGGACAGTGAAATATTTTAATGGAATTGTTGACATTTCATTCTATCTCTGAAATTCAGGCTGCCTTTATTATTACTTGCCTGGTGGGGATGGCTGTTGTGCTTACTTGTGCAGCATATCCTTCTGCTGAAGTTGAGACCACAAGATTATTTATCTGAATCAGTGTTTCTCTGCTTCAGGACTGCAAGTTGAATTTCTCAGTTCTAAACATTCCTTATAGAAAATCACATACTTGTTAGACAAAAAGATGAAAAAAAAATGCAGGTACATTTGATTAAAAGCAGCAGTCATGCCTGTGGAAGGCAGAATTTTAAGATGACTCCCTTTGCCTTCCCCCTGTTGTTACTCCAATGATTATGTTAAACTATGTGGTAAAAGGGAGATTGTCTGAGTGAGCCAAACTAGTTACACAAGCCCTTTAAAAGCAGGGAGTTTTCTCTGACTGGGAATAAAAGAGGAAGTCAGAGAGATTTGAAAGCATGAAACAGACTCAACCCAGCATGGCTGGCTTAAAGATGGAGGAGCCATGTGAAAAGAATAAGAAGAAAATGAATTCTATCAACAAACAATGAGCTTGGAAGATGACCTCAAGAGCCAAATGAGAACTGCAGCTGGCTGACACCGTGAGTGTGAGGCTTTGAGCAGAGGAACCAGCTGAGCCTACCTGGAATTCTCATGTCAAGAATTGCCTATAAATGGCTGTTGTTTCAAACTGCTAAGTTTGTGGTAATTTGTTAGCAATAGAAAACCAATACAATGATAATGACTCAGATCTTATGCCTCAATGATAGCAGTTGGTCACATACTTACTAACCAAGGACATGACAGTTTTAAAAAATTTAAATGAGGTAAGAGTAAATTTTATGGAAGTTTTAACTAAATCCAAAATGGTAGAACAACATGCCTTTCAAAGGCATGAAACCAACAATATATGCCTTTTGATATTAATAAACTTCTTATAATTTATGACAAACTAATATACAATAGTTGAACAAATGACATAATAGAAATTATTCAGGCTAGTGTTAGGTACAGAGAGGGTCACCTAACCCTACCTGGACAGTACAGGAAGTTCTTCCTAGAGAAGTGGTGATTATCAAGGGAATGCAAGAGGTAACTTATCTTACATTTATAGGCCCAAGGAAAGTCAATTTTCCTCGTTCTATACACAAAAAATTGGGGGAAATAGAAGAAAACTGTCGTGAGCTAAAAGGGGACTAGGAGATGGAAGAGGCAATTTGGGATTTCATTTTCTTTTCTGTTCAAGTTTTAGGATAATCATCTTAAAGAGGAATGTTCTTATCAAGACCCTTCCTCAAAAACCTCCCTTAGGAAGAAAAGGAGCCTCAATTACAGGGCCTAAGGATAGCATTTTATTTCTAATCCAAAGTATGAAAGATTTTAGATATGAGTTAAGTTTAATGGAAGGTACCTTCTGGAGGTCTAAACCGTGGGTATCTGAGACAACCTTAGGTAAGGGCTGAACGCAAATCACTATAGTACTTAGAATTCACAACCGAGAAAGGGCATTAAAAATGCCACCATCATTATTACTGCTATTTCTTGAATTCTTCATTTATAAAATCAGAGTAGTAGCCACTCCTACCCATTTTAATAACTCACTATGATGACAAATGAAAAGTTCTAAGTAAGATCATTGTTGAAAGAACATTGTAGAAAAATACAGAAATTGAGTCATTTCTTGTTCAGGTATCTGTGCCCTGCAAATTCTGGAAGACTATTAAGCTTTCTGTGTCCTCTGGAACCTTCTGTGCTTGCAGTGAGTCCACCTGTTAGAATGTGTGGAGGTGAAGATGATTGTGGGGAAAAGGCACAGGTGTCTTTTGGAGGATCCCACCTTTGTGAGCTCATGATTGATTTCCTGGAGTTAAAGGCAAGACAGGATTTAGACTAATGCCAACATAAGACCAGTGCCTCTATGTGAGTGCAAAGAGAGACAAAGCATGCAAAAATTTAACTGAGCTACATACATATCACTCATTTTACCATGCTATCACTCTGTAAGTGATTATAGAAGAATTCTTCTCACTCTCTGATGTTTCTATCCATTAGCAATCATACTAATGGCTGGTGCCAACCCAAATGTTTGCTTTTATTTTATGCCATCATTGACTATTTTGCAGAAATCAGGATGTTTTTCTCCACTCTGAGATGGTCTTGTTGAGCAGGTTTCAGTATGATCCAGGAAATGCCCTTGTCTTCACTCTTTCTGTTTCAGCTGCCCTGGCAGTCCTTCCTGGTGCATACTGAATGAGGTCATTTATTTAGTAGGTGATGTCTTCCTAAGAGAGCTGAGACAAATAGAGACATTTCTACACCTGCCATTCAGATACAAAAGTTACAGGGAAGAGATTTTAGGGTATAATATAATATGCATGTGACTTAGAGGAAGAAAGACTTAGGATTACTGACTTTGTGACCTTGAGCAAGTTACTTTATCCCTTTGATTTTTCATCTCCTCTGAGTTATAGAAGAATTGCCATGAAATTTGCTTGGGATAATGTGTAACAGAGTATCAGCTCAATAAATATCAGTTCTTTTCCCTTCCTCTTGACCATTCCATTTCAGGGAAATTTGATATGTGGTATAAGAGCTCAAAAGAATCATAAATGCCTCTGTCCTGTAGAACCAAAAACTACATCATTATTCTACTCCCAGCTCAGAGTCCTCTCCTGCCATTCCCTTTCACGGCTAGTGATCACAGGAATGCCAACTAGTAAGAGGGGTACTTTAAAGCCTGAGTAACGAGATGGATAGTGGGCAAAGCATATCAGAATGGAAGATTCAAATTATTCACCTTGGGAATTTGCATACTGTCTGAAACCAATTCAACTAATTGCATAAATGATTTTGGGAATTTTTCACTTGTGAATTTTTACATGAATATTTGAAAGGCTCTTTTATGGGCAAGTGTGATGTGTGATATTCCTCTGATCTGTGCACCAAATGGCATTCAGATATATGTAGCTACTACACTTTTAAATAGGACTCCATACAGTTGCCTACAGGAAGTGGGAAAAGAATACAAGATTTTGGAATTGGAGTACAAACCAAGCAGACATGTATAGATTTCTTTTCAGAGAGAAAAATGCATGTGTATGTGTATGAATGCTTTAACTGAACTTTTGAGTATCCCTCCTCACATTTTTTTTTTGGTTTGTTTCACCCTCTGTTTCATAATCAGTTCTATGAAGGACCCAGAAGGTTCCCTCTTTGATTTTCTAAAGCACTGTAACCAGGGGACCCACTTGGTCACTCTGCTCCTGAAGATCCCATGGAAGCACAGGGAATGTGGTGGTCAACCCCCTATTAGTTTCTTCTGACCAGCACAGACATTTTCCAGAGGGAGAGAAGGGCCCTTTCCAAGTCTGATCTCAGCCCTGGCCGTGTCCAGATTGTGGTTTCAGGCGCTTGGCATTTACCAACTTGGTTTTGGCTGGAGAAAGAAGGTTCCTATCAGGAATACACTCAGTTGCCTTATGATCCAAAGATGGAAGCAGATATATATGCACAATCTACTCCATTCTTACCTAATTTAATTTCTGTATACCTGGTTCTACTCAGGAATAGGAAAATTTAAGTTTAGCCCTTTAGTTCTTTTAGGCAGTTTATTTCTTAGTGAACTTAGGTGTTTAAGGGAACTTTTATGACTCTGACTTTGTTCATAATTATTTAGTATTTTCACCAGGGAAATTTTTGGACTCAAAAGTCTTACCAATTTATATGGTATTTGTAATGTATAGCTGTGCTTTATCCTTTAGGAAGCCAATGGTTTCTTAAAAGAGTTCACACATCTTAGAGTGTTATATGTGTTCTTGCTTAAAAATATTTGCAATAACATCTGACCTAATAATAGTAATGGTAACAATAGCAGGAAAAACAGTATCGGCAGTAAATGCTACCTCTTCATGAACCCATATATTATGTTTCAGGTACTATGCTAGCCCTTTATGTGGGCTATTTGATCTTCACAAATGTTTTTTGGGAAAATATAAAATATGCAAATTGTTATTTTGCTCTAAGTCTGTTACTACAATCTTTGTGAAATAGCCAGTTTATTTTTGCATTTTTCAGATAAGGAAATAGAGGCTTAGAGAGATTTAATGACCTATTCATGGTCACAGAAGAGATAAGTGGTAGAGCTAGATTTTGAGCCCAGGCAGCCTCCTTTCAACTTAGTGGTCACCCAAGAATGAATAAGCTCAATACCACTGATCATTCAGGAAATGCAAATCAAAACCACAGTGAAAACCACTTCACTTCCATTAGGATGGCCATTATCAAAAGCAGAAAATAACAGGTGTTGATGAGGATGTTGAGAGACTGGAGCGCTGCAAGTATTGCTGGTGGGAATGTAAAATTATATAGCCACTGTGGAAAACAAATATGGCACGAATTACTGCTTGGCCCACAATTCCACTTCTGAGTATATACAGATGGTTTCCGACTTAGGATGTTTGACTTACAATTTTTTGAATTCATGGTAGTGTGAAAGCAGTATGCATTTAGTAAAAATCATACTTTGAATTTTGATCTTTTTCTGGGTTAGTGGTATGTGGTATGTATACTGTCTTGTGATTCTGAGCAGATTCTGGGCAGCATGAGTGTGAGCTGCAGGTCCCAGCCACCACACGATCACAGAGTTGAACAACTGATATAACTCTTCTGTACCCAAACAACCATTCAGTTTTTTCACTTTCGGAACAGTATTCAATAAATTACATAAGATATTCAGTACTTTATTATGAAATAGGCTTTGTGTTAGATGATTTTGCCCAACTATAGGCTAATGTAAGCATTCTGAGCCCATTTAAGGTAGGCTGGACTAGGCTATGATGTTTGGTAGAGCAGGTGTATGAAGTGCATTTTTTACTTATATTTTCAATTTACAATGGGTTTATCAGAACATAACCCATCATAAGTTGAGGAAGATCCATATTCAAAAGAATTGAAAGCAGGGACTTGAAAATATATTTACCAACCATGTTTATAGCAGCAGTATTCACAATAACCAAAAGGTGGAAACAATGCAGTATCTATCAGAAAAGGAACGGATAAACAAACGCAGTGTATTTAACAAATGTAAATGAACTCGTAAACAAATTCATATACATACAATGGAGTATTATTCAGCCTTAAAAAGGAATAAAATTCTGACACATGCTACAACATGAATGAAGCTTGAGGACAGTACTATGCCAAGTAAGCCTGGCACAAAAGGACAAATACTGTAGGATTCCACTTACACAAGGATTCTAGAGTAGTCCAATCCAGTGACAGAAAATAGAATGGTGGTTCTTAGGCACTGAGCAGAGAAGAAAATGGAAAGCTAGTGTTGAATGGGTAGTTTCAGTTTGGGAAGGTGAGAGTTCTAGAGACGATGGTGGTGATAGCTGCACAACAATGTCAAGGTGCCTAATGCCACTGAGCTGTGCACTTGAAAATGGCTATAAAATGGTAAATCTTATGTGATGTATATTCTACCAGAACAACAACAAAAACAGTTACTAGAAAACTGTAATGAGTAAGACATTTTTTAAAAAGTGGATGCCAACCAGAGTCTCTTTGAATGATGGATTCCTCCTGTGTTTTGACTTAAATCAGTGAATTCTGATTGTAAATGATGAGTAACAGAAAGTCTCATTTATGGGAGGAGAGTCCTTTCTCTTCAACAGAAGCATCATTTGACCTCTTTTCTGAAAGCTTTGGCCGTGTTCTCCTCAGGTCTTACAGGAGAAAGACAAGGCAAGGCACCTGTTTTCATGCTTCTGTTACTGGCTCTGCTTTCTCATCATCTACTGCCCACACCTCTGTGAGGGCATATGTTAAAAGCTTTTAGCCTTCTTTGGTTTGAAGAAGATGGGATTTTATTTTTCCTCTTCTTTCTGCAAGCCCTCCCCAGCATCCATGGAATTGGCAGCCGCCTATGTGACAAAGATACTTGGTTCAGTTTTTATTGGCCACCGTTGAGGTGGCAGCCGTTGAGTTGCACTTGAGTCGCTGCCACCTCCGTTTGCTCCCACTCCCTCAGGGAGTGTCCCTAGCCTTAGAGCTGGTATGTGGATAAGGACAACGAGAACAGGCCACACAACATGGGATTTTAGCTTCAACTTTCTACTTTTTAAAAATGTTGTCGATCTTTGCCTATAAAATACCCAGTTAAAGGCAATGCTTGATAATGGGGGAAAAATGAGATTGAGATGTTTGGATCAATAGCCACATTAAGCATCTGCCAAGGTCCTCAAATGGGCCATGATTTTTTTTTTTTGTAGGTCTCCCACTAGGACAGAGCACACTGTCTCCTAAAGTAACATGGAAATCTTGGGCATTGGACCACTGTACATATTCTGCCTCTACTTGGTGCAGTTTTTAAAAAGCTCCTAGTATGTGGACATTTTCAGTTTATTTAAAAATATTTATTCATTTTGAGAGGGAGAGATTCAGTTTGGGAACTTAATTTCCAAAACTAGATAATGTTATATATTTACTTAGAGAGGACATTTGTTCAGTTCTTTGGGAAAATATAAAATACGCAAATTGTTATTTTGCTGTAAGTCTGTCACTACAATCTGCATTTGTGTGAATGTGCTTTACTGATATATATTTGGAAACATCATGCCACAGGTGGTCCTACCTCATCAGCATTTGTCATAGTTAGTGAATTTATCAGCTGTGAAAAATTGATGACTAATAAAATACTAATGTGACTTTTTAAGGAATGTAGATAAATTGAAGAAGGGAATTATGCATGTATCTATGCCACATAAGCAGATAACCACATAAACCTGTTGTAAATGTCAGTAAGGATAAGTACATAGGTGAACTTTAATTAGATTATATTTTAAAAAAGGACAAACGTGACCAAATGTGGAAGATAGCAGCTGAAAAGCCTGTACTGCATTCACGAGGAGTGAGCTGTTCGTGCCTTCAGCCTGGACACCACAGCCTTCGCCCCCAGGCGGCTGGATCAGGGATGATCCGCTTCTCTTGCTCTGCCCTTTGTGCTCGTGTCTAAAACTCCTGCTCCATCTCTACCAGGTACCTTTGCTTTGCCTTTCTCTCCCAGTCACATCTTCTTCAAGTTCAGTGGTGGAAGAATAATGAAAGATGTATGTACAGGCCTTGGGTCTGTGGTTTAGTTAAAAAAGCATGGATTTCTTACAGGCTCCATCACCTTAGGTAAGTAGTTTACCTTCACTAGGACTTCTGTTTTTAATCTACACAATAGAAGAATGTCTCTTTAAGAAATGGTGCTGGGAAAACTGGAGAACTACATGCAGATAAATAAAATCCTTATCTTATGCCATTCAAAATTTAACTCAAAATGGATTGAAGACTTAAACATAAGATCTGATACTACTTGAAGTGTTCCTAAACTACTTCCCATTTGGCACTGCTCAATTTGAATCGATTTCTGCTCAAATAAAGTCTTAAAAACTTTAACACACCTCAGTTTATTTTAACAATTCTGGTGTCACACGAGGGAACCAAACAGGACACCACTAATGGCCCCCAGGAGCAATCAGCAACTAGACCCAAGTACCTGTGGAGCCCTGTAAGCCCACTGTTTTCTTGCCTGCGGAGGTCACGGGTAAGTCCATCTCAGATCCTGCAACCTAGCTCACAGCTTTTGCTTTATGAACTTTCACACCTTATTTGAGCATTTCTTTTTCCAGACTGGGTCCAGAAACTGGCCAGTTAGACTGGTTCTGACAGAAACTGGACTGGATCTGCAGTTGTAGTGGGTCCAGGGCTGGACTGGTTCTGACTTAGAAAATGGATTGGGACCAGACTGGGTCTGACTTAAGTGGACTGGGTCCAGTGTGAGACCTTAGGTGAAGAAAATTTTGTTTCAAAGATAAACAAGTAGGTTCACCTTATGAAGGGTAATACTGAATCACAGCTGCAGTGGACAACTTTTAACTAACTTAGATAAGCTTATCCATTTATGAGGTACCCTAGAGAAAAAGGGGTCTCAGCCAAGTACTTGCTATAAAGCATAGAGGGAAAATTATTTTTCCTCTACAGTTTCTGTGATCAGATTGAGACTGGCTGGGATACCCCATTTGCTCTGGAGCCTGAAGATGGCATCCTGAAAAAACTGGCAGAAGCTGACAAAGGGTAATAATTTTTGCCAGTGTGAGCTCTGCCAGATCTCTGTCTGTGTTGCCTGGTCAAGAGAGGAAAGTGAAATTTCACATTGTCCCTTTCTTTCCAAACTCAGGTTGGCATGAAAAAACATGGGTTCTCAATCCTTTCTCTCCCAGAGAAAGCTATTACTTTCTTGTTTGTCTCATTTTTGTGTCCCAGGAACTTGGCAACTGTCAGATTGGGGACCTCCTAAATATGGCTGAATGGAAATGTGGATTGCACTGCATTTTGTGAGGGTTCTACTGATTGTTGCCAGCTCTCGGGGGAATTGTCTATGTATTTATTTCTTTTGGTTATCTTTGGGAGTGGTTCTGGATTTTGGAAGTGTAGTATCTTTTATAGTGCCTTTGGGAACCTCTTTTATGTCCATGGGGTTGTTCAGTACTGCCAGGGATATTTATAGTTTGTCTTGCCTGAAACCTGACAAGATATTTTAAAGGATTTTTTTAGTAGCTCTATGGTAAGAAGTTGGCCAAGTTGGTAGCTGATAATCAGAGCCCTTTGGGAACTTTTTAAAGGCCTTCTCTCCCCTAAGCTAAATAAACTATGTACACAGAGGGAAAGAAAAACATTTATTGTGGAAGGATTTACTGAAACATTCCAAAGAAACAGAGCTCTAAATCTAGAACAGAAATCTTTTGATTTCCATCTTAGCTGAATATCTATCTCCTCCCTGATACAAAGAAGCAGATAGAGCATAAGTAGTTGTATGATTCGATATTATTCAGTTTACAACCCAGTACTTTGAGGAATTAAAAACAACTGTGCTAGTCTTACTAATCAAGTCTTTATAACAACAGAAGTGAAGCTCTATAAATTATTCAAAGCCTACCTGTTCTTTTAACCAGTCCCCAAATTTTGAGTTATCAGAAACTATGCTAGTGTTTGTTCAAATCCTTTAGTGTGTGTATGTGGTGGGCTGTGTGTGGGGGCATGTAGGCAAAATCATCTGAGCAGAGTCTGCCGTTTTTACAGGCCAAGGTTGAGACCTAGTTGAGAAGAGGGCTCAGAGGGGCCTGGCTAGAGTTGGATCAAGGAGAGGGTCTTAGGCTGCCTCTCCCCTGGGCCACGTCCAGGTCGGAGAATCACCATGTCAAAGCATCACCCATGGAGCCTGCTGTGGAGTTGGGGAGCAGTCGTCTGTCCTCACCCCACTGCTGCTCTGAGTGTTCTCCCTGTTGACATGACCTTTCGGCTCCGGCAGCATGTTGTTGCTCCTTGCTGCACTCAGCAAACAGGAATGCTTCTCAAGGCCAAAAATCCCAGTGGCCCTTGACTCATCCCCCTGGAGAACACTGAAAGTCAATTCTGGAAAACTGCCATGAAGCGGGCCTGAGTCCTGCAGACCTGCTCCTAGCAGGCAAGTTTGCTTTTTGAGTTCAGGGGCAGAGCTCCTCTGTCTCATTTATTTTTTTCAAGCCTGTATGCTTTTTTCATCAAAGTGTCTTTCTTGCAATGAGCTTAGGCTTTTGAAGATATAAATCAGGATGTGTTTCATGCTACTGTTATTTCTGCTCAGTCTTATATCTCCCTGAGGTATTGAAACACACAGCCTGCTCTTGAATTGACTAGGAGAAACAGAAAAATTCAGAGAGAGAAACAGGAATGAATATCTTAGAATATTTTCCAGTGACACATCCCAATTGGCATGGAAAAGATGAACTTGGGTTTAAAAGTTCACCCCTGCACATGATAGAGTGTATCTATAATTTTGTGACATCAATAATTCACTTAGGTGACTGTAATGGGAAACACACTGTGCTGGGTTAGAAGGTCATTATTCTGGTTTCTCTCTTGCCCAGGGTCCCCTGACTGCTAGTTCCTTATCTGTGAAATAAGTTGGGTAGATATCTCTTCTGTCAATCATCTCTTTAACTTACAAACCATAAATACCTTTCATGACAGTAATATTCTATTAGCACATAAATTATCACATCATTTAGTACCTAAACAATGCTGCTGGCAGATTTGCATATACTACCTAGAGAGGTATTGATGCCCAGTGCCATACCATGCAGTTATTTCAGTCTTGCAGAAAAAGCCCATCACATCAGTTACTAATGTCAGAGATTACCCTTTTCTGATTTAATGTTTGACTTTTATATAGTACAAATATTCTATTCTCTGACATAAATGGGACATCGCTTTGCCTCTGAAAAAAGTAATGGACATGTGCCCTCATAGCTTCTCTCCCTTTTCTCCTGGGACCACTTCCCAGTATGACAATAATTTTCCACCTTTTAAAAGTATGATTTTTTAAAAAAGGAAAGATAGAGCCACAATGTCTGTTAATATACTTACCCCCCCCCCCTTTTTTTACCAAGTGTCTTGGCTAGTGGTTGGGAAAAAATAATCAATAGCGTTTCCATTTTTAATGGAAATATATTGATGTTCATCTTGTAGGTAAAAAGAGGCACAAAAAGGTGCTTTGAAATATCTACTTGAATAGGTGTCTGTAGACCTGCTATCAACCTCTTCAAACAGTTTGCTTTCTTTCTCATGTAATGAAGACAAGTCTAAGAGCTCTTCTGTTGTACTGAAGATTTAACTTCTTTTACATTTTTTCCCCTTTCTCTCACTCGGTACTTGGTAATACTGCTTTCCTGAAGCTGTTTTTAATGTGGAAGATTAATGTCTTTCCTGGGTGTTTTTCTGCTTTCCCCCCTCTGAGTTGCATATGAATATTGGCATCTGACAGAAGTTGTTATAAGCAAATGAATGTGAAAGTCCTGTGCTGGCTTCTCTCCTTTCCCTTCACTAATGGCTCCCTCACCGAAGTGCATATGTGTATTTTGGGGAATATGTCTTGCTCAAGGCCAGATGTTCTTGGCTGAACTTCATGACACATCCTGATTCTGTTTACAGGTGAGGAAGGACCAAAGTCTAGTGTCCTGGAAAGAATGGGGGGCATAGAGTTAATCATCATAGGCATGTGTCAGACAAAAGCAAATAAGAAACTAGTCTGGAGTTTGATGTCACAATCAGACTTGTTTCCTGATTTTGGCAGATGGTGAAGCCAAGACAACTATGTATTTTATTTATTTCCATCCACTGAGTTACAATTGCCTCCTGCAGAAAACAATGACTATTAAAGTGGTGGAATGTGTCCTTGGCCACGTGTTCTCTCTAGTTTCTGCACACTTCTAAAATGGAAATGACCAGTTTTTCTTGAACACTATTCTGTCTTCTGATCTACCACTCTCTAAAAGTTTGCTACAGCTTTCATTTAATCCAGGGCCTCTCTCCCAAGGGTTCTAAGTGTGCACCTGACATGGATTTGTGGGCAGAGGAACCCAGAGAAGATAAAAATATTTTTAAAAAAACGAACACAAAAAACTTGGGTTCAAGAACCATATATTTAAAAAAATATAAATATGTTAAATGACATGTGTTCTGTGTTATTTTATATATGAGAATTGGCTTTTCCTAAGTTTAATAATTGTGAAATGGCTCTAATATGGCAGAAAAATACATGATTGACTATTTCAAGTTTCAATTCCTCATTTATTCAGTTATCATCTATTCAGAGAATACTGCTTGAATATCTGCTCTCAGTCATTGTGCTCTGTTCTGGGGAGAGTCAGGGCTGCCAAGTAATATTTATTAAACATATTTGGTTTAATTTTATGTTTCACAGCTCTTCACTGAATTTTTTAAAAAGCTTTTTAATAAAATAATGTAATAAATGATCATTGGATAAAAATTAAAAATAGAGAATTGTATGAAGAAAAAATAAAGTGCCTCCTCATCCTTTTTCCCAGAGACAGCCTCAGTGATAATTTGGAGACTATTCCCTTGTCCTATTGTTTTTTGTCTATGTTTACAATATTCCAGAATTTATTTTCCACAAATAATATAGAAAATTTTTTGGAAAATTTTTCCATTACCAATGTTTTGTGGATTTTTTGGTGCTAACACATTGTGATTTTTGTTATTTTTAGTGCTAGAATAATATGCCACTATATCTGTATACTGAAATTTATCAAGCTTGTCCCCTGAAGACCACTTAAGTTTACTTTGCCCCCATGCTCCTGTTTCTTTATGTTTTTTGTTTCTTTCAATTGACAAACCATACCACTATGAACTTCCTTATCTTTGTTTTCCTTTCTTTATCTTTAAACACATTCCTAAAATTGTGGAATTGCTGGGTAAATATGCATATTTAGCAGGTAATCCTCCTCCAAAAATTTGTATTGATAATAGTGTATGAGAATCCTTTTTTTTTTTTGTTGGCTTACCAGTAGAATTGTATATTGCCAACCAACATTTTGTATTTGCCAACTAATATGTATTTTTAAAATCTTTGTCATGTAGGTTTACAAGATTATATATGCATTTCTTTACTGTTAGTGGAGTTAAGCGTGTTTCCATGCAGCCATTTGTGGTCTGCAATGTAATTTGTCAGATCCTTAACCTACCTTTCTATTGCGTAGTTAATATTTTCCCATTGGTTTAAAACTTCTTATTTTCAGTAATAGTCCTTTTCAAAAATTTTAAATATATTACAAAATTAATGTATACACAAAGTATATATGAAAATATATAGAACAAATACTAGAAATAATGTCATTTGTATCACCTTGTACACCTTCCCTACCCCCAGTCCCTTTCCCTGGAAGTTACTACATTTAAATATATTTTAGAAAAGTAAGCATTTACCTCCACTTCAAGATTTATCCACTTTTAATAGTATCCATTAGTTCCAGCTGTGAAAGACTAATTAAATTTTGCTCATTTATAGGCCCTTTTCCTCCCCACATCCTCTTCCCACTTGTGTATTTAAAAAAATTTATTTTATCCTTTATCAAGTAATTCAACATTTTATTAACTTTTATTAACTTAGTAACTCTTATTTCTTAAGCCATTTATATTAGAAACTACATTTTAAACTCTAACAAGTAGGAGAAAGAAGAAACTAGCACCTGTATACTTTATTAAACAAGTGACGCTTATTTTTTCTCTCTCCAAGTCCTATTTTAAATCTGACAGTTCCATGATTTCTCTTAGAGTGGTCCTAAAAATTGAAAGCCAATAAATATAAATTGTCATATTTTGATTCTAAAACTGTTTTTTAAAGTCTAGTCAACAAACTTTTAGATTTGGGAATGTAATACTGTTTTTAACCCTGTGCCATACAAAGGAGAATGTTGCAAGCCTCAAATCAAAAAGATTCTTTCTCTGTCATTCTCTCTTTTTTTTTCCTTTATCAGCATAACCTCCACTGTCTTCCTGAAATTTATCTCTGCAGTATTGGGATATTGTGGTTTTCTACCTCTTCTGGGATCATTTTTTTCTTTTCTTGGTGAATTACATTTAAAAATACTATTTATTTCACTATGCCTTCAATTTATGAGAAGAGAGTTGAACAAAGTAATCCCTTAAATATCCTCTGTATCTCTGATTATGCTCTACGCAATTTTACTATTGTGTGTTTGTTTTCTCTCTCTTTTTTATTAAGCAAGCTAGTGTTTATTCATGTTTGTGTTTCAAAGAACTGTCTTGGATTTGTTTTTCTATTTGTTCCTGTTTTCTCATTCTATTTATCGATTTCTGCTTTTGTCTTTATTATCTCTTCTATTTTTCTGAAGATTTTACTGTTGTTATCTTGAATTAATGAGTATGTAAGGTATACATACAGATAGTATCACAGATTGTTCTGTAGACCTATGAGACAAAAAAAAACTATTCATGGAGTCCTATGTGACATGATGAAGAGTTTCTTTTTGGAAGGTTGGTTCTCAACAGAAAGCTTATTAATACCTTTTGGATGCAGTGGAAACCAATGACTAGAGACACAGGGCATCTTTTCACCCAAAGCACCCTTTCCATTGAAATAGGAGGGATGCTGCAATGCAAACCACATTTGGGAACTCTTACCCTGCAACATGATGCCTTCTAAGTTAACCCTTGCTGTTTTCCTGCTCTCACTCCTCTGATCTGTTGCCTTTGATTTGAATATTGTTTATACAATGTTTATTATTCAATACTTCTTCATGAAGGCAATCCAAAAATACCTTAGAAAGTATTCATAGCTTCAGGTGAAGTCTTAATCCCTTTCAGCTGTGTCAATTAGGATTCTATCAAGAAGCATATGGTGGACTGAAAGTAGGTAATACAAGGAGAATTTAATAAAAAGGCTATTTATAAAGGTTTGGGTAGCACATCATAAAACAATAAGGAATAGTTTAGTAGCTTGGAACTAGTGACAGTGAGTTCGTACTGCTACTAACTCTAAACCTGAAGGAGTGAGGGGAGGCAGAAGTTTCTGGAACCAGGAAGGGAGAGCTGTGTGGAGAAGATCAGTTGGCAGGAATTGTGCTCTCTGGTCAAGGGAAGCAGCCAGCATGTTTTGGCCACATAGGGGTAAATACCCTGACTTCACTTTCCTCTTTTTCAGCACTTCTCATGGTCTGAAACCAGTGAGAAGCAAGAGGATTATAGTACCCACTGATCCCATCTATCAGTAAAATGTTGTGGGGCAAATAGCAAGGTGGAGAAGGATGAAGAGTTCTTTCATTTCTAAGGGAAAGCAGATGGTAATTCTGTATGCCCACCCTCGCAGATAACCACCCATTCCTACTCCTCAGAGAGTTTGATAAATCCATCTACCCAACTTGTTCAGAATAATTTTGTCAAGTTCACTTACCACTTTATGTCTTTGTTAGTTACTTTCTTTGTGGAAAGGTTTTTAGTAACAAATTCTTTAATAAATATGGAGCTATTCAGATTTTCTATTTCTTCTTTTGTCTGCTTGGGTAACTTGTAGTTTTTAAGGACCTCATCCATTTAATCTAAGACATCCAATTTATTTTCATAAAATTCATAATATTCCTTTGTTATCTTTTTTAAGACATGCAGAATCTTTGGTGTTACATTCTTTCATTTCTGATATTGGTAAGGTGTATATGTTTTTCTTTTACCTTGATCAGTCTTGCTAGATGTTTGTCAATTTTAATAAAATCTTTGAAGAACCAACTTTGGGTTTTGTTACTTTCTCTATTACTTGTTTTCTATTTCTTACTGTATTTTATTTACTATTTCCTTTTTTCTATGTAATGTGCTCTTTATTTAATTTCTTAATATGGGAACTTAGATCATTAATTTAAAAACCTTTCTGCTTTTCTGATATAAGAATTAAACAGCCATCATACCTCTAAGCTTTTGACTGCATCACACAAATTTTAATTTACTGCATTTTCACTATTCTGTGTTTGAAATATTTTCTGATTTGCTTTGTGATTCCTTCTTTGGCCTGTGTGTTATGTAGAAATGTATTATTTAATTTCCAAATATTTGGGGATCAAATAGGAGTCTATTGAGAATAATTTCTAATTTAGTTGTGATTAGTGAACATATACAGCAAAATTTCAATTATTTGAAATTTCTTAAACATTTTTATGGGAGCAGCATATTTTTTTATCTTGGTGAATGTTACATAGCTCTTGAAAAGAACAGTATTCTGTTCTATTGGTTGCAATATTCTATAAATGTCAGTTAGATCAGGGGTATTGATTGCTAGCAACTATATCCTTTCTGATTTTTATCAAACTGTTTCATTAATCATGAGTAACTGGGTGTTAAAATGTCCAAATGTAATTGTAAATTTACCTAATTATTCCCTTATTTGATTTTGTTTTTGCTTATTTATTTTGAAGCTGTTATTAGGTGCATGAACATTTAAGACTGTTATGTTTTCTTGGTTAATTGACTCCATTACCATTATTAAATTTCCCTCTTCTTCATTCATGGCAATACTACCCATCTGGAAGTTCTGTGCCTCATCCATTGTAATACTGCTTGCTTGGATATTATTATAGCTACACCATCATTTTTATGCTTGTTGTTTATATGGCATAATCTTTTCAATCCTGCTACTTTACAAACTTTGCTTTCATACGTACAATTAAACTGTAATACAGAGCCTGTGTTGAAGATTGATTTTTCTAATCTAATCTTAAAGTCTTTGCTTTTTAATTGAAGTGTTTGGTTGCTTATCATTTAATGTAATTATAGATATGGTTGTGTTTAGCAAGTCTATCATCTGGCTGTTTGTTTTTCTATTTGTCCTGTCTGTTTTTGTGCTATTCTTATTTTTCTGTCTCCTTTGGTTTAGTCAAATATGTTTATTAGTATTCCATTCTATCTCCTCTATTGACTTTTCAGTTATGATTCCTTGTATTTATTAAATGATTAGCCTTTCCTGGATTTGTTTTGCTTCACTCATGACTTTAATTTTTTCATGATTATGAGTAACATTTTCCTTAATTTTTTGCATGTCTAGTAATTTTGATTCTATACAGGACATTAGAGATGATATTTTATAGGAAGTGTATATTATGTTGCTGTTCTTAATGTAGTTTTTCATTTTGTTCTGGTGGGCCATTAAGTTTCTGGTGGTTTTAATTGTCCCCGTGAGTCTTGGTTTTATTCTTTTAGGGGGATTTGTTTGGAGTTTTATCTTTTTGTCCTTGAGTATGGCCCACAATCTAAGGCATGGACTAGCTGGGGTCTCAAATGAATGCTGTATGTAGTCAGTGAGGTCTCTCCACTGCAGCTGTGCCCAAAAATAGGTATCTTTCAGTACTATGTGACCTCTTATGTCTCTGTTCTGCTCTTACCTGTATGGCAGGCTATGTCTAGTAGGCCTTGCAGAGTCTAATCTTGTACATGTATAAGTCAGTTTGAACCAAAGAACCATAGTAAGCCTTCACATAGAGTAGTGGCAACCACCTCATTGGTGCAGCTCCATCCTCTCTATTCTGCTCTGCAAATCCCAGAAGATTCAACAACATCAGGATTCAACCTCTGCCTCTTCATGTCAGTGGGATTACTGTTTCTCTTGAGTGCCACTTCCCTGAAGTGTGGTTGAGTAGTTTAATGTGTGCCATGATTCAGGAAGCCAGGAAGTTTGTGGACTCACATATGTTTTCCTTCTCTCAAAAACCACTGGTTTCAAGCAATGTCTCTGGGCCAATGCTTGAAAGTTGCACTGGAATTTCCCTTCCCTGCCCCCATTTTTATTATTTATGGAGAGTGTGCAAGTTCAGTACCAGTTTTCTTCTCATAGTAAAAAGTGAGTCTGCTGGTTGTTGTTTATAAAATAATTTTTCTAGACCATTTACCATTTGCCTGCAGAGGCACTTTCTGTTTCTAACCCAGTGTAGTCTGTGTCATTTCACTTTATACTTGTTGAAAAACTTTGTAACCCATTGCATTTTTCTCACTTTAGTCCTAATTCTAACTCTCATCAGCTCATATGCTATTCTAAGATGAGAGGAAATGATTAACAGTGGGTGGAAGAAAGATGGCGGAGTAGGAAGGCAAGGCAGAGACCTCCTCCCATCCCACCAACACAGACACACCCTAAGAAAGCAACTACAGCAAATACAATTTTATAGCAAAAAAGTGAAAAATTAGATTACAAAAATGTTTATATTTTCCAGTTAAAAATACGTATATATAATGTTTCGAATAAAAAACTAGACAGAACTGGAGGGGAAAATGATGATGAGTAAGAGGGCAAGGTGGAAACTTCCTCCTGCACACAAACACCAAGGAAGTAACTGTAGCAAATACAATAAACCCAAAAGTGACCTGAAGACTGCAGAACAGACCACCTCCACCTGGTGAAGAAGAAAAAAAACCTTGCAGAAAAGGGTAAAGTGTCAGAGGCACAATCAAATGGGAAACCAGCCCTTCCCCCATTCCAGCCCACAGGAGGGAGGAAGAGGAACAGAGATAGGTGCTCAGGAACTCTGCACACCTGGCTCTGGAGATCTGCTCTGGGAAAATGAGTACACATTGCAGTGGATTCTGGTGATTAGCAGGGCTGAATACTAGGGCCACTTGGAATACTCTGGGATGCAAAGACTCCAGCCACTTGTGGAAGACAGGCATGCTCTGCTAGTCCCTCTGAGACCCAAAACAGAGACAGCAGTTTGAAAGATTTGCCAGCAGTGGGAAGGGTGCCAGAGGGGAAAGGGTTGGACGGAACTCTCTCCACAGGAGAAAAGACAGGTGGCTGACACTTTCCCAGAACTTGCTTGGCCCAGAAGGCTGGGCACTTTTGGGAGCCCCAGATGCTCCATGCCCCCACCAGCAGCTCAGCCAAGGTGCTTCCCTGTGCACTGCCAGTGCTCCAGCCCACCTGGCCTAGTAGCATCAGACTTTGCACCTGGCAGGCAGAGGGAGGTTTTCCCAGCTTTCTCAGTCCTGCCTCACTCCAATTAGAGAGGTGCCTGTAGGAGCCAGCTCAGAGTGCTCCTTCTTCCCTGCAGTCGGCCAGGCATGGTGCTGAGTGCCTCTTTGTCTACACGGGGCACCTGTGTGACTCATTGCACTGCCATGGTCTCTAATGCCACATGCCCTGCCACTCACCACTTCTGCAGGCCCTTGTTTCTTTTCACCAGTGTGACTTGCCCCACCATTTGCCTGGGTGCTGTGCCACCTCGCAACTGGCCACCTTGCAACTATGTGACTCACTGCTGCCACGAGCCTGTGTGAGTTCCCAGAGTGGAGCCACCATCCAGCCCACCTTGTCAACCAAACAGCCCTGCCATCACTGCAGGGTAGGCAGAGGATGGCCCACCCACAATGATCCCAGCAGAAGCCACTGCTCTGATCACAAAGGGCTGACTAAGGCAAACTGCTGGCCACAACAGACTGAGATAGACCACTACTGGCAGGTGAACAGAAGGCAGCCCCACCCATTTTCCACCCATAGCAACTAGGGCTCCACTGCAAAGGAGAACCAGGCACTGGAGAGTAAAGAGTCTTGAGCTTCTGGGCACCACAGGGCACCTTCTTCATACGCCATTACTTTCTAGATCAGGAAGCATAGCAGATCTAATACAAAGGAAGAAACACAAAAACCCTGAAAAAATGAGGAATCAGAGGAAAATGTTCCAAACAAGACTACAGGATAAGATACCAGAAAGAGGGCTAAATGGAATGGCGATCACCAAACTTCTAGATAAAGATTTCAAAGTAACAGTCATAATTATGCTTACTGTGGAAAAGTATTGAAGATCTCAGAGAGGATTTCAACAAAGAGATACAAGAACTGAAAAAGAGCCACACAGAGCCGAAGAATACAGTAACTGGAATGAAATATACAACAGAGGGGATGAATAATAGACTGCTGCAAGTAGAAGAGATAATCAATGATATGGAAATTAGAGAACAGGACAACAATGAAACTGAGAAACAGATAATAGAGGATCTCTAGGAATGAAAGAATGCTGAGAACTGTGTGACCCATCCAAATGAAACAATATTCACACAATATGGGTACCAGAAGAAGAGAGAGACAAAAAAGTAGAAAGCCTCTTTGAGGAAATAATTGTTGAAAACTTCCCCAATCTGGGAAAGGAAATAGACACTGAGGTCCTGGAAGCAAAAAGAGCCCCTAACAAAATGAACCCCAGGAATATAACACCAAGACATATAAGTAAAATGATAAATATTAAGGATAAAGAGGGGGTATTGCCTATAACTAAGGGCAACTCCCATCAGGCTATTAGCAGATTTCTCAGCAGAAACTTTACAGGCCAGAAGGGAGTGGCATGAAATACTTAATATACTGAAACAGAATGACCTTCAGCCAAGAATCCTCTGCCCAGCAAGGTTATCATTCAGAACTAAAGTAGGGATTAAAAGGTTCCCAGATAAACAAATATTAAAAGAATTCACCACCACTAAATTGGTTTTACAGGATATGTTAAAGGGACTTCTGTATATAGTAGTGTTTTTAAGCCTAAATATTTTTCATCAGTGAAAATGAGCTCACCATAAAGACAGTAGACCAGTTATTAACTAAGCATGTATAAAGTTAAAAAAGAAAAAACACCCAAAATCCCAAAATAGTAAAATCAATTATATACAAGATCAGTCAAGAGATACACAAAAAAAGTGTGAATGAGGAAGAATAATAAAAATTTTAGATTGTGTTCAAAATAGAGTGACCATCAACTTAATACAGACTGTTGTATACTTAGAAAACTATCTATGCACCTTATGGTAGCCACAAGTCTAACGCTTATAACAGATACATAAAAAAAATTTTAAAAGTCACAAAACTTATGTTTTAAAACCATCAAATAATAAGTGGAGAGAATAAACAAGGAAGAAAGGATCAGAGAGGAACTACAAAAATAACCAGAAAATAAATAATAAAATTATGGTAAGTACATACCTACCAATAACTAACTTAAATGTAAAGGTACTGAATGCTCCAATCAAAGACACAGGGTGGCAGAATACTTAAAGAAACAAGACTCATCTATATGCTGACCAGAGATTCATTTCAGACCTAAGATGTACATAGACTGAAAGTGAAGGGATGGAAAAAGATATTTCATGTAAATAATAGGAGGAAAAAAGCAGGAGTAGCAATACTTGTATCAGACAAAATAGACTTCAAAACAAAGAAAGTAATAAGACAAAGAAAGAGATTACATAATGATAAAAGGATCAGTCCAACAAGATATAACAATTATAAATATCTATGCCCCTAACATAGGAGGATATGTAAGACACAAATATTAACATAACTAAAGGGAGAAATAGGCTGTTACTCAATCATATTAGGGGACATTAACACACCACCAACATTAATGGACAGGTCAACCAGACAGAAAATAAAGAAACAGAGGCACTGAACAACACACTTGATCAGATGGACTTAACAAATACATATAGAACATTTCATACAAAAACAGCAGGGTACACATTTTTCTCAAGTGCCCATGGAATGGTCTCCAGCAAAGATCACACATTAGACACTAAAAGAGCCTCAGTAAATTAAATAAGATTGAAGTTGTTATCAACTATCTTTTCAGACCACAATGGTTTAAAACTAGAAATAAATTCCACAAAAAAGATGAAAAATCCCACAAACACATGGAGGCTAAATAACATGCTTCTAAATAATCAATGGATCAATGAAAATCAAAGAAGAAAGCAAGCAATACATGGAGACAAATGAAAATAACAATATAACAGTTCAAAATATGTGGGATTCCCCAAAAGCAGTTCTAAGAGGGAAATACAGAGTAATACAGGTCTACCTCAAGAAACAAGAATAATCCCAAATAAAAGGTCTAAACTCACAATTAAAGAAACTAGAAAAAGAACAAATGAGACCCAAAGTTAGTAAAAGGAGGGACATAAAGATCAGAGCAGTAATAAAATAGAGAATAAAACAATAGAAACAAAATCAGTGAGCCCAAAAGCTGTTTCTTTGAGAAGATAAATAAATTAGATTTACTCCTAGCCAGACTTATCAAAATAAAAAACAAGAGTACACAAATAAACAAAACCAGAAATGAAAAAGGAATAGTTGCAATTGACACCACAGAAATACAAGCAATTATTAGAGAATTCTGTGAAAAATTATATGCCAATAAATTGGACAACATAGAAGAAATGGGCAAATTCCTAGAAATATACAACCTTTCAAAACTGACCCAGGAATAAGCAGAAAATCTGAACAGACCAATTACCAGTAACAAAACTGATTTGGTAATTTAAAAATTCCATAACTACATAGCTTCACAGCTGAATTCTATGAAACATTTAAAAAAGACCAAATACCCATCCTTCTTAAAGTATTCCAAAAAGTAGAAGAGGAGGGAATACTTCCAAACCCATTTGATGAGGCCAGCATCACTGTAGTACCAAAACCGGACACTACAGAAAAGATTATAGACCAATATCCCTGATGAACATATATGCAAAAATCCTCAGCAAAATATTAGCAAACTGAATTCAAAAGTATATCAAAAGGATCGTCCATCATGAGCAAGGGTAATTTATTTCAGAGATGCAAGGATGGTACAATATTTGTAAATCAATGTGATGCATCATATTAAAAAAAGGATAAAAACCCTGTAATCACCTCAATAGATGTTGAAAACATTTGACATAACTCAACATCCATTCATGGTAAAAACTCTCAACAAAATGGATATACAGGCCATGTACCTTAACATTATAAAGGCCATACATGACAAACCCACAGCTAACATCATACTCAATAGCAAAAAGCTGAAAGCTTCTCTTCTAAGGTCAGGAACAAGACAGGGATACCCACTCTCACCACTTTTATTCAACATAGTACTGGAAGTCCTAGCCACAACAACCAGACAAGATAAAGAGATAAAAGGCATCCAAATTGGTAGGGAAGAAGTTAAATTGTCACTATTTTCAGATGACATGATACCATATATAGAAAACCTCAAAGACTATACCAAGAAACTATTAGAACTAATAACTGAACTCAGCAGAATTGTAGGATACCAAATTAATACACAGAAATCTGTTGCATTTCTATATACTAACAATGAGATAGCAGAAAGAGAAATCAGGAAAACCATTCCACGTATATATGCATCAAAAAGAATAAAATACCTAGGAATAAACCTAACCAAGGTTTAACCTGTACTCTGGTGAAAACCAAGACACTAATGAGAGAAATTAAAGACGACACAAATAAATGGAAACCTATCCCATGCTCATGGATAGGTAGAATTAATCTTGTCAAATGGCCATTCTACTCAAAGCAATTTACAGATTCAATACAATCTCTATGAAAATACCAATGGCATTTTTCAATGAACTAGAGCAAATAATATTACAATTCATATGGAACCACAAAAGACCCCCAATAGTTAAGCTATCCTGACAAAGAAGAACAAAGCTGGGTATATTATGCTTCCTGACTTCAAGCTATACTACAAAGCTACAGTAATCAAGACAGTATGGTACTAGCAAAAGAACAGACCATAGATCAATGGAACAGAATAGAGAGCCTAGATATAAGCCACACAAATATGGTCAATTAATATATGATAAAGAAGCCATGAATATACAATGGGGAAAAGATAGTCTCTTCAATAACTGGAATTGGGAAATTTGGACAGCCACATTGCAAGAGAATGAAACTGGATTACTGTCTAACTCCATATACAGTAGTAAACTTGAAATGGATCAAAGACCTGAATGTAAGACATGAAACCATAAAACTCTTAGAAAAAAACAACCAAAAATATCTTGAGCATGAGCACGAGTAATTTTTTGCTGGATACATCTCCCAATGCAAGGGAAACAAAAGCAAAAATGAACAGGTGGAATTACATCAGCAGAACAAAAGGCAACCTACAGTATGGGAGAATATATTTGTAAATGATTTATTCAATAAGGGGTTAACATCCAAAAAATATAAACAACTCAACACCAAAAACCCCCAAATAACCCAATTAAAATAATTGGTGGAAGACCTGAACAGACACTTCTCCAAAGAAGAAATACAGATGGCCAACAGGCACATGAAAGGATGCTCCACATCACTGATCATCAGGGAAATGCAAATCGAAAGTACAATGAGATATCATCTCACAGCAGTTAGAATGGCCACTTGACAAATAACAAGTGTTGGCGAGAATGTGGAGAAAAGGGAACCCTCCTACACTGTCACTGTACATTGGTGCAACCAGTCTGGAAAGCAGTTACAGAGGTTCCTCAAAAAATGAATAAAAAATACATAGAACAGAATATTATTTGGCCATAAAGAGTAAAGAAGTCCTGCCATTTGTGACAACTTGGATGCACCTAGAGAGTATTATGCTCAGTGAAATAAGGCAGGTGGAGAGAGACAAATGCCGTATGATTTCAGTTATTTGTGGAATCTAAAGATAAAACAAAATGAACAAAATAGCGGTAGACTCATAGACACTGAGAAGTGACTGGTGGTTGTCATAGGGAGGGATTGGGGTGGGTGAAGGGGATAAAAATGCACAAAATTTTTGAATAATAATAAAGTTGGTGACAGGGATGACAGCGCAACATGAAGAATATAACCAATGATTCTGTGCCATCTTTTTATAAGTTGACAGATAGTCACTGCACTAATTTGGGTAAGGATTTAATAATGTGAGTAACTGTTAAACCACTGGCTGTATACTTGAAACTAATATAAGATTGTATATCAACTATACTTCAAAAAATGCAGTGGAGTTCTGTATATTAATTTGTATCCTGCAACTTTACTGAATTCATTTGTTATTCGTTTTATTAGGTATTTTGCTGGAGTCTTTAGGGTGTTCTATGTATAGCATCAGGTCATCTAAAAATAGTGATAGTTTTACTTCTTTCTTAACAACTTGGATGACTTTTATTTCTTTTTCTTTTCTGATTGTTGTGGCTAGGACTTCCAATACCATGTTGAATAAAAATGGTGAAATCCTTGTCTTGTTTATGAACTTAGAGGAAAAGTTTTCAGCTTTTTGCCACTGAGTATGATGTTAGGTGTTGGTTTGCTATAGATGACAGCCTTTATTATTTTGAAATATGTTCCCTCTATGCCCACTTTGTTGAGTTTTTATCATAAATGGATGTTGAATTTTGTCAAATGCTTTTTCAGCAACTATTGGATGATCATGTTGTTTTTATCCATCCTTTTGTTAATGTGGTATATTGCATTGATTTGTGGATATTGAATCCATCCTTGCATCTCTGGGATAAACCCTACTTGATTATGGTGAATGATCTTTTTGATGTATTTTTGAATGTGATTTGCTGATATTTTGTTGAGCATTTCTGCATCCACGTTCATCTGGGATATTGGTCCATAGTTTTCTTTTTTTGTAGTGTTGTCTAGTTTTGATGCTAGGGTGATGCTGGCCTCAGAGATGGATTTGGAAGCTTTTGTTCCTGTTTCTTTTTTTTTTTTTTGAATAGTTTGAGTAAGAAAGGTGTCGACTCTTCTTTCAAGTTTTGGTAGACTTCACCTGTGAAACCATCTGGTATTGGATTTTGTTTGTTTGTTGGGGGTTTTAGGTTACCAATTCAATTTCATTACTAGTAATTGGTCTCTTCAAATTTTCTTCCTGGTTCAGACTTGGAAGACTGTGTGTTTTTATTATCTCTTTCTTCTAGGGTGTCGAATTTTTTTGGTATATAGTTTTTCATAATTTTCTCATAATTGTTTGTATTTTTGTGATGTTAGTTGTAACCTCTCTTTTATTTTTTATTTTATTTGGGTCTTCTCTCTTTTTCCCTTGGTGAGTTTAGCTAAAGGTTTATAAATGTTGTTTCTGTTTTCAAAGAACCAGCTCTTAGTTTCATTGACCTTTTGTATTGCTTTTTAGTTTCTATTTCATTTCTTTCCACTTTGATCTTTGTTCTTCTTTTTCTTGTTTCTTTAGGTGTGAGGTTAGGTTGTGTATTTAAGATGTTTCTTGCTTCCTGAAGTAGGTTTATATTGCTATAAACTTCCCTCTTAGGATAGCTTTTCTACATCTGAAATATTTTGAAACATTGTATTTCTATTTTCATTATTCTCTATTTTTCGATTTCTTCTTTGATTTCTTTGATGATGCTTTGATTGTTTAGTAGCATGCTGTTTAGCCTCCATGTGTTTGTGGTTTTTCCATTTTTTTTCTTTTTTCCAGTTTTATACCATTGTGGTTGGAAAAGACGCTTGATATGATTTCAGTCTTCTTGAATTTATTGAGACTTGCTTTGTAGTCTAACATGTGATCTATTCTGGATAGTGTTCCATGTGCACTTGAAAAGAATGTATATTTTGTTGTTTTGGATATAAAGTTCTGTAGATACATGTTAATTCCATTTGATTTAATGTGACATTCAAATCCATTGTTTCTTTCCTGATTTTTTTGCATGGATGATCTGTACATTGATGTAAGTGGGGTTTTAAAGTCCCCTACTGTTATTGTATTAATGTCAATCTCTCCCTTTGTGTTTGTTAGTATTTGCTTTATATTCTTAGGTGCTTTTTTTTTTTTGAACTTATACTACTTTTGTCTTTTTGAACTTCATTCTAGCTTTTAAGTGATTGATCTACTACCTTTGGTGTATGTTTGTTTTATCTATGAAATTTTCACTTTCCTATTTTTCTTGCTTTTATTAGGGTCTTTTCCTCTTCAGACCCTTTAGCATTTCATGTAAGGCTGATTTAGTTAGTGGTGGTGAACTGTTTTAACTGTGTTTGTCAGTGAAGCTCTCTGTCTCCCCTTCCATTCTGAATGATAACCTTGCTGTGTGGAATATTCTTGGTTGGGTGTTTTACTCTTCAGCACTTTGAATATGCCACACTACTCCCTTCTGGTCTGTAGATTTTCTGCAGAAAAATCAGCTAATAGCCTTTGGTTCCCTTGTAAGTAACTCATTGCTTTTTTCTCACTGCTTTTAAGATTCTCTCATTGTCTTTGATCTTTGACATTTAAATATTGTATGTGTCTTGGTGTGGACCTCTTTGGATTTATCTTATTTTGGGGACTCTCTCTGCTTCCTGGGTCTACATGTCTGTTTCCTTAGGTTAAGGAAATTTTCTGCTATTATTTCTTCAAATAAGTCTTCTACTTCTTTCTCTCTCTCTCTCTCTCTCTCTCTCTCTCTCTCTCTTCTCTTCCTTGGATTTCTGTAATGTGAATGTTTGGGTGTTTGATATTGTCCCAGAGCTCCTTTAACCTATCCTCACTTCTTGTTACTCTTTTTCCTTCTGCTGTTCAACCTGAGTGCTTTCCATTCCTCCATTTTCCAAATCGCTGATTCTTTCTTCTGCATCCTCTAATCTGCTGTTGATTCCCTCTAGTATATGCTCCATTTCATTTATTGTATTCTTCATCTTTGATTGGTTCTCTTTTATGTTTTCTATCTCTTTATAGATGTTTTCACTGAGTTCCTCCATTCTTCTCTTAAGTCTGGTGGGCATCTTTGTAATTATTAATTTTAACTCTTTGGTAGATTGCTTATCTCTGTTTCATTTTGTTCTTTTTCTGAAGTTTTGTCATATTCTTTTGTTTCAAGTGTATTCCTCTGACCCCTCATTTTGTTTGACGTTTTGTAGTTGATCTATTAATTAGTAGAAGGTCTACCCTCTCCCAGTCTTGACTGATTGACTAATCACTTGTGTAGAGAAAGTCCTCTAGATAGGCAGTGTGTGCTTAGTGGTTTTGGCTTGCTAGCTGGAGGCCCAGTGAGCATGAGCTAGGGTGTCCTGGTGTCAGGGCTCTCAGGACATAGTTGGGTATGGCATGGTTAGAATATGGTTGTTGGTGGCTTAGAGGGTCCCATTGTAAAGGCTCCTGAGGGGCCCACAGTGGTAGGGTGGCAGCAGATCCAGCCATTGCCTCTGAGGAAGCCACACCCCTGTGGCTACTGACTCTGAGTCCATGTGCAGCAGCAGCGTGTCTGGCTTCAGTGAAGCTATGCCTCTGTAGCTACTGGTTAGTGCACGTGGTACAGTGAGGGCTAAGTTGTGCCCTTTAGGAGGTGACTGTCTTTGTACTCTTGGGAAGCTGTGGTCTGAATGTGTTCTCCAGCTGATGTGTCTGGTTGTAGGTGGGGGCTAAGAAGCTTCCAAGACAAGTTGAAGTTGCTTTGTGTTCCCCAGCTTGCTCCCCATTTCACTCTCAAGGTGAAGAAAGAGTGCAAACAATGGTGCTCACCAAATCTCTCATATGGAGAAAGTTCTAGTCAGTCCCCTGCCAAGCAGTGGGTGATGTAGTTCTGTAAACCATCTTTTTTCATTTATAGTCTAAATGCACTTTAAAGTGCAGGTCTTTTCCTATGTGTATACCAGAGCATGTGTCCCAGTTCCTCACAATATCCCTCTCCACTGTAGGTCATTGTGCTTCTGGTCACACTCCCTCCATTACTATTTCTCTGTCCTGCTATTTTTTAACATAATCTTTCTATCCCTTGCTGTGCAGAAGGTTTTCACTTAGTCCTCAGTTCTTCAAGATGAATTGCTCCATGGGTAGGTGTAGGTTCTGTGTGAAGGTCGGGGGAGGTAGGTTCAAGCTCTCTCTATGCTGCCATCTTTGTAGAAGTAGGACTTTAGAGTTTTCATAGCATTTTTCATGTAGTTCATCTCATTCATTTTTCAAAATAACTGTATAAATAGTTCAGGTGTTCTTATCTCTACTTTGTAGATAAGGAACATGAGGTTTAAGTGATTTCCCCTGAAATTCAGAGGTAATAAGTGGCAGAGTGGGCATTTAAACCAATGCCACTTAAAACACAATGTTCTAATCTTTCCAAAGCAACTCAGCACTCTCAGGAGTGTTACTCTACATTATAAGTGAGACTCCATCTTGATATGGAAGCACACAATCTATTTTCTCATCCTGAGACCCCAAACTTCAAAAGTTAAAAGGGGTTGAGGGCCTAATTAACTAATTGGGAACCTACAGAGAAAAAAATACGAAGTTGTCACCTAGGAAAAACAGCAGGAGGATCTCTGCATAAGATGCGAGATTTAAGTAACTGTGAATCAAACTCACAGCTGAATCTCTCTTGATAATTGAATGATTTCTGGCATTTTTCCTAGAAACTCCCATGCAAGTTTCTGGAAATTCAGCCAGAAAGGCAGGGGAAGGACATTTGAGACAGAGCCATTCTGATATATCTGAAATGGCCTTCTCTTCTGCAGCAAACAGCTGACCTCACAGGGAGTGTCAGGATTGCTGACTCACTTGCTGAGAGATCAGCTTAAAGACAAACCTTATTGATGTGACCACTCAGAAGAAAGCCATTACAGTACCTTAAGAATTTGTGACATTTGTCAGCTGCATTCTTTACATTCAGCTCCTCACCCAGCCTGTAGAGGGGTCCCCTTGCTCCACCTAACACTTTAAGTTTCTAGTCATGGGCACTCACCACCTTCTGCATTCTTTATTCTTGACTAGATGCTTTTACTGCAGGGTAAGCATTTTCTTCTAATTTATGGTGTTATCTATATGCAACCAAAAGTCTTGTTCTTATTTAAGAAGTGGTGTTATTTCACCTTGAACCTCTAGCCTTTTTTTTTTTTTCAGTGGCGGGTCTTCCCAGAACAAGAAACAGGAAGCCAGGGGGAGAGGGACTCAGGGAATCCGTAGCTGTTCATTCTCTCTTCTTTTGTTCATCTATCTTTCCCTCACCATATGTCACAGGCCATTTGTCATTCTGGACTAAAACATCACTGTGATATAGAAGCCTTTAGCTAGGCACAGTTCTAAGAATTGGCTAAGGATAGTTTTAGAGCAACTGATACTGGCCTATGTTTTATTCAAATCTGCGTAGGTAGGACTCATTTCATCTATTTACAAACTCATTTCCTCAGATCCCATTAATGAATATACCAGGCTGAAAAGCAATAGTTAATGCCTACAACAAAGTCTAATAAAGCAGGCATATTAAGTACTGATTAAATTAGATGAAGACTTAATTAGGTTATGAATTTTGAAATTCTTTTCTAATAACATGAAAAATAGTTTCATTTGTTAGTTTTCTTAATGAAGATAATGACTTTAACATCTATTTACTGCCTCATAGGACTTAGAGATCCTTGCATACAGTAGATACTTAGTGAATACGCATTATAAATGAATGAATGAACAATATAAATTCCCACACTTGGGTCTGAGTAAATTTATATACATAGGATAAAGAAATACCTTGTCAATGGAATGCATTAAAAGTATAGACATATTAGGTCAATTCTTACAACATATAAATGTTTACTGTATGTCTGATGATATGTAAAACATTATAATAGGAGCTGTGGGGACCTCAAAGATGAATCAGATACCAAACTTAACTGTAGAGAGACTTAGATACAAACAAGATTAAAAAGGAGATATGACAAATGATATAAAGAATTTGTGAAGGCTCTCCTGCAGAAATCAAACATCTTTTCTGTTTTCCAAAGCTTTGGAATTCCTGTGCCCATCACAGGTCACAGCTTTAAGATAGTTCAGCATTCCTTCCTCCTCTGATCACAGAAGTCTCTCTGGTTACATCAGCTATCTTTCTCCTCAAAATAACTGTTGCTGCCATGTCTGAGAGAATTTTGGTTCTCACATACTGCCTCACCATCTTCTGGGAAAGTTGTTCTTACCATCTTATTCACTTTTTCTGAGTGAAGTTCTTTTTGCCTTCAAGTGATATATTCTATCTTCTATAGACTCCCAGTCTAGGATAATGGGTTTTTTTTGCATTTTCAAGTTTCAATTCAAATGTAAGCAAATTAGGCTACTTAATAGATCCCATTAAACTGTGTGACGTAAAGCAGGCTGTTCCAGTTTTTCTCTTCTACCACGTTATATGCTTTACTAACTTCCCAGTGATGTGCTTAAGATACCAGACAAGATTAGTGAGAACACAAATGTTTCTTTTGATGCAATGCCAATTAATTGATGGCTAAATATTATTAAATATTCCTAGGGAAACATTACCTCATATGAGGACCAAAATTGTAACCATTGTTCTATTTCACACAAGAATTCCAGATGAGAATGGTTTTTGTTCTTCTTGATGAATTCTAATTTCATTTTGTATCTTAAACAAAAGCTGTATATCAGGGTAGGTTATCATGTTGGCCTGCCACCTTTGTGGTATAGAAACATCTCAACATTTATTCAGGAAAATAGGTCTGGTGGTGTATTTTCACCCTGCCTAGACTCTATGGACCAGATATCTAAAAATTGGTACCATGAGTAGTCAAACACCATGGCTTATAGATCTAGTTGATCAGTGGAGTATGGACACCTGCATTAACTGTCCCTAGTGTAATTATTAATGAGATATGTAATATTACTTCTTCTGAAAATGATATGGTATGTATCACTTTATTCCTGTAGTCATTTTTCCAAGAAAAGGAATGAACAGCAAGAGCATGAATACACTTGCATATTGCTTGTCAGAACAGCTTTCATCATTATGTACAACTTCCATCCAGACTCCATTTTCTTTGTAGAATGTTATTCTGGTTAATTTTCCCTCCTATGATCCTTCTCCCTCTTCCTAATTGGGTCTTCTGCATCAGAAATACCTAAGCAATCTCACGCATTAGACATTCTTTTTAGGCAGCTAATGACCCCTGGGAAAATTTTAAAAAAAATCATTGTCATCTTTAATCCCAAATAAGCCAAAGCCTTCACTTATATTTGAAGGGATCCTGTAACTTTCTGTTATATTTTTCTTCACTTTTGGCTTTTATCTGCTATTGTTATCCTGGTAAAAAGCCAAAGGATCAGATTCTTTCCATAAGAAGTTATGGAAATGTTTCAAATTCTGTTATGTGGTTTTTATTGGTTATATGGTTTTTCATTGTTTGGGGTTGGGAGGACTATATCATAAAACCACTTTCTTTGATTTAAAATTACTCTAGAAAAAGACTCAGTGATTTATGTTGTTTACTTGTATGTGGAATAGTTATAGGGAATTAAAATTGGATGAAAGAAGCTGAGGTGTGATATGGGGAAATAGAAAGACTGAAAGATGGGAGACTCTAGAGGAGCAGAGGTGGGGAGGGAAATGCACTTTAATTTTATTCTGGGGTGAAATTGTTGATGTACTGAGTGGTATAACACTACTGCAGCCCCTAATTGGTGTCTACTGAGAAACTGGTTTCAAAGATCCTTCAGCCTCAACTGAACTGCAGACTTCCAGATGCAGGAGCATATCTTTTATAAATGGTGGTTCAAGGTCTGTTAAAGTGAATTTTGGCTTTCAGTTCAAAGAGGTCTTTTAGACTTACACATCTGTCTCTAAGAGTACAATTCTCATCTTTAAAAAGTATATCAAATCTTTGAGTATAGGACAAGGCAGTTGAGGGAATTTTCTCACCAGAAATTTATTCAAAGGCTTAGCAAATCATCCCTTAAATATGACTGGGCTGCCATATTTATGGGAGAAGTCCTATAACCATGACTTTCAGTGACTTCAACATTCATATTCATGATTCTTGATCTTGAAATTTCTCCACATCCTGATTTCTGTGACCATATCCTTCTCTACTTCAACTGTTATAAGCCTCACCTAAGGGCTGCTTATCATCTGTGGAAGCTCTCATCTCATAAGTCCCATTTTAACTTTCATACTCTTTCATTCCTGGTATAATTATGCTTTCTGACCTCACAATGCATTGAGCACCCAGTCTGTACTGCAGATAGTGTTCTAAACACTGCGGATGTAATGATGAGTTGGGGACAAGCGGTCCTTTTCACAAGTCAATGGGCTATTATATCTTGTTAAGTATTTCTATAGGGAGGCCCTGGGGGTCAGAGGAGGGCATAAGAAGGGCTTGTTGTGGGAGTAAACAAGGTAGGGCTTCCTAATGGGGATAGTATTTAAACTATCATCTATAAAAGGAGGAGAGAAGGTCAGGTTAAGAGAGTGGCTAAAGGTTGTTTTAGGCAGAGGAATTTTCAGTTTATAACTCTAGAGTCTAACACTTCAGCACTCATCTGTCAGTAGGCACTCACAAAGCCCATGGCTTACACTGTAACATAGGATAGAAATAGTAAATACTGTCATCCTGAGGTTAGTAGGAAATCTTGCTTACCTCTTTCTGCTACTGTTCTTCAGAGACACAGGTTAGAATCTATTTGGAAACTGATCCAGTTGGCAATAGCTTTATAGATACTGTAGTTTTAGTATATTTTTCCTCTTCTGGGAGAATAATAACAATAATGATAACCTGCACTTTTTTCTTGTTAAGGCTTTAATATATTTTCTTACTTTAGCTTCAGAAGAACCCTGTGTAGTAAGTGTTATTATTGTTGTTATTGTTGTTTTACAAATGAGAAAACTGAAGACCAGGGAAGTTAAGTCAACAGCTAATAAATGACTAATAAATAGAGAAATCAGTATTTATAATCAGGCATCTGACTCTAGCCTGCACTCTTAACCATTAGATTCTACAGCGAGGAGTTATTGGGTACATTTTTACCACTTGAAGACCTAAATAAAGATTTTTCATGGTCAGGGAAAACTCCTACTTTTTAATGACAAACTCAAATGTCATTTCCTTTAATTCCCTCCCCACTGTAGCCAGTGACAATTATTTAGTTTCTCTGCTTATATGGTGCATGGCATATACTAAGGTAGAGAACTAGCTGAATGGATAAATGAATGAATATTTCTATAACATTTAATATACATTTCCATCATAGCTGGTTCACCACTAAATTATATTTATAGTAGTGTTTATACATTTATTTGCATGTTAGAATATGAAATTCTTGATGAAAAAGATAAGTTTTAATCATCTTTTTATGCCGTCACCTAGCACAAATCCTGGCAGGTACATACTCAGTAAATATATATATACTAAATAAATGAGTGACAGAGAACAAATGAATGAATTAATGAATGAATGGCTAAATGAAAGAAAGGATTCCAGAGATGAGCACTAGAGTGGTCAGAAACTCCAACCATGTCAGTGTGTACCTGCTTGCGTGCCTAAAGATCCGCCAGCATTTATCTCATTTTCTTGCATATAGTAGTTATGAAAGAGGTTTAGTACTTCCCAAGGATCCATGTGCTTCCTTTTATCTGTATAGTGTGATATGACTAGTTCTGGCTGTGAACCAAAATGATTTGTGTCACTTGGGGCTTAGATAGTTAAGATTGGGTATGTGTTCTTCTCTCTTTCTTCCCCTAGTACAAAAACCTTAGAGATGACACCTTGAAATAAAGGCATCACATGATGGAAGGAGCCTAGATACCTGTGTTACTGGATGGTAAAAGCTGCCTGGTGAAAACTGGAACTCCACAGTACTTGGGTAATTAAGGTCCATACCTTTGTTGAGATAAGGCATTGAGATTTTGTGACTTATTTGTTACTGCAGCATAGTATAGCCTATTGGGACTAATACAGTAAGTATCAGTAATTGTTGATGGAAGGAATAGGTCACACCATTACCTATGATATTGACATTGACATCACTGTCATACTGAATATGGCATCAGTTTTTGTTCCCCTTCCAAATGGTTAAAGTTGTGTGGCCTTTAAAAAACAAGCATAGTTAAGCGTTAATATATTACTGTCAGTGTCTACTAATGTGAAAGTTCTTCTGCTTAGTCTCTGACCTAAGTAATTGTAAAACATGCAAATTATCTTGTCTCAATTATAAGAAGGATAAAAAAAACTAAAAGCAAAACAAAATCTCCTTGGGGTCAAGGATAAAAAAACTAAACAAAGCTAAACAAAATCTCCTGTGGATTGAAGAGTTGGAACAAACAAGCCTCCCTAAAGTTTACCATTTGGCAAAATGAGAATTTTGTTCACAGAATCACATGGTTCACTCTGCTCTATCAGTTCCACCAGCAGAGTCATTCATTTTTTCATCAGCTATTTAATAAGCATCTAGTCAGGACTACTAAAATGCATACAAGGAACAACATTGGACATTTTGTTCATAGTTGGATCTTCCTTGGGCTTATAGGCCAGTTCTAACTTAGAGCAAGATGATTTATGCAGTCTGGAGTTTACAGGCAAGGGGTAACTGTGTGCCTGACTTAGTATAATCCTGATGTTTCTCTTTTGTCTGTTTACATTTATGGCTGTGGTTTGAAGGTGGCTTGGAATCTGAGTTTCCTTATCAGAGATCTGACTTATTTAGACAGGTTGACCTGAGTTTTTATAAAAGTCTCAACTGCTTCATTCGTTTTTCAGGCATTAAGCAAATGCCTGAGGGTCTCCCATTAACCCTCTGGTGGATCAAGGGTGGTAGTTTGGGTGTATAATTCATTCAGGTGGAATAAATCAGTTGTGACTCGTTGGATGCTGCTTCTTTAGCAATAATGGACTTATACAACATCAGTGGCTATTTTTGGTGGAGTCTTCGTATTTCATGGCTATAACTGCTGTTACTTTCCAACAAACTAAAAATGGTGGGGTGGGGAGGGCTTGCTTATTTCTGTCTTTCCCACTTGAGTTTAGCATGTTGGGACCTAGTGCTCCTGACTGAATCACAGCATGTGACCTAATAGGTCCCTGCTGCATATGACCTTAGGAAGTGGCAGGAGCTGAACCCTAGCTCAGAATTCCCTGTTCAAGAGGACAGGCAGTCAGAAAAACAAGGAAGAAGTACGTTTATTGCCTGTGTTGGGTAATCTGATGCCTTGGGGTGAAGTGAGTGAAAGCCAGACAACCTTTCTGTAAGTTTCTTTGAATGGAAGCTGGCAGCATCTACGGGCAGCTTTCCATCATGGAATATCCATTAACCTTGTTTATCTCTTGAAAAACTCTGCTCTGTTTCCAGTCTGCTGCTTGTCAAAATATGGTGCAAGAGATCATCTTCAAGTTCAAGGAGAGGATGTGCTTTTCAGCTATTTGTGAAAATGTGGTCTTGGGGTGCTGATTCTTTCTCTCTGTTTTCAGAGGCAAGCAACAAGCAACATGATCTGAACACAGGCAGTTTCAGAGAGGTCCTTAGATACATAGATCTCCTACGGACAGAGGGCCCCCCCCCCCGCTACTCCCACCTTTTTTTTTTTTTGCCTAGTTCCTTCTGGAGTTCATAGGTGATAGCTTGGAAGCTAAAACTGAATGTAAGATTCAGATTCTTATATTGATCTTTCAGTTTCCCTTTGAGACCATGTCCCACCCAGTACAGTGTTGGCTATAGGACTACTCTAGTTCTTTCTCTGTTCACTCTCCATCCACATATGGCATTTCAGCACATCAGAGCTACAAGCCTGTCTTTCATCTGTCTTCAGAGCAACCAAATGTTTTATATGAAAGTGTTTTATGTAAGTGTTTATTAATGAAAGAATCTAGATTAGAATTTAAAAAGGGACAGTTTGATTAGACTTGTAAAATATGTTATTCCCAGTAATAGTTATTAACATGAAAATAGGTTACAATATGAGGTTTTTAAGTTACCATATGTAGCAATCTTCTAATAAGAAAGAAAACCATTTTCTTGGATGAATAACTGCTGTCTCACTTTAAGATAATTGAGGTAGATGGGTTAGGATGCTATTGAATATGATGTAGAAATTCTTAATTGTTTAATTTAAATATAATTAATTTATAAATGTGTCCTTGTAGAAAATAATATTTAAGAGTTAGACTTTAATTTTAACACATTTGAAAATGAGTCACAGAATATGGACTAGAACATATTCTAGCCATATAGTTTGTGCTTCAATCTCTAATTAGCACAGAGTGCACCAGCTTTAAATAGTAATTCTTTAAAAACAAAACCCAAAAAATTCAAGGGTGAGGATGCCACAGAATTCTATTATATTATTTAATAATCATTATATCAGGAAGTTCTTTCTCATACTTAAACTCAAGTTAATATTCTGTTTTCAATGTGTTTTTCTCCATTAGATAGCTAAAAAAAACCATATTTATATATAATTTAGTACAACATAAATAAGTATAGTTCTATGTATTGCCATACATGTGACTTGAGTGCATTTAAATTTAGTATTAGAAGAATAGCGTTTATCAGATTAGTTCTGCTTGTCTGGTCATATTTATGAATAAAGGATATTATAATCTTCAAAATGAGTTTACGTTCTTATGCTATTGGCTGGTTTATTAAATACCCATGAAAGGCAAACTTAAGGATATGTAAGTTTAGCTTTGAATATCTGTTGAGCATTTCCAGTGGGCCAGTCATGGTGGTTGTTGCTTTCACATGTTTTGTCATTTAATTCCTATAACATCCCTGTGATTCAGGAATTTCCAAAGCCTTTTATTAATACCTTTCATATAGAGCTTTGATGCCCAGAGTAAAATCCAGCTAGTTGAAGAAACACAAGCACCAAAGCAAAAGGTCTTGAGATGATGCAAACTCCTATGTGACTTAACCAGAGAATTCTTTCGCCATGATTAGGTCATTATGGAGAAAGCAGTACCAAACAGAAAAAAGTTTTCTCTATCTGAGAGAGCATTAGACTGGCACAGAATCAGAAGATACAGTATTGCTTAAATTGTCTATATCCCTGTGACCTTAAATTGGGTTGTATTGGAGTCACGGTTTTTGTTTGTCTGTAAACTCAATAAAATGTTCATAGTTAATGTTTTTAAAATGTTTTGGCCATGACCCACCATAAGAAATACACTTTATGTTGCAGCTCAGTAAACACGCACTCACACACACAGTTTCACCAAACACTTTTTATTCTTTCTATACAATGCATTCTGATATTTTTGCTTTGTTCTATTTTACCTTTAAAAATAGTGTTTGTTTCCCACTAAAATGATTTCACAGCTGACTGATGGATCTCAATCTGCAGTTTGAAAAAACACGTTAAGCTCTTAAAAACAAATTATGATATGTTAATGATGTGTTTTACCACATTCAAAAAACAAACCTATCTGTGCCAACTCCCATTCAAAACAACCATCACTAAAAAACAACTGCTCTATCTATACATATTTTAAACACTTGAGATAAAATTTAACTGATACATTTTATATTAGGCAATTTTGGCATATATTTTAGAAAAATATAGTGAAGTCCCAAGCTATTGAATAATATGAAAGGAGCAAAGGTTAACATGATTCATTGAGCAAATATGCTTATTAAAGCACATGGGACATCACAACAGGAGGCAGCTATAAAGACTGTCTGGAACAGTTCCCAACATACAGAATTTATGTTCAACTACATTAAAGGCAATAAGAAAATTGATATACACTTCACTGCATCTTTTGTAAGGAAAAAAATAAGGTGATTTTTCATTTTCTGTGTAGTTGGGCAGCATTTACAAAGAAAAAACTTCATATTTTCTGATAATAAGGAAACGAACATTCCAAGAATTAAAGGCAACAAGAATATGCTCTTGTTTCCCAAATAACTTTATCCTCTTGAGTATGTATTTGCTTCACTAGGAAATCTGAGTTTATCATTGAATAATTCATTCCACAAATGTTGAACTCCTTCTATATGCTGCAAACTGGGGATATAAAGATATATAAGACAGATCAAATTTCTTTTCTCATGGAGCTTACATTTCTATGAAAACTCAATGAATTCTCATATACTTTCTATTAAATGAGGTGCTATGACATTTTCATGTAATCCTCAATGTTTTATGTTATGCATATAAAGACGTTATTCTGAGAGGGGTTCGCAGATTTTCCGTAGTGACAAAGAGGTTCGTGTCACAAAAAGGGTTAAGATCTCTTGCCCTAAGCAAAAGAGTTCAAATTCGAAACCCTACAAAGCAGGCAGGTAACATTAAGGGTTGACTGGAAAGAGAGAGATAAAAGATCAATATAGCAATCTAGAGAAAAAAAAATTGCTTTGAAGTCCAGGGGAGTCCAATAAACCCCTGTTTGCCACCCAAATTTGGATCCATCTGAGAAAAGACCAAGAAATAAACCAGATGAAGTCCAGAGTATCAGCTGCTTAACTAACAAGCCTTTTTTTTATTGCAGAAGGTGGTTTATTTCCTGGCTGCCAGAACTCTATGGAGCCCCATTCACGAGGATTGTAAAGTAAGGAGCCCTCTATAGTCCTGGAACATATAGCCCCTCCATAATAGCATCCCTTAGCCCACTTCACAGCCGTGAGCACAGACACTGACCCCCACCTGGACTTTAACCAACTTACCCAGCAGGGCTAATTTGGGCAGGTCTCCTCTGTAGGGAAGAGTGTTGGTCCAGAGAGGACTGGAAATGGGCCAGAACGATGCATTAATTAAAATAATTCCAAGGCCAAAACTGTTCTCCTTTTCTCCCTTCCCAAGTCTTGTCCTACTACCGCTGTCCAATATAACCCATCAGAGGTTCTGCAATAAAATTAAAGATGCAGAAAGAAACTATTAATAAAATGCCAACATGGAGATGCCCTAAGTTTGAATGTAATTCATCCCATTGTAATTGCCTCAGAAAAATAAAAATCCAAACACTAATCCTCCTACAAGTTTGAGTCAAAAGATGACAACAACTAAAGGAATTAAAGTTTGAAATCAGATTCTGTTGCTCTCGTGAACTGAAGGTCCAAAGTAACTGATGTCCTCCCAACCTCTTCTCTGAGCGCTCAGTTGAAGGGTTTCTGCCTTGTCAGCGCAAGGAATTCTGCCAGTGCTTGTATCTGGGACTTTCTTTCACTGGAGCTGCTGTGTGGTTTCTGTTAAAAAAAAAAAAAATACACTGTTCACTGCCAGGCTGCTTATGGATTTAACTAGTTAAAAGTTTCAAAAAAGTATTTGCACTGGTAGACCACACCCCCCACATTTAGAAGAGAAGCCAAGCCCCAACCCCTAAAACACTTATTCTAGAAAAAAATTATAAAAATTATAAAAAGAAATTCCAGAAAAAATATAAATATATCCCCAAATGTGGGGCTTAGTATGTCATCAAAGACCATGGCCTAAAATTCAGCATCTGAGTGAAGGATTGGCAGGGTGTGTGCCTGTGTAATAAACAGAATAATAGTTCCTCAAAGATGTCTATATCCTGATTCTTGGAAACTGCAATGTTACCTTACGTGGCAAAAGAGACTTCATAGGTGCAAGTTAACTAAGAATTTTGAGTTGGGAGATTATCTGGGAGTATCTAGGGGGCCCAGTAGGGTCATAAGGGTCCTTGTAAGAGGAAGGCAGTAGGGGCAGAGTCAGAGAGAGATTTGAATATGCTATGTTACTATGTTTAAGGATGGAAGAATTTGCCATGAGCCAAAGAATATGGGTGACCTTTAGAAGATGGAAAAGATAAAGTGGGTTTCCCCCTAGAGCCCCAGAAAAAATTCAGGCCTGTTGGCACCATGATTTGGGCCCAGGTCCTGTTTTGGACTTCTGGCCTCCATAACTGTAAGATAATAAATTTGTGTTGTTTTAGGTCACTATGTTTGTGGTAACTTGCAGCAGCAAAAGAAAAGGTTGTTACAGGTTGTTCAAGAAGTAATACAGGTTGTTAAGAACCTGTTAATACAGGTCTGTCCCAAAATCAGCCTATGTTCAGATCCCTGCTTGGCCATTTGAACAGTGTGTGGCCTTGAAGCCACCAGCTCATACTGACGTTCCTGAATCAACTCGTGTGTGCTGAGACCAGTGCCCATACTGTTTAAATCTGAGACTTCTATGGGATTGCCTGTGCCCACTGAAGTCAGCCATTTCCAGGCCCCGTGCAGTTGGTGCTTGCTGAGGTTATTCTTATGCATGTGCTTTTGCTGTTTTTGCAGACCCTCAGCCGCCTGCCTCCACGTTAAGGCCCAATTGTCCTGATGCTTCTCAGACTTCGTTTTAGCCGAGGGCCATGCAACTTTGCTTTAGGCTTTCACAGTCCATAAAAAAAGAAACAGAGCCACAAATAAAAAACAGTCCAGATACAGTAACCATAGGACAAGTTATCATCCATCAGTTGAAATATCATGTGGCCTAAAGCTTAAGGCCCCATTTCCAAGTCATAGAATTAAAAAAAACCCAAGTGCACAAAGCAACCTCTTGATCTAGTAAAGGCTGTCACACCCACTAAAGTAAAAAAATCTTTCCTATACATAAAACTCCAAAGCCCAAGGCCACTAATATGTTTATTTTATTTCCCTACATTCTGGCCACTTCTGTGTTCTCAACCAGTGTACCAAATGTTGGGGTGTGCTAGGTCCTTTTCTCCTGCCCAAATTCAAACACAAATGAGAAATAAGACAAAAGAATAAGGCACGCATAGACCAAAACATCATCTTGATGACTGAGAAAGCTGACATTAGAGGATGTGACTTGTATGTGTTGTCAGGGGAAGAGTGAATGGGGATACAGAGAAGGTCCAGAAGGGCAGTGCACATTACAATTGCAACCTTTGAAATGGTTGCAACATTTTAGGTTTTATCTCTGTGTTCATTCACTTCCTTTTTTTTTTTTCAAGTTGAGGGACTTGTCTAAGCTACAAGAACTTGACTAGGCAGCCAGCAGGCTAGAGTTTAATATCCAAAGGAGCTCTGAATCAGGCTAACTTCACTGTTTCTATTCTTCAAAGTATCAGCAGCTTTCAAGAGAATGGAAAGAAGTATCAGCAGCTGGTAAGGTTTTCTCCATTGATGCAGATAAAGGCTTGGCTTAAATTGACATGGTAAGGAAGATTCAGCTCAGGTAATAGGTTGCATGTGCTCTTCAAATTACTTGGGTGCAGTGGTTATGATTTACAGGCCATTTCCAATTGCACGAGGGCCCACCCCATAGACTTCCAGTCCCTCTAAAATCCGCTTGTTAGACCTAACCAAAATGTCCCCATTGCAGTGGAAAGAAAGCTTTACAATACCAGTCAACTGAGGATTATTATTTACTATGACATTAATAAAATATGAATTAATGCAAAAAATGAGAGATTTAGTCATTGTTATGTAATAAACATGACTAATAGGGGCCTAACTCAATAATATCCCAGAAGATCCCATTTGGGGTAATGCTGGATTAGGCATAGCATTTGTAGAACCTCATGAGCTACAAAGATAAAATAGAATAAAACCCATTCTTAAAACTCATTTTATATGACTAACGTTTGATTTTTGATCCTAGAGGTTCATACGAACATATTCAGAAGAGACTGGCCTATTTTTAAATAGAATTTGATTTCTTAGCTTGCATTAATTTAATTGTGCAGTGAAGAGATTAGCTGAAATGTGAAGGCCAATTTATGTCTAGTTGCCTGAGGTCAGAAATTTGTGGCAGGTGATGCTGGTGATGGGCTCAACCATCTCCAGAGAATCTGGAACTCATTAAAGGAAGTTGGTAAGAGTGTTTTTATAGCTGATGTGCTTCCTCTGATAAATCTGGATCTTGCCTGCTCAGGAAAAGCACATTGCTCTGTTTTATTGGTTATACATTTCAAGTCTTCTGGTGTTCTTTTCATTGTCATCTACAGCTTGAGGGTTTATTCATGGTTTGCTGATTCACCTCCCTAGCCCATTTATATTCTCTGGAGATTTCTGAGAGTAACACACGTTGCTCAGATTTGTGCATGTGTAACATGTTGGTGCACACGGGCTCTGCAATAGGACAGAGCTCGAGAGGAACCCAAACCCTTGAAAGCTGCTTTTGCCGACATAAATCAAGGTTGTTGATGTGGAATGGTTTGAACAGCTTAAGAGAAATCCTTCACCACTACTTAAAAAGCTACACAGCATGTATATTCAGCTGGGATCTGTCTCTCCATAAACTGAGGAGAATGAAAGAAAAAGGAGGCTTTACTGTTTAAAACCATATTTAAAAAATAGGAAGATATTTATGTCTATTGAACCTTTGAAATGGTTACAACATTTTAGGTTTTATCTCTGTGTTCATTCACTTCCATTTTTTTTTTCAAGTTGAGGGACTTGTCTAAGCTACAAGAACTTGACTAGGCAGCCAGCAGGCTAGAGTTTAATATCCAAGGAGCTCTGAATCAGGCTAACTTCAGTGTTTCTATTCTTGAGGTGTGATCTGGTGAGGTGGGATTTCTGGTGATGCAGATTCCTTGTGAAAAATATTGATTTCACTGTATTCAGGAAGGATGAGTTGTGATGATCATTTCTGATGCCTAAAATACTTCTTTGTTTCTTGGAAATCTTCCTTGCAGAGTATTTTCAGAACCCAGTAAAACTAGCATTTTACACAGTAGTGCATATGTAAGAACAGGTGTCATGTTGAAATCCCACAGCCTTTGAGCCCCACTACTCCTAACAACTTGATTTGACTGCAAAGTGGTAATGGTTCTTGTAGTCACATACTACTCTCCACCCTGGTCTGGTGGACCCTTATCTCCAGCAGCTCCAAACAAGCATCCACCCCTGTCATCCGACCCAGGTGTATGTTAATGCACTGAAAACTGGTACTCATTTCTTGTTTGTGGACTGAGTCATTCCTGCCAGCTACTCCCTGTCTGCTGCTTTGTCTGTCTCATTTCTTGTTTTGGTTCAGTCTGGAACAAGGCCAAGAGGCCAAGTTTTCCTCAGAAATTACGTTCTCTGCTGTGGCAAGAAGGCATGGGTGGGCTTGTATACTGTGCCCGGGAGCAGCGTGATATCGGGCAGGCTGTGCGGCTGCCCCTTTCAGGGAAATAGTTAACGAGTTTGTTCTTCTGTAAAAGGCTCGGGGGTGGCTAATCACATAACAACTTGAAATAATTACTAAAGAGACAGTGGGAGAGACAATATTTTGGTGGCTTCTGAGAAATGACCATCATTGTTCTGGAATGGTATCCTGAACTGAATCATTATGGTTCTAAAGCTTGGATCCGAGCGTCTGAATAGCATGGCCCTCGGCAGAGCACTTACCGTTGCTCCATTAGAAATTATTCTCTCAAAGCTTCTTGGAAAGTGAACTCAGTTAGTTTCAAGCCACTCTGGAACCTCAGATCTGGGAGGAGGGGAGAGAAATGAGACCCAGGTTGGGGACTTGACTGAGCTTGCAGGAACTTGAGTAGGCAGCCAGCAGGCCAGAGTATAATATCCGAAGGGGCTGTAATCAGGCTAACTTCACTGTGTCTCTTCTTGAGGTGTGATCTGGTGAGGTGGGATTGGCAGTAGGGTTCCTGCCGCAGGAATACTGAGCATTAGATCCGTGATGGCTTTGCAGCTGGGAAGACCCTGAGCATGACGCTGCATGTGAGGGAGGAATCGGACCCATAAGGAGAAGCTGCCAGGGTACTACAGTGAAGGTTAACTCGGTGTGCGCATGACTTCCCATGGCCCACTCCTGGGCCTAGGTCTCCAGCAGGGTTTCTGTACCCCAGCACTAGTGACGCTTGGGGCTGGACCGTTCTCGGGGTGGGGGCTGCCCTGTGCACTGCAGGCTGTTTAGCAGCTTCCCTCCCCCCTGCCCACTAGTTGCTGGTAATACTCCTCTGCTTGTGACTATTGTAGGTGTCTTCAGACATTGGCAAATACTCCTGGGTGAACAAACCCACTCCAGTTGAAAACTACTAGTTGACAGCCAAAGACTAATTCCTGTCTTTCCTGGGCTTGGGGACCACAGTCCTGAGCAGGGTTGGTTTAGAAATGCGGTACAGGTGACTGTCAGTTAAGGATCTCAGGGCCTTCAGACAAACAGAGCCTGACAAAACTGTCCAAAGGCTTCCAAACCAGGAACTTTGATAATCACATAGCCAAGTGTTGGAGGGGGAAGAGCTGTAAGTTTGCTTGGAGTTAAGAAGGCAGGAGGAGTATAGTGGGGGAAGGAAGACAGAGAAATGAAGAGTGAGGTCAGGTCTGTAAGCTGAGCTGAGCTGAGAGCTTATGATAGAGGCGGTACCTGCTCCCTTGGGCTTGTCTGGAGCTAAACCGATTATTCAAAACCCTCAGGCCTTGCTATCTTGTGTGCTTTGGGATGGAAATACTACATTTTCATTGAGCACAGAGCGAAGGCTCAGGTGGACATTTAATGATGAAGTCTGTGCTTGTTGCTTTGCCTTAATGGCCCATTTTCTTCTGAGTTGATAGGTTTCACTGTGAAAAACCTTGCAAAGTGCTACAACTATAAGTTTCCAGCAATAGAAATGCTTTGAAGGCTTGTTTGAACTTCATTTAGGGAAGTATATCCAAGGCCCAGGATGCTTTTCATGCTGAATCTTGTCTGACTTTCTCTTCTCCTGAGAGGGATGTTAGTTGACTGTGAAGCTAGGTTTGAGTTGAGACCAATGGGACCCATTCTTTCACTTTGTTTCCAATAATTGTGGTCACCACTGGCTTTATTTGAGACTTTTTTTTTTCCTGCTGTGTTGCCAGAGATGCTCCCATGTAGTCTGTCTCAATAGACCTTCAACCCCCAGGAATTTGGCCATTTCTAAACTCAGGACTTCGGCCACTTCCTCTGGTCATTTTGATTCTCCACATACCATATCTTTCTTTTCAGAGGAGTTTAGTGACACATGGTCTGAGCAAAGAAGCCAAGTTTGGAGCAGAGAGTGCCTGCCTGGGTACTACCCAGGAAATAATGTGGGTCACTTATTTCTAAATACGATCAGGCAGCTCCTAGAACTCATGCAAAAACAGTTCTTGTATGCTAGAAGGCCAAGTTTGAGCCCGGATTCAGGGGAACAGCTGCTTCCCACTCCCACCATCACCTTCTCAGGCAGTGAGAGTGAATCTGGCATTTGAGCACAATACATGGCAGGTAGCAGAAACCTAATAAATGATTTTGTTTGTTAAGTGAAAATGAAATAGTGTTCCTTGTAGAACTTCTTGGTATTGGGAGCTTAGGTAAGTGTATGTATGACTATCAGTGATTCAGGGATTTTGGGTGGGTTTAATTTCATTTCTGCTTTCTTAGAAAATCCAAAACAGCAAAAGCTGACTTTGCTTAACTGTGAGATCAAGAAATGATCAATTGACAAACAGGGTGATGACGTCTTGGCCTTCTTTCCTCTGCTGTGTACCCTGTTTATGTTTGATTGAGAGAGTCAGTACTATTTAGTTACAGGAAAATACTCTTTTTACTTGAATATTTTTAAATAAGATCTCTAATCCGTTAGGCACTTTTTTCCTACTAATTAACATCTGCATACAGATTGTGAAAGAACATTTGGAGGGTGATTGGGTAGAACTTTGCTTAAATTCTGTACATTTCTTAGTTTAGTATTAACAGATTCCTTTCACTCCAGATATATTTAGAGTTGATTTTGTATAAATGCTTGTATTTTTTAAATAATTTTTTATATTGGTTTGAGGAGTGCATGTGTGAGAGACAGAGAGAGAGAGAATGAATTTTGCTTTCAGTGTCTGAAAAGGTTTAACTTCGTTATTCAGGAATGATCTCAATTTTGTTTTGCACATATTTTGCTCTGAATTTTATCCAGAAATTTACGCGTGGATTAATTCTTCTCTGTGGTTAGAAACTGTTTTAATTCTAGCAATCTCAGTTTATGTGTATTCTAAGAGGAGAGGTCTGGTATATTCATCACTGAAATTTGGATCCTAATTTCCAGTTCTGTCCTTATACATTATACAGTATTTCCATGGATTGACATTCTGCTTGGTGGCCTGAAAACATGCAAGCAGGTCACTGAAATGAGGACCAACAGAAGTTCTGTCTTTCCTGTTTACTAAGCTTGCTTTCCAGGACTCCTTCCTGAGAGCATGCCCCAGTCCTTGGAACTTGCCAATAAACACTCAGACTAAAACAATGCTACCACTCTCTTAGCTTTCTGGCCTTCTCTCCACTTACCAGTTAGCTGTGTGGCAGAATATGGCATACAGAATATTAACGTCTAAGAGGCTGGGTGGCTCTTAGACGTCCTTATCAGCTCTGAAACTTTGGGAAACTGGAGAAATTTAAAATTCATACTTTGTATTAATGAAAGTTTTAAGACTCAAAAGTGGTGATTACCTGCTTAATTTTCCCATTTTCACCAGAGACTAAAGGAATTTATAGAATTATCCAAGGTCATGCTAAAAGAAAAATTAAATTCGAGGAGCCTCATATAAGAGCTCAATTGGTAGAAATACTCACTTTAATCATATGTGAAACGCTGAGGGGCTGACTCAAAACTTTAAGGTGATGCCAATATGGTATGGAAGGCACAGCCCCTCCCCTGGTCTTAGGGTGCCTTCCCCTGTCTTCACACGGGATGAGATCTGTCATCTCAAACAGACAGCTATGAAGAAGCTTATGGAACAGTCTCTTAGAGACCCCATCATGGAGTTCCCACTTCCCGCGTTGGAAAACTGTTTGCTATTCATTTCCCCTTATGCTGGCCCTCCTTCTACTCCTTTAGAATTAAATATATTTCTTCTTGTTCAGATAGAAATGGAGATGTGAGAAAACTCAGTATCCTCTATTCTAGAAGCTGCTCTGCCCTTTATGACATGATGTTAATGTTCTGTTTCTACATATGGTGATCTACAAAAAATATGTAATTATTTACCATGAAGCTAAAGTATCTTGATAAAACAAGTTAGCATTTGAAACCTAATGATGGGCAGTAAAGGAGTAGATACAGGGGATTATTATATTTCATTTTAAAGAAGCTATTTGGCAAGTAGCTATTACTGCAAGTGTTTTTTAGTAGAAACAGAAAGGGAAGTGATAATAGGTGCATTTGCTGTATTACTTTAAAAATGTTTGTTTATTCATTCCAGTGATATGAGAGGACTGAATCCTTTTGGGAATAACTCTATCAGGGAAATATGAAGGTCTTGAGTTCATCTAAGTAATATATCTTACTTCTATGTTCAATTTCTCCTTTTCCTTTTATGTTCAGCTTGGCTCCTGGGACATAATAGGCCTATACAGTGTTGTTGAATGAAGAAATGTGGAAATTATTCCTTAATTGAGTATGTCTCTGGAGGAGGCTTGTGGGTACACAATGGCAGAAGTCTGAAACCTAGATAGGGATCCCTAGCAAGTTAGTTGGAAGCATCCCTGTCAGGCCTAGAAATCAGGCCCCAGATAGATGAAACTGCTGCTCATCTTAGTGGAAGAGCTATTTTGGATTTTGCCCTAAACATTTGCATTGGAAGGATTTTTCTATATGTTTTGTAATATTAGTTGAGTTTAGTTATTTTAATAAAATAGTATTTGTGATGTTACTTGATAAAATACAGTAAGTGGAAAATGTATTTGTTTTTAGTTCAGCTGATCACATCATTGATTTGTACAGTGACAAGTATGCTAATTACAGTCAGTTCTACTGTACTGTACCATGTGTGTTCCTCTAGCACTATGCAGAATTCCATGGTAAAAACCACAGGGCCTGTGGAAAAATGGTATTAGAGACCCAACACTGTCTCCTATCAGTGACACAGAAAAAAGATAGGAGTCTAATAAAAATGGTAATACAGTTTTAGACATGTGAATGGTTAAGAAATGTATAAATGCTACAATAAATATTGTACTTTACCATGAAAAAGACTGAGGTTTGGTTGTGGAAATGGGCATCTGAAGGGTTTCAGTTGATGAATCACTGTAAAGTGGTAGAATGAGGTTACTGAAATTGAACCAAAAGTTGTTAACAGTGGGTATGGATGGGTGTGGTTTATCACACATGGTGAGCTGTAGCTGTGCAGTGGCTGGTAGATATTTCTAGGCACACACTAGGTATGTGCATATTCTATATGTGTGTTTTGTGTATTTCTACCTTGCTCAATTCAGCTGGGTTTGGATAGCAAACTTGATATTTATGTTGTGCTCAAATTGTTCCCTGATACATCAATTTGTGTTGGGACAAATTCACATTTTCAGAACAAGCACGTAGAGGAGAACCAACTATATATAAGCAAAGCAGCTAATGATGATCATAGCTTATACTTTTTGAGCCCTTATTACATGTGCCAAGCACGGTTCCAAACTTTTGACGTGTATTAATTAACTAATTAAATTCTATTAACAACCCTTTGAAGTAGCTACTCCTGATCTATAATGAGGACACTAAGCCACAGAGAGGTGAAATAACTTGTCCAAGTTCACAGAACTAAGTAGGCGAGAGTCCAGCTTTCTTAGCCCTCTGCACTTCTTCCCTCGCTGCTGAAAGGAAAGTAACTATCTTTGAAGGTAAACCTCAACTTTACAGAGCAGCGAAAACTGCCAGATTTTCCTGGCATGCCGTTTGCCCCCTGATATTGATAACACAGTGTTTGAACTTCAGACCAGTAGGATGGTCATTGAATATGGCTTAATGGGCCTGATGATGGAGGAACTGCTTAAGCTGTGTCAGAGAGCCTAATTCATTAACTCACCTTGTACTTTATTCTCTGTTTCCTAGGCGGTGTGGGCAGGGAAAGGGCAAATAAAATAATCCACAAAGGTACATACTGTATGTGGCTAGGGGTGGATCTGTATTTGATGAGATTAGACCCTATTGTATTTTCATAATTAAGTTACAGAATTGAAACTTGTCCCTCAGGACAGGAATTTGCTATTTTATGTTCCAACATTCCTTTTTGCCTGAGCAAAACCGCTGCACTGATGTCATCCAGTCCCCTTGTTATTTTCTCCCTTAGCTCAATACTGTCCCCTTTCTTCTCTGGCCATTCTTCATACTGTAATGGGAGTTGTTTTGTTTTGTTTTGTTTTGTTTCCCCTCCAATCCATCCCCCTGCCTTTTTTTGTTTTTTTTTTTGCTGGTAAAAAGTGATGATGGCAGGAAGTAGACTGCAAGGAGGAGAAAAGCAAAACCTCTCCAGGCCTTGAGAGAATTAAAATAAATGATCCCTTCTTGCTTATTCTTACCATTAAAAATGTGTCTTTCTTTGCAACTGTTATGGAAATCAAATTATTTAAAAATTAAGTTACAAAAATCGCACTTCAGTTTTATAATCTAGATGTTCATTTCTTTAAAAAAAGTAAAGATTTCTCACGTGTCACTAGAATTGCTAAACAATTACCAACCCCAGTGCTTCTCTGGTTGCATGTTAGGATCAATATGTGGGGAGGCTTTTTAAATCATTTAAAACAATGGCAACAACTCTGTCTCCCTCCTTCTTCCCCGAAAAGAACAGTGGCCGAGGTGAGTTGACCAAGCAGGGGATCCATCCCTATTACTGTGTGAAGACTGTGCTGGACAGCGTAGTTGTTTATTCACTCATCAGTCATCATTTATGTACTTCCCAAGTGCCAGGCATGGGGATAACTTGGTGCTAAGTGTATGCTCTGGAGTCAGAAGGCCCAGAGAGCTGAAGAATGTGTCTGAGTTAGTTGGGTGAGGGAGAAGTGGCAGGAGGGAGTGTTCCGGGAAGAGGGATTTGGGCAAAGAGTAAAACCTTGCCATGTGAAGAAGGCTGAGACTTCCAAGGGAGTTTTCAGAAGACTGTGGCTGGGGGATAGATGACTGATCGGGGCTGTTCTGTGGGACCTTCCTGTCCCCTCTTGGGCAGCCTGAGGGTGTGACCAGGTCAGGTGTTCTCCCATCACCGTTCCACCAGTGCTACAAAGAAAGCATACAGCATATGATTCCATACAATGCAAAAACAATCAAAATGAATCTAGGCTATTAGAAGTCAGAATGATTGTTACCCTTTGGTAGGTTGGTGACCATTAGGCAGCAGATGGGGCTTCTGGGGTAATGTTCAGTTTCTTGAACTGTGTGCTAGTTACACGTGTTTAGTTTGTGTAAATGTATCAAGCTATATACACTTATGATTATGTGATTTTCTATATATACGTTATATTTCAGTAACAAATTTTGAGAAAGGGTTTTGTCATTTATTAGTTGATTTGACCAACACAACAATTCTAAAAGACAAGAAGGGAAGGTAACTTTTCTCCAGTTTTGTGAAGAAAATAGACTCAAAGTTTGGTCCAGTGTCCCAGGGCTACTTAGTGGTAGTTAGGTCAGGTATGTAAGTCTCTCAGCCCAAGGGAGAGAGCCCCTGTGGGGGGAATTTATACAGTGCTTGATGCATAGTAAGTGCTCAAAAATGTCATTTGATTCTGGATTTTAGACTGGTGCCCTTCCAGTTGCGCATGGCCGTCATCTTGCTCTGGGAGTGACCATTTGCTCTAGTGGCCTGATGTTCCTGATAAAGCATGTGCGTTCTCTCCTCAGAGAGGAATGGAGATGAGTCTTGAGTCAGATGTCCCAGGAAGCTGCCAAAATACCTGTGGAGAATTGCATAACTTTGTCCTCGTAGGGCTTAGAAAAGAATGCGTCAGACACTCAGTTCTCAGACGTGGTGCCTAGGAAAACAGGAAGAAGGTTAACTTAGGCAGAGATCCATGTATGTGACCTTGGATAAATCATTGAACTTCTTTGGTGGCAACAGTTTGAAAGACATATTTGATACTCACTGCTTAGAACCATGTGATCCTTCTGTGGTTAACCTTCCAAAACCCCTGAATTTTAGGTATTCCAATACATATAATCAGATTCTCATTATTTTCAAGGTATCTGACTACTTTTCAAACTTGAAAGTTCATTGGTGTTATTTAAGATCAAATTTTGATTAATTTAATTTATAATTTAAATGTCATTATGCCCCATTTTCTGCCTGTCATCATCATTCATAAAGCAGTGGCACTGACAAGTTACATAGAGTAACCAGAGGTCCTATTCAACTTGACTATATTTCTTCCAAAAAATGTAAAACAGAACTTTCTTGTCAACATAAAATTGCAGTTATTTATGATGTGGCTAAAGAAAAGATAAGAAGTCCCGGAAATAGAATCTGTTATTGCTTGGATAATAAAAACTCAAGACCTTCTTTGGAAGAAAATGGGTAATGATAAAATGCTTCGACTATGATGCCAAGGTCAGCCAATGAGCACAGAGGGAATCTGAGAAAAATAAAGAGACAAATAGAAGCAGATGTTTGGAAAATCTTAAATATTGCTAGTGAAGTAGTATAGTTAGTTATCAAAGTTTCAGGGTTATAGCTATCATCCTAATAAGATTATAATGAAAACCATCAAATTGGTGTTCAAAACCTCATTAGAACTGTGGTCAACCTTACTTTACCATGAAACTGCATTTTCCAAATAATGCTGCAAATTTTGTATCAAAGTACTTTTGAGCTGAAGTTCTTGCCTAGGTATTTCTCAAAGAGGTCATCTGTCATAGACTCCTATTAAATCAAGAACTTTATTTCAAATTAATACAAGAGAGAAATCTGACAGGAAGGGGAAAGGAAGTAAAGTTGAAATATTATAGCTTTCTGATTGGTCAGCATCTATGTCCTCAAAAGCAAATTTCTTTTTACTTTTAGTTGTGTCTGATGGCATAGAAAAGTTCTATCTTATACCTAGTCACTAAAGGCTGTCATTTGAAATGGTTGTGTAGCTGAAGAGAGGAAGTAGATCACTAGTAACTGACCCGAAAGGGAATAAAATAGACAGCTTGGAGACAGGACCCTTGGAGGCACTCAGATGGAAGGTCGGTCAGAGAGTAAGCATAAATGGCCAAAGAGAGCTTTTGAAACCAAGCCAAGAGTCACAGGATTCTAAACGAAAATGATCAGGATCAGTGAGAGGTTTTAAAACTACAGTATTGATATTTACTTGACAGTTTGATCCAAAAAATCATTATGTGCTTTATGATTAGTTTTAAAAAGTGCTAACTTTTATGAGTGGAGAATCCCTGATTGTTATTATCTCAATACAAAGCCTTAATTGACTCTCTTGACTTCCTGGCTTATTGCTGGTCGTGTAGCCTTAAGGCAATTACTTGCTCCTTTAAGCCTCATTGTCTTCATACCTAAAATGGAGAATGTTAGTGTCTACCTCAGAGAATTGTTTGAGGTATCCATGAGATGGTGAATGTAAATTGTTTATTTCAGAGCCCAAATAATTTAAAAAGATCATTAAATGTCTTTTTACCCATGATAGTGATGATGATGACCTTGAAATATACTCATATCAAGGGCCTCTTTCTTATTTTTCTTTTTCCTCTCCTCTTCCTTGATTTCATCTCAACTTCATTTTTAAAAAGATTTGAAGTCCCTTAAAAAGTTGCAAATAATAAGATTTTATTTTGTCTATTTTGTTTATACTATGCCTCATTTAAAAGTGTAATTTAAACAAAATTGTGAGGGTTAGGTTGTTTTAAAGATTATTTGAAGGTATGCTTATATACTTTATATACTGCTATAAAATAGGGTTAAGGTTTTTTTATATGTACTTTATATAATAGTATAAAGGTATATTCAAGGTTATTTTACCAAGAAAAAGGAGTAGAGTTGGAAAATTTAAAAGAAGAGAGATGGAGCCAGAATATAAGATAGCAAAGATGTGAACTAGTGGGCCTGTACTAGTCAAAGTCTTCACGGGAAATAGATGACTCACTCAAAATAGGGTAATTTGAAGAGAGTTTATTTAAAAGCTGGGATGGCAGCTGAACCCTAAGGGATAATTTACTCTTAGGCCTGATGATTTGAGAGAAAGAGGAGGTTGCTGGAACTCAGAGGAGAGAATCTGTAGCTGGCTCGCGTGAGAGGTCCTCACAAGGACCAGAGATCTCTGTTGAGGGACGCAGACAGCCTGAGGTGACCTCATGGGAACAGGATGGGAAATAAATATCTTGAATTCACTCTTGTTCCTCCCTCATGTCCTGTTGGCTCCACAGGGAATGAGAACTGTCGATGTCATCTTCACAGGCCTGTCTGTCTTCAGGAGCAGAAGGAAAACCAAAGAAGTATGGGCAGAGAACACCAGAAAGTTGCTAAACAACACTGAAATCTTCACTGGAATCCAAAGCAAAAAAGAGATAGAGTCAGATACAAAGTCTGTGCTATCAATAAACAATGAAAAACCGCATCATTTTCTCTGGAGCTTTCCTAGACTTTCAAATTTAAGTGACATTCTACAAAAATGTCCAACTTGCTAAACACTTAGCTTTGCATGAGATACAACAATTAAATAATGATATCTTTATATCAATTAAATGGGAAGCATATGGGAAAAATAATAATTTTGGCTTTATGGCCCAGCCTGTTCTTTCTGAAAATAAATAGACAATAAAATGATCTGTAAAGGCAACTCTTAGATTAAGACAATAAAATATTTTCATTTGTATTGAGTTTTTTTAATCCTCTATCACATGTGCAGGTAGATGCTTTATTAAAAAGTACAGGCCATTGAGATAGGTTTAAAAGAAAGAGACCAAAATATACTGATTTATCCCACTCAAAATTATTTACAGGCATGTCAGGAGAATATTCCAGAGGCCTGAGTTTCATGGTGGTGAGTACAAGAAAAAGCATCAGGAATTGGCATTATAAACTGAGCACACACAGCTTGGCCAATGAATGGTTCTTGACCACAGAGACGGACTGTAAGAAAAGGTGAGGAAAAGCTACAGGTCATTTTACACTGGTCTTGACAGATATTTTTTCCAGGAGAAAAGACTTTAAGAGTCCATTGTGGGAACAATGTTCCCCATATCTGTTTTGATATTTTGAAAGCCAAATCTGACAAAATAGTGCAGGGATTTACATAACCCCTTTGGAGAAAGCTCTCCCCTTTGGAGAAAGCTCTATTTCTTTGTAAATAAAATATTGGGTAAAGTGGGGAAAATACAGTACTAGACACATTGTTAGTAGCATTAACAAACAACTTTGCATATTGTGTTACAATTTATAAGCTTTCATGGACAGAATTATTGAAGCCTCACAACAGTACTGTGAAAGCACTACCCTCTTTATAAGTTAGAAATGGGAAGCCAGGGAGATTGAGAACATTCTCCAGATCACCAGTTGGTAAATATTCTTGTGGGAATGGTGGATAGAAAGGGTAAGAATCAAACATGGGGACATAGACCAAAGTCTCCTAAATATATTTTTAGTAAAAAATCCAGCATCTTGGCTTACCAATTTTTATTAAATATCTTTTGCATTCATAGTGAGCACATAACAAATATTTGCTGATGAATGAATGAGTGGTGGCATGAACAAATGATCCATGCGAGAACATCATCCTGTGTTGTTAGTGTTGTAGGCTCCCGAGAAGGTAGGCTCTTGAGACAACATATGCAAATTTAGAGGGTGTACAGGGTGGGATTCCATACAGATTATTTCCATCTCCATGGATGTGTTTGAGTAGGTGGGAAAGCTATGGCCATGGCAAAGTGGTACATGGAGCTGTGGGTGGCCCAGATGCCCCATGGCTGTGAGTGCATGCCAGACATGTGGTGGTTTAACAAAATCCCATGTCTCATATGACCTGGGAGACTGAAGGCCTAACCACCCACCATGACAGGCCCTGACAGTCAAGGGCAGGCATGGTGCATCCTTAACCTGTAGGCAGACAGCCCCGTACTCATTGTGTTAAAGGTTAGATGACAGCTGGGTAGCCTTTGGCATGCAATTACTGCCAAAGCGTCCTCTGTGTGATGTGTCATCTCAAATACAGGGATGACCCAGTGTCACTGTTGGCCCTTTTTGGATTCTTTGCAGCAGAATCCTGTTGGGCTGTTGTCAGTGTGTATCTTTTCAACCTTGAGTGGCCCTTCTCACAACCTTCCTCAGAATTGTACAAAACAGTTTGACTCAGTTAATCAACTAACAAGTGTGCCTGGTGGTGGACACCCGTCCTTGTCCTTGTTAATAGGTCTACAGGGGTCTACCCTAGTAGCCAGATTGCCTCTTGGGAATCCCTCTGCTCCTTTAAAGAACATTCCTTCAGTAACAGGAAATCTTTGAGAACTGTCAAAGAAGCTTCTATCTCACTTAATCTAAAACACTGCCTCTAATGCCACTTCAGTGGATTCAGACTTTCCTTTGTGAGTCTCTGACCAGGCTCTGAATCCCAAGAAGGAGATGCCTTGGGAATAGGACATTGCCTTCTTTACTGTGCTGATTACTATTATTAGCAAAATCCACTTGGGGAACTAAACTCCGTAGAACCTATAGAACCACTCAAATCAATCATTGGTGCCTCCCTAACTCTGGTGGTGAATGATAAGGGCCACAATGTGACAAAAACTTGTTAATATCCCATGGATTCCTCCTGGAAGACCCTGAACCGATCAGACTGAGGAGCACATTCTAGACTCCGTGCATACCCCAGACAGGAAGCGCTGCCACCAGCCCTGAGGGCAGGACTCCAAGAACTTCTCTGTGACCCCTGCCAGGCAGAGGACACCTTGGTTCTGTGACAGTTGGGGACTTGGTTTCCTTCATGGCATAAGCACAGATTTTGGAGATGAACAGAACTGAGTTTGAAGCTCTCCACTGCCACTTAAGAGGAGCAGAGTTTTAGGCAAGTTTCCTAATTTCTTTAAGCTTCAGTTTCCCATCTAACCTGGAGATAATAATACTGCTGAGGTGATTATATGCAGCTGTTTACAAGAGAGTGAGGACAGTGGACTCCATAGGCTTCCCTAACTATGAAGATAATCTCCTGGATTCCCTGGGTACCCAAACGGCTCTCAGCCTGTGGATATGCTTGAGCCCCACAGTAGTTCTGTGAGGGGTTAAGAGCAATTTGGGACACTGTTATGTAGAAAGGGAAAAGAATATTACTGGGAGATGATGACATTTTTCTAACATCTGGCCATCAGGGGGAACCAGGACTGATCATTCTGTCCAATATTTTATCCAGGAAATTTTGCCAAGTCATATTTTGTAAACATTTACCAAGTCTGAACAGAAGAGATTCAGGTGAGATGCAAGGAAGATGAACTCTTCTACCTATAGAACTGTTCTACCTGTAACTTAGTTCTGTGACAGTTGGGGACTTGGTTTCCTGGATTCCCTAGGTACCCAAATGGCTTTCAGCCTGAGGTTCTGCTTGAGCCCCACAGTAGTTCTGCCCTCTCAGTAATATTACTGGGAGACTGCCAGGGGGAAGTTCTAGAATCTTCTCTGAAGCTGAAGGATTTATGGGATACTAATCATACAAATAGAATTCCCACCGGAGAAATAGTACCTCTACCACCACACCATCAATCTATCCAAAATGATGTATTCAATTTTTCTGTTAGAGTTATCAGCTGCAATTGTGGAGAGATAATGGCATTATGAAACATAAAGCCACTAAAAACGAGGCAGATCTATCTGTATGTACTGAGATAAGAGAAGGATATCTGTGAGATAGGGTTTAACTAAAAATGTACACAAGCAATATATATAATGTGAGTGTATTTTTGAAAAAGTAATATTTGCAGTTTGTATGGTATATACATACTATATGAGATCAGTAAGGCTGTACATCAAACTGTGGACTGAGTTTTTCCCTGAGGATCTGTTTGGAATGGAGAATAAGGGCTTAAAATTTTTTAATACATTGTTTTATATTATTCTTAAATTATAGAATACCAAATATTGGAAAAAAGACAATATCTAGTACAATACCTAGGATCTATCATATATTTAGATAGATATTTATTGAATAAGAACTTGAGTTTCATGATAATTTCCTTACAAAATAAAAATAATATACTTCACTTTTAAAGTCTGCTTCATAATATGTAAAGTCTTTTATATGTATTATGTCATGTGGATGTCCCAAAAACCTCTGAGTTGGGCAGAGAAGAATATCATACAAATTAGAGACTCTTGGAGATTGAATCATTTTCCCTAAATCATATATAAGTGGTACTTGGACAATACTCTTTGCTACTTGACTTTTTATTTATTTATTTATCAAAGGCTCTTTGAGTCCCCTCTGTGTGATACGTTCCCTGTTCTTTCCACTATACCACATTCACTGCAATTTGCAAGATATAAAATATAGAAGCACCACATAAGTCAGCCTGAAAAGGTACCACAAACTCCTAACCAACAGATTACAGTTCAAAGCAAATTTTATTTTGTTTACTTTTACAGTGTGCCTTTCTGATACTTAATAAGCTATGGCAGACTTTATTTACTAAACCAAAGTTTCAGCTTGCTTTTCTGAAGAGTAGACTTGATGGTTTCAACCTTAGATTTTTTCTCTATATTTGCTTAAAAGAAGGCCATTAAGTAGTTTTCAGTTCATCTTCCACTTTAAAAAATAATCAAATGTCCACACAATCCTTTGTTTCTCTCCTCCATAGCATACCATTTTTCTTTTATTTTTGTACAGAGGGAGAGGAAAGGATTTGGCTTAAAGGAGGAGCTAATCATCCACGAGACTGGAGAAGTTTATAAACTCATCCCTGAAAGAAAATTCTTCTGCTGTGATGCCTCATTTAATTTCATTTTTGTGTTCTGGCCTTGCAACAGAAACATGAGTCCATGGGTGAGCTTGAAGTGAAACACCAAGAAACTGCAAACAGGTAAACTATAGGTATTGGCTGGCTAGGCATGCACGGTGGGGATCTAGAGGGAGAACTCTGTCCACGGTTCTCCATTGATGAAAAGCAATACAAGCTAACACGATTCCTGGGCTTCCTGCTGCAGAGAGATGGGTGGGTTGAGGAGGAAGTATTGCAAAGCAAAGGAGTAGAGGAGAAATGAGTCCTAAGGACTGGTCTTTGTTTACACATTTATTCTTTCCTTCTCTATGCATTTTTTGAGTATGTATAGGTACTACCTGTAACAGGTATAAATATGATTAAATGGGAAGGATTCTTAGCTTTCTAGAACAATATTGCAGGATGATAATAGAGCAACAAACCAATTTAAAAATATTAATTATAGATTGTGATAAATGTTAAGTATAAAATAAACAGTGCTATGATCGTTGAGAACAATGGTGGGGTGAAGGGAGAAATGTTCATACATAGGGAAGTCAGGAAAAATCTGAAAGGCAAAAGTGATAAGCCTCTACCAGGAGTTAATCCAGTGTGTGCTGCAAAGTGGATACAGCCCCTCCTCTCCTCTGCCTGATCATAATATTGGCCTCTTCTAAAGACTGAGAATAAGGTGTTTAAAAGAATTGTTCGTTTCCTCCAGAGCCATGTAATCAATTCCTGGGATGTTAGCCTATTTTGTGGTGTGACATCATCATGGAATACTTTCTTTTGCTGAGGAAAGGCAGTTTTCTACTTCTTTATCTTGACCCTACTCCTCCCTTCTAAGCTATGGCCATTTCCATCCCAACCTCCCCGTAGAGGAGTAGGACCAGCTCCCCTGGTGCTGACCGCTGTGCGGCGGTGGGGCCGGGGAGAGCCTCAGGAGGCTGCTGGTGCTGTGGCTTTGTCTAGTGGCCTTGTACTCAGAGAGATAATCATTGGCTTAAATGATGATAAGAAAGATTTAAGTTATAAACAAAGGAAGCCTTCATCGCTGCAAAGAATCACTAGGACAAATGATCACGGACAGTATAGAGTTCCTTTTCTAAATATGTCAGGTATGAACTCTATGGAATTGTTTCAATACAGTCCTAGCTTGGGGGCAGAGAACAACCCCCAGCAGACAGACATCAGGTGTCCCTTCAAGTCCTAATAAGCTATAATGTGAAATGTCATTTTTTTCTTTCTTAAAATATTATTGTGTTCAAAACCTTTTCATTAAATAAAACCAACAATGAAAAAAAGCAGTCTATATTTGGAATTCCTTCTAACAGACTTTTCTTGGATAAACTATTTAATTGCATGAGCTTTTCCAGATGTGAGACTCAATCTATGGGAAATAACAAAGAATTTGTGAATTAAATAAATTATCCTGCCTTTATGCTATTTTTTCCCCCTGCATGGTTATATAATATAAACAGAATGTTGAAGTTAATCATCAGAATTTGTCAGAAAATGCACTCTCAAAATTGTTTTGTTTAAAAAAATTATTTTTTAAGGAGAAAGAGACCAGCTGTTTTATATTTGTAGCAAGATTGAGATTAAATATTTAAGATCTCTGTATTGAATCAGTAAGAATGAGGTAACCAGCTCTCCTAAGAGTGAAGAGTGTATTATTCCCAAAGCTATAGTAAGTAGGAAACTCTTGAAAGTAAATTATAAATCTTCAAATCACAAAAAGATTTTACTGCTATCAGTTTTTCTTAGATGCTTGCCTGGTTTTATAAAAACCTTTGCTTCAGACAGATTTCATGTATCTGTCTTTCTTGATGTTTCTGGCTGGTTGGAATGCTAATGTAGTGGTCCCCCCTTATCCATAGAGGGTATGTTCCAGGACCACCAGTGCATGCCTGAGACTGTAATAGTACCTAACCCTGTATACGCTATGTTTTTCCTATATATACATGGTAAATTTAGTTTATAAATTAGGCACAGTGAGAGATTAACAACAACAGTAAGAAAATAGAAGAATTGTAACTATATACTGTAATCAAACTTATGTGAATGTGGGCTCTCTCAAAATATATGATACTTGTCCTTCTTGTGATGATGTGAGATTGTAAGTTGCCTAGGTGATGAGATGAAGTGAGGTGAATGACGTAGGCACTATGATGTAGCGTTAGGCTACCTTTGGCCTGCTGACCATATGTCAGAAAGAGGATCATCTCTTTCTGGACCATGGCTGACTGTGGGTAACTGAAACTGAGGATAAGGGGGACTATTTTACTGTTAAATTCGGATTTGGATTATCAAAATTTCCCAAAGTGATGGCAACCTTAGAGTCCATTCTGATGAAACAAGAGTTTAGAGCACTTTCTTCGTGAACTATCCAGACACTGCAGTTGAGACTGCTCTTTCCTGTTACTGAGGCTTCTCTCCTTCATCCAGGTCATCTGCTTCCCTTGGACTTAGTCTAGACAGCTTTCCACCATTGCAGGAGTCATAGTGTCTCTGGCAACACCCTCTTTTATGAGAATGGCCAGTTTAGGGACAAAGTCTTAGACTCCTATCTCACAGGGAGAGGGTGATTTTTGTTTATGTCATAATTTCCAAGAAACATGAACAGATGATCAGCCTGGAGCATCAGCCTCATGACCTCCTTCCTTAACACTGGGCGCTGAGAAATATTGGAGAGCTGGAAAACTAGTCTGCAGGTACTCCACCAGGAACACTATTTTGCCAGGGCTGTGATCACAGCTCCGAGAATTTCCATTTCCCTGGTGTAGAGGCTCAAGTCCTGGCAGAAATCAAGAAGTGGGGCATCAGAATGGAGACTACAGTTATAAAATGTCCTTGTCCTCTTTTACATTTTTCTCTAGTGTTTGCCTGCAGGCCTGAATCTAGATAGTATACTCATACCCATTGGAATAAGGAAAATAAAAAAGAAGAAAAATGTAGCATCCTTGGTAAAACTGGTTAAAATAAATGCAAGTTTGGTGTATAGATAAGATGTCTGCAACACTAAAGAGTTTGAGATTTACATAGAGCTGCTGCATTGGGGCTACCACATGGAAAAGACATTCATCTACCTGTATTCATAGATTTCTGTAAAGTTTCTCCATTTTTCTAGCCCAGTGAAGATAAACATGTTGGTGTGTAAGTTAGTTCAGAAAAAAAAATACGAATCATGTTTTTCACATTTAAAGTAAAAATAACTTCATCCAATTCTGTAAAAATGTGAATATTCTTATAATTTAAATTACTAACTCAGTGTATGTGAGAACTTGAATGAGAGAAGTATTTCTCCTCATTTACTACAATATTAACACTTGGGCATGTTTGTTGGAGAAAAAGCAGAGAGAAGGCAGCTCACTCTTCCTCTCCCTGTGGCTGGGGGAGGCACAGGCAGCTAAAGGTGTTCAGGTGCTCCTTGCTGTGCTGGCCTTTTCTCTTGCTGTTTTCATTGACTCCTTTCCTCTCCTACTAAGGAGAGTGATAGTCCAACTATCCGGTTCACCTCTCAGGGGCTCAGAGTCCTCCTCCAAAAAAATTCTGGAGTCCCATCTGTTACTGTCAGTGCTTTCCTGACTTCAGAGGAAAATGAAAGTCATAATAGCCATCATTAGGATGAGCTGCTTCACTTGATGTTTACTCAGTGCTCCTTTGGACCCAAACAAGACCCACCTGATGAGGCCAGGAGGGGATTAACTGAGGGAAAGTCAGAGAGGCTGCCAAACACCTGCCCAGAGTCAGAGCCTGGACTCTGATGGCGACCTAACCTTGCCAGGACTCATCAGACTGCCTGGACAGCAAGCCCACTCCCATCCTCCTCCCCCTGCCCGCCCTCCCCTGACCCCATCCACAGCTTGCCTTAATTAGGGCACTGAGACAATTAAGGAAAAAATATATTTCAAATATCCAGCTATTCATAGATACTTAGCTTTACATATCCACGCATGAGGTAACCTCAATTATTTGTTTGTATCTTGAGAAGGCAGATAATGACCAATGAAATGTGTAAGTGAGGCAGCAGGTGAAGAAAGATCTTCTAATTTTGGAAATGAAGAGAGACAACTTTGAAAGAGAAAGTAAAAGATGGTAGTGCAGACTATGGATGAAGTTACATTTTTAGGCTAGGACTCAATTATAGTGAGAAATTCAAGTTGGTTGTTTAAGATGAATACAGAAGGGATGATTGTAGTCCAAACATATATATTCAGCCAGCATCCATTGAGACATTACCATGCGTTTTTTTTTTTTTGTTAGATGCTTGGAAGTTAATGACAAAGTCTTTGTCTTCAAGAAACAATTAATGGAGGAGACAGATGAGTAAACAAACTGACAAGGTAGCTTGAGAGACGAGCACAGAATGCTATGGGAATAAGGCAGTTGATACCCAGCTCTGACAGAGTCAAAAAGCATGAGTAGTTCTACCAGCATATGAGAGGGGGCATTCCAGGCAGATGGAACAGCAGGTGCAAAGAAGAAGGTGAGGGTGGGTTTTCACAAAGGCACTCAGGATGCTTCTGAAACCTGTGGAGCCTATGAGGGATGCGCAGTTACAGAGGTAGACAAAGTCCTCATTACGGGGGCCTATGTCAGGTAATGAATTGGGTCTTTTCTGGTATGGTTGGAGTTTTATGATTAGATGTTTTTTAGGAAGATCACACTGACTCAGATGGTGCTCGTTTGACTGAATAACTTGAATTTCTGGGACATGTCTTCCATAATGAGCAGCTCAGAGGGCTGTAGCTATGCTGAGAAATAGGTAAAGGGAAGTGCCTGAGAGGCTAGCATTAATCTCTCCTATCTGCATATCTATGCCTCAAACATAAGGACAAATAAGATGATTCTGAAAAAAGAAACAATGACTAGGAAATGCTCCTCTCTATTCCAGGACTGTATACACATGCTTTGCCATTAATCATCTGCTGGGTATCAATGACCAAAGCATGGTATCTATGCTCTTGTGCCATTGAAAAAGAAAATTCAGTTCACCCTCGAGCAACACAGGTTTGAAATGCAAAGGTACACTTTTATGTGGGTTTTTTTTCAACAAATATATTGGAAAATGTTTTGGAAATTTGTGACAATTTGAAAAAGGACGTTTTCTTTAGCTTACTTTATTGAAAGAATACAGTGTATAATACATATAACATGCAATAAGTGTTAATCCACTGTTTATGTTATCAGTAAGGTTTCTGGTCAACAGTATTAGTAGTTAAGTTTTTGGGAAGTCAAAAGTTATATATGGATTTTCTACTATGCAGTCAGTGGGTCAGGGCCCCTAACACTCGTGTTGTTCAAGGGTCAGCTATACTTCTTCCTTCCTTTCTTTGTAACAGTTGGCCTTGTTAGACTCATACAATGGGCATAACTCAGAAACTCACCCCGTGTGGGAAACTGTGATTCCAGCCTTTGTTCCAACATGAATTGGAGAAATCACAGGAGTCAACATGGTTTGCGTCTGTCCAGTTGGCAGAACCATGCTCAAATGGCCTTTCACAAGCTCTACTCCTGCCTCAGCTTGCTGGCAAGTTTAGAAATGCCTGGGATGTATCAGCGGACTTGCTCTGTGCTTTCAGCATGCGCTGGGCGATTCCTTTGAAAAGCCTAGGTCTGACTTTTCCACATGGCAGTTTGATAAGGTGTTAGGTGAACATTTAGGGACTTGCCTGCCTAGTCAGAACACACATGTTTTATGAACTGAATCACTAGAGAAGAAAATTGTCTTGACTATACTGTTGTTGTTTAAAGTATTACTTCTCTAATTAATGAGGGGAAGGCCTACTTCACCCCTTTACTCTCTGGTTCAGTTCTGGTCTTCTGTAAGCTATTAGTGAAATGACAACACACCTTTCAAAAATTGCTTACCCTCTGCCACTTACTGGCCTTGACTGCTGAAAAAGCCACTAAGTACATCATTTGGCAACAACATAGACTTGGCATAAATAACTCCTTGCTTTAAAAGCAATAAGTAACCTTTGCAATGACTAAAACTGATGAGTTACCAGAATGTTTTTTAAAATTTTCATTTGACTTGTTACCATTTCCTTTAATGATAGCACATTGCTCTTGAAGTAATGAAAACATCCAAAGGTGGACTTTTTTGAACACAGTAAAATCATGAATTAGATAAAGCTGTGGGGTTAGCCCCATTCTGTCTTTGTAAGCAACCCACTAGGTCCCTAGGTCAAATTTTATATTAGTGATTCTCAGTGTTGTTCACAGACTCCTGGATGTCCCAAGATTCTTCTGTGGCTCATAGTCAAAACTCTTCATAATTATATTTACATTTTATTTGCCTTTTGGCCTCTATTGACATTTCAACTGATTGTACAGAAGCAATGATGGGTAAACCTGGGTTCCTGAGCAGAAATCAAGGCAGGGCACCAAATCATACTACTAGAAGTTATTGCACTTTTTCACTACCACATGCATGAAAAAAAAGGATTCTGGTTTCACATAGATTTGTTCTGATGAATCAGGAAGAAATTACTAAGTTTACTAAATCTTGATTTTTGAGTACATATTTCTTTCACTATTCTGTAGGACAAATGGGAAGTAACACATAAAACATGTCAGCATATGAAGTGTGGTGGTCATCTTAAAAAGAAAGCATGTGTACATTTGAGTTCAAGTTAACCTGAACATGTTTTTAATGGGACACCATTTTTATTGAAAGAATGACAAGTTATAGTTATTTGGCAGAAATGTTCTTAAACTAAACAAAGTCAGCCTGTCCCATCAAAGAAAGCAACTGTGGAATTTGTTGCCAAAGATAGAATTTAAACTTTCAAGTAAAATGAGGTTTTTGAAAACTCTTTTCTGCCACTGGGAGCTTGATAGCTTCCCAGTATTAAGAATATTTTCTGGTAAGGTTAATGGTGATATAACGATTGTGTTTTTTTGATGTGTAAAAATTTGGAAGACCTGCTTGACTCATTGAATGGATAATTTCTAAATGACCAATGCATAATGTTACTTAGTTGTGTGGGGTAAAACTCCATTCAAAGTGCAAAAGAGATGAATGGATTTTAGTGTAACTGAGCATGAAAGATTCATTGATATGGTTTTGTATTCCACATTGCAACTGATGTTTAAGAAAATAGTATTTGTCAAGTTGTGATAAAATGTCATGATTATCTTAAAAAGGCATTAAAACACCCCTCCTGTTTCCACTACATATCTGTATGAGGCAGTATTCCTTTCATATGTTTCAAGCAAAACAATATATTATAACAGATTAAATGCAGTAAAATATTCAATAGAATAAAGTCAGGTTAAGGTGACATGAGAATCCAGCTGTCTTCTATTGAGTTTTTTTTTTGTTGTAGAAAATACAGCTGTTTTCACAAAACATGTTAATTATGTTGACACATAATGAGATTATTTTTGTTATTTTAAAATAAATTAATATTTAAACATTTTCAAGTTGTAGTTTCTAGTATGGTAAATATTCACAGATGTAACCCATATAAACAAAATGTCTTTGAAGTTCTCAGTAATTTTTCAGAGTGTAAAGAGGCCTTGAGATCAAAGAATTGGAGAAGCATGGTCCTATGTTAAGAACTAGGTAGAACTAATTCTTAACCACAGCTATTATCATCAACCTAATAAGAATAACTCATATTGAGCTGAAATTAGATACACTCTATTGACGGATCATGTTATATAACCAGTTTTTTCCAGCTGGACATCTGTTCACTGGAATGTGTATAATAATCATTTGGGGGACAATGATTGGAAATAAAGTATAAGAAAATCTGATAGTCAAGTTTGCACTTACTTGAAAAAGACATTGAAACATTATTTAAGGCGTTTTTGAAATCTTAACCTCCATTCTATAATGAATGGCTCAAGCTTTGCTGTGGAAGTACAAACAATTGTAATTTGATAATAAAAAATTTAAAGACAGAGAGGTATGCACTTATTTTAGCCCTTGTTCTGCATTTCTTATCGTGACTTTTTCTCTGCTTAGACGTACAGAATCTCTCCATGTCCACAGGGAAAAGCGGGATTAAACTACTTAACGTGTTCAGGGACCCTTGCAAACAAGCCTCAACCCTCACCAGCCTTATTTACTGCTTTTCTTCTCTCCTTCATCCATCTCCCATCATTCATTTTGTGCATCAGCCATGCTAAACCTTCTTAAACACACCCTTGCCTCATGTGTCTTGGGACTTCTGAATTTCCCATTTCCTCTCCTGGAATGCTTTTATTCCTCCTTTCCCCCATCCAACAAATTCTCACTCATCCTTTAAGATCAAGGGTATATTTATCTCCAACAAGAAGCCATTTAAAAAAAATATCCATTCATTCAACCAATAGGAGAAGGTAGGCAATGGTGAACTGACTCACAGATAGTTCCTACTTTCACATGTCATGTAAAATATCACACAAGTGAAAATGGCAATTGTGATGAGTGTCCATATAGGAGGGACTCAGGAGTCTGTGAGAATCTATAATGAGAGGGTTTGTCCCGGACAGGGAGGTCAGGGAAGGCACCTTTGAGGAAGTCACCGTTGATCTGAGCCCTGAATAGGGATCAAAAAAGAAGAGGGAAGGACAGTGTGTTACAAGGGAGAAGGCTTTGTGGCGAGAGAGCATATGGACAACAGAAACTGGAGGAAGACACTATGACTAGAGGGAGTGAGGGCAGGAGAGCAGAGCAAACTTGAATTTATTTAAAAAAATTTTTTTAATTGAAATACACTTAATGTACAATATTATACTGGTTTCATTATATACATAGTGATTTGACTTTTGTATACATTACTAAAGACCATAATAAGTGTAGTTACCATCTGTCACCATGCAAAGATATTGCGGTATTATTGGCTATATTCCTTTTGTTCTACTTCTATCCCTGTGATTAATTTTCTTTATAATTTTAAGTTTGTACCTCTTTATCCCCTTCACCTACCTCACCCACTCTCTTCTCCCCCTTCCCCATGGTAAACAACAATCTGTGGTCTAGTTCTGTTTTGTTTGTTTTGTTTTTTTAGATTCCACATATAAGTGAAGTCATATGGTATTTGTCTTTGTCTGACTTATTTTACTTAGCATAATAAATATCCTTTGGGTCCAGCCATATTGTTACAAATGGCAATGTTTTATTCTTTTTTTTTTACTAATATTCCATTGTATGTACTGATATTCCATATCTACTACATCTTCTTTATCCATTCATCTATTGATGGACTTATAAGTTGCTTCCATATCTTGGCTATAGTGAATAATGTTGCAGTAAACACAGGGGTGCATATATCTTTTGAATTAGTGATTTTGTCTTCTTTGGATAAAATCTTAGAAGTGGAATTTCTTGGGTTGTATGGTATTTTCTATTTTTAGTTTTTTTTGAGAAACCTCTCTACTAAAGCACATTTGAATTTAAAGAGGAGGTAGAACCCAAAGCAGGCAGGACTCTGTGAGCATGTTAATGAGTTTCATCTTTAACCTAAGAGACTTATGAAACATTAAAAACTGGAGGGATTATGGAATCTCAGATATGCCTTTGGAAAAGATCACTCTGGCAGTTCTAGAACAATAGACTAAAGAGAGGCCAGAGTCAACTAGGGAGATCAGCAATGAGGTTAGTGCAGTGGTCTAACAGCACAATGGTGTGGCTGGGTAAGGAAGAGGAAGGAATGTGGGTGGATTTAAGTGATGTTTAGGCAATGAAATTGAGTGGACCTGGTGATGGATTAGAACTATGGGGTAAGGACAGGTGTCAAGGACGATCCCTGGGATTCTAGCTTGTGCAACTGAACGCATGAAGAGGCCATCCACTGAACCAGAAAGGCCCTGGAGAAGGAGGACCAGGTTTAGGAGGGAGCTCCTGACTCCTCCAGGAAGAGGTAATGACTGCTATGACCCTAACTTCATACCTTTACTATAGCACTTTCATTTTGTAAGATTTTTCAGATTTTTCAATTTTTTTTATTAGTTGTTGTCCTTCTTTCAGTGGAGGAATCCACCATTGTGTGAGCCTAGCTAGGAGACAGAGCACAACCTCCCAGTGCAGAAAATAGAGTAGACTAGATGTAGTTTCTTCCCAATCCTGACATCTGGTAAACTGGGCTTTGGTAATTATTTGCTTTCATATATGACTTTGAATTTGGAACAGGGGAAAAATAATGAATTTGTAGTTGATTTGCTGCAGCAGTATTGAGTAGTGACCAGCTGGGGTAGCAGTGGTGTCTAGCAATCGCAGTGGCAGTGGTGCCAGGGGAAACATATAATAGGCTGTTCCTACAGCATAAAACTTTTCTCTGACTCCTATTTCTCAACCTCTCTTATGCTTGCCCATTTTATGAATCTGCTTCCATGGCTTTTTGATTGAAGATAATTTGATGACAATGATAGGTAACATCTTCTGAATGTTTAATATGAGTCAGGCACTGCTCCAGTGAGCTCATATATATTCAATATTTTAATCCTCCTTTGGCAAATGAGAGTCTAGAGCATAGAGTGGTTAACTAATCATCATATAGGTCCTATAGGTAGTAAGTGATAGACAAATTGGATACCTTAGAGCCTGGATCCAGTGCTAGATATCTCACTAAGGACAGATTTTATAGAACATTTGGTTCTGGGCCTGCCGTTTCCCCTTGGGAGCCTCAAACATGCTAAAGACAGAGATTGGGTGTTGCTCTCAGGGCTGGCACAGTGCACATGCAGTAGACATTCAGAGATTCAGGGTAGCAGCAGGAATAGTTCCAAGATTCAACCCCCTCCCTTCTATGCAAACATTCATACTCCTACTTGCTTCTGTTCAGCTGCTGCACAGACCAGGGTCCCAGAACCACACTCTTTGGTAAATGCTTTCTCTACTCCATGGCACTGTTAACCCAGGGTTGCAGATGCCAAAACAGGAATGAAAGCTCCTATTGTACAGCATCCGTGCAATGCATCCGTGTTGAGGTTTTTGTGCAGACAGGGGAATGCTGAAAGCCAGCTGACAACACAACAGGACAGGGTGAAACTGTGTAGTTTCGATTCCCCAGGAGCGTTTGTTTAGAGCAGCTGAAGCAGCTAGGAAATCATGTAGTGTCCGCATTCCACATGAAGAAAGCTCTGTGCACACAAAGCCTGTGGAGCAGCAGCCCCTGAAGGTGATACTGCCTAAGCCAAGTCTGCCCTTCCCCGGGGACTTCGTGTTGCACACGGAGCCTTTCAGCACTGGGTTTTGAAGCGGTTAACAAGGCTGCATTTAGAATGAAATCTGTTTGATTCAGAAGCTCTTGAGGATTGAGGGGCTGGGAACCCGGGGTCTGGAGTTACTTGGTGGCCTCTGGCTTACCAGTGTGAGACAGTGTGGCACAGTCTCTCCGAAGCTTCATCAACAATCAGTGTGTACTGCAGTTTCCCTGACATTCTTGGATAACTTGTGACCTAAAATCCATTCAAGCTGGATGGAAAAGCAGATTGTTCAGGCCTAAAATCTCTGTGGAGACCACAGGGTCCCCTTGCGGTAGCTAAAGGCAGTGCTGAGGTGTCCCTGAGACTTTCCTTCTGTTTCTGAGACTAAGATGAGGTCTGAGAGAGTCCAAATCTGTCGTTGATTGTAGGCTCCCATCCCTTTTACCACCACCCTCACTTCTGTTCCTGCAAGAGGCACGGGTCTCGGGTCTCACCATTTTGGTGTCTGTGGCGCTCTCTGCTGGCAGTTGCAGTCTTTTTGTTGTTTGGCACAGGGTGCCTCTGTAATCCTGTTCAGGCTACTCACCCTGAATCTGGGTACCACAGGAAACAAAGTAGAGGGGACTTGGTCAACAGCCAGAGTCTAGATCCTCCCACTCTCTGAAGCACTTCTCTTGCCTGTTTGAAAGTCAATTACCCTCCCTATAAAGAGTCAATTCTAATTAAAACTAACCTCTTGCTCACATCCTCCTCCCAGTAGCTTATTCCCTGGGGCTGGAATCCTCTGCCAATGGGTCAGAGCTACAGCTCATTTCCTACAGGCAGGAGCCCTCGCAGGTCTTATGTTTCTCTGGTTTGTTGATTGTTTGTTTTTTAGTTTTGTTTTTCCAAATGGTAGAGCCAAGGACAATGGCACCATCTGGCAGGAGTAGGGCCAAGAGGTGCCTTGATGGAGAGGGGAGGGGACGGGGTTCTCCCTCATAATTTTTATCAGCAAGTGTCCCACACCTTAAATATATATTAAATCTAGGTGAGAACTACATGCTTGCTATGCAGATGGAGCTTTAAGAAACATTCCCAGGCCCCATCAGATGGCTGCCACCCAGCCCCTTGAAGCAGAAATTCTTGGTGCAGCCACAGCCACTGGATCAGAGACTGCAACCAGTTTCAAAGGCTCAGAATCCATACCACCACTCGTTTTTCATGAACTGACTTTGTTAATGACTATCTATCTCCAGAATTGCTATTCGTCCTCAATTTCTATCAAAATAATGAGAAATGATAGAATAGTAGTAGGACACCACAGTTAACTTCCTTCAAACAAAGAATACATTGGAAAGGCTGAGAATGGGTTACTCCAAAAAAAAGTGTGTTCATGGACTTATTTTTAAAGTTTTAGGATCATGATGTAAGAAAAGCAAGGTGCAGAATACTATTTGTAGAAAAAGAGGTGTGTATGTATATGTGTGTGTATATATATATATATGTATCTTACATATGAATAAAATATCTGGAGGTATAAACAAAATCAAAAGCAAATACTTATTGGTATCTGCTTTGTGACAAGTACTAATCTCAGCCTTTTACATACATTAATTCATTTAATCTTCATAAAAACTTCATGAGGACTGTCCTTATTATGCCTGTTTTTCAAACAAGAGAACTGAGACATAGAAAGATTAAGTATTCTGACCAAATTACACATCTAGAGAGTACAGAGACAAAATTAAAACTGAAGCCATCTGTTGGCTGCCTCTGGGAAAGAGAAACGGATTGGCTAAAGGACAGGAGTGAGATGGGAGACAGTTTTATGCTTCTTTGTATACCTGGGGTTTTGAACTATATAAATGCAATATGTATTACATGTGCACACTAATAGAAATAATTTAATAATAAAATCATTTAAATGAAATATGAAACTAAAAAATTAATTTTAAAAATCCAACCTAGAGGGTCAGTAATAGCAGAGTAGTTAATATCATAGACTTAAGGTTAGATCATTTGGGTTCAAATCCTGCTCCTATCGCTAAACTTGGGCAAATTTGAATCTGGCTTGTGCCTCTGAGGGTTTTTATTTTGAGGATTAAATAGTTGATATGTGTAAAGTTCTTAAAAGTGTCTAACACTAAGTGCTCAATGTTTGTCATCATCATCTAAACTAAAAATGTAAACTCAATTGATAGTAAGTAGTGATGACCATTTATGTATGTCAGGTGCTCTTTTAGGTTCTGGAGATACAGCAGTGGGGAAAAAATAAAACAGGAAAAAAAAGATCCTTGTCTTCATGGGGCTATTAAGTCTTCAGGGATCTAGAGAGAATATTACTTGGGATGAGAAAAATAAAGAGGCATAATAAAGTAGGAGACTATGTATGAAAAAGTATAGGCTAAATACTATGCTTTCAAATCAGTAGAGTCTTATGACATATTAAATCTTAGTCAACAAATGGGATTTTCATAGATCACATAGAGTCATTATTCATTATTTAGAATTTTTACAAATCCCAAAATAACTATAATTTTTAATAATACTTATTTATAACATAAAAGGAATTTAAAATGGAACATAATCAGAAAATCTATTTTTAAAAGGAAACAATAACTCATATTTATCTTTGGAACTAGAGATGATTCTAGAAAAATTCCAGAAGTTAAATGGCCTTGTGAAACGTGAATCTTTTCCAACTAATTCCATTTCTTTTTATGTGATTCATCAATCAAGAAAGCATTGTGATTTTAATGTCTGTCAGAATAATGTCAAAAACTTCTTGATGGCTTGGCTGATCAAATAGAGACACACATTCATTAATTTCATAGCCAGTCTTCCATTGGGCATGGTTTCTAAGTCTTGAAAAATGGAACAAACATCATTGCTTCAGTTATTGTTATAGGAAGGCAGGGTGAATCCAAGTTTTCTATGGCAATTGACAATATTCTTTCCATGTAAGCTCCGTGGGGACAGGAACTTTTGTTCCTTCACTGTTACATCCCTAATACTGTAAGTAGTGCTGAGTACACAGTAGATGTTAGTAATACTCATTGATTGAATGAATGAGTAAAATAATGATAGAACTTTCAATATAAAAGATGTCAGATTCACTTAAGAGTTGAAATTATTTGACCTGTACCCCAGGCCACAGAGCTAAAATGCATCCTCAGGTCTGTGTGACTCTGAATCCTAAATACCAGTGACCCCTGGCTTACCCTCAAATCTGGAGGACTAGAAAGCCTGTGTGGGCTGTGGTATGGCACTTAGGGTTAGTCTGTCCTTTCACAGGATTGAGAAATTTTTATTGCTACTCCTATGCTCTGCAGTGCATGTGCTTAGCTCTCCTTTCCCTATGCATGCCCCTCACTTCCATGCAGAGAAAATACACATGCCATGGAAGAGGGATAGCATTGGTGGACCAAAGCAACAGGACAGGTGCCTTTAGGAGTCTGCTTCTAATTAAACATGCAGGGAAAAGGAGAAGGCAAACTTCCTGAAGAGCAGGATTTCTGTCTACTTTGCTTACTGAGGAATACCGAGCACATAAGAGTATCACCTGGGACTTACTGCTTTATGTCTCATTTTCAGTAAATTGAAATGATTTGTCACATATTGGTGAACATCAGAGAAAGGCTCATAAAAACAATTAATGGAAAAGAATAAGAAATCTCTTTCTATTTGTAAATAGCATTTACCTAGTGTTCTTAGTTGTATTGTTTACATCCAAAGCTTGTTTCAGTCCTACTGCATGACTTCTCTCCCTGAGGACTGCTCCATGAACTAGGTGTCTAGTTCCTAAACTCTATCCCATAGAGGTTAACTGTTGTACAAGCTCAAAAGACCACAGGGAATCTCAGATGTAAAGTGTGTAGGCCAGAGGATTGGAACTCATGGGACATAATAAACAGTCATCTTTGAATAGATGTCATTGTCCTGTTCAGCCTTTATCCTCTGACCACAATCCTATCGCACAGCAGTGGGTTGCTTTTTCCAGCTGTCATGACCAGAGCAGTCTTCCCATGCTACCAAGTTAAAGAGCAAAGAGCTTAAGAAAACAAGTCAGGTAATGTGACCTCTGGGAGGCAGCCTCTGGGCCAGTAGGGAGGTGCTATGGGCTCTGGTCCCAGCTCTGATCTGGACTCCGTGTAACTGACAAGTTTATCTCTCTCTTGGAAGTAAGTGTGTTTGTTGGAAAAGAGGAAGAGCACACCGAATACTATCTACAGAACAACATATTTCTTACTCTTTGCTCAGTTTCCTCAATGATCAAGACCCATTCTACCATTTGTTAAATGAACACAGACCTCCCCACTGAGGTGATAAAGGTAATTAGTAGTAATTCATAAAGTATGGCAATGTCCTTACAGTTCCCAAGCAATGCTTCATTCTCATTATACAGCTTTGAAGCTTTGAATGGAGAATGAAGAGCATGCAAAAGACTGATAAATTATTTAATCAATCACAAAGATCAATATTCAATTGGAAACAGTTACTGAGCTCATGTCTTTTAATTTGATGTCCACAATTACTTGTTCATAGACCACAGGTGATTTGCTAAAAAAAGTCATGCTTGCTGACAACTACTTTTCTTAGAAATATGCCCTGTGCTCCCATTTCAAATATTGCATCAGTGGAAAAGAAAGAAAACATTTCATTGAAAATTCCCTTGTGTTTTTCATCCCATCAATACTATGATTAATTTTCTTCATGAAGAACTGGGTGTCACCAAAATTTCAAAAATATTTTCCATAATACAAAAGCTAATTTTTCTGAGGCTTTTATTTTAAATAACCCAGGCTAACTTCCAAATACATTTTTATGTATTAGGGAGTATCTTCCTCTGCTTTCCATTACATTTTCCCAATTTTTGCCAAACTGATTTTGAACTTATAAGAGGAAAATCTAGCTACTTCAATATCAATATCTGGCAATATTAGCAGGAGATTTATAATAGTTTAAGTTATAGAATGTCCTTTAATGTGTTAAATGCATGTAAACAAGGCATTTGTATATAGAACAAACATTCTAGGAGGGAAGTAATGTGATTTTATCTATCTATCATTTTTTATAAGCTTTTAAAAATTCTCACTCCATCCTATTCTTCCTTTCCTCATTCCCTTCCCACTGTCTTGTCATGATTGATAATATTGTCCATCATCTGTTTTCAAGATCTTGAAATTGTAAAATTACAACATTGTGCTTTTCTGCTTAAGCATACTTAGTATTTGATGGCATTCTGGTAATAGTAAAAAATAATAGTCCTGTAACTAGTCCTATTGCAGTGTACTCTATCTGAGGTAACAAAGAGAGTTTTGGATAATTCACAATATTTAAATTTAAGTATTTACTTATTTAATATATATTAAAATAAATTATATTAATATTGAATTTAAATATTTAAATGCCTTCTCCCCAGTTTATGCTTATCAAGAGAAACGTTGGATCCAACTCCATGTTTGCTTGGAGAAGGCACATTTGTAGAGCTACAAACAATTTTTAATATGTCTAACTTCCTATTTGTGGTCAATGACTAGATTTGTTTGATTTTAGTCCAGATGGCCTGAAAGTTATAAAAATGGAAATAGAATCAGGAGCAGATTTTTTTTTTCATTTGTCTCACTTTGTCTTCACTATATGCTGAATAATGGAAGAAGAAAGAGATAAGCCTTAGCCCTGCATATATCTAAGCTTCAAGTCATTCCAAATTAAAATGTATTTTATTCAATCATTTTCTCCAAATTATTATGACAAAGCAAGTAGCCCTTGCCAGTTCGGTTGAAGACAGAAAGACAGCAAAGAAAAGTGAAGAAAACAGATGTTACAGAGGAATTTTCAGGGTCATTCAGGGAAGCTTATCTTTCTCATTCCTCACGCTCACATTATCCTTCTCAAATAGCACCTAGAATGACAAGATGAGGGGCTAGGCCAAGAATGAGCCCAGGGAGTTCTTTCCAAGGAAGACTTCTTGGGCCAAGAACTGCAATGGGAATATTTCAAACACCGTCCCAGTGCACTGTAGGCTGCATCTTCCCATCAGTTCCTACTTTGCTACTTATATCATGGTCACCGTACCCTTCCTGGAGAAAATCCTGTATTAATCTTCAATTTTTTGATTATTAAGAGAATATACCTAAAAGGAAAAAAATAGTGGTCAAGGATAAGAACATATAATTAAGAAAGGAAGAAATGTGAGTGGCTACAGAATTTTTTAAAAAACACCACTCAGGTCTGGTTTTAAGATGACAGGAAGACATTGGATATTGCCCCATCTCTCAGAAATCACCTACAAGCAGCAGGGGAACAAAAATGAGACATTCTAACTTCATCTTTAATTAACGAATAGAATTTTAAAACTTAGAACCACAAATAGGATGAAAGGCTGCCTAAAAATTGTAACAGGCAGCAGGGACCTAGGAAGATGTGGAGCCTGCATGCAGCTGCAGATCTTACAGAAGAAGCTGGCAGAGGATACAGTTCTACTTTCTGAAGCACAGACTAAGGAGGAAGTCAACAAACACTCATTTGCCGAAAAGAGAATGCAGTGCATTAGATAGTAAAAGGGGCTTCTCTGGGGTTTCTTTGGTAGGAAATCTAAAAAGTATAAGGCAATGTGACAAAACAAGGAACTATACAGAGAAGACACACTTGCCAGAAGCAGTTTATAAGTGAGGCAGTACAAGAAGAAAATTTTGCTGCATTGTGAGTAATTCTGCAAGATAGCTCTCCCTTCATGCAGAAATAAAGGCTGAAAATGTTCACTCACACACATATCATGTGCCATAAAAAGAAATATATATATGTATTTTTTTCCAGAAGAGAAGCACAGCCACATGCTGACATAAATTTGAAATAAATGGTCCACCAAGAGTTCACCTCATTCATATATGACTAATGATCAAAAAGCAATCAGCATAAGATAATAGAATTTTTAAAAGGGAATGAGGAGTGAGAAAGAAAATAAGGAAAAACAAATGATAGACAATAAATCTTACCAGAAAAAGAGAATGTATTAAGTAGATGAAAACTCTATTACCAGGAAATTTAAGAACTTAATTAAGCATATGTATTTCTAACAGTATGGCTGATTAGATATCTTGTCTGATCTTTTCATCAGAAATAACTAAACATACTGGAAAAATATGAATAAAAAATTAGTCACCGAGCTGGCAACAAAGTATGAAATTCTCAAGACAACAAAAACTAAGCAAAAATGGTATCCAGAGAGATAAGTGGTTTACTGAAGCTGACTTTGTCCTGAGTAAATCTGGAGAACCATTGCATTTTTCAGTCTTTCAAGATACTGGAAAAAGAACAAGCCTAGAACTGTCTGAAGCTGTGAGGTCTACTAGAAGACTACTTCCCATAAACATACTTCAAGTGACATGACATGGATAAAATGTCTAAAATTATTGATCTAAGTTTCCATCATAAGAAGTTAAAAACAGTTGAAAAATTAAACCCAAAATAAGTATAGGAAAGTAAACCATAAGGGTAGATATCTATAGAATAAAAAAAAGGTAAATCATATATTCTTGTATTATGTATATATACATATATTTATATTTGTTACCTACTTGTATTATTATTTATAATGTATTTATATTTATACCAGACATATATATATTTAATATGCATAAAATATACATATATCCCCACAGAGACATGTTATAATCAAACTAAAGGCAAAGTAAAGAGAGAATCTTAAAAACAACAAAAGAAAAATGGGATTTATTCCAGGGATGCAAGGATGGTACAATATTCAAAAATCCATCAATATCATACACCATATCAACAAAAAGAAGGACAAAAATCACTTGATCATCTCAATAGATGCTGAAAAAGCATTTGACAAAATTCAACATCCATTCATGATAAGAACTCAACAAAGTGGGTATAGAGGGCAAGTACCTCAACATAATAAAGGCCATATACAACAAACGCTCAGCCAATATCATACTTAACAGCAAAAAGCTGAAAGCTTTCCTCTAAGATTGGGAACAAAACAAGGATGCCCACTCTCACCACCATTATCCAACATAGTACTGGAGGTCCTAGCCACCTAGGCAATCAGACAACACAAAGAAATAAAAGACAATCAGATTGGTAAGGAAGAAGTTAAACTGTCATTGTTTGCAGATGAAATGATATTGTACATAAAAAATCCTGAAGAATCTACCCCAAAATTACTAGAACTAATATCTGAATTTGGCAAATTTGCAGGATACAAAATTAATACACAGAAATCTGTTGCATTCCTATATACTAACAGTGAACTAGCAGAAAGAGAAATAAGGGAAACAATTCCATTTACAATTGCATCCAAAAGAATAAAATACTTAGGATTAAACCTAACCAAGGAGGTGAAAGACCTGTACCCTGAAAACTATAAGACACTCATGAGAGAAATTAACGAAGACACCAGTAAATGGGAATACATCCCATGCTCATGAATAGAAAGAATGAATATTGTCAAAATGGCCATCCTGCCTAAGGCAATCTACAGAGTCAATGCAATCCCTATCAAAATACGGACAGCATTCTTCAATGAACTAGAACAAATAGTTCTAAAATTCATATGGAATCACAGAAGACCCTGAATAGCCAAAACAATCCTGAGAAAGGAAGAACAAAGCTGGAGGGTTTACACTCCCTAACTTCAAGCTCTGCTACAAAGCCACAGTAATCAAGACAAGTTGGTACTGGCACAAGAACAGACCCATAGATCAGTGGACAGGACTAGAGAGCCCAGATATAAACCACTAATATATGGCCAATTAATATATGATAAAGGAGTCATGGATATATAATGGGGAAATGACAGCCTCTTCAACAATTGGTGTTGGCAAAACTGGACAGCTACATGTGAAAGAATGGAACTGGATTATCGTACAACTCCATACACAACCATTATTCAGTCATAAAAAGAAAAGAAATCCTACCATTTGCAACAGCATGGATGGAGCTAGAGGGTATTATGCTCAGTGATATAAACCAGGCAGAGAAAGACAGATACTATATGATTTCCCTTATTGGTGGAGTATAACAACAGAGCAAAACAGAAGGAACAAAACAGCAGCAGATTCACAGATTCCAAGAAGGGAGTAGTGGTTACCAAAGGGGAGGCATTGGGAAGGTTGGGTAGGGAGGGAGGGAGAAGGGGATTTAGGGGCACTATAATTAGTAATCACAATATAGGTAGATCATGGGGAAGGCAGTATAACACAGAGAAGACAAGCAATTACTCTATAGCATCTTACTAAGCTGATGGACAGTGACTGCAATGGAGTGGGGGAGGACTTGATAATATGGGTGAATGTTGAAACCACAATGTTGTTCATGTGAAACCTTCATAAGGTATATCAATGATAACCTTAATTTAAAAAAAACAGCGAGAAAAACAATTCATCACATATAAGGAAGCTTCTGTAAGATTATCAGTGAATTTCTCAGAAGAAACTTTTCAGACCATAATGGCATGGGGTGAAATATCCAAAGTCCTAGAAAAAAAATATAAGCCAGAATACTATATCTGGCAACACTGTCTTTCAAAATGAAGGAGAAATGAAGACTTTTCCAGATAAACAAAAGTGGAGAGAATTTCTTAATACTAGAGGAGTTAGTTATAAAAGTAGTTTTTCAAGATGAAATGAAAGGACAGTAGACAGAAGCAATACCACATGAAAATACAGTTCTCCAGTAAAGTGAGCACATGGACAAAATAGTAACCTATACTATTGTAACTTGGTGCATTAAAAAGACTATAGGTCTATGTTAATGCATATACAATATATAAAGATGTAATTTGTGACATCAGTAACATAAGGTGGAGGGGTTGGAGTTGTAAAGGAGCAGAGTTTGAATTTAATTTGTGATCACTTTAAAAATAGTGCTGTAAATGATACTAAAAAAGAATTGTGCTGTAGCTTAAGATGTTTTATGTAATTCCAGTAGTAGCCACAAAGAAAATTCTTATAGAATATATATCACTAAAAAAACATGTCACTAAAAAAAAATGAGACACAAAAGAAGGAAGGAAGAGAGGAAAGAAAGGACAAGAAAAAACCAACAAAACACAAGGTATACAGAAAACAGCAAAATGTCAATGGTAAATCCTTCCCTACCAATAATTACTTTAAATGTAAATGGGTGAAACTCACTAATCAATAGATCGCCTGAAGAGATAATAAAATAAGGTCCAACTATATGTTGTCTACAGGAGTCTCACTTTAGATATAAAGGTGCACAGAGGCTGAAAATGAAAGGATGGAAAAAGATATTCCATGCACATGGTAACCAAAAGAGAGTTACTCATATCAGAGAAAATAGACTTTAAACTAAGAACTGTCACAAGAGTCAAAGGACATTATGTAATGATAAAAGGGTCAATTCACATAAGAGTTGTAACAATTTTAAGTATTTTGTACTGAATGCCAGAGCTCCTAATAATATGAAGCAAACTTTGACAGAATTCAAGGATTAAGTAGCAACACAGTAATAGTAGGAAACTTCAGTACTCTACTTTCAGTAAAAGGTAGCAAAACAGAGATCAATAAGCAAACTGAGGACAACAGTGCTATAGACCAATTGGGCCTAACAGACATATACAGAGCACTACTCAACAACAGTAGAATTTGCTTTCCTCTCAAGTGCACATGGAATGTTCCATTGAGCCATGAAAAGGCAGGGAAGAACCTTAAGTGCATATTACTAAACGAAAGAAGCCAATATGAAAAGGCTTCATACTGTATTATTTCAGCTATGTGACATTTTGGAAAACAAAAAACCATGGACACAATAAAGAGAACAGTGATTGATAGGGGTTAAGGGGAGGAATTAATAGAGGGAGTAAAGGGGATTTTGGGGCAAGGAAAATATTCTGTATGACACCATTTGTGATGGTGGATGCGTGTCATTATAAATTTGACAAAAGCTATAGAATGACTGACACCAAGAGCAAACTCTAACATAAACTATGGACTTTGGGTGATGAAGTGTCACTGTAGGTTCACCCATTGTAACAAATGTACCACTTCAGTGTAAAATCTCGGTGGTGGGGGAGGCTGTGTGTATGTGAATGGCAGAGGTATGGTATATGGGAACTCCACATTTTTCTCAATTTTGCTGTGAATCTAAAACTCCTTCAAAAATTATAGTCTATTAAAAATGATGTATTTCTCTTAATAACATGGAAAGATATTCAAAGTATTTTTGTTTAATGTAAAATAAATTATTATTATATTTTAGTGAAATTATATAGATATAAGTATATGTGTATATATATATATATATATATATATATATATATAAAAGCAATCTGAAAAGAAACTAAATTTTTTTCTGTTAAGCAGGGATATCTAGGGAGTGAGTAGGGAGAGGACTTCCATCTTTTACTTCACATACTTTGTAATTCTTGAATTTTATACAATATTTCTATATCACTTCACAATTATAAATCCATATACAGAAAAAAATTGAGTAACTTGTGCCCAATGTAACCCACTGGAAATTATAATGAAGTATAAATAAAAATGAGTGAAATTCACCATTATTCCCTTCTCTCATCCTAAAACAACCACTTTAAATACTCGGGCATATTTCCTCCCAGTGTTTTGTCTACTATTCTAGTTGTGTGTTTTCTGGACATATGTATATAAAGATGACATAATATATATGCAATTTTATATCATTTCTTCATTTGGTATAATGTTTTAACTATATCATTAATGCTCTAAGTATTTTGCAAAAGACATTTTAAAATAATGATGTACTGTTTCATTCTACTGATACACTTTTATTTATATAATCATTCTCTTCTACTTAGGCATTTATGGTGTTTTGGTTTGTTTGTTTGCCATCATAAATAATTATTTCTATAGGATAAATTTCTAGTAGAGGAATACTGGGAGGAAAAACTGAACTTTTTTTTTTTTTTGAGAGGGCATCTCTCATATTTATTGATCAAATGGTTGTTAACAACAATAAAATTCTGTATAGGGGACTCAATGCACAATCATGAATCAACCCCAAGCCTAATTCTCAACAGTCTCCAATCTTCTGAAGCATAACGAACAAGTTCTTACATGGTGAACAAGTTCTTACATAGTGAATAAGTTCTTACATGGTGAACAGTACAAGGGCAGTCATATCACAGAAACTTTCGGTTTTGATCACGCATCACGAACTATAAACAATCAAGTCAGATATAATTATTCATTTGATTTTTAAACTTGATTTATATGTGATTCCCACATTTCTCCCTTTTTTTTAAAAAATGAAATGCTGAAGTGGTAGGTAGATGCAAGATAAAGGTAGAAAACATAATTTAGTGCTGTAAGAGGGCAAATGTAGATGATCAGGTCTGTGCCTATAGGCTAAGTATTAATCCAAGCTAGACAAGGGCAACAAAACATCCACAGATGCAGAAGATTTCTCTCAAAACAGGGGGGGGGGGGTGAGGATCTAAGCCTCACCTCTTTTGATCCCCAATTTCTCACCTGATGGCCCCCCCTGTGACTGTGCCTGTCTTAGGTTGTTCCTCCCTTGAGGAATCTTACCCATCTCTGGCTAACCAGCTGTCTTCCGGGGCCATACAGGGAAATGTAAAGTTGGTAAGTGAGAGAAAAGCAATATTCTTTGAAAAGGTTAGCTTTTTACTTCTTTTCAGATTTATGCCCTGTGGCTTCTATGCCCAGCATTTGTCTTGAGGTATCTTTACCACTTGGAAGAATTATGATACTTGGTAATTTTCGATATGAGGCACAAATTCTAATAAAAGGGCTGTAATTGGGAAGGAAGAAGAAAAGCTATGGAAGTAGCAGATGGAAGAAAACATGGGAAGATTGATTATTTCTTTGACATAACTTCTTGTAGAGTAACATAAGCATGTATAGGTTTTAACAAACTACTAATTAAATTGTGTACACACATTAACAGAATAGGAATACAGATACATAACAAAAGCAGACCTACAATTACCAGCCATATCCAGTGAAACCAAGAAAACCAGTTAGGTACCCTAGGCATTTGTGAAAACTTGTCAATGATATGATGGATATTGTCTAACTGAATTTGAATAGTTTGAGAAAAATCAGACAAATTAAAATGACACATTCCTGGGAAGTGTTCACATCCCATATGTTCTTTTAACAGTAGATAGTCTATAGTCGCACAATTTTGGAGCACTGCAACTTGCACTTCTCCTAATTCTTGGTTGAGTTCCGATAATATAGATCCAGTCCAATTTGTTGTTTTACTGTATGCACAGGCCAGCTTAGATATCTCCTTCTTCATTCCAATGGCAAGTCCAGGAACCGGCGGGATGAATGCAGCTACAACTGCAACAGCACCAGGATCTCTGTTGAAGTTTTTTGATGATCATCTTCTGGAATGACTCTTCCAGAGGATGTTGATGTTGGAAGTTCTTCTTCATATCGTATCTTAATTCGTTTTCTGTGTAGCCAAATTAGGCTTTGATCGTCTGTATAAACACAAACAAACCCTTTGCCCACACTTTGATATGACCTTTATACCATTGTGAAGAACCTATTGGAGAGCATCACACAGGAACTGCTTTTTTTTTTTTAAGAGAAAGAAATATCATCAGAAAAATGTACTTCCATAGCTGATCATCCGACACCCTTTAAAAGATCAAAATTAAGGATATGTAAAGCATGCATTAATTGTTGATTTGCAGTTAATTTTATCTATCAGCGAGTAATCCCCACCCCCCTTTTTTTTTCTTTTATTTGCTGTCATTAGTCTACAATTACATGAAGAATATTATGTTTACTAGACTCTCCCCTACACCAAGTCCCCCCACAAACCCCATTACAGTCACTGTCCATCAGCATAGCAAAATGTTGTAGAATCTCTACTTGTCTTCTCTGTGTTGCACAGCCCTCCCCTTTCCCCCACCCCCCACATTATACATGCTAATTATAATACCCCCTTTCTTCTTCCACACCCTTATCCCTCCCTACCCTCCCATTCTCCCCAGTCTCTTTCCCTTTGGTAACTATTAGTCCATTCTTGTTCTGTGATTCTGCTGCTGTTTTGATCCTTTAGTTTTTCCTTTGTTCTTATACTCCACAGATGAGTGAAATCATTTAGTATTTCTCTTTCTCCACTTGGCTTATTTCACTGAGCATAATACCCTCTAACTCCATCTATGTTGTTGCAAATGGTAGGATTTGTTTTCTTCTTATGGCTGAATAATATACCATTGTGTATATGTACCACATTTTCTTTATCCATTCATCTACTGATGGACATTTAGGTTGCTTCCATATCTTGGCTATTGTAAATAGTGCTGCGATAAGCATAGGGGTGCATCTGTCTTTTTCAAACTGAAGTGCTGTGTTCTTAGGGTAAATTCCTAGAAGTAGAATTCCTGGGTCAAATGGTAAGTCTATTTTGAGCATTTTGAGGAACCTCCATACTGCTTTCCACAATGGTTGAACTAATTTACATTCCCACACCAGCAGTGTAGGAGGGTTCCCCTTTCTCCACAACCTCACCAACATTTGTTGTTGTTTGTCTTTTGGATGGTAGCCATCCTTACTGGTGTGAGGTGATATCTCATTGTGGTTTTAATATGTATTTCTCTGATAACTAGCAATGTGGAGCATCTTTCCATGTGTCTGTTGGCCATCTGAATTTCTTTTTTGAAGAACTGTCTGTTCAGTCCCTCTGCCCATTTTTTAATTGGATTATTTGCTTTCTGTTTGTTGAGGTACATGAGCTCTTAATATATTTTGGATTTCAAGCCTTTATCGGATCTGTCATTTATGAATATATTCTCCCATACTGTAGGATGCCTTTTGTTCTATTGATGGTATCCTTTGCTGTACAGAAGCTTTTCAGCTTGATATAGTTCCACTTGTTCATTTTTGCTTTTGTTTTCCTTGCCCAGGGAGATATGTTCATGAAGAAGTCGCTAGTGTTTATGTCCAAGAGATTTTTGCCTATGTTTTTTTCTAAGAGTTTTATGGTTTCATGACTTACATTCAGGTCTTTGATCCATTTCAACTTTACTTTTTTGTATGGGGTTAAACATAGGTCCAGTTTCATTCTCTTACAGGTAGCTGTCCAGTTTTGCCAACACCAGCTGTTGAAGAGACTGTCATTTCCCCATTGTATGTCCATGGCTCCTTTATCATATATTAATTGGCCATATATGTTTGGATTAATGTCTGGAGTCTCTATTCTGTTCTACTGGTCTGTGGCTCTGTTGTGCCAGTACCAAATTGTCTTGATTACTATGGCTTTGTAGTAGAGCTTGAAATTGCGGAGTGAGATCCCCCCCACTTTATTCTTCTTTCTTAGGATTGCTTTGGCTATTTGGGGTCTTTGGTGTTTCCATATGAATTTTTGAACTATTTGTTCCAGTTTGTTGAAGAATGCTGTTGGTAATTTGATAGGGATTGCATCAAATGTGTATATTGCTTTGGGCAGGATGGCCATTTTGACAATATTAATTCTTCCTAGCCAAGAACATGGGATGAGTTTTCATTTGTTAGTGTCCTCTTTAATTTCTCTTAAGAGTGTCTTGTAGTTTTCATGGTATAGGTCTTTCACTTCTTTGGTTAGGTTTATTCCTAGGTATTTTATTCTTTTTAATGCAATTGTGAATGGAATTGTTTTCTTGATTTCTCTTTCTATTAGTTCATTTTTAGTGTATAGGAAAGCCACAGATTTCTGTGTGTTAATTTTGTATCCTGCAACTTTGGTATATTCCGATATCAGTTCTAGTAGTTTTAGAGTGGAGTCTTTAGGGTTTTTTATGTACAATATCATGTCATCTGCAAATAGTGACAGTTTGACTTCTTCTTTACCAATCTGGATTCCTTGTATTTCTTTGTTTTGTCTAATTGCCATGGCTAGGACCACCAGTACTATGTTAAATAACAGTGGGAAGAGTGGGCATCCCTGTCTTGTTCCTGATCTCAGAGGGAAGGCTTTCAGCTTCTTGCTGTTCAGTATGATGTTGGCTGTGGGTTTGTCATATATGGCCTTTATTATGTTGAGATACCTGCCCTCTATGCATATTTTGCTGAGAGTTTTTATCATGAATGGATGTTGAATTTTGTCATATGCTTTTTCAACATCTATGGAGATGATTTTGTGGTTTTTGTCCTTCTTTTTGTTTATGTGGTGGATGATGTTAATGGATTTTCGAATGTTGTACCATCCTTGCATCCCTGGGATGAATCCCACTTGGTCATGGTGTATGATCCTTTTGATATATTTTTGAATTCAGTTTGCTAATATTTTATTGAGTATTTTTGCATCTATGTTCATCAGGGATATTGGTCTGTAATTTTCTTTTCTGGTGGGGTCTTTGCCTGGTTTTGGTATTAGGGTGATGTTGGCTTCATAGAATGAGTTTGGGAGTATTCCCTCCTCTTCTATTTTTTGGAAAATTTTAAGGAGAATGGGTATTATGTCTTCTCTGTATGTCTGATAAAATTCTGAGGTAAATCCATCTGGCCCAGGTGTTTTTTTCTTGGGTAGTTTTTTGATTACCTCTTCAATTTCTTTGCTCATAATTGGTTTGTTTAACTTTTGTGTTTCTTCCTTGGTCAGTCTTGGAAGGTTGTATTTTTCTAGGAAGTTCTGACCATTTTTTTTGTTTGTTTTGGTATCGTAAATCTACAGTTACATCAGGAACATTATGTTCACTAGACTCCCTCCATCACCAAGTCCCCCCCACATACCCCTTTACAGTCACTGTCCATCAGCATAGTAAGATGCTATAGAATCACTGCTTGTCTTCTCTGTGTTGTACAGCCCTCTCCATACCCTCCCCCTCTACATTATGTGTGCTAGTCATAATTCTCCCCTTTTTTCCCCTTATCCCTCCCTTCCCACACATCCTCCCCAGTCCCTCTCCCTTTGGTAATTGTTAGTCCATTCCTGGGTTCTGTGAGTCTTCTGCCATTTGTTCTTTCAGTTTTTTTCTTTGTTCTTATACTCCCAGATGAATGAAATCATTTGATACTTGTCTTTTCCGCCTGGCTTATTTCACTGAGCATAATACCTTCTAGCTCCATCCATGTTGTTGCAAATGGTAGGATTTGTTTTCTTCTTATGGCTCAAATAATATTCCATTGTGTGTATGTACCACATCTTCTTTATCCATTCATCTACTGATGGACACTTAGGTTGCTTACATTTCTTGGCTGTTGTAAATAGTGCTATGATAAAAATAGGGGTGCATATGTCTTTTTCAAACTGGGCTGCTGCATTCTTAGGGTAAATTCCTAGGAGTGGAATTCTTGGGTCAAATGGTATTTCTATGTTTAGTTTTTTGAGGAACCTCCATAGTGCTTTCCACAATGGTTGAACTAATTTACATTCCCACCAGCAGTGTAGGAGGGTTCCTCTTTCTCCACATCCTCACCAACATTTGTTGTTGTTTGTCTTTTGGATGGTGGCCATCCTTACTGGTGTGAGGTGATATCTCATTGTGGTTTTAATTTGCATTTCTCTGATGGCTAATGATGTGGAGCATCTTTACATGTGCCTGTTGGCTGTCTGAATTTCTTCTTTGGAGAAGTGTCTATTCAGATCCTGTGCCCACTTTTTAATTGGCTTATTTGCTTTTTGTTTGTTGAGGTGCATGAGCTCTTTACATATTTTAGATGTCAACCCTTTATCAGATCTGTCATTTATGAATATATTCTCCCATACTGTAGGATGCCTTTTGTTCTATTGATGGTGTCCTTTGCTGTACAGAAGCTTTTCAGCTTGATATAGTCTCACTTGTTCATTTTTGCTTTTGTTTCCCTTGCCCAGGGAGATATGTTCATGAAGAAGTTGCTCATGTTTATGTCCAAGAGATTTTGCCTCTGTTTTTTCTAAGAGTTTTATGGTTTCATGACTTGCATTCAGGTCTTTGATCCATTTTGTTTTTACTTTTGTGTATGGGGTTAGACAATGGTCCAGTTTCATTCTCTTACAGGTAGCTGTCCAGTTTTGCCAACACCAGCTGTTGAAGAGACTGTCATTTCCCCATTGTATGTCCATGGCTCCTTTATCATATATTAATTGGCCATATGTATTTGGGTTAATGTCTGGAGTCTCTATTCTGTTCTACTGGTCTGTGGCTCTGTTGTTGTGCCAGTACCAAATTGTCTTGATTACTGTGGCTTTGTAGTAGAGCTTGAAGTTGGGAAGCGAGATCCTCCCTGCTTTATTCTTCTTTCTCAGGATTGCTTTCGCTATTCAGGGTCTTTTGTGGTTCCATATGAATTTTAAAACTATCTGTTCCAGAAGTACTGAACATTTTTAAGCCTGTTGTTTCATATCACCAAATTGTCTCCAGAAAGTGCCAATTTTATGCCTTCATGAATGCCCATCTCAACATACCCCCTAACAAAGTCCTAAACATTTCTAGAGTCTCATTATCACATATGGGAGACAAGGCTGATATGGGAAACAGAGGAGAAGTGAGAAGGTAGCTTCTTTTCATGTGAAGAATGAAAAGGGCTGTGTCTTCAGCCCTTTTAGCATTAAAATCAATCCACCCTTGCTCACAGATCCTTAAGTCTTGCACCTTAAAATGTTCCTTATGATAACCAGCATTGTCTTAATGATACTTCTTAAATCAGTGGACACTCAAGAACCAGATACGCCATGCTAGAATTATGAAGTTTTTTTAGGATTCCTGGGAACCCTTCCCTGTCACCTGGTTTTCCTTGGTATTACATGTTAATGCTAATATTCATGATTGTACTTCCTTTCCCATAAATAATAAAATACATGTAAAAGTATGTCAAATAGTAATCATCTCAGTCCCCAATTGAACACTTATGAATGAAGAAAAGTAGCATTAGTTACCATGACATAAAATCAATGGAACAAGAGATAGTTCATGTTGAAACACGGCACAACAATGTAGCTTTGGGGTTGCTTTAGAGTTTTATTTCTCACCTCCTACATACACTGAAGGTTCCCACTGAGGTAAAGACCAGGGAACTATCTACTGTAGAGAAATGAAGGAGCCCTTTGAGATCAACACAACAAAAAGTCAGGCTGCATTGCTGAGAGAGCCCACAAGAGTTTCATCTTAGATGAAATTCCTAGTTTAGCTCCAAAGACTTGGAATCAAACCATAGAAATCCTCATCCTCTACATGTAGGCATGAAAATAACCAGTGGGCATTTGCCTGATTACCTCTGTGAAGATGTTTTTATTCACAGCTGGTTACAGGCAAGCAGGATTTTGCATCAAGAGGATGACCATGGATTCACCCTTCTTCTAATTTCAATCATACTTCATGGCTAAACTCCAGGAGTTTATAAATTTTATTTGTGTATTTTCTCCTTATTTCCCTTTGGAATATGGGCTTTTCCATATACAACACTGACATGATAATTCATTTCTAGATCATTAAAAATTTTTTTAATTTGCCTCTAAATTTGTGGTTTGTATGTGGGTGAGGTAGGAGGTTGTTTTGTTTGTGGGAAAATGAAGGATGTGTTGGTAACAGCAAATGCCTAGGTTACTTTGGTTTTCCCTTGCAAAGAGATTCTTCATCATGCATATTTTTCATGAACAGAAAATGTTGGTCCTCTGCCAGTTTATAATGTGTTGCAGGCAAATACTAGAATCCATTTCCTATTTTTTTTTCTTACCAATGGGCCTGATACGGAATTCATTTCCTTTTGCTTATTGAAAACTATCATGTAAGAATGTTCATTTACTCTGTCATTGAAGAAACAGTTTAGTTAACAATTTGTAGGCACTGCTTGGTTGGGGAGTAAAAGGGTGGCAAATAGAGTTTAAAAGAAGGCTATAGGTGGTTTCTTTGTGAACAGGAAGGTAGATGCCATCCTCTGTGGCTGTGCAGACTCGGTGGATGAATGATGGTAGTGCAGGACTCTTGTGTCTCTGTTTCCCCATTAATTTTGCAAAGGCTCTGGGTGAACATCATTTTTTGACCCAGGCTGGCATATGTGGTTCCCTGTTCTCTTGGCTTCCTGCAGAAAAGAGATGCTTGAGTTGGAGCACAGCTGGACACACTGAGGAATTGGGCATGTTCTGCTATTGGTCTCTCTTTTTTATGTGGTAAGCCTGAGAGCAACCTTGAATGAAGTGTGGGCTCAAGCTTAGGTACAGCATGTTTAAAGGGGAATTCTGATATATGGCAGTGCCAACCATCTAGAGACCTTGGGACCCTCATACCTGTGATAAACTGAGTTTGGGCATGGCATTCCTCCTGCTGGCTGTGAAGTTCAGGGTACAGGCTAGCTGTCAATAAACTGAGATAACCCTGGGGTATCCTATTTCAGCTGCATTAAGGTCTTTAGTTCAAAATCAATGTTTAGACTGAAACCTTTAGCTCTTGTTTAACTACAGCATATCTTTGAGTTCTTTTCAGGTTACCTCTCTTCTTTCTTACACTTAAAATTAGGTGAATTCTACCTAGTAGATAGTGTATGAAATTATGAGAATGAATATTAATCCAATATCTAAATCTAGGGTGACCCTCCTGAGGTCTCTGTACAAATCTCCCTAATCATAAAATCCCCAGAGAGAAAGATTACATAATTTAGCTTGTTCAATTGGATTTAGCAGCTATTGGCCTATTGGGTAGCAAGAGACCTTTGGGGAGAGAAGCTGCACCAGGTACCCTCATGCTATGGCCTCAATAACCTCAGTGCTAGGCCTCAGGCACCAGCTGGCCTCTGGGAGAGTTTGGCATTTTCTTTTAGTCTCTGCTCCAGTGTCCATTCGCATTGTCCAGTTTCAATGCTTGAGTGGCCTTGTTCCAATTTCTTTCATACTTAGGGAATTTCCCTTTTTCCCTCCATGTCCTAATAGGGAAACTTCCCTTTATCCTTGCTAAACCTTCACTGACTTTTTTGAGACAACTTAACCAACCTCCCTTATCTTTTCTCACTGAAATACCCTCTCTATAGGTGGTTACTTATATATACACAGATCTGATTAAAGGCTCTCTTTGTTTGATATTAGCTTTTATAAATATCCAGCACTTTACTGAGATTTTTGAAGGGTGTCAGTGAGTCTTAATTCCTTGGGCTGTGACCCACTTATTCTAGACAGGGCATTGCTAGGGTTTGTAAGGAATTGGCTGATGCCCAAAAGAGAAGGTGGGTGGGGGGGGGGTCAAGGCAAACAACACACTGTATATTCTAGGAAGTACGTAAGATCCTGTATGATCTTGGCACAGAGGATCCTTTTGCAATGTTGACTGCAGAGTCAGAGCTTATGGTCTGGAAAGTCAGGGAGGACCCAAGCAATGAATTGCTGGGTTTCTGATATTATACCAGTTGCCAATATTTTCATCTTAATTTCAGTCTGAGTTTTTCATCTAATGACTTCCAGACCCGACCCATGCCCTCTCAGCTGTGCTGAGCTGAATTACTCATTGCATTTGACTTGATTTGTATCATGTCAAGATCTTGTGCTTTAGTCTCAAGCTCCCTGGAGTCCTCTAAGCTGGCTGCAGAACTGTAGAAAATAAATGAAAGACAAAATTTTAACGAAACAAAGCCCTTAGACATGCGTCCTGCCCCACCCTGAGAAGAACTGACTTCACTTCTAGTCAGTGTTCACATATGCAAAAGAGAAAAGAGGCAATAGTAGAAATTCACAAATCCCTCCTGATGTGGACAAGGGTCTTGTTCTTTTTTGAAAACTGATTTCTTGAAGGAGCAGGCCAATCCCTTTCCCTGCTGAATGTGATGAAAGGGTGATTGAGTGATTATGGAAATGGAGTATCCATATTCTAAACCTGAGAGAAAGTCAATAAGCTGTGGTTTTGTTGAACACTGTGGCTTACATCTTCCAGAGGAGCAAGTAAAACATCCTAGTGACCTTTGAAAGGAAAGGAGCGACACATAGCAGCAATTCACCGGAGAGTTCCGCTTTATTAGGGAAAGGTGCTGGGTTATATAGGAGGGGGCATGAATTGATTGAGGTGTCACTTCTACGGGGCTGGTGGCTGTTGGCTAGGTGCTGGGATTGGGAGGGGGGCGAGAGGTGATTGGGCTTCAGGTGGCGCCGGCGGGAACTGAGGACCCCCAAAGAGAAGCCGGAAGTTTGCCATCTTACTGGTGGGGACCCTTCATTCCCCCCTTTCTCCTCTATGGGTTTGTGGACGTTGCTTTCTCTCTGACTGCTTCTTGCTGAACAGGGGCGTAGAAGGGAGTGAGGGTTTGAGGATTGGGAGGAAAGGGTTGATAGGATTCCCCACAGTAAGGATGAGTATATGTGGACTTCTTCAGGTTGGAAATTAATAAAGGTTCTTTGTAACTATAGGTCGAGGACCTGTTGATTCTAATGGTGCTAAGAGGATATGGGTGTCAGGAGCCAGGCATCTGTGGCCATTGTTTCCAGGAACAGTTTCCAGCGGAGAGAGGGGTCCATCTCAGCATGTGGTGAGGAGGTCACGTGAGGATGAGGGATCTTCTGTGGCTAGAAGCTGGTAGTTCCTGAGTAAAAGCTGGTTGAAAGCTTGATTAGAGATTTTTCTGACTTGGGATTTGATGAACGTTATTATACAGGGTAAGAAGAGACAGGCGAGAAGAATGATTATTATGGGGCCTGCGATGGGCCAGAGCCAGGTGAGGAGGGGGTTTGTTAGTATTGAAGAGAATGGGTTGGAATTGGAAGCAGAGTGGAGGCTGGAGGCAAGGTCGGTGAGTCTGGTAACGTTAGTTTCTACAATGCCGGAATAGCAGCACTCTTCCCAGAGGAAGACGCAGGTGCCGCCCTTCTCGGCTGTAAGCAGATCTAGGGCCCGCCGGTTTTGAAGGGTGACTTTAGCTAGCGAAGTGACCTGTCTTTGGAGAGAGGCTAGGGAATCGGCAGTGGATGTCAGGGCTCCCTCAAGTTTGGCGTTGAGATCTCTAACTGCCTATAGAGAGTGACCAAAGGCTTCTCCCGAAAACCCTGCCCCAATGGCTGAGGTGGTTAAAGAGATACCGACCATGATGGGAAGGAAAGCAGCCCTTTTTGTGGCATCTGGGGCATGGGGTGGTAGGAGATCTGGGGGAGGGGCACGCCCTTGACCAATGTCCCTCTTTTCCACACTTGAAACAAGCTCCTGGGGGGGGCTTGTTTGTAGAGGGGCGCCCAGGTTGTGGTTTTATCAGCTGGGCCAACATTTGGAAATTGGCCTGATCAGCCTTTCGTTTATGGCATTCTTTCTCCTCCTCCCGCTTATGGAAGACTTTAAAGGCCACTGTTAGGATCTCAGTCTGTGGGGTAGCGGGGCCCTGTTCTAACTTTTTGAGTTTAGCTTTAATGTCGGGGTAACTTTGAGCTAGGAAGTATGTCATAAGGACCTGTCTTCCTTCAGGTGTTTCTGGGTCCAGGCTGGTATACTGTAATAGGGCTTGAGTGAGTCTGTCTAAGACCTCAGGGGATTTCGTCTCTCTTTTTAATTATGTCTTGGAGCTTTTGAAAATTGACTACTTTACAAGCTGCCTTTTTCAGACCTGCTATTAAGCAGGAGGCAAAAATATCTTGAGAGCAGAGACTCATGGCGGTGTTATAATCTCAGTGTGGGTCTTGTTCGGGGACAGCAGTGGGGCCAGGGGGATAGGTGGGGTCAGTCCTGTGGGTTTCGGTAGCCTGCATTTGGGCGAAGTCTCAAACTTGTCTATGCTCTTCAGGGAGGAGAGTATTGGCCAGGAGCATGAGAATGTCATGATGTGTGAGGCTGTAAGACTGGAGGGTCTATTGAAACTCCCTGATGTATGTCATGGGATCAGTGGAAAAGGAACTTAGGCGTTTCTCTAGTTGGGCTAAATCTCTTAAGGAGAAAGGGACGTGAACGCGCACGATGCTTTCGGATCCTGCTACTTCCCGGAGGGGGGTGATAATTTTGGGAGGCTCTCAGGACTGAGTCTGAGGGGGACTGAAGGGTTCTGGCTCAGTCTGTGGGGGAGTGACGCGGTCTAGCCGTGCCTAGTCGAGCAGGTCCTGAAGTGCAGAAGGGGGGCAAAGAAAATAAAGAAAGATAGAATCGGACCCACATGTCGCCAGCTAGCAGCTCAGCTGCTTACTTCTGCTGCTCTAGTTGGGCTTGAACTCATGACTCTGAATTAAGAGTCCCATGCTCTACTAACTGAGCTGCAGCAGGGCTCTAGTTAATTGCTTATGGAATGCGTAAACAGAATGTTCTTTGTTCTCCATTCCTGCCACATCCACAAGTGGGAGAAGGGCATATTTAGAAGCAGGGGTGGTGTTTCTACACATCTTCAAGGTCTCCCTATTTTCAGAGTGAGGAGTCTTGGCAAGATATGTTTTTGTGGACAGATAACTTCTAAGGACTGCACCAGTTGTTCTCTAGCTTGTGCTTTCCCATGCTGCGTTCAGACATGGGGGAAGGTGCTTTCCCATTCTCCCTACAAACATGTGAGAAGACAAAGGCGGTCCCTAACAGGGGAGAAACAGGTGATGAGGGCAAAGATGGAGGAGGCCCCTGGGACCTAGTTAAAGGGGGGCTGAAAGGCTCAGGCTTAATCTGCAGGGAATGAAGGTGGAGGAGGTGAGATGGGGGAGAAGATGGTTGGGGAGGAAGGGAGAAGGGCTGTTGTAGGAGAAGAAGGGGAAGGGAGTGAAGGAGGCTTCTGCGGGGCGGCGGCTTGTAGGCTAGGAGAACTTGGGAGGGGGCGGGGAGAGGAGGAGGTGGAAAGCTTTGATATAGGGAATCTCCTTCCATTTTTTTAGGCGTTGGCAGTAGTTAAAAAGATCGCGAGTGATGTTAGGATCAAGAGTTCCCCCTGCGGGCCATTGGTTGTTATTGTCTAGGTGGTATGTCGGCCAATCTTGGGAGCAATATTTATGGAGAAGTTTTGGTTTTATATCAGGCGTCAGGGAGGGGGTAGCCAGATGCTTAAGCAGGCATTCAAGAGGTGAACTTTCAGGGAGGGATGAGGAGGCTCCCATGGCTAAAGGACAGAGAAGGAGACAAACAGGGGAAGATGAACGGAGATCCTCGGACCGGAGGCAGACGGCAAGGAGACAAAGGGCGTCCCCGATGATCCTTGGTGGTCTGCGGAAACTCGTATACGAGTCGGAATTTCTTGGGAAGTGTGGGTCGTCACCCAGACTTCCCTAAGAAGGCAGAGTGCCGGAGTCACGAGGTACCTAGCGCTAGGTGTTTTCGGCAGACAGAACAGATTTCGGAGGACGGAACAGAAGGAGAAGGGGGCGGGGAAAGGGAGCGTTCTCATCCGCAAAGGAGTCACCTTGTTTACGGCTGTCGGAGGAGGGGCCTGAGATTCTGCTGCAGCCGTGAAGGCCTGAGGCAGGGATTTATGGCTGTCAGAGGAGGGGCCTGAGGGTCCGCCGCAGCCGTGAAGGCCTGAGGCAGGGAGAGTTCCCTCCTCATCTCTGAGCGTCAGGGCCTTGCCAGACGATCATGGTCAATGGCACTGCGATAGCTCGGGGAAGAGTGGCCCACCCCAGGGAAATTTTGCTTAAAAAGTTTCAGCACTGATGGAAGGGACGGTGAATGTGTTTATGACTGTCGGAGGAGGGGCCTGAGCGTCCACCACAGCCGTAAAGGCTTGAGGCGGGGATTTATGGCTGTCGGAGGAGGGGCCTGAGGGTCCTCCGCAGCCGTGAAGGCCTGAGGTGGGGAGAGTTCCCTCCTCATCCCCGAGCGTCAGGGCCTTGCCGGACGATCACGGTCAATGGCACTGCGATAGCTCGGGGAAGAGTGGCCCACTCCGGGGGGGAAACTTACCTAAAGGCCAGAGAGGAGTGGTGAGTGTGAGGAGCCAGCACCGGAAAAAGAGGACGAGGGCAAGCTGCTGCTGGTGTCGGGGGGAAGACAGGGCCCAGTTGGGGTGTCCCGTCTCCCGGGTTTCGGCACCAATGAAAGGAAAGGAGTGACACATAGCAGCAATTCACCGGAGAGTTCCGCTTTATTAGGGAAAGGTGCTGGGTTATATAGGAAGGGGCATGAATTGATTGAGGTGTCACTTCTACGGGGCTGGTGGCTGTTGGCTAGGTGCTGGGATTGGGAGGGGGGCGAGAGGTGATTGGGCTTCAGGTGGCGCTGGCGGGAACTGAGGACCCCAAAGAGAAGCCAGAAGTTTGCCATCTTACTGGTGGGGACCCTTCAACCTTTACCCCCAGCATTGTTCATCACTCTTTATTGAACAGGGACCATACGCCTCCAACTTCCTGGTTTCACTGAACTTGAATAGTCCAGCTATGGGACATGGTTTTATCTAATATGATATAGTGAGCATCTCAACAAGCCTTTCCAAGATAAATGGCAGGGTAAACAACCAAAATTTAGTCAATCTTGATCCAGGACCCCAAACAACCTGAGGCAAGATGCACTATCTGCAGCAGTTCTCTGGAATCTTCCCTTTTCTGTCTCTCTTAGAGTTTACATGTGAGAATTCTTAAAATCTGGTATAAATTAAGATACAGATCATTTTTCTAGGATGAGGTTACTTATACAAGGTTTCAGGAACATTTTGAAGTTAAATATTCTTTGCTGTGTCTTACTGTAAGAATAGAAGGGTACCTTACTAATTTAAAGATTGTCACTGCTTATCACAAACACCAGCAACATACATGTTGTCTTACACTCCAAAGAAGGCATAAGTTTTATTTTTGAAGATTCTGGCCCTGAATCCTTTTGGAAATGAAGGAGGGTATAAAAAGGTAAACTATTTCCAAGGATCATTAATCTGCCTCAGAGAAAGAATGTGGCATATGTGCATAGTTTCCTTCCTAATTATTCCCATTCAAAGCAGAACTTTTTGGCTTGAGGAGTCATAGAAATGTAGTCACTTTGTCAATGCAGATGTCTACTTTGAGTGTGAGCTTCAGGGCCCATGGTGGAATGGAGCAGTGTGAAATAAAACCACCTCAAGAAAGATCCAGATGAAAGTAAAGTAAGGAAAGGGTGATTTGGATCAGGAAAGGAGGGTGGGGGTGCCTGTGGAAGCTAACCTTGCCAAGAAGACAATGGTCAGAAATCAGGGAGGGAACTTCTCTCTAAAACGACAGTTGCTGTAAGAAAGTAGTGATGGCCTGAGGTGAAACTAAGGAGGAGCACATTTTCAGCTTGACAGGGTTGGAGTGAGCAGCATGCGATGTGCCTCAGGTTACAGGGGACCCAGGGTGTGTGCCTTAGGAAAGTGGCTCTTGGATTAAAAACAGCTCACAATGTGCTTGAGGCTCTGAAAACTCCTTATAAAGGAGACTTACTAAACAGGCTGAATAGAAAGACAGGTCCTCAGGGCAATCCACAGAAGAAAATCTTGCTTATTCCTTGTTTGGTAGCAATAGAACTGACCAGAAGCTAAGAGCCCAAATTCTGACTTCAGTAGAGACTGACTCTGGACTTTTTCTACCAGTAACAATGGCAAGAGGTACAAATTCTTCTAATGTGGCTGTTCTCCACTGAGCAAGCCTAACTCCTCTAAGTGGTAAAAAGAAGAATTCATATTGTCTGTCATTGCTTGTCTTGTCTTTAATTTGGGGAACTTGAAAGTTAAATATTTATTTGTTAGTAAGCTTTTATACATTTTCATTTCCATTTAGAAAATATCCTCAAAATTTCCTAATTTTGTAGGCATGGGGCTTAGGAAGTTTTAATAATGTCACACTCCAATATAACAATATGTTACTAAGCTTCAAGTTTATTCATTAGAAAAGGGTTGGCATGAACAAAACAGTTCCAGAGTTTGTGTGCCTTTGCCCATGCTGGTACCCAGAGGAGCAAAGGGAGGAGGTAGCGGAGCCACCCAGGGCAGCCCCATCCATTTGCAAACCACTGATCCCATGTTGTTTTCCACTTCCTGTGTTTGTGGTCTGGGAGGATAGTCTCTCCTACAGTAGTTCTGGATTTTATGAGTAATAAAAGGATAACAAAGAAACACACATTTTAAATAGTATATAGTCTATCAAAATGGCCTTAATCTTCCTCATGTATATATTTTTTGACATGTAAATTAGGAAAGTTGTCCCTGATCTCTTTGAATTGTCCACATGCAGTATAAATAAGTACATTTCTTTGGTGGGGTCTGAGTAAATACTCACAAAATAGGAAAACATGTAGTCATGGCTGCAATTGTGGATAAGAAATAAATACTGTTATAACTAGTACTTGCAAAGTGATTTACAATTTGCAGGCACTTGTGTATACTTGTTTATATTATATTTTCAAGTTTCCTGACGGGTGCACATTTTCCTAAGTGTGTTCCTAAGAGAATTTAATACAGTCTTCCTAAGAGAAGCTAAAGAAAATCTTATTGCCACAAATGAGATCTAACCACCCTTTTGTTTTCTTATTGCTCCATTCCAGCAGTTACCATGTCCAGAAAAGAGGTAAGTTTTTAGTATCATCCAGGAGAGACTAGGTTGACTGCAATATAACAAACACATCTCTGGTTAGTAACAACTGAGGCTATTCCTCGTTCGTGCTTTATGACCATGGCAGGCCACCTGGGGGCTCTTCTCTACATGCTAACACTCTAGGGCACAGGCTAATGGAGGCTCCACAATATGGAGCATTACCCGTCCTGTAGCAGTGGCCAGCCTTGTGGAAATTCACTCATTGGCTCTTGATGGCTTCCACCTGGATGTGACCCATGTCACTTCCACTCATTTTGTGCCTCTGCCTGTCTTGGTGCCAGTAGGTTTCATTGCCCAAAACAAATCACTTAGCCACACCCAACTTCAAGGATTTGAGAATTGTAATCCTACTATGTGCCAGAAAGAAAGAGCTGAAAATATCATTGAACAGTACTAATGATGAATTTATTAACAGTAGACCTGGAACCTTGGCAAAATTGTGAAGGAAGAAATTTTTATTTGGGTGCTCCTGACTCTCAGTGTTTTTTATCTTCTCTGTTTCCTGTTCCTTCTGTTTGTCCCTTCAGTTACCCAGGGCCCTTTTCTTCCACCATTAGTACTGGTGACTATTTGATATTTTTGCTAGTTTGTGCAATTTTAAGGTCAATATTTTATTTTCAATATTGTTTACCTCTGTAGCTTTATCTTTAGTGATAGAACTAAAGCCTTTCTCCCAGTAATGGTTGGAGAGAGAGTTTCTTTTCCTGTGGAGCAGTTAGGGATTGAGGGGCAAGAAGCAAGAGAGAGATCTCCTGAATTCACACCTCCCTTGTAGATGGAAGCACACATGTATGACTGACTGGCTCTGTCAGGGAGATACAACCAGCTAAAATGATAGTCCCCTTTCGCAAGAGCTTTGTAGTAAGGAAACAAAAAGAAGCGCAAAGCCACACCTGTAAGCCAAAATGACCCTCATGTCCCCTCCCAGAAACAGGTAAGACACGTTTTAGTGTGTAATAGACAAAATAGTGGTCCCCCGAAGGTGTCAATGTGCCAATCACCAGAATCTGTGACTATGTTATTTTACATGACAAAAGAGACTTTGTGAATGTGATTAAATTAGGGATCTTGAGATGTAAAGATTATCTTGGGTTACTTGGATGGGCCCAAAGAAATTACAAGGATCTCTGTATTAGGGAGGCCAAACGCAAGAGCTAGGGGAGATGTGAGAACTAAAGCAGGAGTTGGGCTGATGGATGTGGCTATGAGTCAAGGAAAATGAATGACTTCTAGAAAACAGAAAAGGCAAGAAATGCATTCTCCCTTAGAGCCCAGACACAACAAGGTATCTGCCAATACCTTGATTTTATTTCTGTAACACTTATTTCCAACTTCTGATCTACAGAAGTATAAGATAATAAATGTATATTGTTTTAGACCACTCAGTTCGTGGTAATTTGTTATATTAGAAATAGGAAACTAGTATACAGAATTTTTAAGTAGTGGTTCAGAGCAAGGACTTCAGGGTCAGATACAGATGAGTTTGAATCCTAAGTGAGCAAGTCCCTCATTATAAGTATTGATCTTAGATTCTTAGATTCCTCATTGGTACAAGCAGGGCAAAGTTAACATCTATGTATGATGGCTGTTGTGAGGTTAAATCTGTTGTTAGTTGTTTGGCCCATTGTATGACCTCAGTGTATGTAAAATACAAACATAGATGCGTGAGCAATACATATGAAGATAATAATGATTAATATCCTCATAGAAATTTATATCTTCCAGAATACTTTTAATTATACCAATCTCACCATAATCCTTAGTTAGGCTTCATGAGGTAAGTTAGAGCTAGCAAAGGGCCAACTGGAAAAGAACCTAGAATGATTCAAAATAGGCACTGACTGGCTTGACTAGTATAGATGGCTTCATGGAGGTCAGGTGACACTTCAGCCAGTTTTTGATGGAAGGTGTTCATGTCAGCTCAGAAATATCTACTTAACACAAACTGTACCCCTACTTTACTGTGTATTGTACCCCTACTATGTGGCCAATGCTGTGTCAGGGCCTGAAATGAAGGTTATAAGTGTTGTCAAAGAGAAGCACAGTATATTAGGCATTTCCTTGGCTTACATAGTATCCCACCCATCAATCATTAATGAACATTACTTATAGCAGCCAATGCTTTGAAGGTTTAAAATGTGTCTTGTAAGAAAGTTGTTCTACAATTTCAGGAATAGCTTTTTTCACTGTACTTCCAAAAATTTAAGCATATTAAGGGTATGTATAGCTAAGGAGAATTTCATCTGAACTTTGCGTTGAACTGAATTCCATCTGAACTTTGCATTGAACTGAGTTTCATCTGAACTTTGCATTGAACTGAATTTCATCTGAACAAAGCCTTGGCTTTGACTGAGTGTTTATACTCATGATTAATTGCATGCACTTTGGAATGGGATAAATCCAGGGTTCAAGCTCCAGCTGCTTCTTTACTAACTCGGTAATCCCATGAAAGTTGCTTATCTTCATTTTCTCCTGGTGAAATAGAACCAAAATAGTACCTACCCTTTTGTTTTGACAGTTACAATAAGCATGCAGATGTTACCCATTTCAATAATTATTCCATGCCAGAACTTTAAAAAAGATGTTGTTCTATAAAAATAACTAAAATAGCAAATATTAAGATAATATTTCTTTAGAGCAACTTATTAGAAGAGAGTTTTCTGTTCCTTTGCCCTGTTTTTTACAATTAAATTTTCCAAAGCACAGCTTCTGTCTTATATATTTCTCTAATATTCATATTTGTTTCTTTCTGATTTGGGAAAAATGTCAAGAAAGCAAAAGACCTATCCCTTGGATTTCAGCAGTGAAATTGAGGGGACAAAAATGAAGCCACGAGGGCTTACCTTGTTTGCAGGAATGCTTTGTTGTTATGCTTTGTTTTGATTTGCTTTTTTTTGGAAATAACTTCAAAATCTCTGGTTTAAAATAACCTCACTACCTTTTTAAATTTTAATGTTTCAGTCTCCAGATTGGAATTATTTTATATCTACCTCCTAATTAGAACTTATAAAACTTCCCACTCCTGGCTCCCAGACACTTACTACACATTTAACTGCTGAAATCCCTCTTCAGATTTGGAGACATCCGTGAGCTTGGACTTCTTTGGCTTCCTTCTCAACTTTAGCTTCTTTTTATGTAAACATTTCTAGGCTGCCTCACTCAAATTCCTGCATGCTACCCCCTACAAACTTGTTTTGAGCCTGAATACTTTCCATTTATGACCATTCCATATTTCCTATCCCTTGGCCAATTTAGACCCAAGGTCCTAGTGTTCTTTCCATTTCGTGAGCTGGGTGACAGCTGACAGGAGGTGAGTAATGGACGGTCAGCTCACTTTAAACCATACTCTCACAACATTGAGAGTTATGATTTTGAAAACAAAAGACACACACAAAAAAAATCCACCACAAAACAAAACAATGAGCCTTCCATCTTCTGAGCCTCCCATCTCCTTTCCAGGACCTCCTCCTGCGCAATGGAAACACTCCCAGTCGGCTGGGTCAGCTAACAATTTCTGTATTTGCTGTTTCTTGAGCTGGTTTACCTCTACCTGCTTCTAACAGGAAGTCTTTCAGAGATCAGACATTGCTTACTGCTCTGTGAGTGATGGTGTGCGTGTGCATGCACATTTGTGTGTTTGCATGTGTGTCTCTTTGATTTTAAGAAGGTAAAAAACAAGAACTGGAACCGTAATGAAACTGGGTAAAGCTCAGTTTCGGGAGGTATAGAGAATTCAGAGATGCTCTGTGCCTTAGTTTTGCCTCTGAAGAGTCTCCACCTCAAGCATTTCATATTGAGACGATGCCATGTGTTAAAGCCAGTACTGAGCCCTTCAGACCTTCCCCCTCAATCTTGTGTGGTTGGAACCAAAACTCAATACAGTCCTTAGAGAAGGCAAAATGTTTGAGAAGGTTCACTTTAGAATTTCCCATTGGAAACTATGCAAGTAGTCCATAGTTTTATGTTAAAAATTAAATTAGCTACATTTCAATGGGTTATAGTGTGGTATATTTTTAGCTGGCTCACCTTTGAAATAAAGATCAGCTCCTCCAAAGTACAAATATTTGTCTCCTTTAGGCTATATATTTTTTTCATGGTTTAGGATAGTGCAAAGGATCCCCAAGTTGGGCTGTGAGTTCCTGGCTATTTTATTCAACTGTTGAAGTAAGTCTTGAGAAAATCTTAAGGGTGAAGACAAAATTTGGCTGATGAATCTTGTAGAAAATATGTGGCACTCCTGTTGTTTCCCTTTACTACTTGCCCATGGAGATACCTGCTAACCAAGCTCCACATACCTCATGAACATCCTTCTCAACCCAGTATGCCAGCAGTCCAGAGAGGACCTCTAAACTCAAAGACTGAATTATTCAGCTAAACGTTTGATGTAATTGAGGCCACAGCAGCTACTAGGAGTATGTCCTGAAGTGACTTTGTCAGCCTTTCCCAGGCAGTTCTGTGACCATCATAACCATTTCTAGAAACTGGAGCCCTTGTGTACTCTGGGGCTCTATTTTAATTTCTCCCATTTCTCTAATTGGGAATTATCATGATTGGGAGGGAGAATTTGGAATCATTAAAAGTGAAATGAAAACATAATGTGATCATGCTTCAAGCCTCAAATTGAGCATCCTATCTCCCAGGAAGTCCATCGGAACTCTCCAAATTTATTGAAATTTCTCTTAAGATATTCTTCCACCATATTAGCACAGTATATTAGACTAATCGATTGCTCAATGTGCCTGTCCCACCTAGAATGTATAACCTTTGGAGGCAGGTGGGATTTTATTGTTAATGAGGTCCAAGGTGGAGCTGAAGCTCTGCTCTCCTTAGAAATCAGACCTGCCTAGAGACCAGTGGCTTCAGCATCTCAGCTTTCTGTTTACTTAAGTGACCAAGAAGCTCCTTTGGAAAGAACTCAACTCTTGAGAGAAGAGGGATCAAAGATATACCCAGTTCATGTCAAGGGCAGTGATGATTCTGAGCACTATAACTGTACCACAGATTCTCAGCTTCTCTAGGCTTTTGCCTAAGACAGGATACATTTGATTTAAAAAATATGACCTGGCTAAAACTAAAAGGAGTTGTTTTGCTGAAATCTCTTAAGTACATGGAGGATTCCAAGTTTTGGTAACATGAGTGCCAGAATCTGGGGGTACCTCCTGTAACACTGAGCACTGGCAGTCTCTGTGTAGGCCTTGAGTGCAGGTAGAGATGGGAAACCTTGGCTCTGTGATGTGGATCCAGAGGAGAGGAGAGGAACAGACATCCTGTGGTAGCCCAGATGCTCAGTGCACAAAGCACCTGTCAGTCACCCCTTAAGGACTTACATAAATGTCTGGGAAGAATTTGAGAGGTGTTTGGAGTTCCCAAAACATTTTAGAAGTCAGAACTAGGGAAACACTATTTTTTGACTATTGTTGCCTAATTTTTAATCCTTCAGGTAGGATGACCTGGAAAATATATGTATATTGTATTAAGGACACTGTCTTATAAAAAGAAGTTTAGAGTTTTTAATTGGCTAATTATTAGCACTAGGCCTTATTACATAAAGCTTTTGTTACTAATTTCCATTTTAAAATAAAAAGAACTTATTTTAATTCCAGTGTGATTTCTTTTAGGCTCTAGATAAATGGGCCTGGAATCGATTTGCATGAATACGCACTATGCTCATTTTGGGAAAACAGTCTTGGGAGTAGACAGCATGAAGACTCCATCAGAAACTGCATTTTCAGAAAGTGTATTAAGACATTTCATAAACCTCTTCTGGCTATAAGTAAACATCCTTGTGTGCAATGTTGGTAATTATCGTATACTAAAAAAAAATATTGTTTTCAGTAAACAGTCTCTTAATACACATAACGTTTCTCTTCTTGGAACAATCTTAAAATTATTTTGTAAAGATAAACTCAGCAGAGTGAGTTCTTTCATTTTCTGAAGGACTTTAGGTTCTGAGGATTTTTTTAAAAAATGCATTATTGGAAAGCACAGTAACCTTTCATGTTTTAACCTGACCTTGAGTAAGAAGAATGGGGAAAAACTTTTACTATTATAAGGCGAATGGTAGAATTTTATGATGGACCAGGTCTTCTCACGTCTGGCCAGCTCTCAAATTCTGCTGAAGTTTACTATGCAAAAGGTCAGATGGTGCAGATCTTTTCCCATAAAACAGAATTCATTTTAAGTTCCTGTCATTAAAGGAATTATTTAATAGTAATCCCTCAAGTTTAAATAGTTCTTTATACTTTTAGATTTCATTTACATGTATAACCTTAATTTGCATGGTCAAAATCTTGGTGACCTATCTTGGCTCTCGTGTATCTGCGGCTGAGATCATTGGTGTTCTATGGGAAGACATTTCAGATTTGGATAACATTTACTAAGATCCCATTAAATGTACCTAACTTGTTTAAATACAAAAGTTATAAATGCCATACATAGTGTACTCATGTTTCTTACAATGTAACAGGTCTGTAAATAAGGCATGAGAACTGTCTCTCCTGTTAGTCTATAGTCAAATGGTGACATTATCACATTTGTTTATTCCTCCCTGGTTCCACATACACCGTGTATTTATGAGGATCAATAAGCTGAGTAGATTATGTATGTCCTTGGTTTTAAGTGTGGGATGACCCCAGTGGCTTCCAACAGTATAGAGTAGGCCCAGAGGCAGATTCCACCAGTGCTTTATGACATCTGTCACTAGAGCTGGAAAACTTCTCCAGGATGAAGATCTTAAAAAGAATAAGCTCTTCCAAATGAGGGGACAAGCTCATTTGTTACTTTTTGCCAAAGTGCAAATTAAAGTTTCAACTAGAGTTTTCCTAGTGTGAACATTCTGAGGATGAGCCCATTCAGTTATCATTCAGTTATCAATTTCAGTTTTTTAAATTATCTTTCAATTTATTCTCCACTGCTTCCCAGAGAGACTATGGAAATGAAAGGAAAAAGCCATTAGAAGGATCTAGTCTAGAATTATTATTTCTTTCATTAAAGAAGTCCAGGAAGATATATTGAAACCCACTGGAGATAAAGCAACACCAGAAGAATAATAATTCATTCCTGTAATATTATTGTGTGCCTTTTCCTATTAAGAGTTCATATTCCTATATGCAAAATGTAGAAGTATTTAATGGAATGTTTAATTTACTCATTCAAAGATAATACCTCTGGGTATACAGAAAAATTCAGTCTGAAGCTTAGCCAAGATTCTTTTCTTTTTTACACAAAGAAAAGATTTGAGAGATTTGGAAGTGAACACTTCTTTCTGGGACACAACTTGGCTGTAAGAAAAGCAAAATGTTTTCAGTTTTCCCAGTAACTGCTTTATAATGGAAAATCTGATCAAATCATTGTTTATTTTCAGTCTTCACTGGCTCTCTGTTGCCTCAAAATAAAATTGAAACTCCTTAGTATTGCACATAAGATCCTTTGTGATCCATGCCAGACACTGTACTAGACCCATCACGGGTGCTATCTCATGTCATTCCTTGCAAAATTCTTGATACGTAATATTGCAGTCTCCAGTTCAAAGTTGAGAAAACAGATTCACAGTGGTTGCCCAAAGCCACACTGAAGTTAGGGGGCATAGATAGGATATCTGACCCCAAACATTGTCCAACCATACTTCACTAGCCTTCCAAGTTCCATGCAGAAGTTATGTCAAAAATGCGTGAAAAAAAAAGTAGATAGATAATCCAGTCAAATGGAAATCTGAAAGAATAAATGGTTTGAGAATATAATGGTGAAGATGGGCTAACTCAGTGATCTTTTTATCATTTCAGTCCCATGTCCTAGAGCATAAGAATCTCTAGAGAAAATTTTAACTCCTTAGAGGATATTTTATTTCTTTTTAGCTCACAACATATCTTGTAGTTAATGATCATCTCTTAGAGAAGTAGACTTCACTAAAAAAAAAAAAAAAAATCCAAGCCTTGGGCAGCTGCACCATAAAGGTAAGAGCAGAAATATAGGACTCTAGTCCAGTTTGACAGCCACTTACCACACATGTCTGTTGAGCACTTGAAATGTGGCTATTCTGAATTGAGATGTGATGTAAGGGTGAAAAAACACACCAGATTTTAAAGACTTAGTATGGAAAAAAAAGTAAAATATATCATTCATAATTTTATGTTGATTATATGTAGAAATGATAATATTTTGGGTGAATTTGGTTAAATAGAGCATATTATTAAACTTGATTTCTCATGTTACTACTGTAAAATTTAATATTATGTAGGTGGCTTACTTTATATTTCTATTGGACAGCTATAGGCTAGGTGGAGATAGATTCTTTTCAGATTCCCTTCCCTGGAGGCCTCAGCTTTAGGGAAATATTGAAGGAGAGGAGCATTTAACAGAAATGTCGAACAAATTCACTTTTGTTTTTAAATGTGAAATTTACTGGGGATAGTATCTCTCTATCACATGTGTCCTGAGAGAACACAGTTGAACACAGAGCTGCCAAGAGAACTGGCTGTGGCTTCCAAGAGCTGTGATTTCCTATGGAGAGCAGACTGTGTCCTAGAGGAGTTGTGAGCATGTTTTTCTCTTTCTGTGTGTTCAAAGCAAAGCAGTATCCATAGAGTGCAAGAATATAAAGAGCAGCAATGAATGCCCCAAAGCTCCAAAGAACAGAGTCCTGGTTCAGATCCTGGATGAGGCAGGACCAGTCATCTGACTGAGACTGGAACTCTGAAAAACCAGTTAGGTGTGTCGTAGAGAGTACCCCTTCTGTATGCTTCTACTTTCAGTACACTTGAGAGCTTAATCTCGGCATGTATCTGTCTGTCATAAAACTTTTAAATGTATTCACTTTAAAGAAATGGCTCAAAGTAGAAGTTCATTTTTCATGCACATAACATCCAAAACAAGAATTTTCCATTGATGAGAGGCTCTTCTCCAGGTGTGACTCAGGGGCCTTGCTCCTTCCATCTTGTGACTTTTCTCTTTTACGAATGATTTCCAAGGTCGTAGGGTTCATCTTTATCAAGCTGGAAATGAAAGTGCTTGAGGGCTACAATTCTGTTCATTAGAATTCAGTCATCCTCTTGTGGGCCCTGAAACAAGAGGACTGTTTTGGTGGACACAAAGCAATGCCCACCTTTCTCTTTCAACAAATATTCACTCTTTCCATATATAATACACACTATTCTTTCCACAAGAGAGACAGCACAAGATGTTATTTGGACACTGTATCCAGTTCCAGATCTAGGATGTCCAGGTCATGTGCAATACTCTCATTGTTACATATCTTGAATTTTAGTCTCAGAAATTTACCTCAAAGGTGGGCTTTAAAACACACAGAGAAATGTTTTAATCACGGAGTTGTTTTTGGTGTCAGGCAATGGATTCCTTTGGTAGGCTGAGTCTAAAGTAATTTTTTAAATTGAAATATAGTTGATCTATATTATTGGTTTCAGGTGTACAACTTAGTGATGTGACAATTAAATACATCACTATGTCCTTACCATGATAGGTTACCATCTGTCATCATACAAAGATATTACAACATTATTGACTATATTCCCTATGCTGTACTTTGGTCCCTGGGACTTATTAATTTTATTTTATTTTAATTTTTATTTATTTATATTTTTTTAGATTTTTTTTGTGTGTTAAGGTATCATTGATATACAATCTTATGCTCAGGTTTCACATGAGCAACACTGTGATTACTATATCCCCCCCTATTATCAAGTCCCCACCACATACCCCATTACAGTCACTGTCTATCAGCATAATAAGATGCTGCAGAGTCACTACTTGTCTTCTCTGTGCTATCCTTCCTTCCCCATACCCCCCTGTGTTATGTGTACTAATTATAATGCCTTTTAACCCTTTATCCCTCCCTTCCCACCCCCCTATCCCAGTCCCTTTCCCTTTGGTAACCATTAGTCCATTCTTGGGTTCTGAGAGTCTGTTGCTGTTCTGTTCCTTCAGTTTTTGCTTTGCTGTTATACTCCAGAGATTAATGAAATCATTTGGTACTTGTCTTTCTCTGCCTGGCTTATTTCATTGAGCATAATACTCTCTAGATACATCCATGTTGTTGCAAATGGTAGGATTTGTTTTCTTCTTCTGTTTGAATAATATTCCATTGCATATATGTACCACATCTTCTTTATCCATTCATCTACTGATGGACACTTAGGTTGCTTCCATTTTTGGCTATTGTAAATAGTTCTGTGATAAACATAGGGGTGCATATATCTTTTTGAATCTGTGATCCTGTTTTCTTAGGGTAAATTCCTAGGAGTGAAATTCCTGGGTCAAACGGTATTTCTATTTTTAGTTTTTTGAGGAACCTCCATATTGCTTTCCACAATGGTTGAGCTAATTTACATTCCCACCAGCAGTGCAGGAGGGTTCCCCTTTCTCCACATCCTCGCCAGGTTTGTTTTGTTTTGTTAATGTTGGTTTTGTTTTGTTAATAGTGCTTTGCTCTTCAGGAAATATATATCTGGAAAGCTGGAACAAAAATGAGCATCCTAGCTTAAGAAGTAGGGGTATCAGCTCTGCCCCTGCACTTCCATATAGCCTCTATTCTTCAACTGGAGTGCCTTTGAAACTTCTCCTGAAGCCAAGTGCCAGCTCCCAATACCAATGCAGAGCATCTCTTTTCTCCCATCTTCTCCAGCCTGTAACAATTATGAATGGGAGAAAGAATATAAAAATGAAAACAAATATATTCAAATGGCTGTTCCAAGAAGCAGTGGGTCTAAATCCTCTACTTACAGTGTGCAAATCTGGTTAGTTATTAACCTCTTTGAACCTCTGTTTCCTCATCTGTACAATAATGATCATCCCCTAAAGAGATTTATTGTAAAAAGTCAACAAGAAGTGTCTGAACATGCAGAGCACAATGCTTAACCCATAATCAGTACTCAATTCATGGTAGTTTCTTTCTAACTTTTCTTACTTCGGCTTCCTTCCAACACCCTCTCACCTGTAACACCTCCATATGTCTCTCCCACACATAGCCCTTGTCTCTGGCTCTCTGCATCCTGATTACTAGCTCAGGCTGCTGCTGTTGGATGTGCTTTTTCACTCTCTGCAGCTGCCTCAGCACATCCTTAGCCCCCAGTTGAAGGTGCTTAGGAGCCATCTTTTCTCCCAGTGTTGTCAGTTAGTCCCATCTAACCATCCAGTTTCATCTTGCCCCAGCCCACTTTTGTTTTTTGCCTGTGGCTTTTGGTAGCAAGAAAATCTTACCACACTAGCTGAAGACTAAATGCCAACCCCAGGAACCAAGAGTGAACTGGGATCCAGTGAATGCACGTGAATGAATGTGTGTGCATGTGCGTGCATGTGTGTTTGACAGAGGCAGAGACAGATGTTCAGTGAGAGAATATGCTAGGAAATATAACAGAGAAACTGTTAAGAGATTTTTTAATAAGTTTGGATGAAGAAATATATAGGCCAGAGGGTTCCTGGGAACTAAACACATGTATGAGTGATACAGAAGGAAAGAGAGGGAGAGATAAGAGAACCAACAGGATGCACCATTGAATTAATGTGAAAGAAGGGGAGTAAAGTCAGGATGTAATAGGGAGGTGAAAAATTGAATTGAAACATGTTAATATATATATATAAAACACTATATATATATAATCCGCAGTCCTATATATACCCATATATATGCATATAATCAATTTTATGAAGTGTCATGAAAAATAAATTGCTTGTTCTAAAGCTTAATAATTAGGGGACAAATCAGGAAGAGAACTGAATGCTTCATATGCAACTCCCCTTCCCCAGAGGATAAGTATAGCTCCAGTTAAGCAATCCATATATAGAAAAGGCTAGTGTCCTTTGGATATGAAGGCTTGATTCATCATTAACGCTGGTCATTGTCCAGTCCAGGAAGCCCTGCATCTGCTCTTGACCGCAGTCCTTTATGGCTGGATGCCATTGCCTTATATGGACATCCATTGGAAAAAGACGGGAGTATCTTTCTAGAGTATCCACGTACACTCTAAATAGCACCCAGCCCATGTTAAGTCAGGTCAAATTCAGAGGAAAGGATGTTGTTTTGATAGGGACCAGTGAGGCCAGAGAGACACCAACAGGTATATAAGCACAGGCTTCCCTTTTCTATAGAAAGAGCCAGTGCTCTGGTCCCCTTCTCTGTGAAGGCTTCTAAGGCTGTCTCAGAAAGGAGTTTTTTTCTGATACTAAGGCCATTATCACCCTGTTTGCACTTGGTGACTCACAGTAGATGAACTGGCATTCCCAGGGCTGTGCCCTTATCACCACTGGGAGAGCCGAGCAGCTGTTTCATCAGCCTGACTTCATCCTCCTGGGGTTTCCCCTGGCTATTTCCAATGTAGTGGAGCTTTTTGATGATAATGGAGAGAATTCACAGAAAGATAGTTTCTTTGCATAACAAATGCTTTGGCCAGGGTCTGGTTCCACAGACTGCCCAGTTCCAAGCAGTATGGAAAGCCTTTAGAACAGTAACAATATTGACAATACAAACAACTGCTAGTGCTGCTATTATTAACATTATTGTACAATGAGAAGGAATCAACACTGTCCCATATTTCAAATATCCTCCTGGGATTTTGACATTTGATTTGAAAATACATTTTTTATTCATTGAAAAAAAGCAACAGGAAACTTTGATATCATCTCTACAGCCTTAGAGAGAATGACTGTAGAATCAGGTCTGAGTGTCCTGCTGCCTCGCCCACCGTCTTCAAGGTGTACATAGGTGCTACTTAGTAAATGTGGAAAAGAGAAAATGGAAAGTAAGTAGCTCCAGGCACAAAACTCCAGCTAGGGGTCCTTTCTTCATAGCTTTCCCTCTGTACCACTTTGGGTTTGGGCATTTTTTTCAAATTGTTTATCCAAAACATACCCTGGAGGGTTAACAGTGTCACTGATTAATCCTGCTATTGGCAATTGCACTAATCCCAAGGCATTATGAAACTCCTGGTAAAGAAACTGGTAATTTTGAAAAAGTTTTTATTTTGAGATAATTGTAGATTGACATGGAATTGTAAGACATAATACAGAGAATTCCCTTAGCCTAGTTTTCCCCAATAGTAACATCTTAAAAATGTTACCTCTGCAGAAGTGTAGTTAAATATTAACCAAGACCTTTATTGACACAAACTACTGATCTTATTCAGATATTCGGATTTCCCATTTTGTTTATACTCATTTGTGTATGTATTTAGTCCCACATAATTCGATCACATGTGAATGTACAATTATATATATGGATTTACTTATTGTATGGGATTGTCTTACACAATTGCTGTGGGGGCTGGCTAACCAAGCCTGAAGTTCACAAAGCAGACATTCAGAAGAGGAAGGTCCAGGGGAGAGGAAGACATGCAGTCCTATTTGTTGTCTCTGATTTTCAGGGGAGACCTCGTCCCTCTTTAAAGGGCTTCCACCTGATTAAGAGAGACTCTAGTTTTCTGTATTCCTTTCCCCACTGCCAGTACCAGGATAATCTCCCTTTTGATAAAATCAACTGATTGAGGTCCTTGGTCACATCTGTAAAATGTCTCCATTGTAGGATCCTGATTATAGTTTGAATTATTTGATTGAATAACTGGGAGAAGGTGTGCGTGTGTGCCAGCAACATGGTTGCTGCCTCCTCCTGCCCTCTCACTCTTCTTGTAGCCCACCCTAATCAAACCACACCAGAAAGGAATCTGGGGAATGCCGTTCCTTCCAGCCAAGTTCACGCATCACAAAGCTGTCACACATTCCAACAGCGATGACCTATAGGTTAGGAAGAAAAGGGATTGAAAATTAGTGAAATATGCAACAAGGTGATAAGGATTTGAGTTATTAACAAAGAGGTTACAGTTGGATTTATGAAAAGAATTATTCATTATGAGAGAAGAGAGAAATAAGTGTTAACTTATGGCAGTGCCCACAATTAAGCTACATTAAGGACATAAATAGTAAAAGAGTAGGGAGAGACCATTAAAGGTTAGGAACACGGACAGCAAGAATATATTATATTGTCAAATCACTCTCCTGCTTAGAACATTTAATGGATCCCCATGGTCTATAGAGTGTAGACAGCATACAATGAAGCTGGTATTCAAGGCCCTTCACTTAATGATCCCATCTAGTTTTCTGCCTTTACCTTTAGCCATTGATCTGTATGCATAACCCTCTGCTGTACTCATATCGGATGACTAGCTATTTCCCAGCCACACATTTCCTGCTTGACTTCTTCTCTTGAAGTGCCTTTCCTCCTCATTTTCACCTAGGAATTCCCTATTCAGTATATATATATATCCCAAGTTCAAAATCTGCCACCTTTGTTTTGTCTTCCTCATTCTTCATCCCCTATTCTTTTCAGAAATAAGAATTTCCTGTGTTCTTCCGCTATAGCACTTATTCTATAAATATTCCATTCCATTATTCTTTTATTCAATTTTCAATTTTTGATGGTACAATCATGTCATATTTACATTTTATCTCTAACCTGTAGCACAATGCTTGACAAATAGCACACATTTCTTGCATATGAAGAAATGAATCGATTATGAATGAATCAGCATATTAAATTATTTAGTAGGGGCCCTCTGGAAACAATGCATCCCCTCCCCCCATTGCTTTCTAATCAGAGATTTGAGAAATGGAATTCTTGGCCAGGTTTGAGAGAGCAAGTTATCATTTATTTATTCACTTGTTTAAACAAAATGTAAGTGATCTTATTGAAAGAGAGTAGAAAAGGTGTTTGATGGAAAGTCTGGCTTCATATCATCTCTCAGTTGTTACCTTAACACTCAAGAAAAGACTACTTGCTTACAAGTAAGTAAAATCTTCAAGCTGCTTCTGAAGTTCCTACAACAAGTTGCTGACTCTAAAATATGATGAAAGTGCAGAGCACATTCAGGTGGGGGGTTCAGGTGATGTGAGAGCACAAGCATATACAGGAGGTCTCCTTCATTCTGAGTTTTTAGAAGATCACAAAGGACATGCATAGCAAGCTCTAGGAATGTACAGAAACAATTCTAAATTGACAGTCTCTTCTCATCTCTATGACCAAAATTAAGGGAATATGAATGAGGTTCATGCCGATGACCAAACCCCCAAAGGAACCCCTCCAACGTAGCCACAGTCAAACATTTATAAGTTACTACTTCTGGATTGTCCTCTTCTATACTTTCTGGGTACTTTCTTGTGCCCAGTTATAACTTGTTGTTACTGCTATTAATTACCCACAGTTCTATAACTTTTTGCTTAGGCATCCGTAATGTTAGGATCCTGGTCACCGTGCCTTTGTGCTGTCCTTGTCTCTTTACTGTCATAGTGGGGCAGACCAAGATACACCCTGTGCATCATCTAGATGCCAAATATATTCTTCTTCCCTTATTCTGTGGTGGCAGAGCAGCCCTGCCTCCCCCTAACTATCAGGTTCATGTACCCCTGTAATGGTGTGTTATTTTGGATTCCTTTCCTTGCCTCCTGGTCTCTTGGCCAAGGAACCTGAAGTAACTGGGTAATAGTCATACCTTAAGGTTTAATAAAACTCTTGCCATGTTTGGCCCCTTACAGAAGTGTTCCTTTTTTGGGAAACAAGACCTCCAATTTTGATCTAACCACAATGTTGATCTTCTATTTTATTCTTGGTATGTTTCAGACAGATATATAAAAATAATGGACCAAGACTATTTTTAGATTGAAGGTCTAATAACAGGAAATAGACATTCCATTAAAGGAAATGAGAATCTCAACAGTGAGAGTGTATGTGACTCAGCAAGAAGAACCTAGAGATTTGGGCTCAAATTCTGGCTAGGCCACCTGTGGGTATGGATGAATTAGTAAACCTTGGTCAATATTCCCATTTAATAGGATTTTTACAAGATTTAGGCAATTGTACTGAAAAGTCAATGCCGAGTAGATATGCAATACAACAATAGTAGGCCCTTCCATTTTTCTTTCTGAGATGACCCATAGATTTCTCAGCAGAAGGAGAATATGCTTGTCATTCTGCTTCATATGTGTTCTTCTCTTTTTCTCTTAATTACAATCCAGAGTGACCTCTGGAAAAGATAACCTAGGAAACCACAAAACAAATATAGGAGTGTTTAAATTTTCTTAGTAACAAAAATAGCCAGAGTGACGGTCTTTCTCAAGACTCCCTAATGCATGACTAAGAGAATTTTGAAATGTCTTTTAAGTTTTCCTACTAGGGATACTGACATTTCCCCAGCACCCCACTTCTATCATCCAAAGAGTTGTGCCTTTTCTCAGAAGATTTCTCCAACCTTCTTTATGCAGCTTTCTTGGGAAATGAACTAATTTCTTTAGAGTACTGAAACTTGATAAGCACGTATTTTGGTACTGAGCTACATACTCATGATAGTGAATAAACAGATGTATAGATATATACACACATAAGGAGCTACTTGTTGAAAGCTAGAGCAAAACTGAGCGTGAGAAAGTGGGAGAGCAAGAGAACTCGTGCAAGTACAAGAGAGGGTGGAGTGAGGCTGACAGAGAGAGAGAAGACTGCAGGTGAGGAGTTTTCTATGTTGATGGAGTAGGTGGTGTAGGCTGGTGATGGGAGTGATAATGGCCTAGTGGCAAAGAACTTCCTTTGAGTTTATATCGCAGCCTGTTTATCACTATCTGTATGTCTGTGGCACACCTCTGAAACTTTCTAAGCTTTGATATTCTCATTTCTAAAATGGGAATAATATTAGCACTGGCTCTATAGAGTTACTGAGATGAGTAAACTCTGAGATGATGCATATTAAGTGCTTTGTATGGTGCCAAGCACAAGTTAAGGGGTCATTAGATGGAAGTTATCATCTTTTGTTATTGGAATTTCCCTTGTCTTCCAAAACAGCCACTCCAATACTGAACTAGGTTATTGCGGAGCAAAGGTACTTCCCCATTTGAAATTTCTCACAGTTGACATATCTGCTGGATAATGTTTATTGCATTCAACATCCATTCTCACCTTTCCTTTTACCTTCTTGTATCTGGAAGGCTAAAAATGACATGTTATAGACTAATGAACAGTTAAGTTCTGGATATGATAGTGTTCTACCAGTAAATGGGCTCACTCAGTGTAGAGACAGCTTCCCGCTACTGTGCGGGCTAGAAGGTAAGGTCAGGAGAGGAAGAGCATTTGTGTAGGCTGCACTCCCATTCCAGGGCCAGGTGACCAGCCTGTGTGTGTGAGGAAGTAATGGCAGCAGCAGTTCTTTCCAGATTTCAGCGTTGTTCTGAGATCCCTGCTCCTCTAACCCCTCTAAGGATTCTTCAGGCACCTGTTACTCTGTATGCAATGTCTTCTTCTAAATACCTGGAGCTATTTCCAATTACTTTGCACTGAACTCTGAGTGATATAACACCTGTCTGAGCTCTTTCAATACCTTTTACTTCATTTTTGTGGAGGCTGGAGACTTTGGACAAAATGGCCCCTGTCCAATTTATTGACACTAGGTGTAGGCAAATGATGGGCATTCTGTTAAAACAACAACAGAACAAAAACCAAAAACAATAAGCATCAAAGTGCAATCCCTCCCCTCACAAAGCCTTGAAGAAATAAGGCACCAGACACATTAAAGGACGTCCATGTTTTGATTGAGCCATCTGGACTCTTCATTAGCCTGTGGGGACCCTCAGAAGATTTGGGTCCACAATGGGCCACTCCTTTGCATATGGTTCAGTCCCAGGTCAGAGCAGGAGTGCCCCCCAGACAGAGTCATTGTCAGCATGTTTCAGATCTTCTTGTTCTTTTGTTTGGAAAACCTGTGTGGTCAGATATGTGGACTTACAAAATACTTTTTATCCATCCATTAGTTTTCTCATTTACTCAATAGTTATTTGGTGAATGCTAATATAAGGAAATGCTGTTCTAGGTACCAGACAGAAAAGGAAAAACCCTTGCTTACATGGGTGAATAGGAAAGAAAGAAAAAAAAAGTCATCTACAAGCAGTCAGTCAGTACTAGAATGTCATATAGTGGTAAGGGTTATGGAGAAAAATAGATAGGGGTGGAGTACAGTTTAGTTAGGGTGGACATAGAAGACATCTCTGATAAGGTGCCATTTGACCTACATGAAGGAAGGTTGCAAACCGTGTGCGTATAGGGGAGGGAGTGGCAGGTGCCAAGGACCTGGCTTGGGAGAGTGCTTGACGTGGGCAGATCCACAGGGAGGTCAGGAAGTATGTGACTGAAGGGAGTAATGTCAGAAATGAGTCTAGAGAGGAGGGAACTAGACCACACAGGGCCTGGTGAGCCTTGGTGAGGACCTTTTATAAATCCATGAGTATCTCTATGACTTTTATTTTGAAATCTTTATCAAGAAGATTGGTGATCTCTGTTTCATTTAACCCTGTTCTGGGGTTCTGTCTTGTGGTTTGATTGGATCAAATTCCTCTGCCTGCTCGTTTTGTCAGGGATTCTGTGTTTCTTCCTTTGTATTAGAGGTCTCTGCTGTGCTTTCTGGTCCTTTTCTGTGTGTGGTCTCCTTTTATTCCTCAGGTGTAGGGGGTCTGCTCTGCAGGCTTCAGGGCATTTTAAGGTCTAGTTGCATTTGCTGTATGTTCCTCTTTCACGAGTTTTTGGGAGGAGGTTTCCGTCTTGCCTTCCTATTCCACTATATTTAATATCATCAGGACTTTTTTTAAAAGTGATGAGAAACTACGAAGTAGTTTATCCAGCTTACATCTGAGGACCATCCTGGCTTCTGAGTGGAGTAAAGACTTTAGTGAGCAAGAGTAGAGGAAGCAAACCATAGAGGAGACTATTGCAATAAGTTCTGTATGAAACAGGAAATAGTCTTACAAAGAGAGGTTGAGTACAGGCGGTTTGTCGAGAAGTGTGTTCAGGAACAGCAAGTATAAGGGAGTGAGGGAGGCAGGACGGGCCAGAGACTTTGAACTGCGATTCACTTGCAACAAAGGCATCAGTCAATCCCACAAACAGGAGGGTCAGACCTTCAGAGATGTCTGGACCTGAGGCAAAGGGGCCTCAGGCCTTCATCCCCCTCATCAAACAATCATTAGATGTTGGCTGCCCCTGGGAAGTGGGTGCAGCCTTGAGTGAGGCAGCTTCTTTTGATGAAAGTCAGTTCCTGAAAAGGGATTAAGTGGTGAGCCATTAGCAAGCAACTTCCAGCCAGTGGGGGAATGCATGCTTCAAACACAAAGGGGCATCTAGGTCTCCACAACAATCCATCTCTGTGTCATCTGCATCCACTTGATTTCTATTTCTTCAGCCTACCTGGCAGTAGCTCCTCCAGGATTCTGATTTATCTCTCTTTCTGGGGAAAAGACTAGTCTGAATGGCTGCAATTGAAGATCACGTTCCTTACTAACCATTCTAGATCCTCCATTCTTGTCTGGTACTGGTAGTTTATGTCGTGGGGTGACCCAGACCTCATTCCTAAGGTATGTGAATCCTGGTCACCATGATCTTTTGCTGTCCTTGCCCATTTACTGTCGAAATGGGGCAGAGTATACCCTGTGGATAATACAGGTGTCAAGTGTATTCTTCCCCAACTCCATCAGGTAGAGCAGCCCTGCTTCTTCCTGACAGTCAAGTTCACTTACCTTTGCTTAGGGTGGTGATTCCTTTCCTTGCCTGCTGGTTTCTTGGTGAAGGTGCCCACAGTGACTGAGTAGCAGCTATACCTTAGGTTTAATAAAACTCTTGTTGTGTTCCCTGGGGGAAATATTCCTTCTCTGGGAAATAGTACTTCTCTAGACCCACAGATCCTAGCATTGTAGGGATGGAAAGCACACATTCCTCAAGTGGGTCACTGGGAGTGAAGGGAAGCAAAGTTACTCTTACTTCTATTATGTAGTTCTGAAATCCTTGGACTCTCCTTTTTGGTAATATGACATCATATAATAACCACTGATTTAAGGTATATATGTCTTACTCATCTCCAAGCTGGCACTGGAGTTACATCTTTGCAGTCCTAGTTCTGTCAAGCCAGAGGTTTCTGGGTACTATGACATGTGGTAGATCTGGTGTATCCCCTGGTCACAAGTGTAGCAATTAGCAGTGCTGGGATTTAATCCAGTTCAGCCCAACAAAAAAAGCACATTTCATGGTCATTTTGCTGTTTTTCTGGAGGAGAGAAAGACTTAATGACCCATGTGTTTATGGACCTTCCTCTTCTCCCAACCTGGAGGAAATGAGATGTGTTGATTTTATTTTAAAGCTTTGCATAGCTCTTTGTCAGGATAACAGCACAGCAGCATTAAACAGAGAACATCACAAAGTTGTTTGGCCTTTTCAAAATTCCCATCAGTCTAACTTGATCAAGACAAGTGATCTTCTCTTTATAAGAAACTCTCCAACTTGCTTAATTGGCACAGAGAGACCTCCTGGAGCTGACAACTGAGTTACCTCCCCAACAGGAGGGACAGAAGGATGGCTCCCCCCAGAGTGAGTCGGTCTACTGCATGATTTCAGAGGCTGAGATTCAGCACACAAAGGTTACTGAATATGACTCATCAGGACAAGAATGTGGGTAAAGGGGCTCTGTGGTGACATTCCACAGCTGTGTTGCTGTCTCTATAGCTGGGGCCTGTAGCTGAAGAGAGGGCAGGTGGCTCTTACTGGACTGAAGTGGGGTCCCACATCATCCATATTTGCTGTCTGCTCACCCACACAGGAGTGTATGACTTCTTCACTCAAGTGCACTTTTCCCTGGTCTACTTACTTTCTGGAATATCTTGCTGTCAGTGAAATAAACTTCCTGGTCTCAGAACTTTAAATTTAATATTTTGTTCTTCCACAAGTTACTCTTGGTCATTCCCTAAACTAATTGCTTATCTGAGTAGCTGGGTACATTTTAATAATAAAGTTCTTTGGACTTCAACTCAGGAGTTGCTGATTCACTCACTAGGCCTGAAGAAAAGGCCTAGGAATATGTACTTTTTTTAGGTAAACATTTTGTTAAAGAATAACACACAGAAAAGCTCACAGAATCACACAGAAATAGCTCAAATAATTGTCACCAAGTGTATACACTAATGTAACCAGCTTCCCCCAGAACAAGAGATAGAACATTGCTAGGTCTTCCCCTCCCCATTCCAGGCACCATCCTCCCCAAAGTAATCACAGTCCTGACCTCTAACCCCATAGATGATCGCTGCCTGTTTTTGACTTTCTATAAATGGGTTCATACAGTGTATATTGTTTCCTGACTCCTTTTGCTCAGCATTGTGTTTGCAAGATTCATACATCTTGTTTCCTGTGGCAATAGTTTGTTCTCATTTCTTATTAGTATTCTATTGCACGGGTGTGCCATAATTTATTAACCTATTTTGCTGTTTCTGGCATTTTTTTCAGTTTTTGTCTATTATGAATAGTACTGCTGTGAACATTCTTGTGTATGATGTTTGGTGAAAATATGCCTGCATTTCTGTTGGGTCTGTACTTTGGAAGAGAATTGCTGCATCAGATGCTTTGCATGTGTTCAGCCTTGGCAGATGCTGCCAATTTTCCAGGGTGTTCTGCCTGTTTACTCCCTGCAATAAACAGGAGTTCATTGGCTCCACATCCTTGCCAGTACTTGGTAATACAAGTCTTCTTAAGAACATTAATAGGATCTCAGTCCTTCACATTCAAGTAGTTTTCCTAAGGGGTAGAGTGTCTTAGAATAAATCTCAAAATGAAAGTTGAAGGGATATCATAAAGTTGGGTGAAAAAAATAGAGGTCGGGAGGCACACTGAAGGCCAGCTTTGCTTGATTTTGTAATTCTTTGTGAATCTATCCCTGGTTACCTGTTTACATTGACAGTAATCTTATGTTCACCCTAATATCATATCTGGAATGGAACACAATCATTTTCTGCAGTGGGAAAGCCATTGTTTGTCATATTGAGGAATTGTTTGATTCTCTTTCATGGCTTTCACATCATTTGATAGGCAATAATGAGCTTACCCTTCTTCACTGATCTCAATATTTGAAAGTTAGAAGATGGTCAGAAAAGCCTTAGTTATCTCCAGCTAATCTGCATCTGATTCTAAGCTATATGAAGAAATCCCAGTCTTCAAAGGGGCATGCTTGTACTAGAATGCTAGGCAAAATGGCTGTTGGAAGAAAGGCCTGCCCAGTCAGTGAGGCAATCTTGCTTGTGATGGTCACAGCGAAATAAGTCAGAGCTTGCTTTTGGCAAGCCGCAGTATTCTCCGCCCCAGAGGATTATTTTCTGATTACTGAAAACATGATATGGTAGTAACAAATGCTGTTGACTCTGACCACATGTGTAACTGATTGAAAAGTTCAGTCCTAGTGTAACTATAACGAGGCAGAGTCTGTAGGACTGTTGCTGGGAATATGCGAGTGGGTAGGGGCCAGATTATCTCCTCATTGTGGGATTTGGGGGTTAGATTACACACCCTGTCTTTGAAAATGAAGAATTGTTGATATTCAAGGATAATAAAGGCAAGGCACTTCCAGGAACGGAAGAGTATGTAGGCTAATTGTATCAATATGGCCTGCTGCCCCGGGGGCATTGGCCGCTGCAGCCATATGATATGACTAAGTTGTTAAAATAGCAGATGAACATTTACTAGATGGAAAAAGTTTATCCTGATGGAGTTCCACTCTCTTGGTTGGAAAAAAATGTTGGCTTCTTTCACTGGGGTATTCACAAGATGGAAAGTGAAATGGGCTCTGTGAACTGGGTGGGAGGGTGAGAAGGGAAAAAAAACAGTCAAATCAAACCAGCCAAAGTCAAAAAGGGTCATGTGAGGAGGTGGCAGAGTTGAATGCCCTTGAAAAGACGAGTGGAAGAATTTTCTGAGCCATTCCATGGGGCGGCGTGCTGAACCTCTGAACCGTGAGGAGCAGTCATACACAGGCTCCAGCCCCGGCTGTCGGCACTCTTCGGGGTGCCAAGTCTCAGGGTGTTGCCCAGTTATTTGCCTGGTTTGTCTAAACATGGCAAGAGCTCCTGGGAACCACTGCAGGCCACAGGACTTAGCCATTTGGACTCCAAATCCAAAATACATTTTTAGCCATTACAGGAGCATATTGTATTTGCAGGGCAGAGACAAGTCACCAAACAAGAGGAGGTCTGCTACTCATGGCATCATCATGACGCAGGAAAACACTCTTCCCTCAGGGTGGGAATTGTGGAGCGCTGGTCTGTGCTCCAGCCTCTGTTGCTCTGCCATCCTTTCTGTGTGTTATATAGCATCACAAAGCAATACCGTGTACTTGGACTTCCCTGAATGTGAGCCGGCACTAGCCCTGGGGACAAAGGCAGAGCTGTGCTCATTCCTGCTTCTGCTGTTCCCCTGACTGTGATGACCTGATACTTTTTCCCCTATCCCCTCCCTGCTCACTCAGTTCAGCTCATTTCAGTTCAGCTCAACAAGCAGCTGCTGGACTGACAAGCAGATGTCTGACTGAGAGTACAAGGATGACCGGTAGTAACATAGACTAGTGAATCTCAGATTTCTTGTCTATTCACTGCATGGATCTCTTCTTCAGACTTCCTGGGTTTGCCTCCTGTCTCCGCCATTCAATAGCTGTGTGACATTAGGCAAGTTACCTAACCTTTCTGTGCTTTACTTTCTTAATTTTACAATTATCCTGAGGATTAAATTACATGTAAGGGCTTAAAATAGACCCAACATTTGGAATCATTTGCTGCCTTCTTGAGGAGTGGCCTCTTTAAAACCATAAACCTGCCTTTCTAAGCTTGCAGGACATTTTTTTTCATGGCCAGTTTAATCAGACTATCCACAAATCTGCTCATCTTTGCAGGCATACATGCCCATATTCTACTGTCTGAGCTTTCACACTTTTGGAAGCTCTGTAATAATAATGTACATGTCAAGTTCATGCAGCACTTATTTGGAGCTGTAAGTGTTAGAAACACATGGAGAATGGGCTTGAGAGTTTAAGAAATTTGACCACAATCACTATTGAGGAAGGGGTGGACCCAGAACTCACCCAGCTCCTCAGACTCCAAGTCCAGTCCCCTTTCTTCCATGCCAGACTACTTGTTATTCAGTTAAAAAGTGCTTATAGTAAGTAGGAAGAGAACAGAGTCAGTGTCTGCAAAATAAAATTAAGCTCCAGATACTCGTCTCTTAAAATGAGCCCTGCCCAGAGTACCAGTTCTCTGCAAACTTGACTTGCCCCTGGACAAATTGTGTAGGACTCTTTGGAAGTGCTTTCTCCAACAGGATGCAAAGAAGTAAAATTTCTGTTTCAGGACTGAGAGGAAGATCCCTTTGCCCTCTCTGCAGTCTGGAGGCAGGAGAATAGTTCCTTAGAAGGGGATTCTTCCCTTGTCAGTGGAGACTCTCTGGTCTGGCATACCTGGGCATCTCTGAATTAAGACAAGAGCCATTCCTCCAGCATGAATTTCCATTGCTATATCACACAGAGGGCAGAGTAGACCTGATCAAAGACCACATCTGTGTTCACAGATGGCACCATGGACCCAGAGCGGGAGCTATTCTGGACACAGTTCATGCGCCTCCCCAGCCCCCGCCTCCCTGTCTTCCATCTGTATAATTGCCTGGTCATAGTGGCCCCCAAGCTGTTTCTATAGCTGTGAAGCCCGGCCCACTTGCTGGTGAAGAGGAATGCTGCTCCTGTGTGTTCACCAGGCTGAACTTGGGGGCTCGGGCTTCTGTGGCCATTTCCAGGTGAGCCCAGGGAAGCCACCTGAAGGTGCTGGCATCCCATGAAGCTGACTTTGACCAATGGGTGGCAGGGAATGGAATAGACTCTTGGCTCTTCCGCCTCCTGGAGAGTCTGTCCTTAGATCGTCTCCTTGATGGTGTCCTGCACGGTTCAGCACTCAGCTGCACTCGCTCTCAGGCAGTGGCCAGGTGGCTTATGCACATCCTCACCTTTGAGCTGCTTTTATTCCATGCCACTCCCCGTGTCCCCCACACTCGACAATGAAGGGGCAGTATGTGAATTTTTGCTTTTGCCTCTGTTTCTAGGAATCTGAGCTAAGGTAAATGCAGAGGCAGGAGACAAGTTCAGATGCTGAAATCTAATTGTTCATCCCTATTTCTCCAACCCAGCCTGGCTCCCATCCCTATCTCACCACCACTGCTCTTCACATCACACAATCTTCAACTTACTTGATTTTTTAAGCATACAATGTGAACTGCCTAAACATCAACAGTTGGCCTCCTTCCTCTGTAAAGCCACCTGCTTTAAAACTACCTGCAGGGATATGAAATGCTTTATCTTTTGAGGCAGCCTACTGCATCTTTGAACATCTCTAATTGTTATTATGCTGTTTTTAAATTTTCATGTCAAGCCAAAATTTATCCTCCACCCTTCTGGAACTTCGACTCATTGGTTTAACCATGCTCTCCACAGTCAGAGCAAATAAATCAATTAGCTATCTTGACCACCAAAAAAATCATTCCCACTTCCTTCAACTTTTCCTCATCTTTTGGAGGACTCTCAGAATTCCAATACTGTTTTCTTGTCTCAAAATAGTTTACCAAAACATCAGAACTTGTGTGACTCAAAGCTGAATAAAATAATGGGGCTTCATGAGAGGAATCAAAGGAAAACTACACCAAGACACCATCACCACCCACCACCCCCCACTACTAGTACTTCCTTCTTCTTTGCAGGATAAATTTACCTTAATTTGTGGCATGATTAAGCTTATGTATGTGTTTTGTTACAAGGTTTGGGCAGAGAGTCCAGGGGACAGTAGCCTGTCCCGGATCTTTGGTTTGGATTTTAAAGAACAGGCTGACTGTGCATAGTCTATAATGTAAGTTCTTCCCAAAGGAAAGCATATGTGAATCTGGCCCTTAAAAAGTAGTAAGCACTCCAGTTCAGTCTCAAGACCTTATGGTCATGGAAATCAGAGCAGGAAGCTGATAAGAACTGGGAAGAGATTAGGGCATGTGCTATTTAAATAAATACACGGCGAGTCAATCTTGATAGTGGGAAAAGCATCTTTTATTTCATGGCAGGAGGGTAAGAAAAAATCTACTCTTTTGTGCTGAAGTAAGGAAAGATGTTGACTAACTCTTCCCTGGTCATGGGCATGATGACGTGGGGACATGGGGGACACGATCCAGCAGACACAGAATGCCATGAGCATGAAATCACTGCTTGAAACCCAGTGCTTAGATAGCAGCCAGTCAGGAGAATTCTGCTCCATTTCACCACATTTAGAGACAGATCTCTGAGCCTGAAGTCCAGGAGGAGACAAGTGTAAACATAGCAGAGGGAAAGGAGCCCTCACTCTCTGCGTGAGACATTTCCTTGATGAGCAGTCAGCAGGTCTGGTTTTTATTTAACTGCCTCCTGCCATCAGAGCATATTAGAAATAAAATCACACCAACAACCAATATAGAGAAACATTATCTCCCAATCAATGTGATTTGTTAGTCTGGTGTTTTGCATTTTGAATAAAGGTCTTTGATAGTTCCAACATAGGTTGCAAGTGTAAAAAGAAGAAAAAAGTAGGGGCCCACTGACTAAATTTGATGGTGGAAAAGATACTACATAACAACAAATATGGAGGAGAAAAAATATATTAGAAGTCACCAATTCATAGTTTATTTCTGACAGTCTTATGAGAAATGTCTAAGTTTCCTGGAATAAGTGTTGATCCTTCTCCATGATTCCTGCAGGTATTCTTAGGACCACTGTCAGTACTTTAGAAGCCTGGCCTAGTATGACAAAGTAATTGTATCTCTCCCCTGAGCATTTCCTGTACTGAGATGGAAACCTTACTCTGGCCATCCGTTATCTCTTCCAGCTTCGTACTGCTCTGTTAGGAAAATCTTCAGATGGAGACAAAAGTTGTTTACCTGGAGCTCATGACATTTGTCCAGAAAAGGTCACCAGAGATCAGATCAAGTTTGACTTTTTTTTCCTAAGTCAACATGGGAAGGTAGAGAAATCAGGGGAAGAGCTGTGGGCAACTGCAGTTTGGTTCAAGGTTAATAAGATCTCTGAGGCGCAAGGATGCCCGGCTGACCTGTGAGTTGTATAGAGTTCTACCCTTCTACCTCTGATTCATGCCTTAATCCAGGGCATTTTGTCCTTGCTGTTCTTTGTTCTCCCTGTCAGCATAGGGATTGTGACATGTTTGCCCATCATGGTCACTAAGGAAGTGACACTTGCGTGTTCCGGGCCAATCCCTCCTCAGTCTCGCCTTCTCCTTCTTTCATGTATCTTCCTTACAGGTCTCTTGGGTTTACCTCTCTTTCCCAGAGAAAATCACACCTGAGGGATCTGTAGTGAAATGTAGCTTCATGAAAAATGAATCCAAGGCTTATATATATATTAGATCCTTGGAATTTTGAGTTGAACAAAAAAGACATCAGAGCTCACTTTATTGAAGGGTTGCCCTGGGCAGATCAGTCTTTCCTTGCTTGAAAGTTCTCAGTAACTAGGACCTCACAAGTTTGCCTTCTTCCACTGTTCTATCACTGGGAAATTCTGATGGCTAAAAAAGTTAATCATTGAAATCAGCTTCCCTGTATTTATGACTCTTGAGACTGATTCTTCTATTTAGAGCTACACAGAAATAGTCTGTTTCTAGTTCCACATGTCAGAAAATATGTGAAGATAGCCTTGAAGTAGCAACTCCCTGCGTGTCATCTCTTCTTCTCCCTTCCTATGTCTTCCCCTTGCACATACCACACACACACATGCACACATATACACGCTCACTCACTCAAACAATTATCTATTGTTTCCTCTAGGCAAAATACGTATTTGTCATATGGCTTGATGAACTATGGGTAGCTGGTTTACTATTCTGGTTGCTCAGCCAAACATATTTGAATAAGCTTTGTTCTTACAGTCAATTTAGTCAAGGGTAATGGTGAGTGAGTAGTTTGGGGACTTTTGTTTTGTTTTGTTTTTAAGAATGCGTTTATTTGCTCACTTATTGGCCACGTGGAAGTTTGGGGGACTTTTATAGAACACCAGATTCTTCAAATATTAGGCTCAGTTTAAGTTTCAGTGGACCCCTCTACCCTTGACCTCATACACGCACAAATTACAGTCACACCAGCATACATACAAGCTTCCCTCTTTATCTTGACCTTCTGTTAGGTGGGGGACTGTTGGCTTATGCTACCCTGATTTTGCTCTCCACCTTGGATTTTCAATATTTAGTATTGTTCCTTGTAAGACATTTGGGTTCCGTTCCATTCATCCTGTAGATCATGGTGATCTGGACTAGGAACTTTCTTCTTTAGCTCCAAGACTGCAGAATAGAATCAATGTCCTAGGCATTGAGCCAGCAAAGAGTGGCTGGTCTCACTATGATAAATTATTTGTGGTTGGGGTAGAGAAGGGTATAGATAAGAAGGGAAAAATGAATCTGTACTGGCCATGTACTGGTTTGACAGATTTATTTAAGAAAATGTCAGGTCTCTGATCCTCCTATAATTAATTGTTTCATAAGAAAAGTGGTGTGGTATCATGAAGAGCTGAATTGGAAAGTATAAATCTGCTATTAAAACTTCTTATAAGCTGTTTGCCTGTCTGAACCTCCTTTTCCTCATCTACACATAAGGACAAAGGCACAGATAGAAGGCTCTGTAAGGACATTGTCATGCTAAGGATGTGCGATTCTTGGGTTTTCACACGTAGAGATTGTAGTATATAATAAGGTAAACTGGGAGAAAATCTCCAGGCCTGAAGCAGTTAAATAGCAATTCCACATTAAAAAGCACTTGTTGAATATTTAACATCAAGTAGGTATTAGCTGTTAATCTTTACCCAGGCTGGCTTCAATATTTGACATATAAATTAAACAATCATACCACATTTAATAATAAAGTCACTGTATGTTAAACAAATACTACTTGGTTATTGAAACCATATGTTACTCTAACCACATTGTAAGGATTCACATGTTTTCAATAACCATCTGATCTTTATTTCATATAGAGAACAATGCATGTACTGTACCATGAAAGTGGAGAAGCTATTTATGTCTGCCCTAAACGATTATTTTATCATAAATATATTGGGTTTGACTTTCCTACTGATCCACCTACCTAATGATCTATTTACTCATTGTGTAGGTGCTGTCAGTGAGGGAGTTATGCTTGCAACAGTCTGTCTTGCTGAGTCCTTATTGTGAGGTAACTGAATTTCCAAGTTGAACAGTGATTACTACTACTACCAATCAATCCTTCACTTTGCCTACACGATACTAAGAGATTTTATTCAACTGATTGGCAGGAATGCAAACATTTCTACTTTTAATGACTCTCTGGGACCGTAAGACATTGCCTCAAATGAAATGTCCCCATTTTCATTCATCTCTCACTCTAACAAAATTGACAGCCACCAAATATGATAATATTAATGAGTTTTTCTTGCTTCATTGTGTCCCATTTCTCAGGAATTTGTGTTTTTAGTATAATTATATTGACAGTGTCTTTGCAGCCATTAGTTATACCAATGATGCACCAGTTATGCCCACAGCCTCTGGGATAAAGGAAGGAAGAGAAAAGGGCAGGAATGGGTGACAAGAACATGCTTGTGTTAAGATATTTTAGTGTGTTTCTGGGGTGGAGCCTATTGGGGAAGGCTGCATCCTTGTGGCAGTCACTTATCTTGTTATGTGCTATGCAAAAGCATATTTTAAAATCTAATCATTGAAATGCTATGAAGTGCATGAGATCAATGGATGAATGTGTTTTATATGTTGTTTAACATTAGCCATGACATGGACTTGAAAAACATCTGTGCAAGGGATTTAAGAGATTATCTAGTCCATATTTGCATTTTAAGTATGACCAATAATCCAAACATTTAGAAGTTAGCCAGTTAGTGGTAGAGTTTGCATTAAAACCAAGGACTGATTATTCAGTCCTTGTACCACATTATGTGGCTATCCAATTATGCTTGTCTTTTTAAATCAGATGCCTTTCCTTTTTTTTAATGGTTTTTTTTTTTTTTTTGCTTATTTGTTTTCATCAGCAAGAAGGAAGTATTTCCAGATGAGCTGTAAACACTTTTTTCTATCTTACACTTTTCTTCTGTTCTATCCTGTCCTTGAGGCCAGCTATCTAATGATAAGAACTTGGACAAAGAGACAGAAAGGTCATCATTGCCCAAGGATTGCTTCTTCCTTAGTTTCTGAATCTCTTTTCTTTTTTAACAGACCACATCTTCTGTTTCCTGGTATTCCACTTGTGGTCTTAATTTGTCGTGAATGTAGTCTCACTCATAGATTCTCTAAAGACTTAATTCATGAGTTATCCTTGGACCTAAGGTCATTCCTTAAACTTAGGTTAAGTGAATACAATTTATGCATGAATCCTTCTAGAACTATTCTGGATACAAATTTGAATCAGCTAGTCAGAAACAGTGTTGATTTGGTGACATAACTGGAATGACTAACACCTTAGGACTTTAATGGGGCTTCTGGGTAGGAAAAAATTGAAGGCAGAATCTGTGTTGAAGCGCATTATACCAGAGCCTTTAAGATAATTCACATGGAAACATAATGGCTGCCAGGATGTAACAGAACCTTCTTAGAGAGAAAGGTTTTGATCAGGGAAAGAGGAATGTAAAGAAAAAATGCTTAAGTGGAATGAGAGGCATCATGAAATCTTTTTGCCAAAAATACAGTCTAGGACTGATCAAATTTCTTAATCTAACTAAAAGTTTATGGGGAAAAATGAGGCAAAAGAATGTGTAAAATAATTTGATAGGCAAAATCCTGAATGTGGGATACACAACACTTCAAAAAATCCAGTGTCCTTCACAAATAAATTTTCAAGAAAAAAACTCCACTCCATTGATTGAAAGAGACCATAAATTACATCATATGACTTTCACTATGTGTTGACTTAATCAAACCATCTGAAAATAAACAACAAAGCAAACTATGGGATGACTGGAGGGATTTGAACTCTGACCAGATATTCGATGATACTAAGGAACTATTAATTTTTAAGTGTATGTGAGTGTGTATGGTAGGCTGAATAATGACCTCCCCAAAATATTCGTGTCCTAGTTTTTTATATCCATGAATGTGTTACCTTATATTGTAAAAGGAACTTTGAAGATGTGATTACATTAAGGACTACCTTGGATGATCTGGAAAAACCCTAAATGTAATCATAGGTATCCTTAGAAAAGGGAAGCGGGAAGGTCAATGAAGAAAAGGCTATGTGACTGAAGCAGAGGTTGAAGTGATGTAGCCATCAGCCAAGGAATGTTATTAGCCCTTAGAAGCTGTAAGAGGCAGGAAATAGATTCTTTTATGGAGCCTCAGGAAAAAAAGAACCAGCCCTGATGACACCTTGAGACTCATTTCCAACTTCTGACCTTCAGAACTGTGAGAGAATAAATTTGTTAAGCCACTACGTCTGCGGTAATTTGCTATATTAGCAGTAGTAAGTGTGTTTTAGTTCTGTTTGAAATGTTTTTATCTTTTACAGGTTCATAGTACAATATGACAGAAGAATAAAGCAATGTCTAAGATTTGCTACAAAATAATCCAGTGTATATGGTGAAAAGAATGTGTGTGGGGGCAGTACTAAATGAAAGAGGATTGAAGATTGAAGATAGATAATGGATACATCAGTATTTTTTGTCTCTTTTGTTTGCTTTTATATGTTTCTGTATCTCTAAAATTAAAAATAAGAAAGAAAGGGCATGAAGATAAGTTTTTCCTGATTAAAAGTTCTTCCCAGTACTTAATTACCAGGAACAGTCATTCTGTCTTCCCTCGTTCCCTTTCCTTCCTCCTTAATGCTCTTAGTGAGTGACGAGGGGGTTGTTCTGGTAGGACTTCTAATGACCAGTAACAGCTGGTGGAGGGCGAGGACTGGTAATCGTTCTAAGAGAGTTAGTTCTTATTTGTATAAATGTCAGCCAGGTACTCAGTGGTTTTGTGGATCTTTCTTGTCAATGGTTCCTCTTTTTGGGTAAAACTATATGAAAGAGGAAAGATAGAGAAAGCCAATGTATCTGTTATCCACGGTGCATTTACTTAATTTGGCAGTTTTCTGGTTATATGACATACTAGGAAAAAAACAGCCCCATTTCCTTTATTTCCCCTAGATAAGAATTTTGAGGCAATTATCAGCCATGTCACACCTATTCTACTTCCTTTTACATAGATACATAATACAGAGGTACTCAGTAATAGCTGTGTGTCAAAACTAACTGTGGATTTTTGTTTTTTAGTATAATTTCCAAGGCTACATCCTGTACTGATGTCAGAAGCTCTGAAACAGCAGGGAATGCTTTTTCAAGTAAAGAGGTGGCATGGTCACATTTTGTAGAAAGGGAATTTGATAAGATATGGAAGATGAGCTGTGGTGGAGAGAAACAATAGAGTAATAAAGGGAGTTTTCTAACAATGGAAGTAAGAAATGCTGTGCAACTGAAATATGGAAATGATTTGAGGTGGGAAAGAGGTAGATTTCAAAGAGATTCTGAGGTAGAAACAATAGATTTTGTTAATTTAAATGATGTGAGAAAATGAATAGTAGAAGACATATAAACCAGAATTCTTGCTTCTGCTGTGATGACAAACAGAAACAGAGATGACTCCTCTCCACCCTCCCACTGTCTCCATCCTTCTAATTGTAAAGAATATTCCTTCTGAAAGATGCTCACTCCTTTTCCCAATAACATGGGGAATGGGACAAGATTTCCATGTTCCATGAAATTTGGGTGTAAAGAAGGAAAAACTAATAGGTTCCTGGGAAGAAAGGAAAAGCATGGGAATATGTACGCCATGACCAAGTGGCTGGATCCTTTATTCCTCTTAATTCCCTCACAGTGGTGATTCCAAATACATACCATTCTCCTCATATTCATTCCTACCTCTTTGCTATCAATGGTACCTTCCTAGTCAACAAGTCTCTGGATGACCTGGCACATTGCCAGCAGCAGTTTTTGGATATAGGCATGGCTTTGGCTGTAATTTCTGCTATTGGGAACCCCCGAGAGAGAAAGCAAATGTCATAAAGTTTAAAATGAAAACATGTACATTTTCCTTCCACATAGATCATAGCTAAAGAATGTCTCTAAACAAGGAGTAACTATTTGTAACCTAATTAACTAAAGTTCTGGACATTCTTTTACTGTCAGATATCATACTTGAGTTTTCTTTAATCTGTTGCAGCCAGAACATCCTTTCAGGAAGTGATGGTAAGATTTAAACTCATAAGTGCATGTGTAAATGGAACATTTCAGCAGAAGCCTATCTTTTGTCAGCATTTTCATAAGAAGGAAGGATCTCATGAAAGCATATGATGGTACTTAAATTAATAATTGCTTATCCTTCCCAATGATGACAGGACTCCAATAAGTGATTTTTTTTTTTTGGTAAAACATTAAAAGAGGCTTCTTCATTTGGAGAAAAATACTAAAACTTACTCTGCAAGCCAGAAACTGATACTAGTGTTTGCAATGTGGTGATGAATCACCATAGCTGGATGGATACCTTGTGAGTGAATGGAAGACAGGAAAAGACTGTATGGTCACATCTTGGACCATTATATTGGAGAATAACATAGTGTAACATTTTGTATCATTAGCTGTCAGGCTATTCTACAGCAGCTACTAGTCAGAATGTGTGCTGACCAGATTTGCTAAATATAGAATTATGTTCTTTCCACATGGCTTAGGAGAGGTAGAGTAGAGTAGGTAATGGTATCTGTCAGACTATTTAGTTACCAGCCTCTCTGCTGTGAGTGAAAATTATCCAAAATCTTCTTGGCATGCTCTTTCCTGACTTTGGAGGATAAACATCAACACAAAGGGGCTTCTTGGGATCTTTTAACAACAGTTGTGACTTCTGTGAACACCATGATACCAAGCTGGGTTTAAAGCCCCAGCATCTTTTTCAGTGCTATCTCTCAGTTTCTTCACAAAGAGCCCCAGAACGCTTTGCAAAGGAATGACTTTTGTGCTGTAGGCAGACTAGCTCACTGTGTTGGTCACTCAAGGCTTTGTGCACAGTGCTTCTAAACAGCCACAGAAGAAATGACAATGGGATCCCTTCCAGCATTTCATGTCGGTATCCACAAAAACAAACCATTTTTGCTTTGCCACCCTGACCCATCACTAGACAGTTTCTTTTTCTAGTATCAATGATGGCCTTGCCATTTTTTAAAAAAGACCCATTTTTCCCATTCTAGTCCTCAAAATACTGGGAGTATAGTATAGGTAATTAGTATAGTATAATCATAGGTGATTGCTATTGTCCCTTCCTCCATTCAACATGAAATACTGTTTTGACTTGTACTGGTAACAGAATTTACTAGGTAACCAAATATAAAAATGCTACAGCGTCTGCCTGTTGATGATTCTGACCCAGCTGAGTTGTTTTTTGTTGTTTACTTCTTTCTGTAACTAAATCTTTTGATTTATTCATTGGAAGAAGATTCATATCTATTATCTTGCATCAAAATATGAATGAGTTCCCAATTAAAGCAAAATTCAAGAATATAGACATATCTGGAGTTCGTTCCTCTCATTTTGGACTTACATTGAAAGTTTGATATTTGAAGAAAATATAGCTTTTATTAATATTGAATTTTAGGTAATATGTAATCATTTTTGTTCTGTGACAAACATCATTATAGCCAATTTTAGAAAATAATTTATTTCATCACATTTTTGCTTTATGTGCTCGTAGCTAGTAGTAATTCCAACCACACAACCCTCTATCTCTATAATGTTAATAGTAGTCAAAATTCTTTGACTAATCACTGTGTGTCATGAATGTGCTAAGCAACTGCAATTTATTAATCTCCATAATCCTCACTATAGCCCCATTAGATAGGTTATATTATAACATTTTACAGATGAGAAAGTCTTAGAAAAATTAAACAACCAAGTTTACATTGCTAGATTCAGGTGTGTTTGACTTTAAAACCTATGCTCATCACCACCCCGTTTTAATGCCTTATCATATGTAACTAGAAAGTCATTGTCACACCAGGATGAACCATATAAGCCCTTCCTTCCCAGGAGTGCTAAAGCAGCTCACTGCTAACTATTCTTGAGAAGGATTTAATGAGTGTAAGTGTGAGGTTTTTTGGCATATGCAGTGGAAGGCATGTTGTGATAAACAGCCCTGGGTTTCAGAATCAACCTCGCCATACCCCTTACCTTCCGTTTTTTTTTTTTCTTAAAAAACATTTTTATTCACAAGCCTGGTTGATAGTCATCTTAGTATTCCTGTGAGGAGCTGGCACTGTGGCGTCCCCTCCCCTGTGCAGAAAAGCTTAGGATAAGGCCTTGCTGCCAGCCACAGTGGCCAGCCCGAGAGCCGCTGAGAACTCTGTGGCACAGGAGCCCCGCTGTGGAGGCCTAGCTGCAGAGGCTCCAGGAGGCCCATCTCTGTGCCTTGCCTGGGGAAGTCAGTCTAGAGGGCTGGGCCAAGCCCCACGCCCTTTGATTTCCTGCTCCGGGGAGAATCTCATCTGTGGGTTACGGGGCAGGGGTGTCCACAGGGACCCAATTAATGGCGAATATTGAAGACTTTGCCGCCGAGGCACTGGATGCCTTTTGGGATCTATTTTTTTTTTTTTTTTGGTATCGTTAATGTACAATTACTTGAACAACGTCATGGTTACTAGACTCCCCCTATTATCAAGTCACCCCCACATACACCATTACAGTCACTGTCCAATCAGTCTAGTAAGATGCTATAGAATCATTACTTGTCTTGTCTGTATATACTGCCTTTCCCGTGTCCCCCTGTTACATTATGTGTGCTAATCGTAATGCCCCTTTTCCCCCTTATCCCTCCCTTCCCACCCATCCTGCCCAGTCCCTTTCCCTTTGGTAACTGTTAGTCCATTCTTGGGTTCTGTGAGTCTGCTGCTGTTGTTCCTTCAGTTTTTGCTTTGTTCTTATACTGCATAGATGAGTGAAATCATTTGATACTTGGCTTTCTTTGCCTGGCTTATTTCACTGAGCATAATACCCTCTAGCTCCATCCATGTCGCTGCAAATGGTAGGATTTGTTTTCTTCTTACGGCTGAATAATATTCCATTGTGTATATGTACCACATCTTCTTTATCCATTCATCTACTGATGGACACTTAGGTTGCTTCTTTTTCTTGGCTATTGTAAATAGTGCTGTGATAAACATAGGGGTGCATATGTCTCTTTCAAACTGGGCTGCTGCATTCTTGGGGTAAATTCCTAGGAGTGGAATTTCTGGGTCAAATGGTATTTCTATTTTTGGTTTTTGAGGAATCTCCATACTGCTTTCCACAATGTTTGAACTAGTTTACATTTCCACCAGCAGTAGAGGAAGGTTCCTCTTTCTCCACATCCTTGCCAACATTTGTTTGTCTTTTGGATGGCAGCCGTCCTAACTGGTGTGAAGTGATATCTCACTGTGGTTTTAATTTGCATTTCTCTGATGATTAACTATGTGGAGCATTTTTTTATGTGCCTGTTGGCCATCTGAATTTCTTCTTTGGAGAAGTGTGTTTTCAGCAATTATGCCCATTTTTTAATTGGCTTGTTTGCTTTTTGTTTGCTGAGGTGCATGAGCTCTTTATATAATTTGGATGTCAACCCCTTATCGTATAAGTCATTTATGAATATATTCTCCCACATGCTGGATATCTTTTTGTTCTATTGATGGTGTTCTTTGCTGTACAGAAGCTTTTTAGTTTGATATAGTCCCACTTGTTCATTTTTGCTTTTGTTTACCTTGCCCAGGAAGATATGTTCATGAAGAAGTTGCTCATGTTTATGTCCAAGAGATTTTTTTCTATGTTTTTTTCTAAGAGTTTTATGGTTTCATGACTTACATTCAGGTTTTTGATCCATTTTGAGTTAACTTTTGTGTATGGGTTTAGACAATAATCCAGTTTCATTCTCTTACATGTAGCTGTCCAGTTTTGCCAACACCAGCTGTTGAAGAGCTGTCATTTCCTCATTGTATATCCATGGCTTCTTTATCATACATTAATTGACCATATATGTTTGAGTTTATATCTGGGCTCTCAATTCTATTCCACTGGTCTATGGGTCTGTTCTTGTGCCACTACCAAATTGTCTTGATTACTTTGGCTTTATAGTAGATCTTGAAGCAGGGAGTGTAATTCTCCCTGCTTTATTCCATCTTCTCAGGATTGCTTTGGCTATTCGGGGTCTTTGGTGTTTCCATATGAATTTTAGAACTATTTGCTGTAGTTCATTGAAGAATGCTGTAGGTATTTTGATAGGGATTGCATTGACTCTGTACATTGCTTTAGGCAAGATGGCCATTTTGACAATATTAATTCTTCCTACCCAACGGCATGGGATGAATTTCCATTTATTAGTGTCCTCTTTAATTTCTCTTAAGACTGTCTTGTAGTTTTCAGGGTATAGGTCTTTTACGTCCTTGGTTAGGTTTATTCCTAGGTGTTTTATTCTTTTTGATGTAATTGTGAATGGAATTGTTTTCCTGATTTCTCTTTCTGCTAGTATATAAGAATGTAACAGATTTCTGTGTATTAATTTTGTATCCCCACAACTTTGCTGAATTCAGACATTCATTCTAGTAGTTTGGGGGTGGATTGTTTATTGTTTTTTATGTACAATATCATGTCATCTGCAAACAGGGAATGTTTGACTTCTTCTTTGCAATCTGGATGCCTTTTATTTCTTTGTGTTGTCTGATTGCGGTGGCTAGGACCTCCAGAACTATGGTGAATAAAATTGGGGAGAGTGGGCATCCCTGTCTTGTTCCCGATGTTAAAGGAAAAACTTTCAGCTTCTTGCTGTTAAGTATAATGTTGGCTGTATGTTTGTCATTTATGGCCTTTATTATGTTGAAGTACTTGCCCTCTCTTCCCATTTTGTTGAGAGTTATTATCATGAATGGATATTGAATTTTGTTAAATGCTTTTTCAGCATCTATGGAGATGATCAGTTTTTGTCCTTTTGTTGATGTGGTGGTTGATGTTGATGGACTTTCGAATATTGTACCATCCTTATATCCCTGGGATAATCCCACTTGATCATGATGGATGATCTTTTTGATGTTTTTTTGAATTTGGTTTGCTAATATTTTGTTGAGTATTTTTGCATCTATGTTCATCAGGGATATCGGTCTGTAATTTTCTTATTTTGTGGTGTCTTTGCCTGGTTTTGTTATTAGAGTGATGTTGGCTTTGTAGAAAGAGTTTGGGAGTATTTGCTCCTCTTCTACTTTTTGGAAAACTTTTAGGAGGATGGGTATTAGGTCTTCACTAAATGTTTGATAAAATTCAGCAGTGAAACCATCTGGTCTAGGGGTTTTGTTCTTAGGTTGTTTTTTGATTATGAATTTAATTTATTTGCTGGTAATTGGTCTATTCAGATTATCTGCTTCTTTCTGGATCAGCCTTGGAAGGGTTGTATTTTTCTAGAAAGTTGTCCATTTCTTCTAGGTTATCCATTTTGTTACTATATAAGTTTTCATAGTATTCTCTCATAATTCTTTCTATTTCTGTGGTGTCCACAGTGATTTTTCCTTTCTCTTTTTTGATTCTGTTCATGTGTGTAGACTTTCTTTTTTTCTTGATAAGTCTGGCTAGGGGCTTATCTATTTTGTTTATTTCCTTGTAGAACCAGCTCCTGCTTTCATTGATTCTTTCTGTTGTTTATTCTTCTCAATTTTATTTATTTCTGCTTTAATCTTTATTATGTCCCTCCTTCTACTGACTTTGAGCCTCATTTGTTCTTCCTTTTCTATTTTCATTAATTGTGAGTTTAGACTGTTCATTTGGGATTAATCTTCTCTCCCGAGGTAGGACTGTATGTATTGCAATACATTTTCCTTTTAGCGTGGCCTTCGCTGCATCCCACAGATTTTGTGTTGTTGAGTTATTGTTGTCATTTTTCTCCATATATTGCTTGATCTCTGTTTTTATTTGGTCATTGATCCATTGATTATTTAGGAGCATGTTATTAAGCCTCCATGTGTTTGTGGGCTTTTTCATTTTCTTTGTGTAATTTATTTCTAGTTTCATACCTTTTGATCTGAGAAGCTGGTTAGTACAATTTCAATCTTTTTGAATTTAGTGAGGCTCTTTTTGTGGCCTAGTATATGATCTATTCTTGAAAATGTTCCATGTGCACTTGAGAAGAAAGTGTATCCTGTTGCTTTTGGATGGAGTGTTCTGTAGATATCCATTTCATCCTTCTGTTCTAATACATTGTTCAGTGCCTCTGTCTCTTTACTTATTTTCTGTCTGGTTGATCTGTCCCTTGGAGTGATTGGTGTGTTGAAGTCTCCTAAAATGAATGCATTGCAATTTATTTCCCCCTTTAATTCTGTTAGTATTTCTTACACATATGCAGGTGATCCTGTGTTGGGTGCATAGATATTTATGGGCTGACTGCTTTATCATTATGTAATGTCCCTTTATGTCTCTTGTGACTTTCTTTGTTTTGAAGTCTATTTTGTCTGATACAAGTACTGCGACTCCTGCTTTTTTCTCCCTGTTAGTTGCATGAAATATCTTTTTCCATCCCTTTACTTTCAGTCTGTGTATATCTTCGGGTTTGAAGTGAGTCTCTTGTGGCAACATCTAGATTGGTCTTGTTTTTTTATCCATTCAGTGACTCTATGTCTTTTGATTGGTGCATTCAAACCATTTACATTTAGTGTGATTATCGATAGGTATGCACTTATTGTCATTGCAGGCTTTAGATTCTTGGTTACCGAAGGTTGAAGGGTAATTCCCTTACTATCTAACAGTCTAATTTAACTCACTTCATATGCTATTACAAACACAACATAAAGGTTCATTTTTTTTCCTCCTCCATTCTTTGTATGTTATGAATCATATTCTGTACTCTTTGTCTATCCCTTGGGTGACATCTATTTAGCCTTAGGAGTACTTCCATCTATAGGAGTCCCTCCAAAATGAATTGTAGAGGTGGTTTGCGGGAGGTAAATTCTCTCAGCTTTTTCTCATCTGAAAATTGTTTAATCCCTCCTTCAAATTCAAATGATAACCTTGCTCCATCGAGTATTCTTGCTTCAAGGCTCTTCCTCTTCATTGCATTACATATATCATGCCACTACCTTGTGACCTGTAAGATTTCTGTTGAGAAGTCTGATGATAGCCTGATGGGTTTTCCTTTGTATGTGAATTTTTTTCTCTCTCTAGCTGCTTTTATAAGTTTGTCTTTATCCTTGATCTTTGCCATTTTAATTATTATATGTCTTCATGTTGTCTTCCTTGGGTCTCTTGTGTTGGGAGATCTGTGCATCTTCATGGATTGCGAGACTATCTCCTTCCCCTGATTGGGGAAGTTTTCAGCAATTACCTCCTCAATGACACTTTCTATCCCTTTTTCTCTCTCTTCTTCTTCTGGTACCTCTATAATGCAAATATTGTTCTGCTTGTTTTGGTCGCACAGTTCTCTCAATATTCTTTCATTCTTAGAGATTCTTTTTTCTCCTTGTACCTCAACTTCTTTGTATTCCTCTTCTCTAATTTCTATTCCATTATTTACTGTCTCTTCTACTACATCTAATCTGCTTTTAAATCCCTCCATTGTATGTTTCGTTTCAGATATGGAATTTCTTAATGGTTGAATCTCCAACTTAAATTCATTCTTGAGTTCTTGAATATTTTTCTATACCTCCATAAAAGTGTTTATAATTTTTACTTTGAACTCTCTTTCAGGAAGATTGGTGAGTTCAGTTTCATTTGGCTCTTTTTCTGGGGTTTGTGAGATTTTGGTCTGAACCATGTTCTTTTGATATTTCATATTTCTGTGTGGTGCCCTCTAGTGTGCAGAATCTCCAGTCTCTGGAGCTGTTCAGGCCCTAGAGTGAGGTTGGAGGTCATAGGGGAGCGGAGCTGGTGCCTGGGGGGAGGAAAGAGCTGTTTCCTGATTCCTGTCTGTGGTGCCTGTCTCCAGTGTCACAGCCAGTGGGCTGAGGACACAGGTGTAAGCCTTTGTGTCTCTAGCTGTTGTAGGCAGGGCCTTTCTGTGGCTGGCCTGACACCAGCACAGTGACTGCTGGTTTGCAAACTGGTGACGGCAGACTAGGAGGAAGGCCCAGCAGGCTGTGGGTCACACTGGGGGGCCTCAGAGCTGAGCAGCCAGCCAGGGGGATGGGGCTCCTGAAGTTCCTCAAAGTCCCCAACCAGCTGGGCAGAGTGCACCCAGAAAACCTTGTCCACTTCTCCCTTCTCCCACTCAGCAAGTTCCGTGCAAACCCTGCCCCTTCAGCAGCCCTCTAGCCACTAGGAAGCCTCTCAGACCACCTGCCTCTCCTCTGATACAGAGTGGGTGGATGTGGATCCCAACCTCCAGAGATGGCCAGAATCTCAGTCTCTCAAGCACTCCTCCTGTCCCAGCTCCCCAACATCCAGAGCATCTCACAATGTAGGTTTCTGCTCCCAAAGCAGATCTCCAGGGCTGGGTGTTTAGCAGACCCAAGCTTCCACCCCCTCCCAACTCCATTTCTCTTCCTCCCACCAGTGAGCTGGGGTGGGGGAAGGGCTTGGGTCCCATTGGATCAAGGCTTTCCTACATTCCCCTGTTTCGTGAGGTCTGCTCTGTTCGTGAGGTGTGTATGCAGTCTGGTTCAGCCTTCTTTCTTGTTGCTGTTTTAGAGTTAGTTGTATTAATCAACTATATTTTTGTACTACCTGTGGTGTTGGGAGGAGTTCTCCTTCTCACCTCTCACACTGCCATCTTGAATCTGAGTCCCTTCCTTTCCATTTTAAGTGTGATTTCTCTATCAAACCTTTGACACCTCCCTTCTCCTGAAGAAGCTGCAGTTGGATAAAGCTGCATGTCATTTTGGAAGAACAGGCTGGGTTTATGCTATGGCCTTGTGGCATTATTTGAAGTGAGCACCAGTGGCCCACCAGGTTACCTCTAATTCACGCAGTCTCTTTGTGAGCTATCTGAGCAATGGGGTGCCAAAAAATTTGCAGGACATTGATACCTACACTTTCACATTTTGTGCTTTCAGTAATACTATCCTCACTTTAAAGTAGAGGGAATTGAGACTCTGAGTGGCAAAATGACTTGCCCATGACTAGTACTAGCCAATGGCTGAGATGATATTAATTAAGTCTGTCACTCAGTCCCCACACTGCTTTCCAGGACCGCAAATACACTCTTAGACATCTCTCCAAAACCAAATCTGAACACTGCACAGTCAGATTGTTTTGAAGCTTATTGACCTGTCTGGATATTCAACATTTTGCTATTTTTCTTGATTATGCTTCAAAGGAAGTCAATGTTTGCTCTTTTCCTGTGAGAATAAAATGCTTCCACAGAGGCATGTTTTCAGAATGTCCAGTGTCTTGAGGCCTTAAAAGTTAAAGAAACCATGTGCAGCTTTATAGTGGTCATAAAATTGAGACAAGGAACTTTGTCTGCCATTTTCCCTCACAGTGCTGACTGGGTCCTGGGTCCTGTGCTGAGGGAGTAACAGTCTTTGATACTTGCTTTTGATATGATGACCTGTAGAATTGGCTTGAGCTCTAGTCTTTCTTGTACTTTGGATTTTAGTAATTTAGGGGGATTTGTTTTCTGTTAAACTGCTTACCCACAAAGAAATCCCCCTCACTTTCGCTTTACTGGTCTGACCAGTTTAAAATGAATAGGAGCCCAGAGAGATTTCTCACTTTCCACTTCCCACTATCAAAGTAGACAGTCGATCCAAGGGTATGTTTGGAAACGGCAGCTGCCTGATGTCTCCAGGGCAGCTGAGTGGGAACAGTGAAAGGAAACCAGCCTGGGGAGACCCACAAGTGTCCCATTTCATCCTGAATGTGGACTGAGCTGTTCAAGGTCATGAACTGAAGCTGACCCAGTGGCCCACAATTTGATTCCCTCAGTTTGGAGATTCAGACTTTCAAAGACTTTGCATTCTCTGCTCTCTGCTTCTGCCTGACCTTCCTCAGTACCCCCACTCTAATTTCACACAATATCCAGTCCTTTGAGCTATAAGACTGGCTTCAGTTTCAGAGCCTCAGTGTACCAAGGTGAACATGTCTTCCTTAGGAATATTGTTCACTTTTCTGATTAATGTCTCCAGACAGTTAAGACCATTTCTTATCACTAGAACTACTTTAATTGTTCCCAGCTACATGTTTAAATGCAGCTGGAGAGTATGCTCCTTTTTTCTTTTTTATGTGATGGTATTAATGAGATGAATAAACTAAGTAAGGGAGAAATTTCTGGAAATAATCACTAGAAATAAAAATATTTTCTCCTTTATCAAAGTGTTGCTGGCTTGAAAACACAGGAAAGAGAAAAGAAAATCATTAACAAACTGTAAGCAGGGAGAAACTGAGCTCACCTTACTGGGAATCACTGCAGAAGGCAAACATAAACACTCAAAGTAAGCATGAACACTAGCCCTAATCCATGGTGTCTCTGCTGTATGGCAGTCTCACACCTCTAGGCAGCATACTCTTTCAACCTTAGTCCTGACTCATACCCTTTACCTGTATATTTCTTTTGCTTTTTAAATATCACTTGCTTTTTTTAACCTGGTATTGTATGTAACATATTGTTAACTTTAAAATTTTTTTTGGAATAAGGTGGGAATATAAATAAAAGCATATATTATGTGTGTATGCATATAAATTATATATATGTGTGAACAAATTAATAATGTCATAATTTATCTACCAGTTCTGTGCCTTTTCTTTCTCTGAGTTATATTAGTGGAATTGTCTCTGTCTATAATTTAGAGCACCTATAGAGATTTCAAATACATAGTTTCACAGCCCAGGCCTACTAAATCAGAATACAGATATATGTGGATTTTCTACAACAGGGGTAGAAAATGCCAGGTGATTCTATATTAGTAGTGATTAGAGAAAAATTATTGCTCCTTGCTGATTTACTCACTCTTATTTTTCCATTAAATCACAATTCATAAATTCAAGAGATAGAGACAAAGTAAACATTTCTTCTTAAAGAGCTCATTATTTTTTGCCTCTATGAGTAATCAAAAAACATAACTGGATTAATTCCAGTTGACCCTATAAGAAAAATTCCTTAGCTCACACCTTTGAAGGAATTCCTCCATAGTTTATAAACATAGTAAGGAATAACCCCATGGTTAATCTACTCTCTGAATTTTGCATGGCCCAAGTCCTGTGATTTTATGTATAACAAGAACAATAAACTTGAAGTAACTCCATATTTCTAATTAAGTGAGGAAAAGTTAATTCCTATTAAATGTACAACTGGTAGATATGAAAAAAAATAGACTATAATCTTACCTCTTAAGTATTTGACTGTGTCTGGATAATTCATTTTACTTGAGTGTTGACTTGTTACTATATACTATTTCATGAGAAAATCAAGGTTCTCCTGCTTAAAGTTTAATGCCATTGATCTTTACTATGTTTGTAGCCTTGCATTTTGTTTGAGGGTCATAAGTGCAATTGGCAGGTAACTCAGGTGAGGATGTGTTTAAACATATCAAATAAATGTAAACTCATTTTCAGAAATGAAGGGAATGAAGAGATCATTGAAACTTTTTGAAACTTTGCTACTTCTTCTGTGGAATAATTCTTCACAATTGGTGCAAAGTCTTATCCCCATGCATGCTATTTGATGTGTTTAATGAGGCTCTTCAGGGGTTTCTTGAGGTTGTCCACAAGGTATGTATTAAACACTTAGTAGTGTACATACTGCAGAAACCTTAGCATCTTCCACTCAAAATACTTAAGACATGTCTACTCAGCTTTTGAAACCAGGAAAATAACATTATGTTGCCATACTAAGAAACTGTCTTAAGGTGTAGGTGTATTTGTTTCACTTCTATTCTTTGATAATCTTTATTTCTTGTCTCCATAACTTGTCAAGCCAACTGATATTGTAAATGAGAGCAGCTAATTCTCTATTTCCCTCTTCATACTCAGCTGGAGAGTAATTAATAGCTGGAGAAGTAATTAAAGTGTTATTTTCTGTAATAGTGTTCCAGTTCTGCAAGAATACGTCACCCATCCCTTTAAAGATTTACATGACATTTCTCCATTAAAGCAGTGGCTATCAACTCCTTGTCTTGGTTGTATGGTGGGGATTAAGGATCATAGATTCATCAATAACTAAATTTCAAGGACAAAAATAGAATAGAGTGGACTAATGAAAGACTCTAAACAAACCAAAGATATTGTAAGCCATCTCTGCTGGCACATAATAACTATCATATTAGTTAAGAACAATAAGTCTCCCCTGGTTAAGAGATACATGATTACCAGAGAGAGACAGAGAGAGAAACAGAGAGAGAGAGAGAGAGAGAGAGAGAGAGAGAGAGAGAGAGAGAGATTGACAGAGAGAAAGAGAGCACTCACATAATTTTGAGGGGAGAGAGTTGAGCAAATTCTCAAATATGGACTAAAACTCACAGCTGAATACTAGCAGATAAAGTCTTAAATATCAACCCAATCACTACATAATCTGGAATCTTAAAGTTTACTGGTTCTGTACATCAGCTTTCAATTTAGTCCTAGATTTCAGATAAACGTGCTTACTAACTGAGGAGAAGATTCAAGGGGACTGTATCTGTGACATATATATTGTCATGTAGGAGTATTTTTAAGAAGTGTGTGCATTTTATAAATTCACATTTTAAAGATATGACTATGAAAGAAGCTAAGGATTTTTCTGATTCCCAGCAAACATTAAGGTTTCTGCCATTTTTGCGAAGTGACATCAATAGATCACATCTTTTTACTTAATTTTAGAATTTTTAATTAAAAATTTAAATTTTAATTGATGTATAGTTTATATAAACTCTTGTATTAATTTCAGATGAACAACTTAGTGGTTCAATTATATACATTACTGCATGCTCACCATGATGTGTAATTACCATCTATCACCATACAAAGATACTACAATATTATCAGCTATATTCCCTATGCTGTACTTCCATTCTGTGGTCAAATTATTTTATAATTTGAAGTTTGTGCCTCTTTAGCCTCTTCACCTTTTTCACCCATTACATGATAACCAACCAACAAATTCACTGTGATTATGTTTATTTATTTATTTTATATTTTATATTTTATTTTATTTTATTTTTACTTTGGTATCATTAATGTACAATTACTTGAACAACATTATGGTTACTAGACTCCCTCTATTATCAAGTCCCCCCCACATACCCCATTACAGTCACTGTCCATCAGTGTAGTAAGATACTATAGAATCATTACTTGTCTTCTCTGTATATACTGCCTTTCCCGTGTCCCCCACCCTGCTACATTATGTGTACAAATCGTAATGCCCCTTTTCCCCCTTATCCCTCCCTTCCCACTCATCCTTCCCAGTCCCTTTCCCTTTGGTAACTGTTAGCCCATTCTTGGGTTCTGTGAGTCTGCTGCTGTTTTGTTGCTTCAGTTTTTGCTTTGTTCTAATACTACACAGATAAGTGAAATCATTTAACACTTGTCTTTCTTCACCTGGCTTATTTGACTGAGCATAATACCCTCTAGCTCCATCCATGTTGTTGTAAATGGTAGGATTTGTTTTCTTCTTATGGCTGAATAATATTCCATTGTGTATATGTACCACATCTTCTTTATCCATTCATCTACTGATGGACACTTAGGTTGCTTCCATGTCTTAGTTATTATAAATAGTGCTGCAATAAACATAGGGGTGCATATGTCTTTTTGAGTTTGAGAAGTTTTCTTTGGGTAAATTCCTAGGAGTGGAATTCCCGGGTCAAACGGTATTTCTATTTTTAGTTTTTTAAGGAATCTCCATACTGCTTTCCACAGTGGTTGAACTAGTTACATTCCCACCAGCAGTGTAGGAGGGATGAGTTTATTTTTGTTTTATTTGATTTGTTTTTCAAATTCCACATATAATTGAAATAACATGGTATTCATCTTTTTCTGACTTATTTTACTTAGCCTAGTACCCTCTAAGTCCATTCATGTTGCTGCAAATGACAAGATTTTTTTCTTATTTTTGGCTGACTAATACTCCATTGTATATATGTACTGTACCTTCTTTATCCATTCTTCTATTGATGGGCATTTCAGTTGCTTCCATATCTTGGCTATTGCAAATGATGCTTCAATAAACATAGGGGTGCATATATCTTTTCAAATTAATGGTTTTGTTTTCTTTGTGTAGAGTCCCAGAAGTAGCATTTCTGGGTTGTATGGCATTTACATTTTAGTTTTTTTGATAAACCTCTATACTACTTTCCATAGTGGCTATACCAATTTGCCATCCCACTAGAAGTGTACAGGGGTTCCCTTTTCTCCACATCCTCCCCAACACATGTATTCTTGTTGATACTAGTCATTCTGACTGGTGTGAAGTGATTTCTCATTGTAGTTTTGACTTGCCTTTCCCTGATGATTAGTGGTGTTGAGTATATTTTCATGTGTCTGTTGTTCTGTCTGTATGTCTTTGGAAAATGTTGAATCATGTCCTCTGTCCATGTTTTAATCAGATAACTTGTCTTTTTGGTGTTGAGTTGTATGAGTTCTTTGTATATTTTGGATATTAGCTCTATACTGGATTTTTCATTTGCAAATATATTCTCCCATATCATAGACTGCCTTTTTGTTTTCTTGATGATTTCCCTTGCTGTGCAGAAGCTTTTTATTTTGATGGAGTCCCACTTGTTTATTTTTGCTTTTGTTTCCTTGCCTGGGGACACATATCCAGAAAAAGTTCCTAATGTTGATGCTCAAGAGTTTACTGCCTATGTTTTCTTCTAGAAGTTTTATGGTTTCAGGTCTTATATTTAGGTCTTTAATCCATTTCCATTTTGTTTTTTTATAAGGTGTAAGACAGTGACCCAGTGTCATTCTTTTGCATGTAGCTGACTAGTTTTCCCAGCACCATTTATTAAGGAGACCATCTTTTCCCTATTATGTATTCTTACCTCCTTTGTCAAAGATTAATTGATCCTTTGTCATAATTAATCTAGTAAAAGTATGGCTTTATTTCTGCACTTTCTATTCTGTTCCATGGGTCTATGTATACGTTCTTGCACCAGTACTATACAGTTTTGGTTACTGTAGCTTTGGAGTACAATTTGAAATCAGGGAGTGTGATGCCTCCAGTTAAGCTCTTTCTCAAGATTGTTTTGGCAATTCAAGATTTTTGTGGTTCCATACAAATTTTAGGATTATTTACTGTACTTAGGTAAAAAATGCCATTGGTATTTTGATAGTAATTGCATTGAATCTGTAGATTGCTTTGGGCAGTATGGCCATTCTAACAATATTAATTATTATATATGAGCATGGAATAGCTTTCTATTTATTTGTGTTGTCATAAATTTCTTTTATCAATGTTTTGTAGTTTCAAAGTACAGGTCTTTCACCTCTTTGGTTAGATTTGTTCTTAGGTATTTTATTTTGATGCAATTGTAAATGGGATTGTTTTCTTAATTTCTCTTTCTGCTAGTTCAGTATTTGTCTATAAAGATGCAACAGATTTCTATACATTGATTTTGTATCCTGTGACTTTACTTGTTTTTTAATTCTAATGTTTTTTGTGGAGTCTTAAGGGTCTTCTTTATATAGTATCATGTCATCTGCAAATAGTGACAATTTTATTTCTTCCTTACCAATTTGGATGCCCTTATTTCTTTTTCTTGTCTGAATGCTGTGGCCAAGACTTCTAGGACAATGTTGAATAAAAGTGGTAAGAGTGGGAATCCTTGTCTTGTTCCTAATCTTAGAGGAAATGCTTTCAGCTTTTTGCCACTGAGCATGATGTTAGGTGTGGGTTGCCATAGATGACCTTTATTACATTGAGATATATGCTCTCTATAGCCACTTTGTTAAGGGTTTTTATCATGAATGGTAATTGAACTTCATCAAATACTCTTTCAGTCTCTATTGAGATGACCATATAGTTTTTACCCTTCCTTTTTCTCAATACACAGTTTGTGTATCACATTGATTGATTTGTGGATGTTGAACCATCCTTGCATCTCTGGGATAAATCCTATGTGATCATGGTGAATGTTCTTTGTAATGTATTTCTTAACTCAGTTTGCTTATATTTTGTTGAGGATTTTTGCATCTGTGTTCACAAGGGAGCCTGGTCTGTAATTTTCTTTTTTGTTGTTGTGTCCTTGTCTGGGTTTGGTACCAGCATGATGCTGGTCTCATGGAAAGAATCTGGAAGCTTTCCTTCTTCTTCCATTTTTTGGAATAGTTTGAGTAGGAGAGATATCAACTCTTCTTTAAAACCTTGATTGAATTCACCCGTGAAGCCTTCTGGTCCTGGGATTTTGTTTGGGCATATTTTGATTATTGATTTAACTTTGGTACCAGTAATTGCTCTGTTCAAATTTTCTACTTCTTCTGGGTTTAGTCCTGGAAGATTGTACATTGCTAGGAATTTATCCATTACTTCTAAATTGTCTACTTTGTTGGCATATAATTTTGCATAATACTTTCTTATAATCATTTGTATTTCTGTATAAAAATCATGTATTTCTGTATCAGTTGTAACTTATCTCATTTCTGATTTTATTAATTTGAATCTTCTCCCTTTCTTTCTTGATGACTCTAACTAAAGGTTTATCAATGTTGCTTTTGTTTTCAAAGAACCAGCTCTTACTTTCATTGATCTTTGTATTGTTTCTTTAGTCTCTATTTCATTTATTTCTGCTCTGATTTTTGTTATTTTAGACTTTATTTACTCTTTTTTTAGTTCCTTCAGGTGTTAGGGTAGATGGTTTATTTGAGATGCTTCTTGTTTCTTGAGGTGGGACTCTATTGCTGTAAACACCTCTCACACCTCTCATCAGATTGCTTTTATGCATCCCGAAGACTTTGAAACATTGTATTTCTATTTTCATTATTCTCATAGTATTTTCTTATTTCTTCTTTGATTTCTTTGATGACTCATTAGTTGTTTAAAAGCATGCTGTTTAGCCTCCACGTATTTGTGCTTTTTCCTTTTCTTCTCCAAATTGATTGCCAGTACCAACCATTGTGATCAGAAAAGGTGCTTGATATTATTTCAGTCTTCTTACATTTGTTAGACTTGTTTTGTGGCCTAACATGATCTATTCTGGAGAATATTCAATGTGCACTTGAAAAGAATGTGTATTTTGTTTTGGATGTTAAGTTCTGTAGATACATGTTAACTCCATTTGATCTAATCTGTCATTCAAATCCACTGTTTCCTTACTGACTTTCTGCCTGGATGACCTATCCATTAATGTAAGTGGGGTGTTATAACCCAGTGATTATTGTATTACTGTCAATCTCTTCCATTATGTCTGTTAATATTTGCTTTATATATTTAGGTACTCCTCTGTTGGATGTGTAGATAATTGCAGTTGTTATATCTTCTTGCTGAATTCTGTCTTTAATCATCATGTCCTTCATTGTCTCTTTTTGCAGACTTTGTTTTACAGCCTATTTTGTGTGATACAACTATTGCCACTCCAGCTTTCCTTTTTTTCATTCCTATTTGCATGGAATGTCTTTTTCTATCCCTTCAATTTCAGTCTGTGTGTGTCTTTAGGTCTGAGGTGAGTCTCCTGTAAGCCACAAATACATTGTCTTGTTTGTTGTCCATTCAGGCACTTTGCGTCTTTTGATTGGAGCATTCAGCCCATTTACATTGAAAGTAACTATTCATAGGTATGTACTTATTGACATTTTGTTAAATGTTTCCTGGTTGTTGTTGTTCTTCTCTGATCCTTTCCTCCTCTCTTGCTTTCCCCTTGTGCACTATGACTATCTTTAATGTTATGCTTGGATCTTTCTCTCTTTGAGTTGTTTTTTGTGTAACTATTATGGGTTTTTGGATTGTGGTTAACCATGGAGTTTTCATATGTCACCTACATGTGTATCAACCTATGATAAGCTGACTTGTCACTTAAGTTAGAAAACATTCCAACAACACTACATTTTTTACTCCCCTTCTTCCACATTTTATGTATCTGATGTGTTGTTTTGCACTTCTTTTATTTAGCAATTCCTTTAACTAATTTTTAGGTGTAGTTGATTATACTACTTTTGTCTTTTTCACCTTCATACTGGTCTTTAAGTGATTGATCTACTTCTGCTGTATGCTTGCTTTTACCAGTGAAATTTTTGCTTTCCTACTTTTTTTGCTTCTAGTTAGTGTCTTCTTTTCCTCTTAAAGAAGACCCTTTGCCATTTCATGAAAGGCTAGTTTAGTGGTAGTGAACTCTTTTAACTTATGTTTATCAGTGAAGCTTTTATCTCCCCTTCCATTCTGAATGATTAACTTGCTGGGTAGAATATTCTTGGTTGGAGGTTTTTCTCTTTCAGTGCTTTGAATATATCATGCCACTCCCCTCTGGCCTTGAGAGTTTCTACTGAAAAATCAGCTCACAGCCTTATGGGGTTTCCTTTGTAGGTAACTCATTGCTTTTCTTTCTCTGCTTTTAAGATTCTCTTTGTCTTTGATCTTTGACTTTTTAATTATGATGTGTCTTGGTGTGGATCTTCTTTGTGTTTATCTTATTTTGGGCTCTTCCTGCTTTCTGGACCTGGATGTCTGTTTTATTCTTTGGGCTAGGGAAGTTTTCAGCTACTTTTTCTTCAAATAAGTCTTCTCCTCTCTTTCTCTCTCACTCTTCTCCTCCAGGGATTTCTGTAATGTGAATTTTTGGATGTTTGATATTGTCCCAGAGCTCCCTTAACCTATCCTCACTTCATTTCACTCTTTTTTCAGTTTCTGCCCTTCAGTTTGAATGCTTTCCATTAGTCTGTTTTCTGAATTGCTGATCCATTCTTCTGTGTCCTCTAATCTGTGATTGATTCCCTCTAGTGTATGTTTCATTTAACTTACTGTATTCTTCATCTTAGGTTCTGTTTTATATTTTCCATCTCTTTGTATTAGTTCTCACTGAGTTCCTCAAGTCTATTGAGCATCTTTATAATAATTAATTTGAACCCTTAATCTAATAGATTGCTTAAGTCTATTTAATTTCATTCTTTATCTGAAGTTTAGTCTAGTTCTTTTGTTTCAAACATATTCCTCTGTCTCCTCATTTGGTTTGACTTATGGTTGACCCATGAATTAGTAGAAAGACCTCCTTCTCCCAGTCCTAACTGATTGGCCTTGTGTAGGGAAGGTCCCCTGGGTAGACTGTGTGTACCTGGTGGTTTTGGCTTACTGGCTGGGGGCCTAGTGAGCATGAGCTGGGGTGTCCTGGTGTCAGGGCTCTAAGGACCTGGTTGGGGGTGGCACAGTCAGAAGGGCCCTACTGGAGGGGCTCCTGAGTAGATACTGATGCAGTCCACACTGGTGGAGAGGCAGCAGTCCAGGTGCAGTCTCCAGGAAAGCCCCATTTCTGCAGCCATTCTACTGCACCTGCAGTGCAGCATTATGGCTTAGGCATGCTCTCCAGCGGTCCATGGTGACTATACCTCAGTGCAACCCTAGGCCCAGGTGTGGCCTTCAAGGAAGTCCTGCTTCTGCAGCTATTGGGTTGGTGCTGGCAGTGCAGTGTTGGTCAGGGTGTGTCCTCCAGGGGTCGGCAGCAACTGACAGTGGTGGCCTAAATGTGCTTTCTGTCTAACATGTGTGGGCAGAGGCTGGGACACCACCTAGACCAGGTCTGATACTGGTGTTTGTCACCCATCCCTGCTTCCCACATCACTGTCAATGTGGGGAAGGAAAGAAAACAATAGCATTCACCAGATCTCAGATCCAGAGATAGTTCCTGCCATTTGCCTGCCAAATAGCAGTTGCTTTAAGTTCTAAAAATCAGGTATGTTCATTTATAGTTTAGATGCTTTAAAACATAGGTCATTTTTTCTATGACCCAAGGCAGGGACTCTGCTTACAATCCCTTAGTAATAAGCCCTCCCCATTGTGGGTCATTCTGGGAGTGAGGTTCTCTCTGTTACCATGTCTCCATCTTTCCTGCTGTTTTTTATGTGGTCTTTCTATCTATCATTGCACGGAAGTCAGTTCTTTCTATCCATCATTGCACATTCATCAGTCAGTTCTTCCTCAAGATGAATTGCTCTATTTGTAGGTATTAGATTCAGTGTGTAGGTAGGTGGACATGGATTCAAGCTCTCTATACACAGGCATTTTTCCAGAAGTTTCTTTCATTTTAGGCTACTTTAATGAGGTATAATTAACATATAAAATGTTGTTCATATTTAATTTATGCAATTTAATGAGTTTGGAGATAATTATATGCCCATGAAACCATCACCACAATCTAAATCATAAACATACCTATTCCCTTCTACTCTCTTCTTATATTACTAATATTTTTTGTGATTAGAAAACCTAATCTCTTAGCAAATTTTGAAGTTTATAACACAGCTGTGTTAACCCTAGGCCTAAACTGCACAGTAGATCTCTAGGACTTACTCATGTAGATCACATCTTTTCAACAGTGATTGCAGTAATATATTTAACTTGTTTTGAGTTATTATTCAAATTATTTTCTTAAAATTTAATATTCCAGACAATGAAGAAGAAACCCCTTTCTCTGAATCCTAAATCCACCATAAATACCATCTCTAGTTGTTGCCTTCCTCGATTCCATCACTAATTGACCATGCTTTTAGTATGTGACAATGGTACTACTTACTGCCAGCTGGCTTCTCAAAGTGGACCTCTACTAATTTTCTTCAGTCCCCTCCTGTCCAAGTTGTTTGTTATCACCTCCTTTTTGTGCCATTATGGTCAAAGTACCTGTGGTCCCTGCCTCTTTTCTAAACTTTACCACTTCAATTTTCTGATGGCTGCCCTTTCTCTCTCTCTTCTTGTGTTCTTCTTATTGTATTTATATCCTCCTTCCTTTCACAACATTGTGCATCCTGATTTTGTGCAGTGCTGTGTGGCTTTTGTGCCAATAGCTGTTAATAGCAATCTAGTAGTCTTTTATTCTTTCCTTTGTGGTTGGTATAATGAGCAATGACATTATCTCATTTTGTTTCTAATATTTGGGTCACAGACTGTTTTTGTCATAAGAACTGATCTATGTTTTGTGCTAATAAGAGCTCTAAGTAAAACAAACAAACAATTTAGGATTTGGATTTGTTGAGGTTACCAGAAATTGCAGTGAGCCATTATATGTACCAAGAGAAATAATATCAAATTATTTGTTAAAATCCCCATATTAATTTTGTCATGGTGGATAATGTTACTTGGCTTCCATAATAACAAAGAGTATTCTTCACTTTTGGGTTTTCCGATACCCATTCTAAGGCATTTTAGAGAGATCACTAAGTGTTCTTTTTTTCTCATACCATATCACATACACACACATATACACTCCAGTGTCATAGTTAGTGAAGGAGAGATTCCCTTGAGTGGAGAGAAAAAATAATGACTGGGAAAATATCTTTCATAAAGCAAAGGAGAGACTAAGCAGGCACATTACTCAATTATAAATTATTTCACAAGAAAAACCTCTTAGGAAGGTCACAATTCATTTCTAAAACTTTTCACCCACTTGTGTGTAACTGCAGGGTGTTTTGTTGCCCTGGACTTCCTATTTGTTTTCATTCAGTTTCCTACATATTTATTTTCATATGTCCAGTTAGATTTTATTGAGTCTTACCATTTAGGTCTCCATTTATTTTGTTTTCATGATTCTCTGGAGATTTCCATTATAATGTTTGGTTCTATAATTATTCTCCAACCAACTAGATATCATATACACATACAGCAATGGACTGGGCATGATAGATTCTTTTTAATGTTTTGTATTTGTTTTGTCTCGAAAACATGTAAGTATAGTTCTTTAGGACATTCTTTTGAGTGCTCAAAGACATACAACCTACTTTGAAAGTCCATTAGGAGCAAGGACAAATAGAAAGTTTATGCTGTGAAAAAGACATGTAAATGCTCAGTAAAAATATGAAACTACAATTGGTAGAGTGCATGTGTAGTGGATGTCTATCTATTCAGTGCTGTCTCTGCTTTTATAAAACCCTTATCATTTATGGTATATAGTCAATCAAGAGTCTTTACAAGAGCTTAAAATAAATATCCAGGCTACTTTAGAAATATAGTTGTCTGGAGAGAATATCATAATCAAGAGAAAAAGTCCAAAAGAAGAGATTTGTAATCCTGTAAATTTTAAAATCTGACCCTACTGATTATATAATACCATGTGTTTGACTAGAGATGGCTATTTAGAAAGTGTATCTCTATTTAAGTATGTTTGGTCAAATAAATTAGAGTTCCACAATCATGGTTTGGGAGAAACAGGAAGGTAAACATTTCCAGTGAATTGCTCCATGTATATTTTTTACCTTTCAGACCTTTGTTGTGTAATCATGCTTTCCAAACATGGCATCAGTACCACCTGGGAAGAACTTAAAAATGCAAGATTCCCAGGTTATACCCTAACCCTACTAACTAAACCTTCTGGTGGGACCTGAAAATGTCTATTTTAACTTGTTGCCAGAGGGAATTTTTATGGAACCATCGAAGCACCAATCCTAAGTGTTTAGAAATTATGAGTGGACCCTGAAGGAGATGTTCTGAAATGCTAAAAAGAAAAATCAGAATGGCTTTTCTGTCCATGTACTACTACCCTATGCCCCCAAAATGTGTTCACACATGCACATGTACACACACACACACACACACACACACACACACACACACACACACACACTATCCAGAATACATAAATATGTGTGATGTCTGTATGTCTGAGTGACAGGAACTGAACTAAACTGGAATACTCATGTCTGATAAATTCCAATTACAGGAGTGACTGTGTTTAAATATCCTATCCCAAATGCGTTTGACCTGCCAAAGCTCAGTTTACTTTTCTAGTTAAAGTCCTCAAATGACACTGTACTTAGGTGAGTTTGTTTTGCTTTCAGAGTCCCTGGACTTTAGACTATGTTAGGGTCCTTCTGTCCTCAGGACATTCTCAGGTTCTGGCACCTCCAGCAGCATTTCAATCACCTTCTGTTGCTTATCTGCTGCCTATTTCTTTAGAGCCATTCCAGAATCTGGGAGTGAAAAGCACCCACTCCACTCAGGCACACAGTAGCTGTTTGTTTGAAGACCTCCCTGGAAAACAATCTCTGTTAACACCTTGGCATGGATGCCGGGAACAGTGGGAGTGAGTGTATTTAGTCCTTTCTAACTGGTTATTGGAGTCTTTTTCCCAGAAAAGACTTAAAAAACAATAGATGCTGCTTCATGACTTCAGTTGGGCATTTAGTTTGATGCACACAAAGGAAAAAGGTGGAAAGACAAGCAGAGCTGCACTGAGCTTGGAGACTCTGCCCTCTGTTTTTCACTGGTCATGCACACTCTCCAGTATGCTTCGATGGGCCAGCCTGCACAGCAGCCAGGGAGAACACCTTTCCTTCCTATTCAGGTGTTAGTCCAAACCTCACTGAGTTTTTGTCCTTACCATCTTTGTTCACTCTACTGAGGAGGAGAGTTAAGACAAACTATCACTAATAGATACATTGAATTCAAAATAGCTTATGCATTTGCTTAGATGCAAGCATTTTAGCAGCAGCTCAGTCTAACTCACGTAATTAAGGATAGGCAACGAGGCATGTTGCCTGGGTAGCACACTGCTCCAATGCAAGCAGGTAGCTGCCTGCAGGCCCACGGTTAGGAGGCAGGCAGCCTTTGGCCAAGAAAATAACCATTTGAGTACATGCCCACCAGGGCTGGCTCCTAGCTGCCCTGCTGGTCACTTTGAAAGCACTAGTACCTTTTCTCATTTGGCCTCATTAAAGGTAGACATTTAGCTGGGACTCTCAAGGTTGGCCATATCACTTTGGACAGATTTTGGTAATTGATCTCATTTCTGATTTCTTATTTTAGACATGTGGGGGGACATTTTTAATTGGTCATACAGTTGTTTTAGGCCCCTAACTATAAAACTAACTTTTGCATTCAATATTTATATATTCTGTACACAGACCTGCCACTTATTTATAGATTTGGGGGAAGTAACCACCATTATTCATAATTAATCAGGAGTCTGGAACTAAGACATAAGCTTCGTATTCTACTCATATTCTTTCATACCTATAGCCTGAGGAAATCTCTGTTCTTCACTGTAGCTCAACTAACATAAAAAACAAAAACAAAAACAAAAGGTAGGTCTGTGGTACTTGAGGATTTCTCTAGAATCAAAATTTTAAATCTGTTACTAAATGTTTCTAAACTTTCAGCTGAAAAAGGAAATATTTAGTTGTACCTAAGAGCTATTTGGTTGCAAGTAAATGGGAAGAAACCTATGTCCCTGATATTCTGATTTTCTTTAAAAAATTAGTTATATCAAATAAGCAATGCATATGCAAATACATCAGTACTACTACATTTCAGAATGTGTGTTCTGTGTATGAACCTGAATACACACCATGGGTGTTTATCTCTCCTGCTTACCCATGCAAAGAATTCCCCCATTTCTCAATTCATGAGTGTTTGAGTAATACAGCACTCCTTTCCATTGGGTTTTGTCAGTAGTCAATAGGTCAATTCTGTTCGTCTCTCTAGTGGTCTCATGTAAAAGCCCACATTACACTTCTCTTCCTTGACCCTCATCCTGGAAGTGGTCCACAATTATTAGCTGCTGGCAGGTCCTACAGCGTTCATAATGCACTAGGCCCAGCCATGGCCACACATTTAATTACAAAACAACCATCTGTTTAATATAAACTACATCTGCCAGCGGCCTCTTGGCAATCTGAGGAATGATTTTTCTAAAGCAAAATAAGAATTGCTCATCGAATGGCAGCAGGGAAAAGACCTCTTTAAATCTTTTCCACTTTGACACCTTCAGGTTTTCTAAGGCCAAGTCTGTGCTTAAAAAAGAGCGTCAGTGTAACTTGACTTCACAATTTAAGGCAAGTTAAATGTTCCTTGGAAATTTAAATCAATCTGGTATGGATTATTTAGACATTTTTTTTCTTACTAGGTTAGGCTTCAAAGCAGTAGGCTAAACGAATGACCTAAGGATCAAGAACTGGACAAATGTGGGCATGATTTCCCACATAGTAATCTGCCTATAATTTCATAATCTGAAATCAGTATCATATTGGTAAGGTAGATAAAATATGAATGGGCATAACAATAAGAGTTGACTATTCCTCTTTCTTAATGACATGTGGCAAATTGATTCTCCCCTACTCCTAGAATCTTCTAAGGGGACTGCCCTGCCACAGTTCTCCTGAAGACGGCAGCCAAGGCCACTGTGTTGGGAGCTGTTCAGCTTCAGGATGCACCCAAAACTGATGGGAACAAGGGTGAGCGCCAAAGCTAGTAGCCCCAGCCTGGCCAGAACTTTGTTTTCCGGTTAATGTAGAAGATGAGCAGCTCTAATCAGCTGCTGCTGAAATTACAAATCACTATACTTCTTTTGTTCTAAGGTGCTCATCTCCTCATTGTATTTTGCATACCTGAAATTAGAATGTCACACCATTTAGGTATGTACATAGAATGTATTTCCCTTTCCCCCTGTTAGGTCTTATTTAAATGATGGTGCATTATAAAATTACAGATATCTTTGGATCACAGTGATACAGAAACTAGCAATGGGAACTGAGGCTTAAAGGACAAGAGGAATTCTTTGAGATAGTCAGGATACAAAGAGAATAAGTCAAAGATATTAGGTAGCAGAAGTTATGAGTAAACAAAGCAAGCAGACTGTAGAAAACAAGAATGAAATGAATATGCAGAGGGACACTGGCCACACGACCTGTCAGGGAGAGAGGGAATAATATCAGTTATCCAGGTTCTTGCAACCAGTTCTTGGTTTTGAGGCTCCAGTGGAGTCTTGAAACAGGTAATCTGTCAAGAACAGGAGAGAAGGTAAACTTATAGGTCTCTTTTGCTTCTTAGCAAGATTCTGAGACTCATATTCTCAAAAAGGTTTTGGGATCTTTGAGAATGATAGATTCCTATGCCCAGCCTAGTCTCTTATTACATAAAGTAATTGAAAGATTGTGATTCTTTTGCTATTTCAATTGATAAAAAGAGCATAAAGTTGAATTTCACACCTAGATTCAGTCCCAAGGAAGAAATAAAAACTGAACATTAAAGAATGGTCCTGTCTGCTGTGGTTGGCCAATGTTAGATTGGAAAAGGGACTTTCAAGTATGTTAACACATATGTTGATAGAATCTTTTGGCCCAAATTAGCTCTGTGATTGATAATTTCCTTCCTGTGATGAACTCTGTGGCCAACTGAATGAAGTAATTCAAGTTGAATCATTGATGTTCACAAGTTTCTTTAGACAATGGCTTCAATTACCTTTCTCCAATAACTCTATTGAGCACCTTGTTCACCACAATTTGTTCTTGGATATTGTCCCTTTCTGTTCCAAGTCCCAAACCTAGGAAGGGTGATGATTTAAGAGGGCTGGAAAATTAAAGTACAGTAGAACTTGAGGATTTCTTTGCAACTGAGATTAGTAAAAAGTCAACCGAATTTAAAGGATGGGGTCTCCATTCCTGGTTCCTAGCATGTGGCTGGTGTAGACTTGAAAATTCTAATTTAAATATCATCAATCAAGGATGCTGTAATTTATTGACACTGGCCTTTCATATTATAACAATTTTTACCAAGGCTTTTCACCAATAATTCTTCTAAAGGTTGGCTGCCTAAGTCCTTTACTGAGAGAGAGAAAGAGAGACATAATGCTTACTTGGTAATATTTTTTCCTTGTAAATCAATAAATTGAAAATGTAGCTTTTTATACTCAGGTCTCCTAGGATGTGATCAACACCAATCAAACTTGAGTATAAAGATAATTTGACTCTGGCTTAGCCTAAAGAATGTAGGAGTTTTGTAGGGATATCTGACTAAACTTGTAATTATTGAGTCTGAATTGGATTTTGGTTTTCTTTGCCTGAAGTACCTACAAAAAGGTTTGTGCACAGATACGTGGGAGGTCAGTGAGGGAGAGCAGTGTGAGAGATCTACTCCGTTACCTCACGGAGTCCAGGGAATGGTTTTTGGACGCTGTCTAACAAGGGCTGGACGAATGCCTTCACATGGGACGTTCTAAGTGCTGAAAGGATTACAGGGCCCTGTTGATGCCTTGAGCAATGGGGAACAGCACCCAGGCTAGGTGTGCTGATCGTAGACAGAGTGAGAGCTCAGTGGATGTAGCCATTGCCCAGGCGAGTTGGGAGATCATGAGCAGAGGCTCAGTGGAAACAGCAGCACGTGGAGAGCCTGCTGGTACCCAAGTGAGGTTTCCATGGGGAAACCCAGAAATATTTCGGGAGAACTTTTCAAGGGACTAGGTTTTCACAGTTTATATGAGTGTTGCCTGCAGAATTTGAGTCACAATGTCAATGTAAATTATTTGTGCCCACAGGCTGGTGGGCAAAAGAGCATTCAGGTTGCATGAGGCTCTGGACCACAGCACTGAAGGCCAGGCCCTAACAAGTTGTCTGCCAACTACCTGGTGCTTTCCTGCTAGAAAATTCCATTGCCCTCACTCTGATCTTAGCATGTCAAGTTTGAAGAAAAACTAGATTATCTTTTCAAACCTATTTTCCATTCTTGAAAATCCTAGCTAAAGCTATTATCTGATAACAAATACTTGTACTTGAATAGAATATTCAAAAGACTGGAAACGTCCTCAGAAAACCAGAACTATGACAGTGAAATGATAACATCTTAGCACCTCTTCTGAAAGGCTAACATATGAGGAATTCCGTGGGAGCCAGGAGGAAGGAGGAGGGTTAGGCAGAAGTCCAGGGCCAACTCTGGAATAAGTAAAATGAGCTTTAGTAAGTTCCCAGCATCAAGGTGCTAAAAGCCACAAAAGTGAGTCATGCGTTCAGACATTGTCAAAGATAAACTGTTACCAAAGGGATCAAAATTCTTAAGGCACTGAGGTAAAAGAGCAGTTTCTGAGCTAATACTCTGTCTGGACAAGCTTTTGAATTTTCTTTTGGATGGGTTCCACGCTTGTCAGCCTGCTTTAGGTGGCAGACTCCACAACTGTCGGCAGAAAGTGGCACAGAAGGGAGATCCTGAAATGGAGCAATCTGCTCTGGGAAGTATTTCCTTCTTCCAGTTTAGTATGAGTGGTGAATACTAAGCAACGGAGAAACATCTTACTGCTCCTTTCCTCTGATGGCCTCTTCCCGACAGGGCTTTAAGCCAGCAGATGCCATAGGTACTGGCTAATCATCAGTCTGATCAGAGAGCTCTGACCCAACAGGTTGTTTAAACTCTTCTGCTACCAGGCTTCCAAAGATATTAAAATATATATATATATATATACACACACAATAAGTTTATTGAGATATAATTTACATACCATACAATTCATCCATTTACATACAATTCAGAAAGTTGTGCAACCATTACCACAATAAATTTTAGAACATCTTCATCACTACAAAAAGAAACCCTATGCCTAATAACAGTCACTTCCCATTTCTCTTGAACTCCTCCAGCCCCTGGCAGCCAATATATTCTGCCCCATGGAGTTGCCTATTCCTGAAATTTCATAAGATGGAGTCGTAGTGTTACCGGCTGAGATGCTGTTTTTCCCAGGATCGTGTCTTGGAGGTGTAAACAATGAAGCCAACAGACAAGAGTATGGAGCAACTGGCAAAACTTTTAATTAGAAGTGAAAAGAAAAGGAATTCTGCTAATCAGGAGGGGCTCCAAGAGAGGACACCACAAGGCCTAGGGGTTTAAAAGCACTAGAAGTTCACATGTTTGGCCAGGGCTTGTAGCTAGGGTTTGGCCAGGGTTTTGCTAGGGTCAAGCATGATATATTGGATCTCTGTACTGATTCTTTCAGGATAAGTTTCTTGTTGACCAGAGTCCTGCCTGGCCAGCTGACTACAATGCCTAGTGCTAGCATCCCACTTGGCTGACCTCTACCAGGACAACATATTCTGTTCTATCTGCCTCATTGGCTACCTCCTGCATCAATATAATGTGTGATGTCATACACTAGGTGGACAATTTGTGACTTACTACTTTCACTAGCATAATCAACGTTCATTCCTGTATGTATCAATACTTCATTCTTTTTTTAATGATCAGTAATATTCCATTGGATGGCTATATCACATTTTATTTATCCATTCATCAGTTGATAGCCATTTATTTTTTTACTGCTTTTGGATAAATAATGCTGCTATGACCATTTGTTTACAAGTTTTTATGTGGACCTATGTTTTCATTTCTCTTAGCTAGGAATTGCTAGGTCATATGGAAACAGGTTTAATCTTTTGAAGAACTACTGGACTGTTTTCTAAAACAGCTGTTCCATTTTACATTTCTACCAGGAGTATATGAGAGTTATAATCTCTTCACATCATCACAACACTTGTTATTATCTAACTTTTTGTTTACAATTATCCTGATGAGTGTGAAGTGGTATCTCATTGTGGTTTTTATTTGCATTTCTCTGATGGCTAGTGATGTTAAACATCTTTTCACGTACTCACTGACCATTAGTATTTCTTTAGATCTTTCCAAAGATACTTTTATGTCCATGAAAATGCTTATGAGGAGTTAGGACCTTGTACTTCACCATGGCAGGCCAGAAACAGGGTCTGTGAATGATCAGGACCTGTTGTGCAACTAAAATGAGATGAACAGAAGAGTATGGTCATGAATAAAACATCAGAGCCTGAGGAATAGCTTCTAGAATACTGTGATGGTCAGTTTTATTGCTGTAGCTAGTTTATGGTCCCATTATTCAATCAAACACTAATCTATGTGTTACCGTGAAGGTATTTTGTAGGTGTGACTAACATCTACAATTGTTTCAGGGAGTTGTGAAAGAGATTAGCCTAAAGAATCTGAGTGGCCATAATTCAATCTGTTGAAAGGCTTTAAGAACAGAACTGAAATTTTCCTGAAGAAGAAATTCTATCCATGGACTGTATGTAGCTCAAAAGAGCTCCAGTGTGCCCTTCCTGACAGCTTACCCTGCCTGACAGCCTGCCCTAGAGATTTTCCACTTGCCTAGTCAGCTCCCACAATCATGTGAAGTATAAGCCCTAATCATGTAAGCCGATTCTTTGACCTCTCTCATATGCATATATCCTCTTTTTGTGGTAAAACTGTGACTGATACAAACACCAAGGAGTTTATGAGATACACAAAAAGGGTTTCTTGTTCTCTCTGGTACAGGAAGATACAGGAATTGTGAGTGATAGAAAAATATTCTCTGTAAGTAGGTCTAACCCTAAGAAAACCTGTGAATTTGGTCACACCTCCCTTAGATATTCTCCCCTCCCAGGTCACAGGTCTTCCTCTGCCGTATTGCTGTGCTCCCCTGCCCCTTGTCCTCTAACCCTTGACAGACATGGTGATTCTCAACTGGGGGCATTTTTGCCCCACAGGGAACATTTGTTAATATCTGGAGACATTGTGTTTGTTACTACTGAGTATGGGTGCTATTAGCATCTAGTGGGCAGAGGCCAGGAATGCTGCTAGACATTCTACAATTTACAGGACAGTCCCCACAACAAAATGCCATAGACCAAGATTGAGAAACCTTGTTCTACAGCTTATTTAAATGTTTCCTGGTCCACAGCTTACCTAGGAAAGACTCAAGTAAACATCATCTCTGATGCTTCCAAGGGGTATCTGTACTTTAGAAAAGAAGACTTCAGATATCAGATAATCTTCAAGTCACAAATTGAAACTATAAAATAGAATTTCAGGTCTTCTCAAAGGAGATTATTTACTTATAAAATAATTTATCTACTGGTTAAAGGACTGGACGAGGTACTGGGTCTGTAAAGATAAAAACATTCCCTGACCCCATGAGTGCTGTTGTACGAAGACCTCAGTAATATCTAAATGCCTACCTAAGTAGTGAAGCCCTTGTTATCAACCATTAAAAGTGATCTGCTATATCTTTATTTATCATAGAATCTCAATGTAGGAAGAAATTGTAGAGGTTATCAAGTACAACTGCAAATTTTTTTGAATATCATGTCATATCATACATCATGTCACAATATAAGGCCTAATATTCTTTTCAGGTATTTCTCAGCCTCAGTTCCAGCACTGGAACACTAATTACTTGGTCAAACAAACTTGCCTTTCATCTACCAAGAAAACTGCTAGAAATTCTTCCTAATATTAAAATGAAATCTTCAATTATGTTAAACCCATAGTTCCTAACTAAGAGCCATAACTTCTGAATGTGTAATTGTCTGTGTATGTAATCATGAGGAGGTCAAAAGGGATATGTGACTCCACAAATTTTAAGAGTTAAACATTTTCTCATAAGCATTATCTCTTTAGAGAGGTGTTTTAGAGCAGCTCTTTTTAAAATTGAGGTTTACTGAAGAAAGTGGGGCATAGTGGTGGGTGGGGCTTAAACTCTACAATCTGGCTAGGAAACAGGATGGCATGAAGACTAGGTGACTTCTCTCGTTGGCATTCATTAACCTTTGAAATCTTCAGAATCTTGTTTCAGGTATCTTGGCTTTGGCAAAGTATGCATCCTTGAATTTTCAGTGCACACGGCTTTGAAAGGAAACTCTTTTTGGGGCAAGGGGGTGTTTCTGATTCCCTTACACTTACCTCATCCAAGTGTGTTTTTACTCTGTCTATTTGATGTCTAAGAGGCCTCATTAGAAACTCATTTTATTAGCCCTATTCAAAGAGTTTCTTTCCTAGAGAGACAGGAAGTTATATTTTGTAGCATATATGCCCCTGAGATTTCATCAGAATCTTCACAAATGTGGGGCTCTAGTCTCCAAGTTCCAGTGCAGACAACACCCTCCCCTTTATTGTTCCTCAGTGCTCTTGGGAAATCAGTTCATACCTGGTGTCTGGCTTCTTGGAATGCCCCCTTTATTGGCTCTGCCTTTCATGAGATCAGGAGAGTGATTCCACTTGTGGCATTCATAATTTGTGCTTTTGGTAACCTTGAGTTCTCTGTCACCTTTTAAAGAGCTCTAAAACTGTCTAATAGGTCATTGGACCAACTTCCTGGCAGGTTCTTCAGAAAGGAGAAAAGTTGGAAAATGAAAGTCATTGAAGTATTCATGCCTTTCCACTTATAAAATGGGCAAAATGAACATGAGCCAAATTTCCAGGGTCTAGGATCAAAGTGATTAGCAATGCCATGGATTCTTCTTTATTCTACTTTTTAAGATGGGGTTACTACATCCTTCATGTTCTTCTAGGAACCTGAAGGGTCTGGGTCATGTTAAGCATCCACCTACATCTCTGTCCACCTCTTGGGTCTTTTCTCTAGGATCTGTCTTGTAGAGTTTCCTCATCTTATGCTCCACTTCCTACTACATCATAGTCCTTAGCTAGATTGTATAAAAAGGAGTCTTTCATTTCAGAAGACGTGGAATGGGTGAACTTTTCCCCTCATACTTGATAGAAATGATAAACAATGCTAGGTTTTATAGTAGAGTATTCAAAGAGTGTTAGCAAATAAAAAATATCCTACGAGCTGCAGAAACATGGTTGTCATGGACAGTGGTGCAGTCAGAGACCCAAGTGCTTATCTCTAGAGCACTTCCCTCTTCCAAGTCTTCAAATTAACTTCCAAAGGCTGTTACTTACTCATTAACTCTTGCCTGGATTGTACGTCTTTGATTATTGCCATAGGAAATTGTACTATAGAAGGCAGGGAAAAAAGATTGTTATCAATTAGATCAGTGTTTCCTAACCTTAGTCAAACCTTGGTGTTACCACTCAAGAGGGGAGAAAAATAAACTCCCCATAGAACAGCACTTCAGTATTTGAAAGGAAAAGAACTTAAGTTTATCCCTCCACCTCAACTCATTCTGTAGAGTTCCACATATTTGTTTCATATCTTGGCAAAGCATAAAATTGTCCTACTCTGGAATCTTTCATTCTGTGTGGGTCAGAATTCTCTTCAGAAATTTCCCAAATCTTATTCTGTGCCTTCACAGAGGGTGATCATTTATGAGCAAGTCCAGTAACCCTTGTTGCCTTAAACCAACACATATGGTTTCATTTACATAGATGATTTATCAGTTTCAGTTTCTTAAGTCTTCTCAGTTTTTCTTTCTCAAGTGTATTTGTACCCCACAACAAAAAGTATCCAAAAGTTAAACTATGTTGTCATTGTTGTTGTTTAAATATCCTCTCTGAGCTCACAAATTGATAGGAACTACATGTGTCCATGTGTGTTTGGGGCTCTCCTTCACAACTTGACTCCACTACTATTTGGGCAGAATCTTCACACAATGCCCACAAAGGGTCTAAAACACAGCAGTTACTCAAAATGTATTTGTTTAATGAATACACACCCTCTTATGATGTTATAAAGCAATAAAGAGCTCGCATTGTAGGAGATATTTATTAGTTTCAGGGTAATTGATTTACGAATCAGCTCAGAAAGCATTTATTAAATGTCCCTTATGCTTTCAGAGAAGAAGAATAAACAGAAGCTGAAGCTTTATATATTGATAATGGGTTTATTTTTAGAGCTAATTTGCTGTGTTCTCATCTCCCAGAAGTCTAAGTCCCTGTTTCTTTGCACCATGTTATGTGTTGAGACTTTTTTTGATGAACAATAGCCAAGTATTTGTACTCTGATCAGCCATGATTGATGCCTATACTGCCCTCTTCACCCACTCCAAGTGGTTAAAAATAATTAGAACTCAAGGTTTTGCAACAACCTGGGCTTTGCTAGCCAGTGACCTTTCCCCACACGATCCACTGGAAAAGGAATTTTCTACATGAGAATGAAAGAGTCAAGTACAGTGAAAACGTCGCCCTGTAATGAGTCCTGCTTTATTTTTATGATATTATGGGAATGTAAAAAATTTGATACTTTTTTAAAACTGAGGGAAAATGTCAGTCTCCTTACAATTTAAGAGTGTGACTAGAAGTCTTGATGTTTCTTTTTTTTTTCTGGCTTAGATATTTTAGATTTTTTGTAAAATAATTTTAAATTTATTTGTAAAATGGGAATAATGATGGATGAGGTAGAATAACTTAAGTGGTTAAAGAACTGTGCGTTCTAGACCATACTAAAAATTGTGGTGAAGATAATCACTAGTATGAAAGGATGGAAAGAGGGCTGAAATGAATTAGATGAAAGGTGTCAAGGAGATGGTACCTGAGAGCCTATGAAGAGTGGTGAAAATATGACATTAACAAACCAGGGAGAAACATTCCAAAACCATAAATAATAATTACCCATAAAAATAGACATGTTGAACTTAATTTACAAAGGAGTCTTTTACCAGGGACAAAATTATTGGTAAAAAACATTTCATATCTGGTGGCTAAACTTAACTATCTTCCTACTACTTCCCTCGGAACGTATCAGATACTTCCTCCAGAATTCCATCAGACCAGAGTCCATGGGACGTTTCCCTTGAGACCAGCTGAACTGACCTATAGCTGGCACTTATTAGAAAACTGAAGATGAAGATAGTTTACGAAGTTGTCTAGTGGACCAAACAAATTCCTGTAAATCCTAATATTTATTTACAGTAAGAGGGAAAGCTATTGACCTAATCCTTATGGAGATAATTTGCATGTGGTCTTAAAAAAAATAGTAGACCCAGCTGTTTTTCAGATTGAAAAAAGATTAAAAGATTAAAATGAAGCAAAATTCCTTTTTGTTTCACTCCTCAGCCTATGTTCTCCTTGTTGAAAGCCATGTCCACCTGATATTCCTTGGCCCATTCATAGAAATCCTTACAAAGTGTATTCATTAAGGAATTATTTTAGTCCTATCAACTTATCTTAGTAATTTTATATGTATGTATTCTTTGGAGTCTATCTTATATGAAGTACAAATTGTGTGGCAACTACCTCCTTCTTTGTTAATATCTTAAATCTTCAGAATCTTGCTGTAGCTTTTTTCAGGCTCTGTATTAGGTACAAAATAAGTATAATTAAATCATATGGTTCCTTGAGAGGAGTACAAGACATTTCATATTTTTAACACTGCCCATCTTTCAAGGGTATGTAATAGGCTCTGACAGAGTCCTATTGACAAGTTTGCTCCTGAATACAGCTTTTATACAAGTTGTTTTTACAGCAAACAACTGGATGTTTTGGTCAGTTTTGTCCAAAGAAGTTGAAATTTTGCTCCATAAAGGCAATGTAGGAAGTAAAGAATGCATCTGGATACTCAAACTTGTGATAGTGCTATTTTGGAACCTGAGTTAAACTACAAGAGAAAATTCCCATGTTCCCTTCCCAACTGATAGTAATTGGCTCTCATTTCCATGGTTCATGGAGGAAGTGGTTTAACATGCTAGGGGGGAACTTGAGTGTCCTATACATCTCCCCATTTTGTTTGAAACCATGAACTAGGATTCTGGCTCATCTGAATGTTGTCCAGGACACCGAGAAGATAGTTTTCTTTTCTTATTTTATGTTTTTCAGACATCTGTAACCAAAGGTACTCTAGGGTCAATACTCCCTTTCACAGACCGAGCAACTATCTTGGGCCATGCCAGCCTGACACTTCAAGCAAACCAGATAAGCCACCAGTGTCAAGGTAAAGAAACTATCTTCCAAATTGCTATTTAAATCCACCATTTAAGCAGCTTATTGAATCCTAATGCCAAAATTGGTCTGGCTTTTTATATTGTCCAAAATATCACAGACTAATTATATGTAAGTCCTGCTATTCTTCAAGACCTTCTTCAAGTCTCATCTTTTCTCAGTATTTCTACCAATCACAGCAATTCTGATGATAGCTGCTTTAAAATCTTTACATTAAAAAATCCTTTGACACTGGGTGCTATATATTTGTTAAATCCTTTAATACATATGCCAATTTTTTATAATTTCTAAAATATATATTGACTGTAAATTGAGCACTGTCTCTATCTCATGGGCCTTATTGTCTAGGGGATGGTGGGGCTTCTTGGATGACTCAAGGTTTCTGGCTTTTGTCACTGGACAAAATATAGTACATGAACATGAATAGGGATGAGGAGGAGGAGAAGAAAGCATTAGTATGGGGTTTAAAAATGAGGTTTGAACACATGCCTTTTGACATCAGTTTTTGATGTCTAGTAAGATTTTAAAAGTGAATCTCAAGAGAGAAGTCTGACTGAAGCTTTATATTTGTGAGTTATTGGCAGAGACGTGGAGTTAAAACCCTGAAATTGGATTAAGACTGCCCAGGGAATGTAAAGTGAGAAAATGACCCAGGACAGAATTCTGGGGAATGCCATAATTTAAGATGTGGACAGAGGGAAGGGATGACAGAAAAGAATGAAGGTGGATGGCAAGACAGGTGGAAAGTGGCATGAGAACAGTGTCCACAGTTCCGGAGGAGGAGGGGGTCAGGTGTGTTAGTTTCCTAAGGCCGCTGTAACAAATTACCAAGGACTTAACAATGACAGAATATATTCTTTAGGAGTTCTGGCGCTGTAAGTATGAAGTCAAGGGACGGGTGGTACCATGCTGCTTTTGCAGGTTCTAAGGAAGAATGCTTCCTGGCACCTTCTGACTTCCAGGGGCTCTTGGCAGCCCTTGGTGTTCTTACAGGCTCTGTCCCGGCTTCACCTTTACTGGCCTTCTTTATGTGTGTGTGTCTCTGTGTCTTCTCTTCTTAAAAGGATACCAGTCATTAAATGTAGTATCCAGCCTGATCCAATATATATATAATCCCATCCCCATCCTTAATTAATTACATCTGCAAATTAATTACATCTACCCTGTTTCCAAACAAAGCCACCTTCTGAGGTTCCAGGTAGACATGGCTATGGGGAGGACACTGTTCAATGCGCTACAGTGGTCAAGGATACTGTCTGAGGACCTTCACACATGTGTAAGGTACTCTACTCTCATCAGAAATCATAGCTTTCTTCTGGGAATTTCTTAGATCTATCAAGGAGAAGATGAATTTATACATAAAGAGAGAGAGAGAGAGAGAGAGAGAGAGAGAGAGAGAGAGAGAGAGAGAGAATAGACTCTAGAAGGAGAAAGGAAGCAGAATTGATGCCTGCCCTTTCCCAGTTTTCTTCCTTAGGGCACCCTTAAATCCTCCTTCTTTCCATGAAGATGGGGATCAGGAAGGAATTATTGTGACTCTGAATCAGAATGGCCCCAGTCCTTTTATGCTTATATTTGCTAAGATCCATCTCATGTTATAGAATTGTGTCCTTTATGGCATCATTTATATTTGATAAAAAAAGGGGTCAGTTTTTAAAATTAATCATAGAATATCATGGTCATTATAGCTCCCACTTATAATTCAGAAATCCCCATAGATCTCCAGGAGATCTATGTTTTTAATAATGGCATCTTTTTTCAGTTTTTAAATCAGTACTTATAATAATTATTATAGCATTTTTCTTGAATATAGATTCAGAGCCTCTGAATGTATATTGAATATAGGCAAGGGTCAAAAGGTAGGAGAGTTCATGACTTGGTCATGGCTCAAATTATTTATCACTTTTCTCAGCGCACTACCCTTTGTGATTCTTAGTCATAAAGTCCTGGTTAAAGTAAGAAACATGAAAACATTTTTCCCTATTGTTGATACTTTAACATATTGATAATTTCAATTCATATTTAAGTATACATTTATCCCAAATTCAAATATAGCATTGTTATTTTTTAAAACATACTATCAAATCATATTTTATCTTATAAAATTGGTATAAAGGAATGCATTACTTGTTAAGTAAAAATTAATCTTTATATGTCTATCATGAAGCAGTTATTAAAATGAACTTTATAACATAGTAACTATCTACTGATAAAAGTAAAATATGCTTGCTTAAAATCATGTAATCATGTACCATACAAAAATAACAAAATTATTTCTCAGTTCCTCAGATTATTTCATTATCATATATTACTAGTAGGGGATTTTCAAGTCAAAATGGTTTGGAAACACCATCAAAGATAAAGCATGGAGAGGAAAAAAATTAAAGCACTTCACGGAGTAATGATAGTTGCTCCAAATGACAATGAAAGTATTGTTGTAATGAAGTAATTAACACTTACTACTTCAAGGAGCATTTGTTGAGCTCCTTTTCTATTAGAGGATACCAGAATGTCTGAACAACAATAAATAAAACATGACCAGCCATTCAGCATTTTAGAGAATCTCTCTTAGGTTTTCTGTCAGTCAGTCTGTTAGCCTCTGGAATTAAAATATCGAACAAGGTAGGCAAGATTCTTTCCTTCCTCAGTAAAAGAGACAGACAATAGACTAAGAAATCAACAAAAAATGAATGAAGCTGTATCATAATAATGTAAATATAGTTTTTATATTTTCATTATAAATGAAGATTAACCTTGACATACCATGGAAGATTTAACTATATTTAAGAATAACACTCCATTGTTGCTGGTTTTGGCAACATAAATGTAAAGCTACAGGTAAGTGAGGATGTGAATTGGAAGGAGAAGAAGTAAAGAGAAATATCCTCACCCAACAAAATTGTAGGTAATTAAAAGTTGTTATGTAAAGGTGCCCTATCCAATACCATTACCACTAAGCACATGTGGCTGTTTAATTTTAAATCAATTAAAATTAAAGACAATTTAATGTTCTATTGTTCTTCAGTTGCATTAGCCACATTTCAAGTGCTCAATATTCATCCCTGGGTAGTTGGCTACTGTCTTGTTAATGGGTTTCAGCCCTGGGCACATTCACTATGGATTCAGTGAGACGGAAAAATGACAATGGAACATTCTTGGGGTGAAAGTGTTTATACCCTACTTTATTCCCACAGTGGCAGGTCAATGACTAGAATCCCATCCACTCAGAGCAAGTCTGCATGCAGGAAGCTGGTGTCAGCCTCTGAGCCTCTCTGCCCCCACAGCCATCCAGTCTCTGTCTCTGTGCTGCCACCACTCCAGTCTTTGCTCTCCTGCAGCTGTGCAACCCCCAGCCCTTGACGGAGCTCTTTATATAGAGTCAATAGCAATGTATTGCCCACAAATGTGTCGTAAACTTGCCGACCAGGGCCAGGTGAGAATCCTGGCCATAGGAACCTTCACTTTATCCACAGCTACCATATTGCACAGAATAGATATGAATATTTCTATGATCACAGAAAGTTCTGTTGGACAGTTCTGTCTTATGGTGAGTAAATAAAGAAATGAGAATTGAAGAATGCTGTTGAAGCAAAGGAGTAGGTCAGCGGTGGAACTGAGATTAGGGATATACATAGAATGGGAGATGAGACAGGAAAGTGGTTAAATCTTCATCAATTGAGCAAGAATGTCCATAGTGATATCACTAAGAGTGATAATGCTTAGTTGATAACTTTATATTCTTATAAAGCACTGTATTTAGAATCACTGAGATAGCCAATATATGCTCTAAAAATATAAAGTATTCCTACAGAGTGGTACAAGGAAGAAGAGAAATGGGGCTAGAGAATATTGGCTTTAACTGTATGTATTTTGGTACTGTTTCACTTTTAATCATTTGTATATATCACTTTGTTTTTAAAATCTTTTTAATATATTTTGAGGAAATGAAATGGCAGAGTAAGAGTTTAAGTATGCAGACTGCTTATGGGGATTTTGCAGTAGGTCAGAGGAGAGATAATGTTTTTTCTCTGCATTTAGTAGATGATCAGTGATCCAAGTCTGAAAAAAGTCAGTAGGTCTTTTTTTTTTGCAGTAGGTCAGAGGAGAGATAATGTTTTTTCTCTGCATTTAGTAGATGATCAGTGATCCAAGTCTGAAAAAAGTCAGTAGGTCTTTTTTTTTTTTGCAGTAGGTCAGAGGAGAGATAATGTTTTTTCTCTGCATTTAGTAGATGATCAGTGATCCAAGTCTGAAAAAAGAAGGTAGGAGCTTAGCCATTTGTCTGCCTGAGGGGGGATTACCCCTGGGTAAGTTCACTCCGGATTCAGTGAGACTGAATAACAACAAGGAACTTGAGGGGTAAAAGGGTTTATACCCAGCTTTATTCTCAAGGTGGCAGGTTGGGTGCTGGAATCATGTCTGCCTCTGACAAGTTCACAATCTACATCATTCTCTGCCTCTGGGCAGAGCACTAGGCGGAACTCTTTATATAGTAACACCCACAATAATGGTTCATTGCCAACAGATGTGTAAGCATTAGCCCAGCAGTAGGCCAATTACATCATCAAGTAGATTAGGGTTAGGTGAGGATCTTGGCCATAGAAACTTCCTTTTTCCCTTCACCATGAGAAGGAAGAAATTCAGGGTATTGTTTTACTTGTGGACAATATTTTTAACTCTTATGTAACAGTGATTTGAAGAAAAGACATCTAGTTCAGCTTAGGACCTAAAAATCAGACCAGGGAACAGGAAGGTGTTCAGAGAAAGTGCTTGTCTGACCTAGGCCCTGTTCCTGACACACACACTTCCTTAGCTAATAAGAGTAGGACATCAGAGACATAGCTGGAGGGTGTGCAGCCTTTTTAGAGAATTCTTAGAAAGATCATGGAACAAAGTTAAGCCATTCCATCTATACACTTGAGGAATAAACAGTGATTTTTCCCATGCAGTATTCCAGTTCCTTAGACACATCCAATTAAGGAAAAACAATAAGTATTACATTATTGTGTTTCTTGTGTTAATGTTCCATTTGGCAGACTCTAGAGATAATAGGTCTTCTGGAGTGCAACTGTGAAAAAACTCAATGTTCTAGAGAAAAATATTAAATACGCAAGTGTCTTGCCAATGGGTTTCAGCCCCAGACAAGTTCACTGTGGATTCAGTGAGTCCACAAAGAAATAACAGTGGAACATTCTTGGGGTGAAAGGGTTATACCCAACTTTATTCTCACAGTGGCAGGTCAATCACTAGAATCTTGTCCACTCAGAGCGCATCTGCATGCAGCAAGCTGGTCTATGCCTCTGGGCCTCTCTCCCCCACAGCGGTCTTGTCTCTGTCCTTGGTGCTGCCACCACTCCAGCCTCTGCCATACTCTCCTGCAGTCTTGCAGCCGTGCCACCATGTTTCCCAGAGCACTGGGTGGAGATCTTTATATAGAGTCAATAACGACATATTGCCCACACATATGTAGTGAGCTAGCCAACCAGGGCCAGGTGAGAATGCTGGCCACAGGAACCTTCACTTTATCCACAAATTATCAAATCACTTTTTACTGCTAACTAAAAACTTATTGCTATACTTATTCTCTAGTCGTTTTTGTTTCCCTTTTCAAAAAAGAATTTCCCCAAACAATATTCAGACAAGTTAGAAAGTTTTTAGCCTTTAAGGAAGGCAATTGAAAAAAAATTAATTAAATGTTAGAATTTTCCCATAAAAGACAAATATTATATACCTCTGGCCAAATTTTTTGCAGTGAATTCAAAGCATAGTGCCTCTCCTCCACTTGAATACAACAGTAGTATATAAAATAGCAAACCAAAACATATAGAGAGACTTAGAAACAAGGAAGGTATCTCCATGGACCAGGAGCACAACTGAAGCCACAGATGTGCTGAGCTCTGAGTCTGGAAGCAAACAGTTAAGAGTAGGGATTTACTCCTGCTGGGTACAGAGGACTAAAAGTCCCTTGGCAGAAATGATCAAGGAAGATAGTAGAAAAAAGGAGTACAGGGAGGACAGAACCAATTACCATAGGGAAAAAATAGACTAGGGAGTCATACCCAAATTTTTAAGCTGGATTATTTACCAAGATAGATACCCTGGCCTCAAGGAAATGGGACCCGGTGACATTTGACCAATTGGATTCAAAATAGTCATGCACCAGTGAGTGCTATATTGTCTCATCCCCTTTTCTTTTTTTCAATTGGGGAGTTTATTGCAGTTATCCTGTCTGTGTTTCATCATTAGGTGTTGGGTGTGTGGGAGGCAGTAAATGGTCTTTTTGGTTTTAGGGTTGCATCCAGATGTGACACAGATAATAAGGTCCTGGCTTTAGAGCTTGATGCATTGATTGGATGAGCCTCTTTGGGAATAATAGGGAAGGGCCGAGTAAACTGTGTAGGAGAAATGTAATAATTAAAACCGACAGGGTAGTCTATGGTAGATTTCATTATGATTCTCAATTGCTCACCCCTCCCTGCATCCATACCCATTGTCATGGGACTTTGCAGTTCCTCCCACTAGAGGCAGAGCACATTTGCCATTCTGATGATTCTGAGCTTAGCTATGTGTCTTGCTTTGGCCATAAGAATGTTGGCAGATGTCACATGATCAGGGACTTGAAATGTTCTAGCAAGGTTGGGCTTGGTCCTTTCACTTTTCCCATTGCCCTGGGTAGCCTGCTCGTCTCAGAATAGTGTAGTATGTCTGTGAAGCAAACTTGCCCTGAACTCACAGTCTGGAACCAAACCTAGTTGAGTCCAGGTGAGATTAGCCAAACTGTAATCGACACAAAGATGCATGATATGTAAATAATTGCTTTCTCTTATAATCCACTGATTTGGGGAATTTTTAGAAGAAGTGATATTGTGGCAACATGTGACTAAAATATTCTCTTACTGCGCAGAAAAATTAATTTGTGACAGTTCAAAGATATACATACACAATGAAAGAATTTTAAATAACTAAGCAAAAATTAAGGAAAATATTTGAAGAATTTCCTGAAGAATTAACCAAAAGGACAAAGCATAAAAATTACTGATTAATCTTCCTACATTTAATTTTCAAACCCCTGTTTAACAAAACATACCACATATTAAGGTAAATGGCAAAGCATAGACTGGGAAAAGATATTTGAAATGTGTATTGTTTATGCTCATTAACATATTATTATCAGAAAATATATGGGAAACACACTATAAGAAAAGGTACACAAACAGTAGAAAAATAGGCAAAGTATATGAATAGGTTATTCACAGAAGAAGAAATCCAAATGGCCTATAGTCACATACAAAGATGTTAAATCTTGCTAGTAATCAAGGAAATATAAAATGAAATGGCAATGAGACTTTTCATACTTAACAGATTTGAGGATGTGGAATGATGGGCTCTCATATAATTATGGTGGGAGCATAAATTGAGACAACCATTTTGGAGAATATTTGGTAGTGTCTAGTTGATAAGCAAATCCAACATAATGTTCTTCCCTAGTATTAAATAACACTAGTACCAAACATATTTTCTGTCCCTGTGTTAGACAAGTCTGAGATGGGCATACTTTTCAGCCTCTTTGTTAAGCAATATGTAGCTACTTGCTCCAGGAAATATTGTTTCCTGGAAGATAAGACTGTGAGGCTACAATAATAACTTACTTTTTAAGACTAATAGCCTGCTCATCAAGTCTAGCTTCAAGAACCTTGCCTCATAGTGCTTACCAATTCAAAGCTATTATGTCACAAACTGCCCTATTCAACTGCCGTGAAAGATATACCTTGAAATCACATAGCCCAGTTCCTAAAACCATATAATTACCATTATCTAATTTCCCATTTTGAGGCACTATTAAGTTTCTGCCATGGTAGTGTTCTTCCTTATGGTAGTAGGCCCAAAAAACAGCTTTGCTCGATCAACAGTGTTCCTTTTTTCTTATCTGGAGGTATTTGAGGGGAGCTGATACTAGTAAAGTTGAAGATTTATATACTATATAATTAAGGAATTCCATTTCCAAGTATAACATAAACTGATATGGGTCAAACTATGAGTTTAGACTAGTGAAATAGGAAATCAATTTGGTGAATCACAACACACACTTTTGCTTTTTTTACTGAGTAAAACATATTGGATAGAAATGGACAAGAATGGAATGGAATGGAATAGAATAAATGAATAGTAAATAATAAAAGTAGTAAAGATCGTGTTCATTTCTAGTATACAGCTAAGTGTGTGTATGTGCATGAGTACATGTGTGTATCAAGCCACTGCCTTAAATAAACCCTTACATATATATATATATATATATAAGGAAACCTGTATATGCTTATTGCACAATAGTTATAATAAAAAAAATAGTAACAATCTCAATGATCATCTAAAGTTAATAATAAATGTGTGGTGAGTACTATACCGCAGTTAAAATGAATTAATCAGAGTTCTATGCATCAACACAAATAAATCTTAAAAACATATTGAGTGAAAAGGCAAACTATATAATACACATATTTATAAATAAGAAAAACTACATTAAATATTTCTTGGGAATGAAATTATCCAGACAATATGATACAAAGTTATAAAAATTGGAACAGTCAACACAAAATTCAGGGCAGTGGTTTTCTCTGAAAAAAATGGGAGTGAGACAATGAGAAGCAAGGAATTGAGGATAGGGAGAGGAAGTGAGGAAAGGAAAGATATCAAGGAAGTATAACCAGGGGGCCTTGAGTGTCTTGGTACTTGGATTTCTTTAAAAAAATCTGACACAGGAGATTCAAGATGGTGGCATGAGAGGTGAGACAGAGAACTCCTCCCAAAACCACAAATAGTATGAAAATGTAGTTAATTGATGCAACTAACCCTAAAACAGAAACAAGAAAGAAGGCTGAACCAGACTGCATACAGACCTAATGAACAGAGCAGACCTCATGAAACAGGGTGACATACAAAAGCTTTAATCCAGCAGGACCCAAGCCCTTCCCTAACCCCAGCTCGCTGGCAGGAGGAAGAGAAAAGAAGCACGGGAGGGGGTGGAAGCCTAGAACTGCTGAACATCCAGCCCTGGAGGTCGGCTTTCAATAAAGTAGAAGGGCCTTGAACCAAGAATACTGTAGCCAGCAAGGTTATCATTTAAATTTGAAGGAGGGATTAAACAATTTTCAGATAAGAAAAAATTGAGATAATTTACCTCCCACAAACCGTCTCTACAGTGTATTTTGGAGGGACTCCTATAGATGGAAGTATTTCTAAGGCTAAATAGATGTCACCCAAGGGATGGACAAAGAGTACAGAATATGATTCATAAGATACAAAGAATTGAGGAGGAAGAAAAAAGAGGGGAAAAAAAAGAACCTTTAGGTTGTGTTTGTAATAGCACATGAGGTGAGTTAAATTAGACTGTTAGATAGTAAGGGAATTATCCTTCAACCTTTGGTAACCATGAATCTAAAGCCTGCAATGGCAATAAGTACATACCTATCGATAATCACCCTAAATGTAAATGGTCTGAATGCACCAATTGAAAGACATAGAGTCACTGAATGGATAAAAAAACAGGACCCATCTATATGCTTCCTACAAGAGACTCACTTCAAACCCGAAGACATACACAGACTGAAAGTAACGGGATGGAAAAAGATATTTCATGCAACTAATAGGGAGAAAAAAGCAGGAGTTGCAGTACTTGTATCAGATAAAATACACTTCAAAACAAAGAAAGTAACAAGAGACAAAGAAGGACATTACATAATGATTAAGGGGTCAGTCCAACAGGAAGATATAACTATTATAAATATCTATGCTCCCAACACAGGAGTACCTACATATGTGAAACTAATACTAACAGAATTAAAGGGGGAAATAGAATGCAATGCATTCATTTTAGGAGACTTCAGCACGCCACTCACTCCAAAGGACAGATCAACCAGATAGAAAATAAGGAAAGAGACAGAGGCACTAAACAATGTATTAGAACAGATGGACCTAACGGACAGCTACAGAACACTCTATCCAAAAGCAACAGGATTCACATTCTTCTCAAGTGCACATGGAACATTTTCAAGAATAGATCATATACTAGGCCACAAAAAGAACCTCAGTAAATTAAAAAAGATTGAAATTGTACCAACCAGCTTCTCAGATCACAAAGGTATGAAACTAGAAATAAATTACACAAAGAAAATGAAGAAGCCCAGAAACACATGGAGGCTTAATAACATGCTCCTAAATAATCAATGGTTCAATGACCAAATAAAAACAGAGATCAAGCAATATATGGAGACAAATGACAACAATAATTCAACACCACAAAATCTGTGGGATACAGCAAAGGCTGTGTTAAGAAGAAAATATATTGCAATACAGTCCTACCTCAGCAAAGAAGAACAATCTCAAGTAAATGGTCTAAACTCACAATTAATGAAACTAGAAAAGGAAGAACAAATGAGGCCCAAAGTCAGTAGAAGGAGGGACATAATAAAGATTAAAGCAGAAATAAATAAAATTGAGGAGAATAAAACAATAGAAAGAATAAATGAAAGCAGGAGCTGATTCTTCAAGAAAATAGACAAAATAGATAAACCCCTAGCTGGACTTATCATGAAAAAAAGAAAGTGTACAAACATAAACAGAATCAGAAATGAGAAAGGAAAAATCACTATGGACACCACAGAAATACAAAGAATTATAAGAGAATACTATGAAAAATTATATGGTGACAAACTGGATAACCTAGAAGAAATGGACAACTTTCTAGAAAAATATAACCTTCCAAGGCTGACCAAGGAAGAAACAGAAAATCTGAATAGTCCGATTACCAGCAAAGAAATTGAATTAGTAATCTAAAAACTACCTAAAAACAAAACTCCTGGAGCAAATGGCTTCACTGCTGAATTTTATCAAACATTTAGTGAAGACCTAATACCCATCCTCCGTAAAGTTTTCCAAAAAGTAGAAGAGGAGGGAATATTCGCAAACTCATTCTACGAGGCCAACATCACTCTAACACCAAAACCAGGCAAAGACACCACAAAAAAAGAAAATTACAGACCAATATCCCTGATGTACATAGATGCAAAAATAATCAACAAAATATTAGCAAACAATACAAAAATACATAAAAATGATCATCCATCATGATCAAGTGGTATTATTCATCCCTGGGATGCAAGGATGGTACAACATTCAAAAATCCATCAACATCATCCACCACATCAACAAAAAGAAGGACAAAAACCATATGATCATCTACATAGATGCTCAAAAAGCATTTGACAAAATTAAACATCGATTTATGATAAAAACTCTCAACAAAATGAGTATACAGGGCAAGTACCTCAACATAATAAAGGCCATATATGACAAACCCACAGCCAACATTATACTTAACAGTGAGAAGCTGAAAGCTTTTCCTTAAAGATTGGAAACAAGACAAGGATGCCCACTCTCCCCACTTTTATTCAACATAGTTCTGGAGGTCCTAGCCACCGCAATTAGACAACACAAAGAAATAAAAGGAATCCAGATTGGCAAGGAAGAAGTCAAACTGTCCCTGTTTGCAGAAGACATGATATTGTACATAAAAAAAACCCTAAAGACTCCACTCTAAAACTACTAGATCTAGTATCTGAATTCAGCAAAGTTGCAGGATACAAAATTAATACACAGAAATCTTGTTGCATTCCTATACACTAACAGTGAACTAGCAGAAAGAGAAATCAGGAAAACAATTCCATTCACAATTGCAGCAAAAAGAATAAAACACCTAGGAATAAACCTAACCAAGGAATAAAGCACCTAGGAATAAACCTAACCAAGGAAGTGAAAGACCTATGCCCTGAAAACCACAAGACACTCTTAAGAGAAATTAAAGAGGACATTAATAAATGGAAATTCATCCCATGCTCTTGGTTAGGAAGAACTAATTTTGTCAAAATGGCCATGCTGCCTAAAGCATTCTACAGATTCAATGCAATCCCTATCAAAATACCAACAACATTCTTCAATGAACTAGAGCAAATAGTTCTAAAATTCATATGGAACTGCAAAAGATCCTGAATAGCCAAAACAATCCTGAGAAGGAAGAATAAAGCAGGGGGAATTATGCTCCCTCACTTCAAGCTCTACTACAAAGCCGCAGTAATCAAGACAATTTGGTACTGGCACAAGAACAGACCCATAGATCAGTGGAACAGAATTGAGAGCTCAGATATAAACCCAAGCATACATGGTCAATTAATATATGTTAAAGGAGCCATGGATATCCAATGAGGAAATGACAGCCTCTTTAACAGCTGGTGTTGGCAAAACTGGACAGCTACATTTAAGAGAATGAAACTACATTATTGTCTAACCCCATACATAAAAGTAAACTTAAAATGGATCAAAGACCTGAATGTAAGTCATGAAACCATAAAACTCTTAGAAAAAAATATAGGCAAAAATCTCTTGGACATAAACATGAGCAACTTCTTCATGAACCTATCTCCCAGGGCAAGGGAAACAAAAGCAAAAATGAACAAGTGGAACTATATCAAACTGAAAAGCTTCTGTACAGCAAAGGACACCATCAGTAGAACAAAAAGACATCCTACAGTATGGGAGAATATATTCATGAATGACATATCTGATAAGGGGTTGACATCCAAATTATATAAATAGCTCACACACCTCAACAAACAAAAAGCAAATAAGCCAATTGAAAAATGGACAGAGTTGCTGAACAGACACTTCTCTGAAGAAGAAATTCAGATGGCCAACAGACACATGAAGAGATGCTCCACATCACTAATCTTCAGAGAAATGTAAATTAAAACCACAATGAGATATCACCTCACTCCAGTTAGGATGGCCGCCATCCAAAAGGCAAACAACAACAAATGTTGGCGAGGATGTGGAGAAAGGGGAACCCTCCTACACTGCTGGTGGGAATGTAAATTAGTTCAACCATTGTGGAAAGCAGTATGGAGGTTCCTCAAAAAACTAAAAATAGAACTACCATTTGACCCAGGAATTCCACTCCTAGGAGTTTACCCTAAGAATTCAGCAGCCCAGTTTGAAAAAAACATATGCACCTCTATGTTTATTACAGCACTATTTACAATAGCTAAGAAATGGAAGCAACCTATGTGTCCATCAGTAGATGAATGGATAAAGAAGATGTGGTACATACACACAATGGAATATTATTTGAGCCATAAGAAGAAAACAAATCCTACCATTGCAACAACATGGATGGAGCTAGAGGGTATTATGCTCAGTGAAATAAGCCAGGCAGAGAAAGACAAATATCAAATGATTTCACTCATCTGTGGAGTATAAGAACAAAGAAAAAACTGAAGGAACAAAACATCAGCAGACTCACAGAACCCAAGAAAAAACTAACAGTTACCAAAGGGAAAGGATCTGGGGAAGTTGGATGGGAAGGGAGGGATAAGGGGGGAAAAAAGGGTATTAACGATTAGCATATGTAATGTAGCAGGGCGGTGGGATACTGGGAAGGCAGTATAACACAGAGAAGACAAGTAGTGATTCTATAGCATCTTGCTATGCTGATGGACAGTAAGTATAATGGGGTATGTTGGAGGGACTTGATAATGGGGGGACTGTAGTAACCATAATATTACTCATGTAATTGTACATTAATAATAGCAAGAAAAAAAACCTCTAAGCAGCAACATGTTCCTCTTGGTCTTTCTGTTCAGTGAGTAAGGATTTCCTTTTTTAAAAATTGAAAATAATATAAAGGAGTTTTTTTGACAATTTTTTAATTCAACAGTTAGCTACATTATTGATGCTCACCCCACGTAGTGTAGTTACTATTAGCCAACATAGAAAGATGTGACAGAACTGTTGACAACATTCTTTATTGTACTAAAAGTAATAAATAAGTTTTAAAAATGGTTTTGAAGCCCATACTTAAAAGCACAATGTAGGGCTTAATTCAATATAAATTGGAAGTATTTAATAGTAATAAAAGTAATAATGCTAATAGTAATACAGAATAGCCCTTATTAATTGGTTGCTATGTGCCAAGTATTCTACCAAACATTTTACAGTCACAAACTTATCTTTATAACAATTCTATGAAATGAGTAGTTATTACTTCCATTTTGTAACTGAAGAAATGAGGTTTGGAGAAATAATTCAGCCAGGATAGCAAAATCAGTGGTGGAGTATAGTGGAGTTTCAAGACTGTGGATAAACTCCCTCTTTTTACGTATGAGAGAACTGGAGGTTTTAGCAGGGCTGCATTGTTAACATGAGGATATCCATTTGGGTCCAGGAAGATTACATTTGTCTCTCCAGGGAGAAAAAGGAACACTTGCCCAGACCTACAGCCCAGCTAAATCAACATTGGGTTCACAGCTTTTTCTTATGGATGAAAAAACTTAGGACCAGAAAGTCTAACTAACTTGTTCAAATTGGGCATTTAGTAAATAGCCAGGCTGATGTACAAGAACTCAAGTCTCTCTAGACTCTGAGCCTGATCTTCTTGACTGCAAATTTGGTTTTCTCTATCAATTATTTTTTATTCAGTTGAATTTAATTTGCTTTATTCTCCATATCTTCAGTTTTCATTAGAAATGGGTTCAGTCTCCCACTTAACCTCTAGGGCAAGTTCTTGTCAGAAAAATTCCAATTCTAATTAGATTTAATTGGTCATTTTCCCATAAGGAGCTCACCAAGACAAACCTCTAATTTGATTAAGGGTTGAGGATTTTTCACCCATATGGGGGCTGTTTTGCTTTTCGGTCCAGTTTTTCGCAACAGTCATTAGTTGCCTTTCCACAGGTGGTGTGATGAATGGCGTACAGAAACCTGGGTGAGGCAGACACTTTGACCTTTCCTATGGATGTGTGACAACATATCCAAGGACTTTTATTCTTTCTTTCCTATAGAACAGAACTTGCGTTGAAAATGTAGCTGGAAAAAAATGCAGAGATTGTCCCTTCAGGAAGTTTTAGTACTAATTAATATTAAATAATAGAAAACAGATGCCACAAATACTCATAACCCTTTCCACCCTGTGCCCACCCCTCTGCTGTTTATTTGAAAATTGTCAGAAAATAGTCAGCTGTTTTTTCCCCAGTCAATATTTGGGCACAATAATAGTCACATCTTACCCAAAGGTGTTTCTTTTTAAGAGATTTAAAAGTCCGTGTATTGGGGAACATGGTTCACTTTCCTTCTAAGAAGATAATCCTCACTAATGCCACATTTCTTTGTCAGCTTCCATGAAAGACATGAAGTTGTATATGACCATATTGGCTAGGACAGCCCACAAGACAACCTATGCCAGACCCACTAACAAACATTTTGAAAATGTTTCTGTACCCTCATTGGATTGTTCTCAAGCCTACCTATAAGGAAAGAAACCCAACTCACCTTAGTTGGGAGAGGATACACTATTTATTGTCATCTTTTCTTATGGAAAGAAGTTTTTTAAGGAATTCAAGGTCTTTTTCCTCTTCACCCTTTTCTCTTTCACTTTCTCATCGATATCACCTCAGAAAACGTGTATAAGCAGTCAGCTGGGATAGGATGTCTGTGTCGAGAAATTACAATGGACACGTAATTCCCAAATCCTGCTACCTGGGCAGTGCACATTGTGGAGTCTGCTTCTGTCATCTTTCTTGGTTGGCTCCATATACTTGCATGTTCAGTTACCCCTGTCCCATCCCCAGGGTTTCCTTATGGTTTGTATGATTCAAACATAAGAAATTATCTGTGACAGTGGCACCTGCTTCCCTCTTCAAGTTATTTACCTGCCAGAGTATCACCTCCTTAAGATCAGGGCTCTACTAATCCTATTCTGGGTTTGTTTTAGAAAATCAAACAATGTATCTGGGTCCTCATCATCCAGGAAGTGCCTCAGACTTCAAATGAAACTGCTAAGTCTATTAATAGAATAGTCACTACAATGTAACAGAATGAAAAGAGTCTAACTTTCTTTTCCCACAGTTCATAAAAATCAAAAGCAGTGACTCACTGCAGCTTCTGACTTCTGCTCCAGTCTTTTCCTGGGAGAGAGAAGCCTCCACATTTTTTGTGTGGTCATCCAGAGCTTCTTACATACCAGGAAGTGCATCTGAAGATGACCTCTTGGTGTCTGAGCCTTTGGAGTCCTATGCGATCCTTATGTCACTGTGGGGACCTGAGGAGAGAGGGTGGCCTGGCTCTCTTTCTTCTCACTATCAGGGTCTCAAGTGAGCATAAAGCAACCCTCAGTGAGGAGGAAGACATGTTGCTTAGTTCAGCACTAAGTTACACTCTGGCTGGTCTCACCTGTGAATGAAGGAAGTAAACATCTATGCCCTGTGACTGCAAGAGTATTCGAGACCCCCCACAGCCTCCTTGACTAATAAGTGACTGTTGAAACTCAGCCATCAGAGCTCTCCTGCTGCTGCTTAAGGTTATGGTTACTGTAATCATAACAGGGAAAAAATGAGGGAGTGGAGAGAACTAACATTTGAATGCCTACTTTGTGCCAGGACCATACTAAACCCATTAGAATTTATGTTTGCTAGATATTAAATTCTCACCGCTCTGGTCAGTAGATACTATCTCCTTCTAGAATGGAGAAAATTGGGACTCAAGGCCAATTAGTTAGTAAGTGGTGGATTAAAGATTTGGACCCAAACCTCCCTGACTCTGGAGTCCTTGAGAGAATATTTAGGAGAAATACACACAAAAAAACACTCTCTCTCATTCATAGTTTTGTATTGAGTGGAGAGGAATTAGCAGCACTTATGACTTGGAGAGGGTGAAAAGTGGGTTGATATCAGATAAAAGAAATATCTGGAGTAGCTGAAAACACCTCCTGGCCTCCTTGCAGTGTTGCTATGGAAGCGGGGTAGGGCTTCTCCCCGCCAGGGTTTGCATCTCCTTTTCTGTCTGCTGCCTGATCCAAGTAAGGATGTTCTGAGGGAAAAACTAATGATATGAAAAGAGCAAATCAAGCAAGAGCCTCTCTTTCCTAGTATGCTCCAGGTAACACCAGTGATACACAGGAGTTTCATAAATGTGGCATGAATTTGTGATAGAATAAACAGCTCACAGTTTGCCACTGTGTAACTGGGATTGACAGTTTAACCAATCAAACATTTTTAGATTAGAACAGAAAGGTGTCAGACGAGACTTGGAAAGTGCCTCATACATTTACATTTGTGTCACTATTCCGGTATGTTTTGAAGTTTGAAATAACAGATGTGGTTGGTCTCTTTAGTGGGGAAGACCCTGGACCTGGAAGGAGAAGTGTGAGTCCCAGCCCTGCCACTTATCAGCGCTGCAGGGTACAAGCCAAGCAAGGCTGTGAGCTCTGGCAAACTCCCAGCACCCCCCAGATCCCACGGGATGCTCACAGGTGTCACACCTCAGAGTTGATCTTGACTTGAGGCGATGGAGCTGGGCTTTCATAGTCCCCAAACAGTCAGTTCTGGGCTAAGGGCTTTTAAGGAGCTACTAAAAGAGAGAATAGATCTTAATCTGGGCTCTATCTCTTATCAGAGCTGTTACCATAGGGAACTTTTACCTAATCTCTTAGTTTCCCCATCTGTGATTACCATAGGCTAATTAGGCTTAAAGATATCAAATGTTTGTCCAGTTCCTGGAACATAGTATGAACTCAGAATTGGTATTTTGAGCCTCAGTTTCCCTCCTTCAAAATATTAGACACAACAATGGAAATATACACCTGAATAGTATCATACATGATAAGGTAAATATTATTGTTCCTTCAAGTTCTGATACCCTCTGAAATCACAGCCTTGCCTACAATTCCTTATGTTTAAACAGTGCTCTGGGATGTACTAAGAGACATTTCTATGGGACCGGAGATGAAAGCAAATTAAGCTTGAGAGTGGAGTCTTGGTTCCTTCACCCAAATCTAGCAGAGCTTCAGACAAAGACCTTTGTCATTCTGAACCAGCCTGGGGTGTCTATTTTCCATGAATAAAAATAATGATGCATGACTTTTCCCTAAACCCCTATCAGGTAGTCAGGTCTTGGAATTCCTCATGAATCATAAAAAGGAGAAGCTCATCATAATTAGCAAACCTTGAAGTTATCTGTTCTTGTCATTTGGTCCCTGTATACACTTTGAAATTTAAGGAAAACAGCTGCTTCTGGAAGCATATTTGGATGGAAGTCTGTTTAAGCAAGACAGTCACAGTAATGAGGCCAGCGTTGAACACTGCACATGGGATGGGGCTGTCTCTGTATCTGTGTGCTTGGCAGCTGAAGAAATAGGAGCAGAGAACAGAAACAGCCTATGGTCAGAGGGTATCCAAATAGCCACTGGGTCTGTATGAAAAGGTGCTGCAAACTATCTAAAATCACAAGTGCAAATGAAAAATTTTAATATCTGAATAAAAGTTCCAAAATATTGAATTATCTATATGCCTTAGTGGGAGAAACTCAAATCTGAAGGAAACCACTGTTTCCTCACTCATGATGTGTACAGCTTTGGGAATTTGATGGTGCAGATTATCTAAGGTTGACCTTAGAACAGGCCAGTGTTCTATGACAAAGAGAAAGCATGGAGAGCAGTTTAAATGGCTCTTATCTCTCCCCGGAGCAGAAGTGGGAGACCCAACGTGGGTCTTACATACTCAATATATACAAAAAAGATGGCTATCTTAAAGGCTTGTTGAGTAACTGAGATTCACCTTCACTCCTTGGGATGTAAAGTTCAAGGGCATCACCCATTTAACAGAATTCAGTGTGGCTGGACAGATCAGATATTTTTATAAACATCATTTCATCCCACTACTGCCTGAAGTAGGTACTAGTAGAACAGGGTGAGAGTTACATATCTAGGAGCAATGAACTCACCATTGTGGCTGAAACAAAGGTGGGAAAGTGATATTTAAAAATGTAAAGAGAGTGGCCTAGAGAAAATTACAAATCATGTCAGACACAGAATTTGTCATTTATCTTATTGGGGATCCTCTAAAGACTTTTAGGATGTGAACTGGAATAAAGGAAAGAGATTAATCTGACTTTGGACATACAATAATTAGAAAGGATTGGAGGCTGAGGTTAGGAAGATTGGCTAGGAAGTAGTTTGAATAAACAAGGTGGAGGGTGCCTTGTTGGGTGGAAGGGAAAATGGAGATACATATTTACTGACTGGAGCTGGGGAGTAAGGGGTTTGCCTGGGCTGCCCCCAAGGAGATAAATACTCTCAGCCAGGAATATCCCAGCCTGATGATTCCAAGAGAAGCTGAATGATTAAAAATCTCCCCATTTCCCCATAGTACCATAACTGCCACCCCTAGAAAAATCCAGTTTCCTACTTGCCACTTCCTTTGCTTCCAGACTTTTGGAGAGAACACTTTTCCTTTATAATTGACTCCTTTAGAACCCCTACTCCCTGAAAGACAACAGCGGCTGGACTGTTCAGAGCTCAGAGAATCCATACCACTGAAAACAGGCAAATTAGTTAGTATTCATCTTAGACTTCTGTGATCAATAGTAGTGTATAAAGAATTTTTAATGTCAAAAGTAATGTATGGGAAATAAATCAATTTGATATAAACATTTGTATTTTTTTCAAATAACTTGCTCATGTTTAAAAGTAAAATATACATTTGTAGCCAAAACATCCATTACTGAAATAAAAACAATAAGAAAAGACAGAAAGTGTTTAGCATAATTCCTGGTTCATGGTAAAAGAAATGCACCTACTGTGTTAATCATAATTTAGAGTGATTGCATGAAGAGAAAAGGTCTAACCTCTGTTAGACATATAAGACTAGAGCTCATGGGAGAATTGGGGGTTGGAATGGTGATTTGAAAGTCATTTACGTAGAGGGGATGGTAGAAATTGTGATTAGAGGTTTCCATACTTGCATGAAACTTGTGAGTTATGAAAGTAGAGCCTTCATATCCATATCTTTTGGGGATATGGAGGAATAGAGCAAGTACTTACACTCCAGGAGCTATTAGACAGGAGGAAGGCCCAAGACAATGTGAGGTCTTACAAGTCAAGGGAGAAAATGAAGCTGAAGGCCTCATTGGTTGAGAAACATAAGAGGCTGGAGAGGCCACAGGAGGGCCATCCTAAGATGATTCAGGGTACTGTTATTTACGTCTTTGAATGGTGGGCCCTGGGAACTATGGCGTGATGTGCTCACAGGTAGTGAATCCAGAGCTCTAGCTGGCAAGACCTCTGCCGTTGCTTAATCTTGTGTTTCCTGGGCCCTCAGTCTGAAACCATAAAATGTGTAGTATTTATTTAGTATTAGACCATGTTCTGAGGAAGCTTTTTCTGGATCTGTTTTGAGACCACAGAATTGAAAACGTTTTTGAGATGAAATGCTAGCCCTGTACTCAGGTTGGCCTGTCATTCTTTCCATTTAAAGCCACTGGTAATATGGTTGCAAGATGTATTTTGCCCATTTTTAAAAAGCCATTTTCTACTTTCTACTTTCCAACCACCAGAATCTGTTGGGAGTGTCATAATTGTTTTTCTCTTTGGAATTTTAGAAAATATTGTTTTTATAATAGAAATAGCATTTCTTTAATTTTTTTCTTTTTTTAATCGCCAATGGCTGCCATACTAAACCACGGACTTGGCTCATTATATTTCCAATTCTAGCTTGTGCTAGAATTTCTGGCAAATGAGTGTTGTAGGACTGCCCAAAATATTTCTGAGAAGGTTAATCTCAGAGGCTAGTCAGATGAAAGACTAAAAAGTGAAAATGGATTTAAATGCATTAATTTAGGTAAAGCATTAGAATAGGGTCTTGCACAGAGTATTCAAGATGACGCAGCATCACAAGTTGGAATGGACCAAGAAAGTCCACCTATCCTTATAATAGGACAAGTGCTCCCTAAGGATCCCCAAAAAATGATTATTAGAGTTCAGTAGGTTTCTAGAAAGCTGTTAAAGGTGACTGCACCATGGCCGATAGGCTAAGTGGGTAAAGGGATTGGCCAAATGGCAACTGGGTAAGCTTACCTACAAAATGTATCATGGAGTGGGAGGTGAAGGAGTTTAAGGTTATTAAAACCTAGTTGTGGAATCCACATAACTTTGAAAGTGGTCTGACCATAATTGAAATATAAAGGTTGGAATTAACATAGAAAGAAAATATTGAGACCCTGAAAAGAACATGATGTTCAGGCATTTAAAAGTTGTCAAAAATATGGAGGGAGAAATATAAGTGAGCCTCTACTCAGAATTCTATCTGTTTCTCTTCATTAAATTGCTTTCAAGGTCTCCAAGTTCTCTTGCAATGGAGCAATGCAATTGGAACACTTACAGATAAATAATCTGGTTTCCGAAGATCTGTCAGTAAATATTTGAACACCTATTTGTACATGGATTTGCTCTGAGACATATGAAAAATCACTATGATAGAAGTTTTTTGTGTCAATCATGAATTTCTCTATCATTTAGATCATTGCCAGAGGTAGAAAGAATGCATCACAGGATGTCAGATACAGGGCAGATAAGGTGCCCTCCCAAAACTTATGTGTTAACCAATGAAAGAATATGTCTAAGTGTCTCAGAAGAGAGTTGGGAGTATGAAATAGTAGTTGAATAAAGATGACAGAAACAGAGAAAGAGAAGATGGGTATTTTGGAGTTAGTGAAAATTGCCCGCAGCAAGATATGACTTAGACTCTAAAAATGTTAGTGATGAGAAAATGAAACACAGCTTCCAGCAAACCTAGTCCACTTCTTACCTGTAACTCTGGCCTCAAAGAGCCCATTTCCTGGGTAGAGCCCCACAAAAGAAACAGCCAGTTCTAGTGGGGAGTGGTCATAGCTTATCCCTTTGAAACAACCCTTAACTTCATCTTCACCATCTATCATCCTAATGGATAGGAAAGATTTTTTAAAAAAACAACAAAGAGGGTTATGGGCATATTTTTAGACCCGCCAAATATAGAAGTAAGAATATCCAAAGAGCCCTTAGGACAGACAGGAAAAGGAAAGCATATTTAATGAAGAAGGATACTCATGTCAGGAATTTGGAAGATGAGGTTGCAAAAGTAGGTCAGGACTTAATTATAGTGGACCTTGAAAGCTTGGAAATGAAAGTTCAGAGTTTCTCCTCTTGGCATGGGCGGGAGTGAAAGATTGGTGAAACTGAGGGGGGATAAAATATTAAAAGATATATTTCAAAAGACTACTCCCATGGTTGGTAATGAGTAGGGTGGACCACAGTAGGTAGAAAAACTTGAGACGAGAAGAAAGAACACAGGTTGTTCTTGCCATGGGTCATGCACAAAGCCCTGAATTCCATAGTACCATGAGGTTGGGAATCACAGGGGTGTTCTTTTATTGTTTTCCCTTTTTATTATGGAAAGGATTCAATATACATAATGATAGAGAAAATAGTTCAGTGACCTCCCAGGTATCTACCATCCAACTTCAACAATATTTTGTTAATCTTGTTTTATTTATCTCCCCCACAACTGTTTTTACATGTTTAACCTTTTCTTTTGGAATAATTTCAGATGTACAGAAAAATTGCAAAAATAATACCAGAAGTTCCCTTATACCCTTCCTCCAAATTTCCCAGATGTTAACTTTCTGCTACATTTGCTTTAATTTTGCTCTTCCTTCCCTTCCCTCTTGGTCTCTCTCTTTCGCTTTTATACTGATGTTCCTGTTGTCTCAAATGTAGCCAGTAGGAGCCCCTGCAAGCTGGATCCTAAGTCCTTCCAACATTTCTCCATCATTCTTTGAGCACTTCTTTCTTTTTAACACAATACAATGTTTCAGGCCCATGTTGTACCTTCCACCCCACCGGCCCTGAATCAAACATTCTCTAAGGCCCCTGTTACTTTTAGTGAAGAATGATATTCAGAAACCAACACATGAGCTGTAGATATATTTATTGTTTTTGCTGCTAGGCCCTCTGAGCAGACATATCCAGAAAAGATTATATATGCATTATCTATATCTATCTATCTATCTATCTATCTATCTATCTATCTATCTATCTATCTATCTATATCTATCTATCATGTGTCTATCTATATCTATATCTATATCTATTTCTATATATGAAATTAAGAGTTCACACTGATACTTCCCAGTCCAGTTCAATACCACAGAGTCCCTTCCAGCCTTACCTTTTTTGCAACTGTAATTTCCTTTTCTGAGAAACCTGATTCTTATTATCCATAATATTTGAAAAAGTCTTATTTTTAATGAATGATCTCTAGGGCTTTATAGAATGATCCTGAACTTAACTGTAGCTTTCTCTGTTTGACTGGCTAGATTTAGTCTCAGTGAGGAAGAGGAGGAAGAAACACCCACAGCAAGCAACAGTGTGGCATATACATTCCTCCGCATTTCTAAACAGAAGGCAAAACAGGGTGAAATGATGTTTCCAGGGCAGTTAAGGACTAGAAACCTCCCATCTGTCCTTGGATGGGAGTTTATTTTCTCAGACTACGCCTGGTCCTGACATTCCAGCTGCTCACCCTTCCACAGCAAATGGATATGGAGAAGTCTGCCACCCAGCTGCTGATGGAGAAAACAGCTGCCCTTAGAGGGGATAAGCTGCAGAGGTGGTTGGATGTCCTTCTCCACTCCCCACATCTTCTTCCCCTCCTGCAAGTACAACATGCACACATCCACACCCAAATGAAGGGGAAAAGACTCCCGTTAGTTGCTAGGAAATTCTGTTGAAAGTGAGAAAAATTTCCATTAGTGTATCTTTAGGAAAAGTTTTCCTTTAGATGATGACTTACATGAACATCAGTTCAAGCATGATTATCTTGATTATTTGTGAATTGTTGCCTGTGTGGATTTGTCAGTTCCCTGAGAAGTTGGATGAATGAGCACATGACCTTGATGAGTTGACCACCACTTTGTTTCAGTATACTTTCCAGTAGAGGCTTATTTCCATTCATTTAACAATGTTTTGTGAGCATTTTCTATAAGTCAGACACGATGTTGGGCCCTTGAAATAAAGACACGCATCAGAGACTTAAAGAGTTCACATTTTAGTCACCAGGAACCAGAAGTAGAACGTTTTTCCCCTAGTGGGTAAGCCATTTCTAATGGCCTAAAAACCACCACCTTTGATATGGTAGGATTTAGACGCTGCTCAACAGCTTTTCCCAATCCTTAACTAGCTACCTGACATCTCATGATGCCTCAAGTTCCACCAGTACTGCTGCTTCTGATTCTTTTCTAAAGGCTTTGCATTCTTGCAGAATTTCATATTGCCATGTAAGTAGTTTTCTCTGACAGAGTATTTGTCTTAAATCATTATACAGATGATACATTATTGGTATTATTTAGCAGTAACTTAGAGCAAATTCTTATGAGTAGGAATGCACTAAGAAGGGAGGTCATTTGGAAGGGGAGTGCAGAAGATCCTAACTCAAACCATCACCAATTTAATAATTTTCTATCTAAAAGACCCCAGGCCAGCTGAGAACAACAGTTGATAACTCTTTAAATATTTTGTATAACCCAAAACATGTGCTTTGTTTTGCCAGCACATGAAGAAAAGGAATATGAAAAGTCTGGTCAGCTGCTGTAAAATGAAAACAGATCTCAAACTTAGATCCAGCTAATTTCCCAAACAAAACTTAAAAGGGATTGATTTCCTTATACTTTTATACTTTCAAATTCTTCTACAATAAACTTACATCACTCTGATTTCATAATTGAGTGGGAGGGACCATTAAAAAAAGGGTACTCTACTGCCACACTGTGTTGGTTAGGATTCATGATTGAAGTGACATAAACATAGTATAGCTAGCTTAAGGAAAATGTGTTAACTCATGGAACTGAAAAGGATTCAGAGATAGCTCTGGTTGGAGACAGTTCTTCATAGTTCTCTTGGGTTTCTGCATGTCTTACAAGCAGAGGCAATGACTGTCTTTTTGCTGGACATTTTTCAAGGATGTATGTATAGTAAATAGCTAGTGTCTTAAACTGGAACAGAAGGCAAGCAGGCTTACTGCTCTTTACAAAATATCTGAGTTCCCTAAGTTCAGAGTTTCTCTTCTGTAATATAATTCACTATGTGTAAAGGTGTCACTTGGTCCTCTTTACATTACCATGTGGGAATTGGTACTTGGGAAATGGGCACAAACAAATGCTAATACTCTGGGTACTATTATGGGTATGAGTAGTTAAATCCTTCGTCTCTGAACAAGAGTCTCATGTCTCCTACTTAGCATCCATGAAACTAGCAGACCAAAGTTTTAGCTTGCAAGGAGACTAAAACCTCAGGCCCTTCACAGTTCTTGTCAACTCAAGGGATCAAAGGAAAGACTAACTATTGGAACCAGGGTCTCAAATTTTTGCCTTCCAAGGCCATCTTTCTCTCTGTATCTTCTCAGGGCTGGTGTTCCCATCCCCCAAAACTCATATGTTGAGACCTAATCCCCAGCATGAGGGTATTTGGAGGAGGGGCCTCTGGGGGGTAATTAGGTCATAGAGGGCAGAGCCCTCACAAATGATATTAGTGCAGTTATGAGAGAGACCAAGAGAGTTCCTTTGTCCCTATGAGGACACAGTGAAAAGATGGCTGCCATGAACCAGGAAGCAGGCTCTTGCCAGGCACCTTGATCTTGCACATCCCAGCCTCCAGAACTATGAGAAATGGATGTCTGTTGTTTGCAAGCCACCCAGTCTACAGCATTCTGTTACAGCAACCTGAATGGAGTAAGACAATACCTCACCCATCATGACCTACTCTTGCTCAGCTTCAGTCTGTACATGGAGAAGAAAGATGTTGTCAGTCCTGAATCTCTGTTTTCTCAGCTACACAGCCCCCAGGGCTATTGACTTTCCATATCTGTTTATTGTTGCCAGAGAAGAACTCTGGCCTGATTTGTACCATGGTCCACCATCCAGTATTTTTTGACAGGTATATCCGTGATATACTCAGTAAGAGTATATTTCTGGAGAACATGTTCTGGAATATGAAAATTCTTATGAATATACTTTTCTTTAGATATGAAGAAATAAGGAAGAAAATGTTAGTATAGGTTATGCATACTCAAAACTTTATACTTATTAATATGTCTTTGTATGGCTCTCAGTTTACTACTTTCTCTACCTTTCAATATTCAGCTATAGCAGAGATGTGGCAGCAGAGACTAGAGCAGCATTCCTTAAATATGTTAGGAAGGTAAAATGAAATTGACTAGCTACAATTAAATAGTTAAAAGTAAATTAGGTGAAATAGTCATTTGAGAAGCTGATCAAGTTGGCTTTAGGCAAAATCACTTATAGTCCTTCTCATCCCTTCTTTGACCCCCACTCATATTCACTCCTTTATTTCAATATGAATCTCTCTGATAACCTCTTAAGAGAATAGAGACCACTCCTTACACTTCACACTTAGTAAGTACTTGCTAAATACAAAACTTTTTAATGTCCACAAATTAGAAGCTGGCCAAGCTCTTCTCCTAGAGATAAGCAGAATGCCTTAAAAAGGAGCACAGCTAGACAAGAGATCCCCAAATTCTGGTACATATTATTCCAAATAATTATTTTTCTGTAGCAAAAAAAAAAAAAAAGAAAAGAATTATATAACTTTCAAAGACTTGAGTAGATTTTGTTTTCTGTTCATTAATTTGCAGTTTCAAGAAACCTCAAAACATTGCTCATTTAAACCAATTAAAATAGTTTCCTATTAAATTTCCTGAAGATCATTGAGGGCTCATTAAAATAAGCCCTATAACCTGTTTGGAAACATTCTCCTTTGCTCCTGTGCTTTCTGCCAATTGTTTTTTCTAAATTCTTAGTTCAAATACTGAAATTCTTAATGAGTCTTTGTTTAGTTTTGATGATAATAAAAGGGTGGTTACAGCTTGGTGTTTTTATCTTACTCATATTTATTGCTGCTCTTTTCCCTTTGTTAGGGAAGAGAGGCCAAGGTCCTGAGCTGAAGCCTCAGGACAAAGAAGGAGCCAGTTTGGCTTCTGCGACGTCAGTGAATCATGGTTCAGTCATAGATCTCCTGGGACTCAAACCTACTGGCGGGCCAACTGAAGGAAAGAGCCTCAGCTTCTGTAGCAGGCAGAGCCAGCCAACAGGGTGATGATGGATTAATTTCACTGGCTTCAGTCTGATTTTCTTTAGTGGGTACCTGTAAGATACACTCATACCTATATATTCTTAAACTTGTTTTCAAATGATGGTGAAGCTGTGATGATTTTACAAATCATGATGACACTACAGTGGCCTCAGGAAACAATGTCCGTCACCTTAGTATCTCCTGACCACTGTGAACCCCAGACTTGCCTTTAAATTAAATAACTTTCATAACATGAACTTTCATTAGGAGTATTCATATCTGCCATGTTGGGATGGTCATGGATTATATTAAATCAGACTCATAGACCCAAGTTTCTAGAGCACATAGAACTGATTCCAAGGATAAGCTAACCCAAACCATGTTTCCTACAACATGTAGTACAGTTTGTGGGGTAGTACAAGGTAATTCAAAGAGAATCTTCTTCTGACTCTCATGCAGATATCTGAAATGCTTCTGTTAATGGCACCCCTATCCTTGGGAATATTTTGACCAGTTGTTCTTACTGACAGAGAAAATAAGATTGTATTTGGGAAGCAAAGCTTTCTGTCACCCTAGTAAACAATAGCCAAAGAGTCAGTGTGTCTTAAATTCACAGATTCACATTTAAGTCCCTGATTGTGTCAGATGTTAAAATTCTAAAGGCCTGTATGAAAGGGCTATATTATTTTTTCACCAGTACAACTACTCACATGGAGTATTTTATTGATAGTACATGCCAAATGTTTCATTCTGGAGTAAGCAAATTGCTTTCGTATATTGTGTATCTCAACTACTATAGTTTACCAGTATGAGAGGTAGTCAGATTTGAGAAAGTATTAGAAAACAAGCATCACAGAATATTTAAAAAGAAAAACATCAACAATAAAAAACATCTACCTAATTAGAGGGAAAACATCTGGTAAAGAGAAGAAACTCAAAAAAAGAAAAAAGAGAAGCAACAATTTAGTACTCATGATCAATTATGAGAGAGAGTTTTAAATGCTCATTCAGTTAAGTCCATCTTTTTAAATGTACAAACTAAGAAATCTTACCAACTAAAAATAATTAATAAAGGATGAGCTTAATCTAATAATAAATCAGAAGGTTCAAGGAGTGGGCTTAAAAGATAAAACTAACGTGATATTACTCCTATAAAGATTGTATATAGAGTCCATACATTCCCCACTGTCAAAATTAATCTGGATATCTAATGAATATGTTCAGTATCTATGTGTTAATAATACAGTCACAAGAAGAGTACTTTTCGTCAGGCAATTTAAGTCTCAGTATACTTAGTTACTTGAAATACTATGAAGTGTACATGAAGATGATGGATCTTTGTTTTCCTTGGTGAACTTGAGCTAAACTTTGATAAGATCCTATTATTTTCATAGGCTGAATATCTATAACTTAGAAAATAGAGGTTGCTTCTTCCTTACTATGGATTACAGGTATAAATGAGATGGAAATTAGTGGAGAATCCTTATTTGATTATATAGCATTCCTTAAATGCATAATTCCAGTTCAACAAAAAATGACATACATTGGTTAAATTTTACTTTCACTCCCTCTTAAACTCCCCGCTTTCATTCTCTTTTCCTTTCTCCCGAAATCCACTTTTCTAAGCATATATACTAATTCCTATTCCCAAAAGGAATTTATTAACCAGCTTTATCTTTAAATTGTTAGTGCTCTCAAGGAAAAGGGGGGAAGGTGAAGTTGGAGGGGAGCCCTCTGGAAAACTGAATAAGACACAGTATTTTTTTTTTTTTTTTTTTTTTTTAGGAGAGCAAGGTACAGGCTTTTATTTAGAGATACAGTGAAAGGACAGAGCTCCCGGCTCACGCCAGGAGGGGACAAGAGAGTCCGACAGTACTTTCTTTAAAAGTTAAAAACCCTTTATTCCCTGATTTGATTTCCAATTCTGTGGCATCAAACATGTTTATAGGACAGTGGCTGGAGCACAAATGGGTGAAAGCAAAGGGTCTGAGCCTAAGTGGTGGCAGACAGATAACAGTGTTAAATCCAGCAACTGGGTAACTCTTTCCTTAGGGGTCTGTGAAAGAAGGCCGATTTCCCTGCTATCTTCTGCCTGCAGACACACCATTCTGACATCTTCCCAGACTTGCTTTATAGAGATAGAATCACCCACCAGATAGCATTGCTCTGCTAGGCCAACTCAGTCTTCCCCAGTGGAAATTTTAGAACAAGTAACCTTTTTCTGTATGGGAAATGGAAATCCAAACTGTCAGTCACATCCAGGCCCTGGGTGTGTTTTTCAGGGGCAGTCTTCTCTAGGCATGTGTGTGTGTGTACTTCTCATACCTGCACATCACTGCATTGCCCAGTTCTAAGAATAGGAAGCCAAACGCCACATGAACACTGGGCAGGGAAACAAGACAGGGAGAACAGACAGGCCCTGGTGAGGTGTCTCCAATGCCAGGGCACACATGGTGCCCCGGGCCATCCAAGGGAGGTGTGACACTGTTTACCAGGGAGAGTGGCTGCTGCAGCCTAGCTCCCTACGCCCTGTCTGGCCTATGAAATTTGATCTAAATCACAGGAGGCAAAAACATATTACTCTGACCACAATTCACATTCCGTAGGAGGAGACAGGATTAGAACATTTCTATTCTTGCCCAATGCTGCTAAATTTAAAGTCCGTAAAACTGTTAACTGCAGTCTTCTTTCAAAAGACCAAAAGCAGGCATCACTTGCTGGTGGCAGAACGCTCTGAAGTATCATCATGAGCTGTATGGTTGGGCAAAGGAAGATGAGAGATCACAAACAACAGGTTTAAATTCATAGCCAAGGCTGCCTGCAATGCCACTTATAGTAAACGCCTCCATTCGCGACTCCATTCATATCCTCAACCATTTATTTAGTCATGTATTTATTTATTCAGCAATCATTTCTTAAGCTTCTTTATGTGTAGAACATAAAGGTAAAGAGTTGCAGCCCTTGAGAGGCTTATTAAGGAGACAGGCACACACATAAAGAGCAATAATTCTCCATCAAATTAAATCAGGCATGCTAATGACTCCCGTCTCGCTTCTGCACCCTCCCACATTCCTATCAGCTCTAAAGTATTTCATTTCTTCTTCACTTCAGGGTCCTTATAATTTGAAAGCACAAAAGTACTTTCTAGCCTTCTTCCTTTGTGAGGCCCGTCTGGATTTACCAGGTGGATCCAGAAAGCATTTTACCACAAACTTTACAATTTTTTTTAGCCATTTTTTTTCCAGACTCGAATCCCTCACTACTCTCCTTTACCATTATTTTTTTTAACCAACCTTATTTTATGTCAAATAATTTTTTAGGTTATATTTAATTTCTTGAGGATATCAACACCTTGACTAGTTCTCCTAACCTTCTCATACCATTTGGGACTTTCAGTGACTTAGATAAGCTGTCAAATGGTTGGGAACTTATTTCCACTTAACCTGGCCAGATGTCTGTGATGGACAACTAAGGGGGAATCACCTCTTCTTCTCTTCAGCCTGAGACCACTAACAATTCAAAAGGTTCCTGGAGAGAAACATGGGCAGGAATTGTGGCTATTAAGGACCATCTTTGGATTTAATTTTTATTTCTGCATGTCCACCAATCTGAAGGAACTAAATTCTGAGGTTTATTTTCCTACCCCTGCTTGAAATAATATTACACATTATTATTTTAAATAGGCTAAGACCCCAGATTCTGGGTCTAAGGAATGGCCCTGAACTACTGCTCTAGCTCTGTCTGTGGTGTATGTAATCAATGTTATGAAAGAAGGAACCCAGGAGTCCTATTCCCTGCCTCTTCCCTCACTCTTACCGCAGCTGACTGATTGAAGACTAGCAAAAGTTCTGCCTGCATCACCCAGTCCTGGTACCTCCCTCCCTTCTCCTATGCGCACCAATGCCTGGTATAGTGGGTTAATATTTGGAATAATGCATCTCTTGGGTATGTAGTTTTTAAAACTCTTTGCTCATTTTTGTGCATCCTTTTCCCAGAGAAGGGTAAAACATCAGAGAATAGAGAGGAGAGACTGAAGAATTAGATTTAAGATTGAAGTTTGAAGAGGGTTACAGTTTACAGAAAACACTGAGAAATTACCTCTTAGAATAGAATCCTAGGGTGGACTAAATATTACTTATACAGAAAAAAATAAAATGAAAGGAAAGAATTTGAGTTGCTTGGAGTTGTCAGCAAAGAAGCCAGTGATTCTGCACTGCAGTGATCTGCACCAGGAAGGAACCAGTCCCCAGCCAGGGCCTTCTGTGTCCCCAGGTACCAGTTCCAGACTGGGCCTGAAACAGGAGACTGAGCTCCCAACATACTGAAAATGCATCAACTGAAATGTTATTTTCTTTCCATGGAAAAATTATAGCAAAGAGATTAGCGTATGATTCAGTGCATTTCAAAGCAAAGTAAACATTTATTGCAATAAATAACCGTAAAATAGGTCTAATAATACTCTACTTTAAAAATACTCTCATGAATTGGAAAAATATTGAAGCTTATTTTTTACCATGCCTGAATTTTCACAGAGCATTAGATTAATGATTAGATATTTTGACTGCTAATTCAAGGTCTGGGTTGCCTCACTGCATGACCCACACTCAGACCTTAACCTCTCTGTGACCCCATGTCATTCTCTGTGCAATAAGTTATTTCTCACCCCCTTCCTCAGTGAGCATATTCAGAAATAAAAAATAATAATAATGAAAGAGACTTTATCCCTTAGAAGACATGATGGTAACAGATACAATTCCTTCTGCATAATCAAACCCACATTGTAACTTCCCAGCACACACACATGGTAAGCAAGAGGTTGCAACAGATCTAAATAAAGTTACAGAGAGACAAGTAGTAGAACTGGAGACTAGACTCAGTATCTGTTCAGCAAAACAAATCTTTTTTTTATTAAACTATCATTGATGCACAATCTTATGTTGGTTTCAAATGTACAACACAGTGGTGAAACAGTTACCCATATCATCAAACCCTCACCCCCTCTAGCATGGCTACTATCCATCAAAATAGTAAGATGTTACAGAATCATTAACTGTATTCTCTATGCTACACTACCATCCCTGTGACCAGCCGATGTTGTGATTGTGAATTATTGTGCCCCTTAATTCCCTTCCGCCACTGCCCACCCCAGCCCCTACTTCTTTGTAACCACTAGTTCCTTCTCAGTGTCTATGAGTCTAGTACTATTTTGTTCCTTCTGTTTTGCTTTATTTTTATACTCCACAAATAAGTGAAATTATTTGGTATTTGTCTTTCTCCACCTGGCTTATTTCACTGAGTATAATATCCTCTAGATTCTTCCATGTTGTTGCAAATGGTAGGATTTCTTTTCTTTTTATGACTGAATAATATACCATCATATGTATATACTACATCTTTTTTATCCATTTATCTATTAATGGACACTTAAGTTGCTTCCATATCTCAGCTTAACAATACCACACTTCATCAAACTGAGATAAACACACACGAGTTTCATAAGGTAGAAGAAAAAGTAGCCAAAATATCTTGCATTTCACCTCCAATTTTTATCTCTCCTTTGCAGTGCCTTCCCATTGTTCTGACATACTTCACCGTTATCGACTTGTGCCTGTTCATATGCAGACTGACAGTCATTGCTTCCTGCTGCATTGTCAAAAGCTCTGTCTGGAGAACTTTTGAAAAATGCCATTTCTCAGGCTCCATCCCTGAAGCCCTGGCTTAATTGGTCTTGGGTGGTACTGAGGCAGCCCTGAGTTTAAAAGGCTCACCACTTGATTCTAATGTGTAGCTGGCTGGGAAACACACATTGAGTGACCTAGAGACTGGCTTTCACTTATCTGTGGAGAGTTAAAAGAAATGTATTGATTCCCCAAAAATCTACCTTGTGTAAATTCCATGAGGAAGAAATATATAGCAAGTGGGATATAAGGACATCCTTATATGTGTCCCTGATAGCCAAAGGTATAACTCATCATGTTATCAAAATTTGCTAGTTGCAAGTGAAATTTTGCATTTAATTCCATGCTTTTTGGTGGGTTAACAGTGGGATTATCCTCCAAATTAGGACATTTTTGAGAATTAATTGTGCTGGTACAGCCAGGCAAACTGGGACATATAAGCTACCCTACTTCTGGGAGATTTTTATAATTGGGAAATGCTTAGCTTTTTGGGATACAACTTATTGCCCCTTGAATAGATGACTTTTCTCACTTGAAAAATTGGCATTATAATACTTAGCTTGCAAATTGGATGAAAGTTTAAATGATGACATTCACATGAAACACCTTTATAAACTCTAAAGACTTTATGCATTACTAAATTGAGCCAAGATACTTGCCGTCAGAAAGACTAAGATACCAGAAAGTGTTAACAGAGGAGAATTAATAATTGTTATTCAAGCACCTCCTTTTTTCTTTAAATCCCACTGTGAATTTGGAAGTCAGTGAGCTAGAGTAAGAAACTCATAGATCCCCCTCAAAGACATCCCTCAAAGCATGTCTGTCTTCCACATGCTGCTCATATAACCTGTCAGGTAATTTTGCTAACATCCTGGCTCAGATATTTCTTAGAGTATCAAGGAAAATTTTCAATTGCAAGATTAGAGTTGCAAAGGGCTTTAATAACTGTAACCAATACTAAATATCTATATTATGCTTTTCAAATTAAAAGATATACTGTAGCTTAATAAAGGCATGACCTTTAGAGATAGATGCCCACCACAGCTGGCTTTATTCCTTGGTAGTTTCTTCACTATTCTCACTCTTAGTTGTCTTGTGGGGAAATGGGGATAGCAATTCTCCTATCCTAAGGTTATTTGAGGATTCAAGTGGAAGTATTAGTGTCTAGCACTTAAAATATACACAGTAAGTGCAGCTCTTTCTACTATTCTCATCATAACCATTGGGTCCTGTTCCTCCCAGCAACCCATAAAGTGAGTAGAGTAGGAATAGCTCTAATCAGCTGGAGGAATGGGGACAAGGAGAAAGGAAATGATAAATATCCCTGTTTTACAGTGTAGTTGCATATGAGACCCAGGCTTATTGTGTAAATGCCATACCCTATTGCAGTTTAGAATATAAATCTGCTGACTTCATCATTAGGACTCAGGGTTAGGTGAACTCTTACTCCCCCTCATCAGTCGTAAAGCCAGGTGCATGGTTTGCACCAGGCTGACTAAAGGATCCCCTTTATCCTGGAGCCCCACATTGATGGTATAGCATAGCAGATATCACACAGAGCCATAGCCTTGTGCATGGCAACCACCACCACCCTCACTTCTATCATCCTGTCCCTTGGTGTTATTTACTTAACCTCCCTGTCCATCCACATTTCATTTCCATGTGGTACAATCCTTAGCATTTGGCAAGAAAATGGATTATCTCCCAACACACTTAGATAATTTATTTGCAGTGCTAGAATGTTTTTATTGCCTAAACCCAGATTGGTTGGGTTTTTTCTTTTTCTCCAATACAAGAGAAGTAACTGAGAGAAATGACTGAGTGTTATTGCAGGCACGATGGAGTCATTGAACTAGCATGCAAAAATGCAGTGATAAACACAGATGGAAGAGGAAGGATGCCAGGAAAAGACATCAAAGGCTTCCACAGCTAAGGTCAGAAGGGACCAAAGGAAATGTTCCCCTTCTCTACCTTAGTGCAGGGACATGAGGCTGGTAGAAGGAAGACCACTGAGTTTATTCAACATAGGGTTCTTTGCTTACAGGCCTTGATGTACTTAACCTTGGGACAGGAGATACCCCTGGCTGTTTATGTTGGGAGTTGCTGGGTGGATGATGTTGTTGCTAACATCCCATTCACCTGATTCATGGGTTTCTGTATCTAAGTCATAAAAGGTTAGTGGGTTTGCCAACCATAAGAAGTTTGTCACTAATAGCATGAGAGAAACAAATCACTATGATCTTCTAGAGAATCTTTCAGTCTTACCTAAACTTGAAATTGCAAATCTCAAAATAAATATGAAACTAAGTCTCCTGTGTGCCATAGTGCCCTGTAATTTTCAGCTCATTTATAAGTTTCAGCTTTTGAATTCACAGACAATACTCAGGAGGGTAAATGAGTTCAGTTGCTCTGAGACCTGGCCACAAGGTTAGGTACCCCATCTGAACCCACAGCTGAGGACCGTGCTGGGAGAAAGTTGGGCACCATGTTTTCTCACACTGTCAACCCATGCCTTCTTCAGAGAGCAGTTCACTGTAGCTGAATTGGTTGGTCTCTTACCCTGGATGGCCACATGCTTCCTGGAATTTTGTTAAATGCTAAGCTTCTGGTTTCGAACCAAAAGTGTGTGGGCATATGTCCAAACCAAATTCACGATGAAGGAAAGGTTTACCACCACTTCCGTATATCTCTTTTCTCCTGACCCCAACCTCCGTTTCTCCTTTGCTCATTATTTTCCTGTCTTTGGTTGTTTGGCAGCTATAAGAATTGTGCAATTTAAATCTGGATTCTTTCTGTTGAACTGTCTCTTTGACAAAGAAGCAGAGGGGGCAAAGCCAGTCAACCAGCCAACAAAAGAGAGCTGCCAACAAACCGAGAGCCATGGAGAGGGAAAAGGCAGAGCTGCAGCCGTGACCCCTCTAGGTCATTTACAATAAGAAATGAAGTTAGTAGAACCTAGGATTGATTTAACATACTTCTCTCCTCTCCTATTACTCCTTCCCTCTTTTCTGCCCCTACATAACACACACACACACACACACACACACACACCACACACACACACACACACTCAACTGGAGGAAAGCTTAACGGCAACTCCACACCAACTTTTCAATTTAACCAAATTACCAGGTTCCCACTGCCATATGCCAAGGTACCAGTGAGCTTTCTGGTGCCACCCGGCAATTCAGAGTGGTTATGATGGTAAGATGATAGCTGTGCCTCTGATGCAGTTTACTTTATAAACTCCCCTTATGGCTTTTTAACTTTGCAATAATGAGCCCCTTGGTGTTGAATGGAAGCCAAAGAATGGAGAAGGGATTCCAAGCTAAATGTGAAAAGGAGAAGAAAATAAAACACCCATTTTCAAATCGTAAGGTAGGAAAAAACAGGGACAGGAACTAGTCATTAAAAACATGGTTTTTATAGGACTCACAGCAACTAAAAATTCACTATATATAAAAGACAACTGCATTCATGGGGTGGAATCTAAATAAAATTATATCATGCATTTCAGTTTTTTAGTCTTAATTTTTAATTACAAATCCATTCTTAATCACAGAATTTTCTGTGAATTGGTCATTTTCTACTTTCACTATTGAGAAATTCTACAAACTCACCATTAATTGGATGAATTACACAAACAGGTTAGAGAAAATCTTTTTTCACTCACATCTCCATATTTTCACCCCCCCTTTTACACGGCCCTTAAGAGCTACCCAAATCCTCTCGTCATCATAGGTAACCCTCTTTGCCTTTTGGAGGGCAGCCAGCTCCCACCATAGTTTCAGGTTTCATCTCAGTTTCTTCCAAGGTGACCCTCTCACTTAACTTCCTTTGTTATCGTCTCCCACTCCTTCATTCCACAAATGTTTCTGTGTGAGGAATATAGCAGTAACAAAAAGAACAAATATCCCAACCCTTATTTGAATGGAAAAAGAAATAGACAATAAATAATATAAATATTTACAATATAATGTATTCTATGGAGATAGGTTAGGGGGAAAAATAAAACAAGGAAGGGTCACAGGGACGTTATGTGTCTGCCTGCTTCAGCAGAGTAGTCAAGGGGCTGCCTCCCTGAGAAAGCAGCTCATCAGCCCTGTGGTTGAAGACAGTCAGTGTCACCAGGCTAGTTTTCTTTTTAAGGTCTCAACTGATCTCAATTTCCAACCAGATGTAGGACACTACTAGCTCAAGAACAGTGTTCTTATTTAAGATTTTCAGTGCTCACTGGGGCAGGTACTGTGAGGAGAGCAAAGTAAGAAATAAAATAAAACTTCTTATTTATTTTGCTACTTCAAATAGATTCCACCTTCTTGAGGGTAGAAATAAACTGTATGAATCTTCATGTGCATTAATAATGACACAAATCATGCTATATAAAAGAGCTGTTTGCCACAGGCTAGGTGACCATCTAGTAACTTACTTATGATCTGAGCTTTGAGAAAAATGACATGGGTGCCAGGAAAAGGATATTTGAGGTAAGGGGAACAACAAGGCTTGTAGAGTCTCCAGTTCCTCAACAGAGTTTTAAAATAATCTGTGGGTTAATGTGTTTGGAACTCTAAGATAATTTCCAACTTCTTTCTTTAACGCTTTCCTTTCCCAGCACACATTGTCTTATTTCCTCATGCCTAATTTTCTCTTTGGTGGTTTGAATGTTTATGAGGTCAGCATTCAGGACCATCTTTGCAGCTTTATTTTCCTCAGCCCTTTATGGGCTCCAGGCTCTTCAAAGGCTATGGAAATGAGAAAGGCTCTGCCCCTCCACTTAGAAGTACTCAACTGCAAAGTGACCTAACAGCTGTACAATTATGGCACATAATGCCCACTCTTTCTCAAAATCCACTACTTCCTGATTTTTTCGCTGAGCACGTGACCACCCAGAATAAAGGTACATTTCCAGTCTCCTTTGCAGGTCAGAATTAGCCTTAGTTTGGGCCAATGAGTGGTAAAGAGTGGTAACTCTTTCTTAAAAATCCAGTTGATTTCTGCTTCTGACTGGCAAAGAACCAATCTATTTACCATAAACAACTAGAAAACCAGGCAAAATATACTGAACAACTCCTGTAGACATTGAGACAATAGGCAGAGCAGGACTGTGATCACTGAGAAAAGGAAAGCAGAGGTGATCCTGTTATTGGCCCTGCTTTCTGCCTATAGAAGATGGCCCATGAAGTGTGCTAGCTAGAGGCTTTTCAAAGGTGTTTATTATCAGGTTGAGGAAGTTCCCTTTTCTTCCTAATTTGATAAGAATTTTATTTAAAAGGATATTCAATTTTATCAAATGATGTTTTAAAATATATGGAGATCCTATTTTTTTTTTATATTGTTAATATGAGCCAGGGTTGTGGTACTTGACTGCAAAAGAGCCAAAAGGAATTTTTTGGGTTGATCTGTACATCTTATGGTACTGGTCAGTATTTGTCAAAATTCATCTAACTGTAAACTTAGAATGTGTGCATTTTCTTATAGGTACATTATACTGCTACAAGGTTTGTTTAAAAACACATCTGGAATGCATTTTCCCCCTTATTTTGTTGTATCTTCTTTTATTCTGTTGCTTAGAATTTGTGTATAAAGTCTGAAGCTCTGGCTGTCACCTTACACCATAAGGATGAAAGCCATGCATGGAAAGGGCCTGAGTGACTAAGGTCTCTGAGGAGTTAAGCTGCTGTACCTAAGCCTGCCCTGCCCACTGAATTTTTACGAGAGAAAAATGAACTTAAAAAATTTAAGCCACTAAATGATGTGTAATACATGGCTGCTATATGGTACGGTAAGAGTTTGAATCAGAGGAAGTACTGAGGATATCCAATAAAGTTTACAGTGAGATACAAGTTGGCATTCAGTAAAGTATTTGATGGAACTGAGAGGGAGAGAGTGGCATTTGAACTGAGCCTTAGGAGTGAATATGACTTCAACAGATAAATGTGGTAGAAGGGCATTCCAGAATAAAGCTCTGTCATGAAAACAGGTATATACATGATGAGAAGTGGAAGCATTCAGGCAACATAAAAAACATATAGAAGACATAAAAATCATGTAGAAGAATAATAGGACAGAAGTCTAAAAAGTTTTGCTAGAATGCTCTGAAGAACATCAATACCAGCAAGGAGAGATTGGATTTGTGAAAACTACAAGGAATCAAGGAAGGTTGTGAGCAGTGGGGTAACACAATAGAAATTATACTTCAAAAAATTAAACTGTGGCAACCCAGACAGAAAAAGATAAACAAATAAAATAGGAAGTCTGCATAAAAAGCAAGACATTAAGCTTAGCTGAAACATAAGGTGTATTAAGGGGGGCGGAGCCAAGATAGCAGCATGAGTAGAGCAGCAGGAATCTCCTCCCAAAACCACATATATCTATGAAAATATAACAAAGACAACTCTTCCTAGAATAGAGACCTGAGAACACAGGACAACATCCAGACCACATCCACACCTGCGAGAACCCAGCACCTCACGAAGGGGTAAGACACAAGCCCCAGCCCTGCAGGACCTGAGCGCCCCTCCCCCCAGCTCCTGGTGGGAGGAGAGGAGTCAGAGCCGGTAAGGAGAGGGAACCCAGGACTGCTGAACACCCAGGCCCAGCCATCCTCACGAGAGCACAGCCACAGTGCATGCGTGGGGTTCTGGATACTAGGGAAATAGACCAGCAAGACCAGTGAGCAGGTGCCTAAGGCCGGAGCCAGAGAACAAAGAAAAGCGAGCAGCCATTTATTTTATTTTATTTTATTATTTTATTATTTTATTATTTTACTATTTTATTTTTTTTTTGGTGACTGCTTTTTGGAAGTCTTAAAGGGACAGGGACCCCAATACTAGGGAAACGGGGAAGCAAGACTGGTAAGCAGATGCCTGAGGCTGGTGCCTGAGGACAAAGAAAAGCGAGTTTTTTTTTTTTAATTGTTTATTTAATTTTTTTTTGTTCTTGTTGTTTTGTTTTGTTGAGTGCTTTTTGGAAGTCTTAAAGGGGCAGGGCAGGACACTTAGTCCAGAGGTAGGGAATCTGGGGATCTCTGGACACTCTAACCCCCTGGACAGCAGGGAGCACAGAGGCCCCTTATGGAGATAAATAGCCTCCCGGCAGCTCCCCCTCCAATGGGGCTCCACCATTTTGGAGCAGCCCCAGCCAGGCCACGCCCACAGCAAAAGCAGAGATAAACTCCATAGCAGCTAGGCAGGAAGCAGAAGCCCTGTCTGCACACAGCTGCCCAGCACAAGCCACTAAAGGTCGCTGTTCTCCCAGGAGAGAAAGGCCACAAACCAACAAGAAGGGAAGTTCGTTCAGCCGTCACTCTTTCCAGCTCTGCAAACTATTTCTATCACCATGAAAAGGCAAAATTACAGGCAAACCAAGATCACAGAGGCAACACCAGAGAAGGAGACAGACCTAACCAGTCTTCCTGAAAAAGAATTCAAAATAAAAAATCATAAACATGCTGATAGAGATGCAGAGAAAAATGCAAGAGCAATGGGATGAAGTCTGGAGGGAGATCACAGATGCCAGGAAGGAGATTACAGAAGTGAAACAAACTCTGGAAGGATTTATAAGCAGAATGGATAAGATGCAAGAGGCCATTGAAGGAATAGAAACCAGAGAACAGGAATGCATAGAAGCTGACATAGACAGAGATAAAAGGATCTCCAGGAAAGAAACAATATTAAGAGAACTGTGTGGCCAATCCAAAAGGAACAATATCCATATTATAGGGGTACCAGAAGAAGAAGAGAGAGGAAAAGGGATAGAAAGTGTCTTTGAAGAAATAATTGCTGAAAACTTCCCCAAACTGGGGGAGGAAATAATCGAACAGACCATGGAAATACACAGAACCCCCAACAGAAAGGATCCAAGGAGGACAACACCAAGACACATAATAATTAAAATGGCAAAGATCAAGGACAAGGAAAGAGTTTTAAAGGCAGCTAGAGAGAAAAAGGTCACCTATAAAGGAAAACCCGTCAGGCTATCATCAGACTTCTCAACAGAAACCTTACAGGCCAGAAGAGAATGGCATGATATATTTAATGCAATGAAACAGGAGGGCCTTGAACCAAGGATACTGTATCCAGCACGACTATCATTTAAATATGATAGCGGGATTAAACAATTCCCAGACAAGTAAAAGCTGAGGGAATTTGCTTCCCACAAACCACCTCTACAGAGCATCTTACAGGGACTGCTCTAGATGGGAGCACTCCTAAAAAGAGCACAGAACAAAACACCCAACATATGAAGAAGGGAGGAGGAGGAATAAGAAGGGAGAGAAGAAAAGAATATCCAGACAGTGTATATAACAGCTCAATAAGTGAGCTAAGTTAGGCAGTAAGATACTAAAGAGGCTAACCATGAACCTTTGGTAACCACGAATTTAAAGCCTGCAATGGCAATAAGTACATATCTCTCAATAGTCAGCCTAAATGTAAATGGAGTTAATGCACCAATCAAAAGACACAGAGTAATAGAATGGATAAAAAAGCAAGACCCATCTATATGCTGCTTACAAGAAACTCACCTCAAACCCAAAGACATGCACAGACTAAAAGTCAAGGGATGGAAAAACTTATTTCAGGCAAACAACAGTGAGAAGAAAGCAGGGGTTGCAGTACTAATATCAGACAAAATAGACTTCAAAACAAAGAAAGTAACAAGAGATAAAGAAGAACATTACATAATGATAAAGGGCTCAGTCCAACAAGAGGATATAGGATATAACCATTCTAAATATATATGCACCCAACACAGGAGCACCAGCATATGTGAGACAAAAACTAACAGAACAAAAAGAGGAAATAGAATGCAATGCATTCATTTTAGGAGACTTCAACACACCACTCACCCCAAAGGATAGATCCACTGGGCAGAAAATAAGTAAGAACACAGAGACACTGAACAACACAGTAAAACACATGGACCTAATAGACATCTATAGAACTCTACATCAAAAAGCAACAGGATATACATTCTTCTCAAGTGCACAGGAACATTCTCCAGAATAGACCACATACTAGCCCAGAAAAAGAGCCTCAGTAAATTCCACAATATTGAAATTCTACCAACCAATTTTTCAGACCACAAAGTTATAAAACTAGAAATAAATTCTACAAAGAAAACAAAAAGGCTCACAAACACACGGAGGCTTAACAACATGCTCCTAAATAATCAATGGATCAAAGAACAAATCAAAATAGAGATCAAGGAATATATAGAAACAAATGACAACAACCACACAAAGCCCCAACTTCTGTGGGATGAAGCGAAACCAGTCTTAAGAGGAAAGTATATAGCGATCCAGGCACACTTGAAGAAGGAAGAACAATCCCAAATGAATAGTCTAACATCACAATTATTGAAACTGGAAAAAGAAGAACAAATGAGGCCTAAAGTCAGCATAAGGAGGGACATAATAAAGATCAGAAAAGAAATAAACAAAATTGAGAAGAATAAAACAATAGCAAAAATCAACAAAACCAAGAGCTGGTTCTTTGAGAAAATAAACAAAATAGATAAGCCTCTAGCCAAACTTATTAAGAGAAAAAGAGAATCAACACAAATCAACAGAATCAGAAATGAGAACGGAAAAATCATGACAGACTCCACAGAAATACAAAGAATTATTAAAGACTACTATGAAAACCTATATGCCAACAAGCTGGAAAACCTAGAAGAAATGGAAAACTTCATAGAAAAATACAACCTTCCAAGACTGACCAATGAAGAAACACAAAAGTTAAACAACCCAATTACGAGCAAAGAAATTGAAGTGGTAATCAAAAAACTACCCAAGAACAAAACCCCTGGGCCAGATGGATTTACCTCGGAATTTTATCAGACATACAGGGAAGACATAATACCCATTCTCCTTAAAGTTTTCCAAAAAATAGAAGAGGGAATACTCCCAAACTCATTCTATGAAGCCAACATCACCCTAATACCAAAACCAGGCAAAGACCCCACCAAAAAAGAAAACTACAGACCAATATCCCTGATGAACACAGATGGACAAATACTCAACAAAACAGTAGCAAACCAAATTCAAAAATACATCAAAAGGATCGTACACCATGACCAAGTGGGATTCATCCCAGGGATGCAAGGATGGTACAACATTCGAAAATCCATCAACATCATCCATTTTGAATTTACTTTTGTGTATGGGGTTAGACAATGGTCCAGTTTCATTCTCCTACATGTAGCTGACCAGTTTTGCTGGACATCAACAAAAAGATGATTGTTGATGCTATCTTGGCTCCGCCCCCCTTAATACACCTTATGTTTCAGCTAAGCTTAATGTCTTGCTTTTTATGCAGACTTCCTATTTTATTTGTTTATCTTTTTCTGTCTGGGTTGCCACAGTTTAATTTTTTGAAGTATAATTTCTATTGTGTTACCCCACTGTTCACAACCTTCCTTGATTCCTTGTAGTTTTCACAAATCCAGTCTCTCCTTGCTGGTATTGATGTTCTTTGGGGAAGTTTCTGCAACAAAAAGAAAGACAAAAACCACATGATCATCTCCATAGATGCTGAAAAAGCATTTGACAAAATTCAACATCCATTCATGATAAAAACTCTCAGCAAAATGGGAATAGAGGGCAAGTACCTCAACATAATAAAGGCCATATATGATAAACCCGCAGCCAGCATTATACTGAATGGTGAGAAGCTGAGAGCTTTTCCTCTGAGATTGGGATCTAGACAGGGATGCCCACTATCCCCACTGCTATTTAACATAGTACTGGAGGTCCTAGCCATGGCAATCAGAAAAAACAAAGAAATACAAGGAATCCAGATTGGTAAAGAAGTTAAACTGTCACTATTTGCAGATGATATGATATTGTACATAAAAAACCCTAAAGACTCCACTCCAAAACTACTAGAACTGATATCGGAATACAGCAAAGTTGCAGGATACAAAATTAACACACAGAAATCTGTAGCTTTCCTATACACTAACAATGAACCAATAGAAAGAGAAATCAGGAAAACAACTCCATTCACAATTGCATCAAAGAGAATAAAATACCTAGGAATAAACCTAACCAAAGAAGTGAAAGAGCTATCCCCTGAAAACTACAAGTCACTCTGAAGAGAAATTAAAGAGGACACTATCAAATGGAAACTCGTCCCATGCTCATGGCTAGGAAGAATTAATGTCATCAAAATGGCCATCCTGCCCAAAGCAATATACAGATTTGATGCAATCCCTATCAAATTACCAGCAACATTCTTCAATGAACTGGAACAAATAGTTCAAAAATTCATATGGAAGCACCAAAGACCCCGAATAGCCAAAGAAATCCTGAAAAAGAAGAATAAAGTTGGGGGGATCTCACTCCCAACTTCAAGCTCTACTACAAAGCCATAGTAATCAAGACAATTTGGTATTGGCACAAGAACAGAGCCACAGACCAGTAGAACAGATTAGAGACTCGAGACATTAACCCAAACATATATGGTCAATTAATGTTTGATAAAGGAGCCATGGACATACAATGGCAAAATGACAGTCTCTTCAACAGATGCTGCTGGCAAAACTGGACAGCTACATGTAGGAGAATGAAACTGGACCATTGTCTAACCCCATACACAAAAGTAAATTCAAAATGGATCAAAGACCTGAATGTATGTCATGAAACCATAAAACTCTTAGAAAAAAACATAGGCAAAAACCTTTTAGACATAAACATGGGTGACCTCTTCTTGAACATATCTCCCAGGCAAGGAAAACAACAGCAAAAATGAACAAGTGGGACTATATTAAGCTGAAAAGCTTCTGTACAGCAAAAGACACCATAAATAGAACAAAAAGGAACCCTACAGTATGGGAGAATATATTTGAAAATGACAGATCTGATAAAGGCTTGATGTCCAAAATATATAAAGAGCTCACCCACCTCAACAAACAATCCATTTAAAAAATAGACAAAGAAACTGAACAGTTCTCCAAAAAAGAAATACAGATGGCCAACAGACACATGAAAAGATGTTCCACATCGCTAGTTATCAGAGAAATGCAAATTAAAAGTACAATGAGATAACACCTCACACCAGTAAGGATGACTACCATCAAAAAGACAAACAACAACAAATGTTGGTAAGGATGTGGAGAAAGGGGAACCCTCCTACACTGCTGGTAGGAATGTAAATGAGTTCAACCATTGTGGAAAGCAGTATGGAGGTTCCTCAAAATGCTCAAAATAAACTTACCATTTGACCCAGGAATTCCACTCCTAGGAATTTACCCTAAGAACGCAGCACTCAAGTTTGAAAAAGACAGATGCACCACTATGTTTATCGCAGCAGTATTTACAATAGCCAAGAATTGGAAGCAACCTACATGTCCATCATAGATGAATGGATAAAGAAGATATGGTACATATACACAATGGAATATTACTCAGCCATAAGAAGAATACAAATCCTACCATTTGCAACAACATGGATGGAGCTAGAGGGTATTATGCTCAGTGAAATAAGCCAAGCGGTGAAAGAGAAATACCAAATGATTTCACTCATCTGTGGAGTATAAGACCAAAGGAAAAACTGAAGGAATAAAACAGCAGCAGAATCACAGAACCCAAGAACTGACTAACAGGTACAAAAGGGAAAGGGACTGGAGAGGATGGGTGGGTAGGGAGGGATAAGGGGGGGTAAGAAGAAGGGGGTATTAAGAGTAGCATGCACAAGGGGGGGTGAGAGAAAGGGGAGGGCTGTACAACACAGAGAAGACAAGTAGTGATTCTACAACATTTTGCTATGCTGATGGATAGTGACTGTAAAGGGGTTTGTGGGGGGACCTGGTATAGGGAAGAGCCTAGTAAACATAATGTTCTTCATGTAATTGTAGATTAATGACAACAACAAAAAAAAAGAAAGGGGGATTGCTCTCTGATAGGATAAAACTAACTGTAAATCAATGATTAATGCATGCTTTAAATATCCTTAATTTTGATCATTTAAAGGGTGTCAGATGATCAGCTATGGAAGTACATTTTTCTGATAATATTCCTTTCTCTTAAAAAAAAATAAAAGCAGTTCCTGTGTGGTGACCTCCAGTAAGTTCTTCACAATGGTATAAAGGGCATATAAAAGTGTGGGCAAAGGGTCTGTTTGTGTTTATACAGAGGATCAAAGCCTAATTTGGCTACCCAGAAAATGAACTAAGATACGATATGAAGAAGAAGTTCTAACATCAACATACTCTGGAATAGTCATTCCAGAAGATGATCATCAAAAAACATCCACAAAGATCCTGGCGCTGTTGCAGTTGTAGCTGCATTCATCCCACTGGTTCCTGGACTTGCCATTGGAATGAAGAAGGAGATATCTAAGCTGGCCTGTGCATAGAGTAAAACAACAAATTTGACTGGATCTATACTATTGGAACTCAACCAAGAATTAGGAGAAGTGCAAGTTGCAGTGCTCCAAAATCTTGAGACTACAGACTATCTACTGTTAGAAGAACATATGGGATGTGAACAGTTCCCAGGAATGTGGTGTTTTAAATTGTCTGATTCTTCTCAAACTATTCAAATTCAGTTGGACAATATCCATCATATCATAGATAAGTTTTCACAAATGCTTATGGTGCCTAACTGGTTTTCTTGGTTTCACTGGAGATGGCTGGTAATTGTAGGTCTGCTTTGTTTATGTAACTGTATTCCTATTATGTTAATGTGTGTGCACAATTTAATTAGTAGTTTAAAACCTATACATGCTTATGTTACTCTTCAAGAAGATATGTCAAAGAAATAACCAATCTTCCCATGTATTCTTCTGTCTGCTACTTCTATAGCTTTTCTTCTTCCTTCCTAATTACAACCGTTAAATAGAATTCGTGCCTCATATTGAATTTACTGAGTATCATAATTCTTCCAAGTGGTAAAGATATCTGAAGACATATGCTGGGCATAAAACCCACAGGGCATAAATCTGCAAAGAAGTAAAAAGCTAACCTTTTCAAACAATATTGCTTCTCTCTCACTTACCAACTTTACATTTCCCTGTATGGCCCCGGAACATGACTGGTTAGCCAGAGACGGGTAAGATTCCTCAAGGGAGGAACAACCTAAGACAGGCACAGTCGCAGGGGGGCCATCAGGTGAGAAATTGGAGATCAACAGAGGTGAGGTTTAGAACCTCACCACCTCTGTTTTGAGAGAAATCTTCTGCATCCGTGGATGTTTTGTTGCCCTTGTTTAGCTTGGATTAATACTTAGTCTATAGGCACACACCTGATCATCTACATTTGCTTTCTTACAGCACTAAACTATGTTTTCTACCTTTATCTTGCATCTACCTACCACTTCAGCATGTTATTAAAAATAATAATAATAATAATAAGGGAGAAATGTGGGATTCACATATAAATCAAGTATAAAAATCAAACGAATATTCACATTTGACCTGATTTTTTATAGTTCATAATGCGTGATCAAAACCGAAAGTTTCTGTGGTGACTGCCTTTGTACTGTTCACCATGTAAGAACTTATTCACTATGTAAGAATTTGTTCACCATGTAAGAACTTGTTCTTTGTGCTTCAGAAGGTTGGAGACTGTTGAGAATTAGGCTTGGGGTGGATTAATGATTGTGCATTGAGTCCCCTGCACAGAATTTTATTGTTGTTAACTATTAACAACCATTTGATCAATAAAGATGAGAGATGCCCTCTCAAAAAAAAAAAGGTGTATTAAGGGTGGGAATGGACTAGACTAACAACTTTGAATACTAGGATTGATGTGAACTGAAGTCTTTCAGAAACATAAGTGATTATGACTTGAAATAAAATCAACTTGCCTATAGAATCACATGGCAATTGTGTCTTAGAGTGAGGAAGGCAATGTGGACAAGAATACAAGATAGAAGTCTATTAACATAGACAAGAGGAAATAAGGACCAGCATTAGAAAAAAGGGGTGGGATATTGGCTTTAATGACTAAATCAAGAAGACCTGGAGAATAATCACAGGTGGGGGAACCTGAGTAAGGGAGGAGTCCAGACTGTCTTTGAGTAGACAAGGCTGAGGTGATCACACAACCAGGGAAGACCGAACAGAGATAATTGGGTAGGGTATAATTCCTGCACCCAACCTAGGACTGTGACATGCCTTTGTGGAGAAACTAAATTATTCTACCTATGCTGAAGAATGGAAAAAGGGAGGGGGAAAAACATGTAAAGTAATAGAATGAGAGTAGAAAAGGAAAAATCCTTTGGTACTACATTGAATTAAATATGTCAATGTATATAGATACAGATGTAGATGTAACTATTTTCCAGTTTTGTCAACTGCAAGGAACTAGAGGCAATAATACTCAGTAGAAATGACCATACTAACATGTAGGTCCTGGCATCCAAACATCGTTTCTCATTTCTCTGAAAGGAACTAGTGATTCTTAGAGAAGTCTGATGATTCTAGCCTCAGGGTAGGAAAAGTTTCAGGCATTCTTGAAATTCCTTGTTGGGCCAAAAATTGAGGGAGTGCTCAGAATCTGATGGAATGTCAACATGACACTGGAGCCAGCTGGAAAGGGCTTTCCACTGGCCAAATTTGAATAATTTTAAATATCAAAGTGAAAACTGTCAGTAATACAACGTATTGAGTATGAAAAAGAGTTAATGAATTGATACAGTATAAATAAGGACAAGTGAATGAATGTAATGAACAGGAAGGGAAGACCATCTTTCAGAAGAATGCCAACTAATAATATAGAAGATATGACAGAATGTGAAAAATCTTCATTTTGCAATCATCACAGGTATAATTGATTGAGCAAAAAATCATCAATGGATACTAATATCATCAGTTAAGAGATTGTCAGGAAGCAGGATATTCACACAGTCTCAGAGTATCACTTTTTAATTATACAGAGATAAAAATGACTTCATAAAGAAGAAACCTAGGGTACACCAACTTAACCAAGTGATTCAACTTAGTTGTACTAATAAAGAAACAAACTGATATCATGTGCTTTGTTTTAGTAATCACCGATAGTGCATCATTACCTGTGTACAATTTCTCCCAAATGCATTTAATCTAAATCTAGTCATGAGGAGACAACTATATAAATTCAAGTTAAGGGACATTCTGAAAAACAACTGGCCTGGACTCTTAAAAGCAGAAGAGATTGATGAATCTAGGGGAAAGGAGAAAGGTATATGTGTATTTACTGAACTGTTCTTGCAACTTTTCTGTCGTGGGGGAACATAACACAAAATAAATTCTCAAATAAATAAATAAATAAATAAGGAAAGAAAGAAAGAAAGTGTGTGCATGCATGAGAGAGAGAGAGAGAGAGAGAAGGAAGGGAGGGATGGAGGGAGGAAGGAGGGGTTAGTAGACCCTGAGTTGAATGCTTGCAGTATTATAGTCATGTAAATCAAATACATAATGTTTCTTGCTTGCTCAACCCCATCTTTAGGGATGCTTATTTTCTGTTTTTCACTTGTGTTCCAAATAGAAAATTTGTTGGGGGGCTAAATGTTGAGTAAATGAAGTTTTTAATATAGTTAATAATAAAAATAGCCATGAAGAAAAATAAGAAGCAAATATGTAATAAGTACATCATTAGTTGCATAGCAAAACAAGATTATGAAATATCTTGCAAGCTAGGAGATACTACAGAATCTGAATTGCAAAGGATATCTGCTGTGTCATGGCCATCCAAAATATAATGAGCACCCTTGTTGTGATTGGAGAAACTCCCACTGTATGTGTTATCTTTTCTAAGGTAGAAGCTAGAATTATCTACCCCAGATTCCTTTTTAGGTGGGGCATAGGCATATAACTTGGGTTCTGCCAATCAGCTACATCCATGGACGTTTTTGATTTGGAATTAATCCAGTAAAGAAAGAATATGCAAACTCCATCTTTCAGTTAATGTGGAAGAAGGGGCACCTGCCTTTTGGTGCAAAGAGTGAAAAGGCTTCTGTCATTTAGTCACTAGTATCATCATCGCACTCTAGAAATTCTGGGCTAAGTGACAGCAGATATGTCTTTCCTAGGGCAGCCCTCAAAGTGTGGTTAGGGCACTCTTCCTACTGCAGCTCCTCTATCTGACTGCAGCCCTCTAAGGAAACTGGTGAACTTTTCTCATTTCCTTTAACAAATTTATTTCTGCTTAAACTAGCTACAGTCAATTCTGGTTTTGCTACTGAGAACCCTCTTAGATATGACACTGCATCTGACTTCCAGGTTTACCATCTGGTGAATTTTAGGATATCCGGGTTAGAAACTCACCCACAATTTTCACGTCCGTGTACCTCCCAAACACTTACATATTATGAACAGTGATGACAGGATTTTTTTTGTTGTTGAAACATAAAAGTATATATGAAGACTATCATAATGTTCACAGGGACATTACTTCATATTTAGAGAAGTTGGGTCAACCGAGTGATTCTTGGATTCTGAGAATATTTCCAGATACCTTTCAGTGGTTTTCTGTTTGTCAAAACCTCAGTCACTTGTGGGGGATTTTGAGAGATTTAATCCATATGTTTCTAATTTACATTATTCACCTCAAATCAAGTGGGTCTCCAAGATGATAAAATCGTGCCTAAGAAGGCTGAACACTCAGTTAGTGAATGTTTGGCTGGTACATGACCAGAGAACCTCCAGTCTCAGAGGGTTGAAATAAGTTCAGAGCTTGGCTTGATGATTCTCCTTTACCTCAGTAGCAGTGTCCTCTGGAACTGGGTTGTGGCAGTATCTTCTGCTACTTGTTTCCTTTGTAGTCTGGTCGTTCTTCAGTTTGTCTACAGCTAAAGTGCAGTCTGAGTTCAGGATGCCTTGGCAGCACTGATAATGAGGTTGGACTCATCTTTCCTGGTTTAAGGTCTACATGACAGGCAAATGTCAGTGATTCAAGTTCACGAGTACTAACAGAGTGCAAAATAGTTATCCTGTCAGCCCCATTTGCATTGCATTTAACCTGAGGGACACAGTTATTCATGAGACCATGGCAGAGAGTGCTAAGATCATTGTGATTCTTGCTTAAGACTTCCAGCCATGTTGTCCATCAGATTAACGTGAACAGGCACTATCTGTCATACCAGCTATCACCAACCCATCTGTTCCAGTTAAACTCATCAAACTAAATTGGTTAATCCAATAGACCAATTCACTGGCAGTACTTGATTTCCATTGTATAAAACTCACAGTCTCCACATTGGTCTGTGGCTATCGCAGGAGACTGTGTGCCCTCCTCCCAAAAGTTTCTGTTCTTGGTGGAGATACTAGAATGGCTGTTTGGGATGAGATCGTAATTTAGGGCCCAAGTTAATCTCCTGAAAAATTTTTTTCTGTACAAACCTTACTAATTTTCAGTGAAAATGTATTGAATGCTAGTGTGCCCATTGAATGCCTACTGTACTAGGCACTTTAGTGGGTATCATATGCCATTCTCCTCTCCTTCACTTAAGCTCCTATCATATTGACTTTCAGTTCTTCCTCTCTGCAAGGCCTTTCCTGCTGAAGACCTAAGTACATGCTGTTCTTTCTGCCTAAACCTTCTTCCAACTTGTTTATCCCTACAGACACATGGTGTTCCCAGCTAACTCTGTCTTATCCCTGAGGCCTCAGATTAAATGTGCCTTCCTTCAGAGAGGCCTTTTCTTACCACTCAATTTAAGTTCTCTTTCCTAACACCCTCTGCCTTCATAGCACATCATAATTTATGATTAAATATTCATATTCATTTGATTGTTTTCTTGTATACTTTCTCTCTCCCATAAGACTATATGCTGCATAAGAGCAAAGACAAAATCTGTTTTGTTAACCACTGTGTACCCAGTATTTTTAGCATAAAATCTGCCATATGGTCAATACTCCACATAACCCACTAAGAGAGATGGTACCATTTACATTTAATCTGGTGGACATGTTTAATTAAACATGTTAATAGATTAATGTTTATGCCTAAGAGATGAATCCAATAAAGAAAATACACAGCTATTCTCTAAAGTAGTTATTCCTTTGCTGATTAGTAAAAAAAAAAAATTTCCTGGCAATCTTTTCAGACATTGTTGTGAATTTGGGCCAAATAGTAAAGGTAATAAAACTTTCTCCCACTAAATTCATTTTTGTTTATATTATGTCCACTCCAGAGCAAGAGAAATGAAGTGATTGTTCATCATTGGGAAATAAAAAATGCAATGAGTAACTCATAATTTTTATACCATTTATATTAATCATCTCTCTGGGTGCTTGCTTCATCTCCCTATTTCTTGCTATTAACTATAGTTACCGGAAGTGACTATATAATGCTAGAAACATTCTATGCATGAGCTAAGAGGAAAAGAAAGTCAGGCATGGTTCCAGATTTTTCCAGTCATCTGTCCTGTTTGGGTTTTCATTCCTTCAGTCTACTAGTAAAATGCTAAGTATGATTGACTGACTGAAAATGGAAGACATGCTTTTAAATTCCATGTTGCTAGGAAGTGTTAATACCAGTTTTAATGAAAGATGGGGAAATAATAACCAATAAAGGAAAATCTGGTGTTTCATAGAATTAGGGACTCCATGTCTTCCTTGTTGATCTTCTGAAGTCATCTCCTAGTGAAGGAACTCCTTCTCCAGTGCCTTTTAATTAGTGGTGTCTCTGTCTCAACCTGTGCACTCTGCTGCCTTGTGTGAAATGGGAAATAGGACAATTGGCCAGGCATCTGGGTGGTAAAAAAGAGCAAGAGTATTGGAGGTCCTTCAGAGATTGATAGTCCAGTGAACTGGATATCAGGAGCATGATGAGTAATGAGCACATGGGATGTCCCAGAATTCAGTCACTGAAACAATGTGGAAAAGAGTCTTGGGTGGGACAGGAATATGCTGTCCCCCTGTGAACAAAGCTTCAAAACTGGCCCCCCAGCTAAATAGTCTTTCCTTCCTCACCCCATCATAGTCAACCCCTCTCCTGACCCCAAATTCTCCTAACCCAATGCAATCCAGTCTGTGTATTTTGAAAGTCTGATGATCTAGTAAGTACCTGGGCCTTATATTTCCCAGTACAAAGATGAATGGAACAAGGGCTCCTGCTCTTGTGAAGCTTCTTGCCCTGGAGTAGAGGTGAGAGGAGAGGCTGCTGAGGGGACCTGGACTTACGCTGTAATGTATGAAATGCATATGCAATATGCTGTCAGAATGTAGAGGACAGAATACATTCCCTGTGGATTTTTTAAACACTGTGAAAACCAGTGGCTTCAGTTATATCTAGCAGTAATGAACTTATTTATTTTCATACTGTTTTGGGGCTTTCCAGGTCCACCCTCTGGTTCTATAATTCACTAGGAGGATTCACAGGACTAAGCATAGAGCCACATTTAGAACTACGATTTATTACAGTGAAGGGATACAAAGCAAAATCAGCTAACAGAAAGATCACGTGGGGCAAAGCCTCCAAAAAAGTGGGGAGAAGCTTCTAAGAGTCCCCACCCAGAGGGGTCATGTGGGATGTGCTCGGTTCCTCCAGTGAGGAGCTGTGACAAGACTAGTGAAATATTATCTACCAGGGATGCTCGTTAGGTACCCCAGGGTTCTTACTGGGGACTCATCATGTAGGCACCTGCCCAGCAAGTACCAAAATTTCAGATTCTCAGAATGAACACAGATGCTCACCATAAACCACACTGTATAAATGATTTAGGTACAGTGAGCCACTCTGATAGGTTCAGCAAAAGTGAGAACCCTCCCCAAATCCAAATTCCTGGGTGCCAGCCAATGGCTGACCTTACAAGTGGGTCTTTTTATGGATAGCCATCAACCTTAACTCATTTAAGTATATCTATCCATTTATTTGTTTATACAAGCATTTCTGTATCTAGAAAGAAGAGTGGTCTTTGGGTTTGCATTCTAATTTCAATCCATGTTAGATAGTACTAGGTTTTCACTTTTAAATGATATAACATTAATCTAATACTTATTTTCAAGTAGTGTGCTAGAGATAGTTGCTACCTGCTTATAAAAGTCTATTGTTAAATCACAAGAAAATTTGTAATTCCATGTTGGCAGCTTGAAATCACTTATGATGGGAATATTTATACCCCCAAAATTGGCAAATGCTACAAATCAGGGCTTCCCCACACCTCTGGAGAGCTGGTTATTAAGCATATACCAGTAACCATTGCCTATATTTATGGTAAAGGTGAGAGAGTAAAAAGAAATTTTCGCAGCTATCAAGTAAAACACCTACTTAACATTTATTTATTCATTCATTCATTAAATATTGTATTGCCAATGGGCTTCAGCCCCACACAAGTTTACTATAGATTCAGTGAGGCCAAAGAATGACAATGGGATGTTCTTGGGGTGAAAGGGTTATGCCCAACTTTATTCCCACAGTGGCAGGTCAGTCAGTCACTAGAATCCCGTCCACTCAGAGCAAGTCGGCCGGCAGCAAGCCAGTGTCTGCCTCTGGGCCTCTCTACCCCCACAGCTGTCTCAGTCTCTGTCCTCAGTGCTGCCACCACTCCAGCCTCTGCTCTCCTGCAGCCTTGCTGCCCTGTCTTCCAGAGCACTGAGCGGAGCTCTTTATACAGAGTCAATAGCAACATATTGCCCACACGTGTGTAGGAAGCAAGCCTACCAGGGCCAGGTAAGAATCCTAGCCACAGGAACCTTCACTTTCTCCACAATGTGAAATGCAAAAAAAGAGACAAACTCACTACCTGTATGTTTGTAGGGAGTTTACAATCTATTGGGTCCGACAGATGATAAACACAAACATGGCAAGCCAAATTATCCTCACATTGTTGTATATTTTCCCTCACCACTGCAGAAGACTCAAAAGAAAGAAAAGTATCTCTTCTACTCCCAGACAGTTTACCTATGTCTGGACTCCCCAGTTTTTAATAAATGTGATAATGCAAGGTTTCCTGAAGAAAACCTTGCTCCCTACAAGAAATAAATGATCAGGCTTTTGTTTGTTAGTAAAGAACAAATGAGAGAGGCCTGTGCTGGCAGTGGGGAAGCAAAACTAGCCTTCCCAAAGGCAACAGCGCTTGTGTTTCTGATCTTGGGGAGAGCCGTGTCCTCCAGTTGGTGGGGGCTAGGAGAGAGGCCATCAGCTATGGCATGTACTAAAGTGACAGGCTCTGAACGATTGGTACACAGAGACTAGAGGGGTCACACTAGGAGCCAAGCTAAAGGTCCATGTGCTCCCCAAAGCAAGGAGCAGACAGTAGCGTTTACAGAGCTCTTACCATGTTTTGGAGACTTCCAATTGTTTTACACACTTTAACACTTTTAAACCACACAATAGCCCTATGTGGTTGGTACATTTTGTAAAAAAGGAAACTGAGGCACAGAGAGACTAGGCAACATTGCCACAAAGCTGGGAAGTGTCAGTTTTACACTTGGTTTGTTCCCAGAAGCCACTGAAAGCACTGAAACCACAATTTTTTTGGTTACAGATACTAGATTTTCTTTCCTTTTTTAGTTCATTTTATTTTTTTTACAGCTTTATTGCAATATAATTGGCATAAGACATGGCATAAGTTTAAGGTGTACAACATAATGATTTGATATATGTATATATTACAAAATGTTTGCTTAACATCTATCACCTCATACAGTACATTTTCTTTTCTTGATATGAGACCTTTTAAGATCCACTTTTTTAGCAACTTTCAAATATACAATATAGTATTGTAACTCTAGCCATCATGTTGTACATTATATCCCCAGCAGTTACTCATTTTATAGCTGGGAGTTTGTACCCTTTGATACAAACTGTATATCACATTTTCTTTAATGATTCATCTGTTAATAGACACTTAAGTTGCAGTGAACAACATAAGGATGGATATCTCTTTGAGATAGTAACTTCATTTCCCTTAGATAAATACCCAGAATTGGAAATGTTGGATCATACGGTAGTTCTAATTTTTAATTTTTTGAGGATCTGCTATACTGTTTTCCACGATGGCTACACCAGCTTACATTCCCACCCAGTGTACAAAGCTTTTTTTTCTCTCCACATCTTCACCAGCACTTTTTTGTGCCTTGTCTTTTCGATAATAGCCATTCTAAGAGGGGTACGGTGATACCTCCTTGTGGTTTTGATTTGCATTTCCCTGATGTGTAGTGATGTTGAGCACCTTTTCATTTGTCTGTTGGCCATTTGGATGTCTTCTTTGAAAAAATATGTATTTAGGTCCTTTGCCCACTTTTTAATTGTATTATTTGGGGTTGTTTACTATTGAATTATGTCTTATATATTATGGAAATCAGCTATCAAATTTTTTGGTTTGGAAATATTTCCTTCCATTCTATAGATTGCCTTTTTATTCTTTTGATCATTTCTTTTTGCTGTGCAAAAGCTCTGGTTTGACGTAGTCCCATTTGTTTATTTTTGCTTTTGTTGCTTGTGTTTAGAGTGTCATATCCATAAAATCATTGCCAAGACAAATGGCACAGAACTTCTTCCTTGTGTTTGGAGTTTTATGGCTTCAGGTTTTACATTTAAGTCTTTAATCCATTTCAATTTAATTTTTGTGAGTGATGTAAGATAGGAGATCAGTTTCATTCTTTTGCACATGAATATCCAATTTTCCTAGCATAGATATTAGATTTTCCTTAAAATGGACATTAATTATTATGCTCAGTGTATTTCAAGTGCATTTTTAAATTGGAAACATACTTGAGGCATGTCTATGTCTTTTCACAGTTATATGCTCCCAAAACTATAAAATGCAAACTGCCTCTTCTGTCAGCTTGGTGTGATATAAATATATTTTGAATCATTGTAGAATGGATCTCTCTCACAGGATGCTTATGCATCTTGCTCTTGGGAATCTCACGTCCCTCTGGGTTTCATTGCTTTGCTTACTCCCTCGTGAGTCTGCTGCAAGCCCTAAGCAGGAAAGAATGCTTTTGAATCATTATGTTAAATGCTTAATATGCAGAAAGCAATTTTGAAGAAAGTTCAGCTTTAGTTAAAGTAAGTGCATTTGTTTCACTGCAAAGTATCTGCTTGTGCTTTGTCCCTTTCTGTACAATTTTTTAAGACTCTCTCATCTGCCTGGAAATCTGAAGAGAAAGCCTATGAATACAGAAACATGCGTTAAGGATGTGTCCTTTTAAAAAAAAATGCTCTTGAAAGCTGAGTCTTCTAAAAACTCTTAATATTTTTTGCTTGAATTAGCTCAGTACAAATAAATTGCTCAGTTGAATATATCAATGAGACTACAAATAGAGAATGTTTGCCTGAAAAATGGCCAAAAGTAGAAATGTCTTCCTATCATACCTGTTCTGCGCCTGCCTTGTGGGATTAGTATAGAAATCAAGTATAGAAATCAAATGTATAATCATAAATGACTTGATTATTTTTCCTATAATTCCTGATAAGTGATCAAGAACAGAACAAACGAAACCAAAACAGTTTCTGTGACCTAATTGCCCTTGCTATTGTTTCAATACCATGTAAGACGTCACGCCCCAGGAGACTGGAGACTGCCGAGGATTAAGTTTAGAGTTAGTTAATGGTTGTCTATTAAGTACCCCCCACAGAATTCTGTTGTTGTTAACATGTTTTTGCTCAATAAATACGAAGGGTGCCCTCTCAGCACCACTCTTGAGCTGTTAAACCTCGAGTCCCCTGGCTGGTCCTTTCAGATCTTCGATATCTCATCGTGTCTCCTCCCTTATCTGTAGGTCAGAAGCAGGGAAGGACCGACACTGCCTGGTTGCTTTTTTCTCATCTTTTGGCAAATAAAGTGCATGGAGCATCATTCTTTCAAGTCCCCTTTGCCAGAATATTTCTCTGGAATCATTTTCCCTCCCATTCCACAATCCCACTAACAGCAATCTCATATCAGTGAGCAAATATTCTTCTCTCAAACTGAAGTTCTGCTATTTTAGATCCCACTTGTCAAAGCTAGAGTGATTTGAACATTCCTCTTCACCTAATATCAGTTCCCATCAGATAGACATTAAATGAATAGAGCCTGCAGGTTAGTAAGAATGCTAACAATGCAGATGAAGTCCTGATAACCAGCAGCTGTGAATTAATTCAGCTAGATCACAGTCCAGGAGGGTGGCTGTTAAAGGGAGCAAAGGGTACTGGGGAGAGTTGGCCACAGTGCCAAAACTTACAGCACCTTCCCCTAGGCCAAGCAGCCTGGCATTTTGAATCTAAAGTCATCACAGGAATGGGATGAATTCCATTGTCTATCTGGCAACTGTTCATCATGGCAGTCAACTCCCTGTGACTGTCAGAAAGGGAAACAGTCACGTATTTTCACTCACAGGAATAAATTAAAATAACTGATTATGAGGGAGCCACTGACCCAGCTAGGCATTGAGAAAAGGGTCAGTTGACATTTTAAGCCATTCCATTTACTGGATTCATACTCAGAATTCTATAGTCTACTAAGTCTGGTAATGCAAGAGGCAGAATACTTTTCGTCTGAATATTTCAAAGCAGTCACAACCTACTGCCTGTTCCTAGGTTGGCAAGCAGAGCCTTGGGGAATTTGAATCCTAATCTTACCCTCCTGCTTCCCCTCTGTCAGAATAGCTCCTTTTTGATTGGAATTTATCTTCACCATCAACAAGAACCCACTATTTTGAGCTTCTGATGCTAGAGGCCAAGCTCTGCTCAGTTTGGGTTGTTTGGGGTTCTCAACATAGTGATTTTAGGCAGAGGAACACAGTGTATTCCTGAGTTTGACCAGTAGATGGAAGTATTTTTGACCGTGTGATACCTCTAGCTTCCCAGTCCTGGTAAAGAAGAATCTTTGATTTCCAGGAAAAGCTGAGAAGCTGAGTTACCAGACCCATTTTCTGACATGGTACCTTATTTATGTATGGAACGTCTTCCCAACTAAAAAGGAGTATGAATATTTTGAGATAATCAGGAAAGAAGGAATTAGGAAATAACCAGTTTACTTTGAATAGCTACAACCAACTAGTTTTGTTAATTCCCTCATACTCTTTTGATCAGGCAATGTAAAGTGAAGATCATAATTTACAAAAACTTATAGTTTCAAATCAATACAGTTCTCCTTAAGTCCCAAAGTGATTTATAAGCATTCAATCTTTAACCAAAGGTGGGTGAGAGGGAAGGGTTTAACACAGGTACTCTGCCTAGCTGACTGAGAAATTGGATTCTAAAGCAAACTGTCTTTTCACTGAAACCTTACTATAGTATCTGTCTTTCCTATGTTTCTTAAAGTTGGTAGATTTTAATTTAGGAGCCATGGGATATTTTTGACAGAAATGTCAAGGAGATTATAGGTTATTACTAATCATTGGCAGTGACTCAAATATGGGGCAATTATGTGTCTTGACATAGATGACAATTGGACTGATACCGAACTGAAATATAATCACTCTCTTACTCTACCTCCTGAGGCTAAAACTCAAGATATGTTCAAATAAAGCCTTGAATGATTTTTCTCCCACTGAAAGAAATAAAGTCTACACCGCATACTTTGAATCAAACCTGAAGGAAGAGTGGCAGCCCTTGATGGTATTGCATGTTACGTACTCGGGGGCATTCTCCAGCAAATCTCCAGTGTTCCGTGATAGTTAAAGGCCTCCTAGGGACCTTGGAGCATTGCATAAGGAACAACTCAGAAACTGCTGATATACCCACCTAAATGTATGTGCTCTTTTCTGACTAGAGAAAAAATATATATAATTTACATAAATAATGTATATATTTATATGTAATTTCATATACATTCATATACAAACACACCCAGAATGAAAGACCACACAAGAGAGCATGCATATGGCAAATACGGATATATTCACTTAAACTTATGATCCTAGAGCTGGCTCCAGGGAACTGCTCAGACATTTAAACAGAGTTATGGGCCAAATAAGAGAAAATGCATTGAAAAAGAAAGAGGAAAAGAAGAGGATTAAAGATGGCGGCATGAGAGGTGAGAGAGAGGCCTCCTCCTAAAACTGCATACAATAAGAAATATAATTAATACAATTAATACTGAAAGACCAACAGGAAAGAAGGCTGCACCAGACTGCATACACCTGGAGAAAAGAACAGACCTCATGGAACAGGGTAATGTACCAAAGCTGTGGCCCGACAGGACCGAAGACCTTCCCCCGCCCCAGCTCACCAGTGGGAGAAAGAGAAATGGAGCAGGGAGGGAGTGGAGACCTGGGGCTGCTGAACACCTAGCTCTGGAGACCTGCTCTGAGAGCACAAACCTACATTGCATGGTGCTTTGGTGATTAGGAGGCTGGAAAGCTAAGAAAGACAGAATACCTGGAGAGACTGAGATTCCAGCCACATGTGGAAAACAGGGATCCATATCTGGCTGGTCTGGAACAAAAGAAAGGTGGGCAGTCTAAGAGACTTCCTAACAGTGAGAGGGCTGCTAAAGGGGCAAGGAGTGCACAGAGATTACTGCTCAGGAGAAAGGATGGTAGACAAAATTGTCCAGGTGCACTGTGCCCTGCAGGGTGGGAACTTTCACGATCCTCAGTTGCTCCAGCCCCCTGGCTGGCTACACAGCTCTAAGGCCCTCCACCATGCTACACAGCCTGCTGCACCTTCCTCCCGGCCAGCCTGCACCTGGCACACAAACCAGCAAACCCTGCCCTGGCATTAGGCCAGACAGACAGAAGCCCCACCTACAGCAGCTACAAACACAAAGCACAGAGGCTTATACATGTGTGCTTGGCCCACTGGTTCTGGCAGTGGAGACAGGCATAGCAGCCAGGAAGCAGGGAAAAACTCTTTCCTACCCCCAGCACCAACACTGCTCCACTGTGACCCCTGACATTGCTCTAGGGGCTGAGCAGCTCCAGAGAGTAGAGCTTCTGGGCAACAGAGGTCACCAAATACAAATATGAAACATTAAAGGAACCTGGTTCAAAGCAAAATCATACATACACAAGAGAAAGAGTGAAATGAAACTGATCTCATGAATCTTCTGGAAAGCAATTTCAAAATAAAAATCATAAACATGTTCATGGAGGTACAGGAAAATATTCAAGAACTCAGGAATGAATTCTGGTTGGAGATCCAATCATTACAGAACACAGCATCAGAAATGAAACATACAATGGAAGGTTTTAAAAGCAGACTAGATACAGTGGAGGAGACAATAAATGAAACAGAAACTAGAGAAGAGGAATACAAAGAAGCTGAGGCACAGAGAGAAAAAAGGATCTCTAAGAATGAAAGAATATTGAGAGAAGTGTGTGACCAATCCGAATGGAACAATATTCATATATTATAGGGGTACCAGAAGAGGAAGAGAGAGGAAAAGGGTTAGAAGTGTCTTTGAGGAGGTAATTGCTGAAAACATCCCCAATCTGCAGAAGGAGATAGTCTCTTGGGCCATGGAGGTGCACAGATCTCCCAATACAAGGGACCCAATGAAGACAACACCAAGATATATAATAATTAAAATGGCAAATATCAAGGATAAAGATAGACTATTAAAAGCAGCCAGAGAGAGAAATAAGATCACATACAAAGGAAGGCCCATCAGGCTATCACCAAACTTCTCAGCAGAAACCTTATAGGCCAGAAGGGAGAGGCATGACATGTTTAATGCAATGAAGCAAAAGGGCCTTGAACAAAGAATACTTTATCCAGCAAGATTATCATTTTAATTTAATAGATGGATTAAACAATTTCCAGATAAGCAAAAGCTGAGAGAATTTACCTCCCATAAACCATCTCTACAGTGTATTTTGGAGGAACTGCTATAGATAGAAATGTTTCTAAGGTTTAATGCCTGTCACCAGAGGTAATAAAGCCACAGTACAGAAAGTACAAAGTTAATTATTAAGCAAAGACAAAATTAAATGAACTACCCCCAAAGTCAGTCAAGGGATAGACAAGAAGTACAGAATATGATACCTAATATATAAAGAATGGAGGAGGAAAAAAAAGGAGAAAAAAAGAACCTTTAAATTGTGTTTGCAATAGCATACTGAGTTAAGTTAAACTCTTAGATAGTAAGGAAGTTAACCTTGAACCTTCAGTAACCATGAATATAAAGACTACAATGGAATAAGTAAATACTTATCGATAATCATCCTAAATGTAAATGGTCTGAATGCACCAATCAAAAGACATAGAGCCAGTTTTTGAGTAAAAAAACAAGATCCATCTATATGCTTCCTACAAGAGACTCCCTTCAAACCCAAAGACATATACAGACTAAAAGTGAAGGGATGGAAAAAGATATTTCAGGCAAATAATAGGGAGAAAAAAGCAGGAGTTGCAGTATTTGTATCAGACAAATAGACTTCAAAATGAAGAAAGTCACAAGAGACAAAGAAGGACATTACATAATGATAAAGGGGGCAGTCCAACAAGAGGATACAACCATTATAAATGTCTATGCACCCAACATAGGAGCTCCTACATATGTGAAACAAATACTAACAGAAATAAAGGGGGAAATAGAATGCAATGCATTCATTTTAGGAGACTTCAACACATTACTCACTCCAAAGGATAGATCAACCAGACAGAAAATAAGTAAGGACACAGAAGCACTGAACAACACAATAGAACAGATGGACCTAATAGACATCTATAGAACACTCCACTCAAAAGCAGCAGGATACATATTCTTCTCAAGTACACATGGAACATTTTCTAGAACTGACCACATACTAGGCCACAGAAAGACCCTCAGCAAATTTAAAAAGATTGAAATTGTACCAACCAACTTCTCAGATCACAAAGGTATAAAACTAGAAATAAATTGTACAAAGAAAACAAAAAAGCTCACAAACACATGGAGGCTTAACAACATGCTCCTAAATAATCAATGGATCAATGACCAAATTAAAACAGAGATCAAGCCATATATGGAGACAAATGAAAACAACAGCACAATGCCCCACCCTCTGTGGGATGCAGCAAAGGCAGTTCTAAGAGGAAAGTATATAGCAATCCAGACCTATTTAAAAAAGGAACAAAAATCCTAAATGAATAGTTTAAATTCACAAATATTGAAACTGGATAAAGAAGAACAAATGAGGCCCAAATCAGTAGAAGGGGGGACATAATAAAGAGAGGAGAATAAAACAATAGAAAACAGTAATGAAACCAAGAGCTGGTTGTTTGAGAAAATAAAATAGATAAACCCCTAGCCAGACTGATCAAGAAAAAAAGAGAATCTATCCACATAAACAGAATCAGAAATGAGAAAGGAAAAATCACTATGGACACCACAGAAATACAAGAATTATGAGAGAATACTATGAAAAATTATATGCTAAAAAACTGGATAATCTAGAAAAAATGGACAACTTTTTAGAAAAATACAACATTCCAAGACTGACCTAGGAAGAAACAGAAAATCTGAGCAGACCAATTACCAGCAATGAAGTTGAATTGGTAATCAAAAAACTACCCAAGAACAAAACCATGGGATGAGATGGATTCACTGCAGAATTTTATCAGACATTTAGAGAAAACATAATATCCATTCTCCATAAAGTTTTCCAAAAAATTGAAGAGGAGGAAATACTTCTAAACCCATTCTGTGAGGCCAGCATCACACTAATAACAAAACCAGGCAAAGACACCAAAAAAAAAAGAAAATTACAGACCAATATCCCTGATGAAAATAGATGCAAAAATACTCAACAAAATATTAGCAAACTCAATTCAAAAATAAGTCAAAAGGACCATACATCATGATCAATTGTGATTCATTCCAGGGATGCAAGGATGGTACAACACTCAAAAATCCATCAACATCGTCCACTATAACAATAAAAAGGAGGACAAAAGTCACATGATCATCTCCATAGATGCTGAAAAAGAATTTGACAAAATTCAAAACACATTAATGATAAAAATTCTCAGCAAAATGGGTATAGAGGGCAAGTACCTCAACATAATAAAGGCCATATGTGACAAATACACAGCCAACATCACAGTTAACAGTGAAAGCCTGAAAGCTTTTCCTCTAAGATAGGGAAGAAGACAAGGATGCCCACTCTCCCTGCATTTATTCAACATAGTACTGGAGGTCCTAGCCACAGCAGTCAGACAACACAAAGAAATGAATAGAATCCAGATTGGTAAGAAGAAGTCAAACTATCACTGTTTGCAGATGACATGACATTGTACATAAAAAACCCTAAAGACTCCACTCCAAAACTACTAGATCTAATATCTGAATTCAGCAAAGTTGCAGGATACAGAATTAATACACAGAAATCTGATGCATTCCTATATACACTAATGATGAACTAGCAGAAATAGAAATCAGGAAAATAATTCCATTCACAATTGCATCAAAAAGAATAAAACACCTAGGAATAAACCTATCCAAGGAAGTGAAAGACCTATAACCTGAAAACTACAAGACACTCATATGAGAAAGAGGACTCTATAGAAATTAATCCCACACTCTTGGGTAGAAAGAATTAATATTGCCAAAATTGCCATGCTGCCTAAAGCGATCTACAGATTCAATGCAATCCCTATCAAAATACCAACAGCATTCTTCAATGAACTAGAATAAATATTTCTAAAATTCACATGGAACCACAAAAGACCCCAAATAACCAAAGCAATCCTGAGAAGGAAGAATAAAGCAGGGGGAATTATGCTCCCTGACTTCAAGCTCTATCTACTACAAAGCCACAGTAATCAAGACAATTTGGTACTGGCACAAGAACAGACCTATAGACCAATGGGACAGAATAGACTCCAGATATTAACCCAAACATATATGGTCAATTAATATATGTTAAAGGAGCCAAGGATATACAATGGGGAAATGACAGCCTCTTCAACAGCTGGTGTTGGCCAAACTGGACAGCTACATATAAAAGAACAAAACTGAATTACTGTCTAACTCCATACACAAAATTAAACTCGAAATGGATCAAAGACCTGAATTTAAGTCATGAAACCATTGAACTCTTAGAAGAGAACATAGGCAAAACTCTCTTGAATATAAACATGAGCAATTTTTTCATGAGCCTGTCTCCCCAGGCAAGAGAAACAAAGCAAAAATGAACAATTGGGACTATATCAAACTAAAAAGCTTCTGTACAGCAAAGGAAACCATCAGTAGAATAAAAAGGCATCCTACAGTGTGGGAGAATATATTCATAAATGATATATCTGATCAGGGGTTGACATCCAAAATATATAAAGAGTTCATGCACCTCAACAACCAAAAAGCCAATAATCTGATTAAAAAACGGGCAGAGAATCTGAACAGACACTTCTCCAAAGAAGAAATTCAGATGGCCAACAGGCACATGAAAAGATATTCTACATCTCTAATCATCAGAGAAATGCAGAGTAAAACCACAATGAGATATCACCTCACACAAGTTAGGATGGCCAACATCCAAAAGACAAACAACAACAAATATTGGTGAGGATGTGGAGAAAGGGTAACCTTCCTACACTGCTGATGGGAACGTAAATTAGTTCAACCATTATGGAAAGCAGTATGGAGGTTCCTCAAAAAACTAAAAATAGAAATACCATTTGACCCAGGAATTCCACTCCTAGAAATTTACCCTAAGAATGCAGTTTCCCAGATTCAAAAAGACATATGTACCCCAATGTTTATTGCAGCACTATTTACAATAGCCAAGAAATGGAAGCAACCTAAGTGTCCATCAGTATATGAAAGGATAAAGAAGATATGGTACATATACACATTGGAATATTATTCAGCCATAGAAGGAAACAAATCCTACCATTTGCAACAATATGGATGGAGCTAGAGGGTATTATACTCAGTGAAATAAGCCAGGCAGAGAAAGACAAGTACTTAATTGTGGAGTGTAATGACAAAGCAAAATTGAAGGAACAAAACAGCAGCAGACTCACAGAATCCAAGAATGGACTAATAGTTACCAAAGCGAAAAGGACTGTGGAGGATGGGTGGGAGTGAGGGATAAGGGGATTAAGGAGCATTGTGAATAGCACACATAATGTAGGTGGGGGGCACAGGGAGGGCAGTATAGCACAGAGAAGACAAGTAGTGACTCTATAGCATCTTACTATGCTGATGGACAGTTACTGTAATGGGGTATGTGGGGGGACTTGATGATGGGGGGAATCTAGTAACCACAGTGTTGCTCATGTGATTATATATTAATGATACCATAATAAGAAATAAAAAAGAATCCATAATAACTAAATTCTGATCATCTGAGGAAGCCATGAAAGCAGTCATAAAAATTGCCAAGGATTTAGGAAAATGGTATTGATGCTATTAGCTGTTGTCTTGGTAGCACTTCATGTTTACCTCCCCTCAGGGGCTATTTTCCCAGGCTAATGCTTATATAAATAAAACCAATCAGAGCATATATGATATATTCCATCCTACTTTCCACCATCAAATTTGCCCTGATAGTTAATGGACTAAGGCTTTATTTTATTTCTGTTAACCCTGAGTCAGACTCACAAACTAAACTGAGCTATTTAGTTTTTGCCACCCCTCCCTCCCCTCTAGTGCTGCCAGGTTTTAACTTTTGGAATAGTAAACATGTTCTTACTTGGGAGAAAAGTGAAGCATGGTTTACTGGCAGTAATCAGCAGTACTATCTGTTTGAATTCCTATATAGATCTATTGTGTGATCTACCTAAGGATCAAGGCACTAAGACACTACTTACCTCAGGCACACCAGAGTTCAACCAGCTAAACCTGGTAAATGCAAACTGGAGTTCCCACTCGTGGTTGTCCAGAAAAGATTCTCATTCAGTCTGGCATCAGTTAGTATTATTTCTAATAAACCTGGTAAATGCAGATAAACCTGGTAAATGCAAACTGTAGTTCCCACTAGTGGTTGTTCAGAAAAGAATCTCATTCAGTCTGGCAAGAGTTAGTATTATTTCTGAATTTAAGATGACCTTGTTGACCTAAACTGCAAGGTAAATAAAATGATATCTAGTAAATACATAGGTCCCCAGAGGATTTCTTCCAGTGACTGCAAGTTGTTATCAATTTCTATTGATAATAATTTCTCTACATTTATGGGATAGAGAAAATCTGCAGCTCCTCTCACATCTTTCAAGACAGTTGACTCAAAAATACCCAGCTTCTTTGCCATAGTATCAACTCAACAGGGGCACTTTTAATGGAGGAAATGGGCTCCTTGGCTCTTCTCGGGATTAGAGACACTGTTCCTCTCTTTGTGGCTATGGTACTGCTTCTAGTGCCTTTCTATCTGCAGGACAGACAGGCTTTGTGGACAGGAAGTGAAGCTGGAGCCAGAAAAGCATGAAGCCTGTGGAGGCAGGCGTCATGGGCTCCAGACATCTGCAAAAAAATGTTGAAAATGAGCCATTTCTGAAACATTGGGAAGCGTTCTAAAGCTCTCTCAAGACATCAAAAGCCAAATACCATAATCAAAGGAATAAAGAAATAAAATCTGCCATTTTTATATTTTTGTCAGGATTACTACTAATTCCATTTAACCAGAAAATACTGTATTGTATTAATGATATTTCTAGCTTTAAAAATAAAGATGTATTTTGAAACACAAAATAAATGCAGAAATAAAATAAAACTTTTTGAGGAAGGAAACCTTTGACAGTAAGTATTTTAGATTTATATCAAACCATTTGACAGTATCTTTTGCCTGCCTGGGTCTGACAGTAAATCCAGGGAGCCTCTGGAGCGTCACATGTGAAGCTCGTCTCTGAATATGTGTTTCTGCCTCACACCTGAAGGCCAGACAAGACAGACAGATTACCCAGAGCAACAGAGGTGTGTTTCTTCCTAAGAGTTCCATAATATTGACATGGACCCAAATGTATAAATTAAAAAATAGTCCTAATCAGGGTATAGAGGGTTAATATATCTACAGAGGTTTTGGAAAGGCATTTCCAGATGACATAACTTTAAAAACTCATGGTATCAGCCCAATATTGTCAGTGCTCTCAAAACCTCTAAAGTGTCTGTCAGTTTTCTCTCAGTAAAAAATTTTAATTGCCATTAAAAAGCTTTTTAAAACTTGTATGTTTAATGATAATGGAGCTGCACAGCTCAATATGGTAGCCATCGGCCACATGTGGCTATTTAAATTTAATTAAAATTAATAAAATTGAAAATTATGTTCCTTCGTTGTACTAGCCACATGTAAAGTACCCTATGGCGTCATGTCGCTGCTAGCTACCGTACTGCACGGCACAAGCGTAAAACATTTCCGGCATTGCAGAAAGTCTCATTGAACAGCACTGATCTACGTCAATTGTTCTTAGTGTATTCAGTTAAGTCACTAGCTCTAGGCTCTTAATAAAGGGTAATGTACAGGGAGTTCTCAGTTAAGGTTTTCCTTTCTGCAGTTCTTTTAAACTGTCTCTTAAGAGGAGGCTCTGTTATAGGGGATTTTCCTAAATCAGTACATCAAACTTCTCTTTGTGAAGGAACTCCCAGGGCAGTGTTCCATGGAGCAAACTTTGGTATCTGTAGAATAAGTAGTTTGACAGCATGCACCATGCCTTACTCATCTCTCTCGCCCACTTTTCTGTCCAGAATAATGCCTCACACATAGTAGGTATGAACCATTGGCTTAAGTGAGCCAAGTGCTAAGGCTGGGTGAAAGAGAGAGGGTAAACAGATACAGGGTGAGAACCAGTGAGAATCATTAATTTTAGATTCCCAGACCAGTTGCTTCTCCACTGGGGCTACCAAATAATGTAAAACCATCACTCTTTTATACCCAAGTACACACAACTCTCTAATTTCTGCATTTCTATTTACCTTTCTGATGTATACCGTTTCATATATTAATTTTTTTGACAGAGAGCAGTAAACATTATTAAAGGTATACAATCCTGAATTATTACTTAACTTGGATGGAATTTGCTTGAAACTCCAATTCCTCTCACTGCACTAGAAAGAAGTCTACAGACTCCAGAAACCTCCTATCTTCAGACAAGTTCTAATGAAAATTGATCCTTTAAAAACAACTTAAATTTTCCTTTTTGTGACATATCTTACTGAAAGCTAGCTAGAGCCTGGGAAGCAAGAGAACATCATTTCCAAGGAAAACCACATAATCCTTTCAAAAAAACTCTTCAGAATACTATAGTTTATTTTACTTTTAACCAAACTCTCCTAAAAGCTTTGGTTGTCCTAACTGTCCTAACTCTAAAACAGAATAAATACTCTGAGACCCTAGTAGGATGTTAGAAGAAAAAGGATGATGAGAGGAAATTGTCTGGATCTCCACAGGGGCCAAGTGTTAAGCAAACTCTCCTTGACCTTCCCTTCCTTCAGTCTTTACTCTTTCCTCTGCCCAGATATCTTTCTCTTTTAAATCCAAAGACCCATTTCCCCCAGGAAGCTTTATTTCCCACTCTTCTGATTGCTTGTATTGTTCCCCATTGTAACTCAGGCTTGGCTTTGCCCTGGGTCTTCCTTCTTTTAGGTGGGTACTTTTGTGCCATTGTTGTTTCCCAGATAGGCTGAATGACTCTTTAGAACAGAGATCAAGAGTTAGTGACTTCTTTGTTCCTTGACTACTTAGCACAGTGTCAAGCAAGCACCAGTTGTTCAATAAGTAGTAATTTTAAAGGCACCCTCACACACTGCTTGGAGTAGATTATTTATATCCAACAATAAAATTTACTTCATCAAGATTATTGAATTTAAAAGTTGTAGTAATACATATAATAGGTAAGAGCTTGGTGAATTAAATAATAATAGAATACAATTTTTTATAAATTAGCTAACATGAACAAAACACTTAAAGATCTTTAGAGATACATAGTCATATAGCAACCATTGTTATAATACAGAAGATAAACTAGAATTTATCTCTCTTTTCTTAACAGCATTTTTTATTGAGATGTACTTTCAGGCAATATTAAAATTCACCTTTTTAAAGTGTACATATCAATTGATTTTAGTATAATCACTGTGTGGTAGAACCATCACTACTATCTAATTCTAGAACTTTTCCATCATCCCTGAAAGAAACCCCATACCCATAAGCAGTTGGTCCCATTTTCCCCCATTCCCTATCTGCTGGAAGCCACTAATCTACTTTCTAGCTCCATAGATTTGCAGATTTTGGGCATGTCATAAAAATGGAATTATACAATAGCGTCTTTGTGTCTGGCTTCTTTCACATAGCCTGTTCTCAAGGTTCGTCCATGTTGTAGCATGTATTCATACTTCATTTCTTTATATAGTGGAATATTATTCCACTGTAGGGATTGTAACTCTGGGGGGTAAAATATGTTCCCAGCCCAGAGCAAATAAATCCTGGAAGCCTAAATCAGTCAAAGGGAGAAATAGAGTGGGAAAAACCTGTTCATTGCTTACAAGCAGTCGCCTGCTCCAGCTCACCTGTGTCTCTCCAGACCTGGTTGCAAAAAGATTCCACCCAACCTCTCCAGTCCAGGTGTGTGCTTGCTCCCCACCCACCTTGTCACCACCTATTGATATGGAGATGGACTGCTTCTCTCCAGCCCTTGGAAACACCTATTGACATGGAGATGTATGAAGGCCAGGCGAGAGATTCTAGAAATATATTTTAATTTTACCCACATGGATATACTGCATTTTGTTCATCTATTCATCAGCTGATGGACATTTAGGTTGTTTACACATTTTACCTCTTGTGAATGATGCTGCTGTGAACATCTGTCCCAGTTTTTCTGTTGACATATGATTCCATTCTCTCCAGTATATACCTAGAGATAGAATTGCAATTGCTATGTTCATTCTTGTACTCTTCGTGTAAATCGTTGAAGTCACACATTTTTATATCATGCTTGTATAATCACTAAAAGTGATCCCTGAGAGATTCTCTTTGCCAGAGATGTTGCAAACCAAGTGATTATTCTGAAAAAAGGATTTCTTTTAAAAATAGTCTAATTTGGACTGGTTTCTCCCCAGTGACTTCACTTATTCTCTGACTCTGCCTATAGGGTATCTTCAGAGGACCTACCTCTCAGCCTCTCAACACAACAGTTCTCCTCAGATAAATATGTAATCTGGCTATAATTAATGTAAGACAGGTTCAGTAGGGCAAGTCCACTCCCCAACTTCCAACCAGATGGCTGCCTCAATGTTCTTCATACTGGAAATTCTGGTACCACAGTGTTCTTATCCTTTCCTTCTTAGATTCTCTGCCTCTTGAGTCACTGGAGCTATTTGACTAAGAGGCTGACAAAATAAATACCAGTCCACCATTTGGCACAGAGTGTTTACGGGAATGCTGATGTGTGTTGTAAAGGAGGGCAGAAGGCATCAAGAATCAGGAAAAAGGACTAATAACATTTAACCTAACTGCCTAAAGCATGGGCCACCCAGTTTTGAATAAACAACCCGAGGCTAAGCTTAGAAATGCGCCTGCTTTAAGTTAGATAACTAGAAGTGGGCAACAGCCTGGGGGCGTGATCCGTGATAAGTCACGTAGACATGCTTGGGTAAGCAAGAGATAACAATTGAAGCGGTCAGGCAACTGGAGTGTTCCCTAAAAGGTTACAATATAGAATGTGTTTTAAAATTATTAGTTGTAGAAATGCACAGGCTTCGGTGTAACGGCTGTGAAAATCCTATATAAGCAATACCTAAAGTTGCCTGGGGGTCGGCAGCTCAGACTCGGCCTGTGTGTGAGGGGAGGTGCTGTCGACCCCAGCTTGCTGGCTGAATAAAGACTTTGCCTGTACTTACATCTCCATGCCTGTGTGCTTTGTTCTCTTGGGAAAACCCTGAGTTCCTGGACCCTAACATTTGGGGGCTCGTCTGGGATACGTGCGGCTTCCCTGAGAACAAAGGATGGCTGGAGGCAAGGTCTAATTGTCCAGACGGGGCAGTGCAATTCAAGGGTCGCCCCCTCGTGTCTGCATAAATCCATTATAAAGCGGGAGTTGCCATCCCGTGTATAGTCTCGGGTTAGTGACCCCGAGTGAGAGAGTCCGGGTTGGTAGTCCCGGCCCCCAGGTTAGCAACCCTGGGTGAAGCCCAGGTAACCAATCCTGGCCCTAAGGTCCGAGTGACTCGGCCTTAGGAAGGCAAGTCCGATCGGCAGAAAACTGGCACCCGAGGAGGAAAAGATCGAGCTTGTCACACTGCGGCGGTCTGAGTGGACGCCTTTCGGGAGAATAACGAGAGTTTTTGAGGATCCTGAAAGTGGTGAGTGTGGTGCGCACCAGAGTGAGAGAAGGACCGGTCCGAACTAGTGTGATCAGATGTGTGTGTGCTTGGTGTTTATTTTACTGTGTTTTGGTTTCGGTTTATATTTTTTTATGTGCTTCTTATTTTAAGTTTCCTTGTTCTAAGGCTCTCCTGCTCTCTCCATTCCTCCTTTCTGCCACTACATCATTCCCCGTGGGCACGGGTCGGGCAATTAAGAGCCATTAGGGCGCCCGCCACTAGAAGACTCCCGTGACAGGATAAGGGGGTCACAGCCATTAATCCCAGATAAATTTGCGTCCCCCACAGAAGGAAAACTGCAACGACAGGCACCCAATCACAAGCACATATAACAGTCATCTTGTTTGAAGTGGCATCTTCATCCTTCGCCTTTGTCTCCCTCATATCCTTTTTCTTCTTCTTTTTCACTATGGGTCAGGCTCAGGCTACTCCTAAGAGTCTGATCCTTTCCCATTTCCCGGAGGTCAAGAAACAGGCCTTAAATATGAGCCTTGGCATCAAGAAGGGTAAGCTTGACACCTTTTGCTCAGTTGAGTGGCCTTCCTTTGGAGTAGGCTGGCCGACCCAGGGATCTCTTTCCCTGGACCTTATCGGCAAAGTCAAAACCATTATCTCCCGACCAGGCCCTGAGGGCCACCCTGACCAACTCCCCTATATCTTGGTCTGGGAAAATCTAGCTGAGAATCCTCCATCCTGGCTGAGGCCCTTTTTGGTGGGGAAACCTCATACTGACCCACTAAAGACCTCCGTCCTAGTTGCTCAGGAAAAATTAGAGCCCTCTGATCGCAGGGCCAGAAATCCTGTGCACCCGAGTGCGCCGCCTGTCCTCCCCGATGGTTCTCCTCTCTACCCCCTTCTGCCGATTGAGCAGCCATCCCCGTATGCGGAGGAGGTGGGTGAAGCTGCCGGGAGGATAGAAAACGAGGCTGGGGAACCCAGTGGGAACCAGGCAGCCACAGCTTCCCCAGACTCTTCAGCAGAGGGAGGCAGGAGGCCGGAAAGAGCTTCCCCACACTCCCCCGCCCTGGCCCCACGCTGGGAGCCAGGTAGAGCGGGAGGAATGCAATTAAGGCCTCGGGGGGCCAGGGAACAAGAAGGGGAGGCTCCCTCCTCCACCTCAGAAGGAGCAGTGCCGGTTCTGCCTGTGCGCGCCATCGGTACAGGCATCGCTCAACAATATCAATACTGGCCCTTTTCATCTAGTGACCTCTACAATTGGAGGACTCAGAACCCTCCCTTCTCAGAGGACCCCAAGTGTCTTATAGGTTTAGTGGAGTCCATTATGTTTACCCATCGTCCCACATGGGACGACTGCCAGCAATTGCTCTGCACTCTCTTCACGACGGAAGAGCGAGAGTGTATCCTCAATGAGGCCAGGAAAAATGTCCTCAGAGAGAATGGAAGACCCACTATCCTCCAGCCCATCATCGACGAGGCGTTCCCACTTACACGCCCGGATTGGGACTTCGGGACTGCAGAAGGTAGGGAGCGTCTCTGGGTCTACCGCCAGACTCTGATGACCGGTCTCTGGGTGGCCGCCAGACGGCCCACTAACCTGGCTAAGGTAAAAACTATTGTTCAGGGGGAAATGGAAAGCCCAGCCGCGTATCTAGAAAGGCTGTTTGATGCTTACAGGCAGTACACCCCCATAAACCCAGAAGCAGAGGAACACAGATCAGCTGTAGTCCTCTCATTCATCAACCAGGCAGCCCCCAATATCCGGAGAAAACTCCACAAGCGGGAGAACCTGGGGGAGATTTCTATTAGAGAGCTGCTGCAGCAGGCAGAGAAGGTCTTCAATGCTAGGGAAACTCCGGAAGATAGAGAAGAAAGGCTGAGGAAAGAGAAATGAGTAATACAGAGAATTTCAGAAGAGGGAGAACAAGAAGCAGAGGGAGGAGATGGCCAGGATATTCCTGGCTGGGGTGAAGGAGGGCCCTAGGCCACCTCGAGGAACAGGACCCCGCCAATCCCGACTAGGGCAAGATCAGTGTGCCCTGTGCAAGAGATATGGACATTGGAAGAGGGAGTGCCCCCAAAGGAAGGAACAAGGAAGAGGGAACCCTGTTAAAACCCTGAATCTAGGAGAGGAGGATTGACAGGGACGGGGCTCGGCACCCCTTCCCGAGTCCTGGGTAACCCTGTGCATGGAGGGGACTCCCATTGGGTTCATGGTAGACACTGGGGCACAATATTCAGTTCTCAACCAGGCCCATGGTCCCCTGAACCCAGGACGCACAAGTATAGTCCAGGGAGCGACAGGGTCCAAGAAATGTGCCTAGACCACTAGCAGAAAAGTGGACCTAGGAAGGCATCAGGTCTCTCACTCATTTCTGGTCATACCTGAGAGCCCCGCACCGCTGTTAGGTAGAGACTTACTAACCAAGGTTGGGGCGCGCATTCATTTTGAACCAGAAGAGATAAAAATCATGGACAAAGAAGGGCAGCCCCTACAACCGGCGCATGTGTTAACTCTGTCCCTGGCCGACGAACATCGTCTGTTTCAGGCAGATCAAGAAAAGGGGGGCCGGGGAGAAATGGACTCTTGGTTACAGAGGTTCCCTTCCGCATGGGCCGAGACCGGAGGAATTGGTCTCGCTAAACACCTATCCCCGGTCGTTGTTCAACTCAAAGCCACAGCTCTACCCAACCGGGTCCATCAATATCCAATGCCGGAAGAGGCTAGGAAAGGAATAGCACCCCATATCCATAGACTATTGGAGACAAGAATCCTTAAAACCTGCCAATCTGCATGGAATACGCCCCTACTTCCAGTAAGGAAGCCTGGCAGTGGAGGTTACAGACCAGTGCAGGACTTGCGAAAGGTCAATGAGAGGGTAGAAGACATCCATCCTACAGTGCCCAACCCTTACACCCTACTCAGCTACCTGGCACCCGCACATGTGTGGTATACTACTCTGGACCTGAAAGACGCCTTCTTCAGTATCCCACTCTCTGAAGTTAATCAGCCTTTGTTTGCCTTTGAGTGGCAAGAACCAGGGGGAGGAAGAAAAGGGCAGCTTACCTGGACTAGACTGCCACAGGGCTTCAAGAACTCTCCCACCTTATTCAATGAAGCCCTAAGCCAGGACCTAGAGCCCTTTCGCAAGAGCCACCCCCGCATGACACTGCTGCAGATGTGGATGACCTGTTGCTGGCTACAGAAACCCATGAGGAGTGTGAAGAAGCCACAGGGAACTTGCTGGCTGAACTAGGCGAACTGGGATATCGAGCCAGCGCCAAGAAAGCCCACATCTGTCAGAGGTCAGTAGTCTACCTGGGGTACGAAATATCTAATAGGGCCAGGTGGCTAATGCAGGCTATGAAACAAACTATCCTGACTATCCCCGTCCCCTCCTCACCCCAGGGAGTGAGAGAATTTCTTAGCTCAGCGGGGTTTTGCAGGCTTTGGATTCCAGGGTACGCAGAAATAGCCCGACCGCTATATGAAGCGACCAAAGAAGGGCTGGGCTGGCAATGGACTCAAGAATGACAAGAAGCTTTTGACAGACTAAAAGAAGCTGTCCTCCGGGCCCCCGCCCTATCTCTGCCAGACCCAGAAAAACCCTTTATCCTGTTTATAGATGAAAAGAAGGGAGTGGCCAAAGGAGTCCTAGCTCAGCAGCTGGGTCCATGGAAGAGACCTGTGGCCTATTTGTCCAAGCGGCTAGACCCAGTGGCCTCCGGGTGGCCACCTTGTCTGCGTATCCTAGCAACCATCACTCTACTGGTAAAGGAGGCAGACAAGCTGACTTTTGGCCAGAACCTAAGAATAACAGCCCCACATACCGTAGAGGGGATCCTCAGGCATCCTCCAGGAAAATGGATGACGAACACAAGACTCACCCACTACCAAGGGCTCCTACTGGACTCTCCACGAATCGCCTTCTCTGACCCGGTAACCCTAAATCCTGCCACCCTTCTGCCGGACCCAGATCCGACGACCCCCATCCATGACTGTGGAGACATCCTTTCCGAAATTATCCAGGTGCGAGCAGACCTGAAAGACACACCGTTACCAAGCTGTGAGCTGAATTGGTATACGGATGGGAGCAGTTTTGTGCAGGAGGGGGTCAGGAGAGCAGGGGCAGCAGTAGTAACCCACGAAGGGGAAGTTGTCTGGAGCGCAGCTCTGCCCCCTGGCACCTCAGCACAGAAGGCGGAACTTATTGCTCTTGCTGAGGCCCTGGAAAGAGCAGAAGGCAAGAGGGCCAACATATACACAGATAGCAGATATGCCTTTGGCACTGTCCATGTCCACGGTTCCATCTACCGAGAAAGAAGATTCCGTTCCGCAGAAGGGAAGGGACTGAAGAATCTGCAAGAAGTCCAAAGACTACTAGCTGCTGTCGAAAAACCCAAAGCAGTAGCAGTTATACATGTACCGGGCCACCAATCAAAGAAGACACCTGAGGCCATCGGCAACAGCCATGCTGATGCAGAAGCTAAAAGGGCAGCCTTCTCGTACTCCCTTGTACTTGCAGCCCTCGAAATACCCATACCTGAACTGCCCGCCTTGCCACCCAAGCCTGAGTATTCCCCCCAGGATCTTGAGTAGATTAAGAAACAAGTCTCGGGGAAAGTGTTTAGGGAGGGAAATTAGAGTAGGGACCAAGAAGGTAAGTTGATCCTGCCTGAAGCATTGGGGCAGTACATGCTTGCTAATCTGCACAAGTCCACCCATCTAGGCTGGAAAAAGCTGCTCAGCCTTTTCCAGTCCGCGCAGTTGGTGTTTCCCCACCAGAATGAGGCAGCTCGTCAGATCATGAATGAATGCAGTAGCTGTGCAAGGCTAAGACCAGCCCCAAGAGGGCTGCACCTGGCAAGTACCCGGGAAAGGGGGAGGGCTCCAGGGAGGAATTGGGAAATAGACTTCACCGAGATAAAACCAGAGAAGTATAGATACAAGTATTTGCCAATTATAGTAGATACTTTCTCTGGGTGGGTAGAGGCCTTTCCAACCAAGCATGAGACTAGCCAAGTAGTAGCAAAAAGATTAATTGAAGAAATCATCCCCAGATATAGGGTCCCTGAAGCAATAGGTTCCGATAATGGCCCGGCTTTCATTAGCAAAGTCCTGCAAGGACTAGCCCTAGCTTTAGGAGTAGATTGGAAGTTACATTGTGCTTATAACCCACAAAGCTCTGGGAAGGTGGAAAGAATGAATCAGACCCTGAAAGAGACCCTTTCTAAATTAGTATTGGAGACTGGCGGGGACTGGGTGACCCTCCTTCCCTTAGCCATCTTCCGTGCTCGGAACTCTCCCTATGTACATAGTTTAACTCCATTTGAGATAATGTATGGAGCTCCTCCACCCATAATCCAGCGAGTGCATCTTCCCAGTGTAGAAGACCCGTCCCCTAACTATTTGAAAGTGTTGCAAGCTCTTGCTAAAGTGCAGCAGGAAATCTGGCCCCTGATCAGAGCGTATTACGAGGGCGGGAAAATTCCGAGCCCGGAACATGGCATAGTCCCAGAAAATATACTGTGGGTCAAGAGACACCAAGTGAAGACTCTCGAGCCCAGGTGGAAAGGACCTTATGTTTGTATTGTTTACCACCCCCACTGCTCTCAAGGTTGACAGTATCGCTCCTTGGGTGCACCACACCCACGTTTGGAAGATCCTGCCTCATCAGGATCCAGGGGCCCGCAAGGAGGAGTGGAAGGTGCAGCAGCATCCTGCGAATCCCCTGAAACTACACCTAAGCCGAAGATGAAAGAGATCCTGCTGATAAGTGCCTTAGTATAGACCTTAAAGGGAACCACATCTGTGACCAGCCCCACCCCAGCCATGGGGCCTGACCTGGGTGCTGGTCAACAGCGCAACTGGGGAAGTCATCAGTACCACAGAACACAGTGCGCCACTCGGAACCTGGTGGCCTGACCTGTTTTTCTGCCTTCGACGGATAAACCAAAGTTACTGGACCCTTTGGGGGATCGCTCCTTCGGCTGGCACCCAGGCCCAGGAATTTTATGCCTGCCCAAAAGCAGGTAAAAGAGAGTCATGTAGGTGGAGGCCCTTCTGGTGTGCCAAATTGACCTGTGTAACCTCGAACGATGGGAGTCAGAAATGGCCGGTTACAAAAGAAGATGCTGTCAAATTTTCTTATGTCAACCAGGGCCTCCCACATCACATACAAAGGGACAAGGCTTGTGACCGGGACCGAGATTAAGTACGAATTCGATTCACTGAAATGGGCAAAAAGACTGAAGTATCACGTTGGATAAGAGGGCTAACATGGGGGATAAAGTACTATAAATCTTAGAGACATGAAGAAGAAGGCTCAACCCTCACCATTAAATTAACCGCGTTAGCTCCCACCGCCGCCATAGGTCCCAACCCGGTTATAAATCCCCAGAAACCTTCAATCCAAGCTAAGGGCCTGAGCAAAAAGGATGAGAAAATGCCGACCAGGACGATTGCTCCAGAACCCACGAGAGGACCAGGTCCATCGACCTCTGGGTTATGGGTCCAGCACACTCCCTCCGGGTTAGATAATCCCATGTGAGAAATAGTGCAGGCAGTAGTAGAGACTCTTAACCACACCACTTCCTCCCTCACCGATCCCTGTTGGCTATGCTACCCAGGTTCACCCCCCTTCTATGAGGCAATCGAGATAAATGGCTCCTACACTATCAACAACTCCCATCCCACTTACTGGGAAGGGAGACCATGGAGACTTAGAATCGCTCAAGTCTCTATCGCTGGTACATGTGTAAGCACAGTCCCAACGGCCCAGAGCCAGTTATGCTCCTCCTATAATAGCACCCCGTGAGAGCAAAGAAAGTAGATTATACCCTCCTCAGGTTGGTGGCTCTGTTCAAAGACAGGCCTCACCCCGGCCCTATCCACCTCTGTGTTCAATACTAATAATGAGTTTTGTGTGCTGGTGGCCATTCTACCTCGCCTAATATATCGTTCTCATGACTCTCTCCTTTCTTATTGGGAAGAAAGGCCGAATCCCCACCGGAGCAAGAGGGAAGCTGTTACTGCCCTGACCATTGAGATCCTCGTCTCCCTAGGGATAGCAGGGGCGGGCACTGGGGTCGCAGCCCTCGTGACACGGGAAAAAGGGCTCACAACCCTGAGGCTGGCAGTTGACAGGGACCTAGAACAGCTCCGACAGTCAGTATCAAACCTGGAGCAATCCCTCACCTCCTTGGCAGAGGTGGTCCTACAGAACCAAAGAGACCTGGACCTCTTGTTCTTAAAAGAAGGTGGGCTATGCGCAGCCCTAAAAGAAGAATGCTGTTTCTATGTAGATAAGACAGGTGCAGTTAGAGATTCCTTAGCCAAACTAAAAAAAGATCTTGACAGGCGGCATAAAGAATATGAAAGCAGCAGCAACGAAGGCTAGTTTGAATCTTTGGTTCAAGCACAAGCCATGGTTTGCTACCCTCCTCTCGGCCGTTGCAGGGCCACTGGTCATCCTGCTGCTTCTGCTTACCATCGGCCCGTGTATAATAAATAGGCTGCTTAAGTTTGTGCAAAAGTTTGACACCGTCCAACTCCTGGTCCTTCGCCAAAAATATCAGGCCCTAGATACCGCTGCAGAAGATTCCTTAGTCTGATCAAGAAAAGGGGGGAAATGTAAAGGAGGGCGGAGGGCATCAAGAGTCAGGAAAAAGGACTAATAACATTTAACCTAACTGCCTAAAGCATGGGCCACCCAGTTTTGAATAAACAACCCGAGGCTAAGCTTAGAAATGCGCCTGCTTTAAGTTAGATAACTAGAAGTGGGCAACAGCCTGGGGGCGTGATCCGTGATAAGTCACGTAGACATGCTTGGGTAAGCAAGAGATAACAATTGAAGCAGTCAGGCAACTGGAGTGTTCCCTAAAAGGTTACAATATAGAATGTGTTTTAAAATTATTAGTTGTAGAAATGCACAGGCTTCGGTGTAACGGCTGTGAAAATCCTATATAAGCAATACCTAAAGTTGCCTGGGGGTCGGCAGCTCAGACTCGGCCTGCGTGTGAGGGGAGGTGCTGTCGACCCCAGCTTGCTGGCTGAATAAAGACTTTGCCTGTACTTACATCTCCATGCCTGTGTGCTTTGTTCTCTTGGGAAAACCCTGAGTTCCTGGACCCTAACAGTGTAAGGGCTGTTTGGGATAGGAGGATGGTCACACCCTAACTTACCCTGGCCCTCAGGGGAGGTCAAGGGCACAGAGGTGGTGATTGCTTCACCTGGCCCAGCGACAAGGATTCTTCTTGGAGATGGCTACTGGAGTGGAACTCCCCACATCCAACTGCCTAGTTCTCTGAATAAAGACAGTTGCTGATTTGAGAGGAGGAAATGTGAAGATGATATATAAAGTACCCCATAGGATGAAAAATTATAACCTATTTCCAAGTTCAGAAAAATAAATTTCCTCCTATGGGCCTAAAAATAACTTAGCAGTGTTTTTCAGCCCAGATAAAAATCAATTTAGGAAGTCACAACCAGAATTATATTTTCTGGGATGCGATGAGATGGGATGGAATGAGATGGGATGGGATGGGATAGAATGGAATAGAACAGGATGGAGTGGAGTGGAGTGGAGTGGAGGAAGGGAGGGGAGGGGAGGAGTACAGAGGGGAGGGGGAAGGAGGGGCATTTTCCAGGTAGCAAGAGTAAGTACCATTACTTCAAACTTTGTCTTGGTTGTGCCTGGTGTGTGTGTGTGTGTGTGTGTGTGTGTGTGCGCATGCATGCACACACACACACACACACACACACACACACACACATGCACAGAGCTGAGTCATGATATAAATACATTTTTTCACCCTGGATCCCCTTAGAAATGTTTGAAAACACTCTTCTGTAGAAATCTTCAATTACTTTTTCTTGTTTCCTGTTAGCAACGGGCATTTGCAAACATTTCTGACAATGTTCCTGGCTTATGTATAAATATTCTATGTTCTGAAGCAGAGGCTAATTCACATTTTGATCATTCCCCTGTAGCCAAAAGTTGTGTAAGAGGAGTTACGATATCTTTTATATGAAAGGCCAGTTGAGGTGTGCTGTGGCATGTTGGAAATAAAGATTTCTGGAATTGCTAAATGTTTTTGAGAGAAAACTGAGCTATCAACCTTCTCTATTCCTGGGAATGTTCCAAATGGGCTTAAAGCATTGTTTTGGAGGTATGGAAGCTAAGGAAATTAGCAAACAGCATGAGAACAGGTGTGACACAAAACATTGCAATGTTTTGTCTAGAAAACTTCAATCTTTCCTTTACATGTATTGCCACACAAAATGATTGGCCTCCAAGCAAGTCTTATTATACTTGTCTCCTATGCAATAGGGAAATGTGTCTCTTTTAGTGGCCAAAAAAAAAAAAAAGGCACTAAAACCCATGATACGTTCATGAGCCCTGCCCAAGTTTCCTGTTTGTGTTAAATGCCCACTTTGTAGAAACCCAAAGAAGGAAAGTCCACTTGACCTCCATTAATGCACTTCCTTTCTAGCCTCAGATATCATACCGGTTCCTGTTGGACACAAACACGGAAACCGTTACACCTTCACAGAGGTAGAGCAACCACAAAAACAGGGCAACCATGGAAACAGGACCATTTTCCCAATGAGGGCCCTCGGTGTATTTTTTCTGTGACCGGTATTTCTAGACTTTAACTCATATCTCAGACACTCCTTGACACTGTCAGAAATACAGTCCAGATATATTCCTCAAAAGGCCCACTTTATTTCTTCTCCTTTTCTCATTCTCACTCACAGAAACAATCTTCATTCTTGACTTCTCACTTACATATTAGTTTCAAATTTCCAAACACCCCTAAGAAACTTGGATGCTTGGTTGTCCCACCAATTACAACATTTCTGTCACCCAAACTCTTTTGTCTCTTTTGAACCTGAAATCAGGATCCTTCCCATTTCACATAGTGCTCCAGCAAGAAATGCACACATTTTGAAATTCTTCATACATCATTCCAATCTGTCAGTAGGCTCTGTTACTTATTCCTTTGACATGTCAGTGAGATTTTCCGTTATCCATTTACTCTGGGGCCACCATATTCATGGTTGTAGTCACCTTGTGTATGATTTAGGGCTTTAGCCTCTTCATTCTTCATTCAATTGATGGAGAAATTATAGGCAGGAGGATACTTTAAATTTTTATATAAAATGTACTAGGTGTCAAACAATGTAATAGTGACAGAATAAAAACTATAAGCAAAACTCAATCTCTGACATCAAGTTGCTCAGAATTTCTTAGTTGCTACTGCTGGACTAGTACCAAGCATTCTTAGATACCACTGTCATCATGTCACTTTCCTCATACAGAATCTGGGATTAAGTACAACTGCTTTTACCTGTGGTCTTTGCTATTTGGAATTACTCCATCTGTCTACCTTATTCCCCTTAATTTCCTCCCAGGTCCATTTTTGCGATGTTGCACTCCCACCTGTTCCCTCCAGGTGCCACACACTTCTTTCCTGTACTCTGGTCACCCTTCCTGGATACCTCTCTCCCTTCTTCTCCCCACATAAAACTTATCCATCCTTCTGAGTCTGTTTGACAGCCTATCTTCTACACAAATTTTTTGCTCTTTCCCCAAACCAATGTTTCTTTTTCCAAATCCTATTGTACCAATAGTTGGAGTACAATTGTATCTTAGGGCACTGAATATGATATTCATTGTATCATATGTTAAGGGTGCCATTACACACAAAATACATACTTGTGGATCTTCTCAAATACTTAATATTGGTCCCAGACCACCTAGCACTGTACCAAAACAATAGTAGACTTAGCCTTCACCAAGTATGCTCTTCAATTTCACCATTCCATGACTGTTTAGGAATGTTCAGTAACTGACCACCTGTGCCTGGTCCAGAGTCAAACACTTGGGGGTACAGGTATATGCAAAGAAACAGATCCTGATATTGTAAATAAATAGACAGCACAGCAGAAGCCCAGAGGGTAGAGAGATTTACTATCTGAGTAACATGAGGACTCCTGAAAGGGATGTTCTTTCCAGCCTGGAATGTGCTTCTTTTGTTGTTTAACTAGCAAATTGTACCCATCTCTCATGAAATCACCTCAAAGTCTACCTCTTCTCTGTGGCTTTCTTGTAGAAAAAGAAGGAATAAAAACCCAGATAAGTGTAATGATTTTCCCAAATGATGCATATTTTTTCTTCATGTGTTCTTCATAAGTATGTATCTGTGATATTTGTTTTAAGTGATTAGTCTTACAAATTTCTTTTTAAGATTTTTGTGGTAACTATATGTCAAGGACAATCTTGGACATTAATTGCAGGAGTTAGAGTGATTTGCAAAAATTATTTAGATTATATGACTCTCCTTATCTATCTCCTTTTTCTTTCTTTTTCTTTTCTATTTTGGTACTTAGCTTCTTCAAGGCTCTGAGTGGACTAAGAGAGTCTATAAAGGAGGTGTTGTGCTCTCCACCTAGAACAAACCCCACACTGTATGGCTAATCAGGACAGAGTGTTTTCAAAAGGTCTCAGTTTTCTTCCCTGGATCACAGGGAAGAAGTCTTTGATCTGACCCACCTAATCTCTCATTTCCAGCCAGTTGGGAAAACATAATTCTCAGGATTCCAGACCACTGCAGTAGTGGGGAGTAAATAATGAGAGGAGAGTAGTTAAATACAGCCAGTTGGTCTGAGGGCCTCCGTGGACCTGTCTCTTAACTTTTATTAACCATTTTGATAGCAGGGCTCTTTTTTTTCTCAGCCTTCCTAATAGTGTAAATGCTCTGACCTTCTTTTTTTAAAAAACAAAAATAAAATTACTGTTCATTCAAGTGCATTCAGTAATTGTTCACTAAATTCCTATGCCTCAAACATTGAAAACTGACACTGAGGAAACCACAAAATGATTCAGCTTAAAATATCAACTTAAAACATTACTGGGAAGTTCCCACTGCTACAAATGATGTACATCACTTTACCTCTTTTTCTTTTAGAACATTGTCATGAAATACCTCTGGAGGGGAGGGCGTGAGGAGCAAAAGCTCTCCTATGCCCCTAGTAAGAGTGCAGAATGGCATTCTCAGGGTACCTTATTATTATCTATCAAAATCTCAAATATTTCTACTTTTGACCCATCAACTCCATACCATAACTGTAGTGTACTGGTATAGTCACATAAATAGGCCAAGGTTTATGTTTAAGAGTTTTTATTGCAGTATTGCCTATAATAGCAAAAATAACCGAAAAAGTATTAACAGGGATGATTGGATAAAATGCAATAAAGACATTCAATGAAATTAATGCAGCTAAGTTTTTAATTAAAGTATAGTTGACACACAATCCTGTATTAGTTGCAGGTATATAACATAATGATTCAACAATTATATATGTTACAAAGTGGTCACCACAATAAGTGTAGTCACCATCTGTTATCATCAGAGTATTTAAAATATTATTAACTATGCTATACTTTCATCCCTGTGACTAATTTATTTTATAATTAGAAGTTTGTACTTCTTTACCCCTTCACCTATTTTACCCATTCCCCTATTTCCCTCCCCCCCGGCAATTACCAGTTTGTTCTCTGTATTTACTAGTCTATTTCTATTTGTTAGTTTGTTGTTAGATTCCACACTAAGTGGAATCATATGGTATTTATATTATTCTTTTTTATTTATTTTACTTAGGATAATATCCTCTAGACCCATCCATATTATGAATGGCAAGATTTCATTCTTTTTTTAAGGCTAATACTCCATTGCGTATGTGTACCACATCTTTATCCATTCATCTATTGATGGATGCATCCTTCAGTGCAACTGTGTTAAAACATGAGACAGATCCATATATGCAGATATGGAATGACTTCTAAGATGTGTTTTTAAAAATAATTTATACCAAACTTTTGAGGTATCACTGTTATTTTTTTAAATGCTTTGTAAAGACTCCTATTTTCAACCATAATGTTAAAGTAATAGGTCAATGTGATAAATCAAATTTTCCTTCTCTGTCCTATATAACTATAAAAGTGAACAAAATATTTTAAGCAGCAGTGTTCAGGAATTTGACACTAGAGAATGCAAAGCTGCCTGTGATTTTTGAGAGGAGGAAAACATAAAGTGAGCTGTGCGTTCACCATGGCTTTCCATCTCAGGGGTGGCCCAAGAAAATGCAGACCAGCAGAGAGTGCCCAGCTCTCTGGGTGAAAGAGAGATAAAAAGTCAGGGCTATTGGGGAGGTGGAATGTGAGGGACAGAGTACTGGAGTGAAGGAGTTATATAGAATCTATATATGGGGGAGTACCCTTGAATACTGAGCCCTGCACATCTGCAAAATCTGGGATAATAGTTACTAATGGGTTGTGAGCTGGATGGAGATTCTGGAGCTTATGCAATGCTGAAATACATTGGAGTCCCAACCAACCAGAATGAACAGAACTTGCTGACTACCCTGAGCATTCAGTTGGCACCTTACAAAGGACATACCAGGGAATAGAAATGTTGCAACTTTGCATAAAGGTAAATCCTAGAGTAGCTCAGCAAACCAAGCCTTGCTGAGATTAAATTGATCCTCCAATAGATTAATTAATTTTCAAAATAAAATGTAGTAATATTCAGAGAAACAGATGACCTCAAGAAAATGTCATCCTTAATATTCAATATATGATAAAATAAATTACTAGACATGTGAAAAAATAAGAAAATAGGACCATAACCAGGAAAAGAAAATAGTAAATCAAAAGGTCCAGTGATAATACAGATGTAGAATTTGGGAGAAAAATATTTTTTTAATGGAAAATATAAATATGAGAGAGTAAGTGATAAATTTCATCAGAGAGGAAAAAGATATATACTTAAAAGAAATCTCAAGCCAAATAATACAATATTTGGAATGAAAGGTACAGTAAATGAGTTCAATAGAAGATCAGACACTCCAGAAAAAAGTATCAATGTCCTTGAAAATTGTTCAATACAAACTATACAAAATAAAGCACACAGATGGGAAAAAAACTGAAAAAAATAAAATAGAGACACCGTAATTCGTGAAACCGTATTGAGCCACATATGTGCAACTGGAGTCAAAGAAGGGAAGAATTGACAGACTGAGGCAAAAGGAAAAAAAGTTTGATAAAATAATGACCAAAAAGTTTTTTAATTTTAACATAAATTTCAGCCCATAGAATTGAAAATCTTGACAAAAGGAAATCAAAGTAAGCAAAAAAACAAACAAAAACCCACATCCAGGTACATGATAATTAAACTGATTTTAAAAATCTAAGAAAGAATTCTGAAAGCAGCCAGAGAAAGACACAGTACATGGAGGGGAACAACAATGAGGATAAAGTGAGCACTGACTCCTTATCACAGACAATGCAAGCTAGAAAAATGGGGTGTCATTTTTTTTAAAGTGCTATGGATAAAACAACCTTTCAACCTAAAATTTCATAGCCTGCAAAAATGTTCTACAAAAATGAAGGCAAACTATCCTGCAAACAGACCTGTATTTATATGGAATGTTGCGACAACTGTCATTTTACGTTAGTCAGAGAAATCCCAAGGGACTGGTGTAAGTATTAAATGTGGCAATTTTTTTTTGTTTACCAAAAAAACATAATAAAAAGAACACAGCCTCCTGGAAAAAATAATAAAAAAATGAAGGCAAACTAGAGACATTTTCAAATAAAGACTAGCTGACAGCAGCACCATGCATAAGTAGCAGAACTGTACCTCAAAAAATGTTAAAAGAAATCTTTCAGTCTAGAAAATACTGATACTAAAAGGAACTAAATATCAGCAAAGAAATGAAGTGTGCCAGATATATATAATAAATATTTGCAAAAATATAAAAATATGTCTCCAATTAGTATTTGAATTTCTTCATAAGACAAAGGAACAATGACTATGAAGTGTTTAGTTTTAGTGTATATAAACATAAAGTGTAGGGCAGGAAGCACAGAGGACGGAGGGTAAATGTCACAAGGTTCTTACATTGTATATGAAAAGATTTTAATTTAAATCTGACTATAAGTTAATGCATATTTTAACCACAAGAACAACTGCTGAAAATAAGTAGATTCAGCTGAAAAGCAAAAAGATTAGATAAATGGAGTAACAACAAATCCTTGATTAATCTAGAAGATGATAGAAAAAGGAAAACCAAAGGAACAAATGGCATAAACAAGGAAAGTAACAATCATATCAATAATTACATAAATGTAAATGGAGTAAACCCCGATTAAAAGGCAGAGATTGCTATGTCTGGATAAATAAGCAGGATTCAACTATATTAAGACACGGATATTGAAAATAACAAAGTGGAAAAATATTTAATATGTATATGAAAGGAGACGTTATAGAGAACGTAAATATATTAAGAGGGTAAAGAAATATTATTAACTGCTTTGTACCTATAATACCAATCTATACAAACTCTTTCAGAAAATAGTGGAGGAGGAAATACTTTCCAACTCCTTTTATGGGCCAGAGTTACCCTCTCTAATACTGAATACAGAGAAAAGCATAAAGAAGAAAATATTTAAGAAAATATTCCTCTTGCATAAATCATAAAAATCCTTAACAAAATGTTAGCAAATTAAATTCAGCAATATATCAACATTATAATGCATCATGATCAAGTCAGGTTTACATGGAATGCAATATTGGTTTATCATTTGGAAATCAATCAGTATAAACCAACAGAATAAAGGTAAAAGATAGCCCATATGGCCATTTTAATACATGCAGAAAATGCATTTAACAAAATTCAACTGCATTTATGATAAAAACATGCAGCAAACTAAAAATGAAGGGAACTTCCCCAACCTGATCAAGGGTGTCTATATAAAACCTAGTTAAGCACAGGGAATTTTAGGGCAGTGAAACTATTCTCTCTGATGTTATAATGGTGGATACATGACATTATACATTTGTCAAACACAAGGATGAACTAGAATGAAATATAGACTTAATGATAATGTATCAGTAACCATTCATCAGTTGTAACACACACATTCATCATATGTACCACACTAATGCAAGATACTAATAATAAGGAAAACTGGGAGGGGGGGAAAGGATATGTGAACTCTGTACTTTCTGCTCAGTTTTTCTGTAAATCTAAAACTGCTCTAAAAATAGTCACTTAATTTTTTAAAACCCTACACAAAACATTGAACTTCATAGTGAAGGATTTGATACATTTTCCATTTTAATGGGAGAAAAGACAATGATATCCATTCTAATCATTTCTATTCAAGATTGTACTGGAAGTTCTGGCCAGCACACTCAGGCTAAATAAATACCTTGCATCAAGGTTGGAAAATAACAAAGAATACTGTCTAACAATGAAGCAAAACTGAAGGAACAAAAGAGCAGCAGACTCACAGACTCCAAGAAGGGACTAGTGGTTACCAAAGGGGAGGGGTGGGGGATAGCAGATGGGGAGGGAGGGCAAAGGGGATTCTAGAGTATCATGATTGATGCACATGGTGTGTGTGGGGTCACGGGGAAGACGGTGTAGCTCAGGAAGACAAATAGGGACTCTGTGGCATCTTACTACACTGATGCAAAGTGGCTACAATGGGGTATGGGGGGACTCGATAATAAGGGTGAATGTAATAATCACATTGTTTTCCTTGTGAAAGCTTCATGAGAGTGTGTATCAATGATACCTTAATAAAAAAAGAAAGAATACTGTCTTTATTTGCAGATTACATGATGACATATATAAAACATCCTAAGGAATGTATAATAAGGCTCCTAAACCTAATAATTTAATTTAGCAAAGCCATAGGAAACAGGTGAATGCATACAAATGTTTTTTATATGTGAACAATAAACAACTAGAAAACATAAGATAATAAAAATACCATGCATCTTCCCCAACACCTGTTATTTCTTGTCTTTTGGGTAGTGGTCATTCTAATTGGTGTGAGGTGGCGATATCTCTTCGTGGTTTTGATTTGCATTTCCCTGATGATTAGCGATGTGGAGCATCTTTTCATGTGCCTGTTGAGTATCTATATTTCTTCTTTGAAAAAATGTCTGTTCAGGTCCTCCACCCATTTTTTAATCAGGTTATTTGTTTTTTTGGTGTTGAGTCATATGAGTTCTTTGTATACTTTGGATGTTAGCCCCTTATTGGTTACCCTCCTACAGTGTTGGTGGAAATATAAATTGGTGCAGTCACTGTGAAAAGCAGTTTGGAGGTTCCTCAAAAAACTAAAAATAGAAATGCCATATGACCCAATAATTCCACTTCTAGGAATTTATCTGAAGAAAACAAAATCTCTGATTCAAAAAGATACATGCATCCATATGTTTATCACTGCACTGTTTATGGTAGCAAAGATATGGAAGCAACTTAAGTATCCATCAGTAGATGAATGGATAAAGAAGATGTGGTACATATACACAGTGGACTATTATTCAGCCATAAAAAGGAAAGAAATCCTGCCATTGGCAACAACATGGATGGATCTAGAGGGTATTACACTAAGTGAAATGAGCCAAGCAGAGGTTGGTGTCACCATGGGGGAGGGGTTAAGGTGTGTGATAGGGTGGGAGAGGTGGATAAAGGAATAAAATTTCTCAATCATAAGTTGGTCACAGGAATGATAGTACAACATGGAGAATATACCCAATGATTCTGTCACATCTTCTTTTGTAGACAGATAGTAACTGCACTAGTGGGGGTGAGGGTTTAATAATATGGGTAACTGTTGAACCACTGTGTTGTATACTTCAAACCATATAAGATTGTATATCAACTATACTTCAATTAAAAAAATGCCACCTGCCTTAATAGGACACTGTAAGGATTGAGGTAATAGATGTAAATTGCCGCTAATTCATGCAATAAAGTGGATGGATTTTGAAAACATTTTGCTAAGCAAATGAAGCTAGACATTTGCTTCACATTCATACACAAAAGATAGTGTATGAAATAGATACTGTGTGATGACATTTATGTGAAATCCTGCAACAGTAAGGATTTGATATGAGAAATCAGAAGATGCTAACCTGTGACACGGGGTTGGAGCAAGGATTGACTGGAAGGGACATAGTGGAACTTTCTGGGATAAAAGTATTTCATATCTTGATTCTTTTGTGGGGATATGCAGATGTATGTATTCATCAGAGCTCATTGAACTTAAGATATGTGCATTACACTGCTTATAAATTATACCTCAATAAATAAAGGGAAAATATTTTATGCACAAATACACACACACACACAGCAATGAAGGGATGGAAGAAGAAAAGATGGATTTTTTTTCTTAATGCACCCCAAGAAACTACAAGAATGCCTGGTATATAATAGGTACTCAGTAAATATTAGTTCAATGAATGAAGTGATAATTATGAATGTTTTTGAATAATGAACAATGAACTGTTAATACTAGTTACCTTTGAAGGTCAGCTTGAAGTAGAGAGGTAGATGTTTACTTCCAACTTTACATCTTTCTATACAGTCAGTCCTAAATAAGTATTACATCCACACATGTACACACATACACATACACATATATGTGCACTGTCAAAACTCATGTTACATTATGTGTGTTCTATAAAAATGTAAATTTTTATAAAAATAGAATTGGTACCTACTGGAGCCAAATATATTTTTGTTGAATACATGAATTAATAGATAAATGATGATTTTCAAAGCAATTGAAGTTTTAATAATTTCAAGTCCTCTTTATATAATTCAGTGTGTGCCAAAAGATGAACTAAAAATTTTATGGTACCTGTAAGCAATAAATTAGCTATCATTCACAAAGAACATCGGGAGATTAATTGTTGCTGATGTTCTCAACAACTCTTTGAGGGGGATACTATTATCTTTAATTTACAGATGATAAAAGGGAGGCTAAATGATTTGTCAAGATTCTTAGGGGCTGACAGTGGCAAATTCAGAATGTGTTGCCACATCTGACTCCTAACTTATGCTTTTTATAATGATTTCCTTAGCTTCTCATTTCACCAAAAATCAATAAAGAGGGAAGTTCAATAGTCACATTTTCAAAAGGCAAATTAAGTTTATAATATACCAGCCAGAGTGACTGGTTTTTGGAAGAAAGAAAGTTGCTAAATGGTACAGAACCTGATGGAGGATAGACCAACTAGACTGCTGCCTGAAGCCTTGATGTGGGGGCATTAACACACCCACGGAATAAATGAGAAAGGCGGTGCTTACTCAATCAGATTTTCTCAAGTGGCTTTTTATGGAACTTTAGAAGTACCAATTTGTCCAAATCCAGCTGAAGCAGACAGTGCTTCAGATGGAAATGTAAAGAGTTCTCACTAGCATGGACATGCCTCTATGAAATAATTTTGCAACATGCACATGCAGTTGCTGTTGGCCAAAACATAGCAGTAGCTGGCAGCCAGAACTCACGGATCAAAACATTGCACAACACAACCCTGTTCACAGAATTGAGGAATTTCCTTCATTATCTGAATCTTTAATAAGCTTGCCAAGAAGTTATCTGGTTTGGATAATCACAAAAAAACAGAGGAGAGAACAAGAGTTTTAGGAAAGCAGGGAACTTTTGAGTGATATTTTTTTCAGACTTTTGACTCTGGGCAGCACAGTGATTCAATAAATGGGTTTATTTCTATATACATTTTTATTAATAGGAAGTCAGATTACCCCTGCCCCTTTAAGTAATGCTGAATAAATATTTTAAATTTCATTTTGAAATAGTAACATATTATTAGTCCGGAGACATCCACATGTCTAGATACTTGGCTTGGCTGTGTTTATATAGTCTTTCTTATCCTTTTCATTAAGGAATCATGAAACAACCATAAAAAGCAAGGAACTCCTATAAGATTGGGATTATCTGAGAGAAAACTAAAACTACAGTACTGAATAACATTTTTAAAAAATGCATAAGAATGAAATTGGACCCCTGTATTATAGCATACACAAAAGTCAGCACAAGATGGACAAAAGACTTGAACGTAAAGAACTGAAGCCATGAAACTTGAAGAAAATTTATAGGTGGTGACTTCCTTGACATCAGTCTTGGCAATTATTTTTTGAATTTGACACTAAAGGCAAAGGTAACGAAAGCAAAAATAAACAAATGGGCCAAACAAAACAAAAAAATCACAAGGACAATTTTGGGTGGTATATTTTGGATGCTAAGTATGTCATGTAAATGTGTTTTAGGAATTCAGACATCAAATTGGGCAATACCATCAGCAAAGAGTTCGCATTTGGGGTGGATCTTGAACTGCACTTGAAAGATGAGTAGACTTTGGGACTGAGAATTGAATACGAGACAGTCAGAATTCACTACAGAACTCTAGTATCCTGTTTTATTTCTTCCTGTTAGCTGCTCTTCACAGTCTCAACCATTTCTAAAATTCAGCACCTCTCAACTTCATAAAGGTACACACACACCCCACATATACACATGTCTTTACCTTAAGGAGGAATTTAGGAAAGTTATGTGGATGACTATAAGAGCTACTTAGACAACAAAACTACTTCAATAATTTGCAAGAGCTTCTCACAGATAATAGTCCTGACTGAAAAACAGAATTGGAAAAATCATCACAATGAAGACAAGTTTTACATCCCTTGGATTCTGACACAAGCATAACTTTTCTTCAGACATCAGCATAGGGGAAAGTTTACCAAGAAGTACCTATTCAGCTTGGGACAAAATTAAAATGCTGTATATTTGGCACCTTCTTTAAATGGAAGACACTAGTAGCTCTCTTTTGAAAGAGACTTCTGTGAACAAGGACTTGACCTGCCTTCAGTCCTTCAGTACCATCTGCAGCAGGAAGGGCAGAAACACCAACATCACTCATTAGTAAGAGGTGAGGTTTTCTGTTGTTTGTCCAGCACTGAACCAGATGTTGGCCTGACTGTGTTTCTCTCCTTGGCTGTTCATGGAGAAGTCTTGTTTGGAAACTTTAGCGTATATAGAGGAACCTTTCATTCTCAGAGAGAAAAGAAGTTGGAAACTTTATGTCTGAGGTATTTCTATATCGTGGTAGGTTGTTTCCCAAAAAGATTATTATAGGGATAAGCTACTCTATTACTTTTGAAATAAAAAGAAGTCACATTTCTTTTAAGCTTTCTTTTCTTAAATAAAATTTGAGATATAAATACAGAAATTGTTGTTCTACAGGAAGTAGAAGCTGCTACATTTAATGATGTAGCAAATACCACCCCTAATATGTAAAATTACTTCAAGCAATATGGAGGGGAGAGAATAGGCAATCTCTAGTCCTCTGACCATAATTTTAAAAGTTAATTAAATTTTAAAAACATCCCAAAACAATCCCTAATCTTCTTACCATAATTTAAGAAGAAAATGAAATCACATGCTAAGACATAGTGAACTCTGCAAATGCTTTTATAGATACCTGCTGGTGAAAGGAAGCATCAGAAACTCTAGGAGATATTCTACCAATATTTTATGACTCATAAGCAAGTTTTATGAAAATACATGTTCATTCTTTCATGCCTGTTCCTAATTTCTATAAATCCCTGTCTTTGTCGGCATTCTAACTTTATGATGATCCTACCTAGGGCTGTAAGTATATGAAAACTTATGAGAAAGAGACAGGTGGGAAGCAATTTATCACAAAGGAGATGACTTAAATGACAAAATATGATTCTGGATTCAAGTAAAACTGTAAAAGTAATTTTAGCTATACTTCAAAGAGATACCTCCAATCAGCATGAGTTATAGAGCTATATAGAAGAACTATGTAAATGTAGAAGAAAAAATAAAATTTAGATGTTAGGGAAGGCCCCCTGAACTAATTAAAGGGATCATTGCCTCTAACCTGTATCAATGAATCCAATATGAAAGAAAAATGATACTGAGAATACAATAATTATGGAATACTTCCATTGCTTTACACTGAAGAAAATTTATGGCTTTAAAAACTTCTAGAGCAAACAAGAAAGAAAAAAAACATAGGAATTGTATGTTTTGTTTCCTGTGAATTATATCTTTGCAAATCAAGAGCTAGGGGGAAATTTCTTCTTCTGACTAGAACATAGTAAGTGATGAGACTGTCACTGTCACCCTAACAAAGAGAATAAGGCAGATAAACTACAAATTATAGCTTTAAAAAACCCATCAGAGAGTCAAGAAGTCAAATTAAATGCACTAAATTCTAGAAATTGACAAGCCCTTCCTAGGAGAGGAGAGACCCGTGCCTCTTTTCATTGCTAGTAGTGCTGCCAGAGAAGGAGGAATCTGACAGGCACACCAGTAAGTCAACCAAACTTTGTGTGAACGTTTAATGGCCAGGTGAGGGCTGGCGTGACAGGTTAGAATCATAGGAGCCCCAGTAAAAGTGATTCTGTACCTATCTACCAAGTTTTTCCCATGTCCTTCACTGAGTACATGGAAATCATTCGTTGAAGACTAGGGTTGAAGCAGGGTTGCAGAGAGAAATCTTTCTGAGGCATTCCACATGTGGAAAATTAAGAATGATGACAAACTATTTGATATGACTTCCATTGAGATGGTGTTATAGCTCCCCTTCTCTTATTTAAAAATATAATTTTTTATTGAAATAAAGTTGATGTACATTATTATATTGGTTTCAAATGTATAACACAGTGACTCAATATTATATACACTGTCAGATGTTTGCCACAATAAGTGTAGTTACACCATTACCATACCAAGATACTGCAGTATTATTGTATTCTCTGTGCTATATGACTTCCATAACTATGACTAACTTTTTTTACAATTTACAGATTGTACCTCTTTATCCCCTTCACCCATCTCCCTACCCTTCTCCCTATGGTAAGCAACAGATTGTTGTCAATATTTATGGGTTTATTTCTTTTTTGCTTGTTTTGTTTTTTAGATTCCACATATAAATAAATCATATGTTATTAGTCTTTCTCTGCCTGGCTTATTTCACTTAGCATGATACCCTCTAGGTCCATACATGTGGTTGCAAATGGCAAGGTTTCCTTCTTTATTTAATGGCTGAGTAATATTCCATCATGAATGTATACCATTTCTTCTATATCCATTCATCTGTTGATGGGCACTTGGGTTGCTTCTATATCTTTGCTACTATGAATAATGCTGCAATTAACATATGTGTGCATATATATCTTTTCAAATTATTGATTTTATTTTCTTCTGGTAAATTCCCAGAAGTGGAATTGCTAGGTCATATGGTATTTCTATTCTTAGATTTTTGAGGAACCTCCATATTATTTTCCACAGTGACTGAGCCAATTTATATTCCTACCAATAAAGTAGGAGGGTTCCCTTTTCTCCACATCCTTGCCAACCCTTGTTATTTCTTGTCTTTTGGATAGTGGCCTGTCTGGTGTGAGGTGGTATTTCATTGTGGTTTTGATTTGCATTTCCCTGATGATTAATGACGTGGAGCATCTTTTCATGTGCATGTTGACCATCTGTATGTCTTCTTTGGAAAAAAGTCCTCTGTCCATTTTTTAATTGGGTTATTTGTTTTTTGATATTTAGTTGTATGAGTTCTTCATATATTTGGGATACTAGCCTCTTATTCGATATATGCTTTGCAAATATATTCTCCTATAAGATAGGTTGCCTTTTTGTTTTGTTGATGGTGTCCTTTGCTGTGCAGAAATATGTCAGTTTGATATAGTCCCACATGTTTATTTTTGCTTTTCTATCTTTTACCTGGGAGATGCATCCAGAAAGAAATTTCTCATGCCAGTGTTCATGAGATTCTTGCCTGTGTTTTCTTCTTGTTTATTGTCAGCTGAAAAAAAGAGTCCTATGGTTTCATGTCTTACATTTAGGTCTTTAATCCACTTAGCATTTACTTATGGGAAAGTAACACAGTGGTGTAATGCAGTGATCTACATGTAGCTGCCCAGTTTTCTCAACACTATTTATTGAAAAGACTGTCTTTTCCCCACTGTATATTCATGATAGCTCCCCTTCTCTTGAATCTAGGTGGGCTCTATGACATGTTTGACAAATTAAAGAAGTAATATAGTGCCAATTTCTGACACTACACTATAAAAGACAATTCGTTTCTACTTCCTGTCTCTTGAAACCCTGGATCCCACAAGCCAGCTACCATGCTATGAGGAAGTCCAAGCAGCTCCATGGAGAGTTGCATGTGCTTCCAGGCAAAACCCTTGGCTAAATTATCAGCTGACAATAAACAAACTGTCAGCAATATGAATGGGTCACCTTGAAAGTGTATCAGCTAACTACAGGGGATTAACCCCAGTATGAAACAGAAAAATTTCCCAGATAAACTTCACCTTAATTCCTGATACACAATTTTATTTTTCATATCAATATCAATTGGCATAGCATTTTATCAAAGGCATATTTCTTTTCCTACTGCTCTGCAGTGCCATCCTTACCATAAATCAAATGTCTACATATGTGTGAGTCTCTTTTTGGACTCTTTTTCTATTTTTCCATTTCCACAAAATACTACCTGTTTTAAATTACTCTATCTTTAAAGAGTGTTAATTTCTAGTAGTAGAGATTCTCCAAGTTTATTCTTTTCCTAGATTATGTTGGCAATTTTTGATTCTTTGAGTTTTCATATAATTATAGAATCAGTTTGTCTGTGTAAGCAAGTGTAATGTCAGATGGTGAAATTTCCATGAAAATATTTTCATGAGTAATGAAGGAAATATGAGCAAATTCTTAAGCATATTCATTGGAAAATAAAGGTGTGAAAACCCAAAGGATACTCCAGAAAATACTCCCCTTTTCCCAGTTCAAACCTTACTTACTATGACTTAAACCTGTTTTATATTTTCAATGTTTTAGGTGCAAATACACTATCAAAAGTCACCTTGACTCTTAAAAGCCAAGATGAACTCACTTTAATAAACCCTTAAAAACAAAGTTTTCTTGCCAAATTACTATTTCTTTTAAAAAGTTGCTATTTTTAATGCAGAACTTCTTTAAATACACAGGAGATTATTTTAAAGGATCAAAAATTTGATAAATGAACCCTTGAAAATTGTACCAATTTGTTTTAATGAAAAGATACAATTAACTAAGAGGTTAGACTATGACTGTGGAGTCTTACAACTTATATACCTAAAATAGATTGAAAACAAATGAGAGGACATAAAACATATTCTTACCAAAGGGTTAAGAAAAATCATAAATATACCAAGCCAAAGAAGAATGGAATCATTTATTGTCTGCAGACATGTGTGTCTGTGCAGTATAAAGCTTCATCCTAGGGCTATTAATAAGTTGAAGTTTGGCTCCTGAAATGGGCTCCAAGTCAGCAAGTTCGTAATTATTCATTTCACATGTCAAATCACTGACTCAACTACACAAAGACTTGATTGATAAATGCTGTTACTAAGACTAGTACCAAAGGTATGTTTAGTTCAAGGCACACCAAGTCAAGACTGAATCTCTCAGTGCAGGATTTGAAACACTGTACCAGCCCCTGGTTGGTGAGCTGGTCTCCAGTACCTTTCAGAGATGGATTAACTTTTCCAATCCATCATAATCCACTTTCAATTGCAGCCTGCTGGGAGATCAAAGGAAATAAAAAAATCAGTCTCTTGGTCTTAAATTGATTAAAATATGAATTAGACACAGAAGCTGTACAGTAAAATCTGTTATTCCTCATGGTTGGTAAGGAGTTCTAGACAACCAAATATTGTGGTCAGGAGTCTGTATATGTTTAAAGAATTAGAAATAAAACTATATCCTTAACTCCACATGTCATAATATAAAATAGAGTAATGAAATATTTTTGTAGTGATTCAAAAACCACTTCAGTATTTTATAGTCTCAAAGTCACCATTGTAATCAATTGTCATATTTGCTAACCAGCTTAGCCCCCATGGAAAGCGAGCCCCAATAAAAAAGGAGTGGGCTCTGCAGAGCTGTTCCTCGGGGAGTTTCTCTGCCTGGAACTTCCCTAATCCACCTTTAAGGAGCAGCCCCTGTTAGCTGGTCGCCAGTTATGATTCCCTGTACTGCAATCTGTTTTCTGTACCTTTATGTCCTGTGACCCCACAATGGAATCTTTTGTTGAGAAGGTCCCAATATTTTGCCAGTCTCATTCTGTTCCAGATGTTGTCATAGGTTCTCCATTTGTATACCTAAAGCCTCCAGCCAGGATTGGTTCAGTTCCTTGCTGATGCCTGAGAAATGCAGATTGTTAGTTTAGGAGATTTCACGTATTACACTGCCGTTTCCATGCTTTAACAAAAGGGATTTCCTGGGGTGCCATTGCAGAAATATGGGACTTATAAATATGGGAAGGAGCTAGGGAACAATGGGTAACCCAGGCTGACAGAGCCAGCTTTTCCCACTACCAGGGCCTCACACTTGAATATATATGGAAGCTTGAGACCTGTACTTGAAGAGTACACAGGGTACAGAATTATAGCAATCAGCATCATTGATAAGAAAGATTTGCTGCATACACCAAAGACGGTGTTAATATGGGGTGACATTCCTTATCACCTACCCAAAAGGTGAATGGTTTATATGGAATTTTAGAGGAAATGAATAGAACACTTAAGGAAATATTCTCCCATTAAATAATCATCTCCAAATGCTCTAATGTAGTTAAATAGGGGAATGGCTAAAATATTGAAAAATATTTGTTAGGATTAATTCCTTTGGAGAAAGTGTTATTTACACTGTTTTAGAATGAATTCAAGATGGTTAAGCTACTCGCATTCTATTATGCATTTCTCAAATTATCAACAGCAGTCCACATCATAGCACTGCCTTTTGGGGTCTCGATCATTCCTGAGATGTTTTCTCATAAAATGTAATGAGAAAATCAAATACAATGTGGGCAACATTTTATCATCATGGGAAAAAGGAGAATTGTTTCCTTGCAAAAATCACATTTATGTATTAAAACAGCACTGCCTATCCACAGAGGAGAGAGAGAGAGCATAGATCAATAAGACACCTAGTCTCAGTAGAAAATGTCACAAAGAACATGAGCAAATCACAGAAGAGAACTTGCAAAAGACTGGAGAACAGTTCTTTAAAAAAATCCTTCCATAATAGTAATAAAAAAAGACAAATATTTGGTAAAAATGGAGCATATATGTAATAAAAAAGCATTATATAATATAACAAGTTCTATATTGTTAACATGTAGAACATAATATATTAATATATAGTGAATATATTAACATATTAATTATATTATTAATATATAATAGTGACAAATTTATACACCCACAAACACTCTTTAGGAAAATGTACTAGTATAACATTCCTGATTATTTTAATGGATATTGGTTATCAGTATAGTCAAACAACACATGGTATATACTAAAGAAATTTAAAATTAAATGAAATAATGGCATGTTTATATAATATATGTTGTGTATCCCTATAACATATTTTCATCAAATGTTTTCTTAAAGTTAATACTCAATTACCTTACACTTCCTCTGGGTGTAATGTGAGAGTAGCTGTGTTTGCCACCATTTGGAAATATCAGGAAGGAGAAAGAAAAAAATGAAAGAAAAACAAGCCTGGGAGTATTGTTTGTTATACTTTCTTACAAAATGGCAGCCTTACAAAGTCATTTCTTCCCAACATCTCAGGGCTATGAAGGAGGGGAAGATTTGTTTCTTTTTCATTAAAATAAGAATGGAAAAATTTACTTTGTAAACTTAAGTCAAAAAATGAAATCAAGGAGTGAATGTAAAGTCAAAATAGATACATATAAGTATGTAAAGAGATTAAGGTAGGGAATGAGAAAGTTTATGTGTACATTGCCTGGACAAATCAAGTACCAAAAAACTCAGTAACTATTATTCTCAGAAGCCAGATGGCTCAATGCTGTTAAGGTTGTACGGTCTGAACTTGAATCCCAGCTCTATAACTTGCCAGCTGCATTGTCTGCAGCAAAGTGCTTTATACATTTCAAACCTTACTTTTATTGTTTAAAAATACGCCTTGCTGCTATAACTTATTATATTATATAATGCTTTTTTATTACATATATGCTTTATTTTTACCAAATATTTGGTATTTTTTATTATTGTGGAAGGATTATTTTTTTAAAAACCTGTTTTCTAGTCTTTTGCATGTTCTCTTTTGTGACTTGCTCACGTTCTTTGGGACATTTCCTGCTGGGATTAGGTATTTTATTGATCTAATCTCTCCTCTGTGGTAAGGCAGATGACTATGGTAATGGTTAAAGCAGGTTATATATACTTTCATATGCATGACTAGAAAGCAGGATTATAGTGAAGACAGGATCAAATATTGTTTAGAAATCAAAGTTTATAAAACTTGACAACTCATTAATATATACTAGTGGCATTTTATATTAAAATACTAATATATTTAAAAAATAAATATGCTTAAATAGTGAACAAATAACTTGGTTACATTAGTGAAGTCTAACTAGTGGGCCTAATATTAGTAGTGAGGGATCAAATAAGGATGAGCAGAGGTGGGAAACATTCTAGAACTTATCTTTCTCTGAGTTATACAGTAAATAGCTTCACTAGTTTTTACTTTTCTTTCCATAATTTTTTATATTTTCAAGAATATTTTAAATGACCACACATTCCTATTATAATCAGAAAAAAAGCAATTAAAATTAACTCATGTTTTAAAGTTATTTCTAGATAAGATGCTTTTCTATAGGCCTCCAAATGTAGCTGATGGATGAACTGGGTATGCCTCAGTGATCACTAGGACACTTGAACTTGCTCTCCTGCACCACCTCTAATTCACAGCCTTCTTGACACCATAGTTTTCCTTGTACCAAACCAGGGGCCTTAAGTGGGATGTTGGGCTGTGTAGCAGGTGGTGCCCCGCCAAAAGATAGGTCAAAAGGTCTTCACAGATGTAATTAAAGATTGAGGATGAGATCATCCTGGATTATCCAGGTCCACCTAATTCCAATGTCAAGAATCCTTCCTTAAAAGAGACAAAAGAGAGGAAGACACAATTAAAGACGAAAAAGCCATGTGAAGATGGAGGCAGAGATGGGAGTGATGCTGCCACAAGCCAAAGAATACCTACAGCCGTCAGAGGCTGGGAGAGGCCAGGAAGGATCCTCGCCTAGAGCCTCTGGAGAGAAGGCAGCCCTGCCAACCCTTGATTTCAGACTTCCAGTCTCCAGACGGTGAAAGAATGAACTTCTGTTGCTTTAAGGCCACCTGGTTTGTAGTGATTTGTTACAGCAACCTCAAGAAACTAATACAGGCTGACAGGAAATTAACTGCATGAAAAACCTCTCTAAATGCCAAGTAAGCCCCTCTGTCATTTTCTTTTTAAAAGCAGCTATCTACAGATCAGTGCCTCCTAATTCCGCATGTTTTCCTTCTTTCAAACCCTGCATGGGCTTTGAAACAATAGTTCTCAACCTGCGGGTCATGGATACTCCATGGAGAATGATATTATGGCTGCATGTCTGGACTTCTAGGCACTACGTAATATCTGTCATATGTCATTAACAAGAAAGATCTGACTTTTTATCTAAACATCAATTTTTTGATCTGATGATTAAACATATATATTCATATTTATACAAGCATTTGGATTCAGAGACAAAATAAGGTCAATGGGAAGATGGGGTGGGGTGAGGAGTTTTCTCACTTGAATCAGTTGAATTCCCAAGCAGGTTATATACTTACAGCTTTCTTTTCAGTGAGACAAAACTGGTCTGTTTATTTGGTTTAAGTAATTAGTTGTAAAGTTAGGTTGGGATTTTTTAGCTTATGGTAATTATTCTTTATGGGTCTGAGCCATGAACAAAAATATTTTTTTAAGTTTTTTATTTGAGCATTGCTTTCTTCAGGTGAGCTCTGGCAAATGCTGTAAAAATGTATAAATCTGGAATGCTAGGAAGTATAGAAAAGGGAAGGAAATTACCTCAGTTTGGCAAGAGGCACAATGTTACTTTCTTTAATAAAATGCATCCTCTGTCTTGACTAGCCTGATGCAGTCCAATTGAGCATTTCATTGTATTCTGTCACCTAGCCCTGCCAGCCAGAGGAGGCAGCTGACACCGTGTACCTGAGGCTACAAAGAGCCTATGTGTGCCCACTCCAGTTTTCACATTCCTCAGAGGGCTTGAGGGAGAGCTGCTTTGTTATTTTTCCCAAGTCCTGTCACAAATGGTCACTGACAGGCACCCAGAAAGCCTGAGCAAGAACTGGCAGAGCTGGTTGGCGCCAGAAGTGCTACGTGCCCATAGGATTGGGGGGCAGGACACAGAAAGAGGTGCCTCCTAAGGCACCCAGTGATGGTGCCCTAGCACTGGAAAAGAAAATCAACTTTTCAGGGGACAAGCAAACATCTGTGTCTGGGATGGAAGGGAAATTCTGACAGGAAGGGGATAAGGCTTGGGAGGATACCATGACAGGTCATAGAAGCCTGTGGACATCTGTTTCTAGCCGGGGGCTACCTGGTTTCAACAGCATTCCAGCCAATCAAGTAGACAATTTTTGTAATAGGAAAATATTTCCCAAAGTATGCTTCCATGTATTTTCTCTAAAATTCCAAATGAATCTTTTACTAATGGGAACAATAAGTAATGCACACCTGTATTACTACCATACTTGCTACATGCAGCAAATCTTTCTCATCAATGATTCCAATGATCATAATTTGCACCCTTACAATTATGCATATCATGACTAGCACAATTCATTGTACTTTATTAAAAATTTTAAATATGAATCTTAAAAATATTTCATAATTATTAGAACTGTGTTTAGCATGCTTTCTTAATATAGAAGTGACCTTCATATCTCTTGAATTCCCTATTTTAGTTCTAGAATATTAGTAAGAGAAATCAATCAAATCTATTTCAGCCTCTGACTATATGATTCAAAGAGGACTTGACTCTCTGGTTCTCCTCACATCAGCCTCCATACCTGCCAGTCTTTTCTCATCTCAGTGTCATTGGCGTATGGCAAGGATGTGAAGGTCACAGGCATCCAGGGTGGGACATACTGCAGAGAGACAGGCAATTCTTAGCCTTGCCAGGATATGTACATCACTGATATGAGTCTTTTCATAGGGGTGACCATTTCAAGACAGTGAAGTATATACTTATTATTATTGAGGATTTCACGGTCACAGGAAATATATACAAAGAAGTTGTCATTAGAAAGTCTCTAAGGAGAATCCCTGTAAATTTAACAGAAGGAAATGATATTTGACAGTAAAGGTGATTAATGGAGCAGTGAAACAGAAGCCAATGAAAGTCATTTCTTCTCTTTTCTCAGGAGAGTAATAAGGCCAGTGACTTTCTCCAGTTCCTCAGTGAAATTATACTCTGTCAACCAACCATTGACTTCTCTCCTAGGAAAAACAAAATAGAACACAGCTATTCAAATTCTTGTTGCAAAGGATCCATTAGGTTTTACAAGGGGTTCAGAGGATAATTCATACCCTCTGTGTAATAGCAGAGTCATGAGAGCTGAGCTAATGTGTGTACAAACTGACCTCTTTTCACTAAAAATCTGCCTTATAACAGTGAAATTTGATACAAGATAAAGGTTGCAGAGATTCTATCCCTGCCTCCATATGCATCTGTATGAACATATTATGGAAGAGACAATGTTTAGAATGTGCCTTAAGACATCAGTGGAATTTTGGGAGTTAGAGATGATAAGATATTATAGAAATAAGTACAAGACTAATGTCTAATGGGAGACACAATGTCTAAGAGAAAAGGCAAATCTCTACTCAGGAGGCAATAGGAACTTAATGAAAATTTTTAAAGTAAGAGGGGTATGTCTGAAGTGTTACTACTACATGTTGGCAGCCATGGTGTAGACGGGGGTAAAAGGCAACAGAGATCCATTCTGAGGTCTTTTGAAATAATGTGAGAAGTAATTAGGACTTGAACTGAGATGGGAACAATAGAAATAAAAAGGAATTGACATAGTTCTGAGCAGTTAATAGAGTAAAACTACCTAATTTTCTCCTCCTCTTATCCATAATTTCCTCCACCTTTCCACATCCAAATACAACTGGATGGAAAGATTAGGTGAGCTATGGGAGTGGGGGGTGTCTTTAAAAAGGAATGTAAAAGGAGGAAGGTGGAGGAAGATGATTTCAACAGTAAATTTTTAAGTACCGAGTTCCAAGGTGTCTTGAGCAATTGTGCAAAAACAAACAGAGGAAATCATGTCATCCTGAATCCCAGTGTCTGATACTGTGGCATTTGACTACCATTAGTGTCCAGGATAAAAGCTAATATTATGCATAAAGGAAAAAAGCAGCAAAGTAAATTTTTCTAAACTCCTAATGTATAGTTGTTGAAAATGATCGAAAGTACATGGACAGAGCATTAACCAGCTGGGCCCAGGTACTTAGCTTCTGCCTTTTGTGTTGTTACAGGAAGAGAGAATTCAGCTGTGTTTCCCACAGCTCTGCCTATTACTGTTGAGGACCATTTTAGACAAATGGATATGACCTATATTAAACTCTATTAATAAAATACTTTCCTTTTATGACAAACTACTGGCTTTATGTTTATAATAGCAATATAAAGTTTCCTTTATAGACAAATATATTTAAGTAAGAAGTTAAGTGAAAAGTTAAAGGAAAATACTAAGTAATAGTATGAGAATAGAAAAAATCAAGGTGGTTTTTAAATGACTAAAATTTGGAAAACACTGATTTAGACAAGGAGGACTGCCTTTAGTATCCCCTAATACTATGTTTAGCTGTATATACCCAGTCTGCACGGTGATCATCTTGGCGCCATTTGCTCTAATCTTCCCATCTGATACGAGGCTGGCTGAGTGTGGGAGGATCTATTTCTAATTGCTTAAAGGGACAACAAAAGTTAAAATAGTCACTGCCAGTACGGTACAGTTCAGATTAGCTGAAATTTTATTTTCTGTTCTCACATTATTCATCAGATTAAATTTTGTCTCCCTAACAAAATTGTCATCTCTTGAAGGCAATGGTAGGCAGAAACTCTGGTAGGTAAAGCAGGAGTTTAGAATTGAGCTCTGGCTTCAAATCCTGGCTCTGTCACTTGCTGTCTGTGCAAACTGCAGCAAGACACCTGGCCACTTTGAGCCCTATACAAAGAGGAAAACAGTGCTGTCTCTGCGAGGTTATCTGAGGAATAAATGAAAGAATGGATGTGATGCCCTCACTGGAGGTGACACACCATGCCGGTCACTGCTCACAGCAGTTGTGTCAAGCGCGGCTCCTGCCTGCCTGCCTGACCTCATCTACGCTGCTCAGCATCTCTCACTGTGCTCCCGCTTCCCTGTTCTTCACCTGTCCCTGAGTCGCCTTCTCATCCCATTCAGACCCTTGCATTCTCTTCTGCCGGGAATGCTGTTATCGAGATTTTCAAGTCTCTTGCTTCTTCATTAAAATAAGCTACCGTTTAAATCTGATCTCTTCAGAGAGCTCTTGCCAGGCACTGTATTGGAAGTGCCCCCAGGGCCAACCACTTGCAGTACCTCTTTATCCCCCTCACTTAAATTCTATTTACAGAGCTAATTACTATCCGAAAGTGCCATCCTGTATTTATTTGCTTTCTCATTGGTTGTCTCTCCCCCCACCCCCATAGAATACATACGTTTGTCTGTCTTGCTTATCACCATATCCCCAGCCCCTAGAAGTTCTGATATATTTTGGGTACTTAGTAAATATTTACTAAATTTTATTTATATATTGAGTGAACAAAATAGAGTAATTCAAAGGGAATTTTAAAAAATCACTACAAAAATTAAAAAGCACTTGCTAAGTACTAGGTGGAGAGAGATTCTAAATCAGTGTAAAAAGTTGTTTGTCCTAGGTGGGTAAAGAAAATAAAAACATAAGAAATCACCTATATACTATACTGCAAGACAAACTATTTTTGTCTTGTTTTCTGACTGGAAGTTAATCCATGGAACATTTTAGACTGTAACTATAGGGGGAGGTCAGAGAAGGCACTGAACAGGGAGAGGAGCCTGGGAAGGCTTCAGCAAGGAAAGAATGGAAGGGCACGCGACAAAGATCCTCAAACCAGTGGTCCATCTTTCTAGAGCCCTGTTGGGGGCTTTCACGACAGACCCCAATGAAGACACACCTGCCACACGTTTTGCTGACTGCCTGGTAGTGGCACATCTGTGAGTGAGAGGATGGTCTGTGAGACTTTCACGCCTTCTGTTTTCCTCATGTCTCCAGTTGGGTTCTTGAGAGGCTGCAGAGACTGTGTGTGTGTTTCTTTTCCTTGGCTCCCAAGTCACATCAGTCTGCTTCTGTTCTTGGCAACCCGGCATGCTTCCTCCCACTAACGACAAGCCTGTCTGCAAAACAGAACAACATCTTTGAGATGGGGTGTTTATCTGGGCAGCACACAGCCTCTGCAGCCCACAGGAGCCCCTCCTTCACAGGCATTGCTGAACGGGGCTCACCTGATGAAAGCGCAAACTGTGCATGCCTGATTTGATTTACGGCACGGCCGGCTCATTAGGTGCACTGGCCTGAGGAACCCAGTCGGCTGTGGGGACAAATGTTTGTGTAGCTCTGTGGTGCCCACAGGGTTGTTTGCAGCTTGGGGGCTGGAGTACAAAGGGGGCAGTGATAAGGGGCTCTGGAATCCATGGCTGGCTCAGGGAGCGCTAACTGCCCAGGAGATTGATATCTAGGGTGCAAAGGCTAAAAAAATTAGATTAATTTAGCTCAGCTGTGCTCACTGAAGGATTGGGTTGCAGCTGGTGCTGAAACAGTAGAGATCAGACCTCAGCAATCAAGGGGCAAGTCTCAAGTTGGAAGGAAGGCAGTAAGATAGATTGCCTCTCTGCATGCCTGATCCCCAGGAAAATGATAGCCTGCAAAGGCAGCCTGGCCATCCAGATAACCCTATAGAACACCAGTAAAAAGTAAGTCATCCTCCACAGACTGGGTATTGGAAATTGGGACCACTGTCTTCTAATCCTGGGAAAGTTACCCAGGACAAACTACTTTGAAAATGTTTTCAACTTGAGTTTATTCCTCTGTGAAAGAAGAGGAATTTATCCTCATATATCCATCATACCCTTAAAAAATATCTTCATCTGTTAAGTTTGCCTACAAAAATTCTTCACACTCCCATTTTGATTCCTAGGTGGAAAACCTAGTAGACTTCAAATTCCACATCACATACATTTTTTTTTCACCAAAAACCCATTGCTCTGTGTTACTTTCAAGGGAACAACTCTTAAATATAATGTAGAAAATTATCAACCCTTTAATAAACTATCAACTCCTTTCACCTCTTTTGATAAATTTCTTTTTAAAACTTAACATTTATTGAACATTTACTATGTCAGGCACTGTGCAAATGCTTTATATAAAGAGGAGAATCATTGTCCTATTCTATATATGTCATTTAAGAGTAATAAATAATACAACTTCTTTTCTCCAAAGCATCCAGTCTTGGATGATAAATTTTATGCTTGCCCATATATTATTAATTCAAGGATTAGAGTATGTGTGCATTATTAGCTCAGACAGTGGTGATAGAGTGAACCCTGATAAGGTCCAGACTATGAAATTGGCCATGAAAAATGAACAAAGCAAAAACTAGGTGAAGAAAGGCCTTCCTCTTACAATGTTTCATTCAGACTATGAATGCCATTTGGGGGTTAGATTGAAGCTGATGCAAAAGAGGTCATGGGTTTTTAAAACAGAACTGTAAAAAGTGCATCTCAAAGAAGGCAGGTTCTACTGGGGAATTCCATGTTGCACAGCAGAATAAAGATCAGTCTGGTAGCTAGGTGACCAAGAAGTCAGCACCAGCTCATTAGGTACCAACCCCATGATCCAAAGCAAATCACTTCTTCCTAAATGTTCCTAATTGTAAAATATAGGCACTTTATAGGAAATTTCACTGAAAATTAAATAGCCTTTAACCCATGAAGAGATCAGTCCCCAATTCTGCTTTTCAGAAAGGTCGAGTATTTCCCAATTATACCTCTACTAAGAAGTGCAGGAAAGAGCTAAAACTCATACCTCCCAGTCACTGACTCACTACAGTTCTGTCACACACTTCACAGTCTTATAATGACTGGTACAAGTCCAGGTCCTCAATGGAATGCAAAGTGAAATCAAGGAATAGCCACAAACCACTATTTCAATAGAGCCACAAAATCAAACATTTACAGAGGACAAAATTAACATTCTTGGATCAGTTCAGTGGCAGGCAACAGAGTTTACAACCAGAACTGCTTTGACATAGAAATTCATGGAATGGCATCCAGGGATAATAGGAAGTACATTACCTCTTAGAGAACAGCAATGTCATTTAAGCGGCCCCAGATTCAACCAGCACAGAAATAAACAAGGAAGACTTCTGCACAAAGGCCATTAATGATAGCAAAAAAGACCATTAGTAACCTTTAAGCAAGCTGGGCCAGTAGAGTTGTAGTACAGAAATTAGACTTCGGAACAGGAGTTTTAAATGCAGATGCCTGCAAGGATGGGAAATTGCATAAGTCAAGAAAATAAGTTGGACGTAAGAGACAGCGAGGGGTGTTTGAACTGTGGCAATTTGGAAAGACTATGCTGTATCACTCTTCAGTTTCAGTCACTTGTATCTATGTTAGAATGTATGGCCATGGTGATGTGATCTTGCAATTTTTCAAGAAAAGACATAAATCAGGATTTTTTAATGTAGATCCCCTCAGTTTTTTCATACTTACAATAAATTAAAACAAACAAACAATTCACAAAAAGTTCAGGCCAAACAAAACAGGTCTTGTGCACCATTTTGTAACATTTGCTCCTGAAGACGGAGAGAAAATATAAGAGCATTAGAATTAAAAAAGTAAGAAATGGCACACGGATTCCCAAGCCTTGGAGTTGTATGGGAAAGAGATGGGTTGACTAACGCTCAAGGAGGAGGAGTGGAGCCAGGCCCAGGCTGATGTCCTCTAGTCATCCATATCCAGCCGTGAAGGGGGAGAAGCTCCCTCCCTCTCAGATTTAATGAGTCGCTTTTGCAATTAGGAAATCTGGTCAGTGAGCAAAGCCAGTCAGAAAGCCAGGAGATGGCAGTGGGTACAGCAGTAAGATAAAAAATTCTGTTTTGTGTGTCTCAGTATGACTGTGCATGTTTCTATTTAGGCAAATCTCTTACATGAAAAAAGGAAAATGGAGCCTGCTAAAGACTGACTGTGTTACCAACCAAACTTAAATAATCCTTTTATTACTTGGTCAAAGCACTTGAGAAACATGGCCAATAGTCAGTGCTCTTTCAGTGACCCACATTTTATGTTCTCATTGTTTGCAGCTGAGCCAAGTAGTATATTATAACTGCAGTTCTCTTTTGGCTAATTTTCCCTCCCGGAAGTTAATAGCTGCCTCTATTTTAATGGCCCTATTATTAATTTATCACCAAACCTCAATTAGAACTCTAAACTCTTCTTTCATGGAATGCTCACTTTGTGTCTGCTGCATGGCCATGATCCTGGGTCTTCGCCTCATCATCAAGCGGGGAGTTCTCCTTGCCTTTCTCCTCCATTGTACCCCTTGAATCGTGTATCTCTCTCTTTTGCTTCAACAGAGATATTGGTAGAGTATCAATACCAGTTTTGAGAAGAGGTATAGGGTGGTTGATTGTTTAGGATTTTTTTTTGAACTTTATTTATTGGTAATTAATTCATTTTCTTCTATTTGATTAACAGTTTGACTACTATGGAAGTCATTTCCCTTTAAGATTTGAAGGCATTGCCTTATTTTCTTTTAGGTTCTGGTGCTGTCCTGAGAATTCTGTGCCATTCTGATCCTGACCCTTTTTATGTGGTGTGCTTTATTTCTCTGGACACAAGTACATATGATATTTATGCCAGTGTTCCAAAATTTCTAATGTCTAATTCATGAAGGCTGGTCTACATTAGAAACTTCAGTGCACATTCACTTTTGAATACTGGCAAAAATAACAAGTCAGATCTCTCATTTGTTTCACTATGGCCTACAAAAAAAAAAAAGAAAGTTGGTTACAAAACAAAGAATCTCATGTTAGTATAACTCTTTTTTCTGTGTCATCAGTTTGGCAGGCCTTTTTTTTTTTTTTTTATTGTTCTAAACACTCAGTGGGCCCTTTCAATCTTTCAATCTGGGGGCTTTGCCCCTTCAGCAGTTCTAGAAAATTTTATTTATTTGATAATTCCTCCCCTCTGTACTCTGAAGTCTCCACTGGTCAGATAACAGATTATGTTTTAATGCTCTAATTTTAAAATTATTTTCCTCCTATTTCCTAGTATTTTATTAAATCTTAATTTCTGGATTTCCTTAACTCTGTCTTCTAAATTTTCTGTTTGTTCATTTCTATCAATTCTTCATTTCCAATAGTTCTTTCCTATTCTCTGAATTATATGTATCATGAATTATATAATTATACATGGTATACATATGTACATATCAGGTATGATATATATATAAGGTATGATATATCCTATAATATATAGTAGTATTGAATTATATAATATTCAATATTGAATTATCAATAAATATGTAAGAAAGACTATTTTTTAATACATAATATATCAGTGTATTATATAATATATAATTTAGAAAGATAGATAGATATAGACTTAATATGCCAAAGAGAAATACATATTCCCTCAGCTTAGTGTCCGTCTCAGGAGCCTTCTCCTCTATCACAGTGTACCATCTTTTGGTCTACCCATTCCATTTCGTATATTTTCACCCGGGAGCCATTTTCAGTGAGTCCAGACACAAGAGGGAAAGGATAAGCTTATTCATTGAGTTCACTTTTCCTCATATTTGAGATATTGGTTAGAATTCTAGTGTTGTTTTTTTTTTATGTCACTCCCCAGTGCTGCTTCTGGGAGTCAGGGCAGAGCTTCACTCTACTACAATGCTCTGCTTCTCAGGAGAATTTTCTGTTTCTCTCCTTAGCCACCAGGTTTTAATTGTGGAAGCAGATTACATGAAAACTGCAACTTTCTGGACCCTTTATTTTGCTTTGTTTGGTTTGATTTGTGGGATATTGCAGTTAGAAGTTTCCATCATGAAGTATGAGTCCACTATCTTAGTCTACAGCTCTGTGGTACAAGTGCAGCTCATCTCCTAATTCACCATTTCTGCAAGATTAAAAAAGATGTATGATTGGGTTTTATTAAAATAGAGATCATAGGAATAAAGGATAGCTGATGATTTTATTTGCATTTGTTCTTTCATTTTATCAGTTTGAGCATGGGAAGAGCTCATGCAGTAGACTTCAGAAAGAAGGTCTAAGATCTATACCTTGATACTGATAATTAATGTTAGGTAATATAGCAGACTTATTTTTAATGTATTGAATTTATGCACACATATTACATGTAAAATGTGCACATAAAATCAAGAAATATCTACAACCTGACTTAATTAGTTTTAATGAAAAAATATATAAACCAAAAATGTAGCTAAGAAAGAAAACCTTTAAATGCCGCACAAATGTTTTCTTCCCAAACTAAACTATATCATTGTCATATAGAGGTTCCTAAGTATACTGTGGAGCTCTATTTTGAATTAAGCTGTCCATTCATTATCATAAGTCTTAGGTTTTAAAAAAAAGCATTTAGTCAGAATCTGTGACTCCACATAAAAAAGAATAAGAACGTTTTAAATTGCTTATAACAGGCAGACTACATGCAATCTTTAAAAAATGCTGCACCTTTCAAAGTGACCAGAAGTTCTTTCTGAATAACTCCATTGACTTCTGGTGTTTACATTGGCTTTTATATGCTTGCTTCCATTCTCTCAAAAGGATGAGGACAAATAGCGCGAGAAATAGAGTCACAAGGTAATTTTATTAATTAGGATATTTGCTTATGTGGAATGAACTGAGGAGTCCTTTGCCCTAAACAGTGTTTTTAAAATTACAAAACAAATAAAAACTTTAAAATATACCTTTTGTTTCACAGAAGTTTCATAGACCATGGAGTCCCAGGGTTGGTGGTATATATAGCTAAGTTAACAATTTGATGATGAAATTCCTTAGTGCCAGTCAATGGGAAATAATTTTGCAAATTCTTGTTAAGGTTTATATTTTTCAGAAAATGTATACTTAGGGGCATTCACAAAAAATAGGTGTATAAATAAATATTACCTTGGGCACAGATCTTTCTAGAACAGTTTTGTTTTTCTGTGTTTTATGATTTGTAGTGGTGGCTTGATTTAAATATATGAATATTAGGACTGCACTTTCTCTGACTTTGGGGCTCCAGCCTGCATTGCTTCTCTATTTTTTCTTTAGTGGTGGTAAACAAAGAAATAAAAAATAAAAGATCACTTGGTAAATATCCAGATGAATTTCTTCAAACCATTTCTAATTGACTTTCCAAAGAAAATTATATGGAAGTAATTTACATTCTTAACTGCTACTTTAAAATAACAGTATTTCTCTGGAAGTAGATGAGGAGTATTTCCAATACTGATAGGTAGAGACAACACACATAAACACACACACACAAATATTTTGAGAGAAAATAAAAAGTCCACTGAGCAAGTACTACTCTATTCTTCAGACAGTGGACTTACTGCTCTGACAACCTCACAATTAAGCCTCTTCAAATTTGAAATATATATATGGTACATTTTAATATACTTGTAGCTTTAATCTACTGTGGGGTGTTTTCTTTGTGTAGAATTTATTGTATTCTCCTCCACAACTGTGAGAAAAATGAACAAACTAATAATGTTTTTTTATAATCAGTTTTGTGATCTTAATTATATGCTGAGATAGATATGATTTCTATAAAACTAAGTTGCCCAAGTTAAAACATATATAAAAAGACATGTGTATTTGATTCAGATTATTTTATATATATATACTTTTTACTGATTATTCAGAAAGGCATCTAATAAAAAAGTGAAGTCAAATGTACTTTCAATATTGTACAATCACTGTGTTAAAAAGTACAACTTGAGACTCAACTTAAAGGAACAGTTTTTGAGTAATTCATTGAAAGTATATTGTTGTATGTTTCCATTTCTCTGTTTTTTCCCTTCCATGAAATTTAGGTTGTTTTACTAAGTTATAGGTAGATCTCTCCTTTTCAGCTGACCACTGACTGTTAATTTCTCTTTGCAGAATATTTCATTGGGAGATGGGAGCAAGAATAATATTCATGTGACTAGTCCTCTTTTTGAAGAACGTGTCAGTATCTAGATTCAAATTTTGAGGCTAGGATTTTTATCATCTTAATTTTCTTATCTATAATTAGGACTTTCTAGTAATAACTTTATGCTTTTGTGGCTTAGAATGCTTTGCACTCACTTAGGTAGAATGTGAGATTTATAAACTTCTTAGTAGTTATCTGATTTAATGATATAAGCACTGTAAATGCAATTTCTTTGATGTCAAACTATCAAGAAAGCACATACACACCTCTGATTCATGGATTTGTGCTTTATATCACAGGATGCCAGGAGCCTACTAGACCAAAATAATTACCTTAAAGATGTCCAGAGAGAAGCATCGCCATATAGGAAGCAAGATTCTTCAGAGAGGTACACTACCCTGTTTCTCTTGTCCCATCATGAAGTGTGGCTATTATGTGGTTGAAGCGGATTATGAATGATAGTGGGAGGAGGTGTTAACTTCTGTTGTCATAAATATTGTTTTTTAATTTTATTTACTTTTTTATTAAGGTATCATTGATATACACTCTTATCAAGGTTTCACATGATCAACATTGTGGCTACTACATTCACCCATATTATCAAGGTCCCCACCGCATCCCATTGCAGTCACTGTCCATCAGCGTAGTAAGATGCCACAGAGTCACTCCTTGTCTTCTCTGTGCTACACTGTCTTCCCATGACCCCCACACACACCATGTGTGCCAAGCCTAGTGCCCTTCAATCCCGTTCTCCCTCCCATCCCAGCCACTCTCCCCCAGTCCTCTCCTTTGGTAACCCTTAGTCCCTTCTTGGGTTCTGTGATTGTGCTGCTGTTTTGTTCCTTCAGTTTTGCTTTGTTGTTATACTCCACAAATGAGGGAAATCATTTGGTACTTGCTTTCTCTGCCTGGCTTATTTCACTGAGCGTAATACCCTCTAGCTCCATCCATGTTGTTGCAAATTTTGGATTTGTTTTCTTCTTATGGCTGAATAATATTCCATTGTGTATATGTACCACATCTTCTTTATCCATTCATCTACTGATGGACACTTAGGTTGCTTCTATATCTTGGCTCTTGTAAATAGTGCTGCGATAAACATAGGGGTACATATGTCTTTTTGAATCTGGGATCTTGTTTTCTTTGGGTAAATTCCTAGGTGTGGAATTCCTGGGTCAAATGGTATTTCTATTTTTAGTTTTTTGAAGAACCTCCATATTGCTTTCCATAATGGTTGAACTAATTTACATTCCCACCAACAGTGTAGGAGGGTTCCCCTTTCTCCACATCCTTGCCAGCATTTGTTTTCCTTTGTCTTTTGGATGTTGGCCATTGTAACTGGTGTGAGGTGATATATCATTGTGGTTTTAATTTGCATTTCCCTGATAATTAGCTATGTGGAGCATCTTTTCATATGCCTGTTGGCCATCTGAATTTCTTCTTTGGAGAATTCTCTGTTCATATCCTCCACCCATTTTTTAATTAGATTATTTGCTTTTTGGGTGCTGAGGCATGTGAGTTCTTCATATGTTTGGATGTTAACTCCTTGTCAGATATGTCGTTTCAAATATATTTTCCCATATTGTAGGATTCCTTTCTTTCCTAATGATAGTGTCCTTTGCTGTACAGAAGATTTTTAGTTTGATGTAGTCCCATTTGTACATTTTTGCTTTTGTTTTGCTTGCCTGAGGAGATGTGTTCAAAAAAAGTTGCTCATGTTTATATTCAAGAGAATTTTGCCTATGTTTTCTTCTAAGAGTTTTATGTTTTCATGACTTACATTCAGGTCTTTGATCCATTTTGAATTTACTTTTGTGTATGGAGTTAGATAATAATCCAGTTTCATTCACTGAGAAGTCTGATGATAGCCTGATGGGTTTTCCTTTATATGTGACCTTTTTTCTCTCTCTGGCTGCTTTTAATATTCTTTCCTTATCTTTGATATTTGCCATTTTAATTTTTATGTCTTGATGTTGTCTTTCTTGGGTCCCTTGTGTTGTGTGTTCTGTGTACCTCCATGGCCTGAGAAGCTATCTCCTTTCCCAGACTGGGGAATTTTCCCTTTTTCTCTCTCTTCTTCTTCTTCTGGTATCCATATAATGTGAATGTTGTTCCGTTTGGATTGGTCACACAGTTCTCTCACTATTCTTTCATTCTTAGAGATCCTTTTTCTCTCTGTGCCTCAGCTTCTTTGTATTCCTATTCTATAATTTGTATTTCATTCTCCTCTACCTCATCTGACCTGCCTTCATATCCCTCCATTGCATGTTTCATTCCAGATACTGTATTTTTCAAAGTTTCTATCTCTTTCTTGAATTCATCCCTGAGTTCTTGAATATTTTTCTGTAGCTCCATGCACATGTTTATTATTATTATTATTATTATTTTAAATTTTGGTATCATTAATCTACAATTACATGAAGAACATTATGTTGACTAGGCTCCCCCCTTCTCCAAGTCCCCTCCACATACCCCGCACAATGTAGTAAGATGCTGTAAAATCACTACTTGTCTTCTCTGTGTTGCACAGCCCTCCCCGTGCCCCCTCACACACGTTTATTATTTTTATTTTGAAATCTTTTCAGGTATACTGGTGATTTCAGTTTCACTTGGCCCTCTTACTGGTGTTTGTGGGATTTTGGGTTGTACCAGGTTCTTTTGATGTTTCATATTTGTAATGAATAATTTGGAATAATAACTTTGTGTAGGCAGTGCCCTCTAGTGCCCAGATGCTCTACTCTCTAGAGCTGCTCAGGCCCTGGAGCGATGGTGGGGTCACAGTGAGCAGTGCTGGTGCCTGCTGGGAAGAGCTTTCTCACTTCCTGGCTGCAGTGCCTGCCTCCACTGCCAGGGCCAGTGGGCCAAGTGTGCAGGGAGCAGCTTCTATGCTATGCCCCTGTAGCTGCCATAGGTTGGACACCCTCTGGCTGGACTGGTGCAATGGTGGGGGCAGCAGGTTTGAGAGTTGGTGCCAGGTAGGAGGAAGGAGTGGCATCTTTGTATCATGGTGGGGGGCCTAGGAGCTGCATTGCCAGCCAAGGGGATGGAGCACCTGAAGCCTTTGAAAGTACCCAACCTGGTGGATTGAGTGCACTGGAACAATTTTATCCACCCGACCTTTCTCTTGAGCTGCAAGCTCTGTGTAATCCTTGCCCCTTTAGCAGCCTTCTCATTGTTGGGAATTCTCTCAGAGTGCCTGCCTTTCTTTTGTCCCAGAGCAGTCAGTTGTGGGTATCTGTTCTTCACAAGTGGCTGGAATCTCAGTCTTCCTGAGTATTCCACCTGTCTTAGCTTTCCAACCCCACTACTCTCGAGAGCATCATGTAATGTAGGTTCGTGCTCCCAGAGCACATCTCCCCAGCTGGATGTTCAGCAGTCTTAGGCCTCCCCAACCACCCCCATTCCATTTCTCTTCTTCCCTCCAGTGAGCTGGGGTAGGGAGGGCTTGGGTCCTACCAGATTGCGGCTTTGCTACTTTACCCTTTTCCATGAGATCTTCTCTTTTCCCCAGATGTAGGCAGTCTATCATAGTCTTTCCTGTCACTCTTTCAGGATTAGTTGTATTTGCTATATTTTCATATTATATGTGGTTTGGGGAGGAGGTTTCTGTCTCACTTCTCACACTGACATCTTTAATCCCATCCCTGTTGACATAAATATTTACTGGCAGGCATCCTGACTTCATTACTACCTCTGTGTTCCCTGCACAACCCTATAAATAGCCAACAGTCCTTGGTGACCAAAAGGAGGAGTGTTGGTCCTGGTAACATTAGTAACTAATTTGGATTAGACCATAGTCCTTCTCCCTGGATGCCAAATCATTCCTATCTAGTAGGAGGTTTGGCAATGTGTTAGGAGCAAGTCTAGCATCCTGGTGACCCACTCAGGAAAGTACAAGTCTGGGTGGGACTGGGTTCAAATGGGAGTGCCATATTCTGGGAGTCACAATCAAGCTTGAGGACAAAGCATTGCTGGGCCAGAAACTGGTGCTTATAAAGACTAGAAAATAATTCAGGAGCCTCCAGGTACACAGCCAAGAGAATGGAGTCTGACAGCAGAGAAGGGTGCAGAGGTCCCACAGAAGGTACCTTCCCCTTCTCTCCCTTGATAATCTCCATTCTTACATTCATGAGATAAGAATTGTTAAGATGCTTGAACAGGATTGTGAAATGACAATGGGAGGTTGTTTTCATTTTTGTTTTTAATTTTCTAAATATTGCTTAAAATGTACTCTATGGAACAAGATTTAAAACATGCGTAATATGTCCTCATGGACTAGGGATGGAAATGGTGTCCTCGATGAGCTGTGCCCTTAGTGTGTAGCTGCAGCTGCTTTGTATTGTACACCATGGAGCCACCTGGAGAAGATGCCATGATACTGTGACTGTAACCCCAGAGGCTTACTCAACACTGTGTATTTTTTTTTCAAAACTATGGCAGTAACCTGGGCACATGTATAACAATTTGATTTCTGGCCTTCCAACCCAAATATAACAAATAAATACTGAATCCCAAGCTGATGCCCCTGCCCTGCCACCCTCTAAATTGTTTACTTAGTTACTAGTCTGGGTTTGTTCTGGTCTAGCCACAGCAACCACTTAGGCAAATATCACACAGTCAGTATGCCCCTTCCTTTTCCTTCATGATCCAGCTCTCCTCTCCTCATACTCACTTCAGGCAACTTGTGTGGTCACTGGCTCACACAGGTCTTCCTACCACTATGTCACACTCAAGGCAGCATCCTTTAATTTGGACATCCACAGCTTTCTTCTACAGTCAAATTTTATTTGTCCAGTTTTTACTTCCTTTCAGGTCTTCTTCAAAGATGGGTAATAGAGAAGAATGAAGTTCCATGTAGGAATTAAACCCATGACTTTGGACTCATCAGCACAACTTTCCAACCTGCTAAGCAAAAAGGCCATAGTAAGTCCAGTACAAACAGCCTGTCCTTACGTGCCCCAGCCCCCATTACAGGAGGAGAAGATTGTGCTGGTGTGTTTAAAGGCTAAAAGTAGGGGAAGGAAAACTTAAGCCAAGTAAATTGAAAATAAATGTTATTTTTCTCTAAGGTTGCAGCACCAGTTTTAAAAATCCTTTCAAGAAACAAACTTTTCTCTTAGTTCTCAGTGCTCCACCAAGTCAGCACTGGTGGCTGCTACTGCACCCCTCCTCGAAAAGAAGTAAGTGGATGCTTTTTCTCCAGTTGTAAACTCAACATTATTTAGAATCTTTTCAAACTTTCAGATGCTCCTGAATTATTTTCTAGTCTTCATAAGCACCAGTTTCTGGGCCAGCAATGCTTTGTCCCCAGTATTTAAGATTCCAGGTCAAAATGCATCAAGAGGGTAGGTTTTGAAACTCCTTTTGGCAGCTTTGTTTGTGAAATAAAAGTTTTATAAATTTTAATTCAATAATTCAAATCCTTTGTGGTGTTTTCCTAGAAAGACATCTTAATGCCTAAATGACATTTTAAAATGACTGGAGTGGTGATTATAGCCACTGGAACAAGAAAGACACAAATATCAAAATACTATGTACAATTGATCTTGGTTTTCCTCAGTCAGCCCAGGAAATGAACAAGAAGAAAATATCTAAATGAAAAGGCATCAGTTACCTAAAGTTGATGTAGTTCTTAACTTTTTTCAAAGCACTTTGGAAGATATAAAATGGACAAATTAAAAGTAGACTAGCAATGAAATATTTTCCTCACAGTGGGTGTTGTTTCTATTTAGTGAGCCATCCTTTCTCACTGTCATTTATTTTTCTTATCAGTTAAAGTTGGGTACTAGCTTTCCAGTGTACTCACTTTGAGTATCAAATGAGGGAAATAACCTTTCACTAGCTTTCTCTTAAGATGTACTTTACTGATTTCATAAGCAGTTCTAGAGTTGTATCGTAGGACGATCATTCCCCAGCACAAATCTGGCTGGCTTGCGTGCTGAGGGCTGGCTGTAACATTCATGGCAGTGTTCTCTATGTCAGTGTCAGCTGGCTTTGGGAAGGAGAAGCCAAAATGTGTCCTTAGGGAGGTTTGTCACCTCAGACAACTGGAAATCTGTGAATTCCCTCCTTCCAGGCATATGAATACATTTTCCATATATATTACTTGTTCCAGGTCTTTTTCCTTGCACTTGATCAAAAGGCCAAGAATTAGTTAACTTTGGAAATTCTTTGAGATTGGAGATTATGAGACAGGTACTCCTTCTTTATTTGGAGAACAGTAGTTTCTGTGTTTCTGTTTAATAGTAACCCATTCCTGATTGTAAAAGTAACACTACCCTATTATTGAACATAAAAAAGGAAAAAACATTCTACCACCCAAAGACAGCTTACAAGTCATGTAGGGTGTGTGAGTGTATTTGAAGGCATACTGAAAATATGATTTTGAATCTTATATATTGTACCAGCATATGAACATTTACTCATATCATTAAAAACAGTCTGTACAAATGATACTTAGTGGCTACATAATACTCTAATGTCTGTTTCTCCTACTGGATTGAAACATATAATATTACTGACATTTAACCTTATAACCCATAAAAAAGGTAGTTCAACATGGCTCAACCTAGTGACATTTACTTAAAATTTGTTCCCCAGTTATTGGATTTCATGTCTAGTTTTTTTAAACTGTTAAATAACTGACCAATGAACATTTCTGAACATATTCATGTATTTAACCATTTCTTCAGAACAATTTCTAAGAAAAGAAATAATTGATTTGGAAGGTAAAAAAGGTGTGGAGGCTCTTAACACCTATTTTGAAATTCCTTGCAAAGATTGTAGCAATTTATGTTCTTCTTGATTATATACAAGAGTGCCAGTTTTACCCTATCCTCACAAAAATTGAGAATTATATTTTTATCTTTGTTAATCATGTAATATTATATGTATATTATTTAACCAATGTACCCATAATTAGCATAATTCATATTTGCTCTAGTTTTACGTCAAGATGGAAAAAATGTAATTTGTAAATGTGTGAAATTAGTTGAGAGGCAGAGCCTAAAACCTAAAATGAAGTTAGGTTTAATGTCATTATATTGAATTACTCTCCTATTACCCCAGATCCAATGATAATAGAGTGTCTTCGATAAAGTATAGGAGACTATAGAGGTGACAATTTAATTGAAATGATCTTTGATTTAATATGAAAAGGATGACAAATTTTCCATTGTAATTCATTTGTATATAAAATATATGTGTGGATTTGCCATATTTCTACAGCAAAGGAAATTTTCTTGATTTAGTTTTGTTACAAAGCCTCTTTGAAACATGTGTTCTTTTCCTGTCCCTCAGTCATTTCAACAGTGAAATAAATTTTGAGCATAGGTTAGTTGTGAAATGAGTTGCTTCACTGAATAAGCTGGTTCAGAAGTTCTAGTCAGATTGATCAAAAAAAATTATGGAAGATATCAATTACCAATATCAGCTATAGGAATCACCATAGATCCTACAGATATTAAAAGAATGGTATGAGTATTATCAAGTACTTTATGCCAATAAATTTGACAACTTAGATGAAATGGACAAATTCTTAGAAAGCACAAACTATAAAACTTAATCAAGAAAAAATAGATAACCTAAACTGTCCTATATCTAATTATTATGGGACCAAATCTTCCCATATTCAATATGTCCTATATATTGTACATCAATTATAATACAGTAAGCAAAAAAAGGCCAAAATAAAACTCCATGTCCACATGACTTCACTGGTGAGTTCTACTAAACATTTAAACAAAACCAATTCTCCAAAAACTTTTCCAGAAAAAGAAGAGAAGGGAACACTTCTCCATACATTTTTGAGTCTAGCTTAACTGTTACCACAATCTTAGACATTACAAGAAAATAAACCACAGACCAGTATCCCTCATGAACATATGTACAAAAAGCTCTTAACAGTGTACCAGCAAATTAAAACCAACAATACATAAGACAGATAATACATCATGAGTAAACAAAGTTTATTCAGGAATGTAAGATCACTTCAACTTTCAAAAATCAATAAATGTATTTGTATCAATATCCTGAAAAGGAAAATAATATATCCTTCAATGAAGAGAAAACAAAATTCAACAACTAATATATGCATATTACCCAAATCCAGAATAAGAGAAAAGCATTTGGGGATAGCGATCAGGATAGTTAGATTATTAACTGAGGCAATGAAGCTCTGTGTTTGGAGAGAGAAGAAGCAACATTCGTTCTTGTCCCCTGGTAGCCCCATAAAGGGAGCAAGACTTCTCAACTGCCTGGGCCTGATTCTGTAGAGAAAGGACTGAGAAGGAGGAGAAAAGAATCTAAATAATGACAAAGAAAGAGTGGAAAGACATGGAAGAAAGAAGCTCTGTTCTTTGAAGACCCGTGTCTGAGTAGAAACTGAGAGGCCTTTCACAGGTCTTTCGTGGAAGAGAGAGAATCACTTCCCCTTGCCTGGAATGCTTGTCAGTGGGAATGCCAGGCATTGCTGGGCAGCTGTGTGTGACTTGCCATAGCCAAGCCCGCGCCGGTCCAAGGTGAGGCCTGATGACCAGTAGCCCCTGTGAGACTGAGGCCAGCGAGGAGCTGTCCTGTCAGCACAGATGCCTGTCAGCACTAATGTGCTTTTTTGTTTTTGTTGTTTCTTCACCCATTAACGATGAAGGAGACAAACAAGGGACTTTTTCTTTTTCTTCTTTTTTAGGAAGTTTGTAAAAGATGGGGCTTTTTGTAGGAGAAAGTGATGGAGTCAAAGATTTAGAAAAGTTAAAAAAAAAAAACAAGCTAGAAATTTAAAGAAAGAATAATATAGATCCAGTACTGAAAATAAATTTCAACATTTCTCAAATGAGATTTATGAAAGAAAAATTGTTTTACTGTTAATTATATACTTTCCCCAAAGAGAACATAGTAACAAACCATTGTCTGATTGGATATTTTATCACTGGTTTTCCTGGGGTCAGAGCAAAAGCATCAAGGGTCAACCCTGTCAGTAAGACTTAGGAAGATTGAAGGCAAAGCAGAAAACCTCAGTGCTAAGAATTGGAACCAACCATCTCCTTAGGAAAGGAGGGCTCATACGTTTTTTTCCCATAAAACCAAAATAAAAAACAAATATTAAAAATGGACAGAAACTTGATTTTTTTAAACTACAGTTGCTCTTGGAAACAAGTAACAAGGACAGTTTGTTCCTTGCAGTAGGCCTAATAAATTTAAGGTACCAAATGTGTAATTGGAAGTTTGTTATCATTTGGAAAGATCTTTCTTTTTAAAAGCACAGGCACCCACTAGTAGTAGGTTGGTGTCAAGCAAACAGCCAAGGCAAATAGCAGTTGCTTACTGTTTGGCATGAAGGTGGTGGGGCCCTCAACCATTTTTTCAGAAAAGTCCAGACCCCTGAGGGATGCCTGGGAGGAGAAGAGTGTAGAACGGGCACGGGGGAGGGTAGTCCGGCCATAATGGGACTGTGGAAAGAATGCCAGCACATGCGCTGGGACTGGGGACAGAGAAGTTTTACAACTTTTGAATCTAAATAAAGAAATATTTTTTAAGCAGACATTGATATAAGAGATGACCTAACAATCATAATAATGGGTAATATTTATTAAGTATTTGGTATGTACCAGATAACGCACTAAGCCGTTTAAAAGTCATACTGAATTCTCAAAACAACTCAATTTTATTGATGAAATTATGTTTTTTAATGAGATTAGAGTAACTCGCCTGCATCTCATAACTAAAGGCAGAACCACCAATTAAACCCACGTAAGTCTGGCTTCAATACTGTACTGCTTAAAACTACTGCTTCTTCCCCACCACACACTAGACTGAAAGAGTTTTGTTTGTGTCGATTTTGTTTTATTTTTTGAGATTCAGAGCTACTTCCTTATCCTTCTTTTCAGAGTTCACCAAGAATAAAAAGATTCAGTCAATTGCTGAAACAGAAGCAGTCTGAAATTTTCTGCTTCTTTTGAGTTCTACTTATGTTTTTGCTTTTCCTCACAATTGATATTTAAAGCAAAGAAGTTAGGTGGATTTCAGGGTGTTTGGTTTAGTTAATTCTCACATCTCAGATACTCTCCTGATGTGAATATCTACAGATAGGCTGCAGAGAGGGCGAAAAAATATCCAGGAGTAGTATTTTCTTCTTCTTTCTCTGCTCCTTTAGTTCCAAGAGGAGACTCATTTTGTGTGTGTGTGTGTGTGTGTGTGTGTGTGTGTGTGTGTGTGTGTGTGTGTGTGTGCGCGCGTGCATATATGCATGCACACATGCCTGTGTCTGTATCTATTACCCCATGATACATGCTGTTTCTTACTCTTGTTTGTGGGCCTTTCTGAGAACTGACCTGGGGCAAAGAACTGAAAATTAAGCCCAAGGAGAAAGGACCAAAAAGCTAATTCCCAACAAGAGTCTCAACAGTGATGAACTGTGCTCTGTCTAATGTGCTTTTTTGCAGCATTCAATTCCATACACATAATTCCGCACTTAGTGAAGGGTGTGCAGTTCGTACATGGGGCTGGCTGATTCTAATGCCTGAACTCTTAAACACTGTATCATAGTTATCTCAAAATGTAGGTTGCAAAGGAAAAAATCAACAGTAGTGTCAAATGCAGGCAGCGTTTCTGTATTCATGAGAAGTGGAAAGATCGACTTTCTGTGCTTCTCCACCGTGGCCGTGTCCTGGAGACTGACCTGTATGGCCTGCTGCAGCTCTTGTCTCCTGCATCTGATGCTCTCCAGTAACTTCCCCTCCCTTCATCCCTCCAGGCTGAGGAAATGCTCCCCAAGCCCCACAGATCCCTATGGTTTCCCTGCATGCCGCCCCTACTTTTGAACATCATTTCTTGATTAAACTCCCCATTTTTAGGGCTCCATCTGTTGCTTATCAATACCCTGACTGATTCACTCACACAATATTACATTAAAAATAGAAATTCTACATCTGCATTCTGACAGCCAAGAAACTGCACACCTGGCAAGTACTGGAGAGCCTTCCCTCCTGCGCATGTGACCCCCCTTCACACCTGCTCTCTGCTTTGGACTGCATGTGCTCCGCCCTTCACATTCACAGCTTTGTTGCTGCTCTTCCCTCTGTGGCTCTTGATCCAGATGATGTTGCCCTAGCCCTCCATCTCTCACCCCACTCCCTCTATTACATAACACCTTCGCCCCTTACTCCCAGGACTATCTATGGAACCATCCACATAGACTAATTTTTGTTTTTACATTTCTATCAGCTTCAGAATGCTACCCTAGATGGGATTTGATTCCGTCAGCACCTCTAAAGGACTTTATTACCCACTCCCACCAAATCATAATTCCATCCGTAAAACTCCAAGTGACATTCTACTTTACTTACAAAGCCTTTATTACAGAAGCAAGGGCTGTTTCTATGAAATATAAGGTTCTTTCACCCTACTAACCTCAGCACAACCAAATAAGTCTTCTCCAGCAATTCATGCATGTTCCAAATGTGTACTCTTGCATGAGTCCTGCATGTGAATTCACATATGTTCAGTTGCTTATATACCTATGTACATTATCTGTTCTTGGGATAGACATACTTTTTTATGCAATATGCTGTCACTGGTAATTGATGCTCTCTATCTGTTTCTGTGACTGCTGGTCAAGAAAGAGGGAGATAACGTAGTTCAGTTTTTACTCCTCTCTCATTTTCTCTCTTATTAAAAGTGAGTCCCTAAAAGTTTGTCTTACCAGGTTCAATTTTCAGGACACAGGTCATTCAAATGCTTTTTGCATTTAAATTCAGCATGGAATGTGTAATAACAGGAAAGAGAAGAAATATACAGACTCTCTGTGCTTAGCATGGCAACGTGTCATGTGGTTTGAGAAGGTATGTCTGGGAGTATCATATGGCTGCTACTCAACCTGGACACAGAAGAGCTTTGTAAGGCGTCCCTCACTGTCCAGCCCCAAGTAACAGACATTCAGCTGAGCTGGCTCATGTTGACTGTGAGGAGTTTCAATCTAGTTAATGAAATATTTTTTCAAATGCAAAATATTCATCATTTTTTCCAAAAGAAAAAATTCAATTACTCCTTTATCCTAACCCTCAAGCCAAGACTATTTTTTGCTTTATGGGACCCAAGTTTATACCCTGAATGTAACCACTCAACTTCCTTAGTTCTCCTAGCACACGAGTGCCTGCAGTGCTTGCCTTTAAATATATTCTCATGTTATAATTACTTATCATTAACTGAATGTTATAAACTCTACAACCACACTATGAAGGAGACACTATTATGCCCATTTTATAAATGTCAAAAACAACCTTAAGGTGGGGAGGAAACTTGCTTAAGTTCACACAATTTATATGTAAGGATCTTGAATTCAAATGTAGGGTTGTCTAATTCCAGATACAAGTCCTTTACCACCCCACTGTGCTAGCATGTCAGAGTAGACCAATGTAAACTTTTTTCGGTGAAATGCGAAACCAAGATAGTTCATTCCAAAAGTTCTCTTAAGATTCTTATTTTTATAAGAAAGTCACCAAGAACGCTATACCACAGAGCAATGGAATGGATTCAGGAGCCAAGGACAGTACTTGTATCATTTTAAGACAAGGATAAGCAGAAAATTTTTGGAAGAGTTTGTGGACTTCTAACCAGGAATAGTAAATCTCCCTGTCTGCTTCCTTTCAGAGGGATGGAGATCTTCACTGCCTCTTGGATTATGTACCCCCCAAAAGATTCTCAGTGATAAATACTTTCCATTAGGGAGCCAATTTGTAAAGATTTCAGATTTGTTAACCAAACTTCTGATTTACCAGGCTTTGTTGAAGAGTTCTGCCAAGTTGAAGTGTTTTAGGTGAAGGGAAAGGGTCATAGAAGCCAGGGAAAGTGATGGTGACTAGGGGGCTCCAGATGAGGGAAGGTTGCAGACATGTGACTCTTTGGATCACTGACCAGTCCTTGCGGGTTTTCTCTTCAGCCACAGCCACAGCTGTGAGGAAAAGGACCCAAACACAACATCCACAACAGAATTTAAGTTGTCCTAAAACTTGGCTTCCTAACCATCAGAGCATAGGAACCAGTCCCATCCACCTCATAGCACCCAAAAGGGATATTTATGTCCCACAATTTGCAACTTGTGAGGTTCCTTCCTGTGCCTAGCAATGAGATAAATGAATTTAGAGGCCATGTGGTAAGCCCTCTGGCACTTCCTGTTTTGCCCAAATGCAGCATGGGTTTCTCTAAAAAATCAACTGAAATCGTTTCATCATGCACTTCATCACGACAACGCAGGGGAACAGCAGAAACGGCTATCAGGCGGTGCTAAGTTATTTTCCTAGTTGTTTATGTCTCCAAGCCAGCAATTTTAACTAATACTGAATAAACAATTCAACCACAAGAAATACTGGGACCACCCAGCCACTGTCTCTCTCTTTCCGATAGTGTATCTTTTGCACCCACTGTGTACAGACGATGATGATCCTTCAGAGCCAAAATGACATTGCCCAGGGGTGGTCTGCGTGTAAGTGTGACTGGATGCTCGTGGTGGCACTCTCCTCCCTTGATGGTGGCCACACTGGAGCCGTCTGGGGATCATGGCTGTAGTGCCACATTGTTCTGTAGTGGCTTTTATTCCTTACCACCCCACAGTTTAGTCTTGGACCATCAGCTAAATTTCAGTTTTTTAGAGACCATCTACATATATAGCTGTGATGTGTCATGTCCCTACCATATCTACTGTCACATCTTTAATTCTCATAATGCCTGTTCTAGTCACAACCCATTTCAAGTTCTAAGGCCCAAACTTAGACTTTGAGTAAAACTAGCCCTGCTGCTACTGATTGAAACAGGAATCAGGGTACAAACCAATAAATGCTACATATGCTATAAATCAGACAGACCCATAGCTCAGAGCTGGTGCAAAAGCTGCATACCAGCACATTCCTTATCAGATGAGTAAAAAACAAAGCATATATGTTTGGAGAAGTATAAATACCCGTGAACACAGAATCCATGGATCATTTAAGGTCAAGCTGCTGTTCTAAGCAAAGCCATTTCTGTGCTGTCTTGTAAATCCTCGAGAACCTGAGAGACTGGGCTGTTCCTGAAATCATTTCCCATAATCCCTCATTGGGATATCTGTGCAGCAAACTTCAGTGTTGAAGCAAATCTGTATATATTTATTTAAAGAGTCTGATTAAGACAACATTCACTGTCTATTTCCATCTCAAAATAAACAAACCGTGAGGTAAATGTTCTAATTCCATTTTAAAGATGCACAAACTGCTTCATAAAGCTAAAGCAGCTTGCCCAAAGTTGAACAGCTAGTAAATGGAATAAACTGTATATGCTAGACAGTCTCATCTTCTTCAGAGCCCAGATACTGCACCAATCTCGAAGGCTAATCCAGCAGGAGGGATTGCCTACACCGCAAGGGGCTTACCTGCTGGTCCAATGCTCTCCCAACAGCACTTCCTCCTGGACTCCACTGTCTACTCCATTTCTGCAATGTTTTTTAGGCCTGTCTTTAATCCATCAAAGCCTAGTTCTTTTAGACTTCTAAGATATAATCAGCCAACTGGAAAAGACATCCAGATTGCTGTGACGGAACAAGGGCGCCATCTCTACCCCATACCTGGGGCTCTAATTCTCTTCAGGGAGTTCTGCCCACGGCTCGGTAGTTGGACTTTGGCTCTAACATTGGAGCATCAGGTGTGGTGGAGAAGAAGGCTGTGTGATTCCAGGCTAATGGTGCTGATAATATTTGGGGACCAATCTGATCCTGTAATGTTCTTGGAGAATATCCTGTGTGGCTACCTTAGTTGTTGAGAATTTTATCATCATCCCCAGTGAGATATTTAATAACAACATTTAAGTTTGGGAAAAGAACCTTGCAAGGATGTTTTTGTATGGCAACCACCTTTGTTGGCTGCTGTGAGCAGGGACAGAAATTAGCAGGACATCTAAGCAGAAGGAATGGAGAGTTACTCTGGGATTTGTCTCCTGCATCTGAGAGGAAAAAGGTGGTCAATGCACTTTCCAAGAAACAAAAGAATTAGCTGGGAGAGATCGTGACACCAGCATCCCCTAAATGAAATGAGTGAAGTATCTGTCAAAGAGTCTGACATATGCTAGTTCCTCAACAAATGGAAGTTCCCTTTATTTCTTCTACACCAACAAAAATAATGCAGTAGTCTTACATGGTGATCTATACATGGAAGCACTTAGTGAATTCTCACTGAACAATGTATATCATGTGAACTCTCAGAGAGATAAATCCTAGATAAAATTGAATAGCCAAGGAAATAAGAGCAACCACCTAAAATGTAGCCCCTACCTCCAATCACTCTCATACCATCATTTTTATTTTTATAGCATGTTTCACAATCTTAAATTATCTGTTTTGTTCAGTTATATCCCAGAACCTAAAACAATGTCTGCCTGTCATACAGTATGTGCTCAATAAGTGTGTATTGAATAAATACATGCATACATATAGTATTGAATGAATGTATGTTGAATCAATGAATAAAAGTAAACTAGTAAAGGTCCTATGATATAGTAGAATATTCGGAATATAAATTGAAAGCAATTCTTTCAGAGCCCACTTAAGCCACACTCTGTGTAACTTTGGGTAAGTCACTTGATGTCTTTGATTCAATTCTTCATCTATAAAATAACAATAATACATATCAAACCAGGTTGCTGTAAAGATTAAAGTGGAAATAATACACAGGAAAATAACATGTAAACCATAAGTGTCATGCAAATATTAAAATTATTTCAATGATAAAAAATAAGATAATGAGATAATAGGATTATTATGTAGTTAGGGATTTAGCATAGTTCATACCTCTTGATATAGGCCAGTATTCTGAGTTCTACTTTTCTAAGTAATTAAGGTTATCCTTCCTAATCTCAAAATGTGTGTGTGTGTGTGTGTGTGTGTGTGTGTGTGTGTGTGTGTGTGTGTATACCTAACTCTTATGCATCCCTAATGACCCAATTCAGGGGGTCCTGCCTCCCAGAAGTCTTTACAGTGTTCTCTGTGTGAATATCCTGTATACACAGCACACCCTAAGTTATATCTTTCTCATCTGTAATCTGGGAATGATCTATACACATGTCTTGCTTAGTCATCTGGGACTGAACCATAAACTCCTTGAGAATTATGTCTTTCCTCTGATTATCACCTGTACCTAAAACAGTGTCAGATACAAAGAATTCAGCAAATATGGAATGAATTAAATGTGATTGAATGAGACTTAGAAAGGCCATAGTTTCCATTGGTAGCACTGCAAAAATAATCTCCTTCCTAAGGCAAGTTAATAGTTACTCTCCCAAATGTAGTCTAAAGACTGACTCACCAGACTTCAGGAATGTGTGTCCTTGAAGGGGTTAGAAAAATGTCAACCTGTTCGTCTATTAAATGATATTTTCCTCCTTTTACTTTCTTTATATGTCTCCTACAGCAATAAACAGGGTCTCTCTTCTTAGCACGGCGTGAATTCAGCATCAACCACAAGCTTTACACATTCCTTTTACTGAGGCAACTGTGTTTTCCAAGTGAAAAAAAAAAGTGCTAGATGCAAGATGTGGAAGTCATCAACAATTTTTTTAAGGTCCCAAAGATCCCTAGAGAAATTAACATTTGCAGAATCACTTTGAACTCTGGCATTCAACAACCTTTTGAAAGTTCCATACAATGAAAACTTCCATTCACATAAAACCAAAAATACCCTTCTGGGCTCATTTCATATCAGAACGCAATAAGGTTCATAAATGTCTCTGTGAAGTTTGAGTATAATAAAGTTCAGCTATAAAACATTTATATGTGACAGCCTTGTAGGCCAGCTGAAGCACTGTGTTTAACAGGCTCCCTTCACAGCATACTTCATCAGCAACCAGAAGAAACATAAAACGAGTAAGAAAAATCTATAAATACCTACAATACAACCATCAAAGGCATTTTACTGTTATTGTGGATCTGCTGAAACAGACTGACATTCATGATGACCCCACCCAAAGTATGTTCATAGAAAGCTCTGTAACTCTGTTCCCAAAGGGCATGTAAAATCTACTTCTTCTTTGGATATGTTATTCAGCAGGTGAGAGATATTCTCCAGCAGCTTCAGCTGCAACTTTTCCTACAAAATGAGTTTTTCCTTTAGAAATCAAAGAAGCAGGTTCTTTCCACCTGTTCCAAGTTGTCTGTGTACCTCTTCAACCCAAACCCACTCCTACCACCAAGTCGTTGGACCCTAGATGGAACAACTACATTTAAAAAGCTCAGTGTCTAATTTCAGTTTGCAGTTTGGGCCAGCAGGCCCAAGGTTTCTCTTTCTGAGAAATGACCACATCAGTCACCTGGGGGATCCCCTCTCTCTTCATGCTTCTCCAATGTTGACAGCCCTGCGCTCGTGAGGGTATAAAGAAAAACTACAGAATCACACTCAAAGCTCACTCTCTCACTACTTTCTGCTGAAATGTCTTCACCACATACAGCCTTTTCTTGACAACCCTGATTAAAACAGCCTCTCAATTACTTTATATTCCTTTACTATAACTTTCATCACCCCTGTTATATTTACTCATTAGTTGTCCCCTCACTATATTGTAAGTCTCCTGAGGGCAGAGACTTTGATTCACCTATTCACTTTCTTCTCAGGGGCTAGAATTTTTTGTAACACCTGACTGATGCTCAAGAAATACCTGTTGACCTTAGTATGCATGGAATGGATGGATGGATGGATGGATGGATGGATGGATGGATGGATGGATGGATGGATGGATGGATGACAAAGATAGGAAGTTATGGATAAATGGTGTGAAGGGAGGCCAGGAAAACCCATAATGTAGCCAGCCCATTTCAAAATGCAGCATTCAGTCACCTGCCTCTGTTTCATTCATTCATGTTGAGTTCCCTGCCTGTGATGTCTCAGCTCTCTGAGAGAACCTGTCCTTAAACACTCAGTATCATTTTCATCTCCTCTCTACTATAGCCCTCCCAGGGCAGAATCAGTCTTGTTCTCCTCTGTATTTCATATGCATTTTTAACTTATCTCTATAAAATCTTTAGAACTAGGTCTCACCCCTCCCTGTTTGCCTCTTATATAAGACAGTGTGTTTCCTAAAGACATGGCCTGAAATAGTCACACACCATATACTGGTTGTCTAAGGTGCGGTACCAAGAATATATCCATGAGTAAAGTAGACAAAGATCCCTAACCTCATTGGAATTATTTTCTAATAAGCATGCATTAACTATTTGCTTAAAAAAATAGATTTCCTTTGGTATATCTCACTCTATCTTTTCATCCACCAGTCTTAGTATTTTACTCTCTATACAGATCACTTGAGAAGGGAGTTGCTTATTGAGTGGACAAGGAGAAAGTCAAGTCTTCCTTTTTAGGGGTTTCTGCTATTAAGTGTCATTTCAGAGGTTAGATTGAGAAATTCAGGTTTTACCCAAAAAAAGACAGAAAAGGAAGTGGGGAAATCAAGACTTCCTCTGGAATACAGTGAGGTTAGCAACATAAATGACAGCAGGGCCAGAGTGGTATCAAAGTGGAAGACATTGACCTGCTGCTCATTCCAGTAACATCTCTCCAGCAAGTATTATGACTGGGAACCGAGCATTATGACTGGTCCCAGAGCAGTCATGGAAATCCACCTGGGAAATTCCCGCACCATGTGTGCATGAAGCTTGGGAAAAATCACTCTCAAGTAGTGGCAACCAGTGATTAATTCATGGTCATCACTTTATCTGGTGTAGAACTTTTTTTTATAAAGAAGAATGCATTGAGACAGAGGGGATTAAAGATGGCAGCATGAGAGGTGAGACAGAGGTTTCCTCCTAAAACTGCATATAATATGAAAATATAATTAATATAACTAATTCTGAACGAGCAATAGGAAAGAGGACTGTGCCAGACTATCTGCACTTGGAGAAAAGAGCAGACCTCATGGAACAGGGTAACGTACCAAAGCTGTGGCCCAGGAGGAGCCAAGCCCCTCCCCCACCCCAGCTCACTGGTGGGAGAAAGAGAAATGGAGCGGAGAGGGAGTGGAGGCCTGGGACTGATGAATACCTAACTCTGGAGATCTGCTCTGGGAGCACAAACATACATTTCATTATGCTTTCATGATACTCTTGTGATTAGGGTATTGTAAAGCTAAGACAGGCAGAATTCCTCGAGAGACAGACATTCCAGCTGCTTGTGGAAATCAGGGATCCATATCCAGCTGCTCTGGGACAAAAGAAAGGCAGGCAGTCTGAGAGACTTCCTAACAAGGAAGCCCTTAGCAAGAGGGCTGCTAAGGGGGCAAGGATTGTACAGAGCTTAGTGCTCAGGAGAAAGGACAGGTAGACAAAATTGTCTGGGTGCACTCTGCCTAGCAGGTTGGGAGCTTTCACGACTTTCAGGTGCTCCAGCTCCCTGGATGGCTACACAGCTCCAATGACCCCCTCTGTGATACGCAGCCTACTGCGCCTTTCTCTCAGTCAGCCCCACCTGGCTCACAAACCAACAAACCCTACCCTGGCATTAGGACAGCCTGAGGAAAGATCTGTCTATAGCAACTACAAACGCAAAGCATAGAGGCTTATACTTGTGTGCTTGGCCCACTGGTTCAGGCAGTGGAGACAGGCATAGCAGCCAGGAAGCAGGAAACAGCTCTTTCCTCCCCCTAGACACCAATACCACACCACTGTGACCCCTGACATTGCTTCAGGGGATGAGCAGCTCCAGAGGGTAGGGCTTCTGGACACTAGAGGTCACCATATACAAATATGAAATGCCAAAGAACCTGGTTCAAAGTAAAATTGATACAACTCCTGAGAAAGATGACACTGACCTCATGAAACTTCCTGAAAGGGAGTTCAAAATAAAAATCATTAACATGCCCATGGAGGTACAGAAAAATATTTGAGAACTCAGGAATGAATACCAGTCAGAGATCAATCATTGAAGAGCACAGTGGAGAGTATTAAAAGCAGATTAGATATGGTAGAGGAGATGATAAGTGAAATAGAAATTAGAGAAGAGGAATACAAAGAAGCTGAGGCACAGAGAGAAAAAAGGATCTCTAAGAATGAAAGAATGTTGAGAGAACTGTGTGACCAATCCAAATGGAGCAATATTTGCATTATAGGGGTACCAGAAGAAGAAGAAGAGAGAGAAAGGGATAGAAAGTGTCTTTGAGGAGGTAATTGCTAAAAACTTCCCCAACCTGGGGAAGGAGATAGTCTCTCAGGCAATGGAGGTGCACAGATCTCCCAACACAAGGGACCCAAGGAAGATAACACCAAGACATATAGTAATTAAAATGGCAAAGATCAAGGATAAGGACAGACTACTAAAAGTAGCTAGAGAAAGAAATAAGATCACATACAAAGGAAAGCCCATCAGGCTAACATCAGACTTCTCAGCAGAAACCTTACAGGCCAGAAGGGAGTGGCATGATGTATTTAATGCAATGAAGCAGAAGGGCCTTGAACCAAGATTACTTTATCTGGCAAGATTATCATTTAAATTTGAAGGAGGGATTAAACAATTTCCAGATAGGCAAAAGCTGAGTGAATTTACCTCCCACAAACCGTCTCTACAGTGTATTTTGGAGGGACTGCTATAGATGGAAGTGTTCCTAAGGTTTAATAGCTGTCACCAGGGGTAATAAAACCACAGTAAAGAAAGTAGAACAGCTAATTACCAAGCAAATGGAAAATTAAATTAACTATCCCCAAAGTCAATCAATGGATAGATAAAAAGTACAGAATATGCTACCTAATATATAAAGAATAGAGGAGGAACAAAAAGGAGGAGAAAAAGAAAAGAACCTTTAGAGTATGTTTGTAATAGCATATTAAGTGAGTTAAGTTAGACTCTTAGATAGTAAGGAAGTTAACCTTGAACCTTTGCTAACCACGAATCTAAAGTCTGCAATGGCAATAAGTACATACCTATTGATAATCACCCTAAATGTAAATAGTCTGAACACACCAATCAAAAGACATAGGGTCACTGAATGAACAAAAAAACAGGACCCATCTATATGCTGCCTACAAGAGACTCACTTTAAACCCAAAGACATACACAGACTAAAAGTAAAGGGATGGAAAAATATATTTCAGGCAACTAATAGGGAGAGAAAAGCAGGAGTTGCAGTACTTGTTTCAGACAAAATAGACTTCAAAATAAAGAAAGTCACAAGAGACAAAGAAGGACATTACATAATGATAAAGGCATCAATCCAAAAAGAAGATATAACCATCATAAATATCTATGTGCCCAACACAGGAGCACCTACATATGTGAAACAAATACTAACAGAATTAAAGGAGGAAATAGAATACAATGCATTCATTTTAGGAGACTTCAAGACTCCACTCACTCTGAAGGACAGAGCAACCAGACAGAAAATAAGTAAGGACACAGAGGCACTGAACAACACATTAGAACAGATGGACCTAACAGATATCTATAGAACTCTACACCCAAAAGCAGCAGAATACACATTCTTCTCAAGTGCTCATGGAACATTTTCAAGAATAGATCATATACTAGGCCACAAAAAGAGCCTCAGTAAATTCAAAAAGATTGAAATTGTACCAGCCAGTTTCTCAGACCACAAAGGTATGAAACTAGAAATAAATTATGCAAAGAAAATCAAAAATCCCACAAACACATGCAGGCTTCACAACATGCTCCTAAATAACCAATGGATCAATGACCAAATTAAAACAGAGATCAAGCAATATATGGAGACAAATGACAACAATAATTCAACACCACAAAATCTGTGGGATGCAAGAAGGGCCACATAAAGAGGGAAGTATATTGCAATAAAGGCCCACCTCAAGAAAGAAGAACAACACCATATAAGCAGTCTAAACTCACAATTAATGAAACTAGAAAAAGAAGAACAAATGAGGCCCAAAGTCAGTAGATGGAGGGACATAATAAAGATGAGAGCAGAAACAAATAAAATCAAGAAGAATAAAACAATAGAAAGAATCAATAAAAGCAACAGCTGGTTCTTCAAGAAAATAAACAAAATAGATAAACTCCAAGCCAGACTTTTCAAGGAAAAAAGAGAGTCTACACAGATAAACAGAATCAGAAATGAGAAAGGAAAAATCACTGTGGACACCACAGAAATACAAAGAATTATGAGAGAATACTATGAAAAATTATATGCTAACAACTGGATAACGTAAAAGAAATGGACAACTTTCTAGAAAAATACAACTTTCCAAGGCTGACCAAGGAAGAAACAGAAAATCTGAACAGACCAATTACCAGCAATGAAATTGAAATGGTAATAAAAAAACTACCTAAGAACAAAACTCCTGAACCAGATGGCTTCACTGCTGAATTTCATCAACCATTTAGTGAAGACTTAATACCCATCCTCCTTAAAGTTTTCCAAAGAGTAGAAGAGGGAATACTTCCAAACTCATTCTATGAGGGCAGCATCACTCTACTACCAAAACCAGGCAAAGATACCATAAGAAAAGAAAATTACAGACCAATATCCCTGATGAACATAGATGCAAAAATACTCAACAAAACACTAGCAAACCGAATTCAAAAATACATCAAAAAGATCGTCCATCATGATCAAGTAGGATTTATTCCAGGGATGCAAGGATGGTACAATGTTCAAAAATCTATCAACATCATCCACCACATCAACAAAAAGAAAGACAAAACCACATGATCATCTCCATAGATGCTGAAAAAGCATTTGACAAAATTCAACATCTCTTCATGATAAAAACTCTCAACAAATGGGTATAGAGGGCAAGTACCTCAACATAATAAAGGCCATATATGACAAACACACAGCCAACATCATACTTAATAGTGAGAAGCTGAAAGCTTTTCCTTTAAGATTGGGAACAAGACAGGGATGCCCACTTTCCCCACTTCTATTCAACATAGTACTGGAGGTCCTAGCCACCACAATCAGGCAACACAAAGAAATAAAAGGCATTCAGATTGGCAAAGAAGAAGTTAAACTGTCCCTGTTTGCAGATGACATGATATTGTTCATAAAAAACCCTAAAGAATCCACTCCAAAACTACTAGATCTAATATCTGAATTCAGCCAAGTTGCAGGATACAAAATTAATACACAGCAATCTGTTGCATTCCTATACATTAACAATGAACTAGCAGAAAGAGAAATCAGGAAGACAATTCCATTCACAGTTGCATCAAAAAGAATAAAATACCTAGGAATAAGCCTAATCAAGAAAGTGAAAGACTTATACTCTGAAAACTACAAGACACTATTAAGAGAACTTAAAGAAGATACCAATAAATGGAAACACATCCTGTGCTCATGGATAGGAAGAATTAATATTGTCAAAATGGCCATCCTGCCTAAAGCAATGTACAGATTCAATGCAATTCCTGTCAAAATACCAACAGCATTCTTCAACAAACTAGAGAAAATAGTTCCAAAATTCATACGGAACCACAAAAGACCCCGAATAGCCAAAGCAATCCTGAGAAGGAAGAATAAATCTGGGGGGATTATGCTCCCCGACTTCAAGCTCTATTACAAAGCCACAGTAATCAAGACAATTTGGTACTGACACAAGAACAGACCCATAGACCAATGGAGACTAGAGAGCCCTGATGTAAACCCAAACTTGTATGGTCAATTAATATATGATAAAGGAGCCATGGACATACACTGGAGAAATGACAGCCTTTCAACAGCTGCTGTTGGCAAAACTGGACAGTACATGCAAGAGAATGAAACTAGATTATTGTTTAACCCCATACACAAAAGTAAACTTGATATTGATCAAAGACCTGAATGTAAGTCATGAAACCATAAAACTCTTAGAAGACAATATAGGCAAAAATCTCCTGAATATAAACACGAGCAACTTCTTCCTGAATGCATCTCCTCGAGCAAGGGAAACAAAAGCAAAAATGAACTAATGGGACTACATCAAACTAAAAAGTTTCTGTATGGCAAAGGACACCATCAACAGAACAAAAAGGCATCCTACAGTATGGGAGAATATATTTGTAAATGACATATCCAACAAGGGGTTAACATCCAAAATATATAAAGAACTTACTTGCCTCAACACCCAAAAAGCAAATAACCTGATTAACAAATGGGCAGAGACTATGAAGAGACAGTTCTCCAAAGAAGAAATTCAGATGGCCAACAGACACATGAGAAGATGCTCCACATCACTAATCATCAGGGAAATGCAAATTAAAGCCACAATGAGATATCACCTCACACCAGTAAGGATGGCCAGCATTGAAGAGATTAAGAAGAACAAATGCTGTTTTATTATTATTATTAATAATAATAATAATAATAATAATAATAATAATAAGGGAGAAATGTGGGATTCACATATAAATCAAGTATAAAAATCAAACGAATAATCATATCTGACTTGATTGTTTATATTTCATGATGCATGATCAAAACCGAAAGTTTCTGTGATATGACTGCCCTTGCACTGTTCACCATGTAAGAACTTATTCACTATGTAAGAACTTGTTCACCATGTAAGTACTTGCTTGTTATGCTTCAGAAGATTGGAGACTGTTGAGAATTAGGCTTGGGGTTGATTAATGATTGTGCATTGAGTCCCCTATACAGAATTTTATTGTTGTTAACAACCATTTGATCAATAAATATGAGAGATGCCCTCTCAAAAAAAAAAGAAAAAAGAACAAATGCTGGCAAGGATGTGGAGAAAGGGGAACCCTCCTACACTGCTGGTGAGAATGTAAGCTAGTTCAACCATTGTGGAAAGCAATATAGAGGTTCCTCAAAACACTAAAAGTAGAAATACCATTTGATCCGGGAATCCCACTCCTTGGAATTTACCCAAAGAATACAACTTCTCAGATTCAAAAAGACATATGCACCCCTATGTTTATCACAGCACTTTTTAAAATAGCCAAGGTATAGAAGCAACCTAAGTGTCCATCAGTAGATGAATGGATAAAGAAGAGGTGGTACATATATACAATGAAATACTATTCAGTCGTAAGAAAGAAACAAATCATACCATTTGCAACAACATGGTTGGAGCTGGAGGACATTTAAGCCAGGCAGAGAAAGACAAGTGCCAAATGATTTCCCTCATTTGTGAAGTATAACAATGAAGCAAAGCTGAAGGAAAGAAAGCAGCAGACTCAGAGACTCCAGAAGGAACTAGTGGTTACCAAAGGGTAAAGGTATGGGAGGATGGGTGCTGAGGGAGGGAGAAGCGGATTGAGGGGTATTATGTTTAGTACACATGGTGTGGGGGATCATGGGGAGAACAGTGTAGCACAGAGAAGACACATAGTGAATCTGTGGCATCTTGCTGCACTGATTCATTGGGGTATGGGTGGGGACTTGATAATATGGGTAAATGTAGTAACCACATTGTTTTTTCATGTAAAACCTTCATAAGAGTGTATATCAATAATACCTTAATAAAAAATTTAAAAATAAGAAGAATGCATTGAAAGAAGAAGGGTCCATGGGTCTGAAATATTTGAAGGCTGAAGGAATTCAAAGTCATCCAAGCTGTTAGGAAATGTAATCTCCCTGTGTGACCTTTACATCTAATGGCTTGCTCTATTCATCACTGGTACTTCCTTGCTCTGTCAGCAAATTGTCAATACTTATTAAGTGTCAAATCATAAGAGGTCATGTGTCAAGCAGAACTGGGCTCACAGAACAAAAAATGAGGAAGTTTGAAATCAGAACTGTCCCATGACATAGGACTATGGGCACCATACCAGGAAAGGCATGACCCAGTCTTACAATAGGTTTCTGCTGGGGAATGTGTGCAACAAAATTGATGTTTTATTCAGTATTTATCTCCCCTTTCATTAAAAAGTTAATGTCCTAGTTTTCAAATATTCAAACAGATGTAAACTAAATACAGTAATAGAATTTTAGGACTAGAAGGATATTAAGTCATATCATTCATCCTTCCAGCTAGAGCTTGCATCTCCTTTCTGATTGAATGCGCAGCTTCTACTTGAACTCTTCTTTCATTTGTCTTCACACATCCTCAGACATCCCCCCAAGGACATTTCATAGCTGATGTTCAGATCTCTGCAACTGAATGAAAGAGAGAGAGAGGGAAAGACAGAAGGACAGGAGGCAGAGAGGGAGGAAGGAAGGAAAAAAGGAAGAGAGGAAGAAAAATATAGAAAGAAAGAAATTCTATAAGTCTGATGTCCAAATGTTTCTTCTAAAGACAACTGTGCAGTGAGACCAATGAGTAAACATCACTGACAAAGATGAGGCTGTACAGGAAGCCAGATCAAGACATGCCAGTACATGCTCACTGCTGTGCGTCATAATCACAAGAAGGGGTTAATACACTCTGTGTAATGTTCTCAGAGGAGGAGAGAAATAACTTCCCCCTGTTTTTCAAGCTATTTACCTTCATGTCGCCTGGAACCTTTTAAATAACATTGCTAAAAAATCCAGTCTGTAAGCTGCCCTTGGCTCCAAGAATCGTTAAAGAATTTATAGGCTGTTTTCTCTCCTATCCTAGGAGCTACTGCCAGAGGGAACAAAATCCAGACATTTGCAACTCAACACCAGTGAGTGCCTGGCTAATCTGATCAGTGGGGAGGTCACAGGCCCAGTCACCTCTGACACTGGGCATCTGACAGGCGTCCGTATTCTGCTCTGCTACCACTGTTTCAGGGCACTCACCCAAGGCTTTTCCGCCACTGTGGAGCTCTAAGCTTTAGAGACTTCCAGGCCCAGGTGCCAACCCAGACAAAGCTGACTTCTTGTGTCTGCCAGGTCTTCTCTGGAAAGCTCAGGGGTACAGACTGTCTTGGGAGGCTTCTGATATTTCCTGCTGGTGACGCATCCAAGTGATGATGGCAGTGGTGTGCAATGTCCACCTGAGGCCCTCAGGGAAGGATAGAACCCTGTTGATACAGTTCAAGCAAATGTCCCAATTTAATCATCTAATGCTAGTGGTGGCATTTGGGATCCCATAAATCATAGGAAAAAAAGTTTTTTCCTACATGAGCTCCTCAGAGTTTCCAACAGTATTACTTTAGCCAGGCCTATGTGAAGCCAAAGAATTCTCTTCAGTCACCTGCTTGTGATGACAAACCTGAGGAATCCTGAGTCTTGGGAAATACTCACTAGTACAGTTACCACAGCAGTGGAGGCAGCTGTTGGTCTATTCGTGAAGGTCATCCTGTGCTGCATCTTCCCGACCCTCAAGTAGGTAGGGAAGGATTTCTCAGTGTGGGCAGGAAGGGTTCAGGCTACAGTGGTCTATCTTTTAGGTTCTCTTAGTCCTTTTATATTTTTAAGTTTTCTTAATTTTTTTCTTCCCTAAGCCTTGACTAAGAATTCCTGTGAGAAGTAAGGGTTTCTTGGAAACTTGGAAATCAAAATAAGATAGGACTCTCTACTCTCTCTGACAAAAAATAAAAGTGTGTGCATTAAAGTGTGAGTGTACATACACACACACACACACACACACACACAAATGATTGGCCTGAATCGATTATCCTATTTTTCACCAGCCTTTTGCCTGCTTTATATTCTTCATGAGGAGGCAAAAGATTGGATTCCGTAACTGTCAGAATGACTGTCTAGCCAAGTGAGATTGTTAACACCAGTTTGTTTTATTTAGTAGGAAGAACTGGTTAGGAAGGTCCACTTAATTATTTCACTGGCACACAGCCAAGTGCTTGCCCCAAGGCTTGTCATATTTCAAAGAAAAGTATATGAAAACCCTTAAATGAATAACATCCCACCTTTGTACAAGAAGGTTTCATACACTGTGGCTATGGTGATACGAATGATCCACATCACACAGACTATTAAGCCCCATACCTTTGTCATCTACTGTTATGGGCTATTCTCTGCTTGTTTCATGTTTATCATCTTAATTTGTCAGAAAGAATTATGCAGGCGCACTGAAAGCAGAACTCAAGTCATCTTCTTTCCTATCTCTAGCAGAAAAATATGACAGCGAAACTTCTGTGACGTACTGCAGAATACATATCAGGGACTCAGTAAAGGAAATGCCCCTAGTTGAAGATCACATACCTCTCTGAGATGAATTAAATGCATTCCTAGCTAGGAGAGTAGTGTAATATGTGTAGACTCAGAACCAAGAGCTAAAAGAGAAATGGGGGTAGGGATGAAGGAATGGCGCTTACACAGTGAGCTCACTGGGACAGTTTCACTCCTGCAAGTATCCTCAAAAGTGTCTTCATCCTCTGCCAGTGTCAGCATAAGGCATTCCCTTTTCCTCATGGACATACAAGTAAACTATGTGTTCCAGCCTCCCTTGCTACTATATGTGACCATATGACAGAATTTCACCAATGGCATGCTGGCTTAAGTGACACACACACCACTCACAGGCCTGGCTGGTAAAACCCTTCTGTATGTAATCTTCTCATTCTTTCCCCAGTCATCAGATAAACAGAGAAGACCCTATGGATGCAGGAGAGGTCCAACAACCTCCTACTGTGTAATCTATCCTTTTAGACCTGGGGTTGTGTGGCACATCAGTTAGTCTACCCTGGCTAACACATCCTATGAAAGCAGTTTTCTCTTCCCTGCCCCATGACTTGAGTGTGTATCCTGGGTGCAGTTTGGTATATACTGCTATTATTTTCTGTCTCCCCACATTTCATCCTGCCCTCACCAGTTATTTTTCATTAGTACTATACCCAACACCCTCCTCCTTTCTTCTAGGCACCTCTACAGTTGCCTTGAAATGAAGAATGGTTATAAATAACAAAAAAAAGTTCTTGTGTTTTGTAAGCCTAATCTTATAACTATTAGTAGAAAGGAAGAAGTTGGGAGTGGAGGTCGGAGAAGGGACTATAGGCATAAAAAGCCACATACAAGAACCATGACTGAAAGAAAGTCAGAAAATTTCTGATTTTTAGACGTCAGTGAAAAACTCTTCTTCTTACTGAAAGAAACTATGGACCAGAGGCCAAGACTCAGTTCAACACTAATGAAAAATGATTTGACCTTCCCTTCTATTTTGGACAAAGGAAGAAAGTCACATATCGTCTTATTTGAGAACCATTGGAATTCCACATATAATTCCAAGATGCAAATCATCCACTTTATGAAAAGGAGAAAGATGGAGACCTTGAAGATTCGGGCTTGGGGAGACTGGTGTTGTTACAGAAAGCCCCAACATTTACTCAGTTTTCCTAGGACAGTACATTCATATCACTTGTGATGGGTGGAGATGAGAGGAAAACAAAACAAACTTAGTAAGACACAAGGCTTTTGTAACTACTAAAAGGTGCCAATAAAATGTACTCTTGATTCAGCTTACTCTAAGCTTCATGCCCTTAACACCATTGTAAATGATGAACAGATTAACAGAATGTCTATAAACATAAAATCCTTCTCAGAAAACAGGGTTTTTTGTTTTGCTTTGTTTTTTCAGTCAAGAGCCCAGATTCTTGGATAGAATTCTCATGGGAGCCAACTCAGACTGATATGTTGGCATCTCTCAAACATCAGGAGTCAACAAAATGGTTTTACCTTGGAGATTTGGACAGAGCTGCAGATAAAGTTCATCAGGCTTTTGTGGGAGACTGTTGGTCTTAGAAAACAAAATTCTGCATGTTCTCATTATGAAACTGGGGTGGCACAATGCAAAATAATAAAGGGAGAAGTGCTTTTCCCTTCCACTCCCATGCAGAAAGAGATCCACCCTGTTTTTGATATTTCCTTTCAGTGTTTGCAAACTTATTCCACGGTCAATTGGGGAAAAAGGGATAGCATGAATTAGACTCCTACTTGGTGAGATGACTAGTCTCTACCTTACATCTTCTTTCTTTGAACGGACTGTTTTCTATGGTTAGATAAAGTGCAGCTCTGGAAAATGTTGGTGTGAATTTATCTCCAGGTAGCTCATCTCTCTCTTTACTGTTTTTACTAAATGTTTTTAGTAATAGTTTCAATTTGAAAATAAATGAGTCGGGACACTGATGATTGAGAGAGCATCCGAGCAGCCCAAAGTACCAGGGGGTCTCTCCTAAAGAGTCAGATATACAAGCTGTTTTCCCATCTGGACTCTATACCCAGCAGTCATATGGACCTGAGTGGTGTCTTCTCCGGGACACACTACTTGCCAATAAAATCTACGATTGCACTGTGAAGGCTGATAAAACTCAGATGATGACTTAAGAAAAGTGTTCATGGTATGAACTGTTAAAAAATAAACTAAGATATTTAAAACTTTTAAGAGTTTAGTTGAGCGAAGATCCATTCAAATCCAGCAGCACCAAATTGATAGTGGTTAAAACTGCTCCACCAGCAGGAGCTTGGAAAGACTTTAGTGGACAAAAGGCAAAGCAAAGTAGGGAAATTATTGATTGACTACAGCTTAAAGCCTAGTTGGCTGTTTGCGATTAGTTGTCCTTAGCCTTTTGAGCTCATAACCTTGAGGCCTTTGCAGGCTTTGGTTTTGGTTTGCTTACATAGGCTGCCATGGCATTAGAGCCACCTCAGTCTGGCCTCCTTGTTTAATTAATTTAACAATATATAGAGGAATGTAACAGTGGGTCATCCCTGAGGGAAGAGTTAACAACAGTTTTTGGTCCATGCTTTTTGCTAATCTGCATTTTATTTTTTAAGCAATGAGATATGTTATCTGGCAATAATATAGGTATTACAAAGAAAGAAGCATTTTCTGTCTTTCCTTTTAGTCTTTGCTTTTTTAAGAGGAAACTCAGAGTCTGATTGCTTGTGAGCTGACACCTGCATTCTCCTAGCTTATGAAGATGGACCTTCAGGAGGGTGAGGAGGAGATGGCTTTAATCAATGTAGTCCAGACCAACGTCCCCTTGGTGGGATCAGGCTGCAGATCAGACTCTTTATTTGTGCTGACACCAGCGTATTGTTTGGAGTTCTCTGTTTTTTTCCTACAGCTTTAAGGAAAACCCATATACGTTTTCTAATCACATGAAGGCATATCCAGTTGTCCAAATTAAAATTATACCCAGGATGGTAGCCAGCCTGGAAAAGGTCATTTGGGTTCTCTGGGCTCTGAAGTACCATACACAAATACACACACACAAACACACACAGGCAAACTTTAAGCGAAGAACCTAGAAGTCCAAGTAATAAAAGATGTTTAAGATTGGTGAAGAAAATTGCAGAAAGACACAATTAAAATAAAAAGCCTAAGTAAACAAAGTCATCACACATGTTGGGACAAAGACATAGCATAATTTAAATATAGAATAAAGAACTGAAAGATATATATACTACTAAATTTCAAAACATGTTGCATGCAGCTAGAACAGAACTGAAAGAGAAATTTGTAATCTTAAGTGCTTATATTGGGGGCTAAAGGAATAAACCTTAATGTAGTAATAAGCACCCACTTAAGAAAAAGTAGAAAAAGAAAATAATTATAGCAGAAATTAATGTAGTATAAATAAACATATAAAAGAGAGGATCAGAAGATCCAAATTGGGGTTTTTTGTTCTTTGGGTTTTTGGGTTATGTACTTTTAAAGAAAACTTGCAAAATAGCCTCTACCAAGATTGAAGAAGAAAAAAGAAGGGAGGAAGGCACTAATAACAAATTAGGAATGGAAATGTGACTGTAACTAAAAGTATTGTAGATACGCAAAAGGTGAGTATTTTAAATAACTTTATGACACTATATTTTAAAACTTAGTTGAAATAGTTAGATTCCTAGGAAAATATGTCTCACCAAAACTGATTTGAAAAAGATAGCCCATTTAAAAAACAAGTCAGCAATTACAATTTTTTTGGCAAAGAAAACATCAAACGGTTTTACCAGCAAGTTCTGCCACATATTCAAGAAACAAGTAATTTCAATTACTTAAACAAATCTTCTGGAGACTAGGAAAAGGGGAAGTGATCCTCATCTTATTTCATGAAGCTGGACTCAACACTGATGCCAACACTGGACAAGGCAAGGATGAGAAAGGAAAATCACTAGCCAATCTTTCTCATGAACAGAGATGGAAAAATCTTGAACAAAATATTTGCCAACTAAATCCAAATATGAAAAGGACTGTGCGTCATGGTCAAGTTGAGCTCATCCTAGGAACCATCCTCTGCAGTAACATGAAGGAAAGAACTATATGGACAAAGATGCAGGGCCGTGGAAGACTAGTGTTAAAAGTCTGTGAAAGTTCTCTTCTGATTGCTTTATCTTTTTCCCCCATTGAATTAAGAAAGAATGTAATTGAGTGAACATGCAGATGGAGGAGCAAGTCTTGGAAATTTGAAGAGAAAGAAGGTATGAAATAGTCTAGGAGCATGAAAGAGTGAATGGGATATACTGGGAATCCCTTGAAACTCATCAGAGATTTGTGGTCATGAATTTAAAGAGCATTTACCAGAGACCCCAGCTTGTACAGTACAGGGGAAAAAAGGTCTATGTATTAGGAAAGAATAAACAAAATATTACTACTTGTAAATGATGTTGTTATTCTTACAGAAAATCCAAAAGAGAGTACAACATAAATATATGAAAGTTCCATTTCCAAGTAACAACAGCAAATAGTTGGAAATGTAATCTTAAATAAGATCCTATTAAATATATATGCATATATATATACTATATATACTTACCCTGCTGTAAACCTAACAAAAATATGGATTTTTGTGGAAAAATGTAAAACTTTATTGAATAATATTAGAGAAGAACTAAATAAAGGGATGATATAACATTTTCATGAATAGGAAGAATCAATATCAAAAAGAGGTCAGTTCATCCCCAAGCTGATGTATAAATTGAATGTAACTCTAACTAGAACCCTATAGAGAAATGTTCTTGGTAGAAAGGCAAGATATAGATCCTACCAGAAATGAAGATTTGTTTTCATGCTATAACAGTTAAAGGGATGTGGTTCTACTCCAGGGATAGGCAAATAGATGAACAGAATAGAAGAGAAAGTTAGACTTACACATATATGAAATCTTATATAACAGATCTCTGAAAAAAGGAAGGCACAATTCAAAAGATGGTGCTGAAACAACTAGATAACCATATTAAAAAAATTAAAATTAATATCCTACATTATATCTTACATAAAACCATCCTCATAAAGACTTAAATGTAAAATGTCATTAAAAAAAGATATATATATATAGGAAAATAGATCATTTTTATGACATTGAAATAGAATGTTTTCCTAAATAAGATGGATACTGCATCTTAAGGGAAATATTTGGGTTCACTAAAATTAAGTTTTTCTATATGATAACATATCTGAGACTCAGCATCCAGTATAGTTGAATCAGGAGCATAAGATAAGAAAAATTTAAATAGGCTATAATTTTAGCTATGTTACAAATTGTTGTATGATAGAGTTATATGTACAATAGAAATGTTTTTTTGCCTTCTTTTGGCAAGATTTTGTGTTCCAAAAGGCAATATGTTAGAGACAAAGGAGAGTTATGCTTGGTAACAGTTGAGCACTAGACATAGAGATGACTTATTCATTGAGAATACAAATTAAGGAAGTTAGATCTAGACCATGAGCACAGGCAGCTGAGAACTAAAGGAGAAGATGGCTTTTAAAGAACAGCCAAACAGAAATGGACAGATGATAAGCTGAATATGAATGGATGGAAAATAAATCCAGGAGGGATTGGTCAACTCTTTATTCAAGCTGTCTTCCTCTGCATTTCCTAACTTCTCACAGCCGATGCCCCCAGGTACAAATCCATCGAAGGTCAATTCATGGAAGTTCCTGCAATAATTCTAGCAACGGCAGAAAAGTTCATCTTAGCTCACCATCCCTCAAGGCTTGGATTTAAACCATTCACCCAGCCATGGCTAATGGGTTCATATTTGGCTCCCTAGAGTCACCTCCACTGCTCAGACCCAGGACCCAGCCAGCCACACTCTAATTATATTAACCTCTAAAATGGAGACCACCCTTCTCTCTACCATGTCTCTTCCCACCGCCACTGTGTTGCTTTGACTAGCTTCTAAGTAGTGGTAGCCATGTCTCCCTATCACATCTGGAGCCCTGCTGCCCGACCTGCCCTCTGCCTAGGGCTGAAGCCAGCCTCCTCTCTTACTGTCAGTGTACCTTCTAGATCCTCTTAACTATCCCCATTGTCTCATTATGAAGGAAATACTTCTTGTCAAGGGGAGAACTTAATATGAGGAGGAATACATTTAAGCGGAAAGGAGAGTCTACATCTCTGAGATAATGTCCCCATCTAGCAGTGATAGAATTCATAGATCCCAACACTCCACCTCTCTTACCCTAGTCCCAGAACACCCTGTTACCTGCCAAGAGAACTCATTATTCAGATACAAGATATTTAGCTGGGATCAAGAATCCTGATTCAAGCATTAGGAGGTATGGATGCAGTACACCACAGCTGACTCAACTAGACAACTTCAGAGTTAAAATGTCTCACCTTGTATGTCTGCAAGCTAGCTGCCAGCTCATCAGGACCAGTTATAAGAGGGAGAAACATTTTCCAAAAGCTTTTCTAAGGTTCACATGGCTAGCTGCCCTTACTTGTTCTCCTGAGTACTCAGGGAACTGGGAGCCACAAAACCTAGCTGGGACCACTTCAGTGACTGGTTGCCCGGGGAAAATGATGTTGTGAAAAGGTAAAAGGAAATAATGAAAACCAGCTGAGTCTTCATGGAAGCCTTACCCTGGGTCTATACTAAATAACTTGAATTTTCCAAAATATTAATTATTCTCCAGGCTCATAGCCAAAGGCAGTATCTTAAGAGCCTGAAATGACCCTCACCAATTAAGTGAACTAAGCAAAATCTGACTGCTTGCTATGAGCTGGATCCTCCTCCTTTATTCTTCCCATCCTGCGGTCCAGTGTCCCCATTTGATCTGCCAAAGCAAATCCCATATTGTGTCATCCTACAGGGCTCTGCCTTCTCCAAGCAACACTTTAAGATTTGGACCATCTCTTCCCTCCTCTCAAAATTTACCAGGCCCAAGTTTTCTTTATTGAGTTCATTAATTTCAACAAAACTTTTTTGGGTCCTTACTCTGCCCCAGGCACTATACTGTTTTTTTCCAAAGTATAAAACAATAATTTAAGTATTTCCCTTGTTCTCAGGAACTAAAATAGTTCTGTTTCCCAAGGTACATGTGAAAGTTTACCTAAAATCTTCATCTCTACTAATGTATTATTAATTATTTCAAGGCTTATGTATTTCACCAGGATTTTTATTTATTTCTGTGTTATACCACTTGATGGTTCTGTTTGGAAACTATGGAACTCTGAAGTACTGTGGGATGTGGGGCTGAAATACAATAATTAGTGATATCTAGTAATTAGCTGGAAATTCAAATAGAGATTTTAAAGGAAAGTCAGCCCTGAATATGAGAAAGAATGTGGCTATATTGGCAGAGAGAAAGGCTGAGAGCTCTATCCTGGTAACATACAACACTTAATGCGTACAAAGAAATTCAAAGAAGCAAATTCAAAGAATATGAGGAAGAAAGAGTGCCAGTCACAGGAGAATCATGAGTACAGTTTTAAGACTTTAAGTCATCAGTACCCCCAGGTAATAACAATGCCCTCCAACTATCTTGGGCACACAGGCTTTACTTCCCTCAAATTATGCCCCATAAGCAAACAACCACCTAATTAAGAAGTGAGTTGAGCCTGCATATGTGCTTCATAATGCGGACGTGACCCAGGGTTCAGGATTCCGGAATGGGCTAGAGGGACTCACCAGGGAACTAGGCATTAGGGCCAGGGCTGGGTTAGCTCCGTGCTGGGACTTGGGATTTCAGTTGTTGGCTGCAAATGTGTGCCACTTGCCCATGGAATGTTACAGTTCTCCCACCTGCCCTCAGCTCATAACACAGGTCACAATTTACTGAAGCTTCACAGTGTGTTTCTGTGGTTGTTTGGAATCAGAAGCACAGAGCTGCAGGATAACTATACAAGATTTAAAGAGATTTCTGAAGTTCAGGCTTCTCATTCTACACAGGAGGAAGCTGAGTCCGAAGATAATTAGTTTGGCCGGGTTTGCATAGCTGTTTAGCATAGTGGATAAGCAAACAGGCTTTGGACTCAGAATATCTGGGAACCTTAAGCAGTGTGCTGAGGGCAGATCCCCCAAAGTCACTGTGTCTCAGTTAACTCCTCTTTAAAATGGAATGAAAATAATATCTACATTACACATTACTTATAATATGAATGAGGTAATGAATGCAAAGCTCTTAGTATAGCGAGTAGCATCTGGTGGCTCAGCTTACTCTGAAAGCCAAGTCTGACTTGGACTAGAGCTCTTGCCTGAACCACGCTCCCTCCCTTTTACAGAAATTAGAAATGTTCATACAGGGGCATTGCACATGTACAAACTCATCACTATAGCACAAGATTTATGCATTCATTTCTTTAACAAATATCAGTTGGGCATCTGTGTACTGTGCTCATATACAAAACCTGTTCTCTTCCCACTAAGGAGAGAGAAGATTGTGCCTTATGGTAACCAGGGGGAAGGTAGATTTGCATAGAGTGAAAAGAGTAGGGGGAGCTGAGAGGGAAAGAGACAAGATGGGAGATTCTTGCCATAACCTAGGCATGAAGCATTAAGGTCCTCAGTGGCCATGGTGGGAATGGGAGTTTAGGAAAAGGACAAAGCAACAGGGAGGAGCTGGGGACTTATGCTAACATGTTATTATGTTATTATAATTATTGTAATGTGTCTACAAAATCTTTGTTTTTATGTGTTTCAGACAAGCAATTTGCTTCCAGAATTCCAAAATGAAGCCAGTTGGTACTCCATACTCAAGGAAATGTCACTTTCTGCTAGTGCATAAAACAGAACAGGTAATGCACATTAGATCTCTTGTCCAGGGTCTCTCACGTACTGGGGGAAGGCCCGCAGGTACTAGTGCCAGGGCTCCAGAAATGGGAAATGTGTAGCCAGATCTAAGGGCATCTGTCTTCCCTACCAACTTCATTGAAGGCATGACAGATCTGGTTTAGATGGGAATAAACTGAAAAAACCAGGGCCCAGCAAACAGACGAGTGTTTGTCTTTTGCAGGAATGCGTGTTTGGCTCTGGGGGCTGCGGTTGTCCATTAGAATCCACACTCGGTAAAGTTGCAGCAGGAAGGGGCTCAGACAACACCCTGAGTTCCTCAGTCTCTGCAGGCTTAGCTCTATGCGCCAGGATTCCAGCCTAAAACATGGTCATGCTAACAGCACCAGGCAGAAATATCCACTGGTCCATTAACACTTCCCACCTAAACATAGCCCATGCCGGCCACCCTGTCCCTCTTATGGCCCTGTCTTTCCCCTCCAGGCCTGTTCTCCTCCCCGGGGAAGGGAGAATGGTTAGCAACTTTCAGCAACTAAAACCAACACCAAAGTTTGCCAACATTAAACTCTGCTTCACAGCTAAATGGACCATAAACTTTCAGGACCTGGAACAAAACTGCAATTCAACCCCCTCCTACAGGTGCTGTGGGCACAAAGACTCACAGTATATTTTGCCCTGGAAAACAGTCTCAAATTATTTTTGTAAAAAAAAGTTGCCTGGTAAAAGGTTTCATCTTGTGCTTAGAAAAATAAGCCCAGAGGCAATGCAGCCCCCTTTCCACTCTCACTTCCCTGTATTGCCCCAGGAAGGTCCTCCCCCACCTGGAAGCCTGAAGTAGATGCTAGAGAAGTGGGACATCTTCTCCTAGGTTTTCAGAAGAGCATCCAGGGTGAGGCGCACACCGACCCGCAGTTCCTGCCAGCCTGCTGTCCACCACCTTCTGAAGGCTCACAGCCATGATACAATCACATTAGTGGAAAGCACGGGCCTGAGAGCCAGAGGGCTGGGCTCTGGCTCTGACTCACCATCATTTCCTCTGTGACCTTGGCATGTCATTTCACCTCTCAGCTCTCACATTCCTCATCCAGAAACCTCAAAATTTGGACTCAGGTCCCTTCTAGCCCTGAAATTCTGTATGGGAGTGGCACAGGTCATCAGATACATTTTTTTGTTCAAACCAGCAAAGATGTGTGACTACACGGGGTAGCTATTAGTAAGACTGTGCTGGGGAACCACAGTCCTCAGAGCCCCCCTCCAGGGGCTGCTCAGAAAGCTCCACTGGCCCATTCACTTACTACAGCCTTTGTACCCCAGAGTCCAAAGTCCTCAGAGAGTCCCGTACCTTTCACCCACTCTGCAGGTGCTTCTCACCCATACTCTTCCTTCTTCACACTCACACTGCGCTGTGGGCTCGTCATGCTCCGAGCTAACGTGGCAGCAAGGCAGAGGGATCGAGAGCCACATCTCGGTCTCACAGGGCATGGATTTAAAGTTTCTCAGTTTACCATGTGTTTTCAGGCAACTTACTTAAACTCTCTGAAGGACAGGTTTTCAAATGTTTCTTAACTGCAATTCATAGTAAGACATACATTTAATATAGTATTCTAGCATATATACACACTCTCAAAAAATGAGACAAACATTTAATGAAATAATACTTATCATTCTGTTTTAAGCACTTTGATTCTATTCCATATAACTTTTGTAAACACTAGTCATGGCCCATTAGGTCGATTCCATGATCTATTCATGGGTTGAGACCACAACTTACTCTGCTCAAAGCTTTAGTTTCCTCATCTATAAAACAAGAATAATATTATCTTTCTCATAGAGTTGTTATGAAGATTGACTAAAATGTTCATTTAAAAGTAGTTTGGCTTGGAACATGATAATTACTCAGTGGATATTTGATATTATTATTACTTGAGGCAGGGCATTGGTAGGAAATCAATCTTGTCATACTTCAAGTCCAAGAGGCATACGGTTACTATGCCTCCCTTGAACCTGATTCAAATGGATTTCCCCATGGGGTGCACATAACATTAAACAAGTCTGAACTTAAACTTCCGTCATGGATGTAGTTGTGTGAGTCCGTGATGCTTGCAGCAGTGAGGTGCCACACCCGAGGAAGGAGGAGAAAACAGTGGAAAGGGCCTGGGTCTGAATGATATTATTGAATTGCTGAACCAATCCTGGAACATGTACCTCAATTTTTCTTTTTATTTAAATCAGTAAAATCCTCTAGTATTTAAACTTCAGTTTTGTGCATACCAGGTGACAACCTCCCATGATACCCCTTCACTCACCAGCAGGAAGTGGCCCAACATTTAAATTGCCCCTTGACCCTTGAGAATGGGCATTCCCTAAACCCCCACCCTGGAGTTCAAGAGTCTGAAACCACAAAGATACCCCACAGTTGAGAATTATATTTGTTTTTTTCTAGACATTCTTCCTTTCTGTCTCGCCTGCAGGGCCCATAAGAACAAAAGGAACACCTCAGACCTCTCAGTTAGCCATGGTCAACCTTGCCAGTGCACTCCTGCCAGAGACCAATAGGGGCTGCAGGCCCCACCTCCTCTCTCAGAGGAGGTGTCCCTGGCTCCCTCAGATGCAGACGGCTCAGGGAACTTAAGCCACGATGAGGAGAGGCCCTGTTTCAAGATGCAGGGCTAGGCCCGCTCTGGCCAGCATTCATTGGATAAGAGAGAAGACAACTTAAAAATTCTCCTGTGTTGCTTGCCTCAGAAGGCAAGTAGCTTACTGGCTGGCTGATTTTACAAATACGTTTAGTTAAGGGTTCCAAAGGACTGCAACCAGCAAGGTGTCATAACACTAAGGACAAGGAGAAATGTGATTTGCACCCTCCTGTGCCCTTAGTAGTCATTTTCCAGGTCTAGATGAAGTTTGCACATGACAATGAGTGGTACCTGAAGGCTGGTCTTGGCACAGAATGTGAACAGATGACATTTTATGTCCTGAACCTTCCAACTGAATCACTGGTGATCCTTGCCACTGATTCCAGCCAAGGAAGTCCAAATGTAGTCTGAAATCTTTCTTTCCCTTTTGCTATAAACTTTCCCCCAGTTTAGTCAAACTGCGTGATATGCCAGCTCAGTAATTCTGACAGCCACATGCTGAATTTTGATTCAGTTTCCAAATAATGAAGACAGAGAGAATGAGTTCAATGAAATATGGCCAGATTAGAATAACCAATTTGGTATTACAGGAGAAGAATTCAGGCTGAATCTAAGGTAAGTGCTTAGCCCAGGGTCCTGCAGTGGGCATATGGTATTAAGTTGTTTTTTAAAAGGTGCACTTTAAAGTACATTTGAGAAATAAAGAAAGGGGAGATGGGAATAAATATTTATCAAGCGCCTAATATCTACTAGACATTACATATGCATTCTCTCATTTATTTTTTACAAAATACAGATAGCCTAGCTATTATTATTCCCACTCTTGAAAAATGAAAATGAGAAATAACTTACCCAAGATCATAAAGCAAGTAAATATCAGAATTAGGATTTAACACTTGGCCTTTCTCATGCAAGGGGTTCATGCTCTTTCCAACACACTACACTGGCCCCTGGGAAGAAAGAGTGGTATCAGAGAAAGTAAAGGAGAGGAAAGAAGAGAAAGGAAAAGAACCTAAAAATGAAAAACAAAGGAGGGAAAATGGGTAAAAACAAGAAATGAGAAAGAAAAAGAATGCAAAGAAAAAGAAGGTAGAGTGGCTGATGAATGCCTTGGCTTTTTAGCAGAATTTGATGATTCAGAACTTAAAGTGTGTAGTAAGCGTCACTGGATTCCCTGGGAGAAATAAGACAACTGTAGAGACAATCTTCCTGGCATCCTGAATGGAAATGCCTCCAAAGAGTCTCCCAGCTACTTGAAGCAAGAGCTGGGACCCCAAATTATCTCCTTACTCAGTCATGCCCCCTGGAAAATAAAAAAAGAAAAAGGCTGCATGGAGTTTCCAGTGGTACTAAAATGAAGATTCCTTTAGTGTACAGTTACCAGAAAGGAGGTGTTTTAGGACCTGACAATACGAGAGTTTACTCCTTCTCTGGCCTAAGCTGTGGTGCATCTTTTAGCTGCAATGAACAGATGTTTAGGACAAAACACAGGGACCAATAAAAAATGTGCTTACTATCTGTGTTGATTAGTAGTAAGCTATTTCGTCCCTAAGCTCCAAACTCAGCCTCCATTCTCAGACTCGTGATTCTGGGACTGGGCCTTTGCAAAGCACATTTCTGCTTTGCCAGCTGGATCTCCATTAATTTCCATCGATAGGGGGCAGTAGAGAGAGAGACCCGAAGTAAGGAAAGAGGAAGGGAATTTTCCCTGTTTTCTTACTGGTCTTGTCAGCATCACCCCCAACAGCAGTTAGCTCCAGTTTTCAGTTTTTCCTTCACCCCCAGAACCAGCGTCAACCCACCCCAGTGATGGCATCTGCCAATTGGCACCCCTCCCCACATTTTGAGTTCTTGCACTGAGGGTGTCTCCTCTGCGTTCCCAAGAAACCTGCTCCGGCCAGCAGGGAGAGCCCCTCCTGGTTCTGGTTTCCCACTCTGCCAGGCCCTCCTCCAAGCTTCTCCATCTCAGTGACCATAACCTCTGCCCTTTGTTGCCTCAGCCCTTAGGAGGTAGTTGCTTCCTGAAATTGCTACCTCCATGAAATCTCTGCGTTCCTCCTTTGCAAATCCCTATATTAAGTATTCTTTATTAGAAAAACTGGTGTGTGTCTGTATTCTGCACTGCCCTTTAGGTTGATTTATTATTATTATTATCCATCCAAGATAGTGCTAAGCAATATTCTGAGATTAGACTGCGTACAGCTTCTGAGGAAGGTATGACTCCTTTAGGAACTCAGAGGCGTCATTACCCATGTGGTCTTCAGCACGGACACAGAGGAGTTTGCAGGCAGTCTACTGTGAGGCTCTGAGATCACGCTATGGGATTTTTTTAAAGTGCTCTGGTTCTTTTATTAGTTTCCTCCTGGCAGTTATTAAGAGTCCAAGTTATTATTAAATTTAAACTCTCTTACCTCACATGAAAAAGACTCAATGGTGAACATAATATTTTTACTTTATTCAAGACTCTGAGGTTGAAAGATTCATTCCTGGTCTAGTCTCCAACAAGAATGTTAAACAGCGCACAATCATACAATTTCTGGACAAAGAAACACACTTCTGACAATTTTCAAATATTTCACATTCTCTTCCCTGATTGTAAAATGTACAGCTTATTTTGGGGAAGGATGCACCACTTGCTGAGGAACCATTTATGAATGCTGTTTTTCCCAAGAAAAACAAAAATTGTCATATGGCAATATTAAAGAACCCAAATTTATCAAATACTGTCAGTAGTAAGTGGGATACCTTTATTAAATTTTATTTGCATGCCCCAAAGTTTATTTTATGACCGTTGTTTAATATGTTTGTTTAAGTTAGAAAATAATTATTCTTTGGAATTTAGTCTGTCAGCTAATGTGTCAGGATATGTTATCCTGAGTGAATGGAACTTACATTTTAAAATAACCCCTGACAGGAAAGAAAACTTTAAACACAGCAAAACCAAATAAAGTCATAGAAACTTTGTGGACAACTTTGTGTCTGACCAAAAAAAAAAAAAAATGATCTGTAATTGAATGCAAAAACAATGACTACCCAAATTGTCTTCTTAAATCTCATCTTCATCCCCTCCAAAAATTTCCTCATGCCCCCTTGCAGTCCATCTCTACCTGGGCCCCTGTACCCAGGCAATGTGATCTGCTTTCTGTCACTCTGTTGTGTTATATTTTCTAGAATTCTATAGAGCTGAAATCACACAGTATGTATTTTTTTGTGTTTAGCTTCTCTCAGCATAAGGATTCTGAGGCTCATCTATGTTGTGTGTTGGGGTAGTTCATGCCATTCTGTTGCTAAGTACCGGGTAGAAGAGGAGAAGGTTGTTTTCTGACAGAATCTAGAAGAAGAAGAGGAAAGAGAGAAAAGCAAAAATGGGCAGTTCCTTCCTTCCTCTTGTTGCAGTCACACAGCCGTCACGCGGGACCAACACAGCCACGGATGTTGATTGTTTCCTTCATTTCTGCTAGCATTTTCTTTTGCTCAGCCTGGGCCCTTCCCAGATTTTGTTTGTTCGAGGCACAGAAAGAACCAAAGTGTCTGCCCTTAGGCTGTCCTTGAGGAAGCGTGGGAAGAGCTGACTTGGGAAAAAAGGACCACCTCAGTTTAGTGACTTCTTTGCAGCTGCATGTCATTATACTTTATTATAACTACATTTGCTTATCCATTAGCTCATTGATGGGCATTTGGATTATTTCCAGTGGCTGCTCTGAACATTCATGTGTAAGTCTTCATGTAGACACACATTATATATGTGGGTGGGTTTTTTTAACATCACCGTTATGTTGTTATAACCTCACTTCACACACACACACACACACACACACACACACACACACACACACACACACAAATGGATTAACCACACGTGAGGTTTAAAAACAGTGATGAAAAGTAGCAAATACTATAACTCAGAATGACTTTGTAAAATAAATAAGGGAATAGAACTTGGTAAGTAGAAGAATGGAGTTATTAATCAAATTAAGTGATGAAGGTGATGATTTTACACAAGCATTCAAACATGAAAGCGTTAGCAGGCAAAATGACAATGGATTTCCAGACACTTAATTTTATACTTGTGATCCATTTGTCCATTTACAATTTCAATCATGAGTCTGCATCAAAGCGTGACACGAAAGTGTCAAAGCTTTTGTCACATTTTTCAAATAAAAAGCTCAACAACTTTTCTATAATATCAATGGAGCTTCTTTTCTCCTTAATGGAGATTTTCTAATAAAAAATGCAAAATAATGCTCTCCTTTTCAAAATGGCTTAAGTTATTCATTAAAGGCATGGAAGAAAGAAAAACTACAGGCAGGTTTTTCACAGTTGCACACCTCATAGCAAAAATAAATAGAATTCACACTATTGATAAAAATATATAAAGCCATCCACAAAGATAATAACTATGTTCAGAAGTAAATCAGAATGAACAACTGAAAAAATTATTTTTATAAATGACTCTATTACATGTTGCCTAATATTCATGGCATACATTGTAGAAGATAATTAATTCTTGGCACATATTAGAATTATATAAAGATACAGATGTGGTAAATTTGAATCAATGCTTAGCACTATATAGGGTTTTCATATAAGGGAGAAGAATATGACACTTTGGTACACTTTCAGTCACTGAAAACCCAGACTGTAGCTGCTTGAGAAGGTGCTTCTGAATGACTGCCTGCATATTGTTTATTCACACAGAATAATCACTAGCCAAAAAAAGAAAATCCTGATCTTCATTTAGTGTTGATGGAAATTGTGAGAATATTCAACTTACAGGCACTAAATGCACTTATTTGAAAGTGCCATTCAAAGAAATGAATGCCAGATACAAATATTACTTTTTCCAAATTTAAACATTCTGCTGTTGAGGAGAAAAATACTCATACATATTTTTGAAATGAGGAATGAGATAAAGATGTTGCTTCATGACTATGCTGCCAATGAAGATAATACTGATTTGAAGGGGTCTATAGAAACAACATATCAGTGATATAATCAGTACAAGCTACCATTTAAATCTCTCTTTCAGAACCAGGATGTCAGGATTTCCAAGGTTGAAGATAAGTAGTTGGGATTTCTTTAAAAGGCCATCCAAGAGGGCAAGGGCTTGACTGTCCAGTGACTTCCCCAGAGCCTGGAGATTGCCTGCACTCTTTAGAAAACAAAGTCAATGGCTTGACTGGACCTTTCAAACACCACATCCAAATACTGCAGCAGATGGCACCTTCTTGGGCAAACACAAGCCAAGAATGTATTCCAAATCCATGGCCACTATTTCCCAGGTGGAATCATTCTACTTTTCAGTTTTGAAGAGTGGTATCTTTACCAGTCCATGATCTGAAGGACCTCTGAACTCTTCAGTGAGAAATCATCCCATAAGACTCATGAGAACCTCAGGAAGACCTAAGACTCAAGATCCGTACTCTAGCCGGACAAAACAAAATAGGAGGAAGCCCTGGGGGGAAACAAAACGAAGGAGCAGCAGCCGGCACCGGGTAGAAGAGGAGAAGGTTGTTTTCTGACAGAATCTAGAAGAAGAAGAGGAAAGAGAGAAAAGCAAAAATGGGCAGTTCCTTCCTTCCTCTTGTTGCAGTCACACAGCCGTCACGCGGGACCAACACAGCCACGGATGTTGATTGTTTCCTTCATTTCTGCTAGCATTTTCTTTTGCTCAGCCTGGGCCCTTCCCAGATTTTGTTTGTTCGAGGCACAGAAAGAACCAAAGTGTCTGCCCTTAGGCTGTCCTTGAGGAAGCGTGGGAAGAGCTGACTTGGGAAAAAAGGACCACCTCAGTTTAGTGACTTCTTTGCAGCTGCATGTCATGTGCAAGGCCCCAGGACTGTGCTTTGGATTATGGGACATTCTAAGCCCTTCCCGAAGCCATTCATTACTGTGACCAACCTGTAAACAAAGCACTTCCTAGATATGAAATACTTCAAATAATGTCCCCCCATTTTGAAGTTATAAGAATACTATAGGGGCCCACTAGTTTCCAGATTCCCAAAGAACAAAACCAGAGGGAAGATCAGACATTTAGTCCTTACTAAGTCCTTACAGTAAGCAAATGACTCACGTAGAGTCTTCTTTCCCAGAAATCTCTAAAATCAAGCTACTACGATAAAGACTATGTGGATATGGCAGAAAGCCGGTGTTTTTTCTATTTCTTCTCAGTCATGTCCTACTTTGAGTAATCTTTTCTGTGACAAAGAATAAACAGTGTAGGAGATGATTTTGGTGAGGGAGGCAATCCAACACATCTCTTCAAAACACAGGTCCTTTGCTCTTGTAAGAGCAAACGTTGGCACTGAATGTTTAGCACACATGTACTCTGATACAGCTGTGAGAGATTCTGATTCCAGATTCCCCAGCACCTAGATCTAAGAGCTGGCTTTGCAGCAGAAATCCTGGAAGGAAGGAGCAAAGGTTTATTTTCAAAGTCAAAGTTCATAGTATTATTTGGTCAGGATTTTTCATGGTAAAATGAAAAAATGTTAAGAAAAAGCCTGTCTTTTTAAACTCTCCAGTAGAGGGAGGTTATTCACTGAGCATTTCTTGAACATGCCCAGAGAGGGGATGGAAACTGTGCCCGTCTCCTCGTACCTCACCCTACGCATTTCTTCCATTTGACTTTTCCTCAGTTTTATCCTTTATAATAAACTGAGAATAGTAAGTAAACCATTTCTGAGTTCTGTTAACCATTCTAGTAAATTTTCGAACTTGGGGAGGAGGTCAAGTGAACTCCCTATAGCTGATTTGGTCAGAAGTAAAAGAAGGTTGATTTATAGCTTATTGGTCAGAAGAACAAGAGTCCTGGGACTTAAAACTGGTGTCTGAAGTGGGTGAGTCTTATGGAATGAGCCCTTACCCTGTGGGGCCTGCATCAGCTCTCAGTTACACTGACCTGATCTGTGGGATATCCCGCTGGTGTTCAGGTTGGTGGGAAACAGGTTGGAGTGGGGAAAGAACCCACACAATGTGGTGTCAGAAGCACTGTGGTCATTAGAATGCAGTTCATGGAACATCACACTTATCTGCACCTGGAGATAAGAATTAGGAAGGCTGTAGGTCAGTCTTTGAGAATGAATTGATTTGTGCCAACAGAAAAGGGACCAGCTTTGGAAAGCTGTGGAGGTATCTGGGAGCTTGTCACATTGAGGGAAGAATGGATGGGGTGGAACATAGGTGTGTGTGCCATGGGAACCTGGGGGGAGAGGCAGGGAAAGGATCTGGGAAAGAAGCAAGACTAATGCGTGAGACATGTGAAATGCCATTCGAGGGAGCATGTAAACAGAGGATGACATGAGGTCTATGATTCAGAAAATTCATCCTGACTGGATGCGTGGAAGAGCTGGAAAGGGACCATCTAAGAAACCACTATACTAATCCAGGCCAAAAAGTGTTTTTAAGTGATGAGGGCCTGAACTAAGGTAATAGTTATAAGACCGGACATGAGGAGACAGACCAAAAGATATTAAAGAGTTGAAATTGATCATGCTTTAGTGGCTGATTGGATATGAGAATGAGGGAGAAGGAGGAATCCAGTGTGGTTCATTTCAAACTAAAATTCTAGGCAAACAGTCCTGAAAATAGCTGCTACAGTCCTGACCTCCCTTCAAGCTGCCCAAGCTCCAGCAATGGTGCTGAGGTACCTCCAGACAGGGTGATGCTGGTCATGCCTGGAAACCAGAGTGGGCCACATATCAGCAAAACTAGCCCTCCTACAAACCTCGCCAGTCTCCAATGTGGGGTCAGTTGACTTGTCCTCAGAGCACAGGTCTCCCCAAAGTCCTGAAATAAATCTTGACCCTAATGAGGCAGGAAACCATTTACTGAGACAGGGAACACACGAGTACTATGTTCTGAGAGACAGTGAGCATGAGTTGGCCATATCAAGATTGAGGTGGTGGTGGTACATTTAGCAGCGGACATTTCAAGATCTGGAGTAGGGATTTAGATCTTAAAGGCATTTGAATATGAAGGCCTTGCAAGCAGATGAAACAGACCAGGGGACCCAGGAAATACTAGATAGAGACCGTAACTTCAGATACCTGAACGCTGGTGTACGAAATTTTCTCAGTCATTGAAAGAAGCTTAGATTCTGATGTGGCCCCATGTTACAGAAGCCATAAAGACAAAGATAGAGTGAAGAAAACTCTGCCCTGAGTTTATTGATCCTCGTTCCACAGGCCTGAGTGTATGGGACAGATCGATGTTTGGTATCCTTCTTGAAATCACACATGCCCTAAATTAGATCATTAGGTACATTTCTGAAACAATAGAGCCCAGTCTCTTACGCCACCTGTCCACATGGTACACTAACTGTTCAGGCCTCTCCCCATGGCTCCTCAGCCAGGAGTCACTGCCTCCCCTGTCTTCCAGATCATCCTGTGTAAGAGAGAGGGTTCCTTTTCAGACGGATCTGTCTGAGCCTGAATCTAGAAACAAAGCTCGTAAATCTCAGGTCGTCTGATTTTCTAAACCAGGAATACACAATGTTGAAACCAGGAAAAAAGCAGTCCCCCTTTACACAGAATGTACTTTCTAGGGAAACTGGGAGGGAACAATTAAAGGTTTACCTCTTCATTTTGTCCCCCTGCCCTGACTGCAGAACACGATCCCCCTGGAAGAGAGATTCTTAACCTCATAGCCAGATCAGTCAACACATAGGGAACACCTGTCCCAGGCTCTGAGCATGCCGTGGCCTGTGCCCCGGGGGGAAAGGTACAGTCTGTCCTGCCTGTTCTTGGAGCACAGCACTCACCTACAGAAGACCTCCTGGGAGAATGTCTGTACAGGCAGGGTCCTTGTCTCCCAACTTTTCCAAAGTTTCTATTATGTGGACAAATGACTGCTTTTCCAGTGGAAGTGGCCCTTGGACTCCTGATGTAGCCCCATGTTACAGAAGCCGACTCAGACTGACCACAGTGAGTGCCCAGCAGATGTGGCCACTGGCTTTGGGGGAGAAAGTATCCATGATCTGTCGGAATAATGATTTCAGTGTGTTCTTGGCAGGTTCTCAGTGTGATCCCACAAGGGTACCCCCACCCCTCTGCATGATGTGTTGTACTTGGAGTCCTTCCCCATTTTAGTTTCAGTATCAGTCAGAGGGAAATAACCAAACAGCATTCCTTCATGTGGATAACCAGTAGGCAGCTGGCTACTCCCAGTTAGTAACATAACTCCACCAGTGTATTCTGGCAGCTGGGTTTACTTAAGGGAGAAGACACACATTCCCCTGCTCAGAAACAGAGCTGCTAAACATTACTCTGGTATTTCTTGCTGTCTACAAAAGTAAAACCCTTGAGGAAGTATAGCAGTAAGGGACCTACCTGTCTTGTGTTGGCCTGAGCACAAATCTCAGATCTGCCACTTACCAACTGTGCGGCTTTATCCATTCATTTATTCATTTAAGATATATTTATTCACTTAAGAAAGCACATATCACATGGCAGATACACTTCTTAGACAAGTTAGCTGATCTTGCGGGGCCCCAGAGTCCTCATCTGAAAAATGGGCATAATGATACAGACTCCAAGGCTGTGAGGAAAATGCGAGATATTGTATGTGAAGCAGGGAGGCACAGGGCACGTCCCAGAGGCCCTCAGTTAATGGCGTCACTCACTCTACCCCAGCATCTGCTAACTGCCTACCCAGTGCAAAACTCCAGGTAATGCCATCACCTCTTTTTTAGCTATCATCTGGTACAGAAGTTACCTTTATATTCCTTAGTTTTCATATGATATTCATTCACCTGGGGCTACCCACACTAAGGTGGTGTAAATAATGGCAGAAACCACAATCTCTGCCCTAGCTTCAAACCTCACCTTTGCTGTCGGATGCTCATACATGTCCTTCCTGTTGATTCTTTCTAGGGCCATAACTACATATTAATCTGATGGAACTAAATAGGCATATGCATATATATTTTTTCCTAACCCAAAGTTGAATAGATTTCTCAGTGGCAGGCAGGAGACAGTGATAGCTCTGACACAGACATGTGGTCATGAGAAGTTGACCCACTAGCAAAATTAATACAGAAGCTAAATTAGGCCTCAGCAGACTCTAGCTTTGCCCCAAAATCTCCTCCAAATATTCTCCAGTTCATCTGGGGTTATATCATAATATGGAAGTAGGAATAATAGATGGTCCTAAAAATAGCTGCTACACTCCTGACCTCCCTTCAAATTGTGCAGTCCCCTGGTAATGGTGCTGAGCGGAATCCAGGCAGGGTGGCCCTGGCCATGCCTGTAAAACCAGAGTGGGCCACGTATCACACCAGACAAAGCTAGCCTTCCTGCAAATTTCACCAGTCTACCATGGGGTCAGTTGACTTTGTTTCAGAGCAAAGATCTTCCAAAAGTCCTGGAGTAAATCTTGACCCTAATAAGAAAACTTCAGAGCTCTGGTTCAGTGGTTCTGGTGTGAATATCAGTCACACTTGTAAATTTCATTCTGTCCTTTCACTCATTCAACAAATATTTATTAAGCTCTAACTAAGCACCAGGCCCTGTTCTAGTTATCCTCCAACTCCTTAGGCATCCAGTGCAAGTATTTGGGTCTTGTTTCCCTAAGGTTGATGTCTGCCTTAATAGTCTATTCAAACTGCTCAGTGACTTGCTGTCACCACCCCCTTTTCGCTGGGAATCACAGTCTGAGTCCAGCCATGTTTCTCAGGCCTTTATAGCTGTCACCAGCTGGACTGTGATATCCCCTTCCCCCCTGCACCTAGGCTCCCAGTTCCTAGCTTCCTCCTGTCTGCAGGAACACTGCTAGCTACCCTTTGCTAGATGCTCCACATTTGATTACCTAGACAGAGAACTTGCAGAGTAAGTGTCCAATAAATGTTATTTGTTCCAATTAGATTGCCAACTAGTAAAGTACCTACATGAGAATAGGAACTTGCCTGACTTACTCACCGATGTGTCCCTATCCCCTACTCCTATGGTTAGCACACGGTGGGCACTGAAAAGATGCTTGTTGGATGAATGGTTCGCTGAAGATTCATTCTAGCCTGTTATTTTACTTTAAGAAGGTGTGGGAATATAACCCTTGCCATTTAATGATAATGCTGAATTTGAAGCAGCAACTTTGGCCTCAGATGCCTCTTTTAAGGTACCCCTAGCTGCCACCTCATGCACCCCAGAAAGCTGGAGGTTCATTCTATTCCAAATTAGCATTACTCAGGGGCAAAACAACCCTGGAAATATGGTTTCCTGTTCAGCTAACCAGAGAAAGGAGGGGTCTGCATCATAATGTGGACTATTTCAAGCAAGTATTGCTCTCCTGTGCTTTTTACCACTGTCAGATATGTACAGAAATGACAGTAATTTCCCTCACCCAGAAGTGACAGTTTGAAATATACCTGCCAGAAGAATATTCCTCTCCATCTCTTTTCTTCCTGCCAACCGTCAGAAATCCTCCGACAATGACAAGTTAGGCACAAGAAAAATCTTAGTTGAAGACTTAGAAGACTATAACTCATTCATTGATGCACCACTTTGATTATTTTGAAGGTATTTAGAGCAGCTAGGATGTGTCAGATATTTCTCTGAACACTTAATAGAGAATTGGGAAAAGTTTCAAGACAATTGTGAAAAATGGAGTAGACTGGTTTTTAAACATAAGCCTAATTCTCGTCCATCCATATATAATTCCCAGTTTGCTTTCTTCTCGGGCTCATGAGCCTGCGTTAACCTATTAAATGCATGCACTGAGCCTGCTTTACTACGTGTCTGCCTCAGGTATAGGTTGATGCTGTCAAGGTAATGCTGAGTTGCCATGATATTCATAAGTCAAATGTGTTTGTTGCAATTAGGAAGGAGGATATTTAAAAAATAAAGGAGAATAGAGTTTACTATGTGCCAGGTGTGGTGCTAGGTGCTTTATATATGACAGTCTTAATGTATATTTGCATAATAATCACGTGAGGTTGGCATTACTATTTTAGACATTAAAATGCTGAAAAAGTTCCAGAAAAAGAAAACAACCTGCTTACTACCCCATAGTATTTGAGTTGCACTCCTTTCTCCACAGCAAGAATTTCTGTACTGGCAAAGTAATCACTGCTTCCACTGTGTTACTCCAGCTCTTTGTCCATAGTTCTGTGATAGGTATAAATTCCATGTTAATTGCCTGTATCTACATGTCTCCAACTGGGCTTATCCAGTTCATAGAATTCTATCAGTCAGATTTTAACCATGGAAGCAGAAGCAGTAAAAAATAATATGAAAAGGTTTACTGAAAGGAATTGGCTTATGCAATCTTGGGGGCTGCCTAAATTAGTCCAGTATCCACAGGCCAGGCCAACAGGAAGAACATGGGATGAAGCCACTACTTGCTAATGAATTTCTTCTCTCAGGTGAGCTCCAGCCTTGCTTTTAAGGCCTTTCATCTGATTGAATCAGGCCCACCCAGATTCTCTAGGATTAATCTCTCTTAAAGTCCACAGATTATGGGCTTTATTTTGTCTACAAAATACCTTCACAGCAACATCCAGATTAGTGTTTGTTTTGACAATTGGAGGCCATAGTCTGTATAGGTCCATACATCAAAAAAGACTGTTACAACCTGATATATTTTACCTTATTACTTATTATTTGTTGTGTCTCTTTCCTCACTGGAATGTCACTTCCATAAGCAAATCAAACTCTTCAGTTTTGTTTAATGGATATATTTTTCAGCAACTAGAATACTGTCTGGCACACAATAAGCAAGCAAAGAATTTGTGCTGAATGAAGGAATGAATTTTTCTCAGGAAGGAGGCTTCTCTCTCCATAAGTTCTCTCCAGTGCCCAGCATAGTTCCCAGAACAGAGCAGGTGGTTATAATTGTTTTGAACTGAATTGCCAAGAGTAGACCAGTTGGTGATGCACATTGTTTCCATGCCCATAGAATTCCATAACTCAGTTGAACTAGTGTTGTGGCAAGGATGGGCGTGGGGGGCCAGAGGGCAGTTGACATACCTGGTATTACCAAGGCATGCAGGAGTGGATGTCAGCACCATCACACTCCTGCTGGGGACTCTGGGGACCAAAGATGGGAGGAGATGCAGTCACAATTGGCAGTCATGCTTAAAGTAATTTCAGGAATAGCTCAATATAGCATTGGCTGAAAGGAAGCAGGAAAGGTCATAGAGTATATGGCTTCTGGGTGACAGCCTGACAGTCTTGGACTACCAATTCAGATGATTAGTCAACAGAGGAAATGGCCATGAGCCCCTAAAGTCAAGCTTCAGTTTCTGTGGCTCCTGGACAGTTGTCCTTGAAAGACAAGGGTATCTGATACCATTGGGTTGTTTCTTTTGGAGCCCCAGGGCTGTCAGGCTTCTCTTCCTAACCACAGTGGGGTACTTTTATTGACAATTGGGATGATAATTATATGTACCATTCTTTTAATATGGAACATGATTCCTCCTTTTTACTCTTAAAAAAAATAAAATTTTCCTACCAAATCTGTTATTACTGAGTGGTATTTTCTTCTTTCCGATATACACTAGACCTGCCAGTCTGCCAACTCAGCAGATGCATGTAAATATGTATGTACCACACACATACACAGGCATGCATGCACGTGTGCACACACACATACACAGGCAATAGTAAGAAAGTGAATAAGACTAGAAATGGAAACTTGGGAATAACCAAGGAATAGAATACTTATTTAATACATATTCTCATGTGGTCTAGACTATAAGGAAAACACACTCAGAATGTTAAAAACAAATTAACTGAAACATTTGTAGACATGAGACTATGAATTTGGTACTTAAAGAAGCAAGCGTGTATAAGATGGGATCAGTGCACTAGAGAAGCAATAAACTGAAATATCAGACCACAGAGACAGGCTATGAATTTCCCTTTTTACAAAACTCTGTGAAGGAACTAGAACCGGAGCCAAACTCTGGGAGAAGATGTGGTTAACACCTTTCACAGGAGGCACCAAATAAAAGCTTGCTGAAGGTGAACTCACAAAACACCTGTTAGAACAGATGGAGCTAGGCTTCAGAAGGATATCTCTGTGGGACTGAATCATTCCTAAATGTAATCAGACGATGCATTTGAAGACCTGTAGGTTTCTCAGTTCAGTGAAATCTGAGCTATCACCACCACACCACCACCATACTTCTGTAATTCTTTCTCAGTCTACTCTATTCATTGGTATGGCAGCAGTCAGACACTCAGAAGGCTCTGCTTGCTCCACCCTTCCCCCAAGCAGAGCATGATTATCCAACATAATTCTTCAAAATCTATATAAACACTTCAGCGAAGCACTCAACCAATTAGAAAGTAGTGTTTCGACTTTGCCCAGAAATATTTAGGAAGGGAATACGATTCAGCTGAACTTTGAGACTCAATGATCAGTAGAGACAGGTTTCTGGACATGTTCCTGAGAGACAGTACTGTTAAAAATTACTGAATTAATTTAAATAAAAATTGAACATAAAAACAGATATGAAAGATAAGTTCTAATAGAGCACTGCAGTGATACAAATAATTTTGAAAATTATTTATAAAAGGATTTAAAAACTCATTTATGTTGGACTTTGCCATGTTTCCATGGATTGCATGAATCTGAGTGTTTCTATATTTTAAAACTGTCCATATCAAGCAGATTGACAGCCAGGCAGATCTGAAGAGAACTGAACATTGTGGGAGGGCATTATTATTTATCTGTCCCCTGCTGTTTGCTAAATTAATTTAAGAAACATAAAGACACATACAGTGAAGTAAGGTCAAATAAATTTTTAAAAAACAAAGACAGTAAGAGAAAGAGAAAAGAGGGTTAGACAAATAAGATGGTGCCAGAAATTAGGTTAATATCCAAAGACAAATTCCCTAGATACTAGATGACGTGGATAACAAAGCTCTTCCGTTCCCTCTGGACCACAATTCCTACCATCATCCAATCTCCACATCAGTTCTCCAAGCACTGTGAATGGGTGGCATAAAGCCACAAGACCTAGCCTCTTTCTCTAAACTAGTCAATTCTCTCATTTCTTCTCTGGGGGATGGGATAGAAATTAAGAAGTTGCTGAGTGTAGAATGGGGAAGGGTCTCAAAGGTCGCCCCTGTCTGGATTCTTCCCACTATGTAAACTGCTTTCTCCTAAGGATTAATAAATAAATTGGATCATTAAGTATGAGTCTCCTAGCCCAACCAGACTTCAGCAAAGATGATCCGGAAAACCAGCAATCCAAGCGTAGGTAAGGACAAGTCAGCGATTCTATCATTAGTCAGGTTTGCAAGGGTTAGGTGATCACATTCGTTTCCTTCCCTCTCTGAGTTCAGAACCAAATGAGAGATGGATACAGGAATCAAAACGACTGAAACTAAGACACCCACTTTATTAGCGGGAAAGCAGAAATTGAGGATGCAGCTTGACTTCCGTGAGACAACATGAGCCTCCTCTAAACAGAATCTAGAGTCTAAAGCACAGGTCTCCCACTGCAGGGGCAGAGGGTAGCTGGGTAAGCCCCAAAGGCAGGAGCAGAGCAGAGGGATCCTGACAAGAAGTGGCTCCAAATAGAGTGGGTCGAGAAGAGGCTGAGCCACACGTGGCCAGAGGCCCTCCTTTATCTCATCAGTCAGATGAGTCTCTCCTCTCCTGGGTAGCGGGTGGAAAGTGGGTTAGTGAATCAGTCAAGAGAAGAAAGAAAGAAAAAAATTGTACCACTCATGCTTCCCTGTCTTCCGTGGGGCAGGACGTGAGTTGTGCCTGTGAAGGACCTTGCAGACCACCCGCAGCTCCGTCAGGTAGGTGACGCTGGGGTGCCCCGTACAGGAAGGAAGCAGAACCGCACAAGCGTTGATTCATTCCTCAGGTCCATAACCAAAGCTTCAAGGTAACACGCACTTCCATGTAGGCCTGAGCGGGCACATGGAACAGAGCGCTTGCAGCTTCGTCCGTCCCTAACAGGCTGAAAGACATGAGAATGTGGCAAGTTAGCATGCTAACGTGAGGCATCTGTCGGGTTCCCTCTTCCCCAGGCTTAAAGGTGCGTTGGGTCATCCCTCCCCACAAAACCCTTCAAAGCTCCTCTTTGCTCTCAGATTTAAGATCCACCCTCCTAGCATATCCTACAAAGCTCCATCCTGTGGTTCAGGACCTGTCACATCACTGTGTCACCTATGGCTCCCTCGCTCACCCTACCTTCACTCGGCAGCCCCAGCACTGCCACCGGAGCGCTGTCCCCCACCCGGAGCTCTCCCAGCCCCGCTTCTGCTGGGTAACTGCAACCCATCTGCCCAGTCTCCATTTCCTTCGGGAAGCATCACCAACCTGGGTAGGCACACCTCGCCCTGAGGTTCTCCTGGACCACCGCCTGTATTACACTGATAGTCAGTTCACTTGTCAACATGTCTTACTGGAATTTATACTTCGGAGAGTCAGGAACCATGTCTGTCATTTTATCATTTATAACCAACTTGTAGCACCGTGTTTGTCATGTCAGAGGTGCTGAGTACATAGTGAATGAGAGACCACGCCCAACCATGGACCCTCAGCCCCCACCCCAGCCTCCTGTCCCCTCTGCTTAGAGGCTCACATTCAGAGTAAGGAGAAATATAAATTCCAAGATCCTGCTTCTTAATTAAGTGTTTTTATTGTTACTGCTACTGGATAAAATCTCCAAGGACCAGAGAATTTGGAAATCAGCAGTTTCCCTTTCTTTTCTGCCAAGTTGTGGGAGTCACAGCGCTCTTCTCCCAAAAGTACACCCTCCCAAGTGGCTTATGAGCTCGGCCCTCACCTAGGAGCCAACAGACCATCTTTGTTCAGTCACACAGTCAGCTCTCTACTTCAGCCCTCATTAGCCTTGCTTGCAAAGGCTGATTTTAGCCCCCGACCCACAGGGGTGATTTTGATGGAGAGGTGAGTGCAGTTTTCTGTCAAAGCTCATGCTCCTAAAATATTTAAAATCCCAGAGATGCCACTCCCCCACTCTGAACTGACCCGTGGACTAACCCCTTTCTATTCCTGCTCCGAGAAATCCCAGGGTAGTTCTCTGGGGAAAGTGATCTTCCTGGTGTTTTTGCAGGTATTGCCTACTACCTCAAAGAAGGGTCCTGACTCTGTCGTAGGGTTCTTAAACTTCATTCAGGTCTTGGATTTTAGGGGATAGGAAAACGACCTGAATTATGTTTGCAAAATTTTGTGCAGATACACATTTGTCTGGGGAGGAGTCTGTAGCTTTTACTAGATTCTCAGAGCAGCCCAAAGCCTCATGGTCCTGTTGATTTAACTGGATGGTCCCTGTACGTCATCTTCCAACTGATCCCAACCATGGCTTTTCTCTTCCTTTAACAGAGGCCATCCCAGGGGTATGCAGAACATTTCCTCATATACTGCATTCTTTGTGTCAGCTCAGCTTGTTTCCACCTTAGAGCCTCTCCCCTCAGGGGTAGTGCTGACACAGTGGAAGGCCCTGATGCATCAGTTTATGAGCAAGCCCACTAATGGGAGTGCAGGGACCTGGGCTCTCCTGTGGACTCTGCTTCTGAATATGTATGTAACCACATGCAACTGATCTAGCCTCTACATTCTTCAGTTTTCTGTCTGTTGAAAAATGAAAGAAAAACAGTGTAAACTAGATAAAATCTACAGTCTCACTAAGCTCTAAAACATCTATAATTACATGAAATTAGATTATGGGCAGAAATGATCCTCTGAGTAATTATCTGTACAGGTACAAGCTGTGTTAAAATAGTCCATGGCACACCACCTTCTAGAATTGCATGAGCATGTTGTATATCTAACAGGGTAACCTTATACTACTTCCTGTGTGTTCTTCTATCTCTGTATTTTCTTTTTGCCACATTGTCTTCAAACGATAGGTATCTGCTATGGCAGTATTATCTCAGAATAACAGAACAAAAAGCCAACTTCCAGCTTTTAAGTTTCAAAATCAACTTTGAAATCCTCAGGATAGAGCATAGATTGAATAGATTTAAAAAGAAACCATGATAATATAATTTTCTTTATTTCTTGTTCTAGGCTTGATAAAGATTCCTCAGAGTTGGGAAGGAGAAAAGAGCTGAGGAGACAGTGCCTAGACATAGTGTGTCCCAGGGAGCGGGGCTCCCACATCGGCCGCTCTCCCCGAGGCAACCCTGTTTTGGAAGCCCAGGTATGGAAGGCCCATGTTAGTTTCCTGGTTGGGTCCCAGGAGAGTGAACATGATCCTGAAGTTCTCTTGTCCCCACCAGTGTAGGATGGTTGCAGCAGGAGGCTGGAGAAATCCAGGCAAAGAAGCTCTGAAACAATCCCCAAACCTCCTGTGCCCAAGAGCAGGACAGGGAATTGGTTAGAATTTTGAATTAAATCAACATCTGTGATCTCTTTATGCTGACAGGGAAGTGAAATTCTATCTCTTCACTGAAAATTCTTCATAGCCAATAACATCTTATTCTGATGTCATCATACGATATCATGACAAAGATAGCATTGCCAAAGTCCTCTCTGAGATTCACATTTGGCCAAAAGAGACCCAGCTTTTTAATGCAAGAGGAACTTATATTCAATTACTACCCAAGTCACAACAGTTGTTGTCAGATATATTGACTTTTATACACTAAAATAACAAGTGAATAATTCATTTAAGACATATAAAATGTTTCAGTGCTTTTTTACATTTATAAAAATGTTACTAATGTGAAAACACCATAGTAACATCCTAGTGGTGAGTAACACAGCTCCTTTGCCAGGTAAACTCATTTGAGCTCAATAGGAAGGTACCAGGCTGTGATGCCAACCATGCCTCTGAGCTCTGCAGGCTGACAGGGCAAGGCCTGAATGTGGGTGCATCCACACGCTCAGACAGTATGCCTCTTTGTGCAGTTCTGACCGTGGCCACAGACCACAGGTAGCTCCCATGGGGCTTTCCTCCAGGACATCACAAGGAAAACAGGCTGGTGTGCTGAAACTACACTGCCCTTCATTATTCTCATACCAGGAAAAGAAATATTAATCCAGTAATGTCAAGTTTTGAAAAGACCCAAAGCACAAAACCTAGGATTTCACATTTGAGAAAAGCAATCATACCTTTGCAGGCCCATATGATACCCTCTGAAGAGAAGTTTAAAAATGACAAGTTCAGGACCCAACGAACAGAGTCCACAGAATGAGAGGATCACCTCAGACATTTCTTTCAAAGAGAAGAAACAGCAGAAACCATCTCCACACCACAACACCCTGTTATATCTCAGCAGCTTCCTTGACTCGGGAAAGAAAAATATGTTTTTGACTCTATACTCCTGACATTTTAGGCAAATGACCTGCAGAGCAAACTTTGTCTCCCCTCCACCTTTTTTAAAACTGACTCTTTTCTCATAAAATATCACGGAGTAACTTTGGCCATGTGAGATTTTGAAAAGCACCTTGCTCTCTTTCCACTATTCACCTCCATCCCCCTTTCCAAAAAAAGTGATGAGAGCCCATGGTGTTCAGACAGTTCATGTTAATGGGAATTAAATAATGTTCATGGAAGTACCTGAAAACCTGTGAATTGATTATTATCATGTCCCAGGAAATGGTACCTCTCCTGCCCCATGGTCGCTGTCAGCTTGAGGAGTAAGGGAAGGCAACATGAGACGGAGAGGAGGGCGGCTTACAGAGTCAGAGCCGGGCAGAGCGAGGCGCCCAAGGGAGGTCTCAGCGAGGTGGGGTCTCAGCTTCTCAGCAGTCTGTGTGCCGACGAGGAGCAGCATCTCAGCGACAGCTCCGACCAGGCTCAGAGGCACAGTGGGGTCTTCAGGCTGGGGATGCCCCAGGCTCTAACAGGTACATGTTACCTGCCCCTGCTCTCAGAGGTCTTGGCATAAGGTTGAAGAACTGAGTACTACCCATTCTGGTTCACATCCACCAAAGCACTTTCTCCCTGAGCCCAGGGGCTGGGATCAGGATATTTTTCTTTTTTAAAATGTAGTTGTTACTTTCATATTTCAGGAGAGCTTTGGATATAGCATATGATCTTAGTGTGTGTGGTGATGAGTTCAATAAGAAGTCTCTTAGAGAAAATGTTGTAAATTTTCTATTTTAAAGTAATTGTCTTCCTTAGACCCTCACATTGTTTTCTAGGGTTTTAAATTATGCAGGGGTTTGATGCTCCGTCATGGTGGCACAGGTGTTTGTCAGTGGGACCTGTCCCCAGAACTCTCCTGTGTCCAAGAATTTATCCAAAAGGTATTCCTTGAAACTAACTTTAAACTTGTGCCTCCTACAAAGTACATCTAAAATGTGACTACCTGCCACCACCTCCGGCAGTGCTGCCAGCATGCCACCCCCATCTCCTGTCCTCCTGGTTTCCCCCAGGGCCTTTTTCCTTGACAGAGCAGTTGGAACAATCTCTTTAAAACATCATTTTCTCTGCCACTGCCCCCAACCACCTGCTCCCAGTTGGTTATCTCATTCAGAATAAAGATCAGAGTCTTCACCACAGTCCATACACAGGTCCGGCACTTGGGGCCTAACGCCCTGCAGTTGATGTCTTGAAATCTTAATACTTTTTTCTTTGAATTTGAGTTTTGTAAATGAAGTCCAGTGGGACCATGGAACATGTGCTCAGAGTTGGAACCTCAGCTCATGTACAGTCCTGCATCCCACTATTTTCCTGCCTCCCCAGGATAAGTTTTGATTGCCCATTCCCTACCCTGTGGTGTTCTAAGCCCCATCAGCCCCCACCCCTGTCCGTAACACACAGCAGATGCCTTGCCCCTGGGGTGGTGACCTGGTCAAGTGGCAGGGATGACAGCAAGAGTCCTGAGTTCTGCCACAGCCCTGAACCCCCACCCCCAGAAGGACCCGGCCTGGGCTAGCATTTATAGCGCTCCACCAGGTACTTGGTGGGGGTGGTGAGCAGTGGGCCAAGCCTCTCTCTGTCCCCTAATCAGGCACTAAGCACGCTCCCAGACATTTGCAATCCTTTGGGGGCCACCCATCCACCGTGGGGTGGGGGAGGATGGGGAGGGCCCTTCCCCACCCCTCAACCAGGATAAGGCATATTGGTGGTCCATTGGCTGGGGAGGAGACCCCTGCAGCCAGTGGGCCTTGTCCGTGCTGAGCCCCAGGACAGGAGCCCTACTGCCCAGGAGGCTCTGCACTCACCCCCAAGCATCGCCATACTCAAGGGAGTACAGTCTATATAGTAAATAAAATGAAAGGAAAAAGGCTTATATTTTAGTACTTATAAAGTCCCTTTTTTACTGCTTTTCAAACAAGGGGACCCCCATTTTCATTTTGCAGTGGGCCTCCTCAATTATGTAGCCAGCCCTGCCGGTGCATGACTGGCCTCTGCCCAGCTCTCCGGCTTCAGCTCCTCCACTCCCTGCCTCCTGCGCTCCACTCAGCCAGCCTGGAGTTCTTGAAGGTCAGAGAATACACCAAGCTCAATCCTGCTAGCTGCTGCTTCTACCAGGAACACTATTTCCCCAGGTCTCTCCACAGGACGCTATCTCATTTTGCTATCTTCCTCAATTGTCACTTCCTTATCCTGATCCCAAATGATCTCCTTCTTCCGTGTTCACCCTTTAAAAATGCCCCTCCCTGCTTATCACTCAGTATTTCCTTACTCAGCCATATTTTTTTTCAAACTCTTTAAGAGCTGAGTTTTGTTAGATATGTGCTTGTTGCCATTGTTTGACATACTCTATGAGGTTAGGAGCCTTTTTTGTTCATCTCTTAATCCCCTTGCCTAGAATAGTGCCAGATACACAATTAGTGCTTAGTAAATATGTGCTGAATGAACGAACTAACCTGTATCCTCATCCTGTATTCCTCTTGCTCATAGTTGCCCTGTAGAGGAGGGGGAGAACCATCTCCTAAAAGAGAGATCTCCCCAGACTGAGGCCTATTATGCGTTCAGTTACTAATCAAAAAATATTTATTGGACATTGGCCACATACAGTGATTTGTTGATCCTGTGAGGCTCTATGTTAGAGCCTAAGGAGAAGACTCATTATAAACGACCCTCATTTTTCAGTCATCAAAATTGTTTAGAGCATTCAATTAGTGTTCTAATGTTTCCCTTCCATCACTCAACTGTGAATTGACATCATCCTAGGCTAGTATACACTTGCTTCAGCATTTAGTAATACAGCAGGGGGATAGTATTTAATTTGAGGGCATAGGCTTTGGTTTTTCTATTATAATAACATCTTTTTCTACTATATCATCCACAAAACTCTGTCCTCTGGTGTCATCTCAGAGTTATCACAAAAATGCTGCATATATCCTTCAGAGAGGGAATGCTCTAACTCTATTTTGTGTAATAATGTCATTAAACTTGGCTCTTTGGCTTCTTTTTAATGCCATTAAAAGTGGCTGCCCAGTCACCTCATTTTCACTTGGCACCTCTCCAGCAGGCTCCAACCACCAGTGTGGAGAGCTGACCCCTGGAACGGAGCCCAGGCTGGGGCCCAAACTCACTCTGAGCACCTCCTTGGCACCCGTGCTCTCCTGCCCCCTCTACGTGTTTCCTTGGCATTAGCTGGTGCTGACACAGGTTGGTGTTTATAATGAAATTAGTGACACCAACAGCCTCTTCCAGAACCTCAGCAATTCCTTTACATGGACATGACTCTTCCCTCACCCCACTGGCGCCACGTAAGTCAACACCCCCAAGTTTGGAAGCACAGATTCCACTTGGTGCTTCCCATTGTTTATGGCTTCCCGGCCAAGTTCTCGAGCCCTGTGAACTTGTTTTCATCCAAGTCAATTGAATCCAGTTTAGCAGGAAATGTTTCCTGACGTAGAGATGTCCAAATATGTGTTGCCCTCTGCCAGGGTTGGGCTAATTCTTTTGAAATCAGGTGATGTAATGATTCCTGTTATTTAAAGACAAAATAAATAATAAAAAATAAATCACCAGTTCCATGGGGAAGACAGGAGAAAGTCAAGCACTCTTGTTCCACTCTCCTGCCAGCTTATACAGATGTCTTTCAATGAAATGGACTTAAGCTTCTGGACAGTTAAGATGGTAAGAAAGAATCCCAAAAGTAAGTCAATTTTTTTTAAAAAAAGAATATGCCCATGGCAAGAAAAGGCAGATAGAGCTATATGAAAAAGCTACCACTCAAAAGACCATACTCTAATTTGCCAAATGATTATTATTTAATTCTCAAATAAGACAATGATTATTATTTGATTCTCAAAGAAGACAATAGACTAAATCTTCTCTTGAGCACTCTCATTGTGACCTGCCTTATTGAGCCAGGGTGAGGTCCCCTCCCAAATAGACCCTCTCAAGTCAAATCACCCTTGCAGGCCATCCTATTAATGCATCACTAGTTGGTAATCACAGGCCATGTCCGGGAGAATTCCCTTGTCAGCTATCCTGTAAATTCACAGCACTGGTCACAAGGGTGATAAGGCATCAAAGAAAGAATTGCTAAGATACAGCAGCACAGTAGAAATACCAATTCAACAGGCATGCTCCATTCACAGACGTATGCTCTTTAAGAGAGTTGAGGTATTAAAAACAGGAGGCTAGTGATTACCTCTAACATCCATGCCAACACTTCAAAATTCACAATGCTTTATTCATTGTCCCAGATGGGATGGGTGGTGTTTGCACAATTCTATGCAGGAGAAAATCTCCATGAAGGAAAGCAACAGTGTGACCTAGAATGAGCAGAATTAAATTTCTCTTGGTTCTTGAATTAGGATCCTAATTGCCTGAGCAGATGGCTGCATGCTAATGGTCATGCTTTATCACTATGATTCCCAGACCCCAGGTTTGTTTTGGCCTGTTAAGAATAAAGTTGCCACCAGTACACACTTGAACCCTTCTTGAAACCCAGGTCAATTACATGAGTTGGCCTGGAAATGCCATAATTTTATAGGTCCTACATATGCTGAAGATTCCTTTTTCTTGACTTTCTACATTTTCAACAAAATTTGGGGCCCCTCTCCAGTTATAGCAACCCACCTTAGAGATGCATGGTTCATGCAGTTAGTTAGTTACCTTTCACATCAAAATCTGGCGTTTAACTGACATGAGTTTTCCTTACAAGTTGTATTATGTGTATGTGTGTATCCTCTGGGAAATGTGCATTTGAACTGAAGCTGGGGCAAGAGGTGGGGGGTAGGGATGGGCAGGGTCATTAGCAGCATGCCTTGTGTATGAGTGAGCCTGGGTGTACATGTCACGGAATTCTCTCTGATCATTAATCATAGATATGTTCATTATTTGAACTCTGCTTTTCTCCTGGTGTGTAAGCCAGATAATTTTCCAACCTAACATAAGCAATTAAGTTTCAGTTGTTTATATACCCTTGTTTTACCTCCTTTTATTGGAAAAGGTGAATAACATGGAATCTAGTTCATGGACCAACAGAATTGTATCATCAGGGCATGCACTCAGTGACGAAACTAAAAACTTCAAGTGGAAAACTTGCTGTCACTGTCTACTACTTGAATCACTTGTGTAGAAAAACAGTCTAAAAAAATAGCAAAATGTTTCAATGTAAGATTAAGCTTGATAAAATATTAATGACACTTAATCTCTTATGTAGACAAGAAACCCTGTTAAGAGATTCAAAATAAACTCATTTAGGGTAAGCACATGTCCTAAATTTCTCCCTCACACAAAACAGTGAATTCCACTACCACCCTTTTTCCAAACCTAAGATCCATCTCCGTCTTGTTTTTCTTATTGGTCACAATGCCTTTATGCTGTCATGAGTTACATAAAGTTTGGATCTCTTCTGCCTCAATAATTTCAACATGTATTTATATTTCCAGTTGGCTACCATGAAGTATTTTATTATCTGAGAGTCTCTGGTATCTCTAGCCCATGGGGAAAGTAATGGAAAATCCAAATAACCAAACCACTGAAACCCTAGACGACAGCTCAAGAAACTGGCACTCTTGTTTCCAGGTGCAGTTACTGTTTTCCTTGAATCTTTAATGTGGGTCCATCACTTTAGAATGACCCATCCACCTTCTACAGCAGTTTTCCAATATAAAACTGACTCACCCACTGATACATGGAAAGGCTTAGGCCTTTTTTCCTCCTAGAGAGATGAATTCGAGATGAGATGCTGTTGGAAGAACACGAACATTGTCCACTGCGTGTATTTCCCCAGAAGTGTTTGTACGAGGGCCCGGCTTCAGCCTACAGTGCTCCCGTCAGCCTGAATGAACAAGTTAGAACATTACTCAGCACTTTGGAGACATAAGCTCAACCAAGCATGTCATTCTCAATTTGATAACCAGAACTCACAGTTTCTTTGGGCAGGCAAGTATAATGGACTGACTTTTAGCTGAAAACAGGATAGAAATAATCAAGAACTTTCTTACTTTAAGTTGTTAGGCTTTTAATTGTGTCAAAAGAGTAATTTCTCCTTCGTTATTAAAAAAGAAAGAATAGATACATGTATTCTTGTCTCTTCAGTCGCATCTCAACTTGAGGTGAACTGAAAGACTTTTCAAATGTTTTTGCCAGCCCTGAGAAATATTCAACCTACTGCTACTGCCCAAAGTTTCAGAAGCAAGTGAAAAATAACTGGCACCTGAGCTACTAGAGGCAGACTGGACTGCCCCTTCCCCTGACTCCCTGGCTGATTCTAATCACAGGAGCCTTTCTCTGGAAGGGATGGGGGAGTTTCACTGTTTCAGGCAGGTGTGCTCCCACCTGAGCTCCAGAGCTGGCCAGGTGCCATTCTCTTTCACCCCCGTAATGAATAGGCAATGAATAAATTCAGGCTGGTTCTTGAAACCCAGAGTTACAAGGCTTTACGCACAGGTTGGGCCCCTCAGATTCCATCACACCACAGTTGGGTGGCAAAAGGCCAATATACAGCCGTTTTTAGGACTGAAAGATAATGAGCCCTTGGAAATTGCAGACTGTTTACTGTTGCCTCATGGTAATAGTGGGAAGAGTTTTGGAAGCTCTTCTGAGAAATCTGGTGAAGTAAGAATGGAGAGAGCGAGCCATAATTTGAGTAAAGGCAACCCCAGAGGGCTACAGGAAGTGAAAAAATGGTGGGAGTGCCCCCTCTTTGCAGCAGGCCTGCAAATAGCCCTTCTGGTGCTCGCTGACGAAACCTCATGCTTTGGACAGTCACTCAGCAGCTTAGTTCAGCTGAACAGATGTTGAAAATGTTCTGGGTACAGCACAAGGCTTTGGGGATACAATAATAAATTATGTCCAGTACCTTTCTTCACATGACTGAAATTTTAAACTAGGCCATAGATGTGCAAACCAAATATGTCAGCAATCATACTTCTCTTCTGTCTTCACCTGTCCTGACATGTCACCTCATCAGTAAAAAGCTCCCTTGACCTCACTTACTAGGCTTGGTCTCTCCATGCTTCTATTTCATAGTACTTTTCACATTTATCATTTAAGAATCTATGGAAATATTTTCTAATGTACATCTCCTCCATAAAGAACACTGTTTGGTTTTGCCAGTACAGTCTTCCCAGCAGTGAGGACAATGGATGATACACAGAAGGTGTGCAAAAGTCAACTTAATGAATGAACAAGCGAATAAGATGCATTAAAAGCAGTGATGGAAGTATGCATGGGAACTATACGAGCACAGAGAAGGGGGCCCCATCCCTGTCAAGAAGCCCCAGAAGGGTGTCCTAAGCTAGATAACTAATCTGTATCTTGAAGGATGAATAGATGTTAGCCTTCAAGAAAAGAGGGAACAGGTGCACCAGATGCAAAAGTAGCATTCTAAATCGCAGAAGCATGAAATGGCTTGGGCCATGAAAGCAATTACAAGTGATGTGGCATTTCGTGCAGGACATGAATTATGAGGGAGGATGTAGCAGGAGATACATAGCTCAAGAACATGAAAGACTTTGTACATCATTCCAAAAATGCTTTGACTTTCTCTGTGGGCAATGAGGGGCCTTTGAAGAGTTTTATGTCATGAAGTAATATCTTCAGACTGAATGTACTATTCTGTGGACAAAGCAGAAAGTAAAGACTCCTAGATCAAAATAGGCATTGAAGACCTAAAGCTCGAGGCCACATCCCCATCTGTTCTTCCTAGCATGGGGCCTCTAATAATTGATGTGCAGGCCCACAGTACATACTCATGTTAACTTCAATGGCAAATGTTGACTAAGCACATCTTACATGCCCAGCTCTTGTGGGCAACATGAGAAGTAAACAAATATAGCTAGGGAAGCAAAACACCTACTGAACAACCAGAAAACAAAACTACACATTGGGAATATGATATAAATTGGGGGGGGAAAGCCCTTAGGACAAAGTGGGACTGGAGATGTGTGGGGTGAGTTTGGAGGAAGATTCTTTGTAAGAGGTGAGTTTTGATTGGGTCCTTAAGGAAGCGCTGGCAGTGAAGGGGCAGAGCAAGAGGGAGGGTGCTCAGAAGTAGTTGCTGGGGAAGCCACAGTGGTGGGGAAAGCCGCCCCGTGCAAGAAGGCTGCCTGGATGCTCTGGCCAGGCTATTTAGGAAACAACATGTGTGATGGTAGCTCTCATCAATTTACTATAGTAAAAGCTACTTCCTAAACTTTTAGGACTGGCTGCTTCCCTCTCATGAACCAGCCAGTCTTGAAGCCTTTAGGTGGGGCTGAGAAGGGTAAGTGTTGTGCTGGCTGGAGTGAGGTGGGCAGTAGCTGCAGGGGCTCAGAGCAGGACGTCAGAGCCTGGGCAGGTGAGGAGGGCCCCCTCTCGGGAGGGCACTGGTCAAGGGACTCAGAACCTGCTGAGCAGGGTAAGGGGGCCCCACATGAGGCACCCGGGGTGGGTGTCAGAGCCTGGGTGTAATGGTGGTTTTGTGGTTATCAGGGAGATTGTCCCTGTTTGCAGGAAATACACTCTGAAGTGCTCAGACAAGGTGTCTACACGGGAGAGCAAACGTTGTTAGGACAGTGGGTCAACAGTTTACTTTCAAGTGACTTAGAAGGAAAAAGGTTTTGTACTAAGCTTACCTTTCTGTAAGCTCAAGACATTTCAAAATAATAATCTAAAAAAACCTTAAAGATTGGTAACTTATAGGTACTTAAGAATTTGAGCTGAATCATAGACATATCACACACATTTAAAGACTCTTTAGAAAATATTTGCTTAAAATATTTTAAATTCTATCTGCAAAAACTGGAAAGAAAAAAAAAAGAGAAGTATCCTTAGTATCCAAACTGCAATTACTTAGTGAATCCCAGAAATACCTCAGTCCTTGAACTTCATCTTGTCCACTGAAATCATCTTCATTTTCTTGTTTCCACTCCTCAGATTGATTCATTCAGTTACCTGGTAATGACAGGCCTTCCATGTGCCCGGAACTGTCAGGAATGGTGTCAGGGACACACTGGAGGGAGAGGGAGCAAGTTCCTAGTTCTGTTGCAGTTTGGTGTTATTGCTGTTAAATAACACATATATATACCATATAATATATTGTTAAGTAAATAATAACATCAGAAAGAGTTCCCGAAGATTCCAAGCAGAGCCCTTTGTGTTTGTGTTTCTTGACCAGCAGAGCTCTTCCCTGCTCCCACACTCATTCATTCCTTCTCTGACCACTGTTACTGTCACTGTCAACTCCTTTATTCACTTTAGTCACATCACTTCTTCATCTTGTGCCACAAGAACAGGGATTTTTTGGTTTTTTACTGGTACAGTTCTAGCACCTAAACATGAACTGACATGTGAGGACTCAATAAATATTTGTTGACTGAATGAATGAACAAACTAGAGCCACGAAAGGGGAAGGACAGGATGCTGTGGGAATGCAAAGGTGATGATCTATATGTGCCCGGGGCAGGGAGGCAATAAGGACAGGCCTTCCTGAGAAAGTGACATTTACACAGACCCTTAAGAAAATAGTAGGAAATGCCAAGTGAAGAGTGCTAAGGTAGGCCTACTATGTGCAGAGGGATCAAAAGCTGTCCTTGGTCCATCAGAGCTCACTGCTTTCCTCTGTGTATCTTTTAGTGCCACATGGCTATTCCCTGACAGTATCCCAGTCTCTCTCTTCTCGGTCCTCTTTCTACCAAAAGTGTCAATAGTATCTGACCTGAGAGGCAGATTTTCCTTCCTTTAATCTGGTCATAGGCCCCCAGGGCTGACTAGGAATTGTGCTCTACAGCACAGGGCTAGGGGCTTGACATGGAGTGCGAACCCTAGTTATGTACTTGCTAGTTGTATAACCTTAGGAGAGTCTCTTCACTCTCTGACACTCTTTCCTCACCTAAGACAATCTGTCTGATAAGAATGCTTATTTCACAGAGTTGGAGCAAAGACAAATTCATGGGAAAGTACTTTATTATCTGCCATTACTTTGACCACACAACCCAGACATACAAACTGAGATAAGAGATGACAGTTCCAGGCAATGAAGGTTGTATTTTTACACAAAGTAACTGCACCGTCAACAAAAGACCCCAGAGAGAAGATTCAGATTCACACTTAAAGGCTGTGTCTGTTTACATCTACCTGAATACAACTAGAATCCCCCACATTTCAGAAGAACCATGTTTCCTGCTTAACACAGAGATGCACTCTGCAGTCCGCTCTGACTCAGCTCTTTCCTCAGGGAGTATAGTTTAGGAGAGAAAGTGCTTGTGCTTTAATCCTGGCACTACCTGAGGGACACAACTGCTTTGTGCCTCAGCTTTCTCCTCTGAAAAATAATGCTGATGTGTACCTACCCTGGAAGGTTAAATGAATTGATATTTGTCAAGTGATTAGAGAAGTATCGGCAAATGGGAAGTGCTTAGAGAGTTTTAGCCATTGTCTTCCCATAGTTATTGCTTCTATGCAAACCCTAGACCTGGCTCGTGCCCTACAGTTAATTCACCACAGCACAGGATCGGTGGCACTGGCAACTACTGCCCCACTGCAGAGAGAAAGGGTCAGCCCCGTTTGAACTTGGACAGTGACTATTCTATACAGTCTCCTATCCGGAACAGGTGGCTGGGAAACAGAAAACAATGAACCTGCTGCTGTTTCATTGGGTTTCCCCACCTTTACAAGGGGGCTGGCATTTCTCAGTCATCCAGTGGAAGAGAAAAACATTCAAAGATCAATCATCCTACTGTTAAAGAAGTTAAAATAGTATCAATTTTTCTTAGATACATCACAAAAATACATAAAACTTAATTTAGTCAATGCCTGGCCATAGGGAGAAATGTGACCATTGCAATTTTTATTCACCCCATGATAATTATAATAAATGTAATAATAACAATAATAAGGGTAGCTTACATTTTTTACATACCTGCTGCAGGCAATGTCTTAACTGCTTTACAGAAAATAATTCATTATACACCTTACAAAAACTGTAGGTATATTATCCCACTTTACAGAGGAGAAAACTGTCTCTGTGGTTTCCAAGAACAGGAGATGAGGAAGAATTTAGTAGGAGAGTTAAGCCAAGAAAAACATGAATTCATCAGAGAGTAGAAAATCTGTCAGGAAATAACACACCAGGTCACTTATCTCTCAGCATCAAGAACTTCAATTTACTATATGACTTTCCAATAATAAGGCAACCAGTTTAGTCCTCAGAAATGTCCAAATAAAATACAAGTCATATGAACAGCTATTTTAGGTTGAGTCAATTTCAGCTGCTTCAAAATTTATATCCATCTTTACAGACTGCTTCTGGCATGTCTGTATTAACAGGAGTTGTATTCTTCAAGTTGTTTAGAAGTGGTGTTGGTGATCAGTCACACTTGTCCAACTTCCCAATGTGCAAAGAAAGCACTTTTAATACATTATTTGATCTGATCCTTTCAATGAGGTGAGTCATAGTGTTTATTTCCTTTTTATACATAAAATTGAAGCTCAAGGATGTCCTCAGTCCCCAGAGCAAAGCAGCAGAACTGGGTGCAAAAGCCATGTACTCTGCTCAGTTCCATCTCCTTCCACTGTATCATGCTTCCATCTTTTAATAAAATGGAGAACCAAGGTCTCTATACAGACTAAATTTCAGTTTCACAGCCATGTACTATATACCCTAACAGGCCAGTGAATTTAAAAGAGCACATCACACTAGCTGGGGGTAAATGTATAAAACTGAGACTGTGGATGAACTGGTGTTCATTTTGGGGCAAACACCCCAAACTGTCCTGTGAACAGTCAAAAGCTTGATCGTGGTATATAGGTGCTTTTTAAGTGCCAGGAAACACAGACTTTGGAAAAACTCAAAGAAAATTCTATTGATACTGTTTCGTTGTTGCTTTAATCCAGGTTGGCTAGTAGCCAGGGAAACAAGGTAGTCACCTCCCTTTCTGACCCTCAACCCTTTGAATGAAAAGAGAAGTATTTTCATTGTATTTTATAAAATAATATTGAGTGATCTGGGACTTTGAGACCTTCCCTGATGTCTCGTAGAGATAAGGACTGAAGGCTCCTGAGCGGAGTCAAGCTGCAGTTCACTCGTTCCCAATAGGTATGCAGAACCAAGAGCTCACGTGGGAGCTGCCCGGGTTCCTCTGGAGCCCCTCCGGGTCTGGCCGAGTGTGGGGAAATCCATGTCATCACCTTCCCGCCACTGAGTAGTCACGGTTACTAGTGGCTTCCAAAGGTACTCAGAGCCAAGCTTAGGTCACACGGGGCCGAACAATGGGATTCCTGCTCCCAAGGACAGAGGAAGAATCCTTTCACTTCAGTCTGCACGCATGCTACTTCCTCCTGAGACTTTTTTTTTTTTTTGTCCGAAGCACTGTCCATAATGAAGAATTGCGGTCTAAAATATCTTTCTGATGATCTGTGGCCGGTGAGAGTAGTGGGCTGGGACCATGCCTGGTTTTCCATTCAACAGACAAGGACTTTCAGCCCTTAGATCCTCTGGCTTCCCGCTTGAGGGCACATCTCTGGAACCGTCCTGGCTCCTTCACGCATGTGGGGCTCTGACGGGGTAAGGCAAGAGCATCACTGGAGCTGGGAGCTGGGGCTCTGAGCACTTCACAGCTGACACCTGTGGCTTCCTTAGATGGGGAGGTGTAGAGAGGTAGAAGAGGTAAGTGCAGTTCCTGGGGAAATCGGCATGATATCAGACTAGAGATTTTTAAAAAGAAAAGTGTCTTGAAAGCACAACAAGCTATTGCAAAGAGAGCTCCCCCGATTGCTGGTGATGAAACAATACCCTCCTCCCCCACGTTCTCTGCCGGCCCCCTTAACTCTGCTAATACACAGCTCCGCTGCCAGAGCAAATCACTCCTGTGCAAATTGCTCTCATCTGTTCAGTTGACCTTTGGATCCTAGTATCATAAAGAATGATACTGCTTCTGTGAGACTGTTGTTATTTGCATGTCCCTGTTGTCCAGATGATATCCATTTAGCTGTCTTAGTACAAAATCCAACAGAGATATTCCCACCCCAACTTGCAGTATAAACCCTTCTTTCATTATGTGCTTTGTATTTAAGCCCAATTTAGAAATTATTAGAGGCTACTGTGTACTTTTTGAATCCCATCAAACCATCAACTGAGGCAAAAGGGAAGCAGCCTCCTTCAGCTGCTAGTGAAAAGCCCTTTTGTTAGGCAAACTCCTTCTCTATAACTAGCTCACATTGCTTTCAATCTTTGTCAACAGTAACAAATAGACCATTTCAAATATGCAGACTTTAAAAAATTCCATGGAAAGTGAGGGTGGGAGGACATAACTGTTGTCAGAGACATGCACTTCCACATACTACACACAGCACACATCCCGTCATTTTTTTATCAGCTGTGAATAGGTGAAGAACCAAAAAAAAGACATGACACCTGGCTCTAACTACACTGCGTCATTAAAATAGGATTGCAGAGGGCCAGGGTGTGCAGCAACCACAGGCAAATAGCCCCAAGAGTAGCCTTTTCCTTGAAAGGATACTTGGGGGAGTGGCAGAATTCTTTTTTCCCCTCGGATAGGGGATGGCCCAGGCAGCTTGCTTCCTTCCCACCATCCTATTTTCCTTCTTGGGGAAATTAGGGGATATTAGTCACCTTTAAATCTTAAGCCCAGTGCGAACAGTTGAGTATTTAAATGCTTTCCATGTTTTTAGTTCTTTACAACATTCAGTGGATTCATCAGGACAAGCCAGAAACAATGGTCTCAGTCCTCCTGCACAGATGGAATGGAAACAAAGCAAGACTCATACAATTCACCATACCATTGCTACTGAATTCAGTGTAGATGAGGCTATAAGAATACAAAAATAAATAAATAAATAAATAGGGTTCTTAGCAGAGCATCCCAAATATTGTCTGCATTCTTACAGTGCCAGATGTTATTACAAAAGTGGTCCCAGTTGCCACAGTCTTCACAATGTGACTTTTAGCTCTTCCCATTAAGAAGTGGGGTCTTTCTCCCTACTTCTTGAATTCAGGCTTAGCATCGTGACTTGGTTTGTCTAATAGAATGAGGTCAAAGTACTGGTGTTCCAGTTCTTAGCCTAGGCTTTTGGGGTCTTTCGTGTTTCTACTAGCTCTTTTGGAACATTTGTCCCCATCATGAAAAAAATCACAGGCATTCCTGTTGGATATTGAAAGACTAGGAAGAAAAACTGTGATGACAAGTTGAGGCATCCCAGGAGAGCAGCTTGAGATGGACTTGGCATCTGACCACAGGTACAGCAGAGTAAGCCCAGCCAAGACCAGAAAGACCATCCAGCCCAGATTCCAAACTACAGACACATGAACAGATAAATGGTTAAGTCAGTGATTTAGGGTTGGTTTGTCACACAGCAATAAGTGTCTGATACACCCAATCTTAGGTTTTTAGACATCCTGTTTCCTTGGACATCAGAAACAATGCAATTGTTCCATTTACAAACTAAGCTATTACCACTTTGCAAACCTGCCCTATGGGATTCCAGATCCATTCGGATCTGCAGTACAACTGTGCTATGTGGTGTGTATTATTGCCTCCATTTTATAGTTACGAAAGTCGTTAGCATGATTGACTACTCTAAGATCCCACAGCCAGCAAGTGGCAGAGTTAAATTTTGATTCCAATTCTGTCTGAGCCCAAAGTGTGTGTTGTTAGTCAATAAGCTATAATGCCCCTGACTTATCCAACTGTTTTACCCTTAGGACATATAGAGCAACCTTTTACCATTGTTGCACTTTCCCATCAATAGTCCTTAACTTCCAATTTAAATTTCAATTCTGTGACGGTAATCAGAATAATGTGCTCACCCCAAAGATGTCTACATCTTCATCCCCAGAACCTGTAGATACATTGTGTTACATGGTATGGGGAAATTAAGACTGCAGATGGAATTAAGTTTGCTAGTCAGCTGACCTAGAGATGGGGAAATTATGCTGAATCATCCAGGTGGGCCAGTGCAGTCACAGGGGTCTTTATAATCAAAAGAGGGAGGCAGGTGAGTCAGAGAAAGAGCTGTAACAAGGGAAGCAGAGATCAGGATGATGCAATTGCTAAAAGGCAGCCCCATGCTATTAAATGCAGGCAGCCTCTAGAAAAAAAGGCAAAGAACATATTCTCCTCTGGAAACTCCAGAAAGAATGTTAAGTTTTAGCCCACTAGACCCATGTCTGACTTCTGACCTCCAGAACTACAGGACAATAGATTTTGGTGTTGTTTTGAACAACCAAGTTTGTGGTATTTGTTACAAAAGCAGTAGGAAACTAATACACCTTCCACTGAAACAAGGCCAGAGTAGCTTGTCAAGGCTTCTCAGAACACAGATGCTACAATCTGAATAATTATAAGGAATTTTTTTTATTAATCCCTATGATAGAGGCATTATAAATTGTTCCCACAAATATATGGGTGAAAGTCTTTGAAGAGCCACTTAAAATTGCTAAAGAAAGAAAGAGAGCCAACCTGTCTGTCCTCTTCTGAGCCCATACACCCCATAAGAACTTGTTCCATTAAGGTTCTGATGAGCTGAGATTTCCTGTGGGCCTAATGTATTCTTGCTAATCTCCAAATGATGCCTCTCTCCTCCCAGTAACATCAAGAACTGCCATTAAGGCACAGGCCAGCTTCTGGGCCTCCCCCGCACATGCACACCACATACACACATAAGAAGGTGGTCTCCAAGGCTGTGATTTCCTGGCCGGTGAGTGTCTTGGGTTTCACTTGAGTGTGATGATGATGTCACCCAAGTGCCTTAATGTAGGGCATTTCCGACCATCAGTTCAAGGACTATCATTTACTCTCTATGTTAACATCCAAAACAATAAACACAGTGGAACACAGTCATTAGAGACAGCCATAACCCATGGCCTGCTGTGTATTGATGTCAACCCTGCTGCGTTTGACATCTGAAATAAGTCCAAAGAAAGCACTGCATTTTCAAAACTGGGTCTACATTGAGGATATCCACCCCTGACTGTATTCCATCTTCCCACCTCCATCTTCTAAACTCTCAACATCTTGGATTCAACCCCAGACTTAAAATCCCCTTGTCTTATGCAAAAAGACAACCAGGACAACCTTCTCCCAGACTGGGAATAATGCCACCATCAGGTGATTGAACCTAGTGGACCCTCACTATAAGATGATAAACCAATTCAGGATGTTATGACTCCTAATCTAAAGGGTGTCAAAATATAGTACATCTGGAGACATTGAAGAAAACCTGACCTTATGCACAAACTGAGCACAGGAGATAATATCAAAAAACAGAAAACCGAAAGAAACCTTTACTCAGATATAGCCAAGCATCTCACTGTCTTCTTCAGTTTGTTTTCATAGTCGTTCAATGCAAAATAATTGATTACTTATTGGTAATGGGAAGTAGAAATATCAATGTGGGGTTGCATAGTCTAAAGGAGGAGATAAAGGATCTGTCAATGAATTTACTGTCGATCCAGCTCTTAACTACGCAGCAGAGGCTATTCTAAGTGTTCTACGTAAATGATCTCAATTCATTCTTACAGCTTCCTAAGCTCTGTACTGTGAGCCAAGCCTTGTTTTGCAAATGAGGAAAGGGAGTCTTGGAGGCTTAAATCCCCTGTTCAAGGATTGGAATTGGAATTCAAGCTCAGCTGGGCTGCACACCTGAGAGGAGCCCCATGAAAAGTGCGGTAATTCTCCACGCACTGGAGGGCCCATACTTTGCTCATCCTGTCAACACAGCACAGTTGCAATTTCTGGGGGTCCAGCCATCTAGGTTTCTGAGCTGAAATCTTACTTCACGGCATATAAAACTGAAAAAGAATTCAAAAGCCTCCTCTGTAGGAGTGGGTGGGGGGACAGGGCAAGGAATCTCCTGGTGTTTGTTACTTTTTTCAGATTTTGGGGAGAGATGTACTTGGGTCATTGAGTCCATGGAAAGATGCTGTGGACTCCAAGGGAGAAGTAAAGACACAATGAAGTCTTCCCAGTGGTCTAGAATACTCTGGGACCCATCAACTCTAGGACTAGATAAAAAGCAAGATTTATTTCTTCAGGGGGCTGATAGCAGCTCCTGGGCAAATCTTTCACATGCATTTCATCCCTGTGGGAGGTGCTGTTAGACCCGATCAGTTCATAGGCAGAGATGGCCCTTGACCCACCATAGCCCTCTGGCTGAGTTCTCAATACCTGGCCTGTTGGGTGGCAGCAGAGCCAGTGAGTTCCCTCAACAGAGCACAAGCAAACTCCATGTGCCTGGGGCAGCATTCCTTAGAAGGAGGCCTGTGAACCTAGCAGGCATGTATATGCCCTGTGTGCATGTATCTTGAGAGTCAAATACAAGTTATTTACTGCTCTTTTGAAATATCTGTGCTATTGTTCCTTTCCACCAAGCATTTCTTGTTTTGTTTTGTTTTGCTTTGTCTTCGCTAAAGTATTATTCACTATGCTTGGGTTTTGTAGAAGCATATCAAAAAGAGTCACAGCATACCACTCCAATTCTCTTAACACAGGCTCTAGGGAGTTTCTAGAAATGACTGTGCCATAAGGTTTGGAGGGAAGGTTTTCCAAGTTGGTCAGCACAACTCCTGGGGTTTTCTTAACACCCAGGAGCCCTGATGGGGTGGAATTAGAGAAAGCAGGAGGCCCCCTGGTGGAGGCTTCCTGGGTTCTCCTGTGAGATGTGCTTACTAGACTTTTGCACACCCTACGTGAGTTCCAGTGCCTTTCCAATCCTGGTAGGCTTGCTTTTTCCCGCCATTCTGGCTAGCTGTAGGAAGACCTCTCACTGCACGTGGCCGCCACCTGCTGGACCCAGCCTGGAACTGACTGCCGGGCCTTGTAAAGTGGACATCTTGCCAGCACAGGAGGTGTGAGGGAACAGATTGTCAAGCTCATTCCATGGCATCTGTTCCAGAGGGAGACTCGAAACTGGCCTTGACACACAAGAATTTGTTTTTTAATAGTCTTTTGGAAACCTAAAGTCTATGAATCCCTCTGATAATTCGTCTGAGAGTTTAATCACCTCTCAGAAATATTTTCCCCATTTGTGACCTCACAGATGCTTCTATTTAGGTTAACTTCATACTGATCCATTTTGATCAGGGATGAAAAACAGTTGCTGTCAATTCTCTGGGTAAAAGCACTTTATAGGCCTGGAGAAAGATCAATGAATATGCCTCATTACTCTGGAAAGGTCCCAAGTTTTATTTTCCTTTAAACTGATTTCCTTTAGCCTATTTTAGAACTTATTTATTATTTCTGTGGCTCTGCTCTGAATGTGCTCAGCTTCCTGACATTTCTTCTTATTTGGGCATATTATACTCATAGTAAGGATCTGCCTGAAAACCAAGTTTGATGCTTTCAAGATTATATATATTCTCCGGGTGACCAAAATTCTTTGGCAAAAATTTTCTGAGTACCTACTATGTGTGATGCACACTGGTATGGCCTGTGTGGTATGTAAGATGTATTACTCATGGACTTGCCAGAAAGAGAAAGGAGAAAATGCTGCATGCCTGCCCAGACATCACTGAGTACTGTCAGCACGTATGAAGCTTCACGCAGGCAGTGGGGACTGAACTGGCCTTTGAAGGTGACATTGCGATTTATAGTAAGAAGTATGCATTTGGTCTTCAACCTGTTTCTGGCACAGAGCTCCTAAAACCCTAAACTAAAACTTCTTACAATGAGAGCAATAAGAGTGTCTCTTTCATGTTAATAAGGTGATTTCCTAAGCAAGGATGGTGGTTGCCTGGGGAACCAACAGCTGTGGTAGGAGGGTTGAAACTTCCATTCCCACCCCGCTCTTCTAGGAGCGAGAGTGTGGAGATGAGTTCAGTCATTGAAGGCCAGTGATTTAATCAGTCACGCCTAAGCAATGAAGCTGATAAAAAAGCCCAAAGCATGGTTCAGAGAGCTTCCCGGCCAGTGAACAAGTGGTGACACTGGGAGAGTGGCGCCCTGGAGGGGACATGGCAGCCCTGCGCCCCTTCCCACACACCGTGCCCTGTGCATCCCTTCCACCTGGCTGTTCCTGAATGATATCCCGTCATTGTACACTGGTGATCTAGTAAGTAAAAAATTTCTCTGAGTTTTGTGAGCCACTCAAGCAAATTCAACTTGAAGAAGGGGTCATTGGAGCCTCTGATCTATGGCAGGTGGGTCAGAAGTACAGGTGACACTCTGGACTGGCAATTGTTATCTGAAGTGGGGAGAGGCATTCTCACAGGACCAAGCCCTTAATCTGTGGGATCTGACTGTGTTTTCAAGTAGATAGTGTCAGACTTTGAGTTAAATTGTAGGATACCCAGCTGCCATCTGAGAACTGCTTAGTGGTCTAGGGGGAAAACCCACACAATGGCATTGGTGGCCAGAGTCATTAGAAAGATACGTAGAATTTGCTTGAACCTGAGAAGTAGGGCCTTACGAGAGGGAATAACATTCTGGGCTGAGCGAACAGCCTGCGGCGAGCCCTGGAGATGGCGAGTACCAGGTGCATATGCAAGTATTGGTTGCATTTGTGTGGGTTCAGGGAAAGTAAGGGGAAAATAGACTGGGCCAGATTGTGGGGGCTTCCCCAACAATGGGAAGCCACTAACCAATCCACAGATCATATTCACTTTATGTAACACCTGTTTTGATTTTATTAACTTGAAGACAACTTGTTTTTCACCATGCTGACCCCAAATCATTCTCAACTGTTCTTAGTGTCACTCTGTCCCCATCTAGTTTTGGCTCTTGGTTTTGACTTGTTTGCTTCAAGTTCTAGTTTAGTTAAGACTCTTCTGTTTCTCTGTTTCTGAGAATTCTATCTTGCTCTGCTCTTATTCATGCCCACTATCCCCACCTAATCTTCAGAAAGATCAGTTCCAGCTGGCCAATTCTGCCTGGTCACTGAAAGGGTATCTCGCCGCAACCCTCCTTACCCAGAATGACTCAGGAGACACGGGCCCACGCAAGAGACTTTATTATCTGAAGGAGAGAGTGACTACTCCAGAGGGGGGTGTGGGGAGAGAGAGGGACAGAGAGACAGAGAGAGAGAGAGAGAGGGCAGCAGAGAGACAGAGAGAGCAGCAGAGTGAGAGAGACAGAGAGAGAGAGAGAAGGGAGAGCAGGGGGACAGAGAGACAGAGACAAAGAGACAGAAACAGAGACAGAGGGGGCAGCAGCGTGGTGCCTTTTATTGTGGGGGATCCGCATGGCCTGTTGCTTTGGGGGAGGGTCGGGATGTTTAGACTAAGGAAGGGTAAACCCGGGCAAGCCCCAGGCAAGCCCAGGCATAATTCTCACCAGCTTATGTGCTTGCGACCATGGGGCAAATGGAGGATAAATTACTATATTCTTATAGTCACTCAACTCTTTTTTACACTCTCTACCTGTAGGAGACTTAGGAAGACAGAAACCTGGAAGCCACCTGCCCATTTTGGCCTTGGTGTTCTCGTAAAAAGTTAGGGGAGGCACCTACCTGACCTCTGGGGTCCTTTCTCTATCAGGTGCTCTCCATGGCAATAATGTTAGCTAACTCTGTCCACAAGCCATAATCCCCAACTGTTTCCACAGAATTATTTCAGCTTTCCTGGAAGAATTTACCTATGAAATTGACTGAAAATGAAGTTTGAAGCAAATTGGATCTGCTAGGATGTCAGTCAGCTTTGAGCTGTTTGTTTCCATCTGAGATGAGGATAGGGGAAAAGATGAGAAGCATGCTAGCTTCCCTCATGCCAAAGGGCCTCTTCCCAGGAGATATTTTTAAAGACAAAAAGAAAATGATGGATTATAAAGCACAAAAATGAGCTGCAGGTGGCACTCAGCACCTGCTCCTTTCTTGAATTAGCCAAATTCTCTCCCTCTCCTCCACCTCTTTATCATCAGACTGGCCCTGTTTGATACATCCTGGTAACAAAGCCAAGACCTTCTCTCTGCTGTAGTTGTCACTGGAGTCCCATTGCCATGCAGGTCCCCACTTACCCATCTCTGCGGGTGATAATTCTCATGCATAGCTGTTCTGAACTACAGCCACCCTGATTCTCAGTCTTTAGTACAGTCTTTAGTTTCTTTCTGGCAGAGTATGACATGAAAAGTGCTAACCAGCAAATTAGTAAGCTCTAGCTTCAGGTGCCTGTCGGGTACTAGAATTAATATGAGCCCATATATCAGTGGGTAGATTCTAGAGGATCATGACCACAGAGAGAGGATAGAGCTAGGGGTTTAAGACAGGGAGTAAAAGTCAAGATAAGAATCATACCTGTTCTACTATCTTTGGATTGCTTATATTATTATTGTGGTGCTTCATAAGGTAATTCCACATCAATTATTTTAGTTAATTCTTATGATAGCCCTGTAACATTAGGTGTTATAATCTCATTTTGTAGGTGGGGAAACCAAGGTTTCAATTTTTTAAATTTATGTCTCATAGTGAATGAACTTGAGAACAATTCTAATATGAGCTTCCTTGAATTAAAGGAAGAAAACATGTACTGTTCAGATCTCTGAGTCATATGATAAATTAACTCAGATTTCTGAGCATGACACACTTAAGAAATAATGGGGAACACAGTGTGTACAATTATTTCCCTGGACCCTGGCAACCTTGGAAGTCTGCAGCTACTTAACAATAATAGCATCAAGGTTCTCGAGAAGAATAATTTCCATTTCCAGCCCTGAGGTTCAGCCACAAGTGTCTAAGAAGGTGAAACTGGAAAGGACAATAGCCACAGGGTGGTGAAAAGTAATAGTAGCTGGATGGTCAGGAAGGGCCCTGCAGGGGTGATATCTTCCATCTAAATTGGCCATTTCTGCTCAGTCCCAAAAAGGGGAAATAAAAACACACAGGGGAAGTGTTCAGGGGATACCAACCTAATTCAAACACCAAGGAAGTCTTAAAAATGCTAACCAAGAAGAAGAAAGGCCTTGGATTAAAAGAGAGGGCCCACAGGAATGTGGATTATGCTCCTCTTTTTTTGTTTGTTTAAATACTGCAGACTTTTTTTTTTTGTATTTGGTGATTTAAATGACTTTTACAAGTAGCCAGACCAGATTCTAAGATCTCTCCAAGCCTTGACTTCCTCTGTGCGTGACCCACAGTAGGCCAGTAAATATTTGTTAACTGGGCATCAACATTACCAACATTAGCTTTAGCCTGGAGCATCCTCATGCCCAGAAAGCCTGTTCCTTACTTTGAGTGACAGCGTGTTGATCCTTCAGGCCAAGCTTGAAGTCTTTCTCCTCCCTGAAGCCTTCCCTGGTCACCACAATTCTCAGCATTCTCTTAACACCAACTGTAGTTACATAGATCATAAGATTATTCACACTGTATTCTTGAATAATTAACACTGGCAGTACAGAATACCTTATTTCTCCTTTAAGGGCAGAAACAATATCTCACAGTTCTTTTTTATTACAGTTAGTATTTGCTATGCTTTGAGTTTTCAAGGAACAGTGTACTTCTCTGACCTATGCAATGACATTGGCAGGCAGATGTGGATATTAGGACTCCTTGGCTGGAAGTGCCAGGACCCAGCTTGCCGCAGCATAAATAGAAATTCTATTCACTCAGAGAACCAAAGGTGGAATCCAGGACCAATCTGGGGGGCTTAGGCACTGGAATGTGAGTCTGATGCCTCCAGGAGCTCTTGTTTCTGTCTGTCGCCCCTTATGTGCTCACATATCCTCCACTGCTTCCTTTGGCTTTGCTCTGGGGTGAGATACAGATATTCTCTTTCCCTGTCAATATGTACAAATTCTCAGCCTCAACTGAGTAACAAGATTGGGGGAAGAATAATTCTCCAAAGAAAGGCAAGGTGTACCAGAAGAAAAAAGGACACAAAGCATACAGAAAACAAGTGTCCATTACTGCAGGGTATAATTGTTATTATCCTCTGAAAGCTGCACTGAAATGGAAATTCAAGCAAGCCACACTTCAACTTTTCAGCAAATTCGAGATGAAAAGTCATTTCCCTGAGTTCTGTTCTCTGTAATATACTATTTCAGTAGCTAACATAGGCCCTTCCTCATGGTAAAATACTCAACAAAACAAAAAATTACTCAGTAGAAGATTGATTAAAGTTGACTCTAATCCTATGCTTCCTTTCCAAACTGGAGTATTTAATTTAAATCCTTTAAAATCACTAAAAGAAATAATTTAAAATCATTGTAAGAAAATGAAGCCCCTACTCAATAATCACAGTGAAAATAATTTGGGAACTGTTAAAATAGCAATGATTATAGCAAAAACAACAAAATCTGACAATTATTAAGTATTTAATATATCCCGAGAACCACTCTAAGAGATTTGCATATGTTATTTCAGTTACTTCTCACAATTCCATGGGGAAGGTACTATTATCCCCATTTTGTGGAGGAGAAAACTGAGGCTTAGAGAAGGTAAGTCATGCCTGAAATCACACAGATAGCTGTGGCAGGACAGGAATTCAGACCCCTGACCATCTGACAGGGAGCAGGCCTGGCTGGCCTCCTGGCTACATACAGCACACCTCTCCCTCAGGGCACCCCGAGGACTGGTTCCCATCCTATTCTGGTCATTACCCAGGCTAGACATTTCCACATGACACTCAAGTTTCCCTTTTTTCTGACTTTAATTTTCACCACACTTATTCCCAGGTCACCTTTAGATATGGAAGAAATCTTTAGGAAAGTAGGAGATCAATACATCAGGGCTGCTCCTTACAGTAAGAATAGGTGTTCCCAGCACATTTAAGTCTGTTCACTTTTGTCCTTCTGCCCAAGCTGTTTCCTCTGCCTGAATGTTGAATCCCTTCTTGAATCTCTCTGCTTTGCAAAATCCCACTCCCTTTAAGATCCCACTCAAACATCATCTTCTCTCTGTGCCTTTTCTGGACTCACCCAAGAAATCACTGACTCCTGTATACTATGGTACTGGCCATCCACCTCTAACAGGACTTGTCCTCTTCATTTTATATTTATATATATTCTGACAAGATGATGAAAGCCTCCAGGGCAGGGACTTATTCTCCTGTGCCTTCTTGGTGTTTGAGTCTCCAGTACCCAGCAGTCTGGTACATAGGAGGTGCTCATTGGATGCTTATTGAATGTGTGAATAAGTGAAAGAAAGTTAGAAAACAACATAATTATTATTTACTCGTTTGGAGAATCCACAAGTGGATTCCAAGGTGATTTCTAATTCAGTCTCTTGTTGCTTAGAGGTATACCAAGATTGAAGTCCTGGAAAGGAAACCAGCGGTCTTGGAGGGGGAATCAAAAGAAACAGCCCAGGTACAGTCCCTGGCATTGTTTTGTCTGGAATTCCAAAGAAAAAAGAAAGAATAAATATAAGTAAAGCCATGTAACTAGCAAGATGCTACAATCAAATTATTTTGGTCACTGCCTCTCAGTCCTAACATTAGGAATACACAAGGAAAATAATCTGACCTGTGTCAAACACAAAAGAATTATGGTGGGTGTGTTTCTCCTCAGCAGTGTGTACAACTAATCCATTAACTCCATTATGGCTGTGAACCATACAACTGTTTTTATTTTCCCTGACCTCCCCATTCAAGCATCTGGAACCAGATGCTTCTCATACCTGCACAAGACAGTTCCACATGATCTCCATAGAGCATGCTCAATAATGAACTTCAACTTGGCATACCAAGTAATGTAAACTGTTACTATCCCCAACTCATGTTGGAGGATGGTGTACTTCCTGGAGAACTGTAAGCAGAGATAATAGAATCATAAAACTTTAGACCTAGAAGACTCTTGGAAATACAGTGCCATCCCTTATCCTCTTCACATTAAAACATTGCCCAAGATGTGAAGTGTCTTTCCAGGGTCACACAGCTAATCAGGAATACTGGTGACATATCCCTTAGAGAGGTTATTCTTGTGCTTATAACAAGAGTGACTTTTGGTAAGAATGATCCAGAATTGTTGCATCTATTAAAAGTGAAATCTATAAGAGAAACTCTAAGGTTACCAGACTAATATGGGCCACATTGCGAATAGCTCATCGAAAGATAGGGTAAATTTTCATTTGGGATGCTCTCCAAGGTGCCTTATTTCTGGAGACTGGATAACCAAAATGTGCTAGAAATCAAGTTCAGAAGATTCAAGATGTAGGACCCTGAAAGAAGAACTAACAAGTTGGAAGGTCAGAGAAGTTCAACCTGGACAGAGAGGAGTAGGGGATGGATGAGGGAGAGGAGCCAGCCTCTGAGACAGGGAGGTGAAAGGCTGCTGTTGACCAGTATTTGCTGCCAGCTCTGATGGAGTAGTACAATTGCTTTTTAAATATTAGGCTTGCTTTAGCTGAAGATATACGAGTGGAAGTGACTTGTATTATCTCCATGTAGCAGTTTTGAGGGCAAGTGTATAGTTTGCCCTGTTCTCATTCGCCCAACTTTGGAATGATGGAAGTCTATGTTTTGTTCAGCTTCCACAAGCTAGATCCCAAGTGGCTACAATGAGCAGTTCTTCTGCCAGTCCCTAATGGACATGTAGTGTGAGCAAAATATGCAGTGTGCTCTTTTAAGCTTCCGAGATTTAAGGGTTAAGATTCAGAATGAGATACCCTATCCGGTCTAAAAGGGACTAGGGAGTAGGGAATTCCAAAAGTTCTGAGACATATGGCTTATGACTCAAACTGGCTGAGGTTGGATTCTAACTTGGAAGTATACATGTAATTTGCCTACATGTGAACTGATTCATATCCTGGATTTGCTGGCCAAAAAGGGGGTATTTTGTACAGTCTTTATAGTGTCTCAAGGTTAATGATGACTTACAACAGAGAAGAGGGACCAGAAAGAAAAAATGGAGCAAAGCTGGCCCCCTGCCTACCCAGGTATAGCCCCTGGACTCCAAGACAGAGAAGATTGATGTCAGAGCAAGAGCCCACATGTCCCCATTTATATTCTACCCTTGGCATTCCCATTACATCCTCACTGTCATTTCACATCACAGAGCCCTGCCCTCCTCATCTCCAGTGGCATCTGATGGGCCTGAGCAGGCAAGTCTGCGTGCCTGGCTGTATATACAAGAGTATGTGTGCTGGTGTGCGTGTGCACACATGTATACTCACGTACTCAGCATGTACTACATAGTATTATCCCACTATAGTATACATTGATGCTCACTAAATTATCCATGTCCTCCTAGTAGCATTAACATGGTCTCTGACACTCAGTGGTGGATTCCTGTTAGGCTTGGGACCATGGCTACAGCTGCTGCCAGTGGCCCACACCAAAGTATAATCTCACAGCAGGTGCCAGTGTCACAGGAAGAAGGTAAAGACCTTACCTCATTCATCACTTCAGTCTACACCCTCCTCCAGAGAGCAGGTACAGATTACTAGGCAGGTTAAACAGCACTGGAAATTTCCAGGTCAAATGTGTTAAATATGAGTGAAAAAAGAACTAGCTGATCAATAGAATCCAAATGCCAAAGGTAAAATTTACTTCCTAATGGATCCATTCTATGTATTTATGCTCATTTTCACTTTTATGTAGAGTCCACCTGTACTCGTATGAGCATCCTAGAGAGTTAGAGTTGAGAGGCGCCCTGGCTCGATCTCCTTTCTATTGATGAATAAGCAGAAGCCCAGAGAGGTTAAGTGGTGTGCCCTCTCCAGCAGGCTGCTGATCTTCAGGGATCTGGGAGAAGTTTCCGTACTAGGCGAGCCACTGGCTGATTTGTATGAAAGGAAACCAGTCTTTGAAGATGAATCTTGATTTGGAGGAACTTGCTCCTTTCTCTCTGGCCTTTTCATCAGTGCAGCCACCACCAGCCTTTCGTCAGAGGCATGTTTACTGTGTGTTTCACTAAATGCCCTTTGCAGGACTTGCAGAGGCTACTTTGGTAGCAAAAAATGTTTTGTTTAGGGTCTACCTTGTGTTCAGGGTGTCTGGGGCCTGTTGAAGTTGATTGAATTTGAGAGAGAACAGAGACAAGGAGTCAGACAAACAGAAAGATAGTTACAAATTTGCCTTGAAATCTCTCCCCTTCCCTCCCTCTCATGCTGCTTTCTCTGCTCCTTCCTTCCTCCCTGCAGTTAGAACACTGTCCCAGCCACTGAAATAGTTCTGGAGCAGAATTACAAAGAAGGTTATAAATCTTGGAAATCTCACACTCTAAAGAGTTGCCATGATACCAGTTTCATCCATTATTACAATCTTAAACCAGAGAGCCCTTAGGAAACATCTATGTCTATCACAAATTATAATAGAGTTATAAAGTCTTTTCTTCAATAAGCAATTTTCCATGAAAACAACACTTCTCAGTCTTCTCGGACATAGTTGAAACATGATGTAGATTGCAGTTCATTTTTTTTCTTTTGCATTTCTTAAATGGATAAAAGACTTCAAATTCCCTATGCATGATGCATTTTAGTCTTGCAGAGGTTGACTTCTTAGTAGAAGCCCTTTTTAGGGAATGCTTATTTCCAGAGGAGCTTTTCCAACTTTAACATCTAGAAACCTAAGGGTTAATGTGGAACTCTTCACATGAATCCCAGAGGAGCTTTTCCAACTTCACCATCCAGAAAGCTGAGGGTTAATGTAAGAACTGTTCAGATGTCTAGGAAGAGTCTTTAGACAGAGAAACAGAACCAACCATTCTCACCTTTTCCTGGGGACAAGACAAAATGCATTTGGGTCCAAACTGAAGCTGAAAAATTAAAATCAAGTATTGGGAAATCTATTTTTACAGCAAAAATACATCAAAATGGATCTCCTCTGTTAGGGTACATTAGATAACATCTTCCTGTACTACATACAATTTAGAGATCTTTAATCTGAACTAGTCCAAATGGCGTCTTGCCTAAAGTCAAGAGCATGCATTAGATATCACATCCCAAAAGTCCTTACTACTCTGATCCCAGATAAAAATAATGGAGATCAAGACCCCAAGGTAGAAGAAGACCTCACTGACATAGGACCAAAAAGACCTTTATTCAGTCATTAAGAAACATGGATTTCTCTAGGGGAAACCCCAATCCCCTCTGCGTGTGTGAGCCTTCTTATTCAACATGGACACAAAGAGTCAAATGACAAGTGTTCAGGACTTCATATTTTGGTGCTTTTTAGAGATTGAGTCTTTAAGACAGAATTTGAAGATAGTTAAAATTTGACTTACTCTTTGAAAAAGAAAGTTAGACAATGTCTTTTCAGTCATTCAGCAATCATTTATTGTGCACAGTGTGACCCAGAGACTGTGTGACAGCCACAGTTCTTATGCTTGCGGTGCTTCCAGCAGTGCATTTTAGAGATCTTCAGTCCATGTGATGAGTGTTACAGAAAGGGAAAATAGGCTGCACAGACGTACCTAACAGAGATTATAACCTATCTGAGGAGTTCAGGGGGGTCCTGCCTGGGGAACTAACCTTTAGAGTGAGGCCCTTAAATGAGAGCTACAGGAAGGCCAGCAGTTAGGTGGCAAAGAGGTCAATGAGTGAGAAAGTGTTCCAAGCATTAATGGCCCAGAGAAGCAACAATATAGCATGTTTTAGGTACTGTCTTAGTTTGGGCTGCTATAGTAAAATACACGATTCTGGATCACTTAAAATACAAACCGTTTTCTCACAATTCTAGAGGCTGGGAAGTCCAAGATGAGAGTGCCAGCAGATTCAGGGTCCTGTGAGAGCTCCCTTCCTGGTTTGCAGAAGGCCAGCCTCTCCCTGTGTCCTCACCTGCTAAGGAGAGAGGATTCTGTTACAGGGACTCCATCTCTACCGTCTGATTACCTTCCAGAGGCTCCACCTCCAAATACAGTCACATTGGGGATTAGGGTTTCAACATAACGATTTTGGTAGCACACAGCATATACATTACAAGGATTGAAAGACTAGAATGTAGAAAATGAAGATGAAGTTAGTGAGAAATTAGAATGCAGAGAAAGAGAGCTAGATCAAGAAATATACTGCAGGTCATGATAAGGAATTTGGACTTCAGTTTAAGCACAGTGAGAAGTTGTTGACAGGTTTTAAGTAGGGAAGTAACATGACTAAATCTGCATTTTAAAAAACTCTTCATAGTCACAGTGTAGAGGATAACTTGTGGGGGAGTAAATGTGATCCTGGGAGATAAGTTGAGTAGTTCAGGAGCAAGGTGCTGTTATAGGGACTGAGATGGTAGCAATGGGCATGAAGAGAAGTGGATGGATTCATGTGCTATTTAGAAGGAAGAATGATGGAAATGTGGTGATGCATTGGATATGACACATAAGAGGTGAGGAATGGTAGGGTGATCCATGGGGTTTTTATCTGAGCAGTAAGTGATACAGTGCTATCATCTGCTGAGACAGGAAATGACTGCTGGAAGAAAATCAGGCTCCAGAAGACATGGAGTCAAGATATTGAATTTAGTTTGCCCAGGACATTTCTGGGTTTTGTATGTTGTCCCTGTATTCTGTCCAATTTGATATTTGTTCAAGGTGTTTTATTTTTTTAACAAAATATTATTTGTTGCATAAAAATGTGCTGGAATGAGCTAGGTAGACTTCCTTATCATATGCCTAGCTTCTGTCTTGTCTCATTAGTCATGGAAAAACATTTGCACAGAATGCTGTGCTGGTTCCTTCTTATCTCCCTCCTCTTCCCATCAGTATAAGTTTCTTTCAGGGCCCAACCACTGGACCTTCTATTTTTTTAGCTACTCACTCTCTTGAAGATCTCATCCATAGTCATGTACATAAATAGTATAAACTGATAACTTCCTAATATTCTATCTCTAGCCTAGACATGAATTCTGGACTTATATATCCAGTCATCTGCTTTACATCTCTATGTGGATGTCTAATAGGTATTTCAAACTAAGATATCCAAGGCTGAGCTCCTGACAATTTACCAAAAACTGTTCCTGTCATATTTTAGTAAATGTCAATTCTGCTTTTTCAAATTGGTTAGCCCAAAAACCTTGTGGTCGTCCTTGACTTCCCACTTCCTTTTCATCCCACATCCAGTTGGTTAGCAAAGAAGCTCATAACATCTCACCAACTCTACAGCTACCACCCTGCTCTAAGCCACCATTATCATTGTCTAAATTATTTCAGTAGCTGTCTAGGAGGTTTTCTTTCCTCTAACTTGCCTTCCTACAGTCTGTAGTAGCACAGCATCGTGTCAAAATACTGATCAGACTGTGACACTTCTCTGCTCAAAACTAGCAATGGCCTCTATGTACCTACTGGAATAGCTACATACTTATACTTCAATACATCTATTAAATTAGCTAAAATAATTTTAACTTCACACACACTAAATGCTGATGAGAATGGGGAGCAACTAGAATTCTTATGTATTGCCATTGGGAATACAAAATGGTACAGACACTCTAGAAGTCAACTTGGTAGTTCTTACGAAGTTAAATACATGGTCCAGCTTATGACATGACCCAGCAATCTTAATCTAAGGATTTGAATGAAAACTCTTGTTCACACAAAAATCTGTATACAACTACTTACTGCAGCATTATTTGTAATTGCCAAATACTGAAAACAAATGTCCTTCAACAAGAAAAAGGTATGATGCATCCATACAATGAAATACACTCAGCAATGAAAATAAGAGCATATTAATATATGTAACAAGAATTATATGGAATGAAAAAGGTCAGTTTCCAAAGGTCACTTATCTAGGCAAGAGACAGGTCAAGATAGCAACTGAGGAAGATACTGAACTCCCCTCCTACGGGCACAGAAAAAACTACAGCTACATTTGGAATAATTTCCTCTGAAAACTAGATGAACAGCGCTTCCACAACAAAGGGAAAAGAGCTGCATTGAGATGGGTATGAGAGGCAGAGACACAGCCTTGCCAAAAACCGCACCCTAGTCATGTTGACCCACAATCAGAAGGGGGTCTCAAAAATATGGAACATTTCCCTAAGGAACAAGGGGTTTTTCCTCCACAGCAGGCACACCAACCCTTGGATCCTGCACTGGAGAGACAGCCCCCGAAGTGTTTGGCTTTGAAAACCAACAGAGGCTGCATCCAGGAGAACCACAGAACTGTAAGGAATAGAGAAACTGCTCCTAAAGGACTGGCATGCAGACGCATTTGCCCCAGGACCCATCACAAAAGCAGCAGTTTGAGAAGCATCTAGACCATATGTGAAGCAGACCCACTTCTGAATCTTAAAGTGACAGCCAGAGAAACAGGTTGAGACTCTTTCTGGGGACTGTGCTGGTATTTTTGTGATCTCATTCTGCACTGTTAATGCTGGCACTGGTGAGTACCATCTTGGCTATAACTCTCTAACCTTATAGTGCCCCTGGGCACATCCTGCCCACCCCCTGTGACACAACCAAGCTACAGCTAGCCAGGTGAGCACCCTGCATCCCCCATCCCACATCTGCAGCACCATCACAGCCAGTCGGGTTGTAAAGCCCGCACAGGGATGCCTCTTGAATGCCTCGCTTTTGTGACCAGGGAAGACTGTGCTTCTGGGCACAAGGGGGCATCTCCTACATAAAGCTGCTCCTTCAAAACTGGAAGAGGTATGTGTCTTCCTAATAACAGAAATAAACACAGACAATCAGGCAAAATGAGGAGACAAAGGAATATGTTCCAAATGAAAATCAAGACAATACCTTAGAAAAATAGCTGAATGAAACAGAGATAAATAATGTACCTGATAAAAAATTCAAAGTAATGGCCATAAAGATGTTCACCAAACTCAGGAGCAGAATGGGTGAACAGAGTGAGAACTTCAACCAAGAGACAGAATATATAAGAAAGTATCAAACAGATGCCACAGAGTCAAACTGAATGAAGCAGAGGAATGGCCCAATGAACTGCAAGTCAGAGCAATAGAATTCACCAGATAAAGCAGAAAAAAATGAAAATTAAAATAAAAAAAATAAAGTGAAGATACCTTAAAGGATCTATGGAACAACATCAAGTGGAATAATATCCACTTTATAGGGGTTCCAGAAGGAGAAGAGAGAGATAAAGGGGCAGAACACTTATTTGAAGAAATAATAACTGATGACTTCCCTATTCTGGAGGAAGAAACAGACATCCAAGCCCAGGAAGCCCTTCTCCCCTCTGACAACCACTAGTTCTCTGTCCAGGCACACCTTGTTTTATTGTGCTTCATTTTATTGGGCTTCACAGATGTTGCATTTTTTACAAATGGAAACCCTCTGTCAAGCAAGTATGTCGTTGCCACTTTTCCAACAGCATTTGCTCACTTTGTGTCTCTGTGTCACATTTTTATAGTTCTTGGAATATTTCAAAATTTTTCATTATTATTATGTGTTATGGTGAAATTGTGACCAGTGATTATGGCTGAAAACATAGATTACAGCATTTTTTGGCAATAAAGTATTCTTAATTAAGGTATGCACATTGTTTCTAGACATAATGCTATTACACACTTAATCAGCTACAACATAGTATAAATGTAACTTTTGTATTCACTAGGAAACAAAAAAATTATTTAACTTTATTAAAATAATTGCTTTATTGCAGTGGTCTGAAACCAAACACAGTATCTTCAAGGTATGTGTATATTTATGAAACTGTTTCTGTTTTGTTTTGTATATTCCTTTGTTTTGTTTTTTATATTCCATGTATTAGTGAAATCATATGGCATTTGTCTTTCTGTCTGACTTATTTCATTTAGAGTAATATTCTCTAGGTCCAGCCATGTTGAAAATGGCAAGATTTCATTCTTTTTTGTGGCTAATATTCCATTGTATCTTCTTTATCCATGAAAGAACTTAGGTTGCTTTCATATGTTGGCCATTGTAAATAATGCTGCAGTGAACGTAGGAGCACATATATCTTTTCATTTTCTTTGGATAAGTACTCAGAAGTTGAATTGCTTCATCGTATGGAAGTTCTATTTTTAGATTTTTGAGGAGTGTCCTTCCTGCTTTCCATTGTGACTACATCAGTTTATGTATCTACCAACTGTACATGAAGGTTCCCTTTTCTCCATATTCTCACCAACACTTGTTAATTCTTGTCTTTTTGATACTAGCCATTCTGATGGGAGTGAGATGATATCTCATTGTAGTTTTAATTTGCATTTCTCTGATGATTAGTGATGTTTAGCATCTTTTCATGTGTCTGTTGGCCATCTGTATATGTCTTCTTTGGAAAAAATGGTCTATTCATGTCCTCTGTTTATTTTTTCATTTGATTATTTGGGATTGTTTTGGTGTTGAGTTGTATAAGTTATTTTTATATGTCTTAGATATTAACCCCTTATTTGATACATGATTTTCAAATATCTTCTATTCAGTAGGTTTCCTTATTGTTTCATTGATGGTTTGATATAGTCCCATTTATTTATTTTTGCTTTTGTTTCTCTTGTTTGTGAGATATATCCCAAAAAATATTGCTAAGACCAATGTCTAAGAGTTTACTGCCTATGTTTTCTTCTAGGAATTTTATGGTTTTAGGTCTTACAGTTAGGTCTTTAACCCATTTTGAATTTACTTTTGTATATGATATAAGACAATGGTCCAGTTTCATTCTTTTGCACATAGCTGTCTAGTTTTCCTAACACCATTTGTTGAAGAGACTTTCTACATTGTATGTCCTTGCCTCCTTTATCATAGATTAATTGATCATATAAGTGTGGGTTTATTTCTGAGCTCACTATTCTATTCCATTGATTTATGGGCCTCATTTGTACCAGTATCATGCAGTTTTTATTACTTTGTAGTACAGTTTAAAATCTGTGAGTGTGATATTATCTCCACCTTTGTTCTTCCTTCTCAAGATCACTGACTATTTCAGGTCTTTCATAGTTCCATGCAAATTTTAGGATTATTTGTTCTCATTTTGTGAAAAATTCTACTGGTGTTCTGGTAGAGATTGTGTTGAATCTGCAGATTGCCTTGGGTAATATGGACATTTGAAGAATATTAATTCTTCCAATCCATGAGATGGTATATCTTCCTAAGCTATTTAAATTGTATTTGCCCAACCTTCAAATGGCGATTACTCCTTAATTCTCCTCCCAACCTCAAAAATGCCTCACATTTACACAAAACACACAAGAACACAATTTTTGTACTGTATACTAATTAATGAATCAGTCAAAATGGTCACTTTTAATAAGTAACCATTAGGAGGTGGTAGGAAATATTTGCATAGCACTTTACTACTTCTACATTGGGGGTTCAAAGTACTTCTTTGTCTCATCACTATTTTGTACAGGTTGGAAAAATAATTTTCAACCTACAGAAAATTAATAATGTTATTTCTAATGTTTTCACTCTTTTTGTAAAAAAAAAAGTTAAAAACAGGGAATATGTATCTTACAATTTGATGTACATTACAATGTAAATTTCAACAAGAAATATGTACCTTACTATAGATAATTTGAACATCCTATGAAATGCCATTTGGTAAGTTTTATCTAAAACTTCTGAATAGTTTTCTGAATTAATAAATGCTACTTTGTCAACTGAACAGAAAAGTCAGTTTCTCCATTGGTACCTTCTCATTTCATATCCTACCTCAAAGAGGAAGAAATAGCATCTGTGCACAGGCTCAGGACAAGAAATCTATTACTTCAATAACTGGGTCCACAGGTCTCTAGCTGACTTTTCAAACCCTCTGTCATCAGTTTGGCTGCAGTTATCGTGTATTTTGGCCCATTCTGCTGCCTTCAGCTCAGCTCACACTGACACATGTGGAGGGGGCTGAATTCAATATTGAGGTAGACAGTTTATGAGCACTTATAATCATACACCACCCACATGCAATTAAACTGGAAAAGAAACCATGGATATCCTCTGCTGCAGTGTGAAAATCCCCACCCTCCCCGCAACTCACTTTTTCCAGATTACCTTTTCCAAGGAATGAGTGCTCAGTCTGGAGCTAGGGAACAGGAAGCCATTTCTCACAGCCTGAAGCATTCCTTTGATTTCAGCTCTACTGTGAGTATGATTTTTCCCCTGTGGGTCTTGCCTACCCCATGTCACAGTGAGTTTTCACATGAAACTACAAAAAGCGCAAAAACCCTGACCACACACTAGCCACCCAACAATGAGAAGGCACAACTGTGAGTATCCGCATGCACATTTTTTAATTCGACCTTGCACTGAGAAAAACAGTGTAAGGAGGAAATGCCATTGCAGAAACCTACTAGGAGCAAGCTAAGTCTGAAATTAATGACTTTGCTTTCCATCCCCTACTCTGTTGTTTTAGGTGTCTTCCAATTCCCATTTTATGAAATAGGTTTGTTGACACACCACCTATCTGTCTGTCAGCAGGACTCCCAGTAGACTGATAACAGCATAATGGGCCATAGTTGACTGACAGACATCAGGACTATAATCTAGGAAGTGGAGGAAGGGAACTGAGGTTAAAAAGAAAAAGACATGGACTAGAGGAAAAGATGAAGTGAATCTAAACGGAAGTCTGAGAGGAAGGGAATCCTGTTGAACAGAGGCTGAAGTAAGTTGATAAGCAGCTGAGGTATGGAAGGCTACAGAGCCCAGTCGTCTCAACAGAACTTGTCCTAGCACAGTGGGGCAAGGAATGTGGGATTTTTCCAAAAGAGGCCATTGGACAGATTCCATAACAGTAACAGACTGGTATTGTGGTGCTCCCAGATATTTGACAATGAATTGAGAAGAATCCAGCAAAACCTCATTGAGTTTTCACAAGTTTCTATGTGCTAGATGGTTTGACAGAGAGACAGGCCAGTGTTGCAAAGACCATACTCACATTGAGAGGCTAACTACTTTGAGCTAACTATAAAGCAATGCTGTATAAGTGTTTTAGCTACTTTTTCAATCATTGTTCTAATCACCATCTTTATTCATTTAATAATGAATGAATGAACTTGTACCACAATGCTCACAGCACCGTTGAGAAGAGTGCAAGAGCTTATTTATTGGAATTGTATGCTCTGTGATGGCAGTCTTTGTTTTGTCCACTTCCATATTTTCAAAGTCTAAACAATGTGTTCACTAAATATTTGTTGAACAAGTGAATGAAGCAAGCTCATAGCCCAGTAATGGACCACTGTCTTTACTACCACTGGAACACTATGATAAATTTGCTTTGCCCACTGTAATGCTTACAGATTGAACAGGGCACTCATTTCCAAGCTCAGAGGACTTGGCAACTAGATGAGGCAGGGGCCAAAATTTCTTGGCCTAAAAGAAAGAAATTCTTCTTACCTTCTATAGTGGTTGTTATGGAGGCAACCGTAGCCCAAGTAAAAGAAGTTGCCTTTGGATCTGTCCTCTCAGCATATACACATAGAACCAGGGATAAGCAGCTCTTGATATATGAGCATATAAACTGGGTAGAGATGGAGAAGTTGGGGTTCCCTAACCTAAATTGAAGAGCCTGGCTGTGGATGTTGTACTAGGCAGAAGCCTGGCAAGAAAGAGATGCCTCATTCTAATGGGTGACCGCAGAGGTTCATGAAAGGGCTATTTTTTAGAGTGAGCAGAATTAAGGGAAAGTGACAAGGGATGGTGTTAAGGAAAGACTGAAGACACAAGAGGAAAGAGTGGTTGCTGAGACTTAATGGTTGTAGTTGTGGGAAGGGACTACCCAAAAGAAGCCCTGGATTTGGAAAGAATAAAGTAGCTACTGCTAAACTGTGGCCCAGACAGAAGGAAGCCAGGAAATGCACAGCTTGGTCTTTTCTCCAGCACTTTCATCTAGCGTTGCCCTTGCAACTAAAATCCACTGGGCATGGGAGCTGGGTTAAAGCGGTCATGGAGTTCAACCTCTCCATTCCGAGCTGGGAAGAAAAGGACAGAGAACAGATCTAGAGGGGCATAAAATATATAGCACATTTTTACACCTCAGCATCTACTTCTCCTTTTGTCTTATTGAAAAACATAGTGTAGGAAATAAGCAGTTCCAATCAGCAGAGATATGAGGTGTGAATTCACTCATTCTCCTACATGAAACAAATGCAGGCCAACATTAGTGCTGTCCATGTAATGGGGGAAAAGATGTGGGTGAGGATAAATAGCACAAAGCATAGGTCCTATAGTTCCTGATTTTTGTACCTGGTCACAGGCCTTAGTTGATAACCATAGCTGCTTCTGTTACCCATTCCCTGCTCCCCTTACCCTCTGTAATCTGTAACTAGGTTTAAGTCTTTTCCTGATTGTGAGCTTCAAAGTTTACTTACACTCATGGACTTACACTCATTGTTGTCTTGTATTTATTAGTTTGCTGCAGCTTTTCATAGACCACTATGGTAGAGAAACACTTAGAGGAGCTCCAGCATATTCTCTGGGTTCCAGGCATAGCCCTTGACCCTCCCACTGAGGATCAGCAACCCACACTTCCTTTCTGATCCAGTTCAAGCACCCAGGCCACTAATGTGGTCCACCCTTTGCCTGTTGGTTCAGCAGCAAGAGGAGCCAATCAGTCCCAATTCCCAATTTCATGGACCCATGACTGCTCCTGGAGGTATTTGTCTCTGAGCACTAGCACCTCCAAACCCACCAATGTCAGGCTGTGCAGACAGGAAACTAAAACTCTTTGAGTTACTAGAAGGACCTCTTCCACTTCCACATTTTGATTTTCCAATCTGAGAATTCTGGCTCTCAAGGAAATGGTGCTGTATTCTGACCTCTGCCTTGAGGCATATACCCTAACTTCACACTTCATTCTCTCTCTGTAATTGTAACTGAACCTGCAGTAGTTCATTCCACAATTATGTGAATGAATATTGTGCATCCATTTCACATTTGATTTGCCATTCAGTGAGTTGTATGTGGTAAAATGAGGGGAAATAAGTCATCCCATAAGCCTAGGAATGCTGATGCTAGCAGACAGGTTCAGTATTGGTCTCTGATGTTGACAGGTTAGAATTCTGAGCAGTGGCCGGAAAGAATTCAGTCTTAATGAGGCACATTGATGAGCCTCAATTCAATACCATAGCAACTTTGTCAAGGGGCCTCTTGAACAAGCTATGTTGTTTGAGAAATATTCTGACAGACAGCCACAGAATAATTTCATCTCATCTGCCTCAGTATCAAGAGCCTCTTGACAATGAACCACTCTCTGGTGGGCATTTAGATAAAATAATATTCTGTGCCCATTATAAGAAATCTATCCTAATACATTTCCCCTTATCACCAGTCTTCATATGAAGTTCTTTAAAAATCCCTGGCCAAATGGTTAACTTTGTAGTTGCTTCCCACATAGATATAGGTACAAACCTTAATTCATATTCTGGTGACCCAAGTAAACAACAAAATGTATTGCTTAGGGGCGGAGCCAAGATGGCGGCGTGAGTAGAGCAGTGGAAATCTCCTCCCAAAAACACATAGAGCTATGAAAATATAACAAAGAAAAATCTTCCTAAAATAGAGACCACAGGACACAGGACAACATCCAGACCACATCCACACCTGCAAGAACCCAGCGCCTTGTGAAGGGGGTAAGATACAAGCCCCAGCCCGGCGGGACCCGAGCGCCCCTCCCCCCAGCTCCCGGCGGGTGGAGAGAAACCGGAGCGGTTTTTTTTTTTTTTTTTTTTTTTTGGCGAGCGCTTTTTGGAAGCCTTAGAGGGACGGGCCCCCGTTGCTGGGGAGGCAGGGTGGCGGGACCGGAGAGGAGGTGCCTGGGAACGGCGCCGGAGGACAAAGAATATCCCGCGTTTCTCCCTGCCAGACCTGGGGGCGGGTGCCTGAGACCGGTGCCTGAGGACGGAGGAGGTCGCGCGTTTTTCCCCTTTTTTTTTTTTCTCTTTTTGGCGAGCGCTTTTTGGAAGCCTTGAAGGGACGGGGACCCCAGTGCTAGGGAGGCACGGTGGCGGGACTGGTGAGCGGGTGGCTGGGACCGGCGCCTGAGGACAAAGAATATCCCCCGTTTTTCCCTGCGGGACCGGTGGGCGGGTGCCTGAGACCGGCACTTGAGGACAGAGGAAATCGCGCGTTTTTCCCCTTTTTTTTTTCTCTTTTCTGCGAGTGCTTTTTGGAAGCCTAAAAGGGACAGAGACCCCGGTGCTAGGGAGGCAGGGCGGCGGGACTGGTGAGCGGGTGCCTGGGACCGGCACCTGAGGACAAAGAATATCCCGCATTTTTCCCTGTGGGACCGGTGGGTGGGTGCCTGAGACCAGCACCTGAGGACGGAAGAAATCGCGCGTTTTTCCCCTTTTTTTTCTCTCTTTTTGCCGAGTGCTTTTTGGAAGCCTTGAAGGGACAGGGACCCCGGTGCTAGGGAGGCAGGGCGGCGGGACTGGTGAGCGGGTGCGTGGGACCAGTGCCTGAGGACAAAGAATATTGAGCGTTCCTTCCCTGCGGGACCGGTGGGTGGGTGCTTTTTGGAAGCCTTGAAAGGACAGGGACCCTGGTGCTAGGGAGACAGGGCAGCAGGACCAGTGAGCGGGTGCCTGGGACCGGCACCTGAGGACAAAAAAAAAAAAAAAAAAAAAAAATCGCTTGTTTTTTCCTTTTTTTTCCTTTTTTTTTTCTCTTTCTTTCTGTTCCCTCTCTCATTGTTGCTGCTGTTGTTTTGGTTTGGAGAGTGCTTTTTGGAAATCTTAAAGGGGCAGGACAGGTCACTTAGACCAGAAGCAGGGAATCTGGGGATCTCTGGGCACTCTAACCCCCTGGGCAGCAGGGAGCACAGAGACCCCTTACGGAGATAAATAGTCTCCTGGCTGCTCCCCCTCCAACGGGGCTCCACCATTTTGGAGGAACAGCCCCAGCCAGGCCAAGCCCACAGCAACAGCGGAGATAAACCCCAAAGCAACTGGGCGGGAAGCAGAAGCCCTGTCTGCGCACAGCTGCCCAGCACAAGCCACTAGAGGTCGCTATTCTCCCAGGAAAAGGCTACAAACCAACAAGAAGGGAAGCTCTTCCAGCGGTCACTTGTACCAGCTCTGCAAACTATCTCTATCACCATGAAAAGGCAAAACTACAGGCAGACAAAGATCACAGAGACAACACCTGAGAAGGAGACAGACCTAACTAGTCCTCCTGAAAAAGAATTCAAAATAAAAATCATGAACATGCTGACAGAGATGCAGAGAAAAATGCAAGAGCAATGGGATGAGATGCAGAGAAAAATGCAAGAGCAGTGGGATGAGATGCAGAGAAAAATGCAAGAGCAGTGGGATGAAGTCCGGAAGGAGATCACAGATGTCAGGAAAGAGATCACAGAAGTGAAACAATCCCTGGAAGGATTTATAAGCAGAATGGATAAGATGCAAGAGGCCATTGAAGGAATAGAAGCCAGAGAACAGGAACGTATAGAAGCTGACATAGAGAGAGATAAAAGGATCTCCAGGAATGAAACAACACTAAGAGAAATATGTGACCAATACAAAAGGAAAAACATTCGTATTATAGGGATACCAGAAGAGGAAGAAAGAGGAAAAGGGATAGAAAGTGTCTTTGAAGAAATAATTGCTGAAAACTTCCCCAAACTGGGGGAGGAAATAATCGAACAGACCATGGAATTATACAGAACCCCCAACAGAAAGGATCCAAGGAGGACAACACCAAGACACATAATAATTAAAATGGCAAGGATCAAGGACAAGGAAAGAGTTTTAAAGGCAGCTAGAGAGAAAAAGGTCACCTATAAAGGAAAACCAATCAGGCTAACATCAGACTTCTCAACAGAAACCCTACAGGCCAGAAGAGAATGGCATGATATACTTAATGCAATGAAACAGAAGGGCCTTGAACCAAGGATACTGTATCCAGCACGACTATCATTTAAATATGATGGTGGGATCAAACAATTCCCAGACAAGCAAAAGCTGAGGGAATTTGCTTCCCACAAACCACCTTTACAGGGCATCCTACAGGGACTGCTCTAGATGGGAGCACCCCTAAAAAGAGCACAGAACAAAACACACAACATATGAAGAATGGAGGAGGAGGAATAAGAAGGGAGAGAAGAAAAGAATCTCCAGACAGTGTATATAACAGCTCAATAAGCGAGCTAAGTTAGGCAGTAAGATACTAAAGAAGCTAACCTTGAACCTTTGGTAACCACGAATCTAAAGCCTGCAATGGCAATAAGTACATATCTTTCAATAGTCACCCTAAATGTAAATGGACTTAATGCACCAATCAAAAGACATAGAGTAATAGAATGGATAAAAAAGCAAGACCCATCTATATGCTGCTTACAAGAAACTCACCTTAAACCCAAAGATAAGCATAGACTAAAAGTCAAGGGATGGAAAAACATATTTCAGGCAAACAACAGTGAGAAGAAAGCAGGGGTTGCAGTACTAATATCAGACAAAATAGACTTCAAAACAAAGAAAGTAACAAGAGATAAAGAAGGCCACTACATAATGATAAAGGGCTCAGTCCAACAAGAGGATATAACCATTCTAAATATATATGCACCCAATACAGGAGCACCAGCATATGTGAAACAAATACTAACAGAACTAAAGAGGGAAATAGACTGCAATGCATTCATTGTAGGAGACTTCAACACACCACTCACCCCAAAGGATAGATCCACCGGGCAGAAAATAAGTAAAGACACACAGGCACTGAACAACACACTAGAACAGATGGACCTAATAGACATCTATAGAACTCTACATCCAAAAGCAACAGGATATACATTCTTCTCAAGTGCACATGGAACATTCTCCAGAATAGACCACATACTAGCTCACAAAAAGAGCCTCAGTAAATTCCACAATATTGAAATTCTACCAACCAATTTTTCAGACCACAAAGGTATGAAAGTAGAAATAAATTCTACAAAGAAAACAAAAAGGCTCACAAACACATGGAGGCTTAACAACATGCTACTAAATAATCAATGGATCAATGAACAAATCAAAATAGAGATCAAGGAATATATAGAAACAAATGACAACAACAACACTAAGCCCCAACTTCTGTGGGATGCAGCGAAAGCAGTCTTAAGAGGAAAGTATATAGCAATCCAGGCACACTTGAAGAAGGAAGAACAATCCCAAATGAATAGTCTAACATCACAATTATTAAAACTGGAAAAAGAAGAACAAATGAGGCCTAAAGTCAGCAGAAGGAGGGACATAATAAAGATCAGAGAAGAAATAAACAAAATTGAGAAGAATAAAACAATAGCAAAAATCAACGAAACCAAGAGCTGGTTCTTTGAGAAAATAAACAAAATAGATAAGCCTCTAGCCCAACTTATTAAGAGAAAAAGAGAGTCAACACAAATCAACATAATCAGAAATGAGAATGGAAAAATCACGACAGACTCCACAGAAATACAAAGAATTATTAAAGACTACTATGAAAACCTATATGCCAACAAGCTGGAAAACCTAGAAGAAATGGACAACTTCCTAGAAAAATACAACCTCCCAAGACTGACCAAGGAAGAAACACAAAAGTTAAACAAACCAATTACAAGCAAAGAAATTGAAACAGTAATCAAAAAACTACCCAAGAACAAAACCCCGGGGCCGGACGGATTTACCTCGGAATTTTATCAGACACACAGAGAAGACATAATACCCATTCTCCTTAAAGTGTTCCACAAAATAGAAGAAGAGGGAATACTCCCAAACTCATTCTATGAAGCCAACATCACCCTAATACCAAAACCAGGAAAAGACCCCACCAAAAAAGAAAATTACAGACCAATATCCCTGATGAATGTAGATGCAAAAATACTCAATAAAATACTAGCAAACAGAATTCAACAGTATATCAAAAGGATCATACACCATGACCAAGTGGGGTTCATCCCAGGGATGCAAGGATGGTACAACATTCGAAAATCCATCAACATCATCCACCACATCAACAAAAAGAAAGACAAAAACCACATGATCATCTCCATAGATGCTGAAAAAGCATTTGACAAAATTCAACATCCATTCATGATAAAAACTCTCAGCAAAATGGGAATAGAGGGCAAGTACCTCAACATAATAAAGGCCATATATGATAAACCCACAGCCAGCATTATACTGAACAGCGAGAAGCTGAAAGCATTTCCACTGAGATCGGGAACCAGACAGGGATGCCCACTCTCCCCACTGTTATTTAACATAGTACTGGAGGTCCTAGCCACGGCAATCAGACAAAACAAAGAAATACAAGGAATCCAGATTGGTAAAGAAGAAGTTAAACTGTCACTATTTGCAGATGATATGATACTGTACATAAAAAACCCTAAAGACTCCACTCCAAAACTACTAGAACTGATATCGGAATACAGCAAAGTTGCAGGATACAAAATCAACACACAGAAATCTGTAGCTTTCCTATACACTAACAACGAATCAATAGAAAGAGAAATCAGGAAAACAATTCCATTCACCATTGCATCAAAAAGAATAAAATACCTAGGAATAAACCTAACCAAGGAAGTGAAAGACTTATACTCTGAAAACTACAAGTCACTCTTAAGAGAAATTAAAGGGGACACTAATAAATGGAAACTCATCCCATGCTCATGGCTAGGAAGAATTAATATCGTCAAAATGGCCATCCTGCCGAAAGCAATATACAAATTTGATGCAATCCCTCTCAAATTACCAGCAACATTCTTCAATGAATTGGAACAAATAATTCAAAAATTCATATGGAAACACCAAAGACCCCGAATAGCCAAAGCAATCCTGAAAAAGAAGAATAAAGTAGGGGGGATCTCACTCCCCAACTTCAAGCTCTACTACAAAGCCATAGTAATCAAGACAATTTGGTACTGGCACAAGAACAGAGCCACAGACCAGTGGAACAGATTAGAGACCCCAGAAATTAACCCAAACATATATGGTCAATTAATATTTGATAAAGGAGCCATGGACATACAATGGCAAAATGACAGTCTCTTCAACAGATGGTGCTGGCAAAACTGGACAGCTACATGTAGGAGAATGAAACTGGACCATTGTCTAACCCCATATACAAAGGTAAACTCAAAATGGATCAAAGACCTGAATGTAAGTCACGAAACCATTAAACTCTTGGAAAAAAACATAGGCAAAAACCTCTTAGACATAAACATGAGTGATCTCTTCTTGAACATATCTCCCCGGGCAAGGAAAACAACAGCAAAAATGAGCAAGTGGGACTACATTAAGCTGAAAAGCTTCTGTACAGCGAAAGACACCATCAATAGAACAAAAAGGAACCCTACAGTATGGGAGAATATATTTGAAAATGACAGATCTGATAAAGGCTTGACGTCCAGAATATATAAAGAGCTCACACGCCTCAACAAACAAAAAACAAATAACCCAATTAAAAAATGGGCAGAGGAACTGAACAGACAGTTCTCCAAAAAAGAAATACAGATGGCCAAGAGACACATGAAAAGATGCTCCACATCGCTAATTATCAGAGAAATGCAAATTAAAACTACAATGAGGTATCACCTCACACCAGTAAGGATAGCTGCCATCCAAAAGACAAACAACAACAAATGTTGGCGAGGCTGTGGAGAAAAGGGAACCCTCCTACACTGCTGGTGGGAATGTAAATTAGTTCAACCATTGTGGAAAGCAGTATGGAGGTGCATCAAAATGCTCAAAACAGACCTACCATTTGACCCAGGAATTCCACTCCTAGGAATTTACCCTAAGAACGCAGCAATCAAGTTTGAGAAAGACAGATGCACTCCTATGTTTATCGCAGCACTATTTACAATAGCCAAGAATTGGAAGCAACCTAAATGTCCATCTGTAGATGAATGGATAAAGAAGATGTGGTACATATACACAATGGAATACTACTCAGCCATAAGAAGTGGAAAAATCCAACCATTTGCAGCAACATGGATGGAGCTGGAGAGTATTATGCTCAGTGAAATAAGCCAAGCGGAGAAAGAGAAATACCAAATGATTTCACTCATCTGAGGAGTATAGGAACAAAGGAAAAACTGAAGGAACAAAACAGCAGCAGAATTACAGAACCCAAAAATGGACTAACAGGTACCAAAGGGAAAGGAACTGGGGAGGATGGGTGGGCAGGGAGGGATAAGGGGGGGGAAGAAGAAGGGGGGTATTAAGATTAGCATGCATAGGGGGGAGGGAGAAAGGGGAGGGTGGGCTGCACAACACAGAGAGGACAAGTAGTGACTCTACCACATTTTGCTAAGCTGATGGACAGTAACCGTAATGTGGTTGTTAGGGGGGACCTGATATAGGGGAGAGCATAGTAAACATAGTATTCTTCAGGTAAGTGTAGATTAAAAATTTAAAAAAAAAAAGAAAGAAAGAAAGAAAAGGGGGATTACTCCTTAACAGGATAAAACTATTGGTAAATCAAAGATCAACGCATGCTTTAAATATCCTTAATGTTGATCACTTAAAGGGTGTCAGATGATCAGCTATGGAGGTACTCTTTTCTGATAATATTCCTTTCTCTTAATTAAAAAAAAAAAAAAAAAAGCAGTTACTGTGTGCTGACCTCCAATGAGTTCTGCACAGTGGTATAGAGGGCATGTCAAAGTGTGGGCAAAGGGTCTGTTTGTTTCTACGCAGAAGATCAAGGCCTAGCTTGGATACCCAGAAAATGAACTAAGATACGATATGAGGAGGAGCTTCCGGCATCAGCACTCTCTGGAGGACTTGTGCCGGGGGATGATCATCAAAAAGCCTCCACAGGGATCCGGACGATGCTGCGGTTGTGGCTGCATCCAGCCCACCGTCTCCTGGACTTGCCATAGGAATGAGGAGGGAGATGTCTAGGCTGGCATGTGTATACAGTGAGACAACGAATTTGACCGGATCTGTACTGTTGGAACTCAACCAGGAGTTGGGAGGGGTGCAAGTTGTAGCACCCCAAAATCTCATGACTATAGACTATCTATGGTTAAAAGAACATATGGGATGTGAACAGATCCCAGAAATGGGCTGCTTTAATTTGTCTGATGGTTCAAGTACAGTTGGAAAATATCCATCATATCATAGATAAATTTTCACAAATGCCTAGGGTGCCTAAATGGTTTTCTTGGCTTCACTGGAGATGGCTGGTAATTATAGATTTGCTTTGTTTATGTCACCGTATTCCTATTATGTTAATATGTGTGTGCAAATTAGTTAGTAGTTTAAAACCTATACATACTTAAGGTACTATACAAGAAGATATGTCAAAGAAATAATCAATCCTCCCAAGTTTCCTTCGTATGCTACATCTATAGCTTTTCTTCTTCCTTCCTAATTACAAACCTTAAATAGAATTCGTGCCTCATATCGAATTTACCGAGTATCATAATTCCTCCAGGTGGTAAAGATACCTCGAGACAAGTGCTGGGCATAGAAGCCACAGGGCATAAATCTGCAAAGAAGTAAAAAGCTAACCTTTGCAAACAATATGGCTTCTCTCTCACTTACCAACTTTACATTTCCCTGTATGGCCCCGGAAGATGACTGGTTAGCCAGAGACGGGTAAGATTCCTCAAGGGAGGAACAACCTAAGACAGGCACAGTCGCAGGGGGGCCATCAGGTGAGAATTTGGGGATCAACAGAGGTGAGGCTCAGAACCTCACCCCCCCTGCTTTGAGAGAAATCTTCTCCATCCGTGGATGTCTTGCTGCCCTTGTCTAGCCTGGATTAATACTTAGTCCATAGGCACACACCTGATCATCTGATCATCTACATTTGCCTTCTTACAGCACTAAACTATGTTTTCTACCTTTATCTTGCATCTACCTACCACTTCAGCATTTTATTAAAAATAAAAATAATAATAATAATAGGAGAAATGTGGGATCAACATATAAATCAAGTACAAAAATCAAATGAATATTCATATTTGACCTGATGGTTTATAGGTCATATTGCATGATCAAAACCGAAAGTTTCTGTGATGAATGCCCTTGTACTGTTCACCATGTAAGAATTTATTCACTCTGTAAGAATTCGTTCACCATGTAAGAACTTGTTCGTTATGCTTCAGAAGATTGGAGACTGACGAGAATTAGGCTTGAGATGGATTAATGATTGTACATTGAGCAATGACCCCCCTATACTGAATTTTATTGTTGTTAACAACCATTTGATCAATAAATATGAGAGATGCCCTCTCAAAAAAAAAAAAAAAAAAAATGTATTGCTTAAAGTTCTAATTGGAGTGATTTCCCTTCATCACTTCATCACAGTCTTTCAGAGCCACCCTAACTGGGATGATAGTGCAGTGGCAGTGCCCTTCTAGCTGTGGCCACACATCATAAAATCAGGCCCAGCTTTTTTCTTCCCTGGTAACATGATTATAGGGGACTCTATACAAGGCCACAGATGTGAACTGAGATGGAAGAGGTAATGCACCGTAAGTGGGTGTTGACTGAGTAAGCTGTCTGCTCATGTTGAACCCAATATTTTATGTACCATTTCCACTTGATGGATTGATGCTGCACATGCCCAATTTTACAGATGGTGGGGCAGATAACACCCAGTTCATTAGGGGCACCTCAAGTCACATAGCCAGTTGATTTTCTATAGTCAGTATAATGGTTTGAATGGTGCCCCCACCCACCCTGCCAACAAAATGTCTCCAAGAACCTGTGAGTATGGCTTTATTTGAAAAAAGCACTTTTGCAAACAGAATTAAGTTAAGGATTTTGAGATAAGGTCATGCTGGATTACTGGTATGTGCCCTAAATTCAGTGACAAGTGTTCTTATTAGAGACAGAAGAGAAGACACAGAGAAGGCCAAGTGAAGATGGAGGGAGAGGTTTGAGTTACTCAGTCACAAGCCAAGGAATTCCTGGAACAATAGAAGCTGAAAGCAGAAAGGAAGGATTCTAGAGGGAGTGTAGCCCCACCAATACCTTATTTTAGATTTTTAACCTCCAGAAGAGTGAGAAAACGGACTTCTGTTCTTGGAAGTCACCAGGTTTGTGATAATGTGTTAATATAGCCATAGGAAACCTAATGTGGTTAGGCATTTGGTATCTACTAGGGCCCAGTGGCAAGATGGAAACTTTTTAAAGGGAGACTAGTTATCTGCAGAGGATGTCGGGTTATACACCAAAGCACTAGAGGTCTCACCTGATTCTCCTAGTGTGATTTGTCAAAGATGGGAGGGGAGGGCTGGTTGCCTCTGATGTCGCTGAGGTGGGGCAGGAGCTTCTTCATTAAATAATGAATGGAAGATACGGGGAATTTGGAGGTTCACAGTTCTCAATCTTCTCTTTATCTGCCCCAAATAACTTCACCTTATCTCAGGAATCCACTCTTTCATCACCTCTTCCTTATCATTCAAACTCAGGTAGGGTTGCACATTTACTGATGCAGCTACTTGCCTCTCAGATTTGTCTAGGAATTTGCCTGATGCCACACTGGTGTTACTATCAGAGGTGAGAGTCAATCTTAGGTATATTTGAATCCTCAGCTTATGTCCCTTTTATTTTACAATGTTGGAAGCCCCTAGAAATCTATGTACTAAGGGAAAGGTGGATAGGGATAGAACATGTGTTTACCTGCAGATGATTTTCAATCATATTTTCCCTGCAACTAGATAAAGCTACCCTGAGTTAGATATTTTTATCCTGCTATTCTTTAAACACTCCCAAAGAGTTTCATTTCCTACCTATGCCTACCTTTTCAAGGCTGATCATTTGTCCTTTACTACATTTCTTCTCTCTGGGTTTCATAAATAGACAGATCACAGCACAATCTGTGTAATGAAAAGCACTCGACAAAGTAGCTAGTGTGGCTGCCATGTGATCTGGCCTTCACCTGCACACACCCCCATGGTGTGATCTGGCTTTAGCCCACACAGCGCCCCATGCGGCATGATCTGCTGATAATTTGAGTAAGTTATTCTATACATACTATATTATCCATTTCACCTTGGAAAGTAGATTATCTGTGCCCTCATCAACTATGTGAGCAATTTAATCACTGAATCCCATTTTGAGGATCTGTTTTTAGGAACAAATACTGGTTTCATATACTGGACCAGCCAAGTTCCCAGCAGCAAATAGATGGTGCACTCAGAAGGGGTGATTAAAGAGAGTTTACTGAAGGGACATTTGTAAGAGTGTGGGCAAGGCTGTTACAACAAGAAATGATGAACCTGGCTAGTAAGAGTAAGATCTGTACCGCCTCTAGGCTTGAAGGTACCAGGGAGGAACTGGTTGTTGGGACTTAGAGCTGGAGATGCAGGGAAGGCCATCCAGCAGGCGCTGTGGTTTTTGGGTTTGGAATCCAGCACTGCAAAGTACTGTGATGGCAGAGGAGCTGGGGAACTATGTGGCCTGCTGCTTCTTCCCTCACACCTTCCAACCTCCGGCTTGTGCCGCCCATTGGACACAGCTGATGAGAGGCCAGAGGAAAAGGGAGTCAGCCAGCTGAGGGAGTCTGAGAAGGTTTGCCTCACAAGGCACAGAGCAGGATGGAGAAGGTAAGAGAACTAGGAGAAACAAAGAATTTCTAGCAGTGTGTTTACTGACTGGCTTTGGAAGCCAAGAAACATCTATTCAACAGCAGCCAATATGTCAATTAGCCGGTCTGACACAGTCATCAATTGGGGTATGAATAAGATATGGTGGAACCAAAGCTTGTAGCCCAGCAGCTCCTATCTTTCTATCTATGATCACTGGAACAAGAGGGGGCAAGCACCGTGCCACCTCCTGAAGCTGAATATATGCCTATGTAGGCACCTTTCCCCTTTCAAACCACCTTCCAGGCATTGAAGTGCTTAGGAGTCAAACACAGGTGGATCTGACTCTCAGCTCTGACATTTACAACCTCCATGACAATGGGCAAATTCCTTAGGTACTTTGAACATTACTTGCTCCATCTGTATTCTTTGGAATAATAACCACCCTAACAAAAATGTTGCAGAGAGGAAGTGGAATGATGGAAAGTTCTTAATAGGGTTTTCACACACATGGTAAATACTCTTTAAATGTTCCTTTTCCACATTGACCTTTTTCTTATACTGCTGCAGCCACCATGTAAAAACACATTTATAACTCTTTTTATGAGACAACACATTCCAAATTCCAATCAGCTGGTAAAACAAAACCGTTTTGAACACAACTTGTTTTTAAGTTGAGAGAGGCAAAACTGTCAAGGGGTGATTGACAACCTTATTTTCAGAAATGATAGGATCACTCTAACTGGGATTAAGAGTGTTTACTCTGTAAGAAGAAGATTTTATAAGAAAGGCCACATAACAAATAAAAGTGACCTGAATATATGCATATACTCCAAGGAAAGTGCCCTGAAAGGATATTCACAAATCAGTGATTTACTCTGGAGACCAGAGTGGGATTGGAGAGCTGTGAGCAATGAAGCCAGACTCTCATTTATTGATATATATATTTAAATATTTAGTTTGCAGTGAACTTGCATGCTCATTCTGCCTAACTTTTAAAAACACTTAAAATTCTTGCATGGTTCAAGTGTAAGACAAGATGGATGGGGCAAAATTTCTGCTATTAAAGAACAGTAATGAACTATAGATAAGGAAAAAATATTATGTAGTAAGTAAAGTTATATAAGGCTCACTTATTTCCTGAAGAGAAAAAGTTTAATTTTATGGGTTAGCATGCGATATGCAAACTAAGGCTGTGATCCATTATATTACACTATGAGCTCCAGCGAATATACCTATTTATGCTCATTTATCCCTAACACCTAGTCTAGTAGTACAATAAATCTGACAAAGACTCAGATCAGATTTTGAATCAAAGGACTAAATGAACTCTGGGGCACTCATCATCTCTAGATTTTGTGAACAATTTTTTATCTTTCTAAATTTACTTAATTTTTTATCTTCCAGTTAGAAAATACATCCTTATTTATTTAAAAAAAAAAACAAAAAACAATGTTGTGTATAAAGTAGAAAATGAAGGCCCCCCCAAACTTCCCCCTGTAACTCCTACTCTCCAAGTTCACCACAATCAAAATGTGGTACATCTTCTTCTAGGTTATTTTCTGTGAAAACACAAACATGCACACACTGGTATAGCTTTTTTTTAAAAAAGAATAGAGCTTATTCTAAACTGTCAATCAGTTTGCAAAGTAGAGTGACATATGTAGTAATGACCAACTGAACTGGACTTAAATAACATTTAGGGAAAATATTTGTTGGGCTCAGTTGAGAGTGGCTCTTTGCCATGCATTCCTCAAAGCCGGGCTGGAGGCTTGAGTGTAAGTTTCCCTGATCTTAGCAGGCAGTTCATTCCTGTGTGCTGCACATAAAAACCCTAGACCTTCTCTTAGCATAAAGATATGCCAAAGAAGATAAAAGCTAAGGAATATCCAGAGGCAGGAGGGAGAGTAGATATTTGGAAGAGAACTAAAAGGGGTCAGCAAAGTCATTCCCGCAGGCTAGCCAGAAATCGAGAGACAAGAAACCAGGGTCTAAAGTAGGGTGATGTGCTCCATCATAGAACCAGATATCAGTGGCTGTGTTTGGGGGCACAAAGTTAATGACTGGAAGCAACTTTCATTTCTATAAGCTCACGTCATCTACTAATTCTCTAAATGCGTACATCAGGAGTAGAAAGCACCTGAAAGTAAGGCCCGAGAGGCCTGTGGGAGGCTGGAGCAGTGGCTCCCAAATGCCAGGAGATGTTAGCTTTTTCTCAGGTTTCAAAATGTGAAAGCAACAAATTCTACAAGTTTTCAAACCACTAATTAGCATTCCAGATTTGGGTACAGGCATTGGCCACCTTCACATAGACGAAGGAAAGTAAAAGTAATTGGCCTGACCTGATCCCTATTAGCTCTAACCATTTATTCAAATTCAGTAATTGTGTGCTTTGACAGGCTTGAGATAATCTCAAAATCAATAATCTATGTAACATTACCCTTTACATAGCAAAAATGTTGTTCATGTTCAATAAATAAGGAAGGAGAAAGAAACTGGTTATTTGGTATAAGTCTGGCAAGTATGTGCTCTCTGCAATATCTTCATCTACATAATGAACAGCAAATACCCCCGTCACGTTACACAGCACCACCGTCTACAGATGGTGGTCATCGTTAGGAGTTGCACAGAACTTCAATCTGTTGAGTGAGGATGCAGCCCCAATGTCCTTCTCCAGGCATCTACCCCTTAGAGCTGGCACCATACATTAAACCTACTTGCCATATTTGGGCTCAGTGATCTCTAAGACCCCTCCTATACCTAGCCTACAGTTATTCTCTAAGAATAACCCATCAAAAAGAGGAAATACAACATCCTCAAAATAGAAAAGGTCTATATCAGTATTTAATCCCAGATCGTGATTAACAGAGAGATTCAATCAAACTAATCAAAAGAAAATCTGACTGCTGTCACCAGTCAGTGGTCTCCATCCTGGTTGCATGTAAGAATCCCCTTGATCTTCTCAGAAACATGTATGCTTGGGACTCATGAGACTTGGGTGGCACCCAGACACTGGCAGCTTTTAACCGCCTCACAGGTGATTTCACTGTGCAGCCAGGGGTGAGAACTACTCACTAAAGAAGGGGATCCAAGGCAGATTCTCTTTACTGCTACATCATCCAGCCTCGGGGTCTACGGGTGCAATCCAGCTAAGAGGTTTTCCAGACATTCGTTCACGGCTGCGGCTTGCTCCCAACCTCACCCTGAGCTTGGAGCCAGAGCCAACAATTCCAGGCTTCCTACTGTGCTTCTAGCTGCCTGGGGCTGCCTTATTGGCTTCCCTCTCAGTCTTAGCACTTGTTGTCAATCCAAAAAACTGGGGAAGCTAAAGTGAAATCCTTCTATTTGTTTATGTGGCAGTAAGCTCGGAGACTATGCCAAAAAAATGTCCTTGGCCTTTAACAAAGCCACCTTGGAAATACCTTTGTCTGCTTTAAGTAGGCTGGACACCAGTGCCCCTGCCCCCACCACCACAGGAGCCAATCTGCTGAATCAGCCCTGTGAGCTGGGAGAGATGGGGGTCATTCAAATGCAAGGGTGTTTTTTATATTTCGTGTCATTCAGCTTCAGAGGAATGCAGAACGTTTAAGGCAGGAGTTTGGATTTGACTGGAGAATAGGTCAAATGGAGATTGATTTGTGAGATTGACATTTTCCATTTTGGGGAATTCTTGAAAAACAATGATGAGGCCTTTAGAGTAGGAAAAGGAATCAAGGGTTTGTGATGTCTGTTTTAAAGCAAAGGTCTCATTATTAGGAGACTAATGTATTACCCACCTTTGAACGCCTTGGAAGAGAGTTTAAGGCTAGATCTTGAACTCCCAGAAAGATATACAGAAGGTATGGAAAAGGAAAGTGTAGCCTCATTTTTATGTATAAAAAGGAAAAAAATTTTTCTAAAAGTAACACAAGTTCAAATTTAGAAGCTTCATCTACCCTATGATTAGAAGAAGCAGAGTGATCATCTGTTTAGAAAATTTGATATTAATTGAGTGGTGAGGGGTTGAGAAGAGTCAGCACTACTGTGGGAACAGATGTAAAGTGTGACATTATTTTTCACCAGGGATTCTGCCCACATGTGGAATGCCTGCTATGTTCAGGGAACTGTGGAAACACAAGCTTCCTGCCCTCAAGAAATCTGCCATCTAGGTAAAAAGACAAGAGAAAGGTACCATGTTAAATAGCAAAAGGATATATGAACACCAGTGGCAATTTGAAACAGTTTCATGATGTAAGTGAACAGTAGGCCTAGATAGTAAGGTGACAAGACTCCAGACATGGAAGAGGTTCCTTTGGCTATGATAACAGGGCAGAATTCACAGAAGTGGGGACCAGGGAGCCAGGCCCTGAAGGAGCAGATCGGATTCAGGAGGCAGGTTGAGCACTGGTGGGTGGTGGGCACTGCTGGCCTTGTCTGGAGTGTCTTCCCATTTTTCTGCCTCTACAGCCTTAGGAAACATGAAGAACACATAGAAAATCTCTCCTTTGGCATTTTCCTGCTCTTAGAAACATCAGTGGTATTCCAAATACTACTTTCATCCTTAATTGGGTAACGCCTAATTAGAACATCCAGCCTAGAGCAAATTTTTCAGGGAAAGATCCAGAGGGAAGCAGAGAGAAAGGGGAAGGTGGAGAAAATTCACACTTACTGAGTACCTCTATGAGCACGCCCTATGTTAAACACCTTAAACGTATAACCATTTAGTCCTCAAAATGAAAATACCAAAATCGACAACCCGATGGATGGTGTTACTGCTCACAGTTTATAGGAGAGGCATCAGAGATCTGGAAAAGGTAGGCAATTGCTGAAGGTCGCAGAGTAAATAAGTAGAAATGCTAGAAAATGACGGAGTCAATGAGTATAATTGCACGTAAAAATGAAGCAAGACCTAGGCATTCCTTAGAGGTGACTTACCATTCCTTTGTCCTCTACATTTTCCCCATGGGTGCCTTCCTTTCCCCCATCCCACAATTTTAGTCACATTGTAGAATATCAGAAGTAAAAGTGTCCTTAGAAATGTACCTAGCCTCCTCTTTGACCTGAGGAAGTAGGGTCTCAAAGAGGTGAGCATGCCTGTGTCAGGAGAAACACAGCCAGCAAGGGGCAGAGCTCAGAAGCCAGCCTGCCAAGTTCCCCAGGCACGTGCCAGCCCAGGTGAGGGACTGGATATGCCGGAAAGGCAGATGTGTTTTGTTTCTGGTCAGTTGGAGGGGGAGTTTAGTTTCCTGTCAGTTGTCCAGCCTGTCTCTGATTGGAGACACAGAAGTATCTGCCAGTTCCAAATTCTAACAGGTTGCTTTTGTCTTTTGCTGTTGAGAGGCTTGAACGGGATGGCAGAGCATGGCATTTCTATATGGCTTCTCTTCTTTGCCCTGGGCCATATGGAGAAAGGAGTCTTTGAAAAAAAGAGTGGGTCACATAGACCCACAACTCTTCACCCTCAGACCTGCCTTAGCTCACTGGGAGAAGAGGCAATGTAGAGGCCTCCCTGGCAGGGGTGGGCATTTGTTTAAAGATCAAAAATGTTGTCAGGAAACAAGACCCATTCTAGGTGTAGCACCTGTTTTTCCTCAAAGGCAGATTAACAGTGGATAAATGGTGGCTGTGTTCTTGGATTTCCAGCACCTGCATTCAGACATAGGGAAATGGGCCATAGGCCTGATGTGGGGGCCAGGCTGAGATCCTGACTTTATATCTCATTGCTATCCCTGGTCATTGAATGGGGAGTAAGCAAATCAGCCCTCACTGTGGGAGCGGGGGAACACAGCTTCTGTTGCTTTTGAGGGCAAGCTACTGATGGCTTCTGAGGCCAACTAGACTAGGAACTAGCACGTGGGCTAATTTCCTTCAGTCTGAAGGCCAGTTGCCACCAAATTCATTGCTGGACTTGGCCAGGAGTGCTGCCAAAGTTGGCAGAAACTATTCATGGCCATCAGTTCACACACACACACATCGTGAGGAAAGATCGGGCATGCTAAATTCCAATAAAGCTTTCATGAGTCTATCATAATCTGAAACTGCTAAACCCCTAGAATTCCTATTAAATCAGAATGACCATGTAGACTGCTTTATTTGAAGTCAAGTCTCAAACTTTAAAACTGACTCCAGTCCAGGTTTTGCTCTTTTCCCCTGGGTGCTCATTCTGTTGACTTCCAGGCAGTTTTACAAGGCTCCTGACAGCTAAAGGAAGGTGGTCTACCCAACCTGCCAGCTGTCCCCACTAGCAGTAAGTGCAGAAACAGGATACTAAATTAAAGCCAAGAGCTTCCCTTTTTCTAAATTTATAAATGAGAACAGTCTACCAAAAAAATAAACAGCTATCAGTCAAATTCCAAATGAGCTGTACCCCAATGTATAGCATATTTGAATCACATGGAAAATATATCCAGTATAGAAAAGGTCTAGATAAGGGCTCCCAACTGGTATGCTGAAGTCACCTGATGAATGGAAAACCTCTCCCTAGTCACTAACTTCTGAGACACATTATCCACAAAATCTACAGGTGTTTCCAATGGGGGAAGAATGCGTGGTTCAATGGCACTGACCCACCCCTGCCCGCTGTGCTGAGTGGCATGGCTGGGGCCTGAGTGAGGGTGGCTAAAGCTAGTGCAATTAAGGATACCATTCTCCTGTAAGTGCAGAGGGCCTCCTTGGCTCTGTCATTCAGATAGAAACTAGTTCTCAACTACCACCAGAATTAGCTTTCAAAAATTAATTTTTTGGTCCGGTCCAGAATGACCTACATAATCACTTCTGTTTTGTACTTCTTACTGTCTCAGTAGGTAAATTCTTCCTAGAGTTTTCTGCAAATCTGTTTCCTTAGACTTCAGTTTCAATGTCATTCAATGAGGATTTTGTACCAAACTACACATTAGTACTAAGATAGAAGCCACCTAACACAGTATTGTGTCTTACTCAAGATTATGCTTCTCAAAGTGTGATACATGATGGTATAATTGGTTATACTCAAAATCACCAAATAGTATCCAAGATCATCAATTTTACTCAAATATTTGGAGGAAAATATATCTTTTTTATTGAGGTATATATAATGCATGCATCTTAGTATAGAGTCCAATAATTTTGACGTGTATATATACTCAAGGAACCTTCACCCAGATCAAGATATCAAATATTGTCACTAATATATTCCCCCTTCACCTGTTTCACCTATACCCTCACCCTTTTCCTCTTTGGCAATCACCAATCTGTTCTCTGTGTCTTTGAGTTTATTTGTTTTGTTTGTTCATTTGCTTTGTTTTTTAGATTTCAAATATAAGTGAAATCATACATTTGTCTTTTTCTGTATGACTTATTTCCCTTGGCTTAATGCCCTCTATGTCCATCCATGTTGTTGCAAATGGCAAGATTTCATTCTTTTTTATGGCTGCGTATTATTCCATATACACATGTACCACATGTTTTTTATCTATTCATCTATCAATGGACATTTAAGTTGTTTCCATATTTGGGCTACTGTAGATAATGCTGCAATGAACACAGGAGTGTATATCCTTTCAAATTGTTTATGGTGTTTTCTTTGGATAAATTCCCAGAAGTGGAATTGCTGGTTTGCATGGTATTTCCATTTGTAGTTTTTTGAGAAACTTCCATACTGGTTCCACAGTGACTGCTCTAATTTACAATCCTAGCAGCAGTGTATGAGGATTCTCTTTTCTCCACATCCTCGCCAGCACTTTTTGTTTTTGTCTTTTTGACACTAGTCATTCTGATGGGTGTAAGGTGATATCTCATTGTGGTTTTACTGTGCATTTCCCTGATGATTACTGATGTTAGCATCTTTTCATGTATTTGTTGACCATCTGTGTGTCTTCTTTGGAAAAATGTCTATTCAGGTCCTCTGTTCATTTTTTCATTGAATTGTTTGGGATTTCTTGGTGTTGAGCTGTATAAATTCTTTATATATTTTAGGTACCAACCACTTATTAGATATGTGATTTGCAAATATCTTCTCCCATTCAGTAGGCTGCCTTTTTGTTTTGTTGATGGTTTTCTTTGCTGTGCAGAAGGTTTTCAGTTTGATATAGTCCCACTTGTTTATTTTTGCTTCTGTTTTGCTTTTGCTTCCCTTGCCTGGGGAGACATAGGCAGAAGTAGATTACTAATGCCAATGTTCAAGAGTTTACTGCCTATTTTCTATTTTAGGAATTTTATGGTTGCAGTCTTATATTTAGGTCTTTATACTGCATTTATTTTTGTACGTGGTGTAAGACAGTAGTCCAGTTTTATTGTTTTGCAGACAGCTGCCCAATTTTCTCAATACCATTTATTAAAGAGACTCTCTTTTCCCCATTGTATATTCTTGCCTACTTTGTCATCTATTAACTGGCCATATAGGCATGGGTTTATTTCTGGGCTCTCTATTCTGTTCCATTGAGCTATTTATCTATTCTTGTGCCAGTACCATACTGTAGCTTTGCAGTATAGTTTTAAATCTGGAAATATGATACCCTCCAGCTTTGTTCTTTCTCAAGATTGTTTTTACTATTTGGGGTCTTTGGTGTTTCCATGCAAATTTTAGGATTATTCACTCTAGTCCTGTGAAAAATGCCATTAGAATTTTGCTAGGGATGGCATTGAATCTGTAGATTGCTTTGGGAAATATGGCCATTTTAACAGTATTAATTCTTCTTATCCATGAACTGGAATACATCTCTGTATAAAAATAATGACAAATACATAGTATGGTGTAGAAGCAAAATGTCTATGACTGTCAAGATATAAATGAAGATTTTGAAGAAACTTATGATGGGCCACTTTGATGCTATGCAACAGACTATCCTGGGTTGCACGCACACTCTTGTCTGAGGGGGCAGATCTTGGGAGTTGGGGCACAGAGAGCATATCTACTCTCTTGTGTCATGTTGAGTACTTTAATGGGGACGTATGAGAAATACTGACAGTGTGTTGAATAGTAAGGATAGAGTAAGGAAAATGGTGGCTTTATGTAAGTTCTGGAGGCCTGTTTTCTAAGAGTTTTCTACTCACCATTAGTCATACAGAAACAATTTTAAGCAATATATGAACAAGTGCTTGATATTTCAGTGTGTTTAAATGGTTTTTCTCTATTATGGCAAGTTATGCAAATGTTCCTAATTTCTTAAATTTTTTAAAAACTATTCTAAGTAAAACCAATGAGTTGAGGCAAAGTAAAAATATTAAATAATAGAACATGTGGTAACAGATACAATGAAGTCATGAGATGGTGAGTGACTGAACTTACACAAGCTAAATCAATCTCTACCTTTATATTTCTCTTAGGAAATATTATACTTAAGAACATTAAGATACACCATACTGGGTCAGCTCCATGGCCCATCTATTGGGTCTAAAAATGACCCCAAAGAATACTTATTACCTCATAAATCATGGAACACCTACTCTATGCTGTGTAGCCTCACTTAATGGAGCCACAAATCCAGTGAGAGGACACTTGTCTCAGACCCTGCAGTGCAGGGCGATCATTGTCGTCATGGACACACCTAAAAGGTTCAGAGAAAGATCAGACGGAACAGCAAGCATGTCTGCTGAATTTGGTTCAGAGAATGCTTTACAGGGGAGGTGACATTTGTGTTCAAGATTAAAGAGGAGTAGAAGTTTACAAAGAGCATTGCCTGAGAGAACATGGTTGCCTTCCATAAAAACAATGACAAAAGTTAATGGATTAAATGTAAATATATGTAATTACTGGTTTTAGTTTCAGACTTGTCTCTACATATCTTTTCCCAGTCCAAACCATAGTAATTTCTGTCCCTTTGAAGGAAGAAGTTCTCAGAGAGCTGGTGTTCTCCTTTCTTCTGCATGTGTCCCCCTTGTAACTTGTTCAGCTGACACCTTGAAATAAAGACCTGAACTTGCATATCTACAGTCAACCCATAAATTATCTCTATTACCAAATTAAGGGGGTGGAGGTGTCCTCTACCCCCCCACACCCCTCCATATTCTAATGTGTGTGTTTTCTTAATTTCCTCCTTCCCACTACTTTAAACCTTCCTTGATGCTTTCACAAGAAAGAAAATTAGAACTCAGATATGCCAAGAGCAAAGAAATAAGTAGAATTAAACCTTTCTACAGCTCATCATTTATTGATTGAGACAGGAATGTAAATAACTGTAATACAAAACAGAAAAAAAGTCCTAAACAATACAGCTACAGGCATATGGACAAAAGAAACCATTAATTCTGAGCACACAGGCATCAAAATGTTGAATAAGTAGGAGACAAACTGCTAAAGCTAGAATTTTTCTGCAGACCAAACCTTCTAGAGATGACTCTGGGGTAAGTGGGGTTCCACATAGGGATATGGTCAAGGCAATGAATGCTACTCATAGAATATTAATTATCAGTTGGCCCAATGTCATTTTCTACTGTGTCACAGTGACATGTTCACCAAAGCATATCTAGTCAGCACTTTAGGAGTCTGGTGGGTCTTCTTATAGTTCTACAAATAAGCATATTGGCCAGGACCTCTAGGGGAGAGACCGCTCTTAGCCTTTTCCTTCAGACATGACTTATGGTAACTCCTCTGCCCACAGCAAAGAGCATCCAGAAAGTACATTCTTGTTTCTCACTGAGGCTTTGTTGAGTACCAAAAAGATAAGAGACTGAGACTCCTTAATGGCCTCCTCTTCAGAAACAGCTATGGATAGAATGAGTTTTGTTTCCAAGGACCCTTGGGGAAAAAATTCCCTGGGATGAACCTCAACAGTTGGAGGAATCTAATGAGTTTGAATATTGTCCTCATCACTCATGTGAGACTCAGGGTTACATCCTCCCCAAATCTGATTATTGAGGAGTCAGATGCCTGCATTTCACATATTCACATCCCTTTCATTTTGAAAGCTGTAAACGGCTGCCCTGAAGACATGGTAACAGTGGGACATCTAACAACTTAGGCCCCCTGCATCATAATTCTCCCAGGATAGGCCTCCTTTCCAGGAATGAATTCCAAAAATTCCAAAAAAATGGGACATAAAAATCCAACTTACTGACCAGGCACCAAACTCCATTTACCACCTACTCTAACTCAATGCCAAGCAGCTCAAAGATTGAAAACTCATTAGGGTGTCTCCAGATGTCTTTGTTCTCTATGTATAAAATGTGGCAGAGAACATTGTAAATTGGCTACCCTTATGCCCAGTCACAACCCCACCAACTATAATCATACACAATGAATATCTCTACAAAACTGAGCCATGGAAGAGCTCAAAATACCAACTGTGTCTGCTTACTGTCTTTACTAGATTGCCAGCTCTTCATCATCCTTAACTTCTGTATCCAGAACCTAGCGTAGTGCCTGACACATAGAGGGGCTCAAGAAGTGCAAAGACTGAGGAGTGATTCCATTCTACTAATTCTTTTATTTGCTATATTCCCCAAAATTCAGTTCAGTTCAACCGCTGTATTTTCAGCATCTGAAATTTACTTAAGTTTATTTGGTCAAGATCAAATCACAGATGGTACAAATGGTGCCAAGTCATAATCAGTAGTAAAATTACAGGCCAGTGGAAGGATTAGAGTCTTGAAAGTTTGCTGCTCTAGTACTGTATGAACCCATCTAATAAAATCCATAGTTCAATACCATTTGTGTATGTACCAGACTTAGAATTTGTATTTTAAGTTCCAAGACCTAACTTAGCTTGGCATTAGAACCAACTTGATTCCTCTGGCTTAATATGGCCCTTGATAGTTTTCTTATGTATCCATTTCTTTCTTTTTAATTAAAGTTTACCTGATATACAATATTATATTGGTTTCAGGTATATAACAATAATTACATACAGTAAGAAATGCTCACCATGATAAGTGTGATTACCATCTGTCACCATACAACTACACTGAATGTTATAATGATGATATTCCCTGTGCTGTACTTTCCATGCCTATGACTGATTTTAAAATTGGAAGTTTGTACCTCTTTATCCCCTTCACCTATTACACCTGTCTCCCCACCCACCTACTTTACGACAACCACCAGTTTATTTCTGTATTTATGAGTCTATTTCTGTTTTGTTTGTTCATTTCTTAAATGTTTTTAGATTCCACCTATAAGTGAAATCATATGGTATTTGTCTTTCTCTGATTTACGTCACTTAGCAAAACACCTTCTCTGTCTATCCATGTTGTTGCAGATGGCAAGATTTCATCTTTTTCTATAGTTAATATTCCATTTTATATAGATGCACTCCATCATCTTTATCCATTCACCTATTTTTGAACACTTTGGTTCATTCTTTCTGCATGCAGCTGTCCAGTTTTCCAGTTTTTATTGAAGAGACAGTTTTCTACCCCATTGTATATTCTTGCCTCCTTTGTCATAGTCATTGCTTATCTGTCCATTTCAAAGACTGTGGGAATTGTATGCCCAAACAGGTCTAGTAGATACAGGGGATAGATAGATCTATTCAGAAAGGGGGATCATAGGGTAAAGATCTTGGCAGTGGAGACATTTACAATGGTCGTGCATGTAGGGAGATGTAGTAGAATGAAAAGAAATAATTAAAGTACAGAGAACCATATGCCAGGGTATTGGAAGGTCAGCATAGTTGCTGAAATCCCTGAGAATAACGGTGGTGGATATGATGAAGGATAGGACTGAATCATAAACCCAAAATAACGCTAAAATTATCTGGGAATTAGGGAAAGGAGAATATATTCAGATATAAAATCCTAAGATGAAAAGATTTCTAAAAGCTTATGGTGTAAAAAAATGTTTAAAAGTAATAATGGAGATTATCATAATATCCTGTTAACATAAAATATAATGCTGCATCCCCTTTCTTGCCTAGAAAATTCCCTAAATAGGAGTAAGAATAAGAAAAAAAGTAAGATTCACTACATGCTATGCACCAAGCTCTGGACCAATAGTTTATCAATTATTATTTCATTTAGTTTACCACAGAATTGTCAGTATTTGTGCTTGATCTTCAAATGTAAATAGGGTTTATTTAAGCATAGTGTGTTTAGTCTAACTTTTTCCTATAGCCATTTTTTTTTTTTTATACATGCCCTCACGTAGTAGTTTTTTTTTTTTTTTTTTTTTTTTTTTTTTTTTTTTTAGAGGGCATCTCTCATATTTATTGATCAAATGGTTGTTAACAACAATAAAATTCAGTATAGGGGGGTCAATGCTCAATGTACAATCATTAATCCATCTCAAGCCTAATTCTCGTCAGTCTCCAATCTTCTGAAGCATAACGAACAAGTTCTTACATGGTGAACGAATTCTTACAGAGTGAATAAATTCTTACATGGTGAACAGTACAAGGGCAGTCATCACAGAAACTTTCGGTTTTGATCATGCAATATGACCTATAAACCATCAGGTCAAATATGAATATTCATTTGATTTTTGTACTTGATTTATATGTTGATCCCACATTTCTCCTATTATTATTATTATTTTTATTTTTAATAAAATGCTGAAGTGGTAGGTAGATGCAAGATAAAGGTAGAAAACATAGTTTAGTGCTGTAAGAAGGCAAATGTAGATGATCAGATGATCAGGTGTGTGCCTATGGACTAAGTATTAATCCAGGCTAGACAAGGGCAGCAAGACATCCACGGATGCAGAAGATTTCTCTCAAAGCAGGGGGGGTGAGGTTCTGAGCCTCACCTCTGTTGATCCCCAAATTCTCACCTGATGGCCCCCCTGCGACTGTGCCTGTCTTAGGTTGTTCCTCCCTTGAGGAATCTTACCCGTCTCTGGCTAACCAGTCATCTTCCGGGGCCATACAGGGAAATGTAAAGTTGGTAAGTGAGAGAGAAGCCATATTGTTTGCAAAGGTTAGCTTTTTACTTCTTTGCAGATTTATGCCCTGTGGCTTCTATGCCCAGCACTTGTCTCGAGGTATCTTTACCACCTGGAGGAATTATGATACTCGGTAAATTCGATATGAGGCACGAATTCTATTTAAAGTTTGTAATTAGGAAGGAAGAAGAAAAGCTATAGATGTAGCATATGAAGGAAACTTGGGAGGATTGATTATTTCTTTGACATATCTTCTTGTATAGTACCTTAAGTATGTATAGGTTTTAAACTACTAACTAATTTGCACACACATATTGACATAATAGGAATACGGTGACATAAACAAAGCAAATCTATAATCACCAGCCATCTCCAGTGAAGCCAAGAAAACCATTTAGGCACCCTAGGCATTTGTGAAAATTTATCTATGATATGATGGATATTTTCCAACTGTACTTGAACCATCAGACAAATTAAAGCAGCCCATTTCTGGGATCTGTTCACATCCCATATGTTCTTTTAACCATAGATAGTCTATAGTCATGAGATTTTGGGGTGCTACAACTTGCACCCCTCCCAACTCCTGGTTGAGTTCCAACAGTACAGATCCAGTCAAATTCGTTGTCTCACTGTATGCACATGCCAGCCTAGACATCTCCCTCCTCCTTCTCATGGCAAGTCCAGGAGATGGTGGGCTGGATGCAGCCACAACCGCAGCATCGTCCGGATCCCTGTGGAGGCTTTTTGATGATCATCCCCCGGCACGAGTCCTCCAGAGAGTGCTGATGCCGGAAGCTCCTCCTCATATCGTATCTTAGTTCATTTTCTGGGTATCCAAGCTAGGCCTTGATCTTCTGCGTAGAAACAAACAGACCCTTTGCCCACACTTTGACATGCCCTCTATACCACTGTGCAGAACTCATTGGAGGTCAGCACACAGTAACTGCTTTTTTTTTTTTTTTTTTTAATTAAGAGAAAGGAATATTATCAGAAAAGAGTACCTCCATAGCTGATCATCTGACACCCTTTAAGTGATCAACATTAAGGATATTTAAAGCATGCGTTGATCTTTGATTTACCAATAGTTTTATCCTGTTAAGGAGTAATCCCCCTTTTCTTTCTTTCTTTCTTTTTTTTTTTTTTAAATTTTTAATCTACACTTACCTGAAGAATACTATGTTTACTATGCTCTCCCCTATATCAGGTCCCCCCTAACAACCACATTACGGTTACTGTCCATCAGCTTAGCAAAATGTTGTAGAGTCACTACTTGTCCTCTCTATGTTGTGCAGCCCACCCTCCCCTTTCTCCCTCCCCCCCATGCATGCTAATCTTAATACCCCCCTTCTTCTTCCCCCCCCTTATCCCTCCCCGCCCGCCCATCCTCCCCACTTCCTTTCCCTTTGGTACCTGTTAGTCCATTTTTGGGTTCTGTAATTCTGCTGCTGTTTTGTTCCTTCAGTTTTTCCTTTGTTCCTATACTCCTCAGATGAGTGAAATCATTTGGTATTTCTCTTTCTCCGCTTGGCTTATTTCACTGAGCATAATACTCTCCAGCTCCATCCATGTTGCTGCAAATGGTTGGATTTTTCCACTTCTTATGGCTGAGTAGTATTCCATTGTGTATATGTACCACATCTTCTTTATCCATTCATCTACAGATGGACATTTAGGTTGCTTCCAGTTCTTGGCTATTGTAAATAGTGCTGCGATAAACATAGGAGTGCATCTGTCTTTCTCAAACTTGATTGCTGCGTTCTTAGGGTAAATTCCTAGGAGTGGAATTCCTGGGTCAAATGGTAGGTCTGTTTTGAGCATTTTGATGCACCTCCATACTGCTTTCCACAATGGTTGAACTAATTTACATTCCCACCAGCAGTGTAGGAGGGTTCCCCTTTCTCCACAGCCTCGCCAACATTTGTTGTTGTTTGTCTTTTGGATGGCAGCTATCCTTACTGGTGTGAGGTGATACCTCATTGTAGTTTTAATTTGCATTTCTCTGATAATTAGCGATGTGGAGCATCTTTTCATGTGTCTCTTGGCCATCTGTATTTCTTTTTTGGAGAACTGTCTATTCAGTTCCTCTGCCCATTTTTTAATTGGGTTATTTGTTTTTTGTTTGTTGAGGCGTGTGAGCTCTTTATATATTCTGGACGTCAAGCCTTTATCAGATCTGTCATTTTCAAATATATTCTCCCATACTGTAGGGTTCCTTTTTGTTCTATTGATGGTGTCTTTCGCTGTACAGAAGCTTTTCAGCTTAATGTAGTCCCACTTGCTCATTTTTGCTGTTGTTTTCCTTGCCCGGGGAGATATGTTCAAGAAGAGATCACTCATGTTTATGTCTAAGAGGTTTTTGCCTATGTTTTTTTCCAAGAGTTTAATGGTTTCGTGACTTACATTCAGGTCTTTGATCCATTTTGAGTTTACCTTTGTATATGGGGTTAGACAATGGTCCAGTTTCATTCTCCTACATGTAGCTGTCCAGTTTTGCCAGCACCATCTGTTGAAGAGACTGTCATTTTGCCATTGTATGTCCATGGCTCCTTTATCAAATATTAATTGACCATATATGTTTGGGTTAATTTCTGGGGTCTCTAATCTGTTCCACTGGTCTGTGGCTCTGTTCTTGTGCCAGTACCAAATTGTCTTGATTACTATGGCTTTGTAGTAGAGCTTGAAGTTGGGGAGTGAGATCCCCCCTACTTTATTCTTCTTTTTCAGGATTGCTTTGGCTATTCGGGGTCTTTGGTGTTTCCATATGAATTTTTGAATTATTTGTTCCAATTCATTGAAGAATGTTGCTGGTAATTTGAGAGGGATTGCATCAAATTTGTATATTGCTTTCGGCAGGATGGCCATTTTGACGATATTAATTCTTCCTAGCCATGAGCATGGGATGAGTTTCCATTTATTAGTGTCCCCTTTAATTTCTCTTAAGAGTGACTTGTAGTTTTCAGAGTATAAGTCTTTCACTTCCTTGGTTAGGTTTATTCCTAGGTATTTTATTCTTTTTGATGCAATGGTGAATGGAATTGTTTTCCTGATTTCTCTTTCTATTGATTCGTTGTTAGTGTATAGGAAAGCTACAGATTTCTGTGTGTTGATTTTGTATCCTGCAACTTTGCTGTATTCCGATATCAGTTCTAGTAGTTTTGGAGTGGAGTCTTTAGGGTTTTTTATGTACAGTATCATATCATCTGCAAATAGTGACAGTTTAACTTCTTCTTTACCAATCTGGATTCCTTGTATTTCTTTGTTTTGTCTGATTGCCGTGGCTAGGACCTCCAGTACTATGTTAAATAACAGTGGGGAGAGTGGGCATCCCTGTCTGGTTCCCGATCTCAGTGGAAATGCTTTCAGCTTCTCGCTGTTCAGTATAATGCTGGCTGTGGGTTTATCATATATGGCCTTTATTATGTTGAGGTACTTGCCCTCTATTCCCATTTTGCTGAGAGTTTTTATCATGAATGGATGTTGAATTTTGTCAAATGCTTTTTCAGCATCTATGGAGATGATCATGTGGTTTTTGTCTTTCTTTTTGTTGATGTGGTGGATGATGTTGATGGATTTTCGAATGTTGTACCATCCTTGCATCCCTGGGATGAACCCCACTTGGTCATGGTGTATGATCCTTTTGATATACTGTTGAATTCTGTTTGCTAATATTTTATTGAGTATTTTTGCATCTACGTTCATCAGGGATATTGGTCTGTAATTTTCTTTTTTGGTGGGGTCTTTGCCTGGTTTTGGTATTAGGGTGATGTTGGCTTCATAGAATGAGTTTGGGAGTATTCCCTCTTCTTCTATTTTGTGGAACACTTTAAGGAGAATGGGTATTATGTCTTCTCTGTGTGTCTGATAAAATTCCGAGGTAAATCCGTCCGGCCCCGGGGTTTTGTTCTTGGGTAGTTTTTTGATTACTGTTTCAATTTCTTTGCTTGTAATTGGTTTGTTTAACTTTTGTGTTTCTTCCTTGGTCAGTCTTGGGAGGTTGTATTTTTCTAGGAAGTTGTCCATTTCTTCTAGGTTTTCCAGCTTGTTGGCATATAGGTTTTCATAGTAGTCTTTAATAATTCTTTGTATTTCTGTGGAGTCTGTCGTGATTTTTCCATTCTCATTTCTGATTATGTTGATTTGTGTTGACTCTCTTTTTCTCTTAATAAGTTGGGCTAGAGGCTTATCTATTTTGTTTATTTTCTCAAAGAACCAGCTCTTGGTTTCGTTGATTTTTGCTATTGTTTTATTCTTCTCAATTTTGTTTATTTCTTCTCTGATCTTTATTATGTCCCTCCTTCTGCTGACTTTAGGCCTCATTTGTTCTTCTTTTTCCAGTTTTAATAATTGTGATGTTAGACTATTCATTTGGGATTGTTCTTCCTTCTTCAAGTGTGCCTGGATTGCTATATACTTTCCTCTTAAGACTGCTTTCACTGCATCCCACAGAAGTTGGGGCTTAGTGTTGTTGTTGTCATTTGTTTCTATATATTCCTTGATCTCTATTTTGATTTGTTCATTGATCCATTGATTATTTAGTAGCATGTTGTTAAGCCTCCATGTGTTTGTGAGCCTTTTTGTTTTCTTTGTAGAATTTATTTCTACTTTCATACCTTTGTGGTCTGAAAAATTGATTGGTAGAATTTCAATATTGTGGAATTTACTGAGGCTCTTTTTGTGAGCTAGTATGTGGTCTATTCTAGAGAATGTTCCATGTGCGCTTGAGAAGAATGTATATCCTGTTGCTTTTGGATGTAAAGTTCTATAGATGTCTATTAGGTCCATCTGTTCTAGTGTGTTGTTCAGTGCCTGTGTGTCTTTACTTATTTTCTGCCCGGTGGATCTATCCTTTGGGGTGAGTGGTGTGTTGAAGTCTCCTACAATGAATGCATTGCAGTCTATTTCCCTCTTTAGTTCTGTTAGTATTTGCTTCACATATGCTGGTGCTCCTGTATTGGGTGCATATATATTTAGAATGGTTATATCCTCTTGTTGGACTAAGCCCTTTATCATTATGTAGTGGCCTTCTTTATCTCTTGTTACTTTCTTTGTTTTGAAGTCTATTTTGTCTGATATTAGTACTGCAACCCCTGCTTTCTTCTCACTGTTGTTTGCCTGAAATATGTTTTTCCATCCCTTGACTTTTAGTCTATGCTTATCTTTGGGTTTAAGGTGAGTTTCTTGTAAGCAGCATATAGATGGGTCTTGCTTTTTTATCCATTCTATTACTCTATGTCTTTTGATTGGTGCATTAAGTCCATTTACATTTAGGGTGACTATTGAAAGATATGTACTTATTGCCATTGCAGGCTTTAGATTCGTGGTTACCAAAGGTTCAAGGTTAGCTTCTTTAGTATCTTACTGCCTAACTTAGCTCGCTTATTGAGCTGTTATATACACTGTCTGGAGAGTCTTTTCTTCTCTCCCTTCTTATTCCTCCTCCTCCCTTCTTCATATGTTGTGTGTTTTGTTCTGTGCTCTTTTTAGGGGTGCTCCCATCTAGAGCAGTCCCTGTAGGATGCCCTGTAGAGGTGGTTTGTGGGAAGCAAATTCCCTCAGCTTTTGCTTGTCTGGGAATTGTTTGATCCCACCATCATATTTAAATGATAGTCGTGCTGGATACAGTATCCTTGGTTCAAGGCCCTTCTGTTTCATTGCATTAAGTATATCATGCCATTCTCTTCTGGCCTGTAGGGTTTCTGTTGAGAAGTCTGATGTTAGCCTGATTGGTTTTCCTTTATAGGTGACCTTTTTCTCTCTAGCTGCCTTTAAAACTCTTTCCTTGTCCTTGATCCTTGCCATTTTAATTATTATGTGTCTTGGTGTTGTCCTCCTTGGATCCTTTCTGTTGGGGGTTCTGTATAATTCCATGGTCTGTTCGATTATTTCCTCCCCCAGTTTGGGGAAGTTTTCAGCAATTATTTCTTCAAAGACCCTTTCTATCCCTTTTCCTCTTTCTTCCTCTTCTGGTATCCCTATAATACGAATGTTTTTCCTTTTGTATTGGTCACATATTTCTCTTAGTGTTGTTTCATTCCTGGAGATCCTTTTATCTCTCTCTATGTCAGCTTCTATACGTTCCTGTTCTCTGGCTTCTATTCCTTCAATGGCCTCTTGCATCTTATCCATTCTGCTTATAAATCCTTCCAGGGATTGTTTCACTTCTGTGATCTCTTTCCTGTCATCTGTGATCTCCTTCCGGACTTCATCCCACTGCTCTTGCATTTTTCTCTGCATCTCATCCCACTGCTCTTGCATTTTTCTCTGCATCTCATCCCATTGCTCTTGCATTTTTTTCTGCATCTCTGTCAGCATGTTCATGATTTTTATTTTGAATTCTTTTTCAGGAGGACTAGTTAGGTCTGTCTCCTTCTCAGGTGTTGTCTCTGTGATCTTTGTCTGCCTGTAGTTTTGCCTTTTCATGGTGATAGAGATAGTCTGCAGAGCTGGTACAAGTGACCGCTGGAAGAGCTTCCCTTCTTGTTGGTTTGTAGCCTTTTCCTGGGAGAATAGCGACCTCTAGTGGCTTGTGCTGGGCAGCTGTGCGCAGACAGGGCTTCTGCTTCCTGCCCAGTTGCTTTGGGGTTTATCTCCACTGTTGCTGTGGGCTTGGCCTGGCTGGGGCTGTTCCTCCAAAATGGTGGAGCCCCGTTAGAGGGGGAGCAGCCAGGAGACTATTTATCTCCGTAAGGGGCCTCTGTGCTCCCTGCTGCCCAGGGGGTTAGAGTGCCCAGAGATCCCCAGATTCCCTGCTTCTGGTCTAAGTGACCTGTCCTGCCCCTTTAAGATTTCCAAAAAGCACTCTCCAAACCAAAACAACAACAGCAACAATGAGAGAGGGAACAGAAAGGAAAAAAAAAAGAAAAAACACGCGATTTTTTTTTTTTTTTCCTCAGGTGCCGGTCCCAGGCACCCGCGCACTGGTCCTGCTGCCCTGTCTCCCTAGCACCAGGGTCCCTGTCCTTTCAAGGCTTCCAAAAAGCACCCACCCACCGGTCCCGCAGGGAAGGAACGCTCAATATTCTTTGTCCTCAGGCACTGGTCCCACGCACCCGCTCACCAGTCCTGCCGCCCTGCCTCCCTAGCACCGGGGTCCCTGTCCCTTCAAGGCTTCCAAAAAGCACTTGGCAAAAAGAGAGAAAAAAAAGGGGAAAAATGCGCGATTTCTTCCGTCCTCAGGTGCTGGTCTCAGGCACCCACCCACCGGTCCCACAGGGAAAAATGCGGGATATTCTTTGTCCTCAGGTGCCGGTCCCAGGCACCCGCTCACCAGTCCCGCCGCCCTGCCTCCCTAGCACCGGGGTCCCTGTCCCTTTTAGGCTTCCAAAAAGCACTCGCAGAAAAGAGAAAAAAAAAGGGGAAAAACGCGCGATTTCCTCTGTCCTCAAGTGCCGGTCTCAGGCACCCGCCCACCGGTCCCGCAGGGAAAAACGGGGGATATTCTTTGTCCTCAGGCGCCGGTCCCAGCCACCCGCTCACCAGTCCCGCCACCGTGCCTCCCTAGCACTGGGGTCCCCGTCCCTTCAAGGCTTCCAAAAAGCGCTTGCCAAAAAGAGAAAAAAAAAAAGGGGAAAAACGCGCGACCTCCTCCGTCCTCAGGCACCGGTCTCAGGCACCCGCCCCCAGGTCTTGCAGGGAGAAACGCAGGATATTCTTTGTCCTCCGGCGCTGTTCCCAGGCACCTCCTCACCGGTCCCGCCACCCTGCCTCCCCAGCAACGGGGGCCCGTCCCTCTAAGGCTTCCAAAAAGCGCTCGCCAAAAAAAAAAACTGCTCCGGTTTCTCTCCACCCGCCGGGAGCCGGGGGGAGGGGCGCTCGGGTCCCGCCGGGCTGGGGCTTGTATCTTACCCCCTTCACAAGGCGCTGGGTTCTTGCAGGTGTGGATGTGGTCTGGATGTTGTCCTGTGTCCTGTGGTCTCTATTTTAGGAAGATTTTTCTTTGTTATATTTTCATAGCTCTATGTGTTTTTGGGAGGAGATTTCCACTGCTCTACTCATGCCGCCATCTTGGCTCCCGCCCTCCCCTATAGCCATTTTTAACATAGTTATTCCTTTCTGAAATTGAAAAAATGTACTAAAGAAAAAAATATAACAATACAAGCACCTACCAGATAACTATTATATCCCTGACACTAATACACATGATTGGTAGTCACCTCACCAAAGAGATACACAAAGTGCACATCCTCGGGCTCCTTGAAATTGTCCACCTTCCTTCATTTCAAGATTAACTACAGTCTTGTACTCCTTCTCCCAGAGACAGTGCCAGGAAAACAGCTTGTTTCTGGGCCTGATCTGGCTAACTACTAGGTTAGTTCATTCAACCCCAATCACACGTGAGAATGACTTGAAGAATTTTTCTTTTTAAATACCAGTTCTCTAGGTCCCATTCCAAGAGGTTTGGATTCAAGTGGTCTGGGCTTGGTCCTGGACACTGGCATTTTTTAATTCTCCCCAGCTTATTTTCATATGCAGCCAGGATTGAGAATCACTGGCCCATGCCCATTGCCTCATCCCAGCCATAGACACGCATGTTCCCACCGTCTAACATCCCAAGCTACAGGAAAGTGCTAGAAATTAATGAAGGGCCTATTACCCCTCTTCTTGAACATCCTTGTTTCCCTTCCCTCACTTCCCACATCTCTCTCTTGCTAAAAACACTTCATTCAAAAACTACATTCAAAATTTATTGCAGGCAAGTAGCTCAGAGAGGCAAGAAATACCTTGTTTACCCTGTCTCTGGATATGTCCACACTCTTGCCTATTGCCTATTTTTATAATACTTTTGGATAGCCAACAGGAAGATTGAACTCCCAAGAATCTTTGAATAAAACATCCAAATAGTTTGGAAACCTTGATTGTTCAATGGACTTAATTTCCTGGAGTGGCAATACTGTAGTTTTGAACTTCCATTTGTGAAGGAATGTGGTAAACAAGGCTCCACTGCCTCAACCTCACAAGATGGACAGTATGTCATGATGCCAGGCTACTAGGCATATCTAAAGGCAGAGAAAGTGGCATGATTATCAAAATCAAGTCATCCCCACTATCCATACATGCTTTGTGACAGTTACTGTGCAATAACATGGGACCTATAAAGTGTGAGACAGAGTCACCACACAGAAAAGGCAGGATTGGGGTGGAAATTCTCTTTAAATACAAGAAGACAAAAAGGTAGCATACAATAAAATCCAATTAATGAAGGAGGGGAAAGAAGGGCTCACATACACATGTATTTTGAACCTAGCACTTTAGGCTTTCTTTCTCATGGAATCATTACAATCTATTTCTAATTCAAAAATGAAAGAATTAAGGCTCAGAAAAGTTAACCTGGAGTCAATACAGCACTACAGGTAGGAGATCCAGGTTCACTTCTGACAGTTTTTCCACCTACAAACCATGTAATCTTGGGCAAATTCTTTTCCATGAACTTCTATTTCCCCATCCATAAAATGTAAAGGTAATAAGAGCCCTTATACAGTTGCAGTGAGAATTAAATAAAAACATAAAAGCAATGTAGTAATCATCAATCATTTAGTATTCCTTGTCTAAATGGTGATGGTAGCTCAAATTTACTCAACATAACAAGAGTCCCAGCCAAAATATGAACTCTAATCTGTAGATCCCCTTTCCTTTTCCACAGCACAAGAGATAGAAACCAAAAACTCTGAGTTCAAAGGAAGGAAAGATGAGGTAGACTGAGAAATTGGGAAGACTCCAAAACTGAAGAGGTAAGGAGCTAGCTGGATTTCAAAGAAAAAATATAGATGAAGAAGACGACTTGTATGTTTTCCTCTTTGGGGCTGGGCTAATGCCAGAAATATTGCAAATTTTAGCATCCAACACCAGAAATTATATTTTAATTGCTCTCTGATATACAGCCAGCAACTTACGCATGACATTCAGTAGCTCTGAAAGAGAGCAGAGAACAAAAATTAGGATGGCAAATTCACCAATCCCAATTCCAAATCTCTCTGCTAGATCTATTAACACACCAGGCATGTGCTCTCCAAGTCCTGGTCACTCCTAGCCAGTCCAAGGCAAAGGGTGAGGTGTGGCCACACTTTCTTCTGTCGGCAGACACAGAGAGAACGGAGCCTTGGAAACTCTCGCCATCTGTGAAATCTGTGAGTGAAAGAGCGCGTCTCAGAGTGTGCCTGCTCTTGCCACTACCTTCCAAGGTGCCCAAACCACTCCCCTAACTTAATGAACTCCACATGCTGCCACAGCTATTTATAGAATCAGCCCCGTGTGTGTTGTGTTAAAGTCTCTAGATCATATTTTTTAGCTTTGCAAGTTTATTTCCTACAACTGGTCCATTAAATTCTGCCTCCCTTTCCTCCTCCACCACATTCTTGGAAATCCACAGTCAACTATACAAACAAATGTACAGGATTATCAAAATATTTTTAAGCCATTATTTGCCCTCTCTGTTTTTCTTATGCTCCCATAAGTGTGAACTGCGATAGCATCAGTCTTCCTGGAAACTTAGATATGACAGGCCAAACTGACAGAAGGCCAATCCAATTGGAGGGGCTGAGAAGCAAGAGCCCTGGGAGATTGGCAGGGCTGTCACAGAGCCTGCCTCTACCAAGTGGGAACTAATCCCCAAAGCAGGAAAGCAAGAAAAAGCTTTAGACAAAATGCAAGTGCAAACAGAAGGGACACAAAAGAAAGACAGGCTGAAGTGACTAATCAAGAAACACAAGATTTGCCTGCAGGAATTGGGGAAACTGAGAATGAAGAGGCCAGTCTTTACTGAAGGAGGAGAGAAAGGAGCCAAGGCTGAGTAAGCGTGGACCGTGTCTTATGAGTGGCCTCATCGCCCCTCATGGACACTCCAGAGGAGTATTTTTATCAAAGATTTTCTAAATGCAAATATCTGAGAAGTGTTGGAAACCCATTTCACAGCTGGGACTCTCATCACATCCTACTTTGTCAACCTATTCAACTAAGTTCAAATGCCTTTTTTTAAAGATGTGAAATCTCATGCAGGTTGTTTATCTTTCTATACACCCAGAAAACAGTTGGCTACTGAAACACAGGAAGCACTGACTGGCTCAGGTGCCAACTCATCGTTCTGAAGGTTGGAGCAGGAGCAGTTTTCATGTCCTGTAATACAGAGCATACATAGTAAGTGGTAATTTAGAGTCACAGTCATGGCAGTGATCCCTTGAAATCTGGGGGTGTCCATCACCTCTCCCCCTGACGGAGCATCCACCACCACCACATCCTAACAGGTCAGTCCCACCATAGGTACCTCCACAAAAGTCCCTCCATCCAGCTTGGTCCCCTCCATCTTCTTCCCCTGCCCTGCAGCAGGCTCTCCTGAGTCCTTTGGAAGAAGTCTCTGGATTTCAAGGGACAGAGACTCATCTCAAAGTAGCAAGGCAAAAGAGAGCTTGATTGGAAGGACATGGGGTGTCCATGGTCAGAAGGCTGATGCACCTTTGGGCCTTGCGAAGACCTGGAAATGAGGAAATGAATGCTTGCCTCCCAGCCCCACCACTCTTGTCTCTGCTTCTCTGCCTGTCACCTTCATTTTCCTTATGTATTTGACATCCCACACATGTCAAGAAAACTACCACTAAAGTCTCTCAGGAGTGCCAGCTCACAGCTTCTGCAACCAGAAGAGAATCCTCATTCTCAGAATCTGTTTGGATAAAAGAAAGAAAAAAAGAATTCCAGAGGTGTGTATCACTAGATCATTCAAGTGTGGCCAAGGACCAGGATCAGGTAAAGACATGGAAACACATGCTAGGAATTGGAAGATGGACAGTTCCCAGAATAGGCTTCATGCTTTTCCAATCACTATAGATTGCCCTTGCTGTTCCCTCCTCACAATCTTCAAAATGCCAAGCCCTACACATTCTCCAAGGCCATGTTAAATAACACCTAACCAGGAAGCTTTATTCACTCACTTCCAAAAGCCCTCTCTTCTTTGAACCCTCTACCCTGCCTCAGTTGTTGTATCTCCATTAGGGCACCTTTCACTATTGACCTTGCATTAAGGGTAGTGTTTGCAAGTTTTCTAGCACAAATAAGTTCCTAGAAGGGAGGGGTCAGATCTTTGTCACACTTACATTCCCAAAAAATGTCAAGCAAAATCTTTGCCTACCATGTGCACTCACTAATTGCTTGCTGAATGGTTGAGTGAATGATTGTAAATGACTGAGAATAGTTTCAGCGACCACCCTGGTGTTAGTCCTCATCAACTGTGAAGACTCTTCATAGTGTTGCTGGATGTCCTTTGTTGGAGAGAAAATGCATCATGCCTTCTCTCTTAAGGGAGTCAACAGTACCTGAATGTAAGTTTACTAATCTAGATCAGCTGAGGGGTATAGTTCAGCAGCCCAACTCACATATCCATTAACATTGGAGAGAGTCTGTTGGATCATTTCAGTTATACTTGGGCTCAAATGTCACCTCTGCTTTTATGGGGCTTGGTGCAAGCAAATAAGGTGTCAGTTCCCTCTTCTGCTGAGCAGGAATAAGAGTAGCTCCCTGACAGTGCAGTCCTCAGGCCTCATGAGATAATTACCTGGACTGGCTTGAGGGACAGGAGCTGTATAGTCACATAGGTCTTGGTACCGAGGGGATCCCCCACTTTAAGTTTAATGTCCTGCAATCACAATCCAAAAATTTGAGTTTTGTAAGTGAAGTCCAAAAAGAAGCTTGGAGCCTTAATTCAGCTGTGGTTCTGCCTCCCACCACCAACCAAGGATGAGTTCTTAGCTGCCAGCTTTCCCAGTATGTGGAGCCCTGGGTCCCTCCTTGATCTCCCTCTCCCCACCCCCGTCCAGCAGGGTCCTGCTCACTGGCACAGGGCAGATCAGGGCCAGTGAGCACATGTGAGAGCAACTCATGGCCAGGCCATCCTGGCTCCAGGCTGGCAGAACCCGAGTATGTTTATTGTAACTTAGCAGGGCCAGCCTCTCACCCATCCATCCAGATCACCTGTTTGCAATGAACTGGGGAAGGAGAAATGCCTGGCTCAACTTGCCCACCTCAATCAGGGCACGCACATTGGCCCTGCAGTCAGTGGACCACACACACACACACACACACACACACACACGACATCGTGGAGCAGAGCTCCTGAGAGCCTATGAACATCTGTACTCTGCAAGTACACCCATGCCTAAGGGAGTGGCAACATTAAATAGCAAACGATAAACCACATTGACAGGGAAAGAGAGCCCATGAATGAAAAGGAAAAGTTTTATTTTATTTATTTTTAATTAATTTTTCATAGAGATACAGTTGACATGTGACATATAAGTTTTAGATGTTTAACATAATGATTTTGATATATGTCTATACTGTGAAATGATTACTACAATAAGCTTAGTTAACATCCATCACCACATAGAATTACATTTTTTCTTGTGATAACTTTTATGATCTACCATTTTAGCAGCTTGCAAAATAAATACAGTATTGTTAACTATACTGTAGTATTTTAATAACTTTAATGGCACTATTTTCTTCTTTTTGAAGAAAAAGACTCATATTTCTGTTTTGTTCTAAGCCCTAGAACTGTGCCAAGTACTAAAAAATGCTTAGCAATTGATAGCTGTTTTCTAATTATTAAAAAATGTTCACACAAAGTCTGACAGTTTTACAAAGTAGGTTTCCAAAACTATGGCATTAGAATCTCATTTGATTCTCTGAGGTAGGCAGGATATGGATATTATGTCCATTTTGTAAAGGAGGAAGTTGAAATTCAGAGAAGTTGGAGGCCTCAGATCACGTCACCAATTAGCGGCAAGGCGGGAGCTGGCATCCGGGTGCTCTGACTCGCAGCCTCATGTTTTCACCAGAGGACCTGCCATCAGTGACCCGTGGGGTAGCTAAGCAGCCTTTCCCTCACTTCTCTGGTGGGAGAAGGAGCCAGCAGTGTCCAGCCACCCTGGAAACTCCGCGGCATGCCACGGCGCCGGGGAGCATTTGCCCCAGCCACGGCAAGGAGGAGTCCCATCCTTGCCCTGCCTCTGTTTTCTCTCCCAAACCCACAAAACCATAAAAATCAAAGATGACTCCTAAAAGGCAGCCCAAGGCTGTGGATGGCAGGGCCACAAGAGCTGTTTCTTTGCTCCTGTTGACTCAGGTCTGTTTACCTGGATCCACAGTTCCAATTTCCTTGCCTCGGAACTTGTGCAGCCCTCAGATTTATGCTTTAGGCAGATGGGATTTATGGTGTGTTCATCACCCATCCCACCCCAGGGCACAGCACCTCTCCCTGCAGCTGTCAAAACCACCCACTCGTACCCAGCAGAGTGTCAAGCCATTCATGGAGGGAAACTCCTCGGCAATAGTGCCCAGTTCTGACCCAAAGGTTTTGCCCCATTGCCCAAGCCCTGGTCATTAAAATGCCAAATACACTATGGAGTGAAAAACAGAGGCAGACTGGCCCAGAAGGCAGAACGGGATGGGAGGTGAAGACTGGACTTAGGGGGCAGGGGGGCTAGGCAGGCGCCTAGCTCAGGAGCTGCACCCTGGCTGTGGAGATGCAGAGGGTCTGCAGAGCCGCGCTTCCTGGGCTGCGCTGCAAGCAGAGGTGCTCTCGGGACTGGACTAAATCCAGCAACTGGCTACCCTGCACCCTAGGAAAAGGCCTTTTTTCAAATAACTTTGACTTTCATTTGGGGAATATTAAATGAAAGGAGAGTGGAGTCTGTGGCTAGAATGTGACTGAGGCAATCATCTACATCTGTCTTTAAGATGGAAAACATACAAGTTAATAATAACCACATATTTTGAATGTAAGCCATTTGCCATTCATTGGACTTTTCATACATGATTTGCACATACTATTTCTAATAAATCCTCACAACAGCTCTGGGATACACTTGTTTTTAAGCCCATTTTAGAGATGAAGAAAATGAGATAAGTGTTGAATCATTATGTTTATATCAACTATACTTGAAAAAAAAAGTAGCTGAACTGGCCAATTTCACACAGTAAGTTGTCAATGTCTGAACCCAGGTACAGTATTTTTCTAGAAAGCAAGTTCAACTCATGCCTCCTCTGCGGGGCCTCTCCTTGCTAATCCCGTGGGAAGTGTAACAATGGTTGCCACTCCTGATATCATGAGGTCTTACCCAGCCTGCTTTGCAGGAAGGCAACCAGCCTGTAGTGTGCTGATGGCTGTCAGCCTCTCTCTGGATGAAAGAGCATAAAGGGAGCCTTTCTTTTCCTTCAGGAGAGTGAATGCAGACATTGCCAGTTCTTCATTCACCAGCTTGTTCTGTCTCTTATTCTGTCTCTGCACTTCTAACCATTTTTCCTACTTACGTTAGTGTCTCTTCCAGTGGCATACAAATTAAAGCCAAAGAGCTAAATTGACATGCTGTGATTTATAACTATGTCTGGTAAGACTTGGCCAATAGGGAATGAAAATAAAGGTCACACTACCACTACCTCCAGGAAGGAACTTGTATTTGTTGAGGAAAAAAATCCATTTTAAAGTCATCTGAATTTTACCAATCTGTGTTCTTGCTTCTCTCATCATCTTAAACAAACTTTTGTTGGTAATACTTTTTTTGTTGGTACACAGACAGTCAATAAGGTGAAACCCTGCAGTAGAAAGACTTTAAGATTTAAAAGCCTCACAATTTATAAGGAAAATGAATTTTTTGGCTTTCATTAACTCTCTGATATTCAGTTTCTTCATCTGTAAAAGAGGAATCCAATTCAACAAGTACCTATGAAAGATTGCCATGTAAAAGACATTATTTTAGACATCACAGGGCAGATAACATTAAAGGAGATGTGGGCTATGCCCCCCAGAGCATGACAGGCCCACAGGCAAGGCTGATACTTCTAAGTAATTGTAACACTGGCCTGACTCTGATCAATCTGTGGGAGAAGCCACACCAAGGAGCTGGACTTCTAAAAATGGTAGAACCTGCCCTTCTCACCAGGATGGTTAGGAAGCGATGGAGATAGATGTGAATGTGCTGTTAAGAACTACAGGACTAAGAGATTTTTCATCATTGTTCTTATCACCAAGCATGGTAGTTAAGCATGTAACCTCTGCACTCAGCCTGCCTGGGTCAGTCTTCCTGCTCCTCCACTTACGTTATGTGACCTTGAACCCTTTAGGCTTCAGTTTCCTTGGCTATAAAAAGAGGATAATAATAGGAGCCACCTATGTGGATGCTGTGGAAATTAAATGAGTCAGTATGTCTAAAGGACTTTGTACATTGCTCAGCACAATGCAAGGCCTCAAAAACGTTATTGTGTTATTATTATTATTAATCTGTGTTCACCAGTGCTTCTCAAAACCATAAAGACCATGAATAAGAAAAGTCTGAGAAACTGCCATAGCCAAGAGGAGCCTAAGAAGGAGACATGATGAATAAATACAGTGTGCACCCTGGATGGGGTCCTGGGACAGTGAGAGGACATTAGGTAAAAGCTGAGGATATCCGAAGGAAGTATGGGCCATAGTAAATAATAATGTATAAATGCTGTTTCATGAAAGTTGTGACAAAGGTACCATATAATTAGGGGAGGCTGGGTGGAAACTCTCTGTACTGTCTTCACAACTTGTATGTAAATCTAAAACTATTCTAGAATAAAAAGTCTGTTTATGAAAAAATAGCATCATAAGTATGTGATTGCATCAGGATCACTGAAGAGCCCCAAGGGAGGCTGGTCCAGCTACCCTCTGCTTGCATCACAGATTTTCAAGAAGAAAACACTAGCAGGAGAGGTTTCATTAGGGAAAAGAAAGAAGGCAAAAGTTAGTAGTCTGTATTCACCTATGTGCTTTAAAAAAAAAAAGACCATATTGAGCAATTTGATAAATAGCCAAGGTCGAGTGTAGTATTATAAAGTATTACCATTGGGTACAAGATGGCCAATAGCACTGAGAATGATCAACAACTATTTTCCTCTAACACATGTGTAAACCCTCTAAAAGGTTAGGGGCTAGAAGAAACTAAAGGCTACCTCTAATTGGAGAGAGCTGTGAGTACATCTTCCACTTTATTTTTCAAGAGATAATGAGATCATTCTAGCAAAAGGGTCAAAAGCATCCCAAAAACTGCCCTCTCATCCCTCCTTGTTTTTACCCTTAGAATGGGGCTGTCAAAACATGGTGGTTTTAATTGCACTGTTATGATCTGCATCAACTTCTTTCCTTTGTAACTGTCTCCAGCCGGAGCCTTGGCTGGCTCCCTGGGAAAGACAACTGCACGTCTCATGGAAAAGCCAGACAGCCTCAGAAACAATTCTGCTTGGAGCTGCTGGACAAGAGCTCAAACCTTTTCACTCTGGATAATACTTGTCATTGTCAAATAAGTGATTCACAGATGGGTTTATATATTTCTAGATGGGATCATAAATGATCAAAGTTCATAGATGTTGGAGCTGGGAGGGAATCTTACAGATTCAACTCCACATCCTAAGGGAAGGAAAAAGAAATCCAGAAGTTCTTGCAGCTAGATGTAGTCAGGAGGGAAACTAGAACCATGTTGCCTGGCTTAGAGAGGAGCAAGGTTGACTCTAAGGATAGGCTTGTTCTGCTGAGCCCTTGAGCTGTTAACCAGGGGCACTGCTTCCCTGTGTAAAGGTCACTGAGAGGAGTTTTTCTGATGACTTGTTACCATGGACGTGTCCCTGCAGCATCTGTGATGTTCAAGAACAACGTAGTACAGGAAGATAAAATGGCATGGGGAGGGCTGGGCAGGGGACAACCATGCCACACCCAGCTGAGGTGTGAGTTGGGCAGTCTATATGGTAAATTAAATTCCAGTTCCCAACTTCTGAAGTGCCCCAGTAGCTAACCAAACCACTGTAGCCACACAGTCATCTACCCCTGTTCTTAAGTTCAACACAGTAATTCTTATATGCTTCCAGCACTATGAGAAAGTAAGGGGCTGAGTGGCAGAGAAAAGAGTGAGTCATTTGGCCTATTTAAAAGCCATAGTAAGGTCTCAGATTCCAGCACTTACCCACTTCCTGGCATTACAGGTGGCATGTGACATGAATTAGTCCATTGCCAGGAGTCAGGAGTCACCAACTTCCCCAAGTCTAGCCACACCTCCTGCCCCACCTGGTCTGACTGCAGATCCACTATTTGCTATCATCACCAGGAGTTGAGGTAAGCAGGTATTTTTAAGATTTTTTTTAACTGCATTGATACCAAGAACTCTTCCAATATTAAAATCTCAGGTAAGCACTTCGTACTTGGTAACATTCTAATTCCCATTTGAAACAGTTTCCAAATGCATTAAAATCTGCCCAACTTTGTTTTTCTGTCAGACTTTCTGTTTCTATAAATACACAGCATGTGTCCTAATTAAGTTCTTATGTGAATTGTGTTAAGTCTGTGAGTTTTAATGACTGTTAAAATGTTCTGTAGTTTTGTCCTTTTATTTCAGGAAATTCTTTTCCATGTTACCCTCTCTCTGGTTTATATTCCTGTGTGCAGGCAGCTCATTTTATTGCCAGCTGCTGTTATTCATTTTCCTCTTAACTGGAGGAAGATGGGTCAAGTACCAGTTGTGGGATATGGAAGAGGGTGGCATGTATCCTCTACAAAAACAGCTATAAAAAGGATAAACAGCATCAACAAGGTCTCAGTTACCAACTTCCCAATGGGTTGTCACTGGTAGTTGGGGGAGATGGGGTTTAATTATCTCATCTGGAAACACATAAATAGCACAGCTTTCAATTATAGACTATGTAGTCTTAAAGGACTGGCCAAGGTTTCAGGGTTATTTTTTAAAGATTCTAGATTTCAATCTATTTAATTCTCACATATACAGATTATCAGTTTGGAGTTGCTAAACTCTAAGACTGTGACCGCAGAGATGAAGTTATGATTACTCTTGTCTTCTAGGCTTCCCCCAGGCCCCCTGAAGCAGACATGCAAAAGGGGCTGGGAATAGCACATGATGAAATAATGAAGTATTGAGTAGGTATTACTAAGCAAACTCAAGCTCTTCCAAACATATTGTTTAATTTCTGCCTCTCCCTGGCATTGGCACCTCCTGATGCTTTTCTGAAAGGTTGTCAATTACTAGGAGCTGGAGGAAATCCATTTTTATAAAGTCTAAGCCTCTTAAATCTCCATTCATTCATGTCTTTGATCAATGATTGACAGAAACTGTAGCTTTCACCAATTTTGGCTGCACTGCTAGAGCTTATGTAAGCCTTGCTTCTTTTACACCCTCGTGCTTGGTGACCAAAGGTGCACAGCACACTGAGTGGGCCAGTGGATCTGCTGAGTCCTTAGGCCGTTGAAGTCCTGGTGCAAAAAATAGTGCAGCAAGAGAGCAAGATGCTGGACCAAACCATTACTGTGGGAGTAATGAATTAAAGGGATTTCCCTATTCAGAGTGCCTGAGTCCCCGTAAGTGATGAGGGTCTTTCATAAAGAATCCTAACCGTATCCCCATGAAGCCACTAATTTACTGGAAAGTAAATTGGGCAGGGAGATTTCTATCCAAATTGGAGCTTGGCAAGTGGAGAATCAAAATCAGTTTATATTCAACTCTTCCTCCCTTTATCTGCCAAAACACAGTCCCTCAAATAAACTGAGGTTTGGTAACAGAAGCAAGAGTATTCTACTGTCTAATTTCCACTAGTAGGGTGACCAGCCTTCCTGGTTTGCCCAGACTGTCCTGGATTTAGTGCTGAAACTCCACTTTCCTGAAGCCCCAAAACCCCATGCAGACCAAAAAGGTTGGTCACTCTAAGAGAAAGAGACGGTGCACAACTTTCAGCAGCACAGTCCTCACTAGCAAGAAAATGCGGCCATTTTCAACTGGATTCAGCCCACCCAAATGTTTCCAGGTAGTGCAGGATCATGTCATCCAGGCCACAGAAGGTAATGAGCATGGGTTGCTGGAGCCAGAGGAGGGCCGGGAGGGCCCAGCAAGAGACCCAGGTATCTGGTATATCATTTAGACTCATTCGCAATTGGAAATGAAGTAACTAGACAGTGTATTCTCTCAAAGAGTTTTGAGTCAAACATTGGGAAAATCAAGGGATAAACATAGAAAGGATTTGAAAGCCATGGAAATAATGTAGGTTGACTTCAAGAGATAGGGTGTCAAACAACATAGGACAAAAACGACAGATCGGACTTACCTCAAACATAGGCTGCCTAGTTACTTAGAGTCCCAGGGAACTTCAAACCAAGAGGAGGCTAAGATTCTCTATTATCCTGCCCTGGACACAGAAGATAACTTTTTCTGAGAGAAAACCTGTTCATCACTCCCTCACACAGGCAAATTGAAATACGGTTATTTTCCGTCACCACAACTCCAGTGCCTGCTGCATATGCTCAATACTCGTGGTGTGTGCATATTACGGGCCAGGTTCTGTGCTGTGCTAGGGATATAAAGGTAAAAAGTTGAAATTCCTGCTCTTTGTGGAGTTTACCATTAAATCCTCTGCCCTCACAGTTTCTCTGGCCCAAGATCATGAGACCATAAAATTTACTGGGCCAGAAGGTAAAGTGAGGGAGTGGGAGAGGAGGGTTAAGAGAGGGGAAGAGTGGGGAGTAAGAGGGGGGCAGACCTCTGTCAGCTCTAGACCTGCTCTGCGTTCCTGCCCCCAAGGGTTTCCAAGCTACTGAAAGCTCAGCCTTCTTATTAATATGAATATGTGGACACCCCTGTAGGGACAGAGGTTCAGTTGTAATATATGAGACCTGTGATTTTGTGATAGAGTCAGAAATATATATTTGGTCTTTATCCCTGGGTCCTGGTAGAGCTCCTAAAACCCTTGTGATTTCCTGAGTTAGAGGATAGTCTTTTGTTATTCAATATAAGCCTCTTTCAAACATACTCAAGTTCATGCTAATGAGGTAACTTTTGATGGGCCTCTAGCTAGCTTCCGGGTGGGGCTGCTTGCCCATGAACCAAACGTGTGATCAGAGGGTTGGAACTTTCAGCCCCACCGTCAACACCTAATCTCCAGGGAGGGGAGAAGGACTGGGATTTAATTGCCATTGCCCAATGATTTAATCAATCATGCCTATGTAATAGGACCTCCATAAAAACCCTACATGAAAGGGTTAGGAGAACTTACAGGTTGGTTAATGCAACCGCTTGGCAGGAAGGTGGCAAGCCCCCAATTCCACAGGGACAGAAGCTCCTGTGTTTAGGACCCTTACAGACCTTTCCCTATGTACTCTTCATCTGGTTGTTCATTTGTATCCTTTATAATAAACTGATAATAAGTTGTATTCCTGGGTTCTGTGAGCCATAATAGCAAATGATCAAACCTGAGGAGGAGGAGTCTTGGGAGCCCCCAGTCTGTAGTCAAGTTGGACTGAAGTATGGGTGACCTGGGAATCCACTAGTTATTTTTGGCCTCTGAAGTGGGGATAGTCTTACAGGACTGAGTGCTAACCTGCGGGGTCTGCACTAACTCCAGAATTGAATCATGTTATGGAACAGCCAGTTGGAGAATTGGAGAATTGCTTGGTGTGAAAAACCCACACATTTGGTGTCAGAAGTGTTTTAAGTATGGCCAGAGTTCCATCCATGATTCTGTCATTTGCTTTCCCAGGGAAGACTTTTTTAATAGAACAGCAACCCAGTTTAACAAATAAAATTTTGAGTCCTGATACTCCTTTCTGGCACAGGTAAGCACTTTGTACTTGTTAATGTTTATTATGATGGTAGTGATGATGGTTACCACCTTCATAACATAATTAAAGGCAATACCTATATACTGAAGATAGCTGACCTGATCAGCCGGGACTATAAACTGCTAGGATTCCATCCATCCTGCCGCACATTCTCCTGTAATGGCTACTTTCCAACAGAGCACTTATCCTGGTTTCTATTACAGCTCTATCAGAGCAGGGCTGGATCTGTTTTTATTCTTCATGGTATTCCCAAGGAGAGTGCCTCAGGAAAAAATATACCCATAACAGATGCTTACTAAATGTATATTGAATGAATGAACAAATTCACACACAAAAGAATGAACAATTGGTTAAATGAGCTGCCCCAGAGGCATTTCGGTAAGAGCTGTAGCCATGATCCAGGAAAAGCCCCAGCCAGCAGAGTAAGTAGGCTCTGTTTATCACAGACTGTGTGGCTTGGCAAAGGGACTTGATCAGAAAAAGAAAAACACCCAAACATATGCTGGCCAGTAGTGATGAGCTTATTTTTCTTTTAATAAAATCAGCCTAGCCAGGGCCCCTAGCTTGTGTGATGAAGCCACAGAATAACTGCAGGAGTAGCATATGGCCTGAGTCTGGTCCCAAGAAGCCCCAGTCCAGCCCACCAGCCTAATTATAGCACACACAGTGCCCAGTGCTGTTCACTGTTTGTCACCTGAGACATTGGCCAGACCAGTTTAGGGACATGAAAAACAAACCAGCATTTTGCTAAAGCCCTTGAATTGCCAGGTCTCGTGGTTTCCATTCAGACCATCCGTGAAGGACTGCAGGCTTCCATTGCCTCTGTTGTTTCATTCTGTGGTGAGTCCAACAAAAAGAGAAACCTCAAGCATCCGAAAGTGTGGAAGGAGTTCCTGGGCCTGGGCCTGTGGCTGGAGGGATGGGGGCCTCTGCTGTAAACCCCAGCCATCCACTGCAGCATGGGGGTGCTCAGCCAGGGTCTCTACAGCTCCTTCCTCTGCTTATTGGCCTGGAAAAAAGGAAGGCCAGGTTCACCATGGAGACCATCTCCAAGGGAAGCTGTGCGATTTTGTGAACCTTTGGAGAAGGTTTCATTTTCCTCACCTGTAAAATGTCCTACAGTATTTGTCTTGTGTCTCAGGATGCCCCACATTTCTTCTAACACCAAATAAATGTCACTAGTGGCTCCTTCCTGTGAGTTTTAGGGTCTGAGGGTGTTTTCCAACAGGGCCCTTTTTTCCTGAAATTTCTGTCCTGTTTATCAGATAGAACTAAGGATGGGGCCTCTTTGCTGGACTGTTACTCTCCCCAACATATGAAAACTGGTAGAAGGTTTCTTCAAAAGTGGACTCAATTCATGTCAGTCATGTATAACATTCGCAACACTATTATAAGAGAGAAGGAAGAGGAAGCATCTGATCTGTGCTACTGGCCATTGCTTCCCAGCTAGTGCTTTGGTCCATATTTGTGTCCTTGAGGTGCTAGATTTCTTTCTTTCCTTTTGACCATGTTCGGCACATACTGGCCACATCAACAAAGGGTCTCCAACTTCACAAATGTGTTCTGAGAGTCTCATTCAGAAACATTTTGTGGTTGTTAACCAAATCTGAGACCAATGAGAAATGGTTAAGTCAGTGATGGGGAATGTATGTGATTCCATTTCTAAAGAGCTTTCAGTGACATAGATATATATTTATGCATTAAATAAAAAGAAAGCAGGATAAAAGTTGTATATACAGTATGATCTCAAACATATCTATAAAAGAAGGGAAATACCAACACGTTATGATGAGATTAGGATTGATTTCCATTCTCTGCACTTCTCTGTATTTTAAATTTTTCCACAGGACACACAAATTATTTCCTTTATTAAAGAATATTTTCCTGATTATAGAAAAAATGCATTCATTACTCTTTATAATTTCTGATTCTTCAGGCAATATGACTAGAGTGAGTCTCAAATATAGTAGAGTTTATGTTCCATCTATTTAGAGTGCGAATTTAAGCAGTCTTTAAAAAATACAAAAATGTTATTCACAAGAACATGTGACTATATTAAATATATATTTATTATAAAATTTATAATATATTAAATAAATATATATATGTGAATATGTTGAATATATATTTTGAAAACACATTATCTCACTACCTGAAACTCTTCTAAAAAATAATCATTGTCAACAGTTTGGGCAGTAAACTTTTCCATAAATTTACACACGTGTGTTTTTTATATTTGCACATACATGGTTTTGGGATTTATTTAATATTAATGGGATCATATTATAGGTATTTATAACTTTCTTCTCACTTAAATGTATCTTAGAGGTTGAACTTGTATCTCTATATTGAAAGATCTACCTTATTTATTTTTAACTACCGAAGTATTACATAGCATGGATGTTCCACAGTGTATGCTTCTATTCCCTTATTGATGCTCATTTGCCCTAGTTCCAAGTTACTACTACTATATACTTGAGCATAAGAACAATTACATGTTCAAGGATGTTCACCACAGTATTACAATGAACTTCCTTTACCCAAGCTTTGTGCACATATAAAAATATCTCCGAAGGGAGGCGGAGCCAAGATAGCGGTGTGAGTAGGACAGTGGGAATCTCCTCCCCAAAACATATATATTTTTGAAAATACAACAAATACAACTAATCCTAAAAGAGAGACCAGAAGACACAGGACAACAGCCAGACTACATCCACATGTGCGAGAGCCCAGCGCCTGGTGAAAGGGGTAAGATACAAGCCCCGGCCTGGCGGGACCCGAGTGCCCCTCACCCCAGCTCCGGGCAGGAGGAGAGGAGTCGGAGCGGGGAGGGAGAGGGAGCCCAGGACTGCTAAACACCCAGCCCTAGCCATACGCACCAGAGCACAGACACAGTGCATGCATGGAGGGCTGGAAAGTAGGAAAACAGGGCAGCAAGACCTCTGAGCGGGTCCCAAAGCTGATGCCCCTGTGACAAAGAAAAGCAAGTGCTTTTTGAAGTCTTAAAGGGACAGGGATGCAACAGCTGGACGGAAACAATCCAGGTCACAGTCCAGAAGCTGGAAATTCCAGGGAAACCCGGGCACACTAACCCCCTGGGCAACAGCTCTGAGACCCCTCACAGAGGTAAACAGCCAAACAGCCCCCTGTCCATTACCCCTCTGGGGCATGGCAATAGCAGAGAAGCAGCCCGTGGCTGGCCACACCCTCAGCAAGGGAGCTTCCTCCATACCAGCCGGGCAAGACACAAAGACCCAGTCTACACGCAATTGCCCAACACAAGCCACTAGGGGTTGCAGTTCTCCCAGTAAAGAAAGGCCAGTAGCAAGTGGAAAGTTTGGCTCTCCCAGCTGACAGTCAATAGCACCTATCAACATGAAAAGACAAAAAAATTTGATCCAGACAAGACTAACCCAGACAGCTTCGGCATCTGCTACATCTTCCCCTGAGAAGGAACCTGGAGAGATAGATTTAACCAGTCTTCCTGAAAAATAATTCAAAATAAAAGTCATAACCATACTGATGGACTTGCAGATAAATATGCAAGAACTAAGGAAGGAGAATACAGAAATAAAACGAGCTCTGGAAGGACTTCAAAACAGAATGGATGAGATGCAAGAGACCATTAATGGACTAGAAAACAGAGAACAGGAATGCAGAGAAGCTGATGCAGAGAGAGATAAAAGGATCTCCAGGAATGAAAGAATTCTAAGAGAGCTGAGTGACCAATCAAAACAGAACAATATCTGCATTATAGGGGTACCAGAGAAGAAGAGAGAGAAAAAGGGATAGAAAGTGTCTTTGAAGAAATAATTGCTGAAAACTTCCCCAAACTAGGGGAGGACATGGCCTCTCAGACAACAGAGGTACACAGAACTCCCATGACAAGGGATTCAAGGACGGCCACACCAAGACACATAATAATCAAAATGGCAAAGATCAAACACAAGGACAAAGTATTAAAGGCAGCCAGAGAGAAAAAAAAGGTCACCTACAAAGGAAAACCCATCAGGCTATCATCAGACTTCTCAACAGAAACCCTACAGGCCAGAAGAGAATGGCATGATATAATTAATGCAATGAAACAGAAGGGCCTCAAACCAAGACTACTGTATCCAGCACGATTATCATTTAAATATGAAGGAGGGATTAAACAATTCCCAGACAAGCAAAAGTTGAGGGAATTTGTCTCCCACAAACCACCTCTACAGGGCATCTTACAGGGACTGCTCTAGATGGGAGCACTCCTAAAAAGAGCACAGAACAAAACACCCAACATATAAAGAAGGGAGAAGGAGGAATAAGAAGGGAGAGAAATAAAGAATCATCAGACCGTGTTTATAATAGCTCAACAAGCGAGTTAAGTTAGACAGTAAGATAGTAAAGAAGCTAACCCTGAACCTTTGGTAACCACAAACTTAAAGCCTGCAATGGCAATAAGTACATACCTTTCAATAATCACCTTAAATATAAATGGACTGAATGCACCAATCAAGAGACACAGAGTAATAGAATGGATAAAAAAGCAAGATCGATCCATATGCTGCTTACAAGAGACTCACCTCAAACCCAAAGACATGCACATACTTAAAGTCAAGGGATGGAAAAAGATATTTCATGCAAACAACAGAGAGAAAAAAAGCAGGTGTTGCAATACTAGTATCAGACAAAACAGACTTCAAAATAAAGAAAGTAACAAAAGATAAAGGAGGACGTTACATAATGATAAAGGGCTCAGCCCAATGAAAGGATATAACCATTATAAATATATATGCACCCAAAACAGGAGCGCCAACATATCTGAAACAAATACTAACAGAACTAAAGGAGGAAATAGAATGCAATGCATTCATTCTGGGAGACTTCAACACACCACTCACTCCAAAGTACAGATCCACCAGACAGAAAATAAGTAAGGACACAGAGGCACTGAGCAACACACTAGAACAGATGGACCTAATAGACATCTACAGAACTCTACATCCAAAAGCAACAGGATACACATTATTCTCAAATGCACATGGAACATTCTCCAGAATAGACCACATACGAGGCCACAAAAAGAGCCTCAGTAAATTCAAAAAGATTGAAATCCTACCAACCAACTTTTCAGACCACAAAGGCATAAAACTAGAAATAAACTGTACAAAGAAAGCAAAAAGGCTCACAAACACATGGAGGCTTAACAACATGCTCCTAAATAATCAATGGATCAATGACCAAATCAAAATGGAGATCCAGCAATATATGGAAACAAATGACAACAACAACACAAAGCCCCAACTACTGTGGGATACAGCAAAAGCAGTCTTAAGAGGAAAGTATATAGCAATCCAGGCATATTTAAAGAAGGAAGAACAATCCGAAATGAACGGTCTAATGTCACAATTATCAAAATTGGAAAAAGAAGAACAAATGAGGCCTAAGGTCAGCAGAAGGAGGGTCATAATAAAGATCAGAGAAGAAATAAATAAAATTGAGATGAATAAAACAATAGCAAAAATCAATGAAACCAAGAGCTGGTTCTTTGAGAAAATAAACAAAATAGATAAGCCTCTAGCCAGACTTATTAAGAGGAAAAGAGAGTCAACACAAATCAACAGAATCAGAAACAAGAAAGGAAAAATCATGACAGACCCCACAGAAATACAAAGAATTATTAGAGAGTACTATGAAAACCTATATGCTAACAAGCTGGGAAACCTAGGAGAAATGAACAACTTCCTAGAAAAATACAACCTTCCAAGACTGACCCAGAAAGAAATAGAAAATCTAAACAGACCAATTACCAGCAACGAAATTGAAGCGGTAATCAAAAAACTACCCAGGAACAAAACCGCCGGGCCAGATGGATTTACCTCAGAATTTTATCAGACATACAGGGAAGACATAATACCCATTCTCCTTAAAGTTTTCAAAAAAGAGAAGAGGAAGGAATACTCCCAAACTCATTCTATGAAGCCAACATCACCCTAATACCAAAACCAGGCAAAGACCCCACCAAAAAAGAAAACTACAGACCAATATCCCTGATGAATGTAGATGGAAAAATACTCAACAAAATAGTAGCAAACCGAATTCAAAAATACATCAAAAGGATCGTACACCATGACCAAGTGGGATTCATCCCAGGGATGCAAGGATGGTACAACATTCGAAAATCCATCAACATCATCCACCACATCAACAAAAAGAAAGACAAAAACCACATGATCATCTCCATAGATGCTGAAAAAGCATTTGACAAAATTCAACATCCATTCATGATAAAAACTCTCAGCAAAATGGGCATAGAGGGCAAGTACCTCAACATAATAAAAGCCATATATGATAAACCCACAGCCAACATTATACTGAACAGTGAGAAGCTGAAAGCTTTTCCTCTGAGATTGGGATCTAGACAGGGATGCCCACTATCCCCACTGCTATTTAACATAGTACTGGAGGTCCTAGCCACAGCAATCAGACAAAACAAAGAAATACAAAGAATCCATATTGGTAAAGAAGAAGTTAAACTGTCACTATTTGCAGATGACATGATATTGTACATAAAAAACCCTAAAGACTCCACCACAAAACTACTAGAACTGATATCAGAATACAGCAAAGTTTCAGGATACAAAATTAACACACAGAAATCTGTAGCTTTCCCATACATAACAATGAACCAATAGAAAGAGAAATCAGGAAAGCAATTCCATTCACCATTGCATCAAAAAGAATAAAATACCTAGGAATAAACCTAACCAAAGAAGTGAAAGACCTATACCCTGAAAACTACAAGTCACTCTTAAGAGAAATTTAAGGGGACACTAACAAATGGAAACTCATCCCATGCTCATGGCTAGGAAGAATTAATATCATCAAAATGGCCATCCTGCCCAAAGTAATATACAGATTTGATGCAATCCCTATCAAATTACCAGCACATTCTTCAATTAACTGGAACAAATAATTCAAAAATTCATAAGGAAACACCAAAGACCCTGAATAGCCAAAGCAATCCTGAGAAAGAAGAATAAAGTAGGGGAGATCTCACTCCACAACTTCAAGCTCTACTATAAAGCCATAGTAATCAAGACAATTTTGTACTGGCACAAGAATAGAGCCAGAGACCAGTGGAACAGATTAGAGACTCCAGACATTAACCCAAACATATATGGTCAATTAATATTTGATAAAGGAGCCATGGACATACAATGGCGAAATGACAGGCTCTTCAACAGATGGTGCTGGCAAAACTGGACAGCTACATGTAGGAGAATGAAACTGGACCATTGTCTAACCCCATACGCAAAAGTAAATTCAAAATGGATCAAAGACCTGAATGTAAGTCACGAAACCATTAAACTCTTGGAAAAAAACATAGGCAAAAACCTCTTAGACATAAACATGAGTGACCTCTTCTTGAACATATCTCCCCGGGCAAGGAAAACAACAGCAAAAATGAACAAGTGTGACTATATTAAGCTGGAAAGCTACTGTACAGAAAAAGACACCATCAATAGAACAAAAAGGAACCCTACAGTATGGGAGAATATATTTGTAAATGACAGATCCGATAAAGGCTTGACGTCCAAAATATATAAAGAGCTCACACACCTCAACAAACAAAAAACAAATAATCCAATTAAAAAATGGGCAGAGGAACTGAATAGACAGTTCTCCAAAAAATAAATACAGATGGCCAACAGACACATGAAAAGATGCTCCACATCGCTAATTTTCAGAGAAATGCAAATTAAAACTACAATGAGGTATCACCTCACACCAGTAAGGATGGCTACCATCCAAAAGACAAACAACAACAAATGTTGGCGAGGCTGTGGAGAAAGGGGAACCCTCCTACACTGCTGGTGGGAATGTAAATTAGTTCAACCACTGTGGAAAGCAGTATGGAGGTTCCTCAAAATGCTCAAAACAGACTTACCATTTGACCCAGGAATTCCACTCCTAGGAATTTACCCTAAGAACGCAGCACTCAAGTTTGAAAAAGACAAATGCACCCCTATGTTTATTGCAGCACTATTTACAATAGCCAAGAATTGGAAGCAACCTAAATGTCCATCAGTAGATGAATGGATAAAGAAGATGTGGTACATATACACAATGGAATATTACTCAGCCATAAGAAGAGGGCAGATCCTACCATTTGCAGCAATATGGATGGAGCTGGAGGGTATTATGCTCAGTGAAATAAGCCAAGTGGAGAAAGACAAATACCAAATGATTTCACTCATCTTTGGAGTATAAGAACAAAGGAAAACCTGAAGGAACAAAACAGCAGCAGAATCACAGAACCCAAGAATGGACTAACAGGTACCAAAGGGAAAGGGACTCGGGAGGATGCGTGGGTAGGGAGGGATAAGGGGGGGATGAAGAAGGGAGGTATTAAGATTAGCATGCACAATGGGGGGTGGGAGAAAAGGGAGGGCTTTATGACACAGAGAAGACAAGTAGTGATTGTACAACATTTTGCTATGCTGATGGACAGTGACTGTAAAGGGGTTTATAGGGGGGACCTGGTATAGGGGAGATCCTAGTAAACATAATATTCTTCATATAATTTTAGATTAATGATAACAAAAAAAAGAAAGAAAGAAAAGGGGTATTACTGATAAAACTAACTGTAAATCAATGATTAATGCATGCTCTAAATATCCTTAATTTTGATCACTTGAAGGGTGTCAGATGATCGGCTATGGAGGTACATTTTTCTGATAATATTCCTTTCTCTAAAAAAAAAAAAAAAAAGCAGTTCCTGTGTGGTGACCTCCAATGAGTTCTACACAATGGTATAAAGGGCATATCAAAGTGTGGGCAAAGGGTCTGTTTGTGTTTATATAGAGGATCAAAGCCTAATTGGGTTACCCAGGAAATGAACTAAGATACGATATGAAGAAGAACTTCCAACATCAGCACTCTCTGGAAGAGTCATTCCAGAAGATGATCATCAAAAAACCTCAACAAAGATCCAGGTGCTGCTACAGTTGTAGCTGCATTCATCCCACTAGTTCCTGGACTTGCCATGGGAATGGGAATGAAGAAGGAGATATCTAAGCTGGCCTGTACATACAGTAAAACAACAAATTTGACTGGATCTATACTGTTGGAACTCAACCAAGAATTAGGAGAAGTGCAAGTTGTAGCGCTCCAAAATCTTACAACTACAGACTATCTACTGTTAAAAGAACATATGGGAAGTGAACAGTTCCCAGGAATGGGTTGTTTTAACTTGTCTTATTTCTCTCAGACTGTTCAAGTTCAGTTGGACAATATCCATCATATCATAGATAAATTTTCACAAATGCCTAGGATGCCTAACTGGTTTTCTTGGTTTCACTGGAGATGGCTGGCAATTGTAGGTCTGCTTTGGTTATGTAACTGTATTCCTATTATGTTAATGTGTGTGCACAATTTAATTAGTAGTTTAAAACCTATACATGCTTAAGTTACTCTACAAGAAGATATGTCAAAGAAATAACCAATCTTCCCATGTTTTCTTCCATCTGCTACTTCTATAGCTTTTCTTCTTCCTTCCTAATTACAACCCTTAAATAGAATTCGTGCCTCATATCGAATTTACTGAATATCATAATTCTTCCAAGTGGTAAAGATATCTGAAGACAAATGCTGGGCATAGGAGCCACAGGGCATAAATCTGCAAAGAAGTAAAAAGCTAACCTTTTCAAACAATATTGCTTCTCTCTCACTTACCAACTTTACATCTCCCTGTATGGCCCCGGAACATGACTGGTTAGCCAGAGACGGGTAAGATTCCTCTAGGGAGGAACAACCTAAGACAGGCACAGTCACAGGGGGGCCATCAGGTGAGAAATTGGGGATCAACAGAGGTGAGGCTTAGCACCTCACCCGCCCTGTTTTGAGAGAAATCTTCTGCATCCGTGGATGTTTTATTGCCCTTGTCTAGCTTGGATTAACAGTCTACAGGCACACACCTGATCATCCACATTTGCTCTCTTACAACACTAAACTATGTTTTCTACCTTTATCTTGCATCTACCTACCACTTCAGCATTTTATTAAAAATATAATAATAATAATAATAATAATAATAATAATAATGGGGGAGAAATGTGGGATTCACATATAAATCAAGTATAAAAATCAAACAAATAATCATAATTGACCTGATTGTTTATAGTTCATGATGTGTGATCAAAACCGAAAATTTCTGTGATGATTGCCCTTGCACTGTTCACCATGTAAGAACTTATTCACTATATAAGAACTTGTTCACCATGTAAAAACTTGTTCGTTATGCTTCAGAAGATTGGAGACTGTTGAGAATTAGGCTTGGGGTTGATTAATGATTGTGCATTGAGTCCCCTATACAGAATTTTATTGTTGTTAACAACCATATGATCAATAAATATGAGAGATGCCCTCTCAAAAAAAAAAACTACAATGGTGAGTGCTTTGAGATTGCGTCCAAATTAAACTACCCAAGAGCAGTCCTCAAAAAGAAAAGGGGACACACAACAGCAGGGTAGGGCACCAAACCCTAGGGGCTAGAGTCCATCTATCATCAAGTCATAGCAAGGGCACATTCTTGAAAGCCTGCATTGAATTGCACATGAAATACAAACTCTCTCAGTCAAGAGACTTGGCAGAAGCTCTGTTATGGGTTTAACTCTGCCTCCCCACAAAAAACTCATATGTTGAAGTCCTAACACCCAATTCTTTAGAATGTTTCCTTATTTTGAAAAGTGGTTTTATAGAGGAGCCTGGGGATTACTTCGTGGGAAGCCACCCAAGAGCACTGCCTGGTAAGGAAGAAAGATAACAACACAAGTGAAGAGCACAGCAGGCCTAGGGACTGGGGGATGTCTAAGACACAAGTCTGAGGAAAGGCATTACATGTGACAGGGGCATAAAGCCTGAGGTCCCTGAAGAAAAATGGAAATGTTTCATTGTGGTCTCCTCCACATCTCAGAGTCTATACCCATGTTACAACTTAGCCAGCCATACCATCGTGTGCCCTTCTCTCTATGCCCTTCTCTGGGGAACACATCAGGAGAGAAGAATGAGCATTGGTCACCAGGAGCAGACTAAGAACAGAAAGGTAAGAAGTGCTTGTCTATTACCACCCCTACACTCACATTTACACATCACTTGCAGGATTCCAGTCTTCAAACAGGACCCAGATGTGGCCAGAAGATATTTTCCAAGATTCAGGAATTAAGGTTTAGATTAATACTAGAATAGGCTTCCTACCAAATGGGAGTGGCAACAGAACATTTTGGCTATATAAGAATAAACAGAAAAAATATGGGACCCCTCCTGGGGTCTCCTCCAAGACATGGGAAGAAGTCCCAAGTCCTTTTTCATAGGGAACAGTAACATGAATAAAGTTATACTTTCCTTTTGACTCCACTGACATCAGCTCAACAGGAACTCAAATGAAGAAACAGTGATCAAATTCAATTCTATGTTCTAATGTTATATGACAACACAGAAGTCATAGTGAGGACTACAGGACAGCCATGCACGCTTGCACTATTTGACAGCACAAGGAAGGAGATGAAGACACATTGTGACTTCTCAGCTACCCAAAGAGATGTATTTCTATTACTTTCTAAAGGACCTTCAAAAAAATTTTTTAAAAGACACTCTGAGAAAACTCCCTAGTTCAACAACCCCTGCAATGACCATGGGATCCAGGTCAGCAGTGAGATGTTCCACTTTTAAATCACACCTAAGAACAGCCAGGAAACTTATCTCCTGAAAGGGCGCACCCGTGGATTCACATCAGTCCTCATTCCAATGCGAGAGTTATTTCCACACGCAGACCAAGGAAAACCTTAACCATGCACAAGGGGACTTCTACAGAGCACAATGGCTTATGCTCCATTTTCTGTACAGCTGAAAGCTTCTGGAAATCGTGGGTGCCTTCAAGTCTTGACTAATACATAAGGCCTCTGATACCTGTTAGAGGTAAGACATTGATCTTTACCCTAAACACCTGTATTTTGAAACCCAGCACAACTGGCAGAGTTCCCTCATCTGCTAGACAAAAGGGAAGTTAAAGTTCTGTATTTTTTATTTGCCTTTAAAAGTATGAAAGGAAGTAGACCCTTGAAAAATCCCACTTGTACAAAGGCCTCTGACTGAAGGATGGGGTTATGTGTGGACAGGAAATGACCTTCCCACAAAAACAAGGAGGCACCCCTTTTTGTTTTTCTCTCATTTTCTACATGTCTGCCATGTTCTCATTCATTTTACTGTGTGATAGATGTAAAGAAAGTAGTGATTCTATATAAATCAAGTATAAAAATCAAACAAATATTCATATTTGACCTGATTGTTTATAGTTCATAATGCGTGATCAAAACTGAAAGTTTCTGTGACGACTGCCCTGTACTGTTCACCATGTAAAAACTTATTCACTATGTAAGAATTTGTACACCATGTAAGAACTTGTTCGTTGTGCTTCAGAAGATCCAAGACTGATGAGAATTAGGCTAGGGGTGGATTAATGATTGTGCATTGAGTCCCCTGTACAGAATTTTATTGTTGTTAACTGTTAACAACCATTTGATCAATAAATATGAGAGATGCCCTCTCAAAAAAAAAAAATCTCCAAAGGTTAGATTTCCAGAAATAGAAATCCTTGGTTAAGTGTCATATACATTTTAGTTTTTAATCAGAACTGCTGAATTGTCCTGCCAAAAAGATTATATTAACTTACTCTCTAATTAATAGCATAAGCACATTTTCTTTTTCATATTTAGAGTAAGAGCTTTCTCCCAGATTCCTCCTAATTAGTTCTGATTTAGAGCTCATCAAGGCAATAATCAAAACAAAAGCAAATGCAGGAACCATCAAGTCCCTTCAAACAAGATGACATTCCCGTAAACTCAAGTATTGAGAAAACAGGACTGTTCTGGGAATGACTAAGGAATTGTTAACTTTTAAAGAATACAATACAATAATCACTTTACTTCTACCAATCATGATTTAATAGTTCTTACATGATTCAGAAAATCATTTTTTTTCTATTTTAAAATGGCTCAAAGGAAAACATAACTGCTTGCATTTTCTCATTGTGAGTGTTAAATAAATGCACAGTATCCATAACTCTGATGATTAAAAGCAGCTGAAAGATACTGCAGCCAGGTCATCTCTGCAGCTAGAATACAGCAGTCACAAGAAGTCCCAGAAAACTTAGGCATTTGAGGCAGCTGTGCATTGGCTTCATCTTCCAGCACCTTCCCATTTAGAAAGTACAGCATTTCTCTGCTGTTATTCATGGTCAAACTTCCCCAGAGCGCTGACACTGTACTTTCCCTACATTTCTCCACTTTCTGTTCACTTTTTAAATTTTTGAAAATATTAAAGCAGTGAGTTAAACATAAGAGGCTAGTAAAACAGACAGCTAGCTACCTATCACCCAGATTTAGAAAACGTTACGACTTTGTATAATTTGCTTCAGACCTTTCTTCAAATAAATCACTGTTGAATCTTTCAATACCTAATCTATTTTCCTTTCTCCCTCTCATACTGAAGTTGGTATAAATACTTTTTCTATACATGTTTTATACTTTCACAAAATATGTATAGATCCACTTGAAGTAAGTAGCACTATTTTGTGCATTTTTTAATTTACAAAATAGTATCATTACACAAATATTCTGATACTTGACATTTTTTACTCAAAAACTCTTCCAGGTAACTGTTTTTCCAATGTTGATAGTCATTTCTTTCACATAAGGTGTTGTATTGTATCCAAATGTATGATTATGCAAACAATCTAATTATCATCCATTCATTCACATTTAATCAGCTTCCAAAATTCCCCTATTACAAACTTAATAAGTTTCACTAGTACTTTAAATGGGATCCTTTACATATGTATTAATATACACATATATATGTGTGTGTGTGTGTATATATGTATGTGTGTATATATATTTTATATATGCTTATTAAAAATTAATTAACTGAATACTACAAATATTATAATCTTTAAAAAAGTATTCAGCTCTAAATATTTATTTCCATTATGGTTCCTACTGTGACACATGAGTCACTTTGTGCTAATTATTTTTCAAATTGGAAAATCAGATGAATATTAATTCTATAAAATTTTTTGCATATGGTCAGTTTTGAAAAACAAAATTACAATGTGTGCAATATGGGTGCAATACTCTATTTGTTTCCGTTTGACTGAGCTAATAATCAGGCATCTATCCCTCCCTCTTTCTTCATGTCCTTTGCTGCTAGTCAGGACTGTATAACTTGGTCTAGTCAATGGAATATGAGTGGAAGCTCCATGTGTCTCTTCCAGGCTGAGGCGGTGAAAAGCCATGCATAAATCTCTGCTCTCTCCTTCCCTTTCTGCAGTGAAAGAAGGCCGCTTGTCCCAGGTGATGGAGCTAAAAGATCATAAGCCACCATTAGCCTATAGCCACCATAAGCCCCAGGCTTTTTCGGACCAAACTCCAAGTGAGAAATAAACCCTGTCTATTAAATCATTTAAATTTTGTGGTTAAAATGTTACTGCAGTATCACCGATCCTAACCTCACAAATATGGTTTGTTAATTGTGGTGGTCAAATTTTTCTAGTTCTTAATCAACCTATTATTTACTTAATACATTAATTTCTGACAAATGCATGTTAAAAATATTTTGATTAATATATACCTGTTAATTTCTCTAATTTTTGTCAATTTGGAGTTCATATATGTTTGATGCATGCAGATTCAAAATATCAAGTCTTGATGAACTATTTTTGTATCATTATAGAATGATATTGTATCACTAATAACAGCTTTCATTTTGAATCTATTCTGACATTGATATAGCAGTAACGTTAATATAATTACCCCAATTTTATTTTGATTAATATTTGCCTGCTGTATCATTTTCCTCTACATATAAATACATATGTATGTGTATGTATATGTACATACATACATGCACACACATGCATATAAACATTCAAACACACTCACATTTGTTTATAAGTTGGAATATGTTTTCACCCACTCTGGGAATCTCTGTCTTTTAATGAATGTCTTTGAGCAATTCATATCCATAATAACTGATTTATTTTTACTCATTCCTACCATTGTATTTTGTGTTTTTATTACTGCAGTTTTTGTTTACTTTCTTATGCTCCTTTCCGGACTTACATTGGATTAATCATGTTTTCTTCTGTCCTGTTACTTTTTACCTTGGCTATTTTTAGGAGCTACACACACACACACACACACACACACACACACACACACACACACACACATGCTGTTCTGCTCAAGACTCAATGTCATTTTTAAATCTGAAAATTAAGTTTTTCATAAATTCAGGAAATTTCCTAGATTATCTCTGATAGCCTCACCAACTACTTCATTGAGAAACTGAGGTCCTCAGGCCCTACACAGAAATCTGGGAATTAAAATATATGATTTCTTTGAACTCAGTTCCCGAAACTCAGTCACCCAGGAATTCCAACTTTGCCTTAGATATTTGTATTTCTAATTCTGTCCCCTTCATCCCCTCCTCTCGAGCATTGTCTTCATTTAGACCTCAGCTTCTCTCCCCTGGGATACAGTGCAGTCCTAACAGGGGTCCCCTAAGTCCACTCACTGAATGGCACGCATAGAGATATCTAAACATCTGCTCTAAAGACCCCATGCTTCCTTAAATCTGAAGGATCAGACTTCTCAGCAAAGTGTACAAAATTCCTGGTTGTCCTGCCTACTCTTGGGTTTCCATCCCATCTTCTGCCACATCCTCCTGTGAACTTCAGACTCTAATAATACCAACATACTTGTAGCTCCTGAGGTTGTTCCATGTTCTTACGTACCTCTAGGCCTTTGTGCATGCTAGTTCCTTGTCCTAGTGTCTTGGAACATCCTTCCTATTTTTTAAAACACTTCATGACACTGCATGAATTCTGAGCTAAACCATATGAAGTGTTGCAGATTCACCTTGCTCTCTCAGAATACTCACTCACTAGTAGTACCCAGTCTCCACACTGTGAAGCCCGAGGATGTGGAGAGACTAAGTGCAGAAAAATCAGGTTAACAGTCCCAGCAAGCTCCTCGGTGTCAGTCAGGATCCACTGCCAGCTATGAGCCATCCTGCATAACCAGTCCAGTAAAACCTTCAGATGACTCCACTCCTAGCTGCCAACTTACTGCGATCCTGCAAGACACCTCAGACAGGACTTCCCAGGTAGGCCCGGGCAGCACATGGAACAAAGAGATATAATAAGAAATTACTATATTAGCCAGTGATTTTTAGGGTGGTTTGTTATTTAGCAATGATAACCAGAATACTCATGTAATAAATTCTCAAAAACTAGTTGTTCTGCTGAAAAGGAAAGTGAAACTTCATATACTTCCATTGGGGTAGCTTACAATTGAATTTCCTGTAACTTGTAAATATAGTTTAGGTCCAGAGAATATAATCCACTCACAAACTTCATTTGAATAAAACATCCAACTGAGTGTGTTTACTGTATAAATAGACAATGTATTTTGCAAGTACTTCTTGAAAAATGCATCAAGTATATCACACTCCTTAGGAGATACAGAGCTAGAAACCACATAAAAATCCTATACCTCTACTTGCCAAGCTGGAGAATTAAATGGATTTCACCTACAAATGAGACAATGGAACAGAATGAGGTTATAAAGTCCAGGCCAATTGTTATTTGCTTATCACCTTTGGGGTCAATTTTAAAGCAGAAAGAATGCTCTCAGTGGTGGAGTTCTAGTCAGCTTTATACCTCAGATCCTGAAAGCTCTGCCTAGAAGACCAGAGAGGCAAATGTCAAACTGGAGGCACAGGCAAACATCCTGAAATGGCTCAGCCTCACTTTCCAGAGAACAGTTGCAGAAATGCTCAGCATTAACTTCAATATTAACCCACAAAAATAAAAAAAAATAAAAAAGACTTCAAGGAATTCTTTTTCTACTGACATTGCATAACCACTAGTAAAACACATGATTACAACTGAGCTGTGTATAAAAGTGAGGTGGTACGAATGTGATGTTCTCCTCAAAGCTAAAGCACAAAGTTTGGCCTGGATATTGATGTTTGGTCTGCTGAGTATCTTCCATTTGCCCCTTCAGGTTCACTCTCCCCTGCTACAAAACCAGGAGGCTGACATATATGGATTTCATCAAGGGATTCTATTGATACCTGACTTCCTATTGTGTACACACAAAGGCAGGCTCTTGCAAAAGGGCAGAAGGCAGGAGGGAAGTGAAATCAGAGTATTGCTCCTCTAGCTCCATTTCTGATGGTTGCTGTCATTTGGCTTTGTTGCTCTACAGGAGGCCATAGCTCCTGTTGGGCAGCTTTATCCATATGGTTCTTTCTGTCTGGATTCCAACCAGTCCTTTTCTTGCCCCTTGTTGCCTTTCCTAAATTCTTCCCACACTTTTATTAAACTCTTCAAATAACCCAAATTGAATGTGCTGGACTCTGACTGCTACAGATGGCACATGTCAACATGCCAGTTTGTCCCTACCTCCCCATGACCAAAAGTGTTCCCTATGTGTAGGGTGGAAGGGACCAAGAAGGAGGAGACAGAGTTCCCAGCTACAGCTTCTGCCACAGATTCTTCCTCAAGAACCGCCTCCTAGACAGCTTACCCTGGGGTGGCCAGATCTCTCATTTTAGACAGCAGACTCCAACATTTAGGTCTCCTGCTCTTGGGCACTGTACCGTTTGCTGCTATTCCTCTCTCCTGGTGAGTGGGGACTGATGAAGAGTGGACCCAGCTGCATATAACCAGCAAATAGAAGCCATGTTATATGTAAAAGCTGACACATACAGGCCACTAAGTGGGGGAAAGAAAGATCTAAGACCGGGAGCCAAAATGGAGAAATAAGGAGACTCAATAAATGAGGCACTTCAGAATAGGGAGAAGGGAATTGAGCTGGGGAAGTTCCTCGGCACTTTTCTATTGTTCCTGGATTTCCTTATGTGGACACAGTGCATTTAATGGGGTAAAGACACTGGACAGTGTTTTCCCAGAATTTCCCAATTTCCTCTTTCTCACAAATCCAAGAGATTTCTGTAAAGCTTCCTATTAGTGGTTTCACACTGAATTCCAGGAAACCCTAGGTTCCATGGAGACACCACAAGGGCCTCTGAGCATGAGGCATCCAAGAAGGTGGGGGTCCAGGTCACCTGGAGCGACCTCCAGACCTGGCCATTCTAATTAGCTCTTTATTTTCTAAATTGGGATCTATATAGCATTCAATCTCTGTAAAGGCGAGAGGCAAGAGTCTGTTACTTAAAAAAGAAAAAGGAAATGAGAACCAGTATTCCTCTCTCTTCCCTTTGATCCACTTAGTCCCCTTAGGGGTTTAAGTGCTGAGGACAATCCCAGGATTCTTTTTTTTCCCTGTTTCATGCTTCTCACAGCATGAAGGTGGGGCTGCAGAATTACTCTGAAGCTGAGTATCTCACAGTTGAAGCAACCCTAGTGGTCATCTTCTGTAATATTCCATTTTGTCACAATATTCCTCACAGTGGGACAACCATCCTCTGTTTAAACATCTCCCATGGCAGGGAGTTCTCTGGCACTCAAGAACAGCCCACCTTAGTATTCAGCAGCTCTAATCATGAAAAGGCCTGTACTTACAATGGTCCCAAATTACACCTCTGCATGGACTGGGTCATTTTGTCCTCTAGACATGTACAAAGTAAGTCTACATGGCAACATTTCCAATATTTAATTAGGCTATTAAAGAATAAGTCTCTTTTCCAGTCTAAAATTTTCATTTGAGCTTCTCACTGTCCATACATGAGTCCTTGTTTACCCATACCCACTTTAAGAATTAAATACAAAACTGGAATAATGTAGATGTGGTGTGACCAAGAAAAGTAGAACTAACCTGAGTCCCACACTAGTATTAGAAGAGCCTAAAATGCTAATACCTTATTTTTAGCAGCTCCGTCATCTTTAGGATTCACTTATGGTTTGTGGTAAATAAACACAGAAGTCTGTGTTTAAGCCATATTCCTCTATCTTGTTCTTAGCCAAAGTGTTTTTTTTGTGTGTTTTGGGGCAGGGGGGTATCCTTATGTAGGAGTCCATATTCATTCTACCAGCTTAAGTCTATCACCATAGCTTATTGGAATTTTTTTTAATTTGACACCATTATCCAACAGACTCAACATAGTTTTGTAGCATACCCATAGTTAATGAGTAAGAAAGTTAGTTTATATTTCTTTACTTCAATTAGCATCCAAATCATGAAGTTACCAGTCATAACCCTATCACACCTGTGTAAAAATTTAGTCAAATATATTAGAAAATGATAAACAAAACCCCCATTAATTGTTGAAGGTGAATGAATAAACAAGCCCTAAAGTTAAATAAGACCCTATCACATCGTTACACCCAAAGGGAAGATCACCAGGTCTCCCTCAAAGGAGATAAGAAGTTGGGAACCTTCAGCCAGTGGGCTGGCCCTGTCGCAAGGGACAGACAAAGGCACGAGAAGAAGCACCATTCCAAGGCCCTGGGGCCACAATGCCGTTAGGCTCAACAGCAGAGAATGCTGCTCCAATCCTTTTGAATCCACCGAGGCTGCAGAAACAGGACTGGAATGAGCCCATGGAACTGTCACTGGGTGGTGGCAGCAGAAACAAAGAAATCTTTGCCTCCAGATCAGGATAGACTGGTTTACAGCAGGCACAAATTCCCATTGATAAGAGTAAAAATTCTTTATTAAGAAAGAATAGGCTCTGACTGGGATTAAAGATGGTGGTGTGAGAGGTGAGACAGAGGCTTCCTCCTAAAACCGCATATAATATGAAAATATGATTAATATGACTAATCCTGAAAAAGCAACAGGAAAGAGGGCTGTGCCAAACTGCATACACCTGAAGAAAAGAATAAACTTCACAGAACAGGGTAACGTACCAAAGCTGTGGCCCAGTGGGACCCAAGCCCTTCTCCAACCTCAGCTCACCAGCTGGAGGAAGAGAAACAGAGAAGGGAGGGAGTGGAGGCCTGGGACTGCAGAGATCTGTTCTGGGAGCACAAAACTACATTTCATGGTGCTTTCATGATACTCTCATGATTAGGGAGTTGGAAAGCTAAGGCAGGCAGAATACCTGGAGAGACTGAGATTCCAGCCACTTGTGGAAAGCAGGGATCCATATCTGGATGCTCTGAGACAAAAGAAAGGCAGGCAGTATGAGAAACTTCCTAACATCAAGAGGGCTGCTAAAGGGGCAAGGATTGCACAGAGCTTACTGCTCAGGAGAAAGGACAGGTAGACAAAATTGTCCTGGTGCACTCTGCCCAGCAGGTTGGGAACTTTCTCAATCTTCAGGTGCTCCAGCTCCCTGGCTAGCTACACAGCTCCAAGGACCCCCTCTGTGATATGCAGCCTACTTCACCTTTCTGCCAGCCAGCCACACCTGGCTTACAAACCAGCAAACCCTACCCTGACATTAGGCTAGCCAGAGGGAAGCCCTGTCTATAGCAACTACAAACACAAAGCATAGATGCTTATACCTGTGTGCTCAGCTGACTGGTTCTGACAGTGGAGGCTGTCATAGCAGCTAAGAGGCTGGAAACAGCTCTTTCCTCCCCCCAACACCAATACCACTCCCCTGTGACTGCCGACATTGCTTCAGGGGCTGAGCAGCTCCAGAAAGTAGAGCTTCTGGGCACTACAGGGTGCCATATACAAATATGAAACACCAAAGAAACCTGGTTCAAAGTAAAATTATGAATACAACCCCTGAGAAAGATTCAAATGAAATCAACCTCATGAATCTTCCTGAAAGGGATTTAAAAATAAAAGTCATTAACATGTTCTTGGAGGTACAGAAAAATATTCAAGATCTCAGGAATGAATTTCAGTCAGAGATCCAATTGTTGAAGAGCACACTGGAGGGTATTAAAAGCAGATTAGATATGGTGGAGGAGATGATAAATAGAAATTAGGGAAGAGGAATACAAAGAAGCTGAGGCACAGAGAGGAAAAAAGGATCTCTAAGAATGAAAGAATGTTGAGAGAACTGTGTGACCAATCCGAATGGAACAATATTTGCATTATAGGAGTACCAGAAGAAGAAAAGAGAGAAAAGGGAAAGAAAGTGTCTTTGAGGAGGTAATTGCTGAAAATTTCCTCAACCTGGGGAAGGAGATAGTCTCTCAGGCAATGAAGGTACACAGATCTCCAAACACAAGGGACCCAAGAAAGACAACACCAAGACATATAGTAATTAAAATGGCAAAGATCAAGGATAAGGACAGACTATTAAAAGCAAACAGAGAGAGAAATAAGATTACATACAAAGGAAAGCCCATCACGCTATCATCAGACTTCTCAGCAGAAACATTACAGGCCAGAAGGGAGTGGCATGATGTATTTAATGCAATGAAGCAGAAGGGACTCAAACCAAGAATACTTTATCCTTCAAGATTATCATTTAAATTTAAAGGAGAGATTAAACAATTTCCAGACAGATAAAAGCTGAGAGAATTTACCTCCCACAAACCATCTCTGCAGTCTATTTTGAGGGACTGCTATAGATGGAAGTGTTTGTAAGGTTTAACAGCTGTCACCAGAGGTAATAAAACCACCAGAGACTCATTTTAAACCCAAAGACATACACTAACTAAAAGTTAAAGGATGGAAAAAGATATTTCATGCAACTAATAGGGAGTTGCTAAGCAAACGCAAAATTATCCCCAAAGCCAATCAAGGGATACACAAAGAGTACAGAATATGATACCTAATATATAAAGAATGGATGAGGAAGAAAAAGGAGGAGAAAAAAAGAACCTTTAGATTCTGTTTGTAATAGCATATTAAGTGAGTTAAGTTAGACTCTTATATAGTAAGGAAGTTAACTTGAACCTTTGGTAACCACAAATCTAAAGCCTCCAATGGCAATAAGTACATACCTATCAATAATCACCCTAAACGTAAATGTATTTTATACACCAATCAAAAGACATAGAGTCACTGAATGGATTAAAAAAAAAAAACAGGACGCATCTATATGCTGCCTACAAGAGACTCACTTTAAACCCAAAGACATACACTGACTAAAAGTTAAGGGATGGAAAAAGATATTTCATGCAACTAATAGGGAGAGAAAAGCAGGAGTTGCAGTACTTGTATCAGACAAAATAGACTTCAAAACAAACAAAGTTGCAAAAGACAAAGAAGGACACTACATAATGATAAAGGGGTCAATCCAACAAGAAGATATAACCATTATAAATATCTATGTGCCCAACACAGGATCACCTACATATGTGAAACAAATACTAACAGAATTAAAGGAGGAAATAGAATGCAATGCATTCATTCTGGGAGACTTCAATACTCCAGTCACTCTGATGGACAGATCCACCAGACAGAAAATAAGTAAGGACACAGAGGCACTGAAAAACACTTTAGAACAGATGGACCTAACAGACATCTACAAAACTCTACACCCAAAAGCAGCAGAATACACATTCTTCTCAAGTGCACATGGAACATTTTCAAGAATAGATTATATACTAGGCCACAGAAAGAGCCTCAGTAAATTTTAAAAGATTGAAATTGTACCAACCAGTTTCTCAGATCACAAAGGTATGAAATTAGAAATAAATGACACAAAGAAAATGAAAAATCCCACAAACACATGGAGCCTTCACAACATGCTCCTAAATAATCAATGGATCAATGACCAAATAAAAACAGAGATCGAGCAATATATGGAGACAAATGACAACAATAATTCAACACTGCAGAATCTGTGGGATGCAGCCAAGGTAGTGCTAAGAGGAAAGTATATTGCAATACAGGCCCACCTCAGGAAAAAAGAACAATCCCATATAAGCAGTCTAAACTCACAATTAATGAAACCAGGAAAAGAACAAATGAGGCCCAAAGTCAGTAGAAGTAGGGACATAAGAAAGATTAGAGCAGAAATAAATAAAATTGAGAAGAATAAAACAGAAAGAATCAATGAAAGCAAGAGCTAGTTCTTCAAGAAAATAAACAAAATAGATAAACTCCTAGCCAGACCTATCAAGAAAAAAAGAAAGTCTGATTCTGAAAGAATCAGAAATGAGAAAAGAAAGTCTGATTCTGAAAGAATCAGAAGTGAGAAAGGAAAAATCACTACAGACACCACAGAAATACAAAGAATTATTAGAGAATATTATGAGAACTTAAATGCCAACAAACTGGATAACCTAGAAGAAATGGACAACTTTCTAGAGAAATACAACCTTCCAAGGCTGACCAAGGAAAAAAAAGAAAATCTGAACAGACCAATTACCAGCAATGAAATTGAACTGGTAATCAAAAAACTACCTAAGAACAAAACTCCTGGACCAGATGTCTTCACTGCTGAATTTTATCAAACATGTGGTGAAGACCTAATACCCATCCTCCTCAAAGTTTTCCAAAGAGTAGAAGACGGAATACTTACAAACTCATTCTATGAGGCCAGCATCATTCTAATACCAAAATCAGGGAAAGACACCACAAAAAAGAAAATGACAGACCAATATCCCTGATGAACATAGATGCAAAAATACTCAACAAAACACTAGCAAACCAAATTCAAAAATACATAAAAAAACATCATCCATCATGATCAAGTAGAATTTATTCCAGGGATGCAACGATGGTACAACATTCAAAAATCTATCAACATCATACACCACAACAACAAAAAGGACAAAAATCACATGATCATCTCCATAGATGCTCTAAAAGCATTTGACAAAATTCAACATCCATTCATGATAAAACCTCTCAACAAAATGGGTATAGAGGGCAAGTACCTCAACATAATAAAGGCCATATATGACAAACCCACAGCCAATATCATACTTAACAGCAAGAAGCTGAAAGCTTTTCCTTTAAGTTCAGGAACAAGACAAGCCTGCTCACTCTCCCCACTTCTATTCAACATAGTACTGAAGGTCCTAGCCATGGCAATCAGACAACAGAAAGAAATAAAAGGCATCCAGACTGGCAAGGAAGAAGTTAAACTGTCCCTGTTTGCAGATAACATGATATTGTACATAAAAAACCCTAAAGAATCCACTCCAAAACTACTAGACCTAATATCTGAATTCAGCAAAATTTCAGGATACAAAATTAATACACAGCAATCTGTTGCATTCCTATACACTAAAGATGAACTAGCAGAAAGAGAAATCAGAAAAGCAATTCCATTCACAGTTGCATCAAAAAGAATAAAATTCCTTGGAATAAATCTAACCAAGGAAGTGAAAGGCCTATATTCTGAAAACTACAAAACTCTCATGAGAGTAATTAAAGAAGATACCAATAAATGGAAACACATCCTGTGCTCATGGATAGGAAGAATTAATATTGTCAAAATGGCCATCCTGCCTAAAGCAATCTACAGATTCAATGCAATTCCTGTCAAAATACCAACAGCATTCTTCAATGAACTAGGGCAAATTGTTCTAAAATTCATATGGAACCACAAAAGACCCTGAATAGCCAAACCAATCCTGAGAAGGAAGAATAAAGCTGGGGGGATTATGCTTCCTAACTTCAAGTTCTTACTACAAAGCCATAGTAATCAAGACAATTTGGTACTGGCACAAGAACAGACCCATAGACCAATGGAACAGACTAGAGAGCCCTGATGTAAACCCAACCATATATAGTCAATTAATACATGATAAAGAGGCCACAGACATACAGTGAGGAAACGACAGCCTCTTCAACAACTGGTATTGGCAAAACTGGACAGCTACATGTAAGAGAATGAACCTGTATTATTATTTAACCCCATACACCAAAGGAAACTTGAAATGGATCAAAGACCTGAATGTAAGTCATGAAACCATAAAATTCTTAGAAGATAACATAGGCAAAAATCTCCTGAATATAAGCAGGAGCAACTTCTTCCTGATCGCATCTCCTCAAGCAAGGGAAACAAAAGCAACAATGAACACATAGGACTACATCAAACTAAAAAGTTTCTGTACAGCAAAGGACACCATCAACAGAACAAAAAGGCATCCTACAGTATGGGAGAATATATTTGTAAATGACATATCCAACAAGGGGTTAACATCCAAAATATATAAAGAACTTACATGCCTCAACACCCAAAAAGCAAATAACCTGATTAAAAAATAGGTGGAGGATATGAAGAAACAATTCTTCAAAGAAGAAATTCAGATGGCCAACAGACACATGAGAAGATGTTCCACATCAGGGAAATACAAATTAAAACCACAATGGGATATCAATTCATACCAGTAAGGATAGCAAGCATCGAAAAGACTAAGAACAACAAATGCTGGCGAGGATGCAGAGAAAGGGGAACCCTCCTACACTGCTGGTGGGAATGTAAGCTACTTCAACCATTGTGGAAAGCAATATGGAGGTTCCTCAAAAAACTAAAAATAGAAATACCATTTGACCCAGGAATTCCAATTCTAGGAATTTACCCTAAGAATGCAGCAGCCCAGTTTGAAAAAGACATATGCATCCCTATGTTTATTGCAGCACTATTTACAATAGCCAAGATATAGAAGCAACCTAAGTGTCCATCAGTAGATGAATGGATAAAGAAGAGGTGGTACATATAAACAATGGAGTACTATTCAGCCATAAGAAAGGAACAAATCCTACCAGTTGCAACAACATGGATGGAGCCAGAGGATATTATGCTCAGTGAAATAAGCCAGGTGGAGAAAGACAAGTACCAAAGGATTTCCCTCATTTGTGGAGTATAAAAATTAAGCAAAACTGAAGGAACAAAATAGCAGCAGACTCACAGACTCCAAGAAGGGACTAGTGGTTACTAAAGGGGAGGGGTGTGGGAGGACGGTCGGGAGGGAGGGAGAAGGGGATTGAGGGGTATTATGTTTAGTACACATGGTGTGGGGGATCACGGGGAGAACAGTGTAGCACAGAGAAGGCACATACTGGATCTGTGGCATCTTGCTGCACTGATGCACAGTGACTGCATTGGGGTGTGGGTGCGGACTTGATACTATGGGTAAATGTAGTAACCACGTTGTTTTTTCATGTGAAACCTTCGTAAGAGTGTATATCAGTAATACCTTAATAAAAAAAATTTTTAAATTTCCATTGATAACAATCAAAGTTTGATTATCTACAGAAAAATTCACATAATTCAAGGCACCAGAGAGCTTCAAAGCATTGGGGCCTAGAGGGAAGAGGAAGAGGAAGCTCTGAACATCATGGTATTTGGGATTTGAAATACCAATTAGATTAGAAACAGTTCTGGTTTCTGACACTACTGCAGATACTGAAGGTACATCACAATAAAGCTCCATCTTTATAATGCTTACATTCTAGGGAGGGGAGATTATAAACAAATAACTATAATGTGGCAGGTATGTAGAAAACAAGCACCCTAGTGGAGAAGGGAATAGCCAAGGTGTGGGGTGGGGAGGGAGTAGTGTCATCTACTATTTATGGGGTAATGAGGAAAATCCCTTTAAATAAGAGATTTTTGAGTCACTGAAAGAAATGATAGCTTTTAATATCTTTGTAGCCCTGGATGTTAGGCTTCGATGAAGGAAAAAGAAAAAAAGTTAGCCTACATATGTAAAAGGTAAAAAGGAATAATGAAAACTTGACTGGACATGCATCTCCCAGTGTTTTGCCTCTAAGGGAGCTTCCCCTATGTATATGGCTAGAAGTACATTATAGGCATGCGGGACATGAGGGACATTTGACAAAATTCAACACCCTTTCATGAAAAAAGCTGTCAACAATTTAGGTAGAGAACAAATAAAAAGCCCTATGTGACAAGTCCACAGCTAAGATAATACTTAATGGTGAAAAGCTGAAAGTTTTTCTTCTAAGAAAACAAAAACAAGGATGCCCACTCACCACTTTTATTCAACATAGTGCTGGAAGTCCTGGAGAAATTAGGCAAGAAAAAGAAATAAAAGGAATTCAAATCAGAAAGAAGTCAACAAAATTGTCTCTGTTTACAAATGGCATGATCTCATATATAATGAAAACCCTAAAGACTGTAAAAAAAAACCTGTTAAGACTAAATGAATTGAGTAAAGTGGCAGGATATAATATTAATATGTAAAAATCAGTTGCATTTCTATACACTAACAATGAACTGTCAAAAAAAGACATTAAGAAGGAATCCCATTTATAACAGCAACAAAAATAATAAAATACTTTGGAATGAATTTAAGGAGGCAAAAAATCTGTGCACTGAAAATTATAAAATGTTGAAATAGAAGAAGACAAATACATAGGAAGATATCCTGTGCTCATGGGTTGGAAGAATTAATATTACTGAAATGTCCATTTTGGGACAAATTATCTAAAGATTCAATGAATTCCTATCAAAATTCCAATGACATTTTCACAGAAATAGAAAAAAGCTATCCAAAATTCATATGGAACCATGGAAGACCCCAAATAGCTAAAGTGCTCTTGAGCAAGAAGAACAAGCTGGAGTGCATCACACTTCCTGCCTTCAAACTATGTCTCAAAACGGTAGTGATCAAAATTTTATAATACTGGCATAAAAACAGATGCATAGAAAATATGAAACTACATCAAACTAAAAAGTTTTTGCACCACAAAGGAATCAATAAAATAAAAAGGCAATTTGAGGATGGGAGAAAATATTTGCAAACCATCTATTTGATTGGCATTAATATCCAAAATATATAAGAAACTCAATAGCAAAAGAAAAAAAACACCAATGACCCAACTAAAAAATAAGTAAAGGATCTAAATAGGTATTATTCCAAAGAAGACATACAAATGTCCAACAGGTATTTGAAAAGATGTTCAATATCACTGATCATCAGGGAAATGTGAATTGAAACCACAGGGAGATACCACCTCGCATCTGCTAGGAGAGTTGTTATTAAAAAGTCAAAAGATAAGTGTTGGTGAGGATGTGGTGAAAAGGGAACTCTTGTGCATTGTTGGTGGGAATATAAATTCGTACAGCCATTATGGAAGACAATATGGAAGTACTCAAAAAATTAAAAGTAGAACTACTATATGATCCAGCAAATCCCCTTCTGGTATATATCTAAAGGAAATAAAATCACTATCTCAGAGAAATCTGCACTCTCATGTTCACTGCAGGATTATTCACAGTAGTCAGGATAGAGACAAAACCTAAGTATCCATCAATAGATGAATGGATAAAGAAAATGTATATACATTGTAAGTATGGTGTGGAGGGATGAAGAGAGATACTCAATACCTGATTTTCTACAACTTACATTGGTTCATCTATGACTTGACACTAACCTAAATTCCTTTATCATAAGATGATTCTCCTTATTTTGACATTCGTCTGACTTAAAGGAAAAAAGACTTCTCAAAATTGGCTATGAAAATTTGTAGAATTACAGACTTACAGGCAAAGAAAATTACACACAATTAACCTACCACTCCCGCCCTTGTTCCGTTCCAGTCCCGAGGCCCACTGTGTAGAAAGCCCTGTTCTAACACTATACCAATCAATCTCTCAGAAACCTTGAAGAGAACAGAGTTGGAGACACTATACTTTCTGACTTCGAACTGGACTAAAGGCAGATTGAGTCTATTTCTCTTCAATTCTTTGCCAATAAAGAGTACCCCTCAAAGAATAAAGTGAATTTGGTGGAGTATGTGATGGTTTAGGCTCAGGGTCAAATTGCCTAGATTGAGTCCTCTTCCAAAACTTTACTAGCATGACCTTGGAAAATGTCCTTAAATCTTGTGATTGTGATTCCTTGTCTTTAAAATGATGATGATTATTGTATCTACTTCAAAGGGCTTTGGAAGGATTAAAGGAATTAATAATAAAAAAATGCATAGAATAGTGGGAATACAAGTTGGTACAACACACAGGCTGGCAAGGATGTGGGAAAGCAAAACGTCATAGTACTGGTGTGAGTATAAATATCAAAAAGCAGTTTGGTGAACAATTTTACATTATCTAGTAAAGCTAGCCCCAGTGAGCATTCAATAAAATTAGCTATTGTTGTTAATTACAATAAAGCACCAGGTGTTGGAAAGGACTTTGGAAACCCAGTCTTCAAGTGAGATAATGTGTACTTTATGAATGAAGCCAAGGTAAGGTGGAAGGGGAGTGGAAGACAAGAATAAATGGGAAAGCTCACCCTCTTCAGACTCTGCCAGTGAATCATCTGCATCAGGGCATCTGAAGGTTGCTCAGGAGACCAGCATGTGTGGTAGTTTGATAAGGGTTGTTGGGCATTATCAGTCCGGTAAGGTTCTGAAGAGATCTCAACTTCAGAAAGTTCATGACATGAGTGGCACGGTCTTCTACCAACCAGGTGATATGCAGGGTTCTTGTGCCTGGTCAAGTCCCCCTTGGGATGGCTTTCTTTCGTGGTGTTTGCCAGTAATTGACATTGGCAGAGGTTATTCTAGGGTTTGAGGTGATGCTATGACATAAATGAGTTGCTATGTAGTTTTCTTAGAGTTTATAAATGTTACTGTTCACACTGAGAGCCCTTTGGCGAATGACTCGGGCTGTAGAGGCCATTCCCACTACTATTCTTGATGCCTGTAATTCTTTGTCTCTTCTAATGAAGATGGCAATGATGTGTTTCTGGGGCATGGTAGGAGTCATGGACTACAAGATAGGAGGCCTATTTGTTCTGTTCTGGCTATTTTGGGGGCTTTGTAGTCACTTAATTTTTCTTGGTTTCAAGTTCCACATGTGTCACAGGTGTAGTAAGATTACATACTTGCTAATGGTGCTCTCAGCTGTAATAGTCTGCCCGCTCTTTGTGTAATATATCCCAATATCTGAAGTGCCAATTCTTTATTAAATATTCACATATCAGTTTGTTCCTATATTTAATATTTTTGCTTTCTTTTTAACATGTTTTGTTATGAAAATGTTTATTATACACAAAAAAACAAAAAAATTACAAATATTCATGCATCTACCATCTAGATTTAATAGATGTTGATATTTTGTTATATTTGATCTAGATTAATTCTTTAAAAATAAACACTATAGATAATAAATCCCCATATCTTCCTTTCCCAGAAATGACCACTATCTTTAAATTAGTGTGTGTTCTCAATATATAGTTATCATTTTGAATTCATATATATATATAAATACTATCCTACAGTAAGTTTCTTTATATTTGCTGAACTTTATATTTTCCAGATTTATTCACATTACCATCTATAGAATTATTCACTCATTCATTCTAACAGTGGCTTAGTATCCCAGTATATGAATATACCACAGTTTATCCATTCTGCATTGATGGCCTTTTAAATGGTTTCCAACATTTTGCTATTAAAAATAACATTGCAGCAACCAGCTGTGTAGAAGTCTCCTTGAGCACACGTATGAGAGTTTCCCTAGCGTAATCACCAGGAGGCAGAATTACCTGGCGGCAGGGTATGTTTATGTTCAGTTTTTCTAGATAATGTAAAATTGCTCACCAAACTGCTTTTTGATGTTTATGCTCGCACCAGTACTATAACGTTTTGCTTTCCCACATCCTTGCCATCATGTGTGTTGTAAGACTTTAACATTTTTTCCAATCTGATGAGTATGAAATAATATTGTCTTGATGTTTTCATGTATTTATTGGCTTTTCAGGTTCCTTCTTTATAAATTTCCTGTTCATATCCTTTGCCCTTTTTTTTTGTTGTTTGGTTTTGTTACTGATTTGTGGGATGTCTCTGTATATTCTGGAATCTACTTTTTTTTGTTTGTTTCAAGAGTTAGAAATATTTCCTCCTAATTTGAAGCTTGGCTTTTAATTGTTACATTTGTTTTTCACTCAAAAGTCTTTATGTCTATTGCAGCTGAATTGACCTATCTTTCCCTTTACATTTGGTACTTCTGTGCATTACACAAAAAATCCTTCCTTACTCCAACATGATAAAGATTTATTTATGTTTCTTCTTCTAAAAGTTTTACAGCATTGCTTTGTTCCAATATCTAAATTTTTAATCCATGTGGGATTTATTTTTGCATAGGCAACTAATTTTAATTAATTTATTTTAGATAATTAGCTAATTGTCCTGACACCATTTGTTAAAAGGCTCAGCCTTTCTCCATTGACTGTGGTATTGCCACTTCTGTCATTTGCAGAGTTTCTATATAGTTGTGTGTCTATTCCACGGGTGTGCTAGGATAGCCCTGTTTTATTCATGTAGCTTTAGGACAATTCTTGGTACCTAGTGTGATTAGAATTTGTTTCTTTGTCTTCAAAACTGTCTTAATGATTCTTGACCTGTCACCCATACATCAAAGTTTTACAATCAGCTTGTCAATTTCCGCAAAAAAAGTGTCAAGATAGTGTTTGGAATGGCATTGAATTTATAGGTAGATTTGAGTAAAATTATTATTCTAATGATGTTGCAGCTTTCCTATGTGTCCAGCATATCTCTTTGTTTAGATTTTTTCTTGTTTTTAAAATGTTTTGTATCCACAAAGTTTTGTCCATATTGTGTTAATATATTCCAGCTTATAATTTTTTTTTTGGTGTGTGCAAAGGAATTTTTTCTAGAATTTTCTGTTCTTTTTCTAAAACTAAAATGTCTAATTTGCTGCTTCTGGAGAAGAAACATGTTACTGACATTTTTGTGTACTGATTCTTGCAAATTTATTGTTCTCTGTTCATTCTAATATTTTTGTCTGTAGAATCTCTTGAATTTTCTATTTAGGGAATAATATCATCTGCCAATACTTTTTTCCATTTTTTTCCTTTATCTTTATTCTGTATCTTTTACTTCTTATCTCTTCTCCTAGTCTTACTATGCTAGCTGGAATCTCTATACAACACTCAGTAAAGTGGGTGAGCGGGTGATATTTGTCATTTTCCTGGTGTGAGATGAACCCTTTCTACTGATTCATCCTTTGGTATGTAATTTATGTGGACTCTTGATTGGGAGCCCCTTTGAAACATTCTAAGCCTTTGAGTGTCTCTTCTGCTCTTCTTTTTCAGCGGTTATTCATGTTGGAGAGGGAGCTCCAATCAGTTTGACTCTTCAAGTTGTGGAGTTATTTATCAACTCACCAATATGTTGATTTAGTTCTTATATTTGTGACTTGGGGTAGTACATATTGGGCCAGATGAGACCTACACTGTGAATTTTCTTACAACACAGAAGATATTTTTCTGGAAGAATGTAGGCCATGAGCCACAGTGCTCTGTTTTGTCTCAAAGGTCTGACTATACCTCTAGATGGGAGATGAAGGTGACCTTCATGTGGAGGGCTTAGTGTGGTAGATGACTGGCCTCTTCAGGCCCACCCAGGCCATCAGCCTTCAGTTATTTTGGAGAGAGATATCAGAGAATACTGGACTATGATTATTTTTATAACATATGCTGAGTGATATGGCTAAGGAGTAAACTCCTAGGAGAGTTCCAGGATGTTTAGCAATGACGTGTGAGAGAGCTTCTTGATTACAAATAAACATAAATCCAACTTTTAAATTTTATTCCTGAACCTAACTGCCTAGCAAGAAGACATTGGACTGAGGCTAATGGTACAGAAAAGTAAATTTCTATAGTAAAAATTCATAAAATCATGAGAGTATACAGTACTAAAATCAGTATGATGCAGAGCCACTGTGGAAGACCTGGAGGAAGGGAGTTTGTCATAAAACAATCTCACCTGTAGCCCAGTCCCCTGGGAATGACGTCGTGGATGGTGTTTTAAGGACTCAACAGTGAAGTGCAATGAAATTGCCAGAGAGATGTCAGGCCACTGGATTTCCAGGAGCAGAAGTCTTGGGAGGCACTGGGCACATTATTCCCTCATAGAAGAAACACACAGAATGCTAATGATTTTACTATGTTAAGATTCCTCATAACTACTTCTACTGGGGAGCCACTTATAAAGAAAGGAAGGAAGAAAGGGAGGGAAGAAGGACCGAAGGAAAACAATGGTGAATAGCATAGTTTATAAAAGTCATCACCAGTTATCTGAAAAAGGAATTCAAGCTATTGTTGATTTTATGTCAGGCATCACCTAATTCTCTGAGGTGAGGTTCTTTCTTATCTGAGTGCATGGCCCAGTCTCAGTGGTGATGTAAAAATGATAAAGCCACACTTAATAGCCACACTTTCTCTTCACTGAGGATGACCATATATGCTGGTTTGCCTATGACAGACTTTTCTTATGCGTTTCTGTGGGCATATTAGTATTGCAACCCTTTAATCTAAAGTATGTCCTTGTTTGTACTATAAGCTATGTGATTATCCCATCAACAACTCTTCAGAACCCCTCTTGTAAATACATTGCACTATCTGTTCATCTACTTCACTCCCCCATTAAAAAGTGAACTCTTTGAGGGCAGAAGCTATATTCTATTTGTCTTTCTGTACCAAATTTTTATCCCTGTACCTGGCATTTAATAAGCACTCAATATTGCAGGAATGAATGGATAAAATGCCACCTCTGAGTATTGAATTAATTAAAGTACCTTTGGGAAGCGACATTTGTGTTCCTTATAAACACTTCAATCAAGTGCTTGGTACTGGATCATAAGATACGCCACCCCCACCACCACCATCGAGAAGAGGAACATGGAAGCTACATGAGCAAGTACTTTAAAAAGCTGATGTTAAGGAACAGAGATAAATCCTGTATGCTTTGCAGTTTCTGGCCAGTTCCAACTTTGAGCCTCTCTTTCTTCGTGATGCTGTTTTTAAAAAGTGCCATAGTCAGAATGATTCCACCAGCCTTTTGAGATCTTAAAGAGAGCTCTCCAGTTCTTAAGGGACCCCAACTCTCAGGCTATAGTCATTTTCTCTGAAAAAAAGAGGGAAAGATACCCTCTTTTCTGCACTTCATGCAATTCTTCAGATAGAATTATAGATCTACAGCTGGAAGTGGCCTTAGACTTTCTAGTTCCAACCTCTTATCCTCAGACAGAAAATTGGCTCAGACAGGTTGAGCGACTGGGCAAGCCCACAGAGCTAGTTCATGTCAGAAGCCAGTTTAGGTAAAGAAGAGCTCTCTCTAGGGTTCTTTCTGTCCTCAAATATCACTTGTAAGTCTAATTTTTATTTCTTTCTTGAGCATCCTGATTTCAACCCCTTTCCTGTTCTCTGAGATCTACATGAATTAGGCTTTGCCAGTTGGCAAAGTCATGGCTTCATCAGCAGAACTCACTCTGCACTAAGTGAGAACTCAGGGGCTCAAAAGTGGAGGAAAACATCGCAGACCAGTTTCCAAATAATTTTGGAAGGACTGAATAGCTTTGATTCCCTACTGACTCTCTTTGAAGGGGAGATTGCTTGTCCCACACATCAAAAGAATAGTGAAGGGAGCCCTCAGAAAAATTTGGGGGTATAGAAGGGGATGTAATTTCCCACAGGATGAGGAGAGGGAGGATTGTTTCCATACACATACGTTAAATTGACGACAACTTCCCATGTGGCCTCTTGAGGTGAAGGCAAACCTTTCCTTTTGTGTGTAACCCTAGCATAAAAACTGACAGGAACAGATGTTCCATCCATGAATTCTGAAGTTTGGCAGTTAATAAAGGGTCCTGGGACGTGGCATAAATAAAGGCAGATCATCTTGGCTGCCCATCCTGTCATGTGGGTGGAAAAATGTGCTGGGTAGAAGTAAACAGCCTTCAGGACACTGGGCTGGCTCAGGACGGTGGTCCCCAGAGTGGACTGGGAAGCAGGCCTTTCCTCCCAGCTCACTCAGACCTGTCTGTGTGAACAGCCGTAGGGAGGGAGAAACGGCTTGAAAATGAAATTCACAGATGATTCTGAATGGAGACATGTGACAAACACCAACATAAGCAAAGAAATAACCTAAAGGAATTAGGAAAATGGAAAAGGCAGGGACAAAATGCAAATCATCATGGAAAAATGCAAAAGGATATGTCTGGGGAAAAATAATCCACAAACCAGATATTCATTGGGCAAGAAATTGTTGAAGCGCACTAAGAATAGAAAAGTCTGCTATGAAATGATTACTTCTGACAGTGTGAGAGACCAAGGTGGAGGGAGCAGGCACAGTGGTCCTTGCAGGAGGCCTTCTTACAGGTGTGAAGTGACCTCAGGGTAGGGTCGGCTCCATCCTTCTTCCCACTAGACGCACCTGTGGCCTGTTCTGATGTCCCCTGGGGTCGAGCTGAAGAGCACGGCTTGTTGGCACTGTGAGGTGTGAGTCTGGAGTAAGCAGGTGGTGTTCCAACCACCAGCCATCTGCTTCAGAGGGAGCCTTCCGGACTGTATTCCTTTGTCCTCTTTTCACTTTTAGTTTATTACCTTTTTCTTATAAAATAGATTTCATCTTATCAGAGAACATCCAGACTATTCTTTTTCTTAAATTGAGGTAAAATTGGTATATAATATTCTATTATTTTCAGGTATCCAACATAATAATTCAATATTGCTTACACTACAAACTATAAAGTGATCACCACAGTAAGTCTAGTTACCATCCCTCACCCTACAGTTGATCTCCTTCACCCTTTTTGCCCACCCCCAGCCCCCTTCCCCTCTGACACCCACCAATCAGTTCTCTGTGTCTATGAGTTTTGTACTGTTTGTTCATTTGTTCTGTTTTTTAGATTCCACATATAAGTGAGGTCATATGGTATTTTTCTTTCTCTGACTTATTTCACTCAGCATAATACATTCTAGGTCTATATATGTTGTTGCAAATGTCAAGATTTCATTCTTTCTTATAGCTGAGTAATAGCCCATTATATATATATATTTATATATATATATATATATATGTACATATACACACCATATCTTCTTGATCCATTCATCCATAAATGGACATGCAGGTTGCTTCCGTATGTAGGCTGTTGTAAATAATGCTGCATTGAACATGGGGGTGCATATATCTTTTTGAATCAACATTTCTATATCTTTTGGATAAATAACCAAAAGTAGAACAGCTGGATCATATGGTATTTCTAATTTTTTAGGACCATACATACTGTTTCCTTAGTGACTGCACCAATTTACATTCCCACCAACAGTACACAATAGTTCCCTTTTCTCCACATCCTCACCAACATTTGCTATTTTTTGTCATTTTGATACTAGCCATTCTGATGTCCCATTATGGTTTTGATTTGCATTTTCTTGATAATGAGTGATGTTGAGCACCTTTGCATGTGCCTGCTAGCCATCTGTCTTCTTTGAGAAAATGTCTTTTCAGATCATCTACCCATTTTTTTAATCAGATTATTTGGTTTTTTGTGTTATTGAATTGTATGAGTTCTTTATATATTTTGGATATTAATTCTGTATCAGAAGGTTGCCTTTTATCTTCCTGATGGTTTCCTTCACTGTGCAGAAGTTTTTAGTTTGATGTAGTCCCACTTGTTTATTTTTGCTTTCATTTGAAGCCACTGCCTTTGGAGTCAGATCCAAAAAAATATGCCAAGAACAGTGTCAAGGAGCTTACTGCTCATGTTTTTTTCTGACTATTCTTTAGAAGAAAATGAGTGAAAAGGAAGTTCTATCAAAGAACAAACATGTCCTATTTATGTCATGCAGAATAACAAATTTGGGATAATTTTCCCTTTGTTATTTTCATCTGAGAAATTGTTACTGAAATCCTTCCTTTTAACCTAACTTGTAAAACTTCAACAATTACTAACTGATGATGACCAGTCTCACATTTTCCAAAACAGCCAGCATGTTTATGACTGTGGAAATTGCTGTTTTGGAAAGTCCTGCCTAAGACCCCACTGAAGTGCTCTGCACTGATGAGGCCTCCAGGCTGAGGACCCCTGAAGAAAACCAGCGCCCTCCACCCTTTTCCTGTTACGGTGGCATTGAGGCCCCTGGCACAGGCCTAGACTCCCTGAAAGTTCACACCTTGTTTTGAGTGGCTCTTCAGTTTTAAAAGCTAAGCCAGAAATCAAGGTCTTCTAACTGCTGACCAAAATCACTAAAGAAGGTATGAGAACAGCAATACGGATTCCTGGGAACTTTTTTTAGCCTGAGTGGATCATCCAGAGAAATTATTCCAAAACTAGAAACTGAGATATTATATTTAAGCCTCCATATTTGAAGAATATGCTTCTCGTTGCACTAGGAAAGTAATAAGATTTGGGGGGGTTTCTTTTCAGATATCTTTCTATCTGCCTTTAAACACCGTGATTCTCAACTGGGCAGCAGGTCAGAATCACCTGAGCAGCTCCAGGACGGGGCTGCGGTGAGTGGAGCCGGGCCTGGGGGTGGAGCGGTGTGAGGGAGGCGGGTTGCAGAGGACAGCAGAAGCTTCCCAAAGCTCTTTTACCTCCCCATCGCGGAACTTACCTGGGCTCACAGGCCAAAGGTCACCTAGATCTAATTACCTACTGATGAGGCACTCAAAGGGGCAGCTGGAGACACTGTTTCTGGGAGTCTGGCTTTTGACCCACTTCTAAGTCATGGCTTATGTAGACAACCCTGGGTTCTGGTGTCAGAGGACAGTCTCTGGAGTCGCATGGCTCAGCTTCCTGTCGCTCTTGCCCACCGTTCTGTGATGACCCTGGAAAGCTCGGTCCTGGTCAGTAGCTGAACTGGCCCACACTGGGGTGGGCTCCTGGGGCTGGCGCTTGGTTGGGTTGAGTCTGGAGGAGAAAGAGAGGGTGAGAGTTTATCTCTAGAAAGCCAAAATCTGTTGTTGAATCTGAAGGGCCAGAAACAAGAGCCAAAGCCAACAGGGTGTGAGGAAGGGTGAACACTGCAGTTAAAAGGGGAATGAAGTAAGACTCAAAGAGATTGCTCTGAATATCGGAGGAAACCTAAAGCTCAGTTTTATGTTTTTCAGTGAGTGGGTGGGGACCGGCTCTCGGCTCTGGACTGCTTAGGTGGGCTTATCTTATTTAGAAGTTTAGGGTTAAGACCACTGCCGCTGACTGCATCTCAGCTGAAAGCCCAGCTCTGTAGGGCCTGAGTATGGCCTCCAGGAAGCTTTGGACCCCCACAGGGAAAGAAGTGAGAGAAGTCCAGCGGGGTCAGCCCCAGGTGGCTCCGTAACCATGAAACAGCCACTGTAATGTCAGGTTCACACCCCAGGACCATAATGGGTAGTACTGAGCTACTGGGCTTCTGAAATGGGTGGCTGGCTGGGAAGAATGTGGAAGCAAAGAAGGTTCCATGGGTTCACCCTGGGAGTTGGCAGTCATTCGCACTAAGGTTTGGGCAGGAGCAAGGTGATAGTGGGTGAAAGCAGACAGAAAAAGATGGCATCTGGGGCTGAGAAGCATTGTAGGTGCACAACTCAAAGCTGCCATCCACCATTTTTTTTCTTTGGTTTACTTCTGTTTCTTTTCTCAAAGTTCTGTGTACTAATTACAGCTTTAATAGATTGACATGCTTTTAATTTTTCTCTGGAGAAAAGGTAACCCTGGGTGCTATTCTCTTATTCTCAACATAACACCTACGGCTAACTGATATTTTACTTATATTTGTTTCTGTACTGTGTCTTCCCCACAGGAATGTTTTCTCCAAAGAGTGGGAATTGTGACACTTTTTCCCACTGTGGCCCTGATGCATAATTGACTCTTGATAGTATGGTAGCTGAATGGTTTTCTGCCTTATGTTCTTGCATGTTCTTTTCTTCTCCTACAATGACCTGCAGTCCTTGTTATTACACAGACATAGCAGTCATAGCCAGGCAAGAGCACAGAGATAGGAGAAGCACTAAGAGAAAAAGCTGTACAGCCAAGTGAGACAGAAACTATTAAAAGGTAGTTCAGGAAGTCAGTATCCTGAGGATTTTATTGTAAGAAGAAACTGTTATGGTAATCAGCTAATACATATGCAATTAAAAGTGGATTTGGGGAATATGTATAATAGAACTCTTTTTTTTCTTTTTAATTCCTTTATGGTATTTTTTAAAATTTTGTTGTCATTAATCTATAATTACATGAAGAAAAGTATGTTTACTAGGGTCCCCCCTTCACCAAGTCCCCCCGACAAACCCCATTACAGTCACTGTCCATCAGCATAAGATGCTGTAGAATTACTACTTGTCTTCTCTGTGTTGCACAGCCCTCCCCATGTCCCCCCACATTATACATGCTAATCGTAAAACCCCCTTTCCTTTTCCCCACCCTTATCCCTCCCTTCCCTCCCATTCTCCCCAGTCCCTTTCCCTTTGGTAACTGTTAGTCCATTCTTGGGTTCTGTGAGTCTGCTGCTGTTTTGTTCCTACAGTTTTTCTTTGTTCTTATACTCCACATATGAATGAAATCATTTGGTGTTTGTCTTTCTCTGCCTGGCTTATTTATACCCTCTAGCTCCATCCATGTTGCTGCAAATGGTAGGGTTTGTTTTCTGCTTATGATTGAACAATATTCCATTGTGTATATGTACCACATCTTCTTTATCCATTCATCTACTGATGGACACTTAGGTTGCTTCCATTTCTTGACTATTGTAAATAGTGGCTTTTGGATGTAGAGTTCTATAGATGTCTATTAGGTCCATCTGTTCTAGTGTGTTGTTCAGTGCCTCTGTGTCCTTACTTATTTTCTGTCTGGTGGATCTATCCTTTGGAGTGAGTGGCATGTTGAAGTCTCCTAAAATGAATGCATTGCATTCTCTTACCTCCTTTAGTTCTGTTAGTATTTGTTTCATATATATGTTCGTGTTCCTGTGTTGGGTGCATATGTATTTATAATGGTTATATCCTCCTGTTGGACTGAGCCCTTCATCATTATGTAATGTCCTTCTTTATCTTTTATTACTTTCTTTGTTTTGAGGTCTATTTTGTCTGATACTACTGCAACACCTGCTTTTTTCTCCCTGTTGTTTGCATGAAATATCTTTTTTCCATCCCTTGGCTTTTAGTCTGTGCATGTCTTTGGGTTTTAGGTGAGTCTCTTGTAAGTGGCATAGAGATGGGTCTTGCTTTTTTATCCATTCTATTACTCTGTGTCTTTTGATTGGTGCATTCAGTCCATTTACATTTAGGGTGATTATTGAAAGATACATACTTATTGCCATTGCAGGCTTTAGATTCGTGGTTACCAAAGGTTCAAGGTTATCTTCTTTAGTATCTTACTGTCTAGCTTAACTCGCTTATTGAGCTGTTTTAAATGCTGGTGATTCTTTATTTTTCTCTCTTCTTATTCCTCCTCCTCTGTTCTTTATATGTTGGTTGTTTTATTCTGTGCTCTTTTGTGTTTCCTTTAACTGCTTTTGTGGGTAGTTGATTTTATTTTTTGCCTTTAGTTAGTATTTGGTTGGTTTCCTTTCTTTGCTGTGATTTTATTTTCTCTGGTGACATCTTTTTAGCCTTAGGAGTGCTCCCATCTAGAGCAGTCCCTCTAAAATACCCTGTAGAGGTGGTTTGTGGGAGGCAAATTCCCTCAACTTTTGCTTGTCTGGGAATTGTTTAATCCCTCCTTCATATTTAAATGATAATCGTGCTGGATACAGTATTCTTGGTTCAAGGCCCTTCTCTTTCATTGCATTAAATATATCATGCCACTCTCTTCTGGTCTGTAAGGTTTCTGTTGAGAAGTCTGATGATAGCCTGATGGGTTTTCCTTTGTAGGTGACCTTTTTTCTCTCTCTCTAGCTGCCTTTAAAACTCTGTCCTTGTCCTTGATCTTTGTCATTTTAATTATTATGTGTCTTGGTGTTGTCCTCTTTGGGTCCCTTATGTTGGGGGTTCTGTGCACTTCCGTGGTCTGATCAATTATTTCTTTCCCTAGTTTGGGGAAGTTTTCAGCAATTATTTCTTCAAATACACTTTCTATCCCTTTTTCTCTCTCTTCTTTTTCTGGTACCCCTATAATGTGGATATTGTTCCTTTTGGATTGGTCACACAGTTCTCTTAATATTGTTTCATTCTTGGAGATCCTTTAGTCTCTCTCTGCATCAGCTTCTATGCATTCCTGTTCTCTGGTTTCTATTCTATCAATGGTCTCTTCCATCTTATCCATTCTGCTTATAAATCCTTCCAGAGATTGTTTCATTTCTGTAATGTCCTTCCAGACATCATCCCTTAGCTCTTGCATATTTCTCTGCAGCTCCATCAGCATGGTTATGAGCTTTATTTTTCATTCTTTTTCAGGGAGATTGGTTAGGTCTATCTCCTTCTCAAGATTTGCCTCTGTGATCTTGGTCTGTATCAAATTCTTCTGCCTTTTCATGGCAATAGAAGTATTTGTGGGGAGCTGGTGTGTGTGTTGGCTAAGAGAAAGTCCCTTCTTGTTGGTTTGTGGCCTTCCCCTCCTGGGAGAACAGCAACCCCTAGCAGCTTGTGCTGAGCTGCTGCGTGCAGGCGGGGTTTTTAATTCTTGCCTGGCGGCTGTGGAGCTCAGCGGTTGCTGTGGGTGTGGCTAGCCACAGGCTGATTCTCCAATATGGTGGAGCCGCGCCAGAGGGGGAATGAGTGGGAGGCTGTTTATCACTGTGAGGGGCCTCCAAGCTGCACTGCCGCCCAGGGGGTTGGGCACCCAGTGTTCCCTGGGATTCCCAGCTGCTAGGCTAAGTGTCCCAGGATGCTTCCGTCCAGCTGTGGGGTCCCTGTCCCTTTAAGACTTTCAAAAAGCACTCGCTTTTCTTTGTCCCAGGTTCACTGGCTGCGGGGACCCACTCACAGGTCTTACTGTCCTGTTTCCCTAGTTTCCAGCACCCCACACATGCACTGTGTGTCTGCGCTCTGGTCCGGATGGCTGGGGCTGGGTGATTAGCAGTCCTGGGCTCCCTCTCCCTCCCCGCTCCAACTCCTGTCCTCCCGCTGGGAGCCGAGGGAAGGGGCACTCGGGTCCCGCTGGGCTGCAGCTTGTATCTTACCCCATTTGTGAGGCGCTGGGTTCTTGCAGGGGTGGATGTAGCCTGGCTGTTGTCCTGTGTCTTCTGGTCTCTCTTTTAGGAATAGTTATATTTGTTGTATTTTCAAAAATATATATGGTTTTGGGAGAAGATTTCCGCTGCTCTACTCCCGCCGCCGTCTTGGTTCTCTATCTGTATAATAGAACTCTTGCAACTTAATAATAAAAGAAAATATAACCCAGTTTAAAAATGGGGCAAAAACAGGTGGAGAAAGGCAAATACCATATGATTTCCCTTATTTGTGGCACATAAAAACAAAGCAAACAGAATGAACAAAACAGCAATAAACTCACAGACACTGAGAAGTGACTGGTGGTTACCATGGGGGAGGGGTTGGGGTGGGTGGATAAGGAGGGTAACAGGGATAAACGGGCACAAAAATTCACAATCATGATATAAGTTGGTCCTGGGGATGGCAGTACTGCACAGAGAATATAGCCAGTGTTTCTGTAACATCTTCCTGTGTTGACGGATAGTAACCACAGTAGGGGCAAGGATTTAATAATATGGGTAACTGTTGAACACTGCATTGTATATTTGAAACAAATATAAAATTGTGTATCAACTATACTTTGATTTTTTAAAACATGTGATTAAAAAAAAGAAGTAAAGGCAGAAAGAAGGAGCCCCAGAGAAAGGAAGAGACTGAAAACTTGCAGTGTAGGGTAGGGAGTGGACAGCAGAACAACACTGACAAAAAGGCAGAAGTGGTGATTTTTTTTTTGGCTTGTTTACTCACAAAATAATTTTGAAAAACTATGTAACCTCCTGATACATTTTTAAGCTGACATCCAAAATAAATTCTTTTTATGTTGAAAAAAACAAATGGGCAAAAAAATTGAATAAATATCTCTCCAAAGAAGTTATGCAAATGGTCAATAAACATGTTTTTAAAAAACAGTCAACAGTATTTGAGAAATGCAATCAAAACCACAACAAGATACTACTCCACACGCACATTAGGATGACTATAATCAAAAACACAGAGAACGGTTGGTGAGAATGTAGAGAAGCAGAAACCCTTCTACACTGAGGGTGGGAATGGAAGATGGTGCCATCACTTTGCAAAAGAGTCTGACAGTTTCCCAGAAAGTTAACAGAGTTACCACAACCCAACAATTTCACTCCCAGGTATATACCCAAGAGAATTTAAAACATATTTCCACACAAAAACCAACTTGTTCAGTTTTCATAGCAGCATTATTCACATAGCCAAAAAGTAGACATGATCCAAATGTCCATCAATTGATGAATGGATAAAAAGTGTGGTATGTTTGGGATATTACTCTCCCATTCGACAGAATGACATTCTGATTCATGCTACAATATGGATGAACCTTGAAAACATTATACTAAGTGAGAGAAGCCAAGTGTAAAAGGTATAGACTGTATGATCCCATTAAATGAAATGTCCAGCACAGAGAACTCCCTAGAGAAAGAAAGTACATTAGCGGTTTCCCGGAGTTGAGGGGAAGAGGAAGATAGGGCATGATTGTTAAATGATGTGAAGTCTCTTTTGACGGTGATGAAAATTATTCTGTAATGAACAGTAATGGCTGCACAACTTTGTAAATATACTAGAAACCACTGAGTTGTACATTTGAAAAGGATGAATTTCATAGCATGTGAATTATATCTCAATACAAAAAGTAAATTTTGAGTTACCACAGTTTAAGGACCCCCAAACAAAAAAGTGATCAAGTCCAGCATGGATGGCATGAGATATGAACAGCAAGGGTCACCCACAGGAGGATTAGCTGGGGCTACAAAAAATTTAGATTGAGACAGATTGGTAGCTTCCCTATTCAGCATCCTAACCAGTGGTTCTCCCCAAAGCTCAGTAGGCTAGAACTGAACAGACTCCAGATCAATATCCTGGCCACTCCCATGTTGGCCTGTATGGCCTCCATCCTTCACTTCCGCCTGGGAACACACTTCCTTCTTTGCTTTCCCAATTTGCATCCATCACGTCAGTCAACAGCAGGATCTGTTTACGTGTCAAATGTTCAATGCACTAGCCTTGAATCACAAATATGTCTCGGGTTCAGTAGAAATCAAAACAACATTGCATGCAGAATGGCTAGTCATGTTTCCTTATTGTCTGAGGCAGCATTATTTTGGCTATAGCTGATTTCTTCAGGGAACCCTCCAGTCCCAAATAACTTGCCTCTTGAATGTGTCTGCATTGATTTGGGGAACTAATAGGTATCTAAAAATTAAATACAAAAAAAGTTGGATATCAGGGCATAAGAAATTAACCATACATAGTTCATCCTCTCTGTAAGCTCTTGGGTTAGTCAAGGGGTTAACTCATAGATAATAATTGAACAAGGCAGCACATGACACACAGTGCTAAAGTGATTACTTAATGTCACTCAGTGGAGACATGGTGGCTAATGGGCAGGAGACTTTCAACTAGACTGCAGGGACCAGGGAAGTTCCTCTGAGGAAGAGATGTTTGAGATGAATCTTGAAAGCTGGATTTGGCTTAAATAACCAGAGAGAATGGAAAGGGGACTCCAGGCCAGGGGAAATGGCAGACATAAAGGTATGGAGGCCGGAATGCCACAGATGTCCTGGGAAGTGTGATTTGAGCAGCTTGCCAAGGAAGATTTGCTTTGGGAAGTAAGGATTTAGAGGTCTGAAAAGGGATGGAAAGGGGGAGAGAGAGAGGCACAGGAGAGACATATTCTATTGCTTCTTTTGTGAGTCGGGGTTAGTTTGTTCCTCTCACTGCATGGAGGAAAAATGAAGCTAAGGCTTTCAGAATGTTGGAGTTGACTACGTTTCATTAAAGAATACTTTCCTCTCTGGGGAAGAGAAAACCTCAGGCAGCACAAACAGACACTGTCTAATGCTTGCAATGATATATGTTAAAGGCTTTCTTTGAAAAAGTCTTGGACTAGTGGTATTTGAGCCCAGTATTTATTCTATGATGCAATTGTCCTCACACAGGATACTCATGGTTTCCAGCTTTGTCCACAGTGATGCCAGGCACACATGTTGGTGTGAATATATAGAACAAGTTTTCAGCACTGCTGACTTACAATTGGCTCCTAGTCAGATTCACAGTCTGGCTTGCACTTCAAAAAACAAGCAGTTTCATAAAACTCAAACAGAAAAGCTTTGTCCCTATGGCATCACCTTGAAAGAAATGTGCCATTTATGGTCTTTCTTGGCTTAAGTTCTTGGCAATTTAGGGCCTTTTTCTTTGGAGATGTGTAACACGAGGCTTTGGCCATTAGGGCAACTCCTTTGGCACTCTGATCTGGGAAGGGTGCCGTGGAACACTGGGGGGATGGACATGACCTCTTTAAGCACATGAGTTTGTGAATATTTCCTTCAAGTTAGAGACCTATCTTTATTAAAGAAACTTGCCTATCCCTTAGCACAGGAAAATCCTTAATTTACAAAATTGTGCATGGAAAACTGATGCTTCAAGCAAAGAATGAGGAAATGAGCTGTCGTCTCCTAATTTCTATCCTTGATTGCTTTATGGTGGTGGCAGTGATGGGCAAAGGGCCACATGAGGTGCCTTCTCTACAAGGAAAGTTCTCTGTGAGCCATGGAGGCCCGTGGATGGTGTCTCTGGACAGAGGATATGGGTTTCCATCCAAATAAAACTCAGAGCTCCAGGTGGGCCGGCCTCCTCCTTGCCACCTTACTCGTCACAAATAATTCTCTACACCTCTGCGTATTCTTCTCCTCTAATGAAAATACCCTCCGCTGGCCACATTTCGTCTCTCTTTCATGCTCTGAATCCCATGTTCCTCCTCATGAAGTGGCCGCTGGTTATTTCAGACCACAAGAAGGCCCACCCATCTGATTCCAGCTGCCTCACGTGGTCATCCCCCCACATGCCGTCATGTCTGTATTTGTTGTCTTCTTGACAGGACAATAAACACCTTGGGCTCAGGGTCTTTGATGGATTGAATTGCAATGATTAGAAGGAAAGTGAAAAATTGGGACTTTGTAAGAAGACAGTGACAGCATTTACATGTTTATTTTGCTTCTATCAAGAAATGTAAGTTCATGCAGGCATTGCAGAAACTATTCTGTTAGGAGAACATCATCCAATAGCTATCAAAAGGCTAGCTGCAGCTCTGCCTTCTGGTTGAGGAAGCAGTGTCTTTGTCCTTCCCAAGCATCTCTCTTAGAAAAGCCAAAAACAGAGGGGCGAGAGCCGAGGTTGGGGCTGATGTCACCTACTGCTGAAGTCACAGTGTCTAGAGGGAGTGATGGACAAGAGCAGCAATAGTGTCCAGGATCTGGAGCCTGTGCCCACAGGTGTAGGTCACTGGGACTCTCGGCCCTGCTTTGTGGTGATTTTAGGCTTGTAAGGGGTGGGGACTGGAACTCTCTTGCCCTCCATTATTTCTCCACTACTAATAAAGGATCTGGCACCTGTTCAGTGAATATTTGTTAGATGAATCAAAAAGGACAGAAGGGTGTGACCTGTGAGAAAGGAATAGCTAGTACTATTGAAAACTAAGCAGAGGTCATAGGCCTCCCAAAAGTGTTCCTGTGTTTGCAGATATATGAATTGTGGCTTAAATAGGGGACCTTTCTGGTCCATCCCAAAAGAAGAGCCCAGGTGGCCATTTCCGAGCTTTCCCTTGAGGGAATTCAGGACTAGCATCTGCTAGGAAAGGTCAATTAAGTCTCTGTTCAGTCTGTTTAACCACTGTTTTGTGTTTCAGTCCTTGAGACCCTGGGAATTCCAGTGAGCCCCCTAATGCCTATACCTTTTAATGTCCCAGAGAACTAAGAAAATGGTAGTTGATCTTCTAAGTCTCATAGGCCTACAGCAAAAAAATAATAAAAACCTTGTGTTTAGAGTGAGCCAAAGACAAAATGATAGCGATAGTATTATATATCTTGGCTTGATTGAGATTTAGGCCTGCTCTACCACACCCTAAAAGTTTTACAGTTGGTATGTTTGTGCCTTATAGGGAATTTAGAGCTCCAGAATGTCCAGAGAGGTCCTGTGACCCACTTTCACACAAAGGTCTTTGTTGCTTACAGATGGCATGGGTCCCTGAGGCTAGCTAGTGATCTCATCAGCCAGGTCTCAGGAAATTCCAGGTTACCCACAGGCATTTCAAGAGTCCTGGGAGTTCTCTAATGGACTAACTCAAACACACAGATGGAGGGTTTGAACAGGGCCAGATGGACACAGAAGGCTTGGAGGTATTTACTCTGTTGGGCCCCTGTGTGCACTGGGGGTCCAGGATAGGAGCCTCCTGCTGGGGCCTTGCGCTGGCATCCAGCAGCCTCTGAAGAAGACGTGTCTGCTTGGTGCTCTCCCATCCTTCCAGATCTCCACAAAGTGTGTTTAGCTGCAGTTTCCAAGCACACAGCAGGCGGCAAGAGCCGACAAGAATCTCTTGACACCTCTGGCCACAGCTCCTGTGCCCGTTGTCCCCAGCCTGCATGCCCACCCAGAGGAGGGTGTCCACAGGGAAGAAGAGTGGGGGGCAGGCTCCCCTTACTGTTGGCTTCACCTCTGACCACAAGAATATTTTCCACCATTTCCATTATTTCTCGTGTAGAGCCACACCATAGCAAGACAGACTTTCTGTTCGGAGAAAAGGAAAGATGGGGTCTGGTGAGGAAGTAAGAGAGGCAGGCAGGGAGGCAAGGAGAGGGGGAAAGCAAGGAGAGAGAGACGACAGGCAGAGAGAAGCAAGACGTGCTGGTGCTGACAGGCAGGGCCAAAATGTCTGGGCAGGTCTCTGAATAGCAAAATGTATATAATGAAGTTAGATTTGTCTAGTTAATTATGAATCATGTTCAGTCAAAACATTCTGACCTAACTATACAATGCTAGAAATTCCTTTTAATGCAAAATCACTCAAAGTAGCTTCAGTATTCATGGTGGAAAGGACTCTGGGCCTCAAGTTTGCTTGATTCATTATTAGAGAAAATCAGGAGTGTTTTTCCAAATAGCTCCATGATGCATTTCCCACCTCCCACCCCTAAAACAATAAATACACATGTGAGCACACTGCTTTGTAGGCACCCAGACTGGTGGTGGGTTATGTTCATTTCTGATTCACTTCTGCAATTTTGTGGCTTTCTCTTCTACTCCAGAAAACACTGGAATGCAAAGGGTGAGGATTACTGATTACAGGTGTGACTTGCAAACCTCTCTGAATTTGTTTTTCAAGAATCATCATTTACAAACTTTGATGCAAAGAGTATTAATGCTTGAAAATTTGTTGCAGTGTCCCTCAGAGAAGGTAGAAACATGCTGCCATGATGTAAGCTGTGCAGCTCCCGGAGCCGCTGCCTGGATGTGCAGGGACACAAGGAGGCACTTGCCCCCGGTCCCAACAGGAGCTACACTGAAGGAAGTGATGCCATCTCAAGTTAAACTTTAAAATAAAAGCACACAATGGATCAGAGCTGAAAGAATCGAAATTCTGAGGCACTCCGTGTCCTGGGAAAGACAAATGAGAGGGAGGATAGAGAGATATACAGTTACAGAGAGGAGGTGCCAAGGTACCAAGCGTTTCCCCAGGCAAGGAGGAAAAGATAGTGCACACATACCATTGCCCCAAAAAGAGAAGAATGGGAAGTTGGCAGAACAAATACGGTGTGGAGCATGGCGCTCTCCTGCCCTTGAGGAATTTAAAAATTTCTTCCAGTCATGATCATCACAGTGTTTCAAAGGATGATCTTTTCAACATACATCCCACCCTAAGAAAACACTTCTGGAAAAGACTATTAAGAACTTTGGTCATTAAGACAATTCCTCCACTTTTTTTCATTAACAATTCCCTTTTAACAATTGGTCTTTTATTTATAAGATATACATTGTCATTACTTCTGTGATTTTTTTTGAAGTTTTAAATTTAACAAAGTCATTATAGCATAATGAAGTAGTAAATAAGACTTTGAAAATGTAGATCAATATTAGTTTTAGTATTTATTAACATTCAATAATATTTTCTCTTAACCTCTAAAAAGTTGCTATTTAAATCAGGAGTCTGTGGGATGGTCCCAGGCCTGCCCTTAACCATTTAAATCTTAAGATTTTCTTTATCTACTCAAAGACCAGTCCAAGCTTGGCTTAAAATTAGGGAGAAAAAAAAAAGAGGGGGGGGGGTGTTTATTTAGCACTTAATACCACTGCTGGTGCTAGGGCCAAGCTTGAAGAATCCTGGCAAATTAAAGCAACAAAAGGTACTGCTGCCAGCTCAGTGGGCCAGCGGAATTTTTAAAGTATAATTAGAGTCTGTCACCTTTTATCCTGGGTCAGTGGGCACGTTCACCCCATGGACAGTCTGTTTAATCATTCATTCTCTTCAGTTGAATGTTAGAGAACTCTTTGGTGAATAGGAGTTTAAATTATTGATTTCAATTAAAAAACGAGAGGGAAAATGGTTTTTAAACTCTTAAGACAATTTGTTTAAAACTCACTACCTAGTGATAATGATGGCATCCTTCCAGCAATTGTCCAGGGTCCACAGACACTGTCCGTAGCCCTGGCAGGCCATTCTGTACCCACGGCCTACAGGAGGGCACCCCACCAAGCGCCACAGCTGCTGATGCACCAACATGGGCCTCTCACCTAAGTCCATGTTCCCCCACCAGGAAGCATCGGAATGAAAACCCCAGGGAGTCCCCCGCCCCCATGCACATCTTGCCTATTTCCTGATGTGCCCCAGCCCTAGCACAGCCTCACAGGAGGCTGGCTTCACCGGGTGCACAAATGAATGGCCATTGCCAGTTGGGCATTACCAAGTCTGTTCACAAACATCTCCAGACGCAAACTCAGAATCTCCCCGTTTTGTCCCCAAGACACTATTCTACAGGAAGTCAAAATTTGAAACTTACAGTCAGCTTATGTTCCTCTTCTCTGGGGCCTGTATTAGGTCCTACCAACTTCTCCACCTCAAGCTTTTTTAATATAATAATAGTTCTCCTTCTGATTTTCCATATTCTCCCTGTTTAAGGCATCCAGCAACATGGTACTGTATTGTGGCAGAGCTTCTTCATTTCCCAGCCTACAAAGGCTTCGTTTTTATGATCAGGCCTGGCGTGGAGACAGGAAAGCACCAAGGAGCGAGTCCTGAGGGACCCTCCTGCCCCAAGAGCCTGTGAGACCCCGGGAAAGGCCTTACCCCCCTGAGTCCCCACTGCCTCGATTGTAAGATGTGAGGTTTGGAATGGATGTTTCCCAAAGATAGGATGACACTGAAAATTGCCATTGGTATCCCACCAGCTCCATAACATCCCCCATTAATTTTACGTTCCTTGTGCCTTTGTACCGTCCCTAGCGCAGCTCCACTCAGGTGAGTCATCCTCTCCTCCTCTCTGCCTCCTTAGTCTGTGCCACGAGGCTCCATTCCAGCCCTTCGTCCAGGCTCCTCTGGCTGTTTTCTCCATGTGATACACCCCACCCCACCTCCTCACTCATCCAAATTCTGCACTTCGTTCCAAGTCCAACCCAAGTCCCACTTCTATGACCTTCCCCACTCACCTGTCTACAGGGACATCCCCTTCATGCAGCTGCCTGGGACAAAGGGCCGGCTCGTCTCCCTAAGGCAGTAATCCTGGAGAAGAGAACCTCTGCAGGGAGCAGCCATGAGCCTCCAGAGCCGGAGGGGGCAGTAGGTTCTAAACTTCTAAAAGCATGTCCCCATGTTAAACATCTAAAGCTGATTCTTGTTCATTGATGTTTTGCTTTAAAGCCTCATGTATAAACATGGAGAAAAATTTATCATCTTGGTAATTAATACAAAAGAGCTTTCTTTTGCAAGAATAATGTGCGGGCTTCAACACATGAGGGGGATACTTTGAAAGGATGAAACCCAGAGAATATGCTCAAGTAACTATAAATGAATCCCTAAATGCCCTCTCAGGAAAGTATTTCCTATTAATCATAGGACCTTCATTTTGCTGAGCACTAAGACGAGTGGAGTATTCCATTATAACAGGATATTGAATGGGGCTTTTCCTGTTGTCCAGAATTTTTGACATAGTCCCAAATGGAGAGGGAAGGTAGCCTCACATTCCAAGGAGAGATGTAAAACACACGCACAGGACTTAGTGAAAAATGGGGACACTGGCCCTGTGCTTCCTAAACCTCACTGCGTACCTGCTGCCTATTGAGAAGTATGGAGACAAATCTGAACAAAAAAATTGGGCCTATTTCTCACTTACTGAATTGCAACTATGTAAGCCTTTTTTGGGGGGAAAATCAGATTGAAATCAGGTTTTGTCTGATAAACTACAAGCAGAATAGGATGGAACCCTGTTTAAGAACTTGGCCTTGGGATTCTACAGCCTGGGTTCAAAGCACGGCACTGCCACTTACAAGCAAGAGAATCCCAGGGAACTTCATCCTTGTGGGCCCATTTCCCCATCCTTAAAAATGCAGATAATAACAGCACCTACCTCACAAGGTTTTGTGAGGGTTAAAGTGATGCTTGTACTGTTCTTAGCCCAGAGTGTATCCCTTAGTCAAGGAATGTGAGCTGTTACGAACCAACACTCGACCAGCCAGCAGCGGCAACTCAGGTCAGGAAGGCAACTTCTGCTTCATCTAGAACACAAACATTCTTTATATGAAGAATTCCTTTCCTGTTTCATAGGAGATTTTGCTACCCAAGTAGACAACTGTAAATCCCAGGTACACATCTGGATCACAGTGGCTAATAAAACAGTAGGCAACATGCAAAAATGATGCAAAACCTGTTTTGCAGTTTCCCTAGAATTTTGCAGCTGATGGGGGCCCTCTGGTGGGAGAATCAGGTGAAGAGTCACATACATAAAACCCTTGAGTCAGGAAGCACAGGTTGAAACGTTCATCTTAGGGAGGTGGTTACCCTATATAGACAAAAGTGGCTCTGCCACTGATGACATCACTAAGCACCTGTTCTATTAAACATAAAGGGACTTTGGGCTGTGCTCTTTCAATCTTTTCATGTTGTTACCAGTAACTCCCGTCTTGCCTGGGTTAGAGCACATTCCTCTTGGTGCCCAGAACACCCAGGTCCTCGCTTCTCTAACTAGACTGATCTTGCCCCAGAGGGTCACTGTGACATTGGATGTCTTAGAGTCATGCTCAAACCATCTGAGCTAATTGGCTTAGACACTCGGGGATGACGCAGGCACCCCCACCTCTGGGATAACAACACCCTATTTCTAAAACAGCCTGTGGGAGATTTACAGGGTCATGGTCATGTTATTTACATGCAAATAGGAAAAGAAAATCCTTTCCAGCAGGCCACATTCTAACTACAAATACCAGAAGAAGTCATAAACACACACGAGGAAAACCAAACAGTCTGTTAGTATTATCTCAGAATTCCTAGGAAAATGAGTCAAGTGCATTCGTGCTCACAAAGGGCTTGTGCAAAATCCTATGTTCTTTGACATCGGATGTTCTCCTTATGCTAATTTGGCAGGTAGCAATTTTTGCCTACCATTTTCATGGTTAAACCAAAAAGAACATAAAATACATATATTTTTTAGAACCCTATTTATACTGTAATCACTTCTCTGTGCTGCTCTTAGAGGAGCAGTAAGCCCCAGATTGGTCTCCAGCCTTCCTCAAAAGTTTTCTTTGACCTCTTTCTCAACAACTGGAAGTTACCAATAAACACGTAACTTGCTATGTCCTCCAAGTTCAAGTTCAGAGTGAAGTTCAAATCTGATAGCTTTATTCATTTTTTAAATAAATAACATGAATTGTTCTCAATTTTTTTTGGTTTTTAAAATTTTTTATTTAGGTACATATAATAAAATGCACAAATCTTAGTATACAGCTCGATGAATTTTGACATGTGTATACACCCATGTAACCATCCCCCAAATCAAGATATCAAATATTCTAATTCTTTTCCACTTTCATGTATTTCACCCATCCCTCTCCCCTCTCCCCTAATGAAACCATCAGTCCGTTCTCTGAGTTTATGAGTCTATTTCTGTTTGTTTGTTGTGTTTTTTGGATTCTAAATAAAAGTGAAACTATATGGTCTTTGTCTAACTTATTTCATTTAGCATAATATGCTCTAAGTCCACCCATGTTGTTACAAATGGTAAGATTTCATTCTGTTTTATGGCTGAGTAACATTCCACGGTGTATATGTACCACATCTTTATTCATTCATCTATCAATGTACATTAGGTTGTGGCTATTGTAAATAATGCTGCAATAAACATAGGGATGCATATATCTTTACAAATTTGCAATTTTCTTTGAGTAAATACCCAGCTGTATTTACTCAGGAATTACTAAGTCATATGATACTTTTCATTTTTGAAGTTTCCTCCAGTACTGCTTTCCACAGTGTCTGCACCAGTTTACATCCCATCCACAGTGTAGGAGGGTTCCGTTTTCTCCACATCCTTGCCTACGTTTGCTATTTCGTGTCTTCTGGACACTAGCCGTTCTGACTGGTGTGAGGTGATATCTCATTGTGGTTTTGATTTGCATTTCCCCAATGATTAGTGATGTTGAACATCTTTTCATGTGTTTTTTGGCCATTTGTATGTCTTTGGAAAAATGTCTATTCAGGTACTCTGCCCATTTTTTAATTAGATTGGTTTTTTTGGTGTTGAGTTGTATGAATTCTTTATATATTTTGGATATCAGACCCTTAGATACATCATTTGCAAAAATACTCGTACAATAGATTATCTTTTCATCTTGCTGAGAGGTTTCCTTTGCTGTGCAGAAACTGTTTAGTGTGATGTAGTCCCACTTGTTTTTCCTTCTGTACCCCTTGCCTGGGGACATATCCAGAAAAAAATTACTAATGCCATTGTTCAAGAGTTTACTGCCTATGTTTTCCTCTAGGGTCTTATGGCTTCAGGTCTTATATTTAGGTTGTTAATCCATTTTGAGTTTATTTTTGTGTAGAGTATAAGTTTCATTCTTTGCACGTAGCTGTCCAGTTTTGCCAGTGCCATTTATTGAAGAGACCATCTTTTCCCCATGTCTTGCCAATGGGTTTCCGCCCTGGGCAAGTTCACTGTGGATTCAGTGTAACCAAAGAAATAACAGTAGAACGTTCTTGGGGTGAAAGGGTTATACCCAACTTTATTTCCACAGTGGCAGGTCAGTCACTAAAATCCCATTTACTCAGAGCGAGTCTGCACACAGCAAGCCAGTCTTTGCCTCTGGGCTTCTCTGCCCACGCAGCAGTCCTCTGGGCCTCTGTCCTCCACGCTGCCACCACTCCAGCCTCTGCTCTGCTCTCCTGCAGCCTTGGAGCCATGCCACCATGTCGCACACAGCACTGGGCAGGGCTCTCTACATAGAGTTAATAAGGACGCATTGCCCACACGTGTGTGGTGAGCTGGCCAACCAGAGCCAGGTGAGAATCCTGGCCACAGGAACCTTCATTTTATCCACACCCCAACTGATATATTTGCCTCCTTAGTCATACATTAATTGACCATGTAGATGTGGGTTTATTTCTGGACTCTATAGTCTTTTCCCTATATGTCAGCTCTGATGGTCCCTTATTATCTTTCATCACTAGCTAAAAGTTAAATGATTTTTTTATTTTAAAGGTTTCATTAGTTTATTAGCCCAATAGGAAAGGAATAAAGGCTATAGCTCACGGTATAAACTCACTTGGGTTATCAAAAAACCACCTGCAGTGCGGACTGTGGGAGAAAAATTGGCCCACAGCGCCATCTCCTGGTCACATGAGGTGTGCTACACTGACGGAGTGAACAGCTAAACAGTTCTCGGAGTGACTTTCAGGCCATTAAAGTACCCAAGCCCGCAATGATGTCAATGAACTACACCTAAAATGTGAAAGTGTGAGTGTGGCCTTCCAGAAGTCCCCAGGACATCAGTTGGTGTCAAGTATTAAAATCCACCAACGTGATGTAAACTAAGGTACACTAAAATCTGGCAAGAACATGCAGGTTAAAAGAGAAAAAATTGAAATCCTCTGTAGCAATGTGAGATAACTTTCAGTAGAATACTAATAGGAGAATAAACGTAGAGTATCATTTATGAACATAAGCATTTCAAAAGAAAGGAATGAGGAAAAGTTAGTGGGATGTATAAAAATGGAAACCAATATGGCTGATTTCTTTTTCTATCTCTTAATATTCAATATGTATGTGCAGTAAATGAGGATGCATAGAAATTAGTTATTGTTTGCATGAAATTGTAGTAGACACACAAAAGTCTCACTTCATGATGGTGTCTCATACTCACAAAATAGTCTCCCAAATGGAAGCAAACCACTTGCTCCCTACCCCCAGCTGACATATGGTGACCACTCTCAGCTCTGCCCAGCAAACCATTCTTCTGCCCTCAGTCAGCAGCAGATCGTGTGGGGAAGAGCACCCCTGAAACCAAAATCGTGTGGGAGCATTAACCCTAATCGCCAGGGGCCTTCACCTGCCAATCACACAGTCCCTGCAGAAGTCATTTCCAAACCTAGCTTACACAGAATCCCCTCAAGAGCTTTTTAAAAACAGATTTTCAGGTCCTACTCCCACATCTACTGCAACAGAATCTCTAGGGCTGGAACCTAAGAACTGCACGGTCCAAAATGCTCTCCAGGTGATTCTAAGTGCAGCTAGTCCACAGCTCACAATTTGGCCCACAGGGGGTGGGGGGAACCACAGCTGTCCCTTATTGAAAAGGGAAAATGGACTCAAAATCCTTGCATTGTCAGTCTTGCACTGCTTACTGGAGAAGTGCTCACTGCAGCTCCCGGCCACCAAAGGTATGCATTCTTTCCTACAAAATCTGCTAGTTAATGATTTCAGGTAGACCATTTTTGAATGAAGAAAGAACCCACTTGTACAATGGTCTATGGTTGTTTTCTTCCCCAAAGCTTCCCATATGAACTATGAAAGGATTGTTTTTATGTTGACCAAAGTCTGAATGCAGGGAAGAAAAATGACTTGGACGAGGGAGAGTGGGGTACACACAGTTACCCAGAGAAGGAACCCCTGGTTGTCAAAATCAGTCTATCCCAGCATTTGAGTTTATCCCATCCTCACATCCCCAGCAGAGTCAACATATCACAGTATTAGACTTAATTTCATCCTGACTCCCTGTCCAACAGATTCTGGTGCTGGAGAGGGCAGATCTCCACTATCACCTCTGCATGCCCTGTTGCACTCAGAATAGGAGCTTGCACGCAAGGGAAGCCTCTAAATGTTAGCTGAATTGTTGAAAGAATTTGATAACTGATTTGGTTAAGGAGCAAGAAAATGTTGCCACTGAAGGTGTTGATTAGAACCAGTGCTATGTTTTAAACAAGAGCTACAATTCCTAGTGACAGAAATTACAAGGGAGGTAAGAGAGGCCATAGCAGAAGTTGTCCCCAGTACACGTGGCTGGGCTGACGGGAGTGTGAGCCCAGGACAGACCCTCAGAAGCAGCTCATCTGGGTGCAAAGCAGAGCAGGGTTACGGCAGTGAGGAAACCCCTCCGTTTGCCCCCATTTGTCTGAAATCTCACAGCCTTCTGACAATGAAGAGGAAAGGATGTGTGGAGATGAGGTTCTCTGAGGCCCCGGGAGATCGTGTCCTGGAAGCTGCAGCCTTCTGCCCGGCCGGCTCCGCGGGGCCTGTGAACGACCCGCCGACCCTGCCCGCAACTCTGCTCTTCCTCCTGCTGGCGGCGGGGACGGGAGTGAAATCTGCCACGCCGGAAACACAGGAGGGGCGGGACACGGAATCATGGCCGGGAATAGTGTTGTTGTTTTCCTGTCCATGAAAATACTTGAGTCACTTACATATGTACCACTAGTCAATTTCACACAACACCATTTTACTCTGTTTCTCCCCAGAATCCCTGCTAAGCTGTAGGACATTAACTTAGTCCTGTTAATCGGTCCATAAGCACGGACTCTGATCGCCTACTGTCGCCCCGCCCCATGTGCTGAGTTCCAGCCTCACAAAGAGGATGAGCTGGTCTCTGGCCTCAAGGGCCCTCATCTGTAACTAACCAGACACAGATTCATGAAACTATCAGCAAAAATACCACACAGACTCCTTGTGTGATGTAGTGAAAACAGGACTGTATACAGTAAGGTATACATTTAAAGTACTTTTAAAAGATAATTTAAAGTCATTAGTTACAGAATGACCTCATTTATATACATTCACACTGTAGGTATGCCCTTTCCATATGTCTTGCCAATGGGTTTCAGCCCCCGGCAAGTTAGCTATGGATTCAGTTTGACCAAAGAAATGACAGCAAAATGTTCTCAGGATGAAAGGTTATACCCAACTTTACTTCCAGGTGGCAGGTCAGTCACTAGAATCCCGTTCACTCAGAGCGAGTCTGCATGCAGCAAGCCGGTCTCTGCCTCTGGGCCCCGCTGCCTGCACAACCGTCCTGCCCAGTTGTCCCGCACAGCCGTCCTTGGGGCTTCTCTGCACAATTGTCCCACACAGCCGTCCTCGGGGCCTCTGTCCTCTGCTCTGCTCTCCCACAGCCTTGCAGCCTTGCAGCCCTGCCACTGTGCCATGCTCAGAGCACTGTTTGGAGCTCTTTATGTAGGGTCAACAGTCATGTATTGCCCACAGGTGTGCAGTGAGCCAGTCAACCAGGGCAGGAGTGAATCCTTGCCACAGGAACTCTCATTTTATCCACACCATATCAAGCAAACCTGATATATATAAAATTTAGATTTACACCAGCTATAAATTAGGGTGATACTGTTCTGCTTATAAAATAAATATAAACTTTAAAGGAGGATTTACATAGCTCCTTTGAAATCGTGAGCTCATGGTATGATTTGAAAGCAAGTTGTGGTGATTAAGAGCCTGGCAGCCCAGTTCAATGTGAGCTCCGCTAGTTTCTCGCTGTGTGATTTCAGGCGAGTGAGGCAACATTTCTGTGCTTGGTGCCTTCATTTGTGAAAAATGAGATAATAATGGTATGTTCCCAGAAGGAGGTTTCAAAGATTAAATGAGTTGATGTAGTTCAAGTTCTTGGCAACCTGCCTGGCCCTCATCTGTGGGAAGTGGGGACCAGCATTGTCAAGGCCAGGTGAGGTGGAAACACCTGGATCACATAGAAAATTTGGTGCTGGATAGAAAGTTAGCTCCTCCAGAAAATCACAAAGTAAGTTTTTCTGTGTCTTTTTGAAAAGTAACTAGAAGATATTCCTTTGGGAGATGCAGGAAGAAATCATAAGTGCTACGTTAGATACATACTTTGCCCTTTAATCTCAATCTTAGAGCAGGTATACTTACTCTTTGTTGTCAAATTCATGACAGGACCTGCCAACCCACTTCAGAGTCAGTCCTGACAAGCTAGAAAGAGAAGGAAGTTTACACAGCAAGGAAATCATAGAAATCCCATTTCTGTTTGATGTGGACTTCTTCCCATCAGGAGTGAAGATAGATAGATGACTGAAAGACAGACTGATAGTTAATAAATTGCTCCTTAATGCTGAATGATCATTATACACAACTTTTTTTTTTGAGAGGGCATCTCTCATATTTATTGATCAAATGGTTGTTAACAACAATAAAATTCTGTATAGGGGACTCAATGCACAATCATTAATCAACCCCAAGCCTAATTCTCAACAGTCTCCAATCTTCTGAAGCATAACAAACAAGTTCTTACATGGTGAACAAGTTCTTACATAGTGAATAAGTTCTTACATGGTGAACAGTGCAAGGGCAGTCATATCACAGAAACTTTCGGTTTTGATCACACATCATGAACTATAAACAATCAAGTCAGATATGATTATTCATTTGATTTTTATACTTGATTTATATGTGGATCCCACATTTCTCCCTTATTATTATTATTTTTTTAATAAAATGCTGAAGTGGTAGGTAGATACAAGATAAAGGTAGAAAACATAATTTAGTGCTGTAAGAGGGCAAATGTAGATGATCAGGTGTGTGCCTATAGACTAAGTATTAATCCAAGCAGACAAGGGCAGCAAAACATACATGGATGCAGAAGATTTCTCTCAAAACAGGGGGGTGAGGTTCTAAGCCTCACCTCTGTTGATCCCCAATTTCTCACCTGATGGCCCCCTACGACTGTGCCTGTCTTAGGTTGTTCCTCCCTAGAGGAATCTTACCCGTCTCTGGCTAACCAGTCATTTTCCAGGGCCATACAGGGAAATGTAAAGTTGGTAAGTGAGAGAGAAGCAATATTCTTTGAAAAGGTTAGCTTTTTACTTCTTTGCAGATTTGTGCCCTGTGGCTTCTATGCCCAGCATTTGTCTTAATGTATCTTTACCACTTGGAAGAATTATGATACTCGGTAATTTTCGATATGAGGCATGACTGCTACTAAAGGGTTGTAATTAGGAAGGAAGAAGAAAAGCTATAGAAGTAGCAGATGGAAGAAAACATGGAAAGATTGATTATTTCTTTGACATAACTTCTTGTAGAGTGACATAAGCATGTATAGGTTTTAACAAACTACTAATTAAATTGCATACACACATTAACATAATAGGAATACAGCTACATAACAAAAGCAGACCTACAATTACCAGCCATATCCAGTGAAACCAAGAAAACCAGTTAGGTACCCTTGGCATTTGTGAAAACTTATCAATGATATGATGGATATTGTCTAACTGAACTTGAATAGGTTGAGAAAAATCAGACAAATTAAAACAACACATTCCTGGGAACTGTTCATATCCCATATGTTCTTTTAACAGTAGATAGTCTATAGTCGCACAATTTTGGAGCACTGCAACTTGCACTTCTTCTAATTCTTGGTTGAGTTCTGACAGTATAGATCCAGTCAAATTTGTTGTTTTACTGTATGCACAGGCCAGCTTAGATATCCCTTCTTCATTCCAATGGCAAGTCCAGGAACTGGTGGGATGAATGCAGCTGCAACTGCAACAGCGCCAGGATCTTTGTTGAAGTTTTTTGATGATCATCTTCTGGAATGACTCTTCCAGAGGATGTTGATGTTGGAAGTTCTTCTTCATATCGTATCTTAATTCGTTTTCTGGGTGGCCAAATTAGGCTTTGATCCTCTGTATAAACACAAATAAACCCTTTGCCCACACTTTGATATGACCTTTATACTCTTGTGAAGAACCCATTGGAGACCACCACACAGGAACTATTTTTTTTTAAGAGAAAGAAATATTATCAGAAAAATGTACTTCCATAGCTGATCATCCGACACCCTTAAAAAGATCAAAATAAAGGATATATAAAGCATGCATTAATCATTGATTTGCAGTTAATTTTATCCTATCAGAGAGTAATCCCCCCTTTTTCTGTTATCATTAATCTACAATTACATGAAGAATATTATGTTTACTAGGATCTCCCCTACACCAAGTCCCCCCAACAAACCCCATTATAGTCACTGTCCATCAGCACAGCAAAATGTTGTAGAATCACTACTTGTCTTCTCTGTGTTGCACAGCCCTCCCCTTTCCCCCACCCCCCACATTATACATGCTAATCATAATATCTCCTTTCCTCTTCCCTGCCCTTATCCCTCCCTACCCTCCCATTCTCCCCAGTCTCTTTCCCTTTGGTAACTGTTAGTCCCTTCTTGGGTTCTGTGATTCTGCTGCTGTTTTGTTCCTTCAGTTTTTCCTTTGCTCTTATACTCCACAGATGAGTGAAATCATTTGGTATTTGTCTTTCTCCGCTTGGCTTATTTCACTGAGCATAATATCCTCTAGCTCCATCCATGTTGTTGCAAATGGTAGCATTTATTTTCTTCTTATGGCTGAGTAATATTCCACTGTGTATATGTACCACATCTTCTTTATCCATTCATCTACTGATGGACATTTAGGTTGCTTCCATATCTTGGCTATTGTAAATAGTGCTGCGATAAACATAGGGGTGCATCTGTCTTTTTCAAACTGGAGTGCTGCATTCTTAGGGTTAATTCCTTGAAGTGGAATTCCTGGGTCAAATGGTATTTCTATTTTGAGCATTTTGAGGAACCTCCATACTGCTTTCCATAATGGTTGAACTAATTTACATTCCCACCAGCAGTGTAGGAGGGTTCCCCTTTCTCCACAAACCTTGCCAGCATTTGTTGTTGTTTGTCTTTTGGATGGTAGCCATCCTTACTGGTGTGAGAAGATATCTCATTGTGGTTTTAATTTGCATTTCTCTGATAACTAGCAATGTGGAGCATCTTTTATGTGTCTATTGGCCATCTGAATTTCTTTTTTGGAGAACTGTCTATTCAGTTCCTCTGCCCATTTTTTAATTGGATTATTTGCTTTTTGTTTGTTGAGGTGCGTGAGCTCTTTATATATTTTGGATGTCAAGCCTTTATTGGATCTGTCATTTACAAATATATTCTCCCATACTATAGGGTTCCTTTTTGTTCTATTGATGGTGTCTTTTGCTGTACAGAGGCTTTTCAGCTTGATATGGTCCCACTTGTTCATTTTTGCTTTTGTTTTCCTTGCCCGGGGAGATATGTTCATGAAGAAGTCACTAATGTTTATGTCCAAGAGATTTTTGCCTATGTTTTTTCTAAGAGTTTTATGGTTTCATGACTTACATTCATGTCTTTGATCCATTTCAAATTTACTTTTGTGTATGGGGTTAGACATTGGTCCAGTTTCATTCTCTTACATGTAGCTATCCAGTTTTGCCAGCACCATCTGTTGAAGAGACTGTTATTTCCCCATTGTATGTCCATGGCTCCTTTATCAAATATTAATTACCATATATGTTTGGGTTAATGTCTGGAGTCTCTAATCTGTTCCACTAGTCTGTGGCTCTGTTCTTCTGCCAGTATAAAATTGTCTTGATTACTATGGCTTTGTAGTAAAGCTTGAAGTTGGGGAGTGAGATCTCCCGGACTTTATTCTTCTTTCTCAGGATTGCTTTGGCTATTCGGGGTCTTTGGTGTTTCCAGATGAATTTTTGAACTATTTGTTCCAGTTAATTGAAGAATGTTGCTGGTAATTTGATAGGGATTGCATCAAATCTGTATATTACTTTGGGCAGGATGGTCATTTCGATGATATTAATTCTTCCTAGCCAAGAGCATGGGATGAGTTTCCATTTGTTAGTGTCCTCTTTAATTTCTCTTAAGAGTGTCTTGTAATTTTCAGGGTATAGGTCTTTCACTTCTTTGGTTAGGTTTATTCTTAGGTATTTTATTCTTTTTGATGCAATTGTGAATGGAATTGTTTTCCTGATTTCTCTTTCTATTGGTTCATTGTTAGTGTATAGGAAAGCCACAGATTTCTGTGTGTTAATTTTGTATCCTACAACTTTGTGTATTCTAGTATCAGTTCTAGTAGTTTTGGAGTGGAGTCTTTAGGGTTTTTTATGTACAATATCATGTTATCTGCAAATAGTGACAGTTTAACTTCTTCTTTACCAATCTGGATTCCTTGTATTTCTTTGTTTTGTCTGATTGCTGTGGCTAGGACCTCCAGTACTATGTTAAATAACAGTGGGGAAAGTGGGCATCCCTGTCTTGTTCCCGATCTCAGAGGGAAGGCTTTCAGCCTCTCGTTGTTCAGTATAATGTTGGCTGTGGGCCTATCATATATGGCTTTTATTGTGTTGAGGTACTTGCCCTCTATGCCCATTTTGCTGAGAGTTTTTATCATGAATGGATGTTGAATTTTGTCAAATGCTTTTTCAGCATCTATGGAGATGATCATGTGGTTTTTGTCTTTCTTTTTGTTGATGTGGTGGATGATGTTGATGGATTTTCAAATGTTGTACCATCTTTGCATCCCTGGGATGAATCCCACTTGGTCATGGTGTATGATCCTTTTGATGTATTTTTGAATTTGGTTTGCTAATATTTTATTGAGTATTTTTGCATCTACGTTCATCAGGGATATTGGTCTGTAATTTCCTTGGTGGGGTCTTTGCCTGGTTTTGGTATTAGGGTGATGTTGGCTTCATAGAATGAGTTTGGGAGTATTCCTTCCTCTTCTATTTTTTGGAAAACTTTAAGGAGAATGGGTATTATGTCTTCTCTGTATGTCTGATAAAATTCTGAGGTAAATCTGTCTGGCCCAGGGGTTTTGTTCTTTGGTAGTTTTTTGATTACTGCTTCAATTTCGTTGCTGGTAATTGGTCTGTTTAGATTTTCTGTTTCTTTCTGGATCAGTCTTGGTAGGTTGTATTTTTCTTGGAAGTTGTCCATTTCTTCTAGGTTTCCCAGCTTGTTAGCATATAGGTTTTCATAGTAGTCTTTAATAATTCTTTGTATTTCTGTGGAGTCTGTTGTGATTTTTCCATTCTCATTTCTGATCCTGTTGATGCGTGTTAATTCTCTTTTTCTCTTAATAAATTTAGCTAGAGACTTATTTATTTTGTTTATTTTCTCAAAGTACCAGCTCTTGGTTTCATTGATTTTTGCTATTATTTTATTCTCAATTTTGTTAATTTCTCCTCTGATCTTTATTATATCCCTCCTTCTGCTGACTTTAGGCCTCATTTGTTCTTCTTTTTCCAGTTTCAATAATTGTGATGTTAGACTATTCATTTAGGATTGTTCTTCCTTCTTCAAGTGTTCCTGGATTGCTATACTTTCCTCTTAAGACTGCTTTCGCTGCCTCCCACAGAAGTTGGGGCTTTGTGTTGTTGTTGTCATTTGTTTCCATATATTCCTTGATCTCTATTTTAATTTGTTCATTGATCCATTGATTATTTAGGAGCATGTTGTTAAGCCTCCATGTGTTTGTGAGCCTTTTTGTTTTCTTTGTAGAATTCTAGTTTTATACCTTCGTGGTCTGAAAAGTTGGTTGGTAGAATTTCAATCTTTTGGAATTTACTGAGGCTCTTTTTGTGGCCTAGTATGTGGTCTATTCTGGAGAATGTTCCATGTGCACTTGAGAAGAATGTGTATCCTGTTGCTTTTGGATGTCTATTAGGTCCATCTGTTCTAGTGTGTTGTTCAGTGCCTCCATGTCCTTACTTATTTTCTGTCCAGTGGATCTATCCTTTGGGGTGAGTGGCATGTTGAAGTCTCCTAAAATGAATACATTGCATTCCATTTCCTCCTTTAGTTCTGTTAGTATTTGTTTCACATATGCTGGTGTTCCTGTGTTGGGTGCATATATATTTATAATGGTTATATCCTCTTGTTGGACTGAGCCCTTTATCATTATATAATGTCCTTCTTTATCTCTTATTACTTTCTTTGTTTTGAAGTCTATTTTGTCTGATACTAGTACTGCAATCGCTGCTTTCTTCTCTCTGTTGTTTGCATGAAATATGTTTTTCCATCCCTTGACTTTTAGTCTGTGCATGTCTTTGGGTTTGAGGTGAGTTTCTTGTAAGCAGCATATAGATCGGTCTTGCTTTTTTATCCATTCTGTTACTCTGTGTCTTTTGATTGGTGCATTCAGTCCATTTACATTTAGGGTGACTATTGAAAGATATGTACTTATTGCCATTGCAGGCTTTAGATTCATGGTTACCAAAGGTTCAAGGTTAGCTTCTTTAGTATCTTACTACCTAACTTAGCTCGCTTATTGGGCTGTTATTTACACTGTCTGGAGATTCTCTTCTTCTCTCCCTTCTTATTCCTCCTCCTCCATTCTTTATATGTTGGTTGTTTTATTCTGTGCTCTTTTGTGTTTCCTTTAACTGCTTTTTGTGGGTAGTTGATTTTATTTTTTTCCTTTAGTTAATATTTGGTTGGTTTCCTTTCTTTGCTGTGATTTTATTTTCTCTGGTGACACCTGTTTAGTCTTAGGAGTGCTCCCGTCTAGAAAAGTCCCTCTAGAATACCCTGTCGAGGTGGTTTGTGGGAGGCAAATTCCCTCAACTTTATAGGTGACCTTTTTCTTCTCTCTAGCTGCCTTTATAACTCTGTCCTTGTCCTTGATCTTTGCTATTTTAATTATTATGTGTCTTGGTGTTGTCCTCCTTGGGTCCTTTCTGTTGGGAGTTCTGTGTATTTCCGTGGTCTGATCGATTATTTCCTCCCCCAGTTTGGGGAAGTTTTCAGCAATTATTTCTTCAAAGACACTTCCTATCTCTTTTTCCCTCTCTTCTTCTTCTGGTACCCCTATAATGCAGATATTGTTCCTTTTGGATTGGTCACACAGTTCTCTTAATATTGTTTCATTCCTGGAGATCCTTTTATCTCTCTGTGTGTCAGCTTCTATGCGTTCCTGTTCTCTGGTTTCTATTCCATCATTGGCCTCTTGCATCTTATCCATTCTGCTTATAAATCCTTCCAGAGTTTGTTTCACTTCTGTAATCTCCCTCTGGATGTCTGTAATCTCCCTCCGGACATCATCCCTTGGCTCTTGTATATTTCTCTGCATCTCTGTCAGCATGTTTATGATTTTTATTTTGGATTCTTTTTCAGGAAGACTGGTTAGGTCTATCTCCTTCTCAGGTGTTGTCTCTGTGATCTTTGTCTGCCTCAAATTCTTCCTTTTCATGGTGATAGAGATAGTTTGCAGAGCTGGCATGCGTGACGGCTGGGAGAACATCCCTTCTTGTTGGTTTGTGGCCTTCCTCTCCCCCTTTGTGAGGCTCTGGGTTCTCGCAGGTGTGGATATAGTCTGGCTGTTGTCCTGTGTCTTCTGGTCTCTCTTTTAGAAAGAGTTGTCTTTGTTGTATTTTCAAAAATATATGTGGTTTTGGGAGGAGATTTCTGCTGCTCCACTCACACTGCCATCTTGGCTCCACCTCCTCTCTCTGTACACAACTTTTGTCCACAAAAGTCATGCTTTCTCATCTTCCATGTGTTAGCAGTAATGTGGTTGAAAAAACAATGATCATAATAATTATTATTTTCCTTGAAATGAAGCCAGTTTAAAGCTATATGTAAAGATTAATTTAGTGAAAACTCAAGGCAGATGAAATACTAGTTCAGAGAATATTCTTAAGTTTGAACTTTGGGCCTAAAAGAGTTTAAATATAGTGGTCAAATAATTCTAAGTGTTTTCTTATAAACAATAGTGGTAACATTCAAAATACATAATTTTTAAGATTTTCTGAATACTGGTTCAAATTCAATTTATTCTATATTTTTGCTTCAGTCCTGGATGCTTATAGCTTTTCTTTAGTGTCTTATCCCTTTCAAACAAAGTTGTACTTGAAAAATTGAGAAAGGCCATGTCCCCTTTCTTTTTAAATTTTTATATTCAAATATGATGAAAACATAGAAATGTACAGATGATAAACATACAACTCAATGAATGTTCACAAACTAAGCACAGCTGTATAATTAGTTCCCAGATCAAGAAACAGAACTTGCCAGCACCTCAGAAGCCTGTTTCATGCCTACTTCAATGTCATTACCTATTTCCCAAAACTAACCTTTATCCTGACTTACCTACATAATTTAGTGTATCAGCTGGCTGTTGCTGCATAACAAACAGCTACAAAACTTCAGTGGCACACAAAATCAAGAATGGGGTAGTTGTAGAGGCAACCCTGCTTATCTTGGCTGGGCTATTTCCCATATCTAGGGGCAGGGACAGCTCTCCTCCAGCAGGATAGCCAGAGCATAGCCAGGGTGATGACAGAATAAGAAAATGGTCAGAAATATGCAAGCCTCCTATTTACTCAAGACAGGATCTGACAGAGCCAGAGCTAATAAAGTAAGCTGTGCAAGTACAGGGTCAGCTCTTGTCTTTATTGAAAATGTTGATATTTTGTACACAATTTTTTTTGTATTAATTTTTATTTTAATAAAGCCTTAAAAATTTTTTTTAATTGCCTTAAAATCTTAACTACTGAGGTTTTGGGTGATACCTTAACTTTGGTGCCCTGGAGGAATGCCTTGTCTCACTCTAGTCCCAGCCCTCTTGGGGAAATGCCCTCCACATCTGGGGTGAGGGGAGCTATAGTCATGGGGAAGGGCGCAGCTATCAGGAAAGACGTAGGACCAGAGCTAGCCATGTAAATGATTACAGCCATGAGTTTTGGCCATTTTTATATGTTATTAATGGGAATTGTACAGTATGTATTCCTTTGAGTCTGGCTTCTTTCTATGAACATTATGTTTGTGACATGCATCCACAGTGTCACATGTAGCTGAAAATCATAACCTCTCTTTGCTGTATAGAATTCCATTGTGCAGACACCACAATGTTGATGGGCTTTGAATAGTCAGTTTACAGCTATTACGAATAGTTTGGCTTTGAACAATTTAATATAAATTTATGTTAAATACATATGCATTTTGGCTGAGCACATACTTAAGAGGGCACATTTGGGTCAGAGGGTGTGCATATGTTCATTCTTAGTATAAGCTGCCAGTTTTCTAATAATTAGTTCCTTTAGCTTTATTACAGTCTTGATATCTGGTAGTATAAATCTTCTCGTTTTGTTCTTCTTCAAGACTGTCTTGGCTGTTCTTGGCCCTTCATATTTCTCAATGAGTTTTAGAAGAAACTGATCAATTTCCACAGAAGAAAAAAACCTAGTATTATTACTGGGTTTTCTTTGCACCTATAGACTCATCTGGGAAGACCTGTTATCTTTACAACATGCCTTGAGTTCTTAAATTTCTGTCAGTGTCCCCTACCATTGTGTGTCTTCTTTGAATAAAACAGGCAACCAATACATACATAAAATAAATGGTGAATAACCACAGTGTTGGTACAAGATTTTAGACTCAGTTATATTTCTCAGATGCCCTGATCTCTTCAACTCCTAAACTCGACCTTCTCCTCCACCCCTGCAGGCCTCGCATGTGATCTGTCGTGCAGGTGGAATTCCCTTCCTGCCTCTCTCACTCCTACCTGACAAAATCTAACCTTTCAGTGCTCCACAGAGGGAGCAGTTCTTCCTCATGGCCCCCCCACTGCATTCTCCTTTACCTGGTCTGAGTACCTTTGCAGGTATTGAGGTGAGCTGCTCTCATGCCCGTTGAACTTTTAGGTGCTGACCAGAGCTAGCCAAGCACTTGGTAGATACACATGGGACAAAGAAAAAGCCATTCCATTTTCCGAGTTGTTTGGTCTAGGTTGTCTGTTGGTAGGTTGGCTTATTGTGTTTTTGTGGGACTTCGTTTGGATTTAAGTTTAGTCAAAGAAAAAGATGTCGTGTCTTAGTTTGGTGCTCTGGTGCCTGTCAATCTGATTTTTGTTTCACCTTTCGTTTTGATTTGATAATATTCAGATGTACTCAACCTCTTACCAGTAGGGTTTTGAAGCTGATACATTGTCTGGTCTGATTCTTGTCACAGCTTCTAAGTTAGTTTAAAAGAAAACCATTAGTATCTGAGTTTTTTCCAGACACTAGTAACAAGACAGCTCATGAAAAGGCCGTCATACCGCCAATGACCGCTAGGTGGCAGTTTCACTCCCTGTGATCAGCTTGACCATGCCGGGAAGTCTGGGCTAGGGAAAACGGATGGTGGCTTGAAGCTTAACTAGGCCTGTTGCAGGTAAATGAAAGCCAAATGTTAGGACTGAGGAAAATGGAGTTATGGGGACTACAACACGTGGATAATAGAATGAAATGCCATTAGGCATTATTTCAAATGCCTAGCATTTGAAGGTTAGCAAAAACCTAAATGAAACACATCCCCTAAAAAAGTAAGAAAATGTATGCAGGACCAGAGAGAGACAGGCCAGTGTGGAGAGGCAAAGGAGTTTGCTGTCTAACTCCACAGCTGGAGCCCAGCCCCTTGGGGTGGAGTAAGGGGAGAAAGGCTGAAGGCATGTCCCTGGCAGAACTGAGCCCTGGTCATGTTACTGAATTCTCCTGGGAGGAAGGGGGGTTAGAGGCTTTATACAACATTGGATGGGACAATATCCAATTTTTTTTTGGCTGAAACTTGTCACCCCCAAAGTTATAGGAAGACCATGTTAGAGTTTTCCTCTGCATTTGAGGGGTGGAGGCAGAAGACACATATTAATCACCTGTTCCATGCAAGGAACTTTATGGATTTTATTTCACTTAACCTCACAACAACTTAATGCATTGGGTAACCTCTCTATTTTGCAGATAAGACACCTGAAGCATAGAGCGAGCATGTAACTCAGTTGAAGCCACAGAGAGGTTGGGGACTGAAACCCAGCCCTGACGCTTGCTGTGACCCCAGGATGATTTCCAAGGAAGGCCACCTCTTCCCCTGGGGATAACAGAGCATCACCCTTCTCTGTTTGCTGTGGGCTGAAGGGAGATAATGCTGACAGCCTGGCACATTGTCGGGGGCCCAGTCAGAGCTCAGTAAGTAAAGGTTCCAGAGGACAGGGTCCTTCCCCCCAAGACCCTCCACATGGCAGCTGCAGCCATCTTCTCTGGACCCTCAGAAAAGGCAGCAGTCTGGAGCTGTGTCTCATTGTTTTGCCCACGTTGATCTTACCTAAAAGCAAAATCCTCACCACTCAAAGAGGAACACCTCGGAGGTCCTGGGGGAGGGAAACCAAGCCGGGTGGCAGTGGTTGACCCTAAATAACTGATCTCAGTTGTCTCTAACCCATGACTAGCTGGTGTTCCTCTCTGGGGAACTACAAAAGGAACCTCAGAGGAGCTCTGTTTAGTCTTTGAGTTTGACAAGAGACTTCCCAGGCTCAAAGTATAAATCAGGGCCAGGGCTTTTCTCCACAGAAAGCTGAGGTTGCTCCTACAGCAACCAATCCAGACATTTCATGGGTCCATCCCCAGGAGGCTACCCATGGGCCCTGAGGAAACTGACTGAAGAATAAACCCTGGCAGGCTAAAAGCATTGACCAGTTTCTCTCAGGACTGGATCTTTTATGCCACAAATTCCTTGTGGCCTAGAATAGGGAAACTGAGTCCCAGGGGAAGCAAGGGACACAGAGAATCCAGCCTGTGTGATTAAGAAGGGCCCTGAGACCTTGGAAGGGCCTAAGGAGCCAGAAGCCCCTGGCAAAGCCATCCTGCTGATATCCTTGTTGTTAAAATGCAACAGCCACTCCTGAGCCTGTGGTCAGGTTTTAATTTTTGTGCACAAAGAACTTGAGGAATCAAATTACCTGTTCTTTTTTCTTTCTCTGCTGCCAACCCCACAAACACTGCTAAGAATAAAGGCATTTGAGTCTAGACCAAACAGCTAGATTCAGAGACCCCCCGCCACCAGCTGGAGTTAATGACTGCTGGGGGTTACCATCTATCTGTGTGTCCTCCTTCTCTGGGCTCCTGCTGGGCTGTGAGGGAGAGAAAAGTTTAAAAGAAGAACCAAAAAGAAGGGGCACATAGCTTCTCCCTTGCCATCTGATGGTGACGTCACCCCTCAGGCCTGGTCCAGGTCCCCCACAAAGGGTCTGCGGTGAAGAGGTTGCATGCTCTCCCCCAGCTGGAGTCTCTGCAGCAGCAACCCCTGCAGACACACCTCCCTGCTGGGTCATGGGGAGAAAGGGCGTGGGGAGAGGACAAGTCTCAGTCAGGTGAGACGGGCTGGGTGCCACTTCTGGGCTTCCCTGGAGTCAAGAGTTGTAATGGAGGAGGTCCGTGAGTTTCTTTGGACCTTGAGTGGCATGGAGGTTGTTAGCTGGAACCTGATATACCTTCCCAGCCCCAGGGGATACTCGGCGAGCAGAGGGACACAGGAAGGGTGCAGACCACCTGTCTGAGGGGCCAGAAGCCGCCTCTCTGAAGCTGTGGAGATGATGGGAAGCAGAGAGCCCTACGTACTTCCGCAAGGGGCAGCCCCTAGCTACACCTATCCCAGGGCAGGCTCGTGGAGATACCAGCAGAGAAGCAGACCCAAGTGTGCCTAGAAGGACATAAGACCAGCAGGAAGGACGCCTTCCCTACCATCAGAACACAGCCAACCATGAAAAAGGACTTTTCCACCACTGGTGGCCACCAAGGAAATTGGGGGTGCCAGAGGCAAGAAAATTATGTTCAGTTATAAAATATCTTCCACTTTGTAGCTGTTCATATTCATTTTCTTTTGCTGCCCTAACAAGTTACCATTACTGTAGCAGCTTAAAACACAAATATATCATGTCTTAGTTCTATGGACCAGAAGTCCCGTGAGTCTCGCTGAACTGAAATCAAGGGACCGGCAGGGCGGTGCTCCTTGGTGGGGGCCCTAGGAGAGAATCCATTTCTTTGCTTTTTCAGGTTGTGGCTGCTCCATGGGGTTGGAGGACTCAGGTCCCCGGGCCCTTGTGGCTGACGGCGGGGGCTGTCCTCTCTGGCCTTTGAATGTAGCCCCTTGTGTCTCAGACCTGGCGCAGCCTTCTCTTCTTGCCTCTTCCTCCCCAGCCATCTCCCTCTCTGCACCCATGGTAGGCTGTCTGCTCTAAGGACTTGGGATTAGAGCAGGCCCACCTGGACAACCCAGGATGACCTCTCCATCTCAAGGTCCATAACGTTAGTCACACCTGCAAAATCCCTTTTGCTATGTGTAGGCACATATTTGCAGGTTCCGGGGGTTGGGATGGGAACATCTTTGGAGACTGACATATTCTGTCTGCCACACCATTGTATACTCAAAAGTATTTTAGTGCTTTAGTAGGCCAAGTACAGTGTGAAGTGCTGATTTAAGATGCCAGGCTTGGGGCATTAAGCTGGGAAGAAGCTAGCAGTGTGCAGCACCCTGGGACATCTGTCTCAGGGCTCCTTGGCAGTACCCTGGGGGGGCTCCATTTTACATAAAGTACAATGTGGATTTTCCCCCTTGACTCCCCCGTCCTCATCCCTGAGTTAGGCAGGCTGCAGCCTAGTCTGTGCGTTGCTAGAGGTCTCCAGAGAGAGTCAGTCCAGTTCTCTAGGAAGCAGCTGCCAAGTGGACCAAGGGACTGAGCTGGGCACCTGCTGCATTCAGGTCCAGCCACAGCAGAAGACCAACAGAGCAGGGACGGACACTCAGCATCTCAGAGGTCTGGACGCAGATGCTGCTCCTGCATCCTGTTTTCAGACTGTGTTCCTGGTCTCCCTACAGGACTAGAGAGGAAAATGCCCAGGATCCTCTTGGGCCCCATGTGACTCCCTATCATAAAAGTGAGCTGGGAGAGGGCAGGAAAAAGTTGATTTCTTACTAAGTGGAGCCCCCTTACAGCTGAGGCTCCCTGGCCTATATTGTGCAGCTCCAGGGCTCATGGGAGCCACCCCTTGCTGTTTTTTTCTCAACCACAATTGTGGTGGTGAGTCAGCACAGAGCTTAACTCTCAGCAGAGCAGCAGCCTCCAGCAGAGCTCCTTCCTGGTCAGCCTGGCCAGTGGTCCTGTCTGTCTGTTCTTCCAGTGCTGGGCCTCCCTGAGCCAACTAGCACCCTGACCACACACCCAGGCAACCGTTCACCTGAGTGCAGAGCTAACACAGCCATGGAATGAAAGGTGAAAGCACCAGATAAACTAGAAAAGAGGCTATCAGCCCAGGCTGATAAGCACAGGCTAGCATCTGGCCCACAGCGTCTCAGGCTCTCTGCTCCAGGCCACACAGGAGGAGAGTCAGTAAGGGCTTCTGCCTTCCTCTGCTCTAGAATCTGTTTCTGGAAGCCAGGCCTGACAGGTGTCCTACAGGCACATCCACGTCACAGCCCCACACTTGAGCCAGCCAGACTTGAGTGACAAGGATGGCTACCAGGAGAGCATAGTGCTCCCTCACTTATATGACTCTTAATTATTCACCCCAAAACCCAGAATGCCAGTGGTCACTGCCACTTCTGCTCCTACTGCTTGCTAGGGGAGACTTTCAGGGGTTGACGCCCTCAGGAACACAGCATCCTTGTTCTGACTTCCCTGGACCCCTCTCAGGGCTAAGTCACCAACAGCAGCCCTGAGTGGCCCAAAATAAATGGACAGCAAAGAGGAAACCTGTCAGCAATTACAAGCTCCAGACAACACCTGTGTGACTAGAAAGACTTGCTCAGAAAAGCCCCCACCCGCCCAGCTTAGATCACTCTGTCCAGCAGGTCCTACAGGCCGTGCCCCTGGGTTTCTGCTTCAGGACCGTGGCCCAGCGAAGCCTAGGAGAGAGCTTTCCTCTCTGATCTTCCCCCAAAGAGCACCAGTACAACGGCCAGAATAGCATGTCTCTAACGACGTGCACACGTCAGCTTTAGGAAGGCAGGAGGGCAGCTCTGCTGCCGCCTGTGAGCAGGAAATGCAGTTGTTTGAGCCTCCGCAGTCTTGACTGTGGATGACAGGTAGGTGTGGCCTCTGTGAGTAAAATTCCACAATTTTCCTCTTGCTCTTGATCCGTTTTTAGTAAAACTTCCCTGGAAAACTTTGCACCTCCTTCACAAATCCAACACGTGGGTATCTTTCCATTTTCCTACCGATTTCCCACACTTCAGTGGATCTGACAAGCTATTACATAAAAGGGATTAGAGCCCCCCCACCCAGAGTGGGAGAAATCCTTGACTTTGACCCCTGCATTTTTGCACTGCCTCAAAACTGCTGACTTTATCTCAACCACCTGACTTTTGGGGTGTCCTTTCTTCCGTTCCAATGTGGTTCATCCATCCAGGTCGTGAGCCCAGTTCTTTAAAGGGGACATAGGCTAATCATCTTAGGCACACAAATTAGGAACCCATGTTACAGAACAGCTTCAACTTGGAAAATTCAAAAGCTCATTGGCTGAGCATGTCTGCAATGTTCACCATCCAGGAATGTACAGAACAGCTGCCCACCAGTTCTCATCAACTGAGAACGTAGGACCAGTCTTGGAGCGGCAGGAGAACTTCCCATGCCCTATCTCAGAAATAGCAATTCACGTGTAAAGTATATCAGAAAACAGCAGATTTATAATGACTCTGAAGCAGGATGACTTAAGGAATGTTGCTGGTCCTGGGGTTGAAGGTGAGATCCTTTTGGTGGGCAAGTGGAACTGGTCAACGCAGTCACTGGGAAAGTCTCATGTGCCCTGGGAAGACAGGATCCTGCCATAGAACACCTAGGAGATTTCTCAACTGTCACATACCTTTCAGGAACCCTTAATACAGGTGTCCATCCATTCCTGGGGTTGGCCTAAGCTCCACGTGCACCCTTGCAATGAGCTTGGAGCCCAACCCCTTTACCCTAGCCGCTAGCTTCCTACGGGCCTTTCTTGCTGTTCCCTCTGTCTGGAGCATCCCTTCTCCACCCGACTAAGCTCTCTGTGTGTCTGGGTTCCTCCAGCTGGTCAGGCCTCAACTCAAACATCTCCCTGCAAAGAGGCCTCCCTGACACCCGCGTGAGGTGGCCCGCCCACCCCAAGGGTTCTTTGTCCCGCCGTCCTCTCCAGTTTCCTTCCTATCTCTGATGCTGTCTGATGTGGTTGCTATTGTCTGCTGTCCCATGTCACCCTGCATGAGTGTGAGCAGCCTGCAAGCAGGGCCTGTTTGTCTTGTGCTCAGCTGTGTTCCTGAAGCCTCAGATGGTTCCTAACCTGTTGTTGTCAGCCAGAAGACAGAAGGAATGTGCAAAGCATGTCCAGGTGTGTGATGGCCTAACAATGCCCATAGGAGTCAGAGTTGAGGGGGAAAGAAGATAGCTGGACCCTGGGGGAACCTCCTGAGTGGACAAGGACTGTGGGGGATGGGGTGGGACAGGCAGCTGGGCTTGGGTGTCAAAGGGATGACTGTTATGGGTCCAAATATGGCTACATGTGCCAGTCCCACCTCCAGCCTCACCCCAGGGAAGAAAGTACTGAAGTGTACATTAACTAAGGCCCAAAGCCTGCATGGAAACCCTTTGAAAAGAGCTTACTGCCAGGGAGTGTCGGCGAAGGAGACTTCTGCAAACAAAGACACTGGATGCTACCGGGCTGCATGAAACAGGCTATGTTTCCCTGTGTGATGCCTGGAACCCTGGACATCATCTTAAGAACGAAGCTAGTACACTAAGTTTGGCAGAGAAAAAAGAGGGGAAAAGACTGGATACCTGAGGTATAACTGAGGAAATGAGTGACTGGAAACTGCCCTCCCTCTGGATTTTCTGTTTAAGTGAGTTAATAAAGGTCGATTTGGCCAGTTTCAGCTGGGCTTTTCATTATTTTCAGCTGAGAGCATCCTAAATGACATAGCCATACAGAAAGGGGGCAGAGCCGAAAATCAGGCCAAATCAAACTCTACGGCAGCCAATAGAGACCAAGAGCAAGAGGGGCCCAGGGGACAACTGGGAGGTTGTTTGGATCAGATCATTGGATTTCCGAACAGTTTTCAACTAATAAAAGGTAGTTTTTAAGCTTATGATATATTACCTTGTTTTCCTTCTTTTTCCTATTCATCAGAACCCCTTTCTGAAAATGAAGAAGAATATCATCCAGATAGTTAATTGTCTGCTTCTGGTTTAAAATACTAAAATTGGAGAGAAAATCTAGATTTGAAGTTTGAAAAGTTACCAAAGTTAATAACTAAGATAAGGAATCTGGTTATCTTGGACTTAGTTAAATATCTAATAAATCTACTCACCTAGCCAATAACCTCGGTGACTAATTAGTCTAACCAGTTTTTCAACAGAATCTGTGTCTTCAGTCCAATAATTTTCCATTTGGGAATCCCAAGTTAAACATTAGAAAGGCCCTTTCCTATTTGGTCATTACAAAATAATCAAATCTCCAGTGAAAAGCAGTTGCCAGGAAGACAAGTGTGTTTCTTGGAAAGTGGTAGTACCGTATATCTGGGCAGTGAGGGGAGGTCGTTGCACCTTTCTGCTTGAGATGGCTAGAAATTTCCAGGACGTGCCAAGGCCCTGCCTGAGGGCAACAGGGTGATGGCCTTTATCCGGCTCTCTCAACCTCTGGGAAGATAAAAGGCAAGGCTGAAGCTAGTCTTTCTTTTCTTCCCAATGAAGGTAATTGCCTTAAGCTAACACACAGCAGAAGACTGTGTGGCACAAAAAGAATAACAAAATTATAAAAGGTATAATTTGGAGGCTTTGTCAAGAGCTGCGATGATAACACCCTAATAGTCACAAGTGCTCTGAAGCGCAAACGCGTGGTGCCCAGGTGCCTAGGTGCCTGAAGGAGGAACACTGCCTGCGTTAGTGTTCAGGCTCTGGAAAGGAAAAGGCTTTTTCATCTGCAATCACTGGCACGCTATTCTTTACTTGAGAACACGCCCAATGGTGGCTCTTTTTTCAGACATGCTTTTCCCTGGTGGTTTCACATGTACAGTTCACATGGGTAAAATGCACTTTTTTATACTTTGCTGGGTGTTGAATTTGCTGCCTGGTGGAAAGGTTTAGATCCTTACCTTGCAGTGGCTTTCCCTAACACTCCGTTTGTGAAGCTGCAAAGCTAGGGACACACTTATCTGGACAATTGTAAAGCCACCAAGTTTGCATTTTCTGCCCTGCTTCCCTAGCCTGCACCCTCATGGGTATCCCACTTACCATTTTTCCCTTCGAAGCCCTGTGAGGGTGTCCTTGCTTCCCCAGAGAGTAAGCTCCTTCCAGAACAGGAACTGCTAATACTTTCTCTTCTGTTACTTGGGCAGCAACAGACCTCCTGCCTCCCTTCTTAGTTCCATTGTCACCCACCACCCCACACCTCAGTCCTTTCCTGCCTTGGACCAAGACCAGTGTGGACCGGCTCTCCTGGGCCCTCTGAGAAGGTCTCAGTCCCTGAGCTACGGTTCCGGTGGTTCTCGGCTTGTTTCCTCAAAGATCAGGTCAAATCTACTGAGGAGAGCTCTTAGGAGGATGAAGTTAGAGTTAGCTCCCCAGAACACCCCACCCCAGATCTGAGCAGGAAACTCTTTCTGATCCCTTACACCTTCACGGCTCAACTGGGCTAGACCATGAATGCAGAAAGGTGGCCAGATGGAGACTAATAGAAAAGGACTGCAGGGAGCGCTGGTCTAACCTTACTACTTTCTGTGGCTCCTGAAGCTATGCTTCTTATGAGAAGAAAGGTCTTCCCTTTATCTTCTCTCCACTTCTGCTGCCTGACAGCCAAGCCTGGCTTTCTGCCCCCTACCCCCTTGGGCTTCTTTCTCTCAGGGTCATCATCCTCCAAAGGTTGCCTCCAGAGAGGAGCAGCTCAGAAGAGGGAAATCAAAAGGCAAACTTGTGGAAAGGTGGTGAGCCACAAAGGGGGCCTGAGAAACCTTTGGCCGAGAAATGGGTTTTCCTCCTAGCACCTCATTTCATTCCCTTAATCCACATGCACATTTTGAGTTAAATAGATGTCAACACAATCCTCAATACCTCCTTTTTCTGAGCAATACTTGTAACTCGGACTAACTATAAGTCTGTGAAGGAGTTCAGTTGAATACAATGATCCACATCTTTTTTCTTACTTTGTATGCCCCCCCATCCATAAGCACTTTCAGGACAAAAGTGAAGGCTAGGACAACCTCTCACCTGTGCCAGACAGAGGATATGTAATATTTTTCATTACCTTTACATTTGAAATTCTCCTGCGTCTCCATAAATCTGGTCAAACTCAAGAGGTCAACAAGGCAAGGAAGACACAACTGGAAGGAGCTGGCTTCTGTGCCTTAAATCAGACCCCAGGGAGGCCCTGAGTCAGAAGTGAGCTGTCAAGAGCTGCAGTTCTCCACTTCCTCACTAGAGGGAGTCTTAATACATTTGTTCTTCCCAAATTACCTGCATTTACCTCACGTTTACTCTGCCCAGCCACTCAGACCATGTTGCTTGACTCCCTCACAACAAATGACTGAACAACCCTGCCTTTTGTGTGCTTAGTGTTCAGAGTACTTTACATGTTGTCTCAGGGAGACTTGAGGCTGGTGCCATCCTTCCCCTTGTTCAGTGAGGGTTGGGGGTGCTGTGGCCCAGGGAAGATAAGCAACTCCCAAAAGGAAGTGATGTAATGAGTTATGCATAAAGCACATGGGAACATGGATGAAAGGACAATAAAATGAAAAGTCCTCACTAATGTTTTTTGAGCTCTCTGTATCAAATCCTGTGCCAAATGCTGCAGAGACTTTAATCTCCCTCCTGCTAGTCCGGAGGTCACATCAGAAGTATGGGCAGGTTCTACAACAAGGGGAGTGAACACATTTTAAAGGTCCTGTCTTTAGACCACCTCCTCTATTGTCTCTCATTCTGACCACTAATGTGTCACATATATTTTGAACAGACTCAGCTTTTCCATGGCCTTCTCTAAAGCACACTCACCTGGGTCTTAACGGCGGTCATGTCTGAGACAACCATGGTGTCCCTTCTCGCTTCCCCCCAGAGCCTTTAGCACCCAGGAATTATTATTAATCCCAGTTTAGAGATGAGGAAACTGAAGCTCAAATAAGCTAAGTAACTGTACAAGTTCATTTGGCTTATACAGGAAGAATTCAGGGACCTGGGGAGGGACGTTTATAAACCCAGTGTCCAGCTCCAGAGCAAACAAGGGAATTTAGGGCATCGCAGGCAAAGGAAACAGCCCGGACAGAAGTGTGAAGAGGCGTGTTCGATCACAGTCCTGGGTGGTGTGTAGAGTGGGCATGCAGGGCAGCTGAAAGGAGTGGAAGGGCATGACCTTGCACTTGCCATGCTGACAGGGGGCTCTATCCTGTGACCAAAGGTTTGTAGGTGGAGATTTGCTGTGCTCAGATCTACTTATTGCTAAGAACTTGGACCAGAATATTTCAATAATGTACTTCTTTTATTGATTTAGTCAATAAAACCCATGAGGCAGGGTTCCAGTCCTCCATCCCCATTGTACTAATAAGGAAACCAAGGCAGAGAGTTTGAATGATGTGCTTAGGATCATAGATTGTCAGTGACAGGGCAAAACTCTGTCCTTCTAACTAACCTCCTGACACCTGGCCCTGAGCTGTGACCCTGACAGTGAGCCAATGTTTGACTCCAAGGAAACTGCCTCCCTGGGCACACTTAGTTTGTGCTAGAAGGCATGAAGAACTCTGAGCCATCTGTCCCCCCACCTTGCCTCACCCAGCGCCTCATCCTGCATGGCCAGGGTGCGTTCCTTCCCACAGTGCTGCAGAGAACTTTCTGCCACCCTCAGTCTTTTTCGTGTTTTTAGGTGCAGATGTATTTACACAGCAAGGTAGAGAGTTCAGAGCCCAGCTGACCTTTTTTGTTCTGAATTGGTTATTGTACTTTCCCTGTCCAGGTCACAGGAAAAAATAAGTAACCTTCAGAAGACTGGCTTTCAACAGTTTAAAACCATTTCACTGAAGAAGATACACATCAGTCTGGTGCTTGAACTCCTCGGTGATACCCTGTAACACTGTATCTCCGGGTAAATCCTTTGAAGAATTCTGAGAACCTGCTCACAGGAAGGGTGGCTCTGGGGCCTCTAGCTCTTCTCTCTGGGTAACTTGGAGCCCAGAGTTTTGAAGTGTGGGCGGGGAATCAAAAAGGTGGTTGGGGGAGGGGTAGGCAGGGAGGATTGGCAATAAAGGGACAGAAGAACCAGTCATACAAAACCATGGTCAGCCAAAAATACCACTTCTGGGGACAGTGAGCCCCTCCTTCATTCATGGCTCCATCACCTGCCACCAGCAGAGCAAATGAATATATTTCGATGATGCTGATTATGGCTCTACATCACTAGGCAGGGAAGAAAGGAGTGGGGAAAGGCAGCATGTAGGGAGAAAATGGACCTCTAGAAATGCTAGTGATGTAGGAACTAGGATTCAGCATACAGGAAAGGACAGCATAACAGCCATGTGAGCCCCCCATGAAAGCCAGGACTCTGGAGCCAGCAGGCCTCGGGTGGAGTCCCGGTCCCACCCCTCCTGACTGCGTGACTTTGAGCAAGTTATAGAACCTTCTTGTTCCCACTTATCCTCTGTAAAACGAGGGTCATAGCAACATCTACATCACAGAGTACCTGTGAGAACTGAGAGATAAACCATGTAGAAGCCTTTAGTGCCAGTACCTGCCACCTACCAAATGCCTAAGAAATGTGTTATTATTCATTAAAAATTCTAGATTATCCTCTGTCATTTCAAAAGGTCTGTCACCTCAGTGAGCTTTCTCTAATAGTTTTTCTTTATTATCTCCAGCAATGGCATTCGCAAGGAATGCATTTATAATTCTTCACTTGCCACCATCTCTGTACTCAGGCAACCAGTCCCTTATAGACAGAGCAGACTTCCCAGCCTGTTGTGTTGGCATAAGGGTTGCACTGCCGCCTCTTTCTTTCTTCATTGTATAACTAAGTTATTTTTTGTTTCTTGTTTTCTGGGAGATGTTTGCCTTAGACCTCTCCTCCCCAGAGCCAGCAGCAGGCACCACCATTTCCATCTCACTAAGCACATAATGGGGCATCCTGGGGAGATAATGGATTCCAGGGAACATGGGGCCACTTAGAGAAGAGTCAGCCCAGAGGCTCTGGGTGAAGGATGGCAGTGCAAACACCTCACTAATGCAGTCCACCCGTTACTGTTCTCCCACTATTACCTTCAATTAAGCTCTGCTCTTTGAAACCCTCAGCCCCCCAGGGTCATCAGCTCTCATCTGGCACAGCAGTCAGCAGCCAGAACTGGCCCTGGCACTTCCCAGACATCTCAAAGTTTGGGCCGGATAATTTTTTAGAAACCTCCTTAACATGGTTTTTTACCTTAAATGTTTTCAGCTTTGACAAAAGCCACTTGAGCATGGATCCTGAAGCAGTGATGCACTGGAGACAAAATGAGGTCACTAGCTTCATCTGTTTTCTGTCCCTGATCCTGAGGCTAAGGAAATCAGAGTTGAAGTGTACCAGTAAACGGATTTATTTTGCAGGTGATTTAGTAGCTTTGGGTAGATTTTAGAATTATATTTGGCATGACATTTTAACTCATTTTGTCTCCTAAAAACTCTGAAAACTCAGGCTGTGTCAATAGCTCTTTTACCAGACAAACTGAGAAAGGGGCCAAACGGGGGTAGGGCCAGAACAGACAGGATAACTGCCCTGTGACGCCCAGGCATTCTCCCTCCAGAGCATTTGTCTGCTGAAATCTTGGACCATCTTTCATTTCTAACACTTTGTTCTACTTCCCCACACTCCCACCTGCACCCCGCAAATGAAATGAAGTCTTGAGTCCTTACTCTACTTAAAAATAACTGCTCCTGTAATATGGGCATCTTGCCACCAGATGGCATCAAAGGTCACAGTTCTTCTGGGGTACTTTGTGCCAGATACCTTGCTGGGCATTAAGAATCCAGTGGTGAGCAAATAAAGAGTCCCCGCAAAGGTCCAAGTCTAGCAGGAAGATAAGACACTAAAAAAATGTTATAGTTAAATTGCAATAGTGGGAGGAAGCATCCACAGAGTAATGCTGGGAATGAGACAGCAAAGCTTCCCACATGTTCTATGGACTTGTCCACATTCTCCAGCCACCTTACCATTAGGTGGGGCTTTGTGACCAGTTCAGGGCAATGGAATGTAAGTGGGAGTCACATGTGACACTGTAGAGCCAAAGCAGAGGAGAGTGAGTATAATTTCTCCATGCTGCTTTCTTCCTTTGCTGAAATAGCTGGTGACATGACAGATAATAGAGACTCTCTTAGCCTGAATCCCTGAGTGTCTGTGTGGAGCAGAGCATCAGTAATCCCCATGCTGCTTGACCCCAATCTTCCACTGCTCATTTGGGATAGACAGCATAAACCTCTACTGAAGCAAGCCACAGAGATTTAGGGATTAATTTGTTTTGCAGCATACCCCAGCAAGTGTGTTAGTCTGCCTAAGGACTAACTTTCTAGTTGCAGAAATGGAACTAAGAGTGATGTCTTTTACCTCTGAGTGGGCCTTCCACAAAAAGCACAGACTTGTGAGGATGGAGAAAGTAAAAGCAAACTGCATTGCCACCTCCAATTCTCCTGAGACTAGTGGGAAAAAAGAGGCTAGATACGATTATCATTCCTTTCCATTTTAGCAGGATACTGGGCACATGATAACAGACCAGAAGGGTATGATTTTTCGAGCAGGCCCAGATTCAGACCAAGGAATGTCAGAAGTCTAGGCAGCTGGTCTTAGCAGGAGTAGCTCATAGACTGTGGTCTCAGGCTGGCCACAGAGATGGCCCAGAGGTCTCTCTATTTTCAGCAGCCACAAACAATGCAAGAGAGTAGTCAGGTATATAGTGTTTGGGCTAGCCAGGCACCAGACCCGCCAGTTGGCTTTCATGTCAGTAATGTAGTTTTTGGAACTTCTCATTTTGATATAATTTCACATTTACAAGGGGAAAAATGGAGTAATAGTAGAAAGAACACCCATTTATCCTTCACCTAGATTCACTAGTCCACTTAAAAAAAGGTTTCTAAAACCCAGTTGATCACTTTAACATCAGACATAGCTTTAATACCTAACTAAAATGTCAATATGTGAAATTCCATAAGCCAGTTTTATATTTAAGATGTGCAAAATATATGGAGTATCCTTAAGATAAAAAGAGTTATTTCAAGTACATAAAGAAAAAGCAACACCCCTTGGAAAAAAATAGGCAAAAGCATAAATAAAAGTGGATAAAAGTCCAGCTGACAAAAGAAGTAGAATTGACAAGGCTATGAAAAAGTTCAGCCTTTTTAGTAACTAAATAAAATACACATTGAAACCTCATTTTTCCACCTAGCAAACTGACAAAGCTTGATGTGGATGATAGTACTTGGAGATGATAAGAGGAAACGGGCACTCTCATGCAACAGTGCTGCTTCTGGAAATTGGTACAACATTCTGACTGGCTTATCTGGCAACCCCAGATATCAACAGATATCAAAAGTTTTTAAAATGCACTTGCCTTTTAATATGGCAATTTTAATTCTAGGAATTGATCTGAAGAATATAGGCAAATAAGTGTCCTTGACCATCCACCAAGTAGAAGGGTATTCATCACATTATTTTCTTGAGAAAATGTCAAAACGTAGGTGTTTTGGTTAAATAAATAATGCTGTTTCATGCAAAGTACTAACACCACCTACTTAGCACTTACTGAATGCCAGGCTCTGTTCATAACATTTTGCATATATTAACTCATGTAATCCTCCCAACAGATAGGTACTACAATTATCATCAGCATCTCACAGATTATGAAAGTGAAGTACAACAGCTCACTACCTCATCTGAGGCCGTATAGCTAGGGACTGTGGAGCTCACACTGGCACCCAGGCAGTCTGCCCACAGAGGCTGCTCTCTGAGCCACACACCATCCAACCTCTCCTGTGCCGTGTAAGCCTCTCTACAGCCATTCAAGTTGCAAAATAGATTTATAGTCACTGTCATGGAAAAATGTTAATAAGATGTGAATGAGAAAAGTAGACTATGAAACATTACAGTGTGAAAGCATTTTTAAAAAGGAATTATGTATACATTTACATAACATTTTATAATGTATAAAACATATTCCTCAAACAAAATATTAACCATGTTGCAATTTTTGCTTCATTTGGCTCCCCTTTATTTCCTAAGTTTTCTATGATAATCATGTAATTCTTGTCATATAAAACTTTAAGGGACTCCTCCCATTACCAACCCTCTTCCCTGACATGGCTGTTGGTCCCAGGGACCCTCCTGAATAAGCATCCTACACGCTGAACTCCTCCTCAGAGCTGGCTTCCCAGAGAACCCAAACTGTGAAGGCTGGCCCAAGAGTGATCTGAGAAATTAGGTAACAGAATGTTTAGGGGCTGGGGACTCAGCCTCCAATTGACAATGGGGACCCCATTACTGGAGGCAGACGGAACACAGAGAGCCCTGATCCAATTATTGAAACTTTCTCTGTGATCAGTCAGGACAGTGCACGGGTAGAAGGTGGCACAGGAGCCGGTGCTGTGTATTTGCTGTTGGAAAAGGACCAGAGAAAGAGGAGACTTAAGGACGATGAGAGGGTGCCTATTGCTACACTCTTGAAGTTCTATAAAAAGAATATAGTTTGACAAAAGGCTGAGAGCAATTAACAGGCAATTGAAAGTCAAGTTCAAAGCCAGAGGCTCTCCATGGAGGCAGATGGAGAGCCTCTGTGCCCCTGCAGAGGAAGGACAGGGGGAGCATAGGGGGCTCCATCCCAGACCCAGGTCTTCACAGTAAGTGTCACCCAAACTGCAGTGAAGGTTAAAATTTCCAGTCAGGGCAGATTTGTTATGCCAAAGTCAGGAACTTGGTTATGGGGAAATGAGTCCTGACCCATGGGGTGGAATGTCTGGGTTGATTTTCCACAAACTCTTAAATTCCCAGATTCTTCTAAACCCTTTGAGCCTGAAGAAATGATCCACCTGTCTGTTTAAGAACTAGGACCACTCCTTTGCTTAAAGACAATGCAGAGGCTTGCCTATAACTAGGATTAGGTGGCAGCTTGACCTAGTGTGGACATTCTGGGTCTGGTAAAGGAGAAGAGGGACCACACTCCTGAGGGGGCTGGAAGACCTCCCTAGCAGGTACACTCGTGGGCCTGGATTCCGGGTGTACTTGATCAGGGAGGCCTGAATATAATACTGAATAAGGGCAAATGTATTGATTTGGCAGTACTCTTGAAACACAGATTTTTAGCATCCTGGCAAGACCCCCAAGAAATGGTGCATACTCACTACTAGGCTGCTTCCTAGATGCATGGAAAAAGCAATAGTTTCTGGTAAGTGAGGGTAAAATGGCAGCATTACCATAGATGCCAGAGGAAGGGATGGAAAGACTCAAGTGGATGTGCTGGGGCGTGTATATTATGTTAGGCCAGAACACCCACCAAAGGATTATATTCCCAGGAAAGCCATTAAGTATATGGGTGGCAGACACATGCTGACATCTCAATGGTGGCTCTCCATAAACCAGGCTTCACGTGGCAGTAAGAATGACAAGCTGCTGACATCAGGTATCATCGGAAAAATGCATGTTAAATTAACAATGAGACATCATTTCATACTCACTAAAACGGCTATTACCAAAAAGGCTGGCATTACCTAATGTTGGCCAAAATGTACAGCCTTTGATTTGAGGATCAAAACTCAGCCCCATAATCTTCAGGTGGTAGACCTGGTGTCCAATCACTTGATCAGAGGCCATCCTGACCTCCTCCAGACCCAAAGAAGTTTGCAAAGGGTTTGGGCTTCTGGGGGGACTTTCATCCATGGCTTTTAAGAAAATTTGTTTATTTAAAAAATCTTTAATCCCACCGTGAAGATATATAACCTCTGAAAACATTTTGGTGGTAACCTTCTGGACTTTTATCCAAACTGTTTAGTAACTTACTTTTTTTTTAGACTTAATTTTAGATTTACAGAAAAATCAAGAACATGGTGCAGACAGTGCCCATATGCCCCTCACCTAGTTTCTCCTATTATGAACATCTTACATAGATATACATTGTTATAATTAATGAAAACCAGTATTTATATATTATTATTAATTAAAGGCCATGTCTCCTTAGTTTTTCCCTAATGTCCTTTTTCTGTTCCAGGATCCCACTCAAGATAACATGTTTCATTTAGCTTTGACAGTTTTGAGGAGTACTGGGCAGGTGTATCATAGGAAGCCTCTATATTGGAATTTGTCTGATGTTTTCCTCATGGTAAAAGTGGGGTAATGGGACTTCTTTGGCTTTTTTTTTTTTATCCTGTTCTGGATAACTTTGAAATGGTCTCTATTGCTGATAAAGAAAGAGCTCTTTCTGATCTCTGGAAAACTTCAGTTTCTTGCTACTTTAGCAGGTTGAGCTAATGTTTGATTCTGAATAGAGTCACAAAAAACAGAAAAAGAAGTCTTGAAATATTTGCTTTTGAAAAGGACGTACTCTTTGCACTGCAGAACCTATAAAGATGCCTGGCAGTTATCATTAGATTGTATTTAATTAGCATTTTGCATTGAGAAGTGCCTCTTCCTTCACTGCAAGGGTACATAAGTCTTACTTCAACTCAATAAAGGTATTTTCTAATTACTTTATAATCCTTGTATTTTAATAAAACACCAAAGAACAATTCATTTTCGTGAAGGTTATTGGCATTAAAATATTACTTGTGCTTGAGATTTTGGAATTTTTTTTTTCCTTTCAACACACAAAAGTAGAATCACATGATGGGGAAGACAAATGTGTGCATACTTAATTGACTAACAATAGAAAAGCTGGCAGCTGCTCTTGATATACATTTGTGGCACATTTGTTGTCTTATAAATACCTCATGCTAAACAAATGAAAAGAAAATTTGAGGAGAAAAAGGTTTGCTGTATGAATAATATCTGAGTTTTCTTTATATTGAGATATAACTTACATTCAGTAAAATACAGATCAGTGACCAATTTGAGAAGTTTTGACAATTGTACACCTATTACTCACTACCCCAAATAAAGCAGGGAGCATTTCTATTACTCCAGAAAGTTCCTCTGCACCCCTTTCCAATGAATTTTCCCTTTCCCCTTCCCAGAGGAACCATTTTCAGGTTTTCATCACCGATTTATTTTGTTTATTCTTAAACTTCATTTAAATGGAATCATGCTGTTTGTAATCTGTCTGGTTCCTTTCACTTAACATAGTATTTTGAGATTAACTAGGTGTAAAAGTAGATCAATGCCCAGCTCAAGAGAGAGTATAGCCCCACCAGCCTCAGTGCTAGGGAGACACTTTGGTAATATTTATTCCTGCATGACCACTCTTTTAGGGGGACACTGACTGAGAAGCAGCTGAGAGAATTCAGACTTACACAACAGACTTTTATGAGAAAGAATAGAGAAGAAAAAAAAGAGAGAGGCAAAAAAATGGTCGCACATTAGAAGGGCTTTCATCTGAAAGAGGAAATAGATTTTGTGTATGTAGTTCCAGAATTAGAACCTGTGGGTGGAAATTACTGGGAGGCAGTTTTCAGCTCTATATAAAGAGAAACATCTTTCAACAACAGGTCATTGGGGTGCCTTGAAAAGTTGTTGAGTTTCTCATCACAGACACTGTTTGAAAAGAGGCTAATAACCATTTATCATGGATGCTGTACAAGGAAATCCCCCATGAGGTGGGAGAGGGCATCTTCCTAGGACTTGTGATTTTTGACTTACACAAAGCTAGGTTTTACCTCTACTTTATTCAAATTGGTCCGTGTAGTTTGTTATCGTGTCCACTTCTCGTGGCAGCAGTCATATGGTGCCCACTCTAAGTATCTCCAAACCAGCTGCTGCTTTGAAAACTAAGCCTGAATATTGGGGACCTCAGATGGATTTGTGTTCTCTTTTTCAAGGCATTCTCTACAAGAAAGGGTCCCTCCCTACCTTGCTCCCCAAGGACCTTGCTGGACAGCCCCAGGCAACAGAGGTCTTCATCCCTAACAAACACCGATGTGGCATCCACAAGGGCAAATGCTTGCAACTAAAATCAGAGCTCTGCAAATCTTCTGTGCGGTGCCCTTAGTGAGTTGTATACATACAGAAGAGGAAGTAGTAAGAAGAAAGGAAATGTTTATAAGAGAAGGTGGCTGTCCTTCAGGTAGCTGAAAGGTCTCCTTAATCTGTCTACAACTTGTGCACAAAGCCTTCCTCCCCCATCTCCCAGCCCACTGCTGGTGAGCTGAGGTCTGCCCTAGATATCTGAATACAGGCTCCACCCCAAGCAACTGTCCTCAGAAGAAATAAGTTGCTGTCCCAGCAGGCCCCCAGCTGGCCTTTTATATCTTACAAATCTGTTTTAACAGGCATCTTCAGGGTCCTCAGTTTGTCTTTCCCCTCCCTACCTTTGCACTGTCGCTCTCACAGCTACTTTCAAGCTCTAATCCATCAAAAAATGATTTCAACCATCTATACCATACCTGGAACTGCCCTCCTTTTTTTCAAAACACTGTCTCTGAGAAGCCTGCAGGAAAGCTCACCTACTTGCTTCATTCTGACCCCACCTCTCACAGTTTGTAAACAGCCAGTGCGACCTCATTTATATATTGCCTTTTAAGTACTGCAAGGTCATTTGCAGAGATATACACGATGTTTCTTAAAACTGACTCAACAAAAACCTCATTTATTTTTCAATCCACAGACATTTGACGATGTGATCTTTAGGGGAAAGCAAAAAGGCCTCCCACATTGCAGCCTCAAGCTGTTCGCTGAGAAAATGCGCTTCCAATGCCTCCCTCCAAGGAGGCTTGGTTGAAGGTGGCTCTTGGCCAAGAGAGGTCTGATGCTTGGAGTGGCTCCTTTCTCTCACAACATTTGCATGAGGCTCTGCCCCAGCCAGACCCATTCAGGAGAACTAAAGGCTAAGGAAGTGTTCAGATGGGTGTGCAAAACAGACAAAGCAACCTGGGCTTTTCAGAGCCAATTCTGCTTTCAGAGACCACCTAGCTGGCCCAGTCCAGCACTCAGAAAGGAGAACGGGCTTCAGTAAGGCCTCCCTGTTAGTGAGGGGCAGAGCTAGGGCAGGAACTCCCATTTCCCAATTTGTGCATAACTGACTTTCTGTAAAAAGCTGAACATGAGTAAAGAAAGGTTATTCTATCAGCTCAGCGGGAACCTAGGTAACACACAAAGAACTGAAACTGACTACACTGTTTGAATTTTGAATCTAATTTTCTCATCTGTGAAATGGAATATTAATGCCTCACTCGTAACTTTGGTGAGGAATGAAAAGGACATGATGCATGTAGATTCCTGTCCCTTACTGACATTCACTGCAGGAAGATTTCTGTCTTGCTGTAATTTAACCAGCCTCAGGCGTTCGTGTCAGGTTTAATGTCACCCCAAAAGATACCAAAAATTGTCTCCTGTATATGAAATATGAAGCTTAACTAACTGTATGTGCCACATTAAAATTGTATTCTTGAAAACAAAGGTATTTTAAGTTATTTTTCTAGAACGGGCTAGAGTTAAAAAAAAGTAGGTAGATTTTTTAAATGTGTTTTGTGGCTTTGAAAACATCTGGGGCTTGTTTTTCACCTTTGAAGGTGATACTGCCTTGTAATTTTCTATCTCATAGGGCACCACATACATTAGCATGTTGGCAAGAGGTAACACATGTGAGAAAACAATCCTGATTGAACAGAACCTGGACGGAAATGTCTCCTCTTTGAGAATCCCTTACTTTAATTTGCACGTACATTTACAGAGCATAAAGGCCCTGCCAGTATTGTGAGGAGATGGTGGAGAGAGGGGAAATAAAGCTGTGCTTTGTTGGTAGGAGGTGGGAAATAGGGGAGTCAGAGGGATCTGCAGTCACCCTGAAGGTGAGGCGAAGGAACTTGGAGCCTAGGCTGGGCTTGGGAACATTCCCATCCATCCCCTGGCTGTGTGGTGACTCACTGAGGCAGGAGGTGTGGAGGAGGTGAGGCCATGAGCTAATGACTGAATATGCCATCAGATGAGGCCAAGAGGGTGGGCTTGCTCTCCCCTACAGCCCTTCTGCCATAAGCACACACATTCTCCTGTCCCTAAGTGCTGGCCAGTCTTTGTATAACTTCCCCTTCCAGGCTGCCTCAGTGTTCTTCATAACCTGATTTCACTTCTAAAAAACATGTTGTGGGGGAGCAAACACCCAGAGGATTCTGCCCCAGTTCTGTATCACCATCCCCCCCACTCCAGATGGTTCTGGTTGTGAAAGTTTACATTCTGGGCTTTCAGATATGTTTATATTCTGCCTTGAAAAAGCTCCACATCCCCTCCATCCCTAGTCCTTCAGAAATCCCTGCCTTCTGCTCTGGAGGACCCACTACGTGTGCCCTTTTAAGCACAGGGTAATTAATGTCGTCTCATCCCCCTGCACACATGATCACTTTTCAATCCTGACCCTAAGAAGCACATACCATTATCCTACTTTTAGGGAGTGAAAACAGACTTTAGAGAGACTATTTTCTCAGTACAGAAGTAGGATTCTGTCTAAATTGTCTCCATAATGTTGCCCAGTCTATGATAATTTCTCCCTAAACTGAATCTTCAATTAAAAGGAATTTTTATTTTCTATGTTAAGAAAATAAACTGATACCATGGATTCCTTTTTAAAGCAATGCAATGACATTCTTGGCTGCCTATCCGAAATTTTATTACCACGTTCTTTCTCCTAATATAAACCCATCTTTGTTTATTATTCCACAAAGCCCAGCCCAGGTCTCTTGGGAAAGTCCATCCTACCCACAAGTCCAGGGTGGATGGACTGGTATCAGAATAATCACATTCCTCTTGTCAGTGATTGGTTCAGAAGTGGGCATGAGATCTGGTTCTGGTCAGTAAAACATGAAGAAAGATTTAATGGGGTCTTTGAAAGAGCTTCTTTCTTGCTCTTAAGAAGGAACAACAAATAGTAACTCCCACTAAATGTGAACAGAGAACCAAACAGCCATGAGTACCACTGGGAGCCATCCTGCCATTAGAGGTGGAGCTCAGCATGAAGCCCATACTTTGGATGTCACAGAAGAGGGATGGGAATTATCACACACCACTTGGTGATATCACTAAGGTATCAAATCAACCGATCCTGAAGGCTACCCTCCACTATGGACTTCCTGCCTAATAAGCAAATACATCTTCATATGATGTTAACCGACTTTACTGAAGTTTTCTCTCCTTCACAGCTGAAAGCATCTTTAACTGATGCTGGGGTCTATCATGCCTCCTGCACCCACATACGTATGTGCTCACCACTCATATCATGCATGACGGTCATGAAACGCACAACCTTCCATCAACAACAAAAGGTTTTGGATGTGGCAAGTTTTGTGTGGTACATTAAAGATGACCACAAATTCTTTGTCATTGGGAGGCCATTGAGAGGGGAAGTCAGTGTCCCTTTCTCTTGAGTCTGGGCTGGCTACATGACCTATATTCACCAACAAAATGAAGTAGAGTGACACTGGGTACCTTCTGAGGTTGGACCTGACGACATTTGCAGTTTTCATCATGCCACTTGGAAAACTCTCAGAACCCAGTCACCCTGTAAGAAGACATCCACACACTCTCTAAACACCATGCTATGAAGAAGCTCAAGCTAGCCAGAATATCAGAGAAAAACCCTGTGGAGGAGCACTCAGCTGCCAGCATGTAATAAGCCTTCTTAAATGCAGCCAAGGGAACCCCAGCAGATGCCAAATAGAGCAGAAGAACCACCCAGCTGAGCCCTAATCCAATTCATGACTCACAAAGAAATGGTTGTTTTAAGCCATGAATGTTTGTGATGCTTTGTTATATAGCAATAGATTCCTGAAACAAGAGGGAAACATAGCAACTCCTTTTTCATAAGCTTCAATAACAGAAACAAAAACTTTCTGCCAAAGCTTTATCTAGAAACTTCATTAGGTAGGATGCTGTATTCCCCAGGTGCCTCAGCTAACTCCTGGTTTTAAGAATGTAGCATGAGTATAGGCAATGTTGCTCTCTCCCATCCCTTCCTGTTCTCCTCCACCATAATCAGATCTTGGGTTCTCATCAGTGTTTTCAAGACTAAAAAAATACGTGGGAGAATGATATACAGCCAAGGGGAGCCCACTCTCTTGGTCTCACGAGCATTCACCAACTACATACATCCACATACACGTCCCTTCGGTGAGAGTTCTGATCAGTTCCTAGCCGCTGTGCTTGGTTTGGCAGGACAATTATTCAAGCATTTGCCCCATAAAAAGTCAGTAGAATTTGAATTAGCCAAATTGTTTCTTTTTAAGCTACTAGTTTCTTTTTAAGCTAAGCTGACATTTTGAGCTAAATTTATTTTAACTAGGGATTTATGACAGGAAAGGAATAGTTCTAATTAAATAAGTATTAGCCTCAAACAGTGTGAAAAATGACTCATTGGAAGTTTCCCAGTCCCCTAATAGCTAATTAACAGCTCATAACTAGGTTCCCTTTGTGTCCCAAGGCAAGTGTGAAAAGGAGGCCTTGACTGATTAATGAGATCAGCTCAAAATGGATTAAAAATGAAAATTGGCTTTACAGACTCCAGACCTGCAAATCTACTTGACATGAAAAGAAGGGATTATTTTTTAGGCATCCTGGGCGATCACTGTGGGAACAGAGAGAGCACAGCCAAAGGTACTGATCTTTCACACCCTCCCTGTGACACCTATCGCAGCGGCCTGGACGGAGGACAGCCAGCCAGCCGTGCGGGAAATGGCCTCATCATGTCAGGAGGTCTACCGGACTTGAGAGGGGAAGGCAAATGGCCTTTGTCAAGACTCACTCTTCCTTTGCCATGTTATATTTCAGATAAACAGTAAGTCAGAAAGACAGCGAAGTGGAAGCCAATAGGTACCAGGTTCTGTCTCTGCAATTCCACACTAGAATATGTGAGAAACTCTTCTACCTGGGTCAGAGCTGAAGACTGGCTTTTCCTTATGAAAAGAGACTGTGCCCAGCTTTCCTGAGGCACTAGTAAGCCTGAACCCTGCCTCCTCCCACATAACACTTTCTCTGGCACTTACCAGAAAATGTTTTGAATAGGCCATCACAGGCTCTGGAAAACTGCTGCCATGTATTTTCAGAAGCCTCTCTCCTGTAGATAACTGAATCTCTTTTATGTAGCTGATAGTTGTGGTCAGTCTGGCTAAGCCCTAGGCAGGCCCCTGCTTTTACCACCCCCAGAAAATTTGAAATTGCACAAACAATTTATTTGCCCAGTAGAATTCTATTCAGGGCAAGGGAACTGCTTTCAGTGGAGGTGGGGAAGTGGTGGGGAGGGGCTTCCATGAAATCTGAATTCAAAGCAGCCAGCCTACTCCTACCCTCATCTGAGCTGAGAATATGTCCTAAGGGTGAGCCAGGTAAAGCTACAGTTAGAGGGGTGCTGATTTGGGGTCACCACAGAGCAGTTGTGGGCCTTCCTCACAGGCTGACCTGCAAACAGCAGATTCAACATAGAGGGTGGAGAAGGAACTTCCTTTCTGAGTTTATAAGAAACATGCATGATCTGCCATAGTCATGGGGAGGCCTTCTGTTAGCCAAATAGGTTGCCACTGTTTGTTCAAGAGCTTAGGACTGTTTTGAGCTTAAACTTCACTTGATGACTTAAAAACGTTGTTGGAGACTCAGTAGTGCTTTCAGTTCTTCAAACAGACCTTATCAAAAAGTGAGTAAGAACTAATGAAAGAGATTAGAAGATAGGGAAGCCAATTTTACCAGCCTGAGTGTGTTATGCCAACCCTAAAGCCCAGAAGAACGTTCCTCACCATCCGATACCCTTAGTTCCCTCCCTGCCATCCTGTCATGGCAAGGCCAGAGCCACAGTAAGCTTACACAATCATTTCCCTCTCCTCCAAGATCTCCTCCAATCCGTGCTCCTAGCTTTCTTCCACCCAGATCAAAAAATGGATCAGAAGTCAAGGGCCATCAGACCTTGTTTTGGACAACACAAAAAATAAATCTGCATCCAAACAGCATGTACGGAGAACACCTGGCCTTTAGCTAAGCCTTGCAAGCCTTAATGTCAACCTGTTTGGTTTACTGCCAAGAGAGGTGTTAACTCTCAAGGGATGGTGGAGACACACTAGATAGCAGTTCATTAACACTCCCTGGAGGCGAACAGAAGTGCTCTCCTCAGCTGGGAAGAATCTCATTTTCTCCCCAAACTGTGATTAGGACTGACATGTCAAAGTCATCAACAGTAAATTGGGGGATGTGAACGTGTCTCTTTAGTTATTTTAATCAGCAGCATGTAGAGAGCACACTTTCAGGCCAAAAGCTGTCTGTATAAGCTTCCATAGAAAGATGAGAAGTAACTGTGTCTGCCCTCAATTAGTTGATCAGGTTAGGAAGGAAGTTAGGACCAGCACAGATTGCAGTGTAAAGGACTACAAGCGAGCCAGTAAACTTAGTGTGGTGTGTGTGCGTGTGTGGGCATGTGTGTGTGTGTGTGTGTGTGTGTGTGGTGGGGGTGGGGGGTAAGAACAATTGAAGGATAGCCTTCTTTTAAATGTTAGTTAAGTTCTTCAAAGATGAGGACATTTTAAAATAATGTATTAGAGGAAGTGGTGGACAAAGATAAACAGCAGAGAGGGGTGACCAGTAAATCCTGTGCAGGGATTGGCCAGAAAATTTGATAGAGTGAGAACATTTAAGTCCATGGTTGCCTAGAATAAGAAATTTTTTAAGAATTACAGTATTTGAAGTTATAAAAGTAATGAAGAAAAGAACAAAAACAAATAGCATTAGCATCAAAACTAGGGCATGTGAGGAGATAGTAAGAGTGATCTAATCCTCACCTTTCATAGAAAGAAGATCATAAACATTGTCCACAGTGAAGAAAGGAAGAAACAAAACCATCAGCACATTATTTAGTTATAGAGGTAACCACCAAGACAGCTAAAATTATAAACCATGAAAAGAAGGGGACCAGGAAAAGGGAGAAATCAAATAAAAAATGTTGTCAATTTGAGTTCTGATGAACTGATGGATGTTTTACCATGTGATGTATTACCTTGATAATTCATGATGGATAGAAGCAGCCCCTGAGACTCCAGATAAGACACAACGGCATGTTCACTGCCTCTGATGACCCCTTGGTACGCGAGATGTGGCAGGGGGCAGGCCGGGGATGGGCTGTTCTAAATCCAGCACTGTACTTGGTAAGAAAAAGACAAGCCTCAGGTGTTCTGTATGTATTATTCATGCTGAAAAAATCCCAGTACAGGGTGCCTCATGACTGACAGTATGTTTTGAAACCTTCATTCTTACTTCCTTTTTAAGGGCTGTTGGTTATGGCCGGAGAGTAAAATTAGGCACTTTTATTTAGAGAAAAATCAGTATTTCTGGAGGGCTTGGAAGTATTCCCATTTCGAAATCCCTTATCCTGACTATAAAAACAGTAAACCCAAAGTAACCAGAATTTTCCATTTTCTCAAGGACTACAGAAAACTCATGCTTGGTTCCTAATCATTTTCTTTGCCCCTCCCATATGCCCAGATGACAGAATACTAGTTCATGTCAAGACTCACCTGGTCAAATTCCCTCACTTTAAGGATGAGCTAACTGGGGCCTCGAGGGCTCTCTGACTGCTAAGGGCATGAGCAAATTAGTAACCCTCCCTCTTTCAGGAGGGCTTTGGTGCCTACAGTCCTCTTCCACACGTCCTTTCCCCCTGACCCCAGTAAAATCCTAGGATGAAAGTTCCTCAGAGCAGTAAAAAATTACCTTCACCACAAGAAAGAAGTGAGTCATGTACCAAAATTTCTCTCCCACCCAACACTTCTCATACATTACATCTTAGAGCATCACTTTAATTCTCTGAAGGAAAAACAGCCTTCAAGGGTCTGATATTCTTAATTCAGTCAGTGTGGAAACGGGGAGGTGAAGAGGAGCTCTTCGAGGATAATCGCAAAGAGAACAAAAGCTTTTCCAAATTATGCAATACATTATAATTATGCTGTAAAATTGCTCTTCAGTTGGATGTGTCAATGGCGAGCATTACAATTTTTAAATAGTTCTCTTCTTGATGGGAATTCATGAACATTCGAGGCATTCATGTGTGTGCATACATATTTAGGCAAACCGTGAGGCTGTACGCATTCATCCAGAACTCTGATATCCTTCTCCCCACAATAAAAATAAATCAATAAGAAGAAAAAAAAGCAGTCCTAAAGAATCCGCTCCAAAACTACTAGAACTAATATCTGAATTCAGAAAAGTTGCAGGATACAAAATTAATACACAGAAATATGTTGCTTTCCTATATACTAATGATGAAGCAGCAGAAAGAGAAATCAGGAAAATAATTCCATTCACAATTGCATCACAAAGAATAAAATACCTAGGAATAAACCTAACCAAAGAAGTGAAAGACCTATACCCTGAAAACTACAAGACACTCTTGAGAGAAATTAAAGAGGACACTAATAAATGGAAATTCATCCCATGCTCTTGGGTAGGAAGAATTAATATTGTCAAAATGGCCATCCTGCCTAAAGCAACCTACAGATTTAATGCAATCCCTATCAAAATACCAACAGCATTTTTCAATGAACTGGAACAAATATTCCAAAATTCATTTGGTACTGGCACAAGAACAGACCCATAGACCAATGGAACAAAATAGAGTACAGATATTAACCCAAGCATATATGGTCAATAAATATACGATAAAGGAGCCACGGATATACAACGGAGAAATGACAGCCTCTTCAACAACTGGTGTTGGCAAAACTGGACAGCTACATGTAAGAGAATGAAACTGGGTTATTGTTTAACTCCACACACAAAAGTAAATTCGAAATGGATCAAAGACCTGAATGGAAGCCATGAAACCATAAAACTCTTAGAAGAAAACATAGGCAAAGCTCTCTTGCATATAAACATGGGCAACATTTTCATGAACATATCTCCCCAGGCAAGGGAAACAAAAGCAAAAATGAACAAGTGGGACTATATCAAACTAAAACCTTCTGTATAGTAAAGGACACCATCAGTAGAACAAAAGGGTATCCTACAGTATGGGAGAATATATTCATAAATGACAGATCCTATAAGGAGTTGACATCCAAAATATGTAAATAGCTCACACAACTCAACACCCAAAAAGCAAATAACCCATGGGCAGAGTATCTGAACAGACACTTCTCCAAAGAAGAAATTCAGATGGCCAACAGGCACATGAAAAGATGCTCCACATCGGTAATCATCAGGGAAATGCAAATTAAAACCACAATAAGCTATCACCTCATACCAGTTAGGATGGCCAACATCCAAAAAACAAACAACAAATGCTGGCAAGGATGTGGAGAAAGGGGAACCCTTCTACACTGCTGGTGGGAATGTAAATTAGTTCAACCTTTGGGGAAAGCAGTATGGAGGTTCCTCAAAAAACTAAAAATAGAAATACCCTCTGACCCAGGAATTCCACTCCTAGGAATTTACCCTAAGAATACAGGATCCCAGTTTCAAAAAGACATATGCACCCCTATGTTTATTGCAACACTGTTTACAATAGCCAAGATATGGGAGCAACCTAACTGTCCATCAATAGATGAATGGATAAAGAAGATGTGGTACATATACACAATAGAATACTATTCAGCCGTAAGAAGAAACATCCTACCATTTGCAACAACATGGATGGAGCTGGAGGATATTACGCTCAGTGAAATAAGCCAGGCAGAGAAAGACAAGTACCAAAGGATTTCACCCATCTGTTAAGTATAAGAACAAAGCAAAAACTGAAGGAACAAAACAGCAGCACTCACAGAACCCAAGAATGGACTAACAGTTACCAAAGGGAAAGGGACTGGGGAGGATGGGTGAAAATGGAGGGATAAGGGGATTAAGGGGCATTATGATTAGCACACATAATGTAGGGGGGGCACAGGGAAGGCAGTATAGCACAGAGAAGACAAGTAGTGACACTATAGCATCTTACTATGCTGATGGACAGTGACTATAATGGGGTATAAGGTGGGGACTTGATAATGGGGGGAATCTAGTAACCACAATGTTGCTCATGTGATTGTATATCAATGATACCTTAATAAAAAATAAATAAATGAAACAAAAAAAAAAGAAGAAAGAAAAGCAAAAGAACCATCTGGATGTAAATGCAGGCATGGTCCTTACAGTAGGGTGTTGGAGGGAAAGGAACGTAGTTCTACATTTAACACATCTGCAGATGTCCAGGGCTTCCTGAAGCATTTGGTTTGAATTTATTTGCCCTAAGCTATCTGTCTACCTGCAGATGAAGCCAATTGAGGGAGAAGTAGTTGAGTATGGTCCAATAGTGAATGGAAAAGCATGCCAGAAGCACAGGGATCAGAAAGTGCTCAGTTTTGGTGTTAAGTAGATCTGAGTGCAGCACTATGCTGGACAGTTTTATAAGTGCAAGAAAGCAAAGACTTTTCTTATCTATAGAACTGAAGAGGTCAATAGTTTCAGCTACTGGCTCTTGCCATGCACATCATAGGAGACTCATGGTTTACAAGGTATTATTTTTAAGGATTGCTCTGAGTTATAAATTCCTACCTTAAGATCTCCCATTTTTCTCTTCCTTGCCTTGAGATTTAGATTGAATCAACTGTTTTTTGTTGTTAATGTCTTTGTTCTTATGCATCAGTGGTTCCCAAACTGGCCTCACATTAGAATCCCCTAGGGAATCTTTTTTATAACGTGTCCTCCTCGCCTCCACTAAGGTCAGTTATATCAGAATCTCTAAGTCTAGGCATCAGTATTTAGAAAAGCTCCCTAGATGGTTTCAGTGTGCAGCCATGAAAGTGTAACATTATAGAAAATATAACAAGATTATTCTGTAGAAACTTCAGTTAAATCAGTTTTGCCTCTTTGACTACACAATCAAAAGTTCTGAATGTGTGAATAGGCCCTGTGTGGGACGTGAAGCCAATGGGACCTATTCCAATACCTATAGATCTCAGTGAATGACTCCAGGGTCCATAGCAAATTCCAGAATTTTTTACTTTGAAGTCTAGGGCCATTTTCTGATATGGACAATGCACTCTGGTTTGTCTATGGCAAGTGCTACATTTTACCTCCTTATGTAGTTCTGTAAGACAGTCTTTTGTCAGATATTTTTCCATTACTGACCACAAGCTCTTCCCATTCACAAATGCCCTGGACTTCTTTTGCAAAACAGACATGCTCTGGCCAGATATGCCTAGTAATAGATAAAATGCATACTTTCCCAGAGCCTCAGTTTTAGAACTAGACTGGCAGTGTTTTGCTTCAAGAAGAGGGGCCTAGGCTCCCATGGAATCCAGTGCTGCTTTCAGTAGCATTTCCCTCTCCACCTTGAGTCTGCACTGAGTGTGGGATGGACGCTCTGAAGTCAGGTGGGGGCAGAGGGGAAGGAGGACCGCGCTGAGGACTAGGGGCTGCAGCGTGGGATGGTAACCTGTGGGGGGCATTCTGTGCATGAGTGCATGGCCACCTGGACCTCAAATGCTTGTTCTAGAATCTTTGGAATATAAACTGTGTATATATACATTTCTTCATACACATGGATGTGTGAATTACATATATATTATACATTTAATTTCTTGGGAAAATATATCAGTGCTCTAGGTCACACTCAATAGTAACTAATGCAAACTTAAAATGAAAAATAAATTTTTGGAATGATAGAGTTCCTCTGAGAAGTGACAGAAAAGATGAGACCTGGGCTCAAAACACAAGCAATGTGTGCTATCGATAGCTGATGCTGTCACTTCTGGACACTTGCCGTCACTGCTGCTGGCCCAACTGCCACTGGACATTCACCATTACACTTACTACTGGACTCTCCAACATGTGAATAACCCCAACTGGGCCAATTAGGGGCCTTTGCTGAATGAAAGTAAGAGTTGGAAGCACAGTAGGAACATAGACAATAGATTGCAAATTCTTCAAACAAAAGAAATACTATGTCCATCTCTCCACTAAAACATTGCCTTGGATAAAATGGTACTCTATAAATACTTGAGAATTTACAAACTGAAAAGAAATTAATTAGCATGGCATGACAAAGCATGAGATGCAGGCAACAAATGCTGAGAAGCAGAGTATTATCACAGAATAATTTCTATGGAAGAATTTTACTCTTAATTCTACAGTTAGGAGTTTCAGACAATGGACAGTCATTTTCTTCATCTAGGCCTCGATTTCTCCATGGGAAAATGAACATAATAACTCCCCTGTCCCTGTCACAGGATTGTCTCAAGACTAGAATAAGGGCTTTGAAAATAGGCATGCCATAGTTTATAAGATAGAACTCTATGGGGTGTATAAATAATTACCTACTAAAAAATATAAATGAGAGATCCTCAAGCAACTTTCCCAGTCACCCAACTTCATAGTCTCAACCTAGAAAGACATTGCCTGCCTTTGGTAGGTCTACATGCTGATTGCTTCCTAACTTAGTGATGCAATGGGGATTTCTTGAGGAAGGTTCTTAGCTAGGTTGATACGGGCACCATGAAAGAAGAATAGTGAAAAAGAAGTGGGACAGTTTACAAGAAATCTTCTTCCTCAGGGTATCTGAATAAATGTAATGCTTTCATACATGTTACAACCCAGACATTCAGCCTGATGATTTGATTATCCAGAATTTAGGATAAAATGATTAGGTGTATGTGTGCAATACTGGATTGCTACAAAAGTCAGAAACTGGGACTCCTTGGGGTCAGGGAATATTTCTTATATATGGTTATTTTCCTCCCTAGCACCTTAAATAATTTCTGGCACATGGTAAGTATTTAACAAATGTAGCTGAATTCACTAGTGAATAAAGAATTAATCATGTAGATATAGATGGTATGGTATAGTACCATCTCCTTAGCCCAAACTGCCAATATGCTATGTAAGTGAGCACATGAAAACTGTTAAAGAATGGGCTGATAGATGAAGGACAAATAAGAAAAGGAAGATTTAGGCAGCCACATCCCCACTTCTACCCCTACCACCCTCAGTCCAGTCCAAAATGCCACTTTGAACCACTGCTGATACGCCTGTGCATTAACTCACTCTCTAAGCACTGACTTAGAAAGAAACAATTTCTCTGTGCATCCCATCCCTTCCTGGGGGAAAACTTAAGTACTGTCCATTGCCCAGGGTTATGAGAACAGAAAAATGGAGAATATTTGCAGAAAATAGGAAACTTGTTATGATATCCTGCATTTGTCGTATACCTTTTGTTTTCTTTAACAGACTTTCTTTTTGAAAGCACATTTAAGTTTGCAGCAAAGTTGAGAAGAAGGTACAAAGATTTCTCATATGCCCCCTCCCTCCACACATGCACAGCCTCTCCCATTATCAGCACTCCTCACCTGAGCAGTACATTTGTTATACTTGATAGACCTACATTGGCACATTATTACCCAGAGACCACAGTTCCCATTAGTGTCCAGTCTCGGTGTTGTACATTTTATGGGTTTGGACAAATTATGCTTGTATGCATTGTATACTTGTAGGCAAATGTATGCCTCCTATAATTTGAAAGTATGTTTATTGTACCATTTCTCAGTAGTCCTCAAAATAAGCTTATGAGGTGGGTAGGATTCTCACTTCTAGTTATATAGAATGTGTTACAAAGACTCAATAAGCAGGACATTTCACTAATATGTTCGATGGCTACCAGGCCTATATTTGTGGCTGACACCATATTGGGTGCTCAACAGGACATGAAACAAGACACTAACTTCAAGAAGTGTTGAGATGGAGACAGAGAAATCACAAAGCAAAAATCACTGTGGTCTCTACACAACTATGGCTCCAGGAAAAATGAATCCTGACTGGGAAGTTGAAAAGTTTATCTATGTGAAGTCTACAGACCAGGGAAGTAGATTATTCATCACTATGAATAGGGAGAACTCAGACAAGACCCCAGGTCACCACAGTGAGGGATCTGTCAACCCATACCAGTCATTACCTATGATTTTACTACACAGCAAAGGGTTCAGCAGAGCCTGCCCTCAGTCACCACACCAGACATGAAAGTTCTTAGCTAGGGGCTAAAGCTGAGTCTCAGGCCAAGAAATGCTACCTACAAATTGACTGCACAGAAAGTGCTGTTTCTGAATTGTTATCTTGGGGAGGGAAGTTAAGCGAAATGTAATTTCCCAGGTTGTTTTGCAATTTTATTTTTCTTTTTGCAAACTTCATCAGGTGAGATATTCTGTACTGCAGAAGGGAGGAGGGGAGACTACCAGAGTATAAGAATAGAACATTCTAATTAAAAGCTATAAAGTGAGAACTTTGCAGGGCTTTTAAGAAGGAGCACCCTTGAAAAGAGATGTAAATTGGAAAGTTCAGAGAAATACAAAAGGGGTTTGTGTAGGACTTCACTCAGATTCTTGTGCTGTGCTCATACACATCACACTAGAAATGTGGGCGCTCAAATAATATTTGAACCCTAGTTTCCCCTTGACTCAAACTTCACAAAGTGACACAAGTAGAGGAGGAAAGAGCTAAGGCATGTTACCAATCCATCAGCAAAGTTAAACAACATGGACATTTCGACATTTCAAGGATTATTAACAAGATAAGAAGATTGCAAGAGGCACGTGCAAGATTGAAAAATTCAAACTAATTAGTGATCAAGTGCTTTGGAATATAGATAGGACCAAGGTTCTCCGACAGGTGGTGCACGTACCCCAAAGCAGGGGGTATGCAGGGATCTTCCTCTGGGTGGTATGTCAGACAGTTGTGGGTCCTGAGGGAAGAGTGGAATTTTCAAGAGGAAGATTTGACAGTGGCTGCTCCACTTTCCAATAATTGTGACAAATGGACTTATCTGCCCCTCTTTGAATGGATTTATCAATTAGTAAAGACAAGATAATAATAGTTTCCACAAAATGAACAAATGCCATGAATTTTTTTAATGCAAATTATCCATGGATTGAAAATAATATTAATAGCCTTAGTACAAATGAACTACAAGAAAATGACAGGGCTGACATTTCTTGTACCTTTCCTGTTAGCTGTTCATCAGCTTCAATAGGAGGTAAACACAATAATCTATTTTGATCTGGCAGGGGGTCAACATATTTTTTAAATTATCAAAAAAGAAAAAGCATTTGAAATGTAGGTTAATATCCCCTATTAACAACAATGAACGATATCCCTAAGTGGGTATTTTTCATTGAGATATAATAGAAACATGAAAACATCACCATCAGCATAATATTTTTAAATATTGCTTACTTCATTTTTATTTATTCTAAAATTTCATTTCTATGTAATTTTTTAGAGCAGTTATATGTATACATTTTAAGGAATCAGTGAATGGATACATAGGGAACTATGCTCAGAAATGTTCTATCAGTAAGGATATGCAATCAGAAAATCAGGGATCATTAGCTTAATGGTGAAGCAGCAGAAATTCAGAGGGAGGGAAGTCAGTAGGAGCCAAGGTCAGAAAGAGTTGCATAGAATTTAGATTTGAAGGGTGGGGCGTATAGAGAGGGTGAGTCCAGATGAAAGAAAAAAAGGGTCAGTGAAGACACAAAAGAATGTTAGAGAGCAGATCTGACTGATCTGGGTGGCCCTGGGGGAGGACAAATGCATAATAGTACAGTTGGGACAAGCCTGCCTCTGGGAAGTCTCCCAGACTTTTACCTCTTCCAGCGTCCTCTCCACCCTCTCCCTCAGCCCTGTCTTTCCACAGCCTCAGCCAGCTCCTCTCCAGATGGCCCCACAGACGCAGCCTCTTCTCTGGGTGGACTTTTCCAGGTGCCTGTTGCTTATGCCATCAAATTTCTGTGAGTCCTCGAATTCCCCAAGTTCAAAGCACTTCATTGGCCTGAAAGAACCTCTTCACCAGTCTCGATCTTCCAATAACCTAGCTCTTTACATTTCAGTCAAGTAAAGGGATCAGTTGAACTAGTATCTGTTTATTGTTCCCAAAGCTACATTTTACATATCTCAGAGAAGTAAAAGCAATGGTTCATTCAACAAATATTTATTAAGCACCTACCATGTGCCAGGCACTAGTAAAGGCACTTGGGATAAGTGGTGGGAAAAACGCACACTGATCTTTGAGATAGAGGAGCTAGGACATCTAAATTTAAGAAAGTAAATAAATAAGCCTACAGGTGAAATGAGACGCCAGGGTCACCAAGTAACTGATTTTTGAGAGATTTATCTTAGATATTTAGCAGGAGCTTCTGTTATTTTCTAGGGGCAATGGGCTGGGGATTTTTTGTTTGTTCTTATTTTTAGAATCAATCTGGGATCAAATCTCAGCTCCATCATTAATAAATTTATCCTCTTAGGCAAGTTAACCAAAATCTGGTTTCCCATCTACAAAGTGAGCTTAAAAATGCAAAATTGAGATGCTGTAGGTTTCTATGAAATTAAATCTGTAAGTGCTTTACGTATATACAGTTGGTGCACAATAAATGTTGGCTTCACTGAGAATTGTACGTGTCATTGACATACAAATGCACCAAGCTGAAAGGATCTGGGATGGGAGAGGAGTTGAGGGAAGAAGCCTGGCCCACTACTCCTCCTCTGGAAACTTTTCAACTTCCTAGTCAGGATTCATTTTTCCTGGAGCTACAGTTGTAGACAGACCACAGTGATTTTTGCTGTGTGATTTCTCTATCTCCATCTCGACGCTTCTTGCAGGTAGTGTCTTATTTCATGTCCTGTTGAGCACCCCATACGGTGCCAGCCACAAATATAGGCCTGGTAGCCATTGAACATATTAGTGAAATATCCTTTTTGAGTCCTTGTAACACATTCATATAACGAGAAGTGAGAATTAGGGATACCAGGCCTTTAAACATGGCTTTGCCTCTGCTCGTGTAGAGAGCTCTTTTCCTCTTATAAGAACCTATAGGATAGGGCCCCACCCTTTGACCTCATTTGATGTTAATTATCTCTTGTTATTTACAGGCCCTGTCTCCAATTACAACCACATTGGAGGTCAGGGCTTGAACGTATAATGGGGCAGGGCAGGGAGGGAGGGACATACGATTCGGTTTGTAACAGGTGTCTAGGTTTATTTTTGTCTATAAGATAAATATTAAAGAAAGAGGAATATCTGTGGTCCCTAAACTCATGAAATTCACATGTCTCCATCTATCAAGATGTAAAGATAAAGCTAGAAATGAAGAGAAAGGCAGGAAATAATGAGGAGCCCTGATTACAAGATGTAAATTACGTCACCAGGGTAGGGAACACATTTGTGTGGGAATTAGGAGACCCCGGCTAAATGCCAACCAGGCCACTGAGTTACGCAGCACTGATCACAGACCGTGCATCTCACCTCTTACCTAATTTTCTATTCTCTAAAATGAGGTTAAGACTTCCTGCTGCAAAAAAAAAAAAAAAAATGATGATTCTGTGATTCAAAAATAAACAAGGCAGTATTTTTCATTTTAAGTAATCCCCTTTCCCCTTATTAATGTCTTCACATTCACTGCCTTTGAAAATACATTTGGTCGTGGTTATTTTTACATTGTTTAATGCTAGGGATGAATTTGCTTCTCGAACATAGGCAAGCCCTTTGTGTTTACTTTCTCACCCTCACACAGTCTGGTATCTGGGTAGAAATTCCTGCTCTTGTCCCAGACCAATCAAGAAGTTGCATCTCTGATTTCTTGCCATATGGAGAAAAAAGAAATACTGCTCCCCTGTGTCTCTCTCTTCTTTGAACCTCATCTGCCTGGAAATGTGTCTTTCTGGGACTCCCCCTCTACAAAAGCACAGATTCACAGGCAAGCATTTCCTTAACAAAGCAGGCATGGTGCAGACTCTTTAATGAGCCTCAACAAGGTGTTCTGTTCTGGTCCTGGATATAATCTGAGTTAATTTCACAACAACCAGCCATGGTAAAAAAGATAGTGAGATAGAAGTCTTATTCACCAAGGTCTCCACTTTGTAGAAATGCACTTCCTGGCCACTTTGAGAGTGGGTGTGACCAATGAAATTGGTTCTAGTCAATGAGGGGAAGTGACTTGCATCACTTCTAGGCCCACCGTTTAGTTGTGAGGCCATCCAGAGCGTTCTTCCCTTCTACCTTGGTGACCAACCATGTTTCAGACAGTAACCTTCTTTGTCATATTGGACCAAGAACAAAAATGCAAAGCAAAGTCTCCCCATCTCCCAACACCCCTCTTGACCAACCCAGGTCAGACATGCAGAATGAATGAGAAATAAACATTTGCTGGGTAAAGCCACCAGCATTTTGGGGTTCTTTGTTACTGAAGCAAAACCTAGTTTATCCTGACTGATAAAGATGGCTACTATCATTTCCTATGCTTTCCCACATTCTTATAATCTGAAGAATAGTCTTTCCACCTTGGACACCACAGTCTCACACACATGCTTGTTCAAGGGCACACAACTAAATTTTACAAGAGAGAATAGACTCCCAAGTTCGGGTAAATATATTTTATAAATTTATAAATAAATGTATATTCTTATAACTCAGTTGCCTGTATCCAAATTTAAAGTGCTAAACATTGCATAATTTGAGGGACTTTGCTCTAGATGCGCACTGTCCAGCATGGTAGCCACTAGTTGCGGGTGCATTTCAGCACTTGAAATGTATATAGTTCATGCAACCGAGAAACCAGATTTCTTTGTTTAATCTAATTTAATTAATTCCACATGAAAATTAATCTGAAATATCTCAAACACTGCTTATTTTGATTAAATGTTGAAATGGTAATATTTTGGATCTATTGAGCTTAGTAAAATATATTAATAAAATTAATTTTACCTACTACCATTTTGAATGGGGCAACAGAATAGTGAAACTTGTATATGTGACTCATGTGATATTTCAACAGAGAGGTTCTAGAACCTAATCTTGGTGGGAGTTGCAATATTTTATTCAAATCCTGCTCCTATTTTCCACTCCCAGGTAGAAGAACTATGCTATTAACACCTTTCGTTTCTAGAGAAGTAAGTTTTCCCTCTATGGCCTTAGATCTCCTAATTGGCTAGAGATTAAGAAGAGTGTTTCCTCTGCTTCACCAAGTCCTGAAGAACTATTCACCAGACCCCGGTAATTCTCTCCTCTGTGCCAGCCTTCTCGGTGCTGCTGACGGGCCCTTCTCCAGCTCCTCCTCCTCACAGTGCTGCAGTGTGGACTTCTATTTGTCTGTGTGTCCTTTTTCAGCACTGCCACCCAGGTTATCCTGCTTAGACATTATTCCCATTTGTTTGCTGACGTCACTCTGAGACTTCACCATAATCTCTGCTTAAACAAGGAAATTACCAAAGGCTTCTATATTTATTTATGTTTTAATTCCTGGGCTTCTTGCAATAATGTGGGAGAAGAGTGCCCATTAGCTCACCATTAGGTTTTAGGAAAGGGGAGCATTTATTCTCCCCTTATTATGAAGATTTAATGTGTTTTTTCCTTAGAAAAGTATTAGAAAATAGGTTTCTCCTGGATACATTTCAACCCTGTTAAAATGGCTAGTTAGGGAGTAAAAGACTTGTTGGACGACCCTGACATTGAATGACATCATTCCAGCATCTGTCCATAGATTTCTCCTGAAGCTCTCATAGTCTCTTGCTCTTCATAGTGAGAGTTTAAAGGATCTTGGATGGTTTAAAGCCAGGTCATTAGAACAGGCATACGGAATCTTCCAGAGCCTGGGGAGGGGACAGCGTGCCAAGGGCCTGGGGCCCCCTCATCACTCTCCTCTGCAGCAAGTATTCATCTAGCCTTTGGGGCTTGTTTCCCTTTCGAAGCTGCTCCTCTGAATGTCAGATAGCTGACCCAGTCTCACATTCTTCAAAGACAGGTAAAAGGTCCTCCTACACCATGGCCTGTCACCTACCAAAAGCCTGCCAGAGCTGGTTATCATTTTTGGAGCTTGCAGAGATCAAATAATTCTTCTACAGTTGCTCAGACAGCCGCAGAAAAACTCCACCCCCACCCCCAACCTAACTTCCTGACCCCAAAACCCAGAGTCTAATCACGGAACCAATAGCTTTAAGGTTGGGGTTTTGACAGCTACAGAAGCCAAGTTGCAAGAAAGTGTCCAGACAAGAGTAGAAGAGGATGCACGAGAGGTCCTGCAGGTTTATTCACTTACCTTTAATCTGCTGGTACTTCTCATCTGCATGCTGCTTTGCGTACATTTTCATTTGAGTCCCTTCTCATTCCTTGAAGTTAGTCTCAAGGATTAAAGTCAGGGAGTCATCTATTTTATGAATTAATAAGCAGGACAAGACCTGAATGCACCTTGCATGGTGTCTGTCCCAAACTGGGGGTCCCAGAACACAGAGGCTGACACAGGGCAGAGAGGCAGATTTATGTAGGTTGCACTGGACTCTGAGCCAAACAAAATGTTAAATGTGAATAAGTGAAATGAATGAATATTTTGAAGTTGAAAGGTCTGACCATGCTTTTAATGTAAGCTCAATGGCCTACCTTCATACTCCTTAAACCTCCAGGCTTGCAGGCTGGAGCTGCCAGCCTGCCGCGGACTGACGGCCCACACTGCCTGGCTCTGGGTCACTGCATGCAAGTGCAGGTTCCACTCAAATGGAAGGGCCTTTGCTTTTCTGCAGAAGAGTGTAGGAACACAGGGCACTTAACAGTGAGTGTTTTATGCATGTTTTAAATGTGTTCAGGGTGCAGGCTGCTGTGTTTTTGCATATATGAGCAGGCAGCCACCCATATATAGGATTTTAGAATTTGGAGCATACCTCCTACCCAAACTATCTCCCATTCATGAATCACGGATGCCTGAAATGTCCCACTAAGTAATTTGGCTTAAGGGTAAGAATATCCCCTGAAGGGGTGATACATCGAAACTCATTAATTACCTGTAGTCTCGATGCTTCTACAGTATCTTCTGTACCATAGTGTACATGCATTTTAGGAAATCCTTGCTAAGAGCTGTTTTGAGAGAAGAAAGACCAGAGGTGTAAGGTGCCTGGAGAGGTATTTTAGAGAGAGAAAATGGTGCCGCCAGTTCCCCACACATCTCTACACAGGGCCAGCTCTGGGTGGAGGCGGGAACTGGAGAGGCGGAGGGGAGAGGAGAACCGGCAGGCGGGACAGCCCCCAGCTCTGTTGCTCTTTCCCGCCCAGGTGCCGGTCTCTTCAGTTTGCTGCTGCTGGAGCGTTAAGGCCAGACCAGGGAAGGTTATCTTTGTCACCTGGAGGGGAAGAAGGTGTGGTTTTACTTTAACTAAAGCTTCCTTTGCTACTTGGGTGCAGTTCTCACAAGTGTTAACTTGCTGGGCTTGTTGGGGCTGCGAGTAGTTGCTACCTGAGCCCATGTATTTTGGCAGAAAGAGGAAAAAAACTACCCTTTGAAGGGGTGATGGGTGAAAGATAAAGCCACATTAAACAACCAGCCAGTGTTAAATTTGTCTTGCTCCTATTTGTAAGAGGTTTAAAAATACCCTGGGCCACTTTTGCTTTTGTGCTTTTTTATTGAGCAGCTTGCCCCATTTCCAAGCAGCCCCATGTAAAGGTACTTCCTTTGACTCTTAAACCTGCCAAGAGCTTTCCTATCAGTTCTCTGAAGGCTCAGGGGCTCTAGAAATCCCTACTAAAAGCATGGAGACTCTGACCCCAGCTAGGGAAGGTCTGCATTCAAACATGACAAACAATAATGAAGAACTATTCATCCTGTCCCACCCACCCGACCCACACCCCAGTCAAACCAACCTAAACCCACACTGGAGGGGTGTGTCCCCTGAGGTGCTTACTTAAGGAGAAGCTAATTTAATTGTTGTTGCGAGAGAGTTGTGGAGTGCACCCATCTGACACGGGGTAGGGGTTTGCCAGTGTCAGGAGAGTCTCTTGATTGGTCTCTGACAACTGAGTAAGTTATAGAGCCCTGGAACTCCTTGTAGGTGATAAATCTTTTCTGTGTCCTATAAGAATGAGTTATTAAACACTGCATTCAAAATGAAAAGAAATAGGAACAGACATCAGTAAAGAGTGAGTTAAATATAATACAGTGGGTAGCCATAAATGGAAAACTGAACAGTTGCAAAAAAAAAAAGAATGAGGAAGCTCCTGGGCACTGGTATGGAACAATTACCAAGATATATTAGTAAGTGATAAAACATGAGGTACAGCGCAATGTGATAATCTGCTAGTACTATAACAAAAATTTCCCTTTTTACACACATGGATTATCCTCGACCAACAAGAGATGTCTTGTATACTGCTTCCCAGAGATTCAGAATGTTCAAGTCCCAGATCCCCTCAGAGGCCCGTCAATTGCATGCTTACTATGTGCCAGGCACTGTCTCAAACAAATAAAATCCAAACATACTCAACGTTACAAAGAATAACACAATAAACTCTCAGCTATGACAGTCATTAACTCATTGCCCCTCTTATTTCATCCATAACCCCATCCAACTGCCAAACTCTCCCCCACTCCCAAACATACACATTCTTAGGGTTAGTCTCAGGGAAGTTACAGACATCATATCATTTTATCCACAATAATTTCAATATAAACATAAAATATAAGAACTGTTTTTAAACCTAACTACAATATCAGTGTTACAACCCCCAAAATTCGTAGTAATTCTCTGAAAGCATAAATATTCAGACCATGTTCAATCTCCTAGGTTAACCAGGAAAACTTGAACATTAACTGGTTTGCACATAATGCTTAATTTTAGTGTCAAGTTGTTCAAATCAAGATGCAAACAGCATGCATTGGGATTTGGTTGACATTGACCTTAAATCTATTTTAATCCATATATTTTTAAAATTCATTGAACAAACTGGGATGTTCTCCTTTAGAGATCCTCACCTTCTGGATTTGGCTGATTGCATTCTCACACTTTCCTTTTGCTTTTGTCCATTCAACTTCCTATGAAATTGATGTTCCATCTAGAGGCTTAGTTTGATTCAGACTTAATCCTTTTTGCAAGGATACTTCATAGGTGGTATTGTGTGCACCCATCAGGGGGCATATGATATCTGGTTGTCTCTCTTCTAGTGGTATTAGCACCCATTGATGGTCATTACAGAGATCCAGTATTTCAATCAGGAGTTGCAAAACAGTGCTTTCCCAGTTCTGTCGTTTCTTCCTTATTAGCTAGTTCACACTCCTGTAGAGAGCAAATTTTTCTCATCAACTATTTGGTTACCTTGAGATGGAGTTCTCATATGAAAGGAAAGATAAATGCTTAACTTTTTTCCTCTACTTATGACTAACTCAGGAAAATGAGTTGGTGCTGCAGCATCCCCAGAGGTGCCCAATTAGTTTTTTTTTTTTTAGTATCTTTATGAATTCATGTGTTTTAACATATCTGATATATTTTAACTCCTTGTGATTTTTAGCTTTCCTGCCACTCAAATGGCTCTATGTAAGCCCAAGGGCAAACTCTTCAAGTTGGCTTCTAAGGAATTTTGACACAGGACCCATAGTCTTAGATGACTTCCTTGCAATCCATTATAACAAGATATCCAGGCTCCTCTGGCCCATTGTCTGCCTTCAGACCTAGACCATCCATTCCCCAAAAGAGCCCTAGTTTCTTTTACTGCAAAATGTTATCTAGATGCTATAATGTACACACGAGGCACTTACTGCTATTGGGTTTATCTTTTCATGGACAGAACCAGGAAATAAGTTTTTTGTTTTTTTTTTTTAAATACATCATAGGTTCATACTGGTATTTTTAATTCAATTTTAGGATCATAGGGTTTTGCTTTTGTAATTTTGTATCCTTCATTCTCTTACATGGAAAATCTTCCCTTCTAATCTCTTTAACATAATAATGCATTTGATTCTACTGTGCAATGTGTAACCATTTCAGGTAACAATACAAACAATACAAAAAATACAGACATTAAGTTTTTGTTGTTACTGTTTGTTTTCTTGCAGTTTTTTAATCTCCATGGTTTACCACACTAGGGCTATCTGGTTACATGACTGTTTAGAATCCCTTGTTTTTTATTTTTAGGAATTGATTCTTTCATTTTGATTTAATTTTTTACAATTACATAAGACATTTACGTTGTACCAATGATATATCTGCAAAGCAAAGTACATTCAGAACAACTAACTTCCATCTCTGTCCTCTTTACTCTTCTCCTTCTTACTCCCTTATGTGATTATTTTGTTTATTTTATGTTTCCTTAAATATCAGCAAATACATACTCTTACACACATATTACCCCTCCTTAGATAAATGTTACAATAGTACATACACTTTTCTATCTCAATTTTTTTCTACTAAACACCTTATAGAGCTGAAAACTCCATGGCAGTTCATGGAAATTGCCCTTGTCCTGCTTATAGATGCATAGTATCCCACTGGGAGGGTATTGCATAGATTATTCAAATAGTTTCCAATCTTTGGATATTAGATATGATTCAGAAATGTACAGTCATGAATACAAGTCTTTTTTGTACTTTCCAACATATCTCTGGGATAGATTCTTAGACGTTGGATTACTGGCTCAAAGGACAAATGCAAATACAATTGTACTAGATAAATCAAATTCCCATTCATGGGGTATGTACCATTTGCATTCCTATTAACTATGTATGAGATTGTCTATTTCTATACAGTTTCACCCACAAAATGTTGTCAATTTAGATTTTAGTGAGTCTGATAGGTGAGAAAAAGGTACTTCAGTGAAGCTTTCATGCCTATTTCTGTTATAAGTAAGGTTTTAAACATTTTCATAAGTTTAAGGGCTATTTTTCATTCTTTTGTTGTGACCTGTCTGCTCATATTTCCAGCCCATTTTTCATAAGTGCTTTGGACTTTTTCTTCTATGTTTTTTGAAGCTCTTTATATATCATGGAATTAACTCTTTGTGATATAAGGTGAAAATATTCCTTTCCAGTTCTAATAACCTTTTTAAACCATTTGATACCCTCAGATGAAAAAAGATTTAAATATGCTCTCAAAGTCCATAAAAAAAGGCAGCGCATCTCACTGATGATAAAGCATAGTTGCACAGTAGTTTATTACTAGAGTTATATGTCCAAGCCCTAGTTCTCCATGTCAAACTGGGGATACAGGACATTTATACTCAGAGTGCCAGATTCTACATCTGCCTAGATAATCCACCATATGTCACCTCACTGCTTGGTGCCTTTGGTTTCCATTTCTGTAAAACACATAGCAGAGCACACTGATTCTATTTCTCTCATGTTCATTTATTCAACAAACATTTCTAGACACCTTCCATTTAAAGCGTGATGGTCAGGCAAGGTCTCTCTGAGACGTGATATCTGAACCAAGCCCTGAAGAAAGAGAGGTCACTGTAAAGTTCTGGGAAACAGATTTGTAGGTAAAGGAGCATCAAGAGCTAAGTTCCTCAAAAAGAAAAAAGATGAAATGTCAGAGGAGCATCAGGCAGAGGAGCACAGGGAGCCCATGTGCGAAGGGACAAGTGTGGAGGATGAGGCTGAGAGCAGGGGTCAGATGACACAAGTTCTTCTAGACTGGGGATAGGGCTTTGGGCATGAAGTGGCCTCCGACACTTGACTGTGGCTGAGTTCAACTTTTTTTCTGGCTTATTGGTTTGTTCCCCCATGTGTTCATTATTTTCACTCTATACTTTCATGACAGCAGCCTTAACTATTTCTCTCTTACCTTTCACTGCCCACTCTACTTTGGTCTGAGATTTGGAGCCACCTTTCTTTTTCTCCTGGGACCTCGCAGCTCTTCTTCCCGGAGGAGAAATGAGTGTGAATGTTATCAGTTAACATACACAAACACTTCATTTTGCAGTTACATAAGAGGTAATTCATTTACTTCACAAAAGGGAAATACATGTTCACACACGCAAACACACATACCTGGTCTTTACCCAGTATGATCGTAATAATCCCTTATACATTTGTAAGGGGCTTCTTGTGCCATTTATCCAGGCACTTTATAAATTTCTTGTGGGAGTTTTATTTCTATATTATACTCTCTGTAAATTCTTAGATTATCACACACTCACTAAACGTTACTGGTCTCCATATTTTTGATAAAATTTCCTTGGGGTTCAGTTATTAAGAAATCCTATTTCTGCTGTCATACCATTATTATAGGCAGTAACAACAATCAGAGAAGCCAAGAAAGCTGTTCAAAATAAACAGTTCCCATGCCTTACCACTCATCAGTCCCCCTCCCGACCAGCCCCCCACCACCAGTAATAATGAGCCTTTCCCTACCTTAGGAAAACCTGCAGAATCTGGAAAGGCTAATAAAGAGCTACATGAATAATTCTAAGACAAATTATAGACTGCCAGGAGTACAAGAGACCTAGGACAGGATTTCAAATGCTGACTTTTTTTTAATAGGATGCTTGTTTAATTTGGGATATTAAATATTCTGCTTAAGAAGTACTCTCCCTGATCACTTTTTATCTCTGGCTATAAATGAGTTTCCTCTTTTTCTTGATGACTATTTATAATTTAGTCTCTTAATTTTCATTCCAGCAGTCATTTATTCTCACACACAATTCAAGTAAGTATTTAAAAGGAAATCTAAAATATAGATGTCTGCCTTAGGTCCCATTAATATGTAATGAGTGCCCTAAAATGCCTGGTCCTTTCGCAAACACCATCTTATTTGATTTTTCTCCTAGAGTAGTTGAACTTTTTTTTCAGTAAACATTTATTAAGAACCTACAGGTGCCAGCACCATGCCAAATGCTTGGGGTATGTATCAGTCAGGAGAGACTTGCTTGTGTTGTGATAACAAACAACCCCACATCATAGTGATGTAAGACAAATATTGTTTTGTACTCACACTGAATGTGTATCATGGATTGGCTGGGAACCTGCTCACCATCTCCATCATCCTCACTCTGGGTCCTAGGTCACCAGAGCGGTCACTACCTGTTGCTTGCTGGTCAGCCAGGTGGTGAGGGAACAGCCAGAGCATAGAGGGCCTCCCACTGGCAGTTAACTTCTCTGACCCAGGGCAAATCGCTTTCACACATAACTGATTGGCCAGAACTGGTCACGTGGCTTCAGGGTGACCCGGAAGTACAATCTCACCATGTGCCCAGAAGCAGAGAGCTAGAAATAGTCTGTAACCAGCATATAGGATGTTACAGAATAGGCATTCTAAGTAATGTTACAGGATAATTTAACATGGTTCTTGCCTTTGAGGGAACAATCAATCCAGTTGAAGAGACAAGACACATGAACAGAAATTTTCAAATGCTGTGTGGTAAGTGCCATAACTGAAGCCTACAAAGGTGGCTATGGGATCACAGAGGCAGGGTGGCAAATATAAGATGGGAGTTGCGGAAAGTAGCAAAGGCTGCCTAGAGAAGGTAACAGCTGAGCGAATAGTGAACTATGGGTAGGACCAAGCAAGTGAAGGGGCAAAGGATGAGTTAGCCTTCCAGGCAGCTGGAGTCAAAGCAGAAGCAAGAGACAGCACAGTGTGTGTGCAACAAGAAGCGGGGCATTGGCACAGTACTACTGAGTGTGAAATGCTAGGCCAGAACAACAGACTGTGGATACAGGCAGGAGCATAGTGCCATCATGGGAGCTGGAGCCTCAACCCAGGAAAAACAGAGCTATTGAAGTGTGTTAAGTAGGTAAGTACTATCTATGGTCAATGTGCCATCTCTTGGGGCCTGAAGTCCAGTGTTCTCCCTTAAATTCTTTGGAAATTAAAGAATAAGGTAGTACATAGAAAAAATCATGAAATCAACCCAAATTACATCAAAGCCTAGAAACGGAAATTTACCATAGAGAGACAGAATGTCAAGCCTTAGCTGACTAGAACCTCCCTTAACTAATCTTAACATATTTGGGAGTGGAGGGAATGGAGAGCTGTTGTTCAGCATAGAAAGCTTAAAAAAATTATATTCACAGAGTCAAATACAGATTCTGCTCATCTAGCTCTGCCCAGAGGAGAGAGAAGCTTCACAAATGGGTTTGAGGATTTCAATTACATTGCTAATGAGACATCTGCCTCAGGGGTTAACAGAGCCTGATGCTGCTAAACAAAATCATTGTTTAAACAGTTTCACTTGGTCCAATTCAGTGTTCACTCATAAGCAAACGTCTCCTTAGGATTCCTCTCCTAATATTATGTAAGCTTGAGGTGTCCCACAAGCAGGAATATTTAGGTCCCTAGAACAGTTTTATTTCCCAACTGTGAATCAAATTGCAGACAAATCAAAACTTTGAACCCAAAAGATCCAGGTCCATGGTTGAATCACCAAGACAGTGTCACTTTTGTGAAATCTTAAGGGAAAAGTCCATCACACCTCCTTCCCTGGTCACAGACACACTCTGCATTAACCAGTGGACATGAGATCTAATTAATCTATGAATTTATTTTTTGTTCAATATTTGAAATATGAAAATTTTCAAAAATACAAAGTACAAAAATCATGTAAGAGCTATCCACACTATCACCATATTTTACCATGGTGAGACTTTACTATGTTTGTCATTTTTTTTTTTTAGAAATAACAGAACTATTGTTTTGTGTTTTCAAGTGACATATAGTGTATGCTCCTGTTGTAACTGGCCTTTTGTCTTAATATTAGCTTCAACAAGTGTATCCATATCATTATGTGAAAACATAGATCATTCATTTTTTAAAATTTCTGTATTACAGTGATACTCAACCCAGCCTGTACATTAGAATCTTTTGGGGAACTTTAAAAAACAAATAAAAACATCCCTGAGATCCATCCTAAATCAGCTCAATCCAAGTGGTCAACTTTGACAAATGCCACAACTGCCCTTAAAATTAATGTAAATTTTCTAATTGATGGATAATGAGTTCTGTATATATCAAATCTGCTATACTAATTGTATTAGTCAAAATTACTATGTCCTTGCTTGCTTTTTACCTACCTGAGCTATCAATTTCTAAGCAAGTACGGGGTAAAATTTCCTTCTGTGGTTGCTGATTTATCAGTTTCTTCTTGAAGTTCTTCAATTTGGGATTTATATACTTTGCACTGCGTTGTAATACCATCCTCAAAAATTGTTCTTTTTTATTGTAATAATCATTTATAATAATTGCTGTTTTAAAATATGTCTTGTTATTAAGGTAGTTATCCCAACTTTTTTTGTGTTGGTGTGTTCATAGTGTCTCTAGCAGCTTTTCAACTTTTTATGATATTATACTTTATTTATGGATTTTTCAGGGCATCATATATCTAGATTATATGATCGTGGACTTTTAAAATACAATCTGAGCCTCTGTATTTGAAATGATGAATTTAGCTCATTTACATTTATCGTGATTAGTGCTATGTTCAGCTGGATTGATTTCTATAATTTTATTTTGTGCAATTTACCCTTTTTTTCATTGCTGCTTTTTTTTCTTAAATTCTATTGGGTTTATCATATTTTCTATTTCCTCTTTGATTTTTTACTGGTTTTGAAGTTTAATTTATTATTTCTGTATTTTGAGGATTACTTTTAAAATTCTACATACATGATTAATGAACATATCTAAATTTAACCAGTATTTCTAACTTCCTTATACATAACAGAACACTAAAACTTTTAAATTCACTAAACTCTCTCCTACTCTACATGTTGTCTTTTTCTTCTGCTTTAATTCCACTTTGTTATTAATGGTCATCATTTTATTGTTATTTATATCACTTCTTATTATTATCACTAAGTTTCATATTATTTATTATGCATTTTGAATTCCTGGATCACGTAGGCAATATACATTTGGATATTAAGCCCATGCAAAGCATAGATTTGTGGTTTTATTTTGTCAGGCCAGAGCCATATGGAAACAGAAAAGCTTCCTTTTTGAGTGTTTGGCCACCGTGTAGATTTTTTTTCATATGTCCTTTACTGAGTACAGCCTCAGCTTCTCATGTCTGGGCTTTTACTGGCACCACAGGCTCACTCCCCACATAATGCTCTTTACTTCACACCCTGGTCCTTACAGCCTAGGACCCCAGTGGCAGGAATCTGTAATTGCCACACCAGGCCAGCCAGTGTCAGTTTACAGGCTTACTGATCGGGCTTTCAGTTCCTTCTTCATCTCTGGGATCTTGGGATTTCCCTTTTTTGTTTTCTTTTAGAGTTAGCTATAGATCTCAAAGAATTTTTAAACATTTTATTTAGCTTTCCCCAGAATTGTATTAGGGGAGTTTCAGGTTCTTTTAGTCTACTCTTTTGCCAAAAGCCACATTTTCTATGTGGTTGTGTATGTATTTATGTGTTTATATTTATACATATGTATGTGTGTGTATGCATTTCTATGTATTTTCTATGTACTTGTATCTTATAAATTTTTTTATACTCTATATATAAAGAGTACTTATAGTTGATCCTTGAACAACATGGGTTTGAACTATGCAGGTCCTTATACATGGATTTTTTTCAATAAACATACTGGAAAACTTTTTGGAGGTTTGCGACAATTTGAAAATTCATTTTCTTTTCTCTAGCTTACTTTATTTTGAGAATGCAGCATGTAATAAATAGACAAAATAGGTGTTCATTGACTGTTTATGTTATCAGTAAGCCTTCTGATCAACAGTAGGTTATTAGTAGTTAAGTTTTGTGGGAGTCAAAAGTTATACACAGATTTTCAACTGGATGAGGGGAGGTCAGTGCCCCTAATCCCCACACTGTTCAAGGGTGAACTATATATACATAAAACATACATATATAAATAATATGTATATGATATATATACACAACTGCAACAATTGCACATAACATATTTGCATAATATCAAGTTTCTATAAGAAATTCCTTATTATGATAGAATGATACAGAATTGCTCATAGTAGTTGCTGCTGCTTCAATTGAACCTTGATTAATACCAGATTTGGTCCTGGGAGTGGTTTGGTTGCTTCTAAATGAGCTGGAGGACTTGAAGAAAGAAAATAATGAAATCAAGACTTTAAATTCCCAGCTTAAGATTTGCATAAAGGGCCTAAAATATGTTACTTCCCTACCTACAGCCTTAGGGACAAGACTTCTAAAACCACACCCAAAGTCTACTTATGCCCATAGCTCAATTACAATGCCAACTGACTTTCCTGTCTTACAGTTTCCCATGTTAGGGTATTAATTGGCAGAGTGGGGCCTTGAATATTGGGCGGGGGCAATTTCAATGAAGCTGGACAACTTGAACCCCTAAGCACTGGTAGGCCTCCTTTGCCAATAGAAACAGCCCTTCCTCTCCTGTCTAAGGAGATTAATCTCCTTTGCCTGGAGAACCTATTACCACCTCCCCTGAGATACGTTGCCTTGCAAGGAAATACAGAACTTCCTTAGGACCTAACCCCACCACCATTTACTGACTTATAACTAGATTTAAGTTCTAGAAGAGCCAAGAATGCAAGGCACGAAGTGGTGACTCATGAAGAGATACAGTAAATATCAAAGAAATTGAATGATATTACCTGTTTCCATCCTCAGAATTTCAAGGAATAACCAATTCCCAGACTTTACCCAGTTCCCAGACCCAGGACCCTTTGAATAAAGGCAGCTCTCCTGGAGTAAGAACCCTGCCCCTGCTACAGAGACATAAAATTTATGTTGTAAAACCTCCTAATTGTCCCCAAAGGCACTATGCCACTTAGCAAGGTGGCGGTGCATTGACAAAGGAAAAATAATTTGACTCTTCAGGGATTACTGGCTATTCACTGACTCCTGGAGACCCAAAGCACCACTATGTCCACCAGCCAGGGTAGGATTTTAGGGAGTTTGGGTGATGAATGGAGTTTTGGCTCAAGTCTCCTCACAATAGTCACAGTAGGTACCCCAACCTCTGACAAATGCATCATTCTATGCCACTGAGATTCTCGTGGTAGTTTATTATGCAACATTTTTGTGGCAACAGATAAATGACATAACTGATTTAAGAAAAATTAGGGGAGGTTAAATTCACAGGGCCTGATTTTTAGATGTGATAAAGTGGCATTAGCCCTATATACAGGTAATGAGACTGAGGAATAATGTAAAGACTATTTGTCGAAGGTCACAAAGGATAATAATATAAAGCATCCTGTTGTTATTCTCTGGTGTGATTACATGTTAAAGTAAGGTGTAATTATATTGTAGAGATATTAACATGCCCCATTGAACTAGTAGACGTTTGCAAAGTAGGTGGTAGGATATTAAAAATTATGTTCCAACTTTCTTTACATTTTGCTATAGGCTAACTACCACTTAGCCATCATGTTAATGGTTGCTTATTGCTATCTCTACTTTTCTGCGTAGTATCTCACAGAATGGGTTATAACTATAATACTACTAGTTTACTTTATATCAAAGCATACCCCAAACTGTGAGTCACATTTTCCTTCAAGACAAAGTAGTGGGGCCCAAGCTTAGCTGTGTGCTTAGGCAAAGTGAGGAGCCGACTGCCAGGTGTGGTTTTCAGTAACATCTTTCTATGTTGATGGAGAGTAACTGCACTAGTTGGGGTGAGCATTTAATAATGTAGATAATTGTTGAATCACTATGTTATATCCTTGAAACCAATACAATACTGTATATCAACTATACTTCAATTAAAGAAAATCAACTTGTCCTAACTGAACTCCCCCACTGGGTTCTCTAAGTTCCTGCTTTCTGTCATTAAGCACCTCTTGGGTCCCCATATTAAAAGGAACTGGTCAAACCCAAATATTCTTTGATAAGGGTGACATAACATGTAGGTATGAAATACTTCCTGCTGCTGGGGGTCAGGAGGAAAGGAATGTATGTGGAGGAGGTGGTCGAGTCCAGCAAGGCCAATGGAAGAGAAGGCCAAGTAGACGGGCAGCCCCTCTTCCTGGAGTCGGGGAGAACCTGAGAAGCTTCTCAGGAGGGGGAAGGCAAGTTGGGAGCAAGTGTCTTTACCTCATTTGAAGGAGGCAGGTCACTTCTTTTAAGAGTCAGGGTGGGATATGAATCATTTCAAGACATTGAGAACAAAAGTTGTAAAACAGTAAAAATAATTAAAAGATCGAGAATTGGAAGACCTGGTAGTCGGCTTCACCTTGGCCACAAATTTTTAGTCACTTCATCTCTTTGGCCTCATTCTTCATTTTCAAGTGAGAATCCTTAAAGAACCTTTCCTGCTTTTATATACTATGAACATCCCCTGGTCGGGGTCCCTGGGTCTAGACAAAAGTGCAACAGAAATGGGGTTTGTTTTGTTTTTAATCCAGACAAGTTCCAATGTCTATCTGCAGGTTGTGAGTCGATGTGTTTTTAGCTCTCAGAACAACCACATCCAGCACCAGAGACCCTGATTCCTTATCACGGGGACTGATGTGCACATGACTTGTGGGATCTCTGCCCTCAGTGGCACTGACAGCTCTTGTTGACTTAACGGCACTGTTTCCAAAGAAGATCACTGCAAAGCTATCGTTGCTGTGATGTTCAAGGTAACAGATGGTTGTGGTTTCAGAGTGGGACTTTGTATGCCACCTCTTGCTTACTCAAACTTCTCCTTAAGTCATATCAGTCTCCTGAATGACAGAAGCCCTGCATCTTACCATCAGTTGTAAGACCCGCTACTTCACACCATACGAAAAATATTGTTTCTCATCACTTTGCTCCCAGCTTCAGAGTATCTGCCAGAGAGGCCTACCACTAACCCAGCTGCTCCCCAGACTTGGAGGAAATGTCTGTTGTATCGCACCATCTAGCTGCTGTCCAGCTTTCAGAAGTCTTTGTAAATTCTTTGTAAATGCTGATTAATTTTTTTAATAGACCAGTAGAGATATTTCTGTAGGAAAAATTTTTTCCATATGACAAAGCTGAAACATGGAGCCCATGAATTGCCCTTTACTACCCTACAAGGTAGCCTGAGACTAGATCACAAGGCACCAAAGTGACATCACACTCTGTCACGGCTCTAAGTCACTCATGCTTTGAAATCCCTGATCCATTTACAAATTTTCTGAACTTATCTTTGCTGTTAAGAATATAAACTTTGTAATTCTGTCAGACATATATGAACTAAGCCAATCTTGTTCAATGCATATTTCATCTTAAGTATTTATTAGGCTTGGTTAGCATACTCCCACTTGCCAGAAACACACATATCTTTGTTTCAACATGTACCAATGATAATCAGAGTCTATGGCATCTCTCACTCTTAGGTAATAACATAAGACTCCTCCCAGCTAATATGTTAATGTGTAGAAAATACCAGATGGACCCAAATCTTGCTAGCCCAACTTGTGACTTCAGAATGAGGAGGAAAATCTCCAAAACCTGTCCTACATGTAATACTTTAATTCCTATCTAGCAGTAGAAACTGGAAAGGTTTCTCAGGAAGCCTTTGTCCCTAATCCAGCCAAGTTTCCCATGAGCAACCTCTGAACTTTATCTGAGAGCTCATTTACCAAAGAAACCCACAGCTAATCTACACTCCCCTAACTTTGGAGAAAATAGCTGGAGTGGGGTCAAGGAGAGGAAGGGAAATTTTCTAAATGTATGCAAAGGGAATGTTCTCTTGAAAGCAGGGTAGACCCTTGAATACCCACTTTAAGCTCAGACATACCCTGACAGGCATTTGGGCAGTGGATTTGGCCAACCACCTATGGAGTAACTTGAACTTCTTCCATAGATCCAACAGGAATCAATAATGAGATCTGCCTGGAAATTTCATCAAGTTAGCCTAACTAACCCTTCCAACCAAAAAGTTTCCTAGCTTAGTACAGGCATAACCCTGCACTGGGAGACTTTCTCTCCCCACACATTCCCTTGGTAAACAGACAAGTCATTTCAGGAGATAGTCTCAAGGTTAAATCTATCCTCTCCTTTCATTGTCGCTGCCCATGCCCTAATTCAGTCCCTTGTTATGTCCTGCATGGACTCTTGCAAAGATTCCTACCTCAGCTCTGGCCTCTAGTCTTGTCCTCTTTAATCTATTCTCTGCACTGTCACCAAAGCATTCTTCCTAGAATGAATTATACTGGGTGCCCTACAGAATAAATTCTGAATTCTTTTAACTTGGGTCTGAAGATCCTTCCAAATGTAATCATGACCCGGGCTTCACACTCTGTCATGGCTCTAAGTCTAAAACCATTTCCAATCTTTATGTCTCCTTTTCTGCTGACATGTGTAAAGGGATAGCATAAATCATTTACTGCTACATTAATTCTGTGTAACAATCACCCTAAAATCAATGGCTGAAACAATAGTTTATTCTCAGGCTCACAGGTCTGCAAGTTGACTGGAATGACTCTGGTGATATGTGTCCCTTGTGGGGCACAGGCTGAAAGGGCATCAGCTACCAGGGCAGTGGTGACCAGTTCTTCTTCATGGAGGAGGATGGAAGCTCCCAGAAAAGTAAGCAAAAACACATGATACATCTTAGATAGCTGAGGATGACAGACCTTCACATTTGCCCACACTTCATTGACCAAAGCAACATCAGTGGGGCAGAAAAATGTATTTATTCTACCTCTCATAGGAGAAACCACAGTATCACATAGCGAAGTATACTGATACAGAGGAAGGTAAAGATTTGGGAACAATAAATTCTTATAACAGCAAATATTTATCATCTCATGGCTTCTATGGGTCAAGAATCCAAGAGCAGCTTAGCTAGGTCATTCTGGAACAGTTCCACTCATGAGGTTCAGTTAAGCTGTCAGAGCTGCAGCCTTCTGAGGCTTGATGGCTGAAGGATGTGCTCACAAACCCACTGCCATGGGTTTAGCAGATCTTTTCTTCATGTGGGCCTCTCCAAAGGCTGCCTGAGTGTCCACACCACTCAGCAGTTAGCTTCCCCCAGAGTGAGGAGAACGAGGGAGCCAAAGACAGAGGTGCTGAATTTTGTAACTTCATCTGAGAGGTGACACAGCATCACCCCTTCCTTATTCTGCTAGTTGGCCACACAGACCAAACCTGCTCCATCACAGGAGACCACACAAGGGTTCTGGAGAATGTATCCCCTACTTCCTGGAACTAGTTGTCCTACTCAGTGATCTTGCTATTCAGTCCCTGGATGTCCAGAACCTGGGTAGCCCCGAGGCACTCCCTTTCATCGAAGAGGGTGAGACGTGTTTGGATGAGCAGCCAATTATGAGGGAGCCCCAGAAACCCAGAGCCCTGCAGGCAGGAAGACCCCAGCAGCAAAGTCCAGCCCCCCGAATGCTCTCACACGGAGGAGAAGCGGCTGCTGCAGGCGTCTCACTGCGGACACCCATCCCTGGAGCCAGACAGTGAGCCCTGTAGGCTTCGACATTTAAAGGTCACACCTCCCAGGAAGTCAGGAAGATGAAATGAATGGTATACATCAAAGCATTAAGAATTCTTGGAGAGAAAACTGCTGTATAAATTCAAGATGGCATTAGCATAATTTTGAAAACGTATCTGTGAATTTCCTTTTCTTCCCCAGCCAGTTAACTTGGGCACATATGTACACACACATTATATAAATAAATGAACAGGTGCATAAATGTAAAAAAAATTTTTAAATCATAGTCACAGCTTAGATATGAAAGGGAAAAGAAGTATTATATCTTTTTTCTTTTTTGCTGACCTCCTCTTCCACACCTCCTTCCCCACAGAGTTCTAAAATCCTAGTGGGTGGTCTCGTGTATCTTTCTCTCCATGTTTATGAGCACACTGCTGCATATGCTAAGGATGAGTCATTATTTATTTAACAATAATGGAAATCATATCATACAAGTTTTTCATCATCATGAATTTCTCAACCAACAGTATGTTTTAGAAATTTTCCCCAAGTCAAGTGGTATAGTTCTAAATCTTTGTAAAGTTTCACAATATGTTATAATGTGATGGGTCCATAATTTTTTATCCATTCCCCTCTTAAATGGGCACATACTTTTTCCAGCTTTTTATTTAGCACACATAGAAAAAGCTGCAATAAGATTTATAGGTAAATCTCCACATTTTGTTGTTTTTTATTTCTCTGGGATACATGCCCAGAAAAGGGATTGCTGGCCCACAGGGAATATATAATTTGGCTCTTAAAAATTGTTTCCAGTCTGATAGGTGATAGCTTACTGTTACTCACAGTGCATTTCCCTGACATCTAGTGAGAGTGGGCATTTCTTCAGGGTTTTTTACCATTTTTATTTTTTCCTAGTGAATTGTTTTTCCACATCCTTTGCCTTGTTTTTGTTGGATGGTCTGTCTTTTATTAATTTATGGAAGCTCTTCAAGTCTTATAGACAAAATCTTGCTTTGTCTTCTACATTGAAACTGTTTTTCCACATTTGTCATTTTTTCTTGACATTACTCATGGTCTCCTTTGGCTTCATGGTTATTTGTATATTCTTTTATAGCTTCTGGTTTTTCTGTCTTAGTTAAGAAAGTGTCATCTATATCCTAGATTATTCATGAAGTTTCCCAGATTTTTAACTTTGTTGTATCAATTTTTTCATCTGTGTCTTTGATCTATATGCAATTTATTTGATTTTTTAACATGGCGTAAGGTAGGGCCTAATTTTATCCTTATTTAGATGACTAAACCTCTGTTCCAGCACCATTGATTTTAAAATCCGTCATTTCCTCATTGACTCACCTTTGAAGTATATTAAATCCTCAGAAATGCTTTGGTCGTTTTCTAGCCTCTTTATTCTGTTAAGCTTGTCTATTTCTCTGTTCCTAAGACAATTTCATATTTATATGATTACAAATTGTTCTGATATCTGGTAAAGCAAATCCAACTCAAGAAAAGCATGCCTTCTTATTATTCCCATTTTTCTAATTTCTCTTGCACATCATTCTTCAATGTGATATTTAAGATTATTTCTCCAATCCCAAAAGGAAAATCTATTGAGATTCTCCTGAAAGTTTGATTAAATTTTTACATTATTTTTAGGAAAAATTTTTAAATAACTCTAAGCCTTCCTATGCAAGATAAAAGTATGTCTTTATAAATCTTTTGTTATTTTTATCGCTACTGGGAATGGAATGCTTCTCTATTTTCATTTTAGATGCTTATGGTAATTGGAGAATAGTTAATGATTTGTACAACTACATCTTATAGATAGCCACCTACATAATTCTTTGATTTTTTTCTAGTATTTTTTACTGGACACTCTAATTTTCCAAGTACACAATTGCAGACTTGTATGCAAAAGAAATTATTTCTTCTTCTCCGAAGTTTATACAAATTACTTCATTTCTAAAAATATCATTGCATTCACTAGAATCTCTAAGCCAATATTACATAATTATACTGAGGTCAAGTAGTCCCATTTATTCCTGACTTCCCTGTGATGGTTTTACCTAGGTTGAGTAATTTTGGAAAAGGTTTTCGTCACTGCCTAGGACCTCATTTCCCAAGTACTCTTTACTTGCTGAGAGCTGCCCAGGGATTTCCCAGGAAATAACATGTTATCACTTTCCTGTGGGTCTACACAGAAGAAAGACTCAAAAGAAGAGTCGATCAGAGGGGGTTACGGGTGTGGTGGAAATCCTTCTCCACCCAAGGAAGAGGAGGTTCTTCATGGAGCATCACACTGACGTAAGAGGGAGAGCAGAGGCCAGAGCGCACAAAGCCAGCTCTGTACTCCTTAGAAGCTCTCCAGCTCCCACCAAGTCCTGAGGTGCTCCCGTCCCCTCATTTATAGGATTACTTACTAGATTCTATCAAAGTCTTCTTTGGTTCATCCCAAACCAAACCTCTCATGGCACAGACCTGGCCATGGAAAGTCCAGGTGCACTCTAGCTCACGGCAGATTTTCCCTTCTATCACCCTAAGGGCTCCTGAAGTCCCTCCTCTTCCTTCAGATGAGACCCACTGAGCATGGGTTTCACGGGTCTCACTATTCACTGCTGACCAGCGCAAGTCCCTGCAGTAGCAGACAGCTTTCTACAAATGCATGTGATTACTACTTTCTACAAATGCATCTGGCCACCCATGAACTGTACAGAAGATCATCAACCATCATTAAGGAACTGAATCCAAGGCCAAGGTCAGAGTTTCTCAACCTTGTCACTATTGATATGTGGGGCAAGATAATTCTTTGTTGGGGGTCAGGGCCTGTCCTGTGCATCACAAGATGTTTACCAGCATCTGTGGCCTCTTCAAATGCCAGAAGCATCCCCATTTCTAGTCATGACAACCAAAAATCTCTCTAAACATCACCAAGTATTCTCTGGTCGGGGTGCGAGTGAAGGACCAAAATCATTCCAGTTGAGGGTCACTGCCCTAGCATATATGCTGTGAAGCCTACTACCTGGAGTTGCCTGGGTATGAAAACAGCTCATTTGCAAATCACTGACTGGAAACTGAAGCACTTGCCCTAGTCACTTTCAATTTGGAATTTATTTGAAACTGCTGCTTCTTCCCTCTACTCAGAAAGTCTTAATACATGTGGCTTGCTTCTCTTGATTGGCAGCTACCCAAGCCTCTTGTGGAAGGATGATGGCTCAGAGATTCTGAAAGTTAATTCTGTATGTGCCACAATGGGGCCAGTTCATATCCATGTCATCTATTTTTAGTTGCAAAAGTAAGATCATTTTTATTTAGCTTGCTGCTATATCACTCAGCATGAAAACACTTATGACTTTTGTTCCTATTGATGATGGAGATAAAATTTCAGAATTACAATTTTCGAAAGGAAATTAGCTGTTTCCCTGAACAGCCTGACACTGCAGTTTGGTTGATGACATCCCAGTAAACAACCTCCAAACAAACTCTTGACTCTGGAAATAAGTAGGAGCTATATATAGTCAAGAAATTATTTTCAAGTAGGTGGGCCAAAGGGAAAAACAAGCTGAGAGAAGCCAGCAAGGAAACTCTCATTCACCCAGTACCTTGAAGTAAGGAACTGTAGGGCCATTTGCCAAAATGGAAAGTCTGCGTCACTATTACTAATGGAGGAATGATGTTTTGGTGAATATTCAGCTTGTTGAAAATGTTGACCCATTTCATTTGTCACAACCACGGATTTTGTTTGACTTGGTTTAAAACATAAAACCTGAATAAATACCCTCATGACTAAGAAAACAAAGAGATTTCAAACAGGATCTTGAAACCATCAATCAGATGACATGTATCCTAGCAGCAGGGATGCTGGTAAAAGGTTGCCTGCCAAGAGTGTGAGGTTTTCCACTCTAAGGCTGTTGAGATGGGTCTTCATATGCATGTGAATGTAAAGAACCTCAGCATTCTTAAAGTGTGGCATATCGCTACTGCTCTCCTTTTTGCTAAAGAAAATCAGAAAATTTTGAAATCCCTGAACAAGTCCAATCCGGGATAGGAGACTGGGTTGCAAGTGCTTGAAATCAGGGGTGCAGTGTCCAGTCGGGTGGGTTCTGCAGAAGTACAGGATAGCTCTTCAGGAGGGTGAGCTGTTTGGTTGTAGCCAAGGATGACAGTCCCCTTCCCACTCAGCCTTCCAGAGCTGTGTCCTTCAGCTTCTAGCTCTCACGGCTCTGACCTTCACTGGAATTGAAAACGAAGCTGAGCAACAGAAGGTTGACTTGAGAACTTAGTTCCAGAGGACAGGGACAGACCTTGTTCTCTTTCAAGATGGCACGGATTTGAGCACCTATGTCCTGTATCTAGGCTATATAGATATTGCTAATCTTGATCTGGGATCAGTAAGATTTTTCTGAAAAGAGTGAGGTAGTACATATTTTCAGCTTTTTCACGCCACACGGTTTCTGTTACACATACTCACCTTCTACCAGTGTAGCACCAAAGCAGCCATAGTCCAGGAGTGGAGACACTCACCCTCACACTTCACTGAGGGCATCTGGTTTGTATGTGACCTGAAGCAGTGATCAAGATTCACTATTCTAAACAGGCTAGAGTTGCCAAATAAAACACAGGACACCCAGTTAAGTCTGAGCATCAAATAAATAGTAAATAATTTTTAATGTAAGTATATCCCAAATATTGCATAATAGAAAATTGTACTAAAACATTTCTTTGTTCATCTGAAATTCAAATTTAAATGAGTGTCCTCTACTTTTTGATTTGCTAAATCTGGCACCCCCAAGACATGCAAATGTCCTGAATGAAAGAAACTAAACCTTGGAAGGAGGACAAGATCTCCTCCATGAGCACCCCCTCCATTGAGTTGGAGGAATAATGGTGCATTTTTTCCAATTACTGTCTGAACATTGATCCCACGGCTTCCATTTCATTGCCTTTTCAAAAGAAAACCTACACATGATAGGGCTTGACTGTATGCTTGCACATTTTTTCTATTGTCTTTCCTTAAACCTTGTCTATCTCCATTCTGCCTTAATTAGTCCAGCAGAGAAAGCCCTTGTACTCACACACATCTACATCTTCATGATGGTGCACACATAGTCCAGAGCCAGACCCCTGCTTTCCCTTGGGCAGAGGTGCTGAGACCTGACCACATGGTAGAATCACTCAAAGAAGTTTTCAGATATATCCATGCCCAGTGAAACTAAGTCTTTAATATGTTCTAAATTCCCCAGGTGTTTCTAAGGTGCAGCCAGCATTATGAACAATTGCCCTAACACCTACGCCATCTGTACCCTTCTCTCAAGCTTTAAGTCCCCAAAAATAGTGCCTCTCAAAACTTTACATGCACACAGATATACTTGTGGTGCTGTTAAAATGCAGAGTCTGATTTCCTGGTCCTGGAGTGGGGCCTGAGAGTCTGCATTTACCACCAGCTCCCTGGTGACATGGATGCTGCTGGTCCTTGAGACACCCTGTGAGAAGCAAGGCCATTAAAAAAAAAAAAACAAAAAACGCAGAATTAAAACACCTTAAAACCAAAGCCATTGCAACTTCCTACTTTACATTCTTTTTTCTTTACTTGCATATAAGAAGCAAACTAATTATGAGACTGGTAATAAAAACTTTCTTTGGATCCATGATAGTCCTAAGACTAGCACCATATGTGCACTCCAGTGTTAAGTTGCAACTTCTCTGGATTCATTTCCTATCTGTGGGAAGCTAGAGAGAAAATAACATTGGTTTGAGTTTCAGCACACAGATTTTTTCAGACACAAATACCAAGAAACCTCAGGCTAAAACTTCCTGTTTAAGGGTCATGAAACCACAGTAGATTTGTCAGGCTTGGATGTGGAATGACTTAACTTGCAGCTATTTTCAACTAGGAGCAACAACACCCTGGTGGACTGGCTGTGAGATATGCTCTTTGGTGGCTGAGAACTGTGCTAAGTGGCCTCTGGAGGACCCTGCATCCCTGTGGGGTCCACAACTCTGTACTGTCCCCCAGAGCAGCCCAAGCTGGTTTTCCAAGAGAAGTTTCCATATGCAGTGGACAGGAGTGAGGTTCTGGAGATTAAATCTCCATTCTCTCACTAACCAACTCTGAGACTTGAGACAAGTTCTATCATCCTCCTTATGCCTTAGATCCCTCAGGTATCTTCTGTAAAAAAAGGAATACAAATGGACACTTAGATGAGATTATAGGTAAAGTGTTTGGTTAGCACAGTGCCTGGCATGTCAGTAACATTAAATCTCGGCTGTTACCATTATGGTCCTCTTCCATCTCTAAGTTAGATGGAAATACTAGACTTGCTGTTTCTTATGGAGAGAAACTGAGTCACTTCATCCAAGTACAGCACACACACCAAAGTCCTAGTACCTTCTGTGCTGGCTTTTGGATCTCTCCTGTGTGAAAGACAGCCATTGGTACCCCCATGAAGAAATACAATAATAAGTACATCTTATCTGCACACATTAAGACACCATGTTAAGCTTGTAGAAAAACAAAATCCATCAGGTTTTTCTCCCACTGCATGGAAAAGGAAGTTTGTCTTGTGACCAGAGCCACTTCCTTTTAAGGCAGAAGAAGAGAGAACTAAGGACAGCTGGAGTTATTCTGGGTACCCTTCATAGGAGCAGACACTTACAGTATGGTGCTATTAGTGGGGTCTGCAAATGGCAGGGGAGAGCAGCCAGGGAAAAGAAGAGCACCATAGCTTTTTAATATGGATGAGAAGCTGCCTGCTCTCTCCTAAGCAAATGAAGAACAAGAGTAGCAACCCTACTTACAGGTAGTTTCTGAAATAAAGGGTAGTGGGTGGAAGTGATGTTGCTCAGAGCTGTGTTGCAGTGTAAAACCTACCAGCATCAGGTCTGGCTTCTGGGAGTCCCTGGCCTGTTCCAGCAGAGAGATGATAGAAATGTAAAAATAGATAACCCTTGAAATGCCAGTGTCAGCCCCAAAGAACAGCTTCCAGAGATGAGGAGTGGGTGGACTTCCAGAGACACAGATTCAGATTCTAACTTTAGCCTGAACTTTCTGAAGCTGCTCAGCAGTACCAGGAAAAGATTTGGTGTGAAGGCAGCTAAGAATAGCAACTCAAATCAGACTGTGGAATTAGATGAGTTTCCGTGTGCCACGTGCCCCTCAATGTCTTCCTTCTTCCCCAGCCCCAGTGGGTCATGAACACCCCTGATGCTGGAGAGTGGGAGCTCTGAGCCGGGGCTTCTGCCCAGAACAATGATGGCAAGAGCTCACGTTTATTGAAGATTAGGACAGCAGGCCTTTGTTAAGCTTTTCATGTAGACCGACTCATTTAATTCTCATGCCAACAGTAGGAGTACCTCCATTTTACAAGTGAGGATATTTATCTGAAATGTCATGCAACTAAGGCCACTCAGCAGGTTAAGTGGTAGAACTGGAAAAAGAACAATCAAGTGTTGGTAAACAGAAAGAAAAACTGAAAGAACTGGAAGATCAAGGTCCGTGACAAGGAGACCTTCAGGGATAGAAAAGGCTGGGTAATGGGGCAATGCAGTGGTCCTCCCTCTTCTCCATCTTTATGAGAAATGAATAGAGATGCCTTACACTGCAGCAAGGGGTAAGGAAATAGAACTAACGGGAAAAAAATTCTAGATTACAATACTGTGTAACATGAGTAGTCATTATTGAGGAACAATGAGAAACCTGAGTTAATTTAAAAATAGGGTGGTTTTGTGTTTCTCTAGGTATGTTCCACAGAACACAGTTCTTTAAGATATTAACAGTATAATCAAATGTATCCAGGAAATACTGTGCTAAATAGAGTCAAAAAGGTTTTTTATCGGATGAGTTCTAAGAGCTTTTAATTAGCTGATATATGTTGTGAGTCTCTAATAGTAGGGTTTTTTTCCAAACTTATTTGACCAGAACCCTTTTATAAATTAGTCTTTCCTCAAATGCACATGGGGAAAGTCTGGGGTTTTCTAAGATGATTTAAGAATGGAACTTCCTGGATCCTGGGGACTGGCCTTGCTACTCAAAGAGAAGTCCATGCACTTTATCATCAACATAGGCACCTCTTAGGAGCTGGTGAGAAATGCAAAATCTTGGCCCCACCCCATACCTACAGAACAGAACCTGCCTTTTAACAATATGCTCTGATGATTTATTTGCAGATTAAAGCTTGAGAAGCCCAAATTTCTTCAAGCCTCAGGATTTGGTTACACAAAACCCCATAGCAACAGCAGCCTAATAGGAGCTGTCTGCTGCATAACAAACCACCCCAAAATTTACTGTGTCTTGAAACACTAATGATTTATTTCTCATGATTCTACAGATCAACCTGGCTCAGTTGGTAGGTTCTTTTGCTGCAGGTAGTGTGGGCTGGGGCCAATCACCAAGCTGCTTTTGTGGGCTGTACTGCCAGGTCTAAGATTTTATTCATCTATTTAGTACCTCAGTGCTCCTCCCTGAGGTTTCTCTATGTGGATAGCTTGGACTTCCTCAAACCACAGTGTTCTCAGGGCACTGGGCTGCTTACATGGCAACTGGCTTCCAAGACAGAGGACACAGATGCTGTCAATTCTATTAGGCCTGGGCTTGGAAGTTCCAGAACATCATTTCTGCTGCATTCCATTTATTTATCAAAACAAATCACAAGGTCAATTAGATTGAAGGAGAGGAGAAATGGTTTCTGTCTCTTGACGGGTGAAGTGGCAAGCACATATAGGGAGGGAAGGAATTGGTAGTGGCTATCTTTGGAGACTATACTGCCCATTTTGGTTATATTAGATGGTGTGCATGAGCCCTCCCTAAATGCTAAGTGCTTAAAAAATGCTCTAATGTGTGTCCTGGAATGGCTTTTCCTCTGAGGAAAACAGGCACTCAACCCACTTTATAAAAGGAAAGGTATGTCCTATCCATGGAGCATGTTGGTGCCATGAGACAGTGGAATAGGTTAGGTTCCATCATTCATCAATACCAACCCAAACTATTTTGGACCTCCTATGGGCCAGCAACTTACAGGTATACAGCAGTGTGCAATGCATTTACCAGATGACTCTCTGAAGCATACTCTCTGGCAGGAGGAAACAGTCAGTCAACTAGTAAACCATGAAATAAAATGATTTTAGAAAGTGATAAGGACTATGAACAAATAAAATAGGGCAAAATAATTATGAGCAATTTTCTAAATAAATTTAGATTAGGAGTAAAAGAAGTCCTCATGGAAGAAGTGTACTTGAACTGAGATCCAAAGGATGGAAGGAAGCAGCCATCCAAAGAACTGAGGTCAGAGTGCCTAAGGATGCAAGTACAAAGGCCCTGGGACATGCTTGAGGGACAGAAGGATGACCACTGTGCCTGGAAGCACATTCTGCAAGGGAACAGTAACCTGAGACAAGGCTGGAGAGGCAGGAGGGGGCAAGGGCTTCATAGGGCTCCATAGACCGGAGTTAGGAGTGTAGTGACCACAGGAAGAATATAATGTGATAACAAGATATCCAAACTGCAATGCAAAACCACTGGACAGCTTAATACAAAGGTGACACAAGCTGGTCTGCATTTTTATGGAAAGCGTCCGGCTGCTGTGTGAAAACAGATTGTAGAGGGAGAAGAGCAGAAGCAGAGGACCATTCAGGAGACTAAGGTAGCAAGAGAGAGAATGAAGTTTGCACCAGCTGGGCTCTGAGCACTGAAGGCCATATGGAATATCCTTGTCCTCCCCCCACCATCAGGGAAATGCCCTCAGATGCCCTCACAGCTCCTGTGGTTCCACTCAAAGAAATACATTTGGCCTTAAGTAGGCCTTCACAAGACATCCAGTAAGGAAAAGAATGTCTGTCTTTTTTTTTTCTTTTTACTGAGTTTAGGTGATGAGGGTTAGAATAAAATATTCTCCACATCCTTTTGTACCTAGAAATATGGAACTGTGAGACACTTAATTTCCTTCCTTAATCTTCCAGGGTCTTGACCTAAACCCAACTGGTAACAATTAGCAGAAATTGAGTGTAATACCACAATGAACCCTGATAGCAATTGACGACACTAGCTGATTAACATGAATTATCTTTGTTCATGTTCCAAATATTTGATGAGGTCATTCACTCTAGTGTTCCAAGATTAAACAAAAGAGGCTGCTATATGATTCCTGTCTCCCGGCTTGGACCCCCGTATGTCTATGCTGCCTGTGCTACTGCAAATCCCAATACCATAGCTACTCCTGATCTGTGGCTGCACCAAGTGACAACGTCTTTATTTACTGTAGTTAGTTTAAAGATATTACTTTTAAGTCCACTACCTACTGCAACTCCTGATTTTACAAGCCATAAGCATGACAATTATAAAAAATCATGTTAATTTTCTGAGATCTCCCCAGTTTTTTTTCAATAAAGGTGATTAATTCAATGCACAACAAAACAAATTTAATATATATACTGTTGTAATTTCTGGCAAGTTCCAAAGTCAGAAGAAATTACTTGTTGAGTCTGCCTCCACATTTTTTTTCTAAAATACAATCATCATCAATAAACTCTGCCTCTGAGAAAGTTGCAAGTGTAACCTTGTACATCATTGACTCCTTCAAAGTAAAGCATTCATTGCATTACTATGTGCCAGACTTGTGCCATGTGCCCTTAGGAAATTCTCAGTCTAAGGCAGTTTCAACCATGATGCTGTAACCAGTTAAGAACTTAGTAAATGACCTTTGGTCACCATATGCAAATTTGTCTCTACTCTCTTGGGTAGAAGTTACAACAAATAGTTTAGGTAAAATACATGATGAGGAAAGAGGCCAGAAGGATCTAGCAACACACACTTATTTCTGCCTTCATTTATTTCCCAAAACCTCTTTTTAAAGTTTGCAGCTAAGAGGAAGACAAAGAGTCTGGGGCCTTAGCCTTAATACCCACTTATTCACTGATTGGTAAGAGAAAAAGGGCTCAGTTTCCCCAGAGTTCATCAATCACGGGAAAGAAAAGCTTTCTCTTCCTATTCCTCCAGGGGCAGGAATAGCAGCCATATTTTTTGTGCACTGTGTTCTGGAAGCTGTTACTTGTAAATGAAGGCAATAGCTTCATGAATGAATGAATGAAGCCTGGTAAGCTGGGCTGATAAGGGTCGGGGAGAGAGAAAGAAAAGAGCAGGGACAAGAGAAAAGATGGTTAAATAAAGAAAAACAGTGATGAGAGAATATTAGAAAGGAAGTGATGAGGTCAGGATCATAGAATCCCAAACTGGAAGGGCAAGCTCATTTTTCCAACCCTCTCTTAAAAGCAGGAAGAAACAGGCGGAGTCGCAGAGGCGGGACCAGAGCCTAGCCCTTCTGATTCTCAGAGCTTTCTGTGCCCACATTTATGTTATTACCTTGTGAGTTTCAGAAACTCGGTCTCCATGTGTAACTAAGTGTGACATAGCACTTGCCCTGCGTGTAACTCTGTAAATGTTTAATGAACACTAACCTGGGTTATGATGATAAGCATGATCATATCAGTATTAGCACAAAGATTTGCTCGGGTCTCTGAACAGTTTCCAGTAAGGAAAAGTCAATGACAAAGGCAACAGCCAGGGTTCGGAGCCTTGTGAAAGATCTGCTGTGAATTTTTAGTCTGAAAGTCCTCTCAGTTCAGAGTTTTTCCCTGGGGTTGTCTCCCTACTAGCTGCTACGTGGGGTGCAATTGGTTGTCAGGAGGACACAGAGACTTCTAGAAACAAATGAGAGAATGATTTTCAGCCACTCAGGGTCAATGGCATGGACACCAATTTAACCAGTGGCAGCTCCTTGCTGAGGAGCTGGAAACCAAAAGGGGAAGGTTTCTGGAAAATGCCAGGCATAGGGGCACTCTATAAGGTTTTGAAAAATAAATATATAACCCTATCTACTGCTCCATCTCTCACAACACAATTCTGGGCACAGAGGAGAGGTGCACACACACAAAGTGAAGCAAAAAAAAAGAAAAAGTAGGAAAAGAACAAAGTGTTGGCTCCTCTATTGACTGTATGGCCAGTTCAAAGGAGATCTATTTAGAGGCCAAGAGTGTTCCTCTTGAAGCTGCTACTTAAACCCCCAAGAGCTGATATTTAAGCATTCGGTGGGTGACTGAAGGTAGGGTTCAACCTGTAAAGTATGAGGCACCTGTGAAGTAACAAACAGTAGACAAACTGAGCTGAGATGAACAGAGCTAAGAGCTGCTCCCCATCTCCCGAGGCCAGAGGTTTGAGGACCATACTGAGCTAATGGCACCTGAAGATTTTGGAAATCCTGGCCTTGGTGGAGACCAGAAGGAGCCAGTAAAGAAGATCCTTAAGTCCAGGTAGAGATGGGAGCGAAGGAAGACCTGCCCGCTCCACCTCGAACTGTGGTCCGGCACTGACCTCAGCACGCAGAAACCCTTAACCCTTGACCTACACTTAGGAAGGAGAGTGGAAGCTTAAGGGAGGAGAAAAGGCAGAGAGTCACAGTTTGTTTTCATACTGACAGGCAAACATTCAGACATCCAAGCAAACAGTAAGAAAGGAAAACCAAATTTAGTACAAAGAGCTACCCAAAAACTCACTCGAGACTCCTTTAAAACTAGTGGGTTTTACCCAGTGGAGAACTCTACAGAGGCAGGGCTGTGGCTGTACCTCCTTAGCACTTGCATCTATAAGACCACGTGCTCTAATAGTCCTCAGGTTATGTCTTCTCTGGGATAATAAATTCTTTAAGGGCAGGACCCACATTTATTTCATCTCTGTATCTTTTGCAGCATGGAGCACAGTGTTTTGTACATAGAGGCACTCCATTTGCTGAATGACTATTGGAATGCTATTCCCAGGGGCTTTATCCTCTCCATCTCAAGACCTTTGGTCAGATCTCTTTTATATACCTTGTGTGGTTTGCAAAAGGGCTTCCAAAATAAGTTGGGCCTCAATCTAGAAAGAAAAGATGCCTCCCCTCTTTCCCCACTCAATCTATACTTCAAAGCCAGATTAATTTTTATAATACATGATTCCAAGTTTGTCCTATCTGTACTCAAAACTGTCCCTGGTTCCCTAGTGCACACAGTTCAAGTTCAATCACTGGCTGATATGCACCCCCAATTGACCATACCAGCCTTGTCTCATGCCAATCCCTTTTAAACATCCTCTTTGTGCTCTGCCATCTACCTGTCCCCATTCCCCAATACTCTCCATGCTTCTCCAGCTCAGTACCTTTACTCATACCTTCCTTCCACCCAGAATAACAGCAGTAGGAAGACTACACTAAACACTTGGCATTAAATCCCACTTCTATCTCACTAGCTGTGTGACCTATGGCAATTTTTTTTAACCACTGAATCTCATTTCTCCATCTTTAAAATTAGTTCATAATACTAACCTCAAAGAGTTGTAGAAAGAGATAAAATTAGGTAACACTTGTGAAAGCATCAAACATAGTAGGTACCCAGTAAATATTTCTCTCTCCTCTTTATGATCCTTCCAGTCTGAACACAAGTGTTACCCCATTACTGTAGGTAGAAGAGTCTCTCCCTCAGTCTGAGCAAGTACTCACTGGGGAAGTTCCCCCAGCAGCGAGGGAGGGTCCATCTCCAGGTCAGCCACATCCACCTTGGAAGCAAATAGGCCAACAGATGACACGGCACATGTCCTCAGACACAGAAATCTGAATCATAGAGCTAGAAAGCCCTTCCAGATTATCTGGCTGGATCTACTGTTTTAAAGATAAAGAAATTGAAGCCCAGTGAGGAGCCGAGACCCCTGCCTTTTGTTCTTTACTCTTCACTGTGCCGTGAATAAGGGCCGGTATTCACAGAACCAACCAGATGCATAGGAATGCCCTGGGTTGAGACTGAACGGGAATCCGAGGCCAAAGAGCTTCCTCAGAAGTGTCTAGTCCATTGCCTTGATCCAGTTAGGCTGCAGTTCCACTCGCTCAAGCACTTAATGGGCTCCTTCAAAGTGTGGGTTCCACACCAACGAGGAGGGTAATAGATTGCCTGAGGCATACAGCATCCCACCCTTAAGTTCACAGACTGGCTAGGGAGGAGTCACGTGTTCAAATAATCACCGTGCACGGTAGGAACTGCATCTACCCTGCTGTAGGAGAGCTGAAGAATTGAGCAATGCTCCCTAGAGAAGCAGAAAAATCTTCACACAGAAGATGACAGATGAGTTGGGCCTTGAAGAATACAGCTTGCTAGGTATACAGGTGACGGGAAGGGCATTCCCACTTGTGCAGTTACAACAGCACACACTGGAGGAGAGGCTGCACAGCCGTGCCCACTGGTGACTGTCCTCTAATCACAACCGAAGATCCAGTTCCATGAAATCAGCCAAGGACTGTCCCAACTGTGCCAGGGTCAGGAATATTTTTGGACCAAATGCCAGTTACCCAGTAGCTTCCCTAATTTATGTGTTTTACACAGGTTACTTCCAAGGGTCTCCCATCACTTCCTTTATTACTGGGATTGAAGTGGAACTAAATCAGATAAATTAGAACCTCAGATATGGGAAGTTTCATCCAGAAAAAAAGAAAGATGAAAGCAAATGGGAAAGCTCATAAATAAGAAATAAGTGAGTAACTTCTCAAAAGAAAGTTTTGCACAATGGACCAGTTGCCTCCTTTAGAAAGCAGGCACCAAGACTGAGTTAGGAATCCAAGAGATTTATTAGAGATAAATCTTTCTCTATGAAAAAGAAAGAGGAGCGAGAGCTGGAGTAGGTAGGAAAATGCTTCACACAGTGACACCTGTGAAAGGAAAGGGAAAGGAAGAATGGCTGGATAGGAATTTCAGGTACAAAGATTGCCTCTAGAGAAGAAGTGAGTGGGCCTTGGCCTGTGCTAAGCTCAGCCGTGGCTGGAGCTGCCTGGGACATGCCAGTTAAGTTCCAAAGCTGGGCCAGATCCCAAGGGAGCCTGCCACTGGCAGCAGGCCCCCCGGCACGTTCTCCCTTAAAGGGAGGTCTGAGCAACTCATCTCCACTGCTGCTGAGCACACACATCATCCTGCAGCAAAAGAATTTAGAGGGGAATGTACTGTGCTGATAGTTGGAAACTTGTAGGTATGTGGGAGGTAAACCCTGTGTTCAAGGTAACAAATGAATTGTAGGCTCGATTTGTTGGTTAATTGTTGGTGTAGCTGGCAGGGCAAACTCAATCACTAGTGGTTACAACTGGTCTGGGTTGAGGGTAGAGCTTTGGTCCTGGAGTTCTCAACTCTCCAGGAACAAAATTCTTTGTTCACTCAATTCTCTGATCACTAAATGAAAAGACATGTATGTCAATATTATCAGCCAGATAGGGAGAATGGAGAAGGGAAAGAGGACTAATCTGCTAGACCTTGAGCACTGTGAGTACAGGATCCCATCAGTCTTTGTCCCCAGGGAATGGCTAGCTGCTCCCAGGGTCTAGCACATGGAGGCCTCAATAAATAAAGATTGAATGAGTGAATAAATGGGTGAACAGATGAATGTCACCCACAACCTCCAGATAAAACTGTTCTCCCTGTGTTTAGCTTCTCAGACATACTTATTTTTATTTCGTTTTCTGTGTTTTCCTTACATGCCAGGCTGTATCCCTTAGAGCTCAGTGGTACAGAACAGACTCTTTTCTAACTAGTTTAGATAGAAAGGGACTTAGTTCAGGGTATTAAATAGCTCATAGAATCATTGGGAGGGCTGAAGAAACAGACTTCAGACTGAGCTGTCAGAAAACATCCCTGAAGAATGCTACAGAACTGGCCCATCAAGGGAGCTGCTGCCTTTCTACAACCAGGAAGCTTCCTCCACCAGAGCTACACTGCTGCTCCAGCAACCTGCAAGCTACCACGGTCTGCAATCCCCCAGTCACACCACACCTGCTGATATGAACGAATGCCCCACACTCAGCCTCTCACCCGTGAGTAATGGACTGGAAAGGCCAGATGCCTCCATGTGCTGATTGGCCCTTTGAAGCAGCAGAAGCATGGCCCCTGCCTCAAGTCTGTCTTCCAAATCTGTATGAGTTCCACTGCTTGGTCAAACTTCAATCAGCTCAGGAGGCCTCTCCAGAGTGTTGAGAAAATGTAGTTTTTCAAGTTCCAGCCTCTGTAGGATAGAAGAAAGCAGTGTGGAAGGCGGGCAGAAGGAACTGATGAGGGATTCCACCGTATCACACTTTGAGGGAACTGGAGAAGGTCTTATCCTCCCATCTTCCATCAATTGCAAACTAGGCATCTTTAGGCCAATATTAAAGTAAGGTTGTGTCCTCACTCGTGAAGAGATTTAAAACAACTTTTGTACATTTTCTTTGGAGTCATTAGTCATTAGTTGTCTTCCAAAAAGGCCTATCATCTATGGCTTTGGCTCCTGCATACTCTACCCCACTCACAATGCCGTGAGGTTGCCGAACGTGACCTGTAATCGTGACTTTCATGAGGCCAAATAGTTAACAATCCTTATACAGTTCATAGCAACCCGAAACCAGAACTTCTAGGTTTGACTTTTGGTGCACTTGTGAGCTCCGTGTCTCCATGCAGAGTTCCACTGCAGTCATTATAACCTTGTTCACATTACTCATTAAAAAAGATATTAGACATGCACTGCATGTTTACCACTGTTTACATGTGTAATAGGCATGTTGAATAAATTTGTGATGTACTCAGAAGTATTTTGGTGTCCCATTGAACTTACTGGTTTTTTCAATGAGTTAACCTTCCCTGCCCCCAGATAAAACACTGGTAAGTGCTATGGCTTTTTTGCTCACTTCTAAGTAATAGAACAGTATTAGAGTCACTTTAGGCCACCACGATAGTCTCACTTTGGTCCTGATAATACCCATTTCCATGTAATAATCGAGAGGTGAGCTTGACTTAGTGCTGAGCCCTCTCCCCTCAGGCCTGCTTCAGGCTGGAAGCCCATGGGAGGGAAGGAGGCCTGACGCTTCGGCTCTCTCCTCTTCCTCTCACAGTCCCCCACTCCCTCACTGTCAGATCTAAAGGGGACGGCAGTTACTGGGGACTGGATGGCTCTGTGCTCTCTGGACCTGGCACATGGCTAATGCTGGTGTCCCCAGGCAGGAGAACTCTCTCCCACAAAGCACTGCTGTAGTTCTTCATGGGAGTCTTGCTAGACTCATTTCTCCCGCAGTCCCCTTTGACCTGGAGAACGCATTTCTATTCTTTGTGGCCCCTTACAACTCTGTCCTTTACTGCTGGACACCAGGCATTGCGTCTCTGACTCTTTGCTGTGGAATTTCTCCTCTCCTCTCAAGACGGCGCCTCTACTATTGCACAGGACCCAGGATGGTTCCACCTCATCTCTCTTCCAAATGGCCTCCATCTAATCCACAGGAAATAGGGCAACACTCATCTCATCCTAGCCATGAAAAGTCCTTAATTTGGCTGAGGGGACTGAGAGACATTAAATATGTCTACTTCTTGTGTAATTTCTTCAGAGAATATGGAGGTGGTGCGCTTTGTTTCATACTTCTTTGGTAACTAACTATTACGTTGGTGCCTCAGTCAAAACAGGCAGGAACAGTCTCTTTGTAACATCCTCAACACATGCTACTAGTGCCTTTCACAGAGGGTCCCTGGCCCTCCCTTTATACAATGAGCTCCTCAGCAATAAAAATCATGCTTGCATTGTTCCTCTTTCCCATCATTAACCAGCTCCTTCACCTCCTTCAAGATTCAGCTCATCTCCCACTCCTTTGGTGAAGCATGAAGTCATTCTAGATCTTTCTGTCTGGCTAATGCTCCTCAATCTTTCATGTCCCTATCAAGTTGGTCTCCTCCACAAAACCTGGATCCACCTGTATGCCCTCCGACACAATTAGCTCCTTCCTTGGGGCTCCCTTGAGACCTTTATAGACATTTAGTACTCTATTTTATGTTGTTTTCCCACAATTATTTACCTTATATAGTAGCCTGAGAATAATTTGAGGACAGCATCCATGTCTTAGCCAACACATACCTCTGTTCAGCTCATACTACACCATATTTAATCAGCTCATACCTCTAGCACTGTACTTAGCCCACTGAAGGCAGTCAGGTCGTGCCTCCAACACAGGTTTATTGAGTAACTACTGTAGGCACTGAGGACACAAGGGTGAACAAAACAGACAAGGCCTTTGCCTTCATGGCACTTGAGGGAACATTTGTGGCACCTCAAAGAATGCCCCTTGCTGAGGTCCTCATTGGAGCTGGGCCCCTTGCGGGTGCAGCCCAGTGAACAGGCACAGTGGAAGTCTCAACTACTTAACACAAAGCTCCAGCACATGTTTAAACAGTTGCCACAAATACTTCTGGAGAACTCTGACTTGTTCCACTAATGGAGACTCACCCATTCAGTGACACAGTTTATTCAAATGATGGCCTAATCAGTGTCCTTAAAGTGTAATATTGGGGACTATTTCACACTTAATGAGAGAGGTGATGCTCCCCAGAGGGGTGTGTCCTTCCACACAAGTCCCCTGAGCAGACACCCAACCTGAAGTTCACCAGCAATGAGCATTCCGCAACAGTGACATCAGGTCTGTGCATGCAGAGAGGAAGAAAAAAAAATAAGCTCACATAGCAGATTTTCTTGCCTTCACTTATATAAGATAATATAGGTCCATGAGGTTCTAGGTTATGGGACTCTTGTCTTGTTGTGCTTCTTTATGTGAGGGAGGGAAGGACAAGAACAGTAAGGAGGATCCTACCTCAACATTGGAGGTGAAGAATATCTGAGTCTGAATCTGGAGTACCAACAAATACTACGCGACCCAGCCATTGATAGTAAGTCCCCCCATAGAGGGTGACCTAAGGGCAGTAGGGCCCGGAAAGGCCCTTCTACCCAGAGAACATTTCTCCCTCACTCCATAGCACAAAGCAAGAAATTCTCACCATGCAACTCCAGATAAAGTAAAATGTCTCTTGAAGCTGTGTTTAAATAGCCATGCAGGGCAGTGGACATAGGAACCTCTAATGGTGGTCTTTGACAATGTAGGTCCCTGGACCCTAAATATTTTGAGTCATAGAACAGTCAGAGCCAAAAACACCATCTGTTTTCCTGTTGCTGCTTTATTTGCTATAGGATTTACTTAGCATAGATAAGATTTGTCAAATGCCTGTGCTTGGTGTCAAAGGACATGAGGTAGGAGAGTGCTGGGCACATGCAGACCTGGGGCTGACGCAGAGAAGAGCAGTCCAGGGAGGCAAAGCAGTGGGAGGCCCGGCATGGGGGAAGAGATGCCTCTGACAGACAAACCCTGCATCAGATCAACACACAGGCTGCTGGTTCCTGGGAGGAAAGGAGGCAGAGTCCTATGTTTAACATGGACACATGGGAAATGTCTCTGTTTAGCAAAGACACATGGGAAATGTCTCTGTTAAAGTCTTTCTAGCTTCTCAGAAACCTTCCTAGCTAAGACTCTTCTGTCCTCCATAAGCTTCTTCTGTAGAAGAGGGTGTCAGTACCACAAAACCAAATTGTGAGTCAGCTGAGCTGCCAGCATCCTGGAGGCCAGCACTGAGCCCGAGGCTGGCTTAGGTTGGACTGAACTGGCTTTTCCAGGTATCTTGACTCAACCAGCTGATCCAGAACTTCCTTACAAAGATGAGGTATCACTTCAGCAAACACCATTGGTTCCCTCTGCTCATTTGCAGCTGGTTTTTGCTTGATGGCACCGACAGTGGAGACCAGCAGTAGAAAGGAGACAGTCACAGAGGTACCTAGAGGTCACCTAGCTTAGCTACCAGGCCCAGCAGGAGTGTTGCTCCACCCCTTTTGCAGGCCCCACTGCAAAAATAGACCAAGATGATGCTGACACTGCAAATGTAAATGCAGAATTCAAGTCTGACAGTCTGCGCCAGTGGCTCTTCCTTTTGACCTGCTGCTCTGGTTTCATAGGTCTCGTTTATGTCACCTCCCACCTGCTCAATACATGCTACAGAGAGTCCAAACTCCCTGCATTTGTTCCTCCTGTTCCCCCAGCCTGGAATATTTCCCCCTTTTGTCTCTCTATCTTGCACTCCTAAGATTCAGGTCTAATCTTCAACCTTCTATCAAGACATACTTGATAACTCTGAGCTCCAGAAATCCTAACTGTGCTTGTAATCAATAGTGGCAGCCCTGAAATCTGGGGGAAAACAAAACTCTCTGATGAGATTTTTAAGTATTTACCATCACCTGCCTCAGATGGTCTGAATTTGAAATTTGGGCAGTGAGACTGGGATATCTGTCTTTTATTTTGGTTTTTTGTTTGTTTGTTTGTTTTATGCTCCCATAGACCCTCATTTGAGTCCATTAGTTTACAAAGAGCCAGGTGGTACTTAATACACATGATCATGTTGTTTTTCAATTATTTCCAGTTTGCTGCTTTGGTTTTTCCTACCAACCTCAGGAGCAGGGTTCCTTACTCTCACACACACATACACACCAGAGTAGTACAAAGCACACAGTGAAGATATAATAAATTATTGATGTTAGATTGTCAGACCTGATAAGGAAAGAAGGACATGGAAGAGTGGGAGAGTAAACTGTTTATATTGCTCCCTTTTGTTATGATTCTGTGAAGACCAATCCTGTCCATGACCCAGACCATTCCCTAAAAAGCTAGTCTGAAAACGGGAGGGCTGTTGTCAAAATCAGGAGTACTGACAGCACTAAATGCTAGAGAGAATGTCAGTCATCAGGAATCCCATTCTGTTCTCCCACTGCTGGTGGGAATGCAACACGGTAGGACCACTTTGGAAGATAGCTTGGCAGTTTGTTACAAAACTAAATATATTCTTACCACATGATCCAGCAATGGCGCTCCTTGGTATTTACTCAAATGAGTTGCAAATTTATGCCCACACAAAAACCTGAACAGGGATATTTATATCAGCTCTATTCATAATTACCCAACTTGGGAGCAACCAAGATGTTCTTTAGTAGGTAAATGGATAAATAAACCATGGTACATGCAGACAATGGAATATTATTCAGTGCTGAAAAGAAATGAGCTATTAAGCCATGAAAAAACATGAAAGAAACTTAAATGCATTTTGTGAAGTGAAAGAAGCCAATGTGAAAAGGCTACATGCTATGTGAGTGCAGTTTCATGACCTTTTAGAAAAGGCAGAGCCAGGGAGATGGTAACAAGCAGGCGCTGCCAGGGGTTGTGAGGTGGGAGGGATGAATAGATGGAGCACAGAGATTTAGGGCAGTGGCACTACTCTGTATAATGGTGGATACATCTCTTTATTAATTTGTCCAAACTCACAGAATGTAAAACAGCAGGTGTGAACCCTAATGTAGTAAACTATGGACTTTGGGAGTTAATGACTTGTCAATGTAGGTTAACCGATTGTAACAAACATACCAGCTTGGAGGATGTTGCTAACTGGAGAGGCTATGCACCTATGGGTCAGGAGATATATGGGAAATCTCTATCTTCTGCTCTGTTTCACTGTGAACCCACAACTGCTCTAAAACATGACGTCTATTTGAAGAGTGCAGAGAGGGTAAGTTATCCCTACACCATAAGACAACTTATATATTCCCATGATGTCTCACTGAAGTTCAAGGAGGGTTATGGCGAGGATTCAGAGATGATAGAATGCTATAAGAAAGAAAATAAGTAAAGTCAAGCCTCAGAACTGAAAAGCCATCAGAAATGTTAGTAATGTAATAGCTGTTAATCTGTGAGTGCTTACCGGGTGCCAGGCACTGTGCCAAGTGATTCACCTGAGGGATAGATCACCATTCCTACTTTAAAGATGAGGGATTGAGGCCCAGAGAAGTGAGGTCACTTGTCCACATTCACAAGGAAGAGTCCAGATTTGAACTCCAGCCCATGAGCCTCCAGGGTTGGAGCATTTTACCCATCGTATCCAGTCTCAGCATCACGTGGCTCTGTCTCTTTCCTGCCTCTCTCAGGTGAACAGTTACCTCTACTTTCTCATCAACTTGCATTTCACCCAAAGTGGCTGCCTCATCCCTACAGCTTTTATAGAGACTCTTATCTCTATGACTCCAAATTCAAATTCTTGAGGGAATCTCACTAGCCAGTGAAGTGGCTGGCTTTGGGACACACATTCATCCAGAATCCAATCAGTCACAGCCAGGAGGGCCACGACAGTACAATGGGCAGTAAAGGGAGACTGCCTGATGTGTCTATCATACCAGGACATCACTTACTGTCCTTTAAACCAGAGCCCTGGAGCAGGCATTGTAAACCTGCAACTTTCCTCACAGGTGGAATGAGGCTAATAACGGTGCTATTATGAGATTTTCAGGAGTGAATCTCTGTGTCGTGCATAAAACAGGGCCTGGCGCACACTAATTGCCATGAATGGCATTATTATTCAAGCTGTACTACGCCTGCTTTCATTCTGGTTCTCCAGTGTGCTATGCCCTTGACTCCCATCATGGTTTGCCTGACCCAGCCCTTGCGAGAACATGTGCCTCAACCATTGCCAAACTTAAATTTGCTAACACCCTTAGATAAATGTTAAAGAACAAAACTTAAATGGAGTAAAGTTGAAGACTAATTGGCTTTATTCAATGATTCATGAGTTGGGCAGCATCCCTTCTAGTAAATAGACAGGTGCTCCAAGGGAGTGGTACCAAATAGAAGGTTTTTATAGGTGGAAGGAGGGTGAAGCAAAGAAGTTATTAGCAAAAGGAGAGAAAGGAAAGAAAGGCCAGGTCATCTCCTTTTAGGGGAAAGAGAACAGCAAGGATCTTACCATGCACATTAGGTCCCTAGTATTGAGCAGGAAATTTCAGATTGACTATTTAAAGGTTACACTTCTGGAAGAGGCTGAAACTGCAGTTAAGTCTTGGTTTACTGTGGTGGGCAAATGACTCCATTTGGGGCTGTTTCTTTTCCCAACACAACAAAAGTAGATGATTTTCAGGTTGAGAATGTCCAGGGCTATGCTAAAATGACCCAAACTAATGCTAGCCTTGATCTTTGGGAAGGTAGTTACAAAACCAGGTCTTAAAGGAAGAAAGTTGAACTCACCAAAGTGACAGAAATGTCCTGAAGCAAACAAACACTGACCCTGAAGTCACATGCTTTGCTTTACTGGTCCACCTAACAAGGAAGTGGTTCATTAACGACCCTGTGATGACAGGCAAAAAGGACTATCAGGCCGAGCTTGTCCAGACCGAAACGAGTATGCATCGGTGCGATACCCCTAAGGAAGGTCACCACAGCAATCTGGGGAATTTAAATATCTCTGGAGGATTGCTATGAATCTTAGCATAGTTCTTCTAGAACCAACTTCAGCAGTGCCTTATCCAAAGTAGGCATTCAGACTTTTGCCAACCTGATAAAGAGTAAAGAACAGAGAGGCAGTTCTGCCATGAAGTCTCCTCCAAAGCACACAAGATAAGGGGTTTCTCAGCCCATAGATCAACACAACTACCAGGGTATGTTTGTGTTATCTCAAACTTCCATTTGATATTCCCAACTATTTCCCTGCAAGCAAAGTAAGGCCACTATTATCCGATTTTACAGATGATAAAATTGAGGCCCAGCAGCTTGCTACTACTTGCCACTGCTGGTAAGAAAAATATAGGACTAGACCCAGGTGCCTCCTGACTCATTTGTCACTCACTGCCCCATGGTATCTCTCTCTGGTGTGTTCTTGGTGAAAACTATGGAAGGGAACTTTAAAATAGTGAAATCAAAGGGTTGAGATATAACTACTGTCTCTTAAAGTGTGTTCTTTAAATCACTGTTGTGTCGTGACACTCTGAGAAGCAGCTTGGGAATTACTGCTCACGAGAGAGCCCACCTTTCTTTATAATCTACATTTGTTTCTTAAAAGTTCTGAGCAAGCTTACCACAAAGAAGCCTATATAATTTATATTAACTCTGTTTCCTCAAATTCATTTGATCATAAAATTCTTTTTATGTGTGCTTTGTTAATGCCTCACAAAAGAATATGCTTTGAAAATATTTTAAATTATGTTCAAAACAAGTATTCAGTGACATTAATTTACTAGAAAATTGAGCCTCATTCAATTTTGCCCAGTCCCATTTCTTAGCCCCACAAACTAATTTGTAGAAGTAACACTAATTCTGAGAAAGTTTTCTGAACCTGCAGTATGCTATTAGGAGGTATATAAAGGGAGATGATACTTGAAAGAACTGAAATAGGTTTTAGGAGGGCAGATTAATATAGAAACAGAGTTTCTGCCTCCAACCTCCTGTTGGTCCATACAAACTCCAGGTGGCCTGCTCTGTGCATTTTCCTCTCCACCTACACAGCTTTTCATCTATCTAGGGCTATGTCAGTGCTCTGAGAAGTAAGATACTTCTCCCTCTCTTCCTCATTTGTGGCTTTCCCCATAAAAAGAACTTTCTCTAATCCTCTGGGAAAAAAACTGGCTTCCTAGAGATCACATCTTATATAAAAAGTGGAAAGGTCCCCCTGTGGCTGCCAGGAACAATGACTGGAGGCATTAAGGAAAAAATTGTAACTTCTATGCCTTTCAAAAACCTTTATGAAGTGTCAATTAACCGACCATCTGGAATCCGCTCCACAAACAGTGAGCACTTTCATTCCCAAACTACTTCCTCACACCTTTTATCAATGGCTGCATGTTTTATTATGGGGAGGCAAGTTATACTCAGAAACGAAGCTTGTCTTTGCCAGCAATTAATATTTAACACAGATTCATTGTGGGAATTTCATAAGCCAATAGTATACAGGATAATGCCTCTTAATAAGCCATTAAAGAAATACCATATTCCAAACCAGTGATATTTAATCATACTACTGTTCCAGGCAAGGGGAGATGAAAGGAATAAAGCCCCAAATTAGTTAGGAGTACCTTTATATGAGTTGCTGCTAGGGGGAGATGGCTTAGCCAACTGAGAGCTGGCATCCAGCTGCCAGCGCAAATGTTGAGGTCCCCTTTTGCTATGGAATGAAGGTGCCAGTGTTAACAGGCAAGATGGTCATTCCTTGAGGGGGCCCTGCATGGTTTTCACCTGGTAGAAGAGTCTCCATAGGACTTAATTGCCTCCAGGTCTTTGGAGAGCTATATAGATCAGCAGGGAGTAGCCTCGCCCAGATCGAGCATTCTGGAATAGTTCTCACACACTCTCCATGTGTATTGTCTAAATGTCCCCTTGCCATAGTTGCTTCTTCATACATTTTTATTGATAAGCCTCCAGTAAAGCCCCTCACCAGCTGAGCTACTGAGTTCTTACCTGTGAGAACAGATGAGATGATATCCTAATATAACTTACCTCATTCTTATGTCAAAACAACTTGGCTTCTAAAAACATCTTCATTCCTTTTGTTTTTGTCATAAACAAATAGATTAAAACAACTTCAGTTAATAAATGTCTTATCTGGTGAAGGGTTTAACATCCAAAATATATAAAGAGCTCACATGCCTCAACACCCATAAAACAAATAATCTGATTAAAAAATGGGCAGAGAATCTGAACAGACACTTCTCCAAAGAAGAAATTCAGATGGCCAACAGGCACATGAAAAGATGCTCCACATCGCTAATCATCAGGGAAATGCAAATTAAAACCACAGAGATATCACGTCACACCAGTAAGGATGGTCAGCATCCAACAGACAAGGAACAGCAAATGCTGGCGAGGATGCGGAGAAAGGGGAACCCTCCCACACTGTGGGTGGGAATGTAAATTAGTTCAACTGTTGTGGAAAGCAGTATGGAGGTTCCTCAAAAAACTAAAAATAGAAATACCATTTGACCCAAGAATTCCACTCCGAGGAATTTACCCTAAGAATGCAGGAGCCCCATTTCAAAAAGTCATATGAACCCCTATGTTTATCACAGCACTATTTACAATAGCCAAGATATTACAAGCAACCTAAGTGTCCATCAGTAGATGAATGGATAAAGCAGATGTGGTACATACACACAATGGAATATTATTCAGCCATAAAAAGAAAAAAAAATCCTACCGTTTGCAACAACACGGATGGAGCTAGAGAGTGTTATGCTCCGTGAAATACACCAGACGGAGAAAGACAAGTACCAAATGATTTCCCTCATTTGTGGAGCATAACAACAAAGCAAAACTGAAGCAACAAAACAGCATCAGACTCACAGATGCCAAGGAGGAATAGAGGTTACCAAAGGGAAGGGGTTGGGGAGGGTGGATGGGGAGGGAGAGGGGGATTAAGGGGCACTATAATTCTCAATCACAATATAGGCAGGTCATGGGGAAGGCAGCACAGCATGGAGAAGACAAGTAATGACTCCATAGTATCTTACTATGCTGATGGACAGTGACTGCAATGGGGGTGGTGAGGACTTGATAACATGGGTGAATGTTCAAACCACAATGTTGTTCATGTGAAACCTTCATAAGATTGTATATCAATGATACTTCAATGAAAAAAAAAAAGAAAAAACCAACTTCACTTAAGTCATGAACAAGTAGATTTGAAATCCTATCAAACCAATACACAACACTGCAGCTCCCTGGTTAGCTACTAAAGCAACTTCACTGGTAAGAACTAATTTTGACTCTATGCTTCTATATTCACATTAAATTCCTTGAGCCAAACTGCCCAAGTACAGCACATCTTTCCCGCCTCCTGGCCTGTGCCCATTCCCCAAAGCGGTAGCTTTTTCAGGTGTTTTGTCTGCCTGTAGGCCTTGCCCTGGGCCTGCATAGGGGAGGGGGAAGGGCGCTTAGGAGACTGGCTGCTTCCTGCAGTGTTGAGCTTTCCTTCCTACATGCTGCAAAAGCCCAAGGCCTCCCAGGGTCTTCTCCTACTCAGCTTTCTTCTTCTTTATCAGGGCAATTTTGTTCAGGAAACAGGCTCAAGGGCTAAGACGACATGCCCTGGAGGTCAGCCCCCACTCCGGCCCATCGGCTGTGGGCATACTTCCTTAGTGGCCCAGACATCTCTCCACAAACAGGGTTCCTCAAGAGTGGTAATGGGCTCATGCCATCCTGAGCACTGGCTGGAAGATGGGTAGGGATTCACCACCACCACTTGCACCTCCCTGCCTCCACTGTCTCCCAGCAGCCCTGAAAGCTGAGGTTTCCCAGGGGGCACAGGGTGCTCTCTCACAGGTCCTCACGGGGAGCGGGCTGCCTGAGGACCTGGCCCTGAGGCCCAGACCACCCACCCTACTGTTTGGTCAGAACTACATGGCCAACACTTGGCACTTTTGAAGCACCCCTGCCAAGTCCAGGGTGCTACCATCTCTTTCATCTCGCTTTCTCTTGCTCAGAGCAACAGCAGAATTAACATTCTGTACATTATGGAGTGAAGTATTCTTTCCTGGGGATTTTAACCACCCAGGGCAGAAAAAAGCACCCCTACTCAAATGATTCCCTTTTTTAACTGCTTATAATATCCTTGGTATCATTACTATCATTCTCCCTAGGTTAAAAATGGTACTTTTCTTAAAGGTTAAAAATAACACTTTTAAATAATAAGTAGTTACTTAAATAATAACAAAATCAAACACATGTATGTCAAATGTACATGTGTTCTATAAATATTTTTATAGTAGAATTAATGTTAATAAACTCATATAACAAAGCTCTGACTTAGGTACTATTATTATCTCCATCTTAGAGATTAGAAAACTGAGGAAGAGAAAGGTAAATTCCATACAGAGCCACATAGTGCGTGAGGGAGCTGCGCTTGCTGTTTTCTTTCCAGACGCTCTGTCCTCCTCCCTGAGATGTGTTACTCCTTTGGAAAGATCCTCTTCCTCACACACACTCATTGTTACAGGAAAACATCCTGGCACTTGTTAAAATGGTAAAGACTCTTATTCAAGATTATTGCAATCCAAGTAGTGCAGGAGAGAGAGGTGGAGCTCAATCCACACTCAACAAGGACAAGTGGGGATTTATAGCCAAGGAGCAGGGTAAGGGATCAGTGGATGGAAAATAACTAAGAGGAGACTTCAGGGGTAAGGAGATTCTTGTTAAACTGACCTAACAACGTTTTGCAAGGGCAGGCCAAGGACTTAGGCATCAAAGGTGGGGCTGAGGATTCTTGCTAAACTGATGTAGCAGGATTTTTGCTAAAACTGTGCCCACCAGGCCCAAGACAGGACAAGGGCCAAGGGGAAGGCCTGGCCAAGAAGAGAGCTCAGAGAGAGGAGCCTGACTCGAGGTCGGTCAAGGAGCGAGCCTCTGACAATACGCACACCCCAGGTCCGTCCTCGGGCAATGCCCCTAGTGTTATTCCATTTCTAAGAAACTGGGGAAGTTAGTACTCAGAGAACTTGAGTTCTCAGCATTGCCTCCCCTTGCTCTCCCTCTTTACCCTTGGACCCTCGGATAAGTAAGGACAAGCTGAGCAGGCATCTCCTCTTGGTGGAACTCCCTGAGAAGGTGCTGGGTGGTGGGGCAGGCACACTGAACATGGGGTCCTTGGGTCCCCATCATGGGCCATAGGGGGCAGGAGGGGAAGGCAGGACACAAACCAAGCTTGCTGCCCTGCACAAATTTGGGGGAACTGTGAATGCTCCTTTCACCTGGTTTCAACCACATAACCATGTTGCAAGAGGGGAAAGCGATGCTGTGAGGTATTTCCTGCTATGATTTCAGAGGAAGGCTGTTTAGCACCCCTGCAGATTTAAGCACACAGAAGGGTCAAGAAAAACTGAGGAAAAAAAGTTTGAAATGGGTGAAAAGAAAAAAAATCCGTCAAATACCTTTTCAATGAAATGCTAGGTCTTGTCTGGGAGACCCTTCCAGGCTTGTCTGGTCCATTAGAGGTCTGTGCCTTCTGTGGTCTTCAACTATTTCGCTTCTCTGCGAAGATAGGCTTTAACTTGTGGAGACCTGAGAGTGAGGCAAATGATTCCTGCCCATAAAAAAGCAAACAAAGTTTTGGGGGGCTCCTTAGATTCTAACTTTTCTCTGCAATGTCATTAAGCCAAACATGACCACACAGACTAGAGCCTGGCTCTAGAGACCAGAGGATGGCAGAGGGTGGGGCCCGGTACTGCCCGAGCCCCCATTGCATTCCGTGCCCCTGGTTTTTGGTTTCTTTAAATCCCCCTTTACCTAAGAGAAAAGGGCCAGAGGCAGTGAGCAGTGCGCAGCCCACCACCACACACCTGCCTGACTCCCCAGGCCTTCCTTGCTTTTCCCATAGCCCCCACCCCTCTCTACAGACAAAAGCAGGCCAGAAACACCACCGCAACAGCAGGTAGCCTAGAGTTGCCAAATAAGGACCAGAAAGGAGCCCAGGGATCAGCTGGTTTCCAGTATGGTCCAAAGACCACCTGCCTCCTCATCACATGGACAGCCTGTCAGAATGCAGGTTCCTGTTCTCCACGCCTAAGGATCCTGCACCCGTTGGTGATTCGTGTGTACTTCAAACTTGTAAGTTATTTCATGTTAACTCAAATATAAACAAGAGGGGACCATGTTGCTTATCCTCTGTGGGCCTTAAAATCCAGTCGTGGCAGAGTCAGAACTGGGCTCCAGATATCCCAACACACGTGCTCTCCCACCTTGCCTACCCGTGGCCTCCCAAGCACAGTTAAGGTGCAGAGATGAAACTAGCTTGACAGAAGTGTTTCCCTGGTCCCCATCTGCTTACTGTTTTCAACCCACCTGCCTTCTCACGAACTATTTTGGCTATTCAGGCAGTACAGGGTGGTGATTAGAGCTGGATTCTGGACCTAGAATACCAGGATTTAAATTCTGACTTTGCTGCTTCCTGGCTTTGAGACCCTGGGTAGGTTACTTAACTTCTCTGCGCCTCAGTTTTATCTATTACAACAGTGTCTACTCTTGTTGTGAGAGAAAACTAATGAATACAAGTTGTGGTAGTTTAACTAACACAGGTTGTAGGATTTCAAATAACAATGTATGTAAAGGGTTTAAAGCAGAGCCTAGTATGTAGAAAGCACTCAGTATTAACTGTCACCTTTATTGTTACTGGCTTCTCTCCTACGGTTATTCCTTAAGATGGGAGGAGGGTTTAACAATTAATTTGGCTGTCATGGGTGTAGTAGTGAGAGGAAATCGCCCGGCTACAGTCTTAGCTCCTGGCCCATAACTCCCTCGTTTGGCCATATCCATCAAGGTCACTGTCCTTAAAGTTCTGCCCAAGTGCAGATTCAGTGAGGACTGAGCTTGGCTTTTGCAGACCATGTAAGGCAGGGACATAATGGGGAATCCAGTCATGCCTCTGTGGCTCTGTGGTATATGTCATTTACTTTTCCCTTGGTAGCTTTCAGTAGAATTAGAGGTATATTTTAATCTTCCATCATCCGGCAGAAGTCAGAGGAGTATCCATCAAGAAAAGGCACAGGCTCCTCAGGCAAGAACGATCTGAGACGTGCGCCTCCTGCCCCCACTGGCCTTGCTCTTGTACATCCCACCCCAAACTTCCCTACCAGATCCCCAGTCAGAGGACTCTCTTTGAGTGGAGATAAATGCTGAGACCAGTTCAACACAACTTGCTGCAGTAAGAGAGAACTGGACTTCTTAAGCATTTATAGCATGAGTCTCGTCTTTTTAAAAGAAAATGACATAAAGAAGCAGCAACTACCAGACCAAAGTCTGTCATTTAAATAAAGAACAAGGATTACTTATGACAGAGCTGAGTGTGTTGAGTATGCCCTAGAAACGAGAAACACTTTAGATAATTGCTCTTCTCACTTTTAAGAGAACTGAGGAGACTCAGCGTGCACACTGGTTTGGAAAGTCGTTAAAACAGCTGCAGCATGTCAGGTTACACGCTCCTTGCAGCAGGACTCTGAGACTGCCCACAAGTAGCACAGATTGGCAAGCATCATGAGTCTCTGAGATGCCTGCTTATCAGATGGCAAGTAGCTGTCCAATGATGCCCTGAGCACTGGAGGCCACGGCAACATACAAGCCTGTTTTGCATGGCCACTGGCTGGCTGGCCGAAGTGGAGTATACAATGCAGACCCCTTTGAAGCTCAGTTTCCTTGTCTGGGACTTAGGGAGCAAAATACTTAAGTACATTAGGATACTTTCTTTGGGTGTAAGTTATAGAAAAAGCATGACTTGAGTGATTTAATGATTGTGGGAAGTCCCATCTCACTTGACAGTGAAGGCACAGGTAGTCAAAGAGCCAGGCCCTGCCTCTGCTTTGCTTGGCTTCAGCCTCCTCCCTCTGTGTTGTCTGCCTTTACAGCTGTGGAAATTCCAGACAAACATCCAGACACCACAAGGCGTGGAGTCAGGAAGAGGGACGTCTCTTTCTATCTCTTTTTCATCAGTTAGGAAACTTCCCCAACCTTCCACCTCCACTGGCCAGACTTCCCCTCATGCTTCCCCACCTTGAACAGGGCCAAATGACCACCATTGAGCCAGGGGGATGGATGCCATGACTGGCTTAAAGTACTCAGCACTTATCCCTGAGCAGAATCACCTTCCCCAAGGACAGGGTGATAGGTGGACAGACCCTAAACCCCTAAACAATAGCAGAACTTTTCTGACAAGGAGGAAGCAGTAGCAGCCTGTAGGGTAAGCTACCAGTGTTTACTGCGTCCCCGGCCGAATTCCTGTGATGAATGATGAGCTGTTGAGTGAAGATAGCCTGCTCGGTGCCTGGCAGATGGGAATAATAAGAGCAGCTGACATTTCTGAGGACTTACAATGTGCCTGGCACTTTGTGTGAATTCTCTGACTTAATCAGTGCGCTCTGAGGTAGACACTATTATTACGCCCATTTTATATTTGAGGAGACTGGAGCACAGCTGAGTTACCTAACTTGACCAACATGGAGTCTGCATGTAAAGTCAGTCAGTCTGACTTCAAAGTCCTGCTCTCATGCCTTCATTCTCTACGATTTACTACCTGAAATGGTAGTCAAATTCATCACCCCATCTCTTCTCTTACCTCAAGAAATGTGTAAATTTGGGGTTCACTGGGATTCACACACATGAAAAAGTAGAGAACAATGCAATACAGCAGCAAGTGACAATCTCAGTGGCAGAAGAGCAGGAAGAAGTAAGCAGCACACGGAGCACAGGGAGGCAGTAGGGGGTGAGGCTGTCAGGAGGCACCAGGGGCCTTGCTGGACGTGTGAGTTTGGGGAGGCAATGGGGAGCATCGTCCGTAGCATGATCATTGCCTGTATGTTACAAGCATGGGCATTGCCTGTATGTTACAAGCATGAGCATTGCCTGTATGTTACAAGCATGCTATGTTAGCTTGTAGTTGTCAGGGGGAAAAAGCTACTTGGCAAAGTGACTTGGGCAAAGGGGAGTGGCTTTAGAACCCACTCTTTGGAGGAGATTCAGAGCAAGGCTGTAGCCATATTTCAATTTAGGAAAAATTTTAAAGACTGTTTTATTCACAAAACCATGGGCTCACGAGCCTCATTACAGTGGACTTCCGGAGTCATAAAACTTCTGTGCAAGGAAAACCCCATCTCATCAGTAAACTCTAGAATTTTCCTAATGTTCTCTTACAACTACTGTGTATTTGTGTAGTCTGCAGCATTGTAAACTAGCAAGAGAAGTTTGATGCTGGTGGACAAGGCCTGGGCTATCCCCCCTGGTCACAGCAAGGTCTCCCCTAGCTTGCAATGCATGAAAGGTGGTGCTAGAGTTCAGTCTCCAGGTAATCACGCACCTATTCTTGTTGCCTGCAGTCCCTCGCCTCCCCCAGGATCACACCCACGGGCCCGCAGCTTGGCTGCCCACGCCTTTTGAATGGCACTGGGGAGCTGGACCTAAACCTCACATTCTCTGAAGAGTGCCCTGGGTTTCCCAGTCAGACATGCATTCAGGTGAACACTAGGTGGTTTTTCCTGGAGGACTTTGAGTTTAGGAAAACCTTCCCCTTTTTGGAATTCCTGCAGCACCAACTTTCATGTTAAGAAAGGACCTCCAGGGACATGTTCTAGGCAGGGTTTCAGGTCATGTTCTGTTCCTAAATTAATGTGTTTAAATCAAACTGATGTGTCTAGATCCTACTTAGAGGCTTGTCTATTACCAGGTTCTTGTCCATCATCTTTCACCTTATTTAGCCTTGAAATTGCTTCCCAGATTCCTCTGCAATCTTAGGTTTAAGCAACAGATACCTTCCTAGGTTAATAAAATAGATCTAAGTTGGAGAAGGATAGTCTTTGGAGTCAGAGGTTGAGTTCAAATCACAGCACTGTCACCCACTGCGGGCTGCCCTTGAACCCAGGACCGAGGCTACGAGGCAACGGTCACCCATGCAGGACGGTATGGCGCCCATCCTGGGGTGAGCAAAGCATAAGGAAGGCACCTAGATCGTCTGGCACAAAATGGTGTTGAGGATGTTAGCTTCTTCCCTCTGTCCTTCTCCTTCTAAGGGGGAGGGAGGGAAGGTCCAACTGCAGTGAAAGCAAAGGAGTGTTCGTATAGCTTCAGGCTGCCTGTTTATGCCCTGATGTTGCTGTGTGCCCTGGAGTGAGACCCTCAGCCTCTCTGGTTCTATTACCTTATCTACAAACAGGAAGTTGGATTTGATATTCTCCAAGTCACCTGTGTGTTTAGAATTGTATTTTTATTATATACTGTCTACACTTCCCAAGTTCCGAGTCACAGAAATTTCCCCCATTCTTCTGTGGCATGCAGGCTCCAGAGCACCCTCTCCCCTTTCCACTTCACCTGCAGGATGACCCATTGTGAAATGGCTGTTATCTGAAATGATGGAATCTGCCGACCAAGCAGGGAAGGGTCAGGGCGGGGCCCAGGGATGGCATCTCGCACCCGTCTAGACAGCCAGCAGTTCAATCAAAGCACCTGACAGCAGAGACGGCAGTGAGCTACCTTGCCCTGTGGTTCCAAACTGTGTGCCTCGTAGACCTGGAGGCGAATCAGAGGCTCAGCAGCTGAAGGGACAGGAAGGCAGAAACAGATGGCCCAGGCCCCTCCTCCAGAGTTCACCTGTGATTCACTGACTCCCCAGGCTTCTGCAGAAGTTCCTGCTGGTAGAGTTTAGTAGCTAAAAAAATAAAGAGTTTGAAAGTCACCAGTTTCATCTTACCTTTCATTTGCAGATGAGAAAACTGTATTTCATACTTCAAAAGCCTGTACCTTTTAGATCCCAACAATTCCACTATCAGGTAAGTTATTCTAAGAAAATAATTATGGATCTGTGAAATTTTCAAGACTATTCATCATGCTATAGTTTAAAATAGAGAAAACATTGGAAGCCCCAGCAAGAAAGGAGTGGTTGAACAAATACTGCTATATCTCCAGGCCTGGGATATTGGGAAGTCCCATGTATCACAGAAGGAAATCACTTTTATGGAAAAGTGTTCATCATAAATTACTAAGTGGAACACACACACACACACACACACACACACACACACACACACACACGTTTGTTCTGCCTCTAACACTCCTGCTACAGAGGAACCTTCTGGAAGCCTCTAAATGGGGCAATACTGTGCCCATAATCACCACAGCAGACCTGTGGCATTCACCTGTCCATTCTCCCACCTTCCAGCTCTCTCATGCGTGACCTTTACCATTGCTACCATAAGAATAAGCATGTATCTGCCAGGCTATCACATCCATATGTTCCAATGCTTCCATCCCCAGTACATGGGAAGTCTGCTGGGCTCTTGGCAAAAACAGATAATTGTGAGCCATATTTTTCCCTGATCTGAAAGTGGTGCTGTATGTGCCCAGAGGCACAGTCCTTCTTAAATGGCCCCATCCATTTCCGGCCCCACCCCCTATTCAGCATGTCATGAGTCCAGTCCTTCATCCAGAACTTGAATAGTCATCACAGAACCTTCCATTCTCTCTTCCTGCTTTTATTTTTCCCTCACATACACCAAAAAGCTCCTCCCTATTCCTCAATTTATAACAATAAACATTTGCATAAATGGAGGCAAATGAATAGTGGCATGTGTTTTGGAGTTGGGGAGGTGTGACAGAATAACTGACCCCCAAGAGTGTCCACGTCCTAATCCCTGGAACCTGTCTTTGGCTTCTTGACGTAACGAGAGGGACTTTGAGACTGGAGATGAAGCATCTTGAGATGGAGAGACTGTCCTGGTATGCCCAGTGTGATGGCAAGGGGCCTTGGAAGGCAAGGCAAGAGAGACAAAGTCAGAAACAGACAATGTGACAATGAAAGTAGAGATTGGAGCGCTGGCTTTGGAGGTGGAAGAAGGGGCCATAAGCCAAGGAGTGCCAGCCACTTCTAGAAGCCAGGGGGCCAAGGAAACTGACCCTCCCCCATAGCCTCCAGGAGGAACGTAGTCCTGTCATCACCTGGGTTTTAACTCACTTCAGACTCTGACCTGTTGAACAGTAAGGTTATAAATTTGTGCTGTTTTAAGTCACTAAAATTTGGAGGAATTTTTACAGTAATAAGAAACTAATACAGGAGGGCAGGAATATTGTTAGGCTAGCAGTAGCCAAACTATCATACTGTATAATGGGGTGAGAATATTTTTCAGTTACCTATGTTTCTTATCTCTACTAAAATGAGCACACATCGCTTTTGTACTAAAAATGAAAACTTATTTTGAAAAGGAGAACTCTGGTGAGCAAATTCAGGACAATCCCGGAAGGGGGCTGCCTGGAGTCAGGCCTCAGCGGCCTAGGAGCAGGGGAGAGAGTCAACGGGAGGCCGCTGCGAGCCCTCCGGAATGTCTCCAAAGATTGATTTAGCCACTCTTGAGGAAGGGCCAAAGCAGCATTCAGGAACATCCGGCCTCCCCTCAAATGAACCAGAAGAATGAATTTAGAAGTGAGCAGGCATAGGAAGAAGGAAAAAACTGAGAAAAGAATGTGCTAAGCAAAAAAGAAAAATCAAACTATGACATGAGCGTGAATCCTCAGACACCATACAAACCTATGTGAAGGAGGCATACAGAGCAAAGTTCAGTGACGGACCCGCGCTGAGCAGACACGCGGCAGAGGGGCGCAGAGAGCACCTTCCTTCAGCAGAGACTCTTCAGGGCTCCTCCCGGTGGGACTCCCCATCTGGGCCCTCCCCAGAAGCAGCCCTCTCTGCAGTTGATCCCTAGCTTTCTTTCCCGCCAAAATACACCTGTCTTCCTTGGCAGACAACTGTCACAGACGATTCATTAAGCCAGTGTCATGGGGAAGCTAGGAAGGAGGTGCATTCCAGAACCAGCTCTGCCAGTAGAAATACAGTGTGAGCTACATATGTCATTTTTCATCTTCTAGTGGTTACATAAAAAAAGAGAAATGGGTGAAACTTTTATATTTTATTTTATTTTCCATTTGATTTATATTTTATAAAAATAATATATTTTATTCAGCTCCATATAGCCAAAATATTATTTCGACATGTAATTGACATTAAGATTGTCCTGATGAGACACTTTATTTAATGCTACATCTTACATTCTTTCTTTATGCCAAGTCTTCAGCATTTGATGCATACTTTGTACTTATAGCACATCTCAGTTCGGACTAGCACATTTCAAGTGCTCAACACTTACAGCCGCCTAGTAGCTATTGTCTAGGACAGTGCAGTTCTGGGTTAAAAGAAATTAAAGAGACATAGTACCCAAAGCTGTGAGCGATTCCAGTCCCGACCCAAGTTCTGAAGAAGAGAGCCATAGAAGACATTCTTAGGGCGACTGAGAACATTTGCATGGGGACTGAACAACTGGAAAAAAATGCCTATGGGCCAGTTCTTAGATACTATTATAGAATTACTATTTGCTGTAAGTGAAATATTATGGGTATGTGGAGAGTATCCTTATACTTAGGAGATTTAGGCTGAAGTATTTAGGGCTAAAGTGTCATGATGTCTGAAAATTATTTTTGAAAAGAATGTTTTTAAAAGAAAGGAAACAAATAAGGCAAACTGTCAATAATCATTGAACCTAGGTGGAGGGTAGATGGATGGATGTTCTATATACTATTCTGTCAACTTCTCTCTATATCTGAAATTCATAATAAAAACTTGAGGAAAACACACACACACGCATTTGCCTTAGACTCCATTCCAAATAGGGACAATTTATCTATCGAAGGCTGTTAATCTGCTTAACTAATAGTGCTAAAATTTTTTAGTGTAGAATATTTTGAGGAGGAAGCAGCATGTTTAGAAAGAACACTACATTTGAAGACAAAAGGCCCCCAGTTCCAATTCTGGGTTCACCATTTAGTATTTATCTAACTTGAGTAGCCCTATTTTGGAAGGCTTCAATTTCCTCATATATATACATTATTATATAAAAATACTGTATTTATATACACATGTGTGTGTATCTTTAAATTGCTGCACAAAGGTTAACTAGATGGCCTTTTAAAGGAAACTTTGGGTTTCAAAGACTCTTCCTCCAGTGCTCCCGGCCTTGGAAGCTGTTCTGTTGGAGGAATCCCTGCAATACCATGTGGGCATCTGTCCTCTTGGCTCACAAGGCTGGCACCCTGGAAAGAGGAAGTCCCTCCACAGCCTCTGTTCCCAGCCACATGCTCCTGAGCTATGGCACAAGAGCCTTTGCCCTGTGCAGGTGTCAGCAACCCTGCCCCCAGGTCAATGGGCAGAACCACCGGCGAGATGTGGTGGAGGGGCTGGGTTGGTTGGTGGCTAGAAACAGCTTCGAAACTCTGAGATGCCAAAACTATTTAGAAGTAGAAAAATCCAAATACTGTGGGAAGGGGTCATTCCCGTGGACAAAGAACACCTGACATCTACAACAATAATTTGTTTGGGAATACTGTCTTTTTTCCTCAGAGCACCAGAGTCATGTCAGGTGAAGAGCAAGCAGACTTGTGCTGTCCCCATATGGCGTTCTAACTCAGCCTCAGAGGAGAAAGGCCATTAGTCAGCTTCAGAGGGCTGAGAAAGGAAGACTCCAGCAGGAGCTTCTCCCTGCTGTGTTTGCGTTCTCCCTAAAACATGTTGATGGGATTGAACTTTTTTTCTCACTCCAGAGTCAGGAATAGAATACAGGTGTCCTAATCTAAGACATAAACCTCAAAGCTCATTTATTATCCCCAAACATAAACACTAGGCAAATGTAGAAATAACCATGTACCTCAGAAATGCTATTATGATGGGTTCCATTTATTATTTTGCCAAAGATCTTAGAATTTATGATGCCCTTATACTGGTTTCTTACTTCCCCCTCTGTTTTTTATGCTGCAAAGTACCTCTTGCTTGCTTTTATGGAACTTTAAAATTCTGAGATGAATTCTTCCCCCTTTTAACCATGGAGGTAACTTCTATTGCCCTTGCTCACTTGCCTGGATCTGCTTCCTTAAGCTTCTGTGGCACTGAAGAGGTGTGCTCAGAGCACACATGCCTGCATGCGTGCCCACACTCAGGCACGTACAGACACACACGGCAGCAGACTTACACTTTGAAGACCACATTGAAATCCAGGGAGGATCTTAGACTGCCCCAGAAAGTCAGGGTCCAATAAGTCACTCCAGATCTTATAACATGATATCTAGCTAAACATCTCAAGTTTGGACCAAGTGAGGTGAAGGCCAATGTCATATTTAAGAAAACAAAACAAAACAGTCTCATCTATGGACTCTCTTTAAGGATATGGAGTTTTGTATTGTGTTTATATTGTAACTTCACAGAACATACATCTACTGAAACTTCTTTTAGAATGCTGCCGTTCTCCTTTGCTACATGTGTGTATAATGAGTAGCAGCAGCATTTAAAAGATATTTGCCTCTTCAAAGCAGTTTTATTCTTAGCAGGTTCACTACTTGCTCCTGTAATCACATGCTTAGGCTTAATAAACACTTTCTTCATGTATATATATTAAAAACAGTAAGCTTCATCTCAGGCTTCTGGAATTACTATTCTCTAAAAGTATTGAGTCTGGATTCATGATGTTTTATTGTATCGCTTATATAACTGGAGAGCATGGTGTTCAGTGAAAATTAAGTGAGATGCAAATGATCACAGATGCCAGCAGAGCGCTGCTGGGAAGACCAAGATCTCAGAAGTGAGTGACTTTTCTAGTTTGTTCAGTAAACATAGGAGAATTTCTGAACGAGCTGAGGAAAACCCTGCAAAACTCAAAGTTTGATGGCCCTCAGATCTTTTCAGGTCCTCACCCTTGTGAAGCTAGTTTAGAGGTGTCCTAGCTGGGGTGGCTCCAGAGAAGGAGAGGGGAGGGGAGGAGAACTCTGAGACCCACTGACCCCTCAGAAATACATCATATTCATGATCAATGTTCTTAGGAATTTTTTTCTCAGCAAAACAAATCATGAAATCAGAAGATTTTTAACATTTATATTCATAGCAAATATACAGTATATTTTCAGTTTACATAAACAAGTTCCTGATTAAAAAACAAAAATGACATATTCACAGTCAACACTAGACCTGAGGACTTGCTTCCCTAAATTACCAAGCAGGTGCCGCACAGAGAAAATGTTGCCATTGGGGGTAATTTCCAGGACAAAGGCGATTTCAATACGTCATTTTATTTTTTGGATTTTAGCATAGATTTCTGCCATTTTCAACTAACTCAGCAGAGAGAGATCATATAAAAATCAAACTGTATAACGTGAATCAATTACAAAGGCTAAGTAGACTTTTCAGATAATACCTGCAAGAGACCAGGAAACAGAGGTGAGATGAAGAAAGGCAAAGACAAATGCTTTACCCCCTGTGACATTATCTTTTCAAGTAAACAGACTCGATGTTGTTTTGAAGAGGCCAAGCTAGACTTTGAAGACATGATGCAATTTGTTAATGACTCACTGTGTCCCCCAAAAAGTCACTTATCTCTGTGCCTTGGGAATGGCTCTTGTGAGTAATGAACAAAGAATAGGAATGGAAATTCCTCTGTGAACCAAGAGGAACTTCCTGTCTACTGAAATCCCAAGAAAAATTCAGGGAAGTTTGGGATTCCCCAACCCTGAAAGTTTGGAACTGCCCTGTTTTAGACAGCCCCAGTCATGAAGGGTCAGCCTAGCATCTTTTCAGGGAGTTCTCATGTGCCCAAGTCTCCCCCAGAAAACCAGTCCACCTTTAAATGTCCATGGGGTCTTGAAGGTCTCAGAGTGCTGATGGTCCCCAGTCATGCCTAGAGCAGAATTTACTTCCAAAGGTCACTAACTATTGATAAAACCCTCCTGAGTCCTCCAGGTCAGCACTGCCTGAGATCTGAGTTAAAGCTCCTAAGAAACAACAAGACCTCAACAGCTTTCAAAAGGAATAGAATGAATGAATGAATGAATGAATGGACATAGGGAAAAAAGAACTTGTAAAACTGGCCACCATTTCCCTGAGTTCCATTCTCTCTTGGAATGATACTGTTTTCTGTTTGATATGTACCTGTAGCTACAGCCACGATCCTCGTGAAATCCAAGGTGAGAATAAGTGCAGATAAGATAGGAAAGGGTTACCTCTTCTTCTAGATGAACTTTATGCCGAGCAATAAGCACTCCACATCCATAAATGGTGGCTGACCTGCCGATCACAGTGTGCTTGGATCCAGACAGCACAGTGTGGTGCGCTTTCTCCCTGCAAAATGAGCAACCTTGACTCAGTGAGGGATGAAACTCTGAACACTAGGTACTGAAAGGACTTTTGTTTTCAACAGTCTTCTGAAACCTTAATTTTCTTTAGCTCTGGGCCTATTCGTGCTGCTGAACAATGACTTACTCTTCAGAAAGAGCTGCCTCTGCCAGAAACATTGGTCCTTGAGAGTCTAGATCAAAAGCCGCCCCTGACTCTCAGAAACCGATCCTAGGTTTGGGATATCCACAACCTTAGCAAAGTTAGGGCATAAAAAATATTAAGACTCATCAATCTCAGGCAGTTCAACTTACTGCTTCCAAGTGACAAGGGCAAAAACACAGGACCAAGCAGAGGAAAAATCTTTCCCCAGAGGATGAAGTAGGGTGGGATATAGGCAAACGATTTTTCAGGAACCAGATATATTACGCTTCTTTGCAGCAGAAGCTAGAAAGTGGGTGAGCCATCGCGTGTGCCGCGTCTCCATGTGTTTCCTCGTCTCTAGCCTACTCACTATTTTATAGGCGTCCTGGATGGTTGACCATCTAGCTCTTCCTTTGTAGCCCAGTGTTTGTAAGGACAGGATTCAGCATGGACTCTCGAGGCTGGCAGAGATGTCGAACAGCATGTTAAATAGAAGGTAAAATACAAAGTGGTCCTCCAATGTCTTGGAAGAGTAAAAGGAAAAGAAGACACTGATGGAATAGCTGGAAACATGAGCTTATGTGTCACCCGTGAGTCTTCAGAGAGGCTGGCAACCAGGAAGAAAAGAGGTACCACTGAGTCAGGAACTTCCTAGCATATGATTTGCTTATTGTTCAAATCAAGGCAGGTAAGGGACCCTTTTCCTTCAGTGCCCAGATTTGTATCACAAACAGTAAGCTAAATGGCAACAAGGTAGGAAGATGCTGAGAACACTGGGTTTCCAGAATGTTCCAGAAATGGGTGGTCCAGTCCAGCAACTTGAGGGACTGGACAAAACAATCCAAAAACCAGAAAAGTCCAAATCAGTCTTAACTCCTAATTTGACCAGGTTAGACCAAATGCCTGAATTTATACTGGTACCTCACAAAATATTTATATCTGATAAGAATAGATGTTAAACTTGGTGTATAATTCCATGAATAGCTCAGTCATGACAATTTTCTTTTAAGTGTAATGAGATAAAATTCTTCACATAAATAAACAAGTCAAACCTCTTGGGTTGTAGTAGGAAAGGCCTAAGGAATAAGGCTTGAATTACTTGATCTAATAATCCCCCATTTCTTAAAGAGAATAGCAAAGCCCCAAAAAAGGAACTATGGAGAGGAGGTTATAGCAGGAACCACAGTGTTAGCCCAGTCTGTGGAGGAAAAATTCCTGTGTTTAGACACACACACACACACACACACACACACACACACACACACACACACACACATGAGGCATGGTACCTGTCATGTGAGAACTTATATACAAGGGCAACTAGGCCCTGGCCAAGCATAGTGATAGCACACTGACAGCCCTTGCACTTTCGCTCTTCAGGTCGCTGAACAGGAAGTTTGGGGCAGGCCTGAAGACGTCTTAAGCCAGTGGCTCTCCTCCTGCTCCCTCACCCCCACCAATGGCCAACTCTTTTTAGGGACAATTTTAGCTTGAGCCGGGCCAAGTTGCAGCTGTTAACTCGACCAAATTTGTGACCCTTATGATGCTGCAGTTTGTAACTTGTAGTTGATAAGACAGCTAAAAGGTTAGCACTTCATTGAGACCATCAACAATACAGTGAGTGCTGGCTTCTTATCCTCTAATTCACCCAGAATTTCATACTAGGTGATAGCCAAGAAGCTCAACTCTTTTGGGTGTGAAATCTAATGTATTATGAGTGGGCTGTGTAGTAAACTGGTGATAAGCTTGGGCTCCAGAATCATATTTACTTGAAACCCAGCTTCCCTTTTCACAGGCTTTGTGTCCTTGGGTGAGTTACTTAACCTTTCTGAGCCTTAAATCCTCCATCTATAAAATGGGGACAACAATGGGAAATCATCATGAAGTCTTTTTGTGAACATGAAATGACATAACACATTTATTTCTTGGCACGGTGTTTGACATGTAGGAAGTACTCAGTATGTTGGCTCATATAATCATCATGAGCAATTTAGGGTAAACAGCAAATACAGAGAAAAAAGTAAAAAACATTCTCTTCGATCATAGAATCCAGTTGAGCTTAGCCTAACATGTCAGTCAGCCCTTTTTTGTTGTTGTTTGCTTGTCCATTTCTTTGTTCTCGCTGCTTACCAGTGGCGTTCAGTAGTCTAGCCTGCTTTCTGCAATAGCCCAGGGGCTGCCAGGTCCTTGCTAGCTGGGCCTCTGGGTATGACAGCCCCACATTCAAGCCTGACATGGAAGCCACAGGGACTCCCTCCCTCCCTGGTATAGGACAGGCACTCCTTAATCCCTACACTTACATCTGGTTGGTCAGAAGATACTACTACTTGGGCTCCCCTGAGCTGGACCCTCTGGCCTGAATGACCCTCAGAGGCCTGCGTTTTCTCTTCTCCCTGGGCAAGCCTTCATTTTTTATCATATTTCCTCTGTTACTGCTCTCCAGGTGGCCTCCCGGACTGCATGTGCAAAAGGGCGGCGGGAGCTCCTCCTTGAAACTCACCTGCCCCCTTTTTTTAGACCAACATTTCTCAACAGCCAGAAGCCACTAAGGAAGAATACTTTGTCTTTCATGAAGGGGCCAGCCTAGCTCCCAAGGCCGGTGAACCCCAGAGGCACAGGGCCTAGGGGCCGCAGAACTTACAGGGGCCTACGAAAAGGTTTCACTTTAATTTCTTTTAAAAGAAGCAGAAAAAAATGAATAAAATAAGAGTGAATGTATAATAATGGGTCCATTCTGGATTCTATTTATCTGTATGCCAACACAATAAAAATATATTTTAGAAAATGTTGTTTGCAGAGGAAGGGGTCCACAGTCATCAAAATGTGGCCCTGCTGCTCCTGGTGAGTCTAGAGGTGTCCTGAGTGGGGAGGGCCTGAGGCACACTCACCCATCTGCCCCCCCGCCCCCACCTGACCATTCACTTCCAATTGCTGGGACAGGACCAAAGTCACAGCAATGTAGATTTTTAAGAGGGTCTTTAAATAATTGCCAGTGTTGATGATATATAACTTGCCTATTTCCATCATAGGTCCAACTCAGATTTCCTCACACCCCCAACCCAAATACCAGCTAACCATATCAAAGCATAACACTAGAGCAGGTCTCACCTGCATGGACAAAGTTAAGATCCAGCATAAGGGAATGGGAACCTTTCTCAAAGAGCAAAGCTTCACTTCTGGAGCACTTGAAAATCCCACATAAACGGGCCCTGACTGGACTTACTGCAACATGGGGCAATGCTTTCTATTGATTAACTTAATTTAAAATCAGTTACGTTGAACACATGGTTGACTATCCTGGTTGATGTTAGGTCTCCATCCTTTCTTATGAAACTGTAATGCAGACTCCTCCAGCTGTACACTTTGTTCAGAATTAAGTATGCTTAGTTTGGTGCAAGGTGCAAAAAAGAAAAAAAACCTCAGTATTTTTTTACAGTAAATTTTGGTCACTTGGATGGATGCTGAGAAATTACTTCAATAAAAATGTTTTGAGTCCACTGGCAATTAGTTATGGAGGCAGATCAATCTTGACCCCTACTTGCAGCAAATTTAAGCTTTCAGCTTTGTTTTTTAATCAATACATTTCTAATTTTCATGATGTTCTCTTGGGTGTGGCTTTATCATTCTCTGTACTCAGGGGACAGTTACCCACAAGGTTAAGGTACATCTTCTTTAGTGGGGCTGACAGAGCCTTGCTTCCCACTTCCAAGCCAGATCAACATGGAAGACAGATTATTCTATCCCATCTTATACTTCCCTAAGGCTGCTCTCTGTCTGTGAGAGTTTCACTCCCATTCCCATGACAAAAAATCAGACTGTATAAAAAGATACTTACACCCACATGGGCTGGGGAAACCTGGGCATTGCAAAGGGCCTGAGAAGAGGTATGAGAACTCCATTGTCAAAATAAGGAGGTAAAATGCTTGTGCAGTTGTGTGTGAAATGGCCTACTTCAGTATTTCTCCAATATGCATGAAGTATAGCCCTTGTTAGAGGAAAAAATTTCTTCCAGACCCTGCAGGATGCATGTGCAGATGATCCCAGTTTGAGAAGCACTCACCTCTATTAATTTACAATGATTTTCTCCATTCCTCACATACAAGTATAAAATAAATACTTGAGTTTTCATTTCAATACTATGCTTATCACAGTACTTTTTTGAGTACATACTAAACAGTTTTTTGAACCCAGAAAACCACATCCTTTGGCTGGTCCAGGCAACTGAATCTTTCTATGAACTGGGTTTTTTTCCAGCTTTTACCCATGTGTCTTTGTAAGGTGTTAAATTATTAAGTAGTATTGATGCTAGTATGGTGCTGGGTATACAATAGGAGATTTAAAAATAACTTTGCATTACACAACCTGTTTTAGCATTTAAATTATTTCTGTTCTGCTTGCAATGCCAGCCATTTGAAAAGAAGCCCAGTGCTGGATTTTAATTAACTCGATCTTTCAGCAGCTCATCGCAAGCACCCAAAGGCAGACTAAAGGAGTGGTGTTAATTGAATCACATCTAAAGTGAAGTGAGGGATTTAAGGAGATCATGGGGGACCCTTAAATGTGTGAAGCCTCTCAGATTCTGCAAAGGCAGTAAGATTGAGTCGGACTTGAGAACCTTATTTATATATTGGCAGGGGGTGGGGAGAATCAGAGAAGTTCCTCAGCATTGTGGTTCAGCAAAGCCCTGTGCTCTTCTTCCTCCTTCCCCCTGCGTCTTCTTTCTCTCTGATATATATACTCACCTCTTCTCTCCTTCCCGCACACAGATTGGCTGGCTATTCATCTCACCCTTTGCATCTTAACTTAGACCTCACTTCCTCTCCGAAGGCAGCTCCCCAACAACCGAGAACTAGGGTAGGTGTCCTTTAGATGTGACTGCACAGCATTGCTAGGTTCCTGAAACATTCACCTTGTGTGCCCACAGCCTGGCACAAAGGAATCACTCAAAACAGTAAATGTCTGCGAGGCACAAACCATGTCATACAATCATTAGCAAAGTTCCATTAGGTAGGCCTTTTCTGTACCCTTTTTACAGACATGGAAACTGAGTCTTATAAGAGTTAATTTGCTCAAGGTCACAACACTAGGAAGGCGGCTGAAATTCAAATTCAATCATACTCCAGAGCTCATACTTCTAACTACTGTGCCATTCTGTCTCCCAAATATTTTTGAAAAATATATTGTTTGATATTTTTTGATAAATGTTTACAAAAGAGGTTTACCAACATCTTACCTTTGCTGGCTCCAGTCTCTGGTTTTTAAAAGCCATTTGGGCCCGAATCAGAAACAAAAAGTTCTATGCCAAAATGATTCAAAACAGGACTTATTTATTGAATAGATGCTTACATATAATACAAAAGTAAAAGTTACAAAGGGGAAATAGCACAAAGTAAGATTTCTCCCACTCAGAGCTACCTAGTTCCCTTTTCCTGAGGTAACTACCAAGATCTAATTTATCATGAGAGGTAGACCTACAGTTCTATTTTGTAAACTATAATCCCAACCCAGTAATGGATCAATTTAGTGGGTTCTGACCAGCATTTGTTTTTTTAATTAGAAAAGCTTTCTGGAAGACTCGTGTTTCACACAGCCTGTGTTTCAGTTTTACGTGGCATAAATGTACATCTGAGTCATAGAGTATAAAATGAGATTTTACACTTCTCACCACCGATTGATGTTCAAAGATGTTTGAAAGCCACCAAGCGGGTGTGCACAGAAGTTGGAAATTATGAGGGACACTTCCATGAAAAGCCTCATGAGTCCTTTGGAACTTAGCAACCTAAATGATCCTATCAAGCAGAAATCTGGTCCCATCCCTCCTCTGTTCAGATCCCTCCAGGGACTCCCATCTCACTAAGAGTAAAGACCATGGGACAACATGTATCTATCTCTTGTGTTAGCATCCTAAAAAAAAAAAATTTCAAAATAAAAAATATGGACTCCATGATGTAAACACATACAACTTTTAGCTGGGGGCTCTGGGAAGCAGCATCCTTTAAAGAAGCTGAAAACAACAATAGGTGTTCACATTTGGGGTCTATAAGAGGGATGATCTGTCTTAAAATATGCTTTATACGACATTCATAAAATTCTACTTAGAGAATCCTGGGGGCCCCTCGAGGAGACAGAACACCCTGCAGAGCAGCTGGCACCCAGATGGAGAGACTCCCGAGAGGCCGCGGCTGCATCCTGGGGAAGGTGGCAGGACAGAGACCCAGCGGCACTACCACAAGCCCCCAGCCACCAGGCATGGGGCCCAGGCGCCACTTTGCACAGGAACCGTTCCTCTGCCCTTGGTCCAAGGTGAGCAGCTACAGAGACTGACCGTGTCCCATGGGCTGGTGTGTGGGACAGCCAGTCACAGAGACGACGGGACCAGGTCACCTTGGCTCAGAAGCAGGAGCAGCGCTCAGCAGGAGAGCAAAGGTGGTGCCATGTCCCCTGCCTCTTTTCCCCTCTCCATCTCTTCTCACTCTCCTCTGGAGCTCTGTGCCCCTAACAGTGGCAGCTTTGTCCTCACAGTTCCACAGGGGGGACTCAACCATTAGGGGGACTTATCCATTAGGGCAGGGTAACCTGACTCTGAAGTGGCAGCCCCTGGAAATCAGGGTGTCAAATCATGGTGTAATTGTTCATTTGCTGACTTTGTCTGTTAGATATGTAAACTCGTGTGGACAAGGATCTTGTCTCTCTTGTTCCTGTTCTCTACAAGATTCTCAATGCCAAGGCCAGCGTCTAACACTAGAAAGGCACCCACTGAATGTATCCGAAATGAAGAAATATTAGGCAGTAGAGTGGAAGCTGTGGTAGCCAATAGGTTCTCCAACCACAGCCAGTCATCAGGCAGATTCTGAAAAGTTGGCTTGTACCCTCTACACCTGGGAGGCAGCCCTGTATGTGTCCTCCAGGGTGACTTGTCAGTTTGACATGTGGTTGGTATAACTGTGCCTTTGTATGTTTACCAGGTGAAAAGAGAGTGCAGGCAGAAGGAAGTGGATGAGCAAAAGCACTGGGGCTTGCAAGGGTTCGGGGCACAACAGCTACCAGGAGTCACCAAGGTGAAATCTGAGAGGTCAGATGCCCAGGAAGGCATGGCCAGGGGTCAGCCTGGACAGGCAGGTTCTGGTTGTGAAGATGTATAATGTTAAGAAGTTTGCACTTTGTTCTGTAGGTAACTGGGTTCCTTGACAGTTGGAAAGCAGAGAAATGACACAATTGGGTAACTCTGAAAGGAATATCAAAGAAGGATCAGAGGAGGAGGCTCTATAATTAGGGAGGCTACTTATGAGGCTATTACACATGTCCAGGTTCAGAGGTCATGAGAGCCAAGACCAGCAGGTGGCTGTGGAGATGGAGAGGAAGCCCTGTGGGATGGTTCGAAGAGGGAACCAGTTGGAAATGTGCATGTGGATGTTACATAACAAGGCTGGGTAGCAGGCATGAGAGTTATATGGGTCCTGTTGAAGTCATAGAAGAAAATAAGAACACTTAACTTGAGTAATGGATCATTTAGAAAATCTGAGGAAAGCAGGTACTGTGGTTTCAGAGGCTTCCCAAATACTCACTAAAAGCCCATGAACATGTTAGGAATGTCTGGTTGAAAAGAGGAAGAATGCCAAGGAATGACCTCACCCGAGGATTGAGCAGAGGAAGACAGTGGCCCCAGCCCTTCAGCATACTGCTACAGAGAATGGTGACTTACTGCCCATCAAAGAAGCTGGGGCAGCAGAAGAGAGGGTAGGGGAGAGAACCAGAGAAAAGAAGGAAAACTTTGTTTTTGAGGTCAGAGGTGCCCCAGACACCAGGGAGACTAACCTCATGGCAGAAAATGAAGACTTGGAGCTGTCTTCTCATTTTTTAGACGTTTGAAAAAGACAAATTGCTTAGGTAGGAACAGCCAGAAAGCTTCATCAAAGAGCTCAGGTGGGTCCAGAAACAGATTCACGTGCAAGTGGAATCCAGCACTCTCAGGAAGCCAGAAAGAAAGAAGTTTTCCAGAAAGAAGCAGGCCTCTTTCTTTGGAAAACTCAGCAAGACCCATTTCTTGAATGAAATAATAACAAATATTTTCTATACATATACATATATATATATATATATATATATATATATATATATATATACACACACACACACACACACATATACAAGGACAGCAGGTGTATAGGTGTGTACAACTGCCATGTGTGTTTAGTATTGTGTGTATACACCAAATAGCCTATCTACCTATATATATTAACACACATTTGCATATAATTGTGCATTTACGTAAAGCTATATGTTTATCCATTTGGCATATATACATGTGCATATACATTACATGTCCGCAAGAGTGTCACGATTTAATATTTATTGAATGTCCACATGCCTCTTCTATATGTATATAGCATGACCAAGGACTTGATTCTATTACCCAATGTTCATAAGGATTCTCTGGGGAAATTTCTTCTGGTCTCAGTACCAAGAAGAGTTGATCTTTTGTTGAGCAATCTTTTTTTTTTCTTTTTTTGTCTTGCATGTGACAGGAATAGAATTTTAGACAAAGCCTCCCTTTTGAACATGACTGCTAGAAATCTGGGATACAAATTTTGTTTCCATGTGTAGCACGTGTATTGGACTCTATTAGATGTATTTAAAAAAAAACGACTTTCATTTCTGGCTCCATTTTTTTGCCTTATTTTTCACTTTTCATTTCACACACTTTTCGTAGGTTATGTACTTTTGTAAATTACCTTGACTTCTTTTTTAAAGATATAAATGTGAGGAAATATATAAATGAAATCAGAGGGAGGCTTTAAGGCCCAGAACATTATGGTTGGGAAGAGACCTATTATTGTGGCTGGAGTTGTGGCATGTTATGATGATACTGGGTGTGTTATTAGGATATCCAGCAGCTATTACAGGAGTCAGAGAGATCCCAGCTCAGTTCATAGTTCTCCCTGCTGTTTACTCGTTGGGCGTTAGGAAGGCATATTATTCTCTAAACGTTAATTTTCTCATCTCTAAAATGACCTGTTGGCATTTGGGGAAGATGTTTTAAATGAGGCACTGTTAGAAAGCCCTTAGCACACGCACTCAGTCCACATGAACTATTGTTACCGTCACTGTCTTTCGGACAAGCAGGGATAGGCCGCAATCTCTGTTCAGATCGGCTGTAAGGAAGTTCTCCCCACCCCTCCCCGTGCCTCTGTCGTCTCCCCACATCTTCCACACCCACAGACGCCAGGCAGCTGTCTCTCGCCCGTATGGATCACACCTGGGGAGCACACCTCCACACCGCCGCCGCTTGCAGGGTGCAGGGCAGGTATCTCCAGCCCAGGCTTGCAAATTGCTACCAAGTAGACACTCGAAGGCGCGGGCTAAGGCACATCCACAACTGTGTATCAGTTCCTTCTCCTGCCCCCGTCTCGGGGCTGTGCTATATACAAGAGAGGCCTACGAGGGGACAAAGGGGGGTCCGCGAGAACCAGGACTGAAATGCGGGCTGACAGGCGGGGCGGGGGTCGCGTTCCCTCGGACTCCCAAGTTCTCTCCAGGCGCGGATTTGGGGGTATCCAGTGCGCCCGGAGCCTCCCTTCCTCTCTGGCTCCCTTTGGGAGAGCTAGATGGCAGCGGGAGAGGCGAGAAGCGCGGGAGGCGCGGGCCTCTGGGCGCCACCGAGTCATGGGGGCAGGTTTCGGAGAAGAGCTGCAGGGCGCCACACGTTTCCTACCGCCGATAAGATCAGCGTGTGTCAGGTGGTTGGTGCGAGCGGGCGTGCGCGCGCGCCGGGGAGAGGCGAGGGGGCGCGCTCACACAAAGTTTGAGCCTGCGGGTGCGCCTCGCTCGGGCTCGCCGGGCTCGGAGAGCGGCGGGGGGCGGCCCGGGGCGCGGGGGCCCGGCAGGCGGCGGCGGCGGTGATGCGCCGCGCCGCGCCGAGCCCTTCCCGCCGCGCGAGGTGAGCGGCGGCAGGAGCGCGGGCCGTAGCCATGGGCACCCTGGGCAAAGCGAGAGAGGCTCCGCGGTGAGTAGGGGCCCAGGCCCTCGGGAGCATGTTTCCTTTCCTTGGGCAAGTGCGCTCCGCGGGCTGCTCCCTGAGACCCTCGGGAGCGGAGGGGGTGCGGGGTGCGACACGGATGCCACCTCCTGCGCGAAGTTGTCGGTGCCGCGTGCGGGCGGCTGCAGGCCGGGGTCTCCGCTGCAGTCCGGGGAGACGTGCGCGAGGGACCGACGCGCCCGGAGCGCCCAGCGCGCCGCGCCGGGGAAGAGGAGGGAGCTGGGTTATGCGGGCGGAGGCCAGACGTCACCCAGCGAGACCCCGAGCTGCGCTGACCCTCATCCCCCCACCCCACCCCCCGGCCCCTCTGCCCCACACACCTGGGACTCCCACTCGCGGACTTTCCGCGGAACCCGCACCTGCTAAGGGCGCAGAACTCCGGCAGCGCCACCTGGCGGCCAATCCCGGCCTTGAAGCTCGCGGGCCGGGCCCCGAAAGGCCAGCTGCGTTTGCAGAGAACAAGCAGAGGTCAGCGAACCATATAACCTGGTAGAAACCTGTGCTCCCTCCCCGTCCCACTGTGAGTAGAGAGAGAGATTTCAGGAAAGTCTTGAAGATGAAGGAAGAGTGACAGTGAGTGAAATGGTCCTTGACAGGAGAAAGAGGCCTGGAGGAGCCAGAGAACTTTGAGTTTGTCCCCCAAACAAGCCAAACAAACCTGCCTATAATGAAGCATTTTATAAATCCTTACCTACAGCCATTTCACCACAAGTGAGAATGACTTTAAGGTTTGACACAAAGCAGCCAGTCAAGAGACTACACAGCCAAAGAGCAGAGTTTCCTAGTTTATGGTGCAAATAACCCTCCTCTTCTGAGGCCCCTCAGGTCCCAGTTTGGTTTTTAGCAGTTTGTCTTCTCCCTGGTTTATCATGCCCCCAGCCCTCAGTCTCTCTGGCCTCCCTATTTCCCAGATTGCATCTCTCACCTTCCCTTTTTTCCACCAACCCTAAGCACTCCTTTCAAATTCAGTCTTTCTACTTCATGTACCCCAGACCCTCCTACTTCTGGAAAGCTTTTGCCTCTGAGAATCACCTTGTGAACCCAAGTGGTCTTCCCTACTGGTGAACTATCACTAGAATTAGAGCCGAGGCAGTTTGCAGAATCCTTACGGCAGAGTCCACCAACTGAGTGAGAAAATGGATTTTCCTTGGGTCTACCAGTTGAGAGACTGAGGTCCACACCTCCTGCCCTGCCCTAGCTGGAAGAGCTGTGTGTGGACGTGGAGGCAGCCATCACTTGCCGCTGCCTCTTTCCTAGGGGTTGGGGAGAAGTAGTGTGGAAGGCTAACAGAGAAAGACTTCTACTGAGAAGCATTTTTTTTCCCCATCTTTCCCAGCTGTGCCTTGGACAGAGGTCTTAATGGTGAAAAGGTAACAGCTAAGGCACAAAGCTGGGTAATTCTAACACTGGACTGCCAGTGCCCAGTTTAGAGTTGTCAGTGCTTCTGGAAGGGAAGGGAGCTGGGCTGGCGAGCACCGCATGGGACACAGGAGGCCTGGCTTCTATCTGCCTCTGCACCAGTGGCCAATCATGCTGCCTTTTTGAGCCTGGCCTCCCTCATCTACAAGGTCTCGGAAAATGGCCATGAGGAGCCCACCCAGCTCTGGGGTGTGAGGGCTGTTCAGGGACCTGCAGAAGGAGTAGGGCCTGACAGTCCGCCCTTATGTTATCTAAGCTACGCTTTTGGAGGATTTTCCTTTTGTCTTGAATTGACCTCTTCATCCTCTGTGCCACAGTCTACTTGCTAATTCTGACACAGTGAAGGTTCATGGTTCCAGGTTCCAGGCACAATAAATATTTTTAAACAAAGCCAGAGAGGCATCAGGTACAAATCCCAGATCTAACATGGATTGTAGAACCTTGACTGTCATTTAGCCACATTTAGACTCAGTTTCAACATCGTGAAACGGAGATAAAATCTTTCTGCACTGTAAGCTTTAAAGACCATGTAAATCAGCATAGTGCCTGCCATATCATAGGTACTTAATTTATTATAGCCATTTAAAAAATGTATTTATTTTTAATTCAAGTATAATTGACATACAATAAGATTTTAGTTTCAGAACTACAGCATAGTAATTGGACATTTACATACATTATGAATTGCTCACACCAAGGTGAGTGTGGTTACCCTCTGTCTTCATACAAAGTTACTAAAATGTTATTGACTGTGTTCCCTGTGCTGTACATTTCATCCCTGTGACTTATTTATTTTATAAGTAGAAGTATGTACCACTTAATCATTATGGCCATTATTATTTTCTTTCATTTTCAGATACTGATCGGACCCTGGGGTTATCACAGGGCCTGGGTGAAAATGGGTAACGGCCAGAAATTCAATAAAGTCCTATAACACCAACTTGATCTTTAGGTGTCACTCCTTTGGGTTAGCAGATTCCCAACAGCCAATATAAAATCTCCAACTACATTTTTGTATTAGGAACCTCTAGATCCCCTTTATGTAACGTATCACAAGTATGTTTTACAGTTTACCTAGTACCCTCAAATGTAAACTATCTCACTGCAGTCCCCTGGGGCCTATTACAATGTCTTTCTCATGGAATAAGCACTTACTGATTAATGCCATCGTGTGTATCAAAATACATAGTGAGTAGCTGAAGTTATGGATCTGAGGTGTATTTCTTTTTTCTTGTCTCCTCTTTGGCAGTAAGCTATGAAATAACCACAACCACAGTAGCAAGAGGAGAATTAACTATACGCTCAAAGAAGTTACCAGCAACACCTATCAGTATTAAAACTTAAAAGGTTGTAGATATGCATCTGTGTATGTGTTTTGTTAATGGAAGGGAAAATTAAATGCTTAATCTTGTATAATTTTGCGAACGACTTATAGTGCTGAGGTCGTGACCAAAAATAAAGCTGAGTGAGAGCAGATGGTGACCTATTGGACTCCTAAGACATTTCCAGACCCAGACTCATCCTTTAGCATTCACTTCTGGAATAAAGCTCTCATAAGCTCTGCTGCTTTTTGCAATTAGTAAGGACTTGATAGAATGAATTTATGGATAAAAATGACTCATAATGATTACCTGTATTATCAATAGTGACAAACAGAATCTTAAAACCAAGATTTGTGAGAAAGGCAGGACTGGCTTAAAACCTAAACACCACCACCATAAATCCTCACTTCTTGCACACGGGTCCCCTGTCCTTGACTTCTCCCCCAAAGTCCTTGAAGTTATTGTTTCTGAGGCCACTTGACCTACAGCATCTCTGGTATCGCTCAAAAATGACTGAATTTAGCTGAAGATGAGATCAACTTAAACCATTCTTAAAGCCCAAGTCAGTGGGCTTACAGTTGAAATAAAAAATAATTGCTTGGAGTTAAGGACTGCTAACATAGTCTTGTCTCTGCCTCTCCCCTTCAGGAGACAGCAGACTGAAGCCATCCTACCCGAGGATGGAGAGCACTAGCTGCAACCCCGCAATCTCACCTTGTTACTTCCAGGGGAGATGTCTCTTTAACAGCCAACCAGTCCTTTGGTGCATGTGCCAAGTGGGAGGGGTGTGTCTTCTCTCATCCCAGCTCCCAGGATTAATTGTCTTATCTCTACTCCTCCCTCCTCGATCTGCCTTCAGAAGTGGAGCTGCCAGTGTGCTCATCCCCTGGCCGCTCTGCCTGCACTCACTGCCTGCTCTTTTTCCGCAGGAAACCTTCACATGGCTGCAGAGCTGCCCCGAGAGCAAAACTAGAGGCAAAGCCAGCCAGCAGCCCCTTCCCCTCCCATCCCAGCCTGGCCCAGATTACCCAGTTCCGAATGATGGTGTCTCTGGGACATTTAGCCAAAGGAGCCAGCCTGGACGATCTCATTGACAGCTGCATTCAATCTTTTGGTGAGTTGGCTAACTGCCCACATGCATGAAAACTCATATGTTCCTTAAAAAGTGCTTTAAAGAATAGCAACCTAGATTGTGTTTTGGCTTTAAAAATATCTTTTGAGCCTTTGAAATGTTGGAGACGGCGTGCAGTGCCTCCAGCACATGACTATGTGGGTGTAATAGGTCGTGATGAGAAGTGCGATTTAAAATGAGAAAAGTTACGGAGGAGAGTTTGCATTTCCATTTTTCGAAGGTTTTTCTCATGTTGCAAAATATCATAAAATGTTATTGTGCATATGGTGCTTTGACACTTTTCTGTCCTCATGTTCTTGGGGCACACAAAGACTAGGTTACATGAGCAAACACTGTTATCGAACAGAGCTTTGAAAGCCTTTGGACCGTTTGGTCAGTAAAGTCTTTATAATTCCCCTTACAATCTGGAGGGTAGCTGTGGTTGCGGAAAATAAGCACACAGAGACACACACTGGCAGTGAATTATCCAGATTCTGTGCTCTGGCCATCGCCCATACTCACCATGAAAAATGCATGATTTAGTGCAGTGCACAAGCCATTATCTGCAAAGGAACCCTATTTTTTTTTTAAGTTTTATAAGCACGGTCCTTCTTTTGACTGTTATTTGTGAAATAGTAATTGAAAAGTACTGATATTTGCTCCCCTCCAAAAAAGGAATGTTTAAAATTGATGGAAAATTGGTAGATTTCCAATGCCCTCCCTTCTTCCCCCGACACCAGGTCCCTTTCCGAAGCTCTGCATCTCCCACATGAAGTGTGTGTGACTCAGCTCAGAAGTGCCTGCCAGCTGCCTGGGAGAGTGTAGGGGAGGCTCCATCCCATCCCAGGTAGCCCAATGTGCAGATCTGTTAGAACTCAGAAGTAGGGGTTATTGGCTGGATGTGGTCAGTGCTCCGTCAGACCTTGCTTCCAGAATTGGGAAGGACTTGACATTTCAGGGACACCATTTAGCACACTTTAGTACAACATTGAGAAGACTAGCCTCATGATTTCAACATCAGGTTAAAGCAGTGTTTCTCAACTATTAGTACAGAATGGTGGAAGTGTTTTAACAACATGGATTGCTGGGCCCCACCCCCAAAGTTTCTACCCTAGTAGGTCTGGGGTGGGGCCCGAGAATTTACATTTCTAGTAAGTTCCCAGGTGATGGTCATGCAGTTGATCGAAGAACCCAGGTTGGAGAATCACTGTTTCATTGTTTGTTTTAGACTTTTCAACTTGGAAAAGAGGGAGCACTTTTATTACTAGTTTAGTCTTAAATCTTCATTAAATTTCCATTTATTTAGACTCTAATCTTTCAGTTAAGGATGAGTTTGGGAGCAGACTGAATGGTTTTCTATTTCAAAACAATCTGCTTATAAAATATAAGTGCAAGGAGATACCCTGGGTGATGGCAGAGCCTAGTGGAAGAATGGCTGTGATGGATGTGCCATCATTCATTGTGCTCTTTACTTTCACCTCGTTCCCAATTTGAACAGACTGCAAAGTTCCTCAGGCAGCCTCAGTAGTTCCTTTACTTGTCTCTAGTGGGACATGGTGGCTATTTCATGACAAGGACTTTTAGTCTCTCTCCATTGCACTGTTGAGAAAGTGGGGACCAGCAGTATATTTGTCTTGCCAGCTTTCTGTGCCAATCATGCAGTGGCTGGCTGAGTTCAGGGCCGTTTTCCTAACCTTGAAACAATCATGACATCAACCTGAAAACATGATCCATGCCGAAGTCCTTCCCCAAAAGAACCAAGCCTAATCCACCCCCCTCAACAAATCCAACAAGGGCAAAAGTGCATTGTTTTCTGGATTATGTTGAATTGAAAAAAGTACCTTAAAATCCAAAAGCTATAAAAATCCGTGGAGTCTACTAGTCTTTATATCCATTATCTAGTGATATTGGTTAAGCACCTAGTTACGTCTGACACTGTGCTGGGCAGTGCACAGGAGAATTACAGTATCTGAACCCCTGTTCCATTATTAGAGCTTAGAATACCTGAGAAATGAAATAATAGATACAAAAAATAGAAAAAAAGATGCCAAAAAATAAATAGATACAAAAAACAGTAATAAACTAAGGCGTGCAGGAAGGATAAATTCTGTATACCAGGTAGAGTTTGAGTAAATTCGATTTGAGGAGGAGGACACAGATTAAGGAGAACAACCACTGGTTGTTCAAACCCCATTCTGGGCCGTGGGAACGCTGTGCAAGGGCAAGAAGGGAAGTCCTCCAGGTTTCTGGCATTATGTATGCCCTGCAGTTTCCTGCCACCAAATGTACGTGAAAAACCCACGAAAGAAAGGACACCCTCGTCTGGAGGGAACGGGAGACAGCGCGGAGAGTTTGACTCTCTGGTCATCAGTTGTTGTGTCTGGGGTGGGGGTGGGGGTCGAGGCTGAGCTGCAGATGTAGGTGGAGCTTGGAGGGGGGCAGGCCTTCTGACAAAGAACAGTCCTGGCTCCGGGGGGCCTCAGAGGTGATCTCAGAAGAGTGCCGAGTGAGGCAGTGTACCTCTCGGGATTTACCTTCACTGGTTATTTTCTCAAGTTTGCATAGAAAAGTATTGCTTTAGAATAATGCAATCTAGCTTAGCTTTTTGTTAATGAATTTTGATGTCTTCTCATTGTAAAACCCGTGACAAGAGAGGGAAATAGTACAGAAGTGGGGGGAAACTGGTGCTTTTGGTAATCTTTTTTCTTCAGACCCTAGTTTCAGCCACTTTCCCACCAACCTGAGAAAAAAGGAGGAAAAAAACTGTTTTGAACATAAAGACTAACTAGTTAGTTTACCTCCTACTGTGTTCCCAGCCTCACTTTCATGCAGATACTTTGAAGAGGTTTGAATTGTGCCTATCAGTATGGTATCCACTAGCCCCATGTGGCTATTTACATAAATATTTCAATTCATTAAAATGAAATCAAATGTAAAATTTACTTCCTAAGCCTCACTAGCCACATTTCAAATGCTCAGTAGCCACAAGTGGTAGCTGCCACTGGACAGGGTAGTTGATTTGAAAGGGAAAAGCACAGGGAGATCTGGAAACTGGGATTTGCATTTTTCTAGCATCTCTAGATAATAATCTGAACATGAACACTCTCTATGAGCAGTCTTTGCATTACAGGCATCTGGCAGTCTTTACTGATGGCTCTCCCTTTAGTACTATTAACCATTAATTATCACCCACACTCTTCTCAGAGGAAGGACTTATTACAATCATTTTAAGGGTGAGTGACCAGCAAGTACAAATTAAGGGTACTCTTGAAGGCTTCTAGCAAGCCTCCCAGTGTCACATACAAGGTTACGGATATGTGATTAGAAACTCAGAGCTTTGAGTCATAGGTCATTGCTTTAACCATGAAACAACCCACTCCCTACCTTCCGTTTTAATCAGAGGTCATGCTTTGCATTCTCGGCACATTATTGCTAGTTAATCCACTTCTCAGCTGAGTATAAGGCAAATCATCACAATCCGGTACATTTATGTCAAATGTATATGAATCATGCTACCTGTTTCACACAGGTAGAAAAGACCTACGCGATCATCTGGGCTGTTCTTACTGTTTCCCCTTTGTAAGAGGGCTGCTAGCACTTGGGGCCAAATGGAGCGCTTCAGGTGTCCACATTCACAAAGCTCTTCCCTTGTCCCCTTCTGCACGTAAGACAACTTCTGACAGCATCAGAAAATTGCAGACACGTCCAGCAAGGGACCCTCAACAAGCAGCCTTCCAGGAGGGGTGTGGGAGGAAACTCGACATCTCTGCTTCACGTGTCAGTATGGATGGAAGTACACTTAGCTAGTATCTTCTATTTATAGAGTGTTGTTATTTTTTCTTGGTGTTCCATATGTATTGATTTATTTTAAGCTCAGAACAACTAGGAAATAGGCAGGTCAGGTATTATGAGAAAATAAATCAAGCCTCTGAGAATTGAAACAACAATGTTCTCCAGTCTAAAGAGAAAACCTGGTTCCCATGTGCCTCTTCCTGTGCCCCCAGCAGCCACTTGCAGCCTGAGCTGGGGTGTGCCTAGTCTCTGTCTTAGGACAGCTGTCCCTTTGCTCAGGGCAGGCCTGCACCCTGTGTCCAGTTCTGCAGGCTTGGTCTCCCCTGGATTAGAAGCTAACTTCCATCCAATCTAAGAGAGGTTTATTAGATGCCATCTGCATAACAGGTGTCTGCCTGAAATTCTCTTTTGAACAAAGTATTAATTATAATTACCATGTCCATTGTACTGTGCTAACCAAAGGCCTCCCAAATTAGAAATACCTCAAAACTAATAGGTATATTTCTCATATCATAGAACAGTTGGATGCTAAAAGCATTTTATAGACCCCACCTTATTGAGGTAAAACAGTGTACCTATTCTTAAAATTAGAGCCAAGCAGGTAAACACATACTTGTTGAGACCACACACAGTTCCCTTCATGGCAAAGGGAAGGTTAGGTGTTCTTCACAGCTCTGCCCCTTAGGGTCTGTGCACCAGAGCAGGGTGCCCAGAGCCAGGACATCGAAGGGCACTGGGACAGGAGTGGGCAACTCCAAGGAACAAAAGCAAGTGTAGTGTCAGGAAGGGCCCAGAACCTTGGCCTCTGGTGATGAAAGGCCTTGGGTGAAGACGGCCACTGTCCCAGTAGCCGCCTCAGTGCCACACCCAGCCGCTGGGGCTCATGGCCACAAGGTTTCACCTATAAAGGATGGTCCTCGGGGTACCCACATCCTCAGGCTTCTAACATGACTGTTCTTGGCTCTCTGGGGTGAATTGACAGCCTGCCATCAAGATGTTATTCCAAGGAGCATCTTTGCTGCATGTTTGACAGGCTGGCGTCACCCAGTGCCCCAGGCTGCATGTCGGCCCTCCCAGGGGTGTGAGTTACAGCAACTGGCAGGCCTGAGAAAGGAGGAGATGGGAAATCCCCTCCTCTCATCTGCTCTTCTGCGCTGTGGTGTTTAGAGCAGACCTCCCTCTGTAATGGAGAACAGAGGCCATCGTAGAAATGCTTATGTGTAAGGTTGACAGTGTCTCAGGAATTCTGAGCATTTTAGTTCAGTAAGTCCATCCAGAGAGATGAGATTTACTGCTGAGAGAAAGTAAAGAGACAGACAGATAGACTGTGCTTGAACACTTCCCTGTCAGGACTCTGTAGGGTCCTGGGCCTTTACCTGAATTGGCCCATTAGTCTTGACAACAACCCTATGAGGTGGGTATTATTTTGCTTTTTTTATTAGTAGGGAATTGAAGCTCAGAAGTGTTAAATAACCTGTGGAAACTGTCCCAGCTCCTTAGTGGAGAGCTGCTAAGATCTGAACTCTCAATTTATCTCCAAGGGTCAGCTCATGTTCTTCCCACTCTGCCAGAGGTTCTCCAACTTCAACATGAGCAGTAGTCATGGGCAGAGGTGTGTCGGGCATTCAGATTCCTGAGGGTCAGCTCTAGAGATTTTCATTCAGCCGGCAGTCACTATGGTCTCAAGTGAACCATGAACTCATTTCCTATAGCACACTTGCTCTTGCACATCCCAGAGCACTTTCTCAGGCTTTCTAGGAAAACTTGGAAAACCTGAAGGGTACAAATCCTCTAAGCAGCAGTAGAGCAAATAGATTTTTCAACTCTATGAACCAGAAAAGCACCTGGTGAAGCCCATGTCCTGGGCACCTCTAAGCAATCTGGCCTGATTAGACAGAGGCGCTGCCCAGGTGCAGGGCTGCAGCCCTGGGGAAACACCAGATTTTCCTGCATTTCTATTCTTTGTCAGCTGGAGAAACGCCATTGAAAACTTCCTGTCAATCTTTTGGCAGTGGAAATAAACAATATGGATGTCTGTTATAACGACTGTCTTTGCACTCCAAGACAGGATACCTAGTCTGCACGCCCACCTTGAAGCCACACTTAGACCAGTTTACTGGGTTGCTGTAGGGCCTTTCTCCCTAATGTGTGCACATCGCCCAGGGGCCAGAAGCCTAGAAGTAGTAGCTTAGCTGGTGTCGTGGTGGGGGTGAATAGAGAGGTGCTCCTTCTAAACACTTCTCCAAAAGGGCCACTTTCCCAATTGACTTTTTAAAGCTATATGTTGATGCAAAAGTTATTAAGTTCATGATGGAAACACGTTAGGAAATGGCATGAACGCAAATGTGTTGTGTTTAACAGTTGACTGACACAGAAATAATATGGCAGTGAGACCATTGGAGGTCCTGTGAAGTACAGGCCCCACACTGTGCCACCTGCTGAAGGCAGAAGCTGCCCCTCTCTGCCGGGAATGATACAGCTGCTGGGCTTTGGGCTTTGTTGGACCAGTCGTTTGGGCTACGGCCCAGCCGGGGTTGTCATAGAGTGGTTGGAAGGAAGACAACGGGATGAGCAGGAGCATAAGCAGGGCCAACTTCACACGGCCTGTGCAAATGCACAGGGCACCACACTTGATTTAACACTGTTGCAATCTCGAAAGTCTTAATCTGCAAGAGCAGAATGTTTAATTGTGGGGAATTTTGCAAGCCAGTTGTTAAATACAGCCATGAAAACATTTTAATTAATTAATTAATTATTAGTTACTAAATAATATTAACAATGAACTGATACAATTAATAGTCAATGATTAAATTACTAACACAACTTATTACAATAAAGATAAACCCTCGAAACTCATCATTTTCTAATACCTGACCATGTTTACTATTGTCCATGCCCGTGAGGTTCTGTCCATGGCCTCTGTGCAGTGTGAGTGCTATGTGGTGGTATGTGGCATGTGCATCGCTTCCCAGTTCCATATGCGATGAAGTCATGGTAGTAGCTTGATGTTGCTTGTGTTGGGAGTATTTACACCACGAGAATGGACAGTCAGTACTAATCAGGGCTTCCTCTTCAGCCTCACTCCTGCAGAGGCTGTTGTTAAACATTTCCCAGTGTACCACTTTCTTGCAGCTCCAGAGGGTGCTTACATAGCAAAGTGTCCAGGTGGGAAGCAAAGAAGAAAAATGGGCATTTTCATTTTTTATCACCTAATTAGGAGAAAGGAATAGTTAGTTGTTACTGGTTTGCTTATCTCATGTGTCTCTATATGTTCTTTAAAGAAAAGGAAACAGTGAACCTTAGAGGTAAGGAAAGCCAGTACCAGTGATGCTGAGAAGTACTCTTCCAGTGACAGTGGGACCTGAAAACAGTCTCATTCTGGAGTTGGAATTATCGCTCTAAGTTTTTTTTTTAATATACCTCATCTAAAAATTTTCCCTAATTAACCTGTCTCTTATTTCTGACCAGCCAAACCTCAATTTTTTGAACTTCTGGTCTTCGTGTATTATATGCTGTCTCTATTTGTTTCCAATTCCACCTGTTTAATCAATTGCCTCCACTTCCTGCTACATGGTAATAGGTACTATTGATACACATAACCAAGCTTTTGTTGAGTGTTTCCATAAGGTTGCTTGCTAACCATATTTCCAATTTTGTGTACTCTCTGTTCATATCCTTTGTCTGTTTATCACTTGCTGCTCGTTATTTTTATTATTAGAGGTTTGCAAAAGCTTTTTGTATAAAAAGGCTGTAATTCTTTCAACATCATTTGCTACAGGCATTTTCCCCCTGTTCTTTTCCATCTTTATGTTGGTAGGGAATTTTAATGTATAGAAAATTTTCATTTTGATGTAAATTTGTCCATGTTTCCTTGATCTTTTCCTTTATTAACTCTAAACTTGAAAAAATATCCCTGTTCCAAAGATGTGGTGAATGTTCCATTTTATTTTAATCAGTGTTATTAAATCCATTCTCTGACATAATTCCATATTCCACCATTGTGGATGATCAATAAAAGTTTGTCGGTACATTTTTACTGGAGAAAAAAGCCTCCAGTTTTGCTTCTGAGATTCTCCTTGGCTTAAAACCAGACCTTGGACACTTATTCTGTAGCTCAGCACCTCAGTTGCCCCTCACTGGGGTAGTGTTGAAATAATTTTGGGCACTGAACACGGCAGGGAAAGGGCAGAGTGAGCTCTCCACCGCAATGCTGAGTGTTGGTCTGAAGAAAGTCCTTCTGAGCTATTTGAAGAGCCAATATCCTTAGGTAAGAGACTTAGAAAATCAACCAGATTTAAGTCCATTCTTTCTAAATAATTAGTATCAACTGAGTCCATATTGTTCCTACATAGACTTTTTTTAATGTGGTAAAATATACATAACATAAAGTATACCACTTAAAAAGACTCTTAAAATAGTAATAGTTAACTTTTGATAATTTATTAAGAGCAACACAGTGTTCATGTTAATATATTTTATATGCATATCCTCATTTAATTCCCACTTTCTTGTTAGTTCTTATATTTACAAAGATCAAGCTATAATTCAGCTCTCATTTTTACTTTTCAAACTTTAATAATGTTTAAAATTACTCATGATCACTGTAGAAAACTTAGAAAATATAGGCTAGAAAGTAAAAGAAAAGAAAATTGCAGTAATCTATTCTACCACCAAGAGCAACATATACACTATCATCATTGTTCGGTGTATCTTCCTAGATTCTCTGCTCTGTATATTTACAAGTACGATAATTACATTAACTTTTTCATGATAGATTCACTATAATTCTTAGTTCTCCATAATTCACAATTTAAACAATTATCTTAAAATCAGCATTAGTATTTGTAAAGAGGTATGTTAGCACACAAAGTTGCTATTCTATCCTAAAATCAGCATAAAAAATAATTCTGGCATAATCCCTTCAAAGGTGAGACATAAAAATGAAGGTTATTTGGCAACTAAAATGATTCTAGTAAGTTAAAAACATTACAAGAAGAGTAGTTACTAATTTCTTTCCAATTCTAAATTGTAATTATGATAACCATGACTGATTATAGTTGTAACAAATGAAGAAAACAAAAAAAAGGCTTCCATTAATTTGAAATTCTAGGTGTGAGGTTTATTTTTTTGTACAAGGAAAGACGGATTGGCTTTGTTGAAGAGAAGCTTTATCTTCAAAAAGAGTGAGAAAAAACTTGTATCTGTTAAACTTTCCAAGAGAATTTTAAGAAGTGGACCTGGAGAGATACACAGCAAAAATGCAGAGATCCTCCAATCTGGTACATGTGATTCTTCTGCGGAGCAGAGGAGTCGGTGGGCAGCCGTGCTGGGGAGGCCATGTGGTCTCCTGCAGTTTTTTCCGGAGAGTGGCTAAGGGCCCTGGGAAGACCGCTGAGGTTATAGCCAAGACCTTCAGGCGGAAGATAATCCTGGATGGAGCCTGATTTGGAGGGACACCCAGGGTTAATCGAAATAGACAGAAGGAGCTGAGACTAGCGGCACTAACTATCTTAAGGGGAGGGGCAAGCAAAGATTGCCAGTTTTATAGTGAAGAAGAGGAGGGAATAACCAGACTAATAAAGCAGTCAGGGATGGAGTCATCTGGGAATTTCTGGGGTGGAGGAACAAAGGTATAGCTACGTGTGGCTACTGATTTCTGAACCACCGGCCAGGATTTGTTCTGTAATCTTGTGAACAGCCCCATTTTAAGGGGACACCCAGTGCATTTAGGAAGCCAAGAACTATAATTTGTGAGTCTATCTTGTTAGAATATAGTTATAACCTACAGAGCATCCTTCAATCTGATTGGCAGTTAATCATTTTGGCTAATTTTGCATTCACTTATTTAATACCAAATGCATGGGGCTTTTTAAATGGTTCCTTCCCCTTTGGCTCCCCAGTTCATTAGCATCTTGGTTCCAGATTCAATCCATCCAAACCTGCCTTGGCGCTTCTCCACTTACCTCCACTCCCAGGTAGTCAAGGCCACACAGAAATCACTCCAGCTCCTGATGGGCTGCTTCCCAGAAGACAGCTGTTGTACCCAGGCTCCTGACTGCTGGACTGTTACTGCAGTTATTGCACAGAGTGAGCTCAGTGCTTGGTCTTAGTGCGTGACTCTGGGGCTCCCTGACTGTCTGGCACTGCTTTAAGCTCCAAAAAAACAGCCCTCCACCACTGGCTATGCCTGAGGTTCCTCCACCCACTCTGTCCTCAATGGCTTAGAGTCCTGTTACCTGGCCAGCAACCACCCATGGCTGCCTGAGATGGACTTAGCTTCAGTTAACTGAGAAAGCATGCCCTCAACATGGCAAGATGGGGGAAGACCCTTGGGACTGAGAGGGACTCAAGAGATGTTTCAACCAGTCATTGTGTGTGAACCTTTTTCCTAAAAATTGTGTGTGTGTGTGTGCAAGTATATGCTCACACATACTTATAATTACAGTTAACATGTATTTGGAAATTTGTATGCTGACTGGATATTTGATATTAAGGAATTACTATTGGTTTTGTTTTAGGTATATTAATGATGAATTTTTTTTCCTTAAGAGTCCTTATTTTTAAAAATACCATACTGAAATTGTTATTGATGACATATCATGTCTGGGACTTGCTTTTAAATATATGGGAAGGAGAAGTGAGTGGGGTATAGATAGATCAAAATTGGCCATATGCCCATCATTGTTGAAGTTGGGTCATTAGGCACTAGAAAATATGAATTTGTAATCACAATGAGATACCATTATATATCCACTTAAAAGGCCAAAATTAGAAGACTGGCAATACCAACTGTTGGTAAGGACATAGAGTATCTGGAACTCTTAAACATTACTAATGGAGTTGTAAAATGGTAAGATCACTTTGGAAAACTGTTTAGCCATATCTTATAAAGTTAAATGTACATCTACCATATGACCCATCAATTCCACTCCTAGGTGTTTATGCAAATGAAGGGAAAACAGATGTCCACAGTATGACTTGTATGGAGACTGTCTGTAGCAGCTTTAGCCAAAAAGTCCAAAACTTGACACAACCCAAGTATCACTCAACATCAAAAGAAAAACAACAGATAATAAACAACAAACAATATACAGCAGAAATCCTACTCATCAATAAAAAGGAAGGAATCACCCATATACTCAGCAACTGGTTAATGGCAAAAACATTTCACTTCAAGAAAAAGCATTACACAAAAATGTATGTATTGTATGATTTCCATTATATGAAGATCTAAAACAGGCAAAACTAGTCCATGATTTTAGAAAGTAAGAATAATAGCTTTATGTTGGGGTGAGGATGGAGGAGATGACTAGGAAGATTAGGGGACTTTCTGGGTCATAGAAATAGCAAGACCTTGAGAGGGGTTTGGGTTACATGGACGTAGGTATTTGTCAGAAGACATTACACTGCACATTAAGATATGTGCTTTTTCCTTAAGCTCAGTAAGATAGATAAGTTATTTGAAACAAACACCAAAACAGGCTATGAGAATACTGGCAGAAGTCCTTTCTGTAAGAACTTTAAGAGAGGGGAAATTTTTTCACAGTCTGTGCCCATGTGGTAGAGCTTGCTAGAAGGCAGAGCAAGACTTCAAGGTGGCAGATGATGAGTGAGGTGACTAACTTCTGCTTCACCTCTGGTGTGATCCTTTGGGCTTGTCTGTGATTGTGTGTGATCAAATATGTTCAAGGCCAAGATCTAAGGGCCAAAAAGTCTAGTAACTCAGAAGCCAGAGCCCCCTTCTGATGACTCACTGGGCAGAGGCAGGGAGATAAACAAAACCCTGCCAAAGAAACATGTCCTTATTTAATGAGGTGAACTGCTGCTAATGAAATATTCTTTGGAATGTCCCAAGAACTCAAGAGGTAAAATGGAAAATTAATTCATGAGACCATGCCAGTCCAGAAGGATTTGTTGAAATTTACCAGGAGAACCCATACATTTCATTTGAATCAGTCTTTTGAGTCCAACTGTTTTACCAGAATTGCTGAAATACCAGAAGAGAACTAGCATCCAACCCCATGGGACCTCTCCCTGGCAGAGGTGTGATGATGGTAAAAGGCCTGAGAGTTGGGTGGTGGGAAAGGGAAAGAGAAGTGTTTTCATACCCTGGGTGAAATGCCCTTGTCCAACAAAGTAAAACAGGGCCATCCCTGGAATCAGACTTTTGGTGTCCTTTCTTTAATGCCTGGAAGATGATAGACCCCAATGGACATTTCCTAGGATACAAGGGGCAGAGGGGAAAGAAAAGACTGCCCAGATGCCATCGGCACAGACCCTTAAGTAGGAGAGCCTGTGAAGGCCACAGGAGAACTGGCATCTTTATTTTCGAGAGTATGAGGGGCCCTGGTCTCTGGCTTTAGGGAAATATCATCTCAGAATACAGCTGTACAGTCCCCAGGGAGTGGGGGCTTTGCACACGCTCACTGGGAAACTCCCTGGGGCCCAGACCAGTTCCCTTCAATCTTGGTCCCCTGGCTCCCCCCAGGCTGATTTCTGATGTGCTTCTGCTTGTGCTTTATAAATTAGAGTGACCAAGTCCCACCAAGGAGTCCATAATGTCGGCACCAAATAACCTATTGGTTAAGTACTTCTGTTATATCTAACCCTGAAAAGACGTGACAGACCTCACCACTGATTTCTGAAACCATTAAGCATCTTCATGGGGTCTTTTAGTGGCTTGTAGACCAACCCCAGGCCAACGAATGAGCCAAGTGGGCTAAGTCAGCCTAATCAAAGTAGGCTCCCTGGAGAGACTTTTTAAAATACAAATTCTGTGCCCCATCTCTAGATGTTGTGATGTAATAGGTATGAGATAAGGCCTTGAAATCCATTTGGGGTGGGGAGAATTGTCTGGTTTATTTTTTTTGTTTTGTTTTATTTTTAAGCTACCCAGGAAGTCTTGAAAAGTCAGGTTTAGTATATTCATTTGCTTCTGGAAAAGCCTGAACCTACTCATCCTAAGAGAAAACCATTGATTTCCAACCCCCTAGAAACACTCCATTAACATTAAGACCATCTCACTAGAAAAAGAAAGAAATTTTCACTCACACAAGCCCGAAATTTCACCTATTGTGAATTTTTTATTTTTATTATTGTATCTCCTTCAGAATGAATCTGATACTAATTTCACTTGAAGAATATTGAAGTCTCCAACACCTTACATAGGTGGATCTTTCCTATGGCTTCCCCAGGTAACCAAGTGTGCAAAAAGGTGGGAGTTAAAAGGAGAAAACACACCAAATGTGGAAAGTGCCTGAATCTTTCCCTACTTCACAGTCTGCTCTAGACCTACGGGAAGTGGCTACAGGGTTATAATTTCACTTCAGTCGCTAGCATGGACCAGAGGCCAAGGAGCTGGCTGCTGCAGAAGGACCAAAGATGGAATAATCATATTTACTGACTATGGTAAAACCCTTACCCAGCTAGGTGAAACCAATGCCTTGCCAACTTCCAGCCCATCCTTGCTGACTTCTTAGGCTTTTTGGGGGTCTGAATTTGTTGGAGAGTGACTGACCCAGCATCCCTGTGACAGACAGATCTGGGAAGCCCTAGAGCATTGCTGCCCTGTAATCACAGATGGCCCTCCCTATGCTTCCTCTGCTTCTAGAGCAGGCAACAAAGGTGTGGGCCAGGAAGGAGCTCGAGGGTGAAGATGCTAATGCTGGCACATAACTGAGCTTCCTGATAACTACAGAATTAGTGTGTCCAGCAAAAACCAACCTTTATTTCATGCTCTGATACAACCTCTCTGTAGCAGCAAGAACACACTTGTGTACACGCATTCACGCACTAGCTGGCCTTCCTTTAGTGGCTGTGTCTCTTCAGGGGCTGTGCAGTTAGGGAAAGATACAAGCAGAAATTAAAATAAGATTGAAGGTGCTTTAGAAATGACCCACCTCAAAAAGAGCCCTGAGGTCTCAGACTGCAAGGTGCAATAGCCTGGTTGCTTCCTGTTTCTGGAGACCATCTGATTTTGCAGAATTTTAAGATGAAAATCAGTTGCTGCATTTCCTCCAACAGTACCAAATATTTCTCCTGGCTTTTGCATCTTGAATTTCCCTGCTGATTAGTGATTTTGAGCATCTTTTCATATGCCTGTTGGCCATCTGCATGTCTTCTTTGGAAAAAAGTCTATTCAAGTCCTTTGCCCATTTTTTTAATTGGCTTGTTTGATATTTTTGGTATTCAATTCTTTATATAGTTTGGCTATTACCACTCATTGGATATATCATTTGCAAATGTATTTTTCCACTCAGCAGGTTGCCTTTTCATTTTGTTGATGGTTTCCTAAGAGGAGGATTCCCATTTAAAAGGCAATGCAGGACTCTCAGACTAAAATCCTTAAAATGATAAGAAAACCAGGACAACAGTTTGCAGCCCATTCCTGTATTTGCTAGCTATAGGGCCACTGACAAATTCTTTTACCTCTCTTGAGTCTTTTTTGATAATGTGTGAAACAGAGAAACCATCTACCGTGTGGAGCTATGGTAAAAATGAGAGAGAATGTCTGTAACATGGCCTAGCCGGCATCCGGCGTGCAGGATGCCCTCCTTTAGCAAGTAGCTAAAGCCCTCAAGTGCCTAGGTAGAAGATAATGCCTTGAATCTTTGCAGCTGTCAGTGTGAGAAGCAGTGTGTGGGAAGGGTAGCACTGGAACTCAAGTCCCAGCACCATCACTCTTCACATGTGCAACTTTAGGCAGTCACATGGCCTCACTCTCCATTTCCTCACCTGCCAATTAATAAAAATAATATCCAACCCACAGAGCTGTAGGGTCAAATGAGCTAACATGCAAGGGGAGGGGAGTCTGTGAGGAACCACTAGTTAATGTGCGCTATTGGTACTTCAACCGCAGGGTAAGTGTGTCATATGCCTAACATGACAGCTGTCAGGCAGCCTAGATTCTTGGGACCCACAAGTCAAGCAGAAATCACATGGTTTGGACTTGGTTCAGGACCTTGCTCTCCCCCAAAGATATCAAAGCTCTTCCCTTATCTTGCCTGATCTGATTATCTCTGCTGGGCGGGCTGGGGGCAGGACCTAATTAAGATCCCATTCTGCGAATGAGCAGATTGAGGCGCAGAAATGAGTGGTTATCCCAGGGCGAGGCAGCTGCATTCAAATCCCAGGTCTGCCACTTACCAGGTGAACTCGGCAAAGTTACTGCAGCCCCTTTTGGCCTCAGTTTCTGCATCTACCACGTGATACTCGTATCACCCACCTCATAGAGTTAATACACATGAAGCCTGTCTGGCCCACAGATAGTACCCCATGTGGGTCAACAAAAAGAGAGCAACACAGATTTGGCGAGATAGAGAGAGAGAGAAGCACTTTGTTATAGAGCACTTTGTTCTAGCCCGGTGCTGCATGTCCTCCAACAATATCAAATATTCCTCCTGGCTTTTCCATCTTCCGGATGGTAGCAGCACTGTGAGTTCCCATGGGGCATGTGGGCTATTTCTGTAAAGCAGTGACACCAGACCAATTTATGACTTGGGGTGTTTCAAAACATTCTTATTTGGCTCTTGGCTCCTGAGTGGAGGGCAGTTTCTTCTTCCTTCAGATAGTAGGAGATTCCTCACTTCTCTGTGCAGTTCTCTCTAGAAAACAAGGTTATCTGGGCGTGTTGGGCTGTTAGGATCAGAGTAGTTCCCTGTCCTCATCCAGATTTCTGTCTGGCTCCTCAGTAACTAAGAAAATGTTGCCTTGAGGGTCTGAGGGGCCGGTGGCCTTAAAACCTAGGATTGGAGGGAAGATTGGAAGGCCCCAGCTAACTCGGCCATGGAGTGGGACAGTGCCTGAGTGAAAGCCACGTCCCGTGGACGGCCTGCCATGCCACTGTGGACAGCCACTCTGAGTTGTGGTCATCGTGTCTCAGAAAAAAATCAAAGCTGCATCTGGAATGGCTAAGAAGAAAAAAAAATAGTGTTCCAAATCCAGCAAGAGAAGTAAGAACAATTCACCGCTGTTGTAGTGCTTCACAGTTTACTAAGCACTGTTCTGTATTTTATCAAGCATAATCTAATCCTCACTACAACCACAGAAGGGGAGAGGGGACTTTCAGAATAAGTTCTATCTGATTACAAAAGACTTTGCTCAGTCACTTTTACAATACATGGTGCTATGATGCTGTTTTTTTGTACAGGACTGGTCATTGCAGAAAGTTAGAGGCCAAGGACAGTTTCTGTGGTGAAAGCACACAGTTCGTGGTGTGACTGCAGTCATGTCAGCATGACATTGATTGCTTCAGTCCTGTCATGCACTGGACTGAGGGTGTCTAGGCATGTAGGTCGTCAGGGTCAGATCATGAGGAAAGCGCTCTGAAGAAGGCTGCGTCTGAGGCTAAGCAGTCAGTCTCAGCTCGGCCGTGTATTACTTCACTGCGTGAGTATTTGGGACATTCCCTGAGTTGCTTCTTAATACTGATAAAGTAAAAGAGGCCCAGAACTTAACAGATGAATATGAAGTGATGGGAATGTGCTCGCATGAGCAAGGAAAGAGGCCTCCCCTGGATTCTCCTCCCCATTCTGTTTCTTTTCCTTTGGATCCACTCCCCTTTGCCTGGCCCCTCCTGAGGCCACCCGCTGGCAGCTCTCTGTGCCTCCAGACAGCTGGGGCAGGGCCCTGTTGCCCCTCACCCGCTGCCCGGCACATTCCTGTGTGGTCACGTCAGCCAGGTAGGCTGCATGGAGGCAGCTTGCCAGAGAATCGGTTTACAGCCTGACTGCCCAGCTGGATTATTTGATCGCTCCCAGGGAAGTTTGTGGACCCTACCTCCTGACAAGGGCTCACGCGGTCATGGCATTGTCCCGGAGTCATATCACTGGGTCCACCCAGGACCTGTCACGTCGCCTCCCGCCTCTTGTCTTTTTGTTCCAGCCTAGCACCCAACCCCCACCCCCAGAACTGTGTCCAATTCGCAGAACTAAAGAGGCCAGCTTCCCTCACGACTTCTCAGACCCCTGGTTTTTCAAATGTGACAGATCCAGATCGAGGCGGCAGTCCCCAAGAAAGGCCGGCTGTCTTGCTCAGCAGAGGCAACACAGCTAAAAGCTCTTTTTTCACTTGAGGCAATTCATGCGCTTGGTTAGACGTTTATAGATTGCAATCACTCATCCACGAAATCTAGGTCATCCTTTACCCAGAGCTTCGTGCTTCAGAAGAACAGCCATGCCCAGGGAGGACCGTTCTGATGTGGGAGGGAGTGGAGAGCGCGTCTGCCATTCTGGGAGGGAGGTGGGCCGGCTCGGCGCCAGGAGCTCGCAGGCCGTGGCTCACAGGCTCTCTGGCCTCCAGTTCTCTAGCTCGAGTGGTGCCAGCAGGAGCTACACCGTGGTAACGTGAAGCAGTAGTGGGACTGAGAGGCAGGATCTCCAGCATGATTTCAGAGCATGTACCGTAGTTGCGGTGGGAAGGGAGAGGTGGTCGGTGTGGGTGTAGGGCTTCTTGGAGAGAGAAACAGAAGTGGGGCCATGGGTCAGGAGTTTGGCCTATGGCATGGAGAGCTGAAGGTTAGAGCTCTCCCCAGTATAACCAGTCTTCAGTCCACTCATCTAATCCCTGAGGAGAGGCAGGTGCTGGGGACCAGAGAGCCATTCCTGTCTCCTGTCCTGGGACCTCCACACACCAGACCTGTGGCCATGGCCAGGGCATGATACCCCAGTGTCCTCACCTTTAAGCCTGAGCCCATGGTCCCTGCTAGGGCACAGAGTCGCTGTGTGGCTAAGATGTTCAACACAGGGGATTCTGTTTGCTGAACCTGTAAACTATCAACACAAAGGCTTACACTCCAGTGTTCTCATCTAGGGAGAGGAGTGGCTCGCCTGCTGCTGGCTTGCTTCCGGGACGGTTTCTCTGAGCTTGTGCATGACCCTGGCATGTCTGTAGAGCACGTGTGTATCTACATGCTGTGCCACTTATAGAGCCTGCTCTTCTTCCAGCCCCATCACTCCGACCCAGAAGGAGAGAGACTAGGTGCCAACAGAGTGAAGGGAGGAAGCAAGCTCTTTTCCTTCCCTGCGTGTCTCCCTGGTGGCCTCTCTGGGACAGGAATCAGGGATGCCTCCAGGTCCCCCTCTGTGTGAGGGAGACTCCATCCTTAGCCAATCACGTGCTCTCTGGATTGTCTTCCCCACCCCCCTCCTGAGGGGCTGCAGGTGAAAGGACAAATCAAGGTAGTGTCCACGGCAGGCTTTTTCCCTTCTCTAGGCTGTCACCATCCCCCTACTCCCCAGAGGTTGGGCAAAAGCAAAGAGAAGAGCTAAACCTGACCAGCCCCTTACCCACTTTAGTAAGACTCTGCTTAGAGACCTGTTGTGGAAGTTTGAAATTGCAGGTCATGGTCAAATTAAAGTTCGTGTATTATCCAGGTTGTGGTGTCCCCCAGCCATTGCAAATAAATAATTAAAATCTAATTGTAGCCAAGTTACTCAGAGCTCCTGTACACTGCACTGAGGCAAAGAATAGAAAATAGTCTAGCTAGACCTACATTATCTCTTTCATGTGGCAGCTCCACACCATCATCCTGGCTTTGATATACCAGATTTTCGAAGAGGAGAGCCAGGGAAGGAACCAGGAGCTTCCCTTCTCCCAAATTTTAACCTTATGTTAAAATTTTTAGCCTTGGATTAGAGCACTAACCACTCCAAGAAATCGCTTTTGCAGTATCTCTGAGAGGATTCACCCTTGAAGTTCTTCTGCCCACCAGAGGAGTTTCTTGGTCGGCATTAACCAGGCAAGGCCCACACAGTGTGAATTGAGGAGTGAGGTGAGGAGAAAAGTGGCTTCAGAAACATCTGGGAGCAGAGAGACCAGATAGACAGGAGAACAGCCAGAAGCTGAGCAAGCAGCAGCCTTTGTGGCCCGAGGCCCACCGGTGAGCCCTGCCGCCGCGGCAGGTCGGGGGCTGCACCTGCCCGAGAGCTGACGGCAGGCATCCCTTCCCAGCTCCCTGTTCTGTGACTTCACACTGGTAGCTGGAAATTGGCCACAGTTGGAGTATTTACACCACAGAAACCCCCAAACACTACAAATCAGGGGCCCCTGGCCCCCCAGGAAAGCTGTTCTTTAAATTCTTGCCAGCACATGTGATGTGAGACTCCATCTTTAACCAATCACTTGCTTTCTTCTGATTGTTCTCCCTGCCCCTGTCTTGAGGGGCTGGGACAAAAGAACAAATCAAGGTGGTGTCCAGTGCAGGTTTTAAGCTGTTCAGGTAGTAAAGCTGTGAGAGTTCAAGTATATATTACCACATTCTTTCTCCACATGTTCTTCCTGCCCTGGTCGCAGCTGTTGGCACTAAAAAAACAAAGCAAAACAAAAAACACCGAGCTAGTGAACTTATTCTGAGCTTGCCAGTTTGTGTACACTCTCCAAACAGGATTTAATGAATGTGGTAGTCTATCTTTCAAGTAGGTTTCATGTCTTTGGGACATGTATCACGTTCAGAATTCTGTGTGCAAGTCAGGTGCTACCTGGATCATTCTTCTCCTTTCTGGGGATATTGACCTCCATTAGCAACTTCAGCCCTGCCAGTGACTCCAGGTCCAGCTCTGACCCCAAGGTTTCCAGACACTAGCTTTTCCATCACCATTTTCTGGTTCCTGGTTTTGACACACCTGTTACTTTGTGTTATGCTCCCCATGCTGACAGCTTGCCCACTCTCAACATAGCAATTTCTGATATGCTGCCTTGGATACACTCAAAATATCACTTTATACATCAAGAAACTAACATGGAACCAAAACAAAGAAGAAAAGACTCTGTTCTGGAGTTTCTCTAGTGTTGACCTGTTTCATATCCATTTTGCAGCGAGTTATTCCTGCCTCATCCCTGGACAAGCCTTCACTGGGGGAGAGTCACCCCACCTCCTTTCAGCAGGAAGCAGGGCCTGGAAGGCAGCCCGTCACACCTTTGCCCTGGTGGGATTCTAATCATCAGGAAGTAGTTTATTGCTCTCCGGGGGATGTGGCTCATTTAAGATTAAACCACAGAAAGGAAGAAAAGAGTATTCAGGTCGATTTAGAGGCAGAGAGCTGGACCAGATAGCCTCTTGAATCTTGAAGTTCTGGTCACCTCACCACAGATATCAGGAGATGCTTTCTGAACCACAACTGGATAAGATCTCTCCCTCTTCTGAACTTTCCCATCATGCCATGTGGCCTCCATGGGCTCCACTCAACATTTACCGCCTAATAGGATTAGATGTCTTGGGTATGTGTCTAATTCCCCAAATAGATTGCGAACTTCTCAGTAACAAGGGTCTTCCTATAGTTCTTCAGATCTCTGTTGGGATCAAGACAGTGCCTTACACAGAGTAGATTAATTATCATATTGGTTGATCGTGTCAAAATAACTATTTTAGTTGAAGTACAATGAAAAGTTGCTATATAGACAAGAGAGCCATATCCTCCCATTAGAAGGGTACAAGTAGAAGCTAGACAGCCACTTACTTGTGATGCTTTTAGGAGGAAATAAGGCATGGGATACAAGGTTGAGGTAGAAGATGTCTAAAGTCTCTTCCCCTTGAGGTTCTGTGATTCCATAAAGTGTGTCTGTTGCCTCCACTGAGTCTAGTGATGGAAGATGAGTTTGGTGGTTCATAGACGCTCTAGAAGCTACATGGCTTTCTGCTTGCTCTGTAGAGCAAATGGTCTCCAGGCTGGGTCATTCTTTGACTAGTGTACTTCTTTAGCAACATGTATTATTCTTCAAGTCAAGTGATAGAATATTTAAGATGGACATTTTGTACCCCACTGAGGTGTCAACCCTTTGAGAAATCTTCCCTCTAAGTGTAAGGAGAAGCAGATGGTACTGAGAAAGTATGTACATTTTCCTTATTAGAATTGTTAGTATGACTCCCATATTTTTAAAAAGCCAAAGATGCAAACTAAATTAAATTATTCATTGACATATTTAAATCAGCTTACAGCAATTATATCAAAATAAAATCCCGCAGCTTGGAAGGTAGAGCCTCTTTGACCACCCTCTTAGAAATCTGACTTTCAAAGGGAGGCTCTTTCACTCAAATAGGAAGAAGTACATTCTCTGTGAAATGAAGGCAGGAAGGGAATGCAGCCTTGATCAGGTCATATGGAGGCTGAAGATCTTTTGGGTGAGAGACGGTGTGGAAATGAGGGCAAGTGAATATGCCAAGACATTCTCCTGCTGAAAAAGCAGAGCCAAGAAGGGCGTTGGGACCTGGGTGCAGAAATGCTTCCTTCCTCACCCTGTCTCTGCCTCCCTTTGCTGGGGGAGTCATCCCCTTCTGGCCCTACCATTGCCAGCCCTCGTTCCCACAGAGAGCACGTGAGGGTCAACAAGGCACAGCGGGGGAATGTCATGGAACTGTGTGGAAGGTGGGTGCAAGACCGACGTGGAGACCGAACATGACTGCATCTTAGACACAGCACCCTTCTTATCTTAAAGGCAATGTAATGACCAATATGTATCAACCAAGGCATGCAAGAATTTTCAGAAACCACCAATTTTCAGAAACCACCAGAGTACAAAAGCTATTCTTCCAAATGTGCCTTGGTTCTGACCCAGTATTCCCAGTGGCATGAAATAGACTTGTAGCCGTAAGGACTGGAAAAGATCATACAGCTCATTTGCTTTAGCTGCCCCTATTTAACACCTGAATTCCCTCTCCTGGTAGATGCTCATGCAGCATGCAGCTGAGTGTAGTGGAAAGAACTACAGACCTGGAGTCAGAGCCTAGCTCTCTTTGTCTCTTTGACCTAGAACAAATCACCTCATCTCTTGATGTTTTGATTTCCTCAGCTATAAATTCTGAGTAATACCAACAGAATTGTGAGAATTAGAATTAACACTTAAGGTGCTTAGCACAGCCTCTGGTATTACTAGGACGTCAGTAACTAATAGGTGCTATGCCAGTTGCACTGATGTGAAAGGGCCCCTCTCCAGTCCCGCCTTGAGTACCACCATTACGGGAATGCGCCCATCGCTGGGCGTTCCTAGGGGTTAGACACTTCCACCATGTGTCATGCCCAGTTCTCTTTCCTATAACTTTCCCTAGTCATCTTCTCTGGTCCTGCCTTTGGTAGCCCCACAGAACAGTCTATATCTTCTCTCATAAATAAAACTAGAAATATTTGAAGACAGTTCTAATCTCTCTCCTGGGCCTTCTCCATGGTGAACTTAGCTCCTTGAATCCTTCCATAGGTGACTTGGTTTTGATCTCACCCAGGCTACTTCTAAGCCCCGTACCTAATACATGAGCATCCATGGAAGGATGCTAGCCAGCCACAAGGAGACAGCAAATCTCAGATTCCATCCACACTGAATAAGCCTGCAACTGTGTCCGTAGCTCGCATGAGCAGCCTGCTGCAAGTCCTGCAGACAGATCCCGCAGCTTCCCCTCTTGCCTTGGTGATGGGGATGGGAGCACTGCTGCCTCCGCGAGGTAGAATGTGTTATAAAGACTGTTTTGTCAGATGAATTGAAGTTCTCCCCCCATAATTGTGATAGATTTAACTACATTATTGCCTCCCACCCAAATTTTTACCTCCTCTGTGTCAGTGATCTTTTCCATGTGATTTACGGTTCCTGCTCTTGGACTTGAGATTCAGCAGTGCAACCTGTTTTGGCCAACAGAAGGCAGCAGTGCCAGTAGGCCAGCTCCAGGCCTAGGCTTGAGAGGTCTTGGAGATGTCCAGGTGCCCTTCTGTCACCATGGAAGAACCTAGCACAGCTAGACCAGTGCGAGGAAGCTGGGGGCGTGTGGAGCAGCATCCACAGCAAAGCCCAGCCTCTCTCAGCTGGACCCTGCCACCTCACAGACACTTGAGAAGAAATAAATGAGTTTTCGGGTGGTTTGTTTTACAGAATTTTCATGGCAAGATAGAACTATTGCAAAACTTGTGTGGGCCAGCGGACAGAGAGAGCAGTACTAACCCCGCCTCAGCAGAATATAAGTTTAGAGAAACTAATGAAAGATTTACAAAACTATAACCAGGCTAATTTCATAAAAATTACGTGTCAAGTCGCAACCTTGTATTTGTTTTGTAAACTGTGGCCAAGAAGAAAGTAAGTGTGTATAGTATATGTCCACTGAAATAGCTAATGACGAGCAAACCGAAACTCAATATCCAAAGATACATGAAAAGTTAGGGGGTCTCCCATTTCATACAGTTCACTCATTCACTCCACAAATGTTTAATGAATACCTACCATGCATCAGCACTGTTCTAGGCCTTGGAAATATGGCTGTGGAAAAAACAGACAAGGCTCAGGTCTCATGAAGCTTATATTCTAGTGTAGACCCAGAAAATAAAAATTAAATGAACAAGATAACTTCAGACCATGAAAAGTGTTGTGAAGAAGCTCGAGCCGGTTAGTGGCTTCCTTAAGAAGTGTCAGGAAGACCTCTCTCAGGTAAATGACATGAAGGGCCAAAGGAAGAAAGCCCCCACGGAAGGAAACAACAAATGCAGGAGCCGTGAGGTGGGACTAACTTTGGAGGGTCTGGGTCACAGAGGAAGTGCGAGAGGAGTGATCTGGCCAGGATGTGGGGTGCACCATTGCCACGGTGAGGAGCTGGTGTTCTGTCAGGACACTGGAATGCATTGAAGCGCTTTAAGCACATGACCTGGCTTATGGATTTAGGAGCTCACTCCCGGCTTCTGTGTGGAGAATGGGCTATGAGTGGACAAGAGAGGAAGCGGGGAGGAAAACTAGGTCATCGCATCATAGTGACGGCTACAACTAGTATGATGGCAAGGAGGGACAGAAATGGACAGGTTTGAGATCTATTTTGAAAATAGAATGAAGACTTGCTGATGGACTAGATATGAGGGAAAGTAAGAAATCAAGGATGACTTCCAGGTTTCTTGTTTGGGTGACTGAGAGGATGGTCAGTGGTGCTGTTTCCTGAGATGAGGAAGAATAGAGGTGGAAGTGGAGTGGAGAGGTCAAGAGTTTTGTTTGGGTGATTTAAGTTTGAATTAGACATCAGAGTGGCTTTGACAAGTACAGTGATGGACATACTAATCTGGTACTGAGGGCTGAAGATAGAAGTTGGGCAGCCATCAGCAACTAAAAGATGGTGTTTTTAGCCCAAAGACTAGATGAATTTACCTAGAAAAAAGAAGTTGGGTTTTTTCATGTAAAATTTAAGAAGTTTTAAATTTTAAAAATTGTTTGAGGAAGTAGGAGGATACGGCACCAAGAATGGTGACATTTAAGAGCTCAGCAGAGGAAGAGGCGACAGAAGAAGAGCCTGTGAGAGAAGCTGAGTGTGACGGTGAGGAAGCCAAGAGGAGAAGTGTTCCAGGGAGGGAGCTGTCAGCCTAGGCTGGGCTGGGTTGAGCGCAGCTTCGGTCATTAAAGTAAGATGAGGACAGAGGAATCATCAAGCTCGCTGGTGACCTTGAAAATACAATGTCTAGTGGAATAAGATAGCCACATGGAATGGTTGGAAGTGAATGGAAGGCGAGAAGTTAATGATGGTGAGGTTTTGCTAAACAGAGAAACAGAGGAGTGGAAACCTTCTACAAAGGATGAGGGTTAAGGTTTCATTTCATTTTGCTTTAAATAGGAGATTCAGGTGTGTGTTTAACTGTCAGAGGAAGTACACCAAGAGAGAGAAGTTGATAATGCAGGAGAGAGAGTGGTCAAAGGCAGGATCACCGTCCTTGAGACAGGAGCAGCCGCAAGGCACAGCGGAAGTGTTGGCCTCTGAAAGGCCTTCCAGGGAAATGGGGGGCCAGGCGGCACGAGTAAGAGAGTGGGTGCATTGGTGGATTTGGTGATAGGAAGCCAGCTGAACTCGGCAGTTCACTTGCTCTTTCTCGGTACACAGTGACATTAGGTCATCATTTAAGAATGAGCCTGGTGCTCTGAACCCTGAACCCAAATGCACTGTGTCCTTCCTTCGTTTACTATTTGGTACACTTGGAAAGAATGAAAATAATAGCCTCGTTTGTATAATGCATTTTACAGAGATATCAAATGATAAAGGAATTCATGTATATTCTTTCATTTGATAATTTATCCTGAATCATTCAAGTTCCCAGCAAGGAACAGAATTCACAGTTTGTTGAAATGAAGACGCTTTAATAAAGGAACTGTTTACACAGAAGAGAGTCAAATTAAGGGATGCTGCACCCAGAAACTGTCAAGAGCCAGACATTGCCACCCTTAGGGTCAAAGGGTCAAGGGAGAGTCCAGCTGGTCTGATCGTTCACAGAAGAGACCTGTAGCTGTCAGCCCGGAGGTGGTGCCAAAGCAGAGGGGGGACGAGAAAGAAGTATCCTGGCTTCTCCCTCCTCCTATGTCTTGTCGATGCTTCCCAACAGCTGAACCAGCTGGAAACTCACTGGGCATGGTAATGAGATTGATGGTGAAGCCAGAGAATAGGTCCTGCAGTGAATAACCAGCACAGACCCTGACTCTTCATGCCATAAACGTTGAAAAGACTTTGAAAAGTCTTCTACCCAAAGCCAGCGTATAGAATACATTATCTTATTTGCTACCAGCTGGGATTTAGAAAACTATATCTTTGATACAATCCTCATGGGTACTTGTAACACACCTATAATCTCCAAATGTAATGTTTGCCCATAGTTGTCCTCCTGTATTCCCACCCAGAGCACATTGTCCATAAAAGTAGGGACACTTACATTTCAGGGCTCCTCACTGGCATGAGTCCTTGCCATGGGAGAGCCCTAGAAATGTATTCCTATGGTCGTATGTCCTTGTAAGATTTGCAAAAGGTATTTTAACTGTAATCTATTAAGACTACAACATTTTTCACTCTGACCCTAGAAGGCCCTCCACCCCTGCCTCATATGAACATTAGATTCCACAAAACCTGTATCTGCTTCTGCTTGAACACAGACTCCTGTGTCCTGGGGCCATTTTTTACCCTTTTCCTAAGAACCTTTTTGGATGGGTGGTTAACGTGCATTAAAATGGACATTATGGGAAGGGGTGAGGGCGGCAGGAGGGCAAGAGAAGTGTGGAAGGGAGGGATGTGCAGTGCCAGAGGCAGTGGGAGAAAAGCCCTGTCCTGAAGAACCTGCTCTCTGTCACCTACCTGGGTCACGCACGCTGGCGGACATCCCGACGGACCGATTTCTCTCGGGGGCCTCACTCAGATGCTGCTCTGTATGTTTTCAGATGCAGACGGAAACTTGTGTCGAAGTAACCAGCTGCTGCAAGTCATGCTGACCATGCACCGCATCATCATTTCCTCTGGCGAGCTGCTCCGGAAAGTGATCACCCTATATCCTTTAGCACAGTGGCTGGCAATCTGGCTGGCAATCCCAAGGTGGGATTCATTCAAAAGGATCTTGGAATTTGAAGTATGCCTTCATTTTGATTGGTTTAGAATAACCCTGAGTGGTAAATGGGTTCATATTTCCTTTGATAGGGAGTGTGGTGGGTGTGTGTGTGTGTGTGTGTGTGTGTGTGTCCAAGTGTGCATGTCTGTAGGTAATACGTGTCTCCTGTTGAGTAGGTCTGTATTATTGATGCTGATTGCTCTGAGAAGTCGTCAGAGAAAACATGCAGACACAGTCTTTTTCGGTATCTCTGGCTAGTAAAATACATTTCTTATAGATTAGTCAAAATTCATATTCCCGTGCAGATTGACAAGGGTGCCAGCGTGACTCAAATGACAGGTGCATCCTGGCTGTGCTGCCCAGTTCATCCACCTTCCCCAGGTTCTGAAGAAAGCGTCCTAAAGCCACAGTGTCTGGGGAGTCTGCCGGAGGCTTTTTGCTTCAGGCAGAGGCACTGGCTGTGGGCCAAGGGAACCCTGCTGGATGTTAACCTTAGGAGGTGTGAACTGAGTAGGGTGGAGCACGCACTTGCCTTCCCTTCTCACTGCTGACGCTGTGAGCTATGGCTGCAGAGAGAAGGGGCCATCGGTGAGGTGCGGCTGTCGGCACCAGCAGCCACGCCCCTGGCGCCGAGTCAGCACTGGCGGCCCTTGTCATCCTGTGCCACTCTCCTGCCCCCTCTCTTCTCCTCCCGTGGCACACAGGAAAAAAGAAAAACCCTCAGGACTGTATCTCTTCTCTACACCTATTTACAAATCTTTACTTCTCATATCACAGGAGGTGTTTCTGTGGTATTCCAAGCTCTGAGCATTGTGAGAGGGCCACAAAATACGTGGTACAGGTAGTAAGTGGGTGTCTGGTCTGCTGAGAATTTTAAGGTCATAATAAAACCCACTCTGGTTGGACCTACTTTTTATTAACCCCACATCCCAGCAATTCTAAACAATGTCAGTGATGAAATAGTCCGCACTGAAAACATTGTTGGTCCTCAGACTGACACCTTGGCGCTCCGCCCACCCCACCTCTCCTCTCCTGTGCCTTTACACTCTGCCTCTTCACTGGCAGCTGCCCTGCAGCCTGAAACACATTCGGGTCTCTCTGGCCTGGAAGTGAACTCCCAACCCTGTGTCCCCTCCAACTCCTTGTTAGGGCTAGAATTTTGTACACAAACTTCTTAAAATAGGCGGCACTTATCCCCAGTCTCTCAGTGCCCGCTCACTCCTTAACCCAACACTAACCCCCCAGCCCTGCACAGACTTCTCTGCTGTCATCAGTGACCTCTGAGTCGCTAAACCTTAAGGCTTTTTCCTGTCCTTGTTTACGGTGGGCGTTGCTGACAATCCCCTGCCTCTCCACACTCTCTTCCTCCAGGCTTCCCAGCTGGCGTCCCCCTGGCCCGTGCCCTCCTCCAGCTTCCCGCCCAGCCTCCTCTTTGAGCACTACTTAAAGATGGGGACAGCATCCTGGTGGTCTTCTCACTCTGCTTCCTTCCCTGGGTGATTTCTCACCGGGATTTCCACCACCTTCCTCTGTGCTGACAACTTGCAAGTCCAGATTTCTCTAATCCGAACCAATTATTTTAATGTTAGATTGTCCTGCAGACACTTCAATCTTAATATGTTCAGAACTGAGCCCACTAGGTCGGTACCCTCATCCCCACAACTACTGTCAATAATTCTGCTTTGACACCTGTATTTTCATTTTCAATTTCAGATAATAGTGTCATTTTCCATCCAGTTGCCTAAACCAGAAGTGTCAGAAGCACTCTTGACTCTTCCCAGCCTTTCACCTCCTACAGAGCCCATGAGCGGCCTCGGGTTGGGCCCCCACCCTCTCTCTTAGGCCTCTGCCCCGTGCTCATCTCCACATCCATGTGGGCTCCACTCCCTTTCATGACACACCTCTGAAGTTATTTTCCTAAGCACCTAACATAGGCCATTGCTTCAGAGCCTCTGCAGACTACAGGCTTAAGGTCAAACTCTGCCCTCCCCAGGAAAAGGCCCTCCACAGTCTGACCCCAGTGTGTGTCCTGACCCTCCTGCTTCACCCTGCAGTTCCCAAGAGACCCTTTCCACTTTGCACTGAACTTCGCAACACACCAGATGTAATGGGGCATCTTACAATTCCTGTGCCTGGAATGCTTTTTGTCCCTCTTTCCTCTGCAGACCCTTTCAAGACCCCTCTGTGAAGTCTCTCCTGACTTTTCCAGCCTTCTACCTACCTTTTAAAATTTACCTAGTATTTTAAGATAGTATTAGATTGAAAGTATATTTAATTCCTATGACTTCAGTTCTATATTGCTTAAGTCAAAGTGCCTTTCACATTTCTGGCCTGGATGTAATCTGCCTTGTAATCTATATCTATGATTGCAGAAAGCATGTTTTTATTCTATCTAAATAACTTAATCCACCTAGACTTCAGTCTGTAAGTTTTGCAGTGTAACACCTAGTCTTTAGAGATGACTATTTCAAGCAAACCACAGAACCTTATGTCTAGTTGCTGTAGTTTGAATTGTGTTATGAGTAGAGAAGGTGACAAGTTACAAGCTACTTTAAAAAAATAAATAAGTATATATTTTTAACATATATCTAAAATACATACATTGTATTGTAACTTACTATTTACATGCCATTTCTCCCACTACGGTGCGCATCCCTCAACAGCAGGAGCCAAGGCTTGTGTATCTTTACAGTTTCTCTAGAACTGAGCTTTGTGGCCGTCTCAGGATAAGACACCACAAATGTTACATTACTATGGCTGCAGAACACTGGGGTACTCTTTCTATATCTATCAGGACTTCTAGGGGAGAAATCCAGGCTTTGCTTATGTTTGGAGAGGGGGAAAGATTCCAAGAAGGGAATATGAGGTAAGGCTCCCTGTCCTTGAACCCCAGATTAAACACTGAAGGCAAAAGGATGTTTTCTTCATATTTTGTCCCTGTTTTCTGACCTGGAACTAATAGAATTGTTAGTTAAATAAGTTCAGATAGCTGCCTGTGGTTTCCTCTTTATCCATTGTTAAAAGAAAGCAATTTTAAAACATGCTTTGAATAGCACAGATGCCTGTAAAGTACAGTCAGAACAATGATACTTCAGAAGCACAGTACCAGCTATGAAGAGAAGGAAATGTGCGGAGCCTGAAGCTTCCAGCACACAGTGTTGTTGGCCTCTGGCAACCAGGCACCGAGCCTTGCATCGCTGGCCTGCACGTGCTGGGTGTTTACTTCCATCTCCCGAAGTGGAAAGCACTGCCCTGCTTTGCTCTGGCCAGGGGCTCTAACGACCTGGGCGGCTCTGCCAAGCTCAGTACTGGCGTGTACCCTGACTGCACTTACACGGAGGCTGCCCCACACGCAGCCACCATGCCCTGCCAGGGCGAGCATTTGAGGAGAAGGGTGAGGAGCCACCAGGAGGAGGAGAAACAACACAGTTAAAGGCTCCATATTGATGTTTCTCCACTTAGTTAAGGAGAGTGTGTTTCTTGTGCTTTCTTTGTTAAAGTGGAGGAAGAATTAACTTTCAACAAGTAGACCAAATAATAAAAATCCAGAATCTGAGATGTATTTATCTAGAATGTGCTTTATGCTTGAACCTGCTTGCACAGAAGGGGTGCATTTCCTCAGTGATGTGGCAAAAAGAGACATAAAACCATCTTGTGCTCACTCTTACTCTTTAAGCCCAGAGAAAGGCAGGTGTCAGAAGTTTTTTACTTCACGAGGTTTACCAGTTGCCAGGGCTTATTTTTATTTTGATTATCTTTGTGTATGGTTTTGTGTTCTGTGTTTTTGTTTTTGGTGCTCTTGAGGACTGATTTTATGGGGAGTAAATCTATTAAAATTCAGGTTTTTGAAATAAAGTCACTTTCTTAAAAATACAAATTTTACAACCATAATTCTTCAAGGGTTCAAGTTTAGTTTGCATATCTTATTTCTGTAAGTCGAGCATGTTAACACCAAGCACTTTTTAAGGAGCCATGAAAAATGGTTAATTTGAATAATGCTAGTTAATAAATATTTCCAATGGTTTTAAACTATAATTATGAATTTCACATTTTAGATGATTTTCAACTACTTCAGATGCCATCTTCAATTCTAGTTTCTATAACTCTAGTACGTAAAAGTTATAAACAGTAAAGCTAACATTATTTTAGACATTCCAAGGCTATTCAGAAATTTACAGTTTAAAATCACAAGTCTAAAGCACTTAATTACATACTCCAAAGTGAAGTTTCAAGGCTATCATCTTAATGTGCTGTTAACATTACAGGCATATAAAAATCTCAAAACCACAGATTCCTTCCTAATAAATGACATCAATACTGTGATTTAGACTTTTACTTTTCTATATTTAACTCTAAATTTTCCAGGGGTTAAAATATGCCTACCCAATGATGGAAGACTGCGTCTGCCCCACTGAGATCTCTACCTACTTGCTCACTGGATTCCTCTCGGGCCCTTCTGGGATTTGCTGAGCCCTTTATTGTGGTTAGTATGACACAGATTTTAGAAGAGAAGGAGGCCTAGTCCTGTGGGGGCACGCACAGCCTATACCACCTCCTGCCTCAGTTTGTTGACAGAAGATGGTAGGACCTACCCAGTTCTCATCACTAGGTTAAATTTTATATTTCTTGAGCTCATAAAAGAAATGAATATTTTTTCCATGTATCTCTAGAAGCATGTGAACTTGATGACATCTTGTATTCTTTCCTGTTCTTAGGATGGCACCATTCTTACGGAATATTCCAAATGATGTGGATCCTTAATGGGATCTACAGTTTTATTTTGTATTATTCACGTGGCTCTGTGTGACTTGCCATCACAACTTAGGAGGCCAATCTACTGACATCCTCTAGGTGTATATCATCACTTTCACATTATTTTTTTAACTATTGTGACAGTATATCTGAATGTTCACTCCCCTTCTTCCAGCTCACTGCAAAAATTGTCTTTCATTACTAGAATCATTTGAAAAGATAAGGGGCTCCTCTTTCTACCTTGTCCCAGTTGAACCCCTGGTCTCCTGGGCATGGGCAGGGGTCACTCCCCTTCTTCATTTCTTACAGGGCACCTGTGCTGGGACCTTTCCATGAGACTGAGTTCGTAGTTCTACTTCTTCAGAGTTAAGTGCTGCAGCTTCCTCCCAGAAGCCGTTCAGCATGGGCTAGATAAAGTCAGCCCTCGAGGTGATAATAAGCATACAGCTGTGCATACCAAGTTGGTTTTTCATCCTACGGCTGGAGAGATAAAACATCTTTTTTAAATTTGGAGGAGAGGGGTAGTTTTAGCAAATATTTCCAAAGATGCAAAGTTGTTCAGTTTCTATAACAGAGGCTTCCATTTTCCTTAACCACGGCCCTACTTATAAGGATGCCTTGGCAAAGAATTCACCAGGACTTTGCCTGAAGATCTGCTATTTTGTAAGGTAATAGTCTGCTTGCATTTGGGGCTTTGTGGAGTGGGGTGACATGAGACTGAAGCAAAGGACTCTGGATCTTTCCTTGTCTTCCCTGCCTTTCCCTTCCTGACCATCCATAGAACACCTCTGGACAGGCAGGAAAGGGCAACCTTTGATGCTGGAAATGCCTCAAGCCAGTACGGTCAGTGTTTTTCTAGTGTGCCTGGGCTTAATATTTTACACCAACATTTTCTTCAGTCTTACACCATTTGGGTACCAAATGACATAGAGAGAAATTCAGAGATAATGAAAGATATCTGTTATTTATTCCTATTTATAAAAGTAGTAAAAGTCATTTTAGAGCATTTAAAAATACAGAAAAGAATATAGCTATAGTAATAGTCACTCATTTCCAACGGCCTATTTTGGCATAGTTCCATTGTCTTTTCTTCCAGGTAGATTTTTTTTAAACATAGCTGAGATCAAAATACATACAAAGTTTTGTGGCCTATGTTTTTCACTTTATATCTTAGAAATCATCTCTAGTCATTAAAACTTTTTTTTGTAAGCATTATTTTTAATGGTCATAAATATTCTTGGACATGCTAACGTGTTCTTGTCACGTGACCAGATCCATTGCCCCATTTCTCGAATGGGTGTGTCTGTGACCGTCTTCTTTGTAGTACCCTCGACACGTGTGGCTGCACCCGAATCTGTGCCATGGCTCCTCTGATGGAGACTCCCCTTGTCCCCTCAAAGTGTTCAGTGCGTGGAGGGCAGAGGACTGTCAGTGGGAGGTTCTCTCTCCATTCCCCCACCTCTACCCCAGCTCTGCGTCTTCTGTCTATAGCGTATGGATCCTGTATTCCCAGGAATAGAGAAGGCAAGCCAGCCTCTGCCTTTTCCTGAGTCCTCTCTGTGGGAAGGCCCCACCCAGTGTGAGTACTTGGCTTCGGTTGTGGATTGTGTTTTTTAACTCCCATGCTGTAGGTACTGGATCACAGAATTCTGGATCATGTTCAAAATGGATGCCAGCTTGACAAACACTATGGAGGAGTTTCAGGAACTGGTGAAGGCTAATGGTGAGGAGATACACTGCCGCCTGATTGACACAACCCAAATGTGAGTATCTAGGGTCGAAAGCCCCTCCCTCCTGTAATACAGTCCAGGCTGCTCAGCGAGGCTTCTGACTCCGGCTATGACTGCGGCTCTTTCTCCCCCCATTCGGGCAGCTGCAGCTTGCTTTCCCAAAGTGAAAAGCTTGACATTTAATGGAGAGCAAAGAAGACCCCTGGGGATAAAATGTAGGTGACTAATATCCAAGAACAGGAAAAAAAACAAAAGTCCCAGTGAAAAAGAGATGAGGTATCAAGATACTAAAATGTATCGAGATCATGGGAAACTGAAAGTGCAGTGACTGAATTCACTCTTCTTCAGAGCTAGGAACTTGAAAATGGGGCTGGGACTGCTGAACAATGTATTGAGCAGATTATGACATGGATGGATGTCTGTGAGAAACACTTAGATTTTCAGAATGGAAAGAATCTCAGAAATATTTCAAATTATTCCTTGGATTTCTTAATTATGAGATTGGTGTGCTCTGGAAAAATGAGTGCCTTTCCTAATTTTGGGAGAGGCGAGTGCACACATTGTATGCTAAGGTTTTTACAAGATGGCCATTTTATTTTGGAATAACACAAATCCCTAGGGTATACAGAGTATCTACTAGGATCCAGGACCGAAACATGTTGGATCATTTTGCCCAGCATCCTGGGAAACTGAGGCACAGAGAAGTTGTGACTCGTCTGTGGTCACACAGCTAGTTAAGTTAGAGCAGAAGTTGGACTGTGAAGGCCCTGGGCCATGGCCATGTAGAACTAATTTCAAAAATCACATTTCCTGGTTCCAAGTAGGTCTTTTTCTCAGTTTGGATTATCTGTACTTCTCTGCTTAGAATTATACAACTGGAAAGATGAAAGAAATGTTTGAATTAACAATGTCCTCATTTTAGAGATGCAGAACCAGAGCCCAGGACAGTTCTCAAACCCAGATCTCCTTGTCCCAATAGGCTGTAATTGACTTTCCTCTACAAATATTTTCCACAAGTTATTCTTCAGGAATTAGTGGGATATTGCCTGAAGTGGGATACTTCATTGAAAAATAGTGAGTTAAACTTACCTTTGCAGTACATGTCACAGTCTATAACATGCTCATTGGCCAAGGGGGCTACAGAATTTGTAGTGCTTCCCCAAACTCATTTGACCACAGAACCCCTTTGTCAACAGACAAGGTTTTCAGGAATACCAGTTAGAAAACACAAATCTGCAACCTGCTTCATCTCAAAAAGGCTGCTTCCTTTTGCCTTCTTGGTGAAGAAAACTGAAACTGAGTAAGAAATACATGGATTGATTACAGGAAAATATGTCTGTGGGGTGGGAGGGCACTCTAGGGTTAGCTAGGCTGCTTCGGTCATTTCAATGACTGGGGACATTTGAGCAAATGCCACAAGTCGGCCCAGAGTGACTGCAAGTTCTTACCTGTGATTCCCTGCAGCAGGGCATCTCCTCTCTGTGGTTCTCTGTGCCCTTCCTGCCTGAAAGCTGCCCTGCTACCTTGAGATTCCCAAGCAGACAAAGTCCCCATCACCCTCACGAGAATGAAGGGACACAAAGCAGCATGGAGAGAGCAGACATGCCAGGGCCAGGTGAAGAAGCCAGGACCAGGGGCCAGGAGAGGCGACCAACGCCTGAGGCTGTCCTTCCTGCAGCCTCGAGCAAACGCGGTATACGCAGCTCCCACGGCATTTCAAAAGGTTCTCTGGAAACCAGTGAAGCTTCCTAGCTGCTGCCGTAAGAACAGCTGACTTGGCGAAACTCTGTGAATGCGTTGTCTTGGTCAGGGAAAGTTAGCTAAGAGTGCTTTATATATTCTTGTGGAAAACATTAGTGGACTTACTTGCAGTAAAAAACAATTCTGATTGTTATTTTTCCCTGTCCTTTCCTTTTTATGTTTACCCACTAAAGCAATGCCCGTGACTGGTCCAGGAAACTTACTCAAAGGATAAAATCAAACACCAGCAAGAAACGGAAAGTGTCCCTCCTCTTTGACCATCTGGAACCAGAGGAGCTATCTGAGCACCTGACCTACCTTGAGTTCAAGTCATTCCGGAGGATATCTGTATGTACCCAAGTGGCAGGAGAAGGACTTGCCTGGGATAATTTTTAAGAGCCAAGAAATGTACTAGCCATCTACCTGCTAACCCTAGAAGCCCCTTGGGCTGGTAGGCTTGCTCGGCAGACTCTGGGTAGTCTAGAAATCAGTACTCTGATTCCTTCATTGTTCCTGCTGGGCTCCCTCTCCCATCCTCCATGCCCACCCCATGCCCTGCTCAAGGGGCAGTACTAACGGCACACATGGCACCTTATACACATGCATATGTTAGTTGAGTGTACACAAAGCACACACACATACACTCCTTTCACCTCTATAGTCATTAGGCTTAGTGGTTTTTTAAAAAAATTTTCCTCTAAAAAAAAATGAGGATAGTCCTGTAAGAGTTTGAGTTCATTCTAGGATAGGCTTTGAAGGCTCTGGAGAGTCTCAAAGTAAAATAGATGCTGCTGTTCTAGCCCAGAATATACTGAGACCCTTGCAGTAGTGCTGACTTTGCTCAGCCATCATCCATGACTCAAGATGAACTATGGTGACCCAAACCATGCTCCTTAAAACTCCGTGTGTGACCCCAAAGGACACTGGCCCAGATGCCTTCCCAAGATAGGACACCCTTCCTCCACCCAGCCCCCACTTGTACCAAAAGATATGGTCTTCAGTTTTGCTCTAGAACCACAGACTACCTAGTTGCTGGGTGCATTTCTTTGAATGAGTTATGTTCCCTGGATGAGGGGCATGGAGGGTGGCTTGAACAAGGTTTTACAGTCTGTTAAGAGTCAGAACTGGGAATCCTGTGCCTCTCTCACTCACTCAGCAACAGTTTATTGAGCCTGGTTGTTTCTGGAAGGAGAGCTGTAAACCAGGTCACACAGATTATTTCATCGTTTCTCCCATAATGTTGACATCTGTCCTGTTTTCACTTTTTGATCAGTCAGTCAGGAACACCCCCCCAGCTCCCATTTGGAAAGATGTCTCCCAGCATTAATGTGCACTAGCCCCCAGTCTCCTCACTGGCACCCTTCAGACAGAACCACAGGCCCCAGTTGGGAAGCTCTATCTGGGGAATTTCCATTTGGCGTACCTCCTGTCACGGGGAAGGACTCTGAAAAGAGCTGCTTATTACACTGGAAATCTGAGCTGTGTTGGGCCCAATTGGCTGTGCTGCTCCACCTGGCCCGTGGGATGTCTGCTCAGTGCTAGTGTTCAGGTCAGTGCTAGGGCTCAAGCAGGGGTGAAAAATCCATGTAGAACAAGGACTAGGAGCCCGTGCTCCCAGCGGTTGAGGGGTTCCTCTGTTTGCAAATGGAAACATCATTTGGAACCTTCACTCTTTTGAGTGGTGTGGTCCCCTCACAGAAGACTTTTTTGAGGATTTTTGTTTTGTTTTCCTTACACAGTTCTAAAGAGATTTCCCAAACTGTTCCTCTGATACAGGGTTCCTACAGTATATATCTCTACTATGAATTGAACATCATTTTGTATTTTCTGCTTATTCTTATACTTCGGTGGGGAGGGGAAAATTGCTGGACAATTCTTTGAAAAAACAAGTGGACTCAATATGTTATCTTTATAGTGGGACAGGTATATAAGTGCGACATGGGAACTTTCTCTTAGAACCAGTAAGCATGTTGCTTTATGTTTCTCTTCAGGAGTGGCTTTGGTCTACTCACAGTTTTCTACCCATCAGCAATCACAGGACATTAAAATGGGGCTCAGTTAATTTGCACTTACTTTACTTAAGTTGTGAGTTTTTCTCAGTGTGTTATTACCAGTCAGGTAGGACTAAATACTGAGAAACAACTCTCCTTCCACTTCCCACAATCGCAGTGGCTCAACAAAGCAAGTTTATGTTTCACTCACACTGCATGTCTCAGCATGGGTCAGCAGGAGCCTCTGCTGACCACAGTTGCTCAGAGACTCAGATGTGGGAGGCTTTGTCCTGACATGGATTTCCCTGCTTTCAAAGGGCACGTTCTGAAGCAGCTAGCAGGAGCTGGGCAGCAGCCCCACACATTTCCGTAGGAGCAGTGGGGCAGAGCAGACTCCTCCTCCCTTCGTGGTTCTGCTGTCTGAGCTGAGATTCCGTTTGTGATAGGGACACAATAGCTACACTCATCAATTATACAGTGATCTTCTGGGGCATTTACAGTTTCACATATGCTCTTTCATAGTCAACCAGCCGGTGCCATTGTCCAGTTGGGAAACTATGGTCACCAAATAATAGCTGACCAGGTTTCATGCACCCCACTCACTTGGCCTTTGCTCATGCTTGTTCGAGTAGAAGGAAACCCAAACAGGTTTGTTTTAGCCTGAGGTTAACAGTTGTCCTGTTAGCACCACCGCACATTTATGTAGCCCTCTGAAAAGCACATATTATTATGTTTGTCATATCAAATCTGTGCCCTACAAAGGGCAGATTTTATTCCATTTTTAAGTTATAAAAACAGCTGGGAGAGAGAGGAATGGGGAAGAAAGGAGAGACATTAGATTTTTGTGAGAGGATTATTTTTCCCCATTAACTTTAGCAACAGACCTGGAACTAGTACATATCTTCCTTGACTTACAACAGTGTTAACACCCCAATAAACCCATCATAAGTTGAAAATATCCTAGGCCAAAAATGCATTCAATACACCTAACCTGCCGAACATTCATAGCTGAGCCTCGCCCACCTTAGAACTTAGAACACTTACCTTAGCCTACAGTTGTCATCTAACACAAAGCCTTCTTTATAATAAAGTGTTGAATATGTCATTTATTAAATACTGTACTGAATGTGAAAAACAGAATGGTTGTCTAGGTACAGAACGGTTTTGAGTGCATTGGTTCTTCGCCCTCAGATGGTGTGGCTGACTGCAAGCTGCAGGTCACTGCTGCTGCCCAGCATCACCAGAGAGGATTGTACAGCATTTTCTAGGCCCAGAAAGATCCACATTCAAAATTTAGTGTGGTTTCTACTGAATGCGTATAGCTTTTGCACCATTGTAAGTCAGGGGTCTGTACTGAGACTTTTCTTCTGTTATTTAGAATTTAGAAGAGACTGTATCAGTAGCTACTCAGATACAATGTTTGGATTACCCATTGTGTGCATGCTTCCACTTACACCTAATGACTTTTGATGTAGAGAGACTGTGCTGTGGGTAGAGTAAGAAAGATTTCCTTCCTACTGTTCTTGTTGGCCAAGTGGGGCATATGCAAAAGAGGGCCAAAAGCAACTCTGTTCCACAGCAGTTTCTAGCCATCAAGGAGGCAGAGTAACATTCCCCCAGATCTCCCAGAATACCAGATGGGCAGTCCTGGTGTTTTTTTTCCCCCCAGTTCTCTGATTATCAGAATTACCTTGTGAATAGCTGCGTGAAGGAGAACCCCACCATGGAAAGATCCATTGCCCTATGTAATGGCATCTCCCAGTGGGTCCAGCTGATGGTGCTCAGCCGTCCCACCCCACAGCTCCGAGCAGAAGTCTTCATCAAGTTCATCCAGGTGGCTCAGGTGAGTGATTGGATTAAGAATTTTGGCTGGGCTGTGAGGTGAATTATCACCTCTTCCCCCCAGCCTAGTCTCTCCATTAGAGTTGCTTTTCCTTCGTGATCCACGGTGGGGTTTGTGTAGCTTCAACTGTCCCCATTTCTAGATATGGTGATTTTTCTGTTTTCCATACAAGAGCAATAGGGAGAGGGCCAATACAAGCTATCCCAGGGGTCAGGATTCAGTTTTAGACCCATCCGTATCTCTTTTCAGAAGATGCTTACCAGCCTCTATTATTTTCCTAAATCTGGCTCACGTGGCAAAAGGAAAAGGGCAAGCCCCCATGCAAGGTTGCCTGGGGCTAGGCCAGCCTGAGTTGGCTTAGGTCTTTGAGCCCATGTTGTGTTGAATGGCTGGGTTTCAGAGGCAGAGTTTAAGCATCTGAACAGGTAGTATGAACACATACTTGAAATCCCCAGAGATTCTAGCTTCTCTGCATCCATTGCTGTCCTGTATAGCTCTGGCATTGCACAGAAAATAAGGCACCATCCTTGCCCTCAAAAATAAAAGTCTGGTTAATTTTGAATGAAGGCTATAAAAGATTACACACTCGATCTATTTTTCCAGCTCTAGATAGTCTAGACCAGTGTTTCTCAAAGTCTGGTACATGGACCACCTGCTCTGATTTTAACCAAAGGTATATTAAAAGCACATCCTTAAGCTCACAGAAATCTTTGTGTAAAACAAGTACTTTGGATTATTCCTAGAAACCATTGAGTAGAGTGGTCCACAGACCAGCTGTAACAAAGGGAAGGAGATGCGATGACCTGCCAGATTTGGGACCTGCTGGTTTGGAACTAAGCCTTAGGAGAGAAATGGACAGGAATCACACCACCTGATCACTAGTCTTTGACTAGCATTAGGAAGACTTGCAGTATAGAGTCCAGAGGCAGCCTCTAAGCCCCTGTGTAACTGACATGTACAGTGACCGCTCTTACCTGTTTTCTGTGTCACAGAAGCTCCACCAATTACAGAACTTCAACACACTGATGGCTGTGATAGGCGGGCTATGTCACAGCTCGATCTCCAGGCTCAAGGAGACAAGTTCACATGTCCCACATGAAATTAATAAGGTCAGTGCTACAGCCTCTTCCAGGGCCCCTTAGCAGCATTCCCAGGACCAACGTCAGCATTTCCTCCTTGAGCGGCAGCACCAAGGGCATTTAACCACATCATCCTTTGCCAACCAGACAAAATACCAGGAAGGCAAACCCTAAGGAAACCCACAGGATGGGAACGTCACAGATCTGAAAGTGATGATGATTCCGTCTGGCCTCAAGGTCGCTGCACACGTTCCAGCTGGTCAGCTGCAGTGATGTGTGCCTCCTTCCTCTGTTCACAAGCTGCTGTATATTCAGTCACCATCTTTATCAACTCCCTTGCCCCAGAACATTCCCCCAAAAGGAGCAGTGGTCCCGGTGAGAACAGGTCAGTCTGTCAGGTGCAGTTATGGAGGGACATGTTAGAAACCGAGCTCTCCAGAGCTCTTGGGAATAACATAATGGGTTGTTGAATTTTTCCCAAATAGTTGGAAATAAAATTTTCAGGTGCCTGAATTTTGTATTAGATAGTGTTTTATCGAGGAATGTTTTTCTTGACAGTCCTAAGTCTTTTTCTGTATTCTTAATGAGATTTCACAGTATAGACTCTGATCCTTTATAACACAGCACTGTTATTATAAACCACTATGATATACTGAAGATATAAATGCAGCTGTGTGATCGGGGTTAGATTAAGACCACTTTATGAGCATTTTCTTCCCGTGTAAGAGGACCAGCAAGCCCTCCCTCACTAAACTCAAGTCCCAGCCCTCCCTCTGGCATGGAAGGACACTTTCAGGGAGATGTCTGTGTCCAGTTGCCCTTTTTCCCCAGTGTTCAGCCTCTTTTGGGGCAGTCTCTTACCTTCCTTGCTCTCACAGTGCCGGGCCCGGGGAGCCTACCCCCATCTCCCAATTGTCTGGTCACCTGAGAATTCCCTAATAGCTCCGCTGAGACCAGATGGAACTGCAAAGACTGCCCATGTCTCAGAGGTGACAGAGGTATAGTCACAGAAATTCATACAGCTTCATTCCATTTCCCTTATGAGCTACAGCCTGGGGTCCCCCACAGCAGTGCCTCTTTATCCGAAGCTGCTTGCCCCTCAGAGTCTACACAGCAAATTAGTAAGTCCAGGGCCAAAGCGAGTGTGCCCCAGTGCTTCACCTTACCTTCTAACGGGAACAAAACTACCTCTGTCATTTTTGGTGTTAGTTTCTTGTCTTGTGAGCACCTTCTGTCCCTCACACTCACCTGCACTGTGTGCTAGAGGGGTGTGATGAGGCTCCCTTGTCAGCTCAAAGTGACTGCAGGAGGCCAGCTAACTCCAAGACCTCAAGTTTTCACTGCGGAGAAATGGTACTTCTTAGGCCATAAATAATTAAAAGAACTTCTGACATTCAACTTAAAATGGTTATCTTGTGTTGTAACATGATTGGCAGACCGTCTTAGTGTTTGTTTCTGAGAAAGCTGGTCATTACGCTTGGGGAATGGGGTTCTGTAACAACCAGGTGTGTTTGAGAGGAACACAGATCTCGCACTTCCTCTTGGGCTAATGAGCAGTCAGGCCCCCTCCCAGGCCGGGGCAGAGCCTGAGCTCCAATGAAGAGCTCCCTGGGGCCTCCACCTCATCTTCTTGCATGTCTTTGCTACAAAGTGGTCTAATCTATTCTGTCTCTAGATCAGAGTGTCAGTCTGAATGGAATGCTACCTGCTTCCTAGATATAGGTCCATTTGAGAATCACTGAGATGTGGTCGACCCATCACAGCATAAAGAATAAAAACATGGAACAGACCACTGAAGCTCCACATTTAAAACACATGGTTTGCCCCATGCCAGCAACACAGTCTGCAATTCTGCCATCGCATTCCAAATGCAATGCAGTGCAGCCTCTAGAAGCTGTCACAGACACTAGAGAAGGGAACAGCATGGCTTGGAACAGATCAGAGGGATTCTTATTATTCACTGTGTTCTTGTACATTTTTAGTTTCTGTATCAGGTGCTTTTATTTTTATTTTTTAAAGAAAATTTGGGTATAAAACAGACCTCATTAAAATTTTTTCTGATTTACAGTAGAATCAAGTAAAGTATGCCTTGAATTTGTAAATACACTGTGACATTTGCCAGACTAGAATTTTCATTTGGGAATCATAATCTGTACCTTTTAGATGAATCACCTCCTGCCTGACAAAGTAGGGATGGGATGAAATCATGACATCCCATGACTCATTAAGAGTAAACAAGATGCCCAGTGCAGCAGTGCAGACAATATACTTTGCCTGATGCATACCTGATGTGACTGGGACTTCTCTTCTGCTTTGTAGGTTCTGGGTGAGATGACTGAGCTGCTCTCCTCCTGTAGAAACTATGATAACTACCGGCGAGCCTATGGGGAGTGTACCCGCTTCAAGATCCCCATCCTGGGGGTGCACCTCAAGGACCTCATCTCCCTATATGAAGCCATGCCCGACTATCTGGAGGATGGGAAGGTGAACGTCCACAAGCTGCTGGCCCTTTACAATCATATCAATGAACTGGTGCAGCTGCAAGAGGTGGCTCCACCCTTGGAGGCTAACAAGGACTTGGTGCACCTGCTGACGGTGAGGCTCATGTGGGAGACGATTACTAAGCACTGTGTGCCAGGCGCCGCTGTCTGCACCTTGCCAAATACTAGCTCGGTTAATCCTCATAAAAACTCTATGAATTAGATACTATTATTATCTCTTTTTTATGGTTAGGAGTACTGAGGCACAGAGACATAACTGGTCAGAGGACCACACTTACATTAAGCAGCAGAGCCTGGATTCAGACCCATTGGTGGGACTCCAGAAGCTGTGTGCTCTTAAGGAGGACTTCTCAGTGTTTCTCTTCCCCTGCAAAAGCAGCCCTAAGATTTCTGGCAGAAGCTGATATCAAATCAGGGATACAAAGCTTGGTAAGAGATGGAGACAGTGTGTTCTCATAAAAAGGAAAAGGCAGTGAGTTAAAAAGCAAATACAAAAACAGGTTCGTTATTTAAGTTCTGCCACTACTAACTTAGATCCCTGTTTCCAGGACGTTCAAGCAAAGGGTAGGCAAACACCAAAGGGTAGGCACTTTGGAAACAGGGTGCAGTCAAATGAACTCCCTTCTGACCTGCAATCCTGTGATTCAGTAGCTGTTGTGACTGTGGGCATGTAACTAACTTTGTTTCCTCCTCTGTAAACCAGAGGGATTAGTCTCTGGGATGACTTATAACTTCTCTTTCAGTTCTCAAATTACACAATTATTAATCTGCTTTTTTTGCAGAATGGAATATTATAGCCTCTCCCTACCTTACAGGATAGAGTAAGGCTGATAGAGTCCCAGGCTTCACATCCAGCCTAATCCTAACGCTTTCACTAATTGGTCAGGTGACCTTGGCGGGTCTCGGCCTTAGACATCATCATCTATGAAAAGCTGCACTGACTCCTAACTTTTTTGGATTACAAATCCCGTGATAAAAGCTGTGAATATTCTTCCCATAAAAAATACATAACCATACAAAAATATGCATGTCTTTTAGTTCTGAACCTTCTGAAGCCCAGCTGTTGACTCTAGGTTAACAATAAGGTTATTTCCAAAACATCTGTCCTCTAAAATTTTATAGTTCTGAGACATATGAAACTCATTAACTCTTAGTATTGTTTAATCATACCTGTTGTCATTTAAACTGGATTCTGTTGCTAGAAACAAATTTTAACAGTATCAGGCTAAGCAAACTGTCCTTTCAGAGCACTTGCTGCTTTGGGGAAAGACCGGGTGAGAAGCGGACCATCTGACTGGATTGAGCCTCTGGCCTAAGCTCCATCTAGAGGCTTACATATGAAATCATAGTTTAAAAGAGGTCATCTTGAGACTTCTCCAATGTTTAAAAACATTTTTAAGAGAATGAACTAATGCTTGCCCTATTGCAATAGAAGGTGTTATGCCCTCCAAATTGTGAGTTTTAAAAACAAACTACTAAGAGCCCAGAAGAGTTAACCACTGAAGAGGCAGAACCCAGAAAGAAATGCTTCAACCCTGGGAAAGGAAAACAGCATCCTAGGAATTAACCTTGTTCTGCTTTTATTTGCAGTTATCCCTAGATCTCTACTACACTGAAGATGAAATCTATGAGCTTTCTTATGCCCGGGAACCAAGGAACCACAAAGCCCCAGTGAGTTGTTCATATTAAGTCTCCTGCATGTAACAGGTGATCTACAAGCCGTTCATCGAGGTCATTCATCTTAAGAAACTAAACATCTTAGTTCAGTTTAATAAGCATATGATGTGTTTACTACATGCCCAACCTTGTGCTAGGAGCAGAGAAAGCACCAACATAGGTATGAAGACTAGTTTCTGACCATAAAGAACCTGCAGTCTGCTTGAAGGGATAAGATTACTAACAGGAAACAACTATGTGGCTGTAAGAACATCAGAATAAGTGGTGGAACCATCAGTGGTTCACAAATTAGAGAAGAGGTAGCACTGTAGGCCACTTTATTACAAAGTGTTCCCACATCAATTGTTTCTCTTATATGATTTGCTGATGATAATGAAAGCAATATGCATACTAATCAGAAGTTAAATTTAAGGGGATTCCCAGCTTGGTAGAGAGAAAAGCCCCATCATTGTGTATTCATCTGGGTCAGACAGAGTGGTGTGCTGGGTCTTCTGACCTCACAAGAGCATAGTCGTGGCACTGCACAGTAGGAACTTGACTGGTTATCTGTCCCCACCTCTCTGACAGGCAGGTGTAATAAGTTCAGTTTGCCTTCTGAAGGACTGGTAATGCTCACAGTCTCCTGGGAAGCTTCCCAGTCCCAAAACAAGTAGTACTCAAGTGGAGAGAGTGGTTCACACTTAAGAAACTGAGTTCATCTGTTCATGTGGCAGATTTCACTCTCTACAAAGAAAGATCAAGTTCCAGCTTTCTATCATAACGAGACATGTTCCCTGAAAATATTTGGTAGGTTCCATTTTCAGGGCACTTCAGTAGAAAGGATACCTTCTCCTGTTTTGGGAAGAGATTTACATCTAGGCCAACTCTCAAATATTTAGGAATTGATTCCATCTCAGCTTGTCTTGGCCTCAGACTTTTTTCTTTAAAGGCAGTATTTTCCTGCTTTATAGCTATTTTTCTCTTCATCTACATCTCTACTAAACAGTAAGTAGAGAACAGAGAGGAAATTTAAATGATATACTTTACTCTTGGTTGACAGCTTCCCCAAAAGATTTAATGGAGAGGGAATTGAGAATTTTGAATTATGTGTAGATGGAGATAATGCATATGAGGAGCTCTTTGTAAACCATAACACCATATTTGTGTCAGCCAAGATTACAGTTCTAGATTTCAGTTATGTGTGAGTTCTCTGCTCCTTGCCATGACACATAGTTGAAGGTTGTCTATAGATGCAGCCATAGGGGAGTAGAAAAGCAGAGTTGTAGGTGACGCTGCATTAGAGTCATAGAGATTTTTCTGAATATTTCATTGTAGCCACTAACACCTTCAAAGCCACCAGTAGTAGTGGACTGGGCCTCTGGAGTATCTCCCAAACCTGACCCAAAGACCATAAGCAAACACGTCCAGAGGATGGTGGATGTAAGTACAGCTGTTTTTCAGCACACAAAAACAAGGCACTGCCTGGCTTAGCTCTGCATGGGGGAGAGCACGGAGGGGAGCACAGGGGGCCACGTGCTTACACTGGCAGCAGACCAGTTCAGAAGTTACATTCTGCCATCGTACTTTGGCCTTAAGGGGGAAGTGTGCCTCCTCTTACAAGAGAGGATAGATGTAGCGGGAGAGCATAAAGCTGGTCTTTATTTGGGGCCAAGAGGTGTAAGAAAACACTTGTGTGTGAGGAAGAGTAACAAGGAGAATCTAAAACTGAAAATTTTGGCATTGCTTGATTTAATTCACTGTGCTAAATGCTGAGGAGGTATATACTTTCACATTTCCACATTCTTCCTCATAGGCCATTCCAGTGTGAAAGGAGAAAAGCTAGGGCCAGCAAGTAACACAACAGTGAGCGGTTGGGGATTAAAGCAGTGGGGGAGGGGAGGAGGGGGCACTTGCATCAGCTGTTAGTGGGAGCTTCACAGAGAAGGTGCAGTTTGAGCTGAGCAATGACAGAAGGTCAGAGAGGAGGGGGAACATCCCTCCGTGCAACGAGCTGGGAATACACAGGGCTAATGGGGTTAACAGCAGCTGGCCACCCTCCAGATGCTGGTGCCAGCAAAGACATGGGATGGGATCTGCTGAGGCTTTGCAGCACCTTTAAGGAGCATGTTTCCATCAGCTGCTCCAGCCTCTCTGTCCTTGGCTAAAGGGAAAAATGATTGCTTTCTTTTTGGTAATCATCAAAGACACTGCTTTTTTCAGTCTGTCTTCAAGAACTATGATCATGACCAGGATGGATACATTTCTCAGGAAGAGTTTGAAAAGATTGCTGCAAGTTTTCCATTTTCCTTCTGTGTGATGGACAAAGACAGGTGAGTGTGTATAAGAATATGTGGTTCTGAGCCTGGTGAGAGGGGTTTATGGGTGTCATCAGATGCACCTGTAAACTCAGCTGTGCTGCTGTGACCACTTAATGAATACTGGGGCTGAAAGGCAACCATCCGGGGAAGGCCTGTCTGGCTCTGGTTTGGTCCACAGTAGACAATGAAAAACATGCTTTTTAAATGCCTCAGACTTGAAGATTTCATAAATCTGTTTAGGAATAGTCAACTATAAAGAAGATAAAATTTAGTATCCCTCTTGCTTCATCTTACAGATTATGAGAAACAATATTTATTAATATTTTGCATATTTGCTTTCCTCAAGGTTACACTAAGGCCGATGTTGGTTCTCTGTATGAAACTAAATACATGGTTGATGGCTTCCAGTTATATGTGCTGTGTAAAGTCAGAAACTGCAGCGTATGATACCCCTCTCCCTGTACACACATTCTCGATTATTCTTCTTTACAATATTTCAGATATTGGTTAGATTAATTAGAAAAACCTAGTTTATCCAAAGAACAACTTTGGAAATGAGTATTCCTGCCTCAAGTACTTACAAGATGCTACCCAAGTACCCTTTTTAAGAGGAGGGCTCATGGAAGTAATTATCAGGTATTATGTACTGTGCTACCACTCAAGGATAAAAACAAAGGTGAGTCTAAGGCTAGAAGTCACCCCTGTCACCTCCTGTCCCCCACTTACACCCTCATCTCCTTCATGTGCTGGCAGGGAAGGCCTCATCAGCAGAGAGGAGATCACAGCCTACTTCATGAGGGCCAGCTCAATCTACTCCAAGCTGGGCCTGGGCTTTCCTCACAACTTCCAAGAGACCACCTACCTGAAACCCACATTTTGTGACAACTGTGCTGGATTTGTAAGTTGTTCTTAGAGTGTTTTAGGGTTGAACTTGGGACAGTGTAAATGATGAAGCCTGGCATAGGCCTCAGCACCCTTGTCAGCTCATCCCAGCTCAGAGCCTAAGCAAACACCTGGTCCTCAAATACATGACTTTAGCTTGCACTCACTTTTTCCCATTTCTTCCTGATTTATTTTTTTCACTGGTGCATGAGGCTTGGAATAAATGGTAAGGAAATGTTAATGCGATTACTTTTGAGATATACTTTTTAAGTATTATGATCATATGCTGTTTCAAATGTTAGAAAAAAAGAAATGAGACATCCTTGCCCCTCCCCCCTTCAAAGAGAACTGCCTTTAAAAAGTCATCTGAGTGTCCCTCCTCTGTCCCATCCCTGACCAGGAGTTTCTTTCTAAACCCAGTGCTTCACCCCAAGATTCTATGCACTTGTTCTTTAGTTTGGAGTCCCAAGAAGGCTGTTTGTCCTGTGATTCATCCATTTCAGGCCTGGAGAAGGCCTGGGTCGATGGTGAGCTTCTTGAGAACATATGACTCTGATCAGCACAGACTTCTCCTGTTTCCAGTTTAAGATCAGGAGGGATAAGACATAGGAGAGATGAGCAAGGTTTCCCTCCTACTTGAGGATGAGAGCAGAGTGAGGGGAAAAATAAAGAATGGATGTCAAAGTCTAGCCTCGCACAGATAGATGAATGACATGTGATGCATTCTCTCGTCCCATAGCTCTGGGGAGTGATCAAACAAGGATACCGATGTAAAGGTAAGGTTCAGCTTTGTTGATTTGTTTTCCCTGGTCTCAGAGGCTCTCCTATAAAAAGCATTTTTTGCCCATAGTAATTATCCATGCAGTCCACAACTTCTCAGCACAGTACACAGCCTCATCCCCAAACTGGCTTCCTTAGATAAGTGCCCACCGAGATTGACTGCCACCACACCCAAGACAGGAATGCCTGGTGACCAGTTATGCAGCTTCCCCTTACAAGATCCTCTGCCTTGGCTGCCTTGGAAATAGGGTTGGCTGTTAGGAGATTATACTCTCAGATGGTCATGGAAAAAGTGGGTTCCCATTCAAATGCACAGACTGACTTTTGGAACAGAAGGTCAGTGATTACAAAAGGTCCTGTCTACGATAAAAGAAAGGCTGACACCTCAGGACATAACTGTCCTTCCTTGTGACTAGACAATTCAAGAGTGAAAAAGAGAGCTTTTACTGCAAGGAAAAAAGGAGTAAAACCTAATAGCCCACAGAGAGTCTCTGTAGAGTAGGTAGTATCTGCAGAATACCTGAGATACCACTTAGTCCCTCCAAGATGATACAAGCTTCCACCTCTGATTCTGAGATAGTCAGGACTACAGCAAGCTGGTGAGATCGAGGGTTGACCAAGTGAGGAGAATGCTAGGTTCACAAAGAGTGCTAGGTGACCTAGCTCCAGGAGACGGTACAGGCATGCATGACAGGAGAGTGCTGCATGTAAATGCAGTTTTAAGATCCTGAAGATGAAAGTGAAAGACTTCCTGACCAAAGTGTCTTGTCCACAGACTGCGGGATGAATTGCCACAAACAATGCAAAGATCTGGTTGTGTTTGAGTGCAAGAAGCGAGCCAAGAACCCAGCAGCTCCCACAGAGAACAGCACCTCGGTGGGGCCAACATCCAGCCTTTGCTCACTGGGAGCCAAAGATCTGCTCCTCAGTAAGTAGGCACTCAACATTTATCTTAGAAAGTGAAATGGGAAGATTACTGTTCTCCTTTCCACTCTTAATAGAAACCACCACAAATACCATTGTGGATGACATACCTGTATACTATGCACTCTATATTTTAAGAGTTATACACAACTTTTGGGCACCACAATTGTGTCAGATACAATGCAAATTTTCATAGGAGAAAGGTGGCAGAGAGCAGCATGAAGGTCTGGACCTCAGCACAAAGCCTGGAAAGGGGCTGCACCTAGAGATTTCTCTTCTCCAGTCCATCTCTTCTCTCAACCCTGCCTCCAAATAAGAGGACTTCTGAGGCTTTCTTATAACCCACCAGGAAGTAAATTAATGGGTAGGATTAAAACAGGTATTATTCATGAGCAACAAATGAAGATTGCAGTAAGCCTTCAAGGCATGTTTGTAATGGAAAAACTGACTGGCTATCACCATCATCCATTCAAACTGCTTCCATCTCTTAATAATTATTCTCTGTGATGGCACCTGCTCATCAAATCAAAACTTCCAATGTTTTCTTTTTAGCCCATTATCATCTTTGTCAATCTCACTGTAACTTTGTATATTCATCTACTTTTCCTTTCTTGAAACTTAACACTTCTCCTGGCTTTTACAACATTGTAGACTCCTAGAACTTCTCCTGCCATTTTAAAGGCTCCTTCTGTTGCTTTTTCTTACTTGCTTTCTTCTTTTTGCTTCTAAAAAGGTAACATGCCTAGGATTCTACCCCAAGTTTCTGTATGTCTAGGATTATTTATAATTTGAGCTGATAAAAAAGTATAACATGTTATAGAAATGTTAGAAAATGGAGACAGAAAAAAATAATCATCCATAATAAAGACTGTAATTAATTAGGGTAAATGTAACAATTTAAATATTCTAGTACTGACAGTGCAATTATAATTTTGAACTTTTAAAAACTGTGTTCCTCTAGGGAAACATTAAACTAGTATCTTTATAGGTTCCTATTAATAGAACTGTTGATTCAGATCACAATGCTAATTAGAGAACTTTCCTGGTCCAGAGCCATTTGACTATACCAATTCAATGTCTTTGTTAGAAAGTTTAATAATATTTTTAAAAATTATATAAGAAAAAGTATTTTTTTAAAAAGTGTCACTTTCTGTTAAAATGTGTTTTATATATATTTTATATATGTGTGTGTGTGTGTGTATATATATATATATATGTATACATATAAGCATATAAAATCATTTCATTCCCTAAATGCTGGAAGGTAGTAGTTTTTTCATCCATGTTTAATCAAAGACTAAACAGAATCCAAAATCTCTGTTTATCAAGAAACGTTGTATGGGCCCTAAGGACTTTTCAGAGTAGAAGTAGTGCTCTGTAGAAATAGAAGAGTACTCTGCAGTCTGAACACCTGCCACCTGGCTCAGATACACTGCTCTTACTCTCCTTTTCCAGATTACTGTCTAGGCTGGGGCCTGGGCAGGAGTCTTGGTTCAAAGGAGAAAAATCAGAATGACTCCTCTTTCCTTTTCCAGTTGGTATCAAACAAGAGCACTATGTTGACACACACCTCCACAAAGCTACAACTTCCCTCTCACGGTTAAGCTGTGCCCATTGTTCAAATGGACATATTGGCCTCACAGAGAATATAGGCTGCTGGAGGCCACCTGTATCCAAACTGAAACTTGAGTGCTGAGAGCTCCCAGACAGCAGGGTCCACAGAAAGCATTTAGAGCATTTCTATCTGTACATTGACCCTGCTCTCTTTAATTTATGAAACTACAGTAGAGGCAGGGACTTCAGCTTATCTGAAGAAACAAACTTTCTAGGCAATCTTTGTACAAACAAAAAAAAATGCCTTTCCCTCAGGGTGGATGCAGCCTAACCCCAGTGGCTAGGGCTTGGCCAGCAAAGCCCCTGGATTTCAGTCCCCTTCACCCCTAAATTGGGTGCCTGAAAATGAATCCACTTTGGGACTACAGAACTCATATAAATATAGGAAAGGTCTCACTTGAAATTAACATGTCAGTCTTGAGTCTCCTTTTCTGAGCTGGGTACTAACATGTTTTGTGTCTACCTGTAGCACCTGAGGAAGGACCCTTCACATTCCCTAATGGGGAGGCTGTGGAACACAGTGAGGAAAGTAAGGATCGGACCATCGTGCTCATGGGTGTGTCCTCACAGAAGATTTCTGTTCGGCTTAAGAGGACTGCGGCGCACAAGGCCACCCAGACCGAATCACTGCCTTGGCTTGGCAGCGAGGGCCCTTCTGGTCCCTGTGTGCCGCCTTCCCCAAGGAAGACAGCCCAGGATACTCTGTATGTTCTTCCCAGCCCCACATCTCCATGCCCTAGCCCAGTCCTGGTCAGAAAGCGGGCTTTTGTCAAGTGGGAGAATAAAGAATCCCTCATAAAATCAAAGGAGGAGCTCCGTCACCTCAGGCTCCCTACCTACCAAGAGCTGGAACAGGTAACTTCCTTTCCCTCTTTCTCAGACTTTGAGAGAAGTAGGGGCCCTGGTTCACATGAGAACAGGATAAGCTGGGCTCCCAATTGCCATAATGGGACCATTTCAAAGTGTGGGTGCCAGGGCTCAAAGCTCTGTTCACAATAGACTCCTTGGAAAAAACCAGTTTCTATTGATCAGCTTTACTGGGCTGACACCACACCCTTTTTCTAGATTAAACTTAAAATGAAGTTGCCTAAGTCCACCATCCCTGGAGGTCTTTGTTAACTTACTCCTCAGGATCATGTACTGGGACCTTTGTGGTTCTCTAGGCCTCTTCCTAAAAAGAAGGTAGGTGATCATTGTGCTACCCGCCACTACCCCCACCCCCCCCCTGCAAAAAAAAGTATTAGAGCTCACCACAGAGAAAGCCTTCTTGATATAAATGAGGAATATCTTTCCTAACACATCAGGGAATGTGCTAATCTAACAGCTAAACCAACAGAATGTGTTAAATGCACAGGTGGATATAATCTATAAAATGTTAACAGTTGTACCAGGAGCTGCTTTTTTCTATAAGGCTTATAATGTCCTAATTATAAGCTACCTCATAGAGGCATTAGAAAGAAAGACAAAGTTTACCAAGAAAAGGAGGACAGTAGTTCGGAAATGTTTCAAAATTTTCGAAAAAGGGATAAAAAAGTTAAGTAAGAGATGGGACAACCACGTGTTGTTCCAATACTCTGTCACTAACATACTTTGTTTAGAGTCAGAGCTTATGGAGAAGGCTGGCTTAGACAGACATCTGTCATGGCACAGTACTTCTTGCCAATGATAGGTGACAAGTCAGTTTAGACAGTGGGGAGGAATGCCTGTCTGCCTTTTTTTTCCCTAAAACACTTTGAGGCCTATCAGTACAAACACAAAACCACCATCCACTTAGTTAGGATTACTTAAAAAATTCTATATACTACATAGTGAAACTGCCCAAGAGGGTCTCAGAATTTCCTGCTTTGTCCTCAGTGTTATACCATCCTTGTCAGACTCCCAGGAATTGAATTACAGAAATATTTGAAAAAGCAACTTAGACAATGTGACACTCTTGGTTTGGTGCCTGGAACAAAGAATGTAATATTAGGAGTACCATATGAAAAAAAAGTTTCTGGAAAGGTACTCTCTTGCTCAGAGTATTTTTAAGATATGCGTTATGAATCAAGTTAATCAGAAGGTGACAAAATATGGCTTACACAAAGCCCTCTCTCTCTCTTTAGGGATAGAAACTGCCAGAAGTAACTTATAAGAACAATAAAAGAAACCATGAAAAGTAAACTTTGATAGAGTAGAAAGAACTTTGGTCTTGGGGACAAACATTCATGTTTCTACTCCCAGATACTAGTTATTTCTACTCCCAGATACTACTTATGCTAACTGTTAAACTGTGACCTATTTGGTCTTCTGTAAAACACAGAGCCAAGAAGCTTATTCCATGTTCTCTGCAGTTTGCTTCAGATCTTCAACAATATTTATGAGGGCTAAATACTCTTATTATCATGTAACGTGGTCCCTGGCACATAGCAAATGCTCAATATTATACAGTAGTTAAAAACCGGCTATCTTGGTAACTTACATTGAGAAACAACAAAACATATCCCAAATTACCCAGATATTGCCACATATTTTGGGGTGTAATCAATATGTATAAGAACACGGGATTCAAAGTCAGAAGACTGGAGACAGCAGCAGCAGGGGTCATTCCTTTTTTTCTCTATTTACAATTGGTCATTCATAACCAAATAAAAGTGACTGCACATTACACCAGAACACCCAGGAGATTTTTTACTCACCTGTGTTTCAGAAAGTAGGATGGATAGGCTCTCAGAGGGGGCTGCAAATCCAAGGGAGTAAGCTTGCCTCAACCCCACATATCATGACGGGGGGAGAGGGTAGGGAGCCAAACCGGAGAGTGCAAAACAAACAGGTCTGATACCAAGAGAGATACAGAATTTGTGAAGGCCCAGCCAGCCTGATGGGAAACTGGCATGACATCACAGCAGGACAGTAAGTTTGTAGGCAGAGGAGAAACTTGGGTCAGTCTCTCTCCACAGGGTAACACTGATATGTACTGGTAGAAAGTGAAAGTGGTGAGTAACTAGCTACATGGGTTGTAGCTGAAGGTACCTGTGTCTCTCCAGCAGCACCCAGACTTCTTAGGCGGGACCTGCATGACATGGGGAAGGGAGAGGAAAGGGAAAGATGCAAACAAGAATAACTAAGGGCACTGAAGGAACATGTTTCCTACCTCTATGGGAGTTCATCAGGATGTCTGCCCAAAGACCTCTAGGAATACCCAACTCAAGGATCCCCTTACCATGCCAAGAGCACCCACAGAAGTCCCAGGTAATAAGCCTACAACTCCCGCACTCGGCCACCAGCTCTTTCTACACCATCTTTTTTTAACCCATGCTCCTGAGTGCAGCCACAGAGCCAGCTCAGGTAAAAAGAAACCAGAAACTTGAGTTCTAGAATGTGCCACCTTCTAGAAAACAAAAGGTTTCTAACTGCCAGTCTATTGAACAGTAACAATCAAAGTACAAACAACTAAGAAAGGTGTATGTGCTACTTCAAGTGAGACTGCAGAGTTTCATTCAGTGAAAAATCACAGTAGTATGGTTATCATGAAAACAAAATAATTCCCCAGCAGCCAAACTCAAAGGCATGGAATATTGCAATCTGATAAAGAATTCAAAATAGCTGTTATGAGGAGATTCAGTGTAATACAAGAAAACCCAGAAAGGCAACTGAATGAACTGAGGAGTAAAGTTAAATGAACAGAAGGAGGTTTTTTTTGTTTGTTTTTTCACTAAATTAAAAAAATTCTGGAGGTGAATAATTCAATGAATCAGATAAAGAATGAATTAGAGAGCTTAGGAAGTTGGGGAGATCAGATCGAGGAGAGAATTAGCAACTTAGACAACAGGAATTTAGAAATGACTCAGGAGAGAGAAAATTTTAAAAGAATAAAGAAACCCTACAAAAGCTCTCAGACATGGGAAAAACAAATATAGGAATTATTGGTCTATTAGAAGAAGCAGAGAACATATTTAAAGAAATAATAGCTAGGAACTTCCCAAACCCGGGGAAGCAATTGGACATACAAGTCCGAAAATCCAAGAGGCCACAGATTACCCTATTATCTCAATGTAAAAAGACCTTCTCCAAGACGCATTATAATGACACTGTCAAAAATCAATGATAAAGAATCTTAAAGGCAGCCAGGGAAAAAAAGAACGAAACCTGAGGGACTTGCCATTAGTGGATTTCTCAGCAGAAGCTCTACAGGCCAGAGGAAAATAGAATGACATATTCAAAGTGTTGAAAGATAAAAATTGCCAGCCAAGAATATTTCATCCAGCAAAGTTATCCTTCAGATATGAAGATGAAGGAAAAATGAAAACAGGGAGTTCATCACTAGATTTGCCTTGTAAGAAATGCTAAAGGAGTTCTTCAAGCTGAAATGCAAATGCTAATTAGTGACATAAAAGCAAATAAAATATACAATCCTCTAGGAAAGGGGAAAAATAATTAGAAAACTATAACTATATTAGAATGGTATGCTAACCACTTAATTAAAGAAAGGAGCATTAAATATAACAATAGCTACTATAATTTCTCAATGAATTTACTGCATAAAAAGAGGTAAGTTGTGACAAAAATCAGAGGAGTAAAAGGGTGGAACCTTTACAAGCAAAGATAAAGTGCTATCAGCATAAAAAAGACTATTTTACATGAGATGTTTCATGTAAGCCACATGGTAACCACAAAGCAGACATTAAGTGTGAAATCCCAAAACAAAAAACTAGGCAAATCACCTTGGAAAAGCACCATTTTACAAAGGGTAAATAGCAAGAGGGAAAAACAGTGGAGATACAAAACAACCAGAAGGCAAACTATAACAGCAAGTTCTTCCATACCAATAATCACTCTAAATATAAATGGATTAATTTCACCAATCAAAAGGCATTGTGTGGCTGGATGGATTAAGAAACAGGATCTAACTATATACTGCCTACAGGAAATTCATTTTAGCTCTAATGACACACATAGGCTCAAAGTAAAGTGGTAGAAAAGAATATTCTACACAAAACCAAGTGCACATTCTTCTTGAGGGCACACAGAACATTTTCTGAGATAAGATTTTGTGATAGGGCACAAAACAAATCTCAGCAAATTTAAGAAGACTGAAATCATACCAGCTATCTTTTCTGGCTATAATGGTATAAACCTAGAAATCAATAAGAGGAAAGCTAGAAAATCTACAAACATGTGGAAATGAAACAACATCTGGTCAAGCAAGAAGTCAAAAGGGAAATAAAAAATTATCTCAAAACAAATGAAAATGGAAATTCAATATATCAAAGCTCATGAGATACAGCAAAAGCAGTTCTAAATGTTTCAGTGATAAATGCATTAAACTTAAAAGACCTTGTATAACCAACCTAACATTTCACCTCAAAGAACTAGAAAAACAACAGATCAAACCCAAAGTTACCAGAAGGAAGGAAATAATAAAGATCAGAGCAGAAATAAATGAAATAGAGGCCAGAAAACCAATCGGAACAATAAAACTAAAAGCTGGTGCTTCAAAAAGATAAACAAAATTGACAAACTGTTAGCCAAACTAAGAAAAAAAGGAGGACTCAAGTAAATTAGAAATAGAAAAGGAAAATTGTAACTGTTACTATACAAATACACAGGACCATAAGAGACTATTAACAATTATATGCCAATAAATTAGATAACCTAGAAGGAATGGATAAATGTCTAGAAACACACAACCTACCAAGGCTGAATCAGGAAGAAACAGAAACTCTTAACAGACCAATAAAAGTAAAGAGATTGAATCTAATAAAAAATTAACCAACATAGAAAATCTCAGTATCAGACAGCTTTACTGGTGAATTCTACCAAACATTCAAAGAAGAATGAACACCAATCTTCAAACTCTTCCAAATAACTGAGAGGGAATACCTCCAAACTCACTCTGTAAGGGCAGCATTACCCTGATACCAAAGTCAGATAAGGACACCACATGAAAACTATAAACCAATATTGCTGATGAATATAAGTGTAAAAATTCTCAACAAAATATTAGCAAACCAAATTCAAAAACATTTCAAAAGGATTATATACCATAACCAAGTGGTATTTATCCCTGAGATGCAAAGATGGTTCAACAACATATGCAAATCAACAAATGTAATACATCACAATATGAAATATAAAAAACATATGATTATCTTAATAAAGGCAGCAAAAAAAAGCATTTGACAAACTACAACATCCTTTCATGATAAAAATCCCCAGAAGATAGAATGAATGTACCTTAACTTAAGGGCCATATATGACAAATCAACAGCTAACGTTAAACTCAATGGAGAAAAATGTAAGACTTTTTCTCTAAGATAAAGAACAACACAGGATGCCCGTTCTCACCTCTCATTCAATATAGTACTGAAGTCCTAGTTAGAGCAGTGAGGCAAGACAAAGAAGGAAAAGGCAACTAAATCATGAAACAAGTAAAAATGCCTCTATTTGCAGATGATATGAGTCTGTATGTAGAAAATCCCAAGAACTCAACCAAGTAACTTTGAAATAATGATTTCGGTAAAGCTGCAGGAATGTACATCAACTTAAGTCAGTTGCATTTCTATCCACTAAGAATGAAATGTCTGAAAAAACTATCCCATTCACAAAAGCAGCAAAAATAATAAATACTTAGGAATAAGTTTAACCAAGGAACTGAAAAAGATCTGTACAAAGCAAACAAGACTGCTGAAACTGAAGAACACAGATGGAAAGACATCTAGTTTTCATGGATTGGAAGAATAAATACTGTTAAAATAGTTACTATCCAAATTCATCTATAGATTCAATGCAATCCCAACAAAATAACAATTGTGTTCCTCACAGAAACAGAAAAACAATCCTGAAATTTGTATGGAACCACAAAACAACAAGGCTGGAGGTATCACACTTCCTGATTTCAAACTGGACTATGAAGCTACAATAATAAAGACAGTACGGGCAAAAAAATAGACATACAGACCAAAGGAACAGGGAAGAGAGCCCAGCATTAAACTCTTGCTGTTATGGTCAGCTCATACTCAACAAGGGAGCCAGAAGCACCCAGTAGGGAAAGGGTAGTCTCTTCAACAAATGGTATAGGGAAAACTGGACACACACATACATAGCAATGAAATTGGACAACTATCTTACATCAATCACAAAAATGAACTCAAAAGGGATCAGATATAAACATAAGATTTGATATTATAAATTCCTAAAAGAAAACATAGGGAAGAAGCTCCTCAGCATTGGTCTTAGCAATAATTTTTTTGAATATGACACCAAAAATAAAGCCCCAAAAGCAAAAATCAGCAAATGGGACTACTACATCAAACTCAAAAGCTTTTTACACTGCAAAAAGAAAAAAAGAACAACAACAATTAACAAAATGAAAAGGCAACATACAGAATGGGAGAAAACTTTTGCAGACCAGATAAGGGTTAATATCCAAAAAATACAAAGAACCCCTACCACTCAGTATCAAAAACAAAAAAACAAAAAATCTGATTAAAATTGAGAACCGAAGAGACATTTTTCCAAAGAAAACATACAAATAGCCAATAGGTACATGAAAGGTGCTCAACATCATTAATCATCAGGGAAAGCAGATCAAAACCACAATGAAATACCAGTTCACTCTTGTCAGGATGATAACTAGCAAGAAAACAAGAGATAACATGCTGGCCAAGGACGAGGAGAAAAGGAAACCCTTGTGCACTGTTGATGGGAATGTAAATTGGTGCAGCCACTGTGGAAGACAAAATGGAGGTTCCTCAAATCCTAAAAACTACCATGTAACACAGCAATTCCACTTGTGGCCATTTAGCTGAAGAAAATGAAAATAATAACTTGAAAAGATATATACACCCCCATGTTCACTGCAGTATTGTAATAGCTAAGATCTGGAAACAAGTCAGATGATGAATAAAGAAAATGTGATACAGATATACAATGGGATTCAGCCATGAGAAAGGACATTCTGCTATTTGCAACAACATGGATGGACTCTGAGCACAGTATGCTAAAGGGGAGGTAAGATAAAGAAAGATGAGTACTGTATGAGATCACAATGTGGAATATGAAAAAGCCAAACTTCTAAAAATAGGGAATAGAATGATGGTTACAAGGGGGTGGGAGTGGAGGTACAGGACAGATGTTTAAGGGTACAAACTTACAAGTGGCAAATATAAGCCCTAGATATATAATGCACAGTAGAGTGAATATAGACAATATTGTATTATAATCATCAAACTTGCTGAGAAACTGGAACTTAATTACTCCAACTACTAAAAAAGAAGGACAATTCTGTAGCATGGTAGAGATGCTAATTATCACTACAATGGCAATCATATTACAGTATAAAACTATCAAATGAACAAGCTGTATACCTTAAATTTATGAAGGAAGAGAAGAGAGAGGAAGGGGAAGGGAGGGGAGACTGTAAATCAACTACTGCAGAGGCTAACTAAATCCCAGTTGAGGAGGTAAGATAAATTCTTACCTTTATTAAAAGAGTCTATTCATTTTCAATGATTTGGGGAGAAAAAAACTCAGAATGAACTGTACAATATCTCATATTCCAGTATTCTGAGTCACTGACTGCATACTTCAGACCTGTCCAGAGACTCTTAGTTTAGGTCTCCAACTACACAACATCCAAAGATTTTGTCATTATCCACCTGTTACCTGGAATGATTTATTCTGCCTGCTAGCCTCTCGCATATTTGATATAACAAAAAGCAACTGCTGTTTGCACATGCTCACGATACTTTCTATTCAGGGTAAAATAACTGTCTTGAAAATAGTTTTTAATTCTCAGCCACAGTAAAAAGGAGGTGCCAATCAAGCGTGGTACTCCTGATGTAACTTGATTTGCTATTCATTGCTGCTCTATTAACATATGTCATTCTCCTTTCCCATAGGAAGTAAATACCTTGAAAGCAGATAATGAGGCACTGAAGATTCAACTGAAATATGCACAGAAGAAAATAGAAACTCTCCATCTTGCAAGCAATCATGTCTTAGCTCATATGGAACAGGGTGACTGTTCTTAACCCAGAAACTCAAGAACAATGTGTAGATCAATATATCAGAGATCTCATTTTCTAAACCAATTAACACAAAAAAATCCCAGGAAACTTTAGACAGACAGGCTTTAAGAAGAGCACTTTAAAAGAGAAAGGCAAGAAATTCATTTTTACCTAAAAGATTCCTAATACGCAGTGTTGTCTTCTCTTCCAGTCAGTTGAATCAAAAGGGAAAACTGAAGAACACAAAATTTTTGCCATTCATACTATAGACTTTCATCCCCCCTGGGACTAATACTAAAAACATGATAAAAATATAACTATAGTTTTCTGACAAGGTAGCTTCTCCTGTGTGGCCTGCCTGGCAGCTTCTTCCTTAGAACTAAAAATCTCTGAAAAATGAATTTGCTTCCTTCCCTGGGTTTTCTGTGAACTGAGGAATTTACTATGTTCCATCCAAAGCTTGCTTATAATGGAAAAATACTCACATAGATTCACTTCCTCTATATTCCAGCATTCTTCACGAATCTGGCTCCCAACTCACTACCTCAGATCTACTCAGTTAGCCTTTGCCCCTTCCTTCCTCACTACGCTGATCCATACGTGAAGAGTAAACTAGAGATGTAGCCACAAATTTGGGAGGATCTATTACAGAACAGGACATAATCCCATTGCAGGTCATCTCACAGCCTTAGTCTCACAGTCTTAATAAGTAGCCAAATTACATACTTGGAAACATGGCTAATACCATCTCAAAGATGACTGACTAGTTAGCTAAAAAAAAAGTGCAAACATGCTGTTTGTCCTCATATAATCTACAGTGGAATTAGGAATTTATGGCCTTTTTTAAAACAGTGTTTAATTCTTTCATGGGCCATCTTTTTTTTTGAAGTAACTGTTTTAGAACTAAATTTGTGCTTATACTGTCTTCACTATTAATACTATTTAGAAATAAGCTAATTGGATCAGAAGCTTTCAGTAATAGCTGACATGTATATATGTATATAGCATGTATATACACTATCAGGCATGCAGATGGCTTGCAATTTTGTTTCCTCCTTCATAAAATGTGCAAGTGAATTAAACAATTTTTAGTCATTTACACAAATTCACAAAGTTCAGTTTGTTGCAAGGTGAAGAAATTGCTCACAATATAAATTGCATTGTTTGGCAAAATCGTAAGTTAAGAGTCCTGTGCATTTTCTATTGATGATGGTTAATGACAAATGAGCTTATTTTGTTGTCTGGGCAATGGTTCATAAACTCCATCAGATAATATATTTCCCTAAAAAATTCATATGATCATTTTCATTCTGAAAATGGGGACAATTTACCTTCCATTCTTGGAAGGCAGGTACTAACCTGACTTGAAATTCATACACAAGTTGGCAAACTGCCAAGAATATAATCTCAGCAATTAAAAATTCTAAACCTAAGGTCAGTGACACTAAGTCTTCATCAGAACACAAAGTATATCCAGTATGGCTTCCTTGGAGGGCTCAGACATTTAAAGGTTTCTTTGATGAAAGACCAGTTCCTATTTGCATACCTTCTGTACACATCTTTAGTGACTTTAGGTCCATGTTTTAAAGAATTATTTTACACAAAAATTTACCCTCTCCTCATCCAAACTCAGAAATCCCCACAATAGAACTGCTTGGATCCACCACCTGGTATATAAATTTACAGATGCACTTTGCTACTTACCTTATATGCAACAAACATGAATTTATGATCTTTAGAATTCATTTTCTTCACTATTATTTCCTCTGATATAGACCAAAGATAGTACAGCTCAATTTCTTTAAACATGGACATGTAATAAATTTCTTCATTCTTACCCTCCATCCAAAATACAGACCCCAGGTTAGTTTCTGTGTAAACAATATGTAATCTGAGAATTCAAAAGTCAGCCTCCTTAATTAGTCAAATTAACATAGCTAGAGGGTCTTAAGCATTCCAGAATTTATTACTGAACTGGATAGTAAGCAGTAGTTTCATCACTGATTTTTACAGTCCAGTAAGGGCCAAAGTATTATAGTGGGTAAATTAATATTATTTGCACTGTGCTACCTGGGATTAGTGGAATCTACAAAAATAATCTGGAACAGATTTCTGGTTAAGGCTAGGATACAAGTTTTTGTGTCTTACTGAATATTTGAAATAAGTTTGAGCAATATTTATCTGCCAGGACAAATCTTGTTTTGTTAACAGCAATGTCACTAATCATTTTATTTGGCAATTGCCTTTTTACTGGCCATTTGTGAATTTTTTGTTTAAAGATGTATAATGTAAAAGAACTGCAAGGGAAAAAAAATGTACAGATTGTAAAGTTTTTTTTGATACCTAATGTAAGTTTTCTTTGTGTAATATTTATATGATAAAAGATAATAGGATCCCTTCAACACAGGCATCTTGTGTTTCTTCTAGTTCATAAATACGTAGAAACTTCACCTGAATTTTTACTCTAATCCACAGCTGAGATCACTCCCCTAGTCTATTAACCAAACTGAATTTTCCTTGAAGGAAAAGCAAAGGAGCTAATTATTCAGTATTAAGTTTTTCTACATCTTTTTATAACACAAAGTAACAGTACAGAAACATTCGACTTTTTCCCATGTTAGCCTGCTTAATGATTTACAGGGACCCCCAAATGTTAAGTATACAACTACTTAGCATGGAATGAGACAAATCTGCTTGCCATTTCTGTGACTTTTGTCAGTTCTACAGGACTAAGAAAACTAGCAAGAAGAAAAACGTTGAAGCTTGTGGGTGAAACTGGTAGAGGATTGTTCATTCTGGTACACAGACTACCTAGAGCAATTTGTGCTCATGATTATTTAGTGATTAAAGATAGGCAAGATTTTCCTTTAATCCCCAGTCAACTTTTATTTAAAAAGACCAATGTGGGGAGGCGGGTTCAAATCATTCAAATTCCACCGCAGAATACATTTTGGTACATTTGGATGTGAGTATATTATTTATCATTTGGGCAATTCATAATACTTCATACAAAATAATGAAATCACACTGACCACCTGACCCTGAAGGAGAGTTGAGATTAACTGCCTCCCCTCCTCCATCCCCAATTCTCTTCACAAAAATCTCTACCCTGTGCTCCTTACAAGGTATAGATAGTATCATTGCTCAGAACATTCACAAACCTTTGTTGGGTTCTCATTCCTTCTTTTGACACAAACACAAGTAATGAAATATTTTCGGTTTAAAATGTTTTTTCAACAAAACAAAAAGGCTACCTACTGTATAGAAAAGTTTTGTAAATCATGTATCTGAAAAAGGACTAATATCCAAAATATATAAAGAACTCAAAAAACTGATTAAAAAATGGACCTGAATAGACACTTTTCCAAAGACAACAAACAGATGGTCAACAGATACACAAAAAGATGCTCAACATTACTAATCATCAGGGAAATCCTAATCAAAACTGTAATGAAATACCACCTCACACAAATCAGAATAGCTAATATCAGTAAGACAAGAAATAGTAAGTGTTGGCAAAGATGTGGATAAAAGCGAACCCTCATGTGTTGCTGCTGGAAAGCAATATAGAGGTTTCTCAAAAAACTAAAAATAGAAATACCATACAACCCAGTAATTCCACTTATGGGAACTTACCCAAAGAAAACAAAATCACTAATCTGAAAAGATATATGCACACCTATGTTCACTGCAGCATTATTTACAATAGCCAATATATGGAAACAACCTAAATGTCCATTGGTAGGTGAATGTTGATAAATATGTGGTACATATATGCAATGGAATGTTACTCAGCCATAAAAAAGAATGAAATCCTGCCATTTGTGACAACATGCACCTAGAGGGTATTATGCTAAGTGAAATAAGTCTAACAACAGAGAAGGACAAATAATACCGTTTGATTTTGCTTATATGTGGAATCTAAAAAAAACAAATGAACAAACAAAACTGAAGAGACTCATAACACACACACACACACACACATTTTTTTTCTGTTTAATAAGGCAAGGTTTCCCTGATCTTCAGAAAACAAGGGAGTAAGTTGAAAGAAAACACCTGATCCCTTCATTTGCTGAGAGCTTAGATGTAACAGTGTGGTGATTATGTATGGATGGGACATGTATTCTTTCTATGGTCCAGATAAGAGGTCAATTACTTCTATAACCCAGTAAGTCCCAGTAAATTCATGTCTATATGTGTTATTAGCTACCACAGGCTAGACCAAGGCAGGGAGAAGAAAAAAGGGAAGAAAAATGAGACAACAGAAAAAAATAAAATTTGACAAACAGACAAAAAAGAATGAAGACAAGGCACATAAAAATGTGTTAGATTTTAGGAAGCAGTGAAATGCCATTCAACACATTCTACATCTGTATTGGACTCAATTTATAAAACATTTTCACATTGTGGCCTTTCATATTGAAGCCCCAAACTGCCTTGCTGCTATTCTAAATATTGCTCAGCATACTCAACTACAAAAGAAATTTTTATGAAGAGAATCATGAAAATCCTGCCTTAAAGGAAAGAATAAGATATTAGAGTCTAGACCACTCAGTTTTTCATCTAAGCTTATGGAAATGTGTAAACAGTAGTGGTTCCAGCTCCAGCATGAGTGATTCCAGAAGTGTGCTAAACTTGGGTAAGACTGACAGTGAGTACAGTGGACAATCCAACAGCACTCCTATGAACGTACAAAGAAATCTTACAGAAACTGATAAACTAATGTTCCTGTCATTATCTGACATAAACCATTAGTGACAAAAGAAATTCAAAGTAGTTATAAACCCCTTCTGTATCAGATTAAAAGCTCCTGAAAAGAAATGAAGCAGAAATGTAAGGGTTTTAGATTAACATTTTCTATTTTAACCAGTAACTCTCTTGAAATATTTTTTTCCAGTGGTCTTTGCTTGTCTTTTCAAAAATTAATTTTTTTCAGAGTTCATAGCTACTGAAAAAATGTTTTAATTATGGAAAGCCTTTTTCTTCAATTATCACGTAAAATTAAGTCTCTTCATTAAATGTAAACACATTAAAAATAAACCTAAGTTTACAAATGACTGAAAAAATTCATTTTCCTATCCTAAACAAATTTATTTGAAGGGTTACCTTGAAAAATATGTGGCCAAGACTATAGAAAACACAGTATTTACTTTTAAAGTTTTAATATTAGATTTCACCACACAGTTGACTGTAAAACAAAACAAAATGACACTAAAACTGCCAAATATCAAATACTATTTGCCCACTAGTACTCAGTTTTCTATCTGTTGAGTCGGGCAGATCACAGAAGTTGTTATGTACAGGTATTGATCAGGAGCTGATGTTAGGATACAGATTTTTAAAGTGGGAATGGAAAATTTTGTGCGGACTTTTTCTCTCTACACTAACAGAAAAATTAAATTGGCCCACCAATTAAACCATTCACAATAGGCCCTCTATAAATTCTCAGTGAATTGAACTGGTACTTAGGTCTTTCTGAAACAACCTGAGAAAGGTACAAGTGTCATATTCATCATTTGACAAATGAGAGACAAGTCAATCCTTGAGAGCTATGGTCATTTGAGCCCACAACACCCCTGGGCTACTGCCATAATTCTAATTCACAGCTCCTGACCCCCAAGCTGGTGACTGCTACAGCCCCCAGACCACAGGCAACTATTCCCTACCCCTGTGTTTCTCGGGTCAAGCTGTGAGTTGGAACTACACGCCTTGGCCCTACTTCTGACCTACTGAAACTGGAAATTGCGGCCCTAACCTACATGACACAGCCCAACCTGCCTATTAATATTCAGATACCTAAGGTGACAGCACAAATGACAAAGAAACCAGTTTATAGGAATATTTTTCACAACAGGCAAAATTAGTATACATCTTTGCCCCTTTAGAGTAATTCTGACCTTAACCTTTAAGTTTGTTTTCTCAAATAAAATCACATATTTCAAATCCAGTTGGAAAATAAAATATATGTAACAAAAAGTAGTCTTGGGCTTCAATTAATAGAACTTTAGTGGAAACTTGGCCAGAGAACGCCTCTGTTACAAAAAAAACAAGTCATGACAAGTAACTATTGAGCACAACTTTCCCTATTTTGTAAAGTTGAATTAACAAACACAAAACAGGAATACAGATGAGGCAACAGTCTATATTCCTTTCTATTACGTGTGGAGCAATTTATGTGTCTCAAAGCTGAATAAAATACAGGTAACAATCTAAATTCAATTGTGACATAAAATACTTTCCAAGTTTGATGGTAATAAATATTTACATTTTTAAAAATAATTTTTGCTCATTTTTTTGTTTCTTAAAAAGACATGTTCAAGCGTACACAGAATATGGAAAAATCACCACTTGATTTAAGAGATCCAATGGTAGTATAAAAACAATGCTCTTACATATTAACCCGATTCAAGAATGATATCTGAGACTCTAACACGGTGTTTACTTCAAAGATGCCATTCAAGTATGTTATTTAGAATGTTACGCCTAATGTATCTATCAAGAAGTACTGAGATCTAATTTTGTTAGTTAATATCTTCTATATCCACCACCACCTCCTCCATATGGATCTCCATAACCTCTACCCCCATAGCCTCCTCTTCCCCCATGGCCCCCTCTCCCACCGTATTCTCCCCTACCTGAGAAACCTCCTCTACCACCCCCACTTGCTCCCCATCCTCCTCCTCCTCCCCCACCACCACCTCCCCAACCACCTCCACCCCCCCAGCCACCTCTTCCACCTCCACCACCTCCTCTACCACCACCTCCGCCTCCACCTCCCCAACCACCCCTTCCACCGCCTTCTTGTCTCTTTTGCCAAGGGGGCATTTCAGGGGGTGGTGGTTCAATTTCATTCGGCCGTCCTCCCCTGTCAGGCACCCTTCCCATCAGCACCTGTGTGAAGAAACATTTTCTTTCAGTTTCTAGTATTTTAAAAGTTATAATTTACATAAAGGAATCAGGTGATATTGAAGTTATTGTTCCAATAAAGAAACAGAAGCCAAATACTTAAGGACGTGAAAGTATCAACATGGCAGTATGAATTAATATTGAAATTATAAATGTGAAGTATAACAAATTCCTCACAATGTGGTACTATTCTTAAACAATCCAGGGAAATATTTCTGAAACTTACGGGTTTGTTTACTTTCTCTTCTTTAAATTCATTAATAAATTCTATAACTGTAGTATGCACACTAATTTTTTAGTGTAATATTTTACATATATATATAAACTAAATATCCTCTGCTAATTAATATCCATTTATACAACTCTGGACTTTCCATTGCCATTGATTTGGTAATGAATTACCCAGTGAAAGAATTGTATTTCTAAGCACATTTTATTTCAATAAAGCATGAATTGTATATGATGGCATGTGGATGTAATGAGGTCAGAGATGAGTATGACTATAATCCAAGATATCATTGCAGAGAGAATCAAGAGCTCTCAATGAAATATTCCTTTCTTAGGAGAACCTTAAGCTAACTTTCAATGATACTAGTTAGCACATTGTTAGAAAATAGACTTGACAAACCTCCTTAACCATGCTTTACAATACTTTGAAGGATAAACCAGAGAAAAGTTTGGTTTAAGTGCCCAACTATCTGTAGAAAGGTGCTATTTTACATGCCTATGAACAGGGAAATATGGACAGTGGTGAGCAGGGTATCCCCCACCTAACATTTCCAAGAGGCAGCCAACAACTTCCTGCTAATCTCTTTCAGGAAAGAAGGTAAAACAGTATCTGCCTCAACCAAAATGAACTATGAATCAGTTGGGTTCAACTTCCCCTGATTCTCTATTCAGAACCCTGTTTTAGTAATTTATGTCATAAATGAAAGACAAAAAGTACAATATCCTCACTGTGGGGCAATGTTCAAAGTATGCAAACATTCTCTTAAAATCAGAATAATGTCCTAATTAGCAAATCCAAAAAATGGCTCTTCTTTTCTGTTATTCTCACTGGTCTTCCCACCAAACAGGCTATATTGGTGGGTATCTGGGGATGCTGCTCTGAGAACTGATCACAGATTGCCCTTAAATACTTAAGACTATAAATTACAAACTCAGAAAAGAGCTGGGAAATGTCTGTTAAAGAAGTAGAACTCTTGATCTGTCAAGACTAGATTATAACCTGATGCAAAATACTAAGCAATATATTTAAAGATAGAACACTTACAGAATACAGAGGAGGTTGATCAAAAATGTAAGCAGGAGGCACAAACACTGATGCCTAACTTAGTAATAATAAGCAAATTGACTTTATTAACAACCATCCCTATGGCCAAATATTCTATATCAAGGATACCTTTCTCACTGCACTGAGTGAGTAATGGTATTTTTAAATTACCCAAATCCCTTACTTGTGATTTTTGGCTCTTTTGAAATAATGTCTGCCGCCAGCTCTCTAATGAATGGATGTTACACGCCGGCTGAGCTGATAAGCACTCCAAACTAGTTTACCGTTGCTGTTTCTGTTCTAAAGTGAAAAATTCCCTCTTGGAGCCTATGTAAGACCAGTGTTAGAGAGGTGGATCCACACTCGGAATCAGGAAACAGAACCTCCAAGAGATTCGGTTAACCTGCCCAAGGCAATTCCTCCAAGTGATGAAGCCAGAATGTGAGCCCGGATTTGCATGACTCCCAAACACACACTCCACCTTTACACAAAGGGTATAAGGAATCTGTCAGCACCTGAAACAATTCCTACACATTTTTACGGACAAAAATGATAACATTTTTGGAGAGAAGGCAAGTAATTCTTGCTAAAGCTATTGACTAAAAACAATTCTTAATTTCTTTAATTTAGATAAAACTCTGGTTTCATTTATGAATACAGAAATTCAAACGTGCATGCAAAACATAACTAAGCCCAGATGAACTGAGCATCAGGACCACTCTCTTTCTTAGGAATTCACCAAGACATAGAAGAAAAATGAATTGAAATCTGTAAAAATATCAAATGTGGATATTATAAATTCACCATCCACTCTACTCAAAGGAAAACCAACCTTATTAATGGCACACACTGTCTTCTCTCGGCTGGAGCCACTACTTGTCCTAATGATCTTGGACAGATCTTCACGAGCAGCAAGTAGATGTGCCAATGTAATAGTTGTCTTGGGTGACAAAGCATAACGCTTAGGCTGGTAAATTCTTGCTATGTCATCTGTTTTTACCTAAGTGACAAAAGGTAAGGAAAAGAGAAACCATAGAACGTTTCAGTGAAAGTGCGATGGCAATTATAACCTTCAGAAAGAAAGAAAAAAAAAAGGAGATAATACATAAGCAAAGAAATAGAAAGAACCAAAAGTTTCAAATGCTTTACAATTTGTACATATAATGAAACAGAGCAACTGACACTAAAATACATAACTACCAGTAAAAACTGATTAAAAAAATTACACAAAACATTTCATTCATGTTAACATGAATGCCTAGAAACAAACAAAATGCCTAAAAGTGGCTTTCCCAAAAATACATACAAGATGTTTTTGAAGAAAACATTAGTAAATCTTATACAAACAAAAGGAAAACTTAAATACATGGAGAGAAATACCAAGTTTCTGGTTGGGGACATTGAGTATTGTCAGTTTTCACCCAAATTAGCTTATAGATTTTCTGTAATCCTACTGGAGTGGTTTTTGAAAGAATGGTTAAAAAAAAAGTCATCTGAAGTTAATTCAGAAACTAAATATGTAAGAACTAAAATTTTGAAAGAGAGTGAAACCAGATATTATTAGCAGCACAAAATTATCATTGTCTTAACAGTTAAAATTCATTGAGTACTTATTCAATGTGCCAGGATACTGTTCACTCAATAATCATTTCTTTAATCCTAAAAACATCCTCTTAGAGTGGCTGTTTTTATTATCCCCTTTTGCAGACAAGAAAAAAATTGAGGCTTAGAAAGCTTAAACAGTTTCCTCAAAATACAGAGAGAATTCCAGCTTTGCCCACTTACTAATCAAGGTCTACCTCACCTCTGAGCACAGGTGTACAGATAACAATATACTATAATAGTTCAGTTCAATTAAATGGAACCTGGGAGGAAAAAAATAGACTGATCAAACAAAATAGGAAATGGAGATTCAGAGCCCCTTAAATGTATAAATGCAATAGAATAATAGAAGTTGCATCAAAAATCAGAAAGAAAAATGATGGATTATTTTTAAATGGTACTGAAGTGAACTGTTTGTAAAAAATTATTAAAGTAAAACTAATAAAATAATAAAACTACTTGTAAAAACAAGAGCAATAATAATAATAACTATAATAAGACACACCATGTAACAAAGAGAATTCCAAATACAGTAAAAAATTCATGATTTAAGGTTTTATTTTAAATTGAAAAAGTTAACTATATTATAAAGATTAAAAGATTATAATTTCTTTACATCAGAAGACTTAGAACAAAATCAACAGATAACTAGGTAAAATATTTTCAACAAATAAAGCAACTAGCTGACTTCCTTCACATATAAAAACCTTAATCAAAAGGAAAATGGGAAGACCCTCAGGGGGAAAAAAAACAAAGATACAAGTAGAAATTTTAAAAAAGAGGAAATCCAAATGACTAATAAGCTTATGAAAAAAGTTCAACTTTACCACTAAAAACATATAAATCAAAACAATTTAGCCTTTTTTTAAACCATCAAGCTATCAATAAAATTGTTAATATTCTAAATATTAAATAAGCTGAAATGGGCAGGGGGCTTGGGGCATTGGGGGGGGAGCGTGGAGCCTGGCGTGGGGCATGAGGCACATGGGGCATGGGGCATGGACCTGGGTGGGGCATCAGCCATGGGGGGTGTGGAGCCTGCCGGGGGGCACGAGGCACATGGGGCATGGACCTGGGTGGGGCATTGGCCATGGGGGGTGTGGAGCCTGGCAGGGGGCATGGGGAGCATGGAGGTGGGCGAGGGTCCACAGGAACTCACCCACCAGAATCGCAGTGATGTACCAGTCAGGGTTCCAGACAGTTTTAAGAAATACAGCTGCTAGTGTTATCAAGTCACCCAAGTCAGAAGCTTGGGAATATGGACATCCTCAAAATTGGGTCTATCACCAAATTTACAAAAGAAGTGGAGAAGGGCTCATGGGAATCTGTTCCTGACTCTGCTGAAAGATATTTAAAGGGAAAATGAGTTAGAAGGCCTAATTGCTGAGATATTCAGTCGTTAGGAAAGTATGAATGATTCTAGGCAGCAGTCACTGTTCTTCATCACAATTCCAGATTTACACAAACTCTGTGCTGTCAGGATAATATTGAGTAATGGGATGGCAGATACTGAGATTAGGAGTACACAAATGAAGATGTGTAGACAACTGCTGTATTTGCACCAAGTTATTCTTGCATCACCTGTACCAGGAATATTGAGAAATTTGGGTAATGATGGCAATACCATTTTATACAGCTGGAAAACTTAATTCCTATATTGAAAAATATGGAGCTAGGGGGAGGCTCCACAAAGAGTAATTCCTGTAATTCTTCAAAACTGCCTTTCGTATTCACTCACAGCTAGACTTGCTCCAGCCTAGAATAAAACTGGCCATGTCTTAGTGAAAGGAAGAGAGTTTCTTTCTCAGATGGGAAAGCAAAGTGCTGTTGTATTAAACATCAATGTAACAGAAACTCAAGTTTGTTTAAGCATAGAAGCTTACACAGTCAGATTGCCACCACCTGAGCTAACAGAATTTGATATTTCTCAGAGTTTAGCATTTTGATACTACCCAGGATGCTGTCATTAAGGGACATTCGATTTTTTTGGGGGGGGGGGGGAGGTTATACATATTTATTCAAAACTACTGTAAACCACCTATAGTGTGCCCAGGACTGCATATAATGGATTGTTAAGGTTATTAACTGTCTATATGTTGATTTCCATTTTATATATTCTTTGTAACTAACTTTTAATCCCAATCTTGGCCAGTTACAGCAGGTACCCAGAATATTCCTGGGGCCTTCCTGACTGCCCACTTGGAGCATGCCTTTTTTTTTTCTTTTGTTATCATTAATTCTACAATTACATGAAGAACATTATGTTTACTAGGCTCTCCCATACCCCCAGTCCCCCCCCACAAACCCCATTACAGTCACTGTCCATCAGCATAGTAAGATGTTGTAGAATCACTACTTGTCTTCTCTGTGTTGCACAGCCCTCCCCTTTTCCCCACACCCCACATTACGCATGCTAATCATAATACCCCCTTTCCTCTTCCCCGCCCTTATCCCTCCTTACCCTCCCATTCTCCCCAGTCTCTTTCCCTTTGGTAACAACTGTTAGTCCCTTCTTGGGTTCTGTGATTCTGCTGCTGTTTTCTTACTTCAGTTTTTCCTTTGTTCTTATACTCCACAGATGAGTGAAATCATTTGGTATTTGTCTTTCTCCGCTTGGCTTATTTCACTGAGCATAATACCCTCTAGCTCCATCCATATTGTTGCAAATTGTAGGATTTCTTTTCTTCTTATGGCTGAATAATATTCCATTGTGTATATGTACCACATCTTCTTTATCCATTCATCTACTAATGGACACTGAGGTTGCTTCCATTTCTTGGCTATTCTAAATAGTGCAGCAATAAACATAGGGGTGCATCTGTCTTTTTCAAACTGGAGTGCTGCATTCTTAGGGTAAATTCCTAGAAGTGGAATTCCTGGGTCAAATGGTAAGTCTATTTTGAGCATTTTGAGGAACCTCCATACTGCTTTCCACAATGGTTGAACTAATTTACATTCCCACCAGCAGTGTAGGAGGGTTCCCCTTTCTCCACAACCTTGCCAACTGTTGTTGTTGTTTGTCTTTTGGATGGTAGCCATCCTTACTGGTGTGAGGTGATATCTCATTGTGGTTTTAATTTGCATTTCTCTGATAACTAGCGATGTGGAGCATCTTTTATGTGTCTATTGGCCATCTGAATTTCTTCTTTGGAGAACTGTCTGTTCAGCTCCTCTGACCATTTTTTAATTGGATTATTTGCTTTTTGTTTGTTGAGGTGCGTGAGCTCTTTATATATTTTGGATGTCAAGCTTTATTGGATCTGTCATTTATGAATATATTCTCCCATACTGTGGGACATTCGATTCTAAGCAGCTGGTGCTATGTTTTGCCAAGTATGAAAATGGGGCAAATAATAAGTATTCTTCACATCATACCCCCTGACTGTCCTTTTCACTTGTATGAAGATTTCCAGACACACTGGGATGACCTGTATGGCTTTAAACTTCCAGAAGATGATGGAAATATTAAAACATACTGCAGCATCTACATCAAAATGCTAGAAGGAAGGATCTTCACATACCCTCTCCAGCTGCATCAGCAGTCAGCCCATACAGTTCTTCCCAAGGGTAGACTTGGAAGATGCGTTGAAAAGTTTTCCTTCAGATTTAAAATCTAAGCTGCCCCACATATGTGGATTTCCCATAAAGATGACAACTAAACCATGCTACTATACACAGGACCTAATTAAGCCTCACATGCAGGCAAACAAAGTCAAGCCACCCAATCTGACCATTAAACAAATGTTCAGGTCCTCTCTGATTAAGGCCCCTTCCACAAGACCCACCCTGACTCAACCTCTCACACTGTGTTCAGTAGCCATGAGCCACAAGGTGGAGCTGCCCAAAGCCCCGTGTGTTCTCAGCTCTGCAGCTCCACCCCCGGTCCATTCAGAGCAGAAGGAAACTCGGGTCTGACAGGGCACCACCAGTAGCTCTGGGAGCACCAGGCCCAGCAGAAGAAACACTCAAGTTCAGGACACAGCCTTTAGCTCTCAAAATAATACTGCCCCTAAAGTCATACCAGTTTCCAAAAACTGGTCATTACAGGTAAACAAAAATATCTTAGAACCTGGCAACCTAAAAAGAAAACAGCATGTTGTTGCAGAATCTAAATTGTCTTCACTTAAAACTCGTGTGATCCAGAATAACAAACAGATTGAGCTGTAAAAAGAAGACCTAAGCATAACATTCAGATGAATGCTAGAAATTTGAATCAGAAGACATTCAGACCTCTCCAAGAAAAAAACACTGAGCCCTGTGAAAGTATGACAAAATGTTCCCCTTCTAACGGAAAACCATTGACCATGAGTTTAAATGAAAGTACACGACTATCTAGTCGTTTGGTATTTCAGATGTCAGCCAGCAATTTAGGTGTAATGAAGAGTGCTATTGATATCCAAGTAGGTGGAAAAGAAAATTCAGCAGACAGATATATAGCACAGATTTTAGGGAGAGGCCACAGTCCCCTCAAAGTGAAGAGACAACCACACATACCTGAATCAGACACAGAAACAGAAGATGCCCAACTACTGCAGAAACAATCAGCAAATGAAACCAAAGAAACTGGTGTGAGTGATCTCAGGCTGGGAATAAGCGGAACAACCCACAGGCCTAAAAGATACAAGACGTGAACATATCAAAACCCAAGACTCTCTTATCATCCCTAAAGTTTAGGATGTGGATGTGAAAGAAGAAATGTTCACCAGAAGAACTAGAGCTTTCAGTCATTTACCAAAATACTGGAGTAGAGATTTATGTGTTCAGCCACATTCATCAAGCATCTACTTTGTACCAGCAGTGGGCTCAGCACTGGACTACTGAAACGACAAGACTGCTGTTGGCCATGTCATCTGGTCCCCGGAAAACTCATCCTGAGTCCTGGCAGAGATGTAGGAGTATGTAAGTACTGAAGGAGATGTCAACACGAACCTTTTGGTCCACACTACAAATAAATTAACATATATAAAAAGAAACAGAAATGAGCTGCTCACCTAACTAGTATTCTGACTTTCAATCGTTTTTGATGTTTAATTTACAAAACATATAATTGTGTAAAAAAAAAACAAAAATCTACATTAATATTCCAGTGAAATAAAGACCCAGCAGAGAACCAAGTATAAGCTGACCTTTGGTTTTTTAATGTGATTTACTCTTTGTGCAACTTCACTAAACCATTGCAATTAAAGGCAAAAAATGAGGACAGCTCTACTTCAAAACTGTAAATACAATTCTTGCTCTTGAAATTGTGCCTGGTAATTAACTTACTATGGATCTTCCTTGTAAGCCTTTCTGTTGTTCAGAATTATCTCTATTTTATAATTATTTTACCATTTTGAAAGGCAAATACATCTGGCTTAAAGCCCATTTTGAGTGTGCCTTTCTCATACTAAAGCTAGTATGATAGACAATCAGTGGACTGCATTTTGTGAGCCTCTGGTAAAAATACTTGTTTATGAAAGTGCTGATAATAAAGGTATATACTTGGTCACCCAGTTGTCAGCAGCATGTACTCATCCTTGAAGCCAGTCTTCCCCTCTTCTCCATGTATTCCTAGGCCTTTCTGCTACTGTCCAGTAATCAGGCCATAGGTAATGAAGACTTATTATTATTAGACTAAGAAAAATAATTAAAAAGATAAATCTACTGCTTAAGTAATGTACATTATCTTCCAATTCTTTATATAAATAATCTGGCTAGCTCCTCCTCCGCTCTGTTAGTGTCTAAAACTTACAGGTTGTAGGATAGCATTTCATTCAGATAAGTGTTAACCTACACGGTGACTCCTGCTTATGTAAGGCACAGTCTATTTTCTGGTGTAAAGCAGGTTTATTTTTCATCTTAAAACATTCACTCCCAGTGAAAGTTCACCCCCAAAAATATATATACGCATAAATGTGTTTGTGTGTGTGTGTATGTGTGTGTGTGTATAAATATATATATATACACACGATTTACTATAGAGATACATAGATTGTTTATTCACTATTCTATGTTCAGAGAAGAGGTTCCAGACCAAATTGCTGTGTTCACATTCACTGGAGAAATCAATGAAGATTTTGGTTCATTTTGAAGCTTATAATTTTGGAAGCCAGGATGACTACAATTTTATTAGGGAAAGCTATATTTCCTTGTTTAAATATTTGATGATTTATATACATCGAGGACCACCCCCCCTACCTTGCCCCCAAATCATTCTCCACATTCCAGTTGTATGTTAGTTTTAAAACCATTATAATTTTAAAACCATTTAAGTAAAATAAATAAAATGATTTTATTTTAGGATTCTATATCCAAAATCCTAAAAGACCAGCCATTGCATTTGAAAACCTATGGCAATATGTCAAAATAAATGCTAAAAATCATTTTCATAGAAAAGTAAAAATGCTTCTGTTGCTTACTGTATTTGTCTCTTTTTATTATGTACTACTATAGTTATTTGTATTTGTTGCTCACTGTAGCAAATAGGCAAAAAATATGGGTTTGTCAATGATTTTTGACAAAAACCAAAAAATTTAGATTTTATTTGACTAACCAGTTTAATAATCATTTTTTGCTCTTTTTTTAAATTGTGTATCATCTAGTATTATGGTGGAACTGACAGTATATTGGGTATCTATTGATACTTACAAATGCTCAATATTTATAAATGTTTAAAGATATCATGGTCATTGTTTACTGATGCTTAAAATGTCAATGTTGTATCCTATGTCATATATTATTTTAAATTTAAAAAAGGTATTTCAAATATGTGTATTTTTCACATGTCAGAATGACTGTATACGTATGCAAAAGCTCAGATAAACTACCAATTCTTAAAAAAAAAAAAAAGCTGAAATGAAGAGAAAATCTAATTTACCCTACTGGTAGCAGTTTATATTCACACAAACTTTCTAGAAAACAATTTAGCCATGTGAATAAAGACCATTAGAAGTTATAATCTTTGATACAGAAAATTTTTATTCAGTACAAATAAAAATTATGTATGTTAACATTCCTGGTATAAGTTTATATAGGAAAAAAATGTATAAAATAAGAAAGTTAAGTAAATTATAGCACCACTATATGATTAAACATAATGCAGCCATAACAAGGATATGAAAGAAAATACTGTTACATGTGACAACATGGATGAACCTTGAAAACATTATGCAAAGGAACCCAGATACAAAAAAAGCCACATATTGTATGATCTTTATGTGGCATGTCCAGACAAGGCAAATCCAGAGAGACAGAGTAGATCACAGTAGCAGCTTCCACAGAAAGGAAGAAAGGGTACTGGGAATGACTACTAATGAATGTTTCTTTTTTGGGGTGATAGAAGTGTTCTGAAATCAGATAGTGGGAATGGTTACACAGCACAGAGAATATAGTAAAAAGCCCACTGAATTATACACTTTGAGATGGTGATTTTATCTCAAAAAAGAAGAAATACTTTAAAAATTAATTTTAAAAAGGATACTGAAATAGAGCTCTTAGAGATAAGGGACAATGTTCACAAGATCTTCAGTGAAAACAGCGAACTATAAAATTATACTCACAGTCTTATCTTAATACTGGCAAAATAACAGAAAAAAGAAACCAGATTAACCATACTAACAGATGATGAAATATGTATTTCCCAGGTATATATTTGGTCTTTACCCATAGTTCCTGAAAACACTTCAGAGCCTTAAAGATGAAATGGGTGACTTGGTATGTAAAATGAGATATTTTTATACCACATACAAGGGTATGGGCTGGAGGCTGAATCAGCCAATGGCCAATGATTTAGTCAAACATGACTATGCAATGAAGCCCTGACAAAAACCCATGAGAAGAGCATATCTCTCTCTCATGTCCTGCTCCTCTGTCAGATACAGCTTCTATGCTTAGGGAACCAGAAAGCTTCCACATACCACTAAGCCAGACCCCAAGCTCCATGAGGAGAGAAACTCCTTTATTTGGAATCTTGCCCTGTGCATCTATTCATCTGGTTGTTAACTTGTATCCTTTACAATATCCTTTATTAAACTGGTAAAACTGTTTTCCTGAGTTCTGTGGGCCATTCTAGCAAATTAGTCGAACCTAAGGAGGTAGTCATGGGAACCTCAAAACTGTAGCTGCTTGGTCATAACCATGGGTAACTGCCTGGGGCTTGCAACTAGCATCTTGAGTTGGGGGTGGAGGGAGGTCTTGTAGAAAAGAGCCCTTAACCCAGGGAATATGGTGCCGTTTCTGGGCAGATTGTGTCAGAACTAAGTTGAGTTCCAGAACACTGTGCTGGTCTTAGAGAATTGCTTGGTGTGCCTGGGAAGAAACCCCCCTCCACCACCAACTCCTGCCACAAACCACACACATACGCGCGCGCGCGCACACACACACACACACACACACACACACACACACACACACATTGGAAATGGGTCCAAGAACCCAAAAGGAGTTGTACTGTTGTATGGAAAAGGCACAAGGATGTAATGCTACCAAACTCATTTTACAACAACAGGATTACCCTGATACCAAAACTAGACAAAGACACTACAAAAAAAAAAAAGAAAGAAAGAAAGAAAGAAAAGGAAATTAAAGCCAATATACATGAAGAACACAGATACAAAAATCCTCAACAAAATATTAGCAAACCAAATTTAACGATACATTAAAAGGATCACACAACATGATCAAATGGGATTTATTCCAGGGACACAAGGATGGATCAATATCCACAAATCAATGGGATACATTAACAAAAGAAAGGATAAAAATCATATTATCATAATAGGTGCAGAAAGAGCATCTGACAAAATTCAACATCTATTTATGATAAAGGCTCTTAACAAACCATGTATAGAGGGAATGTACTTCAACCTAATAAAGACCATGTATAGCAAACCCACAGCTAATATCATACTCAGTGGTAAAAAACTGAAAGCTTTCCTGCAAGATCAGGAGAAAGACAAGAGTGTCCACTCTCACCACTCTTTCAACATGCTAGTGGAATTACTACTGCCAGCAAATGGGCAAGTTAAAGAAATAAAAGGCATCCAAATTGGTAAGGAAGCAGGAAAACTCACTATTTGCAGATGACATAATACTACATACAAAAACCTAAAGACTCCATCAAAAAGCTATTATAACTAAGAAATGAATTCAGTGAAGGTGCAGGATACAAAACATACAAATCTGTTGTTTCTACACACTAATAAACTATCAGAAAGAGAAATTAAGAAAACAATCCCATCTACAACTTCATCAAAAAGAATAGTATGCCTAGGAATAAATTTAATCAAGGAGGTGAAAGAACTGTACTCTGAAAAATATAACATTGAAAAAAGATACTGAAAATGACACAAATAAATGGAAATATATATACCATGCTCATGGATTGGAATTAATAGTATTAAAATGGCCATACTACACAGAACAATCCATACATTCAATGTAATCCCTATCAAAACATCAAAGGAATTTTTCACAGAACTAGAACAAATAATCCTAAAATTTGTATGGAACCATAAAAGACTCCCAACAGCCAAAGCAATTTTGAGAGAGAGAACAAAGCTGGCAGTATATTACTGGATTTTAAACTGTACTACAAAGCTAGAGTAATCAAAACAGTATGGTACTGGCACAAACACAGACATATAGATCAATGGAATAGAATACAGACAGCCCAGAAATAAACCCACACTTCTACAGTCAATTAATCTATGAAAAGAAGGCAAGAATATACAATGGGAAAAAGACAAGTCTCTTTTAAAAAATGGTACTGTTAAAACTGACAGATACATGCAATGACAGAATGAAACTGGACCACTTTCTTACACAGAATAAAAAATAAGCTCAAAATGGATTAAAAACTTAAATATTAAGAATTAAAACCATAAGACTCCTAGAAGAAAACCTAGGCAGCAAACACTTTGACATCAGTCTTAGCAATATTTTTATGGATATGTCTCCTTGGACAAGGACAACAAAAGGGAAAATAAGCTAATAGGCCTACATCAAATAAAATAGCTTTTGCACAGCAAAGGAAACCATCAACAAAATGAAAAGGCAGTCTATTTAATGGGAGAAGATATTTGCAAATGATAAAAACCAATAAGGGGATAACATCCAAAATATATACATATCAAAAAATATTTTAAAAAACCCAATCCAATTGAAAAATAGGCAAAGGACTTGAATAGACATTTCTCAAAGGCATACAGATGGCCAACAGGCACATGAAAAGATACTTAACCTCACTAATCATCAGGAAATTCAAATCAATGCAATCTTACCTCACACCTGTCAGAATGACTAGTATCAAAAAAGACAAGAAATAACAAATATTGGGTAGGATGTGGACAAAAGGGAACTCTTGTGCACTACTGGTGGGAATGTAAATTACCACAGCCACTACGGAAAACTGCATGGAGGTTCCTTAAAAAATTAAAAATAGAACTACTGTATGACCTAGCAATACCACTTCTGGGTATTTATCTATCCAAAGAAAACAAAAACACTAATTCAAAAGACACATTTACCTCTGTGTTTGTCATAGCATTATTTACAATAGCCAAGATATGGAAGCAACTTAAGTGTCCATTAATAAATGAATAGGATAAAGATGTGGTATATATACAATGGAATATTATTCATCCATTAAAAAAGAAACAAAATCTTTCCATTTGGAACACATAGATAGACCTAAGGGTATTATGCTAAGTGAAACAATACAAAGACAAATACTGTATGATTCCATTTACATATGGAATTTAAAAAACAAAACATCCAACAAACAAAACAAAACAGAAACAGACTCATAGAAACAAAGAACAAACTGGTAATTGCCAGAGGGAAGGGGGAAGGGGAAAGGACAAGACAGGTGAAGGGGATTAAGATGTACAATCTTCCAGTTATAAAACAAATAAAAAGAGGATGTAATGTTCAGGATGGGGAATATATTCAATAATTTTATAAAAATTACATATGGTGACAGATGAGAACTAAACTTATTATGGTGATACTTCATAATGCTTATAAATACCAATTATCATGTTAGACACCTAAAACTAATGTAATACTGTATGTCAATTATATATCAATAAAAAAAAGTTCTCTGAAATAGATTTCACCAGCAACCTTGATCTAATCACTCTTAAATTTTCTGTATGTCTGCCAGGTGTTTGGAAGGAGATTCTATGTACAATATGTAAAGGAGTATTTCTAGGTAAATGAGAGAGACAGAATACACTAAATTTTAAAAAGGTACATATATACTACAACAAAGAGAATGAAAAAGAGAGATACAGATAAGAAAGGAACCAACATCCCAGAAAATGAAATCTGGAGCCAGAAATAGGGGTTAACTCTGTCTATTATTCAATAGTTGATTCCTCTAACCCCAGTAACATGCTGCCACTTTTCCTACACTGGCCAAAGGAAAAAAAAGCATACAGCAAAAATAAGGTTTCTTCTGAAAAAAAAATGAGCAGCTACAGAGCTGACTTCTGCAAGTCAGCATTAGGAATTTCCATGGCACAGCAGCCATCCTCAAAGTCCAACATCAACAGTCCCAATTTCTAAGTGTAGTTCCCAGGCAGCTTTTCAGTGTCTTGCTCCTAAATACGGAGAAGCAAAGACCATAATGCCCCCAGTGAGGCACCAAAAGAAATTAACATAAATTACCCTTTAGGAAACAGATCTAATTGGAGGCACAAACATTTTTTTTTTAATTTCCATCCTCGTTCAAGAAGATAAGCACATCAAAGCAAAAAACTATGAAGAATTTCTGGGAATTTTAAAAGCAATTTTGAGAGAGAGAACAAAGCTGGCAGTATATTACTGGATTTTAAACTGTACTACAAAGCTAGAGTAATCAAAACAGTAACAAAAGGGCAGAAATTAATAAAGAAAAATTTTAAAGCTAAGAGTACAAATTGAAAGGTCTACCTACTGCTTAGCACAATGAATGAAAAAACACTCAGGCTAAGACATATTGTAAAATTTCAGAACTCCAAGGATGGAGAAAAGAGCTCAAAAACTTCCATAGAAAAATAAATGATTATCCAAAAGGATAAAGAATATAATTAGGTTTCTTAACAGCAGCACTAAATTTTCAAAAAGAATGAAACAAGGCTTTTAATATTCTTAAAGACATGAATCTAAAGCCTGCAATGGCAATAAGTACATATCTTTCAATAATCACCCTAAATGTAAATGGCCTGAATATTCTTAAAAATATTTTCACCCTAGAATTTTATATGTACCTAAAGTATGACTCAAATATGACAAGAGAATAAATATTTTCAGAATGCAAAGATTTTCGAAAATCACCACATAATCTATTTGTCAAGTTATTTGTGGATTTACTATAGATAATGAGGAACTGAGCAATGAAAGAGGTGGCCATGGGATCCAGGAATAGTGGGGTAGCCAGGATAGCTACAGATTGCAACAGGAGGATATGAACTTTTGGGAAGGAAAGTATACAGAAAATGGAGGGCTCATTAGAACATCTGATTTTTAAAACATATTTAAAAGGAAGAAAAAAAACAGCAACAGCATATGATAGAGAAAAAATCCAATTAGAAGGAAGATGTGACACCTGGCAAACTGAATAATGGCCCTCCCAAACGTGTCCACATCCTAATCTTTGGGCCCTATGGACAGGCTACCTTTCAGATGCAGATGTGATTAAGTTAAGGATCTTGAGATGGAAGGCTTGTCCTGGACTAGCTGCATGGGCCCAGTGTAATCGCGAGGATACTTATAAGACAGGAGAAGGCAAGGTAACCATGGAAGCAGAAAGACAAAGACAAACTAGAAGATCCCACACTACTAGTAGGTTTTGAAGATGGAGAATGAGGTCAAGAGCCAAGGTACGTAGGTGGCAGCTGGGAGCTAGGAAGTACAAGGAAACAGATTCTCCCCTGAAGTGTCTGGAAGGAATGAAGGAATGCAACCCTGATAATATCTTCATTTTAGGACTTCTGATCTCTAGAACTGTGAGAGAATAAAAGTGTATCATTTAAGCCAGTAAGTTTGGGTAATTTGTTACAGCAGCCATAGGAAAACAGTAAGACACCCTGTACAGAGACATACATAAGAGCCAAGACAACTGAAGAACACCAGCAGTCAGTCAGCAGAAGCCAGACATGTGAGAACATCATCTTGGACATTCTGGCCCAGAACAGCCACCAGCTGAATGAAGCTGCAACAGTGGCCTCAGCTGGTAGAACATGAGGCAGAAGAACTCCCTAGTTAATCCAAAGAGTGTAAAGTCACATCTGAGAGTGAAAGGCACCACAGTTACCCTCCCACCTGAAACAACTACAACAGTGGACAACCAATATGAACCAGTGATTCGCAGACACTGACATCAAGGAACACAGGACAGTGATCCTTGAAACAGAAACAAATGAGCTGAGCCCTATAATTGTCTCAGCTTACTACTGCCTGAAGAATTTCTAGACTGTAACACAGGGGATCCCAGACAAAGCCTGGGTACAGAGTAAAGGCATTAAGTGGGAGTGAAGGAGACATCTGTCTAAAAAGCTATCTAAAGAGATTCATATTTGGGAATGCCCCACCTTCCAACCAGCTCTTCAACTGAAACACACTCTACAGCTTAAGATACTTTTAAGACTTGTCCAAGCATCAGTACTACCTGTACCCATTCCTCTATCCTGCTTTCTTGACCAGTTGCTCACTATATCTCACTGTCTCAAATGACGCCCCTTCTTTTATGCATATCCTTGCATAAATCACATCTATGAGTTTAAAATGAATGTGAAAGATTGAGAAAAAATTAAGATATTTGCAAACAGGGATTTACACAAGAGCAGATGATCATATAATACTAGTAGTTGGCCTGGGTTTGTGCCTCAGATTTAGTGATAAAGTGCAAATGTGGCATACGTACATAAGAAACAAGAGAGCCTGAAGAGCTGTCCCAGAGTACCACCTACAGGACAAAACGGAAGAACAGCCTTACCTTGGCTCTATCAGACCACCCGAAGGACTGCACTGTCACATCTAATCGTTTCATCAACATCCGCCGGCGGCACTCATATTCACAGGAAAGAGCATCATTGATTCTTTCCAGCTGTTCCTGAAGAATTTGAAAATAAAAATCATAAACTTTAGGTTTGCTCTTTAGGCAGAGAAAAGAAATTTGAAAATTTTAGTTAATATTTCCTGCTGATTCAAAAGATACTGTACTTGACCACTTTCTGATACCATGAGACATTATGGTAAATGTTCACATTATAAAGAGTATTTGGTAGAACACTGATGATTAAGCATATAAAGTACACTACAATTGATAAAGTTTAACTCATCTTCAATCAAACATATTAAGTAAAATGTCTACTTGCTAAGTCATCTGGACCAATAAGGAAAAGAAAATACCAAAAACATCCCATCTTGCTGGCTTTGAGCTACTATTCTTTTCACATCAAAACTATGCTAACATATTGGGCACTATACTCTTGGCCAGGTATGTTTAAAATTAATTAACAATCTCATCGGAGAAACATTAGGATCTATTACTCTAGAATATCAATATATTTTCATTCTCCGAAATATTAATGCATGCTACACATTATAAAATCTAAATGTCCACTTATAAATTAAGTCATATTCACTGATTTAATTACATAAAACTAATAAAAGTGGGGGATTTACCGCCTGTTCCAGGTTTAAATCGATTTTCAGCAATGGTTTTCCCACATGATTTTTCTGGACTTTTGAGAGAGTATCTTTCACCTAAAAGTAAAAGATTATGAGAATATACATCCTTAATTTAAAACAATCTAATTCTTGCTTAAAATGTTGTTTTGAATGCTAGAAAATAAAATGTTACAGTGAAATAATTAAAATATACCTTCACATACTAGGAAAAGGTATCACCAAAGTGCAGAGAATCTTTTCCAAAGCATTAATTGTATTAATTCAAGCTATAGCACACTTTCTTTTCCAGTCTAAGAAATGTTGTACATAGGCGACTAAAGAAGTAGCTACTAAAAGGTTTTACTACAAGAATCTGTATGTTGTATGTGAAATAATTTGGGGCTTTCTTCTTAAGATGGCACTCTCTTACATTCTGGTAAGTTCTCAAAAGAGATACTAAAATCTTTGATTAGCACACTGATTTTTTGCAATTAAATACTACACACATTCTAATTTTAATTATTCTGCTTTCACTGCTCAGCAACACAACATAGGGGGGCAAGCCCTTTCAATTAGTTACCACATACACATTTCATTATTTTTACAAAGCCACTAATTTGCATTACTTAAAATGTTTTATTTTGGTGAACAAGATATTAGGCATTCAGTTTTGCTTTGGCAACATCGGGGGTCATTTCTAAAACAGTAACTTATTCTGAAGAAAATGACTGAGAAATTATAGCCTAAGTTGGACTCACCCTCCCAACTGGAGAATCCTTCATTATCTAATGAAAATATTTCAAAACTGAATGAAATATTTAGTTTCTCAGGTATAATGTAACCAGGGAAAACTATCTGGAGCAGTTCAGATTTTGAGAGATGTAAAGCTTATTTAATGTTGGGGGTCTTCTTTAAGAAAAAGGATTAGAAGTTGTGAACACAAAATTAGCTTGGAGACTGGTGGTGGTAATAGGGAGTGATTGTAAATGGGTGCAAGGTTTCTTTTGAGGGTGATGGAAATGCTCTAAAATTAGATTTTGATGATGGTTATACTCTATAAATGTACTAAAATTCACTGAATTGTATACTTAAAATGGGTGAATTTTTTGGCACATAAATTATATTTTAAGAAAGCTGTTTTTTAAAAATTAGCTTAGGAAGGAACTTATGAAAATAAGGGGCCCCAAAGCTTAGGGTTTGCTTCACAACAAATCTTCCTCTACAACAATGATACAACTAAATACATTTCTTACATATTATAATTAACTTATTTTCTTAAAATATACCATTTCTGGAGATTCCTCAATTTCTATAGATACTTCCAAGTTTGGTTGGTATTTCATATGTTACTCAAAGTTTTAGTTTTAACTCCTCACTCAAGAGGGATTCTGAATGCACACTTGTAGATTCTTACATGTAATAATTCAGCTACATTACCAAGATTTCACTATGAGATAACAGTTTTTATAAGTCTGAGTTACTTGTGATAGAGAGGGAGATAAAGCATACACTCCAGAGGTTGACTGCCTGGGTTCAACCCTCAGATCTATCATTACTACTTAGAATCTTGCTTGTCTAATTTATTAAATCTTTCAGCACCTCAGTTTCCTCATATGGCCATTAAGAAAATAATAGCTCCTATACCTCACTATAGATGATGTGAGAATTAAATGAGTTATTAAATATATATACATTTAGAACAGTAAATGCTTTATATGTTTGCTGTTAATATTACTGTAACTATTTTAGATTCATATTTGAACAGCTTCAAGTTAGAAAATAATGATAATTTTCTTCCCCAAGGGGGACAAAGTGTATTTGAAACATACCACACATAGAAGAAAGTAAAGAAATTTTTGCTTTTGATAGGAACTAAATGGAGAAGGAAGTTCTTTTAGGTAAATATCTATCCATGATGGCCATGGTCAACAACTACCTTACAATTAGTCTGCCAGCATTTGAACATGGGCATTATAGTCTGCTTCAAGGAGGGAAAAGAGGTTTAGGAATGTTGTTAATACTAATTGAAACCCATAAAATAGGAAAACCCTCTTTGGAATCAGTACGTGGAAGCCCTGGAAGACTAGAAAAAGCCCAGAAATCTGTCTCCACTTGAAATAATTGCAGACATTTTAGCCAGCCCTAGATCATTCTTAATCCAGAGGAAAAAAAGAAAATAAAACTCCTGAAGAGTAACTTGTTAACTCAGGAACTTTTTTTAGCTGGAATTTACAGACTTATTCTATGTATGAATTTCTTTTCTTTCTTTTAATTTTTAAAAAATTTATTTGAAAGAATTCTTCTATTTTATAAAGAAAATTTCAAAAAGCCTGAAGTACATAGTTTTTGGCTATTTCTAACTACTCCATCAGGGTAATCATTCATTCATTCACTATAAACAAACACTAAACACTTACCCACCCAAAATTGTGCTTTCTCACTGCCAAAAACAACCTCATTGCAATCTATTAATATCCATTTAAAAACATTTTAATTTGTCTTTGAAATATAACTCTACCTTTTTCATTATACTGCACTACAACCTTGTTTAGGAAAGGGATCCTTAAATTTGCAAAGTGATTTCTATGACATCAAACCCTAAGGGCACTCACTCATTAAGCTCTGATTCCTAAATATTAGTTATAAACAAATTAGGTCACATGCATGTTAACTCAAAATCCAAAATTTAGTTTTACATGAAAACAAACTTCTCTTGAAATGGAATATCTTCTAAGTAAAGGAAATATTATTATTTTTATGAGATTTACATGTCAGGATTTAGTCGAATTTTTTGGAAATAAAAAATGAAATGAATACATTACCTTTGATTCCACTTGGTTTAGCATAAGTGGAATGTCAGAAGTTGTTGACTTGGATATACCAAGAGTATCACAGAGAGCTTCAACTTCCTGATAAATTTCACTGTTTTTATCTAATTGAGAATTTTTACATTTCTTGTTCTGTAATATCTGTAAAGCTTGAAGCTCTGTACTTAAAAATACTATAATAAAACAAAAGGGAAAAAACAAATAATGTTAAAATGAAGAAGAACTCCTTAAAAAAAAAATCCCTCTTCTGAGTATACACGCAAAGGAACTGAAACCAGGATTTTGAAGAGATCTGTACTGACATATTCACTGCAATACTGTCAATAGCCAAGATATGGGAACAACCTGTGTCCTTCAACAGACGAATGATTAAGGAAAATGCAGTTTATACACACAATGGAGTAGTATTTAGCTTTAAAAAAAGGAAACCCAGCAATTTGTGACAATATGCATGAACCTGGAGAATACTGTGCACAATGAAATAAACCAGACACAGAAGTGATATACTATGTAATATCACTTTCATAAGGAATCTAAAAAAAGTAAAACTCATAAAGCAGAGAGAAGACTGGTGGTTGCCAGGGGATGGGAAAGAGAGAAAACTGGAAGATACTAGTTAAATAAAATTTTCTGAAAAATTGGTCATCTATTTTAATGAAGTTTTGAAAGCAGAGGGACCTTGGCATAGTACTCATAAGCACAGTTTGATATACTGGTCAGTTATATAAGATGAATAAGTCCTAGTGCCCATAGTTAACAATTCTGTATTTTATACTTACAAATTTGATAAGAGGGTAGATTTTATGTAAGTATTCTTATCACACACACACACACAAGAAAAAAAACAAACAGGCAGGGGGAAACTAGAAAAAAAAAAAAGAATACCTTTCCTATAAAAATTTTAAAATCCAGTAAGAGAGACCCACCAGTAATGAACTATTCAAGAATGTATAAGAATGAGTAAGACTGATAAAATATTGTCTCTCTCATATGTACAGGATGCTCAAACCAGGAAAAAAAAGATATATAATCAGACAGAGCAATCTGACTATTTGCCTTCAGGATGGACCACCCCTTGTTCACAAGTCCCTTTACTGTCATTTTAATTAATCCTTCCAATAGCCATTCAAGAAAATTACTCAAAAATCTTAGATGGTTACAGTCTTGTTTTAAATTAACGTTTATTACAATAGTTAAAATACTGGGTTTTGTTTTTTTTTGTTAAAGCTATACACACACACACACAATTCAGTAGTTTCATCTTCATCTGAGAAACTGTTTAAAAGTACAGGCATACCAACAGGCACATGAAAAGATGCTCCACACCACTAATCATCAGGGAAATGCAAATTAAAACCACAATGAGATATCACCTCACACCAGTAAGGATCGCCATCATCGAAAAGACAAACAACAAATGTTGGCGAGGTTGTGGAGAAAGGGGAACCCTCCTATACTGCTGGTGGGAATGTAAACTAGTTCAACCATTGTGGAAAGCAGTATGAAGGTTCCTCAGAATGCTCAAAATAGAAATACCATTTGACCCAGGAATTCCACTCCTAGGAATTTACCCTAAGAATGCAGCACTCCAGTTTGAAAAAGACAGATGCACCCCTATGTTTATCGCTGCACTATTTACAGTAGCCAAGGTATGGAAGCAACCTAAATGTCCATCAGTAGATGAATGGATAAAGAAGATGTGGTACATATACACAATGGAATATTACACAGCCATAAGAAAAAAACAGATCCTACCATTCGCAACAACATGGATGGAGCTAGAGGGTATTATGCTCAGTGAAATAAGCCAGGTGGAGAAGGACAAGTACCAAATGATTTCACTCATATGTGGAGTATAAGAACAAAGGAAAACTGAAGGAACAAAACAGCAGCAGAATCACAGAACCCAAGAATGGACTAATAGTTACCAAAGGGAAAGGGACTGGAGACGATGGGTGGGAAGGGAGGGATAAGGGCAGGGAAAAAGAAAGAGGGCATTACGATTAGCATGTATAGTGTGTGGGGGACATGGGGAGGGCTGCGCACCACAGAGAAGACAAGTAGTGATTTTACAGCATCTTACTAAGCAGATGGACAGTGACTGTGAAGGGGTATGTGGGGGGGACTTGGTGAAAGGGAGAGCCTAGTAAACATAATGTTCCTTCTGTAATTGTAGATTAATGATACCAAAATAAAAAAAATTTAAAAAAGGATTTTTTTGAAAAGAAAAAAAAAAGTACAGGCATACCTTGTTGTTTGTTTTTTTTTTTAAGGAATATCCCTTTTATTACTTTCAAAGACATGCCATGAACAGAGCGTGAGCTTACAGAATGGCGCCTAGGAGAGACCCTTTTAGAGATCTGTTGTCATGAAGACCTAAGAGTAATTTATCACTGTTTTCAGCTCTTTATCTGAGGCTGATATTCCAGCAAGACACACTGAATTGGACTTCTGGCCATTCTGATAATTGGGCCGTCAGTTCCTGGCCGTATTAGCAATTAAAATTTTTTTACTAACATGCCGATTGTATTAATTTTCTATTGCTGCTGTTAAAAGCTACCACAAATGTAGTGGCTTCAAACAACAAGCATTTATGATCTCACAGTTCTACAGGTCAGAAGTCTGGGTGCCATGTGGCTCAGTGGGGTTAGTTGAGGAGGCCAACTAAAGGTCAGCAGGGCCATGTTCCTTTCTGGAAGTTCCAGGCACGTGTTTGCTTTGATGAACCTGTTCTCAAACTGATTCAGGTTGTTGGTCAAATTGAGGTCCTTGACTGAAGTCTCCATTTCCTTGCTGGCTGTCGGCTGGGGGGCGGGTTGTGCTGATCGAGGGTGTCTGCCATCCCTCTTGTGCTTTCCACGAACCTCCTCCTAGAGACAGCAGGTCAAGGCCCTTCCATGCTCCAAATCTCTCCAAGTTCCTCCTGTAACTCATTTCTCTGACTCCACCTGAAGAAAATTCTCCACTTCTAAGTAATTTTGTAATTAGGTTGAGAGAGTCCTGATAATGCAGGATAATCTCCCTATCACAAGGACCAACCCTAGATACATCTGCCAAGTCCCTTTTGCCACATAATGTAACATCTTCACAGGATCCAGGGATTTGGACATGGACATCTTTGGGGAGCGGGGAAAAGTGGAGTGATTTCCACTTGGTTGTACGCACATGAAAATGTTTTATCTTCATATCGTTTAAATGTTCTCCTGTAGATCTTACCTACATCAATCATTTTAATTCCACAGATGCTTTTTTCCCCCATAAATAACTCAAAGTTAAATTTTGGCGCAGGCAAGTATCCCAGCTGCAACCCATTATTTCAAATTAGTGGAGTCCAAAATAGTGAAATGCAAAGTAAAAGAGAAGCTCTAATACTATTGTGGCCAAAGGGATGTGTTTAGCCTTGTTATAAACTTACAGCCTTGCAGGCTCAGAGATACTAACACTTTGGGCCTCTGGGCATTGGGTTAATTAACAAATATGATATGTTGTTCACATGGGAAATGTCTATAAAATGGCACCAAGATTGTTGTCTCACAAGTATTTCATCACAATCACAACATATATGGATAGGGAGCCCAAAAACTTGATGGTAAGGGGGTGGCCAAGGCTGCTGGCTATGTGGTGAGACATGCAAAGGTGATAAAAGCAGAAAAACCACCAGCCTTGAGCAAGTGCCCTGTGTGCACTCAAGTTACTGTGACGGTCATTTGGTGGCGTGGTAAGGATGCTTCCTTATAGCTATTCCCAACCCAGGCTTGACTCCAACAGGCTGGAGAAGCAACTATTTTGCCTCCATTCTGTGTAAGAGAACCAGAAATCTAATCCTCAATATGGTAGTTTTCTGCCTTCCCCCCAACCCATAAAAATCCAATTTTGTTTTTACATGCTACACAGCCTCCTTGTGACTCAGGAAGGAACAGATGCAGGTGGTGATTAAGTAATTCATCAAAGATGACACCCTGGCAAAACAGGCTTACCTTGTTTTATTGTGTTTCACGGACACTGTGTTTTTAACAAATTGGAAGTTTGTGGCAACCCACGAGCAAGTCTATTGGCACATTTTCCCAAAAGCATTTGCTCACTTCATGTCTCTGTGACAGTTCGGTAATTCTCGCAATATTTCACTTTTTCATTATTATTATATTTGTAATGGAGATCTGTGATCCCTGATCTTTGATATTACTACTGTAATTGTTTTGGAGTGCCACAAACCATGCCATATAAGACAGCATAAACTTAATTGATAAATGTTGTGTTTGTTCTGACTGCTCCACCAACCAGCTGTTACCCCATTTCTCTCCCTCTTCTCTGGCCTCCCTATTACAAGAGACACAACAATATTTAAATTAGGCTAATTAATAATTCCACAATGGCTTCTAAGTGTTCAAGTGAAAAGTAAGTCTCATGTTTCCCACTTGAACTCAAAAGTTAGAAATGATTAAGCTCAGTGAGGAAGGCACATCAAAAGCCAAAATAAGCTGAAAGTTAGGCCTCTTGTGCCAGTCAGAAAAGTTGTGAATGCAAAGGAAAAGTTCTTGACGGAAATTATATGGGCTACCCCAGTGTATGAGTAGGAAGCAGAACAGCCTTACTGCTGATATGGAAAAAGTTTTAGTGGTCTGAACAGAAGATCAAGCTACAACATCGCCTTAAGCCAAAACCTAGTCCACAGCAAGGCCCTAACTTTCTTCGATACTATCCAGGCTTGAGAGAAAGATGACGAAGCTGCAGAAAAATCTGGAAGCTAGCAGAGGTTTTGCACTTATAGACTGCAGTATAGTATAAACGTAACTTTTATATGCAGTGAGAAACCAAAAAAATTCCTTTGACTCAGCTTTATCATGATATTCACTTTATTGCAGTGGTTCGTACTGAACCCACAGTATCTCCAAGGTCTGCCTATACAGGTACAACGATGCCACCCTCAAAGATTCGGAACCAGATCTGAGTAGAGGCTAGGCATTTGTGTAGTTTGGTTTAAACCCAAGGTGATTCTCATGAGCAGGCAGGATTGAAAGCCACTGATTTTAAAGACTTTTCCATGCAATTTACACACGACAGTCTAAAGAGCCCACAAAAAATTAAGACCAATATGTATCAAACTTTGTTTTTGATGTCAAAGCCAGGGTCCCTGATCTCAAAACTTAATTAAAACAGATCATTAGGTTCAAGAATTTGTATTTTAGACAGAACCAAAGTTGAAGGTTTTGTTCTATGAAAACATGTTCTATGTAATAGCATAAATGAGAGTTCAATCTATTATTTAAAATGCTAAACCATGTAGATAGTAAGCTATATAGTGAAAAGTCTTCTTACCACCAAGATCCTCAGATTTCCCCTTCCCAGAGGCAATAACCATTATTAGTTTCTTGGGTATTTCTTTAGGCACATAAGTGTAGATATATTTAGCATGCATAGCTACCTCTACATATTTTTCTTTATTTTTCTTATAACAATTTGTCTGTTTTATTATTTCTGAGGTATAACTGACATATATTAGTTTCAGATGTACAACATAATGATTTGATATATATTGTAAAATTATCACAATAAGTCTAGTTAACATCCATAACTATACATAGTTGCAAAATTTTTTTCTTGTGATGAGAACTTCTAAGATTTAGTTTCTTAAAGACTTTCAAATATACAATACAGTAATTTTAACTATAGTCACAATGCTGTACATTACATCTCCAGTACTTATTTATTTTACAACTTAAAATTTGTGCCTTTTGATATCCTTGCCACCCCCTGCCTCCTGCCTCTGGCAACCACCAGTCTAAGTCTCTGTAACTATGAGCTCAGTCTTTTTGTATATACACCTTTTCTTTATCCTTCAACCATTGATAGGCAGTTTCCATATTTCAGCTATTGTAAAGAATGCTGCAGTGAACACAGGAGGACCAATATCTTTTTAGTCAGTGTTTTCATTTTCCTTGGATGAATACCCAGAAGTGGAATTGCTGGATCATGTGGTTCTATTCTTAATTTTTGAGGAAACTCCATACTGTTGTCTTGGTGGCTGCATCAATTTACATTTCCACTGATAGTGCACAAGTGTTCCCTTTTTCCAGTTCCTCCCACTACTTGTTATTGCTCATCTTTTTATTTTTATTTTTTACTTTTTTGGTATCACCAATATAAAATCACATGAGCAACATTGTGGTTACTAGGCTCTCTCCATTATCAAGTCCCTACCCTACCACATACCCCATTACAGTCACTGTCCATCAGCATAGTAAGATGCTACAGAATCACTACTTGACTTCTCTGTGCTATATACTGCCTTCCCCATGCCCCCCCACACACATTATGTGCTAATCATAATGCTCCTTATTCCCCTTCTCCCTCCCTTCCCACCCACCTCCCCCTCAGTCCCTTTCCCTTTGGTAACTGTTAGTCCATTCTTGGGTTCTGTGAGTCTGATGCTATTTTGTTCCTTCAGTTTTTGCTTTGTTCTTATGCTCCACACATGAGTGAAATCATTTGGTACTTGCCTCTCTCTGCCTGGCTTATTTCACTGAGCATAATACTCTTTAGCTCCATCCACTACATACTTTTCTTTTAAACAAACAGGAGCATACTATACATGCTCTGTATATTTTGTTTACCAGTACATCTTAGAAATCATTCTGTATCAGCACTTTTGATCTATTTTCATTCTATTTGATATTTAGTAGTATCACTGAAAAGATATACCACTTCTTTTTAACTCTACCAACAATGTCATAGTGAACATTCTTTTCATATGTCTTTGTAGGGAAATAAATATGTATTCCTAGGTATGGAATTCCCAAGTCAAAAGGTAGTGTTTTAATTGTGATACTGAATATTTGCCCTTCTAAAGGGTACCAGTTATTTTCCCACCACACTCTATTCCCTACAGTATATGAGAATGCTTATTTTCCCACACTTACGACTTTTTTTTTATTTGCTCACTTGATAAGTGAAAAATATCTTCTCATTTTATTTTTTTAACTCAAATTTTGAAGGATACTGTGTATCCTTTCATGATTAGAAGCATTTTTAAAAAACTCTTTTCTGTAGAATATTTGTTCATGTCTTATGTACTTCATACATTTCCAGTGAGTTTTGAATCTTTTCTTCTTGAGAGATAGAAAGTGTCCACATAGTAAGGAATTTGGCCCTTTTTATTTCATACATGTTGCAAACACTTCAAAGGAAAATATGAAGAACTTTATTACAGACTGTTTTAAAGACAGCTGAACTAAAGATAAGATGGAATAGATGCTGGTAAGATTGTCAACTGGTACAACCTTTCTGGACCAAAATATGACAATATTTATCTAGAAATTTTTTTTTAAATGTTCATAATCTTTAAGTATAAGTAACCAAAAGTATAAACAAAGAAATTAATTTAAAATAATTAATATAATTAAATTGCATATAATTGTTATATAAATTATACAATATTATAATTAAAATAACTTAAAAAGAATTCAAATACCTCCAAATTTGAAATCTATTAAGTAAAAATGTTATTTCCATAGCATAGAACATTGTGTAGCCAATATAAATTATTTTTTCGAAAAAATTAAGTGATAGGGAAATGCTCACAATGCATTAAACAAAGAGGAGAAAGAGAAATTGCCTAAGTAACAAGATCTCCATCTTATTTAAATGAGACGGGAAAGGAAATAGACCAAAAGGTTATTTATGATCTTTTCTGTGGAATGAGATTATAAAAGAATTTCTTCTTTACAATTTTATCTACTTTGTAAAATTTCTCTAAGAAGCATATAATTTTTGACATATAACATAAAATTTACCATTCTAATCATTTTAAGTGTATAGCAGCTTTAAGTACATTTACACTGTTGTATAACCTTCACCATTCACATTCAGAACTTTTTCATCTTCCCCAAACGAAACTCCATCCACTTAACACTAACTCCCCATTTTTGCCCCCCCACCTGAGCATGTATTTTCATAATCAGAACAAACTATACCAACTTCCTTTAAATCTCTTTACTTTTACTTGTATCAGAAACCTGTATTACTATTATTGCTGAGCTTCTTAGCAGCCGAGGCAGAAAGGGAAACATGATGAATTACATAGTTCTCATTGACTGACACAGAGAGTTCATAAGTTTCTCTAGGCCAGTGCTTCTTAGCTTCTTTCTGTTCCAATATACCTAAGGGTTACTGTAACCTCCCACTAAGAACAATGGTTTATTAATTAAATCAGTGACTCAACACACTGAATGGAAGATGGGAAACAACGTAAGAAATGGGGGGGTAGTGAGCACATAATTCTTATCCCCCCAGCACACACAAGGTAATTCAAATGTCAACATTTCTATCACCACCACTAGTTAAACACATACATACAATTTCTGCTGTAACAAATGTCACTAACACTAGAACCTAGAAGAAATATATCACGTGGATTTTTTTTATGAATGGCACAACCTAAAATAATAGAAATCTTTAATAACAGATGTTAGAAAATTCTTTCGAGTGGTCATTGTTTGTAGAACTTTAAAAGTACCAAGATATAATACTGAATTTAAAAATTTTTGAAGGGACTCAATACAAATAAACAGATCTATTATTTATGGTAATTGTTTAGATAATAGGGTAAGCTATAATCCAGATTCACTGAGGCACTCACTAGAATTCAAATGGCCCAAGGGCACAATTTTTTTTTAACTCATCTAACACTAGTGCCTGGAGCAGTTTCTAATATAACAGGTGATTAATACATATTTTTGAACCAACTATCAAAGGCTCTCATTAAAAACAAGATCTAATAATCTGCTTAGCAACCCAGTTTCAGAGAGTTTTAAGAACACATAGGACTTTGCAAAATGGCCATCCTGCCTAAAACAATCTACAGATTCAATGCAATCCCTATTAAAATACCAACAACATTCTTCAATGAACTAGAACAAATAGTTCAAAATTCATATGGAACCACAAATAGCCAAAGCAATCCTGAGAAGGAAGAACAAAGCTGGGGGGATTACACTCCCCAACTTCAAGCTCTACTACAAAGTCACAGAAATCAAAACAATTTGGTACTGGCACAAGAACAGACCCATAGATCAGATCAGAATAGAGAGCCCAGATATAAACTCCCATATATACGGCCAATTAATATACGATAAAGGAGCCATGGATGTACAATGAGGAAATGACAGCCTCTTCAACTGGTAGTAGCAAAACTAGACAGCTACATGTAAGAGAATGAAACTGGATTACTGTCTAACTCCACACACAAAAGTAAACTCAAAATGGATCAAAGACCTGAATGTAAGTCATGAAACCATAAAACTCTTAGAAGACAACATAGGCAAAAATCTCTTGAATATAAACATGATCAACTTTTTCATGAACACATCTCCTCGGGCAAGAGAAACAAAAGCAGAAATGAATAAATGGGACTACATCAAGCTAAAAAGCTTCTGCACAGCAAAGGACACCATCAGTAGAACAAAAAGGCACCTTACAGTATGGGAGAATATATTCATAAATGACATATCTGATAAGGGATTAACATCCAAAATATATAAAGAACTCATATGCTTCAACACCCAAAAAGCAAATAATCTGATTGGGTTGGGGATCTGAACAGACACTCCTCCAAAGAAGAAATTCAGATGGCCAACAGGCACGTGAAAACATGCTCCACTTCACTAATTATCAGGAAAATGCAAAATAAAACCACAAGGAGGTATCACCTCACACCACTTAAGATGGCCAACATTAAAAAGACAAGGAACAACAAAAGCTGGTGAGGATGTGGAGAAAGGGGAACCCTCCTACACTTCCCGTGGGAATGTAAATTAGTTCAACCATTGTGGAGAGCAGTATGGAGGTTCCTGAAAAAACTAAAAATAGAAATACCATTTGACCCAGGAATTCCACTCCTGGGAATTTACCCTAAGAAAACAGGATCACAGACATATGATCACAGACAAAACAGGATTCAAAAAGACATATGTACCCCTATGTTTAATGCAGCACTATTTACAATAGCCAAGATATGGAAGCAACCTAAGTGTCCATCTGTAGATGAATGGATAAAGAAGATGTGGAACATATACACAATGGAATATTATTCAGCCATAAGAAGAAAAAAATCCTACCATTTCCAACAACACAGATGGAGCTAGAGGGTATTATGCTCAGTGAAATAAGCCAGGTGGAGAGAGACAAGTACCAAATGATTTCCCTCACCTGTGGAGTATAACAATGAAGCAAAACTGAAGGACCAAAACAGCAGCAGACTTATGGACTCCAAGGGACTAAAGGTTACCAAAGGGGATGGGTGGAGGAGGGTGGATGGGGACGGAGGGAAAAGGGGATTCAGAGGTATTATGATTGGCACACATGGTGTGGGGTTGGGTTACTGGGAAGACTGTGAAGCACAGAGAAGACAAGTAGTGACTCTGTGGCAACTTACTATGCTGATGGGCAGTGACACAATGGGGTTGGTTGGGGGACTTGATAGTATGGGTGAATGTAGTAATCACAATGTTGCTCATGTGAAACTTTCATAAGATTGTATATCAATGATACCTCAATAAAAATAAAAAAGAATACATAGGACTTTGGAGATCACCAACTTTAGTCACTTAGCCATAAACACTGAGAAATGAACTAGTAAAGGGAAAATGACTAAATATATAAATACAAACACAAGGCATTCTATACTGGCTAAATAGATTATAGTGTTAGAAATCTTAGAGAGTACATTATGATTTATAAAAATACCTCTAGGTCAGCTTCATATTTTCAAATATTAAAACCTTCTCAATATACAAAATGTCTAGTGCTTCATTAATGAAATTTCATAAATCTTAACTTGAAAATAACACACATGCACTTAAAATGTTCAAAGAAAGACAACTTACATAAAAGCTGCAAACAGTCATCCTTCTTTTTTAAGCGGTCTTTAATATCTCCTGATATGAGTACAGAATATGGACATGCCATTTCTTTCAAAAAACCACTTATCTCAAGCTGGAAGCTTTCTAGATCATCTCTCCCTTTAAAAAAGGAAAATCATAAAACATTTAGTGAATATTTACCATATACTCATATGATAACATCTACTACTAATTGACTTCAATTTTACACTCAATTCTAAATTTTCACTTTGACATTAAATTCTTATGTGTGACACCAAGTTTAGATAAAGGTAACCAAATAATTTCTAGATATAAAAAGCAATACTTAAATCAAGAACATGAGTATCTAATCATGAGATAAATCCCTGAAGATTTTTCCAATGGACTTTTCATATAAGCAGATAAACTGAAAATGTTTTATGTTAGTAAATGAAATATTGGAAGCATATTATGGCTATAACTATTAATTGGCTTTAGAGCAAATAATCCATTTCTATAGTACTTCTGTGGATTCAGACAATAAATGCAATCATCTAAGCCTCATTGTTTATCTTTCTTTCATAACCTAATTATGCAGAAATTTATGTCATATATTTTGAATTCAGCTTATTTTACTTTTCTCCAAGTGAATTCTATTAGGTTTGGCAAAGAAACAAGCAATTTAAAAGTAAGGATAGCTTCAGAGGGTAAGGTTACTTTGTTCTCTATCAAATACTCAATATTTTTTTTATTTTTCTTTTTATTATAGTATGAAATTCTACCAATCAAATAGTCATAAGGCCTCCAGTTACCAAGACAGTAACGAATTAATAAACATATTATGAGCCAATGCAGGAGTATTTATAAAAGTACTCCTATGTGAACCCATATCCTGAGTTACAAACATGGTAATACAATTTAAATTAGGTATTACATGGACTTACAAACAACTAATCCTTCATTCAAAAGAAGCAGTATTCAAAAATTAAACTTTTTAAATAGCCAAATTTAGACCCTACTTTTCTAAAGATTAATACTAAAGTTTAGACAGTTGAGAAACATGGTAATTGGTACATAGATTTAAGAATCAATTTGGATTAATATAAAATTTAATCCAAAGATATTTAATATCACATATTAAAGTTCTCCCTAAGATTAATGATTTTTCTTTTTACAGTGGGTACATTGTAGATAAAACTATAAGCCATAGGCTACCATTTCATTATTAAACAGAAACGTAAATAAAACACAACGGTAATACCAGCTGAAGTGATACTTTCTTCCAAGTTGCACAATGATTTTATTTGAGAGCCTAACCAAACACAGAGCTCTGAAAATTCAGGTGAAGATAGTCCACCCTCTGCTGCCTTCACAAGGGCTTGTTCTTCTAACAGTGGACCCTTATATCTAAAAAGAAAGACATAAAAAGTTAAATAAATCAATCACCTAATACTCTCTGTTAAGTTGTTGTGTAACAGAGCCAGTAACTATATCCACTTACAGACGGTCTGTCTGACTGCTTTCACACTGCAATGGCAGAGCTGAGTAGTTGTGACAAGACAGGACAGCCGGCAAAGCCTGAAATTTTTACTTTCTGGTCTGTTACATAAATGGTTTGACAATTTCTGTTCTATATAATTAACATTTGGCATTTTTTCCTGTATTTTACCATTTTTTAGTAAAATTATCAACCACTTTTAAGATAAATATTACATTCAAAACAAAGTCAAATAGAGCATTCTAATAACCTTATACTAGTTACAAGAAGAATATTTAGTGAATATATTATAATGAATATAATATGGTAAAAAAAGAATGGATGCAGATTTTGACTTAAAAAATTAAAGCTGAAAAGGACCTATGAGATCATTTTAACCTAAACCATTTATTATATAATTTTATACTTTCAAATACTAGTATAAGTATCTGAACAGAACCTTAAATTTTCCATTCATTCTCTATATTACATAACTGAATTGGATACCAGTTTTCTGCTTTTATGGTTCTTTCTGCCACTGTGCTTTTAGAAAAAAAAAAACTTTCAATTTTTAACATTTTGATGGATTTTAATCCACTGTAGTTATTTTTCTTTTGATGCTCAAACTGTCCTTTCTCTGGTTAGTGAAGCCCAGTAAGTCATTTGACTCACTCCTAGTACTATTTGAACACCTTCATTTCTTTCTAAGACAAGATGTTTCTGTCCTAAACCTGCAATCAGCCATTTTCTAAGCAGCCCCAATTCTTTTCAATGGTATTTAAAGTACACAATCTGGCATTAAAGGTAAGTCAGCTGTACCTATACCTTTTTAAGAGAAATTACATCAGGAGTTCACATTTCTATTTCCACTTCAAATTCAGAATTGTAGGGTTTTTACTTATTTTGTTTCAGGTTTTTATCTATTTTCTCTTACAATGAAAATTCTGGTTTCTAATGACATTTACATAATCCTAGTTTATATATAAACAAATACAAATTACAGTTTCAGAATAGGAAAACCAGCATTATTACTAATAATAAAATTACTAAAAACTATTTTTTATCTTCAGAATATATTGTTATTATATTTTGTTTTATTATACAGTAAGGATGTATATATTATGTTTTTTTATTATACAGTAAGAATGTACAAAAAAACAACTCCTTTACATGTGATTAAACCAGTTACTCAATATGTTGATGGATACTGTACCTTTAATTTTTAGGGGTTTATCTCTCTTCTTTTGTTTGGATTATTTTTATTTAATTTTGCTTTTATAATTATGTAAAACATTTATATGGTTTCAAAGTTAATTTACAAAACAAGGTATACTCAGACAAATCTAACTGGCAATCTTAATCTTGTTCCTTCTCCTCTGTTTCCTCCCTCCCCTGTAAGTAGCCATATATATTAGTTTTGGGTTGTCATTCCATGTCTTTAAGTATAAACATATATATATATATGCTTCTGCTTTTTTAGATAAAAGGCAGCCTACTGTGTACTGTTCTATTCCTTGTTTTACACACATACATTCACATATACTAGAGATTAGTAGAGGTACTACTCAACCATTTCTATAGTTGTAGAGTTCTCCACTGCCTTGGCTAACAATATTTTATTCACTATGCCCACTGAAGAACTTTTGGGTTGTTTGCAGTGTTTCACTATTATAAAAAATATGGGAAATTTTTGTCAGTGTATATCTGAGACACATTCCTAGAGATGGGATTGTTGAGTCAATGGGTAAACAGAAATGTAACTTTGCTAGATACTTTTTAAATTTCCCTACAGGGTTTATACAATCAAGGTATGAGAGTACCTTTTCCCCATAACTCACCAAAGTTGTCGAACACTTAGATTTTTGACCATCTGATGTCTCTGTATAGTTTTAATTTACATTTGTCTTATGATCAAGGCTGTACAACTTTTCATATGTTTATAGGATATTTGCATTTCTTTTTTTCTGAATTCTCTGATCCTATCTCATAAGGGATAAATATTTTTGAATCCTCCCCATTTTGCAGGTAGAAATTAAGGATTAACAATGTTAAGATAACTGCTTTAAGTACCAGGCTGGGCACAGTACTAGGCATATACACATAGAGATATTGATATTAATAAAAATATTTACTTTTTTCATTTAGTTTTTACAGCAATGTTTTGAAGTTGGCATTACCTTAATTTTGTAGGGTCAAAAGATAATTAACTAGTGATGACACTAGGATTAAAACCCAAATCTAACCCCAAACATTCAATGTGAACTCTTAAACTTCTGTCTACACTAATAAGAAAACTCAACAAATAACCTAGCCAGGTAATGCAGCCAGATAAAGGCATAGCTGGATCTAGACCACTCTTTCTGGTCCTGAATCTATGCCCACTGAAGGTGAGTTACGGGGGAACAGGTACTCTCATACCTTGATTGAATCAAGACTGATTTCCCGCATGGGTTACCTTTCCTCCATGTCCTACAGTGCCTCTCATTGAGATTTAATAGTAAACATATTATTTCCCCCTACTTGCTTTCATTTATGCCATAAAGAAATAATCATAAACTGTGAATAAATTTAACTAATTCATATTGTTGGGTGATGTTACTTTTACTGAAATGCTAATTATAAAATTCAACAAAAATTCATTAAATCATCCAAAATATTGAATTTAGAGGAGGGGGAAAAACCCCATAATCCATAATGCCTAAGCTCATCAAATCAGGTAACAATAAAAATAAGAAAAAAATAAATGCATTTAGTAAATCTGAACATCTAATAGCAAACATAATTATAATAGCATGTATCATTTGTAAACTGCTGTTATGCTAGGCCAGTGCTGTGTGCTTTATGTATACAACTTTATTTAACTGCCACAATATCCTAAGTATATCCAATACATCTATCTAATAAGACAGGTATTATTATCATGTTCTTAGTTTGTTCTATATACTCTTATTTAATTAGGGAAGTGCTACTCTTATTCCAAACACTGAGAACAACTTCCAGAGCCATCACTGGAACCTCATTTGCTGGTCCGACACTACTTCAAGCTGGGTGATCCAGATCTTCTGTCCATCAGGGCCGCCACAAAGACACAGGCGAGAACCTAATTTACTGTTTTCTATTTCCATCAGCCAACATATAAAACATGAGACCCTTTCTTTCCCTCTGTCATTTACCCATCCTATTGGCTTGCCTCTATCCAGCTCCCAACTTCTTGCTTCCCAAACTCTTCCACTATGTTCCATCCATAGACAAATATCCTGTAGTATCAATTTCTTCTCAGAAAGACCACCCTCCCACCTCTAGCTTTGGCAATTTTACTCTCTCAAATTCAAGGTCATCTGGCAGGGTTTTTATCCTCCTTGCTTCCCATATTACTCTCCCATTATCTTATAAATATCACCTGCTCAAAGCTCAGAGATTAGCCACCCTGTTTCTCTTGTGGTTTTTGTCCATCAATCTCTTGGATGCCCACCAATATTCCATGTGCTCAGTCTTCCTCCCCATTCCTATCTATATTGAGTTTCTTCAGAGCCGGTATGTACACCCTTATCCAAAACCCTGAGCTCTCAATTCCTGAACAACCTCTTTTCCAATCTTTGCCACTACATGTGAGTTACCCCTAGACCTTGCCACTGCCTGCAACTACTCCACCTCCAAATCACTAATCCAAACACGTCACTCCCGGACCAAACCCGGTACCTAACCTTTTAGCTTGCCTTTTTGACCACTTACCTACAACTATTCCTTAATCTCATCTCTACCTCCTCTCCATTGGTCCTGCATTCCCTATATTTACTAACTCCCTACTGTCTTCACTTTCTTCCTATCCAATTTAGGTTACAAAGTGAATCATTTCATTTTGGTGAGTCAATAGATACCTACTGAAGAAATTAATCTTTGATACCATCACCTCCTTCAGCTCTAATAACCAATCAATAACTAAGCCCTGTTAAGCACTTCTTTCCACATTCACTGCCAGTAAGCAACTATCGCTTCTCGTCTAGACTACTAACAATTCTCCACCTTGCTGACAGAGGTAACTTTTCAAACTAGACATTTAAGCTCTCCCTTTTTTATTTAAAATAGTTCATCATGTCCCATTGCTATTATAACAGAGAACAAAAGCCACAACACAGGCTAAAAGGCACTACATGCCCTGATCCTCACCTACCTCTTGAATCCCATCTTCCGTGACTCACCCTTGCTCTCCACCCTCCAGCCACATTAGTATCCTTCCAGTTCTGCTAATGCAGCAAGTTCCTTTCCACTTAAAGGTCTCCACATTTTGTTCTCATTTTAAGGACACCTTTTTTCCTCCTTTTCCATCCAACTTCACCTAATTTAACTCCCATTCACAATTCCAATCAACTCAAATGTTCCTTCCTCAGGAATCTATCACTAACCCCTAAGACTACATAGGTCCTCCTGGTCATGTTACGTCACCATGTTCTTTTCCTTTAAAGCACTTACTACAGTTTATGTGATCATTTCTGTTTCTCCACTAGATTGTAAGCTCCACAGGGAAAGGGACCAAGTCTATTTTGCTCACCAGTGACTTCTCAGAATAGTGTCCAATATAGAGTTGTGCTCCATAAATACCTGAAATGAACTTCTCTCCATAACAGTGGTTCTCAACCTACGCTGTAAAGCTTTTTAAAAATAGGCATGCTTATACTGCACTCCTGAAGAGCATGATCTTGTCAGTTTGTGGTATATAACAGACTGGAATGCTTTTTCACAAGCTCCGTACATGATTCTGATGTACAAACAGGGTTGAGCAGAACTATTCTACAAAGTTATATGTTGTCAGAACTGCAAGAGACTTCTGAAATCTGCTCCAATCCACTGCTTTCACAAATGAGGAAACTAGGTTATTCCTACCCTGTTTCCATTGCTATTTTAAATATACTATATATCACTAAATTGTTTTTTCACACAGATTTTCCCTTTTATTTCCTGTTTTATCTGACAAACTGAAATACCTTCACTAATATCCTAAATGTTTAATCACAAAATAGAAAACACATGATACACAATCTTTATGGATATTTTAAAAGTGTTCAATTACAATACACATTTCATTATCACTATATGAAAATTCAAATTTCAAAATCTTGTCCTCAGTTAATCCAGGTAAAGTGTGTAAACTGTCTGACTTTCTATAATGAATAACCTGAAACTTTCCTTCATAAAAGTCAAGATTTAGCAAGCTTCATTTTTCAATAAACAAATTCAAGGAATGAAGGAAGGGGGGAAAAAAGCATTGACTTTCCCTTTTTCATAAACTACGTTCAGAATCCCACTCTTCTTATCTGGAGTACTTGGGAACTCAGACTGTTTCGGGCCTAGTATCTTAACTTCTTGTTTTGGTTAACTTTCTGTTATGGAGCACAACTTTTTGTTTACTTGCTTAACCAAGTTAAGTGAAAATTTCCAAGGGATTTCACATAAGTAAAAATGCCCCCTAAATAATCACTGGCTCTGTTCTTTCATTTGACAAACATTCAGGATCTGCTAAGCACAAGGCTTTGTAATATTGGGTCACTGCAAATATTATCACCATCAGGTATTATCACCATCCAAAAGAAACAGTTGACAGAGAAGCAAGAGCAGTTTTAGGAAAATATAAAATGGGGTTGCAGTTTTAGATTGCACTCCAGTGCTGCAAAGGCACAGAAACTCCAGCCTGTGGCAGGGCAAACAATTGTGCAGATGGCTCCGATCTCTTTAATTAATATGTATTTTTTTTTTGACGCTCAACTCCCTGGCCCTATGCTTACCTCCATGCATTCTCTTCTCTTCTTTGGAACTTCTCATTTACCTACCCAGCCAGCCATTATTTATTAAGCCAGACACCTGTTTTTCTGTAGCTAACTTTCGGTAGGGTTGAGGGGACGTTCAAGAGACAATAAATGCATGCGCAGGACAAGATAATTTGGGATATATTGATCCCCATACCTGGAAAGTATTAACATCATCCCAGGAGTTCTCATACCACTGACCACTCTGAACTGTAAATACCAGTGGAGTTTTTGTAGCCCCCAACGGCTATGTAAACTACTAGAAATCTGGAAACTGTCTTTTCCTCTGCCTAGTACACAAATATGCACTAATGAATACATTATCAACATCGAGTTCATATGCTGATAACGAATGGATCAAACGGTTGAATGAATGGACTCGCACTGAACGACAACACTTTCTCCGGACTAGGAAGCAGGGCAGATTCGTTCCCGAGCCCTAATTAAGCCACAGGTTGTACACCGTGGTAAACAATTCGCTGCAGCAGTCCAGGTTCAAGCACCTCTTCCGGACGCGACAACTATGTCAACAAAAATATCACCCCCGGGGTAGAGACCCGCTACCCCGCAGGACTGGTACTCGCCGGGCCTCTCCGCGCCATCGCAGCAGGTCCCGGCTGTGGAGTCTCAAGGTATGTAGTTTGGAAGAGGGGGCGCGCACCCCAGCTCTCGGGCCCTACTCGGCTCCCCAAGCGGGCCTGCCTCCCGCCTCCCGCTTAACTCCGTCGGCGCCGGAGGGAGCGCGGCGGGGGAGGAGGCCTGCGCCGAGCTGCCCGAGCGCAGCGGCGGCCCACGTGGGGGGTGGGGGGCGGCTGCGGCAGGCAAGAGGAGGGAGAGCTTACGTCTTCGGAGGAAAGGCGTACCCAGGGATACTCACCCCAGAGCCTCTAACGTGTCCAGCACGTCCCCCTCCATCGTAGGTTCGGGACCGGAATCCGGCCCTCTCACAGTTCTTCGGTCCAAAGCTGTTCAGCGCTCTAAGAAGCCCGCCGGAAACCTGCGTCACTGCGCCAAGGTTCCGGTCGGGGTCCCAAGCAACTCGGCTTAGTGCCTGGGACAGGTTCGTAAAGGTTCCCCCGCCGGGAGGCAATCGACACAGAGTGCCTAAAACCGCTATATGTAATAATAACTCTTAAAAATACTACTAAATCGTAGTAATGCAAAGGCTTCTTTATGTTGGGTTTTATCTGTACAATGAAATCAATCTTAGCAAACATCATGATTCTACCCAAGGTGTTCTCAACCTATCAGACTCCAGACCCTTCTGCTTATGACAAAAATGCTGAAATGAAATAATTATCTTGAGCTAAAATGGTACATAATACCATGTAGCCACATAAAATTTTTAAATCAATATGCACAGCAGTGCTCCAACTTTAAAGAAGAAATAAAGGGAAGTTAATCTGTAACAAAATAATATTGCTTCATTATGAAATGTAGAAGACTGCAAGCAATCCAGTGTCTATTTTTAGTAGAATAAATAAGTCTAATCCTACAATAGAATTCTATATGCAATGAAAACAGACAAACTCTGCCGCATACAGCATCAGTGAATCTTGCAACACGATGTTGAGCAAAAGAATCTAGACACAAGAGTTATTTCTATTCTATGATTTAAAAGCAGACAAATCATGATAGAAGTCAAAACAATGATTTTCTTTGGGACAGGATAGTGACTGGCAGAGGTACAAGGGGAGGGCTTCTCTTGTGTCGGTAATGTTATGTATCTTGAACAAATGTGTTCAATTTACAAAAATTTACTGAGCTGTACATTTCTGAATTCTGCACTTCTCTGTATGTTTTACTTTATTTTTCTATAGTGTCATACACTTAAAATGGTTAAAGTTGCAAATTTTATATTCTATATATATGCCACAATAAAAAATGAATAATGTAAAGTGTATAAAACAGTGTCCAGTATACAGTAAGCACTTAATAAATGGTATCAATTTTCTTAGCCTGGGTTCCCTAGGAAACAGAGTTTGAGGCAAAAACTTAGGTGCTAAGACTTTACTGATAAGTCCAATCCTAGGGAAACAAGAATGATGGAAGAAGGGGGAGAGGCAGTCAAGAACAGAAAATACATGGAAATGCATTACCAAGCCAGCCACAGCTTTACAACATCAATTAGAGTGCCTCCATCTCTTCACTGATGTCCATGAAGCTACTGCGTTTCTCAGTTATCTCTCTGGGTGAGGAAAGAAGAATTTACCATCTAGCTCATGTCTCTATGTATCAAAGTTTGTTCCATGAGGAAGTGACTCCCTCACACTTCCAAGTTACATGTGCATCTCCTCAGCTACATGGAGTTCCCAAGGCAGAAAATGCCAGGCATGTGACATAGGCATCATCCCAGATTAGACCCACCCTCAACAAGAAGTTCCTGGAGCAACCACAATGAGACCTTCTGTTTGTAGGAACAAGAAAGAACAACTGTCTTCCCCAACCATTTTAAGCACAAGCTATTACTAGGGCCACTCTAGCCAGAACACAATGTACATGCATGATTCTGTGTGGTGTATGAACTCAATCCAGTCAGTTCAGCCCTTGCTTCATTCGGAGCCACATGCATCCTCTTACTGCATCTGGTATCAAAGAGGTCCATAAAGAGAAAAGACAGACAAAATGGCAGAGAAATTCTTTGATGAACTAATGGCTGGAAACTTCCCTAATCCAGGGAAGAAAACAGATATGCAAGTCTAGGAAGTCAAGAGAGCTCCAAAAAAGATGAACCCAAAGAAAAACACACCAAGAACATTATAATTAAAATAGTCTAAGTTAGGGATAAAGAGAAACTCTTAAAAGTAGCAAGAGAAAAGCAACATATTATGTCTAAGGGAAAACCCATACAGCTATCATAATTTTTTTACCAGAAAATTTACAGACCAGAAAGGAGTGGCATAACATATTCAAAGTGCTGAAAGGAAGAAAACTGCCAAGCAAGCATTATCCCCCTTGCAAGGTGCTCATTCAGAATTGGAGGGGAGAGAGCAAGAGTGTTCCAGAGAAGCAGAAGCTAAAGGAGTTCACCACCACTAAACCCACCTTACAAGAAATGGTAAGAGGACTTCTCTAAGCTAAAAAGAAAAGGCACTAATTAATAATAAGAAAACCTTTGCAAGATATAATCTAGCTGAAAAAAATAGGAGAGTAGGGTTCTCACCACAAGAAAAAAAATTGTTAACTGTATGTGGTGATGAAGGTTAACTAGACTTACTGTGATCATCATTTCACAGTATGTTCATATATTAAATCATTATGTTGCACACCTGAAATTAATATATGTCAAAAACAATTTTAAAATCACTTATGTTTCTGTAACAAAAAAGTCAGAAATTGAAATAAAGCTATCATTTTCATACCGTCAAAAAATATGAAATACCTAGAGATAAATCAGACAAAAGGAGTAGATCTATAAATTAAAACCACAAAATATATTTGAGAGAAAATAAAAACTAAGTAGACACATACACTCTATTCATCAGTCACAATACTCAATATTGTTAATATGTTAGCTTCCTCTAAATTGCTGTATGACTTTAATACAATATGAACTAAAATTTGTTGAAACTGACATGCTACTTCTAAAATCTGTATTAAGTACAAGGACCCAGACTAGCCAAAACAATATTGGAAAAGAACACAGTTCCTCAATTTTTAAAAAGAACACAGAAAAATGAACAATAATTTATTTCAAGATTTTTCATTGAGATAATGGTTGGTTGTAAAAATAGATATATCAGAGGAACAGAACAGAGAGTACACAAATAAACCTACACACATATGAACATTTGTCTTTTGACCAAGATACAAAGGCACTTCAGTGGAGAAAATATAGTTTGTTTTTACAAAAGTTGCTGGCAAAAATTAAATATTCATATACAAAAGAAAAAAAAACCTTCAATTTATGCATTTCACCATATACAAAATTTAACTTAAAATTGATCAGTCATAAATGTAAAGCCAAATGACAGAAAATTTCCATAAGAAAACATAAGATTTTCTAAGAGAAATCTTTGTGATCTTGCTTTAGGCAAAGATTTCTGAGACATGATACCAAATGCACAATCCGTAAAAGGAAAATTTGATGAATCATACTTTATCAAAACAAAAAACTTTTGCTCTTTGAAAAGCAAGCCACATACTTGGTGAAAATATTTGCAGAGCATAAATCTAATAAAGGATTTGTATCCAGAATAAAGAAATCAACTAAAAAATAAGGCCACCCACCTTTAAAATTGGGCAAAACATTTGAACAGATATCTTGCCAGGAAAGATGTATGGGTGACAAATTAGCACACAAAACTATGCTTAATATCATTTGTCATAAATCCAAATGAAAAATCATGATGAGATACCACTACATACCTAGTAGAATGGCTAATACTGAAAAGACTGACCATACCTAATGTGGGTAAGATGTGGAGCAACTAGCTCTCACATGACACCAGTAAGAGTGTAAACTTGTGAATCACCTTGGACCACAGTATGGCTTCTTAAAATGTCAAACATATGCCTATTGTCTGATCCTCCACAATTAGACATTTACCCAAGAAAAAGGCAAACATACATGCAGGCAAACATTTGTATGCCCGTGTTCGTAGTATTATTTGTAATAGCCCCAAACTGGAAAAACTCCAAATGTCTATTAACATTTGAATGGAATGGATAAATGAATTGTGGTATTTTCATAAAGTAGAAAAGGACTAAACAATAAAATAATGAATCACTGATTCACACAATATGGGTGAATCTCAAAATTATTATGAGTGAAAGAGAGCTGATAAAAAAAAGGAGTACATAGTGCATGATTCCATTTATATAAAGTCTAGAAAATGCAAAGTAAGCTATAGTTACAGGAAACATACCAGTGGGTCCTGGAGACTGGTAGGGGTGTCAGGGTGGGGTGAGACAGGATTACACAGAAGCACAGGGAAACATTTGAAGGTTAAAGATAATGTTTGCTATCTTGACTGTGGTAAGAGTTTCATGTGTGTATAAGTATGTCAACATTGATTAAATTGTACACTTCAAAAATGTACCATTATTGCATGTCAATATACTTTTTAAATAATTAAACTTTTAGAAAATTAATTTATGCAACACAGGTATAGCATGATAGCCATCACTACTCCTTGTGCACTTATGACCTCTATTGTAATGGACCATCACTCACTGTGTTAAGCCTAGGCTGGACCTCATCATTTTTCTTAACATTGCTCCTTTTCTGAGCTCTTTCACCCTATCTCAGGAAACAAGGGCAGGGGGGAAGGAAAGCTACCTATGTAACCTGACATCAAAATATTGTGATTTCTATCTTCCACTAGTTTTATATGTAAATATGATGACAGTTTGGCTAGTGTGCTCTTCCTTTTACTGAACATTTTAGCCTATGTTACTTTTAGGACTCTGTGCTGCAAGAAACAAAAACCCCAATCCAAACTGGCCTAAGTTAACAGGGGGGTGTGCTGGCTCTGGGCCTGCATAGTCCAAGGCCTGGGAACGGTCTGAGCCAGAGGCTTCACCACGCGGTCCGGACCTTGGCTCTGCTTCTCTGCAGTTCTCAGCTTTACCAGCTCCCTGATGGAGGCTCTGTCCTCAGCTCAGTTTTCTGAGTCTTTACCATGCAGGAGGATCTCTTGCGGTGGTGCACTCAGGAAGGGAAAAGTGCTGGGGAAGAGAGCCTCTCGCCCACATCTCCTCGGCCCAGCTGGTTCTGTGTTCATTCCTGTACTGAGTCCTGAGGCCAGATGGAGAGGTTGTGCTGACTGACCTAGCCTTTCGGGTCCTGTCCTTGAAGGTGACAACAGAGTTAGCATCCTCTGAGCACATGGACAGGTGGAGGTTTGAAGGAGATACCAAACCACAACTAAGGATCTGTGACTGAAAGAAAGGAGAGCAAATGTTGGGAAACCCAAACCGCAAAGATTCACTTTAATGGTGCCGTATCTACTCTTTTATGTTATAAATATGGTGCACATGTAGGAGATATATATATATATTTTCATACATGAAGGCAAGCATTACATGAGTGTCATGTACACAGTTGTGGATGTTTTCCAGCTTCAAGATTTAACAATTGACATATACAATGTGCAAACTTAAGGTGTGCAATGTGTGAATTGAATACACTTAGACACTGCAAAATAATTGCTGCCATGTGTTAGCAAACACCTGTATAATGTCAGCTAATTGCTATTTCCTGTTTATGGTAAGAACATTTAAGATTTACTCTCTTAACAATTTTCAAGTACATAAAACAGTATTATTAACTATAATCACTATGCTTCACATTAGAATCCTAGAACCTGTTCATCTTATACTTAGAAGTTTGTATTCTTTGACTAACATTTCTCCTTTCCCCTCACTCTTCAGGCCCTGGTAACCACCATCCTAACCCCTATTTCTGTGTTCAGTGTTTTTAGATCCCACATATAAGTGATATCATACAGCATTTGTCTTTCTCTGACTGACTTGCTTCACTTAGCATAATACCCTCAAGGTCCATTCATTTTGTATCAAATGACACAATGGCCTTTTGCTGAATTAGACACTCACACACACACACACACGCATACACACACAGACATACACACACCACCTTTTCTTTATTCAACTGCTGATGTACACTTAGGTTGTTTCCATTTTTTGGCTATCATTAAAAATGTTGCAGTGGACATGGGAGTATAGATATTTCTTCAAGATCCTGTTTTCATTTCCTTTGGATAAATACCCATAGTAGGATTGTTAAATTATATTATATAATAGTACTATTTTTAATTTTTATAAATTTGTAAACTATTCTTTTTTCATTATGATACAAATGACTTGTAATATTGTGTTAGTTTTAGGTATAAAACAGTGGTTTGATATATACATATATATATATATATACTGTGAAATGGTTACCACCATAAGTTTAATTAACATCCATCACCACACATAGGTACAATCTCCTTTCTAATGATAAAAACTTTTAAGATCTACTCTATTGGCAACTTTCATATATGTAGTACAGGATTGTTAACTGTGGTCACTATGCTGTACATTACATTCCCAGGACTTATTTATCTTATAACTGGAAGTCTATACATTTGACCACTTTCATCTGTTTCACTCACCCATCACCACAGTATTTTTAATTTTTGAGGGACCTCCATATTGTTTTCCATAGCAGCAATGCCAAATTACATTACCACCAACAGTATACAAGTGTTCCCTTTTCCTACTAACATTTGGTATCTTTTGTCGGTTTGATGATAGCCATTCTAATATATATGAGGTGATTTCTCATTGTGGTTCCATTTGCATTTCCCTGATGATTAGTAATGTTGAGTCTCTTTTCTTGTACCTGTTAGTCATCTGTATTTCTTTGGAGAAATTTATATTCAGATCTTCTGCCCATTTTTAAAATCAAATTGTTTTTTTGCTGTTGAGTTGTATGAGTTCTTTATATATTTTGGATATTAACCTCTCATCATATATATGCTTTGCAAATATTTCCTCCTATTCAGTAAGTTGCCTTTTCATTTTGATTATGGAATCCTAAGCTCTGCAGTCTTTTCAGTTTGATGAGGTCCTACTTGTTTAGTTCTACTTCTGTTGCCTTTGCTTTTGGTGTCAAATCCAAAAAATCATCTCCAAGACCAGTATCGAGAAGCTTATCAACCATGTTTTCTTCTAGGAGTTTTAAGGTTTCAGGTCTTCCATCCAAGTCTTTTTGAATTGTTGTGTGTGTGTGTGTATATACGTGTGGTATAAGACAGTGGTCCAGTTTCTTTATTTTCTTTTTTGCATATGGCTATCTGGTTTTACTGAAGAAACGATCCTTTCCCCATATATATTCTTGGTTCCTTTGTCATAATTAATTGGCCATATATGCATAGGTTTATTTCTGGGCTTTCTATTCTGTTATCATGATCTATATGTTTGTTATGCCAATGGCCTACTGTTTTGATTACTGTATCTTTGTAATATCGTTTGAAATCAGGAAGTGTGATGTCTACACCTTTGTTTTTAAGACTGCTGTTGGAATTTGGGATCTTTGTGGTTTCATACACATTTATGATTGTTCTACTTCTATGAAAGATATCATAGATATTGTGATAGTGTTGGGAGCCGGTCAACCACCAGCCTGATGACACAGTCCTGGCAGTCGGATGGCAGGGACTGCACAGCGGCCTTCCCAGAGGAGCAGCCCCGATATCCCTCCTGCTCCAAATGTCCCTCCTAATAAATTTGCTTATTTTGGTTTCAAGTCAAACTGCCCCTTCAGGGAAGAGGCCATATCTAATTCTCCCTGAAAATTTTAGGTACTGGCCCTAAAGGAAATTGGAAAAAACTACTACTGCCCTTGTGACTATCCCCCATGATGGAAAAGTGAGACCCCATGAGAACTGAACCCAAGTTTATTGGAAAAAGATATGAGAAATTTACCTGGGTTGAGGTTCCTTCCCCTGCCCCTATGTGGCCTCCAAATAACATATCCAATGATTAATGGCAACAGGTGGGTACAGAGAACAAATGATATTCTGTGGCTAGCCAGCCAGAGAACAGCCTGGCAAACTATAAAACGAATGAGAATGGGGCATTACTTAACTCCAGATCAGAAAAATCTCCATTGTAAGTCTTACTAAAAATGGGTCCGAGGCACAGTCCATAAAATTTGTCCCTGCCTGCCAAAAAATCATCGTGTTCTTTTAGAGAAAGCCCCCTTCTTTCCTACCGGAGATGAAGAATGGGAGTATAACTATGAAAGAATGAGGGCCTTACATAAAAACAATATATCAGTGAACTTTAGATAGTCATCTGTAAAAAAACAAAGAGTCTGGCACCTACTTAACCTTTGTGAAATTTTCTGGCAGCAGTAACTAAAAACCAGGCTTACTTAGAAACAAGTTAACTGCTAAGACCTGCCAAATGATGTAAACTCATTCTCCAAACTCATGTAACCGTGCTATGTGTCAATTATATGATTAATATCTGTACTTTATGTAATCAAAGAGTATATAATCAAACTGCTACTTTTCATTAAAGGCCAGGCTCAGCTTTTGCTAGTGTCTGTGTCCTCATTCATTCCGTCAGTTGCCGACGCCATCCATCCTTCAGGGACTCCTGGACTCGCTGGAGCTGGACTCTGGCATGATAGGGATTACTTTGAATCTTTAGATCTCTTTGGGTAATATGGACATTTAAACACTATTAATTCTTCCAAGCCATAAGGACAGAATATCTTTCCATTTATATGTGTATTCTTCAATTTCTTTCATCAGGGTCTTACAGTTTCCAGTGTACAGGTAGACAATTGTTGATGACATCTTGTAGTTCTTTGAAGTATAAAAAAAGGTATTAAAAGAAAGGGATCATAAAGTTAGGAGTAGACTACCTACTCCTTATTTCCCACAGTAATAATTTATTAACTGGTTCATTTCTATCCAGTTCAAACTACAAATACTCCCTTTTCTTGGCCCATAAATAATGTTAGGAGGACAAACATTTTAAATGGTAGGCATGGTATTCCACAGCTACAAAATGCTAAGTCAGATACTCATTAATATTGGCTTCATATTTGGTTTAGTTTCAAGCATTTATCATGATGAGGAAGATGATCATAACCATGATTGTGAAATATATAATGTATTTGCTGGAGACTTTGTATCCTACTGCATGTAAATTGTTCAGGTTCCAAATCTCAATGCTGCCTTTTATAAAGGATAATATCCTCCCCAGTATTGGTTCAACTGTAGGAAATCTTTGCAGACAATGTTTTGTACTGCCATCCACTAAGGACTTTGGTGAACTGTGATGTCTATATTATGAGCAATGCTATAGGCCATTAAAAAGGAAAACAGGTTCAGAAATACATAGCTGATAAAGTCTGATTCCCAGAAGGAAATGATTTGGCTACCTTTATGAAAACAAAATTCTGTCATTTTTTTTCCCTCCACCAAGCTGCTTTATGCTTACAACTCAAAAGCCTTGCTTACTTTCAAAAGTTTTGGATGAAGACCAATAAAAATTCCTGACACTAAAGTGGATTCTCCCAGTAAAATACTCTACTTTTAAGCCCACTGAATATTCCTTTTAAAAATATATATTGACATTATAAATAGACTACTAGAATCAATTCATCTGATTTGTCATCCCTGGACTCTAGTTACTCTCCTTTTGTTTCTTGTGTGATCAGAACCTGAAACCACCCATAAACTGTCTCTGTCTTTGAATGATCTTCTCCCATTGTCCAGAGATTCATATTGTCAGAATTACTGATAGGTAAGTGCTTTTCTCTTTAATGAATGCTTTTCTAATAGCAAACTAGACTTTCCTTTTCCTTATCTCTATCCTAATGCTCAATTTAAAAGGCATTACAGCAGATCACTATGGAAACCAACGTCATTAACTCAAATTGCTGTATAGGACACCACTTTCTGTTTTACAATAGCCAGTTAAAGTTAGTAAGAATTAAACCCAACTCTTTGACAGAATATTTTTCTCAGTGAATTCAATTTTAGTTGTATCCAAATGTAAAATATCCAAAATATGATCATGTCCCAAGAGAGAAGTGGGTTCCAGAAAGAATCCCTGGATTGATACCGCTATACCATTATAATTTACATATTGTATTTGACATAGTAGATATCACTAAAATATACATAAAGATGGAGGAGGGCAGGATTCAGGGATGGGAGAGAGTTATGTTAGTCATGAATTACGGCAATTTAAAAATATGTCCACAAATTCTTTGATGCCTATTCCATAAAGAGGTGGATTCTATACCTTCCCCTCGAATGTGGGAGGGTTTGTGACTGATAGAACAATAGAGTACAGTGCAAGTGACACTATACTCTAGGCTAGACCATCAAAGGCAACACAATTCATGACTGGTCCTCTTGAGATTTTGGTGCTGTGATTTGCCATGTAAAAAGTCTGAGGCCACCATGCTCTGAGGAAGCACAGCCTACCTGGAAAACCCTGTGTAGGTATATTGGCCTAAAGTGTCAGCAGATGTCCCAGCAAACAGCTAACACTGACTTTCAGACCTGTGAATGCCTGCAATACAAAGACTCCAGCTGGTATTTGCTCCCTGGCATCATTAACACCTGCTTTTGAGTCATCTCAGCTAAGGCCCTAAATTCTGAGAACAGAGATAGGCCATCCCCACAGTATTCTTTCTGAATTCTTAATCCATAGAATCCATAGGGATTTATGAAATGGTTATTTTTAAGCAGCTAAGTTGGTTTGACAAGCAGGATAGATAACTTGAACTGAATGGTAAAGGAATAAGCTTCTAAAGAGAAGAAAATTAAATGGATGAAATCCATATTGGGCCACCGGCAGTCACTCTGTCTTGATCTGCCATATTCACTTTTCATTTTTACCTTCAATACCTTCATTTCCACATTCCTATTTACATCAGGTGTTTGTCTTGAAAATTAATTATATGGAATTGGAATTCCTTGGACTGATGTGTTCTTGTGTGATGAGCACACTAATGTGCTTCAGTGTGATGTGAGATATAAAGGGGATGACCTTGGTGATACAATATCAGAGGTATTCAGATCCACGTGGAGAGTTTCCACTGAGAATGGGTAGGTACTGCTTACACGAGAAGTTGAAATCCCACAAGAAAATACAATAAGAAAACATCTTCTAAGGACTAATTTAGGCTAAAGGTCATACATACAGGCTCACTCCTCCTATGTCTCTGTTAAAATTTAATTAGCCAGAGACCAATAAGCACAAATTTATAGTCTGACAAAATCAGAAGTATTGATTTGCAGTAAGAGAGCAGACTGCAGAGTTACTGCATTAGTCATGGTTTTCCAGAGGAACTGAACCAATAGGATTTATATAGACAGATGTATATAACAGGAAATTTGTTACAGGAAGTGGCTCACACAGTCATGGAGGCTGAGAAGTTCCACAGTCGGCCATCCACAAGCTGGAGAACCAGGAAACCCAGAGGCATAATTCAGTCTGAGTCTGAAGGTCTGAGAACCAGGAGCTCCACTGTCCAAGGGCAGGAGCGGATGGATGTCCTAGCTCAAAAGAAGAGAATTTGACTTTTTGTCCTGGCTTTTTGTTCTATTTGGGCCCCAAATGACTTGGATGATACCTGTCCACATAGATGAAGATAAATCTTTACTTAGTTTACTGAGTCAAACAGTAATCTCTTCTGGAAATATCTACACAAACACACCCAGAGATCATGTTTTTGCCAGCTATCTGGGTATCCCTTAGCTCAAACTGAAATGTGACATGCCACTCAAGAAGAAAGAGTTGTGTCATAAGGTGTGGGTTCCACTGAAGGACACTGAGCCTGGCCTAGGAAGTGGTCATCTGTTCTGGATTCTGTTTCTGAGGTGGGATACGAGAAGGGGGTGATTAACTAGGGTTTGGTTGCTATCATAAAGTATCTCCTGCAAAACATGAATATAGTAAAGTGGGTCTAGGGACATCTTACAAAGCAGAGGTGACTCAAAGAGCAGGTCACTGTGCTATTGGAGAGAGAAGCTGTTCTATGGATTGCTCATTGTAAGGACTTCAGGCTGGAGTTACCAAAGGGCTATCTTACTCTGTAGAGAGAACTTGCTTGAAGATGAAACCAACATGGACTAAATCAGAGCTGGGACACCCTGAAACTCTTAAATCCAGCTCTGCTGAAAAATCTAGCTCCTTAGTTCCCCACCACAGAGTCCAATACATTCTTGGTTTTGTTTAAGCTGTTCCTTAAGAGTTATTCCTGACTAATGCAAGCCTGGTAACATTTCCTAAGGTTCTGCAAGCCAGAGTGATTTTTAGACTTTCTTTCACCTGACCCCCAAAGAGAAGCTTGCAGTCTACGTGTGTGTGTGTGTGTGCATATGTACATGGGTGGGTGGGGGGCAGAGGTGCATTTCATAGAGCTACATTGCTTTGCTTTGCTTGTAGGAGAATTATCATTCACACCCAAATACTCTTGACACTTATATGAGGTTATATTTCTAAGTAACTAATAAAGAAGCATCTGATGCTCAACAGATTCTGTTTATTGACTACACATTTTGTACAAAATACTGAACTATATATCCTGAGGATAAAATAACAATCAAAATCATCTCTGTCTTCAAAAATAAAATTATCTAGTAAGGCTTCATGAAGGTCAGAAATAATGTGGCAGTGAACCTTAATAGTGCCTCGGTAGGAGAGACCATTCCAGGCTAGCAGAGGTGGAGGGAACTCCCCACCAAGCACAGGATGGGTGCTGGACTTCACTGAAGGTAAGATTTTAAACATGGATGGGAAAGAAGACATTTTGGAAGGGATTCAGGTAAGGAGGTGGAAAAGAATTATGGAAAGAGTGACTGCAACAGTTTTAACTGGGAGAGGAGTTTCTAAAGGGAGAGGAATGGAACCTCAGTTTGGAAATGTGGGTTCAGACCAGCCTGCCAAGACTCTGAAGTACCAGACAAAGGATAAAGTCTTATTTGGTAGGAACTGGAAAGCCATTGTAGATTCCTGATCAGAGTAATATAAATACATAAAAAGGTTATTAGAAAAAGGTATTTGGCAATTTGATGCTTTTGACTGGGGAAGAGAATGAAGAATGCTGGCTCTTATTGTTTAGGTGTGAGGTGATAAAGCTGTGAATGGACCTTGGAGCAGAGCAATGAAAGGGCAGGGGCAACTCCTATATTTCCTGAAAAGGGGAAAGAGATGATCTTACCACTGATAAAGTAGGAAGGAAAGGAAGAAGGGAGAACCAAAGAGGAAATCATAACATTTTTTAAAAATTAAAGATCTCCTGGGGATTCCCTAACCTGACCCATTTTACAGGTGAGCTGTCAGTTCCAGAGTGGCTGAGGGACTTGTCCAAAGTTGCCCATGTGACGCCAGTCACTCCCAGAGCTGAGGAGCGGTCATAAGATCCAAGCCTACCCTCCTCACTCCATCCTCCTCTGGGTGAGTATGTGGTGGCAGTAAGGGCTGTCATAGGTGGGGTGATGAGGCTGCAAAGACCCCAGAGCAGAGAAATGTGCATAAAAATCACTGATAAACTTAAAGTAGATGAGATAATAGCCGGGAGAGGAGAGGAGGATACAGAAGGGCATATCTATCTAGGCATTCCACCCCCAGCTCTAAGATAAAACCAGCAAGATATTAGGAAGTGGAATCTCCAACAGGAGTGAAGGGATTAGAAATATCCAAGAGCTGCTAGGATTGGGCCTTCTGGGAGACTTGCTTGAAAAGAAGTCATTCAGTTTATCTGGGGAGGGTGAGCCTCGGGAGAGGGGCCTTGGGGCTACTGCTTAATTTGAACCATCAGTTTTCCTTCCAGCTTGTCCAGCTCCATATACCAGGTAGGGTCAGGGGTTAGAAATCCAAGGCAGGGCCTGCTTACTGTAGAATAATCACAGGCTTTCTGTCCCAAGAAAAACAATGAAGGAGAAAAGGTGGGGACAGTAGGGGTCCCCTCACAGGCAGCCCCCTGATTCCTGGGCTTCTGATTCCTGTGAGCAAGAAAGATGGTAATGTCAACAGGAACTGGGAAATCTCTACGGAGCAAAGGAAGAAGGAGGGGGTAAAATAAAACAGCTGTCAACATGCCTCCCTCAGAGCCTCGCTGTTCTTTCTGGTCCCCATTTAGCCGAGGGGAGGATGAAGCTCATCTCGAGAACCTATGCCTCTCACACCACTGCCAAACGGAGTAACTCCAGTTTATCTTCTCACAGTGTACAGATCAAGCTAACATGTCTTTGAACAGCGACTTGTACCGTAAACACCATTTGAGAACTACTACTGCAAGGCGTCAGCCCAACTACATTTTGGTTCCTCGCTTTTTGGTGTTATTCGATTAAAAATGCAAAACTACAGGGATTTGACTCACTTCGCCAGTGCTGGCCGGCCCAGAAGAGTAAACGGCTGCCGCTCAGAACCACCTGGAGAGCTTTCTACACAAAGTCACACCCAGGCTCCATCTTCCAAGACTCTGATCTCGTGAGAGAGGTGGAGCCTAGGAATCTGTGCATTGTAAAGCGCTCCAGATGGCTCTAATGGAGATCAAGTTTGGGAAACCACTCTTAAATATTTACACATATTTTGAATTTAAACAATAGCATAAGTCAGCTAACTTCCCCCTAGTTGTACATTTAAAAATATTAATAGATAAAAACATTAAAATATATTTCCAAATGTGGGGAGAAAGGGAAGGTGAGGAGACTCAATGAAGTACCTTACTTTATGATCCAGTCTTTCCAGTTCTCCGTGAAATGCATGTGTGTATATCCTCTCACCAACTGGTCATCACATGTGTCTTGCCAATGGATTTCTACCCTGGGCAAGTTCACTATGGATTCAGTGTGATCAAAGAAATGACAGTAGAACATTCTTGGGATGAAAGGGTTATACCAAACTTTATTTCCACAGTGGCAGGTCAATTGCTAAAATCCTGTTCACTCAGAGAGAGTCTGCATGCAGCAAGCCAGTCTCTGCCTCTGGGCCTCTCTCCCCGCACAGCCGTCCTCCGGGCCTCTGTCCTTGGCACTACCACCACTCCAGCCTCTGCTCTGCTCTCCTGCAGCCTTGTAGCCATGCCACCGTGTTGCCCAGACCACTCAGCAGGGCTCTTTATATAGAGTCACTAGCAATGTATTGCCCACACACATGTAGTGAGTTAGCCAACCAGGGCCAGGTGAGAATCCTGGCCACAGGAACCTTCATTTTATTCACAACATGAAACTTACAGCTTCTAACATCCATGGCTCCAGTAAGCCACCATTTAAAGTACGGGTGTTCATTACGGCTTTAATACTTCTCTTCCTTTTTTCTTTTTTTCCAGTCTGAGCCACCGCTCCAGCAGGCAAGCCACTGTGAAGCCTCATCTCTGTTTCCTAAGCCAGTGACTCACCTGCCAGAGCCTGGATTTTATAGGCTACCCAGGTGATTCAGATGACCAGTCAAATTTGGGGACTGCAGACTAAGTGCTATTTTCATTAGCTCTTCTGAACAGTGTTGTGTCCCTTCCAGGTGAACACTACGAAAGGAGATGAACCTTATTCCTTTGGAGGACTTTGAAACAAATCAACAAAACAAAACTTCAGTTGCAGTCTGAAACATACTTCTTTACACAGATATCAGCAAAGCTGTGCAAACATTTAAGCCTTGAGTAAGTGCATCAGTTAAAATCTATTTCCCCATGAAGGAATAAGACCTTCTTATGAGTGGGTTGGTGAAGAAAGAGGGAATTGAGGTTTCCTACACTGAGTTAGAAATGATGTGAACTTAATTCAGATTGATTAAAAGTACTTGGTTTAAATTTCACTGGATAATTCTAATGTGACTGGATTTGTCTCTGGAAATTTTGTAGAGCAGCAGTTTCTGAGTTCAAAGTACTGCTGAAAAACAAAACAAGCAAATGCTGTCATACAGTGACTTCAGTTCTGCCCAGCCAGTAATGACCTCTGAAAACACCTTTTGAAAAGAGGAATATTTCATATTTTTTAGAGCAAAGTGCAACCTCTGATGGGAAAACCTCATTAAGGGGATTTTTATGTTTTTGGATGCTAAACATGTCTAAATAAATATTTCTCTTTGTTTTTAGGATGTGAAAATTGACTTTAACAACAATTACACATTTGATTCCCTCAATTCAAATAGCCTTCGAATTCAGGAATAGAAGAAAAAGTGCAAGGATTTTTTTTTTAAATTTCAGGCTAGATAAAAAATATTTTGAGCCTATGTTGGTGATAGGAAAGGTCTGATAGAATTTAGTGCATATCATAAAGATACACACTCATCAAACTCTAAAACCAAGACATTGGTTAGACTAAAGTATAATTTACAAAGGTTGTGATTATTAAAAAAAATACATTACTATATTTCCTTAATTATACTGTGATGCTGGTTGGAAGATGCACTATAGCTCCAACAACAGTTTTTACCAAGGTGTGGGAATGTACATAGAAGATCATAAGATTTTCAGTAGTGCAAAATGTCAAAAAAAGTACACATAACAGAAATAGAAAAAAATAAGATAATTTTTTCATAAATGACTAATCCTTAAAAATAGACATGTTAACAAAAAAAGAAGATGAATTGGACTTTAATAAATTAAAAACTTTTGCTTCAAAGGACACTCAAAAAAGTGAAAAGTCAACCAACATACTGGGTGAAAATATTTACATATTATATGTCTTATATGGGACTTGTATCTAGAATATATAAAAATCTCTGATAAATCAACAATAAAAAGACAAATACCCCAATTAAAAATGAGCAAAGTTTTTGAATAGATATTTCTCCAAAGAAGATGTGCAAGTGGCCAGTAAGCACATAAAAAGATGCTGGACATCATTAGTCATCAAGGAAATGCAAATCAAAACTACACCCACTAAGATGGTTATAGAAAAAATCAAATAATAACAAGTGATGTTGAAGATGCAGAGAAATTGGAACCCTTACAACTTGCTGGTTGAATGTAAAATAGTGCAGTCACTGTGAAAAGCAGTCAAGCGGCTCCTCAAAAATTAAACATACACCCAGCAATTGTATTGTTATGTATATACACAGGATAAATGAAAACATATGTCCACACAAACACATGTGAATGTTTATAGTGGAATTGTTCATCATGGCCAAAAAGTGGAAGCAACTCAAATATCCATCAACTGATGAATGGATAAATAAATGTGGTATATCCATACAGTGGAATATTATTTGATCATAAAGATGAATGAAATAGTGACCCATGCAACATGGATGAACCTTGAAAATACGCTAAGTGAAAATACTCAGTGGTGAAAGATCATATATTACATGATTCTATGTATATGAAATATCCAAACAGGTATGACTATAAAGACAAAATAGGTATTAGTGGTTGTTCAAAGCTCAGGGGTGGGGATTTGGGAAGTTACAGCTAAAGGATACAGGGTTTCTGAGGTGATGAAAATAATCTTAAATTAAATTTTGGTGATGCTTGCACAACTCTGTGAATATACTAAAATATACTGAATTTGTACACTTAAGTTGATGAATTGTATGGTATGTGTTATATATTTCAATATAGCTGTTAACACCCCTACAAATAATAATAAGACATGTTGAATCTGAATTTCCAAAGCAAAACAGCTGAAAAAGCAGTGCCTTCTGTTTCCTAGGCACTTCTTGTCCTGATATTTAGATCCTAATCAAAGACAACACAATTCATTTAGTAGTCCATGTTGGAAACCTTGTATCTCTTCCCTTAGCTCACTTTTCATATCCAACCAAATGCAACACAGTTTTCTGGGTGAAATCTAGTCAAAGGAGCCCAGTTCAGCAACCAAAGCACAACTTCAAAGTAACTGAAGTTCTTTACTGAATTTTTCAAACACTGTGGAGAGGATACATAATTCTCAGCAGCACTGTCAGAAATCCCCCCATTCTTCTTCCATCTGCTTCTTTTTGTGCCTCACAGCTTCTCCAGCATCCACTTCCCCAAATTCCCCCCAGATTTCTCTTCATGCTCTTGGCTTTGTAGAACCCATCTGACGATGACAGAGGACCCTTTCCAAGGGCTGGTACGGGGGAGCGACTGAGTGTTCACAACCAGCACTTTCTTGAAAAGGTGAAGGTGAAGAAAGTCTGCTCAAGACAAGGATCTTATGTTAGCTTGGTTTATTAGGGGAAACTCACATGGATGCACCTTACAGCTGTCCAGGGTGTGAACTGCACAATCCACATGACTCAGTTGACAGTGCTCTGATTCCCTAGACTCATACTTCCACATGGAGGAACTTTCATTAGTTTCTGGGCTCTCTCTACTCCTTGCCTTACTTCTCTGCAAGAACGTGATTTGACTGATGAGATTGTAGAAGAGGCCTGAGGTACCAAGTCAGTCACTTCCTCTCTGTCTTTTCAGCTTAGCTCACCTATAGGGAGAGTCCATTCTGTCTGCTCTTGGCCACATGGTAGGGAGCCTGACTTCGCGAGGGAGGCCTGTGGTTGTCCAGCTCTGTCTGGGTCTGCACATGCCAGTCTGACTCACAAATGATGTATTCATAAGCTCACTGGGCCACAGTTTAAAGCCACATTGTCCAGTCAGCTTTATTAGGTAATAAAGGTGATTTTTTAATCATCATTTTTATAATCTTATATATATCTATCTAACTCACCTTCTCCCAAACTCTGGGAAGGAAGAAAAGGGTGTTATAAATCGGCCCTTAAAACTCCAACACAGTATTTCAGATTTTGCTTCAATTTCATGAAGCTACCCCAATATTCAAATAATTTAGTTTTAGCTTAAATTAGTTGCTGTTGCTTGCAACCAGCCAAAGCAAGTGTAAACATCACTCAATAAATATGTAACTGAAAATAAAACTTATAATAAAATCAATACTAACTTAGAAGCATATGTTATAGAATAATATTTAGATACATTTAAAAGGAAAGAAAGCGTTTCTCAAGAGTCCTTTAGCTGCTACTTAGAACTTCACAATGTCCTGAAGGTCAGGCCCTGTGCAAATCATGCTGTGGACAACAGGACTCATTTTTCATCCCATTTTCATAAATCCCATTATATTTATTAACTTGGGATACCAGGTTTTTCCTAAATTACAGTTCGTTCTATTCATTATTGTTTTGTGGTTTAAAATTGATTGCAAGACAAATTTAATGATCATTAAACTAGAAGGGAGCATGATGAAGATTTCTGGAAGTTGGTTAATTTTACGTGGAGTTTGAATGTGTTGTCTTTAAAATACACTTTTTTATTCCCAAAAAGAAATACTATCAAATTATTCTTTGCTCTAATAAATCATTATGGAAAGTTATTTTTTGAAGAACCAAGTAATTTTCATGTCATTATTAAGTTAATGCTAAAATATGGGCATTGGGTGAGATTAGCACTGTTGGAAATGAAGTAATCTCTAAAACAGAATTCATTTCTTTATAACTGATATGAGCAAAAGCATAAGTGTGTCACAGGTCCATTTTTTTTGCACAATTTGTGACAAATTTTCTGTGTCTATGTTTTTTTCAAAATGCTGAGATAGATGTTGGCCCATTACTTAGAGTGATGAGGTTATGTGGTGATGTTTGCTGCAAACCAGGAATCTGAAATTAAATGAAGCATTGAAATATGCTAGATATGAGATCACAGAAAAACTTTGGAGAAATTCTTGAGTCTTGTCACATACAGACCCTCTTGAGCTCAATTCTTGACATGCAGAGAATGCTAAATTGCTGATTAATCGTGCCAGTGTTAGCAGCAGACCCTACTATTCCAGCACCCCAAGTCATCTTTACCTACTTGCTGGTTTACGGAATTCCCCCAGACACCCAGTGCCAGCTCTTTGGCTTGACATCACATCAGTTATTAAAACACAAATGATGTCAAGATATAGAGTCAATCCCAGACTTGCCCACTAATCCAATCCCTGCTGCTTTAGGGCAATTTTATCCCAAAGAACCCTTAGCCAGTGTCTGTCTCAGTGGTCCATCTCAAGACTCCCCAGCTGGGACTCTTCAAGGGCACAGAGTTTGGGATATCAGTTCTTTCTACCCCAGCAGACCTGCTCTCCTCACACCAATTGTTCCATTTTGTCCCCGGGGGCATTGCTCTCTAGTTCGTATATTGCTTTCCAGTTTTCGAGAGCAACAATGAATTGTGACATCTGGCCAAATGAAAGGACTGTAGCAGAGGATACAGGGAGTGCTGTGTTGTGACCTGGTGATGAGTTTGCTAGAGAGAAGGGGTATTCTTTCTTTCTTGCCACCCTTACCCCCCTTTGGCAAGGCAGCAGTCAGAGCAGGGTCGAAGACCAAGACACTGCCAGGGCAATGGGCACAGGGACAGGAGGGGGTCTTGGGAAAGTGGTGCCAGCCCTGGGGTGGGGCATCTGGTCTAGGAAAAGCGAGGCCTGGCAATGACCTGAGATCTCTCTGATGGGTCAGAAGAGGAAAGGGGTTTTAAGGAGGAAGCAGGAGGGTGCTGGAGTCAGAGGAGCATGCAAGACGTATTTCAGCAGAAGGGAAGGGCTTCCTGGTTGGAGATGAGGCCAGAGCTGCTTTGTACTCACAGTGATTCATAGTCCTCCCTTTAAATTTTTTCTTTTTCTTTTTAAAACAGAATCTAAGATAATTGGCTCCTAAGACCAGAATATTTCTAAATTTAGAGTAAAAATCACAGTCTCCTAAACAGAGTTTGCAGGGACCCCAGAGCTTATCTAGTTCTCCATTAACTTCCCCGTGTTGACATTTCCCTTACCCTCTCCCTGACAGAGGCTCCCACAACCACACCCGGGACGTCACTCCTTCAAATGGCAGCACATTCTGATTGTTAGACCGAATTGTCAGATTGCTAGGCTTGCTATAAGAACACTCCAAAATGCATGGACTTGATGTTCCACAGCACTACTATTCACAGGTGTGCATCCTAGATTAAAACAACATCTCATTCTATGAATGGGCATGATCGATAAAGACTTTCAGTTTGTCGCACAAGGAGTGAAAAGCAGGAACACTTTGCTATTAAACAGTGTTTATCTCTCCAGGGATTATTTTCAAGTGTTCAGTGATTCTTTGTGGAGAGTAAACCAAAGGAAATAATGCATTTTCCCCTCTGGAACCAGAGTTGAGATGGGTGTCATGCATCTCAGGTACCTTAGCTTATTTAATCAACACATATTAAGCACATACTATGTACAAGACTATGTACAAAGGGGCCCATGGGCTAGTCTACAGTTCAACAGAAGATATTTATAGAGCCCAGGGCCTCTAGATATGCACACGTGACTTAAAGAGATGAGAAGAACTGCTTAGTCCCCGTAGTTCCCAGCAGAAGTGCTTTGGAGCACAGGTGAAGAGAGGTGTGCTCAGAGAGCTGGGTTGCCCAGGAGCAGACCAACAGAAGTATTGTGTCCTGAACCCGCATCTTCAGTGTCTCTGTATCTGTATACCTGACCTCACTTTTGGGAAGAAAAAGGGAAGGATTTATCTGAAGAAAGCAAGCAACTAACAAGAGGAAATGAAGAATTTCAATTATGTACAGTTTCCGTGCTGCAGGGTCTTTTCATTTAAACCCATTCATTTAAACCCATGCAAGCTGGAACAAAACACCCTGAATACAATTGATTTCAGAGAGTTGCAGAATTTGCTATGATTCTCTAATTCAAACACACTGGAGCCACCAGCTGGTGGACCGGTGCAACCCAACTGGATAAGGCAAAAGGCTCTAGAATAAATCACTATGGAGCCACTAGGAGGGACAGCAGCTGCCGGCAGCAGAGGGGGACTCTCAGCACACTTGAAGAGGTCACACGGACGCCATCTGTTGCATTGATTTTGTTCCTTACAATTCTTAACCACGGATTTCTGCCTCTTTTCTCCAACATACACTAACAGGAGGACACCCAGTGTTGCATTTGTACATTAAGAACAATCATTAAAAATGAAGGGATATTAAATGAAATTAATTAACTGAGACCTCATGAAGGAGCAGGAAGTATAGGATCTCATCTCAATCTGCCCTTTTAATTCTGTAATAATTTTACCATGAACACAAAATAAGAGATAAATGGAGCATAAACGATTCTGTACTTCCTTAGGGCACAAAGCTGCTCAGACGGGGCAGTGGGACCACCATGGTGGGTAGTCACCTTCCAGCCCTGCTTTACACATCAAAAGCCTTAAATGCAGCAAACTTTGTACAAACTGGTGGAGAGAATATTTCAGAGGTGAAAGGCATTTCAATTTGTTGCGTCTCTTATCAGTCCAAGAATGAGACCTGCCTTTCCCTGGGAAGGATAAATAATGCCTAGCAGAAACGCCCAGTACAAGATGAGACCCATTTTCAGAAAATACAAAATAAATGCCAGATCAAACAGAATATATAAAACAACAAAATACAGACCTCTATTCACACTATGATCATTAACATAACAAAAGCACTATCACTTTTTAAAAGGATGTGCTAATGGTCCAATCACCTTGTTGTACACCTGAAGTGAATGTAACATTGTATGTCAACTATACTTCAATAAAAAAAAGGGGACACACTTGTTGAGGGATTTCACTTGAGAGGAATCTTCCTACTGCATTAGAATAGGTGAAATTACCAAAATTTAAATTATGTGAAATTACCAAAATTTTAGAAACATACCCTTTCAGCAGTGTATTTATATCATACTGAATTACACTAATAACATGGGGGAGAGAAGGGAAGCATAATCTTTATAAGAAATCAGTGCCATTACCATTACTTCTTATCTTAAGATTAGTTTTATGTACTACGTAATTGTCTCATACTGCTGGTGTTTAAATATTAGATGTGAGACAACATTAACATTTAAATTTGGGGAAGAAAATAATCAGTTGTTTAAAAAATATGACGGACATGTTAAGGTCAAGCTTAAAAGCAATGGGAACAAAATTTCTACTCAAATTGTTTTCTTTGTTATTATATATTTACCACTTCAACCATTTAGCCACATAAATGTAAAGATTTCCACTGTATTGCTGAACTAGAAGTTGATATCTTCAAAAATATCATTTATGAAGGAAAAAAAGAATTTGCATGAACCCTACACTAATTAAAGTCATGTCATGGATGCATATTTTTCAGGGAAGGTTTGATGCCCAGGTTAATAATCTCTGCTTTAGAGTGGGGATAACATGGACTTTAAGAAAAGATGGACTGTGTGGAAGCCCAAAGGACCATCAACCCCAAAAGAGCATCTGTTACTCCCGCCCCCTAGACAACCAGAGCGCCACCCTGAGCCCGCCTTTGGCAGTGAATCTGGAGGCTGCCAGCTTTGCACAGGAACAACCTTGAGCCACGGTCTTCACACAGGTTGGTGGGAAGCTAAGCGTCGGCAGATGGGCCTGTGGGTCTGCTGTGGGCAGCAAGGGTGAAGTTGAGCAGCTGGGCCCCGAATCTCCTGCCTCCAACCCAACCCAAGTAGCTTTATCTGTTTATATACTGGGCTTCCAAGTATGATTTTATTTGAAGGAAAGTTTTTGCTGCTATAATACACAAATGAGAGGATTTGAAAGTACTGAAAAAGTTATCTCTGGTGGTTTTTATTTTCTGCACCATCAGTGGTAATTTTCCTATTTTTGCTTTCTGCATCTTACGAATTTTCAACAATGAAAAAGTAGTACTTTTGTAATTAAAACACACACAAAGTTATATTAAAATAAAAGAATAAGCTTTGCCTACTTCTCCAAAAAAAGTGCTGAAAACAGGCTTTTTGCTGGGATTGTAGCATTTTGAATGTGAGTTGCAGTTTTCAAACATAAAGCACAGCTGTTTTGTCTGTTACCCTGAAGCTGTGAAAAAGGGGAAAGATTTTGAAAGTGGGAACAGGAAAAGACTATTGAGAAAAGCGGCTGCTATTTCTAGGGTAAAGTCTCCCTGGCAACACTGTTCTCAGCAGCTATGGCTTCCTCCATGGACTTTTTGGGATACACGAGCGATGAATCCAGAGGTTTAAAGGGCCCAAAGTCAGCAGAAACTGAAGAGATTTGAGACAAAGCAGAGTCCAAGCAGACCAGAGAGATGTGACAGGCAGGCGGCTTATAGTAGTCAGTGCTGTGTGGTGGTCAGTGCAGACACATGGTCCACAGAGATCTGCAAGAAGACAGGAACAGAGAGGCTGCTGAGTCTGCAGCCATGCAGGGAAGGATGAAGTCCTGGAGATGCAAGGGGGCCAGTCGCTTCAGGGTCTGTGGATGAAGAAAAAGTGCAGCTTCAAGGCACAGTTACAAAGAGCAGAAGGTGAGCTTAGTCATCAACTGGCCAATATTGAAAAACTGCATTATAAAAAATTGGATACAGAAATTGGGGGTAAGGAATGCTTTAGAGGTGAGAAACTTTGAAGTCACTACTGTCAAAAATCAAACAACAACAAAACTAAGCTCAGTAGAATTTTAGAATGAAATGCAACAGAAAAGAATAGTCACAGTTTTTCTGACTAGATCACAGAGATTCCCCATTCAACCTGGCAAAGCATTTCATGAATGCAATGAAGCAGAGATATGCAAGTGATTTTAAAAGCAATAAATAGAAACCTGTGTCAGAAAAGGCATATGTGGGTAAAATTGCTATATTTCCAGAATCTCTCTCCTGGCCTACTGCATCTCCTTATCAATAGGTGATTGCAAAGTGGATGGAGAGCAAGTGGGCACCTGGATGGGTGAGGTATTTTGGGGGTCCTTTTGCAGCTGGGTCACAAGAGACATGAGTGAGCAGAAGTAGATGACTGCTTGTAAGCAATACACAGGTTTCTCTCATTTTATTTCTCCCTTTGACTTATTTCAGCTTCAAAGGTTATTTGCCCCAGGTAGGAACATATTCCCCTCCCCCTCCCATGCCACAGAGTTACAGCCTAAAAACATGCATGAAGGAAACTGGACTGAAGGTGGTATACCACTGACTACACTCCACAAAGTGGCATACATCTACAGCACTGGTTCTCAAAGTATGGTCGCCAGCCCAGCAGCAGCACCTGGGAGCTGCTCAGTAGCCTCGGACCTACTGAGTCACAAACTCTAAAAGTGAAGGCTAGGAATCTGTGCTTTAATAATAAGCCCACCAGGTGATCCTGATGCACACTGAATTCTGAGAACCGTTGATCCAGAGGTATTAAAATCACCAGGAAAGCTTCCTATTAAACACAGGAAGTCAAAGCAAGGAATATGACATGAGGATAGTGCCAAAGGCAGTCAATCAAGGGCTGAGAGTCAGCCTTAAGCCACCCATGACTGGAATGCTTACCAGTCCTCCCAGCCTAGTTCAGTTGCCCTTGGTCTTTGTCAGACTACTACAACAGCTCAGTGGCCACCTTTCCTGGTTTGGCCAGGGAAGTCCTGGCTTGAACCTGTGGTCCTGATCATGATAGGTCTCTCTTTCACTCTCCAAATTGTCCAGATTTTAAATATAATTATATGGCTCCCCTAGTAAAAGCCTCCTGACCATTTCTCCTGCTTCCACTTCTGCCCATCTCCAATATGCTCTCTTTCCAGAAGCTAAAAATGTACATTGTTAATGGTACTCCTTTTCTACAAAACTCTTCAATGACTTTTTCATTTCTCTGAGATAAAATGCAAATGCCCCCACAGTGGCTCACATTGCCTCTCCTTCCATCTTCACCTCACTCCATATTCCTACTTGCTTTCTCTGTTCCAAGTACATTGGCATCCTCTCAGTTTCTTCACAAGCCAAGTTCACCAGACCTCAAGGCCTCTGCACATGCTGGTCCTCCTTCCTAGATTGCACCCCATCTCCATCCCTCTTTCAATATCAGGTAGTTCTCTGTTTTCATCTAATAATATTCCAAATGATTTCTCAAGTATTATTTGAAGGTATTATTCAATGACTGCATAACTTCCCATTATATGAATGTGACATTTATTTAACCATTCCCTAATATTTTAAGATTGTTTCCTGTTTTTTTGCTGTTATATGGTCCTTGCAAATCCTGGTTCTTGGTTGCATGCAACTCAAACTACTTCAGGCAGAAAAAGAAACTTACTGGAGTGACACTGGGGTTTCCCCATAAATGGAATAAGGGTTAAACAATTAAATTGGAGAAAAGGCAGGATTAGAGGAATAACTGGGGTCAGGGACTTAAATGTTACTAGGACATATTCAGATAGACAGTGTACATGTGTATTTATATATACACATATACATGTGCATGTACATACATACACAGACGTATATATATATATATATACACACACATTTTTAAAACTCTCATTCACCTCTTCTTCCCTGTGTGTGCAGTATTACCCTTTCTCACTAGAAAAGACTCACTCCCTTGGGTGGGTAATAGGGCTGCCAATGCTCTCAAACCATCCTGCCTCCAGAGAGAGATACTAATTAGAGGTTCATAATCTCTAGTCCCAAATTCAAAATTCCCCAAGGAAGGTTCCTAATTAGCTCAGCCTGGGTCAAGTGCCCTCCCTTCAATCAACCCCAACAGCGTTTGTACAAACCCCATGGGTACCGAGGAGGATGAAGCCCAGCAAAATGGGGCTGTTCTTCCCAGAACAAGAGCAGAGAAATGCTAAGCAAACACCATTATAGACATCTACTACAGATGAAGATACCTGCTTATAAGGACATGGGGGAGAGGGTTTTTTTTTTAATCACATGCATATTTTAAATAACAAAGACATAAAAGGAAATGGTTTTTAAAGCCCACAATCTCTTAAATCTTTCATTTTTTGATACTCTTTTCAAACATTTTTCCACATGTATAGTTTTATATAACTGCATTCAAATTAAACATAAAATCATATATTAAAGCTTTAGCCACTTAATGTTTTATCAAACATTTTTCATATGCCTACATTGTCATTCTGTTTTTTCCTATCTCATAAATATTTGCTTACTGCATTACTACAACTAATGGCTAACGCCTTCTTGGGACTTTCTGTGTGCTGGACATTGTCTTACACACACTGTGTATATTAATGCATTTAATTTGGTCCATCTGCCTGAGTCCTGCTCTTATGAGGTAGGTGCAATTATTATCACCATTTCTTTGGAAGAGGAAACTGAGGCACAGAGAGGGGATGTGACATGTGCTAGCAGGTGACAAAGTCAGGATTCTGTCCAAGGGAAGCCAGGTCTAGGTCTGTGGTAACAACACTCAGAGGAAGCAGGACAAACACCATCCATGGTCCTGACACCCTGAGGCCACATCTACTTACATTTCAATATTTCTTCCTCTTACCATTTTTTTTTGCATTCTTCTCTTTACACAGTTAAAATTATACCACAAGCTGATATCACACCATATACCCCCATCCCACCCCAAACAATGACATCCCATGTTCCCTTTTGTTCACACCATTTTTTCCCACTTAACCCAGATGTAGCCCCAAAAATCTATCTGGAAAAAAAAAAAAGAAAGCAGTCACTCACAATGTAATCGACATACAAGGTAAAACTGTGTACAATTTCTGTATGTATGTATATATCAGTATGATCCCTACATTTCCCCATGTTGCTAAAAACCTTATAAAAACATCACTTTTACGGCAGAATAACTTTTCCATTTCCTAAAAAATAATCATTTATATAGAATATTTATTATCATAAATAGTACACAGCTAATTTAAAAGAATACATGATGCTGTAATGAATAACATACATTTTGTCTTTATTTCTATTTGTTTTTCCTTAGTATTGATCCAGCAGGGAGCGTAAGCTCAGAAAGACCTTTGTCCTCCACGGGCAAAAACTTGCTTTATCTTGATTTTCAATATGTATATAGACCATGAAAGCAGAGCCTCATGAAAATAAGTAAGTATCAGATCTTTTATATCACAACTTCCCCAGTATTCAGATTTTCCCTTATCTCTCAGGCAGCCCACATTGTGGGGGCAAGAGCAGGAAGGGGAGGGGCGGACTGATGCAATCGGGAGAAGAGCACGCTTCTTCGGGAACACTGCCGGCCCCTTCCCCATCCCTCAACCACTTTTCCATGGATGGGAGTGGGAGGGGAGAGGTGACTTACCTGAGCAGCAAATTAGGGCTGCAAACCAGACAGCTTAGGAATGTCACCATCCTCTCTGGGCCAAGCCTGCCTTCAGGAATCATCTGCTCTGCCCGGCCGCTCCATGCTGAATGCTACCAGCACAGACACCCACGGGTGGGAGACATTTGTGGGTACCATTGTCTAGAGCTAGGGTTCAGTTAGAAAATCCAGTAATCCATAGATATAAGGCACGTTCTCTAATATGAGCTTTATCAGCAACAAAAGGGGAATATTTTGGCTCCTCTGCCCAACTTCTGATGGTTTCTAAATCAGTTCAGGACTTGGGTGCTATTTACTGTACCCCAAGCCTCCCATAAGTTGGAATAGTTGTAATAAGCTTTATGACATTTTCCAAATTCTAACATGCTTTAAACTATCTTTGCATTTTTATACACAGTTGTGCTTTGTATAAACTTACTCGTTTACAATCATTTAGTCTCAAAACATTGGCTATTTTGCTCCATTTTCATTTGGCATTTTGTTTTACAAGTGAAAGGTCTGGGGCCAGCTGGTGTGCTTTTTCTTTGTAGGCAATTTTTCCCCTTCAAGAATGTTTTTAAAACCACTTAAAAATAATTTTTAATTTTTTTTTTTTTTTACATTTCAGGTTATGCCTGAAGTTGATTCTCTTTTCATTGATTTTGCCTGGAATCCAGTCGTGATTCCATCTATGTATCATATTTATTTGTTTTTACATTTTAAACTTGGGAAAATACCTCTGACTATGGTTTGTACTCCATTGTCCATTGATTATTATGGGACTTTGAGTTTTCCTGTTTATTTTCTTTTCTCCTCTCAGGTGCATCTTTTCATTTAATGGCATTGTTTTTTCATGCCAGCTATACTCCTTCTAGTTTTTTGTACCCATTCCATAGAGTCAGATCTTCCTGCATCTAGAGGCACACCAAACAACTTTCTTTCTTGGTTCTTCTGATAAACCATTTTTCAGATGTCTCACTTTTCTCGGAGTCTTGAGAATGATTTCTCCCTTTCACTTGGCAATACTTCTCTCCATGAGACCCACATTTCACTCTATCCTCTCATCCTAGGAGGAGGTGAGCTCTATTCAAGGTCTTCTGTTGGCTAATACCTACTTAGAAGGTGTGCTCTTCACTCGGCCCAACTCAAGTGGGGTGGATTGAGTCCCCTTCCCAGAACTGTCTCATGTCAGTGTATGTTGAGCTGATACACTATTTTTAGCTAGTTCCTAATTACTAGCAGGATCTCATCTAACAGGGAGATGCTGGAATGAAACAGAATCTTGCCCTGCTGCAGTGTACGATTCCCAGATGCTCTGAACAGATGGAGTTCATAAAGCACGACAGTCCCCATGTGTGCCAACGCTTCCCGACTGCTCCCACCGCAGTGCTTTCCTTGTGGGAATCAAACCTCCCAGGACGAAACTCACTTTGCCTTTACTTCCTGCCCAGTTGTTTCCTGAAAGGGTTTTATTCTGCTGAATACAGAGAAAAGACGGACAGATGGGAAACAGGGACAACACTGGCTGCTTCCCGAGAAAGTGTCAACAAGGAGAGAGAAGCCTGCCCACTCTTGAAGGTCCACTGCTTTCAAGAATTATTTCAAAGTCCTGGAGGAAAGCCCCCCATTCAAGTATATTGAATGCAGAAGAGGGACACCTGAGATGAGAGCTGTCACTGACAGGGTGTGGCTCTCTACTCGGGGGTTTCCTGTCCTAAGACAGCCAGCCAACCCCCTTTCCACACAGACACCACTTTTCAAATGAACACCCTAGCAGAGAGTGTCTTTCATTTATTTCCTCGTATTACAACCCGGTTGTATAATCAAATGCTAGTAGGTTACTGGAGAGACTTGAGTTCAAGCCATCGTTATACGTGACCACGTGTGCAGGGCTCGCAGGCCGCACCATCCCTGAGGGCTGCAGAGGGGGCAGCCCAGGGGATGGCTGTGCGGCAAGAGCAGCTCTCAGATCTGCATCAGCATCGCCAAGGGCACTCGTTTGAAGTACAGATTCCCACTCCAGCCTTAAGAACCTGGAGCTCAGCACATGGGGCCCAGGGATCTGCATAGTTAAAGCACCCAGGGCGATTTTTATAACTGGTGTGAGGAACAGAGCAGGCGGGAAGACCTGTAGGTCTTGTTAAGGGAGTCTGCTGAAGCAGGGGGCGGCACAATGAAAAGGAAAGAAGAAACAGAAACAATGGGGCTTCCTACCCCCACCAACTGCCATTTGTGAGTTGCATCCTATGTACCCAGCACTCTTTTAGGCCCTTCATGGTGGCAGAGTTGTTGTTTCTCATTATGTGTCTGTGCCAAGTGATCAGGAGGAGAAGGCTGGCTGAGTCACCGGCACACCTGGTGATAGGGAGCCACCAGCATGGCTGATTAGAGCTCAACTAGGGTTTTCAGTCTGAATTGCTCAATTTGGCTATGGGCAATGCCTTGTTTCTCAGACAAATATTCGGTCAACCATCCTGTGAGTCACCATCACCAGAAGCCCGAGTGCAACTCTGGAAACCCACCAGGCACCAGGAACAGCAGAGCATTTGGAGCCTGGGAAGGCCTGAGAAGGCCCGAACTGACACTGCCACTTCCTTCTGATTTTTAGATTCATGTGGGCTTTCTGGAAAATTTAATCCACATGTTTTGGGATCATTTATACTTAACCCATCAAAACTCAGTTTTATAAGAGCCATTTGATGTTGAAGAAGCCTGATACACTTTCTCTTTCTTTCTTTTTTAAACATAAGCTCTAAAAGCACATACCTTCCCATCCCTAGCCCCAGTTTCTGAAGCTGGAAGTTATATTTTGTCAATAAAAACTAAGCCTAGAATGTGAAAACAGGCAACCTCAGGCCTAACCTAGCCTATGAGAAGTGACAGGTTTGAAGTCTGGACAAACATGTTCTCTCATTTCCCAGAAAAGTCCCCTGGCAGCTGTGGGAAGAAAGCCCACCACGCAGCAGATGCAGCCTTCCCCACCGACAGCCTTCCGCCTGGCAGGGGAACACAAGATGTATTCCAGACCCTTGCTTTTAATTCAGAGAGCTCTGCCCACTTTTCTCAGGGTAGCATTCTAGAAGCCCAAGTTAGTGATTCATTCCAGTGAAATCCGCAGGGTACCAAGCCATGGTGAACAGACTCCAGACTGTCTCCGTCCCACACCCGTGGAAGTGTTTCTCCGAGAAGAGCACTCCAGCCTCTGCCAAGTGCCGATCACCCAGAACCTCTTCAGGGACACCTGAAGTAGAAGGGAAACAGTGAGCGGTATCCACAGCACAGTTCCAAGTAAGGATAGAGTAATTATATCCAAATCCATCATTTGTGATTTATTTCTGTTCTCTCTTCCCCTTTTGCTTTTCTAAGTTCATTGTCATTGCCACACAGTTTTTACGACTTGGGGCTACCATTAAATTACTCACACACCTAGACTCCGTTTCCAGCAGTCCTTTACAAGTAAACCCAAATCCAGGGTTATCTGTTCCCTAACATGAGATCCCATTTTAAAATAAAAGGAATAAGTTGACAGAAAACAGTATGGGGATTCCTCAGGAAATTGAAAATAGATTTACCATATGATCCAGAAATTCCATTCTGGGTATATATCCAAAAGAATTGAAAATGGTTTCAAAGAGATATTTGCACCCCAATGTTCACTGCAGCATTATTATTCACAAAAGCCAAATGGTGGGAGCAACCCCAAATGTCCATTGACAGGTAAATGGGTAAACAAAAAGTGGTGTGTGTGCAATGGAATATTATTTAGCCTTAAAAGGAAGGACATTTTGACACATGCTACAATATAGATGAACCTTGAGGACATGATGCTAAGTGAAATACAACAGCCACAAAAAGGGCAAATACTCTCTGATTTCCTTATATGAGGTTCCCAGAGTAGACAAATACATAGAGAAAGAAAGTAGAATGGTGGTTCCCAAGAGCTGGGCGGGACTTAGGGAGTTACTATTTAATGGGAGTTATTATTTAATGGGCACAGGGTTTCACTTTTGCAAGATGAAAGAGTTCTGGAGATGGATGGTGGGGATGGTTGCTCAACAATACAAATGGACTTAAAGGTCACTGAACTGTACACTTTAAAACCGTTAGGATAGTAAATTTTATGTTATATCTATCAAAACATATTTTTTTTAAAAAAATGAATAGGTTGAGCCTGAGTAGAGGAAGAGCAGAGAGATTTGATGTTATTTTGTAATTCATCAGCATCTACCTTGGGGAGTTTAATCTCTTTTTGTTCTTGACCTTGGAAATTATTTTTGATTGGATAAAAACACCAGTGTGTTCCATGGTCCTTTATTGCATCTTCATCACTATTTTTTTTAGCCTTAATATTAATAGAGAAACTGACTTTGAGAAGTAATCAGTTGAAAGTACATTTAATGACTGAGTTCTGGAACGTAAGAGGAATACTGTTATCTGAGGGATAACAAAGCTTTCCAGAAGAGGGTAAAAGAACCAAGTCAGACACTGAATTTCATCCCTCAAAATCCAAGAAAATGACCCCATGCATAAAATCAAGAGTATAGACTCATGCTATAATCTTTAAAATGTGGTGACCAGAAAAAAAAACAGATAAATTCAGAACCTGATTGAATACTTCCACCTTGCCTCTCCAATACAACCCTCTAAAATGTAGAGAATAAAGGGGTGGAAAAATTCCCTTGGATCGTCAATTTAGGGGTGGGTGGTTTTTTATTTTATGTGTGTTATTCTTTAAAATATGGTTATACTCTAGGATTATGGCAAAGAAAATCAGAATCAGAAATGGGGTGGGGGGTCCAAACTTAACAATGATTTAAAAAAGAAAAGATAGAGGTAGAAGGCTGAGAGAAACTAGAAAAAAAATGTGTGAGAAGATATGAGGGACTCTAGAGACTGACCTCTGGGAGAGGAAGGTAGCAGCTCAAAGAAAATGTGAGACAAAGTTTCTGATCACAGATTAAATCCTGGGGGGCGAGCATGCAGATTGTTACACTCACCTTGTGATTACATGTCTAGAAGGAATTGAAAGTTGATCAGCAAAAAGCTTTTAGTGGAAATACCAGAATTTGGATCTTTGCCATGGGAGAGGTTCACAGGATGAGAGGATCCCTGAGCCATTCTTCGTCACACAGCCAGAATAGCACCTAAGTTCTCCCGCAGTGAGTTCCATCTTGAATACCATACCCAGAGAGACAAACCACAACCTCCATTTGACTCCTAGCCACTGCCTGACCAAACAGGAAGTTTGTCCTAATGTCCATAGAATTCAAACTGAGGAAGGTGGAAGTCTTGCCAGCACACAGTGAGTCAGCCGCCATTAACCAGAGGAGGTGAGTTTAGGGCAACCACTTTGGACATTGTTATTTTGGAAGTGGGGATTTCTTTTACAACATTCAAGCCTGGGAACATGGTGTGCTTTATATAAAGCAGAAACTAAATAAAAGATTTCAAGGAATTCCTCACCCACATGACCAATTCAAAAACCCAAGCTGATGAATCCAAGTACTAAATAGATTCAATGAGCAGGACTTTATTCCAACTTTAAAAATACAATGCACATGAAACTATTTTAGAAGTTGTTTCTCCTAAAAAGGGAAGTCACTGAAATAGAGACAACTGACTACAATAATTTGGTTTTTATCAAGTGTGGGCTTTCAAATGACATCAAAAAGGCACTGGAAAGAATTGGTCTTTTTTTGTAGGAGGACTAGGGATCATTGGTTTGGTGTGATGTTAGAAGGCAAAATAAGTCCTATCCAAAATAATTGATAATAGTTCAGAATTAGTGAGTAAAGTTTTAAGAGTACTTTGTTTTTAATTTGTTGAGGAGGTACTGAATATCACATTGCTTCTCGTTTGCTATCATAATGTTTATTTGTGGCTGATACTACTTTTTCCCTATACATTTTCTTCCCCTTCCATAATAAAATCCATGATTTTTAACTGAGTCCATGGCTGCTTAGAATATAGATATTTCCCATCATCCCATGCAGCTAGATGTGGTCATGTGGCTAATTCTGGCTAATGCAAAAAGGGAAGTGGTGTGTGCAATTTATGAGCACACCCTTAAAGAGAGGGGGCACGCTCTTCTTTGCCCTCCTCCTTTCTGTTGGTCAGAATTCAGATTTAATGACTGAAGTGCTAGTAATCAGTTAGGGCCATGGGATCCTCGAGAATGGAAGCCAGGCACAGTGGAACAACAACGTGGAGCCTAGGTCTGTGCAGTGACCGAATGGTTCTAACCTGACAACCTTCAGAGTTCTGGAACATAAGAGGAATACTTGTCCATATTTGACCATTATTATTTTAAGTTTCCTAGTATTTTTAAAGTGTTTTGTTTTTTGGGGGGCAGTGGCCAATAAGTCTGAAAGTTCTCTAATACATATAACTTAAACCTGGATATTAAGATGACATGGTCATGATCAATCACCTTCTTCCCGTCTATGCTTTAGTCATATCACTCTGCAGCTCCCAACACCTGCAGGAGACCTGGGAGGACTTTGAAAAGGAACAGCTGAGAGCAGTGCGGTTCCCAACAAAGAACAGACACAAGTGCAGGCCAGATTCTGTGTTTTCAAGGTAAAAAGGATCTGTGGTTAGTGAACTTTGTTAGGGAAAACTCTGGCTTAAAGAAAATTCCAGCATTTGAGCTTGACTTCCTATCACTAGGGATTATTTCTTTAGGTTAAATCAATGCTACAGTTTTCCCCTTAAATGCAAACTTGCCAAGAGGCAAAAAAGTTAAGTCCCTTACATTTTAGTGTAAAGTTTATCCTGTTTTGTTCCAGACTCTAGAAAAGTCTCTGAAAGATAAAAGATATGTGTGTTTGGGGGGGAGACAAGGAGAAAGTATGAAAATTGAAAAATTGGAAGGAAGAGAAAAAAGAGAGATTTAAAAGACCATCTTCAGAGATTTCATAATTATGCCAAGGACTCTCTATGTAAATAATGTCAAGGACATTCATCCCCTGATGGGCGATGTATAATGGGTGGTCAAGCTGACAGCATCTGAATTCACTGGGCACTCCTAATATCACAAAGAAGACACAGCCAGACAGCATGTGCCTCCCCAGGTGACGCAGTGGCAGTTACACGGCACCACCTGTGAAGTCTTCTCACTCAATGTGGAACCTGAATCTGGTCAAGCTTCTAACTCTTTTCATCTCCTGAGAAATTCAGGAAGTAGGAAAACATGGTGAAGCTATCTTGGGGATGCAATCAGCAAAATTCAGGATGTGGAAAATTCCACAGATAAGTAAGTGAATGGCAAGGAAAAAAGATAGCAAGAGGAAGAACTATTTGTTTTAAAGAGACTTAATAGACATATCACCCAGACGCAATTTATGATTGTTTGGGTTTTTAGTTTAAACAAACAAACACCAGTTGTAAAAAGACATTTATGACAGTATCAGGAAAATGTGAACACTGACTACAAATTTTATGATTTTTAGGAAATCGTTTTAAATTGTTTAGTTATAATAATAGTATTGTGACCTTGGATCAGGGAACAGTGTCTTAAAAAGACACAAAAAAACACAAGCAACAAAAGGAAAAACAAATTAAACTTTATTAACATTTAAAATTTTTGTGCATGAAAGACCAGCACAATGAAAGTGAAATGAAAAGTCCATAGAATGGGAGAAAACATTTTCAAATCATATTCTGGCAAGCATCTAGTATACAGAATATATAAACATTGACAGTATATATAAATGTTGACAATGCAACATAAAAAGACAAATACCCCAACTAAAAATGGGCAAAGGATCGGAGTAGCTATTTCTCCAAAGAAGATATACAAATGGCCAATAAGCACATGAAAAGATGGTGAATATTATTAACCATCAGAGAAATGCAAATCAAAACTACACCCGTGAGGATGGCAACAATCAAAAAGTCCAATAATGACAAGTGGTGTTGAGGATGTGGAGAAATTTCAACCCTCACACCTTGATGGTGGGGGTGCAACCACTTTGGAAAAACAGTTCAGCAGTTCCTCAAAAAGTTAAAAATGTAGACTTACTGTACAATCCAGTAATTCCACTCCTTGGTATATACACAAAGGAAATGAAAACATGCTCTTAAAAGTAGTTACATATGAATCTTTATATGAGCATTTTCACAATAGCCTAAAAATGAAGGAAAAAACAACACAAATGTCCATCACCTGATGATGGAATAAACATACTATAGAATATTATTCAGCCAGAAGAAAGAATGAATACTGATACACACTAGAAGATCAGTGTACCTTGAAAACATGCTAAGTGAAAAAGGCCAGACATAAAGTCCACATATTGTATGATTCTAATCAAGCCTCTAACTCTAACTGTTCATTTCTATTGGCAAATCTATGGAAATAGAAAGTAAACTAATGGTCGTGAGGATGTGGGGAGATGGGAATTGGAAGTGACCACTAATAGGTAAGGGATTTCATTTTGGGATGGTGGAAATGTACTGGAATTTCCTGTTTTCCATCCTCATTAGTGGTGAAGGACAACATTGTGAATAATACTAAAAACTATTAAATTGCATACTTTAAAATAGCCAAAATGGGGAATTTTGTTATGTGACATTTATCTCAATAAAACAACTTGTTAAATAATCTTGTGATGTTTTAAAAAAAGAGTCCTTTCTCTTAAAGCTGCATACTATATTTTTGAATGACATGATGATACCTGGGGTTTTCTTTTTAAAAATCTAGTGGGGTGGAGAGTGGGGGTGGGTGCTTAGGGACTGGGAGGGTATGGATGAAACAAGATTGGCCGTGAGTTCATATTTATTGAAGTTGGGTAATAAGTACTTGAGAATCTGTTATATTATTCTCTCTACCTTTGTATGTGTTTGAAATTTTTCACAAGTAAAAGTTTAAGATCACCCAGTTGTTTGCTTTTGGGTCATAGAAGAACTGGCCTTTATTAATAGTGGCATGAGAGGCATAGATGGTGGCTTACAGATCATCTAATGCAGCTTTTTCTTTTTATTTAAATGTAGAAATTGGTTCCCAGGGAGGAAAGGTATTTGCCCAGATGATTAGAGTCGGGTTTAGAATAGGAGTCTACAGACTATAAGGAGCCACATGGTAAATATTTTAGGTTTTGCAGGCCAGTTACTGTTGCAGCTAATAAACTCTATAGCATGAAAGTAGCTTAGAAAAGGGACCTGAATACACATTTTCCAAAGAAAATATATGATTGGCCAACAAGTATATGAAAACACGCTTAACATCACCAGTCACTAGGGAGATGCTAATTAAAACCACAATGAAATGACTTCACACCTGTTAGAATGGTTATCGTAAAAAAAAAAGACAAACCCAAGAGATAAATGCTGGCATAAATGTGGAAAAAGGGGAACTCTTGTGCATTGTTGGTGGGACTGTATGTAAACTGGTACAGCCACTATGGGAAACAGAATGGATGTTCCTTTAAAAAAATAAAAAATAAAACTACCATATGATCCAGCAATTCCAATTCTTGGAATATATCCAAAGGAAATAAAAATAGTGACTTGAAAAGATATCTGCACCTCCAGGTTCACAGTTGTATTATTTACAACAGCCAAGACATGGAAACAATCTAAGGGTCCATCATTGGAGAATGGATAAGGAAGCTGTGCGGTTTACACACACACACACACACACACACACACACACACACACACACACACACACACACACAAATGGAATATTATTCAGCCATACAAAATGAGGAAATGAAGAAATCCTACCATTTGCAACAATATGGATGGAATTTGAAGGCAGTAGGCTAAGTGAAATAAGTCAAATAGAGACAAATACTGTATGATCTCACTTATATGTGGAATCCAATTTTTTAAAAAACACCAAACTTATAGAAAAAGAGATCAAACCTGTGGTTACCAGAGGTGGGAGAATTGGATGAAGGTGGTCAAAAGGTACAAACTTCCAGGTATAAGATAACTAAGTACTTGGGATCTGTTGAACAGCATGATGACTATAGCTAACACATAATATATAGGAAATAATATATTTCCTATATGTGTATAATATATAGGAAAGTCATTGAGAGTCAATCCTAAGAGTTCTCATCACAAGGAGAATTTTTTCTTTTCTTTTTATTGTATGTCCACGAGATGATTGATAGATGTTAACTAAACCTGCTGTGATAATCATTTCACAATATATGTAAAACTGTCATGCTGTACACCTTAAACTTACAGTGATGTCAGTTATTTCTCAATAAAACTAGGAAAAAAGAAAGTAGTCACAGACAATATGTAAGCATGTGTGTGTTCCAATAGAACTACATTTATATTTATTACTTTATGTATTTATGTATGTATTTATGGGTGGTGGGGCACCAGATTTGTTTGGCTCACCAGCTATAGTTTACCAACATCTGGTCTTGAAGCACTGAATTCTCCAGACTCTAAATCCTGTTCTCTTTTCTCTGGGCTAAGTTACAAATAAATAAATAAAACATAAACTCTGGAAATCTCCACAATAATTCACTTGTGCTCATTAATTAGGACTCAGAAGGAAGGAAAACATCCTCCTGAACCAGAACCTCCCTGCCTCACCCATTCCTCACATCTCTGTTTGGATCTACAAATGATAAGGGGTATGGCATCCTCACATCACTCTGCTCTGTGACATAAATACAAAAGAAATAGCACATCACCTGTAAATCAACACACGACCTCTAAATTGAGCTAAAAAGCAGATGGACAAAAGGAATTTCTTGGAAATTCTTTTCAAAAGAATACATTACCACACATGGTCTGGGCATAACTATTTTTATGTTGGTCTTTGGTTTTAAAATACTTCTGAAGAAATTTGATGTTTCTAATTAATCTTGATTAATAGATCAATTAACCAAAGTAAATAGAAGTTAGTAAAGATAATAATATCTAATATTTAATCAGTCTTTAGTTCATGTCAGGTATTCTGATACAACCTGCAATATCGCATTGAATCCTTGCAAAAACCCAGTCCCCCAGAAAACACCCATATAAATCCTGGACAGAATGTGTGGAGCAGCTGTCTGAGGACTCAGGAAAGTAAATGGCAGCAGGTAGATTGAAGAAGAAGACCAGAACTCAAAGGACAATGAAACTGGTCGTGTTTACCATTTTTCCTTCTCTGGTATCCCCAGGCCTGAGCTCAACACAGCCTGGGATCCAGACATGGGCACTGGTGTGAACCCACAGTTCCAGGAGACTCCCTCTAGATTTAGCTCCGGAGCAGAAAAGGGAACTCCTAAAGCTCAGAGAGGATGCAGAGGTCTCCCTTCCTCTATTTCTCTTCTCTCCATTTCCTTGCACTGCAATCTCATGGCAGCTGCAATTCAACAAAAGCCAGAACGTGAGAGACAGGAGCCTTCCTCTCCAGGTGGCGGAGCTGCAATCCCCAGAGAGTGGGGGGAACCCGGTTGCCTGCCTTTTTCCTTTCTCCAACCCTCCACTATTTGACCCGCCATGTGGTCCGCAGAGTGGGACAATTAAAGCTACAGAACTCTGGTCAGAGGACCAAAGAGGGGATCCCTGGGGACCAGAAATTATAGGAAAATTGCAGAGAGGAACAAGCTCAGAAAAGTGAACCTATAAGGTTATTTGTGAACTACTGGGCTCACCCCTTAGCTGTGCTTGCTGGGTCTGATCCTAACGGGCATACCAAAATCTTTGAGGACTGAATTACTGACAGACCACTACCCACGGTACAGACCAACACTAGGTGATGCACATGTGGGGGAGTGAGCAGGAGGGAGTTTTTGTGGTGTGGAAGTGTAACTATATCCTGATTGTGATGGTGGGAATAGGATTCTATGCAGGTATTAAAATTCATAACAATGTACACACAAAAAAATAAAAAACAAAAGTATATTGTATGATAATTTAAAAAACAGATTAATAACAAAATCACAGTAAGATAGTGTGTCTCTCACACATCTTGGGTACGAGCATCAGAAGTGTCGGCTACATTAGGCAGAACAGTTTTATTTGAGGACTACTGATTGGCTCACAGAATTGACAAGAAGAGCAAAGAACTAGGACTGGGAAGGTCCTACTATAGAAACTCCAGTGAACACCAAGTGCTCAGTTCCACTGCAGCAACTCACGTTTAGCTACCCCTCTGGCTGCCATAGAGGTTCCCAGAATGGATGGGGTGGATAACTATAAACAGGAAGGGTGCTCAGATGCTCCGTGGCAAAAATAAATAAATGAAGTTATTATTAGCCCTTCACACAATTTCACCAGGACTCAAAATTTGTGCTCCTGACCACCATATAGTGGGGGCAGAGAAAGTCTCCAGCCTCAGGAGAGTTTTGTGGAAATCATGTTGCCTGTTTAAAATAAAGAAGAGAAGTAATTTGAAGCAGACACTCCGACTTCCTTCTGGCTCTACAATTCAAGGGAATGCTAACCCAGCTGTTTGTTTTTCTTTTTAAGAGCTTGTTTTGTCTCTGAAATATAAACACTGAATTTTTTAAATATATGCACTGCCTTTGTTACATTCCCTAGAACAGGAGGATCCCAACTTTTTTTGATCACATGCCCATCAGCAAATATTTCTGAGCATTATCCCTGATACATATATATATATAACTTTAAGTTTTATATATATATATACACACATATACATATACATATATATGGTACAATAATTTATTTATTGTGTGCATCCTAAATAACATCTGAAAAAAAGGAAAAAGGATGAAATAACAATTTTTAAAATAACATTTACTAAAACACTACAAATCCATTTACTTCATTAGGAAATTATTAATGTAAGCAATATTACTCTATATACTTAAATATCTCATCCTAAATTCAGCTTTTATATTTGATTTTAATGGAAGTTATGACTAGCAAAAGAATCACAAAATATGTAAATCCAAATGAAAGAAGTGTATCATTGGCTATGTTTATCAAATTATGGTTGTTATTATTTAAACCTTATCTACCAATTAATTACACAAACGGGTTTTTGTGGGAGTAGGGGAAAGAATCTGGTTAGTAAATTTCCATTTCTACTGTTGTTGGGCATATAATTGGAAGATGTTGCACTTTAGCATTTTTAACAAATGGCTTCAAGACTCACTGAAACTTTTAGTAGAAAATTTAAATAGGTTAGAAAGGCATAATTCCTACTTTTTAACTGCTGTGCAGATGAGAAATTTTATAAATGCCAATCTGATGTCATTGGCAACAACAAAATTTTGAGACAAATGAATTGTTTTTCAAACATTCCTTCTTAAATTCTCCATAGCACAAATTTCTTTTGAAAAGTGGTCCCTTGCTTAATGTTAAACATCACTTTACCTTTGAAGAAATAGACCAAGAATGTTAATTGTTTTTTAAAAAATCTACTAGGGAGCATACTAGCAATAACTATATGGCATCAAAGAAAACATCAGCAAATTTGCAACACTTCATTTTTCATAAAATCTTTCCCTTTCATGGAATTCTGCTTCCAGCTTTGGTGAACTAGGTTGTTTCAGATCTACTTTTCCATTTAAAACAACTAAAAAAATTAAACAAAAAGTCTCTTTGAAGGTATCAGAGAGCTACTAAGGTGTTGAGGAATTATGGGGCAAGACCCAAGAAAGAGGTGAGCCCAACATTTAGAGTTATTTTTCCCCTCTAGGCAACTGCCAATATAAAAAGTAATGGCTGAAAGGCTAACCAAGCTTCCAACCGGTTCACAGGGATAGGAGAACAAAAATCAGAGGAGGAGTCCTGGCAAATATTTTAAGGACTAAACCCAGAAGTAAGGTGAACTAGAAATAAATCATCCCTCTCAAGGACTCAAAACCAGCTTAAAGAATGTCAATCCCTGGTTTAACTAAGGTGATCTACAATTGCTAGCATCCCTAGCCTGGATACCGGCCTACAGAAAAGTAAACCTTGGAAGATGATAATCTAATCAGAGCCTTAGAATATTTCCTCAATGTCAAAATCTCAACAAAAAATAACCAGGCATAAAAGAAGATGAGAAAAAACACATGATAGATACACATACACAAGGGATCCAAATAGTGAGGTTTTCAGACATAACCTTAAAATATACAGGATTAATATGCTTAAGTAATTAGAAGACAAGTCTGAGAATGTTAGCAAGGAACTGCAAAGCATAAAACAATCAACTAATCACAACATATGGACCTTACTTGGGTCCTGATTCAAACAAACAAACTGGTAAAAAAAAGTAATGACACCAACAAGGTGATATAAACATCAATTTGAATATTTGATATTAAGGAATTACTATGAACTGTTTTTAACTATTTTTATGGTAATGGTATTCCTTATATTTTATAGACATCATTATCTTTTAGGAATACATACTGTAATATTTACAAGTGAGATGATACAAATTCAACATGGTCTTCTAGAATTTTCTTTTGAATATTTGAGGCAGGGGGGAAAGTTAAGGTGTATATAAATAAGATTAGCCATGAGCTGATAATTGTTGAAAATGGGCGATTTGCAAAGTGAGTATTTTATTTTGTTCTTCTTATTCTATCTTCTCTGTACAGGTTTGAAATTTTTCATATTAAAATATTTTTTTCAAAACTAGTATGTTGTCTCAAACACAAGGCTTCCACATATGGTATTCACAGGGCACCAGCCAGGCTAAGAGGACGAGTGGGGACAGAAGTTCGGCACTGGCCTCTCAGGCCAAGCCATTTGCCTTGAAGGACAGTGGTTCAGCAGGAAGAAGGAACATGTTTTTTTTAATGAAGTTTGCTTAGATTTTCACTTAGAGGTGTCATCTTTTGGCTATTCATAGCGGGAAATCATCCTTTACCAATGTGCATGAAGGTTACTATCAGTGGGCTCCAGACAGGGGTGGCATTCAAGAGCTAGTGTCACTGAGGACAGCCTCTTCTCTAACTGGGAGAACTGCGATGGAGCTGTAAGAGCAGTGCGGGTATCAGCAGCAAGAAGCCAGGTCAGACACGACAGAGAACAGCACCAGCAGCATTGTTCCGAGGAGAAGCTGATGAAGGGGACCTGCTCCCACAGCTCATGGCCACTAGGGGGTGCATGAGACTCATTGCAGCCTCAGAGAGGCGGGGATGCAAGGCGACCCTCAGTTTCAGTGCGTGCTTTGGATGAGGCTCAAAGCATCCACCTTGCAATTATATTCAAGCCTGTGTCCCTAAAGTGGGCCAGCCTCAAAAACACAGGCCTATATAACACAGACACCCCACCCTGCCTTAATGCATTCATAAATTCTTGATAACCCCAGGGTGCTAGCTAATATCTCACAGGTGGCCAGTCATTGATTCCAGCCAATACACGGGTGTGAACCTGTATATTCCCAACCTGAATTCGTGTTTATTGTGTAACTAAACATTAGGAGTCTAGTTTTCAATAGGCAGTTTTCAAAATGGTGGCTGACTTTGCTTCAGGTTCAGAATGGCTAAAAATATATTTAAACTGCAGGCAGTCAGGTAACTGGAAGCCAGCTTCATCACAGGCAGCATCATATGGACACCCTGACTTACATTTAGCATAGACACACAGCCTCGCACACATTCCCACGCCGTGTGTGTGCAGACAGAAGGAAAGGCCCGTTCTCAGACTTGCTGCACGGGGCGTCTGACTCCTCGGTTTCCTCCCTGGTGATTTCCTGACTTGGCTTCTGCAGGAAGCAGATCTACGCTTCTCCCAGGGGAGGCCAAATGTCATAATAGAGGAAAAGGCTGCTAGCAACAAGGGGGCCCCAAATGAGAGAGCAGGAGAAAGGACTGAACCTAAGATTTTGAACAGATCATTTTATTGGAATGGAGAGAGAAAAATGAAGGTTTTTCTAAAGCTGATCTATTTACTCTAGACACTTCTTCTCCCAGTGCCTCTGCATTCCTTCCTGGCTTCTGTTCTCCACCCTCATATAACCCTAGTGTTGGAAATCAGTGGCTGGTAAGTCAGCGTGGTGATCATCCCATGGTGTCACCTAGCAACCTGATGTTCATAAACAGCCACATGATCTCTTCTCTGAAAATGGCTACAACTTTTAAAGACATCAGGGAAAATGCTTGGCTGTGTCAAAGCTAGTGTGAAATGGCCCCTTGTCTTAGCCCTCCTATTCCCAGCCTTCCTTTTCCCCTTCTCAGTTTGACCTCCCAGCATATTTATTGTTTATACTCTGACTTTTTTAAATGCACATTTCCTTCTACAGAGTCACATTAACAGCTGTTCATGTAAAAGTCTCCCAGTAGTTTTGTGAACTTCACTGAGCTTAAAAACAACTCAAAAGCCAAAAACATTCCTACTTAATCCTCATCCCTTGCACTTTAGAAGAATTAAAACTAAAAGTTGTGGAATACTAAGGCTAAGAAGGAATTACTTGTAGGCAAGTTAAGACAAAACCAATCAGATAAGGTTTGCACACTTTTATTAAAAGTTTAAGTATACTAGAACAAAAAGGGTACCTTTAACTAGGACAATATCTAACAAGCCTTAATTAACTCATAAATCCAGCATACATATCTTGGGTACCAACTATGTTTCAAATACCATGCTAGGTAATGATTCAAAGATGAATGAAGCAGTGCTATTGAAGGGTTCACAGTTTAGTGAGAAATGATGGGATATTCTCCCTTCAGATGGAATAAACAGCATTCACAACAAGCCCCCATCTTCTAACTCTGTAATTGTTAAAATGGAGAGTCATAGATGAGCAATCTTCTTATAAAAACCATGAGGACTCAGCAATGTGCTGACATTTTATAACAGAATTGAGTCTTGGGTTCTTGACTTAAGCAAGGGGATGCATGCTGGTGCCATGTACTGTGATGTGAGGGCTGGCAGGTATAGGAGGAATAGGAATCCTATTTGGCAATGTTAAGTTTGAGATGTCTAGTCGATGTCCTTATCATAGGATCATGCGGGAAGCAGATGCCACTCAAACTGGAGCACTGAAGACCGGTGAATGCAGGCACTGTTCTAAGAGCATGGGCAGGGAGGCGACTCCAACAAGCGCTGAGCAAGTGCCTTGGGCCAAGCCATGGCACCAAACGGTGACCAGCTCTAGGCCTGAGCGGACAAGGCAAGGAAGGCTGGGCTCCCCAGAAGCCAGAGAGAATAGCTGTAGCCCCTGGGGAGGACAAACCCCAACAGAAGGAAACATCTAACCCACAGCGAGCAGGCAAAGAGGACAAGGGAACGTGTATTCAACTCACTGTCCTCCTGCCTCCCCATCTATTTTTAGCAGTGCCTCCCACTGGGAAAACCCAACTGGAGGCTGAAAGACCGCATGGCCATGCTGCACACAGTGGTCATTCTCATGGGCACAGGACAGTGATGGGAGGAATGCAGGTCCGGAGGGCAAAATGGGAAATATCCAGCACCACATGCAAAAGGAGTTAAAAAGTGTTTGTTTGGTTTGGTTCGGCTTGGCTTGGTTATATAAGTCTGGGAGTCCGGGGAGAAGTCAAAGTCAGAGATATAAATTTGGGAGACTTCAGTTAAGAGATGGTAATTAAAGCCATGTTTCTGAATGAGATCACACAGAGAAGGAAAAAGGGCCGAGGCCTGAGCCCTGGGGCACAACTGAGCAGCGTAACAGGGGAGGAGGAGCTAGCAAAGGGGCTTGAAAAGGAGCTGTCCAAGAGAGTTTGAGGAAAACCAGAAAGTGGTATCCTTAGAGCTAAAAGACGAACACTTCAAGAAAGGAGGAGGGTTTGGCCCATTGTCTGGAATGAAGCTAAAGGGTTGAGTGGGAATGTCTTTCACACAGAGATAAAAGGATAAGAAATCCCATGCATAAATGTAATCATGCCATTGAATAAACAGGACTCTGAGGTACAACAAAATACAATTTTAAGCCCTTTCTTACAATGGCCTTAGTAATTCCTTTGGGTAGGCTAATTTTGCCTCACCCACATGGATAAAATTTAGATCAGGCCCACGATTTTTCTGGTCATTCTCAGATATAATTATTTAATTATTCATGGTTTCCTGATTTTTTTTTTTTTTTTGTTGGTTTTCAGAACCAGACGAGCTCTTAGGGCTCAGGGACCAGTGGGCAGATGCTGGCTGTCCATGCAGGAGTTCCAGGTAGACAAACCAACATGCAGAAATAATCCTTAGTGCGGGGGGGGGGGGGATTTCCTCTTCCGGTGTCGACTCTGCACATGGAGTTACCTGCAGCACCAAGTATAAAATGATCCCAGTGCCCCTCTAGATGGTAGCTGTCACCGAGGAAACAGATCCAAACAGAACACTCAGGAGTGTTCTGGTCTTGAGTTACCAAGGGAAAGAAGGTAAAGCTTAACAGTATTCATTTATTCTAAAAATATTTATTGAGCTCCTACTCTGCTAGGTGCTGGGGATTCAAATGATGAACAAAAATAAACATAGTCCCTGGTCTGATGGGAATTAGTTCATGATTTATCAAACACTCACACAAATAAATGTCATGCATGTGCATGAATCCATGAGACAGCGTAACGAAGGGAAGGTTTCCTGAGGAAATAGTGCTCAGGGCTTCCTGAAAGGTAAGAGCTGTCAGGAGAGGAGATACGGTGAGAACCGTCAGGTTGGGGAGCATGCAAGTGAAAGTCTCCTGGAGGAAGCAGCCTTAGACAGAAGGACCACGGGAAAGCCAGCACAGCTGGAGCTCTAGAGGCTGAGGGGGCTGGAGAGGGCGTGAGGCAGCATTAAGGGGCTATATTTTTGTCCTGAGGTCAATGGGGAGCCACAGAAGGGCTCTGAACAGGGGCAGCACTTCTTTCAATTTGAAGTGTAGGGCAAGATTGAGGGAAATGAGCTGGTTGGTACACAGATGGATGTGGGTGGAACAGAATAATATTGAAGTCCAGGCAAGAGGAGATGGCAGCTTGGACCAAGAAGGTGGTGCTGAGCAGTGGCCCCTAAATGGAAATGCAGGAGAGAGTGGGTCCAGAAAGGTGCTGTGTTTCTAGTTTGCAGACTTGTCAGGTGATGACGACAGTCACTGATTCATGAAGCGAAGAAAGGGCAGAAGACTGAGTTATGTGAGGATGTTCTATTCTTTACACCACCTCTCAACAGGATCTGTTCTCAGCCATTTCTCTCTTTTGTGAGCTATCACAAAATAATCATCAGTTTTGTTAAGGGGATAGCAAGCTACTGAATGTAGTATTTCACTCTTCAATACGGGCAGGACTCTGCATAAAATGCACAAACATTTTCAAAGCATGATCACATCCAGCATTTTATTTTTTCCTCCCCATAATATCATCAGTTCCCCTACGCTAAAAAGATCAGCACGTTCACAATCTTGATCCAATTGTGGTGTGTATTTTTGGGCACATCATCAAAAACCTGCAGCTGCTAAATCCATTATGAAATCTTAGAATCTCAGAGGTTTAAGGGAACATTAGCTCCCAGTTACTTGCCAGCCACTCATTTTGCTGAGGCCCAAACAGCTAGCCAGAGGCCGAGACAGGATTATAGTCAAATAAAACAAGGATATATCCAACCAGTACTCACAGTCTGAGAGTTACTACATGAAGTTCATATAGGGTTTTTAAAGAAATATACAGAAAATTTAAGACATACCTAAGCGTGGTCCCATCATGCTAACATGACAATGCTGCTCTGTTGACAAGCAGTCCTCATCCATCAGCAAGTGTGGTTCCATGAAATATGCTTCAGGCACTGAAGAAGAGAAGGCTCAGCCTCCTCATCTCTGCCTCTTCTGGGTGGGGACTGATCCACATTAGGCACTCTCAATGATCCTCTATCAAAAAGCTGCCCCTAGAACTCTGACAGAGACCTTCAGTGAGAAATGTCTGCTCTATCAGGGACCTGGGGTGGTCCTTTGAAGGTGTGCTAGGGTGCTGTGAATTGGGTGGTGGCCTGGAACTTACTGGTTGGAGCACTTGAGGATAAGATGACTGCTAAGGGGAGAGGAGGAGATGATGGGTGGTACGGTGGTACCAACACAAACAAGGTGAGATTCACACATATAAAATCAACAGCAAACTCCTCTAAGACCACAGCAGTCTTCAAGATGAACCTTGTGACTCCTTCACCCTTCAAGCTTGCCCTTGATATTGAATCTGACTGGTTCTGCAGGAAAATGCTGGAGGCAAGAAATGAGTTCCAGACAGAGGATTTGCCCCAAACTTAAATCCTATCCCTCACCCTCAGGATTCCCTCTTTCTTGGTCACTTATTCTATGTTACTTGGGTCCTCTTCAATGCTAGGCTATGTGCTGGGGTCTGGGGACTTGATACAAATGTGGAAAAGACACTCTTCCTGTCCTCAAGGAGATGACAGTCCAGCAGGGGACCCAGACTGGTCAACAAGTGTCACCATACAAAGATACCTGTGGACTGACATTTGAACAAGTGCTGGAGAAGGTACCAGGAGAGACTGTTGGGGGACACTGGGGGAGGCTTCACAAAGGAGATGGAATTTCAGGAAAGTTTCAGAGTACATACAGTTTGATAATCAGCTAAAGGCATTCCTAGCAGAGGGAATAGAATAGCATGCGCAAAGGGTACAGAAACATGGAATCACTGGGAAGAGACTGTCAGGTGATGATGGCAAGAGATGAGGGACCAGAAGCAATCCACTGCAGTGTATTCTGTATATTCTCAGTGTCCTGACACACAGAAGAGACTCGTTTTGCTAGTCATGCTGGGCAACAGGTAACTTCAAAATCTCAGTGGTTTTTTGCAACAACAAAGGTTGTCGTTCATGTTCCATATCAACAACGGGCCAGCTGAGGTTCCCCAGCTCTTGTGATGCTGAGGATCTGCTCTAGTTTGCAGGTGAACTGTGGGCCGACTCCACGTCTTCACATTCTAGGTCTTGGGCTGATGAAGCAACCCCTCTGGGAGACACACTGTTATCATCTGACAGGGTATGGAGGAAACTTCGCATATCCCTAAAAGCTTCTACTTAGAAGTAACATCCACTGCACTTCCATTGGTCCAAGCAAGCCATGCAGTCAAGCTGAACAAAGGAATGAAGATGTACACTCAGCCTACAGGAAGGCAGAACAAGGATGCTGATGAAAAGTACTCTCCCAAGGAAGGAACAGACTATGGGAAGTGATAACATACATGCTACAAAAATGGGTTGAAAGGGAGCAAGGAAGAGGTTATTGTAGGGAAAAGAAATGTCCACGTTCCAGTTACCTATTGCTGCATAAAAATCATTTCAAAATGTTGTGGCTTAAATCAACAACCATTTTATTATTGCTCATGGCTTCTGTGGGTCTAGAATTCAGGAAGGACTCAGCTGGGCAGTTCTGGCTTGGGAGTTTCTGATGCACTTGCATGAGTCTGTGGGGGCTGGGACGGGAGACTGGAGCCGCTCCCTCGGGAACTCATGTCAGCCGGTTTGCACATTACAACACTGACTTCAGGGCAGTCAGACTGCTGATGTGGTGGCTGAAGCCTTTGGAGTTGAATATTTCAGGCTACAGGGCAGATGCTGCACCACCTTTTGTGATAGCCTGGGGAATTCCATAGCATTGCTTCAGCTGTAGTCTAGATCAGGGATTGGCAAACTTTTTCTATGAAGTCCCCAATAGCAAATGTTTTAGGCTTTGTGGAACATACAGTCTCTGTCACAACTACTTATAACTGTTCAACTTGGTCACTGTAGCATGAAAGCAGCCAGTCAATTTAAATAAGTGTTCCAAGAACACTTAATTTATGGGCAATGAAATTTGAATTTCACATGAATTATTCTTTTGATATTTTTCAACTACAAAAATGTAAAACCATTCTTAGCTTGCATGCTGTGAAACAGGCATCAGGCAGACAGCCCACAGGCTGTAGTTTGCCAACCTCTGCTCTACTGGAGAAATATTCAACTGAGTGTCCACTGGCCATCAGAAACACAGGTTTTACACTCACAGGAAATATCTGGGTTAGAATTAGAGTTGGCTTTCATCTGCATATGGGTGGCAGCTGAAGCCCCCAAACCAATGAGATTTCCCTAGAAATGTGCACGGAGTGGGGAGCCAGGGTAACTTGGGATGGCGTCTTTGAGTCTCAGTATTCAACAGGTAATTTGAGGAGCCAATGAAGGCCAAGAGCCCCTTTCATCCTTTCTTCTCCACTCTTAATTTCAATCTCCTTGTCCCCACCTTCCTTCCCTGTCCCTCACCCTAACTTCCCACCCCAAGGTACTACTTTCAAAGTTAGAGGTAGAGAGCAAGGCAGAAGGCAGAGAACACTTGAAATTTGGAAAGATGTTCTTCACACTCCTTTCTGTCTCATTCATTCATGCAAAAAATGTTTGTGTATTCTTACACTATTTAAATACTAGGTGGCACTATTGCATGTTCATTTTCTTAAGAAAGCTGGCATAATAGGTATTTGTAAACCATAATGATTTACCAAATACAGAAACAGACCAATAAGTTTAACCATGTGAATTAGCATTTGAAAGCATTATTATTTGCATCTTATTGACAGAGAAGGAAAATAAGTATCTCTAGGTGAGGCACTAAATTGAAGCCTTTTGCAGAGACTGAAGGTTGCTTAACTTTATTTTCTCCACTTTAAAAATCTGTTCAGAATGTCTTCAGAGAAGGGTACCTAACACTATGTAATTAACTGCAGTAATGAATGTACTTTTTATTCAGTGTTAGGGGATGTCAGCAGATATCATTCAGTAGATATTATGGCACATAAAAAGTTTCTTGGGACATGAAAGGTCTGTGATATATTCAGTAGGTATCATGGCATATAAAAAGTTTCTTGGGACATGAAAGGTCTGTGCAGAATAGGCAGTAATATTTGATGAGCAAAGTATTAGAAATGAGCACAGATAATTTTTAGAGTTGAGGTCAAGATAAAGATGAGAGAAGAGCCTAAGTAGCAGAGTGTCATGATGCAGCTCCAAAGAACCTAGGCAAAGGCAGCCTGATCATGGGACTAGTTCTAGAAGGCAGGTTTCTAGCTGTGGTGAGGTAGGAACCCTTCCCTTTCTCTAATTCATTTATACTGTTTCCACCTGGCTTTCCAATAACATGAACTCAGTTACTCACTTATTCAGCAAACAGTCTTTCTGTTACTCACTTATTCAGCAAACAGAACTTCTAAGCAGATTACAAATCAAAACGAAGAGCACTGTGTGAGGCTAAAGTATAAATAACATGTAAATAACAGTATCTACCCAAGGGAATTATACTGGTAGGTAGGATTCCATATGTACATGAAGATTCCTGTGGATTAGAAACGTAACATTTTCTATTGACCTTCCTTTGACTGAGATTAGTGGAGGTAGAAGCCCTACCTCAAGGTCTGCATTAGACGGATAGAATGGGTTGTGCTACTGTAATATACAATCCCCAAATCACACAAAGTGTCCAGTGAAGCTAGGTGATTCTCTAGAACAACTTTTGTCCATGAAGGAATTCCAATTCAGGCAACCTCAGTCTTGAGATTCTACCATGTCAGTATGCAGCCTCATCCATGATTGTTGTGGTAGAATTTCTAACACTTCCTCTCACAGCCCATTTTCCAGAACTTGTCCATAACCCCACTTACCTGCAAGATAATGGGAAGTGTTATTGTCCTACATGCCGAGAAAGTAGAAGCAAGTATGAGTAATAAAAATCTCTGCCCTAGTACTGTTCCCTGTATTTGCAAGGTACTTCTTCTAATTTTCACATGGCTGGTTCCGTATTGATATTTGGGTCTCATCTTAAAAGCTTTCTTATGCTGTCATTAGCCACCCAGGTAATCTGTATTCCAAATAAATATTAATTTTCTGTATGTAACTTTCCACTCTCTGATTTGTTACTGAACACTCTCTTCCCTCCCTAGAATATAAGCCCTGTGAAAGTTGGTAACATGCTTGTCTAGCTCATCTTAACATTCCCTTAATAGATATTTGTTGAATAATTCAATGATCATCACAGAAAAATGCAAATCTGATCATGGAATCCTCCCATTAGTGGATTTTTATAATCTTCAAGATTAAGTTTAAACCTCCTGCATGACCTATGAGTCTTTACGAAATGTCTGATGAACTTTCATTCATTTCCAGGGGCTGCCACTGGGGATATGTTAGTAAACTTAGAATCTTCAGCTTCATACCTTGCCTCTTCCCTGTACTCAGTCTCATAAACAACCAAAGACAGCCAACAAATTCTTGCTTCTTCACACAGATTCTCTTAAATTAAAAGTTTTAGAATTTATTTAGTGAGGATGGGGACACATTAATGGTCTCCTAATACAAATTGTACAAAGAATGAGATTCACTTTCAAATTTGCTTTAACTAGCTAAAGCTGAATTCAACCAACCTGAGTCAATCTAAAATAATGTAGGAAAATGCTTATCACTTAGTCAGGATAGTGCTAGATTATATTGCTGAAACAAAATAAAAAACTCAAACTACCATGGGCTTAACACAGGGTCTATTTCTTATTCAGACAAAGTCCAGTGAAGTTTGGGTGTTTCTCCTCCATCTTGTAACTACACCTGATATGCATGATTTCTGAGAGCTTGCCTTGCCCCAACATAACACATGTCACTACCCCCAAATTACACTGGCTGAAACTAGTCATGTGGCCTCAACCTATCCCCAGAGAAAGCTTGGAGATAGAGAGAAGCATATGGATACTGGGTAAACATTAACAATCCTTGCCTTTTAGTCAGATCATTCCTTTTATCCTTTCTATCAAAGAACACAATCAATCCATTCCCAAATGAGACAACCTACAGATCTTCCTTAAGATAGGGTTATGTCCCATCTTAAGTTGCAAATATCACAAGCTAAAAGTGCATTTAATACACATAACCTACCAAACATCACAGCCTTAGCCTAGCCTACCTCAAATGGGCTCAGAAGGCTTAGTCTACAGTTGAGCAAAACCATCTAACACGAAGCTCATTTATAAAAGCATTTAATTATCACATGTAATTTACTCAAAACCACACTCAAAGTGAAAAACAGAATGGTTGTGTTTGTACATAATGCTTATAAGAGTACTGGTTGTTTATTCTCAGGATTGCATGACTGACTGGAAGCTGTGGCTTGATGCTCCTGCCCAGCACCACAACAGTATTAAGCTGCATATTAGTAGTCTGGGAAAAGATCAAAATTTGAAGTACACTTCAATTCAAAATTCAGAAGTTGAAGTACAGAATGCATATTTCATTCTGACCATCATAAAGTTGAAAAATTGCAAGTCTAACCATTATTAGGTTGGGCACCGTCTGTATCATCCTATTGTTACATCTAGCTTAATATCCTGGATCTCTAAGTGATCTACATATTTCTCTTCTTTGGGACGTTTCTTGTCCATAGACCTATGGGCCAACAGTCAACTTACCTTTTCTCCCTCCAACACATCCAATATATAATGCTGGAGCAAGAACAGGATAACTACAATAAAAACTCTCATTTGAAAGGAGGAGGGCTAGTAGATATAAAGCTATCTATAGTCATAGCAAATCTCTCACTTGGCAGATATTAAGAAGTTCTCTTACCCTAGAAGCGGGAAAGAATTATTCTGATTCAGTCCCCGATTCTGCAGAGAAAAATTCCCTTGTCTATTGCTATGGCCCAGTGCTCTTTTTATAGAAGTGTATTAATTTTCTGTGGCAATTGCACAAATTACCACAAACTTGGTGGCTTAAAACAATAGAAACTTATTCCCACAGTGCTAGAGGCTAAAGGTTTGAAATTAGAATCACTGGGCTGAAAATCAAGGTGTCAGCAGGGCTGTGCTCCCTCTGGAGGCTTTAGAAAGGGGAGAGTCCTTTTTTTCCTCTTCTAGCTTCTAGTGGCTACTGGCGTTTCTCAGCTTGTGGCTATATTCCTCCAATCTTTATGGCCAGCATCTTCAAATCTCTCTCTGCTTGTCTTTACATTGTCTTTTCCTGTGTGTCAGCTTTCTTCCTTACAAGAACATTTGTGATTGTATTTAAGGTCCACTTGGATAATCGAGGACCATCTATGTCAAGACCCTTAGTTACATCTGCAGAGACCATTTTTTGATAGAAGGTAACAGTTTGCAGGAATTAGGACCTGTTATCTGTGTGGGCCATTATTCAGCCTATTACAGCAGGTTATTCCTTTTGCTATTCTCAGTACCTTCATTTGAAGTGGAACTTTTGAGGCTGTACAGTTTTCTCATAAATAACAAATAATAATTTATTCCTGGTTAAAAATATTATCATGCATTAGGTTTCTTTGTATTAAAAATTAAGTAGGGAAAATTAAAAGCCTAACAAAAATATAATTCTGTATGAAGTGATCTTTAAATGCTGAAAAGAAGAAATTAAGATACAAACAGAAAATGACCACCACAATTTTGTTAAGAGCACTACATAGATTAAATCTCCATTAATCTCATAAGAAGTAGAGATCGAACTACAGGAGGTAATAAATGGGTGCCAACATTTACTAAGCACAGTAGCCTTATGATGCCCAATTAGGAAGCAAAAAATGGCCTCACTGTCAGAATATAAGGCACTACAGAAACATGCTACAGTGGCTCAGCCTGACTTTCCAGATACTCATCTTCTGAGTGTTCAAAACAGACAACATCTTTATGTTACTTTGATATGGATGGCAGTCATGAAGTTAATCCTACAGATTCTCTTTGGAAAATCTGGTATTACTTGAGTGTCATTTATGGCAAGAATAGGTCAGTGAGTATAAGAGAAAATGCAGAATAATGAGAGAAAATACCAAGGGAGGAATCTGAAGGGAAAAAAGGAGATTGAGCAAAAGCTATATGGGAGTAGAAATCAAAGCAAAGGACAGACCAAGGACTTCAGGACATGAAGGAAAAACTGACAGGAGAACTGTAGCTTGGAGAGTGGGAGTCAAAAAGACCAGAGCTTGAATTTCAGCTCACATACTTAATTAAGAGGGCAAGTTTTTTAATTTCTATATGCCCTGAGTATCCTTATGTGTGAAATGGAAGTAATCACACCTACAGCCCAAAGTTACTGAAGGATTAAATAATACACGTGAAGTTCTCTTTACATATTACTGGCTCACTACCTGCTGTCAAATTAAGAAAGACAATGTAATAACAATTCTGAAACTATAGTTGAAGAGACAAATATTCAATGAACAGAAGGTAATAAATCAATTCTAAAAATAAAAGACCTAGGAGTGAGAGTGGAAGTGGAAGCTATTACAGAAATGTAGGCAGGAGATAACTGAAGCTTAGACTAAGATGGTAGTGGTGCACATGGTGAGAACTGTTCAGGTTCACAATCTGTTTCTGGGTTCTTAAGGAAAAAAGGCTGTAATTCTTTGAACGTGTGGGTAAATTGTGATCATTTTTAAAATGAGGCACACGAGTTGAAAGAGGTTTAGAGGGGGGAATCAGGAGTTCTCCTTTTGGCCTTATTGAAATTGAAATGCCTGACACATCCGAGTGGAGATGTCAAGTAGAATGTGGATACCATCAGCACATGTGCAGTGGGAAACTGTAAGAGTAGAGGAGATCCTTAACTGGTGGAGAGAGCACTTACGGCTGTACTGAGGGGCTCCAATTTGCGAAGACTAGAAAGAGAAGAATCTAGCAAAGAGAGGAGGGACCAGTGAAATGGGAGGAAACCAGGATAGCGTAATGCCAAAAAAGTTTAAAAAGTGTTAAAATCTGCTCAATGACGTGAGTTCTAAGAAACATCCACCAGATTTAGAAACATGGTCAATGGAGAACTTTGTCAAGAGCACCTCAGCTTCAGGGTAAAGCTTGGGGTAATACAATTCCAGCCCAACATCTCAAACCAGTATTGTTTAAAAAAAAAAAAAAATCAATAAAGGCCACAGAGCAGCCGGGTCACAAATGTCCCTCTTCAATGGATTTCTATCACCTTCAGAATAAAATCTGAACTCCTTTCTATGACCTACAAGTCCCCACAAGATCTGGCACCTGCCATCTCTGTGACTTCATCTCCTCTCTTGAGCTCCTGAACTCTGCCTGCTCGCATAACACTATCCTTCTTGCCATTCTTACCATGAGCCGAGTTTCTTTCTGTTCAGAGCCTTTGCATTTCTTTCCCTTTTAACCTGAATGGTTCTTTTCCCACTTGTCCTGTAATTAGTTGGCCTTGCCTGGAGATGTGACCCTCAAAAGGGAAAGAAATCTGTACCTACTAGGCTATTCTTGATGCTGCTTTAGGGAAAAATGAGTTGTAAAATGAGAAGAAAACCTTTTGAACATGGGCTCATCTGATTATGGTGCTACTGATTTGCTTATAATGCTATCAGCAATAAGATCTCAAAGGTTTCCAGTAATGGACTTTTCTCTCTCACCCATGTTCTCAGGAAATGACCACCACAACAAACAACACACAATAAGCTTATATTACAGAAAAAAGGGGATGGGCTTAAGGAAAGGTGAACATACAGTTTAAAGTTTAATTTCTGTTAAGTTTGTATTTTATAGTTCAACTTGCTCCTAATTCCCTAGTTGGTCACAGGTACTGAACGATTTTCTCAAGTCACCATCATTCGATTCCTCAATCCCAACATACACTGTTTCTATTTCCATTTCTGTCCTCTGACTCTGGGGATACTTACATCTGAGTATCTTTCTATCGCCATCTGGTTGCAGGCAAACATTTTGCTGTTGTTGGAAGCACTTTCACCTTCCAGTCATATTTGAAATACAGACCATCTTTTGTTAAAAATAAAGATGTGCAAGTGATTCAATGCCTAATCCCCATAGTATGGGATCACTTCCAAACATCAGTAGTGGAAGATACTTCCACCATGGTAGGACTCAGGATAGACAAACATGGACAGATTTGAGGGACATTTAGGAAATAGAACACTATACAAAATTCAGAATTGATGGTAAAAAAAAATAAGGGAAAATGAGAAATATATGATATAACCAGGTTTCTGGCTTACATTACTGGATGCACAGTGGTGTTACCATCTGACAAGATAGAGAAGAGAAAAAAAGGTTTGAGGAATAGGGAAAATCAGTTTTGGGCTAATTGAATTTGAGGTTCCTGTAAGAGATGCATTTTAGGCGGTTGGATGTGTAGGTTTGAACTACAGGCTGTGCTACTATATAAGTGAATGACCTTGCACTAATATCTTAACCTTCTTGGGTCTGTTTCTACATTTGTAAAATAAGGGTGCTGTACTAATCACTAAAGTGCCTCCCAGTCCTAAAATGTTAGAGAACTCAACTTTATCAGTAATTTGGATTGGATCCTTATTTCCTTTCTAGAACTTTTAGAATATCATGTGATTGGTGTGTTTTGCTTTTAGAATCTAACAAGAACTACTAACCAGCTGGGAGCTCAGGAATTCATACAACTTTGTTTTCTCTTAAATTTTAAGAGACAGTGAAACACTGGCTACTCCTGATGAAAGACACACATTTAAGTTTGTTGACCATTCTTGGGAAAAGTAACAACTTAAGAAAGAATTATACTGTTGAAATTTCTTCTTTAGGAATTCTTCCCCTCACAGGTTAGAAGTTGTAGACATTATTCCTGTAACAGGGAAAAGCAGGGAGGGAAGTATGGAGGGCACAAAAGGGGTTTATGTTTGACAAGTAATATACATAAGATTCATATCACAATTAAAAAAACATTTAAAGTAGTATCTAAAAAGTTGGCACTGCAAAACTAAGTAAAGGAAATGAAAAACTGGTCTTCTTAAATTTTATTGTCCAGAATGATCTTACTTCAATATTAGAGATTGTGGAACTGTTCCTGTCCTTCTTTCAAAACTGCACACAGTCTCTTGCTTAGGTTTGAAGGAAAAGGGTCCACTAACTTCATCACTGTGACAAATGTGTAAGCAGCAGCCCTTATACTAAATGCAGGTCTGGTTCAAAGACAGGATCTGTGGAATAACTGACATATGAATGGCTCACCATTTTAAAAGAGTGCAGAATATCTGTGAACACTATTATCTATTGCTTCAAGTGATGGTATCACTGCTTTGGTGTAAAAGAATCCATCAGATTCAGAATACTAGGGAAATGTCATCAATTAAGCAAAATGAACCCACTCATTGAACTGTATGTTGTCCTTGAGACTTCCTATTGGATCAGCACATGCCTGATAAGTGTTGATGACATCCTGGAGCATTATCAGTTTTCTTCTATTTTAAAGATTCCCACTGCCATACTTGGACAGTACACCACAGACTAGTGAAGGAGATGAATAGGGGCCCAGAAATAAAACGAAAGGGAGAGGAAATTAAGAAATTTTTTCTGCCTAAAATTTCATCTCAATACAACAAGATTATTCTATGAAGTATACCTATAACCCTTGTAACAAAACACAAAACTGCTATTGTGACTAAAAGCACGGTCTTTGGCCTAAGACAATTTGGTTCAAACCCTGGTGCCTCTAATGTAGTCATGCAAATATTTTTTAACCTCTCAAAGCTGAAATCTAGTAAACTGAGAAGGGTAACACTTTCATTACAAAGTTATTTGAGAGCTAAAAACTATAGGGTCATTTATAATATTAAGACTGCTAGACAAAAGAAAACACCATTTCAACTATGATTTTGTTAGACTTTTATTATGAATATATTTTAAGCCATTCTTTCAAGAATCTAAAACTGAAAATCTTAGAGCAGTTAATTTAAGAGTAGTCAACTCAGCTCCAGCTTTCATAATACTGATTTTGTTTTCTTTAAGGACAATTGTGTGCATGACATTATACCAAAAGTCAAGCATAAACCCTAGTTTCAATTTCTCTGATGTAAAAACTATTCTACTTACTTGTGGGGTTTAACTTGATGTGAAGAATATAAAGGAAATTTCTGAAAACCTGTAAATAAGCACATGAGACTATATTTTACAATTTATGGTAAAGGTATAAATAGTTAATTCTTGATTTTTCAAATGCAATTATAATACAGTAATCCAAAAGTTATTCCAGGTATTGAAATAAATAGTTTTTTGAGTACTATCCTAATAATTTTTTATTTAGATTATTAGTTATTTTTGTTTAGTAAGTTAGGTAAAACTGAAAATGACTAGGACACAAAAAATTCAGTAGTAGCCTTGGGTTAAAAATTTCCCATATATCCATTAAGGTGGTAAATCCACACTTAACTGTAACATGTTCCCAAACCAATAAATATAATGTATTAACAGACTATTAAAAAATCTGGATATAATCAAGGATAAATAAGTCATTATAATGAACTATGCATGAACTTTCAGTTAAAAATATGTCTTAAAAAATTATGATCCAAAGCTTCTATTTCTACCACTGTTTTCTCCTTTAGTAATTATTCTCGTGTGAGTTTGTTTTCCTCTAGAAGAGTAACAAAAAGTCCTTTTGTATTTCATGATAGGTTTAATTAGGTATTAAAACAAATCCTTATGATATCATCTGATATGTCCAATTACATGGGTATGATGTAACAAAAACAGTTACAAACTTATATATGCATATTTACATTATATATCCAAAACTATCAAGCTAGTTAACTATCTAAGGAGATACATTATGACATGAGCTAAACAATTTTTCACTGCTTATTAGAAAGAATGCAGTCAAGCTTTTAATGGAAGTAATATACAAGTGAGGCACTTTTGAGGTCAAGAATAGAAAGCAAATGACACTACATACTGGCAACGTTCACAAAAATCTATGTATCTTTAATACAAAGGCTTTTCAACTAGATTTTTGAAAAAGTTCAAAATTAGCAACTTATGCAATTCAAGGAGCCTTCAGGAACAATGGCTAACATCAGTTTATCAAAGCTTATGAAAATTTTATAACCACCTGGCTGCTAGGCAAACAGTACCTTAATACCTTAAAGCCCTTTTTTTGGTTTATATAAATCACCTCAGGTTGTGATTTCTTTTCTTACATTTTGACTCACTGCAAAACATCTTATGGTGCTATTATTAACTTACAGACAAGTTTTTTTAAGTGCAACAATGCAAGTTTCTAGTGCTTTCCCTTATACTTAGAAATGTGATTGTGGAGGCCAAATGAAGAATGACAATATTTAGGTAAAAAGCTATCTTCTAGATAAGTAAAGTTTTCAACGTTTTATGTAGAAAAATGTTACTTAATATATTTTGGGCAAAAGTTAAACACTTATTCCAAGGTGTAACCACAAAACCTAAAGAAAACTTTAACAGAAGAAACATGCTCAAGACTCTTTAAATTGCCCATTTGGAGGAAAGCACATGCTTCCTGTCCTTTGGAGACTATATTAAAAAACATCTCTGTGACATTAATTGGGGGAGGAGGGAAGAAAAAAGAAAAGACTTACCCAAGATACCAGATGGCACTAAACACATGAGTTGAAAGTGCATTTGTATTACTTCAAAAGTTCATTTTAGGCACTGTTGAATAACCAATGAAAATAGGTAGTTTCAAGTCTTCCCCTTTAAATTTTAACCCCTGCCCCAACATTATCCCAGAGACATACACACACTCTCTGAAGTTGTCATGATGAAATACAGGTGATGTTTATTTTCTTAAAAATTCTCCCTGACTGGTGATGGGAGGAAAAATGAGAATACCATTTTGGTAATGGCTTTTGTGAGTGAAAAATAATTGGTTCTATAAATGCTTCAGCACATCTGTTAAGTTTGATTGCCAGTTCTAAATATCAATAAATATTTTAAAACAGGATATGTAAGAAAAAGTGCTTAAAATCTTTCAGTGACCAGTAAGACACATTAGGAAAAAGATTCATTTTACAGTTCCTTTGAGACATTTCTTACTCCTGGTTTTCCCTACTTGGAGGTGGCTACCATTTAAATAGCCCTTTACTGGTAGTAGTGATGAACCCTGTTAGATCCCTATTACCACCTCATGTCTCTGGTCTATAAATAATCCAGTAGGTGGTGCTGAAGTTCCACACGTCATATTCAGTAATCAAATGATTCCCGTTAAGGCAGGAGAAAAATCACTTAGGAAATACCAATTCTGAGCACAAGCCATCAGACCAAAGTCTTTCTTGTCATGCCATCTAGGTGATTTCATTTACAATATTTACTATTATGTAAGCAGTTCAATTACCCATTTGCTTATACTACCAGATTAAAAACAAAGATTTTAGAGGAAAAGTAAATGCCACATCTCTGTGCAGAAAGAGAAAATGTTCATGATTATACCTCTATGCATATTTAAGAATGAAAAATTTAAACTATCCGTTTTTACATAAGAATTCTAATTTACTCAAGAGAAAAATTTCACACAGGGATTTAGATGACATTATATTACCAGTTAGTCCTCTAGACTGAGTTCTAGACTGATTTGGAAACTGGGTGTTATCAACTATGAAGATCCGGGGTGAAATAAAAACCATTTCATTACCAGTTTTTAATGAAGAAACTTATTTAAAATTGTAAAGGAAAAAAATGGGGATGGCAAAATCTTAGCAGCAAAGTGGTTAAACAAATTGAAAATATTAATGCACAAACATTAAAATATTAAAGCATATATATTGCATATAAAATACAGTACAGAACCAGGAGTTGCACTATACTGATTAGTGCTTAACAGAAGAAATGATTAAATTTGTTCCTCCCAGAATATATACACAGTTCCACAGCATTTTCCTATATAGCCAGCAAGTTATTTTCTTCAGTTATTCACCCCTTGCTCAAACCTGAATTATAAACTCAGCACTTACAAATACGAAAATCCATTCATCACAAGGAAAACCAGTATTTCTATCTCACTAATAAAAAGTAATTTTGAAAGTTAACAGTCTATCCTAGGAAACCAAGTTTAGCTGAAAACTTCAGGGATGAAGATCATCTGGTGCAGCAGTGTTCAAATATATAAACAGTAAAAAGAAGACTTAAAACTTCTGCTACAGTCATGTTTTGGATTTAGTTCATCCAATTGATTTTTTAGTACAAAACTAGAAATAACCTCTTCTTCATAACATCTATAGTTATCAATATATTTTTCTTCTTTTCAATGTGAAATAATACTTCAAGATGACCTATATACACAATGTTGTCAGTTCAAGCTGTCATATAAATATAAATGCTTTCTTAAAAAAAAGTATTTTACAGACAGGTAGTGTTATATACACTGTTCAGTTTGATCTAGGGCAGAAGAAGAAAAGTTAACACAACCTTATGTGGGATACATAAAAAGAATGATACATAAATGACATTTTAAAACCTGCATAGAAAATGAGCTTCAAATGGTAGTGTGAATTTTAATTATCATCATTTCTGAATGTACAAGCCATTAAAAAAAGGCACACTTTTCAACTTAATCCCTCTAAGGGAATGTTCTTAAAGAACCCCCATTTTGTTAGAGTTTTAATATAACACTTAAAAAAAACATCCCACAGTACTTTAAACAATTTGTTGGAATATTTATTTATCCAACTACTTTGTAAATAAAACACCTAGTAATATGATGCTCAGCGAACGAAATAAATTTATATGTACAAGATATTTCATTCACAATGTTGGATTAAATACCTTCCTGGGATCATTTACCACACACTTTAACAAAATAATTTGCTCTTGGCCCATTTGGATAAAATGCAACTGAGAAAAATTATCATTGGTTTGTGTGATAAGAACTGAGAATTAAGCTAAAAAGTTAGTAACACGGCTGAACATATTCTGGTTTAGCAGAAAGGTAAATGGGAGATTTAAGAAAAAAAACTTTTACACCAACTATCCAGTTAGACTTTTTGCCTTGTAAAACATTTGTAAATGCAATATGATTTTTTGAAGGAGGAAACTCTGAAAGAAAACAACTTGCTGGTTGAATACCACACACACACACACAAAAAAACCAAACCCAACAACCCAAAAAACTCACTTTTTTCTATGTTTACCCAGTCTTTTTATATAAAAATAAGTGTTACATTCCCATCAAATATTAGACAATTACATCTGTGCTTTAAAAAAAAGTTGGTCACTCAAGGCTATTAAGATATTTTTAAGGATTTTCGATTACCAGAATGTACAGATACAATTCAATGTAAATTGTAGCCAAAGGCAAATGAGGATGAAAATATCAAATCATTCACATGGAATAAAAAACATTGTTAACTAGATGAGTAAAATATTCAAAATATAATGGAATGTGACAGTAGATAACATGTACATCTACTTCAGAACTAGGAAAGGGAAGAAAAAGTTTAATATGTAATAATTCGTACCTTATATTTAGTTAAATATAAACGTTTGTTATTTATACATAAAACTGCTTTCAGAAAACAACTAATAAAGGATTTAGTTGTATTTCTTTTACTTCTTAAAATTCCCAAGTGTTAACTTTTCTTAGATTGAAATAAAATGTCCCTTAGTGCACTTTTAGTTCACGTCTTTATGAATTCAAACCTTTAAAAATCCCATCACCTAAGCATAAGTATAAAAAAATGCCAAAAATTAATCCCTTTTAGTTGGATCATATTTTATGCTCACTTTTTATAGCCAATAACCAGAAGTGGTTTCCTTTTGCGAACACTCTTTAAAACCTGTAACAAAACATGCCATGCACTCAAGGGAAAAAGTCAGGCATGGTTATTAGCATCTTGAAATGCCTAAGAACTGCTGAGTTCTGCTTCCTCCACGTGTGGCCCCAATGACACCAGGCAAGATTTCATATTGCTTGCCAAAAGCCTCCATAAATTCAAGTTAGCTAATTCCTGGAAACAAAGAGTTTAAGCTCATTCTGGCACTGGATTCTTTCACCCAGCAGCTTTATGTTTCCCACCACAGCACCCACATGCCTCACCACAACGATGGCACATTCTCAAAGGGACATAGCAGCACATACATGGCACAATGAAAGACAAAGCTACCAGGGCTAACCATCGTAAGCAGAACTTGTCATCGCTAGTGTCACATGAACAGGGATCGGAAAAATCTCCCTCTGAGTCTGACATACAATGATACAACATGCTCTCTGCACAGAGCATGCAACTAACTTGATATATGCATCTTTTAATAGGGTCTGGAGCATCCTGACATTTTCCCCTGCCATTTTCTTCATGATTAAACCTTTCTTGGCAGTATATGCAGCGAGAACGTTCACCATCTTCTTTTCTTCGTTTTGACTTCTTAAATTTTAATGAGGAAGGCTGTGTTTTAAATACCACAGAGTCTTTGAGTGAACTTAACTTAGTCTCATCCCCACAAGAGTACAGATAGTCTGATTTTTTACTGTCTGGTTTAGAAAACTGAATACTGGAGTCACCATCGTCTCTCTCCAAGTCATTTTTCCACATGTCAGGATGTCTGTAGTCTGCATAGCGACGTATTAAGATATCTCTAGGGTTTATTCTAACAATCTCATCCTCATCTTGAAAGCTGACATGTCTGATTGTTTTCGAAGGAACCTAAAAAAGGAAAAGAGAAGAAAACTGCAGTAAGGACTGTGAAGGTTAATTTTATGTGTCACCTTGGCTGGCCACAGTGTCCAGTATTTGGTTCTATATTTCTCTGTATGTTTAAGTAAATATGTTTTTTGGATGAGGTTAACATTTAAACTGGTGGACTATGAGTGAAGCAGATTACCCCCCATGATGTAGGTGGACCTCATCTACTAAGCTGAAGGTCTTAACAGTACTGACTGACCATGCTTGAGCAAGAAGGAGTTCTGAGAGCAGACTGCCTTTGGATATAGACTGAAACTCTTCCTTGGGCCTCCAATCTGACAGCCTAACCTGAAGATTTTGGATATGTGCCTACATTATCATGTGGGCCAATTCCTCATATCTCTCTAGCAGTATAAATACACATCTTCTTGGTTCTGTTTCTTTGGAGAACCCCAACTCATGCAGATTTTAGTACCAAAAGGTGGGGTTTTGCTATAACAAATACCTAAAAATGTGGAAATGCCTTTGGAACTTGATAATGGGTAGGTGCTAAAAGAGTTTTGAGGTGACTGTTAAAAAAAGCCTAGGTAGCCTTTTAGAGACTATTGGTACAAATATGGACATTAAAGGTCCTTGTGTTAAGGGATCAGATGGAAATGAGGAACTTATTATCAGACACTGGAGGTAAGGAGGTCCTTGTTATAAAGTGGCCAAGAATGTGGATGAATTGTATTCTAGTGTTTTGTAGAAAGGAAATCTTGTGAGTGATGGATTTGGATACTTAGTAGAGATTTCTAAGCTAAGTGTTGAAGGTGTCAGTTGGTTTCTCCTGATGCTTTAGTAAAATGTGAAAGGAAGGAGATAAATTGAAGTACTAATTTTTTGGCAAAAAGGAACCAAAACCTGAAGAGTTGGAAAAATCTTGACCAATGTGTTTTTACAAAAATTGAGAAAGCATGTTCTGGAGAGAATACCAAAGGTTTGCTTGGACAACATATGGTAGAAGATGGGCGTGACTCATGGATCCAATCAACCATCCCAGCTGAAAGGACTACCATGCTGGACTGAAAGACATAGCTGGGGATGAAGAGGAAGGCCACTGGACTTCTAGGATTTACAGGATTTTACATGTACTATTCTTTAAGAAAAGGGGAGAAAGACCCGAAAGGTGGGGCTCTCTTCTCCTCAGTTCCACAGAGCAGGACTGCTTCCTTATTTTCAGTGGACCAGGAAACCTAGGGTCTCAAGAATGAGTTTACCACCCATGGCTCCTAAGGGGGCAGGGACTACCAATCTGAACCCAGAGGACAGGAACATTTAGCCAAAGAGAAGGATTACTCTCAAGCCTTAAAATCTAATGGAATTTGCTATGCTAGTTTTTGGACTTGCTTGGGACCCATGACTGCCTTCTCCTTCTGACTTCTCCTTTTTTGGAATGGGAATATCTACTCTATGCCTTTCCCACCACTGTATTTTGGAAGCTGGTAATTTGTCTTGTTTCACAAGTTCCCAGGTGGAGAGGAATTTTACCTCAGGATGAGTATTACTTTGAATTTTACCCACACTTGACTTAGATACTATTTACATCTGGGACTTAGAACTGATGCTAGAATGGGTCAAGACTTTGGGCCTGTTGTGATAGGGTTAATATATCTTGCATGTCAGAAGGGCATGAATTTGGGGACCCGAGGGTAAAATAGTAAGGGCTGAACTGTGTGTCCCCTCAAAATTTACATGTTGAGGCCCCAATCCCCAGTACCTCAGAATGTGACTACATTTAGAGATGGTGCCTTTAAAAAGGTGATTAAATTAAAACAAGGTCCTTAGGATAGGGCTTAATTCAAGTTGACTGGTGTCCTCATAATAAGAGGAAATTTGAACATACACAGACAGACACCAGAGAGGTGGGTACACAAAGGAAAAGCCATGTGAGAACACAGCCAAAAGGTGGCCATTTGCAACCCAAGCTGAGGAGCCTCAGAAAAAACCAAGTGTGCCAATACTTTGATCTTGGACTTGCAGTTTCTAGAACTGTGAGAAAATAAATTTTTGTTCAAGCCATAGCCTGTGGCATTTAGTATGACAGCCCTAGCAAATGAGTACAAAGACAATCATGTTTATAGCTTGGCTACATGAAAGTCTCTGAAACTTACTTAAAACAACCCGCTATTCTCAGCATATAAATACTCTCTCTAACCCTTCTGGGTATATTGTCAACTTGAGGCCAGGGAGCAAAGTAAACATCTGGGATAAATCAAATGGGCTATAAATAAAAGTGACCCTTTTCTTCACCCATACAAACGGGCTCCTAGTAGTCACATTTCTATCCTGGACACAGTGACTAGTCTACAAGTCTATCAGTCTACAACCTAGATATACATGGCCCAGGTTGAAACAAACTTCTATTCCCCATATATTTGGAATTGGGGTAAACAAATTTCAAATCTGGGCTAAAGGTAGAGTGATGGATGTAGCCCATTAAATTAACAATATATAATTTCTGTTGGTTCTAATCTGGTGATAAATGCACTCCCCCCAGACTCAAACCAGAAATATGTATGGAATTTAACAGTGTTTATAAAGCAAATTTACACAATAAAAATTCTCTGGTATAATGCAACTATATGCAGTATTAGAGGGACCGGAAAATTTCACACATGTTAATTAGTTATGTTTCATATAAGAAGATAAACTAAGCTTACTTACCCTATTTTGGGACTTCAGGCTTCCACATTCCTTGGATATTTGCCGCTGTACATATTCTATAGTTCTGTCCTGGATGTCTAGGCTTGGATGACTGAATGTTACCTAAAATATAAAAATTTCTACTTAAGTGACAGAAGAATGCATATCTTATTTTTAATAAAACTATATACAGTGTATATTCTAAAACTTCATAACCTATTAATAGTGAAGTTTTTCAAAATGGTTTCAATAAAAAGCATTATTTGGGTCATCTTATTTATTATTTAAACTCAGGTCTTTCCCTATACATTTAAAACTTAAAAAGTAATAGGGACTTCTGGTTTCTGGTTTTGCCTGTAAGGAGCTTAGAAGTTGTCACTTTGTCCTAACAAGTAAAAGGCTGAATAGAGGGGGAAAAAATCAACAACTCTCTTATCTGTAAGAGTGAGAAGAACACAGAGTCAACTACTGTCTCCAAGATTACAGAGGCAGACAGGAAAGAAAGGGAGTCACACAGCTTACCAGAGCAGAGATTTAGGAGAAGTCACCGTGGAAACCAGTGCTGGGGTAGGAAAACCTGAACTGTAATTGACAAATTGCTGGGGGCTCAGTGTGAACAACTCTGAGAGAGAAGAACACCAGGGGGACCCCATCATAGAGAAGCTCCCAAACTTTTATGAGTTCATCTCTAGGAGTTCAACCAGATTCCCACAGTAAATGGAAAACCCCTATATATATATATCCAACAGGGGGAAAGGATAAGGAATTCTTTGAAATATGCCAGAACATTCTGTTCTTAACAAGGCTTGCCCTCAGGAGAAGCTAGTTAACCAGAGCATAATCTGTTGCAGGGTATTTAACAGAGCCTATTTGACCCGGTGGGAGGGAAGTACCCAAGTCTGGTCATCTCTAACTGTCTGACAAGCCTAAGAGGGGAGAAGAAACTGAGAAATACTTGTTCAAGTTCACAGTCCAGAAGCAGAGGCTCCAATTGAAACTCTGATACCTAGTCAAAAGACTATAGAATACTTCCTTTCCCCACACACCTTACCACTGCATTACTACAAACCTACAGTTCTTTTTTACCTAGTACATCATTTTACCTAGTATCAAGAAAGTAATTACAAAACATACCAAAAAGCAAAAACACAATTTGAAGAGACAGAACAAGCATCAGAACCAGACATGGTAACAATATTGGAATTAGCAGATTGTGAATTTGAGACAGCTATGATTAATATGCTAAGAGCTGTAATGGACAAAACAGACAGCATACAAGTACAAGCAATGCAAATGACAGAAATCCTAACAAACAAACACATGCTATAGCTCAAAAACACTAAGAGAAATGAAGAATGTGTTTGATGAGCTAGTTAGCAGGCTGGACACAGGCAGAGGAAAGAATCCCTGAGCTTGAGGACATTGCAACAGAAACCTCCAAAACTGAAAGCAAAGGGAATGAAGACTGAAAGAACACAGAACAGAATACTCAAGAACTGTGGGCCAACTATGAAAGGCATAACATACATAAAACAGGAATACCAGAAGAAAAAAAGAGTGAAAGGGTCAGAAGAAATACGTGAAATAATAATGACTAAGAGTTAACCCAAATTTATGTCAGACACCAAACCTCAGATCCAGGAAGCTCTGAGAACACCAATCAGAATAAATGCTAAAAAAAAATCCTACATTTAGCACAGCATTTTCAAATTACAAAAAGTCAAATATAAAGAAAAATCCTGAATGACACCAGAAAAAAAAATTCTTTACTTATAGAGGAGCCAAGATGAAAATTACATTTTATTTTCCCCTCAGAAATCATGGAAGCAGAAGAGAGTACAATGAAATATTTAAATGCAGTGAGAGAAAGAGCCCACCAACCTAGAATCTGGTACCCTTTGAAATTATCCTTCAAAAGTGAAGGAGAAATGAAAACATTCTTGAGCAAGTAAAAAGAGAAGTATAACTGATATGCTAAAAAGGAGAGAAAATGGAATCACATTAAATGATCAATTAGAACTGTGAAAGACAGTACAAGAGAGGAAGACAAAAACATAAACAAAGAACAAGAGCAACAGATAGAAAACTGTGTAACATATATGGTAGGTATTAATCCACCTATATCAGGAATCACCTTGAACATTAATGGCCTAAATGCACCAATTAAAAGACAAGAAATTGTCAGACTGAATAAAAAAAAAAAGACCAATTTTATGTGTTGTCTACAAGAAACATACTGTTAACTATAAAGACACATACAGAATAGGAGTAAATGGATGGAGCATACTATATACCATGCTAATACTAATCAAAAGAAAGCAGGAGTAGCTATTATTGATTTCAGACAGAGAAGACTTCAAAGCAAGAAGTTATCAGTGATAAAGAAGGGCGTTACATAAAATGGAGGGCTTAATTCTTTAAGACATAAAGCCCCGTAATGCATTTGTGCTTGACAACAGACCATCAAATTCCATGAGACAAAAACTGATAGAACTGCAAGGAGAAATAGATGTACCCACTGTCATAGCTGGGGATGTCAACATCCCTCTATCAGAAATGGAAAGATCCACCAGGGAGAAAAATCAGTAATGACAGAGTTGAATTCAACAACATCATCAATCAAGTGCATGGACATAATTAATATCTATAGACTATTTCATCCCACAATTACAGAATACACATTTTTTCAAGCTCATATGGAACATTTACCAAGACATATCACATTTCTGAGGCATAGAACAGACTTCAACAAATTTAATAGAATAGAAATAATACAATGTTTGCTCTCAGACTACAAAATCAGTAATAGAAGAATAACTGGAAAATCCTCAAATATCTGGAGATTAAGCAACACATTTCTTTGCAATATTCTCAATAAAAATTAAAAGTATTTTGAACTAAATGGAAATTAAAATGCAACTTGTCAATATCTGTGGGATATGGTGAAAGTAGTGAACAGAAAGAAATTTATAGTCCTGAATACATGTATTAGAAAAGAGAGATCTAAAATCAATAAAGTTTCCACCTCAGGAAACTAGAAAGAGATTAAATCCAGAGCAAGGAGAAGAAGAGAAATAATAGAAGAATTAGAGTAGAAATCAATGAAATTGAACACTGGAAGTCAATAGAGAATATTAATGAAACCAAAAGCTGGTTCACTGAAAAAAACTGGTTCATCAGCAAAACTGGCAAGTCAAGGTAAGAAAAAAAGAGAGGACACAAATTACTAATATCAGAAATGAAAGAGGGGACCATCAGTATAGATTCTTTGGATATTAAAAGGATAACAAAAATATTATCAACAACTGTATACCAACAAATTTGCTAAACTAGATGGAATGGATCAATTCCTTTAATGGTACATATTTTATGATTCCAACTATATGACATTCTGTAAAGGCAAAACTAGGGAGACAGTAAGATCAGTGGTTGCTAAAGGTTTGTGTTTTGGGGGTGGGAGGTGGTGAGGATAAATAGGCAGAGCACAGAGTTTTTAGGGCAGTGAAAAAACTATGACACTATAATGATGGATACATGTCATTATATATTTGTCCAAATCCACAGAATGCACAATACCAAAAGTGAACAATAATGTAAACTATGGACTTTGGGTGATTATGATGTGCCAATGTAGGTTCACCATCTGCAACAGATGTACCAACCTGGTGGTATTTTTCCACTTTTTGTCCATGTATTAATTTATAAACACACATACAAGTGTGTTTATATGCAAAACTTTAAAAAATGTAGTGCATTCTTATACTTGATACATTTTGGACACCTTTTTTATGTTTATACATACAGCTTTATCTTATTCTTTTAACAGAAGCTTTACACTGAAGGATGAATTTTAACTACTCTGATTGATGTATGCATAAGCTTTTCTCTGCCTTTTGCTGTTATAAACAATACTGCAACAAATTTCAATACACATATTGAACTATATTTGTAACACAAATTCCTAAAAGTAGAATCATTAGATTAAAAAGTTTGTATACTTCAATTCAAAAAGGAATTTAAATGGTTATGTCTAACTTGAAACAGCTACTTAGTATCTTAAACAGAGAAGGAAGTTCAATAAAAGTAGTTAAGAGCTGAAGAGGCTATTGCATTCCTGGTCTGTTTCCTAGAGTTTTGAAATTTTACTTCCATTAGCACATTAATCATGTAATAGAAACATGAAGAGAAACAGAAGCACTCCAATTTTAGTTGTACTACAGGACTGAAATATTGATGTGGGATGAAAAGACTGCTGGATTATGGAGTTTATTTTTGCTAACCTGTATCTATTATCCATTCTATGTCCATCTACTTATACCTAGTGTGGAAAATTATGACCTAATACTTGCCACTCAGTTTTCCTTTCAGTTTCAATAGTCAACTGTATTTGATTTCCTAATATATACATAGTATCAGACACTATAAAAAGCACAATTAAGTAGAAAAATGGTTCTTATCCTGAGGAAGGATGATAAAGCATAAACTAGCAAGGTTATGTTAACTATAACTTAAGGTGGAATATTTAACAATTTAGGAATTAATAGAGAAAGAAATCACTATGGTTGAAATGGTCTGGAAGGCATCATGAAGGAAATGGGACTTGCAGTAAACACAGAATCAAGGAATTTAGATGATTATGGACAAGCACTCAGTCCTATTTTTAAAAAAAAACAGATGGAAGAGAATTATAGAAAAAGTAGAGGAAAATTTTCCTTTATTTCCAAATTCCTCAATAAATGTATTTCTTATAATAAATACAATGACTGCAAGTTTTACATTAAATATACATTCCTGAGATTTATTTTAAAAAGTAAAAATGTCCACTTTTTTCACTCATTACTCTAATTTCACTCTCAGAAAAAAAGTCAAAACAACCACCAAAATAATACATACTTTAAAACTGAGTTAAAGTGACCACCAACCTGCTCAAAGCAATTAAAAGATTCAATGCAGTCCCTATCAAAATACCAAAAGTATTAATTCTTCAAAATTCATATGGAACCCAAAACACTCTGAATGTCCAAAGCAATCCCGAGAAAGAACAAAGCTGGGGGGATTACACTCCCTGACTTCAAGCTCTACTACAAAGCCACAGTAATCAAAGCAATTTGTTACTGGCACAAGAACAGACCCATAGATCAATTGAACAGAATAGAGAACCCAGATCTAAACCCACACATATATGGCCAATTAATATATGATAAAGGAGCCATGAATATACAATGGGGAAAAGACAGCTTCTTCAACAGCTGATGTTGGGACAACTGAACAGCTACATGTAAGAGAATGAAACTGGATCACTGTCTAACTCCATACACAAAAGTAAACTCGAAATGGATCAAAGTCCTGAATATAAGTCATGAAACCATAAAAATCTTAGGAGAAAACATAGGCAAAAATCTCTTGAATGTAAACACGAGCAACTTTTTCCTAAACACATCTCCTCGGGCAAGGGAAACAAAATCAAAAGTGAACAAGTGGGACTACATCAAACTAAAAAGCATCTATACAGCAAAGGACACCATTAGCAGAACAAAAGGGCAGTATGGGAGAATATATTTGTAAACAACTCATCTGATAAGGGTTAACACCCAAAAATATAAAGAATCCACATGTCTCAACACCCAAAAAGCAAATAACCCGATCCAAAAATGGGCAAAGGACCTTAACAGACACTTCTCCAAAGAAATTCAGATGACCAACAGGCACATAAGAAGATTCTCAGCATTGCTAATCATCAGGAAAATGCAAATTAAAAGCACAATGAGATATCACCTCATACCAGTTAGAATGATCACTATCCAAAAGACAAGAAATAAAGAATGCTGGCAAGGGTGCAGAGAAACAGGAACTCTTCTACACTGGTGGTGGGAGTGCACATTGTGGAAAGCAGTATGGAGGTTCCTCAAAAAACTAAAAATAGAAATACCATTTGGCCCAGTAATTTCACTCCTAGGAATTTACCTGAAAAAAATGAAATCCCTGATTCAAAAAGATATATGCACCCCTATGTTTATCACTGTACTGTTTGCAATAGCCAAGATATGGAAGCAACTTAAGTGTCTATAGATAGATGAATAGATAAAAGAAGATGTGGTATGTATACACAATGTTATATTAACCATAAAAAGAAATGAAATCCTGCCATTTGCAACAACATGGATGGATCTAGAGTGTATTATGTTCAGTGAAATAAGCCAGTGGAGAAATACAAATACCACATAATCTCACTTATTTGTGGAATATAAAAACGAAGCAAAACAGAACTAAACAGCATTAGACTCGTAGACACTGAAAAGAGACTAGTGGTTACCAAGGGGGAGGGAGATGAGTGGGGCAGGGAGGAGAGGGAAGGGGACTGCTGAACCACTGTGGTGTACATTTGATATAAAAAAAAGTTATGCTAGCTTCATAAAGTAAAAAAAAAAAAACTGAGTTAATAGAGCTTGAAATATTTATCCTCTCACACAATCTCCATGTGAAAAGGCAAATGGATAATGCTGACCTTTAACACTTAATAAACATAGATGTTACAAGACAGAGGAGTTCCATTAATTATTGTTCTTTAATAGCTTGAGAATGTGATGCTATCACTATAGATTTTTATAAGAATTTATTAGAGGAAAAAGCTATGGGAAATGATTCTTTGAAGTTGGTCACAAATGAAATCTTAAAAGGATTCCGTCTATAATGGCAACAAAACCTGAATGGCAGAAAGAAGTCTTACACAAGACATATATGACAACTTTTCATGAAGAAAATGCAAAGCTTTATTGAGATATGGAAGAGCTAAATAGAAGAGTATATCACATTCAAGGATAAGGCTAAATTCTCCCCCAAACTAATATAAATCACTGACAATGTCAAATTTAAGCATGGCTGGAAGAAACAAGTTCATTTTAGATGACAGTTCTCCATGGGTCTCATTTCTACAGATGCAGGGAGCAAAGGCACTGTCTCCCTTTGTTTCAGACTATCTTTTCAAAGATGTGTGTATAGTGAAACCCATGCAAGATAAAGTGTCTTCCCTTTGAAGTTAGGTTTGTTTAGTATCCAGTGTAACAAAGAAACTTTCCCCCTCATTGATAAAAGTCAAGCAGTCTTATTGATTATTATGAAAGACTGAGTTCCCTAAACTCAGGGCTCTAATTCAGTGATGCAAACCCAGGGGGTGCAATATTCACCTGAGCAGCTCAGCTTTGCTCCCATGGGATTTGGGAAGTAAAGGGAGCCAGCATGAATATGGAGCTCATGCTACTTTATTGTGCTGTAACAAAGTCCTTTGTCTCTGACCCAGCAGTCTCATGTTTTCTGACGATATCCATAAACTAGTAGAGTCTTCATATTTCTTGACATCAAGGAAGGAGTCTGGTTCTTTTGGTAAAGCTGTTCCTCTGTAGAGAAGGGTCCATCAAGCTATTTCCATTGAATGCAATTAAACATTCAAAGCATGTAAGTACTTTGTTGAGCATATACTCACAAAGCTAACTTTTGGCAATGACCTACTATCTCATGAAGATCTATTTTAGGTAGACAATGTACTAAACAAGCTACTACTAGCAATACAGTCCACATGATGGCTTAAGTAAATTTTACATTCTGATTTTTACACATCATTTTCATAAACTTGATTATTTTAGTGTATGAATGATGATGCCCATATTAATATTCTGACAAATTAAGTTTTCTTATCTGCAGGTGAGGTCTAAATTCTGTACTATGGAGATTCACTCTGGGGAGGCCTTTTGAGTGACATTCAAATGAACAACTTATACACAATGTTAATGGTACTGTGCTAAATGCAAGTGTATATTATTCCTTTTAAGAAACTTCTGTAGTATTTAGTAAATGTATAGCTAATGTCTATTGCAGTTTTAAAAGGGAAAATCTATTCTTTTCCTATTTCTAACAAACTGAGAAGTTCACTTATTTTAACATCAGCAGATGCGTGATTAAGCATCTGATCTTATATCATAACCCTTGTTTCTCTGTCACATCAATCTTGGAGTTCAGGAAGTCAATTATAAAGAAGCTGAAATTCAGACTGAAAAAGTCTGGCTCTAGAAGCCATGTTCAAAGTCCCCATGTTAAGCTGCCTTCCAAATGTTCACTTCCCTCTGTGTAGTTACCTAGCGCTACTTTGTGCTTTTCTACGTGGTGTCTATGTTCTTCAACCGTCCCACCACTACTATCATTGCCATTTTGGGAGAAGAGTTCAGTTATTTTCCTTCCCATCACTAGATTTAAGTTTATAGTTCCCTCATCCAAAGAAGTTAGGCCCAATAAATTCCAAGGGTCTGGGATGATGAATATTAGTCTATTATAACTTTGCGTTACATTCACCAGGTTTTTTTCTCCCTGCTCAACTGTATGAATCAGTGACCTAGTTCACAATGTGTGTACCTCAGCACTCAAGATGTTGGAACATATTTTGTATTTAAAAGCACTAAACTGGGTATATATGGACTTAACTGTCTTGTTTCCTAGGATGCCTAGATGGTTATAAGCAAATAAGACTCCAGGTGGATTGTTCTGATAGCCCAAATCTCTGGAGAAGGTCTGCAGATTATTTCCAGCCTCTATTTTTGCTATTATTTTGCTCAAAATAAAACTGGCTTACGATTACTTTTTTACTTCTTGTACCAATATTTTAATATGATTTTTCTTACACTTCTTATAAAATTTCATAAGCCTAGACAAAAAACATGTATAAACTATAGGTAATTTTTATTGTAAATACGAAGCACTGTGTCAGAGTGGTTGTTGTGAGGATTAAAATGAGTTACAGAAGTGCTTTAAATAGTACCCAGCACACAGTAGGCACCAGCTATTATAAAGATTAACAAGTCATAATGATCAGATTGAATGAAAATAAAGCTGCCTATTTACTATAAAGGGATATATTTTAATCTGATCTAGAATAACAAGGAAGAGGAGGAGGAGGAAGGCAAGAGGAAGAAGGAAAAAATGTATTTACTATTTCTAAAAACATTAGAATTCTAATAATTCAACAATGACTAACCTAGGACTCTGTTCAGGTACCTAATGATACTATACATGAATTTCTTTGCTGATTAAAAACCAAAGATATTGTCTGTGCTTAAATGAAATACTGGAGTTAGAAGCACTTAGCAAAGCACCAAAGGACTACAAAATCTCATTCAAATTTTAACATTCTTGATTTCCTAATAAGACAACTACAGAGGTGGAATAACACTTTAACAACTGAAAGTAACTAAGTATTACAATGAGAGTCGTCTCCCTAAGTAAAAGCAAAATGATTCTCAGACATTTGAGTGTTGCTTTCTGTAGCTTTTGGTAATGTTTTTATTTTCTGTAGAAATTAATGAAAAACACTAGGCAGGAATACTAACAGGTTTCATTATGCCACTTCACATACTATTTTCTTCTATAACATGACATTAGAGGGGGAAAAAATGTCAATAATAGCAGTATAAATTATAGCTCTAATGTACCAGGCAAACAGAGACACTCAATGTGTTTGACAGAATAACAAATTAAGACAATCAAACACTATTGAAGAAAGAAGAGTTTATCTTTTGAGAAGAGAAAAAAAAAAGAAAACCTAAGTATTTGCAAAATGGCCAACATGAAAAGAAAGTAGGGGCTATAAAATCTGCTGTAAGTAAGAAAAGCAGAACTTCAGATAAGTAAATAATTAAAAACTACATGATCACAAGCAACACGTAGCATAATCATCCAAAAAGATTTAAATAATAGGATCCATGCTGTTATGACTTGCTCAGAACAATTTTGCTTGAGTGACCCACATTTCTGACAGGATTAAGAAATTATCATTCTTTAATTACTCTGGCTATGGAACTTCCCCTTTCTTTCGAACTGGGATAATAAGCCTTTAAGTCATTAAAACTTACTAGTATTTTACCTATATTTTAATGAGTCCATAAATCACTAAGATCATAAATAAGGTAAAAGGTTATGATCGCTTAATTTACTCAGAAGAAAATAGCTTACAGTGCTATCTCTGGAATTAAAGTTTGTTCTTCAACCAGTTCAACACAACAAACCACCAGTCAGACAAATTACCAATTAGCATGTCCCTTCTCCCGACAAAATGGTACATGTGTTCATGTGTATACTGTGTGCATCCACGTGGGTGCACACACACCTTCTGAGAGTTGGCCAACTACTGGTCCTAATCTGAGGGAAGGGATGAAATATCAAATATTCTGATCTGATCTGCTGTTGGTTTTCTTCAGCTCTCCACTTGAGGAAAACTCAGAATTGTCATTCTTTTCAAGGAACTCTATGAAGAAGTAAGAGGTCAAATTCAATGTTAGTTTGATTTTATGGCTTGTTTTACATGAACAAACAACAGCAACAAAAACAAAAGGTAGTTAAGTATTTGCCCAGGCCCACCTTGGGATGCATTTATTCCTTTGTTTTTCAGACTACTTCAAATCATTGTAATGTTTAGAAAAGTTCCTTTTTTTCATTTCATTGTTCTTTGCTTTATCATTTATCCCTCTCATCTCTCCGCTTTTTAAGATTTTTGTTCTTTCAAAGGATTGTTTTGCTGTTCTCCTTTATGCAGCCTTTCCTTTAATTTTCCTGGTTTTAATTTCCTAACCCAAACAAGTTTGGGACTTTTGTCTTTATTCTTCACTGCTTAAGAAGTATTTACCATAATTTCATCCCCAATTTGATTTCTGGTTCAAATTTTGTTTTAAAACTTTCATTTTAATTACTTTTTAATTAAAGTATGCTCTGCTTTACTTTTTACTGACGTTACTATCTGATTTATACTAGCTATAAGGACAAGTTATATCTTTTAGGGCCACTAAATAATCATGACAGCTTATTTAACCATAGCACACATTATTCAGAATATACGAGGCTACATGTACTAAAATTAAAACGACACCAACACAGTCTTTGGATATTAGGCAAGGCTTCCTCTATGCTCTCTAACAGGACCAGGAAGTGGAAGTGTTGTACTGGTGGTGACAAAGGTCACCAGTCTTCCCCAGTCTTGTCCATCTCAGACAATGGCAATATGAGCCCCCGACTGCGTGGACCTCAAACTCAGAAGGCATCACAGACTCCTCCCTTCCCTTATATTCTGTATCTTACCTATTATCTAGTCACTGGCTTTTCCTCCAGAATTTATCCCATATCCAGCTATTTCTTATCATTTCTGTCTAGTCCAAATCACCAGTACCTTTCACCTAGCTGAAAACAATAGCCTTCTAAATTGGTTTAATTCCACTCTCAACCATACTCTTCTCCATGTAGCAGCCATAATAATGTATTAAAAAGGAAACTGAGACCTTCAGTGAAGATTAAAAGCTTCCCAACTCTTTTCCTTTGAAATCAGAATAAAATTCCAACTCCTCCCAATAGTCTACCCTATTCAAGCTCTAGCAAGTTCCCTGTAATTTGTAGTACTATCACCTTCACTCACTAAATTGCAGCTACACTGGCCTTCCTGTTTCTCTAAAATACCAAGCTGCTCCTTGCAGTATTTCCCCTGCCAGATTTCCATAGGGCTGTTCTGTTTTGAAACATCATTAATTTCTCCTTATAAATACCTCCTCAGAAGCTTTTCCCAATAATCTTACATATTTGCGTAAGTCCCCTCTGTAAGCCTACTACTTTATTTCCCATTACTTTGTTTCAAAGCCTTATTACTATCTGAAATCTTATTGGTTTAACTCATTTATTATCTACCCACCTCAAGAGCATTTATGTCCTTCATGAGGTTAGGGCGCACATACTTCTTATTCACAGCTCTTCTCAGGGCTTAGAAAAGGGCCATACATACAGTAGGTGCTCTAATCACATGCCTGTATATCACATACATATCAATGTATGTATGAATTAATGATCTTCCTGAACCCCTAAAAAACACTGTAAGAGTAAGTTTTGTTATTACTGCCATTGATATGAGGGAACAGGAAGACAGAGAGCATTAACAGTTTTGTAATTGTAAGTTAAAAAGCTAGGATCTAAAACTAGATCTGCCTGTGCCTAAAAATTCCAAGATCTTACCCATGTACTCAAGCAGGTATTTCAATCCAGGGAATAATATTTTCCAAATACCTAATTTGGTTTTATTAAGCAAGCAGACTTTAAAGAAAAATGACAGAATTACAAGTTTATACAGGAATGTAAAACTGACAGCTCCAATTCATACAAAGCAGAAACATCTCCTTACTCAAAGGTTGTCATTATTAGCCATGCAACTCTCCTTCCAACCCACCATAAATACAATTAAACCAGGATGTGGCACCTGACACAAGGGCAAGCCATATAAGTTGTTAACATAGCCTAGAACAAGAGCTCTGTGCAAAACTGGCAATGCTGGCTGGACTGTGCATCACTGTATCTCCTCTATGTCTAATCTGCGCATCCTATAATCTTGGAATGGAGAGCTATATGTACTAAATAAACCTTCCCTAAGCTGAGACAATTGACTTCCTTCCTTTAAGAAGATGGTTTAGAGACTATAGGGATCTAGGCTGGAATGTCACGTAGACTAAAGGGCTGAGCCTGATATTCTGATAGTCACAGTAGAGTACAAACCAATGAGGCAACCAAGAACCTAGACAACAGAGAAAAAGAATGAAGCAGGTACATAAAGAAAAACAGATAAAATAATCATGTGGGATATGAGTGAGTAGAGCAGGAGGGAGGAGAGAAAGTGGAGAAAGAAAGAAGCTACCTAGTGCCTTCCCAGGTCTCAAAAGTCCTAGCCATTTTTATTCTTAAAATGAATTCTGAGGAAGGCCTCTGAGTGATTAAAATAAAGTTCCGTAGTCAAACTCGTTTGAATTGATTTTTTAACTGCAGCCAAATGACCCTAAATGAATCAAGTTCCCAATATTGGATGATAACAAGACTAGGAATAAACTGAAATACCCTTTGCTTCCAAGGAGACAGTATTAGCATTTATTCATTTATTCTTTCATTCAAAAAATGTTTACTGGGTGCTCACTGTATTTCAGGAACTTCTAGGTTCCTGAACATATCAATAAACAAAGTACAAGTAGGAGACAAATGAAATATATGGTCAGGAAGTGATGTGTGATGAAAAAAATAAAACAGAGTAAGTATAAAATTTTGGAGGGGATGCTATTTTATTTAGTGCTCAGGGAAGGTGTCACAAAAGAGTGAGAAGCAAGCTCTCTGAAGATCTATTTGGGTGAAGAGTGTTCCAGATAAGAGTGAAGAGCAAATGCAAAGCCTCTGAAGCACAGATACCCTTAATATTATTTAAAACATAAAAAGTCAAGGTGTTGAGGATACTATGAGTGAGAAAGAATAATAGTAAATAAAATGGAGAAGATAGGAATAAAATCACATACAGCTTTGTAAAAACTCTGAATAATTGTTATTCTAAATGAGATGATTAATTCTGGGAAGGTTTGAGCAAGCTTAATTTGTATCTTTAAAGGATCTCTTTGCCTACTGTGTCAACAGAATGTTGGGTTGGGTGAGGAAGGGTAAGAGTGGAAGTAGGGAAATCAGAAGACTATAAGGAAATGATGGAAGTCTGAACAAGAAATACAGTTTATAGAGTTTAAAGGTTTGCTGACTGATTAGATACATAGGGTGCAAGATTAAGGAAGGAATAAGTCAGGATGGCTTCAAGTTTCTGCACTGAGCAAATGTATAAATGATGTAACATTTACTGAGATGGAAAATACTGGCATTATAATTAGTTAGGTTGGAAGGAAACCAAGAGATATCCTAACTGAAGTTCCAATTTTGGGGGCACCTGGGAGGTTATATGACTATTTGCTGCTAGCCTGGTCCTTGCAGTAAGCCCCAACCAACTGACATACCCTGATAATATCTTGCAGTCTTAATTAATCAGATCCAATAGCAGGGAATCCTTCACAATCTGTGTCTAACTTGAGTATTTCAAACAATATTTATTTGCTATGGTATGGCTGTATTAAGAGTTGCTGGAAGAAAATTTCCAGATGATTTAGAAGGTTTTTTACTTTCCCTATTTACGTGCCATCCCATTCAAATCTTTATGATAAAAATAGCAGTTAAATTTTAGGCTCACCTAAGAATGTTGGGGGCCATACTGCTAAACTAATCAAGCTTGAATTCATTAATGTTCTGTTTCCATAGTAAACCTCTAGTTCTACCTGAACTTCACCTCAGCCTGGAAGGATAAAGTAGTTATACCTTTTATCCTCTTGATAAGTCTCCTCTGTGTCTGATCAATTATTATTTTTGTCCTGAGTCCTTAATTCCTTTTTTTAATCCCTTCAAATTATAAACACATTCATTCCTTGGCCCTGCACCCCTTTAGCTTTATTTACTTTCTAAAGGAAGGCCTTTGTAGTCAAACTTTCTGAAAGGAGCCCACAGCAAAATATACTGTCATTGTTTCCTCTCCTGTCACAAACACCTCTTAATCCCACTAAAACTGAACTAAGGTTACCAATTATCTTTATAGAGATGAACTCAAATTTTATTGGATCATTTAAGTGCAAGAAATTAATTAACTACTCCATCACTTCTTTCAACTCTTCTTCCTAAGCTTTTGAGATATTACTACCTTCTCTTAGTTCTCCTATGTATGTGACCACTCTTCTTTAACTCACTGTCCCTTAATATTTAGTGATCCCTAGTGTCCTAGTTTTGAAGACCATTTCTTCTTACAAAGTAATTCTAACTACTTTCAGTTTTAATTTCCATAGTTAGATAATGATTTCCAAATTTCATCTCCAGTCCCTGAGCCTCAGATCCAAAAACAGTATTTGAAGAGACCCTGGTGGAGAAATGTCTAAATTTGTTCAAAGACATAAGCCACAGATTCAAGCAGCTCTATAAACTCACACAAGATAAATGACTAAATACCCAGGCATAGCATAATGGAACAGCTGGAAGCCAAAGGTAAAGATAGTATTTCTTAATAGCAATGACAGAAAACTGCAAGACAGTGGCATGGCATCTTTTAAACTGCTGAAAGAAAAAAAGGATAATTTAGAATGTGATAGTAAAACATCCTTCAAAAATGGAAGAAAATAAAAGATGTTTCAGAAAAACAAGAACTGTGATTCATTAACAGCAGTAAATAGCAAATGACCCTAGATGGAAGTATGGTGATAAACAAGAAACTGAAGAACATCCAACATCATAAAAATCCAATTTTAAACTAAATATTGATTGTTTAAAATATTATTTGGGGATATACATATATATGGAGAGAGAGAGAATGCAAATGAATTGAAATTCATAACAACACAAAGGGTAAATGAGAAATAAAGGGCATTAAGGTATTACAGGGTCCATGCACTGTCCAAGAAGTGGTAAAAAAAAAAAATCAGTTTAAGTTAGATTCTAAGTACTTGATGATACATATTATAATCTCTAGAATAACTACTAAAAATATCTAACAATTATATTACTAATTAACTAATTATGAGGAAAATTAAATAAATGTACTTGAATATGCAAAGTGAAAGAAAAAGGGAGGAAAAAATGAAGAGAGATAACTGGGAAAAAGAAAACAAACAAAATAGTAGATTTATACTTAAATGTATTAGTAATTGCAGTTAAAGTACATGGACAAAATTCTCTAAAAGACAGAGACCCTGAGAGAAAAAAAAAACTCAGTAATATATATGGCTTAAAAGGGACATCATACATATATGACACAGAAATGTTAAAAGAGTAAAAGGACAGAAAAAACACATACTGTGCAAATGCTAACCAAAATAAAATGATCTAGTCATACTAATACTTCTATTCAAATGCACATGGTACACTGATCATATGTTGAGTCATTTAACTAAAGGCTCAACAAATGTTAAGAAAGAAATCATTTACAGTATATTCTCTGGATGGATATTTTTAATAATAAAAAGAGAACCAAAAAATCCCAGATATTTAAAAATCAAACAATCCCACTTCTGAATTACAATGAAAATATGGCATATCATCATTTTGCCAACCATTAATGTTAGAAGCAGGGTAGTACATGGTAGTTCACTCTCCACTATTCATTCTAGTTCTGTTATGTTTGAAATTTTCCATAAAAAAGGAGTAAAAAACACAAGGTCGTATAAAATGTGGATAGCTCTAAAAACATACTAGAAAAGGGTTAAAAAAAATCAAGGAACTAGTAAGCTTTCACAAGAAGCTAAAATGGAATAGTAAAACTAAATCCTAAGAAAGCAGGAAAACAGAAGTTTGGAGCAAAAATCAATGAAACAGAAAACAAATGTAAAAAAATAATTTAAGAAATCTAAAAGTTAAATTGTTGAACAGGTTAGTAAAATTAGTAAGCCCCTAAGGAAAAATAATCAAAATGAAGGGAAAGAAGGCACTCTATTTCCAGTATCAGCAATTAAAAATATGACACATTTATGCCAGTAAACTTGAAAATTTAGATGAAATGGGCAAAACCCTTGCAAGACACAACTTGTCATAGCTGACACAAAAAGAATAAGAAAATCTGGATGGTACTGTACCCATTAATGAAACTGACTCTGTAGTTCAAAACTATCTGACAAAGAAAACTCTAGGCCCAAATGGCTCCACCAGGGAAATCAACCAAACATTTAAGAAAAACAACCAACCTTAAACTCCACAAGCCACAAAGAAGAAATATTGGTCAATTTATTTTATGAAGCTAGCATACCTTCTTCATAACACCTTATCAGGACATTACAAGAAAGGCAACTATATGCCAATCTTTCATGATCACAGACATAAGAATCCTAGATAAAATAATAATAAATCCCATTTTATGGGTGCAAGCATCTATGTGTATAAATTTGTATATATAATGCGTATTACATGGCAACCAAAATGAGTTTATTCTAATACTGCAAGGTTGCAAACCAATTACTACAATTTACCAATCAACAGAATAAAGGATGTAAAAAATAGGATTATCTCAATTATTGTAGGAAAAAAATGAGATTAAAAATTTAGTTATGTGAGAATAGAAAGATAACCCTAATCTGTTAAAGAGATCTATGAAAACTTATGATAAATACAGAAAGCTTTCCCTGGAGATAAGAAACAAAGTAAGATGTCTATGATTCTCCCTTGTGCTTGAAGTCCTAGCCAGTGCAATGAGATGATAAATTGCCATGTAAAATTTCTACAGATTGAAATAGTTAATAAGTTATTTTAACAATGTCTCCAGATACAAGATCAATATACAAAATATACTTACAATAACAGAAAATCATACATGTAAGAATCAACCTAACAAAAGGTAAATAAATAGGCCATTTTGTGGTTTAGAAGATCCAATAGTGTTAGATCTCAATTCAGCCAAATTAATTCATGAATGCAATAGGTTGAAATCAAATTTCTGGGAGTTTTGTGGAAATTGATAAGCAGACTCTAAAATTTATACAGGTCAAGAAAAACAAAGGAAATCTTGAAAGACAGATTTGGAGGTAACTCCCAGATCCCAGAATTAAAAAGCTATAGCAATTTAAAAAGTGTGGTATTGGTGTAAAAAAAAGACAAATAGGCTAAAGGAAGAACAGAGATTAGAAACAGATCCACACATACAGTCACATGATAAAGCTAACAATGTAATACCATAGACTTTTGGAAAAGCATGGACTTTTCATTAGATAGTGTTGATAAACTGGCTATCCAGATAGATAAAAATAACCATGACCTCCTAATCTCACATCATTTATAAAATCAAATGTGAAAGTAAAAACAAAGTTTCTGAAAGATAACATAAAGTATCTTTATGATTTGGAGTACTCAAAGATTTCTTAAACAGGACATAAAGAGTATTAATCATAGAGGAAAAGATTGCTAAATTGCTCTTTTATTGATATTAAGAACTCTTATTCAGTAAAAACATTATTTAGAGAAAGGCAAACTAGATATAGGCAAGCTATCTGTAATACATATACCCAACAAAGAACAGAGAACTCAATAAAAGATGTGCAAAAACGTTGATTAGGTACTTCACAAAAAAGAATTTCTAAATGATCAAAAGCATATAAAGAAAGTTCAACATCAGTAGTAACTATAGTAATTACAAAAGTAAATTAAAATCACAAAAAAATTTACTTCACTTCTACCAGGTGACTAAACTGTAAAAAATAAAAGGGCAATAATAAGTGTTCAGGAAAATCCCACCACTGGTAGGAATGTAAACTGGTACACCACTTTGGAGTCTTTTTTTTTTTTTGAGAAAAATGACTGTTTAAAATAAAAATAAAGACATACTGTTTAACCTGTAGTTTCTTGTATCTTCAGCTACACAACTATGTACCCAGGTTTGTGAAGTAACAAACCAAATGAAGTCCAACATGTGTGCAGAATGTAAAAACCCAACCATCTGGCCCTTTTCCTGTCTCTCTTTACCCTCCATGTTGCTTTTTCTCCCAGAACATACATGCTTTTGATCATGTTACTCACTGTTATGGACAAAATGTTTGTATCTCCCTAAAATTCATATGAAACCCTAGCCCCCCAATGTAATGGTATTTAGAGATGGAGCCTTTGGGAGGTAGTTTGGTCATGAAGGGTATGGTCCAGGTCATGGGTTAGTGTCCTTAAAGAAGAGACACCAGACAACTTGTTCCCTCTCTGCCGCATGAGTGTACCACAGGAAGGCAGCTGTCGGCAATCCAGGAAGATAGCCCTCACTAGGGATCAACCAGGCTGGCACTCTAGTCTTGGACTTCCAGACTTCAGAACCAGGAAAAAACATTTCTGTTGTTTAAGTCGCCCAGTTCACAGTATTTTTTTATGGCAGACCAAGCTGACTATAACACTCCCTCTGTCTAAAATATTTGTCCTCATGCTCTTCCTGTACCCTACACTCCCAATTCTCATCACCAGTCCCATCTTCTTCAATTGGTTAATAATCATTAACCCTTGATTCTCAACCTTGAAAAGTTTAGGCATACCTAGAAAAAAAATCTCACCCTCCACAATGAGTTCAATAACCCTATCTTGTACTCCCATAGCACCATGAGCATGTACCTGTTACTTCACTAGAAACTCTTTCGGAACAGAAACCATAGTTTATTTTCCTTTGTACCCCTCAACTGTAAGAATGGGATCTGACATGTGGTATAAACATATGGTATAATGTAATTAATAATACAGCTTGTTGAACTGAACTTTATCATGTTGTTCATTTATCTCACCATCTACAATGTATGCAAGTTTCTTCCCTAACAACTTACATGTTTGAGTTCCTCAGATCAAAATGAGAATTATTAAATGAGAATCAGATAGATTTACGCATAGCCACTATGCCACTGGATGCGGATACATCTTACAGATACCATCTATCAAAAAGGATAAATATTTTAAAACATTTTTTTAAAACTACTTTTATTGGCCTTTTATTCTGTAGATATATACTGAATAAGGTTAAACTATAAACTACATGAGTCAACATAGAGTAACAGTTACAAATGCTTATTTAACAACAGGAATTTATATCTTTGTATCACTAAGAGAATTAGGGTCAAGAATAGTTTTCTGACAGATTTGATAATCTTGTGAGTAGCCCCAAAACAGGGTTATATATCCTATTACCAAGCTTTCAATTTTAGATCAAGCTGGAGCCTTTAGAAGATTGCATACATAGTGTCCAATGGAAACACTGTCACTGAATTGATTTAGGAGGACACTATTGATTTCTGAGGTAAGCTACACGAAACAACTTTATGAAATTTGTCAGTATATTATCACAGATACGTTTGCTGATGATATTTTTTTATTTCTCATCTGAGAAGTTTTTTGTAAAACTAGGGAAACTTCTGCTTCTAAGAGGCTGAAATGCTTTTTCCTCCAGGATAATGAAAATGTAATATATTTCCCCTTTTTACCTTAGTCATGAAAAAATTCAAAGTCAAATTTATGACTCAGTTATTACATCATATAGAACTTTATGGACTATTAATTTATTGTTTCTTTCTGGATTTGATTTATAAATCACATTCTCCTGGGTTTGTTTTGTATCTTTATTTTGTCTGATAGTGAGCAGATGGTTTTAATGTCCTTCACTAACACATCTTCTTTCTATAGAAATGAATAACACACTAAAAAGTATGAGAATCTTCTTACCTGACTGGCTTGGCTTTGCAAGTAGACTCTTCTGGCATTCAGATCTTCAAAGGGAGAAGGTCTTGGGCTTCTGTAAGGCTCACTAGTAACAACTGTCTCTTGCCTGAAACGATGATCTTTCACTAGAGAACTGGAAGTATCCTCTTCAGTTGCCTAAAGGGAACAATCCCCAACTCATTAGTTGCCTAAAATATAAAAAGCAATCAAGTAAGATACCTCCACTCTAACAAGTATTTAGCAAATCAGTACATATGTGCAATACAACCACCATCACTATGAACAGCAATTCCTCAAACTCAAACATACATGATCAGGAAGCCATATCAAAATAAAATAGTATTAGATTTTTTAAAAAAGCAAGTTTATAAGCAAAGTGGGTTTCCTTAAAGAAAACAACTTAGGAATAGTTAGAAGGTTAGCTATGCCACATATGAGAGACATCTAACTGTAACAAAGCTTTTAATTATTACTAAAAGTGACATACATATATAGAAAGTGAAGAAATTATTAGGAAGAAAATACAAATCAACAGAAGTGTTATTTCACCAAGAACTGTGCTCTGATGTGTGATACAGAGAATCGAAAGAAGGAAAACAATAGTCCATGACCTTGTTGAATGAGTGAATAAATTAATTAGCCTGAACTTGCTGATTATTTACAAGGATTCAAATCATGTACATGAGATGTAGGTAGGGAGACAATTAATGACAGTCACTAATGACATGCTTTTAAAATTTCATAAGTAGTTTCTGTGAAATAAAGGTCCAATAAGTATACAGTACATAAAGTCCTGAAAGGATTGTTTGTTTTTAAAAAATAACTATTTACTATTACTTTCCTGTTACTATACAGTCATTTTGGAAATAGTGACAGCTAAGTAAAAACGACAGAAACACTTTTATTGGCTCATTCTAAAATAATTTGGAGCATCAATATAGGGCTAATAATTCTAAAGTTACAAACTTATATGAGCATTTTAAAAAAATAAAAGCACATTTAAAAATTTGGTGTTATTTCTAAAATTAAGCAATAAAATTAATAAAATAGCCAAGATTTTACTCTGGGGAAGGGTTTCAAAATCAACTTTTTAATGTAGAGAAAATTATTAATAAACTTTTTATCAATTGCAGTCTTTTCAAGCATTGTTCAAAATCACAGTCTGGACTATTGTCTTTTATGCAATATGTTTATTTGTATGCTATGTTATAAAGTAATGTGTATTTTATAGACCATTCAATCCACATAGGCCAACTGTCTGTAAACAGGGAGAGTAAGATATTTCACATCTAGCCCTTGCTCTGCAACAAGGCAGCCTGATGACATTTAATTTCTTTAAACTCAGTTTTCTCAATTACCAAATAATTATAATACCTATACTGTTTTATTACATTATCATAAATATATGTGAAAATGCTATGAAAACTAAAAGCTGTTTTTTCAACAGGAGTAAGCAATTAAACTTTTAAATATATGTCTGAGAATAAACTGTCACTTAAAACTATATCAAACCCAGTTAACTGCTATTCTTAACAATTTTCATCATAGTTGTTCCAACATATTATGAAAGTTGATGCTAAATTAGTGAGTTGCTGAATACTAGTAAACAAATGTTCTTTGAAAATGCATGATCAAAACTGATAATAGTAAGAATATTCAAGATTTATTTGTTCCACAGAGTTTTCAAAATAAATGATTCAAGTGATTGCCAAAACTTATAAGCAAACTGAATAGAAGTAAACAAAGGGGAAAAATAATAAAAGGTTTAGAAAAAGGGACTAGTTTGGAACTTGTCTCATCCACTAGGGTATAAAATTTAAACAACTACCTTCTCTGCATCTCAGTTTTACAATATTATAAATTGGGTATATCTGTACTAATAATCTTGGGGTTAGATGAGATACTGAATAGTAAAAACTATAAATAAGCATAAATTACAATGGTGGTTGTGCTTGCTTCGGCAGAACATATACTAAAATTGGAACGATACAGAGAAGATTAATATGGCCCCTGCACAAGGATGACACAGAAATTCATGAAGCATACCATATTTTTAGGAGAATGAAACTGGATTATTGTCTATCCCCATAAACAAAAGTAAACTCGAAATGGATCAAAGACCTGAATGTAAGTCATGAAACCATAAAACTCTTAGAAGACAACATAGGCAAAAATCTCTTGAATATAAACATGAGCAACTTTTTCCTGAACGCATCTCCTCAGGTAAGGGAAACAAAATAAAAGTTGAACAGGTGGGACTACATCATGCTAAAAAGCTTCTGTACAGCAAACCATCAGTAGACCAAAAAGGCATCCTACAGAATGGGTGAATATATTTGTAAATGACATATCTGACAAGGGGTTAACATCCAAAATATATAAAGAACTCACAAGCCTCAACACCCAAAAGGCAAATAACCCTATTAAAAAATGGGTGGAGGATATGAACAGACACTTCTCCAAAGAAGAAATTCAGATGGTCAACAGGCACATGAAAAGATGCTCCACATAGCTAATCATCAGGGAAATGCAAATTAAAACCACAAGAAGATATCACCTCACACCAGTTAGGACAGCCAGCATCGAAAAGACTAAAAACAACAAATGCTGGTGTGGATGCAGAGAAAGGGGAACCCTCCTACACTGCTGGTGCGACTGTAAGCTAGTTCAACCATCGTGGAAAGCAATATGGAGGCTCCTCAAAAAACTAAAAATAGAAATACCATTTGACCCAGGAATTCCACTCTTGGGAATTTACCCGAAGAATATAATTTCTCAGATTCAAAAAGACATATGTACCTCTATGTTTATTGCAGCACTATTTACAACAACCAAGATATGGAAGCAACATAAGTGTCCATCAGTAGATAAATGGATAAAGAAGATGTATATTCCATATACACAATGGAATGTTACTCAGCCATAAAAAAGAAACAAATCCTCTACCATTCACAACAACATGGATGGAGCTAGAGGATATTATGCTCAGTGAAATAAGCCAGGCAGAGAAAGACAAGTACCAAATGATTTCCCTCATCTGTGGAGTATAAAAATGAAGCAAAACTGAAGGAACAAAACAGCAACAGACTCACAGACTCCAAAAAGGAACTAGCGGTTGCCAAGGGTGAGGGTGAAGGGAGGGCATGTGGGGAGGGAGGGAGAAGGGGATTGAGCAGTATTATGATTGGCACACATGGTGTGGGGGAGATCATGGGAAAGACAGTGTAGCAGAGAAGGCAAATGGTGACTCTGTAGCATCTTACTATGCTGATGGACAGTGACTACAATGGGGCATGGGGGGGGGCACGATTATATGGGTGAATGTAGTAACCACATTGTTTTTTTTCATGTGAATCCTTCATAAGAGTGTATATCAATAATACCTTAATAAAAAAAAGCAATGAAAAAAATTATAGTAGTAGTAGTTATCCATAGTAATTATGCTTTTAATGGTGACAACTTTTTGGATTAGGTTGTCTTTATGGAATTCTAATATAATTGAAGAGTCAGTTAAGAATTGTAAAATAAAATAGAGCTTACTTAAAAATCTGTATCTGAACAAACACAAAATGTTTACATAACTCGGTGTTTTACTGTATTGACTTGGGTTAATTCTACTTATATTCTGTATACAGAACAATAATACTTCATTTCAATTAGGAATAATACCTTTATTCTTAGGTATTTAAGATTATGAAATATCCAGTGTTTATTGTTTCATTCTTAAACAAATAAAAATACACACAATTTAGTTCTACTTTAAAAATGTTAACCATAATAGCTAGAACTAGCCTATTAACTAGAAATACTTGTATCACACAGTGAATTTACAAGGATGTAACTAAATGGGTCTGAGCTAATAACTGAAACATCTTTCAGGTGTCTGATATGGTAAAAAAAAAAACCTAAAAACCTAAAAACCAAAACCCTCACTATTTGAACACAGAATCTACAGTCTACAAAAAGGCGTATATTATCTATGAACTGTAAGAAACAAACTAACATTTTTGGAGAATCCTAAACTAGAAAAGACTGTTTTCTTATGGATTATATCTCTTTCCACAAGTCATAAATTTAGAAGTATATTAAACTGACAAGGTTAAACAAAAAGTGGTGGTAAGGAAAATGATCATTCCCCTTCATTGCTAATTTCCATACACAGGAGTAAAATCTGAACAACCATTTCTAAAAAGCAAGTTTAGTAAAATGTTATCAAAAGCTTTTAAAACACTCCCACAATTTCAATCTAGTAAAGGAAAAAAGTACTGGATGGAAGAAGCTTTAGGCATAAAGAATTTTTCTCAGAATTATTTTTAATAGTAAAGGTGAAGAAACAACCTTAATAAGGTACCAAGATAGGGAATGATTACATAAACTATAGTATGCCCACTTAATGCTATGTGAGGAAACATTTAGCATTAAAAAGTCAGTGCATATTTACAATATTATCATGACCATAAAAAAAATCAAAGATTAAAAGCATGTAAGTGTTAACACTTATCCTTGATTGTCAGTAATTTTCCAATTTTCCTAGGACTTATTTTCTTATGTATAGTTAATTTCTTTTAAAATATAGGGATATACTTTCCTCCTTTCTTTTGACACAGAACTTAAAAATATATTTAATGTGATATATTCTATCAAAATGGTCAAGTAATTCAACTAACTAATGGACCAGTCAATTGCTTTTTGGTATAAATCCTTTTTTCCCCCCATTTTACATCTGAAATAATGAACTGAAGACATTCTTCAACCATTACCCCAAACCCTTCTGGATTCATGCAGAATCCCTCATTTTGTCAATAAATTAAGTTAGTTTCTAAACAAACTAATCTTCTGAATATCTTTCATATTTATCTTCTCTTCTCCATACATACTATCTACTGACTGAGAACCTCATTATCTTTTTTGCTAGTCATTTCAGTAGGATTCTAACTGTTGCCTTGTTTATAGCCTTGCAAAAGGCTATTCATGCAAATCTGTTGCTTATCCTGCTCAGAACCCCTCTAAAGTTTCCAAAATATCAAAGCTCTCCTGGAGGATCTTGCACATATTAGAGAGGAGAGGGAAAAGAATTAGTATTATCTGAGCAACACTTTCATAAAATACATAATTTACACAATCTATAGAAATGGGCCTTTTTTCCCTGGAAAACACTGATGCACAAAATAAAGTCCAATTTTATTTCATAGGAAAAGGAAATGGAGAATAGATATATGAAAAGATGCTGGACTTCAACTAAAGCCAAAAATATAATGCCCATTTTTTATACAGACTGAAAGAGACATGAAAAATAGATAAAAATACTCAATGTTGACAGGATGAAGAAAGAGGAATACTTTTGGACTGTGGGTGGGAGTGAAAGTCTTCTTTGAGAAAGTGATTATATATATATATATATATATATACACACACACACACACAAAAAAAAAAAAAAAAATCATGATAGCACTATTTTTAACCACAGAAGAAGAAGAAAGAAAACATCCTCTGGCTGTATCAGCAGAGGACTAGTTTAAAAATAATGCTATAATATATAGCTGAATACTAATGCAGCCATTAAGAAGATCTGTACATAGCACTCACAAGATATTGCTAAGTGAAAAAAAGCTAGGTATAGAACTGACAGTATGACATAATCCCATCTGTCTGACAGGAGGGTGAATGGTTATTTTTAAATTTTATCAATACCAAGAAGGACATACACCAAATCACTGATGTTTCTCTAAGGAAGTATTTTACATAAAGGACTAGATATATAAAGGATAATAAAGTGAGTATGTGTAACAAGTAACTCCTGTGTTTCTCCACGTTAGCATTCCCTATCTCTACCACTTGGATTTGCCAGCGAGTAAACACTATCTTTAAATTGTTTTTAAAATTTTCTTACTTTTTACAGTGTTACCACACCAGTGTTATCCCTAAACAATATTATAGATGCTTTTGAATTTTATTTGACTGAAATCACACTACTTGCAATATTATGGACTTCCTTTTTTTTTTTTTTGCTCCCAAGTACTTTACATGTGTTTACTCATTTAAATCCCCACAACCATTCAAAGTAGTTAGTATTATTTATTATCTCTCTACTCAATATGAAGAAAGTAAAGCTCTAATAGATTAAGTAACCTGCCTAAAAGTTAATTTTTTGTTTTTTAAATAATGTTGATAAGAACATTCTTGTTCAGGCCCTCATGGTACATACATGTACAAGAGTTTTTCTGGTAAAAATCCAGGAGTGGAAATTCTGGATTACAGGATATGCGTACGTTGCAGTTTACATAATAAAAATTGTTTTCCAAAATGGTTTTAACAATTCACATACCCACAGTCAATGTTCCATATACTCACCAAGATGAGGCATTATCAGAACTTTTACTTATATATGTATCTATATGCTATTTAATTTCTTATGATAATGGATCAGTCTTAGAGCAAATCACATGTTTTCTTTACACAGACAAGAAATTTGGGAATGAACAAAATGAATCCATAGGTTCCTTTACCATAGCTACTGTTTCATTCTCATCTCTTTTTATTTCAGAGCTATTGATGTAGTTGTTTTTCTCCAGTTACCATCTGACCTCCATTTCTGATTCTTTGTACTTGTTATTTCCTTTGCCCACAAAAAGTATCTTCAGTTTTCCACTGCAAAAACTCCTTTACAATGTCAGGTATAACCTACTCAAAAAGTATTTGTTGATCCACTTTCCAAGTTAATCACTCCCTCCTCTGAATTTCTCAAAAATGCTTGTTATTATCAGCCTATATTCTAGGTGTTCTTTTATTTATATTTCTCCCATGAGCCAGTAGTGAGACCCTGCCTATGTTTTATCTTTAGAGCTTAAAACTATGCCTGACACAACATAGTGAGTACCCTACACATAATCTGTGACATACAAATATACACAAATCAGATCACAATCCATTAATATAGACCCTTCAGAGGAAATCTGGTGTAACAGAAAAAAATGTAGAAAAATATTCACCCATAAAATAATTTTAATAACTATTAAGAGTTTGAATTATTCAAAAACTAATTCTTCCCAGAATCCCACCTCATGGGATAGCATTTATTATTTGATATGCATCTTTCCAGACTCCTTAATACTCTAATTACAGACATTAAGATTGTTTCCAATTTTTTGTTAGATACACTGTCATGTACCTCCTTATAAATACATCCTGGTCCACTGGTAATATTATTTCCTTGGGATTAATTCCCATAAATAGAATTATTGGGTAAGGAATATACATATATTCCAATTACATTACCAAGGTACCTTCTAGCAAGCTTATGTATAACTTGAAAACCCCTCAATAATACAGGACAGAGGTACCATTTCCTCACACCTATGCCCATACAGGGTTTTATCACTTAACAATATTTGCCAATCTAATAGGAAAAATATTTTGTTAGTTTCCAGAAGATTGAGTATCATTTTCATAACTAAAACTAAAAATTACCAAGTTGGATACAACTTAGTAACAAGTGTCCAGGCTTACTCGAATTTGAATGTTTTTTAGTGGATTATGGGCTCTTAAAAGTAACAATTACCATGGGAACACAGACATGATCTAAAGTTAGGTGATGGGAAATGCCAAAAATCTTTCACAAGAGCAGAAAATTTTATATATAATATGCATACATTTGCATGATCTCCAGTTTTGAAAGTTTTTCTGTAGCAGTTATATACACCCATGTTCAATGCTTTTAATATTGTGCTGGCATAGGCTCATCTGTATTATCTATAGAGTAACCCATGCCAATATTTAATGCATAATGAAAATCTGTTTCACTCTCAGAGGATGGTATAATATTCTCTTATGGTTGCTAAGAAACTGTTTATTAGCTTTTTCTAAGACTACTATAGCAATTTTGTGTGTAGAATCAAAAGAATGTGGGGCAAAACAAAATAATTTCAGCTGTAACTTTCTATCAGAACATAAGGCTAAATGACAGTGGTAGAGAAAATAAAAACAGACTTTGCTTCTTTCTGTCCTTTGTCCCTTCTTCTTGTATTAATTCTGAAGAAAATTTATTGCTTTGCAAACCTTTTAAAATATATGATTCTCAATAAAAAATCAAATGTGAAAAAATGCAATGTAAAAATGTGAAAAATCACAATTTCAAAATGTGTGGTTGGGTCAAATCCAACAGAAAATATTTTCAACAATTATTATTAATTTCCTTTAGCATAATGGAGGAATTTTAAAATGTTTTTTGCCAAAGAAAACTCGTATTTTGGTATTGCACTTGTTAAAACTCTACCAAAGCTAGTCTTCTGGTATTTCAAATAAAAGTATGTACTCAAATTGTGCAAACTTAGAAAGCACAGTGAATAAGAAAAAATTACTAACAATTCTACAAGTCAGCAAAATCACTATTGACATTTTGGTGTAGCAACCAGTGGCAATTCATTTTACATTTGTCCACAGTTGCCTCCTACTCTGCTCCTAAGATTTTCTTAGTTACTTTTGATTAGTTTAAGGATAAGAATAAAGTAACCCTTGAGTTTTTCATTTTGCATTTATCTATAAGCATAGTCAAAAACATTAATAACGTGTATAGTATTTTGTTTAAGCAACCTGAACACAGTAATCAGTGATAAAATACAGAAAAATTATGAGAAATGTACCAGATATGAAGTCTGGGAAAAACAGAAAAAAACAAAAAACCAAACCCAATTCCTCCACCTAGATTAACTGACACAGACACAGAACTACTTTTCCAATGAAAAGTTAGTTTGGCTTAAATGTGATATTAGATGTTCAGGGATTGCTTATTATCTATAAATCTGTTTTTGAGTTAATAGGCAGTAGTTACTGCTGCCTGCTAACTATATAAAACTTTACACAGATCCTTTAGCCAATGAACTTATAGATTTTATCCTAAGGTCACTCAGAAATACCGACACAAATTAATGTAAGAAACTGTGGAAAATACAGTAAATGCTCAACAAAATATTGTTATAATCAAAGACTCTGAAGTCAGACTGTGTGGGTTCAAATGACTTATACTACTTAAACTCTGATCACTGCCATCACCAATACAAAGATCCTATCAAAAATACAATCACAATGAACAGAGACTGAGGATCCCAACTGTGCTTTTAAGAGGTAACACATATATGAATATATAACATGAAGGACCTAAAGAAAAACATAGACAAAACTATGCAAAATGCTAATAGCAGTTATCTTTGAATAGGGAAAAATGATTCCTGATTTTTTCTTTATAATTTTCTACCTACCTGACTATTCTACAGGAAGATGTATAACTTTAGTATCAAGAGAACATTTAAATGATAAAACATTGCACAAAAAGGTTATACAGAGGGTTTTTTTTTGCTCCCTTATCAAACAGTAAATAAAACAATCTAAAATATACCAATGTTTTGGGACTTAACTATCGGATAGTACTTAGTATGTGGAATGGTGAAATGTCACAGAAATACAAAATCTATTTTGCTAGCTAAATAAAGCCTATCAACTCAGCTTCCAGATATGATATTTTAAATCCAGATGATATGTTATAAAACCCTTCAAAAACAGATATGAAATACAAAGGTAAACATCTTTCTGTTGAGTTATGATAACTGAAGATACCAAACTGTTAAAAGCATAAAGTTGTCTACCAGCAAATAACCAAATGTCTAGCATAGTTGGAACAGAATAGGTGCTTAAATATTCACTGAATGAATGCTTAAAATGGAGAAGACTTCCACTCTGATATTTAGTGCTTTTGAGACATTTATGAACTAAATATAACATAACCATTACTTCCCCTGTGTTAAAAAAATTAGATAATGATTACTTTTTAAAACCTGTTAGTTGTCTTTGCAATCTCAAATTAACTAAACCTGTCCTGATTATTAGCATAAATTATTCAAGTTGTATTCAAGAGTAATCACAAAATGTTTATTTATGCCAAGCCCGTAGGTGAATTATGAACTAATGATGTACTTTATTCCTAACAAAGTGGTTTATATAAATTAAGATATTTACAACCTGCAATATATTCCCAAATAAGAATGATACACAAATACTTAGGCATATCATGAAATAAATGGTACTAAGGCAAATTTAAGAGTTTTCTTTGGCATCTGGATGTTCTTTTAAAAATTTTTCAAATAGGATGTTCAGAAAAAGTTCTCCCACATATGTAGTAGCATCTCAGTATTCCCTTCCCTTTTCTGAAAGACTAATGTTAATATATGATATAATCAGGCTCAGAATTTCTTAAAATTTGTAAGGTTCATCACTTTTTCCTACCTGAACATAGTTTTAGTTTTAAAGGGGCTAAAAAAACAAGATATAATATAGTCTTTTACTGAAGGATACAATTTAGCTTAAGCTAGGTGTCATCTTAAAAAGTTGAGAATGGGATAGAGAGCTGGATTAAACAAACATGGCTATAGATGTTAGCTTCTGTTCTAATCATCTTTTTTCTGCTCATGTATTGGTTAGCTACTGCTCCCCAGTACATTACCAGGAAACAGAAGCTTCAAACAACAAACATTTATTAACTGTTTCTGTGGATAAGAAATTTGAGAGGAACTCAGCTGCATGGTTCTAGCTCATAGTCCTTCATGAAGCTGTAGTAAAGTATTAGCCATGGCTGCAATTATCTGAATGCTTGTTTGGGGCCGGAAGACCCGCTTCCAAGATGGCTTGCTCACAAGTCATTAGTAGGCCCCAGTTCCTTGCTAGCTGTTGAAAGAAGGCCTGTTTTTTACCACATAGATCTCTTCATAGAACTGCTTGAGCACCCTCTTACATAGTGGCAGGCTTCTCCCAGAGTGAGTGATCCAAGAGAGAGAACAAGATGGGGAAACCACAAGTTTTCTTTTGACCTACCCTCATTTCTGATATATTCTACTTCTGTGTCACTAAATACAGCCCACACTCAAGGAAAGGGGAATTACTCCGAGTTTGAACAAGTTATGTCAATGTATTTTTAAACTATTGTCCACCACTCAGACAAATCATTTATTTTTCTCAAATGCAAAATACACTCATTCCCTCCCAAGATTCCCCAAAAGCCTTATCCCTTTAGAGCAACAACTTCAAATCCAGGATGCTGTCATCTAAGTAAGTCCATGTACAGATGAAACTTTAGGGTATAGTTTCTTAAGTATGGTTCCTTAAACAAAGTTCCTCTCAATGTGAAGACCTGTGAATTAGAGACCAATTATCTGCCCCCATACACCCAAAAATACAGTGGTAGGATAGACAGAGAATAACCACTATAAAACCCTGTTCAAAATAGAAGAAAATGGGAGGAACAATGAGGTCATTTATCCAAAGTAATTCTAAATCAAGGTGGGAACATGTTAGAAGTTTCCTGAATAGAATTTAAGACCTAGGAGTAATTCTCCATAGCTCTTGGGTCTGCCTTTTGATAATGTGCATTCTGATTTTTGAGTTATCCTTCCATTTTAATTAAAGACAGCCCATGTTTACATCTACATGGTGTTTTCCAATCTGCTTCCTCAAAGGCAGAATTTGGGGGATCCAAAGGACTACTCTTCAGTCCAAGCTGGTGATATTTCTGCCAATATAACTCTTCTGAAAACTCTGTGGGTCTCTTATGAATCTTATTGGAGTTTACTCCATGAGGCAAAAGAGCACAAATCAGATTAATTTAATTTTTTACTTTAAATTTCTGCTAATAGACCACCTTAATCTGTTTAGAGTGCCTATTACTTAGATTGACAAGATCTCTGAGGCACAACTTAGATCTTTCTTAGGTCTTAACAAAGGATTTTAGAGTCACACAGTTGGCTTCATCTTTAAACAAAGATATTCTGATAGTGCCCTAGATTTGATGTTTGCCTGGATGCTATTTCCTAATGTTAGCATAGTTTGATATATTAAGGATGAGGTTTTAAAAAGCAAGTCCTGACTCCTTTTTGTTTAGGAACCCTTCCTTAGCCTATTTCTCTCCTTTCCTGCTTTAAGCAGAAAGAAATCAAGCAAGAGTTTTAACATTTTGCTTGAAAATTTCTTTTTCTACTTCTCACATTATTGCAGGTGACAGTGTTGCTAAACTTTCTACCACTATACAATGATTCCCTTTTTTCCATTTTCCAATGTGGTTTTCTTCATTTTCATTTATGCCCTCACCAGCAGTCTCCTCAACAGCTTAACATTAAATTTCCACCTACTGTCCACATTCAAAGGCTATCTCACATTTTAAAGTATTTGTTATGGCAGCACTCCATTTATGGGAACAAAATCTGTATAGGTAACAAACTGCCTCCAAACTTAAGACTTAAAATAATACTTATTCTTTTACAGTTTCTGTAGGTCGGGAACTCAGAAACAGTTGAACTAGGTGGTTCTGGCTCATAATCAAGACATCAGCCATGGCTGTAGTCCTCTGATATCTCGTTTGGGGGGTAAAGAACCTGCTCCCTGGATGAATCAGTAACAGCAATGTTATTTTCACAGTGGTTCAATTCCTCACCACATGGGTGTCTGCACAGGATTGCTTAAGTGTCATGACATGGCAGTTGGCATCCTCCAGTACAGGTGATCCAAGAAAGCCAGAAAGAAGCTGCAATGTCTTTTATGATCTACCCTTGGAAGTCTCACGCTGTCATTTCCACAATATTCTCATTGTTAATAAACAACTAAGTATAGCGCACACTCAAGGGGAAAAGAACTAGATTCTACCGAAAGGAATATAATTTAAGAATCTATTTTTAAAACACCACAGTATGTAAAAACCAAGAATTAAAACTTGATGTAAAAATTGCTCTTAGTCAAATTACACTTAAACGGAAGCCTATCTCTAGTGACACTGCCTATTTTCTACTTTATTATGAAAATAAAAATTAAGCAAGTACTTTAAGTTTCTAATCAAGCTAAAATATAAATAACTCTTTAGGGGTGTGTGTATGTGAGAAACCTGCTGGATAGAGGACACTAGAGTTCCTTACTAGGAAGTAGATTCCCAAGGAGCTAACAACAGAATAACTACACTTGCTGTTTTTGTTATGCAGAAATCCTCTTTACTACCTTTTTACTATTTTGTCTGTCTCTCTGATAAATTATTTCTCATATTTCCCCATTTTTTTTACTCAATACTAAAGTCCTGACTTTTTACAGTACCAGTAGTAATACAATAATGAAAACAGAGAACAGTTTTTACAAAATCTATTCATTGCTACAGGCAGTCTTACAATTACAACCTGCAGCAGTTTTTCTTTTACGTAAGATTATATACAGAAATGAAATAAAACTGAATCAGAAGAATATTAAAATGAACAGCCATGATGTAGGAGATGATGTAGGTATGTGAAAAGTCTTTTTAAGTTGAATTTTAACCAAATTTTCTTTATTTAATCATAACAAGCAATTCAGAAAATGTTTCCCTACTTCGAGTCCCATATTTTGATTGACACCAGAACAAAACGGAAAAGACTTAACTAAAAAATATATTTATTTTATTACTTTTTTCTTATACCTAAATAATTACAACTCACTGCATTTTTTGAGAAATAATTAACCATCAATAAAATAAACAGATTCATATATTTAAACACAAATAGGAACACTTTAATGCACAATAGAGGAATTGGTAATGAGAATACATCTACTGAAAACAATTGTGTAAAACAACATCATTAAAAATTACAAACTTGAAAAAATACTAAAAGGCACAAGAAATATAATGATACGTTATAATAGTATGTGTGAATGCATTTATGTGTACAGAAAAAAACTCAAAGGCTCTTTTTAATGTATAGTGGTTATCATGGGTGGCAGCATTATTTATGATTTTTTCTTTAGACTTTGTTACATCCTTCAAATTTTTCTAAAGTAAAATTTCTACTTTCTGGTAATAAATGTACATAAAATTCTTGCCATATCTTTAGGTCACAACTATTTTTAAAATAATATGAATAATTAATTTAAGGTCTATATACAAATATGGGTTCTTTTACTGTTGTCTATATTTTTCAAGTTTGCTGCTTTAGAATTAATATTTTTAGGGTAACAGTACTAAAAAGTACTACAAAGAAAGCCAGAGAGCTCAGAATCCCACAATCCAAAAGTAACCAACAAAAATATTTAACATTTTAACTGAGTAATGCTGCTAACACTGTATGATTTTGTCTGTTTTCATTACTCAATGTTACAAGTAAACTAATAAAAATTTTAATGGTTACATGACAATATCAAATGATAGACGTATCTTAATTCAACCACTCTTATTCTTTTTAGATAGCTTATTTTTTATTGTTCATTTTATACGAACACATCTCAAAATCTCTGTTTAAAAAATATTTGTGCATCTCTATTCCCTTACTATGGATTACTGGAACTTGATTCACTGAATCAACAGGCATGAATATTTCTTCTTTTTAGGACTTTCAATATATATCATCGAACTACTTTCTAGAAATAACCTATCAATCTACAGTTTCTTCAGCAGGATATCAACCTGTCAATCTAACAGACAGACACAATATGGGGAAGTAACAATTTTTAAATCTTTGGTCATTTGGTAATGAAAAAAATTTTAATTTACACTACCAGTAAGGGAGAAAGATGCTTTTATTTTCTATTTTCAATTCCTTTCCTGTGAATTTTTTATACAAGTACCCTCCCTGTGAGATGGGGTATCTGTGATGGTTTACTGTATCTGTCAACTTGGCAAGGCTAGATGATGAGCTGTTTGGTCAAACAGCAGTCTAAATGTTGTTGTGAAGGTAACTTTCAGATGTGACTAACATTTAAATCAGTAGATTCTGCATAAAGGAGATGACCCTCACAAAGTGGTAGGCCTCATTATGAAAAGACTTCAAGAGAAGACCCACCCTCACAAAGTGGTAGGCCTCATTATGAAAAGACTTCAAGAGAAGACTGAGATCTTCCAAAGAGGAAGAAAGTCTGCCCTGAGAGTGTCTTCTAACTCAAGACTAAAACATCAGCTTCTGCCAGAATGTCCAGCATGCCTGCCTACTTGAGGATTTTTGGATTTGCCAGCCCCCACAATCACATGAGCCAATTTCTTAAACAAAAAATAAAAAAAGAGAAACTCAAACCAAACCAAACCATCTCCCTACACGTTGTTTCTCTGTATGACCTGACAAATACGGTGCCTCAGAAATTTCTTAAAAATGTGTATGAGTTGTTTATGAAAGCTAGTGACTTCCACCACATTCTTTATGTTTAGAAATTCCTTTTAAGCTAAGATACTTACTTGTAAGTCATCTTCTGCTCCTTCAGCTTCATTTTTAAATGTTGGGCATCCTAAGAAAACAGGTAAAAGTCAAATAACCATATGATTTTTTATATTATTTTAGTATTATTGATATTAAATAGCAATAAGTTGATAGTTCATTATATTTTATAATACTGTAGAAGACTGATCAGAGATTATTCTGGGCTTCCTGGCAACGAGTCAGATATTGGCCTCCCCCACTTGCCCCTTTGTTAGAACAGAGAATAAAGTGATTGTTTTCCTCTTCTACAGGTAAATTCCCAGTTACTTACTGAAGAGATGTTTTCTGTGAAAAGTGTTATTATGTGTAATACAGACCCTGCCCTGGATTTTTCCAAAATACACTGCTGTGCCAAGTATGTGCACCACATTCTTCTGGTGTTTAGGTGATGCCCACATATGGCTTATATAATTTTCTAAATATTTTGACCCATGAAACTATATCTATACCCAAAACTAGGATTATAGTTGCTTTAGTTAAGAAATAAAACAAATAGCCTAATCCACTATTGACAGCCAATGGCCAATTGTTGCTACTCACTTTGTGAATCAATGTCTCTGTGTAAGTTTTCATGGTATCTGAGAGTGCCTTTAGTTCCAAAAAATTAAAAGGAGGGTTTTTTCCCTAGCAAAGTATTGTGAGTTTATTCTATCCTTGAGAGACATAGCTAACATGTAGAAGAGGAGAAATTTGCCTTTTGGAAAGAGCTGAATAGTTTGTTCTAATTGTCATAGAAGGCTGTAAGATAAATTAAATGGGATTTTTGAAAGTCTATATAAGTGGCTGATAATAATGCTAACAAGTATGTTTTAAAAAATGTTAAAAAATAACAAGATAGGCTGAGCACTATAGTGTATTCTACCACCTAGTACTCTGTAAGCTCCTCCTTCTATATTGTCTTTTAAAACAATAAACATAACCAATTTGATCATAGTGAAATAAGTATGCTCTTATGGGGATGTAAGTGTGCACTTAAAAGTAATTCACAACTTTAAATAATCATTAAATTTCCAGGAGCCATGAATAATGATTTTCTTTTCAAAGCACTGGTTCTTCAACATTAGCTAAATATAAGAATCAAGTGGGGAATTTTTAAAAATATACTGGTGCTAGAGTATACTCCTAAACCAGTATCTAAATCTTTTTCTGTGGGGTGGGGCATAGGGCATCATTTTTAAAATTCTAGGTTTCTCATTATCACTGCATTTCTTCTAATTTTCCTATTAAAATGCTACCTTCAAAATATACAAATCCCAATGCCAATACGTTTTTGATTCACTTGATTTACACAGAATGTTATTTTTATTGATAGAGATAATCTTTCCTCTTAATTAGAAAAACAAATCGAGTTTTAGTTACGGCTTCTTTTATGGGGAAGAAACAGGTTTTAATGTAATTTTTTTGTTTAATTAAGCAGGGCCAGTCTTACATGTAAATATATTCTTTCTCCCTTTAATACCTGCAAGCTTTAGAGTTATTCATCCTAACAGGTTGACAAGCTAATACAAAGGGACAGATGGGGTTGTAGTCTCTGCCAATCCTCCATAATGAAATGAGGTAAAGAGTTAAGGAGTTTGTCTTGGAATAACTGGAGTCTGCATATACTTAATGATTAGAAATTTTCTTTGTCATTAGCAAAATAAGGATATGACTGATATAACATAACATACCCACAAGGATTCTTAAAGCTCTACTTGACTGCTCCCCTCCTCTTTAAGTTCTTATTTTAAAACAATGGAATTATCTGAAGGCTGATGTTGATGGGCTCTTCATAGTATACGTAATTGGTATTATTGTGATGCAACAAATATGAGAGACTAAGTAACTGCTCATATAGTATTTTCACCTACAGTAAGCTTTCAAAACCTGATTAAACATCACAAAAGCTGGCTTACTTAAAGTTCCTCTACTCTATTGTGTATAACTGATAAACAAATTTAGAAAATAATCAAGAAAACCTACCTTGAGAAATATCCTCTATTGCTCTTCGAATACCCCTGTCAAAGGCCCTAGCATCAGCAGGACTTTGAAAGGTAAGGCCAAATTTCTTGTCATCAATCTTCCAGTGGTGAAATGTTGGAGTGACCTTATTATAAATAAGGTCTTTTTTAAGCATACATTCCAAAACCACCTGCCAAAAGTTAAATGCAAAAAATTACTATACACATATCAAATGCACCTAATGTAGCTCTTAAATACAAACTGAGGTGAGAAAAGAACTATTATATTTTAGTAAGTACATTTTCCCCCTATTAATATGGAGGTCTTGCTACTTAATCTACTTTCACAAAGTCACTCAAATACAGAAATTAGATGGGACTAAAGAGGATTCTGGGGAGAAATAAGAAATAAGCACCAGGAATCTTTTTCTCTACCTAGACAACAACTGCACACAGAATTTGTCTGATGTAACTATGCTAGAACTCTGGACTCTGCAGAAGGCTTGTAACTTCTAGGGGATGACATGGACAGTAAAATGCAATTAATTTTGGTCAATTTCAGCTATTCACACACTAGCAGCTACCCAAATCCCACTCCTAGCTACATTACAGGGAATTGTGTACATGTTTCAGGAGCGGCTTGTCAGCAAATTATGGAAGCCAGGGTGGGTAAAAAGGACCCTATCCTCGAAATGTCAGAGATCTGTGTTCAGATTATTGATTGCTGCTTCTGATAAGAAAGGTGCAGACAAAGAGGAGGGTAGCGATTGTTCTTGTACCTTCCCTAATTGTTTCAAGTCCCTTCCATCAGAATAAAATGACTTACAAAATATTTATCCAGCCACCCTTTTAATCTGTAACTTCTCACTTTTTCCCATTTTAGGACCCATACTAAAGACTACAGCATTAAAAAACAACCACATAAATGATGAAAATCAGAAAATGATTATGCATACACAGGCAAAGTTTCAAAATAGACATTAGAAGACTTTAAGTTTACACCTCAGGCTATCCTCAGCACAGACAACCTACAGCAATCAAAACAAAAACAAAAATAATGACAAAACCCAGCAAACCGTGGTGAAGGGGGATGATCTGATTTCCAAAGTTGCCAAATAATTAGATTCAAATGTCCAATGTTCAAAAAAAAAAATTCCAAGGTATACAAAGGAACAGTAAAGTATGCTCAGTGAAATAAATCAACACAGACTCCCTGAAAAAGACCTGATGGCAGATCTTTTAGACAAAGGCTTCAAAAAAACTGTCTTAAAAATGATCAGAGAACTACTGAAGATATGGAGAAAGTAAAAAAGATGATACATGAACAAAATGGAAATATCAATAAGGAGACAGAAAACCTAAAAAGAAGCTAAAAAGGCATCTAGGGTTGCAAAGTACATAACTTATATGGAAAGCTCACTAGTGGGATTCAAAAGCAAATTTGAGCAAGCCAAAGAAAGAATCAGTAAACTTGAAGATAGGAAAATAGAAATTACTAAGTCTGAAGAACAGAAAGAAACAGCCAAAGAAAAGCAAAAACAGTCCAAGGGATCTATGGGACATCATCCAGATGACCAACATACACATTGTGGAGCTGCAGACGGAAGAGAGAGAGAGAAGGGGGCAGAATAGATATTTGAAAAAGCAATGGTTGAAAAATTCTCTAAATTTGATGAAGGACCTGAATATAAACCTGAATATAAAAATACAAGCTGAAGCTCAACAAACTCCCAGTAAGATGAACTCAAAGAAAGCCACACACACACACACAGAATCTTGAAAGCTGCATGAGATAAGTGAATCATCACAATTCAAGGGATCCTAAATAAGAATTATACGCAGATTTCTAGTCAGAAACCTTGGCAGCCAGAAGATAGCAAGGAAAATACATTCAAAGTTCTAAAAGAAAAATCAACCAAGAATCCTAAGCCTGGCAAAACTGTCCTTCAAAAGTGAGGAAGCTATCAGGACATTCCCAGGCAAAAATGCTGAGGAATTCTGTTACCTTTAGATAGGCCCTGCAAAATATGCTCAAAGGAGTCCTAACAAGGTGAAATGAATGACACTAGACAGTAACTTGGAGTTTATGGGAAAAAAAAGATCTCAGTGAGGAAAAAGAAGACCTCAGTAAAAGTATACAAATGGGCAGTTATAAAAGCAGTGTAACAATGTAACATCAGTTTGTAAGTACATTTTTTGTTTCCTATAAGATTTAGACTAACAAATTTAAAGATTTTAAAACACCAATTATTGGCATAAAGCTAGTTATTGTAACTTTAGTTTGTAACCCCCAATATTGTTTCCTACAAAATTCAGGATACTAACCCATGTAAAGGAAGTATTAGTTTATGTTTCTGGGCATACAATATATAAAGTAATTTTGTGACATCAACAACCCAAAGAGGCGAAGATGGAACTGTAAAGGAGCAGAATTTTTGTATGTTACTGAAGTTAAGCTGGTATAAATTCAAACCTGAGTGCAGTGACTGTACGGTGTTAAATGTAATTTCCATGGTAACCACAAAGAAAATAGCTCTGAAATAGACACAAAAGGAAATGAGAAAGGAATTAAAACATTTCAGTACAATCAACTAAACATAAAAGAATAATTCAGGAAATGAGGGATAAAAAACCAATAAGGCATATATAGAAAACAGAACAATGACAGAAGTAAGTTGTTCCTTATCAGTAATTACTTTAAATGTAGATGGTTAGATTATCTAATCAAATGACAGAGACTGGCAGAATGGGATACAAGTATATATATGATCTGATATGCTCCCTACAAGGGAGTCATCTTTGATTCAAAGACACAAACAGGTTGAAAGTCAAAAGATGGAAAAAGACATTTCAATGTAAACAGAAACCAAAAGAGAGCAGGGGTGGCTTCAGTGATATCCATAATAGACTTTAAATCAAAAAGGTTGTAAGAAACAAAGGAGGACATTATGTATTAAAAGGTTCAACCGAACAGAAAGATATAACAATAAACATTTATGCTCTGAATGACAAACCATCAAAATACATGAAGCAAAAATTGACAATCAAGGGAAAAACAGACAGTTCTACAACAGTTGGGGACTTCAATATTCCACTCATGATAATTAACAGAACAAGTAGAAGTAAACAGAGGACCGAACACAATAATTAACACTCACAATAAGTAACAGAAAATAAGGAAATAGGGGACTTAACACAATAAACCAGCAATACCTATTAGACAAATACAAAACACTCTACCCAGGTGCACATGGGACATTTTTTAGAACAGACCATATGTTGGGACACAAATTAAATCTCAATATATTTTAAAATACAACATCATACAAAGTATCTTCTCTGACCACAATGGATGGAATTAGAAATCAGTAACAAAAGGGAAAATGGAAAATTAACAAAATCTTGGAAATTAAAAACATGCTTTTAAACAACCAATTGATCAAAGAAGAAATCACAAGAGATTACAAAATACTTAAGAGAATAAACAACAACAAAAAAATACCTAAACTTATGGATACAGTGAAAGCAGTGCTAATGGGAAAATGTACTATTATAAACATCTATATTAAAAAAGAGAAATCTCAAATCAGCTATGTAAATTAACAACTTAAGGAACTAGAGAAGATCAAACCAAACCCAAACATAGCAATAGGAAGGAAATAGTAAAGGTGAGAGCAGTGAAAAACGAAATACAGAATAGAAAAATAGAGAAAAATCAATGAAAGAAAAAATTGGTTCTTCCAAGAGATCAGATAAAGTTGACAATCCTTTAGCAAGATGGACTATGAAAAAAAGAGAGAAGACACAAATTACAAAAATCAGAAAGGGAAGTTGAGATATCACTACCGAGTCTACAGAAATTAAGAGGATGATAGAGTATTATGACTAATTGTACACTAACAAACTGGATAACCTAGATTAAATGGACAAATTACTAGAAATGTAAGACAGACCAAAACTAATAAATAGAAATAAATAGAAAATCGGAAGTCCTACAACTAGCAAAGAGAATAAGTAATTAAAAATCCCTCAAAAAAGAAAAATTCTGGATATGTAGTTTCACTGGTGAATTATATCAAACATTTAAAGAATACCACTTCTCAAACTTTTCTGAAAAACTGAAGGAACACTTCCAACTCATTCTATCAGATCAACAGTACCCAGATACCAAAGCCAGACAAAGACACTACAAAAATACTACAGACCAATATCCCTTAAGAAACTGATTCAAAAACCCTCAACAAATACTAGCACAACAAATTTAGTAGCACATTAAAAGGATTATATACACTGACTAAATAGGATTTATTCCTGGAATGCAATGATGCTTCAACATAGGAGAAAACTGATCAATGTAATATGCCACATGATCAGAATGAAGGAAAAAAACCCACATGATCATTTGAGGCATAAAAAGCATCTGACAGAATTTAACATGTTTTCATGATAAAAACACTCAATAAACACGGAGTAAAAGGAATCTATCCCAACATATTTGACAACAGTGCCAAGAGCATTCAGTGGGGAAAAAGGGCAGTCTTTTCAACAAATGGTATTGGGAAAAACAGATTATCTGCATGCTAAGAATGAAGTTGGACCTTTACCTAATACCATATAGAAAAATTAACTAAAAATGGATCAAGCACCTGAAGAAAATTTAAAACAAAACTCTTAGAAGAATACAGGACAAAAGCTTCATGAGATTGGATTTGGCAATGATTTCTTGAATATGACACCAAAGGCACAGGTAACAAAAGAAAGTTTATGTTCACTTCTTCCTAACTGCATATGCAATGATGTCATACTGATTGAAATCAGCCACAGAGGGGGGGTGTGAAAATGCTATAAATCATTGCCTTTTTCCCTCCCAAGAGAGTTGATTGTTAAACCTTTGCCAGCATATCGCTGAATATGATTTCTGATGGTAAGTCTCGCTAATTCTTTCACCTGCTTAGAGGCAAAGTAATGAAACTATCTCAAGAGTATTATTTCCTATACTTTAATAATTCCACAAGTATTAGAAAAGAATTAACATGTATCTAGGGCTTTTATATTAGCACTGAGCTGTGGCATTTTACAGATATTTACTATTTGTTACAACAATCATTTTGCAATAACCATAATAAAATTCATGATTAAACTAAGTTCTAGAATTAAAGAAGTTAAAACTGGTGTTATGAATTACTGTAGTTTTTTTACTGTATTCATAAACAGCAGGAAAATAGTATGTATTTTAGAGAACAATGCTACATTGCAATTTGTTTAAAAAGGCAATGTAAAAAACTGAATTTGGTTCTAGTTATTACTATATGAAAACATGAAATTAATTTCTAATACATGAAAATATTGCTGAGTTAACCCCATCTTAAATTTTCCGAAGTTGTTTTCCAACTATTTTCTCTAAGATAAATAAAATTTCACCATGATCTACACTCATCTCTACCATGTTTCCAAATGTTACCTATTTTTTAGAGGCTCCTAAAGCACACAGAAAAATGAGTTTTTTAAAATAAGCTCCTAATTATGGGAAGGATAACTGATGAATCTGTTCTTTGGCACCCAGAAATACCTCTGCAAGAATGTGTTCCACCTAAAATTTATGTAAATATTGATGCTACACATGCCAATTAATTATGAACTAGATGTCAATTTGTTATTTTTTATCTATAAAATATTAGGAAAATAACAATTTACAGTTCATATTATATATTTAATATAGCATAAAAATAACTAACCTTTAGGAAAAGGCTGCTATGGTAGTAGTTATTCTGAATTTAGTAATAGGTAATGAGGTAGAAAAAAAGCAGATAATGTAATGGCACAACCATCTAACATCTTTGTATGTAATTTAAAAAAAATTGCTTCTTAGAACATTTTACATCACTCAGCATTTATGTAATTCTTAAAGCCTCCACATCCAAAGCATAACAATTTTTCATGTAAGTCACACAATTAGAAAGCTGTTTTGCTTCTGACTTTCAATAGCATTAAAAAAATAAATACACTCATCACATTAAGAACAATGTATGGCACATTTTAAGTTAATGGGGATTTAAAAAATCAATGGGATTAAAAATTTGTTTTAAAAAAGTAGGCTGAAGAATGCCTCAAAAGAGTTTTACCAACCATGTGATCAATACTAAACCTGCATTCCAGAGAAACAAAAATAATTTTTAATGGCTGGAAGTATACTTCAAAATTGGTGAATTCTGCGGTCTTTCCCTTTCATTGCCCCTCATCTACATCAGAACAATGTGATCTGACTTTAGTTAACTGCAGTTTTCAGTGTATTAATTCTGTATCTTAAAAAAAAAACAGCAAAATTAATAGTAATAGGCATACAGAGAGCAAAATTCTATGTTTACCATATTCATGACTGGTAATTAGCAAAGAAACTGTAGAAAATATTTGCCAACTAATTACAGCCAACCAATTCAACATTATGGGGTGAATTATTTATTCTGTAGGAAAAATAAGATAACAAAATAAATTATTTCTGGCCAAAAGAGAGTTACATCTATTAATTACAAATAAACTAAAAGTTACTCTATAAGCCTAAAATGTTTACAACTCTCCCAAAATACATGACCTACACTCATTCTTGGAGCTTCTTTATAAAGAGAAGATCTAGTACAAAATGAAATGAATAATTCTAAATTCTGCTAATATTATCCTAAAAGCATTGTCACAAGTCACTGAAAATATAATCTTAAAAATATTCTGTATACACTTGCTAAACTTGAAACATACCTCTAATTAATCCTACTTGACAGTTGGATATAATTCTTTCTGGGGTTAAGGAGTTCTGCAAATATGTAACATTCATCAGATATCCATGGTAACCATGAAGGACATTAATGAATTAGAGTAAAGATAAATCTAAAAGTAGATCAGTAGCCATGTCCTCATTTCTACACAAAAGAAGATTGATTATATAAAATTAATAAACAGAAAAGACATCAAGAGTGTAAACAGCAATTGTAAAGCAAATATTAAATGTAAGCTGAATAAACAATAACTACAAAAGAATATGCTGCCAAAGTAATTTGAAAAAAATTATCCTTAATTTCTCCATTAAGAATGTGGCTCATTAACAAAGAACAAATTAAGGAGCCATGTTTTAGAATTAGAACTAGAACTTTTTGAAATTAGAACTTTTTGAACTTTTGATCATCTGTAAGTGTACTGGGATTAGAAATGAATAATTATCATAAACAAAAATAAATGTATAATGAAGAAATTTTAAACTAGGAAAAGCATCAGAGTCAAAAACACTTAAATATTTATACTGGCTACATTAAAAATAAATTCAGACTTTTATATACCAATAGACTTGACCATGTTTGAGTAAAATAGAACTGCTGCAAACAGACTGGCTGGAGCCAGCTTCAGAAGATGACTATAATTATGGAGGAGGAAAAATACAACAATGAGGTATTCGGTAGAATGGCTTTGAAATGCAATACATATCTAAACAGATCTAAGTTGGTTAAGATGTACATGTCTAAATTCTTTTTTACTAGATAAATACTTTGGAACCATGAATATTTTGATCAGGTATTAAAGTCTTTTATCTACTGGTAACAGCAAGAACAAACATTCTTTCTCAACTCCGTTAAGGCTAAATAGATGCTAATTATGAAAATGTTAACAGATGAACAGGTGAATTTAAGAGAAGTGAAACTACAGTTAGCATAAATATATCAAAATCTGATGTAGATGAAGGGAGAAAGGATGGTTTCCTCTAGTAACAGGCTAAGAGTTAAAAGAGGGGAAGAATGGTGGTTAATGAGAATCGAAACTTACATGAGTGAAAAATGTCCAAAATAAAATGATTAAGGTATGAATAATAGAAGGAGTAAGAACAGGATACATATACTTACCAAGAAGAAAAATGTCAGTACTGTGTAAGAGGAATTTGGTGTAGTAACTAATTAAGCTTGTGTGCTTTGCAGCTAAGCCAAGTGGGCCCATCCAGTCTCCATCACTCATTATCCATCTGACTTTTGAGAATTAAATGAAATAATACAGAGTATTCAAATAGTGCCTGGCATGAGTTAACCTTCAATAAATGGTGATGATGTTGGTAACTAGGTAATGCCATTAGTCCATAACACAATAGTTGCAAAAAGAGGCTGCGAGGTCATTTATGAGGAGACCTTTTTTTGAGTATGGGAGAGAGAGGAGTTTAAATGATACATAAATGTGTTCAGGACCTCAAAGAGCTTGTGAGTAGATTCTGAGGAAATTAATGGATTTTAAAAACAATGAAAACATCTGTCTCCAATGTTCTTCCTTCTTCTGAAAGAAATTCTAGGGTATTTTACAGAGGGAACAATAAAGGGACACACCACAGTTACTAAATAACTAAAACTTCTGAAGATGTATTCCAAGTTATTTTGGGAAATACGGAGCAAAACTCCATCATAAAATTACCAGACTGTTTGCCAGAAGCATTTAAAATAGACTAAGCCAAAAGAGGATACAAGTGCACTTTTGTTTCACTAATAACAACTAATAGTTTGGGAGAGCAGAGTTAAAATTTAATATGTATTTTCAAGCTACTATGTACTTTTATTATAGTTGCTACCTTATAAGTAGATAATTACATGTTTATAATTAGTAGTATCTATTAAGTAGTATGGTTGGTAACATGATATAAAAATTTTACCAGTAACTTTCTGAAATACCTTTGATTCCAAGGAAAAATCATTTCGAAATAAAAATTCCAAATTTAAGTTAAATTACTCGATAACCAAAATCAGTAACTGTTAAATAGTTGCCTCATGTTATGAACTTCAGTTTTCTGAACAATAGAAAAACTACTGTCCTTTATGAAGGACACAGGCATTCTAAGAAATATGAGATTATTGTTCTCAAATCCATTTTTTTACTAATCGTGTATTAATAAAAATACATTAATGATATGCTCTGAAATGACTAGGATTTTAGACATTTTTTTTTAAGGAACAGAAGAACAATGGCACTGTTTCTTGCATAAAATCATTTCAGCTACCACAAGAAGGAGGGAAGGAGACAATATTCTTTAAAAATATCTGTCATGAAAGAAAGACCAAGGGACTGCTTCAGATTAAAGAAGAATAAAGACACGTGGCAGCTAAATGTTGCATTAGCTTGTACTGAGGGAACAAAAATGTTACATTAGAACAGTTGACAAAACTAGAATATGAACTCCAAATTGCTTTAGTATTTTAATATGAACTGTAGATTAAAGTACTTTGTTGGATTTCCTAAATAGGATAATTATACTGCGATTATGTAAGAAAATATCCTTGTTCTTACGAAAAATACACTGAAATATCAAGAGATAAAACGTGGGATTATGCAATTTACTTTAAATAGTTCAAAAACAAGAGAGAGAGAGAGAGAGAGAGAGAGAGAGAGAGAGAGAGAGAGTTTGTGTGTATGTGTGTGTCTACGCAGGGGTAGGGAAAGAATGATAAAACCAATGCAGCAAAATGTTAAAACTGGTAAATTTGGTGGCCAGGAATTCTTACACTATTCTTGCTAATGAATTTGTCCATGAAATGGACAAACAACAAAGGCACAAAAGTACAAATAAACAATACTAGGAATGTAAAGGGGAACAAAACTTACAGCACAGCAAAGATTTAGAAAGTCATAAAGAATATAAGGTTTCATGATCCTAAATTTGAAACCTAAGAGAAATAGACAATTTCCTAGAAAAACTATAACAGCAAAATTGACTGGAAAGAAAATAGAAAACCATTAGAGACTTGTAACCATTAAGGAGATTGAATCAGTAGAAAGTGAAAAAAGATGAGGTAATACTCCCTGGGATTCCATCAGCACCTCTGGGAAATAGGTCAAACACTAAGGGTCACAAGCAAAAAGGCCACCTACTGTAGAGAACTTAGAGGGGACTACTACCACAGAAAAATAGGAGGGAACTGTCACTTACTTCTAATTTGGACACTGCTCTAATGCCTGGTGGCCACACTAAAGAACATAGAATTTGGGGGGAACAGGCAATATTCCCAGGTTTTTTACTTGGCTTTTTTCCAAATCCCCCTAGACTGTTAGCTCTCTGAATTGCCACAATAAACCTAAGTAAGTTTAAACAATTCTCTTCTCTCTCAACCTGGTCTTCATAATTTGAAGACGGACCCATACAATTCTAATGGAACCAATTTCAATGATCTCAAGAATTTAACAGTCATGACCTTAATTAACTGACTAATACAGCACTACCTACATAGCACAAAAACCATTTAGAAACACGACCGTCCAAAAACATGACAGTTGGAGATCTTCTGCCTTGAGTTAAAACAGACAAAACAACATATGTTAAGATTTGAATAATTTAATAAGTACGGTTAAATTTTGTAAATTCAAACTTTTGTATTAAACAGTGAATTAGATGAAGAGAAGTCTCAAGTCAGTAACTGAAGTTACTACCTTAAGAAAAAGAAAAAGGAGAGCAAAATAAACCACAAGCAAGCAGAAGGAAGCAAACAACAAAAAACAGAAATAAAAGAAATTTGAAATGGGGGCTGGTGGGGGGAATCAATGACATAAAAAGCAGGTTTAAAAACAGCAATAAAATCGATAAATCTCTAGCAAGACTCACACATTAAAAATGAAAAACACAAATCACCAGCTTCAAGAATGAATAGGGCATTCATTGCTAAAGAGACAGCAGCCTTTAAAAGCATAACTGCAATATTAAGAACAACTTTACACTCATAAATTGGACAATTTAGAAGGGACCGATTCTTTAAAAAATTACACATTATCAAAACTCAACCAAGATAAAATAGATAACATGAATAGTCCTATAACATTACAGAAACTGAATTTGTACTTTAAAGGATCTCAAAAAGAGATCTCTCTAAACTGATGGTTTCACTGAGAATTCTACCAAATACTTAAAAAAGAGGAATTAACACCAATTTTACACAATCCCTTCCAGAAAGCAGAAGAGGAGGGAACACTTCTCAATTCATGTTATGAGGTATTATACTGATACACTAACACCAGACAAAAACAGTACCAAAAAAGAAAACTGCAGATCATTATCTTTCATGAAATGACCTTAGACATCAAATTTCTCAACCAAAGAGTGTTAAGTCAAATCCAACAATATATAAAAAGATCATATACACCATGCTAGGTGGCATTTATTTTATAGGACAGGTACATGAGGCTGTGTCAACTTTTTCAAAAATCAGTCAATGTAATCTATCATAAAAAGCTAAGATATGCTTTTGACCATATCAAAAGCAAAATTTGACAAATTTCAATACCCATTCACAATAAAACTATCAGCAAGTGAGGAATACAGTGGAATCACCTTACTCAATACATATTTATTATTTATAACAAACCCTAAAATTAACACTACAATCTGGGGTTAAAGACTGAATGTGTTTCCACTAAGATCTGAACAAAGCAAGCATGTTTCACTATTACCATTCTTACCCAACATAGAACTGGAAGTTCCAGCCACTGAAATAAGGGAAGAAAAAGAAATGAAACACATACAGATTGAAAAGGAAGAACTAAAATTGTATTTGTAGATGACATGACTGTCTGTATTAAAAAATCCCAGGGAATCTACCAAAAAATCTCGTAATTCAGCAAGGTAACAGGATGCAGGAAAAATTAATCACATACACATACAACGAGCATGCACTAACCAAAATTATAAACACGATACCATTTACAATTGCTCCAAGAAAAATTACACACGCTTAATAAAACATATATACTATCTATATACTAAAAAATCACAAAATGCTAATGAAAGAATTCAAAGAAGACCTTAGAGACATACCATGTGCAGAGGTTAGAAGATTCAACATAGAAAAGATATCAATTTTTCCCAAACTGATTCACAGGTTTAATACAATTCCTATCAAAATACCAGTGAAGGATTTCTGTAGACATAAGATAGGATTATTCTAAAATTTATATGGAAGGGCACAGACCCTAGAATAGCTAAAATAATCAGAGAAATAAGAATAAAATGGGAGAAATCATCCTAGCCAATATTAGGGCTTACAACATGGATACCATAGTAATATAGTGTATGATACTTGTGGAGAAATAAACCAATAGAGCAATAGAACAAAATGGAGAAGCTACACAAAAGCACTCAACCGATTTTTAACAAGAGTACAAAAGTATTCAAATGCAGGAAGGACAACCTTTTCAACAAATGGTGTTGGAAAAACTGGACAACCTTTCAAACAAATGGTGTTGGAAAAACTGGACATAGGCAAAAGAAATAAACCTTGATCTAAGTATCATATCCTATATAAAAAGTTAAATGAAACTTCTGTGGGCTTAAATAAAAAATGTAAAGCTATAAAACTTTCAGAAAAAAAAAAAAAACTAGGATAAATCTTCAGCACAAGAGTTCTTACACTTGACAAAAAGAAAAAAAAATCATGACCCATGAAAGGAAACAGTGATAAACTGGACTTCATCAAAATTTAAATCTTTGCTCTACAAAACACCCTGTGAAGAGGATATTATGATGAGTTACAGATTAGGAAAAAATATTTGTAAACCACATATCCCAACAAAGGACTAGAATACAGAATATATAAAGAACTCTCAAAATTCAACAGCAAAAAACCCCAAACAATCTAATAAGAAAATAGACAAAGATATGAACAGACTTTTCACTAAAGAAGGTACAAATAAGCACATGAAAAGATATTCAACATCATTAGCCATTAGGGCTATGTAAATTAAAACCACAATGAGGTATCATTATACACCAATCACAATGACTAAAATAAAAAAATGACTATATAAAAATGCTGTTCAAAGTAACTATAAACTGGATCATTCACAGCATGCTAGCTGAAGTTTAACATGGTACTCTGGGGAAATGTTTGGCAGTTTCTCAAAAAACTAACCGTGAAACTACCATACAATCCAGCAATTCCACTCTTGGTCATTTATCCCAGAGAAACAAAAATTCACAGAAAAACTTGCACATGAATGTCCACAGTAGCTTTATTTGCAATAAGCCAAAGCTGCAAACAGCTGACATGTCCTTCAATGAGTCAATGGTTAAACCAACTTTGGTACAAAGACATCACTGAATACCAGGTAAACAATAAAAAGGAACAAACTATTGCCATACTCAACAATCTGATTAACCCTCAGGGAACTGTACTGAATGAAAAAAGCCAATCCTGAAAGGTTATAGACTTATGATTCCAATTATATAACATTTTTTGAAATGACAAAATTATAGAAATGGAGAACATATGAGTGGTTGCCAGGCCAACAAGTAGGTGGATGTGGTCATAAAACAGTAATAGGAGGAAGAATTCTTGTGGTTACTGAATTGTTTTTATCTTTTTTGTGGTAGTGGAAAACTCTACAGGTCTAAATACCCACCCAAACAAGTACAAGAAAACTGGGAAAAACCTGAATATGATGGATTATATCAATGTGAATATATATTTTGGTTGTGATATACTATAGCTTTGAAAAATGTTATCACTGGGAACACAGGTAAAAGATAACAGGATCTCTTTGTATTATTCCTTACAATAGTAACTAGTAATCTACAAGTATCTCAATAAAAATATCAATATAAAGAGTCTATGAAACATCTGCAGAACTGATTTGAAAAAAATCAGTATCAAATTCTAGTGGTTGGGGGGAAATAAAAGGCATTAAGGATACTTCCTTATCATGATGAATAACATCTTAAAATAACAGCTAACATCAGACCTACCTGTGTGACATAAGAAACTTACAAAGAAGCCAACATTATTACCAACATTACCTAACATCATTTTGGATGTTCTGGAGAGTGCTATACAAAAAAAGATAAGTCACACAAATGACCTTTAAAAGATACTAGCAATGACAAAAAAAAATTAACAGCCACAAAAAAACTTGGTGTACCTAGGAAAAAACTTAAATGAATATACCTATATGTGTGTGTGTGTGTATATATATTAATAAAAGATAAATTGTTTAGGGTTATGAAAAAAAAAGAGCAAAAGAGTAATGAAGACATTGCTGATTTTTATATGAATATTACACTTTTAAAATTATTTTTATTTTATATAGAGCTTAGTATCTGCTAATTGACAAACCAGTGGAACTGGATAGGAAGTAGTATGGACTTAACTGCATCCTTTTGAAATGTAGCAAGAGAGCTCTCACAGGAAACCAAATCAGTTGGGACTTGGATCTTAGACTTCCCAGTCCCTAGAACTATGGGATAATAAATCTCCACTTTTTAAGCCAGCCAGTCTATGACATTTTGTATTGCAGCCTGAGCAGACTTATGCAAAGAAGTCTAAATCAAACTATACTGAACATCTTAAACTTAAAAAAAAAAAAAATCTAGCACAAAGAAGGTATTTAAACAGCTGTTGATTTAAAATAATACCAATCCAGCAGTCAATTAAAAGCAAGCTACATTCAGATTATAACTTAGATTCTAATAAAGCAAAAGTAGTGAGAAAATATTTAGAAAGCTAATAAGTAAGGGCAGTAATTTAAGTGTGGACTTTAGCTATTTGGGAGGCTATCCTAGCTATTATAACAGTTTAATAGGAGTTGGAATGTAATGGAAAGGATGCAAATGTATCACAATCAGGTATAAAAGAGAAAGATGAAGCCAAAACAATTCTGAGATATCAGATCAACCTGTATAAATCAGTAACTAAAGAATGGAGGGATATTAGTTTCAAACAGTTGACAAAAAAGAAGAGGAAGTATTGTATAGTCAGCAAACAGTGCTGAAAAGTGTTAAGCTTAAGTTAATGAAAAGAGAAAATAAAAGCAACAAAGGAAATACAAGACATATCCTAAACATTAATCTTCAGAAAACAGCTATTGCATGGCTCCAAAAGAAAGAGAACAGAAATGGTAACAGGCAGTTTTCTTTCTCTTTGAGGAATATTGTAAATATTAAGGAATAACTGCTGTAAATAAAGCAATAGCTGGGAGAAAGTCACAAAATTCATGGTTGCACAGAAGTCACTAATAGTACAATTTGTTAATCTTTTCAATGGACCGACACTTAAAATGAACAGGTTAATTTTGGACTACATGAATGTTGTTATTATTAGCATTTCTTCCAACTCTAATCCTTCACGGCAAAACTGGTTTGCCCAAGGTGTTTCCTCTAACTCAATTTTCCTATTTTCCATCTGTGACCTACATGTGACAATAAAAAGGAAATTGTTCCTACCATTATTGTTTCCTCCAGATTAACAATCTATTTGTCTACATTCTTTACTCCATATAAACTCTTAATATGCTATCTTTATAATTAATTAGTTAATGTAAAAGAAAGAAGGGCATTTCCATAAATTCAATGCCTGCTTTTGGTGAACTGTAAGTAACCTGGTAAGACCATATCATGGAAGTAACTGCCTAAAAGCAAGAAAAAGGGACAGGCAGACAGATTCAAGATAAAGGAAGTAAGGTTCAAATTATGAAAGTTTTTTGTGTTGAGATAAGGAGATGGAATTGTCTCAAAACTAGAAACTTTCAGAAATTACTAAATGAATATTAGACCCAAGTTTTAGAAAGTTCACTAGGTAAGCAATATAGGAGTGACGGAGAGTTAAAACTGGGCTGTGAAAAAATACTAGGAGCCTTATCTGAAGTAATACACGCTAGGTAGGAGATGGGTAGGATCAAGAATAAAAAAGACTTGTTTGAATATGTGGAGGAATCACTAATACTTAGGTTTATAACTCTTATTAATGCACTTTATACCATTCACCTAAACCCACAAAAAGTCCAAGGTCTTACATAGTGTAGTGTAAGAATTTAATTAAGAATATAAATTCATTTTACTTTAACAATACTCAAGATTTAAAAATCTGAACATATAAACTAAAATATAAGGCCTTATTTATAATAGAAATTTTTACTTGAATATTACCCACTTTCTCAGTAAGGATTCCTTCATTATTCTATCTAAAATTTTAACCAGTCTCCCCACAAAATATTCCCTATCTCTTTTTCCCTGATTTGTTTTTGCCCCCAGCATTTAAAACTATCTAGTGCAAATTAATCATTTTACTTATTTATTGTAATATTTCTTTCTCCCTCACCAGAATACGTATTACCTTAGGAGCTGGGATTTCTGTCTTTTTTCATTTACATATCCCCCTAACCTAGAACAGTGCTTGGCACACAGTAGTTGGTCAATATTTTTGCATTAAAGATTCACCTTTAAAAAGAGATTATTCTCTTTTAATAATGTAAGACTCAGTGAAGTTCCTTTAGTGTAAGGTAAGGTAAAAACTCAACAACATACAGTCTAATGAAATATGAACGACAGAGAGGTTCAAATGACTGATGAGGAAAACTTAAGATTGGATTTAAAAAGAAAATAAGAAACTGAAACGAAGGAATGTAGTAAAATTTTGAGAAAATTGAATAGAGTAAGCATAAAACTATGGAGAGACAAAAGGGAAATAAATTAGAATTGACATGAAGTGTAAAATTCCTCAAATGGAACAGTTCTAGGTAATAACCAGATTCAGGAAAGCAGCCTGCTGAAGTGAAGACGAGAATGTCAAGACTGTAAAGAAAAGTAGCCAAGAATGATGACGAGACTTACATGTGAAAAAGTTGGCTATGGGAAGGAACGGGTAAAGTCAGTAGGTGAAAATGAAAGCAAGAGAATGCTGATCTGAATGGTACACAGTGTCAATAAAAGGATTTATATAGGTGGGTGGTAGAGTAACACTATGTAAAGGGAATAAGGAAAAATAAAAATGCTGACACCACCTCTACTGCCATTACTTTGTTCCCTGTGATATTACAGTAAATAAGAGAATCATTATCTTTCCAAAGAGAGCACTGCTGAATCCTAAGAAGAAAGCCAGTTAAGGCAATTGGGTTTTAGTGGAGGACGGTGTCTATAGGATTGATGTTTCACGATGGAATAATTCACAGAGGCACAGTGGGAAGAGCTAAGCAGGAAATTACTGCTCTGTATGTTTATGAAGTTCAAGGCAAGGCAGAAAAATGTTTCCCTGGTCTTTTAAGGTTTCCCATAGTTGGAAAGGAGACAAGTCTCATTTTTAGCAAAGCTACTGTTATATTTTAACTACTTAATTTTCTTCCTAGAAAACAAATACTCTAATTTTATTTTAGGCTCCAATAACTGAAAGGAAACCCCATTGTTAAAACATGTCTTTTTAAATGAGTATACCAGTATTCTGACTATTATCTTACAGGCATTTTAATTTTAAAGCACTTGTTCTCCACAACCTATTCATTATTCTGAAAAACAATTACTTAAATCTTTGGCAGGTTTCTAAACTTGAAATATTTCTTGTTTTTCCTTGCTTTATTTTAATATTAACTTTTTCACTCTGTAAGTTTATAATGATAGCTATCCTATAACTTTGACATAGCACAGTGCCTTTTTCTTGTTTCCACAGAGCATCTTAAGAAATCCAGATGTTTTCGAAGTCCTACTGTATCTTTCTATGCAGATGGATCCATTTTTCTGTTATCTCTTAGCACCCAATATGCTTAGAAAGAATAATACCTTAAATTAGTAAATTTATAGTATTTTATTGTCTACCATATAAACTTAATAGTAAATTTAGATCTCCAGGGTAATTAAAAACTGTGTTTAGTAGTCAGTATCTTGGTAGAATTTTAGTATTTTTATTGACAGTTTATTCAGGTACTTTCAATGACTCTAAAAGTATACTACAATTGTATTTTAAATTTGCACATTATGTAAAATTCAGCTAAAATTGGTCAGTGTAACTTATACACATGGTAACACTTGGACAAAATCTTTGCCTATAAAATAGAAGTGTCATACTAACAGAGAAGAAACGCTAAGTCTAAGGACAACTGAATGCAAAAGAGGAAGTTCTTATGAGGAATGTGGAGCTCTACAGTAAAGATCATGTATACAAATTAAGTTAAATTTTAGTTAACATTAAAAAAATATGTAATCAAAGATAACACTAACTTGTACTAAAGAATTAAAGGAAGAAATCAAGGCTGTAAAGATTTAAGAAATGGAGGACACAATTCATACAGATCAGAAAAAGCAGTTTTGAGAATCTGTCCTTTTCAAAGACCATTCCACCCATCCCAAATGTCAGAGGGAAGGTAGTATTTTCATTATCTTAGGCTACAACATCAAAGCCTGGTTTCTTTTGAATTGATTCTCAATCAACAACAAAGCATGAAAACCAATTACGCAAAGCAGTACCTTCCAACTTTTTCCTCAGGAATACTTAGGAAAATAACATTTATAAGGCAATCAGGAAAGAGAAGGAACTCCAGGCAACCAGCCTGGAGATTCTAGCCGCTTTTAACCTATCCATGGCACACAGCTTGGGAAAAATCTGCAGTATCAAAAGGGTAACCTGGGAAATAAACTCTACCTTTGTAAGCACCATGTAACAAGGAAGTTATTGGTAAGCACTATAGGAAATAATTTCTGATCCTTATGAATGAACAAACCAATGAATGAGCACTGACCCAATTACACAAAATGCTGCCTTCCTAAAAAAAATCCTGGTCAGCCTGCTCTGTATTCGTGCTCCCTTTATTACAAAAAGTACTGAAATACAACCCTTTCAGAACTGTAAGTTAAGAACATTTTTAAAAGAAGTAAATTAAATCAAAGGCTGGAAAGTCTTCCACCCAAGTGCTTTCTTCCTTCTTGAGAAAAGGCATCTTTCTTCTTCATTATTGTTACCAGTATTCTGACTTATAAATACTCTAAAATATTATCTACTATTATTTTATTAGCTGCACAAATAGTTGGCCATAGTACCTTATTACTAATTACCTATCCTTTCTTAAAGGGTACAAAAGGGATATGAGGGGCAGGTATTTCACTTCCCTTCTAGAATTCATCTAAGTTAGAGAATTCTAAGATGTGAAAAATGGACAGAACAGTTTTTAGCAAATCTTTTATATGATTAACTATTACACAGGAACAAGGTTAAAATGCAGTTTACTACCAAGAACGATTTTAAGGAAAACTATTATCAACTTGGGAAGAACTCTGTAAACTTAAGAGACTCAATAGTCACAGAGTACTTTCTTTTTTAGATCAAGAAAACGGATTCAAATAAAAACAATAAATAAAAATATCTATAGAAATGAACATTAATGATCCCAAGATGCAGTGATAATGAAAAAGAATACATACTTCAATTCTGTTATTGCTTCAGAAGTAGCTTGGTCAGAAATGTTATGACCCAGCTGAGACAGCCAATTAATATGCTTATTTCAAGGTCACTGTCCTACTTGTCTTGAAACTCTTTAAGACTTGGCTATTTTCAATTTATAGCCATGTATTATTGCCTCTGCCTTTGATCATAAAAGCCTATATAACCTTAAATGCTTTAACTAATAGCTAATCCCTTTAAGAAAAAAGGCACCTCCAACTGAAAGTGTTTTCCTTTATGTCTACACTGAGATTTATCTATCATCCCTGTTTCATAACTAACAAGCTTCCTCAAGGAGAAATGGTTAGGTGAAACAACAGGTGTTCTGATTCCTAGGTCAGTGCTCCTATCAGAAAATGCTATTTTCTTGATAGTTTATTATCATTTTACACCTTAGGATTAGGGTAAGGGCTCTTTTTTAAATCCTGACATAAGGAGTAAGTTTATGTTCTTTCTGGATCCAGGTTTATTCTCACTAACTTTATGTCAAAGCCTGAGCAACCTCCCAATCCATCAATCAGAGGTATCTCTGACCAGCCTCATTCCTAGTTACACAGATCTAATAATCCCTTATTTAATTATCTTAAAGCAAACCATCCATCTTCTTCATTAATATAGCCACTAGTCTGTTTCACTTCTTTTTCTATTTCACATCTAGGTTATCTCTTCCTTATTGTTATGTCTTGCCTAGCAAGCTTTTTTCTTCAATTATTGCTCCACCTTTGACTTCTTCTCTTTTTCTATCTTTACTATCAAAAAATGCCTTAGATCTCCACTATTTTACTTACTTTCTAAAATCTACAACTTCTCCTCCAGCAACATTCCCCAGTTATCATTAGCTCAGACAAGAACCATTATACTCTAGGACAGGTCACTGCAGACCGGCTCTCAAGAGTCTACAAGCCTTATTCTAGATAAGCCCTAGTATATCCAGCCACTCTTATCCACAGCTGGAACCACCTTCAAATATTTAAACTGTTAGAGATGACAGGTTAAGTTTATTATATATACTTTTGACTTCAACTGGGGTTTCTTACAATTCTAAAACCACATTCTGATTAATTCAGATCCATTATCAGGAGTGAATCATAAAATCACAAAAAAACTAAAGTTGGAATGATTTCAAGAGATTTAGGATAACTCTTCACTTAACTGAGGCAGAAACTAGGGCACAGACAAATTAGGCAACTACTTAATTTACTAAAATAATTCAGTAGTAAAAAATATACAGAAACCAAGAACCAAAATTAAAAGTAGGTTTATTCAAAATGTTCATGTATAAAATAATGATTTAGAACTTAAAACACATTTTCAATAGGAATAACATGGATGCTAAATGGGCTTACAGACCAATCTACAAATAAATATTTAGAAGGAGTTCTAGAAGTTTTTGGCACTTTATTTTCATTTGCTTCTACGTATGCTCTCCTTTTGTTTGATGCAGTAGGTCACTAATATTACTCAGCTTTTCAGATATGGTTAGCATTCTTTCTTGGCTCATAAATGAAATAAAGGAGAAAGAGCTTTCCATACTAATTAAGAGAGAATAAATAATTAATATTATCAAAAGTTAGATTCAAATTTTAAAATATTTAGATCTAAGAAAATAACTTAAGTGGAAGATAATAGTGTTAAATACAAGGTTGACCAGCAAGATTAATTAGGAAATGAAGAGAAAAACCTGAGAACACAAGAATATAGGGAAGAGGCCAGAGAACATTTTCTGTTGGGGGACAGTTATTTATGGTCTCTCTTGCAATTACTCAACTCCATCATTGTACTGTGAGAGCAGCCACAGACAAAATGTAAATGAGCTTAGCTATGTTCCAATAAAACTTTATTTATGGACACTGAAATCTGAATTTCACATAATTTCCATGTGTTACAAAATTATTACTCTTCTTTTGATTTTTTTTTTTTTAAACATGAAACCCATTCTTAACTCATGGGCCACAGAAAAACACATGGCAGGCCCTGTGGACTATAGCTTACCAACCTCTAGTCTAGGGGGTAGTGGGGAAAAAGGAAGGCAGGGTATACCTGATTTAATAAACAGGGGGATATTCACGAATGTCCTTGTGTTAAGCCTAACAGTAAAGCAGCTCCCCTCTAGCATGTGTACATTAATGTCAGCCCTAATTGTAAAGATACAGATATATTTCACTGTCCTTTAACATGAAAAGAGCTACAGAAACAGAATCATTGATTCCAGGCAAAAGAAATTCTCATCAATAATGGTATGCTACTCATAATTTAAAATAATTCTACAGAATCATAACAAAAGACGCATTTTTCATTACCATTTTGTCCCTGAGTCGCTCTCCACGGATAAAAAAGTCAGCACAGCCATTCTCTTCCTGGTGAGGGACTTTGAAGACAGTGACGCAGCTTAGTCCACTCCCACCAAGAGGTAACCATCCACCACTTGAGTCATCCCGGGTCATCACCACAGCTCGTACTTGTGCATAACTATTACTAAAATAGATGCAAAGATAAGAAATTAGCTTTCCATAAATATAAACCAACCAAGCTGTCAGTCTTCTTGGAGAAACCAAGGACTAGTTAATGTGTGGTAACTAAAACTTGAGTGTTTATTACTTCCATGACAGTCCACAGAAAGTAACCTACTTACAAGATATCAAACATCACAAACTAACTTAAAAGATTAACTTTTATTTTGAAGACTAAAATCACAATAAAAGACTACAGACACCTTACTTCAATTCATCATTTGAGTAGTTCAAGCACATTTGATTGCCATGGAACAAGTTATAGAGGACCCTGTAGACAAACACACTATATGGATCTCCATCAAACTTGCCATGTATGTCCACCTGTTACAATACAATCAGGACATATTACTGCAGTATTTTAGCACATTTAATTATGACATCTCCTAAGTTTCTAACATTTCTGGATTACAAATAAAATGCTAAAACAAACATGCTTAGCTCAGATGCCACATTTTTTATTTCTTCTAACTGGGAATCTAAATCACGTATCATATAAAGACAAATGTCTATTTCAGTAACTTATCAAGCAAACTGATCTATAGAAACCTTTCATGCTCTCTTCTTTGCAGTCTCTATTCTTAAGACTAAGTTTTAGTTCCATTCAGAATCATTTCCCACTGTTAACCATAACTATTCTTTATGCAAAACCTAAGAAATGTGTTTCACATACTACTGCTCTAGATCACTGACATCTAAGCACTTTAGTTCTAAAAATTTCGAAAAGTAGTACACCTTGATGACTTCCTAGGAAATTATACTGAATGTAACTTAAACTTGTCTTGGTTATTATGAATATTAACCGAAGTTCTACACAAGTCCTGTGCTTAGTGTCTCTGCATATTCTAACTGTTAGATTGCCAGCTGTCATTCCTGTTGATATTAGTGCTTGTCCAAAAATCTCACCAGTGTTTTTTTACTTTAAATATTTATTGTATTGAGGTATACTTAACAGACAATAACATATACTGACCTTAAATATAAAGTTCAACTTCTAACATACATACATATCAGTGTAACCAATATAAGAATCAAGATATAGAAAACTTCTGACTCCAGAAAATTCTTCCACCCTCCCATCAAAAAGGTAATCACTATTCTGATTTCTAACATATTTAGTTTGTTTATTATGGACCTTCATATAAATGGAGTCAAACAGAATCACTATTTGTACCTTTTTTGTCTGACTTCTCTCACTTATTACATTGTTTTATTAGTTTATTCTTCTCTACTGCTAAACTGTCCTTGTTACTGAATGTCATAATTCATTTATTCTTTCTTATGTTAATATCCATTAACATTTGGATTGTTTCTAGTTATTGCTACTGTTTATAAAAATTCTTATATAAATCTTTAGGTTGATGTTTTCATTTCTCTTAGATAATTTGCATACAAATGAAATTGATGGGTCATAGGGCAGTATATTTAACTATATAAGGAACTAACAAGTTGTATTTCAAAGTGGTTGTACCATTCATTATACAATCCCATCAATAATGTATGATAGTGTAAGTTGCTCCACATCCTTGCCAACATTTGGTGTTTTCAGTTTTTTAGATTTTACTCATTTTAGTGACTATATATTGTTAACCCACTGTGGTTTTAAAATCCATTTCCCTGATGACTCATGATGTTGAGCATCTTTTCATTTTTATGCCTTTTTTAAGTCTTCTTATCAGTTTATATTATGTTTTTATTATTGACTTTTAAAAGTTCTTTATTTATTCATCACAAGTCTTTTGTCAGAGAGCTGTATTGTATACTTTAAAGCTGCACTGTGTTGTGGTTGAATGAGGAGTCTGAAGCCAAACTTTCTTAAGTTTGATCCTGGCTCAGCAACTTACTAGCTGTGTGTCCTTGATAAAGTTACAGTACCCAACTTCATAAAATGTAAACAAGGCCAAACACATAATAAACAACATATAAGTGTTAGTTGTTATAACTACAACAAAGAATTTAAAATTGAAGTAGTTGTCATCCTGGTAATTCAGAGCCAGTTAGGAAGGAGGAAAAAATTAAATTTATATGGCCAACCATAAATCTCTATAACTGAGATCAAAATAATTCTTTATATAGAAGTTCTGAAAGTCTTTAGCTTTATAGGTGACCATTCTGTCCAAGCTTTTTATTAATCAGTTATTCAGAGGCTCTTATTCTTGTCTGGGCCCAATTCTCACCAACATTCAACTCAGAGAAATGGTCAGAGGAGGTGTGGCTTCATAAAGGTTATATTGACATAAATATCAAGTTGGATCCTCCCCTTGGGATGGACTAGAACAAATACTTCTACTATAAATAAATAGGACATGCATCTATCCCAAGAAGCCAGGGAAATTTATTACAGTGGGAACCAGCTCAGAGGGATACAATCTGTACTAGACAAAGGACATTTGATCAAGAATTTAAGTCTAAGGATATCCCAGAAGCATAGCACATAAATTAAGACATATTAAGTTCAGATTAAATGTTTCTGAACTGAGCACATGCATTTAAAGTTCAACACATTTGAAGTTACAGTCAAAGGTAGGGAACATGGATCAAAACCAAAATTCAAGTTCCCAATGATCATTTTTTATTTTACTATAGGCTCCTGACTCTTTATTCTTATCTAATTAAGTAAACTAGGAAATTTAAGAATTTTACCCTAGATTCCACAAGACTAAGTAGGTGTAAAATAACCCAATTCAGAAGCTCAGGTTTCAAAGTGTAGGAGTAGTTATTCTCTTTGGGGCACAGATTTTTCTTTTACCATCTTTGAATCTTACTGATTCTCATTTACAGTTTGTATAATGCTTCTCAGGCATATTTTATATGTTAAAAATAAAAGTGTGTAAGTAATATTATTAGGAAATATATTAGAAATCCTAGTTCTTTTTTTAGGATGGTGAAATTAGGTATTTTCCCCTCATTTTTGTTTCTTCTAAAGTTACTTTATAATTAACACTTGAAAATTAAAAGTAATATAAACCAATAACTCATATTTTAACTGTATCTTAGCTATACTAAAGATAAAAATAAAACTAAAATTTTTGCAGTAACAGTGTATATGTTTTAAACAAAAATATTACTGACTACCCCAGTTTCTTTTTTTTCTACTTTAGGCAAATCAGTTAAAACAAAGATTTCTTTAATGGCAGAGTAAGGTTGCCTGATTCATTGTTTACAACAAAAGAGGTTTTAAAACTGGCCAGTAATTTATATAAACTTGTTTTTGAATTTCATGTTTTGAACCATACAAAATATATTACAACTTCAAGTTGATCCCTCAAGCTTTAAAGTATTCCAGAAGTTATGTAAGTAAACTAACCATAGCCTTCATTAGTTTACAACTTAAAATGTTAGCCTAGGGGGGAGCCTCAAGATGGCAGAGTAGGAAGACAATACAGAAACCTCCTCCCACACATATACATAAGGAAGCAACTAGAGCAAATACAACTAAACCTAAAAACGAACTGAAGACTGCAGAACAGAGAACCTACACCTGGGTAAGAAGAGAAGACCACACAGAAAAGGGTAAAGTGGCAGAGACACAACGAAGTGGGACCTCAGACTTTCCCCCATCCCAGTTCCAAAGGTGGAAGAAAAGGAAAGGAGAGGGGATGGCATGGGTGCCCAGGTACTCTGCACATCTGGCCCTGGATACCTACTCAGGGAACAGGAATTCACACTGCACTGGGTTTTGGTGATCAGCAGGATTCGACACCAGGGACAGGTGGAACACTCTGCTGAGACACCACCCACCTGTAGAGGACAGGCACTCTGCTGGTCCCACTGAGACTAAACACAGAGGCAGCAATAAAGATTTGCTACAGTGCAAGGCAAGCCAGAGGGTAGAGGGTTGGACAGAGCTGTCTCTGCAGGAGAAATGGCAGGTGGATGATACCTCCCCAGCCCTCCCTCGGCCCAGTGGGTGGAGCACTCTCAAGAGCCCCAGGTGCTCCATGCCCCTTGCTGGTGGCTCAGCTCCAAGGCAACTCCTTGCATGCCACCAACAAACCAGCACACTTGGCCCAGCAGCATAGAACTTTGCTTCTTGGCAGGCATGGAGAGACTCTCCCACGCTTTCACAAGAGAGTTTCAGCCCAACTGGGGAGGTGACATCAGAAGTCAGCTCCAAAAGCTCCTTCCTCACCACAGATGGCCAGGCAGAATGCTGTGCAACTCGCTGCAACCGCTGGGGAGCACTAGCTGCCTATGCTGCAAGCAGAGTCTCCCACCACCCAACTCACTATCTCTGCTTGCCCCACCCCAACCCACCAGGCACTTTTGCTACCATCACAAGTCTATGGGGCCTTCCACGACAACTTGCTGCCTAAGCACAAATGCCAGCCACACCACCACACCACTCGCCACCACTGTCAAGCATCTGAGGGCTCTACAACCAGGTGACTTGCCACTGCCAGGAGTACATACACCCTGCCATTGTGCAACTCAACCTGTAACTGCCCAGCCCACCCCAATAACCCAGCAGCCTGGCCATCACTGCAGGGCAGGCAGAGGGTGGACCCACCCACAACTGCCCAAGCAGAAGCCACTGCTCTGATCACATACGGCCGTCACATACGGCCGGCTGAGGCAAACCACCGGCCAAGATAAACCACTGCCCGCAGACAGAAAGGTGACCCTGCACATTGCCCACCAACAGCAACTGGGGCTACACAGCAAAGGAGAAGCAGGCACTGGAAAGAAAAGAGTACTGAGCTTCTGGGCACCATGGGATGCCTTCTTCATAAATCCATTATTCTCTAAATCAAGAAGCACACCAGAACCATCTAATACAAAGGAAGAAACACAGAAACCCTGACAAAATGAGAATGCAGAGGAGTATGTTCCAAACAAAACTGCAGGATAAGACACCAGAAAGAAGGCTAAATGAAAAGGACATCACCAAAGATCACTAAAGATTTCAAAGTAAAAGTCATAAATATGCTCACTGATCTGCTAAAATGTATTAAAGATCTCAGGGAGGACTTCAATAAAGATATACAAGAGCTGAAGAATACAGTAGCTGAAATGAAACACAAAATGGAAAGAATGAATAATACATTGCTACAAGTAAAGGAGACAATCAATGAGATGGAAATCAAGAGAACAGAAACACAACAAAGCTGAGGAGCAGAGAGAAAAAAAGATCCCTAGGAATGAAAGAATGACAAGAGAGCTGTGTGACCAATCCAAACAAAACAATATTCTCATAATAAGAGTACCACAAAAAGAAGACAGACAAAGGAACAGAAAGTCTCTTTCAGGAAATATTTGTTGAAAATGTCCCCAATCTGGGGAAGGAATAGCTACTCAGATCATGAAAGCTCAAAAGCCCCTAACAAAAGGAACCCCAGGAAGATAACACCAAGACATATAATAATTAAAATGGCAGAGATTATCTCTGCCAGAGAGAGAAGAAATATTATTTATAAGGGAAATCCCATCAGGTTATCAGCAGACTTCTCAACAGAAACTTTATAGGCCAGAAGGGAGTAGCATGAAATATTTAATGTACTGAAACAGAAGGATCTTCAACCACGAATCCTCTACCCAGCAAGATTATCATTAAATTTAAAGCAGATAAACAAAGGCTCAAAGAACTTATAACAACAAAACCAGCATTACAGGATATGCTAAAGGGACTGCTGTAGATGGAAAAAGTCCTAAGGCTAAATAGTTTTGATTATGAACTAATATATAAAATTTGGAAGAGAAAGAAGAAGAAAAAAAGAACTTTCAGATTGTGTTTGAAACAGAGCAAACAGCAACTTAACACAGACTGTTTTACAGTCAGAAAGTTATCCTTAAACCTTTGGTTACCAAAAACAAAGCCTATAATAGATACACAAAAAATTAAAAAAGAGAAATTCAATTACAACACTAATGAAAACCATCAAATGACAAGAGAAGGGTATAAGAAAGGCAGAAAGGAACCAAAAGGAGCTATAAAAACAAACAGAAAATAATAAAATGGCAATGAGTACATACCTATCAGAAACTACAATAAATGTAAATGGACTGAATACACCAATCAAAAGACAAAGAGTGGCAGAATGGATAAAGAAACAAGATCCATCTATATACTGCCCACAGGAGACTCATTTCAAACCCAAAGACATACACAGACTGAAAGTGAAGGGACGGAAAAAGGTATTTCATGAAAACAACAGGGAGAAAAAAGCAGGAGTAGCTGTACTTACACCAGACAAAATAGATTTCAAAACAAAGTAACTAATAAGAGACAAAAGAGGGAAGGACATTACATAATGATAAAGGGGTCAGGCCAACAAGAGGATATAAACATTATAAATATCCACAAATCCAGCATAGGTGCACTTAAGTATTTAAAACAAATACTAACAGAATTAAAGAGGGAAACAGATTATAACACATTCACTGTAGGTGACTTTCACACACCACACACATCAATCAGCAGATCAATCAGACATAAAATAAATTAGGCAACAGAGGCACCGAACAATACATTAGATGAGATGGACTTAATAGACATATACACAAGACTTCACCCAAAAGCAGCAGGGCACACATATTTCTCAAGTGTACACAGAACACTCTCCAGAACAGATCACAAACTAGGCCACAAAAAGAGTCTCAGTAAATTAAAAAAGATTAAAATCGTATCAAGCAACTTCTCAGAAACAGTGGTATGAAATTAGAAATAAATTACACAAAAATACATCAGAGGCAGAGCCAAGATGGCGGTGTGAGTAGGACAGTGGGAATCTCCTCCCAAAAACATATATATTTTTGAAAATACAAATACAACTAATCCTAAAAGAGAGACTAGACGACACAGGATAACAGCCAGACTACATCCACACCTGCGAGAAACCAGCGCCTGGTGAAAGGGGTAAGACACAAGCCCCGGCCCAGCAGGACCCAAGCGCCCCGCACCCCAGCTCCCAGCGGGAGGAGAGGAGTCGGAGCAGGGAGGGAGAGGGAGCCCAGGACTGCTAATCACCCAGCCCTAGCCATTCGCACCAGAGCACAGACACAGTGCATGCGTGGGGTGCTGGAAACTAGGGAAACAGGGCAGCAAGATCTTTGAGCGGGTCCCGAAGCTGGCGCCCCATGACAAAGAAAAGCGAGTGCTTTTTGAAAGTCTTAAAGGGACAGGGACGCCACAGCTGGACGGAAGCATTCTGGGTCACAGTCCAGCAGCTGGAAATTCCAGGGAACTCCAGGTGCACTAACCCCCTGGGAAAAAGCTCTGAGACCCCTCACGGAGGTAAACAGCCAAACAGCCCCCCGTCCATTACCCCTCCGGGGCCCCGCCATAGCAGAGCAGAGGCCTGAGGCTGGCCACGCCCACAGCAAGGGAGCCTCCTCCATACCAGCCAGGTAAGATCCTGAGACCCAGTCTACACGCAATTGCCCAACACAAGCCACTAGGGGTCGCAGTTGTCCCAGTAAAGAGGCTAGGAGAGAGTGGAAAGCCTTAGCTCTCCCAGCTGACAGAAAGCCAATAGCTCACCACTGTACCTATCAACATGAAAAGGCAAAAAAATTTGATCCAGACAAGACTAACCCAGATAGCTTCAACATCTGCTACATCTTCCCCTGAAAAGGAACCCGGGGAGATAGATTTACCCAGTCTTCCTGAAAAAGAATTCTAAACAAAAGTCATAACCATACTGATGGACTTGCAGAGAAATATGCAAGAACTAAGGAGGGAGAATACAGAAATAAAACAAGCTCTGGAAGGACTTTAAAACAGAATGGACGAGATGCAAGAGACCATTAATGGTCTAGAAAACAGAGAACAGGAATGCAGAGAAGCTGATGCAGAGAGAGATAAAAGGATCTCCAGGAATGAAAGAATTTTAAGAGAACTGAGTGACCAACCAAAACGGAACAATATCCGCATTATAGGGGTAACAGAAGAAGAAGAGAGAGAAAAAGGGATAGAAAGTGTCTTTGAAGAAATAATTGCTGAAAACTTCCCCAAACTAGAGGAGGAAATGGCTTCCCAGACCACAGAAGTACACAGAACTCCCATGACAAGGGATCCAAGGAGGGCAACACCAAGACACATAATCAATAAATTGGCAAAGATCAAAGACAAGGACAAAGTATTAAAGACAGCCAGAGAGAAAAAAAAGGTCACCTACAAAGGAAAACCATCAGACTATCATCAGACTTCTCAACAGAAACCCAACAGGTCAGAAGAGAATGGCATGATATACTTAATGCAATGAAACAGAAGGGCCTCGAACCAAGATTACTGTATGCAGCACGATTATCATTTAACCATGAAGGAGGGATTAAACAATTCCCAGATGAGCAAAAGTTGAGGGAATTTGCCTCCCACAAACTACTTCTACAGGGCATCTTACAGGGACTGCTCTAGATGGGAGCACCCCTAAAAAGAGCACAGAACAAAACACCCAACATATGAAGAAGGGAGGAGGAGGAATAAGAAGGGAGAGAAATAAAGAATCATCAGACTGTGTTCATAATAGCTCGATAAGCGAGTTAAGTTAGACAGTAAGATAATAAAGAAACTAACCTTGATCGTTTGGTAACCACAAACTTAAAGCCTGCAATGGGAATAAGTACATACCTTTCAATAATCACCCTAAATGTAAATGGACTGAACGCACCAATCAAAAGACACAGAGTAATAGAATGGATAAAAAAGCAAGACCCATCCATATGCTACCTACAAGAGACTCACCTCAAACCCAAAGACATGCACAGACTAAAAGTCAAGGGATGGAAAAAGATATTTCATGCAAACAACAGAGAGAAAAAAGCAGGTGTTGCAATACTAGTATCAGACAAAATAGACTTCAAAATAAAGAAAGTAACAAAAGATAAAGAAGGACATTACATAATGATAAAGGGCTCAGTCCAACAAGAGGATATAACCATTATAAATATATATGCACCCAATACAGGAGCACCAACATATGTGAAACAAATAGTAACAGAATTAAAGGAGGAAATGGAATGCAATACATTCATTCTGGGAGACTTCAACACACCACTCACTTCAAAGGACAGATCCACCAGACAGAAAACAAGTAAGGACACAGAGGCACTGAACAACACACTAGAACAGATGGACCTAATAGACACCTGCAGAACTCTACATCCAAAAGCAACAGGATACACATTCTTCTCAAGTGCACATGGAACATTCTTCAGAATAGATCACATACTAGGCCACAACAAGAGCCTCAGTAAATTCCAAAAGACTGAAATCCTACCAACCAACTTTTTAAACCACAAAGGCATAAAAGTAGAAATAAACTGTACACAGAAAGCAGAAAGGCTCACAAACACATGGAGGCTTACCAACACACTCCTAAATAATCAATGGATCAATGAACAAATCAAAATGGAGATCCCGCAATATATGGAAACAAACGACAACAACACAAAGCCCCAACTTCTGTGGGATGCAGCGAAAGCAGTCTTAAGAGGAAAGTAAACAGCAATCCAGGCATATTTAAAGAAGGAAGAACAATCCCAAATGAATGGTCTAATGTCACAATTATCGAAATTGGAAAAAAGAAGAACAAAAGAGGCCTAAGGTCAGCAGAAGGAGGGACGTAATAAAGATCAGAGAAGAAATAAAATTGAGAAGAATAAAACAATAGCAAAAATCAATGAAACCAAGAGCTGGTTCTTCGAGAAAATAAACAAAATAGATAAGCCTCTAGCCAGACTTATTAAGAGGAAAAGAGAGTCAACACAAATCAACAGAATCAGAAACGAGAAAGGAAAAATCACAACAGACCCCACAGAAATACAAAGAAATTATTAGAGAATACTATGAAAACCTATATGCTAACAAGCTGGGAAACCTAGGAGAAATGGACAACTTCCTAGAAAAATACACAACCTTCCAAGACTGACCCAGAAAGAAACAGAAAATCTAAACAGACCAATTACCAGCAACGAAATTGAAGCGGTAATCAAAAAACTACCAAAGAACAAAACCCCTGGGCCAGATGGATTTACCTTGGAATTTTATCAGACATACAGAGAAGAAATAATACCCATTCTCCTTAAAGTTTTCCAAAAAATAGAAGAGGAAGGAATACTTCCAAACTCATTCTATGAAGCCAACATCACCCTAATACCAAAAATAGGCAAAGACCCCACCAAAGAAGAAAACTACAGACCAATATCCCTGATGAATGTAGATGCAAAAATACTCAACAAAATATTAGCAAACCGATTTCAAAAATACATCAAAAGGATCGTACACCATGACCAAGTGGGATTCATCCGAGGGATGCAAGGATGGTACAACATTCAAAAATCCATCAACATCATCCACCACATCAACAAAAAGAAAGACAAAAACCACATGATCATCTCCATAGATGCTGAAAAAGCATTTGACAAAATTCAACATCCATTCATGATAAAAACTCTCAGCAAAATGGGTATAGAGGGTAAGTACCTCAACATAATAAAGGCCATATATGATCAACCCACAGCCAACATCATACTGAACAGCGAGAAGCTGAAAGCATTTCCTCTGCAATCGGGAATAAGACAGGGATGCCCTCTCTCCCCACTGTTATTCAACATAGTACTGGAGGTCCTAGCCACAGCAATCAGACAAAACAAAAAAATACAAGGAATCCAGATTGGTAAAGAAGAAGTTAAACTGTCACTATTTGCAGATGACATGATATTGTAGATAAAAAACCCTAAAGACTCCACTCCGAAACTACTAGAGCTAATATCGGAATTCAGCAAAGTTCCAGGATACAAAATTAACACACAGAAATCTGTGGCTTTCCTATACACTAACATTAAACTAATAGAAAGAGAAATCAGGAAGACAATTCCATTCACAATAGCATCAAAAAGAGTAAAATACCTAGGAATAAACCTAACCAAGGAAGTTAAACCTATACCCTGAAAACTATAAGACACTCTTAAGAGAAATTAAAGAGGTCACTAACAAATGGAAACTCATCCCATGCTCTTGACTAGGAAGAATTAATATCATCAAAATGGCCATCCTGCCCAAAGCAATATACAGATTTGATGTAATCCTTATCAAATTACCAACAACTTTCTTCAATGAACTGGAACAAATAGTTCAAAAATTCATATGGAAACACCAAAGACCCTGAATAGCTAAAGCAATCCTGAGAAGGAAGAATAAAGTGGGGGGGATCTCACTCCCCAACTTCAAGCTCTACTACAAAGCCAAAGTAATCAAGACAATTTGGTACTGGCACAAGAACAGAGCCACAGACCAGTGGAACAGATTAGACTCCAGACATTAACCCAAACATATATGGTCAACTAATATTTGTAAAGGGGCCATGGACATACAATGGGGAAATGACAGTCTCTTCAAAAGATGGTGCTGGCAAAACTGGACAGCTACATGTAAGAGAATGAAACTGGATCACTGTCTAACCCCATACACAAAAGTAAACTTCACATGGATCAAAGACTTGAATGTAAGTCATGAAACCATAAAACTCTTAGAAAAAAACATAGGCAAAAATCTCTTGGACATAAACATGAGTGACCTCTTCTTGAACATATCTCCCTGGGCAAAGGAAACAAACATTAAAAATGAACAAATGGGACTATATCAAGCTGAAAGGCTTCTGTACAGCAAAGGACACCATCAATAGAACAAAAAGGTACCCTACAGTATGGGAGAATATATTCGAAAATGACAGATCTGATAAAGGGTTGACATCCAAAATATATAAAGAGCTCACACACCTCAACAAACAAAAAGCAAATAATCCAATTAAAAAATGGGCAAAGGAGCTGAATAGACAGTTCTCTAAAGAAGAAATTCAGATGGCCAACAGACACATGAAAAGATGCTCCACATCGCTTGTCATCAGAGAAATGCAAATTAAAACCACAATGAGATATCATCTCACACCAGTAAGGATGGCTACCATCCAAAAGACAAACAACAACAAATGTTCATGAGGTTGTGGAGAAAGGGGAACCCTCCTACACCGCTGGTGGGAATGTAAATTAGTTCAACCATTATGGAAAGCAGTATGGAGGTTCCTCAAAATGCTCAAAATAGAAATACCATTTGACCCAGGAATTCCACTTCAAGGAATTAACCCTAAGAATGCAGCACTCCAGTTTGAAAAAGACAGATGCACCCCTATGTTTTTCGCAGCACTATTTACAATAGCCAAGATATGGAAGCAACCTAAATGTCCATCAGTAGATGAATGGATAAAGAAGATGTGGTACATATACACAGTGGAATATTACTCAGCCATAAGAGAAAAACAAATCCTACCATTAGCAACAACATGGATGGAGCTAGAGGGTATTATGCTCAGTGAAATAAGCCAGGCGGAGAAAGACAAGTACCAAATGATTTCACTCATATGTGGAGTATAAGAACAAAACAAAACTGAAGGAACAAAACAGCAGCAGAAGCACAGAACCCAAGAATGGACTAATAGTTACCAAAGGGAAAGGGACTGGGAAGGATGGGTGGGAAGGGAGAGACAAGGGTGGGAAGAAAGGGGGCATTACGATTAGCATGTATAGTGTTGGGGGGGCACGGGGAGGGCTGTGCAACACAGAGAAGACAAGTAGTGATTTTACAGCATCTTACTATGTTGATGGACAGTGACTGTGAATGGGGATGTGGGGGGACTTGGTGAAGGGGAGAGCCTAGTAAACATAATGTCCTTCATGTAACTGTAGATTAATGATAGCAAAATAAAAAAACTTACACAAAATAAAAAAGCCTACAAACATGTGGAGGCTAAACAACATGCTTTTAAACAGTCAATGGATGGAAAACAAATATAGCAATACATGGAGACAAATTAAAATAAAAATACAACAATCTGATATTTGTAGGACACCTCAAAGGCCATTCTAAGAGGGATGTATGTAGCAATAAAAGCCTACCTCAAGAAACAAGAAAAATACAAAATATACAGTCTAAACTCACAATTAAAGAAACTAGAAAAAGAACAAATGGAAACAGGAAAAAAAATAGTAAAAATTAATGAAACTAAAGTTCTTTGAGAAATAGAGTATACAAATATATAAAATCAGAAACAAAGAAGTAATAGTCATTATAGATACCACAGAAATACAAGGAATTATTAGTGAATACTATGAAAAATTATGTCAATAAACTGGACAAACTGAAAGAAATGGACAACTTCCTAGAAAAATACAATCTTCCAAGACTAACCCAGGAAGAAACAGGAAATCTGAACAGACCAATTACCATCAATGAAATTGAATTGGTAATCAAAAACCTCCAAAAATCAAAAGTCTAGGACTTCATGGCTGCAAAGCTGAATTCTACTGAACATTTCAAAAATACCCATCTTTCTTGAGGCATTCCAAAAACTAGGAAAAGGAGGAAATACTTCCAACTCATTCTATGAGGCCAACATAACTCTAATACCAAAAACCAGGCAAAGACACTACAAAAAAAGAAAATTATAGACCAATATCCTTGAGAAACATAGATGCAAAAATCCTCAACAAAATATTACCAAACCGAATTCAAAAATACATGAAAAGGATTATTCATCATGACCAAGTGGGGTTTATTCCAGGGATGCAAGGATGGTATAATATTCATAAATCAATCAATATCATACACCAAATTAACAAAAAGGACAAAAACCACACAATCATCTCAATAGTTGCTGAAAAAGCATGTGACAAAACTCAACATATATTCATGATTAAAAACTCTAAACAGAATGGGCAAGGAGGGTATGTACCACAACATAGTAAAGGTCATATATGACAAGCCCACAGCTAACATCATACTTAATGGTGGAAAGCTAAAAGCTTTTCTTCTATGATCAGGAACAAGACAAGGATGCCTAATCTCACCACTTTTATTCAACATAGTACTGGAGGTCCTGGCCATAGCAATCAGACAACACAGAGGGATAAAAGGCATCCAGATTGGTAAGGAGGTAGTTAAATTGTCACTATCTGCAGATGACATATTACACATAGAAAACCCTAAAAACTCCACCAAAAAAACTATTAAAACTAATAGAAGTTGCAGGATACAAAATAAATACGCAGAAATCTGCTGCATTCCTGTATATTAACAATGAACTAGCAAAAAGAAAGACCAGGAAAATAATTCCATTTACAATTGCATCAAAAAATATAAAATACCTAGGAATAAGCCTTGTCAAGGAGGTCAAAGACCTGTACTCTGAAAACTATAATACACTCATGAAAGAAATCAAAGAAGACACAAATAAGTGGAACTCTATCCCATGCTCACAGATAGGAAGAATTAATATTGTCAAAATGGCCATCTTGCATAAAGCAGTTTACCAATGCAATGCAATCCCTATCAAAATACCAACATCATTCTTCAATGAACTGAAACAAATTATTTTAAAATTCATATGGAACCACAAAAGACCCCGAATAGCCAAAGCAATCCTGAGAAGGAAGAATAAAACAGGAGGATCTCGCTTCCCAACTTCAAGCTCTACTACAAAGCTGCAGTAATCAAGACAATTTGGTACTGGCACAAGAACAGACCCATAGATCAATGGAACAGAATAGAGAGCCCAGATATAAACTCACACATATATGGTCAATTAATATACAATAAAGGAACCATGAATATACAGTGGGGAAAAGAGCCACTTCAATAACTGGTGATGTGGAAGTTGGACAGCTACATGCAAGAGAATGAAACGGGATTACTGCCTAAGTCCATACACAAAAGTAAATGTGAAATGGATCAAAGACCTGAATGTAAGACATGAAACCATAAAACTCTTAGAAGAAAACATAGGTAAAAACCTCTTGAACATTAAGTATTAATAATTTTTTCCTGGACACATCTCCTTGGATGAAGGAAACAAAAAATGAACAAGTGGGACTACATAAAACTAAAAAGTTTCTTCTGTACAGCAAAGGACATTATCAGCAGAACAAAAAGGCAACCCACAGCATGGGAAAATATATTCATAAATGATCTTTCTAATAAGAGGTTAATATCCAAAATATATAAAGAGCTCATATACCTCAACACACACACACAAAAAAAATAACCCGATTAAAAAATAGGTGGAGGATCTGAACAGACATTTCTCCAAAGAAGAAATACAGATAGCCAACAGGCACATGAAAAGATGTCCCACATTGCTAATCATCAAGGAAATTCAAATCAAAGCCACAAGGAGATATCACCTCACACAAGGCCATTCTCATGGCAACTATCCAAAAGCCAAGAAACAACAGTGTTGACAAGGATGTAGGGAAAAGGGAACCTTCCTACACTATCGGTGGGAGTGTCAATTTGTGCAACTGCTGTGGAAAGCAGTATGGAGGTTCCTCAAAAACTAAAAATAGAAATACCATTCGACCCAGCAATTCCACTTCTAAGAATTTATCTGAAGAAAACAAAATCCCTGATCGGAAAAGACATATACACCCCTATGTTTATTGCTGCATTATTTACAATATCCAAGATACGGAAGCAACCTAAGTGTCCATCAGTAGATGAATGGATAAATAAGATGTGGTACATATATACAATGGAGTATTTATTCAGTCATAAAAAAAGAAAGAAATCCTTCCATTTGCAACATGGATGGATCTAGAGGGCATTATGTCAGGTGGAGAAAGAGAAATACCTAATGATTTCACTTATTTGTCGAGTACAAAAACAAAGCAAAACAGAAATAACAAAACAGCAGTAGACTCATAGACACTGAGAAGGGACTGGTGGTTACCATGGGGAAGGGGTTAAGGTAGATGGAGGATAGGATAGGGGATAAATGGGCACAAAAATTCTCAATTATAATGTAGGTTGGTCATGGGGATAGTAGTACAAGCATGAAGAATACAGTTAATGATTCTGTAACATCTTTGTTGACAGACAGTAGCTGTACTAGTGGGGGTGAGGATTTAATAATATGGGTAATTTTTGAACCATTGTGCTGTATACTTAAAACTAAAATGATTGTGTATCAAAAAAAAGCCTCAACTCAAAGAACTAAGATTAGAATACTTAAGATAAAATTTTCAAATTTTTCAATAAATATGTGGGGCTTTTCATTTTCTTTTTAACAGATCTTCTTTCTTTTTACCTGGGCTTTTTAATCACCTAATGTGCTTGCCTTCAAATGTCATCTTCTTTTCCCAAATAAAAGCAGTAACTTTTTTGTTTAAAACATGCAACTACTCTCAGCTTACTGGCAGTTCTTAAGAACTTTGTCATACTCTGCCTTGTAGCATAATAAAATTTGTATTTGTGATTCCCTCCTTAGATCAAAGTGACTTAAGAGCAATGAACCAAGTCATATTCTTCTATTTAAAATAATAATTAGCTTCCTTTCTGATCATACAAATAGGTCATTCTAGTAAATGTGAAAAAAAAAGAAAAAAATATTTGTCATCATGGAATTAAAATTTAAGAATCTGTTGGATTTTTACTGTCTCTGGGCATCATTATCTGCAATCTGTTAAGTCTCTGAGACAACAGCCATTTATATTAACAACTTACTCTTAACTGACAAACACTTAGCAATTTCACTCTTCAATGTCTTAACACTTAGTTGAAAGGCACGTGTTCCCAGTCATTTATCCAAAAAGTCAAATCTGACAATAATTGGTTCTGTAATATAATTTTCTAAAATAATTCAAACTAATGCTCTATTCTTCCCTTTGGCAGTGGACTACATAATAACCACTTTTTCTACCTTTCATTCTAATGAAATAAAGAGTCTCTTGTTGTAAAATGTAGCTTGATTTTATTCAAAATCTAAATTATATCCCAACTGTGAATCACTTATCTGAACAATTATATCAAACATATCCTTTCCCCCAGAGTAGGGAAATTAGACAACTAATCTATTAGTGCAGGTGAGACACAATGTTGGATGGGACTAGGGTGTTCATAATGGACTGAAGCTGAATGGCCTGATTTGGGCCTATTTTGGAGGAAGAACTAAGAGCACTTGATGGGGTTCTAAATACAAAGGAATTGTTCTAAATTACCTAAAATTCTTAATAGTCACCACGAACTTTATTTCCTAGAATTTTCAACTGGTATATTAATAAAGTTAAGGGCAAAAGATGATGACCAAATACGTACATAAATTTTGCCTCAGTTGGACTGAGCCATGTAGTTTCTCTTGAAATAGCAGTAACTATACTGAATATGATCCAGAATAACTCTGAAGTTAAACTTCATTGAATTTTGAGGAAAAATGTACACTACAGTTTTATTTTCAATTTTGCTTACTGGCAAAAATATTTCTTATCAAATTAAGGGTATCATTTATAAAAAATTTTACAAGCCCTAATAGTTTCAACTATCTAATATGTAAAGCGTCCTTGGCCTAATAATGGCCTTCTTTTTCAGTTTCTTTTCTCCCTTGTAAGATTCTCTTGCTCTGTTATGAATAAGTCTACATATACCCACCCAATGGCCTTCTTACTCTCTTCTTTCTATACTATCCGTAATTTTCAACTGGGTGGTTTGTCTTTCTTCTTCTATGATTTGCATAACTTCTTTATATTATATATACTAATCCTCTGCCAGTTTTGTGAATTATAAATATCTTCTTCTAATCTGTAGCTTTTTTTACTTTTTAATGTGTTAAGGAGAAAAACCTTTATTTCACTATAGTTGAGTGCATTTACTTTCCTTTATAATCTGTGCCAGTGGCTTTCTGTAAGACCTCATACATACTAATTTTAGATGTTTTACATCTTATTAAAATATAAAATCTGGGGTTTTTTTGCCTTTTTTTAAAAAGCCATTTCAGCAACGAGAATGCTCTATTTTCTGTAAAAGTATGTAAGTTCCTAAATCACTCATGTCTAGAAGAGCAAGCATTCATGTATTTACTGAAAGAGCACACATTACTACTTTTCTGTTGCCCAGAAATTAAATCCAATTTGGTCTTTGTTTCTCCGCTATCTATGATTCTGTTTCCCCTGGGCATGGCAACCTAGTCTTCATAGTTACTGCACAATGTTTGTTAATTGAGACCCTTCATTAATTTTTCTAGTATCCACTCTGGTCTAGCATAGATTTGTACCAGAAAACTTCCTCTTCCCATTCCTAAGCTAAACCCAACTTCTAAACTTTTCTATCATTCCATACTTTAAAACATAGATATTTTTTTTAACTTCATTGACATATTTAACACTACTTCAAACAGTATTCAATTATATCTTCACTGAAAAAAATGCCAAATAACTACAATGATGTTGCAAATATACATCCTTTATGCTCTCACCTACAAAGTTTCCCGCTAAAAGAGGGTGTTTAACAAAGATTTGCACAGCCTCAAAATACAGGAGAATTTGTAGAGACTGTGGGCAGAAAGGTTACTTAGGAAGTTACAACAAATTTTACATAATAAAATGCTTTAAATGTAGATATTTATATAAACACTTCTGTTTCTATCACATGGTCACAATGCCACACCTATCTATAAGGGAAGCTAGGAAGTGATGTCTATTTCCAGGCAACCACATGCCCATCTAAAAGTTGGAGACACTAACACTAAAAAAAAAAGAAAAAACATGAGAACATAATTAGTAGTCTCTGGCAGAAAAGTAAAAGAAAAAAAAATCACAAATAAATACTTAAGACCTTGGAACCAAACTGCTCTCAGCATGAAGTCCAGAGGCAGGGTGGGATGGGACAGTAGAGAAGAGAAAAGGAGAAACAGAGAGAAGAAAGACAAAGGAAAGGAAAGGATTTTAGAAATGTTAAGTTTAAGGACAGCTGGCTATAATTATTCTAAATGACCAAAGGCAAATCAGAAATGTATATAAATTTAGGAAATAGATCTGAGAAAAAGTAAGAGCTCCGCAAGTCATTTTATTTGCTTTGCATAGTAATGGTTCTTAAATTGGGGGCCCATGGTAATCACTGATGCTACTAAAATTGTGATTAAAGCTATAGACTATCTCCCCTTAAGAACATACATATATGGCTAAAAACTTACACTTTAATAGTTCTTAGAATTCACTGTCCCTCCTAAGTATTTCACGAAAACTGAGATTAAGAAAATTTGACTTAAAGGGCAAAACTGCTCTGCAATAGATTTTTAGGTCTTATAATTTACAGATTTATCAAAATATTTCCTTGCAAATGAGATATTTGAATGCTTGTTAAGTGGGGTTACATCATCCTCTCTTAAGTAAACCTTAAAATTATTACAATTCCAAGGGAATGAAATATATTAAGTAACATTCAGAAAATAAAAACAAAACCAAAATAACACAAACTAAAGTGGAAAAGGAAGATAGAAGAGGTTGGAATCAGAGAGATTTGAAGATGCTACACTGCTTGGCTTAGAAGATTTGGAAGAAGGGGTCATTAAACAAGGAATGCAGGCCTGTAGAAAACGGAAAAGGCAAGGAAACAGATTCTTCCCTAGTTCTTCCAGGAGAGCAGCCCAGCCCCATACCTTGACTTCAGCCCAGTGAAATCTACTTGGATTTCTGACCTTCAGATATAATATGATAAATCTGTGTCACTTTAAGCCATTACAGTAGCAACAGAAAACTAATACAAAAGATGAGGGAAAGCTTCATGAGGATATGAAAGCAATCCAGGAGTCACAGGTAACTATTCTCCTTTCCTAACTACAATAGTACCAAAACAAAAGGGCCAAAAAAACTGGATGGGAAAAGAAAAAAAAAGATATTTAATCCCTTAAAATTTATTCAGTACACTAAGAATTTATGATGTTTTTCCATAGAGGGATATTCAGAGTGACAAAACATCCTATGTTCTCCACGGTATATTTTAAGTAAACATTACCATCCAAATATTAAACATTATTATAGAGACTGGGTACATGAGAAAAAGGAAACATTCAATCAAAGTAGTTTAGAATAATATAGGACTTCACAGTATAAACAATGATATAGCACTTCTCAAATATAAGGAATGAAGATGACATTCAGAAGACAACCATATTACTATTCACTTATCTATTCATTTACACAGTAAGCTTCTATTTGTGTGCTTCATACATAAATAAAATTTAAGTTATGTTCTTCTCCCTATAGAAGCTCATGATTTAGTGAGCAAAGACGTATTAGGAGTACAGGATAGGAGATGACTAATCACATTTTCTGTGAGTTTTGAATAGCAGTGTATTAGGTGGAAAAAAAGACTAAGGACACTCTATGAAAGGAGCATGATGCAAATATGTCATGTTTAATTATCAATATTAAGTTCAAAAGGGGATGGTAGGAGTAAGCAGAAGGAGGGTAAGAAATAAAGTAATAGTTAATTACTGGACTTAGTGTATCCAGTCATTGGAATGCTTCTGTCTGACCCTTCTTCTGTAGTCACCTCTCTTTGACTGAAGACCCACAGTCAGGAGAGGTTCTCCACTATCAGCTCACTTGACAATATCAAGAACTTCCTCATTTTTGTCATGCAAACGAAATTACATTGCGATTGCAAAACTGAGGAAGCTCCTTATGTTAAGTGAGCTGCTCTCTATGTTCTATTAAGTTTTTTTTTTTATGCTACCATTTGGGGATAAAACACATAACACACATATGTAGTATATGAATAGAATTTTACAAAATAAATGTTTAACTGTTTCTCTAGCAAGGGGAAATGAAACAGAGGTACAAGGGTAGTTTTCCTTTCATTAAATGCCCTTTTACATTTTATAAATTTGTACTATATGCATATATTACCCGTTCAAAAATCTATTTACCAAACTTTTAATTAAACACACATACACACTCCCTGAAGGGCTATGATCTCAAAATGGTACTTGTCTCTGCAACGAGAGTTAGCAGTTTTTTGTACACTTGCCAATTCATAGCACAATGGCAAATTTTTAGTGGAATGAAGATTGATTTATCAGCTTTGTTCACCTCCCTGATGTCAAAACCTATTGCAGCTTGCATAGAACCATCAACCTGAAAGAACCAATACCTCTGTTCACAACTATTTTCAATTCATAGTTCTCCCCAGTCACTAAGACTTGTTCGAATATAGCCTCATACCTCAGCCCTCTCCACACACTTCCATAGAACATTCCATAAATCATATCATATACAGGTGTCTCCTTTAAAAATGCTGGGCTCATTTTACCAAACTTAGAGTGGTTGCTCTGTGGAAGGGTAGATAGCAAATAAAAGTTTTGCCTGAAGAAGCTGGATATCACTGGGTTGTAGGAGGAAAATGATTTCCACCCTTTGAAAGCAGGCATAGATTTAGCAGAGATATTCCTATAGAATCCAAGGTCAACATGGACAATCTCTAAATTATAACACATTATCTAGTTATATTTCTTACTCTCCAAAAGTCCTCCCTGATGCCTATTGTTGAATTAGGTATCTTTTGTAAATGGTTTGAGTTAGTCTCAAATAATTGATACTTGATGGTTAGCTGTAATAGTTAATAATTGTTATTTAAAGCAAAAAAGTGACACTTGTATTTTTCTGATTTAGGTTATATGAGAAGTTCCTTTTTACCCAATAGAAGGAAAGCATAGTAGTCTATTACTCTGGTCTCTCAGTTTTTTTAGTAAAATTATACTGCTTGGTCCTTTCTGTGGTACCAGATATTAATGAAAAAACTGTGGGCTTGACTGAAATGAAATAATGCCTTTCTGACTGCCATCAGGGCAGTGGCAAGAGCATTTAGTGAGACATCACCACTCTTGCTGGTCAGGGAACAGACTCAGGGAGATTCAGTTGACATTCCTACAAGGAAGTTCACTCTAACATAAAGAAGATGGCTTTTGCTAAGGAAGCTAGCAGAATCCCTTATATTCAGTATCCACAACTTTTGAACATGTTGCCAACCCCTTCTATATGTTTCTGTACATGTAACCTTATTTTTAGTTGAAGTGAAAAGCACTCACTTTTTCAAATGCACCTGGAGCCAGCATTTAGAGTACGGCTTCACCCATGCTGCAAATGCATGTAACATGTTGGCATTTAATGGCACACAGAGGAGCAGCAAAGGTACACTGATAACCCTGCATATCCATCATGCTAATTCTTCAGCGATCAGGCAAACAAGCAGAAAATGCTTAAAAAGATAGTCAGTGATAGGGACTCATATTAGTAGCAGAATAATACCCTGAGAAAAAGGAAGCATCTCCACATTTGCTATATCAGATCACCCACATCTGAGAATCCTGGGTATGGCCAACAGTTGAAAGCAAGTCCTACAAGTACCTCCATAAAATAGACATTAAATAAATACTTGTATAATTGAATCCACAAATAAAAAGGAAAATCAGATGAAGAAGTATGAAGAATGCTCAGCTCTTCTTACAAATATCAAGAATGCTTTGAGAGAGAAGTATTTAAACCACAGCACAAGGTGGTTTAAACACTTAATCAAATGAGAATCTTGTCAAAATTTAGGAACCTTCAGTGATGTCTGTACATAATTATACAATGTTGGTAACACTTCATCCTACAGAATGAAGTTCAGAGAGATCCCTCTGAAAATATCACACTAGTCTGGGAATAAAAAGTTTAATGGCACCTAGCTAAACCATATTGCGCTATTGTGGGACCTTTGAAAATTTAATACATTTCTCCTTCCAATTGCAACATAAATGGATTCAATTTTCACTTCAAATGTAATATTCAACAGAGTGCCATCTAATGGAAATACGATGCAAGCCGCATAATCTTCAATTTTCTAGCAATTACATTAAAAAACTAAAAAGAGGGTGGCAGTGAAAATGATATTTTACGTATTTTCTTACTAAGTCTTTGAAAATGGTGCACATTTTTACGCATATGGCACATGTCAATTCTGACTAAAATTTGACAATCACATAGCTACCAGTGAATAGTGAATAGCTACCAGACTGGAGAGGGAATCTTACTTAAAGATTACAAAAATAAGTTGTCAGATGAGCATATATTGAAAGAAGACATTCTTAAAATCTGGAATGCTCACTTTTTATAATACACATTTGTAACTAATCCCCAGTGTGTTATCTTTCTTATAAACTGGAGGAGCCACCAAAGAAATAAATGTATGCATATTCCTACCTATAACTGTATTTTTTCTTCTGGAATGCTCTTTTACATGAGGTAAAAGACCTGCACTTACCTCTCATTGTGACTTCTAGAGGCTATAAAAGCTTCTCCTGGTGAATTCTATATATTTATCATCTATATCCTTCATTAGGCAATTATGATTCCTCTAATGTTATCTCCTATTAATTTCAAACTTTTCCCTTTTACCACATCTTAAACTTTTCTAAACCATCATAATGCCTCATAAACAGCAAGAATTTAATTTGATACTCAACATCCTCTTGTTCCATCAGGAACTCTCCCTACTACAACTAATGAACAATATTTTATATGCAGGTAATAGTAATACCAAAAGGACATCTGCAACATCCACTCTAAGCAGGTTGTTTTCAGTTAACCTAAATAATCCAAGTCCACACAACCTCAATAGGTACTACTTAGGATCCTTAACTCAAAAAAGCACAGGATAGGAAACACAACAGGGCAACTACAAGACTTCTCTTCAGCAGGAGTCTGCACAGCAATCCAGAGACTACTGTTTAACTCTTTGATAGCTCCGTAATGAGGGAATGAAACCCCATGGGTTTGAAATCATTAGTGTATGAAATCACTCTTGGCCTGAAAGTCCCATATCCATACAGGAACCAAAATATCTCATAGAACAGTGTGTGGACATAGCTTCTTGAAGTCTTGGCAAGGGATATATATATATTCCTAGATAAAAGGATACACAAAGGATAAAAGGGCAGACAAAAGCTCTGGCTTTTTACCAGGTATATATTTCATTCATAATCCTCCCAGTCCAGGTGCTGTTCACCAACCGCAATGTTGCCTAGTAACACAACTGACATTCCATCTTCATCAGGATTCCAAAGAACCAGAATTTAAAATATCAAACTAAAATTATTTCCATAAAAAAGGAGAATGGTTAAGTTTGACTAAGTTTTGATTATTATCTAAAGGAGAGTAACTGCTAAGTTGATGGAGAAATATTTACACACATGCCTTATTTAAAAAGGTGCTTGTTCATTGTAATTCACTTTGTGAACATCAGCTATCAAAATAGGTATTTCCTGATTATTGTTTAACTATATAATAAAAATCAGTAAAAAATAACTATAGTCATGTGTTACACATATATTTTTTATAATCAGAGTTATAAATCTGAAAAGCATTGTTGCTTTTAACAAGCAAGATATTCTCCAACAACATATGATCTAAAATATCACTGACAAACACAGGAAAATATTTTAGTAGCATCTTATTAAGAAGTGGACTGTAATAGAACTTTTTGAAATACCATCCACTATGTATCTGGAATTGTGGGGACAGAGAGCAGATGAGAGAGTTAACAAGATCTGTCAGCCAATTTGTGATGGCAAAGAGATTTTAAAAGTGGAAAGACAGGATATGTCCTTCTCTGAATCAAGCCTTCACAGGAGAAAGACTGGCAGCTGCCAATTAACCAAAAGAATAGGAATCCCTTTGTGGACCAAAACAAAGGCACTCTCTAAATAACATCTCTCCAGTTAGACTAAAATAACTGAGATTCAATTTCAGAGCTAGTTTTTCTTATAGCGAGATTTCTTTAACCCCTCAATTCTTTCATACCCAATTACATAGAAAGTGATTGAAACAAAGATCTAAATAAAGAGCCTATGCTTTTTATCACTGTTACAACCAAGCAAATGCATGGTTGATATTAAGTCACTGATAAGAAATAGTATTCACATGTATATATACTCATCTACTAAAAAATAAATTCCATTATCTCATTCTTCAGCATTCCAAAAAACGACTGGATTCCTATAGAGTAAGGTCAAAAGCTATCATCTCTCCTGCACATGTCCATCAACACAAATACACACCATTTCCTGATGCGAACACAATATACAATTGTCAAATTGGGACATTTAGAGGGACCACTGCTACTGAGTTGCTTGAAGTATACTGACAATGCTTCAAAATAAAAGTGTTTTAATTTTAAATAAAACTGACTTTATTTTTAAGTTGTTCTGGTTAAGGTTCCTGACTGATCTCCTCTACCCCACTACTTATTTTCCCTACCTCATTAGCTCCAGGTACACAAAACTCTTATAGCCATAGAAAATGCCTCTTCTCAGAGTGCAAAAATCCTGGAATTGAGTCTCACTGTCTCTGATTTGTCTGATTTGGGTTACAAGGTAATCCCCAAACCAATCAGAACCATGGAAGTTAAACCAACTCAAACCAAAAAGGCTGAAAATGAAGAAGGGATGATTCAAAGAAAAGTAGGGAGCTTCTTAACAGAAGATGAATCAAAGAATGCTTGGCATACTAAAACAATAAATGGCCATCATAATACTGAAGGACGGAACATGGGTGTGGATTTAGGTTAAAAAATAATTTACAGTGGGTGACAACATCATGAAAGAATATATATGACAGTGTTCCTTGAATTGGAAGATTACTGAAAACAACAAAAATGAGACTAAATAGGAATCCTAATGAAGGTCTTGCACATCCAAAAGGAACTATTCTAGATTTCCGTGAAGGAAGTATACCATTAAATTGTTATATAATTATACTGAAAAATGAATCAAGAAAGCTTGGAATAGTCAGGAGGCTGAGGCAGAAAGGCAGCTAGGAAGATGCTCTTTGAATCCAAATGCTATTTTAGTAATGAAGCCTGGGATTATAGCAGTATCTTTAAAGATGAAAGCAGAAGGCAGAATACTACATCTGTTCTTTTAAACAACACTCACAGATCTGATCGTATGAAAGAAAAAGGGGGTACAAAAAAATACAGGAGTCAAAGGTAACCTCCAAGACTGTAAGTTTCTAAAGATTGTAGTCCAGCAGTGCTGCATACACTGTAAAGGATATAGAAAAGAAGTTGTAGTCAGTCTAGAATAAGAGTTCAGCTGTCAAGTGTGGTAGAACACTCGAAGGAAGTAACTAAAAAGCGAGGGGGAACGTAAGTAATTCAACAGTCCTTAGCATATTAATAGATGTTTGGTAAAAAGTCAGATGTATGGATGGATGGTCTGGATGTCTTTTACAAGCCAAATAATATATTGGAACAGAAAGTATCCAAAGATGAACAAGACACAATCCTTGTTCTCAAAGATTTCACAATAAAACTACCTTGAATAACTAATAAGAGTGAATTTTTTTTTTAATTGCCCATCAGAGTTCAGAGGAACAAGTGATTAATTCTGGTAATGGAAGCTTCAAAAGTAAATCAAAAGCCCGTGTATAAGAACAGTAGAATATGTTACTGAGACTGACCTTTGGAAGAAATACTCCTTTTAAGGAGGAAGACAGGAGTCAGGAATGAGGGTCAGAATACTTAACATAGGCAGGAAAACTTGAGGAATAAAGTGTAATGAAATCCAAGACAATGGATCTCTTAAAATGAAAAAGAGAACCTTAGTTTATTGAAAGTATGAGTTGAATGAAAAAGTACTAATGGATTCATACAATAAATGTGGAACACTCATTTCTTCAGTAGTAGAGAGTAATTAAAGCAATAATTCATGTTCTGTTAATATTTTTGTTAAGCCAAATCATTTCGAGCAAGACAGTCTGCCTTTTAGAAAGAAATTAATAGCTACAAATAAATGTTTGCATTTCCTATCTCTTCTCATTTCACAGAAGACTCAGATTTAGCCTATACTGACACCTGTAATAGTACCTTAGGTCTTAAAGCAGAGGTCAAAAAAACAAATGAGGAAAGATTACTGCTTTAAGTGCTTATAATACTTGCAGTGGTGGGGAATGTAGCCATCTAAAGAGGACACTTAACAGTCCACTCCAGCAGATGACTGGTAGGAATGCAAGCTCAGTATTCTCAAAATATTTCAGTCTTTTTAGAGAAGCTAGAAATCCTGCCTATATGAAATCTGATTGCTTAAATATTGGCTCATTTATATGTGGACTGGTTTCACCTGCTGTTTTCATCTTATGCCTTAAATAATGATTAGTTGAACAGAAATACAAATTATTTTTATCCATTTCTGCTACTGTGTATTTTTTCTAACTAGAAAACTACACAAATAAACATATATTGTGGGATCTCCCAAACAATGGAAGCAACAAAAGCAATTAGCCAGTTAGCACTTTATCCTTATTCCTAGAAATGTCACTTTAATACATTTTTTGTTTGTTTCAGAGTGCTGAAGAAATACGCATTGCTCTTAACATGAAATAAAAAACCTGTAAAATCCCAATAAATTAATTTAATATAGACCACACAAGTTACCAGAAATCATGGCCAAACTTGTTCTAGATAAAAATTCCACTGCTTTAGAGGTTCCTAAACTCAACTCTGAGGATTGGCTCTATGAGTATTATCTAGATAACTTTCTTAAAACACAGATTCCCATGGTTCACTTTCTGATTCTTAAGGGATGAGGATTAGGAAACCTGTATTTTATATTTCTGAAGTAGTTCTGATGGTAGCTGTATTTGGGAAAAACTACTTATTCAGAGTCTTAGTAAACTATAAAACTAATCTTAATTTTGAATAAATTAACTGAAAATTTGGGAAAAACTACTTATTCAGAGTCTTAGTAAACTATAAAACTAATCTTAATTTTGAATAAATTAACTGAAAATCTACCACTATAAAATTCCATTCAGAATTTTTTCCTTCCTATCACTTCAGGAAATAGATGGCTACTCTAATCTTAGGTTTGGATAATCTTAAAATTGAGTTCCAAAGGAAAGCACTAACACGAACTCAACAGTTAAAGCAAAAATACTGATTTAAGACAGCTTGGCAATGAAAAAAAAAAAAAAGATAGTTTGGCAGTGTGAAATCCTTTAGTAACTCCTTATTATAAATTGTAAGACTATACCTCTCTTCCTGTCCTAGCTCACGTAAGAGTTTTCCTACTCCTTCCATTCCTTCAAGTTTCCTTCTACCCTAGGAATACTTTTTACTCCAGAAATATCAGATTGGCTGCCTCTTTAAGTGTCAACTAACATGAATCCCCCTTACAGTGGGTTCACCCAATCTAAATTAGCCCCAATATCCACCTTACCTCAACCCTGTTCTATTACAATTTATTCCTTTTCCTGGTTTTATTTTCCATAATGTTTGTGACTATCTGAAAATATTTTATTAACTGATTTCTTAAGGTATTTACTGTCTTTCTCCTATTAACAGGATTTACTTTACATGTGAACAGGGACCTTTTTAACTGTTGCTCACTATTGTAACAGGTGGAATATTATGAGCTTTGAAGTGCTCAATATACATGCAATTGTTGAGTAAATGAACTGAAATGCGTATCAACTCCCAATCTTACTTTTGACTTATTAATATGCCATATCAGTGAGCTTCTATGAAGACAATAAAATGTTTTATAGAATTTTAGTCCCAAGCAGGATTAGAATAGGAGATTTTCAGTTCCGCAGCTTCTTCTACCTTCCTCTACTGAGTTCCCTTCCCCCAGAAATAGTCATTCCCTTGTATCCTCGTGGTCAAGTAATTTTAAGTTGGGGTGGGTGAACATAAAAGACTCCAGAAGCAACTCTAATGGCAGAGGGGTATAAGCAAGTACATTCTTACAATCCAAGAAAAAACCAGACAGAACTTTTCTCAGTTACGTCCCATTCAGAAAAAAATTACATTGGACCTCAGAGTGATTTGTCTTTTCAGGAAGTAGGTACACTCTGGATCCTAAGAACACTGAAGAAGGAGTAGAGGTACATTAGAGAGAAGGGGAAACGTAAAGAAAGGGGAAGAATGGTTTTCCTGATAGAAGACTACCTTATTCAAAAGCTATCTCTTTCCTCAAGGAGTTCACCATCGAAACAGTGTTATTAGATTGCATTATAAACAATACAAGTAGCAACACAGTAATGTGCAGTACGAATAAAAATATATACAAACAGAGAGGAAAAGCAAGATCTTAAATATAAGTAAGATAAATTTAATGAAGTAGGACAATATTACTTTTATATAGTTTGTATCCCAAGATGCAAATGCTGAAAAGGGAACTAACCTAGGAATCAAGACACTGAATCAAAAGAAATATACTACCTTAAAAGATGCTAAGAAAGTTTGAAAAATTCAACATTAATTCTTGAAAATATCTTTGGTAAAGAAATATTAGAAAGATACTTCCTAAACATGGTAAAGGCTATTTAAAACTCAATAATTTATTACCATACCTCAAAGTGAAACACCAGAGGCATTTCTACAATAGCCAGATAAAGGACAACATTAATGGGAAGGTTAAAAACATTTAAACTATATAGTAAAATGATTAGAAAGGAGGAACAGTAATGAAATATTAAGTGTTGATTTTAAAATTATCCTTTTTTGCAGATTATATAATTGCTTACCTAAAAACACAAGCATCTTTTATTAGAATAAAAAGGGCTTTTGGTTTTCAAATCAGTCTTGTAAGTAGCTTAGAAGTTGACAATATGTGTAACCAACAAGTAAAAAGCTGAATGAACTTAATCAATCAATCATTCTGTGACATGTGAAACATCTATAGAAATCAATTAATCTTTCTATAAAGATAGATCCATAGAAGTGAAGTCATAGGGAAAACTATGAAAAAATTGAAGAGACTGGCAGATGAATACAGAGAATCACAACTTATTGGAGCAGGAACCCAACAGTGGAGAGCAGAGACCTCTGTAGGAAACAATACCAGGATAGGGAAACTTGAGGTATAATAGACAAAACTGCAGGATGCTCAATGTGGACAACTCTGAGATTAAAAACTCCAAGGGGACCCAACCATCAAAGTGCCCATACTTTTGTGAGTTTTACCTCTTGGCACTCTAATAGTCCTTCCAGTGAATATCAGAGAAAAATTTCCTCATGCTTCCAGAAGGTAAGGGTAAAAGAAAGCATTCTGAAATACCCAAGAGCACTCTGTTCTTAACAAAGTCTGTCCTTGGAAGAAAGTATTTAACCAGAGTCTAATCTCTTAAATTTTATCAAAACCTAATATCCAACTAACCCCCTCCAACCATCCTGTCCCACCTAAGAGGAGGTGGAAACTGAGAAGTACCTGACAAGTTCACAGTCAGAGACACAGTATCACAAATAAACTAAGACCTAAATAAGTTCTGGAGATCAAATGTACAGCAACATGACCATAGTTAACAATACTGTATTATATACTTGAATTTGCTAATGGTACAACCTAAGTGTTCTTACCACAGACCAAAAAAAACCCAAAATGGTAATTAAATGCTGCATCAATGTTAATAAGATTGTGATGATTATTCACAATGTATATTAAAACATCAAACTGTGCACCTCAAGTATAAACAATTTTTATTTGCCAAATATACCTCAATAAAACTGGAGGGAAAAAAGACTGAGACCTAGTAGTAGGACCATAAAACACTTCCTTTACCTCCATACCACCACCACATTACTCCTGACCTATTTACAACAGTTCCTTTTAGCTGGTATATCATATCTCGCTATCAAGAGAAAATTACAAGGCATACTAAAATGCAAAAAACACAATTTAAAGAGCCAGAGCATCAGAACCAGACTCAGATATGACAGATGTTGGGATTATCTAATTAAGAATTTACAACAACTACAATTAATATGCTAAGGGCTCTAGAGAGGATAAATAGTATGCAAAAACATAGGAGCAATGAAAAAGAGAGAAATCCTAAGAAAGAATCTTGAAGAAATGCTAGAGATAAAAAAAAAAAAAAATGAAACAGTAATGAAGAGTGTCTTTGATGGGCTGGCTCATCAACACAGCTAAGAATCTCTGAACTGGAGAATATATCAATAGAAACCTCCAAAACTAATAAACAGAATCAGAAGAAATATACTACCTTAAAGATGCTAAGAAAGTTTGATCCTAAGAGAACTGACTCAGAATTCTGTACCCTTCAAAACACAACAGAATAGTTAAGTGTGAGGCAATGGAAAAACATATAGCATATGTGTAATGGGAATAACAGAGGAGGAAAAAAAAGGAAGAGAAGAAATATTTGAAAGACTAATGACTAAGAATTTACCCAAATTGAAGTTCAACACCAAGCCACAGGTCCAGGAACCTCAGAGAACACCAAGCAGGATAAACGTCCAAACATCTACACCCTGGCCCATCATTTTCAAACAAGAAAACCAAAGATAAAGAAAAAATTCTGGAAGAAGTCAGAGAAAATGAACACCTTACCTATAAAGAAGTAAAGACAGCAATTACATTTGACTTCTCAGAAACCATGCAAGCAAGAAGACATTGGAGTGAAATACTTAGTTTGAAAGAAAAGAAAAAATATAAAAATTCTGACTCAGAATTCTGTACCCTTCAAAATTATCTTTCCAAAGTGAAGGAGACATAAAATTTTCTTAGGCAAACAAAAACTGAGAGAATTTGTTGTTAGTAGATATGTCTCACAAGAAATATTAAAAGTTGTTCTTTAGAGAGTAGAAAAATAACAGACCAGAAACTTGGATCTACATAAAGAAAGAGAATGAAGATGAAGTGAGTGATAATAAAATAAAAACTTTCATTTTTCTTATTCTTAGCTGATCTCACAGATAATTGTTCAAAATAGTAACAATAATGTATCCAAGTATATATGTTTATTGTATGTAAACATGAGTATGTATGTGTGAAACATAAAACATGGTCAGAGGAATCTCAAAACATTTAAAAATATTTTGAATTAAATGCAAATGAAAACGTAATTTGTGGAAATATGTGGAGTGCAGTAAAAGCAGTGCTTCAAGGAAAATTTACAGCACTGAATGTGCATATCAGAAAAGAAGAAACACCTGAAATCAATTATGCTAACACCTTAGCAGTGTAAAAAAAAGAGCAAATGAAATCTAAAGAAAGCAGAATAAATATTAAAAATTAGATCTGGAATCAATGAAACTGAATACAGAAAATTAACAGAGAAACACCGCCAAAAGCTAGTCTTTGAAAAGTTCAATATAATTGATAAGTCTCTGACCAGGATAAGTAGAAAAAAAGAGAGAAGACACAAATTCTGATTATCAGAAATTAAAGAGGAGACATTACTACAGATCTCATGGACATTTCAAATATAACAAAGGAATACTATGAACAACTCTATGATCCCTAATTTGATAACCTACTGAAATGGATCAATCCTTTGATAACAACCTGCCAAAACTGACACAAGAAATAGACAACCTTAAAAGGTCTACATCTATTTTTAAAACTATTTTTAAAAGGTCTATTAATCATAATTAATAACCTTCCAAAACAGAAAACACCAGGCATACTTAGGTCCACTGATGTATTCTCCCAAACATTTAAGGGAAGAAATTATACCAATTTTCTACAGTCTTTTTCAGAAAATAGAGAATATTTACTAACTCACTCTATTATTAGGCCACTGTTATGCTAATTTCAAAACTAGACAAAAACATTGTAAAAAAGCTACAGGTCAATATCTCTCATGAATATGGACACAAAACTGTTCAACAAAATATTAACAAACTGAATCCAACAATGTGTAAAGAAAAAAATATATATACCACAACCACATGTCATTTATCCCAGTTATGTAAAGCTGGTTACCTTAGAAAACATAAACTCAATTAATATAATCCATCACATCATCAGGCCAAAGAGAAATCACATGATTTTATCAATAGATGAAGATAGAACATCTGTCAAAATCCAATATCCATTCATAATAAAAAGTCCCAATAAACTAGGGATAAGGATTATTAATTAAAAATATCTACAAAACACATACAGCTAGTATCAGTCATAACATAATGATGAGAAACTAGCTTTCCCACTAATATCAGGAACAAGGGAAGAAGTCCCCTCTTACCACTCTTTTCAACATATTGAATGTCCTAGATAAGGCAGCAAGACAAAACAAGGAAATAAAGTATATACAGATTTCCCAATACTGTAGTGGAAGTTCAAGTTAATGCAGTAAGACAGTAAAAGGAAATAAAAGGCATACAGATTGAGAAGGAAGAAATAAAACTGCCCCTATTTACAGATGACATGATCACCTACGTAAAAAAAAATCTGAAAAAAATCAACATTAAAAACCCCTAAAATGAGAAATTATAGCACATTTGCAGGACACAGGGCTAATATACAAAAGCCAATCACTTTTCTACATACTAATAATTAACAAGTGGAATATGAAATTAAAACCACAATACTATTTACATTAGTATCCAGAAAAACCAAAACACTTAGGTACAAATCTAACAAAATATGTGCAAGATCTTTGTGAGGAAAAGTGTACATCTCTAAAGAAAGGAATCAAAATAGAAGTAAATTAATGTAGAGATATTCCATGTTCATGGATAGGGAGACTCAATTTTGTAAAGATGTCAGCTCTTCCTAACTTGATCTATAAATTCAATGCAATCTTAATCAAAATCCAGCAATTTATTTTGTGGATTTCTGAAAAATGATTCTAAAGTTTATATAGAGAGGTAAAAGACCCCAATGCCTGACACAATGTTGAAGGAGAAAAAAGCTGGGACTCGACTTCAAGATTTAAAGTCACAGTCAAGACAGAATGGTATTGGGGAAAAAACAGACAAACAGATAAATGGAACAGAACAGAGAACCCAGAAATAGACTGATAAAATACAGTCAACTGGTCCATCCTTCAACAAAGGCACAAAGGCAATACAATGGAGTAAAGATAGTCTTTTCAACAAATGGTGTTGGGACAACTGAACATCTATATGCCAAAAAAAATTAGTCTAGATACAGACCTTACATACTTCACAAAATTAATTCAAAATAGAGCACAGAATCAAATGTAAAACACAGAACTCTAAAAACTTATAGTAACAGAGGAGAAAAATCTACTGACCTTGGATTTGGTGATGAGTCTTTAGATACCAAAGGCATGATCCATGAAAGAAAGAGTTACTAACATGAATTTTATTAAAACTAAAATTTTTTGCTCTGCAAAAGACAATGTCAAGAGAATGAGGAGACAGGTCACAGTCTGGCAAAAAATATTTGTAAAAGATATATCTGACAAAGAACTCTTAACCAAAATGTACACAGAATTCTTAAAATTCAACAATAAGGAAACAAACAACATGATTAAAAATTGGACCAAAGACCTTGACACTAACCAAAGAAGGTAAGAGGTAGCAAATACATATGACAAGATTCCCATCATGTCATAAAAACAATGAGATTCCACTACACACCTATTAGAATGGCAAAAATAAAGAACACTGGCAACACCAAATGCTAGTGAGGATATGGAGGAACAGGAACTCTCTTTCATTGTGTGTGGGAATGCAAAATGGTACAGTCACTTTGGAAGACAGTTTGGTGGCTTCTTACAAAACTAAACATACTCTTACCATACAATCCAGCAATAGCATCCCTTGGCATTTACTCAAAGTAGCTGAAAACTTATGTCCACATAAAAACCTGCACATGGATGTGAACAGCAGCTTTATCTATAATTGCAAAACTTGGAAGCAACCAAGAAGTCCTTCAGGAAATGAATGGATAAACTGTCGTACAGGCATATCTCAGAGATACTGTGGGTTCGGTTCCAAACCATGACAATAAAGCAGGTCACATTAATTTTTTTGTTTCAGTGCATATAAAAGTCATGTTTACACTATACTGTAGTCTATTAAGTGAACAATTGTACCACATCTAAAAAAACATACATACATACATAAACTAAAAAACTTTTATGCTAAAAAAACTAACCATCATCTGGGCTTTCACCCAGTCATAATCACCTGATCACAGATCACCATAACAAATACAATAATGGAAGAATTTGAAATCTTGCCAGAATTTCCAAAATGTGACACAGAGACACAGAGTGGGCAAATGCTGTTGGAAAATGGCACTGGCAGACTTTGTTCAATACAAGGTTGCCACAAACCTTCATTCTGCGAGATGGCAATATCTACAAAGCTCAGCAAGACAAGATATACCTATACATTCAGATAATGAAATAGTATTCACTGCTAAAAAGAAATGAGTCATCAATCCACAAAAAGACATGGAGGAACCTTAAATGCCTATTGCTAAGTGAAAGAAGCCAGTCCAAAAGACTATATACTGTATAATTCCAACTATACAACATTCTGGAAAAGATAAAACTAGGGAGACAGCAAAAAGGTCAGTAGTTGCCAGGGGTTAGAGGATGGGAGGTAAGAGTAGGCAGAGTACAGAAGATTCTTAGGGCAGTAAAACTACTCTATTTGATGTGATAATGATGAATACATATCACTATACATTTGTCCATACCCAAAGAATGTACAACACCTAGAGTAAACCCTAATGTAAACTCTGAGTGATAATGACGTATCAATGCAGGTTCATCAACTTTATCAAATGTACCGCTCTGGCGAGAAGGAATGTTGAAAATAGTAGAGGCTGGGGGGCAGGGAATATACAGAAAATCCTTACCTTGTGTTCAATTTTGCTAGGAACTTAAAACTGTTTTAAAATAGAAAGTCTATTATAAATAAGAGAGCAAAGTGGAGTAGTTGGATATAAAAAATAATGTAAAAACTAACTTGTTTTCCTAATCACCAATGACTTAAGAAATTATAAAAAGAGCTAACTCATAATAAAAGAAACATAAAATTACTGGAATAAAATGGGCAGGATCAATATGAATCTACAAAACTTTAATGAAGGGTATAAAAGACCTGAATGAATAAGAAGACACTTTGTTTTCTAAAAGTAAAACTCAGTATTATAAAGAATGACAATTCTAAATTCTGTTTATTTGCTAGAAATTTAGTTTTTTTTCTTTTTTAAGAAGGTAACCTAACAAAAAAGTGTCTTACATATACTTAGAAGCTGAGAACATTCAAGTGATCTTTTTAAAACCTAAGTCAGGTCATATGACTCTTGCTCAAATCCCTGCAAGAGCTACACATTTCAGTCATGGTAAAAAGCCAAACCCTAAAGACCCAGTTTTAGAAAAACAAAAAAATAAAATGTATATAATATGCCCTAAAAAAAAAGAAAAAGAATGTGGAAAAATTCACATGATGTCATCAGTTATCCCCCTTAGTAGCAGTTAGAGGTTACCTTTATTTTCTTCTTTTATAATCACAAAAAACAGTAAAACTACCTAAAACAAAGTAATCCAAGCTCTAATAATAAACATTTAATAGTAAACATTTGTCTAGCTTTTACTATCTGCCTAGTCTACTTCAGTTAAAGATACTATATTCAATTCTGATATAACTCGGCAAAATGGTGTTATTCCATATTATAAAGAAACCAGTATCACTTGTAATTGACTGATCAAAGATTTAAAATTCATGCTACTCTGTTTCTGCTCTGAAAATTAAATAGCTGTGACTAAAAAGGAAAAAACACTTGCTCTTTACCCCCAAATTCATTTATGTAAAAGAAAATTTGGAATAAATATTAGCAATTATATGTTTCACTTTCTTGCACTTAAATCTAAATGTAAGCTCACAGCATCTATTTAAAAAATAGGATTCCACAATCATTACTCCGTCTCCTGCAAAGAAGCACATCTCAAAATCTATAACCCTATTTCACAAAGTAACCATGTCCATCATGACAACATTCCTTTTACATAATGCCCAAACTGCTTATCTCCCCATCAAAACATTCAGCAACACAGCACACCTCATGGAAACAAACTAAAACTTAGGAGATGCTTTTTAACTACTGGCAATACTGGATTAAATCAGCATCATGGTCCTCATATATGGTATGAAAAATGAAGAACAAAAACAGCAAGCCAGTAAGGCCCTTACAAACCACAAACCATGTTCCTCACTTGGAAGAAAAAAACAAGCGCTGATGAAATGAAAACAATCATCACCAGACTAAATTTAATCATCATCAAGACAAGTTGTACTCTATAAACTTCCATACTGAAAGTTGTAATGAGTAAAAGATTACAGTAAAGACATACAGAATAATTTCCTGTTGATATTAGCAAATAGGCATAGATAAGAATTCTCAAGAGTTCATTAGGTCAAAATATTCTTAACACCACTTATTCATCTACATCAGACACAGGTGGAATGAATCAAAGATACTATACATGGCTTCTTGAACAGAATAATGAATGCTTAATGCATATACAGTAAACCCACATTTGTTACCAAAAGATGTATTTATGGAACATGCATGGAATATTATGAATCATGTATGATCTCAGTAATACTGGTGTTCACCAGATTATGATAATTCAGAAACCATGAAGGGTCAATCTCTTAAACAGGAAGTGTAAGCTTTTTAATTCTACAGATAATATTCATATAAATATTCCACAGATAAACTTAAAACAGCCACAAAAACATACTTTCTCTGTCTTATAAGGGCTCATAGTATCTACTAAAGAGGAAGGTATGCTGAACTGGGTATCAATTTTTTTGTTGTTGCTATCATTAAGGTACAATTACATGAACATTACGATTACTAGACTCCCCCTATTATCAAGTCCCTACCACATACCCCATTACATCAGTGTCTATCAGTGTAGTAAGATGCTATAGAATCACTACTTGTCTTCTCTGTGCTATACTGCCTTCCCCATCCCCCCCCATTATACATGCTAATCCTGATGCCTTTTTTTCCCTTATCCCTCCCTTCCCGCCCATCCTCCCCAATCCCTTTCCCTTTGGCAACTGTTAGTCCATTCTTGGGTTCTGTGAGTCTGCTACTGCTTTGTTCCTTCAGTTTTACTTTGTTCCTTCAGTTTTGCTTTGTTCTTATACTCCACAGATGAGTGAAATCATTTGATACTTGCCTTTCTCCACCTGGCATATTTCACTGAGCATAATACCCTTCAACTCCATCCATGTTGTTGCCAATGATAGGATTTGTTTTCTTCTTACAGCTGAATAGTATTCCATTGTGTATGTGCATATGTACACATTTTCTTTATTCATTCATCTACTGATGGACTCTTAGGTTGTTTCCATTTCTTGGCTATTGTAAATAGTGCTGCAATAAACATAGGGGTGCATCTGTCTTTTTCAAACTGGGCTGCTGCATTCTTAGGGTAAATTCCTAGGAGTGGAATTCCTGGGTCAAATGGTATTTCTATTTTTAGATTTTTGAGGAACCCCCATACTGCTTTCCACCATGGTTGAACTAGTTTACATTCCCACCAGCAGTGTAGGAGGGTTCCCCTTTCTCCACATCCTTGCAATATTTGTTGTCTTTTGGATGTTGGCCATCCTAACTGGTGTGAGGTGGTATATCCTTGTGGTTTTAATTTGCATTTCTCTGATGATTAGGGATGTGGAACATCTTTTCATGTGTCTGTTGGCCATCTGAATTTCTTCTTTGGAGAAGTGTCTGTTCAGCTCCCCTGCCTATTTTTTACTTGACTTATTTGCTTTTTGTTTGTTGAGATGTGTGAGTTCCTTATATAATTTGGATATGAAACCCTTAAAGGATATGTTATTTATGAATATATTCTCCCATACTTGGGTATCAATTTTACATATAATATTTTCAGGAACTTCTTGTAAGCAAATATAAACTGAGTATGTGTGTTTTCCTTTAGACCATAAGACTGACGGGGATCAACATTTTTTTCCTCATTCATAAATCTTAAACTATAAAGTGTTTCTCTGAAGTTATGTATTTCATTTTATTTTATTTTTTTGAGAGGGCATCTCTCATATTTATTGATCAAATGGTTGTTAACAACAATAAAATTCTGTATAGGAGACTCAATGCTCAATGTACAATCATTAATCCACCCCAAGCCTAATTCTCGTCAGTCTCCAATCTTCTGAAGCATAACAAACAAGTTCTTACATGGTGAACGAGTTCTTACATAATGAGTAAGTTCTTAGATGGTGAACAGTACAAGGGCAGTTATCACAGAAACTTTAGATTTTGATCACGAATTATGAACTATAAACAATCAGGTCAAATAGGAATATTCATTTGATTTTTATACTTGATTTATATGTGAATCCCACATTTGTCCCTTTATTATTATTATTTTTAATAACATGCTGAAGTGGTAGGTAGATGCAAGATAAAGGTAGAAAACATAGTTTAGTGCTGTAAGAGAGCAAATTTTGATGATCAGGTGTGTGCCTGAAGACTAAGTGTTAATCCGAGCTAGAGAAGGGCAATAAAACATCCACGGATGCAGAAGATTTCTCTCAAAACAGGGGGGGGTGTGAGGTTCTAAGCCTCACCTCTGTTGATCCCCAATTTCTCACCTGATGGCCCACCTGCGACTGTGCCTGTCTTAGGTTGTTCCTCCCTTGAGGAATCTTACCCGTCTCTGGCTAACCAGTCATCTTCCGGGGCCATACAGGGAAATGTAAAGTTGGTAAGAGAGAGAGAGGCCATATTGTTTGAAAAGGTTAGCTTTTTACTTCTTTGAAGATTTATGCCCTGTGGCTTTTATGCCCAGTATTTGTCTTGAGGTATCTTTACCACTTGGAAGAATTATGATACTCAGTAAATTCGATATGAGGCACGAATTCTATTTAAGGGTTGTAATTAGGAAGGAAGAAGAAAGGCTATAGGAGCAGCAAGCGGAAGATAACATGGGAAGATTGATTATTTCTTTGACATATCTTCTTGTAGAGTAAATTAAGCATATATAGGTTCTAAACTACTAATTGAATTGCGTACACACATTAACATAATAGGAATACAGTTACATAACCAAAGCAGACCTATAAATTACCAGCCATCTCCAGTGAAACCAAGAAAACCAGTTAGGCACCCTACGCATTTGTGAAAACTTATCTATGATATGGTGGATATTGTCCAACTGAACTTGAACAGTCTGAGAAAAATCAGACAAATTAAAACAACCCATTCCTGGGGACTGTTCACATCCCGTATGTTCTTTTAACAGTAGATAGTCTGTAGTCATAAGATTTTGAGTGCTACAACTTGCACTTCTCCTAATTCTTGGTTGAGTTCCAACAGTATAGATCCAGTCGAATTTCTTTTACTGTATGCACAGGCCAGCTTAAATATCTCCTCTTCATTCCAATGGCAAGCCAAGGAACCAGTGGGATGAATGCAGCTACAACTGCAGCATCGCCTGGATCTTTGTTGAGGTTTTTTGATGATTATCTTCTGGTATGACTCTTCCAGAGAGTGCTGATGTTGGAAGTTCTTCTTCATATCGTATCTTAGTTCATTTTCTGGGTAGCCGAATTAGGCTTTGATCCTGTTAGTCCATTCTTGGGTTCTGTGATTCCGCTGCTGTTTTGTTTCTTCAGTTTTTCCTTTGTTCTTATACTCCACAAATGAGTGAAATCATTAGGTATTTCTCTTTCTCCGCTTGGCTTATTTCACTGAGCATAATACCCTCCAGCTCCATCCATGTTGCTGCAAATGGTAGGATCTGCCCTCTTCTTATGGCTGAGTAGTATTCCATTGTGTATATGTACCACATCTGCTTTATCCATTCATCTACCGATGGACATTTAGGTTGCTTCCAACTCTTGGTGTTGTAAATAGTGCTGCGATAAACATGGGGGCGCATCTGTCTTTCTCAAACTTGATTGCTGCGCTCTTAGGGTAAATTCCTAGGAGTGGAATTCCTGGGTCAAATGCTAAGTCTGTTTTGAGCATTTTGATGAACCTCCATACTGCTTTCCACAATGGTTGAACTAATTTACATTCCCACCAGCAGTGTAGGAGGGTTCCCCTTTCTCCACAGCCTCGCCAACATTTGCTGTTGTTTGTATTTTGGATGGCAGCCATCCATCCTTACTGGTGTGAGGTGATACCTCACTGTAGTTTTAATTTGCATTTCTCTGATAATTAGCGATGTGGAGCATCTTTTCATGTGTCTCTTGGCCATCTGTATTTCTTTTTTGGAGAACTGTCTGTTCAGTTCCTCTGCCCATTTTTTAAGTGGATTATTTGTTTTTTGTTTGTTGAGGCGTGTGAGCTCTTTATAGATTTTGGACGTCAAGCCTTTATCGGATCTGTCATTTACAAATATATTCTCCCATACTGTAGGGTTCCTTTTTGTTCTATTGATGGTGTCTTTTGCTGTACAGAAGCATTTCAGCTTAATATAGTCCCACTTGTTCATTTCTCCTGTTGTTTTCCTTGCCCGCGGAGATATGTTCAAGAAGTGGTCACTCATGTTTATGTCTAAGAGGTTTTTGCCTATGTTTTTTCCCACAAGTTAAATGGTTTCATGACTTACATTCAGGTCTTTGATCCATTTTGAATTTACTTTTGTGTATGGGGTTAGACAATGGTCCAGTTTCATTCTCCTACATGTAGCTGTCCAGTTTTGCCAGCACCATCTGTTGAAGAGACTGTCATTTCGCCATTGTATGTCCATGGCTCCTTTATCAAATATTAATTGACCATATATGTTTGGGTTACTGTCTGGAGTCTCTGATCTGTTCCACTGGTCTGTGGCTCTGTTCTTGTGCCAGTACCAAATTGTCCTGATTACGATGGCTTTGTAGTAAAGTTTGAAGTTGGGGAGTGAGATCCCCCCTTCTTTATTCTTCTTTCTCAGGATTGCTATGGCTATTCAGGGTCTTTGGTGTTTCCATATGAATTTTTGAATTATTTGTTCCAGTTCATTGAAGAATGTTGCTGGTAATTTGATAGGGATTGCATCAAATCTGTATATTGCTTTGGGCAGGATGGCCATTTTGACGATATTAATTCTTCCTAGCCATGAGCATGGGACGAGTTTCCATTTGTTAGTGTCCCCTTTAATTTCTCTTAAGAGTGACTTGTAGTTTTCAGGGTGTAGGTCTTTCACTTCTTTGGTTAGATTTATTCCTAGGTATTTTATTCTTTTTGATGCAATTGTGAATGGAATTGTTTTCCTGATTTCTCTTTCTATTGGTTCATTGTTAGTGTATAGGAAAGCTACAGATTTCTGTGTGTTAATTTTGTATCCTGCAACTTTGTGGTATTCTGCTATCAGCTCTAGTAGTTTTGGAGTGGAGTCTTTAGGGTTGTTTATGTACAATATCATATCATCTGCAAATAGTGACAGTTTGACTTCTTCTTTACCAATCTGGATTTCTTGTATTTCTTTGTTTTGTCTGATTGCCGTGGCTAGGACCTCCAGTACTATGTTAAATAACAGTGGGGAAGGTGGGCATCTCTGTCTAGTTCGCGATCTCAGAGGAAAAGCTTTCATCTTCTCACTGTTCAGTATAATGTTGGCTGTGGGTTTATTATATATGGCCCTTATTATGTTGAGGTACTTGCCCTCTATTTCCATTTTGCTGAGAGTTTTTATCATGAATGGATGTTGAATTTTGTCAAATGCTTTTTCAGCATCTATGGAGATGATCATGTGGTTTTTGTCTTTCTTTTTGTTGATGTGATGGATGATGTTGATGGATTTTCAAATGTTGTACCATCCTTGCATCCCTCGGATGAATCCCACTTGGTCATGGTGTATGATCCTTTTGATATACTGTTGAATTCTGTTTGCCAATATTTTATTGAGTATTTTTGCATCTACATTCATCAGGCATATTGGTCTGTAGTTTTCTTTTTTGGTGGGGTCTTTGCCTATTTTTGGTATTAGGGTTATGTTGGCTTCATAGAATGAGTTTGGGAGTATTCCCTCCTCTTCTATTTTTTGGAACACTTTAAGGAGAATGGGTTCTCTGTATGTCTGATAAAATTCCGAGGTAAATCCATCTGGCCCTGGGGTTTTGTTCTTGGGTAGTTTTTTGATTACCGTTTCAATTTCTTTGATCGTAATTGGTTTGTTTAACTTCTGTGTTTCTTCCATGGTCAGTCTTGGGAGGTTGTATTTTTCTAGGAAGTTGTCCATTTCTTCTAGGTTTTCCAGCTTGTTGGAATATAGGTTTTCATAGTAGTCTTTAATAATTCTTTGTATTTCTGTGGAGTCTGTTGTGATTTTTCCATTTTCATTTCTGATTTTGTTGATGTGTGTTGATTCTCTTTTCCTCTTAATAAGTTTGGCTAGAGGCTTATCTATTTTGTTTATTTTCTCAAAGAACCAGCTCTTGGTTTCATTGATTTTTGCTATTATTTTATTCTTCTCAATTTTGTTTATTTCTTCTCTGATCTTTATTATGTCCCTCCTTCTGCTGACCTTAGGCCTCATTTATTCTTCTTTTCCCAGTTTCGATAATTGTGATGTTAGACTATTCATTTGGGATTGTTCTTCCTTCTTCAAGTGTGCCTGGATCACTATGTACTTTCCTCTTAAGACTGCTTTCGCTGCATCCCACAGAAGTTGGGGCTTTGTGTTGTTGTCGTCATTTGTTTCCATATATTCCTTGATCTCTATTTTAATTTGTTCATTGATCCACTGATTATTTAGGAGCATGTTGTTAAGCCTCCATGTGTTTGTGAGCCTTTTTGCTTTCTTTGTACAATTTATTTCTAGTTTTATACCTTCGTGGTCTGCAAAATTCGTTGGTAGAATTTCAATCTTTTGGAATTTACTAAGGCTCTTTTTGTGACCTAGTATGTGGTCTATTCTGGAGAATGTTCCATGTGCACTTGAGAAGAATGTATATCCTGTTGCTTTTGGATGTAGAGTTCTATAGATGTCTGTTAGGTCCATCTGTTCTAGTGTGTTGTTCAGTGCCTCCGTGTCCTTACTTATTTTCTGTCCAGTGGATGTATCCTTTGGGGTGAGTGGCATGTTGATGTCTCCTAAAATGAATGCATTGCAATCTATTTCCCTCTTTAGTTCTGTTAGTATTTGTTTCACATATGCTGGTGCTCCTGTGTTGGGTGCATATATATTTTGAATGGTTATATCTTCTTGTTGGACTGAGCCCTTTATCATTATGTAATGTCGTTCTTTATCTCTTGTTACTTTCTTTGTTTTGAAGTCTATTTTGTCTGATACTAGTATTGCAACACCTGCTTTTTTCTCTCTGTTGTTTGCCTGAAATATCTTTTTCCATCCCTTGACTTTTAGTCTGTGCATGTCTTTGGGTTTGAGGTGAGTTTCTTGTAAGTAGCATATGGATGGGTCTTGCTTTTTTATCCATTCTATTACTCTGTGTCTTTTGATTGGTGCATTAAGTCCATTTACATTTAGGGTGACTATTGAGAGATATGTACTTATTGCCATTGCAGGCTTTAGATTCGTGGTTACCAAAGGTTCACGGTTAGCCTCTTTAGTATCTTACCGCCTAACTTAGCTCCCTTATTGAACTGTTATATACACTGTCTGGAGATTCTTTTCTTCTCTCCCTTCTTATTCCTCCTCCTCCTTTCTTCATATGTTGGGTGTTTTGTACTCTTTTTAGGAGTGCTCCCATCTAGAGCAGTCCCTGTAAGATGCCCTGTAGAGGTGGTTTGTGGGTAGCAAATTCCCTCAGCTTTTGCTTGTCTGGGAATTGTTTAATCCCGCCATCATATTTAAATGATAGTCGTGCTGGATACAGTATCCTTGGTTCAAGGCCCTTCTGTTTCATTGTTTTCAATATATCATGCCATCTCTTCTGGCCTGTAGGGTTTCTGTCGAGAAGTCTAATGATGGCCTGATGGGTTTTCCTTTATAGGTGACCTTTTTCTCTCTAGCTGCCTTTAAAACTCTTTCCTTGTCCTTGATCCTTGCCATTTTAATTATTATGTGTCTTGGCGTTGTCCTCCTTGGATCCTTTCTATTGGGGGTTCTGTGAATTTCTGTGGTCTGTTCGATTATTTCCTCCCCCAGTTTGGGGAAGTTTTCAGCAATTATTTCTTCAAAGACACTTTCTATCCCTTTTCCTCTCTCTTCTTCTTCTGGTACCCCTATAATACGGATATCGTTCCTTTTGGATTGGTCACATAGTTCTCTTAATATTGTTTCGTTCCTGGAGATCCTTTTATCTCTCTCTATGTCAGCTTCTATACGTTCCTGTTCTCTGGTTTCTATTCCTTCAATGGCCTCTTGCATCTTATCCATTCTGCTTATAAATCCTTCCAGGGTTTGTTTCACTTCTGTAATCTCCTTCCTGGCATCTGTGATCTCCCTCCGGACTTCATCCCATTACTCTTGCATTTTTCTCTGCATGTCCGTCAGTATGTTCATGATTTTTATTTTGAATTCTTTTTCAGGAAGACTGGTTAGGTCTGTCTCCTTCTCAGGTGTTGTCTCTGTGATCTGTCTGCCTGTAGTTTTGCCTTTTCATGGTGATAGAGATAGTTTGCAGAGCTGGTACGAGTGACAGCTGGAAGAGCTTTCCTTCTTGTTGGTTTGTGGCCTTCCTCTCCCCCTTCGTGAGGCGCTGGGTTCTTGCAGGTGTGGATGTGGTCTGGATGTTGTCCTGTGTCCTCTGGTCTCTATTTTAGGAAGAGTTGTCTTTGTTATATTTTCATAGATATATGTGGTTTTTTGGAGGAGATTTCCGCTGCTCTACTCATGCCGCCATCTTGGCTCCGCCTCTGTATTTTATTTTTATACAAAAAAAGTGCATTTCTCAGATGTGGCAAACTACAAACAGTAGTGTATTAAGGTATATAAAAGTTAAAAGCATGGAACTTAAGTAGTTAGGAATCTGAAAGATGTAGACTAACCTGACACACAACAGAGCACTCCTTGTGATGAAAACGTCACATGGATCATCAATCATTTCTTTCTCAGTTTGAAAAAAACAAACTGGGAATCTCTCAACTTCACAAGACAGTCCATTTCGTTATTACTCAAATCACATCATGAAGAAGCTGTCTTTTGTATAAAACAAAAATTTACACTACCAAACTTTAACCGTCATCCACTGATCTAGTTTTATTCTCAGGGACAAGACAGTATGTTACTCCTAATATTTTCTGAGGTTTTCAGTTATTTGGAAACAGCTAGTAGTTTTGGTTGGATCAACTCTTCTCTAAACTCACCCTGACAATTTCCTACATTTCCTCATCTACCCTAGTTTCTAAGTATCTCATCATACTGGTAGATTATGAATTTTTCACAAAACGTGTGTATGGGTAAAGAATAAAATATAACCTCTTAGATATGGATATTACGTGATGCCTAAGCTCACTCATTAGCAAAGCACTTCACTGCTTTCCCTTTAATATGATACCCACTCTACATTATATTCCTGAATGATGGCCTGGAGTTCACAATCTAAGTAGTTCTTTTAATTTAAGAGATGGTAAGTAATCTGTACTCATTGTTCTAACTCATTTGGTTTTACAAACAACTGTTTTTGCTTAAGCAAGAAAATTCAGTTCACTGGTATACATACAGACTCATTAACTTCATGAATACAGTGCCAAACCAAATGTCCTAAATAACCACGGCCAAAAATAGCACATTTTTAAACTCTTATCTATGTTTAGATAAAATACATTGACTAGCCTAACTCAATTATAATTACCAGCAAATAATAATAATAATGGGTTAAAAAAAAACCTGGGACAAAGGTAAGTGATTTATTTTGAGTGATAATGATACAGATCACTAGCAATCATCTTTGCATTTTTCTCTTTTAAATTTCCAAAAAATAAACAAACAAGCAACTCACATAAAAACTAAATAAACTATTTTTTGCCAAGACCCTGTTGGCTAGCATGAGAATCTGAATGGTGCTTTTAGAGAAGCTTTTTCACTGACCTGCTGCTCATATTAATGAAGGGATTCTGATTAAAGACATTATTATGCTCTCATGCTCCCTTAAATTAAAGAAGCAACTAGATACTTCTCTTCCAATTTACATTGGTTATATTTAGAACTCAGTGGCGATTATTAGTGTCAACGATTACTAAAAGGAAAGAAAGAATGATGATGTACCCAAATAAATTATTTCCCTTTATAGAAATTGGGTTCCGAAGGACATAGAAAAAATCCACAATGCAAAGAATACTTGAATTACCATACCAGTCATGAAGCCAAAGGTTCCACTAAGACTGACACAATGCAACTATAATATTTTGGGCAAGTTATTGATAAAATTTCAGACCTTTACACCTTCATCCAAAAGAATTAGAGACAAAATGCAATTTAATCAAAATTCTTTCTCATTCTGAATTTTCCATGAAATATCCAAGACTTGTAATGTTATCCCATGTAGTTCACTATAAATGTTTGTCATGTATTAGTGTTTATTCTGTAGTATAAACTTTTAATGTTTCTTTGCAATGAATTAATTAGTATTTCTAATACTACTACTAAGAATATTAATAGGCAGCTAACATTCCAGTATCTGCTACATACACAGTTCAATGCTTTACATGGATTACATTTATCCTCACTATAACCTCCCAAACAAGTATAATTATTATCCTCATTTTACAGGTATTGTTAATAAAAGTCCAAGTTCACAAAACCAGTGACAAAGCTGGGCCTTCATCCTTGGCAGAATGAATTCAAAAGCCCACCACAGAGGTGTACAGAATAGACTTATTCACCAAATCCTCAACATCAGAACTAAGGGACACTCTCAAAGACTGAACAAAATATATATATAACGGAAAAAAGTATTTTGCATAGGAGACAGTGTAAAAATTGAATTTAAGTCTACCATATGAAATATAAGCTTTATGATCTCTGACAAGTCATTTAATTTATCTCTCTTTGATCATCTGGAATATGGGAAAAGTAGTATCAACAAAGCAACAACGTAAAGTACATAATGTGTTTTAGCAAACATCATTTAATGGTTGTATAATATTACTAAAATTATAAAATGACAGTGAACTAAAAGGAAGCACATATATATAAATCTAAATACTATATGCATTTATGTAGAACATACTAAATGCAACATATAAATCTCTAAGCCATTTATATTTGTATTCATGGATGATGAATCAATTTACAATAGCCATACCACCTACCTCTACCCCTTAACTGTATATTGAGGGGAAGAGAGCTATATAAACAAAAATAAAACACTCTCAGCAAGATGTTGTCCCAAAACGTATATGTTCACACTTAAATACTACCGATGTCCAGCATATTGCCTTACCCATAGCAAGCATATAATAAATGTTTTGGAGTTACAATGGCTATTTTGTGTTTTGAAATAGCTATACCTATTATTGGCAAATAATTTTCTTGATATTAGATTGTCCCTGTTCTTGACAGGTATGGGTAAAATTGCAATATTTTCAGAATCTCTCACCTGGCCTTTAGTGCATCTCCTGATCAATAAGTGTTTCCAAGGAGTGGAGAGAAGGTAGTCCATTCTCCACATCAACTGGTAATTACATGGGCAAGGAGGGCATATCTGGACAAGAGAGGTTGGGTGGGGTCTCTTCTTCTGCAGCTGGGTCAAGAGAGATGTGGAATGACTGCTTGTAAGAAATAAACGGGTTTCTCCCACTTTATTTACTTTGGTTTCAAAGGTATTTTGCCCCAAGATTCCCCCCACCCCCCAGAGTTACATCTGGCAGTAGTCGGCAGGACCTCTGAATCTGAAATCTGTCCACATTTATATTTATATTCATGGATGATCAATCAATTTACAATAGCGACTCCTGGGCAGACTGCTTCTAGAGATGGTGGGGAGATGCCCAGAACCCCACCCGCGGATGGTGGGGAGGCCCCAGAGGCTGCAGCGGTAGAGGGTGCAGCTTCACTCGGGAGCCACCTATCTGTGGGGCTTCTAATTGGGAAGCCCCTAGTGGGAAATCGGTCTACGGTAAAGCACCTCCTCAAGGGGTGGGGACTTCCCCCGAATTGGGGAAGGGTGCAGACACTAGAAGCTGCAGAATTACCACCAAGACTGCTTAGAGGCCCTGAGAGGCTGTGCAGCAGCTGGGATTGTAGGATCTCTTTTCCTCGAGACAGTGAAAGTGTTATCGAGCAGAGAGAGAGGGTTATTGAGGAGAGAAAGAGGGTTATCAAGGAGAGATAGAGACTTCAGCAGGAGACACACACACTTCAGCATAGCTTGGAGGAGCTGGGTGATGACCTACAGGATGCCCTTAAGAAAGAAAGACAGTTATTAAGATGGGTCACACTCCTGGAAGATACATTAGCAGAGAGGCAAGAGGCAAGAGGCAGCCGGAGAATCTGTATTACAGCAGGTCGTTGGGGAGGGGGAGGAAAGAGCGGTGCCCTTCAGCCCCAGGGATGGTAGAGATGTTGGGAGAGGTGATGGGGTGTGGCTGAGAGCTGATCTGTTGTTGAGGCCACTGCCCGAGGCACCACCCTCTCCTGTATTAAAGGCCCACTTGGTTGTAATTAAGAAAGTAAAAACGCAACAACTGTGGGCTCCTCAGGGGGAGGAGCCGCCCCTTCCCCAGGTTGTGGAGCACTCAATGCTCTGCCCCTATACCCAGGTTGAGCTGGTGGACATGAGTGTCCAGTATCAGCAGAAGCCACTGGAACCTCTGCCTACATGGCTTCTGTGTCTCTGGGATACAGGGGTGGAAAACATCGTTACGTCGGGTTCTGAATTGGGTAGACTGGTTTCCCTGACAACTCACCCCTCCCTCCAGCTGTGGATGCGAAGTGCACGTCACACCTCAGGGAATCAGGCACTTCTGGATTGGCTGACAGCAGCCATCAGGGCAATTTGGACTAATCAGGGTGATTTACCAAGTCTTATCCACTAGCTGGAAAATGTATGCAGCACTCCAGCAGGTGTTAACAGGAGCTTAACATGAAAAATATCATCTATAATATGGACCCCCAAAGCCCTGATGAGGAGTTGTTCACCACAGCAATAAGAAATCTGGTGCGGCATACAGCTCCCCCATCTCTCTTTGGATCCCTAGGGACTATTCTTGCCCCCAACATGTAAGTGAGGCTACTCGTACTTTAGCAGATCTAGGGGAAGTTGAAACAATAATAAGAGCACGGAAGAAGTACACACTTCAACTGAAAGGAGAGGTGCAAAGTGCCCTGTGAAGGTCTCAAGGACCCAGATATGGTTTAATTTGATAAAGGCTGGGGTAGTTCAAGAAAAACTTGATGGGCAACCCAATAGGATCTTGTTAGAAATAGGGCACCAATTAAACCTAGAGCAGCAATTCCAGCCACTGAGGTCCAGAACACAGAAGCCAGAGCCAAGGCCCCATGTCCCTGCAAGACTTCCTGAGTGACAGTACTCAGGCTCTGCCTGGGCCCTGCCCACCACAGGACGACGATTGGGCATTGGGTTAGACAGAGGGGAGAGTCAAGGTCCCCACCTTGGGGGACATGGTGGGAACCAGAGGCCACATGTAGAATTAGCAACTCATTGGTCCCCTGTAAATGTACAACATGCCCTGGCACTGGTGGACACAAGAGCTGAATGTTCTCTGATTTATGGCAACCCTGAGTGATTTCCCAGGACCCCTGCTGTGATAGGGGTAAGGCAGTTGGAGAAGGTGGGCATCATAAAGCCCACTCACAGTCCTTTTAATTCCCAAGTGTGGCCAGTGAAAAAGCCAGACAGCTCCTGGCATATGACCATGAATTACAGGGAATTGAATTAAGTCACACCCCCTCTGAAAGCTGCTGTCCCTTCTATAGCAGCCTTTATGGACACACTCAGTTATGAACTAGGGACAGTATCATTACATTGTGGACCTTGCTCATGCTTTCTTCTCTCTTGATATAGCACAGGAAAGTCAGAACAGTTTGCCTTCACGTGGGAAGGCTGGCAGTGGACATTCACTGTCCTTCCACAGGGATACCTCCAGTCCCACGGTTTGTCATGGACTTGCAGTCCAGGACTTGGTTACATGAAAGAAACCACAAACGGAATGGCTGTATCACTACATTGACGATTTCACGCTCACGTCTGACTCTTGCAGATTTAGAAGGGGCAGTTCCTAGAGTGCTGCAACATCTATAGGAGAAAGGATGGGCTGTGAATAGCACCAAGGTTCAGGGACCTGGTTTGTCAGTAAAGTTCTTGGGGGTTGTCTCGTCGGGTAAAACTAAAGTTATTCCGGAAGCAGTCATAGACAAGGTCCAGGCTTTCCCTACCCCTACCACTGTGGCAGTCTTACAAGAATATTGGGTCTTTTGGGCTAATGGAGAGTGTTTATACCACATTTTGTACAAATTGGGAAGCCCTTATACCAGTTGGTATGAAAGGGGCATCAGGTGGGACTGGGATGAGACATGTGCAGCTGCTTTTACTGCTGCTAAGCGAGCAGTCAAGGCTGTGCAGGCCTTGAGTGTAATGGACTCATCAAGGTCCTGTGAGCTAGATGTTCATGCAACCAAAGATGGTTATAGCTGGGATCTTTGGCAGTGGCTTGAATGAACATGCTGACCTACTGGATTCTGGTCACAACTATGGAAAGGAGCAGAGGTCCAGTACACCTTCATTGAGAAGGAACTGGCTGCTGTGTACCACACATTGTTGGCTAAGGAGCCCATCCCCCGGAACAGCTCTGACCAAGGTAATAACTACCTATCCCATCATGGGGAGGGTGCAAGACTGGACCCAAAAGCCACAGAGTGGCGAGGCACAGACATCTACACCGGCCAAATGGAGTGCACATTTACAGCAGTGTAGCACCCTCTTTAACAACCCTTAAGTGGAGAACTCCAGTGCTTTATTGGGGCCAGTGACATATACCAGTGGAAAGCAGGAAGAATGTGCTTTTGAGCCATTGGTAGCTGAGAGTCCTTATCAGGAGGGAAAAGCCCCTATACCTGAAGATGCTTGGTACACAGGCGACTCCATCATGGGCAGACCCCACAGTGGAGGGCTGTGGCTTTCCATCCTAAGACTGAGACAATATGGATGGAGGATGGAGAGGGGAAGAGCAGCCAATGGGCTGAGATGCAGGCAGTATGACTCATGATTACCCAGGAGCCCTCTCCTATAGTTGTCTGCACTGATAGCTGGGCTATCTATCAGGGCTTGATCCTGTGGTTACTGACATGGTACCAATGCCAACTGGATAGTTAGTCACCTTTGGGGACAAGAGTTGTGGCAAGACCTATGGACCTCTGATCAGACAGTTACCGTATATCATGTGACTGGCTATTTGCCTTTAGTATCCCCAGGGAATGATGAAGCAGACATACTGGCCCAGGTGCATTGGCTAGAAGGAAAGCCTACCTCTGATGTAGCCCAATGGTTACATCAGTGTTTGCTGCACATGGGGCAAACGACAATGTGGGCTGTAGCCCGTAGGTGGGGCTTGCTGTTGACCTTTGAAAAAGTCAACAGAGCCCAGAAGGAGTGCCTTGTGTGCTCTAAGAGGGACTTATACTGGGTCCCACAGCAACATGGGACAATAGTATGGGGGCCGATATCCCTTGACAGGTGGCAAATAGGCTATATTGGGCCTCTGCCCATATCAAAAGGATATTGGTACGCCATGACTTGTTTGGACACAGCTACTGGACTGTTGGTTGCTTTACCTGCACATCATGCAGATCAGCAAACCACTAAAAGGAGCCTAGAGCATCTCTTTGCAGCCTATGGCTGCCCACAGGTGACTGAAAGCAACCAAAGCACCCACTTTACTGGACATGGGTTACAAAAATGAGTGCAGCAATTAGGAATAAAGTGGAAGTTTCATGTACCAGAGCAGGCATGATAAGAGAGGTACAATGGTTTGTTGAAATCTGACTTGAAGTCGGACACCAATAGTCTATGGGGCTGGTCAGTTCACTCACAGACAGTGCTACGGCATTTGAATGAGAAACCCCAAAAAGGAACCTTGAGCCCTATGGATATGCTAACACACATTGCTGCCTGCCCTATACAACTGCATGTACAAACCAAAGAGGAGTTATTGAAGCCAGGATATGGCCAGCAGAGCAACATCCTGCTGCCAGCCCCAAATGAATTAAACCCTGGAAACTCTGTTGAGTGGACGTGGCCATGGACATTTCGACACATGGACCAGCAATGACTGGCCCTTTCAGCACCTTGGGGAAAAATATATAATAAAAAGGCCTGGAAGCTGGCCTCATGTGCATTCCTGGAGTAACAGCAGAGTGGTCCCCAAAGATCATGGTAGAGTACCCAAAATGTCCAGGAGGTAAGAGCATCTTACAGGGAAGTTTTATTTTATCTTTATGGCCAGTGCATGTACCTCCCATAGCCCTATATATTGACCGACCTGTAACTCCCAAAGGGAGGGTGGTGAAAGTCTAGTATACTAGACGCGGATGAGATCCCATTCCTGCCACTGTCCTATCACAGGACCACTCTCTTGCATGCATCTTACCTGATGGACAAGATTTATCTATGCTGGTGTCATTAAAACGTTTACCTTATCATCCTTAAGGTTATTTTCTTCTATAGTCCCTATGGCCTGGACCCGCCCTCTAGCTGCAACTGCTGCATGATGATTGCTCTGAACTTCCTACCTGTTCAGCTACTGACCGCCTGTAGAATGGGTGAGCTATGGACTAAATTGGCATAGGACTTTGAACTTAGCTGAATCCTCCAGCCTGAGGATTATCATGATTTTATTGCTGTTGCTATTGTATGTCATTAGTCTGATTATAATAATGCTCCAGTTTTCTCACAAAGGGACCACTGCAGAAGATGGCGAATAAGTAGATTGTAAGGTGAGATTTCTGGAGCAGTGGGCTATGGGTAAAATTACAATATTTCCAGACTCTCTCACCTGGACTTAGTGCCTCTCCATATCAATAGGTGTTTCTAAAGGGTGAAGAGAAGTAGCCCATCCCCATATCGATAGGTAATTACAAGGGAGGTTGGGTGGAGCCTCTTCTTCCGCAGCTGGGTCACAAAGGACGCAGCACAACTGCTTGTAAGAAATAAACATACTGCACAGCTGCAGAAGGGCGGCCCTGGCAGCAGAGGTCGGCCATGTGACGTGATGAGCACGGTAGGCTCTGGCCTTCCTGCAGGATGCGGGTAACCCGCCTCATCTCCTTCAGCACATGCACCAGTTGCACAGCAAATCTCTGAGTAATTAAGAAAACTTTACATTGTTTGGGAAATGCAACAATCCAAATGGCCATGGCCACAATTATAAAGTTGAGGTGACAGTACATGGAGAGATTAATCCTGTCACAGGGATGCTTGAATCTGACTGACCTCAAAGAGCATATGGAGGAGGCAATTATGAAGCCTCTTGATCATAAGAATGTGGATCTCGATGTGCTGTACTTTACAGACACCGTAAGCACGACCGAAAATGTAGCTGTATATATTTGGGAAAGCCTCCAGAAATTATTTCCTGTGGGAGTTCTTTATAAAGTAAAAGTCTATGAAACTGACAATAATAGTGTAGCTATAAGGGACAGTAGCTCTTAGGGCTTAATACTGTGGAGAGATTTAATTTCTTCCCATATTTGAAAAGGCTTTTATCCCCTTGGACAATTCAGAAGCTATCATGTAATGGTTGCACCGCCACAATGTGTTGTGGAACACCTGAGCTACTGAAATGATTTTGAATAAAATCTGTTTTAAATTCAAATCTATTCCAAAATCAAATTTTGTAATGTATCCAGTGTACCATTTAGTCTTTAAACTGTAGATTAAATATCACCTCATTTTCAATTAAAAAAAAGAAAGAAATGGGATTCTCCCACTTTATTTCTCCCTTTGACTGATTTTGAATTCAAAGGTATTTTGCCCCAGGATTTTCCCCCCATAATTATACTAGGTAAGACAAATAAAATTAATTAATGGTAAAGACAAATGTAAGGAAGGACTACTATGTTAATAATATAGGAGAGAAAGGAGAAAGAATCTGTACACTGGACTGAGAAGGCCTGAGTTTATGTCTCAACTCTATCACTTTTATCTGAGTGTTATGAACAAGACTTTTAACCTTCAGCTAGTTTTCTTCACCTGTAAAATGGGATTAGTACCACTAACCTCACCCTAATGCCAGTGAGCACATCTAGTACTCAAATAACAGTTTCTAAATTTATTTCTCCAAAAAAGGAACCAGACTTCCTTAATGGAATGACGATAAAGCTGGGGCAGGGAAAATATGAGATGAGCCTGGAATACCTTGTGAAGCCAAAAAGGCTCAAAAAACGGAACATGTCAAAAAAGCACAGAATCCAAATTGATGGGGCTACAAATGACCAAATCTGGGACAGTAAAGCATCAAAATAATGACAATAATGGATTATAATCCATAATGATAGAAATAGTTAATAAGTGTAGGAAGAAAAGAAAGCTTGTCTACAGAATTCCAATTAATAAAAGTGGAAGGAATGATGGAAATAGAAAATCACCACTTGGCAAACACCACAATAATTCTTGCAGGCAGGAATCATCAACAGATGTAAAAAGTAGTGGACAGGTTTATGTTAGGAATCAGTTTCAAAAAATCTCTCCCCAAAAGATGCTTATTACAAAGAGAATTTACCATCTGAGAAACCTGGCAGATACCATCTTCACCAACTAATTAAAGCTCATTATCATCACTATGGGGTATACCAACATTATGGACCTCCTGACTCAAAGCATGAGGACACTATCACTTAACAATATTATTGCCAAAACTGCTTAACTTGAATTTAATTAAGAGCATCAGACAAACCTAAACTGAGGACAGGCTACAAAATACGTAGCCAGTACATTTCAAAAATTTCAAAATTTTACAAGAAAGATTGTAGAGCTGTTTCACATTAAAGGACACTAAGGAAACATAAAAACTTGGTATGTGAGGATGGATCGCATCCTGAACAGGGAAAAATAAATTACTGGAACAACTGATGAAACTTGAATTAAGTCAGTAGGTAATATGTCAATGCTAATATCCTGATCTGGCTATGTAAGATGTTAACATTTTGGGAAGCTGGCTGAAAAATACAGTGGATATTCTTTGTATATTTTTTCCTATTTTTGTAGGCCTAAAATCATTTCAAAATTAGAATGAATACATACACACACATTAAAATTTTCTGAAGGAACACAGGAATATGAGGACGACTAGTTTATACTAATTTTACCAATAACTGCCACATATCTTTGAATGGCAGCGTAGTATGTAACACTGAAAAATTTGTCAAGATTGTGCAGGCTGGGAAGAGACAATGACAGACCAGCATGTTTATATAATCCCTTCATTGCTTCTACCTTGTCCTCTCACCCATAAAATCTACAATTTTTAGTACAAATAACTGAGAGGAAAGGGAGAAACCCTACAGTTTAGTAGTTTCATGACAAGTTATCGGGAGGAATTTCTAACCACAAGGATGTACCTCATCTAAAAGACCCCTTAGTCTTCCAATCAGAAATCTAGGCTTGTTTATCTGACTTATAATGACATATGTAATGCTTACAGTCTGACACAAATGGGCTTAACAGTTACAAGTTAAAGTTCTTGCTAATGAAAGAAATGATTTTTTTAAGATTAAAGTCATGTACATCCTATAAAGAATAAAGTGAGATTCATATATAAAATTTATTTGCATACATAAAGGCTAAGGTTATAAAACATCTAAGTTCACAATATTCATCTGATCCTTAACTCTAAATTAAGACACTAAATCTTTTACCTTCTTTACACTATCCTCACAAACTTCAAAGTGAATCAAAGACATTTAAATTTACTTTGTCAGATTTTAAGACTAGACAACTACATATCAAGTTACACATAAAGATGCCTCTTCAAAATGAAATGATTTTTACATTCAACAGTTTTTCTCACTCTTCTGGGAAAACTGTATTTTCCCCTAGCAGACAATCAGTATTTCCAAGTATGGCCTTCATTACCAAAGAATCAATAATTTATTTCTAGTATCAGATTGATAACTCCTTGAGGTTAAAAATCCACATTTTATTCATCTACTTCCCCAAAGCCTATCTTCTTAACTAATAAAAACAGCAGTTCCAGTTCTTTCTCTGGCATATAATAAATGCTCAATAAATGTTTATTGTAGCTACTTCATTATCAACATTAATCAATATGCCAAGTCTAAGAGCAATGTAAAATCCAAGAAACAAACTAAATTTGACTCATAAGAAATGCTGTGACATCCTGCTCTCCATCTGTTTGGCTGCTTTCATCAGCCTACCCTTTGAACACATGTGTGATCAATCCTTTTGGGTTCACCACACTTTAACAGTTAACTACCACTAAAACATGACGTATACACAAATGGATTTGAATTAAAACACTTTTCCTTACTGCAACAGGCAACAAAAAATTTTTATATTACTTAATACATTAAAAATACTGTATTAAAAATAAATAACTCACTTCTAATATAATTACACAATGAAATAAAAGGTACTGAATTGTTTCACATTTTAATACTAAAATAAAATAAAAAATGCAAATAACAGATTATTCTGAAATAAACTGCACAGGGAATAAATCACATGAAAAGTATTAGACCCAAAGGTACTGGAAATCATCTGAGCCATCTTACTTATTCCAGCAATAAAGAAACTTACGTTTTGTAAGAAATTGCTTTTTAAAGGAAGACTACACAACGGACACTGCTAACACACAATGATGTAAGGACAGAATAACCAATGCTCACCATCACAAGTACATTTGGCCCAGACATTTACAGGGGTGGGAGGAAAGGAAAAAAGAGTGTGAATGCATAAACATGAGTATTTGGAGAGGTAAAATATCACACCAGTTAAGAAGTTGGATGCAGCAGCCTGACCTGACCAAGTCTGAATCTGAACTCTATCATTTATTAGCTTAACCTCATCATGCCTCAATTTCCTCATCTATAAAATATATGTAACAGTACCTACTACTCAAAAGGGTTGTTGTAGCATTAAAAGAATTTATTGATTCATGTAAAGTAGAACAGAGGCATATAGCAGGCACTCAAAAAAAACCCAGCAAAAATCATTATCTATTAAAGAAAATACAAAACAAAACCACAATAAAATATGATTTTATACCCATTCTCTTACATTGTTAGTAGGAGTGCACACTGGAACTACTATGGGACACACTTTGGCATTACTGTGTAAACCTGAAAATTCACAATGTACTTTATAATCCAACTATTTCATATTTTACTTCTAAATATACACCCAGGAGAATCTTTAGCACATGTGTATCAGAAGCATATTACAAAAATGTTCACGTCATGTCCATGCCAGCAAATACCTGGAGATAACTTATATAACTTTAAACAAAAGTGTCTAAACTGAGATAACCTCACATGATGGAATATTATATGGCAGTGCAAAATGAATTTTAAAACTATGCCCAAAAGCATAGATACATCTTTGCAATGCATTGTTGAGTGTGTGTGTGGTGTGTGTGTGTCTGTGTGTGTGTATAAAACCAAGTTATAGAAATTAACATATAAGTAAATATATTCCTTTTACATAGGTCAAAAACAATGAGACACTATTTAGGCATACATATATGAGATAAAACTTTTTAAATAGGAAAAGAATTTTAAGCACACAACTCATGATAGAGTAAACTCTGAGAAAAAGTCAATAGAATATGATAGAAGCACATTATGTATTATATTTTCATTACTGTCCTGATTCTTTGTACTGTGAGTATATGTCAAATAAAAAATTAAAATAATAGGCTACCAAGATCCATACACATACCATTAATGATAGCATGAATAAAGATAATGATTGGTCCAATTCTGGGCACCAAAGGTTTTTTTAAAAAAGGACTGAAGCTTAAATGTAATCTGTTTTGGAGTGAAGGATAAAATGAGATAATCATGTTTGACATACAACAAGATGCTTAATATATGTTAGTTACTATCCAACATGGTATGATCTTTCAGAAGTTATTAAATAAAACATTTTATAATTTAACATCTCTCTTCAAGCTCTACTACAAAGCTGCAGTAATCAAGACAATTTGGTACTGGCACAAGAACAGACCCATAGACCAATGGAACAGACTAGAGAGCCCAGATATAAACCCAAGCATATATGGTCAATTAATATATGATAAAGGAGCCATGGATACACAATGGGGAAAGACAGCCTCTTCAACAGCTAGTGTTGGCATAACTGGACAGCTACATGCAAGAGAATGAAACTGGATTATTGTCTAAACCCATACACAAAAGTAAACTCGAAATGGATCAAAGACCTGAATCTAAGTCATGAAACCATAAACTCTTAGAAGAAAACATAGGCAAAAATCTCTTGAATATAAACATTAGCAACTTTTCCCTGAACGCATCTTCTTGGGCAAGGGAAACAAAACCAGAAATGAACAAATGGGACTGCATCATGCTAAAAAGCTTCTATACAGCAAAGGACACCATTAGCATAACAAAAAAGCATCCTACAGTATGGGAGAATATATTTGTAAACAACATACCCAACAAGGGGTTAACATCCAAAATACATAAAGAACTCACATGCCTCAGCAACCAAAAAGCAAATAACCCTATCAAAAAGTGGGCAGAAGATATGAACAGACACTTCTCTCCAAAGAAGAAATTCAGATGACCAACAGGCACAGGAAAAGATGCTCCACATTGCTAATTATCAGGGAAATGCAAATTAAAACCACAAGGAGATATCTCGTCACACCAGTTAGGATGGCCAACATAGAAAAGAATAGGAACAACAAATGCTGGCGAGAATGTGGAGAAAGGGGAACCCTCCTACACTGCTGGTGGGAATGTAAATAATTCAACCATTGTGAAAAGCAGTATGGAGGTTCCTCAAAAAGCTCAAAATAGAAATACCATTTGACCCAGGAATTCCACTCCTAGGAATTTACCCTAAGAATGCAGCAGCCCAGTTTGAAAAAGACATATGCACCCCTATGTTTATCGCAGCACAATTTACACAATAGCCAAGAAATGGAAACAACCTAAGAGTCCATCAGTAGATGAATGGATAAAGAAAATGTGGTACATATACACAATGGAATTTTATTCAGCCGTAAGAAGAAAACAAATCCTACCATTTGCAACAACATGGATGGAGCTACAGGGTGTTATGCTCAGTGAAATAAGCCAGGTGGAGAAAGGCAAGTATCAAATGATTTCACTCACCTGTAGAGCATAAGAACAAAGCAAAAACTGAAGCAACAAAACAGCAGCAGACTCACAGAACCCAAGAATGAACTAACCGTTGCCAAAGGAAAAGGGACTGGGGGTGGTGGGTGGGAAGGTAGGGATAAGGGGGAAAAAGGGGGCATTACGATTAGCACACATAATGTAGGGGAAGGCGTACAGCACAGAGAAGACAAGTAGTGACTCTATAACATCTTACTACACTGATGGACAGTGACTGTAATGGGGTGTATGGTGGGGACTTGATAATGGGGTGAATCTAGTAACCACATTGTTGCTCATGTAATTATATATTAATGATAGCAAAAGAAAAAAGAAAAAAAAAGTCATGTGTTTATAATACATTGGTCATCCCAGACTCTGCTGCTAAAAATGCTTTATCTTATAGCCACACACTTTCTGATTTGATATTAAAAAGTGGGAAAAAAAATAATTTACCATCTCTTCTCCAAGTCAGCCTTTCTCCCATTTTGCCAAAGTAGAAACATACCTATAAAAAAGTTTGCCTCAGCAAACTAATGGCATAGCAGGGCTTATGACTCCCACCAATCCAATTCTCCTTCGACTAGCTCAGAATGTTAATAAACTTGTTTTTGGACTAAAATGAACATAAGCTTACAGGCCTTTAAGCTGCACAAATGAAACATTAAATCAAGAGTAATGAGTTTCTAGGCTAGCAGATCTAGCCTATCTCACCTATTCAAAGGGATCCTAGATTGATTGCAGGTACAAAAAATAAAACGTCTAAATCTTTAATAAGATGAAAAATTCTCTCCCCTCCTCTTCCATGAAAGCAGATTTCTCCCTCCTTACAGTGAAAACTACTGCATTCAACCCAAAGATAGCTTTTTCCACTGAAAATAATGGAGAGATGTCTAATCTTACACTTCCAAAATGTGCTCAGGTATTGAAATTGCTTTAATTAACAAGCTCTAGAAACATACTCCTTTGATTACTAAATAGTTGTATTAAATATCAAACAAACAACTGGCTAGGGCCAAGTCTTTGCCTTAGTGTCTTTCCCAACACTAAGTGTATCTACTACCTCTTCACTCAGTCTGCTCAGAACATGGAAGAAAATGTTTACAACACAGATATATATTATTTTCTGCTATTGGAATTTTTAGATTTAAATTTTCCTGAAAAGCTGTTTTTTAACATTTAAGCTGAAATACAATTTTTCTAGCAGGTCAATAATCCTTTTAAAAAAAAATCCTACCTCCAGACTAAATGAAAAAGAGCACTGATTATTTCATGAATACAGACCTTTCTTCTCAAGAATTAAAAGTTATTTTTAATATTCTCTTATCTCTAATCAAAAAATGTTATTGGGGGTAGAGAAGTTTACATTTATCTTAACATCCCTCTGAAGTAGGGACATACTATCCTGGTTTTACAGATGGAGAGTCGAGCTGAAAGACAGGTATGTGGTTTGCCAAAGTCTTAATGCAACAACCAGCAGTAACTACAGGATCATGTTAATTGTGAACACAAAGTTAATTATGTATTTTGTTGTGAAAAGGCCTTTCTAAGCACATTAAGATTGGAGTACCCAAAGAATACAAGACCTTCTGTCAGAGACAATTTAACTTAAGTGGATAAAACTGCAACATCAGTCAAGATGCTAGCCTCTCAGAAAACCGTGAAGTTCTTAATAATCCAAATCTGGATAAAAAGGGAAGTCTATCTTCCCTTCTGCTTCCTAATTCTCTACATCCCTCAATCCTGATAGGACCATTATTACATGAGATTTTGTCATTTCCAATTCTCTCAAACTCCTCTCAGCTAAGCACTTCTCTTTTCTTATCTTTCTCTCCAGAACCCTCCTCTTCAAACACCAATTCCAAAATCCTTACTCCTGTCTCTTTAAATTGTAGAGGCCATTATCAACATTCATACTCTTACTCTAAGTAACTCATTCCCCACACATCAAATACATGGGCACTGGTTCAGGATTCCTCTCCGCAGCAACCCCTTCTACCAACCAACTTGAACAGCCATATTGTTGATCCTTTTTAATATCCTAGCAGATCATGGTTCCTGTACTCCAACAGCCTGTTTCTACTTTAATCTTCCCTCATCTGTCATCACTCTTGAGTTTGTGTTTTCTGGTTAAAATCTATCTTCCGATTTTCCCCCCTTCCACTCTACATGACCTTTACTTTCACCAAAATCCAGTTCCTCAAAACAGTTGTCAATTCTACATGTCTACCTATAACTTCAAGCTAGTTCTTTTCATTAAAATCTAGTCTAGACATTAAATGTACGAGGTATAGTGTGGCATAAGCACAGCACAATTTGAGTCTTAGTTCTACCACTTACTCCCTTTTGTGGCTGTGGGCAAGTTACTAAACCTCTCTAAAGTCTCAGCTACCTCCTCTGTAAACTATGGACAATATCTGGCTCACATGGTCATTAGGAGGATTAAACCTAGCAGAGCCTGAAAAGCAGTAAAACAGTTTGAGAGACTTGTCTTTCCTGCACCTTCCTCTACCAATTACTCACCTTTTCTTAAATCTTTTTTCTCTTCCTCTCCACTACTGACACAACCTCATCCAACAAATAATTAATCTCAATTCCTAACTTCCCCCTGGATGTGTATAATCTTACTCATTGCTGTCTCCACTTCATTTCCCATTTTGCCTTTATTACTTTCTCTAAACTCTCCTACCTCTCAAGACTTTTCCGTCTTGGTGTCTTTTCTTGGTCTCCCTTAAAAACACTGTTGTTTCTTACTCATCTTTCCATTACAACTTAATATTCTCTTCGGGCAATTTTCCCCAGCTTCAATTGTTACATATGCTGAAGGCATCACCTCTAATTTACCTTCTCAATCTTCTTTGGGTGCCAAACCTATACTTAAAACACCTTATAAGACATTTTCTACCTTGATACCTAGGAAGGTATCCACAAACTTTGAAACATCAAAATTGCATTATTTTCCCATTAAAAACTTTCTCTGCCTCTTTTCCTCTTTTCCACTTGGTTTAAAAGCACCACAGCAGCACAAATATAAAACGTTCAAGTCATCCCACACTCTTCCTACTCCTTCCTTCCTATCCAATCAAGTAATCACACTGGACATCTGGACTGCCTTGGTTTCACCCCAACAGTTCCAAATGTACTACTTCCAGCTCTTGTTTTGCCTTGAATATTATATCTTCTCCATCAACTGTAGTTCATTTTTCTCCTTTCAATCAACTGTCCAAACAAGTCCCAGTATCCACATACAAATCTGATTATCACTCCCTCACTTAAAATAATGGTTCCCCGCTGTCTATATGTAAAGACTTTAGTTGGTACTTTACAGTGAACATCCTTACTAGCCTGAGTGGTGCCGTGAGGAGTGAGGGAGAGTAGTTGAAGAACAAAATTTCTTTGAGCTCTTAGTGCTTTATCTGAAAAATCAGTGGGAACTGTTTAAAATTAATATTACTATTACTAACCAGCTGAATAAATTTTCCTCAACTTTTCATGAAAATCTAATTTCCAGGAGCTCCTGTCATATTTATTTTGGGGCTACATGCTCCAGGCTAACATTGCTAATACAATATTGCTAATACAAACTTAAGCACAAACCTAAAAACAATCACAATCTAGCCCTCAACACTTTTCTTATATCCTCACCTTTCCTTCAAAAAGTGTATCTAAAACGTTATTGCTTTTCTAAAATCAAACAAATGTTTCTTTAATGCCTCTACGCTTGTTTTTTGGGGGTTTCTTTTTGTCCCCTGCTGCAACCCTACTCTTCCTGGAATACTCTTCCCCTTTCCAAAGCTCTCTTTTCTGAAACTTTTTCACACACAGCTCCCTCCCTGCCATCCACCCCCAGGCAGAATCACTTTCTCCTTGAGCCTTGAAGAACTCAGGAAGCAGAGCACTCATCACATTTCTGAGGGATCTAGTTCCCTTGTTGGATCCTGAACACAGTTATCAGGTTTTACTTATCTTTATATCTCCAGGGCTAAGGAAAAATCAAGTGTCTAGCAGATACTCAAATGTCACTGAACTGAAATTCTTAAAGAAAAAGTTACTAATGGGACTGTACTGAAAAACTAAGAAATCTACATGTTCAATTCAGCAACTAAAATTCTGAAATACTTTTATATATTACTAAGGGACAAACCCAGAATTAATCTCTAATTCCAATCTCAAAAGTATCAGTGTAATTTTACTTGTAAACAGTAAAAAAAAAAAAAAGTTTGTTAACTTTATGTCAAAGTTAATAAAACATTCCAATGTGGTCAAAGTTTCAATGACTTTGAAAAAATGGCATTAGAAAAGTCACAATTCACCAAATTCCATCTAAATTTTTTCTGATCCCACCACAGGATACTAACAGAGAGACACCATTAACAAATACTATGTATTTGTAAAAGTAATCTGTAACCAGGTGAACAATGAACGTTTAATCACATGCAATAGTATCATTAAATACTTCCAGGAGAATAATAACATTTTACATTACAAGTCATAACGGCCTTTATCTAAACTATAATCCCTGTTATATAAGTTTAGAAATAAAACTATGAAACTGGCAATAGATCAAAATTAATTTCCAATTATTCTTGAATTACTAAAGTTTTTGTTTTGTACTCTAAACATAGAAAATGCCTTCCAAGACAATTCAAAAATTTCAGATACAAGGTTAATTTCCACCAGTCAAATCCAAAATTAATTTTAAATAAAAAAAATTAGAAGTAAAATTCTAGGGAGAAAAATAAATCTGTATTTGTGAACATTTGTATTATAAATCTATAAATTATGAACATTTACTTTCATAGTATGGCAGAGAATGAACAACAGTATTACATTTCTGGCATTTAAGACTATACCATTTCTTTTCCTTAATCTTCACATGTAATAGACTACATTGATTTTCTCATGTTGATCCAGCCTTGCAATCTCAAGATAAACCCAGTTGGACTGTGAGGCTTTGTTTTTAGTTCACTGCGTTGGGTTTGACTTGCTACATCTTGAAAATTCTCAGCGATTATCTCTGAATATTTCCTCTCTTCCATTATCTCTTCATTTGGAACTGTCTGCTGTATGTTGGACCTGTTTATCTTACCCTCCATGTTTCTTCATTTTCCTATTTTATAATCTCTATCTTTGGGCTCAGCCTTTTAGGCCTCAGTCCATAGCAGGAGATTTTAAACTTTTGTGCCACAGACCTCTTTCACAGTCTAGTGAAGCCTATGGCCCTCTTCTCAGAAAAATATTAAAGGCCTTAAAAATACATAAGATTACAAAAAAAGTCAATTACATAGAATTATCAAAATACTTTTAATTATATAGTATATATGTGCTGCTTTTTTAACATTAAAATATAAGCTCTAGCAATGGCTTAAGAACTATATTTTCAACTAGTGATGGCTATAGGAGCTATTTCAAGGTCCGTGTAACAATTGAACAGCAATTATAAGGGAAAAAAACTGATTTCTATTGGTGTAATGGATTGAATTGCTACCCTCCAAAAAAATATGTGGGTTCTAACCCCCAGTTCTCAGAACATGACATTTGAAAATAGTGTCACTGCAGGTGGAATTAGTCAAGAAGAGGCCATCTTGGAGCTGAGTGAACTCCTAATCCAGTATGACTGGTGTCCTTTTAAGAGGATGGCCACATGAAGACACAGACACACAGAAGACACCATGTGATAATGAAGCCAGAGAATAGAACTGAGCAGCTACAAGCCAAGAAATGCCAAAGACTGCCATCAACCACCAGAAGCTAGGAAAAGGAAAAGAAGGATTCCCCTACTGGTTTCAGAAGAACATGGTCCTACCAACACCTTGATCACTGCATTTCAACCTCCAGAACTGTGAGACAATAAATGTCCGTTGTTTTACGCCATCCAGCTTGCCATACTTTGTTAGGGAAACACTAGGAAACTAATTGTCACAAATACCTCTAATACTGCTTTGGTTTGTTGGAATTTTCAATCAATGTAAACAAGTTTCAGTTAGAGATTATTAAAAACATTCTCAATTCTAAGAACCCTATGTCTAAAGCAATTTAACACTTCAGTCAAAGATCCATTACTAATAAACTATGTTTTATCAAAAATAGTGTACTAATTTTAAACAAAAAGCTATCAGTAGTTTTTTTATTTTTGTTTTTTTCATTTCAAACCATTCTGAGTGCCACAAAAACACCACTTTGGGGATCTGTAATGACTTTGGTTTTGGACTCTAAAATGAGATGTAGCTATGACACAAAACATTTCAAATTTTATCTAAATTTGAAAATTAAATCTAAATAAGAAAGAAAAAATTTCACTATCTGCATTAACTTCTTAAACTAATTAAAGTAAAATTTACCCCTTGGTGCTAGATTACTATGACTTGCATGAACAACAACAAAAAGACTTACTTTTGACACTTCTTAGCCAGTAAGTTAAGAATGAGGGCTGCTATCTTGTAAGTATATTCCTCTTAGAAGGACTCAAGTTGGTATTTAAACCCAATATACTTTTGCTCACTTACTCATCCAGAGGCCATATTAAAAAAAAAAAGCACTATGAAGTTCTCCATCTGTGAAGTATATATATTATCAAAGACACATGGCATTAGGCCCAAGATAAGAAAAATCTTAAAAGATTATAAATATACCAATTGTTTCCAAATGTTTTATCTTCATTCTTCAAATTCATGCTTTTACTTCATCATACAACCAGATCTCTACTGGAAGCCTTTCATTTGCTTAAATATGTCAAAACAACAAAATAATAAAATTAACAAGTATGTATGTTACAAGTCCAGTGACTTGCAATTTGTCTATTACTGTATTACTTTAAGGTAATTTGGCACAGGAAAGGCACATAATGATGTTTAGTTCAAACTGCTTCATTTACGACTGAGCAGACTTGAGGCCCACAGAGGCTAACATTTGCCCAGAATCACAGAATATATTAGTGAAAGCTAGGACAGAAATGTATCTCCCAATTCCAAGCCCAACATTCTTTACATATTATCCCATACTGCATAAAAGTTGGTAAGAGTTATATCATCTGCAAACGTCTTCTATATGATCACTTTAATTCTATTTAAAACACAGTATTTAAGAACAGTCCTGTTGCCCCAAAACAACCTACCAAGTTGTTTCTTTAACAATTTTATTTTACTACCCAGCACATTTTAAAAATAGGAATACGATTTCATCTCTACCTTCAAAACTGGCAATTAATGTTTAAAAGAGAATTGGACAGACATTTCAAGGTATTAGCACTCTCACATACTGAGTTTTTCTTTTCTAAATAGCAATTTAGCAGAAAGAATAAAACAATTAAAAAATTGCACCTCTTTTAATTCTATTCCTAGACTATCTCTAGGAAAAAATAATAGGTTTGGATGAAGACAGAACTCAGGATCAAATGCAGCATTGTTTAGAAATAACAAAAATATCTAACAACAATAGACTGATTAAAACTAATGTGTGTTACACACTGACTATAATGGAACCATTAAAAATTATGTTCTAGGAAATATTTAATGACATAGGAAAGCAGTCACAATATATTGAGTTATGGTAATATCTACTATGCAATTCCATTCTGTTGAGAATATATGTGTATACATATATATAAAAACTATATAAAAATGTGCTTATCACATGTGCTAGGCACACAGCAAATATCCGATAAAAGGATTTGATTCATCATCCACATCATAGGAAAGGAAAGGTTCGATTACATATAAAATGTTAAGAGTTGTTATCTGAGTGGCAGAAGAGCAAATTAATTATTATTACTTATTCACTTTAAAGATCATTTTATACATTATCTGAAATAAACTATTCCTCTTGCATGGAAGGAATTTTTTTTAATGGCACTTTTAAGGTAGTTCCAGGTCTTACTGATGGCTGGAAAAGAAAAGCTAACTTTCACCAATCCTTCCCCATATTTGGCATCACATAAAACAAAGTCATACACATAATAGCTCCTTCACATATTCTTGATTAAACATGTACTCCTCAATCTCTGAGAGCTATGTATCCTTCCACAGAGAACGTTATTTTCAAATAACAGAGCATTTAGCTAGAGGATTTCAAAATGAGGCCTCTAAAGGCCTTACTGGATTTTACATCTATCTAGAAAAGGATACAGTTTCCCAAGGTACTGGTAATGTGCACTTCTTTAAAAGATTGAAATCAAGTGAGGAAACAGTCTTGAGTGTTAAGAACAGTTTCCACTGTAATTAAATTCCTAATGATTGTGGCATTAAAAAAGTAGAAGAGAAAAAGGTAAAAATATATGTAAGGCCCAAATAGAATCCCTATTACAGGACAGTTTTTTAAACTATGCTAAGGCTTTAAAGGATGTCTTCTATATTTTATCTCTTTTGTTTCTTCATAATATATGATTATAAGTAATAAACTACGACTTTGAAACATTATATATTAAAAATGATGTGTTTTCAGAATAAAAGCTACAGTCAAGTAAGTTCATTCTTTGTAAACTTCGTCATTTGGCTAACACACCAACAATTGTGGCTCTAATAAAAATGATTACTAAAGATACAACTTTCTAGAATAAAAAAATTTTAATTAAAACCTCAAGAGTTTGCACCATTTAGAGTTAATATCTCATCAAAATATTACATATGCAAAACATATTATTCTTGTCCTACCAAAACAAAACCCCTAAAGAATAACTTATTAATAAAGCAGGATACATTTATGAAAACAATTCTAAGAGTCTGCAGTGAGGTAATTTTCAAGTTGTTCCATATAAGCACATTTCAAATGGGGTGGGGGAGCAATCCTCCCACTAATAACTGTCATTTGGTGGTTCAGGTATCACATTTGGGATTAAACCACTGGGAATATTTACTCATTTTTCGTGTAACACCGGTATTATCCACTGATACCACTACAACAAAAACCAGAATTTTCAATTTGTCCATGGCAAGTAGTACAAAAAGATCCCATTTGTAAACATATTTTATTGTGTCAATTCATATTCCTTCATTTGTTTTTGTTAGCTGCACCCAAAAATAAGGTATTCAGTATTTTACTTTAAATACTGTAATCGGTCTTTTCCCATAGCTAAAATGGAACTTGACTTTTTGATTTAGGCTATTTTCTTAAAAGATAACCAGAAAAAACTATCATCATCTCGTTCAGAATTTTTAGCAATTTTCCTCCTAACTAAGCGTTATCTGAAATACTTCTTGATCTCTCAAAGTAGGTCTAATCTGAGGAAGGCAGCGAGACAGTGTACAGCACTGTGAATGGACAGCCAGGTATTTTATGAATGGAGGCGATCACGTGATCCCAGCACCTCCCCGAACTGATATTTCCCACATAACTGTGTCAACATTCTGAGAATAGGGGTAGTTGTTTGTGTGTGCTTTATGTTTTTGAATTTTGCCCATAACTTAGAATTCTCCTTACTTTCTTAACTCAAAGTCTACACGACAACAGACAGTCAAGCTTCGAATTTTTTTCTTGGGAAATCCTTTCAACATGTCCAAGGTGATGGATGTTTAATTATTTTTTATGAATGAAGAGTGTGCTATGCAAATGAGGGCGATTCACAAAAAGAGAGAGAACATGGCGGCCACTTCTGCTTCCACACTGCACTGACACTGCAGCAATCTACCTTCTCCCACACCCGCTCTTAGGAAGAGTGTGTTGTGGAGAGGTGAGAGGAGTGAGGAGAAATGCTGCTTGGCATTTCTCAAGCTATTTCATATTAAACAGGCCTAGGCTTAGGACTTAAAGTTCTCTCAAAAAGGTCTGACTCGAGCAATGCACTTTATTTAAAGGAATGCATCCTAGGACGAGTCTTAACTCACTTAACTCTTTCCAGTCCTCCAAAGATAAAACTTGAAATTAACTCTGAGAAAACGGATGCCAATATTCCGCGTGGAATTAAATCCCTTCGCAAAAGAGAACTGTTGCCGCACCATTATTCCTCCAGGCAGCTGTTACGTTAAAGCAAAATATTTTAAAGGCAAAGTAACTCGTTTAGCAAACATAAGGACAGCCCAAATACACACTTAAACTGAGATGCTCTAACAAGTTAATGAATGAAGTCCTCAACATGTTCAGCAATTGTAAATACTGTTAAATCAACCTAAGACGTGTATTGCGATTTGGCTGAAGAAGAAAAATTAGCATTCAGTATCCTATGCTCCTGATAAAGACATGACCAGTATTCGAGAGGTAAAATGTAACAGTTCAACAATTCCCACATTCCAGGTGCCCCCAATACTATTAAATTCTAGAAATGTTCCCTAGCCCAATATTTTACAAGAATCCTACAGGTCATAAGTTTAAGGGGGGAGGGGAAGAGGGCGGAGGCTTAATCGGTATTTAAGAGTCACTGACTCATCGAATTAAGATTCGAGAGCAGTTTGCTGCAGGAGGTGCTCCCACACACCAATTTCCCAGGGAAATAGCTCTAAAAGCAGCAGAATGGATATTCAGGGTATGTTGATTGGTATGCTAAAATGTAAATGAACGGGCCAGGGGGGGTCTTCCAGGCAACAGGGTGATTTCTATCCCGCCCCCATCCGTCAACACTGGGGGGATACAACAACCTCAGGGAGATACAGTTGCCATCCCACCCCAACACTCTAAACCTCCCCCAGAAGGAAACGAATGGATGCCGGGGGGAGGGGCGGAGAGGTTGCTGCCAAGAAATAAAATGGCTAAAATAATCTAGTGTTATCTCCAGAACAAGATGCACGGAACTCTGCAGGGCTGCGAGCTTTCAGGCACCTAAGTCCCCAGGGGTCTTGGCAAGCGCCAAGGAAATACTGGTGTTGGTGGCAGGTGGGAGGGGGCTAATAATAAAGACCCAGGCACTTACTCGTTGTCAGAAGTCGCCGTCTCCTCGCTCATCTTTCCCTCACCGTGATCCGATCGGGCGGCGGAGCAACAGCAGTCGGAGGAGCAGCACCGAGGGGCAGGCGGCGGCCGGGGGGGCGCGGGGGCAGTGGCTCAGGGGCCTCACCATGGTGGACGCCTCAGCCGGAACGGTGCCCCCCCCACCGGGAACCCCGGCCACCCCCGCAGGGGGGCGGCAGCAACCTCGGCCTTGGCGACCCCAGCCTCTCCCCCGCCTCACGCCCGACCGAGGGAACCGTGGGGCCGGGACGGTGGATGAGGAGGTAGAGGGGCACGGGCTGCGCTGGCTGAGCGGAGAGCTGCCGCTCCAAGCACTGGGGCGGAGCGCGGCGGGCGGCTAGAGCCCGGGAGCAGAGGCGGCGCTTCCCTCAGGGATGCGGCGACGAGGAAGGCGAGCTCCGTTCGGTGGGGGCCGGCGGCAGGGGGCCGAACCCAGGCTCCGGACGGCGGCGGCGCGGTCCTGCCGGAGCCCAGCCCACCATCTCCCGCCTCGCCGCCGGCTGCCCGCTGTCCCCGGCGGCGACCGGGGCGCTTCTCAGGAGCACGCAAAGTCGGGCGAGGGGCCTCACGGTGGCGGATTCCTCTAGACACGCTCCAGCCGGGACGTCTCCGGGAGGAGGGGGCGGTGGGGAGCGAGTGGGCCGGGACCGGCGAGCCACCGCCCCCACCCGGGTCGGAGAAGGGCAGGCGAGCCCGAGGGCAGGGTCCCGAGAAGCGGCGGAGCGTAAGGAGAACGGCCGCAACTCCCCTACCAGCCGCTGCCCACCAGTAGCTCAGCGGGCCAGCTCCTCACGCCCGCCAGAGGGGAACCGCGAGGGGGGCGGCGGAAGCGCTCACGCCGCGCGCTCCTTCCGCCGCCGTCGCTGCCCGAACCGGGGGCGCCCACGGGAGAAAGAGACGAAGTAGTCCCTGGCGACTTCTCCGGGCGGCCGGCTTCCCCCGGGGGCCTAGGCAGGCATAGAGTGGGGCTGCCGAGCGTGGTGCCCAGGCTGTGAGAGCGTGTGGTAGGAGAACTAAAAGCTGCGGCCTCCGGACGAATCACTGCAACTCGAAGTCGTCTGCAGCATAGCAAGTTTCAGGAAAGTAGTTCCCTCCTCCCTTCATTTCCCAAATCGTTGCCGAGCTCTGAGCGGGGAAAGGAGGAGGGAGGCGGAGGGATACTCTAGAACACGGTGCTCAATATGCGTGCGCGCGCTCCAAACTCTTGGCACGCTGCGATAGGGGGCGGGGGTGTGAGCTGCACGGGGAGCTGCTCGGGAGGTTGCATTGTTGCGGCGTGGTGCTCCCCGTTGTTCGCCGTGGAATTCCGGGTTGTTTGAGCAAAGAGGCTAGACTGACAGTGTGCTGAAAGAGGAAACTGCAGTCTACTCTGTTCTGCCGTGTATGTGTGTGTGTTTTCCTTGCAGAGCAAAGAATGGAACTGGCATGAGTTCATCTTTAGTTGGTGGGGGTTAGAGGGAGGGACTGTACAAAGAGAGCTCCGCCTGCTGTCCCTCTGATTGCACTGCTGCAGCCCCCTAGCTACATGGACAGTGGGAGTGTGTGTGTGTGTGTGCATGTACGTGTTAGAGACAGATAGAATTAGTTTTAGTACCTTGGATTCTTACCGCACAAGGAGCATGTTGTGCAGGGCATTCATCCCCGCAAGCTACAGTGGTTGTTAATGGAGAACGACTTCCATTGAAGCCCAGGGTAGGCGTGTTAGTGAATCTGGCGCAGCCTGAAGCACAGGAAATAACTCCTGCTGCGAGTGAGGTTGCATAACTATAGCGCAGAAGATGCCTCTGTAGCACGAACTGCTCTAAACGGAGGCGGAACGATTAGTGAATAGGCAGCTGTCACGTTTGCATTGTTAGAGGACAATATATGTATTCATCTCAAGCGGTTTTTACATAGAAACCTGCTGGGGTTTCGGGCAGGAGTGTAGGGTCCGCCGGACCGGAGGACTCAGAGCTACTGGCTCTGCAAATTCTATTATCTCTTCTCTGCCTAGAAAGCCAGCCTGTCCAGGATGTGGCCTGCGGGACTGAGTCCCAGGTTTCTGACGCACCTCCCTAGGTATCAATCTAGCTCTGTGCGCAGTGCTTTCATCTGCATTCCCAGACGTGTGCGACTAAGAATAAAGGTTGATGCTCCTGCCACCTTAAGGGGTAGATTCCTGAGCAAGAACAGTCAGAGAACCTCCGAAGCCAGCACTCGGCCACCCGTTTCCAGGAAGTTTAAGAATTGCTGTTCTCAGGAGTGCGTCCCCGTGCTTGTTAACTGTTTTTGTTTGTTGCACGTACTAGGTAATTAATAAATGTTTGAATAATAAGTAAAGGAGCGAAACCAGTCTGCCAAAAAATTTTAAAAACTCATCCCGTTGATTTCTGAAGAGTTTGTTTTGTTTTTTATGTAACTCTTGCTTCCTTCCTCCGCAGTAGCATTGCCCTTAGAGCGAGGAAGGGGCAATGTTGGTGACTGGAAGAGAGCAGGGGATCCAAGATAGTCAGGGGTTACCTTTGTGAACTCTTGACACTGCACTTTTTATCTTGTTCCTGGGAAGAACCTGTAACTGGGAGTAGTAGTGCCATCTGCCTCCCTTTCCAGTACTCCTGCTACTACTTTGGCTGTTCAGATATGAATCAAGTCCTATCAGTTACGTGTTCTAGACAAGTTACTTTAACTCTGTGCCTGTGTAGAATAGGAATAATGGTACCTAACTCCAAGAGCTTCTGTACTGATGAATGAGGTAATAATATACATACAGCCCTGAGAACAGTTGAAGAGCTCAGTAAGTCCTAGCTCTTAACAGACATAATAAACTCCATGACAAGGTGGTGGCAGTTGCTTGGAAGGTTAAATGTAAAGCATTTAGTAGCCTTGTTCATTCATTCAACAAATAACTACCAGTTTTCTTCTGTGTACCCCTACCAGTCTTGCTTAGACCCATGGCCTACCCCTGAGTGAGCCATCAAAAAATGATAGCTTTCAGAGTTATTATGATTAAGTAAGTGCAAGGAAAGCTGGGTCACTGGCAAAGACCTTTTCTTTTGAAGATTTACATCCATTTGAGGTTCAAGGGCATCAGGGAAATTATCAGTTACAGGCTTTGGGAGAAGATATGAAAACCATCTTGGCTATCACATGCAAGGCACTGTGCTGACCACTTTCACATACATTGCATACCCGAAGGGGCAAGATATGATCAACAGCCCAAATTAATGCTTTTTAGATTATTCCCAATCCCATGACCAAGACACAAACCATTCATTTTCTATGGTGTTCCCCCATATAATTCTCAGGACTTCTGTGCCTTTCTTTTTAAGGATGCATTTGTAGCTCTCTCCTCTCACCCAGTTGTTAAAGATCTTACCAACATTTTAGAAAATTGTCTTGGGCTGGCCAGAGCCCAGAGTCTTCTATTCCGAGACTATCAGAAATGGCTGTTCATTGAGGTTCAGAGGGCTTCTAGTCTTCTAGTCTGACTTTATCAGTAGCTGCCCTAAATTTGAGAGGCCTTACCTAGTCTATCCTCATGTCTGGACCTCAAGAGGTCTAAGAGATATAGCAACCAAATGGAATGTGTGAGACTTTATTTGGATCCTGATTTGAACAAATATTTCAAAATTTGAGATAATTGGGGAGTACTGGTGTGTGGTTGTGTTTTTTAAAGTCATCTTTCAGAATTATATAGTGAAATATTAACAGATAAAATGATATTGTATCTGAGATCTGCTTCAAAATAATCCACTGGGGTGAAGAGTGGGGTGAAGTGGGTAGGGATATACATGAAACAGGTTTGGTTATGGATTGATGATGAGCACATTTAACTATTTTATATATATTTGGAATTTTCCATAACAAAAAGATTTTTTTGTCTTTGTAAGTACCCTGCAAATACTGCTTTAAATGCAGATTCCTTGCCCCATTGCAGACATTGTGATCAGCAGATCTATAATTGGGCTGACAAATCTGCTTTTTCACAAGTACACTAGTACTTGGTCCTTCTTAGCCCTTCATGGTCTTCTCCTTTCTGTGGTTATATCAACTACTTGTGTCATCCCATCTCTGCACACATCCTGCACATTGAAACCTCTATCCCAGCAGAAGACAAAAAAAAAGGGTGGCCAAAGGTATATCATAAGCTAAGGTAGATACTAGTCAAGGCCAAGAAAAAGTGGATCCAATAAAGACTTGAAAAGCAGTCTGAAAAGATGACTATAGATTACAGTTTCAACAGAAGTTGCAAGTCCATTCAGCTGGTCATGAGGCAGCAGGGCAAGGGGTACTTGTATTTGCTTGGCTGTGCTTTTTCAGGTAGGTCTGTTGAAGGAAGCTGGGCACAACAGCTGGTGTTCACAGGTGCTCTCCGTACCATTTTCCAGAGTTAAGAATTCACCACAGCCACTTAATAAGCCTGTTCCATATGATGAATTATTCAAAGCATTCATGGCACAATTGCCAAGTAATTGCCAGTACAAGACATCATCAAAGCTAAGAAGATACAAGTGGGTTCTGGATTTCCATGTAGGTCACAAGGACAGAAAAGGTGGCTTGTCCTTATGGAGGCACTGGCAGGTGGCATGTACGGCTCCAATTCAAGGCTTTCAACCTCTTCACAGACCATTTGGCCCATAGTGACTGTATTTCCTAACTCAATTTGTCTTCTCGAATTATTTTATTTTTGTCAGTACTGTTTTACACTTGTACTGATAATTCTATCACCCTCTCTCCTTTTTTTTTTTGGCTTGTCAACCTTTTTATGAGTTTGTTTTCCCAGTTACATTTTAAATGGCTTGAAGACAGAGGCTGCATTTCATTTTTTTTTTATTAAGGTATGATTGATACACACTCTTATGAAGGTTTCACATGAAAATGCATTTCATATTTTTTCGGTGTTTTTTTTCTACAGTGGTTTGAAGTAATGGAGGCTTTTCAAGTGAAATATTATTCCAAAGCTTTATGCATGTATAAAAATGAAACTGTACTGACTGACACAGTGATGGGAGTCAGGAGTCTCCTCTGGCTTCCTATCGTGACTTGACCCCTCTACAGTTCAGCATTTCACATACAATGTCCCTTGCGCTAAATATCCGCTGTCAGCGGATATTTGTGAACTTGAAAAGCCAAGAGAGGAGACAGCTATGCCAACATTCAGGTTTTGACAGTATATAAAACACATGTACACATTTCCATTTCTAAAATTACTCTTAATATTACCCTTTAGCAGATGTTATTAAAATTCTGTATTTTAAAATTGTAGTTAATGTGTGCCCAGATCAAAGGAGATTCTATTTTCATGCTGTATTTTGTTTAATGAATGATCTTTTCTTTTTTTTTTTAGTGTAACCAGTCTCTTGGCTAATGAGATCTGCCTCTCAGAGGAATTACTAAATGGTAACCATGTTTCTAAATAGTTTCCTTGCCTCTGGCATGAGTCTGTTTCTCTATCACTAGGGTTTCCATGTTCTTCCAAACTAATACAAAGTATAAAGGATAAGTATGCTATTTTATTTTTCTCCCATAGGACTGCAATTGCTGGTCCGGTAGTATCCGGTGAGTGTGAAATCAGTTTACGTTTAATGCTATAACTGCCTTTTACAGGAAGTTTCCAGGAGATTACAACCAGTACAAGGGAAATGAGCAGTCTGCGATTTCCTTTATTTCCAGTATAATCTTAGCAGGGAGAATTCTTACCAGGCCCCACAGTACTAAATAAGGCAATCCTCCCTTACCAGCATTCTCCCCAATGGCTTTGGCATGCTCCTTTCTTGAAGGTTGTATCCCACTACAATAAATATAAAGGATTGAAATATCCATTACCTAAGATTTCCAAGGCCATGTGTATGCAGCAGAAACTCAGTACAAAAGAGTCTAAGCATTTCCTTGGATTTTAAATATGGGATTTGACTTCCATTTTTAGTGAGTAATAATTAGCCATTGTCCAGGACTATAAAATTTATGATGCCCTTCAGGAACTTAACCTTCCTAACAACCTTGCCCACTAGGTATTATTATCAACTCCAATTTACAGAGAGAATTAGGAACCGAAGATCAGAGAGGTTAAGTGACTTGCCAGAGGTCACATGTTAGTGAATATGTGGCTAGAGCTCAAACTCACATTTCCTCCCTCAACAGCCATGTGTGTGGAATGTGAGTGTGTGTGAGAAAGAGAGAGAGTTAATATTACATATAACTTCTCAAAGACGGGATCTTTGGTGGGATATTATCTCTCTTTTAAGTCATTTTTACTGCAGATGATGACTTGCAGGAGAATGGTACTTTAGAAAAAGGAAGGATTGAATTCCTTGGCTGTTAACAGCAGCCTTCTGTGGGCCTCAGGTACATAAATTCTCTTTTACTGTCTGTTCTCAGAGTGTGGTCTTGACGCCTTTGGGGTCCCTTTTGTAAACTGATAGCTAACTTTGAGCCTTGATAGGAAGAATATTTCCTTCCATCAGGAGGCAAAAACATCTGGTTGTGTTTTGGTAATGCTCACAGCTTTGATGAGCTTGGTAGCCACTAGGCATACATGGCTATTTAAATTTAAATTAATTAAATTCAAACATTTAAAACACTCCTCAGTTGTACTAGCTACATTTCAAGCGCCCAATAGCCACAGATGGTTAGCAGCTACCGTATTGGACAGTTCAGATATAGAACATTTCTGTCATCACAGAAAGTTCTCTTGGGCATGTAATGTGCAGGTGTGTTGCTGTAAAAAACACAAGTAGTTATGTTGTTATTAATATAGATATCTAACAATGATTAAGCTTTCAAAAATATTGGTTTGTACTGGGGTATTGTATTCCCTCTTTTGATGTTACCTATGTCTTCATTGCATCAACTAAAAGTATAAGTGAGGATGACTTCATAATTAAAGTCTTTGATAAACCCACCAAAAATATCTATAGTGGGAAGCACTGATTTATTTATTTAATAAAAATGCTTTAAATGCTCATATTTAATACTGCAAATCCTTGCTACTCAAAGCAGCAGAGCTTCACCTGGGGGCTTGTTAGAAATGCAGACTCTTGGGTTCTACCCAGCCCTACTGAATTATAATCTGCATTTTAACAAGATCCCCAGGTGATTCATCTGCACATTCAAGTTCAAGAAGCCCTGTTGTAAATAATCTCTTTCTCTCTAATTTAAGTGGCCCTTCGTAAGCATGACTAAATATACTGTTCTTCAAGCCTGTCTAGCCTCCAAGAATACAAAAGTAAAATATTCCCACCATTACTTCCAGCCCTTTTCCTGTCCCTGCCAAGAGAGAATTTTTATTCCTGTTTTTAGTCTCTTCTTTTTGGTCTAGGCTTTAGACCACTCAGCACCTAGACTCAGTTCCTCTCTAAATTGTCTACTATGCACTCTTAGCTCCTTGAAGTCCTGGGACTTTGCCAGGGGACTCTGCCCTTGAACACTGCGCCTTTCCCCTTCCTTCCCCATTTCCTTCTTTTCTCTCAAATTTCTCTACTTCTTAAAAAAAAATCCTGCTTCTTTCCAACTCTTTTTCTGACTCATCTGAAGGTCCCCTCCTCTTCTCACTCTGCAATATCACACTCTAGTTGGACTTTATCACACCTTATTAAGCATGTATAAAGCCTGGTAGTTCTACACAAGTCACTCAAGGAGCCTTAAAACATTTTTTTGTAACTTCTATTTGCTCTGTAATTTAAAAACAGAACAGAACTCTGAATCCTGCATTTACATACAACATTGGCCCTTCAAGACCTGTACTTATGATGGCAGTGTGTGTGTGTGTGTGTGTGTGTGTGTGTGTGTGTGTGTGTGTGTGTGTGTGTGTGTGTGTGTAGTATCCTATATTCTGTAATTCAAAGAATATAGAAATTTAGTGATGGAGGTAGGAGAGTTATAAAGGAAAAGACAGTATCAGTGAGGAAGGATAGCAGTGTTTTGTATTATCTGCTTTGTATAATGTCTCATGTCATTGAAATGTTTCCTTTTGGTTTTCCATGTCTTCCTAGATACATTGTAAGATTTTTGGAGACCACTAAAAAGGCCATTGCAATGGTCTACATAAGAGAAAAATTAGGCACTGGTCAGGGGCTAAAGAGAAGAGGATGGATACAAATCCATGTAGGTGACAGAATATTCACGACTACTTTAGCTGCCAGGAGGAGGCCTGCTTTCCAGAAATTTGGGAGACATGGAAAACTAAAAGGAAACACTGAGAAAATACAAGATGTTATATGCATAAATGCCATAACAAGTAATAAAAATAACTGCTGTTGTTTTCCTCTAATGGCATTAGTCTTATTAGCATCCCCAAATATGTCCATTTTGGAATCCTATGATAATATCTTTAATATCTTTGTTTAATAAATTCTAAAATGTACACCCTATTGGAAAATACTATGTTTAAAAATTATTAGATGCTGAAAACTTCAGTTCCAGTGACATCTGACCAGTCCTTACCTCACCAGAAAGAGATGTTTTCATTCTCTGTAAGATTTAAAATCCTAAGACACTGCTTTCTTTCATACTAGAGAATGCCGCCTCAGCTCTAAAGCTCTTTATCAAGAAGCCCTAAAACACTTCACACTCTGATCCTCTTCTGGTTCTTAGCCCATCTTTGTTTATTTCCAGTTTCCTTCCTTTGTTGGCTCATCCCAGCCTCCCCTCCTGCGTTACTTGCCAAGCTGTGCCAAGTTATTTGAATGGTCTCTTTTTACCTTCCTTTTTTGTCCTTGCTTATTTTAAGAACATCTCCTGCTATTTTTCCATACAGCTTTTTAGAATTGATTTGGGAAAATGAAATTGTTTTCTACCATCCTACACTATTTGGTCCAGTCTACATCTTATAAATGTTGTTATTCTTCCTATGTCCCAGGATTCCTAACTATGTATTTGCTTAATGTCTATATTTACTCTCCTCATATCCAATATTCATGTTTCAAATTGTTTTTGTATAATAAAAGGAGATGTCTCGTAAAGTGAGATGTCTGATAGGTGCTTATCAAATGTTATTTTATATAGTACTAGTAATTTATTACTGCAAAAGGACAACTTTTAATTTATATTTTGAATTTATATCTCTGGAGCTCCTATCCATTCAAATGTATAAATGACACTAGATATTTTGCCAGGTTTTCACTGAGATGCACAAATTCTCTTTAGGTATGATTCCAGTTTATTTTTCACTTTTTATATATCTATAATGTCAAATTTCTTTGGAAAGCACTGGAAGTGCAACTCATTTAATTCTAATAGTAATCATTTCTTGCTTTTTTATTCTTTTTCATCACCATCACTTCTGAAATGTTGATCTTTCATAAAACCAAAAGTACTCAGTATAGAAACTTCAGAAATTTGTCATTAGAACTCATTAGAGAGTGGTGCTTATGTCTAGCTCTGAAAGGATCCATCTTTGATAAGCTCACAGAAGATATCAACATCAGGAGTATTAATTAATTAATTAATTAATTGTATATGCCATGCTTAGTACTAGGGATGAAATTAAAGCAGGCCTTGACTTCAAGAAACCGATGTCTAGGGAAGGTGTAAATCGGTAAATTACTATTACCATGGAAGTACTATAAGAGTTAGGAATAAAATGCTAAAGTAGCAACTGATTTTGCCTCACATAAAATAGAGAATTAACAGTAGGTGAGTATTTAGTAAAAAACTCAATTTTCCTCCTTTGCATGGGGAAAAACCCAGTTCTTGCTTCCTATGCTTCTCTCCTGTGTGTCTCTTTTGCTTTTACACAGAACACTTCACTTCTGGTCACCAAGTGTGTGGAGGCTTTCCCCACACCAAGCAATTCTCTATGGCAGCAGCTAGTTTTCCTGCAATTTTAACTCAGCTCTGACACCATCCACCTGGAGATAGCATCAGATTCTCCAGGTTAAGGCCTCAGTCTCATAAGACTGTCCTTAGCCCCTCAGAAGCCAGTCACAAGCTTAGGTTGTTACCCAGACTTCTGCCCAACATGTTGTAGATTGGCGGTTACAATAGCTACCTCCTCAGGTTCAATTAATTTGCTAGAGTAGCTCACAGAACTCAGGAAAACACTGACTTACATTTACTAGTTTATTGTAAAAGGATACTGATGGAAAAGATGCACGGGGCAGGGTTTTGGGAAGGGGCACAGAGCTTCCATGCACTCTCTGGCACACTACTCTCCCAGCACCTCCACATGTTCGCCATCCCAGAAGTTCTCTGACTCCCTGCTTTTGGGATTTTATGGAAGCTTCCTCATGTAGATATAATCAGTTATTAACTTGCTAGCCCCTCTTCCGTCGCTGGAGAAAAGGGGTGGGGCTGAAGATTCTAAGCTTCTAATCCATGGCTTGGTCTTTCTGGTGAGCAGCCGCCATCCAGGAGCCACCCAGGAGCCCACCCAGAACTGCTTCATTAGAACAAGAGATACTCCAGTGCTCCTATCACTTAGGAATTTACAAGGGTTTCAGGAGCTCTGTGTCAGGGACAGGGTTAAAAACAAATATCAGAATAAGAGATGCTCCTGGTGTTCTTATCACTTAGGAAATTACAAGGGTTTTAGAAGCTTTGTGCCAGGATCCCGGGGCAGAAGCCAATATATATTTTTTCTGTTATTTCACAGTGAGTAACCATAAAACATTATTGTGAAACAAACAAGAACAATTAAATGAAAAACCATCCTTGAAAATGACTTCACCCATGTATTCAAGGAGAGTGTTAATAGGAAAAAAAAATGCTGGCGATTGTTTGCTTGTATAACTTTAACCTCCAAAGGGACAATTGGAGCTCAGAGAGATCTGATGAATGTTTACTTCTTTTTTGTACACTTACATGTAACAAGGTCAGTCGCTGAAGATGCATCTCCATGAGGATGAAGCTCTTACAGCCACTCCCAAGTCATCAGCATATTTAAATATGTTACCCCTTTCACCAGTACATATCTTCATTTCCCCTGGGAGAATGTCTGTTTGATACTGCACAGTGACCCAATGGTTGTTTATATAGCAGGCTTGTTTGTTTTCAGTTGTTTTCTTGCAGTTATTTATTGTATGGGCCATCTTGGTTTATTTCAACAATCTACTAATTTGTACCTAAATACTCTGACAAAATAATCTTTAACATAATACACTTTGTTTTGATTCCCAACTGAAGAACTGTCTAGGGTTGTTTTGTGTACGAAATGTGCAAGGCCACCTGTCTGGCTTCTCATCCCATCCATCCCAAGGTAGTTTTCACCAGGCCTTTCATTTTCTCCTGTCTATTCTGAATGCATGTAAAAATGCTATCCTGGACATATTTTTTTGTTGTGTTTATTTTTTTCCTAAAAGTGTTCTTAGGTTCCTAGTGTATGTTCTGAATATCAGATTAAGAAAACAGATGACTTTCTTACTAAGATTTCTTTTATCTTTCCAAAATGTTTAATATTGTACCCTCAACAGTGTTGACAGAAGTTGCCTGGTGCCTCCTCAAAATTTGAAGGAAGCTCATGTGAAACTGGGTCATCATGTGCAATTCAAAACTGTAATTTTAAAAGGCACAAAATAATTAATATCAAGAGAAAGAAATCCCAAAACTTAATCAGTTACCTCAAGCCAGGTATATTGGAGTTGAAAGTTTACATGGACTTGCCATGTATCATCACTGTAATCCCCCAGCACAAAGACAAAAATACAAAATTGCCCATTGTGTTCATTTTTAAATTAAAACAAGTGCTCCTTGTAAAAACTTAGGACTCTATTAGAAAGTAGTGCAGAGTAAATGCAAGGACTCTAGTCTCATTTACTTCAAAGGAGACCACTATTAAACAGTTTAGAATATGTAATTTCAGGTCATTTTCTATGTATTTCCACACACACACACACCTATGATAAACATGTTTTACATATTATCCTACTTCCTCTTCAACCTGCCATGTACATTTTTCCATACTAGCATTCATTCTTTTACACAGTTGTGTACTATTTTATAATGTAGGTATACTGTAATTTATGTTTCTATCTATAAATGAACATCAATCATTGATTGTTTCCAGATTTTGTTTTTTTCTAATAGAAACAATGGTTCAGTGAACATCCTGTACACTTATCTTTGAGCATAAGGGTAACAACTTCTGTCAGATTTATATAAATGAAATAACAAGGTCAAATAAAGAGAATGAACATTTTCAACCAAGAAAGATCATGCCAAATTGTCTTCCAAAAACGCTGTTCCATTTTTTTAATCAATTATTTTCTCACCAGTAGTATATGAGAGTATCCTTTGCTCTGTACCCTCACTCAAAGTGGATATTAACAGTCTTTTAATTTTTGCCAGTATAATGCCAACCAGTATGGTATCTTGTTTTATTCTGATTTCCCTAAGCACTATGTTTAATTTCATTCATGTTTCTTCTTCAGTAATTCAGTGATTCTTCTTCTTCTCCCCCAATTCATTAGTTTCTCATTAATTTCTCTTTGCCTCAATTTCCTTAACTGTACTTTTAGCTGAATATTGTATTGAAGTAACTATTATGAAAATATTCATTTTTGTATACTTGAAACCAGTAATAAGATTGTATATCAACTATATGTCAATAAAAAAAAGAAAATACTAATTTATTATCAGTGGGTCACTGTCTTTTCTAAGAAAAATAATAGGTAAAAAAGCACTATTTAGAACAGCTTTTCAAAATTTTCTCTCCTGTAGTTGGTAACTTTTTTATGTAATTTTAAAATTTACTTTTTCTCCAGTCACACAGAAACTCTGTATACATTGTATTCAGACTAACATTAACAATACATATACTTTGGGGAGAAATTCAGTGGAACTACATATGCTGTACTTCTATAAAATATACATTTGTCCATAATGTTCCCCCAGCACAACTTGCCTGGTACAGAGGTGTTAAATAAAACCAGCACTATTCCTAAAAGTGTTATGAGATAGATAACCTCTTTCTCTTGTCTCAGACCAGCACAGTAGACTTACCCTCTTGATAAATACAAATGAGCAAATGTTGCTAGACTCTTTTATGTAAAAGTGTGGTACATTTTCTTCCCTGAGGGAGGACATGAAGGTAATCCTAACAGCTAACATGTATTGGGTGCTTACTGCATGCCAGATTCTGGTCAGTCTGTTTTATATATGTTAATGCTCATCTCATCATGAGAAGGTATTAGTGGTATTATCTCCATTTTAGTGATGAGAAAATGAAAACACATAAGGTAAAATAACTTGCTTGAGTAAGCCTCACAGCAGGAAAGTGGCAGGACCCTGATCCATACTCAGGCCATCTGGTTCCAGAGCCGCCTCCCAGCCATGATGCTCGGCTTCCGGCACCAGGGTATGACTAAACTAGTAAGGGCACCAGAACCATGAGAGGGACATAGAAAAGGGGAGAAAAGAAAGAACCCCCTAGAAATGTGATCAATATTAGATACCAATAGTTCAGACCCATACTTAAAACCAAAGGATACAACAGTAACAAGAAAATGTGACTCTTATCCAGGAGAAAGGTGTATGAAGAATATGGCAGGAAGAGGACTTCTGCTTCTTTATCATCATCAAGATGAAAGTATTGTTTGACAAGGCAGATCCATAGTGCAAGATCAAAAGCCTCCAGCATTTCATTACAAAGGCCTTCATCTCTGAGTCCCAAGGAAAATTGCTTATAATTCTTTGCCAGTACTTCTTCCATAGTAATCACTCAATGAAACATTTATTGCGGTCACTCACTGAAAAGGTAAAACTATTCTACCACACAGTAAGGAAATCTTGGAGGCATGAATTATATGCCCAAAGACAAACTCTTCCCTCCTTAGCTACTTTATTTAATTTGACTTAAGATATTACTAAAGCTTCCTTAATTTTCTCTTGTCCCACTTCCTACCAATACCCTTGCTTCTACCCTTTGTGCATATGGAACTCTTCTCTCTAAGGCCTTGGACTAAGGTGAGGTGAACAAAATATCAGAATTTTAAATAATGACAGAGGAGTTTGTCTTTCAGCTTTCTGGGGATTGTGGAAATAATATCTGTTCTGTCTTGTTTCTCCATGACTTACCTTCACATCCAGGTACAATGATACTTCATTTACTCCCTGATAGCCCAAGTGAACTGTTCCTTTGATCCCCACTCAATGAAACTTCCTAACAGCAGATCATTTTCTATTTTTAAGTCTGCTCCAGTCAAATTTCTTCCTATCAAAATATAGCATTCCTGTCTGAACACTACACAGCTTTCATAAGCCTTAAAATCTTCAATTTTTAGAAATGAAAGAGATGGTAGATATAATAATCTTCATCTCAATTAGTAAATAATGGTTAAACAGCTAATTTAATTTTTTAATGGTAAATTTAATGTGAGGATTCTAAGGCATCTAATGCCATAAAGGACAGGAACACACTGGGCCTCAGGCCTATGGATTTAAAAGTTGTTTCTGTCTTTCTTCTCTGCATTGGATAGAGTCTGCTCTCTTCTGTCTATCTATTGGCTATTTCTACCACTCAGATCAAATTAGCTTTTCTAAAATCCACAGAGAGTGATTGCTCTGATAGCCACCAGTCATGATACACATTAACACACACATAGGTTTTGAACAGATAAGGCATGTTTTCACCACATGCGAGGCACATTGTGAGTAGAGAGGAAAAAGTAACGACCTTTATTTAGTAGTTAGGATGCCCCACTTAGTACTTTGTCTCCAGAGAGGAACATTTATACATAACAATTGCAAATTCTTTGGGAACGCCAAGAGGGAAAGAAAATAAAGGAATGGACATTAAATTGAATCTTGGTTTTTAGTCAGACATCATGCTTTCCATTTGCTAACTATGTAACCTTCAGAAGTTCACTTAACTTCTCTGTGCCTTAGTTTCCTAAATTATAAAATAAGAATGGGGAATATATAGTCTCTATTGAAATTATTTATAATTCTACTTTCGCTATATTCTTAAAAGGATTGGAGAAGCCAAAGAAATATAAAATCCATCCCAGTTTAAAGTTCCACATTTTTTGTGATAGCTAGTGGCTTCACTCTACTTTGCAAAGTGAATAGCCCTTGCATTTTACTATTTGTGCACAGATTCTAAGTGATCTAATTATGATCATCAAATCAACCAGATTTCTTTGAAAACCAAATGGCTTTGTCTCCCAGTGCTAACATTATAATGGGTTGTTGCTGTGATTTTTAAAATAATCAATTTAGGCAGCCAAAATGTCTCACACTGGTCTTACATAGAAAAATGCCACCCTTCCAAATGATTTCTTCTGTCCCTCTCCATGATAGACAGCTAAAAAGTGTTATAAGCATGTAATTCATATTATTCAGAGTTCTCTATACATTTCATTCACAAAAATTCAAGAAAAGTGCAATGGGGACAAAAGGTACTTCACTTTTCCTCACTGGATGATTTCACTATGCCTACCTGATCAACTTTTTTAGGCTTGCTTTAATTTCTTTAATGTGGCCTAGACACATAGGCCAATGCATACTTTTTGTGTCTGATATCAGAACATTTTCAAATTGAATTCTATAAAAAGTGATCTAGGATCCAGCATTTCCACTCTACCCTGTGTTCCCTTGACTACCAGAGACAGCTATGCCTTGATGGGTCCTAGAAGGGACAGCATGTGAAATGTACCAGTTCCCAGAAACAGCATACAGTCCCTGTGGCTGGATTCTGGATAGGCATTCCTGGAAGCGACCACTCAGGAGTACTACTTTTAGCAACAATAGCAGCTAAGATATGATGTACCAGTCAGGACATTGAGCTATATCTTTCCTAGGTCTCTTGAATGACCACTGTTTATGGGTGCTTACTGAGCTGACAGCTGAATGCTAGTCTTCATATAACATAGCCATCAGTGTTCTCCCACTCCAAAGGGCCACAGAGCAAACTTCTGGAGTGGCATCTTGGCGATGAGCATCTGAAACCTTAAAAATACACAAAATTTCCCTCAGTAATTCTACTCTTTAAATTTGTCCTAAGGAAATAAACATGTAGTATAAGGGCTGGGACACAGGAAACATCCAATAAATATTAGCTGTTACTACAAAGATAATCATAATGCATGATTAACAATGATGAAAATTTAGATAAATCTAAGTGCCCAAGAAAAGGAGACTGATTAAATAAATGGTATCATGTCTGTATAATATACTACTAGGCAGCCATTAAAAAGTATGTCAGTGGTTTCCAAATTTTGGAGTGCATCAGGGTTGCCCAAGAAACTTGTTAAAAATGAAATTTCCAAGGTCCTATCAAAATATTCTAAGAATAATTGGCAAGTTCTATCAGTAAGAGAGAAGTTAGGCTTCTATAAAATCAATATATATAATAGCAGAAATTAATTTTACTTATAGGATTATTATTTATGTCAAAGACCTGGTGACTTTTCTTAATCTGTCTTACAAACCATCCATTTACTTTGAAAGGACCCATTTAAATCCTTCGGGTCATTGAAAACAACCTTGACTTATACAACCCATTCAATTAAGTTTTTTTTAAAATGGGTATCACTATAAAATGTCTTTTCCCCAATCCTCCAAATAATGTAGTCATCTCTCTCTTTAAATAGATAGGTAGATAGATGATAGTTAGACAGACATCTCTTTAATAGAAGAATAACGTTTTCCTTCAAGGGGAAGAGTCCATTTGTGGTAACATTTCACATTTGGGGCATCTTTCAATCTCCCCTCCCTGTATGAATGTTTATAACATCTGTATTGGAATGAAAGGTAGTTGGAAGACTGTGGTTGAGTACAGTGAAAGCACTTAACTCTCAGCTCTGAAGGTTGTTTTAGCCCCCAAATGAATATTTGTTTTTCTGTAGTCCCTATTTTGCTCAAAGAAATATACACACTAAGAAAATGGCCAACACAATGTTAAATTAATTAAACAGGGAGGCCTTTAGACTGACATGGCTTTAATGCCTTAGTAGCCTGCTTTAAGCAAACCACAGCCTAAGCCTGAAATGTCTCCAGGTTAAAAAATCGAAACCTACAGATAACAAATTACAAACAGCTAACTCAGCTTTTCCAAATGGGGCTGCCACTTAAGCTCTAGTGAGTCAATAATTTTCTCGCTTTTCTTCTACCTCCTCTCTGTGAACAACTCCCCATCCAGCTCCTATTGGATAAGCACTCCTACCCACTTCTGGTTTGTCTCTACCGATTTGAATAGATTTTTTATTCAAATAAATTCTTAAAAAGTTGATATGCCTCAGTTTAATCTTTCAACAACATTATTGTCTTCTTCCAGATGAACCATTACTTCAAAGTCAATATAACAGATTGTGTTGGCATAGGGCATTCCAAAGTCTTCCTTATTTCCTGGGTATTCCTTGCTGCTTCTCCCTACCATCCCAAACCATGGGCTGCCCCATCAGCTGCAGAGCAACTCAGTAAGTACCGATGTGTCACATTTTAGGAAGCATGTTGAAGTCCTAATTTCTTCTTCTTTCCTACACATCAACTTCCACAATGACAGCAGCTTACAATTATGTCACGCTTATCTGTGTCAGGCACCTCTCTAGCCAATTCACCTAGGTATTTACACATTTTGTTTCACCCTCCAAGGCAGTAGCACCATTAGTCACATTAGTCACCCCATTTCACAGATGAGGAAATCTCACCCCAGGAAGGCTAAGGCATTTGCCTAAGGTAACATAGTGACACACGCACAATCCAGAAGCATTTGAGCGCAAGCATCCTGAGAGTCTGAATGGGTGACTTCTAAGCCTCCATCTTTAGGAAGCTCCTTGGGGCTGACTTATGCTTCAACTACTGGAGAAGTTTTAGGTGAGGGAGACAATGCAAAGTACTGAGTGATAGAAGGAAGGGCCTCAGGACAAAGAAGGGCAGAGTTCTGCAGGCTGCAAAGTGGAACTCTGAGAGAAGGAGCCAGGTCAGAAATCCTGCTCATCTCTGCCTCAGACAGGCTAAGGGCCCCTGGAAAAGGTATTTCATTTTTCTGAACCTCTGTTTCCTACTCTGTAAAAAGTTGATAGTAATACCACTTTCATCAGGTCCTCATAATGAACTAAGGTAATACATGCACAGTGGGCTCAGAGAAACCGTAGCTGTCATCTACCCCAACCTGCTATCAAAAGCAAAGAAAGAAACAAGATCTTTGAGTTAATCAAATTGAAAAGGCACCCCTCTGAGTGGACTTCCCTTAGGACTGGAAAACAAAACAAAACAAAGCAACAAAGAAGAACCAAAAGCCTACAAGCAGCTGCCATTTTTAAACACCAGTTTCCATATGTTCAATGTTCTTTTACCGATCTTTATTTTCTTATTTTCTCCCCTCCTCCTCCTCCTCTCCCACCATCTTCTTGTTCATTTTTCCCTTCATTTCTTAGTAAATACTTTTTGAAGATCTTCAGCTTTGACTCCACTAGCTAAGAAGGAAGAAGGACACGTTTTTAGGGAGGCTAGGAATCTATGGGAAGCACAGTGCCCTGGGGACACCCCAGCTGCAAAACAAAAACACAAAAGCTGGCTGAGCTGGGAGAGAATATTCCAGAGGGAGGAAGTGTTGGAAAGTGTCCAGAAGTTGCAGATTCTTTCTGGCCTGGGTTTGACTTTCTCAAGTTCTCCTTGCTTATATTATTGGTTTACTTTACTGGAAAGTGGTTCTTTGCCTAGAGCCTCTTATATTTCCTTCTGTATTCCCTGAGAAACATTTAAGTTGTTTCAGGCATATTTGTCTTATTTGCCACCCAAATTGTTGTTTGGAACAAGAAAATATATCTTCTCCTTTAGTTCTATGTATGTGTGTGTGAATAGCAAAGAACTGGGCTTTGGGGTCAAAGACCTCTGGGTTGAACTTTGACTTACCACTCATTTGGCAGGTGATCTTGGGCAAATTCCCTAATCTCTCTTTCTTCATTTGTAAAGTGGGCATAAGAATTGTAACATCCACGTAGATTTATTTGACTGAGATAATACATGTAAAGCTCTAGCATATGAAGAGTGGAGCCTAAGAAATATTCACTATATATGGTAGCTACAATTATCTTAGTCTAGTTTTCTCTCTCCCACAAGTGTCTAACTATATACTCAGTTTTATAAGGTTTTGTCAGGTGACTCTATGAAAGAAACAAAGATACACTATGAAAGGACAAAAGATATATTACAGTAAAAAAAAAGCTTACTTTTCCCCAGGGATTTGAGGAATTTTAATGTTCTAGGTTATGTTTTAGGTGAAAACCAGAGGGAAACATAAAAATATGAAAATAAATAGAGGGATGTCCCATGCAGTTGTCCAAGTAGTTAGAACTTCTTGTTTAAATAAATAATTTTTGACGGTATTAACTATGTTAGTAGAATGCCGTGTTTTTGACAAGATTAAAAAAACAATAAACAACAGAAAAAAAGCAAGGCATGGTTTTCATGACACTAAAACAACTATTGAAAGCAGAACAACTAAGTTCAGTTTTAGAGATCAAAAACTTAAATTCCTTCTCCTGAACAACCAGCTTTTTGGGTGGATAAGCCTACCTAACAGGTACCTTTGTGCCTCTGAGTAACTTGTTATTTTCATTCCAAGTGACATGTTATTTCATAATATTTAAAATATTAAATACGTTAATGCATATACCATGCACCAGGCTCCTGGGATTAACAAATGAGCAGGGCACAGTTTTAACCTTTAAAAACAAAGGTAAGTTTGCAAATGTATTGAGTCCATGGACATTGTGCTTTGAAAAGGAATGTAAATGTGCACATTATAAGGCTAGAGTATGATCAGTCTGATCACTCCTACTGTGTCCTGGTTATAGATTTCTGTGTCCATATGTATTTTCTGGGTTGTTGGTTTACTAGGTTAGGTGGATATTTATTTTCCATCTTGTGAATGACAGTCCAAATTTATGCCCCAGAGTTAGAAGCTTGGGTGAGCCATGTGCTGGGGCCCTGAAACCACCTTTCTCTGTCGCACAAGCAGTTGTTGTAATCAAATTGGCTCCATGCCTAGAGCAGGCTGTGTGACTCAGTGACAGTTGCACTCAGAGCACGGAGTTGGAGACAAAGAAGTCATAGATCAGGAAATCACAGTGACGATGGCCAATGGGGATGTATGGCTTTATATGAGTGAAGTGTTTTTTTTAGAATTTTTTTTCTTTAAATGTCATTCATCAAAGACACATTTAATCCTGTCACTTTTGCATGAGATTTAAACAAATTTTGGTTCTAGTAATACTCTGTTCAACACTACAAATGATTCTGTGCTAAGGGAAGGCTCTAAATATCATAACAACCACTCAGCATTTCCAGTGATTTTAGATCCATGCTTGGTAAGGGAATATATGCCTATTTTCACTTGAATTAGATTCACTTTTTGAAGTCACTTGGTTTTAACCTCCACCCCAGGCTTAATCTAATTCATTCTAGTGAAGATAACAGATAATTTCCAAAAAAATACTAAATCAGAAGTTCTCAAAGGTTTAGAAATCCACAGCATATATATTTTGTTAAAAACTATACAAACACAGAACTTTCTTATCTTTCAGTCTAGTTATTGATAGTTAAAAATGTCGATGACAAGTGATTAAATAAAGACGTAGATTTGTAACTATTGGTAAACTTCAAGAGGAAGGTATAAAAAATTAGGGAAGAACAAATAAGGGATGGGAAGCTGTGGTGGTTATAATACTATTTATTTCTTCCCTTTTTATGGCATCAGTGATAGGGTCAAACAAGGTGGAAATACTCTAGTAACACCGGAGGCATTGTCTTTAATTGTGGCAGGGTAGAACTGGTATGCTACATGGTAAGAATGAGTGTAACCTGAGACAGTTAAAAGAGAAAGACACTAGACTCTGAAATAATATCTTCACATAAACTTAAAATATTGGGGATAGGGGAGCAATGATTTCATACTGTACTTGTATGCTTTTGGTGTGGAATGCCAGGGTTCTGTATAAGGCATATTGAAAAAGCCACTGACAAAGGCCTGGAGAATTGTGATGCAATTTGAGATAGATGAAATTGTGTGAAGATTAGATTGCATCACCCTAAAGTGAAGAGATATGTCCTGGGGGAAAGAATTGGGTACACATTGTATGTGACTTAGTTGATCATGTACTTAAACTGAACAGACTTGCATGACTAGACCCCCTATGTCAGGATCCCGCACCCCAAGAAATGTATATACAATGATAGGTTTTACTTTTCATTCTTTTTCCTTGGCAAAAGCATTTGGTTTTTGTAATGGTTCATTGTTTGAATAAGGGAATATTGTATTTTGTTAGGAATTTACTTATCTGTAGTGAGCAATATCTCATCTTTGCAGAAAAAAATGTCATTAATAGCATCTGCAGAAGCACCATTCAACAAATATTTACTAAGCACCTATTATGTTCTAGGTACTTCTCTTGGAATATAGTGATGAGTAAAATGGACAAATGTGCCTGCCCTCATGGAATTTACATTTTAGTGTGGTTGATTGACAATAAATACTAAACCTAGTAAATAAGTAAATTAGACAGTATGGAAAAATAAAGATGTCTCAGGATAAAGGGAATCAGAAGTATTAAAGGGAGAGTATGCAATTTAAAACAGAATAATAAGGGTAGGCTTCATTGAGAAGCTCAGAGATGAGCAAAGACTTAAAGGAAGTGAGAGTTAGACATGTGGCTATCTATAGGAAGAGCATTTTTAGGAAGAAGGAATTGTCAGTGCAAAGGTCGTAAGGTCATTATTTTAACATATTTCACTTCTTTACCCAGACAGCATGGCATGCTTCTCATAGGGAGGCTATTATATTCCACTTTATGGGAATGGGAGAGAGACACCCACCTTTTCCCAGCTTTCTATCCAGGAGATGTAACTCCTAATGACTCAAACATTGTGATTTTGGGCTCAGAAAATGACTGACCAGTTTTGGCCATATTCAATGGCTCTTACCCTGAACATGTTATAGAATAGGAAACTAACTTAATTATGGGGTGTTAATTTTTTGTGTGCGTTAGACTGAACAGTTTGAAGAGGAACAGTTGTTATTGACCATCTATCTATATTTGTTAACTATAAGATGGATATACTGTAAGGATAACTGTTGTCTCCCAGAAATTTAACTGATGAACTTGGCAGCATCAGACTATAGAGTAAATTAATGATATGGGACACACACAAACGCATGTGCACACATTTTCTTTCTGTGACATTTTATTCTACAACCTTTTCTTTAGTAATCTTCAAAGTACATGTGTTTTATCAAAGCTAAGTATTTACTAAGAAATTTCAGATGCAGAAATGCTATTTCATACCATAAAATATATTCTGGAAAAAAACATTTCTGTGGCATTGTGACATCACTGATATAAATGAATGATGATAAACTGTAACCCTATATACATATGTGTTATTGAATATACATGCATATGCATGCAGGCAGGCATGCTCACCACATGTATAAGGGAAAAAAAAGACTTATTGTAATCTAATAAATGTAAATCAAAATCAAAATAAAAGCACACATACCCCTTGCCCAGACAGAAAATGTTTTATTGGGCAAACCATAGAGATCATTAACAAATATCTATTGGGCATCTACTGTTGGTGGGTCCTGTAGCAAGAGCCCTTGTTCCAGTGTAGAAGTTGAATTAATTCTGATTCTAGATGGAACATAATATAATAAGAACAACAATAACCACTATCATGAACTGACTCCTTATTACTTGCCAAGAAGGTGCTAAGTGCATGTACTTGCCTTATTGTATTATTGTAATATTATATCATTTGTCCTTGCATTATTGTATCATTGTAATACTGTATCATTTAACCCCATGCAATAAGTACTACTACTACCGACAGATGAGGAAACAAAGGCTCACAGAAGTTAAGAAACTTTTGCAAGACCTCAGAGCTAGCAAATTATAGATGACGGATTTAAAATCAAGTATTCTGTCTGTAGGGCCTGTAGGCCTAACCACTGCGGTGTGTTGCATGAGAGGGAGCTCAGAAGTAGTGTGAGAATATTGGAGCCAGATGAAACCCAAGTTTAAATCTTATTTCTGTCCCATATGCAGCCTTAGGAAAGTTACTTAACTTTGAGAATCAAAGGTTAATAGTCTAAAATATAGACAATAATATTGTAACAATTATAATAATATTTAATTATATTATAATATAGTATAAATATAATTATAGTATAATTATATTATAATATTATCTATAATATTCAGATTAATGTTTGAAATATAGTATCTATAGTACTATTGTATCTAATAGTACTAAAGTATACTAATATCTATAGTACTAGTATCTAATGGTATAGATAATATTTACTTCACCAAATTGTCAGATTAGAAATAATATATGTGCATGCCACATGGTTGCTTTTCAATAAATGATAGTTGTGATTTAACCGTTATCTCTGAGTCTAAACAGAGTCATAGAGGAAGAAAGCCAAGCCAAACTTGGAATGCACCTAACTTTTCTTTTTTTCATTAATCAGGGCTACGGGCGACTACTTGATAACTTGTCCCTAGAATCAAGTGGAACCATTGCTACAGGAAAGAATACCAGAGAGAACATGTTCCTTGTGCAATTTTGCACAACTTAGAAAATGGAGCCCATTTATTTAATTTACACCAGAGCTTTTGGCACTGTGTAATGTCTTCCTCTGGAGGAAACAGACAACAAGCTAATGTCCCAAGGAGGGAGAAACAATTAGCTAATTCATGAACTAAGGTTGTAGTTACAGTATGCTCTTTTAGCCAAAGATAGTAATTTGTTAGCTTAAATAACATCAAACCAAGACCACCAGTGTTACTAGAGAAAATGCTGCTTAAGGATGGGTCAAGCCATAAATTATAAAATTAAAATTCAGAGATGCTTGAGATGTTCAGAGATGTTAGGACTTACATAGGGGATTTTGCAATGAAGATAGAAAATCAAGCCTTAAACAAATTATTATCCTGAACAATGGAAGTATAAGCAGGATCCTAATTAAAGAGTATTCTAGTAATTTTTAAGGAGATAGTATGATGTCAGAGCTGGAAGGGATTTTAGAGCTCATTTATACAGACTTTTATTGTTTTTGGTGTTAAAACTGAAAACCAGAGAAAGGAAACACTGTGGCCAGTTCCATATGGTGCAGTAAAATGTTCTTCATCTTGATTGTTTTTTCCCGGGTGAGGTGATAGGGCTCTGTAAGAAGCATAGTTTATAGGGGTTCTTCAAGCCAGAGGCCCTGCTAAATTTAGATTTGGTTCCTGCTTATGTAATTTTCCTTGTGTTTTCAATTATTTATACAAATATATTATTCATATACGTCTGGAACTTGTGCATTTAGTACTCAATAAACAGGAATAATTTATAGGATTATGGAGTGCTTCCTGTCCTTACCTTTCAGACTATGTTCTTTTGCATTGTTAATTAATTATTATATTTCAGCCTTGTGCAACTTCCTTTCCCAGCAGTCTTGTGGTGATACTTAACTAGCCAGAGAGAGCAATGTTAGGATCTACCTTCATCTTCATACTCAGATTCCCAAACCCAGGTTAACTCTCCCATCAGCCATTTCCAGAGCACAGCTACCTTTGGGCTCAGTGACATGCCCCAGCAGATCATGTTCCTTAAGTAGAATGAGACCATCCTGAAAGAGGAAGCAGGCTTCCAGTCCTAAATAGAAGTCACCTCTGTTTCAAGTTTCTTCATTGCCTTGGCCTTTTTTTGTTTTAAATTGAGTTCTTGACTGTTCTTTCCATTATCCTCCCACATTACCTTTTTCCTCCTGCTGCCTTGCGTTGACCTCAGGTACCTATGCCATCCTGGCTCTTGGTCATGGGTCTGGATTCTCCACCAGAAATGATTTTGCCTCTATCCCTACACTGCTCACTTCTAGGTGTTTCCATGTCTGACCCTCCTCGTCCCTGGTATTCACTCTATCTTGGATTTCGGAGGTTCTTGCTCTGTAACCCACAGGACTGGAGGATCGTTGCTGGGAAGAGCCAACACAGCAGGTGCCCTAGGGTAGTGCTGGTAGGTAAGGAGCCCTGGCAGGGCTGGGGATGTCAAAGTGGCAGTGCCACCTCTGCTTCTCCCTGTTCCTTCACTGCCTCCTGAGTATTCCCCAGAGCAAATGTGAAAAGACCCTTCATTATTTCTCCCTGAGCCTGGAGGATATAGCTCTGTAATCAGTTTTTAGAAGAGTAAATAGAGTGAGATACATCAACTTTCCCTCTGTGGAAAGAGAAGACAAAGATTTGCAAACTGAGAGGGGATGTCTTTTTTGCTACTGTCCCTCAAATGCATGAGGCCCAGTGGCTTGGGTCTTGGAGCCTGGTCTTTCCTGGGTTCCTTCTTTCTCTTTGATGGAATCACTAGGTGAGCAGCCCCCTTTCAGACCATTTAATCTGAAGGCAAGAAGCTACCTTACCACAATTGTGAGTGTTTATGAGAATACAAACCAAATATACCATTGACTTGACATGAAAGATTACTGTGATATAAACAAAATAATTCTGAGGAATAGGACCATTGAGGGAAATTTCTCTTTCCTTTTGTCAGCATTATCAGTGGTTTGTTTCCCACCCTGTGCATGGTACACAGTAGCCAATCATGATACTAAGGGTCAGAATGCATTAAATGAAGTATTGATGGGCAGATGAATGAACATCTCAGTGGAAGATGTGGAACTCTCTAGCCATGAGCTTGTTCATACTGGGACCTCCTTGTGAAACTTCATATGTGTGGTAGGAGCTCTGAGAGTAACTTTAAAGTCTTAAGGGTTGCACTGGGATGCACTTAGTTCATGAGACTGAAGCCACAGCACCAACTGTTTGAAGTCTCCCTCTTGGGGTTATTTGTTCTCTGGCATACTTCAATGGATAGATGCCAGAAGATGCTGGTGGCCTATGGAGCCAACCAGGTGACCAGGGAACTCCACCAAGTCCTAGCTGATTAAGTCGAGTAGGTGGTAGTTAACTGTCTTAAAGGTGAAGGAGAGAATTTGGAGAGAGATACTATAAATGCTCTGGGCAAAGGGTTTTCACAAATTAATCTGCCTACAAAATGTGTATTAGCTCCCTACTTAGAACATCTTAAATTTTAAGAGTGATTTATGTTTATTGTAAAAGATGCAAAAAGTATGGATGAATAAACTGAAGTCCCCAACCTGTGTGCTTCCCTATTCCCACACCTTGAGTAAGCCCAGCTAAGAGCTACTTGTTTATTTTTTCAGGAATGTTTAATGCATGTAGAACTGGTATATCAAACAGACCCATATGTTCTGACAGTACAAGCTGTCTAAGATATGTTCTTAAGAAAACAAGTTCTAACAGAAAACATAGTAAACTGCCATTTGAGGTTAAGAAAGGATATATAATATTTAGAAATGTGTGCATGCATGCATGTGCACATGACATGTATGTCACTTAAATGGACTTCCTGTTTATTGCTCCCCCTATCTCTGCAGCCCAGTCCTGGAGGAGGCAGTGGCATTGGGGTTCAGTGTGGGGCCCAGAGGAGTAGACTGAAGAGAGAAGCTATTTTTTTTATTTCATCCCCATTTAGAGGGGGATGTTTACAGAGCACTCCGTGATTGTCATTGCATAGGGACCCACTAAGATACTGCTTTCTAAGGCTTTTCCCAGATTTCTGTTATGACAGCTAACAATGAAGAGTCTTTGCATACTTTTGGGAGCATATCTGCAGAATAAAATCCTAGAAGGAGAATTACTGAATTCACAAAATGTGGAGTGCTCAGTTCTCCATACCACCACTCATCAGGTTTTAAGTAGAATTTGATAGTTGTCAATCAGATAGGTAACAAATTGGTGTATCTATTTTAGTTGATATTTATTCAATTGCAAGTACAGCATAACATCTTCCCAGACATTTATTTGTCTTCTGACACTTTTTTCCCCAGATTGCCTGTTCATTTCCTTTGCTCATTTTTATATTCATGGTTTTCACATTGGTATTTAAAGAGCACTTCATATGTTAAGGACTTTTGTCTTTTTCTTATGGTGTGAAATAAAACATTGCCTCGAGTTCTTCTTTGATACATTGGCTTTCTGTGTATCCTTATTTTATTATAAAGAAGTTTTAGAATTTTATGTAGTTTGTCCACCAGCTTTTCCTTTGTGGCATCTGGGTTTTTATGATACCCTTGGAAAGGCTCCAACATTCTTAAAATATTCACCCATTCTCTTGTAGTGTTTACATGGCATCATTTTTTTTTAACATTTAAAGTATTGATCCTTGTAGGATATATTTTAGGATAAATATAAGCTTTTTTTGTATATAACAGAGGCTTTTTACCTCCTAAACTTCTCTAAGTCTTCTTTCTCTTCTTTATATCACTGAATGAAAATCTAAATTTTCCCCAGATTGCCTGTTCATTTCCTTTGCTCATTTTTATATTCATGGTTTATATTCATAAACTGACTCCCTCTTTAAACACATAGCTTCTCACAGAGTTAAATGTAAAGACAAATAAAAACAACAATAAAAGTTTTGTTTTGCCCACTGTTCACTTTCCGGGATTCTCAGCATAACTTTATGGGCATTGGCCTCTTGGACCAGTGCTTATTTTCATGGCTGTTACATGTTTTCAGATCCAGTGGTGAAAGAGGCAAGAATATTTGCTCCTCCCCATTTTTATAGCAGATGCCAGGAGAGGGAAGTCATAGAGGTCACAGAGCAGTTCAGGGTGTTGAAATTCAAGGTCTGAGCCATCTAGCCTGTTGCACTCATCATCAGCCAATATTGTGTATGAAGCACAGGTAGAAAGCATTCTTCTATTGCATCACTCACTGAATTGCATAATCCACAACAAAAACAGCTAGAGGGCAGTAGACAGGGTAAAGCTTAGTCTATTGAAACATGCAGATGTTTCAGTGAATTGGGAAAATGGCCTGCTTGTAGGGATCATATACAATATTTGACAATGTGAATCAGACTTGGGCATCATTCAAGATTAATCTTATCCCCTTAATGAAATAGCTGATTGTTCCTCTCTGCCTGTTCCAAGTTGCCTGAGAGCGTCTTACAGAGACAGTCTTGCTGGTCTGAAGCTCTATTCTCAAATGCTGAATTACAGAGTCCATTAAGAAGTTCAGAAGATCTGTTTGGGGAGGCAGGAATCCAGTAAAGCTTCTAATTTTTCCATGATGATTGATGGATTTGGAGCACTCTTAAGGGGAAGCTGTATAATGCTAAGTGTTTGGCGTGTGCCAGCTTTGTCACCTTACATGAACCCTGTAACTGCCTTTTATTCCAACCTCATCTACACAGACTGCCTCTGAGGGAAAGAGAACAATCTCTGATGTTAAAAGTTGGGAGAGACTGAGAAAGGGTGGGCAAGGGACGGGGGAGGCACCAAAGAAAACCTACCTATGTCTTAATTACCTGGCAGATTCCCAGCTTTAGTTTCATAGGCCATTGGATTTCTCCCAGAAATGTTGTTTTGCAAGGGGCACATGGAGTAGTGCAGGCCCTCTGGTGACTAGGACACTTCTTCCCAGTAACAGGATATGGGAGAGCTCAGCACCAGGAACATCCTTGTGTCCAAAACAGTGGGAAGAAGTCGGAAGTGGTCTCTGTCTGACCAGCTGCTATTTTCTCTAAACTCAAGTGGCTCTGGGGATTGGTCCCAGCACCTCATAATACTAGGAGACTTGTGTTTAATCCTAGGTGCCTGAAGTTCTTCAGTTAGTCTGTGGTTTATGTGGTCAGCGCTGACAGCACCAGCTAAGTTGGAGTTACAGGCAGTGATTGTGCTTGTCACAGAAATGGCTCATTCCTTGATGTGCTTTCAAGGGCTGTGTCCTCTGAATCCTGTTGGCAAGAAAACCGTCCTCCGCCCTAGCACTTAGTTAATAAATATGGCTTGAAAGGCAGCCAAAAATGCATATGTTTGCTGTGCTGTTAGATTCCTTCTTGAAAGGGAAAAGCTCTTCTCAGTGTGATACACAAAAGATTCTATTAATTAGGAGAACTTATAATGTCTCCCTATAGAATAAAGAAAAAAATAACAGCCTGCATTGCTACTCCACTGGTTCCTTTGTTGGACAAAGTTTATTGCTCCTGCTTTTAGCAAAGAATGGCCACTCTGACCCCTCAGTTGTCTCTCTTATCCTTGTACTGTGCACACACAACTATTCATTAATGTCAACAAGACTTATGAGTGCATATCCGGTGGGGTGGAGGCAAGGGGACTAAATCCCAAAGTCAACATCTCCGCAATACATTCCAAGATGAAAATGATCAAAGTCTCATTACTCTTCAATGACTAACAGAAAACAAAGTAGAGCATTTAGGACACAGGCTAAAGATGAAGTAGAAGATTTAAAATTGTTCTCCTGAATTATTCATGTTTACACCAGACTATTTCAAGTCAAACTTGTCCCTAGGTATAGTAGGATAAGGTCATCGGAGCTCACTTTGAAATAGAATTTCTAGAAAGAAATTTAAGATTTCAGGAAGCTGAAGGAGAAGAAAGCATCCACCCAGGCAGAAGCCAGGTGCTAAAGATTCTGAAACACACATGAGGGAATATAATCCGAGGAGGAGAGGTGTGCTGGATGAAGGAGGGAGGAAGGGGCCTTCATGCTCCTGAGGAATCTGAGAGATTTCTTAGCTCCTTTCTGCCTTGGTGAGTCTGTAGCTAGACTGAGGAGGGGTCCCAAGAAGATCTTGTCTCAACTCTTAATGAACAATGCCTTCAGACCCCCATCTTCTTCAGAAAGAGAATACACTCCTTTTATCCTTTGTTCATTGCCCTGTATATTCGGAGTTCCCCTACAGATTTATACCCCACACCTCACTATGATCACTGATGCCTAGGGACTAAATCACTTACTCCCCTACCTCTGGCTTCTGTTTGCTTTGGCTGATGGGAAGAACTTACAAGAAAGACAGAAGGCAGCAGGAAAGCAAGGTGGATCTATTTCTTCTCCACTGCCCTTCCTACCAGGCCTCAAGTTATTAGTGGCTGTGTTTTTCTGGAAAAAGACCACAGCTCCTGTTGGGACTCTTTCATACAATGCAGGTCCCACGGGGACCCAGCAACCACTCCTTCCCCTTGCCATTCAGACTTGGCATTGCTGGTGGTGTCCCTCTTGTTAGCCCAGGGTTGCTTCACCATCTTTCACTGACTTTCCTTAAACCGTAATTGCTCTGTCTTTCACACCCTTGAGTGGGCCCTTTGTTTTCTGCTGGAATGTCACATACATCTATGCACAGCAGCCAGGCTGCTGAGAACAGATCGCCAGCAGCCAGCCCCTGACGTGGGTGCCCCAGTCATACTTTATAGGGCTCTGAGTTCCTGGTAGTTGTCCTACATTTGGAGAGGTTCCTAGGCCCCTACTTGAGTTGTCACTCGTGCTGTGCTCTGCCTCTATCATCTGGCCATGTTAGCTATTGAGTGTCAACTTTGGTCTGTCTACTCTGACTCTTTCTTACTTTAAATAATTTAAGTTAGGGCTTCCTGTGAAGTAGGTACTGTGCTGAGCTCTTTACCTATATATTTTATTTACTCTTCACATTAAATATTTACTATCTTTATTCTCATGTCACAAATGTGAAAACTGAAGCTCAGGAGAAGTTGTTGAAAGTCACATAGCTGGGAAGAGCAGGGATTCAAATTCTGGTCTGCTCTAAAGCATTAAGCTGTGTAGTAGGTGATCCAGAACGCACTGTAATTGCAGGCCATGTTTCCATGCACAGGTGGGATGTTTTCTAGACCATGGGGGAAATTCTGGCTGTAAAATTGCTCACTGGGTTTCTAGTCCTGGCTCATCTCCTGCTCCTTCCAACCTGGAACTTGATCTGTGTCCCTTCCCTTATTGTTAAATACTTTTATTTATATTAAGTTGGCCTGCTTGGGCTCCTGTTAAAAAATACAACAGACTGGGGGACTTAAACAACAGAAATTCATTTCTGACAATTCTGGAGGGTGGGAAGGCCAACATCAAGGTACCAGCATGAAAGGTTTCATTCTGAGCTCTCTTCTCTCAGTGTGTAGGTGGTCACCATCATGCTGTGTGCACACATGACCTCTTTTCTGTGTACACAGAGTGGGAGAGGGACAGATTTTTGTTCTCCTTCTTACAGAGACACCAATTCTATAGGATTAGGACCTCCCTTTATAAACTCACTTAACCTTTATTATCTCCCCAAAGGCCATATCTACAATATTTGTCACCTTGTAGGTTAGAGCTTTAATATACAAATTTTGGGGTGGGTGGGGGGCACAATTCAGACCATAACAATCTCTCTCCCTAGGAACCTGGACTTAGTATTGATTCCTGATCCACCATGTCAAAAACAAAAATCAGACCCTCTATGGTAGCAAAAAAAATCCCTTTCCCTCATACCAACAAGGTAATAAATCTGTCCAAATTATTACAAATAAGTGTGACATTTAAAAAAATGCTAGGATTTAGAAATATCACTTAAACCAAGCTCAGTTTAAACCATACACATGTGAGGACCTTGGCAGAATATGTATAGTTAAAGCGTCCTATCCTAACTTCTGACAGAATCTTACATCATCCTAGTAAAATGTGGTCTATATCATACTTCATCATTCTACAATGTGAGAAGAGTGTGGAGATGAGAGCTGACAGTCATGGATAAAAATTGATTGGAGATGCTTCATTAAGGAAAGGAAAGCTGTGGTGATGGAGAGACAGGGTGAGTGAAGTGTTTTGGTCTTTGAAAAATATTTTTTGTGATAAAATATAGGATGTAAAATGGGGTCATATAAGTAGTTTACCTTCCTTTTCCCGCCTCTACTACCTTTATATTCTCTTAAGTCTGATCAGCTGTTTTGTTTCTGCTCAATTCTTCCCCTATAGAAGAAGGTGGATTTGCTGTCTACAGTGGGCTAAACTGGAGTTAGCCAGTTCCTAAACTGAAGTTGGCACTTGAAGAATCTTCAAACTTCAGGTTGCCTCAACTTCTAAATAAATGGCTAAACTGGTAGAAATACCATAGCTCTCCAGAAGAGCAATGTATCACTTTGTTTGGAAAAAGAAAATCAGTTTTTATACACAGAGAAAGAAGATACAGAACATTATTTAGAATGATTTGCCATTTTTATATATTTTTAAGTTTATGTGTACAGTTACATGGTGTGTGTTAACACAGATGAATTGCTGTGTTTTGTTATGGTATAGAGTACACTAAAAACTAGTTAACACTAGTGGTGCTGTCTATTAGGATGTGGGCACACCTCAGAGCAGGCAAACCAAACCATTTCTGGTTCCCCAAAGTCCTGGGTATGTTTTGAACATATATATATAGACAGAAGGAAAGAGTTTGGAGGCTCTGGACAGTTACAGGTCTGGGGTAACTAGCTCCTGGGATATGTGAGGCAAAAATCCTTGCTAAGACTTACTGTTAAGACATTTAAAACACTGGTGTGTCCTAATATTGCCAGTGTGGAAAATCCTTGTCTGTTACTACTTTGCTCATTTCAGGAAACAGAGTCCACAGTTTCTCTCTGACACCCCTTATAGTTAGCACTTCTGTCTGTATTACATAGATCTCTGTAACTTTGATCTTGTTTGCTAAGTCTAAGCCCAATGTCTCTTGTTCTATCTGCTGTGAAGCTAAAAACCAGCTAGTCTGCATAATGATTTTCATTACTGAAAACTTTCTCTTCCTTTTATTAAATGCACTGCGCCTCTTTGAATTATAAAAAGACAAAGAAAAAAGAAAACAAAAAAAATCAGTGTAGTATTAGATTGAATGTCTTCAGGAAGTCCCTTATACCCTCTTGAATTCTCTGACTTGTACCTTTCTTACCTTCTTGAACAAGGGGTTATATGGACACAAAACCAAAGCATGTCATTTCTTAGTGCATGAGCAAAAGGAAGGGATTTTATGAATTAAAAAGTCAAATGCTAATGCCACGGGGAAATTATGACTTGGTATCATAAACACAGTGTAGTTAAACGGTGAGACGTAACTCCTATTTCTTCACACAAGCACAGAAGTATCACAGGGAAGCCACTTTTATAAGAAGTCTTTTTTCCTTTTCTTTTCTTTTTTAATGAGAGTGTGGGGGAAGAGTTTCAGCTTTAGATGTCAGCCTTTATAACTTCCTTGTTGAAATTGTGAAGTTTCAAAGTAATGTTTCCCTCAGGGAATTTCCTTGACAAATAAACTGTTCTTGCCTTATTCTTCTAAGGTGAGAAACTCTCAAGAGGGGAGTCTCTCAGCTGCACATCTTCCAGCAACATCTGACCACTCCACTCTGGAATGTGGGACCTCTGGGGCCTGGGGCAGGTGGGAATCCTTGGGAACATAAAGCCCATTGTGACTCCTCTAAACCTTTGCTTCGTCTGTTGTCTGCTGAGGAACTGTCTTGATTGAGCTCCTGCCCCAGCACAGAGATGCAGTGAGAATCTCTGGGAGTGAGCACACCTGGGAATAGGATATTGGGATTAGGCAATTTGCTGTTCCAAAACCAAAAGGGTCAAGATGTCATTCATTCCCTTGTACCAATAGGCACTTGTAATGGTTAATTTTATGTGTCAAGTTGGCTAGGCTGTGGCACTCATACATTATTCTAGATGTTTCTGTGAAGATGTATTTTAGCTAAGATCAACATTTAAGTCTGTAGATGTTGAGTAAAGAAGATGGGCCTCACCTAATCAATTGAAGGCCTTAATAGATAAGACTGACCACCCCAAAGAAGAAGTTCTTCCAGGAGACCGCTTTGGACTTAAACAGCAATGCTTCCCTGGGTCTCCAGTCTGTCAGCCTTCCCTGAAGATTTTGGAGTTGACAAGCTTCTCTCTATATATATATGTGTGTGTGTGTGTGTGTGTGTGTGTATGTACATATATATATGTTTGTACATATATATATATATATATATATATATATATATATATATATATATATATATATGTTTCTCCCATGTATGTATACACACACACAGACATCCTATTGGTTCTTTTTGGAGAATGCTAATACAGCACTCAACATACCTTATAACTGGTTCTGAAAACTTGATTAGATGCCTATTTGTGGACAATAGGTGCTTGCATTATACCTTGATAAATTGGCAATACCGCTCTTTCCAGGCTATGGTTCCACAGGAAGCTGATATGCAATATGCAGCCATAGGAGAGACTTCAGGTATAGTAATTTATTCTCTGCCTTGGCTTTCTAAAACTGTTATGTTATTTCCATGTCTAAAATTCTTTACTGCTTTCAAGAAAAAGGTCAAAATGATTAACAGTGTCTATGAATAGTAGTATCATATAATTATCCAAATGGGAACACTTTTGAGAGTTAGAGGGAATGCTATTACAGGATCATTGTATCTATATGACCTTGTTCTGGCCCCTACCTCATCTCCTCTAGCTCCACATTCCCCTCCACTCACCTCACTTGGGGGCCATGGTTCTTCCTGCTGCTGGCAAGGCCTTTGCACATGCTGACCTCTCTGCCTGGATTACCCCCTCCCAAGTACACCCAAGCCTGCCTAGCTAATGCTTCCTCATCCTTTGACTCAGCATCACTCACTGCAGGAAGCCTCTTTGTTGCTCTGGGTGAGGCTGTTATGCTCTCAGACAGCATGTACCTTTCTTTTGGTACAAACCACTTACTGGTTTGTAACTCTACCTTTTCACTTTTACTTCGGTTATTATCAAATTCAAGTTTGTCCACCCGACCAACTGTAGACTTTACCAGGGCAGGGATTGTATCTGTAGTTCCAGTGCTTATGTGCTTGGCACAGTAAATACCCCTGAAATATTTATTGAATAAATAAATGAGTGAACTCCAACCACTTGAACTCCTTATAAATGAAGTGTTATTGTCATAGGTTAGTAGTGGAGGAGACCAAGGTTCATCAACTTGCCCTTGGTCACACAGTGGTAACACTGATGCTCAGCCGTGGGGCAGCTGACTCAGAGCTCACACGCTTCCCACTATCCCAGTCTGCCTTTCTCTGCAGCCTGCAGACACCAAAGGCGAAATGATATAAAGAAAACACTCTGATCTGTGGACTTCCTTTATTGTTTCATCTTGCACATCCCAAATCTTGACACTACTAAGAGAAAGGAGAATCTGTGTTTCAGATTAGAAGCAAACTTAGAGTAATTGTCTGTAAATCATGGTATCTATTGCTCGGAATAATCAAGCATCAGGGTGAAGCATATCACTTATAGGTGAAAATAAGCATATGAGGAATTTTCTTTAGTCCCAGATTTTAGAGGGTGAAAAAAAATCACCTCAAGGAAAGAATCAGACAGAATATGGAGCACCTTCATATTTCATAAAAATGGAGATTAGATCATATATCTAAAATCTTTCTACCATTCAAAGATGTTTTAGAAATAATTCTAAAGGATCCAAGCAATTGATTTTGATTCCTAAAAAGCAAGATTAACCCTGTCCTGGTTGTCAGGTAGATAATCCCATTTTGTTTTAGAAACAGAACAGTTTAAGAATTGTGCAATCTTCCGGGGTATCCTGTAATGAGCAGACAGCTCAGACAGGGAAACTTGCAGAAATCTAATGAAAATGGCCTTACAATACTGCCTCCTGAAATTCAGACCCACAGGGTAGTTTCACAGCCAAGTCTGAAAGACTTGAAAAGACAGGGTTAAATTGGAAGTGCTGACATGAGCCCAGTAGAGAGAATGGCCTCACTATATTGCTGCAACAATCTAAGGAAAAGAAATGAATTATTTTTTTGGTGCGCATTAATCTTCAAGCTGCTTCTCTGTGACTTGAGAATATGCTACCAAAACCAATGTCTACCACCAACATTAAGTTGGCCATGTAAATCGTGTGTACATTCCCAGTGAATAGGGCCCTTGATCACATTCCTAACAATTATGCCGTTCTCAAAAAGATCTGAACTAAGTCCTAACATGCTAAGAATACTCAGGGAAGAAAACAGCAACAGTGGAGAATTTTGCTTCTCTGTTACAAAAATAGAAGGAGGAGAGGCTTATAGCAAAAGCAAGTCAAGACTTTTTCAAGTAACTTCTACTGCAGTGAAGTACACTGATGGACAGTTATTATTACGTGAGCTTTGGGTTAACCTGATGGCAAAGAACTTCAGGTACTTTAGGAAAAATCATTTCGGTAATACCTCTGCTTCCACAGGACATGACATTTCTCTCTCACGGCATTGACCTTACCCTGGGCTGAACAACAAACATTTGTGTTTTTGCTTTACTTTGCATATCTGCATTCCCACTCCTGGCCCCTTAGACTTGATTTGATAGAAGACAGGGAATATGTTTTATTACTCTTTTAATCCCATACAGCACTCAGTAAAATGCTAAATACTCACTAACTGACTTCAATACTATTTAGTAACTGGAGACCTGTACACTCTGGGCAGATTAGATATATTCTGGCAGGTAAAATAATGATACAACTTTTGGAATTTATAGGGCCACCTGGGCCTGAGATTCTTTGTGGGTTTTATTATCAGCCTTCTAACCAGGTCAACTGCCAAATCAAATTGGCAGCATGGCTTTTCCTTTAAAAGAGCATTAGAGCTGCAGCTGACAGTGAGATCGCCATCACCCAGGCTGGCAGTGTGGCAAACAGATCTGAATCCCAGCTTTGCCAATTCCTGGTTGTGTGACCTTGGGCAAATTTCTTAATCTCTCTAAGGGAAATAGTCTAGACGGATTCCAAATTCCCATGGCCATCGGGTATTTCACATGTTGAAAAGCATGCATTTGTATGGGTGAGCTGGGTTCATGTAAAGGTACCCAGGACAGGACTGAATGGAAGCTGTGATCCATTTCGGGGGCATAGCAGAGAATCTTGAGAAGAGTGGGGCTTAGAGTTTGGTCTACAGCTTTGGCATTTCTGTTATCCTAATTTTATCTGGGGAAGAATAAGATAGAAATTAGGCATCAACCACTATGTCTGGGTCAGGAAATCGCCTCTCATATATTGAAAGTTTATGGCTGTCCTGCTCAGGCACCATATATAATCCTGCATCTCTTCTCCTGGGGTTGCTGCTGGGAATCCCAGTATTATCCCCACACCCCTGAACTGTGCAAGAACTATGGAAACCCCCAGATGCTGCTTCCTCCACATTGACTCATGATAGGAAATCACCATGCTGTGTGCCCTTTTAGGCTTTCAGGATTGGGGAAATGGAATTAACTGACATTTCTGAGCGGTTTCTGTGAATCATCCTAAAGATTCAAGGTCCCAGTTTAGGTAGCGGCATCTTACATCCTAAGCTCTACCCTCTGCAGCTTAGCATTCTGTACATATTTACACAGTTGATAAAGTGCCACCAACGGCACATAGATGTGGTAGCTGCTCCTGGGAAGATACTATCCTCATATAATAGACATTTAAAAAGGAGACCTTGGAGTGAAGCTTCTTGCCCAAGGCCAACTAATGCACACATAGCAGAGGCAGCATCTCAGGATTTTAAGTCCAGTTGGTTTGACGTCCCTGAAAAGTCTTTCTAGGACTGGAAAGTGAGGAACCTGTGATGTGGCAGAGCCTTTCCATTTTCACTCTTTCTGAGATGGGTTGCATCACCTGACTCTCTGAAAGTAAGTTTACTTTAAAAAAATTAATGGGGATTTTTATTACAAAAGATGCAGCATTTTAACAACACTGTATGGTTCAGTGAATCATTTCAGAGATTAGTTATGTAACAGGGATTTCCCTCCAGACATACCAGTCATGGGACAGAGCAGGGATGTCCTACTGTAACAAACTGATTTTTCTGCCCCCCATGCCCTGTGGGAACTGCCACTCAGTCCAATCCTTCCCTTTGCTCAGACAGGGGAGAGGAATTGCTGAGGGCTGAGTGCCTTACGAACTGCAGTCTGTCCTATACACTTCATCGCTATGTCTGGCAATACCTGGGTTTTGTGACTCAGCCAAGGGCCACAGAACCATGTGCTAGTCTTGTTTGCCCTGTCTCGGATGCCTAAACATTCCACATACCAGGGCCGAATGCTCTTCTCTTCTTTACTTCCAATGAATGTGGCCATTTGCTCTACTACAGAAGGCAAGGAGGATGACTGAGTCTCTGTGCAAGGGCCTTTCTCAGAGGCTCTTTCATTGCATGCCATGCCAGCCCGCCCCGCCTAGCTCTCCTCTTGAGGAGTGAGCCCGAAGAACCATGCTGGTCTTCCCTCCTTTCTTCCTTCACAACCGTTAGGGTCTCTTTGTCCAGCTATTTCTTCCCAACTGTATCAGCATATTCCTTCCATAATTAAACCAGCAAACAGTTGGGGGGCAGAATGAGGGCAGGTGGCCTTTGTTATATGTGCTTGAAAGGGGTGGAATCCAGGATATCAGCACACAAAATAAAGAAATCATTCAGATGTATTTGTAACCTTAACTCTGGCTCCCTATAAAGATTTTGTTTTGTTTTTTAGGAAAGTTTTAAGTTTACAGTAAATGAGCACATGGTGGTACAGAGTTCCCCTAATTTAAAAGAGGTCTAATATACCCCCTCTCCCCACTCTGTGAGGCTTTAGGCTTTTGGTTTGGGAACTCATGAGCTGCTGAAAGAATAAATGTGATCTTGTAAGTAAGCACCATGTTTCTAACCTGCTGAACCACTGAGAGGCAGAGAAATGAGTAACATCAGCATTCCAAGCAGATCTCTTATCATCTTGGCCCACTGATTATTTATAAAGGCAAATTACTAAATTATCTAATTGCAGAGCATTTTCAATTATTCAGATAGGAAGCACAAATAATAAGAATGTTTATATTATAGTTTAACATATATTTTTTTTTAATTTAAAAGAGGTCTAATATAATCGAGTAGTATTCTAAACAACAACTAGAACTTTCTAATTGCTTATCTCCCTTTTCAGTTGCTTCTGTTCTGGGTTCCCACTCTAGTCCAGCCCATTTGTCCAGAACCACAAATTGATTCTTAAAAGCTACCTGCGGTTGAAGTATGGGAACAGAGTGGTAGCTCTATTAACTGTGTGTGGTTTCATCTTTCTGCAGCTAAATCCCTAAAGCCTTTAAAGGGCAAGGAGTTCGAAGTCTTCTCTAATGATCTAGTAATGGTGGAAAAAGCTTGTTGAAAAGGTTGTAAATATTTGTTGATTGATTGTCAACAGAGAAAAAAGGCTTTTACTCCTTCCCAGTGGCTGAGAGGAGGGTGAGGGAGAAAGCTTTTACACACTTGTTTGAATTCAGCTTTTTTATTTCTCATGCTTTGAGGTCCTAGACATACATTTCAAGACTAAGCCTTTTCTTTCACCTTCAAAAAAGAAACATTAGAATAAAACAGTTCTCTGAAGATTTGTTCTTTAACACAGGGAAATACACAAATAGTCCATTACCAGGTTGGAAGGCTAAGCACAGCTCTTCATAAATGAGAGCGAACACTTAGTTTCAATCCACTGAAGGGAGATGGGGTAGGTGGAGTAGGCAGCTGCTGATGTCGTGAGATGTGAACATTACCAAAAAACCTGCCTGCACAAAAGTATCTTTCCCCTGGGTCTTTCTGAGATACTGAAAGGCAGCCAGCTATTGGAACTGCTCTTCTGAGTAAAGACATTGTCTTTATTTGGTGTCATTAACAAATATGTCTATTCTTTGGGAAAGATAAATGTAAATGCTAACACACATTAGGAATGATCAAAGTGTCTATGTGTGCATGTGTGTGTGTATACTTTTTATTTTGAGATTCTCTAGTTAGAAGAAATAATACAGAGATCCCAATACCTTTCACCAATTTCTCCACATTGCTTAAGTATAAAACAAGAGCACAACCAGGAAATGGACACTGGTACAATTCTCAGACCTTATTCTGATTTCTCCAGTTTCACATATACTTATTTGTGTATGTGTGTTTTAGTTCTACGCAATTTTATTACATGCATAGATTGGTATAACCACAACCACAGTTAAGATACAGAAGATACAAGATTCATCACAAGGTCCACTGGGAGCCCCAGAGCAAAGGTTTCCCTTTAGAGGAGTCCTACACTCCTCTAAGGAATGGCCCAGCTGTAGTTCTCCTTCCATGCTCTGTCACTGGTTAGGAGCAGACTATGCGGAGTCACAGAAATGTGACAGCTGGAGACTGGAGGTCAACTCTGCTCCTTGCAGCAGGTTCTTTCTTGACAAGAGATCTGACAGGCACAACGTATGACTGCCATGACTACCTTTCTTTATCTTTTATGGCATTGACATTTTTGAAACATGGTCTTCCCTCTCCTTTATTTCTAATAGAACATTCTTCATTTGGGGTTTGTCTGATATTTAACCCAGTGTTTTCCAAACATTTTTTTCACAGACTCTTTTACTGACAGTTACCTACTAGCATCCCTGTGAACTGGCGCCCTACAGAACAGACTCTGGACAACTGCACATGCTGACGCTGCTGTGGGAAGTGATCTTTCTTTCTCTTGTGTCCTGTGATCTTCCTCTTCCTTCAAAATTCACACTCTGTGCATCTCTCCACCATTATACCTGTAAGATAGGCTGTCACCAATTGACTTGTCTAACTCATTTAAGCTCTAGAAGATGTTTAACAAATGAATCTAGAGAGTGCTGTTCAATTTGCAAAGGACATTTCTAGTAATTCTCATATTATTACCAAAATTTAATTTATATTCAATTAAAATATTAAGGGCAAATAATTTGAACAACTTATAAGAAACAAGAGGAGAGAATATAGCCCAAGAGGAGAGAATATACCATATCTTCTAACTCTCTGGTATCAGTCTTATTAATGGGAATTTTTTAATGAGTTTTTATAGTAGGCTCCTTAATGACTATATATATAGTCCTATGAAGATGCCATATGGAGGCAGAAGTTCCAGTACTAGTACTGATGGTGAGACTTTAAGCCCTGAGGCTTTATGTGCTGGATTCAGAGTTTGAATGAAGCACTTGAGTGTTCTGGGCGGGCTAAAAATTTGGTATCTCTACAAATCAGCTTTCTTTGAATATTTGAGTATTTATGCAGAGGAGAGGCTGAGCACTGCAGGGGTAAAGCATAGAAGAAAGACCACTGAAAGCAGAGCTTGGGCTGTTCTTAGGTCTAAGCACTTTAGTGCTGTCCCCAAGTTCCTGTACAACAGTCAGCAAATCAGAAACCCTAAAGTTAATTTAAGCTGATTTTTCAGAAAACATGGCCTTAAGCATGCCCCTTGGGAGGTCTCATCCCAATACTTGCTTATCCAAGTATTTCTTTAAGCCACATTTTTCACTCTTCTTGAGAAACTTTCTGGGAAATCCAGTGTTCTCCATGTCCTTACCTTAACAGCAAAGGTTGATTGTCCCCCTAGCATACTGAGTCTCATAACGCAGCCTGGCTGGGAGTCTCTTAATTTGTCTCTGAATTTGAGGAATGGAGAAACATTATCTTGGCACCTAAATTCTCCTCCTAGTTTATTCTTTATTTTAGGTATAGATATTAAGTTCTTTTTTCATTTTAAAGTAAGTATCTACTATAATACACATATTGATTTATAAGATTTGTGTACTTATTATACTTCAGTAAATAATTACCTACTACCCCTTAAAACTTAGACTACCCATGGACAGAATGGATGGCTAATTATGGGATAAAATTTGAGAGGAAATGGAAAACTGTATCTGATTAAAATATACTTCCTACTGATTTACCCTTAATTTTTAACTTAATTAAAAAAGAAATACAAATAATATTCATCATTGGGTAAAAATAGAAAATTCAAATAAGCAAAAATAATGAAAATTAAAATAATGCCAAAAAACTTGCCAGAGGTTTTATAACACAACATTTTGATGTACATCCTCCCAGTGTTTGCATATGAAAGGATCTGTATATTAAGAAATATACAAATGAAAAATATATTTACAAAGACCAGATGGTTCTCTATATTATGCTATGTAACCTGCTTTTTATATTTCATAGTATATTCTCAAAGAATTTCCATGCCAATAGTATATATTTATTGTATTATTTTAAATATTTACATGTAACCCCATTATGTAGATTCCTAGCCATTGGTTAACTAATATATATTCTACTGTATTTAACCATTCCCCTATTATGGACATTCAAATTATTCCTAAATTTTAATTATTATAAGTAACAAGGCACTAAACATCTACATTACATCTCTGGATTCAGTTATTTACCTGGTATATATATTCCCAGAAATCTAATTGGTGGGTCATAAGGTTTTTAATTTTAAAGGTTTTTGCTAAATATTGCTGATTCTTGCTACAGCTTTTTGAAAGTCTGAGGATCTAGGTCCCTAAAAGATCCTCATAACAAATAGTTTACCTGGAAAGAATAATTAACAAATTAACCAGGACTAGTATTGCAGATTGTCTTCAGGATTCTCAAAAGCTGGGTGAGCAGCTGAGAAAATCATGTAGTTTTTTATAGGGAAAGGACACAAGAACTTTTCTGAGCAGACCAGAAGGTCGGGGTGAGTAGCTATCATGAAATAGCCTGTGCTGTGAAATTTGGACAAAGAGCAGGGAAGAACACTCATAGGAGATGAGTGTGTGTGTGTGTGTGTGTGTGTGTGTGTAGATGCATGAGGAAGAAGGGTGGAATACAGATTTTACTGTCTCACAGATTTGCCTGCTGCATGTCTGGGAAGAGAACAAGTATTCTGTACTAAACTGACAGTGTAGAACTTCTACTGTGCAACTTTTGTTGAGAAGCCATCTTCACTAATACGTGACTACAGATTACTTTTTCATACTCTGGGGTATGTAATACTTTTATTTCTACCATACCCATTTGTGTCTGTGTTTCTTTACTTTTTGGTGGTTACAAGAGGAGAAGTGTTGATAAGAGGGGGCCCTGAACCTCTCACAGATGAAGAACATATAAGCTTGAAAAACAGTCTACTCTGCCTTAGCCATGCAATCATCAGGAAGCTATTAAGGATGAGAATATCTGGAATAGACTTTTCTTTGGGGTAAAGGGTCAGCTCTGAGTCCGGAAAATCAAAGGGAGCCAGCTTTGTGGATCAACAAGGATAAGGTACCTTTGGGGGAGCAAAAAAAGGTCCAGCCAAATGCCAAATATGGGACCACTTACTTATTACCAAAACAGTGAGTTCCTGTTATATGACAGATGGCTCTGCTGTGCTGCACACCCGGTCACCCTGCCATTCACTGGAAGGGGGTGCTCGCACCCACTGTCACTGTGCCCACGTCTTTTCCAAGCTGCTTTTTCTCAAATTGTAAAATAAATGACCGCTAGATTTCAGGTTGACTATTTAGAGACTGAAGAGTCTCTAACACACTATAATAAATGAAGCACTTGGTATTAGTTCATTAGGGCAATAAAATCTTGAGTCAGATTATATTTTCCAAAAATTGCCACAGTGGCATTTCCACTTCTACACACGTCTCAGAACCAGGCTATTTTGCCATCAAGCAGTGGAGTTTATTTTCCCTCCCCATGAACCTGGGTGTGCTCTTGACTTCTCTGACCAGTAGAATATGACAGAAGTGATGCTGTGTCATTTCTTGGGCTAGGTCATATAAAGGACACGGCTTCTGCCTAGCTATCCTTTTTGCAGCCACAACATTATGAAACAGCCCAGCTTCATCACCTGATGAAGCCATGTAAATATGTTCTAATCAACAGCTCCTGTTAAAAGTCCTGACAGCTATCATTAATTGTAAGCAAATGAGTCTTCATATGATTCCAGCCTCCAGCCTTCAAACCTTTCAGTATCTGGCATCTAGGAGCAGATAAAAAACCATTCATTCCCTTTGTGCTCTCTCCAAATTCGTGACTGATAGAATCCACAAGTATAATAAATGGTGTTTTGTTCCACTAAGTTGTATGATAATTTTTAATGTAAGCAGAGTAATTAAAATGAAGCTATTGGCCAAATTCAATATTGCAAGGTCAATCGCTCAACAGATAGGTACTGTGAGCCTGCTCTGATCAAAGTACTCTGCTAGACTTGTGGAGTTGGCAAAAAAAGCAAACAAAAACTAAAACATTTTCTTTGCCCTTGAAGACTGCTGTAATCTAGTAGAGGAATCCAAATATATAAATGCAAAAAGATGTCTAACAATATGTGGTAAGTGCCAGGTGAGATAATAAACTCATGCCATAAAGGAGTTGAGTGGAGGGAGACGTCACAGTTGGCACAGCCGAGGTACTGGGCTTCACAACATAGCACACAGCACCCGAGCACACAGCAAACACTAAGGAACTGCTAACTGGAACAGACCAAGACAAGTTAGGGATTGAAGAAAGAGTGTTAGTACTGGAGGGGAAAGATGAAGGTATTTTAAGCAGACTGGAAAACAAAATACTGAGTTTGGAGTATTGGGGTGTGGATAATATCAACAGTCTTAATCCATTATGTGTCTAACAGTGTATATTTTACAAAGTGCTTTCACAGACATTATCACATTTAATCTTCACAATGACTCTATGCAGTAGGTTATCTTATCTCTATTTTATGGATAAGGAAATTCAGGCCCAGTGGCTTAAAATCTGCTTTGATTTTATTGGGATTTCTTGTAGGGGTAGTGGTGAATGGAAAGGAACATCAGGAGAACTTAGAAGTTCCTTGTAAGTTAATTAAGTTCTTATTAAGAATAATGTTGAATGAGCACCTACCAAATGCCTGGCTTTTTGCTTGGTTATATTCATAATTTACTTAACAACATGAGATCTAATTTTATAAAAGCTTTGGAAGTAATTGTTACTGTCTCGCTTACACAGATAGAAGAAATTAAGGCTCAAAGACATCAAGTAACTTTCTTATGGCCATACAAGTAGTAAGTTCGGGCTTAGGGATAGACATTTTCAAATGTAATGGCAAGCTCAGCAAACCTGTATTTCCCTGGGATAGGTCCCTCTACTCCCCTCCACATAGTTTCAAACAAACCTTCCTTTCACACTTTACAGAAACAGCTACATGTTGCCTGTCTAGTGTACTCAAGGCATTAATATGGGAATGACCAATGGGTTTATCACCTTTCCCCAAAAAAGCTAGTTGTTAACCTCGAAGAATTTCTAGTTGGTAGAATGTGAAAGGGAAAGTTGTCTCTCTGTCTCTTTCTCATAAACTGGAGCACTGAAGGTATACGAGGAGTTCAGTAATCTACTAGGAACATGACTTTGAACTAGACACTTCAGTCCTCTGGGCCTGAGTTTCCTCACCTGTAAAATGAAGGGCTTGCTAGATGATCTTCAAGGTCCCTTCCAGATGGAATATTCATGATTCTATACTCCTAGTTTATAATTCTATATTACTATATTCAATATTTTTGATTCTATATTCCTAGTAACATTCTAGGAATAAATGTTTCTATATTCCTAGAATGGGATTCCTATATCCCCATTCCTAAATGGGGAATTTGTTCTAAAAAAATGTTACATCATCCAGCCTTTGCCTTTCTTCACTTTGCAAAGTGAGTCTGTTCCACTCACTGAGCACAAAGAATCTTTACTGAGAAAAGTGGGTCTTGGTGTAGTTGTTATGAGGCACTAATATGTAAGCAGATCCTTTAACTAGCTTTCAGAATTGCCCCCCATATTTGGTAGGTCACTGTAAGCCTGTGATTTCAAAGGTATTTATACAAAATTGCTTGACGTCCTAAAGTGATTTGAAGTACCTTGCTGTTATTCTAAATACATGCTAAGTACATAGCATGCCATTTTTCAGTTGATGCTTTTGAGGTGTTTCTACTTGGTGAGATTGTTCTAAGAATAAGTTCCAACAATTTGTTCTCATCAAGTCATGGGAGGTTCTAATTGTATAAAAGCAACCACTAAAAAATCTGTTGCAAATTGACTTGATAAAGTAACAGAAATTATGATGTTACTTGCTTTCTTCCACTTTCTTTCTGTTTTAATTGCCACTTCCCAGGGAATCATAGAATATGGGCTGTTAGGTAGGTTGCCCTCCCTGTCTGTATTAAACCATTTGTAACAACAAATGAATATGCAGCAGCTGGTAGGCAAATAAATTTATGGCCTTCATTTTATTGCTTGGATTGAGTTTATGTGTTCTAAAACTGTTCTTTAATTGCTATGTCCTTGTCTATTTTTGAAAGCTTGGGCAGTTATAACTTGTTACATAAGATCTAATGACAGGTAAACCTATCTCCAGAAGTTGACTTATCATTTATATTCTCTTGCCTTTATTCTTAGGGAGTGTCAAACATCTCGACACCAATATATTTCTTGGTAATTTTCAGTTGCTTATTAAGCAGCATATTAGTACAGAGGTTTACATAAGCCACACTAAGCAAATAACTGACATGCTTCATAAAGTTTATGAAGCTTAATTTCATTTTTGCCCTCTATTTAGTGGCTCAGTTCTTAAGCAAGATGAAAGAAGCTGAGTTTCCTTTATAGGTCTCATTTCACATAGATAGCCTGTGAATGATAGTCTTTTGTCCCAAATTAAAGAAAATTTAGTTTTAAGTATAATCATTACAGAATGATCCTTTGAATAACATGAGTATTAATTGTTGTTCTCCAGAAATATAAAGGATTGATCCAAATTTACTAATCCCAGTTTATTTGCAAATACTCTAAAGGTCTGCCCCTGGCTCTCCCAACCCTCCATGATTATCCCAAACCCCTTTGCCTACAATAATCACATGCTACTTATAAAAACATTCAAAGCTGTTGAGATCATGATGAACAAGACTGTCATTATTTGATGATGCCCAAATCTGTCTCAAACCACATTTTCTGTAGTGGTGTTGAACATCTGACCTTTATTAGTACTTACTACAATAAAATAATTTTTAAGGGTGCAGAAAACATATGCTGAAATGGCTGAAGCTGGCAACTGGTTTCATTTTAACAGCCTTCAGCTCCAGAAGCACATTTGCAAACCACAAGCAACAGGGCTAGTGCAATATATTTAATACTCTTTGGAGAATGTGACAATCCCATAGGCCATTGCCGACTAAAAATGGTGATGTTTCATAAATCCTTGCATTTGGGATTGCTTGAGCTCCTCCAAGATAGAATGTCCTCTCAGACTTGCTCTATTAATTATTATCATCACTGTCATCCTTAGTATGATTGTTTTCTACAGTTTAAGTGGAAAGATGCTACACTTTTCCCTTGGGGAGGAGCCTTATGCAGGCCTGTATACAAGCACAGGCAGTAGCATTTAGGTCACACAAATGTTTCCCAGCCTTTGCTACTGAATAGGACCATTATTCACCGTCCAGGCTGCACATCACGATCACCTGTTTGGCTTGGAAAATATCATAGATTTCCAGGCTCTGCCCTGAATATTCTCATTCACAATTCTGAGGTGAGCTACAAGCTCCAATAGTTTTAAAAAGTGCCACAGGTGTTTCTGCTGCACAGTGATCATGAGGTCTTTAGCAGTGTAATAACAAGAATCTTAATTGCTTGTCTGTTATATTTATAAAAGGTGGTACCTACACGTTAAACTTTTGTAATAAGGTAGACGGGTAAAAGTCCAGGCTCTACCACTTACTGTGTGAACTTGGGCAAGTTACTCACCCTCTCTGAAGCTGAAGAAAAAAATAGGGATAATAGTTTTCTAATGAAAAGTAAAAATTAAATGAGACAATGTATGTGTAATGCTTCCCATAGTGCCGGGTATAAACACATAATATGGTAGAGCTGTGATTTGGTGCCTCTTTAGGGGGGTAACTGGAAAAACGTACCTGAGTGATAAAAATTTACCATTAAAATATGAAAGGCTGTTTTCTCTGCCTATGATAGGAAGTCTAGAGGACCTTTGAGGAACTAAAAATTGTAAACCTGGCAGTTGACCTCCAAGCATTTGGAAATCAAAGGTTAGCCACTTTCTTGATAGAGGGAAGTGGAATGACAAAATCAGTCTTCTTCAGTGTGAGGGGAGATGCCAAAGAAGAATTGTTCTCTGAAAAACAAGCTGTTCAAAATGACTATTGGTTATTGGCCAACTTCAGCTGGAAAGAGAGCTGATCTCTTTCTGCTCCCCACGCCCTCCTGGGGGCAATGAGGCAGGTCTCTTCCTTGTTCTCCTCCTCCTGCCACGGTCATTCCTACCCCCTTCCCCTCTTCACAGGTCATGTGAGTCCCTTATCCTCTTGTCTCTTCAGAGGTGCCCAGCCTTCAGTGAAGCTTTTTCCCCATCTCCTGAACTTCTGTTGTCTCAGTTAATACTTTATACTGTATTCAATTTATCATTTTGTGGATGTTACTTCTGTCTTTCAAAATGGACTACAAATGTTTTGGGGGCTAAAATATTTTTAAACTGTCTTTACATCTTTTTTCCTCAGCCCATCACAGAAGGACCTAGGCATAAAGGATTGCCTCAGACAAACAGGCTGAGTGTCAAAGAGGGTCGTTTATATGTGAAGGAGAGAGCCCACGGGGCCGTCCGTAATGGTTGGCGGGCTGGCAACTTAAGGTTCAGTTTTACCAGCCGTTGTTTGCTTTCTGCCTATCTCCAACAGATTATTTTAACTGTTCATTGACTTTCCTCGTTGATCAGTTAAAGCTTTATTCTTTTTCTCCTTTAAACAGTGATTCTCAAAATTGTTTACATATTAGAACCATTTGGGGAGCTTTAGAACATCCTCATGTCCAGACTACACCCCAGACAAATGAAATCAGAATTTCTAGGAGTGAGGCCAAACCATCAATACTTTTTTTAAAGCTCCCCAGGAGATTCCAATGTACAGCCCAAACTGAGAACCACTGTTTTAGATCAAACTATGTAAAACCTGATTGCTAGAGCCCCAGATTAAGAACACATAATAGGTAAATAAACATCCAGGAATGAGATTTCTTAATGGACCCCACTAGTTCTGTGGACTCCCTTCTGATTCTGACTATTCTTTTCCAAGCTGCTTTAAGGCACACTGCTCAGTGGGCCTGAAACTACAATTTGAGAACAAGCATGTGCCAGAAGAACAACCCTTGTGCTGCAGGATTCATGTACCCGCTATCAAGAGCTTTTGGATTACCCATACTGCTAATTGGTATCCATTACTTAAATCTCAAATTGAATGTTATTTCTTTACAGAGAGGCCTTCTCTGACTACACTCATACTCATACTCCATCAGTTTTTGAAACACTAGTTATACTTTTTCAAATGCCCTGCTTTCCTTTATAGCCTCTATAATATATAGAAATTTGAATGACTATTTGGTTAATATACCAGCCCACCCCCCACAGGCTTTTAAGCTTAGTGATTGAAGAGACAATATCTGCTTTATTTGTTGCAGCAAAGTTGGCACCCATCACAGTGCATGTGGTAGGAGCTTAGTAAATACTTGCCGAAGGAATGAAAATCAGAGTAGTCATTTTTGATGGGCCTTTATTTGGGTGTGAGAATGGCAGAATCCTGTACCTCCTTGTGGAACAGACTATCAGCAGTGAGGTAATGCCCAATGGCAGATACCCTCACTCATCCATTTTCGGCTAGTGATTCTCAAATATGATCTGCTCATGAGAATTACTTGGATGTTTTTGAAAGTACAAATACCTATATCTCATCTTCAAAAGATGTGTCTTCAATGATGTGAAGTCAGAACCGAAAATAATTCTGATTGATTCTAAAGTGCTGGGCCACAGTCCAGTGTTTAGAAATGACTGCCTTAGGCATTGCCATGACATGACTTTCAGAATTGCTGTCAAATTTGGAGCCTGTAGCCTTCACAGTTCAGTTGTGCTTTTTGTTTTATAATGTAATTGTGAGGGTGAGGGTGGAGGTCTCCTCTGGAGGAGAATCACATTGCTTTCTACCACAGTTCTGGAGAGATCAAACCCCAAATGCCATCCACTCTGTTTAGTCATGTGCCTGGCCAAGCCTATAGTTTCTTAGCAATCAGTGTAGTAAAGTCTGAAGGTAATAATAAAAATGTACCAATGTAGCACTTTATCCAAATACTTGAGAAACGTAACTGTGTTGGCCATGGTAAGTGGCCATGCTGACTATTCCACTTTGGTCGGTGGTGGCCATGTTTTTATGCACCTACATCGATTTTCAGGGACAGCTATCATGGGAAATATTGTTGAAGTAAAATATTCCTGGTATTTTCATTCATGCTAAGAGAAGATACACAGATTATCAAACTTCAGTTTTTCAGAGGTCCCTTATCTAGCAAGCTGAACTAGCCAGATAGACTAAAGAAGGAAAAAATAACCAAAAAGAAAATTCCATATACCAAAAATGAGTATTATAAAGACCATAAAATTAATTTTTTTTCCTTAGGAGAATCCATTTACTCCACCTACTTACTGTAATTTTAAACTTGATCTGACTGCTTTGGGAATCATGATTCATGTACAATAAACATAAAAACACCAAATCATAGCTGCAGTAACTCTTCTTGGGCTAAGACAGTCTGTTATTTTAGTATCTGTAGTCTTACCTTTAATAATGGATTGATAACATGGACTTATGTTAGATAGTTTAGTATTTATTGTAAACAATGAGAAATCCAGGGAGGATATTAAGCCCATTTTCCAGATGGGGAAACTATACCAGGGAGGTTCAAGAACTTGATGTAGTCATTGTGATTCCTAATCTAATAATCTTACCATTGCACTAGATTGCCTTGTAAAATAGAGAACAATCTTTAATAATCACAAAGTTAATCTGGAATCATCAAGCAAAGTTTAAAGTATAGCACAGTTCAAAAATGTAGAACAATTTATATTTTACACAAATGTCCATTACACTAAATTAAAATAATATGTGAGTACTGAAAGGAGTCATTTTTTTGTTATGCAAAAGTCACTTATGTGAAATTTTCATTTAGAAGGAATTCAGATGAAAAAGGAATACACACAGACACATGCACACACACATTTTTTTTAACTGGACTTTTCATCCACTATGAATTGCCATCATTTCTTTTGTGCACACATTTCTTTGTGGTGTGGGCTATTTATTATTTACATGGAGGGAAGTGGAATGACAAAATCATTCTTAAACCATTCTTCTGTGCTCAAAATGGCCCTGGAAAGGAAAGGAAGGAGACAACAGCAGTCAAGTAAAACTAGGGAGGGATTTTAGCAGACAGATTGTGTATACCCAAACTGAAAGAGAGTTAAGACACTGAGACAACTTCTTCATGAAAAGCAGTTTAGGGATCTTTGCTTGTGTTTAAGGTCTGCTTGACAATATAGATGATGGTACTATTAGAATAGATTATGTAATTTATGCCTTTTCAAATTCTAACATTACCCTCTTTATTCTCTTTATCCACTTAATTCTCCAGTGCTAGGATCAGATACTGGCAAAGAAAGTAATTCTACGTGGTCCCTGCCCTCCTCCTGCAACCCCAACAATGTGTGGACAGACTTAAGATTTCCTTTTTCAGATATTTACAGAGGCATTGTAACCCCTTCAAGGATGGAAGATGGCACTATTTTATTATTTTGCAACTATATCTTATCTACTGATTTTTTTTTTTTTCTGAGCTATGCTGGCTATTGGACATTGACTTTCTGGTATTCAGTATATTTTCCCTGGGATATTCTCAGGTAGAGAAGCATTTATGAACCTCACACTTCTGCAACTATGTGGATATTAAAGAAATAATTTTTCCAGATATTAATCTACTGTTTGATTCTTTATTATATTACTCTTAAACTATTGCAGAGTTATTTTCCCTTCTTTATTCTAAAACTAGGAAAATTGATTTTTAGTCACTGCATCAAATTCTGCCTCATCCTTTTATCCATTAATTTGTTAATTGGGTTTTAGGCTGGTTTTAAAATATGTCTACAAACTCTTTGACTTATTTGCAAAGGTGGGGATTCTTTGCCAGTTAAATATGGGGCAGATGTAGGGACCTCCCTACTGACCAGAATGTGGTTGAACTCATGATTTGTGACTCCTGAGCTAGATCATAAGAAATGTTACAATTTCCATTTGATCCCTCTTAGGTCGCCCACTCTGGGGGAGGAGAGCTGTCATGTTGTGAGAATATCCAAAGAGTCTTGAAAGAGGCACCCATGGGGATGAAGTGAGACATCCTGTCAACAGCCAGCATGAACTTGCCAGCCATGGGAAAGATCCATCAAGGAAAGTGCATCTTCCAGCCCCTGCCAAGCCTTCAGGTAGCTGCAGCCTAGCTGATATCTTGACGGTAAATTCATGAGAGACTAACAGCCAGCCCACTCAGCTAAGCCACTCCCAAATTCCTGACCCATGGAAACTGGAAGAGATAATATATGATTGTTGTTTTTAAGGCACTAAGTTTTGGGGGCAATTTATTAAGTAGCAAAACATGTTATCTTGCCAAGACAGGATCATTGGTGGTTTTATTTATACATCAAATATTTCCTGGCATCTAATATATGTCAAATAGTCCTTTAGGTGTCAGGTATACTAAAGTAAATTCAAGAGACATAATTTCTCCCTCTAAAGAACTTACAATCTTGTGATGAGTACAAATATTAAATAAATTACTATTTTATTCCTTGCATAGTCAATGATCAATAAATGTTTATCTACTTGGCAGTTAAAAGTGGTCTGAAGTGGTTGGAGTATTCTGTCATTATCTAGCCTAGAAGAGTTGGATTTCAGGGGTGGAGTATGCCATGGCTAACCAGTCTGCAGTGGTCTCTTAAGTGGACTTCACTTAGCTGGTCTCTAGGCACACCATCTCTACTGTGCAGTCCTTGATCACAAGCTTCTATTTATTCTTCCCTCTCTTCCTATTATTTGTCTTAATTGTATTCTGCAGTCCACTGTCTCCATTTCTTTCAGTCTATCCATCCTATTTGTATTTCACTCGTCTGACAAAGCTCAGTGCTATGAGCAACTAATGGCTTCACTTCAATACTTTCCCCTTCATTCTTGCATTGTTCCCACAGAACACCCCAGTTATTAACATTCCCTGATTCTTTGTACAGGTGACTGAGCATTGGCTGGAGAAACACACAGAACTGTGTTGCCTAGAGCATCCTGCATGTGAATTCCATTCTATGATATGTTTATGTATGTTTTCTGCTTCTGATTTATTTTTTATTTTAGTGCTCTTAAGTATTCCCTATAAGCAGCCTGTCTCCTTTGTTGGGCAAGATAGAACATCGGTATATACATAAATCAATACAGAAGTGCATATACACACTGATTTCCATTATTGCAGACTGCATGCTCTCAAAAAGCCGCTAGTGCTCCTTGCTGCTCACCCATACACCTATCAGTTCATCTTTTCATATAACACTTCAGGATTGTTGTCCCAAAATCCTTTCTATCCTCTCTTTCAGTGACTTGGCCCCAGAGTGTACTCAACAACAGAAGCCATCAGAGGAAATTTTCTTTAACTTTTGTCTTGCCCACCATGGTCCCTCTTCTAGGGCAGTCCAATCAAACACCTCCAGAGTACTGCCCGTATCGTGGTGCGTGTTTGCATGGTGCTTCTCATGTTGTTCTTCACAGTCTCTGAGGTCCCTACTCCCTGGCCTATAAACCTTTTTCAGTGGATCTTGGTCCACAGAATCAGCTAAAACCCATCTCTCTGTCCTTTTTATAATGCAACTTAATTTCTGGCTCAAAGCCCCATTCTACTGATATGCTCAAAAAAACAATAACTTATTTCCTTGTAGGGTTTACCCTTACCCTTGGTGGAACTGCAGTGAGCAGGCCTGAGATGGGGGGAGAATGAAGAAGAGCGGCAGGTGCTCCCTTGGTTGCTGGTCTACCGGGTCACCACTGAGAAGCAATGTCCCACACTCAGCCCACGGGCGTCTTTGCTGAGCCAGCCCCGGGCCCTGTATTCCTAGTCAGGTCACACAGCCCCGTGTCCCTCAGGTCCTTCCTCCTTCTGGCTAGCTGCTGGGAGGCAGGGTGTCTATCTCTGCTCTGAGAATCCACAGATGGCTTTCTCTCTATATCCTCCTCCCGCTGTGGCTGTGGAAAACTCTAGTCTGGGGGAAATGTGTCTCCTTTCACTTTTCTTCAAGGAACTGGTTCTTTAACCACAAACTCCCTAATTCCCCCGGAGGCCTTAAGAGTTTGGGAGAATGACAACAAAAAAAAGGCCAAGAAGACTTCTGAGTAAGGACAGAGCTGACAGAATGCTTTACAATATCAGAAGGAAAAACTCACAGAATAGCAAACACAATAAAAACAAGCAAATGAACAAAATACAGTACTTGATTTTTCTACACTCACTTTTCTTCACCATCAACCTGCCTGAAAAGCAATCCGTATCCTGGGTTAGTGGTATCTTTAAGCACTTGCTGCCTGGCTTTTAGGCCTCTCACTCTACGGAAAACATTGTCCCAACCACCAACCCAACTGTTCTGGGTTCTTCCTCCTCCCATCCTAACTCCCTTTTTTTCCTTCAAAACTCCCTCTCTCCCCTGAATTCTGACTATTCAGTGGCAGGCCTTGTGCTATGAATAACACTAGAATGAATTAGACTCTTGTTGTTTTTAAGGAATTTAGGATCTGGTGAGATACCTAGGTAATAAGCGAGTTCATCAGAAAAATCTGTTGCGTCTATTTTTGACTCCAGAAAGGCCCTGCCACTACCTACTGATATTCATGTTTTTAACTCCTCCCCCTTATATTTCTTCTTTCTTTTTTTTTTTCACTGGCTCCTCTAAATTTTCCACTCACCAAAATCCTTCCAAGAGTTTGTCCTGGTTTTAACTCCCTAGGCTTGCTCCCTTGGAGAAGTTCTTTTGTGCCCACGTAGATGAATCCTAAAGCTGCATTATTGGGTTTGCTGAACAAATTCACTTAGATGTCCTCTTAATATCTCCCTTTCTCCTGTTATTGACATCATCACTCTCAGGAAAGCTTAAGACTATTAGCACCTTTCCTCTGTTCTCAGCATCTAGCCAATAATTCTCCCTCTCTAGCATCTCTCCATTTCAGCCTTTCCTTTTCTTGATACCTTCACACTTGATTGAGACCACCACAGCACTGAGAACTTTCTGCTTTGTTCTTTATGCCTGTAACATGGCCCCTCCCCTAAACAATCACAGTATCCTGGAACTTCTCTCTTGGTTCCAAACATTTTATATATCGGAATAAACTTGCAAAGGTATTAAATCAATAACCATTTCACAACATATACATATATCAAATCATATGTATACCTTAAACAAATACAATGTTATACGAAAATTTAAGAGGTCTTGTGCCATTTACAACCTGAGGGGTTGGTTCAACTCAGTTCTGACACTACCTGAAGATAGCATCAGGTCCCAGGGGTTAAGGGCTTAGTCCTACAAGGCTGCCACTCAGCATCATCAGATGCCAATCCCAAGTTCATGCTGTTCTCAGTGCTTCTGACCAACCAGGGGCACAGATCAGAGGTTCCAGCTTCCTTGGTTTGGTTAATTTGCTAGAATGGCTCACAGAAATTGGAGAAACATTTTACTTACTAATCACCTGTTTATTATGAGAGGATATAATTGAGTGAACAGCCAGATGGAAGACATGCACAGGGCAAGAATGGAGAAAGGGCACAGAGCTTCCATGCCCTCTCTAGGTGCCACTCTCCTAGCACCTCCATGTGTTCATCAATCCGGAAGCTCTCTGAACCCACCACTCCTATTGGGTTTTTATGGAGGCATCATTACAAAGTCATGACTGATCAAGTTATTGGCCATTGATAGTTGGTTCAGCCCCTAGGCCCTCTCCCCTCCCCGGAGGTCAGGAAAGCTGGAGTCAGAGCCCCAACCCACTAATCACATAGCTGGTCTTCCTGGCCGTGGGCACCCATCCTTGGGTGCTGTCTAGAAGTTGCATTATTAGCATAACAAAAGACACCTTTGCCACTCTTATTGCTTAGGAAATTTGAAGGGTTTTAGGAGCTTTGTGCCAGAAATGGGCATAAAGACCAAATACATACTTCTTATTATAAATCACAGTATCACACAATTATATCTCAGTAAAGTGGAAAAAAAAATACCACATCTGTCTTGTCATTTCTTTGCTCCAGATCCTTGTCTCATTTGTCAGTTAGATTAAATTTGAATTCTTTACCCAGCATTCAGTGATATGATATCCAAATTTATGTTTCTAGTTTTATCTCCAAATAGACCTGATTTGGAGAGACTGCAACACTCAGTTACTGTCCCTCAGGCACCAGATATTGCCTAATTGCTTTGGCTAGTATTTTTCCAGTGAGAATATACTACTGTGCATTTGCTGCTTGTGAACAATCTTAGGCATCTTTAAAACCTCAAAAGCTTTATTCTACAAAGCCATTCAGTTCTCCCTAATAGATGCCTTTTTTGCCTTTGATTTCCCAGAGCACTTTGTCTGAAGTACTTGCATGATCGCTGTCATACTCTTCCCTGTATTACAGCTGTGTTGTACTTCTATCTCCTTGTTAACTTAAGTCTTCTTAGAGACGGTGCCTTTTCTTACTCATCCTGGGGCCCTAACTTATTATTGTACCTTCTATACAGAAGGATGCAGTACTTATTCTCTTTGGCTTGAGTAGGAACTGTTTTGTTTCTTTTTTTCAGGGTGATAATGTGCCTAGCTAAAAATACTTTCCAAATACCCTTGCAGTTGGGTGGCCAAATGAGTCAGTCAATGCAAGATGAAAGCTGAGGGGTTCTGGTGTTCTTGATGTAGGCATCACACTCCTTTCTGCTCTGTTCTTCATGCCTGGAAAATGAAACTGCAGGTCATTAGGCTGGTCTTATAGCCATTAGGTAATAAGCTTCAGGTGATGATTAACACATTGATTCTTTCATCCAACATACATTTACTGAACACCTACTATAGTGCCAAGCACTATTACAGAGGCTTCAAAAAGTGGCAGAGCAGAAGTGAGTCTGGATCCCAGATGGCATCATTAAACATTGAAACAGCTTTAACTGCCTACCATTAGAGTTCCTGAACCCTCTTTTTCTATAAACTACTTTTACTTACTCATTTTTATTGTTATTTTTAGTTGAATGCATTGCTAATTCATACAATGCTGTTCAATTACTTTAAAGTCTACAGTTTTAAGTGAGACTGACTTGTTTTTCTATTGAAATAATCATGATTTTCTCCTTTATTTCTATTTATGATTTGATTTTCAAATCTTTATCAACCTTGCATTCTTGCAATAAACCCTATTGAATTGAGATATAGCTATTATTATGTATCCATGAATTCAATTTGTTAATATTTGGGATTTTTTGTATTATGTCCATGAGAAATACTGGCCTGTAATTTTCCTTCCTGTTAATGTTAGTGTCCAATTTGGTAGCCAGGTTATGCTGGCCTTACAAAATAAGTCGGGAAGTAGTCTTAGTTTTTCACTGTCAGAAAGGCTTTGTGTAAGATTGTTCTTACTTACTTAAAGGTTTGGAAGAATTTTCTGGTGAAGTATCTGGGCCTGGAGTTTTCACTGTTTTAATTATGGATTCAATTTATTTAATAGATACAGGACATTTAAGATTTTCTATTTATTTTTTGGTCATTTTTGGTAAATTGTATTTTTCGAGGAATTTGTCCATTTCATCTAAACTCAAATCCTTTTATTACCTGTTATCTGATGTCTGTAGAAACTGTAGTGAAGTCCTATTTTTTTTATATATGATATTAGCGAGTTATAGTTTTTTTATTGATCCTTCTTGGGGCTCAATTTTAAAATTCATTTTCAAAGAGACATCTTTTGCCTTTGTTAATTTTTTCTACTGTATGTTTGCTTCCTGTTTTATTGATTTCTGCTCTTATTTCTTTGGGTGTGATTTGCTGGGTCTTTCAGCCTAATTTCTCGAGATAGAAGCTTACATCCTTGATATTTAACCTTTCCTTCCTCCCTTCTTCCCTTCCTTACCCTCCTCCCCACTCTCTCTTCCTCCCTTCTTCCCTTCCTTACCCCCCTCCCCACTCTCTCTTTCTTTCCTTCTTTCTTTCTAATATGTGCCTGAAAGTTATAAATTCCCCTCTCAGTACTGCTTTAACTGAATACCACAGCACTGACATGTTGTCTTTATCATTTAGTTAAAAATATTTTCTAGTTCCCATTTGTAATTTCTTCTTTGATTGAAGGATTATTTAGAAATATATTGCTCAACTGAAAAACGTTTGGGGATATTTTCATTGCTTTTCTGCTGTTGATGTCCTGGGTATTTCACTGTGGTCCAAGAATTTACTCTGTGTGTTTGTATCCTTTCAAATTTGCAGAGACTTTCTTTCTGGCCCAGTACAAGATCTGTTTCAGCAAATGTTCTAAGTGCATTTGTAAAGAATGTGTACTATAAAATTATTGGGTATGCTGTTATATATGTAATAATTATACCAAATTTTTAATCATATTGTTAAAATCTCATATATCCTTACCAATTTTTAAAATCTGCCTATTCTATCAGTTCCTGAAAGAAATGTTAAAATTTTCAGTTATCATTATGAATTTGACTTTTTGGTTTATACATTTTGAGACCATGTTATTACATGCATAGAAATTTATTACCTCTGTTAAATAGACACTTAATCAACATAAAATATTCCTTTTTATTTCTAGTCATACTTCTTCCTTAGGGTCATCTCAGTCTCATATTGTTATAGCTATAGCCATTTTCTTTTGGGTAAAGTTGGCATGGTTATCTTTCTATCCTTTTATTTTTTACCCATCTGTGTCTATATTTAAGGCATGTCTTTTGTCAAAGCCAGGTTTGAATGTTATTCTGCCCCTTATTAGCAAAAGCTCAATTTCCTGATACTGACTATTGCATTTAATAGCTAAACAAGGTATCTTTTTAGAGACATATTTTTAATTTTTATTCCAATTAAATACTATTCCAGTATAATCCTTATTATATATTATATGGTATATAATTTATATTACATATGTGTTAAATAATATATATGCATATCATTTTATATTAAGCTATATAATATATAATAACATATATGGTAGGCCATTTTATATTAAGAGGAAAGTATCTTTCTACTTTTAATTGAGTTTCTGGTCCCTCATTATAAAGCTAAAATATGTAATTGTATTAAACTGTATACTTCCTTCTTTGCAACACTTCTTCAAAAAGGAAAATTAAGAAAGTCCCACTATTTGACTTTCAAGAGTAAGTGATATTATAGAAATTTTCTCTGTATGAAGACAAAAAAAAGAAAAAAGAACAATCCGATTATAAGCTATGCATAAATAGAAAAGTGATTCACTAAAGAGTAGCATTCACTTCAGTCTGATAATCTATTACACTCTATCCATCTATCCGTCTAGTCATTAATTCATTTAACATATATTGAAGTTTTATCATGTACTAGGGACTGTGCTATGAGCATGGGGGCACAAAAATGTGTATAACAAAAATCTCTCCTTTGGGAAGAGAAGTAGGGAAGTCTAATAAGGAAGAAAGATGAATATTAGGAAAATATATTCTATGATATATACAATGACAGTACATACAGGGTACTACAAAAGTTTATAGGAGAAAATATAAACTTCCATTTGGAATACTCTCCTGCTTATTTGCCTATCTTACAGATGACTTAGATTTCCTCGATGAAGGTGCATTTGAACTGGGTCTATAAAATTGCTTGACATTATAAGATGAACCAAATAAGCTTTGTATAGGGAAAAGAAGGCAGCATAAGTTTTTAAGCAGGAAGGGACTAAATATAGGGATTTATGTGCTTATGATATTATTGGAATAGTTAGAAGAAAGGGCTTTAGCTCCAGTAATGACTCATAAAAAGCCACCTATTTTGGGAGTTACTATCTTCTCACATTCAGGAGGTGGGAATCAAGAGGTCCACTGGACCTACTGATTTCAAAAACATGGTGCTGTAATTGAGACTCAGGAATTAGGAAGCTGGAATCAGAAGGCACTGCTGCCAATGACACACAGGAAGCTGGACACTGTGTACTGGAATGCAGAAATGTCCATATCTGCACAGCTTTCCTTGCTCACAGGAAACAAACATGGCTGGAATATGGCTGCTTCCTCATTTCCATCTTAGGATCTTTGAGTGCTTGTATTTGACTGATGTAAGACTATTTCACACCCAGAAGCCTAGCTGTAATGGAGTCCAAAAAAGTGTTAATTTCTTTTTTTAGCTGTCTAGGCTTTGTTATACAAAGGAAGTTACACTAGGAGAAGATGGGAATGGATGCAGAATGCAGATCAATCACCGAAACACTAAGTGAAGATGAGGTGGGAGTAGGAGGGTTAAATGGAGATAATAGTATGTGAAAAAAAGGTAAAATAACATAGAGATTTGGAGGAATTTCTCAGATGGCTGCATACAAGAAACAATAGATATCTGGAGGGAAGTCCAGATGATGAGAATAGGCTAGGAGAAGATAGTAGGAAGGAAGAATATTAAACTTAGGCCAACCAAGAGGTTATTGCATTAATCAGTGCGACTAATGCTGGAGACCTGAACTGAAGGCTCTAGAGAGGGAAATGGAGAGGAGGCAATCTGGGGAGCTAGTTAAAATATCAGGATAATATTGATCAGATGCTTTTCTTTTGTAACGGTTGTTTTCTCTCTGGAATGCCTGCTTTGTTCTAGTTTTTTGTTTGTTTTAATATAAGGCTGATAGAATATATTATTCCAACCCACGGTGATTCTCCACTTACTGAGCATCTGCAGCACTTGTGATTAATGCTGTCTTTGTCCTCATGTAGCTTCACATGTTGGTTGCCATGCCAGTTAGAAAGGAAACGCTGAAAAATCAGACATCATGTTTTATACTTACTTGATGTAGTAGGAGATAGCATTTGAAGATTCTGAGTAAGGCACATAGAGTTAACAGATACATTTCCTGGAGAGGTTCCAAATCAGAATGTAAAGTTTCAAAGTTTCAAAGGATATGTCATAAAGTCAGTTACATAACTTACAACTCTTACCTACACTGAGGGTCTAAAAGAATAGGATTGAGGAAGGAGTTTAAAGAGTATTTCTCTGGAGAAGTCTGGGCTCAAATTCTAATTCTCCCCAAGGGGACAGGATGAGGTACCTTCACCGTATCCTAAGCCCAGGGCAAGGGACTTATTGGGAGCACTCATTGAACTTGAAATGAAATTAAGATACAGAGAAGACCAGTGCTTTCCTCCTGTTTTAGAAATCTAAAAGGCATCATACAGGCTGGATTGCTTTAAATGGATAACTGGGGGAGTGTGCATTACTCATATCAAAGGAATCTCAGATGAGAAGTCCTCACAGAAGGGGCTCTTTCTAAGAATCCACAAAATAGCTCAAAAGAGTCAGTATTATTCACCAGAGAGTACAGGACCATTTTAGTTAGTACTGATTAGGTGACAGTTTTCCTGCCCACCCCAATCTCTCCTCCTCTCAACACCGTTTGGCATTGGAAGAAAGGATCATAACCAGATTAGTGAAATAGAGTAGGGGAGGTACAAGAAAGAAGGACGTCTCCTCCCTTACCCCAAACACTTTCCTGACCTCCTACCCAAAGAGTCACAGGAGGAGGGGAGGGAGGAGTTTTAATTCCAAAGCTGGTTTGCATTTTTGATTATTGCATATAATTGAATACTCTTCATTGTGAATTTGAGACCATGTGCAACTTGAAAGGACAGTTGGATTTTTTTATTGTCTGAATGAGCAGAAGAATCATAAGACTTTTGAGTTTTAACCAAGTCAGAGGAAAAAATGTTCCCTGTTGATTAATCTGCAAAGGCTAATGTTTGAGACAATATAAAGTTGCTTGGTGATCATACCCATGAATCCTGTTTGGTAAACTACAGGCTTAGCTTTGTCATTCCCAAGGGTGTAATCCTGGGCAGTAAGTAGAAAAGGCAACATGGTTTGATTTAAAGAGCCTTCTGCTACTTCTTAGCTATGTGACCTTGTGAAACATACCAAATTCTTACAATCATGGTTTTCTCACCTTCAAAATAAAGTGAATATATAATATCTGCCTTTTTAACTTCACAGGATTGTTAGAAAGATCAAGTAGATTGTACACTTAGAAAATGTTTCTAAATTCCAGTAGGTACTCAAAATCAACTAAGTACTTGATTAATGCACCTTGAAAACTGATAAAAGTCTTTCCCTCTTGCCTGTAAACTGAGCCATCCTAAACCAAATAACAACAATTAAAGAAGAAAACTCCAGAGAAGGGTATTCCCTAGGACCCCCAGTGGCCCCTTGCTATTCCTAGTAATACCAGGATAATCTGTTCTGCCTGAGTGTTGACAATGTTTTATCACCGCTTAGAAAAGCCACTGACAACTTAGCACTAATCAAAGTTTCCTTCCCTCTTCAGTTTTTTAGCACCATCTCTAACACAAGTGTTGAGTTACTGGCCCATTACCTGGAAACAAAAGTGAACCCAAGAGACTCAGTGAATTATTAAGAACATCATTTACAGAGGGAGGTAATGTCAATGGAGAAGGTTGATTGAAAAGCATCTTTGTCTCACTGGGAAAGTGGAAGAGAGTGTGAAGAAGAGACTGGGGGACTTGACTTGTCAACAAGGAGAACAGTGAGAACACCCCGCAGACAATGCCGTATCTGTCTGTGGCCTGGCATAGGATGTCCCTAAGAAAGCCACCGGGAAACTGGCTGCTGCTAATTGAAAATGGTTCTAGCAGTGCTTGAATGTGGCAATGTTCTGTTGTATTGTGTAGAATAACAAAAATAGAGGCATTTGGGAAGGAAAATAGACCATGACATCTAAGAGATGTGCTTCTACCAGACACCATTTCTCTCCTCCCTTTCCCCAGAGTGTTTCAAGTTTAGGTTTTCAGCTTCTTGAATAAGTGACAATGGTTTTTTACCATCTCCACCGTCACACCATAAATGCTCTTTTCTCCTGTGAGGGGTGCCATTTAAAATAATATAAACTGCCTCTCAGCTTCTTAGAGCTTATGCTCTAAAATGAACTTTGCATTCATAGATGAGTGAGAGGATTGGTACACTATGTAACAGAGTGGATCAAGGAATGGAATGATGGATAGAGACTGTTAATTATCCTGATGTTAAAAGACATATATATATATATATAATGGAATGGGGTGGGGGCCGTAAAGGACAGCCCAAGGGAGCTATTTTATTTGGCGGAGAGATGAGATGTTATCTAAAGTCAAAAGAAAAATACTCGTTAAGTATAACATTTAAAGTTGTAACAAGTGAAGAAAAGGAGTAAAGATAACTCTCCAAACCAGGAAGGGAAGTGGAGGAAGTAGAATTGAGTTAAAGTGCTTTAACTTTTATGGTAGACAGTCAAAAGATACTGTCTAAAGTTGAAAAGTCAAGAAACAGTAGTGTAACAAAGTTTTTGTAGTTATGGAAGTGACTATCTTTGGTTATAAACACAGGAGTAGTGGCTTCCTTAGGGGATAGAAGCTGGGGTTCAGGGGGCACCATGGAGCAAAATGCCTGGAGCAGGTGGGCTCTGCTCCTTTCCTTCTCCCATTGAACTGGAACAAATCAGTTTCTTATCTGTTTTCCATCTTGGATTACAGTTAAATATTTTGCTGGGGGAAAAAGAAGGATTCTTTTACAATGTTTGAAAAACATCATCCTAGGACAAGATGTATCTGTTAAAAAATCTGGATTAAAAGCCTAAATTCTGGCAGGGCCAAAGAAATTACAGAAAAAGGTAAGGGGCTTTTGTAGCACAGATCTTCATATATTTGTAATGGGGTTACATCCCAATAAACCCATGGTAAGTTGAAAATATCATAAGTGGAAAATGCATTTAATACACCTAACCAACCAACATCATAGCTCAACCTAGCTGAACTTGAATGTGCTCAGAACACACATTAGCCTGCAGTTGGACAAAACCATTTAACACAAAGCCCATTTTATAAAAAATTGTTGAACATCTCATGTCATTTATTGAATACCGAAAGTGTGAAAGAGAATGGTCATCTGGGTGTAGAATGGCTTGTTTACCCTTGTGATCTCATGGCTGACTGGGAGCTGTGTCTCTCTCTGCTGCTGCCAGAACTGTAAGAGTGTTGCACTGCAATATTAATGCCCAGGAGAAGATCAAAATTCAAAGTACAGTTTCTACTGAATGAGTATTGCTTTCACACCATCATAAGGTTGAAAAGCCATAAGTCAAACCATCACTAAGTGGGGGACTGTTTGTATAATACATACCCATATGATCTTACCTTTGAAAATGGATCCTCTTCTGCCTGGGAGTTGCCCCAGCAACCATGATTTCATACCTGATCGGGCCATAGCTTATTGAACCAAGAAGGAAAAGCTCACTGAAGTTTTGCTGTTGTGAATTCTGGTTCTTAGGTCCTAGCTCCTGAGATTTGAACTAAGTTGACATAAACTTGGAAGTTGTGGTATGATTCTTTTTACCATTTTTCAGGGAGACAATAAAGATGTAGAAGGAAATAAAATGGAGGTGAGGAGATATTAGAGATTCCTAGAGAGAAAAGATTGACCCCATTTGCATTTCATAGTTCCCCATCCCTGATGAAACACTTGGACTCCATTATTTGGAATTATATTTTTCAGGTATATATGGATTTCTTTCCCTTCATCCAAAAGGAGAGGAAAGAGAAGGTAAGAAAAGAAAAAGAAAAAAGTTTTGGCTAAGATATAGAAGAGAATGCACAGAACTTCGGGGGAGAGAACCTAGAATGATCTGAAGGTGATAGGAGCAGTTAATAAGATTAGTCAAAGAGAAAATCATTAGAATTTAGACAGGCTCAGATGGCAGGTGACTCAGTGCCTGGAGGTCAGAGAACTTATGGAGATGAGGGTCTGGTGACTGGGAAGACCTAAAACTGAGGAGCCTATCAAGGGCATGGACAGAAAAAGATTTTGCTTTCCTAGGGACGAAGAGAACTAAGGGCAGTACCTTCCCATTAGACTGGGGTTAGAAGTAGAGAGAATAAACAAGTAAGGATAGTTATAATTACAGGTATAGCCAGATGACTAGAAGTGGTAATAGGAAGCCAGGGGTGACTGGCATAGACTGAGTGACAGTGAATTTATCAAATTAATTGTATTAAAAACTGCTTTTAAGTAATTTATCTAATTCGTACAGAGCTGTCATTGTGATATTACTATAAAGCATGGTGATAAAATAGTTTAGTAAGCCAGATGCTGGGGCCTCCCAGTTTCATGCATTAGACTCAGTCCAACCATCCACAGCTCCCAAACCCATCAAAGTTCTTGGCAGAAGGAGGCTCTACTGGTTAATAGGCTCTACTCAGGAGGTACTTCAGGGATATGCAGCAAACATCTGCTCTCCTGAGGATTATCTGTGCTACAGCCCAGTGAGTTGTAGGGTAGGGGATCTGCATTATAAAAAGGAATACTGAAGGCATAAGATACTCATCCAAGTATTTCTGTGTGTTGGAAAAGGTGCTGCTATATAACACCATGCACCTCTGGGAAATTTTCTTTTTGGCTTTCCAGAACTATCTCTTCTCTAGTGATGGAGAATACCCAAAAAAAAGTTGGTTTACCATTTCTAAGAGGATCTGACCCCTAGCTCAAATTGAGAAAATTATTTACAATGCAACTTTGTTGATCAGGTACCAAATATTTACCTGAACAAATTCAGGACCACTGTTCATCTAAAGATAGACATATATATAGTAAAACAACACCTTTATTATTATTTTAGCTAAAAACCTAATGCTGCTTTTCTAATTTATGAATTTATCAAATTCTGTAAATATCCTACACTAATATCAATTGCATAAGCACTATTAAAGAAATATTTAATTCGACCTTGGAAAAGGTTTCCATCTTCTGATTAAGAGGAAAGAAACTCCTTGTATTTCTTATTTGGCTATTACAAGCATATTTGCACATACCTATTTACTTAAAAGCATTTGCCTTCTGTCTTAAAGGTACATTTTCTTTTAAAATCAGCAAAGTTCCCCCACACTCTTACTATTTCAGCCACTATGTGATGTTGTTTAGCAAAACCTTCAGAATGTTGGGGAAATCTCTGAATGAATGGACAAGCCATCTGTGAAATGGCACGTGCGTGTTATGTCACATTTCTTACTCTGCGTTCTTACCCGGTGCCCTGGTTCTTCTCAGGATATATGCATTATTATCCTTAATAAGAAGAATAGATTAGGATTTTCTGTTATGTATCAATGATCCATTGTTAGTGGTTTTCATGCATAGTAACCAGGCTCCAAAATGGAGTTTATCTTTGCAATTCTATGTAGTTAACAGAGGCCAAAGTATTTTACTAGGGTTTTTTCCCTCATGTGATCCACAGCCAACCTGTCTGAGAATCACCTCAGTCTACATCTACTGAATTACAATCTCACCATCCCAGCTACCTACTTGTTTTTCTACTGTTTGAGTTAGCAGCCCTCAAACTTGGCTACATATTGGAATCACCCAGGAGCTTTAAAGCATAAAGATGCCTAGTTCTAGCTCTCAGAATTCTGAATCAATTGGTCAGTGGTGTGGCCTGAGCATCTGTGTATTTGAAAGCTCCCTAAATGATCCTAATACATAGGCAAGGTATAACCACTGCCCTAGGTTCCTGAGACTGCAGGAGGGCAGTCTGGTTGTTCCAATGTCTCTTTCCCTTCATTGTCCTTGGCCATGGGAATCCATGAAAGAACTAGTTCAGGGATATTTTGATATGCAGATACTTTGGGAAGCACTTTATTTCTCATTCTTAGTAGCAGGAGATTGTCTCTGTCTTCCAGAAAGGTTTCTTCAGGATTGATGATCTTTGCCCTCATGGGTTGCTCAATCTCACTTTCCCCTGAAGTCTTACAAGTGATATTAGGAGTAGGCAGGCAGTCTAAGATGATGGGCTATCCATAGGCACACTCCAGGGTTCATAGCCTCCGGAGTACAACCATAACTTAAATGATATACTAAGCACAAAACATAAAGAAATAAGTAGGTACACACTTTGATATTATTGACAAATATTCTTAACTCTGAACTCTCAATCCTCTTCCTCTGCCTCCCTCAAGAGTTCAAGAGACAAATCCGGGAGTTCCTCTTCCAGCTTCATCCCATACTTTCCTGCCTTGTCTTAGCTTAAGCTTCTCTATCTTTGAAATGCTTTTCTTATTCCTGCTCCACCTGCTGAACTCATTTCATTGTGTAATTTTCCCAAGCAGCCCTTCCTTTAAAAATAATTGTTTTTACATGCTCATCTTGAATCTACTTTAATGGAAGCTCTTATCAAATTGCATTTTAGCTAGTTGTTTTCACAGTTAAGCTAATTGTGGTCTTTGCTGAATTAACCCAACATTTAATGACTGACCATGACTGCTAGGCCTTGGGTTAAGCAACACAAAAATGAATCATATTCTCTGCCCCTCAGTGCTCTTTAGGAGCTCACACTGTAGTGAGGAATATAAACAATCATTATAATATCCATGGATAGATGCTATAAAATACAGACATACAACATTAAGGGAAATTTTGAGGGCTTAGGACTGTTGTTTAAGATGGGAATACTTAATTTCTGGATGTCAGGATCATGCCTGACTGTTAAGGAAAGCTGGATTACCCGAGTAAACAGTTAACTTTTGTCAAAGTGCTCTTTCCAAAAAGTCTTAGTATATCAATATAGCTGGAGACAATATTGCGGATAAGATCAACTATTGGTCATGTATAGAATTGTTACTGTTATGATGTTAAAAGCTATGTAGGATTTTTAAAATTTTGTGCTACTTCTAAAAGGTTGGACATATTCTTATGATTTCAAGGTATAAATCCCCAGATGCAGGGAGAAGAAAATATTGGGATTTGAATTCATTAGATTCGGGTTTGAACCTAGACTCTATTATTTATTAATTAAATAGCCAAGTTACTTGCTTTCTCTGTGCATCAGTTTCTTTGTAAAATGATAAAAATAGATACTTCATATGGTTATGTGGATGATTAAATAAGATAATGCATGTAAAGCACTTAACCCAGTGCCTGACACAAAAAAAGAACTCAGCAAATGTGGGTTTTCCTCTATACACTTTCAAAAATTAAAAAAAGAACAGGTTGGTCCAGAGCCAGAGGGAAAATGCCAGAAGGACTTTGGGAGCAGATATCAACCGCTTGTTCCTCCTTTGATCTGGTGGTAGTTTCATTGCACAACTTGAGGAGCTTGTCCAGCAGCGGAAGAGTTAATTTTCAACCTCAATTCCCACTCCCAGTTTAGACTCAGGTCACTTGGGTTCAGAGTTTCCTATCCAGTGAGCAGGATTCACGGCCCTCCTCCTTCTTTGCTAACCTCCTGGGGCTGGCTGCTGGAGGGTGCTCAGGAGTTCTTTCCCTCTTCAACACCACACAAGGCCACCTGGAGAAGAGTAAACGTTGTTTCATCTGTAGCTCGGTAAGTATTTCAGGGCTAGGCAGAGAGTAACAATTTGTAAAATGAAAGAGGAAGGGCTTTCTGATTCGTGTCTGGCTCCTCCAAACCCTGAGCAATCTGTTCCTGTTTAAAACAAAAAGCAAAACATGTTTCCTCAAACCAGCTTGAGAGAATAGTGATGACTAAGACAGTCTATTTATTTCAGCTGTCACAGGAGTCATGGATTCCTTGATTTTTAAAATTCTCCTGTGTTTTTGAGAATACTGTGATTTCCTGCCTAGAAACTCTTGAAAAGAAATTCTTTCAGACATTAAATAAGATACCAGAGGAGCAAGTTCTCAATTCTGAAAATTTTCCTTGTTCAAAAATACTACAAAAATTTGTTGAGAACACAGATCTAAAGATGGTTGAGCAAAGTTAAAAATAATAATAAAGGAACAAATGAAATTACATTCATTCATTCAAGAAATAATCACTAAGCATCTATCATGTACCAGAGATTGGATACAATTCTGGGTTAACAAAGCTTAACAAAATATACCTGACTCCTGACTCCTCATGTTTCTTAACAGCCTAGGCTGCAGAAAAATAACACATCCTTACAATACAGTGTGATAAAGGCCCTAATGGGAGAAGTGTGAGAAGGTATAGGAGAGAAGGGCTCAAAGGATAAGCAGAATTTAGCCAGAAAGAGAGGGTGGGTTGTAATCTTTTTCTAGGCAGAGGGACCAGTATAGTATATCTTAAGACTTAGAAATCAGAATGAGTGGAGTGGGTTTGAGGAATTAAAATGTACCCTATCATAGGGTATCTGGATCACAAATGTAGCAGGAGGAAGCTGGAGATGAGGCTGGCAGGATACCCATTATCTTCGTTTCAGCAGCTTGATGCTGGGAAGGTGTGGATTTAGGATTGAGAGAAGGTAAAATTCCCTGGAGTCAAGGCATGTGCTCCGACTAAATCCTGCCAAAGGAGATGTGTAACATGTTTCTTGTTTCCTATTTTGCTATTATTTCCTGTGTGAATAGTTTTCAAAGGAAACTCGGGATGTTTGATGGGGTTACATTTAGGTCTTCTAAGCCTATTTGCTAAATATCAGAACATCATCTCGAGTCTCAGCTGCTGAGGTATTGGCATTTTCGAAAAATGAAATCCACCATTTAATGTTTCAACTAGGAACTGGAAGATGAGGGGGACCATGATCATGATGGGGTTTTAGATACAAGGACTTTCTGAGCATCAGCTGGTGATTGATAATTATCCATTATGCTTGACTTGTCTGTATGAGCTGAGGGATGAGGAGGAAAGAAACTGTCGGAAGACTAGATCTACGAATGACCAGCTAACTCAAATGCTGATCAGGAACACTGGACATGTAGCCATTTTAATACTTGCTACCTACCCAATGAGCCATGGGTTTGTTTCCATTAAACATATAGTCCTGTATTCTTCCTGGAACACTCATGAATAGTCACCTTAAAAATAGTCATGAAAGTAGAAAATTAGAAAGACTTAAGGGATCATTTGGTCCAATACCTTTATTTTGGAGATGAGGAATCTCTCCTCGTCCCTTCTGGCTCCTCGTCAGGGCTTTTACATTTGCTGTTCCCTCCGCCTCCTCACCCTGGCTTTGTACTTTCATTCTTCAGGACGCTCCTCAGTATTTATTGAATTCCCTAATTAAAATAGCTTCTGACCAATTTTTCTTAATATCCTTGCCTGTTTTACTGCACATACATTTTCTGAAATATTTTGTTATCTTGTTTGTTGACTGTCTCTTTCACTAGAATTTAAGTAAGGATTTGTCTTAATCATTGTTATGTCTCCAGCAACTGAAATAGTGCTAGGAAGATAATAGGGCCCAATAAATATATTCTTTAAATTTATGAATGAAAAGTAGAACCCGGGTCTGCTAGGTCATTCACCTTTCTATTACTCCAATGCTTTTCAAATTTTAATGTGCATATGAATCACCTGGGGGCCTTGTTAAATGCAAATTTGGGAGAGAATGTCTTGAATTCTGAGATTCTGCATTTCTGACAAGATCTCAGGTGATATAAGCCCATGTACCACATTCCTGGTACTCTACTGCAGCTGTGCTTCTGAAGTGAAAGTTAACTTTGCCAGAAATATTTGTATAGTCTACATATGGTTTAGTCTTACATTTTTTTTCTTCTTAAGCAAGGAGTAGGGAGTTAAGCTGCATTTTTCAACATTTTATTATAATAATTTTCAAACATAAAGAAGACTTGAAAGATCGTTATAGTGACTCCCCCACTAGACTCCACCATTAACATCATACTGCTCTGCTTTTCACATTTTGATCCGACTATCATCTTTCTATGCAACCTCAATCAGTATTGTATTTTGATGCATTTCAAAGTGAGTTGCAAATAGCAGCGCACTTCTTCCAAAATACATCTAAGCTGCATTTTAAAAAGGGTCTCTCTGGTTGGTGACCAAACAGTGGAAGCTATTCAGGGGGCTTATTTACGAAGCTGGCTCCATCTGTCACTTTTCTGACCCACATTCTTGTTCATGGCCTTTTCCTTCCAGAGGACATTGACATTAGTGCTCTTGGAAATGCTAGGCATAGTCCATATCTTTTGCAGGCATCCCACTATGATTTTAAGCCCAAACCAAATTTGCCTGTGGGAATAATTTAAATTATTCTGCAAAGGATAGAATAGAAGGAAACAACAATTTATCTTTGGCTCCTGGCATAGTTGATAAAAGTGAATGAAGGCTGTGAAGCTGAGATTTTCCTTTTAGACCAGCAATTTCTTGAGGGTATTTCTTCATCATTGTATCCCCAGTGCCTAGTGCAGTCTCTAGAACATCGTAAATGCTAAGTGTCTGCTGAAAGGGTGATGAATAAGTGGATGAACACTCACAATGTGAGAGCAATTTTCTCATCTGATCTTTGGTTGGTGGTACCAGTCCCTCAGACCCACCCCCACCCAGAGTAGATTTCCTTGACCTCACACCACTGACATTTTGCACCAGATCATTCTTTGTTGCAGGAACGGGGGAGTGGTAGGGGCTGCTGTCCTGCGGTACACCATAGGAAGTTCAGAGCATCCCAGGCCTCTATTAATTATATGCGACAACAATCTTCTCAATCCTGACAATCAAAAATGTCTCCAGACACTGCCAAATATCACTTGGGGGACAAAACTGCTCCTTTTTCAGAACCACAGTTACAGGAATTGAAACCTCAAAACTTGAGGCTAGCTCTTTACAACCTCTGAGCTGTTAAGAATCAAGCCTGAATATGTACTAAGAGTCAAAAAAATTTTTTTTTCCCTAGGGGTCATGTTAGCATTGAGAAATGGTCTGTGGCCTATATGTTTACAAGGCCTCGGATGAACCCTGAGTGCCCTTCCTAGTTCAGATTTTTCTCCCAGGCTCCATTGTGTGTCCCCAGTATTTATGGCTGGCTTCTGCCTTGGTTTCTGATCTACAGTCTAGTCAATGCTGGGATTTAAGCATAGTCTTAATCTCTGATCCCATGATTGAGGAGCTTCCTCCTCTGTGGGTTGGACTCTGCTCTGTGCACAAGAGACTGTTGCCTGAGTTGCTGTTTAAATCCAGAGGTTCTCACCTCCTTGGACCTTTAACTGTGCAACTGCCTTGACCAGGTACTCCTGCTGCCCAGTGACTCCTATTGGGGTTCCCTCCCCTCAGACAGGTCCCTGGATATTGGCATGACCTCAGATCTGACTTGAGTTTCCTAGGTCCTTTGAGATAATGCAACTGGCACCACTGGCCACCTTCCTTTGGAGCTAGTCCTACTTTTTGCTTAGTTTCTCTTGCCCCAGGACTATCAATTCTGGCTTCTTACCCTTTCCTTGCCAACTCACTGAAAGTTCAAATTGTCACTCTTGACAGTTCATTTCCCCTGGCCTTGTTAGACTCCCTCCTCACCAAGGACTAAATGTTCAACAACTTCAGGTGATCTTTCAGCCTGTTCGACTTTTCTGATCTGTTAATCAGATTCTCCAGCCCTCAGAGGCACATCTTTTTTCTACTACTCCTAACTGCAAAGAGCTGCTAAAGAAAGACTCATAATTAAACCTACACAACCCACAAAAAACTTGTAATACCTCCATGGTCATTGCATATCAGCTCTGTTTTTGTTCTTCCTCTATTATCTGTCTAACTCTATGTCTAACTCCAACCTAATGGTTGTTTCAAATACATTTCTTTCTCTATAAACCCCCAAGCTTGCTTTCCTTACCACTGCAGAAACACTGACAGTCTTGCTTTCCTTCAGCAAGATTAAGCTATTTTTCATCTTCACCTAAACATATCCATATTTCTTTATCTACAGTTGATTCTTCCTTCCAGGCTCAGGTAATAAGGGCCCTTTCTCTTCTCTTGCTTATGCATTGTTCTCTCTGGGCTCCTTAACCAGGTTGAGGATCTGTATTTGCTTAACTTAGAATTGTTTCTTTATATACTTGTGGGCAAAGTCCAATTATATCCTGCTTTGACTCACTCAGAGTTGAGAGAATGGGATCTCTTCCCTTCTATAAGCTCTCCTCATTTTGCTCTGGAGGGGAAAAGCAAACATAATATATTGTATTTATTAACTCAGTTGCTAATAATTTTTGGCCTTTTCTCCATGATACCTCTGTAGATTGCTGGTCATCTAGAACAAACTGCACACTGAAATTACTCATCAATTGATAGATTAAAGAAGTGCATGACTGTTGCTCAGCTCCACTTATCTCTTCCTTTCGAGAACAACCATGTTCCTGGCATAGTTCATCTTGTCTGGCTAATTGCATGCATGCCTGATTTACCTTTTTATTTTTCTTTAACCTGTCTTCAGTTTTCTCTGGTACTTAGGTTTAGAAACTCTTTAGCCCATGAAAGGAACTTGGCTAGTTCAATCAAGTACCACCAATTAGCTCTTTAATAATACAGTTCTTAAGAAATTGGTAGAAACTTTATTTTTTGCAGCCACCCACAGAAAATCAGTGTGGGTTTGCTTATGCAGTGAGCAAATATTCAGCTTCTCAATAAACAGGCCTTTTAATTCACAATATTTCCAGTAGTTTTTCTTTGAGTGAATCACTCTTGTTTGGCTGCTTGGGCAGGGTTCAGTGTTGGAAAGTTAATTTATTCATGTTGCTGGGTGAGTCAGTTAACCCCTTGTTATTCCAGTGTTGTTTAGTAGATCCCGACTGACCTCTGATACCCAAGATCCTCCACAGTTGGGTTACAAAATGAGCTGAGCAGGGATTTTGATATGATAGCTAAGATATTTCTAATATTTTGGAAAGGTAATGTGAAATTGCATTAAAGATACTTTACTGAAATTCAGGAAATCTGGAGTTTAGTCTGAATCTGAAAATAGCTTCAAATGAACTCATCCTTATCTCACTGTCTTAAGTTTATCTTCTGAAAATGAAGTTTCCATCAGAACAAACATTTCATGGTTCCTATGTTTCTAGTACTACAGTGAAAGTATTATTTGAGGGACTTTTCTTTATTCCCCTTACTCCATAATTTCACTGTGATGGACCTTGCTATGGATCTCTGTAAAATCATGTTTATGGCATTCTATAGGCCCTATCAGTTTGGAGATGTATATCTTAGAATTTTTCTCATATTATTTGAATTTTAAAGGAGCTTATCCGAAGCCACACATTCTGAAAGTATATGGAGATAACATTTAGAGAATCTAGGTTGTATAGAAGATGAGTTTAAAGGCAGTCTTGGAGAAGGAATATTTGAAAGGAAATTGGCAGAGAACTTTCCTGAATTGAAAGAGACATGAATCATTAGATGGAAAGCACATTTCAAGTTTCAAGTAACTTAAATGAAATAAATCCACTTCAGAGTAAAACTACAGAATATCAAGGATAAAGAGAATATCTCAAAGACTTTGTAACCCCCCCCCCAAAAAAAAATTACCTGCCAAGAAAATTAGATTGCCAGTAGACTTTTCATATGTAATCACAGATTTCAGAGGACAATGAAGTAAACATCTTCAAGTCCTGAGGGAAGGTAACTGACAACCTACAATCCTATCCCTAGCTAAATGGTAAGGGTAAACTAAAGATATTTTCAGGCATATATTCCACCCACAAATCCTTTCTAAAAAGAGTTGCTAACCACAAAGATAAGAATACTCAGAGGGGACAAGAGGAATGTTATAAACAATAGCAAACATGGAGGTCAAAAGAGGTTGGTAAATTTAAGAAGAACCATTGAACTATTAATAATAATAATCATATATTGTGTTAAAAAACACAAAACCAGAGATAGATAATAGCAACCCTATGAGTGTGGGAAATGTTCACTGTTCTAGGGTCATTGTCTTGTTCATTTGGAGAAAAACAACACTGAATAGTTTAGACTTTGTTAGAAAAACATATAGCTAAATACTTATGTTTAGGGAGACCACTAGAAGAATAGAAATATGACCTACAGCTTCCACATCAATGTATGAAAACCTCATATTCTAACTGAAGACAGGAAAGGAGGGTGGGGAAGAACACTAAACAAAAAAAGGTGGATGAAATAAGTCAAAATATATAAAGAATGATGATTGCTGAACATACATTGTTATGGGTCCTATTTTACAAAGTTTTAGATTACTCTAGATTTCCTGTTGGGTGTGGGAGCAGGTGGCAAGAGGGTGGAAAGCATTGAAAATACTAGGATTATCAGAGCTAGTTTACTCCCATACCTAATTGTTAGTTCAAAGTTGTAAACTTTCTTCCCCTTAATATTATTTACAACATAATATCAGATTTCCAGGTTTTCTGTATATAAAAGTGGTTTCTCTGAAAACCATTTTCATTTAATACTGAACAGAAAATACCTTGCATTGCCTCTCAAACACCTGGAATGTGGTGTTTGATTCTGCTTCCTTGATAGCTTCTTTTAATCTCACTCCTTATAGACAGCCCATAGATTAGAAACACCAAATAGTATGCTGTAATTTTAAAGATTGTTGTCTATGTTTACTATAATTATAGAGGTATTTAAAACCTTTGCATTTTGCCATTGGGAAAAAAAATAGAAAGATTTGGGGTAATCAGTTGTTATGGACACATCTTGAAGTTAAATCAAAGCTATGTTTAGTTTGCCTGTAGCAAATTCTGACTTCAAAAAGACTGGATTTTTGAAAGTTGGATATTTGCAAATACCCTAAACTCAGTTGCTCAAGTTCCTCAACCAGCTAGAGACCTTCAAAAATCAAGAAACCAATAGATTTATGCATTGTAGTTATGATGAGGCTTAAATTCTCAATTTAAGTACTTATTTTGTTCACTAAATTAGAAGCTGTTTTCGTCCAGGAATTATTAGTATATTAAAAACTTTCTTTTTTTTGTCTTTTTTGCTTAAGTTTCAGATTCTTGAGCATTAAGTTTACTTTTTGGTTCTCAAGTCAAATTGTAGGTAACTGAGTTACAGGTATTAGTAATCTTAGGAATCCCTAGTCCAAACTGTCATTAGATAGGAAATGACACTGAGGGTCAAAGAGGAAATGTAACTTTCCAAATCCTCAGGACTCATTAGTGACAATGAGATTTGGCCTGAAACCTAGATAATTTGTGGGTTGTCTTTCCAGAGCTCTTCATAACATGTCCAAAGGAGGGTGACTATTTCACCATTTAGACAAAATTTGTTTTATTATTTCAACATTTAACAAACACCATTTTAATTGATGACACATCCTAACATTGAACCAAAAAGCCAAAATTCTGTGAAGCAATTAATTGATCAGTTTGTTGTGAAATATTGTGACTGCTGTCCACACTGGTTAATTAACAAGTGGAAAATCACTTAGGAAATTCCAGGATCCAGCCTCTTCTGATTAATATTGTGTAAAGTAGTAACTTGTTACTATTTTACATTTATAGAATATTACACATGTACGAAAAGGTTAAATAAAAATCTAATAGATTCATAGTTCCACCATCAGATTTAATGTTTAAGGCTTATAGCCTTTAGCTTTACCTTTGTTAATATCACATTAGTATATATGTAAATTACCATGTAAAAAATCACGTAATTTTCAATTGCTTCATCTATTTTCCTGTTGCCCAAAGATAATATGTAAGTTTTTTCAAATTTATTTTTGCTTTCACAGGTAGTCCTGCAATTAACACCTTTATATACCCTCCTTAGTATGCAAAGGGGAATTTTTCTCTAGGATATATAACTAGAAGTGGAAAAGCTGGCCCAAATTTTTTTCTTCAGTGTTATCAGATATTGCTCAATTGTATTAATTTTTCCTTCACCAGCACATATGAGAGCTCCTTTTCCCCCCCATCTTCATAGGTCCTTGGAATGATCAAACTTTAAAGTGTTTAACACTCTTAAAAAACTGAATGGTATCAGTTTCAATTTGCACTTCTTTGGTTATTGTTGTAGATGATGTGGTTATATGCTTTATTCCATCTGGCTTTCCTGTGTGAATCATGCGAATTGCCTATTTGTAGCCTTACTCAATTTTCTACTGAGCTTTATTTGATTTTTAAAACTGGTATGTCAGCATTATTTATGTATTCTGGATACCTATTCTTTATCTACAACATACATTTCAAACACATTTTTCCAGTGGTCTTTGTTTATGCTATCTTCTGAGATATAGAAATGTAAAATTTTAATGAAGTCAAAAGTATTAATCTTTATAAAGGTAACTTTTCTTGGTCTTATTTGCAAAAACCTTTCTTATGTTCTCCAATATTTTCTTCCAAAAGAGTTAAAACCTTACTTTTCTTATTTAGGTCTTTAATCTATCTGGAACATAATTTTTAGCATGGTGCAGATAATTCTAATTTTATATTTTTCCATGTGGATCAACAATTGTTCTTGTACTATTTAATGGTCTAACACCTTCACCCTGTCCAATACCAAGTTTCCCTATATATGTAGCTATTTTCCTGAGCTCTCTTTTCTGCTCCATTAGTCTATCCCTGCAAATACCACACAGATTATTTGCTATAGATTTTTGTTTTAATTTTGTTATCATTAATATACAATTGCATGAGCAACATTGTGGTTACTAGACTCCCCCCATTATCAAGTCCCCACCACATATCTCATTATAGTCACTGTCCATCAGCATGGTAAGAAGCTATAGAGTCACTACTTGTCTTCTCTGTGCTATACTGCCTTCCCCGTGCCCCCACCTACATTGTGTGTGCTAATCATAATGCCCCTTATTCCCCTTCTCCCTCTCTTCTCACCCCCCCCTGCCCCCTCCCCACCATCCCTTTCCCTTTGGCAACTGCTAGTCCATTCTTGGATTCTGTGAGTCTGCTGTTTTGTTCCTTCAATTTTTGCTTTGTTCTTATGCTCCACAGATGAGTGAAATCATTTGATACTTGTCTTTCTCCACCTGGCTTATTTCACTGAGTGTAATACCCACTAGCTCCATCCATGTTGTTGCAAACGGTAGGATTTGTTTTCTTCTTATGGCTTAATAATATTCCATTGTGTATATGTACCACATCTTCTTTATCCATTCATCTACTGATGGACACTTAGGTTGCTTCCATTTCTTGGCTATTGTAAACAGTGCTGCGATAAATGTAGGGGTGCATATGTCTTTTTGAAATGGGCTCCTGAATTCTTAGGGTAAATTCCTAGGAGTGTAATTCCTGGGTTAAATGGTATTTCTATTTTTAGTTTTTTGAGGAACCTCCATACTGCTTTCCACAATGGTTGAACTAGTTTACATTCCCACCAGCAGTGTAGGAGGGTTCCTCTTTCTCCACATCCTCACCAGCATTTGTTATTGTTTGTCTTTTGGATGGTAGCCATCCTAACTGGTGTGAGGTGATATCTCATTGTGGTTTTAATTTGCATTTCTCTGATGGTTAGTGATGTGGAGCATCTTTTCTCATGCCTGTTGGCCATTATTTGCTATAGATTTAAAATAAGTTTTGGCAGTTAGTGGGACATTATCGCTCCTTATTCTCTCCTTCTTCTATTCAAAATTGGCTTTGTTGCCTTAACTTTTCATCTTCCATATGAAACCCAATCAGTTTTGTAACAGCACTGTGGGGATCTTGATTGCATTGAAGTTGTAAGTTAACTGGAGGGGAATTGCCACTTTTATGAATCTCAATTTTCTCCACAAAAAACTATATATTTTTCATTTATTTAGGCCTTCTCTTATGCTCTTCAAGATATTAAAATTTTCCAAGTAAGTATCTTGAACATATTGGTTAGATGTACACTTAGGATTTTTGTTCCTATAATGAATGATATTTTTAGGAAAAAACAGTCTTTTCTATTGATTTTTGTTAGCAATGTTAGAATTTCTTATTTTTAATATAGTGTACTGTCTATCTAGAAAACTACCTCTATTAATTCCAATAATTTTGTTTCTTTGTTTCCTATCCTTACATTTCTTATTTTTCTTGCTTTGTTGTACTGTATAGATATTCCAGTTAAATACTGAATAAAGCCAGGAATAGCAGGGTTTTCTCATGCCTGTTGGCCATTATTTGCTATAGATTTAAAATAAGTTTTGGCAGTTAGTGGGACATTTGCCCCACATTTGCCTAAGGATATATTGTTTGGGATGTTTTTATTATTTTGCCATCAAGTATTATTTGATGTCTTTTTAATGGATATTCTTTATCAGTTTAAGGAAACTTCCTTTTAATCCTAGTCTGTCATAATTTATTTTTGTTGCTGTTTTTCCTTTTTCTTTCATGCTATGGAATTATTGGAGGCCTCATAAATTATTTCAACTGTAGGTTTAGATTGACTTTTGTCTTTTTTAACCTAATTGTTATGTATAGAATGTGTTTTAAGCTGAAAACATGATAGCCGCTAACTTAGACTTTAGAATCAAGAGGAATAAGAGATACGAGTCACATGAAAACGTAATTACCAAAAAGCTTCTACTCCCTGAATTCTGAGAATATGCTGGGGCAGTGCACACAGGCCTTGGATAACAGAAGCTTTGAGGTAACAGGTGTATCAGTCTAGTGAAGCTGCAAAGGCTGGTGGAACATATAGGCTGAGGGCTTATGAAAAGTAATTGATACTCCTCACAAATAAGTGTGGGAAGGCACACCTATTTAACACTAGGATTACAAAAGTCTTGGAAGTTTTTGTGCAAATATCTTGGGCTAATTAGCTTGTCTGAATCCAAAACCTGTACAGTCATTGTTACTTTTAAATAGAAGGCATGCTATGGGTTCAGGTAACTCTTTCCATGTGCACATGCCCTGTTCCAGTCTACTAGGAAAAATCATCAGTTTTTCCCATAACTGTTCTCCTTCATTATGAAGTGGAAACAAGGATTAAAGGATCTGTGCAAGTCACTATCTTAGGTTTATCCCTCATTTCAAAAACACCTGCTAAGGGCCCTTGACATCAATCAGTTCGATTCCTGGTTTGTCCAGTGTATGATGTGAGTTATCATGTGACATATATGAAGATACAGAATTCCCAAAGATTTTACCCTTAATTGTAACAGGGAGCCAGTGGAGGCAGAATTTGAAATTTTTGAAGACAGAGTATTGTAATTCTGAAGTTGAATTCAATTTTGGCTCATGAAGTGAGAGGCAGAAATCACTCTTAAGGGAACCTTTTCTTTGTCTTGAGAGGGATTACTTCGGTTATGTAGATTAAAATCATGGACCTCCCTACCCCTCTTTGGGGTGATCTGAATGTGATGAAATAATATAAATGTACTTGCTTTAGACTGATTTGTAAAATAATTTGTTAAGCAGAGTGAGTGTACTAGCACAATGGTACTCCAGCAGAAATAGATTATTTTTCCCTTGTAATCTGAGTGGAGGTTGCCTTATGAACAGAAATTGATTTGTCTTTGATTACTTAGGTGTGAGCCTGCGTGCAAAAACTCTGCTGTTTATGAGCCCTATCCTCTTTTTTTCTGAGCACAGAGCTAAACTCTACTTACCAGCCCTCCTTATAATTAGTTGTGGCTATGTGATTGTTTTGTTAAAAATATGTAAGTGCAAGTGATGCGTGTCACTTCCAGGCCATGGCTGTTAAGAAGTAGGCTGTCCTTCTCCAGGCGCTTTCTTCTTTCCCGTGATAGACATGGTGGATAAAGAGACTGGAGGATGACAGGGCCCCATATGGAAGAGGCCTGGGTTCCTAAATTGCCTCAAACAGGAACGCTATCTGTAGTCCTGGAACACTTCCTTTGATTATTAAAAAGGAAAATAAATTATTTTGTTGGAAAGCTTTATCTTTATTTTTTTACAGCAGCTCACATTACCCTAACTCATACAGTGTGCTTGTCTAAGCACTTCTTCATAGCAAACTGGGAACTGGACTTCTACCACATAAACATAAAGGCTCACCTTTCCCTTTAATATGTCAGGAGAGACTGTGAAAAGGAGCTGAAGTTGATCTGATGCAGCAACACATGGATGGAACTACTGTTGTCTTACACACAGCATTTTTTGAGACATTAGGAAAAAGGATTTCAGAACAATATCATTGGTTAACTTCTTTGGTCTCTGAGTGGGAGACATATCTAGGGGGTAGAGTAGAATCTTTCTCAAGGGAATCCATGTTTCCACTATCAATTATTCAGGGGAGAGAAAGAAAGGGAATTTTAAGTTAGGATTGGGGTTTAATTAGGCTTGGATTTTTAGGGTGAAAAGGCCTGAAGGTTTTTGCTGGTGGCTCTTGAGCTTGAATGAACCATATGAAGTTTTTATAGTGAGTTTAGCTTTTTGGGTACCATGACTAGATACTTAAAAAAAAAATTATTTTATTTCACTAAGAACACTTAACATGCGACTCTCCCAACAGATTTTTAAGTATACAATATAGTATTGTTATCTATAATTGCTAGAATTTATGCATCTTGCATACCTGAAATTTTATACACATTGATTATCAGCTCCCATTCTCCCTCTCCCGGTCCCTGGCACCTGCCCCTTGTTCTTTGCTTCTGTGAGTTTGACTAGTTTACATACCTGATGCAAGCCAAGTCAGGCAGGATCTGTCCTTGTGTGACTGGTTTATTTCTTACCAGTCCTCATGGTAATAGCATAATGTCCTCAGATTTCACCTATGTTGTCACATATTGCAGGATTTCCTTATTTTTTAAGGCTGAATAATATTCCATTGTATGTCTATACCACAAAATCTACCCATCCATCAATGGACACACAGGTTGTTTCCACATCTTGGCTATTGTGAATAGTGCCACAATGAACATGGGAGTATTAATATCTGTTCAAGATCTTAATTTCAATTCTTTTGGATAAATACCCAGAAGTGGGGCTGCTGGATCATATGGTAATTCTATTTTTAATTTTTTGAGGAACACCATACTGTCTTCAACTGTGGGCTGCACCATTTTGTATTCCCACTAATAGTGTAAAAGTGTTCAAATTTCTCCATATCCTCACCAACATTTGCTGTCTTTTACTTTCTGGTAGTAGCCATCCTAATAGGTATAAAGTAATACCTCATTGTGGTTTTGATTTGCATTTCCCTGATGATTAATGACATTGAGCATATTTTCATACCTCTATTGGCCATTTGTATATCTTCTTTAGACATGAACAGATACTTGAATAACCACATCATGTTCTAGTTACATGACTCTTCCAGCCTTCAGTGAAATACTGCTGAAAAGTCACAAACTAATCTCCGGTGTAATGTGAGGAACTAGGGAGAAGAGTGTCTACTTCCTGAGGTTAGAGCAGGGTCAGGAAATGAGTGGCAGTTTACCAGCAGCGGATGACAGTGTTCACCGAGGTAGTAAGTGTTCACTGAGCACATAAGGTCATCCACAGCAGAAACAAAGTAGAATGTTGAGAAGGCTAGAGTGAAAGGAAATGGGGCTCTTTCTTCAGAGTACATGTGAGGTACTCTGAGAAACTTTTAGAAATACCTGGGGGATGCCATAAGGAGGCTGCTTTCAAAAAAATAGACCAGTTGGGCTTTGCATAATTACAGTTTAATATAAACATAGTGTCCTTATTTTGTAGTGAGCTGGTGAGGCTGGTGAAATTTGGATGACATATTTAAGTGTGATGTGTTTCATTTTTTTCTGTTCATGTCAGGACTTTCTTCTACTAGATAGATGAGAGTTTAAATAACCAGTAGTGGACAGTGTGTTTAACACCACCTTCATCACACAATATATTTTATGGTGAGGTGATTGTGTAGGCCCAAGTATCAAACTTGATCAGAGATATTTGACCACCTAACACGGAGAGAAGAGACAAACACAATGGCAGGACCATTCAGTGGAGGGAGTGAGATTCCTACTTGTCCAGTATTTACATAATTATTGATTTGAAAAATGTATTGGTGTCATAGTTTGTGCTTCCTATTTGTCTTGCTTATAAGGTTCATTTTTTCTCTTGAATTTGTTGAAATTATTTGATATTTTTGTTCTGTTTAATTATTTTTAACCTCTATTTTTTCTTTTGTTTGGGCTACGTATAGGTATTTTTATTATTTATTGGTTTAGTGGTTGCTCTTGGAATTTAAGGATTTACCTTTAATAAAGTCTAAGGTGAGTGAATATTTTTACTCAACTCCCAAACACTATGAGGACCTTGGTATATGTGACTTAAATCACCCCTCTCATCTTACATGTAATTGTGTCTAGTATCTTAGCTCTATTTTTATACTTTATGAAACATTATCTTTTAGATGCTTTCAGTGCTTATTTAGCTTTATCATAGGTTTATCCATTTCTTCAGTTACAATTCTTTTTTGGATCTCAAACTTTTCTGGATAATTTTTCCTCTTCATAATTCTGTAAGGATAAGGAAATTTCTTTACTGCCTTTTTTTGTACTCCAATGCGTAGCATACTGACTTTCACCAAGTAGCCTCTTAATAAATATTTGCTGAGTAAATGAATAGATATGATCTTCTAGATACCATGCTAAATGCCAGGGATCAAAACTAAGACATTTTCCTTTCTTCCCTCACGGAATTCAGAGTCTAGTTAAATAGGACATATATATAAAGATACATACATTAGAAATTTTTGTATATATTCATAATCTTTGTCAACATATCTGGTCAACAATTGAAATTTGATATAAAAATTATTTGTTGTTATAGTATATGTTTTTCAAAAATGCATAAAAGATGGCTTAAATAATTTTGAATCTAAAATTCTAGTTTTCTAAATTTAGAATAAGAGAAGATCTAGATTTAGGAAGAAACATTAGAAATTCAATTTAGGGGAAAAGATTTGGAATAAAAATTTCTGATTCTATAAATTTATCATAAAAGAGAATGACAATTGTAGCAGAGACTGGCTGGTCACCAAACCTATTTTTCTATTTTTCTGGGCCCATGATGAGAGTATAATTCTCAGCTTTCCTTGCAATTAAGCATTGCCATATGTCTGGCAATAGAATGTAAACAGACATGGTATGTGTCCCTTCCAGATCTGGTCCATATAAGCTTCCCGTGTGTGATCTCCTACACTCCTTCCTCTTCTATAGTTCCATGCAGATGAGTGTGACAGCCTTGCAAAGTATATGTGATGATGCCTTGGAAACCATGTGCTGATGATGGCAAAGCAATAAGACGGAAGGAGCCTGGCTGCCTGATCTACTGCACAGAGGAGAGCTAGCATCTGATCAGAAAGACCTGCTAACCATACCAGATAATTCATTGAGCAAGATACAAATTTTTATTTTTGAGCTACTAATATTTTGGGTTTAGCTGTATAGCAACCCATGTCACTTTATCTAATATAATGATTTATGATGAGATATAAGAAATTTGACTTACAGCATATGGATATATTAGTTATTAAGTAAGTTTGTCTATGTTGGGAAATACATTAAAATAAAAAGCAGAGTGGTATTACTTGTCATGGCATACAGATATTCAAGTTAATAGCAAACTTGACGATCCAATATTCATCATTAATAGCCTAACTGCATTTAATCTATTTTGTGGAGCCTTGTTTGAATGTGTCACAAGGATTGGAAAATTTCTAAAAGTGCATTGATTCCTGAGTCCGTGAGGCTAATTGGATTGGGACTCAGAAAACCAAAGATCTGGAGATAATCTATTAATTTTAAGTCATCAGATCTCAAATGATCACTTTTCATTCATTAACCACAAACCTCTAAAATAATACTAACACACACACACAAATTCTATTCACATTGACCCTGGGATAGGGCAAAGGATTTTACTTTCCAACATTCAGTCTTTCTCACTGTCCAAATTTTTTCAGGGATTTTCCAGAGAAATACATTTCAGGAAAAGAAAACTATAGACCAGTAGCTCTTATGAATATAGATGTGAAATTCCTCAATAAAATGTTAACAAAGCAAATAGAGCAACATATAAAATGAATTATGCGCTATGACCAATGGAATCGATTGCAGGGATGCAAGGTTGGTTTAACATCTGAAAATCAATTAATGTGATATACCATATGAACAGAACAAAGGAAAAAATCACATAATTATGAGAATAGATGCAAAAAAAAAGTATTTGACAAAATTCACTACCCCTTTATAATAAAAACACTCAACAAATTAGAAATAGAAGGGATCTTCTTCAACATGGCAAAGGGCATCTAGGAAAACCCACAGCTAACATCATACTTAATGGTGAAAGGCTGAATGCTTCCCTTTAAAATCAGGAAAAAGACAAAGATGTCTGCTCTACCACTTCTGTCCAACTTTGTATTAAGTTTTTAGGTAGGGAAATTAGGAAAAGAAATAAAAAGGCATCTAGATGGGAAAGAAGAAAGTAGAACTTTTTCTATTTGCAGATGACATGATTTTATATACAGAAAATCCTAAACAAACTCTTGATCTACTGCACAGAGGAGAGCTAGCATCTAATAAGAAAGACCTGATAAATAAGCTCAGCAAGATGTCAGGATATAAGATCAATATACAAACAAAATTGTATTTCTATACACTTTCAATGAACAACCTCAAAAGAACATCAAGGAAACAATTATTCCATTTATAGTAGCACTGAAAAAAATATTCAGTAATAAATTTAACAAAGTAGTGCAAAACTTATGCACTGGAACTGCAACACATTGTTGAAAGGAATTAAAGACCTAGATAAGAAAACAGAAAGAAGACCTAAGTAAATGAAAAGATATCCCATGCTCATGGATTGGAAGATTTAATATTGCAAATATGGCAACACATCTCAAAGAAATCTTTGATTCAGTGAAATCCCCATAAAAATCCCAGCTTATTTCTTTATAGAAATTGACAAGCTGATCCTAAAATTCACATAGAAACATAAATGATCCAGAATAGCCAAAACAGTCTTGGAAAAGAACACAATTAGAGGTCCCACACTTCCTGATTTCAAAACTTAATACAAAGCAATGGTAATCAAGATAGTGGTACTGGCATAAGGATAGACATTTAGATCAGAAATAACTGTCATATTTACAATAAACTGACATTTGACAGTATTACTAAGATAATTCACTGGGGGAAAGAAAAGTCCTTTTAACAAATGATGCTGGAGCAACTCAAAATCCACATGTAAAAGAATGAAGTTAGACCCCTACCTCACAGAATATACAAAGTTAACATGGATCAAATACCTAAATGTAAAAAATAAAACTTTTATTAACATAGCAAATAAAAGCTTATAAAAACTCTTAGAAGAAAACATAGGCATAAATCAAAGTGACTTTTGATTTGGCAATGGCTTCTTGGGTATAATACCAAAAACACAATCCACAAAAGAAAAAAGATAGAGAAATGGGACTTCAGTAAAATTAAACATTTTTGTGCTTTAAAGGATACCATCAAGAAAGTGAAAGGACAACCAATATATTGGGAGAAAACACTTATAAACTCTACACATAAGAGACTTGTATCAGAAAATATAAAAGACTCTAACAACTCAATTATAAAAAGACAAGTAAACCAGTTTAAAGATGGGCAAAAGATCTGTGTATATTTTTCTTCATGGGAAACATACAAATGGCTACTAAACACAGGAGATGGCTCTCCACATTGTTAGCCAGCAGGGAAATGCAAATGGAAACCATAGTAAGACACTTCATGCCCACTAGGAAGATTATAATAATTTAAAAAAACAGGTAATAATAAATCTTGGTGAAGATATGGAGTAATTGGAACCCTCATACATTGCTGTTGGTAATGTAAAATTGTGTAGCTGGCTTGGAAAACAGCCTGGCAGTTCTTCACAAGGTAATACAGAGTTGTTGCACAGTCCAGCAATTCCGTTCCTAGATATACCCCCAAGAGAAATGAAAATTTATGTCCACATAAAAACTTACACATGAACTTTCAAAGCAACATCATTCACAATAGCCAAAAGATAGAGACAACCTAAATGTCCATCAATGGATGAAAAAACAAAATGTGATATGGCAACACAGTAGAGTATTATTCAGTAATTAAAAAGGAATGAAGTAGTGATGCACACTACAACATGGATGAATCTCAAAAGTATTTATTAACTGAAAGAAATCATCACAAAAGACCACATATTGCATGATTCCATTTAAATGAAGTGTCCAGAATAGGCAAATCATCAGAGACAGCAAGTAGATCAGTGTTTTCCTAGGGCTTGAGGAGCTAAGGGGACATGGGGAGTGACTGCTAATGGGTATGTGGCTTCTTTTTGAGTGCTGAAAATGTTCCAAAATTGATTGTAAGGACGGTAGCATAAAACCTTTGAATTGTACATGTAAAACTGGTGACCTATATAGTGTATGTGTTATATCTCAATAAAGTTATAAAAAATGACATGTGACCCTTTGTGTCCCAGTTTTTTATCTCTTATTAAATAAGGATCTGAGTCATATGGTTGGTTTTCTTCCATTCCCACTATTGTATAATTCTGTGGTTCTGATTACCAACTAACTTCAGTATTGTCACACATATTGTGTTTTTAATGGCTAATGATTTTTAACAGTTCTAAGATAATATTCAAAATTTTTTGGATGTTCCTAGGGTATAAATAACAAGCCAATTATCATTCCACTTATAAATTCATAGAGTAAAAGGCACTGCTTTCCTGGATCATTTGAAGGGTCACCCCTGACATATTTATTGAGCCTCAAGAACTAGGTTTCTATATTTTCTTGAGAAGGAAAACACTATATGTAATTTAAAAATTTTCCATCAGCTTACATTGTTACAAACTCTTAGTTCCATTACCTGAGCAGCACATTTAATACACTGATTGATCAAACTCTAGAGAAGCAAAATGAGTCAAAATTTAATATCCTTTGGAGAACAGGCAGACAAAAACTTGGTTGACCATATAAATCGAAGGTATATAAGGCAGTGGCAGTGATTCGAATTAAGAGGCTATGATTTGACCCAGACCTTAAATCAATCTTCTTGAAAAACACCTTTTTAAAAAACAAATATCTATGACTATTAAATGACAACACCAGACAACACAAGCCAACGTAAAGTTCCAAAATGTAATCAGCTCCCAAGGATTAAAATGATGCTTTTCATCAGGAAGCTCGGCTGTTCTGGCATATCATAAAGGTAGAAAAAAAGCAGGCTCTTCTAGCTGTTTGTGGCTTGAAAGGGGTTCATCCTACCAACAGTGTTGACAGAGCTTTGAACAGCACAGCTACTAACAATGTATCTTGCTGGTGGACTTTGGGAACCAATAGCTAGAGGCTGGCTAATCTGACCCAAGACAGTAAGAGAAGAAGTGGCTTTCTCAAGACAAGGATACAGGCTTTTAAGCATTGGAAGTGTTGATGATGATAGTGAGCAAGGTTCTGCAGGAAGTGTCATCTTTGTGTGTGAGTAGCCTGGAAGGACGGATGGTCACCAAGGCTATCCAGGAAGATGCCACAGACAGGCACAGCACTAACTGCCATGTCCTCTTTATGTGTGAAGAGGGTTCTGTGAAGGTGCCCAGAACTAAACCATCATTAAAATAAATGCCACTTCTAAAAACAGATAGCTGGAGAGCAAAACATAAGCAAATCAATTTAGAAGGGACTTCTTTGAAGTTAGAGGGCAGAAAAAGTCTAGGTTAAGATTAAATAAGCAGAGAACAGACAGAAGAAGAGTGTAGAATTTTGAAACTAGATGGAACCTGATTACCCTATCATGCTCTGTGCTAGTTGGGAAAAGCTAAGATAATAAACTCAGAAATCTCTGTGACTTCACACAATGAAAGTTTCTTTCTTAGTCATACAGGTCCAGTTTGCATTGGCAGCTACTCATTTATCTGATCATTCAAGGTTCTAAGCTCTTTTCATACCATGATAACATCAAAGCTTCTAAAGGTGTTGTGGCAAGAGAATAGTAAGATGGAGAAGGCAATGGGTCCTTCTGGAAGTGAGATGTGACCTGTGTTCAAATTTCATTGGCTGGAACTCAGGCACATGACTCTAATCCAAAAGCAAAGAAGCTGGAAAATATAGTTTTCCTATGAAACATTGAAGTCAAAACGTAACACTTCTTCCAGGCCAGCTTTATGTGCCATCTTCCCAGTTTTTGCCATATTCTATTACCCCTCGAATCTGCTTAATATTTTACTTTAAATGGAAATTAATATTTTCCTTTATTTATTTACTTTATTTTATTTATTTAAATGCTTAATATATTACTTTACTTGGAAAAATCTAATTACCATTACACAATCTACTAATTAGATTAAAGTCTAATTTAAGCTGGTTTGACATATAATTATATATTTTACTAATATGCATTAAAATAATTACACTTATGTATATGTTATGGACAATCTAAAATTATCTCCCATATGCACCAGTGGAACAAACACTTCAGAAAAAACTAATGTAACTCTCCCATTTGAAGATGAGAAAACTGAGGCCCAGAAGGATGACATAGGCCCCCCCAGATCATATGGGAAACTGAGTGGCAAAGCCAGAATTAGAACCTAGGTTTCCTTTCTACTCTCCTATGTTTTCAATCCTCTTAAGTTTGTGGGGAAAGGATGTGGGCACTAGAAAAACAAACTGAGTCACTGCCATTAGAGGAATGAAAAAGAACACAGGCATAATGTGCAAGTATCTTAAGAGGAAAAAAACCCAGTAGGAAGAGTTGTGAGGCTGTAAGGCAGATGGGGTCTCCTGGAAAACATGACTCCCACACAAATCAGCAGATTTGGGTGCATGGCTGTCTAAAGGCTTCTGAGAGACCAATTTTCTGAATTGCTTAGACTCACTGATGAATAATTCTAGGGGCCTAGAGAACTGTCACAGGATGGAGATGAGCACATGCAGCTGGAGGGGCTATTGGGACAGCAGCTGGATTCTGCACATGGAAGCACAGGAAGTGCCCTCTGTGCACGGCCACAAACCCTCAGGAGCACTTAGCCAATAAACACAGCGAAGACTATCACTTCCATTTGGATCAAAATTATACACCAGAAAGATTTGGGTAGGAAACTTCTGCAGGATTACTGGGTGTTCCTTAATGTTCTCTGAAGCAGCTTTGCCCGCTCATAGAGAATCACATGGATGATTTAGTTTTACTAATTAGGATCATGGGATTTGTTACCTCAGGAGAACTTTAGAGGTTATCTACCTACCACAGTAATCATAAATTTTCCTTTTTAATCTGTTAAAACTGGTTCTTCAAAATAAGTCTTATGGACAAACTTACTACACAGAACTGCTAGAAGTAGAACTGCTCTGGTTGGAGGGGTGTCCACTCAGCTTGGGCTGCTGTAACAAAACACCATAGACTGCATGGCTTGAACAACAGACATTTACCTCATAGTTCTGGAGGCTGGGAAGCCTAAGATTAGGATGCAGCACAGCCAGACCCTAGTGAGGGCTTACCTCCTGGCCTGGAGATGGCTGCCTTCTTGCTGTGCCGTCACATGGTGGAGAGCAATCTAGTACTGGTGTCTTCATCTCCTTGTAAGGGCACTAACTCCAGCACAAGACCCCATCCTTATGACCTCATCTAAACCTAAATGCCTCCCAAAAGACTCATTTCCAAATACCATCACAATGGGAATTAAGGCTTCAACATATGAATTGGGTGGCCACATTGGGTGTGGTAAAGACACAAATATTCAGTCTTTAGCAAGGAGAAGGGGTTCTAGGGTTCTGCCAGCTTGGTCCCTCTTAACCATCATCTGTCTCTCTATCTACCCTGAGCACAGCATAATATGTTGTCTGTTCACTCAGTGTAGTGCCTTCACTTTAGGAAAGCAGAAACTAGGCCAACAGGGATTGTGGAGGTTTCTGAGGCCACCCAGTTAGACAATGGCAGAGTCAGAACTAGAATCATAGCCTTTTGATGCATGCCTGGCTTCGCTGTGTGATTACTATAGTGAGAGATCTTGCTTTGTGATTTACAAACATATACCTATAATGTTAAAAAATTCTTCCTTATAAATCATATCTAGAAATTGCATATCCCTTGAAATAGATTATAGAATAGAGTTCTCTCTTCTCCTTCTAAGAAGACTTACTGAGGCATAATTGGCATAAAATAAAATTGTTGTAAGATAAACATTAAAATTTACATTTGTTAAGTATTGAATTAAGTACACACTTGTGAAATCATTATGAAAATCAAGATAATGAACATGTTTATTACACTCAGAAGTCTTTTTGCACCCTTTGTACTCCCCTCTCAACCTTCCCCACATCCTCTCTATTCTAAGGCAATAACTGATCTGATTTCTGTCACTATATATTAATTTATAATATAGGAATTTATATAAATGAAATCATATATGGATAGTATGTACTATTTTTCTTCTCTGGCTGCTTTACTCCATGTAGTAATTTTGAGGTTCATCCATGACTGCATGTAGGAATGGTTAATTCAATTGAATTGCTGAGAACAATCTCATTAAATGGTTAAACCACTCTTTATTTATCCATTCATCTGTTGGTGGCATTTGAGTTATTTTCAATTTTTTACTGTCATAGATAAAGCTGTTGTGAACATTCCTGTGCAAGTCTCTGTAGGAGCTTTCTCTAGGTTATATACTAGCAGAATGATTGGACCATATAGTAAATGTAAGATTCCCTTTTTAAGAAACGGTCAAATTGTTTTCAAAAGTGGTGGTCCTACTTTACATTCTGTGAAGCAGGATAGTTCCAGTTGCTCCAATATTTGGTATGGTCAGTCTTTTAAAATTTTAGCCATTGTAATAGGTATGTAGAAATATTTCAATGTGGTTTTCTTATTTTAATGTGATTTTCTAATGGCTGGTGATGTTGAGTAATAATCTTTTCATGTGCTTATTTGCTACCTGTATACCTTTTTGGTAAGGTGTCTGTTCAATCTTCTGTCCAACTTTTTAATTGAGTTGTTTGTTTTTATATTTGAGTTTTGAAGGCTCTTTACATATTTAAGGATACAAGGTCTTTAACAGATATGTAATGTGGCTTGCCATCCTCTTAGCATCTAAGAGCTTAAGTTCTTAATTTTGATGATGTCAAATTAATTTTTTTCTCTTATGTATTGTGCTTCTGTTTTTGTACCTAAGAAACCTTTACCTAATATAAAGTCACAAAGATTTTCTTCTACAAGTTTTAGAGTTTCAGATTTTACATTTAGATCTCTGATTCATTTTTGGTTAATGTTTGTACACAGTGGGAGGTATGGACTGAAGTTCTTGTTTATGTACAGACATCTGAATGCTCAAGCACCATTTGTCAAAAATATGGCCCTCTCTCTCCTGAGTTGCCTTTGTACTTTTGTCAAAAGTTATTTGTCCATACATGTGTGCATCTACTTCTGTTTTCCCTATTCTGTTCCATTGATGTACTTGTTTATTTCTGCATCAGAATCACATAGTCTTAATTACTGTAGCTTTAGGACAAGTCTTGAAAGATAATGTAAGCCCTTGTATTTTGCACTTTTTAAATGTTATTTTGGCCAGCCTAGGGCCATTACATTTCCATGTGGATTTTAGAATTCATAAAGCCAAAATGCCTGCTAAAATTTTTATTGAGATTATATTGAAATTATAGCATTTATATTAACAAAAATGATTCTTTTGATACATGAACATCTTTCTCTCCATTTATTCATGACTTCTTTAATTTCCTTTAGCAATGTTTTGTAATTTTCAGTGTACAGGTCATATACATCTTTTGTCAGATTTGTCCTTAAGTATATGTGAAGCCTCATAAATTACATTTGTTTAATTTAAATTTTTAATTTTTCATAGCTATATAGAAAGGTAATAGATTTTTCTATAGCTTGATCTCATTTGATGAACTTTTTCTAAATTCATTCATTAGTTATAGTAGTGTTTCTGTAGATTTTGTAGGATTTTATTGACAATTATTATTTTTTCCTTTTCAATCTGGATACCTTTTATTTATTTTTCTTTCCTTATTGTACTGATAGAAACTCCAGGACAATTTTAAATAGAAGTCATGAGAATATACATCCTTGCCTTGTTCCTATTCTGAGGGTAAAACACTTCAGCCTTTTACCATTAAATATGATGTTACATTGTACTACTTTTATCCTGGTTAATTTGGCTAGAGGTTCACCAATTTTTATTGATCTTTTCACAGATAATTATTATGGTACTGAAATGCCTTGATTCCCCTATTTTTTATTGTAACTCTAGTTCCCACATCTGGAGTCCCCATACTACAAAAGAATGGTGTTTCCTCAAGGATAAAATCCAAACTCAGTATCACATGTACGAACCACCCCCCCACAACATTCTACAATTCCTTATGCTCTAGTCATAAGTACACCAAAATGTAATATCTTTGAGTTTTTGCACATGCTGCTTACATTACCAAAAAACACCTTTCCCTTCTTCTTTCTCTTGCTCTTGGTCATTCTTTAAAATTCAGCATAAGTTAGCCTTCTTTGGCCATCCCCCATCTGGTTGGGACTTGCCACTGTTTCCATGGCACTGTATGCATATAAGTTCACAGAAAATATCGTGTTTTCTTATTGATATTCTCTTGACTTATCTGTCTGTTTAACTGGACTATAAACTCCTAAGTGCAAGAAGTGCCTCACTCATCTTTGTATCTACTGTTCATGTCAAGTACAGTCACAGAATTGGAGCACACTAATGAACCAAAATTAGGCAGTGTTATTTAGTCCAGAGTTTCCCAAAGTGTGGTCCCTGGATCAGCAATATCAGCAGGATAGAGCTATAAATTCGATTTCTTATCGAGCTTTACTGAATCACTCTTCATTATTATGGAGGTGAGACCCAGAAATCTATGGTTAACAAACCCTCCAGGGGATTTCTGCCTGCTATAGTTTGCGAATCATTGGTGTAGTAGCTAGGAAGTGTAATGGAGAGTCAGCATGCAGGAATGGTTAATTCAATTGAATTGCTGAGAACAATCTCATTAAATGGCTAAACCACACTTTATTTATCCATTCACTAGGCTTAGTGCTAGACACAGGGATGCAGAGACTGAGCAGAGTATTCCCCTCCCCAACCAAGTGAGTCTAGTGGTGCTTACCAGACCCTTCCAAGATGTCTAAAATGGATCAGGTAGATAATTTCTTTATGATTTTAAATACTCTACAATAAGAAGGATATAAAGAAGGAAGCCCATCTGGACTGTTTGGTGTATCTGTGAGCAAAGACAAAGATTTTCTTCAGCATCAGCATTATTGAAGTGGGTATTTCTCCTGGAACTTATGGCCTTGATTTTGTTGGTATTTTCACCTACTTCAAGCCATTATATACTTTCAGACACACGCCAACAAGAGGGTTAAAAAAAAAAAAAACTACCTATTATTTTGGATTGGCATGTTAGAATTTCAAATTTGATTCAATGCTCTGAACATTTGTTGGTTGTCTATACATTCAAGGTCGTGCACTAGGGGATGCTGAAGATGAATAAATGTAACCCCGTCCCTAAAAGTGTTCAGTGTCTATAGGAATAGATGCATGTTCATTTGGGAGCAGTACATTTTTTTATACTTGGCAAACTGCTTTCATATAAATTACCTTGATTGGTCTTTGCAATAGCTTAATGAAGTAAATAGAGTCAAGTGTTATTGGTCCATTCTATAGATAACAATTAAAGTAAAATTAATGCCTGTTATTTTTCTGGAGACTTACACACATTAACTCTACCTTCTATCTTATAGCCTTGATGCAATCAGTCACCAAGTTGTACTGATTCTATCATCTAAATGTCTCTGTCATTTTAAATTTTTGCTTCCCTTACTATTTCCACACTGCTGCCTTAGTTGAAATAAGCTCATCCTTCCTTTCTTGCCTGGACTATTTCAATAACCTCCTAATTGGTCTCCCTGCCTACAAGTTCTGCCCACTCCAATCTGCCACCAGAATTATCTTTCAAAAACAGAAATGATTATGCCACTCAGCTGAAAAACCCTTGCTGGCTTTCCTATCCATCAAGATAAGTTTCAAATTCTTCAGCATGGCATAAAGGCACTTCACAACTCCATCCCAGTCATTCTTACAAAGCTCACTCTTGATGTCCATCAACTCTGACCCCTTAGCCTAGCTAGACACATAGACCAGATGCTCCAGCCACACTGAATTTAACATACTCTTTCTAGGCTTCATAGTTTTGTCTGATGAAGTACTTTAAGGCCAAGATCAAGTGTTACCAAGTCTGAAAAAACTTCATGACCGTGACTGTCATTTAGTTGCTCCTCTGGATCTCTGCATTTTCTGTTAGGCAGTTTATCATGATCTAGCATGATGTTGCACAGAGAGACTGATTTCTCCTCAGGTGCTTTGTTGGAAACCTTCTAGAGGGAAGGGGTTACATTTTCATCATCTTGGAGAGAACCTTGGAGACTAGTGTTGATGGGGAGGACCCTTGCTAGGGTCGTCAGATGGTCACCAGGATGGCCAGTTAAATTTGAATTTCAGATAAATAAGGAATGATTGTTTAGTATAAGTATAAGCTTGTTAAGTGATTCCTGAGATATACCTATACTGAAATTTCCAGATCTGAAATTCAAATTTAACTGACTAGTGTGCTCATATTTTTCTTTGCTAAATCTGGGAATTGTAACCCCTATGGATCTAACATCTCCAATACCTCCAATATTAGCCCTGCCCATTTGCAATGCCTAGCAAAAACCAAAGTTGAAATTTCTGCCCCACCCTTCTGGAGCTTCCCGTTTAGTAGAGAAGTCACAAAGACTATTTCTAGAATCAAAGTTAACCCTCAAAAGCTATGTGTTTTTTATGTACATTGACATGGTAAACAATAAGTCTAAGGTCACATCTAAGTACTCATGGGAGGAAATCAATGCAGTTTTTTCAGTTGATGGATGATAAGAATATATTGAAGGGAGTCTGGAAAGCATAGTTGAAGTGGTGTGGCTGCACTTTTAATCAAGCAGCCACAAGAGTGAGATTAGTGTAACCTTGGTCAAATTGCTTAATTCCTCTATACTTCCTTTTAAAAGTATGCATGGGTGAGAGAGGGTGTGGGGCAAGGAGGGTAACTAAACTCTCTTTTGTCTAATGAAATGATTGTCAAGCTAAACATGTAACTTCATAATATGCATTCAAATGAGGGCAGAGGCAAAATTCAGGTGAGCAGCCTTACCAAGTTTTCAGCTCTTGTTGCAGAATGCACAACCCTGGAATTGGAGCCAGGCGATTGCAAAAAGGACTCCAGATCTGCATGGTAACCATTTAGACTGACTTCCACTCCTGCCTGAAATTTAGCAGCAGTGGAAGTTCTTTTCCTGGCTGGCTGCCTTCACTCACCTCCCCCATTCCTCAGTACCTCAGGCTGCGCACTCCCCACATCTGTTTCCCAGCCTCAGAGGCTGGGTCCCAGCATGGCGCAATAAGCAGCATTAGCAGGCAGCATGTGTCAGTGGTAAACCTTTCAATTTAATTCCTTGCCTCTCCTTCAGGCGAAGTGTGGTCTAGTGGCTAACCCAGTAAAAAAGCAGCTAGGAGGCAAAATTCCTGGTCCTTTCCATCCCCATTCTATCCCTGTTAGGACACCCTGCTTGTCAAACACACACTTCTTTTTTCAACTTTCGCTCCACCTAATTTTTCCCTGAACTGAATTAATCTTAAGACTTACTTGGGAAACTTGTTAACTGATTCCTGAGACCCATCCCAGAATCTCCCAAGGCAAGTCCTAGGAATATCTATTATTTTTAACAAGTACTTCCAGTAAGTCTTCATAATCAGACTCAGCTCAGCTGTATGCCGGCTACACAGTACACAAATGACAAGAGAGCGTCAAAGGAAACCATCACAAGAGAACTGAGGTGATGAGAGCATCTCTAACATGGGGTTTGCTTTTACAAGCTCATGCAAAAAGGCAAAGGACAAGGCATAAAAAGATGCAGATTCCAGTGCCGGGCTCTATGTATCTAGAGCTGTGTGGCCAGGTCAGATAACCTCTCCTGGTTGTATTTTCAACATTTAAAAAAAATGAAAAGTGATGAGATCATCTCTTTCAGGTCTGTGATTCAATGAATTATTTCTGTGATTTCACAGAAATGCCAAGATGGACTCAAAAAATCTCTTTTCCTGAAAATGACAGTGGGTGCAGTCACAGAGGTGTGGGCTGGTTTGTCTGGGGTTGTGGGCAGACAATGGAAACAAGTGGCAGCTGGGAGGTTTGGGGCCACAGCCACAAGGAGCTTCCCCCCGTCACTCCCGCCCTTGAGGCTCTGCAGCTGGCCCACTTATGCAAAGGCTTTGGCTCCTCTTTCCTTTTTAAAAGCATTTCTGACTCGTACATTCCCCTGAGGAGCAGAGATTCATCATTTTGCAGAGAATTTGCACAAGCTTTCCTGAAAGGAAGAAAGGAGGGAGGAACGGGAGGACTTGAATGGATTACTAAGTAGGGTAGGGATGCCAAAGAAATGAGCCTTCCCATGTATGATTAACATGGAGCCATCCCATTGTTAGCTCTGACTATGCCCAGCAAAATCCTCCATCCCACTTCCACCATGCCTGGAAGCATGTTCTCATGTGGACTGGACACCCTACTCATCCGTCTCTGGAGTGTTTGGACATCCTTCCACCCCAGAGCAAGTTGGGAGGGAGTTAAGAGGAGGAGGAGGAGTGAGCCTTGGAAGTCACAAGTGAGTCACAGTTGTAGGAAAAGGATGTCTTAGGAAGCCAACGCAGAACTAGCTTCCTAGAAACATCATGACAGGTCCCATAATGCCCACGTTTGGTTCTAATTATAACATGCCCACATTTGAGCATTTTCACAGTTTTCCCATGGTAACAACAGGGTTTCTGAGGAAGAAGACTTTGACTCAACTGTGCTCAATACTCCTAATAGTGGGAATTGGCTGGACATTTAAAAAACAGTTACTTTTGCTATTTTCCATAGGAGATATCCTTGGCTGGCCTATGCCTAATGAACACATCTGTAAAGTAGAGTTAAGCACATTGTGCCATATAAAAAGGCCAGAATGAGCTACATAAAAGTAAAAAGATATTTCTTAAAGGCAAAGAGGAACAACATGAAAAAAGCCAGAAAAAATAGTAACCTCAAATAAGTGGAATTCTTTCTCCCTTCAGCTGAAAACAAATCGCAAACTAAAAAATATAAAGATTTAAAAAGCAACTTGGAAAGGATGCTACAAGTGACCTATTTCTAGTTCCATTGTCTATACTTTCTGATCCCATTAAACAATGACTGCTCTTCCTGGGGACAGTCGTAAAGCACAGCACAGGTCTTTAAAAAATCAATTTATGTTCAAGTGTGATGTTAGTATCTTATTATTTTCCTTTATTCAAAAATCTTTGAAAATTGCTAATTCTGGAAAACTTTTCATGATAACTTTTAACTACATGCTAGCTGTTGATCATTTTTAGGTAAATGAAACATTTGTGTTGATCCATTCTTTCCCACTTTTCATTATTTACATACCAGAGATACTAGCCAGATCCTGGAAGGCTGGAGGTAAAACTTTTTCTTTCTTCTGTGAAACAGATTCCAGTTTGGATTAAGTAGCTCTGGGGGAGATAATGAGGGAAAAGGGATTTCTCAGGCTACTGGAAATGGAGCTGAGAAATAATGTGTATACCTGCTTGGACCCAGCTTGGGGCTGGTTGGAATTCTTTTTAAACACTCTGTAAAAGCTGCCATATGTGGTATTTAGAAAAGGAAGAGAAGTACTGCCTAGCTTTTTTTGCAAGATTATCAAATGAGGCTTCACTCTGTAAATCTCAGCAGTTATGAAAGTTGGCATGGTTTTTAAACCCCACCACAGGAAGTAGGGATGATCAGAAAGCATGTTGGCAATGTTTTGAAATTTTTCAGAAGTATAACAGATTCTCTTCCTGTATAAATGATAATAACCAAGTTTAGTAACTTCTTAGGAATTAATTAAAACAAAAGATAGACATTTTTCTCAATACCCCACTTTAATTTCTTCAGATAAATTCTTGGAATTTTATGTGATAAATTTAGGAAGATATTACAGTTTATTTTTATGATAAATGAAGTAATATTGATATATGCTTATTTTCTTTTCCATTTTTAACATCTTATTTTTATAATAAAATACCTTTTACCAAAAACTGGGGCAAAATATGAAATAAAGAGAGCAGTGATCTTTTGAGGAAGGACCGAAATACATTGTGGCTACTATAATTATTAATCAGTGGTATCTGACAAGTACTTCTAAAATTTACCAGTAATGTGGTTAATACTCACAATAACCTCTATCCCTGTTTTACAGGTGAAATTGTAAATGGTGAAATTGAGGCACAGAGAAGTTACTTAACTTGCCTTAGGTCACCAGACAGTAAGTGGAGGAGTGGGACTAGAACTCTGGCAGTCTGTCTTGTAAGTCTGTGTTCTTACTACCACTATGCCACATTGTCTCTTTGAAAAATGGCTAAGGGTCCTTGAAGAAAACAAAGCTGATTGGAATGTGTTCAAAAGACTCAAACCCTTGAAGTTCCACCACTAACTCAGTTACGCACTTTGTACAGTCACTAGGAGGAATATGCTTCTTGTGTCAGTCTGAGTAGTTCTTTGATGTGACTGTAGAGTCCCTGTCTAAGATGCTGCTTGAATGAGTTGTAAGAAGAATAAAGGTCATTTGGATGAAATCCTGATTTTCTTTATCAGCTATGGTACCTATGAAGTTTCATAAGGTACATTTCCTGTCTGTAAGGAACTTATGGTTTGATAAGACAAAGGTAATTACTGACATTTGATAAACCTTTATTGCAAGACTGCTACATCAGGTTATATAAAGTTAAACAGGCCATAATACTCACCTTCAAGCTGGTTGCAGCCCGGATGGGGAAATGGACCATCACCACCGGGGTGGTAGATGCCCCAGTAGGTGAAAGAAAGGGATGCCGTGAGGACAGCAGGAGGGGCTCATGGCTCAGGGAAGGAGTCTAGGACGGCTTCTCCAAGGACATGATGCCTGACTGGAATCCTTTATCATTTGTATTTTACATTTTCACACTACTTCTCACCCATTTGCCCACATCTGAATTTGTAAGTACTAGCTTTAAGAATATCATCTGTTCTGATTTCTGATCATTTGTCTTCCTTCCAATTAACCTCCCAGGCTAAACACTGGGATCAATCTCAATAAAAATAGCTAAGAAGCCTTGAACCAGGACAGCTGACTGCCCAGAATGGAATCTTTTTGCATCTGATGCTCCCCATCTGTTTTGAGATGTGGCTTCTGTGCAGGCAGGTCTCCTGAGTCCTGACCGCATACCTGAGCTGTCTCCTCATGTTGACCTTCCCTCTACTTGTGTCTTCGTTAGCTTTTTGTTTTCCCTTATATTTACATGATTTGGTTTCTGCTTCCTTGCTTAGTTCCTGTTTCTCTACTAACTCTGATCTTTGATTTATGTTTTCTTTTGGGATTTGCTTAAACATGTTTAATCAAGTCTCAGCCTTAGATTACTTCTCTTCTTGGGTCACACACAGTTTCCATGCTTTCTTGCTTCATGCACTCATGGATTCCACCATTTCAATCAGGAACTAAAATCTTGGCAGTACATAGAACTTAGTGCTGGATATTAAAGAATAGAGTCCAAAGTAAGGTACAGAAATCTTACCATTTTCCCTTAACCAGAGAAAACTTCTGGCACAGAAGTATTCCCAGAAACCTTTGACCATTAACTGTGGACACATAGTCTTTTGATGAAAGGAATGCCTTGGACTCAGGTAGGCAACTTTAGTTGATGTGCATTCCCTTACTTTAAAACAAAATTAAGAGTGACGTGTGAACCTGCAAGTTGACATCACATTGCTACCACCAGATGCCCTAACCCATTGTCAAAACCTGCTGTGAGCTCCATATGGGTGGGCTGTTCAGAATTCTTCAATTGCTACATAAAAGTTTTAATTTGAAGACTAAAACTGCAGGGTCAAAGATCAAGGGATGACAAGGTCAGGAAACTGAATGTTGGTGCAGAATCTTTCAGACACACACATTTTATACTCCAAGTCTGTATTGTGAAAATGCTTTCTCCAAAGTTTCAAAGGAGAAAATGGTCTTTACTGCACAAATAGTCCCCACTCTAAAGGCATTTCCCTGCTACAAATAACTTTTATTTCTTCAAAATAAAAACACCAGAGAGCATTTCCTCAGTGCACCAATCAATTTTCTCAAAGTACAACCACGTTAAGTTGCCTCTCCTTCTTTTCCTCCTCTTGGGCTAACTATCTCTGAGTCTCCCCTATGGGCACCATATTCCCATCAAGCAACAAGAACATAGCCATTATTGCACATGATGTATGGAGGACATGGATAAAAATCGGCATCAGAAGGGCATACTAAATGATACACAATAACAAAGATTAAAATTCTCTCCTTTTTATGGAATACATATACATCCAAGAGGAATGATTCTGAAATAATATCTGAGGCAGTTCATACATGGAAGCCAGTAGGGCAGTATTTCTGAGTCTTTTAATGGATCTTCTAGAGCAACATAGGATAATTATGCTTACTGAAAATGCAAATTTCTGGGCTATACCCCAGATCTACCTAATCAGAATCAAACCAAAGAAATCTGCATTTTAACAAGCTTTCTATGTGATCCTATGGATCATATGGGAACCATTACTCTAGGACTATGCTTAAAATAGGCAAGAATCCTTTAATTGTGGTTCAGTCACACCTGGCTGTAAGCAAATCAATTAAAACTCATATGACTATAGCATTATAAGGAATAAAAGTAGGTGATGTGGTGCTTAAAAAGAATTAAGGGGAAAAGGATCTCTTTGTGACAGGGAGACAGTTAGTTGGACAGCCCTTTATGATTTCAGTGGAATGATAGCACTATGTAGACTGGCTCTGCTCTGCCTGTGGAGAAAGAAAGCTAAAGCCATGATAAATAGACCACCTACGGTCATGACCCAGCAAAGCATATCCTTCTGCACAAAGATAAGCAAACTGCATATGAAGCCAAATCAAGAGCATTTTTTTACCCCCAAAAAGGATTCAGTGTATGCTGATGGCAACCATTAAGCCAAGCAGAGAAAATGAGAGCCAATGAAATGTGGTCCTCAACTTTTTTGTGTCCTCTGCACATGTTTGAACACTAGAATTTTTGGCAGTTCACTTGAAGGAAATAAAACACCTGCAAGGACCAAGAGCCCTAAAAGGCCCCACCGTTACTACTTTCTTCTTGCCTGAGTGCAGGACCCCACTGCTCTGTGAGGGCTGGTGGCTCAGTACCTTTCTGGGCTCTCTGTAGGGTCACCTTGGCAACATGCCACCCAGGCCTCTTACTGCTATACCTCACTGTTCACTGTGTCACAGTACCTATTCAACACCATGACAGCTCACAGACGTCACTATAATACTCTACTTAATAATAGGCAAAATAAAATCTCATTTAAAATTTTGAAAGGCCATCCTATAAAAGTACTGATAGATGCTACAACATGGATGAGCTCTGAAAACATCATGCTAAGAAAAGCTAGACACAAAGGCCACATATTGTATGACTCCATTTACATGAAATGTTCAGAACAGGCAAATCAGCAGAAATGGCAGACTAGTGATTGTCAGGGGCTGGAGGAAGGGGGAATGGGGAACAACTGCTTTTTGGGGTGATGACAATGTTCTAAAATCTGGTAGTTGTGCAACTAGATAGACCAAAAATAACACTGAATTGTATGCTTTAATATGACGAATTTTATGGTGTATGAATTATATCTCAATAAAGCTATTCTTATTAAAACACTTTTGAGAGTCTCCTATGAGAATTTTGGTATGTAAGTATGATGAGAAAGAAAAGTTAAAATTGAATTAAGCAATGATCAAGTGATAATGTTGATAAAGTGCTAAAGTGTTACTTAAATCTAGAATTTTCTTAAAATGTTACCATATACTAAATCTGTTTGATTATATTTAGCAGGTAAAATGAGTGACTAATACATTTTTAAAAAATTTGTTTTCACATACAAAATTTGAGGTGCTTTGATGCTAAACAAGATTAGGCCTTTTATGAGACATTATAATTCATAGTGATAATTAAAGTTAAATTAGACTTGTAAGAATGGTACCAAAACTGTATCATTAGCATTTATTTCTTTTCAAAGTTATTTCAGAAAATGTATTTTATTCTCATTAATGGCTAATTAAATCATATAATTGAAGACTTTTTTTTAAGATTAACTAGAGGAAGAAAATCTGCTTATCAATGTTTCATGTATACTTATGATTTAAACTAGATTACTTGAACTATATAGCACATGGTTGTTAATATATGGCAAAGTCAAGATTTGGGGAAAGGGTAACAAACTCACGTTAGAGACTAATGTTGGTAAGACCAAGTCATGAGAATATAGTATGTTAATTGATATACACGGGACATTTTTGTCCTTATGGTCTAGAGTTATGCTTCTCTGGCTCTTAACAGTTTTTGTCAGGTGACCTTTTGAGCCTATCAAAGAAACTAAGGACCCTCCCTCTACAAGGCATATATACAGATGCCAACTTTTTCTCCCACAAAATTTTTAGGACCACCACTCTGAAGTCTATCCATGGACTCTTCACCCTATGCTGGGAACTCCATGTCTATACAAAGAATAGCTTAGCTCACACCAATGCTTATTTTGGTCAATTCAAGCTATTGTCAGTAATTCTATATTTGCTGAGATGCTAATTTTTTTTTCATGCACTCATACAGTATGTTGGGCAATGGACACCCACCCTAGCACCAACTGTGTCAGTTCCAAGATTGGAATTTAATTATCATGTCTCTGTGGGATATGACAATGACCTAGAGGAAGTGGGATTGTGTAGGATGATAGTGTTGAAGCTCTACTTCCCGATGACATAGGAAGCTTTGTGGCCTCTGCTGTTCTTTCTACTTATGCTTTAATGACCAGCTAGCTCTACATAGAAACCTTCAAGTAGAATCTGAGACATTTTCCAAGCACTAGTGCTCCAATCCTCTAAAACACACCCAGCCCGATGTACTGAGATTGAGGGTTCAGAGAATTCGGGCAAGTGCCAAGCTTTGGTCTAAATTCTCCACAAAGAGGCCTCAATGTTTCCACTTTGTTGACCATAAGTGATATATTTAGTTATCCAGCAGGGTCGTCAGTCTGCCAGGGAAAATATCCTGAAGAAAATGAAGCAGGCAATTATGTCAGGCAGACCTAGGAGTTAGTGTGGATGAACCTTGTTTTAAAACAGATTCCTAACTCAGTCAAAAAGTCTCATGTCCATGTGTTTTCCTAGGGAGAAACTTCCAAAACAGCGATGTGAAAATTAACAGACTTGATGAAGGGGTGTGTAGCCATCTGGTTACTTGAGAGAAGAGTTGCTCTTTTTATCAGAATTATTTTCAGATTTTTGTATGGGGGAGTAGTTGGCCATCTTGAGCACCAAGTTGGTATTAACCCTCTCCTTAAAGAATTCCATTCAAAATTCTAATAAGGATAAGGGGAAACTTTCGTTTGTTTGTTTTTTTCCCCTCAAAGAAGAAATAGAGGCCTGGTGAAATCTAGCAGCAAGGGGCTCGGGTGGGGGCAGGGCATTCATCCGTGGATTTCCCCTGCGACTCCCCGGGTTTAGGAAGAAGGCATCTCAATGATTGGCTGCCTGAAGACACCTCCCCTCAGACTGAGTTTTCCATTCAGAGGGAACTAGGAGGACGTAATAAGGGGACTGACTTTCAGTCTCTCTAAAGCTGACTTATTTTATCGTCAGACCCAGATCCTCATTGTTCTGCCCATTTCTCCCTGCTGAAGAAGATGAAGGAGACATTTGGACAATGGATCACATAACTTTGCCTGTTCCAAGAGCTGAGGAGAGAACACAACAGCTCTGCTCCTACTCTTTTGCTCTAATCACGAATAACACATCTCTCCTAGAAACCTGAATATTTAATACCCACTGAGAACAGCTTGCCTGTAGGTTTCTGTTGGGGACAAAAAAGGGTGGTGGTGGTGGAGGTGGAAAACTAGGTTTATTTTTCTTGCCTTTTTTTTCCTGAGATTCTTCTACATACATTCGTTCTTGGGTTGAGCCAAACGGAAGGACAGGTTTCTTTTCATTTCTTGTTGATGGGAAAAGGTTTCCATAATTAACTCCTGGCAGGAATGCCCTAGTAGCCTGAGAAGGGCAGCTCAAAAGGAGCCACACTTTCTCATGCGACCAGGACTGCAAATTAAAGGCAGAGGCTACCAGGAACCACCAGTCCATGTACAGGGCAAAATCAGAAGAAGAAGGAAAGGCTCAGGGTGTTGTTGGAAAGTGGACTTCAGAGGAAAAACTAAAAATGTGTGAAGAGCTGTGCATGAACTTTTCAATCTTGTCAGTGTTGCGTTACCCATGACAGACCAGTAGGGTGGTTTCTTTTTAAAGGACTTCCTTTCAGTTCTCTTGTGGGTCAGAATGAGTCTTACTGGTTGAGCAGGCATTAAATTCTGATCCCTCCTCTTAAAAGGGGAATAATAATAGTATGATTTGAAGGAAATCTAGTAAGAGTGTTGTGACCTTGGATTCCAAATCCAAATGAAGAAAGCAAAGCAAAGTATATGCTACTTTTTAAATTCTGGAATTAATTTGAACTAATGGCTTCATATATGCCCCCACTTGCCCAAATTTAAAGTGAATTTTTTTTGTCTCCAAAACTATTTCCCAGAATAAAGGAAGTCACCTTCCACACACAATCTAATGAAGTCATCTTTCAGTGCTTACTCAATATCTGAATTCGGAACAACAAACTCCTGTTAGGGGAGGATGCTTTGGGGTCAAATGATCTAAATTAATACCTATTTTGGATGCTTATGGAGGTCATCTGCCAGAACTGGTTAAAAAAAAAAGGAGGAAATTTTATCACTGATTTAGTAATTATTCTTGGAGTTATTAACCCCTAAATGCAAGTGTTAAATGTTTTTATAATAGATCTTTTAAAATGCAATTCAGCAAGTGGCACATTGTGGAGATTACAAATATACACCTACAGGAAATGAAAAAAATGATCAGATGCTATGCAAATGGGTGACGAGATCATTTCTGGTGGCAACATTATACACGGTCTCAAAGTGTCAGCTCCCAACATAGAAGGAAGTGATGATGTGTCTGGAAAACTGTCCGATTTGTCACAGAATGACACTGATAAGGAGTAACATTATTTTATGAAGTGACAGTACACCCATGTGGCATTTAAAAATTGGTATATTATCTTATACATATGATTTAACATATGATTTATCTTATACATATTCACATTCCTTAAAGTGTAAATCTTCACTGCCCAAAGAGATTTATTAGGGTTGCCATATATTTAGGCTTCCATGGCAGGTAGGTAAATCACAGGTCACAAAGTTAGTTGGTGACAGAGGGGGATTAGAAATGAGAATTGCCCTTTCCATTATGATGATGACTCTCTCAAAGGGCTCTTTCCTTCAGAAAACTACCAAACCCTAGCAAACAGAGAAGATTAAGAAAAATTCTTCCAAAGTCTCACAGTGGAGGAGAATTCTACCTGTGAGGAGCTGCTTCTTTCCTCTGGACAGATGGACACAAGGACACACATGCATGTACATACACATGCACACACACACACACACAGAAGCCCATCACCCCAGCCAGGTGCTACCAATTACTGATCTCCCTGTGAGACTCAGTCTCAGCTGGGCTGACTGAAATTGGCTCTAGTGGGAAATTTATTAAAGTCCTACACCCAAGGCAGTTGCCTGCTCCAGTGGAGTATGTGGGTTAGTTCCTTTGGAATCCCAGGTATTATTAAATGCACTGGTCCTTCCCAACCCTGCAGGCCAAAGAGTAGTATTTCCTAAAATTACTTGTGTGATGGTTGTACAACGAGTAAAGAACACTCTCACAACCATGTCATTGGCCCCGTGGGCTACGAAGTCTCTACAGCCTGTACTTACAGCTCATGTATGCTAAATACATTATAAGCTGTGTGAGCAGGGTGAGTGCAAATGCAAATGAGAAAGAATTACCCCACTTGTTGCCTGAGGCCCTGGGTGTAGATCGATTCTGGTCAGATTAATAATCAGTGTGGAAGGTCCAGGGTCCCACACATGAGAAGTGTTCCTGATTTATCAGAATGACTAAGTCAAAGGACCCCTTGCTGAAGATTGTTCTCCTGCCCATAACATCTACCTAGGTTGAGAGTGGGAAGTGGTTAGGGGTTGAGGGAAAGGAACCAGTATTGGATAAATAGGAGGAGCAAGCCTGGTATCCGGTCACGTGGAAGTGCACACACATAGCATGGTGTCCAGGCATGAGCTGCATCATCCAGGGGGGTGAGTGCTGGAATGAGGTCAGAGTTTTGAGAGGTAGTGACCAATATTGTTGACTTCCAATGGAAGAAAGGACTTCATAGTCAGCCAGGGTTTCGATCAGGGATATAGTCAAGGGGATATTGTTTTCAGTCAAAAATTCTTTCTACAATTAGCTGGACTCTAAAAAGACAATTTTATGTTCTCTAATACTTTCAGTATGTTCCTCTTACATAGTCCACTTTTATCTGTCTGAAGAAATTTCTCTCTATTCCCAAATAAATCATACATCTTATCATGCCCGTTTTTATAAACAACTCTTTCCCCAGTTCTGGCACCTCAAGGTACTAGCAGCCATGACCAATGGCCATTCTGGGAAGTTAGCATTTCTAAAACCTGTATATGTTTGAAGTTTGACAATCTTTTATCAACCAAGAGAGGGTTTTGGAATATAAATATAGAATAAGACATCTCGGCACAGTTACCCAAAGTCAGTATCTCCTCCCCTTTCCCACTTGTCTCCTGCAACTCTTGGTATTGAACCCCCCCAAAAAAAAATCACATTCAATGAAACAACCAACTAGATTTTTAAATTTTAACTCCCTCACCCCCCACACACACAAAAAATACAGAAAGCTAAGCTTAAGCAAAAACTATGTAAGTCTTCATTATAATTGCATATATTTCTAATGTCTCTGTTTCTAGGTTTATTTCAAGTGAAAAGGATTGTCTGCTGTTGTGAAGGGTACCTGATAGGAATTCCAGACACCTGAATTCTTACTCTATTCTTGACGTGAATTTCTAGGCAAGTGGTCAAACATATCCTCCTCCACCTTTTGTATAAAAAAGTGCTGTGAAATGGTTATCTTCTCACTGAGTGAGAAATGGGGCGTTGGTAACTATGAAATGCTTTTCAAATGTGTCTTTTGGGGAGGACAAATACAATGCAAATTGGTGGGAAGTCTCAGTGGCACTGTTCAGAGCATTGCTTTTGCATATGTCCTGTAATTAGCATCAATGGTGAAGATTATGGTGTGGAAATCAGGTGATTTCTGTTCTGTTTATTTGCTTCTTATCTGCTACTAGTTTGAATGTAAGCTACTGTGGTCTCTGCATTATCTTCAGGCTTTTTATATTTATAGCATTGCCAAAAAGTTCAAAGCAGGCATATGGAGCATGGCCTGGAATTAGGTAGGGAAGTAGGTTGAGTGTCCCAGCCAGGGCACTTGGTGGTTTCTCTATGAGATCCAGGCCCTTGATTCTTAAGGATCAGAGCTCAAATGTAGAGTGATTGGGTAATAGGTCAGGAGATGCTGAACTGAAGTATTCCTGAGTTAATAGTTCCTTATATATTTCCTGTGCTGGACTTAAAAGTAGCACCAGATGTCCCCTAAGACTTGTACACAAATGTTCATAGCAACTTTCATCAGAATAGCCCCAAACTGGAAACAACCCAACTATTCCTCAACAGATGAATGAATAAACAAGTGGTGGTACATTCCTGCAAAAGAACACTGCAGCAGTAGAAAAGAATGAACTGCTTTCCCTAATTGAGGCAGTTGGAAACGTTTACAAATAGAACATTTGTCTTAGTTTTCTATTGTTGCAAACATAGCAGCTTAAAACAACACATTTATTAACTCACGGTTCTATAGGTCAGAAGTCCAGGTACAATATGACTGGCTTATCTGCTCACGGTCTTAGAAGGCATTAGGTCTTAGAAATCAAGGTATTGGCCAGGCTGTGTTTTTTTCCGTAGGCCTTGAAGAAAATTTACTTCCAAGCTCATTGCGGCTGTGGTCTAAATCCTGTAGCTTGCAGTTGTAAGCCTGAGATCCCTGTTTACTTGCAGACTCAACCTCAGGCTGCTCTCAATTCCTAGAGGCTTCCTTCTCAGGCTTCAAATCTCTTTCTTTAGGAAGAACCTTACCTGGCTAAGACCACTCTAGGATAATCTCCCTTATTAAGATCAGCTGATGTGTCCTTCATTGCAGTTGCAAATTTCTTCACAGCAGCACCTAGTTTAGTATCTGATTGGATACCTTGCAGTAGATGTGTGCACACCAAGGGCTGGGAGTTTAGACGGCCAGCTTTGAATTCTGCCTACCACAGCTCTTAACTTCACCCCTGTCTCTGCTCTGTCAAAACATAAAGCATATTAAAGAAAACTGCTATGGAGAAATAGGCTTGGTGCTCTGAGTCTAGTACCCTTACTTTATGGCACCAGCATGTGGGCACTGGGAGGGTTTAATTGTCCACATGGTCTCACTGTCTCACCTGAGGCTTTCAGCCCCGGGCAAGTTCACTATGGATTCTGTGAGATGGAGAAATGACAATGGAATGTTCTTGGAGTAAAAGGATTTATACCCAGCTTTATTTTCCCAGCAATAGGTTGAGCACTAGAATCACATAGCCATCCAGCAGTCTGCAGGTCTGTAATCCTCCCACCTCTGCCTCCACCCAGAGCTCTTTACAAAGGGACTCAGTCAGTAATAGCTCATTGCCTGCAGGTGTGGAAGCAGTGGCCCAGCAGCAGGCCACTTAGATCATCAAGTAGTTTAGGGGCAGGGGAGGACCCTGGCTGTAGGAACTTCCATTTTCCCCACACTCACTTTTGGTGGAGGAGAGAAAATTTTGTAAGGAGTAGTATATATGCACATTTGACTAGTGGATACAAAGGCCCATAAATCTAAAAATGTTAATAACTTTAAAAAATTATTTCCAAATGTCCTCTAATCAGAGAAAATATTATTTTATAATGCATTTTAAATACCATTTTAAATCATGGTCTTTAAAATGGTACTTTTAAAAGTACAAATGTTAAAAGTACAAATTTTTAAAAGTAAAGTATATAACCTTGTATCACACTTTTTCATAGTTATCCTTCATGAATTTATCACCCTTGATTTTTATCTAAGCCACTGGTAAGAACCTTTTTTTTTCATGAAAGTGATTCAGAAAAAATGTTTATGTGCTTCATTTAAAACATTCAACAAAAATATTTTTATTATATAAAAAGGATAATTATCCTGGCTTATACTTATCATTATTTCATTGAATATGTGAATACCAGTGAGAAAATTTGTACACCTTCTCTCTACTGAGCTGTTAACAACTGGACACTTTTGAGAAATGGAAACACAGAACTAAGTTTCTCATCATTCAACTGTCATTTGTAGAGCACTTTAGAATTTCTAAAATCTATGTATATGTAGAATCTCATTACACTGAACAATCTCACTTGAACTTTGAGACTCAGAGATGATGTTACCTGCCCCCAAATACAAAGTGATGTAGAGTCAAAATAGGGTTAGAATTAATTCTGGTGTTGTGACAGGGTCCTCCCTTCTACCCATTCTTAGGGTAAAGGACAAGAGTAGTTAGAGCTAGAATATGTATATCTTGAGTTGGGAGACTCAAGCCAAGAACTTTAGAGGCTATACATTTTTAGTATGAAAACCCAGTCTTGATAGGGCTGTATATGAAATAAATGAAAAACTTTCCTTTTCTCCTGTTTATCCTCATACTGGGGATCCTCTATCAGAAAGGTGCTAGAAAGGACTAGTTAATATAATGCTCAATGAATTTCAAATATGTACATGTCAATACTGGCAAAGAATCACAAACCTCTCTCTTGTCTCCAGAAGTGTCTCATTCCTTGATTCTGGATGCAAGGGTTAATATATTCTGCTGCCATTTTATCCCAATAATCCATGGTCAACCAAGCTAACCACATCTGCTTTGTCTATTTTGGCCATGATGTCAATATCCTTAAAATTGCATGTCTTGGTTTGGGACTATGCCTGGTGGTGAAATCCTGTACAGTTTTATTTCTTTTGTTTGCAGTTTGTTTATGGTCCTTTCTAGGAGAGGTACTGGACATGAGTAGGGGAAGTGACATCAGATCCATGGTTTTCTTGATTAGATCATAATAGACTGGAAAATAAACTGCCTCTTATGAAGTATAGCTAAATACTGGCAGATCGTAGGCAGTCTTTCTTCCCCAATCCCTTGAAAAGAAGACTGAAATCTTTGGTAACCTTTTTTGCCAGAGGGTACACATGGTAGAAATTAAGTTAAGCCATCCTTTAATTTATATAAATAATCAAGAAATGGCAAGTGACTTTGTTCACAGACAAATTTAAATCTATTAACATATGTAAACTTTGTACATCTGTTTCATGCATGTACTGTCAGCATCTTTCTGATTTCAAACCTGTGCAGGATTTTACTTCCTGGATTGGAGACAAAAATGATCAAAAGTAGATGGTCTGAAAGACTTAGGATAATCATACAGGTAATGAAGTTTTCCTGAAAATACTCCATTTGCCATAGTTCAGTTCAAGGAAGTGCAAATTGCTTTAACTTGCAATAGTTCATGAAATTAACTCTCCAGTTATAGAGGCCTCTGCAGTCCAATTCTTAATTATAGCTAGTGACTAATTCATGGCACTGACAGGGAAATGGTGGCCCTTGTTTTGCTCTTAACGAAGGTACAGATACATGCAACAGTGTTTGTATATGACCATACTGGAGAGGGTTTCTGGACAAAGTGGTCACTATATTTGACAACAGATGAAGTGACTTTTGATCTTGATTCTCTGCCAAAATCTCAAGGGAACTTTCCTTTAAGAAGTTTGGAACTAGAACTCAATGGAATTCAAAAGCAATAATTCGTATATCCTGTGTGAAGAAATACATCTTGGGTAAGTCCTACCTGAGCCTACTATGTAAATTTCAGCTACCCAATCTTAATGATTGAATTCAAGGTCATCCTCTGGATTTAGTTCCTTTCAGAAGAATAATTAGGTATTAACAAATACATACATATATTATTATTATTGTTTTTATTAGCTAATAGGAATGGAGAATTTGCCTTATATGGATTTATTTAATTTCACTTAATCTCACTTAAAATTGTCTCAATTATTCTTCATAGCAATCCTATGATTAGGTACTATTATCTTAAAGATTAAACAGTTGGGGCTCTGAACATTTGATACCTTGGCCAAGGACACACACTTTATAAGAGGATGGTCTGGAGCTTGAACCAAACTTTCTTTGACTTCAAAGCTGGAATTTTTTCACTTATACTAGTTTTACCTCTTTTCAAGTATAGACTTTTTAGGTAAAACCTTTTCTTAAAAATGACTCATTTCTTGAGTGATTACCTCTGTCAGTTCCTAGCAGGAAACAGATGAAATACCCAAATTAGGATGGTTCCAGGAGAGTTTATTTCCAAAGAGACTGTCTATAAGGGTATGTGATGTGGAAGAGGATAGAGTATAGGGGAACCACAGGGTATAGTGCTGCAACCTGAGGCTAGTGGGATGAAGAGTTACTACACTTGGATCTGAAAGGATGAGGGAAGGGAGCAGTTTCTGAGCAGAAAAAAAGGTGGGTGGAGAAAGTTGCCTGGAAAGGCAAATTGACCCTGGATGGAAGGACATGTCTAACCCAAGGCTGTCTCCCAGGGCAGGAGCCAGGGGAACACATACCCTAATTTCACTTTCCTCCTACCCTTTGATCATCTGCCAAACCCCTGGGAAGGCAGAGGGCCTGAGTCTTGTTGGTGTGGTCCTCCTGCATCGGCCTAGCAAGGCACAGAGCCAAATGGAGACAAACGGAGAGACAGTCTGGAGAAACCAACAGCAGGTATTCAAGACAATGACACATATGAAAAATGCACTGACAGTGATTCTACGCAGTGGCTTTTTCTGTGACTAAAGATACAACTTAGAGACACAGTTTTTCTTAGGACTGAGGAAAGTGACTACAAATTTGGCTTTCTTGGACCTATCTCTGGTTATTGCCTGGTGTCAAGCCTGACTTCAAGCAAACTGGATCTGTTATTGTGAAAGAGCTGGCTCCTGGAGCAAATCTCCCACAGGGGTCACAGCATGAGGTCTCCCTCATTAGAGTTCCTTCTTACTCCCTTTTGAAAAAGGCAGCTTTTGCTACACTGATGGACAGTGCCTGTGGGGGTGTGTGGGGGGACTCGATAATGCGGGTGAATATACTGACCACAATGTTGCTCATGTGAAATCTTCATAAGGTTGTATATCAATGATACCTTAATAAAAAATAAAAAATAAAAATAAAATAAAAATAAATTCTGGCATCTTTAAAAACAAAACCAACAAAAAGACTAAAAGAAGATGATGGAAGAACAAATATTAAGCTGTGACTGCTGAAGGATCCTGGAATGGTCCTGGGTGGGAAGAAGGGTTGCACCAGCATTGCAGGAGGAAGAATAAAGAAAAAATAAATGGAAAAGTACTTGTTAGTGCTCAGCTTGATGATCTCTCCAGATTTTAGTTAACTATAGAAGATATTGGCATGCCATATATTTATAAGATTCACATTTACAATTTTTCCTGCCACCAAATAGCCATAAACACTTCAGTAAACATAAACTGATTGCACTCTAGTTTCTTATAAATGCACTGTTCCAATTTGAATGTTTCCTCCTATATCTCCCTCTTCTTTTGAATAATGTGCTTTACCTTTTTGCTAAATTATACTCTCAACTCTTAGAAAGCTACCATCTTCAGCATATTTACTATCCCAGAGAATCTTTTATCCCACATTCACCTCTTCTCTATCTGGAAGTTCACTACCACTTCCTTTATAGCTCTAACCCACCTACCTACTCCCCCTTTTTTTGTTTGAACCTTTAGCTAAGTAGATCTAAAAAAATCTTCTGTATAAAGTACCAGGATACAGATGTTGCAGAATTTGCTCCTTCGTCTGCTAATTTTATAAGGAGAGGCCCAGAAGTCCCACTATAAAGAAGAAAGAATTGTTTTGTTAGGAATAGTTTATGGGCTGTGCATGGGAACATGGAGCTGAGGTGGTATCACCCTAACTATACATTGAGTCTGTGGTGCAGCTAGGACCACAACCTGGAGTCTTGGCACAGGGTTATTTATTATGATCCATATTTTCTCAGCAGATTTTTCACCTAAAATGTGGAATTGATGTAACTTAGTCATAGTTTCTTTGTGTGAACCTCCTGTTTTTGCCAAATTCATTTCCAATCCCATTGCTTTCTTGATGTTTCTGTTTCTCTCACTCAGGAATCCTTCATTATCAATGGCTTTCCAAATTCTATGAGATGTAAGTACTGTGTTCTTACTGAAACCTGCTCTCACATTCTAGACCAAGGAGACCGTTTACAATTCTGAATGCCTGCAGTGGTTAGCTATGCATGTATCACTACCTTTTCTACATCTAATTAGATATAGTACTGAATTTGGACTTAAAACTATTTCTAAAAGTCTGTATTTATTTATTTTAGAGTTTGTTCATGTGTGTGTATCTCTCACCTTGTGTATAAGCTCCATTCATTAGAGCAAAGAATATATGTGTCTTGCCAATGGGTTTCAGCCCTGGGCAAGTTCGCTATGGATTCAGTGTGACCAAAGAAATTGACAGCAAAATGTTCTTTGGGGTGAAAGGGTTATACCCAACTTTATTTTCAAGTGGCAGGTCAGTCACTAAAATCCCATTCACTTAGAGAAAGTCTGCATGCAGCAAGCCGGTCTCTGCCTCTGGACCCCTCTGTCTGCACAGCCATCCTGCACAGCCATCCTCCGGGCCTCTGTCCTTGGCACTGCCACCACTCCAGCCTCTGCTCTGCTTTCCTGCAGCCTTGAAGCCCTACCACCGTGTCACACCCAAAGCACTGGGCGAAACTCTTTATATAGAGTCAACAGCCATGTATTGCCCACAGGTGTACAGTGAGCTACTCAACCAGGGCCAGGTGAGAATCCTGGCCACAGGGACTCTCATTTTATCCACAATATGTTACACTTCCTTGTATCTCTTCCTATCCACAAGGATATGCTCACGCTATCAGAATATGGGCCAAATAAATTAATAAAGCATGTTGGCAGGAGGAGTGAGGGACCTGTGGTCAACATGGCAAAAGGAACAATGAGCAATCTCCCCCAACTCCACTAAACTGATAGTAAAGAAATGACAAAGGTTTAAATCCATCCAACAGAGAAAAGAGACTTGAAGTGTGAAAGAGACGTCATCGAAGTTTGGAAGACATTATGACTTATTAAAGGGGGAGAAGACAAAGTAAGTGCCTGTAGGAGGAAGGATAAAGGAAGGAAGTAGATTCGTGCAGATGGATTTGAAAAAAACTCAGAAGTGGAGGCAAGCTACTCTGGAAGTGAGCGTGGGCAGAGCTGAAAGCGGAGTCTATAAAAGAAGCATGAGAGGCCTAGATTCCTCCTCAAGTCAGTTCAGTGGTAACTACTCCATCTCCTCTGGCAGAAGTTTGAAATAAAGCTAATGAGGCTCAACCAGCAAGGATTTGGAAGAGGGAACACAAAGAACATGTGAGGACAAGCATGAGAAGCAGTGTTAGAAACCAGGGGTTTAACGCCAGTCTGCATCCTGGGGCGTGTGACCCCCAGTCTCCTGTCCCTGCATGGCATGCAGAACACTAGTAGCCAGGAAGGGACAGAAGGATTATTCTCGGGTAAATCTGACTGTCCCAGGAGAAAGATCTACAGGCATTGAGCTTTGGTACATCTGGTAAATACTCCTGATTTTACTGCAGTAAGGCCCACCAATTATCAAACCCCACCCAAACATATGAACTACTCAAAAGGCTTTTGATCAGCTCTTAGGTGCTTTATTTAAATGAACAGAGAGTGAAGGGTCAGCAGATCATTTTAATGTGGGAAAAGAGACTGAACCCAAAAGATATTTTTCAAAAAAATGCAGCCTCTTTCAAGTAAAAGAAAAATCAGAAATCTGCAGAAAGGGAAAAGAAGATATTGCACTGTGAAATATGCAAAGAACAAGGGAAATTGTTTGCCAATTAAAAATATGAGAGTAGAACTAAAAATATTCAAAATAAAGATTGGAAGATAAAGTTGAAGAACTCTCCCAGAAAAGAAGTGAAAAAATGAGAGGAAAAAGATAAAATGATTAGAGCATCCAGCCAGGAGATCCAGCCTCAACCAAAATAAATTTCACAGAGAATGGAGAAAATGATGTGGAAGGAATTATCAAAGAAATAATACAAAGAACTTTCCAGAACTGAAGGATATAAATCTCTAGGTTGAAAGGGTCTACCAAATGTCACAAACAGTGAATGCTAAGAAAAATACAACATACACACACTGAGCCACATCATTGTGACATTTCTGAACTTCAGTATTAAATTTAAAAATCTAGAATTTCCAGTGAAGGCAAAAAAACCACACCCAGAATGCAGAATTCCCCACAGATGATTGGGAATTAGAATAACATCAGCTTTCTCTACAACACTGGAAACTAGAAGGCAATGAGCAATCTTTCAAATTTCTATATAAAAATTATTTCCAGACTACATTTCTTTACCCAAACTACCAACCAAGCATGTAAGTAGAAAAAAAAACATTTTAGACATGCATGTGTTATTTACCTCTCATGCAGCCTTTCTGAACAAATTAATGGAAGGCATGTTTTATCAAAACGAGGGAGTAAAACCATGAAGTAAAGGAAATGAGATTCTGAAAAATAGGACTCAATACAGAGGAAAAATAAAGGGAATTTCCAGAATGATGGTGATGAAATTCCCAGAACGACAGTTGTGCAGTAGGCCTAGAGAGCAGATGGTCCCAGTTGGAGTAAAGGGGAGAGGGCTTCAGGAGGAATGGGTCCTTGGGGAGCGGGGAAGGAATGTGTAGATTATCTGATGTGTTGATTATATTGAGAGGAATTTATATAACTGCCAGTGAGTTGGGCATTGATTAGTGATAAGTACATAGAAAACCAAAATAGTGACAATTTAACTCGAAGAAAACCAATACTTTTACAAGAAAGAAAATGTGATCAAAGTACAATATATATCTTCTATGTGAATGATAGTTATACAATTTTAATGATGTAAATACAAAAGATTGATTTAATAAAAACTCAGTATTGGGAAGATGGGAAATATGTGTGTGTGTAATTGGTAAGGGGTATATGTAAGAGATTTAAATTTTATCTTCTCCAATGAGAAGCCAATAGATCACATATGAAGGTGAAGAACTAAGGAATAACAGCATAAGAGAAGTATTCAGAAATAAACTAAGAAGAAATAATTGAAAGAGTAGAATCTGGTTGCCTCTGGATAATGGGGGTGGACAGAGGTGAGGCCGATGACTGGTATTTTTTGTTGTAAGACTTCTGCTATTACTTAACCTTTTGTATGGGTTGACACACATGCATATATTTTTGATAAAATAGAATTTTAACTTAGTTTTTAATTAAAATTTTTAAAAGAAAACTGAAGAGGAATGGAAGTACATGGCATACACATAGGTAAGCAAGGGGTGGGAAAGAGGCCAGAGGGCTGTTCTCATAGATGGCTGATGGCAAAACATGAATTTCCTCTCCTCCCAGTGTGTTTTGACAAATTCAAGTTCATGGATATGTGCCAGGTCATCAGAGACTGAGAATGCTGGGTCAGTCTCTGAGGCAAACTGCAGCATAAGGAAGGATAAAATAGAGAAGTCTGAATGGAAGGGGAGGTTCCTGCTGAAAGGCTTTGTTCATTGTCACCCTTGGATTTTGGCAGTAGGTCGAGCTGTGGGTAAATGGCATCTCCAGGGAACATGATAACAGTGCTGAATGCTGCTATGAATCAGATTTCATGTGATGAGTGTGTGGCAGAAATGTGTATGATAATAATGATAATTACCTAACTGTTACAAGCCACAGAGTTAAACCCAGCCTCCTGCTCATTATTTAGGACTTGCTAAGTTCTCCAAAAGGACCCTGAACACAATTAGCAGCTATGATAGCTTTTCATCTTACTGATATTGCCTTTTCCCTTCAAACTATTAAAATTCTGTGTTATTTCTGTTCAAGCTGAAAAAGCCCATCAGTGTGTATGTCTCATGAGAGTTCCAGTCCTGAGAGGGGACTGCAATATTAATGGCACATCTATGGTAGAATCTTGTTTGTTTTACATATTTAAACTTATTATCTCATATTTTTTCAGAACTGGAATTCTCGTAAGTAATTCTGGGCTATAACCAGATAGTTTATATGTATACATATATAATGTATGTATGTATGTATATGTAAATACACATATATATGCATATGTATATGAGATAGAGAGTCAAATTGGCTGTTAATTTTTATGTGTAATATTCATGACCTAGTTTCTAGAGAATATAATCTAGTCCTTTAAGGAAAACATTTCACAGCCAGTTACGCAGACTTGTTGACATTGGATTCTTATTGAGGCATTGTAACTCAGGTAATAAAGCAGAGTCAGAGACTCTGAGTCTATCATATTATTGAGTTGTTAAAAATGTGAGGTCTCTTGTCCTTTCTGTGCTTAAATTTTTTCATTAAGTATGGAGTTGATTGTAGTTAGCCATGTTTATGTCACATGGTGATTGAAAATGATAAATGTGAAAATGCTTTGAGATCATGGGGAAAAATTATAGTTGAATTGAATGAAATATTATATTCTTATGGACAGATTCCTTTAAAATTCCAGATTTCTCTCTCTCTCCTTCTTCTTGCACATTTGATTCAACTCAGGAAAGAAGGGAAACATATTTATTGCTCACCTCTTACATGCCAGGCATTTGTGCTCAATTCACTATGTACATTATAAGTGAACATATAATCAAAATATCTTTTTCTTGTAATACCATTTCTTTGAGTGAGAGGTCATTGGTAAAATATTATTCCTAGTAGTAAAATCCCTAGTTGACTATCCTACAGATCTTCAATTGCAAAGTAGAATATATGCAAGAATAAATAATGTGGTTGGTACAGTGGATATTAACACTTCCCTGATTTATTATCAATCTTTTAAAATAGGGGCCTATTTTCCTTTTAGAGAGGAAATTTGTGCTAAAGAAGACAAGAAAGATCTTTTTTATATCTGATTGATCCGGCCTGGTTCAAAAGCCACACTCAGCAGTTCTAATGGGAAAGGATGTGAAATTGAAGGTGTGGCTGGTCTGCTCAACATCTGCTTTTAGATAGTGCTGGTGGTGGTCAAAAGCTTATTGATTTCCATCAAAGGAAGTGAGTTGTGAGTTAGTAGGCTTCAGATGCCCTCTTTCTATGTTTAATGCTCTTTCACTATCACTCTTACATGAATTCCCAAAGCAGAGCTTAACAAGGCCATGTGCATTGTCATTGGGGTTATTATTTTGAAGGCACATTGTAATTTAAGTGACATTCAAAATGCTCAGTTTAATAGGACTGTGTTTGAATGCCTAGAGACTAATATTATTGGTGAATATAAGGCAAATTAACTAACTCACTTTTGGTATTCCAATTCCCTTAGAGATTCCCATAATTGGCCCCCAGATTGCTTGAAAACGTGAATGAAGCTACCAATATGTAAGAAATTTACCCTATGAATTGGAACCTCCAGAGCTTCCAAACGCTGCAAAACCAAATAAGATGCAGACCTGCTTGACCTGGTCCTCAATGAACATTTCCCCCCCAAAGACACCACACAAGTCAGACAGCCCTTTTCTCCAGGTAGTTGTTACAGAGTAGATGTTAACATCTCAGAAAAATTAACACATTAGATCTGGAAGGGGTCTTTAGAGATTGGCATAGGGTGAGAAGACCCAGAGAGTAGCAGTAACTCATGCAAGGTTATGCCCTGCTGGTGAGTGAGTGGTAGAGCCCACATCTCCAGAACCTTCCCAATCTACTGATGTTTGGACTACACCAAAAAGTGATCTTGTTACTATATGTATTTCTTTTAATGTATATAATATTTTAAAAAATACACACACATATATATACTTTTGTCCCCAAGAAAGAACAATAAAGGATATTTTATAAGTTCTCATGTTAGTGGGAACCAACTAGAGAAAGAAGAATTCTCAAAGGTTTAGCCTAACAGTTTTTCCACTTGTCAATTTGTGACCTTTACATTTTTTAATATTTTTCAGTGAGAGGGATAACTAATATTTTTCCAGCCTCCTCAGGGAGTGGAGTCCCAAAAGCCATATTTATACTATAAGACTCTGTCCCTTCTTGACCTCCAAAAATGTAATCAGAAAGAGAGTTCACCCATGTTGGGCCAATTTGATCGTCCCATGGGAGTTTCCAGCAGAACTTTTGGTTAGACTCTGCTCAGTTGAGAGGTCATTTTTTGTAGCTCATGTATGGAAAAGTAACTTGCTTCTGCTGACAGGTAAGATGGGGGCAAATCCTCAGAGAAAGGCAGAGATGAGAAAATGTAGGGAGGGAGGGAGAAAGAAAAAAAGGAGAGAAAGAAAGAGGGAGGATTGGGGGAAGGAGGGGGAGGAAAAGAGAGAAGTGAGGGGTAAAGAGAAAGCAGGAAGAGAGGGAGAGAGAGAAGATGAAAAGGAGGGAAAGAGAAGGGGGAGAGAGAGAGAAGGGGAAAGAGGGAAAGGGGAGGGAGAGTAGAGAGGAGACAGAGAGAGAGAATCACTGTTTTAGTGCCTGAGAAATTTCTGCATCTGCCTCTAGTTCTTATAAGGCCTTTTCTCCTTACCGTGGGATCCTGAGATACCCTTGTAATTAACTTCCTGGCCATCCTCCCATCCCCCACCTTTTAATCAAGGTGGTTGGAGTAGACGTGTTATTTGCAATCAATGAGACTTGTGTAAAACAAACATGCTTTAAGATAAGTGTTAAACTCCTACTAGACAGCTCAAGGTTGCAGTTTTTGAGTGCCAGAATTTCAACTGAATTCCACTCTGAGGTTTGGTCAACATTGGGACTTCTAATAAATGACTACAGTTTTTCTTGGTGAAACTGCATCAGATCCATCATCTAGATCTCAGGCTGGAATTTTAATGGCTGAATCATTAACATTCAGCTTTTCTGTGGTTAATCTCATGAAAAATGTGACTGGACTTTTGAGTTATTATCTTTCCACTCTCTGGAAATTTATTTAGTCAGATCTTAGATGAACCCAGTCAAACTGTGCTAAACCAAAACATTTGTTTAGCAATGTCTTTGGAGTTCGTTTATAGGAGTGGTGTTTGTTTTTGTAATAGTGGTGTCATTTCCAGTTTTTGTGATAGCAAAGATAATTTGGAGATTGGTTTAAATGATGATGAGTAGACCAATATGAGAGTGGAGTTCAGTATTGACAATGGTGTTAGGGGGGTTCCAGAAATGGGTATTTTTGAGGTATTATAGCAAAAGCAAAGTGACCATTCAAAATGAAAGCAAAGCATTTGTGATACTGTGGGCTCTAAAAAAGTATTTGTGTGTGGATATTTCCTTGTTTTATGAGGCTACCATCATTATATTTTCCATGTTGGTTTCCAAGATTTCCATCAGAAAAACAGAGCTGCCTATTCTAGGTCAGGTAAACTATGTCCTATCCACAAGGGCAAAATGAAGGTTGTTGGTTCTTAGCATTCCAGACTTAAAATATCTGTCTGCGGAGAGAAGCTTATGGAAGCTAGCTAGCATTCCTCTGGGTTTCAAGAGTCAATACCATTAAAAATAAAGAGGTGATAGAATGCATAGTTTTCCTCACTTGCCTTATTTTGGCAGGATTGGTCTAATAGTGGAATTTCAAGTGACCTACTGGGAATGTTCTGAAAGATTTTTAGAAAATCTTTTGCAAGGTTTTGAGCAGGGAAGAAGGCCCAGTGTTTATGTGAGGTATATACCCATTGGTATGACATATTGGGAGAAACCCAGGAAGGCCCCCCTATCCCAGAGTATCTTTCCCACCAGCAACATACCTGTAGTTCCATAGTTAGAGATTCAGTTTTGGTTTAAAGAATTGCTCCATTACCATACATGTAGCTCTGGGAAGTTAACTATGAAATTAATATCAAGCTAACCCATTGACTCTCAAAAGTGACTCAAGGACTATGAATCAGAATTGGGGAGGGGGGGGCCTTCAAACCACATGCTTCATCCTCAAGATTTTGATATAGTCCCTCTCCTCTCCCCTTTTCCCCACCATTCTATGTGTCGTATCTCCCAGGTATGTTGGGGACTACCGACAATAAGATTGCAAACTACTGATGTAACCCTTGGGGTGGCTTCCTGGAATTTTTTTCTTTAGCTACAGGTAAAGAAGATTAGAATATTAGGGGACTAAACATTCGGATGGGTAAGGGAAGAAGAAGGTAAAATTTTGATACTGGGAGGGGAAACTCTGAGCTTTGAAAATGCTTCATGGTGGGCAGGCACAGGTGGTGCTGCATGGGAATTCCTGAGTTGTCTGATGGCAGTTTGAGGACTCCAGGGTACAGACATGGAGGTTCAGTTTCCTTCCAGCAGGAAGAGGATGGAAGTGGCTTAGAATGAGTACAGACATGGAGGTTCAGTTTCCTTCCAGCAGGAAGAGGATGGAAGTGGCTTAGAATGAGAGTAGAAAGATATGAAGATAAGTTTAGAATACTTAACAATCTTGCCTGAGGTCTTCTTGCTTCTAGGTGAATGGAAAGGACAATCTATTAGAGCGCTGATTTGTTCTGCTCTTCAAATTTATTTTCCTTCCCAGATGCTAATGGGCATGCTGATCTATTTAAAGGGAGCAAGCTGGACCCTCTTAGACAAATGGTTTTGATATTTGCTAATAAAATTCACCCACATAAAGCAAATTGTAGTTCTCAGTATCTCAGTCTTCAAGCTGGCCACACTGCTGCTCAGTCTGAGTGTGGAAAACCTTGAAGCTGTCAGCACAGGGAGTGTGATAAGGTCCTGGGGTGCAGAACTCCACTGGTGCCGGCAGATACTGGTGTTACTCCAAGGATGGTCCCGTCTTGAACGCAACGTTTCTGCAGCAGGACTTCAAGAAACTGCAGAAAACTCCAGGATCTACAGGTCAATGAACAGATGTTTAAACAGTCGCCTAATGGCTGCTAAACTCATGGAAACTAACAACCAGAGTACTGTAGTAGATCTGAATTCCAGCTGATCATCAGAATCAATGAGAAACCTTAAAAATAGAAAAATATGAAAAGAAGGAATGCTTATGGTAAAAAAAAAAAAAGGTATAAAAGGCTATATGTGTTAAAAGTAAATGTCTCCTTCCTCTCTCCCATTTCTGTGTATCTTGATCCCTACATATTACTATTCTTTAGTTTCTTCAGAAATTTTATGTTTTTAGACAGCATGCCCTCATACTATTTTGCATCTTATTTTTCACATTAACAATCAGTAAATATGGACCCATCTTATTTTTTCATATATCATAGTCTGAATTGAACAAAGCTCACATAGTTTTGATGGTCTTTTCATGCAAGAGATGTGAAGGATGGATAAATGCATAGAAACATTGATTCTCTCACTTTACCTGAAGGACTTGTTAACACAAAGCTTGCTGGCTGTACCCTCCCCACTCCACCCAAAGTTTCTGATTCAGAAACTTCTCAATGGAGAAATGTTAATAAGGAATTTGCTTTTTGAATGATGCATGTGTTTCTGGGAAGGCATCACTATGCTGCTCGTCACCAGGTGAAACTGCGCTGGGCAGGGATGCCGCTCATCCCCCCATGGCGGGACGTGGAGACACAGTCTCTGAGTGCCGTGCTCCTTGTGTCTTCCTCTTGTTACAGTTGGCTCTGAGCAAGCGCAGATGTACTGAATGGTGAGGAAGTAGATGGGGAGTCTTCAAACTTCCTCTTCGTACATGCTTCCAGCCTCTTTCTGTGCCCTTTTGCAGTCCCTTGAGTGATTTCTCCATGTGCCTAGCATTTGACTGCTTGTGTTTTTCCTACCTCCCCTCATACCATCCTCTTCCTTCTTACTCTTAAAGAGCACGCTTAATAGTTGAGCCCTTCAGTCCACCAAGAAAAGGACTGAGAGAAGCTGTTAAGAGACAGCTTTATAGGCGATTTTGGTCCCAAGGGATTAAATAGGATGACCTCACTGAAAAAGAAACCACACTTAATAGCTTTAATGGGGCTGCTCTTAACTGGGTCACCCGAGCCACTGCACACACTTCTTGTTTCAAGTGACTGTGGGGGTTTGGGCCAGAATGGACGATCAGTGCGATAGTTTAAATGCCTTTGTCTTTCAGAGATAAACCAACACCTTATGGTGTAAGCAGAATGAGGAAATGTGTAATTGGTTGTCTGAAGTTCAGTCCCAAACCTTGAATCCTATTGCCAGGACCTCAGGGGAAACTGACAGTCTTTCTCTGCCTCTTTCAGTGAGAAAAATGAGAAGGTTGTGGAACACAGTTCTTCCGAATAGAGACTCCATCCAGGTTTCAACTATGTTTGTCTTGAATGAGGGATCCTGTTGGATATAGTGTAAAGTAATAGTGAAGAGCATGTCCTTTAAATCTGAAAGAGCAGACCTCCACCCCCCAACCTCCACTTCACCCCACCATGCCACCCACTCCCCCTACTCCCTTCCTCAGCCCCACTCCACTCTGAGGGGTGCTGTTGGTGTTTTATACCAGATACAAGAACTTATCACAGTAGTTGGAGCATTAGAAGTGCTTAATGCATCTTCATTTTTTGTTAGCATTTATCCTGAAATGGAAACTGCCTCTGTTAGTAGCCAACTAAAGATCTCTGGGACATGTCCCAGAACAGGTGGTCCAAATTTTAACTAAACCAAGACTTCTAGAAATAGTTTTTCCTAAATCTCTTTGACTCCGTGAATGATACTAACTTTCAGTTACTTGCTCTCTCTGTCTTCTAAAGGGGAAACAGATTTACCAACGTTAGGAAGTCTTCATTATTAATAGTCATTGCTAAGAGCTTTCCCCCTGGCCAAATCGCTGACTCAATGCTTCTTGTTTTAGAAAAAGGAAGTAGCTGAAAGGCACCTGTTAATGAGACTAAAGTAACACAGTATTTGTGTATGTGTGTGAGAGAGAGCTAAATCCCATCCTTGAGTATGAAAACCACCATATAGAAATATGAAGCTCACTGTGTATCAATTTTTCCAAAATATTTAAATTTATTTTCCCTTAACCATGCTTTTTTACTTTTGCTCCTAAGAAGTATCTGGTAAATAAGTGAACTGTTACTATAATGAAAATATTTCTTTCGCATTGGTTTCTCATTGATTAAAATTAATAAGTTGGAACAGTCATCAGTGTTATATCAAGTTATATGTTGAAGAGATGGAAGGAAAATATATGAATGAATGGTGTGTTTCCCTTCAACTCAGCCCTGTTTCTGGGCACAGCCTTTTTTAATCCAGTAGGGCAATGCCTGTGACCTTAAAGAAAGGCTTTGAACAAGATAGTTTTCTTCATGCTTTTATTCATGTAATTAAGCTTATAATTACAACCCATTTGTTAGATGCCTGCTATGTGCCAGACTTTGTGCTACAAGGTAAGAATATAATTGAGGAAATCAATACATAAAGAGGCAGAACAGGAAAAATTCCGCATTAGAGGTAAGAACAGAGAACTGCAGGGATAGAGGAAGCAATGACTAATTGCCTGTGGTTAAGGAAGGCTTCAACCAGAGGAACTGACTACATATCATACCAAAACAACATATTTTGTGGCACGATGTGATCCAGTTCCTGTATTCTAGGTCCTGACCAACCCAGCTTTTGCTTGTGATCATTTCCTTTGGTTGGTCAATCCACCTGAAAATGATATGCTGTCCATACTCTACTCATTGGTATATTGAGTCTGGACCAGGGTTATGAGCTTGGCACATACTAGGGCCCCAACCAGTGTTAAGCTGAAATGACTATGGCTCATGGTTTGTTTTTTTTTTGAGAGGGCATCTCTCATATTTATTGATCAAATGGTTGTTAACAACAATAAAATTCTGTATAGGGGGGTCAATGCTCAATGTATAGTCATTAATCCATCTCAAGCCTAGTTCTCTTCAGTCTCCAATCTTCTGAAGCATAATGAACAAGTTCTTACATGGTGAACGAATTCTTACATAGTGAATAAGTTCTTACATGGTGAACAGTGCAAGGGCATTCATCACAGAAACTTTCGGTTTTGATCACGCATTATGAACTATAAACAATCAGGTCAAATATGAATATTCGTTTGATTTTTATACTTGATTTATATGTGGATCCCACATTTCTCCCTTTATTATTATTTTTATTTTTAATAAACTGCTGAAGTGGTAGGTAGATGCAAGATAAAGGTAGAAAACATAGTTTAGTGTTGTAAGAGAGCAATTGTAGATGATCAGGTGTGTGCCTGGAGACTATGTGCTAATCTGAGCTAGACAAGGGCAATAAAACATCCATGGATGCAGAAGCTTTCTCTCAACACAGGGGGGTGTGAGGTTCTAAGCTTCACCACTGTTCTCCAATTTCTCACTTGATGGACCCCCTGCGACTGTGCCTGTCTTAGGTTGTTCCTCCCTTGAGGAATCTTACCTCTGGCTAACCAGTCATCTTCCGGGGCCATACAGGGAAATGTAAAGTTGGTAAGTGAGAGAGAAGCCATATTGTTTGAAAAGGTTAGCTTTTTACTTCTTTGCAGATTTATGCCCTGTGGCTTCTCTGCTCAGCACTTGTCTCGAGGTATCTTTACCACCTGGAGGAATTATGATACTCGGTAAATTCGATATGAGGCATGAATTCTATTTAAGGGTTGTAATTAGGAAGGAAGAAGAAAAGCTATAGAGGTAGCATATGGAAGAAAACATGGGAGGATTGATTATTTCTTTGACATATCTTCTTGTAGAGTACCTTAAGTATGTATAGGTTTTAAACTACTAACTAATTTGCACACACATATTAACATAATAGGAATATGGTGACATAAACAAAGCAAATCTATAATTACCAGCCATCTCCAGTGAAGCCAAGAAAACCATTTAGGCACCCTAGGCATTTGTGAAAATTAGTCTATGATGTGATGGATATTGTCCAACTGTACTTGAACAGTCTGAGAGAAGTCAGACAAATTAAAGCAACCCATTTCTGGGATCTGTTCACATCCCATATGTTCTTTTAACCGTAGATAGTCTATAGTCATAAGATTTTGGAGCGCTACAACTTGCACCCCTCCCAACTCCTGATTGAGTTCCAACAGTACAGATCCGGTCAAATTCGTTGTCTCACTGTATGCACATACCAGCCTAGACATCTCCCTCCTCATTCCAATGGCAAGTCCAGGAAATGGTGGGGTGGACACAGTCACAACCGCAGCATCGCCCGGATCCCTGTGGAGGCTTTTTGATGATCATCCCCTGGCACGAGTCCTCCAGAGAGTGCTGATGCCGGAAGCTCCTCCTCGTATTGTATCTTAGTTCATTTTCTGGGTAGCCAACCTAGGCCTTGATCTTCTGCATAGAAACAAACAGACCCTTTGCCCACACTTTGACATGCCCTCTATACCACTGTGTAGAACTCAATGGAGGTCAGCACACAGGAACTGATTTTTTTTTTAATCTTTAATCTACACTTACATGAAGAATACTATGTTTACTATGCTCTCCCCTGTATCAGGTCCCTCCTAAAAACCACATTATGGTCACTGTCCATCAGCATAGCAAAATGTAGAATCACTACTTGTCCTCTCTGTGTTGTACAGCCCTCCCTCCCCTTTCTTCCTCCCCCCACTATGCATGCTCATCTTAATACCCCCCTTCTTCTTCCCCCCCCCTTAACCCCCCTGCCCACCCATCCTCCCTAGTTCCTTTCCCTTTGGTACCTGTTAGTTCATTTTTGGGTTCTGTAATTCCGCTGCTGTTTTGTTATTTCAGTTTTTCCTTTGTTCTTATACTCCTCAGATGAGTGAAATCATTTGGTATTTCTCTTTCTCTGCTTGGCTTATTTCACTGAGCATAATACTCTCCAGCTCCATCCATGTTGCTGCAAATGGTAGGATTTTTCCTCTTCTTATGGCTGAGTAGTATTCCATTGTGTATATGTACCACATCTGCTTTATCCATTCATCTACCGATGGACATTTAGGTTGCTTCCAATTCTTGGCTATTGTAAATAGCACTGCGATAAACATAGGGGTGCATCTGTCTTTCTCAAACTTGATTGCTGCGTTCTTAGGGTAAATTCCTAGGAGTGGAATTCCTGGGTCAAATGGTAGGTCTGTTTTGAGCATTTTGATGAACCTCCATACTGCTTTCCACAATGGTTGAACTAATTTACATTCCCACCAGCAGTGTAGGAGGGTTCCCCTTTCTCCACAGCCTCGCCAACATTTGTTGTTGTTTGTCTTTTGGATGGCAGCTATCCTTACTGGTGTGAGGTGATACCTCATTGTAGTTTTAATTTGCATTTCTCTGATAATTAGCGATGTGGAGCATCTTTTCATGTGTCTCTTGACCATCTGTATTTCTTTTTTAGAGAACTGTCTGTTCAGTTCCTCTGCCCATTTTTTAATTGGGTTATTTCTTTTTTGTTTGTTGAGGCGTGTGAGCTCTTTATATATTCTGGACGTCAAGCCTTTATCGGATCTGTCATTTTCAAATATATTCTCCCATACTGTAGGGTTCCTTTTTGTTCTATTGATGGTGTCTTTTGCTGTACAGAAACTTTTCAGCTTAATGTAGTCCCAGTTGCTCATTTTTGCTGTTGTTTTCCTTGCCCGGGGAGATATGTTCAAGAAGAGGTCACTCATGTTTATGTCTAAGAGGTTTTTGCCTATGTTTTTTTCGAAGAGTTTAATGGTTTCATGACTTACATTCAGGTCTTTGATCCATTTTTAGTTTAGCTTTGTATATGGGGTTAGACAAAGGTCCAGTTTCATTCTCCTACATGTAGCTGTCCAGTTTTGCCAGCACCATCTGTTGAAGAGACTGTCATTTTGCCATTGTATGTCCATGGCTCCTTTATCAAATATTAATTGACCATATATGTTTGGGTTAATTTCTGGAGTCTCTAATCTGTTCCACTGGCCTGTGGCTCTGTTCTTGTGCCAATACCAAATTGTCTTGATTACTATGGCTTTGTAGTAGAGTTTGAAGTTGGGGAGTGAGATCCCCCCTTCTTTATTCTTCTTTCTCAGGATTGCTTCGGCTATTTGGGGTCTTTGGTGTTTCCATATGAATTTTTGAATTATTTGTTCCAATTCATTGAAGAATGTTGCTGGTAATTTGAGAGGGATTGCATCAAATCTGTATATTGCTTTAGGCAGGATGGCCATTTTGACGATATTAATTCTTCCTAGCCATGAGCAGGGGATGAGTTTCCATTTATTAGTGTCCCCTTTAATTTCTCTTAAGAGTGACTTGTAGTTTTCAGAGTATAAGTCTTTCACTTCTTTGGTTAGGTTTATTCCTAGGTATTTTATTCTTTTTGATGCAATGGTGAATGGAATTGTTTTCCTGATTTCTCTTTCTATTGGTTCATTGTTAGTGTATAGGAAAGCTACAGATTTCTGTGTATTAATTTTGTATCCTGCAACTTTGCTGTATTCCGATATCAGTTCTAGTAGTTTTGGAGTGGAGTCTTTAGGGTGTTTTATGTACAGTATCATATCATCTGCAAATAGTGACAGTTTAACTTCTTCTTTACCAATCTGGATTCCTTGTATTTCTTTGTTTTGTCTGATTGCCGTGGCTAGGACCTCCAGTACTATGTTAAATAACAGTGGGGATAGTGGGCATCCCTGTCTGGTTCCCGATCTCAGAGGAAATGCTTTCAGCTTCTTGCTGTTCAGTATAATGCTGGCTGTGGGTTTATCATACATGGCCTTTATTATGTTGAGGTACTTGCCCTCTATTCCCATTTTGCTGAGAGTTTTTATCATGAATGGATGTTGAATTTTGTCAGATGCTTTTTCAGCATCTATGGAGATGATCATGTGGTTTCTGTCTTTCTTTTTGTTGATGTGGTGGATGATGTTGATGGATTTTCGAATGTTGTACCATCCTTGCATCCCTGGGATGAATCCCACTTGGACATGGTGTATGATCCTTTTGATATACTGTTGAATTCTGTTTGCTAATATTTTATTGAGTATTTTTGCATCTACATTCATCAGGGATATTGGTCTGTAATTTTCTTTTTTGGTGGGGTCTTTGCCTGGTTTTGGTATTAGGGTGACGTTGGCTTCATAGAATGAGTTTGGGAGTATTCCCTCTTCTTCTATTTTTTGGAACACTTTAAGGAGAATGGGTATTATGTCTTCTCTGTGTATCTGATAAAATTCCGAGGTAAATCCATCTGGCCCTGGGGTTTTGTTCTTGGGTAGTTTTTTGATTACCGTTTCAATTTCTTTGCTCGTAATTGGTTTGTTTAACTTTTGTGTTTCTTCCTTGGTCAGTCTTGGGAGGTTGTATTTTTCTAGGAAGTTGTCCATTTCTTCTAGGTTTTCCAGCTTGTTGGCATATAGGTTTTCATAGTAGTCTTTAATAATTCTTTGTATTTCTGTGGAGTCTGTCATGATTTTTCCATTCTCATTTCTGATTATGTTGATTTGTGTTGATTCTCTTTTTCTCTTAATAAGTTTGGCTAGAGGCTTATCTATTTTGTTTATTTTCTCAAAGAACCAGCTCTTGGTTTCGTTGATTTTTGCTATTATTTTATTCTTCTCAATTTTGTTTATTTCTTCTCTGATCTTTATTTTGTCCCTCCTTCTGCTGACTTTAGGCCTCATTTGTTCTTCTTTTTCCAGTTTCTATAGTTGTGATGTTAGACTATTCATTTGGGATTGTTCTTCCTTCTTCAGGTGTGCCTGGATCGCTATATACTTTCCTCTTAAGACTGCTTTCGCTGCATCCCACAGAAGTTGGGGCTTTGTGCTGTTGTTGTCATTTGTTTCTGTATATTCCTTAATCTCTATTTTGATTAGTTCATTGATACATTGATTATTTAGAAGCATGTTGTTAAGCCTCCATGTGTTTGTGAGCCTTTTTGTTTTCTTTGTAGAATTTATTTCTAGTTTTATACCTTTGTGGTCTGAAAAACTGGTTGGTAGAATTTCAATATTTTGGAATTTACTGAGGCCTTTTTTGTGAGCTAGTATGTGGTCTATTCTGGAGTATGTTCCATATGCACTTAAGAAGAATGTATATCCTGTTGCTTTTGGATGTAGAGTTCTATAGATGTCTGTTAGGTCCATCTGTTCTAGTGTGTTGTTCAGTGCCTGTGTGTCCTTACTTATTTTCTGCCCGGTGGATCTATCCTTTGGGGTGAGTGGTGTGTTGAAGTCTCCTAAGATGAATACATTGCAATCTATTTCCCTCTTTAGTTCTGTTAGTATTTGTTTCACAAATGCTGGTGCTCCTGTGTTGGGTGCATATATATTTAGAATGGTTATATCCTCTTGTTGGGCTGAGCCCTTATCATTATGTAGTGTCCTTCTTTATCTCTTGTTACTTTCTTTGTTTTGAAGTCTATTTTGTCTGATATTAGTACTGCAACCCCTGCTTTCTTCTCACTGTTGTTTGCCTGAAATATGTTTTTCCATCCTTTGACTTTTAGTCTGTGCTTGTCTTTGGGTTTGAGGTGGGTTTCTTGTAAGCAGCATATAGATGGGTCTTGCTTTTTTATCCATTCTATTACTCTGTGTCTTTTGATTGGTGCATTAAGTCCATTTACATTTAGGGTGATTATTGAAAGGTATGTACTTATTGCCATTGCAGGCTTTAGATTCGTGGTTACCAAAGGTTCCAGGTTAGCTTCTTTAGTATCTTACTGCCTAACTTAGCTCGCTTATTGAGCTGTTATATACACTGTCTGGAGGTTCTTTTCTTCTCTCCCTTCTTATTCCTCCTCCTCCTTTCTTCATATGTTGTATGTTTTGTTCTGTGCTCTTTTTAGGAGTGCTCCCATCTAGAGCAGTCCCTGTAAGATGCGCTGTAGAGGTGGTTTGTGGGAAGCAAATTCCCTCAGCTTTTGCATGTCTGGGAATTGTTTAATCCCGCCATCATATTTAAATGATAGTCGTGCTGGATACAGTATCCTTGGCTCAAGGCCCTTCTGTTTCATTGCATTAAACCATTCTCTTCTGGCCTGTAGGGTTTCTGTCGAGAAGTCTGATGTTAGCCTGATGGGTTTTCCTTTATAGGTGACCTTTTTCTCTCTAGCTGCCTTTAAAACTCTTTCCTTGTCCTTGATCCTTCCCATTTTAATTATTATGTGTCTTGGTGTTGTCCTCCTTGGATCCTTTCTATTGGGGGTTCTGTGTATTTCCATGGTCTGTTTGATTATTTCCTCCCCCAGTTTGGGGAAGTTTTCAGCAATTATTTCTTCAATGAGACTTTCTATCCCTTTTCCTCTTTCTTCTTCTTCTGGTACCCCTATAATACAAATATTATTCCTTTTGGATTGGTCACATAGTTCTCTTAGTGTTGTTTCGTTCCTGGAGATCCTTTTATCTCTCTCTATGTCAGCTTCTATACGTTCCTGTTCTCTGGTTTCTATTCCTTCAATGACCTCTTGCATCTTATCCATTCTGCTTATAAATCCTTCCAGGGATTGTTTCACTTCTGTGATCTCCTTCCTGACATCTGTGATCTCCCTCCGGACTTCATCCCATTGCTCTTGCATTTTTCTCTGCATCTCATCCCATTGCTCTTGCATTTTTCTCTGCATCTCTGTCAGCATGTTCATGATTTTTATTTTGAATTCTTTTTCATGAGGACTGGTTAGGTCTGTCTCCTTCTCAGGTGTTGTCTCTGTGATCTTTGTCTGCCTGTAGTTTTGCCTTTTCATGGTGATAGAGATAGTTTGCAGAGCTGGTACGAGTGACAGCTGAAAGAGCTTTCCTTCTTTTTGGTTTGTGGCCTTCCTCCCCTTCGCGAGGTGCTGGGTTCTCGCAGGTGTGGATGTGGTCTGGATGTTGTCCTGTGTCCTCTGGTCTCTATTTTAGGAAGTTGTCTTTGTTATATTTTCATAATTCTATGTGGTTTTGGGAGGAGAGTTCCTCTGTTCTACTCATGCCACCATCTTGGCTCCGCCTTCTGGCTCATGGTTTTAATAAGCTTTCAATCTCATTCCTTTATGTATAGAATAGGCCTTCCTTTTTGTATTTAGCCCCACATTTCTCCTCAATTTAAACATTAATAGTAAATTATTGGTTAGAATCTCTGGGTCCCCACTTGCAGTCAGAGTCTTACAGATAAGCAATGAATCCTGGGCTCCTGTTGCTCTGCTGTTTTCTGCTACCTGGGACATTGCTAAGCCTCTTCTTTCTCCCAAATCTCTGGGTTTAATCTCCTAAAATGCCAAGTTGGTTTTTGGATATCCTCGTAATTTCCAGGGATTCTCAGACTCCTAAATCAAATAATCTTGGATTTATTCCAGGATGATGGTCCAAAGTCATCCTGAATTTTAGGGCCCTAGACCTCTAATTTTTTACTGTGGGAAGTTACCTAGGTGGAGTTTCAAGGAACACTGAATCTGATTGCATTCCTTAATGAGCTAATCCTTTCATATAGCTCTAGACTAGAGCATGGATTTTCCTTCTGAACCCCAATCTAGTCAAAGAATGTGGGCCTATTTAATACCAAAGTTGAAGGCATATGCCAGCGTAAAGAGGATTTCGTCGCCTAAAGAAGTGAAATGACTTACTGGTGTAGTCAGGGTTTACTGAATACACACAGTTTATCAGGCACTGTGCTGTTTTCAGATCTTCTATGTCCTTTAATCATGGCTGATTAAGACTAGCAGTTTCCACAAGGTCTATTTGATAGGAAATATTTCTCAGTAAGTCAGAAGTTCAGTATAAAAGCTGTAATGTTGTCCATTCTTCCTGTACATTTCATATGTTAACCATTCTTTCTCAAATCTTCTTTCCTGTCCACTGGGTCAGTTCCATAGCAGCAGGGCTTTGTTGACTGCTGTATCTCCACCATCTAAGAAAGAATCACGGGTACTTAGGTGCTCAGTAAATACTTGTGCATTGGGTGTCTGCCTGCCAAGTTGCTGACTTTGGAAATCTGAAACACTTAATTTATTCCTTCAAAGATAACTGATTTCAGATTAATATGTCCTGAACAGATGATGATGGTGGTGGTGGTGATGATAATGAAGATAGCTAGAATTTACTAAGTTATAGTGGTTTACTAATCTTTTGCAGCATAAAAAGGAATGGCCTCCAATGAGTTGAGAATCTTGTTATCTATAGCTCATATTGTGTGCTCCAACAATGACTCTGGACTTGGCCACATGACTCACTTTGCCCAATAAGACACCAGCAAAAAATGCAAGAAGAGGTTTGATAAAGCACATATGCACTGAGCCTTGACCTCTTGGAATACTGCCACCAGTGAACAAGCTCATGCTAACCTCCACTGGATGAATACCATATGGCAAGTCACTGCATTTGGAAAGAGCCATTCTGGTCCTTCCAACTATCCAACCTGAATATCCAGATGTGTGTGTGGGGTCATCCAGGACCAGCCAACTCCAGCCAACATATGAACTGGCTGTAAATGCATGAACGAGTCCAGCCATTGCCATGTGGAGAGAAAAGCTGAGCCCAGCCCAAATTGCCAATCCACAGCATTATGAGCAAATGAACAGACTTTGAAGCACTGAGTCTCAGAGTGACTTGCTATGCAACAATGAGTAATTGATAGTTACTATGAGGCATGAGATAATTAGTGCATGGTCTCATTTCACTCATAGAACTCTCTAAGGTATATACCTTATTATCTCCACCTTACAGATAAGGAACCTGAGGTTAAATAACTTGCCCAAGCTGACATTGCTGGTAATAAGGCGCAAACCCAAGACATGCCCATTTGTAGAATATAGTTCTTAACCATTGCTCTGTATTTCTTCAGTGATGACTTTTGTTGACCTGGCCACACCTAGGGTCTATCTCCTCCTGCTTCCTTCAATAGACCTGTCCTACACTTGGCTCATTATGGGGCTTTTGCTACTACAACAAAAGACTGTCAATATTCGATACTTGAGATATTTTAGTATATAGAGCAAACTAAGATGAAGTGTTTAGGCAATTAATTAACCAAAGATCCCAGGTTATTGTCAGACAGATTATAAATAGTTTACTCTTCTATTGTTTTTTTTTCTTGTTGTGGTATCATTAATCTACTATTACATGAGGAACATTCTATTTACTAGACTCCCCCCATCACCAAGTCCCCCCCAAAACCCCATTACAGTCACTGTCCATTAGCATAGTAAGATGCTGTAAAATCACTACTTGTCTTCTCTGTGTTGCACAGCACTCCCCGTGACCCCTCCCCACATTATACATGCTAATCGTAATGCCCCCTTTCTTCCCCCCCCCTTATCCCTCCCTTCCCACCCATCCTCCCCAGTCCCTTTCCCTTTGGTAACTGTTAGCCCATTCTTGGGTTCTGTGTTTCTGCTGCTGTTTTGTTCCTTCAGTTTTTTGTTTGTTCTTATACTCCACATATGAGTGAAATCATTTGGTACTTGTCTTTCTCCACCTGGCTTATTTCACTGAGCGTAATACCCTCTAGCTCCATCCATGTTGTTGCAAATGGTAGGATTTGTTTTCTTCTTATGGCTGAATAATATTCCATTGTGTATATGTACCACATCTTCTTTATTCATTCATCTACTGATGGACATTTAGGTTGCTTCCATTTCTTGGCTATTGTAAATAGTGCTGCGATAAACATAGGGGTGCATGTCTTTTTCAAACTGGGCTGCTGCATCCTTAGGGTAAATTCCTAGGAGTGGAATTCCTGGGTCAAATGGTATTTCTATTTTGAGCTTTTTGAGGAACCTCCATACTGCTTTCCACAATGAACTAATTTACATTCCCACCAGCAGTGTAGGAGGGCTCCTCTTTTTCCACAACCTCACCAACATTTGTTGTTGTTTGTCTTTTGGATGGTGGTGATCCTTACTGGTGTGAGGTGACATCTCATTGTGGTTTTAATTTGCATTTCTCTGATGATTAGCGATGTGGAGCATCTTTTCAGGTGCCTGTTGGCCATCTGAATTTCTTCTTTGGAGAGGTGTCTGTTCAGCTCCTCTGCCCATTTTTTAATTGGATTATTTGCTTTTTGTTTGTTGAGGTGCATGAGCTCTTTATATATTTTGGATGTCAACCTTTTATCAGATCTGTCATTTATGAATATATTCTCCCATACTGTAGGATGCCTTTTTGTTCTATTGGTGGTATCTTTTGCTCTACAGAAGCTTTTCAGCTTGATATAGTCCCATTTGTTCATTTTTATGTTTATTTCCCTTGCCCAGGGAGATATGTTCATGAAGAAGTCACTCATGTTTATATCCAAGAGATTTTTGCCTATGTTTTTTTCTAAGAGTTTTATGGTTTCATGACTTACATTCAGGTTCTTGATCTGTTTTGAATTTACTTTTGTGTATGGGGTTAGACAATGATCCAGTTTCATTCTCTTACACATAGCTGTCCAGTTTTGCCAACACCAGCTGTTGAAGAGACTGTCATTTCCCCATTGTATGTCCATGGTTCCATTATCATATATTAATTGACCATATATGTTTGGGTTAATGTCTGGAGTCTTATTCTGTTCCACTGGTCTGTGGCTCTGTTCTTGTGCCCGTACCAAATTGTTTTGATTACTGTGGCTTTGTAGTAGAGCTTGAAATTGGGGATCAAGATCCCCCCCACTTTATTCTTCCTTCTCAGGATTGCTTTGGCTATTTGGGGTCTTTGGTGGTTCCATATGAATTTTAGAACTATTTGTTCCAGTTTGTTGAAGAATGCTGTTGGGATTGTATTGAGTATGTACATTGTTTTAGGCAGCATGGCCATTTTGACAATATTAATTCTTCCTAGCCAAGAGTATGGGAAGAGTATCCATTTGTTAGTGTCCTCTTTAATTTGTCTCAAGAGTGTCTTATAGTTTTCAGGGTATAGGTCTTTCACTTCCTTGGTTAAGTTTATTCCTAGGTATTTTATTCTTTTGATGCAATTGTGAATGGAATTGTTTTCCTGATTTCTCTTTCTGCTAGTTCATTGTTAGTGTATAGGAAAGCAACAGATTTCTGTGTATTAATTTTTATCCTGCAACTTTGCTGAATTCCGATATTAGTTCTAATAATTTTGGAGTGGAGTATTAAGGTTTTTTATGTACAATATCATGTCATCTGCAAATAGTGACAGTTTGACTTCCTCTTTACCAATCTGGATGCCTTATATTTCTTTGTTTTGTCTAATTGCCATGGCTAGGACCTCCAGTACTATGTTGAATAACAGTGGGGAGAGTGGGCATCCCTGTCTTGTTCCTGATCTTAGAGGAAAAGCTTTCAGCTTCTCACTGTTCAGTATGATGTTAGCTGTGGGTTTTTCATATATGGCCTTTATTATGTTGATATACTTGCTCTCTATACTCATTTTGTTGAGAGTTTTTATCATGAACGGATGTTGAATTTTGTCGAATGCTTTTTCAGCATCTATGGAGATGGTCATGTGGTTTTTGTCCTTCTTTTTGTTGATGGGGTGGATGATGTTGATGGATTTTCAAATGTTTTACCATCCTTGCATCCCTCAGATGAATCCCACTTGGTCATGGTGTATGATCCTTTTGATGTATTTTTAAATTCTGTTTGCTAATATTTTGTTGAATATTTTTGCATCTATGTTCATCAGGGTTATTGGTCTGTAGTTTTCTTTTTTGGCGGGGTCTTTGCCTGGTTTTGGTATTAGGGTGATGCTGGCTTCATAAAATGGGTCTGAAAGTATTCCCTCCTCTTCTATTTTTTGGAAAACTTTAAGGAGTATGGGTATTATGTCTTCTCTGTATGTCTGATAATATTCCGTGGTAAATCCATCTGGCCTGGGGGTTTTGTTCTTGGGTAGTTTTTTGATTACCGCTTCAATTTTGTTGCTGGTAATTGGTCTGTTTAGATTTTCTGTTTTTCCTTGGTCAATCTTGGAAGGTTGTATTTTTCTAGGAAGTTGTCCATTTCTTCCAGGTTTTTCAGCTTGTTAGCATAGAGATTCTTATAGTATTCTCTAATGATTCTTTGTATTTCTGTGGGATCTGTCGTGATTTTTCCTTTCTCATTTCTGATTCTGTTGATGTGTGTAGATTCTCTTTTTCTCTTAATAAGGCTGGCTAGGAGTTTATCTATTTTGTTTATTTTCTCAAGGAACCAGCTCTTGGTTTCATTGGGTTTTTTTTAATTGTTTTATTTTTCTCAATTTTATTTATTTCTTCTCTGATCTTTATTATGTCCATCCTTCTGCTGACTTTGGGCCTCATTTGTTCTTCTTTTTCCAATTTCAATAATTGTGACTTTAGGCTATTCATTTGGGATTGTTCTTCCATCTTTAAATAGGCCTGGATTGCTGTATACTTTCCTCTTAGAACTGCTTTCACTGCATCCCACAGAAGTTGGGGCTTTGTGCTGTTGCTATCATTTGTCTCCATATATTACTTCATTTATATTTTAATTTGGTCATTGAACCATCTATTATTTAGGAGGATGTTGTTAAGCCTCCATGTGTTTGTGAGCCTTTTTGCTTTCTTTGTACAATTTATTTCTAGGTTTATACGTTTGTGGTCTGAGAAGTTGGTTGGTAGAATTTCAGTCTTTTTGCATTTACTGAGGTTCTTTTTGTGGCCTAGTATGTGATCTATTCTAGAAAATGTTCCATGTGCACTTGCGAAGAATGTGTATCCTGCTGCTTTTGGGTATAGAGTTCTGTAGATGTCTACTAGGTTCATCTGTTCTAGTGTGTTGTTCAGTGCCTCTGTGTCCTTACTTATTTTCTGTCTGGTGGATCTGTCCTTTGGTGTGAGTGATGTGTTGAAGTCTCCTAAAATGAATGCATTGCATTTTATTTTCTCCTTTAATTATGTTAGTATTTGTTTCCCATATGTTGGTGCTCCTGTATTGAGTGCATGTATATTTATAATGGTCATATCCTCTTGTTGGACTGACCCCTCCTTTATCATTATGTGATGTTCTTCTTTATCTCTTGTTACTTTCTTTGTTTTGAAGTCTATTTTGTCTGATAGCAGTACTGCAACACCTGCTTTTTTCTCCCTATTGTTTGCACGAAATATCTTTTTCCATCCCTTGACTTTTAGTCTGTGTCTGTCTTTGGGTTTGAGGTGAGTCTCTTGTAAGCACCATATAGATGGGTCTTGCTTTTTTATCCATTCTGTTACTCTGTGTCTTTTGTTTGGTGCATTCAGTCCATTTACATTTAGGGTGATTATTGAAAGATATGTACTTATTACCATTGCAGGCTTTAGATTCAAGGGTAGCTTCTTTACTATCTAACCATCTAACTTAACTCATTTATTAAGCTATTATGAACACAGTCTGATGATTCTTTATTTCTCTCCCTTCTTATTCTTCCTCCTCCATTCTTTATATGTTAGGTGCTTTATTTTGTGCTTTTTTGTGTTTCCTTTGACTGCTTTTGTGAGTTGTTGATTTTATTTTTTGGCTTTAGTTAGTATTTAGTTGGTCTGCTTTCTCTGTTGTGATTTTATTTTCTCTGGTGACATCTATTTTGCCTTAGGAGTGCTTCCATCTAGAGCAGTCCCTTTAAAATATCTTTTAGAGGTGGTTTGTGGGAGGCAAATTCCCTCAACTTTTGCTTGTCTGGGAATTATTTAATGCCTTCTTCATATTTAAATGATAATTGTGCTGGATACAGTATTCTTGGTTCAAGGCTCTTCTGTTTCATTGCATTAAATATATCATGCCATTCTCTTCTGGCCTGTAAGGTTTCTGTTGAGAAGTCTGATGATAGCCTGATGGGTTTTCCTTTGTAGGTGACCTTTTTTCTCTCTCTGGCTGCCTTTAATACTCTGTCCTTGTTCTTGATCTTTGCCATTTTAATTATTATGTGTCTTGGTGTTGTCCTCCTTGGGTCCCTTGTGTTGGGAGTTCTGTTCTGTGGGCTTCCATGGTCTGAGAGACTATTCCTCTCCCAGTCTGGGGAAGTTTTCAGCAAGTATTTCTTCAAATACACTTTCTGTCCCTCTTTCTCTCTCTTCTACTTCTGGTACCCCTATAATGCAAATATAGTTCCATCTGGATTGGTCACACAGTTCTCTATTCTTTCATTCCTGGAGATCCTTTTATCTCACTCTGCCTCAGCTTCTCTGTGTTCCTGTTCTCTGATTTCTATTCCATTAACGGTCTCTTGCATACCTCATCCAGTCTACTCCTAAGTCCTTCCAGAGATTGTTTTATTTCTCCCTCCTAACTTGATCCTTTAGCTCTTGCATATTTCTCTGCAGGTCCATCAGTATGGTTATCACCTTTATTTTGAATTCTTTTTCAGGAAGATTGGTTAAATCTATCTCCCCAAGCTCCCTCTCAGGGTTTGTCTGGGTGATTCGTGACTAGATCAGCTTTTTCTACCTTTTCATGGCTATAGAGGTAGTCGTGGGCAGTTGGCCCATGTGTTAGTTGGGAGAACAAAGCCCCTTCCTATTTGCTGGTCACCTTGCCCTCCTCAGAGCAGCTTCTGGTTTTATTTCCTGAGCTGTCGTGGGCCGGGCAGCCGTCAGGGTAGCCCAGAGCCCTGTGGGGAGGGGCAGGCACACCGGTTGTGCTCTCCTGTGAGAACAGCAACCGCTGGTGACCTGCTCTGTCTTCCTCTGTCTGTGTGCACTGGCAGGGCCTCTGATTCTGGTGCCAGCGGCTGTAGAGGAGGCTCTGGGAGGTTGCTGTGGGTGTGGCCACTCTCAGACTGCTCTCCTGCCATGGCAGGGTGGCTCTGGTGGGGGAACGGATAGGAGGCTGTTTATCACTGTGAGGGGCTTCAGAGCAGTGCTGCCTCTCAGGGGGCTGGAGCACCTGAATTTCCCCAGGATTCCCAGCTGCTGGGCTGAGTGTGCCAGGACACTTCTGTCCAGCTGTGAAGCCCCTGTCCCTTTAAGACTTTCAAAAAGCACTCACTTTTCTTTTGTTCTAGGGTCACCAGCTGTGGGGATGTGCTCACAGGTTTTACTGTTCCTTTTCCTTAATATCCAGCACACCATGCAATGTGTGTCCATGCTCCCAGGGCAGATACCTAGGGCTGGGTATTTAGCAGTCCTGGGCTCCCACTCCCTCCCCACTCCAGCTCCTTTCCTCCCGCCAGTGGGCTGGGGTTGGGGGAGTGCTTGCGTCCCACTGGGCCGCGGCTTATATCTTACCCACTTCGTGAGGCACTGAGTTCTTGCAGATGTAGATGTAGCCTGGCTGTTGTACTGTATCTTCTGGTCTCTCTTTTAGGATTAGTCGTATTTGTTGTATTTTCAAAAATATGTATGGTTTTGGGAGGAGATTTCCGCTGCCCTACTCATGCTGCCATCTTGGCTCCTCCCCCCAGTCTTCTACTGTTTTTACAGATTTTTTCTTTTATTGTTTTTAGTAGTTATAGAATATTGTTAAATACTAGAGACAAATGGAATATTTTAAGGTAAATACATAAAGTATGTAAGGTGAATAAACAGAAATAAGAATTTGTCAATACAAGTGACAGATTCTACAATTTAGCAAAACAATAAATATTTCTGTCTTAATGCTTTCAATGTATCTCATATTAGTAACAAAAATTGTGGTCTAAAAAGACTGTGCGGTCTTGCAACATTTTTTTTACTATCAGCATCTTAGAGGAAGTAAAGAAGCTGGGATTGCTCATCTTTCTGAAATGCATCAGAGGTAAATTGATATTCTATCAGCACAGAAATTTTCATTTTGAAAACCAGAAAGTTGTTTCAGGGTCTATGTAGGGGCCGTTCCTAGGCTCCCTTATCAGGGAGACACACAGTCTTTTCAAAATAAGAAACTTCATTCCTAAGAGCTATGCAAATAAGTATAGCTTTTAATTTTGAATTACAGGATCTGCCAGGGATAAAGTCAAAGCTATCCTTCCTAAAACTATGGAGGTGATAGAAATTTTTGTAAAACTGTCTCTCAGCAGAGAGTTATATATCAATAGGAGCCATCTAGTGCTTAAAAGCTATTATTTGGGGACTTTGCCCAGTATGGGAAAGACAAGGTTTCTGGAATCCATTGGGAGAGTTATTGGCTTTGGCAATGGTTATTAAGAAGAAATAATCATGTGTGTACTTATTTCCAACCAAAAATCATATATGTACTTATTTCCACACAATACATTATTAGGTTGTAGGGAATGAATTTTTATAGCCTTGGAAGTTAACATGTGACATTAGTATTATTAAGTTTCAGTCTTATAATCTCAGAAATTGTAGGGACATTAGAAGTTATCTCGCTCAGTCTTGTTCCTAAAGCTTTAGTTTTTTTCCGTAGATATCTGGCCATTTAGTTACTCTTTAAACACTTCTGTTGAAAAGGAAATCACCACTTGACAAGCCAGTTCTTTACATTTTTGGAGAGTCTTTTGGTTGGGAATCTACTGTGTATAATAAACTCAAACCCTTCACTTTTATCTGCCCTTTGGGGTGTTTTTTCTAATAAGCTCAGTTTTCTTGCATATGGGCCTTTTCTCTTTTATCATTTTAGGCATCAGCCTCTGGACTTAAAACATAGGAACATAATATTCCAGAAGTAGTTCCAACTGTGCTCATAGAAAATTAGCCAGGTTATGATTCTATAACCAACAACTCCAAAATTTTAGTGGCTCGTTCCTTGTGGCATTTTGGCTGTCTGGGAGCTTCTTGTTGTAAGTGTTATCCCTGCCCTGGCACCCAGGCAGATGGAGCAGCCATTATGTACACACTGCTGGTCACAGTGGCAGGAGAAAAAGAAAACATGGCAGAACTCATACTAGACCTTCTGCCTGAGACTTGCACTGTTGCATAGGTAAGGCACACACTTTACTTCTGCTTACATTTCTTTGATGAAAGACAATCCTATGACCAGAGCTGAATTGAATAGGACAGGAAAATATATTTCTTCCATGAGTCCAGAAACAGAGAGACAGAAAAGGAGAGAGCCAGTGAGATATATTTGTGAATTGCTTTATCATGGAATACAATATTGTTAATAGGAACATCAGTCTTATGAAATTAGTCAAAGATTTATGTTTTAAGACATATTGGCTGCTGTATTTGCACTGTTGTGACACATTTGTTGGCATGCACATTTGCAGTATACCTTTGTAGAGTGCCAACATAAATTACTAACAGGATACTAAGTAAACAGTTTATTCTGTACAATTTTAAAAGTGTTTTTTTATTTATCATTAATTTCATCTTGTTTATTTCAGCATGGTGCGTATTTCCCTGTTAAGTATTGCTTCCAACTTGTCATCAGCATAACCTCTCCAAAGCTCTCACTGAAATCAGAATAAAAATGTTGAAAAGGGTGGCTTTGATTTTGGAATTTTGTGATTGGTCACTATTGATGACACCCTTGGAACAGGTGGACATCAAATAATTAATCAGTAATCTCTTGGCATAATCATTCAGCTGTCTGTGAATGCACATTAAAGGAGTGTAATCCAACCATATTTTCCATCTTGAAGGAAAAAGTTGTTTCATTTTGATTTTGTCTATTATGACATGTGATAGCATTTGCATAGGTGGTTTAATGTAAAATGGGTTTGCTGCTTTTTTTCATCCCTTGGATTTTTTATTGGTGTAACATTTCATACCCATAAATATTTCTAAAAACATATAAGAAGAGTAACCTAATTAGACATTCAAGAAAACCTGTAGTTTGAATACAGTTAAAAAGGACCTTTAATAAGAAGGCAGATTTTTCAGAAAAAAGTATCTTAAGAGAAGTAAGGATTCATGTGGCCTTTTGACAACCCTTGTGAGAAGTCTATCTGGCATTCTCTATCTGAGGTTTGGGTGTCAGGGAATCAATAGCACCTTAAAAATAAATGCAACAGGATAAAGGATAGGAGGAAAAAATAAACACTGTTAACAAAACAGTTTATTAAGGAAGGAAGTAAAATGAAGCACACTGAACCAGTCATGTGCAGAATAAATATAGAAAATCACATTTCCAGAGACTCACTAAAAAAAAAAATCAACCCAAATATACTGAAAGGAATCCAAGGATAGAAATCATAGCTAAGTGGGCTGAGATATCATCTATTGTTGAGAGGGAAGAACCTCACACAGAAGAATAAATGTTGAAAAAAAGAACTGAACCCTAAGTGGGGAAAGAAACCACTTTAACCAAAATATGTATATATAGTAGTAGAACAGGCTCTTCAAATTCTAAAGCAGTAAGGAAGGGCCAACCATGTTTCTTAAGGAGTGATTCAGAGGAATTTGGGGAGTAAGTTAGAAAAGGAGTTATCAGTTTTTACTATGGCTGACATTAACAGACAATTTAAAAGTTTGAGAAACAATTGTTAGACTATGTCCTGTATTGCTCTTCCCTTTTTGTATAAAGGTACTAATACTCTTTGAGCCACAGGTTAAAAAGACTATGTAATTGTTTATGTAATATTTCAAATAGACATAGACCATCACACTCTTTAGACTAGGATCAGTAAACCTTTTCTGTAAAGGGCCAGATAATACATATTAACACTTTGTGAGTCATGTGTGTTGCAGCTACTCAACTCTGCCATCATGGCACTAAAGCAGCCATAAAACAATTCATAAATGAATGAGTGTGGCTGGGCTCCAATAAGATTTTATTTACAAAAACAGGTGGAAGGCTGAATTTGGCCCACAGATTATAGTTTGCAAACCCCTGCTCTAGAGCATGAGTTACTTCCAGGTAGTAAAATAACTGCCACCTGCTTTATATTCTGTTCATCCAAGGTAAACAGTCCTTATCATCAGTTCTGCCAGCTTGATAATGTTGATTTGCTCTCAATGGAATAGGTGAATTGGGCACTTGCAGAGAGATGCTGAAAATTTGAGATATGCTGGCTTTTTTAAGAGAGGGCTTCAATGTACTGGACATGTGAATTAACAGTTTCCTTACTGGAGGCTTAAAAACTCCACCTTGTTTGTATTTGAATAAAAACTATTAAAATTAGGGTTCCTAAACTCCATTTTTATTGCCGCTTAACTCAAGGGAAAGCAAGTCTCAAAATCACTAGGACTTGACATTCAGGTAACATAGTCCTAATCTAGAGAGCTTCCAACAATACAGTGGCACCAAATGGGCCTCGGGACATGGTTTCTTCCCTCATTGAGTTTATAAAAAGACTACTAAGGTTACCTTTTGGTATCTCTGAACAGCGGCAGAGTAGAATTTTGAGATAACAGAATCAAATGGGATTGAGTTACTGTTCTTACGTTTAGGAAGTGTCGGGGGCTAAAAATATCACTGATCTTGGCAGTTAAACTCAGCATTCCCTCCTTTGGATTTTAGTATATTTGGATTCATCAATAGGGACAACTATTTAATCTTGTCAAATTTTGATGTTTATCTCCTGAAAAATCCTTGTTTATCAAACTATTGAAAGTAATGCTTTTGTTTACTTGACACTTGGAAAGTAGATTTGTCCCTACTAGCTCCCCTCTTTTTCCTTTTTCTAAAAAGTTCTTTCTTATCCTTTGGCTTAACCCTTTTAGTTTTTATCCAGGCTCTGCGGGTAAGAAACGATCTGTGTCTTCTTTGTCTTTGATTTCTACATGGCAGGTAGCACAGTGCCTTGCACAAAATAAGTGTTCAGTAAATGTTTCTCAGAAGCCTCCTAGAAGTCTTATGTCTTTAGCTTCATGAGATATCCATTTGTTTGGAGATGACTAATCACTTAGCATTCAGCAGCATGCTCATAATTCTATATTTATTTCCCAATGGAATCCCTATATCATAACTGACTAGATGCTTTTCACTGTGTTTGTACATACTGACTAGAAATTGCTATAACAGGAGTTCTTTTTCTTAAGTTTACTTTAGATATTGGTCTCCCCAAACTCCTTTTAATCCTTAAATAATAGCATAATGTGTTATGAAAATGTACTTAGAGGCCTTAACAATCCAAACAGTAAACAAACTCTGGTAAAATTTGAGTATGGAATGAGAAAAATGTCAATAAATGAACTTTGGTAAACATCTGAATAGAGATATTTTGTAAATATCTGATGAATAGAGAAATATCAAGAAATATTCCATTTTCTTTTTTATATTATGACTAATTTGATTAAACTTGACCAAATCTCCTACACTCTATTGATCATGTGATAAGTTGTATTTTAGTTTTTATGTTTTCAGAAATGGCTGAGTTGAAGGATTTTCTGGTAAGGCTTCTTCTATTCAGGAATGTTCTGTTTTAAGAAAACAATAGAGAAGAAAAAAACTTACAAATTAGTAAATAATGGGATACTCTCCTAACAAGAGCATCCTTGCTTTGCAAAACAACTGCCTAAAGGATTCTATAAAATACTGTCCTTCTTTTGTCCCTCTCTGGCGTTATACATTTGTTTATAGATAATTTCTTGCTAAATGAGGGAGGAGGAAGCTGGATAGAGAAAAGGTAGCTAAATTATGAAGAGACTGTCAATTGAAGATAAGAGATGGTTTTAAAACAATAATGAAATTAAAAGGGAAATATTTATTTTCCATTTACCTTTCAGAGACACAATTGGATAAAAATTGAACAAAGACACATTGGTATATTCAGCTTCTCTTTTTTCCATGACAGCCTATAACCCCTTACTTTATCAATGCTAGTTTGGGTATTGGTTTTGAGTGAAAGTGAAATAATATATATCTTACATGTTAGCACTAAAGGGCAGTCACTACTCAGGGCAACAGGAAGTGTTTGTCGTTAGACTCTAACATTATCTCTAAAAGATGGAAAAGAGATAAAATAAGATTTACCATTTAAGTTGATTAGACTTTGTATCTTGGATTTCCTTTGGCCGCTAGAATTCTGTAGAAAGTTTTATATTTGAAAAGCCATTGAAAACTTCCTTACAAAGGGTTATCATTTTCAGTATTGTCTTTTCTACTCAAATATCCATTTTTAGGAAGTTAGCATTAGTTTGATTAGCTGAAAAAAGAAGTTAACTAATTAATAGAAAAAGCATTATTTCTATAGAAATATTTTAACCTTTCTATTTTACCCGTCTTTGTTCACCAGATGTATATCTGTGATTAACCAATGGACTTTAAAAGAATACATAAGTTAAAATAGGTTAAAAGGGAATGTAACCAAAAACTAAAACACTTCTAAAAAAAGAAAGAAGGAGAAATACAGTGTTCCCTAAGATAACTTCCTCCTGTTTTCCTTTTAACCTAGGATAGCCAGGTTTCTCTGGATACAGCTGTTTGTGGTACATCTTTGTTTCTTAGCACCTGCCACTTTCAGGTCATATTTAGGTAGGGGTCTTGAGGAAGAAGGAAAAAGCAAAGGCAACTGTTAAATAGCTATTAATTTGATGCCTTTTAGAGTAGATACAATCTATAAATTCTTAAAAGTCATTGTTTTTTAAAAAAGTATCAGATTTACATAAAATAGGATCTTTAAGTACAATGTCCTGCTAAAACCATTCAAGAAGAAAAACTGGAAAATACAGTTCTTTATACATGGAGGAATGTTTGGCAACTCATGGTTGATAGGGTAAAAATTCCAAGAGGAAGAGATAGTACTTGTTAAATATGCACCAAATGCCATTCCCTTCCATCTCCCCTATCTTGTGCCTTCAACTTCTTCCTCTATGCTGAATTCTTCCTCCTAATCTATAAATGTAATCAGGCCTCTCCCACCTGGGAAATTACCCTCCCTCAATCCTGAATTCCATGTTAAGCTACTATCCTCCTGTCTTTTCTCTTTTCCTGCCAGCTAAGCTTCTGGAGAGAAAGTCTCTTCAGTCTACACCATCTTACCTCCTCACCTCATTCCATCTGTCTCTCATCCCCTGGCCTGGGAATTTTTTCTGCAATTGCTAAATCTAGTGGGCCCGTTCAGTTGCCTCTTCTGTTAACAGAGAGGCATGTGCTGCCTCTCTTACTACATTCATCCCATTGCCAGACTTGATTAGTTATTTGCATGTCCATCTCTTTCAGTAGAATGTATGTCCTGGGAGGGCTGAGAGGATATTTAGTTTGAAAATTTAAGATGGTCCCAGTGCCTGGCCCCTATAGATGCTTCAGTAACGTTCGTTAAATAAATAGATTTTCCATCAGACTGCAAATTATTTTTCAGGAATGTGGGAGTAACAGGGCATTTATACAGACTGTTATTATTGTTGGTTTGTTTAAATGAAGTGGCCTGTCTTTCCACATGGTTTGGGTTTGAGGGATTCATTTCCTGTTTCTTTTCAATAGTTTCTTGCTCTGAAACCCGCCCCCGCCCTGCTCCCGCTCCCCCTGCAAGTTCAGTCCCCTCCCACGGATGTCTCGGGCATTCAGGAGGCCTCCCAGTCAGGTCTGGTGGAGGCCTCCCGGTCAGGTCTGGTGGGGAGGCACCACATTGCACTGTTTGCTCAGCCCCCCCGGGTGGTACCCTGTTTGTGGAGGAGGGGGAAGCAGCTCCAAGAAAACCCTGGGGAGTCCAATGTGGTCTCCACATCCAGGCAACTGGGGCTGGCTCAAGTGCAACAATGGCCCGGGAACCTTTGATAGAACAGCTGCTACACAGCTTTCCCAGGGAACATTCTCATCAGATGTGTCCTTTGCTCTACTTAATTTTTTTTAAGATTATCATAAAGCAATATAGCCACATTCTACAATTCTGGAAGATTAAAGGGAAAATGTCGTTCTGTTTTCTCCATAAATGGCTCCTTTGTATGCAGTCCTTGACAGTCCCTGTTGTTAACACTTAGAAAATTACGATTGTCATTGGCATGTCTGTTTTTTCCACTCCCTGAATCAAGCACTCTTTTCCTGTTGCTATGTAGTCCTACCATCATTATTTTAAATTGAGCCACTTTTGTATGTTACATATTCTAAATGGGGAAATGGTGATGAATATATGCCATCCTGAAGAAATTTCTTGAAAACTGTGGCCCCAGTGCTGTCAGTGACACCGGTGAGCCTGGGAATCCCCATGAGGCTGGGTGATTAGGCAGTTTCCCGCAGCAGCTGCTCCTTATGTTTGGTGTTTCTGCAAGTTAGAGGTCAAGGCTGTCACACAGGTCAGATTGTTTTTCTGGAGCAAAATTCACACAATTTTACCTAGGGATTCCAGCCTCAAGAGAGAATCATATATGCAGATGGAAGATTTTATGTGCTAGAATATTTATTTGTGCTGTCTTTTATACCTATGATATTGAAAAATTAGTATCAATATAAACGACCCAACAATAGGGGACCGGCCAAATAAAAATGTTATGGTATCATTTGAAACTGAACATAAGCAGAAGTCAAAAAAGAGAGAAGCAGATGAGCATTACTGTCTAGGTCAGTCAGTCAGCGAGGTATGTGTCACATCGACTGCAGATGAGGTTTGAATTGTTCAGAAAACAAAGGCAAGTTCATTTGAAATGACTTGGGGGAGTGTTGAGGAGAGGTTAGGAATCATTTCCATAAGACACAGCTGGGCACATCTGCTGTGGGAGAGAATAAGAACCTCAGTGATGTTCCTTGTTACTACAACATCTTTCCTAGAGACTTTCTTAGTGTTTGCATATTTTCTGCTCCCTCCCATTATGAACTCCAAATTGAGTATGCGAAAGGGGAGCACTTTAAGTGTTTTATTTTGTTTTGAGTTCCTAAGAAGCAGGAGAACATCTCTGTAGCCTGGTGCAGCCAGAAACTATTGTTGGATCTTATCAAAACATGACTCCTGAGATTACAGAGCATTCTGCATTAATGCTGCTCTGAAATCTCACGAACTAGCTATACATTTGGAAGTCACAAAAAAGAACTGGTATTTGCTATCTTAAAGGAGAAGAATAGCAGTTGTTTATTGAGTCATTAGTGCTGGTCACCATGCATTTTGAATCTTCCTCCTCCCTCATTCTGAGCACACAGTAGGATTGTACTTCCTGGCCTTGTTGTAGATGGGGTGCAAGATGGGAGTGAGTGGATTAGTTCTAGATGATGAATTATAAGGGAAAGTGATCTGTGTTGCTTCCAGGCTGAGCATTTCATTACTAGTATAATTAACCTCCTAAACTCTCTTGTCCCTTCTTTAATGACACCAGGCAAAGCTTGAGTAAAGAGAGTATCAGTAAAGAGAGTCGAGTAGTTTCCTACTGACCTAGGATGGGCATACAGAGAGTAAGAAATAAATGTATTATAATTAGGATTTTTTTTTAACCACAACATAACGTAGTGAACATGGATTGAAAATGTTTACTGTAGGATAAATAATATTGTGAACATTTACACGGCCAACCTCATTTATCTTCACAGCATCCCAGTGAGGTAGATAATCTTATTTTCTGCAGTTTACAGGTGATGAAACTGAGATTTATGGTACTTAAATAAATTCCCCAAATCTTAAATCTTGGAAATGGCAGATCTTGAACCCAAGTTTTGTTTGATGCAGCAAACAGAGAAACTATTATAGTTTACAGATCATTGCTTAAAAGATAAAATCACAGGGCAGCTCAGAATAGGTAGTGACTATCAACTTAAACTATTTTGCACACTGTCAGGGGAGTTTTCAGTGTTAAGTTAGTAAGTCCTCAGATGGGCGCTTTCTCTTTCCAAACAGGGCAAGATGAAAACTATTTCTCCCTCATTATAGCCTTCAGGTGTGCCAGTGTGACCCCCTTTCAGAAACACAAAGAAAGACCTATGTTTGGCTGGACCCTCCCTGGCTCTCTGCTCCGTATCTCTGGGCCCAGGGTGTGTTCCCATGAGTCTATGCATAGAGTTTCAGTGAATTCTAGTGTGAAAGATATCGGGCCCAGGCATCAGACTGGCTTGGCCACCTAATATCCTTGTAATCTCGATAAAGTTAACCTCTCTCAGTCTTGGTTTCTTTTTCTGGCAAATGGGAGTAGATGAATAATAAACCTCATAAATTATTGGGAGGATTAAATGAGGTAATAATGAATATCAAGTGCTTAGACTAGAGCCTGGTACCTGGCAAGCATTCTCTCCCTCTTTCCGCTGTGTATACTCTGATTCTTTGATACCTTTACAAACAACTGCTGCAAAGTAACCCTATCTCCGTTTTAAGGTTCTGAAGGTTTTTTGCTAGCAAGAGGAAAAAAGTCATAAACTGGTGAGCAACCAGTTTTTACTTTGTTGTGTTTTTAACCACATCAAGGATGCAATACTTCACTTTGAGGAGAGAGGTCAGCAATGTTCAAAATGCAGGAAATAAACACAGGGCGCATTCTTTGTGAAAATACTTGAAGACGCTCTTCTAATCTTTTCAAACCTGAGCTTCCACCTTTTCCCCATCAACTCAAGGGGAGGCCCTTTCTGACACAGAAAAAGAAAGAAGATGTAAGATATGTATTTTTAAGGATACTTTCCTTTGAGATATTCTTGTGGAAAATCATTTTTAAGGTTATTTTAAAAGTTTGAGAGCAATTTTCAGCTTCTTTCTGAGGGTGGGCAAGTCATTTCCTCTTTTAGATCTTATCTGCTTGTCTGTAAAAATGGATGGGTTAGGATTGATAGGTCTTCCTGTATCTCGTGTTCTTTGATTCTGCCATTCCCGGTTTAATCCATCCACACCCTAGGAATGTGGATCTGTTGCCTGTTTCTGCTTTAGATTGTGGACGAGGAATCAAGCCCCAGCTCCCTCCATCCCAGCTGCCTGGAAGTTAAGGAAAAGTAAGTCTGCAGCCCTTTTATTTGACTTTTGGGCTCTCGGTAGTCTTAACCTGTTGTTGGTCTCACGTGTAGGGCAGAGGAAATGTGCTTGGAAGCTGACGAGGGTGGTGAACAAGTGCGCTTTCTTCTCTGTTTTTCTTTTCCCCAGGAGTGAGATGGGGGAGGAAAAACTAGTCTTTGTTGTGAAGCCACAGTCCCAAACTTCAACCTACAGGACTGTTTTAAGTCCTGAAAAAAGTTATAGAGAAGGCTTGCTGTTATGTACTTGGTCACAAAAAGACGGTAAGAACTTTCAAGGCACTGGACTGAAGAGACACAAAAGTCAGGAAGTGACCCTTTCGTCGGGATTTCGGAGGCGGCGAGGAAGAAACAAGGTCCTCGCACAACCTGGGGCACTTCGGGCCGTACCATCCCGAGGGACAGGGGTGGAGGCGGGCGTCTTCGTTCGCAGCGAGCCGCGAGTAAACAGGATTTCCCCGCTGTACAGACTCGGTGTCCGCAGTCCCCGGGCCCAGGAATGAAAGCGGGTTGCGACGGCCCCTCCTGGTGGAGCCCGCCGAAAAAGGAGCCGGGGTGGCCGGGGCCGCAGCCGGCTTCCGAATCGCGCCCGGTGCGCTCCGGGTCGCGCGCCCGGGTCTGCAGGCTGGCGTGCGGGGGCTGCCCATCTGCGGCCGCGCGCGGCCGGGGGGAAGCCGGCCGGATGAATGGGGCTTTGTTCGCCGGCAGCCCCGGCTGCCCTCGGCAGGCCCGGCCCGCACAACGGAGGCTGTATGCGCGAGGAATGGAAATGAGCCTCGGGCCCTCGCGCAGGAGCCCCGGCCCCGTCCCTGCCGGTGCGGAGGAATGCTGGCAAGCCGGAAAGGAACCCTCGCCGGGAACGCCGCTCTCGGGGCTCTGAAGCCCCATTGAGAAGAGCCCTTTGATGCAATTAAAGCACAGTTCAGTGCAGGCCCGGGAAGGGGGAAGGCCCGTGAAGCCTTTTTCTGTTTAAGAGCGTGTGTGTGCACCTTTGTGGCGGGTTACTTCGCGGGCAGGCGGGAACTTGAGCTCCCTCTCTCGCAGACGTTCTGTCACATCATAAAAGCGTACCCATAAACAGATTGGTTTTCACCGTGGGTGGAACCCAATTTGGATACGATCCAGAGTGACCCACAGGCCGGGGTTCCTGCTTTGAAAAGCTCCTTGGTACGCCTTACACCACCTGCCCTGCTGTAAAGGTCTTAGGTGGACAAGAAATTGCGTTTGGAGGAGGACGTTTCTGAGGCCACTGCTCCTCATTTTCCATTTTCTCACAGATGGAGTGGACCATGTTGCAGGTACAGAAATGGTTGCAGCCAGACCTATAAAATGATGTAGTCTACACATGTTAAAGGACTAGGATGGGACAGCAGTTTTGATATTCAGACTCTTTTCTGCCATTTCCCTACATCCTCCATTGAGACAACTGTGTGGCCCCAGAAAACCCACATAGCCTCTCTGAGCTTAATATTTTACATCTGTTAAAGTGAATTTAAAAAGACCAGAGAATAGATGCCATAAAACTCGGGGTGCTTGTGGAATTCTTTCTAAATTAGAGGCGGGCACCTTATCTGCTGGTAAATGTGGTAGCTGTATGGGACTGCAACTCCAGTAAACATCTATATAAACAGATCATATGGGTTCCTGTTTTGTCGACTGTATCACCTGTTACTAGGGCTAATAGTACAATGTCTTTCTCCTCTTTTCAGATTGGTCGTTTATAGGCAGTGGCTTGGATCAATCTACCTGATCCTAGCAAAAGTTTAATGATCTAAAAGGGATTACTGAAGGCCAGAATGGAAGGATCTTGTCTGATTACACGGAGAAAATAAAAAAATCCCATGTGAACAATCATGTGTTACACATGTAGATGTATTTATTTTTAAAAGGACTATACCTGTTCGGAAATACTCAGGATCTGTTAACACCACTGATTTTAAAAACCTGGAAGGGTACATGCTTAGAAATTGTTGGTGAGAGTGAAGTTTGCAGAGACAAATACCTGAAGAGAAGAAAGCAAAGATTATTCCCTACTGCAGGTTAAGAAATTACTTCAGAGAGCTAAAAGTGACTTGTCTATGGCCACAGACTGTGGAATTAAAATTGCATCTCTACTCTCTTGATGTCCAAGATAGTCCTCAAGCTCTTTGGTGTTTTAATGCTAGGGAAGCCTGCAGTTTAGTAACTAGACCCTGGATCCCAAAGGACATAAGAAAGCTAGTTCATCTAATTTGGTAAACTATATAGCATAAGTTAGCTATATAACATATTGCATTTCCATTTTTAGAAAATTTAAGTTGTTAGCTCAACTTCCCTTTTTTCCTGCCTTGTTATTTGTCCAGTAGCCAGGAAAATGAAGAGAAGACCTCTCCTTTATTTACCAGATGACCCATGGCCTTCTTAGCCAGGGATTTCTAGAAGTTGGGGTGGAGACTTATTTGTCCTGTCTTTTGGGCTGTAAAAGGGGAGGGGATGTCTCATTCGGCCAGTCTTTGGCTCCTAAAAAACCAAAAAGTAATGCTATTTACTTAGTCTCTGGGCTTCTAAGTGCTGGGGTGGTCCGTGTTGACTCAAATTCAAGTCCTTGCAGATAGGTGGGGCTCTATAGAGCTGTTAGTCATGTGAGGTTGCCAGGGCAACCTAAAGTCCTCTGAGCTGGAAGCTTCAAGAAGTACAAAGAGGAGACTGCAAGGGCAGAGTACGACTTACAGGCATGTTGTGTTCCATAACATGTCATCTTTCGGTAACAGGACTTTTATTTTTATTTTATTTTGTGGGATTGAAAGATCAGAAGCCGGAAATTAGCTGGGGAGGATAAAGAAAAGGAAAAATTAAAGGGGTGGGGGGCTATTTCTGTTCTTTATGTGGGCAATGGTTAAACAAGGAGAACATCTGGTCCTGAAGTGGGTCTCTGCAGTGCTGCTTTTAATTACCCCGTCATTTGGGCTCATGCTAAATTAGTGACTGTGGGAGCAACTCAGATCTCCCAACTGACAGGCCTGGAGAGCTTGACTTAGCCTGCCACACAGTCAGAGGGGAAACACGGAGCTTCCGGTTTCATATTTAAACCAGGGTTTGACTCATAATTGTAGCTGTCAGGAGCGTGATGGAGACATTATGTAATCTGGTTCTTATGGTGATGTGTGTTTAAGGTTTCTGCTCTGTAAATTCCAGAGGAAATTCTGTGCCTGTTGAGGGAGAGCTCGCTGGCTGCTCTGTGGTGTGCCCTGCAGGATAATGACAGTGCTATTAAAGGTTCCCAATTCTGCTTGAGTCGAAACATGAATGAATTTCCTCTTGAAAGGACCTCCTGTTTTTCCATAGACTTGTAAATGTGGATGAGGTTAGGCAAAATCTGGTAAACTGAAAAGAGGCAGTATGTTGGCTCAGTAGAGAAATGTAATTATGACAAGCCATTCAGGTCCACACATATTTTTTTTCTGGACCACATAGTTCCCCTTACTAGTTCCCATTATTCCCAGCCTCAGAGATTCTAGAAGTGGACACCAGTTGCTCCTGGAAACAAAGTGCTGGAGCTGTGGGTCATTTGTTCCATTTTCCTTCTGCTTGTTCCTCGCCTCACAGAGGCCTCTGGGGACTGGTATAAATTTGCAAGGCAGCCAGGGAAAACTTGAGACAGAACCAGTGTTTGCAGCCTTGAAAAAAAAAAATAGATGAGGCTGTTTAATTTTAACCGTAAAGGAATGTGTTTTTCCGCAGTTTTGCTAGAAGTAGAATTGTGTTCTCATTTGATTATTCTTTGAATCCAGTAAGTTTGATCCACAGGATAAGAAGGATTCATTGATAAAAAATAGTATTCATATTAGGAGAATAATAGTAAAGACTAAATTAAAAACTTAAAGGTGGACTGGGGTGGGTTTGTTTGTTCGTGGGGAGTAGTATTCAGGCACAGAGAAGACCCAAATCCTCCAACATTCCTGCTTGCTGGTCTGTCTGGTCCAGAGATCCCATCTCTATTTCTACACCTTTCCCTCCTTTCTTTGGGCACTCTCCAGTCCTCCAGTCTTTGGGGTTCTAGTTCTGCCTTTTCACCCCCAACAAAGAAGATAATGGTATTTATAAAGTGGTTGTAGCCCAAAGTAATACCTAAATGTTTGAAAATTTTTAATTAAATAAATGCTGGATGTCATCATCTATGTACACTTGACCCTTGAAGAATTTGGTGCTTAGTAGTGCCAACCCCCCAGACCCCATGCAGCTGAAAATCTGCATATAACTTTTGGCTCAAAAACTTAACTTACTAATAGCCTACAGTTGACCAGAAGCCTTATTTATAGCATAAGCAGTCAATTAACACATATTTTGTGTTTGTATTATATACTGTATTCTCACAATGAAATAAGTTAGAAAAAAGAAAATGTTTTTTCAAATTGTTCATATCTCCAAAAAATTTTACAGTATAATTATAGAAAAAATCCTCATACAAGTGGACCTGTGCAGTGCAAAACTGTGCTGTTCAAGGGTCAACCGTATATTGTACCTGATTGGAGAATGGTGGTCTGTATTACAATCTCTATTTTTTTCTAGAAAAATGAGTCATTGTGATAATTGGATATTTGTCTATTGGTCTTTGCAAGGTGGTGTTGGGAGTAATTTTCACTTTTCAGGAAGAAAGTTGAGTTACTTTAATTAAAAACAATATAATAATATTAAATAATATTGCATTAAGTTAATATAATAAAAATAATATACCTAATAGACTTGTATATTTGTATATAGAAATGCATATTTAAAGGAACAATTACAAATTTCCCCTATTCTTTCATAGTCTCAGGCTGTGATCTTTATTAGGAAACAGGGCCAGTATAATGGCTTGATTTCTTTTCTCCCATGAGGATTAAGTTTCATATGAGTGTAATTCAGCCACTCTAACTTGGGACATTATCATAGGACTTCTGGATGATGCACGGATGGCTAATTTCATGAGCTGTCTAGGCCAAGTTTATTTATTTTCCTGGTCATTGAAATGAAAAGACTTGATGTGACTCCTGTTGAAATACTTTCAGAGGCAACCATCCTTGTAATGGATTCTCTCCATCAGAAAATTAGGTACTGATTTGCCTGTTTTTATTTTCCCTGTACTAGAACTTACAGATAAGCTAGGGATTTCTCTTCCAATTCAGAGCCATCAGCTTATAGAAAACTGTAATTGAAGACAACAAGGCAGTATTACCCTGTGGCTTGAGCAAATTAAGCTGAATGTGGGATCTAGTCACCAAGAGGAAGGGCATTTTCTCTTTCTGGCTTTTTCTCTATCCTAACCCAGGCATTCATTATTGAGGATGAGGAATTAGTCAGAAGGGATAATTGCCAGAGTTAATAAGTTACCTTTGATTAAAAATAATTAAATCTTTATTCCATGGCACTCAAGTAGGATTGAAAACTGATTGAATGTAAATTAGTTGAGATTTGCTTTTCTTTAAACTTTGCAAAATATAGTTAACCCAAGTGTCTTAAATTGCCCCCAAACTCTTTGAGAACTTCCTTTGTCTGCACACAGTTTCGAATTCCTTATCAAGACCTCGAAGGCCCACTACAATCTGGCTCCAATTTCTCCTTTTATTTCCTGCTATTCCCAACCTACCGTTCTAATCACATTATCTACTTTTCCACCTCACATGGTCAATGCTCTAGCCAATCTAGATAAGTCTAGATTCTCAAAGCTGCTTTGTTTAGACTATCTTCAAGTTCTAGCTTCATAGGCTTCCTTTATTTTCCCTAACCAGAAGTAATTATCTCTAACTGAACTCCCATAACCCTTGAACTGTAATTTTTGCCATGATATCTCATGATACATAGATTTATGTTCATGTCTTACCAACTTATTTCCTCCAGGCTCCTAGAGGATATATGTTTGATTATATATCATTTTATTATATATATGTTTGAGGATATTTGTTTGATGTATATCTATTTGCTTCATGTTGTGTCCACAGAGTGCCTTACACTCTGGTTACCCATGATAGAATTTCCACAAATGTTTGTAGAAGGAATGAATAAAATATAGCTATAATAATCAAAACAGTTAAATTTCTCTTGGAAAGGGACTAGTGGTTATCAAAGGGGAGGAGTGGGGGAGGGTGGTTGGGAGGGAAGGAGAAGGGGATTGAGGGATGTTATGATTGGCACACATGGTGTGGGGGAGATCATGGGGGAGACAGTGTAGTACAGAGAAGACAAGTAGTGACTTTGTGACTTCTTACTTCACTGATGGACAGTGACTGCAATGGGGTGTGGGGGGGGACTTGATAATATGGGTGAATGTAGTAACCACATTGTTTTTTCATGTAAAACCTTCATAAGAGTATATATGAATGATACCTTAATAAAAAAAATACATATGCTGAAAAAAAATTTCTCTTGAAGTCTGGACAGGATGGAAAACTTCAGTTTTTTTTGGTAAAATGAAGATAGGATTTTGACTCCTTTCATAGATGGCAACATTGTTTCTCCCTAAAATGGATTGACTCAGTGCCTACCTCCCATCCTTAGAACCCAGGAAGACTCAGAACCTAGCATTGGGACATGGCAAACTATGCCAGCTATAGGGGAATTGTTTTGGTTCTCACTATCACTGGGATAGGGATGTGGTAAAGGATGAGGTGGGTAAGTTCATTTGCCAGGCTATGAGCAAGTCTGTGGTATTGTGTTTAAAATTTTAACAGAACCGTTGGCAGATCTACTATTGTTTATGGTTTTTTTTCATTTTTCCTTTCCTTTCCTCCCTGGCTGATTTATCAGCTCTGGCAGCTACTTTTATTTGAATGGGGCTCTGGAGTAATAGGCTAAGTTAGGAGACTTGAATTCCAGAGCTGGCTCTGCCAGTGGCTGTGTGGTTTTGGCAAGTATGAATAAGAATTAAGTTCCTCATCTGTAGAATGTAGACAATAACCTCACCTACCGTTTTCCACAGTGTTGTTCTGAGAATCCAGAGGAAAAGTTCAAGAAACAATATTGAAAACTCAAAGGTGGTTTGCATTTATAAGGAATTATTGTTAAAAAAATGAATAATGCTAGAGCTTCTTTTTGAGATACTGATTAAATCACTATTCCCATTTGAACCACTGCTCCTTAATAGGTCTATTTAGACAGAGTAGAGGCATTTGGAATTTTGGCTCTGCCATTTACAAGCTGTGACTACAGGCAAGTTAGCTTCTTTCACCCATACCTCATTTTTCTCAATCATAAGTGGGGATGTAATATCTAGCTCAGACGGTAGTGAGAATTATTAATGTGGTGTTATATGTCAATTTGTCCAGGTTGAATTACTTTTTCTAGAAATCCCTGAATATGTCTGGTTGGGGTGGGCCACCAGAGACATGTCTGCAATAGGTTTAGGGGTTGAAAGCAGAAGAGCAACCATTTGGGGTTTATGCTTGGAAAATCAGGCCATGCGCTCTTGTAGCCCCCACTGACACGAATTGTTGCTATATAGTATCTTATCTCATTGGCACGGGATAGCAGCCACCTTTTCTGGGATCCTCCTTCAAGTTCTTTGACTCTTGGACCACATGTGTATTTAGTTCTGTGACAAAGGGCCCTGGCTTCTTTAGGCAGGATGCCCACATCATCAAGGTTAGAGGCAGATATAACTGATACGGGTTCCAGTCTGTCCCTGTTCTTGTGGGTTCCAAATTGTACTTGCTCATTCCTACTTTATATCTTCTCTTCTCTTCCTGACGACCTGCCATGTGTACTTCAAGCTCCAGCCTCAGACAAAAGTCTTACAGAGACTAACCAGTCCTCACCACTGTGTAAGGTCCCCATAATGTCCACTCCCCTCTACCACCAAAACACAGACACACACATGCACACACACACACACACACATACACGTGCACCCTTCAAACGCTGTGGTCCTTACTACTAATGGTGTCATCCAGATGTCAGCAAACTAGGAAGGATAGTCAAAAGGCTCTGTCTGTTCCCTGTAGAAGCCCAAAGTCCTCTCATATTTCCCCAAATTCTTGTGGAGTTGGCATAGTCTCTTCTGGCTTGCCAAACTCTTCCCAATTTGCACAAGACTTATGCATACAAAGCACTTTTGAGTATAACTGTCTTTACTAAAGATTTTGGTGGCATGGGCAGACAGAAGACAGGTTCATGTCACAACAAAACAAATGATTTCCAACTGAATTTCAGGTATCTGAGTGTGTAAAATGTTTCCACCATTTCATCCTTAGAGAACATGTCCAGTTCCCTCACACTATACAATCCCTAGCCTCAGAACATCTCCTTGGATCATCCCTCCTTCTTCCCTTTTTTTTCTATGAGCTCTCCTTTTCTCCCAGTCCCCCAGCCTTTTGTTTTTAAGCTCAGGGCAGCTTAACTGGCTCTCATTTCTTTTTTGCTTAGATTAGTGTAGACGTACATCCCTGCCCTTAGGATCTCACTTTCTACTCCCAGTAGCTACTTTTCTAAGAGGAATGCTGTTGTAATTCTTAAGAAAATAAAAATTTTACCTGTTTAAAACAGCAAGAACAGGAAGCATATATTTAGTACTTATCGTGATCCAGGTTTCAAGAGCTCGTCGTACATCTTACCTGATTTCCACAACAATCCAGTGAGGTGGTTTGGCATTAGTCTCATTATTACAATGTTGAAATCAAATCATAACAACAACAACAAAAATGATAAAATGTAATATTAATTGAATTCTTGTATGTCAGACACTATTTTGAGCACTTAACATGTTTTTTCTCTTTTTTTGCATGAACTCCTTACAACTCTACAAGTTAAGTAATTACCTTCATTGAGGTATAAAGAAATTGAGATACAGATAAAGAAATTGAGACACAGAAAACTTGGGAAATTTGCTTAAATTCACACAGTGAATAAGGAGCTGAGCCGTGATTGCAAGCCAGGTTGTTTGAATCTAGAGCTCCAGATACTGTTCCAGAAGGTAAGAGAGTCTTCCAATGTTTTCTCATATGCTCAGCCTCCTAACTCATCTTCATGAGACCTTTTTTGGCTAACTTAATATTTCAACCCTCCCTTCAAATTTTATATGAGCCTGCCCTCCAATACTGAAGATCATTCTTTGACTTTCCAGTTACAAAATGGAGGTAATTGTACTTCTAACAGCTTCAGCAGGATTTGGGAGTGATCAATAAAATGATAGAAAAACCACAACGCTTTGAATTTTAGGAGGACTCTGGCTATGGAAACATACATGCAAATTCAAATCAAATACTTCTGTCATTCACCTCTCCATAATCTGAGGCTTTTACCTCAAGAAAGCAACTCATGGACATTTTTAGAAATACTGACTTCTGTGACTTGTTGATATTTTGACCTTAAATTTTTTTTAACAGTGACTAGAAATTACCTAGCATCTTTTTTAACTCTGCTATTTTGACCTAAATTTTTTTTAACAATTACTAGAAATTACCTACCATATAAATGAATAATTTTTTTGTTTAAGGAAGTTACTTTTTTCAGTTTGATTTTCTATTTGGGGTGGTAAAATGGATTATGTTATATCTTGAATTAACTGAAAGGATAATAGTGCTCATTCATTGATTCAATAAATATTATTGAACATCTGTTGTGCCAGACACTGCTGACGTGTTGCTAACATCGGTGGAAAAACAGACATAAATGCTGTCTTTTTGTTGTGATGTTCATAGAGAGAAGGGTTTGGAGGTTACCCACTACATTAGTTTGCTAGGGCTGCCATGACGAAGTACTACAGACTGGGTGGCTTCACCACAGTTTGGGAGCCAGACTGCTGAGATCACGGTGTCACCAGGGTTGGTGTCCTCTGAGGTTCCACTCCCTGGATTGTAGATGGCCATGTCCTCCTTGTGCCTTCACATACCCAGGTGGTGATGGTACTCTTGGCCTTGGTCGTGTTGTTGGTGGGTCCCTTTGGGGATCCTGTCAAGGGAAATGGGGAGATGTGACTTTGCAATTAGATGGAAGATGAGCTTCAGAGCAGTTCTATACTCTTAGGAAGTATGGACTCTTGTTCTGATCAGAAAAGGAGCCAAATTACTAGTTTCTTCTCAGCTGTAAGCCAGACATTGGTGTAGAAAATGTAAAGGATTTGGTGGTAGGGAGTGGATAGGGAGAAGAGTGGGATCAAAACAGAGTTCCTATCTAATTTCCTTGAACAATGGTTATAGTAAAACATTTTGGCTAGGAAAAGATTGATTTGTCTTCAAAATTAAAAGAAAAAGCAACATGTGGAAAATATTATGTTGAATATTTTTGCTGAACATGTTTTGTTGAACAGATGGTGACAGTTTGCAATTTCTCAAGGACTTCCCTTGTAGGAGGAAGGGGAAGAAGCATTTAAATTCAACCAGGCCAGTGAAAGTCACTGAATCTCTATGATTTTGTGTCTTTTTATAGAAACCCTCTCTTTTTAGCATGAGTCAAGCTACAGATTTTTCTTCCCAATAATTTTTTATTAATTCCTTTAATCTGGGATACTCATTTAACATTCAAATGTGTATGTTTATTTGTTTATTTATATATTTACACTTGTTTAGTCTTAGCAGGGAACCCTTTGTCTTTTCAGTAATATATGTTCATGATTTTCATTCTGAGTTTCTGAAATGAACTCATATATAATGTGGGTTGGCCAGTCGTTCAAATCTTCATGTTACAGAGTTTCTGAGACCCTCTTCCGTGTTTCATGATGAGTCACAGCTGAAGTCAACAGTAGATACAGGCTTCTGTATTCTGAAATCACTGACCTTTCATTATCCTTTAGAAACTGTGATCCTTACTGCCCTTGAACCTATTTTATTTGTGTAATTTATTTTGTGTGCTCTCCTTTTGTATAAGTCTAAACTTATACAAAACAGGAAGAGGTTTTCCTATTTGTCTCCCACTCCTCCACCCCCACTTTTTCGTTTCCTTTGAAATGAAACCACAGCTTCCAATACAACCTCCCAAAGGTTTTTAAGATGAATATGCTACACAGCTGGAGATAAAATGAGTGGTTACCAGTCAAGCACTTTCCCATGTCATTTCTCCATCATGGGACACTTTTCTTACTAGGAAAGAAGAAAAGTTAAAATCAAGGACAGTAAGCAGCAGCCAACAGCTTACCGTTGACTGAGGTTTGGGGATAGGGGTTTAAATTTTTATTGACTCCTCTGCTCCCAAACAGTGCCTCTTCTTTCCCCCTTTAATGCATCTATTCCCTGCCTAGACTCATTGAGACTGCCTAGGTGAGTTAGGTGGCTTCGTGGATATCTAAGTGAACCTGGGCGCATGCCATTGGTGGTGAGGTGTAGGACCTGGCACTGATCAGGGAGGGATGACTTCATACACATTTATTTGTGATTCCAGTGAACTCCAAACCTGCAGACAGGCAGGGAGACTGTAATCTGGGTTTGTGCTAGTCACCTGATTCTTCCTCCCCATATTTAATGATCCCTATGGATAACTGGAAGATTGTGCTAAATACAATTGCCACTTTTCAATTATTTTTAAATCCCTTTGCTCTTTATTTCTCTCTTTTATTCCTTCGTGGAGATATTTTTGCATACATTCACAGTGTGTCCTTGTAGTCTCTACTGCAATTCATTGCTTAAGGCTTTCTAACACTAGGAGTAAAGGAAGAGATGTCTGTGACTATTAACATGAGTAGCTCAAAATAAATTCAGAACCCAAGCACTTTCATAAGCCTCTCTTTCTACCATCAGTTGAGAGTGAAGATATCAGGACCGAAATGAGGAGAAAATAGTGTGAGTTACTGAATGGTTAAAATATGGAAGGTTATTTGCACAGATCATCTCATTTAATCCTCACTACAACCCTGTGAGGTGGTTACTATTATCAGTCTCATTTTGCAGTTGAAGGGACTGTGGTTTAGAGAGATTTAATGATGTGCCCAACTCAATCAGGAAGTTGGGGTGAGGGTAAAATTTAAACCAAGGCCTGACTTCAGAGACCATGAACTTAGCAACAATGCTATACTTTCTCGTGAGAAGCCCTATATACTTCTTAGAGTGGATTTAAAGAAGTTTAAATGATAAAACTGATGTTATGAGCACATTTAGTGTATTTATCATCTGCCCCAGAGAATAAATCACGGGGGCTAAGGAAATACTACACCTTGAAAATATGCCTTGCAATTGTTTAAATTATTTAAGAAGGATTAAAACATCAGGGTCTAGAGCCTTTGGTTTCTGTTTTTTTCTTCATAAGTCTACATGTAAGTTGAGTCTTTTAAGTTGCTTCAGTCTTAAGGCAAATGCTCTCTACATTGAGCAATTAGTAAAGAAAGCTGCCTTTTCTTCTGTTCAATGTTCCTCTGTTAGGGAAGGCAGAGCAGCAAATTCTGGATTCTGTGGGTGCTTGTGGACCAGATTGATTTTTCTGCAGTACAAGTGCTGTGCATTTCATGCCTTATCATTGAGTGAGTCAGAAGCTAATTGTTACCTAAACCTTTCTCACCCCTAGATTAAAAAAAAATTTGTATTAAGTTATTATTGATATACACTCTTATAAAGGTTTCACATGAAAAAACAATGTGGTTACTACATTTACCCATATTATCAAGTCCCCACCCCATACCTCAATGCAGTCACTGTCCATCAGTGTAGTAAGGTGCCACAGATTCACTATTTGCCTTCTCTGTGCTACACTGTCTTCCCTGTGACCCCCCACACCATGTGTGCCAATCACAATACCCCTCAATCCCCTTCTCCCTCCCTCCCCACCTGCCCTCCCCTCCCCCTCCCCCTTGGCAACCGCTAGTCTCTTCTTGGAGTCTGTGAGTCTGCTGCTGTTTTGTTCCTTCAGTTTTGCTTTGTTGTTATACTCCACAGATGAGGGAAATCATTTGGTACTTGTCTTTCTCTGCCTGGCTTATTTCACTGAGCATAATATCCTACGGCTACATCCATGTTGTTGCAAATGGTAGGATTTGTTTCTTTCTTATGGCTGAATAACATTCCATTGTATATATGGAATATACATCTTCTTTATCCATTCATCTACTGATGGACACTTAGGTTGCTTCCATATCTTGGCTGTTGTAAATAGTGCTGCAGTAAACATAGGGGTACATATGTCTTTCTGAATCTGAGAACTTGTTTTCTTTGGGTAAATTCCTAGGAGTGGAATTCCTGGGTCAAATTTTTAGTTTTTAGTATTCTATTAGGTCTATTTTTAGTTTTTTGAGGAACATCCATATTGCTTTCCACAGTGGTTGAACTAGCTTACATTCCCACCAGCAGTGTAGGAGGGTTCCCCTTACTCCACATCCTCGCCAGCATTTTTTGTTCTTAGTCTTTTTGATACTGGCCATCCTAACTGGCATGAGGTGATATCTCACTGTGGTTTTTATTTGCATTTCCCTGATAATTAGTGATGTGGAACATCTTTTCATATGCCTGTTGGCCATCTGAATTTCTTCTTTGGAGAATTGTCTGTTCATATCCTCTGCCCATTTTTTAATTGGGTTATTTGCTTTTTGGGTATTGAGGTGTGTGAGTTCTTTATGTATTTTGGATGTTAACCCCTTGTCGGATGTTGTTACAAATATATTCTCCCATACTGTAGGATGCCTTTTTGTTCTTTTGATGGTGTTCTCACCCCTACATTTTAAGTTCTGAAGCAAGGGGGCACTGTAACCTGTATCAAATTCCACTAAGTTGCTGACTTGCCCTAGTGGCTCCTTTTGACTTCCTGATGCTGTTCAGAAGGGAAGAAAAGTTGGATAAAATGCAGGAACTTTACTGGAAACTTATGTTTATACACAGCATTGAATGTTTCTATATGGCCGAGAGGGGCAAGCAATTCAGAGAGGGCTCCTGAGCTGGTCATCCTTATTGAAATGAAAAAGCAGGCCACCTTACACCTTGATTAAGGTGAGTTTTCAGTGATTTTCCATGTATTTCCACTGTGTGACTTTAAGAAGTTAAGTACTTAATTACACACTAGGTTGATTTATTTTTAAAAATAGACATCCTGTGGAGCACAGAGATTTTAGGCGTCAGAAAAGTTTTCTATTTCTGACATGCGGTCCCCTTATGCAGTGCCTGGCTGGCCCTTCCCCTTCTCTGCCTGGCACTTTGCCACTCCTTCCCTGAAGTCACCTACTCCACAAGCACTTGCTCTGTAAGGCGGCCTGACTCACCCGGGCAGTCTTACCCACTGTCCCTTTGCTCCCACAGAGTTCACCTTCCTTTGTTAAATTATTCAAGTCTGGGTTGCCCGCTCAGGGCCACCTTTCCACACGACCCCAGAGGGCGCCCTCTGCGAGGCTGCAACAGGACAGCCCTGACTCCATCTGCTTGCAGGCACCACCCAGACGCTGCTCTGGTGTGAAATCCCTGGGACAAAGTTAGCGTTTAATAAGTAGTTTTGAATGAGTGTCTGAATTCTCCCTGAATTTATTCCATTTTGATTCTGGATCTTTATTTGTTCTAGCACACTGTAGAGAAAATGGAGTCACTATTGCCAGGACACCCGCCTGGATGCTGACTTAGGCTTGTACCCACTGTGCACGTGCAGCGCTGCCTCATGCCTATGTAACACTGTGGCCCACCGTACACAGGCACACGCTTACATACTTGCTGGCAGTGAGTCACTATTGTCTGTGCTGTTACAGAAGGACGACCTTTTTGGCGGATGTGATCTCAGCACACCACTGGCTGTGGGGGGAATAAAACTTAGTATGAACCCTCTAATGCTCAGTTGTCATTTATCCGCGTTGCCGAATCCAGTGTGAATCTGCCAGGAGCTCAGCTCCTGCGCTACAGACACATAGCCTTTCTTGGTCTATTTTGCCATTGCTGAGTTTTTCCTCCCTCCTTCCTTATTTCTTCATTTTGCTAGACTGTGCTGGTTTCTGTGCATTCGATAAAACAGCCACCTCTCCAGTCTTTGGAATGATCTCATGATCTTAGTGTCCAACTCAGCCCCGGCTCTTGGCCGTCTCTCTAACCTTCGTGATTGTCCAAGCTGCCTACATTATTTCTAACAGCTCCAGCAGCTGAGGCTGTGCTGCGGCCCGGCCGGAAGGGAGGGTCTCCCTCCGCACGTATGTTCCGGCTGCCCGGGAGCCAGACCCTCAGGCAGGAGCCTTTAGAGTATGCAAGTATATAGGCCCACAACCGCAGGCGAGAGCCCACCAGTACCAGGAGGTCTAGCGGTGTCCCCTGGGCGGCAGCAGCAGACACTGGGGCACCCGACACGAATGAAAGCGCCCCTCGTACTCCGGGCGCAGAGAGATGACGCCCCCCGGCCAGAGCGGGCAGCGGAAAGCACAGAGACTGCCGCCAGCTCCGACCCAGGGCACTCCAGGCAGGCCTCCGAAAGTGTGTCGGCTCAGCTGCCTGCCCGTGAGACACACCAAGACGAGCCAACGAGCCTCTTCCACACTAACGCTAACTCCGGCCGCCTCCGCACTGGGCCTGAAGCAGGTGAGTCGAGCGCGGGCCCTTTAAGAGCTGTTTCTCAGCGAGACAGCCAGCGGGCCTCCAGCCCTGACCCTGTGGGCCAAAGCTAGAGATTCTGCGGACTCATCTCTTAGGTGTGGGTCCTAAAAGCTGGTGCCGGATGTGGGGTTCAAACCCTTCCTCCTCAGGGAGAAGCTCAGGCGTTTGAGTTACCCCCTGACCAGGTCACCGTGCCAGGGTGGGGTTTATGGCAAGACTGTGTCCCAGCCTCTCTTACCTGCCTTCTCTCATTGGCCCAGCGTGTTGGAGGTGCTCGGCTAGTGTTTAATTCATTTTCAGAGGGAGTTCCATACGCAGCTTTTCCGTGTGTTTCTGGGAGGACGTGAGTTCAGGATTCCCCCTATGTCGCCATCTGGAACTGCAACCCTTCCTTCCCTACTGCCCATTTTTTACCTCCTTCCAAAAATTTGAGGTGGTTTGTAAATACATACATATATGTAAATAAACATGTATTATTCAACAATATAAAAAAATAAGGCGATCAGGGAGAGCTTGCACATTTTTTTTCTCAGATTTATCTTCACTTGCCTTCAGAAAGAAAAAAACACTCATTTTTTAAAATGCAGATTTTTCTTCATCTGACTATATTGATTGGTTTTCCAAGGTGCTGGTCACTTGCTCTATTCGCTTGTCGTTGACACTCCAGCATCCATGTCACCTGGACATATGCTGAGGAATGCTGGAACTGAGATGACCTTGGCAAAACACTTCTAGCTGTTCCTCATAGTCCCCAGTTGCCAATCAAAAACTAAGTACCATAATGGGGTCAAATTTTCAGGTAATATATGCATAAGATGGTTGTGTGTTTTCAGTCCATGATTTTTATACTCTGCTTCAAGGATCTCTTCAGTTTCCATGGAGATATGCTAGGATCAACTTAGAGGTTAAATTGCATTTAGACACTGGATGGGGCTCTGGGTTCCATGTCCTTATTTTGGTGAGAGAATCTTTACTTTCATCCTATATGTATTTGGGTTTCATTGTGAAAATGTGTTTGCAAAACAGATTTTGCTTCTAAAATAAGGATAAAAACCTACATCTCTCTCATTTTATTTCATTTTTACTAATGACTACCTCATTAAATGTCCACATCATTAGATTAAGTCCAATAGTGTTTATTACCAAGTTCTGTTTTCTTTAGAGGCTTTGAAAATCTACATTCTCTCCCCTCTTCACCCAGTATTCAAATATATGCTTGTTCTAATTTTTCTGGGTCATCTTTAATAAAGGGGTTAAAAAAGATATGCAAGTGAAATCAAGAAATAACCCTGAGGCCAACATTTATTTAAAGAATTCCTGAGAATGGACCGTGTGGACTACAGAAACACATGCACATTACACACAAATGCATTCAGGCTCTCAGGGTACCTGGAAGGAACTCTTAATGACATAGAATCTATATATCTTGAAATTAAAACAAAGTCCTAGAGCTGACCCACTGCTAGTTATCAATGGAACCTGGCTGAATGGACATGAATCTGTGTTTTTGTGTTTGTCCTGAGGAAGAGATACTGGGTTTCTTAAAATGACCCCCTGTGGTAAAGTGTTGCATCCTTCCTGTTGATTGAAGTCCTGTGCCTCAGTCTTCTTTACCTGAGATAACTGACTGGGTTGTCATTACTTTTCAGATATCTTGTGTAGTCCCTAAATACCAATTGATATCCACTATTTCCTCTCATTTCACTCTGTTGTCTTACAGTCAGTATTGTTTCACTAACCTCATCCTTACTTATAACAAAACCACATGAGCTGTACTGTCTGTGGATAGGGTAGCCACGGAAGGTTCAAGGTGCAAGACTTATGGGCAACTGAGGAATTTCATGGCAAGATAACATGGGAGCTGTGATTAAGAAAAATTTGGGAGGGATATGGATTTGTAGCCTGTTTGGGCAACAGTTTCCTGGTTATGAATCTTTCAAACCTGTAAAAAGTCAGTCAATAAATTCCCTCCACATTGTGGAATATATATAGGGGCAAAACCAGCTCTAAAACTGTTCTTCTGGGTGAGAAGGGGGAAGTGTGTGTGTGTGTGTGTGTGTGTGTGTGTGTGTGTGTGAGAGAGAGAGAGAGAGAGAGAGAGAGAGATAGGTTTACAGGGAGAGTAGGTAGAAGATGGTGGAATATATATAGGGACAAAACCAGCTCTAAAACTGTTCTTCTGGGTGAGAAGGGGGAAGTTGTGTGTGTGTGTGTGTATGTGAGATAGGTTTACAGGGAGAGTAGGTAGAAGATGCTGATCACTTTTAAGAGGATTATTTAGAAAATGACCTGCATATCGATCAATTCCTAGAGAAGTGTTGAAGGAAAAGACTGGACAGTGACATCTACTTAAGCTTAGTTAATTCAACAAGCAGCTGTGAAAGGGAAAGGGGGTTTCCAGAGTTCAAAATGCGTGCTGAAGAATGTGATGAAAAACCAGCCTCTTCATTTGCTTGAGGAAATTGGAAAAGGTAAAATATTGGGAGCTATTGGAAATGTGTGGACACTCAGGTTGTGTTTAGCTCCTGGTCTTTTGGGCAACTTTCCTGTATTTTCCTCTGGCATCTCCTTTTCTATATTGTCCCTCTATCACCTCAGCTGTGTGGTTTTGGCCTGGATCTTGTAGCTCCATGTTGGGTATGGCCAACATGCCATGCTTGTCTTAGAGGGCAGTATTAACCTATGTGCCAGATTTATTTGATCAGTGATCCACAAATATTCCTTTAGCACAGCATTTGTATACTAATCATAGAACCTGAATTAAGAAGTGGGACCAGTCTGTGTTGGTGACTTCAGATTGGTAATTTTTAACTGGAATCAGGGAGACATCTAATTTTCTGTTCATAAATGTGTCTCTTTCCCTTCAAAACAGGGGGTGTACATGTATGTAATAAATAAACATATAGCATATTGGAAATTATCTTTCATTTTAGTTTTGTGCTTCTCATAACCAGATAGTGATAGTACTCTGAGAAAAGATTCAATTTATGTGGGAATAGTTAAAATCTTCTAAACCTGTGTTTAAAAATTGTGTTTTCTAACTTCTTTGATGTTAAACATTTCCCATTTTGCACAAACATTTATTCTCTCTTTAGCTATCTTTGGTACTTTTCAAAAACAGACACTTTCTTTTTTGGAGATACATTTAATAATTTTAAAATTAGACAATAAAGTGACTTAATTATTCTTAATAGATGGCAGTAATCATAGATGGTTTGTTTTTAGAATAGCAGGCTCTGACAACTTGGGTGGTAGGCAGAATTCCAAGATGGCCATAATGGCCTTTGCCCCCTGGTGATTATGTTACTTTACGTGGCAAAAGGGATTTTGCAGATGTAATTAAACTTATTAATCAGTAGACTATAGAATAGGGAGATTATCAGTATGAACCTGATAAAGCCATTTTAAAGCGTTTTCTCCAGCTGGTAGCAGAAAAGAAAGTAAAAAATCAGAAGCAAAAGAAGGGCTTGATGTGTCATTGCTGGCTTTAAAGATGGAAGAAGCCACTTGCAGGGATCAGAGGTCAGCTTTCAGTTGCTGAGATCCACCCCCAGATGACAGCCAGCAAGGAAACAGAAACCTCAGTCCTGTTCAGTCCTGAACAGAACTGAATTCTGCCAACAACCTGAATGAATTTCAGTGGGTTCTTCCCCAGAGCCCAACCTTGATTTCAGCCTTGTGAGACCCTGTGAACAGAAAGCAATCAAGACCACCTGGACTTCTGACCTGTAGGACTGTGAGATGATAATTAAGCTTAAGCTGCTAAATTTCTGATAATTTGTTATGCAGCAATAGAAAAAGAATATAGTTAGTTTTGGGCATTTTGCTGCAGCCCATAATTGCACTGTGGAATTTGCAGTGGCGTGAGAAGAGATTATGAGGAGGTTTAATTTTTATTTTAATTTTTAAGAATTCCACTTGAGGCTCCTGCTAACGTTGGGATCAGTACTGTGACAGACATTGTTGGTTGACTACCCAAAGATATTAACTACCCTTCTTTACTACCAGAACCCCAATTTTTTTTCAACACAGAGATCCTTTGATTTCATAGAAAGTAGGGCCAGCCATGGGTCTAGGAGTAATCAGGCTTATGATCCAATTCTGGACAATAACATTTAAGTAGAAGACTGCTGGGGGGCTTTGGGAAGGATTTTACTTCTTGACATGAGGCAGAAGCTGAGCACAGGTGCTCTGCCTGGCCCACTCTCTGCTTCCTGTCTCTGAATGGTGAGATGATGTACTGTGGTCGCCTTGTGACAGTGAGAGGAGGCCAAAAGGATCACGAGATGCTGATTTAGGGCCTTGATGCCTTTGAACCGATGCGACCATTCACTTCCATCTAGGTTTCCTATGCGATGAGAAAAATTATTTTTTATTTGTTTAAACTATGGTTACTCAACTATCTTCAGCTGAAACCTTTGACAGGGCAAATGTTAAAGTAACCAATTGCCTGATACATCTTAGAATGTAGAACACATGTTGACAGAAGTTGAAGTGGCATGGGAAATGGAAGGAAAATTTCAGGATGTTTATGTGTATTTGCTTTTTTTAGTGGCTGTTAGCAAAGAAGTCCTATTATGAGAAGCAATCTTAAGTTAATCTTGTGATTTTGCTAAGAAAGGTACTCTCTGTGACCTCTGAACTAAAGGAACAGACTCTCATAATGTATACTCCTGCAGGGTTAGAGAAAGTTTCTTCTATGCCCCAAGCTAAAGCAAGCAGAGGTGAGAAAGTGGCACCTTTAAGACTGATAAAACTGGAGCTTCTTACACAAAGACCTGATTATGTGTGTGAAATGCCAGAGGATTTGGAAGAACACAGGATCTAGCAGCAAGGAGACAAGAATTCTTAGCCTCAGACTATGTCTAGACAAAATCTTTAGCTGTGGTTACTAATGCAAGGACTTGACCAGAAGTAAATAGACTGAATCAACTAAGTGTTTGAAAAGAACTTTATTGTTAAAGATAATCCAAGTCTCACCCAACAATTGCATATAATTGTTGAACCTTAAAGGCAATCCCTAGGTGTCTAAACTTGTACTAACAAGCAGGGTTTGCTAAAATTAGAAAAGAACTTTGTCCTGAATGTTCATCTCAGGTGTAGGCTTTGAAAATAGTGATGAAAGAATATCTTACTAGAGGGATAAACCAGAGGCTATGGAAGAAAAATAGAGACTTTCACAAACAGAAAAAGAAAGTGTTATATTGACTAACCAAGGAACTTTCTCCATTGAGAGGACATTGATTTCTTACTATTCCTTTCTAACAGGAAGAGTATATGCTAGTAAGTATTAACTATTTAGTTTCTTCCCCACCACTGTATATTAGATGTGTTAGAGGCAGATAACCTGTTCTTTGGAGAAAGCAGCAAGGCTATAAGAAGATATATCTGGACCAAGTGAAGAAGATAGAACATCACTTAGGGAATGCTCGATTGGGACCTGCATGTAGTAACTAGATGTGACTTTGTCATTTTTCTCTCTGGGGGAGGAGGTGAGTACACTTATATAAGCAGCATGTGTCAGAAGAAGGATGTGTGTGGAAGTTAGATTGCAAAAGACTGTAGCAGATACTGTTATTTGGCTACCTAAAGGCACTACTTATCCAGTTTTATTCCATGTTAAAAGATCTCAATACCATCTCTCCCACCCTACCACATTTTAAGCAGGATCTCCTTGGTTTCAGGGATACCGAACTTAGTCATGAACCTGGTATAGATACATCATCCAAATCTAGCCAGTATATAAAGAAATGTCTTCCAGAGGTTTCTGGAGGTAGATACTTCCACTTTCAAGATATTATTCAGCTGCTAAACTATCATCAGCAAACTCTGAAGTCTAAATTTATTATGAGATAAAATAAACCCCCATTTGTTGAAGTTACTGTTCTTGCTTTTATTTCTTGCAGGCAAATACTTCTGAATTATATAATTATAAATTTACATTTTGTTAGTTATTTAAAGCAGGAAGGTGCCAAATTACAGTGTATGCATCAAATCCAGCTCCCTGCCTCTTTTGTAAATAGTTGTATTAGAGTATAGCCACTCACATTCATCTATGTTATCTGTGGTTGCTTTCACACTTCAAAGGCAAGTTAAATAGTTGCAACAGAGGCCACATGCCTGTAAAGCCTAAACCATTTCTTTCTGACCTATTAAATAGGTGTTCTGAGACCAATTCCAGTGTGTGCATATGTCTTGCCAATGAGTTTCAGCCCTGGGCAAGTTCACTGTGAATTCAATGTGACCAAAGAAATGTGACAGTAAAACGTTTTTGGGGTGAAAGAGTTATACCCAACTTTATTTCCACGGTGGCTGATCGATCACTAAAATCCCGCTCACCTAAAGTGAGTCTGCATGCAGCAAACCAGTCTCTGCCTCTGGGTTTCTCTGCCCACACAGCTGTCCTCTGGGCCTTTCTGTCCATACAGATGTCCTGCACAGCTGTGCTCAATGCTGCCATCACTCCAGCCTCTGCTCTGCTCTCCTGTAGGCTTGCAGCTGTGCCACCTTGTCACCCAGAGCACTGGTGGAGCTCTTTATATAGAGTCAATAGCAACACATTGCCCACATGTGAGTGAGCTAGCCAACCAGGGCCAGGTGAGAATCATGGTCACAGGAACTTTCATTTTATCCACAGTGTATGTACATGTGGGGGTGTTCCTTACATATATAACCAAGCAATGCTCAGATACTAACAAGGTGTTTGAGACTTAAACTTACTTTAACTCAATTCTGACACAATCTACTCAGAGACAGCATCAGATTCCACATGTTAAGGGTTCAGTCTTATAAGGCTTCTCTGCCTACCCACTTCAGATGCTGTTTAAAAGCTCACCCAGGCTTTGTTACCTGTGCTTCTGAGTAACCCACTATAGACTGGAAGTTCCCATAACCTCCGTGGACTTTAGAAACCAGTTGCAAGTCCTAGTTGTTACCTGTACTTCTGATCTCCTGGCTCTAAATCAGAGGTTCTCAGGACCCCCTCCTCAGGTTCAATTAACTTACTGGAGCCACTCAAAGAACTCAGAGAAACATTTCACTCACTAGATTACCAGTTCATTATAAAAGGATATAATTAAGGAACAGCCAGATGGAAGAGATGCATAGGACAAAGTCTGGGAAAGTTCATGGAGCTTCTATGCCTCTTCCAGGCATGCTACCCTCCCCAGTCTCCATGTTTTCACCTCCCATAGGCTCTCTGAATCCCATCCTTTTGGGTTTTTATGGGGGCTTTATTACATAGACACGATTGATTAAATCATTGTTGATTGGTGATTGATTCAACCTTCCAGCCCCTCTGCTATCCTGGGCAGTTAGGAAAATTCCAATCCTCTAATGACTTGGTTGGCTCCATGGACAACTAGCCCCCATTCTTAGGTGCTTTCCAAAAATCACCTCATTAACATAACAAAAGACACCTTTTATCACTGTCAACACTTAGGAAATTTCTAGGGTTTTGGGAGCTGTGACCCAGGAACCATGGATGAACACCAAATATATATGAGAAATATGTTTTAGTCATTTGAATGACCAAGTGTCTTGGCAATGGGTTTCAGCCCTGGGCAAGTTCGCTATGGATTCAACGGGACCAAAGAAACTGACAGCAAAATGTTCTTTGGGGTGAAAGGGTTCATTACCCGGCCTGTCCTCCCGGCAGTAGGTCAAGAACTAGCATCTCTACCTCCACCTAGCACGCTGGGCCAAGCTCACTATATAGCACAATAATAGCTTATTGCCTAAAGGTGTGGAAGCGGTAGCCTAGCAACAGACCAGTTACATCATCAGGTGGTTTAAGTTCAGTGAGGATCCTGGCCATAGGAACCCCAACTTCCCCACACCAAGTATATATTTTTCTTATAAATCATACTATTAATCCCATTATGAGAAAAGTTTGCTGAGTGTTCATCTAAAGAGTCATATGTAGAAATCAAAATTAAGTGAGACAAAATATGATATATTCAAATAATATTTTAGTATAGTCTTTCCCAAACTTACAGAGCATTAGAATCAGCTGCAACCCTTGTAAAATTTACACATTCCAAGGTCCTGTGCTGAATTATTGAGTCCATATTTTCAAAGGAGTAACCTGGGAGTCTGTATTATTAAACATTGCCCACATGGCTCTTTTGATCAGGCAATTTTGGGAAGTACTGTTACAGATTGGTATTCTGGAGTTGCTTAGCTGGCTCACTATTTAATCTGATCTGTAACTGGTTGCTGTCTGGTTCACTGCAGAAGCCCTGGTATGACAAGGAGATTGTGTAAGATTCTATCAGATCACAAGAGGCTTACTTATGAAAGAAGTACTGTGGATCAGAAGATTTTAATGTAGTAGAAGTGGCACCAGCTTTGGAAATGAGAGACATGGGTTCAGATTCTAAATCAGGCTTTAAATAGCTATTTGGCCTTGGGCAAGTTTCTCTCTAGAATTCTTTATTCTCAACTATAAAAACCTCAGTATGATGAGATTTCTCTAGGTTGCTTTTTGGCAATATGATTTTAAGACTTAGGAACTGGGAAGTGTCACTGAAGAAAACAAAAATAGTTTTTCTCTTTCTTGAAATTCTTATCTACTAGATAAGGATTCCTCAATTATGGCTCACTGTGACTCATTGTGGAGCTTTTAAAAACAGCAATACTAGAAAAAAATTCCCAAAACCAAATGTAAATATGGGGAGAGGAAATCCTGGGGCAAAATACCTCTAAAACTGAAATCATTTAAATGGAGAAATAAAGTTTAAAATCCATTTATTACTTACAAACTGCAGTCTGGGGCCATCTCGCTTTCCTGCTTCGGCAGAAGCAAAACCAGCCCTCCCTCTCACCTCTCAGGTTCAGATAAGCACTCCAGTTGCCCAGATAATTACCCATTGATATGGAGATGAACTCCTCTTTCTCCACCCCTGAGGAATGCCTGTTGATATGTAGATGCACTAAAGCCATACCTCTCTCCATTCCTGAAGAATGCCTGTTGATATGCAGATGCACTAAAGCCAGACAAGATATTCTGGAAATATTACAGTTTTACCCACACCAAAAACAACAGCAATACTATAGATTCCAACTAGAAATCTTGACTTCATTATCCGGGGGGAGCCTAGCTATTGTAATACAAGACTTCAGGATGGTTCTGTTTGTTCAGTAAGAATGAGAACCACTAGCTAAAATGGTATTAAATTTTTTTTTCTGTTTCCTATTCAAGGTTTACACACACTAGTTTCACCATTTGTGAAGCCCTATAAATAAGAGGAGCTAAAAGTTCAGTAGTTCCCAAATTCTGGTGAGTGAGGAAGGTTCCATAACATTCAGAAAACTTGTTCAGAAATACGCTTTTATAGGTTCCACCACCAGAGGCTGATATACTGGCTTCTGAGCCTGGAAATCTATCTATTTTTAAATGAACTCCCTAGGTCCTTGTGGGTAAAATTGCAGTATTTCCAGAATCTCTCTCCTGGCCTTAGTGCATCTCCATATCAATAGGTGTTTCCAAAGGGTGGTGAGAAGTAGTCCATCCATATCAATAGGTTATTACAAGGGTGGGGAGAGCAAAGTTATATACAGGAGAGGTTTGGTGGGGTCCCTTTTTGCAGCCTGTTGGTGCGAGCAGAAGTATAGGACTGCTTGTAAGCAATAAAAGGGTTCCTCCCACTTTATTTCTCCCTTTGACTGATTTTGGCTTCAAAGGTTATTTGCCCCAGGCTGGGAAATATCCCCCACCCCTGCCAGAGTTACAGTCCTCCTAATACACAATTGGCTTGGGAACCATCAGGCCCAGTGATCTCTGAAACTTCTTCTGGTAGGATGAGTTTAATTATATGAGAAATAAGTTATAGTTTTAAGACCATGTAAAAAAGGCAGTTGTGAAAGGGATGTTATCAAGCAACAGAAATGTGCCTCAATCAGGTGGTATTTGGCAAAAATAATGCTCACCTGGTTTAGCCTTTCAGGAGTTATAACTTGTCCTCAGTAATACTTGAGTTGGTTCTTTACTTTGGCTTCTTTATATACAACTATAAGAACTCTAGGAAAAGAACTAAAATTCAGCTCTTCAATATATCAAATATAGTTTATAATATATACTATATTTAATATATTTATATATAATAAATGTTTATTATATATAATTTTATATTTTTTGATATAATATATATATAGCCAATTGCAAATAAAACAAGGTATGGCCACAATCTCATGTTGCATTTATTACTAATCCCTTTTTACTCAGGCATCAATAACTATTCACTTACTCATTCTTTTGTTCATTTATTCATTCATTTAAATAATTTTAAAGAAACAACTATGTATGCAGCAGTTGCTCTAGGCCAGGAGATACAGCAGTGAACAAGAGCCTCTCCTTCATTGAAGCTTACATTCTACTTGGGGAAACTGATAATAAATAACTACTTAAAATATTAAATAACTACTTAAAATATTAAGGAAAATAGGCAATGAAGGATGACAGAAACTGATGGGAGCTAGAGGATAGTGCTGTTTCATAAAAGTAATCAGGGAAGTCTGCTCTGTTTAAACAGTATTTTAGCAGAGACCTGAAAAAGTAAGAGAAAAGTCATGGTGATATCTGGGAAGAGCATTTTGTACAGTGGAGACAGCCCATGTAAATGTCCTGTGGTGGGACTGTGTTCAGTGTGATCCAGAAACAGGATGTGGCTACAGTGGGCTTGAGTGGAGTGAGAGAGGCAGGGAGTGTTGGAAATGAGTCAGAGAGTAGCAAAATGAGTCAAGGCTAGTTATCATTATGGGCATTGTATCTAACTCCAAGATTTAAGGGGAAATCCAGGATTTTGGGGGTTTGAAATTTTACAGCCATGGGGGCCTGCTATATGTAAAGGAATACAAAATAAGGTACAAACCTAAATACTTACTGGGATTAGAAAAAAATCACAGGAAATGGTCAATTTTAAAATAGTGACAAATGACAAATACCAATGTAGGGAATCGGAATTTGCCACCCCCAAATATGCCACTTTGGCATCAGGATTACTTTGAGCTGAAGTCAATGAGAAATAGCAAATTAAAAAAATGTTCTTTGCTTTCCCAGTCTACCACTAGAAAGGGCAAAATGACTCTTAAATCACTAGAGACTCTTATCAGCCCAGAGATAGGAATCTGTATAACAAACCTCACTAAAATAAGCTTATCTTCTATTTGTTTCCCCTATATATTTACTTTACCACAGTTTGTTTCCCTTAAACACCAAAATCCCTCTTCCTTTGTCTTATCACTTCTCTACAAACTTAGAATTCTTTGTTAAAATACTGTATATAGCTCCAAGTTCTAACTGCCTCTTTGAGTTACTCATAACTGAGTTTCTTCTGTGTATATGTGCATTGCTTTTGTTATTAAACTGTTTGTTTTTCCCTGATTAATCTGTGTTCTGTTAATTTAATTAATTTTTAGGGCTTCAAGCACAGAACCTAGAAGGGAATAGGAAAAAGTTGTTTTCCCCTCCACTCAACTACACACACTGCAAAATCCAAAAATTAACATAATTTTCCTAATTAACTGTGACATACCTCTATATTACATTTTCCTCTTCATTATTTCTGGATAAAATCTCTTTGCCTCTTTACATATTATTTTGTAATATAATTTTTATAGGAAGAATAAAAAGATAATTTAACTTTAGCTTGTTTGGTCAAAATTTATTCTTTATTCATAGTGTAGAAAAATTTCCTTTGATTTCATTACTCATTACTGGCAATGCCCAGTACATTGTTAGTATTATTGTCAAATTTAGGAAAGCTTTCCTCAAATTTCTTTCTTACATGAACTACAAGATTTGTAAGAATTTTCCAAATTAGCTTGTGGCTCAATGTGTTTCATACCTTTTTTTTCCCCTCTGCTAGCCACATATTTCTGTTGTGATAAAGACAAGTTCCTATGTCTTCTAGCCTTGAACTTTAATGTCACGATGTATGCTGGCACAGAGGATAGTAGAAATTTTCCTGGAAGCCATTCTTACACCAGCAAAAATTTAACATCAAAATAACATGAACCACAATAACATACATATTCCAGTAACTTGAACTAACTGCTTTTCTAATTCAAATTCTCCTTAACTAAATACCAACTCTCTGTGTCTATTCTAGTACCACTTGACTCAGAAAGAATTGTGACAGAGGGGAAATTCAAAATAGACAATTATAATGAAAATATCTCACATGTACAAATAATAATAAAAAGATCATATGGATATATTGTCAGAGTCTGGGAAAGGCTCTGTGTAAGTAAGGGACCCTGAATCTTCAGCTTTATTTTCATCAAGGAAAATCTTCCTCTGGTGAAATGTGAAGTCATTGGAGGGTTTTGAGCAAATTATTAACATACTCTAAATGCTGTTTTAAAAAGACAGTTTTGTTTGGAGAGTAGATTATGGGGGAGCGAGCCTGGAAGCAGGAATATCTGTGCAGAGGCTGAAGTTCAGGCTGCATAAAGAAAGTTAAAAAGCAGACATAAGCCATTCTGTAAGTTCCAGGAAATCTGACTCAATTATCCATTAAGCTATTGATGTGTTTCCTGATAATTCATGCCTACTCATGTCAGATTGGTTTCCTTTCTCAGCTATTACAGAATCATCAGTTATGGAGAGTTCTCTGAATATTTCCTGATGCTGAAAGTCTTTAAAGTTCAAATTTCATCAACAGGATTTTTATTGCTGTAGCTACTTATGTTTCTGTTTGCTGCTGCATAGATGCTTGCAGTAAGGGCTAAATGATCATTCTTTACCAATATAGTTTCAGTTCACAATATCAATGCAATTTGTAATTGGATTGAAAACTACCCAGGAAGACTCTTTCCTGCTATTTAGAAACCTTAGAACTTGGCAACTTACCATTTCATGTTATCAAAAAATCCTTTGATTAATGGAGAACAATCTGATTAACTATCTTGAAGCCTTAGAGTTTAATCATTGTATCTCATTTATTTGGGAATTGACTTTGTGATGTCTTGCTTTAGAACAGAGGTTTCTATAAAGGTAACCTTTTCTGTAAAGGGCCAGATAATAAATATTTCAGGTTTTGCAGGCCATATGGTCTTTGTAAGAACTACTCAACAATGCTGTTGTAGCACTGGAGCAGCCATAGACAGTTATACAAAGACATGGATATGGCTGTGCTCCAATACAATTTTACTTAGATAAGCAGGCCATGGGGGCCAATTTGGCCTATAGGATGCAGTTTGCTGACCCCTGCTTTAGAATTTTCCTCTAGATGTTTCATGTTATGTGTCCCAAATCTTAAACTCACTTAACTTCTGTAAGTCTGTTGTATCTATCTTCAAAACAAGAACCCTAATATATTGCCTGTCTACCACATAGCATTATCATAATGGTCAAATGAGGTATTGGTTGTGTAAGTCTCATATAAATTTTAAAGTGGCATACATTTGTATATTTCTCTTCCCTGTGACCTTGCAACACATTTTCCTACTGCTCTCTCTACCAAAAGCACACACATTAATGTCCAATTACAAAGGAAGATTATGGCTTGTGCTTTATCTTTACTCCTGGGTCATATGTTGAATACTGGCCCCAAAATGTCACCAAAACTACCTTAGATAGCACAAAGCAGTGTTTGTTTTTACCACAGCAAGGAAGGACATAATCTTCATATAGTTTTCATAGAGCCTCAGAAGAGGGAGGGCAAAGTAAGCAGATCTGAGATTTTGAACACCTACCTAAATGGAGGTGGGTCTGTCAATGCAGGGGCACAGTTAGGATTGGATAAGGATCATGGTATAACAGTCTAGGATTGGTGAACCTGACAAGGTAAGGATTTTGAAGAGGGACTCCAAAAGCTTAGGCTATATACTATCATTTAATACTTTCTATTGAAGTATTTATTGGTCCTCCAGAAAGTTACTGTAATGAAGAGTAAAGTTATTTGTAACTTTTATTTTTGGGGCAAGTTTCTTGGAATAGTAAAGTGATATTGACAAACACATTGGAATAATGAAGTTGTATTAATATAGTCAATAAGATATGTGAGTGTAGATGGTTTTGATTCTCACTTGTAAGACATATTGGAGGTAGGTATTTTGTAAGAAGGAGAAGAGGGAAAGTAAATAGAATAGCAAGATTTACTTAGAAAAGGGCAGAGACTAACTAGAAGAAAGGGAGACAATAAATACAGAGAAGAGAGGAACACGTGGCAAACTGAAGAAATGGGCAAAGTTTAAAGAGATTTTGAGAGAGTAGAATATTTGGGGGATTAGAAGCTGGGATATAAGATATCAGAATGTCAAAAATTAGAAAAGAGTATTTTAAAAGCTGTCAAATATAAATTGTTTTCAGTTAATTGTTCTGGCTGGACAGTTATATTTTTTGTATGAGTGAATCTGTGTCAAGACTGGAAAATATGTGGGCCTGAGAAGGTTACTTTTTTATTAAAATGATACATAAAGATGTATATATATATATACATATATATAAAAATGTAAACACATATATGCACACACATATATGGTAGAAAAATTTGAATATACACATAAGCAATTAGAATAAAGATAACTTTTAATAGAAAAGTGAAATTCCAGTGAAATAGATATGTAGGAGTCAGAAATCAAGGGAAATAGTAAAGATGTCTTTCATTAAAAATAATCAATTTCTGTGGGGGAGAAGAGTGAAGTAGAGACATGGGAGACAGAGAAGAGAAAGAGGAAGAATAGCATGTTGGGGGCTGTTGGCTGAATTGTGGGAAATAGATAAAGGTACCGCATTCTTACAAAGACAAATATTTATCTTAAATGTTATTTATTTTTTCCATTGCTGTGATATTGCAGAGATCTTAGGCCAACAGCAGAATAGAGGGCATAGTCCTGGGGCTGTCTTCACATCTGATCAGCTGCAAGTGCAGAGGGTTATAAAAATCATCCTCAGATTTGATAATTCACAACAAGGATTTGTAGAACTCACTGGAAGTTACTATACTCACATTTATGGTTCATTATAGGGAAAAGATAACAGATTAAAATCAGCCAAGGGAAGAAGCTCATATGTTAGAGTTCAGTAGAATTACCACATAGGGAGCTTCTGTTGTCTTCTCCCTTTGGAATCAGGACACATCATTTCTGCTGGCATTGATGTGTGAACATACACACCAGGTATTGCCAACCAGAGAAGCTCATCTAAGCCTCAGTGTCTAGAGTTTCTTATGGGGTTTTGCTACATGGGCATGATTCATTGGTTGCCCACATAGTTGATATCAGTCTCCAGGTCAACTGATACTATATAACCCAAAGTCCTCACCCTAAACCAATCCCTCCCACCTCCCTTAAGACTATATGGGTGTGGCCAGCCCTTCCCCCAAATCTCGTTAGCCTGTCCCATGTGACCCAAGGCTTTCCAAACAAAGACACTCCTATCCAGAGGCCCAGAGGTTACCTCCCAGAAGCTGAGGGCATAGATGGTTTTTTTTGAGCAAGGCCAAGTTCTTTACAACACAGATAATAAATCCCTTTTACCATCCTATCCTTCAGTAAAGGCTTCTTCACACATGTGAAGAAAAGTAATTAATTCTTAAGCCTTCTCTGTAGAAGGGTTAGGCAAAACATTATCACTTTTTCTTTATTCCTCCCTAAATAAAAATAAGTAGGTATTAGCACAAGTTAGAAGACTAATTAGGAAAATCAAATAATCAAGTGTTAGGTTAGATGAGACACTGGATAATACCTGGTCTTTCAAAAAGGTGAAATGCTTTATTAAAGACCAGTGGAGTTAGTGAGTCAGAGCTGAATCAAAATTCCAGGTCCAGTGGCTTTTCTCTTACAATAAAGGGAAACTCTAGAGACTTCTTTTTGGATCCGAAGGATATTACTTCTTGAAAATAGCACTGCCTGTTGAAGTATGGTAAGATAGCCCTAATGACTTTTTGATTAATTTGGTTTTGACCCAGATTTGGAATGATTTCCAGATCCACATGTTAAAGAAGAGCGCTGCTGAACTGCTTGCATGTTTTTCTGATTAACTGAATTGTATACGCTGCTGAAATAGCCAACTGGATTTCATGTTGTTGATAGGAGCAGTAGGGAATCTAAAACTGAACACTGAATCTCTGTAGTTGCTGGAAAAATTTCCCTTCCATTTGCTGCCTCCTTGTCCTTCATAGAAGCTATTAAATATAATAAAAAAGTTTTTCTGATTTAAATCTGGAACCTAGTTTTTAGCTGCTTTCTCATTTCCTCCAAACGTTTAAAATAAACATTAATCAACTTCTCTGTCTATATGTATTGGTCAGGGTTGGACATTAGCAGTCAATTCAAATAGCATAAAGAGGGCCACCCTGTGGCTTTGGAGGGTGTGATAGACTAAATGTTGTGTTTTCCAAAAATGGGTTTCAAGATATACCAATGAAACCATGCAGATACCTTCAAAAGTACAAAAATTTAACAATGATGTTTAAGGATATAGGAAAAACCAAATATGGCAATATACACAAAGAATTTATAAAATAAGCCTTTCAATCCTAGAAAACTAAAATAGGGAGACTTCATGAATTGTAACACATGTAAAACAAGGACTAATAACACATAAACAACCCTAAGCATTTTACCAATGATGAAGCCACAAAATGACAGCTTAGGTTACTATTAACAAAATTCATAAGTTAAAACCTAATCCCTCATGTGATGGTATTTGGAGATGGAACCTTCAGTAGATGATTAGATCATAAAGGCAAGGCCATCATGAATGAGATTAGTGCCCTTATGAAAGAGATCCCAGAGAGCTCCCTTACTCTTCGTCCATGTGAGGACACAGCAAGAAGACAGCCATCTATGAAACAAGAAGGAGGCCATCACTAGTCATTGAATCTTCTGGTGTCTTGATCTTACACTTCCCAGCTTCCAGAATTATAAGAAATTGTGTGGTTTATATGCCACCCAGTCTAAGGTATTTTTATTATACAGCCTGAATGGACTAAGATGGGGGGAAATTAAGTAGATGCATTCATTTTCATTTGTAGGAATAGCACCATAAATAGGCCTAGTAGCTAAAAGTATACTTGGTCTCATTTCAGCTAGTAGAAATGATCTGCTGCACCAGAACTGTATTGCCTTAGTTATGACGTGACCAGTGCTCAAATCATTTGGGTTAACTGGATTCTGTTTTAAAAATGCAAAATGCAAACATGCCTGGAGGGAATTTTTAGTACCTTAATATACCCTCAGTTTGGTTATCTCTTTTGTAAACTTAAATGAAATCAGCTGCAGTGAAGAGATAACATTCTGTTGAAGTAAACTTTGAACTTGATGTGATATGAGGCGTAAGGTAGGACATCACAGGTCTTCAGATATGCTTAGAGCATCAGGTGACCAAGGAGGAGAGTTAGGAAGAGATGGGAAGAGCCCTAATTTTTTTTTCATTTGATGTAGTTCTGAACCGTGAGCTTCATGTAGCAGCATCAAGATGGAGGAGTTCCAAAGGAGTGGACACCTGTTCCTTTAGCTATTAAGAGCCCAACTACAGTAAGTGTTGGGAAGGTGACAGAAAGGGCCAGAGTCAGACAAATCAGCTATGTACATTATGAAGGACATATTCTGATTTTGTTTTGCGAATGTGTAGAAATAACAGTCAATCTAGAAATACAGAAAATTCAAAGAAGCTTTACTGGTGCCATCTCATGGAGTGAGCCACCACTACTGTGTCCAATATCTGTTCCTTCCTCTCCTAATTTCCCAGTACAACTAAATACTCTTGTGGCTCTGCCTTTATATTCTAGACAGCATTATCTAACAGAAATATAATGTGAGCCACATACATATTTTTAACTTTTCTTGTAGCTATATTACAAAAGCAAGAAGAAACAGGTGAAATTAACATGAATATTTTATTTAGTCTAATATATCCCAAATGTTATTTCATTAATAACAAACTATTAATGAAGTAGTTTACATCTTTTTATTTTTTGTACTAGGTCTTTGAAACCAGGCATATATTTTACATTTATGGAACATCTCAGCTTGGACTAAGTGCATTTCAGTTGGTCAGTGGCCACATCTGTCAAGTGTCTGCTAGATTGGACAAAATAGCTCTCAGTGGAAGATACTAGTACTGGAACATGATCTCTTAAAAATCATGATAATTTTTTATCAGCTGTCAGTGACAGAATAACTTAGGAAGAAGGTTTGAACTGTAAGGGCATTCATCATTTACTTAACAACGGTCCCGGAGGTAGGGGGTAGTTAGCAGGATTAAAAATGTCATCAGGGATCCAGCCTCTTCCTAAGCACATGGGCTTTCCTTTCTGTTAGTCACTTTTTGGGCTTAAGGTGCCTATAGCAGCTTCTGATATCAGGCCCTAATACCTGAAAGGGGAAAGAGCAAAAGTCTTTCTTTAAGCCTCTTTTTATCCAGGAAGGAAAAGATTGCCCCCAGCAGACATGCCCTGCCATCTCACTGACAGATGTGGGTCGTTCCTAGATGCCAGAGATCTTGGGAAATTGCAAAGTTGAAAAGGTGAAGAGAAGGGCTACAGTGGCTTTGCTGTGGAAGATCAGCCCTGATATATGAGTGCCCCAGATAAATCCAGGCTTCTGTTAGCCTAGAAGCAGGAAGGGATAGCTACTGGGCAGGCAGCCTGTGATGTCTGCCACTAGGGCTTCTCTCAAGTAGAATGGGACAGAGGAAAAGCAAAAAGTCAAAATAGTCTTATAATAAGATACTAATTACATTAACAATTGTGCTCATTTACTGGGTACTCACGTGCCCCGTGTGCTTCATGATGGATTATCTAGTTCACACACACACACACGCGCGTGCACGTTATCTATTACTGCAGTAGATACTGATAATAAAGTCAAGACAGAATATTCAGATTATACTAGGAGCTCCCCAAGAATAGGAATCATGTCTTTGTGTGTGTGTGTGCTGTTTCATATCCCATAGCACAATGTTCATCAAGATTTGTTGAGTGAATGGCTCTTCTTGTTGATTCAAGATATTTTATGCCTCTTCCAAGTCTTCTTTCTAATCTGTGTCACTTTCTCTCTTCAAAATCTAGTGTGTTGCCCTCTTTAAAATCACTGGAAACATTACTCACACTGTAGCCTCAGGCACAGGTCCTGGCCCTCACTGTAAAGCCCCTACAACTCCCTCCACAGGCTGCCAAGCATTAAATTGGAGTTGGTTGGGGGGATGACCAGATACCACAACCAACCAATTACTCAGCAACATAGTCATTAAAGTCTCCTCCTTACCTAGACTTCTGTGAAGACATTAGAGAAATAAAACTAGTTTCTCCCACACAGAGTTGGTGACTCCTGGAACTGTGTCTTATTATCTCTCTCAGTTGGACAAACCCTCCTTGCAGTCTGGTAGGATCTTTTAGTTGGTAAGGAATAGAGGTAAATTAAGTTTTCCCAATTATTGGGAGTTTATTATATGGAAGAAAGAGAAAAAAATGTTATCCCCAAACCCATCTAGGCCTCACAGGTCACAGGAATGTTGTTTAGGATAAAGCAGTAGCTGTATAATCCAACAGTAGCTGGGGAAACTCTGCAGCAATTTCCATATTTCATTGCGTCAGAAATAGGCACCCAGTGCTCTTAGCGCAGCGCTTCACCACTGCGGTGACTCACCATTTGCTAATTCTGCTCCTCTACCTCACAATCTCTCTGCTACCTTCCCTTGGCTTTTGTTTAGTCATTGTAGCTTTTACTGCCTTAAGGTCTCTGTGTCATTATGTTATCTACTCAATTGCTCTCAAATCTCCCCTTAGAATTCTTCAAGAAAAAAAATACATATGAATTGATCTTGTAGAATCCTGCCATGATCAGGGGTCTTCATTGGTTAGAGGCCCCATGCCAGGCAGTTTAGAGATCACTGATCATTATAGGTATAGGCTTCCTATCAGGTTTCTTTTCCTGGTTCAATCACCTATTTCCAGAATGACTAAATCTGGTGGTAAACAACATATGATCTGTGTATATGTCAGGTATCTTAAAGCTCTCCAGCCCTTGATTACTCTAACCTATAATGCCTGACTGAAAATAAGTCTGGGCCTGGCTTTCCAGGTGACCTTAAGAAGTGGAGATATTTATCACATGCCCCTCAGTTTTTCTGGACCTATGTGAAGAATACTTTTAGTCTATGGATCATTTCTATTTGTTTCATCTCAATTTTAATTAGCTCAAACTAGTTCTTGGTCTCCCTCTTTCCATTTTGTGAAAAGCGATTCCATCTAATGGTTGCCTCTTTGGTGTAGGGTATTTTTGGGGTGATGAAACTTTCATTTACCGTCATGGGTGTGGTGTGTGGTGTGTGTACCTTGTCAGTAGTTACTGAAGTGTACTCTTAAAATCTGTGTGTTTTTATTTATGGAAATTATTCTAATATGATTAATTAGCAAGAACAAAGTGGTTAGTTCAGTCAGGGTCCCAACAGGAAGAAGAAAAGCATTCAATTTGGTAATTTGAAGAGAGTTTAATAGAAGGCCAACTTACAAAAAAGTCAATAGGATATAGCACCCCAGGGCTGGAAACTGAATTCCCATTAACAGTCCTATAATGAAGAGGCAAATGAAGGCATCAGTCATCAGAATGCAGTGTGTCAAATTGTACTGGAGCCGAATGTGTCCTGTGGAGACCATTTTGGCAGAAGCTGGGATCTTTGGTCAGAGGATATAGCCATATATCTCAATCTTACGGTGAAGGAACTGGGGGAATAAATAATTTCAGATTCATCCCTCCCTCTGATCTCCTCCATGGACAAACCCAACCAGAAGCCTATAAGCAAGGAAGCCCGTAGATATAGTTCATACAGCTCAGGCTCACAGGGCACAGAATATAGGAGAGAAGGATGGTGAGGTCTCGAGGGGCAATCAGATGATATCCAGCATCATGTTTTTAATTTTTCTTGAATTACTTCATTTCAGGTGTGGACAGTGCCCCTTTTGTAATTCTTTAAAATGTATGTAAAGCAAAATTATGGCATTTAAAATATTTTTCTTAAAGCTTGAGGATAACAGAGGGGTTTTATAATGAAGGAAAAGCAAATTTGAAACCTCAAAAGAGCTTTCCAAGCCCCTGAGCCCCTTGGCCATGCCTCACTGTCCTCAGCTCTGGCCATGTCCTACTGAAGGGGCCAGTCCCTCTCACCCCAGTGGTGGTTTCCTTGACCTCCTCCTCTATGCCCAAAGTCCGATCCTGCTCTCCCAAACCCCTAAAGAGAGGGAGATACCTCCCATTTCTTTCTTGCTTTTTTCCTTATCTAGGATGATACTAGTGGGAGTATCATTTCACTTGAAACCATATTCTACAGGTAACAGTCTAGCCATGGTATATATTCTCCCACTCAGTTGTTGTCAGAGTGGGAGTATAATGAGCACATAAAGCTCTGGGAGATGAGGAGTTGTGTCAGGGTTGGAAAGAGCACGAGTACAGCGGCCAGGCCAGGGCCTGGAGGAAGGGAGTGGGGGCCGGACTGTCACCGAGGTCTGCACATGGGTGCTCAGGGCCTCTCTATAGAGTGCCAAGTTGGAAGACCTCAGATCAAATCACATATTTATCACTTGCCAGCTGTGTGACTTTGAGCAAGTGACTTAATTATTCTGAGGTACATTTTCTATGTTCTTCCCTTTTTTTTGTTATTATTTTTCTACTTTTTTATCATTAATCTGTAATTACATGAAGAACATTATGTTAACTAGGCTCCCCGTTCACCAAGTACCCCCCACACACCTCATTACAGTCACTATCCATAAACGTAAAATCACTACATGTCTTCCCTGTGTTGCACAGCCCTTCCCATGCCCCCCTCTACATGCTAATTATACATGCTGATCATAATACCCCTTTGCTTTCCCCCCCCTTATCCCTCCCTTCCCACCCATCCTCCCCAGTCCCTCTCCCTTTGGTAACTGTTAGTCCATTTTTGGGTTCTGTGAGTCTGCTGCTTTGTTCCTTCAGTTTTTCTTTATTCTTATACTCCACATATGAGTGAAATCATTTGATACTTGTCCTTCTCCACCTGGCTTATTTCACTGAGCATAATACCCTCTAGCTCCATCCATTTTGCGGCAAATGGTAGGATTTGTGTTCTTCTTATGGCTGAATATTCCATTGTGTATATGTTCCACATCTTCTTTATCCATTCATCTCCTGATGGACATTTAGGTTGCTTCCATTTCTTGGCTATTGTAAATAGTGCTGCGATAAACATAGGGGTGCATCTGTCTTTTTCAAATTGGGCTACTGCATTCTTAGGGTAAATTCCTAGAAGTGGAATTCCTGGGTTGAATGGTATGTCTATTTTGAGCTTTTTGAGGAACCTCCATACTGCTTTCCACAATGGTTGAACTAATTTACATTCCCACCAGCAGTGTAGGAGGGTTCCCCTTTCTCCATAACCTCACCAACATTTGTTGTTGTTTGTCTTTTGGATGGTAGCGATCCTTACTGTTGTGAGGTGATATCTCACTGTGGTTTTAATTTGCATTTCTCTGATGACTAGCGATGTGGAACATCTTTTCATGTGTCTGTTGGCCATCTGAATTTCTTCTTTGGTGAACTGTCTGTTCACCTCCTCTGCCCATTTTTTAATTGGATCATTTGCTGTTTGTTTGTTGAGGTGTGTGAGCTCTTTATATATTTTGTATTTCTTTGTTTTGCCTAATTGCCATGGCTAGGACCTCCAGTACTATGTTGAATAACAGTGGGGAGAGTGGGCATCCCTGTCTTGTTACCGATCTCAGAGGAAAAGCTTTCAGCTTCTCACTGTTCGGTATGATGTTGGCTGTGGGTTTATCATATATGGCCTTTATTATGTTGAGGTACTTTCCCTGTATACCCATTTTGCTAAGAGTTTTTATCATGAATGGATGTTGAATTTTGTCTAATGCTTTTTCAGCATCTATGGAGATGATCATGTGGTTTTTATCTTTCTTTTTGTTTATATGGTGGATGATGTTGATGGATTTTTGAATGTCGTACCATCCTTGCATCCCTCGGCTGAATTCCACTTGGTCATGGTGTATGATCCTTTTCATGTATTTTTGAATTCTGTTTGCTAATATTTTGTTGAGTATTTCTGCATCTTGGTTCATCAGGGATATTGGTCTGTAATTTTCTTTTTTGGTGGGGTCTTTGCCTGGTTTTGGTATTAGGGTGATGTTGGCTTCATAGAATGAGTTTGGGAGTATTCCCTCCTCTTCTATTTTTTGGAAAACTTTAAGGAGAATGGGTATTATGTCTTCTCTGCATGTCTGATAAAATTCCGAGGTAAATCCATCTGGCCCACGGGTTTTGTTCCCTGGGTAGTTTTTCGATTACCACTTCAATTTCTTTGCTGGTAATTGGTTTGTTTAGATTTTGTGTTTCTTCCTTGGTCAGTCTTGGAAGGTTGTATTTTTCTAAGAAGTTGTCCATTTCTTCTAGGTTTTCCAGTTTGTTAGCATATAGGTTTCATAGTAGTCTCTAATAATTCTTTGTATTTCTGTTGGGTCCGTCCTGATGTTTCCTTTCTCATTTCTGATTCTGTTGATGTGTGTTGATTCCCTTTTTCTCTTAATAAGCCTCGCTAGAGGCTTATCTATTTTGTTTATTTTCTCAGAGAACCAACTCTTGGTTTCATTGATTTTTTTCTATTGTTTTATTCTTCTCAATTTTATTTATTTCTTCTCTGATCTTTATTATGTCCCTCCTTCTGCTGACTTTAGGCCTCATTGTTCTTCTTTTTCCAATTTCGATAATTGTGACATTAGACTATTCATTTGGGATTGTTCTTCCTTCTTTAAATATGCCTGGATTGCTATATACTTTCCTCTTAAGACTGCTTTCACTGCGTCCCACAGAAGTTGGGGCTTTGTGTTGTTGTTTTCATTTGTTTCCATATATTGCTGGATCTCCATTTTAATTTGGTTGTTGATCCATTGATTATTTAGGAGCATGTTGTTAAGTCTCCATGTGTTTGTGAGCCTTTTTGCTTTCTTTGTGCAATTTATTTCTAGTTTTATACCTTTGTGGTCTGAAAAGTTGGTTGGTAGGATTCCAGTCTTTTTGAATTTACTGAGGCTCTTTTTGTGTTCTAGTATGTGGTGTATTCTAGAAAATGTTCCATGTGCACTTGAAAAGAATGTGTATCCTGCTGCTTTTGGGTATAGAGTTCTGTAGATGTCTACTAGGTTCATCTGTTCTAGTGTGTTGTTCAGTGCCTCTGTGTCCTTACTTATTTTCTGTCTGGTGGATCTGTCCTTTGGAGTGAGTGGTGTGTTGAAGTCTCCTAAAATGAATGCATTGCATTTTATTTCCTCCTTTAGTTCTGTTAGTATTTGTTTCACATATGCTGGTGCTCCTGTGTTGGGTGCATATATATTTATAATGGTTATATCCTCTTGTTGGATTGAGCCCTTTATTATTATGTAATGTCCTTTATCTCTTGTTACTTTCTTTGTTTGATACTAGTCTGCAACACCTGCTTTTTTCTCCTTGTTGTTTGCATGAAATATCTTTTTCCATCCGTTGACTTTTAGTCTGTGCATGTCTTTGGGTTTGAGATGAGTCGCTTGTAAGCAGCATATGGATGGATCTTACTTTTTTATCCATTCTATTACTCTGTGTCTTTTGATTGATGCAGTCAGCCCATTTACATTTAGGGTGATTATTGAAAGGTATGTACTTATTGCCATTGCAGGCTTTAGATTCATGGTTACCAAAGGTTCAAGGTTGGCTTCTTTAGTATCTTACTGCCTAACATAACTCACTTATTGAGCTATTATGATCACTGTCTGGCGATTCTTTTTTTCTCCTTATTCCTCCTCCTCCATTCTTTATATGTTGGGTGTTTTATTCTGTGTTCTTTTGTGTTTCCTTTAACTCCTTTTGTGGGTTGTTGATTTTATTTTTTGCCTTTAGTTAGTATTTGGTTGGTCTGCTGTCTTTGCTGTGATTTTATTTTCTCTGGTGACATCTGTTTAGCCTTGGGAGTGCTCCCATCTAGAGCAGTCCCTCTAAAATACCCTGTAGAGGTGGTTTGTGGGAGGCAAATTCCTTCAACTTTTGCTTGTCTGGGAATTGTTTAATCCCTCCTTCATATTTAAATGATAATCGTGCTGGATGCAGTATTCTTGGTTTAAGGCTCTTCTGTTTCATTGCATTAAATATATCATGCCATTCTCTTCTGGCCTGTGGGGTTTCTGTTGAGAAGTCTGATGATAGCCTGATGGGTTTTCTCTCTAGCTTCCTTTAAACTTCTGTCCTGTCCTTGATCTTTGCCATTTTAATTATTATGTGTCTTGTTGTTGTCCTCTGTGGGTCCCTTCTGTTGGGAGTTCTGTATACTTCCGTGGTCTGAACGATTATTTCCTCCCCCACTTTGGGGAAGTTTTCAGCAATTATTTCTTCAAATACACATTCTATCCCTTTTTCTCTCTCTTCTTCTTCTGGTACCCCTATAATGCGAATATTGTTCCATTTGGATTGGTCACACAGTTCTCTTAATATTGATTCATTCCTGGAGATTCTTTTATCTCTCTCTGTGTCAGCTCCTATGCGTTCTTCCTGTTTTCTGGTTTCTATTCGATCAGTGGCCTCTTGCATCTTATCCATTTTCTGCTTATAAATCCTTCCAGAGAATGTTTCATTTCTGTAATCTTCTTCCAGATGTCATTCCTTAGCTCTTGCATATTTCTCTGCAGCTCCATCAGCATGGTTATGACATTTATTTTGAATTTTTTTTCACTGAGATTGTTTAGGGCTATCTCCCCAGATTCCTTGTCAGGGGAGGATGTCTGGGTTAGTCTGGTCTGTATCAAATTCTTTTGCCTTTTCATGGCGATAAAGGTATTTGTGGGGAGCTGTCACATGTGTTGGCTGGGAGAATGTCCCTTCTTGCTGGCTTGTGGCCTTCCTCTCCTGGGAGAACAGCGACTCCTAGCGGCTTGTGCTGGGCAGCTGCGTGCAGATGGGGTTTCTAATTCTTGCCTGGCTGCTGTGAAAGAAGCTCTGCTCTGCTGCCTCAGGCTTGCTTCTCCACTATGGCGGATCCGCGTCAGAGGGGAAATGGGCGGGAGGCTGTTTATCTCCGTGACAGGCCTCCGACCTGTGCTGCTGCCCAGGGGGTTAGGGCGCCCGGAGTTCCCTGGGATTGTCACCTACTCGGCTAAGTGTCCTGGGACATTTATGTCCAGCTGTGGGGTCCCTGTCCCTTTGAGACTTTCAAAGAGCACTCACTTTTCTTTGTCCCAGGGGCGCCGGCTGTGGGGACCCACTCACAGGTCTTACTGTCCTGTTTCCCTAGTTTCCAGCATCCCATGCACGCGCTGTGTGTCTGCAATCCAGTGTGGATGGCCAGGGATGGGTGTTTAGCCCAGGACTGGGCTCCCTCTCCCTCCCCGCTCCGACTCCTCTCCTCCTGCCTGGAGCTGGGGTGAGGGGCGCTTGGGTCCCACAGGGCTGGGGCTTGTATCTTACCCCCTTCGTGAGGTCCTGGGTTCTTGCAGGTATAGATGTAGTCTGGCTGTTGTCCTGTGTCTTCTGTTCTCTCTTTTAGGAATAGTTGTATTTGTTGTATTTTCAAAAATATATATGGTTTTGGGAGGTGATTTCCGCTGCTCTACTCAGGCTGCCATCTTGGCTCCAACTCCCTGTTCTTCCCTTTTAAAAAAAAAAGATTATGATGTGAAAATGTACATTAAAACACTTTGCAAAACTGTACAGTCCAAATTAACACAAGCACAACCTTTCTAGGCATTGTCAATCTTTTCTCATTGCCACAGCATTCACATGTATAATACACTCCCATTATGTCAGTTTCAGGGGTAAAAGCAAGCATTGTGGAACAGAAATATGTGCCTAAAAGTATATTGTGAGTGGGAGCTTGATTAGTTGAAAAAGCCCTTCATGGAGATTCTGACACAAGGCTACCCTCTATTTCATCCCCAACTGGATCATATCTAGTTGATTCACTTTCCAAATGAGGTGACAAACTGGTGGAGGGTAGAAAACGCTGAAAGATATGCTTGGTTTGGCTTCCACAGAATTGTAGAGGTTATTAATTAGGTGTCTAAGTTTTTAAATCAGACTTCACATGAAAAAAATATCATATTTCTACCTTCTCTTAAAATACAGAATATTTGATAAAACCAACTCTGCTTTCTTGAATGCTACAGTTCAGCTGGGAGCTAAATAGTGGCTGCCCCTTTAGATGTGGCATACATTTTCCAGCCAGTATTACCTATTTGTGTTACCTGCCCATTGGCAATGGAGTTTGCCCTCCCTGGTCTAGACTATCAAGGAATCATTGATCCTAAAGCCAGAAGAGACTCAAGATGTCATTGAGCCCTGGCTTTGCTTTTAGTCAGGCTGAAATTTGATTTCCCCATTTAAAGCAAAACGCTCCTGGTTTGAATATCTGTCCAGCCTCCCCCACACTGGAGTGAAGAGGGACCCAGCAATGGAGGAGACTGACCAGAATTAAGGTCAACTCCCTCTCACTGAAGGGCCTTTTCCTAGCACGGTGTGTTCCTTCCCAAACAGCATACCACAGTGCTGGAAGCCCAGTCAGTGGAGCCATTGTGAAGAAAGGTCAGACCTCAATGAGAGAGGCTTCTGGAGCCTCCCTGCAGTGCTTCCAGGCCTGGCGCACACACGAGCTGCAGTGTGGCTGACCGTGAGCTCAGCTGCCTGGCCTCTCCGGAACAAACATGAAGTCGGAGCAGGGCCGGAAGGGCTGTGATTTGGAGCAGCTAGTGTCCTTGACCCCTTGGCAAGGATCCCAGGCTGGAGAAACACTCTGGGTTTCTTGCTGTGTGATGGGGAAGGGGGATGAGGGTGGGGAAGTAGGAGAGAAAAACAGGGATACAGAGCATAGCTGTTTTCTTTTCTCCTAGAAATTGAGCTTTTTGTGTTCCTCGGCCACGTGTGTTCTGTGAGGTTTTCATTTTCTTTCTTTTTTTCCGGTTCTGGGATTGGTGTGTAGCCTATTGCTGACTGTTTGTTTTGGCTGCTGGAGGAAGTATTGACAAAGGAAGTGGGAGAACAAACATAATTTTGTAAGCAGCCAGCCTGAGAGGAACACTAAAGGGGAACTGGAGACAGCATGTCGGGGCTGAGATTCCCTGAGACTGTTTCACGCCAACATCCTCTGAGCATGCGGCCACCGAGGAGTGGGAATGTGGGGGCTGTTAGAGCAGCAGGGGTGGCAGTGATCACTTCAGGGAGCTCCGTTGAGCTGTGCTTTGCAATTTTGATTTCTAAGCTTTTACCTTCTCTGGGCCTCAGCTTCTCCCCTACCCCTCACTGTTTCCTCCCATGTGTCAAATAAGGGCAGTAGGCCTTTGCTAATGAGGAGATAATCTATTCAGGAAACTATCTTTTTTTTTTTTGGTGAGGCTAAATAATGAGATTATATACAGGATTATAAAGAGGATCCGCAAAAATCTGATTTTATCTTCTGGAATTTTAAAAACCCCTGAAGATTGTCAAGATTCCAAGTGGTTGGTGAGATCTGGAAAGAATACTCTTTCTACCCGTCTAAAGACCAGGTAGGGGTAGGAGGAGACCTCATACATTCAAGTGATGGCACTGAGGGACCTTGGTGAGGTGTATGGTTGGAGAAACCCCATTTGCCATACATTTTCTTAGAAAATAGATCAAGACACACCAAAGGTGGCAGTCCTTGCTAGAGACAGGGGACAAAATGACTTACCTTTTAATTTTTGTGCAAAGGGCTAAGAGGATGGATGAAATGCCATATTTGGATGACTGCTGGGAGTCATCAAGTGCTGAAGCCTTGACTTAGGGTGAACACATTTCCTGGTCCTCTGGATACAGGTGTTCCTTAAAATGGTGATGTTCTCTAAAGGATTTTCTGCATCTAAGAAAAAGGTACTACTTTTTCTCTGGATCAACCTTAGAAAGCCACCAAGACAGCAGGTAACAGCTCTGTATGGAAAGCTATATTGTTACCTTTGAATGGCTAGATTACTTCAAGATTTATAACATACTTTTATTTTTTCTCCTACTTCCCTAAGGTAATCAGGGAAGGGAGAGAGGGCAGGCATCAGTTAGAACACTAAAGAATTCACAGGAAATACCTGGGCTCTGTGAAGCTGCAGCACAGTTGCAGCAGTTGGGCCACTCCAGAGCGGAGAGCCTGATTGACTCCTAGGCCTCAGGATCAGGTCGTTCCCCAATGTGGATCTGAACAAAGGGCAGAGGAAGTGCTAGGTGGGTTGCATGAAGCAGGAGCTTGTGAATGTGCAAGTCACTAGCTGTGTGAAATGCATCTGTAAATTACTACCAGTTTACACTGATATCCAAACAGGTACGAGCAGGTGTGCCTGGCTCAGTTTTCTGGCATTGTTAGTTCTCTGGATCCTGGCTGAAACTGTCACCTTGAAAAGCAGCTTGAGGGTGTCTGGAGCTGGTGCCTATTGTTCTGCATGAGGAGAGGATAATCGTAATACTGTCTTTTGCCTGTTCTCTTGAATTTTCTTTTTGTCCCCATCTTTTTTAGGTATAAAATAAAAATTAAAGAATAAAAATTGTTTATATAAGGTGTAAAACTTGATGTTTTGATATATGAATACTTTCTTGAATTTCCATATCCTAGAACACAGAGAAATATCTTTTGGGAAATTACTATTTTTCTTAAATTGTGTTGGTATCTGTTTAATAGTTGAGTCAATGAGGGAGAAAGAGGATACTCTCCAAAGAATGTAAAAAAGGACTGTGGCATAGCTCTGGAAAAACTTTTGCTGGGCTCTTGGGAAAACTACTTGCTGTGTATGTGCCTTGTTTTCACATTTCCACGTCGACACTGTGGAAAGATCTTATTGCAGCATAGATTTTCTGTGATGGTCCCAATTTTGAATATAGTACCAATAACTCATTTAAATGCAACAAATTACCAAAATTTTCATACTTTAATATCTGAATAATATGACTTAGATTGCTTTTTTTTATGACACTCTTCTGGGCCTTTTTTAAAAAAACTTTATTGAGATACAATATGCATCCCATAATATTCACCCATTTAAAGGGTTAAGTATATTCACAGTCATGCAACCATTATTGAAATCTTAATTTAGGACATTTCACTATTCTATAAAGAAATCCATTAGCAGTCATTCACCATTATCCCTTCCCTCTAGCCCCTGATAACCACTGATCTACTTTTTCTCTCTATAAGCTTGTCTATTCTGGACATTTCATGTAAGTAGAATCATACAGTATGTGATCTTTTGTGGCTGGCTTCTTTAAGCATAATGTTTTTGAGGTTCCTCCCTGTTGCAGAGTGTCTCAATACTTCATTTCTTTTTATTTATGAATAATATTCCATTCTGTGGATATCCCAGATCAGTTGAAGCACATTTGGGTTGTTTCCAGTTCTTGGCTATTATGAATAATGCTGCTGTGAGTATTCATGTATAAGATTTTATGTGGACATATGTTTTTATTTCTCTTGGGAATATACCTAGGAGTGGATTTGCTGGATCAGATGGTAACTCCATTTGTTTCCAGAGGAGGAAGGTTGTGATTCCTAGAGAGCACCAAAATATGCAGCCTGGTGATTTCTTCAGTGGTTACGTAGCCCTTGTTCTCGAGACATCATTAAAGAAGTTGTGGCGGACAGATCCTAAGGTCCATTATCCTAATTATTCTAGTTATCTTAGCTTCTTGGTGTTAATCTCTTTGTGTAATGTCCTCCCTTTGAGCTGACTTGATTCTAACCAACAGAATATGACAGTAGTGATGGTATGTTCCTGTCACCAGTAGTGGTGACAATGTTATTTATATCAGGCTTTAGCAGCCTGGAGCCTCCTCTTGAGGACTGGCTGAACTAAGCAGCTGTGCTTGAGAAATCCATGTAACAAAGAACTGTAGGTGGCCCCTGGGAACTGAGGACAGCAATCAGCAAACAGCAGGGGCCCAAGTCATACAACTGCAAGAAGATGAATTGTGCTAACAATTGGAATGAACTTGGAAGTAAATTCTTCTCCAGTTGAGCCTTTGATGAGAATGTAGCCCAGCTAATCTCTTGATTGCACCCTTGTGAGATGCTGAGCAGAGGATCCAGCTAATTTGTGCCCAGACTCCTGGTTCATGAAAACTGAAATAATAAACATATGGTGTTTCAGACAGCTAAATTTGTGATAATTTGTTATGCAGCTTTAGAACACCAATTTAGAAGTCTAGGATTTTGTTCTGTTATATAATCTGAGCTGGGTGCCGCTGAGTTTAGTTGTCAAGGCAAATATCCTCTTTATTTATCACTATGATTATCATTAAAGGATAAACTGCCACAGAAGTTCAGGTATGTGTTTGGTGGCTGGCTGTGAAGTGATCTATACATGGGATATGATTTCCAGAATGGGAAAAGGAGCACTGCAGAAGTAAGAAAGAGTTACTCTTTGCTTCCTTGGCTCATATGGGACACGTGCATCTCTAGAAACTGTATTCAAGGAAGAAACAGTAATCAGAATAATAGTAGTTTATATGATGAATACTACTAATTATTAGGGACTGTAGGGGTGGGAGTGTAAGCATGTACTTGAGGCCATGCTGTCATAGAGTTATGGAATAGTTGCTTAGTCCTCTATGCAGACATAAACTTGAACTTGATACTATCTTTCCCTTGTATTTCATTGGCCACATAATAACCAAACAATCCCAACCTGGTGAGTACCACTTCCATTTTTAGAACCCACCTAGGACTATTGCTTCTTTCTTAGTCATCCGTTTCTATATTTAACAACTCTTATACTCAGAATTTTTAACTTATAGCTCACATAAATTCCTTATCTTTCAATTAAAGCCTGTGTTCTCTCATACCTGCCCCCAAACAGATGGAGACAGGTGATTATGTGACTCGTGACTGTCTTTGTCATACCATTTTGTTTCGTTACACTTAATTCCTGACTGACCCAAGTGAGGAGAGTGAGCTGGATTTCATCCTGTCACATGGAGACACATGTGGAATGCCTTTTTAAATCCTCTATGATCTGACTTTAATTTCAAATGCTTGTATAGAGGACTCAGTGTGCAGTAACTAATAGGAAAAGTCATGCTGCTTACAACATATAGCTGAATAACCAACCAGACTTACCTCAGGTAACTTGGAAGTATCCTGGTTAGGGGAATGACGCAGTTAAAACTCATGGGAAATGAATGTCTGATACCCAGTAGAGTGGAAGATTCAGTCATTACTGAAATTTCCATCTTTTCATATCTCGCACCAGTCATACCATAAAAACCAAACATTGGTTTGCTAAGGATGAAATCAGTTGTGTTTCTCCTATATTCACAACAGTGCCGTCCATATTCTAGCCATAGGCAACAGAGATAAAATGGGTGGAATAATTTTTAAGATGATCTCCATCACAGAGCAAGTTTACTAGGAAAGAAGCAATGATTACTTGGATATGGTAGGGGTAGTTCTTTCCATGAACAGGGTCACATCATTTTTCTTTGTTTTTATTTTCTTACAGAGCAAATAGGATGATGTTTACATGTGCATAACTGATTTCATTTACTTTTTTTTTATTAAGGTATCATTGATATACACTCCTTTAAAGGTTTCACAAGAAAAACAATGTGGTTATTACATTCACCCGTATTATCTATCGAGTCCCCTCCATATTCCATTGCAGTCACTGTCCATCAGTGCAGTAAGATGCCACAGAGTCCCTATTTGTCTTCTCTAAGCTACACTGTCTTCCCCATGACCCCAAATACACCATGTTCACCAATCATGATACCCCACAATCCCCTTCTCCTTCTCTCCACACCTGCCATTCCCCACCACTCCCCTTTGTTAACCACTAGTCCCTTCTTGGAGTCTGTGAGTCTACTGCTATTTTCTTCCTTCAGTTTTGCTTCATTGTTATATGCTACAAATGAGGGAAATCATTTGGTATTTGTCTTTCTCTGCCTAACTTATTTCACTGAGCATAATTCCCTCTAGCTCCATTCATGTTGTTGCAAATGGTAGGATATGTTTCTTTCTTAGGCTGAATAATATTCCATTGTATGTATGGAATATACATCTTCTTTATCCATTCATCTACTGATGGACACTTAGGTTGCTTCCATATCTTGGCTATTGTAAATAGTGCTGCAATAAACATAGGGGTGCCTATGTCTTTCTGAATCTGAGAACTTGTTTTCTTTGGGTAAATTCCTAGGAGTGGAATTCCTGGGTCAAATGGTATTTCTATTTTTAGTTTTTTGAGGAACCTCCATATTGCTTTCCACAATGGTTGAACTAGTTTACATTCCCACCAGCAGTGTAGGAGGGATCCCCTTTCTCCACATCCTCACCAGCACTTGTTGTTCCTAGTCTTTTCTATGTTGGCCATCCTAACTAGTGTGAGGTGATAGCTCATTGTGGTTTTAATTTGCATTTCTCTGATAATTAGCGATGTGGAGCATCTGTTTATGTGCCTATTGGCCATCTGAATTTCTTCTTTGGAAAATTGTCTGTTCATATTCTCCACCCATTTTTTAATAGGGTTATTTGCTTTTTAGGTGTTGAGGCATGATTTCATTTACTTTTTTTTTAATTAATTAATTTTTTTGGTTTTCATTTACTTTTGACAGTAATTTTCATCTGTCATTTGTTGGTTGTCAAAAAAGTATCACATCTCTGCATTGCTCGGACATTGTGTTGTGATAGTACCCTAATCCCATTCCATCACCCATATCTCCTGGTCCACATCAGAAGTCTTTGAGTCTCTGTCTGCTGGTCTGTGCTTACTCTTCTTGGCAACGGTGGGAAGTTTTTGGATGGCAAGTCTTTGGATGTCTTTGCTGCTCTTTGTAGTGTCTGGGTGCTTGGCCCTCTTGAGTTGAGAATATCACTCTGCCCACCCCCAGCTCTGTCATTTTAGTTCCAAATACTTCCTAGATCTCTTATACAAAGGCAATACTTGTTAATTTGGATCCAAACAGAAATTGGCAATGTTACATTACAGTTATAAATTGTAAAGTGATCTGTAAAGCCAATTTTAAATAAGTGTAAAGGGCATACATCATCATGAGGATCAAAGTGAGATAGAGCTGATTTTAAACATTTTGCTGTTTTTCTCTTCCTTCTAAATATAAGCTGTGATAGGTAATTTTCATAGTGTATGCCCTGCCTATTCCACTTCATTCTTTGCTGTTACTTGTTGTTCATGTGTTAAATATCACTTTAACACCTCCTTGCTACTTCCACAAAAAACACCAATGATTTAGCTGTTTCCCTTCTAAATTTCCCCTTTAAGTGTCTCTGCTCAAGTGTCTCTTAAACTAGAGGTATGCAAGGGAGTACACACCCCAGTTGCCCTCGTTTTACTCAGAGTTGCTCACTCTTACATTCCTCTAACAGTCATGTCACTTTGTGTTTGTTTTGTACCCACCACTGTTCTGGGTGCTCAGAATACAGAGATGAATGAAACATTATTCTCTGACCTGGAAGAACTTCCAAAGAGGGAGAGAGTATCATGCAAGAACATCATTATGACATGATTTAAGTGTTCCAGCAGGACTAGGAGTCCTGAATCAGTCTGAAGGAGTCAGAGAAAGTGATGTTTCAGTTGGGTCCCAACAGATGTTTAAGAATTGAGTAGATTGTAGGTATGAGAGGTTGGTGGCTGCAGAAATGATTTCTAGACTAAGGAAATAGCACAAACAACAGATTGGAGGCATGACAAGACCTGGTAGTCTTAGAGAATAGTGAGAAGTTGGGTGTGACTGGAGTGTAGGGGGTGTGTATGTGTGTGTGCACATGTGTGAGTATGTGTGTGTGTGAGATGGCTTTTGAAGATGAAGATGAACTGGAGGTGGGGGATGTTTGGAAAGAGGAGGACATAGGCTGGGTATGGAATTATAACTTCATTCTGTAGCAATGGAGGGCAGAAGTCCTAAAACAGAACAGTTACATGATAGGGAGATAGTATGCACAGAAATGTGTTGCTGAGAAAAGAGTTGGGAGAGATGGGTCAGAGAAAGGCTCTATAAAAAGTCAGATAATGCTGCCTACTTGAGGCAGCTGCCATGGAATCCTCCACTAGTAAATCTGGGTATGAGGCTTTTGCAGTTGAGCTGGCATTTAAGTTAAGGGGAGGGAAGTGCAGAGGAAGGGTTCCAGCTGAGAAACATTTCAGAGGCAGAATTGTCAAGATGTTGTGACTGGTGGGGTGAGAAGAATGAGAGAGGGGAAGCTAGGTTGAAACAAACAAGAAATTGTAAATATCAAATGTGAGCAATCAAGTAAATGATTAACTGTGAACAATGAAGTGAAAAATTACTCTAGATTATGACCTTTATGAAGGCAGGATTCTTGTTTTTACCCTTGTGATATAGAATTTGGTGGATAGTTGGTGTTCCATGATACTTACTAAATGATATAATGGCTGTGAAAAGGGCTACAAAGGTAAAATGCCTGCTATCCTGAAAGCATATGAAATAAGGCCTATGCTGGTCTGGGAATCAGGGAAAGCTCTGGAGGAAATGCTCTTTAGACTGACATATAAAGCAGTTGTAATGGTACAAAGGGCAAAGGAACAGCATGTGAGAAGGCCCACAGTCAAGAAGGAGCCTGGCATGGTTCTGGAATTGAGAGAACTCTAGTAAGGATCTGTGGGCAATGGTGGGCCTGGAGTGTCATGTTATCTGTTGCTGCCTGGTGAATGACTCTAGAACTTAGTGGCTTGAAGCAACAAATATTTATTAGCTCATAGTTTCTGTGAGTCCATATCCAGGGGTACCTTATATGGCAATTCAGGGTCTCTCATGGGGTTGTAATAAAAGTTTTGATGGGGGTAGCAGTCATCCGAAGGATTGGCCTGGGATGGAGCCTTTGCTTCCAAGAAGGGTCTTACACATAGACTCTTGGCTGGAGTCTTCAGTTCATCACTGACTTTAGTCTAGGGACCTTGGTTTCTCACCACATGGGTCCGTAGTGTTGCTTACAACATGGTAGCTAACTTTTTCCAGATTAAGAAATCTGCAGGAGAGATAGAGAGATGCAGAAGGTGCAATGACTTTTATGAGCTAGCTAAAAAGTGGTATGTCATCACTTTTACTGGTCGTACAGACTCACACTGATGCAATATGGGGCCGACTACACAAGGATGTGAATACCAGGGAGCTGTGGTCATTGGGGCCATCTTGGAGGCTGGCTACCGCAAGTGGCAATGAAACAGAGCCTATATGGAGTATGGTTTTTAGGCCATATGAAGGATTTTAGGCTTTAGGAACAATGATACTTGGAAGGTTAAGCAGGGTCTAGCCACAGGACTGGAGATTTAGGGCCAAGACTCCTGTCCCTGAAGGGTATAATAGAGTGGCAAGATGGAGGCATGACCTCATTCCTAGGGCCTTGGTATGCTTTAGTTCATTCTGCTAATATTGTAGAGCTAGGTTAAGCCAGGATGTATATCAGATGTGAGAATGCAGAGGTAATAAGACCTACTCATTTCCTGACCTCCTGGGACTTACAGTCCAAGGGCAAATAGAAGTCAGTGAGTAGGCAGTTACACTCTAGCACAATACCTTCTATAGTAGGGTGAAGTGTGGGTTTCTATGAGAGCACTTAACTCATTTGGGGGAGTCCAGAAGGGACTCCTGGAGGAGGTGCCATCTAAGCAGGGACCTAAAGGACAAGTAGGCAATGGGTAATGTTCTGTGCATGAACAATGTCCAGGAGATGAAAGAGAATATCTTGTTTAGGGAACCAAAAGTAGTTAAGTGTGTCTGCAGTGTAGATTGAAGGTAGGTATGGTGGAAGGGTGAGCAATATGGAGTTAGTGTGGTAACTGAATTCACTTCAGGATGAACACCTTATTCTTCTTTGGGGAGTAAGAGGAAGTTACTACTAAAGGGCTTTAAGAAGAGAATGGACACTTCAGAATGCTTACTCCAGCTGCAACATGTAGGATGGTTTGAGAGTGGCAAATGTGGAGGCCAAGATAATAACACAGATGTAAATTAGTGGTGGCCTAATTTGGGCAGAGCAAGAACTGGATTCAAGAGATTTTTAGGAGGTAAGTTGCTAGAATCTGATGACTATTTAGTTGGAGGTGAGGAAGAGGAAGTCTAAGGTAATGCCCCTAATCATGGCTTAATCTTCTGAGTTCCAGGCAGTGACCAAGACTGGCACAAAAGAGGCAGAAAGGGATGTGATGATTGGAACTGAGGTATAAGAATTGGGCTGAGTCTCCCTGATGTAGTTACTGTGCTTCAGCTACAGGGATAGAAAGAGATTATCAGTAAGGTTGGCCTTGTTCTAAGTTTTATAAAAGTTATGCTGTAGACCTTGGGAAGGAGGGAGCCTACAAATGTGTGGTAGCTCCTCCCTACCATGGAAGTTGGAGGGCCGAAATAAAATAGTTCCTAAGTTTATAAAGATTTTCTCCAACTCAAGGGCAAAGCAGTATGAACTCATACACTCCAGAAAGCAGCAGAATGAATCCCCATAAGATTTTATAGGGTAGCAAAGTAAAAATCTTATCTGAGATATTTTACCAAAAAACATTCTATGACAGCAAATTTACCTCCAGTAAGAAACTACATCCTTTTTACTGGCATAAAAGCCTCCTATTTGTAAGTGCACATCAGTTGTTCAATACTTTCTCTTAAAGCTTCTTAGTTCTGAGAGAGTTGAATTAGTGATGAAATCTACTGTAGAATACCAATTTCCCAAATTAGAGTTCCTGGAATAGTGAACTATCAGCAGGCAACCACTCTGTGTACATATTTGTGTGGATACTATATACATAATAGCAGCCCTAATTGAGACCTAATTGATATTGGGGGTCAAGAGTTAAACTTATGTCAAGCACAGAGAGCCAAATAACTTTCCATTTGGCTCCCTCCTCTCTCCACTTTATCCTAGATCATTATTACTCCCACTGGTCCTTTTATATGCTCAAGCTAGTCTGATTCATCTGCTTCTCTTTCCTACTTTCCTCCTACAGACACTGCTAAAATTATTTTCTATTGAATTATAACAGTATTTCTCTAGAATCCCAAGCTCCACCTGTAGGTTCCATTGAGTAAAGGTTCAAAGATTAATCTTCATTTTGAATGGTTTTTATGACTTTCTTGTTTGTGTAAAGAAGTCCTTTGTGATCCATTCTGTGATCTTATGGAAGAAGTTTTCCGAGTCCAGTGGGACTTTTTATTTTGCATATAGTAAGCTGGAGCCCTATCCCAGGCAGCAAATGCGGTTTTCTTGAGCTATCTGCTGCCCAGTCCCTTGCCTCTGACCTTCTACCATTGCTGTTCTGTAGACTGAGTCTCCCACTGATGGTTAATAGCTGACTCTCTGCCCTTTCGGAGGAAACTCTATGCAATCATGGTTATCTTGACTATGTTTTATTTTATTTTTTCAAGAAGTGACTCTGCAAATAGACTCTGCACTCTCCAAAACATTTGTGTTTGGAACATTTCATAGAGAAATTAATCTGTGAGAAAAAGCGAGTTTGTACAGGTAGTTACATTTGCTGTATCTTTGTTGAATGGAACATCGCCACTGGCTGAGCCAGTCACGTGTCAGAGGCTTATCCCATGGGGCAGCTGCCGTATAATGAAGCTTGAAACACGCTGATTTAATGTGGAGCTAGCAGCTCACTTCTGAATTCTTGAACTTATGCTCAGCCTTTTACCTATGAAACTGGTTATTTGAGCTATATTTAACAAATGCAGGGACAGAAACAATTTTGTTAAATACTACTTGGTCATAATCACTACCATCTTCAAATATCTTTTAGGGTCTCTATGTATGATCAAGTTTTATTCATATTTTACTGATGAAGAAAGTAAGGAATAGGGGGTTAAGTGACTGGATCTCATTATTATGTTAAACTGAGCAAGGAGCTAAGCTAGATGGAGAAATCAATTTTCTTAATTTGTGGCTTAATATTAGACCCTCCTAAAATATTCCAGATTTTTCTTTTTCTTCAAAAACAAATGTCCATTGAGTACCTATTTGCAAGAGATACAAACTATTTTGCCGTAGGTTAAGGACAAAACACATAAATCCTACTTATGTGGACTTGTAGGTATGAAGATCCTGGGGGTAATGATGTACTTAGAAAGAAATAGAATGAATCAGTGTATGTCAGACATGGTTCTAGTGCACAAATACTATGAAGCATGTCAGGGTGGTTAGAAAAAAGTTCCTAGAAAACGTGGAGATCAGATGTGAGATAAGATACTTCTACTCACATTGTCCTCCAGAATAGTAGATAGAAATACAAGGTAGGAGATTCTGGAGATGAGGTGACCATTTTGATTGCAGAAAGGATTCTATAACGTAGTTTTGAGAGTTTAAGGGAAAAGTAGAAAACCAGGGATAGTTTACAAAGAATGGGGAATGCAGAGAGTAACATGAGAAGGGCTGATGGATTTGTCAATAATGGGAGGGTGATAGGTGGATTTTGGTGGAAGAGGAACAGAACTGAACCCTGGTGAGAATAGAAGAAAGGACACACGACCAGTGGAGGGTGACAGTCGATGGCAGGCAAGGCTGAATTAACTGGTTTCAAGATGCTGACTGGATTTCTGCCATCAAATCTCTTTTAGACTGGCAGAAGCATTAATTAGGCCCTGGTGGTGTCTGGGACAAGATGATATTTGTTGTTTGTGTCCCGGTCAGTGGTCTGTAGGCAAGTGTTCCCATGCAAATAATGTTAAGTCCCCAGGGGCTCGTGGAAGCACAAAGTAGTATCCTGAGTTCGTGTATTACATCATAGAGAGCTGCCTACTGATCTGCAGCACTTCCTCTAAACAAAAATAAACTTCTTGTCCTATAAGCAACCAAAATTTTGGTGTTTATTTGTTATGGCAGCTTAACCTGCTCTCACTAATGCTTTGGTTTTCTAGGTAGATAATCATATCATCTAATAAGAACGTGTTTAGTTTTGTAAGAAACTGCCGAATTATCTTCCAAAGTGGCTGTACCATTTTGCATTTCTAACACCAACAAATGAGAGTTCCTGGTGCTTCCCATCTTCACCAGTGTTTGGTGGTGTTAGTGTTTTGGATTTGGACCATTCTAATAGGTGTGTAGTGGTATCTTATTGTTTCCTAATCCCAGTTTGACATGCTGTATTCTAACTGAAAACTGTTATGCTTTGAGAATCTTTAAATGCCCTAGAACTGATAATGTATTCTACTTTCCCTACTGCCATATACTGAGAAACAGAATGAGAGTAAAGAGAAGGAACAGAGAGGGAAATGCAGTAAGCAGCGTTAGGCTTACTGGGTAGGACATGGTGTGCACATGTTGGATGGCCATCTTCATTCTGTCAATGATTTCAGAAATCTCTCCAACTCCTGGAAGACAATTTGTGTAAGTGTAGAGAGGTTGATGGAATAATTAATGGTTTGTGGGGAAGCTTGTGCCACTATATCTAGTAAATTCATACAAAAAGTATCTATTTTATTGTTTAATGAAAAAGAATTCTAAGGAGTGTGAAAGTTGAATAAGCAAAAGCTTCTTAGGAAGATTAAGAACAGGGGCACTGAAGAGAAACTACGAAAACAAGGGTGACTCACTGTGCATGCACTTTAAAAAACTGAGTAGATAGGTTTTGACACCCTTTTATCTGAGAAAATATACATGAAGTAAAACTCAAGTAAAATATACTTGAGATAATATTCAAGATTTAGAAAGGATTGTATGATAGAATAATGAAGATTTCTATGCCTTAATCTCCAGAACCTATGAATATATTACCTTCCCTGGTGAGAGACTTTGCAGATGTGATTAAATTAAAAATTTTCAGGTAGGGAGTTTATTCTAGTAGTTACAATGTAATCACAAGGGTCCTTGTAAAAGGGAGGCAAAAAGACAAGTCAAACAGAAAATGTGAGGACAGGGAATACCCACTGAGAAAGAGAAGCAGTGTTCTGGGCTGGGAGCTTCTCTCCTTGTGGCAAATGCAGGGAAGGCTAGAAAAAGCCTCTCACCCCAAGATTGGCAGGTAGAAGCTATTCCTGAGCAACTCCATAGCAAACATTTTCAGAGTTGGAGGAGTTACAAAGGAATACATGGAAACAAATGTCAAGTCTGTTTTACGTTTTATACCTTTTATTTTAAAGTCTGTGTCGATGATTTACAGATCGAAAAATTGGGAAAATTTTTTGTTAACAGTCCTGCATTATACAATCAATGTGAATTAGATTAGTTTGGTATTCAAAAAAGGTCAGCTGATGCTGAAGAGCCTGAACAGCTGTCAAATGAAAAGTTGTGTGCAGGAATTATTCTGGGCAGTTAATGGTCTTAGACCCAGTGAAGCACTTCTAATAAATACAATGCAGCAAAAGTGATGGGATATCACTTCTGAGATTAGGTTAAAAAAGATGTAGATTTCCGTCTTTGCTGCCCTCTCCATGTCTCTCTTGCTACTGATAAAGTTAGCTGGCACATCGTGAGCTACCCCGTGGAGAGGCACATGTGACTGAGGCAGCCTCTGACTGACCTGCAGAGAGAATCTGAGGCTTTCAGTCTAGTAGCTTGCAAAGAGCTGAGTCTTGCATGGCTCTTTCCTCATGTAACCCTTAAGAAGACAGGCCACACCTTGATTATAGCCTTGTGAGAGACTTTTGAGGCAGATATCTAGCTAGGCTGTGCCCAGATTCCTGACCCACAGAAATAATGAGATAATAAATATTGTTGTTTTAAGCTACTACATTGTGTTATGCAGCAATAGAAGATCGATATACATACATAATAATAGTGTATTAGTTTCCTGTGGCTGCTGTAACAAATTACCACAAACTTGGTGGCTTAAAACAATAGAAATTTATTCTCCCATAATTCTGGAGGCCAGAAATCCAACATCTTTCTCACTGGGTAAAGCTAAAGGCATTGGCAGGGCTGTACTCCTGCTGGAGGCTCTTAGGGGAGAACCCTTTCCTTATCACTTTAAGCTTCTGGTGGCTTATGACACTCTTTGGCTTGTGACCATATCACTTCAATCAAGGCCAGCACCTTTAAATCTTTCTCTGCTTCATCTGCACACTGGTTTTCCCTGTGTGTTTAGGGGCTGCTGAGGTAACCCAGATAATCTCCCCATTTCAAGACTTGTAAGCTTAATCACATATGCAGAGATGCTTGTTCCATATAACGTAACATTTATAGTTACAGATTTTCAAATGTGTATATCTTTTGGGGAGCCTTTACCACAAATAGCTAGCATTGAAAGAACTCTTACTATGCTCTAGATGCCATGGTAAACACTTTACATGTATTTTAATTTACATGCATTTCATTCACATGTATTATAATTCCTCATTTATATACAAAGAAACTGAGTCTCAGAGAGCTTAAGAAACTTGACTTGGGTCCCATAGCCAATAAGCTGTGAAGCCAGGGTGGACCCGTGTAGCCTGGCCTAGAGCTTGGACGTCTAACTGCTCTGCTGCTTCGTTTCCCTCTAGGTCTGTATGCTTAGCTTAACTGAAGAGAAAAGGTGAATCTGTGTCACCACATATAGTATATTCAGTGAGCACTTATTAATAGTGTGCATTTTGGTATCTTTATAATTCCCAAGTTAAAAAAAATCCACTCAGTTATTTTTAGAGAGAAGACACTTGAACTAGGAGGAGCTTATCTAGCATTTAGAATCAGAGCCCTATTGTCTAGAGAAGATACACTAAGTAAATAACTTTTCTTACAGAATGGACTCTGGACAAGGTCCATTCTTCTTTGGATGTGCTGCATTTACAGTTTAAACCCAGTTGCTGGTGTGGAGGGTCTAAGAACTGAAATAGCCAAACTTTTTTCGTGTGCAAGGCTCTCTAAGTGAACTGATTGCTGTGAGCACTTAGAGGTACTTCTCCATAATTAGTTTTGGATGGATTTATTTTAGCTTTCCTGGGAAAAGTGGTCTAGAGATGAAATCTGAATGAAGGTACAAAGTGATTCTTGTGTTGATCGAAGTTCAAAATGAGAATATGTGTAATAGATTCCAGATTAGGTTCTGCTTAGCATTTGCTATGCTATTCCTTTAACAATTTGCTGATTTTCTACGTATGACTTGGTAGTCTAAAAATTCAGCTCACACAGAAACTTCAGCCCTGTGTGGATTTAAGCTTTAGGCTTATGAATCTCTTTTTCCATATGTTTGTTCATGGAAGCAGATTCCAAATTTAAGGAAGTAACAGTGTCACAGGGTTAGAGCTATTTCTTGAGCTTTTGTTTTTTACTGCCACTGCTTTAATGATGGCATGGCCATCCCTTCGCCAATATGACATGCCCAAGCAGGTGTGCAGATGGTTAAAGGGCTAGGGAGATGGGGCTCAGATGGCAGATGGTGAAGCCTTGTCATGCTTCCAGCCACACTTTGAACATTCTGTCTCTCCTCTGCCTGCACCACTTCAGATGGCAACCTCATTTGGAGTTGAATTGTTCTTTGCTGTTTTTTTTTTCATGTTGGAGTTGACCTCATGCCTGGCACTGTGTGAAATGTATTGGCCTAAGTCCTGCTCCAGAGAGGACAGAGGCTTATTGGTAATTAGTGTATGCTTTGTCGTATCGATTTTAGAAAATAAAGCCTGAGGAGATCTTCTAATTTTACCAAGTTTACCCAATCACTGGCGGTATTCTATTTATGTTAAAGCAGTATCTCTCCCAAGGACAGATGCTGCATGAATAAAGGAGTTCTACAGTCAAATTAGCTGAGATACTTCAAGGAAGAAACGTCATTGAGGGCAAATGAGGTTCGAAAATACAGATTCCCTTCCCCCCACACCATCACCTCAGTAGCCAATGAGTTGACACCCACACCTTACCTCTTCAGCCCTCTCTGAATATAGATAGCAGTAGATGTTTCTGGCATATTGATAGCATCCTATGCTTGGCAGTCTCTCTTCATTGCCCAAGGGCTTTTTTCAGCACTCTGGGAGCTTCTGGGCTCCCTGCAGGGGCAATCTGGAAGTGTGAGAGTGCTCACACCCTCAGGATAACCTTCAACCACTGGGAGGTTGGACTTGATAGGTAAATGCTTAACCCTCCCCACCCTCTGTGGAATATTCTGAAGCCACTTCATATTTTTCTGAGAGTTTCCATTAGAATTGAGCTTCTGTTGCTCACAGCAGTAACTTGTTCACTAGCATAAGGTTTTCTCATGTCCCTATCTCAATTTTCCCTGTCTCATCTGTGTTTCTTACTTTCGCTTCTGACTTAAAGTGCCTGCTCCCAAGTCCTCATCTGAGAGTCTGCTTTTTGAAGAGTCCTCCTTTGGATAGTCCCTGTGCATATTAGGCTTGATAAGTTCTGGAATTAATTTAATTCAGTGAATTAATTCAATCCTGTACCTTAATCAGTTTAACCCTGGAATAGAGAAATTCATTTGATCTGTTCCTTAAGCTTATCTTTCCGTGAATCTCTTTTTACTTTAAATTTTATGTAGCTAATGTTTTTCACAATATAATTCCTGGATTACTTTGGTTCCTGGAGATACTGAGAGAGGTTATTTCTTAATAGTGTTCCATAAATGATCTCACAGATTCCCTTTCATAGCCTATATTTGTCTTTGGATACCCTTGGCAAATACCTCAAGGTCACAGACCTGCAAGGAACCTTTGAATCTAGTTGCCTCATTTTATCAGTGAAGAAACTAAGATGTAGAGTGGGGAACTGCCACCTGGTTCAGTTATCTGAGATGTCATAGAAAGTGTTCATACTCTTTAGTCCAAGGGTTGGTAAACTTTTGACTCCATAGTTTACCAGAAAGCCTGTTGCCTATTTTCTGTACAGCCCCCAAGCTAAGAATAGTTACTATATACTTAAATGGTTGAAAGAAAATTTTTGAAGAATACTTAATGATGTGAAAATTAATATGAAATTCTAATTTCAGTGTCCATAAGTAAAATTTTATTAGAACACACAAACATTTGTTTATGTATTTTCTCTCCAGCTGCTTTAGTACTGCAGTGTCAGAATTGAGTGGTCATGAAACAGAATGTATGATCCACAAGCCTAAGATATTTACTGTCTGATCCTTTAAGAAAAAAAATGTGCCAATTCTGGTGTTAGATTCTTGAGACATGAAGAAGGGAATTGCATAAGTCAATATGCACATTAGCATAAGCCAATAGAGTATAGCAGAGAAGACACAGCATTGGTATAGTGCATGGGAATTGCCATGAGGCACTGCTAACAAGCTTCATTGAATTTTTGACAAATGACATAACATCTTTTAATATCAATTTCCTCATTTATAAAATGGAGGGATTAAATGAAGCCTTCTTAAAGTCCCTTCATGATCTGTGTTTTCTTAGATTCTATATTTATCCTCTTAGCATCCATTAATCACAGGGCCAAACGAATGGTCAGAGGTGTTGACATCTCCCCTGTGATCCAGCTTTTACAGGTGTGCAAAATCATATTATGATCTCTTCAATCCCCGACCACCTCTTTTATCTAGCTTTCACAAACCAGGCCAATATTTCCTTAGTCCTAATCTCCGAGGGCCAGGTACCAGACAAAGGAAGACCACTCTGTCTAGCCCAGAGGCTGCCACCATTATTCAGACAGACAGAAATTAGAATTTCACATTAATTTTCATGTCCTAAGCTATTTTCCCTTAGAAACAAAATTAAGGCTGTAGGTGATGCTCTGCCCTCCCTGCTGCTTCTGCCTCCTGATCCACTGTGCTCCTTCCCCATGTCACCCTATGTGGTGTGCCATGTTTTTCATTTCTAGGGGAACCATGCATGAGTAACAATAAACTTTTATTCAGTGGCATTGACTTCATTTCACTCAGTCGCCTTTACAAATTGACTCACGAATAAATTTCTGAAGCACAAGTAATTTATCATTCTGTGTAACTATCTCAGAGTTGAATGTATGTACTTCTAGAATGTGATTTGTTCCTGTTCAGCTTATTGCGAAACCCCCTTTATTGCAGTCCAACTCCATCTCTGTGCATCCCTGAGCTGCAGGAAAGTGAGCAAATGGGCTGTATCCTTGCTACACAGGAAACTTTTGACTATTTCTTAGGTTGCTATGACTTGTTAGTAAGTCTTGTGGTTTGCCTCCTCATAAATCAGAAGCTGAGATTCAGGAAAGCTTTCTCATCACATCATATGGGTTTTCAGTTGTCTCTCCTCAATCTGCTTTGAGTCCCTGGAACCCTTCGTGCTTTCTCCGTAGCTCCCAGTATGAGCTGTGCTGTAGTAATTTTTCTGTAGGTGTTTCCTTTAGTTCTGTCTGGTATGACCATGTTCTTTTTAGAAAGTTGTTTTTTTGGTATATCTGCACACCGTTGGCATCATTATCTTCCTTTTAGGGATTTCTCTGTATGTGCCCCTTAGGGATCAAGGTCAGTTAGGACTTATGGGGCATGGTGGTGGCACTGATGGTAAGCCAGGCATGACACAGTAGAGAGACGGGGACTATGGTGAACAAATAGCCACGTGCTCTGTTGATTTTGCTATTATTTCTCAGCTTGGAGCAATTATTGTTACATGAGAATTCTGTTCAGTGGTGGCAAACCTTTTCATTTTTAAAAGAGAAGCCCCAAATCTAGACCTTTAGATAGCATCTCCAGAATTTTTAAATATTTGTGACAAATGCAAATAAAAAAACCAACACACACAGTATGAGCCAAACAGAACACAGCTGTGGATTTGATTGTACCAGTGAGCCATCCCTGCATGTTTGATCTGTGATAAATGGGCACACTTTTCTGTACCCATTCTTGTGTGTACCTCAAATCATTCCTTGGCCCCAGAATTGATGACTGCCACACTCTTTGGCCTTTGTTGATGATTAGTTGTCTCGTATGTCATCTTCTCAGGATCTAGCTCCTGGCTATCCTGAGGGTAAATTAACCAATCTAATGAACTATTCATTTTAGTGGGAATTTTTTCTTGGATCTTTCCTTCTTTCTTTGTTAAGATGTGTATTTTTATGAGAAAAGTTATAGGGATAATATTCTTAGCAGCACTTGTCTAAAGTTGGGGATTTTAAACATATAAAAGGGTCAAAATTCCAGGAGAGGCCAGGGGGGAATATTTGGGCATAATGGCCAGTGGCATCCTTGTACTCGCGCTGGTCATTGTTAGCAGCAGCAGCGTCAGCTAAGCCCGGACTTACAGAGGAGCAATAATGAATTTCTGTTGGTTCTCCCTTTCTAAAGTGGAGAGTGCTCTTTGGTGTCATCAGGTAGCATGTTTTAAAAAATTGTTTGTACACCTGAGAATTGGTGCCGTTTGGCATCTACTGTGTTGCCTAAGCACTATTTAGCATACTTAATGAGATTTCCCTGAGGATTTAAAACATTTAAATGAAAGATTTAGATTCCACAAGAAGAGACAGCTGGTGAGCCTTGGTCATATGACAAGTGGAGAGTAGATTTGTTGCATTTAGAAGCCAAAAACAGACTTGCTGGTTTTCTCTGCCTTTTGGCCTGGAAGGCACCCATGTTGAACCCACCTGCTTTTATCCAGGGACACTAATCAACGTCTGCTGCCTCCATCCTCCTCCAGCAGCACTTAAACGAACCCAGTGAAGAGCCTTAGATGACTAGCTGACTGGCTCTCCCTGGCCACACTAGCTCCTCAGGAGTGATAAGGTTCTATGCCAGGAGTTGCACACATCCAGCAGCCCAGTGTGAGTCACTCTTTTGACCCCAGTTTCATAAAGATTGAATCAGTGAGGTCAAATGAATGGTGATTTGATTCCTTTTATTTCCCCTGGGAAGTAGGGTGGGGATGAAGATTATGACAAACTCATCTATTTCAGATGCTTGTTTGCACAATTAATGTATAGCCCAGACAAGGGGTGGCTTCAGCAGTGTGCAGCTTTGTCATTCAGGAGAGGAAAGTGGAACTGGTTTTGTTTCCCTTTGGGCAATTTTTTTGAGGATAGCACCACCCTGTGGATAAAGTGGAAACAGACTTTTCTTCTGCTTGCGTAACAGTCCAGTATTGTGTCTCTGGAAATGTGCCTTTGCTATCTCTTTGGCTATTTCTTATTTTTTTTAACTGAAGTGGACATACAATATTATATCAATTTCTGGTGTACCATATAGTGATTCCATACTTATATATGTTACGAGGTGATCTCCATGATAAATCTAACTACCATCTCTCACCTATTTCTTATGTGTTCTCTGAGTCATCACAGAGCAGCATAGTGATAAAAATACTTTTTGTAGCAGTGTCACACGCTGCTGGCCTTTCAAGGATCTTGTGCTTCTACAAAATGTCTGCACTGCATGCAGGAAAACAACAGTGGAATATTCTCAGAGTGGAGTATGACTTAGATATCTCATTTGGCGTTAGCTACTGAGCTCACAAGTGGAGGTTACTGAATTGGACATGTGAGAAATGCCAGGACCTGTTACTGAGGCAGTTTTCTAACCTTTATTGCTAAGGATGCAAGCTGAATCAGAGGAAGGAAAGAGAAAGAAAATCTGGTTTTAAGATTCAGGAGAATTTTACCAAACCATATAGTTTACCTCCTGTGGGGAGGGAAAATTATGTGGAATTTTTTTTGACTGTTGGGAGAATGAAGAGGATAGAAGAGAACAATGTTGAGATGCTCTCTTGACTATGTCTTTAAGTCCTAAGAGGGTTGAGGGAGTGGCTGGCAAAAATAGAAGAAAGATCTTTACCTCTATAGCAGCCTTTCCTGTGTAGCTGGCACCAGTATCTCTGGAGAAGGGTGAGGCCTGGAGAGGTTGACTCTTCATTTCCAAAGTGACTGATAGTATGTGTTGGTAGTAGGCTTTAATAGGTAGAGGTGGGGAGAGCTCTTGCTTATGAAGATCTAGCACCATTTAATATCTAATGTGTTAATACCTAGGCCACTCTTCCAGTCTTATTCTTTCCTTTCCTAGTCCCCTAACTCCAAAAGAAAAAAAAAACTTATTAATGCTTAAAAGAGGAAGCTTTGCCTGTTGAAATTTGGGGAAGTAAAAAAAAGAAGAATCAAAATATGCTAACATTTCTTCTCTTTGATGAGCTACTAAAGTGATAAGAAAATGTACAGAACAGTCATTGCCACCCACCAGTCACTATTGCCTTTATACATCCACTTTACTCCTTCCCATAACCAGATTGGCTCCTACAGCTGTAGACATTAATATATTTGGAAATTCAGATTGAAAGAGCTTCTTGTGGATGAATATGGGCCATTGCCAATCTTGAAGGAGTTTTCAGGGATATGCTGTGGAGCTCTCCTCTGTAGAAGATTATTTATCAAACTTAAGTGTGACAGGAAGCTTGGTGAGCCAGTTGATATGTGAAACACAGATTTCGGATTAGAGGAGAGATAAACAGAAAATAGAAAAATAGAGAAAAATAATGAAATCAAAAGTTCTTCATAAAGGTCAACAAAATTGACAAACTTTTAGCTAGATGACTGAAAAAAAGAGAATCAAAAATTAAAATATGAAAGTGGGGGCATTGCTACCAATGTTACATAAATAACAAGTATTATGAAAAAATACTACAGACAATTGTATGCCAACAAACTGGATAACCCAAATGAAATGAATAAACCGTAGAAACACAAAACCTGCCAAGACTAGATCATGAAGAAATAGAAAAACTTCTACAGAATAGATCTGTAACAGGAGACTGAATCAGTAATAAAAAGGTCCCAACAAAGTAAAGCATGGAACCTGATGGCTTCACTGGTGAATTTTAACAAACATTGAAAGAACTAACACTAATCCTTTTTAAACTTTTCCAAAAATTGAAGAGAAGGAAACACTCCTAACTCATTCTTTGAGGCTACCATTTACCTGATATCAAAACCAAAGACACTATAAGGAAACTATAGCCCAATTTCCCTTATGAAAAGTTATGCAAAAATTCTCAACAAAATGCTGTCAAATTAAATCCAGCAGCATATTAAAAGAATTATATGTCATGACCAAGTGAGATTTATTCCTGGAATACAAACATGACTCAACATACAAAAATTAATCACTATAATATACTACATTAACAGGATGGAGGAAGAAAACATGGTCATCTCACTTGACACAGAAAAAGCATTTGACAAAATTCAATATCCCTTCATGATAGACACACTCAACAAACTAGGAATAGAAACTATCTCAACAGAATTAAAAGCAATATACGAAAACCCTACAAAGAACATCATTCTCAGTGGTAAAGGACAGAAAGCTTTTCCTCTAAAATCAGAAACAAGGCAAGGATGTGCTTTCACCACTTCCATTCAATATAGTAATGGAAATTTTAGCCAGAGAAATAGGCAAGAAGAAGAAATAAAAATCATCCAAATGGGAAAGGAAGGAGTAAGATTATCTGTGTTCACAAATTATATGATCTTATAGATTATAAAATCTTAAGGATTACACACACAGACACACACACACATACATGCATACAAGACATGCTAGAGCTAATAAATTCAGCAAAGTAGCAGAATATCAAATTAACACACAAAAATAAGTTGCATTTCTAAACACTAACAATAAAGCAATCTGAAAAGGAAATGAGGAAAATCCATTTACAATAGCTTCAAGAAGAACAAAATACTTAGGAATTAATGGAGGGGGTGAATAACTTATACAGTGAAAACTACAAAACATTGCTGAAAGAAATTAAAGAAGGTATAAATAAATGGGAAGACATCTCATGTTCATAAATTCTGTTAAGATGCCAATATTGCCCAAAGGAGATATATCTTCAATGCAGTCTCTGCCAAAATCCCAATGATTTGTTTTTGAGAAATACAAAAATCCATCCTAAAATTTATAAGGAATCTCAAGGGACAGTGGATAGCCAAAATAATCTTGAGAAATCTTCAACACAGTTGAAGGACTTACACTTCCTGATGTCAAGATTTACTACAAAGCTATGGCAATGAAAACAGTGTGGTCCTGGCATAAAGACATGCATATAAACCAATGGATCAGAAGAGAGATCCCAGAAATCTGTGAATATATACACAAATAATTTTCATCAGAATGTCAAGATCATTCAATGGGGAATGGCCAGTCTTTTTAACAAATGATGCCTGGAAAACCAATTACACACATGCAAAAGAATGAAGTTGTACCATTATCTAACATCATATACAAGAATTAACTCAAAGTGTATCAGAGACCTGAACATGAAAGTTAAGACTGTAAAACTCTTAGAATAAAATGTACTAAAAAAGCTTCAATGCACTGGATTTGGTAATGATTCATTGGATATTACACCAAAGGCACAGGTAGCAAAAGAAAAAAGAGAGAAATTGGACCTCAGGAAATTTTAAGATTTTTATCATCAAAGACACTGTTAATAGAATAAAAGGCAACCCACAGAATGGAAAAAAAATTGCAAATCATATTTCTGAAAGAGGATTAATACCTAGAATATATGGAGAATCCTAAAACTCAACAACAGAAAAGCAAATAACCTAATTCAAAAAATGGATGAAAGACTTGAAAAGATACTTTTAAAAGAAGTTATACAAATGACCAATAAGCACATGAAAAGATGGTCAACATCACTTATTTTTAGGGAAATGCAAATCAAAACCACAAAATGATGCCACCTCACATCCATTAAGATGGCTACTATGTAAAAAATACTAACAGAAGATACAAGTGCTGACAAGGATGTGGAGAAATTGGAAAACTTGTGCACTCTTGGTGGGAATGCAAAATGGTGTAACTGCTGTGGAAAACAATGTGATAGGTCCTTAAAATTAAAAATAGAATTACCATATAATGTAGCAATTCCACTTTTGTGCATATATCCAAAATAATTGAAAGCAGGGTCTTGAAGAGGTATTTGTACACCCATGTTCACAGTAGCATTGTTTACAATAGCTAAAATGTGGAAACAACTCAAGTATCTATTGATGGATGAATAGATAAGCAAATGTGGTATATCCATAAGAAGGAATGTTATTTAGTCTTGAAAAGGAAGGACATTTTGACAAATGCTACAATATGGATGAACTTTGAGAGCATTATGCTAAGTGAAATAAACCAGTCACAAAATGATAAAAGTGGTATGATTCCAGTTATATAAGGCACCTAGAATTGCCAGGGTCTAGAGAGGAGGGAGAATAGAGAATCGTTGTTTATTGGGCATAGTGTTTCAGTTTTTCAAGATCAAAAGAATTCTGAAAATCTTGGTGGAGAAAGAAAATGTTCTGATGGTGTAGGTGGCTGCACAAGAATGTACTTAATACCACTGAATTGTACATTTAAAAATGGATGATAGTAAATTTTATGTTATGTGTATTTTACTATAATAAAAAATGTTTTGCTTTTTATAGCTGAATTTCTATGATTCTGTGAGTTCTACCTTCCAGTACCAGTTATCTATGTAAACTAAAGTAAATCACATAACTTCTCTGGGATTCAATTGTCCTGGTTTTTTTCTAGTTCCAAAATCCTACACATTTTGGATGCTGAAGGATGATAAAGGTGTATTGCTTTCTTCCTGAATAATCAATGTCTTGAGTAGAAGACGCTCCAGACAATACATACTCTTTCTACAGAGAAGGTAGTAAAATTTGGATTAACATTGAAGCCTAATATAAATTCATAAGAAATTGATTTTCAGGATATATTTTAGATAAATGCAATTTCAAAAACTTAGATTTTAGAGAGGATAACAGGGTAGCTGAGTTGAAGCCATGTTTCAATGAATAGATGGGGATGGGCAAGGCAGTACTTTAGTCTACACACATCTGAATGAACACAGGTTCTGTATTTAAAGGGACCCAAGGTAATATGGATCACTATTCTGCCTTGAAATTGTGTGGTTCTCTGTGATGTCTCTAGAGGTGAAAAAGTCAACCTACTTAATTTTTTCTTAAAAAATAGAATGAAAGGAATTTTCAAGTTTCTAAAAAGTATTTCTATGTCATGGTAGAGCACAACATTTCTTATAGTTATCCACAGAACTTAAAAATTATGATGTATTGCTAGAACTCCAGTAGATATTTATGAATATTATGGGCTTTGGATGAAAGAAAATATTTGCATTAAAATATTTTTACAGGAGCATTGTATTTATTATTGGAACCCAATAATAAAAACCAGGGAAAATCATTCTAAATTTAGAAGAAAAATGAACACTACTGTCCCTTCCAACCTCACAGTTAATGTCTGGTGGAATTCTATAACCATCCATATGATTCACTTGCTGTGTATGTGGGGGATGTGAGAGAGGACACTTTCCGAATTAAAAAAATCTCCCTTCTTTCCCTGTACCCCAGCTCCTGGCAGCCACCGTCCTATTCTGTTACTATGAGTTCAACTTTCTTCTTTTTCTTTTTTTAGAGTCCATGTGCACATGAGATTATGCAATATTTGCCCGTGTTTGGCTTATTTCACCTATCACAGTGCCCTCCAGGTTCATCCATGTCGTCTCAAGTGGCAGGATTTTCTTTCTTTAGAAAGGCTGAATAATATTCTATGTATATACCACGTTTTCTTGATCCATTCAGCTGTTGGCTGACATTTAGGTTTTGTTTCCATATCTTAGCTATTGTGAATACCATGCAATGAACATGGGAGTTCAGCTAATCTATTTCGAATAATGATTTTATTTCCTTTGGATATGTAAGCAGAAGTCAGTTTGCTGGATCATATGGTAGTTCTAGTTTTTTTTTAAGAATCTCCATACTGTTTTCCATAATGGCTGTGTCAATTTATATTCCCATCAACAGTGCACAAGTGTTCTATTTCCTCCACATCCTCACCAGTACTTTTGATTTTGTGCTAATAGCCATCCTAACAGGTATGAAGTTTTTGATTTACAGTTCCCTGATAATTTGTGTTGTTGAACATCTTTTCATATATCTGTTGGCCATTTATGTCTTTTTTGAAGAAATGTCTATTCAGGTCCTTTGCCCATTTTTAAATTTAGAAAAATTTCTGGACATTAACTCTTTATCATATATATGTTTTGCAAAAGTAATTCCATTCTGTAGGTTACCATTTCATTTGGTTGATTGTTTCCCTTTCTATGCACATTTTTGAGTTTGGTGTAGTCCCAATTGTTTATTTTTGCTTTTGCTCTCTGCGCTTTTAGTGTCTCAAGGAACTATGAAAAGAATAAACAAAACCCACAGTTTGTAGAATGAAGGAAATAAATTACAAATAGCAGAAATAAATGAAATAAGAGATTAGAAAGACAATAGAAAAGACCAACAAAACTAAGAGTTGGTTTTTGAAAAGATAAGCAAAACTGACAGACCTTTAGCTAGACTAAGAAGAGAGAAGACTAGAATAAAACCAGAAATGAAAGACAGGACATTAAAACTATGTGATACCATAGAAACATAGAGGATCAAAGGGACTACTATGAATAATTATATACCAACAAATTGGATAACTTAGAAGAAATGGATAAATTCCTAAAAACATACAATCTACCAAAACTAAATCAAGAAGAAATGGAAAATCTGAATAGATCAATAAAAAATAAGGAGATTGTGTCAGTAATTAGAACTTTCACAATGAAGAAAAGCCTAGAATCTGATGGCTTCACTGGCAAATGCTACCAACCATTTACATTTAAAGAAGAATGAATATCAACTTAAACTCTTATAAAATTGAAGAGAAGAGGACTCTTCTCATTTTACAAGGTCAACGTTATCTTGATACCAAAGTCAGAAAAGGACACTACAAGAAAAGAAAATTATAGGCCAATATCCCTGCTGAACATAGATGCAAAAATCCTTGATAAAATATTAGCAAATCAAATTCAACAGCACATTAAAGGGATCATACACCATGATCAAATGGAATTTATTCCAGAGATAGAAGGATGGGTCAACATATGCCAATCAATAAATATGATATACCACATTAACAAAATGAAGGATAAATCATATGATTAACTCAATTGATGGAGAAAAAGCATTTAATGGAATTCAACATCCTTTCATGACAATTTTCAACAAATTAGGTATGAAAGAAATGTACCTCAACATAATAAAGGCCAATATGACAAGCCCACAGCTAATATTATATTCAAGGGTGATGAGCTGAAAGATTTTCTTTAAAGATCAGTAACAAGACAAATGTGCCCACTCTCACCACGTTTATTCAACATAGTACTCGAAGTCCTAGCCAGAGCAGTCAGGCAAGAAAAAGAAATAAAGGAATCTGAATCAGAACAGTGGAAGTAATATTGTCTTTATTTGTAGGTGACAAGATCTTATATATACAAAACCCTAAAAATGTCACCAAAAAAAACTGTTAAACTAAGTTCAGTAAAGTTGCATTATACAAAATCAATATATAAAAATCAATTACATTTTTATGCACTAACAATGAACTATCTGAGAAATAAATTTTAAAAACAGCCCCATTTATAATAGCATCAAAAAGGATAAACTATTTAGGAATGAATTTAACCAAGGAGGAGAGAGACCTATACACTGAAGACTGAAACACCAATAAAAGAACTTGAAGAAGACACAATTAAATGGAAGTAAACTCATGTTTATGGGTTAGAGAATTAATACTCAAAACAATCTACAGATTCAGTGCAATCTCTATTCAAAATTCCAATGACATTTTTTACAGAAAAAGAAACAAACAGTCCTGAAATTCATATGGAGCCACATAAGACACCAAATACCTCAAGCAATCTTGAGCAAGAACAAAGCTGGAGGCATCACACATCCTGATTTCAAGCAGTCTTATAAAGCTGTAATAATCAAGACCATAAGTTATTGGCATAAAAACACACACAGATCAATGGAACAGAATAGAGGACTCAGAATTAAGCCCATACATATATGGTCAACTAATTTTTGACAAAGGCCCTAATAATGCACAATGTGAATGAAATAGTATTGCCAATAACTATGGGATCCACATGCCAGAGAATGAAATTGGACCCTTATCTTACACCATACACAAAAATAATCTCAAAATGGATCAACTCAAAAGACTTAGATGTAAGACTTGAAATCATAAAGCTTTTAGAAGAAAACTTAGGGAAAGCTCCTTGTCATTGGTCTCTTTAGAGAGAATTAGGAGGAAAGAAGAAATGTAGAAGATTCTTCTATAATCTAGGTGTCACCAGGAGCCTCCACACTCTTGAATTCTAGCTAAGATTGCCTTTTGTTCTTTTCCTATTTCTGCAAATCTTTTCTCCTAATTACCTTTCCATTAAATAATTTAGGGTTGTTTATTTCTAATCCAATCCAACATTCATTCAAACTTGAAGCATGACTGCTTCTTTTCTCCCAAAATTCAATTGTAAGAGTCAACAAAAGGCAACTTGTAGGCTCAAATATCTACAACTGTATGTGGTAGATTTTACTATTGACTGAAGTAAGTGTGTGGGAGCATACATTGCAGTGCTACTTAGAAAATAATCTAAAGTTGAATATTGGCTTCCTGGTGTCCAAAAATTCTCTTGTCCATGCTACCAACTTGGATCTCAGTGTTTCATCTTGTTATTCAGCTTTCTCTCCTGCTTCTCCTCTTCCCAGGTGTGACAAAAATTCCTTGTATTTTATTATTATAAAGAGCTCTAGCTTTTATTATTATAAAGTGTTCTAGCACTTATCCTCCCCCACAGTTCACACTTTGCATAACTCAAGATTTATTAATGTGCTTTGCTAAAAAAAGGTTCATGTATTCCAAGTGTCACCTTTTCTTTTTTCTCCATCCCCAGTTAGTTTCTATAGGAGCAGGGAGAGGAATGTAGTTCATTTCCCCAGAGGTAAGAATTATGACTTTACCTTAGCAGACAGGAGGGTACAATTGGTTTGGGCTTAATTAACAATTGCAACAAAATCTCCATTATGTTAGTGCCCCAGCATAAAGAGTTGGGTAATGCTAGTTTACTAGAAGGGCTACTGAAAAAAGACTCAGGAGACCAGGTTCTTATCCTGATTCTGTCACTAGCAAGTTATATGATTTGGGGGGTAAATAAGTATCTTACTGGGCCTGAATGAACGAACAGTCTCTAAATTCCCTGTCAATCCTGCAACTCAATGATTTGTCTGGGAGTTTCTCTGGTGGGTAATTCTATAAATGCAGCTATGGCTGGGATTCCCCTCTTCACAGGTGGGTGAACATCTCACCACTCCAGACTGTATACCAACCTCTCCCTGGCCAAGTATTCAGTCAACGTCTGCCATCAAAAAGCAATAGAGGTTTTTTATTGCTTTGGAGCCAATCCTGGTTCTTTCAACTCATGACTTCCGTTTATTTGCTTTCTGAATTGGCTTCCTTGTTTGTAAACTGGCATAATAGTATCTACCTTGGAAGACTCTGAGCATTTAATATAATAATGCAAGTGAAACACACTTAGTGGTGTGTCTGGCACATAATAAGTGCTCAATAAATGTAATTGATGGTCATTAACACCATGTTTGTTATAAAAGGGCTGGCTAAGTGTCATGGCAAACTATATCTGGGTCTGCTGAGACATCTTAGTGTGTGTGGTCAGATGAACTCAGTTTATTTTACAGTTTATTGGTTTTGTTGAGTGGAAAATACAGCCTGAGAGGGAGAGCTAACTGGCGTTAGCAGCAATTTTTTTTAAAAGCTGTGTGCAGGAAGAGGAAGGCAGATGGATTCCAGAGTCAGGAGGAAAGGGGATTTTGAAACTACAAACATGACCAAGGGGGGTGTGATTCAGTGTCTGTACAGCAAATAGCAACATACATCCTTTTTCTGTCTCCATGAATCTTAAATTTATTTATTTATAAAACAATATAAATAGCACTGTGGAGTGATATCTCTTTTTGGAATTTATCAAACTGTGGAATTCTGCTCCATGGTGGACATACATATAAGGGCAGAGACCATGTGAGGAAATCCTTCCACTTAGAACACATATTCTGAAGATATTAGGCAGATGATCATTGTAGGTAGTGACTCAGCACCTGGGGTAGGAGACTTTATCATCTGTGCTCTTGATGTTCAAACCCAGATCTGGCCGATGACCCTGTGAAAAATGGGACAGTTTTGCTGTTAGCACAGACCTGTCCCCATCTGGTTGGCACTTTGCAGGGGTACAATATATACCTATGGTAAAGAAACAGCTTCTGAGGAGAGCCTGCATTTACCATGGAACAGTGCCCTCTGCTGTTTCTGAAGGAGCCATTCAGCCATAGTCAGATCATGAGGGAAAAGTGCCCTGCTCCAGACACAAAGCAAGCTGCTCCTTGTTTGCAATGGTCCAGGTACTGGGATGCCAACTCCTGGCACCTGCTGCCAGTCTCAACTGTAAATGTTCAGCAGGAGAATCAAGACAGCCCAGCCACAGCAGCCTACCTCCCCTACATCTGTTCCTAGGCTCTAATCCCACACTGCATGTGAATGCTCCTTCCCTATTTTCGCTGCAAACACAGAAGAGCTTCCATTAGTTTTGCTCCTTAGCAGAAGGAATTTTTACAACAGTGATTTTAACCATTGAAGCTTGTCTTTAGAAAACTTCTGCTTCTCAGTATTATAAAATTAAAGGAAGCAGAGTCAATGGCTGCAGTGAAGTAGTCATGTAGAAGAGAACAGCAGTTCACTGTTGGAAGTTTACACTGCTAAGGGATCAGCCTCATTTCCTTTCTTTCTTTTTCTCCTTCCTTCCTTCCTTCCTCCCTTCCCTGCTCCCCCCTCCATCATCATCATCTTTTTAATACAACCATCTGAAGTTGCCAGAATCTCCATCTACAGGAATGATTGCACACAGTGGAAACTTTTTTTTGCTGACTCACTTAGCATTCTGGGAACCACTGTTTTTGCTGGTTCTCTCCACTCTGAATTCTCATTTTGTATTCTGGGTGTGACCCTGAATGATATAGTCAACACTTACCTTTACTTTAACCAACAACAAGGGCAATTATGGACTTAAAGATGTTATTAGGGATTTGTGTCCTTCCTAACAACTTTTGAACTGTTTTCTCAGCATTATTTCACATAGCTAGAGCAGAGAAAACATAGTGATGAATAATGAAAGATGCATAAGGGAAAAATTTTTTTAACTTTTCTTAAGTGACTCTGAAATCAAAATGTTTGAAAATTCTTTTTCTTTCATAATTCTAAGTCTCAAATTCATGAGTGCAGAGGAGTGGATTTCTTGCTCTATCATGTGGCAGGACAGTGGTACATGGGAGCTGGCCATACCTTATCCTCCCCTTGTGCCAAGAACGGAGTCTGGTTTAATGAAACACCTACTGAGGCCACACCTACTGGGCAGAAACTGCCAGATTCCACTTGACGTAATTGCCAGGAGGAAAGGATTTTTTTTCTCTGAGGCCTGGGGTTAAGAAAGAATTTACTCATTCTAGGCAATTTACCAGATTAAGAAGGTTGCTTAATTTTTTCTTTCCATTTGGTTACTTCTGTTTGAAATATTTATCTGTGGTACAAGATGCCTTTAAGCCTTTCATTAAAGGATGATCAGCTGATTATGGGACAGGGATAGGTGATTGACTTCAGCCAATACAGATTCTTTGGTCTTTCCTGCTGTAGCTATTGGAAAAGACTGATTGTGCTGAAGTTGCTAATCTGGTAGTATAGGATTTAGGTGATTGGCAGAATATTGCCACTTAAAGGAGCAATGCCCATTCAGAGAAAGGAGGAAGAGAGATGAAGCCCTGAGGACTGGTGAAACTTCTGGATTCAGCCATGCCTGAAACCTCAGATTTTTAGTTCCATAAGGCAATATCTTTTTTTATTTGCTGTAATTTGTAAGTTAGCTTAAGTTAAGGTCACTTGCTGCTATAGAGTCCTAATTATCAGTAGTGAGCCATCTGCACTGCAGAGATCCAGTCTCTTACATTTTTAAGATAACTAGAAGTATTGATGGACTCTAACTTTGTTTAGCATCGGTGACATTATTCTGAAAATGGTCTACTTTGCTTACTATTTCATACTATTTAGCTTATCCTATAGCCACTGAAATCTATTGACAGAGCTGTTTACTGGGCATGGTCGATCTTGGAAAGGCAACCTGGGAGGAAAGGTAATCCGTAGGCAAAACCTCAAGGGAAAAACTGAAGAAAACATCTTCCCTCTACAAGTTCCACCATCTCCTAGTGTACATAGTCAGGTACCACTTGCCTTCTTTTTCCAAGGATGCTTTTTGGGGATTAGTGGGGCAACAACACCTCAGTGTGAAGTGTGAGAGATGCAGAGAGGAAGCTTCTTAGCCTCCACAAGGTGCTCCTGTTCAGTATCTTGGGTAGTATGTCGATTAGGAGATCTGGATTTATGAAGCTTATGTGGAAAAACAAGTAGCCCAGCAGTGTGATAAAAAATAGGGTGATGAAAAAGAGAAACTGAAAAATCCTGAAAAGAGAAAGCCAAGAAACTGTTAGCCAGATGTTAGAAAACCAGGAACAAAACAGTAAGTCATACCTAAATGCACACCTGGTTCCTTCTTGATATTCAAATGTCTCCCACTAAATCTTGTCTCCGTTCCCAGTAGCCCCTTGTAAATGTGGTCCTTCCCTAGTGCTGGCTTGCTAGTTACTGTCTTCCATCACTGTGTTTTATTTTCTTTTAGTATTTATCATTATCTGAAATTATCTTGTGAAGTAGTCACACCAATTTATACCCCACTAGCAAGACTATACATTTCTATGGATCTACACTCTCTCCAACACTTACCATCAGATTTTTAAAGTTTCACTAATCAAAAGGGTGTAATTTCTCTTTATGGTCTTGATTTGTATTTCCCTGATGAACAGTGATGCTGAATATCTGTGCATAGGTTTATTGGTCTTCTGTGTTCCTTTTGCCCATTTATCTACTAGGTTGTTTGAGCTTTTCTTACTAAATGGTAAAAATTCTTTATATGTTCTTGATATGAATCCTTTTCCATCTGTACTATGAATAACTTCCCTCTACTTTCTAACTTTCACTTGCTCTAAGTGTTGAAGAGCAAAAGTTAATAATTTTTAATCAAGTCTAGTTTATCAACCTTTCCTTTAATTAGAATCAATCCTTTTTATGTCGTGTTAAAAATCCATATCCTACACCAAGGCCTGAAAGATACTTCTATCTTCATTGAGAGTTTGTAGCATTTTAAAAATATGTTCACAAATTCTTTGATACTCCTCTCATTATGAGATTTCCCTTCATTGGGATGTGGACTGGACTTAATGGCTCATTTCTAAAGAATACAATATTGTGGAAGTGACGTGACAGTGTATAACTTCCTCGACTAGGTACTAAAGACACTACAGCTTTTTCCTTACTCTCAGGAGAAAACCAGCTGTCATATTGCGAGGATACACAACCAGCCCTGTGGAGATGTCCATGTGATGAGGAACTGAACCTCTTGCCAAAATCCAGCAAAAAAGCCAGTGTGAAAATAGATCCTCTAGCCCCAGGCAAGCCTTCTAATTATTGTAACTTTGGCCAACATCTTATCTGTAGCGCACAACAGACCTTGAGCTAGAAGTACCCAGCTAAATGACTCAAAGATTCCTGACTCATAGAAACTATGGGATGATAAATGCTTATTATTTGAAACTAGTAAGTTTTGGGGTAATTTGTTAAGTGGGAATAGATAACTCATGTTGAATTTTAAAGATTCCTTTCCTTTTGTGGACATTTAAGTCTTTAACACATTGGACTTGCTTTTTATATATGCTGAATGTTAGTGATCTGATTCTATTTTTTGTCTTATTTGGATAACGTTTTTCCCTACCATATTTTTGAACAATTCTTCCCCTATGACATATCATTAGTGTTGCATATCAAAAGTCTAAATGTGCACTGTTTCTAAGCTCTTTTTTGTTCCATTTCATTGTTCAGTTTTCCTAGTCTGGTCCCAATAGCACACTATTATAATTATTGTAGCTTCATAGTAAGTTCTGATATCTGAAATGGCATATTTCCCACCTCTTGCTTTTCTTTAAAATTTCTAGGTTATCTCTGACCCTTTACTCCTCCAAATATAGTATATTTTAGAATCATTTCATTCAATTCCATGAAAAATCTTTTGGGGAGTTTGATTGGAATTGAATTGACTATCAACTGGAGACAACTGATATATTTCTGATATTAAGGCTTCCTATTCATGATCATGGTATTTCTCTTCTTTCATTCATGATACTTTTAATATTTCTTAATACATTTCTCTAAATTTCCCTGTAGTGGTCTTGATTTCTTCTTTAAATGATGAATTTTTTTGCCCTTGCTGTGTTACTATGATTCGCATGAGCAAACCTCCACTGTTTCCTTCCTACGTTAACCTTATCCAGCTGTTCTGGGCTGCCTCCAGCCCCAGGACAAGTTCACTACCACCTGCACTCACTAGCCAAAGAGAACCCTTCCTCACCAGTTCTCTTAAGTTTTTCTCTAGAGTTGATTTTAGAGCCCAGATCCAGGATCCATTCTAGTGAAGTATCTTAGAATTAGAATCAGAAGCCCTTTACAAACCTCCTTCCTCCTTCCTACAAATCTCTTTGAAGCTGGATACAATATTCATAAGGAGGTTCTGAATGACATTCCCAGGGAAAATCTTAGGAATAACCAACTTTTTAATCTCTTGAGTTAATGACCAGCCTACCAGTGCCCCACAGAATGGTCTAGTAAAACAAGAGGAAAGATATTTGTAGTTTGATGATCTGAACTTGTACATTCTCCTGCAGATTACCAACTCAAGGCAGACAGTCCTTGGGAGTCCACATGGGCAATTCCATGCTGGTCACTGGTATTAAAAGTATAGGTGAAGGCAGTCCTAGGATTTCTAGGAAAAATTCTACTAGTTGTTCCAGAACACTGTATTTAGGGATACCAAAATATGTAGTACTTCATTTATCTTGTATGAAGGGATATCCCCCTTAAGCCAATATTGTAGGCAATTGGAAATTACCTTTAAACACTAATAATTTTATGTTAATCATTTTGATGGAACTCTTTCTAAATCATATGTTGTACCACTTTGAATATATTTCTCTATGCCTTCTTAAACAGATTATATTGAACATAATTTGACCTTTTCTTGAAAATGCAAGGACTTCATGAATACAGATTTTTGCTGTCACAGTGATTCCTTCAGAACTAATATGCACTCAGTTGTTTGAATCTTGAGTTCTTACTCAGGTTAACAAATATTTTTGAGCAATTATGATGTGCTGGATACTGTTAGGTGCTTTATCTCTTTTTCACAATCATTTCCTCTTTTATCTGTTATTAGGTAGCAGTATACTTGCATTTAGAAGTTCTCTCCCTATGTATGTATATATTTTTCATGTCGGGGGTAAAGAGCTGACATTGTGACAAGGTTTGAGGGAGGCATGTTTCATACAATAGGGTGAAAACCCAATCACTATGCTTATGAACGCCATTTCTAATCTACTGATTCTACTGGGGATACAGATACATCAAATGAATTCAGATTGTTAAGGGACGAGGGAGTAAGTATGAGATTTGCCACATCTCTTTTAGGTGATAAGATTCCCATTTCTGATTTCTACTAGGCTGTTGGCTGCTAGTACTGGAAAATGAGATTAGTAATTGCCTTTCAGCAAAAAGTCATAGCATTAGAACTGAGAAATGTGGTCACTGATGACACTAGTTTGTTGACTCTGTGTGTGTGTGTGTGAGAATGTGTGAATGTGTATACAAGGTTCTCCTTGTCGTCTGCAGGATGGCTAGTAGATCTCCCAGTTTTCAGGAAGTTTGGTCAAAGATATTTACTTGCCTTTTACAGAGCCATATTCCCTTCTTTTGGAGAGAATTGTCCTGGGAGAAGAAGAAAGGACATTGAGAAGTAAGCAATTTCATCACTGTCAAGTAATATTCAGTGAGCCATTAGTTACATGTTATGTTTAGATACCATACTAATTTTTTTCATAAGCATAAACATGAAATTTTCAAAAACAGTGTATATACATATATATGCATATATGTGTGCATTATTTATACACACACACACACACATATATATGTATATACACTTATATATTTATATATAATTTTGTATCAACTCCTTATATACTGATAGGAATAAAGGAAGGCATAGAAACGTAAAGTATGTTGCCCAGGGTTGTATAGCTGGTAAGTGGTAGGGCCAGGCCTGAAGCCTGGACCTCTGGGAATCCACATTCTGGGCTCTCATAACTCTTTGAATGAACAAGCTATGGAAACCACACAAATATATTCTGAGATAAGTTTTAAAAGGTATAGAAATGTAAAGATGAAGATATATCCTGAATTTCTGTGATAAAATATTTCCTTAGTTATTTCATTTTCCTTTTAACTTCCTTGGGAGATAAAAAGACGGAGGAATTAAGATAATATTTTAAAATTGTGTAAATAAGGCTCATAGAATTGGAATCATGAGAAACTTTGTGTTTTACACATTTGGTTCTATAGCTTGAGTCCGATGAGGGGAAGTGCCCTCTGATCAGTGCTCAGGGAGCGCCTCTGTGATGGCTCAGACTCAGGGCGCGGGACCGTCATGGGACTCTGGTAACATTGATGAACACACTCCGTTTTTCCTCTGATGGGTAGTCAGATGAATACTTTGATGAACCATTGGGGATAGATGATGGGACATATCAGAAAGTGCTAAGCTTCATCCTAGAGAGGGGGAGTCCAGTTAATTTCAGGGTCCAGTTAATGTTTTTGCTGAGTGGAATATGCAAGAGAGGGGCCAGAATAACTTGCTCAGGACAATTGGAGTCATGGTCACTGTGGGCATGTCTGACATATACCCAAACATCTGGATGACCCCAGGGACAATGGTGGATTATTGATGTTTGCTTTTTAGGAAAAGAAGACTTCTTTTTTTTCTGAGGTTATCAAGACCATATATTTCATGCCAAAAAATTTCTGGTGAATGTCAACCTTGCCTGTAAAACCAATATACGTTACAAAAATAAAGTTAAATATAAGTTTATCTTTTATCCCAGTGAACTTGCTGCCCCAAAATGCCAAACAGGCAAAGAGCCGTGATGCTCTGTATCCAATTCTATGTCCTTCTGACCTTTGCATATGTGCTAGTGACATCACGATATTAAATATGAACAGTCTTGGAGCTTTGTCATAAAGAAGTGATGACTTCTTATGTTAACTCATGGGGCAACTCTGATCAGATAGTGACAGATAACCCTGGTGCTCTGTGTTTTGAAAGATTCGGGACCATGTTGGGGTCATCTGGCCATTTACATGGCTGTAAGAGAGGGAAGACAGTTGTCTTCTTTGTTTCAGGTTGGAATGCTTTGAAATTACATCTAGTACTGTTCTTGGGAAATGCACATGGGAAGATTTGTGTATGTTTCGTGGCTTATAGTGTTTTGGCACTGAGTGAGAGGACACAGGTTGGAGCACTCACCTTATTATTTTGGCTGTTATATTTTTTTGCAGAGTTCATGGTCAAGACTTTTGATCTAGGGGGAAATGAACCAAGATAGGGATTGAATAAAGTACACTCAAATATTCATACTGCATAATGATTATTTAAAAAGTTTTATATTCTAAAGCTGTGCTGTCCAGTATGGAAGCCAGTGGCTACATGTACCTATGAACATTAAAATTAATTAAAATAAAAAAATCAGTTCCTCAGTCACACTAACCATGTTTCAGGTACTCAGTAGGTGGCCATTGGCTATTTATTTATTGGGCAGCTCTGTTCTAGAAACTTAGTTTAGCTTAGCACTGAAGCCATTCTTAATGTTCAAGAAGGCTCTCAGGAAACTTGAAGGTATCCTTCAGAATTCCAAGAGCTGGTACCCTGTGGCCCTCCCAGGCCACAATGCATACCAGGGCTATTTAGAGGCGGTATGAAGTTTGGGTCTCTTTCCTCGATCCCAAGATTCTCAAATATGTAATAAATGTAAGTACTTCTTGACTAAGTTAAGATGCAACTTCTAAAAAGGGGCCAAGAAATGGGAGTGAGATTTTTGACTTTGTTTTCTCACCATTTCAATTCTAGACAAACTCAGAAAGGAGGGGCTTTTGTCTTACCATTTCTAACCTTTAATGGTCATAGTTTAGTAGTTAATATAGCATACCGTTTGAGTTTTGTAATATGATGGCCTTCGTGTGTCTAGAGGTTAGTTTCATGCCTGTCTTATATGGCTTAGTCTCTATGTTTTTGGGGAAATGAGGGTGGTATTAGTTTAAAGGGCTTTTCTGTGAAAGTAGGAATGTCCTACTCATCAGAGTGCCTGACCACCAGCCCTTTTAAAATCAGATGTTCCTGCCCTTAATATAAACCTGAATAATTGAAAATGTGATAAAAGCATGAAGGGAGATGTGTTTCTGTGGTTTTTTGGGGAAGGATGGAAGAAGGACCTGCATTTTAAAGTTGATGTGGTTTAGTGGGAGTCAAACAATCACTAACAGAAGGGAGAGAGATGTGGTGTTGGGGCTCAGTCAGTCCCAAGTAGGAATTGGTCAGAGGAATGTTTACTCTGACCCAGGCTGAGATGGAGTTACCACTAAAACCAAGAAGTTCCTTTTTTTTGCCAAAACTCACACTTCTCTCTCAAGGAGCTGAGTCTCTGCTTCTTCTTCTATTTTCCTCCAAGTTTCCTGGTACTTCTTCCAAGAGAAATAAAAGAAACCACAGTTACTAATTAGAAGCCTTACACTTTTTCTAATCGTAAGAAGCATGTATTATTACATGGTAACATGAATGTTTGGTCTCCTTTTCCAGCCCCCACACCCACCATCACTCTGGATCACTCGCTACACTTCCTACCTTCCCAGGCAGGTCCCTGGGTGATTGGCATCATGAAAGGAGAAGTGCTTATTATGAATTTAAGAGCACAGAGGTCAGGAGACCAGGGCTGTAACAGAATGATATTGGTGGTGGGTTGTCAGGGACCCAAAGTCCCTTTGTAATGTCACTTTGAAGAGTTAATATTGTCCTAGAAAGTGTTCTTTGAAAAGCCTGGTTTCATATTATCCTGTACCTTACAAACCTTTTTCTGTCCCATTACTGAGAAACTGTACCTTAATGCAGAAGACCTGATCTTTGCAGAGCTGGGCCACAGGTGCATAGTCTTCCATTATCTGGGAAACCAAAATTCAGTCTTAAATTTCTTTCAGGAAATTTCTCTAAGAACAAGAGTATACTTGTTTCCTCCTAAATCCCAGACCCTAAATGTAGTTTTCTAATTGTTCTAAATATGTTTTTGCTGTTTATATGAACTGATTTTTTTTTGAGGATAGATAAGCTTTATTTTGGGGGGGATTTTATTTTGGGACAGTTGGGAGAAGAATAGATACTAATTTGTTGAAGATACAGATATGAAATGTATCCTGTAAAAATTATTGAAAAGAAGGAAACCTAGGAGACTGCATTTATTTTCCTTTCCTTCATCCCCTCCTCAACCCCATAATGCTTCTGGATCTGGAGCCTTATTATATATAACTCAATCATTTGCAGAATATATTGCATCGTCTAACTGAACATCAACTTTTCCTTCCTCTAGGAGAAGTAATACTGAAATTACTACCATCACCTTGGCCAGTTCCTTCTCTTGGTCAGCACAGGAAGCTTCCAGCTGTTGTAACTTAACCTACAGAAAGGGAAGGAGATGGATAACTCAAGGTGCAAGCAGGATTCCATTCTGAAATGCTGTCTCAAAGGTTATCTTACAGATGGTTGACGTGCATCACGTATGGTATCAGATGTCTTTTTAATGGAGGAGAGTCAAACCATGCAGCGTCCTTCTGGTGCACCTGCCCTTCTACACTCCCAAGCCCTTAGCATTTATCAGTGCTCCACTCACACTTAAACTACAATTCTTAGCTTCCTTCCTTCTTAGCTCTTTCTCTTAGGGAAAACATCAATCTTGAAAAACTTCACTCTTCTTTTTCCTTTTATATACTTACTGCTCACTCCTTTTTTGCTCCCCGTATTCCTTCTTCTTTCTTTTCCTTCCTTATTTGATGAAAGCCTATTCTATATTGGTGGCTATGTTGGAGTGATGGGCAGAGGGCCATGAGAGTAGAAAGGATACAGTGGTGAACAGGATTGACAGGCAGAGTCTCTGCCTCACAGAGCTGACATTCTAGTTGGGGACATTAACAGATAAGTCACCATGATAATGATAAATACTATGAAAGAAATACAAACAGAGAAATGTAGTGATAGCAATGGCATGAGAGCTATCATAGGTGAAGTCCTGTCTGATGAGATGATACTGGGTTGAAATCTAAATGGTAAATATTAGCCAAATGGAGATCTGGAAGAAATATGTCCCATGCAGGGTTGCAGCAAGAGCCAAGACTGTTGAAGAGCACATATTTAGTGTGTATGCGGAAGTTATGTGGCTGGAGCATGGGGACACACCTGGGAAGGAGAAGATGAGGTGGGGAAAGGTTGACATGGATGAGATTATGTAGGGCCTTGTTGCTTCTAGAGTTTGGTTCTTTATTTTAATTGCGGTGAGAAGCCAGGTGTGAACTCGAAGTAGTAAGGACATAAACTGATTTGTGTCTTTAAAGAATAAGTCTTTTCTATGTGTGAAAAGTAGATTAAGGGTAAGAGCAGAAGCAGGAAGACTAAGAGGCTGATTTGGCATCCAGGCAAGGGCTTATGGTGGCTTGCAGAAGGGTAATGTAGCAGAGGAATAGACGTGCTCGTGGTATATTCCCTCGTTAGAGCAGACAAGCCTGCATTTTTCCTTCCTTCCACTTTTAGCTCTTCTGTTCCTACTTTGATCTAGTACCATCGTTTCACATGTGAAGACTTCTAACAGTTCCTTTCCTCTTCAGTCAATTATACCGAGGGCCAAAGAGCCAAACGTGCTAAGGGCTATATTTTCAGGACGGTGGTCTGAGACACAAAGAGGTGCAGCAGGCCTACCATTAAACTGATGAGCTGATTGCCAGGATGTAAGAACAGAAGCAAGAGATGCTATTTATTTCATAGAATTAGAGAAATCACATGAGACTTCTACAACACATGTAGGCAAATGGGAGTAATTTAAAGGGTCAATAATGCTTTAGAGTTCTTTGGAGGTGGGCTAATAGCTTCTGGGAAAATAATGGCCATTGTTCTGACAATACGTGGAAACCTATAGTCTTTCTGCTCAGCTGAGGTGACACAGCATCACGAGACTTAAAGCCTTGCCGTGGGCTCTGCTGGGCTGCTGTCAAGAAAACTTGTTTTGAGCAGAAGGAAGCAAATGCAGTTAGTTATAATGCAAGGCTAGTCAAGGGGCTTCATAAGCCTTTCTAACCTGAGCCCCAAATTTATCCTGAAGCACATGCAGGCTCTACATTTCTTCCTTTCCAGATACATTTCCTGGACAGGCATGGCCAAGCAAGCTGTTTTGGTGGCTTTGGACTTCCTGTTTGTGGCCATCAGTACTAATTTGGCTGACAGGAAATAGGGAAGTAATTCTCTATTTTTCACTTTCTATTTCTATTTTCAGTGTGTCCATATCTGCAGGGGCTGCGCAGACGTAGTATGAGCTTAAGTGTGAGCTTAAGAAGCTAAAGAGAAATAAGGCAAAGGCAAGATGGAATTCTACAGAAAGTATCAAGTAAGAATTTTACCTGCTTTCTGAATAAAAAAATAAGTCCACCTTTTTGCATCTTTGATCAGATGAATTGTGGTTGTGGCCGGGTTTTTATCTTTGGAACACAATTAGAGAAATGCTAAGCAATGTATGATGATGCACTCAGCAGGCAGAGGTCACTAAATATTTGAGTGATAAATTGAATGAATCCTTTTCTGGATGGGAGTCAGTGATAGAGTGTGTAAATTACCTAGCACACAGTAGATTGACAAATCCTAGCTCTGCTCTATGAATCATACATTTGCCTCAGCTAGACTTTTAAATAATCACGTTAAATATGTGATGTTTCAAGGTTTTACTCTTCAAAAAAAGGAAAGAGTTTTAAAAATACACAATTTCATTCAGTTTTCAAACTTAGGCTGGAAGGGGCTGATTAAATTGCCCAACTTCATATACCTCACTAAGTGCTGGGACCAGGATATAAACTAGGAACTTCAGTGTTATATGTGCATTGTGCAATTGTGTTCTGCTCTTCCTAAAGGAAGAGAAACAAAATATATGGCTTCAGAGTGAAATTCCTTACCAAGGGCAGAAAAGAATTCAGAACTCAGTAGTCTAGGCTTAAGTCTGACATGGGCTAAACCTACAAAGAATTTATCCCAGTTTTGATAGTTGTTTCCACTTAAAAGCTTGCTTCCTGGTTATGTAACCCAAACCCACTCAAGATTGCTTTTTCATTTACCTTTGTCTCTTCTAGTGGTCCCGTTAGATGGCCTTGTTCGCACTTGGTTGCCTTTTGTGATTTCCTCGTAAGCTATGATTTTAAATAAATACGTATTTCAAATAAAAATGCATCAAACAAAAAATACTACAAGACAAACACACTGTTTGGTGTGTAGAGCCAATAACATGGCCTTGATAAAGCTGCCAGGAGATTGTCCCTTAATGGATACTTGGTGCCCTTGGAAACATCTTTATTCTACCTCCGTCTTCTTCTCACTAGTCTTGGCCACCAAAGCTAGAGTCTGCACAAGCAGGAGTACTTCCCTGAACCCTATGCCATTCCGGGCTACAGAGGGTTGCAGGCATGGGTCAGAAAGTAGGGCGATCATAGGAAACCCGCTGTATTTTGAGCAGGAGTTGAGGTAGAGTGAATGCCTGTATAAGGAAAGGGGAAGCCCTTGGGATTTAAGTATTTTAAAAAGTCTCTGTTGAAAATAAAATTAACCTTTCACCTTCCAACAAACTGTCAGTGGATTCCATTTTCTTGTGATAGAATGAAAAACCCACGGGGTCACCAAATAGCCCAAATGTTGCCCCCACTCCCTTCACCTGATGCTTACAGGGAAAGTCCATGGCATTCAGGTACAAGGCTCAGCCTCGGGAGAGGGGTGGCAGGGGTAGAACCCTTCCCCAGCACTAACTTTTCTGACACGTGGGATGCTCTATGATCATTTTCCCTCCCTTGTGTCTTTGACAACTGGAGCCGCTGCAGGGAACGTGGGGAAAACTAGAGCCCCAACCCACCTTTTTTTGAAGTTCTCTTATACCGTGCACCAGAGTCTCATTTTTCCTTTCCTGTTGAGAGAAAGAAGCAGAGCATAGGTGTGGAGCTCCCTGCTACCACCCGTCTTTATTCAGCTGATTGTTCTCCCTTTCACCTGGTGCCTTTTTCCCTGCAGTAACTCTACCTCACTGCATACTGTCAGGTAAAGGACCTGTGGTTTGATTTCCACATATATATGTATATACCAACTCACCAGGACAGACATGCCCACATGCAGGGCTTCCCAATATTAAATATTACCAAAGAAACTGTGCCACTGACACATATTTTACCATGACTTTTGACTATTCTTTGCATGTAAAAAAGAGGAGACTAGCTTATCTGATGACTAATGAAAGACAAGCTGAGGAATAAAACCTATCAGATGGCTCTTCCCAGCTTCTTGCTTACAAGTCTGGCTATTTCTTCTTCCAGGTCTTGCAAAGTTCTTTCCCTTTCCACGGTGGTACTGTTCTCCTTCTCCCACTCCTCATCTTCTGTCAGGTCTTGAGTCTGAGTGATCTCACTTTCCAGCCTGAATGACACAAGCACATAGTGTGAGGAACAGACCGCTTCAGAACTGGAAAAACACATCTATCAGTTTTAAGGGTTACTTCAGTGTCAGTAAATATGGCTCTCAAGTTGGAAACCCATTTTTCCTGGGTCCTTCCCATCATAATCACTTCAAAGGCAGGAAAAAAAATCCCTTCAAAGTTTGACCTGAGTCCTAAGTCAAACACCCTAGTGTTCTTTCAGCTCAGGTGAATATCATCCAATCTTTAAGAATCTCTTTGAAACTTGCTGTAATTCAGGGTTTGAGCCACAGAAAATGCCAAAGAATGAAGAAGAAACTGCTACATAAGATATAGGTCTCTAGAGCAAGTAGGAAAATTCAGGTTTGTCTCTTCTCCTCTATCCCATCCCTTGGATTGGGAACTTCCCTCAAGAAAACCCAGCACTCACCTCTGTATTTCATCATCTTTCTGGTGGATTTGGAGAAGAAGTTCCTGATTTGCTTCATCTATTCTTTGCAAGTCTCTTTCAAGGTCTGTGTTCAAACTTTCTAGGTTCCTGTTTGACTGGGTCAGTCTTAAGATCTCCACCTCCTCTGACCTATAGATTCAGCCCACGAAAGGAACAAGGGCCAGTTATCTCAGGGTCAGTGATCTTTGGGCCAGAAGGGATATCTAGGAGACATGTAATTCAACAACCTGGCTGTTTCTGGGAGCACACCTTTCCTTTTTCATAGGAAATTGTATTTCTTAATCATGCCCTTACAGTTTGTTTCAGTAATTCTCAACTCAGTGAGCAAGAGAGGATTTTCCCAGGCTTTCTTGATCAAAGTGCTCAATATAATAGTACACCTCCTCCCTGGTTCCAGGAGAAGTTTGTTTCCTTAATAGCCTCTTGTATTGGAGAGAATGGTTTCTCAGGCAAATGGTGCACAAAATCTGCTCATGAAATACACTTCCGTTGAGTATTTTCATCCAGGCACCTGGCACATCACTTAGAGTTGGTGCCTGCCTTATGCCGCAAGAGCTCTCCACCAGCAGACGGGACTTCTGTTTCTCCCTCCCTCCTCCCATCTCAAAACTTCTCCATTGCCTGCTACAAAGCTTGAGAATCTACCATGGGAGATACTCCACCGAGTACACACACAGATATGATCCAGGCATTCACTTTCAAGAATACAAACATCTTTTATGAAGTAAATTTGAATGTAATAATGGTAACACCTCAGTGGTTTAGAAAGGGTACCTGGCAAATGGGAAGCTCTCAATAACTTTTTCTTTTTGTTGTGTGTTAGTTAATTGGTTTCTCTTTGAAATGATTCACTGGAAATAAAGTGTGAGGGAGAGGTCTTTTGTTTTGAGTAGGAATGAGGGATGATTTTGACAAAGTAAGTCCTTCCTTGGAAGGGCTGATTGGATGCAGGACTTACTTACAATAGTTGTCACTTCAGGAGGACATGGAGTGTTTGGGGTGGTGTCAGCAGGGGGTTGGATAGACAGGAGCGTAGGAGGAAGCAGGGGGAAGATGAGGGAAGTCATGAAGAGCAGACCTGCTTCACACCTTGGTCCTTGGATGTGGCTTTGCGTAATCATGATACTTACCCATGATCTAGCTGATCCTCCTTGGGTTCTTCCATTGTAGATTCCCTAAAATACCAGCAGACATGTATTGGATGAATTGGGGAAATAGGTCCATTTGTTAAACACAGAGTAACTAGCCAAGAGTCCCAAAGGATAGGGACAAAATTAAGTCAACTGATTTCCTCCCTCCAACTCCCCAGGTTTTGGCCATGACAAAACCCAGCCCTTTGATTCTTCTGTCCCTGATCTGACTGTACCTCAGGTAAGGATACAGTGAGGATACAGGGATAATGCTGGAAAATTCAATGTGTGTCCTTCTAGTGGGTACATGCGGAGATGGTTCTCTAGAACAAGAACCCTTTCAAACTTTGCTCCAGGTACTTAGAATCAATAAAGGTCATCTATTCCTCTGAAGTCCCTTTTTGCTCCGTGCTCAGCTGCTTTCCTTAAGGCCGCATGGGCATGAATGTTGGTGCATAACTGCCCTGAAAAGTAATCTTTCTGACCTCTAGCCGGGACTCTGTAAGGATCTTCAGATATTAAGATATTTAGTATTAAATAGGGCTCAGAAAAACCAAGCAGAAGTAGATAATTTGGTTCATTCTGTACCTTAGATTCCTTTTATTCTCCAATTCTTCAGTAAACTCTGTCCCCCTTCTGTAAATGGCTTTGTGATTCTACCTTAGTCGCTCAGCTTCTGAAGTCTAGTCTTTCCCCACTGGAACCAACCAGTAGAGTGTCAGAACCTTCCAAAGGGTCAGGACTCTGCTACTGACATAGGATGGGTGGGGCAGCATGTCATAGTGGGGTGGGTGACAATGGTCATTCATGCAGAGTTCCAAGGCTAGATGGGTATATGCGGAGATGGTTCTCTAGAACAAGAACCCTTTCAAACTTTGCTCCAGATAATTAGAATCAATAAAGGTCATCCATTCCTCTGAAGTCCCTTTTTGCTCTGTGCCCAGCTGCTTTCCTTAAGGCCCCATGGGCATGAATGTAGGTGCATGACCACCCTGAAAAGTAATCTTTCTGACCTCTAGGCAGGTCTCTGTAAGGACCTTCAGATTTTAAGATCTTCAGTATTAAATAGGGCTCAGAAAAACCAAGCAGAAGTAGATAATTTGGTTCATTCTGTACCTTAGATTCCTTTTTTTCTCCAATTCTTCAGTAAACTCTGTCTCCCTTCTGTAAATGGCTTCGTGATTCTACCTTAGTCGCTCAGCTTCTGAAGTCTAGTCTTTCCCCACTGGAACCAACCAGTAGAGTGTCAGAACCTTCCAAAGAGTCAGGACTCTGCTATTGACAGGATGGGTGGGGCAGCATGTCACAGTGGGGTGGGTGACAATGGTCATTCATGCAGAGTTCCAAGGCTAGATGGGTGTGTGTGTTTTATGGCAGAGTCTTCCGTTTGGTGGTAGTCAGTTCAATGGTTGTGATTTCTGGGTAGTATGAAGGGGTAGTCCCTGTGTTTTATTTTTCTTGCAGATTGAGCTTCCTCTCTGCCCGAGTGCGGCTATGGGAACCTGGGTCCTAAGGCAGCAGTCTGATCCCATAACCGCTCATTCATCTGACACACACTGACACATCAGAAGAGCGCTTATGGATGCCAGGCACTGTTCTAAGCATGAGGGAGACAGAGTGAACAGAACAGCCCAAACACCTGCCATCACGGAGTTTACATTACAGGGTGTGCATGTGAGGGTGGGAGGGGTAACACAACGCAATAAATGAGTACATTTATTTTATTTGGTATGATAAAAAAGAAGAATGGTATGAAGAAACATAGGTGAAGAGGGTGAGAGGAAATTCAGTGAGTACTGTTTACGTGGGAGGGAATTGAAGTTTTAAATAGGGTGGTGGAGAGAACGCACTGAGCATTGCCAGACCCAGAAGTGTGGTGTAGATGTGTCAAGAGGCCTAATCAATGGGAAGGAAACCTTAGGTTGTGCTGAGGTGAGCACAGAATCCTCAGGCCTCATGACCAAGGGCAGTAGCAAACAAGGCCCATGGCCACCAGAAGCATGGGCCAGCACGCAGCCGAAGGGCCAGCAGGCCCAGGGCACCAGCAGGAGGCGTGAGGACGCAAAGCTCCTCCTTTGATGCTTTGAGGATATGTAGCTTTTCCTGCAGCTGCCGCTATTCTGGGAAAAAAGAGAACTCTGGAGAGGGAGAATCTGTCCGAAATACTGAGAAATTGCCCATAGAGATTTTTAACTGGGAGAAGTCCATGATATCTCGAGTTGGCCCCATTGTATTTTCTGCCAATTTCAGTCAGAGCAGGGAGAGGGGAAGATAAAATCAATTGCACTATGTAAAGAATATGTTCCTGCATACATGAGTCTGTACACTTTGGCCACATTCTGTACAATTTGTAACTTTTCACCTAAGTCAAGGAAACCTGGGAAGTTTTGAATCTCTACTTCAGGACTGTATTGAGTTGATTTGTGGACCAGAGTGACTTCTTAACATACTGTAGTTTCTAACAAACTATTTGTAAAATTAACGGCCTCTGATGACCCCCATTACCATCTCCCTTTATGAAGCTGTACACAGAAGAGTAATTAAGTAACAATTCAGGCCAATGGCCTCTCCCAGGATTTAATAGTAGGGAGAGTTCATTCATCCCAGCTGGTTATATAGCTTTTCCAGGAAATGCCCTGGACCAAGGCATTGGATTGGATAGGGACTTTAACTGGGATAAAAATAAAGCTCTGTCTCCTTCCTGGGGAGCTTTTCTCCTGGAGGGGCTACAAAAGGCAAACCTGTAGGGGCAGCAGAACCCCACAGCTTGGGACCTTGTGTGGGACGAGGACAACAGACTGCTATTACTGAGAATTGCTGAATCAAGGTAGAAACAGGGTCTTGGGGGCAAATGAAGGTCGTTGATGGTGAGCATTGCTGCTATTCAAGAGGTGGCTTGATTAACACCGAGTGCAGCATTAGAGCAGCTGTTCTCACCTTGTAACTTTTTCAAGCCTTGCTGGGCCCTGTGCAGAAGAGTCACTGAGACACATCAGACTGTGCTGCATTGTGGCCGGGAACTCTGGCCTTGGCGTGGCAGTCTGCTGTGAACACATCCCCTCCTCTTCCAGGCTGGGCACTCAGGATCTGTTTGCCTGGCCCTCTCCCTGCTGCTGTGAGGGGGCAGGCCAGGTCCCCGAGCCCTGGACACGGCTTTCTGGGCCCCGGCCCTTCCTGCTGACTCACCTGTCATTTCACTTCTGCAGATTCTGCTTGTGTATGTTTATAGATGAGCCTGGTTTTGAGGCTCACAACTACGCAAGACTCTAGAACGTCATTGTAGATCATTGTTTTTCGAATACAAATCAAATACATGATTTTCCTTATGTCCTTACTTTTTAGTTACTATTTTTGTGCAATCTTTAGGCTCATAAAACCTCTTTGAATTCCCTTTTAAAATACTCAGAATAGCTTTCTCAAAAGCAGAACTTTGAACTGGACTGAAATGTTAAGAAAAATAAGGAACGTACCATTAGTTCATTCTGCCATTATTTAATATCCAATAAACAACTATGGTAGTTTGAGCTGGCAAAATGTGTATGCATTTTCTTTTATAATTCATTGTATTGCTGTTATAATAGCAAGGTGCTGGCAAAGCTGGTTTCCCCTGAGGCCCCTTTCCTTGGCTTGCAGATGGCCGTGTTCTCCCCTGTGTCCTCACAGAGGCATCCCTGTGTGTGTCTGTGTCCTTATTCCTCCTCTTAAAATGACACCCATCATAGAAATTTGGGATCAACAGAGGTGAGGCTTAGAACCTCAGCCCCCCTGTTTTGAGAGAAATCTTCTGCATCCGTGGATGTTTTGTTGCCCTTGTCTAGCTTGGATTAATACTTAGTCTATAGGCACAGACCTGATCATCTACATTTGCCCTCTTATAGCACTAAATTATATTTTCTACCTTTATCTTGTATCTACCTACCACTTCAACAGTTTATTAAAAAAAATAATAATAATAAGGGAGAAATGTGGGATTCACATATAAATCAAGTATAAAAATCAAACAAAAAAAAAATGACACCGTCATAGAGGATTAGGGCCCTCCTTCATGACCTCATTTTAAATTAATTACCTCTTTAAAGACCTTATCTCTAAATACAGTCACATTCTGAGGTACTAGGAATGAGGACTGCAGTATAGGAATTTTAGTAGGACACAACTCAGCCTACAAGAGGTGTTCAACAAATGTTTACCTGTGATGAGCATTCAGGCTATTTCCCCACCTTTCCCCCAAGTAAAAGCACTTAAAAGAATAGATTTATATAGTCATTACATTTTTTAGATACAAGCAAACTGTCAGATATGTATTTATATTTTTACCATTTTTGAATGTCTTTTAATATATCAGCTTTTAATTTTACATGTGAGGAATATAAAGACAAGAGAGACAATAAATGTTTTGCTGCTATTATGTTTCCATTTGGAATGGAGGCTCAAGGTTTTTTTTTTTTCACAATTTATTCGTTCCTTTATTTCCTGGAACCTCAATGCACATTTGCTTATCTTTTTTGTTTGTTTGTTTGTTTTTATTTTGTTATCATTAATCTATAATTACATGCAGAACATTATGTTTACTAGGCTCCCCCGTTCACCATGTCCCCTCCACAATCCCCATTACTGTCACTGTCCATCAGCTTAGTAAGATGCTGTAGAATCACTACTTGTCTTCTCTGTGTTGTACAGCCCTCCCCATGCTCCCCACACATATTATTCATACTAATTGTAATGCCCCCTTTCTTTTTCCCTTTCCTTATGAGGCTCAAGTTTTTATCATGAATTTTTTTTCCCTACTGGAAATTATACATTGGAATATTTTCCCCTTTCATATTATTTATTCTCTCTTGGGCTTATAAAGGCAATATTAAACCTTCTTGGTGAACAATTTCTGCCAAACTTGCCATTGAGAGGTTTTTAATTTTTTATTAAGGTATTATTGATATACACTCTTTTAAAGGTTTCACATGATAAAACAATGTGGTTATTACATTCACCCATATTATCGTGTCCCCCATATACCCCATTGAAGTCACTGCCCATCAGTGTAGTAAGATGCCACAGAGTCACTACTCATCTTCTCTGTGCTCAACTGTCTTCCTCATGATCCCCCCTACACCATGTGTGCCAGTCATAATACCCCTCAATCCCCTTCTCCCTCCATTCCCACCCGCCTTCCTCACTCCTCCCCTTGATTATCACTAGTCCCTGCTTGGAGTCTGTAAGTCTGTTGCTGTTTTGTTCCTTCAGTTTTGCTTCGTTGTTATACTCCACAAATGAGTGAAATCATTTGGTACTTGTCATTCTTCGCCTGGCTTATTTCACTGAGAATAATACCCTCTAGCTCCATCCATGTTGTTGCAAATGGTAGGATTTGTTTTCTTCTTATGGCTGAATGATATTCCATTGTGTATATGTACCACATCTTCTTTATCCATTCATCTACTGATGGACACTTAGGTTGCTTCCATTTCTTGGCTATTGCAAATAGTGCTGCAATAAACATAGGGGTGCATATGTCTTTTTGAAACTGAGAAATTATATTCTTTGGGTAAATTCCTAGGGGTGGAATTCCTGGATCAAATGGTATTTCTATATTTAGTTTTTTGAGGAACCTCCATATTGCTTTCCTCAATGGTTGAACTAGCTTACATTCCCACCAGCAGTGTAGGAGGGTTCCCCTTTCTCCGCATCCTCACCAGCATTTGTTGTTTTTAGTCTTTTCTGTGCTGGCCATCCTAACTGGTGTGAGGTGATACCTCATTGTGGTTTTAGTTTGCATTTTTCCCTGATGATTAGTGATGTGGAGCATCTTTTCATGTGCCTGTTGACCACCTGAATTTCTTCTTTGGAGAAGTGTCTGTTCATATCCACCACACATTTTTTAATAGGGTTATTTGCATTTTGGGTGTTGAGTCGTGTGAGTTCTTTAGGCATTTTGGATGTTAACCCCTTGTCAGATATGTCATTTACAAATATATTCTCTCATGCTGTAGGATGCCTTTTTGTTCTGCTGATGGTGTGCTTTGCTGTACAGAAGGTTTTTAGTATGGTGTAGTCCTATTTGTTCATTTTTTATTTTGTTTCCCTTGCCTGAGGAGATGTGTTCAGGAAAAAGTTGCTCATGTTTATATTCAAGAGATTTTTGCCTATGTTTTCTTCTAAGAGTTTCATGGTTTCATGACTTACATTCAGGTCTTTGATCCATTTTGAGTTTACTTTTGTGTATGGGGTTAGATAATAATCCAGTTTCATTCTCTTGCATATAGCTGTCCAGTTTTCCCAACACCAACTGTTGAAGAGACTGTCATTTCTCCATTGTATGTCCATGGCTCCTTTATCCTAATTAATTTGCCATGTATGCTTGGGTTTATATCAGGGCTCTTTAGTCTGTTCCATTGGTCTATGGGTCTGATCTTGTGGCAGTACCAAATTGTCTTTATTACTGTGGCTTTGTAGTAGATCTTGAAGTTGGGGAGCATAATCCCCTTAGCTTCATTCTTCCTTCTGAGGATTGCTTTGGCTATTTCGGGTCTTTTGTGGTTCCATATGTATTTTAGAATGATTTGCTCAAGTTCATTGAAGAATGCTGTTTGTATTTTGATAGGAATTGCATTGAGTCTGTAGATTGCTTTAGGCAGGATGGCCACTTGGACAATACTAATTCTTCCTATCCATGAGCAGGGGATGTGTTTCCATTTATTGGTACCTTTTTTAATTTCTCTCATGAGTATCTTGTAGTTTTCAGAGTGTAGGTCTTTCACTTCCTTGGTTAGGTTTATTCCTAGGTATTTTATTCTTTTTGATGCTATTGTGAATGGAATTGTTTTCCTGATTTCTCTTTTCTGCTAGTTCATCTTTACTGTATAGGAATGCAACAGATTTCTGTGTATTAATTTTGTATCCTGCAACTTTGCTGAATTCAGATATTAGATCTAGTAGTTTTGGGGTGGATTCATTAGGGTTTTTTATGTACAATATCATGTCATCTGCAAATAGGGACAGTTCAATTTCTTCCTTGCCAATATGGATGCCTTCTATTTTTTTGTGTTGTTTGATTGCCATGGCTAGGACCTCCAGTACTATGTTGAATAGAGGTGGGGAGAGTGGGCATCCTTGTCTTGTTCCCGATCTTAAAGGAAAAGTTTTCAGCTTCTCACTGTTAAGTGTAATGTTGGTTGTGTGTTTGTCATATATGGCCTTTATTATATTGAAGTACTTGCCCTCTATACCCATTTTCTGGAGAGTTTTTATCATGAATGGATGTTGAATTTTGTCAAGTGCTTTTTCAGCATCTATGGAGATGATCATGTGGTTTTTGTCCTTTTTGTTGATGTGGTGGATGATGTTGATGGATTTTTGAATGTTGTACCATCCTTGCATGCCTGGAATCAATCCTACTTGATCATGATGGATGATCTTTTTGATGTATTTTTGAATTCAGTTTGCTAATATTTTGTTGAGTATGTTTGCATCTGTGTTCATCAGGGATATTGGTCTGTAGTTTTGTTTTTTTGTGGTATTTTTGCCTGGTTTTGGTATTAGAGTGATGCTGGCCTCATAGAATGAGTTTGGAAGTATTCCCTCTTCTTCTACTCGTTGGAAAACTTTAAGGAGGATGGGCATTAGGTCTTCACTAAATGTTTGATAAAATTCAGTGGTGATGCCATCTGGTACAGGGATTTTGTTCTTGGTTATTTTTTGATTACCAATTCAATTTTGTTGCTAGTAATTGGTCTGTTCAGATTTTCTGTTTCTTTCTGGGTCAGTCAGCCTTGGGAAGTTGTATTTTTATAGAAAGTTGTCCATTTCCTCTAGGTTATCCAGTTTGTTAGCATATAATTTTTCACAGTTCTCTGTAATAATTCTTTGTATTTCTGTGGTGTCCATAGTGGTTTTTTCCTTTCTCTTTTCTGATTCTGTTTATGTATATAGACTCTCTTTTTTTCTTGATAAGTCTGGCTAGGGGCCTATTTATTGTGTTTATTTTCTCAAAGAACCAGCTCCTGCCTTCATTGATTCTTTTTATTGTTTTATTCTTCTTGATTTTATTTACTTCTGCTCTAATATTTTTTATGTTCCTCCTACTGACTTTGGGACTCATTTTTCTTTTTCTAGTTTCATTAATTGTGAGTTTAGACTGTTCATATGGGATTGTTCTTCTTTCCTGAGGTAGGTCTGTATTGAAATATACTTCCCTCTTAGCACGGCGTTCACTGCATCCCACAGATTTTTGCTGTGTGGAATTATTGTTGTCATTTGTCTCCATATATTGCTTGATCTGTTTTTATTTGGTTATTGATCCACTGGTAATTTAGAAGCATGCTGTGAAGCCTCCATGTGTTTGTGGGCTTTTATATTTTCTTTACATAATATATTTCTAGTTTCAGACCTTTGTGGTCTGAGAAGCTGGTTGGTGCAACTTCAATCTTTTTGAATTTAATGAGGCTCCTTTTGTGGCCTAGTATATGATCTGTTCTTGAAAATGTTCCATGTGCACTTGAGAAGAATATGTATCTTGCTGCTTTTGGGTGCAGAGTTCTGTAGATGTCTGTTAGGTCCATCTGTTCTAAAGTGTTGTTCAGTGCCTCTGTCTCCTTACTTATTTTCTGTCTGGTATGATCTGTCCTTCAGAGTGAGTAGAGTGTTGAAGTCTCCTAGAATGAATGCATTGCATTCTATTTCCCCTTTTAATTCTGTTAGTATTTGTTTCACTTATGTAGGTGCTCCTATGTTGGGTACATATATATTTATAATGATTATATCCTTTTGTTGGATTGACCCTTTTATCATTATGTAATGTCTTACTCTGTCTCTTGTGACTTTTTTTGTTTTGAAGTCTATTTTGTCAGATAGAAGTACTGCAACTCCTGCTTTTTTATCCCTAGTAGGTGCATGAAATATCTCTTTCCATCCCTTCACTTTTAGTCTGTGCATGTATTTGGGTTTGAAGTGAGTCTTTTGTAGGCAGCATATAGATGGGTCTTTTTTCTTAATCCGTTCAGTGACTTTATGTCTTTTGATTGGTGCATCCAGACCATTTACTTTTAGGGTGATTATGGATAGGTATGTACTTATTGCCATTGGAGGCTTTAGGTTCGTGGTTACCAAAGGTTCAAGAGTAACTACCTTACTATCTAAGTGTTTTACATAACTTACTTAGTATGCTAATAAAAAAACAATCTAAAGGTCCTTTTCTTTGTCCTCCTGTTTTTTCTTCCTCCTCCATTCTTTGTATATTAGGTATCATATTCTGTACTCTTTGTCTATCTCTTGACTGACTTTGGGGTTAGTTGATTTAATTTTGCATTTGCTTAGTAATTAATTGTTCTACTTTCTTTACTGTGGCTTTATTACCTCTGGTGACAGCTATTTAGCCTTAGGAACACTTCCATCTATAGCATTCCCTCCAAAATAGACTGTAGAGATGGTTTGTGAGAGGTAAATTCTCTCAGCTTTTGCTTATCTGAAAATTATTTAATCCCTCCTTCAAATTTAAATGATAGTTTGCTGGATAGAGTATTCTTGGTTCAAGGCCCTTCTGTTTCAGTGCAGTAAACATATCATGCCACTCACTTCTGGCCTGTAAGGTTTCTTCTGAGAAGTCTGATGATAGCCTGGTGGGTTTTTCTTTGTATGTGATCTTTTTCTCTCTCTAGCTGCTTTTAATAGTCTGTCCTTATCCTTGATCCTTGTTGCCATTTTAATTATTATGTGTCTTGGTGTTCTCTTCCTGGGTCCCTTGTGTTGGGAGATCTGTGCACCTCCATGGCCTAAGAGACTATCTGCTTCACCAGATTGGGGAAGTTTTCAGCAATTACCTCCCCAAAGACACTTTCTATCCCTTTTTCTCTCTATTCTTCTTCTGGTACCCCTATAATATGAATATTGTTCCATTTGGATTGGTCACACAGTTCTCTCAATATTCTTTCATTCCTAGAGATCCTTTTTTCTCTCTGTGCCTCAGCTTCTTTGTATTCCTCTTCTCTAATTTCTATTTTATTTATTGTCTCTTCTACCATATCTAATGTTCTTTTAAAACCCTTCATTGTGTTCCTTAACAATTGGATCACCACCCTAAATTCATTCCCGAGTTCTTGAATATTTTTCTGTACCTCCAGGAGCATGTTTATGATTTTTATTTTGAACTCTCTTTCAGGAAGATAGGAGAGTTCAGTTTCTTTTGGCCCTTTTTCTGGGGTTTGTGAGATTTTGGTCTGTACCAGGTTCCTTTGATGTTTCATAATTGTATGTGGTGCCTTGTAGTGCCCAGAAGCTCTACTCTCTGGAGCTTCTCAGTCCCTGGAGTGATGTCGGGGGTCACAGGGGACCGGTGCTGGTGGCTGGGTGAAGGAAAGAGCTGTTTCCTGCTTTCCGGCTGCTATGCCTGTCTCCACTGCCAGAGCCAGTGGACTGAACACAGAGGTGTAAGCATCTATGCTTTGTGTTTGTAGCTGATGTAGACAGGGCTTCCCTGTGGCTTGTCTGACATCAGGGCATGGACTGCCAGTTTATGAGCCAGGTGTGGGCTGGCCAGGAGGAAGGCACAGCAGGCTGCATATCACAGTGAGGGGCCTTGGAGCTTCATAGCCAGCCAGAGGAATGGAGTACCTGAAGATCATGAAAGTTCCCAACCTGCTGGGCAGTGTACCCATACAATTTTGTCAGTCCTTTCCCCTTTACCAGCCCTCTCACTGTTAGGAAGTCTCTCAGACTGCCTGTCCAAAGCAGCCGCATATGGATCCCTGTTTTCCAGTAGCTGGAGTCTGAGTCTCTCTAGGTATTCTGCCTGTCTTAGTTTTCTAACCCCACTAATCACCAGAGCATCATGCAATGTAGGTTCATACTCCCAAAGCAGATCTCCAGAGTTGGGTTTTCAGCAGTCCAGGCCTTTACCCTCTTCCCACTCCATTTCTCTTCCTCCCATTGGTGAATTGGAATTGGGGAAGGGCTTGGGTCCCCTTGGGTCATGGCTTTGTTATGTTACTCTGTTCTGTGAGATTTGTTCTTTTCTCCAGGTATATGCAGTCTGGTGCAGTCCTCTTTCCTGTTTCTTTTTCAGGATTAGTTGTATTAATTATACTTTTGTATTATACATGGTTTTAGGGGGAGGTCTTTGTCTCACCTCTCATGCCACCATCTTTAATCCTCTCTTGGCAATGAGAGTTTTTATCCCTAACTTCTCCTCCTTTCCTATGAAACAATTGCCTAGAACAACTGAAATCCATAGATTATCTGGCCTCCCCTGTTCTTTTAAATGATTTTCATTGGGATAATTCTTCTTCCAAGTAGGTATTTGGCAGTCCCATATTTTCTGGTTGCATTTGCCACAAAGCAGTGTCTAGTTCAGGAGTCAAAGGATCCAGTCCCATCCCATAATCAGAACTCTTCACTTGGTATGGAGTTGAGATTTCTGCCCTCTGGCAGCTGAGGCCACAGTGGGCCTCAGGCTGCATCTGAGCAAGGGCTTGTTGACTCACCTCTTTCCACACTGAGCTTATCTACTTCTCCTTCCCACTCTACTGGCTACCCTTTCAGACACCTACTGGGAAGGAGATAAGGGGAATGTTAAAGGCCTTCTTTAATTCTGTTGTGCCCTAGCACCCTGTCCTCTAGGGCCTGGTTTGTGTTCACACCTGATTCTTTCTCTTGCAGATGCTGTTAATAAGTTTTTGAAAGTTGCACAACCACTGTCAGAATATCACTGGAATCTCTAGCCCTGACCTTTCAAATCCAGTTGTTTGTTTGCTTCCCCCTCAGCAAGTTAGACTTCTGTTATCCTGTCAGCTTCTCTTTGCTGGTCTCTTGCCCTTTTAAGTGGCCACATAATTTGTAGACCTCCATGTACTGACTTCCCTCAGTGTAGAACTCACAGAAGATAGGGGCCCCTCTCTCAAAAAGTACTAAGAATTTCAAGCCAGTTACTGCAGACATTAAACTCATCAGAGATTCCTTCTGAGTGTAGGTTCATGTGACTGCACACATCCCATGTCCATGAAGCTGGCCATGCAGGTTGCTCTTGTGAATAAGATGTAAGACATCCTATGCAGGCAGGACATCTCACGTATTCTTTGTTTAAACAGGCTCTGGAACATAGACTGATTCCTGCTTCTTTGCTGTCAAAGCAGTTAGCTAACCTGTATCATGCCCTCAGATTTTCTAGGTAGGAGCCATACAGCAGTCCCTAGTATCTCTAAAATTTAGGGGACACATCTGTTGGACTCTCTAAAACCTTTCTTTTGTTGTATTAGTTTTCTATGTGCTGCTATAATAAATTACCACAAACTTTGTGGCTTAACATAGCACTAATTTATTGTCCTATGGTTCTGGAGGTCAGAGTCTGACATGGCTCTCACTGGGTAAAATCAAATTGTTAACAGAGATGCATTCCTTCTGGAGGCCCCAAGAAAGAATTAGTTTCCTTGCCTTTTCCAGCTTCTAAAGGACACCTGCTTTCCTAGGCTCGTAGCCTGTTCCTTTACCTTCAAAGCCAGGAATGTAGAACCTTAAATCTCTTTGTGATTTTCTGGCCTTCCCTGGTCACATTGCCTTCTCTTACTCTGAAGCCTCCTGCCTCATTCTTACAAGGACACTTAATGATTATCTCTAAATACTCCAGGATAATACCCCCATTTCAAGATCCATAATCACATCTACAAAGCCCCTTTGCCATGTGATGTAACATATTCACAGGGAGTCAGCACATGGTCGTGTTTGGTGGGGCATGGGTTGGGGGGTCCATATTTAGCCTACCTCACTTATCTTGATGCAGAGAGAGAGAGACAGCTCTCCCATCTTTCCCTTTGGACTTCAGGTCTCACTAGGTTATACACTGTCCGCCTTGTGGGTATAGGCTTTCAGCATAGCCCTTTGAACAAATCTTTCCTCCAACTTGGCTCAACATTAACTCTAAAAGTAGGTGAGAAGTTTAAGAATCATCTAAGAAGTTCTCCAAAGAAACTATTTACATTCAAGTCCTTATCTCAGGGTCTGTTTCAAATTCATCTTTCATCTTATGCTTTCTTGATTTCGCTGTTAAAATATTCCAGTAGCAATTAATATGCCAATTTTGGTGCTTACAGAAAGTACTGTAATAGCAGTCAGGTAGGAAAACAATAATATGTCATTTCATCTTCTGAGTTAAATAATTCATTTCCTTGTGATGAGGTGTTAATTTTGAAAATTCTAGGAAGTTACTGTTTTCGTTTACTACCCTCTTTGAGTCCTGATACCTTGCAGTTTTCACATTTATATGATGTAGAGTAAAATCTTAAAGTGGACTTTCAAAGAAAAGGTTTGTTTCTTTTCCTTTTTAAAAATGTAGTATGAGTGGATAGCTCTGTGTGACTTGTTTCTTGCCCCGTGGCCTGACAGCTCCAAGATTCAGCTCTGTGCGAAGCTCTGGAATCACTCCCTCATTATCATGGAAATCTAACTCAGGTAGAATCCAGTCAGCCCACCTCCTGTTTTCTCTGACTCTGTGCTCTCAGTCTAGCACCTGAGCTTGTACTTCATTCCTGTGACCGGTATACTATTTTATTCCTCAGTTTCAGGGTCTTGATTGTCACAAGGCTATCTGGGAATTCAGTTCTGGCAAATTCTGCAGTTAGACTCTGTTCTTGTCAGAACCTCCATGCATGGCTCTCTGACCCTAAATTTTTCCCCAGAGCTGGGGCCCATTCAGTGCTTCTTCATTTCACCAAGGTCCTGCCTGCCCAAGTCCATGTGTTTCTATGGTTCATTGGGGCATGCCCTATTATCGTTTGTTGTATTTTCTTGGTTCTAAGCACTGACCCTGCCCCCTCCTTTGTCTCTACCAGCTCTCTAGGTCTCAAATGCTTCTTGAGCATCTCTCCTCCCTGTTGCTGATGACTCAGAATCTAATAGTTGCCCTTTCTAGAAGGTGTGTTTCACCCAGCAATGCTTCCTCATATGGAATATTTTACTGTGGATAGAATGCTTGTTGTAATAATTCTAATGTCTAAATTGGAGTACTTTTAGGCAAGTTAAAAATGAGATTTTAGAATTAGGGTATGTTTTGAAAATTCTGTGCAAGTGGTATAGTCTGGTGACATTTAAACATGTAAATCATTTTAGGGAATTCTTTTCACAAATAACTGTTTTCAAAGACTGAGTTATGCTACTGTTCAGGAGAGAGGGTGTTCCCCTTTAAAACTGATCTTTTTCTTCCAATATTTATTGATTTTTGTTTGGGTCCTTGTGATATTTAATAGAGGAAATGTAAATAAGTAAAGATAAAGTCGAATGTTTTCTTAAGCCAATTTTAGTTTTGAACAAAACATCTCTAAGAGGTCAAACTCAAGATAGTTTTGAAATTCTAAACAGGTTTTATAACGTCTATTGGCAAGTGATCTGTATTTGCAGGATCCATAAAGCTTTTAAGGTATAGTTGATATTGAAACAATAATGACCCTGGAACAGGATATTTCCTGGAGATTAATGACCAGGTGGGAGGGGTTGATGGCCTGAGGTGTAGTTGAGGGCCATTAACCTCAGACAGTCATTAAAGCCCAGGAAATGTCCTATGTCTAGGTCATTATTGTTATTATAAATTGAAAATGGAAAAAAGAAACAGGCATACAGATGATCTGAAGGGCGACTCCATTTCCAATGGTTTGAACAGGGAGCGTTCTGGGAGAATTTATTCCCCTGTCCATTAGCCAGCCAGCATCCCTGAATCCTCTGTCACATCGCCCTTCAACTGATGGGTCTTTGTGCTAGAAATCTCTGAATTCCCTAGATACCTGAGTAGAGAGACCCATCCCTTCATTGTAGCTCCCTTTGCTCAGAGTGACTGAATTAAACAAATGGTATTGGTGACTGACTTTGCACTGCTCTTAATTGCATCCTACATTGCCATCTACTTGCTTCTCCTGGGATCAGCCGTTTTCTTCTCTGTTTAGCTGCAGTATATTTCCCATAGCTAAATTTTAAGCCCTTGAATATTTTGTCTGTGCTTATTTCCCAGGTTGTTAGGGGTGAAAGTGCACATTATTTGCTTTGCAGTTGTGCTGTTTCTAGTCAAGCTAGATATGGTGTCCCAGTCCAATTCTTTTGTTTAGTTTCCGAAAAGTACTATCATCTACAGATATTTTGAATTCCTAACTAATAAGTAATGTTCAGCTTTGAATCAGTAAATTTCAACTTTTTATTAGTCCTGTAGTAGCAGATCCACCTTCCTCTCTTTTTTAAAGCAAAACATTCAAAATGGAAAAGTTATTACTTTAGAGTTTCCAATATCACTTTAGGGCTTCATAACAAAGAGTTGGATATGAAATATTCAGCTGGAGTATTCTGAAACAGAACTTGCCAAATTAATTTTATTTGTTGGCTATAGAAAATTTCATGTAAGACTTTAAAAAAATTAGAACAGTATGACCTAAGCATTATGAGGCTATTGTTTCATTTAGTCTGTAGTCCCAAGGAGGTTTGAGCCATGTGTTGGATCAGCTCAAATTTATCACCAATGATGAAAAAAAAAAGAAAAACTCAAAAACATTTCCCTTGATAACATTGGCCAGAAATATCAGCTTTGTAGAGGAATGGCATATCAATGTATAGTACTAGGCTGACAATATCATGAATTTTATAAATACCCAGTCTATCCTCAAAAGGCTCATCTCCTCCCTGAAGTAGTGCCTCAAATTCCTGTTAACTTATGACTTTGATCTAAGATATTGAAAGTCCAGTTAAAATACAAGTGCTGTTTTCAACCAGTGATATTTACCTTAATTTTGAATAATTAAATTATCCAGACCACAATTAACTTGGGGATCCACTATAATCAAAACAGTAAGATTAATAAATAACAAAGGGAAGCATTATGGAAGTATTCTTTTTTATAAATCCCTACCACTGTAATCTATGAGATCTCTCTTCTTGGCAGGGTCTTCGCTGTAGTTCGTGTTCTCTTTGATGTCTCTAAAAGTCTTCCTATTCCATGATTCAGTCTCATTTTAACAGCTATTTATGAAGCATGTTTTTCTGTGCCAGTCTGTGTTCTGTTGCCCTCTAGCATCTCTTCTTTAGGCTGACATTCCTGGTAAGATGGGCTAACTTTCATGCAGGCTGCAGGATTCATTGTTGCCTTACAGTGGCACAGCTCTTGAAGAGTATGTCACCCTATAGGGCTGTTGGTGTTACTCTGGAGAGGTGGGGAAGAACTGTTTTTCTACCAGGTACAACTATTTTTCTTTTTTACAATAATATGATTTTGGTCTTTATTTTCTAAGTATGTCTATTGATTTCCTAATTCATTTTGATGTAATAATCTGATTTTGAGTTTTTGTTTTCTAAGGATGTTCTATTGATTTCTTAATTCATTTTGATTGAATAATCCTTTTCTCACCTTGTTTGCTTCCTATACATTATTCTGTGTAGTGGAATTTGGTACAAGTTATTATGGGAAATATGACAAATGATTTGGCCCATGGTGCTCTGTGTAAAATCAACCCCTTGGTCCTCTACTGAAAAAGGCATCTTGAACCTCCAGTTGGGATGAATTCCCTCCACATTTCATACTGCTGAGGAGTTCCAAGCTGTTCTCTCTAAATGTGTATGTAATCACATCTCTACTTGAACCAGTCATTGCTTGTTGAGGAAGGCCCTGCAGTTATCCTGGGTAGTCTACACAGAGGTCCTTTGGTGTATCTGAATTCTTGCATTGCAAATGTAGAATAGGCACCCTTTAAGGACTCTTACTTCAGATTATTTTTTTCAAGTCACTTTTATTGTGCTGCCATAAGGGATAACCAAAAGGCATTAAGTATCCTGAGTGTGTAACTACAGTGTAATCCAGACAAGGGAGAAAAAGGGAGAGAATATCAAATAGTGACAATCTACTGTCCTCATCTAAAAGAAGATCAGTGCATGGGAAGATATAATTAAATACATTTTTGTTGAAGAATTTCCATTCATTTGGGTATAACTTTCCAATTATTACTCTTCTCTTGTAGACAATTAATAACAGGTGCCTTAATAATAAATAGACTAGATTAGAGAAGGCCCCATCTCTCATAATTGTTCGAATAGTCTTGTGCTGTTGTTTCAAAATTTTATTTTTAAATTAAATTCAAAGCTCTTTCCCTCCCTTCATTCTACAAAGAGTTGACTTCTCCCTCCTCTATTTTCTGCCCAGGAGTTTCTCTACCTTGTTCATGTGATGTAGAACCAAGACAAGGGCAAACATCTCCGTATTTAACTTCTCATGGTGAGGTTGAGTTCTCTGCTTGGTTAATTGTCCTCATTTGTGTGGCTCAAGGTAATCATCAGTGCCTTCAGTGTGGCAGGTGTTCAGTTGTTGGTCCTCTCATATGTGACTCCATCGCCAAAGTCCTTCCCTTTCTAATGCCTAGTTCCCTATGCGAGATAATCTGGCTTTACCATTTCCACCCTCTTAGCCCCTCCAAAAGTTGTCCACCCCAACACTGAGATCCTCTTTCTTGGTGGTCAACCTTCTTTGGGAAGAGGTATAGCACCCAGCAGCTTTTGGCTGTGTCTGCTGAGCCTTGGGAAAGCCATCCATCCATGGCATGTCAGGTAATGGGCAGATAGCTGCGTGGCCGCCTCTTCTCTCAGTCTCACCGAACTGCAGGTTCCTTCCCGTATTTACAGGATTTCATTTACTTGTCTGAGAGATGTGTGTCATCATCTCCATGTTACAGTTGAGAAAACAGAGGCTCAGTGTTGTTGCCCAGGATCATAACACTAGTACAGTGGTATAGCTGAGATTCAAACTTTGGTCTGTCTTACGGTAAAGATGTGATCTTCCCATGGTATGATTTTTATTATTGCGGAGAGTAAAACTGCAGTTAATGATTTGAAGTTACTAAGAGGCTAGTCCACATAAGGAAATTCAGCATGATATGCTGGGTCAATATACGGAAGAACTCTCTATTGCGTAGGGCTAGGAGCCCTCTTGAATGTGAGTGAGCTGTGTGCCTCATCCCTCCCACTCTCACTGCAGGTCTTCCAATAGGAAAGGAATGCTTGCCAGAGAGGCTGTGGATGTGACAGCTGTGGTAGAGATATTCATCTGCATCACCTCTGAAGCCCTTCCAATAATAGTACCCTTTGAATTTGTGGCATTCTGCGCTCTTCAAGCATCCAGATACTTCTGAGAAAAATACAACAAAGGGGCAAGTAACTTATTAAAAAGAATTTAAAACTTTTCCTTTGATTATCAAGATTATATTTATTATAGGCAATTTGAAAATTCAGAAATGTATTAAGAGGAAAATAAATATTACCCCATCTCCCAGGGATAGTCACTGTGAACATTGGTTTAATTTTCCATTAGTTTCTCTACCTACATAATTTTTCAGTCAGTCATATGATAAACATGTTTTGTTTATTGCCTTTTTGACTTCAGGATATAATGAAAATACTGTGCTTTTAAAACTCTTTGTAAATATGATTTTTAATGACATGATTTTTGATGTTTCTTACCCATAATATTTTATCTCTATTTCAGATTATTCCTTAGGGTAGATTCCTAAACATGGAATTAGTATACAAAGTGTTGGAGTCTTTTGGTGTTTGTGTGTGTGTGTATGTTTTTTTCCCCAATAGATTTTTAAAAAGTTGCTGGGGGTGATCATCAAGAGGACGTGACTGCTGGATGACCCAAGAAGTGGACTTAGGCTATCAGAGGCTCCTCATACCTCCCCTGTCCTTGGAATGTGCCGACTGTTTCCACAGCTGAAGCCATTTCAAGGACATAGCGATATATAAAGCTTCTACATAAACTTTAGATTCTGGTGGGTGATGGTGAGGTCTGCTCATCTTATGGCCCCCCAAAACAAGCCTCAGATGTAAGTGTCCTTACTAATTAAAGTGGCTACCTGCCAATCTGGTATGGCTGCCTCTTTCTGTGGTCTCTCCTTGCTCTCTGTACAGGGGCCAGTTTCAGATTTTACCTGAAGTTCCTGAGGTTTCCATCCAAGGTACAGACTTACACATCCCAGGCAGTGCTTCACAGTGCTTGTCACATCTTTGCTTCCAGTTTGGATGTTTATCACAGCTTTTCAGTCAATTTTTAGGTGAAAAACAGTATCTAATGTATGCTTTAATTGTATTTCTTTGATTATTAATGTGATGTCTTTTAAAGTTTTCATGTTTATTAGCCATTTTATCTTCTATGAGGTAAAATACTTTCAGCTTATGTATTCAGCAAGTTACCACCCTTATGCAACATATATTCTTCCTCTTTTTTTTAAGTTTAAAGCTTTTTGGTTACAAGAGACACAAGGCCACTTTGAAGTAGCTTAACAAAAATGGGAATTTCCTGGCTCACTGAAGGATCCAGAGGAATGCCTTCAGATGGAGTTGAGTTCATGGACTCAGTGTCATTCAGACTTAGAACCTATCCATCTCTCAGCTCAGATTTTTTCTGGATTGACCTAACTTAGACCTTTCTTCCTGGTGGCAAAATGACCATGCACAGGTTCAGCCCTTTCTTTTACCCCAGGGAAGGAAGATTCTCTTTCCCAGTTATTCCAGTACAGTCTCTTGAATTGAGTCTCACTGGGTAGACATGGCTATGTACCCATTCCTGAAATAAGTTGTTCTGCCCAGGGGTACAGAAGATGGAATGAGTCATGTTTACCTTGCTCATCATTTTTGGAGGCATGGAGAGAGATCCAAATAGGCCACCAGGGGAGCACTGTTTGACCAAAGGAAAATTAAGGTTCCCCTAAAAAAATTTCAATTTTGTTCAAGGTGTTTTTCAATATAAAGACTTAAAGTATTATATCATCAAATTTAACTTTTTCTGTAATTTCTTGTCTAACTTTGAAACTTAAAATCCAGAGACTCAGTAAAATTACTTTTTATTTTCATCTGTTTTTTATGGTTTATATTTTTATACTTTACTTTTAAAGAAACTAGAATTAAATAGATTTAAAAGCCAAATAATTTACTGAATATTTCAGTAATATTTATTACTGAAACTGATTTATCGCATTTACAATATATGTATTTTCATAAGCACTACTTTCTATGTCTAAGGCATCTGTTGACTTTTTTCCTGTCTATTCTTATGACAGCACCACAGCGTTTTAGTTTTGTAGTTGTGTAATGGAGTGAGCTTTGATGAGCTGTGTGGTATATTTGATGGGGCAAATGGCAGGGAGCTTGAATGAGAGGTGATAGAAAGACCTGGAGCTAGGAGTTTTATCTGCCACAACAGAGCCTATTTTTAACCAGAATAGGCTGCCTGTCCCTGTGGGCTCTCCTGAAGGTTAAGGAGCAATTGAAATGAAGGAGCGAGTGAGAAAGGGAGGGACACAGTCCAACAATCCAAACACTGCTGCTGCTTTAAAACGTAGCCATGCCTGTGCATTACAAAAGATACAGTCTTCAGTGTTTGGAGCTCAAAGCAAATTGTAGTAGGCAGTTTCTTGTTAACACAGTCCTTTTTGCTGTTGTCGTCTTCACTGCTTTTGACGTCTCCAAATCAGGCTGTACAGCTCATGCTTCAGAGAGCGACGTCAGTTATTTGCTGGTGCTTCAGGAGCTTGCTGCTTTCAGCGCCATTTGCCAGGAAGAGAAGGTGATGCCTAACATGAAGGATCCTCACTGTAACATCTGAGCCTGAAAAGAGGGCTGCTGAAGTTCAGTGAAAGAAGGGGACCCCTACCCTCCTCAGATAGCATCACCTAAATGATGGTCATTTTATTATGGTATAAGTTTATTCTGTCTCTGCTGCAGTTCACAGAATCATAGATGAGACATCATACCTCTGTTTAGCCATCAAATGTTTATTAAGCTCTTTGTATTTGCTAGGCATTATGCTTGGTACTTGGAATTCTAATATAAATACCATCTTCCATTCTTTAAGGAGTTCAATTGTTAAGTTAGTAGTTCTTAGTTCTTTGTATTTGTTTTCCCAAAGTGTAGGCTCCCTCTCTGTGAACCTAAAAGACTGGACATTTGTCCCAAGTGGTCCATTTACAGGAAAGAATAAATTGCCTTCCATATATAAACAGATTCTGTAGCCTTTAGAGTTCTCACCTCTGTCCACTTTGTGGCAGGGACTTCTCCTACCCTCAGGCCTGGCTTTGTTTGGAAGTGTCCAATGTTAGAGTCTTTTTTTTTTGGTTCTGCATGTGATAGAATACTTTGCTTAGTTTTTCAAACTCAGAGTGCCCCTTTTGCTCTTACTGATATGACAGAGCTTCCTACCCTAGACATCTTAAACTTGGGCTCTTCAGAGCCTGAGCTGTAACTTACATAGCCCTATTGTTGCATTATTGGATTTTGGTGTACCACTCTTGTGAAATTCTTTTGTTAACAGGGACCTATCAGTGGGTCAGAAGATGAGCTTGTAGCTGTGTCAAAACCATCTCACTCTCAATGAGACAGAGACAGCAACTCTAGGTGCTTCTCAGTGGCCAGGGATATGTTTCTTTCTTCATCGATCCTGTTAAGTGACAAGAGCCTGTCTTTTGGGGTGAAAAACATCCATGTGATTATATGCTCTAATTTATCATGCAGTGATCATATTAGCTTTGTCGTCTTCTTGCATTCTGTCATCTGGTCCCCACTAAGCAGTGAGGCTATTACCCTTCTCGGGAAGGTGCTGACTTAGTCATCAAGTGGGAGGGTGGGGAGCATGGGGGTGGGTGGGGGAGATACTTCCTGTCCATATCCTCTGTGTCTCCCTGGAAGCCTTCCAACGGTACATCCATCCTTTACAAATTGATTCACACTGTCTCGGCCAGAATGTAATTCCAGTGTCAATTTCTTCTCTTGCAGGCTTTCTATAAATTTCCAGCTGTTTCCTCCTGAGCTTCCCCTTTTTATTGTCCAATAGTGCTCTTAAGTTTGATTTGTTTATTTGCTGACTCCTTGACAGAATCAGCCTTTACCAAGTTTACTTATCCTTCAAGGCCTTATTCATTTTCCAGCTCTTCCAGGAAGTCTACCTGAACTAATTTAACTGTCTTCAGTCAATTATGGGCTACGAATCTGGTACTCAACTGCTGGGAAATTGCTGGGAAATACAAACACCTTGTATCATAGCAGAGTGGTTTAGGTCATAGAGACAGATGCTCTGGGTTTTGGATATGCTTGATCTTGGGCAAGTCATTTACCATTTCTAGCTTTCAATTTCTTCATTGGTAGAATCGGTCCAAGAATGATCTTTCTTGGCATCACTACAGGCCCATCTAGTGTCACATACATAGTAGATGCTCAAGAAGGGAAGAGGACGAGCTTATAGCTTCTTTTTGTCAATGATGGGTTTGCTTTACAAAATATTTCCCTGCTGCTCTAAGACAAAATTTCTTATAAATGTTGATTAAGAGTGGCCTGTAGGCAAAAATCTTATTGAATTCATAGATTAAGGATAATGGACTAAGGGATTAAGATCTCAGAATTTCTGAATTAACAGTATGTTAAGAAACTAACACAATCTCATTGAAGCTCAAAATCAGGGTAATAATAATTGTCACCTTACAGATGTCAAAAGAATGAGTAGCATATTAACAAAAGAATGTGGTGACACATAAATTATATTATTTATTGAAACATTCGGAGTGACTGACTTTTCTCATGAATAATACTGATATGAATCTAAAAAGACTTAGGAAGTTTTCTTTATGCTTTGACTTCTGCTAGGTTTTCCCAGCAATCTTCTTGATCATGTTTAATCATCAACATATAAACGAGGATTGATTTAATAACAGGGATTTTTCCAGAGAACTTGTTTTAATGTTGTTTATAAAGAGAGATACCAGTCGGTCCTAATTTGGCCTATCCCTTAGATCGGGGAGTTTCATTTCTTACTCTCTCCTTCTCCCCTTTATGAAGACCCCTGCTTACCTCATGATTTCTAATTTGAGCTCTGTTACAAGTGAGCTGGGTCCTGAGTACCTACCTTTTAAAAATAAAGGCATGAATTAGATGATTCTCAACAATTCTGGAAGTTAGTGTATTTCTTCTAATATCACCATTGATTAATGTTTTTGGTGGTGGAAGAAGCACTATATTAACTTCACATAAGTTTTATGTATTTTTTTATAATCAGTGTTGTGTATAATTCATGCCATTTTCATAACTATCACTATCAAATTTGTTATAAAGTCTTTTACACTCCAGCATTCAAAGGTTCTGAGCCACTGGCTTTTACAAACAGCATGGTAGTATGCTGCTCTTATTGCTTGTAAACTCACCCATTTTTAGGATTCAAGAGTATATATAGTCTTGTCAAAAGTGACAGGGTTTTGTTTGTATTTGTACTTTCTTTTGGTTAAATTCATATATATGAAAATATTATATATACATATAATATATAATTATTCAGTTAAGGGGAAATTATTTGTAATTAACACATGCTTATATGTCAATTATATTAACATGTGTTTATGTGTTAATTATGTCAATTAACATAGATAAACACATAATTTACCTTAATGGAATTAACATATACTATATTAATTATTTTGTGTTAATTAGCATATATTGTGTATATGATTTTTCCCTCACTGACTATAAGATATATTTAATATAGTAAATATATAAAATTTTTCCCTTAACTGAATTATACATTGAAAGTTACTCAGATTTTGTTAGATAGGTGTTCTAATTTGAGGGTCATTCTCTATGACATATGTGCTCATCATTCCAACCTCTACTAATTTAAAAAATGTTCTTATTTTGAATAATTCAGCAATTTCTATTCCCTCTTCCCTCAGATCATGTTGCTGTATGAAGCAAATTTCTGTAAATTGAACAACTTTTTAAAAAATGAACGCTATATTAGAACGTAGCCTTTTGAAGATATTTTAAGCCAAAACTTGGAATGCAAATTTAATCTAAAAATTCAATCATGTTGGTTCCAACAATAGAAATAATACAACTGAAGTGGTTGGATGAATGTTCACCTCAAATGTTCGCCAGTTTGCACATGTGCAGGAAGTAATGACTATTGGCACTTCACAACTTATTCTGCTGCCTGGAGGTTGTCAGATATTTTTTTTGACATCTATTCTATGGAACTCAATTTGAGAAATATTACAATGGTAAAATTACATCTTAGAGACAAGAAGCCATGGGGTATAACTTTATTAATTAGGTGCTACCTACTTCCCCTTGCTGTTCTGCTCTGAAAGGCATGTTTATTATTTATATTGATTTACCATGCAGAAGGTCCTTAAAAGATTTAAGGGTTTAAAAGCCCTCAATACTGATGATGTTGGGTCTGACCAAAATAAAGCTACCAAATTGTTGAAAAGCTTAGTGAGGGTTTTGGTCTCTTATTCATGAAAGGAATTCTGTTAAGGTATCAGAAACTTTCCCCTTGCTTCAGGAATCCCGTTGTCTTCCTGGGGAGAGAGATTCAATTGGTGGTGAGCTGTATAGATCTATCATGTTCCTCCAGACACAGAGGGGAAAGCCCAACACCTGACACTTGGAGAGCTGGAGCCTCTGAATGAAAAATTGCCATTAATTTGAATGAAGATAAGAGAGAAGGGGACAGTGAAAGATGTTCCAGTGGTGAGGGATCGTTGGTGTTGGCGGCCACCCATCCCTCTTATCTCACCTAATGGCTGGTGCCTGCCAATGTTTATTTGTCCATTGCCATTCACCAGCTGCTCCTCTACCATGTTGTTTTTCTTCCCAGATGGCAACACGATGTTCCGCGATAAAACTGACACAAAAAACAATGCAAAATTTGTCTAAGAGAGGTTCAGCAAGCATGAGAAAAACATCTGATAGCTCTCAGAGCCGGCCAAGTTCGCAGCTTACAGTGCCAGAGTAATTATTGGATGATTTGAGCAAAGGCAATGCAAGAGGAAGCCACTACCAAATGTATCAGGTAGGTTTCCAGAAGAGGCAAAACAGCTTTTTTGTTCCTCTGGCGCCCTGACAGATTAGATGAGTGCATTCTGTGGCTCCCAGAAGCCTCGTATATTACTGACTGTGCTTTACCCCATGCTGCCTAATTAACTGCCCCCTATTTTGAAGACTCTTTTATTCAATTACACCCTGCTTTCAATAAGATAAACACTCTTACTATCAAAATCCTGGGAAACCTACACTTACAGGCTGCCTTCTCACCAAAGCTTCTGCTTTTCTGTTGCCCTTGGTCTCTTACTCTGTCCAGTTTTCATCTAGCTGTTTTTGATTCTGTAGAAATTGATTGCTATTTTGGAAAATACTTTGAAAGGCAGGGGTTTCCCTGCCACCTTGTTACTCTGAGGGCTGTTTCTCCTTCAGCTGCTATGTAAGAGCATAAATCAAAGAGACTCATTTTATTATTACTGAATACAAAGAGCCACAGATGTTATTTAAAATGGGGTATTGACTGGGATCCTTATTCATCACTATCACTCAAAGTATGGCCTTTTACATGGGTTTCCATTACTACATTCTTCCTCTGATACATCAGAGTTTTAGGTGAAATGCTAGAGTTCTTTCTTTTTAATTTAACTATGTACCTCCTCATTTGACTCAGAATTGTCTTGTAGGGATGATTGCATTCAAGTATGGTTAGGTTTTTCATACTTATTAGTTTTTCTGACTTACTTTAGAGCTAATACTGAGAAAAACAGTTTAAAAAAAATTCTTCCTAGCATTAAAGGAATATACCCCAAACTGGTTTTACTGTGTAACTGTTGGTTTTGAACTATTGTTAATAAGAAGAAAGGTTTGAAATGCTCAATAATAGTTAGTAAAATACCTTTATTTTGGTGAATGAACTCATCCTTTCTGACTTATGAGTAGTAATAATACATTGATAAAATTGATAAACATAGTTTGCATTTACTTTGTCTGGGGAGGAAGTTTTTATTATAGTTTGTATCTAACAGGAAAACCTGTTGAAGAAATGTTGACACATTCCCACATAGAAGGAAAGGCGCTTGAAACGGCTTAAGATTTCCTGAATAAGACCTGAGCTCAGGTTTTATCTGTGCTATTAGTATTGGATGAATCACTAAAGCTCTTCCTTTTATAAAAATGGAAATATGAGCAATAGTCACTAAATAAAACTGTTCTGAGGATCAAATCAATTGACAGATGCCCGAAGAGTTTTCTAAGTTGTAAAGCATCATGCAACTATCAGGTAGTATTGTGGTGTTAATGATACATTTCTTTCTTTAGTTGTATCTTTGCAAAGCCTTACTTTTTCTTAGAGTTATAACTTTCCTTCAATAGGGGATTTTTTTTCCTTTAATTTAATAAACTCTTCCTGCAGCCTCAGAAATCCTGGGAGTATAGAGCAGTGTAGATTTTCTGACTGTTGTGGGTATTTGACCTTCTAAGGGTAAAGGAAAGATCTGAATATATTAACTTTTGAGGTCACACACTAATTCAGTTTTGTAGGAAGCAATGTCATTTGACATTTCAACCTTTTTAAAGGACAGATTGTTAGGCATTTTCCAAGGCAGCAAGAATTGAAGTTTTCTTTCCAGTATTGAAATCACTTGACTGTCTATATATAGATGGAATTAATATAATTTGTCTAGAATAGAGCAGTGGCTCTCAATCCCAGCTTAAAATCACCTATCTAGCACTTGTATCTTTTTGGTTTCAACTCTCCATAGCTACTGTATTTTCCTTAATTATCTGTAGTGGAATAAGGAAATTGACACTGATAACCTAGTAGAACCCCACAGTCAAACATTCTGACTTAAAATGCTTTGGGGTGGAGTTTAGTCATGAAAAATTTTCAACTCCTCAGGTAATTAAGGTATAGCTAGGCTGAGAATCAAAGATTTAGAGGTAAGTGGCCATAAGTTATCATCTACCAGTAGGTACACACTGTTTAGGTACTTGACTAGGTGTGGTTCAGTTAGGCATAATTTTTGAGTGATCGTTTGAACCAATGTTCTACAATGGTGTAGAAATCATGTTTTTGAGTTATAAAATTGACACTGAAATTTTATATTTTTCTGAGCATCAATTTATTTAGTGCTTTTGGTATTAAACATGGTGTTTCCACATGATGTATTAAATAAACAGATGCCATTTTCCAACTTGGAATAATGGATAAAATAGAATGAATTTCTAAAATGGTAATTTCTGACAGATATATAACCCATATACGTTAAAGCTTTTGGGGTCTGACAGGAAAAGGGGTCCTGAGACCAAAATGTTTGAGGACCCCTGCTCTCATCCATTATTTTATTTTCTTCAGTCTTACGTCTATCTGAAATTACCTTGTCCATTTGGTCATATATTGTGTGACTTTCCCAATTAGTACACAAATACCCTAAGTACAGTTTATTTACTGGAGACTGCCTGTGCTTTGAATTTTCTGGTATATAATAGGTATTATGGGTGAAATTGCATACCCTAGACATTTGTATGTTGAAGTCCTAGTCCTCACTATCTCAGAATGAAACCTTATTTGGAAATAGGATTGTTGCAGATGTAATGAGCTAAGATGAGTCATACTGGGGAAGGGTTAACCCCTAATTCAATATGCCTGGTGCCCTCATTAAGAAGGAGAAGTCTGAACACAGTCATGCCTGCAGGGAGAATGCATGTAAAGACTGCAGCTCTGCTGCCCAGAGGCAAGTTCCTTAGAGAGGCCAGGAGAGGGGCCTGGGGCACATCCTCCTCCAGCCCCTTCGGAAGGAGCAGGGCCCTGCTGACACCCTGGTTCTAGATGTCTGGCCTCCAGAACTGTGAGAGAATACATTTTTGTTGTTCTATGCCACCCAGTTTGTGGTTCTTTTTTTTTGGCAGTCTAGGAAACTAATACAGTAGTTATTCAATAAGTACTGGTTAAATGCAAGAATCTTCTGCTTCACATGTCCTACCACATTTTTCACAAGCTGATCAAGTAGTGCTATTGTTACTCTCTTTCTGCATATGAGGAAACTGAATCTTAGGGAGGTTAAAGGAAATTGCCCACCATCACATCTCTTTGCCTCCTCAGCTAGAGCTCTTGAGCTCTACATTGTGTGGTCTGACACATACACTGTATGATAAGCATACATGGAAACAAGTTGCCATGGGCATAGCAAGGGTACTCAACTTGGAAGCCCAGTATCTGGAATGTCAAATATTCAATCTGTCTTTCAATTTAGAGATTCTCTGCCCATCTCCATACTATAGCTCCCAGCCTGATTCAGGCTCAGAAATCTGTAGTGGGGAAAGAGGACATATGATCTGTCTTTGCTTTTTCAATTCCACCTTGTGCTGCTTGCTTCTCAAGGTGAGGGTGAGGTGAGGGAGAAGAGGGGAAGGAGGAATAAAGATCTTTCTTAATTATGGTAGTGGTTGTATGACTTTTTAGCCCTCTGAGTGGCAGATGGGATTTTTTTTGATTCCTTAGAGACCCATATAACATTGTTCCTGGCAAAAGAGAGATAACCTCTGGCTGACTCTGGTCCTGGTTCTTTCTGTTGGAGTCACCTACCTCTGGAGGGTGACTGTCTGGGCATGGCCCTTTCATGGCAACTCAAGTCCTGCTACTTTCCTTGGCATCCATTCCTGCTCAAAGGGAACATTTGGCTCTTTTATCCCACAACTCTGGAAGTACAGACTGCTCCCATCACAGCCCTTTCTTCTTCTTGGCCATAAAAAGCAGCAGTTCCTACAATCCTTAGACATTTGGACTCTTTCCAGACTAGAGTCAGCCTCTGGGCTGTACGTCCTCCAGACTCCAGGGATTGCTTGTCAAGTCCTTTGAGAGGTTTTCCTGAAGCGTCCCTCACTTGGCTCAGTGGTTGTGGTGGGAAATGTCCTGATGCATCTGGATTTTAAAGTGAGTTTTGTGATGGCATTATAGATCAAATCTTGCTAGGAATGTTGCTACGACCACCATACCTAAAGTCCCGGCTATAATATGAATGGCCATGTTCCAATCCATGGATCCCTTGTTTTAAATATTTTTATCACTTCAAGCAATTCATCCAGTCTTATGAACATCCACTCTAAGCCAGGCATTGAACTAGGATAAGATAGCCCCAGTTCCTAAATTCATGTCCAACAAATTCCTTTGACTGGTAGCCTGCTGTGCATGTTTATAATGGACCTTGGGCGAGGGCCGGAGAATGAGGGCTAGAACACTAGAGAGGTGGAGGCATTCTGTGAGTGTCTTCTTAATATATTTTACAGTGAAGGCAAAAGATTGGTGGACTGGATATTAGAAAGTCCACATTATTTTTCAGGCTCTGTGATCTTGGGTAATAAGCAAAATTTTTTTTGACTTTAATTTTTGTCATCATTAAAACTCAACTGAGGTATATGGCTGGTGAGGTCATTTCTGGAGCTGACATCTAATGAGTACATGATTGTGTCTTCATCCTGGGCATTGCCACTGGCCAAGAACAACATGCCTCCATGACTGGTACAAAATCCTTGAATTTGGTTCGTATTGAGATATTACTGGTAACATATAAACATTTATTAAGTACGTCTTATATTCTAAGCATGATACTAGATGCTACAAAGAACATCAAACACGAGGAACTTAGGACTTTCGTCATAAAGCTCTTAGTCATTCTAATTCTCTAGTCATTTATGCAACCCTCCCAGTGAAGGGCATAGTGTGATACAGTAGTATGATGAAAGGCTAAGGTAGAGAAGTAAGATTAATTTTATCTAGAAAGTGTTTATTAGAAAAGACTTTAAGGAATTGGCATTTGAGCCTCATCTTGAAGAAAAAGTGAGATTTTTAGAAGTAGAGATAAAGAGAAGAGTATTAAGGTATAGTTTGCTAATAGAAAGTACACTAGCAAGGTTAGAAAATAGTGAATAGTTTATCTCTGAGATCAGGAATATATTATAAAGTGTAACATCCACCTGGAGTAGAGTAGATTTGAAGTCCAGGAAATGGGAAACCTCAATATTGTTTCAGGCTTTCAAACCTTACTTCTTCTCTCTCTTAACTCCACTCCTTACCATTACCATCCGACCCTATCATTCCCTCCATTCTCTTTTTAAGCCAAGCTCCTTGAACAATGCTTTCCTCTATTCTATATGATATTTGTTTCACTCAGCTTTCTCAAACTCTATCCACATTTAGCTCTGCTGTGCAAGCTGTTCAATCCAAGATCTGCAGCCATAGGACAACATTTGGAAACAATGGTTAATAAGCACCTTTCTATCTGAAATCTGTAGGCCACTTCTTACTCACCATTGAATTTAAGCCTTTACTATTCTATTAAAATATGCAGGTACATTTGATCCCCTTTTCTTTTACTACTTTGTCATTTGATTCTCTAATATTCTCCCCATGTTATGAGGTCTAGAAGCAATTCAGTGGTGTACTGCTCTTAACTATTCCATTAATAATATTAAAAAGTAAAACATTAAGTACTGCTTTTTCCTCATAAGATTAGTATTGTCAAGATTTATGTAAGTTGTATGAATAACACAGGAAGGAATGTAGACAAACATTTTTTTCTTTAGCAAGGAATATGCACTATTGCTGTACTCAAGTCAGACCATTAAACATCTGTGTGTATCTACTGTAAGCCTATATTGGGATTTTTTTTAGATATGGGAGTACATGAGCATGGATAGGGAAAAATTTTATCTTTCTTTTCACTAATTTCTCACAGAGATTTAACATTTCCCCTAGTTATCAATGCAGTCAATAAACCATGTTTGTTTTTATCAGTATTTGTGAAGTTGTTACCAATAGATATAAGGCAGATATTTTTATAGTGTTATTATTGCTGTAGAGCCCTCAAAATGTCATTTGTGCTCATCAGTATTTTAAATTATAGTAGTTATTAAGTACACCACTAGGTATTGATGTTTAATAAGTTAAAGAAGCATGTGAATTAAATTATCATAATTTTCAGTTTTAAAATGTTTTAATGTGTTTAAGTATACTTGGTTTCTTTGTTGGTCTCTGTATTTTATTATATATGTTTAAAAAAATTATTCTTAGAAAGGATCCACAGATCTCACCAAACTGAAAAGGAGTCCATGGCACAAAAATTATGAACTCTGGACTAGATAATGGTTTGATCTAGATCTAGATATTATTGATTGATTGATTGATTGATTGATTGATTGATAGATAGATAGATACCATCACCACAAGGTCAGACCTGCACCTTTGCCTCTCCTATTTTCATGAAGCAGTGGATGATCAAGCAGCAGTGGAAAGTCTTAGCTTGTTGACAATATAGCCATAGCAAGGGACTGAGCATATTTTTCAGAAAATTTCCTTTCCTGCTCAACTAAATGTTTATGCATGATGATCAAAGACAGACTGCTTTAGCTCAAAGAAAAAATTTATAAACCTGAAGCAATCTTGGAAATGTTAATAAATATATCATATTTAATACCATATTTTCTTTGTTGAGTATGTATTTAGGGGAAATGCTAACAGTTTCTGCAAAACAGATTTATTGGTTTGTTTCTTTATTTGAATATTTCCCCAAGCAACTGTGTTTTGTGATTATGTATATATGTATGTATGTGTGTGTGTGTATATATACATACATTTAGACATACAGGTTTATATTCCTGTATGCATACGTCAGTACACATAGATGTCAAAGTTTTATCTACTGTGCTGTGAAAAGTCATATTTATTAATGATATACTTTACAGCTAAGACTTAAAATGGAAATTTCTCATTGCCTTAAAGACTAGTAATCTCCATTATAAATCTCTCTCCTTTTCTATTGGAGTTTTTAAAATAAATTGATTGAATCTATAAAATCACTGATTAATTACTTTTGCCCCATTAGGTTGATTACTATGTCACATTGCAATTTAGCCATCAGTTCCTCAAATATTAGTATAAAAAGAGCGGTAAAATTTTGAATTTTAAAAAAGCAAAATTTTCAAGCAGTTTTTATTGCTGGCAAAGAGCTTTGTTCTATTTATATGCTACTCTACCTTTTTATCTACCAACAGTTGACTTTTAATCCTTTGTCACAGCTTCTATGAAAGTAGTGTTCCTATTTCAGTCATTTTATAAAGTTTTCTTGCACTAGGAAAAGATGGAAGTGATTTATGCCTTTTACATACCCCTTCCAAAAATTATCATTCATTAGATTTATTACTTCTTTGTATATTTTTTCTATGCAGATATCGAATAGACTTGAGTGGGCCGTCTATTACTATCTTGCTATATAGCTCTTATTCTATTCATTTTTACTGGGTATCTCTATTTAGGCTTGTGTTTCAACAGCTTTGTGTAAATGTCAGCCCCTTAGGAAGTCACCCAAGTTGGGCACCATGATCCTTGGTACCATTCATTGCCTTTGCAGCCTTTTTAGTCAAGTTGCTGCCAAGGTGCCCTGGGTCTGGTGAAGTCAGTGCCAGTTCTTGACAAAGAATGACCCTATCTGATCAAAGTATACTTCTTCAAATCTCTTTTAATATAACTTTTCATAAAACTTTATTTGGTCATATAGGCAGCCATTATGGACTTGTGCTGTGATTTAGATTCTGTGTGGAATATTCAGCCAACTTTGTCTTTTGGAATTTCAGAAAGCCACACTCAGTAAAGATGTGATATGTTATCTGGGGTATATGTCACATTAAAAATTTTTTCTGAAACCAACCAGACAAGCATCTCTAACACTCATCCACTATACTCAGCAGTAGCACTAATCAGAATGGTAAAAATCACCTGAGAAAATAATTTAGAATATTGCTCAAGATATCTTAAGATTGCTCAATGGTATCTCTCAAAGACAGCATTTCCCAAGACAATATATTATGAAGTTTGATGTTGACCTAGTAGGTTTTGAATTTATTACCAGCGTATAACCAACCTGTCTAGTTCTTTACCAAGGTAGAAAGAAGACAGAGGGTTGCAACTAATATTACATTTTCTGTAGACTTTTTAAAGGTGGAGACCTGGTGAGGGGATCATAAAACTCTGAGTTTCTCTTCTTGCCTTTGGAAAACTTATACCACCTAATATCACTGGGTCTTTATTGCTTTGCTCAAGTTCCAAAAGTCCTAGAGGAAAGCTGCTGAAAGTTTACCAGGGAATTAGAACAAGATAGATTGAAGGAAGAAAATCCATTTCAACAATGGTAAGACTGAAGATTTGCTCTAAATGCATTCTCTCACATTCCACCATCCTGTCAGCTATTAGAGGGCCCCTACTACATGCCAGGCACTGGGCTGGGTTCTTGGGAGTATAGAGATAAACAATATATGGTCCATGTTGTCAAGGAATAGACAAGCTATTTTGTAAATGAAATAAATACCAAGTGGAGAGAGGACAAGAGAACTGATAATTGTTGGCCACAACCTGCTCTCAGAGGCAGTTTATATGACAGAGAACCATGCATTCCTGCCAAATTGCTAATAAAATCCAGTGTTCTACTGAAAGGTTAAGAATGAGCCATGTTTGCAGACCAGGATTGAGAAGGATGTATAATGAAACTCATTTAATGAGGATTTCTGAAAGCCAAAGTGCTTTGACTAGAGGCAACATCTACTTGTCTAGTCATCATTGTAGTTTGTTCATAGGTCATGGGCTTTGTTATAAACATATTCTTTTTCTGAAGGGTTCTTTTGACCATAGAAGGAGATTGCAGTTCTCTCTACAGGCCAAAAGAGGGCACTTGGAGCTCTCTGAATGGTTGTTACAGCTGTATCAGAGGAAGCATTTGGGTCAGATATGTGAGGATGTTTTCTAACTCCCATAGAATAGGTCTGACTAAAATATGGTTTTGGGACCTGGAAGGATGCAGAAAATGCAATTAGTTAGGATCTGACTTTTTAAAGGATCTGATGCAATTAGTTAGGATCTGACATAATTATTTAGGTGCATCTAATACTAGTTATTAATAATTTTATACTCTTTGTAGTTATAGAGTAGTAATATGTTAGTGTCAAAAAGGAGCTGCTGTATTGCTAGCCACAGAATATAACAGAAAAAGACTCATATTTGTATTCACCCTGAAAATTTAACTTTGTAGAACCATTGCCAAAACTGTACTCAGTTGTTCTTTACTTGGACATTTGATTACGGAAGGCTTCCCTCCTTTTTATTTCCTTTAAAAGTCCTCCATTTCTCAACTGACGTGCTGGAAACTTTTGAGGTCTGTAGGACTATGGCAGCTCCTAATGTTCTGAAGATGGGGCCATTAAGTTTGCAGCTAACATCCTGAAGATTGATTGGTGTGTGGAGCCAGTATAAACATGACTGACCAACTTTGTTCACAATTGCGAGGATTAGTCTTGTTTTTGGTTTGCCTTTAAGGGCAATCCTGCCTAGAGGCCAAGACGAACTCAGAGATCTCTTGAGGTAAGATCAAGAGCACTATAAGAATTTCCATTAATCCTTTAAAAACAAAATAATGAACTGGCCAGAGTATAGGTATGAACTAAAATACTTGAGTTTTAGCCTCCATCCAAAAGAAATTGAGTTGCAGAGTAATCTGAGAACCTTGCCTTTCTGCACTTGTTTCCCCAATTAAATGAAAAAATAGATTTGCCTTCATTCTTTCAGATGTTTCCAAGAAGATTAATTTTCACAGAGGCACTAGTGTAAACTCTAGTGAGTTTAAGGGTGAGTAAGGACCATTTGCTGCTTTTTCATCTCCATCTCCAGTGACAAGTAGAGTCCCTGGCTTAAAGTAGTAACCCAGTGAATATTTGTTGAATGAATGAAGGATGGGAATAAAAAGGACACAGTATTTTCTTAAGACAGCACACCTTATAATTTGATGCTTGATTTGAGTATCAAAAATTTTTTCAATGATAGTGATGATACTTTATATATATGTAATGCTTAAGAGCTTGCAAATCCCTTTGGTATATGTTGTCTCAATTTGATAGTCATTTCTGAAACTGAGAAAACGGGGGTTCTGAAATCTTAAATGGATCTTCAAGGTCATATATAAGTAGGGTGATCATATTATTTTTTGCTCAATGAGGATAGTTTTGAGACTGAAAGCAAATAGCATTAGTAAGTATGTCAGGTCAACAGCACAAACCAGGACTTTTTTGGGGAAAAAGGTGTATGTTCTTCCTATTTATAAGTGACAAAGTATGGGCTTGTGTCTGCATCTTCTGACTCTTGTGTTAAGTACAAGTTATTCTCAAAGGATATGGTTTCTGCATCTTTCCATTGTTAATAGGGTCTCATAATAAATGATGATCACAAGGCATTGCAAGATCCTGTAGTGCATGCGAATCTTTACAAAACGGAATCATATTTAACATAGTTTTGGTATTATGATTTTTTGTGCTGTATTACGTTTCCTTTTATGATTCCTTAGAAATCAGCAAACTATATATGCTGTAAACTGTATATGTACTTGGTTAGTTTAAGGTCTCAGTATTCTTATTATGCCTGTAATTGAGGGTCCTGTGTATCCTTAACACATGTCAGCAACAATATTTTCCTTTTGCTAAAGAGTCTAATGGTCTTCCCACTTAATAGATGAGGGGAATATATTTGCTATTTGTCTAATATAATCAATCTGACATCATTATTAGACTCAATTATAAACTCCTATGGACATACAGTGCTACTAATTTTGTGGAAAAGTATAAAACTTACCTTGCCTTCATGGGTGTGTATCTGTGGTTATGAGCATACCATCACATTTTCTATTAGATTTTGTACTTCATAGCCTTAGCTCTCTTGTTAGTGCATGTCTGTCCTTCACATACTTATTTTATATATGGAATCTAAAATATTTTTTGCTTTAATTATAGTGATGGAGGTAGGGAGGGATCTCAAATATCTAGTAAAAATAGCAACTCAGCAGCCAGGGCAAACTCATTAAGAATAGGGTACTTGGACTTTGTTATGTCGTGAAGATGCACAACATGGCGGAGTGCTCTGATTCCCATGGGCTCCACTATTCTTCCTGTCACTCTGGCTGTTCACCCATTTCTTAGAGTCTTTTTTTCCCTTTTTACCTTTCAGTTATCCACTGCTGTCTGAAATTAGTTAGAATGAATTAGGTCATGCTACAGTAGCAACCTGAGATTTTCCATGGCTTATATCCACACAGGCTTATTTTTTGTATGTCTGTTGTGGGTTGACTGCTCCATGTTATCCTCAGATGGGGACCCAGGCTGAAGGCACAGCTCCTGTGGGTGCAACATGGCCACTGTCATGGGCACAGGGGAAGAGGACACGGGCCATCCCACACGGACTCCAAAAGGTTTGTCTTAGAAGTGACACGTGTTTCTCCTGCTCACCTGTATGTGTCCTGAGGCAATTACCTGGAGAGGCATGGTGTCAACAAGGTGGTGGTGGTGGGGGGCAGGACCACAGAAGCAGAACTGGGGTATTTGATAGAAGAGTCGTGCGATCCTCCACGGTCATTAGGATCACGTCTCTCTTCAGAGAATCATTAGGATTCTCGCTTCCCTCTCCTCTTATCAGTAACAACTTGGCTTTACAAAAACAGTTTGAGGTTAAAAACTGGAAAATTCCCATCTGACTAAATTTTAGTCCTAACCAAATTGGTATGTCTCTTCTCTAATCAATATTTTCTTATCAAATACAAAGTGCAAATCATCAAGGTAAAGTACTAGCTCGTCTAAAGGAAAATTACAATACAGTGGTTTAAAAATATGTACAATTGTCTATACAAGCATATATATCTATAATTATACACCCTAAGAAACATTTATTCTTCCTACTGAGAGCATCAGATAGTTAACTTTGAATTCTAGGTTTTTGTATCATTAGGAACACTTATTTTTAAAATCACATATTTTCTGAGGGCAATGGGTACTGTTTTTTTAGTACTGTCTCATTATAGTAATATATCTTAAAATTTCTCTTTATCTGCATTAACTCCAGTACAGATTTTCCAGGGTGGAGACATGCTGCCTTAATCTTATAGTTCTTTGGAAGAGGCAGAAACTGGGTTTATGAACTTTGCTTTTGCTGCCTGGATGGTGGGGAAGTTTGCTGAGGTTCTGGTGAGCAGGAAGCAGTGTCTTGGGAGCCAGCAGAACTCATGAGAAGTCACCTGCTTAGTTGTGGATAGAACTTGCTAGAGGGTGTCTGCTTTGGGTGCCTGCACATAACTGGCCAGAAAGCCACCCACTGGCCACTGTGTGGTAGGAGAAAGAAGAACAGAACCAAGAAGAGAGGTAGTTTAGTTTGTCCCTCCAGTGCCATCTACTGACCCAACATTATGTCATAATGCATCTGCAAAGGACAACCTTTATATGGTGCAGCTCCAGTATCACAAAGCAGAGCAATGAAAGGAGTATTTTGAGCCAAGAGGCAATCAGTTGATAACCAGTACACTGACTATAGAATTAATTGTCTAAAGTAGAAAACAAAAGGAGAGCCATTAATATTTATACTGAACCTATACGTATAAACTAGTACTATCTGAGGAAAAACTAGAGATATGTTTACCCTGTGTGGGAGCTGAGCCTGAGGGGTGACTAGAATCTGGATCTGGAGTATCCATGAAGAACACTGTGGGTGCAGAGAACAGTGAGAGCAAAGAAATAGGTGCTGGAGACATGGAACAGGCAAGCTCAACGTGTAGTGTGAGGGAGAAGCTAATGTAAAGAAGAAATGATAGTGATTTTTGCATAAAGTTTTTTGATAAAAGGCTTTAAAAATTTTATCTTGTTAGCTTAATATTAATGCCCATAAATCTGGAGTTGTTCTGTGTAAGGATGTGTATTTCCCTTTCTATCATCCCATCTTCAGAACTTCAAGTACCTTCATCATGCATTTATTGTACTCTCTGTTGAGAATTCAATGACTTTTGCAGACCTACTGCTCACTCTTCAGTTGTTGAAAAACCTGTTTTGGTCTTTCAAAATTAGATGGAGAAAACTTGGAGAATTTGTTTATAGTCAATCTTTGAATGTGATTTTTATTTTGTAAATACTAGAAATGAAATAAATAAGAGAAAATGGTAAAAAAAGTCACCTTTCTGTAATATATGGTATAGTTTATACCAAAAAGAAGTCTGTGCAGTTCATTTTTCAAGTGTATACCTATGCATATGTCAGAGAAAGGGAACGAGAGAATAAGATTCTTACAAGAAGCCTATTATCAAAATTCTTTGTACAAATAATAAAGAAACAGAGGCCCAGAAACATGAACTGGTTTGCTCAAGTCACTGGCCAGTTTGTGGTGGAGGAAGGTTTTCTGCATCACAGGTCAGTGTCCCTTCTTTTCCACCATGGGCTCTTTCTTGTCTCTAGGCTCATGAAGGTGTTATCAGAACTTCAGTATCGAATTTCTTGTGTCAGTGAAAGTGAGCCCCTGAGATATGCCTTTGGACATTTGCTTTCTAGGTAAAGGGATACTAGATTCAGTTGCCATGTTTTGGGGCACAGACCCCACAGAGTAATCTTTCCAACCCCTTTGGTGTTCCTTTCATTTCTGGCCCAGCTACCCCAGAACTCAATTATTTTCTCCTCCTTGGTCAAAGTTTTACAGGTTTGGAGAATAGGGATTGTGTTCCTTTGGAAGGCAGGGGTTACATTCCAGACACTAATAGGTCTCCCATCCTGGTCCCCTTCTTTAGTTGGTGTGTCCCCAAACTGGTCCCTTCACTCTGTAGTTTTTCCTGAACCTCTGGTCTCCAAGCTCCCTGGTCTAATTCTGACATCCGGTAAACCATGTTGGAAAAGCTTCTGGAATTTCTATACATCTCTACGCACATTCCAGATAATAAATGAGAAGTATTTGGGAAAAAATGAGAAGTGAGCGGTTCACAGAAGTTTACTTTAGATTGATTTATTGGCTGACCTCTCTGTACTTTTCTAACAAAATTGCTATTAAAAACAGGCCCATCTATTCCAGTTCACCACATGTGACCCCATTAAATTCATGGCTAGCTTTCCATTGTATGGAACTCTATAGAGATTTTCAGGCTTGTTTCCAGTATTTTACTTCTTTAGTAAAACAAACCAAAACAAAACAACTTTAATGATAACTGAATGTGAGAGAAAATGCTTGCTAAACATCTCCATTTTATAGATTATAATGCAGTGTTTCAAAGTGCAATCATAATAAACTTTGTACATAACTACAAAATAAATATCAGTTTCTCTACCTGTCCCATTCTCTGTGAAGTGTCCATGTAGAAAGAACAGAAGTTATGTTCAGCGTTTTTTTTTTTCTTTGTCTCCAATGTTAGTCTTGCTTCCTGCAGGCAGTCATTATTTCCAGCACTAAATACTAAATGAAACATATATGGAAATCTTAGTATTGGATAGTTATCCCATTTTTTAAATCCACATTTCCCAAATTCTTTAAGTTTATGAAAATGTTAAAGCAGCTTTATTAACCAAGAAAATTTCAGTTGAAAACACAATAATGTTGAAAGAAAAAAACAAATCTGGTTTGGACTAATAGTTCTGTAATTTTTGTTAGAAAGTCTTATTTTACAGATGAACCACAGCACAGAAAACTATGAATACAGTAGCATCTCCAGAATTTTGAAAAGAACCACACCACTCATTCCTCCTGCCTGATTTAAAAATATGTAACAAAGTAAGAGAATTGGAAAAAATCCTCTTCCCATACCCTGTCTGGCTAATGCAGACCAACTGGGAAAAATCACATGATGGACAACACATCAGAAATCCAGGCTGAAAACAGCCAGATCTATGAATAGCAGATATGGGAACCAGCCCAGGGCTTGTGTGTAAAAGGGTGACAGATAAAAATAGTGCCCTAAATTTTTCAAAGGTGATTTGAAACCTCCCAAGTATAGATGACCTTGCTACTGAAAATAAGATGATAAGGACAAAATTAAAATTGCAACCCTTTTCAAGGGTCCATAGGCTTAAGCTAATGTTCAAGAGAAGGGCTGATTTCCTCCCCCCCATCAGCAAGCTGCACACAGCACAGAGCATTTCTTTTTCTTTGACGAATTCTTAATATGTTTATCTTTCCTCTCTACTCCTTTCAAGAAAGGAAGGCAGCCGCTCAAGATTGTGAGTTTTCAAAAGCATCCCATTTCAGTTCTCTCCTGCTGATAAAAGCAATGTCCAGAAGACAAGAGATAGGCTCAATGTCAGAATAAAATAAAAATAGGTATACATTTCTCACATCATAAACTTTTTTTTCTGTCGGACATTCCATTGTGCCTCTGCCTCCAAACTGTGTTCGCTGTCAGTGGGGATGTGGCAGCTGCTTAAATAGAAAAGTTTTCAAAACTTGCTTGCCCCCATATTAACTCGGTACAAAGATAAAGGCCATGCCACTTTTTTATTATTGTTATTTTGTGTTTTTGAGAAGGGAAGAAAGACTACAGGAGGAAGGGAAGCTGTTTTTGAATGTCCACTTCTGCAGTTCTTTGTATCTCCCATGCTCTGCTGTTGATTAAAATACCTTCACATGTCTCCAAGGCTCACTAAGCTAGATGGGGAGAGTTTGGTGACAGTGTGGAATGCCATTAGAGAGAGATTTCTTTTGGTGACAGACAGATGTAAATGTATCCATCTAATTCTCTACTCTCAGGTCTCGGTCTGCAGATGGATGTTAATAATTAGCAGTTGCATCTCCTCCCTCTTTATCAAATTGGATTCTCCATAAATTCATCATTTCTTTTTTATTTTCTCAAAGTAAAGCAGCCCTGACAGCATCCCTTTGTTCTTGTGTTTATAAATAATTTATAATGCAGAAATATCTCTTCTTAGTCTTAAAACATAAACTAATGGAATAACACATGGGTCCAAAATACCTTCTGATTGGGAAGACAGAAGACCTCAGGGTGGGGTAGAAAAGGTATAGAGCTTCATTCTTAACAAAGGGGACTGAAGATGATATGGAAAACAAACATTTGTCCATCTAAATGTAGTTTTTTCATTTTCATTTTTCCCCTTCCAAATTCTATCTGTGTATGGGAGCTAGACAGCACAAGCACATTCTTTTGTGATTAGTTTCTCAAATAGCATACCTTGTTTGAATTCCCAGATACTCAATGTATTTCATTAAGCTATAGAGAAAGGAGCTATTATTTAATTAAAACATCCAGATGCTAAAAACATACTATGGTACATTGACTCAACAACTTTATGTTCATAACCCATGTACAATCTTTAAACACCAAATTGCAGGGATTTGGTCCAAATTAGCAATAAAATACAATGTGTTTGCCCTCTACTGGGTAATAATGACCATGTAGTTTTCCTTGCATACCCAGTGGCCTTGTAGACAGCTTCGTAATTGTTTCGTGTATTCACTAACACTGTGTCATAAACAAATATGGCCAAGATTTGTGCTAATTAAGGTAAATAGAACAATGCTGAATCCATTTTTCTAAGCTAAGATTTTCAGTGGAGGTAGTTTTAAAATTTGTCTTATATAGCTCTAGGCTTGCACATCACATCAAAGGAGATAGCGTATAAGTCATCATTTGATATCCTGGAAATATATTCAGGTTGTAGATAAATAACCCGCCTAACAATGCTAATGCAGAATGTCTGGCATGTAATTTAGATAGGAATCTGAACACCTCCTTACATCAGCTGTTCAGATTTTGCACTGAAGCAGAAATAACGTCTTATCTTCCATCTGGAAATGGGACATAGAATAGTGACACAAGTTATTTACAGAGTTACTGCAAAACAAGAGTGCTAACAGAGTAACTACACAGCAACTCCCTGGGTTACTGCTGCAATACAATGCCAGATAAATAATCATGCCAGAGTGAGTAAATTGGGAGATGCGTAATTTTATAGAGCATAAAGGTAACACACATTCCTATCAGGGTGGAGCTTCCTTCTCAGGTTTCTGAAGCATTTTTCCAAGTTTTAGCTGACCCTACAGAGCAACAAATATGTGCACAGAACACTCAGGCCATTTCTACCTTTCAGGAAGTTGGGGGAGGAGCCAAGTCCACCGCCAGGGATGGAGCCTCGGGACAGTCCAGAAAGACAGACAGACCTTTAGATTTAAACAAATTGAACGAAGGAACTAGGTTTGACCAGACAGGAATTTGGCAGGTATTTTGGGTCAAGTCCTCTCTCATGGTCCCAATTGTCTTGTTTTTTGGCAAATGATTTATTTTTCTCATAAAAATGGGGTGAGATTAATCTCCTGACTTGGGGCTTGGAGCTGTTTTCTCCCCGGAAACAGCAGCCAGCATTATTGGTTGGAGTGATTCAGGCATGAAGCATTAAGGGTAGGGTTTTTTTTGTTGAGGTTCTGGGGGACAAAATAATTACTGGCTTGTGCTACAGCCCAACAATTAAGAAGAAATGAAATCTTTTCTTTGGCTTAAAAACATTTCTGCATAAGTACTGGGGTTCCTCCTCCTTCTAGTGGCCCACCCACAGGATGTCTTCCAGCCTCTGCCCTTATCTCTGGGGTCTTTCTGGGGCAGGGATGTAGAAGTGTTTCTCAGAAATATTTGTTATTCGTGGCACAGATTGTGAGATACCCTGGTGTCCACTTTTGTTGTTGTTCCTTTGGAAATTGACATATGTAACTTGACAGAGTGTATATGTGGGAATGGGATTGAGGAGAGGAAAGATAGCAGGACGTGAGCCTTGCCCACCTGAAGGTAGAGATTTTGCATGAGGAAAACGTGATTTGTCTTCAAAAGAAGATAATTTACTGCAGTTGAGAGAACTGAAGAAAATCCCACAGCATTTAGTTAATAGATAATATTCAATTCAATGATGGTTGGGTGGGATCAGACCACCTTTCAAAATTCTGGAATTTTCCTAACTGCCTACTGTCATAACACATAAGACAGAGCATTTATTTCTCTGTTCAGGTCCTTGTCATCTTGCTAATTCTACACTTTAACTAAATGGCTGAAGACGTTTTGGTTTGTACGGCAATTCTTGTTCCCAGCTGCATTAAATGCTATTATTAATCACCTCCTTTAGCCTAACATTATGCCCTTGTAGCATACATATTGTCAGGCTCTCCACGATTACTGGAAGGCTATGCCATACACAAAGACATTAAGCTTAAAACAATAGAGGCTGCTTATTTGAGAGTAGAAGATGTTAGGTGGAGATAAGCACAGTTGGCTATAACTGATTGGAAGCTCATCATAAGGAAATAGGGGCGAGGTGATCACAGCATGGCGTTAACCGCATGTTAGAGACACACACTTTTACACGGCAGCTTCCATGGTGCATTTCCCATGGAAGAAGGGGGAAAGTGGGCTCTGAGTAAATGATGGGTGAATACATAATCAATTGTAGTGTATGACAAGACACTTTCTTTCTTTGTTTAATATATAAATCAGGAGCACTTATGAACTGATATTAATTAAAATAATGTATTTGCTTTCTTTCAACAGTAATGTCAGCCTTGTTAAAAAACGGAACACTAAATCTTCTTTCAATATTAAAAAACTTGCATGAAATATGAATTAACATTTAACTTGTTGCTAGCTAGATTAAAGGGGAGAGAATGCAATAGGCATTTAGCATTTTGGACAAAAGCAGAATTGGCTTTCCCAAACCTAGGCATAAGTTGGTCTCTGAAGATCACACTGATTGGGGAGTCATCCATCATTACCTTCTAACAGGAGTGGCTACCTCCTAAATGGAATGACTGAACACTATCACATCAATGGAATTAAGTTCATATCATGGAGACCAACAAAATGAACATGAAAATTCAGCTTTTAAAAGTCCTTGGAGATCTGTTGATATATATTTGGGGACATGAGCAAAACAGCACATATATACATTTCAATTTTCTACAATCTTTCCAACAGAAAAATTATGAAAAGCTTAGTGTTATTACTTAGCTGTATTAGATTCTTGAAATCAGTGACTACTTGAAGGGGAGCAGGTGGGCAAAAGGCTTTTGTTCATTCTGTTTGGATAGGTGTGTATGTGATGTCTTCTGATCTTCACTGCACTGGTTGCCTGGAATTCGAACAGATGTAATTGGAATGACCAGGCTGAGACCTCCTATTGCATTCAAAAATACATTGTGAAACTCCAGTGATCTGATTGGCAATGTGTTGTCTTAGGTGAAAGCTGCTCATAAATGTGCTTGCTTATAAAATACACCGTTGATCTTACAATTAATTACATTCCACCTGGATTTATATGTTTGGAAAATGTGATTGGATTTTAGACTTCTCTGGGGGTGGCATGTACATGCTCAGAGAGACCACAAGGTGGTGGTATGGTGTCACCATATTTTTTTAAGAACAACAAGAAAAGGGGGTTTGTTTAATGAGCTTGCACTCACAAGCCTGCTCATCTAGTGAACTGTGACTTTTCAAATACCAACCTATTAATGTCAAAGGCAATACTGAAGGGAACAGTTCTGTTTGATTTAAAAAATACAGACAATGTGAAGTCCACTATGGCCCAGTATCTATCACCTATGAGGCTCCATTCATGCCTAATGCTTTATTCAAGCTAAGACCTAGTTTTTATGTATCAGATTAATACGTATCTACAGCTTTGCACCTTTCTAGTTTGATTTTTTTATAATCAGGGCTCACCGGGGCCATTTTCATTCCCTTACTATAGCATCTGCAAGCAGGTGGATTAGAGATAACTCTCATTGTGCTTTGTTTTTCTCCCGACATTGTCATTAATCATTCCTTAAGCCACACTTCAACTTCTAGTAATCAGGACTGGCTGCTCCTGAGCTGCACAAGAATTGCCTCTCACAGTGTAATATGGAATTGGAAGCGAATGGCTGAGGCCAGACACCTCTTCTGCATTCCCCATCTATCTCATCATTTAGGTATTTATCCATCTCAGGCTTGTGCGGAGAGCACCTCTCTCCATCCCATGAGGATGAAGATTGCAACAGAGGATCAGATTTGTTACCAGGCTTTGGGCTTTGATTCTCCTCTTATAAGTTTGGGATTAAAGTGAAATTTCCCACAGGGCTATACAGGATTTGCTAGCATTTAACTGTTTAACCTGGCTGTTTGTGAATGAGAATCCTGTGGTCAACTATTCCATAGAGAATATTATGGTAAGCCGAGCCTGAGTGGTACACATTCCGGTGTGTGCCTGTAAGGACCGGCACAGTTGATTCCAATTAACTTCATACCTGATGTCAATTGTTTTCATGTACACAGAGAGCAGTGATCCTAAGAAAAGGCAAGTCAAAGCATTCCCTTTTATGAAATATAGATGTCAGTTTTAAATAAATGCAAATCTGCCCCCTCAAAATTATGATTTCCACTTATGCCTTTTACACTGAATAGAGAATTAATCCATCTTGCATTGGGTTGTTTTCTTTTTTATGTAGTTGTTTTATGTTTTCTAATTTGTTTACCAATTCTAATCTAATAATTTCTTTATTCAACATACATGTGAATGTGAGCAAAACAGAAACAGAGTTGTGAATTTAGCTGCACTCACTATATTCACAATGATAAATAAATACTTAGAATGTCTTAGGGTGTGTGTGGAACTTAAACGGATACAGCTTCCTAATTCTTTGTTATTTCTAAAGAGGAAAATTCTAACGTGCTCTTCATTTCCAAAAGCAAGGCAGTGGGGAGTTGGGGGGTGGGTTATTCAAAAATCAAATCTATAGTATATATGTTTGTTGTTTTTCAGATTTGTGTCTGCTTAAGGGAAGGATTTTAAAAAAGTCAAAGTCATTCTGTTACTGAGTGTTAAGAAGGCCGTATGCCCATCCATTGTAATTATTCTATTTAATGTGAGTATGTTTTTTTAAAGTGCTTAAAAGAAAAGTGCTCATTTTGTGTGCCTCATCAAAAGAAAAGAACAATGGAACAACAGAAATATGGAATTTAGCAAACCATTTAAAGCTTATGGTGAAACCCTTGTTTTGTAAGGGAACTGACCAAATCATTAAACATTTTTTCTTCCACGAAGCCTCCATTACATTTATTTTGTTACCTTAATTTTGCAATGAAAAAAAAGAAAGAAAGAAACATAGCCTAACCAGGAATAACTTAAACATTAAAAAAAAAAAAATTTAAAAAGTGGTTCACACAGGTTGGAACATTAAAAAAAACAGTTTCAAGTATCTTACTGGAAATCCTTTTGTAATAGAGCAGGTGGTAAATTGGTTATTTTGGGGGAGAAGAGGAACAGGACATGGAAAGGCTATAGTAGTCCTTAGACTAATTTGTTTTGCTGCGTTTGAGTGAGATACCCTCTTATTAGGGAGCAGCTTTCAGAGCACTTGTGAATGGACACTGATCTTGAGCCTGTTGGGAGCTTTGCTTGGGGATATAAAACAAGAACACCGTAGGGTTGTTACTAAATATCCTTAACCCCATTTATTATGTCCCATGGAATAAAGGAGGCACTGAGGAGGACATGGAGGAAAAGTTCTCTCTCTCTCCCTCTTAAATGTGGGAGAAATCTCCTCCAGATTCACATGAGTAATTTTCAGCTGTGTATTATGCTCCTGAAGTAACCTCTTCATTCCCATTGTTTTAGTGTGAAATCATTTCCTCTGGAGATAATTAGAGTTGCTCCATTTATTACATTAAATGATTAGCATGCACTTGAAATGATCCAGTGTATTTTCCTTTATTGCTGATGACTCTTAAATATGGGCCTCTATTCTTAATGGGTAAATTAAGGTTGTCTTGGCTCTTTGTAGCCGGCTGTGTAGCCAAACAAGAGAGACTTTCTTTTCCAAACATAGGCCAGGTGTGCTGTGGCTGAGGTCTAGGTCTGAAGAGATTCTATTCATATCGATGTCCCACCTGGTTCAACAAAGAGCTCGATAACACTGCTTGAAGGGCTTCTTTCCCAACCCCCTTAATAAAAATGCTTTTAATGACAGTACTTTATCTGGCATTACTCATCCTATGTGTGGAGCAAGTAAGTTTAACTGAAAGTGACCCAAGATCATATTTCTTCAAAAAAGGTCCTCCTAGGAAAGGCATGTGCATTATCTGAGTAAGGAATATGCCCTACAAAGCCATGGGGAAATGATATTTTAAGAATTACCAAATATGGATTTCATTTGGATGCAAGTGTTTCTTGCTTGCTTTGAACTGGCCTGGTTGTATAGCTGACAGAGTCACATCTAAAATCCACTGGAAAGTTCCAATCAAGCATGCACTGCATGCTAAATAGGCATCATTGCATGCGTAATTAGAGAAATGGGAAAGAAACTGGGCACATCTTGTAGTTAATTTATATATTCAGATTTTCACTAAGTGATAATAAATGGGATATTTCAGTATATTGCTGCAAAATTTTAAACCAGTGTTTAGCTACAAGATGTAAACATGCACAGATATAAAGACAGTCATGATGAGGATTTAACCAGTTTTACATTTGTCCACCTACTCTAAATGTGTGTTAATCTTTAATCCATTTCATTATTAAGAGATCGAATTTGGCATAAAAAGGAAAAGAATTTCAAAGAAAAAAATTTTTCCTGCAAACTTCAAGTAGTTTTATATGTTTTGAGGTGGAGACCATTTTTCTGTCACCTAGTCATGATGATTCAACTTTCTGTCATTTTGTCTTTATTGATTTATGTATTTATTGTGTTCTAATAGCATCATTAATTTCAAGGAAACACTGAGTTGCTGTGGGAGGCTTGTGGTTCAGAGCACCAAATGGAGAATTAAAAATGGGAAAGAAGAAAAGAAACAGAGTGTGAAGTCCTGATTAGGTAGTTCTACACTTTGGCAACAGTGATCCCTTTGCTGCAGATGGAGTGAGGCTGTTTCGAGTCCCACACTCTGATTTGTCAGGTGTAGTGCATTGAGGAATAACTTACCAGAAGGCAGGTATTCCCTTAGCAAGTGAGAAGAGGAATTTAATACTTCTCTCATATAATGCATTTACTACTTCTGTCTTATAATTCATATCTCAGGAATGATCACATAAAATCTCTGTAAACAGTAGCTAACATTTTACTACCATGCAGCCAAATAAAAAGCACTCGTGGAAAAGTTCTTTGTATTGGAACTAGTCTTCGGAAGAGAGGCTTGTCAATACTTAGTTGAAGAATAGTTTATGTTCCTTCATGTAGTAGAACAACAACAAAAGAATGTTTTTATTTGTGCTTTATTTTCTGGGGGCAGCTTAAGCTCTGCAAGCTATCTGAGCAGCTGTGCAGAATTTCTTATTAAAAATTGCTTCAAATATAATGAAATAAAAATGGTAATGCTCTGGTTAAATAGCTAAATAACCTTCAGTAGTCCTGGTATATTCCTACTGATTTAGGTGAAAACAGAATGTTTAGTCATTTATATGATAGCAAAATGCTACTGGCAAATTCAATTAATATAAAGGAGTTGGCATTCTATTTATAGTAAACCTATCTTTAATTTCTTTAAGAACTTCTGAGAGCTCTGTCAATGCATTGCGTTCTGAATTGGAGAGACATGTTATTCTAAAAGGGTGCTGTAATGTTGTTTGGCTCTGCCAGGAGAATTCTCTGGGTAAGGATGCTTGAAAGTCTTCTTCAGCGTCCATAAAGGAGAGAAGATCCACTTGCAAATGATGGAGATGGAGGATAGGTTTAAAGTGCTCTTCTTTTTATAACTTTGTGAATTTCTTTTTAGTATATGTCTCCTTTTGAAAAGATGATGTTATAACAGTATCAGTACTAGTGGTGTGGAAGGTTGCAATGGCTGAACATCATCTCTATCAAACATTTATCCCATTTAAACAAAAATATCTGATAGAGAGCATTTCCATTATTCACAGGAAATCACACAATATAATGGTTTCTAGCTCTCTTTTTGTAATAGCTTATTTAAATACTAGGGATTGCAATTCAGATTTCCACTTTGTTCAGACTTCACAGAAATACTTTATTCAACTGATAGCATTTTTATTCTTTATTGTACTCTAAGGCGCCTTTGATTTCTTAGAACACCAGTAGTCTGTAGTCATGTAAAATAAAAATTCCTCTTCATGCATTTACTCAAAGACAAAGTAGAAACAAAATCAAACCAAAAGCCAAACCAAACAAAGAAGTAATAAATTCAAAAAAGAAAAAATAACATAACTTCCCGACCAATAATTTAACAAAGCTTCAAGTACACTATGTTGAAAGGCAGCTATATTCTATGGATTATTTTATATTCTAGAAATTTGATATTGTGTACAAGGAGACTTTAGGTCAAATTTTTTTTTCCTAGTACCTTATCGTGATACTAAACATTTACGAAGACAACCAGAAACCTCAGTTGAAGCTTTTAGTGATTGTATCCGATTTAAAATAACTCCACCCCCCCATAAACAAATCTCATAAATATACATGAAATCACAAAAACCGCCTCAAGTCTTAACTTTTAATAAGCTTGTGTTTTAGCAGTGTTTTAAATTTTAAGATGACTCTAGCCATTGTGGTTGACACATGAGGGTGGGATAACTTTCCTTTATTAAAACTTTATCCCAGTATTTATAGTCTAGGAAAAGCTTTAAAGCCTGTCTGTGCACTTTTAAGAGAAAACAGAGAAACAAAGATAAAAAAAGAGATGGTAACATAATATATATTAAGTTTATTTGAAAAGTGCTTTTAATTTTGCCTTTATGCAAATAAGAGGAAGTCTGTTAAAATTAATTCACAGAACAAGAGCAATTTAGTTACTGTGAAGAAACATGACATAAGCTGCCAAGTGAATGCAATTCAGGTTCCGGGGCTGGTACAGTTTTTTGTTGCTGTTGTTCAAGTCCCTCCCAGGTGAAAATGGAGCACCTATAGTAATATATGGGATATTTCACTTTATTATGGGAATGCTATAAACCTTAAAGGAAAGATTTATGGAAACATACCAATGAGTTGTCTTGATATAATAGAAGTAAAAGACTCCACAGTTACAATACATAGTTTAACTATGCAAATACAGATTTAGTTGTACAGTGATTTATCCATTTGTAATAGCCTGAAATTCTTTGAGAGGATTTTTAAAGACTGTTATCTAAAAATGAATATTGATAATGATTTAAAGTCAGTGGTTACTTAATGGGTAGGCTGTGATGTTTGGAACCAATAAAGAATAAAATGAAAAAACATATTTAAAAAAATTTCCAAGTGGTTTTTGTATAGATTCTGTGAAGACATGCATCAATTTACTTGAATTGATATAACTCCTTTCAGGGTATGATATCCACATATACATTTTTCTAATGTACATATATATACATATATATATATACACACACACAAAAATATATATGCATATACATAAAACCTATGTAACTATTGAGTTTTATTCAAATATCCTTAATGTCAGTTAAGGTACTCACCTATTTATTGTTCATTTTTCTTTGTTTCCAGGAAACTAAGATACTTCTTTTAAGATCATGTGAAAATGTTTTTATATATTGAAACAGAAACATCAAAATTCATTAAGAACAAAGCTCTGGCATATTAATCTGTCTGCCAGCTCTCAGCCTAGTGTGAATTCATCTGCTTGTAAGTCTTGGAAGTAGATATCAAAATAGAAATGCTCAGTAATGATTTCAGTAGTATTAAGAGATTTGCCTTTTCTTAAAAACACAACACTTGATAATCTTGTGATATTTGTGATCTGAATAAACTGATCAGTAAATTAGAAAAACAGTTTTCCCTCCCGCAGTTTATCCTAAGTCTGTATGAAGAAGTACCCATTACTTGCAAAGTTTCAAATGTTGTTTGATTTATATGCACTTGAAAGAAAGATTCCTCTTGAAACAACAAGGACAAAATGTCCAAAGACATGGTAAATATATAGTTTCTTAATTGCAAAGCCAAGATAGATTACACACAGCCTTGCAAAATCTAAGACATCTGCTTTGTTTGACGCAAGAAGACAGACATGTGGGGGCTTGAATGTTTCTTTGTGACTTGCTCTAGTGTGAATGACCTTGTAGCTAACTAGGCATTTAGCCAGGTCCCAGAAAGATCACTGACCGAACTCTGCCTCAGAGGCTGATGGGGACCCAAGGCCCAAACCGAAATGTCATACCCAAAAGATCACTGAGCCAGGCAGTCGGGGTGGAAGTGTCAAAACTGAGGCAATGTAATAACAGCCATCAAACATTTATCTCTCTGGCAATCACAAACCTATACACATGAAATTATCAATGGAGCAGAAAAGAATTTAAAACCTAAAAATAAAAATGTCAGAGCCAAATCTTCTAGAATCATTTTGTTTTCTGACTAATTTGTAACCCTACTATTATTTTCAAACATCCTTAAATGCTGGGGTCTTTTGTCATACAAGAAAGCTTTGGTAATTTCATGTGGCACTGGTGGGATAAATTCACATTTTAAAAATTTCAATTATGGGCTTCTGCAATTACATTGGACTTCTCTAGCTGCAAAGAAGCCACAATGAAGGAGCACTTCTGCTGTTTGGTTATATTCCTGGGTAATGTTACGTATGTTCAGGCTAGTACAGAGTGGTTTATTTGTTCAAAGCTGCCTCCTTGATGTTTGGGTTTATTTGCTTGTTCATTGGCCAAAATGAGCACCCTTCTTCTGGGGTGCCTATCCCTGGTGACTTTGTAGCAGGGTCCATCCAGATGCAGTGTAAGAGTGTGGGCTGCTCGGCAAACAAAACCAAACCCCAAACTGCCTGTGAGTTGTTAATAAATCTTTTCATTGGAATTATACTTGTCTAAATGGCAGAGATACAAGATTCACTTCTTATTCAGTATTTGAATGCGAGGATGGCACATTTAATTGCTCCCCATAGGCAGGAATTTGGCAGAAAGCAGTGTGTTTAATCGATCCATCTAGTTATGGTTTAAAGCACCCCTTGCCACAGTGCCTGAATATTCGTGTTGGCAATAATAAAACAAAAATGTGTATTGGATTTGAAAGGTGTTTTGATGGTAGGTAAACACATTTATTTTTCACCCGATTCTGTTTTCTGTACTTGCCATGCCAGAAAGGCAGTGGAGATGGTGGTGCTTGCATCAGGGGGGATTTCAGCCCCGAGAGTTTCTTTCTGAACTACCACCTTGAGGAGATGGACACCTGGTTAATTTTATTAAGCTACGAATATCCAGTGGTGGAGTTTAAAAGGCAGACCCAAGAGTAAAAGAGGAGAGGTTTTTGTCCATAAATAGCAAAGCAGCTGCAAAGGAACCAATGAGCCACATGCTTTATTTTTAAAATATTTGATTTCCTTGATTAAAGAAGCAATTCTCTTAATATGTTCATCATCACTCTTTATAAAGAAATACTATAACATGTGGCTTATTCTCCAGTGTAGAGAAACAGAGTGTAACTAGCTGAACTACAAATTTGAAATACAGTATTGATTTATGAACAAGATCAGAAATAGTTACATTGGAAAACTTCCTGTAACTCCTTTGGCATAGCACATAGAAGGATTTCTTCTTCTGTAGAAGGACCTGATACTCAAATACCTTACTTTTTTAACATCTTTCACATTGTAAATTGTTTCTACTTTTTTCAAAATAACATCTCACACTAGTCTCCTGCAGTTCACTTGGAAAGCTCCTTCTCATGTTTGTCTTGTTCTGACATAACATTGGCTCTAGGGGCAAACAGACAGAGCTGTAACACACGCAGGCCTTTCTCCTTCCTCATTAGAGGCCTTCAGACATGTACACCTCTCCCGCATGCAGCCTTTTTCCACTGACCCTACTTTGCCACTTGCCTCCCAGATTAAAACACCATCAGGTCATATGGTCTATCTGTAAGGCAGCTCTTCTCTCCTTCCCTGAAATGACATAGCATTTGTTATTTTGCATCAATTTTTAAAAAACATCCGTAGTATATAATCAGGAAATTAACAGTGTACCAAAATGAAAAGTAAGTACTAAAGCCTGCTGGGTGACCAGATGCTGGAAGCAAGCAAAATTGAGGCTGCTGTCTAGACAGTTGAGAGAGCAGACTCTTCAGGAAGGAAAAAAAGGGGGGATTTTTGTATAAATTTAAAGAATTTTTCCAAATTATGTCTCCATAAAGAATACTTTTCTAATGTTTAAGAGCAGTATCCTCTATTCCCACCCTTATTATAGTGAAATGTAAGAATGCATGAGTGGTGGGTGTTTTGTTGTGACATCTGAACTATTTGTAAATATTGTTCACAGCTTTCTTAGCATATTTTAGCAAGGCAACATTTCAGGAAAGTATAATTCATTGCACATGATATAGATGGTGAGCTTAACAACCCATTTGCTGTAGATGTGTTTGCACAAAAGAAGACTGATACTAAGCATATTGAAATAGAGAATTTGGGTCTGATGGTCTGGAATCCAGTAGTGCTTGCTCTGCCTTTGTAAAAACATCAGTGAGAGATTGGCTTTACTTGATAGCAGGGTCCCAAATAATGTACGCGCTAGCCCTGTTGGGGGAAGAGGTATTTTTCTCTATATGTATGCTATGTTTGTTTGTATGTATTTTTGCCCAGGCAGTTGCCTCTGATTGTAGTAGTGTGCAACTCCAGTTCCATTTTGCATGGCATTTTCTTCATTTGTTTTCCGTATGAAAAAAAAAACAAACAAACCCAGGAGCAAAAACCACATACAGCTTTTGCCTGTGGTGCCTCATTTGGTTTTGTCTTACTCTTTTAAAATGTCCTCAAAGGGAGATAAGGTCTTAGAGGAAGTGTTAAGACGTTTTCTTTCCCTCTCTTCGCTGCCCACTTTAAGTGACAATGAAAATAAATTCTACTTTGGCTAGTTTTTTTCTTTCTTTAAGCTGTCGTTTTTTGGAAGACAAAACAGTGGGGACTATTTTGAAAAGCTGTTCTGTTTTCTGAGTTCAAGTTAACAGCAAATTATTTGGACAGTGAAGCCTGTTTGTTTTCAATAAAGGAAGGCTTGGCAAAAATGATCTCCCTCTCCTTTTTTTCCCCTCTCCTTCTTAGACAATGGAGAGAGAGCTCAACTTCACCTAAAGGCCCTAAGTACTGAGTGCCTACTATGGTACAGCTCTGTAATGGTAACTTTATAGCAGCTCTGTGAGGTAAGGGGGGTTGACCCCATTTTATAGAGGTGGAAACTGAGACCAACTGAGATAAAATGACTTGTTTGGGAGCGCACAGCCAGTGAGAGGTGTGCCAGGATATGAATCTAGGGTTGTTTGTCTGACTTCAAAGCTGATGCCCTTTTCCCTTTACCACAGTGCATTTAAAGTAATGGTAAATGTGGCATTTATTGTTATAGAGGAACAGTTATCAACCATGGCTGCAAATCAGAATCCTCCCTGTGGAACTTTAAAAAAGTTGAAATGCTTGGTTCCCACTCCTAAAAATCTAGGTTAGTAGATTTAGGTGGGGAACTGGCATCAGTATTTTTTTGAAATATCATAGGTTTTGGATCCCCAGCACTGAGAGCCTCTGGCGTAGTGTCCCTCCCTCTCTCTCAGTTGGTAATAAGACAGTTCTGATAACGCAGGAGACATTATGTTAAGTTGGCACCACATGCAGTATTTATTGGCCCTTAATATCGTTGATATGCTCTTCCATTTAAGTTTCCATTTTTTTTCCATCCATTTTGCTGGGATAGATGATCCAGAATTGCCACTGATAAATGCTGGTAGAATGGCTGTTAGAATTGTTTTTAAAGGCGTTTTATCTGTCAAAGGTAATAATCACCACAAGCAAAATGGTGATGTGTGGCTGAGGGCATTTACCAAGTCACTGGTTAACAGAAGTAACTTTGTAGTTTCCTCAGCTGAGGGGATGTGTTTAATTTGTATCATTCTCAGGTTCCTTGAATCCACACCTAATTCTCGGTGGTGTCAATATGAGTCTTTGGGAGGCCTGGGAGAGAAAGCCTTGTTGGCTAGTAAGTTCAAATTTGCTATTCATTTCATTAATTTCATATATTAAAATGAAGGCCAATTAGAGCCCCTCCTTTAACTGCCCAGAAGTCTTGTGGAAGGCTTACACGACACAGTCCTAAATCACTCATGGCCTGTATACACCTTCTGCTGGCACTGAACAGTCATAAATGCTGTAGTGTACTTCTTCTATAATGAATTCCCTGAAAATGGGCTAAAATAGCTCTTTTCTACAATCTTCCAGTTAATGGTTTGTGCCAATAAATTGACTGTCGTGTAGAAACCAGCGGAATATGAAAATGTTCAGCTTATGGCTTGCTGAAACTGGAAAAATGACACATGCTGCTGATTTCATTTACCTGAGTATACCTCCCAAGTCTTATCTGGCAGGCATTTTGCCGTCAGTGAATACAACACATCTCACGAGGATTACCCAAATAGTGACTCAGAAAAGCATCTTTAGGGAAATCTGATCTTAATCCCAAAGTCTACCAAGCATTACTGAAATTTAGTTAAAATGAAAGTATTTTTTAAAAATTCAATAGTCTGATACCAGTATTTGCTGTCTTATAAAATAAAATTTGCTATTTTATAAAATATTCCTGTTTTTTTTTCCAAACAACATGCCTGCATACTTGCTATATACATATCTTAGTTAAAAACACTATTCAATATGTTTTTAGATGAGACTACTCTTTACCTCTTTTTTCTGGTGCCTTACTCCGACCTACCCAGGAACAAAGGCATAAATGCAGAAGCAGATGGGGCACATCTATCTCTAACAGAGAAGTGAGTGATTCTGCATGACTGTCTCTAATGGTACCAGCACAATCTCTGCCTGGCTGAACCCAGCAAAGCCAGTGATTCATGGATGACTTGCAAACATTCTCTCTTGCTTTCTGAGTAAAACATACTTTGGAAAAGACCCTCAGTTTATATATAAAGAATAAGCAGCAAAGGTGTGCTGTCTTAATTTTCAGCCTAACCCTCAAGACATCCTCCATGGCATCAGTATTAAAGCAGAAATCAGGACTATATTTTCCTATTCGATAATAAGCTATGGAAGTTGCATGGGGTCGAGTCTCTAGGAAATCCCCTCTTTCTTTGAAAAAATGTCATTGGTAAGATAGGAGATTGGCACCACAATGAGCAAAATATAGTGCGAGCTGATACGCATTGTCAGGTAGAATTTGGTTTGAGACACTGACTTTTGTCTGCATGGTGTCTCCGTTCCAAAGAAGATGGAAGATGCAAAATCGCAAGTTTCCAGTCTCTGGTTAATGTGGTCTATACAACTGAATAATGTATAAGGAGATGTTCCTTTGATAATGTCACAATTATTCATTGTACAGCCATAAACTCAAATATTCACATTAACAGCTAGGTATTATTTTTCTTCTCTGAAATTAAGTGAGCGGCATCAGTGGTCATAAATGAGAGCATTCATCAAAGGCGGAGCCATGGCAGAGGATTAAGAGAATGCTGATGAAGTGTCCAGATTCCCATAACTTGGAATGGAGCTGCATTCAGCATTCCTTTATTATCCATCTGCCACCTAACAAAAAGTCTCCTATATTTAATGCAGGTTTGCCCTAGGCCACGTAATAGGATTAGGAATAATTTCTACAAATTTACAAAAACAAATCACATGGGAAGGCTTAGAATTTGCTAATAATTTCTCCATAGCTGGGAGATCAAAGGGATGTAAGAGTCCCTGGCCAGGCGGTAGTTTGACCCTGGCCAGGCTTTTTTAATGAAAGGGTTAATCTTCTCCGAGGTGACCATAGAGGAGCAGATAGTGTGACCAAAGGCAGATTCAGTCCCCCAAAACACAAGGAAGAAAATGGCCTGAAAAGTACAACAGCACGAAAACATTTACAGAATCACACTACATTTTCTGGTTAGAAAAAATAAAACCGCAGAACCTCCCTGAAAGGGGCGAGACAAAGGAAGAGGGCTGGCTGAGACACAAACCCAGGGAGGATCAAAACTCCTCACTGCTGCCTGGACGGAAGGAAGAAATTAGGCTCCTTGCTTCTCCTTTTAAAGGCTGCCCCGCTGTGGTCAGGTGAGGGCAGCCCTCTCCTGGCCGGTTCCCCTGCTCCGGCAGGACCGGGAGGAGGAGCGGCCCGCCTGGCTGGTCGGCTAGCACGGGATGCCCAGTGGGGCCGTTTTAGCGGCACCGCCTTTGTAGATAGGCAGAGTGGGACAGAAAAAGCATGAATTCTTACCAGGACTTTCCCCATTCCTAAAGAGAAATGAAGGCAAACAACGGCATATTAAAAATAATGAGGCAGCTAGAACTAAATGGCATTGCCTCTGGGCCTTCCAGTTCTTTAGTGCTAATTTTGACCAGTGGCAAACTGTTGCCAGAATCTCCTACCCTGCCTCTACTTCCTCAGTGACTGTAACGATGTGGCCAGGACTTACACGCGTCAGGAGCCCCATCCACTCTTCCCTAGCGATGGTTGGGGGACCCCACTGCCAGCTGCATGGCTTGTTTCAGGCCATCTTGAACAGAGTGCTGTGTTCCTCCTCTATCAGTTGTGCCACTCATCAAACAGAGGAGTTAAGTGTAGAATCTGTCTGATGTATGAGAGATGAGGGGTGATTTCATAGTCTCTCTGACAAGTGAGTTAGCCTTTTGATGTGGGTGGGAAGTTCCCATTACTGAGCCTCTGTCTGGGATTTGATCCAGCGAGGAGTAGATCAATGTTGCCTACCTATCTACTTCTGTTTCCTTTTTTTAAAAATTTATTTTGTTATCATTAATTTACAATTACATGAAGAACATTATGTTTACTAGGCTCTCCCCTACCCCAAGTCCCCCCCACAAACCCCATTACAGTCACTGTTCATCAGCATAGTAAGATGTTGTAGAATCACTACTTGTCTTCTCTGTGTTGCACAGCCCTCTCCTTTCCCCCACCCACCACATTATACATGCTAATCATAATATCCCTTTGCTTCTTCCCCACCCTTATCCCTCCCTACCCTCCCATTCTCCCCAGTCTCTTTCCCTTTGGTAACAGTTAGTCCATTCTTGGGTTCTGTGATTCTGCTGCTGTTTTGTTCCTTCAGTTTTTCTTTTGTTCTTAAACTCCACAGATGAGTGAAATCATTTGGTATTTGTCTTTCTCTGCTTGGCTTATTTCACTGAGCATAATACCCTCTAGCTCCATCCATGTTGTGGCAAATGGTAGGATTTGTTTTCGTCTTATGGCTGAATAATATTCCATTGTGTATATGTACTACATCTTCTTTATCCATTCATCTACTGATGGACACTTAGGTTGCTTCCATTTCTTGGCTATTGTAAATAGTGCTGCGATAAACATAGGTCTTTGATCCATTTCGAATTTACTTTCTTGTATGGGGTTAGACAGTGATCCAGTTTCATTCTTACATGTAGCTGTCCAGTTTTGCCAGTACCATCTGTTGAAGAGGCTGTCATTTCCCCATTGTATGTCCATGGCTCCTTTATCATATATTAATTTACCATATATGTTTGGGTTAATGTCTGGAGTCTCTATTCTGTTCCACTGGTCTGTGGCTCTGTTCTTGTGCCAGTACCAAATTGTCTTGATTACTGAGGCTTTGTAGTAGAGCTTGAAGTTGGGGAGTGAGATCCCCCCCCACTTTATTCTTCTTTCTCAGGATTGCTTTGGCTTTTTGGGGTCTTTGGTGTTTCCATATGAATTTTTGAACTATTTGTTCCACTTCGTTGAAGAATGTTGTTGGTAATTTGATAGGGATTGCATCAAATCTGTATATTGCTTTGGGCAGGATGGCCATTTTGATGATATTAATTCTTCCTAGCCAAGAGCATGGGATGAGTTTCCATTTGTTAGTGTCCTCTTTAATTTCTCTTAAGAGTGTCTTATAGTACTTTTGTTTCCTTTTGATCTGTTAAGCCTGAAGTGAAGTTTTTAGAAAGTTCACCAGAAGAGAACTCGGGGGAAAAGGGAACAGGTTAATTGAGAAGATGTTATCTATAGTCAAAATGAGGGGAATTTGTTTTTTGGAGTCACTCCTTTCCTTTCCTAGCTCCTGATTGGAAGCAGGCTTGTGATAGACCAGGCTTCTCTGTGGGATGAGATCAGAAAGCATCAACTCCTTCCCCCAAGTGCCCTCTGGTCCTCTTGCTCCTTCCCTCCGAACTGATGGAAACTGATTATGGATTGTTCCAGGGCCTCACTGGGTTGGTGGAAGATAAATATCAAGACAGAATTCCAAAACTCAATATCCTGCCTTCCAGTTTCATGCAATGCCATATTTCTTTGTATTATCAGCATGGACAAATGGTTGGTTCTTGTGGCAGAAACAGCAGATCTGAGACATACAATACAGACTGTTTTGGTACTCACAGATGTAGTGACTTATAAGATGTAGGGAGTCCCAAGGTCCCAGCTAGTCGATATTTAAGTAGCAAGCTGCGAAGTCAAATTTAGGTTCATTCTTGGTCTGTTTTTTATTTGGTAAGTGCTTCATATGTATTGGATGCTGTTGCAAATGCTGTATCACCTGTTTTAATTCCCCTATAACCCTATGATGGAAGAATATTTATCGTTTATACCTTATAGACAAGGAAACTGATTCTTAGAGAAGCTAGATAATCCACTTAAGGTTATAGCTGGTATTTGGCAGAGCTAGGTTTTGAACCTGGGCCTGAGTGTTATACTAGACTGTCTTTCAGTTTCTCTTTCTTTCTTGGTTAAGTCTTGCTTGTATTTAAGGGCTAAGATGATTAAATTAAAACTGAGACAGTAAGTGACTAAATCCAGATCTATAGATATTCAAATGAAGGACAGAATTTGTGAGGTCATGGAATTGTTAAAGAGAATGACCCATTAAGGAAGTGGATTGAGCTCAGAATATATTAGACTATACTTGTGAAAGTGTCTGGCCATACTAGGGGCCATATAGGAAATTCTGAGTGCCTGAGTTGTGGCAGTGAGAAAGGCAGGGAGAGAACAGATTTGAGAAATAGGAAATGATATTGACAGGACTTGGTGATATGGGAGGTGATAAAGAGGGACTTTGAACAAATAGAATTTAAGTATGTATTGGGTCCCCAGGGGCACTTGCCCATCTGCCTATTGTTTCTGGAGCTCAAGGAAGGCAGGTGAGTACGTGGTGAAGCTATGGGCATCTTCAGCACAGAGATGGTAAATGAAACCAGGAAATAAGTGAGGTCTTTTCAAGGAGAGTATATAGAGGGATGAGAAGGTGAATTCCCGGTGCTTCAAGAGCAGGCAGGGTACAATAAGCATGAACATAAAATGGAGAGGGAGTATGTTTGTCAGAGAAACAGAAAAATAACCAGCCAAGAAAGGTTTATATTATAGAAAGGAAAGGATGGAGGAGGTTGACACAGAAAGAGTGGTCAGCAGAGTTGCTCAGAGGTCAAGGAAATTAAGGAGTGCAGAGTAGCCATCAGGTATACCAAATTATTAGGGATGGGGCTTGGAATAAGAGCAATTTTAGAAGCCCAACTGTACTAACTGTGTGAGTGAATGCATGGTTAGAAGGAAAGATGGACAGTGGAGTTCTAGAATGAAAGGAAAGTAAGAGTAAGGCATATGCAAGATCAGGGTACAAGGTCAAGGAAATAATAAACCTCTGTAGGCTGAGGAGAAGGAGCTAGAAGAGAGGACTCAGTTAGACATGGAGGGAGTTCCCAGGGAAGGAGCTGGGATTGGATGGAATCAGGAGCACGTGTGGTCAGGTGGCCTTGGTCACGACTCAGCCTCCAGGGGCCTATGAATAGAGGGGACATCTTTCCCTCAAAACATCTCTTTGTAGCCAGTGATTTATGGGGGAGTTTGTGGACTATCCTGGTGACTTGAATGGCAGAGGCCAGGGATGGGATGGGGCAGGTACTGTTTGGAAGGGGACTATGTTAAAGGTCTGCTAATCATATTAATGGGGAAATATGTTCTGATGGTGGAGGGTGGGAATGGGAAGAGGGACTGAATGAAAGTCAGGTTGCAGGGGAGAGGGGAGAGGATGGAAACCACTCTCCGTAGAGGGGATGGGGCCTGACACCAATCTGACTTAGCAGCAGGGCCACAGGGCTATGTGCAATTTGGGGGTTAGTATTGCAGCTTTCATGGGATTTTTTGACTACCCTCTTATCAGGTATGTGTGCCCTGATAGATGAAAGGGATGTGTGTGCTTGCAGAGAGCTCTTTCTCAAAATAGCAGAATATTTTGGAACCAAGCCACTTACTTCCATTATGGAACTATCGGCACACAGAGATAAGGAAGTTGGCTTCATTCTCCCTTCTTTTCACCGACACCACAGACAGTGGTGCTACCTCTCCTCTGCCTTTTGGTCGGTGCACAGAGTATAGGATACCATTTTGATGGATGAGTAGGCAGCAGCAGCAGGTTGGCTGGTGGCATGACAAGGTTTGTCTGGGGGGTAGGAATCTGTCCCTGGGTCTCTGACGGAGCTCCAGTTCTCCATCAAACAGAAGCAAGGAGCAAGGCAGCATTCCTGTTTGACCAAAATGTCATTGACCACTGAGCAGGAATCCGATACAGGCAACAGTGACTGTGTGGGTGGTGAGGGTGGTGTGGCTGGTGACGGAGGGCCCGCTTTCCACATTCCCGCCAGGACTGTGGGTCTGGTTTGCCAAGGCCAGTCTGTGGAAACACTGGGAACAAGCAGTGCACCTGTTAAGCTGTGGAGTGGTGTGGTCCTGAGTTCCTGGATTCCCATCACAGCTCTTCCAAGTCCTGAGCAAGTTACTGAATTTCCCTGAACCTCAGCTTCTCATCTGAAAAATGACAATTATATAATTCTTACTCATTGGACAGTTCTGAAGACCTATTTTAAATCTTCCAGATAATTTGGTTTTTAGCCCAGCAGCTGGCAATGAAGCCCTCAATAATGAATAGTTCCCTGAAAGTTGTAACGCTTTGTTATTGGCATTTGGCGGCCAGGGTCTGAATGAACAGAACTTCGAGATGCTGAGATCTGAATGTAATGTTAATAGCTGTGTTTATGTCATAGGTTGGGAGAAGCTGGACATTGTAATGAAATTGTTTCCCATCTTATGCTTAAGCATAGTAAGCAAATTTACTCAAAGTTAAGAAGAAAGGAATGACAGTTAATTCCATTAGAATGCTGCTGAGCTTTCAAAAGCAAAAGGATTCCTGGATTTGTACTCTGAATCTATAGCATATCTTGTTTAGGCACATTGTCTTCCCTCTTGTCCTCTTTTCTCCAGTTTTCTTAATTCTGTCTTCAGGCTGTTCTTCAACCTTCTAAAAGAAGATACAAATACATGTATTTACTACTGATTTTACTACTTATTTCAATTCTATTGATTCCAAAAAATGTGACAGAGGTAGAAAAGACAGTAATCTTAGTTGATTTCACTGCTGTTACTGTGTTTTTCGAAGTGTGTTTTGTGGAGCTTCTCATTGGATGTTAATGTATCATATGAAATAAGGATCTGTATTTCACAGACTGGGAAAGGCTGGTTAAAGCTGTGTCATTTCTATAGTAAGAGTTTCCCAGAGACTTACTATGTTATACTGCCTTTGGAGCTCCCAACTGTATTTGATACAAGAAATATTTTGTTTCAGAACTATTGCAAAACTTGTGTTCATGGATCAAGACTTGGGAAACTCATTTTTAGGAAAACACTGGACAGCCAGGACTGTTGGGATCTGAGATGTTAAAGTGGAAAGAATCCTTTAGAATCATCTAGAGGAATAAGAAAAGAAAAAGGGCAGGTTTTAGGAACTAGCTATTGGTATTCTGGATTTCACTCCAACATGACCCCAATCTAGTCTGTGTGCATTTTAATCAGAATCAGGAAATTTGAAATGGGGGGAATTCAGTGGTAACTCCCAGGCAAAATTCCTTATATTACTCTTTTATAAGTGATATGACAAAGTGGTACCATATAGTTTTTTGTTTGTTTGTTTGTTTGTTATACTGGAGACTGGCTGTTTGTTTTATTAAATGAATGCCAGTAACTTCTGGCAATAGCAATTTCTATAACAAATAGTCCAAACAATGATTAGGGCCAGGGATATGATGTATTTTATAACAGTAACTAAAATAAATCATAAGAAAATGTTGTTATGGATATATTTTACAGAAGATTTTTTTTATTAAGGTATCATTTGATATACTCTTTTGAAGGTTTCACATGAAAAAAAATGTGCTTATTACATTCAACCTTATTATCGAGTCCCCCCCCCATACCCCATTGCAGTCACTGTCCATCAGTGTAGTAAGATGCCACAGAGTCCCTGTTTGTCTTCTCTGAGCTACACTGTCTGCCCCATGACCCCACACACACCATGTGCACCAATCATGATACCCCACAATCCCCTTCTCCCTCCTTCCCTACCCGCCCTCCCTACCCATATACTTTGGTAACCACTAGTCCCTTCTTGGAGTCTGTGAGTCTGCTGCTATTTTGTTCCTTCAGTTTTGCTTCATTGTTATACTCCACAAATGAGGGAAATCATTTGGTATTTGTCTTTCTCTGCCTGACTTATTTCACTGAACATTATTTATGCCCTCTATACAGAAGATTTTTACATTGTACATGATTTAAGTATTTCAGGTATTCTTAATGATTATCTCTTTTTTTATTGAGGTACAGTTGATATACAATCTTATATTGGTTTCAAGTATACAACGCAGTGGTTCAACAAGTTACCCACATTATTAAATCCTTAGGAAGATGTTACAGAATTGTTGGGTATATTCTCCATGCTGTGCCATCCCTGTGACCAACTTATATTATGACTGAGAATTTTTGTGCCCCTTTATCCTCCTCACTGTCCCCACCCACCTACCTCAACCCCTCCCCATGGTTTAAGGCATGGTGGGAATTCTCTTCTTCAGGGCACATACTCATTCACTATTTTAATTACACTAGATAATGCTTGTGAAAACTTATTTACCTGGTTAGTGATTCTTAACCAGTGATAGGTAAGCATAAAAAATTCTGCATAGCTATTTAAAAATATACGAGATGAGGTCCACACCCACACATTCTGATTTGGTGTTATTTGGATGGGCTCCCCAGCTTCTGTTTTTGGACATCACACCCAGGTTGATTCTCATACACACCTTGATTTGGGAACCCTTGGGATGAATATAATTAAAATAACAGAAATGGAATGTTTTTTATTTACAAAACAGCATGGTGTGCTAGACTTCACACAGTTCTCCTTGATGATAGTAGCTGTAAGAGTGTACATTTTAAAGTAAAAATGATTAGCAAATATCTGTATTTGTATCTGTATCTCTTATCTAAACATTCCTTTGAAGATAAATTTGATATCAGTGGTAAAGTGATGGGGAGACGCAGGAGACTGGCTTATCTTCATGTGAGTTATTAAGTACAAAACTCCTTTTCTGAGGCAGCTTCTGTAAGAGTGTTTTTTGTAGGTATTTTAATTAAGAGAAATATGATATTCCAGGGTAAGGGAAATAAGGAGCAGCAGAATCTCTGGGGGATGCTATATCAAGAGAGGTGATAATAAAAAGGAAGTAATGGAGCTGAGCTTTCATTTCTTGGCTTGGTGTTCACATCAGCTCATTTTACTCAGATCATTGGCATAGCGACCAATGATGATATTTTGGATTTGCGAATAACAGAGAAACTTAAGCCATGTGATGTTCCCATAGGACATTGCTTAAAAAATGACAGTGAGCAATTTTGCAGAAAATAGGATGTTTACCAAATTAGAGGATCATATTATGTTATCCTTCACTGTGGTCAAGAGAAAAGTCTGGTTAATAAAGTATTACAATGTTTCTAAATCTCCTAAATCAGCTTTCTAAAATGGAATGATGAAATGATAGCTTACTGGGCAAAAGGGAAGATCCAATTATCGTCATATTAGCTATTTTACTTTTTTGTTTTTCTGACTTGATAGCAAGCTAAGGGATGGTTTTTGAGAGAAAAGGTTGGGATTTTTCTGTTTCTGGAAAGGTAAGAGGATGATGTGTCTATGACATCTGTCCCCCTACTGATCTTCTGGGTTGATTCAGAACTATCCTACAATAGGATATGAAGATACATTGGACACCATGTGGCTTAGGGTAAGAGTTTTGTTTGAGTAGCTTGGCTTAAAGTCTACTTGCCTCAATCACGCAGCACCTTTGAGGGCCTTGGAGTCTCATTGTTTCTTTCAAGAATCATCCACCTTTGTCTCCACTTGTTAATCCTTCAGGGGATTTGTGCATGATAGTATTACATGTTGTACATGATTTTATTTCATATATATTCAGACCATAGGAGGATGCATGATCCTATCTAATACCTGTCTTAAATAAAGTAGCTCACTTGCCTCAACTCTCTAAGTAGAACCTGACTGGAATCTTACATCCTCACCCCCATACCCACCAAATACTCAACCAAATATTACAATATAATTGAAATTAGATTAAAAAATTAAGTGACATTTTGTGAGCTGTTTAAAAGGGTCAGCAATATGTTTGAGTGCCATGAGATTAACCTTTGCTCATTTGGGAAAATGCAGGCTTCAATAGGGATTCTGTGGCTGGGGTTGCACTTGCTAAAAGTTTAAAACAGTAATTTTTTCCTAAGAAAGGTCATCTTGAGCTAAAATGTCAAATAAATTATTTAGATTACTGAATTAGAAAAGTGAGGATCTGACAGACTGAATTTTTTATGCACATTAGCCACAGCCAGGGTCTCTCTATGCTCTTTTTATTAGGTAAAGTGCACCCCCTTGCCTCTTATTAAAAATCTCTACATTTAGTCCAATACACTTCCTTTGATAGATGACTGCTGCTTTTGAGCATCCAAATACATGAGGCTGCTGAATTCATATGGCTGCATTCCTTTTATGTGCCTCTAGGCTGGATTCTAGGGAAGAGGCAAATGGGGGTTGAGGAGTCATAGAGAAAAGAACATACATACAAGCACATATACCAATAATGAGGGTATGCGTGTATGAATACAACTACATATATATATATATATATATATATGCATGCATTTTTTTCTTTAAATAAGATAACCTTGGACTTCTGCAAAATAGAAACCCTCTCCAAGGATATACAGTGCATTTCCACTAGAGACATGTAATATTATCAGACTGTTCCCACTTAGGAAGTAATATAAAAATTTAAATGGCTTGTTGTCCAGGTGACCTAAGAAGTTCTAGAGGCAAGAGTACTTTTTGAAGGAATCTTTAGATGTCACTGCCACCTTGGGAATATGGCAATTTTCTGATTAATGCTTGTTTTATAGAGCACACTGAACTTCTCAAAAACTTCCTTATTGCAGGTGGATGATGCTGGTACTCTTAAGAAAATTGGGTTACAGAGCTATCAGAGTTCATGGTAGGGCTTGGTTACTATCACAGACTTCCAGACCTGAGTCCTAACATTGGCTGCTTCTTCAGGATATCTATGTCAAACCTGTAGTTTCTTAAGTAGAGAAGTTCTTTAGAATGTTTAGTTGAATGTTTTGGTACTTATAGGTAGAAATGTACATGACATTTTTAAGTGTTTTTATATCATCTACATATAAAATACAGAGCAGAATAGTCTGCATTTCTGTGAGACTTTTAGCTTCTACCTCTTATGTTTCTGGCATATATCTATATCTGTATCTTGATCTGTATCCATATCTATCTATATCTCCAACTCCTCTCTCTAGAGTAGTTATTTTTCCGAGTTGTTTTTCACATTTATCTTCAATACTCTTTGTGTGGCTAAGGATTCTAAGGCTTGGAGAACCTAAATATTGTACAAGATTGGTAGAATTGAGATTGGAACTCAGAATTTAGAGATTCTTAGTTCTAAGTCTGTGGTTCAGTTACATCCATCTCTTTTCTTTGTCCTTCTATAAGTTTGTTTTTCCTCTTTTTTTCCCTTCATGGCCTCTTCTTCCTTCTGTCTTTGGCTGTCCACTGATCATTCTTTTATGTAGATAATAGTGCCCTGTATTTCAGGGTCTCCTTGCAGATGACCAGAGCTTAATGACTAGTTCTGGCTAATGGAATATGGGTAGAAATTAAGTGGGTCATTTCTGACTTAAATAATTGAAAAGTTATTGTGAACCCCTTGAGCTACTTTCACTGTCTTGGCAATTGTGGAAAAGGCCTTGAGCTGTGATGGTAGCATTAAAACTTCAAAGACAACCATGTGGAGATGCCCTAGAGAGGAAGCAACCTCTCTAGTGGATTTTCCATGGGAAGAATATTAACTTTTCTAGGGTTAAGTTTTTGCAGTTTTAGGGTTATTTATTACCACAGCATAACCTGGTTTATTCTAAGACAGATTACGTTTGTCTCTTTATTCAGAATTTTATTTTCAATAAAAATTCATTACCTTTTTTATTCTTTTGTTATCCTGTCAACCCTTAATCCTAATTGTTTTCCTCTACACAGGGTCTCTGTATCTAAGTTTATATAAGGTGAACATTTTTTTCCCTCAGTTCTCAATAACTTTTCTCTGTACATTCTTACGTAATACCTGTGCTTGACCTCTCCCTGTGTGTAATAAGAAACCAGGAAGTGTCGACAAGAAAAAAACATTATATCCCAATATTTCCTAAATGTATTTGAAGAGTCCCTGGCAATTTTGGAATTTACAAATGTCCAAGTCTAGAGAAAGAGTTCAAAAAGAAGAAAATGAAAGGGTTTCAAAATGTCTCTTTTCTATCACTGTAAAAATACAGACATATTGCTCTACCCACGGCTCATTAGATCACTGAAATTGGGATGCATGACTGTGGTTTTCAACTGATCTTTAATTTGAAAGCATCTGAGAACTGATCTAGGAATTGCTGGGCCCTAAATATAATTTTCCAAATATCATCTAGATTTTTGGCAGTGAAGTTACACTAACTAGAAGAGCTCAAGAAATTGGCTGATGCAATACAATGGATAGCTCAAACTTTCTCAAGCTTAAATTCTTTGTAGGAGGTCATACTCTGTCAGGGATAATGAATTCCCAAGCAACTTTCTTAAGAAAAGATGTCTGAAACTAAGCAGACTTTTATTTGTGGTCCAAGCTTTTGTATGTTTTAGTGTGTGAGTACCTGGGTATCATCTTGATTTATATAGCATTCTCTTGAGGTTGAGGTAAGCATATGTTGTGCCATTAATTCATGGTTACATGCCCAAATGAAATTTCCAGAATATCCCTAGAATAAGAGCTTTCAATGATTCCTGAGTTAAGTCTGAATTCCTTTGCCTCTATATTTCTCTATAATTTAGTCTCCCTCTGCAAACTGCTTTTTTTAGATGCAGTCTCTGATCCAGCTGAGCAGCTTATTCTGAGCTTAGAGGCTTTGTTCATTCTCTTCTAACTCTTGGAGTTCTCTCCCTTTTTCCTCCACTCCTATCTTTGACTTGACCTACCCCTTCTTTAAGAGCTAGTTCTTAGCCTAACTCTTCCAGTAAGCCTTCTTTTATTACTAAAGGCAAAAATTTTTAGTGGCTACTCTTGGGACTGAAATTAATTGTGCTTTATATGTATTACTCTTACGGGAAGTGCAAGGAATGGGGGTGAAGACAAAATTATTTTTTACAGAGGGCTTCAGGAAATGGAGCCAAGCTTTGCAAGCTGAGAGGTGACTAATCAGTCATCAAGCAGGAGATACAAGAAAATGAGAGAGAGTTGGTAATTGAAAAGTCAAAAAACAAAAAGACAAAGAAAGTTACATCTGGGCAAAATGGGCACCAATTTCATAATTGTTAAATTTCTGCTGGGATGTCCTTTTTACCTGTAGTTTAGTGTTCCTTGGGGATGTAAGAGTGGATAGCTCAAGAGATTGTTTGCCAGCATTCTGTCTCCATCTACCAACAAGGTCAGACTAATGTTTTCTTAGGTTGTAATGAAAGGCTGTGTTGCTATTAGTTGAGAATATATTTATGATGGGTGGAGGCTTCCATACATTCTCCAATGGTCCATGACTCTCTCATTGTACAAGATACAGGCCTCACTATTCCTGGTAAATTAATCATGACTCTTAGTGGTAAATAACAGAAACACAATTCTAACTAACTTTAAGTAATGGGAATTTATTGATTCACCAAATAAAGGATTCCTGTGGCTAATTACTCAAAAGAAGGAATGTTTTGTTTTGACCATACCAATAAATTTCCACTAAACTGAGAATATGGCCCCCAGAGAGCATTTTGGCCCCCCGTCTCTAATCACTGGGGCAGAACTCAGAACCATGATGAGCAGAGATATTTCCTTCCAGGCTGGGTATAGCTGGGAACTATAGGATACAGGGATGTGTGGGCGAAAGATGGTAGGGAAGGGGGATACTAAAGGTGTTAGATTGCCTGGCTCAGGAACTCATATTAAAGCTAATGAACTCTAGTGGTATCAGCGTGGTAGGCTGTGGCTTCTCCAGGTGTTCTGCATTTGAAATGGGGGTGGTGGATGAGGCCAGGGACTTAAAAGTGTGTGTGTGTGTGTGTGTGTGTGTGTGTATGTGTGTGTGTGAAAGAGAGAGAAATCCATGATTTCAGTAAAATGGTGTATTTTAAGTGGAGTTATGAATGCCTGGATTAAGCTTACCCTGACTTGAGGAGACACTTGAAAGGAGGGGAAAAGCTACATCTGAGATGTTTTTGCAGTGTATAGTTTACACATTTCATTTGGTTATCAATCTGAAATTTGTGGTGTGCAAGGAAGAGGTGGTTCTTGTCCTGAAGTGCTCTACAAAGTTCCATCAAAAACTGGGATATAAACAGGGGTTCATGATTTAAAAAACGTCATAGGACCAATCCATTTCCCACAGGATAGGATAATACAGCAAGTCTGAATTCTCTTCAGTGTAGCTATTGGAATTGCCTCATCATTTCTGCCTGATCCCCAGGGCTTGTCTCTAGAGAAACCCTATCGTACTTTGGTATGTAATTCTTTTTGGAGAGTGGGGGACAGAAGGTCAGAGGAGCCTAATGACATAATTTTTTTTTTTTTTAGTTTTATAGGAGACTATTATAGACTAAAGGTGGCCCCTGTATATTGGCCTCTCTGTGTTTATTTCTATATAGCAGGGCAGAAGAATGCTGGTGCCAAACTCAAAATCTTGCATATCTAGTTGATTTAAATATCATCCAAATAAGCATGTTTTAAGCCATTTAGAGCAAATACCTCACAAAATTATATCTGGTATCTGCCACCTATAGATAAGACAACTCCTGTAGCTGTAAAATACTCTAGGCCATTGCTGTCCATTAGAGCTCTGCAGCCCAGAGACCCCAGACACATAGACCCCATCTCGGATTTTCTTCTCCACAAGAGTTTGGTAGCCCTCATCCCCTTCTGGGTGTTGGTCCTGCACTGCAGTCCCTGGAAAGTCTTTGACTCCTCTTGGGAGGAAGAGGGCTTCTCATCCTGCCCTGTCCAAGCTTTGCCTGATAAAGCTTACTGTGCAGCACTGCCATCTTACAGTCCTGTCTCTTCCTTGGTCAGCCCTAAAACCCCCAGATTCACTACAGACACCCCTGTTTCCCCCCAGTAATAAGCAAAAGTGATATTAGAAGTATTTAATAAGTTTTGGCCCTGAGCTCCACCATCAGAATGGACACCAACTATAAGACAGTGACACAGAGGTATTTGTGCAGCACCATATTTTGATAGAGTGCCACCAGATAACCAGGTGGATAAGGTTTATTCACTTATTCAAAAACATACTGAGTGCTTACTGTGTGCCAGACACTGTCCCGAAACTCTACCAACTATTGCTAACTGTACCAGAACATTTTTCAGTCTGTCAGAGAAGATTTACTAGATCTGGCTAGGCTGACATGGCCGTGAAATTCTCCTGACAGGTGATCTCACAGAGTATCAGGGCTCCAGGTCTGTGCCTTCTGGACAAGGTGGTAAGGGACAATGATCCGAGTGCCTAGAATATGCAGGAGTAGCCAGCTAAATTGTAGAGGGTGCAGGCTGCCCATACTCCTAGGAAGCCCTGGGATAATCAGACTCCAGTGGTTTGACCAGAAAAATCTAGATGGTGTCTTCAGGCCTCTAGAATCACCTTGATAGCCAAAGGTAAGCATGTTGCAGTAAGACCCTTGTCTGGGCACTTTCTGAGGTAAAAAAGTTGCCATTCTAATTTTGGAAGCATAAGTCTACTATAAATTGCTTTCAGATACTGGAGAACTTGGACTGGTTTAAAGATGCATAACACCTTCAGCTTCTTAAACACTTTTGCCATTCCTGAAATTCAGCTGAATCCAGAATCTTCCTGTAGGTGGTGTTATGGAGTGAACTGTATCCCATATTTCACATGTTGAAGACCTAATATCCATTGTCACTATATTTGGAGATGGGGCCTATGAGGAGGTAACTAAGGTGAAATGAGGTCACAGTTTGGGTCTCCCACCTTATAGGACTGCTGCCCTTATAGCAAGTGGTGTCAGGAGTGCACACACATAGAAGAAAGGACATGTGCAAACACAGTGGGAAGGTGGCCCCCTGAAAGCCAAGGAGAGAGGCCTCAGGAGAGACCAAACTGGCCAGCACCTTAGTCTTAGACTTCCAGCCCTTGGATTTCTGTTATTTAAGTCACCCAGTCTACAGTATTTGCGACAGTAGCCCTTGCAGACTAATGTAGGCAAACTGTCAGCAGGAGGGCTAGATTGGCACCGTACATGATAAATAGATAGAAGAAGCCTCTGAAACATGAAACTAACTGAGATATGTCATAGCTTAAGGACCTATCATTTCAAAAACATGGCCTGTATGTTAGTTTTTCTATTAATAGAAATCCAAGAATAGAGAATCTAATGGACAGAGTCCTGGCTTCAAGGAAGTTAAAGGAATCCCGGCAATGAAGGTTCCTGGTACTCTCTTTAGGGTACTACCACCAGTGTACTGAACCTGACTTGGATCTGTGTCTTTCCCTCCCACTTCAAATAATCTTATTCTTTTTCACTAATATGTATATATTTTTCTCTTCTCTGTAAATTCCATTAAATTTAAGCTTTGTCAAGTGACCCATTAATGGGCCTGATTCTTTCCCAATTTCTACTCTTATCTTTTTTTTGTTTTGTTTTTTAATTTAAATTTGTTCTATAATTCAAGCTTTAGGGTTTTTGAGAGTTCTGGCTAGTCTTTGAACTGTGGAGACTTGGACCAAAGAATTCTCTGGTCTTACTGCCTTTCACCAGAGGTGTGTAGGGTAGAGCCACGGGACCCAAGATCTTGTTACCTAAGGCTGAAGTGGGTTGTGTGGAAAGACAATCTGAGACTCAGTCTCTACACTGTTACCACTTTTGTTGGCATCCTCCACATGTCCTAAGGGAAGAGGACAAAAGCCTAAGAATATGACTGGGTCACTCAGAAATGAAGTGATTTGATTTTATACCAGGATAAGATGTTACTATTGATTTAGGTCTGTTTCTACTAAGGGCTTCTGGAGGTCAGGTGCTGTGAGTGAACATATGTGTGTAACACCCAAATTCAGGAACTACATCCCATTCCTAACTCTCTTTCCTCCTCAGCAAGATGTTGCAAAGATTCTTCATTAGGTGCTGAGCATTGTTTGAACACTGGGGAGGTTAAAGGGGAAAATGAAGGGTTGAATATAACAAATGGCTTCAAATAGTGTTCGACCTTCCTCTCATTGCTCTCCTATGAGAGGGTGTGTTGTCCCCCGGGGGGTGCAGCCTCATTAAGCCCTGACCCCTTGGAGCTGTGGGGGAGCAGGCTCAGTATTTGAAGGAGTAGGTGCCTGTCTAGCATTTCACTACCTTTAGGCCATGTTCAGAAGATCAAAAATGCTTCTTGTCCTGACTCAGGAACTGAGCTGGTCATAAAATTGTCTAAATAAATTAGAAACCAAAGCAGCACATCCAGATTTTCTAAAAATGGTTTAGGTTTAGTTATTGGGAGTGTGGCCAGATGTGGCATTGTCCCTTGTTGAGGCTGAGTCATGCATTACAGATATCAGTCACCATACCAAAATGTGCCCAGGTGTCCTGAATTACACTAAGAGGAGGTCATCTCTGACAGGGCCTTAATCCAGAGAACTAGAATGTCCAGTACACTCACAGGCTCCTATACTTCACTGTTCTGGGTGCCCTAAGGATGAGAGGTTAATGGAATAAAATCTGGTTCCCAACCGTACGGTTCAGTCATGACCAGAATGGATAAAAGAAGCATAGGAGTTTGAACAAATCAGAAAGTGAGGCTCTTTATTGAGGTGTTTGTCCAAGGGAATGCTCACCAGAGGAGAGAACAGAGTCAGAATCCAAAAATAGGGATAGGGACTAGCAGCAGGTAATGTAAACAGGGTGGAAGATCTGGGCAGAGAGATTGAGCAACAGCCAGTGAGGTGATGAGCAAGCTGAGCCCAGAGCGGAACAATAGGGAGCTAGATATGTGAAAGTTAAGTGTTTGCTTTATACATCACCAGCAATATCTGCTGGGCTGGGGGCAGGTAATTAAAGGGACGTAGCTGAGAAAAACAGGTCTCTGAAATCCTGTTAAACTTATGATCAGCTACATAACTGAGCACTTACTTCAAAATGTTAGCTCTTGAAGCATTAGTTTAATACCCTCACAGCATATGCAATTGCTAGGAAACATTAGTGGGTTACAGAAGGAATGCTTCTTGGTTGATCAGTGGATGGAGTTCCTTATATAGGGAGATTTTCATGTAATCTGATTACTGTCTATTCATTTTATGTTTGTAAATATTTTTCCAAGAGAGTGTTCAACCTGTTTCTCATACATTCAAGTTTTCTATCTTGTATCATATTTTCTTGCCTGCTTCATAATCTAAATGAATCCACTCTTGTCTACTGCCCACAGTGGGACAATAGGTGATATTTTGACACACTGAATTGTCCAGTGGTATGTCTACCTGAATTTGGGTGATGGAGAGTGAAATATGAGGTCTGCTGCTGAAAGGGAGTTATTTAATCTAGCATTGTTGCCACAGCACAACTGGGTATTGGGAAATAATAGGAAAGAGGACAGGACAGGTGGACGATGAATTTGTCATCATATTTTATTTTTGAAAGACTAACTCAGAAATTTCACTTTAGTCGTTAGCAGCATTCAACTAGCACTCAAACCATTTATCAGTTCACAAAAAAGAGGGCCCAGTGATTCAAATCCTGAATAATTATAGGAGAATCTGAGGAGAGGTGGGAAAAATTCATCTGTAATTGTGAAAGGGGTTGTTTTCCATCCTTTCCCTCTTTTAGCAGTAAGAACATACCAACATTTTTAGTGTCAAGACCTCTCTGATTCAGTCCTCTGAAAAGCCCTACGATGCTCTCCATATTTTGGGGTCAACAGGGCAATTAAAGTCTAATTTTGAATATATAGGCTTCAGAAAAGAAGAACTGCTTAATTTTTGCAGTTAATCTCTATGATTCTTGGCAACTTGCTTCTTCGAGGACTGATTAGTTACCAGACCAGAGCTGTTTGTTGGCTAGTTGAGAAGGTGAAGTGGCTACTCCCATACTCCAGGAACTGGCTTCCACTGGTTCTCAATGCAAAACAGAAAAGTTAATCTTTGGAGGAGATGCTGTCTTGATTCTGCAAAGGGTTGCTTTGGAGAACTCTCTTGTCTTAGCCACAAACCTCTGAAGTCTTGACCTTAACACTGACTGTTTTTGACATTGGTTAAAAAAGTCTGAAGGTCAGTACTTTAAACTGGGATGTTGACTTAAGTAATTTAAGGGAGAGTCTTATGGTTCTTGGCAAAGGTTTGTTTTTTTTTTTTTAATGAAGGAAATTGGGATTTCTTCTGGTGGAGGGGTTTGTGAAGGTTCTGGGGCTCAGAAAGGAATAAGGGAGAGGACTCTACTCTGTATTATACAACAGCCCCCTAAAACACAGTGACAAGTGAAGGGACCAGGGAGGATGATGACAAGTAGGGTTTTTCTGTGACAGAAATGTAGATCTGCTGAAGGGGAAATTACATAATTTGAGGAAAAAATTCTTTAAACAATGGACTAGGCTGTAGCCCACTGTTTTGTTACATAAATTTTTTGCTTGTCAGAGGTAACTATTACTTTCTCTTTGCATTTCTTTTTTTTTATTAAGGTATCATTCATATACAATCAAATGAGAAACATTGTGGTTACTAGATTCCCCACATTATCAAGTCCCCACCACATACCCCATTACAGTCACTGTCCATCAGCCTAGTAAGATGCTATAGAGTCACTACTTGTCTTCTCTGTGCTATACTGCCTTCCCCATGTCCCCCGCTACATTATGTGTGCTAATCGTATTGCCCCTTATTCCCCTTATCCCTCCCTTCCCACCCACCCTCCCCAGTGCCTTTCCCTTAGGTAACTGTTAGTCCATTCTTGGGTTCTGTGAGTCTGCTGCTGTTTTGCTCCTTCAGTTTTTGCTTTGTTGTTATACTCAACAGATGAGTGAAATCATTTGGTACTTGTCTTTCTTCACCTGGCATATTTCACTGGGCATAATACCCTCTAGCTGTATCACATTGTTGCAAATGCTAGGATTTGTTTTCTTCTTATGGCTGAATAATATTCCATTGTGTATATATACCACATCTTTATCCATTCATCTACTAATGGACACTTGTGTTGTTTCCATTTCTTGGCTATTGTGGCTATTGTAAATAGTGCTATGATAAACATAGGAGTGCATGTGTCTTTTTGAATCTGGGATCCTGCATTCTTTGGGTGAATTCCTAAGAGTAGAATTCCTTGGTTAAAAAGTATTTCTATTTTTAGTTTTTGAGGAACCTCCATATTGCTTTCCACAATGGTTGAACTAATTTACATTCTTACCAGCAGTGTAGGAGGGTTCCCCTTTCTCCATATTCTTGTCAGCGCTGTTTTTAGTCTTTTTAATACTGGCCATCTTAACTGGTGTGAGGTGATATCTCACTGTGGTTTTAATTTGTATTTCCATGATACTTAGAAATGTGGACCATCTTTTCATGTGCCTGTTGGCTACCTGAATTTATTCTTTGGAGAAGTGTCTGTTCATATCCTCAGCCCATTTTTTAATAGGGTTATTTGCTTTTTGGGTGTTGAGGCATGTGAGTTCTTTATATATTTTGGATGTTAACCCCTTGTCAGATATGTCATTTACAAACATATTCTCCCTACTGTAGGATGCCTTTTTGTTCTGTTGATGGTGTCCTTTGCTGCACAGAAGCATTTTAGTTTGATGTATTCTCAGGTGTTCATTTTTGCTTTTGTTTCCCTTGCTCTAGGAGATGCATTCAGGAAGAAGTTGCTTATGTTTATATTCAGGAGATTTTGCCTATGTTGTCTTCTAAGAGTTTTATGGTTTCATGACTTACATTGAGGCCTTTGATCCATTTCGAGTTTACTTTTGTGTATGGGCATAGACAATAAGCCAGTTTAATTCTTTTGCATTTAGCTGTCCAGTTTTGCCAACACGAGTTGCTGAAGGGGCTGTCATTTCCCCATTGTATATCCATGGCTCCTTTATTGTCTGTTAATTGACCATATATGCTTGGGTTTACATTGGGGCTCTCTAGTCTGTTCCATTGGTCTGTGAGTCTGTTCTTGTGCCAGTACCGAATTATCTTGATTACTGTGCTTTGTAGTAGACCTTGAAGTCAGGGAGCGAAATCCCCCCAACTTTGTTCTTTCTCAGGATTGCTTTGATTATTTGAGGTCTTTTCTGGTTCCATATGAAGTTTTTAACTAGTTGTTCTAGTTCATTGAAGAATGCCTTTGATATTTTGATAGGGATTGCATTGAATCTGTACATTGCTTTGGACAGGATGGCCATTTTGGCAATATTAATTCTTCCTACCCAAGAGCATGGAATGAATTTCTATTTATTAGTGTCCTCTTTAATTTCTCTCAAGAGTGTCTTGTAGTTTTCAGGGTATAGGTCTCTCACTTCCTGAGTTAAGTTTATTCCTAGGTATTTTATTCTTTTTGATGCAATTGTGAATGGAATTGTTTTCTTGATTTCTCTTTCTACTAGTTCATTGTTAGTATATAGGGATGCAACATATTTCTGTATATTGATTTTGTATGCTGTAACTTAGCTGAATTCAGTTATTAGTTCTAGCAGTTCTGCAGTAGATTCTTTAGGGTTTTTTATGTACAATATTGTGTCATCTGCAAACAGTGACATTTTAACTTCTTCCTTACCAATCTGGATGCCTTTTATTTCTTTGTGTTGTCTAATTGCCATGGCTACGACCTCCAGATCTATGTTGAATAAAAGTGTGGAGAGTGGGCATCCTTGTCTTGTTTCCAGTCTTAAAGGATAAGCTTTCAGCTTCTCACTGTTAAGTATGATGTTGGCTGTGGGTTTGTCATATATGGCCTTTATTATGTTGAGGTACTTGCCCTCTATTCCCATTTTGTTGAGAGTTTTTATCATGAATGGGTGTTGAATTTTGTCAAATATTTTTTCAGCATCTATGAAGATGATCATATGATTTTTGTTCTGTTTATTGATATAGTGGGTGATGTTGATGGATTTTTTAGTGTTGTACCATCCTTGTATCCCTGGGATGAATCCCACTTGGTCATGATGGATGATCCTCTTGATATATTTTTGAATTCAGTTTGCTAATATTTTGTTGAGGATTTTTGCATCTATGTTCATCAGGAATATTGGTCTTTAGTTGTCTTTTTTTGTGGTGTCTTTGCCTGGTTTTGGTATTAGAGTGATGCTGGCTTCATACAATGAGTTTGGAAGTATTCCCTCCTCTTCTATTTTTTGGAAAACTTCTTGAAATGTCTGATAAAATTCAGCAGTGAAACCATCTGGTTCAGGAGTTTTGTTCTTGCATAGTTTTTTGATTACCGATTCAATTTCATTGCTGGTAATTGGTCTGTTCAGAATTTCTGTTGCTTCCTGGGTCAGTCTTGGAAAGTTGTATTTTTCTAGAAAGTTGTCTATTTCTTCTAGGTTGTTCAGTTTATTGGCATATAATTTTTCAAAGTATTCTCTAATAATTATTTGTATTTCTATGGTATCCATAGTGATTTTTCCTTTCTTTTTTCTGATTCTGTTTATGTGTGTTGATTCTCTGTTTTTCTTAATATGTCTGCCTACGGGTTTATCTATTTTGTTTATTTTCTCAAAGAACCAGCTCTTGGTTTCATTAATTTTTTTCTATTGTTTTATTCTTCTCAATTTTATTTATTTCTTCTCTGATCTTTATTATGTCCCTACTTCTACTGACTTTGGGCCTCATTTGTTCTTCATTTTCCAGTTTCAGTAATTGTGAATTTAGACTGTTCATTTGGGATTGCTCTTCCTTCTTCAAATAGGCCTGGGTTGCTATATACTTTCCTCTTAGAACTGCCTTCGCTGTGTCTGACAGAAGTTGGGGCTTTGTGTTGTTGTTATCATTTGTCTCCATATATTGCTTGATCTCTGTTTTAATTTGGTCATTGATCCATTGATTATTTAGGATCATGTTGTTAAGCCTCCATGTGTTTATAAGCCTTTTTGTTTTCTTTGTACAATTTATTTCTAGTTTCATACCATTGTGTTCTAAGAACTTGGTTGGTACAATTTCAATCTTCTAAAATTTGCTGAGGCTCTTTTTGTGGCCAGGTATGTCGTCTATTCTGGAGACTGTTCCAAGTACACTTGAGAAGAATGTGTATACTGCTGCTTTTGGGTGGAGTGTTCTGTAGATGTCTGTTAGGTCTATCTGTTCTTATGTGTTGTTCAGTACCTCTATGTCCTTACTTATTTTTTGTCAGGTTGATTTGTCCTTTGGAGTGAGTAGATTGTTGAAGTCTCCTAAAATGCATACATTGTTTTCTATTTCCTCCTTTAAATCTGTTAGTGTTTGTTTCACATATGTAGGTCCTCCTGTGTTGGGTGCATAGATATTTATAATGGTTATATCCTCTTGTTGGACTGACCCCTTTATCATTATTTAATGTCCTTCTTTGTCTCTTGTGACTTTCTTTGTTTTGAAGTCTATTTTGTCTGGTACAAGTACTGCAACACCTTTTTTCTCCCGGTTTGCATGAAATATCTTTTTCCATCCCTTCACTTTTAGTCTGTGTATGTCTTTGGGTTTGAAGTGAGTGTCTTTTAGGCAGCATATAGATGGTTCTTGGTTTTTTATCCATTCTGTAACTCTGTGTCTTTTGATTGGTGCTTTCAGTCTATTTACATTTAGGGTGATTATCAATAGATATGTACTTATTGCCATTGCAGGCTTTAGATTCATGGTTACCAAAGGTTCAAGGGAAGCTTCTTTAGTATCTAGCAGTCTACCTTAACTCGTTTGTTACGCTATTATAAACACAGTCTGATGATTCTTTTTTTCTCTGCCTTCTCTTTCTCCCTCCTTCCCTATTTGTATTTTAGGTGCCATATTCTGTATTCTTTGTTTATCCCTTGACCGACTTTGTGAGTAGCCATTTCAATTTTGCATTTCGTTAGTAGTTAGTTGTTCTACTTCCTTTGCTGTGGTTTTATTTTCTCTGTTGACCATATTTAGTCTTAGGCACACTTCCATCTAGAGCAGGCCCTTTAAAATACACTGTAGAGATGGTTTGTGGGAGCTAAGTTCCCTCAACTTTTGCTTATCTGGGAATTGTTTAATCCCTCTTTCAAATTTAATGATAATCTTGCTAGGTAGGGTATTTTTGGTTGTAGGCCCTTCTGTTTCATTGCATTGAATATATCATGCCACTCCTTTCTGGCTTGTAAGGTTTCTGTGGAGAAGTCTGATGATAGTCAGATGAGTTTTCCTTTGTAGGTAATCTTTTTTCTCTCTCTTGCTGCTTTTAGTACTCTGTCCTTGTCCTTCATCTTTGCCATTTTAATTATTATATGTCTTGGTGTTGTCCTCCTTGGGTCCCTTGATTTGGGAGATCTGTGGACTTCCATGACCTGAGAGACTATTTCCTTCCCCAGATTGGGGAAGTTTTCTGCAATTATTTCTTCAAAGACACCCTCTATCCCTTTTTCTCTCTCTTATTCTTCCAGTACTCCTTTAATGTAAATATTGTTCCATTTGGATTGGTCACACAGTTCTAATAATATTCTCTCATTCCTAGAGATCCTTTTTTCTCTATCTGCCTCAGCTTCTCTGTATTCCTGTTCTCTGATTTCTATTCGATTCACTGCCTCTCTACCTCACTTAATCTGCTTTTAAATCCTTCCATTGTTTGTTTCAGTTCAGTTATCTCCCTCTTGAATTCATCTCTTAGCTCTTGAACATTTTTCTGTAGCCCCCTTAGCATGTTTATGACTTTTATTTTGAATTCTGTTTCAGGAAGATTGGTGATTTCCATTTCACTGAGTCCTCTTTCTGGTGTGTGAGGGATTTTGGATTGAACAAGGTTCTTCTTCTTTTTCATTATCCTAAAAATGGGAGTGGTCGCTGGTGAGTGGCACGGGTGTCAGCTGGGAGGACAGAGTTCTTTCTTGCTTGCTGATTGCTGTGCCTGTCTCCCCTGGCTTTGATGCTTAACCGTGCACAGGAAACAGCCTCTGGGTTAATTACTTAAACTGCCACAGGTGGGCTGGCCCTCAGGATGGCATATGGCAATGGCGGGTGTTGAAGGCAAGCGACACAGGTTCCACCATGATAACAAAGCCCCTGCATGGCTCCCAGTCTCAGTGCCCATCTCTGCTGTCTGTGCCAGTGAACCACATACATGGAGGAGTCTCTGGGTCTGGGCCAGTTAGCTGCATGCAGGGAGAAGCCTCTGCACTAAGCTGTGTAGTTGTTATAGGTGGGGCTGCCCTCTGGCTGGTCTGCTGAAATGGCGGGGACAGCTGGTTTGCACATAAGTGCTGCTGGGTAGGAAGGAGCGGCAGGCTGCTTATCGCTACGAGGGGCCTTGGGGCTGTGTTGCCAACCAGGGGGATAGGGCGCCTGAAGCTCCTGATAGTTCCCAGCCTCCTGGGGTGAGTGTGCCAAGATGATTTTGTCCTCCTGTTCCTTCTCTCAAGCCCTTGCCACACTAGCAGCTGTCTGACCATTGAGAGTTCCCTTAAAGCACCTGCTTTTCTTTTGTCCCACAGCAGCTCGCTGTGGGAACCTGTTCACAGTCTTAGGCTCACACTCTGCCTTTCAGCCCCTCCAATCTCCAGAGCCCCATGCAATGTAAGTCCGTGCTCCCGGGGAAGATTTCTAGGGCTGGGTATTTAGCAGTCCTGTGTTTCTACCCCCTTCCTTCTCTGATTCTTTCCCTCCCGCCGCTGAGCTGGGATCGGGGAAGTGCTTGGGTAATGCTGATTTGCAGCTTTTTACCTTACCCTTTTCCATGAGATGTTGACTTCTCCCAGAAGTAGACTGGCCGGTGTACTGTTACTTCTGGTCTCTCTTTTAGGAATAGTTGTATTTGCTGTATTTTAAAATTATATGTGGTTTTGGGAGGAAATTTCTGCCACACAACTCATGCTTCCATCTTTTTCTCTCTTCTCTTTGCATTTCTTATGTATCATTTCTAATCTTCCCAAGGCAGATGGATGCTCAGTCCTTATGGGAAATAGGTCACCAAATCAACAAGCTAAAAGGGAAATATTTTTAATTTAAATATTTTTAATATTTTCCAATCACCATCATTATACCTTCTATCCCTCAGGAAGAACCCATCTCATTTCTAATTGTTAATGCTCCTTGGAAACACAACTTAAAAATTCATGATTTTTAAAAAGCTTTTCTTGACTTACCTTACACCATTCTGTTGATTCTTTCAATCTAGTTCCTACATCAGTAATAACAGCCTTGATAACTTTTATACAACCATGTCTACTGCAGTTATTAGGCATCAGGCAGTGTTCTGAGAGCTTTACATATATTGACTTACTTAATCTTTAAAGCAATTATATGAAATAAGTAACATGGTTTTCCCATTTTATGGATATAAAATCTGAGGTCAAGTTTTATAGCTAAGAAGTAGCAAAGATTCAAACCCAAGCTGCTTAGCAGCCAAGACTCTTCTTTATGTGTTTATGTCTGGGTTCAATCTGTGATCCTTTCATTATACATGCAATTTGTTTTCTACTGATTCAAATATTTTCTCAGTATTCAAAAATTTCCTTAGATGGGCTGGATATTATCCTTATAATCTTGAGATCAGGATCCTGTCTAAGGCTCATTTAAGTTTCCATAATCAATACAATTTCCAGCATAAAGTGGCAGCTTAATGTGCATTTCATCTAACTAGATTATACTTGATAGTTGATTTCATTCAGGAACTTAAAAATTTTAGTATTGTCTTATTCTCTATGATACTGGAACATCTTGAATCTTATATAGAGTGTGAAAGAGGAATATGTTACAAAATAGGAATACCTGTTAATTCATGCAACAAGTATTTTTTGAATACATACTGTTTCTGGCCCTGAGCAAAGTGTTCATACACTGAGCTCTCATTAACCTTCAGTCCAGATAAGGAGATCCTCCTAATAATCCGCATATGATAAATGCCATGAAAGAAAAAGAACTGGGTGCTGTCAGAGGAAAAGGGGAATTGGTGTGGGCTGAGAGTTAGGGAAGGTTTCCTGGTGGAAGTGATGTTTGTGTTGAGATCTGAAGGCTGACCAGATTTAGAACGGCCCATGGAGCACTGGGCAAGCCTGACTCCTATCTGCCTCTAAACTCATTTTACATTCCTCTGTCTCTTGTTCTTTTCATTCCTCTCACACTGGCTATATTTAAGATCATTAAATGAACCATTCTTCTTCTGTTCTCAGATTCTTTTATGTGTTCTTTCTGCCTATGATTACTTTTCATATACTTTCAATTCTACTTTTCATTTTAACTGATGTACTTTGGGACAGTGTATCAATATTAATTCTCCAGAGGAAAAGAACCAATAGGAGATAATTATATCTATATATCTATGTACATCTATATCTTTACCTATCAGTAGACACACGCACACACAGATTTAAGAAACTGGCTAATGCAGTTGTAGGGGCTGGAAAATCTGAAACCTGTAGGATAGTCTGGCAAGCTGGAAACCTAGCAGGACTTGATGCTGCAGTCCTTGGGCAGATTTTTTCCTCAGAAAATCTCCGTTTTTGCTCTTAAAGTCTTCAAACTTACTAGATGAGGTACAGCCACAGTATCAAAGGTAATCTCCTTTACTTAAAGTCAACTGATTGTAGATGTTAACCACATTTACAAAATATCTTCACAGCAATACCTACTTTAGTCTTTATTTAAATGACTGGATACTAAGCCTAGCTAAGTTGACACATAAAATTAACCATCACAGGCATTAATTTCCATGTTCAAATAGTTTATAGTAGTGCTACTTTTATGGCCTTTATTTATATTCCTAACTTACCTTCATCTTTATAGGCCAGAACTTTCTACCCACTCTCCTCTTAGAGGTCCTATTCCTTTATTTTTGGAGGTCCTATTTGTATATTTTAAGAACATCATTTGAACAGTATTTTCTGTTGTACATTTAAAATTTTTCTTGTTGTGAATATTACCCAAAATTCACTAGCACATTAGGTCTGTTCCCTCAGAGAATAGTCTACAGTAGCTACTAGCTTTGACATTTTTCTGCGTTTAAACTGATAGCTTAGTGTGAGCCTGGTATTTATTTATTCATTCATTAAATTCTTCATTCATCAACAATGATTTTTAGTACTGACTATGTATTAATGCTCTATCATATATGTTCTGATGCATATATAATATTGAATAAGACATCTTTATATTCTTTTTATTCCCTGCATTACTGTTTAGCTGACCACAGAGAAACACATTTACCACTATTCAGCTCACTTTCAAAGCCTTTTCAATCTTCCTGCAGTTTATCTCCATTGACCGAATTTTCTACCTGAAAGATATCAGTATTGTCTGCAAGCATAGGGATTTCATTAGATATTCCCTCATTTAGATTATTTATAAATATGCCTTGGGAATTTTCAATTCTTAAATTTATCCATCTAAAGAGGAACTTATTTGTCCCTCCCCTTTATAATTTAATTTAGCTTCCTAGTTATAACTAAATGTCTCTTCTAGCCCATCATGACTTTTTAAAATGAAGTTTTCACTAAAGCGCAACAGAAAAATTACAGGGTGATAAATTTTCACAAAATGAACACACCCATGTAACCACAACCCAGTTTGAGAAATAGTTATCAGCATTCCTCAAAATCATCCTTATTCCCTCTATCCTCACTACAACATATTCTTGAAGGTAAACAGAAGCTTTCTGATATCATAATTAATTTGTTTTACCTGTTTTTTAACTGCATATGATGGAATTATATATTATGTGCTATTGCCAATCTGGTTTCTTTCTCTTAGTATTATTATCTGAGAGATGTAATGCTGCTACACCCATGTTGTTTGGAGTATCAATAATTGGTTCATTCTCAATGCCATACTGCCCTGCATACACATATACAATTTATTTGTCCATTCTATTATTTATGGACATTTGGGTTTACAGTTTTTGTTATTTAGTGCTGCTATGGACATTTGGGAATGTCTTTTGATATATATCTGTATACATTTTTATTGGGTGTATGTCTACGAGTGGAATTGCTAAGTCATGGGGTGTTCACTTTAGCAGATACTGGCAAGTGATTTTCCAAAATGATACCACCAATTTATGAGAATTCCCGTTGTTCTGTATTTTCATCAGCATTTGGTATAGTCAGTTTGTAAATTTTAACATTTTATTATTGTGTTTGGATATCCTTTTCCTAATAATTAAAGATGTTGAGCACTTTTTAAAGATTGATTAGCTTCTGGTATTCATGAAGTACCTATTAAGTCTTTTGTCCTTTTATTGGCTTTTATTTTCTTACCAATTTGTTGGAATTATTTATGTATGTTAGATACAAGTTCCTTATCAGTCATATATTACAAATACTTCTCTGTGACTTGCTTCTTCAAAATGGTGTCTTTTGGTGAGTAACAATTCTTGCTTTTAATGTAATCCAGTTTATCAATTTTTTTCTTTATTATTAATATTTTATATTGTTAAAAAATATTTGCCATCCCTAAGATATCCTGTTTTCTTCTAGAAGGTTTATTGTTTTTACTTTCATAGTTAAATGTACCATCCACCTGGAATTGGTTTTTATGTGTAGTGGGAGGTAGGGATCAATATATATTTTTTTCTATGTGGACATTCAGTTGACCCAACTATAGTTATTCAAAAGACTGTCCTTTCCCCCTTGCCTTCAATGTAATCTTTGTCATAAATCAAATGACCACATATGTATGGATTTGTGTCTGGATTCTGTTATGTTCCATTGGTCTACTTATGTTTTGGGGGGCCAATATCACAGTTCCTAATTTAGTAGTTTTACATTAAGTTTTGATATATCTTAATATATATTTCAGTTTTGTTTTTATTCTTCAAGAGTTTTTTCACTATTCCTGGTCCTTGTACATCTGTGCACATTTAGAATCAGCTTATCAAGTTATACACACATGCACACACTCACACACACAGAGAAATCTGTTAATTGTTTGAGATAATGATAACTCTATAGATGAATTTTAGTAGAATTACTTTTACAATACTGAGTCTTTCAATCCCTCAGTATGGTGTATCTTGTCAGTTACTTAGATTTTTTGGTAAAGTTCTCTCAATAAATCTTTTTTATTTTATTACTGCTCTAAGGAAATACAGTTAATTTTTAAATATTAACATTGGAGATCTTACTGAATTCAGTTGGTAATTCTAATAGTTTATATATAAATTCTTCTATAATTTCATGTTGTTTTAAAATAATTATAGTTTTATTTCTCCCTCTCCATTTCTTAGACCTTGTTTTTCTTTCTGTATTGACTACTGGGATTTTTAGTAAAATTTTGAATCAAATTGGTGATAGCAGACATCTTCATCTTGTTCCCAATATTAGGAAGGAATTTCAGTAGTTTGCCACTGTTGTATTTGCTGTATGGTTTTTGTAGATACTCTTTGTGGTATTAAACATTCCTGGAGAGGAGGCAGTTCAGCATGGCAGCATAGGAAAATCCTGAGCTTACCTCTGTTTCATAGACACACCAAATCTATGGCTACATATAGAACAGTTCCTTCTGAAAAGACCAGTTTCACCAAAATTCTACCCCTGCTGTGGTGATCCACAAACTGGAAGGATCTCACAAATATGGAACTTCTAGGGAGGGGTTTGTGGCTATCAGGCACTTCAGCCTTTGGGAGCTTCACCAGAGAAATGAGTCTCCAAATCTAGCCTTGAGAATCAGTGGGGCTCATGTCCAGGCTATAGAGAATGGAGATTCTGCTCTTAAAAGAGCTTCCATGCAGACTCACTTGTTCCCCAGGACTCAGTGCATAGCAGTAGTTTGAAATATTAGGCCATATATAAAAGAGATTTGTTCATTAATCTTGAAGCAACTGCCAGTGGGGCAAAAGCCTGTTGGGACTCTCTGGGGATGGAGGAGCCGATAAGTGCCCTTTTTTATGTTCTCCTTCTACCTTGCTAATGCTGGTGCTGGTGGCCCAGTTTTTATACTTGCACTCTGTCCTGCTAGTGCCCACCCAACTTGTGCTTCTGCTGTGGCTACACTAGAAGGAGCAGGTAACCACCCACCCCTCCTTCCTCTTGCTGCTACTGCAGCCCCACCAGAGGAGGAAGGCTAGTGTCCAGGCCCCTGCACCACTGCTGTGGCCCCACAAGCAGTGCACTATACCCTTCCCACTATCCTTCCAGGACAGTGGGTTTGAGCAGTCCACACAGGGGACACTCAGGAGTCACTGTGTTTCTGGATCTCAGGGGTCTGAAACAACTGGAGAAGCAGTTTAAGAGACAACAAACAACTAGTTAGAACAAAGTTAAATGGTAAAGTTCATCTCTAGAACAAAGTTAAATGATAAGGCTCATATCCTATGCAGGGACATGCCTTCAAGACCAGGAGAGATAGCTCTTTTGATTACCACATTGAAACAAACAGAGTATGCAAAATAAGAAAGATGAATATGTTCCAAACAGAATAAGATAGAAACCCAGGAAAAACCTTAGTGTAGCAGAGATAAGTAACTTATCTGAAGAAGTCAAAGTGATGGTCATAAAGGTGCTCACTGAACCCAGGAGAAGAATGGATGAACACAGAGAGTAATTAACAGAGATAGGAAACAGAAGAAAGTCCCAAAGAGAAAGTCATGGAGCTGAAGAATACAATTATCAAATTGAAAAATATACTAGAGAGGTTTGACAACAGACTAGATGATGCAGAAGAATCAGTGATCTGGAAGACAGTGCATTAGAACTCATCAAAACAGAGCAGCAAAAAGAAAAAAGAATTTTAAAAAGTACATATAGCTTAACAGACTTGTAGTACAACATCAGGTGGAATAGCATTCACATTATAGGTGTCCTAGAAGGAGAACAGAAAAAGAATGGAGCAGAAAACATATTCCAAGAAATAATGGCTGAAAACTTTCTAAACCTGGGAAAGGAAACAGATATCCAGATTCAGGAAGCCTTGAGAGTTCCAAACAAGATAACCAAGAGACTCATACCAATATGTGTTACAGACTCATACCAATGTGTTGTCAGAAGTTAAAAATAAAGAGAGAATCTTAAGAGCAGCATGAACAAAACAACTCTCTGCATACAAGGGAACCCTCTGTAAGATTATCAGCAGATTTCTCAGCTGAAACCTTGCAGGCCAGAAGGGAGTGGCATGATAAATTCAAAATACTGAAAGGGAAAAACTTGCAACCAAAGATATTCTACCTGACAAGTTTTTAATTCAGAACTGAGGAAGAGATGGAGTTTTCCAGAAATGCATAAGCTAAAAGTGTTTACCACCCTTAAACCAGCCCTATAAGAAATGCTGAAGAGACTTCTTTAAGCTGAGAAGAAAGAGCACTATTTAGCCACCAGAAAACCCATTAAAGTAAACATCTCACTGGTAAATTAAATATACAATAAAGGAAGTATATTAATTACTTATAAAATTAGTATGAAGGTTAAAAAGACAGAAACAGTAAAAAATATAATAATAATAATTAGTTAAGGGATACACAAAATAAAAAGATTTAGATTGTGACATCAAAAACAGAAAACATGGGGAGGAGTGAAAATGCTTCTTTCTCTAGAGTACATTCATCCTATCCTGGCAGAGAGCAAAAGTGCAAACCAATCATCACAATACAATCAAGGAGAGATGTAATGCAAAGATAATTGCCAGTCTTTCTAAGACTTGGTTTGCCTCAAGTTCACACTGACTCCTAGGATATAGTAACTAAAAACCTGCGGTCTTTACTGGGGTCTTTTCTCACTGTTGGGTCTTGATTTCCTACTTTTTTCTTGTGGATATAATGGAATTTCCAAAAATTCCACTATGTTTTTCACTTGTTTTCTCTTTGGTTTCATAGTTTCTTGTCTTGCCCTTTTGATCAGGAAATGCTGGTGGTGGTTACAGTGGGCTGGGGCAGCGATTGGGTGGGGAGGGCGAACTTGTGCAGAGTGCTGGGCTTACTACTTTGGGCCTTCCATATCTCTTGGATTTAGCCCTTCCTAACCGCAATTGTCTATCTAACCCCTTAAGATTGCCAGAGGTTCTGCTGGATTCTTTGCTGTTAAGCAGCAGATCTTCTACCTGATTTCTTAACCTTCTTTCTGGGCAAAGAACTGGCAAGCTCCCTAAGGAGAAAAGAAGCCTACAGACTACGGGTTTGCCTCAGGGTAGTTTTCCAGGATTATGGTCCCTCAAGTCCTGGTTGCCTCACCAGCTGTCTGATCTTAGCTGCAATCAGGTTTCATGGCCTTATTTTATTAATATAACCTTTGTTATAGAATGTTGAAAAATATCTAGAAAGATCACATATCCTGGGATTATTCAATTCTAATGTAGTTGTTCATAAGTGAATATTCAAAAACATAGATATTGGGATTTGACCACTTTAGCAAAAATTCAAATGCTTTCTGGACATGTCCTAATTCTCAGTCATAAATGGAAGGTAGATAAAAAGCATAATTTGTCCAACCACTTAACATAGGAAAGACACATAATAAGGTCAACAGAGGAATAATTTTGTTTCTATCATAATTTGCTGTGAAAAAGTTTCTAGCTTACTTGTTCATTTCTTAGAACACTTATTTGGTAAAGAAGTTAGATGAATTCTAGGATTAGGGTAGCAAATTTCTGTGTGGCCAAATTAAAAATTAGTAGGGGAGTTTTCTGCTTTGGCATCTGGGCTTTTCACTGCTAAATTCTTTTTACAGACTTTCTGCAAGGCAGTGTCTTCTGTATGGAGATTTTTAGACATACACATAAAAACAGATGGTCACACAAAGTGCTCCCTGGTTGTATCACTCTGGGGAAGTCTCCATCCCTCAGTGACCCTCAGGTATCATCATGTGTAAAATCGAGAGGATAAACCCCGCTGTGTCCTTCTCATGGGAGTTTTGTGAAAATGGAAATGATAGTGTGCATAAATATAGTCTGGGGACAAGAAACTACTATATAGATGGTGACACAGCAGATTGTTTGACATTTAAAGTTTCAAGTCATTTAAGAGCTCTGGATCCTTATTTAGAACTTATTTGTCTATTCCATATCAAAATTTATCAGAGCGTTACTTCTCTACATGCAAAGGGTAAACCAAAATATCTTCTGCACCTGAATTTCACATTTAAATCCAAGTTAAACAAAGCTCCATTCTGCCTCCTTCCTGCTGTCCGGTTACTCATGATGCCCCTTGATTACAATCAGCAGTCCCCATCTGCAATCCTTTTAACCCCTCCTTAGCGGTATTTTACATCCCTATGCGTCTCTGCCAGCCAAGTAGTTTATTTTCCTCCTCCTGTTTGGATTAAAGGGGTTAAGCCTCATGGGCTTCTTTGGAACCTAGTTAAGACACATTCTCAGACCCAGCCAATAGTGTTCAATTTTATTTGTATGGTGAAGCCATTCTCTACTGATCCCCAAAACTGAAAGACCCAAACACAGCACAGGGATCACCCCCTGGCATTCCTATCACCGACTTTGTTTTCTTTTTCTTCTGGTCTAGGCATGACTTTGCTTATACAAGGCTAGCTTTTTTCCCCTGTTCCTTAGATGATTTTGGCTGGTTTTCAACTCTCATTCTTTCTGTGGCAACGGGAGTAGTTAGTCATTTGTGCATCGGTGAGAAGAGGGATTTAGTGAATAGGAAGACCATACACTTCTCTCTTTGGTCCTTCCTTCCTTGACAAAGTAAATCCCACTGAAAAACAGCATTAATAGAGCATGACGGTTTGAAGAATAGAGCCCTAACTGTTGACATTTCTGTTGTCAAGCTAGGTATTATGCTGTGATAAAGAAAAGACACATTTTTTAAAAAGACAATCTCCATGGCATTAGGTTTATTAGTGCAATATCATTGTCATTGTCCTCATCTCCCCAATACACTTAAGGGTCTATCAATATTTCCATTAAAAAATCCCATTTGCTGTCATTTAAAAGTAGCTTGGCTATGTCAGATCATTTAAACTGAAATTATAGGTCAATTATTTTTAGGTTTATTATTGAACATCAGGGGTGGTTAAATTTACTGAATTGGTAGGGGCTGAATGTCATTGCTCTGCAGGAAAGTGGTCAGTGTAAAGACAGGATATTGTGCAGGTCCTAGGGAGAATTTGAAACATTTAACTCAGTTTAAAATCAATCACTGTTAGTTATCCATGTGTATCAATGAAAGAATAGATTTACTTCTTTGTGATTGGGATCAGAAACGGCCTAAAATAACCTTAGTTCTTCATTTGTGAGAAATGAGACCTAATTGTTGGCTGGATATAATGGAAAGCAGGAAGCACCCTCTGGCCTCTGGAAAGACATGCCATCTATTGAGCACTCACAGTGTGCCATGTTGTATGGTTAATAACCAAAATCACCCAACCAGTTAGGGCTATCGTGTTTTAGAGATGAGGAGACTAAGATTTTCAGAGGTTACCAAACTTTCCAACAAGGTAAGCAGCTAATGAGTTGTTCAGGTTAGGGCTCTTGCACTCCAAAATCCTTAATTTTCTTATATATCCCTGACACACACAGGTGATTTTTTCCAGTGAAATCTTCTAGTCACCCGGCCATAGTTTTTCCATCCTGTTTGACAGTAGGGAGAATTTGTCCATGTCAGAAAGCTGCTTTCTGCTTCTTCTTGAAATTGCCATCAATGTGTGGATTGTGCCTTATCTTCTTAAAGAGTCCATGGCAGATATAGACTAGCAAAATTTGAAGTTGGCCTAAGTTTTTAAAATCTCATTTTACTCATCCATTTAGCTAAAACATTTTATTTGGTCCTACCAGCAATGTCTCTAAGTCTCCCTTCCCTCATATCCAATCTGAAGTAGATGTTAATTGCATTTTGATTTTTTTTGCCAGTCTAATTATTGTATAATGATGTCCTTGTTTAAACATTTCCTTCACCATGATACTGAATTTCAATATCCTTTCAGCATATCCTGCAGTTCATGTGAATTGTCTACTCACGTACTTTATCTTACTATTTTTTTCCCTGATAAGATTATTTGTCTTTTGTTTGGTTGTATTTTAATTTAAAATTGTTGAAAAATAGGTTGGGCTATTTGGACATATGTTAATTTAGCACAGATATGCAAGATGTCACTAAGTCATACGTCCATTAGAATCACAGATGTTGAGAATAATTGTTCTGGAGACCCTTGTAAATCTTTCCCTAATATGTCAATAAGTGGGATTCTGAACCTTCTGAGACAAGCCTTTCTCTATCTTCCTGAAAACTACAAAAGGAGATTGCTATAGTGTCTCCTTTCTAGGTTTTAAAAGTTGTTTGCTTATGTGCACAGTAATTGTAGCTTAAGCATTGACTATGATAAAACTGGCAGAATATCTATTTGAGTCAGTAATATTACTTTTACAATATTTTTTACTTTACAGTGATAATATTTGAAGCCAGTTGAATGGATCTCAAATCAGTATTTTTTTTCCATTGAAAAGGCTATGTTTCTCATTGAAGACTATTTCTGTGGAAATTGGATGTTTTACCTTTGAGTTACTGAAATGTTTTGTTTTTTATCTTGTAAATAAAATTCTTCTAGTACCCTAAAAGAAATAAAATTTACTCTTGCCTTTTAAAAATTAGAATCTTCAAGCTGAAAGCAAATAGGGTTAATTTCAGAGACTATTACTAAAAAATGATTCATCGATATTTGAAGGCCTTACATAATAAGTATTTTGTGCTTTTACTGATGCTAAAAACTGATATCTACTGGATAATTGTTCATTCCTTTTTCTTCTTCTTGTTTCGGGTTTAAGTATTTGGGAGACTTGATTTTCTTCTTATAGATTTTGTAGTTTCTCAGAAAATAAAGATTAAGTTGAAAACTCTTCCTCCTCTGTGGTACCACTTGAATTATTATTCCAAAGAATCTGTTCTTACCTTCGTCAGGGTGTTGTGTTATTGACTCCTTCAATAACAACTCCAAAGACCAAAAAAAATTGAGAAAGATATCTGATATTCTGAATGTCTGCTGTTTCCCAAGGACTATCTGAACCATTTTAGATGGGTTATTTATTTAATCCTCACATGGGATAGAAGTACTCTCATTACCACTGATTTTATAGGGCACTTGGGCCTTAGGGAGGTTAAGTAACTTACTCAGTGTCAACAGAAAGTGTTAATGCTCTAGATTTTTAAATTCACCCACAATATTCTCCTAAGGCAAGTGTTGAAATCTTCATCAAAATACATTCTTGATAACGCTGCTAACTATTTGGGCTGATCATGATTGCTTTTACTTTATTTTAAAGCTGAAAAATATCTTGTTTTAAAGCTGGAAAAGGCTTGTATCAGATACCAGATGAAACACCAGCTCTGCTGCTCTTCCATTGTTCATTTGTGCCTATGTTGTTTTATTTTCTTCAGTCTTTGATTTCTTTGCAGGCAGCATTTTAGCTGCTCTCATGTTTTGAAGGATAATTTAGTTAGTGTCTTAGTTCAGGCTGCAATAGCAAAATACCATAGAGTGGTGGCTTATAAATACCAGAAATCCATTTCTCATAGTTCTGGAGGCTGGGAAGGCCAAATCAGGGCACTGGCAGATTCAGTGTCTGGTGAAGGAAGGCCTGCTTCCTGGTTCATGGATGGCTGTCTGTTTCATGTCTTCCCGTGGCAGAAGGTGTGAGAGGACTCTCTGAGTCTCTTTTATAAGAGAACTAATCTAATTCTCGAGGACTCCGTCCTCATGGCCTAATCACCTCTCAAAGGCGCCTACCACTAAATACCAGCACATGGGGGAATTATGTTTCAATATATGACTTTGTGGGAACACAAATAGTCAATCTACAGTTAGTAATAGATGATGTTCATAAGTCTATAAACTCAGGTATAGTAGCCTACTTGGAATTCATAATTGTTAAAAACAGAGCCATGAGTAAGGAAACCCCACTGCTAGACTTTCTGTAAGGGGACACTTCATCTCTTGCCTCCATATTCCTCTAGGACTCACAGTGATGTGTGGTTGCCTAGTTCCACAGAGACTGAAAGAAGAGAGTGGTGCAAATTTGTTTATTGAATATTATTACTATTTAATTTCATGAAATATATGCATAAAATGCATATAAGAGAAATGCAAAATTAATGAGTAATTATGAAGTAATTATGTTAAACATGTGTAACAAATACGACAGTCAAACAATCGAATAATGCCAGTTTTCCAGAATCCTTTCTAGATCGTAACATCTCCTTCTCATCAGAGGTCATTATCCTGACTTGCATAATTGATTCCTTTCTTCTCCCTTTAGTTTGGTCACCTATATATGTATCTTTAATCAAGGTGGTTAGTTTCACTTCTTTTTGAACCTAATTAAGTAGAATCATAAGCTATGAATTCTTGCTTGAACAAAGCTTGCAATGTATCTTCTTTCCCTTAACATTAAGTTTATAAGATTCTTCCATGTTGTGTTTATAGCTGAACTTTATTCATAATGAATGCAATGCAGTATTCCATAGCATGTCTATTCCACAATTTTTCCATTTGTGCTGGATTTTGATTTGCTAGTTTGAGTATGCTATAAACGATATTTTCCAGAATTCCCTTCCCTGTGGGGTTCTGAGTTAAAGTTGGCCAAAAGATGACACATGCATGATACGTGGAAGGCAGAAATAATGCAGCAACCATTATTCTCTGAAAGTCTTCATGGTGATGAAGATAGAGTGACAGACCCGGAGGTGCTGATGGATTCCAGCTTGTTCACACTTCCCCTTACCCATTCTTACTGACAGCTGGCCTTGTTGACCAACAGAACCTCCATACCCCTGATGAGTGATAGCAACCCAGAGGCCACTGCTTACTGAAGACACCTCTATGAACTTTTCCTTCCTCTTTTCACTTCAGCTTGGCTTTTAAGATTGCCTGGTTAGTAACCCTTTCTCTGATCCTCCAACTCCCCCTTCTAGACCTTTATTTTTTCCCTAGTTTGTCCCACAATTGTATATGGTTGAAATCCTACAATAAATCCCTTTTCCCAGTCAGAGTTCTCTAATTGAGGGTCATTCAGTAATTAATGTTGATTTGAGTTGTTTTCAGTTTGGGGCTATTAGGAACAATGTTGCTTCTTGTACTTGTATCCTGAACAATTTCATCCAGGCAAGGTAGATACAGGATTTTTGGAGCCTTAAACCCATACAGTTTGCACAACTCACTCTAAAATGCATAACCACCCTTCTTATCCCCGAATTATATACCAGGATGTGGAGGGGATCCATGCCAGTGAGAGGCCTTGAAGCTTAAATCTGACTAGCTTCATGGTAAAATTGCTCTGTCTGTAGGGTATATAACCAATTCTAAGATGTACATGTATTCACTTTTAGTTGATGATGTCAAATAGTATTCCAAAATGGTTGCACCAGTTTGTACTCCTACTAACAGTATCTGAGTTTTTGTTTTTCCACATTCTTACTAACACTAGGTACTGTCAGAATTTTAGTTTTTGCTAATCTGATGGGTATGTTTGGTATCTTATTGTGGTAGCTCACTGATTACAAAAGAGGTTGAGTAACTTTTCATTTTGGCCTGGCTTGGATTCCCCAGAAAGCAGAGCTTGAGGTAAAGACTTATGTGTTACTGCTTTACCAGAAGGTATAATCCAAGTGAGCAATACTGAGGGGCTGTGGGATATGACAGAAGAGAAATGGCTAATGTAAGGATGCGTTTTAGTGGCCTTCTCTCATTGAGTGCAAATGAATGTTGATCTCATGGAACTATCTTCTGAGAGGCTGTGTAAAAGTTTGTTTCTCATGACAGTCTGTGGTAATAGGGGAGGGGAGAGTAAGACTGGAAGAATGGAGAAGAATTCATTCATTGCCTTCTGTCTTCTACTAGTCAGAGATAGGTATCATAGGATATTGACTCCCATACACTTCTGGACTCTGCATGTATGGGTGTTAAGTGGTCCTATCAGCCAAAAAGTCTGAAGGAGGAGGTAAGAGGTGCTTGGCTTAAATTTGAGCTAGTACTGTTGGGTTGCGCCTGCATGAAGTTGGTCAGAGTCCCTTCAGAGTTGGTATCCTTGACAATGGCTGGGGCTGGAATAAGTGTCCAGAAGCCATAAGACAGTTTTAAGGCCAAGAAGATCTGACATGTTTCATGTGAGGTACACATATGTTTATTGGCTATTTGGATTTCTTCTGTTGTGAATTATCAGTTTATTTTTTTAAATAACCTTTTTACTGTTGGACTATATTTATACAAATTCTTTGTATATTCTGGATACTAGTCTTTGAGGGTAGATGCTTTGCAAATAATTTTCCATAATCTCTGGGTTATCTTTAACTTTTTATGATTTATTTTTGTGAAGAAAAGATCTGAACTTTAATTTTAATAAAATATATAAATATTTTCCTTCTATGTTAGTACTTTTTGGTGTCTTTTTTGAGAAATCCCTCCCAAACTCTGAAGCTATAAAGATGTTACCTTCTAAAAGTTTTAGAGTTTTATTGTTCACACTTAGAACTGCTTTTTGTCCTCACTGTGAGATATGAATTGTCATATGTATATGCCATATAACCAGCATATTTGATTAAAAAAAAAGTTATTTCCCAATGATCTGAAATACCAATTATGTTGTAAATGAAGTTCCCATACATATACAGGATTGTTTTTCGTTTTTACTTTGGGCAATTTGTTTATCCCAAAGTCAGCAGTATTTATTTATTTATTATTATTTTAAAAATAACTCTTCATATCAGAGCATATCTTCTCATTGTATACATCTTCCAGAGTGTTTTGGCTATTTTATTTGTGAATTTCCATATAAATATTAGAATCATATTGCTACTTTTCCCAAGAAACATTGTGATTTTCATTGTGATTGCTCTTAATTTATTAGTTAATTTGGGAGAATTGATACATTTATACTACTGTGCCTTCTAATACCATAAACATTGAATATCTCTCTGTTCATTTAGGCCTTCTTTAATGTTTCTCAATATGCTTTATTATTTTCTTCTTTCCTAAGGGGAAAGAGAAATTCTTGGAATCTTTTGTTATATTTATTCCTAGGTATCTCATATATTTGATGTTGTTTAAACGGTATTTTAGATTTTCTTTAATATTTGTTTATTCCTAAATATTCCAAATAAATATCTTTAAATAGATATTTAAAAAATTTTGACTCTTTATCCTGTTAAACTCTTGTTAAACTCTCTAAATACTAAAACTTAGAGTCATAGATTTTTGGGTTACACAATTAAATGATCTGCAAATAATAAGTGTCCCCAACAATGCACCTATACCCCTCCCCTTATTGTTCTAGGTGAGACTTTCAAACAAATACTGAAAAGAAAATTTTATCAAATTCTTCTTATGTATCTATTGAAATGATCATTTTCTTGCCTTTAATCTATTAAAGTGGTAAATTATATTAATTGATTTGCTACAATTAAAGCAACTTTACATTTCTTTTTTTTTTTTTGAGAGGCATCTCTAATATTTATTGATCATATGGTTGTTAACAACAATAAAATTCTGTATAGGGGACTCAATGCACAATCATTAATCAACCCCAAGCCTAATTCTCAACAGTCTCCAATCTTCTGAAGCATAATGAACAAGTTTTTACATGGTGAACAAGTTCTTACATAGTGAATAAGTTCTTACATGGTGAACAGTGCAAGGGCAGTCATCACAGAAACTTTCGGTTTTGACCACGCATCATGAACTATAAACAATCAGGTCAATTATGATTATTCGTTTGATTTTTATACTTGATTTATATGTGAATCCCACATTTCTCCCTTATTATTATTATTATTATTATTTTTAATAACATGCTGAAGTGGTAGGTAGATGCAAGATAAAGGTAGAAAACATAGTTTAGTGCTGTAAGAGGGCAAATGTAGATGATCAGGTGTGTGCCTATAGACTAAGTATTAATCCAAGCTAGACAAGGGCAACAAAACATCCATGGATGCAGAAGATTTCTCTCAAAACGGGGGGGGGTGAGGTTCTAAGCCTCACCTCTGTTGATCCACTATTTCTCACCTGATGGCCCCCCTGTGACTGTGCCTGTCTTAGGTTGTTCCTCCCTTGAGGAATCTTACCCGTCTCTGGCTAACCAGTCATCTTCCGGGGCCATACAGGGAAATGTAAAGTTGGCAAGTGAGAGAGAAGCAATATTGTTTGAAAAGGTTAGCTTTTTACTTTTTTTTTGCAGATTTATGCCTTGTGGCTTCTATGCCCAGCATTTGTCTTGAGGTATCTTTATGACTTGGAAGAATTATGATACTTGGTAATTTCGATAGGAGGCATGAATTCTACTTAAGGGTTGTAATTATGAAGGAAGAAGAGAAGCTATAGAAGTAGCAGATGGAAGAAAACATGGGAAGATTGATTATTACTTTGACATATCTTCTTGTAGTGTAACATAAGCGTGTATAGGTTTTAAATTACTAATTAAATTGCATGCACACATTAACATAATAGGAATACAGCTACATAACCAAAGCAGACCTACAATTACCAGCCATATCCAGTGAAACCAAGAAAACCAGTTAAGCACCCTAGGCATTTGTGAAAACTTATCAATGATATGATGGATATTGTCTAACTGAATTTGAATATTTTGAGAAAAATCAGACAAATTAAAACAACACATTCCTGGGAACTGTTCACATCCCATATGTTCTTTTAACAGTAGATAGTCTATAGTCACAAGATTTTGGAGTGCTGCAACTTGCACTTCTCCTAATTCTTGGTTGAGTTCCTGTAGTATAGATCCAGTCAAATTTGTTTACTTTACTGTATGCACAGGCCAGCTTAGGTATCTCCTTCTTCATTCCAATGGCAAGTCCAGGAACCAGTGGGATGAATGCAGCTACAACTGCAATAGCACCAGGATCTTTGTTGAAATTTTTTGATGATCGTCTTCTGGAATGACTCTTCCAGAGAATGTTGATGTTGGAAGTTCTTCTTCATATCACATCTTAATTCGTTTTCTGGGTAGCCAAATTAGGCTTTGATCCTCTGTATAAACACAAGCTAACCCTTTGCCACCACTTTGATATGCCCTTTATACCATTGTGAAGAACTTATTGGAGATCACCACACAGGAACTGCTTTTTCTTTTTAAGAGAAAGGAATATTATCAGAAAAATGTACTTCCATAGCTGATCATCTGACACCCTTTAAATGATCAAAATTAAGGATATGTAAAGCATGCATTAATCGGTGATTTGCAGTTAGTTTTATCCTATCAGGGAGTAATCCCCCTTTCTTTCTTTCTTTTTTTTGTTATCATTAATCTACAATAACATGAAGAACATTATGTTTACTAGGCTCTCCCCTATACCAGGTCCCCCCAACAAGCCCCCTTACAGTCACTGTCCATCAGCATAGCAAAATGTTGTATAATCACTACTTGTCTTCTCTGTGTTGTACAGCCCTCCAACTTTAGATTTCTTAAGTGAACCTAACTCAATGCTGGTGTATTATCTTTTTTGTATATTGCTGTATTCAGTTTGCTTTTATTTTGTTTTGGAATTTTTAATATAGGTTCATGACTAACTTTTTAAATTTTCCTTTCCTGTGTACTGTTTGTCAGGTTTAACATATCAAGGTATTGTTAGTCTCTTAAAATGAGTTAAAGAGTGTTTCCTCATTCTCCAGAATAATCTGTATAAGTTTAGAATAATTTATTTTCCTTGGATGTTTGATATAGCTCAATAGTAAAGCTATTTGGAGTTTTATTTGCAGGAAAGTTATTTTGATTCAGTCATTTCATGGATACAGGTCAGGGCAATATTTTATATCTTTAACATTAGGTTGGGAGTAGGCCTAGGCCAGCTAGAGTGCACCCCTGACTGATCAACTGGGTGCCAGCTGTAAGTGAATGATGTGACTCCTGGTGCTCCTAAGGTGAATTATCAGACTGTTATTGGACTGTTCAGGATTTCTGTTTCTTTTGGTGTTAGTTTTGATAAATTATATTTTTCTAGGTATCTGTGTATTGTGTTTAAATTTTCAAGTTGATTGGCAGTTATCCCTGATCACTTTTCTTACAATATCAAAATTATAGGACAGTATTTTGAAGATGTATTATTTTGATGGTGCTAAAATGCAAAATAGTGAAAAGCCATTGTTTAAAGAACATGAAAATTTTCTGTACCATCGGTGAAACTTGAGTATATTCTCTAGAGTAGTTTTATTTTGTTTTCTTCACATCGGTATTAGTTGAAAGGTCATTTTCTAAAATGCAGATGTGGTCAGTTTATGCTCCTGGATAAATCATAACTTTTGATACCCAAATGACAACAGTATTAGCATTCTCAAAGTGTGGCCTGGACACTCCTGGAGGTCCTTGAAACTCTTTCAGGGGAACTGAAGGTCAAATTATTTTTATAATAACACTGAAACATTATTTATCTTTTTCACTCTCTTTCTTTCATGAATGTATAGTGGAATTTTTCAGTGGATACCACACGATGTCACAACAGACTGAGTGTAGAAATAGAAAGGAGAATTCAGCTACCTTTTACTAATTCAGATATTAATGAGATTTGCAGAAACAGATAAGTAAATTTTTCTCCCTTTGTTTTGGGAAAAAAGTTATTTTTCTATAAAAGTATTTATGTTGTCATGCAATGGGTTTATCATCTTAACTAAATTCATATATATTTTAAACACTTCTTAGATTCAATTTTAACATGATAAATATTGATAAATACAACTTCATAAGTGGAAGCTCTTAGAGAACTTCAATAATTTTTAAGATTAGAAAGGGATTCTGAGTCCAAAAAGTTATCCACTGGCTTATAGGAGGCTTACTCAGCTTCATTAGCAAGGTAGATAGGACTCTGCTTGATCTGGTTCTGTTCACCCTGTAGCACTATCCTCTCTGCTAGAACACGAACAGAAATACCTGCAGTTTCTCTAAGGCTTTGCCCCTGCTGGTTCATCCAACCAGGACACCCTCTCCTCCTAGTTTTCCATAGATTCCTACTCATCTTTGAAAAAAATCACTGAGGAATTTTCTCTGCTGACTCTTCCATGAGTTCAGCCCCTCTCCCTGTTCCCTCTCCCACACTCCTTCCCTGTGTCACTTGTGCTTCATACATATCTCTGTTGAATACTGCATCACACTGCAAGTTCAGACACTTCTCATAATATATGAGTTGGCTTTAAGTGAATTTGGAATAGTAAGATCTTTTTACTTTTTGTTAATCTGTGTGAGCTACAGTTTGGACAAGAGTGGCTATCAATAATGCTTAATATTTTATCACTACATGGCACTCATTTTCTAGAGCTTTGAATTCCCACTGTGTGTTTTCCTTGTTGCAAGATTCTCGCATGGATATCCTGGCTTTGTTTGAGGTCAGGAAAGAGCTATTCTACTACTGTGGGACAGAGTTAGATAGGATAGTAGGTGTTCAGTGATTCTTAAGTGAATGAGTGGGTGGAAGGATGGATGAATGAATGAAAGAAGGAATGAATAAATAATGAGAGGTTTAACCTTTCTTTATGGACAGATCATCAGTTTTGGACATTAATTTTTAAAATCTTGTAGCATACATCAGGTATGCAGTAACTAAAAAGGTAGTCAATTATAAGTCAGAGGGAATTCCTAAGGGTTTTCAACCCAAAATATAGATTGTTTCCAAAGGGCTTGAGGGAATTTAGGAGCTCAAATCCCTGACTATGGTCAGAATTTCTTTACAAGCTTTTGTTTATTTAGTAGAACATGTCATTTATAAGAGTGGAATTATTTTTCAAAAGAATACTTGCAAACATTTACATCATGTTTTACTTATACTTTGACATAATGTTGATTTAGGAAATTTTCCTTCAAGCAGCCCAGAGAGCTTTTATGAATCTTACAGTATAGGTATTAGTGTCACAGGTTGCACTGCAACAAAGATGATCAAAATGCACAAGGACCAAATATGATTAGCATCTTCGGAAAGATCATCTATAGTAATCAAGTCTGTGGATTGCTAGAATTTTTAGAGTATAAAGACTGTCTAATGCTCTCTCAAAAAATACCCATCTCAAAATGGCCCATTTTTAATGATAGTGGCATTTCCCTGGTTTCCCTTATATTCTACCTGCTTGGAAGGCTTTGTTAATTCTAAATGTCATTAAATCAATTCTCAATTCAAAATTCGGCACTGCCTTACTAAATTAAAGCATGAATCCCCTGTGGTTACATCAAGAAAGATATGGGAAAGTGATCATTTTTCCTGATGCTGAGACATCCCAATGATCTGCCTTGGTGGTTATTGCTATGAGGAAGGAGAGAGAAAGAAACCTGTTGGAAAACCCTGAGTGGTGGAAGATACTCAGCAGCAGTATTTGTATGCATCTGAGAGCTTTCCAAATGAATTGCAGAGTTCCAAATACAGATCTCCCTCTATCCCAAAGTCCAGTTAATCACATAATCCTTTCTGAGAGTCTCCTTGACATATAAATTGAATGGCATATTTGAATTTCACATAATTCTTCTACTAAAACCTAATTAAAATAAATTCCCTGGCATTTTGCTGCTGTTAGGAAAGATGATGCTGTTAGATGTTTCAGTCATTAGCAATATGTTCACTGGATTAAAAACAAATTTCTGAATAATATTGTAATGATTAGTGAATCTATGATAATCTAAGCAATTATTAAGGAACAATGCCTGCCCTGACTCAGTGTCTTGATTATTTGTTGATGACATCTGAAAATGGATATGTCAGGAGGCAATCTTGTATTGTTTAACTGTGTTAATTTATTTTATTTATGTAAATTTCATGCTTCTCAGTATTTCACAAACTTGAATACTGGTTAATTGTCTAACCAGTGAAGACAGAAAATTGGGTATAAAAAGTAAATGACAATCTAAGTACACTAAAGATTTTCTTGAAAACCTCAGCTCTTAAGATTAGAAAGGCACTTATAATTTTAATGAGACTTATTTTGATTTCTGACATGAGAACAATTGTTAAATGTACCTAAAAGGTTGGCTGGGTTTAGGGGTTGTAATCATTCATAATTATAATCATTATAATTATTCATAATAAGAGGAAACTTTGTAGTGCTAAATGTGAATTATGCTATCAAAAAAGAAAAAAAAACATATCTGTGGGATTCTACTTTTCACTCTGGAATACTGAAAGTGTCTTGATATTCAAACCTATTTTCTCTTTACATATGAAGATATATTCTATAGTTTATTGTAGGTTATTTTCTTTCATGTACTTGCTGTTCACTTGATTGCTTCATAGATTTTGCTAAAGGATGGGGAAATGAACATGCCAAATTAAATTATGAGAGCATACTGTAAAATCATGGATGGAAATAGAAAGAAGTAACTTTGTTTACATCTTCAGGCACCAACTGTATATCAATAAATTGCACAGGGTACAAGAGTTGGGTGAAGTCGTATATGGTGAAGTCAATAATTTAATAGATCCTGAAACCTGAATTTCAGTTCCACAATGAGGCAATATTCACCATCTGCTGGTTTAAAGAGGCTTAAAACATATTTGCATTAGCAAGAATTTTCAGCCCCATTATTAAAAAAAAAAACACCTTCAGTGGAAAACAACACACCTTCAAGTGTTCTGCCTTGGGCTAGCTTCACTGAGAGGCCTTCCTCTGGGCAGAGGAATCCAGAGTTGGGGCTGCAGGATGGAGAATGCTGAGCATGGTCCTGGGTCCCTAAACTGTGGCAGGACTGCTTAAATTATAGTGAGGAGCCAGCAATCCAAATGTCACTGTCTGTTGGAGATGGGAAGGGGGTGGAGGGAAGCAAACACTAGCTCAGTTCTGGCTGGCTGGTGTAGACAGGAGTGAGATAAAGTAATTGGTGTAGTGAAACGGAAAGAGGCTCCCGATGGAGAAGATGAGGAGCTGGGGGGCTGTCATCACTCCTTTCTGGGTGATCTATGCAGTGGCCGCAGGACCATGGCTTGTGTGGAGCTGGTGTTTTTGGAGACAGTCTGGCCTTTAGAGAGGTCTACGCAGGATGTCAAAGCCTTAGCTAACTAAGCTGTAGTTCAGTACCACAATCCTGGTCAGGGACTCGAGTATCCAGTAAGAGTCTAGTCATGAGAGCTGGGTAAGCATGCTTGGGAAAGGAGATAGCCTGGGTTGGCAGACTTACCCCAAATATTATTCACATCTGCTTGGGGTGGCAGGACTGATTCCAGACACACCTGACAATGGGACTGGTATTGCTGGAGGTTGAATGGGACTGGTATTGCTGGTGCTTGAAGCTGAGCAGGGCAGGGACTGAGAGAGTTACTTTTGGTACAGGACAGAATTTCAGATTTCTCTTAAAAATGTCATATCTTGTAGCTTTATTCATTTTGATATGGCCTAGTATTTGAAAAGGTCTTATTTGTTTTTGACATAATGTTTTTCATTTATTCATTTACGTAAATATTGATTCATCATTTATTGTTTGACTGTTTTTGTACTAATTCTAATGGTAGGCTCACAAGTACTTGTAAGTGAACTTTATAGGTTATAAATTGCTCGTCTCTATAAAATTATTTTGGAAGTACATTTGCTGTTAAGATATATCACTCTCTGCATTTTTTGTTCCTCTTTGAAGTATCTTGACTATCTTCTTTTCATTATATAGGTACATGTTGCCTTCAGGAAGTCTATACTACGGTTTAGTTGGGTGGGGGAAAAAAAGACTGCTGCATAATTACTTCAGAAATGGAGGGTTGAACAAAGTATGGCTGTGGTATGTAGGGAAGTGGTTCATCTCAGCCCAGCAGGTATTTGGGAACTAGCCGCTGTAGAGAAGTTCCTTACCTTGTCTTCTCTGTGTAATCTGCATCCTTGGCAAACTCCTACTCATCTTTTAAGGCTGAGATCCAAGTTTACCTCCTTGGTGAAATCTCCCCCGACGCTGCAGGCAGAGGGCACTGCCCACTCCTTGCTGCTCACCCAGCCCTATCACACTGTGCTTTGAGTTCCATATGCTTCTGTTTCCACCACTGGACTGGGAAGCAGTGAGGACAGGGACTGTGCCTTGCTGATTTTCGTGTCCCCAGGGCTGAGCGCAGGGTCTGGGCAGAATAACAAAGATAGACTGAAGCAAGTAATGCAAAGAATATTTCCAGCCACTGTTTATCTGAAAAAACCCACTGTGTCACAGACCGTCTCAGGTTCCTGACCAGAATGGAGGTTCTCATTATTCAGGTTGGTCAGTTGAGGAATCACAATTTACTGGGTCTCAAGATAGCTGAAAATGCCATTACCATAGAATCTATTATGATGCCTACTTTTGAACAGGTGATTTAATCCTGGAATTGGTACCATCAAGCTGATATGACAAATAGACTCATGAAACAGAAGGTGTTTGCATTTGGAAACTCTTCTCTGTTTTTTTTTTTTAATCCTGGAAATTTGATGGAATGAACCTGGGTAAAAGGAGAAGTAAAGTCAAATTTGCACCAGGCTTCCTTTCATGGACTACATAAGAAATAAATGGGGAAACGTCCTTTCAAAAACCTGCATCAGTGTAACATTGTGGATAAGATGAACCAGAAACACAGCAAGGATGTCAGCTCACCCACTTACAGGGGCCTTCCCTTTTTTTCTGAGGACGCCTTGAAAAGAGGAATGGGTGCAAAGACTGACCGAGCATGGACTGAGATCCAGGCTTTGTGTGTGTTGTCTATCAGCTCAGAATAATCCCATAAATTAAATATTATAATTCCCATTTATAGTGCTTTGGAGCTCACAGGAGTAATAGGTCCAAGGTGCCAGGATTCAAACCTAAGTCTCTCCTAACACCAAAACCCCTGTCCCATTTGCTTCTGATGTAAGACTTTAAAGTAATAACAACCTCCCTTCCCAGTCTGCCTCCACCTCTCCTCCCAAGAAATTATACTGGTTGTGAATGGATGCAAACATCTTCTGATGAGAGAAGTAACATGATCACAGTTACTTGTTAAGATTTATTTTGATTGATATATCTAAGTATCTGGATATAAGAGAAAGATATGCATGATTGTTAAGGAATACATCGAGTTATACTACTCAATGATTATATTCAATGCATTAGTATAATATAGTCAATATATTAAGTCGTCATTTCTATTCTAGGCCATCTCACTTGCTTGTCTTTGTGCCTAGGGTTTTTACACAGTTGTGTTGCACCATAAGCTAAGTGGACGCTCTGACTGTTGTTTGTCTCTGAACAGTGTTGTAAAAGTTAGATTAGGTTATAGCTGTAAAATGGTCACATGCTTTAGAAAAAAATACCTGTAAAAAAGTCTCTTTAATAGTCTAACTGTGTAGCACTTGTAATTCCAACATTCCATGCTTTCTCTAGGTCATTGGTCAGCAATTTATAGACCATGGACCAAATTCCACCTGCTTTTTTTGTATGACCTGAAAACTAAGAATGGTTTTCAACCATTGTAAGTGGTTGAAAGTAATAATAATATTTTATGTAATATTAAAATTATATGAAATTCAATTTTTAGTATCCATAAATAAAGTGTTATTGAAACAGCCACATTAATTTATTTATGTGTAGTCACACAGTATAACATATTTATGTATAGTTACTTTCATGCTGTGATGACAGAGTTGAGTGTGATGGAGACCTCATGGCCCTTGAGACCTAAAATATTTGTTACCTGGCCTCTTACAGAGAAGTTTGCCTACTTCTGGTTTAGGCGGTAATGGAATACTTATCCAAAGGTATGTAGTGATGCAAATGAAATCTGCTCCCTAGATACTTGGGCTGAAATGTTGGATCTGTGAGATGAGTCATTCTTCAGATGTGTATCCAAAAGTGGGGGAAGGGAGATGTAGTTGAAAAAAAGAACGTATAAAATTTAAAGTGCCATTCTGTATCCAGACAGACGAGAAACAGAGAAGAAGTAAAACATATTTCAGTCTGCCTGGCTTACATATGGAGCCCATACTTGTCGTACAGACAATGCAAAGCAAAAGTTAATTTTCGTTGCCGTGGTTCTGCCATCCTTGCTCTTGTGGGAGGGCAACTGATTACCTGTACATTTGCTTGGAAGGGCATTTTCGTTACTCTCTTGATGTTCATTAGACTTACATGCTTGAGGAAATACCAAATCAGCATCTCTTTCATTGTTACTTTCTTTGTCATAGCCTCTCCCACTAAGCCCTAAGTGTAGCGGAAGGACTTGACATCCAGGTGCAGGCAGCTCTGCTTTTCTCTGCCTCCTTGAGGAAACAGCCTCAGTGGGAAAGACATTCTGGTCAAGAGTCTGCAGCCCAGGATACTGCCAGTTCCTTGAGTGGCACTTCCCACCACCCATCATTATCGAAATACACTTGGCTGCTAATTTCCTGGAAGATTCAAATGTTCCTACTTCAAGGTCATCTCAAAGGAGTTTAAAGAGCATTCCTCTCCCCCTCCCTTCTCTTGTAAAATATGTATATTTACAAGACCATGCATAAGTGGCCACCAGGGAAGATAAGCTATCAGAGAGTTGGGAGATGTCTTTCCTCATACAGTTCACACATCACTGAAGCAGATAAAATTGGTTTTGTACCTAGTCTCTGAATACACTGTTAAGGACTCTGTGCTGAAAATTGATCTATACCACTATGATAATATTCAGAGCATCCCTTTCATAAATATCTAACTGTGGCACCAGCCAAGTGTTGCTCTGGCCTGGCTCCCAGGGACTGTGCTCAGGCAGGCAGAGAATGGCCCGCAGCTCACAGCCTTGTGCACACCGTGGTCACCATCATTGGTCACATTGAAACTTAATTATAGCATTAGTTTCACTGCAGTACCATGTATGCCTCAGTTTACAATTATAAAGTCAGTTGCATGACTGCCATGGAATGTTAGATTAAATCTGTTTAATTTTAGTAATAATAATGATGGCATCCAGGATCTACAACTTGTCATTTTCCAAATGCTGCTTTTTTCATGCCGGCTGCCTATGGAGCGGAAAGCTGCATGTGCTACTGTCAGGCTTTGTAACCCACTAAAAGCCGACAGGGCTGCAGGTTTCTTTGTTCCATTTTACTAAACGCCATTTGAAAAGTCAATGCATCCTTGTATCTAGAGTTTTACATAAAGACCTCACTTGGAAGCCATATGTGTACCATACATGGCATCTATGAAAAACAGAGGCAATAGAATAGATAAAAGTGAAACAAACATTAGATCAGCTCTTCAGCACTGCCTGTAATTGGCTATCAGACAAATCTTGATTGGACAAATATAGAAAGATTGTATTGTAGTGTAGGAGAAATGCAAGACAGTCTTCAAGTGGTAATAGATGACCCCAGGATTGAATCAGAAGCCTGACACATAGTAGGAGCTTAATAAATATTTTTAAATAATAGAATGAAGGATAATGAGTAGTGACCTTAGAGGCAGAAGATGTGGGCATGAGGCTTTGCTCTGTCCTTCACAATCTCCATTAGCTAAGGCAAGAAACTCAGTCTCAGTTGCATTACCTCGAAAGCAGAGAAATAAGCACTTCCCAAGACTTGGATGGGCTGAATTGGATCCTTAATGTGAAAGTTCTTTGTAACCTTGTGTGTAAATATATGCAATGTATTGTTATTCTTTAGTAAAACTGCTACCCATGGATTCATGTTTAAACAAGTATTACTCTAGGATACTGTAGGACAAGAGATAAATTATTAATTAAAAATTGGGTGTTTGAAAGACAGCATGTAAATTCAAACAAAAACAATACATTAATAACAGAATAATATTGGTGACATAAAAAAATACTGAGAATCATGAGATCTAAAATCTAGTACTGGCTTTGGTGATTTCTGGCAAGTCCTCTCTTTGCAGACTCAAAAGCATATCAAGTTTTCCACTATTAATTCCATATGCATGGGTTTCTATGTACCTCATGGAATCTTATTTTGTTCCTGTGCGAAATATTGTCTGCCCTTAAAAGAGTCTCAGGAGTTACAGAGTGGGAATAAGAAGAAAAGGGGAACTGGGAAAGCACCTTTTTGGGTTGTGTGCCACCTATCATTTTACAGAATTAAATATTTTAAATGCAGCTAGAAATCCATAAGTGAACTCGAGGTTTCTGAGATGCTTTCCTGAACTTTCTTGTTCCCTTTTCTTTCTGTCTTCAGATGACTCTTACAGAAGAGTAGTGGCATCTGAGGCTGGAGATGCTGGCCTGTTGGGATATTGCCAATGACCCCGTCTGGGCTCTTTGCTCTGGTTGCACCATGGACAGAAGGCTCTCTGGTGGTCACAGCTCATGGAGTCTTTATTTGCCTTTCAATGACAAAATATTTGTGAAGAGCCAATGGAGGTGGAAATCCTGACCTAAGCAAATGGCAGTTACTCAAGCATTTTCTGGAGGGAAATTGCCTAAGTCTCTGACATTGTGGGGAGGGTATTTGTGGTGATGTCAGCAAACCTCCCACTGTCATCCTCTTCACTCCTGCAGTAGAATTGCATTTCTAAAGCTTTGAACATGCTTACCTGAATTTGCATTTTGAAATTATTCTGATGCTTGAGTTACAAGTCATCTCCTTACTTGTTAGGAAGATAAACCTTGCAAATATACAGAAGGAGGGTCAGGATTTATCGTTTATTATATAAATTTAGAAAAATGATACTTACCTCTAAAATAATTATATTTCTAAAAACTCCCATGATGAGGGCTTCCTTCTTGTTCACTACTACTACTACTACTAGCGTTATTTACTTAAAATGATTTGGAGATCATGTGAATCCATCTATATGATATCCCATTTTTATTTATTGGGCCTTTTTTTTCATAGCAATTTGAGTCCTTTGGTTCTTTCTTGAGGGGGGTTAACAGTGAAATAAACAATTATGCTCCTGGGAGGGAACAGATAAAAACCCAAATAAAATGTAACCATCATATCTCACTTAGGTTCCCTCTGAAGTCTCTTTTATCTAGAATTCACTTATGCTAACCCGAGGCCTGCAGTCTTATTTAATGTCAGCCAGTAATAAAGAGCCCTTCAGCTAACTGTGGCCATATTCCACTATTAGCTGCAGCTCTTGAAGCAGTCATTGAGGGAAAGGGAGTAGGAACCCTTCAATGTCAAGATGTTTAGAGGCACTCTGGCGTCAATCAAGATGTGCATTGCTAAGTGCCTGCTTTCATTTACATGAAATATTCATACAGCATTCCGTTTTGCTTTTCTCTCTCCTAATCATCACTTTTCGGAAGAAGCTACAATCATCTCAGTTAGGGGAGGGTGTTATGGGATGTGCTGTACCTTTCAAAGTCAGGCTTCCTGCAGATAGCTAGTTCTGTAATGAGGCAGCAGACTGCATGGACCACCAAAGGTCTCCCTCACAGAGGCTGGCCTTGTTATCACGTATTATTCATCGTGAAGTATACAACTTAGTGCAGATGAAAGTAATTAATTAACCATAACAAACCTGTCAAAAAGCTATTTAGGATTTTGACAGACAAAAAATTTAACATTAGCTCCAAGTGGAAAACAAAAGTCATCTAGCTCAGAAAATTCAGAAGGGTCTTTATTTATGCAAGCTTTCCTATTACTGCTCTCTCTCAATTACATGATAAGTAGCATTTAAATTAATTTCTGGTTCTATTGACTTATATTAATTGTATGTTACTTTTATAGTTGATGCAGGTTTTCAAAAAAGAAAAAAAACCCTAGGTGGAAAAACTTGCCCCTATATAAATAATTATTAAAAAGTAGGTATATGTAGACTTTTGATCATCTAAATAGTGACTTAGAGTATGTGGTACTTGAGAGAACATGAATGGACCTTGAGGGCATTATGCGAAGTGATACAAGTCTGAGAAAGATAAATACTGTGTGATCCTATTTATATGTGGAATCTTAAAACAAAACAAAACTCATAGGAAGAGAGATGAGACTTGTAGATGTACCAGAGGTGGAGGGTGGAGGGTGGAGGGTGGGGGAATTGGAGGCAGGTGGTCAAAAGGTACAAACTTCCAGTTATAAGATAAACAGGCACTATGCACATCACGTCCAGTGTGATGACAGGAGTTACCACTGCTGTATGATATGGAGGAAAGCTGTTATGGGAGTAAATCCTAAGAGTCCTTATCACAAGAACATTTTATTTTCCTTTATTATGTTATTCTTTCTTTTCTTTTTATTGTAGCTATATGAGAAGATGGAAGTCAGCTGAACTTACTGTGCTAGTCCTTTCACAATATATGTAAGTCAAACCATCATGCTGTATGCCTTGAACTTATATAGTGATTTATATCAATTATTTCTCAATAAGGCTGGGGAAAAAAGGGTACATGGTAACTGGAGGGTCTCTCCTCCCTCTAGTCCTCCTGTCTTCTTTTCTTCCTTCCTTCTAAAATACTGATTCATTTGTGTATTGAATTTCATTTCCCCTTAAATATTAAACTAGGCTCCCAGATTAACATTCATGTGATATACAACCTTTTGGAATGAAACAACAATGATGCACTTGCTTCCTTGTGAAAGGACTATTTTATATGCCTTCATTTCTGATAGGTACAGAAAAGGGATAATGATCTTTTGTGTAAGAATTCTGAGCCATTGTTCTAGAAATTGAAATTTATTTCAAAAGATTTTCCTGTATTTTATTCATTTCTAATGGTCTATGCAGGTGTGATTGTGGCACAGAGAGATTCAGGAGTTGATCTTTGCTTTTGGAAATATCTTTTGCATATGAATTTTTATATTAAAAGAGAAATGTCAGGTGAATCGTTAAAAGTCTAATGACAATAAGAATAAATGTGCAATGTTTTTACTTACAGTGCTATATTTTTAGCAGAAGGCATTTCAAGATTGGTACACACCAGAAAGGAACATCATTTTTAAAGTTAGAAATGTTAATGGCCCTGAAACAGTTTATTCTTCTTGTCCATTTAATCCCTCACACTATATAGACTGAAATAGCAACCTGAGTGGGCAGTGATGATGTTGCTTTTCATTTTAGGTAGACAGTTTTCAGCTTTAGAACACAATGCCTGAATTGTTGCTGATTGCCCAGAAAATGGAATATGACAAATAGGTAAAATCGCTGAAAAAACTTTTCAAATGGTAGTTCTATCTTTATGTGTTTTGCCACACAATTTTAAATATATTTATTTATTTTTTGACCCATTTTAAATTGGAATCATCTTTTTAAGTTATGCTGTATTTCTCTAAATAACACAAAATATAGTAAAAAATACACTAAAGTACACTGAAGATTGTATTTTAAGAAAACTAAATTCCAATGATTTGTGCTTTCATGGATTAAAGTATGGATAATATAAAGCAATTCAAAACAATTCAGGTCAATGATCTTTAGTTACCTTAAATAAAGAAACAATCATACTTAGTCACACATAAAGTACAATTTTGATTTTCCAAAGTGAAAAAAATGCCATATATAAAATTTTAGGAAAATTATACAGAATTCTTCTCACTGTTAAGCTGCCTAGGAACATTGCTCCAAACTGGACAGAAAAAAAGTTTTGCTGTGTTCCCAGTGTTGCTCTTCACTGTGTGATCAACTTTGTAAACAAGTGGGGTAAAAAAATTGAGAAGGTTGGTTGCTAGTTTTATAGAAACTTCATTTTAAATGTTATTTTGTGGCTATATTTTTTCTTTACTCTGGATAAGAATTTTTTCCTTCTCTTTGCTATTTAAACTTTGCAACAACTTGAGCACCTTTAATCTTTGTTTTTCTTTTAAAAGTGTATTTTTTCTAGGGGAAAAAAACCAAAAGAGTAATAGAAGTTGATATTGCAAACTGCAAGAAAAGTTGCCACAAGAGCTGTAAACAGAATGCAATTTGTGAGTAATTTTAAAGATGGCTTGGAAGAAAAAGGAAATACCATAGGGGTTTAAGATCCAATATATCAAACATTCAAATGCAAATAATGATTCTAGAACAAGCACCTCCTTAACATTAACAAGTTGTTGAGCACGTTGACACCCACGGTTCCACCCATCTTGAATAAATTTACAGCTATTTAGAGCGGTGGAATTGCATTACTTTGTAAAACTGAGTTGTAAGTGGCATAATCCATTACCTACCCACCCCCCTCCTTTGTATGTGACTTTTAAAGTTGATTTGCTCCCACATCATGGCCTGACACTGTTGTGCACATATTTAAACATTTCAAGGAACAACAGTAAAGTAGGTCCTTTCTCTTTCCTCTTCCTCCCCATAAAATGTGGGTTGGGTCAGATTTCAGGTTTGCTGAAACTTGAAGTTTGTGGGGCTTGAATCAGATGTAAGCCATCATACCTGTGGAGTGTCTTTAATCCCTGGAATTAGTGAGAATTTATGTACATTGTTAGCTTTTTATCTTATGACAATGGTCTGACTATAACTCGTTCTCAAGGCAGACAGAAAAGAATTGGTTCTCCCTGTTTTGTTTCCTATAGGGCTTTCAAAAGAGGGAATAATGTGAGCTCTGAAATTAGGGGTGGGCTTTGTGGGGTTAAATTACCATGGATGGAAAGGAAAGGTGTATGAGTGCTAATGACTCTTGCTGGACTTTTATGGCAAGATGGAGTGGCTATTGGTGAAAAGCAGTTGTCTTTGCTTTCCTTTCCAAATAAGGTATCTGATTGCTAGTTTATTTGAAAATTGTTCAGTTTCTTTGCTTGGATAGAGATCTTATTTCAAGGCGATAGTAACCATTAGTAAGCCATTCAAGGCAATACTAACCATCCATATGGCAGCACATGAGGGGGCTGACTAAAACGTAATGATTTTTATTTCAAATTAATATTGCTCCCATCAACAGTCACCTTAGGAAGTGTTAATACTGGTGTCTCGAAGGTCCTCGTTATAATTTGCCCTCTGTTTTTGTTCTAAATTGTTCTTGCTTTTTTTAGAAAATAAATTTCTTTTTTTCTTTCTTTTTAAGAGAGCTTTATTGCTGTATAATTTACATTCCATAAAATTTAGCCATTTCAAGTGTGTAATTCAATGAGTATTAGCAAATTTACAGAGTTGTGCAACCAGCACCACGATCTAATTTTGAAACATTTCCATTACCTCAAAAAGAAATGTCATGCCTGTTTGGAATCAATCCATGTTCCCAGCCCTTGCCCTAGGCAGCCTCTAATTTGGTTTCTGCTACTATAGATTTTCCTTTTTTGGACATTTCATCTAAATAGAATCATATAATATGGGTTTGGTTTTTTTTTTTTTTTTGGTGCTTTCTTCACTTTATATAATGTTTTCAAGATTTATCTATCCTATAGCATTTATTAGTAGCTGTTTCCTTTTTATTGCTGAGTGGCAGGTACTCCGTTGTATGGATGGGTAAACCAAGTTTTGTTAATCTGTTCACCAGTTGATAGACATTTGGATTATGTCTATTTTTTAGCTATTATGAATATGGTACTATCCAAATTCACTAAGAAATAATAGTGATAGTAGTAAATTTATAACAACTGAAGATAGCTTTGGGTATGGAGAACATAACAAAGTCATTTGAAGCCCTGTTGATAAGGCAGATAAAAAGTGAAAGTATTGATTGTTATATTAAAAAAAGAGTATGATTATAGGAGAGATTTATGTGATTTGCCCATTGTTCTGAAGGCATTTCCAAAGAGCAGTTATAAACATATTTTTAGTAATGACAGTGTCTTTATCATTTGATTATCCTCCTCATAGATGAGATCTAGTATATTTATTCAAAAAATGAATCTTACTACTATTTAGTTATGTCCTGAGGTAAGTATTCCATTTTTTTCCAAGATACATTTCAGAGAGTAAAGTTTAGTTAGCCTGCATTTATCCTTGAAAAATGAGTCTGGTAGAATTATATAATCAAAGTAATATTTCGTGTCCAAATTTAAAAATAAAAAAATAAGGAAGTACAATTAAATTAATATTAACCAGATTGTAGATACATCAGTAACACCATTGCCTTTTAGTGCTTTACCACCATGGGATAATTGCAAATTTAAAAAAATCAAAACCCTTTACTTACTATTGTTGCTTTATATTTGTATATAGGTATCTCATACCATGCACTGTCTCTAAGGCAGAATATGTATGTGGGTCTATGCCAGAATATTTTATTAACATAATCACATACAATTATGAAACTGGTGAAAATCATCTTGCCTTAGTCATTCATTAATACATTGTTTATTTGAAAATTCTAAGGTCTTTGATTAATAATTGTTAATTCTATATAATTATTTGTTAGTTTTTTAACCATTCAAATTTAAGGGACCTATGCTTAATTATAAAGTTGTGCATTTGTATTTCTGGACTCTTTGCAAAGATGAACCGTAAATCCATCAAACGACCTTAGAACTTTTAAATGTCCCTTCTTTTACATCTGTAGTTCTCATTACCCAGAAGTTCTTCTGTCCCCTCTGCGAAATCACGTTACACTGCGGCTTAAACGACCATGTGTTGCTTTTATCTAGCATTTCAAATAGGGCAAAGACTGTTGCACAATTTCCAAACACAACTGTGCTAACAGAGATGAATTACTAGAGTTTATATAATTTATATTAGGAATTCATAGACCTAGCAAAAGGGATTAGTACATTTTATTTCAGGGCAGGAGATGATCCTGTCATTAATGGTCGATACTTTCATCATCTTTTAAACCTGAGGAATTTCCTGGGTGACAAGACTGTAAGGACATATCAGAGATTCACAGCTGTGAGCTTTATCTGGACATGCACTGCTTTACTCACAGTATGTGGACTACGTCCCATCAAAACTGGATTAGGCTGTCAATCACATCTTCTGATATGTATTGTATTATGATTTTTTGAAAATGTCACTGAGATCCGAGTAATTTCTTGGCTAATTGCATCTTGTCTCTTAATACTATACATTTAATGGTTTCATTACCTGACATGACAATCACAGTTCCTGGTCCAGTATTAAGGGTAGTTTTATTTCTCTTCTTTTTCTGCACACACATACACATGCTCACACACATCTAAGCTCTTCTTTAATGAGAAAGAAAAACAAAGGCACTTCTGATTCTATGAAATAAAATGTATGTGTAGAATTCCTTGTGTTCCCTGTGGTTTAACATATACATAATAGTTGAAATTGTTTCTGTCATCCCCAAAGCATACCCCCATGCTTAATACAGTATTTTCTCTCTCCGATATGGAAATAGATTAAAGAAGATATTAACTTTTAAGAAACTGTCACTCATTACTCATATTGCCTGTGCCTTTCTCTAGAGAATCTGCTCAAAACACAAAAATATTTGTGTTTCAGTATTGCCTCTTTAGCCATGAGAGATTCATCTGGATGAGCATTAGGTTTCATTAAATCCTACTTTGGTGTATGCAGCTCTAAGACTACCTGTTACTGGTAGAAAAATGGGTAACAAGAGATATTAAAAACCCTGATAATAATGAGTTATGCTGAAGAGGTAGTTATTAAGAGTCTCCCTGAACACACTCAGGTTTAGATTAAAATAGGGACAGAGATACATGGGTGAATAATGTGATGTGCTAATCTCTCACTGGTAAAGATAAATTGTTTTATGATTGCTGGGGAGAGAGAAAAACAGGACATAGGCTTTTCTTCTGTTGCTTCTCAAGAACATCTACAGTGCCACATGTGTATCATGGTCTTTGGGGGTTTAACTGTTTAGGTATAGGCTTGATGGGGAAAGTGCTTCAAACAAAAGGTTTATGAGATGATATTGTTCTTACCACTGAAATAACTCCCATTGTGTTCTGTTGATTATATATTACAAACTAAAATGATGGTGGTGGTGATTGGGGGACAAGCGCTAGTTAAGGAAAAGTACAGAAGTGTTTCAAGGATGGATTTTGTTCAGTTGTTGCTTCTGACAGCTCTCGTCCATCAGTGAAGGGGAAGAAGCTGAACTTCTGGTGTCCTTTGATTTTTGTTTGCCACTGAAAATACTAATTGTGAGCTACAGGGTAGGAGATACGGATGAAAGATGGGAAGATTTTGCCTGACGTTCTTGGTAGGGGGTGGCAGCTGAAGGATGCACTCCTGTTTGGATCTGACAGCAGCTGTGGTATCCAATTCAGATTCACTGTGGCAGGAAGAAAGAGTGTGAATGCTAAAGTATCCAAGGTGTTTGTAAATACTCTGCTTTGCTAACCATTCAAATCTGGTTTGCATAGATTGCTGCAATTGCCGGTGTAAATGTAGAATGACATTTATAAAATAATGTGCAACCGGTGATGAGTTTTCCTTCTAAATGTTTTTTAAAACACTGCTGCACAATTCATTGGTATTCATATAAAATAGAGAAAGAATGATGATTAAAAAGCAGCATCTGACTACTGTGTATTTCAGGGGAGAAAATTAATTGTGATTTCATCAAAAGCTTCCTGCACATGGGTCCCAGGATCACGTGTATTTTAGTTCAGGTAGATTGCAAATGAATGAACTATCCACTTGTCTTGCAGAAAGGACTTGCTATATGGGTTGAGAATTCTTTTTTCATTAAATGGGTAGTGGAATGTCAAAGAGCTTTCAGACACTGAAAAGTCCAGTAACACTCATTGGGTAGTAGATATCTTTATTAGTAGTCTGACCTTAGTGCATCTCTAAATGAACTTGTAAGTGGTGCATTCAGTTCTCTCATAAGGACCAGAATGTGGTATGTATTCATCCTAGAGACCCTCTGAGGTGGAGAGTGTCCTTCTGGATATACTTTCATACTGGTTTTCTCAGACCCTGCTGGAGGTCTCATCATTGTGGATAAAGCTACCAGCAAAATGGGTAAAGATAAAGATAACTTGGAACTCTGTGACCTGTTTTGTTTGACCTGTGATAGCAAAGAATAGATTTGGGAGAAGTTACTGAGCACATTTAGTTGAATTCAGACATGATAAAAGTGCATTCATTATATGGCTTCTACTGCATTTGATCACTCCCATAATATTTGAGGATGAGTAAGAAGGTATAAAATTATTCCCATTTTATAGATCAGGAAATGGAGACCCAGAAAGGGTGACTGAACTATAAACATTTTAGATTTAGATGACACATCTTATTTATTACCTTGACTGAAGGAGATGAATTATACTATTTCCTATAGTTCCATATAGTGAGTGGCAGAATGAAGACTAGAATTTATTACTCAACATCTAATTCAAGAGGGTTTCACCAGGAAGAGAAATTCAGAAATGCTAACCAGAAAAAATTTTAAGTAATGGTAGAGGGAGCAAAATACTATAATTGCAATATGATGATATTCAAGGTCCTTTCTTAAATCTCTTGCTTTGTGTTTATTTCAGTACTTGATTTTCTATTTCCTCATTTTCCTGTGCATTCATTTACAAGTTCAAGTTCCTGTGAAAGCACTAAATTTTACTCAACTTTGCATACTTGTCATGGTAATCATGCCATGTAGTTTTTGTGAGTGTCTAATGGAATGGCATACATGAAGGTCTTTGACAAATCTACAAATACAAGGCATTATTATAAATATGATAAAATTTTTTGAACAATATTATTGCTATGGTTATTACTACTGCTGCATTATCACTTTAGTTACTATATATACAACTGTGCTTTTCAACAGGAATAATGGGTGGGAGAACAAAATAGGTATGAATGATCCAGGAAGATTTTTCAAAGTGCACATTATGCACATTTTAATCCTAACTCTTCTCCCACTCTCCTCCACTCTTCAAGATGTCTAAGAATGTCAGAGAGACCGAGGTGTGCATATTTTAAACAACCAAAGAAGCAACAGAAATAAACTCTCACATGACTCTGGGTTTTATCTTTTGGCTGATAACCATTAATCAATACTCTTGGGAGTAAATTCATTCATTTACTCACTCATCCATCAAATACTTTTGAACATCTACCACAAGCTGAGCACTGGGCTAGATGGGCAATTCATTTACTTTAGCTCAAAAGACATGGTTTCCATTTTTATAGCTTCCCATTTATATTTGCCAATAGAAGCATGTGTGGACACAGATACTTCATCCTGATGCAGTTATTTAATGTTATTTATGAGTTGATAGACAAAGAGACACATTTAAGAACTGCTATCCTATTAGGAACAGTGGACCTTGGCAACTGCCAATTTTATGTGTCTAGTCACCTATGTCTATCTCATTTGGACACTGGAGGAGAGGAGACTAGGCAAGGAAGAGTCCCATAGATGAAGGATCCTGCAGCTCTTCCGTAGGGACGGTGCTACGACATGTGGGGACTATGAAAAGCAATGACTTACTATCACTGTATGTACTTTTTTGTTGGGCTTCAAAATATATTTTTATACTGAAAATCAGCAGATATAGAATCAAGATTGGAGAACTCTAAAATATCACATATTCAGTTGATACCACATACAGCAAGGGAATCTCCTTGGCTAAACTGTGAGGCTAAGGTAGACAAGCATTTGTCTCTGAGACTACTGAGTGGCACCTCAGACAGTTGTTAGTGGTTTTCCTCTTTACTGTATGTATACTCTTTCCATTTTATTTAAAATATTTTTTCTTTTTTCCTGTTGCCTACCTTGTGTGGCTCCTTTAAGTTTCCACTCCTGTCCCTGCAACAAAGCATCCAGTAAGGTGGTTGCTCCATACTTCACAGACCTAGCACTGAACCTCATGATTTAGCCAGTCCTTGCGCTCAATTCTCTCCTGCTTGGGAACAACTAACAGTTTGAAATCCTAGCTCTTGATCTTAGTTTTTAAGTCAGTGTATACTTTTGATCTGCTTGTGAACATCTTGAGCTCCTCTCAGTGGGGCTACACTAGTTTAGATTACTTAGGGAAAATACCCCTCCCATGTGGGTACCCTCAGCATAAAGAATTCTGATAACCGATTTCCAACTGCCTTTCCAATTTCTTCTAATTCTGTTCATGCTTCCCCATGCGATATTTCCATGTTTCTAAAATCTGGCTCTCCTCCAGAAGTGCCCAGCGAGTTTTAAAAAATATAGGTAGATTCTAGGGCCAAATGCTAGACCTACTGAACTGAACTTTCCATGGTGTCACTTTCTGGGATGATGAAAATGATCTATGTCTGTACTGCCCCATGTGGTAGCCACCAGCCACATGTGGGCATTTAAATGTAATGTTAAAAAAAAGTTACATAGTTCCAGGTTGTAGGTCCCAGGAGACTCACAGAACAGCCCTGCTTGGCTCCTCATAGGTTTGGGAACCATGATGTTGGGTGACCAGTAACTCACCATGGATTTTACATTGATTGCTTTACTTAATATTTTTTAAACAATAATTTTCATAAATCTATTACTTGTTTAAAAATACCCTGGTTAGCAGTTGCACAAATGTCCACTGAGTCTAGTCCAGGGGCTAAGGAAGGGAAGGCCTTAAAAGGTGAAGGGATAGATGATTTAAGAGCAGTGGCTAAGTCATGTCCTAAAACAGGAACTTGAGTAGTGTAGAAAAATACTGGAATGAACCCAATAAGCATGTAGTGGCATCTGTTTATTACTCAGTATTTTAGAAGTGGACGATACAAATACAAGAATGGCTCTGTCATGGGAGAGGATACAGTTGGTGACACTCAGAAAAGTAATTATTATGGCAGAAAATGCTGGCAGAATATTTGCCTGACAATATGTGCATGCTTGCGCACACACACGCGCGCGCGCGCGCGCGCACACACACGGTCACGTAGATGAAGACACTCCAAGATGTTCTGTTTAACAATGAAGAAAAGGATGCAGAAGCTTTCTGTGCATATTAATTAGGAGAAACATGAACTTACTAGGTCAGTGGGACTATTTCGCAGTCATGTTGAGTACAGTCACAAGTGGAATAATGTAATGAAAGTGTTGAGATATGTGGTATTTTTCCAGGCTTGCAGCTGAAGGTGGTGGCCCGAGTAAGTGACACAAGAATGAAACAATGAAAGTTAAACTAGAGGTCATTGTTCTCTTGGAACTCCTAAGTGATTTTTACAGGAAAGACTCAATGATAAATGTAATTATATTGAAATGTATGAAATCCACTTTTAAGATATAAGATCTAGGGCTAACGTATTTCTTCTTTGGAGCACAGATACACCTTTACAAAGTACTTAGTACAGTGTCTTATATGCTACACAGGGCCACTGCCCATACCACCATCCTCCCAGCTAGCTACCCATGACCCAACCATTGTTTGGGATTATCATGGGAAAAGATTTATACAAATAGGAAAAAAATTGAATTTCTATGTGTAGAGAGGATTCCAGGAATCAAACTCCTGCAGAGAGAATCTCCAGAGTAAAAAAAATTCCCCACAAAAAATGGAACCCATTTGCCATTTGGATTATTTCCATCTTAGGCATGATATTTAGGTAATGTCTACTCTTTTTCACTTGGTTCTGATGAGATCAACATAACTACTAGTTCTGCAAATTGTAAACCTCACTAGGGGATAAAATTATCTACATCACTTGTCAAGAAACATGGCAAGGAAACAGTTTTCAGATGTAAATGTTAACTTTCTTTTCATCTGAGACATTTTCTATCTATTTCCTCTACCACGCTGCATGGCAATCTCTTAAAAATACAGAAGATATGCCTATTTGAAAAGTGTTCCTGGCTACCATTGTCATAAAGATTAACTAAATCACTAAAGGTATCTTATTTGCTCAAATTCGGTAAAACACTCTAAGATCTGTCATAGAATAAAACAACAACATGACAAGTTAAAACAAGGACTATGTATAGTTTGGTAAAATTGTTGAGTTGTGGTATAAACTAAACATGTTGCATTTGTAGTTAATTTAATCAGCAGTTTTTAATAGGGGATCTTATTTCACTAACATTGCAATCCTCATCTGAAATATTTAAATGTATTTCTGTTTTATACAGTCTTTACCCTCTGTAGGGTTACAGTTTAAGGTAATAGAATTGTGGTGAAAGTTCAGGTCAGGTCATAATTTATACCAATTCCTAAAATAAATCAATTATTGTCACCATTATAGGTGCAGATTAGCCAGTAAACTAGACGGAGCAGAGAATTTTCAAAGGTTATAATCCTATGATGTTAGCTCTATCTCCATTATGTTTGAAAGAGGTATTGTTATGGTTAAAGAATATTCTTTGGAAGCAGATGAGCCTGGATAGAATTCAGAGTCAGCTTGTGAGTCTGGACAAGTTATTTATTGCCCCATGACTCAGTTGTTGAATCTATAGAATCGTTTAGAGTGTTGTGTGGAATAAATGAGATTATGCATATAAAGCAGTTGGCATGGTGCCTGGCACATAATGTATATATTAAATGAATACTGAAATATTGTTGCATTCTTAATTATTTCTATTGATTCAGATTCTTAACTACATTATATAGACCTTACTTTTCTTGAGGATATACTTTAAAGCTTTAGTTTTTCTTAGAGAAATGTTAGTTAAAAAGTATTTAAACAGCATAGAAATATAAAAGGAGAAAAGAGAAAAAAGGTGAAAAAAATAATGAACTTTTTCCCAAAGTGTCTTTTTAGATGCACATAGAATGATTTTTCTTTAAATAGGTTTATATTATGGTTCTGCAACTCACTTTTATTAGTTCACTGATCCACTTTGTTATTTTTAACCACTGCATAGTATTCTACATTTGGCATAAATCCCATTATTTATTTAATCATTTTCCTAGTGAAAGACAACTAGATTCCCTCTTATTTTTCAGGATAGGCTTTTTATTTTTTAAACAATTTGGTTTTTTAGGATCCTGATTTCTCTGAAGCCTTTATTTTTTCCAGTGAATAAAATTTAGTCATGCCACCTACAAGATCAGAATATTTTCTATATTAATTCCTAATTATTTGCTGCCTGTCTCAGGGAACAGCCATATGATTGGCCTCTGCTATTGGTCTGAATATTTGTGTATCCCAAATTCATATGTTGAAATCCTAACTCCCAAAGATGATGACATTAGAAGGCAGGCTTTGGGAGATGATTAGGTCATGAGAGTGGGACCCTCATGAATGGGACTAATGTTCCTACACAAGAGACCCCCCAGAGTTCCCTCACCCCCTTCTACCATGTGAAGATGTAGCAGGAAGATGCAATAATGAAGAGCAAGAGGGTTTTCACCAGAATGTGACCATGCTGGTGCCTTGATTTTGGACTTCCAGCCTTCAGAACTCTAAGAACTAAATTTCTGTTGTTTATATACGCCACCCAGTCTGTGGTATTTTGCTATAGCATCCTGAAATGACTAAGACAAGCTAATTGTAAGCTTTTTAGAGATGTCTGTGTCCTTCACCTGATGTAGAACATAATTTATTAACAAAGAGTATGGTTTTTTAAAAGTCCTTTCTTCCTTCTGGATTTCTTTTCACCTTAAAAAAACACACTACCTACCAATTATTGAGCATCTACTATGTGCAAAGTGCCTTTCCCCTCTTTGTTGATATGGTTAAGAAAAATGCCCAAAGTTAAAAATTTAAGAATTAGCAGAGGTCACAACTGAACTCAGGACTCAAAGAACTTATGCTCTTTCAAGCTAACTAAAAATGACCAAATGACAAGCAACCAATCAGATAAAAATTACAAGGATTTATATAGCACACTTAGATACACCTTAAGCCTTAATTATGTATCATTGCAGTCCTGGGAGCAGAATCTTAGCTTCTGTTTTCTCATTGCACATGCTACTTCCCTGCTCCACGGATTTCTGTTTTACTTGGGTATCACCTGGTGGCTGTCCTGCGCCAGTGGAATGTAAGCTACCAAAGGCAGGGACTTGTTCCTCTGTACCCATGGTGCCTAGAATAGACTCAGGCAGAAGGGGAACATGCAGGGAGTTTTGCTGGAAGAAGGAATACATGACTGCTTCAGCCAGTTCATGCTAGTTTATTTTTTAATTTTTTTTGAAGAATTAAGTGATCCTTTACCTCTGGCCATATGTATTATTGTGGGTATTCCTTGAAAGCCCAGTATTTAGCAGAGCTAAATATTAAAATAGAGCTAAGTATGCTTGTGCCTTTATTTTCTTTAATTTTTACTGAAGGATCATTAACTATTTTATTGAATATTGAAGTCTTACTTAAGCATTATATTTCAAAAAAGTGACCAAAATGTTTAAGTGCTGATTTTCACAAACTGTACAACTGTGTGACCACCACCCAGATCAAGAAAAAGAACATGACCAGCACCCGAAAAGCCCATGCTTGATCCCTTCCAGTAACTACCCACCCCTCCTCCAAGAACCATGACCTAGGATTCTAATAGCATAGATTAATTTCACCTATTTTTTTAAGGTATCTTTATTTTAATATTCATTTAAATTTTCTGATCACAATGTTTGTTCCTTGTTTGGTGCTTGCTCTCCAAGGTCCTAGAATCCTCTTATAGAGAATAAAGTTAATTAATTCCTTTAATATCTTTTATTCTTTTAACAGTTTTATAAGAGCAAAACTGCAAAGCCTCATAGTAATTCTCAGTAGACAGGAAATTTGAGCAATGAACCGAGAGTTGAATGCATTTGATCTATGAAATGATTTGGGCTCAAAATACTTCGGGGAATAGTAACTTTTTGTGTGTGTCATTTTAAAGATAAACAGTATTTAGCAGAATATCGAACAAAATAATGAAATACATCAGTAATGGCAATATATTTGGAGAAACATATAGAGCCCAACAAGGCACTTTAAGAGATTAAAATTATCTGAAAAACATGATTTGTGGTTTTACTACCATCCAGGAAAAAGGAGGGGAAAACATAGGAGAAAACTATAATGAATTAATGTATTTAAGATATAGTAGTAAGTTTTAAGAGCCTTTTCATAGAAATTACAGTGTTGTTCAGGAGCATCCATTATAGGATTTAAAAAAAATAAAAAAATTATGTGTTGCTGATTCATTTGTGATGGCTACTGCACAGATGGCATTAATATCATTATGTCCTTGAATCCTTTCTGTAAGCATCTTAATATTTTTTTTCCAAGATCAATTATTTGAAGCCCAACATATGTTTTTAAGACATATCACTTACCATGTAAATTTCTATCATTTGTATCTTTAGTCACTGGGAGCTTCTGTGTTTGAATACACAGTTGTACTGTTTGGGTGCCATGCGTGGTGTCATGATGAGAGAAAAACCTGTCTTGCTAACAACAGCCTGTGTGTTCATCATGTGCGGGTGGCAGCAGGGGCAGATGGTCTAAGTTCTGGTCATTTTCTTTTTTAGATTTACTTCCAATGTAACTCATTTGCACTTGTTTATTCAAGCACCTGTATACTCGATTAAAGCGAATATACCATGTGGAATGGGCAATGAAATGTTCCCGTGAAATGATTTGAGTGAAGAATCATAGTTCTTTCAGGTGGCCAAAAACAGGCCAGAGAGATTGTTATCTCTGGAATGTAGCCATTAGAGTACATTGGGATCCCTGGGAGGCTGTGTCAGACCACTGATTGCTGGGCCCACTCCCCAGTGTTTCTGATTAGTAGGTCTGGGGTGGGGCTGGAGAGTTTGTATTTCTAGTTTTCAGAAGTTTCCAGATGATGCCGATGCTGCTCCTCCAGGGGCCAGGCTCTGGCAACCACTGACCTAAAAGTTAGGTGGGTGTGACTCAGAGAGCAGTGGTCTGGCCCGAGAGAACCCCCTTCCTTAGGTCCATTTTGGGAGGCCTACATGCAGCTACAGGATTTTTTCTTATTTTAATGCTTCCTGAACACTAGTCCACTGTTAGGTCCTGATCTTTGGCAGCTGAGTCTCTTTGATCTCCACTGGCAACCAGGCCACATCCTTAGGTGCTTTCCAAAGGACACCTCGTTAACATGACAAGAGACACCCTTATGGTGCACCCATCACTTAGGAAATTCCAGAGTCTTAGGGGCTCTGTGTCAGAAATGGGGGGGAAAACCAAATGTATATATTTCTTATTATACATCATGATATCACAGCAACCATTAACGTCTTTAGACTGGGCTAGCTACTCAACACCCAACATTCCCTGAACATCCTCTTTGTGACTGATGAGGTAAACTTCAGTTCCAGGGGGCTTTAGTCCTTTGTGGGGAGGAAATACGTGAACCAGTGAAGAGTGAGTGCTCAGGGAAAGAAGACCCAGAAGTAGGGTGCATATGGCAGCTGACTAGAGAGTACTGTTAGGGGATGCCTCCCCAAGGGGAGGTCTCTAAGTAGTCTCAAAGGATCTTCAGGGATTTTCACACTGGAAATTCCTGCCTGTTCAGGGAAATAGTTTCTAAGGAGAATTCCTACCCACTTCAAGGACTTTCAGTATAAAGGAAATCATGTTATGGACAGTGCTCAGTTGGGCTGTGGAAATATTATTTATACATATGAATTAAGTGTAAAATTACGGATCATCTAATAATAAAAAAAAAGACACTGGAGTTAGAATATATGGAAAATAAATATAAACTTAACCTTTGCTAGTCATTAAAATGGCAGTGAGAAGGGCTGTCAAAGTAAACACCAATAGTTAAGGTTTACCACTGTTTAGGTGAAGCCTTAAAATGACCACTTGAACTCTCTTGCTTAGCTTGATGGGGATTCCTGACTCTCAGGTCCAACGGCTGGGCCCAAGTGCCCATGCAACTGGTCATTAGAAAGTCCATCGTTTTATCTCAAGAGAAGACATCAGTGACAGTAAACTAGAAATAACTGTCCTGACAAATGGGTCAGCCACCTGAAATAGACCTGAGCAGATGTCTGTTTTCCAAATTATAAGAAGGCCTGTTCTGCCATTACTGGCCAGGCAAGCCAGCCTACTTCAGAAGGCCATTAAAGGTCTGAACATTCTTTGGAGGCATAATGTCTCTACTCAGATCTTTGAAAGGGTCATATGTACTTTGCCTTACTATCTGTTCTCCTCTGGCTGTCAGCTCCCCCCAGTTGAGGAATACTAGGGGCTGGAGATTGTGGGGTGTGACAATAAACACCTGATGATTACCGCTAGTCTTTACTTGCAGGAACTCAACCCTCAGTCTGGACCAGAACCAGAACAAGGGCCAAAGGCATAAAAAATAAGGACCTAACCCTCACTGTCCCTGAAATTTGGTAAATGCACAAACTCAGAGAAAAGAGCATGATACTTTCTTCTAAGGAATTTGAATTTTCTTCTAGAATCAGTGGGGGTCTACTGAAAGATTTTAAACAAAGGAATTTGCATAATAGTATCTGCATTTGGAAAGTTCCCTCCACTGATGGTTTTGAGAATGCATGTGGAGGGGATAGAAGCTAAGTAGGGAACTCCCTTTATACTAAATTTTGTTTCATAATGAATAACGGATGGGACGGGTTTAGGTGAATCCATAGAATATTGTCTATGAAAAATAAGAATCTAATCCCCATATTTAAAACTCCACATGTGAGTTAACTCCCATATTTAAAAGTTCATGAGCTACACATTGCCTAGAAAATGGCCATCAATTTATTTGATCAAATTCCTGTTAGTAAAGAAAGTTCAAGAATTTCTCCACTCAAATATATGTATGTTTATTTAGTTGTAAATAATATGCACATACAAAGTATTAATACAGTATGTGCTTTAAAAACAAATAGAAATTTTAAAAACACAAAGTAAAACTAAGTATAATCACAAATTCTATTTTCGTCCTAATCTCTAATGGATTATTGCATACCTCTTTGGAGACCTAGCCCTAGAGATGAGAGCCCTAGAGCTCTTCAGCATGACATACAGAAGAAACACTGACACACATGATGTACATGAAGAAGAAATACTTCTTCATGAAGTGACTCGCAGTCCCTTCTCTAGGCTTCTCTCTGTCCATTCTTTACCAATAGTGCCTGAAAGGCAGTTCCCTGCATTGGTCCAACAGCTTCTCTCCTCTGGGCCTTTGTTCATGCTAATTTCTTTATGTGGACTGTTACTCTCCCATTGCTTTCTCCCCTTTGTTTTTATCTCTAAAGTATCCCTTCCTTTACAGTGTGGGCATTATCTATACATGGATCTTTTTCTCCCTTATACTATTAGCTCCTTGAGAGCAAGGACTATATCTAAGGCTTGGCTCTATTTCCAATGGATGAGAAAACACATTTGACACATCTCCAGCTGCAACTTTGATGTAAATAGAAAATGTATTTGAAGACATGGTAAGGACCAAATGAAAGGTGCGGGTAATTTTGTGACTGTATTATATTTTCTCCTCAGCTACATTTTTCAGCTAACTGTGGACATCTTAAAGCTTATAAAAATACTTATTTTTAATTGAAATAGTAGTAAACACTAATAATAATGCTTCATGAATAGTATTATCCTGATTCTTGATGGGCATATGTTAAGGACTAGTTAATCATGTATGGATCTTCCTTTCAAGGAATAATAATAATAACTCCTTATACTTATATTTTGCTTTATTGGCTTACAAGTGGTTTAATCTAGAATATTCATTTCCAAATATACTTTCTTTAAGGACCTGACAGAAGGGTAAACTTCTTTTCAGTTAAAACAGGCTCTCCCAAAACATTGTCTAAATATTTTGCAAGAGAACAATCCTTTGGAAAACACTGGGTTAAATGATTAAACATGCCTCCTATGAGGACTGTGAAATACTTATCTTACAGGGACATATATAGTCATGCTATACTTTCCAAACTTTTTTGATCATTGGGAAATTCCTTTGTTCAAGAAGCATTTCATTGAGCTGCCCAGGTTCCACAAATCTTTGAGAAACCCTGTTGAAGAACCCTCTTAGAAGGCATAGTTTGGTACTGACTACATTAAATCAGTATCACCTGTTACTATTGTACCACTATTCCAACTTAGCCACTAGCTTTTTAACAACTCGCAGAAAATATGGTCTTCAGAAGAGAAAAATTTTGAGATATAAATGCAGTATCTTCTTACCTAGTAGGTTTTTAATAAATATTTGTTGATTACAGTCCATTTCAGGGAACAAGTAGGTCAGAAAGAATAAGATGAGGAAATAGACTAGGGACATCACCAGTGGGGGGACAGAGTGAGGGCATGGGGTGGGAGAAGGTAAGAATGAGGTACAAGAATGGAACAGAGTAGGTCTGAAGATTTAAAGACATGCACTAGACCATCAGCCCTGGCTGTTCATATAAGTACCGGGTTTGCAAAGTTGTTATAAAATACTATGCAGAAACTTCCTCCAAGAAACTCAAGGAGGTGTTGAGATGATCCTTCTAACTGCTATTACTGATTTGCTTGCAGCTGTGTCACAAATAATAATGGATGAGTAAAAAGAACTGTCTTCATGAGAAACCTTTCTTGTCACCATTTTTATAAGACTTGTCTTTCTTTCCAAATGGTCTATGAGTTCTTAGATAGCACAGGTTATATCAAATACATTTAGATTTCCCTTGTTGACTACCACTACTCTTTGCCAAGTAGGTGCTATATGCATCCATTAATGAATGAGCAAATAAACTGTTATATAATGATTTGGCCTATTTCCTTGGTTCCTAGGAAGAGACTTGAAATCCTTGGAATTTCCTGAGTAATATGAGTATCTTTGTTTTTCATGAGCCCCTTCGATTATACCTGATAGTTTATGCTAAGGAGGTGACTCCTGGTGGGTCTCTGTATAGCTTCAGGATGGAGGCTGGTCTTGATGGAAAGACCAACCGTTTTATTAGAAGGTTGGACCTTTGAGCTATCTTATATCAGCTGGAACTGTCATCCTCTGGGTACAGGATGGGGCTGGAGATTAAGTTCAGTCATGTAGACAGTGATTCAATCAGTCCTGCCTATGTAATGAAACCTCAGTAAGAACTCTGAATACTGAAGCTCAGTGGAGCCTCCTGGTTGGTAAACACATTGGTGCACCAGGTGGGTGTCATGTCCTCATTTCCACAGGGAAAGGACTCTCCCAGACCTCACTCTATTTGTCTCTTCATTTATATGGTCTTGAGCTGTATTCTTATTAAAAACATTGTAATCTTAAGTATGGTGCTTTCCTGATTCCGTGGGTCATTCAAGTGGATTATTTAATCTGAGGAGGTCATGGGAACCCTTGTATTTGTAGCGAGTTGCTTAGAGTGAAGATGCCCTGGGGACCCCTGGAAAGTGGCTTGCATCTGAAGTGAAGCAGTTTTATTGAGGATGAGCCCTTAACTTACAGGGTCTGTGCTAACTCCAATGTTTAGTGGCAGAATTGGATTGTTTCCAGTTTGTGTCAGAACATGAACCAACAAAAGAGTACTGGTATTCTGACTCCCAGAAGAGGGTTCTGGGTTGTAATATATTATGTATTACCCAAGAGCCAGTGATCTCTTATTCCTGTCGCTGTTAACACCCTGGCATCTTGCACAGTACATTTCTTACTTATGGTGGTTACTTAATATATGTGTGCTGTATAGAGTTAGATTTGTTCAAAACTGTGATCTCATGACCAAGGACTAATCCAAACTTAAGTGAACACACATACTTAAGCAGAAATAGGAAGCTGATGTTAACAGGTTTTACGCATCTGGCTTTGGAAGTGATTGGAACCTACTTATACCATACTTGTTGTGTCTTAGTACTTATTCCATGTGCCTTTCTGCTTAGCATTTCTGTTGCCATGGTGTATATACTTGAAAAAGATACAGAAAAAGTAAAACGTATTAAATATGCTATTAGTAAGATTCAGGATTGAAATTCTGTTCTTGGTTTTCTGGTTTCGGAAATGATCATTCAACATTGTCAGGTCAGGTATGTGAGCTTAGCCCTGTACTAGGTCATTTAGCCAGTGGGAGTGTACCGAGCCAAAGTGTATGGTTTCCGTAAGGCCCCAGGGACACTTCCTAAGAAGCCATCCAGTCCAGCTCTGTACCTCCACCACAAGAATCAAAGGGTGTCCTCCCCTTTTTAGCCACCTCCAGGGAGAGTCACAAAATACCCCAATTCTTGTTGATTTGCCTTTTTCCAGAGGTGAATCATCCTTTTAAAGAACTCTTCTTTGGATCTTAATAATCTCCTTTGTCTTTTCCCTTTTTCTTCTCCTTGTCCTTCTTCCTCCTTGTCCACTTTTTCTCCTTTTCTCTCTCTTTTTAACTTCTTATCATATGCACCTTTTCTTGCTTTCATTTTGCTCTTCACCTTGGAACCTTTCCCTTCTCACCTGCACTCAAGACTGCTACGCTTGGGTTCTCTTCACAGGCAGATTCCTTTTTAGTTTAACAATAAAAAACACTCTCTCCAGGTTCCAGAACAGCTGTTAGGACCCTTCCTATAATACTCATTTTCATATATGTGGCTTAACAGGAATGGAGGAGTATCACTCAAGTTTGAAACTGGCATTTGTTTGATTGGCAGAGAACTGGAGCCTGATGTCAGTACTATGCTCTTTATCTTGTGACCTTAACTGCATGGAAAACCTTAAGCTATATCCACTAAAATTGCTTTGCTAGTGTAGGGGTGGAACAATATTCTTTACAGCCTTCTAAGTTCTTTGGCTGGTCTAATAAATAAGTTGACATAAAATGGATTAATAGGAGAAAAACAAATTTAATTTCATGTGTCTGGGAGCACCAAAGATATGAGGCTCAAGGGCAAGATGGGCCGTTGAGGCTTGCTTGTATGCCATCCTGAGCTAAAGAATGGGACAGGGGCCTGGGGCTTCCTAGGGGAGGAGGGCATTCACAGGACAATAAGAAAAGCAGATGTTTGGTATTTAGCTGTTCGCCCTGTCATACAGATGGGTCATTCAGATAAAAGTTATCTCTGGTAATAGCTCTGTCTCTAAGGCAGGTCCCCCATTCTAAATTCTTTTAGGTAGTTAAGGGAGGGGTAAGAATTTTTCTTGACCTGATGGGTCTTAATTGCTTTCAGCTCAAAATAATCCACAAGCCAAAGTGGCATATTTTGGGGTCACATGTCCTGCTTGCCATCACTAGGTAAACTAATCACATTCTATTTACATATGGTCTGACAAAACCATGTAATAAAAAAAATGCTTGATTACCACCACACCTTAAAAACCATTTAGAACTTAATAAAATGTTCACAGAAGGATGGTGTGTTTTTAAAATCACAAATTCTGTCTCTGTAGGTATCATGAGAGGGAGTTTTACTGGGCACATGGCATTTACAGATTCTGATTGGCATTTCCTTCTTTGTTGAAAAGCGAACCTAGCTCAGTTTGTAGCAAATATGACAATAGGCTGGGCAAATGTATGTCTAAAATGCAGCTCTGTGGGGGTTAAACATTCAAGCTTCTATGAGACAGCATCAGTTTTAGGTCAAAGTGCTGTTCTTAAATGATCAGTATAGAACAGAAAAAAGGCATTGAAGTGACCTTGCTGAAGGTCTAAAACTGCACTGAAGCCTTTTCTGCATGATTAAGTGAGCAGAATCTTAGATTAGCTAAAAGCAGTGCAGAAACATAATGAGTTCACTTATTTTGGAGCATTTAATAACAGTTATAGACAGTTATGTGATCAGGCGGAGTTATGACTTATTCATTCTTTCATTGCTATTAAAATTACTGCATTTGAGGTTTTTAAAGTCATTGAAATAAAAAAAGTCTGATTTATGTTAGGAGAATTTAGCTTGCCCTTTGGTCTCTCAGTTTTTAAATGATATAATTAGACTTTTTAAAGACCATTCTAAAAGCATTATTAGCATTTTGTATAGCAGAAAGTAAATGCATGTTTTGTGGATAGTTTAATTTAAAAAGGGATAATAATACTTGATTCAGACAGTGATATTCATAGATTATTAAGGAAAGATTTTTTGTATGAAATTTCTCAAAAGGCAATTGTATAATTTTAGTAATAGACTATACAGAATACGTGTGGATTTTGCTGTGTGTACACACAGATACTCTTTCTAATGCACTCTCTAATTTCATTTTGAATGGACATTACAAAGACATGGAAATAATACAACACAGCTTTCCTCCCATTTGGGAAAGCAAGGATGGGAAGAGAAACTACCAGAGGATGTATTAACTCATGACCTTTAGCATATTTCCACTGAAATTACAGAGCCATCTATCAGCCTGGGGGAAAAGCTCACTTTAATCATAACAAAGAAATTTGCAGGTGGTATGAATTAGCAGTAAACAACAATCATTAATAAATCATTTTGGAGGAATATAGAAATGTCATCGATGCATCAACATTTTAATATGATTCTACTCTTAAACTTTCTTTACTCATTTCATTGTATGCAAATTCTATCCCCTATCCAAATGGTTCCAAATTAGACATTGCTTACACTTTCACCTGGGTTATTGCACAATGCATAAAAGGCACAGAGAAAACATATCTCACCATAAAATTGTGAAAGTGCTGATTTTAGTTGGACACTACAGTAGTATTATTCGATACATCTTCCTCATAAAATCGAGCTGACTGTAATCTCCTTAAATAACAGTCATTTGTGCCACGTGTGTGTTCTGTAAACAGTTTGTATATCTCTTTTGGAGGCTCAAAATGCAGTGCACTATGCTATTGAAGGATGGATACTGAAAAACACATAACTAAGAAGTGAACACAAAGATGCCCTTTAAAAAGCCAGCAGCAGAGGATTACCTATGTGGATAAACGGATCCTCCAAACTGTATCTCTTAAAACATGATCATACACACTTTTAGGAATATGCATGTTTGTATATGAGTATATATGCATGTGTATATTTATGACTCCCCTTTTATTTGATGTATATGAATTATTGAAATTTGCCTTCCATATGTGTAATCAACCTCTGGTAATCTTTAGCTAGTCTGGGATAGCCAAGTGATCAGTTCTGTTTGTCCTAGTTTGTTAATTAACAGGAAAAGGTGTTGCTCAGTTATAGGAAGAAAAGTTCAGGTTATTTGTGTGGCAGTGGAAGGGTCAGCATCTTGAAGCACCAACCTCTAGTGACTTCACACTACTGGTACTATTTGAGGAGGCTGCTCTGAAAACAGTCACAGTTCCCTGACAGCGAAGTTAGCATCATATCCCATTTCCAAAGAGACAAGATGAACTAGAAACACAAATCACATCAGTCCCACTGACGGGGGCCAGTGGTGTGTGGGGTGGGGGTTATGTGGCAACCTCTAATTCATGCAGTGCAGATTTTTGTCCACTAGAGACGATCTCTGCCCAGTAAACATGTGACTTAAGGCTTCACAATTTAGACTTGAACTATGGTCTCAGAGGTGAGAGGCTGGTGTTTCATCCACTAAGCCATTTAGCCTTTTCCTTTGAAGGAAGATTGATTTTAAAAAAGCTATTAACCTTCAGTGATTTATCTCATCAGATCATCTTCATTTTTTTCTGCTTATAATAAGACTATAATATATAGTTTAATTCTTCAGTTAATTCAACAAAACTATCTGAAAGGGAAGTACATGAGAAACAAAAAGAAAGCAGAGATAATAGAAAATTACCTACAACACCGAAATGAAAATGTTAGCAAGAAAAACAAAAGAAACCAAGCAAATGTTATCGCGTATCTCAGAGATAGAATCACATAAGACATAGTTGTTCTAGGTAGCCTGGTTTTATAAAAATACTTTCTTCGTGTCTCATTGATTCTAGGGCCATATACCATGCTAATGACATAGGCACTGCCTTCCTTTTTCTACTGAAAAGACAAAGGGGCAGGTTTCACTTTTTGCAGTGACTGAAACATAAGCTAAGGAACTAGTGGTAATTAATTCACATTGAGTATATATTCAGAGGTGCACAAGAAACAGCAATTTTCAAGGAAATTGCATTAAAACGCATTCTGTTCTGAGCCTGAAATTAGACATTTTATCTATTTTTAGTGAAAAATGTGAAGAATGTGTTAAGCAGTAACCTATTCTGCTGCCTTATCCCAAAACCCTTTAAAGTGAACTAGAAACCAGTCACTTCCTGTACTGAATTGTGTTTGATTTATTGCATTATATTGATTGAGTTTCTGCTTTGGAAAAAGTGTTACATCTTGTGAATAATGTGTTAGCATTAATGACTTTAATTCATTCTCCATAACTCTATGACAGACACTAATTTGCATTTCTTCTGGAGTACCTGATAGCAAAAGAAGTTTCTGGCATTTTAATTTCTTTCATGTATACCACCAGGCCGAGTGATAGTGAGAATGTAAGAACATAGCATTAGGAATGTATCTGTCTCGAGGCATGTGGGCTCCCTCTTGCCCCCACTCAGGTGGGCCCCACTCCTAACACTCAGGTATGTACATTGAAAGTCAAACTGAAGGCTTATAATAACATTTCAGTATTTGATGAGACTAAGCAACAATAGACATAGATCTCTTCCATTTTCTAGGCTTATTTAACACTCACTGTTGAAATTCCTTTTGTTTCAGGTACTGTTAGTTTATTTAAGTTGGTGTTTGGGCAGGTGAGGCTAGCTCAACAACGGCAAGTTCTGACAACCTGATTCTAAAGAAATCAAACAAACTGAGCTTGTCAAACTCTTGTTCTGTATTTCCTGAACTGGTCAGTAAGGATACCAAGTACGATTTGAAACTGGAGAAGTAAAGGACTAGAGAAACAACTGTAGTAATAAAGTCACCTTTGTCTGTGTTTTTTGAGCAAAGGAAAGGGATGATGAAGTAACTCTTGCAGTATTCGAGTCCCTCTTGGTTATCTCCTTTACCTCCTCTATCAGGAAAGAGGAGGCCAAAAGGTGATAAACCAAAATAAGAAATGATCAATTGCCCTAGATCTGTGAACTTTAGAAAACTCTGGAAAAATTTTGTCATAATAAGCTCTTTTAGATTTGGCTGCTTATGAAAAAATATCCTATCAAAAAATCTGTAAGTTACATTTTCATACAAAATTTGTATTTTCTTATTTGTTCAAATTTTTCCCTTACTTAGAAAAATTCAATAGTGAGAAGTCTTAGCAAATAAAAAACAAATGAAAATAATTAGCTGGACTTTACTGATACATCTTAACATGATCTCCTTTGCCAGCTATGAAATGACATGTCATCATCAAAATATTAAAATATATTAAAAGATAGTGAAAAAGCACAGAATAAAAGAAAACAAAAAATAAAGCAGATCTTTTTGCTATATTAACCAAAGGCACATTTTTTTAAGCCTCGCTGCATACATCCATCAAAATATTGCATTAGATTTAAAAATAGGGTAGTAGGCCTCAGCTGATGAGAGATCCTACCCATTTTAAACTCCTAGCAGAACCAGACAATAATGATAGAAAATTAAGATTTGAGGGTTGTGATATTGCAAACCTGTCACAGTCATCTACTGGGTGAGATGGTGTGGGATTTGATGGGCAAAGATTCTAATGGTTTAGAGTCTTGATGCTACTGTTTGCTTTTTGCACCAACCCATACATTAAAGAAACTTTGGTTCCTTATGGAGTCCTGAATTCTTGGCCTTAGAGAACTGGAGGGTTTTCTGGTCTCTTTTGTTTTTCTGAGCACTTTGCCCCACTCATTCCTCCCTCTGCACAGTCACCTGGTCTCCATTTCCCCAGCTTTTGATAGCATTGCTTATATTCCTGATTGGACTGCTCCCCAGTCATCTCACAGCTATGACCGTGGTGATCCAGGTCTTCCTGCCATCCTCCATCATTCTGTAACCTGCACAGACCCCTTGGTTCCATGTTATCTCCCTGACCTTACCCAGGTCCAAATGTATTCTAGCTGTTCTATAGACCATGTTCTTGTATGATTTGCCCCAGTCCTGAAAGGGACAATCCCTGTAATAACTGTCTGTGACTGTGGCATCAGTGGTGTGGGAAGGGACTAACTCCACCAAACAGAAGGTGCTGCAAATATTTGTGAACTGAATTTTAATAATTTGTTAATTGTGCTGTTAGGTTAGATATTATAGTGCTTACATTTGCCAAAAACTATGGCAGGATTATTTTTGGAATCTCCTAACAATGTGCTGCAATGTTTCCATAGAATTCAGCTTCTTCCCCCTGCCCCTATGCTGGACACATCCTAGAGGAGCCTCTGTTTAAATGCCATGAAAATGTTATTTAACTGTTCCTGGCAGAGTCACGATCCCACTGGCTAAACATGCCATTTATGTAAACAGCATTGAACCAAACTTATCTGAGTAACATATAGAAGAGAAAACATGGTCTCTAGTCATTTTTTGTTTCTCTTCTGAAAACCAGCTTGTTATCTTGAGGATTCAAAATGATTATTTGGGACCACAAAGAATGGGAAGTAATATAGTTCAATTTAATGGTCTTTTTTTCTGTTAAAGAGGAATAGTAAGTGTATCAGCTTGTTTGGATGAGGGCGCTCTTCTCATTTTATCCTCACCTGGAAAAAGGGACTAGGGAGCTTGGGGTCTCTTTTGTAGGAGAATGTAATCCCATTCGTGAGTATTTCACTTTCATGACCTCATCATCTCCCAGAGTCCTACCTACTAATGCCATCACTTTTGTGGTTTAGAATTTGAATGAAAAAATTTTGGGAGGATACAAACATTCAGACTATAGTATATTGAAAGTTAGTACTGACTCACATTTAATCAAATGACTCTTCTACTACGCCTTTGCTACTTAATAGTAATTGGTAGCAATTGGTATATTGCTACCAATTACTATTGAGTAATTACTAGTATTGAGTCATAATGTTTTACCTTTGTTTCCAGCCAGAGTTCTGAAGGGAAACGTTTCTAATGTCTGATTCAGTCAGTGAATTGGTCAGTCATTCAAAAAGTATGTATTGAGCACTTTCCATGTTCCAAGCAGTACTCAGCCTAGGTGAGGCCCATTTTTGAAATCATAGAGGCATCCAGCCAGTTTGTGCAGTATTGTTTTTAGGTCCAATTGAACACAATTTTTGGCCCATTCCTCTCTGCCCCTGATGAATCTGAACTTCTAGCCTCCTGCAAGAAACTCAGAGCTAGTATTTTCTTTCAACTTCCTTGTACAGTTTGCATCTTATCTAGAGTTGTAGCAGTTTGCAAGCCAGGTGTGGGTTTTCCTCAGAAGGCATCAGGGAAGTTCCTGTGGTTTTAAGAAACATTAATAGGCATTTCTAAGGGGGCCTAGCCAACTCTAGATGGATAATTGACAGCACGAATCAAACATATACAATGTGGTCAAGAGCAAAAGCTGCTCCAGGTAGACAAAGTACATATTTGTAAGTTGTCCCAGTCCCAGTCCCATTAGACTTGAGAGTTCTTCTGCCCAGTGAGTTGACTCAAACTAAACCAATTTGCAGATTGGATGCAACTTTGTCTGTGATAGTGGAGTTTAGCCCAGTCTTGAAATTATCTTCCTATATTGCATCCCTCAATTTCCAGCTTTCAGAAAAGGATGATTCTCAGCTCTCACACAGAATACAAACTGGCTGTGCTTGAAATGAAAGGTTATTGATGGAAATTAAGGATTGCTTATGGCAGCACAAAATCCCATGATCAAAGACAGGTGCAAATAAATGATGATATAAGAGCCTGGTGAGTTTGACTGTTTGTACCAGAAACAGCTTGGCAAATATTGCCTGTGGAAGTTTATTTTTCACCTGGCCTTTACCTGTTCCTCTTTTAGGGACATGGACAGTGAGCATGAGGTTAAGAGAAGTAATAAAAAAGAAAACAAAACTGCAAACTGAATTAATTAAAGGCTTGTCTTCGAGTGTGAGTGACAGGTGTATTTGTACAGGGGGATTTTGTCCTGCTTACAAAGGCATCGGCGCAGTGTTCTGCCCTTGCTTTCAGCCGTCTCCCAGGCCAAGTGGATCTGTGAGTGCTGAGCACACAAATGAGATGTGCAGTTTGCAATAAAATGTTTGAACTTCGTGTGTAAAAATAATCAGTCAGAATAACTTTTTCCCCTCAACAAAATAAAATAGAAGAACTTACCCACATGGAAATAATGGTTAGGTCACCACATTCAGAGGATTAGGCATCATTGCTTTTGATAAAGTTCTAGCCTCCCTCTTTAAAAATGTAGAAACAAATACCTGTTTTTTTCAAAAGCTAACCAATGACCTAATTGTCAAATTCAATGATACTTACTTCTTACAAAGCTTCTGACAATTCTGACCACCTAGCCTTTTCCTTCTCTCCTTTTTCGACCTTCTGACCCACAGTACTTCTGCCTCGTTCACTTCTTCCTTCTGAAATGCTGACATATTTTGCTGATGAATTTGTTCACCATGTATGATGGTGAACAACCATCTCTCTGGAGAAAAAAGCAGCTCTGTTGTGTGTGTTTTCTTATGTCTGTGGTGTAAATACTTTGACTACAGTCTCCTGCAGCAACCAGCATGACAACACTGAACACAGAATTGAGAAGAGATGTGAGCTCTGTCTTACTGGCGTGAGCCAACTCCATCACACCACTGACTCTGGGTCATCTTTTGTTAGCTTACCCCTCAAAATAGGAGTTCCCTGAAGAAGTGGTTTCCAAATTGGAGGGAGTATTCCATGGGTTCAACAAGGTAATCTCTTAGTGTGTGGAAAGTATATACCAGAAATTCCTTTTATATTTAATTTTTAGTTCATCTTTTTCAAATTTTTACTTTGTGTGGGTTTTAGTATATACTTATTACATCAATACAGTGTACATATGATATATACATAGATTATATGTCTATGCATGTGTGTAAATAGCATTTATTGGAGTCTCACTACATACTAGGCCTTTTGTAGGTTATATAATTTCTACTGCAGTCCTACTAAGTACTGATGACATCCAGAGAAGTGAATGAATTAGTGCAAGATGAAGATAATTTAAAATAATTACATGTAATATATTGATGGTACATCCTTGTTTTTTAAACTGATAAGCAATCAAAAATGTTGGATATTGTGATTTGAAGATTGGCTTGCTTTTTGCTTTGTGCCTTCCAGATTACCTCATCTTTACTGATGGCTTTTAACAACCATTCATAAATTTGTTTATTCTCCAGCTCAGAGGAGTTTTAGACCTAAATTTCTAAGGCCTTCTGGTAGTCCAATATGTTGAAGACATGATGAGATGACTTCAGGGCTCATGTATTGAGTTTTTGCTAGTGTAATTGATTCTAATTATAAAGAAAGTTAAATTTCCAGAAAAATGTCAAAAACATGACATTAAAAGATGTCACTTGCTGTAATATGTGTTTATGAAAAACTGTTTCATAGGGCTGTAAAAAGTTAAATACATTCTGGATTTCAGTTTCCTCATCTATAAAGCAAGTGTGAAACTTGGCTGTTTTTTTTGAAGCTCTTTTTATCTTTGATTCCTAGTAATGCCCAACTCTATTAGTGTTTTCAGTATAAAATGATGTTTCTACCTAAGTTGCCAGTCAATAGCAATTTACTGGTTTGTGGACTTAGGTGCTTAATAAATGGAATTTTGATTTTTCTTAACATTAAATCAACTCCTTTAAAAACGGATATATGTGGCTGTTCCAGAGATGACCTTTGACTTCTGGCTTGGAAGTGACTCTTAATTTCAAGGTAATAGGTCTCAAATGAGAGATTATTTAAATATATCTCAGCAAATATACAGATTGACAGTTCTTCAAGACATTTTATAATGAACAATATGCCCTTTGCACTTACTGTTTGCATCAGGGGAAACATTTGGTGGTTGCTAAGCTTTTGACACTTGCCTACAAATTTTACCATATGATTGTTATAGTTTTAGAAAGACAAAAATTATTAAAATGTAAAGGGGCAGGAGGAGCATAATATTGAGGGTTTATTTCATAATCTGTTTTCAGAGTTCCAACTAGTTCCAGCATACCTGTGATAGACACTTCTCTTTCCTCTCAATCTTCCTACTTTCAAAGGAAATTAAGGATTCTTGCTTAGAACATTTATGACTCCAGCAAAGATGATTTTGGAAACAGAAGGTAAGATTTTTATTTTTTGATATGTACTGAGTTATAAGATTCTGAGAAAACAAGTTCCTTAATTCCTTAGTTTTCATTTGGTAATATAAAAAAGAGTGAAAGTGTCTACTTTGCATCTAGATAGTGTTTAATCCTTGCAGATCTTTCTTAGTTAGAAATGAATTTTTTTCTTTATTGATACATCTGAATTTTCTGAGGCAGCTGTGTGAATTAATCTCTCATTCCCTCTAGATGAAGCCTGTTATATTTCCAGGGTTATTTTTTGGTCATCGGTTTAGGCAAATCCAGTTGTCTGTGAAATTGAGAGAATCCTTTTCAGTTTTAGTATGTGTGCTGGTATACACACAAGGTGGAAAATGTTTGCTTTAAAAAGTGATATGCTCATGATAAGATGCCTAAATATACTGGGTCATTTCTGAACATGTGTTTCTTATTACCAACACTTACTGTCCATCTCCTATAGAAGTTACACTTGTTCTGCATTCCCAGTTCATCCAGTTACAAGAGGGAGAGTGGGAGCTGGTACGAAGAGTTGTGAAGGGTTATCTAACATGCTTAAGGAAGATCTTAAAATTCCATTGGCTTTGTTTGTCACTAAAGGTATGTGAAAGTCAATATTTTTGAGTTCACAGAGATTAATGCATATTATTTTTAAAGTCCTAGTCATGTGAGGTCATATCCCTTGAGTGTCATCAGAAATTCTGATTTGTATTAGCTGGAATGCCTAGAGCTAAATTAATCAAAAATAGCTGAAAGGTACCATGAAGATTTTGGTTCAGGAGAGATATTTCTTAGAAGCAGAAAGATGAATTTGGTAGTTAACTCTCATTTGTTTTCATAACAAATTGTATAACTTGCTTTTATTTACTTAGGAATAGATTATATCTTTCCAGACCTATGCATATAGATAATAGCTAATATATATTTATGTACTTATCCATAGAAGGATATTCAGGTTTTTTCTAATTTGGGACCATTACCAACTGTAATCAGTATTCTTGTTCTAATATCTTGATGCTTTCCTGCTGCCATTTCTGCAGGCTTGGATACGAGAAATAGGGTTGTTTGGTCCATTTAACATCTTTACAGGTGCTTATACAGAAGGACTTCACAAAACCTTTTGGTTATAAGATCTTGATCTCTTTACATGTTGAAAACTCTTGGATTGGAGACTTAGTGAAGCTAAGTTAGACTTGGTCTTCAGAACAAGGCGTGTTCATGTTTTTATTCATTAGGCTTAACTGTCTGACAACCAACAGCCATCTTTGTGAACTAAGGCAATACGTATCTGTGGAAATGAAAACCACTGAATCACTTAATGCAAATTTAATTTGGATTTATGAATATTTTTTAACATCATTCAAAAGGAAACTATAAATAATCTTCTTGAGTATAATCTTTATCTTAAAGCAAATAATACACACCTCACAGATTGGGTATGCTACTGCCTGCTGCCATTCCTGATTTATATGAGCACTATTGTGCATTTTTACAATGTAGAATACTTTGTGAGTTAATGAGTTTGCATTGGCACATCTGTATGCTTCTCACCAGCAGCGAACACACTGCCCAAGGCAACTGGGCACAGATAAACCATGGAGAGTTTAGTGTGATGTTTGGGGTGAAACCATATCACTGAGGACAGAACTTTTTTTGCTGTATTTCTCACTGTTTTCTGGACTGATTCTGTTGCTCCCAACCTATTCAGGAGCACTAAAATTACATTTTAGCTTTACCTTCCTATGTTTCAGGCTGATATGACTTCAGCTGCTAGTTTAATATGAGGAGAGCTAAAGAATCCAAGAGAATTTCTTTCATTCCAACATCAACTGTGATTTTCTTTGCCACTGGGGTCCTGAAACTTAGAAAGTTCCAAATTTCAATGAATTAGGGTTCTTGGATAGAAACAAATGCTGGTGACCTTTCATGCCCTTGCCCCAGGGAATTGTCCCATCAGTCCCATCACACACGTCACATAATGTGGTGTCCTCCCAAACCCCCAAGAATGCAAGCAACATATACTCTTGAGGCCTAGGAATACTCAGAGAAATGTTTGCATGAACACAATGCCTGTCTGATTTTTAGTATCATTTAGTTAATTATTTTAGACCTTTAATAAGTTATTTTCAAAACCTGCAAATTTAAGACTGAGAATCTGTTGGGGAGAGTTATGAGCAGATTGTTTCCAGTGCTCTCTCTTACTAATGCATATCCTGGCCCCAAATTAAGCACTGGTCAGGTCCCAGTTGGGGCAGTCAAGATTCAGCTTTCTTTGCTCAAATGTAGAAAATGCATCAAGTGGTCTAGAGTGACTCTTGGCTGATATCGCCCTACTTTTTACTTTCATTGGCAATTAGGGCACTTTATTAATAGCAGACCACTTTACCCCCTTCACATCCCCAAGTGGAAGGAGCCAAATCAGGATTATTGCAATTGTTCTTAAACTGCTTTCTGCCTTATCCAGTCTCCATGGTTACTGAATGCTCTTTATACAGGACTAGTTGATTATTTTACTCCTGTGCTTCTTTCCATGGCTCCCTTTTGCTCATGGGACAAAGTTTAAACTCTGCTCATGACAGGCAAGTCCTGCTACGATCCCAATTCTCTGTCAGCCTTTCCTTTCAAAAATACCCCTTTGCCTCACAAGCTGCTGTCATGCTACTGCTCTGCATTTCCCAGAACTCTCCAGGACTGTAACTTCTTCCATGCAGCCTTTCCTAAGCACTTTTCATCTGGATTACCTTTCTTCACCCTAACATCTGCCCCAGGTAATTGCTCACTCAGTCTTTTTTGTCCACTGTTATCTATGGGTATTTTAATCATAACAACTGTAATATGTCATTAAGCACATTTGTTTATATGTCTCTTTTGCATTTCTAGGCTGTAAGTGATTCATTGACAGAGGTAAAGTTTTCACTTTTATATCACTGTGTCTACTATAGAGTAGGGAATAACTAATTGGCCAAATAATTGATGAATAAATATTAATACCTCCATTGCAACTAAAGGGAAATCAGACCTAGTTATCAGAGTCATAAATAGTCATAAATATGTGTGCTTATCTTTTCTTGGTCTTCTTCCAAAAAGGATTTAAGGCCATTGAAAAAAATTATGCACACTAACAGGATGATAATTAAATAACAGTGGAAATTAGGACAAAATAAATTAATAGGAATTGTAGAATCAGATTTAGAACTTTGAGTCCACTTTGATTCCAGCCACAAGCAAATGCACCCTTAGTTACACTGTTAGGAAGAGCAAGAGGCAGGCTGGATATTCTTCAAAGACGATCTGGGATTTACTAAAGGAGCTGTGGTTTTTAAAAAAGAAGATGGACACAGAAATTAGAATATTTTGAAAGGAAATGTCAGTCAATGAAATTGAGTGTATTATACTCCTGAAGTTAAATTCACAAGTTAAAATTTATCTAATTTTCAGAGTCTGTACATCTTGGAATAATGGTATTTCATTGTTATTGCTGAAGGCCTTAGAATATATATGCATTCTCATTGGATATTAAACTACAGTTCTTACTATATAAAGGGCTCTTAGGATCTTTAGCTGAAAATTCTGAAACTTCTAATCTGGAGGCCTGTTATCATATGCAGTGTGAGAGACAAACTAGACATATATTAATTCAAGTAAATATTTTTTTTCTTTGAATAGGGGAAAAAGAATAAAAGTGTGATGTGCTTTTCTTTGAAACATAATTTTAGGTAGTTATCCATGCTATTTTATTGCTATGTTTGCAAGACATAGGATCTTAGAATTTGAAAAGTTCAGGGAAGCTGAGAGATAAAGAAACTGTGGAATTTGAAGTGCCATTTAACAACAAAAGCCAAGAGATTATTATAAAGCATGGAATTTGTTGTATTTTACACTGAAGAAAATAATTTGTTATAATGACAACTCTGAATGATAGAATTTGTCCTCCATCAAATCTAAATAATTATACTTCAATAACTGAGACAAAATATGGAAAGGTCAGAAACAAAACATGAAGTATTTAAATCTAGTTATAATCTTTAATCACATTCCATACATTTAGCTAAGTTTCAGTAAGTTCAAGAGTAGTTGAAATTTATCGTGATCAGTGATTATCTTATTTGCATACACCCTTATTAAAATATTATTAATGTTATTGGCTCTCAGGTGAGCTACATATATTGTGGGGGTATGATAGCTGCTTTGAGAAGAGATTATCAACCACATTTGTACAGTTAGTGCAGTTCAGAATTGAAGGGAGGCACAAAATTAAATAACCATCTTATAAAGAGCTCTAACTAAATTTAAGGTAATTATTTAGTACTTTAAGAACCCAAATTCCTTTGAAAATATCACTAAAGATGTTTCTTTGTTGAGGGTTAAGACTGATGTTTAAATACATATTCCAATTTCAGCTTAAAATGTGAAAATCTATGATCAGATCTATTCATCAGGCAACCATCAGCATTTCTATCTTACAAGACAAATGTGTTTTTCCTTTCCACATTTTGTGTTATTGAACTTTTATATTAACTCAGCTGTGGGAAAGGAAAATGGGAAACATATGACCAATTTACTTCTTATTTATTTCAATATTGTGAGCAAAAGGTTTTTAATTAGGAGTCTTCAAGGAAACTGTACCCACAAAATTCTTTAGTAGGGTTATAAGGGATGTCAGTTGCCAGGTGTAGGTAATAACCCACCTTTTTTCTTCCAATACCGTTTTTGTACTTGCCATTTCTTTATATTATTAGATATGAAGAGGAGAGATGAGTTTAGTGGAGGCAGGGGCCTGGAGATGGAAAGGAAGAAGTTAATTTCCCACTGAATTCTTTGGATTGATTTTGAGCACAATGAAGAATGGTAGAGGCAGTAACTAAAGTTCTTATTTAGTGGGGATTTTTGTAAGACTCTGGCCTCTGGCAGTTTTAGGAGTTTAGGAAACCAAGTTTGGAATGTAGTTGTGGAGAAGAACTTTTCCTCTGCCTCCACATGATACCCATCAGCCCCTGGGAATGAGTTGCTTCTTAGTCAATCCAGAAACAACCCACTAGTTATGGCCATTGACTTGCTCATGTTGAGTGGCAGTAGTGGTGAAGCCTCCCTGAAAGTCCTTCACATATGGACCAGGGGTAGCAGAACAAGTGCCTAGACCTGGGGCTAGCCCAGCAGGCTGGCTAGGGCTCACAGAGAACCTTGGAAGGCAGCATTCCAGTTACTTTTAGAAATCACTGTAAGATACTTGGAGATTTAATAGGGGGGAGGTTAAGCCTTTTGTATGTGGGCATATACATTTGACCCAATCATCATATCTTTGAGCTACAAAAATATAAGGAGTGTTTTTCTACTTCTCATTAAAAAATTTATGAAATACTTAATACATGCAAAAGTGTGTGTGTGTATGTGTGTGTGTGTGTGTGTGTGTGTGTGTGTGTGTGTGTGTGTGTGTAGTTGGTTCTCATTACGCAAAGACTCTGTATTTGCAAATTTACCTACTTGGTAAAGCTTATTTGTAACCTCAAAATCAGTACTTACAGTGCTTTCTTGGTCACTTGCACACATGTGCAGAGAAGTGCAAATTCAACAAGGTGATGCTCTGACTTCTCGTTTCAACCCTCATGATGTTTATAAATATCCTTTCTGTGGTCTGGTTAGTGCTGTGTCTTTCACATTATTGTCTATTTTGTTGGTGATTTCATTGTTTAAAATGGCCTCAAGTGCAGGGCTGGAGTGCTGTCTAGTTTTTCTAATTGCAAGAAGGCTAGGATGTACCTTACAGAGAAAATATGTGTGTTAGGTAAGATTCATTCAAGCATGAATTATAGCACTGTTGGCCATGAGTTCAATATTAATGAATCAACAATGTATATTAAATAAGGTGTCTTTAAACATAAAGACATAAAGCAAGGTTATGCATTGATGGGTTGGTAAAAATGTTGTGATTAGAGGCTTGCAGGAACTTAAACTCTATATATCACCATGCAGTGTTTGCTAATTCAGCATTTGCAATGACTTTATAGACTATAATTACCATGAGTAATGAGAATCAATGGTATTATATATATATATGTATAAAATTATGCATGTAATGTATGTACATGTGTAATTTTAACCCTATGTATAAGTATAAAGAATAACAGTAGTGATCCTTCTACTTGGAGAAGTAAAACATCAGCATTTCCTTTGAAGCTTTTTATGTGCAGCTCCCAGAGGACATTTCTCTGAGTTCTTTCTCTCTGCCAAGGTAATCACTGTCTTGAATTTTATGAGTAGTTTTATTATGTTTTTTGTTGCTTTATATTGTATGTAAATACCTCCAAAAAGTATTGTATAGTCATGTTTTTGAACTCCATAGAGAAAGTATCAAGTAGTATGTATCTTCTGTAGCTTCCCATCCCCAGCTTTATTGAGATACAGTTAACTTAAAACATTTTATAAGTTTAAGGTGTATAACATGATGATTTGATACATGTAAGTATTGTGAAAAGATTACCATGGTAAGGTTACCTCACCACTTCACATAATTACCATTTTGTGTGTGTGTATGTGTGGTAAAAACATTCAAGATTTATTTTTTTAAGCAACTTTCAAGCATACAATATTGTTAACTGTGGTCACCATACTGTACACTACATTCCCAGGACTTAATTCATCTTATAACTGGAAGTTTATACTCTTCGACCAACATCTTCCCATTTTCCCTAGGCTCTAGGAACCTCTACTCTACTCTTTGTTTCTGAGTTCAGCTCATATAAGTGAGATCATGCAGTGTTTTTCTTTGTCTGATATATTTCACTTAGCATAATACCCTCAAGATCTATCTACTACTATCTATCTACTAAGATCTATCTACTACTACTACTAAGATCTATCTACATTACTGCAATGACAGAATTTCCTTCTTCTTTATGGCTGAAAAATATTCCATTATACACATACCATCTTTTCTTTATCCATCCATCCATCGATGGACATTTAGGTTGTTTCCATGTGTTGATTGTTATGAATAGTGTGCAGCTTTGTGGTTTTTTTTACTTGAAATTATGTCTGTAGGATGTTATAGTGTATTGTATAACTAGAGTTCATTGATTTTCACTGTTATAAGGAATTCCATTGTATAAGGAAGACACAATATTTACACATTTTCCTATTGTGATGGTCAATTTATGTGTTAACTTGACTGGGCCACAGGATATCCAGACATTTGGTCAAACATTATGCCGGGTATGTTTGTGAGGGTGTTCCTGGATGATACTAACATTTGAATTGGTAGACTAAGTAAAGTAGCTTGCCTCTCTAATGTAAATGGCCTCATCCAATCAATTGAATACCTAAAAAATAATGAGTAGAAGGGAACTCCTTCTACCTGTCTGCTGAACTGGGACATCTATCTTTTCCTGCCATTGAACTTGTGTTGAAATTTTGGGCTCTTCTTGGATTTCTAGCTTGTCATCTTTTAGATGGACCTTACACTGTCAGCTCTCCTGGTTCTCAGGCCTTCAGACTTGTTGGACTAGAACTATACCATTGGGTCCCCAGCTTGCTGATTATAGATAGGGGACTTCTTAGTATCCATAATCACATAAGCCAATTCCTTAAATAAATCTTTTTATTTACTTTAATAAAGTATATATGTGTATATATATTTTATTAAATATATATATATACTTTAATATGTACTTTAATAAAGTGTGTTTGTGTATATATATATATATATACACACACACTAGAAAATTGCTAAGTGCATCTTAAATGTTCTTGCTACACACACACAAAACAGGTAATCATATGAAGTGACGAAGGTGTTAACCAACCTTATTGTGGTAATCATTTCACAATACTTACGTGCATTGAATCATTATATATCTATATGAACATGAACATTATATATCTACATAATTTTCAGTATTTTTTGATGTTATAAACAGTGCCTATAAATATTTTTACACAGATCTCTAGGTAATATACTCAAGAGTTTTTCTGAAGTATATATATAGAAATGAATATACCTATCTTAAACTTAACAAGATAATTAAACCTTTTTTACAGCAGGTGAATGAATTTCCAGTCCCATTAGTATTCATAAGAATTTTTTTATTGCAGAAATCTGGTATTGTTAGGCTATCAAAGTTCTGTCAATATGGTAGCCATTAAATAATAATTTTACTTTTCATTTACCTGATTTCTGAAAAGTTGAGCGATTTTTCATATATTTTTCAAACCATTTGATGTCTTCTTAAGTGAAATGTCTGTCCATTTTTTGCCCCACAGTTTTGTTTGGACACACTTGTATTTGTGCAGTTCTTTTTACATTTTAAAACTGCTAGTTTGTTGGTTATATGATTTGTAAACATTCCCTCCAGTTTTGGGGCTTGTCTTTTCACTTTGGTAATCTTTTGACAAACATTCTAAGTTTATACTGGATTGAATACATCTATCTTTTCCTTTATATTTGTCTATTTCATGTCTTCTTTAAGTAATCCCTCCATACCTTGAAATTTTAAAGCTAACCTCCTTTATTTATTTCAAAGTTTCTCCTTTTTATTTCACATATGTCTATTCTCCACCTGAGATTGATTCATATATATAGCATGATGTAGTGGTTCAATTTCTCTTTTCTAAATGGAGTATTAATTGTCCTGGGATATTTTATTTCATAGGTCATCCTTTCTTTACTCATCTCTACTGCCACTCTTGTCATATACTGAGTTTCTACATTCAAGTGGATCTGTTTCTGGGTGTTCTATTTTGTTTCATTGGTCCACTTATCTTTCTAGGAGCTATATTGGCTATTGTAGCTGTATCAGTCTGATTAGACTAGATTATTCTAGGTAACAAATAACTCTGAAAACTTAATGATTTAGCACAACAAAAAAGTATATTTTTTCTCTTATGAAAAACCTTTTGTGGGTTTGGGAAACTGACCAGTAGGCAGTTGTCCTCCATGGGGTGACTCAACATTGTATCTTCAGACAACTCATGATTCCACGATCATTATGGCAGAAGATAGCTTTGGAGTATCAAAGATAGCAATTAAATACTTCTGCCTAGAAGTGTCATATTACCTCTAATGACCTTTTATTAGTCAAAGCAAAATTTATAGCCAAACTGTAACAGTAGGAAAGTATAGTGAATTTGAATAATTGATTTTATAATGTTCAAACATTCATTATTTGAATAAATCCAAATTGGTCATGATGTATTGTGTTTTTGTACTTAACGTTTTGTTTAGTTAATTTTGCATCCATGTCATATTTGAATAGTCCTATAACTTTCTTTTTAAACTTTTTGTATTATCTTTATCTAGTTTTGGTATCAAAGATATAGACTGGCAAAATAAAATAATCTGGGAAATGTGTCCTCTTTTTCTCCTTTATAGAAGAGTTGGTGTAGAATTAAAACAATCTGTTCATTGAATGAAGAGCATTCCCATAAATAATCTAGGCCTATTGTTTTCTTTTGAGAAGATGTTTCAGTTTCTTCATGTCATTATTGAGTTTCTATTTCTTCTAGAGTCAGTTTCTTTGTAGCATATTTTTGTACACATATATTTATGTTGTTTAAACTTTTACATTTAATGGTACAAACTGATTTGTAATAGTCTTTTATTATTTAATGCTGCTGAATCTCTAATTATGTATTCTGTTTCATTCACATAATCTATTCTTCTCTCTTCATAATCTCTTTTGCTAAAGGGTTGTCAATTTATTTGTCTTTCAAAGGGCCAGTCTTTGGGCTCTTGATCTTCTCTTTACTTTTCATGTCATGCATTTATGATGTTAAAATATTTTAAACTTATTAGATGCATAAATGTTTAGAACTTTAGTTTCTTCTTGATAAAGGTATTCCTTTAGTGTTATATAGTGACTCTTTTCATTACTAACAAGGCTTTTTGCCTTAAAGTTTATTTCATATTATAATAATACAGCTACACAGTTGCCTTTTGTTTAGTATTTTCTTGGAATATCTTTTCCTATTATTTACCTCTCAGTATTTTTATATTCATATATTTTAATCATAACTCTTAAGTTTTACAACCATACTCTGACAATCTCATTCTTTTAATTTAAGAACATTGTTCATTTATATTTACTGTGATTGATGATTTACATGGATTGTTATTGCCTCATTTTGTATTTTTCTCACTTTTCTATATTTCTTCTATGTTCTCTTTTCTTATATTCTTTCGGATTGAGAAATTTTCTCATTTTGCCTTTCTACAAGTTAGGTAATATGTACTCTTCAGTCTTTTAGGAGTTATTCTGGAAATTAAAATAGGCATACTTTGTACCATCTAGATTTTACTAGTATCTTTGCTCTGCTTCCAGACAGTGCAAGCAGCTTAGAAAACTTTCTCTAATCACCTTCTTAACTCATATACTATTTTGTTTTGTATTTCAGTTTTCTTTTTATTTTAAAAAGTCAGTTAGACATTAATATTTTATTCAGTCCTTTTTTGGTAATATCTATTGGCATGTTTACAATTTTCTTTGCTATCATTACTTATTTCATTACAAACCATTCTTCTGAGATCCTAGTGTTTCTTACTGAAAGAGAACTTGAGAACATATTGGTACTAGCCTCCCTTAGTTTATGTTTGAAAAATGTTTTTCTATTTTACTCTAATTTTTCAAAGGAAGTTTCACTGGGTACTGAACTCTGGGTTGTTAGGTTTTCTTTAAGCCCTTTAAGATGTTTTCCTATTATATTTTGTCCCTGCTCCTCCTTTTAACTTAAGAAGTTAGCTATCCATTTATCATTCATATATTTGTAATCTCTGTTTTCTCTCTGTTTGTTTTTAGGATTTTATCTTATCTTTGGTTCTGCAATTCAAAACAGTGAGTCTAGGTGTACATTTTTCTTATTAAGTCCCATTTGTTATTCATAATACTACTTCAAATTGAGGATTCTTGTCATTCATCAGCTTTGGGGAATTCTCTTGACATTTCCATTAAAAGTTGTACTTCTCCCATTTAAACACAAATTAGGTATATTTTAGACCTTTTCACTTTATCCTTTAGAAGTTCTTATTCTTCTCTCTTCTTTCTTTTTCTTTTCTTCTCTGTACTATATATAATGGCTAATTTCTTCATTTTTATATACCAGTTCTCTAATTCTCTCTTTGGCTTTATCTAAGCTACTGGCCAGCTTATTTATTGAGCTTTAAAAAATTTTCAGTTAGTCTAGTTTTCTTTTCTAGAAGCGCTACTTAGTTCTTTCCAAATATCATGATTTCTGATAGTTTATGGTTTCTTATTCATATTTTCAATTATCTTTTACTTCTTAAAATATATTAATTATACTTAAAATATATTACCTATACCAATAATTCTAATATCTTAAGTCTCTTTTGATATGGTTCTGCTGTTTTACTTTTCCTGAAGACTCTTGACCATGACATCTGTACTTCCCTATGTTTTGTGTTTTATGATTGTTAGCTTATTTTAGTGTATGTGATAATTGATCTCTGAGTTGAAGAACTGTATGTCCTCAAAAGGATTTATGTTTGATTTTTCTGGAAGCAGACACTGAGATAGAATTTGGAGTCCAAGACATTTGAGCAAATGGAAAATTTGAAGTTTGACTTGGGCCTGACAAAGGTTTGGCCAATTCAGTAGAGAACTCTGGAGAAAATATCACCCATCAGAGTTATCTTATAAGGAGCTAGAAATGTATACTTTTACCTCACTCAGTCACCAGAAGTGGGTTGCTTCTCAGGTGAGAAGGGTCTCCATAGCTGAGGCATGAAGGTTTGTCTGCTGACCACAATATCTGCAGTTGAGCAGCAAGTCCAGCCCTTTGAGGGGGATCTGAGGAGTATTTGGCTCTGTCACATTGGAGAAAAAAATGTGGGAGTTACTGAGGTAACCCATAAGCACTGTGTGTATGTTAAAAGAAAAGAGGGCTAAAGATCAGCCCCTTGGCATTTACAGGTTGACAGAGAAAGAAGAATAAGTCAAGATGACAGAAGGAAAGACTACAAGAAGAAAGGTCCTTATCCTGAGTTTCTATAATAAAAATTAAAAGTGTGAGAATAACTAAACACACATTATAAAAAGAAACTGCATTCCATCTAGCATAGGACTAACAATCACAAGTGCAGATATGCAAATCATAAGTATCCTCTTACATCATGGCTCCATATCAACCACTGATTCTAGTTCTTTAAGAATTAGTGAAATGCTTAACTGAGTGGATATCAAGTAAAATGTGTGTATCTCATATTCATTTATTTTTGTTGTCCTGAATTCTTTCTCCACATATGATTCTATTTTTTCCTGTGCTATTTATAAAAGTAATTATTTTCTTGAATCATGGCTTTTAATACTAATTAAGGAACTTCTAAATTTTATAGTTGGAAATATCTCAAAGTTCAGATTTTATTAACTATGGAGTCTAAATTGACTTCATTTCCAAAATTTTGCTTCCTTCCAGTGCATCCTGCAAAATGTCTACCACAAATTTATTATTGCTCTGGGAATGGCTTCTCCGTATCTGTGAGTTTCTTGAACACTGTTTTGTGTCTCTGATCTGATGTTTAGTGTCTGGTGTCTTTCTCTATTGACCTGCATTGCCCTGTTCTAAATTTTAATTGGAAAACCAACCTATTGAATAATCTGTGCTGAAAAGGAATTTTCCTACCTAAATATATAGACCTTTGATACTTATACTTACTGTTTAACACTATTAAATATCTTCCATGGTCACAGACATATGCAGTTTTATAATTCCATTTAAAATCCACTGTCATGTAAGGTACATAAAGATTTTTGGTCCAGATGTCTTGCCAGTTCTTTGATTAGGTCAGTGAAAGAATGAAGCCTTAGAAACCCTTAGAAGGAAGCTCTTAAAACTCACTACCAGACCTTTTAAGGAAAGTAGCCCCCTATCTCTTTTTCTTAGTATCACTTCTATGTGCATCATCAGATCATCCCAGCTAGCCTGGTCACAAATTTTTGACCAGGGTGGAGTCCCAAATGTAAATATTTAGAGACTGGATCTAAGCAAGACAATAACCTGCCCACTATTATGGGTGGTGAAAGACTGTCTATGATAGCTAATTTTATTTGTCAAATTGACTGGATCACAAGGTGCCAGATATTTGGCTAAACATTATTTCTTGATCTGCCTGTAAAGGTTTCTGGATGACATTAGCACTTGAATTGGTAGGCTGAGTAAAGCAAATTTCTCTTCCCAATCGGGGTGACATCTTGCAATCCTTTGAGGACTTGAACAGAATGAAAAGCAGAGAAAGAGGGAATTTTCTTTACTAGATTACTTGGGCTGAACCTTCTGTCTTCTCCTGTCCTCAGACTGGCCCTGCCATTCTCAGAATTACATCACTGGATTTCCTGGGTCTCCAGCTTGTAGACAGCAGGGCATACCACTTCTCAGCCTCCATTATCACATGAACCAATTCCTTATAATAAATCTCTTTATATCTGTATCTATATGGAGAAAATATAATGTATATAGATACAGATATATATATGTACCTATATAATATATAGATACAGATAAATATTATTATAATATATCCTATTGGTTCTGTTTACCTGGAAAACCCTAATATACTAAACTAATCAGACCTCCTATCCTCTCTATTTAGAATCTCTTCTTTTGCCTCTGATTTTGGCCTACTGGTGACACACTTTAACATTGTGGTGACAATCCAATCTCAGATAGGGCTTGATTCATAAACTGTAAGTCATTTTGAGTTTTTTACCAAAAGTCGTAGAAAAGTGAGGCAGTGTTATCAATAAAGAGTTTATTTTTGCTTTTTAGCACTAATGGGAACATCAAAAGAAAGAAAATAAATTAATTTTGCCCTTAATGTTTTGGTATATTTTCTTAAAGTGGATTTTTTAGGACACTCTGTATAGAAAAGATATGCAAGATATAGTTAAACATCCCATTACCTAGGACAGAAAAAATACACTTGAATTGCTTTTTTACAGAATTTCACACATTTTTATTATCACTTTCATTCTAGAGCACAAATCTTCCCTTGGAACTGAGAGAGGATGTGGGTTACTTGGGATCTGCTCCATCTGTCACACCACTTAACTGTCACAGGAAGACATTTTTTGCTTAGTCATAACAGACCCATAGGGCTGTATCTCTAGTTCATATCTCCTTAAATGCATATATATATTTGCTACTACTACCATCATTGCCTTAGCATCCTGAGAGAAGATAAACCTTTCAGTCAGGGTGGGAGTAAAGGTGGGGCTTCCCTTTGTCCAATTTGAAAGTCAAAAGATGGTGTTCCAATGATGCCCTTTGGAAAAATGGCCATCTTTAGTCTGTGATGATGGTATAAGAGAAGTAATAGACATGTTGATAAGGTCTGTCTGTGTTTTCAGAATTCCTTGGATAACCAGAGTCATAATTTGTGGTTGGCAGAGGTAACACTACCATTCAGTCATTAAGATGCTTCTCAGTAAAAATTTTTCCCCAAGGGAGAATGTGTTAATAAGGTAATTTACTAGGTTGCACATTATTATGGTCCCTGGAAAACACACTTTTATCTTCCTTTGTAGCAATAGAATCTGGCTATCGTTCTTGGGAGGTTGTATTGCCTGTTTGGAGTGGAATTTGGGAGAGTAGTCCATATTCTACCATGGTAGTTTCTTTGTTTCCTCATTTGGGAAAGTGATATTTTCTTCTTAATCCTGAGATTTGTGGAGATTCTGAGGATAGGGTGTAGTGGAGACAAAGATTAAGTCGGCAGGGCCTTGAGACAGGTTCAGCAAGGGCAATTCGGTGGTGATTCCTTTAGGAAAGGAGTTTGGATTTGTTTTCCGTGTTAGTGTTCAGGGGTAGTTTTCATTTGAATGAAAGGTAGAGCAGCCAGAAAGTTTAAAAGGCGTTGACTTAGGACATTTTTATAAACATTCCATGCTTAATTTTCCCTAGGCAAAAAATAGCAATAGTATTGACACCTCTTCCCCTTAATACTCACTGCCCTGTCCCCTACTTTCTTCCCACATGCCACTGATGTTATGAAAGAGTAATTAGATCAAATCTATGAAATGCCTTGGGCTTTGAGAGAAAGACCATCTGAAAATAAGAGTTGTCATTATGCTTGTCTCTTAAAGACACAATTACCCATAGACATTTCCATCTTAACTCAGAGCAATTTGTGATATTTAAACTTTGGAAAGAAGTTGGAGCTATCTGACAACCTCTAAAGAACCGCAGATCTATAGCTCTTAGTGGGAGACTGAGCAGCAGGATAATATGCCCCGGAAACTAAAAATGTATTCTTTATTGTCTTTGTTCCCTGCCCCATCTTATTTTCTATGGTCACCCTTTCCCTTCTCAGTTATACTTCTAATCCCCTCTCCAAACTGTCCCAAGACCTCAAAGTTCTGTTTTAAGTTTATTAAAAGAGACATCTTCATTAAAAGGAGCATCTTTATTAAAAGGGGTATGGTGACAGATCACTGTCATCACTGCAGTCTTTCTCCCTCCTTTACAAGTTGGCATGAAAGGCTTGATGTACAAAATAATATCATCTGCGCCAGTGATCTACAGACTGGGGCCAGAGCTCAAAGGCTCCAGCCTTCTGGCTCACACTGTGCAAGGGAAATGGCTGGTGCTCATGTTTTATTGGAAGGATGGGAACAAAGAATGTTAAGAGGACTACACCGGGGCCATGTGAGTCATAACAAGCTTTGTGAAATTATTTCAACTCCTTCTCTCAGCCTTAGCTGTTGTGACAAATGTGTCAAAGCTTTAGATGAAATACTGGATGCTGATGGAACCCGGGTCCATGTAGAACAGCATTGTGCCCCCAAGTCAAGGTACTGAAGCAGGAAGGAGAGAAAAATGAGAGTCTTTGTAGAAAGATAAGGTTACTGACATTTACTCTTAAACCAGCTAAGCATTACTACTTGAAGAGAAAATCCATTTCTGGTCTGGAAAGCCACTTTGTCACAAGCATTCCAACTCCTTTATATTTGTATTGCTACCATTACAATTCATTGACTTGAAATGGAAAAACAAAAAACAATTAAGTACTCAGAAAAATGCATTCATCTCAAAGTGTGCAAGTAGCTCACTCCCAGGGTGTTCTTGCCTTGCCTGGGCCAGCTGTCATCAGTCTGGAGATTTCATTGAGATTTTCTGTGAACAAGTATGTTTGAGTAAGTTGTAACTTCGCTGCAAGGGAGCAAGATGTACATTAAAGCCCACATGGCTTCCCTCTGGGACATATATCTGGGGCTGAGATCAAAGCGATGATAGCAAAAGTGCCCTGAGTAAGTTGCCAATGTTTCTGCCACCTACTGTACTGAGATTTCAAGTTTTCAAGCCTGTGAATTCTTCCATGACTATCCAGGAACAAAGAGAGAAGTAAATACTGAGTTCTGCACACGGCACCTTATTTTCTGCCAATTTCCCTTCATAGCACCAGGGTCAGTCAATAAAGAACACTAGTAGCCTTTGCTGGAGGGAGCAAAGGCCACCATATGTCTGGGAACTGAATTTGAAGTTTCATTGGCTTGGTATCCACAATATTTCTAAATCATCACCCAACTCTAAGTGGAAGTTAAAGCAGAAATATGTTTCTAACATCAGTTATGGACTTTGGTTAACTTCAAAAGAGGTATAGGTCAGAGTTTTGTTTGTGGATTTGAGAGGCTGCCTGTAAGTCTGGGGAGAGGAAATCCCAGGGCAAAATACCTCTAAAAACCGAAATCAGAAAAAAAGGAGAAATAAAGTTTAAAATCCATTTATGGCTTACAAACTATAGTCTGGGGCCTTCTCTCTTTTCTGCTCCAGAAGAAGCAAAAATTGGCCCTCCCGCTCACCTCTCTGGTACAGATAAGCCCTCTTTTGCCCAGGTAGTTACCATTGGTATGGAGATGAACTTCTCTCCACCCCCGAGGAATGATGCAAATGCACTAAAGCCATACTTCTTTCCACCTCTGAATGCCTATTGATATGCAGATACAGTAAAGCCTGTGAGATATTTTAGAAATATTACAATTTTACCCACAGGCCACCCTTCCAGAAATCTCACCTTACAATTTACTTGTTCCCCATCTTCCGACCAAACTAATGACATACAATTGCAACAACAATAAAATCATGATAATCCTCAAACCAGAGGATTCAGCATATGCAGATTAAGTAAATGTACTTTACAGCACAGTCTCTCACTAAGCACAAAATATGTTTCTACACTTGTTTACTCATTCCTAACAACCATGCTAGATTACTCACAAACCTTTTACCGAACATTAGACAAAGTCAAGCCTCTCTTTAATCATTCTTTTCTTGACAACAGCAACACAATCATGATAATTCTCAAGCCAGAGGATTCAGCTAGGTTCAAAGTCCCATGCAGATTAAGTCCAAATCTTGTCTATCCCAGCCATCACATGGCAGCTGCAGCCAGGGGCACATCTAGGACACAAGGACTATAGCAGCAAATAACCATGATTTTGGGGGGCCACTTTGCTGTATTCTAGGAATACACAGGAGGCCAACTTCCAGACCTTTTCACCAAGGTGCCAGAAGAGCCAGCCATTGCTGGTGAAAGGGCAAGCTCCCAGATTGTATTTCAGTCAATCGGGACCTGGATCCTATTTCAGCCAATCGGATCTTAGTCCCTCTCTCCCCTCCAGTCAGCAAGTACACCCACCACCCCTGGACCCTGCCAATTGACCAAAGCCATGACTCATCACCCCCCCCCCAACTACCCCCAGGCCCAGCCAATCAGCCAGGGCCATGACCATCACCCCCCCCCAAACTGCCCTGGAAACCCATAAAACCTTTGTTCTGGGGAAAATGCGCTCTCTCTGGCACCTGGCCACTGCATTGGCACAGGTGTGAGATTGAGTTTGGGCTAGCTCAAATAAAGGCTCTTTGCTTTTGCATCTGTGTTGCCTCCTTGGTGGTCTCCTTGGGATTCATGACTTCGGGCACAACATTTGGGGGCTTGTCCGGGATCCCAGAGATCCCCAGGACTCCCGACCAGGGGGGGCTAGTGCCGGCTGGTGAGTGCACTCAGTTATCTGTCTGTCTTTGTCTACCTGTGTCTCACTCCGTCTTTGTCTGTCTGTGTCTCACTGTTTTTGTTTGCGAACAAGCCTGTGTAAGCCTGTAGGAGCTCCAATCTATATCTGGGTCGGCATTGACTTAGGCGGACGTGCTGGCGAGTCGCCAACCAGGGGTCTTGGGAGACGTCCCTTGCCCCCGTCTGGAGGATGAAGTCCTCATCTGTGAGGAAAGTCAGCTGCCGCTGCAGTCCGACAGACCCTCAACTTACTTTCAGTTTTGCTTCCGCGGCCGCGGCAGATTCTTCCCTGTAGGTACCTGTTTGTTGTTTGTCGTGTTTGTCTTACTCTTGTTGTTGACAGAAGAAATGGGAGAGACGCAGATGACCCCCTTGTCTCTCATGACAGACCATTTTTCTCAGACGTTAGAGAGAGAGCTCACAATTTGAGCATGGCCGTCAGGAAGGGAAAATTTCGTGTTTTCTGCACCTCCGAGAGGCTGTCCTTTAACGTTGGCTGGCTGCCGGAGGGAACATTTAATCCAATCACTCTCTTACAGGTTAAAGATATCAGGGGAAGAGCTAACAACCTTAGTGTGGAAGTCCAGAAGGGTCGGTGGCAGGCTTTTTGTTCTAGCGAGTAGCCAGTTTCCAATGTCGGATGGCTGCCAGAGGGAACCTTATCATTATGTCTCCATCTGTATGTTTGTGTGTCTAAGTGTGTAAATGAAAATATCTTTCCACCTCTGGATGGTATTAATGAAATTGATTTAAAAACAAGCACTTGTGAAAATTAAGCATTCTAAAACTTCCAGAAAATCTGATAAAAAATGTTAAGCATTGGTGGAGCCCGGACGGTGGCATGAGTAGAGCAGCGGAACTCTCCTCCCAAAACCACATAGAGTTATGAAAATATAACAAAGACAACTCTTCCTAAAATAGAGACCAGAGGACACAGGACAACATCCAGACCACATCCACACCTGCGAGAACCCAGCGCCTCGCAAAGGGGGTAAGATACAAGTCCCGGCCCAGCGGGACCCGAGCACCCCTCCCCCCGGCTCCTGGATGGTGGAAAGAAACCGGAGTGGTTTTTTTTCTTTTTTGGTGAGTGCTTTTTGGAAGCCTTAAGGGACAGGGACCCCAATACCACGGAAACAGGGCAGTAAGACCGGTGAGCGGGCGCCTGAGACCGGCGCCTGAGGACAAAGAAAATTGCACGTTTTTCCCTTTTTTTTTTGACGAGTGCTTTTTGGAAGCCTTAAATGGACAGGGACCCCAATACTAGGGAAACAGGGCAGCAAGACTGGTGAGCGGGTGCCTGAGACCGGCACCTGAGGACAAAGAAAATCGCGTGTTTTTCCCTTTTTTTTTGGCGAGTGCTTTTTGGAAGCCTTAAAGGGACAGGGACCCCAATACTAGGGAAACAGGGCAGCAAGACCGATGAGCGGGTGCCTGAGACCGGCACCTGAGGACAAAGAAAATCGCACATTTTTCCCTTTTTTTTTGGCGAGTGTTTTTTGGAAGCCTTAAAGGGACAGGAACCCCAATACTAGGGAAACAAGGCAGTAAGACCGGTGAGCAGGCACCTGAGACCGGCACCTGAGGACAAAGAAAATCACGCATTTTTCCCTTTTTTTGGGGGGGGAGTGCTTTTTGGAAGCCTTAAAGGGACAGGGACCCCAATATTAGGGAAACAGGGCAGCAAGACCGGTGAGCGGGTGCCTGAGACTGGCACCTGAGGACAAACAATATCGCACATTTCTCCCTTTTATTTTTATTTATTTATTTTTTGGTGACTGCTTTTTGGAAGCCTTAAAGGGACAGGGACCCCAATACTAGGGAAATAGGACAGCAAGACTGGTGAGCGGGTGCCTGAGACTGGCGCCTGAGGACAAAGAAACTTGTGTGTTTTTCCCTTTTTTTTTTTGGCAAGTGCTTTTTGGAAGCCTTAAAGGGACAGAGACCCCAATACTAGGGAAACAGGGCAGCAAGACCGGTGAGCGGGTGCCTGAGACTGGCACCTGAAGACAAACAATATCGCTCGTTTCTCCCTTTTATAGTTACTTATTTTTTTTTTGGCGACTGCTTTTTGGAAGCCTTAAAGGGACAGTGACCCCCAATACTAGGGAAACAAGACCGGTGAGTGGGTGCATGAGACCGGCGCCTGAGGACAAAGAAAATCGCGCATTTTTTCCTCTTTTTTTTAATCCTCTTTTGTTGTTGCTGTTGTTGTTTTGGTTTGGAGAGTGCTTTTTGCAAGTCTTAAAGGGGCAGGACAGGACACTTAGCGCAGAGGCAGGGAATTTGGGAATCTCTGGGCACTCTAACCCCCTGGGCAACAGGGAGCACAGAGGCCCATTACGGAGATAAGTAGCATCCTGTCTGCCCCCCCCACCATTTTGGAGGAGGAGCCCCAGCCAGGCCACGCCCACAGCAACAGCGGAGATAAACTTCATAGCAACCGGGCAGGTAGCAGAAGCCCTGTCTGCACACAGCTGCCAAGCACAAGCCACTAGAGATCGCTATTCTCCCAGGAGAGGAAGGCCACAAACCAACAAGAAGGAAAGGTTTTCCAGCTGTCACTCGTACTAGTTCTGCAAACTATCTCTATCACCATGAAAAGGCAAAACTACAGGCAGACAAAGATCACAGAGACAACACCTGAGAAGGAGACAGACCTAACCAGTCCTCCTGAAAAAGAATTCAAAATAAAAATCATGAACATGCTGACAGAGATGCAGAGAAAAATGCAAGAGCAATGGGATGAGATGCAGAGAAAAATGCAAGAGCAATGGGATGAAGTCTGGAGGGAGATCACAGATGTCAGGAAGGAGATCACAGAAGTGAAACAATCCCTGGAAGGATTTAAAAGCAGAATGGATAAGATGCAAGAGGCCATTGAAGGAATAGAAACCAGAGAACAGGAACGTATAGAAGCTGACATAGAGAGAGATAAAAGGATCTCCAGGAATGAAACAACACTAAGAGAACTATGTGACCAGTCCTAAAGGAATAATATTCGTATTATATGGGTACCAGAAGAAGAAGAAAGAGGAGAAGGGATAGAAAGTCTCTTTGAAGAAATAATTGCTGAAAACTTCCCCAAACTGGGGGAGGAAATAATCGAACAGACCATGGAATTACACAGAACCCCCAACAGAAAGGATCCAAGGAGGACAACACCAAGACACATAGTAATTAAAATGGCAAGGATCAAGGACAAGGAAAGAGTTTTAAAGGCAGCTAGAGAGAAAAAGGTCACCTATAAAGGAAAACCCATCAGGCTAACATCAGACTTCTCGACAGAAACCCTACAGGCCAGAAGAGAATGGCATGATATACTTAATGCAATGAAACAGAAGGGCCTGGAACCAAGGATACTGTATCCAGCACGACTATCATTTAAATATGATGGTGGGATTAAACAATTCCCAGACAAGCAAAAGCTGAGGGATTTTGCTTCCCACAAACCACCTCTACAGGGCATCTTACAGGGACTGCTCTAGATGGGAGGACTCCTAAAAAGAGCACAGAACAAAACATACAACATATGAAGAATGGAGGAGGAGGAATAAGAAGGGAGAGAAGAAAAGAATCTCCAGACAGTGTATATAACAGCTCAACAAGCGAGCTAAGTTAGGCAGTAAGATACTAAAGAGGCTAACCTTGAACCTTTGGTAACCACGAATCTAAAGCCTGCAATGGCAATAAGTACATATCTCTCAATAGTAACCCTAAATGTAAATCGACTTAATGCACCAATCAAAAGACACAGAGTAATAGAATGGATAAAAAAGCAAGACCCATCTATATGCTGCTTACAAGAAACTCACCTTAAACCCAAAGATAAGCATAGACTAAAAGTCAAGGGATGGAAAAACATATTTCAGGCAAACAACAGTGAGAAGAAAGCAGGGGTTGCAGTACTAATATCAGACAAAATAGACATCAAAACAAAGAAAGTAACAAGAGATAAAGAAGGACACTACATAATGATAAAGGGCTCAGTCCAACAAGAAGATATAACCATTCTAAATATATATGCACCCAACACAGGAGCACCAGCATTTCTGAAACAAATACTAACAGAACTAAAGAGGGAAATAGAATGCAATGCATTCATCTTAGGAGACTTCAACACACCACTCACCCCAAAAGATAGATCCACTGGGCAGAAAATAAGTGAGGACACATAGGCATTGAACAACACACTAGAACAGATGGACCTAACAGACATCTATAGAACTCTACATCCAAAAGCAACAGGATATACATTCTTCTTAAGTGCATATGGAACATTCTTCAGAATAGACTACATACTAGCTCACAAAAAGAGCCTCAGTAAATTCCAAAATATTGAAATTCTACCAACCAGTTTTTCAGACCACAAAGGTATAAAACTAGAAATAAATTCTACAAAGAAAACGAAAAGGCTTACAAACACATGGAGGCTTAACAACATGCTTCTAAATAATCAATGGATCAATGAACAAATCAAAATAGAGATCAAGGAATATATAGAAACAAATGAGAACAACAACACAAAGCCCCAACTTCTGTGGGACACAGCGAAAGCAGTCTTAAGAGGAAAGTATATAGCAATCCAGGCACACCTGAAGAAGGAAGCACAATCCCAAATGAATAGTCTAACATCACAACTATCGAAACTGGAAAAAGAAGAACAAATGAGGCCTAAAGTCAGCAGAAGGAGGGACATAATAAAGATCAGAGAAGAAATAAACAAAATTGAGAAGAATAAAATAATAGCAAAAATCAACGAAACCAAGAGCTGGTTCTTTGAGAAAATAAAATAGATAAGCCTCTAGCCCAACTTATTAAGAGAAAAAGAGAATCAACACAAATCAACATAATCAGAAATGAGAATGGAAAAATCATGACAGACTCCACAGAAATACAAAGAATTATTAAAGACTACTATGAAAACCTATATGCCAACAAGCTGGAAAACCTAGAAGAAATGGACAACTTCCTAGAAAAATACAACCTCCCAAGACTGACCAAGGAAGAAACACAAAAGTTAAAGAAACCAATTACGAGCAAAGAAATTGAAATGGTAATCAAAAATCTACCCAAGAACAAAACCACGGGGCCGGATGGATTTGCCTCGGAATTTTATCAGACACACAGAGAAGACATAATACCCATTCTCCTTAAACTGTTCCAAAAAATAGAAGAGGAGGGAATACTCCCAAACTCATTCTATGAAGCCAACATCACCCTAATACCAAAAACTAGGCAAAGACCCCACCAAAAAGGAAAATTACAGACCAATATCCCTGATGAATGTAGATGCAAAAATACTCAATAAAATATTAGCAAACATAATTCAACAGTATATCAAAAGGATCATACACCATGACCAAGTGGGATACATCCCAGGGATGCAAGGATGGTAGAACATTCGAAAATCCATCAACATCATCCACCACATCAACAAAAAGAAAGACAAAAACCACATGATCATCTCCATAGATGCTGAAAAAGCATTTGACAAAATTCAACATCCATTCATCATAAAAACTCTCAGCAAAATGGGAATAGAGGGCAAGTACCTCAACATAATAAAGGCCATATATGATAAACCCACAGCCAGCATTATACTGAACAGCGACAAGCTGAAAGCATTTCCTCTGATATCGGGAACCAGACAGGGATGCCCACTCTCCCCACTGTTATTTAACATAGTTCTAGAGGTCCTAGCCATGGCAATCAGACAAAACAAAGAAATACAAGGAATCCAGATTGGTAAAGAAGAAGTTAAACTGTCACTATTTGCATATGATATGATACTGTACATAAAAAAAACCCTAAAGACTCCACTCCAAAACTACTAGAACTGATATCAGAATACAGCAAAGTTGCAGGATACAAAATTAACACACAATAATCTGTAGCTTTCCTATACAGTAACAATGAACCAATAGAAAGAGAAATCAGGAAAACAATTCCATTCACCATTGCATCAAAAAGAATAAAATACCTAGGAATAAACCTAACCAAAGAAGTGAAAGACTTATACTCTGAAAACTACAAGTCACTCTTAAGAGAAATTAAAGGGGACACTAACAAATAAAAACTCATCCCCTGCTCATGGCCAATAAGAATTAATATTGTCAAAATGGCCATCCTGCCTAAAGCAATATACAGATTTGATGCAATCCCTCTCAAATTACCAGCAACATTCTTCAATGAATTGGAACAAATAATTCAAAAATTCATATGGAAACACCAAAGACCCCGAATAGCCAACGCAATCCTGAGAAAGAAGAATAAAGTAGGGGGGATCTCACTCCCCAACTTCAAGCTCTACTGCAAAGCCATAGTAATCAAGACAATTTGGTACTGGCACAAGAACAGAGCCACAGACCAGTGGAACAGATTAGAGACTCCAGACATTAACCCAAACATATATGGTCAATTAATATTTGAGAAAGGAGCCATGGACATACAATGGGGAAATGACAGTCTCTTCAACAGATGGTGCTGGCAAAACTGGACAGCTCCATGTAGGAGAATGAAACTGGACCTTTGTCTAACCCCATATACAAAGTTAATCTCAAAATGGATCAAAGACCTGAATGTAAGTCATGAAACCATTAAACTCTTGGAAAAAAACATAGGCAAAAACCTCTTAGACATAAACATGAGTGACCTCTTCTTGAACATATCTCCCCAGGCAAGGAAAACAACAGCAAAAATGAGCAAGTGGGACTACATTAAGCTGAAAAATTTCTGTACAGCAAAAGACACCATCAATAGAACAAAAAGGAACCCTACAGTATGGGAGAATATATTTGAAAATGACAGATCCGATAAAGGCTTGACGTCCAGAATATATAAAGAGCTCACACGCCTCAATAAACAAAAAACAAATAACCCAATTAAAAAATGGGCAGAGGAACTGAACAGACAGTTCTCTAAAAAAGAAATACAGATGGCCAACAGACACATGAAAAGATGCTCCACATCGCTAATTATCAGAGAAATGCAAATTAAAACTACAATGAGGTATCACCTCACACCAGTAAGGATAGCTGCCATCCAAAAGACAAACAACAACAAATGTTGGCGAGGCTGTGGAGAAAGGGGAACCCTCCTACACTGCTGGTGGGAATGTAAATTAGTTCAACCATTGTGGAAAGCAGTATGGAGGTTCATCAAAATGCTGAAAACCGACTTACCATTTGATGCAGGAATTCCACTCCTAGGAATTTACCCTAAGAACACAGCAATCAACTTTGAGAAAGACAGATGCACCCCTATGTTTATTGCAGCACTATTTACAATAGCCAAGAATTGGAAGCAACCTAAATGTCCATCTGTAGATGAATGGATAAAGCAGATGTGGTACATATACACAATGGAATACTACTCAGCCATAAGAAGAGGAAAAATCCTACCATTTGCAGCAACATGGATGGAGCTGGAGAGTATTATGCTCAGTGAAATAAGCCAAGCGGAGAAAGAGAAATACCAAACGATTTCACTTATCTGAGGAGTATAAGAACAAAGGAAAAACTGAAGGAACAAAACAGCAGCAGAATTACAGAACCCAAAAATGGACTAACAGGTACCAAAGGGAAAGAAACTGGGGTGGATGGGTGGGCAGGGGGGGATAAGGGGGGGAAGAAAAGGGGGTTATTAAGATTATCATGCATGGGGGGGAGGGAGAAAGGGGAGGGAGGGCTCTACAACACAGAGAGGACAAGTAGTGATTCAACATTTTGCTATGCTGATGGACGGTGACTGTAAGGTGGTTTTTAGGGGGGACCTGATATAGGGGAGAGCATAGTAAACATAGTAGTCTTCATGTAAGTGTAGATTAAAGATTAAAAAAAAAAGAAAGAAAGAAAGAAAGAAAAGGGGGATTACTCCTTGATAGGATAAAACAATTGGTAAATCAAAGATTAACGCATGCTTTAAATATCCTTAATGTTGATCACTTAAAGGGTGTCAGATGATCAGCTATGGAGGTACTCTTTTCTGATAATATTCCTTTCTCTTAATAAAAAAAAAAAAAAAAAAAAAAGCAGTCCCCGTGTGCTGACCTCCAATGAGTTCTGCACAGTGGTATAGAGGGCATGTCAAAGTGTGGGCAAAGGGTCTGTTTGTTTCTATGCAGAAGATCAAGACCTAGCTTGGCTACCCAGAAAATGAACTAAGATACGATATGAGGAGGAGCTTCCGGCATCAGCACTCTCTGGAGGACTCGTGCCGGGGGATGAGCATCAAAAAGCCTCCACAGGGATCCGGGCGATGCTGCGGTTGTGGCTGCGTCCACCCCACCATTTCCTGGAATTGCCATTGGAATGAGGAGGGAGATGTCTAGGCTGGCATGTGCATACAGTGAGACAACGAATTTGACTGGGTCTGTACTGTTGGAACTCAATCAGGAGTTGGGAGGGGTACAAGTTGTAGCACTCCAAAATCTTACGACTATAGACTATCTATGGTTAAAAGAACATATGGGATGTGAACAGATCCCAGAAGTGGGTTGCTTTAATTTGACTTCTCTCAGACTGTTCAAGTACAGTTGGACAATATCCATCATATCATAGACTAATTTTCACAAATGCCTAGGGTGCCTAAATGATTTTCTTGGCTTCACTGGAGATGGCTGGTAATTATAGATTTGCTTTGTTTATGTCACCGTATTCCTATTATGTTAATATTTGTGTGCAAGTTAGTTAGTAGTTTAAAACTTATACATACTTAAGGTACTCTACAAGAAGATATGTCAAAGAAATAATCAATCCTCCCATGTTTTCTTCCATATGCTACCTCTATAGCTTTTCTTCTTCCTTCCTAATTACAACCCTTAAATTGAATTCGTGCCTCATATCGAATTTACTGAGTATCATAATTCCTCCAGGTGGTAAAGATACCTCGAGACAAGTGCTGGGCATAGAAGCCACAGGGCATAAATCTGCAAAGAATTAAAAAGCTAACCTTTTCAAACAATATGGCTTCTCTCTCACTTACCAACATTACATTTCCCTGTATGGCCCCAGAAGATGACTGGTTAGCCAGAGACGGGTAAGATTCCTCAAGGGAGGAACAACCTAAGACAGGCACAGTCGCAGGGGGGCCATCAGGTGAGAAATTGGGGAACAACAGTGGTGAAGCTTAGAACCTCACCCCCCCTGCTTTGAGAGAAAGCTTCTGCATCCATGGTTGTTTTATTGCCCTTGTCTAGCTCAGATTAGCACATAGTCTACAGACACACACCTGGTCATCTACAATTGCTCCCTTACAACACTAAACTATGTTTTCTACCTTTATCTTGCATCTACCTACCACTTCAGCAGTTTATTAAAAATAAAAAAAATAATAATAATAAAGGGAGAAATGTGGGATCCACATATAAATCAAGTATAAAAATCAAACGAATATTCATATTTGACCTGATTGTTTATAGTTAATAATGCGTGATCAGAACCGAAAGTTTCTGTGATGAATGCCCTTGCACTGTTCACCATGTAAGAACTTATTCACTATGTAAGAATTCGTTCACTATGTAAGAACTTGTTCGTTATGCTTCAGAAGATTGGAGACTGAGGAGAACTAGGCTTGAGATGGATTAATGATTGTGCATTAAGCATTGACCCTCATATACAGAATTTTATTGTTGTTAACAACCATTTGATCAATAAATATGAGAGATGCCCTCTCAAAAACAAAAACAAAAACAAAAAAAACAAAAAATGTTAAGCATTAATGCTAATTTGAGTTTGGCTGAGGCCCACATGTCCTTGTAGTTATCAGCTGCCTAAGTTTACCTTAGGTCATTTAAGTTGATGTTATCTGCTAAATCTTTTAAGAATAAAATGCTTAAAGGCTTGGCTTTGTCTAATATTCAGTAAAGGTCTTTTAAGTAATCTAGCATAGTTGTTACGAATGAGTGAACTAAATGAGTGTGGCAAGTGAACACCTTTTTAATTGTGTGTTACAGTGTGTGTATACCTACCTGCAGCCTGAGAATATTTGTAGTAACCTAAAACCTTAAAGTTTTGCTAAGTTGATATACTTTGTATGTAGTGAGAGATTGTGCTGTAAAGCTCATAGTTACAGAAATTATAAAATGTTCATTCATAAATTTGTCAATCTAAAGAATGCTAGTGCAACTGTTTACAATAGCCTACTTCTCATTGTTCACTGAAAATTAAGGTTTCTAATGGTTTTAAGTTCTAATTAAAACTACTTAAAGTAATAAAGAAAACATTTCTGTATGCTAAAAGATGTATGTTTTAATAAGAGAAAGTATAAGATATGGAAATTCGTTCTACATGCTAATGAATGTGTCTTTTCATAAAAGAAGGTAACTTTGTTCTGAAGTACAGCTGTTTATTTAAAGAGAGAGAACTGAATGTAAAAGGAAGTTGTAGAAAGTTTGTAAAAGAATTGATATGGTCATGCTATATAAAATTAAAGCAGATGAGTCTCAGTATCAAGTACACAGCAAAATTAGAATTTTGTTTTCAGTTAAAAAGACTAGGTTTTCTTAACCGTTAATCTGCTCTGTCTGTTGAAAGATTACAAAGGGTTCTCTAATTGTTTTATCAAAGCAGTTTCTCATGCTTAAAGTCTCAATAAGTTGTCCGAGTATTTAAGAAAATGAGATCTTAATACTAAAAGGACTAAAAGCTAAACATTGCTAACAACAGTGTAACCTTCTTTATTTGCCTTTGAGGTATTTTGTTGTCATTCTGGTTAAGTGGGTAAGTATTGCTTCATAGCAACCTATAATACTATCTAAGCAAGTGCCAAATAAACTTTCTTCTGACAACTTCCCAAAATCAAATTCAAAAAGGTACTTTTACCTCTAGTTAACTCTGATATTTTCCAGAGGGCCCCTGGAACATGTCAGAGGAATTTTTTTCTCATTGGAGAAAGTATTTGACTAATTTGGCTTATTTATCTGATATATACTTACCTGCTTAATTACCTGGACAGCACTGTCAAAGGGAATGATGCTAAACTTTGTTACTGAATGTTTTTTTGTTACAGAAATATCCGAATTTCCTTATGTCAACTGTCTTGAAGTAAGCTCTCATCAGATCTTTAGCCATTGTCATTTGTAAGTCTTTTGCCATTTATAGTCACTGTTTTATTACTCCTAAACTAGTAAAGAACTAAATTTCAGCAGAACAAGTATTAGTTACATAGGGTTAAGTAAACTAAAGAAGATGATTTTGTGGCTTTTTGTTTCAGATATTGCTTATAAAGTGCTTTAAGCTTTTTCTCTTAAGCTGACAACAATTTATTAAATAACTATCTTTATAAGCAGAATTGAAACTTTATATTTCTCTCTACCTGGTCCCTCCAGAATTAAAAAAGTCTGAGTGACTATTTTTATATTTCATGGCAGTATGTTTATTTGCATAAGTTCAATAAGAACCTGCTTTCCTTATAAGAGGACCAATTAAAAACACAGGTTATACCACCTAGGCTTTGACTGAAATGTCATACGTGAGAGACACATGCATAAACTCAGGTATGATCAGCTTTAAGAAACTAAGGTTGACTTTATAAAGCCAATGAAGCCCCTTGGAAGAACTGGCCTGGTACCTTGCTTACGAAGTTCCCAGCAGCCTTACCAGGTGAGTAAGGAAGGTCACTTCCTGTCAGGTGCAGGAATCTCAGGATGTCTTGGAGCCCTCAAGAAGAGGGGAATTCATCCAAATCTACAGGTACTACAGGCAAAGTCTGATGGCAAGTCTGGCTTGGCTGTCTGGTCTCAAGAGGCCTTTAAAAGTTCAATCTGAAATTCCTTACAAAAAGTTCCAGCAAAGCATATTTAAAAGAGCCTGTGTAATCAATTGCTCTTCTTGCTGCACTTATGCAAATAATCAAGCCAGCTGTTAATTATTTTCTTAACCTGGTTACTTCTAATAAAAATGAGAGTGATTTTAGAGAAAAGTATTGTTTCAATAATGCAGCCTTATCCATACTAAATCCTAATACTAGTCATTGGGACATAAACTAGATCCAGAATTCCAGCTTCTTCAAAATATCTAGCTATGATTTTCCAGATGTTTTAGTTTTCTCCTATCATTGCAATTAAAGTTTTACTACTTGTGGTTCTCATATTCAACCATGCATTCTTAATCTCATCAAGTTTGTCCTTCCAGGATGGAAAATTCAACTCCAGATGTTGCTATATAACCTAATAACACAATTTGTTTTATCTTGCCTAGAAGCCACAAAACTGCAAATAGTAATAGAAATGAAACCCAGAATAGAAGTGCCAACCTTCTGAGGCCCTCTCAACTGACCCTTTACTACGCCCCCTTCTCAGCACGAAGCAGCCAGAGCGGTCATCGTCCCCTTTCCCTAGCAGCAGCTAGGGTCTCTATCTGTAGAGGGGAGAATGAGTCAGGGACCATAGGCTTAGACAGAATAAAGTGAGAGCCTCTGGAGAAAGCAAGGCAGGATATTTGCAATCAGAGCAATGTAACTACATGCTAGAAACCCCCCTACTAAAACTATGTTGAACATTAAGCTCTAGAATCATTCTTCAGTGAGATCAGTTAATGTTCCCCAGATAAAGAAGAGTAGCACATGTTTTATTATGCTAATCATTTGTAATCGTGTATAAGATTCACTTTAGCATGCTAAAGGCCCAGGCCTATGTGCTGTCTTTCCTTCTTCTGATGTGACTAGATAATTTTGCAAGCTGAGCAACTAACTTAGCATGCAGACCCAGCTGTAGACGGCATGGTAAAAGGCAGGATTCTTTAGCAAATAGACAATATCTCAGCCCACCTTAGAGGCTGGGCATGCAGTCTTTTGATGTGTGCCCGGACCAAGGTGCCAGTGTCCCAGAGAGAAATCAAGGCAGGAAATTATCTTTAATATTCAAAGACCCCTTGCCATCCTACTCCTTTTACTAACTCTTGGGCCCTGTATCATCCAACAGGCTGGTCCAGATTGTCAGAGACCACGTGAGGGCCGTCCAACTGATAGTCCTCCATGCTCAATACAAGCCCATAGTAATCTTGTTACTCCTGCTTACCTTTAGACCATGTATCCTCAATAAACTGATAACTTTTATTAAAGATAGAATTAATACAGTCCAGCTAATGGTGCTAAGACAACAGTATCAGCCTTTATCTCCTTACAACTGCAAAACCTTATTAGACCCATGATTGGGTCCCTTCTTAGGATCCAGAGAAAGGGGGGAATGAAAGGGCAAGCTCCCAGATTGTATTTCAGCCAATTGGGACCTGGATCCTATTTCAGCCAATCGGATCTTAGTCCCTCTCTCCCCTCCAGTCAGCAAGTAACACCCACCACCCCTGGACCCTGCCAATTGACCAAAGCCATGACTCATCAGCCCCCCCAACTACCTCCAGGCCCAGCCAATCAGCCAGGGCCATGACCATCACCCCCCCCACCCCCAAACCGCCCTGGAAACCCATAAAACCTTTGTTCTGGGGAAAACGCACTCTCTCTGGCACCTGGCCACTGTGTTGGCACGGGTGTGAGATTGAGCTTGGGCTAGCTCGGATAAAGGCTCTTTGCTTTTGCATCCGTGTTGGCTCCTTGTTGGTCTCCTTGGGATTCGCGACTTCAGGCACAACAGCTGGTCCATGTGTCAAAATGTACAGGGCTATGTCCATTTTATTGCTAATTGCTGCACCCATTCTTGCAAAGCATTTCCAATAAAGTGGGTGCTTTGATTGTTCTTAATCACCTGTGGCCAGCCATTGGCTGCAAAGAGATGCTCTAGGCCTCTCTTGGTAGTTTGCTGATCTGCATAACATGTAGGGTACTCCTTCTGGGCTTGGCTGACTTATTCAAAGGTCATTGGCAAGTCCCACTGACAGGTTACAGCCCACATTGTCTTTTGCCCCACGTGCAACAAACGCTGATGTAGCCATTGGGCCACATCAAAGGTAGGCTTTCCTTCTAGCCAGTGCACCTGGGCCAATGTGTCTGCTTCATCATTCCTTGGGGATGCCGAAGGCAAATGGCCCATCACATGATATATGGTAGGTGTCTGTGCCACACCACTCTGTGGCCTTTGGATCCAATCTCTTACCCACCCCGCGATGGGATAGGTAGTTATTATCTTGGTCGGAGCTTTTCCGGCGATGGGCTCTGTAGCCAACAAGGAGTGGTACACAGCAGCCAGTTGCTTCTCTATCAAGATATACTGGACCTCTGCCTCTTTACATAGTTGTGACCAGTCTCCAGCCGGCAGCAGAAGCAGCAGTGATAAGCACACTGCCTTATCACCAGAAAATGAAGAAGTGAGCCCAAAAGAAATGGATTCTTAATTTCTATTCTTGTATACTGCCTGATAGAAATACTTACGTACCTTTTTTGTATTTTAAAATTTGCATCTGCAAAATGGGGATAAGTGACCTTTATTGACCTCTTAAAAATACTGTAAGGCAAGTAGTTAATGTCTTTAAGGTCTAAGGTAAGTAGCTATTCAATCAAGAGGCTTTTCTTTATTATTATTATAATACCAATCACAGAGTGGGCTCACATCAAATAATTGTTTTCTTTTGCGTCTAATGATACATTTTTAAAGCGCTCAGGGAGCCACTTTCATCACAGAGTTAACCAGAGTCCTGTTGATTACTCTTTGAAATGGAATGCAAAAAGATTGCTAATATCCAGTGGGGAAACAGGTACTCTCAGACACTGTTGGTGGGAGTGTAAATTGGAACAGCCTTTTTGGAGGGCAATTTGACAAATTCTATCAAAATTTAAAGTGCTCAAACCCCTTTAACCAAGCAATTTCACTGGTGGGTTGCTTTTTAGAGAAAAATGTTCACATGTGCACAAAGTAGCCATGTGCAGGGTTGGCCATTTGAGCTTTTTTTTTTTAAGGTAGTCAATATTAGTAACCCTTAAATGTCTGTTAGTGAGCAAGTGGTGAAAGTTCAATGACAGCTTACCTATACTGTGATATTTTAAACAGCAGTTAGAAAGAATGAAGATCTCTTTGTACTGATAAAGGGCTCTTCAGATATATATTGAAGAAGACCAGAATGACATGTTCCCATTTATGTCACAGAAAATATATTTTTACACATGTGTATATGTAAAGGTAGAGAAAGTTTGGAAAATTTGGGAATATATACCAAATTGATGACCTCTGAGAAGGAGAATGGAAAGAATAGGCAAGGGGCGAAGGGAATTTTACTTTTACTCTCTGTATTTACATATCTCTTTGGTTTTTCATCTAAAAATTGTCAAAATATTTCTTGAATTTCTGCTCTAGGTATCATCAGAATTGATAGAAAAATAGAAGATCTAAAATTGGTAGGGGAGAGTCAAGGCTTGGATATGCTGTCTTTGTTTAATGACTTCACTTCCCTTGATTACCCTTTTTTTTTTTTCCATTTTGTCATGAGACATCAGAGGGTGTAGGAATAAGAAAAGTAGAATGATGTTTTTAAAAGTATATTTCATAGAACAGCTGTCTCAGATTTGAGTGGGAATCCTATTCTTCAAAGCAGAGTCTATAGGAGTCCATTTCTTTTTTCTCCTTCCTACAAGGAACCCGTTTCCCTGCTATGTGGTTTAACTGGAAATTGCCTTACTTCAGCTTCAGCTTCAGCAATGGGCCCTGAGTGGCCTTAGCCAGTCCTCCCCAACCTGATCATCTGAGGAAGAATCCAGCCTAAAACTATCAACATGTCCCATTTCATGGCCATAGTGCATGACCCACAATGGGCATGTGACTTAGCAGAAGCCAACAAGTTTATCTGATGGTTGGGGAAAAAAGGCTCTCTCCTCTTTGACAGTGAATGAGGACTGGCTGGGAAAGACTAACATAAAGGAAGTCTGCTTGAGGATAAAGCTGACACAAGGAGGAGAGCAGAGAAGAGTGAATGTCGGAGAATGAACTATTCTCCCTGGTGCCTAAAGCTCACACTACTTACTTTTTAAGTTAAATATGACTGTAAACTCCCTTTACTCATTTTATTAGTTTTGGTTGAGGTTTCTGCTCTTTGTAAGTGAAAGTATCCTACCTGATAGATGTAATATGCCTCATATGGTAAGAAGAGATACAGTGCTGGTTCAGAGCATGACTCTTGTGTCAGAGTGCTGGGATGTGAATCCTACTACCACTTACTGGCTGAGTAATCCTGGACAAATAAAATAGAATTGATAATGGAACCTGTATCATGGTACTGTTATTGTGCTTTAGTGAGTTAACACATGTAAAATGCTTGCATTATGGTTGGAATGTGATAGAACTCAATGAATTATCTGTGCATCAATAGTCAGATAAATAAAGAGTTGCAGTGTCAGATAGGTTTGGGGAATCATTGTCAAAGGAAAGATGGTTTCTCCATTTGTGGAACTTACAAAGACCTTTAATATGCTAATGTGCATTGTGAATTTCCAAGACTGGGATGTTATATGTAGTATTGCTCACACTCATTTGTCTATAGGAAACATTTTTTCAAGAGATACTTTGGGTGACTGACTAATGTTCTGCAAAATATGCTTCTGTAAATACTGAGTTTGAAAGAGCATTCATTGAAATAGGACTTGGTGTGCGCCCATGCCCAAGGGTCTATTGGTTTGGCTCCTTTGTAACCACTGTATTGTTTCTGCAACTGGGAGATATACACCTGAGATATTTTGTCCTATTCCTTCCCCTCCCCCTACAAAAAGAGACACTTCTATTTAATACTCAATCCGGCTTTGAAAATGTAATTTCATTTGCAGCCAAAACTATCAAAAATTCCACACAAAATGCTTCTAATAATAGCTACCATTTATTGAGTGTCTAATGCACTGAGTACTTTGCTAAACTCTTCACATTCATTATCTAACTGATCTGCTCAATAGTCATCTGATTTAGGTATGATGATTCTTTTCCTTTTGCAGGTAAGATAACGGAAGCTTAGAGAGAGGTCATCAGCTGATTAGTGGTAGAGCTTGAATTTAAAACCAAGTTTGTCCCAATTCACATTAGTAAACAACACACTCATCTGGTATAAAGAACACTTCCATTAGCGATTGTCTTAGAGTACACATGCAGATATTTATAACCTAAGAGTGCTGACCCAGTAAAATCCTTGAAACCAATCTGTGCACAGTTAAGTGTACACACCATGCTACTAGACTAATGAAAGTGCTTCTTTTTCTTTTTCATCTTATATAGATTTCAAAGCTATTCGTATCAAAGCCCCATCACTTGAGAAACTGAGAACCCAACAATGTGGCTTCTTTATCAAGGGGCATCTGTTTCTTAACAGTGATCAGGTTGCCTTTCAGCCTTTTTCTGCATAGTAGATAAATCAGAAGCAGTTTCCTATACAGTAATTAGAGATGAATTTTCCAGCCCTGTTGAAAAAAAACTCCTCAATTTAGCTATGACAGGTTATATTTTATAATGAGGTGAAAGGATATCACTGCTGGAGAAAAAAAATTCGTGGACTCTGCTACTCACAAAAGGCTGTCAAATATTATATGCTTCAGTGTAGAGGCTCAGTGTGGAAAAAATGCTTCTGTGGATTTTCGGGTCCTCACTCTATTTGTATTCTCAGAACAAACAACTGTGGAGGGATGGTAAAGTTCTGGAAGGAGTCAAACTCTTAGGGACTAACTGGGCCATTTTTCCCTTGGCACAGAAGCAAATGCTCACAGACAGCCCTGCTCACTGTCTCTCCACTTCCCATTCAGGAGAGCCCTGATTAAACTCCAGACCTTCTCAGTAAAGGTCTAGCTAAGGGATGGAAAATTTCACTCTGGGGTTCACAGCCTTTCTGTGGGCCTGGGATGTTTATTATAAACAATTTTTTGGACTGTTTTTGTAAATTGTTAACCCCTGTCACACCCGTCTGTTTCCTCATTTTAGTGTGTTTTGCAAAATTACTGTGGTTGTCACCTTTGCCCTGACCAAAAGGTAACAATGACCTAACTTTATTTCCTGTTTAATTTTAGACCAGAATATCTGTGGAGTTTATATTACATTTATTGGCTCTGTGTGTCTCTGTTTTTTCTACACACATACACACATACACACACACACGGATTCATTCAAGGCTGAAGGGGTTGGGTCAAAGCCAGTTTTCAGCTTTTGTGTGCCATCTCAAATAAAATCCCTCAGTTCCCAAGGGCTTGCAACCATTTGCCCTTTGGAAGTGCCTGACAGGTTGGAAGCTGGTTCATTTCCTGTGGTTCTTTTAAATGCAGCCAGCTGTGTGAAGACGGAACTTGCTGTCTTCCATATTGTTTCAGTAGGTGTTTCAGAAACTTCCTGAATGGGACTCTGTTAGTTCCTATTTTTTCCTCACCAAGTTGGGCTTCTTTTTAGTTTTTTTTTTTTTTTTTTTTGTGTGTGTGTGTGTGTGTGCATACACACATATAGCATATGAATATGTATATACATACACATGTATAATGTATATAAATTTTTAATAATAAAATCTTGTTGGAGGTTCACAGCTGTAAATGACATAAAAAGTCAAAAGGAAAGAGAAAGCGAGAGACCTAGAGGTACCTAGTTTTGTGTTCAGTTCCATGACACTGGGGACTCCAATGTATAAACAAAACCAAGAGGGGAAATTAAATTTGTCAGCTAGAAAATTTTATTTAAAAAATAGTCACAGTTACAGAAAATATTACAGGTTATGTGACACCAGATAGCCTTTATTTATCTGCTCTTTCATTGCCAGAGTACATGTTAACCTTGAGAGCACCTGAAAAAAATTCAAGACATCTGAGTCCTTGATTTCCTATTTACTTTCAATAATAATTCAGGTTTTGTGTCAAAATACTAATAAATATTGCCAAAAAGAAAAATTATTTCTGGACTTTGTTTCTTCAGAGGATGATATCACATTAAAACTTGGCAGAAAATGTGTTTGTTAAATATTAACTTCAATAGCTTGAAAGGAAAAATATTGGAAACTCAAATATGCTTGACAAATAACATTATATCTTAGTGTATCTAGAGAGAATCTAGTCATAAAATAGAATCTTTAGTGATGTATGTCCCTGTGGGACAATACTATTTCAGTATATTTTGTTTGTTGCACTGTTCTCTGCATCACTCTAATGTTTATTGCATTTTGGTGTATATTTAATCTTTATTGCTTATTCTCTAAATTGTTATAAGCTTAGGGTCCACAGAATACTGTCCATCCCAATTTGTGGCACTGCCATCTAGTGGCCATAGATAGCGGGGTAATGGATGAAGAGCATGCTGGGAACAGAACCATTTTGTGAAGCTCAGTGTTTGTATAAGATGGACTAAAACTGCAATTTCTTTTATGTAATACTTTCATTTGCTTTCTGTGCAGAAAAGGTTTATAGGAAGATGATAGTAAAAGCCCATTAATCAATTCAATTTCTTTATGAAGACTTACGGTAGCCTCTTGTATTCAATGAAAGTTAGTAATTAACCTTTCAATGAAAGTAACTAACTTTCAATGAAAGTTAGTATCTGTGTCTAGTCTCTCCTTTGATTTCTCATCAAGTTGGTAAGATCACTTTTTTCTAGAATTTCACACCTTAATCGGCTGCCCTGTTGTCTTTCCCTGTGTAGGTTTTCTTAAATATTCTATATAAGAATCCCATTTTTAAAGTTTAAAAGAGGAGATGCAAGACTTTATTTCCAGTGTTAAACAACTGAAGGAAAATATTCTCCATACTAGACATTCTTGTATATTGTACATTGTGTTTAATTCCATTTCCTTTTTTTTTCATTAGAATTTACTTCTGTGGAATTGAAGTTGGTTTTATTGCCCTAAATTTGCAGGTCTTAGATATTTGTGCCCAATGAATTACATGTTTTTCTTTGACTTTTCCATACTTGCCACTGTGGCTAGTCTTTCTGTTGGAAATGAAGTCCCCCAAATGGGACCCTTTACCTAATTACTGATCTTCAGAAGTATGGGTTCTAGAATCAAAGAAGTTCGTGCTATTTCCTAGTTGTGTGACCTAGGGTAAAATAGTTACCTTCAAGAGTCTATTTTATTACCCATAAAATAAAACTTTGAGAGTATGGTTTTAAAGATTAAGTATTTCTGTACTTTTTGGCATGTCGCAAAGCACTTAATAAATTTCAGGTGTTATTCATATTGCACATCTCTTCCTGCTAGAGGCTGGACTCCCTCTAACTACAGTCTCAGCTTTAAATCGAACAGGACTGCTGCTACGAGAGTCTTGTGAACTGACCATGTCTTTTAGGTGACAGTTCTGCAGCTTCGTCAGTTTTCCTAGTCACAGCCATCTCCCCACAGATTACTTTCTCTTCCCTGACAGTTTTCTTTTTCAAGCCCCAGTACAATTCAGAGATGAACTTATTTGGGTTATAAATGACAAATTCTTCCATTTTATTTTTAATTTGCCTCTATCCTCTGATGGTCAGGGTAGAGAGGCGGGGGTGGGTTAGAAACTAATGGGAAGGTGACATCTGTACATGTTTACTCCATGAAATGATCTGTTAACTCCTGATCCTCAAAGCAGGAACTCAAATGGAAATGGGACTCTCACAAAGAAATCAATTTTAAGCATGGCTTTTACAACTGAATCAACAGTTAGCATGTGATTCTTTGTTCCAGACTATCTTACTTCTTTGCGTAGTGAGAGTGTTCCTCACTTTTTGGCTCTGAGCAGAAATGCCTTATTGAAAATTCCTTGAGAGCAGTTACCGTGGTTTATTCATCTCTGTAGTCCTCACAGAGTTCAGTGCAAAGCCTCTCACGTGGTAGATGCTTCATAATTATTGGTGGAGAGAAGTAACTATCTCCCCCAAACTGTCCTTCTAGATAGACCATTTCAGGAAGTAAAGTTCGATGATTGATAGACCAAGCCCTGAATATTTTGAAGGTCATTATCATCAGTATCATTGCAGGATTCCCCCAGCATCTTCTTGCCAATTTTACTGGGGATTCAAACTGTACATATCGTAAGTTGATTTTGATTTTTTGAGAACTGTTTTTTTTTTTAAACTCAAATGCAAGAACTGTTAACTTTAAAAATAAAGCTGTCAGTTACTTTACCAGCAAAATAATTTATTTGGGGACAGCAGAGAATTACAATTCAGGATAAGCAAACTTTGGCAAAACTACAAGCATGTCCCAAGAACAAAGGAGAGGATGCTCTTTTATAAAAGAAAGGCGGAGAGTTGGAGGGCTGTTCAAAGCACAAAGTACATTGGAAGAAACTGGGAATCCTACATATCATGGCTGCTCATTGGCTGAGTCATAGCAGTGCCTCATTGGCTGGGCTGTTCTCCAGCTGTTGCTGGGGGAGGCAGACATCTTCCCTCCTCCTACTGGGTGGTAAAGTAGACAAAATAGTATGAGTTATAAGGTGTTTGCCTTTTCCTTCCTGTGGGGTCTGCAATTCACTAGAAGTGGTAGGCATGAGAGCTCCCCCTGCAGGCCGCCCCTCTCCATGTCAGTGAGACTTCACAAATTTTCATAGAATCTAATTCAGAAATCCAGGCATCTTTGATAAAGGTAATTGTAACTTCATAGCAAACCCGAATGCTTTTTATTATTTCTTCCACGCACCAAGAAACAGACCATATAATTTATTCCTCACCCTTACAATGATGTGATAGTTTGACCAATGATATGAGGATTCAATGCCTGGAGAACAAACTTTTCATAGGTAAATTTTGGTCCAACACTTTGCTCATCAAATCTCTTGAGGAAGAATTATTTTCAAAATAGAATTATGTGTAATTTCTCCTACCTAGTTGAGTTGTCTACATGAGCCCAAGATCAGTGTGCATTCATTTATTCTTTTGCTTATTCATTTATTATCTCATTTATGGACTTAACATTTAGTGAATGTCTTCTGTGTGCCAGGACAGGAGAATTTTGCAGATGAGATACAGCAATTAAATACTCTCCTAACCATGATTACCTCACAATCCTGTAATTTAGAGAGACAAGTAAACAAATACTTTGTGCATACAATGTGACCTGTGGTCTGGTAAGATGTAAAGAGATCTTTGGGAGCACCAGAGGAAGCACATTTTGTAAGAGCTGTAAAAGACCTTACATTGAGGTGGGAAGAGGTGAACTTCAGTCTGGGTCTTGAAGAGTAACTGGAGGTTCACAAGTAAAGAGATGAAGGATAATAGTAACTCTTTATAGAATAGAATCCTGAGAGGATTGTTAATCTTTGGTTTATTCTTTTAACACAAAACTGGGGCTTTAATTTTAATTTCTACCTAAAGCCTGTAATAAATATGGAGCAGTTGACTGAGTTTACAATAGTTATGTTAGAAAAAGAATTATTAGAGCTATTTTGCTAACCCATTCTGTTGAATATTCAAAATAATCTAGGTTAATTCTCCATTCTGTTTAACCTAAGCACTTTGGATAGGCTTTCCTTTGCAGGGACAGGAGAATCATATTAAATGACAAGTTGTCACAGTCGCTAATGGCCAAGTTGAAAGTCATTGGGAGACTTACACTGAGACTTACCTTGTTATAGCATGGAGGTCTATTTATACAGAGTGATGGTGCTAGGGGAACTAGGCCATGATCTTTCTTTTCAGATCTAATCATGTATTTCTGTTTCATTCATTCCACAGATACTTACTGGGTACCCGTTATGTGCTAGACTAACATTTACTGGGTACTGTTCTGAGCGCTAGACATTTAGCAGTGAGAAGGACAAAATACCTACCTTTAAAGAAATCTACATTTAATTGTACATGTGTGTGTGTGGAGGGGGGCACACAGAGAGTGAGGGGGTAATTGATATAACATGAAGATATGTATTATATGATAAGGCATAATACAATATATAATGTAATTGAATAATTTCAGTAGTGTTGAGCTAATGATGAAAAAATAAAGTGGACAAGGGGAATAGAAAGTGTTTAGAGTATGTGTTGGGGCTCCCCATGACCACTGTCAGGTTCAGTGTTTCATTAGAAGGCTTCACAGAACTCAGAAAGGTGTTATACTTACATTTTATTACAGTGAAACAATACAGATTAAAATTAGCAAAGAAAAAAGGTGCATAGGGAAGAGTCCAGAAAAAAACAGGAGGAAGTTTCCAGTTTTCCCCACATATGGGCTCATATGGCTAGTGCTAAATTTTCTTAGCAATCATGTGTATAACACTTGAAAAATGTTTCCAACCAGGGAAGCTTACCCAAGCGTTGGTGTCCAGAATTTTTATTGGGGGTCAGTCATGAAGGCATACAGCACCTCAGTCTCTAGCCTCCCAGGGGTCAAATTGGTAGTGTGGCCCAAAGCCCAGGCACACAAAAACAGACATTCACCATAAATCACATTGTGAGCATATATTATTTGGCATGACCCAAAACCTCAGGTATACGAAACGCTCTTATTAGGCATATTCCAAGGGCTCAGAAGTCATTTCCTAGGAGCTGGACCAAGGGCCAGTCGTGATACCTTGGAAATGTGCATACTTTGAGCAGTTCAGGGCTGCTAAATTAACCATTTCTTCCTAGGGAGAGGCAGAGTGATTTTCTAATAGGAGATTTCCTCCTATCCTAATCTCTTCAAGTGTAACTCAGTTTACATTTCTTGGCTCCCAGCTCTTAATGTGCTAATCTGCTTTGTCTCCTATTGAAGACACTAATATGCAGCAGTGTGTGTCAGGGCTCACACACTCTTGTGTGTCTGTGGGTGTGGGGGTGTGGGTACATTCTTGCATATGGTACCAGGATCTCCACCACCTGTTTTCCCAAGGCAACACTGACTCAAGTCCACTCTGTTAGATTAATGCCTACATCTCAATGACTTACTTGTTGATAACAGTGTTCTTTTTGTCATGTGTGGACTGACCCATGTATCCTGACCCTAAATATATAATTTATAATTTTTATATATTTTATGAGTCAACACTGAGAAATTTAAAGCTTTTCTTTTTCTTTTCCTAGTTTTCAACAGTGACATACCTTGAATTCACAAGAGTGTATGTGCACTGAAGATGGCAGGGATTGGAAAAAGGAAAGGTATAGAAACATAGGAAATAATTTTATAGTTGTTATCTATTTTTATAGTTGAGGCTTTAAAGAAATCTGTATTTTTTAAAAGTAAAGTAAAATCTATTGTATAATATGCCATATGTGTGTACTTAGAAAACAAATACATACTCATTATAGCCTCTCTTTTAAGATCATTATGCCTGATGGAATTTTGCGTCTTCCTGAAAACACATTTTTTCTCGCCTCCCAGAAAGTGTACAGAAGAGGGCTAAGCATTTCCCTTCTGCTTCTAATACAGTGAGTTTGCACTTTGAGGGGAAACCTGTAGTTACCAAAATTAGACAAAAGATGAGGGCCAGCTCCTGTCACCACTGACAGGGAGGGCTTAAACTGATGAACCTACTTTCCTGGAGCTGGAGGGGAAGTGTCAGCTGACTCTAGGAAGAGGAGGAAGGTGTTTCCTTTCCATACCTATCTTTAAGCAACTGGCTTCAGAGGATGTTTTATAAATGCATCATCACTGCTGCCCATTCTCTGCTTGTGATACCTTTCCTGTGAACAGGGAGTTTTGTGTGAGAAGAAAATCTGTATCATGTGCCAGAGTCACTTAATATATATTACTTAATAACAGAGCAAGGTTTACTTTACTATATGTATTATATATATATGTTGAAGGGCCCCCACCAGTAAGATGGCGAACTTACGGCTTCTCTTTGAGGGTCCTCGGTTCCCGACGGCGCCACCTGAAGCCCAATCACCTCTCGCCCCCCTCCCAATCCCAGCACCTAGCCAATAGCCACCAGCCCCGTAGAAGTGACACCTCAATCAGCTCATGCCCCTTCCTATATAACCCAGCACCTTTCCCTAATAAAGCAGAATTCTCTGGTGAATTGCTGCTGTGTGTTGCTCCTTTCCTTTCATATATATGTGCACACATTCTATTATATTACACACTTATTGACTTAGCTAATTTAATAGGGAAAGTTCACATGAAACAGTTTTACTTCTTTCATACCAAACCATTAAGTAGTTTCTAACTTTTTAACTTTCACGATATTGCCACTTTAAGTGGAGCTGTCTACATTTATTCCACAAAGTTTTTTGTAGGAATTCCTAGTCTACCATGGCCTTACTTACCTACTCTCCTTACAGTGGTTAGCACCACTTCATGCACTACCAGTTTGAGTGAGGCATATTTGTCTGACAATCTGCACATTCATCTCTTAGAGTCTTCTCTAATTTTTCTCCACAGTGGTTGTTCTAGATGTTTTTCCTTTTTTGTCAAATCCCTGATTGTGCACCCAGTCCTCATTCTTCGCTGATTACCAACACTCGTGCTTGTGAAATTCTGCCAGCCCCCATGTGCCTGCTGCGCCCGCCTGCATTTGGATATTACTCATCATTTTCCCTCACATTCTGTGTGCATGACACCTCTCTTCACTGGCCTCTTGCCCTCAGCTCCGCCTACCAACGTGCTCAGATCTCAGACTCTAAAACCCACTGCACCCTCCACTCCTCTTGCCACCACTTTAACTCCTCTCTTGGTTAAAGCTCTCCTGCCGTAGTTTTTTTCACCTTTCCCACCTATCCATCATTCTGCTGACTGATTAATCTTTTTAATACCTCTTGTTACTTGATTCTCAAAAACCTTTAATGGCTCCCCAGTGCTTATTAATAAAGCTCAAACTCCTTAGCTTTGCACTTTGCCAAGCTTTGCCTGTGACCTGGCTGGCTGCCAGCCTTCCCAGCTTTCTCTCCCTCTACTCACCTTTCTATTCTCTACCTTTGGTCCATGCTACAGCGTCAGTGGTTCCTTGCACATGCACTGTGCTTTCTGATCTTCTTGTCTTGACTCACACCAGCAGTCAGCCTGATTTGTTCTCTCTCTTTCAAGTGTGCCTTCTTTCCCTGCCCCCTGCCACCCAGATCATAGGTTAAGGTCTAGCCCAAATTTAATCTCTTCTCAGAAGCTTTCCCTAGCTAGATTTTCTGTCTTCATTTCAAATGGCTTTCTGTAGAGGGAGGGGTTTGTATCCTCTCAGTACTTATTTCATTTTGTACTGTTACCTTTACTACATAGAAGCTTCATCTCTTCTAGAGTGCAAGCTCTTTAAGATAGTTTATACTTCTCTGTGGTGTCTTCTATAGTACCTGTTTTTTAGCACAATATCTGAAAAACACTAATGATATGTTTATTGAAAGAGTGAATAAATGAATGCATATCTGCAGAAGAAAGAACTCATGATGGAAGTATACCATATATCCTAACTCAGTACCTGGGTGAGAATAAATTAATTACCCTCAGCACATCAGTTCTTTCATATATTTTGTAATTGCTCTTATCATGTAAAGCATATCAAGGTAATTGGCTACAATGTGTTTACAAGCTATAAAATATATTACTGGCCCAGATTGAAATTTGTTTCCATCTAGATTAGTAATACTGCTTTCTAATGACCTCTGAATCTTGCAGCAGAAGTCATTAGGGTATTTATCAGAAATAGAAATCAGATAGAAAAGCCATCACATCTTCCCCACCCCCACCCCATCCTCTCCTAAATGCAGGACTTTTTTAGTATCTTCAAAACGTTTACTGTTTTATGGCTTTTAAAGAAAACCCCAAACTTAGAACCCAAACATATTGTGTGCCATACTAATATCCAACCTATAAAATATCACACTTTAAAGTTGTTTTGAAACTTAGAAATAGAAATGGGAGCATCAAAATGCACCATTGTCAACACATTTAAAATTTTTGTAAGTTTGAGCTCTCAGAAAGGGAGTTATTATTTTCATTCCTTTTGCTGAAACTTCCATTTATGCAGTGTTGCCCTCCCCAAGGATCCTCAATAAGCTTCACCCATTTTCCCACCACTGAAAAGAGAGGTACCCCTAGGCTGGAGAGCAGCTCCCATTTAATAGTGCATAACAACAGAACCAGGGCTGTCAAACTCTGACAGCTTGAATGAGGGAAGATTTCAAACAATTACGAGTGGGATTTTAAATGCTTCACCTGAAATACATTGCAGAGTCCTTATCACAAGAGGGAGATACTTTGGAAACTGCCTGAAAATTCATCCAAGAGGAATTTAAGAGGAACTTGGCAGGTGCTCGTGACACAACAGTTGAGCATAAGAAATGAAGCAGTGCACTGAAGGGATCTGGGGAGGTTGAACATAATCACTGATGTAAGAATGAGGCCAGGACCCAGGAGATGTAATCCCTGTCCTTTGTGCTGAGACCTCAGGGACTGGAAATGTCTAAGCTCTTCCTTGTTTTCTCTTCCGTCTCAAGCCAAGTAGTTTTGTTCTTATTAGCTAAAAAAAATAGGAATCGTCTAGTTGAGTAAAACCTTTTTAGGACTGGACAGAAAGGGACACTACTGCTGTTAATACACCAATCTTTTAACATACCCATTCATCCTTAACAGCGCTCTGACAGAAAAACCCACGATCGGTGCGAGTAGGTCTGTTTTGCCGATAAGGACTCTAAGTGATTAAGTAAATACAAATCCTGTTGTTGTCATGTTCAAGGTGGGATTGTTTTTGACAAGCCTTACCCTCTCTTCTTCCAGACAACCACATTAGTGTGCCCTAATGACTTGCCAGCGTTACTCCTGTAACAGCTTGTAATTTTTTTTGGCATATTGCCCAACAATTTATTTAGACAGTTTTCATTTTCTGACCTCCCTAAGTGTAAGTAGGTTTTTGTAACCATTTATTTAACTATGACTTAAATATTTTAATTTCCTACAAGGGCCAAGGAAAGGAAAATGGTTTGTTAATAGCCATATGGGGCCCACAATCCCTCTATCTATATTCCTTGAGGCCAGATGTATTTTAGAATCACAGTTTTGGATTTTAGTAATGGATACAGTGCATATATTCTATACTACGCCAGCATCTTTAGTGGCATCTGAGCAGGACCCATAATTATTACGTTAATATTTCTGCAGTGAAATATGCACATATTCGTCTCACTTGAGGTCTGCATTGCCACCAGATGAATCACAAAACACTTTTGCTTTTCAGAAAATTTAAAGTTAGGAGACAGATATTTACTTATCTTTCTTCATTCTTTGTAATGGTGTGTTCATTATACATACCAACAAAAAATACTCACATTTTTACTAATAAGGAAATTGAACCTCAGTGAAATTAAGTATGTCCAGGTCCACACAAATAGCAAATGATGCAGCCGGGATGCCAAGTCAGTGGCCTCTATTCCATTTTCCCACAGTGCATTTCCTTATGATACATGTCCACTTAGTTTTTTCCATGTTTACCCTGGTTCCTACTGCTTTAATATCCATGGGTCCATTGGTATCTTAGTTTTTCTTTTTATGCAGTGTTGGTCCTGATGTAGTATTAAAAATGAAAAGGTACTTAATCTCAAACAGGACCTGAAATCCTCTGTAAGGTGGCAGAGTTCAAGTCCCACATTCATTTATGTGAAATTGGTAGGTATTCCTTTTTCTTATAAAAATTTCATTGTAAGCACCTAATTTAGGTAGCCAAGGAATGGGTATCAGTAAGTTCATGAAAACCTGGAAATTTTCTTGCAGATCACAAATTATTTTCTGAAACAGTCAAAGGGAGGAAAAGAAAAAATAATGTTGCAGGATTATTTTCTATTTGCAATTTTTATCACATCAAGTAGGATCAGATGGAAAATGTTGTAATTTTGAAATTATGTGAAGAATTTTTTTTTGACATCAGTCTAGCTCTCCACATGTTTCTTAGGAATAAAAGAAAGCTTTTGCATATTCATTTCCTACTGATATCACCCAACAGTTCTTGAATTATGTGTTTAAAAAGGATTAATATTGAAATGTGGGTCATCTCCTAGCTTAAAGGTACAACTGCCCCAGCAGTGGTATCCAGACAAACGTTCTCCAAAAGGTAGACTTTTAAAAACTCTCAGTAATCAATAGCCACACTGGCTGGAGGTTTTTCCTGTGGATCTAACTTGAGTCCTTCTTTCTGCAGTTTAAATTGATTCTTGAGCTTAATAAATGCCATCTTTATTCATGAAGGGCAATGTGTTTTGCAGTAGTGAAACTGAGGTTTCAGTAACTTCATGATAATATACACTAGATTAGTTTTAGCTTGGTGCAAAAAAATATTATATCAGTGCTCAAACTTCCAAATGTCAGTCATCTTAATTTTTTCCTGGCCACAAAAAACTCTAATTTTATGTACAAAAGCTATATGTTTAACTTAGTTTTGAGTGCAATTAATCCTCAAAGGGCAAAAACTTTTGGACTTGAGAGCAACTTGATCATTTAGGAAAGTAAAAGAAAATACCATCTCTCCGAAAATTTATGAGTTTTTATGCTTAAATTCTTATTAACATTATAGAATAAGCTAAACATATTATTGCACCTATCTTTCCTAATTAAAAAATATAACCCTGCTCCAAGTCCTTGAATGTGGAAAAGAATTATGGGAAATACCTCTGCAAGACTGTGTTTTTAAAAATTAGTATTTTCAAAAGTCAAATAATAAAGCAGTCAATATTTTGTTCAAAAAACATGCAGCAACACGTTAAACCCATTATCTCTTGGCAAAAAAAATGCTTTGTAAGAAAAATTATTCAAAGAAAATGATTTTCCTCATTTTGCAAAGGATCTGGAAGCTCTTTATATCAAAAAAGGATTGTTTTTATGCAATTAAAATCTTCAGACACATTGGAGAACTGTAACATTGCCTTTCATATAGTCAGCAACATCATCAATTCAATTAATCCTCTTAAGTGTTCTGTACATTGTTCAAAAGATGTCCTCGTCAGGGTGGCTGATGCGATGGCATCAGTGAGGTGGGAGAAACGCGACCGGTATCCTGGCAGATTTTGTTCACTGTTTCTCTCTATACCATCAAAAGATCTGTAGTAAAAGACTTGGAGTCTTATTTTTAAAGTCTCATTCTATTTCAGTTCCATTTGCTTTTGTAAGTAAAGTTGAGGAAGAGCAAATGTACCCTATTTGTCAATGTTTTCTTTGTACATCTGTTTGCCTAGTGGCATTACAGAGTCTAAATATACACATATTTTATATATATATATACATAATATTTATTGCATATACATTATATGAATGCATATATAATATATATATGTTATTTATATATAAAAATGCCTAAATTTTGTGAATTGTATTAGCCTGCTCTTTGAATGATTGGTAGTGATATTAAAATAAAATTCTAGGCCTCCTTTTTTATTTTCTCCCACACAGCTTTCTGAGGATTTGTACTGTCCTTAAGAATGCCTTGCATCACTCTCCAGGAAGGTTTTCTTTCTAACCTGTTAAACACTTCTACTTTAGAATAAAATAAGTGCAGTTTAGAAACACAGTAAATAAATGCCTCTAAATATATTTTAGGGCTTTTCTTTTATAATACATAAAGTGCTAGTTTCATGTTTCCACCTGTTCTAATAGTGCTTTTTAATTTATAAGAAACCTTCACTGAAGTACTCTATTTAAGTTTAGGGATGGGGGGAATTTGGAGAGAGTCCAGATAGCGTAATAAAAATCAGTAAGCTTATAAATGCAAATACATTTTGGGAGAATGGTCATGCTTGCCAGGATTTTAGTCAACCTGCCAAAAACTGCATTTTTACAAAATGCAGGGGTGTTACTTACGCATTTTTCACACTGTGAATGCTAATGAATAGTGGTTGTAGAGAGGACTGGTCCCAAGAAGTAGCTTCTAAGGCTTATGTGCGAGTTACAGGCTTAATGTAGACACGCTTTAAGACTTTTCTTTTAAAATTGGCTCCATGGGTATTTAATTCTTAAAATTCTGTGTTATGGAAATGAATCTAAAGGGCAGAAAAAATGTAGGAAGAAATGCTCTCATTCTAAAGACCTAGCTGTAGAAAAATTTTTCAATAACTGATCTACTTTAGTTTTGCTAAAAGAACAGCTAAAGGAAAAGTGTTCCTCCTAACAGTGCCGAGTTAGTGCAAGACATCCTGGTTTTTCCATCTGCGTTTACCCAAGTCCATTCTTTTCTTGTAAAGTACAGAAGGAAGGAAGACTCAGCCAACTATCAGGACGCAGCCTCAGGTAGTAGAAGGACTGTGTACTCTGCCATTCAGTTGACTTCCTGTTGGCTTTGTAACTTGTGCTAGCTTTGTCGAAGAGGACAATAACTGGTATCCAGCTTTTAAAGTTATCATGATGATCAGATAAAGAAAAAAAATTAAAGCATTTGGCCCACAAGGAGTGCTCAGTAAATGTAAGCCCTCTTCCCAAAAGCCATTTTCATTGATGTAATCTGATTTAATTAGGAAATTGAAATCCAGTCATATATTTAGAGAAACAAGTTTTCATATAAACATATTGAAGCGGTAAAGTGGAAGAACTAAGCGAAGGAGTCATTTTGATAGCCTCACAACAGACACACTTGCACATTTTCAAATTCCAACTGAACAAATTTAGAGTGACTCTTGTCTTACTACATCTGCCTGTCTGCATTCTTGGCTAATCATTAAATTAAAACATCTGAAGCCATTCCTTTGGCATGCATTCCTAAACCTGAAAAGTTTGCACGATATGAGTATGGGTAAAGTGTACAGGTATAATGGGTAATCATTGCCTAAATCATAGTGATAGGTAAAATGACAGTTTTCTAACATGGCCAATAGAGCCAAAGGGGAATTCCAGGCCCTTCTGGGTTCTTCTTCCAGCCCTGTTTTTTGCACGCGAAAAAACTGCCACGTGTAAGGAAGGAAAAAGTATAAATTACTCTCCGTGCCTGTGCTGAGGGCTCAAACCTTTGGGGATTACTCTCCTCTGAGCCCGCCTGTGTGAAATTAAATCTTGTCTGTGCTGGAAATCTCTGAGTGCTGTGTGGTTCTTCTGTCAGATGATCCAGCACAGTTTTCTGCAACGTTTGGTTCCCTGACTGGGAAACCCAACCACACTGGCCCATTGTCGCCACCGGTTTGGGCCAACGGCGGGGCGGTGACCGAAGGGGCAATCGTAACGGAGAATGTGCGCCCTGCCCGGGCTTTCGGCAGTCGCCTGCCTGGTGGCCTGGGGCGGACCCCACCCCGCTGCTCCCGCCAGACTTAGGGAGGTGAGCAGGTGAGAACCTGGTTCTGACGTCGTATGAGGCCAGGCTCCCGGGCCCCTGACCCAGGTGGATGGGGAGCCTAATCGCCTCCCAGGGACCTGTTTATGGTCCCACAGGTGGGGATTCCCGGGGAGGGAATGTTTAAACCTCTGTCATATGAATGACTGTGTGACTGTGCGGGCCCACTGAAACCCCCCAGTCCACACTGAATCTGTGACTCCTCAGCTTGAGCTGCAGAGTCCGAGCAGGTCCTTTGTGGTCTTCGCAGTCAGCCGGCTTACCTGGCCCGGGTGCTCCTTAGTCAAAGCAGACCAGATTCTCTGAGAGGAGGGTGAGCAAACGGGCATCTTTGATTCCTCCGAGAACCAACCCCCTTGTTTGTCCTCGCTACACTGCTATACAAAATGGGGTCAAGCCACGGTAAGAAGACGGTCCTCGAAGCAATGATCATGAATTGCAGAAAGGGTTTTTCAAAATGACTCCTGGCAAACTCAGAACCCTATGTGAGGTAGGATGTCCTTGCTTTGAAATAGGGTGGCCACCTGAAGGGACCCTAGATGTTCAGGCAGTCTGCCGCATCTGGCAAGTAGTCACAGGAAAGCCAGGGCACTTAGACCAATTCCCTTATGTTGATTCCTGGCTCGAGGCAGCCCAAACCCTTCCCCCTTGGGTGCAATTCTCTTGTAATCAACAGGGACAGGCTAAGGGCCTCGTCACTTCGGCCAAGCAGTCAAGAGGACATTCCGGGAAAGTCTTGCAACCGCACATCCTCCCCAGTGACCCGGAGAAAGAATCTGTTCTGCCCCTGCCTTCTGCACCACTGAGGCCATCGGCCCCCGACCTCTGGCCCTGGATACACCGCCACCGTTGGCCTCACCCCCCCACCACCGAGCCCACCTGACTTGCCTGCCCCCGGCCTGGCAGTCCGATTGCGCCCACGCCCAAATCCATGTGCCCTCCTGATTCCAGTACAAGAGACATGGGAGCCCAAGAGGCGTGATGAAGACGGGACTGTCTAGCCCAGCCAGTCCATGCTCTACTAGCAACCCTAATCCACAGCCAACCTCCTCAATTGGAAACATTACCACCCCATCATACTCAGAAAAGCCACAAGCCCTGGTTGACCTCTCAGAGTCCCTCTTCGAGACCCATCGGCTGACCTGGGAGGTCTGCTAACCACTTCTACAGACCCTCTTCAACACAGGAAAAAGAAGGCGAATCATTAGGGGCCCCACCAGTACCTCAAAGAGCACACACCAGCTGGGCTCCTGGATGGAGGGTGTGGGCCGAGATCACCATCCCTGAAGAACGTCCCGCTTGGGACTTCACCACAACCAAGGGACAATACCAGATTTGCCGGTAGCAGGAGGCGCTCCCCCAAGGGATCAAGGCTGGGTCCAAGAAGCCCATGAACATGACCAAAATATATTCCGTCACCCAACAATCAGGAGAGTCCCCTGGGGACTAATAAGAGAGACTGTGTGAAATGTACCATATCTACCCTCCCTTTGATCCCCAGTCACAGGAAAGCCAGCAGATGGTCAACACTTCATTCATGGCCCAAGCTGCCCTGAACATCAGCCGGAAACTCTAGATACTTGAAGGCTTCGCTGGAATGAACATCACTCAGCTGACAAGGTATATATGAATAGGGAAGTTCAGGCTGAAAGGGAGGCTGAAAGGCAAATGAAGAGGAAAGTAAGTCTCCTGGCAGCACTCTGAATGAAACGGGCGAATTGAAAGTAGAAGGAATCTGGCCACCCACAGGGGGAAAGCCCAGAGCCCCCTTGGCACCAGATAAAGATAAGTGCGCCTTCTGTAAGGACAAGGGGCACTGGAGGAATGAGTGCCCCAGCTGAGGAAAAGCCCCGAGGCCCAGCTGCCTCCCTAAAGAACCCTATGAAGAGTGACTCACTGGCTGGGCAGGGGCAGGCTTGGACTGACAAGGACCGGGCTCTCCCACTCCACGCCCCCAAGAGCCCACTGTCAAAGTAAAAGGGGGCTAAACTGTGACATTCATGGTCGACACTGGAGCCGAGTATTCTGTGGTTACTTCTCCAGTGGCCTCCCTCAGCAAGAGAACTGCCACTATCCTTGGGGCCACAGGAACACAGGCCGTGAAACAGCCCTTCTGCCAGGCCCATCAATGTGAACTGGGGGGGCCCAAAGGTCTGGCATGAATTCCTCTATCTACCTGAGTGCCCCATTTCCCTCCTTGGCTGAGATCTACTCTCAAAACTTGGAGCCCAAATAAATTTTGAACCAATCGGGTGCACCAGCCTTAAGTTAAATCTGGGACACGAGGGGCCAGGGTCCCTCATACTGGTGATAACCACTCCCCAGGAAGAAGAATGGAGGCTATTTTGTGCTCAAGCCTCACCAAATAGTCCACCTGAATTCAGGGCTGCCTTCCCCTAGGTATGGGCTGAAGATAACCCACTGGGACTTGCCCATAACTGAGCCCCTGTCATCATAGAATTGGTTCCAGGGGCCCAACTGCACAGACAGCAACACTAAGTATGCCCTCTTGCAGGAGGCGAAAATGGGAATCCAAGAGCATCTAACCAGACTCAAGGAAGCAGGAATCCTGGCCGGGTGCCAGTCTCCCTGAAACACCCCACTACTACCAGTCAAAAAGCCAGGAGGAGGGCACCGGTCTGTTTAAGACCTGCGAGCCATCAACAGGGTGACTGTTTCTCTACACATGGTGGTCCCAAACCTGTATACTCTCCTCAGCCAGATCCCAGGGACAGCTAAATGGTTCACTTGCCTAGACCTAAAGGATGCCTTCTTCTGCCTTTGGCTGGCCCCTCAAAGCCAGCCCATGTTTGCCTTTGAGTGGACTGAGCCTGACACAGGGTGACAGATGCAGTTAACCTGGACACGGCTTCTGCAAGGATTCAAGATTCACCCACTCTCTTTGGAGAGGCTCTGGCCCCTGATCTTGCCAGCTTTCCCAGGGAAGCCATGTGCTGCACCCTCCTCCAGTATATAGATGACCTCCACCTTGCCAGTGACACCCAAGAGAACTGTATAGAAGGAACGAAGGCCCTCTTGCAACTCCTGTCAGACTCGGAATACTGAGTCTCATGGAAAAAGGCACATGTCTGCCAGCAAGAAGTCCAGTATCTAGGCTTCCTCCTCACCCAAGGAAGAAGGGCACTAGGGCCTGAAAGAAAAAAGGTAATCACCTCCTTGCCCCAGCCCCAAACCAAGAAAGGCCTACAGGAATTTCTGGGGGCTGTGGGGTTCTGCCAAATCTGGATCCCTGGATTCTCAGCAATGGCAAGGCCCCTCTACAACTTCTTAGGAGAACTGGACTGGGAGCCCCCTGTCTGGAGAGGCAGAAACTGCTTTCCTAGAAATAAAGACTGCTTCAGGGCAGGCACCAGCCTTAGACCTGCCAGATATAGAAAAGCCATTCAACCTCTTCATACATGAAAAAGAGAAGGTGGCCCTCAGGGTTCTCATGCAGACTGTTGGCCCCTGGCAGCGACCAGTCACATACTTGTCAAAGAAACTGGACCCTGTTGCAGCAGGATGGTCACCATGCCTCAAAGCACTAACAGCCACAGTTCTGCTGGTTAAGGAAGCAAACACACTTACTCTGAGACAACATCTGAATGTCAAAGTCCCCCACACCGTCGTGTCCCTTAGGGACATGCAGGGTCACTGATCCCACTCCAATTCTTGGCTGGCACAATACCAAGGGCACCTTTGTGAAAACCCGCAGGTCATCCTCGAAACTGTACAGACCCTAAACCCAGCAACCTTCCTCGCCACCGAGGAGGGAGAACCAGATTACGACTGTTCCAAGGTGACTGATGAAGTCTACGTGAGCCATCCAGACCTACGGGACCAAGCAATACACAACCCAGAACTCACGTTTTTCAGTGACGGTAGCAGCTACCTGCAGGAAAGCATACAGAGAGTGTGCTATGCAGTGACCACTGCCACTGAGGTCTTAGAAGCTGAAGCTTTACTAGCCAGGTGGTCGGCACAACGAGTTGAATTGCATGCCTTAGTCCGAGCCCTCACCATCAGTGAGGGCAAGTGAGTCGATATCTATACCGATTCCTGGTATGCCTTTGCCACTGTGCACATACATGGGGCAATATATAAAGAAAGAGCAGCAGGAAAGACAATCAAAAACAAAGAAATTCTAAAACTCCTCGAGGCTGTTTGGCTCCCAAGGTAGGTAGCAGTCCTGTATTGCAAAGGGCACCAAAAAAGGAAATGACCCCACGGTGCAGGGGAATTGCCTGGCAGATGAAGCAGCCAAAGCAGCAGCCAGTAAAAAAACAGGTTTCAGGACAGTAAAAAAACAGGTTTCCATGGGTCCACCACTTCCGAGTGAAAAAAGCCCATCACCCAGATGAAGAAATGCATCAGTGAAAGGCCCAGCCAGACCATGAGAACCCCCTCCACCTTTGCATCCAATGAGAACCCTTTGATTGATGGATATCTGCATGCCATGGTTACTCACCTTCGTTAGTGAGGGATCCCTCATCTTAGGAACTAGACTTTCCACTGCCACCCCTTCCAGTTGGATTTTCCCCTACAGAGTTGCAATTGCTGTTGCTTACTGGGTAGCCATAGGATGCATTGCTGCATTTACTTGATTACCTGTCTTCTTTCCCTCCCCTTCCTCCCCTTCACTTCCAGGGGACCTTGGTGCGGTTGCAAACAAACAGACAATGGGGGACAGGGTTCAGCACTTAACACCTACACACCTGCCAAGTGTTATAAGAAAAGCCAGGCTACCCTTTGTCTTAAAGATGGAAAAAGGTACTGGACCAGGACAATAAGTAAACAGGACTCAGAATGTGCAGTTAGAGGAAGAAAGGGAACTCTCGTCTGGTGAACTTACCTCACCCACCTTGGAATGTCTGATGTCAGGGGAGTCCAGGATCAGGCACGGAGGGACAGGGACAAGAAAGTCAAGCAGGCCCTTGAAATGCTGGGATCAGCACTAACTGAAGGGTCAGCCTACAGCAATATTGACCTTTCAGGGCTCCAACAATTGACCCAGCTCCCAGCCCCTATCCATCAGGTTGCCCAAGTCATTACAACAGCCTTTGAGTTAGTACAAAACATCAGCAACCGTACACAGGCCTGCTGATTTTGCCCTTAACTTGCAGGGCCTATATAGGCACCCCTGTGCCCTCACACTGAAATTACACCCAAATAGCCGAAGGTAATAACCAGACTAAACTAATTGGTCCAGCAGCCTACAACATCCAGCTTCTTATCAATGCAGACAATGTAACATGCCTAACCAGCTCAAAGGCAGGCAACATTAGCTACGGCTCTGTCCCAACCTGGCTGTACTCCAAAAACCACACCACCAATCAGTCAGAAACTTATTGTGCCTCCTCAGGAGTTTTCCTTCTGTGTGGAAGCACCAACTTCTGATGCCTCCAGGTGAGCTGGACAAGTTTATGTGTACCAGTCTTCCTCACCCCCAATATATCTGTCCAGTCAGACCAGGAGGTCGAGCAGGCTCTCAGTCCTTTTCTGGGGAAACAAAATTGGGCAGCTCTGGTTCCCTTTCTGTTAAGTGCAGGAACACTCACAGGAATAGGAGCAGGGACAGCTGGTCTAGGTTCCTCACTCCATTTTCATTACAAGCTTTCCCAAGAGCTAAACGAGGACACATGGACAAAGTTGCAGACTCCCTCCTTTCCCTACAAAGCCAGTCAATTCACTTGGAGCAGTCATGCTCCAAAATCAGCGAGCCCTGGACCTGCTCACGGCATTAAAAGGGGGAACTTGTATATTCTTAGGAGAAGAATGTTGTTATAAAGCAAACCAATCAGGAATAACAACCACAAAAGTCAAGGAGATTAAGGAAAGAATATTAAAAATAAAAAAAGAATTAGAAACAGGCATTGTGGGGAATAGGGGGACTCAGCCAGTGGTCTTCCTGGTTACTCCCATTGGTTGGGCCTCTCACCTCCATCCCCCTCCTCATCACCATTGGCCCCTGCTTACTGAACACCCTTCTAAAATTCATAGAAGACACTGATGATGCCCCATAAACACAATATTTTAAAGGGCATCAGAGGGGGGAATGATAGGGAAAATGATAGTTTTCTAACATGGCTGGTAGAACCAAAAAGGGAATTCCAGGCCCTTCTGGGTTCTTCTTCCGGCCCTGCTTGCTGCGCGCCAAAAAACTGCCACATATAAGGAAGTAAGAAAGTATTAATTACTCCCCTTGCTTGTGCCTGGGGCTCAGACCTTTGGAGATTACTCCTCTGAGCCCCCCAGTGTGAGATAAACCTCGTCCCTGCTGGAAAATCTCCGAGTGTCACTTGGTTCTTTCGTCAGGCGATCCCGCTCAATTTTTTGCAACAGTAGAAATAAATAGATCTGTTTATGTAAAAGTTTTATATCACATTATTTAAGTTAAACGTTTTAAATGGGCTTATACTTAAAGTTGCCAAATAAATTATAGGATGTCCAGTTAAATTCAACTATCAGGTAGACAGTAAATACTTTTTTAGTATAAATGTACTCCAAATATTGTATAGGGTGTACCTACACTAAATATGATTTGTTGTTTATCTGAAATTCACACTTGACTAGGTGACCTATTTTTATTTGCTAAATCTGGCATCCGCCCTCATATTCCAAACTCTTGTAACATTATATACTCTTATAAACTTTTATAGCATTTTATGGTTTTATTGTGAATTATTCTACCATAAGGTCAACTCCTCTGCTTATAATTGATCTCAGGCCTTTTATACATATTATTTCTGAGTTATTTCTTGAGAAATGTTTTCCTTTAGATGGCGGAAGAGATGGTGAAGTTAAAATTCTGGGACAATCCTGAAGCTAAATAATCTGATAAATAACTTTACAAACTGCATAATGAATATCAAGCTGCATTCACATTGATCTATTTTAACAAGAACTAAAGATCTCGAAAAGCAGAAGATAGCTGATATCATCACATTCTACAACATGGCATTACAAAGGAGAGAAAAGAACAGTCAATCCAGAAGTTCTGAAAGACTCTCCCTAAGTAACAGCATATATGGCTGGAAAGGCTCCTCCGTATGCAGCGATATAATGAAGCTACAAGAGGGAGGGATTATGCTTTCAGTTTTATTCATATTATGCACAAGACTTTTGAATTAGTTTTTGGTGGGTGAGCACCTTAACTCACCCATAAAACATTAGCTTTATTGTTCAACATTAAAGAACAGAAGAAACAGCAAAGAGTTTGAAGAATTAAATGAATGCACAGGAAACTTGTTCACACACGTGGCTTATGTTTTAACAGTAAATCACTAACTTTTAAGACCTGGAGCTGCCTGCTAACGCTTAGTTCCAGAGGGAAAAAGAAAGTGAAAGAGAAAATTTCCCCTGGATTGGAACAGAAAATAATGTTGAAGCAAATAGAACTCTATATACTTCTGACAGTTCAAATGATACATAAGTACACAGGCTGACAACGGCTGGTTTGTCCCTGCAGTTCACTTCGCTCAACTCTGCATGGTTCTGTAGGACAATGAAATTCAATGCACTTAGAATTTCCAAAAAAAAAAAAAAACGTGAGCCCAGATTCTTTTAAAAGCATTTCTATGAGGAAACGGATCATTTACATGCCAAAAGCACTTTTAATGTGACATATTTAGCACATGTATTATTTAGAATGAAAGCTGCTTGAACTTAGCGAATTTTAAAGTCTATAAAATGGCACCCTCCTGAGCAGAAAGGTAGCTGTTCTCTGTTATGTGATTATTTGGAATAATAGACTAGTACATAACTTTTTACGAAATTAAAGGTATGACATTTACTTTCGTTTAGCCCCATAAATTGCACTTTAAAACATAAAGAATGGGCTGATGTATGAATTTGTTGTTCCTTCAAGCAATTTAACTGATTTTTAAAGAACAGTTTTGTGTTTCATCTATTGAGTAACACATCAAACAGTTATCTTAGTAGCTTTAATGAGACTCTTGTATCACGTAACCTTTCTGAAAAACGTTTGGGGACCTTGACAATGAACAAGGCTGCCATCCAGGTTTGTTTTGTTTCTTGATTGCACTGCGGTCAAACCCAAGAGCCCCAGCCTGGCCGCAGTGCTGGGTTCTGCGCTGGAGGCGCATGGCAGGACTGGATGGGGTGTGGCTTCACATCGGCCATTGCCCACCCCTCACGACGGCATGCCAGTCTGTCCCAAATTTCTTTGGAGAGGAAAACTGGGATTGCAAATCTTCTAAAGTTTTGGATGTATTCTCCTTTCAAACATACGACTTCCCAAGAAGATTCTCTCATCAGACTACACTGCCTTCCTTGGAGGAAGCACTTAGAAAAATATGTTTCTTTAAGTGTAAGTGTGGACAAAGCAGTGTTTTAAAGTAATCGGAGATCTGTTGAAAAAGGAGTGAGAGTTCTTGATGCTTCCTTATTTATGATAATTTTGCCTCAAATGAAGAGATACTGATACATTAAGCTGAATGCATACACACACACACACACACACACACACACACACACACACACACACACACACACACGGCTGGATTTCTGTGATGCAGCCAGTTAGAAATTGACCCCATGCCTGTCTAGAAGTGGCTCTTAAGATAGAATCCTAGGAAATGGTTGCTCATACAGATGAACTCAGGACCACATATATGTTTACCAAGAGGAGTCCAGGATGCATCAACTCCCTGTGGTTTAAAGAAAGGAGTGCCTTGATTGCAGTGAGTATGTGACACACAAGGCTGTTTCGAGTTCCATTTTTAAACCTCTTCTCTCCTCTCCACCTCCTTCTCCTGCACCAGAGATTTCAATGATAGTGTTTAAATTTGCGTCAGGCTTGAAATTTGGCATCCAGGAAATCAAGCCTCTTTTGGTACCCTTTAAGGACAGAGACTCTTGATCAGAAAACAAAGTGCTGTGGCAGGTCATAGATTTGCTCTGGGTGATGCACTACTCTAAAAATAGGGTGTGTGTTTTCTTAAAGGAAAGTTGGCTTGACCTAATCCACAGTAAGGGGTTATTCTCTTCTTTTGATTTTGTGAATTAAAATAGCCAAGATTCGGGATATTAGAAAATCAGCCCTAGTAAAGCACAATATTTTTACCATTTATGTTTCCATGTCTACATTGCTCTTATAACAGCTTTGTTCTATGAGAGATGGAACTAAAACTGAATCTACAGTCCAAAAGGTGCAATTATGGTCCTTTAAGCCAATAACATAATTATACATAAGTGTATATATTTATCAGATACATGCAGCCATTTTGAACTCTTTACGTATCATCATTGCCACTTTGCAGCTTTCTTGAAACAACTTTCAACATCATGTAAGCAAAAATCACAGAGAAGTTTATACACTAAAAACACATTTTTAGATTAAATTGAGGTTATGGCTTAAAGCTAGAAAAATCGAGAAATTTTTATCACACAATCCTTTTCTATTTCCTTGAGATTAATTAACGCTGTGAATTTAATTAGCTCCTATTGTCGGCAGTCTTTTGTGTTTATTTTGAGGAATATTGTTCAAGAAGATGCTTACCCTGAAGGACTGAAATGCAAACTGTTTCAAACTCTATTTGGAATCTAAGTTTACTGCTTTATTTGTGGTTGACATTAAATTTCCATTCTCTGAATAAACACTACACCACCTGGGATTATGATGACTTTTCATTTTTAAACCAAAAATTTAGCATTGTTTGAAGTCTAGTTTATTTCACACCTTTCCAGGGCTCTCTTTAATGCAAGCAGGTAGGATCCCTCATCTTCCCATCCTGCTGCAATCCAACAGTTACTAATATTCACATGAGTGTATTGGTGAAAAGGAAGGTTGCTTTTAGCAAGCATGAGGCAAGGTTTTAATTTGTAGCTGATAATTTGCTACTGGAAGCTTACCCTGATTAGTCTTCTTACTGCACCAACAGTTTTTGAGGTGGTGTGAATTACCTGCTGTGTATGTTTTTACCACTCACTCAGGGATGAAAATGAATTACAACCTAGCCCTCAATTAAAGCTCAAAATAAGAAAACCTCAAACTTCTTTTATGTCTGCACTTCTAAAGAACAGAATTATTTGCTTCTGATATCATTGGAATTGTAATTCACACTCTTGGAAATCCTGCAACGGATCTTTCAGCCCCACTCAAATGAGTACATCTCAGCTGTTACCCAATTACATTGCCTTTGCTCCGAGTCAAATCATCATCCAACAGCTGAAAATTGAAACAAACTCCATTTGTGAAAATGAAGCATGACTTTATCGATAATGCGGAATGTTTTTAAGTGTTAATTCTCTTCATCCTACAGAAATTAATATGTTATTTTCAGTCCTATTAATTGTGAAATCTAGGAAACTTTGATTTAATTTGTCATTAATGCACTATTTAATTTTCAGCCATGCTGGAAAGAAATACATTAATGAAAACTTTGAATAAATATTTCTGACAGATTGTTGTTAGCTCTTTTGAGAAAATGTCCATTATTTTTAACCGGTTTGTTGCAAGTCTACAAAAGCTTGTATTGTATTTATTGGGTGATCTTGACATCTCAAAAGAGAACACACAGGCAGTCAGATAGTCTATGAGTTTATTCACTGGTTCATGTTCTTATTAGACACCTCTTGTGTTTCAGTTGCTCATGCCATAGGAAATGGCTCGTGAGTCCTAAGGTGCTTTGATTCTACATAGAAACACTCAGCTTTTGGGGAGAAAGTGTCTTGTGAAGGCATTTTACTTGTGACTGGTCATATAGCCTGAATCGGCTGCTGTTCTACAAATCTCTTATATTCCTCTGGAAGGAAAAAGAGGGATACCTGAGAATTTACTCACCCAAGATCAGCATAGTAAGTGGCAAGAAGTAGGAAAATCAAACAGGGACTGTAGTTCTAGGATGGTTTTCTGCTGTGATGATTGGGGAAGGCTAATGTTAATTGGAGAGTTCCTTCTTGTTCACTCTTTAAAAAAAGGAATAAAATATTCTATTTGCAATCTGAGAGAGGAGACAGAGGGCCATTCAGCTCGGAGTGAATCACATACAAGGATGTGTAGGAGGGAGAGGAATAAACAGAGAAGATGGAGTCTGGTATTGCCAAAAAGATTATAAACTCATTGATATAGAGGTATGGTTTTTTATTTCATTTCTGTTTTTATAACATCTAGTTCAGGACTAAAGTCACAAATGGTATAATTTCTGGTTCTTGATTTGTACCCATGCTCCCAGGTGATAACTGTTGTTGTATAAGGGATACCTAGCCTTTAACAGGGTTTACCTTACTTTTGATAGCACAATTGCATCAAATTTACCAATTTTCATAATTTTCCTCTCCTTTATAGTCATAAATTTCCTTGTTATAGTTCTATTCTGAAATACCACAGGGAAGATGATATGTGAAGCCCTGTTTGCTCATGTTCCCGGAGAGAGGAGAAGCATCATTCATTTAGTTCTCCCTCCTTCCTTTACTATCAGATGACGAGACTGTTGATAACTAGCTACATATTGTGCAATGTAACAATGTCTTAGAACTCTAAATTCCTAGGAATGAGAGTTACAAGTAGATTGTAAATGGCAAATTCATGAACTGAGGAGAGTCCTCTCAGACGTTGGAGATACACTTTGGGGTGAACAAGGCTTAATGTTCTGCATGTCTGTACTTTGTAACTTGTTCATTGTTTCATACTGTTTATGTGGTGCTTTACTGTTTTACATAAGAAAATCCTGCCATTGGAATCTTGTTTGATTTCATGTAATTATGAGGATTAATAATGTCTTCTCAGATATGAGTTATATTCTTATTAATATGAGGTAATTCCTAAGTACCCATTTAGGGTTAGCCTAAAATTGAAATTGGACCACCGTATGGTTGATTTTATTACTTGAGTATCAGGTGGTGGCTCAAATAAGAACTGAAGTAAAACACTTTGTGGCTGTTAGGTAAAAGATAGGCAGTTTCATTGGCTCAGTTGTCGCCATCAGGCTGGCCACCTGGGGACAGCTTGGGACTGAGCAGCAGCAAGAGCATGGTGTAGCGATGTGCGTAAGAAAACAGGTCGCTGGCTGGGCAGCCTTGAAAGAGGGTTTTCCTTCCCGCTCCCCTGTTTACTTTCCTCTACCCCTTGTTTACTCCTTCATTCTCTTCCTTTGTCCCTCTTTTCTCGTTTATGCTCTCTCTTTCTCTAGAAAATTCACTACCATATATCAGCTCTATATAACTACACATGACTGTTCTTTAGTCCGGGTTTGGGTAAAATAACAAATTCATTATGTATTTATTGTAGATACGTGATACAACTAAGGTGAAATACAACCAAAAATTTGGCCAATTTTATGTATTAATGTGTGGTTAGCATTTTTTTAAGAGCAGGTGAATTTAGGGCCATTTATGATATTCTGCAGGTGATTCCTAAGTCAGATAGAAACTGAATGAGAACTTTAAGCAGCCCACAATGCCCTGCCACTCACTGGGTTCACTAAGGGCATTCGGTAAGCTTGTGTTGGCCAAGTTTTCATGACCTTTCTTCTCTTCCTTCTGGCCCACAACACCTGGAACTTTATTATTTTTCTGCTGGCTTGAAATTCTGGAGTTTATCAATTACTTAGAAGTTAGAAATTATGAAATATGATCTTGATATACCAAGCTGATTATTTTTGCAGCCAACTGCACCACTGAAACAGAATTACTTAGTTACTCAAATGTTGGTTGTTTTTTCTCACATCAGATAAAAATCCCATATACTCTGGAGGATATACTGCTGAGTAGTGAGTCACAGAGAACTGAAAGAAAGTTTTAGCTGCTAATATTTCAAAGTTTTTCTTTGGGAAAAACATGGAAATGTGAATGATTTCTGATTTGTGTAACACTTAAGTACATTTTGCTTGCCTTCTAGGCAGTTTATCCCATTTAGCATGCAATAGCATGTATTATCATAGATTAAGATGATTTTAAAAGATGTAAGACTAGTGCAAAAAAGCAATCCTCTGAAAGTTCACACATGATATTCCAGAGAATTTAGAAAGCTGATTTTGGATATAGTAGTATAATTCTGGCCCTGATTCTAAATAAAACAATTTAAAAAATCAGTCTATTACCAAATATATGACTTTAATACAATGTACACTGTGAGATTTATGTCTTATTTTAAAAGAAAATCTTAAGTTTATTAGCTAGCTTTTGAAATTTTCACTGAAATATGTGTATCTGTTCATTTTATTGGCTTTAATGCATTGTTGAGCCCAGTATATGCAGTGCCAGAAGGTGTGGTATTCCAAACAGATCATACTTGAAAAGATTAGGAGACCTTCTTTTCCTGTTAATTAGTTAAGTTATATTCCTTCCCAACCACACACACAGAAAAAGTCTGAAAATATTGGGAGGACTATATTAATGAAGTTTCATCAGTATGTGAGTGGAAGCCTGCAGAAACAGCAACATGGATAAATTAAGATACTGTGGACAATGCCACCTTTGAGAATGAGTCCTTAACTATGAGGAGTGAAGAATGGGCTTGTGAAACTTTCTTAGCTATTTACCAGCTGCACCATCTTGGGACTGTCTTACAAACTCAACTTTTCTCATCTATGAGGCTCTATTATATTTTTCCTACCTAGGTGTTTTTAGATGCTAATAAAAAACGTGGAAGAACTATGGAAGATATAACTCATTATTCATATGTGAAGTATTATCTTCTGTTCAGGTTTGAGAATTAAGCTTGTCGATATCCAGTTGGGTCTCTCTATTTTTCTCATTTTTTTCCTCTTTTTAACATGGATTCCAGATGTATCTTAGAGTCAGTTATAGGTTCTTTCATTAGAACTGAACACAAAATGTGCTGGTATAATGTTGGTAAATAAGTTAGTTTGTGTTTAACCATATAACTACTCAGTACATTTTTCGAAGTGCTTATTCCACGCATGCACTGAGTTCAGCAGAACAAAAAGGAATGCGACACAAATACTGTCCTCAAGAATGTTACAGTTATGTAGGAGACACAAAACATATCATTTTTGGATCTGGGACTTGATTTTACTTTGCTTACAGGATAATAACCAAGTCTTCTGCTGTTTCATGGATGCTGATAGAATATATGAGATCCTTGAGTCTGGGACAAAGGATTTTATTACTCACAGCACACCAAGTGGCACAGTGCTTGTATTGGGTCTCTTTGCCCCCAAGTCCAGGAGGGTGACACTGGGAGGCAAGGTAGATTTTGCACATGTGGAGGGTTTGTGTTTCAGCTAAAGAACATGGAGTTTGTAGGATCCACTGTTTTATGGTAAACAATAAGCAAACTTACTCTTTGTCCTGGAGGACAGATTACTTTATCCTTTCAAGATTGCTACAAATACAGCCCTGAGAAATGGCCTCAGTAAGGAGCAGTCAAGGCCTTGCATAGTTGGTGTGTCCAGCGAGATGTGAAGGGACACCAGAGACCCACAAAGGCGTGTCTCCCAATAACTAATGGTAGCAGGTGGTAAGTGATGAGACTCATTAATAATTTAAGGAATTTTAGTCCCATTCCATGTGAAATACAAAGTCAACTACCTTTTCCTTTAATTTTCTTTACTGTCAGCTATTTATTGAGCTCCTACTGGTTTGTGTGTTTTGTGGTGATATACCATGATGATAAAGACCTTTTATTCTGGGAAGTGCTCTGTAAGGTTTCTGCCTGTCTTGCATCTGGATTCAATGAGATTTCCTCTCTTGGCATTTGCATCATCCTCAAAAGCACTTCCCGGGTCCTCCACTGGCCATTTTTCATCACTAAACATGCATTTTATGGCTGACAATATGAGATATCAGGAAGTCAGTGTCCCTACATAGGGTAGTTTTGGATATCTCCATGAATTTGTATTAGGAAAAATTGAATTGAATTTTCTTCTTTCACTGCTACCTGGATTAATAGGTTCATGTTAAAAGAAGTAGCCTGGGGGGTTGATCCTTCCTATGACCAAGTAGATATTCAAACTGGTCTCTCTCCCAGTTGTAGGCTCATCCCATTGCCACCACTGCACCCTGGGAACTAGAAGACATGAGGGGTTGAGGACAGAGCTTCTTAGCCTTTTTCAGAGAATCTTTGTTGCAGTGAGACTGTCAAGGGAACAGAATGATCTCTCAGATCAGATGCTCATGACACAAAGAAGTTTGTTTTTTGAATTTAAAAAGGACGTCCCAGTTTGCTGTTTGAGATCTTGATAAAGATACTGCTCTGAGCCAGCTGACAAAAAAATATGAGTGAAAAATTAGAGAGTAAAAAAAGAGAGATTTACTATTAAGTCAAAATACAGAGTATTGTACAGGAAAACCTTCCTTGGGAGACAACATACTCTTAAAAAGGAAAGTGAGTTTGTTTTGGCAGAGGGCCTTGGAATTCTATTTTGCAATTTAAATCTTTGCTAAAAATTGCATTTTTAAGGCAGGTGCTTGTCTAGTACAGGTGGTTACTGTAGCAATCACTCTATCTAAAGAAAAATATTATGATGGGGTGTAGAGACACCAAGCTAATGAAGTGAAGTGAAAAGGAACAAAAAAAAATTATTCACCTCTCTCTTCTTTCCTCCCTCACACACTCCTCCAAATAATTATAATTTAATGTTCTATTCAGAAGAACATATTTATAACAGGGCATCTCAATATTAATCTTAAACTAGAAAAATAACTTGTCATTTACTTAACCCTAGCCTGATGGGAGGTTAGATTCACTAAGGAAAGTCTGTTACAAATAACTGGGACATTCTGAGGTTGCCAAATGATGGCTGTCATTTTTGTATTCAGCCCGATGATGAAGGAGCTTTTAAATGTTTGGACATTCAATCTATGTAGTACCACGACCCGGACATACCCTTTTACTAAACACTAGCCCACTAAATCCTCTTAGAATGTTGTTTACCTCCAGATAAATCAAACCTGACCATGTAGGTTAACTTCACTGATTCATTTTTCAGCTACAAATGATTAATAATTTTTACAGAATGAAAGCTACAGACTTCTTCTTATATGGTAGACTACAGGGAGTGATATAATTCTTAGATGTCTTGTGAAATGCAAAGCCATTTTTCTGGAACCGATGTTCCCAGTTCTCTCCTAAGCACAGTAGCTACCTTTTCTCCACTAGAGGATCATCCAGCAGGAATGACCTTTTCAGTTACCGTAATTCAGCATCTTTCCCCCAGAGTTTGAGCAAACTGTTCTCTGCAATTTGTACCGGTGGCCCAGGACTAAATCCAAATCCATTTCCAAGCCTAAGCATGTCACATGCTGTAGCAGTGAAAGACATATTGTTGCAGTAAGAAAAGACATGGGCTCTGGCTGACCAGAAACCCCGCACAATGGGGAAAAGCCAAAACACAAAAAAGGAAAGTGAGCATGGAAGGGAAAAGAAATTCATTTGCTCTTGGGGCCAGGATGTTTTTTCCCTGGGAATATTCAGTGGCAGCTTTTGCCAACATTTATTTCACTTCTGCTTATTTTGGCCAACTTCCCCTTCTTTGTTCACTACCTACCCAAATAGCTCTGGAGTTCACTGTGGTTTTAATAATGATTAGGAATTAAGGTCAGCTAATGTTTCTGCTGCAGGTGTTTTGAAAAGTCACCTGCTACTTACTTTGCACAGTGAAGCTTCTGCAGCTCTCCTTGTAATTTTTCCCCATCTACTCTCCCTCCAACACCTTGTAAATAGTATTTTCCATTATGTCATATTTCCAGGGTAGCTGAGTACATGCATAGTTTTATTTTTTTTGACTTCATATTCTGCCTTTCTTAAGTAGCTAATAGTGGTGTTAATGCTTTCCATATTTAGAATTGCTTTCTGGTGACCTACACGGGAGAGATTTCTCTGAGAGATACAGAAGATATAACTTTTAACATCAAGGGCACCGAAATAGTTGCTAAAATAGATGATTAATTACCTATGCTGAGCTCAGCTCTTAGATTTTTCCATTGGGTTCAGAAACTTTTTATCAGGTTCACACCTGGGAAGCTTTGGCATTGGCTCTTAATATCTTTTTCTGCTGGGATACACTCTTATATTCCTGCTTTGGGACTGGCTGCACTTGAAAAGAACAGAGGAACTAAGTCAAGAACTTCTTTTCCTTAAAATATATCAAAATCTTAATAATAACACTTCGGGAGTTGGTTAATGTTCAGGTTGAAGCTGTGGATTAGTTCTACTTCTGTCTCTACTGGTTTGATCACATATATTCTAATCCTATATAAAAGCCAACATTTAGCTTTTTCATAATAAAACTATGATTTCCTGTATAGTAAGAGCTCCATCCATTATGTGAGATGTAGATTATGCAGACATTGGACACAAGGATGAAATGGCTCCTCTTCAGCTGTTCTTTTCTACTGTGTAATTACATAATTAGGATGTAGACTATCCATCATACAATTCTTTTTGTAATTCCATGGGAAAAGCTACTGAATATGGACAACAGATGATTCTTAAACCTCAATATCACAGCTGGTTTACATTTTTTACCCTAAATCCCCTAAGTGGGCAGGCCACGTTACAGAACCCTTTCATGCCAAATTTCCTTTTTTAAAATTGAAACCACTTTGGTATTATCCAAGAGAAAGAGATTATTAAAGAATGGTCGATTGTTTACCTGATGTTTATAAGACTATCAACATTGTTTTTCAGTGAATGTTCTTATTTCTCTAAAAGATATTCACCATATTTAATCTCCATTGTAACTCTTCCATCCTTTTTCTTTTTTGTCATTATGCATGTGTTTTCCACTTAACTCTTTTCTTTTTTACCCTATTTACACTATTGAATGCCTTCTCTATTACTGTCCAGCCCATAGACAACCCATACTTAAAGTCTGGCCTCAAGTCTCCCAGATTCCCTAGGCAGGATCTCATCCCAAGTCATCCTCTTTTTATTACTCAGTATGCCTATCCATCTTGTATCATTTCACTTCTTCCCAAAAGTACTAAGAAGGTTTTTCAAACCCAATTCAATGCAATAACTTGTTAGTGATTAAAAAGCCCTCTAAGTCTGCTTAATAGAATTGTTCTTTCGTAGGTTTTTAAATTATTACTATAATAATGTTATAACATAAATTGAAAAAAACCAAGACTTATTTTGATGCAAGAAAGAATATAAGTGTCCAACTAGTATAAATCAGGCTCCATAGAAAGACAGAAAAGATATATATAATTAAGAGGTGCTTTCTTAAATTCATTTCTATACAAAATTCACAGTGAGAATTAAGTGAAGTGGGTCTTTTTTTGCTGCTCGTTGCTTATGTGTTTATGGCTATAGAATGGGAATACTTTAAAGGAAAAAATACATTTCACTCCAATTCAGTTCAGTTATTATATATTGAACATATATTCTTGGTGAAACACTCAGCCAGGTGCTTTGGCTTAAATAGAGTTGCTTATAGTCTGGCCCCTTTCCTTCAAGTTTGTTATTGGAAAAATAGGACTAGTCATGACTAAATAATGAAAGACAGTCTAAGTGTCACGTATAATGTATAAGCAAAGCATGGAGACCAGTATGCATACTTTCATTTGGAAAGACATCTGCTGTGGCTAAATCGAGGAATTTGACATTGAAATTGAGCCTTAATCAATGGATATGAGTTCAAAATGCAGAGAGAAAAATATAGCTTAGACTAGGAGAGCAGTGGAGACAAAAGAACAGAGGCAAGTAGGTTAGGGAAGACTTACAGAACAATTAGACATCTCATGGAAGATGAGACTGTAAAAGTATAATCTGATTTCAATTATGTTTTTATTTACAGAATTTTTTTTCAAAATTTTTTGTTCTCATTCCTTGTTCTGTTTTCAAGCTTTAAAAATTCTTTAAATATATTAACATGGTATTCTATAATCTGATAAATTAACAGTATCTGAAGTCTTTATAGATTGGACTCTGCTATCTGCCCTTTCTGCTTATTCCCATTCAGAATGATTTATTATCTGTTTTTAGGTTTTTGAATATAAGCAACTCATTTTCCTCGGGTCTATAACTATGGGAATTCTTTGAGGCCTGAATTGAAGTCTGTTCTTCCAGGGAGGATTTGCCTTTGTTTTTCAGAGACTATTTTTATGTTTTATTTAGCATTTTAGTTGTTTTAACTATGGTTATTCAGGGTATTTAGTTGGCTATATTATCAGAAATAGAAGTCATAAAGGCAATTTTTAGGCCAAAATGGGAAATATATTTTTTGCCTAAAGGTTAGGTAATATTTTGTGCTTATAGAAAACTCTTTTTTTTTTTGAGGGGAAGTGACTTGATTTGAGCTTCATTTGAAAGGTAAGTCTGGCAGTATGATATCAGAGACTCGAGATGGATTTAGGTAAAAGGTAAAAAAGTGTGATCTGGGAAGGTGGCACAGGAAATGGAAGAAAGTCTTAAAAAGAATCTAGCTGAGAAATCATCCATTTTTTTTGCCACTGGTTAAACCAACTTTTTGGAATGTAGGCTAAAGAGAGATATTGTTGAAGATATTATTTATAGAGGGTTCTTGGGGCTCTGTCAATAAAAAGTCTAACTGAATGTTAATAAGGTGTCTAAGTGCCATCTCTCTATTAAAACAAGGGCACATTCATGTATTGGGCTTTCTGGGAAGAGTTCTACTAGCAGTCATTCTTAGTGTGAGCTAATTTGGACAGCAGAGTCTTAACCGACCTTGAGGTATGTCAGATCCCAGGGCAATGCCACCTTGCTTTGTATGATCCAGGGAAGCATCTTGCATCTGTAGTAGATTTCAGGTGGAATTAAATGATTACTCCTAATAAGATGAAAATAGGTCATAAATTCAAATTTAATTCTTTCTCCAAATTGTAATTTTCCTTCCACATAGCAATCTGAAACAAAATGTACTCTTTCTGTGCAACAAGAAAATGAAAGGAACAGGCCACGAAGGAGAAAGAGGTGATTAAAATATAGGAAATAATGTCTCATTTTGTTAGTGTTCTTAAAAAGTTATCAGGGAATTAGTTAAATGATGCTGGATTCTGATGGTTTTATGTTTGCTGTAAAGAACATAGTATTTATTTACTTGTTGTTTTTCAGATTTCAAGCTCACAAGACTGTCTTTTGGTTAGAAATTCATCATTAAATTCTGCTAACCATCATGAAATAATGGGTTGAAGATTAAAAATTCTTAGAATTGAGAGATCGTTCCTATAGATTTCTCCTTCCCCTGGGATGGAGTGTGGGCTTAAGATGGAATGGTGGTGGTGGTGGTGGTCCAGGGGAATCTAGAATCAGAAATACTTGGCTTCAAATCCTACCTCTGCCTTTTACTAAGTACGTGATCTTACGCAAGTGACCTTTATGAACCTCAGCATATTTATAAAAACAGGAAATATAATACCAGTTTCACAGAGTTGTGGTGAATAGTAAATGAAATATATATGCAAATGCCTTCCACAGTGTCTGGCACATCACAGATACTCAGCAAATAGTAACTATTGTAATGTTATTTCTTCATGACCTGTAGCTTCTCTTTGAGTATCTCCCATGATAAGGGAGGTTATGTTAAAACCCGTTATATTTTTGTTGTGAATTTTCTATTGAGTAAAAACATCTGGAATATTGCTTCTGTCTCACTTACCAAATTTACATTTCCCTGTATGGCCCTGGAAAATGGCTGGTTAGCCAGAGACGGGTAGGATTCCTCAAGGGAGGAACAACCTAAGACAGGCACAGTGGCAGGGGGGCCATCAGGTGAGAAATTTGGGGTCAACAGAGGTGAGGCTCACCCCCTCTGTTTTGAGAGAAATCTTCTGCATCCGTAGATGTTTTGTTGCCCTTGTCTAGCTTGGATTAATACTTAGTCTATAGGCACAGACCTGATCATCTACATTTGCCCTCTTACAGCACTAACTTATGCTTTCTATCTTTATCTTGCATATACCTACCACTTCAGCATTTTATTTAAAAAAAATAAATAAATAAGGGAGAAATGTGGGGTTCACATATAAATCAAGTATAAAAATCAAATGAATAATCATATCTGACTGATTGTTTATAGTTCATGATGCGTGATCAAAACCGATAGTTTCTGTGATATGACTGCCCTTGCACTGTTCACCGTGTAAGAACTTGTTCGTTATGCTTCAGAAGATTGGAGACTGTTGAGAGTTAGGCTTGGGGTTGATTAATGATTGTGCATTGAGTCCCCTATACAGGATTTTATTGTTGTAAACAACTATTTGATCAATAAATATGAGAGGTGCCCTCTCAAAAAAAAAATCCTGCAACCTACTTACTAAATGACTTTGCAAAATAAACTTTTCATAGCTGAAAAAAAAATACACAGCAGATTTAGAAGGCTGAGTGTTAAAAATATATGTATCATTAATATTTTCTGTGTTGATTACATGTTAAAATGATGATAGTTGGCCTATACTGGGGTTAAATCAAATCTATTAAAATAATTTTAATCTGTTAAAAAAAAAAAGAAGTGGCACTCTGAAAAAAAAAAAAACATCTGACTCCCTGAAACTTCCATTGTTCGGTTCATGTTTTGCCCTATGAAACAGCAAAGAATGCATATATTCTTTCTTCTGGAGGACAAGCTTTCAACTATTTGAAGGTAGAGTTGATAGAGGGGGAATCATGAACTGAACCGTGTGTCTGAGATGATAGAAAATGATGAGCCGCAGAGAGTAGATGGAGGGACAGCCCCATCTTCCATTATTACCTAGAGGAAATAAAGGAAGTCTAGAGAGACGTGTGCAAGACATGTCTGCAGGTTTGCTGGTGATTCAGGGACTTCTCTTTTCTGTCTGGGGTAAGGTCCTTGGCCTGAGAGAAAGGATTTATATGGTGGGGTTAGAAGTTTTAGGAGAGTGTGAAAGGTTTGAAGCTATTTCTGTACAGAAAGAGACAGCTGACTATGGACTATTGGGCAGCACTGAAGGTCCAGCTGAAGTGAAGATCCGCTGTTACGGCTGGCACTAGCGACTTGGTTGTGCTTTTTTCTGGTGGCATTGAATAGCCTGAATGGAGGTCAGAGCTGGTGGTAGTTGAGCTGACTAAAGTCTAAAAGCTTTCCAAGCAAGTGGAACAAATCATTGGTGCAGCAGGAGATTTGAGGAAGATGGCAAAGGAGTGCTCAAAGTATTGGACCATGGGCTCTAAATTGAAAAAGAAAGAAAGAAAGGCAGTAGGTGGCTGAGAGAGAAGAAGAATCAAGGAGCTAGAGGTCTCTCCAAGGTTGGAGAGTAACATGAGCAACTGACATCTGCTTTGTGCCCAGCACTGTGCTGAAATATAACATAGTGAGGTAACGATCAGATAGAGAAAAGTCCCAGTGCTTGCCCTTGGAAATTTTTAAATAAATACAAGTGGATTATTCTGAGTATTTGAAGTATTAGGCTCTTTAACATGTCTGTGGAGCTTAAGAGGCACAGAGATTAATGAAAAGCCATGGTTCAACGACTCTTTTACTTCTGTACCCTCAAAAGGGGTCCATTTTAGAATTGGATCTTCACCTCCTCTTAACCAAGTTGAGTTTTAATGAGTAAGTTTCTCTTGCTCTTTTGCTTTGCATTGAAATCCTCTTAAAAAAAAAAGCTCCGTACTATTCCCACAACCATCCAACAATTTAGTATTGAAGCTCCGATCTTTTCATTACCCATTTTCCGAGTTTTGGAGCAATTACAAGAACATACACTGCCTGGAGCTCACACATAGGGTTTGTGCTTAATGATGAGTCTGGGAATTCTGTGTACTTTAGGGGTAATATCAGTACAAGAAATCAGTGCGCAAAAAACAGGTTTGCTGTGTGCTCTTGCTATAGAATTATGTTCTGGTATTTTAGAAATATGCACCATGATTTTGATTGAACCTATTTCAACTTATTTAAATCCATACAGTTTAAAAAGACTCGTCTCTCAATAGCTAGCTTCCCCATCTTTACTAGGAAATGAGAAAAGTTTATTTTTTATAATAGGCAGCTCATATGTATTTTAGACTAATATAGTGGTGATAAGTTAAAATGTCTTTTCTCTAAACTTAGTGCTAGTCCACCAGTGATAATTCAGGAGTCATAAAAATCCACGTCATTTATAAAATAGGCATTGTCTACAGTTCTGAAAAATTTTCTGAGAGAAAGTTGGTTGAATTGAGTCAAAGAGCATGTTATTTTGGAGAAAAATTATTTTTAATTATTACTAAATTCATTTATTCAAAAATGAATATTGAGTGCCTCTTTTATGCAGGGCTGGTTTCTTCTGGGGCCTCTCTCCTTGGCTTGTAGAGTATTTGTTACTCTAGAGCAGGGATTGAAAATTGTAGCTTATCTTCTCCCTGTTTCTTCATATGTTCTTCCCTCTGTGTATGTCTGTGCCCAAATTTCCTCTTCTTATAAGGGCATCAGTCATATTGGATTAGGGTCCATCCATATGACCTCATTTTACCTCTTTAAAACCCCTTCTCCAAATACCATCAAATTCTGAGTTTTAGGGGGATTAGGACTTTAAATTATGAATTTGAGGGAAGCAATTCACAATCCACAACAATGAACAAAGCATATAAAATTCCTACCCCCTCCCCCCATGTAATTCACACTCTACCATAGGGCTTGTCAACTACTTTCTGAAAGGATCAGATTGTAAATATTTTAGGCTTTGAAAGCTGCTTGGATCTTTGTTGCATATGGATTTGGACTATGGGCCTTAGTTTGCCAATCCCTGCTCTAGAGCAACAAATACACAGCTGGATATGCAATGTAATATCATATACTAATCAGTTCAGTGAACATGTGTAGAGCTGGATATCATCTAGAGTGCTTTAGATGGCTGGAAAGCATCTGGATGGCTGGAAAGAGGTGGGTCATTTGAACAGTCTTCTCTTCAAATGAAGAATGAAGTGAGGGTCTTTCCAACGGAATGAAGTGAAGGAAAAAAGCTCCAGACAGAGAGGATGGCACATGCAGTGTGCTGAGGTGGGTGCATTCAGGAGATGCTTAAGGGGCAGTAAGGAGGCTGCTGTAGTTAGAGTGTGCCTGAACTGTATTCAGCTACTTAGTCCAAATACAATCAGTTATTTACAGTCAAGCAGATTTCCCCCAGGTAAGCCATATACTAAGACTAATCCTAATGTTTTTCAACCACTTTAATTGAATGCCAGACATTTTAAGTTTTACATTCTTGAGTGTTGGATAATTTTGTACTTCTATAAATAGCTATAATCTTTGTTATGGGATGCAGTGAGATTATGCAAAACAGTTAGTTTTTTTTTTTATTTGAGCCTTGCTCTTAAGCTTCTCAAGGCCCAACCAGAGCAGCCTTTACTCGAGGGCTAATTTTGTCCTCCTACTGGTCCAATATCCTTCTGAGTACTCTATTTGATGCCTGTGATTGACAAGGTTTTAGTCACTCTGCCTGTGTGAGCTTAGGGTAATGTTCTCTCAATTCCTTTTTGGGTAGATCTTTCCCCAGACTTGGGTAGTTAGTTCCTTCATATCATGCACTGACCAGTCCTTGAGACTCTGAAGATTTGGAATGCTCTCTATGCAGATCTTTTTCACTGGAACTCTGTCCTGTGTCCCTCAGTTGCTTTGGACTCTGCACACCCTCAGCTTTGTTTCTTCAACTCATGAAGTCAGGCTAGGCTGTGCGGAGCTCTGGTTTCCTGTTCACTGCACTAGGCTAGAAATGCCAACCAGGTAATGACTAGGGCATTCTTGTGCTCATCTCATTTGTTTGCCCTCTTTTGTCCTGTGATTCCTGATGTTCAGTATCTGAAAGCCATTATTTCATATGTTTTGCTTATTTTTAACTGTTGTTTGAGATGGGAGGATAAATCTAGTCCTTATTACTTTCTGTTACTCTGTTATGTTGAGAAGTCGAAATTCTCCACCTCATCCTGGCAGTTTTTAAGGGATCAATTATTGAGTTAATACGAGGTACGCTGGAAGCAGCTCCTAACCCCAGAGGAAAATGTGCAGGAATCAATTAAATGAGGAGGTCAGGCTTCAACTGTCTGGAATGGGTTAATGGCTGGATTTTTGTTCCTAAGAGGATGTTTACAGACACAGTAGTAGATAGGGGAAAATATAGTGTTGCTCATGGCATTCTATTCTAATAGTAAGGGGACTTGGGTTCATGTCTAATTATTTCCAGTCGATTATAAATTTTAGCAGATCATTTGCTCAACATGCAAATAAGAAATGAGCACCTAATATGCAACAGGATGATTTCCCCAAATCATACCAAAAATGTAGAGTGAAATGTCCTCCATACATTCTCATAAAATAACAAGAGTAGACAACTTGCTACATGAAGGTGAATGAAACTGCTAGGAAGTCAGCCAGGCTCACTCACTAGTCAAGGGGCTCATTCCCGCACTACAGTTTTCAGCAAAATTACATATACCCATGTGTCATGAGTCTTTAGGGTTGCTCACAGACAGATGAATTGTGAATGCTAAGTACATAAATGGCAAGATTTTATTACTTTGGGCTACTGTTCCCTGGTTTTCTTAAGGCCTTTAGGTTTGAGAAGAAATAAAAATGAAAGCTAGAAATCAAAATAGAAACACAAGTATTTTAAGTCCCGTTATTCTTTGAATTTACGTTTGATTAATTGAATACTACTCTGAGAAGCCAAATCTGTAATGGAACATCAGGATGGCACCAAAGAGCCCCTCTCCTCTGAATGACAGAGCAGTGCTGTCGCTGTACTACTTTACTATGCACTGGAAAGAGTTAGCCAACCCATCATCTCTTTATATCCTCTTTAATTCCTAGATCTTAAGTATAACTAGTCCAGGAAATAGATGCCATAAATCATCTTTAGCGGTTGGCCACCTAGTTCATTGAAATAAGCTCCTTAGAGATGGTCTTTAAAATAGTTCTAAATTGAGAGAAAGCAAATGGTTGGGTGTCTCAGACCTGGAATACTTTTCAATGCGTATGAGTTGGCATGGAAGAGAGAAATGAGGCAGTCGTTGGCTGAGAGATTTATCTGGGCTGCATTTAGGAGAAAAGTGATGATATAGGATCTATGTTCTGAGGTTCTACAGAGTTTCTGCCTATTAGATTCTCCTCTCTCTGAAATTGGAACCATTTAGCCCTCCCTTGCAAGTTAAGCTCATTCTATTCTCCAGGACCAATTTGGATGGAGCCGGATTCTCAACTATGATACATATGTACGTATTGGCAATAAATACTCCTGTAAAGAGTTCTGTCTCACCTGTGATAAAAACCATCACAAATGGTTTACATTGAAGAATTTTAAATCTCAGAATTTGTGTCAATTTCTTTCAGAATTAGGTTATTCAGAATTAGACTCAGAATTAATTCAGAATTAGATTAGGTTATCTCAGAATTAGAAAATCTGAGAACAAGTTGGGGTGAATTTGCCAATTAGTTTCTATTTATAAAACCACTATTATTGACATACCCTTTCAGAGAAATGCCCTCTTTTTAAGCTAATGCTTTGGAGCTTTAGTTGAAATTGGGGAGTCCTTTTCTTTTTGGTTTAGCATTGGATTTACACAAGTGATTCGGTTCAGTGTGTATTCATTTTACAACTACTCTTCTTAAGATAGTTGATCAAGTGCTGTGGGTAGGCATAGAAAGAATAAAGTGCAGCTCCTGCCATGCAAGAAAGGTGAACTCTGAGTCAAAATAAACTTGTGTGATGACAGATATGGTGCACTGGTCACACTGAAGGCAGGAGCAGGTCATGAGGAGACACCAAATGAAGAAGAAAATGTTCTGGTTGAAGAATGGAGGAGAAAGGCTTTTCGCTGGGACTTGGAGGATTGTTGGATTTTGAAAGCTGGCCCAGAAGGGCTGGGGAGAACAGAGCCTGGGATCATGTTCGCCTAGCAGAGAACGGAGGCAGAGAGTTGGAAGAAAATGTGTAATTAATGCAATAGTCATTTGCACAATTTCACCACAAATTTCAACTTGTGTATGTAAATTCTGCAATGTGTGTATTCCTTTTCACTGGTTCTGGATCTTGAAAAAGAAATTATTCATCCCATATTCCAGAGAGGGGCTTAAATTTGTGCAAGTGTGCTAACTGGTATTTTCTAACACAGGCTAACCACAGACCGTACCAATAGCTTAACACAGAATAGATCGGAAAGCATCTGTTTATTAAAGAAACACCAAGTTCCTGAGCCTTTTCTGAAATGTGTGATAAAACATGGAACATTAGGGTAAGGATTCAGTGTAGTTATGACTGGGTTAGTTTTTGTTCTAATCAACTTCTTCCTCGGGTCCGAAGACAGAATTGTGCACTGCCTTATGCTGAGGATTTGCTTGGGACTAAGCCCACATCAAAGAACTATGCCAGGGGCTGTGTTAGCACCTCATTAACACTCTCTCCACAAGAATCTCAGGTATCGAAAGTATTATGTCATGTCTGTGCCCTATACTTAGGCATAACCTATACCTCATCCTGAGTTTGTGAGTCTTTGTTTTCTTTGGAATTTTATGTTTGGGAAAGAAAGGAGTGAAAGGAAGAGACAGGCTAACAAGTGGTGTAAAAGTGTAATCCAATTTGTTTCTTATTTGCCTGCTCTGTATCTAAATGAGAACATTGTTTTTAAATGTGCAGTATTGATTTCTCTTAGGCATTTTTAAAAAAAGAACAAAAGATTAAATGTCTAGTCAGTTGATGGCTAAATTTAAGGAATCTGCAGGTATAAGAGCAATTGTTTTTAAGACATTACCAATTCTTTTCACTTTTCCTTTCTTGGAATACTGATTAGCCATAATGGATAAATAATGATTATGGATGGAGATTTACATAACAGATGAATCTGTTTATAAACTCTGCTAAGCTTCCGACCATCCTGCCAACCTTTTTACAAATCTATTCAAACTATTTATTGGTGTCTACAGCTCCCAAATAGCTTCCCCTAATTACAAGTATTTAAACATAAATGAAAGTGGAAGTTTTAGAATTGATGCAGTGGGTAATTCTAATAAAACTTCAAATTGGCAGAAGACTCAGTTCTACTTCCACTGCATGCTAATTTTTTTCTATATTATAATCAACAAAATTTGTCCATGCAAATGAGAGCAGATCCCAACTGGGGGGGAGGGGAAAGGAGTGAATTATTGATCTTCACAGTGGAGATCTTTTTCAGAGGTTTATCTACTGAGATAACTATGAAAATGCAAAACTGTAAATGAGATTTTTTTTTTTCTTATTGATTTGGTCACTTGGTAAAATGGGGATGAGAATAAGAGGAATGCATAGTCTGCCTTGTTCTGATCTTTCTGAGGTTGCAATAGAGAGGTTATGCATTTCATTTGAGCTGACAGGAATTTAAAATGTTATGGATAGGTTTCCTGAGCTCAACCATTATTTACTGTTTGGCTGTAATGTCAGTTCCTTTCTGCTTCTTCAATATTGTTTGTACTTTACTGTTGTGAAAAGAGCCTTGATTGAGCCATACAAGGGGAGATATTTCTATCCTTTTGCAAGATCAATGAAGATGTGTTTACAGGTCCCTGGCACAGTGTACACACGACAATAATGGATTTTAGTCCATGTTGACTGAACTGATCTTTTTCTTTGTTACTTGTCAATCTTGTATCTATTACTTGATTGCAACATGAAAGGCTGTTTGGCCAAACACTGAAACAACTGTTATCAGTCTAGCTGAAGTAGTTGCCTGAACCAGATATATGCAGCCAGACAAGTCACTTAAACTTATAAAACAGGCAAGACTTTATTTGCCTCTCCATTTAGGAACCATTTCATGGTTATATTCACCTAAAAAGATTTTTTCCTCCTAAAGAGGTTTTAATTAATGTGCAGGTGTGATAGCTAAGCATTCCAGTCTCACTTCACTCAGAGAATTCTATATATAATAACAGTTCTGTTGTACTTAAGAAGAGACCTGCGTTTCCAGAAAGAAAAGTCCCACACACTCACCCAGGTCTCATCTTCCTGGTAATGGAGGCTTGTTTTTGAACTTGTAAAGAATATAATGATTCTCCCCATTCCGCGTGTACATATGACTCCTTAGCAAATGATGCTGAGATTGGACATGAGAAATACCTTCCTTCTGGTCATTTCAGTGACAGCTCCATTGCATTTAATCAGATGTCCTTCTCTTAACCATTGTACCTCTAGAGCAGCTAAAGGTTGTGCCCATGCCATGCTATCTTGAAGATGGCTCGCGATGTCTGAGTCAGCACTGACTCCATACCTGGGCTCAGATTATAACTATTCTTAGACTATAACAAGAGTTAAATTGGCACATATGGCGAAGATGATTGGACCTGGCAAAACTTTTCAGGGACATCATTTCCCCTGTCACATTTTTTTTTTTGTAAAAAACACCTAGCACCACTCATGGCCAATGAGTTTAATAAGAAATTCTTTGAGAATAGATACCGTGTGGCTAATCCTTCAGTACAAGTACTGACTATAAAAGTAATGGGAACCAATTTTACTATTGCAAGCATATATCACTCACTGTAAGAGATATTTAGAAAAGGTTTTGTGTAAATTAAGTTTTAGCAAATAGAATTGTGCTTTAAAGGAAATGGGAAATCCACCAGTAAAGAAAAATTGTATTCAGTGTAGTTTTAATGTTAGAACCCTCTTTTGCAGTGTATAGTCATCTGTTACTGTTTTGTGAGTCTGTATTTCTGCAGAGCAGATGAAGCACAATGGAACAAGTAAGTACTATCTCTTGGGAAAAACTGTGCTTTTTGCAGTTTAGAATTTTTTAGTTGAATGGTATCCTCATCTTTCAGACAAAGAAACTGAGGCCTGGAACAGTTAAATGATAAATCTAAGTTTCCATTTAGCCATTATTTAACACAAGTCTCTAGGTGCCTAGCCTCATAGCTGTTCTTCCCTTGGGTTCATCTGAGGAGATGGGAAGGGGAGCCCACTTCGGAGCTGTGTTGGTTTGCTAGGACCATTGTGACAAAGTCACATGACCTGGGTGGCTTAAACAACAGGGAATTACTGCCTTACTGTTCTGGAGCTGGAAGCCTGCGGCCAGGTGTCTGTAGAATTGTTTCCTTCCGAGGGCCATGAGAATCTGTCCCATGCCGCCCTCCTCTTCTGGTGGTTTGCTGGCAGTCTTTAGCGTTCTTTGACTTACGGGTACATCACCCCATCTCTGCCTTGATGTTCACATGGCATTCTTCTTGTATGTGTCTGCCTATAAACTTCCTTTTTATAAAGAGACTGATCATATTGGATTAGGACCCACCTTAATGACATCATTTGAACTTGATTCACTCTCGCCTGTCTTCAAATAGTCACAATTCTGTGGTGCTGGAGATTAGGACTTCAACGTATAAATTTTTTGGAGGATGTGGTTCAACCCATAAGAGGGGCTTTTAATTCTCTTTAATTCTTAGTCCAGTAGTCTCATTATTTCAGAAGACGCTGAAGGGAGAAAGAAGGCAGGTAAAATTTTTACTGAAGAAGCATACAAAAAACCAAGGCTCCAGACCTTCCTTATTTTTTCTTCGCAAATATAAGTTAACTGAGTGAAAGTAATTTGTATGTACCTGGAAGTGTCTTGTTTAGAAATAAACAGTATCCTCATTACAAATAATTCTTATCTGTCCATTACAGTGACTCCCTAAGATTCTATTTTGGACACTTATTTTATCATTCTAGCTTGAATTTTTCTACCTATTTCCTCATAATAAAACTGCGATCAAAGCAGTTTTTCATAATCAAAGCTTTTTACAAATCCAATCAATGTCTTCATTAGAAATTAGTAGGATTTAAGATTTAATAGAAAATACTGAATGCGTATAAATCTATTGAAATATTCTTTGATAGCCTCTTTCAGGGAATTTTTGCCAATTTGCCAATTTCTTGAAGTTTCTGCCTACTGCAGCATTATTCTCAGCTGTCAAACCCCTGCGTATGAAGAAGACTTGTGCCTAATGTGTGCTTTCACATATGGACTCAGCCCTTGGAAAATGATCCTCTTGATCATCTAAGAATGACGTCTGCTACAGAACTTAATACAGGAAGGGGTGGGTCTAGTCAAGAGCAGAAGAGTTGATGAAAGATGGTGAAGATTCATAAAGAGGTGCTTATTCATTTTATTTTCAACTAAAGCTGCCAAACAGTGATGTTTTCTACTCTACCAGACTAATAAGACAAAGAAATGTGCCTGACACGCAGAAAAAAATTGTAACTATAGTTTCCAGTTACTCACACATGACTTCAAAAACCTTAGCATTTTGAAGATTATGGGGCGGCAGATGAGCACCATTTTGAGGGGAACCCAAAAATTGTCCTAGGTCAGTGCTTCTCAAGGTGGTGTGTGCACGCTCCCCAGAGGCACCCAGGAATGTTTGGGGGAATACTAGATGCTACAGTAAAAAACAAGGCATCTCCTTAGATTGCTAATTTTATTAGAGATCAGAGGTTGGTGCTTCTGGATTTTTGAACTCTTTAAAAAGTTTTTGTATGTGCATGCAAAGAAAAAGAAACACTGTGAGAAAAGCATTATGTAGTGAATGAGAAAGTGATGCTTCTGTGGTTTGGAGGTGTGTGGTGCTGTTAAAGCAGAACTGTCATCAGGAACAGGATAAAACACTCTGGTAAAAAGAGACTGTGCTAATGTGATTGGCCTATGCCATTAAAGCTTGTCTGCTGAAGTAACAAATATTTGAGTGTAAATGTGTTTTTTTGCCATTCTTTCAGATGTGCAGTTGAATATATATTTTCTTTGATTAGTGAAAACTGAGTTAATCCCATAACAAAGCAACATTAAAAAAAAACTTTTATTACATGAAACATCACTGGCTCCAGTTCATCTTCTTTCTGTTGCAATTAGTCAATTAATCAATCAATCAATCAAATTTCAGTTTATAAAAATATGAGTATGGATATTGCTTTAATTTAGGTTCCTCCCGAAGCTGCCCCTAAGACAAATGTTTGAGTATAAACGATTTGGTTGGGAGGTGATTTTGGAGACATTGCTGGGAAGTGGGAAAGGGAGCAAGGAAATGAAGAAACTAATGAAGAGAAAGAGAGCATCACTGAACCAGTTGGCAAATGGGGCTCAATCCCACTGCGAATTTTGGACTACAGCATATAACACATCTCTTAGTTAGCATGAATAAAAGGTCAGAAATGCAGGATATTTAACCAGCTTTCATCTGTCATGTTTGAACTGTGTCCAGGGGCACTTGCAGCTTGTCCTGCTCCCTCACTGAGTGTGCTCCTCCGGTCAGAACAAAGAGGTCAGGAAGAGAGTTTCCAGTATTTCCCACGAGCAGCTTTCAGAGTACAGAGAAGAATGCTCAGGGGATGGGGAAGTGAAGGCATCCAGAGCATCTGCTACAGTAAACAAAAACAGCAACAACTAAAAACTGCACAAAGCCTCCTTCAAGGGCAATTTCAAAATTATCACTCCAAGTAAAACTCAGATAACAGGTAAAATTTTGGTGATATTCTATGTGATTTGGTCAAATCTGTGTCAGGTCACAAAGAAACGGCCAGACTGAAAGAACTGCCCTTGTTGAATGTTCAAATCATTTATTTTATTGTGGTCCAGATATATTCCTAAACAACTGTTTAAAAAACTGAGATTAATCTAGTTCTTTAATATGTGGGATGAAAGCTTATGTTAATATCCTTATGCTCCATTTTATAATAATGGTGTCCACGAAGACATGCTAATTTGAAAAGTGTTTAGAGATACAATAAGTGGTAGAAAAGTGCTCAGCCAATAAGCATTTTCACAATGTTGACTAGGAAAAACATGCCACTGAGCCCAGATGGGGCAAAATCCAAGAAATGAAAAGCCTGTTGTGAAGGCCATTCAGCTCTTTCCCAAACAGTAGCCATCTCAGTTCAATCAGAACACCAAGCCAAGGGTTGACCTCTTGATTTTCTTGATATGTGCAGTGAGGTGCTAAAAGGTAAGATTTGTTTAAAGCAATGGTTTGAATAGTTTTTTTTTTAGAAAAATTTATCTTTTTAGATAAAATATCAACCCCTACAGTGGATTGCAATGTTACTATGGTCCAAAGAACACAGTCACAGCAACCACAATTCAAAAGAATATTTCTCGTGTTTATTGAACAAAATGAAGAGATGCAGTGTAGCAATTTTTATTTCTTTTTCATATACTTCCCTCATAAACCATAATTGGTCCTTTTCTTCTCCCCTCAAAATTTCTAGAGATAACCTTCACCCCAGAACCGCCTGCTGTTTTCTTTTCTCCCCATCCCTCACACATCCTCTCCCCCTGTGACAAAGATCTAAATATACAAAATGTGTATCAGTCTGGGAAAACTAGTGCTGAAGAGAGTGTGAGTGTACAGCCAGAACCTAGACTGCCGGGATTTACTGCAAGCAACCAGGAGGTGATGAAATAGGAGCTAATTGAAGTGAACTTTCCCTGCCTCAACATCAAAGTAAAGATTTGCCCCAAACTCTAAAGTCCGTGGTTCTTAGCAACAACTTTTCTGGATGCCTCCACAGAAGTAAATGGCAGAGTATTGTTTAATAAAGTGTAAAGAAAGTCAGTAATAAATGTATAAAGTTTATTACTTTAAGACATGGGACAGCATTTTGGTGTTAACTTGGCATTATTTGGGTGAGTTGTTGTGGACAGTGGCAGGATTTAAATAACATATTTTTGAGAAATGTGATCTAGGCCAAAGATATTGTTAAAGTATTTGAGGAAATTTCTGGATGATACATCCACAGTGCATAATGAGGGAAGTTTCAGGTAGGAAGGACACATTTAGTCCATTTGCAAATTAGTCCTATGGAGGGTTCCAAACTCCTGCATCGCTCAGTAAAGTACTGGAGGGATCATAGGTTGTCATTTTGTCCCATTGTGGAAACTTTCTGCTGTGCTCTGAAATGGCTCATAACAAACCGGCATGCCCAAGTGTGTTTGTGCAGATGGGTCGCTCTGGGCAGGGAATGAGAAATTCAGTTAACATTAAAATTGCCATTTGTCCTGGAAGGACTGTCTTTGGAATAGATGTGTACCAGGCTGAGAAATGAAAGTAGATTTTTTCCCCCAAGTATTTGAGTAATGTTAAGTCAGCAATTAAAACATGACGAATCCATTGTTCATTATTGAAGATATGAATATAATGCAGATAATGAAGTGATTGGCATGATAAGTGGCACTGTATGCTGTTTTCATTTGTTAATATTCTGATATCTTTGGTTGAATTAAAATGCTTGTATTATAATAAAAATCAATTATAAGCTCCACTTATTTAATATATTTCAAAATGAACTTTATATTAAAAGTAGTTCGGCTTATTAACTTATTTGTTATATATTCATTGATGGACTACAGGGGTAGGAAGAGAGTAAAAAAGAGATAAAACAAAAATGATTATCACATAAAGCTTTATTTAACTGGCTAAAATGATAATAGGAGTATAATATCCCTCCCCTTGCTAAACTGATTGTAATGTCAGTGCTAATTAGCTAGTGCAATTAGAATTGATGAAATATTTTCTAGAATATTTTGAACATCTCAAAAAGATAAAGAATCAACAGGTCACTATTTTATCATTCCCCCTTTTGGTTAAACTACATGACGACCTTAGTGTACCATAAAAGCAAATAATTCCTAGTCTCATAGAATGTTGTAGCTGCAAGGGGCCTCAGAGAGCATCTAGTTCAACACTTCACAAAACTAGTTAATGATACAGTTGTTAGGAGTGATATTTTCCTTTTGTTTTTGGTTAACTAGTTGTATGTCTCCTTAGCAAACGATCTTCACATAAGCGGCAGGGACCATCAGTAGTCATGAACAGAATAAATAAATATGTAAATATTACATATTTTTGTTTCTTAATGTGGACTTTTAGAGTGGATACCAAAAGCCAAATACTAGGCATAGTGGGAAAGATTTTTTCAATCCCTTCAAAGCAGTTTTGTGATCTCATTTTTTTATGTGAAAAGGTATACATACACACAAACTTTTTCATGGGAAAAAAACATATAAACTCTCAGTGTGTGCTTATACTATATGGATTGTTTTATCCGTATATGTCTTAGAATCTCCCCTTAAATGATAATAATGAACCATTGTATATATGCATTTTATGTTTTACTTATTCTGACAACAAATATTCTTTGAGTGCCTGCTATGTACCTCTACCAACCTAGGTTATAGATGATTTAGAAGTGAGCAAAAAGGCCAAGTCCTTATCCTCAAATGGCTTATACTTCATTATGGGCATCAGATAATAAACAAATAGCTAACTAGGTAAATAAAATGAGTCAAGAAATGATACATGCTATGAAAAATTACAAAGTAAAGTGGGAACAAAGCTCCAAGGTGAGAACTAGCTGAAAGTGTGAGGAACAGGAATAAACAAGGGGAAAAGTGAGAGGAAACTGGGGTAGAGGTGATGTGGTCTTTGGATTTTATCCTAGGTTATGAGAAACCATAAAATAGTGGAGAACACGAAGGTGAAACAAACTGATAAATATTCTTAAAAGAAAATACTCTAGCTGGTGAGTGGAGCATAAAACAGGAGAGGGAGAGAAAAGCTGATGATTCAGGACAGGGAGGGAACAGAAGGGAGAAGGTAAGAGGGGATGGGGCCTGGTACACAGTGGAGGGGGAGGCAGCAGACAGAGCACATGGACTTAGACCCACCAAAGCGGAAAGTGCAGATTCAGGTGGGTAAGTAGATTTGAGAGCATATGAAAATTTTCTTCTCATTCCTGCTATTTTTTAGTGCAATAGGAAACAATTAGCTGAGAATGAGGAAAAGAAGTGGTGTTGAAGGTTTGAAGAAAGAAAAGATAGGCTGTCATCCAAAGAGTGGGAGAGTGAATCAACTGCAAACATGTAAACATGTGGAGGTTTATATATATGTAATCCCAGGTTATATATATACCTAAATTTATGTATACCTAAATTTATACACATATCTAAACTTATATAATTCTGCAGGTGTTACATTAGGTAATTGAGGTAAAATCTGAATAGAAATGTCTAGGAGCCAATATATTGTTTTCAGGCCCTGAAACAATATATGCAATGCATGCTATTTCTAGCTTTTTAAATCATTATTGATCAAGTGATAGAAATAATCCACTAAAAAGTTACAGAAGGAAAAAGTAATATTTCAGAAACCAGAAAACTTAGAGTGGACAAAGTCTTTGATTCCAGAAGTATTCTGCAAGCTAATTGCTGTATTTGACTTCCCATGAGGTTCCTGAGGTACCATTTCTCACTGTCATGCTATGCGGTGACAAGGGTAAAGAGAAGAAAATGGTAGTGGAAATGCTGACATCTGTATTTCAGAATATACTGATTCACTGTGTTTTTAATGTCTGCTTATTCAACATTCAGGATGAAAAATCAGAACATTAATAATACATATGTATTAGAGCCACTATTCAATGCTTTTCTAAGAAGCTTGACTTTGAGCCCTATGGCACAAATTCAGGTTATTTTGTGTTGTAGAAAGTTCAGCCACCTCAAGTTTATAAGTATGTAATGCTGTAATGAGGCAATCTTAAGTAGATTAATAATACAGGGTTTTGGTGAGAATTAAATGTGATAATGTGTGTAAAGCATATAATGCCAAGTACATATCAAACCTCCAAAATGTTATCTATTATTATTATTAATATCATCATCATTATCATTAGTTAATAAAACTTGTGTTATTAAAACATCTAGGTAAATGTTTTGAGGCTTATTTTATACATAAATTTATCTCTTGGTATAGCCAGGCTATCATTATTTATTATTATGTGTTGAAACGCATGGTAAAGTTTTGGGTATAGAATCATAACCTCTATGAAACAAGACCACTGATGAATGGGCCTTATCTTGGAAGGTCTTACAAGCTAGGGTGAAGAGTTGATTTCTACCTGAAAGGAAAAGGGTAGCCAATGAAGGTGGTAACCCAACGGTGATAAGATTGACTTACCTCAGGTTAACTGGCTTTCAGCAATGCGGCAGATTGAGTGGGTTCAGCACTTTATCCCGTTCAAAACATTCAGATGTGGTGGGTAAAGTGATACAGCAATGAAATGTCCTTAATTCTTAGCTGAGCGCAAAAGAAAGAAAGGGAAACCTTTATGTGCCAGAAATGAAAGAGAAATTCAAAGAGAAAGATAAATTTATCTTTAATGTGCCAGAATGAAAAAACAATTCAAAGACAAAGATAAATTTAAAGATAAATTGTTCCCCAAACGGATAGTTCCATAGTGCATAGGATGTGAGAAAAGTGATTTCCACTGGTGCTGAAGTCATGAGTGAAATTATACAGCATGTGAGGAAACAAAAGCATTGTGAGAGGGAGCCAGCAGGCAAGACATACAGGAACCTGGGGGTTACATGAACTTGTGACAAGAGAGTAATCTGGAAAAAACTATACAAAATCAATCTTTCAAATAAAACTTCTTGAAATTTAATGCATAAACATTGAAATTAAAAACTCAATGGATGGTTACAAGAACAGTTCAGACACACTAAAGGGAGAATAACAAACTAGAAAATAAATCTAAGAAAATAATGAGGCATGCATCTAGTGATTAAATGACTGTAAGTGGGGAGGTTAAGAGACATTGAGTATAGTTTTAAAAAGCTATGAAATTTTCTAAGAGAGTCAGACAAAAAAATAGAGGAAATGAAATACTGAAAAAAGCATGAGTTCTTAGGTTAAAGAAGCACGTGGGATCCCAAGTAAGATAAATAAAAAGACACAGGGGAAACTGTCAAATAGCAGAAGACAAAGGTGAAAGTACATGTTGATACATATAAATGTAGATATAGCATATATTCCAGAAAATAAAGTGAGATTTCCTGAAGAGCAACAACAGAGTAAAAGAGCAGTAATAGATTTCATATCAGGTGAGAATGAGGACAAAAAGTAATGTCTAATTTTAGGAGTGCTATGGAAAAGTAACCTTCAAACTGAGAACTCATACCCAGTTAAATTCATTCAAGAATAAGAGCAAATAAGCATTTTAAATATAAAGACCAAGGGTGTTTATTTCTCAGGGACCTGGAAAGGAAATGATTATTAAGGATATATTTTATGAGGAAGAAAGTTAAATTCAGAAGGAAGGAGTGGGATGCAAGAAATAATTGTGAGAAAAAATTAATAATGTGAAAAAATAAAAAAATCATAGTAAAATTGATGACTATTCATGCATATTGAAAATAGGTGGAACTGAATAATGGGCAATAATTACATGGAGAATGAAGTGGATTTATTTAGAAGGACAGTGTAGAAAATTACTAACTTTAGACTTGTTTAAAATGAAAATGACATAATGTTCCAAAAATAATGATAAGCAATAACAGAATAGAAATAAAATGAGTAATTTTTAAACAAGGACAGACAAAAAAGTAAAACAAACTAGATCTGTCCAATGAAATTGGGAAAGGAAAAATAAGATAAAAAAATCATGATAAACAGAAAATTATTTTAAAAAAGTTAAAATTCTATCTGTAGTAAAAAAAAAGTAAATTAACTAAACTATCCTCCTAAAAGTTGGAGTTTCTGGTATTGGATAAAAAGACAACAAAACAAGAAATATATACCTAAAACAGAATGATACATGAAAAGTGAAACATGAAAAAAATTCTGTAACTACTAACCAGAAGAAAGTTGGTATATAGTGAGATCAATATTAGACATCATATACATTAAGGCAAAAATTTTAAGCATAAAGAGAATCATGACTTAGAACTCCTCCCTACAAAAACTTCAGTAGGGTCATAAAACAGTCCTTGAACATTTGTGCTTCTAATAATATAACCTCAAAAGACATATGGCAAAAATTAATAACTACTAGGAGATATGGACAGACCCTAAATCCAAAAGATTATAGCCCATCCCTCAACAGAAACTGATGTGTCACAGCAGACAGGAAATTTTTGAGGATATAAGAGATTTGAATTTCACAAATATTAAGCTTGGTCATCATTGAAATAATAGGCATTTATCCACGTACATACATGGGACACCTACTTTACAAAACTGGATCATGTAAGTAGGCCACCATGCAAATCTTAACTAGAGCAAACTACCAAAGAAGTAATATATATTTAATGATCTCTGACAAAAATACAAAAAAATTAGACTAACAAATAACAGAACAAAATTCTGTATATTTGAAATGAAAGATTTCTAAGTAATTTATATATCAGATTAAATTATAATAGATATTTTGAAGTATTTAGAACAGTACAAGGACTCTATATATCAAACTTGTGAAAGGCAGTGAAGAAAATATATATCCTTTATACAGATATTGGAAATGGAGAAATATCAACATAATAAGTCATATTTAGTAAAAGAAATTAAGAAAATAACAGAATAGAGAGAATATTTTACCTAATAATTATTCTTTTGCCTTTCTTTAATCACTTATGTATTCATTCCTAAACAGTACAACTTAGTTTTGTCGGTTTTGAAGTTTATATATGCAGAATCCTATTTTTTGGTATTTTTTTGTACCTTATTTCTGTACCATAGATTTATGTGGTCATTTATTCTGGTGTATCTTTAGTTTTTTTTCTTATGGTCTGAAATGATACTTCATTGGATTTACTACAAGCTGTTTAAACATTCTACCATTGGCGGCCATTGAGCTTCTCCCTAGCTTTGGCCCATTCAAACAGAGGTTCTGTGAATGTTCTTGAGTGCACCTCCTCATGCACATATGCTTCCTTGTTTTCTTCCTGATTCTATTTGACATGACTCTGTTTTCTTTGATAGCTTCCTTGATTTTTGGTATGAAAAGTTGCCCAGCACATTTTGTAGGTGTCCTGTCCCAGTCTTGGATTCAGCTATTTTTCTAAGGAACCCTGATTGCTTTGGGTGAGAAATGGTATTTAAAGGGGATCACAGGCTGGGTGCTAGAGGTATTCACTGATTCTAAGTTTGGTCTTTATTGCAAGTTTTTCAGCAGAAAGGCCTAGGAAATGTGTATATTTTAAAAATATAAATACAGAATAATTTCCAGAGCAAATTTAGAACCATGGGCGTTTAAAATTCCATCCTATATCTACACACCTAAAATTCCTTTCTCAACAGTACCAGTATAAGTGATGCCGGGTTCTTATTTGCGGAGTCGAAGAACGAACTTAGCAAACAGTCAAGGTAGGAGAGCCAGGGAGAGGCTTTTATTTAGAGATACAGTGAGAGGATAGAGCTCCTGGCTCACACCAGGAGGGGACAAGAGAGCCTGGAGTGGTGCATTGTCTAGGGGATTTATAAGCAGTTGAGGATTTTTGGGAAAGTGGAAAAAGGTTTAGGGGTGTGGACTTGTTAAGTGGTCCTTGAATATTTAGAATTAACTTAAACTTCCTGCTCTAATTTCTCCCTGAGATACTGGCATCTTGGTCCCGGGAGTATATCAAACAAGGCCATCTGCCCAGCCCCTAAGGTGGGCTGAGGTATTGTTTGCTGAAGAGTAAGTTAAGAATCTTCTTAACTTCCTGGGTGTTAAAATGCAATCTTATCTTTAAGGTGGAATCCTTCCTGCCCTTTACTATGTTGTTTACAGCTGGGTCTGCATGCTAAATTAGTTGCCCAGTTTGCAAAATCACTTCATCAGATCTGAAGGAGGAAAGACAGCACATAGGCCTGGGCCTTTAGCATGCTAAAGAGAATCTTACACATGATCACAAATGATTAGCATAATAAAACATGTGCTACTCTTCTTTATCTGGAGAATATTAACTGATTTCACTGAAGAATGACTCTAGAGCTTGATGTTTAACACAGTTTTGGTAGCGGAGTTTCCTTGCATGTAGTTACACTGCTCTGACTGCAAATATCCTGCCTTGCTTTCTCCAGAGGCCTTCAACCTATTTTGTTTAGGCTCATGGTCCCTGTCTCCTAAGTACTAATTTTTTAATTCCGCAAACCACACGTAAGTACAGAATTAAAGTATCAGTACTGCAAACAATAATATAATTAGCTGAATATAAATATTTGTATATTTTTTAATGTTTTAGTGATAATTACTGTGTTTTAGAGTCATGCAGAATAGTTGATCTCTATGTGGTTGCAAAGGTTTTTAGTCAAACTGCAAAGTCTGAGGGAATGGTCCTCGCAAGACTTCCCTCACTTCTGACACCAGCTGCAAGTTCAAAGGTCCCAAGGCTACCCTCATTGCAGACCAGCTGGCTACAGATTCGACCACCCTCACGTTCAGTAGTTCACCAGAATGATGCACAAGACTCAGGAATGATTCACAGGGCTGTACTATAAAATTACAGTGTTCTTACAGTGAAAGGATACAAATTACAGCCAGCGAAAGGGAATGGCACATAAATTGAAGTCTGCGAAGGTCCCAATATGAAGTTTCTGGTCCTTTTCTCCTCACAGTCTTAGTGTCACTTCCTCCAGGCTACAATGTGCGGCAGTGCTCAAAGTGTATCCCCACCCAGGCGAGCTCACCTGAAACTTTGGCATCCAGAGTTTTACTGAGGCTCGATCACAGACTGCCCTTGGATTGCTCTTGAAGGCCAGACCTGATATTTTATGGCTCAAAGTCCCCAACATTAATCACATTGTTAGGCTGATGGGTGACCAAGGCCCCTGGTAAACAAAGACCCTCCTGTCAGGTAGGACATTCCAGGGCCCTGGAGATAACTTCCCAGTAGCCCAGGGTAAAGGCCAGACCTTTCTTTTGGTAAAGTTAATTCAGTATGCAGTGGTTTTACCAACAACTAGATAACATTGTTAGGCTTTTACGTTTCTGTTTTTTGTTGTTAGAAATTTCTGTAAAAATCATTTATTTTGGTTTATAATTGTATAAAATATTGAGGGTTCCAAAGTCACATCTGCAAAACAACAGATGTTCAGCAATGTCTCATATCTGTCCCTGTCCCCTGACTGTATTCCATTACTTCTCTATCAGTAAACTTAAGTTTTATTTTATAGTTTATCCTTCAGTTTTTTTAAATATAAGGAAGTACATAAGTGAATCTCTGTGTATGTTCCCTTTTTGAGATAAATAGCAACCCTACCACAATATCTTAGAAAAAAATTATTCTTTCTTCACAGATCTTTAATAGCACCTCTGTAACATATTGTACCCATGACATGTATCAGTCTCCCTACACATACTACTCTGTTTCATTGATCCATCCAATACCAGTAGCACATTGTCCTAATTCCTGCAGCTTTATGGTAAACTCTGATATCTGGTAGGGAAAGTTCTCCTTGTTCTGTTCTTTTTCTCCAAATATGTTTTGGCTTTTCTTGACTTTTTGCAATACTTGATTTACACTTTAGGTTTAACTTATTTGATTCCTCCAAAAAGTGGTGTTATCAACAGACATTGAATTTATACATCAGTTTTGTGAGAATTGACAACCTTACAATATTGTCTTTGAATTCATGAATATGGTGTATCTGTTCATATAGAGTGACTGAAGTGTTTGTCCATAAGGTTTTACAATTTTCTCCAGACTCATCCTAAGCATCTTTTGTTAAATTTATTTTTAAGTACTCCATATTTTTGGTGGCACTTTAAATAGTGGCTTTCTTAAAATTTTGATTCCCTGTTTATGGTTGGTATAAAGCAATGATTTTATATTATAGATTTTAAAAATAATGACTTCATATCTAGCAAATTTGTTAAACATGTTCTCATATATTCTAATATTTTATCATAAATTTTTTTATATTTTGGGGATACATGAGCACATTTTTTATAATAATTATGCATTTTTCTTTTTTTTCTTGATGATCTGCATTGTCCAGACCTCAAATTTGACCTAGAGAATTAATTTAATTGTTTTGAATTTTAAAGGAACAGATTTCAATATGTCAGCATTTTTAAATGATTTTTTTTAATGGATAAAATAATCCTCTTCTATTTAGGTTGCTAAGAGGTTTTCTTTTAAATCAAGACTGGATATTGAATTTTGTGATTTCTTTGCCTCTATTTAAAAGTCACATGCCTTTTAATTGTTCATTATTTAATTTTAGGTTTAATAGATGAATTAATTGATTTGTTTTCTAATCTTAAACCAACTTTGCTTAAAATTAGAACTATCTTCTGCTAATTCAGTTTGGTCCTAAGGCTGTAATACTTCCATACTTTGTTGAAACTTATTTTGCTAATACTCAGATTAGGATTTTTGTATCTTTGTTTATGACAGCTTTTCCTTTTCTAGCTCTGTCAATATCAGGCTTGGGTATCAAGATTACGCTGGCTTCATACATGTGTTAGTGGATACCCTTTTTATGTTTTTCTTTTCCACGAAAGAGTTTATACAAAAATCGAATGACTTGATTCCAGAATGTTTGGGCCTGGTGTTTTCACCATGGGAAAATTTTTTGTACTGACTGAGAAATGAAAAGTCATAGTTTTGTTAAAGAGGTCAAAGAAATGGTAGGCCACATACAGTTGACTACAAAAAGAGACAGTCCTTCCTACCTCTGAGATGTTGTAAAGTTTAAGTCAGGAAACACTGTGAAAGTGCCCAGCAAGGTTCCTGGCTTAAGTATTCATTTTTCTTTTCTGGTAGTAGCTCTCTCAGCTTGTGGCAGCTGCAGTCATCATCGTATTCCTGTTTCTCTGGCATCTCAGGGAGGACGCAGAATATTGTCAGCACTTGTGTCCGCTCTTGGTCCTGTTCAGGTGCCTCCCTGTTGGCCGCTCTGGCCTGGATGGCCTCGAAGCCTTAGGCAATGAAGAGCCTTACCTCCCGCTGAAGAGCTGGGTCCCTTGCCTAGCTCAGGAGAGTCTATTTCTCATAATGCATCTAGAGATTCCAGGTGGAGGTGTGGTGGTCACTCTCCTTGGTATCAACATAAAAGGACTGAGCAATGGAGCCTCACTTTTCCCAAGTTTCCTTAAGATGACATACTTTTTCTAGTGGGATTTTGAAGACTGAGTTCTATTTCTGGCTCTGACACTTGCTATGCGATTCTTGTGTCAAGCATTTAGCTCAGTTTCCTGTGTGCATAAAATGGAGATTGAAATCGATATCTAAAAATTATTCCAGGTACTTAAACTATATGATTTCTTTGACTGAAATAAAATTCTGACATGCCATAGTTTGGGCTGACTTAAGCATTTTTCCTTTTTGCACACCTTAACTTCACTTTTTGGGCTGTTTGGCTTTTGAGACTGCTGCTTCAGCTTGGGTTGCTATATTGCAGAAGCTAATTCCATGATTCCTGCATAGACGTGAATATAGAGTGATAACGGCTGAAAGCAGTATGTGGTTTTTTTGTATCATGAGTAAAAAGTTCCACTTTCTCTTTCTTTAACCTCCACTCTATTTTTCTAATTGGCTCAGCAAAAATGTTAAACCTCGCATGTATCTTTTGCTTTGGGAATTCAGAATGAAAGATATACTACGGTAATAGCCCTGGGGATAGGAGAGGCCAATGGCTGGGAGAAGCGGTGGACTGATCATCAGTGGCATGTTAGAAGCACCATCTAGAAGCAGAAAATTCCGAATATTTAAACCTTAGCTTCTTTTTTGATCTCACCCTTGACAGATCTGTGTCATTGAAATGGTACTGCCACTGTCAATCTCTGTCAGGTTCTCTCTGTTGCACTGCTGTGCACAGTGGAACATTAAAAAGGGAAATGTTCATGGCTATTTCCTCCTCTGAACTTAAAAGGAAAAGTGTTTCCCTATTAGTCAAAAGACCCTGAATATTAGCTCTATCAGAGTGAGCAGGAATGTGCACATACAGGTGTGTGTGTGTATGCATGTATGTGCATGTCACAGATACTGACTTCTGTAGGAGGGAAAGTCACCTGTGTTTCAGGCCAGTCCTGGCTTTGTGTGACCCTAAGGAAGTGCTTTCTACTCTGAGGTCCTCAGTTTCTTAGCCATTTGTAATGGAATGCTGAATTAGGTAATCTCCAAGCTCTGATGGTAAACATTTTTGATGTGGTGATTTTTAACTAGAAGTTAAATAATGCGAGCTATCATCTTAGTTCAGCTAACAATTGCCTTTGGGCAAATCACAGCCTCTCTGAGTTATTAGTAAAATGGATATGAAAATTCTGCTTATCCTTTCCCAGAAGGTGTTTTGCAATTTTGAGAATAAAATACAATACTGTATTAAAAAATCTTTAAAAAATGCATTTTTCTGTATATTTATAACACAGAGCCAGGATTAAAGGGAACTGGGTGGAATTCCTGACTCTTCCATTCAATATTTATCTTGGGGAAATGGCTGAATTTTTCTGTTTCATTCTCTTCATTTGCAAAGTGGAATAACCTCACAAGTTTGCTGTAAGAATTAGACAAGAGAAAATATTCCTCACTTAGAAAAGTTCTTAGCCAACAGAAGTAGACAGCATAATGGGAAGTTATTGTTATTTCTCAAATAGCCACATTTATATTTTCAGTAAAGAATTTGAGTCTCAGTTTTCCAGGACTTTCACAAGGCTCCCCAGGGAGACACGGTGGTTGACAAGGAAGCAAGCCTCTGAGGAGCTCACAGCTGCAGTAGACCCAGCTTTCCAGGCCTGAAGGTGTGTGGCTGGGACATGTCATCATCCGCATCTTGCTGTGTTCTCACCAAGGTGTTCTAATTAGTTTTGTGTATACTTTATGTCAATTGTTCTTGCCATCTTTGGCAGTTCATAATCCACCATCCTTATTTTAAAAATCTCTTTTTGAGTTTTATTTGGAAGAAGTTTTGTTAGTGAAAATACAAAGGCCTAATTTTTACCCTCATATCAAAATAAGCAAATTAGAGATGACAGAAAATACAGATGAGAGTTTCATCTAATTTCAGAGCATAGTAAGAAATGATATTTTAGCTTCTTTGAATGTGTGTTGTGGGTGGAAGAGTATGTATGATCTTTGGCCAAGACTACAGATGTCATTGAGCCTAGACAGTTGTGGTTTGGCTAAAGAAGAGAATAATAAAAGGACACCAGTTTGTCACCAAGCCACATGACCTATTCATGCTGGCAAGTGGCTCCTCCACCTTTGTGTGCACTCTGATGGGTATAATTAGCCTCTTGCTTCACTTACAACAGAGGATGCTTCTATTTTTCTTTCTCAGCTAGAAAGTGATTTGTTATGGCATTTGAAATTATTTCTCAATTGTAAATTTTATTCTAGGAAAAAATATTTAGAAAATATTATAAAAATTACCACCATCATAAAATTCATAAGAATTTTGTGGTTCATTATTGGGGCCTAAGCTGATTCCAGAAGTTTAGTCCTCATTTTTAAGCCTATATAGTCCATAAAATGCAAGTGTTTATAAACCTTTAAGAATGTCTTCTTAGTTCATAGAAAACACTCTGGAAAGTACCAACTTTAAGGTAACATATTCTTTCCTTAAAGCTGAAAAGGCCTATCATTTTTTTAATTCAAATTTAAATTAAACATTTACTTACTATTCATTAGCCACTTGCATGTATATATATATTCATTCATTCATTTATTCCTGATTCATGGACAGAGCTCATAGTTTGTGTAGTTTCTAATCCTGTTTGAACTCAGAAAGAGTATATATCCACTTGGCAGTCATAAGCAGAACTAACACATGTGAGAATTAGAGAGTGATACACTAAATCACATTAAATTATAAATTCAGAAGAATTCAAAGAAGAGAGCTAAAGTGTTTTAGATGTCAGTAGGAAAGAGAGGCTATCTATATTGTGGCTAGAGAATAATGAGAGCTGCGTACCTTTTTACATGCGAGGGTTAAATGGAAGACCAATTTGACAAAAACAGGAGATTTAGGTCGAAGAAAAGGAACTATGTATGGAATCTTCACTTTAAATGTTAGCAAAAGGATTCTTAATGGAGTTCTTGAAAGCGGGAAAATAAGGAACAAAATGCTGGGAGTGGTATTTTAGTAAAAGTATTATGTGGAATAAAGCACAAGAGGATTTTGGTTTTGGTGCTCTCTCCCTCCCTGTCCCCTAATTTAGTTTATAATTTAATCAAAATTATACATGGACACAGTTTAAAGTGGCATATAGTCTACAAGTCTTCTTATGAGAACAGTGAGCCCCTAGCTCTCTGTCTTCTATCCTACTTCTCAGAGAAAAACAGGTTCCAACTTTTAATTTTAGATTCTTTTTGTTTACCTATCTATAAATTACATGCTTACATCACTATTCCCTGATTTTTTAGACACCTACTTCCTGTTTTCCAATACTTCCAATGAAGTTATTTGAAACCATTTCTTTTTTCTCTCTAAGCTTTTCCCTTTGCTCTGCTGTTTTGAATTTTCACAAAGATATGCCTTGGTGGGGGTCCATTTCCATGCACTGTGCTAGGCCCTCAGTAGACCATTTATGCTGGAATTACATGTACTTTAGTTTTGGAAAAAATGCTGCAATTATGTATTTGATGACTTACTCCTATTTTCTCTCTTCTTGTTTTTTTTTTTTGTTGTTATTTTGATTATACCTCTATTTTCTGTATTTTTTCATAACCTATTTTATGTGTTTTGTCCTTTCCTCTTCTTTCTGGGAGATTCCTGTGGCTTTATCTTTGATTCTTCAAAAGTTTTTTCTTTTGTCTATTTCTGCTCTCTTGCTTTAATTTCCAAAAGCTTTTACTTATTCTCAAAGTTCTTTCAAGATAAAATCCTTTTCTTGTTTTGTAGCTTTTCTTATCTACTTTTCTTATCTATCTGAAGGTCTTAATGGTAGTTCTGAAGTTCTTTTTTCCTCCAAGTAACTGTTACATGTACCCTTTTTACTGTCTTGATCTCCAGGTTTCCCATTAGAGACTTTCCTTAAATGTCTTAGCACTTGACTTAAGATTTAAGGAGAAGTACAGAGTTTCAGTGGAAAAAGCAAGTGTATAAGCAATGCTTATCCTGTGGATCTTCACTTTAGGATCATCTGGCTGGGTTGCTTTGTGAGATGAGACCTAAACTCAATTTCTTTAGGTCTTTCCTCTTGGGCTTGAGAAAAGAAGACTCTCAATCTCCTGCTTCGTGTGTGTTGAGTCTGGCTGGCCACATTCTCAGATCTGACAAAGGTAGAAGTCTCCAACCTTCAGGATATACACTGTCTTAATCTTCCCAATTTCAGTCTAGTATACCTGAAATTCCCAGTTAATGATAATCAGCTGCTGTCTCCCCAAAATAAGCCTTTCATCCTTGTGCAGGATTAGGAAGGGCTATGGCCCCAGTGCACGGAATGATGGAGGACATCTAGACACCTTCTTCTTTCCTAGTCAAATTTCAGGTCAATTCTCCCACTTTTGGCTCCACGTTCAGCCTGCTTCCAGAGGAGTCTTGTATGGTGAGACCCTGAATGTTCTGAGAGTTCTGCAGTGTTCAGTAGGTCGCTTTTGGGCTCCCCTAAGAATTCCTGAGAATTCAGCCTTTTTATGTCTTCTAAGTCACTTTCCACTCTTCTTTTTCCTTTTTAGCTTTCAACATTTTCTTGATACTGCCTTTTAGTCCAGAATCTCTGTTCTTGGGGTTTATGTCTTAAAACCCTTGTGGTTTTCAGAGGATTTAGACAAGGTATCGGAGGAAAATAAGAGTGTTAAAGTTTCTACCTTTAACCAGGAGTTTTTTATTGGTGCGGCAATACTGGAGACAAGGCAACCAGTTAGCAGGTAATAGTAGAAGCAATATGTGGAATGAAGAGGACCTGGGCCAGAGTAGTAATAGTCATGGACATTTTCAAAGGAAGAGTGAACAGGGTGTGTTGACTGATTTAGATGGAAGAAATGAAGAAAGAGTCAAGGGTAAATGCTGGATGTTAAGTTGGGTAACTAGAATAATGGCAGTGCCATTGTGGGAATTATTATGGCAGGATTGGGAATCAGGTTTAAAAGAAGATAACCCAAAAGACCATGTGTGTTTTATTTTCCAAAGTAAACATTTTTGCATATAAAGCAAAGATTTTCCTTCCACTAATTGTAGGTTGGGTTCCATTAGGATTCAGCTGCAAAAAGCAAAACCTGTTCCAACTAGTTTAAGCAAAAAATAGTTTTAATATGGGAAATTAGTTACTATAAAATTACTGGAATTACTACAGAAGCAAACTCTATGTTGAGTGTCCAAGTCTGGAGCAAGACTGCTGAAATGACATGCCCAGAGAGCCACTACCTCTGCTGTAATCATGGGTGTTGAGAATCAAGAGGAAATCATGGAAACTTGTGTTCAGGAATACACTGCCATAGCTGTAGCCCAGTGATCAGGCAGTTGTGCTGCCACAAATACATTTCAATACTCATGAGGAGCCAGACATCAGAATGCTTCTGTACAGCTAGCATCTTTGTAACTTTGCTTCATAGGAGCAACAAAATATCAGCGAAGTTTTTCTTTTTAACTCCCAAAGCTCATGCAAGTACAAGTTATTAGTGGAACTTAATTTCACATTTAGAATTGCAGCTTCAAGAGATTCTTGGAAATGCAGTTTTTTAGCTTTCTAGCCTCTAAACTAGAAGGGGGTGTACTGGAAAGATGTTGGAATGGATGCTGAGTATGAATTCACAGTATCAAACATAATCACCCCCTTTGCTTAATCAATGTATATAAATGTTACCAAATAATAAAAAAAGAAACAACATGATCCCACACATAACTAAACTATCCGCTGGACAAGTGAAAAAGCACCTCTCATCCAAAGAGAGACTCTGCTCCTCCCATTAATTGTGAATCCATCTCTGAGTGATGTTCATTTCCCTTTTTGTTTAAATAGAATCCTCCCTTGATATTCTGTAAACTAAGGAATAACGTATAAATTTATACTGTGACATAAAAGAGCAGAAGGTGGAAAGGGAGAATTTAAATAGGTTAATATACATTAAAGGGAGAAAGAAAGAAAGAAATGAGCTAGTGAAGTCTATTAGGGCAATGAGTCCAGACCGTAATTCATGTTTAGAACTTCCTTCCTCCACTACGCCTGAAGTAATCCATTTTCCCTCAGCACTTCAGTTGGTTGAGTTCTTTACTGATTGAAGGTTGACTCAACTCTTCATTCTTGAGGGGATGTACATAGTATGACCTGTGAATACCGTGAGTCTTAATCCAGCGCTTCACTTCCTTTTCCTTACAGTGACTTCTTTGATTACAGTGAAAGAATATCGTGATGATGAATATGGCATAAATTAAGACCATGGATTCTGGGCTTGTAGGTGCCAATCAGGCAGGAAAGGCAAATTCTGAGAGGTACATCTTCATATCTCCCTTAGGTCCCTTCATTCTTTCATTCAACAAGTATGAGAGTATGTGATGTGTCAAGCTATTCTTAACATACAGGATGCAGCAGTGAGCAAAACCCTGGCCTGTGGTTCTCACATCATCAGTGCTGAATCTTATTCCTTCCAGTCCTTGATTATCCAGGCAGACTCGGTAATGGAACAGAACTTAATGTAGATCCCTACCTTTGGTCATATCTTTCCAGGCAAAGTACCTGATATGACTTTCAAATTTCTGCCATTGAGATTTCACTTCTCTACCCTTCAGTGCAGTTTTAATGCTACCAATCTCTATCTAATTTCTCCATGTAGAAATTGGCTGATGAGCTCAGTAGTTAAAGCTCAGTGCAGACTTGAGGAGAAGATGGGAGTTTTGGTTCCTTAGGGCTGTATCACATATTTTTGCCATTGACCACAAAGGGAATCATGGAAAAGTGTGTTGAGTAGATTGGCACATACCCTCAACACACACACACACACACACACACACACACACACACCCCAAAGGCCATTTTATACTGATGCTACCTAGACTTTTAATTTCATTTTTACATATGAATTAACATAGTGGAAAGGGCACTAAACTGAGTCAGAAAGTTTAGCTTATGGTCTTTAATCTACCATATGCTTGCTAGTAAATTCACTTAATAATACCTTTATTTCCTGTCTTATAAATAAAGATTATAGCATTTGACCTGTTTCCCAGGATCCTTGTGAGTTTAAGATACAAAGATTTCCACATAATGTATGAAAAATTAAATATCTGATAATGGGGGAATAAGGAAATAAACACAGAAGAATAATTATGGTTTCAAAGAACATTTAATAACTTGGGATATTTTTCATTAGATAATATTATATGAAAATCTACCCAATAAAATTATGAACCAAAGTATGAACAGAATAAAAGTCATAACATTTTAACAATGATTTTTGACAAACTCTTGGATTAAAGACTTGTGGGCAATGTTTGTTTTCTTATTTTCCTTTATTTTATAAATATATATACATATATATTACAATTACCAAATTGGATTTTATAGTTAGAAAAGTCATTTAGATTAATATTTTGGTGCAATTGCATTCTTTGGTAGAAATAACAGATTCGTTAATACACTGTGGCAGGTACAATTACACAAAAAAACTTGAGAAGAACCATACATTGAGCTTATTTCTTATTATTTTCCCATGTTTATAAAGTATCCTTTCAACAATCAATTATAGAGGACAGAAAAGAATAATTAAACCAAGCTTTTCCCTCTCTGTGGAATTGTGTCTTTTAAGTTGCCAAGCAATCTCTCTCTGAGGTCAGTATTACCATATTCTCCATTTTGCAGATGAGAAAATTGAGGCACAGAGATTAAATACCCATGTAGGTCCAAATCAAGGTCACATAGCTAGTAAGTCACATAAATGAATTCCATCCCAAACAGTCTTGCACTGTAGCCTGAGTTTTTCATTGCTGTGCTCTAGGGATATTGCCTCTTGCCCTACCACCAATTTCCATTTATTCAGTGTTTACTGTCTCTAATAAATAAGACACAGTCCCTGGGATTTTTATTAATATAAGCATGTACATTACAATGCAGCAGCATAAGTTATGCAGAGATGAATAGAATCATGGAGGAATTAGGAATAAGATGCTATTCCTGTGCCAAGAAGAAAAGCATTAGATAAGTCTTCAGGGAAGAGGTGACATGCTGAGTATTGGAGGAAGAGAGGAAGCTGGTTAGGCAGAAAACCAGAGGGCTGGCATGATGGGCAAAATGGTCTTTTAACCCCTGATGACAAAGCCTGTGTCTTAGCTTTATATTCTCTGTATTGGGCGTAGTGGCCATTACATGGTGAGCAAACACTCAAATGACTCTCACCTATAGGCAAGATCAAAATGACAAAAAGGCCACGGAGTTTGTTGGGGGTGGGACTAGATGATTTTATATATTGCCCTTCGTGGTTAAGAGATGCTGATGGTGACATGTGAGCTGTTTCTCCTTTTTGGATCATATTCTTATAAGGCCAATAGAACATCTGTGCCAGTTTATGAAATCTCTCAAGTTTTTTGGATTTGTAATTTTGAACTAAAGTGAATCCCTTCATTTATTCTTGGAAAAATATAATTTTCCATGTAGTCTTTTTAAAAGGAGTAAGTGAAGCACAGTCCTGATGAACCAAGAACAAAGAAACTTGAAAGAAGTTGTAAGTGGTTTCTTAAACAAATTGATTTGACTTGCAGAGGTAAGGCATTTAGCACAATTTAGCACAATAAATCCACATTTAAAACCAAAACCTTCATCAGAGTCCACACTAAGGATGGATATGTCTACCCCAGATTTTTACTGTAGCCAATGAAAATAGGAATTGCTTTCTGTACTTACTGATTACTCCCTTAGAATCTGAGAGGCTGCATTTACAGTAACTGGAGGAAGACACAGAGATATGTTTGTTGGATTTACCAAAGTTTGTGTAAGGCAAAAATACTACTTATATGGCTTCTACACTTAACATTATGCTGTCAACAGAAATATGCAAACTTGCAAATCCCACACCTCAACTTGATTCATAGTAATTCATATCTTTATAAGTTAATAGCATAGAAGTTCTGTGGATTTACTCCCAACAAATCAAGTGTTTCATTATGTTTCACTCTTGCTCCCCGTGGGCAGAGTTAGCCTACATTAATGAGATTTTGGGAACAAGATTATCAAGGTGCCTAAGGAACTGTTCTCAAAGTATTGGCTGAACTACTGGGGTCTTGTCTTGAGAACGTGTCATGAAATTATTAAAGTGATTGCTATAAATTATTGGGGACTGTCATAAAGAATGTGACATATTGGATGTTGGAACAAAACAGAAAGCAAAACAAACATCAGGTTTCTAAGGAAGCACTGAAGTAGACAGATTTTGCTGGCTTGAATTAAAAGGATAAGAGGACTGGGAGAGGCCCTTGTAATAGATACATGGCACAGTTGTAGAAACTTGTCCTAAAGAAATAATTCAAAAGAGAGAGAGAGAGAAAAATACCTTCATGTAAATGTTTCTTGTTGTTTTTTTTATATTAGCAAAATATAATACTGTTTATTACATCTTAATCTGGTTCCTAACTATCTGCTGCTCTGTCTGACCTTTATCTGGCTGTTCCCTGTGCACTTAATGTCCTCTTAACACCCCAGCCAATGATATTAAAAACTGAATAATTATTTGCAAATAAGCCCACCCACTGCTACTTAAACTATACTTTATGCGTTTCCTAGTCTAGGATAATGGGTTTACCATTGGTCTCATCAGTTACTCACCAGATGGACTCAGATCTGTCTTCACAATGCTAATTCTTTTCCATGCATCCCCATTGTGCTCAGTTTATTGCTTCCTCATATTTTTTCCACACTTACAGTAACTTCCTAACTTGCTTCCATGCCTTCAGGATTCCCACCCTTCCCACTTTGCTTTCTCCAACCTCAAATATAGTCCACATGTTGTACAAGTTGTTAGGTGCCACCACTACACTGGTACTAAAATCTATGTGCCTGAAGAATAAACTCCAAACTCCCTATCATTGCTATATTGGGATCAACATCCCAGTGAGCTCTACTATTCCTTTTCCCAGCCTAGCCTTTGTCTACCTTTTTAGCTCTAGTCCCATGCCTCTAGACTCTGTGCACCTAAAATGTGCCCAAGACTCCAGCTTCACCCCCATAACATTTCCTTAAAGTTCCATTTTTTCCTTCTTATTTTCCATTCCTTAGGCAATCCCAGCAGCTGTCTTTTCTTATATGTGCTATTATTATTATGATTATGTATTTTGTCTCAAACTCTAGCTGTTCTTGTCCATATAATATCAGTCTTTTGCTTATACTAGATCTTCAAGTATATATGTTGCATCATAAACAAAATGTTTTATTAGCTAATATCTAATTTGGTTTTATACAACCAATGTGAACTAAAAGATTCAAACTGAATATTCACATTTATACTTAAGGAAGTCAGTTGACAGTGATAGGAGGGTGTGAATAGTTACTATGTATTGACTCTGTGACAAGCACTGATCTACTGCTGACTTACAGATCTTCAGGTGCTGATTCAAATGTATGTATTGTGGGTCTACTATGTCCCGGGCTATGTACCGAGAGTTAGAAAGATGACTAAGGTACACACACCTCAACCCTCAGTGATAGGGAAGGCGAGACTGCTTGGGTTGCATAGGATGGTAGAATGGTAAGGGAAGGCTTGTCTGGAGAAGACTGCCTGTGTCAGTTAGGGACCACAAGGGGGCTTCGTAAGAGGACATTGGTTCATAGGTTTTATAAGGAGTGAAATAAATGTGGCTGATAGAAAAGGGAGAGTGTCTGTGTGTTAGAGGAGGTTGAGGAAGTTGCAGTGAAAGGAAGAGGCTTGAAAAAGAAACTGGGGCTAGGAAATAGGGTAATGGAGCATCTTGGATTGATGTAAGAGTTTGAATTTTGTTCAGAAGAAAATAGGAAGACACTAAAAATTTAGAATAGGTAAATGGCTTAATATTTTAAAAGTATATGCCGGGCACTTTATCTATGTTACCTCATTTAATCATCTTCTTACCAGGTAGGTGGGATTTACCCCTGGTTTACAGAGGAGGAAAGTGAGCCATGCCTACCACTTCTCTCAGAGCTGACTCTCTCATCATTTATCTTTCTCTCCTATGTTGCCTCTTCTAAGAGGATTTCTCTGATAACCCTATCTAAAATTTTTCTTTCATGGGAGAAAATGGAACCAGGAGTGGTGGAGGGAAAGGGGGATGGGATTTTAAATAGGTTATCCAGAGAAGGCCTTATCCAGAAGCCTGCACAAAGGCTGAGCCAGGACCGGGCGTCACTTGTTTGGCAACAGCAGAGAAAATGGAGCTGGAGCATTTTCCATCTTCTCCTGACAGAATACCTGTACGGCACAGGTATGAAATGAAATATTAGTTGAATAGATAGGTGGGTAAATGAAGAAAGGTCACATACCAGGTTCTCGACTTGTTTGCTCTATCCCAAGCCCACATGTGCCCTTTCCATTATATTTCCCTGTCTCTTGATACTTAATTCCTAGATAGCTGGGATCATTTAAATAGCCTTGAAGTGCCATCTCTAGGAATGAGTATCCATTAAGGATTCTGTACAAAGCCACGAATAGTTTGCGAGTTGATGAGGGTGCCATCTCTGCAGACAGATACTCTTCCACGTGTCTTTATGAGAAGCAACAGTGACACACAGTGGTTGATTGAGGGAACCAGACATGTACTCCCTCCAGATACCCCAGGAGGTATAGCAGATATTTCTCAGACTTTCTTTGGAAAGTCAGTTGTCTTGTTAACTCAGGCAGGTATTAACTACCCAATATATTCAGCATATCCCTTGTTGTAAGCTGTCAGGCAGTGACACAACATCACATAATGTGACGTTACATGATACATAATGCCTGAATTAAAAAAAAAAATCCCAGACACTTCTTTCAGTGAAATAGTAGGTAGGTAATCTGAATATTTGGGGTAATTGGCTCTAGGAAGAGAGAGGCATCATTATTTCAGGCTCCCTAGTGAGCGTTAATTAGCCATATTGCTTCATTGTGTGACAAAAAGAACACTGCTAGTCGTGCTAAATCTGTAATGACACCCTGGCTTTAGCAGCACAGGTATTTTAAACTACCTTGACTGACTGTGACATGTAGGTAATTCTATACAGAGCCTAGCAATGAACTCAGGCAGTTGGAACTGTTTCTCCTCCAAGGGGCAGGAATTTGTTGTTGTGACTCAGAGGTTTCCTTTCCTTTGTCTACCTCACCTCCCTCATCCCCATAGTCCTCCAACTGGGGAAAATCATAAAGTATTTGCAATGCAGGCTTGTGTTCTCCCTGGGCTTTAAGAACAATACGTTTGTTTTTGAAGCACTGAGTTCTGCAAAAAGAGATTCACTAGCTCTTAACGTTTAAAGATGGGCCATGACAGCTAGGAAGGGCTTTCTGGGGCCCTGTGATCCCTTTTAATCCTTTGTTTGCAGGTATGGCAGGAAGGCTCTTTGCAGAGCAGGAAAATTCTTAAACGCTGCGTTTTCTGGGGCCTACATTCAACATTTTTATTTTAATGATAATAGCACTAGAAATATTATAAATGAATAAAGCACCAAGCCCAGAGATTCTGCTGCCTTGCCTTGAGTAATGGGTGAATTGTCTTGCACATCGGGAGGTCCTTGGCCTCCATCTCTAGAAAATGCTTTTTGATTTTCTATATATTTAGACAGTTGGGATGGTGGATTTTCTCTACCATCCTCTCATCAGTGTCCTTGGAGACCAAGCATACATACGCACAAGAGAGTTGGACATGACTGCAGGACAGTCTAAGGCCAAAGGTCAAAGAGAAACTTAGTTTCTGAGATCACGAGGAACTGGAACTTGAGAGTCTAAAGTCTCCTGCTTTGTGAGAGACCTGAGATGCTGAGCTAAGAACACCCTTTATTTGCAATTGCTGAAAGGTGCCTCTAAATGACTTTTTGCATCTTCAATTAAATGTAAACTTCTTTCAGTGAGTTTATAAGAGTGTGTCAATGAACCATGGGTCCAAAAATTGAACTGAATGTGTAACTGAGACTGGTATTATCTTGACATGAATGCAATGTGGGTGGGGGAAGGGAAGATGAAAAAACTCAAAAGAAAGCAAGAATTATAGCATCATTCAGAGACAAGAAACTCAAAACACTGACTTCTAGCCCTAAACTCATCCTTGGTGCATTTCATGCTAACAGCATGAAACAAGAATTTCTTTCTTTAGTAATCTTTCAGTCTCCTCTCCATTTTTTTCCTCTGCTTAAAATAATCATAGCAATAATAATGTTATTTTGTGGCTAAATAAATGCATTCATGTATATTAGCTCACTTGCTCCTGATTTTATCAACAAAATATTTATTGACTCCCCCACCGAATTAAAAATCATTTGCTTACCACCTCCCTCTTCCTCATCAGGGTAGATTCATCTTTCTCCCCATTTCACTAAGTCAACTCAATGGTGTTCTGGATTAAAACAACACCATCAAAATAAAACAAATAAATGTGCTGATCTGCCATTATCTTTTCAGTAGTTTATAAATGTAAAAACTCTGGCAATATTTTTTTATGGATACAAGAAAGAGGATAAGGGATGCTGTGGGGAAGAAAGGTTTCCTCTCCAGACGAGTAGGCTGAAGGCAGAGTTTATACAGTTTTATACTAAGTAAAGGACACTCCTGTCATGCGCTGGTGCTTTCCTCTTCTGTGGCCAATGCTGCAAAACTGGGAAGAACTCTGGAATGTGGCACAGTAGGAGTTTCTAATGACAATTTTTCAGATTCCAAGGATTATAATTTTCTCTGTATGTGAAAGTTAAGAATTTCACTTATTAAAGATTTATTGACATGAGGTTACACGGAAATACATTTTGAATGGTTGCTGCAGTCACAGACTGCTAATGTTTGTTAGGATTTCTGTTAAGGGATCATCTTGAGCAGGTAGGTAAAAATGATATTATTTTGACTCTTACATATAGTCTTGGATTTTCCCAAATAAATGGGAAAACCTTAAAACCATATCAACCATAAATTTTAGTGATTGTAGCTATTTTTTTATTTACCTTATTTTATTTATTTCTACTTTTGGCAAGTGGGCCTTGTTTTGCATAGTGAAAATGAAATGAATTAGTTATGAATACTGTAGCATTTTAAAGTGTAAGATAATTTAATTTATAAGTAAACTAGATTTTTTTTAAAGTTGGAGAACCTGAAAACCATACAGGTCAAATGATGCCCTGAAACTCATTATAGAACTAATTTGGGACAAAACAGAAAGTGGAACCTAGTTCTTATGTTAGTCAAATGCGTTTCCTGATAAAACATTTAGCCTGTCTCAATTCTTTACAAAACTCCCATTGGCTAGGGACACTGCTGGTGAACCAAAGCATCCTACGATGACTTTGCTTTCTTCTTTCTGGCATCTCTTTGTATAAAGTGTTGGCATCGCCCAATTCCAGTGCTGTGGGCTCACATTTCTTCTCTGTGGGCACACCCTCTCTGTGCGTGGAGTATTCTGGGCTAGCTTTTTACCTCATCAGCTTCATTGGGTCCCCAGTCCTGAGGCTGCCTCTTGGCCTGGCTTTACATTTGTTGTCTCTCTGGCTTCAATCCTTGAAGCTGGGCTAGAAATAGGTTCACTTTTAAGGGTAATGGGAGACAGTGACTTTTGCTGAAGTATTTTCTCCACATTACTTTGATTTGAGATTTTTATTGGGAATTAATATTTTAAATCAAAAAGAAAAATGGAAAGACTGGAAAAGGGAAGATAAATTGAAAGACTGAATAAAATGAAAACAGAACTAGAAATCCTATTTTGGCAAATTTCAAATAATATTGATTGATTAGATTGAACAAGACTGAGACCAATGAAAATTACCTTATATTGCACACAGCAAATATAAAGTGTTTTCACATGCATTATATTATTTGGTCCTCATAACACCTCTGTAGGGCAGAAATGATTAGAAATAGTATACACATAAGAAAACTAAGATTCAAATGTTTAGTGGCTTGCTCACATTCACACAGCTTGTGGCAGAAAAAACCCAAACTACAAATTTCCGACTGCAAATTGTGTGCTCTGCTAACTATAGCACTCTACTTTAGTTATTTCAAAGGGGCATTATGGAGCTCATCTGGTTGGGGCTTTGTGGCCCTTATGGCAGAAGCCAAAGGTTTAATTCTTATGTATTTCAGTAGCCATTTGAGTAAAAGCTGCAGTCAATTACAACCCAACTCCATGCACATTAGTCTCAAGGAGAACAGATATCTATGTACAGAATACAACTTCATCACCTTTCCTAGAACAAGGATATATGATCTCCATCTTACTGGTAGAGGGTTAAACCATTTTTATATATGAAGGGTAGTATATATATTTTTTTATTATCTGCTGTGATATTTAGTATAGCTGTAATATTTTGATTTCCAAAGCTAGTATTATAGTCTAAATATCCACAATTTATGAATTCCTGCTACCAGGTAAATGAAGGTGCTTTGATATATGGTTGCAGATATTATCTAAAGCATAGAGATTTATAGTATTATATCCAGAATAACATAATTTTTTTTCTTTCCCATAGATATAAGTAGATACTAGTAAGTAAAGGTCCTATGAGATCTGGGACAAGAAAAAATAATCCCTTCTTAGATGAATGTTTTTAAGCCTCTGCATTTAACTGGGTCATCAACTTGAACTGGTGGGGTAGAAACAACATTGTGATATTCAGAAAAAGTATTTTTCTTCAGAATCTTCAGGCTTGATTAGTTTATTTCAAGGGAGAATGGGGAGAAAAATCTCATTTGCTTGGCAGCATGTCAGTCCTGGGGGAGCACATGTTTACATTTTGCCAGATTACCCAATTCTGCAGCAGTTATTGTAGAGTTGAGGATATGTTCATACTGAACTATAGGCAACCACATGTTGATAATGAGCCCATTTGGTGTCTTGGCTTGTGGAAAAGCATGTGCAAATGCCTTATTCTGTGTTATTTTTTTCCTTCTGACAGTACTGATACACTGCCGCAGGCAGTCTAAAAATAATAACATAAGGTTAACTGACAATTGCAGGTGTATTTACACTGATATTCTGATATTAGCATGTTCCTTAAAAATACTACTGGAGGTGACACAGTATGTATCCAAATGAATTTACTCTATTAGAGAGGAAAAACTGTCAGAAAGACAAAGAATGTTTCTTAAAATGATCAATAGAAATATTTGTGGCCATTTTAATAATCCACCATAATGATCAGATTTTTTTCTAAGTCTGGACCAAAAACAAGAAAATCATTCTGAGAAGGGTATCATCAAATGCTTCTCCCTCCACACACACACTTCTGCGTGTGCACTCACCTACCTGTGTGTGCATACACACACCAAACAGTTTGAAAATCATGAGGAAACCTAATAAATCTGTAAGGATGATCAGGAGCCTTTGCCTCTGTGACTGTGCGTCTACCGTCAGGACCCTCTTCCTGCCCTTCTCCTTGCTGACTGCCTTAACAGGCTCTTTTGCTTCTGTTCGGATTCAACCAGTGGAAGGTACCACCAGGATACTGGAGAGACTTTGAGGTATGTATTTCCCCAGCAGCCTCCCTGGAAGCATCTAGGTCTGTTCCTCTAACAAAGACCTCCTCTCAGGAGCCCTTCATGAACGACACAATTTCCACTAGGTTGCGGGTAGATGGCCCTTCCCGTTGTGCACTGGGTAAGAGGAGGTAATTCCCTCCTACTTTGTCAGGCCCCAGAGTGCTTAGGCCATCCCTTATTGTTTCTCTTAACCCTGATTATATCTTTGTAAATCTTTTATTGAACTCTTTTTCATTACCATGTTTGAGTACACTTTCTGTTTTCCATGAGGACTCTGAACTGAGAAAGATGCTGTGCCCTGGCACTGTGGTAGCCATAGCCATAGGGTGATAACGCAAACAAAACCCAGACCCTGTCTCAAGGCACAGATACAGCTAAGTTAGCATTACACACAGAGCAATGGGAAAGTGTAGGAAAAGATTATCTGAATGAAATTGGTATGGTGCTAAGGGAAAAATTTTTTGGATAAGGTGATGCTTAATACAAAATTTCTTATTGAAAAATTCATATTTAGAAAACTAGTAAGAATATTGTAATAAACTCCTGCATAATATCACCAACTTTCTACAATCATCAATTGTATCAATTCATGGCTAATTTGCTTCATCCACTTCCCCTGCCAGGATTATTTTGCAATGATTTCTGAACAATATGTAATTTCATCTCTAAATATTTCAGCATGTATCTTCACACATAAGCACAGTATCACCAGCCTCCAAAAAGAATGAGCTCTAAAGCCTCAATATGATCAAATAGTGTTCAAAATTGTCTGTGCTGTTTTTTTATTATCCCAGTTGATTTATTTGAAATGGGATCAAATAAGACCTGTAATTGGTCTCTCTAATTTATAAGTTCTTTTTCCTTAAATATATACATATATATCCCTTATAATTTCTTTGTTGGAAAAATCAGGCCTTCAGTCTGGATTTTGTTGATTTATCCTGTATTATTGTTTAACATGTTTCTCTCCATTTCCTATAACTTGATAGTTACAGCTAGAGCTTATTCTGACTCAGATTCCTTTTTTGTGTGTGTTTGGAGGGGAAAGATTACTTCAATGGTTGGTGATAGCACTTCTGTCAGAAGGAATATAATATATAATGTCTGGTTGCTTCTCTTCTTTTGCTGGTAAGAGCTGCTGGTGATCATCGCCCTAGGCCAGTGGTTTTCAAACCTCAGTGTTCATCAACCTCTTGGAAACTCAGATGACTTGTGGAAACTCTGCTGGGCCCCAACCATCAGAGTTTTTGACTCAGTAGGTCTGAGGTAAGACAAAAAATTTGCTTTCCAAGCAAGCTGGCCCAGGACCCACACTTGGAGAACTGCTCTGATTAGCTTATTAATTCTTCAGGGATTCAGGCTCATCTCGACCATTTCCCATCCCAGACCAGGTATCAGCGATTTCTTCCAAGATCCTGTGGGTAAAATTGCAGTATTTCCAGAATCTCTCTCCTGGCCTTAGTGCATCTCCATATCCATAGGTCTTTCCAAGGCGTGGAGAGAAGTAGCCGTCTCCATATCAGTAGGTGATTACAAGGGGCTTGGAGAGAGGAGCATGGTGACCAAAGAGGTTTTTTTTTGGTTTCTTTGCAGCCAAGACAAGGAGTAGATGACTTCTTGGTAGCAATACATGTATTTCTCCCACTTTATTTTTCCCTTTGACTGATTTCAACTTCAAAGGTTTATTTGCCCCAGGCTGGGAACACATTTTCCCCCTGGAGTTTCAGATGCCTGCCTGGTTCTTTTTAGTGAGGTGTCCTGTTTACAGCCCACATTCTACAAGCTAGAGGTGCTCATTTTGCCTGGGCTTGTCATTTTTCCTAGGAATTTGGGAGGAGAGAGTTAGGAAACACACATGTGTTTTTAAAAACTAAATCATGACTTCATACTAATACTTCCAATTCAAATTCAAGACTACGAGATTTCTACTTAACCATATCCATGTTGCAGTAGTATCTCCTTTCGCTGTAAAAAATCCCTCTTTTAATAGCACCAACATAACAATTCTCATTTGTTAATCCCATACTAATCACATCACAGCCTTAGAACAACAATACCAACATGTTTACAAACAATACGATTTCTAAAAACAGTGTAACTTTTTGTGTGTTTTTTTTCTTTTTGTTTTGTTGTTTTTTGATGTACTCTTAATCCTTAGGGCATATTTTACCAGGGGTGTAGAGTCAAATTACTGTGTTTTCAAATCAATTGAATTGGGGCCTTTCTGTGTCATTATTGTGCCCCCATTGATTCAACAGATCATTTTTATACTTTTGATTTTTAAAGTTTGTATTTCAGTAAATTAAACTTGATTTATAATTATGTAAAATATCCACAAAATTAAGTTTTTGAAGCAAGGTATAATCAAAGAAGTCTAGCTTTGATCTCTGATTATGTCACTAGTTCTTGCTTTTCTTCACAAGTAAATTTAAAATTCTTAAAAATACCTACTGGCATTTTAAAAGATTTGCATTTTTGTTTTAATGGTTGCCTTTGTCCTAACATCGTTACATGATACTTATCTTCCTGTCTCCCTTTTTTGGATATTGACTATTGTCTCCTACTGTAGACAACCATGAATTCACACCCATGACCTCCCTCTCATCCACCTCTGTCTGGCATTTGATGTGATGTCCTCATAGATCCAATGAATACCGATTAACAATCAGTGAGTTAATTGTACTGCTCAGTTTTTGACACTTGTACTATGTCTACATTGGGATGCACAGACATTTTATTCTTACAACCATCAGCCTTACTTCTATAGAAAAAAATGTATTTCATCGTTACCTCCTTATGCCAAAGCCTCTCCAGTTCGTTTTGTTTTAAGAAGCTCCCTATAAGATTCTTCAGGAAGTGTTCAAAAGAATATTTTCTGAGCACTTGGAAGTTCATAATAATTTCTAGCTTTTATACAAGAAGTTCAGTTTATAAAATGATCTTGCTCATACTTCCCTTGCCTATGATTTCTTTTGAGCAACAAATATGACACATCATTATGTTCTGTCATGCAGACTTACTGTTAAGAAGTCTGATGACGATCTGATTTTCTTTCCATTATAAGTGACTTGGTCTTTTTGTAGGGGTGTGTGTGTGTGTGTGTATTTTAAGTAGCTATGTTATATAATATACATACTATATATATATATGTAAAATTAATATATAAATATATATATTTCATTTTTTTCTTTGAAGTCCAATAATTTAGTAGAGTATGTCTCAGTGTTGGCCATGAGAGGCTGATTTCCCAGTTATCTGATATGCCTTACCTGTTTCAAATCTTTTGATTACTTCAGAGAAGTTTCCCTCAATTATCATTTTAGTATTTATTACTTTGGTTTCTTCTTCGGAGTCTACTATTACATTTATGTGGAGCTCCTAAATCCATCACTTACTCTTGGATGCTTCTCTTTAAATTTCTGTTACCTATAAAACTTTCCTCTTTTCCATATTGTATTTCTCTTAAAGTATATTCTGTTGTGTTTATTTGCATTTTTGATTTTTGACTTTGGAGAGAATTATTTTTCCTTTTATTTTTAAGTATTTCCTGAATTCTCTTACCTCTTTATTCAAATCTTGTTTTTCTCCAATCATCTCACTTCCAAATTTTCAAATTCTGATTTATTTTGTCCTTTATTGGTTCCATCATTCTTAATTTCTTTTAGTTTGAAACAGTAGGTTCTTTATCTGTTTTGTGTGCATATTTTTCTGATGTGCATTCATTATCTAAGGTATTTTTTTCACCCTTTATTCTCTCATTTTTATACTAATTTTACAAAGTATTCTGTGGTGATTCTTGGCTGCTAATTTTAAAGTGAAATTCCTTTTCCTGTACCTGGAGGAGGCAAGGGTAGAACAGAGTAGCCTTTCTTGCCACTTCACTGAAGAAAAGAAATAGCCTTACATTTTCATAGCTATGCTACTCTTCCCAATTTTCTCCTCTCTCTTATCCGCCCACATAGCCCCTGTCCTGCTCCCTTTGATTTGCAGTCCCAGTAGATTCCCCTTAGTGCTAAGCTCTGTGATATAAGGGTTGTTCGGTTTGCCAGTTTTGAGAGTTTATAGGCTCTAGACTCCAAAACTCTCTCTAGGACCATCTGATCATACTTTGGACATTTTCTACTAATCCTTGATTTGGAACTTTGAAAATCCTCTCCCATTTTCTCCTGCTATTCTAGAAAGTCTCATTGTGCTCTCCAGTGGGTAACTGACAGTTGGGGGTGTTCAGCTCTCAGAGTAATTGCTAGTCCTTTGCTGTTTCTCTGATTTCTCCTACATAGATTTTGATGCCAAAGTGGTCTTGTAGTTTTTGGTGATTTAGCTCCTCCTGGTCATATTTTGGATTTTTGTATATATTTGTGACCTAGCATTATTGTAAATTTAGTCCATGGGGTCTTATTTTTTTCTACTGTAGCTGCTTCCACTCTTTTAATGGGATGATTTAGGAAGCCACCAGATCTTCCAGCATACTCCTTGAACTGAATATTGGCAAGTTGGCTAGGCATATAGGAGAGAGGGCTGGAAAGGAGAGGGCAGGAGGAAAAGGGGAGGGCTTCCAAATAAAAATAGCATGTGGGAAGGCCTGAGGTATGACACACCCTGATGCAGCAGCTGGGCTGTATTCTGGTTCAGTATGCCACTAGTGAGGGGTTGTGTGAGGTGATGGGAGGAATGGACCATCAAAACAAATGCAGCCTGATCACAAGGAGGCGTGTGTGCTAAGGTGGGAAGTCAGAGCTTTAACTAGGTACAGGGAGCTGTTGACAAATATAAAGCAAGGAAGTGGCATTAGATCAGTAATTCAGAAAGGTTTCTCTGGCAGCAGTGTAGGGAATGGTACTGAGGTAGTCCTGAGGGTAGATGGGAATCCTCCTCCCTCCAGTACTAGGCAACAACAGTCAAGGGAGAGGTGGTGAAGGACTAAACCTAGGCAGTGACAGATGGAACAAAGATGCTGTTTGTTAGGTTAAATCTATTGGGTGTGGTTAATGATGGTATATTGAGGGATGAGGTGGGTGAGAGGTATTGGTCTTAGGTTTCTGGGCAGTGTCTTGGCTCCTGAGAATCTACCCATTCTTATTCTTGCCGAGTTGTTTTGATACTTCTCATAAGGAACCTTTCGAAATGCTTGCTTATCCGATTACCCTGTGAACCTAATGATATGTAAGACTCAGTTATAAAACTTATTTTAAAACTATAATACATAAAGTATATATAAATAAACACATTACATATATAAATATTTATGTGTAAAGATATTAAATATATACTATATATGTAAAATATTTCAAAATAGTCTGAAATTTACAAAATAGTACAAAGAGGACACAGGATTATTTTTCTGCAATACACATCTGAAACTGGCTTTGTCTGGTAGAATCTGACTACATAATTTACATTAATGTTAGCATTCCAGTTTTCTCTGAGATGTGAGAAGAATGAGATAAAAGTACAAAGAGGCATCAAATTGAGATCAGTATTCTGGAGTAGATCGTGACTTCACAGATCAGGGAATGGAAGGAAGGGTGCCGAAAACAACTGAAGCTTCATGCCTGTCCCTTCCACTCATCTTAAATAAAATACTCTATTTGCACTCAAAGTGTGATCTGCAGCAACAGCTGGGACATCACCTGGGAGCTTGTTAGAAATGCAGACAATCAGGTCCTACCTCAGACCTACAGAGTCAGTATCTGCATTTTAACAAGATCCTGAAGTGATTCGTCTGAATACTAAAATTTGAGAATCCCTGCCCTAGACCACGGCAGGAAGTGAACTGTTTGTGCCTCTACCTTAACTCTCCTAGAACAGTAAGCTTCTCCACTATAATAAAACATTTATTTAGTGAGTATTCTATAACCTCTTGAAAGAGTTAGTGTAAGGAGAGAGTATAATACAGCAATTTAGGATTTGTGATCTGTAGGGAGCACATTTTCTTGAGTTCAAATCGGGCTTCACAACTAATTAGTTGTGTGATAATGATGAAAACTTCATCTGTCTGTAGATTGGTATCCTCATTTGTAAACGTGAATTAAGAGTTCTTTTTAAGATTGTTGTGAGACTTAGATGAGATAGTATTTATGAAGCAGTGTTTTTGATGCACAGGAAATGTTTTAAATATTAACTGGTATTATTAAAACTTAGTAATTTAAAAATGTCTTACTCACATCTTGGAGGAATTTAATGCCCTGTCAGAAGTAACAACAGTGTGCAGGGACTTCATTCTTTTCAAATGGGCAAGATTCCTGGGACATATGCTAATGTAAAGCATCTGAAGATATTTCTCAGAGCTAGATTAATCTTCAGTTTGGTGGGTGTATGTATTTGTGTTCTGGTAATTTCTGGAAAAGTTAGGGCTTAAACATTAGAACTTAAAAAATATTTTATTCAAGGATTTGCTTATGTATTCTCATACCACCCATCTACATGAACTATGCAGAAAAATCCCTTTTCTTTAAAAAGATTGTTGAGCTTTAGAAAGTTTGAGTTATCCTTCATAATTCTAGCCCCTTTCACAAAATTTTTTTGGTGTCTTTGTCCTGATGAAATCCCAATGAAATCTAAAGGTAGATATTGGGTGACCCAGTCACAGTACATGTGTGGAAACATTCTGACCTGGGATGTTAGGAACCAGCAACAACCATACAAAACACTGCTTCTAACCATAACAAAACAAAAGAAAACAAACTCTTGGTTTTTAATAACCTTCAGGAATCTATCTGGCTTCTCCTCTAATCATCCACATACTTTAAAAGTCATGTTATTATTCCCTAGCAAGCATTGTAAACTAGAGAAGCCAATACTTTGGAGGGTAGAATGAAGTCAGAGAAATAAACCCCAGACTGTATTTATTTCTTATTATAGAGCTCAGCATTTTTATGTTCCCTCATCAACAAAAAGACTCCCCGCTACATACCCTTGGTGCTTTCTATTTATGTTCACCTGCTACTCAATTAACACCCCATCAAACTGCACACTTGTGGGGGGTTATTGTCAGACCACTGCACTGCAGTCCTTAACCCTTTATCTCACCTGTATTACACATGGAGTTAAAAACAGTCCCCTGACTGTGCTCAGAGAACATGTCCTTTCATCTGGTGTTCATGTAAGGTTTTCCTTGTGCACATTACCCTTGGTGTTCATAAAGTTGTAATGGTATCTACCTGTGTCTGACATTTATTACCTTCCATAGGACCATAAAACACACTTTTCTCTTTTAACTGCATCAGCTGACATGTTACATAAAATAAACTTTAAATATTACCTATAAATTAATTAGCATTTTCCCTCTATTAGGAAAAGCAGATGTAGTCTTACCAACACTGCTTTAGTATAGTTAGAATTTTTAATTGGATTCTATGCAAAAGACAATGGGATTACTCTTAACTCACTTTTATTTTTAGTTTCATTATATTTATGTATTTTTATTAGCCAAGTAATACCTATTCATTTGCAGAAAACTAAGGAAATACTGAAAAGTTTCATGATGAAAATTAACACCTCTCCTCCAAAATTTTTTCACTAATTTCATGATCTCTACTATTGTTTTGGTCTTTTTTCTTAAATATGTAAGTAATTATTAATTATTTTATATAAATATATATATGTAAATATTGTGTTTATATATAAGTAATTAATTTATGTATACACAGTCCTTTATATACATGTATTTTTCATACAAAATTTGGCAATGAACTTATATTTTATACATTATTTTGTATCTAGTCCTCATTACTTCTTGCTAATGTTTTCCACCATTTAGATGAGTTCAGAGTTTTGGCAGATTATTTCTTCAAGAGAAATGTCTAGAGTGGAACCACTTTATCAAAGATTCTTAAAACCTTTTCTCAGAATGCTTTCTTAAAAGGCTATAAAGTTTTACATGGCCACATTGTACTATGATCAAATTTGATTTTTTTATCATGACAAATCTGATAGTTAATTCATTTCTTTTTCAGTAGCCCTTTACTAAGTTAGTAGCTAGTTTGAACATATAAAAACATTGCTATATTATGTTATCATTATGGTCTTTATGGAACATATTGATAAAATTCTGAGCTCTAAAAAGAAATGAATTTTAGTTCACATCCAGACTTTGTTACTTGTACAAGGCTAAAATTCATGTCTAAAACTCAGTTTACTCCAATGTAAATTGTGATAATACTAGGCTCTGTTTTATAGGGTTGATTGAAGATTAAGAAAAAAGCATTAATGTACAAAGTTTAGTGCCTGACATAGTGCCCAATATATATTCAGTGTTGTTGAATTCATATGTGAATTGGCTTTTCATTACCTACATCCACTTTTTCCCCCCTTCCTAGTTAATTAGTTCTTCAAAATCAATAGGAAATATATGAAGTATATTAAGTCTTTTCTATCACTGATTGCTATGTAATCGATTTTGCCATCTTCTGACATAAAATTAGATTGTGATTTTTACTTTGAGTTGTATCTCTAGGACCTAAAACAATGCCTGGAAAATAGATAGTACTTAATAAATATTTCTTAATGATTATATTATTATTTTTCAAAAATTATTTTGGCTAATTTAAACATTTCTCTATTTGTAAATCCTAGAATCAATTTAACAAATCTAAAACATAGTGTTGGGATTTTAACTGTGAAAGCATTGAGTGCATTTGGGGAAATAATTGACATGTTTATAAAAGTAGGTCATCCTATCCAGAAATGTACATTTTCCCATTTTCTTGAATGCTCTTTTAAGTTATTCCAGAAAGTATTGTAGTTTTCTTTGTGTAGGTCTTATTTATTTCTTGCTAGGTTCATTTGACAGTTACTATTTCATCATTTTTTAATTCTGTGAATAGGACTTTCCATTTTCTATTACATTTCCTAATTGACTGTTGTTCTAAAAGGGACTATTGATTTTTGTATGTTACTATTTTATTCCTCCAATACACTGACTCTAGTCCTATGTATAGCAATTGCACCATTTACCAAAAATGATTATTTTTCTGTATCATATAGTTTTTTCTATATTTTCTACTTATCTATATCTATTATTTATATTTCTTTTTTATTGCTTACAACTTCAAGAATGATACTGGATTGATTGTAGTGATAGCAGAATTCCTTGCAGTAATATCTGACTTTACTTAAAGGGCTTCTAATTCACAAGTAATGCAACATTATTTTTTGTATATATTTCATATAATTCTGAAAATAATGTATGTTGCCTCTTATATATAATGTGATATTTAATATGTAATATAGAACATATACATAACATGTGATATTAAATATATAATATATAAAACATGTTTGATAAATGTTATTGAAATCCAGGATATTTATAACACACTGGTTATGGTAACCACAATTTAGAGGATATTTACAACAAAAATAATCTTAATATCTACCTTCCATACATACTCCCAAACTTTAGGGAATGATACACAATATTTCTTAACTTTACCTGTTATTTCACCTATAAGGATCTTTTGATATATTTCTTGATATTTCCTGAAGCTAGATATTTCCCAACTCCCCTTAATTAGTCTATAAATATGTAATAAAGTGTGTGTGTTGGGGGAAAGGGCCTTTCCCCTGCATGTCTGGACTGGTCCAGGTATACTCATCCATTGAGAATTTGTGTGTCTGGGCAACTAGGAATTACTTTCTTTTGGATTCCACCCCCTCTTCCTTTCTTCATAATCTCCTCAATAGTTTTCTAATCCTTTCCACAAATTTAAGCACCATAGGAAGTTGGGAGTGGTTATCATACCTTAGGATCCCATTCAGCACAGGCCTTAGAATGAAATGTCTACAATGCAAATTAATATTTTTTATTAATAAAATGAACCAGTTCTCCCAACATAATTCTAGTTCATTATTATGCTAATAAAATCTCAATCTTTCTCTCCCCTCTGTATATATTATCGCTCTCTGTACATCTCTTTCTATGGCAGCATCTTTATATCTAATCAAGAACTTTAAGAATTTGGAAAGGGGGGGAGAAGGAAAGGCAAAAAGGAAAATGAAAGGCAAGGAAACTTTCACCTTTCAATTCTTAACAACTTTTGGTCTACTTCTTTTCTTGATTGCTTATAAGATATACTTCCTGAAACACTGTGGTTTGCCATATATCTTGAATCTCAACCTTTTTTCCCTTTTATACATTTCAACACTATTTTTTTAGATTGTTCTTGGTAGAGTGTACATTTTATCAATGTGCAATAGCTCTGATGTGTTTCTAGATTTTAACCTAATACCTGTTTTCTGATGCTGTCTGTTTTAATATGGGTATATAGTTGTCATAGTTATATTAGATAATTACATGTTTGTACTTATCTCTGTCAATTAATTTTGTTTTTCTTTATTTGTTCAGCTCTTATGTTGTTTTCTTTTCTGTTCCTTTTTTTTTGGGGTTGACTGAACTTGTTATTTTATTTCTTCCTGTTGATTGACAGTCATACATTTTCTACTCTTACAATAGTTTTTCTTACATCTTAAAACATACTTTTGCATTTATGTTTTTCTATTAAAGTCTAAATTGAACAAATATATGCAGCTTTCCCTGAAGCAAGATAGAAACCTTGCATGCTTCCATTTCTTTCCTTTTTACTTACCTTGCTTCTCCATAGCTACCTCTTTTATTAAGATCACCTGGGATTAGACTGTTAACTGTATTTTTAACTCTATCAATGAACATTTATTTAGTCCTAATATTCCCTACCATTCTTTGTATCTCAGATCTTTCTTTTCTGGATTTTAGCATGGTTTAAAATTAATTTTATTTATCCCTCACTCTTGAATGATAATTTTCTATACATTAATTATGCTGTACATAAATCATTTCCCTTTATGGATAAGATGTTTAACTCTGATATGATTTTCTTTCTTTGTAGATGTAATGGATCAGTATTAATCTGGTTAAAGGATTGCATGCTCATAATTAGAATTTGTACTTAAATCATTACCATATGCAGAATTGATATGATTTCAGGATATGCAGAGTTGTAGCAACAGAGCATAGAAAAGATACTGAGCAACCAGCAGTTGCTTAGAGCATCTGCTCTGATTTCTACCAGTCCTACTGGCTGCACCAGCCAGTGGGCCTCAGACAAAGTGGCCTCTAAGAAGTAAGTTATCATTAAGTGTGAAAGTCTAGGGAACCAACCAAAAATCTGGTGGCTGCCATCCTTTTCTGATGTGTGAAACATAGTGACATATAGATTAATGTCAGTCAATATGTTGAACTTCAGCAACACACACATCAGTCAACAAGATATATAATAGTAAATTTATAATTTATTCTTATTCATAACACTGGGTGACTGTTCTTTTTGGTATCATAGTTTGAGGATTAATTATAAAATTTATCTCCACCATAATAGATAGATGGTTTTCCTTCTCTGGAAACTCTTAGAATTTTCTGTTATTATAAGATATTCAAACAGAAATGTCTAATTATGCATATTTTAAAATATTCATTCTGCTTGGAAATTTGTGGGTCTTTTTAACTGAAGAATTCACTTTTTTTACAAAAAATCTTTTATAATTTCATTGTTTCTTTTTATTTTTTCTTCTATCCTTCTGTGACTTCTTTTAGAATAAATTGAAAGTTCTATATTCTCTTCATCACTTAACTTTTCCATTACACTTTCCACCAGAGGCTGGTGCTGTGTATCTCCACCCAGATTCCAAGTACTACTTTGACTAGTTTTTTGAGCACAATCCCTAACTGATATCTGAATCTCTGCTGATGATTCACACCTGTAACCTTAGCAGAACTTCCCTTGGGTCCTCGTAGCTGCTTTGCTTGGAGAGCAACCAGTAGCCAATGACTATCAATATGTTGATATCAAAGCCCAATTCTTTTCCCTTAAGGTGAGACAAACTATTTGGTGTGACTTTTCGAAAAGTATTCCATGAAACAGATGAGGTTAGACATCATTTGAACTCCCATTCTTGCTTGACTTCTTCCTCTTTTCTTTTCTGATTTCCTCCTTTCTTACCAGTTTTTCTGAAAGCACTCCCTTCATAAATTACATGCATGCAAATTCTTGTCTCAGGTTCTGCTTCTATTGAATCAAATACTGTCTTTATCTTTTTCAGCACTCCTGGAAGATTGAAGAGTTCAATCTCCCAGGTCACTAAATTTTATCATTGTCTGTCTATTTTATAATCTTGCCTATCTGTAGAATTTTTTTATTTTGCTGTAGCAAAAATTTCTCTGAAATATATATAGGTAAAATGGTATCATATGGGGGAATTCTTTAAAATAACCCAGAGTAGAGGGATAAGTATAGATGAAATCTGATTACCCATGAGTTGATAGTTGTTGAGGGTGGGTGAGTGGAGCAAGTCTGTCTGGTTTTGGTGTATATAGTATATATATACTAAGTATATAGTATTCATAATAAAACTTGTTTTAAATTACCTATTGGTCTTTTTATTATTCATGGACACAGTCTTGAATTTCTCTGAGAGTATTAAAAACAATTATGCTCAATTTACATTGCCCTATTAACTGTGTGTGTATGTGTGTGTGTGTGTTTTGGTGTTACTACTTCAAGTGTTTTTTGTGTGTATGCCTCATTCATGGTGTTATTTTTTCTCAAATAGTTAGGAATATCACATGGTTGTGGGTTTTTAAAATTTTTCTGGTCATCATTGCGTGTGAGAATCCCTGTTGATTGGCCTGTGATGCTTATCTGCCTCATGTGACTGGTAGGGTAGGATGGATTATACCACCTCATGCAGTCGTCCAGGAGTCTTTGGCAGTATACAGGTGGTCCCTATCTCACCCAGGAGTACTTGGCTGGGTCATTGCTCTACTTCCCTGGGTCTAGTGCCTCACTCTCTGCTTGTAAAAGTACAAATTACACCGTGTTGAGAGGTGGTTCGAGTGAGAATGGGCCTCCTCTTGTTTAACTGCTCCAAGTGCAACTTTCTCCCTGATGAAAATTGCAGTGTTCCTTGTCTTCTGGTTGGCTGCTTTGGAAACTCTCATCTGAACAGCCCTTACTCCATAATGATCTATTTCTGTGTATTTTTAGAGATATAATTTTATTCAGTTTTAATTTTCATAAATCTCATACTGCCTTCTTTCTGTCTTACATGAATTCTTTTTCTGTACTGTTATAAATCAGCTATTTGAAAACAATCTTTTTGTGCGTGTATTATTTCATGTCATTTGTGACAGTAGGGAAGGGAGTCATATGATAAGAGTTCACCATCTTGATCCAGTCCCTTATCACATCCATTGTGGTTTATAATTCTATTGTTGCAGTTCGTTTCCTTTTCATGTAATTTATTGTTTTTGCACCTCATCCTGTCCTTTTGTCTCAGCTTATTATTTCCTCATGGTTTTCTGTTTCCACATCATGTACTTCTGCATGTTATTGAAGATGCCAGATGCTTTTTCCTAAGTTTGTTCTGGTCATTACACTGAATTATTTTCAGAAGAGGGCTTAACTTGGCATCTTCAAGGCAACATCTCCTTTCCCCTGGTTGTATTGTTCACAGGCTTCATGTTGTTGCTCTCCTTTCTTCCTTTCTTTTTTTCCCCTTATCCAGGATGAAGGAGAAACCCTTCTTTTCCCTTTATTTGTCAACACACAACATATTGGGCTGTTCCTGGGCCCTACTCACTGTCCTCTTGGGTGCGGGCAGATCTCCTCAGAGGGACGGCAAGAGGGGCAGGTTGATTCAGGAGCTTAGGACACAGCTCCCAGTATCCAGTGTCCGGTGTGGATTTCTCTGGTATGGTTCTTTGGACCCATGTAGAAGGAAGCTCCCCGATGCCCATTCCATTTCTCTAATACTTGCTGTCCCAGGTCCTTTTCACTGCTGTCCTCTAACTCTAATTTGGTTAGGGCAAATCCTTACAAAAACACTGTGCCCAAACCGGTCCTTTCCCAACTCTTAGGAGTTTCTACGTCTGAATGAAAATAGAAAGATTAATTCATTCAATTACTCAATGATTATGAGCTGCTTTCTCCATAACTTCACTGGACTGGTGTTGGGAGTGGGCCGAGGAAAATCTGCTTTGTCCATCACAAAGGAAACATAGGTCCAGTAAAGGTGATACTGGAGGTTACAGATGATCTGAGCCAGAAAGTAGCAATGCAGGAAGCTTCCCCACATTTTCTTTTTCCATGTTTATAAGGCTTTCCCTATTTTGTCAGTGCTATCTTTAGGGTAAATTTCTTCTGTATGTTAATGATATTTCTTCCTTAGGGTTTGATTTGGGTGTTGGTATGAAGTTTATTGTTCTGTTTTGTTTTCATAGATATATTGATGGGAAGGTGCTTCACTGTCTGTTACTGTCAAGGGCTACTAACAACTGTTGAAGTACAGTTTAGCTTTTCATTTCTGTAAAGCACTGTTTTTTCTTTACAACGGAGCCTGTATCTTACGTATAGTTTTGCAAGTAGCTTACCATTCCAGATTTTAAGTACATTTGACTCACTAATGTTATAGTTGACAGAAGAAAATGATTTTGAAAAATCTCCATTACTAGACAAGATTTTGATGGGCACTGGTAATTCAACACATCATGTGGCCCAAGAGGATATTACCAAGAGTTACTCTCTCAGGCTCCATCATTTTCCTTGAGATTCTTAAACAAAACTCACTTGACAAAGTAGCTACTTGTGGAAAACTCACATATTATGTCAGTTAAGGTGGTGACTTTGCCTCTGGTTTTCATTAGATTAAAAAACACCAGTCTTATGGGAAGAAGAACCAATTCTCTCCACATTATATTTTGCACCTACACTGTCACCACTGCACTGAATTTTCTGCACAGATCTCTAGGAAGCATGATCAGTTCCCATAATTCTGAAATAAGCATATGAAGGAACAAAAAGAAATACATACTAGCATTTTTAAATAATGATCACATCATTAATCTGTCCCCTCCCTGTTCTTAAAATAGGATTTCACTTTTCTTTAATTACCAACTATTATAGAAGTTGAATTTTATAAAGCGAACTTCTTATTTTGAATCATTTCAAAATTTTCTTCAATATTTTGAAAGATTCAAGTGGTGTTTCCATAATATGATTAATATTTTTCATGTTTGATACAGCCTGGGCATAATTTCCTTATTAGATTCACTGAGATATTGTCACAACAATTTTTCAAATGACTTATAAACGTGCTTATAAAAAAGTATATCTAACACAAGTACACACTGAGACTATTGAAAATTTACCATCCTGGAGACTTTAAATTTGATCTGTTAATTATTATTTTGCCATAATAGTAGAAGAGGTATGACTATATATCTGATACAGCCAGTATTCCTTATTGGCCACTTTGTGGTGAGTGTGTCTGTGATCTTAATCTCAGTATGAATTACTAGGGCTGGTTTGGCTGCTCTGTTTCACCTGCATGTCTGAGCACTGTGCTCAAGTAATGATAATGACTGTTTGTTATTGTCCTTAGTGACCTCAGGGCATTGGCTAATTAAAATCTGAGTTTCTATAAACACATGCTGACTTCTCAGTGAATTTCTAAACAATAGTGCTTTTAGGAATGTAAAGCCATAGCCCTTTATAATCTTTAAATGCTCTCGAATAACCCATGAATCCCTGGCAAGAATACACACAGGCTGTCATGAAAAGATACTTATTGACATGGAGCTGGACTACAGATTTTTAGATCACTAAACTTATGTTTCCCCTTTGGAGGCCTAGAAGTGAATTACTGGGAAAAAACCAAAGCTCCACCTTATTAATATGTCTTTATTTTTGGTAGAATGAATCTAGATTATGTAACCTCATAGAATTCTGGCCTAAGAGTCAACTGGCCTTGCCCTTTAGATAATGTGATATCTATTTTTAACTGATATATGTATTTTTCTAATTATGTAGGTATTATTTTTATTATAATAATCATAGAAAGATAATAGGAAAATAAAAATACTCAGAGGGAAACACTGTTAACAATGGAGATCATATCTTTCAAGTCATTTTTAAGTTAGTTTTTAATTACGCAATATCTAACTACCTCCTTAGTGTATAAAATTAAATTACTAAAGGTAAAATCTACTTGAATCATCATCTCAAATTTCAGTTCCTATCCATCCAGTTATAAATTTTCTATGTATTACACACACACACACACACACACACACACACACACACACACCACAGTATTGCTTTGGAATATACTGAATTGATAGATTGAATTAGAGAAAAACTGACATGTTTGCAATATGGAATATTGTCTCAGTGGAAGTGGTATTTCTGCTTAGTCTTCTTTTATGTCCTTCAGTAAAAATATACAGTTTTCTCTATAAAAGTTTTATATATTATTCCTAGGTACTTTATAATTTTTGTTACTCTTACAAATGGAATTTGTATCATATATCCAAGTTGGTAATTGATGGTTGGAAAGAAAGATACAGAAACTGTCTTAGTCTGTTCAGGCTGCTCTAACAAAAAAACCATAAACTTGGGTGCTTCAACAACAAGCATTTATTTCTCATACTTCTGGAGCCTGGGAAGTCCAAGATCAAGGCAGCATGGGTTCCTGGTTCATAGATGGCAGCTGTCTTCTCGCTGTGTCCTCACGTGGCAGAAAAGGCAAGCAAACTTTCTGGGATCTGTCTAATAAGGGCACTAATACCATTCATGAGGTCCCCACCCTCATTCCCTGATCACTTCCCAAAGGCCTCCCCTCCAAATACTATAACCTAGCAGTTAGGATTTCAATATAAGATTTGTGGGGAACACAAATACACTGTCCATAAAAGAAAAATAAGTTTGCCTCATATTTTCTTCTCCCTCTTTTTAACAGTAACTCTCTAGGACAGAATGGAGCAATAGCTATAGAATTTTGAGAAAGAAATATGACACTGAGCCAAGAAGCAACAGAAATACATCGCCAGGCATGAGAACAATAGAAAGACATTGCCAAGAACATAGAGCTGAGAAACATATCACCCACACCCACATTATATTCCTTAAAAATTATTCAAGGCCATTCTCCAGTTGATCAAGCTAGAGATAGAAAAACTGTCTATACTCAAAAATATCAAGATCATGAAATGCAAGAAAAGATTAAGGGACATTTTCTTTATGCTAACTACATAAAAGTAAATTGTGAATATTTTTCTCTTTCTAGCTTGTTTATATGATATGAGAATCATTTATTCCTTGAAAGTTTGGAAAGCCTAATCAGTGAATATATCGACACATGTAGACATATTTGAATGTAATGTCTTGATAACTTGCATCTAAGTTTCTTGTCAAAGCATTATATACTTCTTTTATGAATCAATTTTGGTAATTTATGTTTTCCAGAAAATTAACCATCTCATTGAATTTTTTTCAAAAGAGGCATGATTTTGCATATAGTAATCATTTAAGATTTAAATTCATTCCTGTTTTTTTCTCTTTTATATTTGAGTAGATTTATCATAATTTTTTTATTTCACAGGTTTTTGAAAGAACCATGTATGTTTATTTTACCTATTATTCTTTTTAAATTGTTGTTTGGTGTTAATCTTATCTTTAACTTTGCAGAAACTTAGTTTATTAGTATATTCTTTCCTTTTCTTTTTATGTTAAAAACATCTAAATGTTTATTGTGAGTGTATCTTTGTCTAGATTACCTGACTTATAAATACTCCTTTGTAATTTTACTAACTTACATACAGCTCATCAATTAAGCTTGGCTTTCTTTTTCAATCTACAACCCAAGAGTTTTCCTTTTTTTTAAAAACTTAAGTAGTTTGATTTTTCTTATCCCTTTGGTCCTTTGAAATGTGGAAAGAAGGTACATTATACTAGTGTTCTTTAAGACATTAAAAACATTTTTATAATCATTAAAAATGAAGTCATTTCTGATGATTCTAAGGATAAATCTAGATACTTGTACTTCTTTTCCTTTTAGAGACAATGTAGGTTTTTTTGTTTGTTTTCTGCCAGAATGGATGAATGAAATTTTCCACTATCACTGTAGTTATAAGAATGTATCAAAATACATAGATCTTTTTTCATTTATTTTGCCCAGAGTTATAAATGTACAGGGGGAGCAAACACTATTCCCCTGCCTCCGGGCTCCATGAATGGTCTTCAGTAGCATTCTTGGTCCCCTTGGGGAAGCATTCTTCCTTCCATTTTCTAGCCAGTTCCCTGGAAGGAGTTACTCATCTGATTTGTGAGTTTGGCAAAGGATGGTCAGCCCTTCCTAATATTTCTCCTTTTTTTCTAGTGCAGCCTGCCTGCGGGGAGGATACATGTCTGGTGGTGTCTGACTCCTGTGGTAACTTGCCAGCCTCTGTATTGGAGGCCTGTGGTTGCACAACTGTGCTAGTGACTATGTGGGTCTATCTGTCTGATTCAGGATTAATGTATTAGGAATCCTGTTGTGGCCTAAGATTTAAGCCAAGTTCTCCAATCAGCCTTACTAATCAGCTGATATTTTTATTTATTATCTGACTCTTCTGTCTTTCTGATTATCTATGATTGCTCCCATCTAAAGCTGTAATATTTGGTATTGGTATTTGGTATATTTGTATCCTTCAGTCCCCAGATACAAGTCTTTATTCAATTCAGAAAATTTTTCTTCTTTCCCCTCTTCTACTTCCTCCCTGCTTATTTTCTCCTCTATTTGCTATTTCTCTTAAATTCAGAAATTTCTACATTGCTTTAAGTTCTGTGTGTGTGTGTGTGTGTGAGAGAGAGAGAGAGAGAGAGAGAGAGAGAGTCCTGCCCTCAGTATCCCTCACCTAGCGTAAGGTGACCGTAACAGCAACCAACCCAAGAAGAGATGGGGCCTATGCCAGGCTCAGTCCTCAGATGTCCCCAGCTTGGGTTACCGAATTTCTGAACCGATAAAGTGAAACTACAGCCAACTATTAACTTTTCGATTATCCCTCCATCTGGACCTAAAATATAGAGTTACAAACAGAATCATATTTTCTCAATATGCAAATATTAATAACATAGATTCCCCACCCTCCAACCCCACCCCAGTAAGGATATCAAAACAAAACACATACCATACAATAGCTCTTGGCATATGAAAATATCCTAATGTTCTGAAAAGTGGATCAGTATGAAAGAGTAAAATATATGACACTTAAATAGAGCAATTGCAAAATGACGGGACCAGTGTCAGGGAATTTGAAGGCTCTATTGTAAGCTCACTGTAGCTGCCCTCAGCAGAACCAGCCATGGCAATGCTTTCATTCTTGGATGGGCACATAGTAGGGGAAAAGGTCTTGCCGTGAGATCTCTGCTCCCAGTAGTCTTTAGTCTCTACCCTAGAGGTGCCAGTCATCTCCACCTAGTCGAATTAGAAGGTGTTTTTGGCTTTCTGCTGGGATTCTATCTACTCACTTTTGATGTTTGTAACTCTGGGGGGAAAAATCTCAGAGTAAAATACCTTTGAAACTGAAATCAGTCAAAAGGAGAAATAAAGTGGGAGAAACTTGTTTACTTCTTGTAAGCAGTCATCCACGTCTGCTCTCCTGTGTCTCTTGTGACCTGGTTGCAGAAGAAGGGACCACACCCAATCTCTTTCTGGTCCTCCTCGCCCTTGTAAATATCTATTGATATGGAGATGGACTATTTCTCTCCACCCCTTGGAAACACTTTTTGATATGGAGCTGTACTAAAGCCAGGTGAGAAATTCTGGAAATATTGCAGTTTTACCCACAGTGTTCCATGGTGGCTATAATCTGATGGCCCTTCTTCATTCTAGTAATGTGAGCAGTAGCAGACAGCTCAGGATTTCTGCTGTGTGATGTGCTCAGGGACAGTTTCCAGTGTTGATACAGGCTTTCTGTCTTTATACATGGATAGTCATTTCCATGACAATTTTGAAAGCAGACTGGCAGTTAGTCACTTTCATGCTACTATCTTGTCTTTAAGTCTTTTCACTTAAATGGGTTACGTCAACCTATATCTCTGTTCCCTATTAGTAAAGTAGGGATAATCTTAATTATTTCCCAGAGGCATGAAGATAAATTCAGTTCATAGATGTGGAAAAATATTTGGAAGTGAATGTTGTATGCATCAGAAATTATTATTGAGCTTTTGAGTAGTCACAAATATTGCAGCAAAAAAGTTATGATTTCAGGACTGAAATCTTTAACTGCTGTCTGTGAATATTCATTCTCTACATTAAAAATAGCCACTGGATATAATAATTTTGTTTAGTGATGTGCTCAGAGGTAACCAGAATAGGAAGGAGTTATATATTCTTGTAGCAGACCATGTGGGCTATCAGAATAGGAACTAATAAAGTGTGTGGTTTCTTTTTATTGTACATCTGTTCTTTCATCTCTATTTACTATGAAAAAATTGCTTCTCCAATAAAACAACCCATGATGAGTTTACTACGCTTCCATAATATGATGATGCAAATACTTCTTTACTGCTAGAGTCTCAGCAAGCAGAAGTAAAATGCAATGCTTCAAAGTTATTATTTGTATTTCCTTTTCTTCTTGCTTTCTTGAAATATAGGTGGGAATTGGTCAGAACCTAAAGGACTCAGTAATTTTGGAGACATGTTTTATTTTGTTTTTGCTCACTCATTTAAAAAAAATCAAATAACTCTCATTAAAGAAACTCCTTTTCTATTCTTTTTAACCCCTGAGAGTCAGTAGTGTCTAGAGTGTTAGTGATGATTTTGGATCATTTGTTTGGGTTCAAATACTACACCACCATGATTTAAACATTTTAAGTCTTGGTTTCCTAACTAGAATGAAGATTTTCTACCTTCACTGAGGTGACAATTTTATGTGTCTGTGTGTCTGTGTGTGTGTATTCATACTTACATGAAAAGGTGATAATTTTGAAATCAGTTTAACAATCTATTAAACTACAGCAATATCCTAGGTCGTAGTCACTCATTTGTTCTGAGATGGCATGGAGGCAGAATCTGGTTTGGATTGCAGAGAGATAAATGGCTCCTTGTGGCTAATATTTTCCTTGTCTTCTGTGGGATACGTCTGCATGTCAGAGAGTTATAAGCCCAGAGGATATCTATCGGACAACATTAACAATCACTGCTCCTCTCCTTCAGTTTGCTTTTTAAAGAATCACACTGTACTAGGTGTGCAGGCAATAGGTAAAAAATATCAACTTAGTGAGCACACTGAGGGGATTGATCAGTGCTGTTGAAGGCTAGGGCTAACAAACAATCTCATTATAAAGCATGCAATTAACATGGAATTCTTGGTGAAATTGGAACTTGTAATTCTTAATAGGTAGATAATGGGCAATAAGAACTCTTAGATTTAAATATTAAACAAGCATTTGCTTCTACCTGTGATGTTGATATGCTCTAGTGAACAATTTTGTCCATGAAAATAATGAAATACTTGATAATATGTCCATATACAAATATGCACTTTGATTTCTTCAGGGAAGTAACATATATAGAATAAAATAATGCAAATTGCAATTACTTAGATCTCTTATGAATCTTAACAGGGTAAATCTTAGGGTACTCTATCTAGGTGATGCATTTTAAACACCACTACAGTTTTAATTACATCAATATGAAGACCCTTAATTAAACTCACAGGAAAAATTACTATTTGCATTAGCCATAATACTTAGTGCTATCAAGTCTTTGGCATATCAGCCAATAGAACATGATGCATGAATATCTAAAAGTAATCATAAATCACTTATTATTGACAGTTACACTGTCAATGTTCAGAATGCTGTTCAAGCGTGGCTTCTGTGTCCACAATGGCAAATCTCCTGAAATCCACAAAACACTTTTTCTGCTGTTAAAGATTATTCTTGAAGTGGTAGGGTCTCATGAGTGGTATCTCTCGAGACCACTACGGGACATGAGACCAGGTACAATCCAGTCTTCTTTCTGGAGTACCACCTTTCCACGCCCTTTTCCCTTGCCCTGCCGGCCCTTCTCTATTTGTTTTTAAGCCCTTAGATGTTATGTTCCCACCTTCAAAGAGCTTGACTGAGTCCTGAGACCAAGCTGGGCCCCCTGTTGAGTGCTCACATAGTGACCTGTGCTGCTCATAGGAAAATATTAATTATGTGATACTGATATTACTTGTGTGATTCTCGTCCCCTCCCAGCTCCATTCCCAGGACGAAACAGTGAATCACAGAAGGCAGGGGTCAGGCCTGCTACATCTTTCTATGCCTCTTAGATCTCTAGCAGAGGGCCAGCCTGTGTCAGATGTTCAAAAATGATTTTTGAATTAATTTAATGAAATAAGTGATTGTGCAGATTAACAAGTACAATCTGGCTAAATGGAAAGAAAAAATTTATTTAAAAGCTAAAATTAGAAGTTAAAAAACCCACAGGTTTGGGTTATAATTCAATGAATTAACAAAAACAACTCAAAAAAGCTGTCTAAGTGGTTTTGTAAGAGTGAAAAAATTATGTGTCTACATTTTTAATTCTCTCAATTCAATGGCATTACAAATTTGTGAACAGAGCTGGTTTCTGTATGTAAGCTTTCTTCTGAAGATAGAAAATCACTGATCTTAAGTCAGCAAAGTATCTCATACAACTCTCTGGTCTACTTTGTATATGGCTTTCAGATAGATTTATAAATGAATTCTGCTCATAATTGTTTTTTCTCTGGCTATTTGAGAAAGGTTTTAGACTCTAATTTGAGTGTTCTAATGGGGTACAAGATTCTGTTGTGTCCCAAATGCTATAAATGAAGAAAATATCCCAGATAATTTAATCCCAGATAAAGATATTTTCTTTGTTAAGCAAGTGTACACATTCTTCAAATTTTTATTTATAGTAAATGTCAGACATACTAAGCTGGGTATTTACATTGGTTATAGTGAGAATACCTCATCTGCTACGTCGTTAAGGTAGTGTGTTATAGTAGAAAGAACCTGGATTTTCAGTCAGATGAATCTGAGCTTAAATTCCACTCTACTGTTTATTGGATGTTTAGAATATTATTTGTCTGACTCTCAGATTCCTTATCCTTACAGTGGGGGATAACAATACTTAAGCCATGGGGGTGTTGTTTGAAATTCAATGTGATATTATGTAAACAAGCCTGGAGAACAGTAACAGTATGTTCCTTTCTTCTTTCTGCTCTTTATTCACTTAACCAAGAAGGACATAAAAGGAACTCTCCCACTTCTCTGGGTCACTAACATAGGCAAGTTTGTGGCAGTCTCTGAAATACATTAGAACTTTAACATACTAGATTAGGAATAGACTGATAATAGGAATAAGATAATGAAAATTTACATAGCATGGTATATAGCATTTGTAAGACATTTTCATAATTATCTTATGTATATTCCTCACAATGATCTAGTGAAGAAGTATTGTATAATGTGGGAAAGTATATTAACTCTAAAGTCTAAATGGCCTGGCTTACATCCAGGTTCGCCTGCTTCCTAACTTTTGACCGTTGGTGCCTCCCTCTCCTCTCTGTACTTCTGATTCCCCATCCATAAGATGAGGATAACAGTGTCTGCCTAACAGGATTAATGCAGCAACGATTGTGCAGAGCACCATGCAGTATCAAATACTTACTAACTGTGAGTTATCATTGTCTTCGTAATGCCTACTCAGTGTAATGCTTAGTATTTGCTCAATGAAAGAATTTAAGGATAGACAGTTTGAGTTACTTTGAAAAGCTCAAATAGTGTTAGTCTAATGTATGGTTTAGACTATGGGCTTCTGATTCCAAAAGCTATATTTCCCTTATAGCTATCTTGTTATCTGTGAATCTTCACGTGAATCCTGTGTAATATCAAAATGATCACTAAATGCTATATGCTCATTGCCTTTATCCTCGTTTGAGAACATGAGTCTGTTCCCTGATGAGCATAGAGAATCAAGAGCGAGCAAGTGGACCAAGACTGCCCCACTTGCTTGCTTGCACTCCATAAGAGCTTAGAAAGTTTATGTTGAATAAATTGGAATAAAGTCTAATTTGTTTTTCATTCGACTTGTAGAGGAACATTTCTAGTGCCATGTGCTGGATCTTTCTCCAAAAGAAGAGGCAATTCAAGATGTACTTACTTCTCTTACGTGATTTTGATCATCTAGATATAACATGATAGAGCCTCCGAAATAGTTAACTCAGTTCGGTACGCTATAATAATTCACCACTGTGGCAGGAATTTTCTTTGGCAAGGTGGTTATTTTAGGGGGAAATAATTTTGTGTAGGAGATGAAGCAAACAATTGACTTCGCTTGAGTTGAAGACCAGTCATCTTTTACAGAAAAGGCTATCCAGAAATTCATCACTATGTCTTAAAAACTCCCACTGAAGAAAAAGCATGATTGATCTTTGTTGATATTTCTTTAAATCTAAAATGGATTATCCTGTCTATTTATGTAGCATTTTATTTCCAAATCTAAATTCTCATTGACCGTAATCTAACATAGTTTATGTAATGCCTCAAGTTCCTCTTTTAAGTAACATTAAGAATTTTGTTTCTACCACAAATGAATAGTAAGCACTCCTTATGGGGATAACTAGGAAAAAGGCAAAACTGAGAAGAAATGAGAGATAATGGAGGTGGCAAAGTGGAGCAAATTTGGGAAATACTCTCAAATGCTCAATGGACTGAACCAGTTCCTCAGTACCACAGAGGATCATGGTTTTGCACCTAGAAATAGAATTCAAATATATTCCAGGCGTTAAAATCAGAAAGGTATTGAGCAACTGAACTGTTGGAATGGATGCACAGAAAAAGAGGGCCAGTCAAAAAATGGTGGCAGTGGGGATAGAAAACAGAAACCAGATTTGTTAGGGTCTTTAAACTGAGATAGGATTTTCACTGCATTTGAAACTAGTTCATGAACCATGGTGTAGTCAAGGATGACTCCCTGTTTTTTCGCCTAGGGGGCTCAATGGTTAGCAACTACTGAGATGAGAAATCTTAAGGAGGAAGAGCTATTGAGATGGGGAAAATGTTTTGATTTTGGACATGTATATTTAAGATAATTTCAGGGCATTTATTTATTTAGTATTTGTAATGTACAAGGTGCTGAGCTAAGCTTTGAAGGAATTTTGGAAAAGCACAGAGTATTGATCCTTAAAGAATTTTCTCTATTAAAGGAGAAAAGATATGACTCCAACTAACTATAATGTTTAGTAGATTATTCTAGGGGTTATTACAAGACAGACCAAGTTAAGTCAGAGAAAGGAGATTTCTATGATCTGAAAAATGATTATATCTCTATCCTTCTAGCTAGTTTGATATTTTATTTGTAACCTAAGAATAAGGAAATATTGTTAAATTAAGAGAGCTTTTATATATATTGACAGCTTTAGGTAACTGTGAACAAATACATTTCAGTTTGTAATTCATATTTATACAATTGTATATATTTTTGTGAATATATGAGATATTCTTCTTCTAGAACCTCCAATCTATTCTGTAAACTTAAACTTTCTACATTAATTATTAATTGAATCTTAACCTATTTACTGAAGCCACAGTAGTAAATAAGATGTATTTTAGCAATTTAAAGTTGGATATTACCATCTAACTTTGCTAATAAAATTTTATCTTTTTTATTAGTCGCTTAATATATTATTTTTATGCATTAAAAATTTTCCAAAATATTTCTGAAGACTGATTATAATCATTTATATATATAAATCATAAATTTTATATACTGATTTTTATTTTCAGTAGCCCAATAATTTAAATTATTTTCATTAGCCCAGGTGCATTTTGTAGTACAGCAAGCCATATTTCTTGATTTCTACATTAGAGAAAAGTAATTTATATTTTATATCATTAATCCATTTTAATGGGTATGTAATTTCTGTGGGCTTTTCTTAGTAAAACATACCTCTATGTAACTGTTTAAAAATATTTGTATAGCTCAGAGTTGAAGGCTTCTTAACTTTGTTTTTGTATCTCAAGCTTTCTCTATAAATGTATGTGATACTAATTTTGAAAGAAGAACAAACCCTTGTGAGTTATATTGTAGATGTTAATGATATTATTAAAACAATGACAGATTGCTTTAATGGTGGATATGCACTTAACTGGAGAAAGTCTAACAAAATGTGCTATTTCATATTATTTCAAAGTTAGTCAAGAACCATTACCCACTTAGTCATGTCTTAGCCCAATCACAAAGCATGTGTATTATCAAAACTGATAAAAATTGCAAGAAGCATGTATTCATGCACTGTACATTCATTCAGACAACTGTTAAATAGTGTTTGTTAACCTTTAATTCAGAGGTCTGCAGTAAGATAATATAATGTAAAACACCAGGCAGTAGAGGGTCATAAACTGTTTCTGCTACAGTTTTTATTAGCCTGTTATTTGATGCTGAATGCAGTTATACCCCAAAGCCAGTCTTGTATGTAAGTTTCATATCAATATATTATAATACAAATTTAACCTACTATATTTGTGACAAGCATTAATTTTATTGCTTGGATCCATGAAAATATAGACATTATTGTTGACAAATGTGCCCATACCCTCTGTAGCATGGGCTTGCCTGTGTGGTTCCGAGGACCCATGTAGGCTCTGGGCTGCACCCTCCGACTTTGGGTGCCAAGAAACCCAGAGTGCTTTAGCTACCCTGAGGACTTCTCATTTAATTTTTATGTTAGCTGTTGTATTTTTCAAGGCTGTGTGTGTGTGTGTGTGTATGTATGTGTATATATATATATATATATATATATATTGCTTAGCTGAAAGGGAAGAATATACTATTAAAATAGGTAGAAGGCTATAGATGCTTTTAATTATGTTCTTTTCACTTCCTGTGTTTTCTAATTTTCCTAAAGGAACCTGTATTCTTGCAGAGTAACATGATTGTAAGTCAAGTTTGTTATTATTGAATAGGAGAAAGTGATGATGAAAACTGCACGTGTTCCCAACAGTAGAAAAATTAGATCCTACCTTACCAGAGGAGCTTTAATTGAAGTTTAACATTTATTCGATCTACCAGAGAAGCATATGTATTATTTTCCCAGCATTGATAGCGATTATTTTTTCATGTTCCTCCAAATACAGTGGTGTTCAGAAAGATGACAGACTCATGACTAGAAGCCGTCAAGATGCTCCTAACGCCCTGTCAGCGCCGTGGGTGTACAAGAGCAGCTCTCACTCTTGGGAGAGAGTCAGAAAATGAAGTTCATCGATTGTCTCTTAGACTTATACTTTCCCAGGCTAAGGGCTGATAAGCATTAAGCACTTTTTGTGTGAAAACTTGACCTGGGCTAGGAATAAAGTCGAATAGTTAAGAGACTTTGAAATATAACCTTCACACTAAATAACCTATATGCCACCACACATCAAGAATTTGGGCTGCTCCGAGTTCATATTTTTACCCACACATACATCAGATACTCAAACACAGGTTCACACAGTCACACACACACACATTTAGATTTACATTGGCAAGTCCTCCAGAAACAGATTTACGTGAGTCCTCTGAAGTGCCTAATATGTTTTTGTCTCATGGAAATAAAGTGTGTGTGGCTTATCGGCACTTTTTAATTTCTTGCCAGTTTTCCAGAAGTCATTTTTACTTGTGAGTCTTTAACCCATCTTTCTTCATAGTTGTGAGCAGGGTATTTCTTCAAGGATGATAACAAATTCAGTGCACTACAACTTGCTTTGCTGTTTGATGATCTTGAGATACTGAACCACTAATTCCCTATTCTTTATTATGGGCTCACACCTAAAAATTGTGTAATTATGTGTCAATTTCACTTAATTCATTGCAACATACACAGGTTTTAAATAAGAGGCCATTACGGTACTTCTCAAGCTCATTTTCCTCTTTTCCAGAGATGTACCATCTTTATACCTAGATACATCTTCATACCTAGGTATATACACCTTTATACCTAGATAAGTTTTTAGAACATATTTGGAACCCAAAAATGTCTGGGACTGACTGTAGAACAAACCCTTGTGAGTTATATTGTAGATGTTAATGATATTATTAAAACAATGACAGATTGCTTTAATGGTGGATATGCACTTAACTGGAGAAAGTCTAACAAAATGTGCTATTTCATATTATTTCAAAGTTAGTCAAGAACCATTACCCACTTAGTCATGTCTTAGCCCAATCACAAAGCATGTGTATTATCAAAACTGATAAAAATTGCAAGAAGCATGTATTCATGCACTGTACATTCATTCAGACAACTGTTAAATAGTGTTTGTTAACCTTTAATTCAGAGGTCTGCAGTAAGATAATATAATGTAAAACACCAGGCAGTAGAGGGTCATAAACTGTTTCTGCTACAGTTTTTATTAGCCTGTTATTTGATGCTGAATGCAGTTATACCCCAAAGCCAGTCTTGTATGTAAGTTTCATATTAATATATTATAATACAAATTTAACCTACTATATTTGTGACTAATCAATATATTGTGTCTAATCAAACTCAAGGATTTACACTTATTAACCCTCCTAAGTGTTTGTAATCAACTAATCTCATAATTAGTTCTATGAGATTGTTTGCACTTTTTGTACTGATAAACAGACTCATTTCTTCTAATTAAATTGTCTCCTAACATTTCAACTGCTTTATCAGGGTAGTGGTCAAATTACGGTGTCTTTAATTAAGAACACTGTGATTTGGGCTGGTTTAGTTGTTGATAAAGATGAGTAGTGTGCTAAATGAAATTGGAATTGAAGTTTCTTCTCCCTCTTTTTTTTTTTTCTTTGAGAGGGCATCTCTCATATTTATTGATCAAATGGTTGTTAACAACAATAAAATTCAGTAGAGGGGGGTCAATGCTCAATGTACAATCATTAATCCATCTCAAGCCTAACTCTCGTCAGTCTCCAATCTTCTGAAGCATAACGAACAAGTTCTTACATGGTGAACGAATTCTTACATAGTGAATAAATTCTTACATGGTGAACAGTACAAGGGCATTCATTACAGAAACTTTCGGGTTTGATCACGCATTATGAACTATAAACAATCAGGTCAAATATGAATATTCGTTTGATTTTTATACTTGATTTATATGTTGATCCCACATTTCTCCCTTTATTATTATTATTATTTTTATTTTTAATAAAATGCTGAAGTGGTAGGTAGATGCAAGATAAAGCTAGAAAACATAGTTTAGTGTTGTAAGAGAGCAATTGTAGATGATCAGGTGTGTGCCTATGGACTAACTATTAATCCAGGCTAGACAAAGGCAACAAAACATCCACGGATGCAGAAGATTTCTCTCAAAGCAGGGGGGATGAGGTTCTGAGCCTCACCTCTGTTGATCCCCAATTTCTCACCTGATGGCCCCCCTGCGACTGTGCCTGTCTTAGGTTGTTCCTCCCTTGAGGAATCTTACCCGTCTCTGGCTAACCAGTCATCTTCCGGGGCCATACAGGGAAAAGTAAAGTTGGTAAGTGAGAGAGAAGCCATATTGTTTGAAAAGGTTAGCTTTTTACTTCTTTGCAGATTTATGCCCTGTGGCTTCTATGCCCAGTACTTGTCTTGAGGTATCTTTACCACCTGGAGGAATTATGATACTCGGTAAATTCGATATGAGGCACGAATTCTATTTAAGGGTTGTAATTAGAAAGGAAGAAGAAAAGCTATAGAGGTAGCATATGGAAGAAAACATGGGAGGATTGATTATTTCTTTGACATATCTTCTTGTAGAGTACCTTAAGTATGTATAGGTTTTAAACTACTAACTAATTTGTACACACATATTAACATAATAAGAATACGGTGACATAAACAAAGCAAATCTATAATTACCATCCATCTCCAGTGAAGCCAAGAAAACCATTTAGGCACCCTAGGCATTTGTGAAAATTTGTCTATGATATGATGGATATTGTCCAACTGTACTTGAACAGTCTGAGAGAAATCAGACAAATTAAAGCAGGCCATTTCTGGGATCTGTTCACCACCCATATGTCCTTTTAACCGTAGATAGTCTATAGTCATAAGATTTTGGAGTGCTACAACTTGCACCCCTCCCAACTCTTGGTTGAGGTCCAGCAGTACAGATCTGGTCAAATTCATTGTCTCACTGTATGCACATGCCAGCCTAGACATCTCCCTCCTCATTCCAATGGCAAGTCCAGGAAACGGTGGGGTGGACGCAGCCACAACCGCAGCATCGCCCGGATCCCTGTGGAGGCTTTTTGATGCTCATCCCCCGGCACGAGTCCTCCAGAGAGTGCTGATGCCGGAAGCTCCTCCTCATATCGTATCTTAGTTCATTTTCTGGGTATCCAAGCTAGGCCTTGATCTTCTGCATAGAAACAAACAGACCCTTTGCCCACACTTTGACATGCCCTCTATACCACCGTGCAGAACTCATTGGAGGTCAGCACACAGGGACAGCTTTTTTTTTTTTTTTTTTTATTAAGAGAAAGGAATATTATCAGAAAAGAGTACCTCCATAGCTGATCATCTGACACCCTTTAAGTGATCAATATTAAGGATATTTAAAGCATGCGTTGATCTTTGATTTACCAATAGTTTTATCCTATCAAGGAGTAATCCCCCTTTTCTTTCTTTCTTTCTTTCTTTTTTTTTTTAATCTTTAATCTACACTTACATGAAGAGTACTATGTTTACTATGCTCTCCCCTATATCAGGTCCCTCCTAACAATCACATTATGGTTACTGTTCATCAGCTTAGCAAAATGTTGTAGAATCCCTACTTGTCCTCTCTGTGTTGTGCAGCCCACCCTCCCCTTCTCCCTCCACCCACATGCATGCTAATCTTAATACCCCCCTTTTTCTTCCCCCCCCTTATCCCTCCCTGCCTACCCATCCTCTCCAGTTCCTTTCCCTTTGGTACCTGTTAGTCCATTTTTGGGTTCTGTAATTCCGCTGCTGTTTTGTTCCTTCAGTGTTTCCTTTGTTCTTATACTCCTCAGATGAGTGAAATCATTTGGTATTTCTCTTTCTCCGCTTGGCTTATTTCACTGAGCATAATACTCTCCAGCTCCATCCATGTTGCTGCAAATGGTTAGATTTTTCCACTTCTTATGGCTGAGTAGTATTCCATTGTGTATATGTACCACATCTTCTTTATCCACTCATCTACCGATGGACATTTAGGTTGCTTCCAATTCTTGGCTATTGTAAATAGTTCTGCAATAAACATAGAGGTGCATCTGTCTTTCTCAAACTTGATTGCTGCATTTTTAGGGTAAATTCCTAGGAGTGGAATTCCTGGGTCAAATGGTAGGTCTGTTTTGAGCATTTTGATGAACATCCAAACTGCTTTCCACAATGGCTGAACTAATTTACATTCCCACCAGCAGTGTAGGAGGGTTCCCCTTTCTCCACAGCCTCGCCAACATTTGTTGTTGTTTGTCTTTTGGATGGCAGCCATCCTTACTGGTGTGAGGTGATACCTCATTGTAGTTTTAATTTGCATTTCTCTGATAATTAGCGATGTGGAGCATCTTTTCATGTGTCTCTTGGCCATCTGTATTTCTTTTTTAGAGAACTGTCTGTTCAGTTCCTCTGCCCATTTTTCAATTGGGTTATTTGTTTTTTGTTTGTTGAGGCATGTGAGCTCTTTATATATTCTGGACGTCAAGCCTTTATCGGATCTGTCATTTTCAAATATATTCTCCCATACTGTAGGGTTCCTTTTTGTTCTATTGATGGTGTCTTTCGCTGTACAGAAGCTTTTCAGCTTAATGTAGTCCCACTTGCTCATTTTTGCTGTTGTTTTCCTTGCCCGGGGAGATATGTTCAAGAAGAGGTCACTCATGTTTATGTCTAAGAGGTTTTTGCCTATGTTTTTTTCCAAGAGTTTAATGGTTTCATGACTTACATTCAGGTCTTTGATCCATTTTGAGTTTACCTTTGTATATGGGGTTAGACAATGGTCCAGTTTCATTCTCCTACACGTAGCTGTCCAGTTTTGCCAGCACCATCTGTTGAAGAGACTGTCATTTTGCCATTGTATGTCCATGGCTCCTTTATCAAATATTAATTGACCATATATGTTTGGGTTAATTTCTGGGGTCTCTAATCTGTTCCACTGGTCTGTGGCTCTGTTCTTGTGCCAGTACCAAATTGTCTTGATTACTATGGCTTTGTAGTAGAGCTTGAAGTTGGGGAGTGAGATCCCCCCTACTTTATTCTTCTTTTTCAGGATTGCTTTGGCTATTCGGGGTCTTTGGTGTTTCCATATGAATTTTTGAATTATTTGTTCCAATTCATTGAAGAATGTTGCTGGTAATTTGAGAGGGATTGCATCAAATCTGTATATTGCTTTGGGCAGGATGGCCATTTTGACAATATTAATTCTTCCTAGCCATGAGCATGGGATGAGTTTCCATTTATTAGTGTCCCCTTTAATTTCTCTTAAGAGTGACTTGTAGTTTTCAGAGCATAAGTCTTTCACTTCTTTGGTTAGGTTTATTCCTAGGTATTTTATTCTTTTTGATGCAATAGTGAATGGAATTGTTTTCCTGATTTCTCTTTCTATTGATTCATTGTTAGTGTATAGGAAAGCTACAGATTTCTGTGTGTTAATTTTGTATCCTGCAACTTTGCTGTATTCCGATATCAGTTCTAGTAGTTTTGGAGTGGAGTCTTTAGGGTTTTTTATGTACAGTATCATATCATCTGCAAATAGTGACAGTTTAACTTCTTCTTTACCAATCTGGATTCTTTGTATTTCTTTGTTTTGTCTGATTGCTGTGGCTAGGACCTCCAGTACTATGTTAAATAACAGTGGGGAGAGTGGGCATCCCTGTCTGTTTCCCAATCTCAGAGGAAATGCTTTCAGCTTCTTGCTGTTCAGTATAATGCTGGCTGTGGGTTTATCATATATGGCCTTTATTATGTTGAGGTACTTGCCCTCTATTCGCATTTTGCTGAGAGTTTTTATCATGAATAGATGTTGAATTTTGTTAAATGCTTTTTCAGCATCTATGGAGATGATCATGTGGTTTTTGTCTTTCTTTTTGTTGATGTGGTGGATGATGTTGATGGATTTTCGAATGTTGTACCATCCTTGCATCCCTGGGATGAACCCCACTTGGTCATGGTGTATGATCTTTTTGATATACTGTTGAATTCTGTTTGCTAATATTTTATTGAGTATTTGTGGATCTACATTCATCAGGGATATTGGTCTGTAATTTTCTTTTTTGGTGGGGTCTTTGCCTGGTTTTGGTATTAGGGTGATGTTGGCTTCATAGAATGAGTTTGGCAGTATTCCCTCTTCTTCTATTTTGTGGAACACTTTAAGGAGAATGGGTATTATGTCTTCTCTGTGTATCTGATAAAATTCCGAGGTAAATCCGTCCGGCCCTGGGGTTTTGTTCTTGGGTAGTTTTTTGATTACCGTTTCAATTTCTTTGCTCGTAATTGGTTTGTCTAACTTTTGTGTTTCTTCCTTGGTCAGTCTTGGGAGGTTGTATTTTTCTAGGAAGTTGTCCATTTCTTCTAGGTTTTCCAGCTTGTTGGCATATAGATTTTCATAGTACTCTTTAATAATTCTTTGTATTTCTGTGGAGTCTGTCGTGAATTTTCCATTCTCATTTCTGATTATGTTGATTTGGGTTTATTCTCTTTTTCTCTTAATAAGTTGGGCTAGAGACTTATCTATTTTGTTTATTTTCTCGAAGAACCAGCTCTTGGTTTCGTTGATTTTTGCTATTGTTTTATTCTTCTCAATTTTGTTTATTTCTTCTCTGATCTTTATTATGTCCCTCATTCTGCTGACTTTAGGCCTCATTAGTTCTTCTTTTTCCATTTTCGATAGTTGTGATGTTAGACTATTCATTTGGGATTGTTCTACCTTCTTCAGGTGTGCCTGGATCGCTATATACTTTCCTCTTAAGACTGCTTTCGCTCCATCCCACAGAAGTTGGGGCTTTGTGTTGTTGTTGTCATTTGTTTCTGTATATTCCTTGATCTCTATTTTGATTTGTTCATTGATCCATTGATTTTTTAGAAGCATGTTGTTAAGCCTCCATGTGTTTGTGAGCCTTTTTGTTTTCTTTGTAGAATTTATTTCTACTTTTATACCTTTGTGGTCTGAAAAAATTGGTTGGTAGAATTTCAATATTTTGGAGTTTACTGAGGCTCTTTTTGTGAGCTAGTATGTGGTCTATTCTGGAGAATGTTCCATATGCACTTCAGAAGAATGTATATCCTGTTGCTTTTGGATGTAGAGTTCTATAGATGTCTATTAGGTCCATCTGTTCTAGTGTGTTGTTCAGTGCCTGTGTGTCCGTACTTATTTTCTGCCTGGTGGATCTATCCTTCGGGGTGAGTGGTGTGTTGAAGTCTCCTAAAATGAATGCATTGCAGTCTATTTCCCCCTTTAGTTCTGTTAGTATTTGCTTCACATATGCTGGTGCTCCTGTATTGGGTGCATATATATTTAGAATGGTTATATCCTCTTGTTGGACTGAGCCCTTTATCATTATGTAGTGTCCTTCTTTATCTCTTGTTACTTTCTTTGTTTTGAAATCTATTTTGTCTGATATTAGTACTGCAACCCCTGCTTTCTTCTCACTGTTGTTTGCCTGAAATATGTTTTTCCATCCCTTGGCTTTTAGTCTATGCTTGTCTTTGGGTTTAAGGTGAGTTTCTTGTAAGCAGCATATAGATGGGTCTTGCTTTTTTATCCATTCTATTACTCTGTGTCTTTTGATTGGTGCATTAAGTCCATTTACATTTAGGGTGACTATTGAAAGATATGTACTTATTGCCATTGCAGGCTTTAGATTCATGGTTACCAAAGGTTCAAGGTTAGCTTCTTTAGTATCTTACTGCCTAACTTAGCTCACTTATTGAGCTGTTATATACACTGTCTGGAGAGTCTTTTCTTCTCTCCCTTCTTATTCCTCCTCCTCCATTCTTCATATGTTGTGTGTTTTGTTCTGTGCTCTTTTTAGGGGTGCTCCCATCTAGAGCAGTCCCTGTAGGATGCCCTGTAGAGGTGGTTTGTGGGAAGCAAAATCCCTCAGTTTTTGCTTGTCTGGGAATTGTTTAATCCCACCATCATATTTAAATGATAGTCGTGCTGGATACAGTATCCTTGGTTCAAGGCCCTTCTGTTTCATTGTATTAAGTATATCATGCCATTCTCTTCTGGCCTGTAGGGTTTCTGTCGAGAAGTCTGATGTTAGCCTGATGGGTTTTCCTTTGTAGGTGACCTTTTTCTCTCTAGCTGCCTTTAAAACTCTTTCCTTGTCCTTGATCCTTGCCATTTTAATTATTATGTGTCTTGGTGTTGTCCTCCTTGGATCCTTTCTGTTGGGAGTTCTGTGTAATTCCATGGTCTGTTCGATTATTTCCTCCCCCAGTTTGGGGAAGTTTTCAGCAATTATTTCTTCAAAGAGACTTTCTATCCCTTTTCCTCTTTCTTCTTCTTCTGGTACCCTTATAATACAAATATTATTCCTTTTGGTTTGGTCACATAGTTCTCTTAGTGTTGTTTCATTCCTGGAGATCCTTTTATCTCTCTCTATGTCAGCTTCTATACGTTCCTGTTCTCTGGCTTCTATTCCTTCAATGGCCTCTTGCATCTTATCCATTCTGCTTATAAATCCTTCCAGGGATTGTTTCACTTCAGTGATCTCCTTCCTGACATCTGTGATCTCCCTCCGGACTTCATCCCATTGCTCTTGCATTTTTCTCTGCAACTCATCCCACTGCTCTTGCATTTTTCTCTGCATCTCATCCCATTGCTCTTGCATTTTTCTCTGCATCTCTGTCAGCATGTTCATGACTTTTATTTTGAATTCTTTTTCAGGAGGACTGGTTAGGTCTATCTCCCTCTCAGGTGTTGTCTCTGTGATCTTTGTCTGCCTGTAGTTTTGCCTTTTCATGGTGATAGAGATAGTTTGCAGATCTGGTACAAGTGACCGCTGGAAGAGCTTCCCTTCTTGTTGGTTTGTGGCCTTCTCCTGGGAGAATAGCAACCTCTAGTGGCTTATGCTTGTCAGCTGTGCGCAGACAGGGCTTCTGCTACCTGCCCATTTGCTATGGAGTTTATCTCTGCTGTTGCTGTGGGCATGGCCTGGCTGGGGCTGCTCCTCCAAAGTGGTGGAGCCCCGTTGGAGGGGGAGTGGCCGCGAGGCTATTTTTCTCCGTAAGGGGCCTCTGTGCTCCCTCTTGCCCAGGGGATTAGAGTGCCCAGAGATCCCCAGATTCCCTGCCTCTGGTCTAAGTGTCCTGTCCTGCCCCTTTAAGACTTCCAAAAAGCACTCTCCAAACCAATACAACAACAGCAACAATGAGAGAGGGAACAGAAAAAAAAAAAAAAAAAAAAAGGAAAAACATTTGATTTTTTTTTTTTCCTCAGGTGCTGGTCCCAGGCATTCGCTCACTGGTCCTGCTGCCCTGCCTCCCTCACACCGGGGTCCCTGTCCCTTTAAGGCTTCCAAAAAGCACCCACCCACCAGTCCCGCAGGGAAAAACCTGCGATATTCTTTTTCCTGAGGTGCCAGTCCCAGGCACCCACTGACCGATCCTGCTGCTCTGCCTCCCTAACACCAGGGTCCCTGTCCCTTTAAGGCTTCCAAAAAGCACTCGCCAAAAAGAGAAAAAAGAAGGGGAAAAACACGCGATTTCCTCCGTCCTCAGGCGCCGGTCTCAGGCACCCGCCCACCGGTCCCGTAGGGAAAAATGCGTGATAATTTTTGTCCTCAGGCTCTGGTCCCAGGCACCCGCTCACCAGTCCCACTGCCCTGCCTCCCTAGCAACGGGGTCTCTGTCCCTTTAAGGCTTCCAAAAAGCACTTGCCAAAAAAAAAACAAAAAAACCGCTCCGGTTTCTTTCCTCCTGCCGGGAGCCGGGGGGAGGGGTGCTCCGGTCTCGCCAGGCCAGGGCTTGTATCTTACCCCCTTCGCAAGGCGCTGGATTCTTGCAGGTGTGGATGTGGTCTGGATGTTGTCCTGTGTCCTCTGGTCTCTATTTTAGGAAGAGTTTTCTTTGTTATATTTTCATAGGTCTATGTGTTTTTGGGAGGAGTTTTCCACTGCTCTACTCACGCCGCCATCCTGGCTCCGCCTCTTCTCCCTCTTTTAAAAAGATATTTCCCTTCCCCCATATTCCATTCCAATCAACTCTACCTAAATGTTTGACAGTCTTGAGCAGGTTCAAGTAACTTGCTTATTGAAATCATTTTAGTCCAGTCACATTCTTCTCTGATATTCAGACCATTGGATAATATCTACAAGTCCTGACCCACCATGTAAACAGACTGTTGGAAAATTAGAAAAAAGTGTATTTTGTATTAGTTTTCTGCTGTTGTGTAACAAATAACCACAATTTTAGCATCTTAAGAAAACATTCATTTATTATTTCACTCTTCCTGTGGATCAGACTGCCATCAAGGGGCAGGCCCAGCTGTGTTCCTTTCTAGAGCTCCAGTCTTTCTTTGAGGACCACATGGTTTTTGGCAGAATTCTGTTCTTCACCGTTGTAGGACTTCAGGTCTCCTTTTTCTTGCTGCCTGTAACAGGGGCCCCTCTCAGGTCCGAGAGGTCACTGCCAGTTCTTTGCTTGTGATCATCCCATACACCTCTCACAACATGGAAGTTAGTCTTCAAGGCCAGAAGAATCACTCTGACCTCAGAGAAGGCCTAAGCTCCCTTTTAAAAGGCTCCACCTAATCAAGTCAGGCCCACCCAGGATAATCTCCCTTTTGATTAAAGTCTACTGATCTGGGCCTTTTATTACCACTGGTAGGTCCCTTAATCCTTGCCATGTAAGGGAACCAAGTGGAGAAGGTTAAAACCAATAGAACTGGTAGGCATTTTTTTCTTACAGTACAAAAATTTATACTCTGCTGTCCAAGCTGCTTTTGTTTGTATGTGACATACAGAAAGGGCTGATCTCACGTGTCCTTTTTAAATGTGAAGTGCACTTGAAACACTACTATTTCCTACAACCATAGCATTTCAGAGGTTGCCTGAATTGGAAACCCATATTATGATTAAGAACAATGGCTGTAACATTTTGAATATCACATATGTATTAGGCATATAAACACTTTTTAATCCTTAAAAAATCCCTACAAATATATTGTTATTACTATTTATAGATAAAGAAACCAAAGATCAAAGAGTTGATGTTCCTTCCTGAGAGTCACAAAGAAAGTAGGGATAGAGGATATGATGGTCAACTTGACCAGGCCAAGGCATGCCCAGATAGCTGGTAAAACATTATTTTGGGTGTGTCTGTGAGGGTGTTTCTGTAGGAGATTAGCATTTGATTCAGTGGACTGAGTAAAGAAGATTGGCCTTCACCAAGGTGGGCTGAAACTGTCCAATCCACTGGGGGCCCAGATGAAACAAAAAAGATGAAGAAAGGGCAAACTTTCTCCCTTCTTGACCTGGGGCATCTCTCCTACCTTTGAAAATCAGAGCCCCCGGTTCTCAGGCCTCCAGGCTCTGAACTGAGATCATCACCATCAGTTCCCCCGGTTCTCAGGCCTTTGGACTCAGACTGAATGAAGCAACGGGCTTTCTTGGTTCTCCAGCTTGCAGACATCAGATTGTAGGACTTTATATCCTCCATAACTGTGTGCGCCAATTACTATAATAAATTTATTCTTATATGTGCTGTATTTCCTGTTGGTATTGTTTCTTTGGAAAACCCTAAAACAGAAGACTTACGGAATTAAGTCTAATATAAAATTTGTATTTTTTCCCTTTTGTTTACTGTATTGAAAAACCACATGGATTAGATAAAGCTGACATGGCCCATCTGAAAAGTCTACCGAGCCCCAAATGACTAATGTGTAGTCAAATCTGAACTCATAGTAATTTCCCCTACAGTCTTGGGATTTGGTATTACAAGGATTTAAATTTATAACCAGAAAGAAAGCTTGATGCTGGAGAGATATGTGTATTTCATTGTACCATTGATATCAAGCATTGAAATAATAATAGATTATACTTCTAGAAGAAGGGGAAAAGGGTTAAAATACTTGTATGCTTCATTGCAGTTTAATGTGATTTTCTCCATTGTTCCATGTGAACATAAAAAGCTCTAAATACTTCTGGAATATTCCCTAGAGTCAGTCACTTTGTTAATGCACAGTGAAGTTTGAGAATATATTCTTTCAAAGAAAGCTAAGTTTGCTAGGATGTACGAATAAAGCACCACCCCAACCTTCCTCTCCTTTTTCTATGTATTTACCCTGTGGGAGGTTAGTTAGATTTCCTACACATTGCTTACTTTAGGGAAAAAACTTCCTTGTGAGAATCAACCCTTGTAGAGGTCAGCCCTCCCGCAAGATTTTCACACACTCCTGGTTAAGAGTTACTGAATACATTTCATGCAGTATCGCAAGGAGTGTTTGTGGGTAGCATACCCATGAGTGCATGAAAAGAGTTGTTACGAAAACTGGAAAGTGAAAACTTTCCAGGTCTTTTGTGATAGTTCACTGATTCCTGATAGTCAACAAAGACTTTGGCCAGTAGTCCTTAAGGTACTATGACTAGTCAAAGGATTAACTTCTCAACATATGGATTTAAAAGACTGGGAATTTATAAGCAACTGTACTGCATCAATATTAAAAAATATCGATGTATAAAAACTTTCTTGAGCACTTAAACTAACTGTCAAACACTAGTGAAAATGTATGACAGATAACCCCTTCTATGATTCTCTTCCTTTTGAATTCTTTCCTAAGTCATTCTGATGCTTTTGGAGAAGGCAGTGCATAAGGCAGATAAACAGAAATGTGCTAAAAAGCTAATTTATCAATGCTCAGTGGGACATGACCCCACAGGATGGACTTGCCATTCATTATTTACAGCAGAGGGTGCTTTGGCATGGCTATATCCTACAAAGAAAATGTTTTTCTGGCTTATAAAATCAGCCCATGAAAGTGAAACTATTGCTAGCAGAAGTAGTGACTAATTTTTGGAAGAAGGTCACTGAAAGTACATGAAAATCAACCTGCTTCATGAATCTAGAAGCTTTGCCAGGGCAAGGACAATAGATTATTAGCCATGCAATTCAGTACCTTACATAAGGCTAGTACAGAGCAGATGCTCAATAAATACTGTGTTCTCACATCTAGAGGGGCAGAGCTAGAATTCAAATCCAGCTCTGTCTAAACTCAAAAGGAAATCAATCATTCCATGTGGCTAAGTACAAAGTTGGGTATTGGCATATGAAAGTCAGACTGACAGTTAAAGTCACCTGACAACAAAAATAGCCACAGATCTTAGACAACATTTAAGAAGCATAACTTCTTTAAATTATACTCTGCTTTGCTCAGACTGGCTGCAGGTGGGAGACACATATTTTAATACATGCCATCAATGTCAATATTTTCTCCCTTTCTTTCCCTCCCTCTTTCCCTCTCTCTCTCTCTCTTTGTATGTGTTGCATGTGTGTGTGTATGTGTACAATTTTCAGCTCAGATCTTTCTTCTGAACCCTACATTAGTTTAAACAATGATTTATTTAAAATATCTACTTAGAAATCTTAAAAGCATCTCAAACTCAAAAAAAGAAATCATTGTAAAATAAGGACCAATCAGGCAGGAATTACAGCTCTCTTATTCATGACTGTTTCCTTAGTGTTTAATGTGTTCCCAACGTAAAATAGATTTTTAAGAACTATATTGAATGAATGAGTGAATAAATAAAAAAACAAACAAACCTCACACTCTTCTCTAGGCCCTTCCTGCCCTGATAGCCCTGTCCAAACCTGCTTTTCCTCGTGTATTTCTTACAAAGTGAAGGGCGCCACCTTTCCCCTGGTCACCCCAGTCAGCCTAGGAGTTGTCCTCCACGTCCTGCTTCATCCTCCACCCCCCCCACCCATGGCTTCTCCCTCTGAGTGCTCCCACGGCCGTCCCCTCTCCTCTCGCCCAGCAGTCACTGCTATGGCTCACGTCCATGCTCTCCTTTTCAGGACAATTACACTGGCCTTCTCAATGGTGTCTGTTCCTCCACTTCTTAAATCCTCCAATCCATCTTGCATTTTGGAGGTGGATCCTCTTGCATCTTGCATCTATTATCTATCTGAAATATAAATCTTATTATGTTATTTATCCATTTAGAATAATTCAGTGTCTTAATCTTATCTAGGCAATTACAGCTCATACCTTAAATGAAACAAAACAACAAAGACCATCAACCAAAAAAATACCCCACAATAAGTACTCTGATTTATTTTGGATTTTATTCCTGCCAGCCTTTTCTAGAACCTTAATTATCATTTTCTTCATTTTCCTGTATATTTAACCTCTTTAGTATGACTGGAATCATCTCATCAACATTTAAATATACAAATAATTTCTATATCAAAAATAATTTCAATCCTTCTTTACCTACCATGAGCTTTCAGCGAACCTAATTTTGCTTCTCTCTTTGTAAGCAGCTGTCTGATTCCTGTGCATTTCTCTTCCTACCCCAGCTGGACTTCCTTGCCATTACCCCGCTGCACCCCTCTCATCAAGGATGCCACTGACTTCCCTGCTGCTAATTCCAATGTTCAGACTCCCCTTCCTCAATTTAGCAATATCTGAGAGCTCTCCATCACCTTTTTCTTCCTTGAAAAATTCCCTTCCTTCATCTTCTGTGACATCACACCCTCTCTGTTGTCCTTCCATAGCTCCAGTTTTTTGTTTTGTTTTTTAAAATTTGCTGTTGCAGCCTCTCTCTCCTCTACCTGGCCATTAAGTGATCAGAGTTTCTAAAAGCATGGACCTAAGTTCTATTTACTCTCCACTTGGCATCTGGAAATAAGCTTCAAATATTCATTGAGTACTTACTATGTGTTATGCACAGGGCTGAAATAAAAAAGGAGCTCCTGACAGCTGGGAACCAGTTTGACACTTATAGTTAGGTCACACTATTCTCCTCTTGGACATAAGTAATCTCACTAACATGAGACAAGTTCACTCTGAGACTGCGAGACAAAGTAAGACAATTGCATAACTTTATCTGAGCACAGGCAAAAACAAGGTCCCTGCAAAATAGCAACCAGTCCTCTCTCCTGGCTGACATGTTTGGCTGGCACTTCTTTATCAAGTATAGCCTGAAGCTTTGTTCTCATCTGCCTCACCTAAAAGTACCATTTACTGTAATTGCCCCCACTTTCTGGCAGCACCTGATCTAGAGCAAACCCTCCCCAAATTACCCTATCAGAGCCGAAATCCTGTAATAGACTCTAACACATCTTACTGAGACACCCACAGCTCCCCATGTCATTTCTCCTATTTTTCTGTAATGAGTAATAACCCAGTGTATTCAACTACAAGTGTGTTCCTGATGGTCTTTGACTGGAGAGCAGACAATGCTAAGCATATTGGATTATTTTGTTTAATCCACAAATGTGAGCCACATCAGTATTTTTAAATTGCCTAGTAGTCACATTTAAAAATGCAAAAAGAAATGGAATTAATTTAAATAATATAGTTTAATATAATGTATCCAAAATATCATTTCAACATACAACCAGTTTAAAAATTGTTAATGAGATAATTTACATTCTTTATTTCAAACCAGGTCTTTGAGATCTGGTGCATATTCTACACATAGAGCATCTCTCACTTTGGACTAGCCACATTTCAAGGGCGTAAAAGCAAATGTAGTTAGATAGCACAGCCTTAGGACATTGAAATATTTCTGGCTTTAGGAAATTTAGTCACGGCTCTAATTCTGGCAAAAATTTTCACCCTACCTGAAACACACTAAGTCAATAATGGCAACAAATATTCTGTTATATTACAATATACTAGATATTATGGTTAAGGTTCATCACTTTAATTTATTATTTTTAAGTATTTGGTGACAGAGTGATATATTTGGTGTGTATTTGCAATCTTGACTTAACTTAAAGGACTGTATCTTGCTGTCAAATTTCAATATCATAGTCTCATTGTAACTGTAAATTTATCAAGGAAAGCTCTTGCCTATCAGAACTTACACTTTTTCCAAGAATAGAATAATGTAATTCCGAAATACACAGACAGGATGTATATGTAACTGAAAATATTACAGACATTTCATTATTTTCTTCTTCAAGGTATGATAGCTCAGTATCACCTTATCCTACCAATAGTAATAGACAAATTGGATCCAGGATTCTCAGAGGAGCTTTTTGATAATCAAAAACAATCTATACTCAGCTCTCAAATATTTAAAAGACCACTGGGGTCTCATGAAAACTTATGATACTTTGATTCCAATCAAGAATATGATAGAAATAATAAAGTCCTCTTTAAAGAAAACTCACCCCATAATGATAGAGCTATAAAATGAAAATGTAACTCTATTACTCTCACAAACCTACATTTATTATAGACAAATGTCCCATCTATTGGAGGTGATGGGCATATATCTTAGATAAAAGTTTTGAATAAAAGACCCTTTGAGTCATAGGTAGAGATGATATCTTCTTGGTAAACAGGAGCAAAAATTTATCCCATTTCTGGTGGGCTTTTGTTATTGTTCATGACTATTTTCTGGAAATCTTTAAACTGCCAAGAACAATGCCAGATATAAATCAGAGGCCCATAGGTCTTTTTGGGCATGGTACTAAAATATAATTTCCACATATCCACCTAGTATATATATATATATTATAACAATTTTGATATTTTGTTCTTGTTAAAGATCTTATCTTTTTCTTTTTTTCTCCTCATTATCATTCATTCATGATCATTGCCTTGAGCTCTCCAGGAATATAGTAGAGGATAAATATTCATGGAGACAAAATGGGAGTCCACGGCACTGTTGAAAGGCAACAGAAATTTGAAGAGGTTCTATTTACTCCTGAATATAAACTGTCAACATTGGGTGGACAATATAAAATTGACTCATACCTTGATATAGTTGATACATTTCTTTTGTAAAACATTCTGCTATGTAAATCTCTTTTTTTTTCTTTTTATTCTACTTGCCTTGCCCTAAATGAGCTCCCAATGCATGGTGGCAGAGGCCATCTAAAATCCTCAGAGGAGGTCTTGAATAGAGAAATCAGGTGAAGGAGCTGTCATAGACTATGGGGGACATCCCTCTCTTCTTCCCTTGCCACTGAGCCCCAGTTCCTCCAAGTGAAAAAGAGGGCAAGAGTAAAACTCTGAAAGAATCCAATCTTTCTGCCAAAGAACTAGGTAAATGGGCTTCTGAAAACTGGGAAGTGTGGTAGAAAACCCTGGCAGGAGAGAGCTGGAGGAGGGCATTCCTAATTTTCTATTCGAACTGGCATAAATACCATGGTCACCTGTAAACTATACATATGTGGAATATAACCAAAGAAGCATAGCAAAGGCTGTGAAATCTGAATTACATTATAAACACCTATTCTTTCAATTTTAAAATAATCAATATATTTCTTTTATAATTAAAAAAGTTTAAAAATGTATCTGTAATACTAAGTCAAATAAAGTAGATTTTAAGGCTAAAGCATTACTAGAGATAGTGCTATGAAGAGATTAAAAATTCTAAATTCGTATGCATCTACTAACACAATGTTAAACTATGTAAACCAAGAATCAACAAAATTACAAGATGAAATAGAAAATCCATGATTATAGTGGAGCCTTTCACAAAGTTCTTCTAGTAACTGAAGAACAATCACAGATTTTTTATATTTGCATATTATAGATGTCTCTTTTTTATCTGTATAGTTGTTTATTTTTAATTCAGCCTGACATTGTCTCTTAATTGGAACCTGAGTATATTATATTTAGCATATGTACTGACATATTTGAGTTTATCTCTATTATCTTAAGTGTTTTCCATTTGTTCCACATTCACTGGGTTTCTTTTCAGATTATTTGGATTTTTTTAAAATGTCCCATTTTTCCTTATATTAGTTTGAAAATATATACATGTTTAACATTTTATTAGTGAATTCTCTGGATATTACAGCATGAATTATTGACTTACAAAAATCTAATATCAACTGGACCTTTTACTATCTTATAGGACAATGTAAAGGCTTTAGAGTTTTGGAATACCATAACCATTTTCCCCCTCCTCCCTAGCATGACATTATTGTCATGTATTTACATGTACATATAATTACATATATGATTAAAATACACACACATATATACATATATAAGTACATACATAATGTACATATACATATGATTACATATATAACATATACATAACTATCTTAAACCATCGATCTTAATTTAGATTTGCTTATATATTTGAACTTTTCATGTTATTCCTGGGATCTCCCAGCTTCCATCTGGGGTCATTATCTATTTGCCTCAAGAATACCAGGTCATACTTCCTTTATTTCCTTTCATTGTTATTAGCTGTCAAAAGCAGCTTTACTGCCATCCACCCGTGTGTTTTCATTCTATAACATTCCTTGTATCTATGATTTGATACAATTCTCTCTCGTTTTCTTGAATTCAGTAAGTTAGTGCTTTCCATGGTATTATTTATGTCATATATACTATGTTCTATATTTTCTATTCTTTTGTCTCTCCTTGTTTTATTCCATAAGTATTTTTCAGACCCATGCTCCAGTTTCCTAATTGTTTCATCAGCTATTTCTTATATGGCATTAATCATCTGTTGAGCTCTTATTTTGATTATCACATTTTTGTATTTTTCAATTCCAGAATACCCTTTCATTCTTCTCTGTATTTTAAAGTATGTGATGAAATTCTCAACCTTTTATTCAATTTATCATTGAACATAGTAAATACACTAAGTTTTAAGAGAAATAACTCCAATTTTGTGTTGCATGTGGGTATGTTTCTATTTTCTATTGCTCTTACTGGCTTTATTCATGTTAAATTGTCTCTGTGTATGTTTTAATGTGCTAGATCTTGTGTCTGCATGATTATTTGCAGAAATAATTTAAAGCCTAGGATGATGTTACCTTCCTTTGGAGAGGAGATTTGTTTGCTCATTAGGTACCTGGTAGCACAACCAGGTACCTAATTATCATAATCCATGTTTAGCCATGGAAATAATTCAGCTGAGGTCTTTCTGCATCACCAAATCTGTTGTGGGACTTGAACATCAATTTTTTTCTTTCTAGTCCATGGAAGCCATCAAAAGTAGGGCTTAGCCACTCAGCCATTTAAAGATACTCTCAGGAAGCAGCAAAGATATCAAGAGCAATCCCAAATTGATAATACTGTCTTGAGAAGCTCTCTTTTCTGAGCTTCTGTCTTCCCTAGAACCTAGTCTGGTAATTCTTCAGTATCTTGTTATTCTTTGATTCTTTCAAACAGATTTTATTTTCACATACTTTGTCTTACTTTTCTAGTTGTTACTAGAGGCAAAGTTATACTGCTTATCTTGTCTTCCAAATTTATTCTTTGATGAATTCTCCTTGTCATAAAGCTTAGAGGTTAGTGATGAACTGATGCTGGGAGAATCATTTGAGCCACCTCTTTCCAAGTTTTGCAGTAATGGTCACATCTCTGTGCAGGATGGGTGATATTTAACACTAATTGTTTTGGCTTCTGGGACTCTCCTGAAACTCTGATATGAAGAAGAGTCTCATTTAATACCCTTTGCTATAAATTTCTCACAATAAAATTAAACAGTACTTTGTAGGATTTCTTACTTCTAATACATTTAATTGAGTTTACAAAAATTATTTCATTATGTCTAATGTGTTAATAGTTTTATTTTATGTACTAAGTGTGATCATCTCTTTCTTGAACTATTTTATCACATTTTAATGATTTAGAAACTAGGTAAGATAAACAACTAAAATGAAATTTACAGATGTAAGACATTGGACCAAAGTAGTTCTTTATTTTCCTAAGCTGGCTCCTCTCACTGTCAGCAGTTTGTTTACTAAGAAACTAAAATTCATATTTTTTAAAAGCATCAATTTTTCCTTAATAGGAGAGTAAATGTGATTTCTGACTTGGGGATCATTTATTCAGTTTTGTTCTTTCAGGCCAAATTATACTATTTGGATACAGGTTTGTTGTTTTTTTTTTAAACACAGGTTTGATGTTAGTAATGTGATGTTGCAAGAATCTTTTTAAAACAATTTGCATTGCATCTTGAAGGACGATCATGAAAAAGGATAGTGGAGGGTTCAAATAAATCAACCAGATATAGAGATTCCAAAGGATTTTTGGGAGGAATTAAATTTGCTTATTCAAGTATTTGTTGAAAACCTATTACGTGTTTGTATGCTGCTGATATGGTGGTGAGGATAGCTGATAATGCCTCAGTGGAGCTTATATTCTCTTTCAGGTTAGAGATAAAATAAACAAACAAGAAAAGGATCAGTGAGTGGTAAATTCTTTTCTTTTCATAGAAATAATCTAAGATGATATTATAGAAATTAACTGAGTGATTTAGATTGTGTGGTTAGTAAGAGGTGATCTCTCTAATAACATCTTTAAGGAAAGATTTGAAAGACAAGAAAAAAACCAGACATTAAATATCATGGTGAAGAGCAATCTAGGTAGGAGAAATCAGCTTATGCAAAGGTCCTAATATGAGCAACAGCCCAATGTGCTCAAGAAATTGGGAGAATGCCATTGAGAATGGAACAAGAGAGTATAAAGAAAGATGAACAGGCAGTTGTCTCTTTTATAGGGTTTTTCAATCCACTGTAAGAAGATTACATTTTACTTCAAGTGCAGTGAGAAGTAAGAGGAAGGTTTTAAGCACAAGATTATCAGGATCTGATTTAGGTTCTAAAGTGGTAAACATCTGCTGTTTGGGAGGTGAATTGTAGAGGCCAAGAATAGAAGCAGTGAGACCAGTTAGCATGTGACAGCAGTAATCCAGGTGAGACATCAGAGTGGTGGTAGTAAAGACAGAGAGAACAAACTATCTAAGGCACGTTTGTTGGTGGATATGAGGTGGGCAAGGAGGTTGTATACTCTAAAAGATAAATCAAAGGTAGCCTCTTAGACTTTAGTTTAAGCAGTTGTGTAGATAGCATATGGTGGACAGTAATCTTACTGGGATGGGAATTCTGGAGGAAGGATCCAGTTTTCTGGAGAGCTGGATTCCAAAGAGCTCTGTTGATTGGCTATGTTAAATTTTACCACATCAAGATGCCTATAAAGCAGTTGTGTGACAATGTCATGAATGCAGTTGTATAAGTGAGCATGGAGCTCTGATGTAAGTTTGGGATTGAAGATATGGATTAGGGGGTTGGTGGCCTGGAGACACCAAAGGCCATGGAAGAGGGTGAGTGTATCTAGGAAAAGTGAGCAGGTGAGAAGGGAAAGGAATCCAGGATGAGACTTTAGAAGTGCTAAAATTGCTTCAGAGATTGAGCAGAGGAGCAAAACTCAACAAAGGAGACTGGATGGAGGCAGTGAGTACAGAACAAAAACACCATAACAAGGAGTCTTAGAAGTCAACAGAGGTCATGACTGACAGTAGGTAAAAATATACAGTGGGTTCATTAGAAGCCCTTTTTTCTTTAAGGCATGTACATGAAGTGAGATAAGACTGAGAGTGAAATACTTTAATCACTCCCCTAGTTTTATTCCCAAAGATGTAAAGCATCAAATGAGAGAATACTCAGAATAATCAAGAACAAGTGGCATTATTTTTCCAAATGAACACTCACTTAGGAGTCCAGGACACTGGATATACATTTTCTGACATTTTGGGGATCTCAAGTAGGTATAATATAATGACTTTACCTCTCTTACAAGGTGGTTATGGCATTCAAATGAGGTAACTTCTGTGAAAAGTATGAATTTCTATGTAAAAGGCAATGTTATGTTGCCTTTTAGGGACTAATTAGGAGGAAATATACTTCTAAAGGAAGGCTTAATCTTAAAAGGATATTGGTAACAACAAAAAAGAGCTTATTCAAAATTAGGCTAAAAACTTGAATAGACATTTCTCCAAAGAAGACATGCAAATGTCCAGAAAGCACATGAAAAGATATTCAACATCACTTATCATTAAGGAAATGCAAATCAAAACCACAATGCGATAATCACCTCACACCCATTATGATAGGTACTTTAAAAAAAAAAAAAAGAAAATAACAAGTGTTGATGAGGATATAGAGGCACTGGAACCCTTGTATACTCTTAGTGGGAGTGTAAAATGGTTCAGCTGCTGTGAAAAACAAAATGGTGGTTCCTCAAAAAATTAAAATACATTTACCACATGGTCCATCAATTCCACTTTTGGGTAAGTACCCAAAAGAATTGAAAGCAAGGTCTCAAATTAGTTTTATGCCCCTGCTTATAGCAGCATTATTCACAGTAACTACAACGGAGAGGCAATCCAAGTATTTCATGGACAAATGGGTAAGTCAAATGCAGTATATACATACAATGGATTATTATTCAGCTTTTAAAAAGAAGGAAATTCTAACATATGTTACAACATGGGTGAGCTTTGGGGACAATATGTTAAGTGAAATAAACCATTAACAAAAAGATGAACACTGTATGACTGCTGTCACATGAGGCACCTAGTGTGAAATCACAGAGAAAGTAGAATGTTGGTTGCCCAGCGCAGAGGTAGAGGAGAATGGGGAGTTAGGGTTTAATGAGTACTGAGTTTTCATTGGTGCAAGATGAAAAGAGTTCTGGACTGTTGCACAACAGTATGATTGTGTTTAATATCACTGAATTGTACACTGAAAATTGGTTAATAAGGTAAATTTTATGTCATGAGTGTTTTATAATAAAGAAATTAAAAAATTAAATGAATGTGAAGAGAAGGCTATTGATGCCATGTGGAACCTATCAAGGAGAATTCTATTCAAAGAGAAAACAGAGTCTTGTATGTGGCACTCAATAACATTTATTGAATAAATAAAATTGAGTTCAAGGAGACAAAGTTGATAAACTAAGACACTCTGATAAGGTGCATGGTATATTTAGTGAATAAAAGGGCTGTTTCTGTTAGCCTGGAAGGGTCTCTCTGTTTTATTTTGTGAAGCAGGTGATTTAGACACAGTATTCATAGAGTGGAGATTGTCTAAAATGTGTGAAACATTATTTTATGGTGCCCTTTCCTTGAGTAAATATTCAGAATTGGCTCTTCTTTATAATCTGAGAATGTTAGTGTAAAAGTAATAGAGTATTGAAAAAAACTAGAACTTCAGTTTTTTCCTTTCTTGGAAGACGTTCAAAACAGTGAAAATTATATGCTTAATCACACAGCTTAATGTGAGAAATGTTTATTCTTTGGGTAATAAGAGAATCTAATTTAATAATATAAATAAAAATTTGGAGTGATATTAAAAATAAGTTTAAATTATACAAGATGAGATTCAGCAATCTCTGTATTCTGAATAGATTAATTCACCCAATTAAAATTTGTAAACGTGGCAGTTGTTGATCCTGATGTAGTCAAAATTATGAGTAGAATCTAAACTTCCAGATAATTATTTTACAGATTTATTCTGTGGATAAAAATTAATTTGAAAGAGCCTTTGAAATTATTCAGATATTTGAAATAATTCAAATATTCAAAAGTTAATTTCAAATATTCAAATTTGGGAAATTATTTTTCTCAAGTAATGTAAGCAGAGAGTATAAGAGGGGCAAGAAAACAGACTTGAAAGCCACTAAATTAAAGAATAACTATTTTTGTATAACACAGTTTGAGAGGATGTAGAAATAATTATTTTATTCATATACGTCACACAATTGTTTCTAATGTTTTGGTCATGTATCTATTCTAGCCAGTTTCTAAGATTTTCCAATGAAAAGGAATAGGTGAAATAATAATAAAGTGACTAAAATCCAAAATATGATTTTGAATATATTTTAATTTCTGAACAAGTACTTAGCTATAGCATAAGAATCAAGAAATGGAATACTCAAAAAGAAAGGTAGCTGCCCAGCTACACAATGAGGGATAATTTGCAAACTATGTGTCAGACATTAAAATATATAGAACTTGATGGGCCACAAAATACCCACAAAAGGAATGGCATCTTCATGAGAAATGCTAGATTAATCTCATCAAATCCTAAACCTGAACAGAATCTTGATAAAGGACTGTAGCAATCCTGGGATCTCTGGCATATATACAATACATAAAATGCACAAAGAACTTTAGAATTCAATTGCTAATTTTTTATTTTTTTCTTCCTTGCTGTTGGTATTTTGGTATATTTTGCTCAAGTCTTCTCATGCTATTTTTTTAAACTAAAAAAAAAGAGACTGTATTGTAGTTGTAATTATGCCACATACAATGTTTTATTTTTGCTATTTAAAATTAACAGTTGAAAATATTTTGCATGTGATTATATATTTTCACATTTCATATGGATATTTCATAGTGTATCTAACGTGCAAAGTGTACCATGATTAATCGAATATTTAGGTTTATTTGTTTTGTTATCACAAATATTGCTGAAATTAACATCTTAATACAGAGGGTTTAATATTTGGAGTTCTGTTACTGACTTATTTCTGGAATTAAGATTATTTGATCAAAATATTAAAATACACAGCCACACGTATGACTCATTAGGTAAGTGGGAATGAGGTATCATTGTTGAAATTGGCATGTATGGGATTGCTAGTGAAAGTTGACATTTATATCACATGTATTAACTAATGGTAATTCTTCCTTTGTTAATTATCTGATCATATTCTTTGTCCACTTAATTATGGGCTCTTAATGATTGCTTTATGAATTTATTTGGGTGATTTATATAATAAAAGCAACTCTATTTCTATATTTTCTGTAAACATTTGCAACAGTCTACAATACACCTTTTACTTCTTTTTTTATACCAAAGAAAATATAGATACATTTCATACTATAGAATCTGTCCCTCTTTTACTTTGCAATTTCTTCCACTGTTTCTAAGCAGGTCCTCTTTGTTACAGGATTTTATGAATATTCTTGTCTATTTTTGATATTTTCTTGTAGTTTAATTATCTACATATGTTTATATCTGTTTAAAGCAATTTAATTTGTTTTGAAACTTGAAGCAATTTGTTTTGGGACTTGAAAATTTCCCTACTCCACTGTTCTTTTTCCTTTTATTAAGGAAAGGTGATGGGGTTTATATCTGGATTGTTTTTATTTCATTGATTTATATATATATATATATTTAACCCATGCCCCACTTTTTTAATATTGAGGTTTAAGGAAGTACTTTAACATTTCAATATCTGGTGGCAGGGCTGGTTGCAAAGCATTGCCGTTTGTCATAATTGTCTTTGATACTCTTTGATTCTGTTTTCTTATGTAAGAATAAAGTCAATTATCAGGTTTCAAAAGCCCCCTTACTATTTTTCTTGATAATACAAAAACTTCTAAGTTATTATGGGAAGAATTTGATCTTTTCAAGAATTTGATATTTATCTTTCCCATTATAGAGTATGTTGTGTCTCTTTACATCATCAACTATTTCCTTATGTTTAAAAAATTTGTGAAATGTGTGTAATTATCTTTCTATAAGCCACACACACATATGTTGCTAAAGTTATTTCAAGGTTGGCAGAGCATTGTAGAGTCAGACAGACCTAGTTTAGAGTCACCTCTGTACTTAACTAGAACAATGAATTTTTTGCCACTTAACTAGAAAAGTAAATACTACTTTTTTTTTCAGTTGATTCCTATGGACTTTCTGATCATACCATAAGATCATGTAAATAGTTTTTTTCCTTTTCATTATCAAGATTTATAACCTTCATTTCTACTTGAAATGATTAGTGCTGTTGGGATAATAATAAAGGCAGCAATTAAAGACATTTCCAGTTTTGATTCTGATTTTTATAGATTACCTCTGGTATTTCAGTAAAGGTTAAAATAGATATTTGTATCTTACTTACAATGTATTCTTTTATGCCTATTCATAGTATTTGACAGGAAACCATGTAATCACTCATCAAATCCCTTTTTTGTTTTTGTTTTTCTGACTCAGTGTATTAACATGCTGAATTATGTAGTCTAATCTTAAGATTTGAGATTACAGAGTCTTACTTTTCTGTTGGAGCTTAGTTTCTAGATCAATAATGGTTTGATCAGGGAAGCATGAGTACATGCTTTGAATAATGGCTTGAACAGGGAATCAGAAATCTGTAATAATGTTGAGACAACCCTAAGAACTAACAAAGAACCCTCTGCATTGAGAGAGCCTGAAGATATCATAGGTCAGTAGGTCTGGGAGCAGGGAATAAAAAGTAGATGTGAAGGAAGGAGAAGAGAGACGAGAAACTGGAACCTGCATCTGTCTCTCCCCATTTCTAACTTGATGATGTGGGTGTCCTGCAGAGGATGTCAGTGCCCTTTGTTGTGAGTCACACTGTACTCAGCCAGGACCCCAAGAAGCCAAAAGATGAGATGCTGTCTCAGAGTCTGGCACTTTAATAATTAATAGTGTTGTTACTATGATAGAGAAACTCAAAGTCACTACAATTTTCAACAAGAGAAGAAAAAGGACAATATTTTCAAAGGAAATAATCATCTTTGAGGAATCTAGGATCTTATATTTATGAGGCATAATGAGTTTTACCAGGGCTAGATCCATGTTTTGTGAGGCGTGAAGCGTGTACAACTAGGGTGAAGACTCTTTAAGGAAAATAATACTAAATTATGAAAAAAATATTAGAAGTTCAACATTTGCTTTGGGTGGAACCATTTAATTAATAGACCCTGAAATTTAATTTTTATTAATGTCACATAAAATCTACCTGTGCACTAGGGAAATATTGGATGGTTTTTTCATTACTATTAAATATTTTAAAATAAAATTCAGAGCATTTTGATGAAAATTTCAGCTGTTCGGATCTAATTTTATATTGTAAAACAATCTTACATTTTTATTCTGAGAACTGTACAAAATAACATATAGTGGCTTCATAGTTTATTTCTATTTTGAATGGTGATGATCATTTAATAACAGATATCAAAAGGTACCCTTTTTAAAATTGTCAGCAATATTGATTTGATACCTACTGTGTGAAAAGCAGTGTGTGAAATAATGTGTGTGAAATAATGGTATAAAACACCTATTGGGGTCTCTCTTCTCAACAATTTTATGCTAAGAACAACATAACTCCTGATTCATAAGGGCACTTTGGAAAGGGTAAATGAAGTGGTAGCACAAGGTTTACTTTAACAACTGAAAAAAAGTGTCACATGTATTAATGTCAACAACTGGAATTTTACCTCATTAGGCAATTTCTGGATCTAAGGCTCTGATTATTATTCTAAGGAGAAAAACTATGCTAATTATTCACTCTGAATGTAGAAGGAAAAAAGGTGTAAAATCTCCTGTTAGCCGTGTGACCATGTACTAATTGCATGTCATGTGTCAAAATAATGCAGCTCACTGTGCCTAAAGCAATTAGACACACAGAACTCCATTAATGAAGCACTGTCTGTCATGAGAAGTGTTTTCTGTGCTATAGTTGAAGATTAAAATATTAACTTCTCAAATATTTATGATAGTTACTGACAGCATTTCAAAATGTTGCTTTTAACAAAAGCCTATTAAGAATTAGTTTTTAATTTGAATTTGATATTCAAAGAGATATTAACATATGGGAATAGATGGGATTTCTTAGGTATCTGAAGAGAGTTTATTATAAAAGGTAGATTACTTTTAGAAAATTTTACCATGTGTTTGCCCCTTAATTTTTTCCTCAGAAGGGGGCTTTCTGAGGGTATTACTAAAACATCTCTTTATTTCATTTAAGTATTCATTTAACAATGAGATTGCAAATGTAGGTTTTATTTATATTATTTTTCTTTGTTACACAAATTAATCAGTTCTGAACTCATTGTAACAAGTCACGCCCTGCCACTTGTTGTTTAGTGATTTGAGAAGCATTCAAAAAGGATGCCAGTAACCTTAAAGATCATCAATTCTAAATCAACCAGTAACAATAGCATTGCTACTTCTATGCTAAATCCATTTATTGAGTGACTCCTATGTACCAAGTACCATTTTAATTAATTCTGGCTTTGAACTCCAGTTTTGTACCTTTTGTTTTTGTACCCCTTCAATTTTGAATGAATTACCATGATGGATAACTGACTTTGCCTTGGGCTATACCTCAATTTTTATAGTTTGAAAGTTTTGGGCCAAAACAACAATTTTCTTTAATTTTCATTTCTTTGACACTATTTCTTTCAGGGCATTTGGCTTCCTTAGCAGTATTTATGAATGAAAAAAATTGTATTCACTCTTGATCAGGATTTCTTGATCAGAGTCCATCTATCTCTATCAGTTATTTTCAGAAATGAGCTTAGATTCATCCCAGAAAGATATAAATTCTACTTATTAATTCAGGTAAAAATTAATGGATGTGAATTAAACTTTAGCAGTATTACATTAAGATAATATATCCTCTGATTTTTTAAAGTTCGTTCTGCCATTTTCAAGGTGTCTTCTGGTTCTAGTAGAAGTACATTGTTTTTTAATCTTACCTTAGATAATTTAATGCCAAACACCCTATCCTGAATTAGTGCTACAAACTTTTTAATCTAGTTTAGTAAATGCTGTGATTCACCCCACCGTTTAATTATAAATCTTCACTCAGGTGGCCTGAATGAAAATATTAGTAAATACTAATTTGTTTGTTTTCATATTCAAAGGTCAAGGATCACTTGGAATTTTTATGCTAGATTTGTATGTTTTTTCTTTCCCCTCTGGTTACTCCTATATATTTAGGAGAAGAATTGCTATCTAGAAACGTCGTTAGTATGGCAACCTGGGAATGGAACATTTTGTAGCCACATTAGTAATTTGTAGGATAGTCTATGGTGAATATTAACAAGGGATTATTTGGTTGGAGTCTCACATAGAGTCTTTGAAGGGATAGGCAAAGGTTCACTATTTATAACTAGAATATAGTTGGCCCATATCTGCACCTGAATTTGAAAGACAATTTTGTTCCCAATCTTTAGCACATGATTATTGGACATTTAGGAGAGAAAAGGGCAAATGGTCTTTGCATTCTATGAGTCATTAAATATAAAACAAATTCTTCAACAGCTAAAGTAATAATTTGTTCCATTTTCCTTTGAAATCAAACCCTTTGGCCATCTCTGAAGCTTGTCTTCCCAGAAGAGATGAAATAAAATGACTATGTTGGAGGGATTTAATTATTTAATTGGATTTTAGTCATTCTCCTTTGGTTCAGGTTGTTGATAATTTTTAAATACTTTATTGCTTAAAGTTAAAACATTGATTTCTTTTTATTACTGCTTCAGGTAAATTTATAAGTATTTTAATTTTGATAAATCTTATAAAGTTAGTTTAGTTGAATTTAGAAGAATGCACTCTCCATGAATACAGGGATTTTTTTTTTCTGTTTCTTTAATATTGGCACTTGATATTGTTTAATTCCTGGGGCATAGAGTGGTATCTGATACTAATAGGTGTTGAATAATTATTTGCTAAATGAATGGTGAATGTTTTTTGTTTCCTATCTATATTCATTTTATTTTTATTTAACATGTTTTAGTACATAGAAAAGATTTATATGTTATGCAAATGTTATTAATAAAGCAAAGTAGTACAATAAACATCCATAAACCTAGCACTTAGCTCAAGAGATAGAATTACCAATAATTTGCATCTATCTGTATGTTCCTCCCTTGTCTTATCCCTATGATTCTTTCCTCAGAGACAGAACTACCTTGTATTTTGGGTTTGTGTTTACTTTAAATATGGGGTTTCTCATAAATATTAAATGTTTTAAAATATATTATTTGATGTTACTGTCTTGTGGGTTCTGTAAAATAGTATTATATACCATATGTTATCTTCTTAGACTTATTTTTTTTACTCAACATTATGCTTCCAAGATTTATCCCTGCTGTTTGTATATATTTCTTTCATTTATTGGGTATCATAATCCATTGTGTGACTATCCTATATCAATGAAAAAATTTTATTTCTTTCCTTTTTTTACTCTTATGAAGAATGCTGTTATCAACATCCATGTATATCATCTGACACATATGCATAGGACTTTATCATAGGCATATACCTAAGAAATGGGATTTCTGGGTTGTAGGATATTCAATGGATCAGCTTTGAGAGAAAAGGTCTAATTGTTTTTACAAGGTGGTTCAACAATTAAATCATTAGAATGCCTTCCAAGCAGTAGTGTATGAGAATTCCCACTGTTTCATATCCTCACCAATTAAACTATAGTGCCTTCAGAATTTTTGTCAACTTTGATATTTTTGTTTGCTTTCTTTTCTGTTTTTGTTATTTATTGTTTGGGAAAGGACAAATTCTTAGAGACCGCATATGCCATTTGTGAGCCAGAGATGTCTCATATAATGTAGCTTTTCAGACTTCAGTTGTTCATCAGTGAACAGGTCCTTTGGTGCTCTGTCAGCCATATTGCCAGAACCTGAATGCCCTTTATTCACTTGATATTTGGGAAAATATTCCAAGGTTGCTAGATATAAGTTCAATATACAAAAGCAGTTGTAGTTTTACATGCAGTAACAACTAATTAGAAAACTGTACTCTTGAATTAAATGCATTTAAATTACCAAAAATATAAGCTATCTTAGAATAAATCTAAAAAGGATGTGGTAAAACTATTAAAGGGAAAACTACAACATCACATTGATTAACATAAAAAATGGTGAGAGATACCATGTTCATTAATAGAATATGCAATATTCACAAAAAACATCACTTCTTCCAAAATTGATCCACTAATTCAAAAGCAATACCATTTCAGATCCTAGTAAGTTTATTCACTGATCTAAATAACAAAATAACTCTAAAATTTATTTGGAAAAATAAAAGGTTAAGAACTGTCAAGTCACTTTAAAGAAGAAGCATCAGCCAAGAAGACTTATCCTATTAAATATCAAAACATGTACAGAAAAATTACTAACAAAGCATGATAGCTTTGGTCTTGTGATGGAAAACAGATCAATGGGACAAAACAGCCAGAAATCTGTACATATAGAACAACACATGCAATTACGGAAATATCTTGCATTGAGGTCAATGAAGAAAATAAAATAATAGAATAGTTAATTAGTAAATGTTGCTGGGACAAATATTTTCCATGTAGAAGAAAACTATTTACTATCTCATATCACACACAAAATCAATTCCAAATGAATCAAGAACTCAAATGTTAAGGGACCAATTTAAAAAATTTTAGCAGATAATCAAATATATCCACCTCAGGTTAGACAATGCTACCTTAAACAATAGAGAAAAAGTGAAAGCTATAAAGGAAACATTAATACATTTGACTGACATTAAAAATAAGAACCCTAAATACATACCCCAGAAAAAAAACTTACACAAAAAGGTACATACAAAGATGTTAAAAGCAACATTGATTGTAATAAGAAAAAAACAAAAAAACAAAAGGAGCCAAATGTCTTTCAGAAAGAAAAGATTACAAAATGAAACACTATAAAGCAATTTCTATGAATGAATTAGTGCTGTAGGTGTCATCATGAATAACCCTCAAAACTGTACTGCTGAATCAACAGTAGTAAGGTGGAGAAGTACACATTAATCTTAAAATTTTGCCAAGAAGTGATGGCATAAAAATAGCAGAATATGAGTTTTCTACTATCTTCCCCCAAAGAACACTGAGTTGGGCAGTCAGCAATATAAAGTACTGCCTTTGTGGAAGTCTAGGAGTGTAGAGGAGAAGTTCCAGCACACTGTTGGAGCAAATCTGAGATTGGTGGACACAATGAAGAGGGTAAGAGGAATAATTGTTACTTCCTCAAGGCAGCACAGCTCAGTGCCAAAAGAGACCCTCTCAGCCTGTGATTTTACACACTGGGGAAAGTGAGAGCATCTGGGTAAGTGTTCAGCTTCCTCAGCTGCATGGGATGCTGCCAAAGAGACCCTTTTTTTTTTTTTTCTGCCACTTCTGGAATACTGAGATACGCTGTGTGACTAGTAGGCAGGGAGCAGCTGGGAGAATAGCATCCAGGGCTCTCAAAAGACATAAAAGGAACACAGAATCTGCTAACCACTTCATGGACTCCATCAAGGAGACAACCCATAAGCCACAGGGAATGTCTCATCTACGGATTCCCCTAAATGGCCTAAGACACTATGCATATCACCCACATAACCCTCACCAGCAAAAAGAGTGGCCAACTCCCTGTGCATCTCCCTGAGAGTGAGAGGATTAAATCTTTAAATGTAGCTAGTGAGTGCTCAGAGAAAGCGGGCCCAGCTCTACAGGATTAAGAGAAAACACACAAACTTGAACACTCAGTACCACCTTGGAAGAACAAACAGAAGGCTACTAGCACCCAGCCTGGCTCTGTAGGATCAAGAACAGGCATAGAATCTTAAGAATTCCCCCCAGAAGGGAACAAGAAGTATGAAGCAGTAGTATCCATTTTTAAAAGCCTGAGAAAGCATCAGAATGCCTAAAAGGACTGTTAGAAGGTACTTCTCACTTGAAACCAGTCAGTAAAGAGTAGAGGAGGATTTCTTTTTCAGATATGAAGATAGCAGTACAAGATTTCAGAGAACATAATAAAGTAAGGAAACATGCTACCACGGAAGAAACACAATAGAGTTCCAGTATCTGACTGCAAAGAGATGGAGATTTGCAATTTGCCTAATAAATAATTCAAAATAGTTGCTTTAAGGAAGTTCAGTGAGTCACAAGAAAATGCAGGGAGATAATTCAGTGAAATCAGGAAAAGAATATATGAACAAAATAAGTTTAACAGAGAGAGAGAAATCATTAAAAAAATACCAAACAAATTCTGGTGCTGAAGAATACAAGAAATAAAGTGAAAAATGACATAGAGAACATTAACATTAGGCTTGATATAACAGAAGATAGACTTTGTGAAGTAGAAGACAGGTTACTTGAAATTATCCAACCAGAGGAGAACAAAGAAAAAGAGAAAAAAATGTGAAGAAAGCCTATGAGGATTATAGGATACTATTAAATGATGCAATTTGCACATAACTGGAGTTCCAGCAGAAGGAAAGAGGAAGAAAGGAAGAAAGCTTTCTTGAAGAAACACTGGCTGAGACTTCCTAAATCTAGGAGGTTTGGACAGCATGATTCCCAAACAATTTTAACACAGAAGATCTTCTCTAAGACACATTATAATAAACCTGTCTAAAATTAAAGATGAGAGAATTTTAAAAGGAAAAAGAGAAAAAAAATTCTTCACATGTAAGGGAACCCCTATAAGGCTAATAAATGGATGTCTCAGCAGAAAGGTTGCAGGTCAGAAGACAGCAGAATTATATTTATTCAGAGTGCTGAAAGGAGGAAAAATACTGCCAAAAATGAATACTTTACCTGGAAAAGTTGTCCCTGAGAAATTAAGGGAGGTAAAGACTTTCTCAGTGAAAGAAAAGCTGAAGGAGTTCATCACCAATAAAAGAAATGCTGAAAGGAGTTCTTCAAGCAGAAATGAAATGATGGTAATTAATAGCATGAAAACAATATAAAACACACTGGTAAAGACAAGTATATAACAAAATTCAGAATATTCTAATACTATAGTATGGAGGTGTGTTAATAACACTAGTATAAAGGTTAAAAGAAAGTATTAAAAAGAACTACAAATACAGTAATTTACTAATGGATATACAATATAAAAAGATGTAAATAATGACATCAAAATCATAAAATGTACAGGTGTGGGAGTCAAAGAGTAGGGTTTTTATTCAACAATTCAAAGTTAAGTTGTTATCAGTTTAAATAAGAATATTAAATTCATAAGTTGTTACATGTATACAACAAAGCAAAAAACCTGCAGTAGATACACAAAAGATAAAAAGAAGGGAACCAAGGCCAACTACCATGGAAAATCATCAGTTCATAAAGGAAGACAGCAAGAGAGGACAATAGTAACAAGGTAACTACAAAGTAGCCAGAAAACAACTAATAATATCATTCATAAGTCCTTACATATCAATAATTACTTACAATGTAAAGGGATTAAATTCCCTAATCAAAAGATATAGTATCAATGAATTAATTAATTAAAAAAAAAACAAGACCCAACCATATGCTGCCTCCCAGAGACTCACTTCAGTTTTAAGGATATGCAAAGGCTTAAAGTGAAGATATGGCAAAAGACACTCTGTGCACATAGAAACCAAAAGAGAGCAAAAGTAGCTATAGTTATGTCAAGCAAAACAGACTTTAAGTAAAAAGTTATAACAAAAGACAAAGAAGGACATTACCTAATGTAAAAAGAGCAATTCCTCAAAAGGATATAACAGTTGTAAATATATATGTCAAACATCACAACACCTAAATACATTAAGCAACTATTTATAGATCTGAAGGGAGAAATAGATAATATAATAATAGTAGGGGACTTCAATATCCCACTTTCAATAATGGATAGATCATCCAGACAGAAAAACCAAGAAGAAAACACTGGTCTTGAACTCTACTTTAGAATAAATGGTCCTAACAGAAATATATATATGTACAGAACATTCCATATGACAGCAGTAGAATACACATTTTTCTCAAGTATACACAGATCATTTTCAAGGATAGATCATGTTAGGTCTCAAAACAAGCCTTAGCAGTTTTAATCATATTGAGTATCTTTTCCAACCACAATGATAGGAAACTAGAAATAAATTACAAGAAGACTAGAAACTTCACAATACGTGGAAATTAAACAGCACCATCCTAAACACCAATAAGTCAAAGAAGAAATAAAAATTGAAGTCAAAACATATTTTGAAACAAGTGAATATTGAAACACAACATACCAAAACTTATGGCATACTGTAAAAGGAATTCTGATAGGGATATATTTTTAGCAATAAAAACCTACATTAAGAAAGATCTCAAATAAATAATTTACCTTCGCACCTCAAGGAACTAGGAAAAGAACAAACTAAGACTAAAATTAGCTGGAGGTAAATAACAAAGATCAGAATGGCAGTAAATAAAATAGAGACCAGAAAAACAATAGAAAATATCAATGAAACTAAGAACTGGTTTTTTAAAAAGATAAACAAATTGACAAATCTCAAACAAGACTAAGAAAAAAGAGAGAAGTATGCAATAAATAAAATCAGAAATGAAACTGATACCACAGAAATTAAAAGGTCTGTAAGAGATGATAATGAACAAAAAATTGGGTAACCTAGAAGAAGAAAATTTCTAGAAACATACAACTTACTAATACTGAATCAAAAAAGTAAAATAAAATTGAAAATCTGAACAGACCAGTAATGAATAAGGTAATTGAATCACTAATCAAATATCTCCCAACAAAGAAAAATCTGGAACCAGATGGTTTCACTCGTGAATTCTACCAATGATTTAAATGAGAATTATTCCAATGGTTCACAAAATCTTCCTAAAAAGTTGAAGAGGAGTAAACACTCCTAAACACATTTTACAGATCCAGTATTACCCTGACACCAAATTCAAAGAAAGATACTACAAGAAAAGAAAACTCTACACCAGTCAGAATGGCTACTATCCAAAAGACAAGAAATAATAAGTGTTGGTGAGGATGTGGAGTAAAGGGAACCTCCAACACTATTGTTAGAAATGTAAATTGGTCCAGCCACTGTGGAAAACAATATGGAGGTTCCTAAGAAAACTAAAAATAGAAATACCATATGACCTAGAAATTTCACTTATGGGAATTTACCAGAAGAAAACAAAACCACTAATTTGAAAAGATATATGCACACCTGTGTTCACTGCAGCATTATCTACAATAGCCAAAACATGGAAACAACCTAAATGTCCATTTATAGATGAATGCATGAAGTGTTACATATACACAATGGCATATTACTAAGCCATAAAAAGGAAGGAAATCTTGCCATTTGCAACAATGTGGATAGACCTAGAGGGTATGATGCTAAAAGAAGTAAGCCAGGTAGAGAAAGACAAATGCCATATAATTTCACTTATATGTGGAATCTAGAAAAAAGCAAAACAAACAAGCAAACAAAAAATAACTAGACCTATAAACATTGACAATAGACTATTGGTAACCATAGGGAGGGGAACAGGAGGATGGGTGAAATATTGAAGGGAATAAAGAGGTACAAACTTCAAATTATAAAATAAATTAGTCATAGGATTGCAAATACAACATGGAGAATATATCCAGTAATACTGTAATATCTTGGTATTGTAATGGGGGTGATTACACTTACTATGGTAAGCATTTAGTAGTGTATGTAATTATCAAGTCACTATGTTATACATCTGAAACTGATATAATATTGTATATTGACTACATTCCAGTAAAAAGAAAGAAAACACTAGGCTAATATCTCTGATCACAATATTAAAAATTTATTTGCACCCCATGTTCATTGCAGCATTATTTACAATAACTAAGACATGAAACAACCTAAGTGTCTATCAGCAAATGAACCGATAAAGAAAATGTGAGTTATGTATGTAATGGGATGTTATTAAGCCATAAAAAAGAAGAAAACCTTGTCATTTGCACTGATGTGGATGGATCTTGAGGACATTGTGCTAAGTGAAAAAACTCAGAAAAGAAAGACAAATACTGTATGATCTCCGTCATACGTGGAATAAAAAGCTGAACTCATTGAAACAGTGGAATGGTGGTTGCAGGAGCTAGGGGCTGTAGGAAATGAGGAAATATTGGTCAAAGGGTACAGACTTAACAGTTATAAGATGAATTAGCTCTAGGGATCTAATGTACATTGTGGTGACTGTCACTAACAATACTATATTATTCACTTGAAAATTGTAAGTGAGTAGATCTAAAATGTTCTCACCACCCACAAAAGGGATAATTATATGAGGGGAAGGATATGTTAACTAGCCTCATTGTGGTAATCATTTTGCAATATGTATATGTGTATCAAATCATGACATTGTACACCTTACCCTTATGTAATGATATATGTTAATTTATATCAATAAAGCTTGGAAACATTTTAAAAATTTTGCCACCCATAAGTTATCATTAAAAATAGAAACATGTAGCGAATGTATAAAGACATGCATGCAATAGCAACCAAATTTAGCATAATGATTACTCAGCAGGCTGAGGGAGAGAAGAATGGGATACATGGAGATATTCCACCATACATATATATACAGTGTTTCACTTCTTAAACTTGTTACTTTAGTGTATAATTTTTGCTATGCTTTTTTGGATATCTGATATACTTAGAATACACATTTGGTTCTTTTTTACTTCATGACTTTCCTATTGATTAGAATATGTATTATTTAGCTTGAATTTTCTTCAATTTCTAATTTATATTAGCCCCTCAGATATAATTCAAAGCATAAAAATTATCTAATAATCCTAATCTTTATTTTAAACCTTTAAAAAATATTTAGCTGCCCAATAACCACGTATTGACCATTTACTCTATGTGAGGTGTTATAACCACTGTTTGAAGGACAAACATAGAGACAGTAACCCTGCTTTAGGGGATCTAGCAATTTAGCAAAGAAAACCAGCATGTGAATAATTATAGCATATGTGGCTCTGGGAGAAAGAGGGTTCCCCACCTGGGTCAAGTTCCTTATGAATCTGGTAATACCAAAGGAAGACAAGAGAAAGGGTAGATTGGGAGTTAAAGCTTTATTTCTCACTGCTCAGTCTCTCTCCCCTGGCTCCAAATCTCATCTGCTCCAGTCTCTTTCTCCCAGTGTGCTCTGTCCCCTCTCACTGGGCCACACTACCCAGCTTTCCCTGTCTGGACATGGTGTGCTTCACCTCTCCCCACCCCTTCTGGGAAGAACTCTGTGAGTGGGTTCCTGGTCACTGGTGCGCAGCTGACCAATTATGTACCAAAAATGGAGGGGAGGAGAGAATGGCGGCTTCCTCTCTACCCCTTACCCAGGACAAGCAATCCTGTGACTAAACATCACAGTGATATGCAAACAGGCTCTTATATGTATATACAGTGGACACTATCAAGGCTACATGGAATTCTGGTTGAAAACTTCCATTTTCGCCATGGCATAAAATGCATAGTGATATATAAAGAAACTAATGAATGGGGTCATGAACTAGGAACAGCACTGTCAGGCATTCCAGATATGTTAAAGCAATGTGTGGCAAATATTAACTGTTTCAAAATTTTGGATTCTCTACCGACTATCCAAATGAGGAAGAGGATACTGCTTGTCTCAGTTCTAACAAGCTGGTGTTATAATTCTGCCTATTAGTCTAGCTCTACAGAATTTTCAGTTGGTTTTCTGGACACTTGTCTTCTATTGCTAACTTTGTTTCAGTTACAAAATTTAGGCACATTCTTGGTTTCCTACAGAACAAACAGTTAATTATTCAGGGAATAATAATTTTTTTGTATCATTAATGCACAATTACATGGACAACATTGTGGTTATTAGATTCCCCCCATTATCAAGTCCCCACCACATACCCCTTTACAGTCACTGTCCATCAATGTAGTAAGATGCTATAGAGTCACTACTTGTCTTCTCTGTGCTATACTGCCTTCCCTGTAACCCCCTCTACATTATGTGTGCTAATCGTAATGCCCCTTATTCCCCTTCTCCCTCCCTTCCCACCACCACCCACATGCCCCAGTCCCTTTCCCTTTGGAAACTGTTATTCCACTCTTGGGTTCTGTGATTCTGCTGCTGTTTTGTTCCTTCAGTTCTTGCTTTGTTCTTATGCTCCACAGATGAAGGAAATCATTTGGTACTTGTCTTTCTCTGCCTGGCTTGTTTCACTGAGCATAATACCCTCTAGCTCCATCCATGTTGTTGCAAATGGTAGAATTTGTTTTCTTATGGCTGAATAATATTCCATTGTGTATATGTACCACATATTCTTTATCCATTCATCTACTGATGGACACTTAGGCTGGTTCCATTTCTTGGTTATTGTAAATATTGCTGCAATAAACAAAGGGGTGCATATGTCTTTTTGAAACTGGGCTGTTGCATTCTTAAGGTAAATCCTAGGAGTGGAATTCCCAGGTCAAATGGTATTTCTATTTTGAGTTTTTTGAGGAACCTCCATACTGCTTTCCACAAAGGTTGAACTAGTTTACATTCCCACCAGCAGTGTTGGAGGGTTCCCTTTTCTCTGCATCCTCACCAGCATTTGTTGTTCCTATTCTTTTCGATGTTGGCCATCCTAACTGATGTGAGGTGATATCTCACTGGGGTTTGAATTTGTATTTCCCTGATGATTAGTGATGTGGAGGATCTTTTCACGTGCTTGTTGGCCATCTGAATTTCTTCTTTGGAGAAATGTCTGTTCATATCCTCCACTCATTTTTTAATAAGGTTATTTGCTTTTTGGGTGTTGAGGTGTATGAGTTTTTTATATATTTTGGATGTTAACCCCTTGTTGGATATGTCGCTTACAAATTATATTCTCCCATACTGTAGGATGCCTTTTTGTTCTGCTGATGGTATCCTTTGCTGTACAGAAGCTTTTTAGCATGATGTACTCCCATTTGCTCATTTTTTATTTTGTTTCCCTTGTCCGAGGAGATTCATTCAGGGAAAAGTTGCTCACATTTATATTTAAGAGATTTTTGCCTATGTTGTCTTCTAAGAGTTTTATGGTTTCATGACTTACATTCAGGTCTTTGATCCATTTTGAGTTTACTTTTGTGCATGGGCATAGACAATAATCCAGTTTCATTCTCTTGCATGTAGCTGTCCAGTTTTGCCAACATCAGCTGTTGAATAGGCTGTCATGTCCCCATTGTATATGCATGGCTCCTTTATCTTATATTAATTGACTATATATGTTTGGGTTTATATATGGGCTCTCCAGTCTGTTTCATTGGTCTGTGGATCTGTTCTTGTGCCAGTACCAAATTGTCTTGATTACTGTAGCTTTGTAGTAGAGCTTGAAGTTGGAGAGTGTAATCCCCCCTGCTTTATTCTTCCTTCTCAGGATTGCTTTGGCTATTCTGGGTCTTTTGTGGTTCCATATTAATTTTAGAATTATTTGCTCCAGTTTGTTGAAGAATGCTGTTGGTATTTTGATAGGGATTGCATTGAGTATGTAGATTGCTTTAGGATGGCCACTTTGACAATATTAATTCTTCCTATCCATGAGCATGGGATGTGTTTCCATTTCTTGGTATCTTCTTTAATTTCTCTCATGAGTGTCTTGTAGTGTTCAGAGTATAGGTCTTTCACCTCCTTGGGTAAATTTCTTCCTAAGTATTTTGTTCACTTATATGTGGAGTTTGAAAAACAAAATGAACACACAAATGAAACAAATACATTCATAGACACAGAATGGACAGTTGGTTAATATGGGGGTGAGGGTGAAATAGGTGAAGGGAATTAAAAGGCAAACTTTAAGTTATAAAATAATTTAGTCACATGGTTGGAAAAATAGCATAGGGAATATAGCTCACAATATTTTAATATGTTTGGATGGTGACAGATGACAAACTACAATTATCATGGTTAACTTTATTTATTTATTTATTTATTTATTTATTTATTTATTTTCTTTTTTATTTTGTTATCATTAATCTACAATTACATGAAGAACATTATGTTTACTAGGCCCTCCCCTACCCCAAGTCCCCACCCACAAACCCCATTACAGTCACTGTCCATCAGCATAGTAAGATGTTGCAGAATCACTACTTGTCTTCTCTGTGCTGCACAGCCCTCCCCTTTCCCCCACCCTCCACATTATACATGCTAATCATAATACGCCCTTTCTTCTTCCCCACCCTTATCCCTCCCTACCCTCCCATTCTTCCCAGTCTCTTTCCCTTTGGTAACTGTCAGTCCATTCTTGGGTTCTGTGATTCTGCTGCTGTTTTGTTCCTTCAGTTTTTCTTTTGTTCTTATACTACACAGATGAGTGAAATCATTTGGTATTTGTCTTTCTCCACTTGACTTATGTCACTATGCATAATACCCTCTAGCTCCATCCATGTTGTTGCAAATTGTAGGATTTGTTTTCTTCTTATGGCTGAATAATATTCCATTGTGTATATGTACCACATCTTCTTTATCCATTCATCTATTGATGGACATTTAGGTTGCTTCCATTTCTTGGCTATTGTAAGTAGTGCTATGATAAAAATAGGGGTGCATCTGTCTTTTACAAACTGGAGTGCTGCATTCTTAGGGTAAATTCCTAGGAGTGGAATTCCTGGGTCAAATAGTAAGTCTATTTTGAGCATTTTGAGGAACCTCCATATTGCTTTCCACAATGGTTGAACTAATTTACATTCCCACCAGCAGTGTAGGAGGGTTCCCCTTTCTCCACAACCTCATCAACATTTGTTGTTGTTTGTCTTTTGGATGGTAGCCATCCTTACTGGTGTGAGGTGATATCTCATTGTGGTTTTAATTTGCATTTCTCTGGTAACTAGCGATGTGGAGCATCTTTTCATGTGTCTGTTGACCATCTGGAGTTCTTCTTTGGAGAACTGTCTGTTCAGCTCCTCTGTCCATTTTTTAATTGGATTATTTGTTTTTTGTTTGTTGAGGTGCATGAGCTCTTTATATATTTTGGATGTCAAGCTTTTATCGATCTGTCATTTACGAATATATTCTCCCATACTGTAGGGTACCTTTTTGTTCTATTGATGGTGTCCTTTGCTGTATAAAACCTTTTCAGCTTGATATAGTCCCACTTGTTCATTTTTGCTTTTGTTTTCCTTGCCCTGGAGAGATATGTTCATGAAGAACTTGCTAATGTTTATGTCCAAGAGATTTTTGCCTATTATTTTTTTCTAAGAGTTTTATGGTTTCATGACTTACATTCAGGTCTTTGATCCATTTTGAATTTACTTTTGTGTATGGGGTTAGACAGTGATCCAGTTTCATTCTCTTAGATGTAGCTGTCCAGTTTTGCCAGCACCAGCTGTTGAAGAGGCTGTCATTTCCCCATTGTATGTCCATGGCTCCTTTATCGAATATTAATTGTTCATATATGTTTGGGTTAATGTCTGGAGTCTCTAATATGTTCCACTGGTCTGTGGCTCTGTTCTTGTGCCAGTACCAAATTGTCTTGATTACTATGGCTTTATAGTAGAGCTTGAAGTTGGGGAGTGAGAACCCACCCACTTTATTCTTCTTTCTCGGGATTGCTTTGGCTATTCAGGGTCTTTGGTGTTTCCATATGAATTTTTGAACTATTTGTTCCAGTTCATTGAAGAATGTTATTGGTAATTTGATAGGGAGTGCATCAAATCTGTATATTACTTTCGGCAGGATGGCCATTGTGATGATATTAATTCTTCCTAGCCAAGAGCATGGGATGAGTTTCCATTTGTTAGTGCCCTCTTTAATTTCTCTTAAGAGTGTCTTTTAGTTTTCAGGCTTTAGGACTTTCACTTCTTTGGTTAGGTTAATTCCTAGGTATTTTATTCTTTTTGATGCAATTGTGAATTGAATTGTTTTCCTGATTTCTCTTTCTGTTGGCTCATTGTTAGTGTATAGGAAAGGCACAGATTTCTGTGTGTTAATTTTGTATCCTGCAACTTTGTGGTATTCTGATATCAGTTCTAGTAGTGGAGTGGAGTCTTTAGGGTATTTTATGTACAATATCATGTCATCTGCAAATAGTGACAGTTTAATTTCTTCTTTACCAATCTGGATTCCTTGTATTTCTTTGTTTTGTCTAATTGCCATGGCTAGGACCTCCAGTACTCTGTTAAATAACAGTAGGGAGAGTGGGCATCCCTGTCTTGTTCTCGATCTCAGAGGAAAAGCTTTCAGCTTTTTGCTGTTCAGTATGATGTTGGCTGTGGGTTTATCATATATTGCCTTTATTATGTTGAGGTACTTGCCCTCTATACCCATTTTGCTGAGAGTTTTTATCATGAATGGATGTTGAATTTTGTCGAATGCTTTTTCAGCATCTATGGAGATGATCATGTGGTTTTTGTCTTTCTTTTTGTTGATGTGGTGGATGATGTTGATGGATTTTCGAATGTTGTACCATCCTTGCATCCCTGGGATGAATCCCACTTGGTCATAGTGTATGATCCTTTTGATATATTTTTGAATTCAGTTTGCTAATATTTTATTGAGTATTTTTGCATCTACATTCATCAGGGACATTGGTCTGTAATTTTCTTTTTTGGTGGGGTCTTTGCCTGGTTTTAGTATTAGGGTGATGTTGGCTTCATAGAATGAGTTTGGGAGTATTCCCTTCTCTTCAATTTTTATGAAAACTTTATGGAGAATGGGTATTATATCTTCTCTGTATGTCTGATAAAATTCCTAGGTAAATCCATCTGGCCCTGGGGGTTTTGTTCTTGGGTAGTTTTTTGATTACCGCTTCAATTTCTTTGCTGGAAATTGGTTTGTTTAGATTTTGTGTTTCTTCCTTGGTCAGTCTTGGAAGGTTGTCTTTTTCAAGGAAGTTGTCCATTTCTTCTAAGTTTTCCGGCTTGTTAGCATATAGGTTTTCATAGTAGTCTCTAATAATTCTTTGTATTTCTGTTGGGTCTGTCATGATGTTTCCTTTCTCGTTTCTGATTCTGTTGATGTGTGTTGAGTCTCTTTTTCTCTTAAGAAGTCTGGCTAGAGGCTTGTCTATTTTGTTTATTTTCTCAAAGAACCAGCTCTTGGTTTCATTGATTTTTTCTATTGTTTTATTCTTCTCCATTTTGTTTATTTCTTCTCTGATCTTTATTATGTCCCTCCTTCTGCTGACTTTAGGCCTCATTTGTTCTTCTTTTTCCAATTTTGATAATTCTGATGTTAGACTATTCATTTGGGTTTGTTTTCTTCCTTCTTTAAATATGACTGGATTTCTATGTACTTTCCTCTTAAGACTGCTTTCACTGCGTCCCACAGAAGTTGGGGCTTTGTGTTGTTGTCATTTATTTGCTGGATCTACATTTTAATTTGGTCGTTGATCCATTGACTATGTAGAAGCATGTTGTTAAGCCTCCATGTGTTTGTGAGCCTTTTTGCTTTTTTTGTACCATTTATTTCTAGTTTTATACCTTTGTGGTCTGAAAAGTTGGTTGGTAGAATTTCAATCTTTTTGAATTTACTGAGGCTCTTTTTGTAGCCTAGTATGTAGTTTATTCTGGAGAATGTTCCATGTGCACTTGAGAAGAATGTGTATCCTGTTGCTTTTGGGTGTAGAGTTCTATAGATGTCTATTAGGTCCATCTGTTCTAGTGTGTTGTTCAGTGCCTCTGTGTCCTTACTTATTTTCTGTCTGGTGGATCTGTCCTTTGGAGTGAATGGTGTGTTGAAGTCTCCTAAAATGAATGCATTTCATTCTATTTCCTCCTTCAGTTCTGTTAGTATTTGTTTCACATATACTGGTGCTCCTGTTTTGGGTGCATATATATTTATAATGGTTATATCCTCTTGTTGGACTGAGCCCTTTATCATTATGTAATGTCCTTCTTTATCTCTTGTTACTTTCTTTATTTTAAAGTCTATTTTGTCTGATACTAGTACTGCAACACCTGCTTTTTTCTCTCTATTGTTTGCATGAAATATCTTTTTCCATCCCTTGACTTTCAGTCTGTGCATGTCTTTGGGTTTGAGGTGAGTCTCTTGTAAGAAGCATATAGATGGGTCTTGTTTTTTTATCCATTCAATGACTCTATGTCTTTTGATTTGTGCATTCAGTCCATTTACATTTAGGGTGATTATCGATAGGTATTTATTTATTGCCATTTCAGGCTTTAGATTCGTGGTTACCATAGGTTCCAGGTTACTTTCCTTACTATCTAAGAGTCTAACCTAACACATTTAGTATGCTGTTACAAAGACAATCTAAAGGTTCTTTTCTATTTCTCCTCCTTCATTCTTTATATAGTAGGTATCAAATTCTGTACTTTTTGTCTATCCCTTGATTGACTTTGAGGATAGTCAATTTAATTTTGCATTTGCCTCACAATCAGCTGCTCTACTCTCCCTACCATGGTTTTACTACCTCTGGTGACAGCTATCCAACCCTAGGAACACTTCCATCTATAGCAGTCCCTCCAAAATAGACTGCAGAGATGGTTTGTGGGAGGTAAACTCTCTCAGCTTTTGCTTATCTGGAAATTGTTTAATCCCTCCTTCAAATTTAAATGATAGTCTTGCCAGCTAAAGGAATCTTGGTTCCATGCCCTTCTGCTTCATGGCATGAAATACATCATGCCACTCCCTTCTGGCCTATAAGGTTTCTGCTGAGAAGTCTGATGTTAGCCTGATGGGCTTTCCTTTGTATGTGATCTTATTTCTGCCTCTGGCTGCTTTCAACAGTCTGTCCTTATCCTTGATCTTTCCCATTTTAATTACTATGTGTCTTGGTGTTGTCTTTCCTGGGTCTCTTGTTTTGGGAGATCTGTGGATCTCCATGGCCTGAGAGACTATCTCCTTCCCCAGATTGGGGAAGTTTTTAGCAACTACTTCCTCAAAGACACTTTCTATCCCTTTCTCTTCTTCTTCTTCTGGTATCCATATAATGTGAATATTGTTCCACTTGGATTGGTCACACAGTTCTCTCAATATTCTTTCATTTTTAGAGATCCTTTTTTCTCTCTGTGCCTCAGCTTCTTTGTATTCTTCTTCTCTAGTTTCTATTTCATTTATTGTCTCCTCCACCATATCCAACCTGCTTTTAATACCCTCCATCGTGCTCTTCAATGATTAGATCTCCGACCTGAATTCATTCCTGAGTTCTTGGATGTCTTTCCATACCTCCATTAGAATGTTGATGACTTTTATTTTGAACTCCCTTTCAGGAAGGGTCACTAGGTCCATATCATTTAAATCTTTCTCGGGAGTTGTATTAACAGTTTTACTCTGGACAAGTTTCCTTTGGTGTTTCATGTTTGTATATGGTGCTCTCTAGTGTCCAGAAGCTCTATTCTGGAGCTGCTCAGCCCGTGAAGCAGTGTTGGGGGTCGCAGGGGAGTGGTACTGGTGCCTGGTGGGAGGAAAGAGCTGTTCCCCGCCTCCTGCGGGCCTGGCACACAGGTATAAGTTTTTCTCCCAGAGCAGCCGGATATGGATCCCTGCTTTCCACAGCAGCCGGAATCCCAGTCTCCCCAGGAACTCTGGCTGTATTAACTTTCCAACCCGGTAGTCATGCGAGTCTCATGAAAGCACCATGAAATGTAGGTTTGTGCTCCCAGAGCAGATCTCCGGAGCTAGGTATTCAGCAGTCCCAGGCCTTCCACTCCCTCCCTGCTCTGTTTTTCTCCCTCCCGCCGGTGAGCTGGGGTGGAGAGGGGCTCAGGTCCCGCGGAGCCACAGCTCTGGTACGTTACCCCATTCACTGAGGTCTGCTCTTTTCTCCAGGTGTGTGCAGTCTGATGCTGTCCTCTTTCCTGTTGGTCTCTCAGGATTAGTTGCACCAATTAAATTTCCTAATTGTATCCAGTTTTAGGAGGAAGCCTCTGTCTCTCCTCTCAGGCTGCCATCTTTAATCCTGAAGTCCTTATCATGATTAACTTTAAATAATGTGTATCGTTGATGAATCACTAAGGTGTTCTTCTGAAGCCAATGTAATATTGTATATAAACTGTATTTCAATAAAGGAACTTATTATAAAATAGCCACACACAAAAAAAGTGATGCCCCATGATGTGTTTATGTTATTAGACAGTTATTTTTAAGATTTTCTTGACAATTTCTGTGGATCCAAGAATGTGATACAGGAAAAAGGAGCCCTGTCTACTTTAGTGGGGAGAGGTGATAAGGTGAGAAGTACAAGACAGAGAAAGGAGGGCTCTTCCTCTAAGGAGAGAAGACATGAAATATGCTGCCAGGAAAATGGCAAACTGCTAGATGTTTCCCTCAAACTCTTGGTGTTTAATTCTTATAAAATTTTATGTTGACTTTGGAAGTAATAAGTACCCCTCATCAGGCTCCCATATATCATTGAGCAATTTTATGCACTTCTTTTTCTTAAAGAAATATGCAACTTAAGCTTATTACAAATGTTGTACCTAATTAGGTTGAACTATATGAAATCGCTGATGTTCAACCATTTCTGTCCTACAAAAACAGCAGGTCCCTATGTTTCCAGTGTTTCTGTCCCCTTTAATAAGTATACACAAATACCATGTCTCACTTCTGATTTTCCTCTGCCTAACTACACTTGCTTGATAATTTTGCAATATTACATGTATTTTCAACAAAAATATTCCAGCATTTTTCTGAACATATAAGTGTTCCTATGAAGTTTAAAGGGATGCCCTTTACTAATATCAAAAAATTTATCTGAACTGATTACCTAGAAAGTGCTTCAAAGTTAGAAGCAAACATGCTAACCTTGTTGGTAAGATGACGGAAACGAGAAAATAAAATACTGCCTTAGTTCCTGGAAGATTTCTTTCACTGTGTTGTCACTCATTGAACATTGTTTTATTGTTCTGTCTTTTAAGTAGGTCTGTGGTGGCACATCTATTTCTTTTACTTGTTTTTAGTTCTCTTGTTCTGCTTGGTTTGTTTATATATTTGAGAGTAAATTAATATGCATTTTCTTTAATCAATCATTTTTTTCTCTTAGCTTGATAATACGTAGGAGGTAGAAAGAAGTATAAGGTATTCATTTATTCCTTCAATTATAAAATTTTTAATTCTACCTGGTACATAGGCTGGGCACTGAGCCTGACAAGGAGCAGTCACAACAGGCCTTAGGTAATGAGGAAGGGGTGGCTGTGCTACCCATTAGATCCATATGGTTCCAAATGTTCTTTTTATAAAACTTACTTTCTTAGCTGGATTTCAATTTCTGGTCTATTGTAAAAAGTCCTTACAGTTCAGGTGTTTATGGAACAAATGACCTTTAGTTATAAAAATACTTTACTTTGGGAAAAGCAAATACTGTTTTTGAAACTCAAGAGCATAATAATAGTGATAGGACAGTATTTCCTAATATACCAATCTTGACAACTAGCAAAAATACAACTAGAAAAATTTGCAACACTATTAACATTAGACTTTCAAGCATTGCTTTCTTTTGGAAAGAAAATTATAAGATCAAAGAAATCCAAGATATTTAGATTTCATTTTTTTAAAAGTGGCTTGCCAAATTTTATATTCTGGAAAAAAATTATAAAATTTTATAATTTCTTAACCTAAGTCTTAACAAATTAAGACACATTGTAATTAATATTGAATGACTTAGGGGCATCACTGCTGAAATTTTACCCCCCAAATTAAGGAAATTTGACCAGGAGTGCCTCTGGCCTATATTATGGCATCCATTTTCAAACTTTCTTTCTTCTTTTTAACAGAATTGTTATTCCTGTATGTGGACTGCACACTCTGCCTTAGTTTGGGAGCTATTAACATCTATCAGGATCAACTGTACATACCTGAACTAAAAAAAATTTACTTGACAACTCTAATGGCTGTAAAACCATTACAGAGTCACAGAGTAAAGGGGGAGAAAAAAAGACCAAAGCATGCCAAAGAACCAGAGGGGTATTTTTCTATTTCTCAGACTAACTCCTTCTATTTTCCCTATTTTTAGCCTCAACTCTGCATTTTTTTCCTTGCCCATTTCTAGTTAAATGCATGTTTCTCAGTGCCTATTCTTTTGTGTTTTGTTGACAACATGCTTGTATGATACAGGTTCATGGCCTTGGAGCTGTGGGACACTGGGAGCACATGGCAATCAACGCAGTCTGATGCTGTTGAAGGAGCCAGCAAACACCAGGCACAAGACTTCCCTTTAAACAGAGCAGCAAAGAGCATGAAGGAAACCACCTAATAGGTGGTATTTGTCAGGTCATCAGAGCAGCACTGCATGTGTTCAGTTCTTCCTAGACCCTTTCAAAAAGCAAATCAGGGAATGATGCCATTGGTGAGTGCATTCAGTTCTCAGTCTTTTCTATTATGTTCCAGAACAGCTCCACCCTTCAGATACCTAACAAACCTCAATGCCGTATTTAAAGTAAATACACCCAGGAAAGCTGTATAAGTTCAGCCAAACAACTTGTAAATAGGCACTGTGCAGAGGATTTGGGCAGACTTAATTATTAATTAACTCCCCTTTATTAAACCTAAAGGTATATAATTCTTATTGCCATTTGCTGACTAGTGTGATTTTACCCAAATACATGAAATATTTACTTGCTATTTTCCTTTTGCTCTGCCTCCTGTGGTATTTACATTTTATAAAACAACAAAATAGATGAAAATGTATATTATCCCAAAGGTTATATACAGAGATGGTGGAGTGAGATACCATTGATGGGCTATAAAGTTGATTCCCAAATCAAATGGCCTGTTTATGACAATAATCCTATAACCTCAGCATCTATTTAGAATGCAACAGAGATCTTTCCAGAGAGAAGAAATGCATCAAAAAAGAAAAAAAAAACCTGAATAAAGAAAGAAAAAACAAAAGAAAAGCAACCGAGGTTTTACTTTTAGCTCATCTTCAGATTTGCAAGGGACAATAAGCGAGATTCATTAGGCCATTTGTTTCTGTCATCTGCCATGATTCAAAATGAAATACTAAATGTTTCATGGACTCAGAAAAAGAGTAGAATTTGTCTTTGTGTTGGCTGTGCGAAAACGGTGTGGCTTACGGCGCCCTTACATGGGGCCTGACGGATGAAAGGGGGTGGGGTGGTGCCATCTGAATGATGATGGGCTAATATCATCACCCTCTTGTCAGCTGTAATAGGCTTTTCCTCACAGAAATAATTCATAAAACAGCTACATTATATTCTATCCCTGACAGGCCCTATCTATCCTCCAACCCAGCAGGCTCACAACTAATAAGAAAATATGTGGTTCAGGAACCCTGAAAAATTAAACAGGTAGTTTATGAACAATTTGTTTCATGGGGATGTTTATTATGTTTATTAAATATTGAGCCTTTAATGTTTTCCCAGTGCAGATGATATCATAAAAATGCTGACTTAAGCCTTGGATGTATTCTTAGAAAATGACATTTTACACCACTAGTAGTACATGGTAAATAACTGAATTATAGCAGCTTGTGTATGCATATAGAGACAGGATATAGAAAATGTAATTTATAAGGTATCTTTATGTACATGTGTATGTGAGATGCGTCCTTGTGTATCCTTGTGTATCACGTTCAAGCTTTCACTGTCGGTTTAGGTTTAAAAGTAAGTTGGGGAATACCATTATTTTAGTGCTTGTCTTGGGGAAGGTCAGCCTGAGGTTTGTTTTATTGCCTGTACTAAAGCAGAAACCTTGAGTTCAGTGTTTGAGGCATCAAAAGCACACACAGTCTGGGCACTAACAATAAACTTAATCAGGAGTGTTACTTTGTAAGTACAATTTTTATAGAAATCCGTTATCTGGGTTTTCTCTGGAGACCAATGTATGTGAGCATATGAGGGTAAAATGGCTTCTGCTAATGTGATGTTCTTTATTTGAAAAGTATCAATTTAGATACAGAAACTGTTCTGCAGAGAGCCAGCAGAGAAAGTGCATGAAGCATGTTCTTCCTGTGCCCATACCTTGCGCATTACTAGCTTTGCTGTCATACTATATTTAATCAGTGTGACAGTAAATGATCTTCTGCTCTAGACAAGCAAGTGGAAGATTATCTGCATCTTACAGGGTTAATGGCCCTTTCATAATAAACAATACCCACAGTATGAAAATAAAGCAATAATTCACATACATATTTCAGAAAGCACATGCCCAAGGTGATTTACAAAGGAAGTTGCATCAAACCTGTGGTTAAGTGCTCTAGCATTCCAGGCCACAGCTTTACTGATCTCAGAAGGACATCTTAATTTACTATATATTCCCACAGAGAAACATACACACAAGCATTTTGTAATGAATACATCCTCATGGGGTTTCTCCGAGGGTATAGGTACATGTAATGTGAAAATTCAGATGAAATAAAAAATATCAGCATGAAGAGGTTAAATGCAGGGTCTGTTTGTAAAGAGTGGTTATCAGTGAATCAGCTTTAAGCTAGGAAATTCTTTAGGGGCCGCACATGGACCTTTATTGTCCAGTACTAATAAACATATAAAAATGATGAAATGAAACAACTGACACCAGACTTAAGGATGACCCTGAAAGCTAGTATCCAAGTTCAAGGTCACTTTTATAAAGTGGAAGGTGTAATCAGAGATAAAGAGAAGGAGATGCAGAAGAGGAAGGCCCTCTGGGTAAGAAAGCTAAGCTTGCACACATGAGGTAGGCATGGCTAAAGCTTTGCAGGTGTGGCAAAGAGCTTTCACTATGGATAATGAGCCAGTTGATAGCAAAACAGAATGAGGATCTAAAAATCAAGCAAGGTACTGCAATTATTAAAATTGTCTAGCTTAAGGGATACAAAACATTATGTTTGGTACTGCTCAGCTTCTGAGGTGTGTTCAATCTAGCTTCTACAAATGAAGATTGGTGTGGAGAGCTTGGACAGGAAAGGTTTAGGGATTGAGATATGTAGCTTGCAGAAGAGACTAGTGAGTTTGAATGATAATCTTTACCTCTAAAGAGTTCTTATCTAGAGATGGGAAATAAACTGTTTTTCTTCTTCCCAGTAAACTCATCCAGTAGGATGAATTGAGATTAAATGCATTATTTTTTTTATAATGGAATCATTAAATGTCAGATTAGATAACAAGAGAGGTATATTGCTGATATTTAAAAAACAGATTTTATCTCCGTTAGGAACAGGATAGAAGCAGCCTGTCATTAAGAGAAGGAGATCGGTTGTTTAACCTCTTGTGGCTCCTTATAGTTTTAAAAATCTCTGCATCTATGCATCTATGCATGGACAAGTCTCTATCTCTCATCACAGTTTCTGATATTTCCACTGAGAGTTTATATTAACAATTATTGGGCCAATTTGAGTCTTCTTTTGAAGTTTGTCTTGCCAATGGGTTTCAGCCCTGGGCAAGTTTGCTATGGATTCAGTGTGACCAAAGAAAATGACAGCAAAACGTTCTTGGGGTGAAAGGGTTATACCCAACTTTATTTCCAGGTGGCAGGTCAGTCACTAGAATCCCATTCACTCAGAGCGAGTCTGCATGCAGCAAGCCAGTCTCTGCCTCTGGGCCCCTCTGTCCACACAGCCGTCCTCTGGGCCTCTCTGCACAGTTGTCTGCACAGCCGTCCTCTGGGCCTCTGTCCTCAGTGCTGCCACCACTCCAGCCTCTGCTCTGCTCTCCTGCAGACTTGCAGCCCTGCCACCATGTCGTGCCCAGAGCACTGGGAGGAGCTCTTTATATAGAGTCAACAGCCATGCATTGCCCACAGGTGTGCAGTGAGCTAGTCAGCCAGGGCCAGGAGAGAATTCTGGCCACAGGAGCTCTCATTTTATCCACAAAGTTTAATTCTAAATAAAAACTATAACTCACCATGTCCTAAAACCTTCTCTGAATGGTAGGGTATGTTCTAATAAAGTTGAAAAATCATTCATTTACACTTGACCCCTTTGGAATTTCATGTCCAGGCATAGAATGAGGTTGCCATTCCTGGGACTGGTATCCACTGGCAGTGGTTAGTTCTTGAGGTGGGGTGTGGAGGTAACCTTTCCTATATTGCCTGTGGCTTTCTATGCAGTCTGAATTTGCTTATGATACTAAGAATCTGAATAGACCTCAGCCCAAGAGACAGACAAAATGGATGGTGGTTCATGGAGAGAAAAAACTTACTCTGGGTCATTAAAGAACCATGAACATCTTAACATTAGGCTATGTTTGGTCTCAGGGGCACATGTTATGCTACCAATTTCAAACATCCCCTTTTAGAGGAAGGCAGTTAGTTGGTGGCAATTAATTACCCCTGGATAGCACATACAGCTGCAGCCTATGTATGGAAACAGAAGAGAAATTAGATTTAATTGGCCTTAGCACAATCAGGAATGTGGCATTTATTTAATTATGACTTGTTGGGAATAGAGCCTTGAGTAGTGTTTTATTGCATTTTTAATATTAATAATACTATAATTAATGACACATACAGCATATAAAAATGAAATAAACTTCCTGGATATTACATAAGGTATTGCACATTATTTTTAGAAATGCATGAAGTATGTTCTTTTGACAATAAAAAACTCTCAATTATATAAAAAATGAAGGGTTCTTCCCTTGAGTGTCAGTCACATTGAATATTTCAAAGTTTCCCTTTATCAAGCCAGGGCCTGATGCATCCTCTGCAGAGCCTGTATTAGTGGGTGAAATGATTCATTGAAACCCAATTTATTTTCTATTTTGGTCTACTTTCGGCTTTGAAGTTAAAATGTTTGTCATTAAGTGCCCTTGCATCTTTTTACTTGGCAATAACTAGGATTTCTTAAAAGGAAAAAAGAAAAGAAAAATCTGGCATTTGAATAAAAGTGTAGCAAATTCAACATCGTAACTACATCCTTGTATTTCCTTTAAAAATTGTCATAAATCCCAAATACTGCTTTAACTTCTAAGGAAATATTTGCCTGGGAAAATATCTTATGGCATATTATTAATAAAATAATTGCAATTACACTCTGGTTATTTACATAGTATTTTTGCTGGTTTGTGTGTCTTAAATAAAATCCTTGAGAGTAAGTATCCTGAGTTTTCTGCCCTATGGTTTTGCAGGATGAACATTTGCTCCTAAGGCAAAGGAATATACTACATGAGAGTCCACATTTAAAGTGTCTCCCTGATGGTAATGTCTCCCAAATGCCAAGCAGACTGAACAAAATGAATGCTTCTGACTGCCATGCTGTATTAAAAAAAATCTGTCTTATATTCCACACATACAGGCAGTCTTTCTGCACAATTTCACACAAAAACAGGATTAGAAATGTTTTGCATTTACATCAGACATTCATACATAGAAGAAAAGCAACATCCTGTGGTCCTACAGATGTTTATAAACTAAAGTGGTTGTATGCTCTAAAGAGGCATCATCTTGCCACTCTCCAAATGGTCACAGTGACTTGCTGTGCCGTCTAGAGAACACTTCTTAATTCCTCCACCTCTGCCAATGGGATGCCCAAATTTTACATTCCAGAATTAAGTGGAGAGAAAGAATATCTAGCTCAACCTCTGCCAATGGGATGCCCAAATTTTACATTCCAGAATTAAGTGGAGAGAAAGAATATCTAGCTCAGAAGGCAAGCAAGAAGCTAGGAAAGCCAACCATAAATTCATATTAAGGCTTGGAGAGAGGACTACTTTATAGAGGACAGCTTTTCTCCTTTTCTTTCCTTGAATTATTTTTTGTATTTTCTTCATCATATAAAAAATACTTAATAAACACTTGCACAGAGGACACTAGATACTCTTCATTTCATCAAACATTTCTTAAATACCTGCAGGGTTTATATATCCCTGGTCAAGATACATATGATATTAAAATGAGAGATTGATTTGCCCTTAAATGTCATGAAAGAACCAGATACTCCAAGCAGTCATATGACTGCTTTGTGTGAGACACCCCACCCCAGACACGGCATTCAGGGAAAATCGGTCCAGGCTTTGGAGTGAGACAACCTCGCTGTTATTCTTGTTTTTCTGCCAGGAATTGACCATGTGACCTTGGGCTCATCAGTTCCTTCTCTTGAACTCAAATTCCCCATTTGCAAAATAAAAAAATTAGACTCTTTAGATGATCTCTGAGGCCCCTTGATAGCTAATACTGTTTTATTTTTACCTATGGGATTGAGAGGAGGTGCTGTAGCCTTAACAAAATGAAGGAAAATTCCTAAAATTCAGAAATGTTACTTTGTAAGAACATGTCAAGCATCTTCTCAAAGCAACAGAACAGGGTCTCCTGCCAAGAAATATCCCTATGAAAATCGACTCAAAGACCTAACAGGAGAGCAGGAAGTAGGGGGAGGCAATTGTTTCCTTTTACAGTTCATAAATATGAGGGACATGCAGCTGCCCTTTGGTGTGCCCTGGTGCTCTGCAAAATGAGCTCCACCTGGCCTTGGGGCTTTGCACATCCTGCCTGGTGGCCTTAAGCCTTTCACCCAGGGGTTCCTTAGTGCTGAGGAAACACCTCAGCTGCCTCATGAATCAGCCTTTAGGAGTTAAACAGGAGAATGGAACGTGCGGAGTGAGTGAAATCATACTCAAATTATAGCCACATCTGTCATTTGATGTCATGCATCCAAAATAAATTAAATATTAATTTATGTGTATATTTCTGTGTTCCTATAGATTTAACCCCCACCTTCCTGCCAAGTTCACTGTTTCTGTTTGATCACTTGTGGGCTGTTTTAGAGAACTGCCCATTGGAAGTAGCTACATTTTGTAAAGTTAAATGAATTTAGGCAGGGAAACAGTCCATTATATGAGAAACTTTATAAAAACATATGGGAACTGAATGCCTCATTGTTACTTTAAGCTGATGACAAGTATCATCATCCAAAGTATTGTTGGTTTGGTGCAGGAGCTATGTGTGCTCCTCATGGCCATTCTTCACTTTCTGCAGGAAAAGTCCTCAGATCCAGTGTCTAATAGCAGCACGTACTGTCTGTCAACAAAGAAATCCACGATATAAACTCACCCCTGTAGCAGCTGGTGGAACAGGCAACTAACAGCCCCTGCTTGACAAAATGCCCAAACCTTTGCTGGCTGTAACTCTGGAGGGAAAATCCCAGGGCAAAATACCTTTGAAACAAAGGGAGAAATAAAGTGGGAGAAACCCATTTATTACATGCAGTCCACTTCTGCTCTCCTGTGTCACTCATGACCGGGCTGCAGAAGAAAAGACCCCACCCAACCTCTCCTCCTTTTTGGTCCAGATAAGCCCTTGCTCGCCCTCATCATTACCTATTGATATGGAAATGGTCTACTTCTCTCCACCTCTTGGAAACACCTGTTGTATGGAGAGGCACTAAAGCCAGGTGAGAGATTCTGGAAATATTGCAATTAATCACAGTGGCTAAGAAGCCATTTGCAAAGCAACAATTAAGGACTGGGGTTTTATTCCCTGTTCCTCCAATGCCATCTTCCCATCACTCTTGTACAAAGTATGTAAGTACAGTGAAGATGTCCAATGAGAGTGAGTCATCAGGGAATCCAATTATTCTCTAAACAAAAATATTAAACACACACATGCACAGTCAAGAAAACAAAGCCAGGTGAGCATTGAGTATGAATCCAGTGGGTACAGTTACAAAGCTGATGCATCCAAAATTTCATTATTGATGTATGATTTGACATGTAGCTCATTACATTTACAAATAAGTCTTCAGAGGTGTGGAGAATAGAATGACTGGCTGAAGCTGGTACTTCATTCACAGGGAAGGATAGCATATGTGTTCATTATGCATGTGGGTATTTAAATAAGGCTTTCTTTCTAAAAATATTTTTCTTTTGTGCTGAAAACTGTAAAGACATAATTTTAAGCTAAAAATGCTATATATCAGGGGAGCTCTAAGTGTCATGGTAAGGTACTGCCTTTTGTAGGAGTTTCTTAAAGCATCTTGAAGATAAATCTAGTCTCCCCTTGACACCATGTTGGTTGGTTGAGAAAAGGAAGGAAATCCGTATTTTTGGTTCTGGAGACTTGGATTCATTAAACATAGTTGCTAGACGTGATTTTCAGGCCACAAACTGACTTGGAAGATTTGTATTTGGGGGAGAGCAGGAAAGAAGAAATGAGTGACTTCAGTACTCACTTGCCTATAGCCTATGGTGTGCATATGTAACAAATACATTCTTGCCAGTAGCCTCCTTTATAAGTAATGAGGTTGTTGCATCTGAAGACTGATTTCTAATATCCTACTGCAGGACTGAATTCAGAGCCTTCTCTTATTATATATTTTCTTTGTTTATTGGTTAATAACTTTGATTTAAGTTTTGAAATTGAAAAGTAAAACACAGCCTCTATTGACTTGGGGGAAGTTTCACTACTTCCGTGATAGAAAAGAAGGCGTGTTGCCACTGATACAGCTGCTACAGGGGATCAGGTTACCTGTGCCTCTGGCCTCAGATGTTTATCTTACTGAGAGGTTTTTCTCTTGCCTCAGAATCCACTCCCTCAGTTGTATTTCCTCTCTTTGATGAGCTATTCTAGCTTGTCTCCAGCTGCCCAACAAAACATCGTCACATCTCTGACACCAGAGGGGGAAATAAAACCAATTTTCTTAAAAAAGTGTTCCATGTCAGTGTTTTCTAATTTGAAAGATTGAAAAAATGAAAAAAATTGTCTGTACGTGATACATTGCAAATACCTGGTAAAGAATAGGGTACATAGACCCCGAGAAAGAAAAAAAAAATCACACTTCTGCCTCAGGGAGGAATAAGCAAGAGAGGATTTTATTTCCATGTGTCATTTTGAATATATTATTCTAAACAGCACTTAGCACCTTTGTGGTGCTAAATTAATTTAAAATGATAATATTTTCCCTTCCTTTCAAAGTGATCTCTTCTGTGGCTGTTGTAAGGTACAGGTGGTGGGCAGAAAACTTGGAGGTTTTGATCCTGCATATGAAATATTTCAAGTTGTTAAGTTTTTACATATCCAGTTTGCTGGGTAACAAACCATGGAGGTAGAATATGAATATAGTACCAGAACCAGTGTCTTCAATGGTTTAGAACAATTGTGTATTTATAAAGCTATGTTAACTTTTTCAAAGCATTTCACATTTGTACCTTAACCCTCCAATTTCTCAAGTGTAAGTTAGATGAAGTGGCACTTTACATAATTTATATAGGAAAAAGTTTAAATGCCTTATTCCAGGTTTGAGGTGATGATCTCACCAGAAGTTGGATGCTGTCTCTTCTATCTCACAAACAGCACCAAAGCAGAGACAGATTTTTCTTGACATAGAAAGTAGTCATCTCACTTGAGTCAAACATCTTTACATTCTAGGAAACCAGGCTCCTTGGCTCAAGATGGGCTGAAAGGTTTTCCAGGAAGACACAACAAAGGAAACTGGCTCTTGTGGAGATAACTTAGAGTAAAATGTAGTCAACTTTTATTTCAAGGAGTGTTTCTCTTACCTTTCATTGTTCTATGCTTGCTCCTCTTTCTCACTATCAAAACTGACCTGTCAGAAAATAAATTGGTATCATTTTCTGACACTCTAAGAATTCAGGTTGTATTTTATGCACACATACACACTTATACTAACACAACTTTAAGTGAGTCGTATTTTTGTTGTCCTTCTCTCCAATACTATAAACGAGGGAATACTCCCTCACTAGCAATGACTGGCATGGGAATGTAAGTCGAAAAGTAGACTTGATTGGTAAAGAGATGTTTAAAAGAGAATGAAAATTTTAGGGATGACTAGAAAGAAAAATACTAGCTATGGACATTATAGGAAAGGTATGGACATGGGGAGAGAGAAAATGAGAGGAAGAGGGAAGGAATGAGAGAGAAGGAAAGGAGCAGAGAGAACCGGAAAAAGAGTAAAGACAAAAAGAAAGCAGGAAGAGGGAGAGAAAGATGGAGGAGAAATGGGAAAGTGAGGAGGAAAGAAGGAGTGTAAGGAGGAAAAAAGGAGGAAAGAAGGAGGAAAAAAGGAAGGAAGGAAAAGAAAGAAGCAATTAGACAAAGAACTTAGGTAGAAAGAAAGAAGACAATGAATGTACACTTCAAGGAAACAGTACAAACAGGAGATCCCAGATGGGAACTTGTTTTTAGAAACTTTGGTGAAGTTTAAAATGTGAATATGGTGATATCTAATATGGTAAAATAGTCAAGGTAGATTTTTCTTTTTAAGTCTGGTAAAGATGTGGGTATAGAAGACTGTGGGTGGACATCTCAGTCACCTTTTAAAGTAGAAAATAAATAGTTTGAAACTAATCATATCCTGAGCATCGGATTCATGTCTTAACTGTTCACTTGGGAAATCTTGATCCAGAGCAGTCTGAAAGTTTAGCCCAAGTGCTTTGAAAACTCTACACTCATAATCGGTTTGAAAGGTAAGTTTGCCATGAATTATTAATTTACACATTTAAAAATATGATACTTTTGATTATTTTTAGATCTGAGTGGCATCCCATTAATGAGTCTTGAATCAATTTAGGTGGCAGTGACCACTGTTTTAAAAAAATAAAATAGAACAAGTAGTGTTTATTAAATTGGCTTAAGATTCATATAAAAGTGAGTACAGTATGTATAGGAACAATAAATATTGATTTCTGTAGCTTTTGTTTCAGGTGTGTGTGTGTTTTACCTATATACTCACCCCCAAAGTAAAATGCTTTTCTTTTTGTAAGCAATGGTTAAAAATGCTTGAAAAATACTGATCTGGGTAGTATCGAACAAAAACTTACTTGCATATGTATGTGTCATGTTCTTTGGGATGTTTTAACAGTGTCTCTATTCCTGAAGGGTGAATGATTATTTCAAAATTTATCTATTTTGTTTCTTAGCTCTTATTTCCACAGCTAGTTTTTCATTCAAAAGTATCACTTGATTTACGAATGTATGTAAAAAATGCTTTGATTTAACATCATATGTCATTAGGAAACTGCAAGTTAAAACAATGATGAGATGCCATTAAATTTCTAAGTTTCTATGCAGCTATTAGAATGGTCAAAATCCAAACTTTTGACAATATTAAATGATAGGATATTGAGCAACAGAAACTCCCATTCATTTCTGTGGAGTAAATGGAAGTTTTTACTCAGAATTTCCAGAATTTCCCGCCTGGCCTTAGTCCATTTACATACCAATGGATGTCTACCACAATAGAGCTCATGCGTCTACAGGACTTGCTGGGAGAGGACATGCAGAACCAACCTGGACCCTTGCTGGATGATGATTGGGTGTCACGATCTGACTGAGGGGAGGCTCAAGACACCTGCCTTGGCGGACTGGCTGGAGCCTCTTGAGACAGAGGCCCCATGTGGAGTGAATGATCAGTCCCCAGTGATGAGTAGTGTGTCCTGGCTTTGCCTGACAGAGAAGCTGAATGCTCCCTGATTTATTGTGACCCTGAGTGGTGTCCTGGAGCCCCCACTGTTATAAATGGTTGCAGGGGTGTGGCTGTCAGAGTGGAACAAGCCCGAATCCCCTTGGGAATAGGGCAATCTAATGCTGTGTATGATGTTCTGCATCACTTAAGAGGTTTTGGGTCTTGTAAGCTACTGGAGAGTTTTCATCCTGCACTTGGCACAAATTCTGAGGCCCTTGTGCCCCTTGTCATGCAAGGGCATCAGGTGGGGCTGGAATAAAACATGTGCAGTTATCTCCACCATTGCAAAACAGACAAGCTGGATGTCCATATGACTAGGGCCTCTGGCAGCAGCTTGTAGGCCATTTGCCTTGGCATCCCCAGGAAATAATGGTGCAGATGGCTTGGTCTAGGGCAGAAGACAATGTGGGCTGTAGTCCATCAGTGAGGCCTGCCTCTGACATTTAGAGAAGTCAGCAGAGCCTGGCAGGAGTGCATTGTGTGACTGAGTCCCACAGCAACCTGGAGACTACATGGTCTTGGCTATCTAGATATATGGACTAACAATGGCTGCCCTTCTGGCACCTTGGGGACAAGACCTGAAAGCTGGCCTCCTGTATTCCTGGAGTAACAGGCAGAGTGGCCCCCAAAGGTCACAGTCATGTACTCAAAATGGCTGGAAGGTAAAAGCACTTTGCAGGGGAGTTTGTCTCATGATTGTGGCCAGTGCCCCTGCCTCCAGTAGCAGCACATCCACACATTCACCCCGTATCTTATCGCCTGTAAGGTTACTTTCTTCTACAGTCTTTGCGGATTGGACCCACCCCTAGCCACAGCTGCTGCTTGTTGAGGGTGCCTGGGCCCCCCTGCTGGTTCAGCTGATGGCCTCCTGTGAAATGGGTGAGCTATGGACTTAATTTGAATCCAGCTGAACTCAGGCTTGAGGATTGTCATGATTTTATTGCTACCTGTATCATAATTTCTGTTGTTATTATATGTTATTAGTATGGTTACAGTGTTCTAGTTTTCTAGCACAGGGGCCATTGAGGAAGACTGGGGACATGTCAACTATGCGGTGAGAATTCTGGAGGGGTGGGTTGTGGGGAAAATGGAAGTTTTCACCCAGATTCCAGAATTTCCCACCTGGCCGTAGTCCGTTTACATACCAAAGGATGTTTACCACAGCAGAGCTTCCAGTTGATCCAGACCAAGGGGTGGAAAGAAAATGGCCATTCTCTCCTTTCTGTTTCTGGAACCTAGTTGGTTTGGTGCCTGTCAGTCACCGTGGACCTGCCCATGGAGGTCCTGCTGGAAGGGCAGGGCAGGGGGAGAGGAGGGTGGGCTCTGCAGCTGGAGGGGATGGACATTGCGGAGCCTGGCTAGCAAACCTAAGCAAGCTGTGAGAAATAAAACCCCTTAACCCTTCCCCTTCTCTTACTTCAGTTTCAGCAGATTCATAGGGAACTTGTACTGGAAGAGGGCACCCCCTTACTCCCAGAGCTACAGTTGCTACTATAAATGCAAAATGGTATATTTTGAAAGATAGTTTGGCAGTTTCTTACAAAACTAAACATATTCTTACCATATACAGCAATCATGCTCCGTGGTTTCTACTCAAATGGATTAAAAACATGTCCACACAAAAGCCTACACATGGTTGTTTATAACAGCTTTATTCATAATTGCTAAACCTTGGAAGTACCAAGATGTCCTTCAGTAGGTGAATGAATAAACTGTGGTACATCCAAACAATGGAATATTATTCAGTGTTAAAAGGAATGATCTATCAAGCCATGAAAAGACATGGAGGAAATTTAAGTACATATTACCAAAAGAATATGCAAGTGAAAGAAACCAATATGAAAAGTCTACATATTGTATAATTCCAACTCTATGACATTCTGGAAAAGGTAAAACTACGGAGATAGTAAAAGGATCCATGCTCATCAGGGATTGAAGGGAAGAATGAGTAGACAGAGCACAGAGTATTTTTAGGGCCATGAAATCATCATGCATGATATTACAATGGTGAATACATGTCATTACACATTTGTAAAATCCCATAGAATGTATAACACCAAGAGTGAGCCCTAATGCATACTGATGAACTTTGGGTGACAATGATGTTTATGTAGGTTCATGGATTATAAAATCCCATAGAATGTATTAATTTTGCTATGTATATTTACCATTCCAATATATGAAAAATAGTATCTCATTACTGATATAATTTGCATATCTTTTATTTAAGAAAAAGCTAAAGCATCTTTTCCTGTGTTCATAAACTATTTATGCTTCTTTTTATAGTTTCATGCTTCTTTTTCTATTCGTGTTTTTTGGCAATTGTGTGGTTTTCAAAGTTGATGATCTTTAAAAATAGTTTTAAAAGATTTTAAAGGTGCTTTGGGTCCTTAAAAAAAAATAGTGTGGTTCTGATATAGAAGATGCCATTAGCAATATATGTTGAAAATCAACCACAATAAAACCAAAACAACCTTCAGACCTGGCCAGACCCTCAGGCAGTCTAGAGACCACCAGCACTGTTCTAGACTCCTGTGGCTCTAGCCTCTGATTTCAGGAGCATATTCTCATATCGGAGAGTCTGGAAATCTTTCTCTTCTGCTTCTTCTCCTTTTAAAGAGGTAAAATGGAATAGAACAAATAGGAGGAGGCAGTAAGAAGAAATGGAACAATAGAAACAGACTTTTTAGCAATGGAATCTGCAGTTGGAGATCAGGCAGAGGACGTGAACAAAATGGGAGCAGTTTCAGTCTTGCAGGGGAGTTGGCTTGGCCTCTGTGATGGAAAGCACGAGCCCAAATGCCAGCACTGCTGTGGGATCTGTAGAATCTTCTCCAGATAATTATAGCAGATTCAGACAAATCTATTTTCAGCCCCTATAATTGAGAGGGAGCTGCAGGGAGCTCTTATCTTGTCTTGGATGTCTCAGGCACTGCTACACTAACCAAGTCACCTGCCACCATTCTGGTGATATGTCTGATTGTCTGGTCAGGGAGAGAGTATTGCCTCAAGTGCATCCCAATCCTGTGGTGCTGGCCTCATACCCTCAGTGCTGCAGCCAAAGTATTGTTGGGTGCGCCAGTAAGAAGCTCTACATTTGGCCACATTAGTCGGTTAAGAAAGCAATAAAAGAACTATTGATGCTTCACATGGCAAGTGAGACATGTTCTCTGTGGTTCAGGCTCACTTGGACAAATCTCTTATTTATTAGTGCTCTTTTTAAGAGACATTTTGGGTTATGTCTATCTACACTGATCCAACATTACTGAAACATTTGGACTGGGATGCAGACTACATGGCGCGTGGATACAAACCCTTCATGCCTCTAGGTTTGTGAAGGATGCAGCCTTGTTTGCTAGAGCTTTGAACTCTTTGTCAGGATTGACAATGACAGAAAACCTCCCTTGTCCCTCCCGCACAACTGTTTAGTTGCCCTGAAATTATTTTTCCTGCTTTCAGAGGCAGTGTTATTGGAATTCAGTCTCCTGGTGCACCACTTCATATACACATCTTAAATATTAGATAATTCCAAATGGAAGTGAACCCCAAATTATGTCTTCATCGTTAGCCCTACAGTAATTTCAGAGTGTGTCCCAACTCCCCCACGGTAGCTCCTGTCGCTGTAATCCCTCCATCACCCCTTTGCGTGCTTTTATTATGTAGTCTACCTTCGTGAGGGCAGTGTGTCAGGAAGCAGCCCGTCTGTAAGTGACTAGAGTTAAAATCACCTTCACCAAATCGGCAATGCGATCAGCTCAGAGCCATGCTAATAATGCCATCCTGTCAGCTTCCTTGCTTTTGATAAACACTCTTTCTCAGCGAAGGATGTGGGGAAGTTATGTAATCATTTAGAAATACGTCAACATAGCCATGGGATCGGGGCCATTAAGCTTGATCTTCCTTACGTAAATGCAGAATTGGGTCAGAGAAGTGGGTGCTTACACCTAATTTGGTGACAGTGTCTGGAGCCGATTCGTTTGTTTAATATCTCCTTGTTTTGTGTACAGAGGATTTTCTTCAGGGAGGGGTGGCAGAAGCTGGGGAGAGGGAAAAAGAGAGATGGAAAACAGATCAGCAAGGAAAAAGAAATCTAAATTGGAGATAGGAAGTGTTTGTGTGTGCTTGTGTGGTGGGGTGCCGGGTTGATGTGATTTCCTTTCTCACCCTCCCCCAACTTAAAAGTAGCTCCCACCGACCCTTGCCATCCCGCTGGACAAACTTCCTGCCCAGCTGCCGCGGTTCCCTCTGCAGGGCACCCTGCATGCGGGAGGGGGCGCCATCGCAGACCAGCCGCCATCCACAGATGCATTGCTTAAGTTCTGGCATTTGTCATTGATGAGCAGGTTTCTGTCTCTTTTAGTGCCAAATCTCCATTGTTACAGGAGACTCCCAGTGTGCCTACATAGTTGGTGTATATTTCATAATACCTCCCCACTTCCAAAATCCCAACTGTCTTATTGTTATGTTTTGTTTGTTTATTTTGGTAAAAGTTTGCAAAGCATCTCTTTTTCTGGTCTTACTTTATACACACATCTGGGGTACATCATTTCTTTGAAAGCAAGCAAAGTTAAGTTAGCATTTGCAATTCTTCTCAGGTCAGTAACTCAAAGCCAGACAAATTTGGCTGGGTTGGCAGTTTATAAGAAATGACAACACACTCGGGTTGCTACTCCACTTTGCCAAAGACCACAGAGAGATTGGGATCCACCCCTATCTGACTCATTGTTGTGGTGCTGTCATGGGTGACAAGTGCATCCTGCTGTCTGTGGTCTTGGAGGTCTATTATAGCTTCCAGTGGAGGTTTCTTGGCCTATAGTTTGAGGCCTGTGGCTGGCTGGGTCCATGTTTCCCTGGCTTTCTCTGCCCAGTGCAGCTGCTTCTGTGGTGGGTGATTGGAGGGGAGATGGATTTCCAGGAATGCATGTGGTGGTCAGTCCTGCAGCCTAGTGGTTGTGCTCATAATCGTTTCTGCGGCCAAGTGCCAGCCCTTGAAGCAAGCTGTCAGGGACGTGGGCTGGAGAGCCTATGACTCCACATCTTCTCTGCAAACCCTGTTGTTTGGAGGTGGCACATGCTGGGAAGTGGAAGGAGGTGGAATGAAGGGAGAGTGCGGCATAGACCAAATGGGGAAGTTTGGATAAAGAGCCTACTGTTCAGATGTTTCCTTTCCTTCCTCCCATCTCTTCTTTTGTCCTCTGCACACTCCTTTTTTTTCCCCAAACCCTTGTTTCAGATCTCATCTGGAATTGGCTCTTGACCTGCCTCTCTATTGTTAACAACCATGCTAATGTCTGCCAGGTGCTTCCCACTGTAAGACTTGAGAATAACATGATGAGTAAGAGAGGAAACAGTGAGGGGTCAAATATGTAAGCCTTCGAGTCAGAAGTGGGGTTTGATGAAACAGAAATCTTTCAGCAGGGAAAAGAGGACAGTGGTGGGAGGCCCCCGTTTGTATTGGTGTCCACAGTCCGTTGGCACCCTGTAGATTCAGCACTTGCTGACACCAATAACTGTGAGGCCAAAGAACGCCGTTTCTCCTCTAAATACCCTGTTCTCAGTTTTGAGAAAACTGTACTCAAAATGCCAGCTGCGATCTCAACCACCCAGCCACAATTTCCTGCATGACAGGAATAAAATCAGAGCCATCTTTGCAAGCTCTATAAATGGAATTGTAGAGTTTAGTCTGTAAGCAAGACACTCTTCATGGGCGAAGACAGTAATCCTCATCAAAAGGCAAAAGGAGAATTTGAAGACATTTGTTTCAAGAAGGAACTGAGTCCCAGTTTACTAGTTTTGTGGGATTATAGAAAAAGAGAATATTAGGCCACAGTGACAAATTCCAAAGCAGAGGAGGAAAAGAGAATAGATTTGTTTGGTGGTATTGGTAGATGAGAAACTCCAGCTAATCTGGTAACATGTATAGCACCTTATATGTTGTTGAACTTCAGGGTAATTATACTTTCTGAGAGAAAAGATATTATAGTGGATGTGGTGTATTAAGGTATATGATTTATATTATATATTTGTGAACCCTAATATGCACATTATGTATGCACTATATAAAGATAAACAAAAATGAAACTTCCCCTTCATGAACCTCTGAAGTTGGACCTCAGGAGAGCTGTTACCAGTGAACAGATAATGTTTAACAATAAAAGAAGAAAATGTCTAAGACTCTACTGTTTTGAAATTGAGTGGCAGTAATAAGAGAGGCTTATTATTTCAAAAGGAGTCTACCAATTTTTAAAAATCAGTCTGTACCAATTACTTAGAGAACTGCTTACCTAAGGTATTGCTGAAATCACTAAAAACATCTGGCTGCCACACATCCATTCCCTGTAACTATTTCCTCTGTTAGACAGAACACTAAATCCCTCCCATCCCCCAACATCAATGCTTCTTCTTGCCTTTTCTGGGAGGTTAAGTTTTTCGTGAATTTGAGGTGACCCTGTGACAAAAAGCAGTGTGTTTCCTATGTGTCAGATGCTCTTAGCGCTTTGTGATTGCGATGGGTAGATTGACTTTTGCATGGTTCTTGTTTTGAGCTAGGTAATTAAGTCATTTTGGTTAAAAGTGGTTCAGATTAAGAAAGATTTTAAGATACCTCAGTTTTCTCTTAAGTGAAAACATTATTTCATGAGTCCTTTGGTTTGCTGTAATGCAAAAGTCAACAACCAAGTGAGCTCTTAAATATTAATCTTCATTATTACAGTCTATTCAAGTTAAAGGTGCTAAGGAGAAAACAAAAGCTCTACCAGAAACTAAGTTCCTCTTGTTTTCTGTATTTTGCTGTTTGGAGAAGAGAATTAGTAAATAGTAAACATTATAAAGGAAAGATGTCCCAACCGTATCCTGCAGTCAAAGTCAGTCCAGCTCAATCCCCTGTGCTTTGCTTCTGTACATTGAGAATCCATGTTCAGAATACTGACTTCAAAACGCTGCAGGGTCTTAAAATAAGTAACAACAAATTCTATTATGGAAAGAAAGTCTTTTATCCTATTCCAGGTTTACTAGTTCTCTCCATATCCACATCTTTTGAAAAACTCACTAAGTGGTATCATTCACTTCCCAACTCTTGCAGCAAGTATGTTGACACACTTTTTCCCCAGTGGTTGAGTTGTATGCTTGCCAAGGGACAGTTTATGTCAGTTGTGCTTATTCTTGTAATTACATAATTTAATTAAATGTTAGGTAAACTGATGAACTTAGAAAAAGAGAAGGGAGCTGTCACTTCTACATTGAATGCTTTGAAGACTCAACAAAGCAAGTCACTAAAAAATTACTATGCACATAGGTGAGAGCGAAATAACTGTAAAGGATTGAGAGAATAGTTTTTCAACCTAGTTTCTTACCTGAGATTAATGTGCAGTTGCCTTAAAGTTCTTAATTCAGTTCAAATTGGCAATCATGAACACATCAGTGGTTGTTTATGTGACTCCAGTTGAATTGACCTTTTTTTTTAAATACAGAATCACTAAGTTCAGTTTTCTAAGGTAAAGAGGCCTGTATTATACTTGTATGCTGTCCTTAAGGCAATAGAGAATATTTGTATATCACTCATTCATTTACTTATTCAACCAACAAATATTGACCGTATGGTGTGTTTTAGGATCTATCTTAGGCATGGAATTCAGGGTCACTGCCCTTTAGTGCCTTATATCTAGTAGGGAGAGAAAGATAGTTAAATAGATGGTGGCAATATCACTGGAGCTTTGAGGACATGTAAGATTTAGGCAGCTGAAAACACTATTTGCAAAAGCCAGAAATACAAAACAATGTGCTCTTTCAGAGGACCACTTAGAGTAGCAAAGTGAGAGTTAGCAAGGCTGGCCCTGAACATGCAGTTATGGGTCTATGTGCTGAACTCTGAAGTATTAACTTTATACTGAAAGCTGTGAAGAGTTGCTGAAGGGTTTTCAACCAGAGTTATAAGACCAAATTCTGGTATAAAATAATTACTCTAGCATCAGGTTAAAGTTTATTAAAGACACTGAAGACCAGTTAGGAGGATATTGTCCAATAAAGAAATGATCAATATTGGAACATCTTACCTGAACTAAGACATTCTTAACAGTGAATTTGTATTTGGGAGGAGAGGGAGAGGGAAAGAGAAAGAGACAATATGAGAGATTGGTTCCATTTCTGAAGTTTCATTCCATCAGGGTTTAATTCAGATCGATCATAATCTTGCTGCTACATATATAATATAATATTGTTTTTTATTAAAATGCTCAACTGAGATTTGATTTTCAAGAATATTATACTTGGATTTTAGAATATTATGGTAAGGAACGATTAATAAGATTATTCCGGTAATATTTCTAATCAGTAAATTATAAACATAGCAATAGCACTTCGAATTTAGAGAACTGTTAGGGTCTTAAAATCTGTTTCTTCTTATTTATTGCCCACAAGTCAGTAGTGTAACACATGTAGCCTTTGTAAATGAATAGTTTCCAACTTTGTTTTCCTTGCTAATACTTGAGAGTATCCAGAAGTGCATTTACAAGTTGGTTTAATTGTGGGTGAGGCCTCCGTATTTCCACATTATTCTAAACATGATACTGCCTAAATTAAGAATGGATTACTGTCCAGTGAAGCCCCAAGTTGAATTTATTAGAAACTCTCAAAAGCTGGGCTTGAAAAGGACTATGTAAAATCAGTTTAGGCTTGAGGCCATTAGTCAACACTGTGGTTATGCTTAAATAGAAGAAGCCCCAGAATAAAACAAAAATATATCTTTCCACCAAATTGAAAACATGATTTTCTGATAAATATTTGTATACACCCAATCAGTAAACCTGCTTAGCATCCTCCCTATGATAGAGAAAACTCTGTTATGCTGAAAACCCTATCACCAAAAGGCATTTTTAAACCAGGTAACAGAATATATCATTATATGTTGAGTGGTTTCTGGGTCATTGTGTCAACACTAATTTTCAATGGAAAATGTAAAATCCTATTTCTGCTTTAAAGGTTGGTATTCAAATTTACCTGGAAAATAGTGTGGTTCAAGTATGAGTCTGAACAGTGCCTCCTCAGGCAACAGATATAAAAGCTCAACTCTTCATATGCGCCAAGTCTGAAACTAATGTCTTTACCCCTCTTTTCTTCTTACATGGTTACCTAAATGTTTATCGCATACCTGGAAGCTTCAGCACGTCAACTAACAATGCCCTTTTCATTATTCAAAGCTTTAAAAACAATCTCCTTAATAATTTTGCAGTTCTGAAGATGAGGTTGTCATAAATGTCCAGCTACATAAGATCAGAATTAAATCATTTGTAAGCAAAGTAGGTTAGACACTGGCAAAAAAAAAAAAACAAACGAAAAAACACCTCAGACTTCTTGTATTCTCCTCTTTATTCACGACACTGCTGCAGGTAATTTTGAGGTGGCAGCACTCCATTTATTGTACAATTATGTCATGTTATTTTCCTATTGCCACAAAGCTGCCATGAAGCATGCTTCATATATGCCTGAAGAGTTTACCTTGTATGAATATTTGCATTAAATAAATGAAAATTCACCTCTTTCTACAGATATCATGCAGAGACACAAAAGTGTTCCCTGCTATTAGAAATGGGCTCATACAGACTATAAAAATTGTAAATGAATTTTTGGTTGATTTGTTCCATTTATATAAAGTAGATTGAACATGCAGCTTTATGAAAATGTGTTTATTTAACCAGAAACCACAAATATTTTCAAGACTACACTTTTCTATTTAACTTTTAATTCTGAGAACTCTTTTTATGAAGTTCATAGTGATTTTATTGAACTATAAGCTAAAATAAATGTACCAATGGAATTTTGTAGGTTTTTTTTTCAACAAAGTGTTTACTTGGGCTAGAAACTAAGTTTTAGAGTTATGATTGACAGATGGTTGAAGTAAAATGTCTGTAAAAGCAGAGAGAGCAGATTCAGGGCAACTTCATTCAGAATATCTAATAGTCCAAGTCTGTGTAAACTCTAGTGAACAATGGAAAGTCCCCATAATAATTATATATTTTTATTATGATTAAAAATCTCATGAACATGCCTTTATTTGCAGGCTCAACAAGAGGAAGCGGAATCCTTTATTTATATAGTAATTACATTACTTTTCTGAAATGCTAGAAATGAAATCAGAATAGCAATCTCCATATCTCCATTGTGAACATTGTGCTTGTACTCTACTCTCCACAAAAAAACACACATATACACATATATAGACATATAATTATTACTGTTTCAAAATAGAAATTAAATAACAGCTGAAAAAAATTGCATCCAGAGAAATGAAGTTGGAGTACCAATCTATTTTGGTTATCCTGTCGGTAATTCATGCTGGATAATCATGAGCCCAGCAGTAAATGACCTCTACTCTGATACATTAAGTCCAACCAAAGATAATGGTGTCCTGGGTAAATTAACAAACCCAGTGGTAAACTTGCTTCCAGTTCAGCAGGAGACAGTGTGCAAATTAGCATTAGTCCTTAATAAGATCAGTGTCCTGCGATCCACAGTTCTACAGTGTTCATAATGCTGTCTCTTTCCAGGTGAAGATTTTTTCTCCTGAGAAGCCTTGCACAATACATTCTCATGACAGAGATTGTTGTCATCCTAATCAGTCCCCCCCCACCTTAAAACTTTCTCCATTTTTCCCACTTTCATGCTGTGAAGGCTGCTGTGAGTTGTTGAGAATGGTTATTCATTTGTAATCTTCTTTAATAACATTTTTGTTAGATGTTGAGGTTCCCAGCAGAGTCAACCAAGAATCTGATTTTATAATTATAACTATTCTGCAAACGTTATGGTCAGTGTATGGGCAGTCTTGGTGGCATTTACTAATCACCACTTTACCTTTTTCAAGCAGCATTCGTATTTTGTTAAATAAATGAAACACCCCATGGACAAGTAAGCACTCAGTTATTTTGTAGGACACTGCGTCTCTTAGGTGGCTGCTTCTGTCCTAGGTGTATTTGGAAATGGATGAGACCTGCAACAAGAGATGAGACTGATTTTAAAAATCAATTTTAAAGTCATATTTTACTATACATAGGGTTTGGAAATTTATATATTTTTAAAAGCAATTATTAAGAAAAAACTTGTGATACATATGATTTTGGTGCACATCTGCTATTTCATCTGAATTAGATAGACTTGGCTTCTATAAGAGTACCTATTAAAATGATATATGGGGTGTGTTAATGTTTCAAATAAATGACACATAAGTGCCTGAGCAAATAAGGTGTGTGTGTTATGTGTGCATGTGTGCACGCACACATGCAAGCGTGTATGTTTGTGTGCATGTATAAACGTGTGTCTATGTGCATGTAACCACCTATCTTAGAGTTGAAGGACATGATGATAGGAAGTCCGCATGCATATTTCCATGGGTTTGGGATGTTTGGGATACAGCTTCCTCACACATTATCTGTCAAAAGTTTTGTAAGTAAAAAAAAAAGGTTCAGTACACGGATCTTGTCTGAAGAATCCTCTCACTGTAAAATGTTTACCTTTTGTGACACATGCTATTATTTCATGATTATGTTAAAATACTCTTAAAGAGTTTTACATGTTAACCAGCTACTACGAATGCCTTAATAGAGCACAAATTTTTGTTAGAGGTGTCTCGACAATTTGAATTTTATATGCATGCATTATGTTTTCTTAAAATGGGAAAATTATGCATCTGAAGGAATCTGTCTAGAATAATGGGGTTCTATAGAGGTTACTTTAATCACGTTCTCCAGCAGTTATAGCTGTTTTACATCTTATTTGCAACAAAAGGGAACTCTAATTATCTTCAAAAAGAGCATAAAATGGTGTGTCTTGCTGCTGATGTAATGTTGATTCCTGAATGCTGCTGATAGGAACTGACAACTAAATGCATGTCACACTTTTCAGAAATCAGCCATAGTGACAGGATAACCACCTTTTGTGACCTAGGAGCCCAAAGAGGGAGTGTATATTTGCCTGTTAAGTAGAAACAATTTGCAGTCTTTCTTTTTTTAAAATAAAAATACCTTTATCCCTGGGTTAGAAATAATTTATTTACTAATGTTAAAACTTGCTTGTGTGATTTAAATTTTAGAAGCCACCCACTACTGTAAATTATCCTAAGTATATTTAATCTCAGTTCAACCATGGGAGAGGAGAGTAGCCTGAACCACTGACCCCTCATTTCCTTCAATTTTTTTCTTTTTGGCTTACAGACATACGTGGGTACATATTTATGCCTGGTACTGGAGTCCCGCATATATGATTAACACGTACTTGCAGTTTCAATTTCAACTCACACAATCTCATTTATAAATACAAATGAGATGCATATAGCCTATTACAAAATATTAAAATTAGAATTGAAAAGAAGATTGCATGTTTTAAGTCTGGCCACAGTAGTCATGTTGTACTGTGTTTGTAAGATTGAATGGGTTGAGTCTGAGCCCCAGATATGAAATTAATCAATGCAGGTCTGTAATATACTGCAAATAACCAACCTGTACCACAGGACTTGATTTAAGGTTCACATTAAGAGATGGTGAGCTGGTCGAGAAAAGAAGTCATACTCATCCATACATGGCACATTCAAATATACAGAACTCAACCTCAAAACTGAAGTTGAGCCTGTGTGAACAATGAAGTCCATACTTCATACTCAGATAGACTTTTATGCACAACAATGACATGACATCAGATTCTATTGCCTCTATCTGTCTTTACTCTTCTCCTGTCTAGAGTGGACTCAAAAGCAGGGCCAGAGGTAAAGAGCAGAAGAGACACTTCGCTGTATTACCTGCACAATTACACAAATATAGCTTTCTTATCACTGCTTAGACCAGAGCAAATTTTCAGTGATCTCTGAATTTTGAACACACAATACACACTTACGGCTCACCTATTTACAGGGTGGATTAATCTACTTTGGGAATTAAATTGGCATTCTCTTTCCTTTTGCCCAGGTAGCTATCAAGTTTTCAATAATTCAACAGAATTATAAGGAGTAAGAGTAGGCAGACAGATGGACAGAGAAAAAGAGCCAGAGGGAGGCAAGCAGAGGGAGGTGGGAGAGATACAGATCTGCAATTAAATTTGATAAAAATACAAATATGCTCAATTAATTATTTGCCTTTTACAATTGCATGCACCTTCTACTACAAATACAATATATCAGAAGTGGCTATAAAATAACTCTCCTGTTTGGACAGGTGGTACAATTCAAATAAATTCCTCCATTCACCCATTCATTCAAAAAAATCATTTCAACATCTCTTCCTCCCCACCCGCTAGCTTTATTGAGATGTATTTGACATATAACATTGTGTAAGTTTAGATAAACAGTGTAATGATTTGATATATGTATATATTACAACATGATTACCACAGTAAGGTTAGTTAATATATCTATCACCATACACAGTTACAGTTTACTTCAACTGCTGGTAAGGCCATGAGTACCCTAGGTGTTGAGGACATAGCAGTGAACAAGACAAATAAAAAAGGTGACATTGTAGTTGAGTAGATACAGGATATAATTAATAATTAAATTGCAATCATGATAAGGTAAAGGGGAAGTGCAGAGTATTTAGAGGTCAGGAAAGATATCCTTGAGGCAATGCCACAGGCTGCAGAGGCATTAATTTCAGAAACTGGGCAGAGAGAGAGGAGTGGGTAATGGCTGTGTATGTCAGTAACAGTTGATGGTAGAATGTAGCAGAGTGAGTAATGTCCCTGGAATCAAGCCATCCATATATTTCATTGGTGGTGAGAGAAAGTAATACTCCTCTTTTCTTTCCTTCTGAGTTCAAGGAGAGTTTCTTGGGTGCTCTGTGATGATAGAAAACCAATTGCTCTTCTACTGTCCCAAACCCTTTTTGCTAACTCCATCTTTGAATTTCTAAACATGTAGCTCAGGGCAATTTACTTGGAGTCTTCATTTCCTCATTTGTAAAACAGAGATAATATCCACATTACTGGGTTATTGCAAAGAGTAAAATACATACAGCATCATACCCAGGACACATCATACCAGGTACTTGGGAAAACACATTCCTTGTAAGTTGGGGTTAATAAAAGTTTTCCAGAAAATATTTGGAGATAAAATAGAAGAAAATAAGAGCAAAGGCATGAAATGAAAGAAGAGATGACTCCCATGATATCTGCTACCTAAAAATCCTTCATGCAAGAATCATGTTTTCAGAGTTCGCTTCCAAGTCTGCACCGTTAAATAATCCATTAGTTTCCAGCCCCTGGAGTTTAAACCTTACTAATCCAGGTACCTTCATTCTGCCTTCATTTTTGCTGTATCCTCACTCTGCATGGCTTATATCAGAATTTCACCAAGCTTGTTCTCTGGGATATTAATACATGTCATATGTAAATAAGAAAGCAAAAGCTTTCTTAGCCAAATAAATTTAGGAAACTCTAACTAGATGAAAGCAAACACTTCTCAGGATCTTATACTAAACTAATGTGCATTGTTTATCCCTCTCCCCAGCCCCAGCCCCAGCAGGGCACATGGTGGAAATTGTATCCAAAATGTTCCTAACATATCAGAGCTTCTAAGGAAATTCTCTCCCTCAGGAGGAAAAAAGCTTTCCTTGTTCCTCTTGGTAACCTTAATAAGGTGTCTCTCATTTTCTTTCTTTTTCTCACATACACTCACACATTTTTATTGTGAGAAAAATGGTTATTAAAAGTTGAAAGATTCTCAAGACAGTGTGGTACTGGCATAGGGATAGAAATACAGACCAGTGAAATAGAATCGAGAGTCCAGAAATAAATCCTTGCATTTATGGTTAATTAGTTTTTGACAAGTATGCCCAGAACAATTCAGTGAAGGAAAGAATAGTCTTCTCAACAAATGATGCTGGGACAATTAAGTGTCCACATGTAGAAGAACAAAATTAGACCCATTCCTTATCCCATATACAATTAACTCATAATAAATCATAGACCTAAATGTAAGAGCTATAAAGCTATGAAACCCTTGGAAGAAAATGAAGATATCAATCTTTGTGATTTGGGGTTAGACAATGGTTTCTTAGCTACTACATCAAAAGATTAGTAACAAGAGAAAAATAAATAAATAAACTGGACATTATCAAAATTAAAAACTCTTGTGCCACAAACAATACCATGAACAAAGTGAAATGATAACCCATAGAATGGAAGATCATATTTGCAAATTATTTATTTGTAAAGGGGTTTGTATACAGAAAATATAAAGAATTCTTACTATTCAATAATAAAATCATGAATAGCCTAATTTAAAAATGGGCAAAGGATTTGAAAAATATTTTTCTGAAGAAGATATACAAATAACTAATAATCATGCAGAGATCTCAGCATCATTTTCACTAGGGAATGCAAATTAAAACCACAAGGAGACACCACATCACATCTACCAGGATTGCTAAAATAAAAAGACAAACACAGAAAAGTGTTAGCAAGAATGTGGAGGAACTGAAAACTTCACATATTACTGACAGGAATGTAAAATGGCAAAATCCATTGAGACAGACATTATTTCCATAATTTACTCCATAATGTATTCCATAATCTAGACTATCAAATAATATGTCCAAAATTTAAGATATATGTAAATGCAAATTAAAGAGAAAATATTTCATATTATTTCTGAGTGCTTTTCTAGGCACAGAACCTTTATAAACTACTGAGCAAAGAGTGATATCACTTTGAAGGAGGAATTTTGATTCAATTGCCTAATGGGTCTCTTTTAGCTGATTTTACATAGTAAGTGAAGGGAAACCTATATTTAAAGTCTGTGAAGCTAATCCCTTTTTTCATGACTTTCAGGTAGATACAAGGAAGTTTTTTTTTTTTTTTTTGAGATTGAGGCCTAATTTGAGAGCCTTAGTATTGTTAGGGTATTGTTTAATCCAGATGGGATTACACATATAGCAATCATAAAATTTCCCCTCTAGAACCCTCTTACACTGTTGGTGAGAGTATAAACTGGTTCAATCACTGTGGAAAACAATGTGGGGTTCCTTAAAAAACTAAAAATAGAAATACCATATGACCCAGCAATTCCACTTCTGAGAATTTACCAAAAGGAAACAAAATCACTAATTTGAGAAGATAACATGCACAGCCTATGTTCAAGATATATGTTCGACATGTGACATTATTTGCAATAGCCAAGATATGGGAGCAACTGAAGTGCCATAGATGAATGGATAAAGAAGATGCGGTGCATATATACAATGGGATATTACTCAGTCATAGAAAAGAAGGAAATATTACCATTTGCGACAACATGGGTGGACCTAAAGGGTATCATGCAAAGGAAAATAAGTCAGATAGAGAAAGACAAATACCATGTGATTTCACTTACATGTAGAATCTAAAAAAAAACAAAACAAACAAAAAAGAAATAGACTCATAAATGTTGATAACAGACTGTTGATTACCATAGGGAGGGAGTTTAAGGATGGGTAAAATAGGTGAAGGAGATAAAGAGATACAAACTTCATATTAGAAAGTATATTAGTCATAGGAATGGAAGTACATCACAGAGAACATAACCGATATCCTGATATGGTAGCAGAGGGTAATTATACTTAATGTGGCAAGTATTTATTCATGTATATCATTGAATCACTATGTTGTACATCTGAAACCAATAAAACATTGTATATCAACTATATTTCAATAAAAATAATTTTTTAAATAAAATAAAATTTGCCCCCCTAAAATTGAATTATTCTCATTTTCAGTTTAGGTAACTAATATTCCTGAAGTGATACAGGTGCCGACCTATGGAAGCAGGAAAAACAGATAAACTGGCATAAAAGAACTGTGTTTGCATTTCTCTAATAGAAAATGATGTTGAACAACTTTTCATGTATTTATTTGTCATCTTTATGTCTTCTTGGATGAACTAATTTTTCTTTTACTTATCTCCTAATGGGATTGTTTGTTTAATGTAGAGTTTTGAAGGTTTTACTTATTCTAGATACTAGTCCTTTGGAAGATATGTGGTTTGCAAATATACACCCCCAGTCTGTAGCTGTATTTGTATTTTCTTAGTAAGTTTTCTTACTGAGCAAGTTTTTAATTTTGATGAAGTTTAGTATATTAATTTTTTCTTTTAGAGATTATAATTTTGGTGTCAAGCCTAAGAACTCTTTGCTCAGCCCTAGATCCTAAAGACTTTTTTTCTGAAAGTTTTATGGTTTTATATTTTAAATTTAAGTCCATGACCCATTTTGAGTTAATTTTTGTAGCAGAACTAAGACAGATTGTGGTTCATTATATGGCCTTTAGATGTCCAATTGCCCCAACACTATTTATTGAAAAGGCTATTTTTACTCCATTAAAGTGCTTTTGCATTTTTGTTGAAAATCAGTGAGGCATAGTTCTGTGGGTCTGTTCCTGGATTCTATATTCTGTTCCTTTGATCAATGTGTCTTGATAACTACAGCTTTATAAAAAATTTTGAAATTGAGTAGACAGATCCTTACCGCTTTATTCTTCTTTTCCAAATTAGATTAGCTTTGCTTTTCCAAATAAATTTCAGAATAATCTTGTCTATATTACAAAAAATCTTACTAGAAATTTGATAGTAAGTGAATTAAATCTGCATATCAATTTGGGAGAATTGGCATATTTTTCTCTATTGAGTCATTCAATCCATGAATATGCTGTGTCTCTTCACTTATTTAGATATTTTATTTCTTTCATCACCATTTTGTAGTTTTCTGCATACAAGTCCTGTATGGCTTTGTTAGATTTACACTTCTGTTTCTTTTATCTTTGTTTTTTTTTGAGTGACTGTAAATAGTATTGTATTAGTAATTTCAGTGTCTATGCATTATAGAAATACTACTGACATTTCATATATTTATCTTATATCCTACAACCTTGCTGAACTTACTTATTAATTCTAGGTGTTTCTGGTTTTTATTTTTTAGATTCCTTGCAGTTTCTGTATAAGAACATGTCATATGAAGTAGGGAGAGTTTTATTTCTTCCTTTGTAATTTGTATGCCTTTTACTTTTCTTGCATTGTTGCGCTAGTCAGAACTTCGACACTATGTTGAGTAAGAGTGGTGAAAGTAAATACTTTTGCCTTCTTTCTGATTTTAAGGAGAAAGTATTCACTCTTTCACCATTAAATACAATGTTAGTTGTAGGTTATATGTAAATGTGCTTTATCAAATTGAGGAATTCCATTCTACTTTTATTTGCTAATATTTGTTAAGGGTGCTGTGTCAATATTCATGAGGAATATTAGTCTGTAATTTTCTTCTTTTGTACTGTCTTTGCCTAGTTTTATCTCAGGGTAAATTAATTGGAGATTAATCCTTTCTGGTTTTTTTGGAAAACACAGTGTAGAAATGTTAACCTTTAAGTGTTTGGTAGACAATCTGGGCTTAAATATTTTCTTTTAGAGAGTTTATAAATCACAAATTATATTTCCTTAATAGCTATAGGGCCATTGAAGTTATGGTTTTCATAGTGAGCAAGTTGTGGCAGTTTGGGTTTTTCCAGGAATTGGTCCATTTTATCTAAGTGCCAAACATATGTGTGTAGAGTTGTTCATAGTATTCACTTATTATCCTTCAATGTCTGCAGGGTCTATAGTGATATTCTGTTTTATTTATGATACTGGTGATTAGTATTTTCCCCATTTTGTTTTGTCAGTGTTAGAGTTCTGTTAATTTCATTGATAATTTCAAAAAACCAGATTATTATTTCACTTATTTTTTTCTATTGTTTTTCTACATTCAATTTCATTGATTTATGTTCTTGTCTTTACTATTTTCTTCCTTCTGCCTGCCTTAGATTTTGTTTATTATTCTAGTTCTTGAGGTGGAAACTAAGATTATTGAGACTTTCCCTCTCTTTTTTAATATATGCACTTAGTGGTATAAATTTCTTCTCTCAGTATTACTTTATCTTGTCCCACAAGCTTTGATATGTTTATTTTAATTTCATTCAATTCAATGTATTTTTTATTTCCTTGAAACATCCTCTTTGGCCCACAGATTATTTAGAAATGTATTGTTGAGTTTACAACTGTTTGAAAATTTTCTTGTTATCTTTCTGTTATTACTTTCCAGTTTGATTCCACTGTGGTCAGAGAACACATCCTATATTATTTCAGTTATTTATATTTTTTAGGTTTGATTATGGACCAAGATATCATCATCTTGGTATGTATTCTGTGGGCACTTGAGTATGTATGCTGCTGTTTTGAGGTGGAGTGTTTTATAAAAGTTGATTACAGTCTGTTGATTGATGGCAGTGTTGTATATCATTGCTGATATTCTGCCTAATAGTTCTATCAATTTTGAGATTGTTTGTCTCTAACTGTATTTTTGGGTTTCTTTATTTCTTTCAATTCTTTCAGTTCTTGCTTCATATATTTTTCAGCTATATTGTTTAGCATAAAAGCTTTTAGGATTGCTCTCTCTTCTTAGTAGATTAACCCATTTATTATTATAGAGTAAACTGGCATTCTGGTTTTTGTTGTTTGCTCTCTGTATTTTCCATTGCTATTTTTTATTTTAACTGCCTTCCTATGAATTACTTCAATATATTTTATAATTATATTTTCAACTTTTATAGTGTTTGCTGTATCTATAGCTTTTTTAATAGTTGCTTTGGGTAGTACATTAAATATAGATGTAGATATAGATATGGATATATACAGACCAATCGATTGACCAATCATCTCAGTTTACTGGTATCATCATTTTACCAGTTTGAATTAAATGTAGAAGCACTCCCCCCTTTATTTTCCACCATTTATATCACAATAGCCTTTAATATTTCATCTACCCAAATTAGAACTACATCAGACATTGTTATGACTTGCTTCAACTATCCAACATAATATAAATGTCTCAAGAGAAGGAAAGTCTATAATATTTACCCATATTTTTGCTTATTTTGTTTATTCTTTCTGATATTCCAAGATCCCTTCCTTTATTGTTCCTTTTAGAGAACTTCCTTAGCCATTCTTTTAGGTAGAATTTGTCAAAAAATTCTCTTAGTTTTTCTTAGCCAGAAAATATCTTGACTTCCCTGTCATTCCTGAGGGATATTCTTGCTGGTAAAGGATGCTGTGTTGACAACTTTTTTTTTTAGCACTTGAAACATGTGCTACTTTTTTCTGGCCTTTATAGTTTCTGATGACAAGTTCACTCTAATTCTGTTATTGTCCCCTCAAAGGTAAGTCTTTTCCCTGTCATTGCTTCAAGATATTTTCTTTTTCTTAAGTTTTCACAAGTTTATCATGACTCTTGATGTGGATTTCCATGGGTATATCCTGTTTTGAATTCATTGAGGTTCTTGATTGTATAGATTGATGACTTCTGCTAAATTTGGGGAATTTCAGCTATTAATTCTTTGAGCACTTTTTCAGCCTTGCCTTCTCTCTCCATTGCTCCCAAGACACTGATTACATAGATATTAGTTCTCTTGCTGATACAGTTCCCTGAGGATTTGTTCTTTTTTTTTCCAGTCTATATTCTCTTTGCTCATATTTGATAATTTTTATTATTCTATCTTAAAATTAATTGATTCCTGTGTCTCCTCCATTCTGCTCTTGAATCTAACCAGTGATTGTTTTTTTAGTTCAGTTATTATATTTTTCATTTCTAAAATTTGTTTGCTTCTTCTCTGTATTTTCTATTTCTTTGGTGTAACGATTTTCTCATTTGTTTCAAGTGTGCTCATAATTGTTTATTTAAATACTTTTATGATGATTGCTTTAAAATTTTTGTTGGATAATACTAACATCCCTGTTATCATCTGTAATTGTCATAATCTAAAATTTTTCATTCAGTTTGAAATCTTCCTGGTTTTTGGTATAACAAATGGTTTTCAACTGAAACCTTGATATTTTGGATATTAAGTTGTGAGACCCTGAATTTATTTAATCTTTCTTTAAAGTGGTATCTTCTGACTGCTCAGGCAGAGAAAGGAGCATTGTTTTGTTACTTTCAAGTGGGAATAGAAGTCCAGGGTTCCTCCTTGGTTTCTATAGTCACCTGAGATGGGCCTCTTCATTACTGGGTGAGGGTGAGAATTCTGACTCCCCACAGTACCCCTTCTCTGACTTGGAGAAGTAGAAATTCCTTTTTTTGTTCCCAAAATGACCTTCACTGACAACATAAAATGGGTGACCTCATTAGCACTGGGCAGTGGTGGAAGTCCCCATACTCTGTTAGGCCTCCTCTGACATTATCCCAGCAGGGCTGGAGGTGGGAGAGGGGAGCATCTCACTGTGGTGGTAGGGGGTAAAAGTCTAGCCTCCCACCACCTGCTCTCTACTGACACTGGGGAAGAGTGCTGGCTCATAAGTACCTCACAAGGATGGAAGTCCTGATGTCCTACTTGGATTTTTCCCACACTACCCCAGTGGGGAACATCAGATACCTCATTACAGCCTGGGATTTGCAGTCTAGGCTCCCCACTCAGCCTTTGCTAATACAGGTGAGGGCTGGGCTACAGTTTCCTCCATGGTGTTTGGCTACAGCAGACAAGTTATTTTCTAAAAGTTTTCCTTCTTATGAGGTGACTCCTTTCCTGGGCCTTTGGCTAAAGATAGTTAGGCTTTGTTGGTTCTTTTTCTGTTTGTGCCCATTGATATTTCTGGTATTGCCTACTTCCTCAGCAAAAAACATCTGGTATATGTGAAGCAAAAAAGAAAAAGCAGAGAATTCACAACCATGTTGTTCTTTGCATCCCAAAGTCTCCAACATGTCTGCCTTCTCTTTACCTCTCAGAGACTTTGAATGCTTTATATTATGCCCAGGGGTTTTACTTGCACTTAATGAGAGGAATAAGGAAAAGTATGTCTACTTCATCTTCCTGGAAGTCAAAGTCTCCTTGTTTAGTTTTTTAAGAAACTGGCAAACTATTTTCCAGAGTGGCCAACTTTCCCATTTACATTCTTACTTGCAATCTATGAAAGATCCAGTTTCTCTACATCTTCTCTGGTATTGGTGGTGTCATTATTGTTTATCGCAGGTGTTCTAATAGATGTGTAGTGATTGCTCATCATGACCTTAATTTGTGTTTCCTTGATGACTAGTGATGTTGAACATCTCTCAATATGCTTATTTGCATCTATGTATGTTTTTTGGCAAAATTTCTCTTTATGTCTTTTGCCCATTTTCTATCTAATTTCAGTTTAACTTACTCATATTCTCAGGTTATCATAACTCTTCTTGTTTACTAACTAAACTTGATAATTTTTGCTCTTCTTTAAGAGTCCCCATTTGAATTTCTCTCTGGTCAGTACTGCCTATGTAGTATTATTTATACAAAAGAAAGGCCAGAATATAACCTAATCACTCCTAAATAAAGTCAAGGACATCTCAATGTGATGACAAGAAATCTTATTATTTTCTGAAATAGGAAAAAATAAAAATGGAAACGTGAACTGTTTATGAGAAGTATAATAGAAATTGAAATCCAATTTCTGTGTGTGAGTGTGTGTGTGAGTGTGAGTGTGTGAGTGTGGTTGTGAGTGTATGTGTGTGAGTGGGAGTGATACAGTATTTAAGTAAAAGAACTTGCCTAGTGAACAAGAAGATCTTGACAGGGTGACCCTATTTCATTCATAAAATGGAGAGAGAGATCTAGTATAATAATAATGTGTATCTTTGCTATACAACATTCCTTAATGTGGTCATGGAGCACAAGGGACAAAAAATGACTATGCGAGGTTTCATTATTCTTATTGTCTTAAATGCAGTACTTAGCAGAACCAAGGACATTAAATTATAATAATGGCCTCTCTTTTCCCTTTTCATTTCTAGAATTGGTTGAGTAAATGTGTCACCTTTTGCTAAAAACTCAGCCCTGGGATCATAGGACTATGCCTTTCTAAAGATACTTCAATTAGAGTTAACTCACTCTGTGCTGATGTCCTTCACCTTCTTCATTTTAGAGTTGTAGTACAGAAAGTATTGATGTGATGTGATTCAACCATTTATCTATTCCATTTATCTATTATCAATTTTTAATTTTGGAAAAGATGTGAATATCTGATAATTTCTAAATTTTTCTTTTGAATTTCAATACTCCAATATTTCCCTAAGTAAAGGATATCTGAAACCGAGTTGTCTTTACTTTTGTGAAAACTACAGAAATAGAAGGAATATTTTGCCAGCCTAAATTTTGTCAGTTGTTGGAATGTTTGCAGTAACTAGTACAGATAAAATTTAGATAACCTTTTTAAAAGCCTGACTTAACTTTTTTGAAGGCAGTTGAATTCACAGTGGAAGTGAGTGAAAGGTTAATTCAGCTCTTCCATATAAATTATTGCATATTGGTGAGTCACATGGGTGTTGGGAATTTGACAAGTTGTAAGTTTTTTTCAACATGTGACAGTAGAATATATGACACCCAAAAACCTACTTGCAAGATTAGTTTTCTCAAAACATCTTACAACTTAAGACATGCTCCATTTCAGCATGCTTCAAAACCTATTTTAAAAAGCATCAGTTTTTAATTAATGTCAACTTTTGAATTTGAGGTTTAGTCATATCTCCTGCTGTTACTATTTCTTTTGGTTACTAAGCTTTTGTTTATGACTCTGCTTCTTAGCACATCCAGTTGGAAGAGAAATTTTTTAAAGTAGGAAATTTGTGCTAATCCATTATATTACTTTCTAACATCCCTAGACAGTTCGGGTTAGGTGATAGTATAGCCTAAGGATCAAGGTACTGATTTATAATGCATGTTAATTTTATATTACACTATACATGACATGGAATCAACAAAAGTGAACTAAACCAATGTACATGTATGTGCTTTTGTAATATTTTCCCTTCATTTGCTTAGCAGCATTAGGAAAATGAATAAGGATAGCATTAACTGAAGCATAGGTTTATTAGGCTCTGAAAAACAGGAGTTAAGAATATAAATTTTTAGAAATATAAAGTTGTACCCTATACAACAGAGGACTAGCCCTCTATTGAAATTGAGTTATTAAACATATTAAAATGCATGTGTGCAGGAAAATAATCTTTTTTAAGATTAAAATTATACCTGGCATATATGGTTCACATATGCCTGTACATGTGTCTATATCTGTACCTACCTATATCTTATTTTTTCTATTGCAAATACAATTTGTTAATTGTGACAAATTAAAAATTATGTATCTAAGCCAAAAATTAAAATAAAAATAACTTTGTGTTATATGAGAGAAAAGGAATCAGTCGCTTGAACTTTCTTCTTGGGGAAAGTAAGAAAAAAACCTTTTTTTAAAATCAAAAGTTGAATTTTAAAGAACTTAGCTCCTCAAAGTATAAATTCATTTAAAAATATGCTTTAGAATATTTTCTGTGATCGTAATATAGAGAAGGAAGCTGAGAACTTCAACTAAGAGTAAATTTGATCATTAATATTGTTGATGTATTTATTTAAATGTAAAAGTTAATGCTTATATATATTTACACAGGGACTTCAGTTTCTTACCCTATTGCTTCTTACATCCTGTTTCTTTCTTTGGGTTTAATTTTTTTTTTCTTATATGAATCACTTAGTTTTTTATCAAGAGTCTTTGTATCACCAACTATCTTAGTCTTTATTTTAAAATATTTTGAATAGGATTTTTGCTTAAAATGATAGTAAAATGTATATTCAATTCTGTTGACAATTATTTTCCCTCACATTTACATAAGTTCTATCTGGTTTTTTTAAGCAACTTCTTTTATCTTTGGTTCTATTTTTTTTCTTTCACTGTGCTATTTCCTCTTACATATTTTCAATCATTTAAAGCATATTTATTTTGTGATTTAATTATTATTACCTTAAGTCCTTGGAGGCAAATCTCCTAGTTTATTGTGTCTATTGATTCTGTTTCATGGTGGATCATTTCCTTTTGGGCTTTTTAATTTTGGAATTTTAGCCTATATTTAAAGAGGACCATTATTTCCTAGGAGATTAATGCCCCTGAGTTGTTGAAAATTGGCTACAATTACTTTTCCTAGATGACTTCCAGGTTTCACCAGTCCAAGACAAAGTTTTACATTTTGTCCATATAAAATCAAATTCCACAGTTCCATATAGTGAAAGCCTAGAGTTGGGTTTCTTAAAGAAAGCCATCTTATATTATCTTACCTTGAACCTGAGGAAAAGGCAAGTTTTGGTGTTACTTTCCTGAGCTGGAAAATAGGGTATAATCCTTCTTTCCGTGAGAGCCCAGCATATACAGAGTCTCAGGTCCATGCAGACATCTCTGTTCTACCTCAGAGCCCTACCTGGGACCCAAATCATGTTCCTCTGTCTGAGTAGAGGTTAAAAACTCAAAGCCATGCAATCAGTGTTTATATCAGTCTGCCATAGTTCTGAGGCTGTAGAGTAAATTTACTACATAAGTCTAGCTTTGTTTCTTCTTCCTTTCCACCCCTGAATTTATCATCTTTCATGTGCAGTTATATCTTTTAAGTTTTTTCATTATATTTTATTGTTCATATTCTCCTTGAATTAACTTGTTAATTATACATCTTTTACACTTCTGCTTGTGGATATCAACTTCCTTGGGGTAAAAGGGTTTATACCCAGCTTTATTCTCCTATGAAATGTATGTTTGACTTACTGAAATATAATATGTATTATTACTTTTAATAATTTTTAAATTATGTAGAAACCCAGAACATATAACTCCCACTTACCATCCTCTGATCTTTTGCATTATTGTTGTCATGCATTTTATTTCTCCCTATATTTTAAACTCCAAGAGACATTACTATAAATATCTTTTAAATAAACATTTTTACATACATTTTTTGTATTTACTCACATATTTATATTTTCAAGTATTCATTTCCTACTACATTTCCATATTTACATCTGGGAACATTTTCCTTTGATTTGAAGAACTCTTTTAGGGCATATTATTACAGGCCTTTTATAAACCAATTGCTTTAACTTTCCTTTGTTTGAAAACACCTTTATTTCACCCTCATTGTCAAAAGATATTTTTGTTTGGTATAGAATTTTAGATTGGCAATTATTTTCTTTCAGCACTTTAAAGATTTCTTTCCATTGTCTTCTGGTGTATATAATTTCTTTTGAAATGTCAGCTGGTCTTGCCTGATAGTTTCAGCCCCAGGCAAGTACACTATGGATTCAGAGAGACCAAAATATAACAATGGAACGTTCTTGGGGTAAAAGGGTTTATACCCAGCTTTATTCTCCTGGCAGTACGTCAAGCACTAGAATCACATCTGCATCCAGCAGACTGTAGGTCTGTAATCCACCTCTGTCTCTGCCTCTACCCAGAGCAATGGGCAGAGCTCTATATAGTGACTCAGTAGGGGTAAAACAACAATATTTCCAGAATCTCACTCTGGGCCTTAGTCCATCTCCATATCAATAGGTGTTTACAAGGGGTGGGTGGAGAGACAAGCATACACTAGGACAGAAGGAGTTTTTGGTCTCACCAGTGAAATGGGAGAGAAACGAGCAAGAGGCGAGTGGCGACCAGAGAGAGAGAGAGAAAGAGACAAATGGAGCCAAGCTTCTTGTGAGCAGTTAAGGCTTTCTCCCCATCTAGTTTTTCCCTTGACTGATTTCAGTTTCACAGATTTATTTGCCCTGGGCTGGGAGCATGCTTCCCACCCACCTCCCATCCTGCTGCCCCTGAGTTACACTCAGTCAATAATAACTTATTGCCTACTGGTGTGGAAGCATAACAGTAGGCCAATTACATCATCAGATAGTTTAGGATCAGTTGAGGATCCTGGCCATAGCAACTGCCATTTTCCCCACACGCCTGATTGTTTTAATCTGATTGTTTTAGTGTCTTCTTTCCTGTGGCTATTATTTGATTATTAATTTGTCTTAAGTGTTTAGCAATTAATTCGTGGTATGCCTAGATGTATGTTTTACAGTATTTATCCTGCTTGGTTAAACTTCGTGCATCCATAAGTTAATCTCTTTCATAAGTTAATCTCTTTCACAAGTTTGGAAAATTTGCCTGCTTTTCTTCTTTGTATATTGTTTGGCCCCATTTTCTCTATCCTTTCTAAAATTCAACTTTCACGCATACTAGAAACTCTGAGCATACTCTGCATTTTCCTTTTGCTCTTTTTTTTCTTTTCTTTTTCCCTTGCTTTCTTTCTTTTTAGTCCCATTCTTACTTCTCTGTATACTTTAACTCTAGTATTTTCTATTGACATGGTGTGAATAAAATGAAAGTTCCTATGGCCAGGATTCTCACCTGGCCCTGGTCGGCTAGTTCACTACATACGTGTGAGCAATACATTGTTATTGACTCCGCTGAGTGCTGTGGGTGACACAGTGGCACAGCTGTAAGGCTGCAGGAGAGCAGAGATGAGATTGGTGTGGTGGCAGTGCTGAGGACAGAGACTGAGATGGCTGCAGGGGCTGAGAGGCCCAGAGGCAGAGACCAGCTTGCCGCATACAGACGTGCTGTGAGTGGATGGAATTCTAGTGATTGACCTGCCACTGTGGGAATAAAGTTTGGTATAAACCTTTTCACCCCAAGAACATTCTATTGTCATTTCTTTGGTCTTATTGAATCCATAGTGAACTTGCCCAGGGCTGAAACCCATTAGCAAGACATGTCTTCCAGTTCATTAATTCTGTCTTCACTTATGTCTAGTCTACTGTTAAATCTCTGTGTTCATATTTTTGGTATTCTATTTTTGGTTCTGATTTGATTTGATTCTTTGATTCTTTCATATAGATTCCAATTCCACAATTATTTTGTTTCTCATTGCTTTACTTTTATTCTTTTCACTTTTTTTTTTTACATATTATTGGTAGCTATTGTTAAGTATGTCACTGCTGCTTCAAAATGTGGATTATTTATGAGTCTGGTTCTATTGTCTACTATTTGATTATATGCTAGACATTGTATATTTAAAATCTATACACTTGCTAGATGATATTCTTTTCCACTGGAGAGAATTAAATATTTCCTCTGTTAAAAATATATAATGTAGAGTAGGGTTGGAGGATTTATCATCTTAATGCAGTCAAGGATTAGGTTATATAGAGACTGGGTTATAATTTTGGTAAGACTCAATCTCTACCTGGGTCAACCTGATTCCTAGGGCATGGCAACCAGGGATTTCAAGTTAAAGAATGATGAATCTTTCTCTCTTCAACTCTGAAAAACTGCAGGAATTACATCTGTGCCACAGAGGTTTAACCTTACCTCTTTTGCTTCACACTCCTTCGAACTTCAAAATTTGGCCTTGAGAGGGAAACCAACTTTATGTTTGATATTCTGGAGTCACCAATTTTATCATTTAGTTTTATGAAAATGCTAAAGTATCAACTAGTTTCTCAGTTTCACAGCAGCAGTCTTCTGCCAGATCCAAGCCTGGATTCTCAGCCTCAGCTATGCTCAACATCAGTAAGTGTCCTTAGGAAACAAGCACCTGCAGATCCTTAAACACAGTATCAACTCACAGCTCTTTCTAGGTATTTGTCTCTTGTTTGCTTCTTTTCTTTTTTAATTAGGTCTCCTCTTTCTGATGGGTTTTTGTTTTCTAAGCCCCATAAAACTAGAGCATACTTCACTCTTGCCACAGATTGTAATTTAGCTCTTTTGTCTTCAATTGAACTCAGAACTCAACAAATGCCTTGTGTAGACAGATATGGCCTTTTGTTTAAGGCCCCTTAGTTCTCTCTGATTTTGTCACTACAGCTTCTATTCTATGATTGCTAAGTTTTGCTTGTTTCCCTTTCTACCAGCAGTGGCCTTGCAGTTATGCCACATCCTGGTTCTCAACATCTAGCTTGTACCTAGAACCAGCAGATGCTAGAGAAAAATCAGCTATGAGTTCACCCTGCTTTTTGCTCCTCTCTAGAAATTTAGTTCTTCTAGTTCTCATTGCATCCACAGTTCTCTGGCGTTTTTAAAATTATGATTTTCTTTCTCTAATGTCAGCTTTTCTAATTGTTATGAGCAAAAGTATTGACTATTACATCTTAACTGGAAACAGAAGTCAGCTTTTCTTTATTTCATCTGTAACATTTGGTATGTATTTGTAGCAAGAGAAGAGTCTGTTTAGGCATATCATTATTAATATTATTATCACCAAATATTTTTGTTGCAAGTTTAAGTTAGTTGATTTACTAAATGCTTAATATTATCTTCTTCATTTAATTCTGAAAACAAACATATGAGTAAAGTACCACTATTAAATAATTTTAGAGACAGGAAAAATGGAAGCTTATGAGCTAACTATCCCCAGGTCAAGCAATTAATAATTGGCAAAGTTGAGCTTTTAATTAAGACTACTAAACCATACTGCTTCCCACCAAACTCTTACAGGGCATAGGGCATTATTATTGTGTTATGTCATTTTCTAACTCTTAATATGTGTTTGATTTTCCACCCCAAAATAGGAAAAATTCCTAAGCTATTGCTACCAAGTTTAATGCTGAATTAATATCACTCTTATTTTAGGCATTTGAAAATACATTGGTATGTCATATCAGTAACATACAATCTAAGCATGTGTGTAACAGAATCCCTGATACAAATGCTTTGGATATTTAGAAAAAAGACCCATGCAGTATTTTCTACTAAGACTCTGTTCATGCTGCTTTCTGATGGTTTTACAGAAAATTTGTTAGTTTTAGGGCTAATGAGTTTGGTTTAATTTCTTTACCCCTCTCAGCCAAGTCTTTCCACAGTGTGCCTTCTCCCATGGGGTCCTTCCTAATAAATATTTTAATTGAACTTGTTTATTAAAATGAGTGTCTATATGATCATCTAGACACCCCACAGATGTGAGGAGAGATTATGAGTTCAAATGAGGTTGGGGTAGGCAGATTCAGGTTTGATCCTAATACTGCATTATTGCCAACCTTGATAATAAAGGAATCCAAGTTCACACAAGATTAGTCAACATAATTAAATGAAACTTTAAGTACTTGCTAAGTTTGCTTTCAGTAAATCATGGAAATATGATTAAGCATGAAAGACTGGCATAATTTCCAAGCACAAGAAGCAGAATGCTATTAACTACATATTAATTTCAATTGCTATGTAACTTGATTATTCACTGATTTCATTGAGTCAAGTAGGTGATTGCTTATTGTCCCTATAAAAAATGATCTTACAATTATATTTTATAAATAAAATCATGAAAAGTAAAATTTCTTCTTGTTTCTGTTTAGAATAGCATCTTCTCTTGTTTGTCTTTTCTCAAGCAGCCATAACTATTCACTTCATTTTATTATGAATAATGTTTATCTCTTATAGTTCATTTTTTATTTTTGTGACTTTATAATTTTTTGTATAACCCTATGTATGTTGCAAAAGGGTACTTCCCTAAGAAATCAAAATTTTTAAAAGTCACATTTAAAAGAAATTTCCAGATTTTCTTACACTTTTGAAACTTTTTCATACCTTACCCATTCTCTGTATGTACTTAACAGCTAAATAGGATTTAAGCATTCTTACATTAAGATTCTGTGTTTAGGTCAAACCTTACAAGTAGCCATGGCTATCAAGATTTTGTATTCTAAGATAAGGACAGAACAGTCATAGACAAATGCTAATACCTTCTTCCTTTATTCCTAAACTGAAAAAATGTATCATTATTATAGCTTTGGAAATGCAAGTTTTGACAACTGTCTTAATTTAAATGACATCGTATTTGGCAAATAATTCAAAACTGCGGGTGCTAAAGGATGAAGGAAAATTAAGGAATAGATGTTATTGGTATGAAGTAAACCAAGACAGCCTTTTGTTGGGAAGGTACAAGGCACAGTCTAAAGTTGATCCCGTTAGCTCTAGGAAAGAGGCGTGAATCACAAATTGGTCAAGATTTTATCACTTTTCATGAATATTGTTTTCAATTTAAGCAATAATAAAGCTGCTTACAAATAAATCCCTTTTTATTATTATCAGTTTTGGCCAGCTAGTTAATCTGAAAATAAAAATGCCTGTCAAAGTTTTATCAAATCTTAATAATATTGGAGTTTACAGTTAATTTTATTCATACCTCATGCTTTGCCCATTAGGCAGAATCTAACTATAAAGGAAACTGGGCACATATACCATTTAATATTTGGGTCTGTTAAATTGTTCCATCTTTACCTGATTAAACCAAATTTTCTCAGATTGCTTTGAGTCAACAATAATATCTTTTCACATCATGAGTTTCTCAATCACCTTTAAATTCTGACTGCACTTCCCCCTCACCCACATATGGCTCCAATCACCTTTTAAGCTTGCTAAAATAACAGTAATAGTAGTAGTAGTAATAAAGTTAAATACTCATAAATACAGCACATATTGGTTTCCTAAATTTCTTTGAATTCTAGAATACGTTCTGTCTCCATTTGAGGGAAATTCCTAAATGCTTCCACTACCAATTATTACTTGCCTGTCTCTCAAAATATGTTATGACCTATCTTGTCATTTGAAAACATTTGGGTGTATTTCCATCCATCCTAGAATTTGAACCACAATAGAGAATAGGCCACATAAACTTCCTTTGCCAAAGTTTCCTTGGATCCTATGCAAATGTACCTACCTCTTTCCTTCACAAGTAACCCAAGGTCACAAAAGATTCTTTATCCTTTCTCCCAGGACAATAGCTATCTATTGATTTAAATTTACATTACTGTATTACCACATAATTCTTCCTGAAACCAAAAGACATCTGCATAATGGTGATTTTCTGTCTCGAGAGAGAGATGACTAGCTGCAGTTGAATGGTAGACTTTTTTCAGTAAAAATAAAATAAATATCAACTTTTTCCTGTTCCCCCTTACCCCAATTCCCACAAATCACAGTCCATGCTAGCAGCTTTGTGAAACTGAAGGAATAGGGTTAAATGAGGCGCAAGGCCAATGTACAAGAAACTTACAGTATAACTGCTGACACACTGCCGTATATTTCTGCGCATGTTGGCTGGGGAGAAGGTGAATTCTAGTCTTGGTGCCACTTTAAAGATGCTGTTTATTTTCTGTGTAGGTCTGAGTTAGTCTCTCCTGCCCACAGGTAGCAGTAGGGGATTTACCATTGAACTGTTTCTCACAGATCATGTGTTGTATCAAAATGGTATGTACACATACACTGTGTCAGTCCGGGAAAAGGAAATCCTGGGGCAAAATACCCCTAAAAACTAAAATCAGTCAAAGGGAGAAATAAAGTTTAAAAACCCATTTATTTCTCACAAACTGCAGTGTCAGGCTGTCTTTTTTCTCTGCTCCAGCAGCAAACACACCCACCTTCCCCCTCACCTCTCAGGTACAGGTAAGCCTTCTGTTGCCCAGGTAATCACCCATAGATATGAAGATGAACTTCTCCACCCCTGAGGAAAGATGCAAATGTACTAAAGCCACCTTTAGTGGCTTTCCACCTCTGAACACCTATTGATATGCAGATATACTAAAGCCAGGTGAGATATTCTGGAAATGTTACAATTTTACCCACAATCCACCCCTACAGAAATTATGCCTTACAATTTCCTTATCTCCCTCTTCTGACCAATCTAATAACATGCAATAGCAGCAGCAATAAAATCTTGATAATCCTCAAGTCAGAGGATTCAGCCTATGCAGATTAAGCAAATGTACTTTACAGCACAATCTCTCACTAAGCACAAAATACGTTTCTACTTGTTTACTCATTCCTAACATTCATGCTGGATTGCTCACAAACTTTACCAAACATTAGACAAAGTCAAGCCTCTCTTTAAACATTATTTTCTTGACAACAGCAACACAATAATAATTTTCAAGCCAGAGGATTCAGCTAGATTCAAAGTGCCATGCAGATTAAGTCCAAAACTCTTCCATTCCAGTCATCACGCGGCAGCTGCAGCCAGGGGCACATCCAGGACACAAGGACTGTAGAAGCAAATAAGCCCAGCTTCCAGACCTGTTCCCCAAGGAGCCAGAAGAGCCAGCCATCGCTGATCCATGTGTTGAAATGTCTAGGGCCACGTCCATTTTACTTCTAATTGTTGCACCCATTCTTGCAACACATGTCCAGTAAAGTGGGTGCCTTGATGGCTCTCAGTAACCGGCGACCTCAGTAATAGGCTGCAGAGAGACGCTCTAGGCACCTCTTGGTGGTTTGCTGATCTGCACAACATGCAGGGCACTCCTTCCGGGCTCGGCTGACTTCTTCAAAGGTGAAAGGCAAGCCCCACTGATGGGCCCACATTGTCTTTTGAGGTGTTTGTGCCACGCCATTCTGTGGCCTTTGGGTCCAGTCTTGCAACCACCCCACGATAGGATAGGAGGTTATTACCTTTGTTGGAGCTGTTCTGGCGATGGGCTCTGTAGCCAGCAAGGGGTGGTACACAGCAGCCACTTGCTTCTCTATCAAGGTGACCCGGACCTCTGCTCCTTTCCATGGTTGTGGCCAGGCTCCGGCCGGCAGCAAGAGCAGCAACAGTGGCAGAAGCAGTAGCCTTAGGCTCGGGCCACGGGCCAGGGTCAGCATGGCCAGCAACGGTGGTGGTGTCTTCATGACCACACAAGTGTAGACACATGTCCCTTGGCACGAGTGCCACTTCGCCCCATCATTTCTAGGGGCTGCCCTCCTAAAGGTCGCACCCATTATAACAGATTTTGGGTTCAGAAGAATCCTGTCGACTTACGCCAATTGTCAGTTCGGGGAAAGGAAATCCCGGGGCACAATACCCCTAAAAACTAAAATCAGTCAAAGGGAAAATAGTTTAAAACCCGTTTATTTCTCACAAACTGCAGTCTCAGGCCGTCTTTCTTCTCTGCTCCAGCAGCAACCACACCCGCCTTCCCCCTCACCTCTCAGGTACAGATAAGCCCTCTGTTGCCCAGGTTATCACCCATTGATATGGAGATGAACTTCATGCACCCCTGAGGAAAGATGCAAATGATCTAAAGCCATACTTCTTTCCACCTCTGAACACCTATTGATATGCAGATATACTAAAGTGATGCGAGTTATTCTGGAAATGTTACAATTTTACCCACACACTGTATTTTGACTTCTGATCTCTTTTACTCTCAGTCAAAGCTCTGAATATAAGCATTGCCTCCAATAATCAATTGCTTGACCAGCAAAGACCTTTTCACTGGAGTAAGCACAAGTTTAGTAAGTGGAAAGACAAGTAAAATGATGTGAAATATTTTAGATCCTGTAACTCCTGGGAGAGGAAATCCTGGGGCAAAATACCTCTAAAACTGAAATCAGTCAAAGGGAGAAATAAAGTTTAAAACCCATTTATTACTTACAAACTGCAGTCTGGGGGCATCTCTTTCCTGCTCCCACAGAAGCAAGCAAGACCTCACCTCAACAGGTTCAGATAAGTCCTCAGTCCCCCCAGATAATTTCCCACTGATATGGAGATGAACTACTCTTCTCCACCCCCTAGGGACACCTGTTGATATGCAGATGCACTAAAGCCAGGTGAAATATTCTGAAAATACTACAGTTTTACCCACAGATCCAAAGTCCATTGACAAGGCTCCACTCTGCCACAAAGGGGGGAAGTCTGTAGATTGCTGGGTCTGTTTCTCATTTGAAGTACAAAAGATACCTCTTGGCTCAGAAACCCAGTGATAAGAATATTAAGTTCAAACATCATCCACAACTGCAGAAATTGAAATAAGAATATAGGTTTTCACCTTTGTAAATGGAAACTTTGGAATCAGATCCAGTTAGAGGAACAGAATCCTGAAAAGAGAGTCTTTCAAAATCTCTTCCTATTGAGTTTGGCCTTGGCAAGTGCATACGTAGCCCATGGGGCTTTCGGTCCAGGAGTTTGTCAGAATGGCAAAGATGGAACTTCCACTTGCTTCTTATCTCTTTCTCTAGGTAAGAGCCTCTAATGGAATATATTTGAATTGAGTTTTGCCCTGCAGAAATTTTGTGCGTTACACACATTAGGAAAACAATATCTTAGGGAAATACTTCAAAGAATTAACTAATTTCAGCATCAGCTGCTAGTCAAGAAAAATGTGATATTCATTTTTTTATGTAAGTATGTATTTTATGTAAGTGAAATATGAAGGACAAATACTTCCACATTTTAATTTAGATGCTTTTTGAATTCAAAAGACAGATTAGATTGGGGAGTTTTTGTAAAGGAGAAAGGGAAACATAATTTTGAAGAACTGGAGTAAATGGAAATAAGTTTTTTTTTCTGTCTAGAATGTAAAATCTCCTTCTCTCCCATCTTTTTCTCCCACTCCATCTCTCCCAGTTCTACAGACTACCAGAGTGTTAGAAATCCTTATGTTAGTGTTGGAAAAAGCATAAAACCTAAATGTGATTTGCTCCCACCAGGAGGTTTGAACGTTTTAACAGTAAGATATTGACAAAGGGCTACGTGGTAAAATGCATGCCAAGAAGTTGATCAGACTTGGGGTACAGGGGAGCGGGTGAAGGGTCCCCACCAGTAAGATGGCAAACTTCCGGCTTCTATTCGGGGGTCCTCTGATCCCGCCGGCGCCACCTGAAGCCCAATCACCTCTCGCCCCCCTCCCAATCCCAGCACCTAGCCAACAACCACCAGCCCCGTAGAAGTGACACCTCAATCAATTCATGCCCCTTCCTATATAACCCAGCACCTTTCCCTAATAAAGCGGAACTCTCTGGTGAATTGCTGCTATGTGTCGCTCCTTTCCTTTCATTGGTGCCGAAACCCGGGAGACAGGACACCCCAACTGGGCCCCGTCTTCCCCCCGACAAAAGCAGCGGCTTGCCCTCGTCCTCTTTTTCCGGCTCTGGCTCCTCACACTCACCACTCCTCTCTGGCCTTTAGGTAAGTTTTCCCCCCGGAGTGGGCCGCTCTTCCCCAAGCTATCACAGTGCCATTGACTGTGATCGTCCGGCAAGGCCCTGACTCTCGGAGATGAGGAGGGAACTCTCCCCGCCTCAGGCCTTCACGGCTGCGGCAGACCCTCAGGCCCCTCCTCCGACAGCCATAAATCCCTGCCTCAGGCCTTCACGGCTGCGGCAGACTCTCAGGCACCCCCTCCAACAGCCATAAACGAGGTGACTCCTTTGCGGATGAGAACGCTCCCTCCCCCCCCCCTCCTTCTGCTACGGCCGCCGAAAACTCCTAGTGCTAGGTACCTCGAGACTCCGGCACTCTGCCTTCTTAGGGAAGTCTGGGTGACGACCCACACTTCCTAAGAAATTCCGACTCGTATACGAGTTTCCACAGACCACCAAGGATCATCGGGGACGCCCTTTGTTTCCTTGCGGTATGCTTCCAGTCCGAGGATCTCCGTTCATCTTCCCCTGTTTGTCTCCTTCTCTGTCCTTTAGCCATAGGAGCCTCCTCATCCCTCCCTGAAAGTTCACCTCTTGAATGCCTGCTTAAGCATCTGGCTACCCTTTCCCTGACGCCTGATATAAAACCAAAACTTCTCCATAAATATTGCTCCCAAGATTGGCCAACATAACCCCTAGACAATAACAACCAATGGCCCGCAGGGGGAACTCTTGATCCTAACATCACGCGCAATCTTTTTTACTATAGCCAACGCCTGAAAAAATGGAAGGAGATTCCCTGTATCGAAGCTTTCCGCCTCCTCCTCCCCCAGCCCCCTCCCAAGTTCTCCTAGCCTACAAGCCGCCACCCCCGCAGAAGCCTCCCGTTCACTCCCTTCCCCTTCTTCTCCTACAACAGCCCTTCTCCCTTCCTTCCCCACCATCTCCTCCCCCATCTCACCTCCTCCACCTTCGTCCCCCGCAGATTAAGCCTGAGCCTTTCAGCCCCCCCCCTTTAACTAGGTCCCAAGGTCCTCCTCCGTCTTTGCCCTCATCACCTGTTTCTCCCCTGTTAGGGACCGCCTTTGTCTTCTCATATGTTTGTAGAGAGAATGGGAAAGCACCTCCCCCCATGTCTGAACGCAGCATGGGAAAGTACAAGCTAAACAAAAACTGGTGCAGTCCTTAGAAGTTATCTGTCCACAAAAACATGTGCAGTTCTTAGAAGTTATCTGTCCACAAAAACATATCTTGCCAAGACTCCTCACTCTGAAAATAGGGAGACCTTGAAGATGTGTAGAAACACTGCCCCTGCTTCTAGCTATGCCCCTCCCCAACTTGCCTATGTGGCAGGAATGGAGAACAACGCATTCCATAAGCAATTAACTGGAGCCCTGCTGTAGCTCAGTTAGTAGAGCATGGGACTCTTAACCTCAGAGTCATGAGTTCAAGCCCAACTAAAGCAGCAGAGGCAAGCAGCTGGGATGCAGGCTGGCAACACGTGGGTCTGATTCTATCTTTCTTTATTTTCTTTGCCCCCCTTCCGCACATCAGGACCTGCTTGACCAGGCGCGGCTAGACCGCGTCACTCCCCCACAGACTGAGCCAGAACCCTTCAGTCCCCCTCAGACTCGGTCCCAAGGGCCTCCCAAAATTATCGCACCCCTCTGGGAGGTAGCAGGATCCGAAGGCATCATGCGCGTTCACGTCCCTTTCTCCTCAGGAGATTTAGCCCAATTAGAGAAACGCCTAAGTTCCTTTTCCACTGATCCCACGACATACATCAGGGAGATTCAGTGGACCCTCCAGTCTTACAGCCTCACACATCATGACATTTTCATGCTCCTGGCCAATATTCTCCTCCCTGAAGAGCGTAGACGAGTTTGGGACTTCGCACAAACGCACGCTACCGAAACCCACAGGACTGACCCCACCTATCACCCTGGCCCCACTGCTGTCCCCGAACAAGACCCACACTGAGATTATAACACCGCCATGGGTCTCCGCTCTTGAAATATTTTTGCCTCCTGCTTAATAGCAAGTCTGACAAAGGCAGCTCATAGTCAATTTTCAAAAGCTCCAAGACATAATTCAAAAGAGAGATGAAACCCCCTCCAAGTTCTTAGACAGACTCACTCAAGCCCTATTACAGTATACCAGCCTGGACCCAGAAACACCTGAAGGAAGACATGTCCTTATAACATACTTCCTAGCTCAAAGCTACCCTGACCTTAAAGCTAAACTCAAAAAGTTAGAACAGGGCCCCGCTACCCCACAGACTGAGACCCTAACAGTGGCCTTTAAAGTCTTCCATAACCGGGAGGAGGAGAAAGAACGCTGTAAACAAAAGGCTGATCAGGCCAATTTCCAGATGTTGGCTCAGCTGATAAAACCACAACCTGGGTGCCCCTCTACAAACAAGCCCCCCCCCCCCCAAGAGCTTGTTTCAAGTGCGGAAAAGAGGGACATTGGTCAAGGGCATGCCCCTCCCCCAGGTCTCCTACCACCCCATGCCCCAGATGCCACAAAAAGGGCCACTGGGAGTCTGATTGCCCAACCACCCGAAGGGGAGGCTGGACGAACAACCCCCATCCTAAGCCCGCCGTAGTGGGGCTGGCAGAAGAAGATTGACAGGGCCCGGGGGCTTCTTGCCCGACCATTTCCATCACCAAACAGGAGCCCAGGGTTACTTTAACAGTAGACGGTCGCCCCATCTCCTTCCTCCTAGATACAGGAGCCACCTTCTCAGTCTTGCGAGAATACCGGGGCCCTACCACCCCAGCCATTACTCCTATAGTCGGGGTAGGAGGTAAACAGATTTTCCCATTAAACCCCCCTCTACCCAATGAAAGCTCTGGTTCAGCCCTCATACACCCTGTAAATCCCAAAGTTTGGGAAATTACAAGCCCCTCTGTAGCCCTATGTCCCCCTGCCTCTATCAAATTACATGATCCCTCTCAGTATATCTGTCAGGCCCAATACCCCCTAACCACGTCAGCCCTCATAGGCTTCCAACCCATCATTCAAGATCTCTTAAACAAAAATTACCTCAGACCCACTCACTCCCCATTTAATACCCCCATATTAGCTGTTAAAAAAACCAACGAATCTTTCCACCTTGTCCAAGACCTTCGCCACATCAACATAGCCGTTGTCCCTATCCATCCCTTAGTTCCAAATCCATACAGCCTTTTATGCAGATCCCTGCCTCAGCATCCCACTTCTCAGTCCTAGATCTCAAAGACCCATTTTTCTATCCCTCTAGACCCCTGCTCCCAGGATTTTTTCATCTTCACCTGGACGGACCCATACACAAGACATTCTAAACAACTCACTTGGACAGTTTTGCCACAAAGCTTCCAAGATAGTCCCCATATTTTTAGACAGGTCCTAGCTCAGGACCTCAAACAGTTTCATCATGATCACTCCAAGTCCACCTTATAATACATAGACAATCTTCTACTCTGAAGTCTCTCGTGGGAACAGTCTCAACTTGACACTGCCTCCCTACTTAACCTTCTAGCTTCCAGAGGTTACCGAGTATTCCCCATCAAAGCTCAAATCTCTTCCCCTCCTGTCACTTACCTGGGATTCCTTCTATCTCAACAAAGAAAGTCCATTACCTTAGACAGAAAACGGCTCCTCTCTGACCTGCCTGTTCCCAAAACCAAGACAGAAATCCTTTCCTTTCTAAGCCTAGCTAGATATTTTAGAGCATATATCCCTAACTTCTCCCTGCTCCCTGTTGACAAGACCCCAATACGACCTCAGCAAGGGCCCCCCTAAAAAACCATTATCCTCCTCACCCCGACACTCCTTCATTAAGCTCCGTCAAGCCCTTGTAGAAGCCCCAGCTCTCCATCTTCCTGATTTGTCGAAGCCCTTCTCATTATACATTCATGAGAGGTCCAGTCAACCTCTAGGAGTCCTAAGCCAATATTATGGCCCATTCTATGCCCCAGTAGCTTATCTCTCCAAGCAATTAGACCCCACGGTTCAGAGATGAGCCCCCTGCCTATGAGCATTAGCCGCTAGACAGCTCTTGCAGAAGGCAGCTCATACATAGATTGACATTCAGGGCGCCCCTTACCATTCTGTCCCCACATCACCTAAAAGATCTCTTAACCTACAAAAGTTTACAGACTCTCCCTCCCTCCAGACTCCTGACCTTACTGTCCTCTTTCCTCCAAAATCCCGTTCACCCCCTTTGCCATCCATACCTGAATCATGACTTTTTCCTCCTTTACTGCTCTCTCACTTTTTTCCCCTCATTCCTATTGTCTTCCCCGCCACCCCAGCCTCCTTTGTATGGCGATTCAAAGTCAGACAGACTTACACACAGCATCAAACAAAAGTTACTGCCCTCATTGCCACACCAGACTGCCCTCTGAAAAGCTACTCTGAGCCTTTATACCTCCACTTTCCTCCCTCCACCAAAGTGTTCACTAGCAGCTACCCTTATTCTCCCTACCTCTGCTTCCTCTATGACCAAAAACAAGCCTATTGCAGGCGATAGCCAGACACCTACAGGAGATGTTCCTACTAGTCTTGTGCCATTCACTACATGAGTAACTTCCAGTACCCACAGTATTACTCCTCCAACTGTTTCATGAAATATCCCAACGGCTCATTCTCCTTATCAATCCCAGATCCCTGGGACTCTTGATGAGCTGCCAGAGTCACAGACTCAGTTTACTATGGGGGGGGCGGTCCTCGACTCCCCACGGTAACCTTCATATCTCTCAAAAGTATGTTCCCTCTCATTCCCAGATCTCTCAAGTTGCATCAGATAGCAGACATTCCGAAAAAGTCATTATCCAAACTCTTGACGGCACCTCTTCATCTTCTTATCCCCACCCCTCTTCCCATTTCTCCTACTCTTCCTTACAGCTCATTCAGGACACCACCATCTTTCTCTACCACATCCTTAACACCGCCAATTGTTTGTTGTGTGCATCACTACAGCGCCCACTGCTGGCCGCTGTGCCCCTTAATATTTCCAACTACTCCTTCCATGCAGAAAGACAACCCCTCTGCCCCCTGGCAGACATACCCCTATGGGAACCAGGATACGCACATAATCTCACCATCCACCACTGTGTAGGCCCAACTCCACCCCCCTCCAGTGCACTTCACTGCCTCTCTATCTACACCCTTACCTCCGGCTCTAAGACTTTCACACAACTGGGACACTTCTTTTAGTGTAATGGCAGTCTTTTCAACTCACTGCCTCTCAACTCCGATACACCCTGCAGTCTCGTCACCCTAATCCCACAGTTTACACTTGACAGCATAGCAGAATTCCTTGAGCTCCAACCTCCCTTGCCCTCGCACACAAAAATGGCTGCTTTCCTTCCCATCATGGTCGGTATCACTTTGATCACCTCAGCCATTGGGGCAGGGTTTTCGGTAGAAGCCTTGGGTCACTCTCTATAGGCAGTTAGAGATCTTGACGCCAATCTTGAGGGAGCCCTGACATCCACTGCTGATTCTCTAGCCTCTCTCCAAAGACAGGTCACTTCGCTAGCTAAGGTCACCCTTCAAAACCGGCGGGCCCTAGATCTGCTTACAGCCAAGAAGGGCGGCACCTGCGTCTTCCTCTGGGAAGAGTGCTGCTATTCCGGCATTGTAGAAACTAACGTTACCAGACTCACCGACCTTGACTCCAGCCTCCACTCTGCTTCCAATTCCAACCCATTCTCATCAATACTAACAAACCCCTCCTCGCCTGGCTCTGGCCCATTGCAGGCCCCATAATAATCATTCTTCTCGCCTGTCTCTTCTTACCCTGTATAATAAAGTTCATCATATCCCAAGTCAGAAAAATCTCTAATCAAGCTTTCAACCAGCTTTTACTCAGGAACTACCAGCTTCTGGCCACAGAAGATCCCTCACCCTCAGGTGACCTCCTCACCACACGCTGAGATGGACCCCTCTCTCCACTGGAAACTGTTCCTGGAAACAATGGCCGCAGACGCCTGGCTCCTGACACCCATATCCTCTTGGCACCATTGGAATCAACAGGTCCTCAACCTATGGTTACAGGGAACCTTCATTGATTTCCAAACCTGAAGAAGTCCACATCTACTCGTCCTTACTGTGGGGAGTCCTATCAACCCTTTCCTCCCAATCCTCAAGCCCACACTCCCTTCTCCACCCCTGTTCAGCAGGAAGCAGCCAGAGAGAAAGCAACGTCCACAAACCCATAGAGGAGAAAGGGAGGAATGAAGGGTACCCACCAGTAAGATGGCAAACTTCCGGCTTCTCTTCGGGGTCCTCAGTTCCCGCCAGCGCCACCTGAAGCCCAATCACCTCTCACCCCCCTCCCAATCCCAGCACCTAGCCACCAGCCACCAGCCCCGTAGAAGTGACACCTCAATCAATTCATGCCCCTTCCTATATAACCCAGCACCTTTCCCTAATAAAGCGGAACTCTCCGGTGAATTGCTGCTATGTGTCGCTCCTTTCCTTTCAGCGGGGAGAGCAGGAATTGATAAGGAAAGGGCTGTGTCTATTTGGGAAAAGAAAGTAGTTTTAAAGCAGCCTATAAAATTAAGACCAATGTAAGAGAAAGCCTAATATGGATACAACTTGCTTAGGTGATGCCCGGGAAACAATGTAAACCCTGTAGTACTCAGCCAGTGAGGAACCCGGGGAGGGACTCACGTGCTAGGGAATAAAGTAGTTGCTCCAACTGCCTTAGGTGTGCCTGCCCACCAGACACCCAGTCTTGCAAGACACCATTAAAGCTTCATTCCACTGTTCTCTTCGTATCTGTGTCCACTTACTGAGTTTGAACCAGTGAGTGTATTTCTCACATTGGTAACAAGAACATTAGAAAACGTAGAAATGTATAAAGACCCATGTAACCATGTTTCCAGAGATTTGCTGAGTACCGGTGCAGTCTTTGCATGTGATATATTAAATGTTTATATGTTTTCACTTTCATTACATGCATTCAATATTACCAGTTCTGCTATTCTTATTTGCAATGTCCCATGGTCTTGAAATAGTTGAGGGGGAGATATCCCGAGGCTCTGTCAATTGAAAAATATTTTCTAGGCAAAGTTATCAGTGAAAATATATTTTAAGGGCAAAGCATTCATCACATTTAGGAAATTTGATCGGGTACTTTAAAAACCACTCAGTGTTAATTTATTTACAATAATCAATATGGTAATTGCAAGTAATGCTATCATATTTATTTCCATGTAGTAAAACTGAATTTTTTAAAAACCTCTTTTATTCCAAGAATGACTTGCTTACTATTTAGAGTACCCTTTTCTCCTGTGCCATTCTATTTTCCTCTCAATGAGTGCAGTTTCTGAAAGGAAAGGAGCGACACATAGCAGCAATTCACCCGAGAGTTCCACTTTATTAGGGAAAGGTGCTGGGTTATATAGGAAGGAACATGAATTGATTGAGGTGTCACTTCTACGGGGCTGGTGGCTGGTGGCTAGGTGCTGGGATTGGGAGGGGGGTGAGAGGTGATTGGGCTTCAGGTGGCGCTGGCGGGAACTGAGGACCCCGAAGAGAAGCCGGAAGTTTGCCATCTTACTGGTGGGTACCCTTCATTCCTCCCTTTCTCCTCTATGGGTTTGTGGACGTTGCTTTCTCTCTGGCTGCTTCCTGCTGAACAAGGGTGGAGAAGGGAGTGTGGGCTTGAGGATTGGGAGGAAAGGGTTGATAGGACTCCCCGCAGTAAGGGCGAGTAGATGTGGACTTCTTCAGGTTTGGAAATCAATGAAGGTTCCCTGTAACCATAGGTTGAGGACCTGTTGATTCCAATGGTGCCAAGAGGATATGGGTGTCAGGAGCCAGGCGTCTGCGGCCATTGTTTCCAGGAACAGTTTCCAGTGGAGAGAGGGGTCCATCTCAGCGTGTGGTGAGGAGGTCACCTGAGGGTGAGGGATCTTCTGTGGCCAGAAGCTGGTAGTTCCTGAGTAAAAGCTGGTTGAAAGCTTGATTAGAGATTTTTCCGACTTGGGATTTGATGAACTTTATTATACAGGGTAAGAAGAGACAGGCGAGAAGAATGATTATTATGGGGCCTGCAATGGGCCAGAGCTAGGTGAGGACGGGGTTTGTTAGTATTGAAGAGAATGGGTTGGAATTGGAAGCAGAGTGGAGGCTGGAGGCAAGGTCAGTGAGTCTGGTAACGTTAGTTTCTACAATGCCGGAATAGCAGCACTCTTCCCAGAGGAAGACGCAGGTGCCGCCCTTCTTGGCTGTAAGCAGATCTAGGGCCTGCCGGTTTTGAAGGGTGACCTTAGCTAGCGAAGTGACCTGTCTTTGGAGAGAGGCTAGGGAATCGGCAGTGGATGTCAGGGCTCCCTCAAGTTTGGCGTCAAGATCTCTAACTGCCCATAGAGAGTGACCCAAGGCTTCTCCCAAAAACTCTGCCCCAATGGCTGAGGTGATCAAAGAGCTACTGACCATGATGGGAAGGAAAGCAGCTCTTTTGTGCGCGAGGGCAAGGGAGGTTGGAGCTCAAGAAATTCTGCCATGCTGTTAAGTGTAAGCTGTGGGATTAGGGTGATGAGAATGCAGGCGGTATCAGAGTTGAGAGGCAGTGAGTTGAAAAGACTGCCATTACACTAAAAGAGGTGTCCGGGTTGTGTGAAAGTCTAAGAGCCGGAGGTAGGGGTGTAGACAGAGAGGCAGTGAAGTGCACTGGAGGGGGCTGGAGTTGGGCTTACACAGTGGTGGATGTTGAGATTATCTGTGTATTCTGGTTCTCATAGGGGTATGTCTGCCAGGGGGCAGAGGGGTTGTCTTTCTGCATGGAAGGAGTAATTGGAAATACTAAGGGGCACAGCAGCCAGCAGTGGGCGCTGTAGTGATGCACACAACAAACAATTGGCGGTGTTAAGGGTGTGGTAGAGAAAGATGGTGGTGTCCTGAATGAGCTGTAATGAAGAGTAGGAGAAATGGGAAGAGGGGCGGGGATAAGAAGATGAAGAGGCGCCGTCAAGAGTTTGGATAATGACTTTTTCGGAATGTCTGCTATCTGATGCAACTTGAGAGATCTGGGAATGAGAGGGAACATACTTTCAAGAGATATAAAGGGTACCGTGGGGGATCAAGGACCCCCCCCATAGTAAACTGAGGTTGTGAATCTGGCAGCTCATCGAGTGTCCCAGGGATCTAGGATTGATAAGGAGAATGAGCCGTTGGGATATTTCATGAAACGGTTGGAGGAGTAATACTGTGGGTACTGGAAGTTACTCATGTAGTGAATGGCACAAGACTAGTAGGAACATCTCCTGTAGGTGTCTGGCTATCGCCTGCAATAGGCTTGTTTTTGGTCATAGAGGAAGCAGAGGTAGGGAGAATAAGGGTAGCTGCTAGTGAACACTTTGGTGGAGGGAGGAAAGTGGAGGTATAAAGGCTCAGAGTAGCTTTTCAGAGGGCAGTCTGGTGTGGCAATGAGGGCAGTAACTTTTGTTTGATGCTGTGTGTAAGTCTGTCTGACTTTGAATCGCCATACAAAGGAGGCTGGGGTGGCGGGGAAGACAATAGGAATGAGGGGAAAAAAGTGAGAGAGCAGTAAAGGAGGAAAAAGTCATGATTCAGGTATGGATGGCAAAGGGGGTGAACGGGATTTTGGAGGAAAGAGGACAGTAAGGTCAGGAGTCTGGAGGGAGGGAGAGTCTGTAAACTTTTGTAGGTTAAGAGATCTTTTAGGTGATGTGGGGACAGAATGGTAAGGGGCGCCCTGAATGTCAATCTATGTATGAGCTGCCTTCTGCAAGAGCTGTCTAGCGGCTAATGCTCGTAAGCAGGGGGCCCATCCCTGAACTGTAGGGTCTAATTGCTTGGAGAGATAAGCTACTGGGGCAAAGGATGGGCCATAATATTGGCTTAGGACTCCTAGAGGTTGACTGGACCTCTCATGAATGTATAATGAGAAGGGCTTCGACAAATCAGGAAGATGGAGAGCTGGGGCTTCTACAAGGGCTTGACGGAGCTTAATGAAGGAGTGTCGGGGTGAGGAGGATAATGGTTTTTTAGGGGGGCCCTTGCTGAGGTCGTATTGGGGTCTTGTCAACAGGGAGCAGGGAGAAGTTAGGGATATATGCTCTAAAATATCTAGCTAGGCTTAGAAAGGAAAGGATTTCTGTCTTGGTTTTGGGAACGGGCAGGTCAGAGAGGAGCCGTTTTCTGTCTAAGGTAATGGACTTTCTTTGTTGAGATAGAAGGAATCCCAGGTAAGTGACAGGAGGGGAAGAGATTTGAGCTTTGATGGGGAATACTCGGTAACCTCTGGAAGCTAGAAGGTTAAGTAGGGAGGCAGTGTCAAGTTGAGACTGTTCCCACAAGAGACTTCAGAGTAGAAGATTGTCTATGTATTATAAGGTGGACTTGGAGTGATCATGATGAAACTGTTTGAGGTCCTGAGCTAGGACCTGTCTAAAAATATGGGGACTATCTTGGAAGCTTTGTGGCAAAACTGTCCAAGTGAGTTGTTTAGAATGTCTTGTGTATGGGTCCGTCCAGGTAAAGATGAAAAAATCCTGGGAGCAGGGGTCTAGAGGGATAGAAAAATGGGTCTTTGAGATCTAGGACTGAGAAGTGGGATGCTGAGGCAGGGATCTGCATAAAAGGCTGTATGGATTTGGAACTAAGGGATGGATAGGGACAACGGCTATGTTGATGTGGCGAAGGTCTTGGACAAGGTGGAAAGATTCGTTGGTTTTTTTAACAGCTAATATGGGGGTATTAAATGGGGAGTGAGTGGGTCTGAGGTAATTTTTGTTTAAGAGATCTTGAATGATGGGTTGGAAGCCTATGAGGGCTGACGTGGTTAGGGGGTATTGGGCCTGACAGATATACTGAGAGGGATCACGTAATTTGATAGAGGCAGGGGGACATAGGGCTACAGAGGGGCTTGTAATTTCCCAAACTTTGGGATTTACAGGGTGTATGAGGGCTGAACCAGAGCTTTCATTGGGTAGAGGGGGGTTTAATGGGAAAATCTGTTTACCTCCTACCCCGACTATAGGAGTAATGGCTGGGGTGGTAGGGCCCCGGTATTCTCGCAAGACTGAGAAGGTGGCTCCTGTATCTAGGAGGAAGGAGATGGGGCGACCGTCTACTGTTAAAGTAACCCTGGGCTCCTGTTTGGTGATGGAAATGGTCGGGCAAGAAGCCCCCGGGCCCTGTCAATCTTCTTCTGCCAGCCCCACTACGGCGGGCTTAGGATGGGGGTTGTTCGTCCAGCCTCCCCTTCGGGTGGTTGGGCAATCAGACTCCCAGTGGCCCTTTTTGTGGCATCTGGGGCATGGGGTGGTAGGAGATCTGGGGGAGGGGCATGCCCTTGACCAATGTCCCTCTTTTCCGCACTTGAAACAAGCTCTTGGCAGGGGGGCCTTGTTTGTAGAGGGGCGCACAGGTTGTGGTTTTATCAGCTGAGCCAACATCTGGAAATTGGCCTGATCAGCCTTTTGTTTACAGCGTTCTTTCTCCTCCTCCCGGTTATGGAAGACTTTAAAGGCCACTGTTAGGGTCTCAGTCTGTGGGGTAGCGGGGCCCTGTTCTAACTTTTTGAGTTTAGCTTTAATGTCAGGGTAGCTTTGAGCTAGGAAGTATGTTATAAGGACATGTCTTCCTTCAGGTGTTTCTGGGTCCAGGCTGGTATACTGTAATAGGGCTTGAGTGAGTCTGTCTAAGAACTCGGAGGGGGTTTCATCTCTCTTTTGAATTATGTCTTGGAGCTTTTGAAAATTGACTATGAGCTGCCTTTGTCAGACTTGCTATTAAGCAGGAGGCAAAAATATTTCAAGAGCGGAGACCCATGGCGGTGTTATAATCTCAGTGTGGGTCTTGTTCGGGGACAGCAGTGGGGCCAGGGTGATAGGTGGTGTCAGTCCTGTGGGTTTCGGTAGCGTGCGTTTGTGCGAAGTCCCAAACTCGTCTACGCTCTTCAGGGAGGAGAATATTGGCCAGGAGCATGAAAATGTCATGATGTGTGAGGCTGTAAGACTGGAGGGTCCACTGAATCTCCCTGATGTATGTCGTGGGATCAGTGGAAAAGGAACTTAGGCGTTTCTCTAATTGGGCTAAATCTCCTGAGGAGAAAGGGACGTGAACGCGCATGATGCCTTCGGATCCTGCTACCTCCCAGAGGGGTGCGATAATTTTGGGAGGCCCTTGGGACCGAGTCTGAGGGGGACTGAAGGGTTCTGGCTCAGTCTGTGGGGGAGTGACGCGGTCTAGCCGCGCCTGGTCAAGCAGGTCCTGATGTGCGGAAGGGGGGCAAAGAAAATAAAGAAAGATAGAATCAGACCCACGTGTTGCCAGCCTGCAGCCCAGCTGCTTGCCTCTGCTGCTTTAGTTGGGCTTGAACTCATGACTCTGAGGTTAAGAGTCCCATGCTCTACTAACTGAGCTACAGCAGGGCTCCAGTTAATTGCTTATGGAATGCGTTGTTCTCCATTCCTGCCACATAGGCAAGTGGGGGAAGGGCATAGCTAGAAGCAGGGGCAGTGTTTCTACACATCTTCAAGGTCTCCCTATTTTCAGAGTGAGGAGTCTTGGCTCGTCTTCGATGACAAGATATGTTTTTGTGGGCAGATAACTTCTAAGGACTGCACCGGTTGTTCTCTAGCTTGTGCTTTCCCATGCTGCGTTCAGACATAGGGGAAGGTGCTTTCCCATTCTCCCTACAAACATGTGAGAAGACAGAGGCAGTCCCTAACAGGGGAGAAACAGGTGTTGAAGGCAAAGACAGAGGAGGCCCCTGGGTCCTAGTTAAAGGGGGGGCTGAAAGGCTCAGGCTTAATCTGCGGGGGACGAAGGCGGAGGAGGTGAGATGGGGGAGGAGATGGTGGGGAAGGAAGGGAGAAGGGCTGTTGTAGGAGAAGAAGGGGAAGGGAGTGAACGGGAGGCTTCTGCGGTGGTGGCTTGCAAGCTAGGAGAACTTGGGAGGGGGCTGGGGGAGGAGGAGGCGGAAAGCTTCGATATAGGGAATCTCCTTCCATTTTTTCAGGCACTGGCAGTAGTTAAAGAGATTGCGAGTGATGTTAGGATCAAGAGTTCCCCCTGCGGGCCATTGGTTGTTATTGTCTAGGGGGTATGTCTGCCAATCTTGGGAGCAATATTTACGGAGAAGTTTTGGTTTTATATCAGGCATCAGGGAGAGGGTAGCCAGATGCTTAAGCAGGCATTCAAGAGGTGAACTTTCAGGGAGGGATGAGGAGGCTCCCATGGCTAAAGGACAGAGAAGGAGACAAACAGGGGAAGAAGAACAGAGGTCCTCGGACTGGAAGCAGACTATAAGGAGACAAAGGGCGTTCCCAATGATCCTTGGTGGTCTGTGGAAACTCGTATACGAGTCGGAATTTCTTAGGAAGTGTGGGTCGTCACCCAGACTTCCCTAAGAAGGCAGAGTGCCGGAGTCACGAGGTACCTAGCGCCAGGCGTTTTCGGCAGCAGAACAGATTTCGGCTGACGGAACAGAAGGAGGAGGGGGCGGGGAAAGGGAGCGTTCTCATCCGCAAAGGAGTCACCTCATTTATGGCTGTTGGGGGGTGGCCTGAGAGTCTGCCGCAGCCGTGAAGGCCTGAGGCAGGGATTTATGGCTGTCGGAGGAGGGGCCTGAGGGTCCGCCGCAGCTGTGAAGGCCTGAGGCAGGGATTTATGGCTGTCGGAGGAGGGGCCTGAGGGTCCGCCGCAGCCGTGAAGGCCTGAGGCGGGGAGAGTTCCCTCCTTGTCCCCGAGCGTCAGGGTGTTGTCAGACGATCACGGTCAATGGCACTGCGATAGCTCGGGGAAGAGTGGCCCACTCCGGGGGGAAAACTTACCTAAAGGCCAGAGAGGAGTGGTGAGTGTGATGAGCCAGCGCCAGAGAAAGAGGACGAGGGCAAGCTGCTGCTGGTGTCGGGGGGAAGACGGGGCCCAGTTGGGGTGTCCCGTCTCCCGGGTTTCGGCACCAATGAAAGGAAAGGAGCGACACAGAGCAGCAATTCACCTTAGAGTTCCGCTTTATTAGGGAAAGGTGCTGGGTTATATAGGAAGGGGCATGAATTGATTGAGGTGTCACTTCTACGGGGCTGGTGGCTGTTGGCTAGGGGCTGGGATTGGGAGGGGGGCGAGAGGTGATTGGGTTTCAGGTGGCGCCAGCGGGAACTGAGGACCCCGAAGAGAAGCCGGAAGTTTGCCATCTTACTGGTGGGGACCCTTCAGTTTTTATATACATAGAAATTACATAATTAGTTGTTTAGTTATAGTCTAAGAGGCATCCTTCATACTAATATGTTCTATTTAACAGTTGTCAATATTGCTACAATTTTATCTACACTCAGCCACTACATCCAGGGATACATACATATATATCACATGTATACAGCTGGTATACAGCTGTATATATGTGGGTATATTCACACACACACACACACACATACACACATATATATACACAGAATATCAGAGTGCCAGAAATCCTTATGTTGGGGTGTGTGTGTGTGTATACACTTACCTTTCTTGTAAGGAGCTCTAGTGTTTCCTTCCTAGGGAGTAGACATTATCTCATACAGAAAAAAAGACAGAATGATACAGAAAGTGGGGCCTAGCATTCACATCATCTATCTCCAATCCTGACTATAGATTTCCATAAGACAATGGTAAAAATCCATTAAGCACATATTATGTGCCTCCCTTTTTTCTGGAAGCTTTACATGCACAGTCCTATTTGCAATCCTTTAAGGAAAATACCAATACTTCTGTCTTGCTAAAGAGGAAACTGAGGTGTGCAGGGATTAAGTAATTTGCAGGTTAGTAAGTGGCAGAGCCAAGCCCCATCCCAGTGATTCAACACACACAGCCTTATTCCAAGCACCAAGTTATACTGCAGCCCCATCTATGAGCTCCGGGTCTTTGATTCGCCAGTGTGCTCCCTTACATTCATTTATTTCTTATGTCAGAGAAGTATTTAAGATGATGCACATGGGGCTTTGAACTTCAGGGCCCTTGGGAATGTTCAGAACTGTAAATGGTTCCAGGAGGAGAGAAGGGCCACTTACATGCAGAAACATTTCTATGTAAGCATTTCTGGTAAATTGCCCAAAGAGATTTTGAAAGAAAGGGACCTCAAACTCCAAGACTCTAGAAATTTGTTATGATTTCCTTTCTTATTTTATATAAATATTACCTTTCATACCAAATTTTGTATTTGTAATTTGGTACTCTTTTACTTTAAGAAGACAACCAACATCGTAAAGTTTTGGTCCCACAAAACCTGGATCATCCTCCTACTTACTCTTTGTAGTTTTGTTTTGTTTTGCAGATAAGGAATTACAGCATCATTCTACAGATAGAAATATGCAGAATGTGAAGTACAAGGGGGAGGGCTGTTTGTAAGACCAGGGTCAGACTGCCTCAGAGTAACTGATCATTTCAGGACCCATTGCAGGTGAACTTTTTTTTTTTAAGACAGGAAAAGATAGCAGATATCCTATTGATTCTGAAATATCTTTTAATAATCTGGTATGATGGAAATTTACCTAACCAAAAAGTACCACCTTAATGCTAAAGTTTAGTCCAACATAAAAATAACTCAGTGGCTTTCAAACACTTTTTAATGTAACTCACAGGCAGAGATACATGTTACATGTTTGTCATGACCCATTTTCTTAGTCCATTTGAGCAGCTATAGCAACATACCACAGACTGGGTTGCTTATAAACAACAGAAATTTCTTACTCACAGTTCTGGGGTGGAGGAAGTTCAAGATCAAGACATCAGCATGGTCAGATGAGGGCCCTCTCCCTGGTCTGTGGTGGGTAACTCTAGTGTAAATCACACCACTGTGTTCACTGTGTCATCAGGTGGTCAAAGGGGCTCGGCATCTATCTCAGTGGAGGCTTTTTTATGAGGCACTAATCCCATTCATTAGGGCCTCACCCTCCTAATATCATTTTGGGGGGTTAGGATTTCAACCTGTGAATATCAAGGCACACACTCAGACCATAACACTCATTAAGGGGATTTCACAGTTTGCTAATGGGTGAGAGATTTTAGTTTGAAAAACTGCGATAAGGCACTGGCTCCTTCAAATGATTTTTTTCTACAGGCAGTGCATGGACGTGCAGAAATGGACTAATATTGTTGTCCCTCCTTGTCCAAACACTTTCCACAATGAGAAATAGGACTAGCTGTTCTGAAGGGAAACTAACCACTGACTAACAATAGGAGAAATCAGTCATTCAAAACACTGCGATTGTCATTGGATTGTTGGTTCATTTATTAATTGGGACTGAGCCTTTCCATGGCTTTTACTGCCCATTTTACACAGGTGCTTCACACTGGTTCATTGGCTACATTGTCTAATCATCCACAGGAGGCTAATTTAAATGGCTATGCTATTGGTGATTAAGCCATCAGTTGATGATGGAACCAGTGGTTGTTAGTTTAAATTCCCCTCCAAAGATTTTTTTCCCAAAGTATTTAAATACAAAAACTAGCTCAAGATAGTGATTAAGAGACTTGATTCACTGCATAAAGAGTGATAGTCTTCCACAGTATACAATTATCAAGAACAATCAGCATATGTTAGCTAAATTGCACATTTTGTGAAAAAAGAATGTAGAGAATTGGATGAATACTAAATGTCCTTGCTAGAACTACAGACTTTCACAGGGCTTCTTTTTGTATCCTATGTCTTTCCAAAAATGAAGTTCATCAATAACTTAAAATACAGTCCACCTGGGAACATGAATTTGTAAGTCAAAGCTACCCTGTCATTTAAAATGAACTGGTTTCTAATCACCAAAGCTTAATGTAAATACTAATTGGCAAAGTAGAATTGCAGATGTGCTTTCAGATGAATTTAGCACAATTTCTTTCTGTCTATAATGGGGTAATTTATCAACTGTCAACCCCCTGTGGGAATTTGGAAGTCACTAGGAAGCCTCAGACTGAATTGAAGTCTTTAATATATATATCTGAAGAGTTTATTGGTAACCACTTTTTAATGTATTTGCAAAATGTATAATAATCATTGTAACAGCCATTGGGAGCAGGTGTTGGTTAAGCAGTTATTCCCATTTTGTGGATGAGGTGCTCAATGACCCTTTCTCTAAATCCCCTTGCTAAAAGGATTAAGTTCTGTTCATCATGTACTGCAATTCATGAAATATCTTAGTTCCCTGGGCTTGATGTGGTTTTAATGAATACATATTCTTGAGGATGTGGATAAGGAAAATGGTCATATGTGAGCTGTCCCTAGACAGCTGAGAACCACTCCTGGGGCACTTTACCACACCAACAATTTGCCCAAATAATCAAGTCAATGCTGGTTCTGTTTCCCCAATGCCTGTGAATCTTTCACCCAATTATATTTAAGGAAGTCCTCTAAAGAAGATGTAGCTATTTAGTGTTAGTCCCCCACTGGCTCAATCCTGTCCTGAGAGAAGCAGAATATCATTCCTACATGAATAGATGGGAAAACAAAAAGATTAGGGTAGGTAAGGGTGGAAGTAAACATTTATTGAACATTTACTTAGCTCAACATTTCGTGCCTTTGGAGCACTATGTCAGACTCTCCAGCCCCCATTCCCTTGGTATGTCAATTAAAACTTAAATTGATTATCAAAGGACTTTCCTTATGTCTGTCTACCTTATGAATGAAGGCAATGAGGCTCAGAGCAGCATATCACATTTACAGGAGACCTGAGAGCTGCTGAGTCAGAATCTGCAAAGTGTGTCTGAAGATAGAGCTCATTACAGCATGCTCTCAAAGTTTCCAGGTTAGTCTGGGGCTTATCCAGGCCTAGAACCCAGGCTCCTGCCTTCCTGGCCAGTGTTCTTTAACTAGACTAAGACATGTAACATAGCCACAGCTCTCTCAATTCAGAACAAGATGGTCTTCTCAATTATAGGACCTTGACTAATGAAGTAGTGTAGATGAAGGGTCCAAAGTTTTCCAATGAGAGGCTAGCCATTCAATTCGTCATCCAACTAATTGTGACAGAGCAAACAGAGGGTCTGAGTCAATCAAAATCAATTCTCTTTTCACCAACGTAACCAAGTGCTTTTGCCATCAGGGAAGAAACTTGGCTTCATTAATTAACAAGCAGCTTTGGTGGTTGATTGATGACTGAGCAAAGCAGTCTTGCTTACTCTACAGATGGAGCTTTTTCATTGTGCTCTTATTCAGAGTGTCTTCAAAACTTATTTTCAAGAGCTCCAAGCTCAATCTGCCATCCTGATTCTCTAGCATAAGATTCTTAAAATACATGATTACTTACAAAAAATTTGAATGACCATTGTGTAGATTTCCTTTCTCTGAAAAGTGCTTTTGAGTCTCCCCTGTGTGGTAGCCATTGCTTTCTAGATTAAGATAGATGCCAAAAGAAGTCATTAACTTTCTCAAAGCCAATTCGAGTATCAGCTACCTACTGCATGCTAGGTGTAGTCATAGACTCTAAGGGGGTGAGGGTACATAGATAAATATATAGTTTATCAAGGGAGGAAAACATGTGCACAGGTAACTCTAGTGTAAATCACACCACTGTTAATAATGAGATGACTACTTCTTGTTAGAAGAATCAGCAATATATCAAAGAAGAGGAAACATTTGATCTGGGTCTGGAAGACAAAGAATATTTAAATAGAGAAGCAATTTTGATGATAGGGCAGAGAAAAGAAAGGGCATTAGGGCAGGGGAGGCAGGATGAGTAAAGGTATGTTTGTATGAAAACTCATGGTTAGAAAAATGTAAGTAGCAGCACACTGAGAGATGATGAAAGGAAAGAAGCAGTTGAGATTGAAGGACAATGAATCTGGAAATTTTGTGAGGCAAGATTGCCAATCAGTGCTAATGCGTTGCAGCTTCATTTTGTAGGAAACCAGCTTTCATGATTTTTAAGTAAAGCAGAGAAAGGAAGATTGTTTCGGACATTAGCAATTTCAAGATAAGAGATGACTATCAATAAGAAATAGAATGTGATTCTACCCACCTTAAAATAATACTTAAGAAGAGTTTAAATAAATTTACCTTGATTTATAAGGCAGAGAGTTAATTCCAACATTGTATGTCAATACTTCAACTCACTATTTGATATATCCTCTCCATTCCAGGCTTCTGTCATGTAGCAAATGTGTTGAGAAGGTAATTTTATCTGCAATACTTTCTGGGGAGAATGATAGCATGAAAGCACATTTTCCTTTGCACTAATAAAGGTAGTAGAAAAAGCAATCTCAGCCAAGATATTTGGAAATCATGATATCTTAGCATGATTCTAAAGATGTAATTCAGGAAGTATAGTTCTAGAAACAATAAGCATTCAGGTGTTAGGCAGAAATCTTTTCGTCTTTCTGAATTACCAGTGTTCCTCAAAAGAGGAAGACAGCCTAGCCTACCTAGCCTTTGTTTTGTCTACTTTATAAAGTCCAAGATTTTGAAGACTCATAGAGCTTGAGCAAGAAGGTATCAGAGAACATAAGTAGCAAAGGGTGAGGATAATGTCCCTATTTTTATTGACTCTTGAGAGGCAAACAGTTGGTCGCCTGGATTCCTTTGCCCCAATATGGACCTGGCCGTTTTAATTACATGTATTCCTTAATGTGATTATCCTATGAATGTGCTGAATTTTCTGTATCTTTTTGCAGTATAATGTGCAAGTGTACCCACATTAACATAGGGTATTAACATTAATATGTTTCTAATCCTTGTCTTTTTTATTTACTCATGGCTTAATTCTGATCCTTCACTGGTGCTTTAAATGCCTCAAATGAAAATAATGCCCGCTAGGGTGATTTTCACCTTTTTATTACCAAATGTGAAACATATGTAACACATAATCACCTAGTTCCTAGCCTGGGGCATCTGTTGAGCCTTTTCAAGATTTCTGCTCCCCTCAGTCACTCACCAATGACATACAAGTTTCAGTTGTTTTAACTTTACAAATTAAGTCCAGATTTGACTATTAAGGTTTCCTGTTTCCTACCTGCTGTCACAAACCCATCCTGGAATTTAATTCACCTACTAGACGTCTTAAGCAAAATGTTTAAATGAAGATAGCCAAACACTAAGGAAGACTTCCAACAAGAGAAAGATGTGAGATTGAGTCAAGAACTCAATCTCATGTTTGTTTAGAGGGAAGCAAATTGTAAAATATTGATAGTCTCTGTTTTAATGAATCTGGGCATTAAACCCTTTTCCAAACAAGTCCCGTCCCCACTTTTCTAGATTGCAGACACCTGTGTGGGTACAATGATTACAAACATGTCAATCTAGGTATGTTGCAAAAAGAAAACTAATTCTCTCTCTGGACCAACTACAAGATAGCAGGAGAGGGCAGGAAAGAAGAGTTTAATTGAAATTTTTTCAAATAAGAATCTATTTTTAGGATCAGTGGTGACAGAGAACCATGAGAAATTTCTGAGCTGATGATTCTATACATAAAAGTGTGTTGATGCTTGATGTAGGTTTTCGTATTTGTGAATAATAATTTTAGTGCAATAAAAATGAATGCAACTTCTGAATTTTTTTCCATTTAATTGTTTTTATTAATGCTTGGGATGCCCTTCACATAGTCATCTTCTTGTCATTACACTGTGCACTCCTCGGCTGCCCTAAACCACACACTACACAGGAGCCCCATGGCACTAACCCTAACTCACTAACACCTTTTCTTCGTGGTGGTTATCGCTATCAGGGCTTTCTTATTTGTACATTTATATATTAATTTACAATCTATCCCAGGCTAGAATGTAAGCTCTATGAAAGCAGAAGCTTTTCTGTCTTGTTCACCACTGTGTTTCAAGCACTAAGTCTGTCTGGGATGAAGTATGAACTCAACTAGCAACAGGATACAATTGTGATGAATTTAGGAATTTTTGCTCATGGAAGTTTGCAAAATACTGTTTTTAGTTATTAACTGTATTTTTTGGAATATGAACTTTCAAAATCCTTTTGAAAAAAAGATGTCCGTGTGAAAATGTTGGGTGTAAGAAAATAATCATGAGTCCTATTTGCCTCTGTATTGTAACCATACTGCTGTGGACAGAATTGTGCCCCACCCTCACCCCCACCTCCAAATTCATACACTGAAGCCCTAAGCTGCCATGTGGCTATAATTGGTGATAGGACCATTATGAGGTAATTAAGGTAAATTAGGTGATAAGGGCAGGGCCCTAACCCAATAGGATTAGTGTTCTTATAAGAAGAAACACAGAGAGCCCACTCTCTCCGTTATGTTGAGGACAAATGGGCTTTCTGCCAGCCAGAAAGAGCTCTCATCAAAAACGAAATTTGCCAGTAACTTGATTTTGGACTTCACAGCCTCTGTACTATGAGAAAATAAGTTTCGGTTGTTTAAGACACAATCTATGGTATTTTGTTATGGTAGCCTGAGCAGACTACCATACATACTAACTATTACATTTAATGACTTTATTAGGTAGTTTTCTGCTTTCCATGCTATGTTATGCTTATGCCATTGATAACATGACTTGAAAGGCTATGGTGATGGGAATGAACGGGTAAGGGGGAAACAATTCTGTAAGATCAAAGGTGGAATTTCCAGAAAGCTTTTCCTTCTACAAACTTCATCATTTATTATGCAGTAGGTTCCAAAAGCAGATGGCATTGTATGGAAAAGGGACAGCACCTTAACTGTCATTATATTACTGCTACTTCAATTTTAGATTGATCTGGTGATAGTCTTCTGGGAGAAAATATATCTTAAAAGGCATAATATTTTATGACAACAAGGAAAATGCAGGGGAGTCCAGCTTTTGAGCACTCATGAGACCTTAGAAAAGCAAGTTAGGACCAAATCATGAGCAAAAAATAACTCCTAAGTCCCTGTGTGCTATTTTCAGGAAGCAGATTTAGTGCACACAAAACAGAAAGCCAGCTAATAATGTACATACTTTATTTATTTATTTATTTATTTTGGTATCATTAATATACAATCACATGAGCAACATTTGGTTGCTAGATTCCCCCCATTATCAAGTCCCCACCACATACCCAATTACAGTCACTGTCCATCAGCGTAGTAAGATGCTATAGAGTCACTACTTGTCTTCTCTGTGCTATACTGCCTTCCCCATGCTCCACCTCCCACGTTATGTGTGCTAATAGTAATGCTCCTTATTCCCCTTCTCCCCCGCCTTCCCACCCACCCTCCCCAGTCCTTTCACTTTGGAAACTGTTAGTCCATTGTTGGGTTCTGTGATTCTGCTGCTGTTTTGTTCCTTCAGTTTTTGCTTTGTTCTTTTACTCCACAGATGAGTGAAATCATTTGATACTTGTGTTTCTCCACCTGACTTATTTCACTGAGCATAATACCCTCTGGCTCCATCCATGTTGTTGCAAGTGGTAGAATTTGTTTTCTTCTTATGGCTGAATAATATTCCATTGTGTATATGTACCACATCTTCTTTATCCATTCATCTACTGATGGACACTTAGGTTGCTTCCATTTCTTGGCTATTGTAAAAAGTGTTGCGATAAACATAGGGGTGCATATGTCTTTTTGAAACTGGGCTCCTGCATTCTTAGGGTAAATTCCTAGAAGTGGAATTCCTGGGTCAAATGGTATTTCTATTTTGAGTTTTTTTGAGGAACCTCCATACTGACTTCCACAATGGTGAAAATAATTTACATTCCCACCAGCAGTGTAGGAGGGTTCCCCTTTCTCCACATCCTCACCAGCATTTGTTATTCCCAGTCTTTTCTATGTTGGCCATCCTAACTGGTATGAGGTGATATCTCATTGTGGTTTTAATTTGCATTTCCCTGATGATTAGCGATGTGGAGCATCTTTTCATGTGCCTGTTGGCCATCTGAATTTCTTCTTTGGAGAAATGTCTGTTCATAACCTCTGCCCATTTTTTTATTGGGTTATTTGCTTTTTGGGTGTTGAGGTGTGTGAGTTCTTTATATACTTTGGATGTTAACCCCTTGTTGAATATGTCACTTACAAACATATTCTCCCATACTGTAGGATGCCTTTCTGTTCTGCTAATGGTGTCCTTTGCTGTACAGAAGCTTTTCATCATGATGTAGTCCCATTTGCTCATTTTTTATTTTGTTTCCCTTGCCCAAGAGGATGCATTCAGGAAAAAGTTGCTCATGTTTATATTTAAGAGACTTTTGCCTATGTTGTCTTCTAAGAGTTCTATGGTTTCATGACTTACATTCAGGTCTTTGATCCATTTTGAGTTTACTTTTGTGTATGGGCATAGACAATAATCCAGTTTCATTCTCTTGCATGTAGGTGCCCAGTTTTGCCAACACCAGTTGTTGAAGGGGCTGTCATGTCCCCATTGTATATCCATGGCTCCTTTATCATATACTAATTGACAATATATGCTTGGATTTATATCTGGGCTCTCTAGTCTGTTCCATTGGTCTATGGGTCTGTTCTTGTGCCAGTACAAAATTGTCTTGATTACTGTTGCTTTATAGTAGAGCTTGAAGTTGGGGAGCATAATCCCCCAGCTTTATTCTTCCTTCTCAGGATTGCTTTGGCTATTCAGGATCTTTTGTGGTTCCATATGAATTTTGGAACTATTTGCTCCAGTTCATTGAAGAATGCTGTTGGTATTTGATATGAATTGCATTAAATCTATATATTGCTTTAGGCAGGATGGCCATTTTGACAGTATTAATTCTTCCAATCTATGAGCATGGAATGTGTTTCCATTTATTGGTATCTTCTTTAATTTTTCTCATGAGTGTCTTGTAGTTTTCAGAGTATAGGTCTTTCACTTCCTTGGTTTTTTATTCTTTTTGGTATTTTATTCTTTTTGATTCAATTGTAAATGGAATTGTTTTACTGATTTCTCTTTCTGCTAGTTCATCATTAGTGTATAGGAATGCAACAGATTTCTGTGTATTAATTTTATATCCTGCAACTTTGCTAAATTCAGATTTAGATCTAGTAGTCTTGTAGTGTACATACTTTATTAACTTAGTAGCACCTCCAAACACTTGGTGACCTACATCTTCTCCTTTATTTTCTTTTCAAGACAAAGGCTACAGGTGTCTATGAGAGTGAAGAAAGTCATTATAGTTAATGGTTTACCCAAGTAATGATTATATTTTAAAATTATATTGTTCATTTTAACATGCTTTTTATACTAATAATCTAAATTAGTGGATAAGACAGGTGCATGCATTGTTTTAATTAACAAAAGATGTGTTATAGTAACAGTATAGGAGATTATGGCATCATTTATAAGAATGTTACCAATGCATTTTATAACATGCATTATAAAAAGTTATTAAAGGATGTGACTACCTCTTGGAATCATTCGATAAATATTAATAAAGCATTTATGATTGTGCCCTTAATTTTAAATGCTATTGTTATCTTTCAAGCAGGTGTCAACATCAGGCACCAACAAGCCACTTCTTACCACATCAGTAGTAACTTAGTGAGTAGCAGTTCCTTTGAGTCCATGTTAAACATCTCCCCCCATTATTAATGTGGAAGTACTCACCTTCTAAATGGTGGATCCTGAGTCTCCCTGTGTGTTTCCTGAAACTCAACAGGAAAAAAGAGAAACAAGTTTACTCTAAATCTCACCTACTGAGTTTTAAACTACAGCTACTTGTAACTCACAAGTTAGATATTGAGTATGGATAAATTTTCCATGCCATACATAAGTAAGGTTTGGTCAATTTCCTTTTAATTCTGTTACTTACTTTAACAAATATATTTATTGAAAAATAGTACTTTTCTCAAGGCCTGGTGGGATCCCATACCCCAATATTTGATTTGTAACCTCATCAATCAGCTTGCAACTTGCTATTACTGTAGGCAACAGTGCTGAACATAATGGCTAAAAACAGGGCCATTAATTTCAATTAATAACTTGTTTTATGAAATATAAGTTTGGAAAAGTAGTAGTAAAGGATCCTCCTTAGATGAAATGTGCTGAAAATAAATACACTTTCGAAACTAGAGTCTCTTGAACAATCAAAAGTCCTGAAATGTGTTCCTTTTCAAATGTAGAAAATTTCAAGGCCATGTAAACTATAGCTATGATGGTTAATAAGATCTAACACAAACAAAACAATCATAGAATTAGCATCATTCCTTTCCATATGATATAGAATAGAAAACGATGGACTTTCCATCAACTATAGTAACTGGCAAATCACTGGATGCCAGCAGTTGTGCCTTTCCTACCCGGAGTTCCTGGCAGTGCTTCTTATGGGGCTTTGCACAGAGAGATCACCAAGTGTTTACTTGTTGAATTTAATTTGGAGGCATTTGGAAAAGTTACACAAGTAATCAGTAACACCAGTTTATTGTTTTAACTTGAGTGATTTCAAAGCATTACACACCTCAGTGACATTATTGGTCTAAGAACATTCTTTGCAAAAAATACAAATTAATGAAATCATGGAGCCAAAATCGTCCAGACTCAAATTTTAGGGGAAATGTTCATGAAGAAATTCTCATTTCCAGACAGGACTTAGCACTTAGCTTTAATCTGTGCAAACTATGATTGATTTAAGAAAATCTGTGAAAAGTTGAGTTTTCAGAAACTACTGAATTTTAGGGCTTTGAATGATTTTCTTGAAAACAGTGACTCCTAAAATCATGTATGTATATATCTTAATACAAGCAAGTTACTTACATATGATTATGACTTATAATTTTCCAAATTCCACTTGTTTTACTTTTGATGCATAGAAAACGTAGCTTGTAAAGCTTAAGCATATCATATATTTTATATACTGGTGTCTTGCCAATGGGTTTCAGGCCCGGACAAGTTCACTGTGGATTCAGTGAGACCGAAGAATGACAATAGAACGTTCTTGGGGTGAAAGGATTTATACCCAACTTTATTCCCATGGTGGCAGGTCAATCGCTGGAATCCTGTCCACTCAGAGTGAGTCTGCAGGCAGCAAGCTGGTCTCTGCCTCTGGGCCTCTCTGCCCCCACAGCCGTCTAAGCCTCTGTCCTCAGTGCTGCCACCACTCCAGTCTCTGCTCTCCTGCAAACTCGTAGCCCTGCAGCCCTGCAACTGTGCCACCATGTTGCCCAGAGCACCAGGTGGAGCTCTTTATATAGAATCAATAGCAACATATTGCTCACACATGTGTAGTGAACTAGCCAACCAGGGCCAGGTGAGAATCCTGGCCACAGGAACCTTCACTTTATCCACAAATGGGAATTGAGCACTTGTGATACTAGATACTGTTCTAAGCATTTTGCATCTTTAAATAATTTAATCCTCCTAACAACCTGATAAGGTAGACACAGTTGTGATCTCCATTTTACAGATGGGGAAACTGAGATACTGACAAGTTGAGAGCTCATAGATAGTAAGTGGAGGAATCAGAATTTGGATCCAGGATAGCAACAAAGTCTACACTTATAAATGTGCAGATGTGAGTTGCCAGGCTTGAATAAATTCAAACCCACCTCTTGAGGCTGGTACCTAAAGAAAAAGGACCCCATGTAGCAGATTGATTCTGCTTTAAATTTATTATCTCAAATCTCAGATGGGCTCTAAACATGGCCCAGTAATATTTGTACAATATTTGCATAATAAGCTTCATGCCTTGCTTCCAAAGATGACTTCATAATTTCTCTTTTCTTCAAGTGTTCTCCATCAGCTTTCCCTCCATTCAGCTTCATTTTTGCTTTTAAAAAATGGAAACAGCTAGGTTATTACTTGCACATCTACCCACCACCAAATCCACAAACATTTACATCTTTCCGTTCATACAACTAAACAAGAGTTTCTTTTCCTTGCAAGAAAAGTCCCCCTGTGGGGGCACTGGAGTCTAGCCCCACTCACAGCTGAATCGCCATTCTCATTAATGGACCATCCCCGTTTGCTTTCAACCTGCTCTGTATTTCTCATCCTAAAAACCACACAGACAGATCTCCACAGAACCCCTCACCTTATCCATCTGTCACATTACTTTTTCTACTCCCCTTCACAGCAAGCTACTCTTCTTGACTTCTCCACTTCCTCATATTCATTCTCCTGTCATTCTAATTCAACCTGGCTTCTGCTCCCATCACTCAACAAAAACTACTGTTGAGCATGATGCTAAGTGCACTGGGACACCTTTCTGTCCTTTTCATATTCGACCTGTCAGCAATATTCCACATAGTTATTTACTCCTTTTAAACATTGGTACAGCAGCATAGTTTGAGACTCTTAAGAGAAAAATACCACATGTATTCAAAGTGCTGTTTTATTTTGACTCCACCTCTCAACACTCCACATAAGAATAATCAACTTTGAGGCAACTTGGTAAAGTATGAACTTTCACTTTTATTACTGGCTCCAATACCCAGCACCTGAAGACACTTAGTCCAGTTAACAACTCCCACCAATCTCCTCCTGCACAATGGAATCCAGTCCTGTAATTCCTCTCTCTCACTCATTATAACTTAATTCACTACCTTGTTTTCCTCATTAATTAAAACTACCTTCCTGACCTGTCTAAATGAGCTTTAATCACCACAGCAGTTCTTCAAATGTATGGCCTATTACTGACTCAGTTCATCCCGAGTCTAACAGTCAGTCTGCCCTATGTTCTTACCAGCTCCATACCTTTTCTTTTGGGCTGTATTCATCTGTGGGCACTAGGCCTATTCTGTTTTCTCTTACATAATCCTTCTTGAGTAAAACCACCAAAGAATGGACACTTTTCCCAGTTCCTTGCCTATAGTATTCACTCACTTATCTAGGACTATTTACTATTTCTTAAATCCACTTAAATTTATTTTTGCTTAGGGGTTCTGAATCAGACTTCAATTGGAAGCAGTGAAAATATTCCTGACCTCTTTGGACTTAAAAGTATTTAGACCCAAGCTGCTTTTTTGGACTGTCTTGCCAATGGGTTTCAGCCCTGGGCAAGTTCTCTATGGATTCAATGTGACCAAAGAAATTGACAGCAGAACGTTTTTTGGGGTGAAAGGATTCATTACCTGGCTTGTTCTATGGCAGTAGGTCAAGCACTAGTGTCTCTGCCTCCCCCCAGAGCACTGGGTGGAGCTCTCTATATAGTGCAATAATAGCTTATTGCCTAAAGGTGAGGAAGCAGTAGCCTAGCAATAAGCCAGTTACATCATCAGGTGGTTCAAGTTCCGTGAGGATCCTGGTCATAGGAACCCCAACTTCCTCACACTCCACCCCTCCAGGATTCTCGCCTTACAATCTATATGCTTTCAATCTTCCACAATGGTCCCTGTATGAGAAAGCTGGAGTACTGTAACCGGCTTCCACAATAGCAACAGAGGATAACAACAACTTAGAGATAATAACAAAAATTATAATAATCCTCAAGCCAGAGGAGATTCCTAATAACAAAAATTATAATAATCCTCAAGCCACAGGAAGTTCTCAATACACAAAGACTTTAGGCATGATAAGACACATATTTTAATGCCACCAACATAGGCATATCTTGTCCATCATGTAGGACGCATGTAAGAGAGTGGTCCTGTAATAGGACTGTAGCAGGAAGGGGGTCCCTCCTTCCAGGTCTAGTTATACCATACTTTTACTCCTTTCCCTGTGGGGTTACTGAAGGATCTATATATAGTGCTACTGGAGGTGCATGCACTGGCCATAATGATAAAACAAAACTCCCCAGTAAGATGCTCCTACCTTCTGGCCATTCAGGACATAGTACTGTGACCTTTGGGGGCCACACTGCTGTTATTCCAGTAATACACAGGAGGCCAGGTTCCAGGTCTTGCGCCTTGTCCCCAAGGTGCCAGGAGAGCCAGCCATCATTGGTCCATGTGTCGAAAGGTCCAAGGCCATGTCCACTCAATGGAGTCTCCGAGGTTCAGTGCAGTTGCTGCTGGCAGCAAGATGTTATTCTGGTGGCCAAACCTTGGCTTCAGTGATTCTTCCTTGGTTTATACTTGCAGTTATATAGGGGGGGCAGCCATATGTGCATGTCTATGGGGCTCAGGGCTCCCTGTCAGGGTCTCTTTTTCAAATGCCAGAGTACAGTCCATAAGCAGACTGACCATTCCCACAGACTACTGGTATCTGACTTTAGTCCAGATTTTAACAAGCCATTGTGCCTCTCTATCATGCCTGCTGCAGTAAGATTGTATGGCACCTGAAACTTCCACTTGATTCCCAGCTATTGCACCCATTCTTGCAGTGTATGTCCAGTAAACTGGGTGCCCTGATCACTCTCAATTACCTGTGGTCAGCCATAGGCAGCAAAAAGGTGCTCCAGGCCTCTTTTGGTCATCTGCTGGTCTGCACAACAGGTAGGAAAAGCAACCAGAAGTCCAATAGCTGTGTCCACACAAGTCATCGCAAACTGATATTGTTCTGACACAGGTAGAGGCCCAATATAGTCTATCAGCCACCTGATGAGGGGTATAGGCCCCTTAGCTATTGTCCCATGTTGCTGTGGAACTCAGTGTAAGTCCCTTTTGGAGCACATGACACACTCCTGTCAGGCTCTACTAACTTCTTCGAAGGTCAAAGGCAAGCCCCACCGACAGGCTACAGCCCACATTGTCTTTTACCCCAAATGCGACAAATGCTGATGTAGCCATTGGGTACATCAGAGGCAGACTTTCCTTCTAACCAACATATCTGGGCCAATTTATCTACTTTATCATTTCCTGGGGATGCCAGTGGCAAATGACCTATCACATGGTATACTGTAATTATTTTAGTCTGACCACAGGCCCATAAGTCTTGCCACAATTCTTGCCCCCAAAGGGGTTGGTGACCAACCAGCCAGCTGGCACGGTACCAGGTTGGTAGCCAAAGGGTCAAGCCCCAAAAGACAGCCCAGCTTCCAGTGCAGACAACTATAGCAGAAGGCTCCTGACTGATCACAAGCTACACAGCCCGCAACTCTCCCCACTGGCTGCTCTTCCCCTCACCATCTTCCATCCATATTGTCTCAATCTGAGTATGGCAAGCTATGGCCCTCCATTTTGGGGGCTGCCTACAACTGGAACCATTTGTGCACCATGTATCTTTTGGTATAGGGGCTCTTCCCTCCCAATAGGGACGCTCTGCTACTAACGGTTCAAAAGTAAGTTCTTCCTGCTTTTCACTAGTATATGTCACCAGCCCCAACAAGCTCTCAAGGGGCTACTAGAGAGGGCACTATGCTGCTGTAGGTAAGCACCACACTTGGATAGTGTGGGTGTTTGTGCCACACCACTCCTTGGCTTTTGGGTCCAGTCTCATACCCACCCCGAGATGGGATAGGTGGTTATTACCTTTATCAGGGCCATTCCAGTGATGGGTTCTGTAGCCAACAAGGTGTGATACACAGCAGCCAGTTGTTTTTCTATCAAAGTGTCTCGTACCTCTGCCCCTTTGCAGAGTTGTGGCCAGAATCCAATGGGTTGGCGAGTTCGTTGAAGCTGCTTCCTGAGACCCCAACCATAACCATCTTCAGTGACATGAACATCCAGCTCACAGGGCCTTGATGGGTCTATCACACTCAGGGCCTGCATGGGCTTGACTGCCTGTTTTTCCGTAGTAAAGGCAGATGCACATGTCTCATCCCAGTCCCACCTGATGCCCTTTTGTACCAATAAGTATAAGGGATTCAGAATTTGTGCCAAGTGCAGGATAAATACTCTCCAGTAGCCTAGAAGACTCAGAAATTACTGTAGCAATGCTACAGTCTTGGGGGTGGGAAACACCTAGACTTTATCTATAATTGCTTCTGGTATCACTGTGGTCTTACTCGACCAGATGACCCCAAAGAATTTGACAGACAAACCAGGTCCCTGAACCTTAGTGCTGTTCACAGCCCATCCTTTCTCCTGTAAATGTTGCAGCAGTCTAGGTGCTGCACCCTCTAGATCTGAAAGAGAATTGGATGTGAGCATGACAACATCAATATAATGATACAGCCACACCATTGGCAGTTTCTCCCATGTAGCCAAGTCCTGGGCAGATGGTGGGGCTGTGGAGGTATCCCTGTGGAAGGACAGTGAAAGTCCATTGCCGTCCTTCCCACCTGAAGGCAAGCTGTCCCTGACTTTCCTGCTCAATGTCAATGGAAAAGAAGGCATTAGCAAGATCTCCCACATAATGGTATGTTCCTAGTTCATGGCTGAGGGTATCCACCAATGCAATAGAGGGGACAGCAGCATGTATAGGGGGTATGACTTTATTCAGTTCTCTGTAATCCACAGTCATACACCAGGAGCCATCTGGCTTTTTTACTGGCCATACTGGAGAATTGAAAGGACTATGGGTGGGCTTTATAATACCCACCTTTTCCAGCTCTTGGAGAGTTTCTCCAATCTCTTTTTCCCCTTCAGGCAGTTTGTATTGTTTGGTATTAGTCACCCACCAAGGCAAAGGCAAAGCTATGAGTGGGTGCCTAGCATGCAGCCCCTCAGAACTGCCTTCACCACATGTACTCTCAGTCTGAACTCACCTGCAGTGGTCTGCAGCCATAGACCCTGCAGGATATCAATCCCCAAAATATACTCAGGGATAGGAGATATATACATGGTATACTCTTTTGGGGTTAGACATCCTATTCCCAAAGGGATTTGGACTTTTTTCACTCTGATAGTTGTGGGAGCCCCGGGGAGCCACTCAGGGTTACCATGAATCAGTGAACATTCAGCCCTCGTATCCTCCAGAGCCAGGACACATTGTATTTTCACTGGGGACCAATGGATAGCTATTTCTACATGTGGCCTCCGGTCCCCCACTGGTCCCTCAGGGCAGGTACCTTGACCTTTCCCTCAGTCAAACCATGTTCCCCAATCACCTTCCTGTGTGGGCTCAAGTGAGGTTGGTTCGTTCTCCAGCAGGAAGTCTTGCAAACACCCAGGCTGGACTCGTGGCTCTGTCTCTGACCTCTGCCTCTCTGGTCTTAATGGCTGGAACTGCTGCTCTGGTTTCAGCTGTTGCCAGAGCTCTAGTAAGATCCTATGTGACTTCCCATCTAATTTTCTTCCATCTTCTCCTGCCTGTATTAAATCAGTCCACATCTGGGTCCTTGTAACTTCATCGGGCCCTGTAAATTCTTCTTGTGAGTTACAGGTCTTATTTCTTTCCAGATTCTCGTTGCTTCAGCCTCTCCTAAGTCTGCTACTGTATGTGTCACCTCGCTTATGGGATGCCCTAAGTGAGGGAAAAGAATGGCCACTAGAGACCCAAAGAGGGATGTAGGAGCCATTCGAAGTACAATGTTTCTCATCCCAGTAGTGAAAATTTCTTCATCTGGGCGATAATTCTGTGGACTATAGATGGCATTTCTTATGCCTAGCTCTTGTAGCACCTGTTGGAGTTCAGCACGTGTCTGCCATCTAACAGGAGAGGATGGCAGATCACCCGGATTGGGCCACACAGCACGAAGTGCAGCCATAAGCCAGTCAAGGAGGGAGTGACTCCCTGGGGTCTGATGTGCATTTTGTAAGCACTGCCTCAAGGCGGGCTGCACTGTCAGGGAAAGCAGCTTTCCTATCTCTGATCCCGACAGAACAATTCCATCCACCCGTAAGTCCTACAGATGCAGGAGCCAAGCTGATATTGACTCTGAGGGCTTCTGCTAAACTGGGAGCCTAAATCCACCAGCTCAGCCTGAGTGTAGGGGCGGGGCATAGAGTGCTCCAGGACCTGGGGACGGGGAGAGGAGGGGAGGGGCGGAACTGCTCCTCTCCTTAGGGAACTTTCAGCTGCTGGGTCTTTATTTTCTTTACAACCACTGGGCATGCTTTCAATACGGGAGGGGTCAGTGCCTATGGCAGCACCCCTTCATCCTTCCCCAGCTCCTCCATTTCTGGAGCTGATGGCACCTTTCTCTCCCCTCCCCCGAGTGCCTCCTCTGCTACAACCTTTACCTTTTCTACTGTGCCTCGCAGCAATGCCAGCTCTGTCTTCAGAAGGTCTCTTACCTTCACCTCAGTGCTTCGCAGCTGACACTCTCATGCCACCTATGCCTGTGCTTCCCTCAGGAGATCGTCTTTTTCTTTGATGGCCTCTTCCTTCTTCAGAATACCTGGCAGCGCTGCCGTCTCATCTCCAATGGCACCTGCTGCCAGTGCCATCTTCTTTCTTTAGGGAATCCACAGAAGTGTGCAGCTTGCGTTCTCGTGCCACCTCCTCTCGCATCAATGCCATTTCCCTCCCCAGGGAATCCACAGAAGTTTGCAGCTCATGTTCTTGTGCCACCATTTCTTGGGTCTTTTTTAATACTGTGAGAAGCAGCCAACCCACAGTCCCCACTGCCTCACGGGCACTCTGCTTCTCAAAGGATCTGCTTACTATACCAAGGGCCACCCCTACTGCCTCAGGTGTCACCTCCACTTGCCTCCAGTCCTGGGATGGGCCCAGTCCTCTAGGAGGCAGGCCACCTCAGGCCACATACCCATTGGGGGCGATCCACTGTTTCCCCATTCACAGGGGCAGCCTGCTGAAGCACCCCTCCCATAGGGCAGCTTGTCTTTTTCCTTGGTCAACAATGAACCCTGTCAACTTTCCCCAATTGTCTTGCCAATGGGTTTCAGCCCCAGACAAGTTCACTATGGATTCAATGTGACCAAAGAAACTGCAGCCGAACGTTTTTTGGGGTGAAATTGTTCATTACCTGGCTTGTTCTCCAGTGGTAGGTTGAGCACTGACATCTCTGCCTCCGCCCAGAGCACTGGGCCAAGCTCTCTATATAGCACAATAATGGCTTCTTGCCTAAAGGTGTGGAAGTGGTAGCCTAGCAACAGGCCAGTTACATCATCAGGTGGTTTAAGTTCAGTGAGGATCCTGGCCAGAGCAACCCCAACTTGCCCACATGGACTTTTCCAAATGTATCCCTTATATGTGGCAGAGTGGTTTGAACATCCTGTTTCTCAATCATTCTTTGCTCGGGGACACAGGATGATGAAAAATTTCCATAAAAGAAGCTTACAGAATATTTATGCCTAGAAAATACATGTTTAGAAGGACAGCCCAATATTTACAGCTGAATCCATTTGTAAGTTTTGCCAAAATATTATACAACTGACAAAATTATTACTGTTATCACTTGAAGAATTAGGCACCTAAATTTATATCAGTCTTTTAAAGTTATTAAAGTGATGCCCTGAGCTTAAAAACAAATGACAACAAAGGAAACCTCAAATGTTACCAACATATAAAAGATAAAAAGTGAAAGTCTCAAAATGCTTGCTTTTTGTGGAGAAAGTGAAGGGTCCCATGGCTAGGATTCTCACCTGGCTCTGGTGAGTATGGGCAATAAGTCGTTATTGACTCTATATAAAGAGCTCCACCCAGTGCTCTCGGCTGCTGCATGGCTGCAGGGCTACAAGGCTGCATGAGAGCAGAGGCTGGAGTGGTGGCAACATTGAGAACAGAGACTGAGACCACTGTGGGGGCCGAGAGGCCCAGAGGCAGAGACCAGCTTGCTGCCTGCAGACTCACTCTGAGTGGATGGGATTCTAGTGATTTACCTGCCACTGTGGGAAAAAAGTTGGGTATAAACTCTTTTACCCCAAGAATGTTCCACTGTCATTTCTTTTTCGTCTCACTGAATCCATAGTGAACTTGTCTGATGCTGAAACCCTTTGGCAAGACCTTTTTTCAACGTTTCTTTAAGAGATCTTTTCACGAGTCTCTTGTATACTGAGGTGCGAAGCTGAAGATGGGCATCAGGAAGAAACATCTACCATGAACTACAAGAATGATTAATCCTCTGGGTCATATATTCCCCCATCATTTGCTCATGGCCAGATTCCTCTTGAGCCTAAAAGGAATTCCATTCATTCTATGGGCCTGGAGCACCAAGTTCATTTGCATAATACATTTTGTACTCAGTGGATGCCAAGTGCAGATTAATAATCTGGCAAATAGTGAGCAATTTTGTAAAGCTGCCATTGTTAACTGCTTTTGGGGTGCTTGGATTACAACTCTAGCAACAAGAAGCATATTGATCCAAACATGTTTGTACCACAGAAGTAAATATCAAAGAAATACTAGAATTTGAATTAAAAATATGGCAGTATTGTCTGAGATCCACTGTCTGTTTTGGAGATGTTTCAGTGAATCTGTGAAGCTATTCATGTGAATAATTGTTCATGATCACACAAAATCTCTTGACTGCTATTGTCAGCACCAACCACACAATACTATAGCAGGGTTTTGGAACTATCTGAATTTTTCTGGCTGGAACACGTACCCAGGGGTACAGAGAAGGGTTCATACTGGGTTGCATTAATTTTGGCTCTCCATCTGTACTCGTGCTTCACAGCACTTCAATCCAAAGGACATTTTGTAGAAGGAAGGACTTTTTGGTTCAGGCAAATGTTACTCGAATACTTCTGAAGCAGCAAAGGGATAGTCAGAAAATCAGAGATTTTCCTATTTCAAGAGACTACAATGATCCTACCATCACTGGTCACTAATATTGAATGAGTGTGTGGGTTTCGTTAATGATATTTTTCATTTATAAATGATCTTCCAGCAAGGACCATGCTACCACAACAGTCACTGGGTATCACCAAAAAAGAAACTATTTTGGTGTAAAAAGACTATGAAAAATGACACTTTGTTGCAATATTTCCAAACAAATTATAACTGCCTGTCATGCAGACAAGGATTGTCATAGCAAGCAGTTTTTTGAGTAGGTAAACAATATGGAAGTGAGACAGTGTGTGTGAGGCTTGTGGGGAAGGAAGCTCAGGTTGCCTAGAGCAAGAAAAACTTCAGTACTTAAAACCATGGGAGAGCACAAGAACCTTTTTCCCAAATGTGGTTCAGGCAAATGTCAGTTTTTGCCCTTAAAGCAGCTTTTTTTTTTCCCTAAAATGTTTAGGGATTGCTACTGGTTAGTAAAGGAAAAGACTGTATCAGAGGAATATTACTAACAGGTCAGGATTAGTTGTTTGTTGATTTTAAGGGAAATTAACTTCTCACTTCTTCAATGTACATTGTTGCCGTTGTGCCAGTTACATGCAGAATTTCAGGTACTTGGTCCTCAAGCAGTAGCCCAAAGGCAGCATAAAATTTCATGACTCTAATAAGGTTAGTAAAATTATTTCATAGGACACTCTTATTTTTCTAATTATAAATCTCCTGTTTACTATTTCATTTGGTATCACTTAACAAATGGAAAGATTAGTCAATATGTATCAATATATATCATATTTTTAACAGTTGCATGCTGTCTTCTCTGCCCTCTCTTTTCTAGTTACACTGTCCTCCAGTGATTCATCTAGCTCTGCAGCTTTTAATACTCTCTCTGTGCTGCAGTTCTCTCTTCTAAACATTGAAATGTCCAGCCCAGAGCTCCCTACACCCATCCTCAGATCTGTACATGCATGTGCCTACAAATATCTCTACTTGCATGTATAATAGATACCTTCCTTATGAATATAGTGGGCTGAACATAAGCTAAGTTGTCCCCTTCCACATAGAATCCCTAAAAAAAGGCAGATAGTAATAATGAAACAAATAAAGAAATCATGTACAAATGTGTTCAAAAATGAGAAAAGAGAATACACAAACAGAAAAAGAGAATACACAAACAGAAAACTTAGATAATCCCAGAGGATGGCAAGGAGATAAGATGGGAGTTACCGAATGCTTGAAGTAGAGGTGGCCTGTGATAAATAATAGGAAAGCTGGTTGGGATACTTCAGCAAGAGCAGCCAAGTGAATCCGCACTGTCAAAGTCTGGAGGAAGCATCTGTGCTGGGGATTTCTCTCTTCAAGTAGTGGCAGCGATGGATGGGCTTGGGTCAGAGAGACTCAAGGGCAATGGCTGGACAAATGGGAAGTATCCATACCCTTAGAAGACAAGCTGTCCAAGTACAGCACCAGGAAATGCATCCCACTCCTCCATAAAGCTCACTGAGAGCTAGCCAGAATAACTTCTCTGCAGGTTCTCATCATACCTCTTAGTAGGTCTTAGACCCATATATAGGCTCTGTTTAAGAGGAAACCACAATCTCAGGGATGACACACAATCAAGAATCGCCAAGCACTGAGAAAAACCAAGACACTGAAAATGTAACAATAGAATCAATAAATACAAGTGCTTACACTAAAACTTAATGGAGCAAAGAGGAAAGTGCTTGAAAGTGTTAAGGATATACTCAGAAAACAGAGAACAGCCCACTCATGAAGAGAGAACATGCTGTCATGCAAAAGAACCAATTGGAGAACTCAGAAATGAAAACCACAATGAATTAAAGGAAAACCAGACAAAATAACGTAATAGAGGCATAGCTGAAAAGTGAATTAGAGAGCCTGAAAATAAAGCCAATGCATCCTCCCAGAGTGCCCCTAAAAAGACTGAAACATGGAGGCTATATCCAAAAGTTGTGGTGTGCATCTTATAGTAGTTTCAGGTTATGAGAAAAGGAACAGTGGAAGGAGACAATATTTAAAAAACTATTAAGTGAAATAAAAAAAGTAAGTTCTTAGACTAAAGATATACACAAGGTCACACAGAATTTAAAAAACAACACATCTATCTATAACATGCTAGTATAAAATTTCAGATTATTGAAGATGAGAATAATCAAACATTTCTAGAGGTAAACTAAGCAGATTATTAATACCATTTCAAGACTAAGGTGACATCAGACTTCTCAAGTGCAACTCTGGATGTGAGAAGATGATGGAGCAATATCTTGGATGACATGCTCAGGGAAGGTAACTTTATCCTAGGATGCTCTAACTAAGCAGACATTCAAAAGTAAGGGTGAAATTAAGATATGTTTTAATAGAAATTAAGATACAAAGGCATGCTAGGTTTCAAAAGTTTACCAGCCTGAGTTCTGAGAGAACTGAAACTTGTACTCAAGAAGAGGCATGTCTCCTGGCATGAGAAATGTCACAGCCCCCCAGACAGAACACTCAGTTCTCCATCTCCACGCGTCTCTCCCAGTGCTCCCCATTTTAGCGAAAGGCACCACTGCCCACCACGACACTTTTGACTTATTTCACTCTTCATTTTCCATCTTTCCCCACGTCATTATAACCTACACATTCCACCTTCAAAATATCTTGAGTCCATGACTTGGCTCCATCTGCGTCACCACCACCTGAGCTCACGCCAACCATTACCTCCTTTCTCTTGCACTCTTCACACAGCCTCCTAATTGGCCTTCACTCTTATCTCGTCTCCAATCCCTTCTCTCGCACAGCCAAAATGATTTTATGAAGCTTAAACAAGAAAATGCCACTTTCTGCTCAAATCTCTTCAGTGTTTTGCATCGCTCTTCCACTGTTGTTTATGGGGGTGGCCCATTTTCATGTGTAGAATCACAGCTCAAAAGTTGTTTCCTCAACCTTTTCCTGACACTTGATTTATAACGTCCTGTTTATTTTCTGCATAATACTTATCACAATCTGTAATAACTTCATTGATTTGTTTATTTGCTATTTTATTTTCTATGTTTCCCACCAGAATGCAAACTGAGGACAGTGATCCTACTTGTATTGTTTGCCAACTTTCCTCCACCTTACAGCGGCTTATTTCACTGTGGGCAGACAGCTGCCCTACTGACGTAGGACATTTAGAAAACAGCTACATTTCCCAGTTGAATGGACCCTGGGTGTTATGGGAAAAAGCTTTGGACCATATTAGGAATTGAGGTACATACAATTTCCTCCCTCGACATTCAAACAAAGACAGTTGTCAGACCAAAGGTAAAAGGGTGCATCGGTGTTAAACTCCAAACAAAATCGCAGATGGGGTTAATGGATCCCCTGTGAGGCATTCACCACAGATGAGGAAGAATTCTGAAAGGCTGGCCAGACCGAGTCTGGGGCTAAGGCTGTACTCACCTGCCTGCCCATTTCCTCAGCCCCTATCCCGGGGCTCATATTATCTGGGAAGGAAAGATGGAGACACGTCTAGACCATTCTGCTCTGGAATCCTTCTCTGAAAGAGCTGGGCTTGGGAGAAGGGTTTTCCCTCCGATGGGTAGAGGAAGTGGTGAGCAGCTGAGACTCAAGGAAGGCTGCCTGTTTGGAGGAAAACGGTCACTGCAGGAGCTCAGCAAACAGAGTGATAGCCTGAGGGCAGCGCAGCGACTGTGCCCTAGAGCCCTGTAACTGAGGACAGCAGAGCTGCAGGCAGGGTCTCGAAATGATGTCTGAGTCCTACGCACCTCCCCTTGCACACCTACCACCATCCCCCTCTTGCCAGGGCCTCTAAGGGGCAATGGTCTGTTCTCAGGAGCCACAGTTGCATAGCAACAGTCATGTTACACATGCGACACCCATGGGGTTCTCAGAAATGTGTGGGGAGAACACTCAGAAAACTCAGGGTGCCGTGCTGACCTCAGAGTTGGGGGCTCTGAGTGTTGAGATTTGGGGATGCCTAGAACTGAAATATGGCTTAGGGATAAAAAGATCCGAAGACATGGTTTCTCCATTATGGATACCCAAACTAATAGGAATAAAAATAAGAGTAATGACAAAAAATCCTGTTGCTTCTTGTGTCAGACTCTCTGTGCAACATGTTATATGCTCTATCTCATTCAGGCCTTTCAGCAATCAAATGAAATAAATACGATTATTATCAATTTTCAAGTGAGGGAAATGAAGCTTGTAATGATAATGTGCTGTATCTGCACTGGTAAAATTTGGAGTCTGTAGTTGAATGCAGACAGTCCAGACATCACCTGCTTACCCACTGTGTTCATTGGCTTCCTGATGTACTGTGGGAACAAACTTTTTAACATGACAGTCACAGTGCAGCTCAGAGACATCCCCCAATCACAAGGAAAACAAACTTGCATTTGTCTTTCAAATTCCTGGGGACAGAACACAGCTACAACACCCCAGATTATTAAGGCAGCAGCTCCATAGAAGAGATTGGTGGTTAGCAAGAAGCTGCTTGGCCACCCAAGTCTGAGAGGTGGAAAAGGAACCAACCCTTGGAACAGGGTTTCAGCTGCAGTAGGGGTAGGAAACAGATTTCATTTGAATAGACTCTGGGCTAGGAATATAGTAGAAATGGGTCATAGACCATGGCTTCAGCTGAGCATCAGAACCCTAGTCCATGGGAAACAATGTCAGGGCAAAGCAGAATCCCAAGACTGGGCAACTGGACTACTGTATACATACTATTAAGGCTGGAATTCAGAGAGACAAGATGGGGACTTAGTTAAAAGGGATACTAGTAAGAAGGCAAAAATCCAATTAGTAAAACTGTGAGATAAGGTCAGAGGAGCATGCATTATTAAGTAGGTTTGAAACAAATTCCTTGAGAGTTGAAAACTTTGCATCCCCTTAGCACAGGATTGATTGTAATGAAGGAAACTGGGATGAGCCTGCAGGGGGTTCCCCAGTCACAGGAAAAGAAGAATATGAGAAAGACAAACACGGCATCTGCCACAATTTAGTTTCGTATTTTTTTCTCTCGTGTTGTTCGGTGTTACATGAAAGTGCCTCCTTTTTCAGTCCCCAACACAATCACACACACACTGCTTGATGAGTGAATACTATATTTTCTTTGTTTTAAATTAGGTAGCATGGTTGAAATATTAAGGATGAAATTCTCTTGCCCTTGTCTATAAATTGGATGTACCATGAAATTTATTTGGATTTATCTAGCTCATCTTTAAAAGGGGATTGTAGTTAGTAAATATTAAGATGATAACAATATGTAAAATTAGTGACTTCTTATAGAAGATAATACAACATGAAGGACTAGATATCCACTCCTAAACTCAGACTTGGTCTCATTTGTAGTTTTTCCTTTTAATGTTTGTTTTATGAATTTCTCTTTTATCTGCTTTTATTTTCATGGTATATTTTACAATCAACAGCATCTTTGATTCAGTAAATTATTATAGAGTCAGGAGAATCTTCTCTGAGCAGGTACATTTTGGGCAAAGTTGGCCCTCACTAGTAAAACTGGCTGAAGTTGCAAGTGTTTTTACATCTAGTGTACATCATCGAGGGCTGGGCCCTCTGTGTCCTGGAGCCACTTTTCTGGATTTACATTCCTGAGAAGGGCCTCACCTCTTTTTCTCCACCCTGAGGAACAATAGGGCCCTTCTCAGAAAACCACAATTTGCTGTTAATACCATAGAGTTAATAGTATAGAAATTCACATAATGATGGACAGAAAGAAATAAGGAATATTCCTAGGAGAGGTTTCTGATTGTGATTTGTTTTCGTATTGACTCCCAAAGTGTAAACTATGATGGCAGAGTCTGTCTTTCTTTCCAGGATATGTGTTAATGTGCCCAAAGGCTAGTAAGCATTGAGTGTATTTAATATGCATGATAAATAAAGGCATGGAGCCACTAATTTTGTTTAAAAAAAGGTTTATTTTTCTAAAAATGAAAATTTCTCCCTAACTGAAAATTGAAGAAACACCCTATTAGTCTGAAATCCTCTGAAGTAGGAAAAAATAGTGCGATAATTCTGATTCTGTAGAAAAAAATATGCAAGTAGTTTATTGGGTGGTTCTATGCCACTCTCCCTACATACTGTTGGCCCTTTTCATGCTAGAAAGTACAGGGAGAAGGATTGGGAAGAGACACACTTCTGGACACCAAAGGTCATTCAGAGCCCCTGAAGCCACAAAGCCTATAATCCACAGTGACACTCAGCCCTGTCAAAGGTGTGCCCTGCAGCTTACGCTTTGTGAAATTAGGGCCACTTTCTGTTGCAACTCACTCTTTTTCCTATGTTGTCTGGAAACAGGTCAGAAATTGACCCAGAATTCCCAGGCATGTTGGTCACCTAACGCTTTAACAGATGTTGCCTTTCATTCTGGTTCAGTCCCTGTATCTCATGGCTTTAGAAAAGGGATGAACATTTTTACTTTGTCTTCATCATCTGGCATGCCCAAGTATGAGTTATATAAATTATTAAATATATTTTATAAATATTTTTAATTATATTCCAAATTTAATAAAATACTATGTATCTATAAAATCAAGCCAGCTGTATGGCTCAGCTTCCAAGTTATATTGCCAGGTATTATGAGTGCAAAGCCTCTGCATTATGGTATTATGTCCAAGAAACTGGCAAGGAAGTGTGTTAGCCAAACATAGGGCTAGGGCTAGGAACTGTTATTAAGACCAATGGTATTTCTTTGGGTTTTGAGGGTCCATTTCCTTGTGATATTAATTGTTTTCTACTCTAGGAGGTGAGTCAGCACCTGAAGGTGCTGGCAAAGCCAAATGGAGTTTCACCTTTGATTTGATAACCCAGTTTGGCACAGAGGAAAGCCCTGCCTGTATCACTCCCTGAGTGCCAGCTGCCTCTTGCAGAGGTGACTCAGGACAAATGTGTGGTTGGAGCTCAGGACCCATTGGTGTTATCTGGAAAAACAAACCCAAGTGCATATACGTATGCTGGTACACCTTTCAGTATGCTTTCACTGAATATCCACATTTTGCAGAATATGTTAACACATGGGTGACTAAAGACACAGCATTCTTGTTGGATTTGAATCAATTGTTGTTAAGGCCAGCATACATTTGAATGTATGGACTTGATCTAAATTGTTTATAACTTGGCTTTGATTGATTTTTAAGTTTTTATTTTTTATTAAACACAGTATATTTGTGGTGTTTAATTTGATTTCTTAAAACTATGGTCAGAATAGATCTCCAGACAGGTATTAATTAGTGTTAACTGATTCAAACTCATAGCCAAGTTCTCTTCTACTTTTACCAAACTCCCACTTAACTACTAAAAGCTTTTTCTTTCTCTTCTTCATGGAACTCAATATGTCTGTGAGAAACCTAAACGTCTTCACAAAACAAATTCCATAGTTATTTATTTTTGCTCTAAAATTCCTTTTTATTCAGTATTGTTGAGTGTGGAGGAATGCAGGGAACAGGGCTGAGCCACCCAGTTTTCATACAAACTATGTGAGACTAACATTCCTGGACCCTGCCCTAAATTAGATAACTAGAAGCCAGAAACTATGTGAGGCTAACATTCCTAGACCCTACCCTAAGTTAGATAACTAGAAGTAAACAACCCCCCTGGGGTCGAAACTCGTGATAAGTCACATAAGAATTCTTGTGCAAAGGTCAGGCACCTGGTGTATCCCTGTTCCAATTTTATTGGTCAAAGTATAGAATGTGTTTCAAATTCATTAGTTGGGGTAATGTGCAGGCTCTGGTGCAATGACTGTAGAAATCCCATATAAACCATACCTAAAGTTGCTTGGGGGTCGGCAGCTCGGACTCGGCCTGCATGTCAGGGGAGGTGCTGTTGACCCCAGCTTGCTGGCTGAATAAAGACTTTGTTTAGATTTTCATCTCCGTGTCTGTGTGTCTTGTTCTCTGGGAAACCCCGGAGTCCTGACCCCTAACATTTGGGGGCTCGTCCGGGATCTGTGTGGCTTCCCTGAGAACAAAGGATGGCTGGAGGCAAGGTCTAATTGTCCGGACAGGGTGGTGTAATTTGAGGGTCGCCCCCTCGTGTCTGCATAAATCCATTATAAAGCGGGGGTCGCCATCCCGTGTATGGTCTCAGGTTAGTGACCCCGAGTGAGAAAGTCCGGGTTGGTAGTCCCGGCCCCTGGGTTAGTGACCCTGGGTGAAGTCCAGGTGACTAATCCTGGCCCTAGGGTCCGAGTGACTCGGCCTTAGGAAAGCAAGTCCGATCGGCAGGAACCTGGCGCCCGAGGAGGAAGGGATCGAGGTCATCACCCTGCGGCAGTCCGAGTGGACGCCTTTCGGGAGAATCACATGAGTTTTTGAGGATCCTGAAAGTGGCGAGTGTGGTGCACACCAGAGTGAAAGAAGGACCGGTCCGAACAAGTGTGATCAGATGTGGTGTGTGTGCTTAGTGTTATCATTGATTGTTTTATTGTGTTTTGGTTTTGTTTATATTTCTTTCTGTGCTTTTTATTTTAAGTCTCCCTGTTCTAAGGTTCCCTGTTCTTTCCGTTCCTCCTCTCTGCCACTAAATCATTCCCCACGGGCACGGGTCAGGCAATTAAGAGCCATTAGGGCACCTACTGCTAGAAGACTCCGTGACAGGATAAGGGGGTCACAGCTGCGAATCCCAGATAAATTCGCGTCCCTCGCAGAAGAAAAACTGCAACAACAGGCACCCGTTCACAAGCACATACACCAGTCATCTTGTTAGAGTGGCATCTCTACCTTTTGCCCTTGTCTTCCTCATATTTTTCACTATGGGCCAGACTCAGACTACTCCTAAAGGTCTGATCCTTTCCCACTTTCTGAAGGTTAGGAAACAGGCCCTGAATATGGGTTTTAACATCGAGAAAGGTAGGCTCGATGCTTTTTGCTCGGCCGAGTGGCCTTCCTTTGGAGTAGGCTGGCCGACCCAGGGGTCTCTTTCCATGGACCATATTGACAAGGTCAAAGCTGTTATCTCCTGACCAAACCCTGAGGGCCACCCTGACCAACTTCCCTATATCCTTGTTTGGGAAAATTTGGCTAAGAATCCCCCTTCCTGGCTGAGGCCCTTTTTGGTGGAGAAACCTCACACCGACCCACCAAGAGCCTCCGTCCTAGTTACCCAGGAAGATTTAAAGTCCCCTAATCGCAGGGCCAAAAACCCGAGTGCGCCGCCTGTCCTCCCTGACAGTTCTCCTCTCTACCCCCTTCTGCCGATTCAGCAGCCACCCCCGTATGCGGAGGAGGTGGGTGAAGCTGCTGGGAGGATAGAAAACGAGGCTGGGGAACCCAGCAGGAACCAGGCAGCTGCAGCTTCCCCAGACTCTTAAGCAGAGGGAGGCAGGAGGCCGGAAAGAGCTTCCCCACACTCCCCCGCCCTGGCCCCACGCTGGGCGTCAGGTAGAGCGGGAGGAATGCAGTTAAGGCCTCGGGGGGCCAGGGAACAAGAAGGGGAGGCTCCCTCCTCCACCTCAGAAGGAGCAGTGCCGGTTCTGCCTGTGCGCGCCATCGGTACAGGCATCACTCAACAATATCAATACTGGCCCTTTTCATCTAGTGACCTCTACAATTGGAGGACTCAGAACCCTCCCTTCTCAGAGGACCCCAAGTGTCTTATAGGTCTGGCGGAGTCCATTATGTTTACCCATCATCCCACATGGGATGACTGCCAGCAATTGCTCTGCACCCTCTTCACGACGGAAGGAGAAATGTCCTCTGAGAGAATGGAAGGCCCACTACCCTCCAGCCCATCATCGACGAGGCATTCCCACTTACGCGCCCAGATTGGGACTTCAGGACTGCAGAAGGTAGGGAGCGTCTCCAGGTCTACTGCCAGACTCTGATGACCGGTCTTTGGGTGGCCGCCAGATGGCCCACTAACCTGGCTAAGGTAAAAACTATTGTTCAGGGGGAAATGGAAAGCCCAGCCGTGTATCTGGAAAGGCTGTTTGACGCTTACAGGCAGTACACCCCCATAAACCCGGAAGCAGAGGAACACAGATCAGCGGTAGTCCTCTCATTCATCAACCAGGCAGCCCCCGATATCCAGAGAAAACTCCACAAGCGGGAGGACCTGGGGGAGATCTCTATTAGGGAACTGCTGCAGCAGGTGGAGAAGGTCTTCAATGCTAGGGAAACTCCAGAGGATAGAGAGGAAAGGCTGAGGAAAGAGAAATGGGTAATGCAGGAGAAAAATAGGAAGGAAGACAGAGAATTTCAGAAGAGGGAGAACAAGAAGCAGAGGGAGGAGATGGCCAGGATATTCCTGGCTGGGGTGAAGGAGGGCCCTAGGCCACCTCGAGGAACAGGACCCCGTCAATCCCGACTAGGACGAGATCAATGTGCCCTGTGTAAGAGATATGGACATTGGAAGAGGGAGTGCCCCAAAAAGAGAGAACAAGGAGGAGGGAACCCCGTTAAAACCCTGCATCTAGGAGAGGAGGATTGACAGGGACGGGGCTCGGCACCCCTCCCCGAGTCCTGGGTAACCCTGTGTGTGGAGGGGACTCCCATTGGGTTCATGGTAGATACTGGGGCACAATATTCAGTTCTCAACCAGGCCCATGGTCCCCTGAACCCAGGACGCACAAGTATAGTGCAGGGAGCAACTGGGTCCAAGAAATGTGCCTGGACCACTAGCAGAAAAGTGGACCTAGGAAGGCATCAGGTCTCTCACTCATTTCTGGTCATACCTGAGAGCCCCTCACTGTTGTTAGGTAGAGACTTACTAACCAAGGTTGGGGCGCGCATTCATTTTGAACCCGAAGGGATAAAAATCATGGACAAAGAAGGGCAGCCCCTACAACCAGTGCATGTGTTAACTCTGTCCCTGGCCGACGAACATCATCTGTTTCAGGCAGATCAAGAAAAGGGGGACCAGGGAGAAATGGACTCTTGGTTGCAGAGGTTCCCTCCCTCATGGGCCGAGACCGGAGGAATTGGTCTCGCTAAACATCTATCCCCGGTCGTTGTTCAACTCAAAGCTGCGGCTCTACCCATCCAGGTCCGGCAATATCCAATGCCGAAAGAGGCTAGGAAAGGGATAGCACCCCATATCCATAGACTGTTGGAGACAGGAATCCTTAAAACCTGCCAATCTGCATGGAATACGCCCCTGCTTCCAGTGAGGAAGCCTGGCAGTAGAGATTACAGACCGGTGCAGGACTTGCGAAAGGTCAATGAGAGGGTAGAAGACATCCATCCTACAGTGCCCAACCCTTACACCCTACTCAGCCACCTGCCACCTACGCATGTGTGGTATACTACTCTGGACCTGAAAGATGCCTTCTTTAGTATCCCACTCTCTGAAATTAGTCAGCCTTTGTTTGCCTTTGAGTGGCAAGAGCCGGAGGGGGGAAGAAAAGGGCAGCTTACCTGGACTAGACTACCACAGGGCTTCAAGAACTCTCCCACCTTATTCAATGAAGCCCTAAGCCAGGACCTGGAGCCCTTTCGCAGGAGCCACCCCCGCGTGACACTGCTGCAGTATGTGGATGACCTGTTGCTGGCTACGGAAACCCGTGAGGAGTGCGAAGAAGCCACGGGGAACTTGCTGGCTGAACTGGGTGAACTGGAATATCGAGCCAGTGCCAAGAAAGCCCACATCTGTCAGAGGTCAGTGGTCTACTTGGGGTACAAAATATCTAATGGGGCCAGGTGTCTAACGCAGGCCATGAAACAAACTATCCTGACTATCCCTGTCCCTTCCTCACCCCGGGGAGTGAGGGAATTTCTTGGCTCAGCCAGGTTTTGTAGGCTCTGGATTCCAGGGTACGCAGAAATAGCCCGACTGCTATATGAAGTGACCAAAGAAGGGCTGGGCTGGCAATGGACTCAGGAACAACAAGAGGCTTTTGACAGACTAAAAGAAGCTCTCCTCCGGGCCCCCGCCCTATCTCTGCCAGACCCAGAAAAACCCTTTATTGTGTTTATAGATGAAAAGAAGGGAGTGGCTAAAGGAGTCCTGGCTCAGCAGCTGGGCCCGTGGAAAAGACCTGTGGTCTATTTGTCCAAGCAGCTAGACCCAGTGGCCTCCGGGTGGCCACCTTGTCTGCGTATCCTAGCAGCTATCTCTCTACTGGTAAAGGAGGCAGACAAGCTGACTTTTGGCCAGAACCACATACCGTTGAGGGGATCCTCAGGCACCCTCCAGGAAAATGGATGACGAACGCAAGACTCACCCACTACCAAGGGCTTCTACTAGATTCTCCACGAATCGCTTTCTCTGACCCGGTAACCCTAAATCCTGCCACTCTTCTGCAGGACCCAGATCTGTTGACCCCCACCCACGACTGTAGAGACATCCTTTCCAAAATTATCCAGGTGCGAGCAGACCTGAAAGACACACCGTTACCAAACTGAGCTAAATTGTTATATGGATGGGAGCAGCTTTGTGCAGGAGGGGGTCAGGAGAGCAGGGGCAGCAGTAGTAACCCACGAAGGGGAAGTTTTCTGGAGTGCAGCTCTGCCCCCTGGCACCTCAGCACAGAAGGCAGAACTTATTGCTCTCACTGAGGCCCTGGAAAGAGCAGAAGGCAAGCGGGCCAACATTTACACAGGTAGCAGATATGCCTTTGGCACCGTCCATGTCCACGGTGCCATCTACCAAGAAAGAGGATTCTGTTCCGCGGAAGGGAAGGGACTGAGGAATCTTCAAGAAGTCCAAAGACTACTAGCTGCTGTCGAAAAACCCAAAGCAGTAGCAGTTATACATGTACCGGGCCACCAATCAAGGAAGACACCTGAGGCCATTGGCAACAGCCATGCTGATGCGGAAGCTAAGAGGGCAGCCCTCTCGGACTCCCTTGTACTTGCAGCCCTTGAAATACCCATACCTGAACTGCCCGCCTTACCACCCAAACCTGAGTATTCCCCCCAGGATCTTGAGTGGATTAGGAAACAAGTATCGGGAGAAGTGTCTGGGGAGGGAAACTGGAGTAGAGACCAAGAAGGTAGGTTGATCCTGCCAGAAGCATTAGGACAGTACATGCTTGCTAATCTGCATAAGTCCACCCATCTAGGCTGGAAAAAGCTGCTCAGCCTTGTTCAGTCTGCGCAGTTGGCGTTTCCCCACCAAAATGCGGCAGCTCGTCAGATCACAAAAGAATGCGGTAGCTGTGCAATGCTAACACCATCCCCAAGAGGGCTGCACCCGGCAGGTACCCGGGAAAGGGGGAGGGCTCCAGGGAGGAACTGGGAAATAGACTTCACAGAAGTAAAACCAGGAAAGTATGGATATAAGTATTTGCTAGTTATGGTAGATACCTTCTCTGGGTGGGTGGAGGCTTTTCCAACCAAGCATGAGACTAACCAGGTAGTAGCAAAAAGATTAATTGAGGAAATCATCCCCAGGTATGGGGTCCCTGAAGCTATAGGTTCCGATAACGGCCCGGCTTTCGTAAGCAAAATTCTGCAAGGATTAGCCCGAGCTTTGGGAATAGATTGGAAGTTACACTGTGCTTATAACCCACAAAGCTCTGGGCAGGTAGAAAGAATGAATCGGACCCTAAAGGAGACCCTTTCTAAATTGGTATTGGAGACTGGTGGGGACTGGGTGACCCTCCTTCCCTTAGCCATCTTCCGCACTCGGAACTCCCCTATGTACATGGTTTAACTCCATTTGAGATAATGTATGGGGTTCCTCCACCCATAATTCGGCGAGTGCAGCTTCCCGGTGCAGAGAACCCGGCCCCTAACTATCTGAATTTAGCTCTTGCCAAAGTGCAACAGGAAATCTGGCCCCTGATCAGAGCATATTACGAGGGCGGGAAAATTCCGAGACCGGAACATGGCATAGTCCCAGGAGATACGGTATGGGTCAAGAGACACCAAGTAAGGACTTTTGAACCCAGGTGGAAGGGACCTTACGTTGTATTGTTTACCACCCCCACTGCTCTCAAGGTTGACGGTATCACTCCTTGGGTGCATCACACCCACGTTCGGAAAATCCTGCCTTACAAAAACCCGGGTGATCACGAGGAAAAGTGGAAAGTGCAGCAGCATCCTGCGAATCCCCTGAAAATACACCTAAGCCGAAGATGAAGGGGATCATGCTGGTAAGTGCCTTCGTATGGACTCTCGAGGAAGCTACATTGGTGAAGCTGATTCCAGGGCCCGCAGGAAAACCGGGTTCGGGTCCCTCCGGGTTAGATAACCCCTTATGGGAAATGGTGCAGGCATTTGCAGAGACTCTGAACCGCACCACTCCCTCCTTCACCGATCCCTGTTGGTTATGCTAACCAGGTTCACCCCCCTTCTATGAGGCAATCGGTATAAATGGCTCCTACACCATTAATGACTCCTATCCCACTAATTGGGACAGGGGGCCGAGGGGACTTACAATTGCTCAGGTCTCAGTCGCGGGAGCGTGTGTAAGCACTGTCCCGACAGCCTGGAGCCAGTTATGCTCGTCCTACATGTACAATATATGGAGGCAGGACAAGTGGATTATACCCTCCTCGGGTTGGTGGCTCTGTTCAAAGACTGGCCTCACCCCAGCCATATCCACCTCTGTGTTTAATGCTAACAGTGAGTTTTGTGTACTTGTGGCCATTCTACCACGCCTAGTATATCGTTCTCATGAGACCCTCCTTTCTTATTGGGAAGAACGGCCAAACCCCCACAGGGAAAAAAAGGAAGTTATTACTGCCTTGACCATTGGGGCCCTTTTTGCCCTAGGGATGGCAGGGGCTGGCACAGGGGTCACAGCCCTTGTAACTCGAGAACAGCGGCTCACAGCTCTGAGGCGGGCTGTCGACAGGGACCTAGAACAACTTCAACAGACAATATCAGACTTAGAACAATCCCTTACCTCCTTAGCAGAGGTGGTCCTACAAAACAGAAGGGGCCTGGACCTCCTGTTCTTAAAAGAAAGTGGACTGTGCGTGGCCTTAAAAGAAGAGTGTTGCTTCTATGTAGACAAAACAGGAGCAGTCAGAGATTCCCTGGCTAGATCTAAAGAAAGATCTAGAGAAGAGGCGTAAAGAATATGACAGTAGCGAAAGCTAGTTTGACTCTTGGTTCAAATACAAACCTTGGTTCGCTACCCTACTCTCGGCTGTTACAGGGCCACTGGTCATCTGCTGTTATTGCTTACGATTGGCCCGTGCATAGTAAATAGGCTGCTTAGGTTTGTGCGGGAAAGGGTTAACGCCGTCCAACTTCTGGTCCTTCAACAGAGATATCAGGCTCTAGATGCCGCTGTGGAAGATTCCTCAGTTTAATCAAGAAAAGGGGGGAATGTAGAGGAATGCAGGGAACAGGGCTGAGCCACCCAGTTTTCGTAGAAACTACGTGAGGCTAACATTCCTAGACCCTACCCTAAGTTAGATAACTAGAAGTAAATGACCCCCCTAGGGTCGAAACTCGTGATAAGTCACATAAGAATGCTTGTGCAAAGGTCAGGCACCTGGTGTATCCCTGTTCCAATTTTATTGGTCAAAGTATAGAATGTGTTTCAAATTCATTAGTTGGGGTAATGTGCAGGCTCTGGTGCAATGACTGTAGAAATCCCATATAAACCATACCTAAAGTCGGCAGCTCGGACTCGGCCTGCATGTCAGGGGAGGTGCTGTCGACCGCAGCTTTCTGGCTGAATAAAGACTTTGCTTAGATTTTCATCTCCGTGTCCGTGTGTCTTGTTCTCTGGGAAACCCCGGAGTCCTGAACCCTAACATTGAGCCCCCCAAGATTGTGCTGTTGGGTGTATTTTATGTTAGAACTCCTGATAAATTAGTAACGAAGGAAGTGACCAATTGCAGTTCTTGCTCTCATGATTTTACCTACTTTGCACCAAGGAGCTGAGATTGTTGAATCAAAACCAACACAGATTCCTGTATCAATAATAGAAAGATTTTTTTTGCTACACTGTATAATGAGAAGTCTATGCATGCATAACAAAGGGAAAACTCATCAGTTTTACACTATAAATTCCAAAATTAATGTCATGTTCTCTGAATCCACTGTTTCCAATAGCACTGTCATGCTCACTCTTTCCCTTCATGTTATTAATCTCCACCATGCTTGCCTAAAGCCCAGGTTTGATCTTTGTGCTGGAAACACAGTGTGTACTTCCTACCTGCAATGTAGGAAGAAGGAGAGGCGGGAGGTTCTACTTTAAAGCTCTGGATAACTCACGATCCTTTTCTGAGCGTTTGTTTCCTTGTCTTCACAGTGGAGATGATAATTTCATTCCTGTTTGTGAGGATTAAATGTGATAATGGATGTAAAATTATTCATAACTATAAAGTGGGTATAAATATAAGTTGTTATTAGTCTTTTAGCAGCTGTATTAGAGGTGAAGGTGCTTCCTCAAATTCCTTATAATATTCTAATGGATTAAAGGCAGAATTTCTTCCATTCAATCACAAATATGTTTGGTGATGTTGCTGTGATATTTATGTTTCATCCCTATATGTGGAACCTGATTAAACCTACAGATTGTATTTTCACTGTCATCTGCATGTGTTTGATGATTAGGAATTCCCCTTCTGTCTTTAACAGAATGATGATTATTTGTGTGAGGGTGTAGAATGTGATGTTTGGGAATCTTAAGTGTTTTACTGTATACTTTAATTCTAACAATGGAAACAGAAAAATGGTAAGGATTTCAAGATGGATTCTGAGGAGTGATCAGACAAGCATGCTTTTATGCCATTTCCATCATTTTGAATTTTAAATCACCTTTAAAGGGCAGTAACACATTCTTGCAAATTAGTCTGCTCTCCAATTAATGCGCCCAACCTGACAATAAGACCGGTTTCAGCTTGGCTAAGCAAACCAGTCAACCAGGAGTGTGTTACTTGAGGACTTGGAAAGCTTGTATGAATCCACATTTCCTTCCTCTCCCTCCTCCGGGGCCCTTTTAACAGCTTAGATCTAATTAGTCCAGTAGTTAATCCACCCAAAACCAGGGGATAGAAGAGTTTCTATCAAAACCCTCCCACTACTTGTAACAATATGAAATTATGTTCCAATATTGCCAAATCTAATTGCTACATGAAACAATGGCAGTGTATTTCTTAATCTAGATCCATGCTGTCCAGTAGAAATACATTGTGAGCCACATAATGCAATTTTAAACTTTCTAGTAGCCACAACATAAAGGAGAAAAATAGACTTCAACATATTTTATTTAACCTACTGTAATACAAAATATTATCATTTCAACATGTAATCAATATAAAACATTGTTAGTGTGATATTTTACAACTTTTTTGCACATCTTCAGAATCTAATGTGTATTTTATACTTACAGCACGTCAAAATTTAGGCATTCCAAGTGCTCAATAGCCATCTGTGGTGAATGGCTACTATACTTGACAGACCAGGTCTAGATCATGAGAAATCTTTCCTTGATAAGCCCATTTCAGAACATTTACTGATACACAGAAGGTTTCTTCTTTGTCTCTCTATTTTCAAGACCATGCACATTTTTGACATGCATTAAATTTTATAAAAGCAGACTGCAAATGGTAGTGATGAGAAATGCCAGGTTTTATTACAAGAAAGTGTTCATAAATAGAAATGACTTTGTGTTTTCAATCAAAAAGTAAATAATGCTTGCATGGAAATATGGGCATCAGATTTTCCAAAAGAAAATTGAAGAGTGGGGTGCAAGAAGAAACCAATTATGTACTTTATGAATGTAGAGATGTGCTATTTCCCAAGTTCCTATAGAAAAATAGTGATTTTGAACTACAAGAAATGTTAAGTCATAGCAAGAAATAGTCCTTTGTGGTGTTCTTGTCTGAAAGATATTTATTAAATGACTGCCTTCGGGTGGTTAGAATTGAGTACCATACCAATAAGGGTTGGTCCTGTCTTACTGGAGCTTTTAAGTTAAAATAGGTCACAGGAAAGCAAATGTACAGATTTATGGGTTTTCTAAAATGCCTACCTCCCTTACCACCTTCAAAATTATTTTCTTTCTTAATTTTGCATTGTGTGGGGCGGCTTTTCTTTCCCTTTACTGTTTGCTTACTCAGTTTAGCATAATCTTGAGGGAATAGGAAAATGAGTAGAGAGACTGGATACCTAGGAAATCTTTTATATCCATGCAAGAGAAAATGTATCATTAATGTTTTTAGGCCTTCCTTGTTCTAATGGCTAACATCTTTTGGCCTTAATGAATACGGCACATGAGCACAGATGCAGAGATTATGACAGAGAAAAATATCCTTGGCACTGCTGACATGTCTGGGGCCAGCCAGGCTGAGTCTGTGGTCTAGGAGTTCCTTGCGGGGTGGCCTTGGAAACACCAAGAGCATCTTGTTGTTTCCAGCACAGTATCTTTTGAGGATGTGTCTGCCCATGAAAGGGGCCATACTCTGTTCCTGAATCTCAAGGCATTTGAAAACTTATTAATAGATAATTATAACTATTACAATTACAATTATTATTATAGAAAACACATTTTGCCTATAGATTTTTAGGAATAGCAAAAATTAAAAATATTTTGTATATATGCATATGCTTCTGTAATACATATAACCACTATGAGTGATTCATTGTAAATACATATATTTACATACATATATATTCATAACATAATAAATAACCTCAGCAGATGTGGGTGAATTATTATTTATATATATAAAATAATTCAACATCATATAAAAATGATCACTTTTTCATTCCTTTGAAACTGTATCCAAATATCAATCCACTATTTTTTGCTCAATTTGTTGTGTATAAACATCACCTGAGGGGCATGATATATATTGATAAATACTGATTCTCAGCACTTTGCTCCTAGAGATTTGAATGTAGTAAGTATGATGTGGGCCACAGGAATCTGAAAGCATTCAAACTTCCTCAGGTGACTTTGAAGATCACACTTAGAGTTGTCTCCATCTAGATGGACATCAATCAGAATTATCTGTGCAGATGTAGGGATTGCTGCCTTTACTGATGGATTAATTATTGCCAGCAATGCTGATAAGCTTAAGGTCAAATAAGGTAATAAGTGTTAGTTCCTTGTGCATGCAGGATTTGATTAACTGGTGCTCCTAATACTTTAAAATACTGTGCTGCCTAACTCAGGAATTCAGCACCTTAAAAATCAATAACAAATTTGCATTTTAGAAAGAGCAGTGAAAATGTTTAATGTAAAAACATCACAGTCATTGGTCATTAAAAATGCTTGTCACTTTTTAAGTGCTAACTATGAAAAGTAGAAATAAATATAGGTACTTTTTCTAAATATAAATCAGCCCTCTTGGAGCTTATTTTGTATTTGCAAAGGTATTCCTTAATTTACATTATTAAAGTAATGCTCTTGTTTAAAATGAAAAATTACCCTTTTACCTATGAAAGAAAGGCAACATCTCTTTTTCTTCATATATATTATGCAGAAATAACTGTGTGATAGATTTCATCAGCCCAGCTCCCTGTCATATCAGATAGTTTTAAGTATTTCCTTCTAGGTGGAATTGGTGACAGGCTCTGAAAATTTTATCTTATTTCAGTGAGCAGAAAGACTACGTCAAAACTGGGAAGCCACAGGTGTATTTCAAAGCCTCATAGCTGAAGCTCATTGTACCTTCACGTATTTCAAAAACTTATTTAAGTTTTGTTGACCTTTTAGTCATCATATTGGCTGAGAAATTATATCATATGATTCATAGAGAGGCAAGAATCACAGTGACTGAATATTGACACCAAAAGAGAAATTCTTCATTTCTCTATTTATATATAGATATAAAATCCTTATTGTTCTCACAAAAAGGAATGAAAATTAAAAGATATTTGTTTTCAAAATACAGTATTATATACTAAGTACACAAAATATTATATACAAAATTCAATATTTATATTTGATATGAGGGTATTTATTTAAACTATCAAAGGGAAGAAATAGGAAAATCTCTAATTTCCCAGAGAAATTTAGAACAATTCTAGTATTTGAACTCACTCCCTAGAATGGGCCATATATTATAACAATATCTAACCCTAGAATTACCATCAAATATATTCATAAGAACTTAATTTTCTTCTTGAGTTCTATGTTAATAAGAAAACAGAGATTACAACTGGGTGTATTAAGTGTGTCTAAAGTAACCAAAAATTGAAGATGTAGAAAACTAAGCTAAAAGGCTTAAAACTTTATTTTCTAGGAACAGTTTAATTATTTTTCTGATTATAAAAAACATGGAAAAACCATGAAAAGACAAAGAAAAAAAGCAAACCCATAGTCTACAATGCAGGGATAATTACATAGGACAAACCTTATGAATATGGCAAAAGTAGCAATATTTCTTTGTCATTTATGTATTGTCACATATATTTTGTTACACAATAGTATGTACTGCTTCACAGTACATAGTATCTATTGCTTCTCACAGAGATTGTGCTAATTTAAACTAATGCGCCAGTGTTTTTAAGTTCTGATCTCATCACACCTCAAAGGAAGGCTGAATTTCAATGCATTTTTGTGTGAGAGAGTACTATTCCAGTGGTCTTTAAAAGCAGCAATTAAATGAGGTCAAAAGGAAGAGCCTGACTTAATCCGTGAAAAATATGACTTTACTGTTAATTAACTGACCCTAAAGCTTAGTGATATTTTTCCTGATTAGCTCGTAGATCCTGAACTTTTCCTTGTGCTTATGCAAGTCAGGGTAATAGGAAACATGTAATGGCAATCATTAATTGCATCGGATATTTCAAATCAGAGATACCGTCATTGCCCATTTTCCTATTTGTTTTTAAAATTTGGCTTTCTGAGGGATTGGCTGTTGAACTGTGCCTGTTATTATCTCCTTGCCCTTGTCATATTTTACAAGAGACACATACCCAGAAACATTGCTAAAGATAAACTGGGTCAAGGACATCTTGCTTTGAATTGCCAAGATATGATGTACAGTGTCCAGTGTTTAGCTACGTGTTACGGTTGATAACCCCTCTCTTGCTGCCACTTTACTCAATATGTTGAACCTGATATACGGATTACAGAGGGGAAAAAACATTCAGCTGAATGTTGCCCTACCCTGTGGATCCAAAGTGAGGGGTTTAAAGTTCTATAACATTTAGTGTAAGTAATTGAAACTATCTGGTTAGCCTGCATTGTGATCAGTATCACCTGTGTTGCATTCCGAGTCTACAAACAGATTGATTGGTGTTTGCTCTTTTGTCTGCTCTGACATTCCCATAGAATTTAATCTGGTATATTTGGGGGATTTATCTAAATAGGCTTTAAGTGAAGCTGTAAAAGTAGCATTAATAGATTTATCATGGTTCTGAAAGCTCTTAATAGTCACTATGCAAGGTACCAGACTCAAGCTGTTTACTCGACACGTCCTCTTGAACATCTGATCCCAAGCAGCACAAACGCTTATCTCTAAACCTACTTTACTTGCCTCTTTATCCATCACAACTGTTGGTCACTAGGTCCTCTCAAATTTTAGTTCAATAACCTTATAGTCATCCTTGACTCCTCTCTGTCTCTCTTACCCAGCACCTAATGGGTGAAGGAATCCTATTCTCCTTTCAAAATAGTTCTAGGACTCCATCATTTGTCATTATGTCCACTACTATCCTAATCCAAGGCCCCATCATTCCTTAGCTGAATCATTGTCAGGTGGGACAGATCACGTCACTTCCTTTTCAGTACTGTGCAGTTCATTGCTCTCCTTCTCCTTCAAATCACAGAAAGCCCCTCTCAGGGGACCCTGCCACCCCTTTCGCCTCCTTCCCTGCCTTGATCCTCTTACTCACTTGGCTCTGGAGTCATTCTGCCCTTCTCTCTGCTTTACCTCTACCTCAGGGCTTCTGTTCCAGTGGTTCCATCAGCCTGGGAGGCTCTTCCTCCAGACAACCACCTAACCACACTCACCTTCTCCAGTTTCTCTGTACAAAAGTCAGTCATGTTGACCCCCCAAGATAAATTGCAGCCCAGTGCTTCAGACTGTTACTCTCCTCTACTTTTTAGGTTTTTCTAAAGCACTTACCACCTTCTAGCCTGTGTAATGTGCTTATCTACTATTTCTATTTGTTCCCCCAGCTAGAAACTAAGCTACATTAAGATAGGGATCTTTTCTTGCCTTGTTCGTTAATGAAAGTGCTTTGCAAATAGAAGCTGAAAAATATTTGATAAAGGCCCCCAAAACACAAATAAAAATAAACTAAAAATGCTGAGGCAAACAATTCATTCTTCAAAAGCTTATTAGCATGAATAGTGGTGTTGCTGCATAAAATTGTACCCCTGCTTTTTCCCCCTTGGCCCATTTACTCTTATTTCTCCTACCTGTCCCTTGCCACCTCCTTAGGATTTTCATTCCAATTCCTGCCTCCGGATCTGCTCTATCAAGACCAACAATAACTTCCATCTTGGAAAAATGTTCATCTTCCTGATCTCTCAGAAGCATTGAGAATAGTTATCCATTTCCTTTCTCTTGAAATTGTTGTGCTCTCATGGATTCTCTATCATGGTATTCCGGTGCTTCCCCTCCATCTCGAGTCTCCTAGGTGGAATCATTAAATCTCTGTTCAGAATGGCTAATGCCACTTTTGCCTCACCTCTAACCACTGGGTCACACTTCCCAAATAGAATCTCTTTTTTTCCCCCCTCAAGATAGATGGTCCTTTGCTATCTTAGTATCGTAGAATTACGGTGTTAATATTAACAGTCCTTTGAGGACTACAGAATAAAAGCTTTAGAAAAAGAACCAAGAAACAGATTGTCATTTGGGTAGAACTTCACTGTTCTGTCTTTAGAGAGAAATCTGGACAGGTCACTGCCACTTACCATGATAAAATGCTTATTTTCTTTTTTTCAGAGAGATGAACCAAAGTAATCTACTGAAGTTTAAATGACATATTTCATTTAATGAACAGGGACACAGATTTAAGACTGTATTCACCTTATCAATGATGGCCTCCTTCTAAGTAGAGTGAACCCAACAAGAGATATGACAATATCTTAACTTGTACTATTCATTTACTCTGTACAAAAGAAAGGATAATTAAAATAATCAAACACAAACTTGCCGAAACATTTCAAGGTTGATCAGACAGCCTGTCTTTATTAGATTAAAGAACATGGCTGCTCAGAAGTTACTGTTACCAGAGGCTGAGATAAAAGCACACATTGGTGAGACAGAGAATTTACCATAGAAATGATTGAATAGAAACATGAAAGAAAACACACTCAGTATCTGAGCCTAGACCTAATTGCAAAGAGGAACCATTCCTTGAAATGCAAATAAGCTGCTAGGGAGATCAAATAATTCTTCATACAGAAGGTATAAGGGCAAAGAACTATTCTCCTTAAAATTAAGAAGCGTTACCAAAACTTAAAGGAAAATCCAGAATATCTCTTAAGATTGAAGGAAAAAAAGGTAAAATGAACATATAGGATAGGTTGTTATGAGGACACAAGCATAAAACATAAATAAATGCACCTAGCCCAAGATACTCTAGCTGGTAAAATAAATTACCCTGCATTGTAATTAAATGTCTTCTAAAAGCATCTTTATAATAATAGCTACTTTCACTTTATAATATTTTTGAAAATTAAATTTACAACAGCGGGTGGAAATGATTCATAATTCTCCATTGTGTTCAAATATAGACACAGTATTCATAGATGATTGTGCATTTGTAATGCTAGTCTTGAACTGCTTGAAGCACTTGAAAGACAATGAACTTGACTACTTCATGCAAGGTAAAATGGAGGAACATGTTTTGCACATAGATTATATACAGCAATACCTTCCCCACTGAGCGTTTTTCTTACCCAAAATTCTAGTTAATTTGTATTTGTCTCTGTTTCCAGTTTTTTTCTAAGAGGGAAGAAAGCAGAAGGCAGGTGGAAGTATAAGTTCTGTCGTCGTTATTTGTTTGTTGCCAAAGAAGCCATGGAGGGCGGAGGGAGTCCAGGAGACCCAGAGTCTGATTCTTTTAGGAGAAAAGGTCTTGAGCCTGTGGGTTAGCAGGGCAGGTGATTAGTGCTTTGGCAAGAAGGTATTATGCGTTGTGTTAGGACCATGCAACCTTAGACCATTGTTTATAGAGACAAGGGTTGAAAACAGTTATATCTTATTCACTAAAGTAACAGTTTCCCTAGGGTCTCAATCATTAAGATTTTGTGTCTGGGACCAAGTAGGATCCTAAGGCAGGAGATAATCCTATTATGTCATAAAATCAGAAAAGCATGAGAAATAACATTTAAAAATCTCTTAGCATACATTTTATTTCTAATAGAACACTTTCAGGTATTTTGTTAAAATCATAGGGAAAGAAGTTTCTTAAATATTTATAGCAAAGATGAGATTCTAAATGAAAATAAGCTGTATAGAACTATAGTAGCTAAGTAAAGATATATAAAAGTCATTTAAGTTTACATGTTTTGCTGCCTTTTTTAATGCACATTTATAACTTTAATAAATTAGCATGAGTTTTCTTATCCTAGTTTTCTACTTCAGTCATGAATTTTGTTATTATAAGGCAAGTGGGAAACAAAATTTTCCTGATCATGATTTTCAGAGAGAAAGAATGAATGAGCATTTCCAATTTATAGTATATATCTAATGAAACCATATTCCAAACCACATTCCATATTCCAAATGTTCCACATTCCAAATTGGAAATGTTCCATATTCCAAACCACATTGCTTTTCTCTTATGAAATTTCTCATTAAACAAATTACAAGATTTCTATTCCAGCTAAATGGCTATTTCTGAAAAGAAAAGAGAAGAGAATCTAGCAAATTAACATTTTGAATTTTATATTTTAATTTTTAGTAATGACAACAGTAGGTTTTTCATAGAAGCTTTTTATCAGATTGAGGCAGTTCTATTTTATTCTTGGTTGCTGAGTGATTTTATTGGTTGTAGAGGCTAGATTTTGTAAAATGCTTTTCTGAGATTGAGATTATCTATAATCTTTTCTTTTATAACATAGTGAATTACATTGATTTTCAAGTGTTAAACCAACCTTGCATTCCTAAGATTAACCACACTTGCTCATGATGTATTGTTTCTTTTATGTATTGTGGATTCAATTTGCTAAAATATTGTTCAGAATTTTTATATGTATGCTTATGAAAGATATCAGTCCATATTCTTCATGTCTTGTAATGTTTTTATGGTTTTAGTTACCAAAGTATTGCCAGCCTCATAGAATTAGTTGAATTAGCTGAAAACCTCTTTTCAGGGTTCTGAAAGAGCTTTTATAGAATTGACATGATTTCTTACTTAAATGTTTGGTAGAAGTCACCAGTGAAGCCGTCTGTACCTGGACCTTTCTCTGCATGAAGGTTTTTACCTACAATTTCAGTTTGTTTAATATATGTCTAGACTAGGGCAATTTTGACCCACCTAGGGAACACTTTGTAATGTCTATAGACAATTTTTGATTGTCACAACTGGGGGAAGGTGGACTACCTTCCTTACTGTCTGCCTGCCTTATAGGCATTTAGTGAGCACAGGCCAGGAATACTGCTAAATATCCTACAATGTGTAGGAAAGCCCCATAGTTAAGAATTAGCTGGCTTAAAATATCTATAATGCCAACTTTGGCAAATCTTGCTTTAATAAATGTATGCTGTTCAGGTTGTCTGTTAGTTCTTGAGTGAGTTTTAATAGTTTGTGCCCTTCAAGAAATGCCCATTTCATGTAGACCATCAAAGTTATTGGCATAAGATTGTTTATAACATTCCTCTAATTCTCCTTTTAATATCTGTAGAACATGTAATGATATTAACTCTCTAATTCCTGATATTGCTAATTTGTGTCTTCTCTGTTTTTGTTTTTATTTTTGTATCAGTCTGGTTAGATGTTTATTAATTATATCAACCCTTTCAAAGGCTTTGGCTTCAGTGATTTCTTCTATTAGTTTTCCATTCCATTCCATTCCCCTCATTTTGCTGTTATTTCCTTTCTTCTACTTGATTTGAATTTAATATGTTCTTTTCTAGCTTATTAAGGTAAAAGCTGATATGTTTATTAAAGACCTATCTTCTTTAGTATTATAGCTATGTAGTACTTCTTTAGAGACATTCCACAAATCCTGATATGTTGTATTTTCTTATTCATGAAATTCAAAATAATTTTTAGTTTCACTGTGTTTTTTTTTAAACCCAGAGATTATTTAGAAGTCATGCTATTTAGTTTTCAAATGATTGGGAGTTTTCTGAGTATTTCTGTAATTGGTTTCTAATTTAGTTCCATTAAGAATTAAGTCTTTGTGAAGATAATCTTTGTAATACTTTAATGTACACTTGAAAGTGGTGTTTATTCTGCTGTGGTTGATTGTTCTATAAATGTCAATCAGGTTAAAGTGTTGATAATGTTGCTCACATCTTCCATATATTGTTGTGTCAATTATTTTGTCTGTTGTTTAAACTATACTAACAGAGGGTTGTTGAAATCTCTGACTATAATTGTGGATTTGTCTATTCATTCTTGCATTACCATTAGTTTTTGTTTTATGTATCATGATGCTCAGTTATCAAATAAATGTTTAAAATCATATGTCCTCTTGATACATCAACACTTTTATTATTATAAAATGGCCCTCTTTTATCCTTGGTAAAATTGCTTGCCATGAATATCTTATCTCAATATAGCCAGTCCAGCTTTTCTTTAACAGTGTTAACATGGTTTTTATCTTTTTTGATCCTTTAATTTTAACTTGTTCCTGCCTCTACATGTAAACTGGGTTTCTTGTAAGTAGTATTTAATTGGGTCTTGCTTTGTTATTCAATCTGACAACCTCTGCCTTATAACTGAAAGTTTAGACAATTCACATTTAATGTAATTTTTAATTTGTTTACATTGAAGCCTTATTTTGCTGTTTTCTTTTATTTGTCCTTTTTCCTCTTCTACTGAATTATCTTTGATTAATCGAACACTTTTTATTACTCAATTGTATCTACTTCATTAGCTTATTGCTTATAACTTTCTTTTTTAGTATTTGTAATACAGATAATAGTGTACATTTTTAACTTAACACAGTCCATCTTTAAGTTATATCTCTTCAAATATAGAATAAGAACCTTTCAATGATATACTTGTATTTATGTTATTGTTTTCATATATTCTGCTTATTTCCATGTTATGACCTTCAAAACACATTGTGATTTTTTTGTTTATTTGTTTAAATTGTCAATTATCTCCTTAAAGACTTAAACAACAGAAAATATGATATATTTATCCTTGCAGTACCATTTCTGGTGTTTGTCATTCCTTCTATAGATTTCTACTTTATTTCATTTTCCACTTCCTAAATACCTCATTTATAAGGTGGGTCTGCTGGTTGTGGTTTTCTTCACCTTTCCGTATCTGAACAAGTCTTTATTTTACCTTTGCTTTTGAAAAATATTTTTGTAGGGCATAGAATTCTAAGCATTACTTTTCCTTTTGCATTTTTTCTGATGAGAAACTGTTGTCACTTTAATTTTTGTTAATGTAATGTGATAGCCTCTGGCTACTTTTAAGATTTTTCTCTTTATCACTAATTATGAGTAATTTGATTATTATGTGCCTTCTTTGTATCTTTATGTTTCTTGTACTTTGGGTTCATTGAGATTCTTGGATCTCTGCATATAATTTTCTATAAGTTTGGGAAGTTTTCAGTCAATATTTCAAGGATTATTTTTGTTTCTCTCCCCTCCCCCCACCACACACACTCCTCCTTTGGGACTTGAATTACACACATAATAGATTGCCTTAGTTATTCCATAGTCCACTGATGTTAAACTTTTTTTTAATTAAAGTATTCCTCTGTTCTTTTTTATTCATTATGGGTAGTTTCTACTCCTGTGTCATCAAATCCACTAATCATTTTGCCTGAGATATCTAATTTATATCCAATGTATTTGGGTCTCATTTATATCTCCCCTGTCTCTACTTAATTTTTTAAAAAAGAAGCTTGAGGTATAATTTACACAGAATAAGGTTCACCTGTTTTAGCTATAAAATTAAATCACTTTTAGTACAAGTCTTTGTGTAGGGATATGTTTTCATTTGTCTTGGTTAGATACCTAGGAATGAAATTGCTGGACTATACAGTCATTCTGTGCTTAACATTTTAAGAAACTATCAAATTATTTTTTCAAAGTGGTTACACCATTGTACATTTCAGTCAGTCAGTATGAAGCTTCCAGGTTCTTGCTATATTCGCCAGTACCTGTTATTGTTTATCTAAAATTGTAGCCATTTTGCGAATGTGAAGTAGCATCTCATTATGATTTAAACTTGCCTTTCCCTAATGACTAAAGATGTTGGACATTTTATGTGTTTACTGGCTATTTGTATCTTTGGTGAAAAGTCTCTTCATATCTTTTCTTCATTTGTAACTGGGTTATTTGAACTTTTTATTATTTTGAATATGAGTTCTTTATAATTCTGGATATAAGTCTCTTATTGGTTGTATGAGTTGAAATATATTCTCCAAATCCTTAGCTTATCTTCACCTTTATGATGGAGTCTTTTGAAATGCTGAAGTCTTAAATTTTGATGAAGATCTTTTTTTTTCAATTTTTTTCTTTGTTGTTTCTGCTTTTGGTGTTGTATGCTAGAAATCTTTTCCTAACTAAGGTCATGAAGATTTACTCCTTGTTTTCTTCTAAGAGTTGTATAGTTTTAGCTCTTACATTTCTGTCTGTGATCAATTTTGAGGTTGGTGGGTTGGTTGGTTTGGTCTACTTGTGTTTTAGAACATTTGCAATATAGTTGAAACTGGTTTAGTGTCCTTAACTGAAAATTCTAACGTCTGTATAGATACTAGGTCTCTATTAGCTGTTTCTTTACTACTCATTATGAGTTATATTATCCTGATTTTTTGCTTGCCTGGAAGCCTTTGATTGGATGCCAGAAATTATAAATTTTACTTTGTTGTATGCTAGATATTTTTATATTCTTATAAATATTCAAGAGCTTTGTTCTGATGATCAAAAAGTTATAATTTATGACTAATTTTCTTTTTCTTTTTGAGTGGTGCATAAAATAATGATATAATACACAATTAATTAAATTTTAGGTTTAATGAAACATAGTAGGTACTTATTGTATGCATTAATTAATTAATTAATACAAATGTGCAAAAATACATAAAAGTACATATAAATTATAACTATATAAATTATATATGTGTGTATATATATATGTATATGAGTCTGTGTGTGTGTGTGTGTGTGTGTGTGTGTGTATAAGTAAGCCTGGGCCATACATGTCTGAATAATAAATACTAGGTTTGAGAAATGGAAAATCTTGATGGACAGATGTTTCTCTCATGCCAGAAAATGTTGTAAGAGCAATGAGATATCTTGCTGTATCAGAGATCTCTTATATTTAATGCAAAATTGTTACTGCAATATAGAACTTCCCAACATTTACCAAAATCTCTTCCAAACATGAATGTCTTGAGTAAAAAAGGAACTGACTTTGACATTTTGGTGAATATGGAGTAGAGGATAAAGAATGAACTTGTCAGGGAATACACCAATGAGATCTAGAATTCAGCAAGAAGAGGAACATAAGCCCTGAAATTGCCATGACAACTTAGGCTCTTAAAATGTCTGCTATCTTGGGAAGATCATTGGATATACCTAGCCAAGTTCGTTTAATCTTAAAATAGCAGAATGACATCATCTAATACCTATTTAGTACATATGTATTTTGTGCACGTACATACAGGTTACTATGCAAGTTCCTGTAGATGAAAAAAAAAAGCAAATGACATTGGAGCAGCTCTTAAATCAGTATATTTGTATGTGTGTGTGTGTGTGTGTATATATATATATATATACACTCACATAAATAGTTATATTACAATATAGATACCTGGAGTATTATCACAAAAACATTATATAAAGAAGTTGTAAAGATTAAAAAAGATAAAAACTTTGAATCCAAAATAAGCAAGTCAACATGTGACTCAAAAAGATAGCTCACTACCAAGTATAGAATCATTCTAGCAATCAAAGGTATGCAAATTAAAACAATGTTACCATTTGTTTTATCTCAGCTAATTTGATTAAACACAGTAACTTTAACAAGTCTATAAAAAAACTGGTATTCTTATACACAGCTAGAGACGTTCTAAATTGATTTAATATGTTTTGAAATACAAATAATAATGACCACTGTTTATTAAGCTTTACTTTGAATATATGTTTTTGAACATATTATTCCTAAACCTTATAAAAATGCTACTTAGTAGGTGGTATTATCTAATTATACAATAAGAAACTGAGTTTACAGAGATTAAATCGCATCTTTAAGGCTACATAAGTGGGTGATTAAAATTTGTATCCAAGTCTATGTTTATAAACTTCTATTCTTTCAATTACATCATTAATGTTCATACTTTCTGAGCCAGTAATTTCCCTTCTAAGAACTGGTCTGAAAAATAATCCAAACATTTTAAAAAGACATAGTCATATAGATACTTGAAATGGTATGAAACATAATAATATTAGAAATAATTTACTGGTATTACAATAGTGTGAAGTTAAATAAATCTTGATACATCCAATTAATGGAATATTAGCTAGCAGTCTTTATAGACTGTGATGTGGAGAAGTACTTATGATGTAATATTCATTAAGAGCTCAGCAGAGAACATATATAGCAGTGTTTTTGAAAATACATAGCACAGGTTCATGAAAATTAGGAGAATATATATGATTGATAACAGTTATTGGATTAGGGCATTGAAGTAAGGTGATATTTCCTCTATTATCCAAACAGTTGAATGTTTTTGTAGTACTTCTATAATTAATTTTTTAAAGATAAGCATCAGTACAGAGAAGTTGACCTGAAATCCCAAAGAGTATGATAAACAAGGGTCATAGGTTTTGAGACTGACTGTTGTGGTCCCCGTTGCCAAGGAACTTTTTCATAGAGGGGACTTCTTGGCCTTGAAAAATGAACAGAATTTAAATAGATAGAATGCTGGTTGCCACACCAGGTCTATGAAGTGATGTCAAACATCATATGTCATGTTTTTAAAAAGAAGGAGCAGGTGTTTAAGTATCAAATAATTCACTTGGGACCTTTACCCTCTCACTGTGATGGAAATAGGGTTGGCCTGGGGGCTTTAGATGAGGTAGTAGAAGAGAAATGATGTCTCAATTCTTTGTTCTGAAAGATTTAAAATTTTATCACAAACCTCTTCTGCTTCTTTGTCTTGCCTCTCCTCTTCTCTCCTCTGGGAGGTAAGAGCATGTGGTACTAAGTGGCCCTAAGAGTGTGCAGGAAGGAAGAAAATACTGTCACAACATGTTTCTCTCTGCTCCCTGACTGCCTGTGATACTTTGGTCCTATTAATCTCTATCAGTCATTTAGCATCTCTGGGATGAGCACAAGTTGTGAATGAATTTTTAGGGATATTATGTTTACTAAATACTCTCCCATACTGACCTTGCTCATTAGCAGTAAATCTTGAGATCAAAGCTAAGAGTTAGATGGTACATGTTTTCCATTTATGGTATGTAGAAAGACATGAAGTATTAGACAGTACATAGAAAGACATACTCATGTCTTTCTAAATGTATTTATTTGGCTACATCAAATAATTCCCTTTAATTTAAACCTAACAAGATATTAAAACATTGTGGCTCTTGTGTTTATGGGTGGAATAAAAAGCAATTAAAAGGCAGTCATGGGAGGAAGTGGAATTGTCATGGGTGTGTCTCAATACACATGTTGATAAAATCTGTAAGTGGCATTAGTTATTTCTCCCAAATCTTCACTTTCATTGAACAGTAATAGTATATCAAGTGGGTTGTTTCTAAAGCAATAACCTGAAGTTATCTCTGTATATCCCAACATGAGAAGAAGCGGAGAGACACAAGAGACATTCTGACTGCTGGCTCTAAGGGGCCATATAGCATTCCAGCTCTCCACCTAGCCTCCCCACCCACTGAATAAAATAACCATCACAGAACGGCACTTTTCTCTCGCTCAAATTTGGTTTTAAAGTGAAGCGTAACTTTCTAAATAATTATTTTGAGCGTGTAAATGATGTCTCTCTATAACCAACCAAGCATATAACAAGAAGATGAAGATGAGACTTATTTTCACTTCATTTCACTTCTTTGTAATTGACAAGCTCTTGCTGGGTGTCAACTTTAAAATATGACAAATCCTAAATCTTAGAGGACCCAATTCAATAGTTCAGCTTTCTAAAGTGTTTGCAAATTAATCTACATTTTCAAATGAGTCAGGCATGAAATATAAGATGACATCTATATTACAAAAATATTAATTGCCTTGTCTTTCTCTTTTTCCCAAAGACAAAAGGTACATTTAAAATGTTCATTTTGTTAAGAGATTTTGAAAATGAACATATAGTGTATATTTTAGCAGCCTAGCTTTTTTCTATTTTTTTTCACTAATTCGTTTCCACCTACTTAAAAATGCAAGTTACTCAAATTATATGTACTCTCTGTGTTGATGAGGGAAAAATTAAATTTGTGAAGTATTTTCCATGCATTACATTTTTTAATGGAGGCTCAATAAATAAAATAATGCTTTGAGCCTTGCTGATTTAAAAGCTAGCCTGAGTTGTCTTCTAAATAACACTTGCCTCAGTTTACCCATATGTAAGTAAACACTACTTCATTGTTTCCATGCAAGCAATTTCCATGCAAGTTAATTGACAATTGTACAAGTGCTCTGCCCAATTTTCATTCCTAAATGAACTTGCCATAACCCTGATGTCAGTGGCCTAATTTACTGAAGGGAAGGAAATATAAGATAGACATTGTGGAGTTTTCTATTCCTTTAAAATGAAATTCCAGGTAATTTTCTAACTGCATTGATTAAAGATATATTTTGTGCCTAACAGTTAACTCCAGTATCATTATCAAAAGAAATTGATCTAAATTAATTAGTGATCATTAGGGAACAGTCAAATCATATTTGTCTTAAAGATATCAGATTTTAGATAACACTATTTCCTTAGTACTTTCATACTCCATTAAGGAAGGCTAGGGAAATATCACCATTTCAGGAAATAGCTAGTAGAAGAATTTCCAAGTTGTTTCAGATATTAAAGAGCCTCCCTGGCCAACTGTCACAATTATCACCATCAAGTATTATTACACATAAAAATAATATTAATGAAATGAATTAATAAAAGCAAATTACCCATTTGTAGAAGCCAGGGTCCTTCCTACCCCTCTGGAATAGGAAACCATTACTAGTGAAGCAGTCAGTTAGGTCACAGTTAAATGCAATAGAAGCTTGTTTGTTTAGGAATATTATGTAAAAGCATATATTTGTAGAACTAAGAGAGACTTTACAAGTTACCTTATCCAACTTCATTATTTTACAGAAAAACTAAGGCCAGGAGAGTCGATATAAATCCAAAAGGGGAAATGTTTTATGAAAACAGATACTTTAAAAATTGTCTTTTCTATCTCATGCACATTTCATTATTTGTATTAGTGAAAAGCACAAAGGTGACTTTTTACATATTAATAGATTTATATATGAGAGCAGGATGATAGTCCTAACCACTGTGCCCTGCAATTAAGCCTGGGAGAAGGATGGCCCCAAAACTCAGTTCCTTGAGTTGCTGATTCAGCTGCTGCCATCAAAAGGGAAATAGAATTTTTATCTGATGTTAAGTCAATGAAGAAAATATAACTTAATGCAAAACTCTGAGATTGAAGAACAGAGGAAGAAATTAGACACTCTAATTTTGGGTTCCAAAACAATTATGCATGAGTCCTGCTTTGATTTCAATGGTTCTAACATTACCGTTTCACTAATTAAAGTTGAATGTCTTGACTGAACATTTTTCATTGAACAATGTAGAATGTATTTCTAAAATGCTGTCTCTCAAGCTGGCTATACTATACCAATAATTTCTGTATCCTGCTATTTGGACATGGTGTCTTGAATGCAGACAGTATTAGTTACACATATGAGTTATGATGATTTGTTTCTTCTGCTTTCATGTTCAGTCCATTCACAAATACCAGCAACATCAGAGATTATTTATTATATTATAATATAGCTATTCCTATAAGTGTCTCTCTCGTTCCTCAGATTTTTTTGATTCTTGAGGGCATGAATTTCTCTTTCTGCATAATGCCAAATAAGTATTATAAACAGGGTGGGTGATAAAAACAAAATTTTTAATGAAAGAATGAATGAATGTGAATGAATTTCTGGGATTACCAATTGTTCTTCCTCTCTGCTAATTATGTATCTTTGGGTTCAGTCATAAAGTTAAGATTTGGTTAAGAAAAATATAAATGTATCTAATACATATTTTTTCCTATCCCCTAGGACTTTCAGTGTTGGGCTAGAGACTCTTTGAAATTCTGGAAATACAGACTCAGCAGACATTGTGCAATACATCTGTATCTGATTCTAATGACTAATTCTAATTCAGTTGACTGACGCTAATGTCAATTGATGAGGGGTTTTGATATCTTTCCTCCATTGCTCTAATAAATACTTGGTTTATTCATGTTTATTATCACCCCCAAATACCTGTTTTGAAGATCATTAAAATACCTAGTTGAGGGCTGTTCATTGATGAATGCCTACGGGAATACTCCACACTTCCCAGAAGCTCAAAAAGATTTATTAGATACCTGATAGAGATAAAATGATTTCGAATTTGGTTTTTCTTCATAGTTCTACATTCCCTCCATAGCTCTGATCTATGGTACTGTTCATTGAAAGATATTGCGGACAATAGTACATCTGTGTCTACATAGTTCAGTTTGTTCATTTGATGTTCACAGCTTTCTCAGTCTGGATTCCTCCCCAGGTCTGTTTCATGGTACAGGTAATCACTGGTTTGTAACAGCAGTTGGCAACCGTTTTCTGTAAAAGGATGGGTAGTAAATATTCTCAGCTTTGTGAGCCATATGGTTGGTCTCTGTTACAGCTACTCAGTTTCGCCATTGCAGCATTTAAGCAGTCATTGATGACATGTAAATGTTGGACATGACTGTGTTCCAATAAAACTTCATTTACAAAAACAGGTGAAGGGTTGAATTTGGGGTCATGGATTGCCAATTCTTGGGTCTTCTTTTCCAGTGTCACTTCCAACCATGTACTAGCCTTTCAGGTATGGAGCAAGTATCCATTTATGATTCTAATTCCATGATTCTAAAATTAAAGTATTTTAACCTTTTGTTATAATTCACTTGACTGCTTAGCCTTAGTTTTCTTATTTGTGGAGTGATGATAATGTGCTGTTTCTACCTCTTGTGTGAAGATGAAATTTCTACATATAGTGAAAAATTTTTTATCACTTGTGAAGTTCTAGGTAAAGTTAATGTGGATTATTTTGGTGGTCCTTAAATCTGTGAGATTATTCAAAGTTCTTAAACTATTGGTCTTGGAAATGGGAAGTTCAAATATATATGGTTATATATATAAAATTATGTTTTATATATGGTATATATGGTATATATATGTTATGTTATTTATAACATAACATATATATATAGTTTTAAAAACATTGTGTGTGTGTATATATATAAGTATAAGGGAAAAGCATGATATTTCTGACAAGATTTTTCAAATGTGATCATATCAAGGTGGACAAAACACATGCTCACCTTACATTAAATGGTTTCCGATGGCATCTTTGACCTCTTAGTATATAGTGTTATATCCGCTTTTGCTTAGTCAGTGACTAAAGAATTGCTTATAATGAGCTCCACTGCAAACAGTGGGTTCTCAATCCTCACACCATTTGTAATTAAGAAATAATTAAATGATTCAAAAATGTCAAGGAACTTGGTCCAATGGTTATGTTAGCATAAATAATTATATGATTCTAAATGTACCTTTCTAGTTGGATCTGATCATTTCTAAGCAGATTTTACTAATTTCTCACAGTCATGAATTTATCCTTAATGTATAAAACTGCTTTCTAAAAAAAGAAAAAAATCTAGCAGCAGAAGCCAGGGAGAAAATGGAGTACACATTCGCTGAGCTGTGAAATGTGAAGATCTATTCAACTCCATTAACTGCAAAATATACATCATCCAGTAATGTACTGGACAGTGCATGACTCTACACGGGGCACTACGTGTCCACATTACTGCACGATGAACACTTTGGGAAAGGTTAGATGCTACAGATAGCAGTTTACATATCTTACCAGGAAGGTAAGCAGTCATGAGCTTCCTGTCCTCTCACAAGCTCAGTGCCTTCCAATTCCAATGAGCACCCTTGGAATTTTAGAAAATTCTCTGAGAGAATCATCCATAACCTTTATTTCCAGAGGAGAGAAAGATTAAATTATGTGCAACAGTTTTCATTTTGGAAAAGTTGCAACCCAAGTGGGCTTTAGAATGATTTTCATTTATTAAGAACCTATTAAATGCCTCTTATATAAATTTTATGCAAGCAAAGGGAGTAAACTGGAAAACAGGTAAGTAGGCCTCCCTATGTAAGAAGCAGCTTAAAGTGACATTTTGTCAGCATCAATTTGAGTGATTTCAAAGGGAAATGATCCATATTGGTTTTTTATTTTTAGATACTTTCTTAATTATTGTTATACCTATATTTAAGAAGATTTAAAAAAGGTTAAAAATGACTTGGTTTTTCTATTGCAAGATGGGTGTTTTCTGAGTTTCCACAGGGGAAAAATACTAGATTTTAATATGTCACCATAATAATTGGAGAAAATGCCTATATGCATAATAGGTAACAGTATTAGGTGACAAAGTGGATAAAATAGATAGGAGTCCTCTTTTATCATGGAATTTATTTTATATATACACCCACATACACAGGTTTCTGTGGGTGTACATATATGAAATCAGGCATTTATACATAGAACAAACAATGGTTCAAAGCAACATGGGCGAAGTGACAAGTTAGTAGTTGAAATAAATGTCAGGAATTCAGAAAGATTATTGATATCATCATCACATAATAATAAGCGCTCACTGTGCACTTACCATATGCTCCACACTGTTTTAAGTGCTTTCCATGTACTGTCTATTCCTCACAACCTCGTTACGAGATAAATTCTGTTCTTACTCCCATTTTACAGTTTCTCAGAAGAAATTGAGAATTAGAGAAACTAAGCAACCTGCCCCCAGGTCATGTAGCCGTGAAATGGAATAGTCAGCACCTATTTTTGAGCCCTGGAGCTGCTGAGCCCGCACTGAGTTACCATGCTGATCTTCCTCTCTCCCAGTAAGACACTTTGGCAAACAAAAGCCCTTGACCTTGACAATATGCTTGACCTTGAAATACCTGTACCATGCTTTTTCCAAGGCCCTTGGCTCATAGGATCACTTGTGAACAGCTCAGAATTTCATCCATTCCATTTGGCATCTCTAAAACACATACACAATTCGTATTTTTTAAAATCCAATTAGGAAGTGATTATTTTGAATTAGCATAGGGTGATCCTTCCCCTACCAAATGATTTGTTGCCACTTTTGAGCATAATTTACACAATTATTTGAATATTTTAATGCATTCGTTCATCCTTAGTTGGAACTAAATCATGGAAATGCTAATACTACATCTTAGTTATAAAGAAGACCTCATAAAATTAAAATTGATCAGCCAAATTTTGAAATTACTAGTAGGCTAAAATCTATGAGTCTTTAGCCTCATTCTTATTTTCACTGGACTTGAGCCAACTGATTTCAGTTATAAAAGAAAAGATCAATATTTATGATCATGTATGAAATCCTGGAACCGTATCATCAAAGATTGTGCCTAGAAGGTTGGCGTGATTTAGGAGTCTGTGATGTGAGCCTCTTTGGGAGCTTTCCCTGCCCCATCAGCACATAATACATAGGTTTGTCATTTGCCTCACATGTTAGGGTTTTTTAGTGATTTTCAGAATATGTTATGTACTAAATTGATGAGCTTACCATATAATACTCTAATACTTAATCCTAGATATTGGAAGCCTATTTAAGTCTTGGAAATATTTTCATTATTTATCTCAGGGGAAAATAGTTTTTGACTTCTGTGAATGGTCTGGCATCAGTGGAGGATCTGTATGTAAGGTATGGCCCCTTAGTCACTGGAATTTATTTCTAAAGTTATCACCAACTTTAAATTTTGGAAGAGAGAAAGAATGATCAAAAAAGATACATGATATGGACATTACTTGTTTCGAAGGAAACTGCATTTTCTATAATTTCGATCTAATACACAAACACTATGAACTCAGTTGTTTTTATGTAACAATGAGTAAGTCATCCAAATGTGTTAGACAAAGCCTTAAGAAAAATATTTTTTAGAGATCAATGAAAACAAAAATAATTTTTATACAAAATTATAGGAAGAAAATATAAAAATGTGAGTAGTTATTTGTGGGTATTTTTTTTCTTTCTTATTTTTCCCTATTTTCAAATTTTCCTACAATATTCTGAGAACAATCACACTAAAATAATGAATTTAGACATTTAGTAGGAATAACTGGGCAGAATCTTCTCTTGTTTAACCCACAAACATATCTTTGTTCTAGAAATCTTCATATCTAAATATTTCAGGTGGTAAACACGTTATATTTATAATGTTCTGAATTTAAAACTACTTACTGGCTATAATTTGTTTGAAATGAATTTTGCTAAATGGAAGTGGAAACCACATATTTATTCCATATCCATTTTATTTGTACTTTCCATAAGGCAATTCAGCTTTGGAAACAAGTTTATATGGGATCTTAGTGTAGCATCTGAGTACAAAGATAATGCAGTCTGAATATGATGGCTTTCTCTTCATCAATTCTTTGAATTATAATTCCTATATATTTCAATCAATCTCCTTAATGGCACCAATCATTTTTGTGGGGTCAGGGTTTTGCCATAACAAATTAGTAAGGTTTAATAATTTTTCTTTGCTAGTGCAGCATAACTAATTAAGTACTTCCTTTAATGTTTGATTGAATTAGGTAAAAACCATAGTTCAAACAAATGAAAGTATGTCGTTGACCTCAAATGGGACCTGGGTTGAAGGAAATCATTTGATGGAGCTACTGAACTCGTTCTTTTCCTTACTTTATTTTTACGAAGATATTAAATATCTCAAACTTGTTTTAAATAATGGAAGTGCATTTATAAAATGTTTATCAAGTTCTGAATTTTCTAGCTATGGTGCAAAACTTGAAGGTGAAACAAAATTTTCTTTATATATATTATATATATGATTTATGTAGAAATTTTACAGATTTTTCTTTCAAAATGTTATTAAATCAGGACAACTGCTTGTTGTGTTTCTATTTATCATAGTGTCACTTTATTTCAGTGTTGTCATATGAATAATAGGCAATCAGGTTTTTCAAAATTGCAGTCCTCTAGATGTTACAATTAAATTAATTACAAATCCAGAATAAACAATTCTTAATCACATAAACAGTTCTGCCACATTATACACATTTTTGTTATGATGTAAATTGAGAGCCAATGGAATATTTTTTTAAATAAATAAATCCGCGTGTTCACAAAGCTCCAGCTAACCCCTCATTAGTAAACAGATGCACTGAGAAAGATGTGCCACAAACATCTGCTCTTGCTAAAAATGACATCTTATTTTTCAATTTTAATATTAACAATTTGACATTCTAAATAGTACTTATTTCCCATCTTTATATGAACAATCAACAGCTAAACAGTTCTTAAATATTTTATTCATGGGCAAACCAGCTTGACAAAATGGGCTGTTTTCAGGAGACGTTCCAAGAGATAAAGGCAGTCAGGGTTTCTTAGATCAGCTGGGCTCCTGTATTAGAACACCATAGACTGGATGGCTTACAAACACCGGAAATCTATTTGTCACCATTCTGGAGGCTGGCCGACTTGGTATTTAGTGAGGTCCTGCTTCCTGGTTCAGAGATGGCCAATGTTTTTGCTGTGTCCTCCTGTGGCAGAAGGGGTAAAGAGACCCTCTGAGTCTCTTTTGTGAGGGCACTGATCCCATTCATGAGGGCACCCTCCTGGCCTAATCATCTCCTAAGGATGCCACCTCTAAATGCCATCACATGGGGGATTAGGTCTCGGCAGATGAGGAGGACAGGGCTTAGCACCAGGGATGGTACATCTTACAAATAGTCAGGGAGAATCATGCGGAGATCCAGGTCCTTCAGTGCTAGAGTTATATACAGAAGAGGACACAGTGGCTCCCATGTCCTGTGGCAGGTAGGGAGAGACTGATGAAAGATACAGGCTAGAGGAGGAAAGAGGATACAATGAAGAAATTTGCTTTACCAGGAGCTGGTTGGGGGGACAGATTCTTATGAATAATATGTTATCAATGGTCCCATTATTGCTAAGCAAAAGAACTGGGACTGCCCTTGCACATGCCCATGCCCAAGGTCTAATAATTGCTAAGAGGTCAAGTTTGAATTGGGTTCCAGTTTTTCTAAGATCACAGCTTCTGTTCATAGCCAGGTACTTAAGGCAAAGGCTTGAGAGCTGCCTCCACTGAACGTCCTATGATTGGCTTGATTTTCATTCTCTGGCCATAGAGAATCTTCAAACAAAAGGTTTACTTTGTAGGTATTGTGTAAAATATTTAGAGCTATACTTCCTCCTCTTCCCTTCAGGTATACCAGTGCAAGTCACCTTCAGTGAGCACTCTTCCAGGAAGTTAACAATCTTTTTGGTTTTCTTAAAGGCTCTAGTGAAGGAGCCTGGATTTTGTTGTTTTGTTTTGCAGGCCAGACGTTCTGCGAGACTGAGCTACATATGTAGCAGCCTGCACAACAATTAGCTGTGTACCTCGATGAAAGAATGTTCTATGATACTGCTTCTCTGGATTTGAATCCTGTAACTCCTGGAATCTAAGGTGAAATATTTTGGGGAAGGGGTAAGCTTAGTTCAGATATCTTTCTATAAAAATACCTAGAAATGTTGCTGAATGTCAGGCTCTGGGGAGATGACTAAAATATTATTTGAGTACGTCAAAAGCCATACTTTGAAGTGACAAATCTACTCATTATATAAAATATTACCTTAAACAGTCATACATATTACAAACTATAAATGATGTATAATCAACCCCACATATAAACTTTTAATTTACCTCACTACTGAAATGAAAAAAATAATTACCACTGTGATGATCTGGTCTGAATTCTTCTCCTGTAATAACATTTATTCATTATTTATTTATTCATTTAAACACACATGTATTGTGTAAACACAGAGATGCTGTCCCAGGAACTGATGTTGCATGCTCCAATCCCTGCTAACAGCCTTATTCTCTCCTAGATCCACTCTACTTGTGGGTCTGAGCTGTGTTAAGTATAGGGCTATCATGGGAACTTATAGAATTCAAGGGACCTCAAGTGATTTAAATGCCTTGGAGATCAGGAAAGACATACTAGAGGAAGTCTAGCAAAAGTGTAGACATGACAGAACAAAACTAGCTGGAGAAAGAAAGTAGGAGCATTCCTGTCAGAGGAAATTATACCTGCAAAATCCCTGTTTGAGGCCCTAACTTGGAATTCATGTCAAGTACAAAATTAAGATTTTAGTGGTGTCTTGGATGGCTAGACTAGTGAAAGAGCCTGAACAGGACATCTGAGGAATTTAAAATAAGTTTTCTATATCTAGGTTAAAGGGCTTGCCCTGGAATAGTAGCTGAAACCTAGAAAGGGCCAGAGACCTAGGAAGATCCACATCAAGAAAAGCTTTGTTCCTTGAGCTGATTCATAACTTGACCCATAAAAATAGGAATACTATTAAAGAATTTTAAGTAGGAAAATAATATTGCAGTATATATATATACACACATGTCATCTTCTTTATCTATTCATCTATTGATGGACACTTTGGTTGCTTTCTTATCTTGGCTATTGTAAATAATGCAGAGATAAACATGGGGTAAATATATCTTTTCAAATCAAAAGATTTTGTTTTCTTTGGATAAATTTCTGGAAATGGAATTACTGGGTCATTTAGGATTATTTGCTTAGGATTATTTTTATTTTTTTGAGGAAGCTCCATACTGCTTTCCATAGTGGCTGCACCAATTTATTGTCCCACCAAAAACGTAAGAGGGTTCCCTTTTCTCCACACCCTCGCAACACTTCTTATTTCTTGTTTTTTGGATAGTAGCTGTCTGACTGACGTAAGTGATACCTCATTGTGGTTTTATTTGCATTTCCCTGATGATTAGTGATGGGGAGCATCTTTTCATGTGGCCTTTTCATGGTCTGTGGCCATCTGTATGTCTTCTTTCGGAAAATATCAATTCAGGTCTTCTGCCCATTTTTTAATTGGGATATTTGCTTCTTGGTTATTGAATCATATTTGTCCTTTGTATATTTTGCATGATAACCCCTTATCAGATGAATTATTTATGAATATATTCTCCCATACCATAGGTTGCCTTTTTGTTTTGTTGATGATGTCCTTTGCTGTACTGAAGATTTTTAGTTTGATTGTTTATTTTTGCTTTTATTTCCCTTGTCCAGGGAGACGTATCCAGAAAAAATTACCCATGGGTATGTTCATAACATTTTGCCTATGTTTTCTTGTTTTATGGTTTCATGTCTTATATTCAAGTATTTAATCTATTTTGAGTTTAGTTTTGTTTATGGTGTTATCTAGTTTCATTCTCATACATGTAACTCTCCAGTTTTCCGAACACTGTTTGTGGAAGGGACTGTCTTTTCCCCATTGTATATTCATGGTTCCTTTATTATTTTTAATTGACTGTATATTGTGGGTTTATTGCTGGGCTCTCTATTCTGTTTCATTGATCTATAGGTCTGTTCTTGTGCCAGTACCATACTGTTTTGATTACTGTAGCTTTGTAGTATAGCTTGAAGTCAGAGTGTATGATACCTCCAGCTTTGTTCTTCCTTCTCAAGATTGCTTTGGCTATTTGGGGTCTTTCATGGTTCCATATAAATTTTAGGATTATTTGCTCTAGTTCATTGAAAAATGCTATTGGTATTTTGATAGGGACTGCATTGAATCTGTAAATTGCTTTAGGCAGAATGGCCATTTGACCATATTACTTTTTCCTATCTTTGAGCATGGGATAAGTTTCCATTAATTTGTGTGTTCTTCAGTTTCTTTCATCAGTGTCTTATAGTTTTCAGAGTACAGGTCTTTCACCTCCTTGGTTAAGTTTATTCCTAGGTATTTTATTCTTTTTGATGCAATTGTAAATTGAATTGTTTTCCTGATTTCTCTTTCTGCTAGTTCATTATCAGTGTATAGGAATGCAATAGATTTCTGTTTATTGGTTTTGTATCCTGTAACTTTGCTGAATCCAGTTTATGTCTAATAGTTTTTGGTGGAGTCTTTAGGGCTTTCTATATATAGTATCATGCCATCTACAAATAATGACAGTTTTACTTCTTTACCAATTTGGATGCCTTATATCTCTTTTTCTTATCTTTCTGCTGTGGTGAGGACTTTCAGTATGATGCTGAATAAAAATGGTGAGAGTGAACATACTTCTCTTGTTCCTCATCTTAGAAGAAAAGCATTCAGCTTTTCACCATCGAGCATGATGTTAGCTATGGGTTTGTTGTATATGGCCTTTATTATGTTGAGGTATGTTCCCTCTACATGCATTTTGTTGAGTTTTATTTATGAATAGATGTTGAATTTTGTCAACTGCTTTTTCAGCATCTATTTAAATGATCCTATGGTTTTATGCTTCTTTTTGTTAACACCATATTGATCTATTTATTGTACCATCCTTTCATTCCTGGAATAAATTCTACCTGATCATGATGGTGATTCTTTTGCAGTATTTTGAACTTGGTTTGCTAACACTTTGTTGAGGGTTTTTGTGTCTATGTTCATCAAGGATATTGATCTATAATTTTCTTTTTTTTGTAGTGTCTTTGTCTGGTTTTTGTATTAGAGTGATACTGGCCTCATAAAATTAGTTTGGAAGTATCCCCTCCTCTTTTATATTTTTGGAATACTTTAATGATGGTGTTAGCTCCTCTTTAAATATTTGATAGAAATCAGCTCTGAAGCCATCTTGTCCTGTGCTTTGTTTGTTGGGAGTATTTTGATTACCAGTTCAGTTTTGTTACTTGTAATTGGTCTGCTCAGATTTTCTGTTTCTTCCTGGCTCAGTCTTGGAAGATTGTATGATTCTAGGAATTTGTCCATTTCTTCTAGGATGTCCAATTTATTGGCATAATTTTTTTGTAGAATTCTTTTACAGTTGAATTTCTGTGGTGTCAGTTAAAACTTCTTTTTCATTTCTGATTTTGTTTATTTGTGTCCTCTCTCATTTTTTCTTGGTAAGTCTGGCTAGGAGTTTGTCTATTTTGTTTATTTTCTCAAAGATATATCTTTGAGATATATCTCTTTTCTCCTCAACCGGCTCTTGGTTTCATTGACTTTTTTCCTATTGTTTTCTCCTTCTCTGTTTTATTTATTTCTGCTCTGATCTTTATTATGTCCTTCTTCTACTAACTTTGGTGTTTTCTATCTTTTTTTGGTCCCTTTAGTTGTGAGGTTAGATTGTTTATTTGAGACTGTTCTTCTTCCTTGAGGTAGGCCTATATCACTAGGTACTTCTCTCTTAGAACTACTTTTGTAGCATCCCACAGATTTTTTAACTATTTTGTCTCTTTTCATTTGTCTCCATGTACTGTTTGATTTCCTCTTTGATTTGTTCATAGGTCCATTGATTATTTAGAAGCATGTTGTTTAGCCTCCATGTGTTTGTGGGGCTTTTGTTTTTGTTTTTTGTTTTCTTCATGTCATCGGTATTTTAGTTTCATGCTATTGTGGTCTAAAATATGCTTGATAAAATTTCAATCTTTCTGAATTTAATGAGACTCTTTTTGTATCCTAATATATGATCTATTCTGTAGAATGTTCCATGTGCACTTGAGAAATGTGTGTCCTGCTACATTTAGGTTAAATATTCTGTATATATCTGTTAAGTACATTTGGTCTAGTGTGTCATTCAACACCTCTGTTTTCTTATTTATTTTCTCTCTGGATAATCTATCCATTGATGTAAGTCGGTTGTTAAGATCCTCTAATATGATTGTGTTGCTGTGTATTTCTCCCTTTAAGTCTGCTAGTATTTGTTTTATATATTTACTGGCTCCTATGTTGGGTGCATAGATATTTACAATTACTATATTCCCTTGTTGGACTGATCCCTTTATAATTATGTAATGTCCTTGTCTTTTGTTACTTTCTTTGTTTTGAAGTCTATCTTTTCTAATATAAGTACTGGTACTCCTGCTTTTATCTCCCTTTTACTTGCATGAAATATCTTTTTCCATCACTTCACTTTCAGTCTATGTATATCTCTGTGTCTGAAATGAGTCTCTTGTAGGCAGCATATAGATGGGTCTTGTTTCTTTATCCATTCTTCCGCCCTATGTCTTTTGATTGGTGCATTCAGTCCATTTACATTAAGGTAATTATTGGTAGGTATGTACTTATTGCCATTTTATTAAGTGTTTCATTGTTGTTTTTGTAGTTTCTGTTCCTTTCTTCATCTTTTATACTCTTCTCTTGTTATTTGATGGCTTTCTTAGTGTCATGCTTGTATTTATTTTAAAAAACTTTTTGTGTATATCTATTATAAGCTTTATGTTTGTGGTTACTATAAGGTTCATAGTTTCCTAAATATATAACAGTTTATGTTAAGTTGATGGTAGCTTTATTTTGAACACAATCTGAAAGTACTACTTTTTAATTCTTCTTCCTCTTCCACACTTTATGTCTAAGATGTCAAAATCTACAACTTTTGTGTATCCCTGGATGGATTTTGTATGTAGTTGCTTTTGCTACTTTTGTTTTTTATTTCATACTTGCATTGTAAGTAATTGGTCTAGTACATTTACTGAAATTTTATTTTCACTGATGAAAAATATTTAGAGTTAACAACATTAAAATTTCCATCTGCAGAAGTCCCTTTAACAGATCCTCTAAGGCCAGTCTAGTGGTGGTAAATTCTTTTAACCTTGTTTATCTGATAAACTTTTAGTCTGTCCTTCAATTCTGTATGATAGCCTTGCTGGGAAGAGAATTCTTGGTTGTAGGTTATTCCCTTTCAATACTTTGAGTATTTCATGCCACTCTCTTCTGGTGTGTAAAGTTTCTGCTGATAGCCTTATGGAGTTTCTGTCATAGGTAATTCTCTGCCTCTTGCTGATTTTAAGGTTATCTCTTTATCATTAATCTTTGCCATGTTAATTACTACATGTCTTGGTGTTGTCTTCCTGGGGTTCATCTTGTTAGAGGCTCTCTGCACTTCCAGGACCTGAATGTCTATTTCTTTCCCTACACTGGGGAAGTTTTCAGCTATTATTTCTTCAAATAGACTTTCTACTCCTTTAAATCTCTCTTCTCCTTCTAGGACCCCTATAATGCAAAGACCATTTAATTTGGAGTTTTCACACAGCTCTCTTAGCATCTTCTCACTTTTAGAGATTCCTTTTTCTCTCTTTTCCTCAGATTGGTTCTTTTACAGTTCTCTAATTTCCATCTCACTGATTCCCTCCTCTGCTTCCAGCACTCTGCTACTCATTCCCTCTATTGTATTTTTTCATTTCAGTTTTTATTCTTCAGTTCTGAGTTGCTTTTTTCATATATTCTATCTGGTGTTGAAATTCTCTTTGAGGTAATTCTTTTTCCCAGTTCAGTAAGCATCTTTATGACTTTTACTTTGAAATCTTTATCAGGAAGATTGCTAATCTCTATTTTACTTAGCCTTTTGACTAGTGTTTCATCTTTGTTTGGTTTTGTTTTTTTGGAGGGGACATATTCCTCTGCCTCCTCATTTTTTCTGGGTTTCTCTGTTTCTTCCTTTGTATCAGATAGATAAGCTATGTGTCCTGGTCTTGAAAGTGATGGCTTTACGAAGTGGGCATCTTCAAGACTCTGATCACCAGTTTCTGGTTCTCTTTTGCCACTGAGCCACAATTGCTGTGGGTGGCTGTGGGCAGGGCCTGCCTTTCTGCCTGTCTGCTGGCAGTGGTTGATTCCTGTAGCTTGCCTCTGCATGCCCTTTCTTTGATGTGAGGTGCTTCTGCTGGGATTCATTGTGGATGGGGCTGTCCTCTGACTGCTAGTCAGCAATGGCGGACAGCTGCTGGGCCGTGTATGCCAGGTAGGGCAGGCTTACTGTCGGCTGCTGGGGTTGATCCAGTGGGCAGGTGGAGAGTTTAGAGCTGACTCCCACAAGCCCCTGACTTGTCGAGTTAAGGGCGGGTTGGGAGAGCTAGGAAAGTATTACCTGTCCTCTACCTGCCAGTCAGCAAAGTTTTATCACTGATGGGCTCAGTGGGCCAGGTACACAGGGAAGTGACTCTGTGGGGCTGAGCTGCCAGAAAGGAAGATGCAACATTTTGGAGCTGGCACCCCACCTCCTCCCCTCAAGCACACTTCTAGTTGCTGGTAAATCTTTCAAACTGCCACCTCTGTGTTGGGTCTCAGTGGAACCAAGAGAGTGTAGGTGTTTTCCATAAGCAACGGTTGTCTTGGCACCCCCAAAGTTCCCCAGCTCTGTTTGGGACATATTCCTCTGCCTCCTGCTCCATTAATACCAAAGCCCAATGCAATGTAGACTCGTATTTTTGGAGCAGATCTCCAGAGCCAGGTGTGCTAAATTCCTGAGCACTTATTCCCTCGCCACTCTGTTCCTCTCTCTCCTACTTGTGGGCTGGGATGGATGGAGGGCTTGGGTCCTGATTGATCACAGCCCTACCCCTTCATCCTTCTCAGGACGGTCCTTACTTCTTCACCAGGTGTAGGTGGTCTCTTCTGCAGTCTTCAGCTCATTTTCAGGCTTAGTTGTATTTGTTGAAGTTGCTTCCTCAGTGCGTATGTGGGAGAAGGTTTTTGTCTTGCCATTCTACTTCACCATCTTTTTACCATGAAGCCAAGTAACTTGATTTCCTGGTGAGTTATTAAAATAATTGTTCTAAAACAGTGCAAGTAGGCTCAATTCCAATTGAAGTGTTAGGAAATGCATCAAGGAAACAAAGCCAACGAAGAGAATTCTTGTGAAAAGAAATTAGAGCTACTACTTCGAGGCTATCAAAATATCCTAAGCTCATTCTATAAATTAAAATTATGTGATACCTAGAAAAAAGAAATAATTAAAAATGGAATTTGTTAATCAGTCAGGAAAAAAGAGAAAGAGTGTTCTGAAATCTACTAAGGGATTATTCCATAGTGAAATATAGGATTTATAGATCCTTCCAAAAACATTTCATTTTGTACATTATAAACATTTTCTATTTTCTCCCAAGATTATTTTTCCCAGTGTTTCCCAGTGCTTGTTTCATTTATTCTAGATTGTTTTCCTTGACTCTTTTTGAAGGTTTGTTGTCTCAAATGTCATCTCAATGATCTACTGCCAAATACTAGGAATTTTGCCATGAAAATCAGTGTTTCCATGTTTTATGAAATCAGGAATCTCACTCATTCAGCTACTACATTTGAAGAGACTAGTGATATGGAGAAAAATGATAAATGAGACAGACTGAAAACAGGAAATATAAACAAAGACTCAACCTCATCTTCTACTGACATTGCATTTTGACTAGTTCAGACTTCTTTAAAAAGGGTATATAGTTGATTACAAATTAAATATTACTGTGTGATCTTCTAACAGTCTTTAAACTTTGGGTAGATGTGATTGCCAAGGAAAAGAGCAATTTTTGATTGAAAAAATGCTCCTTTTGTGAAGCCTTTGAATAAAGTGGTGAATACCACTAACTGATGTTTTTTGCCTAGAAACATCTGTATGGTGGATGTGCTTCTATAGGCATATTAACAGAAGGAAATGTAAACATGTCTTTATTTCAACTACAAAGACCCCTTTGTTTTTCTGGAACCAAAATATTTAAGTAAACTTCTTAAAATCAGTGTGTATTGGTCTAGTCCATGGTCAGCAAGAAAAAAAAAAACAAAAACCGGTTAAAAATTCAAATTCTGAAATGGGGGTTGGAAGGAGAGATATCCAAATAAAAATTTAATACAAATAAATTAGATTTGAAATAAGTATAAAACCATTTTACAAAGAGTAATGGGACTCCATTTTTTGTGCAGTGACTTATAAGAACTAGTAGAAACATATAAAAGCCCAAATATAACTCCTGACAATAAAGGTCACAACATATAGTGTTTTATGTGATTCTTCCCACTAAATTCTAAATCTGACAGTCTCAAGGCTATTAGCCAAACATTATACAACTTGCTGATCACTGGGAGGTTTAAGCCATTAGATGTTTCCCTGTAACTGCTTTCTTTCAGTAAGTAATTTTGGTCTGAAAAGATGATGAGGAGGCTATGATTTTAAATATTAAGTTAAATAAGTATAAAGAAAGTTATTATAAATTTCAGTAACTGTAGTCATTTGTGCTTTACAGTTCCCAGGAGTCTGAACATGACAAGTGACTGCGTTTCTCAAGATTATTTTTCTTAAGATAGAAAAACTCCAAATCTTCCCTCCTTAATCTTGAAAGTGAAATATCCATAATGTAGTTGTTAGATTTCATCTGAAAACACTGATTCTGGATTCACTGACCTGAGGAGTGTTGACTCAAGAGGACCAATGGAAGTATCAAGAAAACTAAACTAGAGGAATTGTTGTAGGGTTTGCTTGACTTTTCCTAAATCAGAGGTTATTCCCAATCTCCCTTGAATTCCCCATAGGTTCCTTTTCTTCTCAGTATCTCTTTAAAAATACACATTGAATCCAAGTAACTAACTCAAGGATACTCTATGTCTGAGACACTGTTTACAGCCACCAAAAGTAGGCACAGCCCAATTTGAACTTCAACTCCAGATAAAGTAGATGCAAATCTTCATTTAAATTAGTACCTAGTACCAGATTAATTCTGAAATTTTCTTTTTTAACCCTAACAAAATTTTCTACATATGATTCCATACTAACAAAATTTTCCTTGCCACTTTTTATTTCCTAAGCTCACTTTTTATTTCTTTTCTGATTCCTACCCTGATGTCATCCTTTCTCACTGCGGATCCTAAACACCTTCCAGACTTCACCCCTAATTTTTTATCTCTACACTGTTCTCAAAGCAATACATTTGAAAAACAGGAAAATGAGTACCTTCCATGAAGATATAAATGCTAAATGTTGACCCTAGAAGAATAGAGATTTTAAACTCAATAATTATGAAGGATGTTAAAGTCTAACCATTTAAAACAGCAGGAAAACATATGCAGATATAACTTTGAAGGAGCATACAATTCTTTTACAAGTACACTATCTCTTATCCACAGTTCTTATATCTGATGCCAAACGTTACTTAAAATTTTATTTGATAAAAAAAAGATCTTTTAGTCTTGCCCCACTTAGTATGAATATTCACATTTTTTTCTGTAGAAATATTAATATGATTACAGAGTGACAGATTCAGCATCTGAAAGCAGAATGTTTACATTAAGTATTACAAAAACAAATCCAGGAATATTATCTTAAATAATCATTTCTGCCAAGTAGATTTACACAAGAAATGTGTCATTCTATTTGTGTGACTTTCTGAAAAAGGTAAATCTATAGGGACAGATATCAGATCGATTGTTGCCAGGGTTCAGGAGTGTAAGGGAGGGAACTGACCATAAAGGATCACAAGGGAACTTTCACAAGGGATGAGTACAATATTCTACATTTTATTTTGCTGGTAGTTTTAAAGATACACATTTGTCAAATTCATCACACTGTCAATTTTATTGTATGTAAATTATATCTCTATAAACTCAAGTCGAAAAAATATGCAGGAAGCCCTAAAGGGGGAGACTGACTCAGAAATGGAAATATTTGTTGCCAGGACCTTTCCTGCAAACCGTGGCTCAGGCAGCAGAGAGTGTCTTCTTGAACCCTGCTCCAGAACAACATTTCCAGGGGTCTGTAACAAAACTTTAACAACCTACACATGTAAAAAAAAAAAATGCATCTTTAAAGAAATCTTAAAAACTTCTCCACTTAAGATGGATTTCTCAAAGCCTAAAATTGTGCTTTCTGGTTAGGAAATATGATTGACATATAGCTGTGGAAAATTGAGAAAACACAGAAAAAGCAAAAAATAGAATATAAAAATCACCCATAGTTCTATCATTACTTTTTCTCATTTTCAAAATGTAGAGAGTAAAAATCAAAGGTCCTCTCCCCTTGGTCCAATTCCATCCCCTAGAGGTCGCTGCTGTCATCTACAGTTTGGTACACATTCTGCTAGACTTCTCTGCTTGTGCACACAGAAACAGGCTGGAGTTTTGTCTTAGTCCGTTAGGACTGCTATAGCAAAAATACTATTCTCTGAATGACTTACACACATCAAAAATTTAATTCCCATAGTTCTCAGGAGTGTGATCCAAGACCAAGGCACCGGTAATTTTGGTGTGTGATGAGAGCCCACTTCCTGGTTCAGAGATGGCATCTTCTCACTGTGTCCTTACATGGTAGAAGGGGCAGGAGAGCTTTCTGGGACCACTTTTATAGGTACACTAATCCCATTCATGGGGGACAGAGCCCTCATGACCTAATCACCTCCGAAAGGCCCTGCCACCTAATATCATTAAAATGGGAGTTTGGTTTCAACATAAGAATTTGCGGGGGACACATTCAGTCCATTGCACTTATTTTATGAACTATTGTTAATTTTGTTTTGTCCAAAGCATGATCTCACTATATGTGTTGTACAACAATTTGCTTTCTCATGTAATAGAGACACTGGGGCATCACCAAAGTATAAATGTAAGAATGAAATTAGGATGATTTTAGAAAAAATACAGGAAAATATTTGTGAACCTTGTAGCAAGAGAGTTTCTTTTATCTTTTCTTTTTATTAAGGTATCATTGATATACACTCTTATGAAGGTTTCACAAGAAAAACAATGTGTTTACTACATTCACACTTATTTTTGAGTACCCCCACCATACCCATTGTTGTCACTGCCCATCAGTGTAGTAGATGCCACAGAGTCACTACCTGTCTTCTCTGGGCTACACTGTTTTCCCTGTGACCCCAACACACCATGTGTACTACTCATAATACCCCTCAAACCCCTTCTCCCTCCTGCCCCACCTGACCTCCCCCACCCCTCCCCTTTGGTAACCACTAGTCCCTTCTTGGAGTCTGTGAGTCTGCTGCTATTTTGTTCCTTCAGTTTTGTTTCATTGTCATATTCCACAAATGAGGGAAATCATTTGATGTTCGTCTTTCTCTGCCTGACTTATTTCACTGAGCATGATACCTTCTAGCTCCATCCATGTTGTTGCAAATGGTAGGATTTGTTTATTTCTTATGGCTGAATACTATTCCATGTGCATATGTACCACCTCTTCTTTATCCATTCATCCATCTACTATTGGACACCAAAGTTGCTTCCGTATCTCAGATATTGTAAATAGTGCTACAATAAACATAGGGGTGCATATGTCTTTTTGAATCTGAGAACTTGTTTTCTTTGGGTAAATTTCTGGGAGTGGAATTCCCAGATCAAATGACATTTTTATTTTTAATATTTTGAGGAACCTCCATATTGCTTTCCACAATGGTTGAACTAGTTTACATTCTCACCACCAGTGTAGGAGGGTTCCCCTTTCTCTGCATTGTCGCCAGCATTTGTTGTTCCTAGTCTTTTCTATGTTGGCCATTCTAACTACTGTGAAGTGATATCTCATTGTGGTTTTAATTTGCATTTCCCTGATAATTAGCAATGTGGAGAATCTTTTCATGTGCCTGTTGGCCATCTGAATTTCTTCTTTGGAGAAGTGTCTGTTCATATTCTCCATCCATTTTTTAATAGGGTGCCTTTTGGCTGTTGAGGCATGTGAGTTCTTTATATATTTTGGATGTTAACCCTTGTTGGATATGTCATTTACAAATATATTCTCCCATACTGGAGGATGCCTTTTTGTTCTGCTGATGGTGTCCTTTGCTGTACAGAAGATTTTTAGCTTGATGTAGTCCCATGTGTTCATTTTTGCTTTTGTTTCCCTTGCCTAAGGAGATGCATTCAGGAAAAAGTTGCTCATGTTTATATTCAAGAGATTTTTGCCTATGTTTTCTTTTAAGAGTTTTATGGTTTCATGAATTACATTCAGGTCTTTGATCCATTTTGAGTTTACTTTTGTGTATGCGGTTAGACAATGATCCAGTTTCATTCTCTTGCATGTAGCTGTCCAGTTTTGCCAACACCAGCTGTTGAAGAGGCTGTCATTTCCCCATTGTATATCCATGGTTCCTTTATTGTCTATTAATTGACCATATATGCTTGGGTTTATATCTGGGCTCTCTAGTCTGTGTCATTGGTCTGTGGGTCTGTTCTTGTGCCAGTACAAAATTGTCTTGATTACTGTGGCTTTGTAGTAGAGCTTGAAGTTGGGGAGCATAATCCCCACCCCCACCATCACTTTATTCCTCCTTCTCAGGATTGCTTTCGCTATTTGGGGTCTTTTGTGAATATGGGGTCCATATGAATTTTAGAACTATTTTCTCTAGTTTGTTAAAGAATGCTGTTAGTATTTTGATAGGGATTACACTGAATCTGTAGATTGCTTTAGGCAGCATGGCTATTTTGACAATATTAGTTCTTCTGATCCATGAGCACAGGATGTGTTTCCATTTATTGGTATCTTCTTTAATTTGCCTCATGAGTGTTTTGTAGTTTTCATGGTATAGGTCTTTCACTTCCTTGGTTAGGTTTATTCCTAGGTGTTTTATTCTTTTTGATGCAATTGTGAATGGAATTGTTTTCTTGATCTCTCTTTCTGTTAGTTTATCATTAGTGTAGAGGAATGCAACAGATTTGTGTGTATTAAGTTTGTATCCTGAAACTTGGCTGAATTCAGATATAATATCTAGTAGTTTTGGAGAGGATTCTTTAGGGTTTTTTATGTACAATATCCTGTCATCTGCAAGCAGGGACAGTTTTAACTTCTTCTTTACCGATCTGGATGCCTTTTATTTCTTTGTTTTGTCTGATTGCTGTGGCTAGGACCTCCAGTACTATGTTGAATAAAAGTGGGGAGAGTCGGCATCCTTGTCTTGTTCCTGATCTTAAAGGAAAAGCTTTCAGCTTCTCACTGTTATGTATGATGTGGGCTGTGGATTTGTTATATATGGTCTTTACTATGTTGAGGTACTTGCCCTCTATACCTATTTTGTTGAGAGTTTTTATCATGAATCGATGTTGAATTTTGTTGAATGCTTTTTCAGCATCTATGGAGATGATAATGTGGTTTTTGTCCTATTTGTTGATGTGGTGGAGAATGCTGATTGATTTTCTAATATTGTACCACCCTTGCATCCCTGGAATAAATCCTACTTGATCATGATAGATGATCTTTTTGATGTATTTTTGAATTGGGTTTGTTAATATTTTGTTGAGTATTTTTGCATCTTTGTTCATCAGAGATATTGATCTGTAATTTTCTTTTTTTGTGGTGTGTTTGCCTGGTTTTGGTATTAGAGTGATGCTGGCCTCACAGAATGAGTTTGGGAGTATTCACTCCTCTTCTACTTTTTGGTAAACTTTCAGGAGGATGAGCATTATGTCTTCACTAAATGTTTGATAAAATTCAGCAATGAAACCATCTATCTGGTCCAGGTGTTTTGTTCTTAGATAGTTTTGGATTACCAATTCAATTTCCTTGCTGGTAACTGGTCTATTTAGATTTTCTGTTTCTTCCTGGGTCAGTCTTGGAAAGTTGTATTTTTCTAGAAGTTGTCCATTTCTTCTAGGTTATCCAGTTTGTTATCATATTATTTTTCATAGTATTCTCCCATAATTGTATTTCTGTGGTGTCCACAATGATTTTTCCTTTCTTATTTCTGTTTCTATTTATGTCTGTGTAGACTCTCTTTTTTTCTTGATAAGTCTGGCTAGGGGTTTACCTATTTTGTTTATTTTTTCAAAGAACCAGTTCCTGCTTTCATTGATTCTTTCTATTGTTTTATTCTTCTCGATTTTATTTATTTATGATCTAATCTTTACTATGTCCCTCCTTCTACTGACTTTGGGTCTCAATTGTTCTTCTTTTTATAGTTTCATTAATTGTGGGTTTAGACTGTTCATATGGTATTGTTCTCCTTTCCTGAGGTAGGCCTGCAATATACTTCCCTCTTAGCACAGCCTTCTATGTGTCCCACAGATTTTGCCATGTTGAATTACTGTTGTCATTTGTCTCCATATATTGCTTGATCTCTGTTTTTATTTGGTCATTGACCCATTGATTATTTAGGAGCATGTTGTTAAGCCTCTATGTGTTTGTTGGCTTTTGCATTTTCTTTACGTAATTTATTTCTAGTTTCATACCTTTGTGGTCTGAGAAGCTGGTTGGTAGAATTTCAATCTTTTTTAATTTACTGAGGCTCTTTTTGTGGACTAGTATATGATCTATTCTTGAAAATGTTCCATGTGCCCTTGAGAAGAATGTGTATCCTGTTGCTTTTGGATGGAATGTTATGTAGATATCCATTAGGTCCATCTGTTCTAATGCGTTATTCAGTGCCTCTCTCTCCTTACTTATTTTCTGTCTGGTTGATCTTTCCTTTGGAGTGAGTGGTGTGTTGAAGTCTCTGAAAATGAATGAATTGCATTGTATTTCCCCCTTTAACTCTGTTAGTATTTGTTTCACATATGAAGGTGCTGCTCTGTTCGGTGCATGGATATTTATAATGGTTATCTCCTCTTGTTGAACTGCCCCCTTTATTATTATGTAATGTCCTACTTTGTCTCTTGTTACTTTCTTTGTTTTGAAGTCTATTTTGTCTGATACAAGTACTGCAACTCAGCAGGAAGGTTTCTTAACCAAAATAAAAAAATCCAAAAGGCATAAAATGTGAGTCCTTTGTTTCTAAAACAATACTGTAATGGTTAATTTTATGTATCAACTTGACTGGGATAAAGAATGCCCATATAGCTTGTAAAATATGAAATATTTTGGGGTGTGTGTGAGGATTTCTCCAGAAGAGATTAACATTTGAATCTGCAGGCTGAATAACGATCGCCCCCTCCAGTGCAGATGGTATCGTCCAATCCCTGAGGGCATGAATAAACAAAAAGGCAGAGGAAGGGTGAATTTGCTCTCTTTGCTTGAGCTGAGACAACCATTTTCTCCTGTCTTTGAACATCAGTGCTTCTGATTCTCAAGCTTTTGGACTTAGACCAGGACTTACTCTATCAGCCATCTGATTCTCAAGCATTTGCACTAAGTCCTAAATTATAGCACCAGCCCATCTGATTCTCCAGCTTGCAGGTGGCAAATCATGGGACATCTTGGCCTCCCTAACTACATGATCCTTTCCTTACAATAAATCTCTTTCTGTCTTATGTTTCTCTAAAGAACTTAGCAAAAGCAAAATCATGTAAGCAATTCATTAGAATAAAATATTAAAACACATGGAATATGTTAATAAGAATAAGATAAACAAAAACAATCACAAAAAGACAGAAATAGAAAAGAAAATGAATAGTCAAAAAAAGAGGAAAGAAATAGCCAGTAAAACAATAAATACATAAAAAAAGCACAACTTTTTTAGTGGTCAAGAAAATGCCAATTAAAAACCCAATCAGATAATATTACCCAGTCATGATTGACAAAAAATATTTATGTTGAAAACTGTATGTAATTTTAAATACTTTTGATGGTGGCATGCATTACTATGACAATTTAGTAAGATAATCTAACATTGTTTATTTAAACACATGTACCTATCGTTTGACTCAGCAGTTGAAGTTCTGGAACTTTATCATAACAAATTAATTATATGTGAAATAAAATAATTATTTAAATTGTTAATTTAATATTACCTAACAATTAATAATGTCATTAATTAAATTAGGCTACATATTTAGAAATATAATTACTTATTTTAAAATAATTCAGCAGAATTATGAGTAAAGTAGAAATTCAGAAAACCTTGTAAAAAATATTGCAGCATTATTTGTACTCAAAAAGAACAAATGAAACAAAAAAGTAGAAACAAATTAAATGTATAATCTTATAATGAAAATTGTGCAGCCACGAACAAGAATGAGATAGGTATATATAACTTCACTTAGAAGGATGTCCATATGGCATGGTTAAATCAAAATGCAAATAGCTGATGATCATGTATATGTGATTATATTTTTTATGAACTCAACAGAAATCTCAGTTGTATATAAAGACATAGAGGATATTGTGGAATACTCCACCCAGATTCCCTCTGTAAGACCAGACTGCAGTTGCTAGGGTATCAACTGATCATGGCTCTAAGTTTTGTCCTTCAGAGAAAACTACCCCAAGGTTGCACCTCCTCCCAGGGGTTAGCTACTGTGAAGATCCATGTGACAGGCAAATGTGAGGATACAAAATCCTAGGCCTCCTGTATCAACTCCAACAGTTTCCCTGGAGTTGGAGGATTTTCCTGGGTCTGATGAGGCCTCAGTCTCAGTTGCAGTTTCATTTTGGTCAGCTCGTCCTCCTGCCCCTGTGGCCTTCCCCACTTGCTTAGAAGTGCATCTCCCAAGAGCTCTCCCCAGTGAACCTTCTGCATGCAACATCCTGTCTTCAGAGAGCTCAATATAAAACAATGTTAATATTTATGTCAATATGCATCTTAGTAAATGAGGAGGAAAAGGTACCAAAAAAGATACACAGCACATCATTTACACTAGATAATCAAGGGTTATGGGATTAAGAAGAAAGGGCAAGGAAGAGTATTTCACTGTATTTACATTTTAATTATTTTGATGATTAAATATACAGGTTTAATTTAAATCACTGAGAAAATATTTTGTGAAATATAATAAGGAATGGTTCTATTCGCCACCTAGTAAGTACAACGCACACTATTCCCAATGTTTTTGCTTCTTTTACCCTTTAAAAAGAAACTTTTTAAAACTTTCTTTTAAACCTCTCAAAAAAGTAGGTCATCAGACTTCCCAAATGGGTATATTCTGCACTTTTAATTTTACACAAGCAGATAATACATTCAATAAATTACTGTTGTTTGTGAAACATTTACTTTCATAATTCTAACATATTTTAACTCCTAGGGTTACTAGAATTATTTTTCCACATTGTTTGACAGCTGAAATTAAACAAGTCCTATTCAACTACAAGGCTAAAAGAAGGTTTACTACGTGTGTCATTAGCACCATCCATATAAGGTAACAGAATATACGAGGTGTGGATTTTTAAAATATGATAAAATGAGAGTACTGTTAGATGCACAGGAAGGTGTGATTTTAGGCCTGGCACTTTTTTCTTATTAAAATAAAAGAGCCTCCATTTTATTTTATAAAGTAATCAGCATTATGTCTTTTGAGTTGACATCTTTCAAATTATTTTATCAAGTCAAAAATATATACCTTAGTTAAAATGTGTTTTAACTACCATGTCATTTTAATATAATATATGGCATAAAAGATTGCTCTGTAAAAAACTGCTAAACATTCTTATGTTTAAAAAAATAATAGTTCGAATGAAGAAACATAATTTATTCAGTTATATTTTTCAGCCCTTAACACTTTTTTCTTTTTTTTGGTATCATTAATGTACAATTACATGAGCAACATTATGATTAGTAGACTCCCCCCATTATCAAGTCTCCACCACATACCCTATTACAATCACTGTCCATCAGCGTACTAAGATGCTATACAGTCACTACTTGTCTTCCCTGTGTTGTACAGCCCGTCCCGTGCCCCCCACACATTATGTGTGCTAATTGTAATGCCCCTTTCCCACCCTTATCCCTCCCTTCCCACCCATCCTCTCCAGTCCCTTTCCTTTTGGTAACTGTGAGTCCATTCTTGGGTTCTGTGATTCTGCTGGTGTTCTTCTGTTCCTTTAGGTTTTTTTTTTGTTCTTATACTCCACAGATGAGTGAAATCATTTGATACTTGTCTTTCTCCACCTGGCTTATTTCACTGAGCATAATACCCTCTAGCTCCATCCATGTTGTTGCAAATGGTGAGATTTGTTTTCTTCTTATGCCTGAATAATATACCATTGTGTGTACATGTACCACATCTTTATCCATTCATCTACTGATGGACACTTAGGTTGCTTCCATTTCTTGGCTATTGTAAATAGTGCTGTGATAAACATAGGGGTGTATATGTCTTTTTCAAACTGGGCTCCTGCATTCTTAGGGTAAATTCCTAGGAGTGGAATTCCTGGGTCAAATGGTATTTTTATTTTTAGTTTTTGGAGGAATCTCCATACTGTTTTCCACAATGGTTGAACTAATTTACATTCCCACCAGCAGTATAGGAGGGTTCCCCTTTCTTCACATCCTCACCAACATTTGTTGTTGTTTGTCTTTTGGATGGTGGCCATCCTAACTGGTGTGAGGTGATATCTCATTGTGGTTTTAATTTGCATTTCCCTGATAATTAGCAATGTGGAGCATCTTTCCATGTGCCTGTTGGCCATCTGAATTTCTTCTTTGGAGAAGTGTTTGTTCAGATCCTCTGCCCATTTTTTAATTGGATTATTTGCTTTTTATTTGCTGAGGTGCATGAGCTCTTTATATATTTTGGATGTCAACCCTTTATCAGATATGTCATTTACAAATGTATTCTCCCATACTATAGGATGCCTTTTGTTCTATTAATAGTGTCCTTTTCCATACAGAAGCTTTTTAGTTTGATGCAGTCCATGTATTCATTTTTGCTTTTGTTTCCCTTATCCAAGGAAATATTTTCATGAAGAAGTTGCTCATGTTTATGTCCAAGAGATTTTTGCCTATGTTGTCTTCTAAGAGTTTTATGGTTTCATGACTTACATTCAGGTCTTTGATCTATTTTGAGTTTACTTTTGTGTATGCGGTTAGACAATGATCCAGTTTCATTCCCTTACATGTAGCTGTCCAGTTTTGCCAACACCAGTTGTTGAAGAGGATGTCATTTCCCCATTGTATATCCATGGCTCCTTTATTGTATATTAATTGACCATATATGTTTGGGTTAATATCTGGACTCTCTATTTTGTTCCATTGATCTATGGGTCTGTTCTTGTGCCAGCACCAAATTGTCTTGATTACTGTGGCTTGTAGTAGAGCTTGAAGTTGGGAAGCGAGATCACCCCTGCTTTATTCTTCCTTCTCAGGATTGCTTTGGCTTTTTGGGGTCTTTTGTGGTTCCATATGAATTTCAGAGCCCTTAACACTTTTGCAACATGTTTTTTGTTCCTGAATAGAAGACTTTCAGGAAAATATAAAAGCACACAAAAATTATGTGTGTGTATAAATATATGTATTTATATATTATATATAAAAATTTTAATGAGCACATGTTATTCATAATAACAATAATTAGATCATGTATTATCACACTGGGACAGTTTGTAATCTTGAGATTGCCTTTTTCCTACTTTGTATTTATACAACTTCTTTCATTCAAAGATATTCTTAGAATACTACACAAAGGACAAGGGGTTTATACAGCCTAACTATAGCCAGGAAGAGAATGGAGAGTCTTCATTCTTTTTTTTAAAACATACAAACTGACGACTCCAGAATGTGTTGAATGCCAGTTGAATTATATAATTCCCAAGGTGTATTATTTTCATTTCTAATCCTTCTTATGTTGGTAGTAGTTATTGTAATTTCATAACTTAAAATACATGAAGTAAATAAGCATAAGTACATAAGGAGAGCTCTTAAGAAAATCAAAATGATGAATATGTTAAACTGGCTAAAGACAGATTGTTTTTTACAAAAAGTAATTGCTGTGCATTTAGGTGTGGATGAGACAACTATAGAATATTAAAAACAAAAATTTGGAAGAATCTAGAATAGAGATTCACTTATGTTCCTTTACAAACATTTTTGCACCACTTAGATACTGAAACTCAAGATCGTAAAGAGTGGAGTGGTTTATACAAGGAAAGTCTGTGAAATTTCAGTCAGTTGATCCATCCTCAAAGAAAACACTCACTGTACATCAAAAAACAAAATAAAACAGCCAATGCATATGTTTATATATTTTAAATTAGAGGATCTTATGTGTGTATGTCCAACACTTTTAATGATTCTTCTCCTAAAGTGTTTTAACTAAGCAATTCCTAAGAAGGCTTCTTCTATAGGCCAATGCTCAGGCATTAGAATCAGACTGTTTGGGACCCAATATGGTTTCCAACATTTAATACATATGGGGCTTGAGTAAGTTTTTAACCATTCTGAGTCTTAGTTGCTTTATCTGTTAAAGGGGAATAATACTTGGAGCAAACTTAGAGAGTTGGGTGAGAATCAACTGAACCCATTCCTGAGCAAACAGTGAGTACAGGGCATAGCAATCAGCAAGTACTCTGGAAATGCCATCCACTGTGTAATAAGATGTAGATAAGACTGTGAACCTCTCTTCATTGTTGTACAACAATTTACATTTTTTCCCTCACAACTGCAAGATGCTTTTTAAAAGAAAACCAAGGGCTACATATAAAGACCAAATTTAATACAATTTTAGTGTCATTAGTATTCAAACTATGGGATGCTGAAACTTCATGGTTTTCAAATTAAGAACAGAAAATTAAAAAATACAATCTGTGAATAAAACATATTCTAAATATATACTGTTTCTTCATCAAAACTCATAATTATGTGAAAAAATTCTAAGATAAATATCACTGATTGTTTATATGAACTGATGGCACAGTGAAGCTGAAATTAGGGGAAAAAACTGCAAAATCCACTTCTGTTATGACTATCTCTGATGTAAACAAAATCTCAAGGGTTACTAAAGTCGCACAACTGCACTGTAGCTTATATCCTTTTTTACCTAAAACATACTTTAGTATGCACATGACTCATTCTTCTTTCAGAAACAATATGAGGTGTGATAGGCCCTTATGTTATATGGCATGTGACTTATTTTGAAGAACAAATTCCACAAAGTACAGGCCATTTTTAAGGGACCCAGTGTACCCATTTATAAAACGTACCTATTTATAAAATCTGTGGCTCAATATAACCACCTCTTTTCTACTTAAAGTGTGGAATTTCCAATCAAATTTCAAATGTCAGTGAAATGTTGCCTTTTTCTAGAATGACCATCCGTGTTTGCATGATTCAGGTGGCAAGTCTTAATAATTCTAGCTTTGTTTTCAGATATGACTGAGGAAGAATTTTTATATGTATGCACCAAGAGAAAATGAATCCGAGAAATGAGGAAAAAGAGATTCTTGGATGTTTAACTTAGTGTTTCTATTATGTATTACTTCAAATGATTTTTAATTTTTTTATTAAAAAGAAGTCTCTAATTCCGAAACTGTTAGTAAATTTTTGCAATTTGCAATCAAGCAGGTGAATGTTTTCTCTCTTGTGTTTGGTAATGTAATTTGTTCCCATTCTCTTTACTCAGTATACGCTAAGGCATTTGTTGACACCGTCCTGCGACATGTGATAGGAAAACAGTATATTCCTTATGTCAAATAGATAATCCTAAATTTAGGCCACCTATTCTTAAGAATAAAGGTTTGATAACCAGTAAGTCCATTATTTAGTAAAATTTTCTGATAGCACTGATTCTAACAACTAGCTTGATGTTGTTATAACTGAATGTTATGACAATGTTGTTATAATGTCTATAACCAAAATGCTATAAAAGAACAAATCTTTTATGATAGTTTTGTTGGAGTAAAAATGCCAACATCAGCTGATCTGAATTTTTTCACATTGCACATTAATTAAATAATACAAACTTCAATAAATAATGCAATAAATAATGTTTTTTGTCTCTGGAATTACAGCAAACAATTGCAAAAATACAGCATTTTTATCCACCTCATTCTCACTTCTCCAAGGACAACAGAGACATAGAGGAAAAATAGTTTGGTAATGAAAAATTATTTTCTCTAAGTAAACATCAAGATTATTCAACTCAATAGACTCATTTTCTAGGCCAAAATTAATAATAACTACAATAATAACCTTGAAAAATAGCATACAACCTCTTTTTTCTCCATGAGCTCTATTAAACTGGGAAATACAAAGATATCCTCATCCATCATTTCTGATTACATTATTTGAAGGGCTGTTTTAAAAGGAAAAATTGAGAAAGGAACTTTGCTTATTATTGCTTTAGTAACAGCAGAGATTAATGCTTTAAAAAAACTATTCTGTAAGATTTTGAAACATAAAGTTATTTCAAATTTTTAAAAATTTGTTAGGAAATTTTTTTTTCAGAAATATCATTTCATGTGAATACCCATGCTCCAGTGTGAACCACTGTAAATGTCACAGGGGGTGCGGACTGCAGTTGTTACCCGTGATGTTTCAGGAAAGCTCACTGTACCTGACAAATTGGGGTTGGAAGCTAGGCTTCAGATACCATCACCACAACTACTATCAGATTTTATAGATAAACAGTGCTTTCTTGTTTTAAAAGTGCTATGCCTACAATGAACATGTCTCTGTGTGCCAGGGAGTCCTGGTTTCTGCACATTGCTGCAATGCAATTATCAGTGTCTTCCTCCTTCAGTCTCAGTGTCCTGGTTTAGGTGATAAAATAATATGATCATTCCAACTTTAACCAGCATTAACTCATGTGGCCATTCTGTCAACCCAAAGAATCTGTCAGAAAATTTGCATTCTTCTAAAACAGATGAGAAAACTGAGGTCTTAAGAAGTTACTTACTGTCAAGTGAGTAACTGAATCCAAACTAGATCTTGTGGTTCCTATTTCAGGACCCTCCTTGCTACATCCTGAGCTCATAAGCACTTCAGGAACTGCCTGAACTCAGGCAGACATACTGCTCTCCTGACAAGTTGTAGTATACTCAAAATACGTTTATTCTTTGTAGGGTATGGATTAGAGTTGTCTCAGGACTCAGATATATTTTTATTGGTTGATCTTGCACATTTGTTTGTGTGTGTATCTGAGTGAGTTATTGGTCACATTCTTAAGGGCCAAAGAGAATCTGCTAATAGCCCACACTCCCCAAACTTCTGATGGGACCTCAGCTAAAGTGACTGCACATGACTCCCTACACCCCCTAGTTTAACAGTGCCACAGGACAGACCCGGAACTCCCAGATCCCCTGGCAGCTGCTCTGACTGCTATCTCCTTGGTAACTGATTTCTGGATCTAGCAGTAGAAACTGTCTCTATTTCCAGTTGATGACACATATTGTCACACCAGGAAATTTCAAGTACAGAATAAGGTCAAAGAGTAGTTTCTTTGTGTGTACAATCTTATCTAGTAAAAGCTCTGTAAGTAAAGGATCTTGCTCCTGACTCAAGAGGAAAAGGCAGATTTCTTAGAAACCTGGGTGTTTACTAACATGGTTTTAAAAATTGCAACATAAAAGCAAATGCTAAATAATAATTCAGTTATTTTGAATTTGCCTAAGAGGATATATTTTTAGAAATTTGCTGACTTTTACAGTTGATGTTACTTCATAATTAAAAACTATTTCAAAATACTAGCACAGCTTAAAAGAAGGAGTACAAAAATAATTTATTATGAAACAAGTAGATGTATTTAAAAAGAAAAAAGCGTTTAATTACATCTTAGTATATTTGCAGTGATTCATGATGGCTATTTACATCAAATGATTTTTTAAATATTAAATATTAAATCCATTTAAATGCAATAAGTTGTATGGAGAATTTTCATCTTTATTTCAGAGCCATGCTACTTTAAAATTCATCATTAGAGTTAATAAGAAATTATATTGGAACTACTCTGTACATTTAAATGATGCATAAATCAATTATTGAAGCAAGGAATTTTTTCATCATTGTAATGATTATCGGAATAAATTTCGTTCTTCGATGCTGTCTAATGATATCTTCAATAATAAAAAATTTGTGTAGATGTGATTTTACTAGAAATTCTTTAAATGTGCTTACAATGTCTTTTTTTCAGGCAAAAATATTTTAGAGAATTCTCATGCAGTATTGGAATGCTCTAAATGCCAGTTTCAGTTATCCTCATACCCTGGAAACCAAAATTAGATTCAGAATCAATATACTGTACTATCCATTTAACATCTAGTACACCAAACACTAACAACATTTATGAAAGAGTAACAGACTCAGAAAGGTTAAGCTAGTAAAACCAATCAATACAGCAAAGCAGTATTATACAATGGGGAATCTTGTGTGTCTGTGACTTCCTCAGGTGTGATCCAGAGAAGCTAGTTTGTTTTTGAAAGAATATCCTTTGAAATTTCTTTTGGAATTCACATGACAATCTCTTTAGTCAGGCTTGAGGCATGACATAGACCTCTGGTACTCTGTACTTTGAACTTCTTACCTTTTGTGGAGAAGAAAAGGAGGAAAAATCCAAAATCATTTTTTGGCTGCCTTGCTGATTATATCCTGATGTGAATTAACAGAATTTATAAAATAATAATAATAATAATTATTATTATTACTATTTTTATTATTACAAAGAACATAACTGTGTGCCAGGAATTTGGAAAGCACTTTCTACACATTATCTCCTTCAATTCTCACCACACTTTTCCTCATTTTCCTGATGAGGAAGTAGACACCCAGAGGAAAAGTGGCCTGACCCTGCTGGCCAGTGGCCAAGGGTGTACCCCCACCAGGTCTCCCTCACCATCCCACTGACCACATGCAGTGTGCCAGGGTGTGGTCTGCAGCATCCACAGGGACTCAAGAATCTTTGAATCAATAAAAAAATTAAATGAAGTGATGATATTCATCATTACTCACCCCACACCTACACTACAGATTAATCAATAAAAATATGACCCTAAAACGTTTTGAACATTGATCTACACATAAAAATTTTAAAATACACAAAAAATTGATAGTGTATCAAGTGTCTTCACATGTTTTAAGACTTCTAGTTCTGGCAATATCAGATAATACAAATGTTCCTGGTAGAGCTGGCCATCAGAAATTGACATGTCACCTCAGTGGCTAATCCATTGTGCTTCACGTGTGCCTATATACCCTCCCTCTGAGAAGGGAGTAATCCCAGCAAATGTCTTGGCACCTGGATATAGCTGATCACTTCTGAAGTTAATTGTTGAGTATAGCTAATAGGCTAATGCTTGAAAATGATAGAGATGGATGCATGGATGCATGGAGTTAAATAGAGTCAAAAGTTCACAAATAACAGAAATAAAACCAATGAATCGCCAAAATAGTAATTAGTAAAAGTTTATTGTGCCCATACCACCAGGACATTTTGTAAACCAGAAGCACTCAAACCAAGATATGGAATGAGGCTTAGGGATATATTGTTATAATTAAGCTCATATAGCAAGAAAGCAGTGGTTGTTTATTCTTCACAGTGATTGGTTGTAATAGGATTTTCTTAAATGATAGACAATTGGTCAGTGGTGTCCTCATGTCAACCTTGGGAAGCAGTTCAAGCTTTGTTTATTTTCAGAGGCATAAGCAAGAATAACCCAGGTCACGTTAACTTTGCAAAAATAAATGAAATTAAGCTTCATTTGTATGGTCTATCTGGTTTTGTTTGTCCAGGGAATTTTCAAAGTTGGTTACCACTTATTTTTATTTTAACAATAGATAATAGATTGATAGATGACAGATGGATAAAGAGAATTCAATTTGTTAGTTTAAAAATACAACTTTCATGCAAATATGCTTTCTTGAATGTGAGAAAAGATGTGTGGCATTCCAGCTCACCATTGGGGAATTTGCTTATTGGGAGTACATCACTGATATTAATATCAGCTTATGTGTGCTTTTGCATAGGAGAAAGTTTTACCACAGTTGCACAAGGAGGATGGAACCAGAAAAAGAAATTTTCCACTTGGACTAGGGGAACTGCAAATTCATTCAGGTGCAATCCAAAACAAACCAATCGAAATAAGGGAGGAAGGTAAGATGCATTATATGTATATTTATTCATTATGTTTTATTGTCTAGAGATGTTATGATTTAAATTCCAAATTACTCCTTTATTGACTTCAGCCTTCAAAGACCAGGAATTTTTTGTTCTTTAACATGTATAGAATATTTTCTTTTTTTATTGAAGTATCATTGATATACAAACTTTTTTTTGGTTTTAAATATACAACACAGTGGTTCAACATTAACCCATAATATTAAATCCTCACCCCCACTAGTACAGTTGCGATCTGTCAACATAGAAAGATGTTAAGAATCATTGGCTATATTCTCCATGCTGCACTTCCATCCCCATGACCAACTAATATTATGATTGAGAATTTTGGTGCCCTTTTATCCCCATCACCCTTCTCACCATCCATACCTATCCACCTAACTCCTCTCCCATGGTACCCACCAGTCAGTCACTTCTCAGTGTCCATGAGTCTACTGTTATTTTGTTCATTTTGTTTTCATATTCCACAAATAAGTGAAGTCATATGGTATTTGACTTTCTCTACTTGGCTTATTTCACTGAGCATAATACCCTCTAGGTCCATCCATGTTGTTGCAAATGGCAGGATTTATTTTCTTTAATAGCTGAATAATATTTCATAGTGTATATATACCACATCTTTATCCATTCATCTATTGATGAACACTTTGGTTGTTTCCATATCTTGGCTATTGTAAATAATGAGACAATAACCATAGGGTGCATGTATCTTTTCACATTAGGGATTTTGTTTTCTTCATGTAAATTCCCAGAAGTGGAATTACTGGGTCTAATGGTATTTAATTTTTTGAGGAACCTCCATTGGCATGTATAGAATATATTTGATTTGAACTCACATGCTCTTAAGAAATCCAGTTTATGAATATACAATCTATGTGAATATATTTATATTGATGGAAATAAATCTGGATTACCTCAAAGAGAATTGTATACATAAGATTAAATTAATTTTTGTTTCCTTATTTTGCTAACAACTGCTAGGAAGTATATGACAGCACATTCACTAACAAAATTCTATAGGCGTGCTTAAATACAGAAGTACTTAATTATTTTCTAGATGCATCATGCTTCATTCAGCTGTCAGTATGTTATGTGAACAAAAATGAATTGAGAAAAGAAGCGAAGAGGACACAAAAACACCAATGTAAACACTTGTTGCTATATTCGTTTTTCTACTCTAAGTAGAAAATGCAATCTGGCAAATCAAGACAATCCCAGTATCCTTAGACAGGAAACTAGATTTATAATAGTGGGGTCAGTGTCAGAAGGTCTGAATCCAACTAAGCCTAGTTTGACCACTCATTAGGTGAGTGGCATTTAGCAATGATTTTTCTGGGTCTCAGTTTTATCATCTGAACAAAAAAGAAACTTAATGAGTATACTTGGAGTTGCAAAATTATCAATAAGTGTCGCAACCCTTCAAGGACCGAAGCAACATGCCCAAGGTCTTGATTCTTCTCTAGGCTTTATTGCCTAATCTCTCACTGTGGTTACAGCAGTTGTCGGGAAGCTTTTCTCCCTCCCGGCAGGCTCCCTTATATTCAGTCACCCAACCAATCCGGGACAGTATCATGCGTGACCTTTAAGCGGATAGGTGTCACGCGCCACTCTAAGCGGGCAGCATGAGCTGTGCACGGGTACGGAAGTCTTCTGGGCCAATCCCCAACAGGGAAGAGGGGAAAGGGTGGTGAGCAGGAAATGGGCGCCATCTTCTCCAGCTGGTGACGAGGCTAAAATACCAGGTCTTAGAACTACCACTGGGCAAGGGAGCTGCGGTGGATCAGCCCCAGGACTGAGCCCTGGCCAGGGGCCCGGCCCTCACATCTCCCCCTTCTTTGTTTGATATAATGCGTGGCCTTTGGATGATGCCTGTCTTTGGTTGCCCGGAGTCTGCAGCATTCTTACCCGTCCTCAGGCAGCAGACAGCTCTGGTCTGTGCCCTGTCTTAGGTTGATATGCGCAGCTCCAGATCTTACCCGTCTCTGGCTACTGATCCAACATCTAAAGCCATATATTTGGGGAGACGCCTTCTTCCAGGGCAGCCATCGCTTGCAACAGCACTCGTCTATCACAATCACACCCATAACTCCCACCCCGGACCAAGCCTTTCGGCATCAAACACTGTCATAGCTGATTGAGACATGGAGCTAACATTCGCGGTAAGCTCCTCGAGTTTGCTAGACCAGTTTGTGTTTAGCAAGTGTCCCAGCTGTCGGGATAGGTCAGCCCGAGAGAAGTTGTTGAACGGAATGCTGGAAACACACAATCCAGTGTAGGAACTGACACAGCCCAAATGCCATGTCTGACCGAGCAAATCCAGTTGTTCCTGGAGAATGTCCATGCGCTGGTTCACCAAGATCTTGCGACAGGCTGTTCAAAGTCTCTGCTGATAGGTTACTCAGGGGCAGTGGCAGTGGCCATGCGTTTACTACTCCCCATAGCTATCTCTGCTCGGGTCTCGCTGGCAGCAGGGTCCACCCTAGGATCGTGAGCGCTATCAGCATCAGTATTCTGTTCTTCCGTCCTTGAGTTTTCCACTCACCTCACGTATCGCTCCGGTACCCAGATAGGTTGGTGTTGGCCCTGCGGGAAAACACAAACAGAGCCTCGGGTCCAGATAAGTACTGGGTCTGGGCCTTTCCAGTTACCTTCCAGCACGTCTTTCCACAGTACTTTGGGTTTCCTGTCAGGGTCGGCAGACTGACTGTGTCTTTCAGTGGCACTCTGGCCGTTTATGTCCAATGTCAAAAAATTTAATATAAATAGGATGATATTAAGTTTATCTTTAGGGGATTTGTAGTCTGCCCCTATTCCCCCTTTTTGTTTTATTAGAGTGGCCTTGAGTGTTCTGTGTGTGCGCTCTACTACACCCTGTCCTTGAGGGTTGTATGGAATGCCCGTCGTATGAGCAATGTTTAGAGTCTGAGTAAATGTCAGAAATGGTCGGGATGTATATGCTGGTCCATTGTCAGTCTTCAGGTGTTTAGGCATGCCCCAGGCAGAGAATGCCTGTAGGCAGTGGGAAATAACATCTCGGACTTTTTCGCCCGTGTGGCAGGAGGCGAAGATTACTCCTGAGCATGTGTCAATGGACACATGAACATATTTCATGTTCCCAAATTCGGGGATGTGTGTGACGTCCATTTGCCACAGGTGGTTTGGTAGTAGTCTTTTTGGGTTTATGTCTTGAGATGGTAGGGGTAGGAGAGCAACGCACCATTTACAGCCGAGAACTATGGCTCTCACTTGCTCCCTTGTAATAGGATATTTCATCTGTAAGGTGGTGGAATTAACATGAAAGAGCTTGTGGTAATTAGTGGCCTGTTCTACCGGGTTGGCTAAAGCCAGGATGTACGGGCTGCGGGTTAGTTTGTCCGCACTCCTATTTCCTTCGGCAAGTGGGCCTGGGAGTGGAGTATGAGCCCTGATATGTCCAATAAAGAAAGGATGGACCTGACCCCAGATAAGGTGTTGCAAGCTTCTAAGTGTTCCAGCGACCGGCGATGTCTGTCTAACGTGCCCTGCATTTTCTATAATGGTAACTGAGTTAACTACATATTGACTGTCTGACAGGAGGTTAAATGGCTCGTGGGGAAATAATTTAAAGGCCTGCACCACTGCCAGCAGCTCTACCTGCTGGGCGGATGTCGCCGGGAATGTGAGGGTCCATGATTGTTCATTGGTAACTATTGCGGCGGTGCCATCCTTAGAGCCATCGGTAAAGACTACCTTAGCCCTAGGAATGGGTTCCCTCCTGGTAGTTTTAGGGAAAATGATCGGGTTAGCTAGGCAAAACTGGAGCCAGGGGGATTTTGGATAATGATTATCGAAGGTGGCACTAGATATGGTGCAGGCGATAGCCCATGCATCACAGCAGGCTGTAAGACATTCAATTTGTTTTGCAGTATATAGGGTAATGATGGTATTTGGAGGGGCACCGAACGTCTCTGTGGATACCCTGACACCTTTCAAGATCAGCTCGGCCACACTCTGGGGATACCAATCCAGGATCTTCCCAGGCGAATGTGCCAAGTAGACCCATAGCATAGGGCCCTCTTGCCACAATATGCCTGTGGGGCTATGATTACTAGGGAGCACTATGAAGGCAATTGGTTTGGAGTAATCAATCCACTCGACTTGCGCTAACTGCAAGCGTGACTGAACCAATGTTATAGCTTTTCTCGCCTCTTCAGTGAGTGATCGAGGGGAGGCCAGATCAGGTTCTCCCCTCAGGAGGTCATATAAGGGACTTAGCTCTTCACTGGTGAGTTTCAAATATGGACGAACCCAATTAATGTCTCCCAGTAGTTTTTGAAAATCATTTAGAGTTTTCAGGTGATCCGTCCTTATGGTTACCTTTAATGGCCTGGCCATTGTGTTTCCCAATCTCATTCCTAAATATTCCTTTACTTTGGATGTTTGGATCTTTTCAGGGGCTATTTTAAGGTTTCACTCCTCAAAATGTTCCTGCAGGAAACAGAGAGCCAACTCCAGTTGTCTCTCCTCTTCACTGCACAGCAAAATGTCATCCATATAGTGATAGATGATTATGAGGGGAAACTGTTTCCTGACAGTTTGTAAGGCCTTCTTTACATACATCTGACACATGGTGGGGCTATTAGCCATGCCCTGTGGCAATACTATCCACTCATATTGCTCATCGGGACAACTATGATTCACTGCTGGCACGGTAAAGGCAAACCTTTGACAGTCTCTGGGGTGAAGCGGGATGGAGAAGAAACAGTCTTTGATATCTATCACTATTGAATTCCATCCTCTGGGCGGAGCCACAGGGAGAGGAAGGCCTAATTGTACAGGTCCCATAAGCTCCATCTGTCTGTTCACTGCCCTGAGATCATGGAGTAATCTCCACTTGCCAGACTTTTTCCTAATTACAAAAATAGGTGTGTTCCATGGCAAGGTAGAGGGCTGGAGGTGACCAGCTGCTATCTGTTCTTGTACTAAAGTGTGGGCTGCTTCCTTCTTTTCTTTGGTGAGGGGCCACTGAGGTACCCACACGGGCCTTTTTGACTGCCATGTTATTTCTACAGGCTGTTTTCCCTCAGTGGCCCCGAAGAAAAATCCAATCCTGGTCCTCCGGGCCCTTTGGGCAGTCTCCCTGCTAAAAGGATTGGTTGTTCTTTCCCTTGGAGATCCTTCCCTAGTCCTCTAGTGCCCGCGTACCTCTGTCTTTTCATTATGGCATTAGACTGCTCACTGTAAAAAGTCTCTGTGGTTAGTTTAAAATTCATTTGTGTTAACACATCTCGTCCCCATAGGGACATAGGCATTTTTAGGATGTATGGTTGAATAACACCGTGATGCCCCTCTAAGTCAGTGTGGCAGTGTGGCTGCACTGTACATTGGTGCCTGAGCTATCCCCAGACCTCCCAGTGTTTGTGCAGCTCTATTTAAAGGCCAGTCTTTAGGCCACTCTTCTCTGATGATGCTGCGATCTGCCCCGGTATCTAACAGCCCCACAAACTCCCTGCCTCTAATTTGGATTACATACATAGGCTGGTCCCCTAATTCTAGCGTGACACAAGCTAGTGGAGCCCCGGATGACCGAAAGCCAGAGGTCCCCCTTATGACCTTCTTATTGTCAAAATTGTCATGGTTACTGGGAAGCATGAGAATTTGAGCAATGCGGTCTCCTGGATTTATGGTGGTAATGCCTCGTGGGGAGGAGACCATCACCTTTACTATTCCCTCAAAATCTGGATCTATCACTCCAGGATGGACTATCAAGCCTGCTCTAGTGGTGGAACTGCAGCCTAAAAGGAGTCCCACCACCCCCCTCTTTAAGGGCCCCCTGTAATCGGACTCCACTACTTGAACTCCCATTTCTGGGGTCAGTATGAGGCGGGTGGTGGCACGGATGTCCAGTCCGGCACTCCCTGTTGTGGCTCTCCGTGGTTCTCTGCCTCCTTGTGAGTGCTCTGATCGGTCAGGTGATAATGTGTTCGGGGGATTTGCTGAATCACCCCATACATTTGCGGGCCCTGAGGTGTGGGGCCCCGCCTCCCGTTTTTTGGCTGCTGTGGAGGCAGTGGGCGTCCTTCTACATCGGCCACTGATCTACACTTATTTGCCCAATGGTTCCCTTTTCTACACCTAGGGCACAGTCGAGGTTGCCTGATGGATGCGGCATTACCTCCTGGTCCCCCTAGCTTGAGGCAGTCCCTCTTCAAATGACCTGGCTGCTTACAATAGAAGCATGCCCCTGGAGGGGTGGCTCTGCCGCGCACATTGCGCAGTCCTTGAGTTATTGCAGCGGCCATCACTTACCCTTGAACTACACTATCGTTTATGTCTCTACATACCTTAATATAGGTGTTTAAGTCTTTATTTTTCCATGGCCGAATGGCTTCCTTACACCATTTGTTTGCTTGCTCATACGCTAACTGTTTGACTAAGGACATGGCTGTTTCTGCATCTCCAAAGATCCTACTGGCATTTTGCATCAACCTCGTGAGAAAATCTGCATAGGGCTCATTAGGCCCCTGCAACACCTTAGAAAGCTGACCCTGTAGATCCCCTGTGCCTTGTAAGGTCTTCCAAGCTCTGACCGCGGCTGTGGAAATCTGTAAGTAAACCGCGGGAGGGTAGTTGACCTGATTGTGCTGCCCTAAATAGGGTCCAGAGCCCATTAACATGTCTAGGTTCCATTGATGGTTCCCTGCTGCAATATTACGCCGTGCAGTATCCTGGGAAAACTCCTGCCACGCAGTTTTAAAAGTCAGATACTGGCCTCTGGAGAGAGACACCCTGGCGACATTGGCCCAGTCATCTGGGGTTAGGTTCAAAGAGGCCACTGATTCTACCAGAGACACTGTAAAGGCGGCCTGAGGCCCATAGGTGGTGGCGGCCTCCTTCAGGCTTTTGATTATTTTGAAGTCTATGGGTTGATGATATCTTTGCTGAGTGTTCGGGTCTTCTATTACAGGGAATGCTGCCTGCCCTTCTCTGCATACCCACCTCGCCCAGCCATCTTTACAGTGACAGTGCTGATAAGGTGGCGGCTCGGGCCATGAAGTGAATGGTCCTGGTTTTAATCGTGAGGGTTTGATGGGGGCTGAGGAAGTTACTAGCCCTGCTTTGGCATTATCTGCCTTTAGGGGGGTGTGGTGAGCCTCCCCCTCCTCCCTTGGCTGGAGTCTCAACGGTTCAAGGGAGGGATATAATGATGGACGTGATGCTCTGCTATTAAACCTGTTCTCTAGCTCGTCCCCTGAAAGTTCCCTGTCTTCATCCTCATCAGATGGCAGTCCCTGTTCAGATCCCCCTTCCGATGCCTTTGCGGAGGCACGCTCTTCTCGTACTTCTTCTAATATTTCCTCCCCCTCTTGGATGGCCTCTCGGCAGCTTGGCTTCTGTCCCTTCAGGCAATTTTTTACTCGACCACAAATAGGGATTGTCCCTAGTGGAAGGGGCTCCCTCTTGTCTGCCCGGCGTAGGTCATCCCCCAGCCTGTCCCATAAAGGGCTGGTGATCTTTCCTTCATCTAAGAACCATGGGGCATGATTCTCTATAGTGTTCAGGAATGCCCTGGCAGTCTTCGTTTTCAAAGGGGTTCCATTAGCTCTAAGGAGCGCTTTCAGAGGTTCCTCGGCCCTAACCCTAGAGGCCTCCGTCCCCATCCTCTCTCTAAAGGGGCAAGTATCCTAGTTATAATTTAGATGGACTACATCACTAATTCCGCGAACCTTTTAATTTCGTCGCCACTCTGCGAACCTTTTGATTTCGTCGCCACTCTGTGAACCTTTTGATTTCGTCGCTGCTCTGCGAACCTTCACTGGCGCCTCCTCATTCCATATATTATAATAAACAATGTCACAAACACTAACAGGACACACACACTACACATAAACACCCACCGCAACTGCCTGCTGTCTGCCCTGCCACGTATACTTTCAGTTTACTCGCCGATCCACTCACCCTCCTCGGTTCCCTCTCCCAGTCTGGCCAGCCGACCGAACGGCGTCCAGTGATGTTCCTGAAGAGTTACAAGCTCTACTTCATTGGCAGGCACCAGGGTCAGCGGGTCAGGTCGCGACGAGGTTTAGCGATTCCCGGGTTTCGGCACCACTTGTCGCGACCCTTCAAGGACCGAAGCAACACGCCCAAGGTCTTGATTCTTCTCTAGGCTTTATTGTCTAATCTCTCACTGTGGTTACAGCAGTTGTCGGGAAGCTTTTCTCCCTCCCGGCGGGCTCCCTTATATTCAGTCACCCAACCAATCCGGGACAGTATCATGCGTGACCTTTAAGCGGATAGGTGTCACGCGCCACTCTAAGCGGGCAGCACGAGCTGTGCACGGGTACGGAAGTCTGCTGGGCCAATCCCCAACAGGGAAGAGGGGAAAGAGTGGTGAGCAGGAAATGGGCACCATCTTCTCCAGCTGGTGACGAGGCTAAAATACCAGGTCTTAGAACTACCACTGGGCAAGGGAGCTGCGGTGGATCAGCCCCGGGACCGAGCCCTGGCCAGGGGCGTGGCCCTCACAAATAAGGACTTGAAATTTTAAATTAAATATTGGAAAGCTATTCAAGAAATATTTGAATGGTTACTTATAACACTGTATTTGGTAGGTTTCCTTCCCTTCCATTTTCTCACCCAAGACCAAATTCTTTCCTCTCAATTAAAGACTACAGAAAATGAGTATTGTATGGAATACCAAGGGGGTATTTACACAACACAATAATTCTGCAGAGGAAGTCATCATTAACCATGCCCATTCCATAGAGAAGGGAACTGAGGCCAGGAGCACTGACATTCCCAGAGTTAAGCAGTTTTGTAGAGATCATATGGGAATTAAAATTTGAGTGCCTTCCCAATTTTAGCCCTTTGAAAACATGCTACTTTTCCATTGGTAATTCATGTCCATCTCACTCACTAGATAATGAGACCTGGAAGGCTCGTTTCTTTTATTTCACCCAGCATTTATCTCAATGCCTGAGGCATCACAATGACTGTGATTAAAGTTTGTTGAACTCCGATACTGTTTGTGATACAAGGAAAAATCAGCAGCGACCTGCGACCTGCAGAGCCCTTCTGTCCTGAGGGCAGTGCTGCTCGGCAGCTGCTTCACTTACGACTTTGGGTAGCAGTGGGTGACGGGGGTGGAAAATGGAGGACAAGGAAGCTCCAAATTGGAAAGGGTTGTGCTCTTATAATTTCTCATAGCAATTCATCTCTTCCCTTAGTTCACTGAATCAACAAGTGACTCAGATACCATTAAATAAACTTGTACCAACACAGACTCCCTTTATTGTTTTGCTGAGAGCTAATTTACTGCATTTCTTTTTCAGTCGGGGCAGCATACTATCTCAAGTGGCAACAAATTATTGAAGATTCTTGCTTTTTTTAAGAAGTTCTCCTTACACTGAGTTTATTCACTGTCCTAGTTCTGCTCTCTACAGTTTTGTCTGCACACTATTGTCTTCATGAAAAGGATAGTGAGCACAGACATGGTTCCTATCCTAACCTTTGAGAGGCTAGTGTGAGGTGGAGAATTGCAAACAGTGGAAGATGGGGCAGCAGGTAATAGGAATTTATAAACTCATCTGTCCCCATCATTAAAAAGCAGATTTTGAAAATCCACTATGATATAGCAGAATCACTATGGATACTGAACTCACAGGGGTCATTGAATATGAATTGCATTGCCCTCTCAAATATAAGGAAATTCAGAATTATGATCCTTATGGCTTATTGATTGGGTAATAGTTTGGCAACCTAAACTGTCTGAACCTAAGCCTATGTATATGAAAATGTTCAGTGTAGTATCTGCCACAACATAGATTTCCTTCTTTTCCAATCATAAGATAGACACTTTTACCATCACCCCAGAAACCTTTCCAAATATATAATATTAGTAGTCTACCATGAGAAAACTAAAACCAAGTAAAACGAGATAAAACAAATCTCGAAAACTTTCATGCAGATTTTTTTAAGGCTGTTTGTTCCAACCAAGCACAGTAGATATAGAGTATTTAATTGTTACCACTGGCTATCTCATAACACAAATATAAGTATAAAAATTGTTTTCTTGGATCAGTCCTTGTATTTCACTTTTGATATTCTTAGAATTATTCTCTTCTATGAATATTACCCATTGCTTATCTAAAATTTTTTTAAAAGGTCGTATCTTTCCAGAGTTTGCTAACTCAGGTAGACATCACATTTATAAACTTTGCCATCTACTTATTTGTCATACTTACATTTATTCAGTCTAAATTTAATCACTTAATCTCTTAAATCCTCAGATGCTTTCCTCTTATTTTATTAGTTTTTGTCCATATTAACAAATCTAGTATTACTGACAGATCATCTCTATTACTAACAGTAACCAGAAGATTCACCTGGTAAGATTAGCTCTGACAAAATTAATGATCGATTGTAAATAAAAACATACAAAGATGCTTTGAAGTATGACAGACTCTATGATAGCCGATAAAGTCTTCATACTTGCAGCTGATTACCTGGCCTGGTGGAGAGAGGGCATCCTGGTGCACTTAACATTCCAATTATCTGAGCATCAAGCCATTTATGTGGACGAGTCACCTGAGAAAGGGGCACTCCTGGAAAGAATGGGTTTTCTGTACCAGGGAATTTCACTATAAACCATGGTTTCCTAGTTGATGTGTTGGTTATGATAATATGGAGAAATAGCACTTTATCAACAGCAAACCCACACTTTTTATTTTGAAAGAGGTCTCATAAGAGCACAGTGAACATAAAGCTACACACATCATAGACACAGTAAATGTGCTGCTTCCCTTCTCTACTCATCTGCTAACTCATTGTTGTGATCTAATTATTTCACTTATTATTCAACTTCACCTACACCTTTAATTCTCATTCTCCTGGCTAGGAGCCCATGCCAGGCAGCAATGCCACCAGCCTGGTAACAGTTGTGTCCAGGAAATGAAAAGTGTTGTTACCTGTTCCCAGGGAGTATTTGTCCTGCATGTAAACAGAAGAAACTTCAGACCAACTTACCAAAAGATCGTCACAGGTGTGTGATGAGAAAGAATAAGCATTCCCTTTTCTGATATGCAAAGACAGGTGGAAGGGAATATAAAAGGTACACATGAAAGAAACACATGTACTTGGAAGCATGTGATTTTTTGCAAATCTGCGATTTCTATCACCTACTATGATATCTTTAAATAGCTGCAGTTTTTATAAAAGCATTCTTAGAAACATCCTTGTGGGAAATACTCTTTGTTTTTCATATTCAAATAGGAATGTTTCTTTCCTTCAAGGAACTCAACCATTCATTATCTTTGCAATATCCAGATATATGACAAATTTCTTTGGGCCCATTGCACAGGTGGAGAAAGTAAAGCATTGAATGACTGTAACTACATCATTCTCAGGGCTGTTGCTAGTTACTGAATTTCACTTTCATAATTTCCTATTTATGAAATAAGTATTTGGGCCAAGACTTCTTGGATGTAGCATATATCATATAACACTGTTTTGACAGGAAAGGAAACATATCTAAATTAAATCATGGCCCCAGTCAAATCTAGTAGAAATGCTTTGTCAGCAATGACAAAATTTTTGTATGTTAGTTGCAGGATCACAGAATTTTGAGCTGGAAGGGACCCCAGAGATAATGTAATCCACCTCCTCATATTATCAAACAAGGAAACCAATTCCCAGAGAAGTGATGTGAATTACCCAAGGTGACACCGTTGATCTGTATCAGAATTGGGACAAGAGCCACATCTCCTTACTCCAAGGTCACTGTTTGTCTCCTTGCCATTCTGTCTTATATATTCCAGGGATGTTTGGAATTAAGTGTAAATTTAGACCCTGAAAGATCCCAATAGATCCTTTTATCCAGTAACTAATCTGCTTCTCCATTTCACCAATGTAATTCATGTTGGATTCCTGTATTTGCCTCTTTAAGCTTTATATTTGTATTTGCCTCTTTTATGCTTCATGTCTGTATTGCCTCTGCCTGGAAATGTTCACTCTTCCTGTTCCGCCAGGAGAAGCCCCTTCATTCTCCTAAGCCCACGTCAAACATTACTTTTGGCACGAAGCCTTCCCTACCTCTGTCAGGCAGTCTCTTGTTCTCCTTTCTATGGTCTCTTGTAAAATCTTACAGTGTATTAAGTGACTGGTTTGTGAGCCTGTTTCCCCCATTAGACCATGAGCTTAAACCATGTCTAAATTAGTTAAAACTACTTAGGTTACAAATAAAGGAAGTCTTTTTGAACCAAATTAGCAAAGAGAGTTGTGTTCTGCTTTAAGAATCTGGAGATAGCTCCCACAATACAGGGAAGGGATGCAGCCCATCCTCGGGAATGGACCAAATGGAGAACTGAAGCATTATACACAACTAGGGGGTCCCCTTTCTTTTCTCTTATGCCTGCTTCTCTCTGAGCCTCTGCTTCATTCTTTGCTGTTACCATGGACGAGCTGTCCACAGAAGTGGAAGCGGTCACTGCTGTTAACCTCTCCAGCTGACATCACCTCCACTGACGAATAAGACGATTTGGTTTGGAATCTCCTAGTTTCAGGTACAATTCCCAGGAGAGCCTGATCCTGCCTGGAAGTGCCCACTCCTCCACCAGTCAACTGTGACCAGGGCACAGACATGTTGTATTAATGTGGCTGTTCTGACTGTAACTATGGGGATGGCAGAAAGGAAGTTTCCAGAAAGGGGAGCAGAGCGGACTGCACAAACAAAACTGATTTCTACTACAGTGTCTTACTCATCATTGCATTCCTGTCTCCTCTTAAGTAACACACACCTTACCACTACTCTGATGAACTTACCAATACACTGATGATAGACCAAATGTTTTGAGATAATTAATTGAAAATATTTTACACAAACCCATAATTGTATATGTGACTAAACTGAGGAACAGAGAGGATAAGTGAGTCTTTTAGTGACACATGGACGGTAAGTAAAGGAAAATCTTGATTTCTAGAATATTAGTGTTAGGCTTTCATTTAAACACTTATTAAGTATTTATTTTGTACCAGGTAATTTGCCAAGTGCTTTACCAACATTATCTCAATTAATCTTCATCAAAACAGTATGGTGAGTACTATTATAATGCAAGACAGGTTTTGAGACTTAGAGAAATTCAATGACTTCAATGGAGCAGAGCCAAGACTCAAAGCCAGGCCTGCCTTACTAGAAATCTCCAGATTGTCACTACCCAACAAGATAAAATTTGAGCTACACAGGGGATTTAAAATTTTCTGGTAACCATATTTTTTAAAGTGCAAAAAAGAAAACAGGTGAATTTTTAATTTTAATGATACATTTAACCCAATATATCTAAAATAGTATCTTTTCAACATGCATTCGTTGTTAAAATTATTATGTTAAATTCTTTCCTTTGAACTAAGTCACTGCTTACAGCACATCCCATTTTAAATTAGCCACATTTCAAAGGCTCAGTAGCCATATGTAGCTAGTAGCTACCATGTTGGACAGTGTAGCTCTTAATGATTATGCTCAGCTGTCCATCCGAACTAGTTTACATGAATTTTGATGCGACATAAGGACAAATTATCAGTCAGACTTTATCACATCCAGCCCTCTTTCGGATGTCATGTCCAAAATCGCACTGCCAGATCCAAGGCAGATTCTACTGACCTGGAATCTCTTGCCTGTGTCCGGATGTACCAGTCAATGAGCTACAGCCATGCTCCTCTAGGCACACTGGAAGGCTCCCCACCAAAGCCCTGACCTGGGGCTCACATCCATTCCCGCAGCAGACCACCAGTCCCAAGGCTGCCATGAAATCAGGGCTTCACTTTGTGCCATTAACAAAAGAAACCAGTTCAGTCTCAGTTACTCAAGAAATTCAGAAATACAAGTAGTTCAACGTCCCTTATTTTGGGTTCTGCTCCCTAAGTGCCCCTTTCATTAAATCACAAGTAGAAGATGTCTTTTGACTGAGGTGGCCTTCCAAGTTCGGGTGTAGAACATTAGCAAGAATGTTGTGACCCATTCAGATGAAGGGGGGGTCCAGTGTGGAGCATGTTGAGCACCTGTCTCGGCCTCATTTCTCAGGCCGTGGGCAGCCATCACCATCACCAGCTGACAATGCTTGTCCTCTTTTCAACACCACTTTCAACAACACTGGGAAGCAACTATACATAATGAGAAGAAACAGGAAAATTGTTGGGAAGCCAACTAATAGATGAGGATACATAAGGTGAAAAGTGAGGAGAGAAAATTATGTGAGCCACATCTATAGGTGATGAAAAATAACCAGTTTATAAGCTCCATGATCTTACAGTTCTGCAACATCTTATTGCTGTTAGTTTCCAAAACATGTAATTTAGTCACCTAAGTTTGAGTACTATATTTTATTGATGAACAAATATGAAGAGATTGGGAATCATTCTAGAATTTAACATTTAAGAATTAAGTACCGTATGTGCTATTGATTTACCTTTTAAAATACTGTATTTTCAGAAGCTCCTGTCTTCTACATGTACCTATAATATTGAAGAGTTCAGAACAACCCACTTATATATGTAAATAAGAAATAAGATGTATTAAAATGAATGCATTTGCATCACACCTATTTCTAATATCCATAATCTATTTTCTTCTATGTAGAATAGTACTCATTTGCAAATTCAACAGATTAATCATAAAGGCATTTGTTTTTCCATTTTGTTAAATCTTTATCACACGCTTTTGTCACTGACCACATTATAGAACAAATGAGAAGAATTTAAAACACTAGACACAGCATCTGACTTGAAGGAATATATAATTTAGATTCTTGGAGAGACAAGAATAAATTACTGCATGATGTCAGTGATTGCTAGAGTAGGTAGAAGAGAAACAAGCGTAAGAACTCTGCTAGGTGATTAAGGAAAGAGGATAGTAAATCTCAGATGGCTACATGGGAGAGTTCTAAGCCCCAGCAAAGTGGGACTTAATTTAAAAAAGAATTTTTGACAAATTTAGGGGGTGAGATTAAAAAGAAAACCATTAAGAGACATGAAGAGAAGAATCGGTAGAATTTAGGTTATAAAACAAGAAATTGGGTGATAAAAACAGACAAGCAGAGAGGAATGAGAACTTTAAGGACAGCCTCAAGACACCTGTGGCATAGTAAGCAGTCACTATAACAAGTGTTCATTATTATGAGAATAAATGAGGGACATGGTGAGGATATTTCACATGAAGGTAATAAATAATATCAACATCATATTGGGATGGCTTGAAAATTATTTCAGTTTTAATGGTTTAGATAGAAATTGGCCAGTCGGGGAACCCAGGAAGGATGGAGAAGCAGCAGTGGAAGGGCCTGGCTGAAAGGAGTGGGGAAAATAGAGCAATAGTTTGGAGAAACAATTGCCTAATAAGAGATATTAGCACAGGGTACTGGTGATATAATAAAAACACAAACACAATGATGTCACTCATTTGTAGTCTTTATGGGAATAATTGCAGACTAGCAAAAGACTGGTCTGTTCTTTGAATATAAAGGAATCATACCATTTCCTATGTTCACCTTTTGTTTTGTTTTGTTTTGTTTTTTTGTTTTTGAGTGAGGGGGAGAAGAATGAGAGGGAGAGAGGAAGGGAGAGAGACAGCTATACCGGCCCCCGCTGTAATGTCACTGTATTATACTAAAAAGTTTGCTTAATACCTTTAAGTTTTTAAAAAGGTGGAATTATATAATCCCAAAATGATCATTATCATTACTATTGTGTTTAATGCAAATCTCACACTCTCACACCATATTCTCAGCTTTTCCCTTTTCTTCTATCTGCACAGAATTCCCCCTTCTCTCTGGAGTCCCTGGCCTAAGTCAGTACATGTTGCATTTTTCCAAGGAATGACAAGGATAAACTCTGACTAGACATTCTTACTTGACCTTCTGTACCAAACACGCATTGGATAAACTCCATCTTTAAAGGCAAGGAACCAACTAAAAACTTCCTCTGAGTTCCTAGACATCATTTTTGATGTCAGTGCCTTGCTTTCTGTTCCAGTTGCAAATATCCCTACATGTAGTGGCTTAAAATAAAGCAGTAATTTATTGGGCTCATACATCTGCAAATTGGGCAGGGCATTATGGGAAGGCTTGTGTTTTTCCACACAGATCAGCTGAGGTGGCTCGACTGAGTGTTGTGGGATCTGCTTCCAAGATGACGCCCTCACCTGACTGGCAGCTGGCAGCTCAGCCGGAGCTGAGGAGGCAGAGGCCCTAGTTCTTCACATGTATCTCTCCATGGGCCCCTGGGACTTCCTCAAAGCATAGGGGCTGGCTTCCAAGAGGATGATTCCACAGAGCCAGGCAGAAGCTGTATCCCTCTTCACAGCCTAAATATGGAAGTCACAGAGCATCCTTCCTGCCGTGTCATGAATCAGCTGCCATTCAAGGCAGGGCCTCCCATTGACCCACCTCTCAGTGGAAGAAAAGTTAAAGTGTCATGAGAAGATTTAGAAGGGATGAGAGATACTGTTCTGGCCATTTTTGGAAAATATAACTACAATCTGTCCAACTCTAAGTGAAGAAAACAAACTTCCAGTTCACTGCTCTCCACTGTGTCCCTGCCCAAACTGTATTGCTCAGGAGACCAAAGTCCCCCTTCTGGGGCTGTTGGCTCTTTAGAGAGAGCCACAAGCAGAGGTTAGAGGACAGAGAGCCACTGCCACCTAGACCCCACATGACGGCTCGCAGCCAACTCGCTCCTCCGGCTGCGCAGCTCCCGCAGAGCCCTCAGTGTGTCTGTCACGGATCAAAGTACTTCTGCTGATGGGATATTCATGACTGGGTAAATCACAGCTCCTATAACTCCCCTCTACACACTCTCTGGAGTAAATCTAGGGAAAATCAAGGGAAATGTAACCTGGAAAATCAGATTACAGTTATACAGCACACACCACCAGGGAACAGACGACAATGTGGCTTGATTTAACATCAACCATGAGAGCTGCCTTAAAGGATCGTGAATTCCAAAGGAAAGATGGAAGGAAATACTTGATCCGGTAGAATCTTGGTTCAGATCTAAGGAACCATGTACAGAGTGGAAGAAACATGGGCTCTCAAACAGATCTAGATTATGATTCAGCTCTATCACTTAAGTGTATGATCTTAAGCAAATCATGTAATACCTTTGAGCCTCTGTATGTTATGCAGAAATAATAACACCTGTCTCACAGGGTCGTGGTAAGGGCTAAACAAAATAAAATATAAAAGCCTTTATATGTAGCATATGGAAGGTCCTAAATAAATGAATTCTCAGAAGGCCCTAAATAAATTCTCTTCCTCTTTCTCTGCTGCTGACTCCCTGTGCTTCAGAGCACTAGTTTTCCTCAATTTCACTTATCCCATTTTATAGCAAAGGGACTCAAATGAATTTAGCCTTTGTACCTCACACCAGAAAGTGGATGGCAATGCCAAGAACAATGTAACTATGTCACAGTTGTTAAGATAGTAAGTGCTGTTTGGGTACAAAGGATGCATAAGTACAGTGAAACTGTATCATCATCTTTTCTGAATAAGGACAAAAGAAACCCAATCTGCCCTTTAGTTGCAGGCAGATATTAAAAGGAAGATACAGCATATGTATAAACGAAGATTCTAAAGGAAAAAGACCACATGGAGAGTCTTTACCAGAAAACATGGTTAAATGTAGATTTTCACTATGTAAAGTAATTTTGCATATATGTACTATATATTCAATTAAGTTTGAGAAGAATGCTGGTGAAAAAGCAATGGGGGTGGGGGAGTTAGAACATTCTGTGTTTGCCAGAAGCCTGTGGAGATTAATTAGATTCAAAAATGGAATCACCAAGAAAATACCCATTAAGTTTTTCAAGGTACCATTTTTGCTCCGGACTTATACAACTGACCATTTTCTATATCATTTCTCCTTTCTCTGTTTGTGATAAAACCAACAGATAGAGGAGCGTTGGCAGTCTTCACACATGCTCCATGCCCTAAGCCCAATGGGGGAACAGTGGCAGATCTGTAATGTTTACCAAAACAGCCTGGAATCACTTGCTGAACTTAGTGTAACATCCCTGGCAAATGACAAAAGCTACTTTCACCTTTAGATGGCAAATCATTGAATCCAGACTCTCACCAGAATGCCAATCCAAAACACATCCCTAGTCTTGAATACTCTAGAGAAGAGCCCCTTAATATCACTTGACAGTACACTATTTACCATCTTTATTCTATAATCATGATACTTTGTTAAATCCATCTCAAGACAGTCTAGCTTTCTGTGGCTTTGAAGACAATGGATTTGTGGTTTAGGGGTATTCTAGAACATTCCATTCTTAGTTATTTTCCATTTGAGTCATTTTAAATTGGCAGTTGGCCCAAGAGGCCATTACCTGCCTTATCAGAATCAGAAAGTATTCTATTAGCAATAATTAACTCAGGCAAACAGAAAAGAGCAAGTCAACCTAACCTGAAAGGGAACTGTTTTCCTCATGTATAAAATATGTTCCTATTTAATAAGATTTCTATAATGATCAGATGAGAAAATATTTTTGAAAGCACTGTATAAACTCAACCAAGGCAAGGTGATAGGAAGGAGAGCAGATGCATTATACTGAGGTACTCTGAGAAAGTCAACAAAGATTCCTGGGAGGGGAATGCTAAAAGCAAGCCTCATGGAAAAGCTTTGGGTCAGGAGATGTTAGAGTCAAGGCAGCAGCTGAAGAAGCAGAAGCTTAGGTGCCTGCCCAGGTCAAGCGAGGTCTTCTCAGATCTGGAACCCAAGAGAAGGAGGTCCCGATGGAAGCAGCTAGGTCTGGGTTGAAGCAGAGAGATGTGAAAGGCTGAGTTGGCCATCCCGCACAGGTAGTAGTCTGGGGAACCGTCACTGCATGTACACTGCCTTTGTATCTTGATGGTCTATGCTTCCTGTTTTCCTCAAGGAAAAAAAAAGGACATTTCAGTGTGAGGGTGAAGTAAGCAAGGCAAAGCCAACCTAAAGAGAGCCATATAATTTGTTGATGCATCTTCTAAACTCTTGTCCCCACAGATATCCGCCTCTACTGTTTCAGCCTCCCTTGGATGGTCCAACTCACTATAGGTACCTAGCAACCCACTCCCAGGGTTCTCGGGAAAGTAATGCTTCCCAAATTACTCAATATAATCACCTCAGAAAAATTTTCTTAATGTTTCTTGGTATTTTGTATCAGTCAAAATGTACCCATGTTATGTCTCTTTCCCTTGAACATCTGGTCTCTGACTGACCAACCACTCTGTCTTGGGATATGACAAAAATGGCCAATAGTAGCTGACATATTATTTCTCTAAAATTTCTCAACAATTCTGCTGTAGAGAGTTTTTAATACTATGAGCTGAAGAACTGAGGACCCCATGGCATTGCTAGTGGAAGTGAAACTCTGGCCATGTCTCTAGACATCCTGCAAAGCACCCTGCCAAGGTGGGCACAACCCCTGCCTGCTCACAGGTGTCAAGCAGAAGAGACAAGTGGGTGGGCCAGTTACCCCAGTAGGGGGTGCTTTGTGGTGATAGTAATGAGGGCAGAGTGGTAGTCATTCATTTGAAAGCCAAGATCTGGGCAGAACACTTTGGGAGAAAATAATATATAATTCACTGGTTTTTATGTTTTTCCTGAACAATGCAGTTAATGGTCTGAGATTGTGCATCCAATTACTGTGGTGTTAATTTATTCAAAAACTATTTATTGAGCATTTGCCATATGCTGGGCATTGTGCTGGGTCTGGAATATACAGTAAACCGGAAGACATAAATATCAGCACCCAGATAAATAATTTGAAATGGTGATGGTTGTGAGGGGGAAGTACAGGGTAGTAGCAGAAAATAACAGCCGGAAACTGAGATTCGGATGGAGGGTCAGGAAGAGCCTCTCTGAGGAAGTGTCCTGAAGGATTAGAAGGATTAGGGGAAAAGAGGGAGGCAAGAACTTCCCAGGTGCTGAGATGCAGACAAAGCTTTGCCATTTGTCTAGGAACTGAGAACAAGGGCTGCGTGGCCATAATGCAGGAAGCCGGAGGAAAGGTAAGAGCGAGAGGACCTGGAGGAGCAGGTGGTGGGCACAGCATGCACCTCCCTGTGCTCTCGGGAAGAACTTTGGAGCCTTTCCTCAGCATTGTAGAAGGTCACGGGCAGTGGGGCCATTTAATCAGCAAGAAGCATGACGTTTAAATTTCAAGAAATCCTTCTGGTTCTTGTGGAGATGGAATTACAGCAGGGGCGGGAGGTCCGATAGGCAGGCTGGAGAGGGAGCTTGGAATAGAATGGTGGCATTAGGTAAAGAAGGGAGGACAGACGCAAGATATGTTGTGTAAGGAGATTCTGGAAGACTTAGTGGTGGACTGACTGGGGCGGCGGTGCTGTGAGACAGGAAGTGTCAGGAATCGCTCTCACACTTTTGGCATAAGCAACTAGGTAAATGGAGGTGTCATCAGTGGAGATGAGTAGACTAACAAACTGATGGGATATCAAGAAGTGTAAAACACAGTGTGGATATAGGCTTTACCTTGTCATTTTCAATGAAAATGGCAACGCCATTCACCGTCGTCATTGTGTGTCTGTGTGTGACAGTGACTGTTTGTGCTTTCTGGAGAGGAGGACAGCAGGTTTAAAAAGAAAAATTGCAAACAAGTAGGTACCTAAAATAATGAAAAAATGATCACTGACTAGTATAGATGCTGCTGGGGAGTCTTTCTGATGCAAATACATACCTAAGTTAGCTCTGCTTTCACCTCAGGAACAAAAAAAGAAAGAAAGAAAAGCAAGGTTTCGAAAAGAAACACTGCCACCACAAGCTACAGATTCCATTGTTTCTAAGGAAAAATTCATTTACATCAAATATCTGAAGCTGTCAGTGCACACAAAGACTTTGAAAGCATTTGTTTGGAGCTAATACTGTACTTTCTATTTATATTCTAATACCTCGTCCACCCCCTTATGATTCTTTGTGAACTTGCTCAAGTTTTGGCTCTACTATACTTTTATTTTTTTTCCCCTGAGACTCACTTGTAATCTTTACAGACTCGTTCCAAGAGCAAAGAAACGGATCATTAAAGAAAGAATGAAATGCCATTTGGTGGTGTGCCTGCTGCTTTCTTTGTGGAGAATCTGTTCCCAAAGCATGTAAAGCTAGAGAGGCTGTGTGACACAGAAGTTAAGGGCCATATTGGACCTGGGCAAGGTCAGAAAACATATGTGCTACCTGACCCTCTAAGAAGATGTATTTGAAGCTGAATGAAGCCCCGTATATCTCCTTGTCTTTAGTGAGAAGAGTATTTTTGTAACCTGTCTCAGGAGTAATAAACACCCTCTGAAAATGAAATCTAATGCACACAATGAACACAATTCTCTCATTAAATAAAAAACATAATAATAAAAGTTTATTAAAGATAGGACTAATAAAAATCAGATCTTAAGTAATGAGACATTGTCTGATAGGATCACTGTCCATATGGAATTCTGATGATAATTAGTTTGGAAGAAAATATATGAAATCTCCAAGGAATTTTCAAATCTTATAGGAAAAGTACCTATATGAAAGATGGATGAAGAGTATCAGGACTAGTAAGGAACTAGGGGATACTAGAAACTACACATGCATCTGTACATTTTTTGGAGAAGAAATACAGGAAGGATAAACCAGAAACTAAAGAGACTGGTTCTCTAGAGGGAATAGGTGGAAAGGTGGCAGAAAAAGGGGGAATAGGAATGCAGAGAGATGGGGAGGGAATGACACCTCCCTGAGTATAGCATTTTACATAGCTCTGATTTTAGAACCACAATATTATGGCACGTTGCAAAAAAAGATAATTAAAAGTGATCAAGATGTTGGAGAACACAAAATGGAATGCAAACTATAGCCAATAAGGCTAACCGTGTAACTACTTCAGTTGGTAATATAACCACACTGAGGGACCTGGAAGAAAAGAACTCATCTGTGTGAAATCACCATTAAAGCAAATACCACAGTCATAACTGTTGCAGACATCAGTGGATGATACTAAGAGGGAAAACAGTACATCTGCATAGTCTCAAAGTATCTTCACCAAGATATTTGTTAATTACAGCAAGAAAAATTGTGACTTTGTAATAGAGAAACCCAGCAAATGCCACCCAGACCATGCATAAAGGTTAGCACGGTAAAACATATCCGTGTCAAGTACCCTGCAATGATGTATTGATAAGAGCACTACATTGTTGTGGCTGGTATTGTTGCTGAAAATACAAAACTTCAATCCGATTATGAGATAACAGAAACAAACCCAAGTTTAGAAATATTTTCCCAAACTACTGTCTATTACTCTTCAAAGATCATGAAAGATGAGAAAAGGCTGAGAAACTATTAGACCCGAGGACACTCAGAAGACTTGTCAGCTAAGTACAGTGTGAAATCCTGGAGTGGATTCTGGCTCTGGAATAGGACACTAGTGGCACAATTACTGAAATTCAAATTAGGTCTCTAGTTTAACTAGCAGTGTTGTACCAACATGAAGTTCCTGGCTTCTATATTTGTACTATGGTCATGTAGGATGGGTAGGGAAAGCTGGAAGAGAGGTATACAAAAACTCTCTGTACCCTTTCTGTGACTTTCTGTAAGTTTAAGATTATTTCCAAATAAAGTTAAACAAGGTGAAGTATCAACATAGAGTATTTCCTAGAGCTAGTGGAGAATATGAGTGTGGTAGAGGAAAACGAATTTTACTTCTAAACTTAAATTCTAAAAGAATTCTACTTCTAAATTCAACTAAAAACATCTGTCCTTTGTTAAGTTGTGTTGTAGAAAATTCCTCCATTGCTTTTTATTTTACTCTGGAGTTTAAGAATAACTTAGTACTTTTGACTAAATCCTTACTTGGATTTGATGCTCTAAATTCAATTGATAACCTTTCAGTTTTCTCTCTTGGTCTGTGGTCATTCATAGTCTTCTAATACAATAAACAGTAAGAAGACATTTCAAGGGAATAGGAAATTTCTTTTCAGAGTGCTGGGATTCTTCAAGGGAATACCCCTCAGTTTCATGTTCCAGTGGTTTTTGTAACAAGCAAATAAGGAGTCTTGAACTTGCAAGCAAAATTCTTAAGAGAAAGAAGCAAGTTAGAACTTGTACCTCATAGAGCATTTGTTTCTTGGGGTTTCAGGAGACATATTAGAGGTGAGATCATTTATTTCATGAAGGGTATTCATTATATTTGTTAGATTTATGTTCTTAGCAGGATGACTCCATTAGTCTTGTACAATGGTTCATCGTTTATTACTTGATATGGGCTGAGAAAACCTTCTAATAGAAATAGTTTCTATACTTGGGAGTTCATATATTCCCAAGACAAAGCAGGATATATATAGATTTGGAAAAGGGAGAGAAAGAACACAATCCCATCTGTTTTTTCTTAGCTCTTTAATCCCAATGTAAGAAATGCAGAGTTACGGGAAGCAGCTTATATTATAAGGTTTTTCCAGCAGGTAAGACGGTGGAAACAAGTTGGGTTATGGTAGCCACAGGGACTTTATATGATAATGGAGGAAAGCATTTTCTTGAGTTCTCAAAAACTTCTACTTTTCAAAATCTTCCTGCTACAATCACTGATAACTGAATGGTTTTACTAAAGACTAAGATTCTCATTTCATAATTACCATGAAATCTGAGAGAGATACAACAATGCCTTTAGATCATTCTAATGAATAAGTGACTAACAGATCCTATTTCTGAAGTTGACCATGATACTAAAGATAGCTTCAACAGAGAGCTACATTATCTCTTACTTAAAATATTAATTTTTTGTCCTCTAAAATCTTGTCTGATTCCTTTTCTGCTCAGGTGAGAGAAAAACAATTGTAATGATCCCATCTTCACTCAATTTTTTTCTCAATAGCAAACACCATTCTCAGTGCTTTTAGGCATCATTTTATTTAATCCCCAAGTAACTCAAGAAATAGGTATTTTTATCATCCCCTTTTTACAGATAAGTAAACTAAGGAAAGGGGTGCCAACCAAACTGGGGCAGCTTAGGTACTTGTTGCCTTGCAAAAGGTAAGAAAATGCCATTACTCCTGAGAGTGACACTATGGTCAGCAGGTTAAGTATTGTAGTTTTCGATATTTTGAAATACCAAATGCATATGCTTTTTGTAGAGGCATGTTAAATTCTCTGATGTACAAGTAAGTCAATGATTATTGAGGAACTCATGTCAGTGGTAATAATCCTGATGTAATCCTTTCAATCATATGCTTTACTTCGAAAATAACATAACAACTAGATATGGGAGGAAAGATTATTGGAGAAAAGGACACAAAGGTGCATAGAAAAGGTCAAATATATTCATTACTGCAGCCACGTAACTTTCTGGAGTCTATGCTTCTATGTACAGTGAACTTGAATTTTTGGAACACTAATTTTCCATAAATTCATTTTTTATATTTTAAATGAGTCAGTTTCATGTTTAGAAATAGAAAAAGGCAGAAACAAAGTAAATGTGACAAATAGAAACTTTTTAATAAAATTTTTTAATAACAGAGGAAACAGGCTTGATATACTTATCACTAGGTACAGAAGCAAAGAAATTAAAAAGAGCAAGACCAGCAGCAGTTCAGAATGGGTAGAAAACTGGAAATAGGTACAGGAGAACTAGATATGATAGAAGTGTTCTGTAGGAGACTGACCCTGAGAGTTTACATGCTACATAAGGGTATCATTTTATATGTGCATGTGTGTATTTGTCCCCTAACTGTATGTGCATGTGTTGTGGACAAAAAGGAGCCATCAAAGGATTTGAAGAAAGTACTGCCATATGTTTATTTTGGTATATTTACCTTACCTTGGTGAGAAGAACAGATAAGAGTTGAAGCATGGAGTTGTGTAAATTCACCCTAATAAGTAATGATGGGATTCTGAGGAATTGGGATGAGCAGACAGTTATATAAACTGTTGAACAGTAGACATTGCAAGCTTTGGGGAAAATCGGTTATTATAGAGCAAACTGAGAAATAAAGAGTCTATGAAGGAGACTGAGGCAGGAAAAAGATCAAAATGGCAGAAGGAGAGCCAAGAAAGAGTAAATCCAGGCAAAGTAAGCAAGTGGTTTGGATTTTGACTTTCATGTAGGAACAGTTGATGATGTCTTTTTTAAAAATTATTTTTAAATTTTTTATTTAAATATTGTTCATATACATGTTATACTGGCTTTAGATATACAACATAGTGATTTGACAATTGTATACGTACTAAATATTCACCATGATGAGTATAGTTACCATCTCCACTATACAAAGATACTACAATATTATTGATTATAATCCCTATGCTATACTTCCATGCCGGTGACTGATTTATTTTGTAATTTGAAGTTGGTACCTCCTTATAACCTTCACCTATTTCACCAGTCCCTCCACCACTGTCCCCTGTGGTAATCAACAGTCCATTGTTTGTGTTTATGATTCTATTTCTGTTTTGTTTGTTTGTTCATTTGTTTTGTTTCTTAGGCACCACATAGAAGTGAAATTGTATGGGTTTTTTTTTTTACTTATTTCACTTAGCATAATAATATCCATTCATGTTGTTGCAAATGGCAATATTTCATTCTTTTTTATGGTTGAGTAGTATTCCATTGTATATACATACCATATCTTTATCTATTCATCTATCGATGGACACGTAGGTTGCTTCCATGTCTATTGTAAATAATGTTGCAATAAACATCAGTGTGCAGATATCTTTTCAAATTAGTGATTTTGTTTTCTTTAGGCAAATTTCTGGAAGTGGAATTAATGGGTCATATAGTATTTCTATTTTTAGTTTTTTGAGGAAGCTCCATAATGGCTGCACCAATTTACATGGTACATGAGAGTTTCCTTTTCTTTTCATCTTTTCCAACACATTATTTCTTATTTTTTTGATATTAGCCACTCTGACTGGTGTGAGGTAATATCTCACTATGGTTTTGATTTCCATTTCCCTGATGATTAATGATGTTTAGCATCTTTTCATGTGTCTGTTGGTCATCTCTAACTTTGGAGAAATATTTATTCAGTTTCTCTGCCTATTTTTAATCAGATTATTTGGCTTTTTAGTATTGATTTGTATGAGTTCTTCATAGATTTTGGATATTTACCCTTTAACAGATATATCATTTACAAATATATTCTCCCATTCAGTAGGTAGTCTTTTTGTTTTGTTGATGGTGTCCTTTTCAGTGCAGAAACTTCTTATTTTGATGTAATCCCACAGATGATATGTTGGGCCCACGTGACATAGGGAATTGGATCTGAGATCCCTGTAAGACATGGGACTCTAGAAAGACTACATCCTAAGTGAAAAGGTCATTTAGGAGAAGGAAAAAACCTCTCATAGTAGTACAGGGAAATGACAAAGTTACTAGTGCCTCTTAACCTTGTCTGTGGTGAGAAAATAGTCACAACTGAGGATCCTACACATTGTGCCTATGCCCAGATGGATTTTTAGTTTGAATTAAACTACATATGTGGCCTAAGACCTATCAAAATAAGGAATTAACATAAAAAGCAGTCTTCAGCCACTGAAAGCCCTGGAATAAATGCTAAAAGAAAAAAAAAAAGTCTCAGGATGGATGCACCCTCAACTCCAGAAGCAAAAAACCACAGGACTGTTCTGCTAAAGATGAGCTCAAGTTTATAATACAAAATGTACACACACACACACACACACACACACAGAAGAAATAATATATCATGAGAAAAGAGGAGCAGACTGACTTTTCAGGAAGACTGTAGATCCCCAAAATTTATCACAGTTGAACTATCAAAAAAGACTTTAAAAAATGGAAAGTGAAAATAATAAACATAAAAAAAGAGGAAATGAAGGGGAAAACACTATCAACCAATATCAGGAAATTTTGAAAAAATACTATTATTCTAAAAATAAAAATAAAAATAAAACATAAAACACAGTCATTGAAAGTAAAACAGTTTAAACATCAGACAGGTAAACAACAAAATCAACAAAGTTAAGGGAGGAATAGGAAAATAGAACCAAAATCTGAAGAAATTACCCTGAATGCCATACAAGGGAATAAATAGATGGAACATAAGAAGAGAGATCAGTAACATAAACTATAATGTAAATGTCAGACATGCATTTATTTTTTTAATGTTAAAACATAAAATAGAATGTGAGAGAAGCAGTATTTGAGAAAATAATAGCTGAGTATTGTCCAGACTTGAAAAAGACACAAAATCCTCAGATTCAGGAAACCTAAGTGTAAATGGCAGATGAGGAGCAAGTCTTTTGAGTTGTGTGGTCATGAAGGGGAAAAGCTAGGTGGAAATGCACTATTGTTAAAGATTTTATTGACGATATATGAGATGCATGTTTTTATACCTTAGGCAAAAATCTAGTTTGAGGGAGAAGGTGAAGATAGAGGGGAAGGTGGCATAATGACCAAGTACAGATAAGATGGTCAAAGCCCTGAGAAGACAGTATCCTTAGCTGCTGATGGTCAGTTCAGGGACTGTAATGGAATCTAGGTTTTCTTTCTTACGGATTACCAGTAGTTGACTACAGACTTTGAAGTCTGATGAATCTAGACTCCATTCCTGACTCAGCCACTTGTTAGCGATGTGGCTTTGTAAAAGCGACTTAACCTTTCTTAGCCTTGGTTTTTTTTCTGAAAAACTGTATAGAAACTATGCAAGGATTTGAGACATCTGGGCAAAATACAGAAAAATCCATGTATGATAGGTGCTCAATTAACAGTGATTCTGTTCTTCCATCACGTTTCCATTGCAATGCTAAAATTAAATCTTTTATTGTTCATTTTGAGTCTTCCATGAGTCTGTGGTTATCTCACACTAGGTTGAAAAGCAGACACAGGGAGGATTAGCAGTACATGCTGCCACTCTAACTCCCTACCCCTCAGGGGTTTTCCAAAACTTCTAAGCTTCTAAGATAGAATTTAATAGTGTTTTCCCTACTCTCATTGTCTCTGCTTCTAAACCATTGGTTATCTAGATATATATAACTGGATACTACACACACACACACACACACACACATACATATATATATATACATATAAATTAATGTCTATAAGTACTCATAGCTATTATTTTAACTTAAATGCTGCAACAAATTCATTCATAAAAATCTTAATAAAGAGAAATCCTATAAAGAAGAATGGCTCCTATTTTGAGTGTGTGGTGGGATAGGTTATGACAACAGTTTTGACAGTTAATTGTTCCTGCCTGAAATAAACATTTCAGTTAATTCTAAACACCAAATTTAGAACTGGAGAAAGGCGTCAGTGATCACAATCAACACCTTCATTTCACAGATGAATAAACCAGAGAGGCTAAGCAACTGTTCAAGGCACACAGCCTTAAATTACTAGTTTAGTCTCTAGAATGTAAGTGGTACCACATATGTACCTCATCCTCCCTGATTTACATACAGAGAACCTTGAACATAGCTCAGTCAGGCAGTGTGCCCCAATTCACAAAGCAAGTGGGAAGCAGGGCTGCAATTAGATAGCTCTCTTTCCACACTCCATTTGTAAACACCACCTTTGTAAGGGTGGTAGCTTCTTTACTCCTCCCACCTGCATAGGAAAGAGGGAAAATCCATTTTATCCGCAGTGCCTAGCCCGATGATTGACACATAGTACTAACAGAGCTGAACCTCAGCTGAAACAAAGTGGTGGACACTATATCACAAAGGTCACAAAGCAGGAATCAGGAATCGAGGGTTTGCTAACTTCATGCCATGAAGACAACTCACCTAAAGAATGAAAACAATAAACCAGTTATTCAGGGAAGAGGAGTGTGATTCTAGTTCTATAAATGAACCACTGTATTATAAGGATCTAATACCTCAGTCTTTTTCATCCCAGACATTTTGTCAGCTTCTGGCTAAACTTGCTTCTGACCTTAATTCTGCAGTTTAGAGCATCGCTACTTTGGAAACTTTATTCTCTTTAAAGCAAGAATCAAGTTGAACGGTAGCTGGATGTACTGCACAATTGTAATAGTTTATGTTTCTTTGGCAACCTTTTGGCTTGCCTCTACATTTTCACCATTTTCTCTTGATAGTAACAGAGACTTAAATTAAATTCCTTTGTTCCATTGTTTGCTATTTCAAGTTCCATTGTTTTGCTGTTATCTTAAAAGAAGTACATGATCTCTAAAGACTTGCAATGATAATGTTTTGACGTTGTAATTTAACATGGCAATGTGGTCTCAATAATCTTTCAGCGACATTGTTTTACCATTGTCTTGACATTGTAAAATGGTCTCTTTAGACTTACGTTTTGCCATCGCCTTGACATTGTAATATGGTCTCTATAGATTTGCATTGAAATTTGTTTTGTCATTGTCTTGATATCATAATGTCCTCTCCGTGGACTTCTATTCACATATATCATCCTCTCCAAAGACTTGCATATTAGTCCCACTGTAAGAGCAGTGTGCACTGTTAACTTCCCATTCGAGTGATATGGGAATGATCTTTCATGGTTTCTACTTAACAGTAAGTATCACATCTCATTGATAACTATTTTTGAACTGTTTTATCTCAACTCTCCCCAAATCTCATTCCTGATACAGGGTTTTCACCAAGAAGCAAAGTGCACAAATTCCCATTAGGTAAAATCTGCCTGCACATTTTTTATTTTTAATATTAAATTCGCTCACTTTAAAAGCATTAAAGTGGAGCAGTTCGTGAGGGAGTTTGCATCTCTCTAACCCATACTTGGGAACTATTTCATAGAGTAGATCCAACCTATACAGTAGCATAGTAGAGTACTCTGTAAAGAAAAAAATCTTGATACTTTCCTTACTCACAAAATATCTTGGTAAATTCTATACCCTTTTTAATGTTATCACTTTTAATGCTGACTGCTCAGATGATGTCACTGCACATACCATCTTTCCTCATTATTGTATATCCTAAAAACACTAGGGGTGTTTAGTACCCGTATTTTCATCCTCCCTTCTACATGCTTGCCTCAATGGACTCATTTTTCCTTAAACACAGCATGCAAGTTTAAACAAAAGCCAACCAATTTAATGAGATCATGAATTTGCTTCAGGAAAATGGAATCCTTTCTTTTGAGCCTGTTGGGGAAAATTAAGAATTAAGTAGGTCTCTGATGGTTGGGCTGGGCCTGGAATGCAGAGCTGCTGGGTGACAATCACCCCCAACTGTTGTTATGGAAATATACAAGCAAGCTGGTAACATTTAGCAAGTTCCTACATTGTGCCAAGCACTGTGCCAAGTACTTTATGTGCACAATGGCAGCAGTACAAACCCACAAACTCCATAAATGTCCATTATCATTTTACCCTAGTTCAGGAACTTAGAGAAACTAAGTCCCTTGCTAAGGTAATACAGCTGTCATGTACTACCAGTGGGATTTAAACCCAGTTCATTTGGACAAATGATTAGAGGTTCTTAATTCAAACAGCATTTAAAGAATAGCATCTGAATTTCACTAACTTCCAACTGAAATATGTTGTTGTAACATGAGATATCAAATGTTGGCAGGGATGTGGAAAAGAGGGAACCCTTGTGCGCTGTTGGTGGGAATGTAAATTCTTATAGCTGTGATGGAAAACAGTATTTTTTTTTTTTTGCAGTCAACGAAGAGAAACTTTATTGAGCCCCTAAGGCCATGACGCAAGGGCAGGAGGCCGCCCTAAGGGCAAAGGAAGAGCCAGTGGAGAGGCTTATTTGACCTTCCTCTTGGGGCGCAGGTTGTTGGTGTGGCCACACTTCTTGCGACAGTTGACAGCACGGGGGTGTAGGTGAGCATAGCACTTGCAGCAGATCATCTTGTCGCAGTTGTATTTCTGGGCTAGCTGGCGGAGGGAAGGCTCGATGATGCCCCCCCCTCCACCCCGCAAGCGAAGCACCAAGTGCAGGGTGGACTCTTTCTGAATACTGTAGCCTGAGAGAGTGCAGCCATCCTCTAGCTGTTTGCCTGTAGGTGTCTTCACAAAGATCTGCATCTCTGCATCTGCGTCTCGGCAGCCTCGTTGATCAGAAAACAGTATTTTTAATCAAAAAAATTAAAAATAGAACTACTGTATGATCTAGTAATTCCACTTTTGGGTATCTGTCCAGAAGAAATCAGATCTCCAAGAGACATCTGCTTTCAATGTTCACTGCAGTATTATTCACAGTAGCACAAATATGGAAACAGCCTAAGTGTCATCAATGGATGAACAGATAAAGAAAATGTCACACACACACACACACACACACACACACACACAAAATGAAGTACTATTCAGTTGTAAAAAATGAAGAAAATCCTGCCATTTGCAACAACATGGATAAACCTGGAGGGCATTATGCTAAATGAAATGTGCCAGACAAAGAAAGAAATACTGTATCACTTACATGTGAGATCTACAGGAGTCAAACTCACTAAACAGGCAGTAGCACGGTGGTTGCTGGGCATGGGGGAAGGGGAAATGTTGCTCAAAAGACACAACATTTCAGCTATAAGATAGATAATTCTAAAAACCTAATTTACAGCATGGTGATTATAGTTAATAGTATACAGTTAATATGGTATACCTGAAATTTGCTAAGATAGTAAATCTTAAGTGTTCTCACTGCACAAATAAATGTTTACTCTGTGAGGTGATGGATGTGTTAATTAATTTGATTGTGGTATCATTTCACGATATATGCATACAGCAAATCATCACTTTATACACCTTAAACATATACAATTTTATTTGTCAGTTATACCTTAGTAAAACTGGGGGGAAAAGAGTAAATGGGGTGTCATTCAAAGTGCCAGATCCTGATTAACTGCTCACAGAATGCTTGTTCTCTTCCCTACTCTCACTTCCCACCACTCCTTCTCTTGGTTAGGAGGGTAAGGACAGGACTGCAAGCTGAACAGAAAGACAGTGATTTCAGTGATGTGGTATCTCAGAACTGTGTCTGACAGGTGAGAACTCAGCTTTGAGTAGAGTCTGAGGTGGTAAAAAAGTGCACATGATTCAGAAAATCTAGATTCCCACATCCACACATTTCCAAGTGACTTTGGGCCCATGAACCTCCCTGAGTATCAAGTTTTTTCTCCCTACATTAGAGTAATGTATTATGTACATCACTGGTTTGTTGTAATAATTGCATGAAAGATACATGCAAGAGCACTTTATGTGACAGACAGGAAAATCTTACAGTTATCTCTCTGGTTTAATGGCTTTTGAACTTACTTGTAATTCTTATGGGTGACTCAGCGCTGTTGTGCTGGGCATCCATTATATATTTCACTAGACAGTAAGGCAGTTTGTTTCTACAACTTCTGTTCATTTCTTACAATATTGGATTATAATACTATCCCACCTGTTCTATGTTTATTACTTTATTTATGAATTCCAAAAAAATGTATTGATTGTCTATAATATGTCAGTCCTTAATGGGAGAATATAATAGCTAATAGGAAGACCTAAAACTTAAATAAGACTCAGTATATGGCAGACACTATTGAAAGCATTTTATGTATATTAACATATTTAATCCTTCTATCAAGTTTATGCTCTCAAACTTGCAGATGAGGAAACTAAATTTAAGAGATGTTACCTAACTTACCCAAGGCCACACAGTAACTAGTAACTGGCAGAGCTGGAAATCAGCTGATGCAGTCTAACTCGAGTCTCTGTTTTAATCTAATCTAATCTATAATTCACCCCATCTCAAGACACACAAAGTGGACCCCACATCTTCCTTCAGGGAGCTTCTGTGGAGTAAGTGCAGCCCAATAATACTAAGGACATAGAATTTTGCAGTTTCCTGAGCACTTTCACAATAGTGTTTCATTTGATTTCTTCAGTGGCCCTGGAGACAGATGGGAAAGATATTAGTATCTTTATGATATAGATAAGAACACTATGACATAATTTTAAAGTGCTGAAAAGATATAAAAAACTGAGAAGCAAAGACCTCAACTTGAAATTTTAATAGTACTAAAACATTATTTCATGGGTTCTTCACAGGGATATTAGGAAGATCAATAACATGACAGATAAGGAAATACTTTGTAAATTCCAAATAACTAGTGATTACCTAAAAGAAATAGTACTAGTAATCATAGTATTAGTAGTATCATTTTCAATACCCACAGAAATCTGACTCTTCATGTAGGGTTAGTCTTATTTAATCTAGGGCCATCATCTTCATAGTAACTTCAAACCCCAAAGATCATATTCTGGCCTTAAAACCACAGACAACTGTACAAACAGAACTCTCTGCTAACATAACATTGGAGGATATTTCAAACCAGCAAATGTCAGTCATCTCTTCCTCAAGGACAGGAGTCTGAAAACCAAACCCAGACTTGAAGCTAATCTACTGTGAGAAGTGATTCAGCCTCAAACCTTCAGGCTTAGTATCTTCATCTGCAAAACAGCTGGTGGAAGTAACTATAAAAATGAGTCCTCTTAGACTTTGCTATTGTTTTATTGCCCGTCCTTCCGGCACCACCAGCCGCCTTACCTACTGTGCCTCTATCTTATATCTAATGCCATCCTCCATACACTCTACACAGGTATTTGTTCAGTACTTGCTTTATGAGTTTCACTTGTCAGCATGTATTTGATGATAAAGGAAATCCAGTTTTCCTCAGGAATAACAGGATTATTAATCCAGAGACTTTTTTTAAATTAGAGAACTGGGTTAATAGTATTCACTGACCATACTATGTCTGCCTATTGCAATGTTATTAATTGGAGAGAACTTGAGATCAGAGTTCAAATAAGTGGAAACTACCATTAACCTCATAGGGTTGTTCAGAAGAAAATTGAAATACTGAGGAAATCCCTTTGCACAGTGCCCAGCACATACTAGATGCTCAGTCAATGTTTATTTCTCCCTATATTCTTTCTGCCCTGATTTTGCCCACATTTGAAACTACACTCAAAGTTTAGAATTCAATACATCATATCATGCTTAGTAGACTTTGTCAAATAAAAGTCCTGGGTTAATATTTTGTAGGTAATAAACAATAGCTCTTACTTATTCAAAAACAATATATTTTCCTTGTTAAAAAAAAAGATACCAAAGTTTGTCAATTTTGTAAAAGCCTGTTCCCAGGCACCTCACTGTCTGCTAGCACATGAGGAACAGAATTATTGCTCCTAATATTTATTACGACTTTCACAATATAAATCACCAACAGACTTTTCCAAGACTATTAGTTGTAATGGCACCAGTTTTGTGCACATTCCAGTTTTTTCTTGGCACTTACATAATTCTTTTTTTTTCAAATTAAAAAAGGGTATCCAGATTAGGGTCCACTGCCAGGTTTGTCATGAATGTGTTAAGTCTTGGATAGAAATAGGCAACATTTGATGAAAAGGAAAATTAACTAAAACCAATTGTCCATTCAACATATAACATTAATCAATTAAGGATGACCTAGAAGTACATCCATATAATCAGTAATTGTTCATGTAGTCCATGCAAAAATAAAAAGTGCTGAGTGGTAGGAATAGCTTCCAAGAACAATTGTGCAATAGAAAAAGAAGCTCCTTGTGTGAGAGCTGAAATTTAACATTTGGTTTTCATTCTGCACTATTCAGTTTTACATGCATGGAATTCCCGGTAATATTGACATGGGGAGAGAAAAGTATCAGTCAAAATCTACCAGACAGATGTGAAAATTGAATTTTTCCACTAAGTTATAATGTAAAAGGAAATGCTGGTACATTGCAGGGTTAGGCAGTGGAGGAGGAACACTGAGTGGAGATGAGAGCTGCAACTATGGCAACGTGGGAAATCATGATGATAAAAATCAGAGGGAGAACTGTACCGATAAGGATGAGTAAGGGCAAAGAAATTCTCTCCTAATGATTCAGATGTTTGAGACTAAAATATATGTAAAAGATAAGCTGGTCTTCCCCCCACATGATCACATAAGTAACAGTGCCCAGGCAGGGAAGGCGTGCAACGCACAGACTCCTCTCCAGGCGAACATGAGTCGTGTTGCTTTGATAAGAACTACACTGATCTTACGAACTCATTTATTCTCTAGGAAAAGAAACAGGACTAAAACCTCATCTTATCCCAAAATTTCTTACAATATCATACGTGTTATAGGAAGTGCACCTGGATAACTATTTAGGATAGGGAATGGTCATGGTGCCTTAAGAAACAAATAATGATAACTAATATTTGTGCAGTCATAGACTAATATACTTCGGCTTTCACATATATTATCTCATCGAACCATGTCACAGCCCCATGATGTAGAGATTATTAATGTTATTCAAAAACTAGAGGTCCATTCCTTGTAGTTAGATTCGGGGATGTGTCCGTAAGCATGCATAGGGTATGCGGCCTTGTTGGGACTTAAACCCTGCTTGCAATTGTTTTTACTTCTACTCCTACTTTTGAAAACCCCTATTGCTCACATTATTGTATGCTTCCAGAGTTTATAAAAGGTTTGTTTCATGTTTTCTCTCCCTAAAATCATTCATCTACCCTGTAAAATAAGTATTATTACCCATTTTTACTTATGTTATGGGTGAGAAAACTGGAGCTTAGAGAAGTTAGTGTCTGCTAAAATCTCACAAGTGGCAACAGCACAATAACGGTTCTGACCACAGACTTTCGATCATACAATGGCTGTTCAAGAACACAGAAGCTGAAGATGCTACTTCTGACTATAGATAGTAAGTGGCATTTCACTGAGTCATGAGCACTAAGGTTTTCCTTGTGGAGAGGGGAATAACCCCAAGGGAGAGACCATTTCAAGCAATGTAGTAGGTCACACAGTCCAAAAGAGCCAGGGGTATGGGATATATTGGGATGTAAAATAAAATCAGGCTGGAATCAGGTTGTGGAAAGTTTTAACTGCCTTGTCACAAAGTTTGCACTTTATTCCTTGGGAAATGGGGAGCTTTGAATAATAAAACATTTTTTATTATTCTTTGTTTTTAATCTAGTAATGACTCAAAAATGGACCTTAAAAGGAGAGACCGAGGTCAGGGAAGCAAGTCTGAAGATGATAGCAATAGTAGAGATGAGCACTAGTGAAATTATGAATTAGATATTGATAGTAGGAATGAATTCAAAATAATTATCCCTACTTTGCAGATGAGAAAACTGTCACTGGAAACATAAATTTTATACAGTTTTCTCTTGGGTTGTTATATGCAGTGAGAGCCTGTGAATATGATTCTGAACTAATATCCAAAGCACGGAAATCAAGACTCTTTAGCTTGGTTGTTCCTACCAGCCTACTTTAACTCCAGAAACCCCAACCTACTCACCATACCCGAGCAAACTCTGTGCTCTATGCCATTCTACACACTAAGCCCTGTATCTTGGAATCCTCTTCTTGCAAAGAATACTTGCACTGTCCTCCACATCCTGTTCACTTCTGAAGAGCTCTCACAGTGTGTGGCTATCTCATCTATTACTGTGTGTGCATCTAGGATAGCATTCATCACATTGAACTAACATTTATGTATTTGTCTGTCTCACCTACAAGCCAAATGATAAATTGTAACTTCATGTTTCTAGAATCTTAGGTATTTTAAGTACCCCATATAGTTTACAGAATGAGTATATTGAGCATCTCCATCCTTAATAATCATAGATTTGATCCTGGGATACAGGGACAGCATTGTAAGTAAAGAAGATACTGAACCCACTGGTTTCCCAGTCTCTAAGGTGACATGGCAAGGATAAAGTTTGGGTGAGAATATATTTTTTAATTAGAATTTTGAGTCTGGAAAGGCATCTAGTTGTACACAGAGAGATAGAAGACCTGAATTCTTACAGTCAGAGTATTCAAGTGGTTTTCATTTCTAGGGCTCTGCTTTCTCCCAGTACCTTGTTGCCCCCTTTATGCAGTGCTCCCCTGCCCCCATCACCCTTTGCTCCAGACTGATTACCTGACCTCCACCTCCCCTGACACCTTGTTTCTGCCTTGCCAGGCTGTCCAGTAACAGGCAGCTGAGCACACAGCACTGCTCCCTCTGCCCCACAGGGGGAGTCCCTGGGAACACTCAGCTCCCCCGTTGGAGGGAGACTGCAGCAATCCTGAATGGAAAGGTATTTGTTGCTGATATGATTAATAATGTGTTGGGGATGGGGAGTGGAGTATGGGGGAGTGTGTCTCCCAGAAAGCTTTCCCCCTTCATTGCTTACATCATATCTACTTTCACCAGATGAATAAGGATATGCAAAAATGTGATGTGAAATGATTCAGACATTTGCGACAAAGCACCATGCAGAGTAGACAAAAGAATATATTTAAAGGGGAACACAGTCATTTCAAACTAAGTTTCATATGTTCATTACAGACTTCCTGCTCTCCTCTCAGAGGATGAGTATGGATCACACGTGGGGGACAAGGCACTTTGGTTTCCCACTGTCAGGAGAGACAGGGAATCCATGATTACCTAAGTTTATTGGGCCTTTTTAGAGAGCTCTAGTAATAGATGAATGTTTTTCAAGCTGAATATAAATATTACTTGATTCAGTTTATGTCAGCCTCTCAAATTTGCAAATGAACAGTATTGGATCATAATATAAAATAAGAATAAAATTTGAGAGGGGAAATAAGAATTAGGCTAGGTTTGTTTCAAACTTTTGGAAGGAAGAAGATCTCTGATAATGTGAGCAAGTTCATCATTCAGCATATCTAGACAACTTCTTAGGTTAGTATTAAGTAATCTAACCAAGGACTATTAAGACTTTGGTCTCCAGAGTGAGAACTAATTGGTGACAATCCCTGGTCTTTCCTTTGTTAGCTTTTTGAATTTGGGGAAATCACTTCACCTGTATGAGCCTCTATTATGGGAATAACACAAATACTCAACTTACAGCCTTGTTGGAATGATTAAATGAGATGAAGTAACCAAAACGTGTGTTAATGGTTACATGGTAATGCATACAGATAGATGCAGCACAAGACCACATAGAGACAGAAGATGCCCAAGGAGCCCCAGGTTGTTCTAGTCTCTAGCTGTTTAAGCCCCTGAGTCAACCACCAGATACTTGAATGAATGAGCCTTAGATCATTCCAGCCTTTAGCCCCCAGCTGATAATGAATGGAGCAGAGACAAGATGTTGCCACTAATCCCTGCCCAAATTACAGATTTGTGATCAAAATAAATGTTGTTTTCATCAACTAAGTTTTGGGGTGGTTGGTTGTGCAGCAGTAGTTATTGGAAAAAATGACCAATTTGTGTGCATCTGTGTGTATGAAATGTTTTGCTTATTAGGAAAGTTGTTTAATTACATAGAGACCAAACTTAGCCCAACTTGAAAATTTAGCCATGTGTCTGCTAGTGCTCCAAAAGGAATTGTTAAATGATTAGCACACTGTAGAATTTCTCTACAAGTACATAGTTAATGAACCTTAAATATAATGTAGTCTAAACATGTTTTTTTAAATGAAAACCAAGCTCAAAGAGGTCATGTAATTTTCTCCATATTTTACAGCACGATGGTACCACCAGTTCAACTGGCTGTTTGCTTCCCCAATGCTTTGCAGAGTACTCACTCAAGAGCACTCCCTTGGCATCTTGTAGCTGCCTTGATTATTACTCTTATTTTTATAGTTTGATTACTGCTCCATTCCCTATCCTTACTGGACTATTCTCTTCCTGACAGCTGGTACTTCTTTGTTATTCATGTTTGTACACATACAAGCTGGCAATGTCCTCAGTTAGTTAAATGTGCATTGGTAAAATATTTTTTGGTAAAGTGTATAATTTGGAACTTCTTTTGATGGATATATATCAGTATTTCTCAATCTAGAAACACTGATGTCAAGGGCATCCTCCCAAAGACTCAACTTGAGTCCTTCCAAAACCTAGAGTGGAAACGAGGTGTTTGTGAATTTTAGAAGTTCCCGAGCTAAGTCCTTCACACAGCTCTCTTGTCACTGGAGACTGCCACTTGTCCTGTGGGCAAGTCATGATCCAACACTGTGTCTGCAGAGAAGCAGTGACCTAAAAGAGGTCTCTTGGAGGACAAATTTGATTAATCCTTTATCTCCAGTCATAACTCATTGTTTGATCAATACTTATATCGCTGGATATTTGCAGAAGTGATAAAAGTACTACCCCAACCAAAGCAAACATGCTCACCATCACATACCTGGCTGGTTGGTTTGATTTAGCCACTAGAAGCTGTCCCTTAGACCACCTAAGAACACCAAGTCAATTGTGCTGCCTAAGAGAGCAGCCTGGTTCCTGAAACAGCATTTCATGCATAAGAGTCTACCCTGGGGCTCTGTTTATCTTCGAATTGGATACAAAAGAAGGAAAAACGGTTAAATAGTTTAGCTACTTTAATGACCTTAAAAAAAAAACACTGTAGTGGAGGCTGCTAAAGGATGCTAACTATGTTTACATCCAAAGAATCATGAACCCAACTATTTTCTTCATGTAAATACCCAGACTGATTTTGTATTCCCATGTCCTTTTATTTACCTGTTTGTTCATTTTTCCTTTGGCAAAATAGGCAGTTAGACCCCACTGACATGGGAAAACATTAAGTCCTATAGAAAGAAATGAAATAAACAAACAAAGGGCATATTTTAAACATAAGACTGCAGTAGCTACAGAAACAATGCGGTGTAGCAGAATGCACACAGGCATGGATACAGCAGAGATCTCATCCTGCCGTGGAGCTCTGGCTGATTTACTTCAATTCTGTTCACTTCAGTTCCCTCACTTACAAAGCATCAAACCAATAGGGCTGTGATTAAAATCAATACAGCACTCCAGTCTAATCATTTAAAATATATCAGAAAAATTCCAATAGAGGGGCATTTCACAAAATACCTGACCTGTATATTCCTCAAAACTCTCAACGTCATCAGAAACAAGGAAAGACTTAGAAACTGTCATAGCTAAGACAAGCTTAAGGAAAAATGACAACTAAATGTAATGTGGAATCCTGGATGGGATCCTGGGACAGAAAGTGCATATTGGGTAAAACGAAGGAAGTCTGAATAAAGTAGGGACTTTACTTAATAACAGTGGATCAATATTGGCTCAGTGATTGTAGCAAGTGTAGCATATTATCATTCATAGTTGTTAATATTATAGTAGATGTTATTGTAGATGTTAATAATTTAAGGTATATGGGAGCTCTACTATTTCTCAATTTTTCTGTGAGTCTCAAACTGTTCTAAAGAGAAAAGTCTAGTTTTAAAAAATAAAGTGAAGAAACCTACATAAAAGCACATAGTTGTTGCTCCATAAATGCCACATATTCCCTTCTGTGTGCTGCAGACACATGAACAAACTATTATCCCTACCACCTATGTCTTTGCCCCTTCCTGATCAATCAGAAAATTCTAGGGGAAATGCATACTACCCATATTCTCATTTGTTGGTTGCCAGGAATAAGATGTTTACACTTTCTTTACGTTATTTTAATGATGTCTAAGATGTACTTTCTGTTATATGTAGAGTGATTCTTGTAGACACTATTAAGGGTCTCCTGGCCCAGATCCCTTGAAAATAACCTTACAAATCCTTAAACCAATTCAACATATCACTAACTACCAATCTAAATTAATATTGGCTCCTTGAAAGAAACTTTGGTTCATTAAAAGTATTTTAAAATTAAGAACAGAACCCATATAAATATGTTTCTAAGAAATATTTTTTCACAAATACCATATTCAAGTTTTCCAAATGGCTTCATATGCCTTGAACAGAAAGAATGTCTTTTTTTTTTTTTTCCTGGCTTGGTTCTTTAGAAAAGTGTTTCTATTTACTTCAGCTTATAGCCTCTTTTCTATTACATCAATAGCTCACAACCCAAAGATGAAATAATTCAAGACTAGACTTTTTAGATTATAGCAACATATATGAAAAATTTAAATCTTCTTGCTTTTCAAGTTGTATGATGGGTTTTAGTGTATAAATCAAAATTTTACTTTGTCAAGTAAGGATTCTAGGCAAATTTCACTGTATTTTTTGACCACTGTCTTAAATACCTCTCTTGTCATGTGGAAAATTATTTTTATCTGTACATTATTTTAAATTATTATAATATTAAGGTATAACATGGCTCTTCTCCAACCAGAAAGGCATTCCTTAGTTTCCCCATATCTCCCTCCATCAAAGAAGTTGTACCTAAAACTTAAGCCATTTCACCTTGAATTTTGATGTAGGGAAATGCTGGAGGAGTGCTAATCTGAGGCTTGGCTGAATTCCCACAGTGCGCTGGGATTCAGATCCTCACCGCTGAGGTCTCTGTTAGGAGGGGCGCACAGAGTGTCTCAGCCCAGAACTGAAGATTCCTTAGCTGCGTTAACACATTTGGAAACATTATTCCGATCCGTAGTCTCTAAGTGCCTTCATTTTCTCAAGTACAAAATGGACATAATTGAATATTTACTACATCTTGGAGAAGCGTGCAGCTTTCAGAACACTGAAACATTTAAGAGGCTCAGGTGAAAGATTAAAGAATTAAGTGTACAAACCGTCTTTTAAAATTTTGATCCAAATGGGTTATATTCAGTATGATGGAATACAGCTCATTACATAGCATAATTTGGCATATTGAACAAAGTATCTCAAAAAGCACAAGATGGACCAAAACTGAACCCAATCACCTACTCTGTTAGTATGTGAGATTATTGAGATAACAGAGGGAATATTTTGCAACTGCCTTTTTTCCTTTAAAGAAAAACCTTCTTCCTTGTTTATTGGACTGTTCTTGATCTTCATTTACGTGAATAATTCACTCATTGCTTGTTAAAGATAATAAGAGGAAGTGAGCATGAAAAAGAAAAGAAAATTCTAATTCTGGAGATTATGACTTTACCACATGTATCTAAATATAAATTTTCTGTATAGCCTTCAAGAGGCAAATATTTTATATATACAAGTAAATATAAAATTGCATATGTGTGTATATGTATATATCTAAGAATGTAAATATTATTTGGTAGGCTTCAGGGCAATCTTCCTTATAGTTCTTATGTTGCAGAATTCAGTATCATTTTCATAAAAACCTCTCCCTTTAATGGCTTTTACAATTCTTTGTGTTTAAATTATATTTATTATAAAATACATTTTATTCTAAATTGCCTAGTATTACTGAAAAACAGGATTGTTGAATGAAAAACTTCAACTTGTTATTTTGATATGCTCAATAGGTTAGATCGATAGCAAAATCCTAAAAAGGGAAAAGATAATCTACTCTCTGATGTTGTATGTTCTTTGTTATTTCAACCATTAACATCTGTGAGCTGCTGTCAGTAATTTCTTTAATGAGATTATTGTGTTTTTTTTTTTTTTAGAAATGTAACTGTCAGGCATTTTACATTTGTCTTTACTAATAATTCCCCAGGCCTTTATTAAAGAGATTTACAGATTTCTTAAATCCACAGTCCTGCATCACTTTGATACCGACTTCCAATAATATAATAAATTAGGTTTTATTCTTTGCCTTATCCTTGCAAATGAGCAAATAAAAAAATGTTTACTGAATAAGCTGTCCAAAGCCCAAATAAATCTCATGCTTCTCTTTTCCAAGCATTTTGATAGCTATAAATGAGCATCTACTTGACATTGAAAAAAATGACCATTTTAACATTATACATTTTTATAAAAATGAGAACTTCATAATAGGAGAAACAGCATTGTGGTTCAGGCATTTTTCAAGGAAAACATGCAATGATAGCTAATTAATTAATATTTTTCTTAACAACCACTTTCTTACTTCTGGCAGGTTTGTCTAAGAAAACATGCTAGATTGCAAAATGCTTTTTTCCCCGATTCCGACTCACTTGAGCAGATCCATTTAGCTATGTAGCTTAAGACGTATGATTTAGAAATATTTTCAAACATCTTCACCGTAACTGCAAAATAATCAGATGTTCATCATTTAAAATGAAATGCTAAACTGTTTGGAAATATTCTCTAAAACCAGCAAAAATCAGAAGGCGGATGATTTGTCTCTCAGTGTCTTCCTCTCTACCTGCGTTCTTCCCTCTTTCTCTCCATAATGCCATGTTGTAGTACATCCTTCTGAGCCTCCAATCAACATTTCAAGCACTGGGATCATGTTTGATATTGTCAGATGGCCTGGAAAATTAAAAACCCAATTAAAGGCTCAGCACGCGGGTCAGCTCTTCTGCATATCAAAAGGCCTCCTCTGGCTATTCTGCTCAAATTGTATCTGTTAACAGCTCACTTTGCAGAAAGTGAAATAGCAGAGCGTTTATGAGTAATAAGTACTTTCCAGCTGATACATTTCAAACATAAACCACTTTCATGGCCCCGGCAAAAAGTACAAGTCATAATCAAATTGTCAATTTTTTCCTGTGAGATGCATGGATCTATTGTAACTGTGATTGTTAAAGAAGGAAATGCATTTTATTCACATGTTGGGGGAAAAAAAGATGCACATTTTCCCTACAATTAAAGATTTTTTGTCACTTTTTTACTGCCTTTCCTTTACATTTCTAAATAGTTACTATAATTGATTTTCGGGTTGCATTCTTTTTTTTTTTTTTTTTTTTGGTAGGAGAATCGTTTATAGTTTTTATGTAGTGGAAGAAATGGTTGGAGTGAATAGCATTTTTGTTTAGCTGGGGTATTAATGTTCACCCAAATGTTTATAATGTGAATGTGCAAAGCACTAAAAGCTTTCGAGCTAAATGCAAATTAGTCGAGCACTCAAATGACATTTTTAGAAGGAGTTTTCATCTGTCAATATGGCATAATATTAAGTCAAACTAAAGTCACTACTTTAGCTACTGGCCATTTGAAAAAAAATTTCATAAGATACCAGGGTTGACAGAAAAGAAAACAAACTACATAAATATTTTTCCACATATTATATTAACCAAGCAGCTGCTACAGGATTTCACAAGAAGTTAGCATATAATGTCTCCCCTTAGAATATATTGTGAGTGTATGCAATGTCAAAAATCTAAATTCCTGCATTTTGCATAATGCATTAAGGTCCACATCAAGGCAAGAAAGATTTTTCAAAGAAATGTCATGTGATGAAATAGCACATACTTTCCTCAGTTAAAAAAAAATAGTGACAATAATCCAAAAAGTATTGTGAAGTAGGAAAATGAGTGCTCAACTCTATTTACATAGCTCAGATTAGGCCTTTTGAAATAAACACCAGTGTTTCTAAGTGTTTCCTGTGTCTACGGGTTAATTAACTATAGTAAGTACTTAATCTCTATGTTGTTCTCAAAACAAGAGCCTACTAGAATCTAAATTGTCCAGAACTTTTGAGAATCCACGACTCATCAAAAAGAAAGGGAGCTGACAGCCACAACCGAAACCTCAACCGAAACCCACCTCTGCTGCCCTTAGATACAGCAAATCCAACTCACCCACTGCGAGGCACTTGCCACATGAGGTGGGATAGAAAGTTGTTGTCATTAATGGGGTATGAGCCTGCCCATTGAGCTTCCTTTTAATCAGCATTTGGTGGATTCATTGTTGCTGTGTAAGCTGACGTTGTTGTCTGGTATGTCCACAGACTCCTTCATGTTTTCATTTCCTTTCTCTTTGTATGTAGTATTTCTATTGTGTTCTTCACTGATGCCAATAGTAAATTTTAGAATGGGGTGCCCCCCTTTTTTCCCATTAGAGGGAAATCAAATATCACTTCCAACCCTCTTTTTATTGACTTGATTTATTAGAAACTGAAAGGTTTCTCCCCCTAGCCTTCCATAAATTTTTAAAGATTTTTCCAAGCTTGGGACAGTGGTCTCAAAACACAGCAGCCGATCCCACCATGGCGCCTTTTGGTCCATAATAAAAGAAGCGAGAGATCCTTACTACAGAGGCACAAGTGGGCGCCCTATTAATGACTCAAGCGCCTCGCTACACCTTATTCATATTAAAGGGCAACATATTGCATATTAATAGACAATTTAAAATAATTACAGGCTTTAATCTTTTCTAAAGAACGGTTTCTTGTCTCCTCAAAGTTTTGTACTTCTTATATAGAAAAGAAAGCAAGTGCTTTTTCAGAGAAACAATGTATAATAATATGTCAGTAAAGATTGAGCAATTTTGAGTAGTGATGGGTGAAAAGGACATTATGTTCTTTTTTCTTGTCATGGTCGGTATTTTTCTGTCAGTCGGCAAAGGCTGCACTCAGCAAGAAGAAGCTAAAGACCTGCATTGAGAGACGTGAGGGTGACAGCTACCCTGACAGGTCAGAAGATGACTGCAGAATTAGCCTTACTTTAATTCGCACTAAAATTCACAGCTCCTGACGAGGAAATGGGAAAAAGAAATTTCCTTACACATTTTCTTTTCATTTCATGTGCAGATTATACATATTCTGCTTCCATTAACAAGAAGGAGATTGTACTTTATGCAGCTCTATATTTAAGGGCAAAAGACCAAGAAGATGACAAGAGTGACCTCTCTCTTGTCTTATGATCACTGCCAGTTTGACATGACACTAATTAGACTGCCTTAATCTAGACCCAGTTAGTTCTGCATGCTTGCAGCGAAACCATTGTAAACCCTAACATAAATTGCCTTAGGCCTTTGTCTTCTTAAATCCCGCCTCTCTCCCTCCACCCACACCCCATCTTTACATACCCTCATGTATACATGGAAGAACCAGATCTTTAATAATCCTATCCCATTAATCTTAACAAATAAGCCCATGAGTGTCCTCTTAACACTCCTCTTCTGTAAATGTCACTGATTTCCACTGCGTAATGCTGTCTGGTGTGACATGCTGGACATGGTAGGAAGTTTTCTTCCATTGTAAAAGCCTTGAAGGGAATAAAGCTCTGAAAAGGGCAAGAGAGACTTAAAGTACATGATGATGCTAGAGCTGGGGAATATGTGTGAGTATGAACCGAGTACACTTCTCTAAAAAATAAAAAAGGGAAGAAAAGAAAAAGAAAGAATGAAGAAGATATCTTTTTAACCAGCTGATTAAAAAGGGAGTCAGTTAATTCAGCAAGATGTCCGACAATACTGGGAAGGGTCTTGAAGAAAAATCAGTAAGTCAGCTTTCTCTTAGACACCCAAGGAACTCTGAGAGTGAAGAAAATAGAAGGATGGAGAAGAAAAGGAACAAGCTAAGACCTACTTCAGAAACACTACCTTTAAATATATGTAATCATACATAAACCTCTTGAATGAATACACTGATATCCAGCCAAACTTCTGTACCACACGCAGTGTTACCTAGTAGATGCAGGAGCAGGACGGGGCTGCCCTGGGGGGGGGCCCGGCAGAGGAAGCACTAGCTGGACGAGAGTGACTGCGTTCCAGAGCTCTTCTGGCTTCTTGCAGGACCCGGGTTGCATTTACCCTGTTGGCAAATCCTGAAGGTGGCGGCCACTGTAATGAAAAGGACATACTAATTCCCTTAGAAAGTATGTGGGCAGAGAGAATGTGCTAATGAGATGGTATTGCCATTCTTTTCTGTCCTGCATAAAATGTAAATATGCATTGAACATAAACCTGGGAAATGGGCTTCTTCCTGTTAATACCTGTGTATGTGGGTGATACTCCCTGACATTCTCTATGCAACAGGCAGTCCGGCCAGAAATCCCACCCACAGCACTGACTGACCCAGAGACTGCACAGATTCTCAAGCCTGTTCCAATGTCCTTTTTACAACAATCTCATAGTCACTTAATAATGGGGTCTACCATACATTGAACACCTACTCTGTGTCAGAATGTGAGCTACGGCTTCAAAAGCATTATCTCATTTTAGCCTGGTCACAATCTTAACAAATGTATTACGTACTCCCCTTTTGTGGAGAAATGACATTGAGATTCAGAGAATGTGAGAAGCTTGCATAGGGTCAAAAATCTTGTGGACACCACTGGGCTCAAACATACATGGTCAAGGTGCAAAACTACTTACTATGCAAACAGAGAAATGTGTAGAAAGAGGGATGCATAATGCAATAGGGAGCGATAAGGTAATGTGGTTAACTGAAGGCAACATGGTTATCTAAGGGCTAAATAAAATACGACTGTGGGTCAATTATGCCTGCAATATACAACCTGGACAATGTTATACTGCCTCTGCTTTAGGAGTCTTGCAAATAGCCACTCTCTGGTAGCAAAGTTGTAACCCAAATAACACCAATGGGGAAAAATATGGATTTCATTTGTTTTCTACCCTGCATTGCTGCATGAATCACCATGATCAGGGACAGAAACAGTTATGTAAAGGTCACTCCACACAGCCACCTGAGGTCAGAATCTAAGTTGATCTTTTTTTTGGTATCATTAATATACAATCACATGAGCTACATTGTGATTACTAGATTCCCCCCATTGTCAAGTCCCCATCACAGACCCCATTACAATCACTGTCCATCAGCGCTAAGTTGATCTCTTAAAGTTATTATTTTGTTGTTAACAAACACCAGCAGTTGTTTGTGAATTTCAGGCAGTGATGTCTTTCTCTCTCTTGGTTTGTGTACAGATTTTCTTGGTTGAATAATGGAAAAGTCACTGCTAATGAATATTAAAAGCCTGTAATTTAGTCAAAAACAATGTTGTCCACACTTTTTTTCCTGAGTAATTCCAGTTTTGTTTTTTTTTTTGTAAATCAAGCAGAAATGGTGGATAATGTTCCTCTGAATGGGGCCCTTAGGCTTTCTTAGCTGAGGCTTGTTTAGCTTGCCAAGTTTAAATATTTTCTGAACTGATCCCAGAACTGAGAAGCCTTCATCACAGCACAGCATTAAAAATGATGGATGTGATACATATTTAATACAATAAAATGGCCATTTATATGCCCATACTAGACACAGGGGAAATCCTCACAGGAAAGATTTCAAAAATCAAAAGGGGCCTATTCTCTAATCGATGTGAGGGGATTTACGCAGATAACTACCATTAATGCTAATGGGTGTTATGAGCTTATATTCTCCATACACCATTGGAAAGATACACTCAGTGCCACTCGCAAGGAAGCTGTTGCACTGATGAAATTCTGGAAGTATTCTGGGGGAAGGAAAATTTGAGGGAGAGCTGAATGGTAGGGAAGCTGCCGTCATAGTTTGCTTCGTCAGGACCCTGCTTTCCCCGGCCCAGAGGTGCTGGCTCAGGAGACTGTCACTAGGAGAGGGCTTTTTGACCAGGGGTCATGGTGAAGTGTGGTAGTAATATTCAGACTCATAAGCTCTATTTTATGATGCTTTCAATTCTTAAGTGCAGTGCTTGGTTAGGTGCTCAGGTAGGTTTGGAGGAGCGGTGCTGGGGATAAAAACGAGTAACGTCGGAATCACATGATAGCATTTGCCACCTTTTACTCTAGGGAGAGGAAAATAGCCAACTACAGACCTGGCTATACCTTGCTCCAACCTCCAGGAAAAAGAGAGCAAGTGACTCTGGCTTTCTTAACTAAGAAGTTTAGGACCTTCACCTCTGAGGCTAGGCTGCTGGTCGTTTTTATTATGCACTGCGGGATGACGTCTTCTTGTCTGGATGACTTCACCCAGAGTGGATTAGTGAGAACAATTATCAAGCAGTCTAGCTGCACTCCCCTTGGGTAGATTTTGCAGCCACAACAAGTGGTGCATTTACTAGTAATACAACACCTTAAATTAACACTTCAAGGCAGAGAAACTCACAATTATTCACCTATACTACCTCCTATTTAAAACAGCTGTCTTTCCCTAATTTTGCAGTAGAGAAAAACTGATAACACTAAAAGACTAAGCCACTCAGAGAAGGAGTTGAATGTAATTATATGACTCTCTCCATTCAAATATTCTCCTTCTCTTCTGAGCGCACTTGTAGTGTCCTCTATAGCTTTCTTGGGGCATGAATCACACACTCCCTTGTAATATGATTATCCATATGTTTGTCTCACATTCCGTAAACCACAAATTCTTAAAGTCAGGATCCATTTCTGATTCACCCACACTTTGTCAAACTTACAGTTTCTCAATAAATGCTGAATGAATAAATGGACAAATCACTAATACCTTGTCTGTGACCCACTGTCTCCTATTTTTAGGTCATGCCCAATGCTCTATTCATATGGGAGTCTCTCCAGAATACATATAAACTTCTTTGAGGAAAAAGGACAGAGGAGTTTGGGCAGTAGGAGGGTGGCCTCTGACCCTTGGAGACAGAGGGGAGGTGGACAGCCTGACTCTGCACTGGACTCTTACTGGTTGGACAGCCCTACAGAACCTTTCTCTCTCTCCATGGGGGCTCTGTGCCCCACCTGTAATCTTTCATGACAACAGAGCACACTGCCTGTACCGTAAAATGCCACCTAATTATATTCTCTATTAAGTTTTTAGAAATTGTACTTACTGTTTAAAAGAATACTTTTGGATAGCCTCTTACACTTGGTGTTTGAGGAAGGGAGTTAGGTTCTAACTGTAAAGACACAAATGGCTTCATCCCTTTCTTTTGTATACTTTTTAATAAAGTCCCTAATTTTATTAATGACAACACCTGAACCATAGCAATGGGGCCTAAATTAGTATAATTGACTCTATAATACTTGAAATTCTGAAACCTAAGGAAAACACTTAATCACGTAAGTGACATAAGCCAAGACGGCTGCATTTGAGAGTAAGCCACTTGGAGGCAGAGACCTGGCCATATACTGTTCCTGTTACAAAGTGTAGGTTTGAGCTGGAAACTGATGGGGCTCAAATATTATTTTAATGATCACCAAATGGTTGATCAGTTTAGTCAATTTCAAGAATAAAAGTGAGCCAGCCTAGCTTCTAGATGCCAAGTAAACAAAGTAACTGGCTAATCTTCTGCACATCCACTCTTTAATCCCTTAGTTCTGGCATCTTATAGTCACATACATTTTCACTTACGTATTTCTCAAGAGAGAAAAGAAGATCCTTAAAAATTTGATCAATGCCCTTTTAGTTTATACTGTTTTATTTCTGCAATTGAATAATGTTTTAAAATATCACAAAAATATACAATTAATTAAGATGCAAAAGAAAGTTTTATTTTTCACTCCTGAACCCTTCTTTTTTCTATAAAAGTCCTCCACTGACCTCTACCACTATCCCCACTAGTGGTTGTAAGTTTGGTCTGATAAATAGCTTAGTGCCATGCAGGAGAGACATAGAGCTAAAATGAAAATTAAGCACTTTATTGACAAAAAGAATTAATATCCCAATGAAAAATGAAATCCATATATACTTTGTTGCTGAGCAAAAATGATGTGCAGACAACACAGCCTATTGATTTCAACCAACTGAAGTTAAAGCAGAATATTTATTGGGCCTTACGGTACTTAAATGTCCTAAATTCCACTTAGTACCACTAGCTGCTAGCGCTGCAGAATTCTAGAATTGCACCCTGCAGTTTATACTAATTGGTGGGAAATGTGGGCCTGATGTCAAAGACAACTATAATTGTCTGATGAAAATAACTTGCTTTTGACACCAGTATATGTTGCACCCCATATATCACATCCTCCTTGCATAAGGAGGTGTTGTTTTATATAGCCAGGGTAATTATAATTGCTTTAATGTATCTGAAATAACTGCATACAAAAGAGTGTTGTAAGAAAGAAGAGGCTTATAATGACCTACTAGCATTTATGAAAAAATGGTTGCTCAAGGAATTAAAACAAAAAAAGCCTAACAAAAAGCATAGCCTTATATTTATGCAGGTTTTAGAATGTTGGAAAGCTGCGATTTAGAGACGATCCTATTTTGACCATAATGCATTTTGTCATGTGAAGATTAAACGTGGGGGACGTTTACATTTCTCCAACTCACTGAGCTTCTACCCCAGGACTTGCATTATTTTTTTCTCACATCAAAAGACATCTTTTTAAACATTGTATTCATGTCTGTGTCTCTTGACAGCAAATAAAATTTAATAAATAAAATCCCATATGAAAAATATGTTAGATTTAAGGAGCCGCCTTGATAACGTGTGGACATTTTCAAAAATGATTTGTGAAAAACAAATAAATTTAACAGAGCTAATGTGTTACCAGCTCCAAATATATTATCAATGATGCACAGAAGTATAATGACCCAAAAGAGCATTTGCACAGGTTTTCACACTGCTTAAATTACTGCCAGATAGGAAAAAAAAAAACATTCTCCAGAAGTTGGACCCTTTGCCTCTGTAGATCAACATCTGACTGTAACAACATCTTGACTTGTCACTAAATTTCAAATCAACAGCAGCCACCAATAACTTATAACAAGGGAGTAATTTCACTTTACAAGCATCAAATCCAGCGGCACATTTTTATAATGTGCAGTCTTTCCTCTCAAACTTCTTTCTAACCTTCCACCAGGCTTTGAGCCTCCTGCCCCACTACGTTTCCTGTTGGCCCAACCCACTCCATTCCCTTGGAATCTTATTCTGCCATGAATATTCACAGATAAATTTGGAAAAAAATGATGGCCCCTCCTCATTTCTCTGCTCTTGGATTTTATGGTCCTCATTATACTTTACACCACAAAATGTATTTCACACCCCCTCATTTCTCCACACAAGATTGTGAAGTTAACATTTACTTTGTGATAAAATAAGCCAGGCAATATGCTAAATTCTTTACATGCATCATTTCATTGACTCTTCACATCAATTCTTTCAAGTAGTTGCTGTTAATTGTCTCTAGTTTATAGATGTGGACACTGAATTTTGAAGTCAATGCCTGTGCTCTTAACAACCTAGTCATATCACCTATCCTCTAGGAAATTAATGCATTTATGCCACATTCATATTTTTCTCAGATTCATTATGTTTACCTAACAAGAATGAACACCATATAGCCTATACTACTTAAAGTGCAATTATGACCTTTTGATAATGACACCCAAAATATATGTTCAATATTTAATAGCTTCAAATTTTGGTGATTTTTAGATATCTTTGGAACATTAAAATTTGACAATAATCACATTGGGGAATTGATATATTGATACCATGATTAAATTAAGACAAGTCCTCTACCAAGATACTGTGATAAGTCTTGAATTAATAAAGTAACAATTTACAAACATGGTGCAGCTACAGTGACAAAAATACAGTGCAGGAAACAGGGAGAGCCCCTGAAAACAAGCTGCAAACTATAAAGTGGTCTCCTTTTGTCAGTTATGTGCATGATGTTTAAAAATTCCCAACTTTTCTTTTTTGTTTATATGGCCAACCACACATTCATACAGTTGTTATTTATTAAAATGTGTGTGTGCATATGTGTGTATTTCTCCACAATTTGAAGAATACTGTGAGGGATTTACTAACTATATCCTATTATTTTTAACCTATTCAATTTATCTTTTAGCAATAGTATAATACCTTTAAATGAAAAGTAACTTTTAACCCTGAATTAGAGTGGAATTAAGAAAATTTAAAAGAATAATTACTGACACTCTTTCCAAATATACTACATCAGAGCTGGCCTGCATAGGGGGAGCAGACAGTTGTTTTCACTATGGGGCTGTGTTTACTAAAGGAATGCCTTGAATTTTTATAGGGCATTTGAATTAGCAAGAGCATTCTAGTGCATCCTATCACCATTTGGTGGAGGCCTGCTTTGTACCAGATGCTATAATGGGTATGATTTATAGATGATGGAGGTAAGATGATAGAGACGGGGCTAGAAATAGAGATACAGAGAGTTGGATTCATCATCTTTATCATCAGCAGCGTCATCCAAACAGCAGCTGGAAGGTATTGAGCATTTCCTATTTCCTATGCACTATGCTAAGTTATTTATTCATCAATGCATATTTACTGAGGCAAATCTGGTTCTAGGTTGCAGTGTAGAGAAATGAATAGAACAGACAGCAGCTAAATAAAGATAAGTACTCTCTTTAGACTTTGTTTTACACATCAGAAAAATGAGCCTCAGAAGTATTTAAGGAACTTATCCAGCATCATAAGGCAAGGGGGTAATGAAGCTGAAATTTAACTTCTACATCTATTAACTTTAAGAATTTTGTTCTAACCTCTCCCATCAACATGCTGCCATGCTGTGTACAATTTGGGCTTACTAGTCATGGAGGGCTTTTCATACTGTTTGGGTAAGAGAAACCTGAGATTAGTTCTGCCCAAACTTAACTCTTGGTACAAATTCTTATGAAATATACTTGCAGAGGTTTATCAAAAAGGCCTATTTTAGTCATTAAATCAAAGATTAGAAATCCAGAAAAATTATACACTACTGGGTGGTGAAATTTAGAAGTACAATTCCTTCATGATAGAATTCTAATGTGCAGCTGACATTCATAGATTTTCATAGAAGGCTGTCATTGTGGGGTAAGAATATGACTAAGAATAGACATCTTAGTTTCAATCCATAGTTCTGACATTAACTAGCTATTTTAATTTTTTCAAAAAAACTTAATGAGTACCTCTTAAACATCAGCCACTGAAGTAAGTGCTGGGAATACAATGGTGGAAAAGAAATATCCCTGACTTTATGTAGCATACATCCTAATAGGGCAATAGACATTATACATGTAGTTGAAAAATGAGAATTGTGAAGAATAAGAATAGGGTGCTTTTAAAGAAAGACTAACTTGAGAGGGTTGTTGGGGAAACTAACTTCGGACTGAGGCTTCAGGAGAGAAGGCCCTTTGGTGTAAATGACTGTTAAGCCGAATCCTAAGGGACTAGGAGGATTGGCACAAGGGAGGAGTGGCAGGAAGAGCCTTGTAGGAAGACGTATACAAAGACCTAGGACTGGAAAATAGCGAGGCATGTATTAGAAACAGAGACACGGGTCAGTGTGAACAGAGCCAAGGGTTACTTAGGAACGGGATGGGAGACAAGTGACGCTAGAGAGCTAGAAGGAGCCGAGCCAGGAAAGCCTCCTGCCCACGGTGGTGAGTGGAGGGCATGGGCATGAAGCTGGTGTTGCGAGGCCTTTCAGTGCCTTTCATCAGTAAAGCAAGCAAATGAGGATGGACAGTATGTGAGGTTCCTTCCATCCACTACAGTCCACGGGGCTACATTATTCAACTAAATTTCTCTTGATGTGATCAACTATAATTTGCCAAGTCCTGGGCTGGGGATACAAAGATGCATATTACAAAGTGATAACCCAGGAGTCAATTTCCAAGGTGCCTGGAATCCATTGAGGAGAAAGAAGATGAAGCCTATAATACAATATAGAACTATAATAACTATAATACAATATAAAAACTGGTATCCCAGGGGAATGTGTATTGCATAAAAGCATGGTAGAAAGAGTACTTGTATTGTTTAGATCATTTGCTTGTAAAATCTTACATAGATGAATTGCATTTTAGGATTCCATATAATCAGCATCGCTTGACTAGTAGGCTCTCTATGAAGCTCTCTTCAGGAGACATTGAGTTTGTCTCGCTGCTTAAGCCCTTGTTAAAAGTATAACTATAACTCATGAATGCGATATTCATTAACTCAGAAAAATTGTTTTCAATTTGTGGGTCAGCCCAAGTCACTTAGAAGTGGCTGTGTGGAATGCTGTTTCAAAAAGGTGTCTGAGGCCTCATGCAAGCTTGACAGAAAGAATGGTAAGATCAGTTCTCATGTTTAGATGGGCAGAGATGGAGAACACCATGTATCTGCCATCTCTGCTTTAACTCTTAAGTTCGACATGTAGCATTGTTATCCCTGGACACTAAGCCTGTAGACTTTACTCAGAGTGAAATTGTGTATGATTTTTTACTTTTTATTTACACAGTTAAATTCTGCAAGAGAAGAGGCCTTGAAAGAATGAAAGACAGGGCAGATTTGTGCTAGTAGGGTGCCAGGGAGAAACTCAGATCTCTACTGGATTTCAGGATAGAGGCCTTGGGCAGTCAGTGCTATCTATACACGGGGTGTGAGAGGTCCAGAGGATGAAGAAGTGGTAAGCAGAAAACTTCACTTGCTTTGCCTTCTGCATTACCATCTGCCACAGTTGTGCAGGTGGAATACTAGTTTGTTCTGCCTCAGTGAAATTAAAGAAAGGATTCCTGGTAGTACCACAAAGGTACCGCTGACCTTACAGACAGTTTTGTGCTGATCCCATTTCTGCATCCTACAAGAAGCCACTGAGATAAGTGAGCCTGAGAAAGAAGGGCCACAGGGAGAGGTGCCAGCAAGCCCAGAGCAGTGTTTGCAGAATTCTGTTGCTTCAGTAAGAGGTGAACTATTCTAGGAATAACACATTATGTTCTGACAGTTTTCCCTTGTTGCACATGTTAATTTTGTGTGTGATATTGTTTTGCAAAGTGATTACATTTGACTGATAACTTCCATGCCACATTTCAGTTTAATTGGAAATAGCCCAATATTCTCTCTTCAAAGAGGAAAAAGAATGCAGAAAATGTACAAAAGGAAAATACTCTTTGTGGTTTTAGCCAAATTAGCATGCTTATAAAAAGATCTTCTTCCTGTTATAAACACTATATCCTTAACTAGATAAATATTTTTACCAAATAATAATTTACTACAAGCTTAAGGAAGAACAACTTTTCATGTAGTTCATACTAAGATAAAATTATATTTTCTAATACAATATTAAACAAAATTTTGGATTTTTGTAAACACAATATTATTCTCAGTGAAATAAATATTCATAATTGGTAATACTAGTAAAGATAGAAAAGAGCATTGAAAAAATGAAGTTGCTTGTGCTTTTAGAGCAATTTGAAAGTCATTTTAAAAACTATCTTCATTCATACTTAATTACCCTTAATTTGCTCAAATATTTTCTGCAAAAAATAACAATACAGGAACACAAACAGCCTCATGTTCATATTCATAAGGTCATATCATAAGAAATTATTTTCTGCTTTCTTGCAGACATAAGAATTAATAATATTAAACATATTCTGACAATTTTCCTGAGACAATGAGTCACAGAAGCTTCACTTCCTGCAAAATTATTATGCAAACAGTTAAAATATTGAAATGAACCTCACAATTGATACTCTAACAGATCAGTCTTGTTATAATTTGTTGACAATGAGTAATCTATTTGAGACAAAGTGAAAGCAGCTGTAGAGGAAAACAATAGAAAAAGTACGCCTACAGAGCATTTAAATGTAGGTGTTGAATAAATTATCTATACATTAAAAGGTTCATATATTTCAAAGAAATGATAAAAAGTTTGAAAAAATCTGAGAAAATTTAACAAAAAGCAATAGAATTCTAAATGTGATCAAAACTACAGGAGAACTCTATTAAATGTATAACCTTGTTGCACACAAATTGCTCTTTTCAGAGCCTGTTCTTTTATTGGATTGCTCTGCCATTTTATGGAATATATTTTAATGTTGTACAAAGAAAATGAATTTCACGGGTTTGATTTAACAGTTCAGTTTCTCCATGTTACTATCCTGTGCTACGATGGAAGTTTGCTCTTTTATTCAGTAATCTACTCCGTTATAAGTTTGGCAATCTTTCTGTATGTGTGTGTGTGTGTGTGTGTGTTATGATACAAACCAGGTATTAGTCAAGGAAAGTCTATCATTTTATCAGGAATGTACAACGCATGCTCCCTAAAAGAGTATCTGATCAATAAAAGTTAGATTCAGCAAATCATTTGAGCTATCCTCTGACAAATGAGGAGATTAGGATGCTTTCCAGAGCTTGTGGAATATTGCAGACTAGACCAGAGCTGATTTGTGGAAACCATCTTCTGCTTTTTAAATTATCTTCATTGGTTTTGATTCTTTTGAAATCTGGTTTATTTTGAAGCAAACTTAATTGTGGAAATGAGCCTTTTAAATAGTAAAAAACAAAGCGGTGATATAAATATATTGACAGGAGCAGACGTATGTCTGTATTGTTGGAATTCAAAGCTTTATGATTATATTGGCCATTATTATTGTTTTAGAGGAAGGCATGATACTGTAAGGCCACTTAATTTAAAAAAGATGTGTGATTTGCCATGCTCCTGTAATCCTTGGACAAGTTTACAGAAGCAAAAATGTAGTCTAGAGAAACTGGCTTCTGGTACAGAAAAATCTGGGTTTTTGTTTTTGTTTTCATAGCCCCCTTCTTATCTAGGGATTTCATTGGTCAGAGACCAAAATCAAGAATTAATGGAAAAATGGGCAGAGACGACCAATAGTTTGTCTCTGGGTCCCTTTGCAGCTCTGCCTCCTCCTTGTCATTCACCTTCTAAAACGACACTGCCCTCTCACTTAGCTGTGCCCATAGCCACGTCTATAATACAGTTGTGGCATCTTGAAGGAAAAATTACATGTACCAAACAAATAGAAGTACTGTATCAGACACTAAATGGAGCGAACCAGAAGAGATCCTACAGACCATCAAATCTAAAACCTTCATTTCACCCGGGAGGACACCATGGCTCAGACATTTCAGTGAACTTACTCAGGCCTCTGAGCTCATAGCAAAACCAAGAGCGCATCCCAGCTCCCTGAGTTCCCGAACACCCCACCCTGCTGCATTCTGTCTTGGGAAGTCATCAGGGAGAGCTATCTGCATGACGGTAGACTAGACTATTACTTTAAAGACATTATTTGATTTACAATATAGATCCAGTTAGAGTTTAGAAAAAGATGTATTGGAAAAGAAAATGTATTTACAAAATTGTAGGGTTTTTTTCCGTTAATCCTCACCATTCTCTCATAGAGACAAGTGAATGACAAGATTACATTCTTTTCTGCCTTGGAAATGACTTTAAATGTGTCTGACAACGAGACTATGAATAATAATCTAAGAATTGTCCTATATATTTAAAAAAATCAATTTGATTAGTCAATTAAGAAATATTTTTAAAGGAAATGCTTTTGTTAGTATGAAAACTTTGGACAGTAATTACCTTCTACATCAGCCCAGGACACTTTTGACTGTCTCAATGCTCTCAGTGCACAGACCAGACATTTGATAGACAAAAGGAACAAATGATTTTCCTAATTACATAGAAAATTAAAGCACAGCTGAAACCAACTCATTTATGTTCAAACTGGTGGGGGAGAAATCTGAAAAAATGGTTACTAGTCAACTAAACCTAGCTATAAGTAGGTATTTAAGATAAAGTAGTGATTTATGAAAATCCTACCCCCAGAATCCAGAGTAGGATCTATGTAAAGTATACAGGAGGAAGGAAGTGTGGCGTACAGCTACTGGCGATAACGACAATGAAGAACTTTGGAGTTATCAGTAGGTATTTTAAAATAGGAAATATATTTGGCATGTAAGAAATTTTGAAAAGCCGAAAAAACATGAAAACAGGAAAAAGAGAAGGCTTTGTTATATATCACCTAAATTTTAAATTAATTATAATCAGCTTCTGGAGGAAGCAAGGGTAGTTAAGTTTTGGATGTTAACAGGTTAACAGGTATGAGATTAGTGCATCCATTTGGAGTCTCTTATCTGTGGTTACACTAAGTAACATTAATGTTGGTAAACCAAGATTTAGTCAGGTTTTTATCCGGCAACAATGCATATCATACTAGTTTTAATATTTTTACTTATGCAACTGTAATAAAACCTGGGGAAAATATGGCAGTTATTTCAGGCATGAAGCAGGCATTTTATGAAGATTTTTGAAGAAGAAAATCTGAAAGAAAAAGAATGTATTTCTAATCCATGCATTTCAAAACTGCCACTGTGGTATTCTGAATTGTCTTGTAATTAATTCTCTCTGTTTTATATTATTCTGAGACTAGTCATTTGGAGAAAATATGTAGAACTCCTTGTCTGGCCTTTCTGAATCTATTTTTCACAGTTGCAAAGTACTGGTCAAACAAATTAAATTACTGCAGCAGTATGTAACTAATTTTATGTAAATTAAGGTGTTAATGTTCTGAATCACATTCCTGAAAATGGTCTGTTTTCTCTTGCAGCTTTTCTTCATTAATGATGCTTTGAATAGTCATATCAAAAAATTAATTCCTACAAGACTAAGTGGATAAATCATTACCCTTTGTCCCCCTCAAAGAATTAGATCTACATATAGTTTTATGATCGGCTCAGTCTACACTTGTCAGTAGCCCAACTAACTAAATCAACATTTTAAACTTAATGTAACCAAGATTGAGGTGATGTGAGGTAGATTTTCCATCTTGTTTATACAGAGGGAGATCTAGAACTATAATGGTCAAACTGTGCGATGCAGAATTAGTACCAAGCTCGGACCTTTCAGGGCAGTTTTTCTGCTCCCAATAAAGGTACTAACTTATTCTGACGTCTGTTTTGAACTTTGCAATCTCCATCTCAAAAATGACCCATATGAAATCATAGAATAGCCTTTGAATAAAATATTTATAATTGGAAATATCTAAGAGAAACTGAAGTTGGAAAAGAAAAGCAAATTCATTATCTATTGAAATACTTTCCAAAGCATATAAATAAAATCAAGAGGTTTTCTAATTACTTGGCAAACTCACATAACACATTGATTGAATTGAAACTGTTTAGTAGAGGGAAACACTTAAATTATTTATCTGTTGGGATTTTTATCTAGGATAATAAATGTCTATTTCCAGAAGTGCAGTGGGTATAGATAACAATGCAGTACAGTGTTCCAGCTTGGTAACTGGATCCTAGGTATTGTTTCTGTCAGAAATGGCAGCTTGAATTTCATAAGAAATGCCTTTTCCAAATAAGCCAACATAGTTAAGGCCAAAGTACTATCTTCCCAAGGGCCAAAGATATTTTTAATATTTTTATGTCTGTTTGCAAAATGTTTCTTAACAACCCTTTTGTTGTTCTTTTATAATCTTCCAACAGATAAATGATATGCAGATAACAGAAGCCTACCTCATCATGCATTTAGATAGAAGGAAAAATACTGTCTCTTATTTTCCATCCTCATTTCAATCCTTAAATCCGTTTTTAAATTTACAAATTTCCTAAATGGATTAGCGAACAGCATACTACCAATTTTAAAGAAACCTCTCAAAACCCAAAATACTGGGACTTCTTTAACCAATTAATACAATGAGTTCCAAACTGTGACCCCACTCAGGCAACATCAGCTAAGGTACTTACTACTGTTAGTAAACAGATGTCCGTTTTATGTAACTGCCCAGATCAAAAGGTAGCAGAAGAATTTGAATGAACTGGGAGATAACTGAAGGGAGAACAACAGTGCTGTCTACAAACCAGGCTGATCCAATACTTACAATACAATCTAAAGAACAATATCCTGAGCTCAGGATAGACCCAAACTGAGGAGAGGGGTAAAAGGAACCGCTAGCCCAACTGGGAATTGGGAAGTTGGGAATCCATGGAGTAATGCCCTGGGGAGAAGAAAGCATGGGAGCTGTCAAGACTTAACAAGGGAACTGTGTAGAATTGAGGCCGCATCATTTTTCAGCTAAGTAACTCATGCCTATTTAATGAACATCAGCATGTGTTATCCCAAACACTCACTTAAAAACTTAAAGATAATTAACATCCTCTGAATGAAATAAATCACAATGAATTCTCCAACTTCCCATTGCTTTACTACCAAATGCCTGGGATTTTTTCAAAGCCAGCTGCACTAGGGATAGAGGGACCTCAGGGGAACTTGCCCGTGGGGTTTCAGGGACAGGCAGTCAGCTCCCGGCTCACAAATCAAGCCTGTAAATCTCCAAGCACTTTTCATATATAAAGTACAATACCCTCTGAGACAGGCTACTTGAGTACTCTTTTTTCTTTAAATATATTTAGATTTTATAAAATCAATAATGTATTTCCAACACTCAGTATTAATAAAACTTTAGACTTCCACAGCACTTTTCTTTCCCCCACTGTGTTCAAAATATATTAACTATCCTCTGACCCCTGGGAAGTAGATTTGCTTATATATCTTGATATGCCCCACAATACCTAGCATATTGCCTTAATTAGAAATATCTTTTTTTGGCAAAAAAGACGCTGGACATAAAATCAAAAGACACTGTATCAAGTCCTGGCACCAAGTGGTACTGGTATAACTTTGGGCAAGTAATTGAAGTCTCACAAGCCTGCTTACCCATATTATAGCTCTGAGAAATTAAATTTTAAGAAATGAAAATATTTTTCAATTATTAACCAGTAAGATTAACATCCATTCAAAAAGTACTGTAGCACTAATGTGTGTCAGCCATACGCTGTGTGCTGGGAACACATCATAAACCAGTGTTGGTCCCTCCATCCGAGGAACTAAAGATCCAGTTGAGCAAACAGACATTATACAAGTAACAGTATGCATGATAATCGAAGGAAAAGAAAGGCCAGAGTATGAGCTCAGGCTATGTGGTCAGAGAACAGGTTCTACACAGGTGAAAATCAGCTTCTGGCAGCTACTGAAACACATGTGAATAAATAAATGGGAAGGTTAGCTCAAGATAAAAACACATTATTTTTCTAAGGCCAAGCAGAAATGTACAGAGAACCTAAAAATTTATATTCTTTGCCTGGTGTTTTGTCCAACTGGTAACCTTCCCTGGACATTTTATAAACCAGTGGGTGAAAATATGGGGGAGATACCTGTTCGCAATGCAGCTCACGGTTAATCACATTTACTGAAGCACTGTTGGCATGTTAGGCTCAGTTCCTGAGGAGTAAGACTCCCTCCTAACAAGGTCTATTTGGTACTTCATGTAAAAAAAGCACTGTTTCTTGAAAAGATAATAATTCATCCTAAAAAATTCATTGTAATATATTTCATTGCAGCAAAGTCAAAAATATTAAGTGAACAAAAATCTTAGCAGCTTAATGTAAGTATGAAGATAGAAGTGAAAGAGGAAGTCAAGAATCATGGAGCCCCTCCTATGCTCCAGGCATTACTGTAGCTATGCTGTCCTGCGTATCACTTGACTTACTCCTGTTTGTATGTGTACTTTCTCAGCCAGGTGATCAACATTCATAGCAATAGCGGTAAGTCATGTTGCTACAGTGCACCATTGACAATGTAGTAAGAATGGCATTTTACCTCTGTGGTCTTCCTCCTGAAAAACCACAGTCAGGAGAAGACAATCGGACAAATTTCAGCAGAGGGGTCCCCTACAAAATGCCTGAGGAGTACGCCTCAAAACTGTCTAAGTCATCAAACACAAGGGAAGTCCGAGACACCGTCACATTCAAAAGAGGCCTAAGAAAATGTGATGACTCGATGGGCTGTGGCGTCCTGCATGGGGTCCCCGAACAGGACGAAAAGGACATTAGATTAAAACTAAGGAAATCTGAGTAAAGTGTGGTCTCAAGTTCATTGTAGCAAATGTACCATACAATGAAAGGAGGGTGTTAATAGGGGAAACTGGGTTTAGCACATACAGGAACTCTCTGTGCTAGCTTTGTACTTTCTCTATAAATCTAAAACTTACCTAAAAAAATTAAAGTTTATTTTATTTTATTAAATGTAGGTTTTATTAATCTCCTTATACAAATAAGGAAACTTTAAGTCATTTTGCTAACATTATATAGCCAGTGAGCCATTAATTTGAACACACATCTGCCTAAATCCAAATTCCACACTCTGACCAAGGCACCATGCTACCTCCCCAAGTAATCTGCTTCTGGATCCCGGAAGTGTCATTTACAAAATCTTACATCATATTTTATTATTTTCAAATTTTTAGCACTAAGAAGTATATGAAAACATTAGAAAAAGAATTCCTATCACTGGTTAGCCAAAGATCATGCATCTCTATTCAAGAGTTGGCTGGCCATTTCTTTGAAATAAAGCCTATATCTGTAAAAATACTTCTTGTATTTTGAGCTGATATTTAAACATACATGCACACCCCAACACAACCCCCCACAGAATGCACATGTATGCACTCACATAAGAGAAATAGCTAATGTAAGTCATGAAACCATAAAACTCTTAGAAAAAACATAGGGAAAAATCTCTTGGACATAAACATGAGCAACTTCTTCATGAACCTATCTCCCCGGGCAAGGGAAACAAAAGCAAAAATGAATAAGTGGGACTCTATCAAGCTGAAAAGCTTCTGTACAGCAAAGAACACCATCAATAGAATAAAAAGACATAAATACCATAAATATATGAATGGGAGAATATATTCATAAATGACAGATCCAATAAGGGGTTGACATTTGAAATATATAAAGAGTTCACATACCTCAACAAACAAAAAGCAAATAATCCAATTAAAAAATGGGCAGAGGATCTGAACAGAAACTTCTCCAAAGAAGAAATCAAATGGCCAACAGGCACATGAAAAGATGCTCCACATTGCTAATCATCAGAGAAATGCAAATGAAACCACAATGAGATATCACCTCACACCAGTAAGGATCACCACCATTCAAAAGACAAACAATAACAAATGTTGGCGAGGTTGTGGAGAAAGGGGAACCCTCCTACACTGCTGGTGGGAATGTAAATTAGTTCAACCATTGTGGAAAGCAGTATGGAAGTTCCTCAAAAAACTCAAAATAGAAATACCAGTTGACCCAGGAATTCCACTTCTAGGAATTTACCCTAACAATGGAGGAGCCCAGTTTGAAAAAGACATATGCACCCCTATGTTTATTGCAGCACTATTTACAATAGCCAAGAAATGGAAACAACCTAAGTGTCCATCAGTAGATGAATGGATAAAGAAGATGTGGTACATATACACAATGGAATATTATTCAGCCATAAGAAGAAAAACAAATCCTACCATTTGCAACAACATGGATGGAGCTAGAGGGTATTATGTTCAGTGAAATAAGCCAGGCAGAAAAAGACAAGTATCAAATGATTTCACTCATCTGTGGAGTATAAGAACACAGCAAAAACTGAAGGAAAAAATAGCAGCAGACTCACAGAATCCAAGAAAGACTAACAGTTACCAAAGGGAAAGGGACTGGGGTGGGGGGTGGGGTAGGAAGAGAGAGATGAGGGGGAAAAGGGGTATTATGATTAGCACACATAATGTAGGGGAGCACACAGGGAAGGCACAGAGAAGACAATATAGCATGTTACTATACTGATGGACAGTGACTGTAGTGGGGTATGTGGTGGGGACTTGATAATGGTAACCATAATGTTGCTCATGTAATTGTACATTAATGATACCAAAATTCAAAAAAAGAGAGAAATAGCTAGCTAAATCATGATTTTAAATTATTTTTAGTTCCTGGAAAGTATTTTTCCCCAGTTAACACAGTAAACCAGAGGCAGTTACTCAGTCAGGTTCTCCTTCCTTTATATCATTTGTACAGTGAAATAATATATACGCTCCTTATTCTCTCATTACTGAGGAAAGATATGTGCAAATTAATCAGAAGTCACCATATCCCTACACTGAGCATCCATTCATTTCCAAAAAATCAATGCCATGCAGTGTTCTCAAATAAATTTTAAGTATCATCACAGGTGATTCAGGTGGAGTTCAGGCCTAGGATTGTGCTATAGATGATCTAACAGGCCAGAAGAACATTTCAGCAAGGGAGGCAGCATGAGGAAAACTTAGAAACGTGAAAGTGGAGGATGTGTGCCAGAGTCAGCAGACAGGTGATAGAGCATTAAATGTTCAGATGTCTTAGAACTCTTGGAAAGCCAAGGTCAATTCCAGATGGTTTTATAACCTAAATATGTCTGCTTCTTTAAAGCAGGTAATCTGTCTTTTATCTTAAACTGATATGTATTCATTTACTTAGTAATTCTAAATCTCAGGGCATGCTTACCTTCTTTATGAAAATGTCTACTCACTTGGAAAAACCAGTTGTAACAGAATATATTGGTACTATCTATGAAATTGAGTTTAGTCAGAATGTGGTTAAGAGTTCATGCCCATGCTTGAATAAGTCTAGGGAATTGGTAATTTTATCAACATTTTGTTTTTTAATTGTGATGATGAATAATGAATTGTCAACTCTGGAAGCTTTATAGTAGCTAAAGGACCATCAATATTGCCAGATGCAAAGTTAAACCAACTTTTACAGATGAGAGATGCCTTTAGAATGGCTGCTATGAAATGTATTCCACCAGATGAGTTTCTGTGATGTGATTGCAAAATGAACCTCTCTCTCTCTCTCTTTTTTTAAACAGGCAAGGGAAGGGGTGGTCTGCCTGAGATTTACACCTGATTTGTGTTATAGTAATCTTTGAAATTAAGAAGTGTATCCTTGCATTTCATTAAATTCTAGCTAATGAGATAACTGTCTTCCCAAGGAGGGAATGATAAAGTACTCAGGCCATAAAGCATAAATTAATACTGCAAGGTTAAACACTGGAACTAACTCATGTTTCAACAAAAGCCCCTACCAGCAGTTAAATTAACTGACATAAATACCATAAAATCTGTCTTTATTTTAGTTTCAGATGATGCTTCTTTTTACACCCCTGCTTTCAGTTTGTATAACTCATTTTTGCACATTATTGCATGCACCATTTGCCATTTAAAGAATTGGCTACAACAGAGAAAAGATTTAAGGAATCAAGTACTCAGAAAGGAAAAAGAAACTGGTGGTCTAGGGGATATCATATTGAAGATTGTTAGTGCCATTGAAATATAGTACAATAGACAACAGTAGTTCAAAGAAACAGTTAATTATGAGACGACCAGCCCAAAGAAATCTACTTTTTAAGCTTTTGATCGACATGTTCAAAAAAATGCTAAAGAAAACCTGTGGTGATAATAGGTTTGATATATATTCTGGCAAAAATTATATCACATTAATGAGGTGGCTTAAAGGGCTCATGCATTTTGTAGGAGGTATTTCAATGTATTAGTATAATTAGCAGTGATGAGAAAACTGTTTGGAACTGAATTACCTCTCACGAGTTCATTTGAGCTATATGAAATTACACCATGCAAGAAGGAAAATTATGGAGCCATCCAGAGAGAGTTCATGCCTGATTTGATCATAGCCACTAATTGGATGATCATTTTCGTAAAGCTTTTCAAATGGTTGACAGTTTCTGCCTCTCATTTTTTTTTTAATGGATGATCTCTTTATTTCTTGTACTAAGCAACCAAACATAGGTTTGTTAGAGATTTGGGTGTTTCTACAGGGACCTTACAGGTGTAATTGTCACAATCTGAGCAACCTTTGTCCCTTAATTAGCTGTTTTTGGGGAACCCCTAATGAGAGTTGCTGTTCTTGTTAACAGTCTTAGAGAATACCTGATGAGTGAAGCTCTCCAAGCCTGATGTATGTCAGCAGCCACCATATGACAGCAATTTAATGAAGTTAAGATCTGATCCAATTGGGACAGATAGAGGAGCATTTGGGTCGTACTGCATTCAGTTCCTCTGTGTGTGTCTGGGTGTGTGTGTACACATGTCCAATACAAAGTGGGTGCTCTAGTGAAGGACAAGAGAAAACTAAAAAGGGTAGAGGGTGGAAAGGAAGATTTATTAATGGATCTACTTGATGAACTCTATTCACAAGACAGCCAACAGCCAGTATCAGAAGATAATTGAGATCATGGAATTAGGTTTCTTTGTATAAATTGCTTCATATGAATTGCATAATACAGCCAAACCTTACAGTCTGAAGGATCACTAGGTACCATACTTATTTTCTGTTAAACTTTTTATCTTCTCCATCCCTTCTACTTGAATCATCATTTCCATTTTAGCGATACAAGATTTCCAAATGAGATTCAATCATGTGGAGTTAAATTTTTTTTTTTAATTGTGCTTTTCTCAAATAACTGTGTGGCCTAGTGAATCAGAAAAGAGTCCTTATGAGAACATGCCACTTGATCTGTTGCTTAGGAGAAAGATACAACACTAGGTTAATAATTTTTCAATGTGACTGGCAAATTCTAATATCAGGAAGAAGAGCAGCTGCGAGACAAAATGGCATTGACTTTTTTGTATGTGTATGTGTGTTTTTTGTATGTGTATGTGTATGTAAACACACACATTTACATACATGTTCAAGTTAAAAATGTTACTCTTTCTCATGGCCAAATGTTGCTAGTATTACTTTCTCTATTTGCAAGTTTCACCCTATTTTCAACCAATAGATGTCACAGGACTTGTTCATAAACACTGCTTTTGGCAGTATTTGCTATATATATATATTATAACCACAAACTGGAAGGTGAAATGTTAATACTTTGAGTTTTAATGCGTCCTCTGGATCTCCCCTGCCTTTCTGTGCATTTGATTTGCTTAGGTATACAGAGATGTTGCCGTATTTAGCCACTCAGTTGAGAACAAACATCTTTTTATTAGGAACAGAATATTTTATAAATATGCTTGCTACACTCAGGGAGCATTTTAAGGCATCCAAATTGAGATTTCAAGAAATCAAAACTTAGAGATGTTGTTATTTTTAGATGAATCAATTACATTATTTCAGGAAGCAGACAAGTTCATTAGTAATATGTGAATCCCATTTTAATTTTTTTTTTCAGTGCCAGAAGAGGGTCATTAGAGATTGGTGAACAAATTAGTGGATTTAAATGCAAGACATATTTGCAATCTACAACATATTTTCCCATTGACATGCATTGATTCAGTCACCAAAATTTAAAATAACCAACAAATTCTGACTGAAAAATCCAAAGAACACTTTAAAAATTCATCATTCTATTGTTTCTTCCTGCATGACTTTTTTGTTGGCTTTTTGGAAATTCTCCTTTCCTTAACCTCTGACTGTACCAGCTGCCTATGGGTATCTGATTTACCCCTTGTCTTATTTTCATTTTGACTGTGCTTTCTTGAACTGAAATTTGGTTACCTCTGGGTTTCCTATGTTAGTTCCTCTCTTTTTTCACATTTCTTTTTTCCATTCTTGTATTTATGTCAATTTTCTGAGTCCTCTCCCTCATGTTTGGTTAATAGTTCAGCTGGGTATGGAATTCTAGGTGTAAAATCATTTTCCATCAGAACTTTGAACACAATACTGAATTCTCTTTACAATTCAATGTTGTTGATGAGAAGTCTGATGCTAAGTTTATTTTTATGACTTTATAAGTTACTGCTTTTCTCTCAAGAGTTTGAGGATACTGTGTTTTTGAAGGCTTTTGTGTATTTGAGGATGTCTTTGTTACACTATGTATAAAAAGAAAACCTGGTTGGGCAAAATCTTTGAGATATAAATTTCCCACTCAAATCTGAAGCTTTATTTTGCAGTGTAGAAATGTGATATTAGTTAAAGTTGTATTCCCTGGTCTGGAATTTATTCTGCCTGTACACTTGCAGGTTTTTATTTTTTCCTTTATTTTAGTATTCAAATATTTTTTGAGAAATAAATTTAGATGTAATAATTATTACACTGATTATTTCTGAGACATGAGTTGCTTATATATATGACTATGTAAGTAATATACTCAAATATATTTAATCACAGGAAATTTTTCTTGAGTCATATTTCTGATTACTATTGATATACTGATTGCTATGCTTCCTCTTCAGGAATAACTGAGCACTGAATCCCCATTTGCCTGTCTCCCATGAGCATTATTTTCTTCCTTCATTTTAATCTCTTTGGCCTTTTCTTCTATCTTTTGGGAGAGAATCTCAGGGTGGTTTTTTTTTCTTTCTTTTCTTTCACATTACTAAATTTGGCTTCCACAGCAATAATTGTAAAATTTGCTCTCTATGAACTCCAGAACAGACTTGAACTTTTCTATTATATTTTTAGTCTACTTAAATCTCTTCACTCTTCTGACTTTTTATCTTTTGCCTTTATCTCAGGTTCTTCTCTCTTAATAATGTTCTATTTTTGTTGTGTGGGCCAAGTGTTCTTTAATCGTATTGAGAATGTCAAAAAATATTAACATTTTCTTTTGTTTCTGAAAACTAAAATTTTCAGTATTAGTGATTTCTCCTCTTCACTGTTCTTTTCACAGTCCCTAAGCTGGATTTTTCCATCAGATCTGTTAGAAACGACCTCACCTTCTCGGTACTAAATATAAAAATGTACCTGTATCTACATCCATTCTTTCTACATCACTACTATTATTTTTATGAAGTGTTCCACTCTCTCTACAAGGCAAACTCTCCACCTGTCCTCCATATCCCAACTCCTCTCAGCTTGTCAGAAACTGACAGCACTGATTATGCCCCCTCTCCCTACTATTCCCTCGGCAAGCCCCTAGCTAAAGCCAACATCTCTCACACGACATTTCTTCTCCCATCTTCACAGACCTTTTGGAAGCATTGTCTATCTCCCCAGCCTGCATTTCCTCAACTACCACGAGGTCTTCTGTCTGTCTCAGATTGGCCTCTGTCCCATAACTCCACTAAAATTGCTGTCATTCCAAAGAGTAACAGCCACCCTGCTTCTAGTTGCAATGGCTATTTTTTTACTCCACAGATCACTTGATTTCACAACAGAATTTGAAATACAGTTGACTGTTTTCTCCTTGAAACACTTTTTACCTGTGCCAGGGAATTTTCTGCCTATATCGTTCATCTTTTTATCTACTTAGGTCCTTGTTATTTACATTATTGATTTTTATAAGCCTTATGTAGTAGAAGTATTAGCATGAGGCATTTTAGGAAGGTGATATAGTAAATCACTTAAGCCAATATAATATGCATACGTATTTAACAAACTCAGAAGCATGGTACTGAGGAAGATTTTTAGGAAAATAACAATTTTTTCATTTCAGAAGTATATATTTCTCTGAGCTTCATAGTCCCATAAATTAAATCAATCATTATATGCACAGACATTACTTTTTAGTATTTCCTCTTAGGAAAATAAACTATTGTTTCTCAGTTTGTTGTTCTGTCATGTTAATTATACTAGAAAAGTTCATTACTTAACCATCTACCTTATTTAGAGAAAAATAGGTGGATAAGCTATTTGGCAAATGTAATTAATCAATAGGAACTATTTATGGATTTCCATATTGTTGTAGTGAATATTATTGTTCAGTTGTGTGAACAGTAGTTAATATTGGACTAAAGCAAGATTTTTAGGAAGATGAATAAGGGAGATCAATGTCGGATTGTCAACCAGCAGTCTTTTCTCTGAGAACTATATGTGAAAACTGCTTTTCTTATTCATCATAGCACTGGTCTCACATAAGGTTGTGAAAGAGAGCAAGTTTGTGTACAAGCCCTCGGGCTCAGCATAACCATCACCTTTTCTGTGGTATCCAATATTCTGGTTGCTCTCTACTCTAGATAAGTAAGTATTTTCATTTAATAGCGATCCAGGTGTTCATGTTTTCTTCCTGCATTCTCTGGGATAAGCATAAACTACAGGACTTACAGAATAATTTTATTGATTTTTTCCTTTTGTAGCCCTCTTAGCTAATGCAAATAATTATAAACTCACACATAAAATCAGTAACATAATTATAACTCATGTAAAGTGAGCTATTTGTAAAGCAGCATTAAATATATTATCATATCTCTCATTATAACCTTCTGAAGTATTATTAGCCTTTCCATTTTAGAGGTAAGACATTCAGAGGGGGACACGCTGAACATGATGTACCTGATCGGGGGCAGGTCCAAGACTTGAAGCAAGGTCTGCTGACTCCAAAGGCTGCGATCTTTCCATTAAAACATGTGGTAAAGGGACTCAATTGGCAGAAACTTGAGGATGTAAAAATGTTATGGGAGAAATTAATAGTTGCCTAATCTGGATCTATTCTCCTCTATTTTGTTAACACACCCCTTATAATTTTCAGAGTGGCAATGCACACATTCCCATTGTCCCTTGCCACAGAGAAGCAAATGGAACCAATGTATAGGACTGTCATAAAATATAGAAATGCCAGGAAGTCTGCCTCGGCTAGGAGATGTACTTCTTTGGGACACTCATCCCTTCCTCTTTCTTGCTGCCTGAAATTCTCTAGTAGATAAACACTTTGGTCTATGAAGGGGACTTCAGTACATACACTAGGTGCTGATTATTATGCAGAAAAATACAGTCATGATAGTGCCTCTGGCCTACCTATCCCTTGACTTCTTCTTTGTGGAAAGTAAGTCCTTGGGTTTCAGCCTTTATCATTTGGGGATTTCTGTTATATGTAACTGAAAAAAGCATTAATTCATACAAATATATAGTACTTCACTAAATCAGAAAAAGCATTCTTGGACTGTCATTGAGCAAACAAAATAATCTTCTGCAAAAGATTGCCTAAAGCTAAGTGTGTTATGGAAGCAGAAAACAGCTTTTGGGGGGGGCAAAAATTAATAGAATATGGAATTCAAAGTTTATTGGGAAAAGAATTGGATGTTTTGTGGTAATTATCCAGCCTAGGGAGAGTTTATGTATGGCAGTCGTGCTGCTGGCAGAATACTGGTGTGTATATTGACAGACTTCGAACAGTTAGTTCAGAGTGAGGCTGCTGCAAATGTAGAAATAGCCTCAGATGGTTCATGCTCCTAAGGACAAGTGATGATTCGTTATTATGCTTGAACTATGATGAAATCAGTGAAGGCATCTTAGCAAGAAGCAAAACCATGGGGATGCTATTAAGAGGTTAGCAATTCTAGTTTGTGTGGGAATATGGATTCCACTTACCCAAAATAATAGCATAGAGGGAAAGAAGAAGCCGCTGTCATTGTTTTGAGTTGCTCCTGAGCTATTCTCCATTGTGTCATGAATTTCAAGTCAAATTCCATGTTATTAGTATTCATTTTATTAGTGTGATGTATGTGTACTGCCACAATATTACTATAATGAAATAATATGATATTATGAGTTGTCTTCCACAGATCTAAAGTAGTGCTTGTAAAACGTAGTGGAAAATGCAGATCAAAGTGAGAAGCAGAGAGAGAGAGAGAGAGAGAGCAAGAGAGAATGAAAAAGAAAAGGAGAGGGAGAGAAAGGCTGGTTTTCTCCTATTAGCTCCAGTTCTTAGGTATCTAAGCTACTCTGTTGGTTAATAGCACCCTTCTGTATCAGGGCTCCTCTGCTTCCAGGCCATCATTATTGGGTTCAATTTTAATCTGTAGTGCACCCAATCAGAAGTAAGTCTTTTTAATGCAGCGCTGTTCTAGTGTTACCGCTCACCCAGTTGGATGCCCAGTCTTAGCTGTAATAGGCATACCAGGGTTCTTTCTATAAAAATACCCTGAAGAGTTCTTTAATTGGTGACTTCATGAAGAAAACCAAAGAATTACCTGAAAATGATTGAATCTGAGTCTACACTCTGAAATAAGATCCACATACTTGTTTCTAGACAATTAACTTTAGCATACTTACATATAACAAATTAAAAATGGCATAAAACTGAGTCCTCTTAGGAATTTCTACTTCTTTTTCATCAGGGAGCTGGGAAAACCGTTTTGCCATTAGAAATGTCTCTGTATTGGTTCAGTGCAGAGATTTTTCAAGGTTCAGCTTTCTTCCGGCCAGCTGCAGTGGGTTTGGGTGTTACATCCATGGGGTACAGTGAGTGAAATCTAAGGTCTTGAAGTATGGGTAGGAATTAGATAGACTGAAGAAAAGGAACAGATATTCCAGGCATCGTGAGCATCTTGAATTCACATAGCTAAAAATGAGAACAGCATGATTGTTACCCGGAAAGCTAACTGCCCAGACTGGAATGCATGGCACTATTACCTGATCATGGTACCAAAGTTTGAACAGGTAGGGTAAGAACCTTAGACACTCCAGGCAGGTTGCCATTGCACACGCCGGAAGCCTTTCTAGCTGCTAAAGAAAAGTGTTCCGTGACAACAGTTGTATTTTTCTAATGCTATCTCACTTGTACAGAGGTTGGAATGAAACAGAAAAGACCGTTTTAAGAGAGGTTTCGGCCAAGAGGATTTAGTTATAATTCAAGTATAATTAAGAAGAACTTAACTATGTGGGGAAAGTGAGAAAGCACAAATATACAAAGGAAAAATCAATTCCACTTAGTCACTTTACCAAATGAGAAAAGGGTAAGAAAGGACAGAGTTGTAGAAGCTAAAAGTGGCCCTTTAGTATGGCTATTTGATTTATTTATTATTTTTAATTTTAGAGGGAGAGGGATAAGTTATAGCATACCTTAGAACCTTCATTTATTTCAAACACAGAGCTTGTGTGAATCTTACATATCCAAACCCCTAGGTTTTGTTTTGTTTTTCATATAGGCTAGAAAGAGAAGCATCTGTTTAGATAGATACTAATTTTCCTATCTGTTGATTTACATATATATTGTGGGACTATGGAGATTTTTGTTACATGATGAATAACTGCAAAAATTCATGTTGGGTCTATGTGGGATCAATTCGAGATCAAAGCCTATACCTTCTACATCATTCCTTCTGTATACACAGAAATATTTTCATTTGACATAATTAGTGCAGACTAGAAATGAGGAAATTATACCACTATTAATGACTTCCGAGCACTAATTGCTAAATGAGAAAACAAACTTCTTTTCTATTTCTCCTGAGAAGATAAACCAGGGAGGCAAGACATTTAACCAACCACTGCTTCACCAAGTCATCTCCCAAGCCTTTCACCCCCAGTAGCTACACACTACTTTAGCAAAAGAACTTCAGAGTGATTAATTTGATCTCTCTTCCCACAGTTGCAAAAATATACTTTATCTATCACATACTGATGCTCTTTGATGTTATGCAAGTAGGAGTTTGTGCTGGTAAATGGTATTACACATTCATTTCTAAACATAGTATCTGGGAAAAGCTGTCAAGTTTATCAAAAATAGGAAAGACTTTTACATTCAGGACTGAGTCACAGACAAGGAAACTGCTTAGTGTTGGAAGTAATAGGAGATAAGGATTACTTTCCTTCTTCCTTGATTAGTTTTTCTCCCAGCATTTATTCTCCCCTGATATGCTATATATTTTAATTATTGATTAACTGAGTGTTGGTCTCCTACAACTAGAATAAAGCTGCAGGAAGGCAGGGATTTGGGGTGCATTGTAGATACCTACTCACATTTTGGATGTGAGTCCTAAGATCCCAAATTGTGTGCAGTTGCCAAATTTTAACACTCTGCTGAGCAATATGGGCTTTAATAACTGATTTTAGGAACACTGTGTGTGTCTGCAAATTTAGGTAGGTAATTTAATTGTTCTATCTCATAGCCTAAGTGAAATTTTATAACTGGGAAAAATGAGGATTGAGGTTTTTCAGTTTTAATATTGTGAGTTAATAATGCCTTTATAATTTGGTTATTCTTACATGACAGTCCATGTACATGTTCTTATGTGACTTACTTTGTGTAGTCTGAGAGCGCTTACAAAATCATTTTGAAAACTATAATAAGCAACAATCCAATAAGAATGTGTTTAATCTGACTTAAAAACAGGTGAGTTCTCCAGTTTTTCTCTTGCTTTCACAGATGTTTGCAAGTACTTCTCCATACTATAATATCCCTGGAAATTCAAAATAACCCAAGGTACATTTCCACCATTTACCTCCATGCAGTAAGATAACAGGTAAGTATTACAGACTGTCATGGAATTAAAGTGGTAAACAGGATAGAAACTAAAGCACTTAAGAGCAAATAAAAAGAATAGCATTTTATTTCTAAGACTTGGTAAATATGTATAGAAATAGAAAAATACTGATGACAAAAATCTGTTTTTTTTCCAAGTGGTGTTTCTTGATTCATGTGATAGAATAATGATAATTATTTAAGAATTTCTTCCAGATTCTCCCTTTCCACTGAACCAATTTAGACAAATTTGCCTGGTGCTGTGTCTTGTTTTGTTTTGTTCTATTTTCAAAACACTCCTCCCCTTTGAATTTTCTCTAGCCTCGTTTTTATTGCCCCAATGGACAATTAGTCATGCCCTTGAGAAGCTCAGCTCACAGTATAATGTGTCATTATACTGATAGTTTTTTCTTTTATGTTAATATTAATGAGAAAAATCTATCTTAGTTTTCTCTCAGATCATTGGACTTTTATCTGTGACTGAAAGGTCGTCTTTTTCCTCTTTTAAGGAAAAAAATGAAAATGCATTTAAAGTCATTTTACAAAGCTTCAACCTAGTTAAAAAGAAGTATTAGTTTCACTCAGGATTATTTGTACTGACGGAGACTTACAGTGCAAAAAATCAACAAGGAATTGTAAACATTATTCTGTTTGGGGGATGAGATTTAGAACTTGTACTTAATTATGGGTGAGTCTGATTTTCTGAATATTCAGAACTACCCAAAGAAAGAAGCGAATCTATTTTGGACCTAGAGACAGGAAAGAAGTTAGCTTTGCATTTACTTTTGACTCCTTTCTACATGCTGTGGATAGCATTACCTTTCTGACTGACACTAAGCAACAATTTTAGATAAATTGCTCTCTTAAGTATACTGAATGACTTGGTCCCACTTGAAGTAAGGATATAGAACAAAAGTTTTAGAAATCTGTTTCAAGGTGGGCATTCAATTTCTTGAGTACTGGACATTCTCACTCTTCTTTCTGCTTGCCAGTTTGGAAGGGGAGGGTGTATGGCATTTTTTTAGTTTTAACTTTAACTTATTTTACTACATGTACTTTTGAAATACCTTAAGCAAATTAATTAGCAATTTTTCTTCTTTATCAGACAAATGTTTATATATTCTGCTTATTAAAAATTTGGGCATTTGTGTATTATTATTGATCAATGAAAGCTTGCTAATCATTATAAAACTTCATTAACTCAAAATCTGTCATAAGTTATACATATAAACAGCACCTTTCCCCTCTATCCTTGCCAGTGACATTATTTTATACATTTGTCATACAGTTAGAGTCTTTTGTCACATTCTGCATTTCATTCTGGGATCCCCTGACCTCTTAAACAATATTTTAAAAATTCGCATATGTTGTGGTTAATTAACACACATCCATCACCTCACATATTTAACTTTTTTTAGTGTGAGAACATATAAGTTCCACACTCTTAGCAAATTTCAGTTATACAGTACAGTGTTATCAATTATAGGCACTATGTTACACATTAAATCCTCAGACCTTATTCAAACTGAAAGGCCCTATCCCTATTTACCAGTCCCTATCCCTGCAGAACCCCCTGCCCAGCCCCTGATCCACTTTTCTACTCTTTGACCTTTTTTTTAGATCCCGCATATAAGAGATACCATGCAGTATTTGTCTTTCTCTGACTTATTTTACTTAGCAGAATGCCCTCAGACTCATACATTTTACGGCAAATGACAGAATTTCCTTCTTTTTTAAGTTCAATAATATTCCACTGTATTCATATACCACATTCTCTGTATTCATTCATCCATCCACAGACAGTGAGGTTGTTTCTGCACCATGCCTATTGTGTCTAACGCTGCAATGAACATGGGGGTACAGATATCTCTTCAAGATAATGGTTTTGCTTCCTTTGGATATATACTTGGAAGTGGAATTTTCAGATCATGAAATAGTTCTATTTTTAAGTATGTGGGAAACCTCCATATTGTTTTCCACAGTTGCTGTACCAGCTTACATCCCCACTAACAGTACACAGAGGTTCCCTTTTCTCTACACCTGCATGAGCACTTATCTTATCTGTTTGTTAACAGACTATCTTAACAGGTATGAAGTGATATCTCACTGTGGTCTTGATTTGCATTTTCCTGATGATTAGTGATGTTGAACAACTTTTCACATACTGATTAGCCATTTGTCTTCTTCAAAAAAATGTCTATTCAAGTCACTGCCCATTTTTTTATTTGGGTTATTTGATTATTTATTTATTTATTTATTTTGCTATTAAGTTGTATGAGTTTCTTGTATATTTTATACATTTATCTTTGGTTTGCAAATATTTCTCCTGTTCCATAGGTTGCCTTCTCTTTCTGTGGATAAATTACTTTGCCATGTTGAAGTTTTTTAGTTTGATGTAGTTCCAGTTGTTTTTGCATTTGTTGCCAGTGCTTTTGGGGTCAAATTAAAAAAATCATTGCCAAAACCTATGTCAAGGAGCTTATCCCCTATGTCTTCTTTCAGGAGTTCTATGTTCATCTTTAATCCATTTAGGGTTGATTTTGTGTATGGTGTAAAATAAGTATCCAGTTAAATAAGGTTGTCCAGTTTCCCCAACACAATTTATTAAAAAGACTGTCCTTTCCCCATTGCATATTCTTGTATCTTTTGCCATAGATTCATCAGCCATGTATACATGGGTTTATTCTGGACTCTCTTTTCTGTTCCACTGATCTATGTGTCTGTTGTTATGACAATACCATACTGTTTTGATTACTATAGCTTTGTGATAAAGTTTGAAATCAGGGAGCATGATGCCTCTAGCTTAGTCCTTTCTCAAGACTGCTTTGGCTAATTGTGGTCTTTTGCGGTCCCATACAAATTTTAGGATTGTCTTTTCTGTTCCTATGAAAAATACCATTAGGATTTTAATAGGTATTTCATTGAATCTGTAGATCATTTTGGGTAGTATGCACATTAAAAAATTATGAATTATTCCCATCTGTGGACACAAAATATCTTTTCATTTATTTGTGTCTTTAATTTCTTTCATCAATGTCATAGTTTTTTTCTCTGTAAAGATCTTTTACCTCCTTGCTAAATTGATTCCTAATATTATATTTTTGATGCAATTGTGAATAGGATTATTTTCTTGATTTCTGTTTTGAAAGTTTGTTATTGGTGTATAGAATGCAATATAGAAATTGTGTATTGGTTCTAAATCTTGCAGTTTTACTGAATTCATTCTTTAGTTTTAATAGTTTCTTGATGGAGTCTTTAGGATTTTTTATATGTAAAACATATCATCTGCAAATAGAAACAGTTTTATTTCTTCCTTTTTGATTTGGATGCCTTTTTTTTCTTGCCTAATTACTCTGACTAGGACTTCCAGGACTATATTATTTTTCCACAATCACTTTACTACTCTTTGTCAACTTCCAAAATTAATTCCAATGTCATATTGATCAGAGAAGCATTAAATGTCAATATGCAAGAAATTGACAATCTATACAATTTTCAATCTCACTATGCATTTATTCAATTTTTTCCTATGTTCTTTAGTGAAATTTTCAAGTCTTATTCACATAGTTCCTGAATATTTATTATTAGCTTTATTAAAGGCCATTTCTATTTTTGATGCTATTACAAATGGGATTTTTTCCTATTATATTTTAATTGGTTCTTTACAATATGTAGAAAAGCTTCTCTTTTTATTCATTTTATAATTGCATAGTTTACTGAACTCTCCTATTACTTGTAATAGTTACTCAGTTCATCCACTTATTTTCTAGGAAGTTATAGAACTGTATAAAATATTTTGGTGACTATGATGATGAATAAAAAGATCTCAATTACTCATGATATTGGATATTAAAGCACAGTGTTTATGAACATACACTTTATAATCAGAAAAGCGTCATTCTCTGAAATGGTTATATTCTTACATTGTTTATTGCATTTTTAAATTTCCAGAATATAAATTTTGTGTGGGCATTCTTGTCTCACTAATGGCAGTGCCTCTAGTGCAGCACTTCCAAAACTGATCTCCTATGCAGCACTGGTCCTACAGAATATTAATGCAAAAAAATTGCACAGTTAAGTGTATTTATATACAATGCAAGCTACATCGTCCACTTTAAGGTTCACAGGGCATTTTAGCATTCTAAAATTACAAGTTATCAAGTTATACCTTACAATATAATATTTTCTAACCTAGTGTTTCCAGAACTTTATGACATCCCACCACTAGTGTGTTCTTTTGAAAAATGCTGCAGTCAAATTTTCAATCCACATTCACATGAGATTGCTGGTCTAGAATTTTCTTTTTTTTTTTTTTTTGGTCAGACCTTGCTATCAGGGTAAAATTAGCTTAAAAAATATATTGAGGGGCGGAGCCAGGATGGCGGCGTGAGTAGAGCAGTGGAAATCTCCTCCCAAAAACACATAGAGCTATGAAAATATACCAAAGAAAAATCTTCCTAAAATAGAGACCACAGGACACAGGACAACATCCAGACCACATCCACACCTGCAAGAACCCAGCGCCTTGCGAAGGGGGTAAGATACAAGCCCCGGCCCAGCGGGACCCGAGCGCCCCTCCCCCTGGCTCCCGGCAGGTGGAAAGAAACCGGAGCGGTTTTTTTTTGGCAAGTGCTTTTTGGAAGCCTTAAAGGGACGGGCCCCCGTTGCTAGGGAGGCAGGGTGGCGGGACCGGTGAGCAGGTGCCTGGGACAGGCGCCTGAGGACAAACAATATCCTGTGTTTCTCCCTGCGGGACCAGCAGGCGGGTGCCTGAGACCGGCGCTTGAGGACGGAGCAAATCGCGTGTTTTTCCCCTTTTTTTTTCTCTTTTTTGCGAGTGCTTTTTGGAAGCCTAAAAGGGACAGGGACCCCGGTGCTAGAGAGGCAGGGCGGTGGGACTGGTGAGCGGGTGCCTGGGACTGATGCCTGAGGACAAAGAATATCGCGCGTTTTTCCCTGTGGGACTGGTGGGCAGGTGCCTGAGAACGGCACCTGAGGACGGAGGAAATCGCGCGTTTTTCCCCTTTTTTTCTCTCTTTTTGGCGAGTGCATTTTGGAAGCCTTAAAGGGAGAGGGACCCCGGTGCTAGGGAGGCAGGGCGGCGGGACTGGTGAGCGGGTGCCTGGGACCAGTGTCTGAGGACAAAGAATATTGAGTGTTCCGTCCCTGCGGGACCGGTGGGTGGGTGCTTTTTGGAAGCCTTGAAAGGACAGGGACCCTGGTGCTAGGGAGACAGGGCAGCAGGACCAGTGAGCGGGTGCCTGGGACCGGCACCTGAGGACAAAAAAAAAAAAAAAAAAAAAAATCGCGTGTTTTTTCCTTTTTTTTTTCCTTTCTGTTCCCTCACTCATTGCTGCTGTTGTTGTTTTGGTTTGGAGAGTGCTTTTTGGAAGTCTTAAAGGGGCAGGACAGGTCACTTAGACCAGAGGCAGGGAATCTGGGGATCTCTGGGCACTCTAACCCCCTGGGCAGCAGGGAGCACAGAGGCCCCTTACGGAGATAAATAGCATCCCGGCCTCTCCCTCTCCAACGGGGCTCCACCATTTTGGAGGAACAGCCCCAGCCAGGCCAAGCCCACAGCAACAGCGGAGATAAACCCCAAAGCAACTGGGCAGGAAGCAGAAGCCCTGTCTGCGCACAGCTGCCCAGCACAAGCCACTAGAGGTCGCTATTCTCCCAGGAGAAGGCCACAAACCAACAAGAAGGGAAGCTCTTCCAGCGGTCACTTGTACCAGCTCTGCAAACTATCTCTATCACCATGAAAAGGCAAAACTACAGGCAGACAAAGATCACAGAGACAACACCTGAGAGGGAGACAGACCTAACCAGTCCTCCTGAAACAGAATTCAAAATAAAAGTCATGAACATGCTGACGGAGATGCAGAGAAAAATGCAAGAGCAATGGGATGACATGCAGAGAAAAATGCAAGAGCAGTGGGATGAGATGCAGAGAAAAATGCAAGAGCAGTGGGATGAAGTCCGGAAGGAGATCACAGATGTCAGGAAGGAGATCACAGAAGTGAAACAATCCCTGGAAGGATTTATAAGCAGAATGGATAAGATGCAAGAGGCCATTGAAGGAATAGAAGCCAGAGAACAGGAACGTATAGAAGCTGACATAGAGAGAGATAAAAGGATCTCCAGGAATGAAACAACACTAAGAGAAATATGTGACCAAAACAGAAGGAATAATATTCGTATTATAGGGATACCAGAAGAGGAAGAAAGAGGAAAAGGGATAGAAAGTCTCTTTGAAGAAATAATTGCTGAAAACTTCCCCAAACTGGGGGAGGAAATAATCGAACAGACCATGGAATTACACAGAACTGCCAACAGAAAGGATCCAAGGAGGACAACACCAAGACACATAGTAATTAAAATAGCAAGGATCAAGGACAAGGAAAGAGTTTTAAAGGCAGCTAGAGAGAAAAAGGTCACCTATAAAGGAAAACCCATCAGGCTAACATCAGACTTCTCGACAGAAACCCTACAGGCCAGAAGGGAATGGCATGATATACTTAATGCAATGAAACAGAAGGGGCTTGAACCAAGGATACTGTATCCAGCACGACTATCATTTAAATATGATGGTGGGATTAAACAATTCGCAGACAAGCAAAAGCTGAGGGAATTTGCTTCCCACAAACCACCTCTACAGGGCATCCTACAGGGACTGCTCTAGATGGGAGCACCCCTAAAAAGAGCACAGAACAAAACACACAACATATGAAGAATGGAGGAGGAGGAATAAGAAGGGAGAGAAGAAAAGAATCTCCAGACAGTGTATATAACAGCTCAATAAGCGAGCTAAGTTAGGCAGTAAGATACCAAAGAAGCTAACCTTGAACCTTTGGTAACCACGAATCTAAAGCCTGCAATGGCAATAAGTACATATCTCTCAATAGTCACCCTAAATGTAAATGGACTTAATGCACCAATCAAAAGACATAGAGTAATAGAATGGATAAAAAAGCAAGACCCATCTATATGCTGCTTACAAGAAACTCACCTTAAACCCAAAGATAAGCATAGACTAAAAGTCAAGGGATGGAAAAACATATTTCAGGCAAACAACAGTGAGAAGAAAGCTGGGGTTGCAGTACTAATATCAGACAAAATAGACTTCAAAACAAGGAAAGTAACAAGAGATAAAGAAGGACACTACATAATGATAAAGGGCTCAGTCCAACAAGAGGATATAACCATTCTAAATATATATGCACCCAATACAGGAGCACCAGCATATGTGAAGCAAATACTAACAGAACTAAAGATGGAAATAGACTGCAATGCATTCATTGTAGGAGACTTCAACACACCACTCACCCCAAAGGATAGATCCACCGGGCAGAAAATAAGTAAAGACACACAGGCACTGAACAACACACTAGAACAGATGGACCTAATAGACATCTATAGAACTCTACATCCAAAAGCAACAGGATATACATTCTTCTCAAGTGCACATGGAACATTCTCCAGAATAGACCACATACTAGCTCACAAAAAGAGCCTCAGTAAATTCCAAATTATTGAAATTCTACCAACCAATTTTTCAGACCACAAAGGTATGAAAGTAGAAATAAATTCTACAAAGAAAACAAAAAGGCTCACAAACACATGGAGGCTTAACAACATGCTACTAAATAATCAATGGATCAATGAACAAATCAAAATAGAGATCAAGGAATATATAGAAACAAATGACAACAACAACACTAAGCCCCAACTTCTGTGGGATGCAGCGAAAGCAGTCTTAAGAGGAAAGTATATAGCAATCCAGACACACTTGAAGAAGGAAGAACAATCCCAAATGAATAGTCTAACATCACAATTATTAAAACTGTAAAAAGAAGAACAAATGAGGCCTACAGTCAGCAGAAGGAGGGACATAATAAAGATCAGAGAAGAAATAAACAAAATTGAGAAGAATAAAACAATAGCAAAAATCAACGAAACCAAGAGCTGGTTCTTTGAGAAAATAAACAAAATAGATAAGCCTCTAGCCCAACTTATTAAGAGAACAAGAGAGTCAACACAAATCAACATAATCAGAAATGAGAATGGAAAAATCACTACAGACTCCACAGAAATACAAAGAATTATTAAAGACTACTATGAAAACCTATATGCCAACAAGCTGGAAAACCTAGAAGAAATGGACAACTTCCTAGAAAAATACAACCTCCCAAGACTGACCAAGGAAGAAACACAAAAGTTAAACAAACCAATTACAAGCAAAGAAATTGAAACAGTAATCAAAAAACTACCCAAGAACAAAACCCCAGGGCCGGACGGATTTACCTCGGAATTTTATCAGACACACAGAGAAGACATAATACCCATTCTCCTTAAAGTGTTCCACAAAATAGAAGAAGAGGGAATACTCCCAAACTCATTCTATGAGGCCAACATCACCCTAATACCAAAACCATGCAAAGACCCCACCAAAAAAGAAAATTACAGACCAATATCCCTGATGAATGTAGATGCAAAAATACTCAATAAAATATTAGCAAACAGAATTCAACAGTATATCAAAAGGATCATACACCATGACCAAGTGGGGTTCATCCCAGGGATGCAAGGATGGTACAACATTCGAAAATCCATCAACATCATCCACCACATCAACAAAAAGAAAGACAAAAACCACATGATCATCTCCATAGATGCTGAAAAAGCATTTGACAAAATTCAACATCCATTCATGATAAAAACTCTCAGCAAAATGGGAATAGAGGGCAAGTACCTCAACATAATAAAGGCCATATATGATAAACCCACAGCCAGCATTACACTGAACAGCGAGAAGCTGAAAGCATTTCCTCTGAGATCGGGAACCAGACAAGGATGCCCACTCTCCCCACTGTTATTTAACATAGTACTGGAGGTCCTGGCCACGGCAATCAGACAAAACAAAGAAATACAAGGAATCCAGATTGGTAAAGAAGAAGTTAAACTGTCACTATTTGCAGATGATATGATACTGTACATAAAAAACCCTAAAGACTCCACTCCAAAACTACTAGAACTGATATCGGAATACAGCAAAGTTGCAGGATACAAAATCAACACACAGAAATCTGTAGCTTTCCTATACACTAACAACGAATCAATAGAAAGAGAAATCAGGAAAACAACTCCATTCACCATTGCATCAAAAAGAATAAAATACCTAGGAATAAACCTAACCAAAGAAGTGAAAGACTTATACTCTGAAAACTACAAGTCACTCTTAAGAGAAATTAAAGGGGACACTAATAAATGGAAACTCATCCCATGCTCATGGCTAGGAAGAATTAATATCGTCAAAATGGCCATCCTGCCCAAAGCAATATACAGATTTGATGCAATCCCTCTCAAATTACCAGCAACATTCTTCAATGAATTGGAACAAATAATTCAAAAATTCATATGGAAACACCAAAGACCCCGAATAGCCTAAGCAATCCTGAAAAAGAAGAATAAAGTAGGGGGGATCTCACTCCCCAACTTCAAGCTCTACTACAAAGCCATAGTAATCAAGACAATTTGGTACTGGCACAAGAACAGAGCCACAGACCAGTGGAACAGATTAGAGACCCCAGAAATTAACCCAAACATATATGGTCAATTAATATTTGATAAAGGAGCCATGGACATACAATGGCAAAATGACAGTCTCTTCAACAGATGGTGCTGGCAAAACTGGACAGCTACATGTAGGAGAATGAAACTGGACCATTGTCTAACCCCATATACAAAGGTAAACTCAAAATGGATCAAAGACCTGAATGTAAGTCATGAAACCATTAAACTCTTGGAAAAAAACGTAGGCAAAAACCTCTTAGACATAAACATGAGTGATCTCTTCTTGAACATATCTCCCCGGGCAAGGAAAACAACAGCAAAAATGAGCAAGTGGGACTACATTAAGCTGAAAAGCTTCTGTACAGCGAAAGACACCATCAATAGAACAAAAAGGAACCCTACAGTATGGGAGAATATATTTGAAAATGACAGATCCGATAAAGGCTTGACGTCCAGAATATATAAAGAGCTCACACACCTCAACAAACAAAAAACAAATAACCCAATTAAAAAATGGGCAGAGGAACTGAACAGACAGTTCTCCAAAAAAGAAATACAGATGGCCAAGAGACACATGAAAAGATGCTCCACATCACTAATTATCAGAGAAATGCAAATTAAAACTACAATGAGGTATCACCTCACACCAGTAAGGATAGCTGCCATCCAAAAGACAAACAACAACAAATGTTGGCGAGGCTGTGGAGAAAGGGGAACCCTCCTACACTGCTGGTGGGAATGTAAATTAGTTCAACCATTGTGGAAAGCAGTATGGAGGTGCGTCAAAATGCTCAAAACAGACCTACCATTTGACCCAGGAATTCCACTCCTAGGAATTTACCCTAAGAACGCAGCAATCAAGTTTGAGAAAGACAGATGCGCTCCTATGTTTATCGCAGCACTATTTACAATAGCCAAGAATTGGAAGCAACCTAAATGTCCATCGGTAGATGAATGGATAAAGAAGATGTGGTACATATACACAATGGAATACTACTCAGCCATAAGAAGTGGAAAAATCCAACCATTTGGAGCAACATGGATGGAGCTGGAGAGTATTATGCTCAGTGAAATAAGCCAAGCGGAGAAAGAGAAATACCAAATGATTTTACTCATCTGAGGAGTATAGGAACAAAGGAAAAACTGAAGGAACAAAACAGCAGTGGAATTACAGAACCCTAAAATGGACTAACAGGTACCAAAGGGAAAGGAACTGGGGAGGATGGGTGGGCAGGGAGGGATAAGAGGGGGGAAGAAGAAAGGGGGTATTAAGATTAGCATGCATGGGGGGGAGGGAGAAAGGGGAGGGTGGGCTGCACAACACAGAGAGGACAAGTAGTGACTCTACAACATTTTGCTAAGCTGATGGACAGTAACCGTAATGTGGTTGTTAGGGGGGACCTGATATAGGGGAGAGCATAGTAAACATAGTATTCTTCATGTAAGTGTAGATTAAAAATTAAAAAAAAAAAAAAAGAAAGAAAAGGGGGATTACTCCTTAACAGTATAAAACTATTGGTAAATCAAAGATCAACGCATGCTTTAAATATCCTTAATGTTGATCACTTAAAGGGTGTCAGATGATCAGCTATGGAGGTACTTTTTTCTGATAATATTCCTTTCTCTTAATTAAAAAAAAAAAAAAAAGCAGTTATTGTGTGCTGACCTCCAATGAGTTCTGCACAGTGGTATAGAGGGCATGTCAAAGTGTGGGCAAAGGGTCTGTTTGTTTCTATGCAGAAGATCAAGGCCTAGCTTGGATACCCAGAAAATGAACTAAGATATGATATGAGGAGGAGCTTCCGGCATCAGCACTCTCTGGAGGACTCGTGCCGGGGGATGATCATCAAAAAGCCTCCACAGGGATCCAGACGATGCTGCGGTTGTGGCTGCATCCAGCCCACCGTCTCCTGGACTTGCCATAGGAATGAGGAGGGAGATGTCTAGGCTGGCATGTGCATGCAGTGAGACAACGAATTTGACCGGATCTGTACTGTTGGAACTCAACCAGGAGTTGGGAGGGGTGCAAGGTGTAGCACTCCAAAATCTCATGACTATAGACTATCTATGGTTAAAAGAACATATGGGATGTGAACAGATCCCAGAAATGGGCTGCTTTAATTTGTCTGATGGTTCAAGTACAGTTGGACAATATCCATCATATCATAGATAAATTTTCACAAATGCCTAGGGTGCCTAAATGGTTTTCTTGGCTTCACTGGAGATGGATGGTAATTATAGATTTGCTTTGTTTATGTCACCATATTCCTATTATGTTAATATGTGTGTGCAAATTAGTTAGTAGTTTAAAACCTATACATACTTAAGGTACTCTACAAGAAGATATGTCAAAGAAATAATCCTCCCATGTTTCCTTCATATGCTACATCTATAGCTTTTCTTCTTCCTTCCTAATTACAACCCTTAAATAGAATTCGTGCCTTATATCGAATTTACCGAGTATCATAATTCCTCCAGGTGGTAAAGATAGCTCGAGACAAGTGCTGGGCATAGAAGCCACAGGGCATAAATGTGCAAAGAAGTAAAAAGCTAACCTTTGCAAACAATATGGCTTCTCTCTCACTTACCAACTTTACATTTCCCTGTATGGCCCCGGAAGATGACTGGTTAGCCAGAGACGGGTAAGATTCCTCAAGGGAGGAACAACCTAAGACAGGCACAGTCGCAGGGGGGGCCATCAGGTGAGAATTTGGGGATCAACAGAGGTGAGGCTCAGAACCTCACCCCCCCTGCTTTGAGAGAAATCTTCTGCATCCGTGGATGTCTTGCTGCCCTTGTCTAGCCTGGATTAATACTTGGTCCATAGGCACACACCCGATCATCTGATCATCTACATTTGCCCTCTTACAGCACTAAAACATGTTTTCTACCTTTATCTTGCATCTACCTACCACTTCAGCATTTTATTAAAAATAAAAATAATAATAATAATAGGAGAAATGTGGGATCAACATATAAATCAAGTACAAAAACCAAACGAATATTCATATTTGACCTGATTGTTTATAGGTCATAATGCATGATCAAAACCTAAAGTTTCTGTGATGAATGCCCTTGTACTGTTCACCATGTAAGAATTTATTCACTGTGCAAGAATTCGTTCACCATGTAAGAACTTGTTTGTTATGCTTCAGAAGATTGGAGACTGACGAGAATTAGGCTTGAGATGGATTAATGATTGTACATTGAGCATTGACCCCCCTATACTGAATTTTATTGTTGTTAACAACCATTTGATCAATAAATATGAGAGATGCCCTCTCAAAAAAAAAAAAATCTTACAATTAATAATAAGTATTATTGCCATGGCATCAACCCCTGCACCTCCAGCCTTAAATAACACATGGGCCTTTCAGAGTTTCCGGTGTTTTGAGGAGCAATGCTGTAGATTAATATATAATACAGCAAACCCTAAAGGCACACATTATACTTTGGCAGTTGTAATTTCAGGTCTTCTAAAGCTGGATGAGGTTCTACAGTTTTTCTGATGCTGATCAATTGCCAGAAGAGTAGCTGGCTTTGCAGAATTCCCTGTGACCCTGACATTTCATATTAGTTGTCAATATTCTAGGTTTGGACATCTATTTGAACATTTCAAATAACATAGTTCCCAGACTAATGACCCCTCTCCCCAGTTCTCTTAGACTAAATACATGACCTATTAAGCATTAAGACCTAATCAGGATGTCCCATTTTGAGTTCCAAGCAATGAAATTGGACTAAAGGAAACAAATCCATTAGTGACATGATTGAGATCATTTCAGTGGCAGTATCCAATAGGCTCAGGAAATGAAACTGTCTGAATATCCACCAAATAACCAGGGCTTGTTGGGGGAGGTAAGATTGATAGCAGCCTGGGGAATCTTAGTGGGTGGAGATTTCAGAAGGCTTTGCCCCCATATGCACTTCTGCTTTGGGGTCTTTATTTGTGTACTTCACTTTCCTCATTGTTATTTTACTATTGCTACTCTCTAGGAAACTGGTCAGAATTGATAAGCATTATTGAACACTTTATACACTTTTACATGTTAGAATCATATTTAAATTTCTGTGCCAAGAGAATAGATTGAACTCAGGTAAGGAAACACGGTCAGATAGGAAGAAGGATTTATGAGAAATAGCACCCAGTAGCTGAAACTCTGAACACTCTACTTGCAATCATTTGGGGCACAATGGAACTGAAAGCATGGAACTAAGCCGACCCACCACCTCTGTGTGATACAGTGAAGGGCGTGACCCGGTGAGTATGAGTAACAGTGAGAGTAGGTGGGAGTAGTGGAGGCTAAGAGCCAGAAGAAATCTTCCCAACTTGACTCAGAGATTTTCTTCACTCTGACAATACAACCCCAGAAAGGGAGACACTGCTTTAATTCACAATTTCAATAACATAGGAAGTCATTATACAAATTTTCCTACAGGGTCACTTCCTCAGAGGTTGACTTCAAACTATAAAGCATTACAAACTTCTTTTGTGGGCTTAACATGCTCTATACCTGCATATGTTATGCCATATATATTTGACTACACAGATACAATTTGTATATAAATCCATTCCCAAAAGACATAGCAGAAGCAATGCATCTTATACTCAATTGCCACCAAAGAGCACAAAGATGAATGTTTAAGTCCAGACACTGACACATCCCCTTAAATTTTCAAAGCCTGGCTTGCAGTCTCAGCCCCCTGACTCCCATTCCCTATAATGGAAGTCAGGTGGCAAAATCCTAATGCAAATTCCTTGGAAATCTAGAAGACGGTATAATGATGTTCTTTGTTTTGGCTATGGAAACATTTATATGGGACACAGGTTCAACTGTCCATGAAATGATGCACTAATCTCCAGAGTTCACAACGTAATTTGGAGTATATTTTCTTCTCCATGTGCATGCAATTGTGAAGGTAATTGCCATCCTGAAGGTAAAGAATGCCGAGTGTCCCCAACATAATACAGCTACATTGTGAACTATCTCAGAGCTAGATACTCCCTTTGTGCATCTAAAGAAAAAGTCAAGGCAACTAGCTTGCATCTTCACTTTTTGTATGTGAACTTTCTGGAGAACGCCTGCTCTTTTCTTGACAAGGTTTGGTGATTTTCATAAACTAGTTTGTTGAGAATATACAGTTCAATTGCTGTGTGAATAGTATCACTGATTTAATATAATAAACTAAGGAGCAGTTCTCTTTCCTCTCAAATTTATAAATTCTTTATGGATTTCATACACCTTTAAAAATCTGAAAATTAAACCATCATATGAATAAAAAGGGTGCACTTTAGGTACACTAGGGATTTATTAAATGCAATGGCAGCCCCACAACTGTTATTAGATTAGAGTGGAACCACAAGTCAAGAGACTCTCCATTATATTCAGGAAGTATCTTAATTTGTGTAAACTGTTTTTTAGAAGTCAAAAATATTTAATTTTGGGTAATATAACAAATTTAAAAGGGGGTACCTACACTGTCAACAACTAACATATGATTGTATTACTTATTTTTAAAAAACCCTCTAATGATATATTTTTAAACAACTATATCTAATTACCATATGCAAAATCCACTGCAATTTACCTGTTCTACATAACCTAGCACTTAGGGACATGCAGTTTTAGATCTCTTTCATGTTTTAAAGAATCACTCTTTCTCTTCTGAACGTAAACACTCCTCAAGGGATATAAGAGAAGTATAAGACATACTTCCCATGAGCATTTAGTAATGTACATAATGTCAAATCACTGTGTTGTACACCTAAAACCAATATAATATTAAATATCAATATTTGAATAAACATTTTTAGTTAAAAAACTTTTAAAGACACACTTCTCTTCCCTTGTAGCATCCAGCACAAAGCAGAGCTCATCACAGGAGCTCAATAAATGCCTGTGCAAATACTGATTGATTGCAAGCATTCTGCTTTGTGGCTCCTTTTAATATTTCAGATGCTGAAAGGTCATTATCATAGTCACTGCAAACCTCATTTATCTGCTCATGGCACTGTTCTGGGTGCTACCTAAAATTTAACAGTGGGTTCTAAAAATACAGGATTCACTGAGTGGACATTGACATGCTGATCAGGAAAGATGGCACATGGGATTGGAGGAGTCACCTAGACATTTTAAATTAAATGTATTGAATTTATATATCATTCAGTTATTTCCAAAAATAATTTGAAGCATTTTATGGCAAAAACTGATGAGGTTATAATAAAAAAAGAAGATATATATACCAGTGTAAGAAATGGGTTGACTGACTAGAAAGTGAAAGACTGGCTGTCAATTTCTCTGAGGTCTTTGCAAGGAGAGCAATACCCTTCACCAGCATTTTGACACTATGGACTGAATAACTCTTTGTTGTTAGGGGCTGCCCTGAAATGTTGGCTGTTTAACAGCATCCCTGGTCTTGAACTACTAGATGCCAGTAGCACCACCTTCCCTCCCCTTCTGGTTCTGACAACCAAAAATGTCTCCAGATATTGTCCCCCATTTGCAAATCACTGTCTTAAGTGGCCTAACTTCTTTTGTAAGGATGCAGAAAGCACAAGCTAGTTCTGTGGAGGTTAAGGTATAAGGGAGAAAGACCCAGTTATTCCCTGACACCTATTTCTAAAATAAAATATAATAAAGCAGGAGGGGTTTGATCTGTAGTGTCCTCAGTAACAATAGCTAGTATTGACTGAGAACTTACTATGAGCCAGCTGCTAAAATAGCCACTGTACACACATGACCACAGCTATTCCTATGAGGTAGGCATAATTGTGATCCTCACTTTATAGCTAAATAAACAGGCTCAGAGAGATGAAGCAATTCACCCAAGGTCATACAGTAAGTGCCAGAGTTAGGATTCAAACCTAAGCAATCTGAGCTTACAGCCACCACTCTAAATCAACAAGAGTCTTATGGAAAGCTGAAGCAATATCACATTGCTGATTTTTACCTGGCTCTTCAGTGAAAACAGAAGACATCAAATTAAAACACTAACTAGGAAAAGCAATTAACAACTCCTCCAAAGGCTATTGGAAGTGTTCCCAGCCTGCAGACACAGCTGAGTGACAGTTTGCTGTACGTTGGTAGTAATTGCTGATGATGCCGAGTCAGAGTAACTGAGAAGTTACCCTGACCATGGATGCCTTTGTCTAACTGTTAAAACGTGAGTAGCAATGGGATTTCTTATCTGAAATACCCTGGCACTTTCCTTTTTTTCTTAGATTTTTAGTATGTGGTATCACACTGTCAAGTGAGAGGGAATCTGGAAAAGAACTTGGAATTATGTTGATCCAGGTTGAATTCTAGTACTGAAACCTACAGCTGTGTAACTCTGAACAACTATTTGACTTCTCCGATTACTAGCAAATGGGTGGATGAATAGTATATGAAGACATACATATCATATGAACATATAATTATTTGCAGGAATGTTATAAGAATTATACACTTAGGTAGTTATAAAATATTTACTAAAATGCTATCCTGTATAAATATTTAGAAAGCATTAACATTGTTTTTTTATAAATGTTAATTGCTATATTTGCACTGGGAAACCTGTGGAACTTAAGATAATGAGAAGGGAGGCAGTGGTAGTATTGGAGAATTCCAGTGCCATTTTTTCCCCCAGTAAAACATGTATTGCCCAATACTCTATTTTCTCAGGTAGAAATAAGCCTTTGGGCTTTGTTGACTTATTAAATATAACTTCTGGTAGCAAATTTCCTTTGGCACTATTTTATCAGATCATGAACTTCCCCCACCTACCCTATTGGCCCATATGTGCACTTTTTCTCTTTCTGTTCTTAATTATTCAGCTCTTGAACACAATGAAACTATGACTCAAAGATTACAAAGATTTATGCTGACCTACTGAATATCAGATACATGTCTCATTCTTGACTGATTGGTAATTAGTTTCATTCCTTAGCCATTCATTTTTTTGTAATTTAGTAGGTTAAGTACATCCAAAGAATCTCATTAGGCATCCAGTACTAGACTGACTTAAGTATAAATATATATTTTGGAACATATTTTAAAAATACATATTTCTAATTTCACAAGGTTATATATTTAACTTAACTCAGCAAGTACTTTGAATACCTTCATATGCAATGTAGGAAATGTAAGACATATATAAAGTTTAACTCAGCTACTCAACAAACTTAAAATTGCTAGTGTAGACAAGACACATGTGACAGGATTGGCACATGCCATAGAAATTCAGAAAGAGGGAAGCACAATCTGGAGATATTGTGAGAAAGTTGATTATACATTTCCCTTTCTAAAAATTTTAAACAATACACACATACACACAAACTTTTGTAATACTTATACCTCACATACACACCACACACACACACACACACACACTCAAATTTGTATATATTTTTGTTTGTTCTTTGTTTTACAAAAGGATGAGATTTTTCTGTAAGCTTCTTCTTTGTGGGTATACTTCTACACTGGTATACATAGTTTTTTTTCATTATTTTAAAATGTGAATAATATTATACAATATGGCTGTGCCATAACTTGAATATTTCCCATTAATGTTCATTTAAGTGAGTGTCTTGCCAATGGGTTTCAGCCCCAGATAAGTTCACTATAGATTCAATGGGACCGGAAAATGACAGTGGAATGTTCCTGGGGTGAAAGGGTTTATACTCAACTTTATTCCCATGGTGGCAGGTCAATCCCTGGAATCCCATCCACTCAGAGCAAGTCTGCCTGCAGCAAGCCGGTCTCTGACTCTGGACCTCTCTGTCCCCACAGCGTCTCAGTCTCTGTCCTCGGCGCTGCCACCACTCCAGCCTCTGCTCTCCTGCAGCCGTGCCACCGTATTGTCCCGGGCACTGGGTGGAGCTCTTTATACAGAGTAAATCACAACGTAATACCCACACATGTGTAGTGAGGTAGCCAACCAGGGCCAGGTGAGAATCCTGGCCACAGGAACCTTCACTTGATCCACAGTGGGTTTTCAAATTTTCCCTCCTAAGAGAAGAATGCTACAAACATCCTTGCTTTCCTATGCAAGCAATTCTGTAGAATATAATTCTAAAGTGAAATCCTTGGGTCAGATGTATGCATATTTAAAAAGCATTATGGGATTTACCAAATTAGCTTCTGACAGGTTGCTCCCATTTATGGTCTATGGAGATGGATCACTATCTCCCACACCTGCTTGTACTAGCCTTTTATACTTTTGCCAATTCAATAGGTGAAAAATGATATCTCTGCTTTAAAGAATGAGATTTTTAAACTGTGAATGACAGGTAAGAAGCTGAAGCCAGGAAAATTCCTTTAGGAAACTGTTATTCTAATACTATAAAGTTAATGAAGATAGTGAGGAGATAGGCTATTTTGAGGCAGAGCATTTATACCAGGAAATAGAACTGATACAGGCTAGGAATAAGGGGTGTGCGAGAATGACGTGCCCACGAAAACAAAAACTTGCCAATATTTGAAGAAAAACACACTTGAAAATTAATCTCCCTGGAAAAGAAATTTGTAGGCCTTTTGCCTAATTTTGTCCTTCCCCCCAGGATTTTCCCTATTCTGATTCCTACGTTTACCATCATACATTTACTCTATGATGTATGGGGTATCCTTTGTATCCTTGGCTCAAAGATATACCAAAATAGCATTCCTGTCTGTTGGTCCATTGGGATGTGATGGAAACGGCTGGTTTGAGAGGATGCAGATCTGAGTTAGAGGAGCAGCAGTAGGAATGGAGGAGTGGGGTGGATATCGGAAGCCTGAGCATGTGTGATGACGAGGACTTGGCTACTGAGTGCGGACTGTGGGTGTAGAGACTGTCAGCAGGGACTGCTGGGCTAAGTGACTAGAATAGTCTTGCTGAGACTGAGAATACAGTAGGAGGGGAAAGTCTGTGGAGGGGGACACTTCAGTCTGAGGTGCTGCTGGTCCTGGGACACCCACAGGTGATATTTTAGAAACTGAGGTCTATTTCAGGAAATCAATCATATTGAGGTAAAATCTGAGACTATTTACCTGGATGTGAGCATCAAGAGGAAGATAGCCAGGGTGAGAGCATCTGGACGTATTTCCCATTAATGGGAAGGCAGAGAAGGAAGGACACAATGAGAGAGATTGTCAGGTGAAGGGAGTCCCAAGAGAATCGGCAAGATGAATTATTTTTCTTCCAGGTTTCCTGGAATATAACTGACAAATAAACATTGTATATATTGTAAGGTGTGTGACTTAATGTTCTGATATGTGTATTCATTCTGAAATGATCACTACAATCAAGCTCATGAACCTACTCCTTGCCTTACATCCTTACATAGCTACTATTCTCTCTCTCTCTCTCTCTCTCTCTCTCTCTCTCTCTCTCTCTCTCTCTCTCTCTTTGGTGCATGGTGAGATTACTCAAAATCTACCCTCTCAGTAAATTGCAGATATACAACGCAATATCATTAATTATAGTCACCATGTTGTGCATTAATTCTCCAGAACTTATATAATTACCTTGCATAATTGAAACTTTAGACCCTTTAACCAGCATCTCCTCATCTCCCCAGCACCTGGCAACCACCATCCTCCTCTCTGGTTCTAACAATTTGACTATTGTAGATGCCATATATAACTGATCCCATGCAATATTTGCCTTTCTCTGTCTGACTTACTTCATTTAACATAATGTTCTCCAGGTTCATTCATGTTGCTACACATGACAAAATTTCCTTCTTTTTGAAAGGCCAAATCATATTCTACTGTGTGTATATATATGTATGTATACGTCACACTTTCTTTCTTACTCAAGATGGATTATATCTGAATCCAAGATACGAGAAATTTTAAGGAGGAGCTATGTAAAAAATCCTGCAAAAAGATCTTCTAAGTGACAAAATAGGATGTCATGGCAGTTTTCTGAGAGAGCGGTGTTCAAGTAGTATGACGTAGAATTGAAATTTCAAGAGATCAAGGAAGTAGTAGTCCATGATGGAAATATATATAGGTTGCTTCCCACATCTCACCTTTCCAAGACCACAGCAGTGAACGCTTTAACGTCTTCCACCTTGGGGAGCCACACACGAGTGTCTTCGGAGTACATTCTGGGGAATGAGGTTGCTAGGGCACTGGGTATGTCATACTGGATTTTGTGAGCTGTTACCCTGTTCTTCAGAATGGCTGTACCAGTCTACTTTCCCACTACCATGAGAATTCCTGTTTGCCCACATTTTCAATAAAACTTGACACATTTGACTTTGTGGTATTTGTCATCCAACAGACATAAGAGTTCTGTCATTCTTCTATTTTATTTTACATTGTTCATTTAACTCATGAGAAATTCTTAATAAATTTGAGTCTTTAATGTTTCATCTTCTCTGTTTTATCTGTTAACTTTTTTGCCTGTTTTACTACTGAATTTTCTTTTTCTTAATGCTTTGAGGAATTCCTGAATATGTTAGATATTAAACTCTCATTAGTTTCTTCTTTTATTTTAAAATACTGTTTTATTTACAGAAAAGTTACATACATAAGACAGAGTTCCAACACAGATTTCACTGCACTTTCTTGAATGTTAACATCTCACATTAGTGAAAACTAAAAATATTCTGAGGTTTTTAAAAATTGCTTTATCATGATATAATTCAAATGCCATACATGTATATAAAGCATATGATTCACTGGTTACTAATGTATTCAAGAGTTGCACAACCATCACCACAACCAATTTTAGAATATTTATCATTACAAAGAGAAATCCTGTGTTGATTAGCAGTCATTTCCCATTTCTCCTCAGCAACCTCCCAGCCCCAAGTAACCATGAATCTATTTTCTGTCTCTATGGATTTTCTTATTCTGGACATTTCATATAAATGAAATCCAAAACCAGGTGGTTTTGTGACTGGCTTCTTTCACTTACTATTTTTGATGTTCACCATGTTGCACCACATAACAGTTCTTCATTCTCTTTTTTTACTACCAATTGTGTGGAATTTTGTTTATTCACTTATCAATTGATGGACATTTAGGATTATATCTACTTTTAGCTATTATGAATAGTGATATCATGCAAACTCATGCAAAACTTTTTATGTTTTGTTTCATCTATGTTATGTTTTCATTTTTGGGGTGTATATATCCAGAAGCAGAACTGCTGGATAATAGGATAACTAACTATATAAAATTTTGAGGAATTATTACATTATTTTTTAAAGCAGCTGCACCATTTTACATTTCCACTTTACATTTATGAGGTTTCCAATATCTCCATATCCTTGTTAACACTTGTTATTATCTATAATTAATATTTAAAAAATAATTTTTCCTTCACCTATTTCACCCATCTCCCTATCCCCTCCTCATGGCAACCACTGGACTGTTGCTGTGACTATGAGTCTGTATCTATTTTGTTGGTTTGTTCATTTGTTTTGTTTTTTCTGATTCCACACATATGTGAAATCATATGGCAATTGTCTTCCTGTGTCTTATTTCACTAGCATAATATGCTTCAGGTCCATCCATTGTGTCACAAATGGCAAGATTCCATTCTTTTTTATGGCTGAGTAATATACCATTGTATGTATGTACGGCATCTTCTTTATCTCTTCATCTGTCAATGGACACTTAGGTTGCTTCCATATTGAACAGTTGTAAATAATACTGCAATAAACATAGGAATGCATGTACATTTTCAAATTAATGATTTTTTTCCTTCTGATAAATTCCTAGAACTGAATTGCTGGATCATATGGTATTAGTTTTTTGAGGAACCTCCATATTGCTTTCCATAATGGCTGTACCAGTTTACATTCCCACTAACAATGCACTTCAAGGATCCCCTCTTATCCACATCCTCACCAACACTTGTTATTTCTTGTTTTTTTGATATTAGCCATTCTGACTGGTGTGAGGTGATATCTCATTGTGGTTTTGATTTGCATTTCCCTAATGATTAGTGATGTTAAGCATCCTTTCATGTGTCTGTTGGCTGTTGATTTTTCTTCTTTGGAAAAATGTGTATTCAGGTCCTCTGCCTATTTTTTAATCAGGTTATTTGTTTGGTTTGGTGTTGAGTTGTCTTGAGTTCGGTATATATTTTGGATATTAGGCCCTTATCAGGTACATCATTTGCAAAAATATTCTCCCATACAGTAGGTTGCCTTATCATTTTGTTGATGGTTTCCTTTGCTGTGCAGAAGGTTTCTAGTCTCACTTGTTTATTTTGGCTTTAGCTTCCCTTGCTTGGGGAAATATATTCAGAAAAAAATTACTAATGCTGGTGTTTAAGATCTATTACCTATGTTTTCTTCTAGGTGCTGTATGGCTTCATGTCTTACATTTAGGTCTTTAGTCCATTTTGAGGTTATTTTTCTGTGTGATGTAAGACAGTAGTCCAGCTTCATTCTTTTGCATAGCTATCCAGTTTCCCCAACACCATTTATAAAGAGACAGTCTTCTCCCCATTGTATATCCTTGTCTCTTTCGTCATGTATTAATTGACCAAACAGCATGGCTTTATTTTTGGGTTCTCTATTCTGCATCATTGGTATATATATTTGTTCTTGTGCTAGTACCATACTGTTTTGATTACCATAGCTTTGTATTATAGTTTGAAATCAGGGAGTGTGATAGCCCCAGCTTTGTTCTTTTTTTCAAGATTGATTTGGCTATATGGGAATTTTTGTAGTTCCATATAAATTTTTAGGATTATTTGTTCTAGTTCTATGAAAAAAGTCATTGGTATTTTGACAGGGATTGCATTATTATCTCTATTTTAAATTTTATCTATCTTAGTGGGTGTGAAGTAGTATCTCATTGTGGTTTTTATTTTCTAGTTTATTTTTTTGGAAAAAAGCCTATTGAAATCCTTGCCCAGTTTTGAACTGGATTATTTGTCTTTTTATTGTTAAGTTGTAAGTACTCTTTATATATTCTGGATAAGTCTCCTATAAGATGTATGATTTGAAAATATTTTCTCCTATTCTGTGGGGCATGTTTTCACTTTTTTCATGTCTTTTGAAAGAACAAAAGTTTTTAATTTTATGAAGCCCATTTTGTCTATTTAAATTTTTCCCTTGTTTTTTTTTCTCCCCTTCATGTTGCCTAGCCCAAAGTCACAAAGATCGACTCCATTATTTTCTTCTGAGGGTTTTATAGTTTTAACTCTTACATTTAGATCTATGATCTATTTTAAATGAAATCTATGCATGGTCTGAGTAAGCAGTCCAAATTCATTCTTTCGTCTGTGGATATTCAGTTGCCCAAGCACCATTTGTTGAGAAGGCTTTTCTTCCACCATTGAATTGTATTGGCTCCTAGCTGGTTTTTGATATTCTATATAATTTTCTAATTTATTTTTCTGTTAATTTAATGTTGTCATTTCTGAGTAGAAAAATAATGTTTATGTAATCAAAACCATAAATATTCTACCATATGATATTGCTTTGTTTAAAAAGTTCTTCCCATCTCTCATTTTACAAAAATATTTGTCTATAATTTTTACCTATTAGCTTTTAGTTTTATTTTTCACATCAAGTGTTTAATTTCTCTGCAATATGCCTTATAGGTGGCATTAAGTGTATATCCGCCACTGTTTTATCCTTATGGCAAGGCAGTCATGAAATGATCCATCCTTTTGGCACATGGAGGTATGACCTCTCTTGTTCAAAGTTCCAATCAAAGAATGGTGAAATTTAGAAAGTTGTGCCATGTTAGAATAATAGACCACCTGTATTTTTCAGGATGAGGTGGACAAAAAACTTGTACAATGTCACACGATTGAAAGTTTTCTTGTAAAATGTACCTGACTATGAGAAATAGTTTAAATCAAGGGTAGTTTTGGACATTGGGGTTCCTTTTCTTGAATTCCCAAGCAATACTGTAATGGCTGAGGTTCATAATTCACCCAATATTGAAAGTATCCCTCAAAGTCCATAGTTCATGGGAGTTTAGAACAGTTCCAGGTCTTTTTATTATATTTTCTTTTGCCAGTAGATTTCCCCTTTTATGTACTTGACAGGCCACACTGATTTCATGCCACTCACCTAGTGTGGAATCCATTCAGATGATTTAAAGTACATCCATGTGTCCTTAATGTATTCTTTGGAACCTTTATAGTTTATCTTATTAAGTCATTTAAATATTTTATTTAATATATTATGATTTATTAGATGATATCTTTTTTTAAATTTTATTTTGGTATCATTAATCTATAATTACATGAAGGACATTATGTTCACTAGGCTACCCCCTTCACCAAGTCCCCCCCACATACCCATTTACAGTCACTGTCCATCAACATAGTAAGATGTTGTAAAATCACTACTTGTCCTCTCTGTGTTACACAGCCCTCCCCGTGCCTCCCCCCACACTGTATATGTTAATCATAAGGCCCCCTTTCTTTTTTCCCGCCCTTATCCCTCCCTTCCCACCCATCCTTCCCAGTCCCTTCCCCTTTGGTAACTGTTAGTCCATTCTTGGGTTCTGTGCTGCTGCTGCTGTTTTGTTCCTTCAGTTTTCTTTTGTTCTTATACTCCACATATGAGTGAAATCATTTGGTACTTGTCTTTCTCCACCTGGTTATTTCACTGAGCGTAATACCCTCTAGCTCCATCCATGTTGTTGCAAATGGTAGGATCTGTTTTTTTCTTATAGCTGAGTAATATTCCATTGTGTATATGTACCACATCTTCTTTATCCACTCATCTATTGATGGGCATTTAGGTTGCTTCCATTTCTTGGCTATTGAAAATAGTGCTGCTATAAACATAGGGGTGCATCTGTCTTTTTCAAACTGGAGTGCTGCATTCTTAGGGTAAATTCCTAGAAGTGGAATTCCTGGGTCAAATGGTAAGTCTATTTTGAGCATTTTGAGGAACCTCCATACTGCTTTACACAATGGTTGAACTAATTTACATTCCCACCAGCAGTGCAGGAGGGTTCCCCTTTCTCCACAACCTCACCAACATTTGTTGTTGTTTGTCTTTTGGATGGTAGCCATCCTTACTGGTGTGAGATGATATCTCATTGTGTTTTTAATTTGCATTTCTCTGATGACAAGTGATGTGGAGCATCTTTTCATGTGTCTGTTGGCCAGCTGAATTTCTTCTTTAGAGAACTATCTATTCAGCTCCACTGCCCATTTTTTAATTGGATTATTTCCTTCTTGTTTCTTGAGGAGTGTGAGCTCTTTATATATTTTGGATGTCAATCCTTTATCGGATCTGTCATTTATGAATATATTCTCCCATACTGTAGGGTACCTTTTTGTTCTATTGATGGTGTCCTTTGCTGTACAGAAGCTTTTCAGCTTGATATAGTCCCACTTGTTCATTTTTGCTTTTGTTTCCCTTGCCCGGGGAGATATGTTCATGAAGAAGTTGCTTATGTTTAATGTCCAAGATATTTTGGCCAATGTTTTCTTCTAAGAGTTTTATGGTTTTATGACTTACCTTCAGGTCTTTGATCCATTTCGAATTTACTTTTGTGTATGGGGTTAGACAGTGATCCAGTTTCATTCTCTTACATGTAGCTGTCCAGTTTTGCCAGCACCATCTGTTGAAGAGACTGTCATTTCCCCATTGTATGTCCATGGCTTCTTTATCATATATTAATTGACCATATACATTTGTGTTAATGTCTGGAGTCTCTATTCTGTTCCTTTGGTATGTGGCTCTGTTCTTGTGCCAGTACCAAATTGTCTTGATTACTGTGGCTTTGTAGTAGAGCTTGAAGGTGGGGAGTGAGATCCCCCCCACTTTATTCTTCCTTCTCAGGATTGCTTTAGCTATTCGGGGTCTTTGGTGTTTCCACATGAATTTTTGAACTATTTGTTCCAGTTCATTGAAGAATGCTGTTGGTAATTTGATAGGGATTGCATCGAATCTGTATATTGCTTTGGGCAGGATGGCCATGTTGACGATATTAATTCTTCCTAGCCATGAGCAGGGGATGAGTTTCCATTTGTTAGTGACCTCTTTAATTTCTCTTAGGAGTGTCTTATAGTTTTCAGTGTATAGGTCTTTCACTTCCTTAGTTAGGTTTATTCCTAGGTATTTTATTCTTTTTGATGCTATTGTGAATGGAATTGTCTTCCTGATTTCTCTTTCTATTAGTTTATTGTTAGTGTATAGGAAAGCCACAGATTTCTGTGTGTTAATTTTGTATCCTGGAACTTTGCTCTAGTAGTTTCGTAGTGGAGTCTTAAGGGTTTTTTATGTACAATATCATATCATCTGCAAATAGTGACAGTTTAACTTCTTCTTTACTAATCTGGATTCCCTGTATTTTTTTGTTTTGTCTGAATGCCATGGGTAGGACCTCCAGTACTATGTTGAATAACAGTGGGGAGAGTGGGCATCCCTGTCTTATTCCCAATTGCAAAGGAAAAGCTTTCAGCTTCTCGCTGTTTAGTATGATGTTGGCTGTGGGTTTATCATATATGGCCTTTATTATGTTGAGGTACTTGCCCTCTGTACCCATTTTGTTGAGAGTTTTTATCATGAATGGATGTTGAATTTTGTCGAATGCTTTTTCAACATCTATGGAGATGATCATGTGGTTTTTGTCTTTCTTTTTGTTGATGTGGTGGATGATGTTGATGGATTTTCGAATGTTGTACCATCCTTGCATCCCTGGGATGAATCCCACTTGGTCATGGTGTATGATCCTTTTGATGTATTTTTGAATTCCGTTTGCTAAGATTTTGCTGAGTATTTTTGCATCTACGTTCATCAGGGATATTGGTCTGTAGTTTTCTTTTTTGGTGGGGTCTTTGCCTGGTTTTGGTATTAGGGTGATGTTGGCTTCATAGAATGAGTTTGGGAGTATTCCCTCCTCTTCAATTTTTTGGAAAACTTTAAGGAGAATGGGTATTATGTCTTCTCTGTATGTCTGATAAAATTCCAAGGTAAATCCGTCTGGCCTGGGGGTTTTGTTCTTGGGTAGTTTTTTGATTACCGCTTCTATTTCATTGCTGGTAATTGGTCTGTTTAGATTTTCTGTTTCTTTCTGGGTCAGTCTTGAAGGTTGTATTTTTCTAGAAAGTTGTCCATTTCTCCTAGGATTCCCAGCTTGTTAGCAGTCAGCATATAGGTTTTCATAGTACTCTCTAATAATTCTTTGTATTTCTGTGGGGTTCGTCGTGATTTTTCCTTTCTCATTTCTGATTCTGTTGATTTGTGTTGACTCTCTTTTCCTCTTAGTAAGTCTGGCTAGAGGCTTATCTATTTTATTTTCTCGAAGAACCAGCTCTTGGTTTCATTGATTTTTGCTATTGTTTTATTCTTCTCAATTTTATTTATTTCTTCTCTGATCTTTATTATGTCCCTCCTTCTGCTGACCTTAGGCCTCATTTGTTCTTCTTTTTCCAATTTCAATAGTTGTGACATTAGACCATTCATTTGGGATTGTTCTTCCTTCTTTAAATATGCCTGGATTGCTATATACTTTCCTCTTAAGACAGCTTTTGCTGTATCCCAAAGTAGTTGGGGCTTTGTGTTGTTGTTGTCATTTTTTTCCATATATTGCTGGGTCTCCATTTTAATTTGGTCATTGATCCATTGATTATTTAGGAGCATGTTGTTAAGCCTCCATGTGTTTGTGAGCCTTTTTACTTTCTTTCTGCAGTTTATTTCTAGTTTTATGTCTTTGTAGTCTGAAAAGTTGGTTGGTAGGATTTCAATCTTTTGGAATTTACTGAGGCTCTTTTTCTGGCCTAGTATGTGGTCTATTCTGGCGAATGTTCCATGTGCACTTGAGAAGAATGCGTATCCTGTTGCTTTTGGATGTAGAGTTCTATAGACGTCTATTACGTCCATCTGTTCTAGTGTGTTGTTCAGTGCCTCTGTGTCCTTACTTATTTTCTGTCTGGTGGATCTGTCCTTTGGAGTGAATGGTGTGTTGAAGTCTCCCAAAATGAATGCATTGCATTCTATTTCCTCCTTTAATTCTGTTTGTATTTGTTTCACATATGTTGGTGCTCCTGTATTGGGTGCATATATATTTATAATGGTTATATTCTCTTGTTGGACTGAGACCTTTATCATTATGTAATGTCCTTCTTTATCTTTTGTTACTTTCTTTATTTTGAAGTCTATTTTGTCTGATACTAGTATTGCAAAACCTGCTTTTTTGCATGAAATATCTTATTCCATCCCTTCACTTTAAGTCTGTGCATGTCTTTGGGTTTGAGGTGAGTCTTTTGTAAGCATCATATGGATGGGTCTTGCTTTTTTATCCATTCTATTACTCTGTGTCTTTTGATTGGTGCATTCAGTCCATTTACATTTAGGGTGATTATAGAAAGGTATGTACTTATTGCCATTGCAGGCTTTAAGTTTGTGGTTACCAAAGATTCAAGGTTAGCTTCTTTACTATCTTACTGTCTAACTTAACTCACTTATTGAGCTATTATAAACATGGTCTGATGATTCTTTATTTCTCTCCCTTCTTATTCCTCCTCCTCCCTTCTTCATATGTTGGGTGTTTTGTTCTGTGCTCTTTTTAGGAGTGCTCCCATCTAGAGAAGTCCCTGTAAGATGCCATGTAGAGGTGGTTTGTGGGAGGCAAATTCCCTCAACTTTTGCTTGTCTGGGAATTGTTTAATCCCTCCTTCATGATAATCGTGCTGGATACAGTAGTCTTGGTTTGAGGCCCTTCTGTTTCATTGCATTAAGTATATCATGCCATTCTCTTCTGGCCTGTAAGGTTTCTGTTGAGAAGTATGATCATAGCCTAATGGGTTTTCCTTTGTAGGTGACCTTTCTTTTCTCTCTGGCTGCCTTTAATACTCTGTCCTTGTCTTTGATCTTTGCCATTTTAATTATTATGTGTCTTGGTGTTGCCCTCCTTGGATCACTTGTCATGGGAGTTCTGTGTACCTCTGTGGTCTAAGAGGCCATTTCCTCCCCTAGTTTGGGGAAATTTTCAGCAATTATTTCTTCAAAGATACTTTCTATCCCTTTTTATCTCTTCTTCTTCTGGTACCCCTATAATGTGGATATTGTTTCGTTTTGATTGGTCACACAGTTCTCTTAATAGTCTTTCATTCCTAGAGATCCTTTTATCTCTCTCTGCATCAGCTTCTCTGCATTCCTGTTCTCTGTTTTCTAGTCCATTAATGGTCTCTTGCATCTCGTCCATTCTGCTTTGAAGTCCTTCCAGAGATTGTTCTATTTCTGTATTCTCCCTCCTTAGTTCTTGCATATTTCTCTGCAAGTCCATCAGCATGGTTATGACTTTTATTTTGAATTCTTTTTCAAGAAGATTGGTTAAATCTATCTCCCCAGGTTCCTTCTCAGGGGAAGATGTAGAAGATGTCGAAGGTGTCTGGGTTAGTCTTGTCTGGATCAAATTTTTTTGCCTTTTCATGTTGATAGGTGCAGTGGTATGCTATTGACTCATCTGTCAGCTGGGAGAGTCAAGACTCTTTACACTTGCTCCTGGCCTTTCTTTACTGGGACAACTGCGACCCCTAGTGGCTTGTGTTTGGCAATTGCGTGTAGACTGGGTCTCTGTGTCTTGCCCGGCCGGTATGGAGGAAGATCCCTTGCTGTGGGCATGGCCAGCCTCAGGCTGCTGCTCTGCTATAGCGGGGCCCTGGAGGGGTAATGGATGGGGGGCTGTTTGGCTGTTAACCTCCATGAGGGATCTCAGAGCTGTTGTCCAGGGGGTTAGTGTGCCCAGAGTTCCCTGGAATTTCCAGCTGCTAGACTGTGACCCGGGATGCTTCCATTCAGCTGTGGGGTCCCTGTCCCTTTAAGACTTTCAAAAAGCACTCGCTTTTCTTTGTCACATGGGTGCCGGCTTACAGCCCTAGTTTCCAGCACCCCACGCATGCACTGTGTGTCTGCACTCTGGTGCAAATGGCTAGGGCTGGGTGTTTCAGCAGTCCTGGGCTCCCTCTCCCTTCCTGCTCTGACTCCTCTCCTCCCCCCAGGAGCTGGGTGAGGGGCCTCGGGTCCTGCCAGGCTGCGGCTTGTATCTTACCCCTTTCACCAGGTGCTGGGTTCTTGCAGGTGTGGATGTAGTCTGGCTGTTGTCCTGTGTCTTCTGGTCTCTCTTTTTGGATTAGTTGTATTTGTTGTATTTTCAAAAATATATATGTTTTTGGGAGGAGATTTCCACTGTCCTACTCATGCCACCATCTTGGCTCCGTCTCCTAGATGATATCTTTAGATGTGGTTTAATCTTCTGATACTGTTGAAAATCCTTCAAAATAAAAACTATAACAGACATGCAACCTCGAAATCCTTCAAATTTAACAATAAAAATCCACTTTCAAGTGACAACTATTTTGATAGCAAAATATTTCTTGTCTCTATGTGTAATTGTTTCAAATGTAGATAAAACAATGCCTTTAAACAAGTGAGTTAGGAAGAAATAATTCCTCGTTTAAGTTGTTCAATTTACAAGAAAGAAAAAAACCTCCGAGAAATGTAAAAACTCCATGGCCGTGAATACATTTTGCTTAAGAAAAAAATGTGGTAATAACAAAATCTCCCAGTCTGATGACTCTAAGGTATGCTCTAATGCAAACCTTTCCATCTGAACACTTTCATTAGAATGGACAATAACAAAACAGTTACCATGTTCAACTCCTTAGGAATTTATTCACATTAATTTTTCACCTTAAGAGCCCAGAATTATGTAAGACTTCCTAATGTATGGTACAACACATTTTTCCTCTTTGTAACTTTTAGATAGTTCTTTTGTAGTAAGTGCTTAGTTTAATTTACTTTAAAGTGGCACCATTTTTCGATACTGAAGAGTTAGACCAATGAAAATATGTACTCCTGGAGGTCCCAGTAAATGACAATGTATTTATGGATGAATCCTATGAATTTTACAAATGTACAGGAAATGGCATATGAATGGGCTTAGAGTTTAAAAATCCAAATTATATGTACAAAACAAAGGGGTCTTGCTAATGAGCCATCGTGAGCACTTCCCAAGTGCACATGACTCTATGTTATCTATGGCCAAAGAGCCAAATAGATTTAAAAGGAATTTATAAATTTATAAATCACATGTTTATAAGGAACTCACTAAAGAAAAATTAGAAACTTTTATTATACCTATGTATTGTGTATCACCTTGATTTGGCATGAGTTTGAGGTGAATCAAGAAAATAGTAAGTAATATTAAGAAAAAGGCTAAAATAAAAGAAATGAAGGGTATGAGTATGAAGAACATTAGGGGTCTTTAGTTTAAAAAGCAAAAGTTAACTACTGGCCTGATTAAAATACATAAAGTGTGAATGTTATCAGTAAAGGCTATGGACATATTCACAAAAATTCATAAGAACACTTCCTGGAGCTTAGTCAGAAAAATTTAAGACAATGTTTCAAATAACTATTCCTACAGCAGTGAGCAGTGATGAAGATCTGATACTCAATACTCCAAGAAGTCATATAGTTAAATAGAAAAATTAAACATAGTTTGAAGATGTTACAAAAGATGCCACTGGGAGTAAAATAATCTTAGCCATTTTGCCAGAACAACTCTCTTGGATCCTTCTCCACCCTGCACAAAGTTGGCATTTATCGGTGATAATAACAGAAAGAAAGCCTCAGACATGAAGGACTTGGCAGGTAAACCACTCATGTACTCTTCTTAAAATACTACTCTTAGAGACATTTTAAATGACTGAGGACGATTTCAAGATGAAAAACAGTAACTGAAAACTGTACTGTTTAAAAAAACAAAACTGTTGGTGAATATTAAAACCATGAAACAACAGGATTTAAACTAAATATCTCATAAAGATGATTATGAAACAGAATAGAGGTCCTAAATATTACATTACATATTACTCTGAGGAGAATTTTTTACTTTAATTATTACCTTAAAGAGAAGTATAAGGTACAAAAGTAATAAGGAATCAGATAAAATAAATCCTGGATAGTGCCAAAAATCAGCACAGAATGAGAAGAGAGAAAAAAACAAATTATACCAATGTTGTTGATGTTCTTACTGGCCAAGGGGGAGAGCTAATAGGTATTCCTTAAGTCTTTAAAATAATGATTAAAACAAAACAGCTTAAAGTATAGTTAGAAAAAAATAAAAAGGTTAAAAGGATAAAAAAATCAATGATACAATTTCTAGTATAAAATAAAAATAAAAAGCATGTTTATAACATCAGAAAACATTATGAAAAAAGTAAGACAAACACATAGCTACTGCGGTAAAATGAATAGATTAAAAGCTATCTCAAAAAAAATCAACCATATGCTTCCTGTAAGATCTTTCCTTTAAACAAAATGACTAAATAGACAAACAAAAGAAGGCACTGGGTGTAATATCAAAAAAATGGAATTCAAGGCAGAGGGTAATAGGAAAGATAATCAATGTTTAATGATAAATGGTAAAATGCACAGTAAATATATGACATGAACCATTATATGTGAAAGAAACAAGTAAAATATATTTTTTAGAAGTATGTGAGATTTATAGGAGCACAATAGTTCTGGAAAATTGTAAAAAGTTGATCATAACTAACTATAAGAAAGGTTTCATTAAATTTCTCTGCACAGAAATTTTAGAAGGCATATTTCTGTAGCAAAACGATGTAACTGCATGATTTAAAAACACATTAAAAATTTAAAAGGAAGAAAAAAACCACATTAAAATAAATAGGGAGTTTAAAAACAAAAACACTTTACTGAGTAATTCTACTACCAAAGAGGAAGTCAGGATTATAATTATAGAATACTAGAAAATCATAGTAAGTCTACAAATTATAAAAACTTATGAGATACAGTTAAAGCTGTACTCAGAGTCAAATGCATAGCTTCAGATGCTTTAAATGGTTTTTTCCAGCTTTACTGAGATAAGACTGACAAAATAAAAACTGCATTTATTTAAGGTGTACAATGTTGTCCTCTGATACAAGTACACTTTGTTAATGATTACCACATTCAAACTAATGAACATATGCATCACCTCACAACATGCGTTCTTTATTGAGGAAAGATAAAAATTGAGCAAATTGCAACAATTCAAGATGTTTGAAAAAAAATAAAACTAAGGAAATTGAGGTAAAGAAACATGTAAAGGTAAAAACTAATGCATTAGAAAAAATATTTGAAGTGAGAGGTGATCCTTTTAAATTAAATAATTTAACTAGATGAGTCTCTAGAGCAGTATTTTTTGAAATGGCAATTTGAAAAAATAAGGCATTTCTTATTGAATATAGTTTGCAAATGCTACATCCAGATTCACAAAATAAATCAACATGTGAAAGAAACCTGGTAGTTAAAACCTTGTCTGACTTGTTTAATTCTCCATCCTTCCTCTACTTTCTGACCATTAATTTTTGCCCTAATCTTTTTATATATAACATATTGATATTTCATGAAAGCTACTTTGGGAAATGATTTCCTGTGTAATCTAACTACATAGGAGGGAAAAAATATATAAGTAAAGACAAGAAATAAAAGAGTATGTATAGCTATTGTTAAGACTTTAAAATTATTCTATGAAATAATATGTGTCAGTTTTTATTAAAACCTGATGCACATACATATGAAAATCATATAGAAATGGGCTGGTTTTAAGGAAAACAAACATTATTAAAATTGATTAATGGAAAAAGATGTGTGAACTTGCCAGTAATCATGGAAGAAAATAAACATACGTTGTGAAAATACTAACTTCCAAAAAAGCAAATGTCCAGGTTCACAAATAAGTTCATTTAAACTATCAAGGAAAAGATATTCCTATGACATATAAAATACTGGGATACAATAGAAAAAGAGAAATGAAGGAGAAAGAAAAAGAGATAGTCTCAATATATATATATATATATATATATATATATATATATATATATATATATATATATATTTTTAAGAGGGCATCTCTCATATTTATTGATCAAATGGTTGTGAACAACAATAAAATTCAGTATAGGGGGGTCAATGCTCAATGTACAATCATTAATCCATCTCAAGCCTAATTCTCGTCAGTCTCCAATCTTGTGAAGCATAACAAACAAGTTCTTACATGGTGAACGAATTCTTGCACAGTGAATAAATTCTTACATGGTGAACAGTACAAGGGCATTCATCACAGAAACTTTAGGTTTTGATCATGCATTATGACCTATAAACAATCAGGTCAAATATGAATATTCGTTTGGTTTTTGTACTTGATTTATATGTTGATCCCACATTTCTCCTATTATTATTATTATTTTTATTTTTAATAAAATGCTGAAGTGGTAGGTAGATGCAAGATAAAGGTAGAAAACATGGTTTAGTGCTGTAAGAGGGCAAATGTAGATGATCAGATGATCGGGTGTGTGCCTATGGACCAAGTATTAATCCAGGCTAGACAAGGGCAGCAAGACATCCACGGATGCAGAAGATTTCTCTCAAAGCAGGGGGGGTGAGGTTCTGAGCCTCACCTCTGTTGATCCCCAAATTCTCACCTGATGGCCCCCCCTGCGACTGTGCCTGTCTTAGGTTGTTCCTCCCTTGAGGAATCTTACCCGTCTCTGGCTAACCAGTCATCTTCCGGGGCCATACAGGGAAATGTAAAGTTGGTAAGTGAGAGAGAAGCCATATTGTTTGCAAAGGTTAGCTTTTTACTTCTTTGCACATTTATGCCCTGTGGCTTCTATGCCCAGCACTTGTCTCGAGCTATCTTTACCACCTGGAGGAATTATGATACTCGGTAAATTCGATATAAGGCACGAATTCTATTTAAGGGTTGTAATTAGGAAGGAAGAAGAAAAGCTATAGATGTAGCATATGAAGGAAACATGGGAGGATTATTTCTTTGACATATCTTCTTGTAGAGTACCTTAAGTATGTATAGGTTTTAAACTACTAACTAATTTGCACACACATATTAACATAATAGGAATATGGTGACATAAACAAAGCAAATCTATAATTACCATCCATCTCCAGTGAAGCCAAGAAAACCATTTAGGCACCCTAGGCATTTGTGAAAATTTATCTATGATATGATGGATATTGTCCAACTGTACTTGAACCATCAGACAAATTAAAGCAGCCCATTTCTGGGATCTGTTCACATCCCATATGTTCTTTTAACCATAGATAGTCTATAGTCATGAGATTTTGGAGTGCTACACCTTGCACCCCTCCCAACTCCTGGTTGAGTTCCAACAGTACAGATCCGGTCAAATTCGTTGTCTCACTGCATGCACATGCCAGCCTAGACATCTCCCTCCTCATTCCTATGGCAAGTCCAGGAGACGGTGGGCTGGATGCAGCCACAACCGCAGCATCGTCTGGATCCCTGTGGAGGCTTTTTGATGATCATCCCCCGGCACGAGTCCTCCAGAGAGTGCTGATGCCGGAAGCTCCTCCTCATATCATATCTTAGTTCATTTTCTGGGTATCCAAGCTAGGCCTTGATCTTCTGCATAGAAACAAACAGACCCTTTGCCCACACTTTGACATGCCCTCTATACCACTGTGCAGAACTCATTGGAGGTCAGCACACAATAACTGCTTTTTTTTTTTTTTTTTTAATTAAGAGAAAGGAATATTATCAGAAAAAAGTACCTCCATAGCTGATCATCTGACACCCTTTAAGTGATCAACATTAAGGATATTTAAAGCATGCGTTGATCTTTGATTTACCAATAGTTTTATACTGTTAAGGAGTAATCCCCCTTTTCTTTCTTTTTTTTTTTTTTTAATTTTTAATCTACACTTACATGAAGAATACTATGTTTACTATGCTCTCCCCTATATCAGGTCCCCCCTAACAACCACATTACGGTTACTGTCCATCAGCTTAGCAAAATGTTGTAGAGTCACTACTTGTCCTCTCTGTGTTGTGCAGCCCACCCTCCCCTTTCTCCCTCCCCCCCATGCATGCTAATCTTAATACCCCCTTTCTTCTTCCCCCCTCTTATCCCTCCCTGCCCACCCATCCTCCCCAGTTCCTTTCCCTTTGGTACCTGTTAGTCCATTTTAGGGTTCTGTAATTCCACTGCTGTTTTGTTCCTTCAGTTTTTCCTTTGTTCCTATACTCCTCAGATGAGTAAAATCATTTGGTATTTCTCTTTCTCCGCTTGGCTTATTTCACTGAGCATAATACTCTCCAGCTCCATCCATGTTGCTCCAAATGGTTGGATTTTTCCACTTCTTATGGCTGAGTAGTATTCCATTGTGTATATGTACCACATCTTCTTTATCCATTCATCTACCGATGGACATTTAGGTTGCTTCCAATTCTTGGCTATTGTAAATAGTGCTGCGATAAACATAGGAGCGCATCTGTCTTTCTCAAACTTGATTGCTGCGTTCTTAGGGTAAATTCCTAGGAGTGGAATTCCTGGGTCAAATGGTAGGTCTGTTTTGAGCATTTTGACGCACCTCCATACTGCTTTCCACAATGGTTGAACTAATTTACATTCCCACCAGCAGTGTAGGAGGGTTCCCCTTTCTCCACAGCCTCGCCAACATTTGTTGTTGTTTGTCTTTTGGATGGCAGCTATCCTTACTGGTGTGAGGTGATACCTCATTGTAGTTTTAATTTGCATTTCTCTGATAATTAGTGATGTGGAGCATCTTTTCATGTGTCTCTTGGCCATCTGTATTTCTTTTTTGGAGAACTGTCTGTTCAGTTCCTCTGCCCATTTTTTAATTGGGTTATTTGTTTTTTGTTTGTTGAGGTGTGTGAGCTCTTTATATATTCTGGACGTCAAGCCTTTATCGGATCTGTCATTTTCAAATATATTCTCCCATACTGTAGGGTTCCTTTTTGTTCTATTGATGGTGTCTTTCGCTGTACAGAAGCTTTTCAGCTTAATGTAGTCCCACTTGCTCATTTTTGCTGTTGTTTTCCTTGCCCGGGGAGATATGTTCAAGAAGAGATCACTCATGTTTATGTCTAAGAGGTTTTTGCCTACGTTTTTTTCCAAGAGTTTAATGGTTTCATGACTTACATTCAGGTCTTTGATCCATTTTGAGTTTACCTTTGTATATGGGGTTAGACAATGGTCCAGTTTCATTCTCCTACATGTAGCTGTCCAGTTTTGCCAGCACCATCTGTTGAAGAGACTGTCATTTTGCCATTGTATGTCCATGGCTCCTTTATCAAATATTAATTGACCATATATGTTTGGGTTAATTTCTGGGGTCTCTAATCTGTTCCACTGGTCTGTGGCTCTGTTCTTGTGCCAGTACCAAATTGTCTTGATTACTATGGCTTTGTAGTAGAGCTTGAAGTTGGGGAGTGAGATCCCCCCTACTTTATTCTTCTTTTTCAGGATTGCTTAGGCTATTCGGGGTCTTTGGTGTTTCCATATGAATTTTTGAATTATTTGTTCCAATTCATTGAAGAATGTTGCTGGTAATTTGAGAGGGATTGCATCAAATCTGTATATTGCTTTGGGCAGGATGGCCATTTTGACGATATTAATTCTTCCTAGCCATGAGCATGGGATGAGTTTCCATTTATTAGTGTCCCCTTTAATTTCTCTTAAGAGTGACTTGTAGTTTTCAGAGTATAAGTCTTTCACTTCTTTGGTTAGGTTTATTCCTAGGTATTTTATTCTTTTTGATGCAATGGTGAATGGAGTTGTTTTCCTGATTTCTCTTTCTATTGATTCGTTGTTAGTGTATAGGAAAGCTACAGATTTCTGTGTGTTGATTTTGTATCCTGCAACTTTGCTGTATTCCGATATCAGTTCTAGTAGTTTTGGAGTGGAGTCTTTAGGGTTTTTTATGTACAGTATCATATCATCTGCAAATAGTGACAGTTTAACTTCTTCTTTACCAATCTGGATTCCTTGTATTTCTTTGTTTTGTCTGATTGCCGTGGCCAGGACCTCCAGTACTATGTTAAATAACAGTGGGGAGAGTGGGCATCCTTGTCTGGTTCCCGATCTCAGAGGAAATGCTTTCAGCTTCTCGCTGTTCAGTGTAATGCTGGCTGTGGGTTTATCATATATGGCCTTTATTATGTTGAGGTACTTGCCCTCTATTCCCATTTTGCTGAGAGTTTTTATCATGAATGGATGTTGAATTTTGTCAAATGCTTTTTCAGCATCTATGGAGATGATCATGTGGTTTTTGTCTTTCTTTTTGTTGATGTGGTGGATGATGTTGATGGATTTTCGAATGTTGTACCATCCTTGCATCCCTGGGATGAACCCCACTTGGTCATGGTGTATGATCCTTTTGATATACTGTTGAATTCTGTTTGCTAATATTTTATTGAGTATTTTTGCATCTACATTCATCAGGGATATTGGTCTGTAATTTTCTTTTTTGGTGGGGTCTTTGCATGGTTTTGGTATTAGGGTGATGTTGGCCTCATAGAATGAGTTTGGGAGTATTCCCTCTTCTTCTATTTTGTGGAACACTTTAAGGAGAATGGGTATTATGTCTTCTCTGTGTGTCTGATAAAATTCCGAGGTAAATCCGTCCGGCCCTGGGGTTTTGTTCTTGGGTAGTTTTTTGATTACTGTTTCAATTTCTTTGCTTGTAATTGGTTTGTTTAACTTTTGTGTTTCTTCCTTGGTCAGTCTTGGGAGGTTGTATTTTTCTAGGAAGTTGTCCATTTCTTCTAGGTTTTCCAGCTTGTTGGCATATAGGTTTTCATAGTAGTCTTTAATAATTCTTTGTATTTCTGTGGAGTCTGTAGTGATTTTTCCATTCTCATTTCTGATTATGTTGATTTGTGTTGACTCTCTTGTTCTCTTAATAAGTTGGGCTAGAGGCTTATCTATTTTGTTTATTTTCTCAAAGAACCAGCTCTTGGTTTCGTTGATTTTTGCTATTGTTTTATTCTTCTCAATTTTGTTTATTTCTTCTCTGATCTTTATTATGTCCCTCCTTCTGCTGACTGTAGGCCTCATTTGTTCTTCTTTTTACAGTTTTAATAATTGTGATGTTAGACTATTCATTTGGGATTGTTCTTCCTTCTTCAAGTGTGTCTGGATTGCTATATACTTTCCTCTTAAGACTGCTTTCGCTGCATCCCACAGAAGTTGGGGCTTAGTGTTGTTGTTGTCATTTGTTTCTATATATTCCTTGATCTCTATTTTGATTTGTTCATTGATCCATTGATTATTTAGTAGCATGTTGTTAAGCCTCCATGTGTTTGTGAGCCTTTTTGTTTTCTTTGTAGAATTTATTTCTACTTTCATACCTTTGTGGTCTGAAAAATTGGTTGGTAGAATTTCAATAATTTGGAATTTACTGAGGCTCTTTTTGTGAGCTAGTATGTGGTCTATTCTGGAGAATGTTCCATGTGCACTTGAGAAGAATGTATATCCTGTTGCTTTTGGATGTAGAGTTCTATAGATGTCTATTAGGTCCATCTGTTCTAGTGTGTTGTTCAGTGCCTGTGTGTCTTTACTTATTTTCTGCCCGGTGGATCTATCCTTTGGGGTGAGTGGTGTGTTGAAGTCTCCTACAATGAATGCATTGCAGTCTATTTCCATCTTTAGTTCTGTTAGTATTTGCTTCACATATGCTGGTGCTCCTGTATTGGGTGCATATATATTTAGAATGGTTATATCCTCTTGTTGGACTGAGCCCTTTATCATTATGTAGTGTCCTTCTTTATCTCTTGTTACTTTCCTTGTTTTGAAGTCTATTTTGTCTGATATTAGTACTGCAACCCCAGCTTTCTTCTCACTGTTGTTTGCCTGAAATATGTTTTTCCATCCCTTGACTTTTAGTCTATGCTTATCTTTGGGTTTAAGGTGAGTTTCTTGTAAGCAGCATATAGATGGGTCTTGCTTTTTTATCCATTCTATTACTCTATGTCTTTTGATTGGTGCATTAAGTCCATTTACATTTAGGGTGACTATTGAGAGATATGTACTTATTGCCATTGCAGGCTTTAGATTCGTGGTTACCAAAGGTTCAAGGTTAGCTTCTTTGGTATCTTACTGCCTAACTTAGCTCGCTTATTGAGCTGTTATATACACTGTCTGGAGATTCTTTTCTTCTCTCCCTTCTTATTCCTCCTCCTCCATTCTTCATATGTTGTGTGTTTTGTTCTGTGCTCTTTTTAGGGGTGCTCCCATCTAGAGCAGTCCCTGTAGGATGCCCTGTAGAGGTGGTTTGTGGGAAGCAAATTCCCTCAGCTTTTGCTTGTCTGCGAATTGTTTAATCCCACCATCATATTTAAATGATAGTCGTGCTGGATACAGTATCCTTGGTTCAAGCCCCTTCTGTTTCATTGCATTAAGTATATCATGCCATTCCCTTCTGGCCTGTAGGGTTTCTGTCGAGAAGTCTGATGTTAGCCTGATGGGTTTTCCTTTATAGGTGACCTTTTTCTCTCTAGCTGCCTTTAAAACTCTTTCCTTGTCCTTGATCCTTGCTATTTTAATTACTATGTGTCTTGGTGTTGTCCTCCTTGGATCCTTTCTGTTGGCAGTTCTGTGTAATTCCATGGTCTGTTCGATTATTTCCTCCCCCAGTTTGGGGAAGTTTTCAGCAATTATTTCTTCAAAGAGACTTTCTATCCCTTTTCCTCTTTCTTCCTCTTCTGGTATCCCTATAATACGAATATTATTCCTTCTGTTTTGGTCACATATTTCTCTTAGTGTTGTTTCATTCCTGGAGATCCTTTTATCTCTCTCTATGTCAGCTTCTATACGTTCCTGTTCTCTGGCTTCTATTCCTTCAATGGCCTCTTGCATCTTATCCATTCTGCTTATAAATCCTTCCAGGGATTGTTTCACTTCTGTGATCTCCTTCCTGACATCTGTGATCTCCTTCCGGACTTCATCCCACTGCTCTTGCATTTTTCTCTGCATCTCATCCCACTGCTCTTGCATTTTTCTCTGCATGTCATCCCATTGCTCTTGCATTTTTCTCTGCATCTCCGTCAGCATGTTCATGACTTTTATTTTGAATTCTGTTTCAGGAGGACTGGTTAGGTCTGTCTCCCTCTCAGGTGTTGTCTCTGTGATCTTTGTCTGCCTGTAGTTTTGCCTTTTCATGGTGATAGAGATAGTTTGCAGAGCTGGTACAAGTGACCGCTGGAAGAGCTTCCCTTCTTGTTGGTTTGTGGCCTTCTCCTGGGAGAATAGCGACCTCTAGTGGCTTGTGCTGGGCAGCTGTGCGCAGACAGGGCTTCTGCTTCCTGCCCAGTTGCTTTGGGGTTTATCTCCGCTGTTGCTGTGGGCTTGGCCTGGCTGGGGCTGTTCCTCCAAAATGGTGGAGCCCCATTGGAGGGGGAGCGGCCGGGAGGCTATTTATCTCTGTAAGGGGCCTCTGTCCTCCCTGCTGCCCAGGGGGTTAGAGTGCCCAGAGATCCCCAGATTCCCTGCCTCTGGTCTAAGTGACCTGTCCTGCCCCTTTAAGACTTCCAAAAAGCACTCTCCAAACCAAAACAACAACAGCAGCAATGCAAGAGGGAACAGAAAGGAAAAAAAAAAGGAAAAAACATGCGATTTTTTTTTTTTTTTTTTTTTTTGTCCTCAGGTGCCGGTCCCAGGCACCCGCTCACTGGTCCTGCTGCCCTGTCTCCCTAGCACCAGGGTCCCTGTCCTTTCAAGGCTTCCAAAAAGCACCCACCCACCGGTCCCGCAGGGAAGGAACACTCGATATGCTTTGTCCTCAGGCGCTGGTCCCAGGCACCCGCTCACCAGTCCCGCCGCCCTGCCTCCCTAGCACCGGGGTCCCTGTCCCTTTAAGGCTTCCAAAAAGCACTCGCCAAAAAGAGAGAAAAAAAGGGGAAAAACGCGCGATTTCCTCCGTCCTCAGGCACCGGTCCCAGGCACCCGCTCACCAGTCCTGCTGCCCTGCCTCCCTAGCACCGGGGTCCCTGTCCCTTTTAGGCTTCCAAAAAGCACTCGCAAAAAAGAGAAAAAAAAAGGGGGAAAATGCGCAATTTCCTCTGTCCTCAAGTGCCGGTCTCAGGCACCCGCCCCCCGGTCCTGCAGAGAAAAACGTCGGATATTCTTTGTCCTCAGGCGCCGGTCCCAGGCACCCGCTCACCAGTCCCGCCACCCTGCCTCCCTGCACCGGGGTCCCTGTCCCTTTAAGGCTTCCAAAAAGCGCTCGCCAAAAAGAGAAAAAAAAAAAAGGGGAAAAACGCGCGATTTCCTCCGTCCTCAAGCGCCAGTCTCAGGCACCCGCCCGCCGGTCCCGCTGGGAGAAACGCGGGATATTCTTTGTCCTCAGGCGCCGGTCCCAGGCACCTTCTCACCGGTCCCGCCACCCTGCCTCCCTAGCAACGGGGGCCCGTCCCTTTAAGGCTTCCAAAAAGCACTTGCCAAAAAAAAACCGCTCTGGTTTCTTTCCACCCGCCGGGAGCCGGGGGGAGGGGCGCTCGGGTCCCGCCGGGCCGGGGCTTGTATCTTACCCCCTTCGCAAGGCGCTGGGTTCTTGCAGGTGTGGATGTGGTCTGGATGTTGTCCTGTGTCCTGTGGTCTCTATTTTAGGAAGATTTTTCTTTGGTATATTTTCATAGCTCTATGTGTTTTTGGGAGGAGATTTCCACTGCTCTACTCACGCCGCCATCCTGGCTCCGCCCCAATTGTAAGATATTTTTATTGGTATTTGTAATTTGTATGGATATTTATAATTAATAAATTATTGATAATATTTATTAATAATACCACTGTAAGAAGTAAACATTTCAATTATAACTTTCAAAACCAGCATACCCTTTTCAAATTAGAATTGTTTTCCAGCAGAAGCAAATAGAACATAGAGTTAGGAAGTCCATATTTTGTAAGATAAATTTGTTTAAAGGTTATTTCTCTGTTGTAAGTAATGGAAATATGACTCCAATGTGCATTCAAATAACAGAAAATGGGCTTCATCACTTTATCTTTTTCTGAGATAATTAATTTTCCCCATGACCACCCACCTCCAATATAAGGAAAAACTAAATTCAGTAGAGTATGATAACCATCGTCCTGTGCCATAATTTACACTCTTTTAAGGTGAAACACACTATGATAGAATAATGGGCCTCAAAGATGTCCATGAACTAATCCCTGGAACCTGTAAATATGTTATATTATATGGTAAAAGGCTCTTTCCAGATGGAATTAAGGTTACAGATCTTAAAATAGGGAGATAAAACTCTACTATCCAAATAGGTCAAAGGCAATAGCATGGGCCCTCAAAATTAGGTCCTTGTAAGTGAGAAGAGAAAGACAGAAACATCAGAGATAGACAATGAGAGAAGCTGCACCAAAGACTTAAAGCACTTGACAGTCTCACCCACTACTGAAGCTCTAAAGGTGGAGGAAAGGGCCATGAACCAAGGAACATTGACAGTATCTAGAAGCCTGGAACAACTCCCAGCTTATGGCCAGCAAGGCAAAGGAGACCTCAGTGCTACAAATGCAATTGTGCATACAACCTGAATGAGCAAGAAAACGAATTCTCCCCTTGAGTCTTCAGAAAGAAACTACTTTAATGACACTGGTTTTAGCTCAGAACCATGCATCTGTGCTTCAAGTTGCTAAATTTATGGTAATTTTTTATGGAAGCAATAGAAAACTAATTCACACTCTGTCCCTCCTTTTCCTCTTTCTCTCCCTAACCTCCCAACCCCTTCACCCTCCTTCACATACACACACCAAAAATGGTGCCTGGGTGTATGCACAGGGGTGTGAATTCAAGACAGCACAGTGAAGACGCTAGGAGACTTTTTATCAGCACTAAACATGGGAGCTGGTGTATCCTGTAGCTTCTCAGCCAAGCCCCAGAGTTCCCCTCAGGCTTTCTGGTTCAGTGGACTTCGAGACTTCAGGAGACTCAGAACTCAGCCTGGACCTGTACAGAAATTCCAGAGACAAAGAAATTAAAAGTCTATCTGCTTCATAGTGGAGAGGGTGGGAGAGTTTGCTGAGAAAGAGAAACAACATAGGAAGTCCATACACAAATAGTATCTTAATAAATTATCTAACTGTATAAGCTCTTGCACTATGCCCAGATATCCCAGTATATCTGAACATGAGCAGCAAGTGTAGGAAGTAAGGAGACTTTATAATTTAAGACAAAAAGCATGGGTTCAAATCCAATCTCAGCCATTTAGGAGGTACATGATCATAATCAAGTTATGTAATATTCCCAACTCTCAGTAGTTTCTGAATCAGTAAAATGTGGGATATACCCACTTTCAAATACTTTATTCATCAAGCCCAGCCAGAGCAATTAGGCAATAAAAAGAAATAAAAAGCATCTAACTTGGAAAGGAAGAGGTGAAACTGTCACAATTTGTGGATGACATGACTTTTTTTTATAGAAACCCTGAAGACTCCATCCAAAAGCTGTTAGAACCAATAAACAAATTCACTGAAGTTGCATGTACAAAATCAATATACAAAAATCTGTTGCATTTCTATACACTAATAAGCTATCAGAAATAAAAAATTCAAACAACCCTATTTATAATTGCATCAAAAAGAACAAAATACCTAGGAATAAATATAACCCAAGGGAACGAAAGACCTGTACTCTAACAACTCTAAGACACTGGTGAAAGAAATTGAAGAGGACACAAATAAATGGATAGATATTCCATGCTCATGGATTTCCATACGATCCTAAAATTTGCATGGAAACACCAAAGACCACAACTAGCTAAAGCAATTATGATAGAGAACAAAGCTGGAGGCGTCATGCTCCCTGATTTCCAGCTGTATTACAGAGCTATTGTACGGTATGGTAGTGGCAAACAGCATGGTATTGGCATAACAACAGGCACATAGATCAATGGAACGGAATAGAAAACCCAGAAAAAAACCAGATATATAAGGTTAATTTATAACAAAGGAGGCAAGGATATACAATGGGGAAAGGGCAGTCTCTTGATGAATGGTGTTGGGAAAACTAGACAGTTACATGCAAAAAAATGAAGATGAAACTGGACCACTCACTATCCTCTGTCATACACAAAAATGAACTCAAAATGGATTAAAGACTTCAGTGAGAAACTATAAAACTCCTAGAAGAAAACATAGCTCCTTGCCATTAGTCTTGGCAGTACTTTTTGGATCTGACTCCAAAAACAGGCAACAAAACCAAAAATGAACAAATGAGACTACATCAACCTAAAAAGCTTTTGCAAAGTAAACTATCAACAAAATGAAAAGGCACCTACTGAAGGGGAGAAAATACTTGCAAATCATATATTCAATAAAGGGTTAATATTATAAATACATAATGAACTCATATAACTCAATAAAAATGGGCAGAAGATCTGAATAGGCATGTTTCCAAATAGGACATACAGATGGTCCTATGTACATGAAAAGATGCTTAACATCACTAATCATCAGGGAAATGCAAATCAAAACCACAATGAGATACTACCTCCTACCTATTAAGTGGCTGTCATCAAAAACACAAGAGATAACAAGTGCTGGTGAGGATACGGAGAAAGGGAAACCTTGTGCACTATCGATGGGGTTGTAATTGGTGCAGCCACTATGGGAAACAGTATGGAGATATCTCAAAAAATTCAAAATAGAGCTACCATATGATTTAGCAACTCTATTTCTGGATACTTATCTGAAGAAAAACACTAATTCAAAAAGATATATGCACTCCTATGTTCATTGCAACATTCTTTACAATAGCCAAGATATGGAAAGTATCCATCAATGGATAAATGAATAAATATGTTGTATATATTTACAATATGAAATACTGCTCAGCCAAAAAGAATGAGGTCTTGTCATCTGTGACAACAAGGATGGGCCTTGGCATTATGATAAGTGAAATAAGTGTCAGAGAAAGATAAATACCATATGATCTCACATGTGAATCTAAAACACAAAACAAAACAAAACTCATGGGTCTGGAGAGTAGGGTGGTGGTTGCCAGTGGGGAGGTTTAGTGGGGTTGGGCAAAATGGATGAAGGGGGTCAGGAGGTACAGACTTCCAGCTGTGAAATGAGCAGGTCACGGGGATGTGGGGATGTAGTGTGCAGCATGGTAACTATAGTCAATGATATCATAGTGTGTATTTGAAGGCTGCTGGGAGAGTGGATCTTGAGAGTTACCAGGAAAAAAAAAATTTGTTGGTAACTTTTTATGGTGACTAGACTTACGGTGATCATTTTGCAAGGTATACTATATTGAATCACTACATTGTACACCACAAACCAATATAAGGCAATATGTTGATTATACATTAATTTTTATTATTAGAGTTTTTTATTTTTTATTTTTTATTTTTATTATTACTTTTATTTTTTTATTATTATTTATGAATATTATTTATGAGAAAATACTTCATTGTTTTGTTGAAATAAAGTTGATACACAATATTATATTGGCTTCAGTTGTACAGCATAGTGTCTCAATAAGTATATATACATGCCATGGTAAGTGTAGTTTCCCATTACCACACCAACATATTACAATATTATTGGTTGTATTCTCTGTTGTGCTTCCCTTCCTTTGACTAACTTATTTGACAATTTGCAGCTTGTACCTCTTTATCCCCTTCACCTATTCCACCCCATCCTCCCACCCCCACCCTATGGTAACCAACAGTCTTTTGTCTACATTTGTGGATCTTTTCCCTTTTTGTTTACTTGTTTTGTTTTTTAGACTCCACATGTAAGTGAAATCATATGGTATCTGGCTTTCATGAAAAAATATTTTAAATATATTATTCTAATTTGACTAAATTTACTATGTGCTCCTGTTAAATACAAGGACGGATTTTGTGACTTTGCTTTTTACTTGAGTTTTGATTCTTACTAGCCTTTCAATCATTGGAAATACCTATTTTCTCTTAGAAAAAAATGTAGATACACCTCCTTAGATTTGTTTTGAAAGCAAATTTTAAAATTACCATGCTATGAACAGGTACATTCATAAGTTTTTTCAAAATATACCTGCATAAATAATCAGTGATGTTTACAAAAATTTTTAATGATATTTTAACAGGAAGTGAATGAGGTTCCACAAGTGATAGGAGGGGAACTTAATTATTGCTGATCAGTGAGCTACTAAAATTAAGTAATCTTATGCAGATGGTCTACATCAAGCAAAAATAAATAATAGGGGGAGTTGGGTTCTTCTTTTAAGGTAATGTTTTATAAGTACAAAATGCTTCAATGGCAATTTAAATTTCACTGAATTATTGTAAATCCTTTCAATTTATGGTCACCAGTAAATAAACGTAAATCTTTTTATGATTCAAAGACACACACTGGTAGAAGCTTTGAAGAGAATCTGAAGCAAGGCCATCAGTTTTTCTTAGCCCTTGCTTTTGGAAATAGTTTCGAGCCACTTCTCTCTTGTGTTTCTCAGTTAATACAGATGAAATATGCATTTGTTTCTATGTGACCTGATGCTACATTTTTTTCTAGTCATGGTCTTTCATTTTCTTTCATAAAGTAATAACAGAACTTTATAAAACCATCAGTGGCTAATATCCTAATCTAGCAACTAAAACAGGACTTGACCAAATAAGGTAACATAAATAATTTATGTCAATACTGAATGTATTCACTTTTCTGTTTTGTTTTTATTTTTATTGACACCTTTGTTGTTGGGATTGTTATGCAGGCTTCTTAGGATTTAGACCAGGAAGAAGTGACAGCATTGCTAAATGGAATAACCAACAGTGAAGACTTGGTAGGAGAGAGGGAAGTTTTGGAGTCAAATCCCTTTTGAAATGTATCCCTAATGCTAGTCTGGTCTAGTCTCCAGCCTTCCAGCAAAGTAACACTAATCATCCCACATTAATATCTTTCATAATCTTGGAAAGAGATTCTACAATGTTCTTAAATAATTCATTCCGGTATCTTAAGATGCTCTTGCTTCAAAGATTTCCTCTTCAGTCTCTCCTGATGTGCTGGGTATCTTCAATGTTTTCTTGCATCAGAAATGCAGAGTAACTACAATCCATTTGTAAAATCATATCCCTTCAGATTTTTATGGACAAAATTATAGCAACATTCCTAAATTTTACATTGTTGAGAGAACCCTCTACTGCTCTGTAACTACCTCTTATGGGTATATTATAAAGATAGTAAAATGACCACGTGATTAGTTTGAAAGAAAGATTGATGTACATAGCCCATGTTGGCATGAGTTGGCTATGTCTGATCATTAGATGGGCTCCTTTATGCATGAGGCACATTTTGAACCAGCACTGAATTTAAAATGCATGGGGCATTCATGACAGGTTAGTCAGCAAAAAGGCAGTGACATGCTTGTAGTTTTCTTTATGATCTATCAAATTGAATCACCAATCCATTAAATTTAAACTTCTAGCATGTAGCAAATCTGTAATTAAACTAAACTAATTAACATTTTATCCTCATATGAAGAAAATGCATTTACTCTGTTTATATGGGATTATATTTTTAAGATTTTCTACAGACCATCTGCGTGGTCTCTTCTAAAGCACCATCTATCTTGGAGCATATTTCCCCAGCAAAAAAAAAAATCTGTTGTTGGTACAGGAAATTTATTCACCACTAAAAAAGCATTTTTCAATTTAGAAACAAAAAAGAGGTACAGTGTATTGTCAACTAACTCTTACTGCCTAGAGAAAGATTGATTTTGTTTGCAAACCGTATGTTTGATATCTAATTCATGTTCAGAGTCTCTCATTCATGATTGCAAATTGATACAGACCTCCTCAAAAAATGTATTTATCTTTCCCAGCACTCATCAAACACTAAATACCTAACTAGGTTGCAGGAAGAATCTTTAATTCCATCATTTTACTTTGTTAATTGCTTTTCCTTCCTTATGTTTAACTAGAGTAAATGAACAGATAGTTTCATATTTCTCTTGACACTCACTATCAGAGGCTGTATAAAACAGATGTAAAGTGAGGAATGATGAGAAAGGCAACAGAAATAAGCCTTTTCTGCAACAAAAAAGGTGATGCTTGTGTAGATCAAAAAGATTACTACAAAGACATCCAGATGCCTTAAATTGCATTAATCCCAAATCAGGATTCCAAAGCTCATTCCCCAGGGACTGTGTGTATATGGAAGGACAAATGGCCCATAGAAAAGGGGAGCCACCTCCAATTCCCACTGAGTTGTTGCCTGGTTGGCGTTCTGGTCTTGTGCGCCTACCTCCTAATTTTTTCAAGAAGTACCAACTTCAGATAGCTTCTGTAAAATCTCCCTACTTTAAAATGTTGGCCACCTCATCTGTTTGTCTTTGTTGTTACTATAATGCTGTCCAGGCCAAGCAAGGCATATGTGGAAGGATTTGATCAGCCCTTGAACTCAGTTTATAATTTTTTCCTCAGATTTTGTTGCCAGACAATATCCTCAACTGCAGAAGAGCCTTGTGAAATAGCCTTTCTAATACTAAGAATGAGTTTTTGTGCCTTATGTGTATTTAGTTGATATCTTTGGAGAAGTAGTCAGTTGGGAGCTGGGAAACCTTAGTTGCAGTTGCATTTCTGCCACTGTCTAGTGTGTAGATTTGTGTGATAGCAACAATAACAAGCACAAACATTTTAGTATACTTGGTGTTTTCAATTCATCACATGGTACTAAGTGCTTTAAATTCATTCTCTCATCTAATCCTCTTAACCTGATCAGGAACTGTGGTTATAATAACTCCCACCCTATACTTATAATGCAAAGTATTCTTAGCACCTAATATATGCCAGACACCATATAATAACCAATTATTATTAATTATTAATCATTTAATAACAATCCTGTAATCCTGGGGTTTTACTTCCAATGAAGAAGACAGAATGTAAATAAACAACTGTGCAATAAAAATCATATTAAGGTCACCAAGTGCTTAAAATAAGTTGCCAGGCATATAGCTAATTCATTGCAGAGCCAGAATTTAGAAAAATTAACATTTATTGAGTACTTATTTCATGCCAGGCACAGTGCTAAATGGATTACACAGATTAGCCAATGTAAACCTAAAAAACCATTCCGTGAGTCGGGTGCTCCTACTTTTCCTATTTTTCAAGATGCAACCTGAGGTTCAAAACAGGTTAAGGGATTTGTTCAAGGTTGCAAGGTAGTAAGTGACAGAGCTTGGATTTGAATCCTGTCAGCCGTGTTTTTTTGGCACAAACTATTTTGTCTTTAAGAAACTCAGTCTCTCTACAGGCTCAATTAATTTACTGAAATGTACATTCTGTTTGGATGTATGGGTGGGCGATCCCAACAGGAGGAAGGGATGATTAGGCTTAATGATTTACAAGTTGTCTTTCTATCTGTGATTTTAAATTTGAATTTTGGGTAAAGTAAGTGGATCAAGATTGTGTCTGTTCTGCCCTGAGGAATTTTTGTTATTGCTGTTCAAAACATTTTGCGAATAAGTTTAGTAAGTAGGATTTTGTTGTAAAACCATTCTTAAGCCAGATATGCCTCAAATTAAATCTTAATAAAGTTTAGTCTTTCGTGCTTTCAATGTCAAATCCAACTCACTGCTGTTAGACTATTAGCTAAGCAATCTCATTATCAACAGCCATCAGTTATCTACCATGCTCTGGATATCTATGTAATCCATTGTTTCATTTCTCTCAGTCTTCTGGAACACAAGCATATGGAAGTTCAGGCTTTCCAAGTTTTTAAAAAGTAATTGTTTATATTTTACTTTAAAATATCTCAAGTTCATGCATCATTCATTGCAAAGAATTGTCATTCACCTATGCCCTAGCATCCTGATTCTTTTAGCAATAGAAATAGGCAGAACAGAGTATTATTAAAAGAATTTAGATACCATTTAAGGAAGAATTCCTAAAAGTGTATATTGCTTAAGAATAGTAAGCAACTATAGTTTTGACATGAAATGATCAAGTGTCATTATATTCTGTCTATATAATATATAACATCAATTACATTGAATAGGCATATGTGATTGTTTCCTTTGGCCATGAGATTTTACTAAAATCATAATACAACAATATATTCTAAAATTTTCTTTTTTGGCATAGCAAAATAGAATATCAAGTATAGCCTTTGTAAACAGCACATATCATGCCCAGTAGGAAAAACGCTTGTTGATATATAGGCTTAGGATAAAAATTGCCATGTAAACAATAGCTTTAAAATTCTAGGGGAATCAAGTGTGATCTACCTTTATGGTGGAACAAAACGTTGTCCTTTTAATTTGATATGTAATATGCTCCTGAGACATCATGTTGTAGCAGCATTTCCAAATGGCTTTTATTTGTTTTAAACTAGTGAGGAAATCCAGATAATATTTTATGTCAATGGCTCTGAATCCATCCCAGAAAGTTTACGTACAAGAAAGCAGTCATATAGGATTCAAGTGCAAAAGCACAGGTGAAAATGAGAACATCTGCTTCTTTATAGGGCCTCACAGAAAGTGACCTGATATGATGCAAGTCATTATAAACCCATGGTCCTAATGCACTTTAGAAGGAATGACATACTAACCTAGAAACTACTGTAGCTAACTAAAATGGCTCCAGGGAAAACCATTAAACATATGGTAGATAAACAGTCATTATTAACATTTGATGTTCTGTGTCTTCACTAGGGACTCTGGTGAACTCCTTTATTCTTAAATCTCTCCTTATGAAAATATGTTTTAATATGTTGCAAACACTGGTCTCTGGACATCATAATTAAATTTTGGAATTAAATTATTTACCTGTTCATTACATGCAGATTTTAAATAGCACCGTGTGAGTTACTTTCCAGCATATTAGAGCTGGTGAATATCTAAATCATTTAGTGTATGTTGGAGAATCTTCAACCCAAAGACCTACTAATACATTTCATAGCACTACCCATATTATCTTGATTATGACCAGGAAGTATCTATTTAATTCCAAGTTTTTCACTCTAACCATGTTCTAACCATCAGATCCTTCCTTGGGCCTATGTCAATCTCTAGATTCTCTCTACCAAAGAAAATATAGAACTTTTGGAGGCTTCAAAGGGCAGTGGCAATCATAATTCACACTGAGAGTAACAGATAAATGTTAAGGGTTTATGAAGCCTTTAGCAGAAGCACTAAGGTTAACACTGACTTTTGTCTATGCAAAAATTTACGAACTGCATATTGGTATAGTGGAGGTTTCTTGGTCTTTGTTGCTAAATGGAGGCCAAGGACAAACCAAAGATAGAACAAATCTTGAACTTAGAACAACTTCAGATAATTCTCTTGTTACATGTAAGAAGCAGATTTCTAATGAGTCATTAAATGTGAAATGAATTTGAAATACTTACTTAGAGGATTTTATAAAACCTGCTTGCTTCCTTTCTGTCTCAGACGTCATGTAGGCCCTTCCCAGTGGGGCCACTGCAGTCATTTTTGGGTCTTTACTCCATGATACTTCCTTGCACATACTCTACAATACTGCAGTGATGGTTAATTTTGTGTGTCAACTTGACTGTGCCAAGGGATGTCCAGGTAGCTTATAAAAATGTCATTTCTGGGTGTGTTTGTGAGGAACCTTCTGTAAGATATTAGTATGTGAATCAGTGGACTGAAGACTGCCCCCAGCAATGCAAGTGGGCATCAACCCGTCCACTAAGGGATCAAATAGAACAAAAGATGGAGACAGGGTGGGCCTGCTTTCTCTACCTGAAGCATCTAACTTCTCTTGCCTTTGGACATTCAGATTCATGGTTCTCAGGCCTGTAAACTCAGATTCACACCACTGGCTCCCCCTGACCCTCAGACCTTCAGGTTTGGACTGGAACTGCACTAGCCGCTCTTCTGGGGCTCCAGGTTACAAATGCAAGATTGTGGGCCTTCTCAGCCTCTATGACTGTGAAAGTCAATCCTTCTTAATAAATCTTTTTCTATATATCTCTATATATCAAACAGTCCTATTGGTTCTGTTTGCCTAGAGACCCCTGCATAATGCAGTAGCTATATGAATTTTCCAGCTCTGCTTAATTTTTTATGCCTCTGAGTTTGTGTAACCTTTGGCGTAGTTGCTCACTTTTCCCATACACACTTCTGACCTAAGTCAGATATGACCAGCTTGCTGAGACCCTCTCTAGACACTTTTTCTTTTGTGTATATTGTCCTCTCCTAAATTATAACTCTACTAGAATATATGTAACATACATTATGACACTATTATTATATATATGAACTACTAAAAATAATGTTATAATAAATATAAAGCATGTCTTTGTTATGTGTTTCTTTACCTTGACGTAATATATTTGAGACTAGAAGCCATTTCTTATTCTTTATCTTCAAAATCTTAGCTTTTAGCACAGTATCCAGCAGATGGTAGGTGCTGAATAGCTGTAAATGGTTTCATATGTTATTATTATTAAATGCTCAATTACAGTTTGGGGACAAAATGATAAATGATTGCTAAAAATAGTATTTCTTATTTGCAAAAAGTTAATAATAAAATATTTCATGCTTGCACAATACTTCAAATACGTCACCTTTTTAAATACTCAAATAATCCTGTGTGGCAGAAACGTAGTGTATTCATTTTAGAGATGGAAGCACAAAAGAAGGGAAATGTAGATGTTAACTACCTAACATGGAGATGTTTCTAGCTTGGAAAGTCTATAGAGGGATAATAGTGTTGGTAAGCAAAGCAAGTTACATACTTATTTATGCTTTCTCCTGAAATCCCATTAAAATTGCAATACACTTTTTTAAAGTATGAATTTAAAAATTAAGAAAAGGGAAGATATGAGAGTGAGGTGGTAAAATACTGAGACTAGATAGTATTAACTGCCCTAGCTGGCTTAGGAGACTAAATCTATTAAATCAGATGGAGAAAAGGAGGGATTAAAAAGAAGGCAATTCCCACTCCAGACTTTTGGAAAGGCTGGGAAATTTGAGGCTCCAAGTACCGCTGTAGGCAGTGCATGGTGAGGCTGAAAACAGAAAAATCTGTATGGAAGATTATAGAGACTAGCCAAGTCCCCCAGATTCCCTTCCTGACCCTCTGTTGACCCCAGCAGAAGACTGGGATTCTAAAGACTCTAAAACTAGAATGAATCTGGACTTAGTGATAGTAGACACATCCATGGGCTGAGTGGGGTGTCATTCTTAAAACAAGGAACTTTGGGAAAAACAACATCCTGAAAGGAGAGACTGTGGGAGTAGTTCAACCCGAGAGAAAAATGTGATCAGAGAAAACAGCATACTTGAACTAATAATTTTGGAGTAAGAGGAGATACAGGTAATGCTAAGATCCAGGTGTGTCAATGGAGGTGGAGTGGAGATAAAGTTCCTTGGAGATCTGGAGGTCATGGATCCGGCAGGCGGTATATTAGATCGCTTTCATTTGCACAAGAAGTCACCCAGGATAATCATGGGATTTTAATGTGTAAGGTTCTTCAGGTGCAAGCAACAACCTGGTAAATTAACCAGTTAAATTAATACTGGTAACTTAAGCAAAAAGGTGGAATTTCATATAATGATATATAAAGTAGCTTACAGGTGCACAAGAAAAACTGAACACATTTTCTTGTGAAAGGATAGAAACCAGAATGGCTCCAGGGTCCTAGGTAGCTGGAACTGACATTCTTTTCTGGAAGAAAAGTCCATTTTAGAAGGAACTCAGCCCCACTCTACATCCTTCTCCAAACTCAAAAATTCCCAGAAAAAAAAGAATCAGATTATTCTAGTTTCAGTCATGCACCTCTTGGCTAGTCAAGGGCAGGGGGCTTTGATTGCCAGTTAGAATGCACACAACATGAGAGTGGTTGCCCAGAGTGAATGAGGAAAAGTTCTCCAGAGGAAGAGGGGGGCTTTCCTGGATGGACAGAAGTAACAGGTGACCACTGCAGATGCCTATTGGTGGAGGCTTTGAATTTTATTCTAACTTTATGTGATAGTGCTTGTCTATATAAAAAGATTATAATGTGACACTCTGAAAATGCAAGCCTGTGTCTAGAAAAGAAAGTTTTTGGAAAATGAAAAATAATAAAAATGCAATTTTATGAATCGAGTAGATAAAAAAGAAGTTCAAAAATCTCTTAAGACACCCTTTCTGATGCTACACTTGATTTATACTACTTAAGAAAAAGAGATATATGATTACCAAAAAGTTAATAGTAAAAAAACCTCAATAACAAAACAGGTTCCAGAGTCCATATTTCTTCATGAAGTCTCAATTTATACACATTTTATGCTGACAAAAACAATGCAGTCAGCTATGCTTAAGTTTATGGCTCTGGGAAGGGCTGAGAAGATTGAGCACTTAACAAAACTTGTGACAGAATAAGGATGAAACCCACCCATTTGTCTTGCTAGCCCACAGTGACTAATTTTAATATTTGTTCATATAAACTTAGCAGGTACCAGAAATGCATCATTTTGATTGGTTTATTTGCTTACACAAAAAGCTCAACTACCAAGAGGATGGAGCTAAAAGTGAACAGATCAAAATGTTAACAATTTCTCTTATATTTTTGAATTGTTATTCAAGAGTGAAGGTAGTTTCTCTAATAGTTCTGTGTTTTTTTACTTTCCTAGCTATCACCTAACATTTACTGAACAAATATATTAAGGTACTATAGTATCCTAGGTGCCAGGTTAATAAGTAGTTAGAAAACAAGGAAAAAAAAGCAATAATGGATATTTTCAAACATGCTTATGGTAACCTAGAAATTCAGGCTTCTATTCCTAGTCTACTCTCCCTAAGCTAATTTAGTATTTTATTCAAGTTTGAGTGGGTCTCTTGAATATGTCTTTGTATTGACTTTTTCTTCTGTCTTTTTTTTCTTTCTCACTATTTTGTCACCTTTATTGAGGTATGCTTTACATGCAGTAAAAAATACAAATTTTAAATGATCAGTTTTAATTCAATGAGTTTTGACAAATGTATGTATGTATTCATATAGCCACTACCATCATCATGATCTAAAAGATGACCATCACTTCAAAAACCTTTCCTGTGCCCCTTAGCAACCTATCCCCTAAGCCCCTGGTAACACTGATCTGCTTTCTATGGGTTGTTGTTTTTTTTAATTAAAGTATCATTGATGTACAATCTTATGAACAAGCAACATTGTGATTTGAGCATTCACCCATATTATCAAGTCCTCACCCCCTTATTATAGTCACTGTCTATCAGCGCATTAAGATGCTATGGAGTCATTACTTGTCTTCTCCGTGCTGTACTGCCTTCCCTGTGCCATACCTATATTGTGATTCCAAACTATAGTTCCCCTCAATCCCCTTCTTCCCCCCTACTCTCTCCAACTCCTCCCCTTTGGTAACCACTAGCCCCTTCTTGGCATCTGTGAGTCTGCTGCTGTTTTGTTCCTTCAGTTTTTTGTTATTCTACTCCACAAATGAGGGAAATGATTTGGTAGTTGTCTTTCTCCACCTGGTTTATTTCACTGAACAAGATTATGGTTTTTTTTAATTTAGCATATTATTTTGAGAGTCATATATGTTATATATATATATCAGTGGTTTATTCCTTTTTATGGTGGATGGCCTTCCATTTTATGAGTGTACCACAAACTCTTTGCCCATGTGCCATTTGATGGGCATTTGGGCTCTTTCCTGTTTGGGGCTATAGTAAATAAAGTTGCTATGAACATTCAAGCACAAGTGTTTATGTACAGCTAAATGTCATTTCTCTTGGGTTAACACACAAGAATGGAATTGCAGGGTCATATGTTAAAAATATATTTAACTTTATGAGAGATTGCCAAACTGCTTTTCAAAGTGACTGTGCCATTTTGTATTCCCCCCAACAATGGATGAGAATTTCTATTGTGCCACCTATGTACACTTTACAGTTTTACAGTGTTCTTCCAGTTAGGTCTGTGATCTACTTCACGTTAAATTGAGAATATAATTTGAGTTAATGGTTGAGATTCTCTCTTGTGCTCTCTTTTTTTTATTTTTTGCACCTGGATATCCAGTTGTTCCAGCACCATTTGTTGATAAGATCATCATTTTACCATTAAATTGTCCTGGCACCCACCTTGAAAAATCAATGCATGGACTTCCATTCTATTCCAGTGATCTGTATTTCTACCTTTATGCCAATATAACAGTCTAGAATGCTGGGGCTTCATATAAGATCTTCAAATCAGGTAGTGTAAGTCTTGCACTTTGTTCTACTTTTTCAAAATCATTTTGGCCAATCTAGATCCTTTCCATATATATGAATAGTTTAAAATCAGCTTTCACCATCTACAAAAAGTTGACTGGAATCAAACTAAGTTCATTGATCAAGTTTGTGAGAACTGATATCTTAATAATATTGCACATTCTAATTCATAATCACAGTATCTCTCTTTATTTGTTAGGTCTTTCATTTCTCTCAGAAATATATTTTGTGGTTTTCAGTGCCTTGAATATATTTTGTTAAATTTATCTCCAACTATTTAATATTTTTAAATAGTATATCCCTTTACTTTTGATTTTCAATTGCTTGTTGATAATATATAGACATAAAATTGACTTTTGTGCATTAACCTAGCATCATGGCACCTGCTAAAATCAAACTTCTGTAGATTCCTTGTAAATATAGGTGATCATATGGTCTGTAAATAAAGACAATTTCTTTTCCTTTCTAATCTGTAAGCATTTTGTTTCTTTTAATTTCCTTATAGCACTGGCTAGGAATTCTAGTAAATCAAATAAAACTGGTCAGAGTAGACATCCTTGCTTCCTTCCCTATATTAGGGGGAAAGAACCTCATGTTTCACCATTAAGTATAAAGGGAGCTATAGGGCTTTCTTACAAAGATGCTTTTAACCAGATCGAAAATGTTCCCACCTCTTACTAATAGACTTCAGAATCTTTACCATAAATTGATTTTGAATTTTGTTAAATGCTTCTTCTGTATAGGTGGAGATGATCATATGGGTTCCTTTTTACATGTGTAAATATGGTGAATTATGTTGATCCATTTTATAAAATTAAGCCAACTGTGCATTCCTGAGATAAACCCCATTTGATCATTATTAATCATTTTTATGTATTTCTGGATTCAATTTGCTAACATTTTATTAAGGCTTTTTCATCTGTGTTTATGCAGAATTCTCGTCTCTGGTTTTCTTTTCTTATAATGTCTTTGGTTTGCTATCAGGGTAATGCTAGCCTCATAAAATGAGCTGAACAGTGTTTTCTCTTTTTCTGTTTCTTGGAAGAGTTTTTATACAATCTTTTCTTTAAGTTTATCTAGAACCTTCCAGTGAAGCCACTTGAGACTGGAGTTTTCTATAGGGGAGATTTTAACTACAATTCCAATTTCTTTAATAGCTCTAAGATTGTTTGTTTATATAATTAACCTTAAATGAGCTTTGCAGTCTTGCACCTGTCAAAGATTTTCCCACTTCACATAAGTTGTTCAATTTGTTGACATCAAGTTGTTCATGATATACTGTTATACTTATGTCTGAAGGATCCATAATGATGTCCCTTTTTTCATTCCTGATATTGACAATTCCTCTTTTTCCCTGATCAGTCCACTAAAGGTTTGTCAATTATATTGGTCTCTTCAAAGAAGGGCTTTTTTGTTGATATTCTCTACTTCTTTTGTTTTCTATTTCATTCATTTTACCTCCTGTATTTATTTCCTACTTTCTACTTCGGTTTTAATTCACTGCTCTTTTTCTAGTTTCTTAAAGTGAATGTTTTAGGTCATGGGTTTAAGACCTTCCTTTCTTTAAATTGAAATGTAATTGGCATACAATATCCTATTAGTCTCATGTGTACAACATAGTGATTTGACATTTGTATACATTGCATACAATTTGAGCTAATTTTTGAATTTTGTGTAAGATAGTGGTCCCCTTTCATTCTTTTGCATGTAGCTGTCCAGTTTTCCTAACACCATTTATTGAACAGACTCTCCTTTCTCCATCATATATTCTTGCCTCCTAAATTAATCAACCATGTATGCATGGGTTTATTTCTGGGCTTTCTATTCTGTTCCATTGATCTATGTGTCTATTTTTATGTCAGTGACAACACTTATGCTTTAAATTTCCCTATAAACATTGATTTAGCTACATCCCACAAATTTTCATATGCTGTCATTTATTTTCATTAAGTTCAAAATATATTCTAACTTATCTAGGATTTTAACTAGAGTAATAGTTATGAAACTGGTGAGAAGCGGTTAGAGTTGAGATGTATTTTAAAGATATGTATATAAATTGAGATGAATTGATAAGGAATGAGAAAATCAAAGGCAAACTTGACCTTCACAATTTTGTTAGGGCTGGCAAAATGGGATTGTATTTCTCATGATTTGGGCAGCATATATTAATATTATTTTCAGTCTGAAGGTTGTGCTTTGGAGAATATGTACAGCCTAAGACCCTCAGAAAACATGTAAAAATTGTACCTCGGTACACTGAATAATGTATGTAAACTACCATAACTAAAAATGAGAATATTTTGATAGCTTGATGGCCCTGACAAATGGTAATATATAGATTTACCCCCTGTGACATATGCTGTCACTGAGCTGCTTGAAGTAACTTGACCCTTTCTCAGCAGTATTTCATCTGGTTGGATTTGAGTGCTAAACAAGGGTTTCACTGTGTATATAGCTTGTCCCCAATTTACCTTTTCAGGATTTTCCCCATTGTGTCTTCAATGCATAAGGCCCTCTTTGTTCCTTACCATTTCCTGGTTACTCAGGTGCTTTCCACTTTTTTTTTTTATAATTCCCTTGCCTCCATAGCTCTTCCCTTTCCACCCCACAGGCATAACCCTTTATATCCTTCAAGAATTTGCTCGAAAGTCACTTGATCTGAGAAGCATTTCTAAACCCATCTCCTTCTGCTCAGCTGCTCATCCCAGGTAGACTTTTGTCTCCCCCCCACACCTCTCCATGCACTCAGTGTCATTTGCATGGTACCACATGTCACCTCTTCAGCACCACCGCCTCCCTAATTGTGAGGCCTAGCAGCTACAAAGCTGAGCATATGGTATAAAATTCAGTACCAAGAATAATGGTCAGCATTGTCTTTCACAACATGCCAGATACTATGCAGTCATTACCTCATTATTCCCCACAACAAGCCCATAAGTAGAATATTATTTTTCTCACATGAGGAAGCAGAGAGAGCCTTAGAGGGACTGAGAAATTTAGCCAAAGTTGCAGCTGGTTTATGCAGGGTCAAGATTCAGATTCAGACTATCTGACTTTCCAGCCAGGGCTCTGAAGCAGTAAGCACAGTAGCTCTCCAATGACTGGTTAATTGAGTTGAATAGTGTTCTAGAGTGTGTCAAGCAGTAACAGTTGTCTCCTAATGTTAAGAGAAGTGGAATGTCCTTTCACGCTGAAGGATGAAGTTTTCTACTCAATAGCCTCACAAATACACACCAGTATAAGGATAATGGCTTTTTCAGGAGACTTACATGAAACCTATCAAAACTGACCATGAATGTATCCATTTAAATGTTTGTACAAAGGCAGCACACATCACAGCCGTCTCTAAAGAAATACTCAACAATTTAGATCTGGAGGAGATGCATGTATCACTCGAAGTAAGTTGAGAAATTTACATACACCACTGTGAGCACAGTTACCAAGTTGTTATGATTAATAGATTGAGTGAGATCATCTCAGTAAAGGGAATACAGGCACATCTAAGCATGAAAATAGGTTGATTGGCCCTCCTCCCTGCCACCTAGAAATGGGTCTTCCAGTAAAAGAACACAAGTAGCACCCATGTCAGGAGCCAGAAAATCTATTATTTGGCTCTTCAGAGCTGCAGTCAGACCTCATTTGAAAACTGGACATATAAGCTGAGCCTGAATGCGAGAAGAAGGAATTTGGTAGATAAAGACGGACTGTAAATTGTCAAAACACAAATATCTGGCCAAGCTTTAAAGGCCACAATGAACAAAGTCCCTGAAGGAATAAGAAAGAATCTGCAGAAATTGCTCAAAGTCAGTGAGAGAAGGCAGGTCTTTGTTTCACTGAAGCCCTAGAAAATTGCATTTGTGCAAAAAATAAAATGGAAGATCCAAGTGAAAAACTTAGTCATATGGCTGAAGTAGAAAGAAAAATGACTAATTGAAGAAAGTCCCCTCAAATAGAATTTCAGCCCAGAAGTACTTCCTGAGGGCAGTCTTCTCTCTTCCCCTAAGTTAAATCTACTGCTGTATGTTTTAGCTGTACTTTCCCTCAGTAGCACTTACTATAATTGTATTTGTATTGATATGTTATTTGTATGATTGGTAATGACTGTTTCCCACTAGACTATAGGTTTTTCAGAAACAGATATTGTGTCTCTTTTAATCACCATTGTATCTCCAGTTTTTTTACACAGGCCCCGAGTAACCGGTATTTAAAAATTACTTGCTGAGTGAATGAATAGCTATTCCCATGCAAACCCTAGATGATGTAGAGAGAAAACAATAGTATGTATGACTTTTAACACTAACATAGAAACAGGCACTGAAATTGAGAGAAGATAAAATGTCTAAGTCTAGAACCTAGGTTCACTGAGGACCATCAACACTGAATCTACTATTTCCAGGTTCTGATAAGACTTTTCATTTAGTTCTGTGACAGAGTGGAGAGAAAAAGCTCTAGTAAGAGCTTCAAGCCTTGCTGGCAATGTTACCATGTTGAAAATCTAAAGGATCTCCCAGAATAATTATAGCATACTTTGGATTATTTGAACATAGAATACTTTTAATAATGGTCAAAAATTTCCTAAATCCAAAATTTTACCTTTATAAAAAAAGGAATCAGAAAACTGAAGGCATACCTAGGTAGGTATGCAAATGAGTTCCATTGTATATGCTGTTTGATAGGCTACATATGTTAAACATGAATGTTGCAGCTAATAACACTGGGCATGCTATGAATTCATGGTATCACATACATTGCAATTATTGATTTACATAAGTATTGCAATTTCTCCACCAGTATAACAGATTTTAGCTTGAAAGGACCATAAACTGAGAGGCTCACTGCAGTTTAAATTTGGCAGCTGGTGAGATGAATTCCAAGCCAGAAGAGAGAGTAGGCAGGAGATTCCTGCTGTTTGCTAAGGAGTGTGTCCCTTGGGTGATACATCTGCTGTTGAAACATCAAAACACATTACATTTTGGAATCCTCCACACATACCTAATCCAGATTTCTTTGATTTTAAGTTTATTTGCCAAAATGAAAAGACATACACATTTCCTATTGTTGAGGGAAAATTGCCAAACTCTTTAAGTAAATGTTGACTTACATGGCACACTGAATAATGCCCCCCCTCCCAAAGATGTAATGTTCCAATCCCTAAAAATGTGAACACGTTTCTTTACATGGCAAAAGGGACTTTTCATATGTGGTTAAGTTAAGGATCTTGAAATGGGAAGATTATCCTGAATGATCTCAATGCTTCTAAGGTGATCAAAGTCCTTAATAAGAGGGAGGCAGGAGGGTCAGAATCAGAGAACCAGAGGTCAGAGAAATGCCACTCCTGGAGAGGAGCCACCAGCTGATAAAGGCGGCCTGTGGAAGCCGAGAAAAGCAAAGAAGGAATTGTTCCCCAAGGGACATCAGAAGGAACACAGCCTTCCCAACACCTTGATTTTAGCCCCACAAGACCCGTATTCAGACTTGAGACATACAAAATAGTAAGATAATTTCTGTTGTTTCAAACCATTAAGTATATGGTACTTTGTTACAACAACTATAGGAAATTAATATAATTTATATCTATGTTACTGACCTCAACTATTTCCACCAATAATTCCTTTCTGTAGGCTCATTGTCTTTACTATGCATTTTATTCTTAATCTTACTTGAGGTGCTTCAGTTCATCCAGTTCAATTGATCTGGGAAGACAAAACATAGTGGACAATAGTCAAACCACAAGTATCTCTTGAGCATTTGCTATATTTATATATTAGACTACATAGTCAATGCTATGCTGTATTTACTATACTCTTCCACTGTTACAGCTGCTTTCAAGTAAGAAAAAATACGTCAAGGTCTCTATTTCTACAAAGCTTACAAACTTATTGGGAGAACTGCCAAATTCACACATGAAACTATTTTATTAAGGAATAACTCTAGGGCCCCCATGCTCTTATGAAATATGATTAACACTGTACCAAATACAAGGCATATAGAATATTAACCCTAAAAGTGCAAGCAGCTGCTCTCCTGGTTCATAAAACCATTTCTATCCCATAAATCTCCTAAATAGCTTGCATTTATCCTTCTATATTTCTCTCAACATTGAAAAAAGAACAACTTCTAATAGAAATTCTCCATCCTAGAGATTATATAAACATCTTCATCTAGTTGATCACAAGGTGAAATAATTTCTTAAAGATAATATTTTAATTTTACAGGGATTCTTTGAGCATTTTCATCTCAGAACAAGCACCAAATGAAACCATTGTGCTTCATAACAAGCACCAAATGAAACCATTGTGTCAGAAGACAGTTACTTTTATTAATAAGTGCCCAAACTAAAAACAAAGTAAAACATTTGGAGTATGTATTAGTCAGACTTCTCTAGAGGAACAAAACCAATAGGATGTGTACATATATAGAAAGAAATTTGTTATAAGAAATTGATTCATGCGATTACAGAAGCCAGCAATTCTGAAGTCTGCAATGTAGGCTGGCAGGCTCGAGACTCAGGAAAGCTGATGATGCAGGGCTAGCCTGAAGGCCAACAGGCTGAAGACTCTCACCTGCCTGCCTTCTTCTTATAAGAACTCTGATTATATTAGATGCACCAGATAATTCAGGATAATCTTCCCCTTTAATTACATACGAAAATTCCCTGTTACCATATCAGGTAATCCACTCACCTTCCAATGGTACAGATGAAGTGGGAAGGCAATGCGCTGGAGAACTTCCTCTTGCAGAGGGAGGTCAGTCTTCTTGTTCTATTCAGACCTTCAGCTGGTTGGATGAGGCCCATCCACACTATGGAGGAAAACCTGCTTTCACCAATTTGAATGTTAATCTCATACAAAACACCCTCCAAGTTGACATATAAAATTAACGATCACAAGCCCACCCTTTATCAACTTGGCACTCATACAGATCTCTGAAAACATACTTATCCCCTAATAAAGAGAATAACCAGGTAATACTTCCATGTAACATGACAAAACTATTCCATGTACCACTAAAAACACACTAACCTTTTCTCCAAGGAACGATGCAAAGACTTTGATGTTTTCTCCTTCATATTTTATAACTTAAATACTATGATTTAAAGATAACAATGCTTAAATACTATGATATAAAGTGAATACATCTTATGTTACATTGTAAAGGAGTAAGAGAGGGAAGAAAACAAAGGTACATAAACACAAAGGCAAACATATTCATAACAACATAAGGAGGAATATTCATAACAATTACAGCCCTCATTTCTATAATTAGTCATATGGTCTTTGCTGGTATTCATAACTGTATGGATAAAGCCAATTCTTCTTTGCCAAAGGGTATCATCAGTACTTCTGCCTGAATCGGGAGTTTTCCATTGACTTTCTATCACAAAGCATGGTAATACAAAGAGACATCCTAAGGGATCTCCTCTGTTCTAGACATACACTTCCTTACTTCCATTATGGAGTTTCAGTGCGATTTTCCATTGGTAGTGAGGATCAGTCACTCCAGCCAACACTGTAAATCCCTTCTTTGCCTGTTGATTCAGAGACCTGAGAAGTCCAGAACAACCAGATGGCAGTCTTAATTTTCAGTTCAATGGAATAATTGTTGTGTCTTCTAGTGGAAGAATTTCTCACTTTGTAACTAAGACCTCTAGACTGACAGAGTATAAGGTTGAGGGCACTGGAAGCAAAAAATTCTGCTAGTGAGTTGCCAGGAGTAATAGTTAGAGTGATGCCATTCACATTTCACCCTTTGATTCCTAGACCTGTGAATCTTGGCTGTAAGTGAAATAGCACCATATATTTTATGCTTTGATGCTGATTCAGAGCATATATAGCCTTCTGGAGAACCTTGCCCGTGCCCTGAAAGGTATTGCCATCTAGCTGACACTGTAACCGAGTCTTCAGAAGGCTATGCTACCATTCTATCAAACCGGCTACTTCAGGATGATGGGGAAATACAGAAGGCTGGTGAATCCCATGAGCAGAGGTCCATGGACACGTTCCTTTGCAGTGAAGTGAATTCCTGCATGAGAAGCAATGCTGTGTGGAATACCGTGATGGTGAATAAGGCCTTCTGCAAGTCCACAGATGGTAGTTTTGGCAGAAATATTGCATGCCGGGAAAACAAATCTGTATCCAGAGAAAGTGTCTATCGCTGAACGCTGCCTCTTCTGTGATGGAAGCACTCCAATGTAATCAATCTGTCACCAGGTAGCTGGCTGATCACCCAAGGGAATGGTACTCTATCGGGGGTTCAATTTTGGTTTCTCCTGCAGGCAGACTGGCTGCTCAGTGATGGCTATGGCCAGGCTGTCATTGGTGGGTGGAAGCCCCTGTTGCTAAGTCCACATATAGCCTCTGTGTGCGTTACCATGGCCACTTTGTCCTTGTGCCTACTAGGTGATAATATGGGTACCTGGGCAAAAATCCTGACTGGTATCCTCAGAATGGGCCATCCTGCCTACTTGATTATTCAGATGCTCACCTGGTGGTAAGCATTCACATGGGACACAAATATCTTCAGGTTTGTCACCAATTCAGAGAGGTCTATCCACATACCTCTTACCCAGGCTCCCTTGTCACCGATTTTCCAATCGTGTTCCTCCCAAGTCCCTGACCATCTGCAAAACCATTAGCCACAGCCTATGAATTAGTATTTAGCTGCATGTATGACCATTTCTCCTTCCAACCAAAGTGAACAACCAGGTGCACTCTTTGAAGTTCTTCCCACTGGGAGGATTTCCTTTCATCACAGTCCTTCAGGGATGTCCCAGAAAGTGACTGTGGTGCTGCAGCTCCCCTCCCCGCTGCCTGCATTTAGTGTAGAACCATGAATACGCTGTGCCTGAGTCCTCTCTCCCTCTGGGGACTGCAAATGAAGTCATTGGTGCAGACTGGGAGAAAGGAGGCAGTATGGCAAGAGTGGGACCCTAGGCATTTGAGCCACATCATGGGACTTGAACCTTCAGGATCTGCCCAGGCCCAGTGTTGCATCTACCACCTCTACCTGATGAATGAGTACTGCTTTGCCACCTAACTTCATGACTTGGTATATCAGATAACACCCAGTTCATGACAAGCAACTCCTTGGTGGCCCATGATTAAGCAATTTGTTTCTCAAGTTGATAAATTATCCATTGGGGATTGCAAGATGGCTTCAAAACCCTAGAGCCTGCACAAAATTCAATTTTAGGGATTTACCAAAGGTTCTAAACAGCATCCCTACCTGCCACTGACACTTCAAGTACCATTGGATCTGCTGGACCATAAGACACAAGTGACAGAGCAGCCTGCACAGAAACCTGGACCTGTTGCAGAGCCTTCTCTTGTTCTGGGCTCCCCTCAAAATAAGCAGCTTTTCATATCAGTCAGTAAGTGGGCCAGTGTGACAAACCCAAATGAGGAATGTGTTGCTTCCAAAATCCAAAGATGCACATTAGGTATTGGGCCTCTTTTTTGTAGGAGAGGCCAAATGCAGCAATTTATACTCCACCTTACAAGGAATATCTCAACATACTTCACACCACTGGGCTCCTAGAAATTTCAATCCAGAAATTCAGATAGAGGGCCCCTGAATTTTTTTCTGGTTTATTGAGGTATAATTGGCAAAGCTATATTTAAAGTGCACATTGTGGTAGTATTACTTTTTTGTGAAATCTAGAAAGCCCCCGAATTCTTATTGGGCTTATTTCTCACCCCTGACATACAAATGTCTTACCAGTAAGTAGAGCTCAGTTGCTGCTTCTTGCTCGCTAGGTCTTATCAGCATAATGTTATCAATATAACGGGCTGTCGTGATATCTTGTGCGAGGGCAAGGTGATCAAAATGCCCGTGAACTAAATTGTGACTTAGGGCTGGAGAGTTTCTACATTGCAATAGCACAGTAAAGGTATACTACTGGCCTTGTCAGCCTCAAGAAAACTACCTCTGGTGGCCTTTACTAACCGGTGCTGGGGGAACAAAACATTTGCCAGATCAGTAGCTGCATACCAGGTATCATGGGATGTGTTAATTTGCTCAAGTGATGAAACTGCATTTTATAGATAAGATGCACTTATTTCCCTTTGCATTTAGGTTTCCCAATTCAGTGGCTGCAGTTCCCACTGTGGTATGGCTTACAGTGAAGAATGATCACAGAGCTCATTAAAGAACACGGAGCTGGTACTCTCCTAACAAATTCATTTCTCACTGTCGTGGTCAAAGGTGTGTCTTTGGGAACTTCACGTAGTAAGTTGGTCTTAAATGATCAGTTCTCTCTAACATTCCAATCTCCTTAAGTTTCTGATCACTTCCCTCTGCAGTAATCCCAGGTAGGTTGACATTGTCAAAGTTGCTCGCTATGAGCCACCTTTTGGTCCATATTTCATCCAGCCAACCACCCAAACTGTTAGAACCCTTGCCAACTCCCGCAGCTGAAACATAAAGCTTAATCTCTGCTTAGTAGGTGTATAACAGTAAACTCAAGGCCAGGCAGCAGGTGCTACATTTAGGAATGACTAGTTTTGGTGTGATCACCGTAATATTTGTTGTGAGGAAGAAGGAGGCAGAAAATGGGAGATACAGTGTAGACTGGATTCAGATGTAATGACTAAAAATCCTCAACACAAGACTTGTAGAGCAAATAAGGTAACTATGTTAAAAATACCATCCACCAATCTCAAGAAGGCCATAAGGTGACTTTGACCAAGTTTTCAGCCTTAAATCAGGACTTGTGAAATTCAATTAATATTCATTTCATTTAAATAGTTTTTTCAAGTCTTCCCTCACAACTGCTTAATTCTTCCCCTTCCAATCTTGCTTTATCTGTCCTTATTTCTTTTTCCTTACCTTTTTTCTTCTTTTTTTAAATAGCTATTTCTTAAAGCATTAAGCACTTCCATCTTACTGATACATTACAGTTTTAGATAATACATGTGAAATACATTTTCATAAGGTGTTTTTTGGGGGAGTGATGGTTAAAAATCATTCGACTACAAAGCTCTTTCCCATTGTGCGCACTTCAATCCTCAGAATATAAATCCATTTTGTAATTACTCCAATATTCTCATCTTAGAAACTTTGCCTGACACGTCATTCCATATGTTCATGATTCTCTGAATGAGAAAGTGTTCCCTGACAACCATTCAGATTTTTCCCTTTAATTTCCATTTATGCCTTATTGTCTTATAATGTTCAACTGAAAATATATGTTGCAATATTGTGTGACATTATCAGTATTACTTAAGATTTTATATACCCATATATCAGCCAAACATCAGATAAATCTCACTATTCTCCTTTCCATACATCTTCCTTTCTGGAAGAGTACAGGTAATAGATTCAATTTCTCCTTCATGACAAGTTGACTTTAAGCATTTCTTACAAACTGAAGACAAGAATCAATTTGCATTTGGGTTTGAATTATTTTTAAAATGTGAACTGGAAATGGGATTTGGCTTAACATTTGTGCAATTAAAGTGACGGTGCTAACTATAATGCTTTTTAGATGAAACATATCAGGGTTGTTTTTAAGAACACTGTAAAGCCAAGACATAAGACTAATTTGAAGGTCTTGCTAATAAATAACATTGTTAGAAATAAGGGGTTATTCTGATGATTTGTAATCCTGCAATAATGGCTTCGAAATAGTTAAGATTAGTTTGAGAGATGAGCGCCTTTCTACCTCTATGCCACATGCCAGCAGGGGACAAAAATCAATCTTGTGAGGGCTCTGATTACTTCTCCTCCAAGTTTCTTGTCAGCAGATTCAAAATGTGCAGAGCAATGAATCTTCCACAAGGTAGAGGTGCTGTCCATCAGCTAGAAATCTTTTTTTCCCAACTTCTGGTAGAATATCTGCTTGTGATAAATTAGGAGGAGAGAGGAAAATAAAAGATTATTTGGTGCAACAATTTTAATCCTGTGTTATTAGTACAGAGAGAAATGGAAACCAGTTCCTGTGGCTTTGAAATGAAAAATGTACCCATGGAGGGAAGAAGGCTGGAAAGTTAAGGAACAAATAACATAATGGTCTTTGTCATCTTAAAATACCATGCTGTTTATCAAATGATCAAGGGAGAACCACATAAGGGTTGATACTTAAATTAATAAATACTAACATCTGAGGTGAGTTGTGTAGATTTGGTTCACCATTAGAAGCTACAAGGGAGAAGCAATTGAAGTTGGATTATAATAAAACACACAGGGATTTGAGCAATGGTAGGAACAAGGGTAATGTGGTTGACAGAACAATGGTTCCCAAAAATCTCAGCATCCTACTCCCCCATACTTGGAATATGTTACCTTACATGGCAGAAGGGACTTTGCAGATGTGATTAAGTTGCATACCCCGAGCTGGGGAGATTATCCTGGGTTAGCCAGGTGGGCCCAAAGTAATCCCAAGGGTTCTTAAAGTGAGCAAGGAAGACAGAAGAGGTTAGAGAGCTGCACGGTAAGGATGGGACCCACCTTTGCAAACTGTGAGGAAGGAGGAAAAGGGCCATGAGCCAGGAATGTGGGTAGCCTCTAGAATATGGAAAAGGCAAGGAAATGGATCCCCCCAAGGGTCTAGAGAAAAGAACACAGCCCTGCTGACACCTTGATTTTAGCCCGTGGGACCCACATGAGACTTCTCACCTACAAAACTGTAAAATAATAAGTATGTGTTGTCTGAAGCCCTTAACTGTGTGGTAATTTGTTAGAGCAGCAATAGAAAACTAATAGAGACAAGATAAAACAAGAAGTGTTTTAAAATTATATATTACAAACTTTCTGTGTTCTCTTATCATTGCCCAGAAAGATATTTGGTACATTCTTTCTGTTACTGATTGTCTTTCATTGGTTCCCAAATACATTAAAATTATGGATGCCCTTTGACCTAGAAATTGCACCTCTTGGAATTTAATAAAATAACTAAAGGTGTGGGAAAATTACTCACAAGAGTGTTTGTAATAGCCTAAATTTGAGAATAGACTAATTGTTCAACTATGGAGGTTATAGGAATACATTTTAGCATGATCTCAAACAACATACTGTGCAGTCATTAAAAATTAGTTCAATAAGATCTTGTTGAAATTGGGAAAACATTCTTAATATGTAGAATTGAAATCAAGTTCAAAATATTGTGCATTGAGTGGTGACTTTGATGTATCATCTTGGATATATAATATTGGTGTAATATATCTATAATTAGACCAATGCATTTTTTCATTTCCTTCACCTATTTTGCTTGTTCCGCCAGCTTCTTCCTTTGTGGCAACCATCAGTTTACTCTTCATATTTATGAATCTATTTCTGGTTTATTTACTTGTTTGTTCATTTATTTCATTTTTTTAGATACCACATGTAGGTGAAATCATATATTTGTCTTTCTCTGACTTATTTCACTTAGCATAATATCCTGTACGTCCATCCATGTTGTCACAAACAGCAATATTTAATTCTTTTTTGTAGCTGAGTAATTTCCATTGTATGTGTGTACCACATCTTCTTTATCCATTCATCTATTGATGGGCACTTTGGTTGCTTCCATAGCTTGGCTATTGTAAATAATGCAGCAATAAATATAGGGGTGCATATATCTTTTCAAATTAGTAATTTTGTTTTCTTCGGGTATATTTCCAGATCTGGAATTACCAGGTCATACGGTATTTCTATTTTCAGTTTTTCTGAGAAACCTCCATAAGTACTATGACATAAGAAACCTCCTGTCATAAGTACTATGACAGCTACTGTCCATAGTAGCTGCTCCAATTTACATTCCAACCATCAGTGTACAAGGGTCCCTTTCCTCCATACCTTCGCCAACACTTGTTATTTCTTGTCTTTTGGATAATGGCCAGTCTGACTGGTGTGAGATGATATCTAACTGCAGTTTTGATTTGCATTTCCCTGATGATTACTGCTTTTGAACAACTTTTCATGTGTCTATTGTCATATATATCAGCAAATATATATACAAGTAGTGAATGCAGATGTATAGAATGTATTTTTATCCTGCTCTTAGATTAAGAAAAACACACAAAAATTTATCTTTAGATATAAAATTATTCTGCATACATACATATACATATATATGCATGTGTGTATGAAATTTTATTTTTATAACTTCTAACCAACTGGTAGTAGAAGTACAAAATGTACAATTGTCTATATATTTAAACTCTCCTCAACACAACATTGTAAAGTAAAACTCATTCTGGAAAGGGACAGAGCTCTGTCTCTACTAAAAACTCAAAAAACCAAGGGTATAGTGAACTGTGTGATTTTTTTTTTTCTGGAGCCAGGTCACTTAAACCCAATACCAGTCTTCAAACAACACCCTAAAAGGTATGCAGATGGGTGGGGGTATAAAATGGTACAATCTTTCCAGAAAACAATTTGGCAAAATATATCAAATCATTGAAAAATTATACCATTTGAACCAGTAATGCCATTTCTAGGAATCTAAAAAATAATTAGCAAAGATTATTACAAATAAGAATATTCATTAAAGGCTTATTTATGTAGAAGAAAACTAGAAAACCACCTTAATGCCCAATAAGAAGGGAACTGGGCAGTAATTTAAAATAATGTTTTCAAAGATATTTAATTACATGGGAAAATGTGTTCATTATGTTCCTAAGTGAATAAAAGGCTGCAAAATTGAATTTACAATATGATTTCAATTTAGAAAATAAAAAGGAAAAATATACCAAATGTTAAGATCAGTTATCCCTGGCTAGTGGAACTGGGTTTTAGATTTTGTAACTATGCGTGTATTTGTGTGTATATGTTGGGGTTTCCATTTGTTCTCCCATGTGCATATATTACTTTTCAAATTAAGAAGGCAGTGTTTGCCACTCAGAGTATCCATGCCATGTTGGAGCAGTTTGAAATCAGTTAGACTATCCACCAGAATTGAATTGAAACCAGGGTATTCCCTCTCCTTTTGGCCCATCTGCCTGGCTAGTTCCTGAAATTTGGTTCTTTTTAATAACGATGCCTTGAGAATTTCTTCCGGAGTCTGTGGAAATAGCCTTTCAAGAAACACCAGTGAAGAGCCATGGGCCTGTCCTCGGAAGTGCATCCTTTCATTCCATATTAAATCTGCTACTTGGCCTCGGCCAGGGCATCTGCCACAGCAGTCATGATGTAACTGTGAGAGCCTTGGGGAACACACACTTAGCAGGAGCGCACAGAGGGCAGTTTGCATTTGCCCGGAGCCTTGCACTTACTCCTACTAACTCCCCACACAAGAGAACACAGTTACCAGTATCCCACCAAGGAGACAGATATGTTTTACATTATTTCTGGTCATAATCAGCTCCTTACTGAAGAAGTCTCAGTTTAAAATGTATTTGCCCAAAGTTCTGGCTCTCTTGTAAGGTCCATACATACCACCGTCTATGCTACCAGCAGTGAGCTTTAGAATGCACTCTGGCACACTGTCAGCTCCTCTGAAAGGAATGTGAGCTGAAGAGCCTTGAGAAGGCATTTCTCCTCATCTTGAGTCCTGGAGCGCGAAGGCTGCCTCGTTCGCATGGCCTCCTGTCTGAATCTCGCACAGCCCTTGCACACTGTCAGAACTTTTTAGTAAGTGTTTTTAATTGAATGAATTATACTTTTTAAAGACTTTTTGTCATTCATAATGGCCTCTTTTGGCATGTATATATGTGTGTGTAGAGCAGTGATGTCCCTTTTATTCTAATGGTCATGTAAGATGGGAAAATATAATAATATCTTCCTTTTTCAAGGGTTCACTGGGTCTTAAGTAAAAGGGAAGAAATAATTCCATCTCATTCAAAGGAAACTGCACAGTCTTTCAGTTCAAGAGATCAAAGCTGCATTAACTCTTCCAGTTACTGCCGTTTGCCATTTACTATCATTTACCACTCTGGAAAAGGTAATCTACTAAATTGTACCCAAGTGACCTGGCAATTTATTAAGTGAGCAATTTATTATTTTCTCACTACTAAGATCAAACCATTCACCATTCAAATTATTCCCATTCCACAGAGATAGCAAGGTGGAAAAATACCCTTATCTGAGAGATGGCGAAACTAAGGTTTAGTCTTGAATCAAATCAGCGGAAGGGGTGGGAGAAGGATTTTCCACTGCTTACCCTAATTCTCTAGTACACATTGTCCCTTTTCTAACTTTAGAATTTACTTACTTAAGCTTTTCAGAGCTCTAAGAAAAGGCACTGCCCAGCAGAATGAGGTATATGAATTGTAGACCCAGGATAATTATATCTATTATCTAGCCCATGCTAATAGCTGGACCCAGGGTTCTATGAAATACAAATAGCCAGTGTATTTATACTTGCATAAAATATATTTTCACAGGGATATACATGAAAATATTAATAAATGCTATCCCTGGGTATTTCTACTGCTAGTCATAAAATATTAATAAAAACTATCCCTGGGTATTATTGCCAGTCATATATCCTCTTTATTTTTACTTTTTAACAACAAACCTATATAAGTTTTTAAATAAAAGTCTAAACATATGAACTTCTAGGAAAAATATCCTCCCAAAGATATATAAACACTTCTAATTAATAACAGCTAAACCTTGTTGTGCATTTTATGTGCCAGGCACTGTCCTATGTATTTTCTATACAATGACTTACTTAATGCTTACAATAACTCACTGAGGTGGAAAGTGGTACCCCCATTTTACAAGTGAGAAAACCAAGGCATAAAATGGTAGAATCACTTGCCCAAGACCAAATGCACTCAGCAGGTTGGAAGCCAGCCCTGAAAAAGTCATTCTCACTCCAGAGTCTGCATTCTTAACCGTGGCACCATTTCAACACACAATGGACAGATTTACAAATTTACTCAGTACTTGGAGTACAATTAAAACTATGAAAAGTAATTACCAAAAAGTCCATGAATGAAGAAAAAAACTCAAAACAATGGAATTGGAAAAGAGCATCAAAAGATGAGTGGTGAATGTTTTTTCTGGGGTACAATCAGAACCAGTTTCATCTTATTTCTAGTTTTCTAGATTTCCCAATAGTTATTTAATCACAGAATATATTTTGTACTTTTTCTATTCTTAAAAAAATAATCAATAGTCAAGAATTATAATATGAAGGAAACCTACATTACACTTGCAAGAAAACATACAAATCTTAAAGACGAATCTTGTAAAGAGCTTCGTTTAAATTCCAAAGTCCAGAGTGTCCTCTAGAAAGCAAGCAGAAAGTGTGCAGTCCCAACATTAGACTAAACTTCTTGAAGTTGGGATCACCTCTCTGACTTTTATTGGTCTATGTCTTAATGTCTACCACAAAGTGGTAGTCAGGAGGTTATGAGTTGTTAAAACTGATTTTCTCCAGTGTGGCTACACTTAAGAAGTAGATAGAAAAGATAAGTAATTTAGCAAGCTCAAACAGGTACATACCCAAGGAAGAACCAATCTATTATATACCTCTGGGTCAACAATTTTGAATATGCTGGCCACCTCATGTTTAATTGCACTTCCTAATTTCACTTTTGCTTTTGTCTAAAATCCCTTGGGTACAAGAGCCTGTCTGTGCTACCAGCTGGGATCATAGTATTAAGAACTGAAACTGGAGTTTCAGAGCTCCTTTGGGTAGCTAGCCCCAAAGTATTTTGCTGAAGGTCCTCAGGGTATCTGCAAACAAAAACTTCATAGGGATGGAAGTGAATATAAAGAGCCTCCTTGACAGCCTAGACACAATGACCATCAGCAAAAGGTCCTCTGGGAATAAAGGCCAACGAGTTGAGGGATATGTATCGGATAAGCCGCTCCAAGTTCTTAACTCTTCTCCCTGATATATGCCACTTGGATATTGTCCACTATTTGTGAAAATCAAGCCGTAAAGTTTAAACATATTATATATAGATAGGAAGAGGGATCCAAATACTTCTCAGTTGCTTTTTTTGTTCTAGAAATAATCATTTATTTAATAGTCATAAGTAACCAAAGTTATCTCTGTGTATAGATGACAACACTAACATTCAGAATACTTAAATAATAACACAATGTTTTAACCTGCCCAGATTTAACAGGTTTAACCAGTTAAACCAGATCTCTGAGGCTAAGGGCTGTATTATTCCCACTTAAACCGTACAGAAGACTGAATATGAGTATGATCAGACCACAGAAAGCTATGCTTCAGCAGGTGCAGACACGTCAGACCCCAAGCACATCAGCTGCCGATGGTTCCAGTGCATTTGTCCGTTCACCTGGCAGTCGTTCTCTATCATTGTGTAGCCTTCTAGCCCACTTAGGCTAAAGCTCTAGTAATGCTGTGGCCTTACCGAGAGTTGTCTCGACCACTTATTTCACTTCCCATGTTACCTCTCATCTTCTTAGTGCCTTCCTACTCCAATCCAGATTATATGGTCACTCTAATCACCCCTTTGTGAATATCCTTAACTACCTTGCCCCGCTCTTCATCCATTGCAGTCGGCCAGCAAGGCACCAGCCCTGATTAAACTCATTTACTCAGTGTCTGCAAACGAACAGTTGAGCATTACTAGGAAAAATCATGTATCCATACTTACTGGACTCCCTCCAATGTATATTTTATTACAGTTTTTAGTTTGGCAGTCCAAAATCTGTGATAATGCTATTTGTTTACCTATTAAATTTGATTTTCCTTTCTTCAAAATAATCTATTTCAGGCCTTCACTCTACTCAAATCAACTAATATTCCCCTCCCCCCCACCCTAAGATGATACCTGTGCTACGTGTGTCATGAAAAAGATAAATGTAATCAATTACTGCATACTTCTAAGATCAATTCCAACAGCATAGCTGCATCTGTAGTCCTGTATGCTGTATTACCTTCAGCACAAATATAAGCAATGTCTCCACTCTTTTCTAAGACCAACAGTTCTTCTTATCCTCTGATTCCAAGCTCATTTCATTTTCTGAGTTTCACCCTACATCCACTACTCTTCTCTTCTGCATCATCAATTTTTTCCTTTCTAGTTGCTCATTCCCAAAGATGTACAAATATACCTTAGCATCAACTCTTTTTTAAAAAAAAAAAGAAAAAATATCTCTCTTGAGCCTAGTTCTCTCTTCAGCTCTTGTCCCACTTCTCTGCTCCCCATTGCAGCAAACCTAATTTTTGAAAATGTCTGCAGTCATTGCCTCTGATTCTTAACCTCCCAACCCCTCCTCAAGGCACTGAGTCTTTCCTTTAAGTCCAGTGAAATCTTCAGTGGGCAACAATAACCTACTTTGTTTAGGATTCAGTGAAACAACACTCGCCTGATTATTTTTCGGCCACCTTCACTGATCACTCCTTCTCAATCAGCTTTGCCGGCTCCCCATCTTTGCCAGGCCTCTCATGATAGAGTATCAGAGTTCTAGCCTTGGTTCTCTCTTCTCTAATCACAATCTCTCAGATGATTCCATCCAGTTTCAAATATCATCAATATGTTAATAGAACTCAATTTATTACATTTCAAGACCTCTCCTTGAGTTCTGAACTAGATCCACCTGCCTCCTTGACATCACACTTGCCTGTCTAACAGGCATCTCAAACTTAACATAGGTCAAACAGAGCTATTGGTTTTACCCAAAAATATACTTCTTTCTCTCCCAGGCCTTTTCCATCTCTGCACTATCATCAACCCAGTTGCTCAGACCTAAAACCTGAAAGTCAGTCTTGAGTTCTGTCTTACTCTCATCACAGCTATATCCAATCAATCAGTAAGTCCTCTTGTCTCATCTTCTAAAATTCATCTAAAATTTTACCAGTTCTCAATATGTTCTATCATTTAATTTATCCAAGCTACCTTGCCTAGATGCTGCAACACCTGTTATTTTATGCCTCTGCCACCTCTCTTACTTGATGGTGCAGCCTCTACAAAGAGTGAGTTGACCATCCAAAGCATCATTCATTTCATGTCACTCAGCCCCCGCATCCCCCCACACACTCATACATACTCTACCACTATATGCTAGCCTCTATGTAAACATTCCTATGCCTTCTATTATACTTGAGTAGCAATCAAAACCTGTCACTATGGCCTACAAGTCTCTCTGTAATTTATATGATTAGGTCCCTTCCTGCCTCTCTGGTGTCATTTCCTTCTAGTCTTTCCCTGGGTGACTGTGTGAGTACCACACTGGTATTTTTTATAGAACCTGAAATCAGGCTCATGCCTGCCTTCATGTCCTTACATTTGCTCTTTCCTTTGCCTGGAATGCTTTCCACTAAATCCTTAAAATATAGACTCCTTATTGTCATTAGGTATTAACCTAGATGTCACCTTCTTAGAAAAGGAACTAAAGTTGTTTGTGTACACACACACACACACACACACACACACACATACCACACACCACTTACCCTCTCCCATAACCTATTTTATCTTCCTTATAGTACTTCTCAGGTTTGAAATTATTTTCTTTGTCTATGTTTATTGTCTTTCTTTCTCACTAGAACATAAAGTCCTTGAAGCCAAGAATATTTTCTTAGGCATTGCTGTGTTCCCAGACCCTAGAATGGTATCCAGTATTTAGATGTCACAAAATAACCATTCTTGACTAGTCACAGGGAAAAAAATGTGTCTATTTCAAAAGAAAATAGTCTATTTCAATAAGGTAGAAAGATTAAAAACCATGGTGATAGCAGATGTTTACCCAAGAGAAATCTAGGACACAGACAGCTAGAGAAGAAAAACCAGTGATTATCACCATTGCAGTTGATTAGCCTTGTTTGAATAAGGTTGCAAACAGGAAATATACTTTAGAGCTGTACTGAGCCAAGTAAGACAACACACCATATTAGTGAGCTTGGACTCTCCTGGCAGACTGATGAGTAAAGAAATACATGTGCTTGGATATGGAGCTTTTAAAAAATTCTGCAGGTAAAAAGGAATCCTTACAAGAATTATGCCAGGGATCATTAGGAAAAGATTACAGCCATACAAAAATCAGATCCACCTTTGGAATATTGTGATCTAAAAGAAATTGTAATTTTAAGACATATTAATAAGGGTGTTACTTAGGTTGAAGTCACTCCCTAGTTGACTGTTCACATATCTTAAGAAATTGCCAACTCTCTCCCTTCCTAAAATACAAGTAATGTGGAAGTCCCATGGGAGTCCCTGAAAAGAAGAAAGTTAACTTGCCTTTACTATTTGAACTGCAGAGTACTGATCAATTAGTTTATTAATAATCAGATAATTGAGCAGGGGTCTCCTGAATGAAATGAAAAGTAGAAATAACCAGCAGGACAATTTTAAGAACCATCTCTCAGCTTTATAAACTAATCCTCCTCTAATGGCCCTTTTTAATGTAATTTATAGTTTCATCATTACCCTTTTTGTATTAGTAATTATTTCTAAAATACCAAAGAACCATCTTTTTTTCAAGGTCCTTCCCTCCATCTGATTTACAACCCAGCTCAAGTTGGACTCTGTCTTTCTGAGGTTTGACATTTCAAAATATTTATTGCTCTTTTACATTAATGCCTTTCTCATGAATCTGAAGGTGACCGTTATTTCTTTCATCGTCTTGTAATTAAATGGATCAACTATTGCTTTATTATTCCCACTATTTGTCTGCACAGCACATTAAAACTTGCAGATTAAAAAGTGATATTGAGCACTGTGTGAACTATAACAAACAAATATTTCCAAAAATACAGGGTCCTCTTGATGCATAGCTAAAGGAGCTGTTCCAAACGAAAGCACAAAATCTTTAATATTTTATTGATCAGATCTAAACCTTCTGCCCAAAGTGGCAATTAAATTTCAATTAAACTGACTGAAAGCATCATATTAAATTTCAGCACTTTACGAGCTATCAGATAATGCTGCAGGACAAATCTTTAGTATGATCACACTCTTTTCAAATTATATTATCCTGTTCATTCACAATAAAAGTGACAGTTTTAGGTATACTTTCAATATTTCTTGAATATAAACCCTCTAATGAACACATTTTATTGCCTTTAAATCAATTATTATTGGATATTTTAATAAAGTGAATTGAGCACTTTGTTTTACACACTGCTTAGAAGTTATTATATTTTGCAGTCTGCACAGCAAAGAACTGAATCAGAGAGAGAAATAGAAATGGCCAGATATCTGACAGAATAGGAGAAATGGAATGAGCCATTTATGAGGAGGTGGGCTTCCTGTCTTACTCTATAACATTTAATGATACTTGCTAATTAGCTTCTGATTAATGGCCTTTTTTTCTTTTTGCTATTTAGATCTAAGTTCTAGAAGTAGCTCTTATCACAAAAGGAAGATGTTAGAAATCACAAAGCGAATCACTAAGTGAATCTAATCATGCATACTTTATTTTGGAAATTAGAAATGTTGGGATTTTGTTTGTTTCTGTCTCTCCTGCTCTTTGTATCTGTGATTTATAGCACTTTATCTGAGTTCAAGATTGTGCCCAGGTGAATGATATAAATGGAATCCTGAAGTACTTTGTTCTTCACGTTGGCCACCCTTGTAAATAATGCAGACGCCAGACCTTAGCACACAGCTGAGATGGTCACTATTGATTGCCAAGATGGCCAAAATGAATGCCCTGGCTGTGTGCTGCCCAGATCACTTACCACATATTTAATACTTTGCTTTATATTCACATCATACAAAGCCCAATGTACTGGTCACATTTTGCACACATGTACACCATCAGCACAAAAACTGGACAGACGTGGCACAGAAACACACTCGGTGAGTGAAGACTTGACAAGAGAGTGCCTTGTACTTTGAAAAAAGCTAGGATTGAAAAAATCTAAGGATTTTGCCCTATTTTGTGAATACAGAGATGCCAATATTGCTGAAGTTGAAAGGATACTGTAATAACCTCTATAATTCATTGGAGTGGATTAAATTAAAATTTAGATGAAAATCATGATTTCTTATTGAAATGATTCAATTTGATTATGGTCTCTGAATTTGAGTAATTCAGTCTCAAGGCGACGCGGGACGTTAACAAGTCATTAAAACTATCCTTCTATGTGGAGCTGGATTAGGGAACCAACATCAAGGCTGTTTGTGGACCCGGCATCAATCTCTAAGGAAACAAGAGCATCGTTTCAACAATGTGGAGCTAGTTAACTCTAGCGTCCATATGCAGCCCATATAGGAGGTAAATTACAAATTGCCCACCTCCTGCAGATGTAGACTGCACCTCCAAGTCAAAATTTTAAAAATACACCTTCCAAGCACTGCTTTTTCTATTTAGCATTGTCCACATCAGCTAAAATTAGGCAGATACAATCAACTATTTACTGTGTACCTGGAATGAATGGTATAGAATCTGCTTCCCAATAACAACAAAAAAAATAGTTTTTATTTTTAAATTAAAAATTAAAAAGTAATCTATTTAAAAGATAGGGATCACTTTGCTTTAACTATTTCAGAATATCCACTCTGCTTTAGGCAGTTCAAGTGAATTAAGACACTTGTTTCTCTACAATTTTTATTAAGAAAAAATCAGTTTCTTCTTCACTCAGACTTTGGAAAGACCCAGAGAAATGTGCTAAGTATGACCCTCCCCCACCCCACTTTTCTTCACAGACCACAAATACAGGGATGGAAACTATGAGAAACACATTCTAACTTTAAATAATCCCCGTATCAGCAAATCCCCATACACATAACTGAGGCCTTAATTAGCTTCAGTCTTTTCATTTGGGCTCTGCTTTTAGTTAAGCAGAGATAGTTAACAATAGGCAATCCTGAAAATGTTCACTCTCTTATCTGGGTGAGTTGGTGCCTTACACATTGACAATAGAGGTGTAATATACATGTGTGTGTGTCAGGGGCATGGTGACCTCTGTTTAGACTTTTTTTTTTTTTAAATAGGCATAGCACCAAATGTGTCTCCCAGAATGGCTGGACTCTTCCAAGTTGAAAACCTGGGAGCCTGCCCCTGTGAACTTCCCCTGCGAAGCGGAACTTCCCCTGCAAAGCGGAACAAACCGAGGGGAGCCACGGCCACCTGCCCAGTCCCTCTGCCACTCCCAGCCAGGCCTTCCGGGATTCATTCTCTCCCCCAGGTGTCTCAGATGTTCAGGGGGAGCCACTGTGGTGAAAGAGCATACTAGAAATTCTACTTACATTTGTTTTTATTTAAAAATAAGAAGGAAATTAATCTTTATTAAAACAATACAGAGTTTGACCTGACAGCCTCCCTCAGACAAGGGTCACTTACAGTAGGAGACACAAAGTGGCGCTGTCGCAGAGGCAGGGGGGCGCCCTCCTGCCTTGGTTTGCTCCAGCCTATCCCAGTGCACATCAGTTATTTTTTCCCAGCCAGACAGACTTCCAGATCACAGTACCTAGTTCTAACTAAAATTAAACCTCATGAGATGGTTTTATGGCTTGTAAAGAATCACGTGGAATAACTGTGATCATGCAAGTAGGTCTCTTATTCCTAATCAAGTGCTTCATCGTTTATACTACAGATTAAAAGATAATGGTGACCTAAATCGGCCTAGCAAAAATTAAGCAGAAATTTTTAATTATCAGGAAGTCTACTTGAAATATGGATTTATTTCCAGACTACTAATAACAACCTTTGCCCTTATTCATGCAACAGATATTTCTTGAGCGCCAACGATGGACCAAGCAATATTCTAGGCCAAGGAGGTGGCAGTGAGCAAAAATTCAAATGCCTGCACTCTTGAATGGGGAAGATGCATAACAGAGCAAGTAAATTATGTAGCGTCATCAAAGATAATAAGAGAGGAAAAAGCAGAGGAGAGAGATGGTGAATGACAGAGAAGGGTTTATAATTTTAAATAAGATGATCAGGGAAGGCCTCACTGAGATGGTATGTGGTAGAAATGATGCAATGATGATGAGCAAGACATACCAAAACTAAACCCTCAGGACATAAAAACGAACATCTACAGTTTGAAAACAGAGGCATTAGCATGATTAAAAAATGAGATATCCTTTTAACATTTTAAAAAATGCATCTCAGAATTAGGACATTCTTTTAAATCTACAATTTTGTGTATGTCTTTAAAATAAACATAATATGATAGTAAAGTGGAGTCTATACAATATTGATAAATAAATAAATATTCATATATTAGAGATGAGCTCTCTAGACATCTTTACTGATAGGATATAAGTTGAAAGAATTTGGGAAATATTCCTCTCAATTACAAACAAACTTTTCTAAAATAAGTATTTGATCATTCCCTTGCTTATTTAAATCCCTTTCTTGGTCTCTGGTTGCCTTACAGAATGTATCCAGACCCTCGGCCCTTGAGACCCTCCCTGACCTGGTTGCCCTCTTCCTCATCTCAGCCTACATTTCAGCGGGACTGAACTTCCCTAGGTCCTCGAGCCCCTGTGCTCGCTCATCTCCTGGACTTCAGGCACGCTGTTCCCTCCGCTGGTCCCCTCTTTCAGGGACTACGGCCTTCTCCCCTTGGCACTTGGACAACTAACTGCTCCTTGTCTTTCACATTGCGAGTCATTTCAGAGGTCGCTTCCTCGAGGAGGTGGCCTCTGACTCATCAAGCCCAGCTTAGCTGTCCTCACAAATTATCATTCCACCATATATTTATTCCAGCTTCCCTGGGAGGCCTTGGACTTAGTCTGGGTTCATTGTTTGTAGCCTCAGATCCCATCCAGTGATTCACATGAGAGGTAATTCATACATATTTGTTAAGTAAGTAAATGAATAAGCAAATGGATGTGGCTATTGCATGTGTAATATTGCCACCGATTTCACAGCTTCTGGGCATACTCACAGATTCAGAACTCCACTGCTTGTGATCTCCTGAGAGTGTCTCTATGTATCTTTATAACAGGACATTTTATCCTGGTTTTTAATTATTTTCAATGGGGTACTGTGATAACTGGTAGGATTGGACAAGCTCATAGTGCTTTGGATCATGCCTGATGTACAGTGAATACTCCAAAAGTATTTATCAGATATTGTGAAAGAGAATAGATACGATACAGTCCTCAACTAGGGTAAATATATGTTCACTAATGATCAGTTTGTGCAAAGCACAGTGTCTTCTAAATAAGCCCTGTGATTTTACTTTGGACTTCAGTGAAAGTTACTTCTCACTCAGATTCACAAACCTGAAATAATTATTTTTTTACTATTTAAATTTTTATTTTACAATCATACTGTAAATATGATAGATGGGATGATTGTAAAGTAAAAACACTGTGCATGTTTGTGTAATGTTTTATGTGTAGTGTGTGCATGCCTCCAGACATGTTTTCCCAATGAAACCAAAGCCTTTCCTTATTTCACTAAGACTTGGAGGAGGAGTTTATCAGAGGTTCCACACCAACCCACCTTATTTGTGATCTGCTCATTAGGAAGATACATAAGAGGGTAAATGTGACTGACAGTAAGGGCCTGGTCCTTCCTCCTTAAGAAAGACTGACCACACTTCCCATTGCTGGAACTTAGGTAGGTCTTAGCTCTTCCCAGTTGCACCAGTCCCTTAATTGCTCAAACCTCAGAGCAGTGAAACGACATGACAAAAGAAAAATGTTAAGAGCAGACATACCTGGACTGACTCTTGTAGTACGCAGTCTACATTCTTCCCAGGGAATATTCTTGATTTTTTTTCTTTATTTTTTTTCCTTTAAGTACCCATCAAAAATTAGTGTTGATAGGTACTTAAAGGAAACTCCCTGCTTTAACCAGAAAAAAAAAATCAATGAATGTAAATATAAAATGAGATGCTGTTTGTTTATAAGGGCACATTCTTGGAATTCAAGCAGACAGTTCACAGCCTTAGCTGTTTATCGTGTTGATAAGTGTATGGTATTTGAGAGGACATTTTTTTCCCCCATGATTCAGTGTATTTGGTTTGCTCTTAGCTATAAACACCTTTTTCATACAAATCTGCTTTTCCTTCTAAGTCATACATATGTAAACAATCTTGGCAAACTGATCAAGCCAACCTGCTAATAAACATATTTGATAGCTATTCTTTGCATATCCCATACCTCCCAAATATCTGAATTCCCAAAAGTAATAAAAGACTAATTTTTATTAGTAGAGGGATTTGGCAATTTTTTATGCTTGTTTTATTTACCTATGATGAAAGCCTTCAGAAGAGGCTTAATGTAAAAGATACAGGTAGACAGGGAAGGAAAGTGGGAGAGAGGAGGTAGGAGGTAAAGGGGCCTGCTGTGCTAGAAAGTGCTTTGCATTTCATTGGGTCCTTACAAGTCATTCTCAAACACAGTAGCTCTGTTGTGTGAGCAAATCTCTGCCTAGACCATCATAATTGAACTTTTACAGATTTCTCAAGTACATCGAAACTGCTGCTAAATCAGAAAGGGTGAACTGAAGCCTGCTCCACTATACCACACTTACTCATCTCCATTGCTATGCTGGATTTATTTTTGACACTAAGAAAAGAACCATGAATTCTTGTCAACTGCAGCATGGGAATTTACATTTGTTCTATAAAATGCACTGAAAGGACCAGCCTGCTCTTTGAGAATGGAAAATGTAATCTATCCAACTCTCAATAAACTTGAGAATATATATCTGGTTAAACCCATCTAAAATGAGATGCAGTCCTGGCAATATGGTGGGCTCAGAAAGGCTGGCAATAAAAGTAGATATACAGTATCTGACTTCAGATTGTTTCAAGCTTAATTTCAGTAAAGTAATAATGTCAGGAAAAGAAACACTCTGTGATGCACAGATTGATACCATTAGATAGAAACTAAGCCATGACTTAGGAACACAACCGTTTTTGACTTGATATTATGAGTAAAGAATAGAGCAATGTTCAACGTGCCAGCCCCAGATTTGCAGTTGTAAAAGTTGACCAGGATAGTGGTCAGGGAGGGGGATAAAATAATGGCAAATATGTTCTTCTGTAAATAAAATATGTTCTGTGTAAATGCCCTCCACAATTTGCCCTAGGTAGCAAGTAATTGCCCACATTTGATGATAAGGAGCCTTCAAACAGAGAATATTAAACAAAGAATGCATATGTATCATAGTCAAACAAAGCAAAAGCACCTCGGTGGCACTTCCAGCCTCAACAGCAGGGATGCATGAAATAATTGGTGAAAGGCGATGGATATCTTGAGAAACCCAAGCCATGAAAGCCCAGTTCCATTTATTTTTCTCTTAAATTGCTTTTTCCAGTCAATAAATAATCACATAATCACATCCTACTTCCAGGAGAACGTACATGGCTGCCACCCTTAGCAGGTTCCCTTTGTGGGCTCACACCTCTAGTCAGGATTCCGAGTGTCAGGTCTGCCTTTGGTTTTCATCTTTACAAATGTCAAGTGCATTTTGTTTTCAAAAACAATAGTGTTTCTGGTTTTGCTTGTCCTTTATGAAAAATCACTCCCTACTCTCCTTTCTCTCATAGAGAAGACATTATAACAAGTTCGGGTACTAATCAAATTTGTAAAAAATGAAGTTGAGCAGAGCTTTAAAGGTAATAACACACATAGAAATATAGACTCCACTCCCCTCCCACAAACAGACACACACATACACACACATTTATATTTCCTACCCAAACATGGCCAGATGTCCTAACAAAGAGATTGCTGAACGTACACCTTTAAAAAACATGGAGACAAGTAAATAATCTGTAACGAATTATCCTTTTTAAAAGATATTATGGCGAGCTTCAATCAGTAGCTAGTGCCACAATTAAAAAATTATTTCTAAATCCATTTTGTTACATATTAGCTATGCTTCCAGTTATGCTGTGAAATGAAGAAAAGAGAGAAGTTAGATATTTTTCTTTCACCTCGGAAATAATGGAAAGATTACTGAAAAATCAATATTGTGCTATTAATAGTTGCATCCTTAAGCCATTTGGGGGGAAACATTATGCTTTCCCCTACTTGTATACCGTGAGTCTGTCCTCTGTCATTCCCTTTCTCTTTAATCTTGTTTGAGCGTACAGCTCACTCGTCCTTATTTTATTGACTCAATCACAGGCACACTGTCACTTTTTATAAAATGGTCACTGCAGAACCACATCAAGCAAATTTTTGATTCTGCAGTCAGTAATTTAGTGCCTTTATGGAATAGCAATTTCAGGGCTCACTGCTTGTTTTTCTAAAATGTACTTTAGGAATTAGTTACTCCAGCCACAAATCAGTTGAATTTATGCACAGTTGTAATACAGTTTATGGCCTCATGGTACATTGCTTCAAAAACAGCAGATGTGAAATTATGATAAATATAATGAGTGTTTTTTTGCCTGATCTAGCGGAGTAGAGAAGGATCTGGAGCGTGTTTACCTATCCCATACAGTACATTTAATGTCTTTGTCAGGAGCCCTGACAATGGCTGATTAATGTCCTCATCTCCTTTATTAAAGATAAGAGTAGCACTGCAGTCAGGAGATAGAAAGCACACCATAAATCTTCGTAAAATGAGCAGTCAAATAATCACTCATCAGAAAGAAAATCTACATACATTAACACTAACACTCAGCCTTCCACACACGCTCCCATAAAAAGCCCAAAGAGATGGCAGTCCCGAAGTTTTAATTTGAACTAGTTCTTTAAGTTGAGCATTACCAACCCTGTAACCTGGATGCAAAAGCTGGCATTTAAAAGCACATGTGAAAGGAGCAGATGCCTCATCATTACATTAAGAGCATGAAGCAGGCAACAATTAAGCGATTCACTGGAAAGACATAATGCTGATCTATGCTAGCAATTAATCACAGAATACATTAGACAATGATGGGTGACCTACACATTTTTGACAAAATAATTTTTCATCATGTTGGCGATTTCTTAGCCTAATATGCCTGCAAGGCACAGAGTCAAAACCTGTCATTTATTCCATCGCTCCTTGACAGGCGGCAACCTGTCTTCCAGACAAAATGAACATTATCTGTGCTCACTAGACATTTAGTGCAGGGCTTAGCTTATGACTAATGATAATCGGCAGACAGAAATGTTAGAGTCTGAAATAATGTTCTCTTTGTTAAAGAAATTTCTTGAGGTAGAATTTTCTTTTTCCAAAAGATGTCTAAAGATAAAACCTGTTTTTTATCGGAGTTTTAAGGCAACTCCAAAAACCAGTATTTCCCTTCTACCAAAATAAACAGAAGAATGTAATAATTCCTTAAATTAACATCTAATTTGAATACCAACTCTTGCCTGAAAATTTCTCATGTGGTTAGAAACTGAGATACAAAGGACAGCTCAGGAGATAGAGCCTTAAACAAGAAAATATAAGCAAGCTGTTTTGTGTTCCAGGTTTTATTTTGAATCTGGTGGAAATAAGTTTGAAACATCATGAGTGTGTGCACTGCAGAATATAAATAAATGAGGACCATGTCAAGAAATGCACTCCCACCACTCCTGTTTCTCTTGGTTTCAACTGAGTTCTTCAAAACCTGAGACAACCTAAAGCATATTCAAGGGAAGTAATTCGGAGCGAGAGAAATGCATACAATTGCGAATTTATTAAATGGATTTTAAAATTCCACAAGCAAGTACTTTATCTTGTACTTACAATTAATATAATTGTTTTATGTTCTTAGGATGAAGAGAAATGGATGTTTTTAGTTATTTTTCTTGTGCGTTACATGTTCAAAATGCCATCTTAAAGGTAGATTTTTCTTGGGATTCAGGCACCAAATTCCTATTAGCCTTAATGGGACTTACACATGCACATTGATAGGAGAATATACCCCTTAGGCTGGGAATTTAAAAGAACAAATGGCAAGGACATCAAAATAGTAATGTCTAATTTAGATGATCCATAAGCCTGCATAGTTACTTTCCTGAGAAGGCAAACAAATGTTATGCCTTATGATGTTTCTGATTGTTTTGATAGCCCAGTAAATACATCCTCTAGGCTCATTACTTAAGGAGAAAGCCTGTTTTAATCAAGCCATGCAATTTTTGACCAAACGTGTTGGAATGATTTTTTTTTCAGTTTTGCATAGTGCATTCTTGCAAGTTAGTGTGATGTAGTTCATTGTTCCAATCACAGCACCCTGCTTTGTACCTCTTTCTATCATACAGCTTGTTTGCCATTCTTTTCCCAAAGAGGAAAGGGAAGAGGAAAATCCAAAAGGCTTCTGACTCCAAATCTTGTGTTGTTAGATTTGCTGCATATTCCTTCCAGAAAGAGTCTAGGTTGTATATAGTCCAAAGAAGTATGCATTTTTCTGAGGATATGGCTGCTGACATTCCATGAATAACATGAGTTTGTTTTATCAGTACATGAGGCCAGATAAATAGTTATCTACCTGGCAAAAGTGGGACTCATTCTGTGATTGTTCACAACAATTCAGTAAAGGAAGCTGAGAAAATTACTCTTTTCTCTATAAATATAACCAGGGTTTACAGTTCAAGGATCCGGGTATACTGAATATGAAAGCTAATATTTAAATGTCTGCCTAATCTCAGGATAACAAACAACTTTAGCCTTCAGTGATTACAAATCCCTCATTTTCTGAGCTTTCATTTTTATCTCTTACAAAACAAATATGAAAAAATTATCACCCTTTTTCTCTATCACTGGGCCAAACTCTCTGCCATGTACATACTGATTCATCAGCACCAAGAGGCTTGTAAATAGGGTGATGAGAACACAGGTGTTGAAACAAGTCTCCTCTAGGAGGTTACAACTATTTTCGGTTACTAACTGGGCTAGAATTGCTGCTTCCCTGCCAGGGTGAAGCTAGTCTGTCTGTTATTGTCACCTCCATATAGAAACTTCCAGAAAATCCTTTGTGTTATTCAAAACTGTAAAATTTTACCTCAGTGAGAAATGAATGAGAAAGATGGGCCTGTACAGTCAAATGGTCATTTGATACAAGTCACTCATTAAATGTCATAAAAGTGTAAATTAAATTTGAGAAAAATAAATTTGTATATTAAAATTTAGAAGACAGCTGGCCTAGCTTGGAGCTAAGGAAGTAGAGCCCTGTGCATGCTAATTCTAATTCTGGAAGTAGCTTATTTTGTGAGCTTGACCTCACTTTTACTTGTTCTCTTCCAGATCTTATTGCACCACTCCCTTTCCCTCATCTGCCCCTTCTTGCTCTGTCAGCCAATGGACTCATCACAGTGTCTCTCCATATGTAAAGTGGAGAGAGAAGGAAAAAACACTAATTCAAACATCTGGTATAATCATCATAATCGCAACAGAGTTGCCAGGAAGATAAGGTTGAAAATGTGTAAAAGAAAATAACAATTGGTTGAGTTCCACGAGCACAGAAAAGCACGTGGGACCTGTGACTTTTTTCCTGTCTTTGAACTCACACTTTATTAGATAATGAAGAATCAGGAAATCTTTTAAAATCCTGCCTTTTTGTGTTTTTGTGAAGTTCAGAGGATAGTAGTAAAAACACTGACTAGCAGGTCATTACATCACTATGCGTCTGAACTGAATAGACTTTGAAACCATCCACCCTGTGCACGAATTCCTCTCTACAACCTCCATATGTAATGGCCATCTGTGTCTGCCCTTGTTTCCTCAAGTGATGAAAAATTTACCTTGAGACTTTCTTCCCATAGGGATATTAAAAAGTTTAATAATAATAGCTATCATTTATTTAACGTTTACTACATGAGACTTTGGGATAAGACCTTTATATCCATACTGTCATTTATATCCCTTTGAATATTACAAACCATTTTAAGGACAAAGTAATGAAGACAAGAGTTTAGGAAACTACCACAAGGACCCAGAGCTGCTCAGTTTTAATTCTAAAGACTGTGCTTCTAACCATTATGAAATACCACTTCTTTGAAATATACACAAATTTTGTTTTAGCCTTGCAGAATAAGCTGATTTCATGCAGGTATCCATCACTTCATTGCTGCCTATTCTATTCCATCTCTTCCAAGAAACATTCTTGGGCCAATTTAACATTTCTGGTTGCCTGGACTGTTTCTCATTTAAGTTCATTTTGATTGTCCTCTATGTTTTTCTTGCTTCCCCCTAGGGAGTCTCTTAAAATGTGGCATCTAGAACAACATATAATAATTTTTGTGAGGCCTGCCTGAACACTTTTTCTGCAAACTATATTTTTATTTATATGGACTAACATGAAATTAGCTTTGGTCTTAGGTAATATTTTGGAAGTGCTAAACTGTATCACCCAGCTAACACAGGAATATTGCTGTCTAATAGAAGTGCTAACTGCATTTCACATGACTGTGATGCATTTCTCCCAGATTTCCATCTGTTCTCAGCATCCATGGGATATAGAAATGGGATATGGGCCTCAGTTTTCTCATTTGTAAAAGAGACAGGTGGGTTGGTGTCTCTTCAAGTCCTATTCCAGCTAAAATATTACTTGCTTCTTCAATGAACATGCCAGTAAATTCATTTCATCCATTGCTTATTTCTCTCCAGGCTTACCAAATTGTGAGTAGGGGTAGGTAGAGGGTGTATAGGGCTGCCAAAATGTAGAAAATTTAATTAAGGAAAAGTGAAAGCTCACTTCAAGAAAAATTAAAAGCTCACTTTTTTTTAAGCCATATTTTATGCACAACATAAAGAGTGTTATAAACTTTTTAGAGTTTAAGTTCCAAAGAGTCAGGTTCTGTTTGTCACGGAACATTTGGCATGTCCCCAGATTCAACAGAAGGGGCAGTAATCCTTAAAACAGTCTTTACAAAAAAACTGAAGTCACCATAAATTAAATTAACCAAGAACAAGGTCTTTGAACCTGAGCCATATGCAGTAGTTCCAGGTGTCACCAGAATCAAATGTTCCAGGGTCTCTGAATGAAGCCGCTTTTCTGGCAAGGTGAGTATCTACAACCTATTCATTTTTCTCCTGTCCTGAGAATAAGGATTAACATGGAGATTTTTCCGAATCATTTTGATGTTTCTAGCACTGACAGTTTTCGTCATTTTTGATGAGAAGATGGGAGCGTAAGATAGGAAAATTGCAGATAAGGTTTTCCCTCCTTAGGGCTTCAGTGAGTCTCGCAGTCTGCCAGGAAACAACAGGCCCACGTGGCTTCCTTGTCACCTGAAAGATACCCAGCTTATTTCTGGGAGCTCCAGAAGTGGAGGCTTTTGAGAATTGTTCTGCCCGGGTCCAAGAGAAGTATTAGGATCCTTGAATCATATTTACATTTTGCAATATCATTAATTAATATGTAAGAATTACTCAGGGATGGTACTTACCACCATTACTTTTTCCTCAGTTTTTCCCATCTTTAAAGGAGATGGGGTCATTCTGTTCTTTTCCTACTTTCAAGGAAACATATATTGAATTATGAGAGCATATAAATAAAACCATTTGATAAAAGGTATCACAGGTGAGCTATATAAAACTTTGTTAATTCAATATTCTGGTAACACAGGGACAGCCTTAACATACACCTATTGTGCAGGAGAAACCCTCAAATGTCAAGGCACTTCTGGTTTTTGTGGCTGGGAACTGAAAATGGCGAATAATTCAAGCAGTTTATATCTGGGTGCTCTTGGCCAAACCAACAGTGATTTCTGTGTTGCCAAAGCCAATGGTTACTTTTCTGACCATATGTCACCTGCTATCTCAGTGGCATTTGTCATACTAACAATTTCTACCTTCTTGAAACTCTTTTTTCTGGCTTCTGTGATATCATGATCTTTTAGTTTTCCTAGTGTGATACTAATTCTCCTTTTTAGAGTTCTTTGCTGTCTCTTGTTCCTCTACTAAATTTCTTTTGTGAAGAAAATGAAATTAAATGAGAAACAATCCAGGCAACCAGTGAAATGCAGTAGGGCCTCATTTCTTAAGTCTTTTCACAGGAATTCACTCAATCACCTAAACACCATCTGTAAGACAGGCTTTTGGTAACTGCCTATCTGACATTTCCACATGGATATCTAATAGTCACACCAAACACAGGTCCCAGAATGCAAAGGCTCCCCCAGGCCTTCTCTCCTCTGCCTTTCCCCATCTAGAAAGCAGCACTGCCATTACCTTACCAACATAAGCTAAAATCTTAAAAGTCATCCTTGATTTCTACATTTTTGTTCACCCACAGCAACCAATTTTTCACCTAGCCTTGGAGATTCTATTCCATCTGCAAATATATTGCATGTGAAACCCTGCTAGCTCGACTATCACCAGCATAGCACAACCACCATCCTGCTTGAACTAATGTGGTGGCATCCTAACCAGTCACCCTTCTTCCATTTGTTTTTCTTTGATCTTTTCTCCACACAGCAAGTCATGGTATGCATTCACTATATCATATCACTCTCCTGTTTAAAATCTTTCCAATGGCTTCCTATCAGAAAAACAAATCCAAATTTCTTACCCTGGTTTATAAAGCTAACATGCTCAAGCCCTGTCTGGCTCTCTTACTTCATCTGCTTTCATGGTCCTCTTTTCACCATGCTTAAGCCACAGCGAACTTTTTTTCTTCATCATCAATCATTCAGGGCTTGTTTGTGCCTTACAACCTTTCACTAATTGGTACCCCTGCCTAGAATGCTGTTCTCTAGGTCTTTCCTAAGTGGCTCCTTCTTGTCGTTCATCTATCAGCTTAAACGCCGTCTCCTCCAAGAAGCTTTTCCAAATCAACCATGCAGGCTCCATAGAGAAAGGCCTTTACGCATCTTGTTCTTAGCTTCATCCCCCAACACTTCAAATATGATTAGCACTTGGTGGGCACTCAGTAAATATCTGTTGAATGAATGAACTTTTATGTTTCTTAACTGTAAAATGAAGGAATTGGATTGGATAATGAGTAAGCACTCTCTAGTTCAATCATATTAAGTATATGAGTTAGGCACCAGTAATTTGGATGCTTCATCTTGAATCCACTCTAGTCCAATCTATGTCTCCATTTGGAAAGATTTTCTCTTCTAACAATAAAAGCTGGTGCTAACTGGTACTGCTGAGCATGAGAATGCTATATCTTCTTGAGACAATATTAATTGTGGCTATTTTTATTAACCATAAGTACTATCCCCCTTTCTTCATAACTGCATTGATACACATCTGCTATTAATGTTTGATTTGTTTGGCCCTAGCAAAAAATTTATATGCCAGTGTAAATAAGGATGAGACAGGGACAGGGGGCATTTTGTAATTTATCAATGTATCAATTTCTATGTTCTATTTTTTTAACAGAAAAACAAATACTTCATCTCATTTATCCTCTTTACATATGTACTTTTTTATACATATGTATTTCAAGATGGTGTGATTTATCTGATCTAATCCAAGCTCTTAAGAACTCTTTCTGTCCAGTTTTATGATTATTATTTCCTATTACCTTTTACCACCTGGATGAATTTCTTGAAAACTAATGAAGACAGTATGAATATCATATTCTACTGGGTGTCAAAGTACCCATTTCACATCAGGACTTTGTAATAATCCCAGCTATACACAAAACAATAGTTGTCCATATATTTCAGAGATTTAGATGGCTAAAATTTCCTATTTTATGTCCTTCTCTAATTAATTTATTTTCCGGTCTCACTATCTAGGTCTTTTTAAAAGAAATGCTTTTGTCTTTTATATATTTGTCAAATATTTTATATTTGTTTATTGTCTAGAGTCTTGCATGGAAGCTGACTATGCAAAAGAGGAATTAAGTGTTACAAAGCTAAGTGACTTCTTCAATGTTGTTTTATTAAAAGTTTGATCTTGATTTGATCTTCCAAACTAAATTTATTTTTATGTTTTATTTATAAACACAAGAGTATGAATGACATTGTCGAATCACTTCTTAGAATCCATTACATTAAATGGTGGCTATAATTATAGAAACATCCCAGTATATTTTACAGCTGCTTTCCTTTCTTCGTATAGACGCAGGTCTGTATTGAAGGGTTAAGCAAAAGGCGTATATTTTTTTGGTCATCTTCCAATGGGCCATTTCTGCAACATTTTCCCAGGGTAAGAAGTAGTCAGTCAGGTGCACAGAGTGGGTGACCTCATCCTGTGATGATTTAATGTTAGTTACATGAAGGCAAGTCTTACACCAGAGAGCCTGTGGGCCCATATATGGGAAATGTGAACACTGTCATTATCACTTCATAGTTGATAGTTTTAGGGGAAAACAAACAAGCAACCTTGCGTTTTTAGGAAAACACAATTTTAAAGCCGCATTCCATTTATCTACAACAATATTTGTAGAAGTGAGCATTTCACGGTACCACCCACATAGTTATTTGCTGATCCATTCCTGTAGTCTATCAATCTTTTTTCAATTCTGGGTTCACTGCTAGAGTAGTGTAGCAAGCGTATATTGCATCTCTATGATAATTTAATTTAACCGTAGTGTGCTAGGGTCTAGATTGCTCCTTTTAGCAGCCAGAGGTGACTGCAAACAGTGCAAGGCCTGGATTGTTGTCAATAATAATTACTGGCTAAAGAGAGCTTTGAAAGAATATGACATTCTACAGAAATATCCAGCAATAAGAGTCAGAGAGTATATGAGGATACATGTATGGCTATTTTAACAAAACCATAACTTTCTTTGTCAAAACAGTTCATAATTTATTAGCCAACAAAGTCTCTAAACTGCATTCGTATCTTCATATAAGTTTGTATGGTATCTATTTGCTCCAGGCATGTTTCCTTGATGGGTTTATATATATTGATATTTTGAAAATAAAGTAAATGGCTGCATTAACTACTAGAGTACAAATGGAAAGTAGGGGAAAACAATTTTCCTCATATATTTTCTCTTTTTCTCTACTCACACAAAAATTAATTCAACTTCAAAAATCTAAGGAATTAAATAGTGGCTCTTCCCCCTTTAATTACCTCATTTAGAAAGAATTGAAGTACACACACCATTTCAGCAAATGGCACTGGGTCTGAGTGATGCCATATGATGCTGAACTGAAATGCTTGTCTTACAAAGTGCTCTAGAGTCTGTGCTGGCTTTCTCAGCCCTTATTTCTGTGAAATAGGAGGCAAAAGAAAATGATAGGAGTTTCAACACTATGACTGTACTCTTTTTTTCTTTTTTAGACTAACCTTGTTGAAAAGAAATTATCCATGAGCAAAAAAAAAAAGAGACGAAAAATGTATTTGGTTAAGCATGTATAACGTATATGTTAACAGCTTTACTTTCACATAGTTTTGCATCTGCTATAAAATAATCACTAAGGTGCTCCATGCTAGTAATGCTGCTTAACAGTGGCACACGAAAGGCTGTGGGATTTCTGCTTGGCAGTTTAGCCTAAGTGGTAAGGACTAATGGAGTGTTTACACAATCCATTCAAGAAGAGGAAGGATAAAATTAGTGTCAAGGCCATTGTGGACATTACCAAGAAAAGACTGTGTTTAGAAAACTTCATCTTGGTTTGAACATTCTCTTACTCTATTATCTCAAACAAAATGAAAGGAGAGGAAATTAGAAGACTGTGTGGCTGGCCAGTATCTGGCCCTTCAGGAGACCCAGGTCCTGATGACTGAAACAGAGTCTCAGACAGAGGACAATATCATGTCTTCCTCTTCTTTGAGCAATACTCACCATGCATGCCAATGTCATTATTGTCTCATAGTTATGAGATAACAAAGGATTATATGGGACTTTACCTTTCATTTTATTAACTACCCAACCTCTCATTCCTGTGTTAATATTAAGAAGTGCTTCTTTCACGTCATCATCTTTTATTTATTTGTCTACTTGATGAAAAGGATGTGGGATTTCCTGGAAGGAAGTAAGGGAGTCCCTGGAAGGAGTTATTTTAAACCATATATCCCTCACTTAAGGTATTTACTCACTATTAACTTGGTCTGTACCAAACAAGTCAGCATAGATCACACACTATCACACACTACCCTGCATGTCTCCTGCTGATTTCATGAGTATATATATATTCTTTCTCCAATTATATTGTAAATTCATCAGCAATAAAGTCTGTGTCTCACATCAGTCATTGCATCCTGAAAAACACCTGCAAGTATGAATCTTTGACACCTGGAAAGTTACCATAAATATTTTGGATTTGATGATATAATAGGGACTATCTTGTATGACTAAGGGCAGAATACAGATCTCAGTAATGATTATTATCTATTTGTTCCATAAACTCTACTGAGAATACCTTAGTTTCCTTTCATAAAGAAGATATCATCCTGGCCTTGATGAGCTAATAGTCTATAAGAGGAGATAAGCTTCAAATAAATAATTATAGTGCCTTAGGGATACATGCTACCATCAAAATTTATATAAGGTTGAGAGAAAAGTAATTGAGAGAAACAGAGGCTTGAGTGGGTTCTTGAAGAATATGTTCAAACAGTGAAAAGTAATGGGAAGAATTTTCAAGGCAGAAGGGAAAGTAATAATTGGTATAGCAGAGATATAGTCAATGTTCAAACTGTGGAAGATAGAGTTGAAGAGTTAAATGGGTCTAAAAATTAAAACACACTCTGCCCACAGAGTATGTTTTATTCTTCAGAAATTTCTTTAGATGGTGCCTCTAGCACCATCCTCCTGATTTTACCTCATCTCTGTGGCAGACTTTTCCCTTCAGATTCAGTTCTGAAGTGCCCCATGTATTTCTGAGTATACCTTCATCTAGGACACAAGCATTAGCTCCTCTTTGTTGTTTTACCCACGGTCATGGAGCAGATTCTGAAGAAAATTATATTGGCTCAGGAAAGAAACCAAGCTCCTCACCCATCCACTTGTACCAGTGAAAGCTAGACAGTAAACCTGGCCAGGGAAATTTTGTATGTCTGGCTGAAGAGTTTGGAATTTGTCTTCTAGTCTAGGCAATGGATTTCCGTTTTTATACTTTGTTCAAAAAGTAAAAAGCATTTATAGCATATAACTAGAATGGCATTAAATCTAGAGCATAACCTTTGATTCCCATCACAGTCTTCTGAGAAGTCATGCAATGATTAACTTAAACCATTAATCCAGGTAAACATTTGTTCTATTATTTAGGTTTTGGAAAGAGCTTGTGAATCAAGTCTTGGAAACATGCCAATATTCTACTCTGCAGACCTTAGCAGTACCCAGACAACCATTTTTCTGATATCTATATGTCATTACACATTGAAGATTTATTTTAAAATACTGCACATATGCAGATTATAATTTGCCCAGTAATCATGCACTATGGTACATGATTTATGTTACAGACTTCTCTATTTAATATTGAGGTTTTGTTTTTTCTGGAGGCAATCTCTTCAGAAAAGATTGGCTTCATGCCTCTGCAGTTTTTCAGGAGCTTTATATTATAATCCTAAAAGAAAGAGCCATTTTTCTTATCCCAGCTAACAATCATTTCAAACATTGGCAAAGCATTATATCTTATTGAACTTCAAGTTCAGTTTCAGGTTTCAGCAGCTGTAGCCAACTGAGAAAGATGGTATCCCTTCGGTGAAAGCAGGCAACTATGATCAGGGCAACAATGTTCAGGTAAAGTTAAGACTCTTCATGTCCCCTGCATATAGTGGTACAGGTTGTGAACTGGACAGTTCCAGGGAAGACTATTCATAGTCATTGTTGGTGTTTTTTAAATTAGGACCATTGTTCTGGCAGTTGGGAAACTGTCTTAAGGAAAGGTAGGCTTCTTCTGATGTGTACAAATGTGCCATATAGGCCAGCAACACATAAGCATTAGAGATGAAATTTTAATTTATAAATTAGTAGTATTTCTTCATTTCCAAACCCATGAACAATATTTTGATAGTATGCTTTAAAAAGGAAACAAATCTAAAAGTGTTTGGAAAGTTAGAGGGATATTGGAAGAGACTGAAATTGAAAGTGACTTAAATAGCAGTAACACTTAATTTGAACAGATAGATGGAAATATAAAACTGAACACAAGATCAAAAGAAAAAAATCATTCTAGAAATATGATGAGAGGGTTAAGAACCACAATGACGGTGAAGGCAGAAAGTCCCAACCCACTGATCTTCACCAATCATAACTTTACTAGTAAAACAGATCTGAGAATGATCAGAAATCCAAATTGTACTATTAGTGATTTAATTAAGGTGGTCCAGAAAATTTTTCTAAGTCTAGATATTGTCTTGAGATCCAGCCTCCCTGGGAGAGATCATGAGTCTTTTAACCATTAAAAAGCACCATTTTTCCTCTATGTGCAGTTGGGAAAACACCAGCCTGGAACAAAGCACCTTGGAAGTTAGAGATAAAATGCAGCTCTCTGAATAATAGGATTAAAACAACGGTTGTTTTGACTGTCAGAGTGAGAGAGAAGACCTCTGTTGAAAGACTTCACTTTTTTGTTCTTCCTATTCATGTTTTTATTTATTTTTAGAGTAAGTGAATGGGGGGAGGGGGAAGAAAATTATATTGGCAGAGGGCTGACCTCTATTCTATATAATTTGTAGCTAAAAAGCTTACAGGCTGAACATGTAAATATATGCAATCTGAGAGCAAGACCTCAGAAGGGAACTAGCCAAGCAAGATTGAAGAGAATGTGGGCCACACGCAGGAAAACCGCTGGGGCTCTTAGCAACCTGGAAACCTGAAATGAATTATTATTTGGATCCTATTGTGACCTATTTAGTATCCCAGCAGCATGTTGGCATAAGGAGAAATTTGGGGCTTTAGGAATTGCTTATTTACCTAACCTTGAAGATAGGTGAACCAGTAGCATGAGTGCTGATTCAGCCCAGTGAGCAGACACTGCAGTAGTTATTGGCCAATCGCAACACAGGAAGATGACTCACCGTGCATCATGTGTCGTTGAACAGAGGTGGCCTGAGCCTATGTCCTCTGCTGGGTTTCCCTTTTACTGGAATATACGTTATCCAAGTTGCAACCATCCCTGGTAAGAGCAGTAGAAAAAAAAGTAAAATGTACAGTTCTTACTGTTTTTCAAGCATCCTGTTTTTTTTTTTCTTTTAACTCTATTACAATGAGAAGAGAAACAGAACGTGAATTTCAGATTTAAGTTAAAACCAGAAATTAGTTGCTTTGCATGCAAGAACAATGCATTTCTTTAGAAGGGAGAGTGTAGGGGAATGGCAGCAGGGAAGTGTTTGTAGCAAGGTAGAGAAAACAAACATAACAGTCCCTCAAACCTCAAGAATTTTCACCCACAGAGATTGATCACAATAAAGAGCTGTAATGCTTCAAAGAGAACATCAGTTTTAACTGTCGGGGCTTACAACTGAGGAACACGAAGAATAAAATCCTAATGCTGCTTAAAGCGCCAGAGCTGAACTCAACTCTCCAAACGTGCAGAACTGTCTGGGGTTTTGCCCCCATGCTACTCCCTGCGCTAAAATGTTCCTTCAGTGTCTCTGTGAACATAAATCTTTCCTCATGGCACTTTATGATTCATAATCAGTGGAGTTTAGAGTAAGGTGAGCTGAGGTAAAGGCAATGTCTCTTAGCTTTATATTCCTCTTTTGAGGAAGAATCTGTTGAGGGCCCAAGTTGTGCCCTCCACTTCAGTCCAGACATGAGTCATACTTGAAACTGGATCCTTCACTTACTTTTGCTTGTGTACAACTAGTGTATGTCTCACAAATGGATTCTTTCAGAAGAGGCAAAAAAGCTGAGATGCCATGATTGATGGAAAATTCCAGGTAAGCCAATTAACACAAATGAGAAAATTATCAAATGGTAAAACTTCAGGTGAATTAACTGCCATCCAGTATGTTATATGTGATGAATAATGGGTATCTGGAGTTTCACTAATGAGCATCTAATGGAAAAGAGGGCCAACAAGTTTAATCCCCAATAATGTATAAAACAAGCCTAAGCCAAAACCAGATCTGTTGGTACCAGAGTCTATGACCTACAATAGGAAGCATCTCAACTCATACATTTGTCACCAGAAGGATATACTCCAGCCAGCCCAGTGTTTTCATGGGACAGCAACTTGAGCCTTAAATCACTTCAGCCATCACTCTGCTGTCTTAACGCCCACAGGTACATCTCAGAATATTTACTACACGGAGATTCCAAAGCCAGTGGTGGTTCCTGGTACTTAGCAAAGTCCACACGCAGGGGAGGACAGGGGGTCGTGAGAAGATTTGTGAATAATATTACAGCAAATTCTTTTACTGTGCACAGGTGTCTCTCACAGCTGGACATGCTTTTTTGTTCCTTCAGAAAAGCTTTCTAGTACGAAGATTTCTTTTAAATACAGAGGTAGGCCTATCTGTGGCCAGAATAAATGGCTGTGCAGTTTGAAATATGACATGAATATGATGAGGGATTCGAAAGATCCCAAAATACCTCCAGGACGAAGGGTTTTTTTTGCTGTTGTCTGAAGTTCCACCATTAAAGGCTTGTTCCTTTAGACACCATCCCTCTTTTGGGACAGGAAAAATAGCATGTGCCATATCCTGTAAGTCAATGGCAAATATTCACACAAAGGTGTTAGTGTCCCAAAAAATAGCTATAATGGAGAGAATTTTTGTGAAGAGGGAGAAGAAAACAGGTCCTGATCTAGTCCACTGCATAAGGGGAACCCACACAGACTGGTGTCCATGGGGTCAATAAGTTCAATGGAGGAGATCAAATAATTCCAACTGAATCCTTGTGATTCCTCCAAAGTGTCGTATTCTTTCTTTCATTCAATTTTGGCACAAGTTGTTCACTCCTCACAGAAATCTCTTGAACCCATGCCAGTTTTCCCTCTTTTTTCCTAGCTAACTCAGAACTTTTTAAAGACTAAATTACCTTATTCTTTTACTTCTATCAAAATGATTGAAATACTATGTATATTCAACAACTTTTCAAATGAAAATGAGAAAATTGGAGTTTGGAAAATACCTAGGATTAATCTTTAGTTCATGATTTTGCCTTGGGCTGCCCCAATTAAAATGAAACTTATTTTCCTAATGTGTCTATGCTATTAAATTTAAAATGCATTTGGTTAGAAAAAAATATTACCAATCAGTATGATTATGTGTTTTAATTATATGCATATAACCTTTAAATTCACATTTATGAGAAAATTATCATGTTCCTAAAAAGCATCAATGCTAAAAACAAAGCAATCACCCATGTTGCTTTGCCTATCTTGGAATATTATTAAAACAAATAAGAAAAAGAAAAACAGAACTTGTTTTTCTTTTTCTCTGAGATTTTTCTCCATTTTTATTAGTCCAAATCTCCCCAAATTCTAACTTTCTACTTAAAATTATTTTTGTCTAAATGTCTTAGTTTCTTTTCAAATCTCTTGATTCAGTATTTTTTTAAATCGATATCCTTGTCATGAAGAGATAAACTACATACAAAAAAATTAGAGGCATGACATATATAATAAGGGGTTGATATCCAAAATATATAAAGAGCTCAAATGCCTCAACACCCAAAAAGCAAATAACCCAATTAAAAAAAGGGCAGAGGATCTGAACAGATACTTCTCCAAAGAAGAAACTTAGATGGCCAACACGCACATGAAAAGATGCTCCACCATCACTAATTATCAGAGAAATGCAAATTAAAATCACAATGAGATTTCACCTCACACCAGTTAAGGATGGCTAACATCCAAAAGACAAGCAACAACAAATGTTGGTGAGGATGTGGAGAAAGGGGAACCCTCCTACACTGCTGGTGGGAATGTAAACTAGTTCAACCATTGTGGAAAGCAGTATGGAGGTTCCTCAAAAAACTAAAAATAGAAATACCATTTGACCCAGGAATTCCACTCCTAGAAATTTACCCTAAGAAAACAGGATCACAGATTCAAAAAGACATATGCACCCCTATGTTTATTGCAGCACTATTTACAATAGCCAAGATTTGGAAACAACCCAAGTGTCCATCAGTAGATGAATGGATAAAGAAGATGTGGTACATGTACACTGTGGAATATTATTCAGCCATAAGAAGAAAACAAATCCTAATACCATTTGCAACAACATGGATGGAGCTAGAGGGTATTATGCTCAGTGAAATAAGCCAGGCAAAGAAAGACAAGTTCCAAATGATTTCATTCATCTGTGGAATAAAACAACAAAGCAAAACCTAAAGGAACAAAACAGCAGCAGACTCACAGAACCCGAGACTGGACAACTGGTTACCAAAGGGAAAGGGGCTGAGGAAGGTAAGTGGGAAGGGAAGGATAAGGGGATTAAGGGATATTATGACTAGTGCACATAATGGAGCATCTAATGGAAGGAAATATAGCACAGAGAAGAAAAGTAGTGACTCTGTAGCATCTTAGACTATGCTGATGGACAGTGACTATAATGGGATATGTGGTGGGGACTTGATAATGGGGGGAATCTAGCAACCACAATGTTGCTCATGTGAAACCTGAGCATAAGATTATATATCAATACCTTAATAAAAAATAAATAAATAAAATAAAAACTCCCTTTCCCAATTAAAAAAAAATTAGAGGCTAATATCTTCAGTGAAGCAAAGCGAGTATCAGTTGGGAAACGTGCTGTCCTCCTGCTGAAACCTCTAGCCAACAAGAATTTAGTGGATTGAGAGAGAAAGGGTCTGTAGGTCATTCTCTTCTCAACTTACTAATAATTAGATAACTTCCTCCTTAGACACTTAGTAACCAAAAACCAGACTTAGGAGCTTTGCATTACATTCATTTCCTTTTAAGAGAAATGAAATAACGTTTAAAGTCTACACATTGATTTTTTCCTAGGAAAATGTTCTTAATGGGCACTTTAACAGGAGCAAGATGTCAGGCACAGAAATGACAACATGAAGTCCCAAAATTCTAAAGGTGAATGGTTCCCCTTTCCTGGAATGAATTAAGGCAAAGGTTAGAAGTTGTTTAAATTCATCATTATATTAAGTAAAGTTTTGTATAGTGAAGGAAGCTTTTGTGCATCAGAAAAATTAGGAGATGCTCTGCTCGTCATTTGTGTAAAGGAATGAAGGAAGAAAGGAAAAAAAGAGGGAGGGAAAAAGGAAGAAAGGGATCCCACACATTGTAGGAGGATATCTATATTTGTAGTTAGGTGTCATGAGATTTTTGGAAAACTGGGGAGTAGTTCTGATGTAAGCTTACTAGAAGATGACTTGACAATATGGACCAAAGCCTTCAAAATCTGCACATGGTTTGATTCAGTTATTCCCTGTCTATGAATTTATCCCAACAAAATTATTAAATAAGGGTGTTTAGCCTCATGTATATGGCTGGTCTTTGATATTTTGTTTATTCTACTAAAACAAATTTATAAGTGTTAGGTTAAATAAATGGTATGTATAGCATTTGGCTAAATAAATGGTATAATATTACATATACCATATATGGTATTCCATGATACTATAGGTAAGTATGTATTGACATAGAAAAATGTTTATCTTTTGTTACATAAAAAACAGATCATAAAGTGACATATGGTACAATTACATTTTGTAATATGCTTTTGTGTACTATGTATGTTTTCCGAGGTGTATTTCATATATATGTATTTATATTTCAAATATAAGTTTACATATTATGTAATAAATCCCTAAGGCCAAACCAAAAAGAAAAAATGACTTAATACTGAAAGTGATTATCAACAAATGTTGAAATTCAGTTTTTATTTTTACAGTCTAGTTTTTAACAATAACAATACAGGTAAGTTTAAGGAAAATAATGAAATGATTCTTAAAATCTATTATAGGTATTAAACTCAAGGAAACATATAATTATGATGATATTTGCCTTTAATGCTAACAACACTATTTTTACTACAGTTTTTATTCAAAACTAGAAAAAGGCAGTAATGATTTCACCCTGGAAATTTTCTGCTATTTAAGTACTTCTCTCAGACTCACTATTTATTTACTTTATCTTCTAGGACATGAGTACAAACAGGTTCCCAACTTGGGAATACCCAAACCCCCCAAACTAATATGTAAAACAAATTGTTCCATCATCCCATGGTTAACAATTGTGAAGAATTATTGGTATTATAAATAATATTCAATTGAAATTTCAGAATAGATATGGCTCTGCCTGAGTAGCTTATTGGAAAATCATTTGTTTCACATCAGTTTTGGCACCCAGTATTCAATGTGAATTATGTAGTTATAGCCCAGTTTATTATATTTCTGCTTGTTCCACTGTGTATATATGTGTCTTAGGCTTTAAAAAGGTAATTTGTGCCCTCAAAATGTATTATGAAACAAATTGTGATTCATGCAAATCACTTTGATTTGTTTTCCAAAAATGTAGCTCACTTCAATTAATCAGTTGCTATTCATTTCATATATTCCAATTGCACTCACAACAAAAGCTCCAGTGGGTTATCACTCACATGGGGGGCTGGCCTCCAGAGGGCATGAAAGACACAACAATCAGACATTATACCAAGCATACAATTACAGTGTGTGTCCCCACAAACTCCCATGAATCACACATCACATTATGTCAGACTCCCACCTCTCTGAAGTTCTGTTACCCGAGCCACCTACCTGCCGTAATCACAGTATTCTACAGTGCGTGGGTGCATAGCTCTCAACCTGCTGAGACCTAGTCCGTGACTCCCAATGTGCAGCAGGAGTCAGCCCAGCAGATTGCTGTATCGATGTTCTGCAGCCTGTCCATCATAATGAATGAGTAGCTGAAGTGCCATGCTCCTGTACATGGACTTTGTTTAGGAAAGAAGGGAAGTAAAAGCAACATGTCAATTCCAATTGTGCTTGGACATTGATGAGAAACAATATTTTCATGCATCTTTTATTACTCAAAAAGTAAAAATGGACATAGTGAAATCTTGCAAGACATGTTATAAGCTAACTGTAGAAAATGTTCTCTTTTATAAAGGTTTTATTTTAATTATGGGACATCTTAAGGTATAATTACTACTCATGCTTTTACTGAAGTGTTACATTGTCTCAACCTTATCCCATAGGATGAACTAATAATAATGGACTTGGATTAGCATTTTATAAGAGGTATACTATTACTTATTTTCCTAGCAAAACAGGGTACTTAGTGTCATCTAAAATAGAGGGCATTATTAAGCCAAAACCACTTTTCTATGCCAGCTATTTATAAACCACATATGAATAGTTCTAAAATATAGGGTTCTGAAATGACTAATTGTACTGAGTAGGTGCTTATTAGGGGTAACACTGCCCACAAAGGGAAGATGTGTGTATGGAGTTCTGATGCCACTCTGTCAGCCACTGCCAAGTTACTCTGAAGACAATGACACAAGATCTTATTTGGGGATATGTCTTCTGGGCCAGTTATCATGGAAATAAGTAGAGGTGAAAAGAATGTAGCATTCGGCATATTTCCACCATGTCGGGAAATTGGGTCTGAGCTGGATTATAGAAGATCTTAGAAGAGTGGATAAAACAATAGGAAGCCAATCATCTGGCCTATGACTCTCAACTTGCAGATGGTTGAACTTCAACAATATAAACCTTAGTTTCACCAACATATAGGCCACAAACAACAGTTGGCAAGTATTTCAAAAGGAAACTCTTAACTTTGACGTTGTTGCCATTGTATGTTTGCAGTTCTCATTTTTCTCCTTTCTTCTAATTCGATACATTAAAGACAGGAAGAGGCAATGAAATTGAATGAATATGTATTATTGAGTTCCTGCAGTGTTATTAGTAATCAGAACTTTACATATGACATTGGGCGCAATCATCATCATAAATCTGTGAAGGATAACAATCCCCATTTGAACCAGCAGAGGATCATAAAAGATAAGTTAACAAAACAGACTCGAGACTGTCAGATTTCACTCCTTGCTTTACTATGGCAAGGAAGAAAAATTTAGCTATAAACCATGACAAAGTATTTGTTTTATTGCACTACCTGTAAAAGATGTTTCTTTGTGAAAGATAGCAATAAAACTTATTACTTCAAATATCCTGATCTCAAATTTTTGTTAGGAAATAGGAAATTATAAGAGACTACAATGATAAACTGAGTAATGGCCCCTCCAAAGATGTCCATACCTTAATCTCTGAAATCTGTGAGTATGTTACCTTATATGGCATAGAGACATGTATGCTCACTTTGTGTCCATGTCACATTTTGGTAATTCTTACAATATTTGAAATGTTCATGATTACTGTACTTGTCATGGCCATCTGTGATTTTTGCTATCATTGTTGCAGTGCTTTTGGGGCAACATGAACTGACCCACTTAAGAGAATGAACTTAATGTCATGAAGTTAAAGATGTTGAAATGAGAAGACCAGCCTGTATTATCCAGGTGGGCCCAATCACAAGGGTCCTTATGATTAGAAGAAGGGTAAAGGGGCTGAGTGAGAGAATAGGAGATGTAATGAAAAAGCAGAGGTTGGAATGATGCTCTTTAAGGATCGGAAAAGGAGCTGGGAGCCACGCTGGCCCCCAGAAGCTGGAAAAGTCACGGAAATGAATCATTGCCTAGAGCCTCCAGAAGGGAATGCAGTCCTGCTGACACCTTGATTTCAGCCCAATAAAACTCATTTTAGACTTCTGACCTCCAGCATTATAAATAGAGGCATACCTCATTTTATTGTGCTTCATATTATTACACTTTGCAGATACGCATTTTTACTGAAGGTCTGTGTCAGCCCTGCATCAAGCAAGTCTATCGGTGCCATTTTTCCAACAGCATTCACTCACTTTGTGTCTCTGTCACATTTTGGTAATTTGGGCAGTTTTCAAATTGTTCATTACTATTATTCTATTTATGGTGATCTGTGATCAGTTATCTTTGATGTGACTATTGTAATTGTTTTGGAGCCCCACAAACTGCACCCATATAAAACAGGAAACTGAATTGATAAATGTTGTGTGTGTCCTGCCTGCTCTACTAACCAGCCATTGCCCTATCTCTCTCCTCAGGCCCCGGCATTCCCTGAGGCACAGCAATATGGAAATTAGACCAATGGCCTCTAAGTATTCAGGGTAAAAGAAGAGCTGCACAACTCTCTCTTTAAATCAAAAGCTAGAAATGATTAAGCCTAGTGAAAAAGGCAGGTCAAAAGCTGGGACAGGCCAAAAGGTAGGCCTTGTGGACCAGTTAGCCAAGTTGTGAATACAAAAGAAAAGTTCTTGAAGGAAATTAAACTTGCTACTCCAGCAAACACACAAATGATAAAGCAATGCAACCTTATTGCTGAAATGGAGATACTATAGTGAACTAGATAGATCAGACCAGCCACAACTCTCCCTTAAGCCAAAGCCTAATCCAGAGCAATTCTATGAAGGCTGAGAGAGGTGAGGAGAGGAAGCTGCAGAAGAAAAGTTGAAAGCCAGCAGAGGTGGGTTCATGAGGTTTAAGAAAGAGGCCATTGTGTTAACATAAAAGTGCAGGTGAAGCAGCAGGTCCTGATGGAGAAGCTGCAGCAAGTTATCCAGAATATCTGGCTGAGATGACTAATAAAGGCTACACTAAACACCAGATTTACATAATAGATGAACAGCCTAATTGTATTGCAAGAGATGCCATTTTAGGACTCTTCTAGATACACAGGAGGAGTCAGTGCCTGATTTCAATGCTTCCAAGGACCAGCTGAGTCTCTGGTTAGGAGCTAATGCAGTTGAGTTGAAGCCAATGCTCATGGGCCATTCTGAAAATCCTAGGACCCATAAGGATTATGCTAAATCCTCTCTTCCTGTGTGCTATAAATGAGAGGACAAAACCCGGATGATAGGACATCTGTTTACAACATGGTTTACTGAATGTTTTAAGGCCACTGTTGAGATCTACTGGCTCAGAAAAAAGTATTCCTTTCAAAATATTACTGCTCCCTGGCAATGCACCTGGTCACTCAAAAGCTCTGATGGGAAATGGACAATGAGATTAATGTTTTCATGCCTGCTAACACAACATCCATTCTACAGCTCACATATCAAAGAAGAATTTCAACTTTCAAGTCTTACTGTTCATGAAATACATTTTGTGAAGTAATAGCTGCCGTAGATAGTGATTCCTCTGATGGATCTAGGCAGAGTCAACTGAAAACCTTCTGGAAAGGATCTTCCATGCTAGAAGCCATGAAGAACATTTGTGACTCATGGGAAGAGGTCAGAATATCAACATGAACAGGGGTTTGGAAGAAGTTGATTCCAGCCCTCACGGATGACTCTGAGGGGTTCAAGACTTCAGTGAAGGAAATAATTGCAGATGTGGTGGAAATAGCAAGAGAACTGGAATTAGAGGCAGAGCCTGAAGATGTGACTGAATTGCTGCAGTCTTATGATAAAACCTGAATAGATGAAGAATTGCTTCTTATGGGAGAGCAAAGAAAGTATTTTTTTAATTCATTTTATTATCATTAATCTACAATTACATGAAGAACATTATGGTTACTATGCTCCTCCCTTCACCAAGTCCCCCAAGACAAACCCCATTACAGTCACTGTCCATCAGCGTAGTAAGGTGCTGTAGACTCACTACTTGTCTTCTCTGTGTTGTAAATCCCTCCCTATGCCCCCCCCACATTATACATGCTAATCGTAAGGCCCCCTTTCTTTTTCACTGCCCTTATCCCTCCCTTCCCACCCCTCCTGCCCAGTCCCTTTCCCTTTGGTAACCATTAGTCTATTCTTGGGTTCTGTGATTCTGCTGCTGTTTTGTTCCTTCAGTTTTTCTTTGTTCTTATGCTCCACGTATGAGTGAAATCATTTGGTACTTGTCTTTCTCCGCCTGGCTTATTTCACTGAGCATAATACCCTCTAGCTCCATCCATGTTGTTGCAAATGGTAGGATTTGTTTTCTTCTTATGACTGAATAATATTCCATTGTGTATATGTACCACATCTTCTTTATCCATTCATCTACTGATGGACACTTAGGTTGCTTCCATTTCTTGGCTATTGTAAATAGTGCTGGGATAAACATAGGGGTGCATCTGTCTTTTTCAAACTGGGCTGCTGCATTCTTAGGGTAAATTCCTAGAAGTGGAATTCCTGGGTCAAATAGTATTTCTACTTTGAACTTTGTGAGGAACCTCCATACTGCTTTCCACAATGGTTGAACGGATTTGAATTCCCACCAGCAGTGTAGGAGGGTTCCCCTTTCTCCGCAACCTCACCAACATTGGTTGTTGTTTGTCTTTTGCATGGTGGTGATCTTTACTGGTGTGAGGTGATATCACATTGTGGTTTTAATTTGCGTTTCTCTGATGACAAGCAATGTGGAGCATCTTTTTATGTGTCTGTTAGCCATCTGAATTTCTTCTTTGGAGAACTGTCTATTCAGCTCCTCTGCCCATTTTTTATTTGGATTGTTCACTTTTTGTTTGTTGAGGTGCTTGAGTTCTTTATATATTTTGGATGTCAGCTCTTTATCAATTCTGTCATTTACGAATATATTCTCCATGCTGTAGGGTACCTTTTTGTTCTATTGATGGTGTTCTTTGCTGTACAGAAGCTTTTCAGCTTGATATAGTCTCACTTGTTCATTTTTGCTTTTGTTTCTCTTGACCGGGGAGATATGTTCATGAAGAAGTCGTTCATGTTTATGTCCAAAAGACTTTTGCCTATGTTTTTTTCTAAGAGTTTTATGGTTTCATGGCATACATTCAGGTCTTTGATCCATTTCTAATTTACTTTTGTGTATGGGGTTAGACAGTGATCCAGTTTCATTCTCTTACATGTAGCTATCCAGTTTTGCCAGCACCATCTGTTGAAGAGACTGTCATTTCCCCATTGTATGTCCATGGCTCCTTTATCATATATTAATTGACCATATATGTTTGGGTTAATATCTGGGGTCTCTATTCTGTTCCACTGGTCTATGGCTCTGTTCTTGTGCCAGTACCAAACTGTCTTGATTACTGTGGCTTTGTAGTAGAGCTTGAAGTTGGGGAGCAAGATTCCCCCCACTTTTATCTTTCTTCTCAGGATTGCTTTGGCTATGTGGGGTCTTTGGTGTTTCCATATGAATTTTTGAACTATTTGTTCTAGTTTGTTGAAGAATGTTGTTGGTAATTTGATAGGGATTGCATCAAATCTGTATATTGCTTTGGTCAGGATGGCCATTTTGACGATATTAAATCTTCCTAGCCAGGAGCATGGGATGAGTTTCCATTTGTTAGTGACCTCTTTAATTCCTCTTAAGAGTGTCTTATAGTTTTCAGGGTATAGGTCTTTCACTTCCTTGGTAAGGTTTATTCCTAAGTATTTTATTCTTTTTGATGCAATAGTGAATGGAATTGTTTTCCTGATTTCTCTATTAGTTCATTGTTAGTGTATAGGAAAGTCACAGATTTTTGTGTATTAATTTGGTATCCTGAAAATTTGCTGTATTCCAATATCAGTTCTAGGAGTTTTGTAGTAGAGTCTTTAGGGATTTTTATGTACAATATCGTGTCATCTGCAAATAGTGACAGTTTAACTTCTTCTTTACCAATTTGGATTCCTTGTATTTCTTTGTTTTGTCTAATTGCCATGGCTAGGACCTCCAGTACTATGTTGAATAACAGTGGGGAGAGTGGGCATCCCTGTCTTGTTCCCGATCTTAGAGGAAAAGCTTTCAGCTTTTCACTGTTCAGTATGATGTTGGCTGTGGGTTTATCATATATACCCTTTATTATGTTGAGGTACCTGCCCTCTCTACCCATTTTGTTGAGAGTTTTTATCATAAATGGATGTTGAATTTAGTTGAATGCTTTTTCAGCATCCGTGGAGATGATCATGTGGTTTTTGTCTTTTTTTTAATTTATGTGGTGGATTATGTTGATGGATTTTTGAATGTTGTACCATCCTTGCATCCCTGGGATGAATACCACTTGGTCATGGTGTATGATCCTTTTGATATATTTTTGAATTCAGTTTGCTAATATTTTGTTGAGTATTTTTGCATCTACATTCATCAGGGATATTGGTCTGTAATTTTCTTTTTTGGTGGGGTGTTTGCCTGGTTTTAGTATTAGGGTGATGTTGGCTTCATAGAATGAGTTTGGGAGTATTCCCTCCTCTTCTATTTTTTGGAAAACTTTAAGGAGAATGGGTATTATATCTTCTCTGTATGTCTGATAAAATTCCGAGGGAAATTCATCTGGCCTGGGGGTTTTGTTCTTGGGTAGTTTTTTGATTGTCAGCTCAATTTCTTTGCTCGTAATTGGTTTGTTTAGATTTTGTGTTTCTTCCTTGGTCAGTCTTGGAAGGTTGTATTTTTCTAGGAAGCTGTCCATTTCTTCTAGGTTTTCCAGCTTCTTAGCATATAGGTTTTCATAGTAGTCTCTAATAATTCTTTGTATTTCTGTTTGGTCTGTCGTGATGTTTCCTTTCTCATTTCTGATTCTGTTGGTGTTGATTCTCTTTTTCTCTTAATAAGTCTGGCTAGAGGCTTATCTATTTTGTTTATTTCCTCAAAGAACCAGCTCTTGGCTTCATTGATTTTTTCTATTATTTTATTCTTCTCAATTTTGTTTATTTCTTCTCTGATCTTTATTATGTCCCTCCTTCTGCTAACTTTAGGCCTCATTTGTTCTTCTTTTTCCAATTTTGGTAATTGTGACGTTAGACTATTCATTTGGGTTTGTTCTTCCTTCTTTAAATATGCCTGGATTGCTATATACTTTCCTCTTAAGACTGCTTTTGCTGCATCCCACAGAAGTTGGGGCTTTGTGTTGTTGTTTTCATTTATTTCCATATATTGCTGAATCTACATTTTAATTTGGTCGTTAAACCATTGACTATTTAGAAGCGTGTTGTTAAGCCGCCATGTGTTTGTGAGCCTTTTTGCTTTCTTTGTACAATTTATTTCTAGTTTTATATCTTTGTGGTCTGAAAAGTTGGTTGGTAGAATTTCAATCTTTTTGAATTCACTGAGGCTCCTTTTGTGGCCTAGTATGTGGTCTATTCTGGAGAATGTTGCATGTGCACTTGAGAAGAATGTGTATCCTGTTGCTTTTGGGTGTAGAGTTCTATAGATGTCTATAGATCCATCTGTTCTAGTATGTTGTTCAGTGCCTCTGTGTCCTTATTTATTTTCTATCTGGTGGATCTGTCCTTTGGAGTGAATGGTGTGTTGAAGTCTCCTAAAATGAATGCATTGCATTCTATTTCCTCCTTTAGTTCTGTTAGTATTTGTTTCACATATGCTGGTGCTCCTGTGTTGGGTGCATATATATATATATATATATATATATATATAATGGTTATATCCTCTTGTTGGACTGAGCCCTTTATCATTAGGTAATGTCCTTCTTTATCTCTTGTTACTTTCTTTGTTTTGCAATATATTTTGTCTGATACTAGTACTGCAACACCTGCTTTTTTCTCCCTATTGTTTGCATGAAATATCTTTTTCCATCCCTTGACTTTTAGTCTGTGCATGTCTTTGGGTTTGAGGTGAGTCTCTTGTAAGCAGCGTATAGATGGGTCTTGTTTTTTTATCCATTCAGGGACTCTATGTCTTTTGATTGGTGCATTCAGTCCATTTACATTTAGGGTGATTATCGATAGGTGTGTACTTATCGCCATTTCAGGCTTTAGATTCGTGGTTACCAAAGGTTCCAGGTTACTTTCCTTACTATCTAAGAGTCTAACTTAACTCACTTAGTATGCTGTTACAAACACAATCTAAAGGTTCTTTTCTATTTCTCCTCCTTTTTCTTCCTCCTTCATTCTTTATTTATTAGGTATCAAATTCCATACTTTTTGTCTATCCCTTGATTGACATTGGGGATAGTCAATTTAATTTTGCATTTGCCTCACAATTGGCTGCTCCACCCTCCCTACCATGGTTTTCCTACCTCTGGTGACAGCTATCCAACCCTAGGAACACTTCCATCTATGGCAGTCTCTCCAAAATAGACTGCAGAGATGGTTTGTGGGAGGTAAACTCTCTCAGCTTTTGCTCATCTGGAAATTGTTTAATCCCTCCTTCAAATTTAAATGACAATCTTGCTGGATAAAGTAATCTTGGTTCCAGGCCCTTCTGCTTCATGGCATTAAATACATCATGCCACTCCCTTCTGGCCTGTAAGGTTTCTGCTGAGAAGTCTGATGTTAGCCTGATGGGCTTTCCTTTGTATGTGATCTTATTTCTGCCTCTGGCTGCTTTTAACAGTCTGTCCTTATCCTTGATCTTTCCCATTTTAATTACTATGTGTCTTGGTGTTGTCTTCCTTGGGTCCCTTGTGTTGGGAAATCGGTGGATCTCCATGTCCTGAAAGACTATCTCCTTCCCCAGATTGGGGAAGTTTTCAGCAACTACCTCCTCAAAGACACTTTCTATCCCTTTCTCTCTCTCTTCTTCTTCTGGTATCCCTATAATGTGAATATTGTTCCGATTTGATTGGTCACACAGTTCTCTCAATATTCTTTCATTTTTAGAGATCCTTTTTTCTCTCTGTGCCTCAGATTCTTTATATTCCTCTTCTCTAGTTTCTATTTCATTTATTATCTCCTCCACCATATCCAACCTGCTTTTAATACCCTCCATCGTGCTCTTCAATGATTGGATCTCCGACCTGAATTGATCCCTGAGCTTTTGGATGTCTTTCCGTACCTTCATTAGAATGTTGATGATTTTTATTTTGTACTCCCTTTCTGGAAGAGTCACAAGGTCCATATCATTTAAATCTTTCTCAGGAGTTGTATTAATAATTTTACTCTGGACAAGTTTCCTTTGACATTTCATGTTTGTATATGGTGCCCTCTAGTGTTCAGAAGCTGTATTCTGGAGCTGCTCAGCTCCTGAAGCAATGTTGGGGGTCCCAGGAGAGCAGTACTGGTGCCTGGGGGGAGGAAAGAGCTGTTCCCCGCCTCCTCCTGGCTGCTGTGCCTGTCTCCACTGCCTGAGCCAGTGGGCTGGTCACACAGGTGTAAGTTTTTATCCCAGAGAGCCAGATATGAATCCCTGCTTTCCACAAGCAGCCAGAATCCCAGTCTCTCCAGGAATTCTGCCTGTATTAACTTTCCAACCCATTAGTCATGCGAGTCTCATGAAAGCACCATGAAATGTAGGTTTGTGCGCCCAGAGAAGATCTCCGGAGCTAGGTATTCAGCAGTCCCAAGCCATCCACTCCCTCCCTGCTCCATTTCTCTTCCTCCCACCAGTGAGCTGGGGTCGGGGAAGGGCTCGGGTCCTGCAGAGCCACAGCTCTGGTACGTTACTCCATTCGGTGAGGTCTGCTCTTTCCTCCAGGTGTGTCCAGTCTGATTTCATCCTCTTTCCTGTTACTCTCTCAGGATTAGTTGCGCCAACTATATTTTCTAATTGTATCCAGTTTCAGGAGGAAACCTCTGTCTCTCCGCTCAAGCAGCTATCTTTAATCCAATTGAAAGTATTTTCTTGAGATAGACTCTACTCCTGATGAAGATGGATTCTCCTTTTGGGATCTACTTCAATGAAGATTGTTGAAATGACAACAAAGGATTTAAAATACTACATAAATTTAGTTGATAAAGCAGCAGCAGGCTTTGAAAGGTTTGACTTCAGTTTTGAAAGAAGTCCTACTGTGGATAAAATGCTATCAACACCATTGCAGGCTACAGAGAAATTATTCATGAATGGAAGAGTCAATGTGGCAGACTATTATCTTATTTTAAGAAATTGCCACTCCCACCTCAACCTTCAACAACCATCACCCTGATCAGTCAGCAGACTTCAACGTGGAGGCAAGACCCTCACCCACAAAAAGATTAGGACTTGGTGAAAGTTCACATGATGGTTAGCAGTTTTTCAGCAACAAAGGGTATTTTAATTTAGTTATGTACATTGTTTTCAGACATAATGCTATTGCACACTTAATCAACTACAGTATAGTATAAACATGGCTTTATATGCACTGGGAAACCAAAAGAGATCATTTGACTTGCTTTATTGTGGTATTCACTTTATTGCTGTTGTCTGGAACTGAACTCAAAATATCTCCAAGGTGTAAAATATTTTTTAAAAATTGTATAAGGTATCAAATGTGTGGTTAATTTTTTACAGCAATGATAAAAAACTAATACAACTATCATCCCCACCCTAAAAATCAAAGTAACACAGATAAAAATACAAAATTAGAGTTTTAAAATATATCACAGAGCTAATGATAAATAAAGAAGGAATTAAAAATTTCTAAATGGAGAAGTCTTTCCTACAAGAGTATCACATGGCTCCTTCTATTGCTGGGAAAACAATAGTAGAAGGAGGAGAAACTCATCCTCCATAGATGGAGGTATGGAGAAACCAGCTCAACCTTGAACAAATCATCAATAACTACTCATGGTTAGTATGACAGATTACAGTTCCAAAGAGCTCCAGTCACAGAGTGAATCTGCACCCACCTGCCAACTCTCCTCCAGAAAGAAATGCTTTCTTCTAGAAAGCAATGGAATAACATCTTTAGAGTACTGAAAGCAAAACCAGAATGCTGTATACAGCAAGTATATCCTTCAGAAATAAAAGCAAAAAAGACATCTCAAATAGACAAATGCAAGAGGATTTGTTTCAATAAACTTGATCTGCAAAAACAGCTAATGGAAATTTTTTAGTAAGAAATAAAATAATACAAGATGAAGGCCTGAATCAACAAGGAAAAAAAATAAAGATCACCAGAAAGGGTAACTATGTGAGTAAGCATAAAATACTTATATCTGATGAGAAAAAAAAATATATATATATATATATATATATATAATATATACCATGGCAAATTGAATATTACATATTATAAATATAATAGATACATTTTAATATATCTATTAGGTAATAGATATATTTAAATATACTTTGTATATATAAATGTCTCATTTATAATACATGTGTATATGCATATATATTTATATTTAACTTTTTAAGACTACTGATAATGTAAAGCAAAAATAATGGCAAAGGTTTTAAGGTAATAGGCTATGAGAAAGTAAAATATATAACAAAACCACAAAGAACAGGAGGGAAGTTAAATAGAATTACACTATTATGAGTTTCTTATATTGTTTGCTCAGTAATATTACAAGGTGGACTGTAATAAGCTAAAGATGAATATTATTATATCTAGAACATGCCTAAAAAATAATAAAAATCATCCTTAAAGGGCATAAAATTGAATTCTATAAAATACTTGATTAAGGATGGAGGAAATCGTGCATTTTCCCCCTTTTTTTTTCTCTTTTTGGCGAGTGCTTTTTGGAAGCTTTAAAGGGAGAGGGACCTCGGGGCTAGGGAGGCAGGGCGGCGGGACAGGTGAGCGGGTGCCTGGGACAGGCACCTGAGGACAAAGACTATTGCACGTTTTTCCCTGCGGGACCAGTGGCCGCTGCTTTTTGGAAGCCTTGAAGGGACAGGGACCCTGGTGCTAGGGAGGCAGGGCAGCAGGACCAGTGAGCGGGTGCCTGGGGCCAGCACCTGAGGACAAAAAAAAATCGCGTGTTTTCTCCTTTTTTTTTTTTTTTTCTGTTCCCTCTCTCATTGTTGCTGTTGTTGTTTTGGTTTGGAGAGTGCTTTTTTGGAAGTCTTAAAGGGGCAGGACAGGTCACTCAGACCAGATGCAGGGAATCTGGGGATCTCTGGGCACTCTAACCCCTTGGGCAGCAGGAAGCACAGAGGCCCCTTACGGAGATAAATAGCCTCCCAGCCTCTCCCCCTCCAACGGGGCTCCACCACTTTGGAGGAGCAGCCCCAGCCAGGCCACGCCCACAGCAACAGTGGAGAAAAACCCCACATCAACCAGGCAGGAAGCAGAAGCCCTGTCTGCGCACAGCTGCCCAGCAGAAGCCACTAGAGGTCGCTATTCCCACAGGAGAGGAAGGCCACAAACCAACAAGAAGGGAAGCTCTTCCAGCTGTCACTCGTACCAGCTCTGCAAATTATCTCTATCACCACCATGAAAAGACAAAACTACAGGCAGACAAAGATCACAGAGACAACACCTCAGAAGGAGACAGACCTAACCAGTCCTCCTGAAAAAGAATTCAAAATAAAAATCATGAACATGCTGACAGAGATGCAGAGAAAAAATGGAAGAGCAATGGGATGAGATGCAGAGAAAAATGCAAGAGCAGTGGGATGAAGTCCGGAGGGAGATCACAGATGTCAGGAAGGAGATCACAGAAGTGAAACAATCCCTGGAAGGATTTATAAGCAGAATGGATAAGATGCAAGAGGCCATTGAAGGAATAGAAGCCAGAGAACAGGAACGTATAGAAGCTGACATAGAGAGAGATAAAAGGATCTCCAGGAATGAAACAACACTAAGAGAACTATGTGACCAAGACAAAAGGAATAATATTTGTATTATAGGGATACCAGAAGAAGAAGAAAGAGGAAAAGGGATAGAAAGTCTCTTTGAAGAAATAATTGCTGAAAACTTCCCCAAACTGGGGGAGGAAATAATCGAACAGACCATGGAATTACACAGAACCCCCAACAGAAAGGATCCAAGGTGGACAACACCAAGACACATAGTAATTAAAATGGCAAGGATCAAGGACAAGGAAAGAGTTTTAAAGGCAGCTAGAGAGAAAAAGGTCACCTATAAAGGAAAACCCATCAGGCTAACATCAGACTTCTCAACAGAAACCCTACAGGCCAGAAGAGAATGGCATGATATACTTAATGCAATGAAACAGAAGGGCCTTGAACCAAGGATACTGTATCCAGCATGACTATCATTTAAATATGATGGCGGGATTAAACAATTCCCAGACAAGCAAAAGCTGAGGGAATTTGCTTCCCACAAACCACCTCTACAGGGCATCCTACAGGGACTGCTCTAGATGGGAGCACCCCTAAAAAGAGCACAGAACAAAACACCCAACATATGAAGAATGGAGGAGGAGGAATAAGAAGGGAGAGAAGAAAAGAATCTCCAGACAGTGTATATAACAGCTCAATAAGCGAGCTAAGTTAGGCAGTAAGATACTAAAGAAGCTAACCTTGAACCTTTGGTAACCACGAATCTAAAGCCTGCGATGGCAATAAGTACATATCTCTCAATAGTCACCCTAAATGTAAATCGACTTAATGCACCAATCAAAAGACACAGAGTAATAGAATGGATAAAAAAGCAAGACCCATCTATATGCTGCTTACAAGAAACTCACCTTAAACCCAAAGATAAGCATAGACTAAAAGTCAAGGGATGGAAAAACATATTTCAGGCAAACAACAGTGAGAAGAAAGCAGGGGTTTCATTACTAATATCAGACAAAATAGACTTCAAAACAAAGAAAGTAACAAGAGATAAAGAAGGATACTACATAATGATAAAGGGCTTAGTGCAACAAGAGGATATAACCATTCTAAATATATATGCACCCAATAGAGGAGCACCAGCATATGTGAAGCAAATACTAACAGAACTAAAGACGGAAATTGACTGCAATGCATTCATTTTAGGAGACTTCAACACACCACTCACCCCGAAGGATAGATCCACCAGGCAGAAAATAAGTAAGGACACACAGGCACTGAACAACACACTAGAACAGATGGACCTAATAGACATCTATAGAACTCTACATCCAAAAGCAACAGGATATACATTCTTCTGAAGTGCATATGGAACATTCTCTAGAATAGACCACATACTAGCTCACAAAAAGAGCCTCAGTAAACTCCAAAATATTGAAATTCTACCAACCAATTTTTCAGACCACAAAGGTATAAAAGTAGAAACAAATTCTACAAAGAAAACAAAAAGGCTCACAAACACATGGAGGCTTAACAACATGCTTCTAAAAAATCAATGGATCAATGAACAAATCAAAATAGAGATCAAGGAATATACAGAAACAAATGACAACAACAACACTAAGCCCCAACTTCTGTGGGATGGAGCAAAAGCAGTCTTAAGAGGAAAGTATATAGCGATCCAGGCACACCTGAAGAAGGAAGAACAATCCCAAATGAATAGTCTAACATCACAACTATCGAAACTGGAAAAAGAAGAACTAATGAGGCCTAAAGTCAGCAGAATGAGGGACATAATAAAGATCAGAGAAGACATAAACAAAATTGAGAAGAATAAAACAATAGCAAAAATCAACAAAACCAAGAGCTGGTTCTTTGAGAAAACAAACAAAATAGATAAGCCTCTAGCCCAACTTATTAAGAGAAAAAGAGAATCAACCCAAATCAACATAATCAGAAATGAGAATGGAAAAATCACTACAGACTCCACAGAAATACAAAGAATTATTAAAGACTACTATGAAAATCTATATGCCAACAAGCTGGAAAACCTAGAAGAAATGGACAACTTCCTAGAAAAATACAACCTCCCAAGACTGACCAAGGAAGAAACACAAAAGTTAAACAAACCAATTACGAGCAAAGAAATTGAAACGGTAATCAAAAAACTACCCAAGAACAAAACCCCAGGGCCGTATAGATTTACCTCAGAATTTTATCAGACACACAGAGAAGACATAATACCCATTCTCCTTAAAGTGTTCCACAAAATAGAAGAAGAGGGAATACTACCAAACTCATTCTATGAAGCCAACATCACCCTAATACCAAAACCAGGCAAAGACCCCACCAAAAAAGAAAATTACAGACCAATATCCCTGATGAATGTAGATCCACAAATACTCAATAAAATATTAGCAAACAGAATTCAACAGTATATCAAAAAGATCATACACCATGACCAAGTGGGGTTCATCCCAGGGATGCAAGGATTGTACAACATTCGAAAATCCATCAACATCATCCACCACATCAACAAAAAGAAAGACAAAAACCACATGATCATCTCCATAGATGCTGAAAAAGCATTTGACAAAATTCAACATCTATTCATGATAAAAACTCTCAGCAAAATGGGAATAGAGGGCAAATACCTCAACATAATAAAGGCCATATATGATAAACCCACAGCCAGCATTATACTGAACAGCAAGGAGCTGAAAGCATTTCCTCTGAGATTGGGAACCAGACAGGGATGCCCACTCTCCCCACTGTTATTTAACATAGTACTGGAGGTCCTAGCCACAGCAATCAGACAAAACAAAGAAATACAAAGAATCCAGATTGGTAAAGAAGAAGTTAAACTGTCACTATTTGCAGATGATATGATACTGTACATAAAAAACCCTAAAGACTCCACTCCAAAACTACTAGAACTGATATCGGAATACAGCAAAGTTGCAGGATACAAAATTAACACACAGAAATCTGTAGCTTTCCTATACACTAACAATGAATCAATAGAAAGAGAAATCAGGAAAACAATTCCATTCACTATTGCATCAAAAAGAATAAAATACCTAGGAATAAACCTAACCAAAGAAGTGAAAGACTTATACTCTGAAAACTACAAGTCACTCTTAAGAGAAATTAAAGGGGACACTAATAAATGGAAACTCATCCCATGCTCATGGCTAGGAAGAATTAATATCGTCAAAATGGCCATCCTGCCCAAAGCAATATACAGATTTGATGCAATCCCTCTCAAATTACCAGCAACATTCTTCAATGAATTGGAACAAATAATTCAAAAATTCATATGGAAACACCAAAGACCCCGAATAGCCAAAACAATCCTGAAAAAGAAGAATAAAGTAGGGGGGATCTCACTCTCCAACTTCAAGCTCTACTACAAAGCCATAGTAATCAAGACAATTTGGTACTGGCACAAGAACAGAGCCACAGACCAGTGGAACAGATTAGAGACTCCAGAAATTAACCCAAACATATATGGTCAATTAATATTTGATAAAGGAGCCATGGACATACAATGGCAAAATGACAGCCTCTTCAACAGATGGTGCTGGCAAAACTGGACAGCTACATGTAGGAGAATGAAACTGGACCATTGTCTAACCCCATATACAAAGGTAAACTCAAAATGGATCAAAGACCTGAATGTAAGTCATGAAACCATTAAACTCTTGGAAAAAAACATAGGCAAAAACCTCTTAGACATAAACATGAGTGACCTCTTCTTGGACATATCTCCCCGGGCAAGGAAAACAACAGCAAAAATGAGCAAGTGGGACTACATTAAGCTGAAAAGCTTCTGTACAGCGAAAGACACCATCAATAGAACAAAAAGGAACCCTACAGTATGGGAGAATATATTTGAAAATGACAGATCCGATAAAGGGTTGACGTCCAGAATATATAAAGAGCTCACACGCCTCAACAAACAAAAAACAAATAACCCAATTAAAAAATGGGCAGAGGAACTGAACAGACAGTTCTCTAAAAAAGAAATACAGATGGCCAAGAGACACATGAAAAGATGCTCCACATCGCTAATTATCAGAGAAATGCAAATTAAAACTACAATGAGGTATCACCTCACACCAGTAAGGATAGCTGCCATCCAAAAGACAAACAACAAAAAATGTTGGCGAGGCTGTGGAGAAAGGGGAACCCTCCTACACTGCTGGTGGGAATGTAAATTGGTTCAACCATTGTGGAAAGCAGTATGGAGGTTCATCAAAATGCTCAAAACAGACCTACCATTTGACCCAGGAATTCCACTCCTAGGAATTTACCCTAAGAACGCAGCAATCAATTTTGAGAAAGACAGATGCACCCCTATGTTTATCGCAGCACTATTTACAATAGCCAAGAAGTGGAAGCAACCTAAATGTCCATCGGTAGAGGAATGGATAAAGAAGATGTGGTACATATACACAGTGGAATATTACTCAGCCATAAGAAGTGGAAAAATCCAACCATTTATAGCAACATGGATGGAGCTGGAGAGTGTTATGCTCAGTGAAATAAGCCAAGGGGAGAAAGAGAAATACCAAATGATTTCACTCATCTGAGGAGTATAGGAACAAAGGAAAAACTGAAGGAACAAAAGAGCAGCGGAATTACAGAACCCAAAAATGGACTAACGGTTACCAAAGGGAAAGGAACTGGGGAGGATGGTTGGGCCAGGAGGGATAAGGGGGGGGAAGAAGAAGGGGGGTATTAAAATTAGCATGCATGGGGGTGAGGGAGAAAGGGGAGGGTGGGCTGCACAACACAGAGAGGACAAGTTGTGACTCTACAACATTTTGCTAAGCTGATGGACAGTAACCGTGATGTGGTTGTTAGGGGGGACCTGATATAGGGGAGAGCATAGTAAACATAGTATTCTTCATGTAAGTGTAGATTAAAAATTAAAAAAAAAAAAAAAAAGAAAGAAAGAAAGAAAAGGGGGATTACTCCTTGGATAAAACTATTGGTAAATCAAAGATCAACGCATGCTTTAAATATCCTTAATGTTGATCACTTAAAGGGTGTCAGATGATCAGCTATGGAGGTACTCTTTTCTGATAATATTCCTTTCTCTTAATAAAAAAAAAAAAGCAGTTACTGTGTGCTGACCTCCAATGAGTTCTGCACAGTGGTATAGAGGGCATGTCAAAGTGTGGGCAAAGGGTCTGTTTGTTTCTATGCAGAAAATCAAGGCCTAGCTTGGATACCCAGAAAATGAACTAAGATACGATATGAGGAGGAGCTTCCGGCATCAGCACTCTCTGGAGGACTTGTGCCAGGGGATGATCATCAAAAAGCCTCCACAGGGATCCGGACAATGTTGTGATTGTGGCTGCATCCAGCCCACCGTCTCCTGGACTTGCCATAGGAATGAGGAGGGAGATGTCTAGGCTGGCATGTGCATACAGTGAGACAACGAATTTGACCGGATCTGTACTGTTGGAACTCAACCAGGAGTTGGGAGGGGTGCAAGTTGTAGCACTCCAAAATCTTATGACTATAGACTTATCTATGGTTAAAAGAACATATGGGATGTGAACAGATCCCAGAAATGGGCTGCTTTAATTTGTCTGATTTCTCTCAGACTGTTCAAGTACAGTTGGACAATATCCATCATATCACAGACAAATTTTCACAAATGCCTAGGGTGCCTAAATGGTTTTCTTGGCTTCACTGGAGATGGATGGTAATTATAGATTTGCTTTGTTTATGTCACCGTATTCCTATTATGTTAATATGTGTGTGCAAATTAGTTAGTAGTTTAAAACCTATACATACTTAAGGTACTCTACAAGAAGATATGTCAAAGAAATAATCAATCCTCCCATGTTTCCTTCCATATGCTACATCTATAGCTTTTCTTCTTTCTTCCTAATTACAACCCTTAAATAGAATTCGTGCCTCATATCGAATTTACCGAGTATCATAATTCCTCCAGGTGGTAAAGATACCTCGAGACAAGTGCTGGGCATAGAAGCCACAGGGCATAAATCTGCAAAAAGGTAAAAAGCTAACCTTTTCAAACAATATGGCTTCTCTCTCACTTACCAACTTTACATTTCCCCGTATGGCCCCAGAAGATGACTGGTTAGCCAGAGACGGGTAAGATTCCTCAAGGGAGGAACAACCTAAGACAGGCACAGTTGCAGGGGGGCCATCAGGTGAGAATTTGGGGATCAACAGAGGTGAGGCTCAGAACCTCACCCCCCCTGCTTTGAGAGAAATCTTCTGCATCCGTGGATGTTTTGCTGCCCTTGTCTGCCTTGACTTGGTCCATAGGCACACACCTGATCATCTGATCATCTACATTTGCCCTCTTACAGCACTAAACCATGTTTTCTACCTTTATCTTTCATCTACCTACCACTTCAGCATTTTATTAAAAATAAAAATAATAATAATAATAGGAGAAATGTGGGATCAACATATAAATCAAGTACAAAAACCAAACGAATATTCATATTTGACCTGATTGTTTATAGGTCATAATGCATGATCAAAACCGAAAGTTTCTGTGATGAATGCCCTTGTACTGTTCACCATGTAAGAATTTATTCACTATGTAAGAATTCGTTCACCATGTAAGAACTTGTTTGTTATGCTTCAGAAGATTGGAGACTGACGAGAGTTAGGCTTAAGATGGATTAATGATTGTACATTGAGCATTGACCCCCCTATACTGAATTTTATTGTTGTTAACAACCATTTGATCAATAAATATGAGAGATGCCCTCTCAAAAAAAAAAGAAAAAAAAATACTTGATTAACCCAAAAGAATACAGAAAAGGAGAAATAGGAAATCAGATGGTATAAATAGAAAATAAAAGATGATAGAATTAAACCCAATCATGAAAATAATTAGATTAGATATAAATGTACTCCATGAAAAGGCAGAGTTTTTCAAAACTGAATGAAAAAGTAGGACCCAACCGTATGTTGTCTTTAAGATATACACTTTAAGTAATGAGCAAATAAATAAAGACACAGATATAGGTTGATAAAAGAGTAGAAGAAGCTGTTGTGTCTATCAGACAAAAAGAAATTGACAAAAGAGATAGAGACAGTTTCAAATAATAAAAAAGCCAATTCCTAAAAAAAAATAAAAGAATTCTAAATATACATGTACTTAATAGCAAGGCTTTAAATTTTTCAGTCTAATAAAGGGCACCTATTAAAAACATAGTTATTATCAAATTTAATTGGCAAAATATTGATGACTTTCTAAGAAGTATAAGAGTGTGTGTTCTTACCCGAGTTTAAAATTATATTTATTGGAGATTCTAATCCTTGCAATAGCATAAAAGGCATACATATTAGAAAGGTAATAAAAAGAAAATAGTTCTTTTTTCTCAGATGACGTGATTATATACATAGGAAACCCTAAGAAAACCACAGGGAAAAAAATTAGGGGAACTAATTACTTAACACATTTGCAAGATACAGGTTGAGAAACAAAAATCGGTTTTATTTCTGTATACTAGCCCCAAAAATGAAAAATGAAATTTCTAAAAATACCATTTATAAAAGCAGCCAAAAAAATGAGATACCTAGGTAAAAAATTACCAAAAGATGTGTATTATATCTTTCTTGAAAACTACAAAGCATTGCTAAGAAATCTAAATTAGTGGTGAGAGATAACATGTTCTTGATTGGAAGACTTTATGTTGTTAAATGTTCATTATCTCCCAAATTGGTCTATAGGTCCTACACAAGTAACAAAGTGCCAGAAATGTTCTTTTGGAGAAATTGATCCAATGATTTAAAAAATTTATATGGACATGCAAACTATAGCCAAAACAACCTTGAAAAAAAATAAAATTGAATTTCTACCTTCTGAATTCAAGATTTGCTCTAAAGCTAAACTGATCAGAACAATTTATCATTGGAATAAAGACAGTAAATAAATCTACATGTGAACAAGCAATTGAATTTCAACAAAGACACAGGATTTTTTGGGGGAAAGCAGTCTTTTTTAACAAATAATGCTGGAAAGGCTTTACAATTATCTGAAAGAAAAGAGACCTTGGTTGGTACTTCACAACAGACCCAAAATTCAAAGTGAATTATAGACATAAACATAAAAGCTAAAACTTTAAACCTGCCAGGAGAAAGTCTTTGCAATCTCAAAATAGGGAAAATTTTCTTAATTTCCAGAAGTAAATCAAAGAGCACACACCTTAATTTTTACCCGAGAGATGAAAGTATATTCCCAGAAAAAGAAATTTTAGTATAAATTGTAAGATAAATTCTAGCCGAAATAAGCAGGCAAAGAGAGGCAACAAAGGGCCAGGTAATTTATTTAAATACCCCCGGGTGAGGTTCTATGGCCTTCTTGTCACAGGCCAGAGAAGTCACACCTGGTTGGGGAGGTGGGGGGCTTATAAGGGATTAGGAGGGGGAGGAGTGGGCAAGCTATCCTAGGGGGTGTGGAGAGGTATGATTGGCTAAAGGTGACATAATAGACAACTAGAAACATTTTTTCCTTCGAAGAGGGAGGAGGCTGACATCCGGGTCTTAGTTGGCACATCAGGATGGAATTCAGGGAGAGCTGTCCCCTTTCCATATATGGCATGGACTTTGGGGTCTGGTCTCTTCTCCCCCTATGGCATCTCTCTGTTCTGTTTGCATGTCCTTTTTTTCCTTTCTCCAGCCTAACATTCCAGCCTTTTGGTCATAATGGGCAACGACTCAATATGGCTACTTCCGGCTGACAAGGGGGGTCGTGGGGGTTTGAGGCTGGTATTAGGCTGAGGGAGGGGGTTCAGTGGGAAAAGGTGTGTAATGGTGAAGTAACATCTGGTTGGTGGCGACTCGGGTCATCTGGATTAGCTGCTGTTGGAGGAACTTGAGGACACAAGGGGCAACTAAGAGTAAACTACAAACTGTTATTAAGGGGTCCAGTAGGGGCATTAGCCAGGCTATTATGGGGGACTGGAATTCTGGATCAAGTTTACATCTCAATGACTAGTATTGGAATTTAGTATAGATAAGACTGCATTATTGAAACAATACTTTTCTCTAAAATCACCCTTATTTTTATTAGAAGTAGCTAGATTAAGAAAATAATTAATAGTTGGCTTGATTATTTGCATAAGTGCAGCAAGAAGAGCAATTGATTACACAGGCTCTTTTAAATATGCTTTGCTGGAACTTTTTGTAAGGAATTTCAGATTGAACTTTTAAAGGCTTCTCTAGGCCAGAAAGCCAAGTAAGACTTGCCCTCAGGTTTTGCCTGCAGTACTTGTAGATTTGGGTGAATTCCACTCTTCTCGACATCATGAGGTTCCTGCACCTGCCGGGAAGTGACTTTACTTACTCACCTGGTAAGGCTGCTGGGAACCCTGTAAGCAAGGTATCAGGCCAGTTCTTCCAAGGGGCTTTGTTGGCTCTATAAAGTCAACCTTAGTTCCTTAAAGCTGTTCATATCTGAGCTTACACACATGTCTCTCAGGTATGACATTCCAGTCAAAGCTTTGGTAGTATAACCAGTGTTTTTAATTGGTCCTCTTACAAGGAAAGCAGGTTCTTATTGAATTTATGCAAATAAACATACTGCCATGAAATATAAAAATAGTCACTGAGATTTTTTTAATTCTGGAGGGATCAGGTAGAGAGAAAGATAAAGTTTCAATTCTGCTTATAAAGGCAGTCATTTACTAAACTGTTGCAGCTTAAGAGAAAAAGCTTAAAACACTATCAACAACATTTGAAACAAAAAGCCACAAAATTATCTTCTTTAGTTTACTTAATCTTATGTAACTAATACCTGTTCTGCTGAAATCTAGTTTTTTACTAGTTTAGGAGTAATAAAACAGTGAATATAGATGACAGAAGACTTACAAATGACAATGGTTAAAGATCTGATGAGAGTTTACTGTAAGACAGTTGTTATAAAGAAATTTGGATATTTCTGTAACACAAAACATTCAGTAACAAAGTTTAGCATCATTCTTTTTGACAGTGCTTTCTAGGTAATTAAGCAGGTAATTTTATATCAGATAAATAAGCTAAATTAGCCAAATATTTTCTCCAATGAGAAAAAGTTTTTCTGACATGTTCTAGGGGCTCCCTGGAAAATATCAGAGTTAACTAGAGGCAAAAGCACTTTTCTGAATTTGATTTTGGGAAGTTGTTAGAAGTTTTAAGGCACTTGCTTAATAAATAGGACTATAGGTTGCTATGAAGCAACACTTATCTAATTAACTAGAATGACAACAAAGTACTTCAAAGGCAAATAAAGACGGTTACACAGTTGTTATCAAAGTTTAGCTTTTAATCTTTTTAATATTAAGATCTCATTTTCTTAAAGACTCTGACAACTCACTGAGACTTTAAGCATAAGAAACTGCTTTGATAAAACAATTAGAAGAACTTTCTGCACTCTTTCAGTATTAAGAGCAGACTAACAGTTAAGAAAACTTTGTTTTTTTAACTGAAAACAAACTTCTAATTTTGCTGTGTACTTGATACTAAGACTCATTTGCTTTAATTTTATATAGCATGACTATATTAAATTCTTTTACAAACTTTTTACAACTTTCTTTTACCAAAAGACATATTTTTTAGCATGCAGAAATGTTTTCCTTACCACTTTAAATAGTTTTGATTAGAACTTAAAACTATTACTTTAACTTTCAGTGAACACTGAAAAATAGGCTACTGTAGACTGTTACACTGGCATTTTTCAGATTGATACATTTATGAACATATATAATCATTTTGGAAATGTGCTTTGTAGCACAATTTTTTATCAGGCACAAAATATGTCTATATAACTTAGTGAACTTAAAGAATTTTGGTTACTACAAAAATTCTCAGGCTGTTTGCATATATATATATACTGTTACACATTAATACAGTATTATTATTAAGATATTTATTTGCTAGGCTTGTTTACTTATTTTTAGCAACTATGCTAGATTATTCACAAAACTTTTACTGAATGTTAGACAAAGCTAAGTCTTTAAGCATTTTATTCTTAAAAGATTTAGCGGATAACATTGACTTAAATGACCTTAGGTAAACTTAGGCAGCTGATAACAACAAGGACATGCCCGCCTCAGCTAAACTCAAATTAGCATTAATGCTTAACATTTTTTACTAGATTCTCTGGAAGTTCTGGAATGCTCAATCTTCACAAGCGCTTGTTTTTAAATAAAATATTTTTCATCTATACACCTAGACATACAAACGTACAAACTGAGATACAACAACTAGAGTCAGCAACACTTTTTTCATAAAAACATATACACAGATAGACAAACTGATACAAAGACTTGAGTCAGATATCCAATTGCCCTCTCCTCAGCTTTTTGTCTATGGCTTCTGGAACTAGAGGGTGGGAGGGGCATGTTCTGGTGGGGGAAGAGGGCAGTGAAGGTGGAAGGAGAGGGGGAGGGGTGGTGCAGCCACTGGAAGAGGAGAGCAGAACAACGGCATGGTTGAGAATGCAGGACTTCAAGATGGAGGTGACACATGTGAAGACAAAGGACTTAAAGATGGTGGTGGAGAGAGGGGGAGGAGATTGTGAGCTGAGGGAGGTGGGCAACTGAGGTTTTCTGGCAGATATGAAAAGGAAGGACTGAGCAAAGTAAGAGGCTAACAATCTTTAACTGGAGATCGGGCCAGGAGAACCTGAGTTATAGAACACTTAACATAAAGGTTTGATGGGAGTGCAAAGTCCAAAAAGCCTGCACATATGGGATTTCATTCTACTTTCCACTCCGGTGGCAATAATTAGTTAAGTTGGTGAGGAGGCTAAAATTAAAAGTTCCCTCAGGGGGCCAGCAAGATTGGTTGTCCAAGGGATACTGAGGCCCGGCCTCAGAGCAAAGGAAGACTAACTTCCATTTGCGAACTTCCCGGGACAAATATAGAGTAGCCAGATTAGAAATGAGACACTGCATTGGGGTCTGAGCCTCTGCTTTCATGGGCTGGTTCCTCATGTCTGCACCCACTTCCTAAAAAAATAATCCCGCTGAGAGGAGCGCCCAGCATCCCAAGTGCACCAAGTCAGGGGAGACAGCCTGGGAGCCTGGGTGAGGGATGTCTCCCCCACCACAGGGTCAGGGGCGAGTATCCCGGATACTCGCAACGGATTTCGGATGGACCAGGTGAAACAGAGTTAGGAAGGGAAGCAGACTGGGAGAAACTGAGGGACTCACCAGAAAATAGTCCACGCAGCGGAGAGCAAGCTGAGGTCCCAGGTCAGGGAAGGAGGGGGCAGAGCCGCCGGTGGCCGGTCAGGGCCCCACACTCACGCTCCTTCCCGGGTTTCGGCACCATATGTAAGATAAATTCTAGCCGAAATAAGCAGGCAAAGAGAGGCAACAAAGGGCCAGGTAATTTATTTAAATACCCCCGGGTGAGGTTCTGTGGCCTTCTTGTCACAGGCCAGAGAAGTCACACCCGGTTAGGGAGGTGGGGGGCTTATAAGGGACTAGAAGGGGAAGGAGTGGGCAAGCTATCCTAGGGGGTGTGGAGAGGTATGATTGGCTAAAGGTGACATAATAGACAACTAGAAACTTTTTTTCCTTCCAAGAGGGAGGAGGCTGACATCTGGGTCTTAGTTGGCACATCAGGATGGAATTCAGGGAGAGCTGTCCCCTTTCCATATACGGCACGGACTTTGGGGTCTGGTCTGTTCTCCCCCTATGGCATCTCTCTGTTCTGTTTGCATGTACTTGTTTTTTCTTTCTCCAGCCTAACATAAATGAAATTTGCTAAGCCAAGAACTTGTGTTCTCATCAAAAAAAAAAAAAGTAAAATGTGAGGTGATGCACATGTTAATTAACTTAATGGTGGGAATCCTTTCACAGTGTATGTGTACATCAAATCATCACATAGTATGCTTTAAATATACTACAATTTCATTTGTTAATTATACCTCAATAAAGTTGGTAAAATGAGTGTTTAGAGAAGCTATATTCATAGTAGCCAAAAACTGAACACAATCCAGATGCTTCTCAACAGAACTGATAAGCAAATTGAGGCATAGTTATAAAATAGAATGCTACTCGGCAATAAAAAGGTAAAAACTACTGATTTATGCAACAATATGGATGAATTTCAAAGAATGTTTTGTTGAGAAAAAGAAGCTATTTACATAAAATCCAGAATCAGTGTGTTGAATGAAATCAGAAAGTGGTTGCCCCTGGAAGGGAGGGTTGACTGGAGGGCATAAAGGAAATTTCTGGGGTGGGTGGGGTATAACAATGGACTGTCTTGTGCAGAATGGTAGGTATATGGGAGTAGAGAACTGTCAAAATCATCAAATTGAAGAGTTGAGATCTTTCCATTTTATTATACATAAAACATGTCATTTTTATGTAAAAATGTATGGACACACCTAAGACAATAAATAATTATCTTTTACAAACATTTATAAGAAATTAAAAAATGAACCATCTTATGCTGAATACAACTCTACTTCTATGTATTACTACTATTTATGGAAAGCAGGAGCAGGGGATAAAGAAACGAGTTATTTAATATGACAAGGAAATAATCAACCAAATCCAAAATATGGAAAACTCCACAGAACAAATGAACTTGTTTCTTCTAAACACATATCATAAAAAAAGGGAGGAGGATCTATTATAGATTAAAAGAGACTTAACAGGCATAACAACTAAGTAAAGTGAACTTCTTGGACCTTGTTTGGGTCTCTTATTGAACAAACAAAAAGAAAAGACATTTTTAAAACAATTGAAGAAATTTGAGTGTGGACTAGGTATTAGATGATGATAAAAAGTTATTAACTTTGGTAGCTGTGATAACGGTATTGCAGCTACATTTAAAAAATCTCATCTGTTAGCTGTATATCCTGAAGTATTTTAAATGAAATAACATGATGTCTGAGACTTCTTTTAAAAGAGTCTAGCAAAAATAAAAATGTTAGATAAGGAATAATAATAATGTATGCTGGTAATAAACAATATGAAAGCAATGAATTATTATATATGAACTACAGGTTACTCTTATCTTTCAGTTAAAGATAGAGCTGGATATCACTCAAGTTCTTGTTATTGATAAGCTTCAGATTACATAGAAATCCTCCACTGTTTTTGGGTTGCACTCATCTTTTCTAAGCTATTAAAGACTTAACACTAATAGTTTAATTAATTAATAAAATGAGCCTCATTTTGTTCCTTTCTATAGGATTTCACTAAATGAATTTTTGTACATATTTTTCATTATATTATTATAATTCATATTTCACATTTATATTTTTGTATATTGCATGCATATATACATATGTATATCTTATAACCAGATATTGTTCCTTTTCTTCCCCCAAGACCAAAACAATAAACCCATTTTCTATGAAGCTTTATGAATTCTTACAAATTGGGCCTTGTTTTCCAAAACGTTTTTTGATTTTTCAAATGTCAATGAAATCAAAAGCCAATGAAATTGATTTTTACTAGCACCAACTTTTGAACCCTATGTGCATTTTAAAATTTATTATTGAACATGTACAGAGCTAAAAAATAGAGGTAGACTGTTTTTTCCCATTACAATGACAATCTAAACTTGACACATCGACAATATCTTAACCTTGTACTCACCAAGGTGAAGACTCACACTTTCTTCAGATCTTTCATTATTACTCCAAGGACCTTTCTTCCAAATATTTTTTTTTTTTGCTTTTCTTAAATATTCTGAATTGTTTTACATATTGAAATATTTGGTGGCTAATAGTTTCTTGGTAATGTTAGTCACAATCACTATGTGCTTCCATTTTTAAGGAAGGTGAATTATAGGTCAAGTAATTTCCCTAATATGAGCTTAATTTAGGAACAGGAAATCAATCACCAGTGTGGCCCCAATAACTGGGCACAAATATCTGGATCAACTTTTTGGAATATACTAAGCAATGACTGAGTAGGGTACAAGAAGATACAAAATAAATGCAAGTTAAAATTACATTGGTATAAACATGAGCAAGTCCTAACTTTGGCTCTGCTTCTACTAAGCTGTGTGATCTTTGACAAACCATCTATCTTTCTGGATTTCAGTTGTCTTAGAGCTCAGACAGGACTCAGATTGAGTTGCTATAAATTTGCTCAAAAAGAAGGCCATCTTTCTCAAGTGTAGAATCCTGGTTTATTGGTGCCTTGAGACACACATACACACACCCTTTTCTCTCTCTCAACACTCTAATGTCATTCAAGACTCAATTGACTTAATCGTCAACTCTTCCACAATACCATCCCTGATCCCACATTCCCCACTTACCCATTACTCTTGTCTGAATTCCCAGCGAATTTGCTTTGCATCATGTTTAGGATATCTATTGTGTTGGGTCTACATTTCTGCTTTTGGAGAGATTGTGCATCATTGTGCAAAAATCCCTATGTTTTGGAGTTAGAAAACCAAGTTGCTTCAACCTAGGTCAAGAATCCAGTCTCTGGACCTCCTTCCTCACCTTTTACAATGCAAGCAATATTAACATATTCTGTAGTGATATTCTGAGGATTAAATGAGATTATGATCTCAGTACAGTATCCAGCATCTACAAGGATTTTCATAAATGTTAATAGTTTGTATTGTCATATAGTTATTGTCACACATCTCTGTTTCCTACACTACCTTGTATGTTCTTGAGGAAAAAAAAACAATTGTGCCATTTAGTTCAGGAAGGGAAATAAAGAAAGGGAGTAAGAGGACATTTTAAGTGGATAAGAAATATTAAATAGCATTTCAAGTAAAATGTGTTCACTGAACACAGAAATCTTCACAGAGAATCTTACCCAATATACAATTGAAGAAGGAGTATGTTTGAGAGTAATTTTAAATAATGAGTTGTGTGTTTTAGGAAAAGTAGTAATAGTTTCTCCTAGTTTTACTGCATTTCATTTACCACCCCATATCCAATAACTAGTTTGGTATTGAACAAAATAAAATCCCAAGTGTCAGTCTGAATGTTTCAGTCTCCTGCAATTGGTGGTGCCACCGCCGGAGGACTCCCTGAGCATCAGGTAAGGAGAGAATGAATCTAAAATGCATGCGCATGTAGGGAAGCACAAGTAAAAAGATTTGAAAGAGATGACAGGCCAAAGGTCTAAGTGATCTGAAGGATAAAAAGCTTAAATCTACTTGGATGGCAATAAAATACTCTTTGTTTCAATATCACCTTAAAAACTTGTATCTAACTGTACATTCACAACAGCATTTGCCTGGTGGACCAACTCTAGTTATGCCTACAAGTAAGAGGGGAAGAAGAGAGTAAATCCTGTTTCACTGGAAAATACTAACATTGAATTCCTTTCCAGAGCTCCAAACTGCCATGTGGATGAGAGATTCCCAAGGTGCTCTGAGCTACAGAATTTTCTGAAATGGCAAAATCTACAGTTTCAAAAGTATCCTGGGAGATATGGTCCACTTGGCTCCCTGGCCCAACTTGGATTCAATTTTCCATGTCTAGTTCACAGCCAAGAACACAATTTATTGCCACATAAAATAAATGTGGGGAAAGAAATGCAGACTAATAACTAGTGATAAATGAATACATTCAATTAGGAAAAGGAAGGACAGAAAACAAGTTAGGACATAGTCTTGTCAAAGCGGTCTAAACTGGTATAAGGTGGCCTTGTAATTATCCAATTTATCGTATTTTTATGATTTGATTACAAAAATAAAACTTTTTATTCTGTTTATAGATTTATAAGTATTTAATTTTCATATTTTCCCCAAAAGAAATCATCTTCCCTATTATTTACTATTATAAATGGTCCTATCTTGGTGTGTCTAAAAGAGACTTTGCAGCCTTCTCTTATCCAGTGTTGTGGAAGTTTACATTTACAACCTAAATGTTGACAAGTAGGTGCCAAATAATGAAGCTATCTCTAGAAAGTTCAACCTTCTAAAGCAGTAATAGATTCCAATAAAATAGGACCTTGGGTGCCATTGACTGAAATTGATGTTTATCATACAATCTAGCTTTACTTGATTTATTTATGTATGCTGCACTGATTGTAGAACAAAATCATAATGAAATATATTTGCATTTATAACCTAAGGCTACTGTAGGTAGCCTAGAATTTCTGGAGCATATCCAATTCAATATAATTTTACCCTTTTTAACAAATTAAGTGTCACTGAGTTTGTATGCCTTTGTAAAACTTTCCTTACAATAAACCTACAATTCAGAAAAAAATTACCTGCAAGAATTCCTGTTTTTGATTTAGAAAAATGCTATTACCATGCGTAAGATGGATCATAGATCTAAGTATCTTTCTGCTTAGCTGCAGTCCCAGAATGGAATTTCCAACCCCTTGAGACCCACTACCACTCCCAGTGAGGCACAGTCTAGGACTAGCATGGAGTAGCTCAAGGCAATGACCGTTTACAAATTGTTCACTGTATGCTGTTATACACTGTGCTTAATTTTAATTGATCAGAACAACTTCCGGACTTCCGGTTAGCCCTCGTTGGTCTCAGACTCTCAGGTAAATAAAGACTGAGAGCTGGGCTGACTTCCTCTGACTGTCCCTGACACTATCACTTGAATAAAGGTGCCCTAAGGAACCCGTGAAGATGCAACTCTATCCGGCTGCCCTCGGCACCACTACAAGTAGACCAAGAAAGGCTTGCAGTCTGGGCACTTTTCCTTGAATGACTTCGTGAATGGTTTTCTCCTTTCCGTTCTGTCTCCATTTGCCAGAACTCCTAAAGAGGTCTTATTCTCTTATCTTTTTAGTCATCTCATTTTTCTGTTTTCTTGGGAGATTTCCTTACCTATCTTCTAAACATTTTTAAACTTCTGCTCTCACTTTTTAACTCTTTCATTAACTCTTTTTGTCTCTGATGTTCCTTTTTATAACAATCTGTGATTTACCTCAAGGATGCAGTAATCTACCTTTATGAGGATACGAATGATCACTTTTTGAAGTTTTCTTACCACAGTCTAGTTCTCCTTCCCCTAGTTGCATTTTCTAGTTTGAGTCTCCAGCATTCACATTACAGACTTTCCTCAAATGTCTAGCAATCTTTGATTTCCCACTCATATCTAAGCACAGGGATCTATAAGTTGATTTGTAGGTCTGGGTCCCAGAAAAATGAACAGGGCTGAGTCGTTTGACCAGGTAAACCTGAGGTTATTACCTTTAGTTCTTTTTAGGCTGTTAAGAGTCCCAGAGTGGAATCCTACAGATCAGACGATGCAATGCTGGCTGCCAGGATTCTGGAAACCAAGTGGATTCAAGGGCTAGATATGAAGATGTTTCATTCAAGTGGAAATAATTACAGTTTTTCAGTCAGCACCTTTAGACCCAACTTGAAACAGATCCATATCATCTTGCTTTGAGCACTACCTTCACTTCCATTTTTAAAGGTGACACAGTGTCACAAATTTTTGAGCCTTTTCAAGTTTCTGTGGTATAAATCAGGGTATTTATCAGCTTTCCTGACTGTTGGCTGAAGGTCAGTTTTCCAAGCTCTGCCACTGGCACATCCACTTTCCAAGTTCAAAATTGTGAGGCTATTATCCCTGGCCAGTTCTTTGGCCCTGTGACCTTAAGCCTGTGGATCCCCACAGAGCAGTACTGCTCCCAGGGGCCTATGGGAAATTTATAGAGCCAGTATTTTTGTTCATCCTTTTTTGGTTATCACAGTGATTGGCGAATACTGCTGCCATATGATAGGCAGGAGACAACTTCATTTTATTCTATAACTGTAACAGGTCATTCTATAACTACTTTGCTTATAAAGTCATACCACAGTCTACTCACAGACCAAGAATTACCTAGTATTAGGTACATTTCTGAGAGATACAGACTGAATTCTACAGAAATACCATGAGTGAATTGTTTTTTTTACATTTTGTAAAGGTAATTTTCTTATTTCACTTTGTTCTAATCACAAAGAAAATTTTTCCTTTTCCAATGTCTGTTTATCCATTCAGAAATGCAAATTAGTTATGTTGATTTTATTAACCATACTTTGAAAAAATTCAGCGAGCTGAGTTTGCAGAAGTGCTAGCTGTTGTTTTTGTTTTGTTTCACTTTTTTAATTGCATCCTCTATGAGTATGCATAATTAAGCCTTGAGTCAAATTTATAATAAATACAGTTAATTCAAATATTTAAAAATAATTAAGGACAGCCTCAAAAAGAGGAAGACTAATGAAACCTAATGAAAACTAATGAAACAAACTTCAATTTATGGTCTTACTTGACTTGACCAACTCTAAAACATGAGTCTCCACTAACATACTCAAGAACTGATAAATGAAAGAGGGGGAATATTTTTATTTCAAAAAATAAAAATAAAACACTATGACAGTTGAGTGACTATTCCTTAAAGAGACTCAGTGTACTGCTAAAAGAGTAATTCCCTTACTATGCCTTCCTCATGAAGTTTGAAAGCCACAAAATGGAAAAATGAGGAATTCTGATGCCAATAAGAATTCTCTTTCAATATCTGGGTTTAATATTTTCATCACATATCAATTTACATTAATGTGCCTCTTATTTCCCCTGTTACTTGCATTGTCTTGCATTATCCTACATCAGTGATAGACTTCCAGAAAAAGATTAAAATGATGTCACATTTAGTGTTTCATCTTCATAACTTCACATAAGAATTAGAAACATTGTCAAAACTAATTAATACATTATTTTTCTACAAAAAAAATGTAATTTCTGTAATAAATGTACACTGGCCATGTTACAGTAATGACCTGCCAGGTAATCTTGTTAAATAATTTATACAATATCTTGTTGGCCTACTATAATTACAAATAATAATAATACTTCCTATATAACTTAGGAGAACCTGCTTATATTTTAGAGGAAATTGTTTTTCCAAGTACATCACCATCAGTGTACTGACAAATTTAAACTGTTCAGAGCAATCCCACTCACTAAAGAGTTAACATATAATATATCTACTGTGCCCATTTCCTAAGAGTAAATCACTTATGAAAATTATTTTGTTTCTTGAAGTATTAGCTCAGGATCTACCTCACTGGAGTCAGTAATAAGTATCTTACTTGTTTTCAAGGTTAGCTTAATGTATATATAGATAACATTGCCACTTCATTCTCAATAACATAATTCATATTATATTTTGTAAGAGGATTTCAGTGCTCAGACTTTCACAGGCAAAAAATACTAGTATGTCCCAAAGTCTGTTGTTTCTGTGCCTATAAATTACTCTACTGTTTAATTTCCCAGATGCTTCCAGCTTGCCATAGCTAGTTGAATACAGGCTAGTAAAAGTCTCCTCCTTTCCATCATCCCAAATCATTTTTACAATAAATGTTATAGAATGTCATGGAATTTTTTCCAAAAAGGGGTTTCAGAGTAACTCAGGGAATAGAACCAGGGAGCTATGCATACCAAATGCTTTATCACTGAAGAAAAAGGAAAAATATATCAAGTGTGCCCCTAACACAAAATATTTTTATTAACACTTAAAGACATATATATCTATGGGAGCATATTAAAAATGAAGGTTTTGAAAGAGTGTCACTCCCACCCTAACAATAATGAAAAGTTGTATAAACAAAAACATAGCCACTCTTCTTGTATCCATCAAAGAGCTAATATCACAAAGCAACCAAGTGGCCTGAAATCTAAGAAAAGACATGTCCTGCCAAAAAGAAAGAAAGTGAGCACTGGCTCAATTGTAACAGAGTATGCAGGGAAGAGAGGCTGAGCAACACATAAGTAAATGAGATTTCAGCTACAATTTTTCACAAGTTTCTAAGGGCTCAGTGTGAGCCAGTAAAAGCACATAAAAACCCTGAGAACTACAGACTCAATGGAAATCCGTTTGCAGGTTCCTTTCCACTGACATCCAGTGGGAGTATAAACCTGGAGAAGGGAGCCCCCACTGCTACGGAAAAATCGCAAGGCCCCACCAGATCCTTTTTCCATCTAGAATAACATGCAACCCACTGAGGAAAAGGCCACAAACCTGCTGCTCTCTGGGAACAGGTGAAGCCCCTTGAGTCTGGAGAAAGGGTAAAAGGAAAAGTTTAGAGAAGGGATAGAGAACTTGGGCTGGATCATTAGTGGTCTCTGGTTAGGGAAGGGGCTGGAAATGCTCACATACAAGACCCCCCAAGGAAAATGCAAGTGCCATAGAAAGAAGCAGGATTGCTGAGAAAGTCCCATTACTGAGACCCAAAGGCAGATGACATGCCTAGACTAACACCGGGCTAGGGCACAGAGAATCACCCTAGTCCCTAGCTGCAGGCTCTTAAGCACTGAGTAACCAGCATTAGCAGCTTTCCATTATTAGAGAGGCAAGAGCATGAAGACAAAGCAGTGATGGAAGTCCAGATGAACGCTATAAAGGTTTTAAATCTATTTACAAAGTCTTAACACTAAAGAGAAAGCTGTGTCTTAGGCTGTGCATTGTACTTACTAGAATTATCCATTTATTTTAATCCTCTTAACCATCCAAGGGTGAAATGCTTAATAATTTTAACACAACAAACACCCCCAGAAGGCTTTGTCTGTTATGTTAAGAATCAGTATAATAATTTTCAAAAGCAGGACTCAATATGGACATTGACAACTATGTCAAATAGCCAATGAAATATGCACAGAGAAAAGACTGGAAAATTGCACACCGAAATCTTAACTAAGTTGTGGAACTATGGGTGATTACTTCTCTTCCACTTACTGGTATTTTATGGTTTCTATAGTGGTAATGTATTACTTTGTGATAAAAATGAGTAAAAGTTATTTCTAATTGTTTAAGCACAAATGAAAAGATAAATACATTCCTCATTTCCCTGCATACCTCTTTATCTTGAAGTCTTATGCATCTGACACTGACAATATTTTAAGATGAACAGAACATACATGCTTTAGCTAAAATTAAAATTTTGTTTGCATAAAGCAGACTAATGGGGTCTGAATATCTTTTTTCTTTCCTAATTTTGAAAGAAGAGTTATTCCTGCCTAGAGTTTCACTTTCCAGCACAAAGCACTGTGATTTGAGCAGCTGTATAAACATATACTGAAGATTCATATGTTGGCAATAGAAAGTTAAGCAGAGGCAGGGAGCATATCCTGCATGCATCTGGCCTTAGATCCTCTTCCCCAAGGACACTGACCTCTAAATAGCGTTGACAGGGCAGCTCATTCGTCTATCCTGATATGGCCCTACTACCAGCATTTCTCTTGATTTTATAAAACATTTGGTGGCCAGTTCCACCCTTTCAACCTTTTAAGATGCTGTCAAGTTACTCATCACCACAACTGATGTAGGAGAGGTTTTCCATATTTTTGTATTTACATTTTTACACATTTTTTAATACTTTCTACAATCTCAAAGTATTCTGCCTTGTGAGGCAAGAACGTGACATTCCAGTGCTCACTTTGCAGGTGGCTAATGTATATCCTGCAATACTCTTTATAGTCTCAGGTCCCTCAGACTGTTACACTGGATAATTACAAAACAGGGGCAAACTTCTTGGGGGAGGTTGGGGTCAGGGGTAACAAAGGCAAACAACCAGAAAAGAAGAGCATAGCTTCAGCACTTCTTTTTATGAAGTGTGGATTTTTATGGGTGTGAAAGAAACATTGCAAGCTCAGGTGGAGGTCTGCTTGATTCCTTCAAAGCAATTACAGACCCTCAGGGCAACCCTGTTGTCATCAATGCCTTAGCTGTGATGTGGGATTCCACAGCAAACCCCAGAGCAGGCCACTGCGCATCGCTACTTCATTACTTGCTTTGTCCTCTCTGCCTCATGTCGCCTTGACAAAGTTCTTGTCTTCCTCTTCAGTCCTGTTTTTTTTTTTTACAGTGATATTTTTGGCTCCTTGGTGGTTGGCTTCTGTAAGTAACCAAGACAAGGACTGGAAATAATTTAATAAATGGTTATAATTATTGTTGTCTTCACCAGTATCATAATCTACTTGCATTCTTTCCTCTCCAGTCCTACAAAACTTTCTGTTTCTTACCATATAACATTTGAAACCTTTTTCGTTATTCTAGACCCTTGTTACTCATAGTGCTACTCACCAGGCCTGCAGCATTGGAGTCACCTGCGAGCTTGCTAGAAATGCAGTATCTCAAGCCCAAACCCAACCTGCTGGACCAGGTTCAAATCTATTTACAAAGTCTTAACACTAAAGAGAAAACTGTTTCTTAGGCTGTGCATTGTACTTACTAGAACTATCCACTTATTTTAATCCTCTTGTTTTAATGTTTTTTCACTCCAGGCTTATTTTTTTCCTTGTTGACAAGGTGATCTGTAGGCATGCTGTGCTAGAGGGCTCACAGTTGGCATCATTTTGCGTGTTCTAGTTTTCCTCTAATCCTCCCTATGCCCTTGCATACCGGCAAGCGAATCTTGGTAGTCTGTCCCAAGACTGACATTCTTGCTGTCTGACATTGCTTAATAACATGAATATCCTTGCCCCTTTCTATGACTGTCCAGACATTACTAGTTAGTCAAGGCCCAGCTCTAGGTCAACTTTTTCTTTGAATGAAGAATTTGAAGACACTGTTTGGCATTGTTCTCTGGCCTGACCTCAGCACTCATGACCTTTGCCAAACACACTAGCAGCTAATGCCATTCAATATACCATATTATTATAGACTCTTCTTTTTGTTTTATATCTACTAGTTTCATGCAGAAATTGCATTCCACAAAGAGACTCAAGGGAGTGTATCATATATACTATATTCTCACATTTGGTGCTTAGAAAAATATGGTTGGACTGATTTGAACCAAGTTTCTCACACATCAAATAATAATAAAAATGTGAGATCTGGAAATTGACACTACATTTAGAAACAATTTTTCTACTAGCAGAAATCTGTGTGTTGTAAGTTATTCTTAGAACCAGAAATTTAAGGAGCATACGGATATTTTTCGGTTCAGTTATTGTATTCTTAAGCTCTGTGACTTCTGTTTAGTACTTTCTTTATTGTCAGTCTCTTGGTTGAAGTTCTCACTGTGTTCATTCTTCTCACAAGTTTGGTGAGCATTTTTATGACTATTACTTTGAGCTTTTTATCAGGTAAATTACTTGTCTCCATTTCATTAAGGTTCTTTTTTCTGAGATTATATCTTGTTATTTCATTTGGAACATATTCCTCTGTTTCTTTGTTTTACTTCACTCTCTGTGTTGGTTTCTATGTATTAAATAAAAAAGCCACCTTCTCCAGTCTTAAAGGAGTGTCCTGTAGAATATGAACCTTATCATTCAACCCTGCCATAATTCTTGGTTGTCTCTCAAACTTCTGTGACTGTCCAAGTAGCCTACTTTATTTTTACTGCCTCTCTCTGTAGTGGAGCATGTATGTGCCAAGATCTGGCAGTGGAGGAGCACCTCAGACCCAGGCTGATTGGAAGCCAGACCCTTGGGCAGCAGTTTTTCAAGTATGCAAATATATACGGTCCTGTGGGACCACAAGCCCCACTGGTCACCAGTGCAGGTGATCTAGAGGGGCCCCCTGGGCAGCAGTCACAAAAACTGAGGCTCTAGAGAAGTATATAAGCTCCTGTCCGGGTCATACCAACGAGCGGCAGTGAGGCGGAGGGAGAGCGTGAAGATGGCGTGCACCGCCCACGTGCCCTGAGAGCGCAGCGCTCGCCGCCTACAGCTGGCACAGCTGAAGCCCACCTGGCAGGTAGAAACCCCGGACAGGCAACAGGCGTCATTCACAGAAAGGCTGGGGCGGTGTGGTGCGCCGTCTGCGCAGCACCCTGCGGGCGGAAGCCTGCCGAGAACTCTCTCTGTCACAGCCCTCCTGCAGGGCCCAGGAATGCGAGCGTCCGGGCAGCAGAGCCGGGCAGTGCAGGGGCATCCCCCCCGCCGCACGCAGGTGACCCCCTCTGGGGGTCACGGACGCTCCGGACTGTGGCAGAGCGAGAGCCGGAATATGGTCCCAGTAGCTGGAGCAAGACCCAGGGAGAGCATAGAGATGGTGTCCTTTAGGAAGGCAGAAACAAGCCTGGAGTGAAAAAGTATAAATACGCGGTGAAGGGTCCCCACCAGTAAGATGGCAAACTTCCGGCTTCTCTTCGGGGTCCTCAGTTCCCGCCGGCGCCACCTGAAGCCCAATCACCTCTCGCCCCCCTCCCAATCCCAGCACCTAGCCAACAGCCACCAACCCCGTAGAAGTGACACCTCAATCAATTCATGCCCCTTCCTATATAACCCAGCACCTTTCCCTAATAAAGCAGAACTCTCCGGTGAATTGCTGCTATGTGTCGCTCCTTTCCTTTCATTGGTGCTGAAACCCGGGAGACGGGACACCCCAACTGGGCCCCATCTTCCCCCCGACACCAGCAGCAGCTTGCCCTCATCGTCTTTTTCCAGCGCTGGCTCATCACACTCACCACTCCTCTCTGGCCTTTAGGTAAGTTTTTCCCCAGAGTGGGCCACTCTTCTCCGAGCTATCTCAGTGCCATTGACCATGATCGTCCGGCAAGGCCCTGAAGCTCGGGGATGAGGAGGGAACTCTCCCCGCCTCAGGCCTTCATGGCTGCGGCGGACCCTCAGGCCCCTCCTCCGACAGTCATAAATCCCCACCTCAGGCCTTCATGGCTGTGGCAGACTCTCAGGCACCCCCCTCCAACAGCCATAAACGAGGTGACTCCTTTGTGGATGAGAATGCTCCCTTTTCCCCCCCTCCTCCTTCTGCTCCATCCGCCGAAAACGCCTAGCGATAGGTACCTCGTGACTCCGGCACTCTGCCTTCTTAGGGAAGTCTGGGTGATGACCCACACTTCCTAAGAAATTCCGACTCATATACGAGTTTCCGCAGACCACCAAGGATCATCGGGGATGCCTTTTGTCTCCTTGTGGTCTGCTTCCAGTCCAAGGATCTCTGTTCATCTTCCCCTGTTTGTCTCCTTCTCTGTCCTTTAGCCATGGGAGCCTCCTCATCCCTCCCTGAAGGTTCACCTCTTGAATGCCTGCTTAAGCATCTGGCTACCCTCTCCCTGACGCCTGATATAAAACCAAAACTTCTTCATAAATATTGCTCCCAAGATTAGCTGACATACCCCCTAGACAATAACAATCAATGGCCCGCAGGGGGAACTCTTAATCCTAACATCACTTGCGATCTTTTTAACTACTGCCAGCACCTGCAAAAATGGAAGGAGATTCCCTATATCGAAGCTTTCCATCTCCTCCTCCCCCAGCCCCCTCCCAAGTTCTCCTAGCCTGGAAGCCGCTGCCCCACAGAAGCCTCCCGTTCACTCCCTTCCCCTTCTTCTCCTACAACAGCCCTTCTCCCTTCCTTCCCCACCATCTCCTCCCCCATCTCACCTCCTCTGCCTTCGTCCCCCGCAGATTAAGCCTGAACCTTTCAGCGCCCCCTTTAACTAAGTCCCAAGGGCCTCCTCCATCTTTGCCCTCATCACCTGTTTCTCCCGTTAGGGACCGCCTTTGTCTTCTCACATGTTTTTAGGGAGAATGAGAAAGCACCTTCCCCCATGTCTGAACGCAGCATGGGAAAGCACAAGCTAGAGAACAACCGGTGCAGTCCTTAAAAGTTATCTGTCCACAAAAACATATCTTGCCAAGACTCCTCACTCTGAAAATAGAGAGACCTTGAAGATGTGTAGAAACACCACCCCTGCTTCTAAATATGCCCTTCCCCCACTTGCCAATGTGGCAAGAATAGAGAACAAAGACATTCCATAAGCAATTAACTGGATCCCTGTTGTAGCTCAGTTAGTAGAGCATGAGACTCTTAACCTCAGAGTCATGAGTTCAAGCCCAACTAAAGTAGCAGAGGCAAGCAGCTGGGCTGCAGGCTGGCAACAAGTGGGTCTGATTCTATCTTTCTTTATTTTCTTTGCCCCCCTTCTGCACTTCAGGACCTGCTCGACTAGGCACGGCTAGACCGCGTCACTCCCCCACAGACTGAGCCAGAACCCTTCAGTCCCCCTCAGACTCAGTCCCGAGAGCCTCCCAAAATTATCGCCCCCCTCCAGGAGGTAGCAGGATCCGAAGGCATCGTGTGCGTTCACATCCCTTTCTCCTTAGGAAATTTAGCCCAACTAGAAAAACGCCTAAGTTCCTTTTCCACTGATCCCATGACATACATCAGGGAGTTTCAATGGACCCTCCAGTCTTACAGCCTCACACATCATGACATTTTCATGCTCCTGGCCAATACTCTCCTCCCTGAAGAGCGTAGACGAGTTTGAGACTTCGCCCAAACGCACGCTACCGAAACCCACAGGACTGACCCCACCTATCCCCCTGGCCCCACTGCTGTCCCGGAACAAAACCCACACTGAGATTATAACACCGCCATGAGTCTCTGCTCTCAAGATATTTTTGCCTCCTGCTTAATAGCAGGTCTGAAAAAGGCAGCTCATAAAGTAGTCAATTTTCAAAAGCTCCAAGATATAATTCAAAAGAGAGATGAAACCCCTCCGAGTTCTTAGACAGACTCACTCAAGCCCTATTACACTATACCAGCCTGGACCCAGAAACACATGAAAGAAGACATGTCCTTATGACATACTTCCTAGCTCAAAGCTACCCCGACATTAAAGCTAAAATCAAAAAGTAGGAACAGGGTCCCACTACCCCACAGACTGAGATCCTAACAGTGGCCTTTAAAGTCTTCCATAACCGGGAGGAGGAGAAAATACACCATAAACAAAAGGCTGATAAGGCCAATTTCCAGATGTTAGCCCAGCTGATAAAACCACAACCTGGGCTCCCCTCTACAAACAAGCTCCCCCAGGAGCTTGTTTCAAGTGCGGAAAAGAGGGACATTAGTCAAGGGCATGCCCTTCCCCCAGATCTCCTACCACCCCATGCCCCAGATGCCACAAAAAGGGCCACTGGGAGTCTGATTGCCCAACCACCTGAAGGGGAGGCTGGATGAACAACCCCCATCCTAAGCCCGCCGTAGTGGGGCTGGCAGAAAAAGACTGACGGGGCCCGGGGGCTTCTCGCCCGACCATTTCCATCACCAAACAGGACCCCAGGGTTACTTTAACAGTAGACGGTCACCCCATCTCCTTCCTCCTAGACACAGGAGCCACCTTCTCAGTCTTGCGAGAATACCGGGGCCCTACCATACCAGCCATTACTCCTATAGTCGGGGTAAGAGGTAAACAGATTTTCCCATTAAACTCCCCCCTTTTATGCACAATCCTACACAATCCCATACCTTTCTCCCGCTCCTTCCTAGTTATGCCCCAGTGTCCCATCCCTTTACTAAGATGAGACATTCTTTCCCTCCTCCACGTTTCCATAACTATATCCACTCCCACAGCCCCCAGTACTCCCTTTTTGATGGCCCTCATAGCTGATGACCCCCCTCTACCCAATGAAAGCTCCGGTTCTGCCCTCATACACCCTGTAAATCCCAAAGTTTGGGACATTACAAGCCCCTCCGTGGCCCTATGTCCCCCTGCCTCTATCAAATTACGTGACCCCTCTCAGTATATCTGTCAGGCCCAATACCCCCTAACCACTTCAGCCCTCATATGCCTCCAACCCATCATTCAAGCAGACCCACTCACTCCCCATTTAATACCCCCATATTAGCTGTTAAAAAAACCAACAGATCTTTCCGCCTTGTCCAAGACCTTCGCCTCATCAACATAGCCGTTGTCCCTATCCATCCCTTAGTTCCAAATTCATACAGCCTTTTATCGCAGATCCCTGCCTCAGCATCCCACTTCTCAGTCCCAGATCTCAAAGACCCATTTTTCTATCCCTCTAGACCCCTGCTCCCATGATTTTTTCATCTTCACCTGGACGGACCCATACACAAGACATTCTAAACAACTCACTTGGACAGTTTTGCCACAAGATAGTCCCCATATTTTTAGACAGGTCCTAGCTCAGGACCTCAAACAGTTTCATCACGATCCTCCAAGTCCACCTTATATACATAGACAATCTTCTACTCTGCAGTCTCTTGTGGGAACAGTCTCAACTTGACACTGCCCTCCTACTTAACCTTCTAGCTTCCAGAAGTTACCGAGTATTCCCCGTCAAAGCTCAAATCTCTTCCCCTTCTGTCACTTACCTCAGATTCCTTCTTTCTCAACAAAGAAAGTCCATTACCTTAGACAGAAAATAGCTCCTCTCTGACCTGCCCATTCCCAAAACCAAGACAGAAATCCTTTCCTTTCTAAGCCTGGCTAGATATTTTAGAACGTAGATCCCTAACTTCTCCCTGCTCCCTGTTGGCAAGACCCCTATACGACCTCAGCAAGAGCCCCCCTAAAAAACCATTATCCTCCTCACCCCGACACTCCTTCATTAAGCTCCGTCAAGCCCTTGTAGAAGCCCCAGCTCTCCATCTTCCTGATTTGTCGAAGCCCTTCTCATTATACATTCATGAGAGGTCCAGTCAAGCTCTACAAGTCCTAAGCCAATATTATGGCCCATCCTTTGCCCCAGTAGCTTATCTCTCCAAGCAATTAGACCCCACAGTTCGGAGATGGGCCCCCTGCCTACGAGCATTAGCCGCTAGACAGCTCTTGCAGAAAGAAGCTCATAAACTGACATTCAGGGCGCCCCTTACCATTCTGTCCGCACATCACCTAAAAAATCTCTTAACCTACAAAAGTTTACAGACTCTCCCTCCCTCCAGACTCCTCACCTTACTGTCCTCTTTCCTCCAAAATCCCATTCACCCCCTTTGCCATCCATACCCGAATCATGACTTTTTCCTCCTTTACCGCTCTCTTGCTTTTTTTCCTCATTCCTATTGTCTTCCCCACCACCCAGTCTCCTTTGTATGGCAATTCAAAGTCAGAGAGACTTACACACAGCATCAAACAAAAGTTACTGCCCTCATTGCCACACCAGACTGCCATCTGAAAAGCTGCTCTGAGCCTTTATACCTCCACTTTCCTCCCTCCACCAAAGTGTTCACTAGCAGCTACCCTTATTCTCCCTACCTCTGCTTCCTCTATGACCAAAAACAAGCCTATTGCAGACGATGGCCAGACACCTACAAGAGATGTCCCTTCTGGTCTTGCGCCATTCACTACATGAGTAACTTCCAGTACCCACAGTATTACTCCTCCAACCATTTCATGAAATATCCCAACGGCTCATTCTCCTTATCAATCCCAGATCCCTGGGACTCTGGATGGGCCGCCGGAGTCACAGCCTCAGTTTACTACGGGGGTCCTCGACCCCCCATGGTACCCTTCATATCTCTCAAAAGTATGTTCCCTCTCATTCCCAGATCTCTCAAGTTGCATCAGATAGCAGACATTCCGAAAAAGTCATTATCCAAACTCTTGATAGCGCCTCTTTATCTTCTTATCCCCACCCCTCTTCCCATTTCTCCTACTCTTCATTACAGCTCATTCAGGACACCACCATCTTTCTCAACCACACCCTTAACACAGCCAATTGTTTCTTATGTGCATCACTACAGCGCCCACTGCTGGCCGCCATGCCCCTTAATATTTCCAACTACTCCTTCCATGCAGAAAGACAACCCCTCTGCCCCCTGGCAGACATACCCCTATGGGAACCAGAATACACAAATAATCTCACCATCCACCACTGTGTAGGCCCAACTCCACCCCCCTCCAGCGCACTTCACTGCCTCTCTATCTACACCTCTACCTCCGGCTCTAAGACTTTTACGCAACCGGGACACTTCTTTTAGTGTAATGGCAGTCTTTTCAACTCAGTTCCTCTCAACTGTGATACACCCTGCATTCTCGTCACCCTAATCCCACAGTTTACACTTTACAGCATGGCAGAATTTCTTGAGCTCCAACCTCCCTTGCCCTCGCGCACAAAAAGAGCTGCTTTCCTTTCCATCATGGTCAGTAGCTCTTTGATCACCTCAGCCATTGGGGCAGGGTTTTCGGGAGAAGCCTTGGGTCACTCTCTATAGGCAGTTAGAGATCTCAAAGCCAAACTTGAGGGAGCCCTGACATCCACTGCCAATTCTCTAGCCTCTCTCCAAAGACAGGTCACTTCACTAGCTAAAGTCACCCTTCAAAACCGGCAGGCCCTAGATCTGCTTACAGCCGAGAAGGGCAGCACCTGCGTCTTCCTCTGAGAAGAGTGCTGCTATTCCGGCATTGTAGAAACTAACATTACCAAACTCACCGACCTTGCCTCCAGCCTCCACTCTGCTTCCAATTCCAACCCATTCTCTTCAATACTAACAAACCCCGTCCTCACCTGGCTCTGGCCCATTGCAGGCCCCATAATAATCATTCTTCTCGCCTGTCTCTTCTTACCCTGTATAATAAAGTTCATCAAATCCCAAGTCAGAAAAATCTCTAATCAAGCTTTCAACCAGTTTTTACTCAAGAACTACCAGCTTCTGGCCACAGAAGATCCCTCACCCTCAGGTGACCTCCTCACCACACGCTGAGATGGACCCCTCTCTCCACTGGAAACTGTTCCTGGAAACAATGGCCGCAGACGCCTAGCTCCTGACACCCATATCCTGTTGGCACCATTGGAATCAACAGGTCCTCAACCTATGGTTACAGAGAACCTTCATTGATTTCCAAACCTGAAGAAGTCCACATCTACTCGTCCTTACTGCGGGGAGTCCTATCAACCCTTTCCTCCCAATCCTCAAGCCCTCACTCCCTTCTCCGCCCCTGTTCAGCAGGAAGCAGCCAGAGAGAAAGCAACGTCCACAAACCCATAGAGGAGAAAGGGGGTAATGAAGGGTCCCCACCAGTAAGATGGCAAACTTCCGGCTTCTCTTCGGGGTCCTCAGTTCCCGCCGGCGTCACCTGAAGCCCAATCACCTCTCGCCCCCCTCCCAATCCCAGCTCCTAGCCACCAGCCACCAGCCCCATAGAAGTGACACCTCAATCAATTCATGCCCCTTCCTATATAACCCAGCACCTTTCCCTAATAAAGCGGAACTCTCTGGTGAATTGCTGCTATGTGTCGCTCCTTTCCTTTCATGCGGTGCCGACCAGATGGAGCAAGTCAGACAGAGAAGAGAGCTCAAAGATGGCGCCCCGCCCAGGGGAGTCCTACAGGCCCCCAGATGAGCGCCAGATCGAATGCTGGCCCCTCGGGTTGATGCTCCAAGACAAGCCAAAGGCAAATGAGCCGCCGCCAAAGTCCAGGACACTCTCAGCTCAGTCCCTCACTGGGCCCTGGGAAGGTGAGTCCGAGCACAGCCCTGAAAGAGCTGTTTGCAGACTGTGATGGCCTGTGGGTGCTGTGGAGGTGAGCCTTCGTGGTCTGGGGGTGTGTCTTCGGAGGTGCAGGTCTGAAAAGCTGGGTGCCCCATGTGGGATTCAAACTGCTCTTTAGGGCGAGACTAAGGGTTTTGATTGCCTTCTCGTCTGTGATTGCTGAGCTGGGGTGGGTTTATGGTGAGATGGTGTCCCAGTCTCTCCCGCCCGCTTTGATGTGGGCCTTCTTTCATTTGCCCGAGGCCAGTGTATAGGTTTTTTTCAGATGAAGTTGTTCCACGAGTAGCTATAGATTCATGTGTGTTCATGGGAGGCGAATTCAGGTTCCTCTTCTGCCCCCGCCTTTAACTGGACCTCCTCGAGCATAGCGGTATAAAGACACAGTGAAACTACAGTATTTAGATGACTCATGTTGAATAAAAGTTATTTAATTTCATGTTAATCCAATAACTATTTATTGAGTATTACCACAAAGCAAATTTCTGGGAATGTAGTATAGAGCAGTGCACAAACAATGAAATACCTGCCCTTGTAGATCTTAAATTCTAGCCTTCTATATTTAGTAGTGGGCCTTATGTTCTAAATCTAGAGTTAATAGAAATAGAGCTCTAGAATAATTGTTCAAACTCAATTGTCATTATCACCAAGGACCTATTACCATTGAATATTTTTCCTAGACTGCAAAATTTGAAAGTAAAATCAAAGGCATAAATTATTTATATATTATCTTATTTTATGCCTAATGTATAATTTTTACATGAAGGAAAAAAATCATCTTTGGTTTTCAGTTGGAATAGAATGAAATAAAATTCCTTAAGCAGAAGCATGTAAGCTGACTTTATTCCTGAAAATGTGTTTATTTTGTTTGCTTTAACTTGAATTCCTTTAAGTGATATGTGTGAGTGTGAGCATGCAAACTCCCTCCCAAATGCTCTCAGTAACAGGCCCACTATTCCTTTTTTATAGATATTTTATCAATGCAGAGCATATAGTAAGGTACACAAATCATAAGTGTACAACTTAAAGAATTGTTGTGAGGTAAACATGCCCATATAACTCTAGATCAAGATATAGAATATTGCAAACAATCTGGAGCATTTTTTTATACTCCTCAATGTTCACTGTACCCAATGGTAACCACTAAACTGACCATGGTACCCTCAAATCAAATTGTTTACTGTTGCAATGTATAGAATGTAAAATATAGGATATACTTTCCCATCTGGGTCCTCCTGCTCAAAATTACACCTATGAGATCCATCTATATTGATGTGCTCGACAGTGGTTTCTTCTTTATCATTACTGTACTGTATTTCCTTGCATAAATATACCACCATTTATAAAGTCAGAAGACTATTTATAGATATTTGGATTGATTCCAATTTGGGGCTATTCACAAGAATGCTACTATTGATATTCTTTTTTTTAATTCTGCTGTCATTAATATACAATCACATGAGCAACACTGTGGTTACTATATTACCCCCATTATCAAGTCCCCACCACATACCCCATTACAGTCACTGTCCATCAGCATAGTAAGATGTTATAAAGTCACTATTTGTCTTCTTGTGCTATGCTTATATTCTTTGGGTAAATTCCTACGAGTGGAATTCCCAGGTCAAATGGTATTTCTATTTTTAGCTTTTCAAGGAACCTCCATATTGCTTTCCACAATGGCCTTCCCCGTGCCCCACCCTACATTATGTGTGCTAATCCTAATGCCCCTTAATTCCCTTATCCCTCATTTACCCCACCCCTGCCCCGCACCCTCCCCAGTCCCTTTCCCTTTGGTAACTGTTAGTCCATTCTTGGGTTCTGTGAGTCTGCTGTTATTTTGTTCCTTCAGTTTTTGCTATGTTGTATACTCCACAGATGAGTGAAATCATTTGGTACCTGTCTTTCTCTGCCTGGCTTATTTCACTGAACATAATACCCTCTAGCTCCATCCACATTGTTGCAAATGGTAGGATTTGTTTTCTTCTTATGGCTGAATAATATTCGATTGTGTATATGTACCACATCTTCTTTATCCATTCATCTACTGATGGATGCTTAGGATTCTTCCACATCTTAGCTATTGTAAATAGTGCTGCAATAAACATAGGGGTGCGTATGTCTTTTTTAAAATTTATTATCATTAATCTACAATTACATGATTACATGAAGAACATTATGTTTACTAGGCTCTCCCCTACACTAAGTCCCCCTCACAAACCTCATTACAGTCAAAGTCCATCAGCATAGTAAGATGTTGTAGAATCACTACTTGTCTTCTCTGTGTTGCACAGCGCTCCCCTTTCCCTCACCCCCCACATTATACATGCTAATCATAGTACCCCCTTTCTTCTTCCCCGCCCGTAACCGTCCCTACCCTACCATTCTCCCCAGTCTCTTTCTCTTTGCTAACTGTTAGTCCATTCTTGGGTTTTGTGATTCTGCTGCTGTTTTGTTCCTTCAGTTTTTCCTTTGTTCTTACACTCCACAGATGAGTGAAATCATGTGGTACTTGTCTTTCTCCACCTGGCTTATTTCACTGAGCATAATACCCTCTAGCTCCATCTGTGTTGTTGCAAATTGTAGGATTTGTTTTCTTCTTATGGCTGAATAATATTCCATATACCCATTTTGCTGAGAGTTTTTATCCTGAATGGCTGTTGAATTTTGTCAAATGCTTTTTCAGCATCCATGGAGATGATCATGTGGTTTTTCTCTTTTTATTTATGTGGTGGATTATGTTGATGGAATTTCTAATGTTGTACTATCCTTGTACTATCAAACACAATCTAAAGGTTCTTTTCTATTTCTCCTCCTTTTTCTTCCTCCTTCATTCTTTATTTATTTATTAGGTATCAAATTCCATACTTTTTGTCTATCCCTTGATTGATATCCTTGTACTATCCTTGTACACAAGTATGAATCACACTTGGTCGTGGTGTATGATCCTTTTGATATATTTTTGAATTCGTTTTGCTAATATTTTATTGAGTATTTTTGCATCTATGTTCATCAGGGATATTGGTCTGTAATTTTCTTTTTTGGTGGGGTCTTTGCCTGGTTTTGGTATTAGGGTGATATTGGCTTCATAGAATGAGTTTGGGAGTATTCCCTCCTCTTCTATTTTTTGGAAAACTTTAAGGAGAATGGGTATTATATCTTCTCTGTATGTCTGATGAAATTCCGAGGTAAATCCATCTAGCATGGGGTTTTTTTTCTTGGGTAGTTTTTTGATTACCGCTTCAATTTCTTTGCTGGTAATTGGTTGGTTTAGATTTTGTGTTTCTTCCTTGGTCAGTCTTGGAAGGTTGTATTTTTTAGGAAGTTGTCCATTTCTTCTAGGTTTTCCAGCTTCTTAGCATATATGTTTTCATAGTAGTCTCTAATAATTCTTTGTATTTCTGTTGGATCTGTTGTGATGTTTCCTCTCTCATTTCTGATTCTGTTGATGTGTGTTGATTCTCTTTTTCTCTTAATAAGTCTGGCTAGAGGCTTATCTATTTTGTTTATTTCCTCAAAGAACCAGCTCTTGGTTTCACTGATTTTTTCTATTGTTTTATTCTTCTCAATTTTGTTTATTTCTTCTCTGATCTCTTATGTCCCTCCTTCTGCTGACTTTAGGCCTCATTTGTTCTTCTTCCAATTTTGATAATTGCGACGTTAGACTATTCATTTGGGTTTGTTCTTCCTTCTTTAAATATGCCTGGATTGCTATATACTTTCCTCTTAAGACTCCTTTCGCTGCGTCCCACAGAAGTTGGGGCTTTCTGTTGTTGTTGTCATTTGTTTCCATATATTGCTGGATCTCCATTTTAATTTGGTCATTGATCCATTGATTATTTAGGAGCATGTTGTTAAGCCTCCATGTGTTTGTGAGCCTTTTTGCTTTCTTTGTACAATTTATTTCCAGTTTTATACCTTTGTGGTCTGAAAAGTTGGTTGGTAGAATTTCAGTCTTTTGGAATTTACTGAGGCTCTTTTTGTGGCCTAGTATGTGATCTATTCTGGAGAATGTTGCATGTGCACTTGAGAAGAATGTGTATCCTGTTGCTTTTGGGTGTAGAGTTCTATAGATGTCTATTAGGTCCTTCTGTTCTAGTGTGTTGTTCAGTGCCTCTGTGTCCTTACTTATTTTCTGTCTGGTTTTCTGTCCTTTGGAGTGAATGATGTGTTGAAGTCTCCTAAAATGAATGCATTGCATTCTATTTCCTCCCTTAGTTCTCTCAGTATTTGTTTCACATGCTGGTGCTCCTTTGTTGGGTGCATATATATTTATAATGGTTATATCCTCTTGTTGGACTGAGCCCTTTATCATTAGGTAATGTCCTTCTTTATCTTTTGTTACTTTCTTTGTTTTGCAATATATTTTGTCTGATACTAGTACTGCAACACCTGCTTTTTTCTCCCTATTGTTTACATGAAATATCTTTTTCTATCCCTTGACTTATAGTCTGTGCATGTCTTTGGGTTTGAGGTGAGTCTCTTGTAAGCAGCATATAGATGGGTCTTGTTTTTTATCCATTCAGGGACTCTATATCTTTTGATTGGTGCATTCAGTCCATTTACATTTAGGGTGATTATCGATAGGTGTGTACTTATTGCCATTTCAGGCTTTAGATTCGTGGTTACCAAAGGTTCCAGGCTACTTTCCTTACTATCTAAGAGTCTAACTTAACTCACTTAGTATGCTGTTACAAACACAATCTAAAGGTTCTTTTCTATTTCTCCTCCTTTTTCTTCCTCCTTCATTCTTTATTTATTTATTAGGTATCAAATTCCATACTTTTTGTCTATCCCTTGATTGACATTGGGGATAGTCAATTTAATTTTGCATTTGCCTCGCAATTGGCTGCTCCACCCTCCCTACCATGGTTTTCCTACTTCTGGTGACAGCTATCCAACCCTAGGAACACTTCCATCTATGGCAGTCCCTTCTTTGTATTCCTCTTCTCTAGTTTCTATTTCATTTATTGTCTCCTACACTGTATCCAACCTGCTTTTAATCCCCTCCATCGTGCTCTTCAACGATTGGATCTCTGACCTGAATTCATTCCTGCATTCTTGTATGTCTTTCCGTACCTTCATTAGAATATTGATTATTTTTATTTTGAACTCTGTTACAGGAAGAGTCACAAGGTCCATATCATTTAAATCTTTCTCAGGAGTTGTATTAATAATTTTACTCTGGGCAAGGTTCCTTTGGAGTTTCATGCTTGTATATGGTGCCCTCTAGTGTCCAGAAGCTATAGTCTCTGGAGCTGCTCAGCTCCTGAAGCAATGTTGGGGGTTGCAGGGGAGTGGTACTGGTGCCTGGGGGGAGGAAAGAGCTGTTCCCCACCTCCAGGCTGCTGTGCCTGTCTCCACTGCCTGAGCCAGTGGGCTGATCATACAGGTATAAGTTTTTGTCCCAGAGCAGCCGGATATGGATCCTGCTTTCCACAAGCAGCTGGAATCCCAGTCTCACCAGGAACTCTGCCTGTATTAACTCTCCAACCCAGTAGTCATGCGAGTCTCATGAAAGCACCATGAAATGTAGGTTTGTGCTCCCAGAGCAGATCTCTGGAGCTAGGTATTCAGCAGTCCCAAGCCTTCTACTCCCTCCCTTCTCCATTTCTCTCCCTCCCCCCGGTGAGCTGGGGTGGGGGTGGGGGGCTCGGGTCCCACAGAGCCACAGCTCTAGTACGTTACCCCGTTCACTGAGGTCTGCTCTTTTCTCCAGGTGTGTGCAGTCTGACGCCATCTTCTTTCCTGTTGCTCTCTCAGGATTAGTTGCACCAATTAAATTTTCTAATTGTATCCAGTTTTAGGAGGAAGCCTCTGTCTCTCCTCTCACGCTGCCATCTTTAATCCCATCGCATATGTCTTTTTGAATCTGAAAAATTATATTCTTTGGATAAATTCCTAGGAGTGGAATCCCTGGTCAAATGGTATTTCTATTTTTAGCTTGTTGAGGAACCTCCATACTGCTTTCCACAATGGTTGAATTAGCTTACATTCCCACCAGCAGTGTAGGCAGGTTCCCCTTTCTCCATGTCCTCACCAGCATTTGTTGTTCTTTTCGATACTGGCCATCCTGACTGGTGTGAGGTGATATCTTATTGTGGTTTTAATTTGCATTTCTCTGATTATTAGCTATGTGGAACATCTTTTCATGTGCCTGTTGGCCATCTGAATTTCTTCTTTGGAGAAGTATCTGTTTATATCCTCTGACCATTTTTAAATTGGATTATTTGCTTTTTGTTTGTTGAGGTACATGAGCTCTTTATATATTTTGGATGTCACCCCATTATCAGACATGTCATTTATGAATATATCCTCCCATACTGTAGGATGACTTTTTGTTCTACTGTTGGTGTTCTTTGCTGTGGAAAAGCTTTTTAGCTAAGTTCTACTTGTTCATTTTTGCTTTTGTTTTCCTTGCCTGGGGAGATATGCTCATGAAAAAGTTGCTCATGTTTATGTTCAAGGGAGTTTTTCCTATCTTTTCTTCTAAGAGTTTAATGGTTTCATGACTTACATTCAGGTCTTAGATCCATTTTGAGTTTACTTTTGTGTTTAGAGTTAGACGATAATCCAGTTTCATTCTCCTACAGGTAGCTGTCCAGTTTTGCCAACCCCAGCTGTTGAAGAGGCTTTTACCCATTGTATATCCATGGCTCCTTTATCATAAATGAATTGACCATATATGCTTGGGTTAATATCTGGACTCTCTACTCTGTTCCACTGGTCTATGGGTCTGTTCTTGTGCCAGTACCAAATTGTCTTGATTACTGTGGCTTTGTAGTAGAGCATGAAGTTGGGGGAGCTTAATCCCCCCAGCTTTATTCTTCCTTCTCAGGATTGCTTTGGCTATTTGGGATCTTTTGTGGTTCCATATGAATTTTAGAATGATTTTCTCTAGTTTGTTGAAGAATGCTGTTGGTATTTTGATAGGAATTGCATTGAATCTGTAGATTGCTTTAGGCAGGATGGCCATTTTGACAATATTAATTCTTCATATCCATGAGCATGGGATGTGTTTCCACTTATTGGTATCTTCTTTAATTTCTCTCATGAGTGTCTTGTAGTTTTCAGAGTATAAGTCTTTCACTTCCTTGGTTAGGTCTATTCCTTGGTATTTTATTCTTTTTGATGCTGTTGTGAATGGAATTGTTTTTGTGATTTCTCTCTCTGCTAGTTCATTATTAGTGTATAGGAATGCCACAGATTTCTGCATATTAATTTTGTATCCTGCAACTTTGCTGAATTCATATATTAGATCTAGTAGTTTTGGAATGGATTCTTTAGGGCTTTTTATGTACAATATCTTGTCTTCTGTAAACAGTGACAGTTTAACTTCTTCCTCCTTGCCAATCTGGATGCCTTTTATTTCTTTGTGTTATCTGATTGCCATGGCTAGGACCTTCAGTACTATATTGAATAAAAGCAGGGAGAGTGGGCATCCTTGTGTTGTTCCCCATCTTGAGGAAAAGCTTTCAGCTTTTCACTGTTAAGTATGATGTTGGCTCTGGATTTATCATATATAGCCTTTATTATGTTGAAGTACTTGCCCTCTGTGCCCATTTTGTTGAGAGTTTTTATCATGAATGGATGTTGAATTTTGTTGAATGCTTTTTCAGCATCTATGGAGATGATCATGTGGTTTTTGTCCTTCTTTTTGTTGATGTGGTAGATGATGTTGATGGATTTTTTAATGTTGTACCATCCTTGCATCCCTGAGATGAGTCCCAGTTGATCATGGTGTATGATCCTTTTGATGTATTTTTGAATTCAGTTTGCTAATATTTTGTTGAGCATTTTTGTATCTGTGTTCATCAAGGATAATAGTCTCTAGTTTTCTTTTTGTGTGGTGTTACAGTGATGCTGGCTTCATAGAATGAGTTTGGAAGTACTCCCTCCTCTTCTATTTTTTGGAAAACTTTAAGGATAATAGGTATTATGTCTTCTCTAAATGTCTGATAAAATTCAGTGGTAAAAGAAAAAAAAACCCCAGGCCAAATGGATATACCTCGGAATTTTCAGCAATTATTTCTTCAAAGACATTTTTCATCCCTTTTTCTCTCTCTTCTTCTTCTGGTAACCCTATAATGCAAATATTGTTCTGTTTGGATTGGTCACACAGTTCTCTTAATATTCTTTCATTACTGGAGATCCTTTTTCTCTCTCTGCCTCAGCTTCTCTGTATTTCTGTTCTCTGATTTCTATTCCATTAACAGTCTCCTCCATCTCATCTAATCTGCTTTTAAATCCCTCCATTGTTTGTTTCATTCTTGTTATCTCCCTCCTGAATTCATCTCTTAGCTCTTAACTGTTTTTCTATAGCTCCATCAGCATGCTTATGACTTTTATTTTGAATTCTTTTTGAGGAAGATTGGTGATTTCAGTCTCACTGAGCCCTCTTTTTGGTGTTTGAGGGATTATGGATTGAACAAGGTTCTTCTGCCTTTTTATGATCCTGGAGCAATGGCAGGTGTCGCAGACAAGTGGCGCGTATGTCTGCCACAAGGACAAAACCTTTTCATGGCTCCCAGTCTCGGCGCCCGTCTCTGCTGTCTGTGCCTGTTAACCTCATGCAGGGAGTGGCCTTTGGGTTAAACTTCTAAACTTCTGCAGATGTGGTGGCCCTTGGGATGGCCTAGGGTACTGGCGTGGGTTTTAGGGCAACAACATGTGCCTGCCATGAGAACAAAGACCCTTCATGCCTCCTGGTCTCTCCGCTCATCTCCGCTGTCTGTGCCAGTTAACTGTGCAGAGGGAGCAGCCTCTGAGTTAATTCCCTGAGCTACTGTGGGCAGGGCATCCCTTGGGATGGCCTAGGGCACTGGTGGGGCTTGCAGGCAAATGGCATGTGTTCTGCCATGAGAACAAAGCCCGTTCATGCCTCCCGGTCTCTGTGCCCATGTCCGCTGTCTGTGCTAGTCAGTTGCACACAGGGAGCAGCCTCTGGGTCTGGGCCGGTTAGCTGCATGTAGGGAGAAGCCTCTGTATTAAGATGTGTAGTTTCTGTAGGCAAGCTTGCCCTCCAGCCCTTCTTCAGTAGTGGCAGGGACAGCTTGGGCATGGAGGAAGGAACAGCAGGCTGCCTATCATGGTGAGAGGTCTCGGAGGTGCATTGCCAACCAGGGGGATAGGGCACCTGAAGCTCCTTAAAGTTCCCAGCCTGCTGGGATGAGTGTGCCAGGATGATTTTGTCCACCTGTTAAACCCTTGTCCCTTTAAGACTTTTAAAGCATCTGCTTTTCTTTTGTCCCAGTGCAGCCGGCTGTGGGAACCTCTTCGCAGTCTTAGTCTCGTATTTTGCTTTTCAGCTACTCTAATATCCAGAGCACCATGCAATGCATGTCTGTTCTCCCAGGGAAAATTACTAGGGCTGGGTATTTAGCAGCCCTGTGCTTCTACTCCCTTCCCAATCTGATTCCTTTCCTCAAGCCAGTGAGCAAGAGTAGGAGGAGTGCTTGGGTCCCACCAGGTCATGGCTTTGTACTTTACCCTTTTCCATGAGATGCTAACTTTTTGCAGATGTAGATGGGCTGGTGTACTGTTATTTCTGGTCACTCTTTTATGAATAGTTTTATTTGCTGTATTTTTAAAATATATATGGTTTTGTGAGATTTCCACCATACTACTCACGCTGCCATCTTATCCTCCTACTATTGATATTCTTATAAATGTCTTTTATTACACATGTATACTCATTTCTATTGGATACCTTCCCGGGAGTGTAATTGTTGAATCATAGGGTCATGCATATATTCATATAGATACTATCAAGTTGTTTTTGTAAGTAATTATACCAATTTACTCTCCAACCAGCATCATATATTAGAGTTGCTCTACATTCTTGTCAACACTTAATATTGTTAGGTATTTTTCTTTCATTTTAGCCATTCTGGGGCTTTTGGTGATATCTCTTTTTATCTTGCATTAAAGTTGCATTGTGAGCACCTTGTTTTATACTTTTGGCTGTTTTGGATAGCCTCCTTGCCCATTTTTAATTGGTTTGTTTTTTTATTTTTCTCATTGATTTGCCAAATTTTTTTTTCTGGATATGTATCCTTTGTCTATGTATTAGTCAGCTTTCATGATGTTACTTAATAGACATCAAAATCTCAGTGACCTAGAACAGCAAATATATATTTCATGCTCATTTTACATATTAATTGCAGGTCTGTTGTAGCTTTTCTGGACCCTGCTACACTAAACTAGGCTCAACTTTTCTTGACTCTCTTGACTTGGCTTAGCTTCATGGGTCTTCCTCTTCTAGAAAACAAACTATAGATGGACTGAGATACCCTGTTCTCATGGTTCAAAGTCAGAGCAAGAAGTGATGCTAGCAGAAACTAGCAATGCCTCTAAAAGCATTTATTCAGTCATGGAAAACATTGTGTTCATTTATATACTTGGGCAAACAAGTCACAAGATCAAGCCCAAAATTACTGAGGCAGGGAAATATAGTTTCCCTAAAGGGCATGGGAAGCAGGAATAAAGACCAGTGAATAAATAAAACAATACCATAGTTGGACACATTTTACAAAAACTTTCTCCTACTCTTCCTTAATAATGTCTAATAATGAATAGAAATTCTTACTAATAATGAATATAATTTAATAATCTCTTTATGATTTTCACTTTTTGTATTCAATGTAAGAAATCTCACAAGGACATGACAATATTTTTCTATCTCAAAGATTGGCTCATTTTCTGTAAAGGACTAAATAGTAAATATTTCTGCTTTTCAAGCCATACATTCTCAGTCACAACCACTCAATTCTGTTGCTGTAGCAAAAGAACAGTCATAGACAATATATAAATGAGTAGGTGTGGCTACATTCCAAAAAACTTCATATTTTTAAATTTTGAAGCTATATTTTTAGTTGCATGCAAAAAAACAGGTGGCAGGCTAAATTTGTCTCCTAGACCATATTTTACTGACCTCTGATCTGTTATCCCCTAGAAGCTTATTGTTTAACCTTTCACAATTGCATACATAATCAGTCTGGAATTGTTTTTTTGTGTGTGTGTTTGGTATGAAATAGGGAACTGTCATTTTTTTAGATATGTACATCTAACTGATCTGATATCATTAATTGTGAAGACTCTCGACTGCCTTACAATATTACCTTTGTCCTAAGTCAAGTGATCATGTGTAAGTCCAACAATTTTTACCTTTTTCAAATTTTTCTTGCTGTCCTTTGCCCTTTGCATTTCTATATATAAATTTTAGCGCTAGCATTTTAATTTGCAAACACAGACACACAGACGTGCACACACTCACACATAGGAGAGAATTGACATCTTTCCAGTATTAAGTTTTCCAACCCATAAATGTGATATATCTACTTATTAGGTTTTTTATTTATCTCAGTAATAATTTATAATTTATCTCAGTAATAATTATAATTTAAAATTTTTTTTTCTCTGTGGAAGGCATGCATATTTACTAGAAATAAAGAGGAACATTTTATAACTGTAAAATGGTCAATTCAATGGGAAGATATAATAGCCCTAAATTTATATGCAACTAAAAATATAGCTTCAAAATATAAAAAGGAAAATGTTATAGAATCAAAGGGAGAAATAGAAGATCCATTGTTATAGCAGGAGATTTTAATAGATACCTCTGTAAAGAAAAAGAAGAATTGAACAAGATTGAACACACATATACATATTAAATATACACTGGATAATGAAGGAAATATAAAGAAATTTGAAAGGATTGAAATCATATATGCTGTTTTCTGACCAGTGAAATAAATTTAGAGATTAATAAACACAAATGTAACTATGTTTACATTGTCTGATACTAATAGAACTACATCAACTTTGTTTTGATTGGCATTGTATGGTAAATATTTTCTATTCTTTTACTTTTCTATGACTTTGTATTTACGCTATGCCTTTTGTAGCAGGCTATAGTTGTTTTTTGTTTGTTTGTTTAATCCAATTTGGCTTATGTTGTCTAACTAAAAGTATATAGTCCATTTCCTTTTAATGTAATTACTGATATGCTTGGGTTTAAATCACCACCCTATTTGTTTTCTATTTATCTCATCCTTTTTAAACTTTCTTTCTTACTCTCTTTTGGATTATTCAAATATTTTTATTATTCCAAATTAACACTAACTCAATTTAGCCCCTGTACTTTTTATACTATAGTGGTTATATATCATAATTCTACCTAAATTTTAAAGATGTCATTATTAGTGTTTTGAAAAGTCAACATACATGTAGTTGTTTATCTTTTTTGGTGCTCTTCATTTCTTGCATTTTTGTTCGTCTATCTGTTATCCTTCCCCTCTGCCTAGAAAGCTCCCTTTAGCATCTTTTTTAAGTATGACTTTATGGCAAGGAATTTTTTCCATTCTTATTTTCATGAAAATATCTTTATTATGCCTTTATTTTTGAAGACTATTTGCTCTGAATATAGAATTTGAGGCTGGTAATTATTTTTTTTCCAGCCCTTTGAAGATACCACCTTTTCTCCTGGTTGTCTTTATTTCTCTTTGAAAGTCAGCTGTTGCTCCTTTCAAGGTTGTGAGTCTTTGAGGGGAGGGGCCTGCTAAAATTATATTTTTGTCTCTAGTTTTCAGCATTTTTACTCTCACATAAGTTTGTATTACTCTGTTCAGGGTTTGTAGAACTTCCTGAACCTACAGCTCAATAGATTCAGCACTTTTTAAAAATTTGAGCCAATTTGTCTTCAAATATCTTGCTTCATATTTTATCTCACTTTGCAACTCCTACTACGTACACATTAGAACTTTCTTCACTATGCCTCATATGTCTCTCTCTCTCTCTTTTTTTCAATTATTTTATCCTTGTTGCATTTCATACTTCAGCCTGAGTATTTTCTACTATTTGATTTTTGCTTTTTCTTCCCTCTAGTCTGCTGCTAAATCCATCAGTCAAGTTTCTAATTTCAATTATTATATTTACAATTATAATTTTTTAACTGCAGTTCTTTGGTAAATTTCCCATCGTTCCACTTATTTTCTTTAACACCTGAATCATAGTTACTTCAAATTCAATCTGATAATTCTAATTTTTTGATATTCTATTGCTCGAAATCTATTATGTTTTTATTTTTTATTTTTGAGGTCTCAACTGAAGCCCTGGGGGTTTCACAACCCCTCCTCCATAGTTAGACAAAAATTCTAGATTGTTTCTCTCCAGAATCCTAAAACTGCCAAATTTGCTCTACTCTCTGGTTCTGAGCATTGCTTTCTACAGTTTGCTGGTCTCTTGGTTTTGGCTTTATTTAGGTACAGCTCAGGAGCACATATGTATCAAGGGGAGATTCTGTAAAGTTCACTGGGATCTTGGTCCCCTAAGTCCTGACTGTCCTAACCCTTCACTCTATCTTTTGTCTGCCCAGCCCACTGAAACTGCTGCAGGCTCTGAACTAATGCTTTTGGTTCTGCCTCTGAGAGCCCAGTTTGGAACCAGCAGCCTCCCTAATGCTGAACCTAACTCTAGTGCTGACACCAACCGTAAGGAACAGAAAAGGAGCAGACTGGGTCTGGCTCATCTAAAGGTGTTTCTCTTTTTTATGGATGCCTTGGTGTTCTATTGCCTTCAAATGGTTTCTGCGCGCGCGTGTGTGTGTATGTGTGTGTGTGTATGTGTTGTTATGGGTTTTCTTACTTTACATTTTATATATGTTATGTGGGAGGGTTAGCCCATCATGAACACAAGCAAAATCTCTGCCACCTGCTTATTTCCACCTGGTCAAATGTAGGCATTTACTCTTTAGCCCTATTGCCTATAGTCATGAATGAGCCAGGCAGTGAATGAGTGGCTGAGTTGGAATTATGTCTCTCTCCACGGAAAAGTGCCACACACTATGCTGTTTGGACCCTTCAGCATTTCTCAATATAACTTTCACATCCACCAAAAGGTAGATCCTAAAATCTGTCCAAGGATCTCTTACATTATTTGTTTTATTTTATTTCTACTAATTCCAGTACCCTGGCTATTCAAATGGGTCTTTGAGTCCAATTAGGAGATTTTAAAAATTATTATACCGTGAAACTCAGGGAAAAGAAAATACTAAGGACATTGATTACTGCTTCCATATAAAATCCTGAAACATCTGGGGTCTATGTTACTTATCTATGCTACCTTTCTCTATGTCCAGTCAAGATTTATCTTTATCCCTGACCAGTATGACCCAATTCCCCATCACTCTCCTGCTTTCCTTGTGCTGCAATGGCAGGCTTTCTCCATCCCTTGTCGACTTAATGTGTGTGAGAGGTGTAAAAAGGAAGCTAAGTAGTTCTGGCACAGTAAAGAAGGGTGGAGGCAGTGCTGAACAGCCAGAGGACAGAAGAGCTCTACCATATTATACCATTTGTCACTCTGATGTGAACATGGCTATGAGGTTATTAAACAGATTGTCCTGGGTTTTTCCTCTCATTAGTATTTTAGCGTTCTCTCCCCATGCCACTGTCCCAGGCTTCTTTCCATTGTAACCTCTTAATTATAAAGCAGGCTTGAGGAGGATGCACCTCTGGAAACCATGCAGTGGTTCAGTGGCTTAAAGCCACTTGGCTATTCGTTTTTTTATTTGTTCCTAGGTTTACAATTCAGCTGTGCTAGCTCATGGAAACTGCCCCGGGACAGATTTAAATCAAAACAGAATTTCCAGTTTTGCTCTGAAAATCAAATGGGAAGATTTGTTTTAAATGAGTAGTTAGTGACTTGCCTCAACATGCTTGGAATGTATGTTTACTTTTTAGATATAGAAGAATATATTTTTTCACAAATCCAAATGCCTCTGATAAAATAGGCAAAAAATGACCTAGTGTGTTGTATGGGCTATAGTAGGCATCTAAGGAACAGTGCCTTCTTACTGACAAATATAAGTCTCTAGCTGGATGAATAGTTTCCTTGAATATTTATGATGACCTTCTGTCAAAAAGAAATTCCTTGTTCTTTAAACAGGTCAGCCTACTCATTGATATCAGTATTTCAATATGTAAAAAGAATTCCAACTTAAAATTGTATTTGGGTTTTATTTTTAAATCTATAAACTGAGTGTGTTTCTAAGTGAGGCTCAAGTTCTTAACATTCTATTCACTGAAGATTTATTTAGTAGCCATAATATGCTAGCTACTATGTAGGTACTGAAGAAGAAATGAATAATGACATAAGGTCTTTGAGGCTTTTTATGGTGAATTCCTCTTAAAAAAACTTAACATCCCTTTAGTTTTTATTTCATTTTTGTGTTAAAGAGTGCCATAATTGAAGTTAAAGTATCTCACTATTTAAAAGGGTTGAAATAAACAGTCATAACAACTACAGTGTAAAGTTTGACTTGATCCTTTACTTTGTGAATTATTTCCTCCTATTGAAAACATAAAAATATTTATACACATAAAGCACTTTTTAAAGTTCTTTCATCTATATTATTTAGTTTAGACTTTACGACATCCTGTGAGGTTGTCAAAATATACTACTATCTACATTTTATAGTTTAAAAAACCTGAAGCTCAGAAAGGCAAGTGATTTGTCACAAAGTACACAGGGTGGACCCTAAGGTCATTTCTCCTCCCATTTCCCAAGATGCTCCATAAATGCTCTAACACCACTTATTCAAGCTTTCCAGATACTTTAAAAAGAACTTCAATACTTTAGGACTCAAAGAAGCCAGAAAATTTTTTAAAGCATTAGGTATTTCTGAGCAAAGTGATTATTTCTGATTATCTTTCCAAATAAGTTAACTGGTAGTCTATGACTTTGCAAGATACCAGATGTTTTGCATGACTCTGCCTGGAAATTTCTGTGAAATAGAGGCTGAATCTTACCTTAAAAGAACATAACAGGAAAAGAAGGAAAAAAAAGACTTCCAGAGGAGTATGTTTTTGAAACAAATCTTCATTACTGAGAGTAAAACAATTTGAAACTGTACAAAGTATTTATAAAAGTTAAAAAAAACTTGTGGCACAGTTTCCAATGACAACAGCTTAGAAATCTATAGGGGCTATGTCTGTATAGGACTCCAAAGCACCAGGTCAGAGTCATGCATGGATTTCTCTCTTGGCTTTTCTCTGTACAGTCCCAAATTTCTCCAAGGAGCTCCTTTGATAAAGTCAGAAATAAAGCAACACAAAGGATTTGCACTAGTTAGGTCTCAGATTCAATCCCCAAAATCTTCCCTTCCTGGAACCAAGAGCTGTCTAAGCAAGTATTACTTTTTCACCACCATTTTTTTGTTATCAGACTATTCCATAAAGTGGTTGAAGTCTTCAGGCCATAGGTAAAGGTGGTTGATGTGATCTGATTAAATACAGTACTTTAAATGTAGGTACTAAAACAATATTTGAAATATGAGTGTGTGCTTGCATATTAGCAATATTTCTTTTAAGTTAGCACAGTCATTCTGGGCCCTGCTCCTGAATCCCTGACTATCTTTGATATGCTCCAGTATATTCTGTTGTGATTTGTTGCTGGCCTTTGCCCACGTGGCCGCTCCGTAGGTAGGAGGTTCCATGGGAACAGGATGCTCACCCGGCTTGTGGAGCTCCTGTGGATCTGCTTTGACCCTCTGAAGGAAGTACTCTCATTCCTCTGGCTGAACAAAAAAAGGACCCATCTTCTGAGAATCTGTGAGATAACAACCCTCTGCTACTTTCCAAAATCTACCTGTAGTGATAGAAAAATTACCATCTTTCTCTGAAAAAGATCCTCCTTTTTCTTTATTGCCAGTCCTTGAGGATACATAAGCTTTATCCATATTTTGTATGTCTGTACCACCCATGTGGAAAAAGAGAGAGAGAGAATCAACTATAACTCCACTCTGGAACTAAAAAACTAGATTTTAATCAGACTCGTAGAAAGGTAAACAAAGGCAATGACATTCCCTTCCACAAGTACCATATTAATACTGCTGTGCCTGCAAATCTAGAACATGACTCTAAGGAAACTAGTTTTATTGGAGAATTACAGACTGACTGACAGGTGAAAAATTGAAATTTGGGATGGTAAGGAGCCTTTCCAGTATTGTGGAAATCACACTGCATGAGGGTGTTAATTTGTGTACCTCTGAACAAAGCTTCTCTCCCATGATGTAACACTGTATAAAGTAATCTTGCGTGACAGTATCAACCTAAGAGGTCTGACCCACGCTCATCAGTGAGAATACATCGTGGATGCCATCATTCTGTTTTCCCTCGGCAATGCCCTAAGCTTCTCTTTGCTCTAAAGCCAGTCTATAAATATGGGTTCCTTTCAAGAGAGAGAGATTCCCTTTTATGTCATGGGCTCCATTTGGATTGCTCTTTTTAGAGGCAGAGTTCAGCTGCTAGGCAATTCCCCCTAATTTCTGTGGTCATTCCAAACTGTCACAGTTAGGCAATAACACCTGATAGCCACTTGTCACTCAGCTAATGTCAAAACGCAGACATGTGGCTACTTCTTGATAAATACTAGGTTTACTTCGTTCTTTCCACGTTCCCCCTTTCTCTCTGCATTCGTTGCGATTTTCTATGCATTTTACAGATGTTTTTGTAACATTCTTTACTGTATTTTTTTCCTAATAAGTATTTAGATCAAATATTTATACTCATTCTTAAACAGATGCCCTTTGTGCCTATATAGAGTACTCTCTTCAATGGCTGGTTAGAGTAAAAGATCACATCAATAATGTTAGCACTAGCTGGTTCTGAATTTTAAAAACCCTAAAACCTCTTCAATTCCTTAAATGGGAACTTCCTGGAATTTCATCCTCTTTTAGCCCTCAACTCCTTAAGTCATGTCAGAATAACAGGATTGTAGGCAAAGACCTAGAGACCACTAAATTTTACTTTATACACCATAGACTTTAAATTAGCATTTAAAATATTTAAGGTTATAAATCAGCATTTAAAGGAATCATAAATTCCTTTAAAATAAAAAACAATAATGAAACAAGACAAAAACATGTGTTGACATTTACTTGGTAAGGAGAGAAAAGTTCTTTAGTGTGGGTGGTCATCAGAGCCAGCTTCTTGGGCACGTGACATGTGCAGACCCTGAGGACTCCACGCTCAGAAAGACCCCGCGCTTGATTTAATGCTCTGCTATCACTGTCTCGAAATTTTTGATACTTTTTGAACGATTAACGCTGCATTTTTATTTTGCACTGGATCCCACAAACTATATGGCCAGCCATGGTGATGATTCCCCTTGTGCCCTGCAAATAGGGCAATGATATGTTCGCATCTGCTCTGGGCAATCATGGCTGATGCCTGTTGCCTGTGGCAGTTATTTCACAGCATCCTCCCCTCATTCCCCCAAAATGTTCCAGTTTGGATGCTAAAATATATGCTCACCTACCAAAAAAAATGAAATACTGAATAAAAACTGAAAACAAGGTATGACTAAAATTTGCAGTTATGTATATATGGGTGCAAAAAATGATCACCAATTGTTAGTTTTACCTAAAACTGTACTAAATTCCTCATCAAAAACAGTTGAAGTATCTGTGCCCTATTATGCTGCACCAGAATCATATATGTAGAATTGGAAAGTTATTGATTCCCTTCATTCCAGAATTTTAATATTTAATTGTTGGAATTATCAGCTAGCATAAAAAGTGAATCAAATGCACATACCCCCAGCAGTCTGCAGAAAGCACATCCAAAGTAGAATAAAGCACTGACTCGTTTGAGGACTGGCAGTTCACGTGGGGTTTATAGCGGAGAAAGACTTTGTAAATACCTTTCTGTAGATGTAAAAACATGTTTCCTTGTTGGCAAGACTGCTTCGGTCTCATACAGAGTCCAAAACAACCTAAGTGTCCCATCAGCGGATGACTGAGAAAGAAAATAAACTCCAGATCTAGAGATTAGCAGGGTGTTTTGCAGAGGGAACAGAGGAGAAAGGAATTAACACTTGTTTATGGTAAACCAGAGAATACTTACAGCAAATTGTATCTGTCTTTCTTGCTCTGTACTGAAGAAACTTTATGTTCCACCTCCCTTCATTTCTTCTCATCATGTTGAAGAACTAACTCAAAAGCACACCTTCCTATCATCAACTCTCATCTTTGTGTCCTCTACTCCCTTACATTACCTTCATTAGAAATAATTAGACTGTGACACTAATTAGAAATGATTAGAGTGAAAAGTAGTTGGTAGAAATCACTGAGAATTTTGTAACCAAATTATGTTTCTGAGAGCCTCTATTTTATTATTCAGTTTATTCTTTTCAGTAAACTATACTTCACAATTTGCAATACGAGCACTGTTTTCTCAAACTGGTATAAAAATATATATGGTATATGATATCAAACTGAGACAGATTTGTGCCAATAAAAAGAAAGGTAAAAAAGGAAATGAAAACAGGATATTGAAGAGATACCTGCACTCCCATGCTTACTGCATCATTATTCATAATAGTCAAGATATGGAAAGAACCTAAGTGTCCATCAGGGGATGACTGGAGAAAGAAAACGTGGTATATACATATAATGGAATATTATTCAGCCATGAGAGAGAAGGAAACCCTACCATTTATGACAACATAGATGGACCTGGAGGGCATTATGCTAAGTGACATAAGTCAGACAGAGAAAGACAAACACTGCATGATGATATCACTTATATGTGGATTCTAAAAAAGCCAAACTCACAAAAACATAATAGAATGCTGGTTACTAGAGACTGAGGGTGGAGAAACTGGGGAAAATGTTGTTTAAGGGTACAAACTTGCAACTAGCAGATAAGTCCTGGAGATCTAATCCACAGCACATTGATCATAGTTAGTAATACTATATTATAAACTTCAGAGTTGCTAAGAGACTAGATATTAATTGTTCTCACCACAAAAAAGAAATGATAATTATGTGACAGGATAGACTTATTAGCTGAGGTTATGGTGGTAATCATATTGCAATATATAAACATGGCAAATCAACATGTTGTACACCTTAAACTTACACAGTGTTATATGTCAACTATATCTCAACTTTTAAAAAAGAAAGATAAAAAGTGTAAAGCTCCGAGATGTATTCTCTGGAGTATAAGTTTGCTATTTATTTCTGAAAAACACTTGGATCAATAACAATGAAGCAAGATTCATATGTATTTTACCCTCCAGACTCTGAGTTCCACATATAAAATGAAATGAATATTTTCATATGTTGCTATGAACAATGTATATGAAACAAGTGTCAAAATGCTAAAACACTAACGCTTAATGTTGTTGAGCCAGTTGTTTACCATATCCTTCAAACGTAATCTAAAATGTGGGGAAATATATACAAAAATGTTTGTCATAGCAACATTTTAATTAGTGATAATAAGAAAATATATATATGGTTCACAGGGGAATGGTTAGGGAAATTACAATATATGTTGTATGTATAATATATACAATATTCGGTCCTGTTTATTTTTCCAGTTAATATCAGTACAAGAATTTTCCAACATAATTCAAAGATCATAAAGCACATTTAGTGGCTGCATTGTATTTCCCTAATTGTCTACACCATGGACATATATAATTTTTATAGTTGGAAATAAAACCTTAAAAAAAGACCATAAATGGCTTTGTATTCAAATAAAAAGCTGGCCTTGCTCTAAGATGTAAGAATGATGAACTTATTTTGTGTAGTTACCCAGGGATATTTTGGTTCCACCAATAGGGACCACTCAAATATTTTTAGAAATATTAGGAGGAATAAATCATTTCATTCTTTGCTAAGAATTCAGAACGTTACAGAGTCAATTCTCTGACTAAAGTCATTTCTACATTGACTGAATCTGAGTGATAATTTTCTATATACATAAAGCCTTTCATATGCTTTATAGCACATTTGAGAACCATGTCAAAACTGTGGTGACACAGTCCAATAGATTATCAACAAAGAGTGATGTCCTGTGACATTACTCATCCTCTTTGCTTTCTTCCAGCTTCTGCCTACATCTGACTAAAATTTCATATGAAAATCTTTTACTCAGATGTGAAGAAAACTCAAGGAATAAAATCTGACTTACACATATTTCCACCGGAGGAAACCCGTGAACTCCACCCTCTGGTCCTTGCTCTAGCAAAGCACATATGAACTTCAGTGGGTTCTGCCAAGAGCAAAATGGCAAAGCAGGGCTCAGTGGTGTCCAGTCAGATTAGATCTGTCTGCCTTGGCCTAGCTAAGTCTTACACAGGACGGCCCTCTTTTATTGTGTTTAACCACTTGTGGTTCAATATATTTTTATCTTCATGAACAGCTAAATGTGCAAAATGTGGTACAATTGCCTTTTATTTTATGGAGGTGGTAAATTTATAGCATATTCATAGGATGCTTGTGTGTAGAAAACATATTGATCAAACCAGCTTCCTTTACTATACTTAATATGCAGAGAGAGTGCAACATTTCTTAGCATTAACATCTGTTGTCTCAAGCAAATGAATGAAAAACAGTTAATAATATTCTGAGTCTTAAAACGGTCCTTAAAATATTTTCAGTAACTTATGACAATATAGTCAGAGGGGAAATTTATGCCTGGGTTGTGTCCTCCCAGAACAGGAACCAGTCAAATCAGTGAACACACAAGCAAATGGTTGGACAGTTTGTTTAGTGAATGATACAGTTCATTCTATTAAAAATGTTCACTCCAGGAGTCCCACGTTTTTGCAGGTCAGGTTCCTCAGAAGCAGAGCTGAGAAAGATATTTGCATGCAGGTGGTTGTTGAGAATTACTATCCAGTACAAGACCTGTAAGGGACTGAAAGAAGCAGAGAGAGATTTGAATTGTGATTAGATTGCAACAGAGTCCTCAGCATTCCCACGGGTGCTGTGAATCAGGGCGGACCTTCATAAGATGTCCCAAATTGAGATGTCCCAAGAAAGCTAGGCCTTTGTACCCCTCTATTGACCAGTCATTGGATGGGAGCCAGATAACCACCAGGGAGTGGGTGTTACCTGGGGCAAGGTGGTTGCCTCCAGCAGAACACAAGCCCTGGACTGAACTCAGCGCAAGTCACCCGGAGGCAGTGCTCCTGGCAGCTGAGAATGAGCGTCCTTGTCCTGAAGGAGGGATCTGAGCAGCATGCCCCAGCGCCCACTACAGACGACCTCTTTCACTCAGATTTTTATAGCTTCAGATAAATTCACCCCATCTTCCAGAAGTAGCTCTTCCAGGGTTCTAGTTAGTCTTTTTCCTGAAGAAACTGATCAAAGGAAGCTTAGTGAGATCAATGACAGGCAACCGGTGCAGCGAGTCTCATGGCCACAATGAATACTCATCCTCTCTCTCCTCTGTCACCCATTCCAGACCTCCCTCACCCACAACTATCATCCCACTGGCCACTGGTTTGCCAGTGGAGATAGGGGAGAGAGTGACCCAGTTCAGATCCTCATCTTTTTTTTATTTTTTTTGCAGGAAAAATTTCAAGTAGAACTTACTACAATTCTTGCTATGAATTCTTTCCTTCTCATCATTGTCATTTGCAAATATATTTATTAGCAAATGAATGAAGATACAATTTTTATTTCTTTCTAGTTCGTTGAGATCTAACCAACATGCATCACTCTTCTAGTTTCAGGTGTACAGCATAAAGGTCTGACTTGCATATATGGGGAAGGGATTACCACCATACGTTTAGTCAGTATCCATCATCTCATATACATAGAATGCAAAGAAAGCAAGAAAAGAAAAACAATTTCTTAGGATCTTAGAACTCTTAGGATTTACACTGAACAACTTCCATGCCTATCACACAGCAGTCTGGTATCCTCATACTGTATTTCTTATAATTGAAAGTTTTGTATCTTCTGATCAGTACTTATTTCTTATAGTTGAAAGTTTGTATCTCCTAATCACTTTATTCCAATTTCCTCTCCTCTCCCTCTGTCTTTGGTAACACCAATCTGATCTCTTTTTCTAGAGTTTGTCTTTTTTCTGTGTGTTTTTTTTTTTTAGATTCCAAATGTAAGTGAGATTATATAGTGTTTGTCTTTCTCTGTGCAACTCATCCCACTTAGCATAAGTACCTCAAGGTCCATGCATGTTGTAGCAATAGCAGGATTTCCTCGTTTTTATGGTAGAATAGTAGTGTGTGTGTGTGTGTGTGTGTGTGTGTGTGTGTGTGTATACAGCTTCTTTCTCCATTGTCCATCTATGAATGCTTAGGTCGTTACCATGCCTTGGCTGTTGTAAATAGTGCTGCTATGAACATTGGGGCACACATTGTCTTTTTGGGATACTGTTTTCATTTCCTTGAGCCTCTGATCACTATATCCTTTTCAGGATGTGGCTGATGCTCTTGTCCACTTACCACCACTGGACAGGAGAGTGCCAAAAGGAGGGCTAAAGGTATTTTTCCTGTAACGGAATTCCAGGAATTTCCTGTAATTACACAAATAGCAGCCCTACCTCCTCCTAATGATCAGAGTCAATTACTCCTGCCAGGAGAGCGACTCGTTCCTTGTCTGCTATTTTCCTGGCACAAGAACTGTGAAGCGACCAGTTGGCAATCATAGCTTAAAGCTGAATGGGACTCCTGCTGTGTACTCTGGTAGGAGTATTCCCCCTTTGTGAACAAGCACCTCAAGACTTGCAGAGTTGTGGAGACAAGCAGCACAAATTCCCAAGTGAGTTACTAAGACTGAAGGCAAAAAATATCCATGCATACTTCTATCCTTGGTTTCAAGCCTATGTATTCTACCTTTTGGGTACAAAGCATCATAAAACGGTCATTTGATTAGGGGATTTGCATTCCACTGCTTCCTTGAGGATGGTGACCTCTCAGGGCATCATCTCCAAGCATATGACTTAGATACATCTTCAAAAAGCTATTTCATTGCTTTATGGGCCAGCATCTTCTGAAAGGTATGGTAGTGATGGAACCAGGTAGTCTTGTGGCTATGTGTCCATGATCTGTTAAGTGTGATGTGGAATCTCATGTCAGAATACTGAGTCTCTGAAGGCCTTCAGGTAGTGGCGCTGATTGTACACGTGAAGCCCCTGATGAGACCAGAGCCCTGGTTGACACTTGGCAGTGCAGCCTGGTGAGACACTGGAACACAATGCCCAGTTAATCCACACCCAGACTTCTGACCTAGAGAAACTATGAGATAACAAATATGTGTTATTTTAAGCCACTAAATTTGTGGTAATTTGTAATGCAGCTTAGAAGACTGATATAGGCCCTGTGGACCAAAAAACGCTTATCCAAATCTGGAACATCGTTTATTCTAGTTATAATGAATTGTTGCCCTTTTAGGGTAGAAGGGATCCATTGTAATCAATTGCTGACAAGTGGCTGGTTGATCTCTTCAAGAAATGGTGGCATATTGAGGGCTTAGTAGGTCTCTGTTGTTTGCAGATTTAACATTTGGCAGTTCTAGTTGCTGTATCAGCCTTGGTAAGTGGGATTTCATGCTGCTGGATGCATGCTCAGTTCCCATTTCCACCACCATGACTCTTCTGTTGATACATCCACTGCACCAACTCTTGGATGACCAATGACAGAGGCTGGCTGATGTCCACTGGCTTGTTGTCCCATCTGCTGGCTCATTTAGTAAATGGTAGGTGTACTCTGGTGAGTAGCAACATGTGATACAAATTTCTTCATGCTCTGTGACCATTCTCCTATGTCTATATAAATTCCTTTTCTCCAAAACTCATTGATCCCACCCTTGTACTCTTTCTCATTCCAGGACCTTGATCAACCATTCAAGCAATTTGCTACTGTCCAAAAGTCCACTTACTTTCTAACCTAGGACCTCTTCCCTTTCCACTTGAAGTGAATGACCAGGTATGCCCATTGGGAGAATCCCCCTAATTATAGGCTTTCAGGACAGCACCCATGTGGGGCTGTGGGGCAGAGCAGTCTGCTGTTAGCATGCACTCTCACACAGCCCTGAACCAAATGTGTCCTCTTTCTTGCTGATTAGCTAACCAAAGGGTCACTGCCACGGCCCTCCGTGTGAGCCGAGAGAGAAGCACTGATGCGGCAGTGGCGGGTTCCTGGGATGGTGGGCCACCTGCCCAAGGTGCTTGATCCTGTTCTCTGGCTCTGGCAGCTCCAGCTCAGAGATGTGGCACTTCCACCTTGCTGTGGATCTTGGGGGAGCTCAGGGCAGGATGGGCATTTCTGTCCACCTAGCTGTGTGGTGTTCTAGGGTTGGAATCAGGCCCAGTAAAAAGCCAGGAATAATTTCTCAAATGTTGTAAAATTTTCCACTGCGGAGCATTGGCCTTTCTTCAGAACTCATGGGTTCAGTGTTGTGATTCTCCTTTTGTGATTTTCCATAAACTACTAACCAGTTTCAGCTAGGCCCTGCAAAGGAACACATTCGGGTGGCGTTTGGGCCTTATGGATGTCCACTGTAGGATTCCCACTCCCTGGATCTTTTGATCACTTCTTCTAGCATCACCCATGAAACTTTCTACTTCACTTTGTGCGAGCCATCACTTTCTTTAAACTTCAGAGTGTCATTAGAGTCATACTGGCTCTTCCTCTTGGAGTCCTTAACGGAATGTTACAACCTATCACAGGATAATGTTCCCTTGTTAGTAAATTCTCTCCTTTCCAACTCTATGTTCTGCCCACTTTATTCATCATCTTCAGGATCCAGTTTCCATACATATTCTCCTGGGCTTCATAGGCACATATTGGCTACATCATGCAGCAACTCAGGCCCAACACATCTCTGGCTGGAAGGTGCTATGCCTAAATCCTCATTGTGGTTTTGGTAACCAGAAGGGAAGTTGAGAGTAGAAACCAAGGGAAAGGGCACATCCTACCTTCCTTGCATTCCTTCAAGTAAGGGAAGAGCATTAGCTTTTAATGGGGAAGAGTGGGCCACTTCTGCAGACTCAGACAGGGATATTTGGGGATTCAAGATTTTGAATCATATTGAGCCAGGGTCCCACTCCTTCCCACCAGGCGCCAAACCTTGGCAGAGACAATGTGGAGTTAAAACTCAGCCATCTCTGGAGATAGTCTACTTGCATTATCAAATCCTGACTCAGATCCTCAGCTTTTTCACTTCTCAGCTGCAGGAGATGGCAGTCTCTTTGTATGCTGCCAAGGGGTCCTCTGACTTTTACACTTCACCTTAATTTGATAATTAATCACCCTCAACTTTTCATGTCTTCTCCAATGCATGGATAGCTTGCAGCAACAGCTAACCAATTCTATAGTCCTTTAATTACTATTTACTCTTAAACTCTCAAATGCCTGAGCTGTTAACACCTTTCAAAGTACTCTTTTCTGCTGATATTCCATCACAATTCAGTATCAGTAAAGGTTTTAACAACTGCACCACTGCCACATCCCAGCGCTGCTGATACCTTACCTACCACCAGTTAGGTATGACCAGCCAGCAGATAATTAGACTCCAAAATCCCCTTTTAGAGCCTGCTTCCATAGGACCATCTCCAGTATCAACTGTCATAGGTTGAGTTTCCTATAAACAGACTCTGAGACTAGGATTTGTGTACAAGGGGTTTATTGGGGAACACTTTCAGATACAAGATGTATAAGAGAGTAAAAGTATCAGGACTTGACAGAAAGATGTTGAACTGTGATGGGGTCATAACAGAAGCCTCAGCCAATCCCACAGGAGGCTCTGAAGCTGGGTTAGTCATTGGTCATTGGGTTCAGGCTGGACCTGGAGAAAGGTTATAACTTTGGGAAAAATTGCTTCCTTTGGCCGAGGCAATTCCTAGGGACGCTCTTGACAGTGAGCCAGTGACAAGGAACACTGTGGCCTAGGGGAATGAGTCTGTCCATCCCAGCGGAAATCTGCTAGCATACCACAACATTCAGTTCACCTGTCAACACAAGGTGAAGGAGACAGAGAGATACCAGGTAATCACCTAGAACTGTCAGTTCAACCATCAGTGTCAATTAAAACTAGCTGTTCTAATATTGGAGAATGCAAATTCAGATAAACACTAAGCAACAAATGATTCTAAACCCTACCCTTTGAAAGTAATGCAAGCCCTGCTGGCAAAGAATACTCATCCAAACTCGCTCTTGCCCATCCCATCGTTGGTGCAGCATGCTGTCTGCGTGAGGCATCCCTGCCCCTACTGGGCAGAAGAACCAGCGGGACTGAGATCCCAACAGGCAGTCATGACAGTGGCTTCTCACTTACCAAATAATCAGGTCAGCTGTCTTGCATACATCTATATGTCTATCAATATAGCTAATATATATATATATATATATATATATATATATATATATATATATATGTATATATATCTTGCATACATCTTTCTATATATTTTTACCACCTTTCATTCATCCTGTAAACTTTCAGTCAGCACTGGAAGTAGAATTTAAAAACAAAACATTTAAAATAAGCCATGAAGTTCTAAAGAGATGAAAATACCTAGCACAATGCATGCTTTCTATAAAATACACAGTCATATTCCTTTGTAATAAACGCTTACTAATCAGTTCTGAGCGTCATAAAACAATAGGAGTGGAATGACAATGCTGTCATTTGTATATTCTCCTTCAGTTCTCTAATAGAAAGCTTTTTTTCCTCTGCCAACTCATTCCTGACAATGTTAATGATTCGCTATAAAGCAGTTTCTGGGCTCTGATTTGTGACATTCAGACTGGTTAGATGGGAGGACTCGGCAGGTTTCTGGGGAGTGTTTTGGATGCAGAAATGCCTTGAAGATAGCACTTTATTATATTTAGGACAAGTATGACATCCCACTTCAAGGAAGAGGCCCCTATACATATTGAGAAGGGATTTCTATGGTTTAAGTGGGGAGGAGAAGGTTGGTTTAAAAGAATGCCTCTGTGTGTTTTTTGAGGCGACATAAAGATAGAAAGCAGAGAAATGGAGGCAGGAGGCAGGAGGATTATGGATAATGGAAGAACTTTGCCTGAGGGTACATGCCTGCTTTGCCTATTCCTGTATAACTAGAATATTTATAATTCAAATACTTATCTTTAATAATTAAAAACCGAGGAATATTAAAGACAAAAGGTAGAGAATATTATGTACACATGTGTAGGCATCATGCATTAAATCCCCACCCTTGCAAAATACAGCAAGAGGTAGCTTTAAAAGGAGGTTAAAAAGTGAATATTTTAAAATGCCTTGAAAACAGAATTTCTAATTCACTCCAGTTCTGCCAGGAGTAATACCCTTACTTCTGATTTCTGCACACACCATCAGTCATAGGGATAGGAACTAAAAATACCCAGCATCGTGGTTTGACATCAGCACATCAACAATTAAAAAGTGGATACAAATATTTCAGGTTTTCAAAACCATAGTGTTTTCCTCCTGGTTTTTGAAAACCTTGGATTTGCACAGGAAAAGGAAAAGTCTTTTTCAATTGTTTTCACAGAATATTTAGTGGCACAGTCTATGTAAACTACCGGTTACAATGGAATGTAATAGTCTACCACCACCAGGAACTCTCTCTGATCTTCTGCCTCTTCTCAGACAGCAAAGAAACAAAGGAAAACAGCCCTTGCTGTGGATTGAGAAGAGTGTTTGAAAAAAGAAAGGGACCTCAACTGTGCCCCCCGGTATTATAAAGCTGTCAATTATAACCATGATTACAATGAAAATACTGAAATAAAAAAAATATATATATATTTACCTAGGGAAGGGAACAAAAGGCCAACTGCATTTAAAGTGAAAAATAGAAAGAATAACCAAAAAAACATACTGTTCAATTTCAACCTAACAATTCTAAAGTGAGTGAAAAATAATGCAAACTAATGGAGCGCAATTGTTTATATTACAGTAGCAGAAAAGCAGAATGGTTAGCGGCCGAAATATGAACAAATTAAGATACTGGGTGAAATGGTCAGGTGTCATTGTTTTTTAAGGATGTGTCCTCTGTGGTAACAAGTTTATGAGTAATAGTTTCTACTCATGTCTAGAACAGACATGTTAATATTTGTACCTTTGCTAATTATGGCAAGGAAGAGATTAATGAAAAATCAAGTGTCCCTATGTTTTTACCTCCTCACCACACCAAGTAATTCCTAGTTGAACATTAACTCAAACTGGTTATGCTGGGGGTGGAGAAGGGAGGAGGGGGACCCACAGCTCCTTCTGTGCATAGGAAGAATAGTGCTGACCAGTGGCTGGGCATTGATTATAGTTAGCAATGAAACTCAAAGTCACATTTAAGGCTCATTTTTAGAACTGGAGCTTGGGCTTGGCTGCTACAGTACTCGATGTGCTAGTGATCTTAGGTAAGGCTTAGGTGAGGCATCTTTTACACCTGAGATGCTGCCACTCCTGTTTCACGAAAAAAGCCAAGGGTACCCTGACCAAGAGCATCAGCATCAAACCCAATATTTGCCAAAAGGTATCATTTGGGGGGCCCCAACTGGGATTAACAGATCCAGAGAAAACAATGATTTTACTAAATACTAGATTTCAGGGGAGTAGGATAATAAACAAATCTTCTTCATGTAGATTTTGTAAATTGAATTCTGATTTCCCAAGAATCACTGTATTTTGTACTGCTGAAGATGAGAAGGTTAAATGAAAACTCAAGATTCAGACTACCCTGCATAGCTGCAAGATTGTGAAACTCAGCAGTTGTCTGTATCATCAAATACTTTTCCTGTGTTCACTCTGTCTATAGGCTCACAGAGAGGGCCCCTTATCTACTTCCACTCGTGCTGTTTGTCTTACATCCTTATTAGCTTTCCACAAAGTGCAATCATAATTAAATTCTAAAGCAAAGGATGAAGTTATCTGAATCACCGTCCACCTAGCTGCCAAATATGGTGGTAAGAATGACAATGTTACTCTGCATTTCTTTAATTCTGATTTGGCAGCATTTAGCTCTCTGACCTCCTGCAGTTATCAGTACCACAGGCTTCTTAAATGCTGTGCAGAAGCATTTCTGTTTTATTTGTTCTAAATTTACTGGTTATTAATTTCACAGTGTGACTTCCTATTTTATTAGTTGGCAGATTTCACTCTAGCCTTCAAAAAGCTAAAGATTTCTATCAGGTTTCTTTCTATTTCTGTCTTTCCTGGCCATCTTCCATTATTTCTACAATGTTCTGTTTCTTTCACCATCTTTGTTACCCTTTTCTGACATTCACATTAGATAAGCATCCATGGCACTTATTTAATTATTTTGTGTTAATGAAGATTTGTGTTTTCTCAGCACCCTTTCTCATTTTCTCATGAATTTCGAGAGAAACTGCTTTTTTGTTGCAAAGATTATATAGTGAACTGTTTTCATGTTGTTGAGTAATATAAAGTTTTACCTGGTATTTTTCTCATTCACATAAAATGGGACATAGAGAATGACCTCTGCTTACCCTACAGTGGCAGGGTAAATGCACGCAGCCTAGGGGTCACTGTAATTTCCCCCATTGTTCTAATGCACTCAAGAACCTCCTACTCATGGACCAGATCTTAGAACTCAGAGGGAAAACAGTTCATTTATTGCTGTTTCAATTGATATCAGAACTTGGGATTTTTGGCTATTGAATCAGGGAATTTAGGTGTCAACTCAGAGTCTCAACAGTTTTCTGTATATGAATGTATAAATTTATAAATTGGACTTTCTTTGAGGAATTCCAGGCTCCAGAAGTTTTGTAGCATCTGGGTTCTTTTTGAAGAGCTGCACCTAACTGACTGTCTTTCAAAAAGACCGCTTCTGCTCCAGCCAGCAGCAACCCTCAGCCCAATCTAAAAGAGCATACTATTCCAGGTCACATTTCAAACACTCCACTTCATCTATTTACCTCTCCACACTCCATCCACAAAGGCTGTAGGGGGGCGGTGTATAAGAACAATTTCATAAGAATGGACTGAGAACTAGAAACCAGTAAAACATTGCAGAAAAGAACGAGTAGCAGGGGTTCTAGATCAGATACTCAAAATTTTAAATATTGCAAATAGGAAAGCCAAGCCAACACTTTATAAGGTAGAGAAAGCCCTTATTTGTTGGAATATCATGAGAATTGAGACAGAAGAGGAGGGAAGATTGAAGGCAGTGAAGGACCAGAGGTTAACTGAGCGACCGAGTCCCTACAGGGCATGACTAGACACCTGGCACTTATTTCTGGAAGAGCCTACCATTGCCCCAAGAACTCCCTCTAAGACTTCTTAGAACCAGGCACCTCTGAAACTCAATATGGAACACTGATAGCAGTGAATTTCATGTTAAAACATTCCTTTCAGATATTCTTATTTAACAAATGAAACAGGCACAGGCCACATACTCCATGTGCATATATGCCATTAATATTGCAAGAATCAGGCAAAATAGTAGGAAAGTCTCAGTGCCCCCTACCGTGCATGTCCTTCAAATTGGATTAGCAGAGTCAACTTCCTGTGAAAGGATTGCGTGTAAGTGGTTTTGAGTTTCCAAACTCGTTTATATCTGATATTTCATGTTATTCTCACTGTGTCATAGAGTTGGGTTACTATTTTATCCCCAGTTTCTGCAAAACTGAATGGGAGGGAAGGTGGCCTGAAGGGGACTAAGGCTAAAGAAAGTTTAAGTGATACACCTAAGATGATAAAGAAGGCACCAGTTTCTCCAGAAGAGGATGCCCGATCCTCTCCTCTTCTTTGCCCTGAATGATTCCTTTCTAAGGACTTTATTCCAAGTCGCATCATTTAGCAAGAAAAAATGGCATGAATATGCCATCTTCTTTCTAAAACATACCATGAAGACTATTTAATAGATTGCTATAAGCAGCTTCTTAAAGTTCCCAAAATTTCTGCTGGAAACAAATAAAAATGATAGACATTGGTAATATTCTGTCACATTAGGATCATTCTCAAATGGACTGATAGGCTATAAATAATAAGCAACTGTTAGTAAGACATCATTAAATTGGGGACAGTGGGGTTTTGAAGGGATAGGGTTGGGACCAATGCTAAATGAAATGTCCAAATTAATGCCCTAATGGAAAAGTAAACAGCTGTGAACATACCAAAGTAGAAAGGCCTGCAACCACAAAGGAAGATCTTAGGTGGAAAAATTTTAATGGAATGAGATTTAATTTAGATAAATCTGTAATAACTTGCTCATGGGAAAGTAATTCCTATCTCAGTAATAACAAGCAAGATTCTTCTAAAAGAACAGTAAAGTAGAAAAAGGATTGAGTGTAATGGCTAACCTTTACTGAGCATTTACAATGAATCATTGAGGAAATGTTTTAAGTTAAAACCAAGCCTTCAGAATTCTGCCATTTTTAATGAACTATAAATTTTAGTTCCAAACTACTGTTGTTTTATATTCACCAGTTTGATAACATAAATTACTGCCCTAGTGTCCCCATCTATGACTTCAAATCATCTGATAAATAGTTCCACCTTTCTGTGATGCCTGGGGTTCAGAAACAAAGATTCCCCAAGGTTGATAAGATCAGTTCTTTCAAGAGTCCAAACAAACCCATTGCACTTAAAATCCTCCACTTCGAAACAGAAAACAAAGAGCGAAAAACTGGCTCCCAGGGAGAGAAGTCTGGTTTCAGCTCTGGTAGCATCAATCACAAATACATGGCAGATGTAAGACTGTAACCTTGGAAGCAGTGGTAATGGTTTTTTTTTTTTTTTTTTTAGTATTCCAATACAGCTCACAAAAGATGCTCAATAATTGTTACACAATCAAGTCAAAATTAAGAAAATTTGATCAGATTATTCAGCCATTTTTGAAAAGAAATGAAAATGAAACCTTAGCAGTATGCCATGTGCCAACAAATCCGTATCTTCCCTCCTTATACACAGAGCCATTTATTGATTTATTATGCCAACCTGGCCTCAGTTTCTGTCCACAGTGGAGACACAAGTATGAAAATTGAAGAGGAGCTACAACTGGCAGTCAACTTATAAATTAAGTTATCGTATTCTGAAGAATGATCCACTGTCAAATTTCAAGTTATTTTATTATGTAATAAATATGATGAAGTATACAAATGGCATTTTTTTAAGACTTTCTCTCCTTTCCTTGCATTAAATAAAAATCTGTTAGTGCTACATTGTGTGACTAAGTATCAAACTCCCCAGAATAGGGCAGAGCCATGTCTAAAGTATAAAGGTATCAGTGTCTTCTGTCACCACACAAAGATATTACAATATTATTGACTATATTCCCTGAGTTATACTTTTCATCTCCATGACTTATTTATTTTATAATTGGAAGTTTGTACTTCTTTATCCTTTTCACCTATTTCAGTCAAGTTGCTATCCTACTCCCCTATGGTAACCACCAGCTGGTTCTCTGTATTTATGAGTCTTTTTGTGTTTTGTTTCTTTGTTTCTTTTTTTTTTCTAGATTCCACATATAAGTGAAATCACATGGCTTTTGTCTTTGTCTGACTTATTTCACTTAGCATAAATTCCTCTAGGTCAATCCGTTTTGCTACAAAAGGTAAGATTTCCCTTTTTACGGCTAAGCAATATTCCATTGTGTGTTTATACCACTTCTTATTTTTATTGAAGTGTCAATCGTATACAATCTTATAGTATTTTCAAGTATATAACACAGTGGTTCAACAGTTAACCCATATTATTAAATCCTCATCCCCCCATGAGTACAGTTGCTCTCTGTTAACATAGAAAGATGTTACAGAATCATTGACTATGTTCTCCATGCTGTACTACTATCCCTATGACCAGCTTATGTTATGATTGAGAATTTTTTGTTCCCCTTTATCCTCCTCAACCTTCCCAACCTTCCACCCTAACCCCTCCACCATGGTAACCACCAGTCACTTCTCAGTATCTATGAGTTTACTGCTGTTTTGTTCATTCTGTTTATGTACCACATCTTCCTTATTCATTCATCAATTGGTGGACACTTTGGTTGCTTCCATATCTTGGCTATTGTAAATAATGCTACAGTAAACATAGGGGTGCATATATCTTGTTTAATTAAATACCCAGAAGTAGACTTACTGGGTCATATGTTACTTCTATTTTTAATTTTTTCATAAACATCCATACAGTTTTACATAGTAGCTGCACCAATTTTCATTCCACCAACAGTCCACAAGGGTTTCCTTTTATCCACATCTTCGCTAACACTTAACTCTTGTCTTTTTGACACTAGCCATTCTGACTGGTGTGAGATGATGCCTTATTGTGATTTTAATTTACATTTCCCTGATGTTTTTAATAAAATGTCGGGCATCGTTTCATGTGTCTGTTGGACATATGTATGTCTTCTTTGGGAAAATGTCTGTTCAGGTCCTCTGCCTATTTTTTAATTAGATTATTTGGGGTTTTTGGTGTTAAGTTGTATGAGTTCTTTGTATACTTTGGATATTAGCCCCTTATCAGATATATTATTTGCAAATATATTCTTCCATTCAATAGGTTGTTCTTTCATTTTGGTGGTTTCCTTTGCTGTACAAAAGCTTTTAAGTTTGATGTGGTCCCATTTGTTTATTTAAGCTTTTGTTTCCTATGCTTGGGGAGACATACCTCTCCAAAAAACTGCTAATGCTGATATTCAAGAGTTTACTGCCTGTTTTCTTCTAGAAGTTTTGTGGTTTCAAGTGTTTTATATTCAGGTTTTATTCCATTTCAAATTAATTTTTTGTGTATGGTATAAGACAGCAATCCAGTTTCATTCTTTTTCACATAGTTATCCAGTTTTTCCAACACCATTTATTGAAGAAACTGTCTTTTTCCCATTGCATAGTCTTGCTTCTGTCATAGATTAATTGATCATATAAGTATGGGTTTATATCTGGGCTCTCTATTCTGTTCCATTGATCTATGTATCTTTTTTTGTGCCAGTACCATACTGTTTTGATTACTGTAGCTTTATAGTATAGCTTGAAATCAGGGAGCATGACACCTCCAGTTTTGTTCTTCTTTCTCAAAATTTCTTTAGTTATTTGGGGTCTTTTGTCATTCCATACATATTTTAGGGCTTTTATCTCTAGTTCTATAAAAAATGTCATTGGTATAGGGATAGGGATTGCATTGAATCTGTAGATTGCTTTGGGCAGTATGGCCATATTAGCAGTATTAATTCTTTCAGTCCATGAGCATGGAATATTTTTCCATTCATTTGTGTTTTCTTCGATTTCCTTCATCACTGTCTTACAGTTTTCAGAGTACAGATCTTTTATCTCCTTGGTTAAATTTATTCTTAGGTGTTGTATTTTTCTTGATGCAGCTTTAAGTAGGATTGTTTTCTTATTTTCTCTTTCTGTTAGTTACTTATTAGCATATAGAAATGCAATAGATTTCTGTATAGTGATTTTGTATCCCACAACTTTACTGAATTCATTTACTGATTCTAATAGTTTTTTGGAGGAATCCTTAAGGTTTTATATATATAGTATCATGTCATAAATAGTGACAATTTTACTACTTCCTTACAGATTTGGATGGCTTTTATTTCTCTTTTTTTGTCTGATTGCTGTGACTAGGGTTTCCAGAACTATGTTAATAAAATTGGTGAAAGTGGGCTTCTTGTCCTGTTCCTGGTCTTTCAGTTTCTCACCACTGAGTATGATGTTAGCTGCAGGTTTGTCATATATGGCCGCTATTATGTTGAGATATTTTCCTTTTATACCCACTTTGTTGAGAGTTTTAATCATGAATGGATATTGAATTCACTCAAATGCTCTTTCAGCATCTATTGAGATAAACTTATGGTGTTTATCCTTCCTTTTGGTAGTGTGGTGTATCACACTGATTGATTTGTGATTGATCTATCCTTGCATTCCTGGTATAAATCCCACATGGTCATGGTGAATGGTCCTTTTAATGTATCTTTAAAATTTGGTTTGCTAATATTTTGTTGAGGAGTTTTACATCTATATTTATCAGGGATGTAATTGATCTGTAATTTTATTTTTTTTTTGTAGTGGCTTTGGTTTTGGTATCAGGGTAATGCTGGCCTTGTAAAATGAATTTAGAAGCATTCTTTCTTCTTCTTTTTCTTCTTCTTTTTTTTTTTTTTGAGTGGTTTGAGAAGGATAGGAATTAACCCTTCTTTAAATGTTTGCTAGAATTTACCTGTGAAGCCATCTTTTGTTTGGTGGGTTTCTTTTTATTATTATTACTGATTCAACTTGATTTCTAATGATCAGTCTGTCCAGATTTTCTATTTATTCCTGATTCAGTCTTTGAAGATTGCATATTTCTAAGAATTTATGCATTTCTTCTAGGTTGTCCAATGTGTTGGCAATAAAGTTTTCACGGTAATCTTTTATAATCCTTTGTTTCTGTGTCTCTTATAATCTTTTGTGTTTCTGTGGTGTTCACTGTTACTTCTCCTCACTGTTCGCTGTTTTTATTTGAGTCCTCTTTTTTTCTTGATGAGTCTAGCTAAAAGTTTATAAGTTTTTTAAATGTTTTCAATGAACATTTCTTAGTTTCATTGTTCTTTTATATATAAATATTTTTAGTCTCTATTTCACTTCTGCTCTGATCTTTACTTCTTACTTCCTTCTACTTACTTTGGGCTTTGTGCTTCTTCTAGCTCCTTTAGATGTAGTGTTAGATTGTTTATTTGAGGTCTGAAGAGAGTATCTTATAGGCAGCTTAAAGATGGGTCTTGTTTTTTATCCCATTCTGTCACCAATCTTTTGATTGGAACATTAATTACTTTACATTTAGAGTAATTATTGATAGGTATATACTTACTGCCATGTTGTAATGTATTCTTTTTGTTCTTGTCATTCTTCTCTGATCCTTTCTTCTTTTCTTGCTCCCTTCCCTTGTGCATGATGACATTTTTCAGTGTTATAATTGGATTTTTTTCTCTGTATTTTTTGTGTATCCATCATAGGCTTTTAGTTTGTGGTTACTGTGGGGTTCATATATGATGTCCTACATATACAACAGTTTGTGTTAAATTGATGGTAGCTTAAGTTCAAACATATTCTAACAGCACTTCATTTTTACTCCCTCTCCTCCACATTTTATGCATATGATGTCTTACTTTATGCCTTTTAATTTGATGATTCCCTTATTTTTAGACACAATTAATTTCATGACTTTTGTCTTTTAACTTAAACCTCATATTAGCTTTAAAGTGATTGGCCTACTACCTTTAATGTATTTGCTTTTACCAGTGAAATTGTTTCCTTTCATAATTTATTTACTTCTAGTTATGGCCTTTTATTTTCCTCCTTAACATTTTTTATAAAGCCACTTATGTTTATCTGTGAAACTCTCTCTCCTTCATTTCTGAATGATGACCTTTACAGGTAGCATATTCTTGGTTGTAGGTTTTCTCCTTTCAGCACTTTGAATATATCATGCTATTCCCTTCTGGCCTATAGTTTCTGATGAAAAGTCAGCTGATAGCCTTATGGGGTTTCCTATATACATAACTAATTGCTTTTCTCTTGCTGATTTTAAGATTCCCTTAGCTTTTGACATTTTAATTATGACATGTGTTGGTGTGGACCTCCTTGGGTGCATCTTGCTTGGGGCTCTCTGTGCTTCCTGGACCCAGATGTCCATTTCCTTTCCCAGGTTAGGGAAGTTTTTGACTGCTATTTCTTCAAATAAGTTTTCCAGCCCTTTCTCGCTCCTCCTTCTGGTACTCCTATAATGCAAATGTTAGGACACTTGATGTTGACTCAGGATCCCTTAACCTATCCTCATTTCTTTATATTATTTTTTCCTTTTGCTGTTCAGCTTGGGTGCTTTCCATTACCCTATCTTCCAGATCACTGATTTTTCCAGATTAATTCCAGATCAATCTGCTGTTGATTCCCTCTAGTTTATTTTTTCATTTCCTTTGTTGTATTCTTCAACTCTGACTGATTCTTTTTATATTTTCTATCTCTTTGCTGATGTCTTCCATGAGTTCATCCATTCTTCTATCAAGCCCAGTTCATGTCATAACCATTACTTTCAATTCTTTATCAGTTAGATTGCTTTACTCAGTTCTATTTAGCTATTTTTCTGAAGTTTTGTCTTGTTCTTCATTTGGAGCATGTTCTTCCATCTCCTTATTTGTCTGACTTTCTGTGTTTGTTTCCATGAATTAGGTACAATAGCTACCTGTCCCAGTCTTGAAGGAGTGGCCTTGTGTAGGAATGTCCCCTTGGTACACTGCCTGTTCCGGGCAGCTTTGGCTGGCTGAGTGGAGTCTGGATCAGCATGGGATGGGGGTGTCCCAGTGTGTACCACACTGCAGTCACCCTGATGGAGGGACTGGGGGGCAACAGGGCATCAGACAATGGTATCTCAGTATGCCCTGGGCCAAGATTTCTCTGGAGGAACAGCCAGGGGCTAATAAGGAATAAGCCAAGAGAGTCCCTCTGCATACTGGTACTGCCTTGGTAAGACTGCCAGATCTCCAGTGGGCACGCCTGGGCCTAGGTGGATAGGTACCTTGGGGGACATCCAGAGCCAGTGTGGGCATCCTGCTCCATGCTATCAGTATGCAGGGGGAGTGTAAACAATGGGACTTGCCAGCACCTCTGATCTGGGAGTTGTAGCAGTTTCCCAGCCATTTGGTATGTGCTTTGTTTTTTTAGTTGGCTTCCTTCACTTATAGACTAGCTGCATTTTATTATGCTTTTTCTCCTGTGCCCAGGGCAGGAGAATCTGTGCATGGGTCCCACAGTGATAATCCCTCCCTACTTCAGGTAGTGGGACTGGGGATGAGGTTCCCACCTTACTGGGTCTGTCTCTCCTTTTTTTATATAGCCTTTCTATTCCTTGTTGTGCAGAAGGTGTTCCCTTCGCCTTTAGTTTTTCCTCAGGAGAAATTGCTCTGTATGTAAGTGTGGATTCAGAGTAAATGTGGGAGGAGGTGAGTCCAGGCTCTTTCTACACCACCACCTTGGACTTTCTCCTAAGTTGCTTCCTTAGATGAATAAAATAATTGCTTTTTGCCAACCCGGTTTGTATGTCTTACACTGTAGTGCCTGACAAATATTGAGGTAGGTAATGTTTCCCCAGAGTAGAAAGTATTTGAACTCTCAAGAAAAATATCTCTATGGCGTCATTCAATGTGATGGGTGAATTTTAAGATGATCCATCGATCTAAACATTCTGAGTGTGACTCAAAGCCTTGTTTCTTTACTGTATTTTCTGTTGAATTATGAGCAGTCCAGATGGGTCTAAGGAAGTCACAAAATCAACTAGTAAGAATGTAATGCATCATAGGTATTTCTTTATAAATTACAGACATTCAAGATTCATTAGCTAAGATTATCATGTGAGAGTGAATAACACACAGCCTGACACAGAGTAAGGCCCTCAATAAATGTTCATTTATTTCCTTCACCTCTTCCCACCCTCCTTCATTCACTGTCCTTCACCTCACCTCTCTCTTTCTCTCTCTCTCTCTCTCTCTCTCATTAGCCATCATCTTGTTGCTGCTTCACTACATTGTAGTAGGCAATCTAATCTCTTAGTGATGGGAATGAATGTTATCATCAGCCTCAGCTATGGATTTTAGTATGCATAATATGGAATCTGTCTCGGATCTACTTTCTCTACTTGCAAATTAGAGAGCTCGTTGTCTGATCCACTGCTATGCAAAGGAAAGTTGCAAGAATCAATAACATAATAGACTTTCCCTCTACACATCCTTTAGGGTTTTGTGACCTTTAAATATTTCATATGTGCTTCTCCAGAATCCACAGTAATGCCTGTAAGGTTATACAGTTTAGCTCAAGGATGAGTCCATGTCCTATAAAACCTGATGCATATACAATTTGGGAAGCTGTATGTAAGAAAAAATTGCCAATGTTAACTTAGGTCTAAAAGTGAATATTTCTATAGGATAAGAAATAAATCACAATAAAATACAAATATTAAGGAATGAGAAGTACCAGAAACACCATAAAGTTCAGAAAAATAATATAATGTTTCTCTTCATTAACTATCTGACATCTCTACTACTTTTTGGCTGCGTACTGCATATGACAATACTTTTATAATAGAAGAGAAAGTTCATTCTTTCATCTAGCATGGTTATCAAAAACTGTTTTTATTACTAATAGTTTAGAAAAGCTTCAGTCTGTTTTGCTCTGTTGACAGCAATTTTGATGTGTTGTAATATCTGGAACCACCACACTCTGTCAGAACAAGGCCTGCTGGATGGACTACAACAAAATCCCATATATTATGACACAAAGATAAGTGACTTCACATGGCCACATTCATTGTTCAGAGTCATGTTAGAGGTCAGTATCTACAAACACAGGATTTCTTACATTCTATTTTGCATGACTCAAATAAAAATAGAAAATTAATATGCCTTATTTCATGATTGTATAAGCCCCTAAATCAAGTATTCCATTTTGACTAAATTTCAAGATAATTGAATTTTCCTCTTCTAATTTTACACACCTGGGGATTGGAAGGATATTTCACAAACTAGTTCTGGCTGTTTGCATTTAGTGTCTTTCTCTCTTTGTTCAATGATCTACATCCTTCTGATACCATAGGACAAGTTAATAGTACAATTTGACTACTTGCTCTGTATCTTTGGTCAAGAACCCAGGTGAGTTGGTAGAGTGAAAGTAAGAGTACTCAAAGTAGCCATTCCTACCCTGGGAGGGCTAGAGAAATAGTTAACTATACATAAAAGCAACTGTGAAACACATAACTAACCCAGTAAACCCAAATCAAGTATATAGCGTCCTGAATTCTCACTTTAGCCAGATCTCCCCAAATGCTAATCCAATGCCAATCTTTGCCTGAAATGAAAGAATTTATGACTAGTGGAACATCAGAGTAGAAACAAAGAGAATCATAATTGATTTTGGTTAAAACAGTTTAGTATGGCAAATTTTCCAAAAGTATATAACCATAGGAACATATCCCTTGTGTGCCTCCCATGGAAAGGGTACACACAAGTGTGGGACTTGAGATTATAACCTTCATGAACTTCATGAGGAATCTGCCTCAGCTACAGTAGTTAAAAGCACAAGATTAGGGGCCAGGCCCACCAAGGTTTCAATCCCTTCCTAGCTGTGTAACCTCTACCAAGTCCCTGAGGCCACCTAATCCTTCTCTGGCTTTCATTTTCCATTCAAAGCCCGTGTATCTTTTCAAACCCAGCTTGAGATCTCACCTGTTCTTCCTAGTTTTCAGATTTTTCAACTTGTTGCTGAATCCATTCTCTGAAGGTTATAGCACTGTTCAATAGAAATATAATGTGGGCCACATCTGTCATTTTAAATTTTATATGGCCAGGTTAAGAAACTAAAAATATTAAAATTGAATTAAATTAATTTCAATAATATTTTTACTTAAGCCAATATATCCAAAATATTATTTCAGTATATCTCTATTTTTAATGATTAGTGAGATACTTTATATTCTCTCTGTCATATCATGTCTTTGAAACAAAGCACATATTTTGCACATATAGCTCTTTCAAGTCAGAATAACTACATTTCAAATACCCAATAGCCACATGTATCTAGTAGCTGCCATATGGCTCATGCATGTCTATAACATGAATAGTTTGTACCATACTACTTAATATGTAATTATGGAGCATCATTGTGTTTGCTGGTGTTTCCTAAATGTCAATCTATTCCCGGCCAGTCTCTAGGTTCTTTGAAGAAGGGAACTCTTCTTAAAATTCTATACCTTTGGGATGCAGTGCCCAAACACAGTGGTCTTTAAGTCAGGGTTTGCTGATCAACAGTCTGGGTACATCTAGAAATCCTAGAAGGAAAAATGCAGTAGACAGTGTGTTTCTATCCACCGGTACTACTTTTATCACTCTGTAAATGTTGCTCATTCCAGAAGGCAAATTATTGGAGTTTGTGGATTAATGCCATTTTCAGACTGGTATTATTAAATCTGTTCTGGCATTAGTGTGAATAATGTAAGAGGCAAAAACAAGAGGGAGTATTGCACAAGGTAATGCTTTGCTTATGAGGTAAACAATCAGAGTAAGGTTCTCCTAGGGATGAATGAAGAGGAATACAATCTCACCACTACACCTAAAGTGGGGTTCCAGGTTTTTAAGTGTTTACTTACCAGTGATCAAAAAATACCAGTTCACTTCTGATGTGCAACTCTGTTAATAGAAGCAGAGGTTGCTTTCAAGGTACAACCAGCTAAATCACACCCAATGGCATACCACATCTAGTGTGCTACACAATACTCAGGTCTTTCTACAAACCTTTGAAACTACGGCAGAGTAAAGAATTTGCCACATCTCTGGCCTGGAAATTTTAAAAAATTCAATAAGAACCAAGTTGTACAGCACAAATACAAAAGACTTTCAGATCATATAAACCCCTGTTGCAATAACGCTATATTGGTGGAAGCTGGATTTCCAAACATAGTCTTTGTTTCTGCAGGCATGTAAGAGAACCCAATTTACAATATGGAAATTTTTTTCACATTACAATGAGTGGAGAAGGGATTTTAAAAGGTATGACTCATCCAGTGAATCACTGAAAACCCTAGGAAAGGGTAATTTGTCATTTTATAGTTATATTGGCTTAAAAAAAAACCTTAAAATATATCCTGATTATTGGTTGACAACAGACAATACTTGCCATATTATATCACCTTATTTGATTGAAAATGTTTTGTCTTGTTTCCTCTGTATTTAATAAAGGTAAAGTAGAATATTCCAAAAAATTTACTGTTGTCTACTCTCATGTTGAAAAGCTGCCTCCCCAGTATATCCTGCAAAATATGTTCATAGACACATCTGAAGGCAACTTTAATTACTTCTCAGTGTTGGAACATTTCCTTTCATTTTCTAATTTTCAGCTTTCCTAACAAAATCCTAATTAAGGGCATTAGTTCTTTTTCTGCATGACTATATATCCGAGCTCTACAATACAATTGTAAACTTCTTGAAGTCATAGGCCATCTCTTACTCATCTCTTATAGTTCTCAGCAGAGCTTGGATAGAACAAACATTCAATACATGTGCTAGAGATCATGATGATTTTGATCATGACTTACAGGAGTGTCATTTAGCAGAACAGGGACACGTGACTGCAGTGTCAGCCATTATGGATGCACAGTAACATGTTTATATTTCTATCTATTCCAGCTCCATTCCTTGGTATCTTTTTAAATAAACAGTATTTAAAGTTTCTTCAGCATTTTCATTCCAAAAACTCAAGTTGAATTTTAAAAAATTAAAATAGAATCTAAAAGGTCTAACTTTATTGTAGCATCACTTTTTTTCTCCCTTACAGTTAAATCTTAAATATTTTTTAGTGTCTATCCATAGTTAAGATTCCAGTTTACAAATACATGTCTACTGTGGGTTTTTTCCAAATTTAATAATATCCTAAAGCCTAATTTTGTGTATTGGATTAATTTAAAATGTGGTTGCTACTCAACAATTTTGGAGGAAAGTGTATTACATCAGATGTAACATTTACACTAAACCCAGAAGTTAAAACTCTCTGTAATTAAGAAAAACAGAAAGACTCCAGATAGGAAGCATGGAAGCCAAAGGGAGTTAATGTGCAGCACCGGGTCATCTGGCCACATGAACACTCTGCCCAGCGGATTCAGCTGCAAGAAAATGAAAGCATGTGAAATGCACAGGGGGAAATACAAGTGTGTGGGTCTCACTGACGCCAGACTACAGAAGTGGCTCAAGAGTAAGAGGCCATTGATGAGAAGAAGGTTTGGATTAACTGTGGCCTTGAAGTTACCCCTGGAAAGTGAGTAGCACTCAGTTGTGAGATGTGCATTAACCTCTTCAGACCACTAGGGTTCAAAGTGTTCCATAAGGGGTAATTTATTAAATGGGTCCTAATTGCTTGGTAATGTACCTTCCAAAAGTCACTTCTGTATGCTATGATTAGGTCTGGGATTTACCAAGTGCTGTCATTCTCTGTACCTCCATAATGAAACTCCAGGATGTAGGAAGCTACATATATATCTAATTGGGGTTCAGAGTCCTACCAACAGAGCCAGGCAACCTTTCATTTAATCCTCCAATGTGTAAATTGCAAAAGTGGTACCCCCTGTAGTAAAATATGCCTTTCAGTAAATGCATATACATTTTAATAGAATATAGATAACTGGTTTATTGTTTTGAAAAGATAGACACATTTTTAAGATTTCTGAATTTGACCATTGCATTAAAGTCTTTCTTAAGAGTATTAAAATAATCATGCTTTTTGTTTTCACCATCTAGAAACAAATTTTCTTTTGGCTTCTTTGTTTCATATGAAGGCCAACCAACATGACTCTCCTACTGGGTTCCAACCCAAAAGCAGAGCCCAGTGGATCAGCTAGCCACGGATGACCCCTGGGTACACACCAGGCCTGCTTGGGCACTGGCTCTGTTAATCAGCAAGGCCAGCAGAGGGAGTGCAAGAGCATTGTTTCAAAAACTAAATGAAAAGTTTTTAAATGATAGTGACAATTAGAAGGATAAAATTTGACATTAAACTGCAGGGGATTATATAGCCGAATCTAAATACAGGAGCAGCCTTGGTAATGTCACATAGGCAAGAGACTAAAACCAGAGACAGGACTTGAAGTCACTGCCATGGTCTTACAATGTTCATGAACTCACTGAAAATAGCTGAGCCTCACTTTTTCTATCTTGAAAATGTCTGTCAAAGTAGTTTCCATCTTAAGAAAGGGTATTGTCCTCTTTTAAAAAGAATGGTTCCTTAAAGATTGGAAATTACTGTCACAGTAAGACTCTGATGTCATTTCCTTCAGAGCTCTAAGTTTTGACCAGGAGTGAGAAACATCTGGGTCATTCATACTCCCAGAGCCTTAAGAACAGGGGATTCATGAGATCATGGAGTTAGATGCATAACATGAATAAATAAAAATTAGCCTTCAAAGTAACATGGGGATGCCTTTTCATCAGAGAGAAATTTTATTTTCTAATCTCATACTTTGTTTTACAACTCCTATTTCCAGACCATTTAATGAAGTTATGCTTTTTCCAAACATATTTTCATAGTGTTTGTTAAAATAGAGCTCTGTCCAAATCTACCATGCAATAGTTCTTTAGAACTTCAGTTTTACCCTTTAGAGAAGGTACTACCAGTTGTGTTTTCCAGTCTTCAACAGCATTTATTATGAGACAATTTGTGTGGCCCTCATAACCACTTTTTCCCAAAAGGCATCTTTGAAAAACATGACAACCGAAGCAAGCCAGGCTTTATACTGTACAGAGCTAAATAAAATCTGTCTTTGCTTTAGAAGCTTGGGATAATCTTGAGGATAGTACAGCTCGCCTAGAAGTTTAGCAGGCAAATAGTTTGGAAGGTAAATACTCAGTTCTGCTTTCTCCAGTAGATGTCACTTTCTGTACATAGGATATCGAGATATATAAGATGAACAGTATTTCTTACAATGATGGCAAAAATTAACTTTGAGTTCCAGCCATATGTAACAGTTTTTAGGTTTTCACTGCTATTTTCTAGTGTTAGGGAACTTAAGGAATAGTAAAGGCAAAAATGAATGCTATTAATTAATCATCTGATATACTTCTGTGTAGCCTTAGCAATATGGCCATTAAACATAACACGTGATACAATATTGCTGGAGCCTTTTCCACAGTTACCAGAAGCTAAGTATTATCCCACATCACAGCAAAAAATTAATTCACTGAAAACAAACATGGTCCCTGAGTAAATAAGCAGTCATTAATAATATACTGCATACTTACCAAGAACTTAATTAAATACGAATTCACTTAACCTATTAGGATTTCAAGAGTTATTCTTTCTGGGTCCTCTATGTCATTTCAGTGTTCACATCAGCTTCATATGTCTGAGGGAAAAAAAATTGGGTTCTCTAAACTGCTTCATTCTATGGCAAGAGATACCAGCACTAGAATGAGGAAGAGAGATCAGAGGGACCAGGAGGGAAGGAAGAACGGAGGGAGGGAGGGAGCGAGGGAGGGAGGGAGGAAGAAAAAGCAAATTATAAACCTTAAATAGCATTTTTTATGGCATCCACATGTACAAGAAGGAAAATCAAATGACGGAAGAATATTAATAGTTAGAATTAGATTAATTCTTCCTAAAATACTTTCCAAAATGCTCTTTGCGTTTCTAAACATAAGCCTCATTATGCTGTTCTATTTGTATTCCAACGCAGTTGAATTTATATTTGAGTTGTTTTAATAGATGACTTTGAAATGACAGAGGAGAGTACATTTTTGTTTCTTATTGATCCAATCAAGATTTTACTTGTAGCTACTATAACTTGAAATAATAGGATAGACTACAGAGGCTTTTTAAAATGTTGATGTCTGGGTCACATTTGATTTAGTCATTGTATTGACAAATGTGATTTGATAATTGCCAAATTAAGCTCAAGAGAAAATTAGTTAAACAACTACTTTTATTTTTAGATGCTTCAAACAAAAGATGTGAAGTTCGGTAGCAAATAATGATAGGGTGCTAGAACAAAAATTTCCTAAGAAGGCAAAATGAGCATGTGGCTTTTACAAAACAAAGGAATCTATCTGGTCATCAAAATAAACAACTTCCAGAATGGTCTCTTTAGGTTTAAAGTATTTTGCTCCACGAATAAACCCAAAGAGCTCAATTCTTATCTGATGTAGAGATTTCTTGACTTGTTAACTGGGAAATTCTGCTACCACTCTTGTGTATACTTGGTTAAAACAAAGCGATTATAGGGCTTTGGGTAATAAAAGGACGTAGAGGCTTTCCACCTTTACTGTGCTGCTGAATAAGCACAGTACGCTACTGATTCAGCTCCATTTCAGACTGAAGAGACCTAAACTCATGAATGTACCCAGGGCATGTAGGATACTTTTAATTCAGCCAGAATTAGGATCTCATTTCATAATAAAGCCTAGGGCATTCTTTCAACTATTCAAAGTAAATATGGTTGCCAAAAGAAAAAGAAAGATTGAACAGGAAGAGTAGAAACAGAGTAATAACAACTGAGGTGAGTTCTGAAGAAATAGACCCCGTTGGTACCTCGCTGAGCATTTTCAAGAACCATGTCAGCTCTCTCCCATTCCCGGTCTTATACTAGCATTGATCAATTAATAAATAGTAATTTGAATTTTGACAGGAAGTGGTGCCATGGTAATTATCCTGAAAATAAAGACAACTGGTTGATATCATGTGGCCACATTAGTATGCTTTGATTCGAACTCCAGAAAGAGCCATGAAAATACACTCCCTATTGCCAGTTGACGGTAGTGTTTTCTTACGTAAAACAGAAGTCAGTGTTGTACACAGGCTGTTCTCACAGCCAGTCCCTCTCAGGCGAGTTGAAAATTCCTTAGCACCATACTTACGTCTTTTTATGTTTTTATACTTCTCTTTCCCTATAAGACTTAACACTTATTTATTTAATAGATTGGAACAGAAAACTCAGGATACTTTGAGAAAAAGTCCCTTCCTAAAGTCCACAGTCCTGATGTTTAAAAAATAATGATTCCATTACCATTATTTGTACCACATCTTATAATCCTCTCCTTTAAATAGTTTTATCAAATAGTAAACGAATTCACAACAATATATGTAGCACACATGTAAACTAGACAAGTGAAATAAATAGGTGAATATGTGTACTTTGTACCCAACTTTAGAAATAAAATGTACCAGTACCTTTGGAACCTTGAGACTCTCCCCAAACCATTCCTCTTCTCTTCCTTTCTCCATACATTTTGTGTTAATCAACACCTTGCTTTTCTCCAACCTTCTTTCTTTTAAAAATTATATAAATGCCTCATAGGGGTCTTGAGTATTGAGTATTTGTTTAGAAAAATACAATGAAACAGTTGGGAAAATTGATCAATTAAAAATGTTTATTCAATCAAGATGGTCTACATTATTAGCATTCAATTACAAAAAACTCTAAATTGTATGGAATATAAGAATGCTTTTACTTACATATATCACTAAAATACTATACAGTGCACATAAATTACACCTTTAATGATGCTTTCAAAAAAATAAAAATATAAAATTATAAATGATGCTTTCAAGTCATATAGTAAAAGACTTTGGGTCCCAGACAGGATTTCTAAGCAAATTTTGTTATATATACTTTTCCGTAGGCTTAAAAAAGTTTAACTCTTCACAAATTTGCACGCCATCCTTGTGCAGGCACCATGCTAATCGTCTCTGTATAGTTCCAGTTTTAGTGTATGTGCTGCTGAAACTTTTTTAACCTGTAAGGTTTATATGATCCTTCACCCAAAGATAGGATCAGGGTCTAGACGACTGACGATTAACAACTGTCTGAGTATATCATTAAGGAGAAGATTCCTCAAATTACCTAGCCATCCCACCAGCCCTGTTTTAAGATCTGAAGATGAACAAATCCTGAAGAGTGAGCAGAGGTTGTCCTGGGGGTTCCTGGGTGAGGAGGGGCTGCAGAATAATAGAATAAGACCAGAGTTTCCCTGAGGCATGCTGCCCTCTCATCTTCTTTTTCTTCTGCATTCCAAAGTGGACACCAGGCCCAGTCCACCACTAACACACAGCAGAATCCAACCTGTCATTATTCAGCAGCACAGTAACTCCAAGTATACACCCACTTGCTTTTTCTTCTCTGGAGCATCTCCTCTGGGCACATAGGCACATCCCATCTTTGGATCTTGTATCAATGCCACCAACCCTGGAGTTCCTTGTTTACAATTTAAGATGGTGCATTCATTTAGCATGTAGGAGATTTTAGGTCAAAATTTACCAATAAGGTTTAACTTATTACTTTAAACAAAACGCTAGATGATAACTTAGTTTTGTGTTGATGTTAAAATGTTAGCATAGTTGTCTTTGAGTTCTGTTTAAAGTTATTAAGGAGTATTCAAGGCCCAAACCCTAAAATAGGAAAAATGAGACATTTAAAGCATCAGTTGTTAGAATTGTGAATAAGACCCTTGATAGATTGATTACCAAATGGCAAGTGTGACAACAGATTTAGGAATAGCATTACCACCTCAGTAAAAAATAAACATGAATATAACTAATGATTAATTTTTTTAAGAGTTTAAGTAATTTTAAAGACATCAAAGGTGTTAAAAATTAATATTAGCATATTGAAGGTTTCTGTAATAATCTTCGTCATATCACTTATATATCATCTATTCAGTATATTTCAGAAATATTTTAAGTCGCTTATCCTTCAATCTCACTGCCACATTCATTCCCTCATTTTTTTTCCGCAGCTACCTTACTAACAAGTCCTAGATTCTCTTTTGCTTGAACTGTTTTTCATGTCTTCAAAATGTTGTCCTTCAAATCATTTTACGTGTACTATCAGACTAAGCTTGGTAAACTGAAGTTTTTCTTCTTTTGCTTCTCTTTTGATTATTTCTGATTTTTCCCTGGAAATAATTCTAAACCCTTTAGTGTGGTATTTAAGTAAGTCTTCAACCTAATTTTCTAGCCTTCTCCCCAACTACTGCAAAATCTATGTAATTTTTGTATCGAATATGTAATCATGTTAATATACCATGAAATCCTCCTCACCTACAATGCTGTACCTTGCTCATTTCCCATTCTATATTTTTGCTGAAAATATAAGATGTTCTCCCAAGCCAAAGTACTGATTCTTTGTGCAATCCTTCAATTAATCCCAAATCCTTAGAGCTTCCAAAGCACTTTGGTCATGCTCATAATACAACATTAATCATGTGCTGGCTCATATTTTAATTATGAAGGGTATAGGTCTTATTAACTCCCCTGATCCCTGGATGAGGTTCATGCATGACACCCACTTAAATGATGAATACCACACCATCAGCACAGTATTTGTTGCATTGAATTGAATAGCTGAATATATATGGCAAAAAAAGAGAACCACTATCATCTTTTATTAAGGTCTTGAAAGAAAATTACTTGAGTGTAATTGTAAGGATAATTTGTTATAAATTTACTACTCCATTTTTTTAAGAACATTAATTTCGAGTATTTCAAAGTCCCAGGACTAGTGCTGGATTGAGAATTCAAATACAATTAATATTCAGTCCCTGTCCTCTAAAAGCTCAAGACCCAACAGGGAAGACAGGCACCCAAATACAATTAACTACGGATAATGCTGTGCTGTAAGTATCCCAGAAAAGGTTAGGAACAAAGTGCCATGAAAGCAGAGAGCGATTAATTCTTGATGACAGGGGGTAAGTAACAGGGTGTGGACCACCTTACTATCTCTAAGGGACACCTTAAAAGAGAAGCAGCTATTGGACAAATGATGAAGCCAAGCCTGGAACAGCTATTTAGGTGGTATACTGCTCAATTTCAGGGACATCATTCCGTTAAACTATAGCACAGTGGTGCCTCCTGGAGGTGGGCAGCAAGTTGGCACAGGGAAGGAACAGACCTGGCCAAGAGGTGTGAATGCCATGTTTAGTTGTCCTGACATCACATAAAAGTTCAGTTAAAATTTTACCAAGATTTTGCCTTCATTTTATCTTTTCTAGGCCTCCTTTCTGTAAGGGATTTTTTTTTACAACCTCTATTAAAAGGAGAAGCCAAGAATATAACAGTTCTTGATATCTCAATATTCACTAGCATAGTATTGAATAATAAATGGCAGATCAAAATTAGTAGACCATAAGAAATCTTAGCAATCATTATTTTTTAAATTCAGTGTTTTCAAACTTTTTAAGTCAGTTCCCTTTCCTCAAATTAAATCTTACTGAAGTGAATATGCAATTGAGAAAAAAGTGCCAGTCTTTGCCCTGAGGTCTACCTTCCACCCTTTTCATGAAGACTTGCTGATTTCTCATGGTCCTGTGCATTCAGAGGCACAGTTTGAAAATTAATGTTTCTAGTACAACCTCTTTTATAACTGAGGAAACAGAGAACACAAAGATTTTGAATTAACCTCTGCAAGTTCGTACCTGCAGTTAGTGGCAGAATAGGAAATAGAAGTCCCTTAACTGTCACTCCACTGCTCTTTCAAGATAAAATTAATTCTATTTACATAGCAAAATGAGAATGAGGTCCAAGGGTCTCCCAAAGTGACATTTAGGATAGAAAGAGACTGTTTCTTTTTCGTAAGACAAGGCTTCATTGGAATTCAGTAAGTCATTGTTAAGTAATGCAGAATCAATGCTAAGTCTTTTATTTTATTCTATCCTTCCTCCATTTTGATATTGAATTACCAGAAATGACAGATCCCAGGCCTTCTAACTTCTTGATCCTAGACAAGGGAGATGGTTAAAGAGATTCATCTCAGTGATGGCACTGGCTAGCCAAGCACTTTCCTACTGTAGAAATAAAAATTCAATGTATTATATCCCCCCGTTTAAAAAAGCAAGAAAAAATAACCCAAATGATTTTCCTTTCATCTCATAGATTGTGAGGAAAGAACACAAAATGTCTAGATTCCTGAACTAGCCCAACATGTCATTGTTTTAATTTAGAGATTAAGCAATTTTTAAAAAACTATATACATATACATGTGTGTGTGTGTGTATATACATGTACATACAGATATATGAAGGACTTTATCAATATAATCAAATATATAGATGTTATAAATTATCCTCCTTGTCAAGAAAGGTTAATAACTATGATCTAATGGAACTAAAATAATGTTGGAACTAAATAGAGGAACAAATAAATGGAACTACAATAGAAGAAAATGTGTTTGCCTGTATAGAATCCTGCAATTAGCAATCATTAAATCAAATATTGTAGCTAAGCAATTTAAATTTGAATAATTTAAATAGTTTCATGAAAAGATGTTTGCTTAAAGAAGTACTAAAAATACTTGCTTATTAAGATCAAGAGAGTTAATAACTTTTGAAATCAAGAAATTTTTAGCTACAGAAGAATGTATGGTTTACAAATATAATGCCAAGCTTAAACTGAATCAATATTAACAAATTACAATTGCAGACTTCACATAAAGGCCTTAAAAATTACCAAGTTCAAGAGTATCTGGGACTGCAGGTAACTGACTTGAATAAGGGCAGAGTGAGATCTGCAGTTACCATATCAGAGGCAGAAACCATGTACAGGGGACACCTGTGTGCGTAGGCATACGGTGTTCAGCTCTGTTCAAGTAGGAAGCATTAATGGGATTTGGGGAGTGGTATGGGGAATAGTACTTTTCATATTTTGAGAGAACAAACGAGTCTACATACAATGGGCCAGGTTAGATGAGCAGATCCATTGTTGGAAAGAGCAGGTATTGGAAGGACACTGAATTCAGTCTCTGGGGAAAGGAACTGACACAAGCTAAAGAAGAGATCTGGACCCCAAGCAAGTGGCCAACTTGATCAAAAAGGGAGATTGTTGGAAGGCTCCAGAATAACTCACAGAATGAAAACAAAGTTTCATGAAGGACAGGAGGAATCATAGCAGCTCTGCAGACCGTAAGACAGGAACTGATGGGAAGTGCTCCTTGGATGCCACCATCAGGATGAATCCATACCAACTGTCGTTCTGTTTTTGTGTCATTTCATTCACATAAGAACCAGGGCTGATATGCTAGGAAAGACAACGCTAAGGAGAAGAGGGTAGTTTGGGGATGGTAGTTCCAGGGCATGGAAGGTCCAGAGGTCGTGGGACTCACTCACAGGGCACAGGTAAATCTTCTGGCAGGAAAGTTTCCCTCCAGCCCCTGTAATTGATGTCAGAGGGACAGAGCCATGCCTGGGCTCCCAGAAGGAGCCCAGCAGGGATCAATACTCCTCCTGCCCTCCTCTGATGCCCAGGGGAGCAGGTGCTCATCCCTCTGGGCTCCCTGCATTGTTGTCTTTTCAATAAACAGGATTGCAATGTAAGAGCATAAAAAAAAATTACCAAGTCCATTGCTTTTGGAAGTTATGGATATTCTTCATTATTAATAACACAGAGGTCATCTTTGCTTCTTTTATAACAGAGCAGGGAACTGGAGACAATGCAAAATTCTCCCTTTCTAATTATACCACATCTGGATTTCACCTCCCAGATCTAAGTGTCTTACTTAAAGCATGGCCCAGCAAGAAGATACAGATTAATTTTCTAAACAGACCACAATCCCCCAGCCTCTTCTAAAATTAGTGCTATTGTGTGCCACGATTTTCATGTGATGTCACCAACTTCATCAATCATCCTAGAAAGCACACGGAACACAATAAAGAGGCTGGCAGAGGAGAGCATCTTGGAGAAATACTTCATAACTTAGAGATAGTAACCCAAATAGAAACTTCTGAGAAAAATTAATTGTAAACATGTCTGCCTTAAAGCAGGCTCTAAACAAGTCTTTGACTTGTAAGTCCTATTCAAAAATCTCCCCATACACAAGCACATATATGCACACACACACACACACACACACACACAGCCCAGAAAGCCACTGGTTCAAAAGAAACCAGTAACAAATTAATGACTAGTTATTGCTGAACAAAATGAAAACATTTTTATTTCAATTGCAAGTGCCTATATTTTACTTTATTATATTTTATATTTTATGAGCCTATATCTCAAATGATTTCTTATGAATTGTTCTTAACTTTGAATTCATCTGCTTCCTTCTAAATAGAAAACATTCATTAAAACTATGTGGTCTCCAATGGAAGTTAGCTCATCATGAAGGGATTGAAGAGTTGAACCATCCTCCAGTCATATGTGCCAGACGATAACCTTTAATTTAGAAAGTAACTCTATAGGAATTGTGTATTGAAGTCTGTTTAGCAGAGCAAGCAAGAACACACATTCGCCATAGCTGGAAACTGTCTCTGAAAAGGAAACTTTGTCCTTAGGGGGAAATGTAATGTCCAACTACTTTCTACCTGGCTGATCTCCAAGTGCATGATGAATTAGAAAAATATAACATACAAAAATAATATTTATGTGTCTTCCTTCTTCATCAGATACACAGTATTTTTTCTTCCATGTCACAAAAACTGTAACTGCAATTTATAAGTATATATGCACAATCAAATTGCTATTGATTTAGCGATGCATTTCTTTGATGTCCCTTGCCTTAACCTCATTTATAAAGCTGTTTTGCATTATTTCAAACTGTCAATGATTTGTGACTCATGAATATTCAAATCTAATTTGCACTTACCTTTTTGGTATGCATGCTTACTTGCAATATGTCTCTACACTTGCCCTTTTGTTTTGTATTTACTTGTGGATGGTTTTATTGAAATAATATTCCTTTAAAAGCATAGTAAGTCTATTTAGAAACAACGGGCGTGGTTGATGATTGACCCCTCTTGATCTCAGGCCACTATATTTTGCAATTTAGCAAGCTTAGTCGTTCTACAAATGTGTCTCTCGTATTAATGTAGCCATGCTTTTTCTGGGTGATGTCAGTTTCAGTGAGATGGGTTTAGTTTTGCTGGCTTATGTGTCTTAGGAAAAAGTCAACAATTTTTAGATGAACTTGAGCCTTACAGAAAGAAAGAAAGAAAGGATTATTTCTGGTGGAAAAACAAAAAGTTCATGCAGAATTGAGCCCTTCATGTCAGTGTGGATCAGCTTTTCCACTTATGTTGTGGAATGCAAGAAAGGAAACCTAATGCTCTCAGGCCCTGAAAAGCCCTTTTAGATGTCTTTCAGATGATGATAGCTAAAAGAGACACCCAGGACTTTGTGGATTGCAGGCATGTCACTAGTGATTGAAGGTCCGAAACAGAGCATGGAGCCACCTGCCTACAGAATGGGCAGAGCTGCTTCTTGCAAAACCTGTTCAGAGACAAATGGAAAGTGTCAGATGAAAAAAAAAATGGAGTAAAGAACATCTCTTTTGTGATTGATTTCTGGACTCAGCTGTGATTTCTAAGAACATTCAAACAATTAAGTGCCTTGCTTTGCCAAAAAAGAAAAAGACTTTCAAATATTTATGTCTTCATGCCAATAGCTAAAGCAGTTAAAAACATTTACAGTACAATAACTGTGTGTTTCCTTAATGTGCACCGTGTTCAATTTTTAAACTATTGTATAACCTATACAGAAATCATTGGTTGCCTATTACCTTAAATCATGCAATAAAATTGCCCGCACAGTCACTAAACGATTCTGCACGAAGGATGGACACAAGTCTTAGGGCATCCCATCTAGCCAATAAAATATTTTTCTTCCTACAAATTTCTCATTGTCCCTCAACTGTACATATTCCCTCTGGTAATATGATCTTTGTTCAAAAGCGACTAAGTTGCTAATTGATTTCTTTTGTAGTCATTTTCTTTTCACTTAGTAGACCAATTTTTTTTCATTACTGAGGAAAGGTTTTGTTACCATGATATTTTATTATTTATGTGTGTCTAAACAAATGTCCTTTTTCTAAAAGGATTCGTGGTGTTTCCCAATTTTATCATTTTCTTTATTCCCTCCATTTTGAAAACTAAACATCACAAATTCACTGGATCCCATGCATTCTACCCGACGCTATTTACAAGGGAAGCCCCTCAACAGGACGCGACTGCTATCCATATACTAATCTGGTCTTTGACCCAAGAATCAGAGGACTGTGCTCGGAGAGACAGAAAACTGTTAGGAACAAAGGTTCTAGCATTATGCTCCTTGGTTCTACTACTAACTGCATAAATTAGAGCAAATTGCCTAATCTCTGAAAGCCTTAATCTCCTTATACAGGAAACAGTGGGAATAACAGTACCTACCTGAGATTGTCAAGAATTAAGTGAGAGTATTCAAATGCAGTGCTGAGCATAGTCTGACAGCCAGTCAGTGCTCAATATGGAACAGCTATTCCTAAAATCCAATATTTGCCTGAAGTTGTACCTAGTTTCCAGTCAATTGCATTTTAAACTGAGGAAAGGTGGTCTTCCCAGAATGTATTCCATGCCTCCCCCATTTTGTATCAATAACACAGTTAAAGTGATACTAAAACTCGTAATTCCAGGACTAGCTTCTCCCCCTAGCCAGTGGTGGTTTCAGGACTCGTAGTCAAGCCACCCATAACAACATACAAATGAGATGTGAGGGGAGGTTTGCTGGGGCCTTCTCAAATTCTTTTTTGCACATGGCTTCCCACAACAGTATCTAAAGAAAGAGAAACAAGCTCTTTTTCTCTTTGTTGTTGAGGAAAGACAGGAGGCTCAGAACTGCCGAGACCATCTCACTACCAGCCTGAGGATAAAGCTGACGCACGTACGAGGGCAGAGCCAAGAGAACTGAGGAGGGAGAGACGGAGCCTGCCACACCTCTTGCCAGTGGCATAGCTTTATTCCCTTATTGGCTAAGCCAGTCTGAATTGGGTTTTCTGTTACTTGCAGCCAAAAAAACATTCTGATTCTGAGAGGCAGCCAAAAATAGTTATTTTACTTATGAACTCATAGTATGACATTCATTCACAGAGCAGGGCAGTCCAGTACCCGAATTTACACAAGCGTGTAAACAGGTTACAATCCCTCCTGCCTTTTAAAAGTCAGTGTCCCAGCCATAGCTCCACAATATGTCTCTCTTTGTGAAAACAGGGAAAAAATTCACAGTGCATCAATCCTCTAAGATTTCTCTAAGAAGTCTCCTAATGACCAGCAGAACCCACAAAGTGCTCTTTTGATTTTGTAGGAATAGAATTCAGGGCAAGGCTGCTGCCTCTCACTTGCTGCTGTAACCTCATCTCAGATCCACAGGTTGCAGAATTATAAATATAAAATGTACTCTGAATTTTACATCCTTTGTCTTTTAGAAGGTCATTGTCCAAAGTAGAATGGCACTACATGCATCTAATGCAATAGCAAAAAACCTAAGTGAAAATTATTTTATGATTGCTATATGGCTTTCTGTGTCTATTTCTAGCTGACCAGTTTAACTTGGTATATGTTATAAGTTGAGGACTTTAAGCTTCATTTTGCATCTATATCAGAAGGATAAATCCAATTTTCTTAAGCATTAAGGAACCTAGATAGTAAGTTGTATGGCCAAAATGAGTAATTCCCAACTAAAAATCAAACAGTGAACTTTTATGGTACCAAATTAGGTTAGTATTTCTCTACCCCACTTCCTACCCCCTTGCCCCAAGCTAGCCATGATTTAATCTTATCAGGAGCTCTCAAGATTATAGTTCCAATACTCCTTTGAATAGGCAGTAAGAGGAGAGGCCAGGTAATTCCTGATTGCCCCAGATTATACAGAACCACAGATCTGGAGACATTCTTAGATATTATCTAAAGGGTTGGCCACAGATAATGCCAGAGCCGTGCTGAGGATCACTGTGCTGGAAGCAAGTCTTTTGACTCTCAGGCCAGCATCCCTCCTGCTATACACCACCATGTCTCTCATATAAAGTGGCTCTTAAAAATGTATGAATGAATGCATTATTCACTTTAATCTGTGGGGTAGCCCTTTGGTGCTTAATTTATCTCCATGAGAACCTATGTCCATCATATTTGGGCTTTCTGGTTATTTAAAACCACTACTTCTCGGGTTTTAAAGATACAGAAAGTCAAGTCACTGGCCTATTTTGCTGTAGACTTCTTAATAGCGTGTAAGAAAACGTCCTTTCTTGTGTTTCTGAAAATGCAAATAGTAAAGTAGATGTATGCTTTTGAACGTGGTTTTCAGTTTGGTCTTCCTACTTTGGCACTTGATCAACTGACATTCGTGGCCCTTGTGACAGTGGTCTTGCCACAGACATGTAGAGTGCATTTACAGTCCTGAATGATAAATTCCTTTTGTCCATCCAACAAACATAAATATGAGAAACCGACAGTGGAGGCCCCTCAGCTAATTATGAACATAAGAGATTTTTATAGATTTTCAAACATCTTAATTGGGAACACATCAATAAATTAATTTGGGTTCTTATCTTAATTTTTTGTAGTACCTTAAAAATTATTTTTGAATGTCTTCATTCTTCTACCTCTGATGTGAGAATAGTTAAACGGGTCATATATTTCCAAATACTGCTACAAGAACTAACAAGACCATGAAACACACACTTTTGCAGATTTGTATTTTGTTGATCTTACATAAATATGTGGATTTCCTAAATCATTGTGACAAAATAATCACATATACAAGAAAAAAGCAAAACTATTATTTAGAAATCAAGGGATTCAGAGTAAAAATTCTGATTTCCTCATAGTGGAAGCAACTAAATGTCTCTAGTTTTAAAGTGTTTGTTTAATTCAAAGTTAAAATAGGTTCCTTGAAGAGAATCATGGGATTTCTTTTTTATTTAATATTGCAAAACCAGCTATAAATCAACATCTAGAATCCCTGAGAGTTGTGAGTACCAGGAAAGCTGTAGAATGAGATTGTATCAAAATAACCTTTCCATGATGCCTTCTCTCCTCTACTGATAGTCATTAGGGCCATCTAAGCATCCAACTTAAGAAATGTGAAAAGGCACAACACAATCCTATTAGCCATAAAATATTAGTAATATATATTTAGACATTGACAATATTTAGACAATATAACAGACATTGAAAATATAGTATAAAAAGACTAATATACATCATCATGCAATAAGTTTGAAAACTTAGATGACATAAATAAATCCATATAAAACTATAGCTTATCAAACCTGACTCAAAAACAAGTAGGTCTGAATTGTCATGTAATAATTATTAAAGAAACTTAATAACTAAGAATAATTCTTTAAAAGAAAGCCAGTTTATTTTAAAGTAAACCCTTCCAAATTTTAAGAAACAGATAATTTCAATCATATGCCAGTTTATCTAGAAAATAAAAATGGGGAACCTCTCTCTAATTCTAATCTGTTATATGAGGCTAATATAACTTTGTAACCAAGAATAAGCAAAGAGATAAAAAGTTTAGGGAAAAAAAGGGAGGGAAATGACTGGCCATTCTCTTACATCAATAGAAATTCAAAAATCCTAAGCAAAATATTAATCTATACCTGGCTAGTATAATATAATATCATGATCAACTTGTATACAGTCCAGAAACATGAGTAGCTTAATATTAGAAAAGCTATAAATGGAGTTTCCCACAGTTACAGAGTAAAGGGGGGAAAAATGATCATTTTATTATATGTAGCAATGCCATTTAACAAAATTTAAGACTGATTTATTTTTTTTTAATATCTTCTAGAAAACTAGACATAGGGAAAAATTTTTTCTTAATCTGATGAAGATTATTATCAGTTAACTACAGTAAACAACATTCTTAATGGAGAAACACTAGAAACATTAATTTAAATTAGAAATGTGATAATGATGCCCGCTATTTAAAAGTGTTTCTCTTTCTACATTGTCCTGGAAATCTAGTGCCAAACAAGGCAATAAGACCAAAAGAGGAAAAAAAAGGCAAGTGGTGGAGGGAGGGGGAAGGAACAAGAAGGAAGGAATGAATGAACAAAAGAATGAAGGAAGAATTAAGCCACAGGATTGGAAAGGAAGAAATAAAATTGTCATTTTCTGATGACTATATTACTATCTACATTGAAGGCCCAGAGAATTTTGAGACAAATTGATATATGAGGCAGATGGACTGAAGATCACTGGGGAAGAAATTGAGTTGATAGGTGGGTTATTCAGACATAGAATAGGAAAATGGATTCTTCATTCCTAGACATAAAAATCAGTTCACTGTTGGTTACAGGATTAAGAAACAAAAGAAAAAAAACCAATTTCATTAAAGAATTTTATAGAAAAATATCTTCATAATTTTAAAATACAAAAGAATCTTTTATACAAGACACAAAGCACAAGCCATAAAAGAAAATATTGATAAATTAAACGATAAAATGTAAAACTTCTATTCAACAAAACATATTTCAAAGAAAATGAAACAACAAACCATGAATTGGAAGAAGATATTTATAATGCAGAACTCATAAAATTACTAATAAAAAGACAAAAAAAACCTCAATAGGAAAATGGGGGAAATAGATAAAGTAAATAATAAGCATATAAGACATTAAGGCTCATCAGTGATTCAGAAAATACATCTTAAAAACTATAGTGAGACACTGTTTTATACTTCCCAGATTGGAAAATAAAAAAAGACAAACTTACCAAGTGTTATTAAGGATGTTGATCAATGGGATATCTTATATACAATTAGCATGAGTGTAAATTAATGCAGTCACTGAAAAATAATTCATGTTATCTTGGAAAGTTGAATATTTGAATACCAAAAAAGTTGACAATCACTCCTAGGTTTCTACTCTAAATCTACAAAATCCTTTGCACATAAATGTCACAAGGCACATGCTAGAATACTTATAGCAAAGCTCTTTATAATAGCAACAACAATAAAAATAGTAACAAAGAAGATAGTGTTACACTTGCTCAATGGAATATCAAGCAGAAGTAAAAAGGAATGAACTATAGCTATACACACAAAAATTAATCTGAAAAATGCAATGTTGAGTGAAAAAAATTCCAGAAAGACTGCATTGAGTGTGATAACATTTTTATTTTTTTAAGAGAAGGTAAAACAAAGTAATATATTGTTTAGGAATGCATATACATATAAATAGTACATAGAGGTGAAGATACGTATTAATATATGTGTTATATTTTATCTGATTTATATAGTTTACATAAAATATATAGTTCAGGAATATCCACACAAAAAATACTTGTAAAAATTCAGGATGGTAGTTACCCGGGAAGAAGAAACTGGAGGATGAAAAGAAAGGAATATATGAATATATATGTATTCTCCTTTTTAAGTATGGTGGCTAGTTCATAAAGGGTCCTTTTATTATTATATGTTGTAACATCCAAATATGTTGCATACATTTTTTGTATGTAACAAATTTTTACTAAACAGAAAAATTAAAAGATAATAAGTGATCATTCTTTTCTTTTATTATTTTGGTATCATTAGTATACAATCACATGAGTGACAACGTGGTTACTAGATTCCTCCCATTATCAAGTCCCCACCATATACCCCATTACAGTCACTGTCCATCAGCATAGTAAGATGCTATAGAGTCACTACTTATCTTTTCTGTGCTATACTACCTTCCCCATGCCCCCCCCACTACGTTATGTGTGCTTATCATAATGTCCCTTATTTGCCTTCTCCCTCTCTTCCCACCCATCCTCCCCAGTCCCTTTCCCTTTGGCAACTGTTAGTCCATTCTTGGGTTCTGTGATTCTGCTGCTGTTTTGTTTCTTCAGTTTTTGCTTTGTTCTTATACTCCACAGATGAGTGAAATCATGTGGTACTTGTCTTTCTTCACCTGGCTTATTTCACTGAGCATAATACCCTCTAGCTCCATCCATGTTGTTGAAAATGGTAGGATTTGTTTTCTTCCTATGACTGAATAATATTCCATTGTGTATGTATGTATGTATGTGTGTGTGTGTGTGTGTATATATATATATATATCACATCTTCTTTATCCATTCATCTATTGATGGACACTTAGGTTGCTTCTATTTCTTGGCTATTGTAAATAGTGCTGTGATAAACATAGCAGTGCATATGTCTTTTTGAAATTGGGTTCCTGCATTCTTAGGGTAAATTCCTAGGATTGGAATTCCTGGGTCAAATGGTGTTCCTATTTTTTGAGGAACCTCCATAAAACTTTCCACAATGGTTGAACTAATTTACATTCTTACCAGCAGTGTAGGAGGGTTCCCCTTTCTCTGCATCCTCACTAGCATTTATTGTTTCTGGTCTTTCTATGTTGACCATCCTAAGTGGTGTGAGGTGATATCTCGTTGTGGTTTTAATTTGCATTTCCCTGATAATTAGTGATGTGGAACATCTTTTCATGTGCCTATTGGCCATCTGAATTTCTTCTTTGGAGAAGTGTCTGTTCATATCCTCCGCTCATTTTTTGATAGGGTTATTTGCTTTTGGGGTGTTGAGGCATGTGAGTTCTTTATGTATTTTTAATGTTAACCCCTTGTTGGATATGTCATATACAAATATATTCTCCCATACTGTAGAGTGCCCTTTTGTTCTGCTGATGGTGTCCTTTGCTATACAGAAGCTTTTTAATTTGATGTAGTCCCCTTTGTTCATTTTTTATTTTGTCTCCCTTGCCTAAGGAGATGTGTTCAGGAAAAAGTTGCTCATGTTTATATTTAAGAGATTTTTGCCTATGTTTTCTTCTAAGAGTTATGGTTTCATGACTTACATTCAGGTCTTTGATCCATTTCGAGTTTACTTTTGTGTATGGAGTTCGACAATAATCCACTTTCATTCTCTTGCATGTAGCTGTCCAGTTTTGCCAACACCAGTTGTTGAGGAGGCTGTCATTTCCCCATTGTATATCCATGGCTCCTTTATCGTATATTAATTGACCATGTATGCTTGGGTTTATTGGGTTTATATCAGGGCTCTCTAGTCTGTTCCATTGGTCTATGGGTCTGTTCTTGTGCCAGTACCAAATTATCTTGATTATTGTGGCTTTGTAGTAGAGCTTGAAGTTGGGAAGCATAATGCCCCCCGCTTTATTCTTCCTTCTCAGGATTGCTTTGGATATTCAGGGTCTTTTGTGGTTCCATATGAATTTTAGAACTATTTGCTCTAGTTTGTTGAAGAATGCTGTTGGTATTTTGATAGAGATTACACTGAATCTGTAGACTCCTTTAGGCAGGATGGCCATTTTGACAATATTAATTCTTCTTATCCATAAGCATGGGATGTGTTTCCATATCTTTAATTTCTCTCATGAGTGTCTTGTAGTTTTCAATGTATAGGTCTTTCACTTCCTTGGTGAAGTTTACTACTAAGTATTTTATTCTTTTTGATGCAACTGTGAATAGAATCGTTTTCCTGATTTCTCTTTCTGCTAGTTCATCATTAGTGTATAGGAATGCAACAAATTTCTGTGTATTAATTTTGTATCCTGCAACTTTGCTGAATTCAGATATTAGATCTAGTAGTTTTGGAGTAGAGTCTTTAGGATTTTTTATTTATAATTTCTTGTCATCTGCAAACAGTGACAGTTTGACTTCTTCCTTGCCAATTTGGATGCCTTTTATTTCTTTGTGTTGTCTGATTGCCATGGCTAGGACCTCCAGAACTATGTTGAACAAAAGTGGAGATAATGTGCATCCTTGTCTTGTTCCCAATCTTAAAGGAAAAAGCTTTCAGCTTCTCGCTGTTAAGTATAATGTTGGCTGTGGGTTTGTCATATATGGCTTTTATTATGTTGAGGTGCTTGCCCTCTGTGCCCATTTTGTTGAGAGTTTTTATCATGAATGGATGTTGAATTTTGTTGAATGCTTTTTCAGCATCTGTGGAGATGATCATGTGGTTTTTGTCCTTCTTTTTGTTGATGTGGTGGATGATGTTGATGGATTTTCAAATGTTGTACCATCCTTCCATCCCTGGAATAAATCCTACTTGATCATGATGAATGATCTTTTTGATGTATCTTTGAATTTGGTTTGCTAATATTTTGTTGAGTATTTTTACATCTATGTTCATTAGGAATACTGGTCTGTAATTTTCTTTTTTTTGTGTTATCTTTGTTTTTGGAAAACTTTAAGGAGGATGGGTATTAAGTCTTCACTAAATGTTTGATAAAATTCAGCAGTGAAACTATCTGGGCCAGGATTTTGTTCTTAGTATTTTTTGATTACCAATTCTATTTCCTTGCTGGTAATTGGTCTATTCAGATTTTCTGTTTCTTCCTGGGTCAGCCTTGGAAGGTTGTATTTTTCTAGAAAGTTTTCCATTTCTTCTAGGTTATCCAGTTTATTAGCAGATAATTTTTCATAGTATTCTCTCATAATTGTTTGTATTTCTGTGGTGTCCATATTGGTTTTTCCTTTCTCATTTCTGATTCTGTTTATGTGTGTAGACTCTCTTTTTTTCTTGGTAAGTCTGGCTACGGGTTTATCAATAAGTGATCATTCTTAAAAACAGAGTAATGTTATGACTGAGAAAATGGGAATAACAGAGAATAAAAAGAGAATATTGGAGAGCTCATGCTGAAAGCTGTCATTTTAGGGAAGGAGGAAGTACAGTCATCTGAGAATGAGAGAGATGAGAGTAGTTAGGGCATCCGAGTGGTTCATAGAGAAAGGAGAACAGAAGGAAAGGAAAGAAAAAGGAAGAGAAGTAAAGAAGATGGGGACCTAGAGGAGAGGATGAGTTAGTGTCAAAGGAAGACATTGCCCCCGAAAATAGAAGAGTAGCCTTAGCTTCAGGAGACTGATTGAAGTTTAGAGCATACATATGAGTTATATGCAGTGAGGACTTCTCTCAAGAGTTGACTGTTCAGCCAGAAGAACAGAAAATGGTAAAGAATAAAGATACATTCATACCCTTCAGTCTGTGTCCAGGAATCCATTCTAAGAAAATAATCCTGAGTTTTGTAAAAGCTTTATGTACAAAAATGCACATGACAAAATTGTATACAAAAAGAAAAAAAAAATAGTGCCTAATAATAATTGTAAAGGAAAAGTGAATTATGATACATAATTTAATTGATGGCATTTTGATTGATAGTCATAAAGATTTTGAATGCTTAACTATGATTCAAATTTTATGCAAGGTACAATTACAACTACAAAGAAAAATATGCACAAGTACAAAAATACACTAAAATTTTGACAGCAACTGTGTTTGGATACTTTGTTATCTCTGGGTGACTTCCTTTATCTACTTCTCCACATTGTCAAATTGTCTTTAATGAGTATGTATTATTTTTTAAAACAAAAAATTTTAAAGGTACATTTCTTAATTACTTTAAACTGGATTGAAAATCAAGTATATCAAGATGTGACTAATGGATTGGCAGAAAATAATCAAGAAGCCACAAATCACAATGAAGGTCATAATGAAGACAGAACAGTTTGTTTTTAAGAAGATAAGAATATGCTAGGTTAAAAAAAATCTATAAATTTTAGATCTTGGAAGTAATTTTAAATTCCCAGTATAGCTGTAATTGTGTATGGCTAAAATGGAGATACATGCATTCACACACACATAGTTAATGTGACTAGGAATGGATTTTGATGTGGGGTGGGTGTGAAAAAATGGACCAAGTGAGGAAGATCATGGTCAGTGGACAAGAGCAACTTAAATGAGAATGAGCCAGAGATACATAACTTTTTAGTTTAGCATTACCTTAGTAAAGTAAATTATACTGAGACATCATAACATCATATTTATCAATTGCAATTGAGATGCAAATGACCAATTTTATAATTAATGTGTAGAAATAACCTAGTTAAGTTGGGTTATATTTATTAGTATGTCTAATTGTATATGCATGCATCCTGGGTTCTGAAATAAATGATCCTACTTTTATGTTTCTTCTCCATGCATGGGTTCCAACTCATTTTTTAAAGTGTATGTTTATATCTTAAATAAATCTGGTCCAACTCATTGTACAAATAAGGCCTAATATGCAAAGTACATTAAAGCAATCTTCTTTGAATGTAACCTTTTCCAAGGAGTCTGTGTAAAATATCAGCTTTTAAGCGTATCCCTCTTTTCCAGTCATACACTCTATAGTCACCAAGAGAAACACTGGATGTTCGTAAGTTTCCACATATACTGCAGCCAACCTGTCACAGTAAAGTATAATACAGTACTACATGTGGGGTTTTTTTGGGGGGTGGGGGGTGTTGTAACTAATATTTATATTATTAGGAGCTAACTATTTTAAACTGATATCATTAATAATTTGGAAGGATCTGGAAGACTAGAATGTAATTGAACACAGACAGGCTCTCTTCACTAAGACTCAGTTCTGACCCAGGAAAGCCTCTTCTTCTCTCAGTGTTCCCGACACCGCTCATCCTCTGCAAGGTTCCCAAAGTACGCTAGGCATATTCTGTCTTTGTTCATACCAAAATCTGTTGATACACCTATATCTATTTCACTCTGTGAACCCACTGAAGCAGGGAATATTTAATTAATCTTTATATGTTAAATAAGGGCTACTTATAAGAGTTCTCAGAGGATATTACAAGCTCAATAAATATTTGTTTGAATGACTGAATAAAAATAGGAATTAATGACTGAATGGTTTCCATCATGTTGGTAGTATTATCAAGTTGCAGAATGTGTGTGCTGGAACTTGGTGTACTGGTTCTATATGAATTCACATCATAGTAGTATATCCTAAAGAATTATGAAGTTCATACTTAATCTGCACTGCTAATCCAAAAATCAGCCTATATTTGAAAATTAATTCTGGTACACCCTATATGTCTTAGAAACATTATTGTGCCTCCTGGTAAAACTTCCAATTATGTGTTCATAAATTTGTTTTTAACCTGTCAAGCATACATTGCTCCTCCTGCAACATACCTATTCTATTCTTAGTGAAATCTCTGGATTCCAAATCACAACAGCATGCTTTATTTCAGCAATAATTTAGCAGAGACAAATCCAGTGCTGCGTGTAAAGATGCTCATTATCTTCTGCACCTCTGTCTCTAACTCACCTAACCCTTTTTCCAACATCTATAACAAAAGGATCTCCCTTCTCCCCCATATGTTTTGCTCAACAAGCTGCTATGGAAAGAGCAGTGAACTGAGAGCTGCTAGTCGTAGGACTTGGTCCCAGGATTATTAATTTCTTGAGTTAATTAGACTTTAAATTCATACCTTAACTGCCTTGGTTCTCTGTTTCCTATATATAAAATGAGGGGGTTGCAGGGATGATATTTATAAAAAATAGCTGAAACTTCTATTTAATAAGCTTTTACTATATGCAAAGAAATGTGTGTTGTGCTTTATATATATTATCTCATTTAATTTTAATCCTCCAAACAGGTTTATAAAGTATATAAGCAGGAAACGATGGTACATGTCAACTCGGGTAATATGAGGAATACTTCATCAAGGAATTATATTAAAAAGGTGTGAGCAGGGTGTTAGGAAACCACAAGAGAGGGTGCAATGCCCCAAGGCTAGTTATGGATAGGGAAGTGGTTACCTGAACGCAAAGAGAGAGAGAGCACTGTGAAGAGGTTGCTTGAGCTGTGGCTGGAATGCAGCTAGCCCACAGAAAGCCTGGCAATCTGTATTTAGACTTCACTTGAACCATTCTGGGCAAACCCATCAGGAAGGATAGGCCAAGGTAACATTCTGAAACCATTCATACTAGGCTTTAGGACCACAGAGCAGGATGGAGAAAGTGAAGAGTGGATCTAGAGGGGCCAACAGAAGATACTCAGTGATATTAAGCATGGTTGTCCTGATTTTATACATGAGATTATTGGAGTTCAAAGAGGTTAAGTGACTTACTTAAGATTACACAGTTAGTACAGGATGAAGCCAAGATTCAACCCATCCCATCAACTTCAGAGCCAGGGCTTCTGATCGCTTCTCAGCCCAGAAGTCCCTTTTTGTCCTGGCAGGGTTAGAAACGCCTCATAAGTAAACTAATTCAGTCGTCTCCCTTACATGTTCTTGAAAGAGCTGTCTTTCTATTTTGGACATGAGCCTTACTGAGACCTCAATTACCATTGCAAAGCTGGTGGTCTGTGTGGTCCATCTTCCTGTTTCTGTATGTATGGTTTATATCCTGACATGTAATATTGATTTATAACCCTGAGTGAGACATTGATAAGGACAAAGTTGTTAGACAGTCAAAAGGAGAGAAGAGTGTTTTTTTTTAATTACTGAAAAAATATCTTTCTTCTGACATACTCTCTAAATTAAGCACAATTAAAGGATTTTTCCTTTCCCAAAGAATAATGGAGTGTGTAGTGAGGGGAGTGCACTGATGATTGGATTTTCCTATTTCATGTGCTGGAATTAGAACACAGCACAAGACTGCACTAAATGCGTTCCAGTAGAATGTGGAAGAAGTGAGTGGAATGCAAGATGTTTAAATGAGGTGACACCAGAAATTAGTATTAAACATATTTTTCAAAAACCTATGAGGGCCCTTCAGATAAGAAAAGGAAAGGAAATTTTCATGGAGTGAGTAGTCAGAGGTTGTTAATTACTCTTTGTGTGAGAATGAAATTTGCTTAAGAGGGAAGACTAGCAATTATCTGAGGTCAAGGGGCCTATCCCCAATCTGTCTGCTCCTCTGTCAAATAGAGATTAAAGTCCCACTCAAGACTCTTAGTAATAGGGAACTCTTCCCATACCAGCACTTCCTGACCTACAAATAGTTTGTGGTCCCAGAAAGTCAATAATTCAGTTGTTGGGAATATGAAACAAATCTTCCAGAAGCCAAGCTGTTATAAACTGTGACTCAGTGCTGGACCTGCCCTCAATGCCCATTTAAATCCAGAATCTAATTCAACTAGAGTTGCAAATGTACTTCTTGGTATAAAGCTAAAAAGGGAAAAGACAATCCTGTGAACCTGGTCTGGCTTTATCCCAGGGCAGGTCCCACACCTGGCCTATTTCCCCTGCCTCTCTGAGGTTGCAGCTCTAGCACCTTCAGGCCCAAGGCAGGAATGGACCTGGAGTTTCAGGGAAGCTGGAGTGGTGGCTTGGTCAGCCATTGCTGTTCCTAACAGGACTTGAGGAAGCATTGTGGGTGAATAATGAGTGCTTGAGCCCAGACGTCCCTCGCCTTGAACTGGAATGCCTTTTTTGTTTGTTTTTTTATACCACAGTAGGCAATTTATCCCTTATTCCACCTTTTAAATAGAATCGTTACATATTTGTTTTGATTGTTTGACAGACTTCCCAATTTTAGCAGACTGCTCATGAGTAATGGGGTGTTATGAGTTAAGAAAAAGGACATTTTGATTACCTTTTAAATGGCCATCAACATGGCCTGAGAAATCACTCTCGGGAGAAAAAGTTCAGGGCTAGTTACAATTAACTAGCTGGTTAATTGCAAGAAATCTCCAAAAACCTGGGTATAAAACATCTTTTCCAAGAAAAGTGTTTTTCCTGCCATTGAACCCTAGCTGAACAGATTTTTGGATAGCTTGATAATCAGCAGCAGCTTCACTGGGTCTTGATAATAAGTGAAAATAGGATTAGGCAAAGTGAGGGGAAAGAAATCCCAGTGACTGTTGGTGAACCAATGCTAAGAAATCCCGCTCTTCAAATCAGCCTGTGTGTGTCAAAGTCAACTTTTACTTTATCAAATATTGGCAAGTAAAGGGGGCGCTCATATTTAGGCCCTCCAAAGACAAAGAAGGGTGAACTTATCTCAGATTTCAAACTAGTTTTGATTTAGTAATTGTTCTGGTCATTTCCCCAGACTGGGGAACTGAAAATAGTGGTAAGGTAACATATAATAAATACACTTGCCTTTTAGAAAGGTGGAAGAGGACATAGGTCAGAGACCAGGAAGGAAATATAAGACAGGGACGGAAAAAAGGAAAGGAGATAGGAAAGGAGAGAGAGAGAACTGTGCCAGTTGACTTCATTTTCACAGGAACCCACCCACTCTGAGCTTCTGTTGTTGCTTTGTTTATGCAAAGTTAGCCGGCTGAGACACAGTGAAGAGCTGAGAGCGCCACGTTGAAGGAGGCAAAAATAATCTTTAAAATTTAAATGACAGTAAAGCAGCTTGCTCGCGCGCGCGCGCGCACACGCACACGCACACGCACACGCACACACAGGTTTAGGTCGGGGCAATCCCTGCTTGCAGGTTTTGAAATGAAAACAAGCCAAGGAAAGGCGGGTGGGAGGCTCAGCAGCAGCGGGGAGCGTTGTCGGTGACCGAAGGAGCTCTGGTGAATATCAGGTTCGGATTAGTGACAACTCAGAAGTCACGCTGGCGGTTGGGGGAGGAGGTTTGCCAAGGTCTCTGAACTCGACGGAGGAGAGAGCAGCTTCCCCTGGCGCCGGGCGAGCGGGGCGCGCCGGAGAGACCTCTGTCCTGGAGCAAGCCCTACCCCTCACACCCCGCCCAGAGACTGAGTTTGTCAGCGATCATAAAATGCGAATTGATTATTCCAGCCACCATTGATTAGGGAAGAATGCTTACTGCAGCAGCCGGGGGAAAGGTTAAAAGGAAATTGACCTTCTTCCTAGGTGACATAAAGTCATTAGGTAAATGAGATACTCACACAGGAGTTTTAAAAGGTCATACTCAATTTTTATTTGTAGCCTGAAGAGTCAGCCTGGAGCTCGGCTTAGGGCAGGGACCCGCTCTTGTGGACAAGTGGACCGTCTGGAAGAGAACTCTGGCGCGGCGCTGGACAGGGGCAAGGGTCGAGAGTGGGTTATTGTCTTGGAAGGATCTTGTTGAAATTGGCGGGGGTCTTGGAACCCTAGGTTTACCTCCTGCCTGACCTGTATTTGCGATTCTGTGTGTGCGCGTGCGCGCACGTGCGAGTGCCTCTTGGGGTCTGTGCTTCGCCCCCAGGGTCTCCTCGGTGGCATTCACCCGCCCAGCAAAGGGATGTCGGGCAAAGGCAGACGATTAAAATCCCTTATCCTACCAGAGCTGGCCACGTCTCACACAGAGTGAAAAGTGTGTGGGTTTTTTTTTTTTTGAGGAGAGAATGAGAGATGTATTTATGCACATATTTATCCCTCTAATTATAGGCATTAATCCTCTTACTTATGACTAAAAGGTAACGTGGAAGGACGTCCCTTTGATGTGGAAAAGCATCATTTGTGACTCACATTCAGACTGATTAAGGAATAATTGTTGTTAAACGCTTTACAAGAGGAGAGTGTTTAATTGAGGGGCATTCGTAATTTTACGGCTTAGCACAAAATTAAACGTAATTAAAAACTCAGAAATTCCAACTGATTTTCCAATTATTTTTATTGTCTGTGCTAATTGTTACACGAGGGTATCACTTCTCCCCAAAGGCATAAAAAAAAAAAAGGCAACTATACCTTTTCCAAATATTCGCCGAGAGGATTCGATTCAGCACTTTCCCCAGGTATAGGCAGGTAAAGGACTTGCCTCACTCCCGCCTCCCTCCCCCACTGTAATTAAGTGTTTCAGCCACTCTCCCCTTTCTCTGAGTTCCTGCAACACCTTGGGATGTGAGAAAGTGATGGCAGTTCTCTTCTGCAGATCATTACAGCAAAACTGGAAGTATATGTAGAAGGCTGATGAATTTCTTGAAGTAACACTTGTCATACATGGCGGAAAGATTAAAAAAAAACACCTACGTAAACACAGCTCTTTGGGGGCGATCCCTCGATGCCTCTGCCTTGGAGTGTGTGGCAGGAGGGAAGTAACACGCAAACACCGACTGGGAGATGTTTATAAACGTGCACACCAAGACACACAGATGCACACAGGAAACTTTCTTTTGCTTTCCTTTTTTCTTTATTTTCTCTTTTGCAATAAAGGTGGGTATGGAGAGCTCCCCAGTTGGATTCTGTTGGGTTTTTTTTCCTAATGTTGGGTTGACAGCATAAAGCCAAACTATTTGTATGTATAGCTTCTCTTAATGTATGTGCAAATAGATTTATTTAAATACAATAAAAGGTTTACAAAAAGTGGTTCAGTCTTATGGAAACAAAAACACATCCTTACAGTTAGTCCAGAAGTGGCCCTGGCTTTGCTGTAGAGCTAGTCCAGAAGTGACCCTGTTTTTCCTATCAGACATGGAGGGAATCCTAGAAAAAAATAATAAACATAAAATTATGCAGAATGTGAGTTTATAAATTTCAATTAGTCTAAACAGAGTGTGGAGAGATGAAATAGTGTGTGTTTCAATAAGTGTCTTTAATTGTGATTTTTTTAGGATGGAGTCTTCAGTGGATTTAAGCTTTGTATCCGACTTTCCCATCCACCCTCCTCCCTTTCCTTAAAATACATGCCTCTGATCTCACATGCCAGGTGAAAATGGGTAAAATTAAAACTGTCAATTCTGCTTCCAACGTGTGTCTTTCTAGTGAGTTCAAAAGCTTTTAAAGGTAAAACATACCGATCATTTATATGTATTTTCTTTTCTATCACGGGTAAGTAAAAAGAAAAAAAAGTATTTCTATTTCCAAATCTACTTTTCCTGGAAGATTTCAATCTTCCAGGTAATTTGGTGATGGACACTGACACCAGAGAACGTCTGCCCGGCACAGCCTGATTTACACCAGTGCCGCCAAGGAAGTTCAGTGAAGTCCGGATTTTACGTTTTTCACTAAATGGTTTATTTGGATCTGAGACGTGGATATTTAAACCTGAAGCTTTCCAATTACTACAGTACTGTTTCAGAGCAAAGGTTGGAATAGTCAAAGTTGGAAGGAAAGGAGGAAGGCTCCCTTTGAAAAGTTAGAAATGGTGAAAATGACATGTAATCCGATGTGGAAAACTGAGTGAAAGAGGCAGTGAACACTTTAGCTTAGGCAAAGACTGCTGAATCCTTTGAAGAAATTGACACGGATTTTCCACAGATGGGAGGAAGGAGAGAGATGGGGTGGGGGTGGGAGAATCCAAGGGTGGGCATTTTATGTAAATGAATAAATTTGAAATGTAGTACAAATCCACTATAGTAAAACTGACAGTTCTGACAGTATTGACAACATAAATATATGTTTGAACACTGCACTTTCAGACACTTAACCGATGAAGCAATAAAAAAATTCGACTACAATATTTCAAATAATCGACATTGATGTTTTGATACATCATTTTTATACTCTGAATCGATCTATCACTGGGACTGGTCAATTTTAAGTAAAAATGCGCTGCAATTATTTGCACCTTGGCTAATGATGACCTAATAACAATCCTCAATTAATTACACCCGAACTGTGCCTTCTTCCTTCCGCGTTGGGGAGTAAGGGGAGGCAATTCTTGAAGAACAGTACCTACGATGTGTCATCGTCCCCCCTCCATTCTATTCCATATTTGAGATTATGGGATAGGGAGAGGATTTAAGAATTGGGGGAGGAGGGGTTGCAAAGACACTACAGGCTAAGGTCCCCTCACCTCGCATGGCCACTGACTGGGTCTGTATTGGGATATGATCCTGACTCTTACTTTGCAAGGTCAAAACTAAATTTCAGAAAATGTAATCATCAAGTTGAGTGAGTCTAACCCTCCCCCAGGCCCCATATTCTGTCCTCTGTTTCAAGGACTAGATGTAGGAGATTTGCTTAAACGGAAGACTGGAGATATTTCCAAGGTTCAGTGTGTGTGTGTGTGTGTGTGTGTGTGTGTGTAGAGTGGTGTGTGTGTGTGTGTGTGTGTGTGTGTGTGCGCGTGTGTGTGTGTGTGAAGAGAGGCAGAGAGAATAAGAATTTTAAAAGAATATCTAAAGCACTCAGAGTTGAAAGAATATCTAAAGCACTCAGAGTTGAATCTCCCCTTCCACCACTATCCCCTCTGACCGCTCTCCACGCACCCTCAGCGTCTGCAGGCTACTGTTTAAAAACAAACAAGCCACAAATAAGAGAGGACAAATCTCTTCGAGAAAAGAGGGAGGCCGCTGGCGGACTGCATCCTGAAGCGTGCGTTCCTGTCCTCTCGGGCTGCTGGCTTTCTCTTCTTGCCCTGAGGGCTCTGCAGCACGCTCTCGCACTCCCACTCCTCGCCAGATTTGGTGTGGTGGTGGAATATAGCTTTCATTAGAAAAAGAGATACTGGACAGGCCCAGGACGGAAACTCGAGCATTCCATTGTGATGTTACAGCAACTGGACGGGGAGGGGGCGGCTCGCGCCCGCACTCCAGCTCTCTCCCGAAGGTCGGGCGCTGCTGCTTGCTGTCCCCACCCCTTTCTCAAACTCGCCCTGAGACTCGGCCTCCGGACTTAAAACTTAGTTGGACTCTACCAGGATTTCTGTGTCTGATTTCTTTCCTCCACACTTCACAAATGTAGTTTTAAGCCCCTCCAAACCACCGCCAGTTGAGACGCTAGAACTTACGCAACACGTCAAGCAACACTAAGATGCTAATCAAAGGCAAAGGAGGTGTGCGGCCCCGGTGGGTGAAGGTGGGGGTCCTCGAAGAGCTCCGTTGCCTGAGCATCACCTAATTCCAAGGCTCTCATGGAATTGGCCATTCCCAGCTGTCTGCGCCTGGAAGCGGGGGTAGGAGGTACAAAAGAGGCAGCAGGAAGAAAGGGGATTAGGATCAAGATAGAGGGAAAGAGAAGAGAGTGGAAAGAAGAGAGGAAAGCAGAGCGCGGGAAGGAGGCAGAGACCGCGAGAGCTAGCGCAGGGCGTGTTTGGAGCCCCGCCAGATAGCGCTAGAGGGCTATTTATTGAAATACTCGCCTTCAGCGAGATGGGAAAGCAGCTAAAATTGGGAGAAATAAGCCATAAGAGAGTAAAAGGAAAGAAAGTATAGTGATTCCACCCCATATTATTTAAGAAAAAAACGTGGGGTGCCTTATTGATATTAATTGGGAGGAGAGAAAAATAAATGGTAGAAAGCCCAAGTGGAGCAAGGACCAAAACCAAACAAACACAAACAACAAAAACGATTCCCTTCCCTCTCCTGATCTCAACTAGGAAGAAAGTGAGCAAAGTTAACAGGTAAAGAAGTATGTGAAATTCTTCCTAGTTCAACTTTCAGAGCTGCTGGTTCATCTCTGGGAAGGTCAAGAGCAGTTCACAAGGATGACCTGAGGTTTATAGAGAAGAGATGTTTTTTAAGTAATAGATGGCTACAAGGGAGTGTGGAGGGAGAGGCAAACAAATTATTTTGGAAACGCCAAATAAAATATATATCAAAAATTCCAACTGTCAGCCAGCAGGTCTGGAGCAGAACACAAGCCCCCTCCGCCTTTGTCCCAGCGATGCTGAGCTCAAGGCTGATTCTGCAGAGCCGCAAAACTCTGAATAACAATTTGTAAATACTTTGGGACGCTTGGAGAAAAGAGCTAGACTGCAAAAATTTACTGTTACTTTCAGAACCCAAAGAATAGTGAAAACATAGAGAGAGACCTAGTGACAGAGGTGGAGTCCAAAGAGAGAGGAAGAATAAAATTCTTTCATCCTTTTTACGTGCTCAGCTCAGTGACAAGAAAACTTCTTTCAAATAATACTTTAAAATGTCGATTTAGTTTTATTGTAAAACCCTTGGCATCTCACACATCTAGCTTCCGATTTTAAAACTGCACTTTCCTTTTTCCTGAAGGAATTTTTAAAAAATCAAAGTAATAATTAATATCTTTCTTCCAAACCAACAAACAGAACCTCCACAAATAAAAATTAACCTTATAGAGTTAAAAAAAAATCTGCTTAATCCAAAATGCTCCAATTCAAAACATTAACTGAAGTTACAAATAAGATTAAGGTTGGATTTATTTGCTCCTCTAGCAACCATCAATTATTCTAACTGTTGTAAGAAGACAAAAAGAATTTAAACCCAGTTATTTTAATACACAGATTAACACTTTGGACCTCACGGTTCGGAGGAATTTGGAGTTATCTGTGCTAAGGACACAAGTTTCTAGGGGGAGAGAAATGATGAAACAGGCACACAGGTTCCTTAAGGAAGGTGGCAAATTCATCTAAAATAGAGCCTAGAATCATAAACGCTCATTTCAAATTAAATACATTCCATAGAGTCAGTGCCCTTTAAATTAAGTAGTCATGGAGGGATTCAATTATTATTTTTAAATCTTAAATTGTTACCTATAATAGCATTCCATGTAGTGACAAAAAAGAAAAGGAAAAATAGAGAAGCAGCAGTTCTCAGAAGTCGTGAAGATTCTTCAATAAGAAAGGTGATTAAAAACAGACGCTTAAATTTGAGAGGCCCGATTTCCCCTCCCATTCACCTCCACCCGGTCAGATCCCCTCCCTTTCACCTCTTGTTTGATGCTGTGTCCCCACCCCCACTCCAGAGCCAAGCAGCCGATTTGGGATTCTTAAGAAAAAGGTTTCAGCATCCATATTTGTTCTGGGGCACTTGTAAAATGCGATTTGTAGAAGGTCTTTAGCTTTCTGATTGTCTTTGAATTGTTTTTACTGAAACAGATCTTTTGCAGTTAATGAGTCCCCACGCAGCTGGACAGCTCCTCTCGGACACTGAGAACTCTAACCCCAAAATGACCCCAATTTGACACCGCAAGATGAAATTTTACCGCCTGTTAAAACCATTTCCAGCCTAGGCAAAGGGAGCTGACTGTTGACGGAGGTGTGTGCCGCCTCCTGCGACCCCCATCTCGCGCCTGTCTTCCGGGCCTGCCCCACCTACTTTTTCTTCACCCCAAATATAGGAGAGCAGATACCGAAGTTTGGGTGGGGTGTGGCGGCTGAGAATGGAGCACCAAGCAACGTACTATCCAGCCTAGAAATAAGAAAGTGCATACCGCTCTGCTCTCGAGTCGCTTTGGGGAGGGCGTGGGGGAGAGCTCTTAAGTTCTTAAATGTTTTCCAACTCCATTAATAAAACATCAGCAAGTTGGTGATTAAAAGTAATAGTCCTTTGAATTCATCACACTGACCAAGAACAGGCACCCTAAGTCACCTCCAGCTTAATCTTGTGTGTAATCCACTGCCCTGAGATGCTATTTTAAACTAAGTTTCATAAATGACCTGCAACTAGGAGAGTGAAATGGCTTTAGTTGCATAAAGTTCAGGGTTCTTCCCTTAGACAATTGGTGAATTTTTAAATGACAGATTTTTCTCCAGTAGGGTTTCACTTTCAACATTCTCCCAATTCTTAACTGAAGTCTTTGGAGGTGGATTTTTTTCTTTGACAGCATCTTAAAATGTCCTATTTCTCTCTCCCTCTTATATCAACCAGACTGATCCTGTTGTTTGCTTTAAAGTATTCAATAAAATGCAAAAGAAACTACAGAGTATTTTAAGGTAGAAAAGAGTTCAGGTTAAAATGCCTTCTGCATCACCCAAAGAATGAAAATACAAGAAAACAGATTTTTTAACTTTTTTCTTTTGTAAAACCCAAGATTATCACGAAATAATCAACCCACTAATAGCTAAACGACTGTCTGAAAATACAAAATCATCAGTCGGTCTTGTTTTTACTCAGATGCAGTGCCAAAGAAGAAACTTTTTAAAAAAAATACAGTTAAGTTTTTCTAAATAAAGGCTGTAGGAACGCTAACTCACTTGACAGCATCACTATGGAAAAAAACTGGTAGTAAAAGAAGCAGAAGGTAGCAACGCTGAATTTTTAAACTCTGCAATAGAGATTCGGTTTGAAGTGGATCTTTACAAAAGGAATATTCATCAAGGAAACTGAGTTTCTTTCAAAAAAGAACAGTAACTTGCACTTACTATACAGTACATTTAAAACAATCCTGTCGACAGTAAGTAGCAATATTAAAAACAAGAACAATTGGCACTGAAAAATGGCATAAACTTCTTGACTAGCGCCGCTTCACAGGGAACTTGGGTCCGCTAATGTAAAACCTCTGCAAGGTCGAAAATGCTCTACAGCAAGACCCGATTGTTTGGGGTTCCCCACCCCACCCCCATCTCTCTCCTTCTCCTTCCTCTCTCTCGCGTTCTTCTCACCCCGGTTAACGTGAATTCGCCTAACAGCAACTTGAAATAATATCCTGGAAGTCAATTTTTTGGCATCTTCTCTTTTTTTTTTTTTTTTACTCACCTTTTCTTATATACCGACGAGCAACTCAGCAATAAGGATGCTTTCAATCTTGGAGTTCTTCTAGGAAAAAAAGAAATGAAGTGAAGGGGAAAGGACTCTTCCCCACAACCTGCAGGTTTCATACCCGTCGGCTCTTCCAGGCTTGAAGCCCGGCTTATGAGTGGCTGAAAACCAGGGCTTACCCTCTCCTCCCCTAAGCTCCGCGCCCCCGGCTGTGCCTGTTCGGGCCACCACGTAGTGTACCTCGCGGTCCGCAGCCCGGCTCCCTAGCATCACACTACTCTTGCTTCTGCCAGCCCTCCGCCCTTTCTTTATATGTGAGGGCCGATTTCCCGTAGACATCATTGTTATGATGGCTCATTTAATCAAACTGTTTAATTGCTCTGGTAATCACTATCATCATCACAGGTGCTCAATCATTCATCATTTTTGGAGGGCTTTATTGACCTCCGGAGCTTATTCCCCAAGCCCTATTAAAACGGGGCCAAATTTCTCCGACTCAGCTTGGAGTCTCTGCAGGCTGCGATCTAAGCCCAACTGAGTCTTGCCCGAAAGCTTACAGTGAAGAAGAGAAGATGGAAATCCCTCCACCCCAAAAGCCCATCCGCTCTCCGCTCTCCTCTCTCTCTCTCTCTCTCTCTCTCTCTCTCTCTCTCTCTCTCTCTCTCTCTCATGCACACTCACACACTTTATTCTCCCCGTATACGCAACCCCCAAGAAGCCGGGTCAAAGTCGCGCGGGGAGGATATACTACTTTCTACTCTCCAAAATGGGTTCAAAGTTGGCGAGAAAGACGGCTGTTGAGGAACAGCCTGTTTTCGATTCTCTGGGCCTGGGACCATGAACCAGGGTGAGGGCGAGGAGTTGCGGACAGCGCGCGTTTGGAGCGCAGCGCCAGGCTGCAGGGCTGTGGGGAGCCGGGGGGCTGCCGGGGTAGCCGCGCTCCACGCGCTGGGCGACCGTAGCCCCGCCCCCCCAGCTCTGAACTCGGAATGATTGACGCGCTGCCTCTGGGAAACCCGCGGCGCAGAGGTGAGGCTGGGTGCAGCCCCGGCCAGGGACTGGGTGATACACCGGCCAGAACTACTTTCTACACAAACGCTGTGAGATAGTTACCATCCTCCCTGTCCTTTTTGGAAAAGTTCACTGAGAGTCGGCCCCACCTTCCTTCCCGATCCCAAGAAATCGCCTGGTATAATTAACACAGCCATTAGCCGGCTTTCCTTCGCCCTGGCCTCTGCGTCCAGGATGACCACAACAAAGCTGGTCAGGGAGTGCCGGCCAGGCCTCCTCACCCAGCACCTCCTCTCTACCTCTTTCTTTCTCCCGGTCTTTCCCTCCCGAGCTTCCCAGCTCTAGGTGAGATCCACTTAGGAGGCGCACACCAGTCGTCCGCGCGCGCGCGCGCGCGCACACACACACACACCTTTGGTGACATCAGACATCAAACACCCAAAGGCATCCCCACTTCCTCCCTCCCGATTCCGCCGCGGCCCCCAGAGACTCTCCAGGGTGGCCCTTGTCTGCACCGCTTGGAGGAGAGTGCTGAGTCAAGCTGGTCTCTTCTTGTCCTGGAAAAAAAAAATGAATGTTGACAACAAGGGTCCTGGATTTGCAGAGGGAAGTAAGTACCACTTAAAAAAAAAGAAAAGAAAAAAAAAACTCTAGCCCGGCGGTGGTACGGTCTGCAGAGCCCGTGGTCCTGGATGTTAGCTGAAAGCCTTCGGGACGCGCTAATCTGCTGGGAGAGTAGGGGCCCACAGAATTAAAAGGAACAAAAGCAAGAGCTCCGTGTCAAACGTCCCCGACACGACCCCGTTAGGCATGAGCCCGGTGTGATGGGAGAATGAACTACAAGTAAGTTTCAAAAAATTTTTAAAAGATCTGAGGCTGTACCGTACTTTCCCTGTGGTTTTCTGCAGTTTTCCTCTCTGCGCTCTCCCTGTCCTCTTCATTCTCCCTTTCCTCGCTCGCTCGCGCGCGCGCGCGCGCACGCACACACACACACACACACACACACTCTCTCTCTCTCTCTCTCTCTCTCCCCTCTTCCTCCACTCCCGCCCCACACCCCCTCTCCGCCGCCGTCCCCGCGGAGAAGCAGGCTCGCTGATTTGCTCGGGTCTTCTCGGCTCCTGTCTCCCCTCCCCCGCGGCCCCCGCCTCCCCCGCCCCCCAGCCGGGGCCGTCCTTTCGCACTCGCTGCATATCAGAGGCTCTGCGCGGCGCGCTCCTCCTCGCTCCCGCTCCCCACTCCCGGGATGTGTCTCCGCCGTACGACGGGCTATGGCCACCACGACTTCCGGGTTCCGTCATTTCGTTCTCCCGCCGCCGACCCGCGCCGCCAAACTGAGGCTCTTCTATAAGCCAGGCAGCAGCCAACCTGCCAACACCTACTGACACTCACTCATCTCCCCGAGAGAGAAAGAGAGCGCGAGCGAGCGGGCGCGAGCGAGCGGGCGCGAATGAGAGCGAGCGAGCGAGCGAGAAAGAGAGAGAGGGAGAGACAAAATACCTACCAGGAAAGGGGGGGAGGAAGTCCAATTTTTGCAAACTATTCATTTTTTTCTTGATTTCCCCCCACCCGCTTTCTTTGAACGATACTTTAAAGAGAGAGGATCATATTATAGATACCGCGGGGGCAAAACTAAAAGGGGGGGAGGGGGGAGGAAAAATTCAAGAAGCAGAAACCCCTCGCGGAGTTTTACTGGAAGAAAAAAAACGGGTCTGAAAGATTCCTCCTCTTCATCATCATCAACCATCATTCATTCACTACCTTGACATTCCGGGCTTTGATTGACAGCTGGAGTGGCAAAAAGCCATGAAACACGACAGTTCGGTTACATGTGGGCTGCTGACGGGCCGCTCGTAACCTTCAGTTCGGGGGCTTGACAATTTTTGTCTTCTTTTTCTTCTTCTTTTTCTTTTTTTTTTTTTTTCCAATTGAGGGGAAGAGAAGAGAAAGAGGGGGAAAGGAGGACCGAAGAGGAGGAGGAGGGGAGGGGGGAGGAGGAGGAGGTGGAGGAGGAGGAGGAAGATCAGGAGGAGAGGAAGAAGAGGAAAAAAGAGAAAAAGAAGAAATATCACAGAAAAAAAAAATTCTTCGTTGTCTTGCCTGGGCTTTTTTTCCCCCCCTAAAAATAACATATTGGAGAATTGGGAGAAGTCTCCTTGGTTTGGAAAAAAAAAGGAATCTTCAGCCTAGATCACTTTCTTATCCGGACGGGGATATTAAATATACGACACATCCAGGAGTTTATTGGAGCGCAGACTGATGGCGCAAAGGGTAGGTTTAAATCTCCAACACTTACCTAGATATAAATCCTCGCCTAAGAAGGGCCTGTCCCGATGCCTCCTCTCCCTTCAGCGCTGCTGCTGCTGCTGCTCGCTGCTTGATGATGGCGGCCAGTATTTAAAAAAATAGCAGCAAAATTATTCACCGGCTTTTCCCCCCCGTGCCTCTGCGTGTGTGCGAGTGTGTGTGCGTGCGTGTGTGCGTGTCTGGGAGCGCGTGTTCCAGCGCTGTGCGAGCGGGCGGGCGGCGAGTGCGTGTGAGTGGTGTGTGTGCGTGTGCAACTGTTACACGCTTTCGCCTCGCTCCGGCTTTTACCCCAGCAGCGCGAGTCCCCCGGCTCTCCTGCTGCCGCCGCTCGCTGCGCCGCTGCCGCCGCTGCTCCCGCGGCTCGGGGCGGGCACGGGCTGCGTAGGAGCCGCCGCCGCCGCCGGGGCCGCGCTGCCGCAGCCGCTGCGCCGCCGCCTAGACTAGCCTGGGCTGCTTGTTTTGTCTCTGAAATTGACAAGGACGCAGGGAATCCGCTGCTAAATAATGTTTCTGGTAACTTTCACGTTATTCCCCCCACCCCCCACCCTCCGCTCCCTGCCCCCGGGGAGGCACTGGCCCCAGTCTTCCCTCGTCCTCGGCGTTTTCGTCCTGATTATTAGCGTTTTTCTTCTCTTTATTTTGTTTCATTTCGCCTTTTGATTTATTGGATCCTCCGTAGGAGGCGAAGGGGGGCTGGGGTGGGATTCGGGGCTTCCTCCTCACACTCACTCCACTTCTCCCTCGGTTGGCTCGGTGCGGTCCTGCTGCCTCCGGCCGAGCGGGACCTCCCGGCGCCCCTTTGGTCCCCGGCCTCACCGCCCCCTCTACCTTCTCTAAACGCCGCTCTTGGTTCATACTTTTCCATTTTAAAATTTAAAATCATTATCCCCCACAACTTTCAACCCCGTTGTTTCGGCTGGTTTGGTTTCTGTGTGTTCAACTCGTGCTCGGTACTTTTCTGTGTTCTGACTTCGGTTGTGTTTTTATTTCCCTCTCCCTGTCCGCCGCACCCCTCTTGTCTCCGTCTCTCTCTCTCCTGCCTCCCCCACCCCCTTTCTTCCCTCGGTCTTTCTCCCCCTCTCTCCCATCTCTGTTCCTTTCCCACTTCTCTGCTTGCTCCCTTCTCCCTGCGTCTTTCCCTGTTCCCCCTCGGCTCTCCTCGCTCTCTCACCTCCTGCTCCCGCCTCCCCTTTGCCGGGTTCCGACAGTACGATGAGCTGCCCCACTACGGCGGGATGGACGGAGTAGGTGTGCCTGCTTCCATGTACGGAGACCCTCACGCGCCGCGGCCGATTCCCCCGGTTCACCACCTGAACCACGGGCCGCCGCTCCACGCCACGCAGCACTACGGCGCACACGCCCCGCACCCCAATGTCATGCCGGCCAGCATGGGATCCGCTGTCAACGACGCCTTGAAGCGGGACAAGGACGCGATCTATGGGTAAACCAACCCCCCACCCCTCCCATCCCAGCATACCGTGTGTGTGTGTGTGTGTGTGTGTGTGTGTGTGTGTGTGTGTGTGTGTATGTGTGTGTTTTGAGGGACTGGACGAGTTATTTCTCGGGGTGGTGGGAGTCAGAGGGAACCACTTGCCTTAGGAAGGGACAGTGAAGGGGGTCTGATCTGCCCCTTAAGTGTAAGTCCCAGGAAGATGCGTCTTCCTCCACCCCCCTGGCCCCGTCACTCCGGACCCCACAGCCTGGAGTGACTTGAATACTCAGGATCTTGCCAGGGCCTTCTCCCCAAGGACGGTATTCCTGGCCAAAGGACGCAGAGCTGGTCCTTCCAGGCCCCCTAACACAGGCCTGAACGAAGTAGAAAGTTTCCTGGCGATGAGGAGCAACTTTGTTTTTTGTGGGTTTTTTGTTTTGTTTTGTTTCTCTTCTGTTTCCTACCGAGAGCCTGGGAGTCACTAAGTGCAGCTTGAGCTGGGATCAGGGCTGCTTCTGTCGGCCAGGAAGTCCTAATCACCCACTTCTTAATTCTCTGTAAATAAAGGGGGCAGACCTTGAAGTGCAGCGGGGTGGAAGGGACTGCTGCTGCATAGAGCCGCTCTTAGGGGGAGTAAAGGAGATAGCTGGAGATTACGTATTTACATTCTGAGAGAACCCGAAGGAGGGGTGGGGTGCACGGTCCAAACGTGTACCTTTGGGGTTCTCCCAGCTGAGGGTAGGTGGGAAAGGCGGCAAGATGCCGAGGAGAGGAGACCGTCGGTAAATAGCAACTGAGCCTGAAGCCAGAGGCCGCAAGCATCCCGAAGTGTAGCTAAACCGCCTGGAGGAACACAAAGGGCAGACGCCCACGCACACTTCCAAGTTTTAACACTCGATTTATTTATTTTTGCCTGCCGGAGAAATGTCTTTGGAAGGAAGCTCTCCAGCATTTAACATTCCTATTATCTTGGCCCCCAAACCGGGGCTTTATTAGAAGTAGAGCAAACAAGTTTATAAGGCAAGAAAGTGGAGAGGTTAGGAGAGCACTCTGATTTGGATTTAGGAAACCTCACTTCGGGTGTATTTGTAGGTGAAGCCCTCGGCCTTTTCCGAAATGCCTATTAAAATGCGGAGTTAAAGTAATTTTTTATTTCAGTGTTCCTTTCCTGTGAGGTCAGGGTTGGGTGTGGAGGGTTGGTTCGGCAGCCTCTGTCTGTAGTGTAGGGAGTGGGTCTGGATCAACTTTGGACTCCAGAGTGCCTGAGTTTCTCGGATGTTTCATTACTTCCAAAGGAGGCTCTTTTTTACCTAGATAGCTTAAGAGGCCAGGGGCTTCTCCGGCCAGATCTGAGGGACTCCTGAGCCGAGGGAAAAGGGCCAGGCCGTTTTTCCTTTCTGTTTCTGGCCCAGGCTCGGCTGGCTGAGGAAGGGTTGTAAAGTGTGATGCGTGCCTGTTGTATTAAGGAATCCGAACCCTCCAAACTTGTTGATTACAGTTCTTGCTCCTTCCCCTCTGCACCCCGTCTCCGTGTGTGTGTCTCTGCGTGGCGCTGCCCGTTAGGCACCCGTTGTTTCCTCTGTTAGCTCTGGTCTTTGAGAAGTGCGAGCTGGCGACCTGCACTCCCCGAGAACCCGGAGTGGCCGGCGGAGACGTCTGCTCCTCCGACTCCTTCAACGAGGACATCGCGGTCTTCGCCAAGCAGGTCCAACCTTCTTGACCCACTCACCCTCCTGCAGCCTCTCACTCACTCTCCTCCCCTTTCCTCGGAGCTTTACTTGAAAGAGGAGGAAAAGGCAGGGACACCCGATCTGTTCCTCCGGCCCAGTCCTCGCTCTACGCCTCCTCCCCATCCCTGAGCCTGGAGGCAATTGGAAGTGGAGATAAATATGGGTGTTTGTTTTCCCCCCCAGCCAGGAATACGGGGGCTCGACCCTCGAATTAAAGTTGACCTGCCCCTAATCTGGGGCTTGGCCTTTTCCCCGGCCTGCAGCTACTTGAACAAGAATTAGGGATAGGGGCTGTGAGGGACCCGAGAGTGCCCGGGAGGGAAGGAAGCTGGGCGCCCCTCCACGCGGGCGGTCAGCGCCAGAGCAGAGGTGAAGGAGGCTGAGAGCCGGAGCCCCTGGGACGGCAGGGTGAGGGGGGCCTCAGTGCCCACAACGGCCCTGGACTCCCGGCTACAGGTTAGCAGTTCCAGGTACTCCTTAATGGGAGAACCAGAGGCCCTGATTCTTTTCCAGCCAACCCCACCAATTGAAGGTACTGGTTTGTTTCAGGTATTTTACCAAAGCGCCTCTCCTCTTCGCCACCACTGCCCCTCCACCATACCCACGCACACACGGCAGTTTAGTTGGTGACAGGGTTTTTCTTTGAAATGCTGTAATAATTCATGCTAACTTTCCCTGCTTCTTATAGGTTCGCGCCGAAAAGCCACTTTTTTCCTCAAATCCAGAGCTGGACAATTTGGTAAGGCTCACAGTTTCTTGCCTTTCCCCAGCGTGGGTCCCCCCTCCCTCTCCCAGAAGCACCCACTTTATCCCGGAGAGCCGGGGTGTTAGAGCAGAGCCCTCTTTTGAAGCTCAGGAGCGACTGGGAGGAAGGGAGAAACTTAGGGTCCCCCAAGGGAGATGGGAGAAAGGGGCGGGATGGACGTCAAGAGAAGAGGAGCCCAGGCACGCAGCCGGCGGGGCCGCGGCGCCGGGAGTGCGAGCCGAGCTCGAGTCTCAGGTCTCGGCCCCGGGAGTGAGGCTGCGAGCAGCGAGCTATTTCCTCTGTTTGCAGGGCAGGAGGCCGAGCCCCCCGGCTGCTAACCCGAAGGAAGTAACCGCGGGCGCGGCCAAAGGCGGGCCGGGGAGGTTGGGGGGTGAGGGGCCGGACAGCGCAGGCCACTTTTAGGTGCGATTCTTTTGCTAATTTTCACGATTTCAATATTAAAAGTACTTAAATCCCCTTTCAAAGGCCCTGCCTCGCCATTCATCTTGAGTATTTCCTTCTTCAGTGAGGACGGATTTCGCAGGGTGTGCGGTTCTAAAAGCTTTCTCTCTCCGGAGAAGCGACTTTTTTTTTTTAATTTGGCCTGAGGTCGAGGGGAGGGGATGGTTAAAGAGGGCTCTGGTGGAGAAAGAAGGCCTGGCCCAGGAAAGCAGTCCTTACAAACAGCTCAATGGAAGTGTGCGGCAAAGATATTAAATAAAGGCTTCGGCTCAGATTGAGACAGATTCCAACCCCGTGGCCAATGAGGCAAAGATGATCAGTAATCACTTGGTTTTTCTGACGATTTCTTGTTATGTGGGTTTTGCCTGGCCACTTGTCTGTTTCTTCTCCCTAACCCAGTTTCCTCAGCACCCTCTACTTGGGACCTCCGAGTCTCAAAGCCTTAACTCCACACTCCAAACTTTTCTTTCAGATGATACAAGCAATACAAGTACTAAGGTTTCATCTTCTGGAGTTAGAAAAGGTAAGTAGGAAATAATACTCCCCACTTTGATCCAGCCACTTCCCTCTCCTGGTTGAGCTGGGGTATTTTTAACAAACCTCCAGTCTGAGGGATTGAGCACCTGGAAGTTGGAGCAATGTGTTATCCTGTTTTTCCTTCAAATTGCTCCTTAACCCAGGAGCTCAGAGGATGGGTGAATTAGGACAACCCTGCCTTTTAAAGTAGTTCTCCCGCCTTTTCCCCAGGCATTCAGGCTTATTTTTAAATGAAGCAAACCATTTGTGTTACTGGACATTCAGCCTGCTTGCGTCTCTATTAGCTCAGCTCACCCTCAGCCCAGAGCGTGCATTAGGTGCAAACAGAGGGAATCATCCTCGCTGGGGTGTCTTTACATTGCTTTGCAGCTCAAGCACTTTTCCCTAGAAACATACAAAACCCCTAGCTTATTGAATCACAAAAATGCTAATGGCTGTTCCCAATTCCAGTGTTCTAACATTTTGATGTTATCATTAAATCGGATTTTTCTCCCTGAACTCCAATCTGAACCCAGTTATTTCCAATCCTGTTTCTTCTGTATTTATTGTAACTTGTTCAGGGAAGTCTCTGGAGAATAATATCTACTGCAACAATTGCTCTATTGTTTCCTCGCCTTCAACTATTACACCCATTAATTAGAGTTAGTTTGGAAGACATTGCACTGTTGCTCTTTCCAAATGTAACCCTGCAACCTGATATTTTTTTCCTTTAAAAATGAAACAAAACAAATAACAATAACAACAGTTTGAGCTGAAACTTCCAACATGACCCTCCTTCTAGGTCCACGAACTGTGTGATAACTTCTGCCACCGGTACATTAGCTGTTTGAAGGGGAAAATGCCCATCGACCTCGTCATTGATGAAAGAGATGGAAGCTCCAAGTCAGACCACGAAGAACTTTCAGGCTCCTCCACGAATCTCGCTGACCATGTGAGTCTGTGAGCCTTTGGTGTTCCTTTAAGACTACGGGGCATTTTTTAAAAATTAAAAAACAAAACTTGTAACATTCAGCTCCAGTGACTTAGTTTTCTTTCTAAATGATTTGGTCTCAATAGGGGTCTTTCTCTCCCTTTCTCACTACCTCTGCCATCCCCTTCGTCTCTGTTTCCCCTTTTCTTGGTCCCCTTCCTTATTTACGTTGAGAACTAAAAAGGCTGGGGAATCAATAGAGTGATTTGTGCTCTTCATGTGTAAAGTTTCCTGGATTTGGTGACTTGAGTGTTAGCAAATTGTCTGTTTGATATAGTGACCGCTGGCTGTCTTTTTTTACTTTCTCAACTCTGTATTTGTGCAGCAGAGATAGAAAGAGGCAAGACCACTAGTGGACTGCATGGAGAAGAGAGAGGACTGAAGGAAAAGAGAGAATTGTGGAGGGAGGGCTGATTTCCCAGAGATGACAATCCTGAGAATTATTGGCAGTCATGCATTGCATTAGAAATAAAAGGAGTGAACACATAACAATTCTCAGGGCTTTTGCTCTATAGAAACTTATTGTCAGTATATGGACTTATTGCCAAGTGGCTGAGCATCTTCATAATAAAAGACAGTAACCCTGATGAAATAATTAACAATGTATTACCAAAAGCTGAAGGGAATTGTGATTGAGTAACTCAAGGTTAGTGGTTGAATTTTAACACTTAAACAGTTCCTGAGAACAGAGAGTATAGTAGGGAGTGACTGTGTATGTCAGGCCAGGAAGGGAGATTTCTTTCTATTCTCTCTGTTTTTAATCCTATTTTGGAACTGATTAGGTGAGTCTGATGCTTAAAAAGAAAAAAAAAAGCATATGTAGTGAGACAGAAAATTTGAAAAAGAAGCAAAGAGAAGATTGCAGCTGCTAGGAGAGGCAAGTGTGCCGAAGTTAAAGAGTAGGTGTGAACAGCAGTTTATTTATAGGAACTCAAGCCTGAAAGTGGGGGGACAGGGTGTCCATAGATTACATTCAACTGAAGCCACAACCTAAGTGATAGAGATTGTAGTCTAATATCTTAGTGGGTGAAATGTTAATTTAACACTCTGTGGAGTTAACAGGCATTCGGACTTGAAGGTACCCCTACCCTCCCATTCTGGGATGTTAAGAGAAGTGAGTCAAAGATGCTTTGAGAATAAATGTTCTATGAGGTTCTCCCCTCCTTTAAAGTTTTGAAAAATCTGTAGTCATAGATTTTAATTATTAGCCTTTGTGCTGTGTGGAAAGCCAGCTTAAGAACAAAAGTTAAAAAAAAAAAAAGGAAAAGAAAAGAAACCCTCAGTCCTGAATATCCAGTGTTGTCCAGTTCAGAGACAGAATAAATACTGTGGCATTGAAAGCTCCTGTGCTTGTCTTTCCTCTTGGCTTTTCCTATCATGATGAGGGAAATTTTGGGGAGCTCTTCTGCATATTAAGTGTAGTAACTGCAAGCACAAGGGTGCAGCCAGCAGCTCTGGGAAGTTCATTTGCTGGCGTGCTGCTGTGTGATGTGCGGTTCTGTTCCACAAGGCATCATGCTGCCTTAGAAATATTTGCTGTTGTTGTCATTTATTTGTTTATTTTCATTGCTTCCTGTTTCTAAATTCATGTGCATTGTGCACTATTGGGGGAATGGAAAGGAATCTACTTACAAGGTTTATAGAATGAGGTTCACAGTTGACTGCAGCCAACAGCTTTTCTTATGACATATCTGGGGGGCTCAACTACTTGGTTTTCTGCAAGAGTTTCTTGGCAACTGTTTTTCCAGTGACTGTATGGAGTAGAGCATGCTGATATTTACAGAGAAGACATAAGATAAACTAGGCTGTTTAGTGTATTAGCTGATAGGCAATGCCAATTTATGGAACTATTGTACTATTTAAATTACACTCAGAAGGAAGTTGTATCTAAGAGGATAGTGCTTTAATAATTTAACAGTCTTCATCTTCTGATAAAAGAGTCAACTTAGCATTTGTTGTTACTCTTGCGAGCCCCCAGTCAAGTAAATATGACAACTGATTTATTTTGAACCCATGAGGGCTTGCCACCTCATTGGGCATCATAATTTAAAGCCTTTTATTTCCTGGAGATCTGAACTATAACATTTTTACTTTAGCCCCCTGCTATTTGTTTTGAAGGGAAGCAATAATTTGTTCCACCAGCACACCAAGTGGGAAATGGCAAGGTTTGCCACAGACTTCAATGTTGTGTAGGAGGTGAGAGAAAACCTTGGAGAGTTTTCACTATTTTTGACACTTTTGTACCATAGCTATATTAATTATATTCATTTCCAGGCATCCCCTAGAAAGTAAATCCTCTTATGCTTCAGCCTCTTCTGCAAGCATACCCTCTCTCAACCCCTCAGCCACTAAAAAGTGAAAATACCACAGAACCACTACCTGAAAAGTGGTAGAGTGAAACATTGTCAGCATGTAAATGTGTGCCATTTGAATCTCCAGGTTTATTTTTTCATTGGCTTTGATATGCATATTTAATACATTGCCCCAGGCTGGATCTCATTTGGTGCACGCTGGTGCAGGGGTGATGATGAGCCACTTCAGAAGGACTGAGACAGTGTGTTGTTTTCTCTGTTTTATCTGTTGGCCCACTATTCTGATCTAGTGTGCTTCCTCATGGTTTTATTTGCACATGAAATGCTGAGAGCATTTCAACTTATTGGCTATGAATAATGACAGCTAAAAAAGAAGTAGTTTAATTTGTTGTGTGCCAAGGTTTTTCTTGTGGAGGTGACAGTTTGTGACAGCTGTTTGACACCCCCAAAACACATACACCTCTATCCTTATTAAGTGGTATCAAGCTACATTGTGTGTGTGTGTGTGTGTGTGTGTGTGTGTGTGTGTGTGTGTGTGTGTGTGTGTGTTTAAGGAAGGAGCAGGCAAGGAGAGAGAGTGAAAGAGAAAAAAGAAAGAGTAAGTGTAATCTGTGTAGTGGAAAGCAGAGAGAGGCATCAGGAGTAAAATATTAGGTACCAAACCCTTATTCTTCAATTTTCTTATTAAAAATTTTGAAAATAGAAATGAAAAAAAATAATGATATGAATATCTCCAAAGCCAGTGTTTGGGACAGACTTCTAAGAATGAATTTTTTATACTATTACATAGTAAATTGGGCTGTTGTCATGCTGATTTCACATTCCATAATTTCATGTAAAGAACCTGCTGTAACATAGATGCATTAAAAGAAGACTACCATGATGCCTTGCCTTCCATACTGAATTTGTTAATTTATTATTGACACTTACATGATGGACATGATGATGAAAGGAAGTTTGAAATTAAATTGACAAAAAATTTGCAATACTGGCTATGATTTTGTTGTGTTTAGTAAGTCAATAATGAATGCTTTTATATTTTTAATGTATTTTATCTTATACTCTTATTATAAGAGTAATTGTTATAGGTAGGAAACAACTATTATAGCATTCTTTGGAATATGAGGGAGAAAAATATGATGGTGAAAGGAAATAGAACTCTGTTTTCCAGCTGCAGTTCATGTTAAGTTTCCCAGACATTCAAATTTATTATATTGAAAAATAAACATGTCAAGAAACCATTTCTTTAAAAAAAGTTTCAGCTTGAAAACTGTTGTGGAATAATCATGCTTTTCCTAGTTGGCAGTATTTCTGAATTATAGGTGATATCCACATTTTCTACTTTACATAATTTTAGATCCAAGTCTTTAGATCTAGTGCAAATGAAATATATCTTTATACCTACATATAAAGATATTATATATTTTTAGATCAAGTTTAGGTAAATGAAATAAATTTGTTTGAAATATATTCCCTGAGCTAAGCTCTATTTGCCTGAAGTGCATTCAGTTATATTATTATTCCTAAGTAATGTTCATAAACAGCTACATTTTATTAATTTTTTGATGAATTAATTATTGAGAAGAAAATACAGTTATATCTATACAAAATACAATTGACAGGTACCTTAAAATTGATTGGCTCTGATAACATGACTAATAAGAGAAAAATGATTGTTGTGTTGAAAGCTATTATTTAAATGAAGATATGCTGTTTTCTTTTGCATCTTTGAATGTCAAGTTTATTTATCCCTATGCAGTTTATAAAAATATGTGTTAAGTCAGAGGAGGGACTCCCCAGACAGAATATGGGCAAGTGTTTAGAGATAAATTCTATTACAAACTAAAAAGTTAACAGTGAACAGGCAGTGAGGAGGGGGACGCGTTTACGTGATTGGTCCATAAAATATCAAGGGGGAAATAATGGGATTTGATAATAATATAAATAACACAAATGATTTATTTTATCAGATAGCTTCTTATGTTCTAGTGTAAGATTAGACCTTACAGTGTATTATCCAAGACCCCCAGGGATCTATGTCATGAAAATTCTACCTCTGCGATCTGTCTACCAACTCAAGCAGACGTGGTTGGTGGTATGGGTTATCTGTTGTTATTGTTGTGTAGTTTCTGGTGGCTGATAGCTCTTCTGTCAAGTTCCCTTCAAGAGTAGTTATATTATTGAAATCATTTAGGTTGTGCAGTTGGAGTACATTTTCAGTGTAACTGTGAGGAGATGAAATTAAACAAAGATGCACTTGACAACCACATTTACTGTCACATTAAAATTTTGATATTTTAAGAATTCATTTTCCTATTTCCTCTTCAGACTGAATGTCCTGTGGAATATTCCAACACAATTCAAAATTGTAGGAGACATTTTATAATGTGACAGTATACCAACAATACAAGAAATATCTATCTTCTCTAAATGTTGCCCCATTAAATGGGGGAATCATTTGAAAAGAGTACTTGCTTCTTTGGTGAGTTGCTCACATATTAATTCCCAAGGCTTAATAGAGGGTGGAACAGGGAGATGAGGGAAAGACTTCAGCTCTATTTACATTTTTAAAGAGTGAGTCCTTGTTCTGAAGGCACACACAGTTCTCCTGTGTTCTTATGTCAACTTTAGAATAACAAAGTTGAAACTTCAACTTTTATTCAAGCCATACAATTAATATTTTTAACTTTTGTAGACTTGAATACTCATGATAGGAGTTTTCATCTTATTTTTTAAAATATTTTTTGGCATATTGTTAACTATGAGTTAAAACACCATAAAGTCATAGGAAATATGTAACATATTAATTATGTATACTGATACGAGCTTATCTTGCCTTTGTTGTTTAAACACAGCAAGTCAGATCGTTTTGCATGTTCTATTTGCTGCTTAAAATATCTTTATAGAAGTTTACTATTACTTTCTACCTATAAGCACATATTCTAAATTACTGTATTTTCTAAGTTCATATATAATTTTTGGCTTGATGTTATATGTCATGTTTTAATTTTGTAAGTTCTAGAAAAGCAAATGCTTAAAATATTTCTGAAGTGGAAATGACCTTAGGTATTATCTTTGACTAACTTCTTAATTTCAAAGAGATAAAGGAAATAAGTTCCAGGGAAATTAAGTGTGTCACTTGCTTAAGGTCACATGATCAGTTAGAGGTGGCACCCTAGAATCTTAGTTCAATCTAATGTTCTTGTCTCTCCTATGCCACATCCATTGAGTCAACTTTTCATTTGGGTGAATAATGATTTTCAGATTATTTTAGATGGAACTTGTGTGTAGTGTGGCTTTTCTTTTTTTTCTCCTTGAAGCCTACTATATTTTACTTTCCCACTCAGTTTTGTATTTATTTGGAAACACACATTTTGCTCCATTGTCTTTTTGCAATGGAAGAACCCTGAGCTGTGTGGAATCATTTAAACAGGGAAATACCACCAACTTATCAGGACTTTATTAAATATTATCCTATAGGCAGGTCTCCCACAGAAATGCCATAATGGTGTAAAGTGTTACAATTTCCACCCATATCTGCAACCTCAACAAAAGAAGCACACATATATTTGCTTCCTATGTCCAGAGACTCCTGTCCTCTACGCTCTTTCCTAGGTTTAGCAAAATTCAATGATGGTGCTAAATCATTTTTTTTTAACTTTCAAGGGAGAAAACACTGGCAGAATTGTGTTTTCTAGGGAAAGCTGTGTGTAAATGAGAAACAGAGGAGAGCAGCAGAGTGATCTCCTGTGGCCCCTTTCTACAAGCTCTCCCCATCTTGTCTCCTGCTTTTATATTAATTACAACTTGCATTATCAGCTGTGAGTCTGTAGCCCAGCAAATAGAAATACTGCCCCAGGAGACCTAGCTTCTTGTATCTATTTTCCATATCCTTCTATTGTGCTCCACTCAGTATTCACTGCTTTTCTCCTACTAACACTGCTCTTTAACGCAATTACGTAAGAGCAGGAAGAGTACCATATTTGACTCCCAATTATGAAAGCTACTGGGAATACAGACATGTTCACTCCTTGCCCTCGGGTGTCTTCGTGATACTTTTGGCTGAAGAACAGGGCATATATTGTGGAATGCACATACTGGAGTACTCACCCACACGTATGCACAGGGAGAACACTTCTCTTTATTTTTCTACATACGCCATGCATTTTACATGCTTTCATATGCCACTTTGGTTTCAGGATTCACTAAACTTGTGCATATAATTTGGCAGACAGCCAGGCAGTTATTCTTGAAAGATATAAACTTGGAAACTAACTAGGGAGGGAAAAAAGGAAGAAGAAAGAAGTTGTGATACAAACAAATATTTCAGACTAAGGGAAAAACAGTTATGGGTAAAAGGTTCTATTGTATCTATCTGTGTAGATTACAAGTTTTTATGACCAAGGAGGCAGCATTTTTTTATTGACCAGATTATCAGTATTTGCCTTTGTTTATGATCTAGTCACCATGGTGTAGCTGAATACAGACAACTTTGGGGTAACTCCTCGACCCTGAAGCCTCAGAGGGAGTCGTCTGTTTTTACTACTTTCAAGCTAGATGACTGTCATGGAACTACTTAGTCTGTGTCATTCTCTCAAACTGGATCAGAATACTAGACACTAGGAAATAAACATCTTATAACACTTTCATCAGAGAGTGTTTTTGAGGGTGTGAGGGAGAAAAGAGGGAAGAGATGGAGGCATGATGGACTAGATAGTGAACTGCAGCTAATTTCAGGACTGGGCTGAAAACTGAAGACCCAACTCATCTGGAAGAACCAACTGCTTTTAAAGTAATATTTGCTTATGTCGCTTATTTTTCACTCCTTTACTTTAGAAAACACATCCTCCATAGAAAACCACTGGAAGAAATAAGCTGAATTATAAATTAATGAGACCTGAATTTAAAAACTCAGTACAGGTTTGCCTGATAGGGACAAACCAGTCTTTTCAGTTGCAGGAAAGCCTTCTGAGCAATCCCTTCAAATCATTGTAGTGCCCAAACAGAAAGACTCACTCCAGCTTCATTTGAAAGATTATATAATAGCTATTGGATGACATTTGCCTTAAAGCATAGTTGAGGTGTTAGTGGTTAATTATTGTAATTTTCATGGGGGGTAAGGAGCTTTTATAGCAGCCTGCTTAATAAAAAGCCTGCAGTGCATAAAATTAACATCACTTGCTGTGTACATCGAAAAGTTTAGTCTAGGTGAATGTGTCTCAGTTACTGCACTTTCTGAAAGAAGGCTGTAGCCACTGTGGTTGCAGGACCACACTCATGTCATTCAATTGTTTCTTTCTTTTTTTCCCATGTAATTCTTCTCGTTCTTTATCTGATTACCATCCGGCAAACAGCTGACTCGAAGAGGCTGCAAAGCTTGAAGAGCCCCTGTATTTTGTTTGCCTTTGCTTGAAACTCTTGGAGTGGTTTCTAACCTAGATAAAATGAGAGATCACAGGCGTGACTTTGTCTGAATACAGGCAGCCGAGAACCTTGCTTTTCATTTTTATTCTACTCCACTTCATTCCTAATGAACTTTTCAAAAACATATCTTTACTTAGAGATCTATACCTGTGCTTAATTTAGAGTCACAAACTTCTGTTTAGAATTTTCACTTTGAATCAATTGTTTGCCTGATGGCAGTGCCAGTAGCATAATATGATATAGATGTTATTAATCTATGAAGCATTGGGTCATTTCCTCATCTATGAAAAGTGCTAAATATTAATTTATAATCAATTTGTAGCAGATCTGTAGAGGAAAAAAAATGTTTTTGTTGCTGGTCCAAATAAGAAATGCCCTCTGTTTTGTCCCACCTTGGTTTCTTGATTTTATGTTGGTAAACTCTCATGTTCTCTTTGGACGTTAGAGAGTTGATATTAAGGAAAATGATAGACTAATTTTTTTTTTCCAGGTAAACTGTATGATTTCAACACGCAAGATTGCTTTCAGCTGGTCAAGATATTTGCATGTTGCCTGTAGGCATGTCAGTCTGTCTGAGTCCTTATTTACTAATTCTCACAAAAAGAAATAGTGTCCTTTGAGAGACTGATGTTGTTTTTTGGATATTGCCCCCAAAGAACCTCTCCCCGAGAGAATTCACTTGCTAAGTAGAGCTGTGGGCTTAGTTGAAGTCTTCACATACAGGTGACAAGTGTACAGCTCTGGCCTTAAGGCTGATTTGTTTCATGTGCTGTTCCTACTCTCCGCTTCTGCCAGAGGAAATTCCATCTCTTGCCTGCCTTCATGTGGTGCTGATAAAGTCCTTCCTGTACATTAGAATTCCTGTTTTCCTTTAAGCAACAGCAGGGTATTGGGAATGATCAGGAAAGGGGAGGAGGAACAGCAGAAGAATACACCCAGCAAAGCAGCTTGAGTGTAACTCCCTGTTTGCCCTCCATGTCCTTTGAAACAAGAAGCTCTTCCAGGAAAAAGGACTGTTCAGTGAATTGCAGGCTTCCACAGAGCTTCTCAAACACGAAACTCCTGTCCACTTATTCGATGGTTAACAGTTCATAGTTGTTTCATTTTGTTGGTGGTGTTTGTGCAAATTAAAGCAGAACTGGTCATTTATTAGGCATCAACGCAGTCATAAATATCACCATATCTGCTGGTTGCATAACTGGTTGATGATAATTTTGAGATTTCATTCAGGTTGTTTTAGGGCAGTACATTTGAAAAATGTGGAGGGCTGGCTCATGCATTCTTTAGTCTGTGTTGTTTTTTATTAAAGGAGTCATTGAGTTTGATAGATGTTAATGTTCTGAAGTGTTTGCTATCTAAGAGCATTGGGCCTATTTCTTGGGAGAGTGTGTCCTAATTAAGATAGCAAGCATGAAAATGACTTGAGGGTTTTTAAGTAAGCTTTTTTCTAACTTTAAAAATTCACTTTATTGAGATATAATTTTTGTCTAATAAAATGCACCCAATTTAAGTATTGTTCAATTAGCCCTTAAAGATGTTTACACTGATATAATCATCACCTCATCAAGATTCTAGAGCATCCTTTCTTCTTTTTTGGTACCTATTGCTGAAAAGACCAACATACTGTAGTGTGGCATCTATCTAGGCCTAGTTCCACAAATACTAACATGCACCCATTTTTCTTTTTGTCTTTTTCTGCACCTTTCCTCTTGGTTCATACATGGCTGAAATGGTACCTGTGGAAAAATTCCTTGGTATCCTGACATCAGAATCCTACATCTTGGCGAGATCATGACGACGCAACCTCCACTCACTCAGCAGGCACCCCAGGGCCCTCCAGTGGTGGCCATGCTTCCCAGAGTGGGGACAACAGCAGTGAGCAAGGTAAAAGGTCAAGCATTTCCTAATGCAAAGTAGGCATGACTAAAATAACTTCAGTATTTTATGATATCAGTACATTTGCCTCCCTGGGAACAGGAGAGTGGCAGGCTAGGTAGTATAATCAGCTGCTATTTAGGGAGACAGTATTTCCTCTTCTTAACCTACATTACTTAAAAAAAAAAATCAAAGTGAGATGTGTAATCTTTAAGTAGGCATTACAATAACAATTGATTCGTTCTGCCAATTCTTTTACAAATTTGGTTATCTACACTTTTGCGTGTTTAAGTAAAAAGAATGACAGCCTTACTTTGCTGCTAAGATGCCGGTAGTTTGAATTATACTGAAAGAGGATATTTTGTTTCAAATAATTGTAAGAGTTCTCTATAATCAAGCAGAGATGCCTCTAAAGTACATAAGAAGCAAGAATCTGTTTTTATTAGCTCCACAGTACTGTGTGAAATTTATGTGGAATCTTGGGAAGATGGATTTTGAAATTCTTAGATTATTTGTCCCCTTTTCCATTCAGCTGACATGGTGACTTTTATGACAAATCCTAAAAATTAGAGTAATTAGAGGGCAACAACTGCAGATGACAAGGAAGCCTAGTGTAATTTCAAATAAATTTTACCCTTTAAAACTTACCTACTGCATAGAGAGCAATTATATATTGGTAGGGATGGCTCTTCTATGGCTAAAATGATAATTTAAAGGAAGATACATTATTGAATGTGGGCCAGGAACGTGTATAGATTTTACTTTTTAATATTTTACATTAGATAGTGTCAGATCTCCCAGGTCTATTTCATCTCTATTATGACTATGTTTATGGCCACAATATTTAAGCATTAGACAGTCTTCCAAGTAGAGAACAGTTTAACAGCTTGAGGCATCGTCATATATGCCATTTAAAGAGAGTGGTTCATGCAAGGTGAGTGCCTTCACTCTTCCAAGTTTCTGGCCACAGATTTTAGATTATTAGTATTCCAGAAGAGTCTAGAAAGATGTCCCTTCTAGGATACCATTAACTTGTAAATGGGTCCCAATTAGAATCTAGGTTTAAGCAAGTTGCAGCTGAAGCAGAAATAACGACTGTCAGATGGTAAATTGTGGAAGAACTTGCGAACTATATCTACTTAGGCTTTATATAGTGTTTTATTAGACCAGTTAGATTATATATGAGAAAACTAAACTATAAGGCATTTTGAAGCTGACATGTGCATAAATTTAATGGTTCTTTAATGCAGAGGCTTAATTCTGGTTCCATGTTGTGGTAATGGACTTCTAAGTGTGGTTAAATCTGGGAGGCTCTCTCTGACTCCACCCTCCCTACCACTCATTGCTGGGACATAAAGGGTAAAATGTATCTATTAATAAGAGCAAAACACCCTAAACATTGTAAAGAAAGAGGGGGAAAGGAGAAACAGACTTAATGGCCTAATGAGGCTATCTTCCAAAGACTTGTGTGTGAGGCTCGCTTTGACCTTTCGCTTTGCTCAGGAGCCCAGCGCTTCATTTTTCACATTCTTGCAATTACGTTAACGCTTCAAGCATTTCTGACTCCAAGTCAGCTAGCAACACCAGGCATAACTCAACACTGTGAGTTTTTCTCCTCTCTGTAGATTCATTAACAGGTCACCAAGGTCCCAACTGAAATTTAAAACTGACTGGTTCTGTTGGGTTGGTTGAGTTATGGCAAGGGAGATAGCAGGAAAGGCTCAGAGGAGGGTGGGGGTGGAGAGGAGACCCCACTGTCTGAAGCAGGCAATAGTTGTAGCAGCGGGCAAGGCATGGCAGTTTCATCATTTGGGTTAGTTTTGTCTTGTTGTTTTTGTTTCTGGTCAGGAAGGAGAAAAGCTCTGAGACTGATTCACTGGGTAAAAACAATACGTACAAACCTCTCTGTGTAGGTAGCAGCACCCACTTATCCCATGTTGAAGGATTTGATCCCTATAGGATTTTGTTCCTTTAATCATATCTCTGTGGGATTAAACAATGGACACGGTAGCTTATGTGTATAAGTAGTAGGAAGTCAGTCATTTTACTGTATGGAAGTGTGAGAGACAAAAATAAAAAATAGAGAATGCTTTGGCATGGAGAATTTCCTACCTGGCTTACCACCTCAGTGGTTCCAAATCACGTATTTAAGGGTATTCTGTTTGTGACAGCCGACTCTAAATTTTGAAGGCCAGACTCTATAGCGTATTTTGTCATACTAATGCCCATATTAGTCTTTTAAGCATGTTTTCAAGATATTTTGATATTTTGTCCCGCCGAATTGTCCAGAGTAGCTTTCTGTAGGAAAGATTAATTACCTGCTTCAGGGCAAAGTCAACAGAGATATTGACTGAAATCACATATGCTTATCCTAGGTTATATCTTGGGGTTGGTGTATAATGGAAAACCTAGGAGGTAAATTTATGTTCTTAGTATTAAATATATTATAATGTTTCATTGGAAACCAAGTTTGTAGTTTAGAAAAGAGTTTTCTTGCTCATTCAGAATTTATTAGCACAACAGGCATATGGAAAACTGTAAAACGACTCAGTTTCAAAACAAATCATGATAAACAGAAAAAATAGGGATGAATTGTACTAAATACAATGTTTTCATACACATTTTAAATTAAATTTTAATAGCCATATGCTATAAAACAATACATGCATTTATGTTGCTTTATAATTTTTGTGAATACTTTTACTAAAATGATTCATACAAATCTTTACTTTGGAACCTAAAAATACCTCATTTTATGACTTGATAGTGAAAGAGCTACAGTTACACAGGTGAAAGGTCATCTTTTCCTCCTTCGTGTTTGTGCAACAAACCGAAAGGAGAAAAAAAAATTCCATTTAAAAAATATCGTAAGAAACAAACTTGGTAAAATGTAAAACCTTACTTCACTGTATCTTTCAAACAGCACATGCTAGCAGTAAATTATATAAATATGAACCAGACTTTGATTCACTCTGATTTCGTTGGCTAAAAGCAGCCAGAGGGAGGGAGTTTGTCTTGTTAGTCACATTAGAATGAAGAAAGAAATCTGGTTTTTCAGGGCTGGAATTAGGGTACAGACTAGGGGCTCTGGGGAAGTAGCTAGCCCTCTTTGTGTTTGGCTTCCCATCAGTAAGATGGGTTTCATAATAAGGCTTGAGGTCCCTATTTCTGTACCTGCTGAGTCAAAAGCTGCTTTGTATTTCATTGTGTATTTTGCCAGAGTAAAGACTAGGAGGCAGCCCCCTTGTTCATAGAGCACTTTGAGAGCCTTAGATGAAAGGCACAATATATGTACAAAGTATTATTATTATTGATGGGTTTGTGTAACTCCCATTAACGCTGATGGGAGTTACGCATGTGAATTGGCAAGAGAATAGACCCCTCAGTGTTTAGAGCACATGAAATTTACATTTTTTCCAGTGCTGTAATTGAGATGTTGACAAATTGGAGAATATTGATGAGCCTTTGTTTTAAGTATTTCGTGCCAAGTTTGTTTTATTTTTCCTGGTTTGAACAATGGTATGGGTTCAGCAGCAATGAATAAAAAGGGTAGAGTAAAGATAACTTTGTATTTCAATATTTTGATGTGCCAATATGAAATAAATTGTCTTAGGCAAATAGAATATGCTGTTTTAATCATTAGCTATGCATGAAAGAAAAATTGATGTTGACATCTTTGCTGTAAAATCGTTGTAATGGGGCCTTCCTTACAATTCATTTTTTTAAAATTCATTTTGTACATTTTGCAGCAATTGAACAATCCCTGCACTGTGAATAGGCAGGATTCCCAGAAATACCGAGACAGTTGGCCCAGTAACTGCTGAGCTCACACTGCACACCACACGCACGTTAACCATACTGTTGCCAGACCCAGTGTAACCTAAATACATTAGCATTCTAGCATCTATATGTCCCTAATCTTTCAGGACACACAGAGCTAGCTGTACAAGCCAGCACAGTTCCCCTCAATTTTACCACCTACTAAACCCCTCCATTGATGTCTCCATCTTTCACCCAGGCAATGAGACTAGAATTCCATAGCTAGGTATTTATTTATTTTATTATACAGTTCTTTAACAGTCATAGTGTTGAAATCTAAAAATACCCCGTTTATAATGAATGTAAGTGTTTATATGTAAGGAAGTGTCTAAAATAGTATTACACTTTCGGGTTTATAATGCATGCTATAGTTCCAAAATAGTATTCTCCCTCACCAGAAAATTATGGTTATGTATTTAAAGGAGGGGGAGAAAACCTCAAATCCACTTACAGTGGGTCCTGAATATGTTCTACTGGGATTTCTTATTCAGTCGAGGAAAACTCTGTCAATGGAATGTTTTCATTGTGGCGGCAATCTCTTTAAAATAACCCTAAATACAATATGACAGATGCCATCTGGCATAATCTTTTGCTAGTTGCTTTTAACTTTAATTTTTCCTAGAGCTAAGTTCATCCCAAACTGGTCACTTACTGTTATGATAAATAAGTGACATTTCATTTCCCTCCTGTTTTCCTAATTGTATCAGAAAATTCTCTGAGAATGTAATTGATGATTGAACATTGCCACAGAAGAAGCTGTTGTATATAGGATAGTTATGTTGCGTTTTCATTTTCTCCCCCATTCTCCAAATAAAGTAAAAAAGAATACCATCCTTTAACCATCAGCAAACATCCAAATAATTTGTTGATTTTCTTAGGACTTTTAAAAATAGTAACCATTAGAAATAAAATTAAGCTCTTCTAATAAATAAATGCCTTAGGAGCATGTAATGGTGCTCATAAATGCTTAAAAGCTGTCTATAATTGCCGTTAATTTTGAGTAATTTCTTCCTGTATGTATCAACTTACTTGAAAAACCTGGAGTTGGGATTTCTAGGGTTTTTTTTTTTAACTTAGTCATGTAAAGGGATGTCTCCTGATGCCAGTTAGAGTTTAATTTAGAGTAGTAATTAAACTTGAATACTGCCTCATAAACAAAAGATAAACAATAAACCAGCCTCGTTCCCTGCTGTTTCATAGCTTTCTTTCCCAGATGTTTTAGCCTGATAATTTTTACACAGTGAACTACCTAACATGGAATTTTGTGGACAGAGGTCGAAAATGAGTTTTCTCTCTCTCTCTCTTTTTTTCTTGGTAATCCTTTTTTCCTCCAAAAAGGAAAATACAGAGGATTTTCCACTATTTAGGTTTTTTAAATTCTGATAAAACAAATAATGCAGATGTACTTTGAAGATAGCTCTAGTTCTTTTTCTTAGATTTTTTTTCTTCTAGTCTCGTGAGTGCCTTTTATACTTAGTAATGTAAAAAGGAACATATTTTTATTTAAGTAAAATCTTGATGAGAAGTCAGAGAAAGAAGAGCTTGACAATGGGAAATCTTTCTTCTCACCCTGTCCCCCTTGCTTTCTGGCTCCATGCATTTCCCCCAGTGGCCGGTGTCACTTTATGTCTGTACTCTTTCTTGTGCTACAAGGGTTTCTCTGTCCAGTTCTAGACCCTTCCACTGCCAGCCATGATCTTTCTAATTGTCAGGTACTAGTGGGCCGTTCAGTGCAGAAGCCATGTTATTTTCGCTGGGTGGGGTAATTACTGAAAGCTGAGAATAGCTGCACTAAAGACAGAGGGATACTTTCATGATCCCATTAGCATAAGAGTGGGTAAATTATTCATGCCAAGTGAGGATTCTATGGGGAAAAGTATAGTTAATGCACATAGTTTTTAAATGTATCCCTTTCTGCTCTGAGACTAAATTCTTGTTGGAATCCGTTCTCAGACATTTACGGGAAAGCTCTGGTGGCATGTTAGATGCAGTTCATCTCTCTCTGTTTGCAGCGCTCTCAATAGAGACCAGCTGGCAAAGATCCAAAAGGTGATTAAACAAAATGATCAGCTCTTGTTGCTGTGTTACATGTCCAATACTACGGATTAAAAAACATGACCCACGACAGTCAAGCTAACGTCATGCCGTTCCCCCTTCCCCCTCCCTTTCCCGTATAAGAATTCAGATGGTCCACAAATGTGTGTGCCATCTTTGTGTCCTTATGGCCCATAATCATGAACAGGTTGTGCAAATGGCTCTTTCTGTAGCACTGTCTGTTCCAGCAGCATAGAAGCATTTCATATTAATTGGGTCAGTCTAATATTCATATTGACATGGGGAAAAATTACTAAAATTTATTCTTATAGCAGACAATGAATATGTGTGCTTTCTGCCATGAGGGAAGTGAAATCTGACAACTGGCTTGTGCAACTGATTAATTTTCTTGAAACTGGAGAAAATCAAAGCATGAAAAACTGTCGTTCTCTGAAAATAGTGCACAACCCTTTGTAACTAGACAAAATGGATTGGGTGGGGGGCTTTAGGGGAGCTTGTGGCACTGGTTTTAACGCCATAATCAGGGATGAATTTACAGTGCCATTCAGAGGAGTCCTCCCTCCCCATAAACAAGCTGATAATCACAAGGAAGCTGACTTCCAATTAGCTTTTCCTTCCCTCACACGGATCAGGGTGTTTATATGTCCTCCTTAAGCTTTGACATGTCAGTACTGAGTTGGTGCATCTCATATCACATTTGAAAGTTTGGAAATAAAATGCTTTATTATGAGGAAATCCTGCTAATAGACAAGGTAATTTTCAACCAATAATTTCATGATTGAGTTAAGGTAAAAATGCCAAGATCTGTGACTAAGGGACAGATGTATCTTATCTTTGGGGGTTTGCACCAAATGCCAAGTAGAAATATAAATTGAACAAACCAGACATTGTAAGGAAGTGATTGAAGAAATATTGAGATGAAGTCTTGGAATGAACTATATATGTATATTTATAACAATGCTGCGAATTGCTTACATGTCACATTTGCATAAGCCTGAGCTCTGATTTTATTAAAGGGCAGTTTAATATATGTTAGTTAAGGCATTCAAAATACAATATTATTATTAGGTCATTCATAGATTATGCCTGCCCATTAAATATTGTGGAAATGGTTGATGACTGATAGTACAGACTGAATTTGAGTGTAAATGTCAAGAAAAGATAAAGACAAAGCAGAAAGAAAAAAATTCTTAAAAACCACGTTAAGACGTCATCAGTCCTCGTCAGCTCCTCTTTCTAAGGGAGGGTAAAGCAGTAGGTTAGACGTGCAGCCGGGCACAGTACTCAGAGTGGGGAAGTGAGGTTCCCCTGGAGTCAGTGCAGTGTGGCAGATGAAAGGGACTTGTATAGCCTTGGGGGTCTTAAGGCTATTATAGGGCAACTCATGCTCTGTTATCATGCTGATTTTTCAATTGATTTTGGCTGAACAGTACTTGTTGAAGCCCTCTAGAGCATCAAACACAGCCTTATGGTACTATACATTGTAATACATGTGTTCTATTTTCCCTTCATTGTCTTCGTTTTGCTTTGGAAGAATAGTCTATAATGATGCCATGTTATTTCCCCCCCCCCCTTCTTCTTTCATTCCTATTTCTACCCTCAGAGGATTTCTTGAAATTCTTACCGTTTTTTGGGGGGTGGTGGTGGTAGTGGGAGAATGACTATTTTTTCATCTTCCTATGTTAACATTTGTTTTTAATTTGGCCTTTAGAAATATTTTGATGTCACAGCAGACAATAACATAAGCCATTTTTATCTACCAATTATTCCTAAGTAGTCTTGAACTATTCACTCCCTTTCTAATGACCAGCAAGAAAGCAACTATGAGATTTCACTAAAATCTAGGTCCTTATTAAAATGAAAGTGAACCATTTTAGTATCCCTTCTCTATAGTGATAAGGTCCCTCAGTCTGCTGGAAAACCAGGTCTTGAGAAGGGAAATAATGGAGGGAGAGCTAGAGGAAGTGTGCCCCTGCCTCTGTTCTGCCTAGGAAATTCTTACTGATGCAAATCCAATTCTAATGTCATCTCCTTCAGGAAGCATCCCTGATTTGCCCAGGTATAGGTCAGTGTCCCCTGCTCTGCAACTGGTGGCACTTTCTACCTCTATTATAGCATCTTTCACATTCTGTGTTGTAATTAGTTGGCTCCTGGTCTCTCTCTCTCTCTGCTTTTCCAAAGCAGGAATGACCACTTATTCAGCTAGCTGGCAATTGTAGGTCCACTTTTGAATCAATAAACCACATGCAGGGTTTTCACTTTCTTCTTTTTAAGGTGGAAAAATTGATCAAAACTATGTCATTATCAACTCTGTAATGTGTACCTAAATGTAAATGAACTATTTTGAACATGTTGATACATTTGGTCAAATCTCATTACATCCTTAAAGAGATCATGAAAATCATTTCCTTCAACTGAAATTTTGTTGTGTACAACACTGCCTTAAATAGGTTAATGGGCCATACACTCAAACTTAGAATTCTTTTGGTTATAGGTAGGTTCTTAAATTTTAGATTCTTATTTTAAGTAGTATTTTGAGATACTACTTAAAATAGTATTTGTCTTGTCTGTTAAGTCATCATAAATTATGTACATATGGTCAGAATTTGGAAATGGGATTTCTTTTCATTATGATCTGTACAAATGTAAGTGCATAGATAGATACATGTCTTTGAATGGTGAATCTAATAAGGAAAATTGATTTATGTGACAGATAGTTTCCCATGATGAACTCGGGTCCATTATGTTTGTACTCCTTGTTTAGGATGAGCTTGACCTTGGGGGGAGTCATTGGTCTTCACACACAGGTAGAGTCTGGAAGTAATTCTTGAATTTTTAGGCCCCACATGCTTTTGTTGATTTCCTGCATATGTCCTCCAGTTTTTTCATAGTTTGCTTTTGAGCAAGTATAATTATTTTGGGTGATATAAGCAAAAACTTGCAGTGAGCTCTTTTTCATCTGCTTGAGGTTTGCTCCAGAATCTTGGACTGTGAGTCGAGAGATCTATTCTCTATGTCAGGGGTAACACTGAAAAGGGCGCAAACTTAGGAGGCAGAGACATGGGTTCAAATCTCTATTTTACTCAATATCTGCTAGATTCCATTTCTCCATCTGCAAAGTAGGGGAAGAACTACTTACCCTTGGGGTTGTCCTGGAGATTATAGTAAGTGAGATTCCATGTGTTAAGCATATAACTGCCTGGAACCAGTAACTGAATTTCTTTATTTCCCTGCCCCCTGTCCTGTGCTGACACTGATTAGCTCTATGGCCTCGCATGAGTCTCCTAATCTCTTTGAACTTTTGCTCATCTGGAAAATAGGACTGAATTAGATGATCTTTAATCAAGCTCTAGAAATCTAATGTTTACATTCATGGGTCTTATTTTTTATTTGTTCACTTTATCTTTTAACATAGAGACTGTGAATTTGGTTTCTTTTAATCAGGGAGGTAACATGAGCATTTTTATTTCGTTGATTTTACAGGCTAACTATAATATGTAGTGAGATAATACTTTTTCTGCTTCGTGTTCTTGTTTACCAGAAGAGCTTTTCCTCCTCTCGGTTCAGCATTAGAGTTCATTTCTGAGGACTGCAGAATCTCACTATTCAGGTGTAGGGCATGTAAGGTGGTATATTAATATCAAGAGGAGACTGTTCAGCCAGCTAAGTGTGAGGTATATTTTGTAAACACAGGACCACTTTTCCATTGTCCATTATCTATCTAATCAGTTAGACCCTCTCTCTGTTGGAATTTCTGTACTTCACAAGTAGGACACTACATGATAACCATTGCAGAGGGTGAGACTATAGCCTCTTCTGAATGTATTCCAAATCATTTCAAAAAGCCTAAATGATTTTCAGGAGAATTTTACAATTAAATATATTTTGCTGGGTTCTAATTAGTTTCAGACTGATAATTCATGCAAGATGTAGCTGATTACTCTTTAGTTGGTTGAATCTTTGCTTAATCAAAACACTTATTCCTTAACCCTAGCTCCCAGTTGCCTCAAAACCAAGCATTCATTTTTTTATGTTTGAAGATTTACAAAAGTAGACTTGGAGTGTAAAATTTCATATTTCTCCTTCCAACTAACATTTGTAATAAATGCCATCCACTAAAATAAAACCTCCAAAATTTCCATGTACTAAATGTGAATGATGAAGAAAGGTTGATAAATCATGGGTTATTGAAAGCCTGTTGGATTTACCCCAGGAGTGTCCTTTAGGACAGATTTTGGTGTACATCGGGGCTGATACATGGGTACACACACCTCTTAGAGGCAGGAAGTTCTCAGTCTCTCAAGACTTCTTCTAAGTATATACTGCTCAAATTCAATATACAAATATATTCATTACACTCTGGGAATAAAAGTATAGAAATGACAAGGGTCCCTGCCTTCAATAATTTGCCATCTCCTAGGAGGCAGAGGGCACTATGGCAAGTATACAGCTAACCCTTAGGAAAGGCAGATACTCAGTGCTCAGTGAGGCATGGACTGAAGAACGCCTGTTGGCATGGTACTGAGTGGTGTAGAGAGAACAGTAGCTTTGGAGCAGGTACCTCTGACCTCTCATCTCCTGCCACTTCTGAGCAGCAGTCTTTCTCAGTGTTCATTTCTTCACCTGTCAAATGGGAATAATAACTATCTCAAAGGGTAGTTGTTAGGATGAAATAAACATTCGCTTTTTGAAAGTCTAGGTTGGTGACTGACTATTAGTGGGACCCTAAAAATATTCTCTTCCTTCAAGATTTATTGACCATATAATTGGCGCCAAGCTAGATGCCAGAGATACAGAGTGAATAAGATGTGGTCTGCCTCCACTTTATACTCTTTAGTAAGTCCGAAATGTAAATATATACATACTTCTAATACTATAGATAAAATAGAGGTTGTAAGGCAGTTCAAAAGGAGTGATTAGTTCTGTCCCTGTGGAAGACTTCACAGAATTAGAAAGGGTTTAAAAGGTTTTGATGACCAAGAGTGGGAGTTTCCAGGTGAACATGGTAGGGAAGGTATGGGAGCAGATGGAACAGCCAGTGCAAAGGCCCAGGAGTGTGAAGCAATGTGGTCTTTTCAGAACAGCAACCAGATTGATATTGCTCTGTGTGTGAGAGAATGCATGGTGCAAAGGGTGGCTGGGAGGCAAGGAGGGGCTGTGTGCAAAGATCCTTGTTTACCATATTAAGAAGCTTATACTCTATCCTGTAGAGCACTACCAAATTGCCCTGGCCCTAAGTTGCTCCTAAGGGGCATGTAAATACAGATTCCCTCACAGACCACAGACATACAGAATCCAGATCTTCATGGGAGGTCCTGGGAATGTGAGTTTTTAACCCATGTTTCAGGAAAATCTGCTTTGGGACGTGGGGAACCCATTAAAGAAATTCAGGCAAAAGGTGTTTATGATGAAATTTACATTTTTAAAAAACTTTAGAATATGGAGACTACATTTGAGGGAGACAACACCAAGTGTGGAATAAATGTTAATAGTCACAAAGACAAATGAGGGCTGAATTAAGTCAGTGGCTATAGAAATGGGGTAGGGGGCATGGGAGGAGCATGACTTGTAGAGAGCAGGGAAGGAGAGTCTAAAATAACATGCAGGCCTCTCTCTTGGGGGAGGTGTCAGAATCTAAATAGTTTTCTTTTTTCCTGCCATGAGTTTTGAAGTCCCCAGTGGAGAAGAGGATGAAGAGTATTCCATTTGCACATGCAAAGTTGTTAAAGTGGAAATATGTGATCCATGTCATGTGAACAATGGTTCTTTTTGGGGCACAAGATTCTTATAGGCAATGGAGCATAGTGGTGAAAGATGTGGCCTTTTGCATTGGTCTGCCTGCCTTTAAATCCTCAGATGTCACTTTTCACCAGCCAGTCTCTAATCCCCCACTTTGTATCTGTGAAATGGGAGTAATAAATAATATTGAATTTAATAGATACCGGGTGGTAGGGATTAAATAATATGGTTTATATAAAAATGGCAGTAATTTTTATGCTCGGTTAATAGCAAATAAAACTATCAATATTTTTAATTTAAAAGTTGCTTTTAAAATTGCTTTTTTTCCTCCTGTTTAAAAAAAAAAAGCATTTCTGGCAATTGACATGATGCTGAAGAACCTAAAGGACATCTTGCATTCACACCTAGGGAAGAGAAGCTGTGGAATACAAGGCTGGAAGAGCAGTCACCTGCCTTAAGCCTCTGCTAGCCCCACGCTCATCTAGTTGGAACTAATTCCTTTCTTCTGAAGTCCCATTGCACATTTTTATGATTATCTTTTTGGACACTCAGGTTCTTCCTGTGCTGTAGTAATTGGTTCCATGACTTACTTATTATCCTATGTGACTATGAAGATTCTTGAGGACAGTTTCCATGTCTTAGGTATCTTCCCACCTTGTCCCCCATTATGCTATGATCACGTAGGAGGCCTTCAATAATAATACTCTTTTTTTAAAAGGAGAATTTGGTCCATGTTGTGAAAGACACTGAACAGGCTGAGGAGTTTGTACTTGATTTGTTAGGTAATAGGGACCTATTGAAGATTTTTGAATAGGGGAAATGCCGTAATTGCCCTCCTTTGAATGCCAGTGTTGAATTCTCCACTATGTCTTCCATGGTCAAAGTAGCAGACCTGTATGCTTGCCTGAAATACTGTCTATTTGAAAGAGAGGATATTCTTTTGAATGAGGAAACAAATTTCAAATAGCTTAAAAACAAATTTGACATTTTTTCTGAAATAATTTAAGCACTTAAATCATGATTCAGAAAGGTCCTGTGTATGTAACATCATTCTAGAGAAGTATACAAGGACAAATTTTTGTAAATTTTTTTACAGCGTAGTTATAATCATTAACAACTAGAAATGACCCAATAGAATTGAGTAAATATATTTTCTTCAATATTTGGAAAACTATAGTTTCAAAGATATTTAAATATATATTACTCTATTTAAAAAAAGGACTTTGTGGTTAAATAGATTGAAAGCTGGAATAGAGTTTCCTGTAGTATAAGAATTTTCAGATCCTCTAATTTGCTAATGTGCAGTTTAAGTCTGCAAGGGGTAGAAACAGAGTTTCCCAGATTCACCCATTGAAATCCTTTTCTTCATTATCTCTGGGGACCAGTCTTCGCTGGAACACAATCTGGAAAACAGTGCCTTCAACTGCTTGTTTCACTGAAGTACTTTCAGATAGGGTTTAATATCCCAGGGAGGCTTCTTGCATCTTGTATTTAAAGAGGTAGGTCAGCATGGGCTCAGGATCAATTTTCAGCTATGTAGAAAGCAATTTCCTCTATGGTCAGAAGTCTCAGGAACTTCAATTGTATTGCACAGACTGTTATGTTAACCCAGCTATCCTTATATTTATACTTTACTGTATTAATCAAACAATGTGCCCTTGAGTGTTTGATTCCATGAAAGCACATTTGGTTACACTCTCAAAAACTGATAAATAAGGATCCCAGAAGAATCCTGTTAGAATTGTACTAATACTTAGTTTGATGATTAGCATATGATGTATTCCCCTTCCTCAAAAGCAAACTTTTATGTCTTTTTTAAAATGGCCACTGAGTTGGAAACTGGATGGTAAATCCGTGGAGATGGGAGGAGGAGAGGCATAGAAAAAAACATCTTTCCTTATTTGAGAGTGAATGATTTGGGCCCCACTCACTTCAGAGGGTGAGCTGTGGACTGTACACCCTGTGGGAAATTTCTGGGAAACAGCTGCGAAACTCCAGCATGCGTTCGTCTCTCTGTTCTGGGATTTCCAGTTTAGCAGAATGTTAGAATGTGTTGCCACTAGGTGTTGCATCTACTGGCAATAAAATTCCCCCTGACTCTTCTTTTCATTGTAAGATGCCAGTAGACATCATGCTCAGGGGCATTCAGGAGGTCCAGCATCACTGCCCGTCTTGGTCATCAAATGAAAGGAAAGTCTTCTGCATGCATACATTTCACTGCTGAATGTTATGGCAGGGTGACCCACTGGAGTGTCACCTCCTCTGGACTTTAAGAGGGTCACCTCCTCTGGGCTTTAAGAGGGGGAATTAGGCTGAGCACACCTTGGCTCTCCAGCTTTGAAATAAGCAATTAAAACTATCTTTTAGTGTGGTAAGAAAAAGCCTGATTTTTCCCTTGTTTGTCAAGAAGTGTTTCTACAAGATTTTGAACTCCTTACCACAATTAGGTCAGGAAATTGTAACAGCTGTAAAGGATGTTCTTATTTTATAGATAGGAATATGGACATTAATGAATCTTAAATACCACTAGTCAACTTTTAAACTTGAGAGTAGAAACATGGGTTAACTATTTTTATCTATCCAGATTTTGATGCTTCTACACATACGAGCTACACAACCCAGCATAGTTATCAACCACTTCAAGTTTTCTCCATATTTCTTTTTCTAAATGGAATTCTAGCAGCTTATTTTCTGCCAGTATAAAGCATGAATTGCTTTCAGCTGGCAAAAACAAAACCATATAACAATTAAATAGACCATGGCTGAAATAAAACTACATTGAAAAGTAATGTCAGACTTTTTAAAAATTAGAGGAAAAAATGGTATTCTTACACATTGCTGTGTTGCATTGCTGTATGCGTTGGACATTTAGGGCAGAAATATCAGGGAAACTTCCCTTTGAACATTGTCAGGGACCTGTGAGCTGCTGTTTTGCAGGTAGATAGTGAAAAGTTCTGGGTTCGCGGGCATCTTGCCTCATACAATATCACTCTAGAGACAGTACTCTCTGAAGTTGTAACATTTTAACTTTTTCATTTGCATGGATGTACTTTTTTTTTAAAACTTATTGGACTCTTTTTAGGCATGTTATGTGATAACATTTGCTGAATTTTTATGGCATCCTTGGTATCAGGAAGTAAGAAAAACAAAAGTTGAGAAATCAATCTTGTTTACAGAGGGTTGCTCACCTACAGCTTGCTCCATAGATCAGCTCTCTGTATTGCCCTCATACCTAGGAAAATGCTGTGTACACAGTTTGCAATAAATAGACACTGGTTGAATTAATTATTGTTTCAGTTGGACCACTGGTTAATAGCTAATAATATGTAGCAACTTAGTAGATGTTGTTCGCATTGAGTTGGGTTTATTTACTCATTAGGAATGTTAGCACACCTAAAGTTGTTGAGTTTGTCAAAGTGTCGTCGGACACCAAATCTGTGATGCATTAATTAGGTGGAACTGAGGAGTCAGAGGTACAAGAAAGCAAGGACAAGGTCATGACTAGAGAATTTGCCACTCCTACAAGTTTAAGGGGAGTGTTTTATGCTTTATGGAGAAATTATAACTCAAAATTCAAAGCTTATGACTTTGTTCTTAAGAGCACAGAGTTAGACCTAAGGCTGAATCCTGTCTCCCACAGATGGTGTGACCTTAGGTGAGTTATTCAACTTTTCTAAGCTTGATTGTCCTCATTTATAAAATGAGGATTAACACACCTACACAGATATGCTATGATACTACACAGATAGTACTATGTGGTGGGTCAGGCATATGATACAACATGCTCCATAAATGGAGGTAATGATGACAGCAATGATAGCAATCTGCATATGATCACTAACTCTTCATTACATTTGGTTCCATAACTTGAATTTTAAGTCCATGTCACTTTCTTTGAATTCCTATTTCAGGATACAGTGTAATATGATTTCTAAAAATATAAGAATAATAGTTCAAAATACTTAGTTTCCCTATTTCCCCTGGTTCTTGTCCTCTCACAGAGATGTACAAAAACAGGGTTTATAGGTGAAGGAGCCTTAGGAAAGGGGTAATAATTTGGGAGAAGCATGAGGCTAAAATCCCAGTTTCCTGCGTACCATGCCTAGGTGCTAGGTCAAATGCTATCTCACTCTTTCTTTTTGGCACTTTTGAATTTTTATTACCTACCTGAATGCAAAAATGAAGTGAGCTCATCTGACTGGAATCTGAGTGTGGTTCTTCCAAGCAGCCCATGGAAGGTGCACTGTGGGGTGGTTTTATGAGGCCCTGAGGCTATGGGATCAGACTCCACAGTGGGAGAACTTGGGTAAGGTTCCAGTCTTGCCGACCTGTAGCTCAGGTTCTTACCTTGTAAGGGAGTTTGGTGCAATGCATGACGTCATAATGTATGCCTGACGTGTAATAACTATCCATTAAATGTTAGTTATTATTATCATTTCTTCAAACTCTATAGACTTAACCTTACATCCCTGTGTGGTGAGGATGTTTAAAGGATTCCTAGGTCTTTTCCAACTCTAACATGCTATATCTATTAATTTTTAAATAATATCCAAAATCCAATTATGTCTGCAAAGTTATGCCTCCCATTTAGTTTTGCATTTCTGTGTTTTGATATGTTCGTATACAAATTTTCATTTGATTCCCTCAGAATCTCTGAGGTTTACCCCCATTTTCTGGGTGAAGTGACTTGGCCCTGGAGAGGGTTGATTATGTCCCTATGCCCACAGCAAAAGGAAGCAGAAGAACTAAGATGTGGTCATGTAATTTTTCTCATGTGCTTTACCTGCAAAGTGTGTTTTTCATAAAAAGGCACTCGGTTTCACAAATGGTGTAAAATTTGATGAAGGCAACTGACTATCCTTAGAAAGTCATTAAAACCCCCATGTCATCTCTCTAATCAAAAGGCTGCCACCCTTCTATTATTGCCTTATTACAACCTTTTATTCTTATTTCTTCAACTTAAATTGGAACCTGGGCTCTTGTATGCCATTTGCTAAATATTTTGAATCAGTGATTTATGCTTTGAAAAAGTAATTTATTTTCCATCTTTTTTTTTCCATGTATGTTGGTCAGATCCATAGGGTCAGTCTTTGAGTAGGAAGGGAGAGTTCAGAAATTAAATTGGCACATTCTGAAGGCTTGTTTCTCTTCTCCTTCTATTATACTTAGAAATGGCAAAGAATGCAAGAGATGCTGAACCACAACATAATGAGACTGCTTTTTTTCTAAGACTTGCCGAAACTCTTGCTTCATGATTGTCAGTTTAATATATAAGTAAATAAGGCTTATTTGCATGTTACTATTTGTTGTTTGCATCAAACGTCCATTGGCTTTGGGGATAGTAAAAATTCTGTCACCCTAAGAAAACCTACCCATTCCATTAGTAACATATCCAACTGAATTAAAAAATTGGAGAGTTAGTGAATATTTCATATTGTGGGTTTTTAAGAGATACTTTTGTATGCATAAAAAAGACTTTCTCAAAGCTGTTCATTCCAATTTCCTTTTTAATTTGCTCACCAACACCACTTAATTACCTTTGCAACTTACTAGAAGTGCTCACTAGATGGGCTTACAAAAATTAAGTCAGAGTGATTTCGTTTTAGCTATAAATGGGCTTAGCATCTTGTTTTATCTGGCTTGAAAATACTGAAGCAGTAAAATAAAACCGCACTCGTTAATTGAAAGGTACTTCTGCAATATTCAGTCCATAGTGTCAGTCCCATGTATTGTTCAAATTCTTCAGAGCTCCTGAATAACTTAAAGGTGTCCTCAGTATTGTGAGAAAGTTATTTTTCTGCCTCACTACAGAATGAAGAACCAATCACGGCTTCCTCTTCTCTTTGGTAATATTTTTCCTCTAAAGGATTTCTTGACATTCTCTTTAGTTCTTGATTTCCAGGGCTGTTCCTGACAAATCTCCAGAGATGTGTTTCATTGCCTATAGTAGTATCAAAAGCATGAAGCCACATGCCCGTGTACTATGACCTCATATGTGATTGCCTGCAATACACTTGATAAAGTGCTTAAACTGTGGCTTGCCTAGGGGCTTCCAGAATTTACATTTTGCATTTTTGAAAGAGTATACTCTGAATTGTGACCACATGAGTAGTTCTAATCTCTAGTTGACCCAGTCTTGAAACTTCTGTGCAATGTTAGATCATGAGCAATCAACACAATGAGAATATGAAGGCATAATTTCAAAATCACGTACCCTATGTTCATAGTTTCATATGCTTTTGTAAAGATGTAGAAAAGCACATTGTAAATATCTAATTATATTTGTGTTCAGCATTTCAACAGGAATTAATCGCCTAAGAAATGATAGCAGACAATAGATAATTTATTCCCTCTTTACAAATGTACTTGTTTGTTGATTTTTGCTCACAGGATTGGGTTTGTGGTTTAAAGAGAAGTTAATCCTGACTTTCTTAAAACCTATAGAGTTTCAGGATTTCTTAAAGATAATGGCCTTTGATACTCCAATCCAATAAAATTTTTCCATGCGTAAGTAATTTCCTACACCCTCTTTTGCTCAAGTTCTGGGACAATGTTGATGGTGTTGACACAGTTAAAATTGAGCTGAGAGTTGGCTGATTACTCAGTTATTTGAGTAAAGAAAATAAAAAGCAATATTCCATTTTCCATACCAGTAAGATATTAACCTAAGTTTAATTTCTCAGTTCACTTTGCATAAATGTGTTTTATTATGTCATTTACTCTAAGGATTCCTAATATGGTTCATAATGTCTCTTTTCTTCAAAATTTTTGATATAGAAAGGAAATTTTGTTTACAATTGTGGATAATTACAGAATTACAAATTTATGTTATATTTTTACCTAATTATACAAAAAGAGATTTCTTATCAGCATTAAATGTTAAATAACAATATTTCTTATTGGCAGTTTGCTTTCAGCCCTGAGAATAAGTAATGTGTACAAAGCCATCTTTAACTGGCTGTTTATTTACTTGATATATTGTTAGAGACACATGTGAGGCAATTTTCTCTTGATTTCTTATCTTCAGAAAAAATACATTTTATTTTGGTCAAGATACCATAAGTCATCACTGCTCCTTAATATCGGTTTATTCTTTCCTTAACTAAATATTCTCAGAAATCCCTAACTCACCACAAACTCCCTTTGATGAAGTTTTTCATATATTAGAATCAACAAGTTGTTTTGTTTCAAACCTTGAATACTTCTAGTCTAAGAACTGTTTGACTCCAGCAAGAATTTTAACTCAGAGGTTGCAATTTGACACCCATTGTCTAAAGACATTTTTTCCTCTTTATAGTAGTTCATATTTCATGATCTCTTTATGTGTCATATTTTATTAAGAAAGAGAAAAATGAATGTGATATGTCAGCTAATTTCTTGCTTAAGAATTTTAAAGAGAGCTATCTGGGATCTGATCATTATCTTCCCAGAGGCCAGCTGTGTATAGTATGACTACATCTTTATTGTAGCCATTTTTGGGGCCAAAGAGCTAGATCAAGGAAAAGTGGGATACAGATACCCACATTTCACAGCAATAGCAGACTCATCACCATTATCCAAGCTAATATTGAACAACTACTTTGTGCCAGATAATGTGCTATGTATATTTAGTATAATTTCATCCTCACTCATAACCTTGTGAGGTTTCTTAGTTGGGAAAACTGAGGTTTAGAAAGGCTAAGTAACTTTCTTTGTCTCAAATATCTAAAAACTGGCCAGGCCAATGTTTGAACTCAGGCGTGTCTGACCCCAAACCCAGGTACTTAAACACTTGTCCACACCCTGTCTACAAGAAGAGGTGTCAGTGGCATCAGATACCTGTCATCAGTGCAGAAATTGGGGCTGGAGGTATTTTCACTCATTCTGAAAATTTCAGGTGTGTTTTTATATTTTCTGTCTTATACCTGCCATTCTCTAAAATTATAGGGCATTGCAGTATTAGAAATCAAACTCATTTCTAGAAATCTACCCTCTAAATTATGATTTGGTGGCAGCTTTCTCATGCCACATATCATCTTGGGAAATTACTGATAGTGTATGGAATTGGCATCTTGCCACATTCCCCAAAGGCCACACAGAGCCCTCCAACATGTTTCTGATACTGTTTCAAGAGTCAAGTGACCAAAGTTTTCTAAGTCATTGTCTCGATGAGTAGGATGCTGCTGAAAGTACAAAAATCACTTGTTCACAAATCTTTTTATATATTCCACTAAACATATGGCTAGATCAGTTGTATTGAAAATCTAGTGTTGAGTGGAAAATCTAGTGTTGTATTGAAAATCTAGTGTTGAGTGGAAAATCGTAATAGAACTAAATAGAGAAGGTATATTTGGATAAATTCTTCAGAGGCCCTTAGATGTAGATTTCATACTATATAGTTGTCTTTACCAGGAAAAATTAGAATTTGTGAAGGATCTGATTGGAATTTCTCCCAGGTAGTTGCAGAGAATGAACATGGGTATTTTTTTAAATTTTAAAATATTGACATGTTCAGTCTCCTTAAGTCATAGAACAAGATCACAGACAAAGTAAGAAGAGACTAAAGATGCATGTTCCAGTCTTCCATATGGAAGGTCTTGCCTTCTGATTCTTTGACCACATCTTTCGGTTCTACCCTCTCTTCTGTGGCCTTATATTTTTGCAACTAATGCTCTTTACTGATTTCTGCTGCTTATCAGTAAAACTTTGGATATTGAAAGAAAGACATTCCCAAATAATTTTCCAGGCCTACTTCAGCAATTCTACTTCCTCCAAGGAGACATGTTAGAATATGTCACATTTTAATGATACCTAGGTCCTTGCCATGTTTATTTGGGGTGGGCATCAGAATTATCCCACAGGTGTCTGGAAGAAGGAGGACCAAACTGTCAGGTTAGTGCCACATGCAAAGTGTGTTGAACTGGAGGTCAGAGGGCTCTGAGTCGTAGGTCACACTGGTTTACCCTGAGCATCTGGGCCCACGGGAATTTCTTGTGCCTTTTATTATAACTTGTTGCTGTTGAGGCAAAGTGAAAACATTTTAGGAGGCTTCTGAGCAGATCACTGGCAGTAATGTATCAGGAGCCACAAGTTCTAGTTTCAGCTGTAATTTCCCTTATGATCTTGAGCTATTCACTTAGAGAAATAAAATGCCTTCTTTTGAATGCACAAAATTGTATTGATTTCTTTTATAGTCTGCCTGCCTCTTTTCAGCAGTTTTAAGGTTTTTTGTAAAGTTCTTTTAAGATGTTTTATGGCTGCTATTTGTAGTGAGAGCCCAGGTTTCAAAAGTTAAGAGGAAATGCTACACTTTTGAAAAGGGTTTCAGAAAAACTGGTTTGGTGGCTGCAAATCTTCATTTCTATAACCATCTCCCAACAGGCCTGGAATTCAGGCCTCCTAGTGTAGTTTATTTCAAAGAGATAATTTGGTCACTATAGGATTTTTTAAAAAATGTTAACTACAAGTATTGAAAGATTTGATTCCAGCTCAAGTCCCTAACGAGAGACTTGTGGTAACTAGCTACTGCTGAAATATTTTGTTATATTCTATGTGTGGATACCTTTGTGACTCAGAAACCTAGGGTGTAGTCATTTGGTGGTTTTACCCAAACACCTGTATGTTAAAGATATTTTGCAGACATGGGTACAGTCATTGTTTGATGTAGAATGTTATGGATTCTAGAGACTAGTGTGCTTCCTGAATGTAAATTAATCACCTCTGCCTTGAACACTTCCACTGTGAGCTTCTGTGCCCTTCTCTTAGCGCATCTGGATATACTGAGATTCTCTAACCTAGCTTCTTTTAAAGAGACACCCAGTCCCTTCAGCCCCCATGTCCTAATGCATTGGCTTCTTGCTCCTGTTATCCTTAGAAGAATATTTGTGTACACCCGGTGGGAAGGTCTGTTTTGACTTTAAAGATGGAGTACTTGTAGTTAGAGTCCTACATTCAAGTAAAGTACTAATAGGATTAAAAATGCAGATGTGGCAAGTTACACCATCAATGAAGATCAGATGCCAGTCTGCACAGGAATCTAACTGTGCCTATTTAAAATAATTAATTGCATCATGTATTTATTCTCTATCAGGAATTCTTAACTTTTTGGTTAATTTCCTATCTTGATAGGGCTGCAACTGTGTGAATCTCTCAAAATAGATGATAATTAAATTCATGCCACTTCATTATTAGGCACCTATTTTGTTCCCAGATTCCTTTGGCAGATAAAACTTGATTTTGGCCCAAAAGTTCCTATTTTTAGGGCCATTCTCTTCAATTGTTAGAATTGTACAGAATCCTTGCATGCTATATAGGATGCCAAATGCTAAGCATCAGATTCACAGTACCAGAAATGGTGATAAGCTTGTAAGTCATTACAAGATCATAAACACGTTCGTTTTATTCACCTTGTTTCATTGGGATTCCATCCAAACTTCTATGAGAAGTTCAGATACCAGTTTCTCCTCCCATGTGATATTTTTTTTTCTGTCCAAGTCTGTGTCATAATTGTTTAATTTATTTTCAGTTACCGTCCAAACACCCCATGAAAAAGGCACAGAGTACATGTTCCAGGGTTACAGATACTAAACTGGCAAATTTGGCACACAATAACTTCCTGGAAGTAAAATGTCAGTGTAGAACATGTGCTTAATTTAACAGCCCATAACACTGTTTTTAGAACACTGAACTACCTACCCAATGGAAAGCTTATAAAACTGGGGTCTTTAAAGTTAGCAGATTACACCAAGTGAAACTACCCATATTCTTAAGAGTACGTATGTTTATCAGTTCTTGTTAATTCCAAGGCAGCTGAACCAGGGACATATGAAAAGCCCCAAAGATGAGCTTTGAAAAATGTACTTTTGGAAAGTTTGATAAAATTAAAAACTAAAAAGAAGATAGTACATTTAGGAAAACATTGTATATCTGCAAACCTTAGTATCCTAAAGACATGTAAGAACTTGGATCCCGTTTCTGAGGGCATTTAATCTAGCTCTTTTGAATAAACAAATGCACAAAATGCTTAGTTCTTACAGAAATTATCAACGCCCTTAGATTCTATTGCTTAGGACTAAGCCAGATACTTTACAAGTATCTCTAATTCTTTATCTCCCATGTGTAACATTTCAGCCATGACTATTATTTTACTCTAAAATATATAATTTATAAATAGAAGCAATGTTGATAGACTTGTTTGCCTCCCTTCTAGAAATAAATGACTCATTTTGGATTGCATGTGAGAGTTTCAAGCTGCTCTAAGTAACAATCAGCAACAATGAGAAAATCATTATATTATTCATCTAGGCAGCAGGAAATTAAAAAACAAAAAGGCACAGCCTGCTCCCCTAGTAACTGGGACCTTTATTAACATCATTGATAGCGAACTTTAGGCATCTGAACATTGAGCAAATATGTATACCTCTTACCCCCTCATTTTTGATCTTGTACCTTGTCATATATTATGAACCATCTTGGTCCTTTAAATGCAATTGAATATATATTAATCAAAAAAGTCATCGTAATTTTAAAAATAATTTTACAAAAGATTCTGGTATTTCCTTTTAATTTTGCTGTTGTAATTCCTTATTTCATCAAAATGCATGTGTTTGCTTTAAAAATGGGATTTTCCTTTTAAAAGAAATCCCCTGGAAAAGGGACACCTCTGTTTTCTTTTCAAGTCCAGGAAACCGACATCACCTCTGGCAGTTGTCTTTCCTCATAATATAACCCAGTGAAAGTGGTGGAATTTTGACCCAAGTGATCTGTGGGACCTTTGCTGATGAATTTGGTGCCCACTGCTGTCCTCATCGTTTTGAAACTGAAGAGAAGAGTAGGGATGGAGGGAGGAAAACACATTTTTAACACGGAAATTACTTAGACATGCAGAGTTTGTTTCCCAATGAGGAAAGAGCTTTGTTAGCAATCACTGCCCAGATCACATGATGCAACCTTTTGACAACTGAGTGTCTGCTGGAGACGTCTGTGAGAGATGACCTTTTGACCTAGGAAGGAATGCTGTGAAGGTGGGGAATGTACTGTCAGCCCAGGCCCCCGGGAGAACATGGAAAAACAGTCCCAGCCACTCTACCCTGCTCACAGGACCCTGGCTTGGGTTTAGCTTTGAATTTGGTATTAGATCTTTAAAAACTGGATGGATTATCCTAAAATTCCAGACCTTTACTATTGCTCCCACCTTCTGAAATAGAGTTAGAAACAACAAACAATATGCGGTCCCCTATACTCGTTATGTTGCAAGTGACTGGGGAAATCAAGTATGTTCTTTCCACCAGCTCCTGGGCTAGAACACGCGTCTTTGACCTGCTTGCATGCAGAGAATAAAGCCTATGCACATCGGTTTGGGGGCCTTAGATGAGTGTGTGTGAGTGCAGTGGGGGAGGGGGAGGTAGAGAAAAAGTCCATTGCTCTAAAGGCATTCCCAGTGGCAAAGATCTTCGTAGAAACAAAAATCCATTGTGCAGGGCTGTAATCTGAGAAACTTTCTGTTACCACGCTTGTTCTACTCACCAACATTGATCCCTGGTACATGTGACCCTTTGAAAAGGAGCACCGTGTTGGCTATTCCTCTTATTACTAAATACCATTGTGTTTATAATGGCCATTTATATATGGTTACACTCCACGCCCGTCTGGTTAATAGGCATCCCCGAGCTCACTGATGCCACCTGACCAGGACGCAGGCCTTGGCCTCTTGATTACTCTCTTTCCCCTGTCTTCTGTCATTCCTTGATGTCCTCTATGGAAATGAAGCAGGGAGCTTGGCACTGCTGGAAGGGTAGCTAACACACATTCTACTGCGGTGGGGGTGGGGGGAGGGAAGGACCAAAAAGCCTGGCAAAGCCTTGAAGAAAATAGGTTATTTTATGTTTTCTCCCAGTTCCACAAGATGTCTGCATACTTTAGCACTGATTTCTCAGCTAGTTGAGTCCCAGGAGGCCCCATTGAGCCCTGTACTGCTCAGGGAGTTGCAGCTGTATGAAATGGGGAAAGAAACCCGTAGTTTGTACGAATTGTTCTTCACCTTGGTTCGGGTTCCGAATGGCAGCTGCACTCCGACTTTGTGTGTGACAGCACAAAGGCCAGAGCGACTGAAAAGCAAGTCAGCAAGTAGAGAGACAAAAGCAACGATCAGCTAATACGGCTCCGCATGGCCTGACTAATTTATGAGAAAAAAACCGTTCTGTTCATTGGATCAGCACTCTGAGGAGGCAGGTGGAATTGTAGGAAGTTTTCATTGACTCTCCTGAGCAACTAAGGACGCCACTAGAGATTCTCCTCAGTTTGAACTTTATCAGGGTCTACGCTTAATCAATAGAGTATTGGAAAAAGAATTAATTACTAAAGCAGAATAAAACAGCTGCATTTTAAACTAAGGATCCATCAATTCAGTAATCTTCCCGTTACAGGCTAGGTGCCGTGAGGATTTGACTCTATGTAATGAGGAACCCGGGGAGTTTCTCAGGAACAGGCTGGGAATTCGCATTAACCTGTTCCAGCTATTTGTCATTAGAACAACTCATTTCTCCTCTCCTGCATGGGAGTCTGTGTTGCACGTACCGCGGCACCCGCGGAATTCCCACATTCGTGGGAGGGGCCGTGAGGGCGGAAACCACGGGCACCCAGAGGCTGCGGACGGGTCGCGGCCCGACTCGGCCTCTTCCTGCGCCCGCGCGGCCCCGCGCGGAGCGGGCGCCCCCGCGTGCGGCAGGTGGGGGTCCCGGCCCCGCCTGCCAGGACACGCTGGTTTGAAGCCGGCCTGGAAATGTTTCATCCGTAATTTCCATAATGGTGGATTTCAAGGAGGGCTGAGGAGGGTTATGGGAGATGAATTGGGTTTTTAGTGAGCTCATTAGGAAGCCAAACAGAGTTGAGACGGCGAGGCGGTGAGCGGGGCTGCAATCAGTTCTGCTCGCTTTGTTCCTTGCCTTCGGGACATTTCTCGAAAACTTCGTGGCGGGGGCGGCCGCGCCGGTGCGGAGCAGAGGCTGCCGTCCTGGTGGCTGACTTGTTGATTTGTAAACCTCTTAATTCATTTTTTTTGTTCAATGTAATCTTTTCTTTCTGGAGGAAAATTAGTTGAATGTTAGCCCTCTTTGCACTATTCACCTCTTAAATTATGCTCATTTTGAAGAGCTTGTTATGCCTGAATAAACATGAAATGACTTGGCATTTTCCCATCAGAGGCACACCCATTTTAACACCATGTATTTACCATTCCTGGAAATGTCTCATTAACTTCTGAAAATCTGCGAGCATGATATTTTGGGCTACTGTAACACACCTCTTGGCAGTCACAGAAGGCAGTTTGGTTAATGCCTCATAATATCCATTTTTATTCTCAACATGAAGAAAGACTCTATAGAAAATTGATGCAGTTTGCTCTGCTAATTTTCATGCTCATTCCAATTAATTTAACATGACCCAGATTTTCTTCCTCGGGCTCATCCTGACTAATTAGTAAAGCAACACCTAGAACAAGTTATGTTTAATAACATTGAGGAACACTAGTTGTGAGTGATTTTGATGCTAATAAAGATATTCATTGATGGGACAGATATTTTATGTCAATTATGGTATGTAATTTAGAAGTCCCAAAGTGCTGGTTGCAGTATGGAAAGGCTAGCAAATCACTGCAGGAGATAATGGTATTTTTAAGACTTCTGCAACACCTAAATAACCTCTGGGACCGATTGCTTTATTATTATTATTATTATTGCTTACCTTTATTTTTTGGTAGAACTAGCAGTACGGTTAACTGATTACATGGCAGTTAAAAGCGGTGGAGTTGTTGCGTTACAAATCTGACCCATATTCAGTGGGCCCAGCTTTCCATACTTACTGAACCTTAGCCAGAGAAGAAAAGCAATCCAGGGCTTCAGAAAGCAGCATTTGTGCAAGGGGAAGGAGTGGTTTCTCCACCTCTGTGGTTGGGGTTCTTTTACCACATTTTTGTCAATGAGATGAATCAATCTTCGTGTTTGAAGCAAGGTTTGGAGGTGATGGTGGGAGTGGCAGTGGCCAAAGGTTTCCAAAGTCAAGTAATGTCCTTAATGGGATTATTGGAGAGCTACTTTCTCACAAAGGGGACAGGTGAAGAAGGTAAGTCTCTAGGAATGAAAAAGCCCATAGGGAAGAATGATTATTTATTACCTTTTTAACAAATGTTACCTCAGTGTTCGCTCCATGGTGGGTACTGTTCTGTGTGTTGAAAGTATGCGGTGGTTTGATGGACCTAGGGCCTGTCCTCATGACGCTCACGTGCTCGGTCAGAGGCAGGTTTCCTGTGAACATTTTGACTGGCTGAATGATTCCATAGGTTATAGAAATGTTATAAAGTTTTATGAGGAAGGGAAAATTCTGGATGAGTGGACTCTGAAGTCTCAGGGAAAGGTGTCATGGGAAGCAGTCCCTTGCAGTGTTTAAAGGGCATGGATATGAACCCTGTCTCTGCTACTTACTACTTGAACTGTGGGCAAATTGCTCAACCTCTCTCAGCCTCAGTTTCTTAATGTGTAAAAGGAAAATCAGCTCTGATAGATGGTGAGAATTAAATGAGATAATTCATGCTTAGCAGAGTGTTAGGAAGAGAGTAAGTGCTCAATAAATACTGTTTCTTTTTTATTAGTGTTGCTGTTATTATTCTAGGAAACATTCAGAGTGAAAATTTCTCGAGAGCATATAATAGAATATATGCTAATCATTTCTTTGTGCTAATTACTATTGTTGAAGTTTGAAATTAGAATCAACAAGAATAGTTCCTTTTCCTGAATAGTACAAACAGGCTTTTGGCCACATCCTTATTTAAAAACACAGCAAAATCTCCCAGCTCCTAATTATTGGTTGGTAAGTTTCTCATATATGCCTTTATTGGCTCCTCATAGGCTAGGCCTGCAGTTATTAGTATGTGTTTCCTTACCTTTTTATCTACTCAACATGAAAATTACTGAAAGGATTTGTATGAGTAAGGCTAAACATATTGCTAAAAAGAAACAAAATGAAAGACAAAAAGCAAAAGAAACAACCAGCTTGTGACTGAAGTAAAGCTGGAAATATTACTTTATAAAATTGCCATTTCAGTTGGTTAAAAATTGTCAAATATTAGTAATTTCAGATTCAATTTAGTAATATCAGTAGACCATAATCAACGGAAAGTGCTTCAGTCAAGGCAAGGAGGTAGCAATGTTATCCACACTTGATTTATCCACAGAGTGGTAATGATGCTCTATGTCCCTTCCATTTTGTTGTGGTGATCAAGAGTTGGAAAAATTATTTCAAAGCTGAAAAATCACTATGTGGACATAGGTATTTTTGTCCAGGACCATACATTTCTAAGTCTAGGACACAAGACTCCCAATAACTAGTAGGTAATTATCTTCCAATATATTGTGGTTGACATATGGAGGATGTCAAGTTTACTTTCCACCAGAATAATACAACTATAGGAAAACATGGTATTTTAGTGAGAATTCTGTAGTATTAATTAATAAATAGAATAGAATAGAATTAATGAATGTATATAAATACATTTTCAAAATGGAGTAATCCTCTAAGTCACCCCTACCCCCATCTCCCCCACCCCCACCTTTCTGGTCATTTACATAATATACCACTTTGGAGAATTTCTAATTTGTTTCAGAGTCTTTGAATTTTCCCACAAGGTAAGACTCAGGACATAAATAGTTGAGGAAGCCATTACCAATTTTGCCAATTTTAGTCAATCTGCATGATGTAAATGGACAGTTACCATTTAGCTGGGGTAAGCTAAGACCCTCTGTTCAGAATAGTTTTACAGCTAAGAAATGAAGTTGGCCACCTCTTCAGTGATTACTGACTGGTGGCAGAAATTGTGTTGTACTGGGTCAGCAGTGAATTCCTCACTCAAATGGTGTCGAGTCAGCTGGTTTTTAATTTGTTATCTTCTCAAGAGTGCATTCACCGACTTTATCACTGAGAAGAATGACTCCCTAGCCTAGTGTGATCAAGATCCGGAAATTCACTGCATCAGCATATTAAGGTTGGACTGCTATTTGATTGGTGGCTCTGAGATCTGATCTTACAGCAAAGATGTCAGTTCTCTCATAGGCTGGTTTGCACAGGTATATGAATAAACCTACGGAGAGAGCAAACCTTTTCCTTTTCCTCCTGGAAAATGGTTGAACAACTTTTCCTCCTAAACAAAGACCTTTACCAGTCCTGTTTATCAGGTAATAGGGCCTGAATAAAGTTCACATTGGTGCCCCTTGAGCTGTTTGTCTTTATGACAGAGGATAGGGAGGTGCTATGGCAGACTAATAATTACATGGCTCTCAGTTTCTCGTTTTTCTATAATTATATGGATGGCAATTGAGTGTGGTAATATTTCCCATGTAGTGGCCAATGTGGTCTTTAACTTTTGTATCACTTTGAAGTATGAAATCTGGAAGGCAGGAAAAATTGTTTTCCTTAAGCAAATGCATTTTTCAGCCAGTGGTGACTCTATTTTCATGTGAATGAATCATTAAAAAGAAATGAAAGAAGAAAGGAAAAAATAAGAATGCAATGAAACTAGTTTATTGTTTATCAGATATGAGCCAAATAAATATCACACATCTCAAAATTCAGAGGAATCACTTGGTCATGATCAGGCCTTAGTAAGTATCAGTTACCCAGGTTCAAAGCCATCAGGCACTGTTTTCCCGCACATTCTATTTTTTTATTCCATATAGGAATAGAGGCTGTGTTGTGAAGTAGAGTTCATAGAATTTGAGTTGAAGATCTGCTCTATTACCTACTAGCCATGTGACTTTGGGCAAATTTCTTAACCTATCTGGCTTCACTTACTGAATATATTAAATAATGATTAAATACAAAATTCTGAACTGTCTTACAGATGAGATGATAACTTTTTATGCCTGGCACATTCTAGGTGCTCCACAAATGTTAGTTTCCTCCCACACTTGTATGAAGGATTCAGGGAGTATTTAAAGGTATAGAACTGGCTGGCAAGGGCTAATATTAATTCTGTATTTCTTATTCATTTTTCATCTTAAGGGTGCTCAGAGTCTTTCATGAGTGGTGTTGTTTTTCTCTGAAATTGACTAAGATCTCCGGTGTGAGACTTCTTATGATTAAAAAGAATGGTTTAATACTGAGTTTTAAAAAATAGCTTACCAGGAATTATTTCTAATATCTTTCTGATTGTAATTGGTGCTTTTATAAAAAAATCAAATAGCTCTTTGTTAACAATATGTCTTGTAATGGGGTTTGGCCAACAGAGAGAAATATTTTTAGTAAACTCTACGAAGTGCATTCTGACCACCAACTTTATATCTTTATGAAGTTAAAGAAAACAGTATACATCAATAGATTTCAAACATCATGTTAGGCTTCTCCCCACAGCATCTTTCAAACGCTACTCTGGATCATTTCATCCTTTCAGAACTTCATTGCAACAACTGGGAGAATTCCCACTCACACCTCTCTGTATTCCCTGTTAAACCTACCATTAAAATCTGTTTTATCCCAAATAACAGGTTCATGAGATTTAATTATAATCTCCTTAAGGATATTTTTATAATATTTATTGAGGTATAATTTTCATACAGAAACTTAATCCATTTAGAATATACCATTTAATGGATTTTGAAAGGTGTGTATACTCATAAGACCAGCACCATACCTATACATTTCCATCCCCACTCAGAAGTTTCCCTGTACTCCATCATAGTCCATCCCTCCTGTGGCACTTGTCCTCAGGCAACCACTAATCTGCTTTCAGTCTGTTAGTTTGCATTTTCTAGAATATATTTGTATGTAGTTTTTTGTTTGGCTTCTTCCAATAAGCATAATGACTTTGTGATGTGATATGCTGCATGTATCAGAGTTTGTGCTTTTTTTATTGCTGAGTAGTATTTCAGTGTATGGATATTACCACATTTGTTTATCCTTTCATATTAGTTCATTTTATGAAAGCAAATAACTGCCATTTATTGATACACCTTTGATGTATTAGGTATTGTGTAAGACTAGATGTCTTCTATACAGTTCCTAAGCTTGTTAATAAAAGTAAAGCTTGTGGTACAAGGTAGGGATTTAATAAATAATGGCTATGAGTCATTATTTAATTTTCACAACGTATTGGATATGTATAATTTTTCCATTTCATAAATGAGGAAACTGAGGTTCAGAGGGTTTGTCTCCTGACCGAGGTCACACTCAGTCAGCAAAAACTAGATCTGGAAATTCAATATAAGGTCTGTTTTATTCCACAGCTCATGCTGCTTCCATTTTATTGGTATTTGCCATGAAGGATATGTGCCACTGTGGTTATGCTGAAAGGGACAGAGGGACAGAGTGAAGGGACAAGAGGCATGTCAGAAGTGAGCCTCCAGTATACAAGTTAAGCTGCCCAACTACCCAAAGAATTAGGATAAAGTTAGAAATTTAGAAAAAGTGAACCAGCTATGTAGGATACTTATAAAAATACAGGGCACCTCTGTTTTTATTTGTTTGTTTCAATAAAGTTGCCTCTTGCAGGCAGTGTACCTTAGAAGTTAATGACTTTGAAATATAGGAAACATTAACTCTATGGCCTGTTTTCAATTCTTAGAAAGCAACATTTTAAATAGTTTCTGTTTCCAAGTTTTAGATGTGAACCCAGTAAAAACAAAACATATTCCAAAGAATAGGTCAGGCATCCATCCATTCCCTCAATAAAAGTTTAGGCATATACTACACCCATAACATTATGTAAAGTTCTAAGAATGATATGAAAAAAAATGTGTTTCCAACATGGAAGAGCTTATGTAGAAAAAATGCATGCTTGGGTGTTTGTACATATGTGTGTGTATATGTGTGTGTCTGTGTGGAAGTCTCGAGTTATTCTGGTTGTTAAAGAAGTAAATCTTGAAAGATGTAATTTGTGCAAGGGTTCTGCTCTATAGAATGGAACTGAGAGTGGAGAAGGATTAATTTCAGTATTAAAGTCAATCTACTTTCCATTAATGCATATCTTTATAATGCAGACAATATAAAAGCCATCTCAAATGTTTTTGAATACATATGTTTGTCCATATGCACAGTGCTGAGATAACATTAGTAAGTGGCCTTGAAATCACATTGTTTTGAAGCAATTCAGAAAAGACTATGGATACCTTCAAACTCTGCTATGAGGATTTTATATTCCTTCCAACATGCTTTTTTGTATCAGAAGGCCAAAATGTGATCATTTAAAAAAATATAATGCAGTTTTATTGCAATATAATTCACATACTGTATCATTCACCCATTTAAAGTGTACAGTTTGATGTGTTTTTAGTATATTTATAGAGTTGTGCAACTGTCACTATGACAAATTTTAGAGCATTTTCATTACCCCAAAAGAAACCCTGTACCCATTAGCAGTCATTCTCCATTTAAAGTGTACTTTTAAAGGGCCCCATATCTGTAGTTTTTCTAGTACATAGGCTATGTGATGAATAATCAGTTCACACTATCTTACATTATTCTTATTAGGCAGTCATGTTATTTGTTTCCCCTAGGGCTATTACATATATGTTGTGGATATCCATTTGCATTACATTATAAAAACATACCTGCTTTTTCTCAGATCATAACAGTAGATTCATTTAAAGGAGTCATTGTGAGTAAAATGCCTAAACGCATATAGCTATTTTTAAATGTTTATAATTTAGCTTATAAATTTCTTAAACCAAAAGCCAAAGTTGTATTAGGAAACTCATGTGAAAATGTTCTTTGAAAAATGTACAAAGTATAATTTTCTAATAATTAACAAATCACTTCTGATGTGTTAATGGTTTTAAAACTATTCACCTAAAATCAGCTATCAATCTCATAAGTATTATTGTTCTTTTTTCTATATGTAGTTTTGACTAGGTATCTAAAACTTTCCTAAAGAGAATGTTGATAGATCTCTCAATCTAGTTTTTTTAGTAAGCATTATTATTATTATAGAGATGGCTATCTTTTCTCTTAAGATAAAGGATTTCTTTTTGCATTATTTAACAATGTCCGTTGCAAAGTTGTATTTTTATTAAAATATTCGATTGTTTTCATTTTACAATGTTGGATTAAGTAGAAGAAATATTCGGAGTCTTTATTGTTCTGCTATCTGAAATAGTATCTGCTGACAAATTCACAAGGGGATACCATATTAAGAATTCAAACTGATCAATTATTTGATATTTTAAAAATGTATTGTCCCAGTTTTTGTTTTAGAAAGCAAATGTAATGAAGTGAGAATCCTAAAAATTGAATGAAATAATTTCCACAACAGATAGAATTTTGCTTTTTGTTATTCAGATGTTATTACTGGTTGATATCTAATGTTTCATTTAATATTAAACTATGATGAAGAGAGTAAGACATAAAATCCTATAGCTAATGATAAATGAGAATGTTATTGATGTATACTGAACATATAGGTTTCATGTAGTTAATACATTCTTGCAAGCAGACTAATTATATTCTAGTTTTAGTATAAAATGTTAAAAATACATTTTATATAAAAGACCTTTTGTAGGAAATTCTTTTTACAGATATAAAGACCATATCTTTCTTTGAAAGACCTGTTGATTCAAAGATGTTAGCCAGCTATCTTTACTAAAACACTTTACATTGCTAAAAATAGTCCACTTCAGTTAAATATGGATATTTTAAAAAAGAAAACCCCAGTTAGACTGCAACAGAAGGACATTTTGTGTGACAATATTTTGCATGATTAAAAATTTAAACAGAATAACAGCTATTTATATTTACAGTTACATGAGAGTAATTACTAAAGCAGACAAAATACTTAGAGCATAATTTAATAATGTTTTCCTCTAGCAAAGGTGCCAAAATTGTTATTTGCATAATTTTCACAATTTGTACTGAAACATAGCTAAGTGAAATTGGGAAGACATCTCTCCCCAAGCACCTTTTTTCTTTTGTAGGAGATATGGGAAAGAGACTAACATATCATAACAACTCATTTTTGTATAATTTCCCATAAAAATCATGAACCTTGTGTCAAACATTAGGTGAAAGAGATGTGTTCCATTCATACTTTCTCTTTTAGGGGCTTTCTTTCAATGGCCAGCCTCAGCCCAACTTCAAGGCTCCTAATTATAACATTTACTGGTTCAAAGATTAACCTTCAGAGAGGGGCATTCTGGGCTGTTGGTAACTTGATCAGCTTGGACTTCCCTGGGTCTCTCTCTCTTTCTGGTTCTTTGTATCGCAGGAGGGAGATGATGGTATCTGGCACATTCCTAGGATGACTTGAAGATAGCAGCCTTCTGTGTTTAGGGCTGAAAGATTGTGAACTCTGTTAGCTGAAATGCCACTCTAGGGAGGTGAGCAGAACATTAAAAAAGCTTTAGCTGTAGGTAGTGCAGTGCAAGTAGAGTCAGATTTGAGATCTGGGACTTGAGTGGACATTTGTCCCTGCTTTCTACCATAATAAAATCTGAGTGTTAACTGTGGAAAAGGGCATTTGAGAGATCACTAAAAATGAATCATTAGAGTGCCCAGAAGAGCTTTATTATGACGTACTGTGAATAACTTCAGGACCTACTCTGTACTTTTATATGTGCTTATCAGGTAACTGAGTAACAAGTACATTCTTTTATCCTCCACCGCAGAGATGAAGCAACCTGCTGTATTATGGCAAAGGAATATACTTTCCTACTGGGTTCAGTCAATATCCTTTAGATAATTCTGTGCAAGGTTGGCAGAATAGATACCCTTTCTTGAAAATTTTAAAGTTTTTCAAGTGAAATTATATGTTGCAAATGAGAGTAACCAATGTAAGTGAAGCATAGGCTGAGAGTATGGAAAGCATTCCTCTCTTCTGCTATGAAGGATTAGAGGGTTCCAGTCAATAAACAAAGCCATTTTATGGCTCCTGATGGGTAAATTGAGGGGACTGATTTGGTCAAGGACCAGTATGAGGATGTTTCTGTTCAACAGTTAACAGGATTCAACATGATATGGAAAATACAGGCGTGCAAAACTATACTACGACACTCACGTTGCCAGCTAAAGCCTAAAACACAGCCACATTTACATATGTGTCCATCTGTCTGTTTTTACACTTTATTTTTCCAACCAGTGGGTGAAGTGGTTTTCATCCAAGCTGCAGTCTGAATTTTTTTTTCACCCAGCACTTTCCATTATATCATATAGATGCATATTTTAAAGTGCATGCTATCTGTCTCTGGACACACATTTGCACATCCGTGGCTAGGTTTCTGTTTCTCTTCTGGAAGGTGAGCTCATCTTCCCAGGTCTCTGCTGTGCAGCTGCCAGCCCTAGCCAGGTTGTCTTGGATCACTCAGTGAGGGAGCAGTTTGTTGTCTTCTCTGGGTTACAGATCCCCCACCTCAGGCCGGAGTGAAACTGCCAGGGCCACAGTCCTGGCCAAGCTGCTGAGAATGGAAGCGCTTTGGGTCTCTGCAGTGGAGAGCCTGCGTAAATCCCTGTGTAAATAGGGGGAGGATAACAAAGAACGGGCCCCTGCAGCTCTGAGCATTTGGAGCCATTTGGGGCTGAATTTGCTAAATGCTACTTATACCGCCTGAAAAGTTGAAGAGAAAGGAGCATAAAATCCCCTCTTTTTTTCCCTTTCTGCTCATACCCCGGGGGGAGGGTGTTCAGGACTAGGGAAGCCTGAGGTAAGCCGATGAAGACTTGTTTTTTCAGTGCTCTTTTGAGTGTGAAAAAGGTGGCCTGGGTCACTGTCTTCTCTTTAATGTCGGAAAACCCACACAGTTAGTAAATGTTGCATGTAAACGAAAACGTTTCATCTCTTCTGCTTCCCTCCATGCTAGTGGGCCATGAACTAGTTTGAAAAATCACAGAAAAATTTCACTTTAACGTGTGCAGACAGTTAAGCACAGCAGGACAGTAAAAGAGATCAGTAATTAGCAGGTCTCACTGCTGGCCCCTCACCCCACCTCTTGCCCCTCACGCTCCCACGTTTCTGAGTCTGTAGCTTCCCCTTCCTTCCAACCTGATCTGATGTGAAAGAAATGTAAGTTGCACACAGGAACAGAGTTAGCTGGAGGAAGGCTCTGGGAAGCAAGTTTTGCAAAGCTGTAGTCTGAGACAGAAGTAGGCAAAGCGGCGGCGGCTGCTGCTCCGTCTTCTTCCTCATTTTTTGCATCTCATTTGAAACCCTCATGCAGGTTTCTCGGTGGGATGTCCTCAATTAAACTCCTGGAAGGTAGTCCCTGAAAGAAAATACCTTTTCACTCTGAGTACATTTTAATCCTGTTTCAAAGTATTATGTTAAGAGTATATTATGTGAAATAAAATACAGAAATGATGACAAAAATGAGTTCACAAAGAGCTGTGTGCTGCAGCTCCATGCCTACATGATACTTCATTTTTAACTGTAGTGTTCTGAATAATTTGAACAGCCTGGGTGATGGGCAGCCCACTCTTTCCCAGCACTTTCTCTTCCTCATTGGAATAAGGCAGGTTTCAGATGAAGCACTGTGTTCATGCACGCAGGGCAGGACATACGTGTTAGACATGTAATTGTCATCTCTGAGGAGCCATATACTTATGCAAACAGTAAAACACTGGTCATGAAACCCAAGGTCCACTGGGCAGGGAGAGAGGAGCAAGGGAGCCCAAGACTTGGTGGCTACTAAAATAGGTTACCAGAGCCAGGGACTCTCCTTCATGGAGACCTTCTACAAAGCAAGTGACAGTCTCATAGAGGTCTAATAATATGTTTAAAGGCTTCTGCTACCAGTTTGCCCATTTCACTAACATTTGAGTGTTTACTCTGTGTCAGGGCTTGGGAATCAGAAATAAATAAGACAGCCCATGCCTTGAAAAAACTCACAGTCAAGCTGGATAGACAATTAGCAAACAGGTAAATCACAAAATGGAGAAGTAAATATAACAGAGGCAAGGGCAAACTGCTGAAGAAGTTGAAGGCATAGTACACTAACTGTTAATGGAAACCGGCAAAAGCTTTATAACGGAGGTTCCTTTTTCACTGGGTCTTGAAGGTTGAATAGGAGTTTGCCCGGGCAAAGAGAATGGGAAGGAGGGAAAGGAAAAAATGAAGAGGAAGGGCATTTCAGACCAAGGGGGAAAGAATTAAAGGCAAGGAATCTTAAAAGATCCCTTGGCTCAGAAAAGTTTTTTAATTCAACAGATGTCCCTACTTCAAAATTATATTTAATTTGAACTTTAGATCAATAGGGAACAATAATGATCCTAAAGATAGAGGTTATATCTATTTGTGTAAAAATGTACATCTGCTTGGTTCTTGGCTCATATTAAATGTGCTATCACCCACTATTTCTTTGGGAACTAAATGTAAATCTACAAGGCCTCACTCTTGGGGTGGTTTACTGAGCAGTGAGCGCTAATCCAGAATCCAGTGTTGCTTTTTGCAGCTGTCTGTTTTCCTAGAAGTTCAAGGGAGAAGACCAAGCATGTGAGTGCAGGCTTTGGAGGACTAGCTCCCCTCTGCCACTTACTGTGTGACCTTTGACAAGTTACTTAATTTCTTGGAGTCTCAGTTTTCTTATTTGTAGAATGGGCTTGATGAGAGTACTTATTTAGTGCATTTGTCATGAAGATAAAATGATTGTAACATTAAAGAGCCCAATGAAAGTTACTTGTGATTATGATTGTGATGATAGTGACAGTGACAACAGTATTGATAAATAAGAGAGGCCTGTACTCTAGGGAGAGAGAAATGGTATTAAAGAGGGTTACTCTATTTAACATTATAAAAAAACATTTTAAGAACTCTATAGATTTGTGTATGTATATGTGTATGTGACTATAGGCACAAATATGCAGTTCATCTACAAATATATTTGGACACTTGTATATAGATTGGTGAATTATTTTTTATTTAATTTGTATACATACAGGTTTATAATCAGATATATAAATATATGTGCATCTATGAATATACCTAATTTATGCAAATAGATTGAAAAAATATATATATATGTATGTATGTATGTGTGTGGGGGCATATGTATGTTTGTATGTTTATGAAATTAGTGAATTTACATTGCACAAAAGTGAAAATTATAATGAATATAGTGAGTTTCTATTTATCAAAAAAGAGAGGGGAAAACGCCATGTTCTTCCAGATGAGATACCATTTTTTCTTACAGCATATATTTTGTATGAATGTATTTTACTATGACATTGGCCGCAAACTTAGAGAAGTGAGGATTAAATAATGGACCACCAACTTACCCAAAAAAAGACAAATACTATTAATCAAAATGCATATTCATTTGTCCTAATTATTTCTCTGAAAATATAAGAGAAAGAGGTCAGTTTTAGGTGCTTGTTATTTGATAGTGTATCAAATGTCATAGAAACCTTATTTTATCTTTAAAAGTGGGGCTTTGAGGCAGGGGAAGCTATCACTTTAATCACAATTCTGTGAAGTGTTTAATAGTGTCACAGAGTGACAGCATCAAAGCCCATGAGATCCAGACTGACTGGACACTAAAGTCTCAAATATTTGGAGCATCTCTGGGCTCTGAAGGTCAATCTGGTACTGTCCATATAAGGGTCTCCACTTGGACCATAATAAACCAAGTATAAATCCAGAGTCTCAAAGACTCTTGTTGTACCAATGCATCTAAAGCCCTTACAGGCACTGGCTTACTTTTGTGAGAAATATATTTGAACCTGGACCAGCCTGGACCAATTTGAGCTCAGTCCCAATCCATGGGCCCTCATTTAATCTCAAATCTTCACTTAGACCTTAACCTGTAGAATCAAGCCTCGCTTAGATCTGTCACTGATAATAGGGTTCAAATGAGGTCATTCTATGAACCGTAAAAGATATCTTACAATATTAATGTGACAGTACCAGTGATAGTAAACACAACTTGAAGTTGCCTGGACTCCAGTTTATCTTTGACCACATGTAGCTGTGGGGTCCTGGGCAACACTTTAACCTCTTGGCCTCACTTGATAAATATCTCAGCGTCTGGGGAGTGGGGAGTTTGTAGAAGAAGATGGGCTAGGCTCTTCTTGGTTGCTGCATTCTATTTCTGATGGGGCAAGAACGGCATATTCCAGTGGTATCAGACTCATCATAGAACATTATCACAGTGTCATTTCTTTATTTCAAGCCAAGAAGTTGATGTCTAAAATATAGACAGATTTTTGGCTAAATGGAGTAAGACAATATGCCAATGACAGGAGGGAGTGTCCTTTTGCCTGGTAGTTTTTATGACCAAGAATTTTGTGGATTGGGAAATTTTGCTTCAGAATCATCTGAGAATCCTATCATAATGTGCCCGTATCTTTCCTTGACTCACTGGCTACATAGCTGTGGATATAGATTTCACTTGCACCTGGATACTATGGTATCCCAGGATTTAGCTTCCCACAAGTAGATTCTCTCAGTATTCCTTTTAAGTGGGTGTAGACTGGGGCTGCTTTCCAGAGTAATGCCTTGCTCTGGGCATAGTATGTTTAGCTATGGAAAGTATGTATGACTTCCTCCAGAGCATGGGTGTAAATCCAGCCAGAGGGACTTTCAAAATACCTCAGTCTTAAAACAGGAGGGGGACTCAGGCTTTCAGACAACAATTGGGGTAGCAGGCTAAGGGCATCTTCTCTGGGCTCTGCAGCATTGCTTCTCAAACAGGAGTGGGCATCAGAATCACCAGGAGCTTACTGCCACTCCGGTTGTTAGGCTCCACCCCCAGAGGTTCAAATTCTGTAGGTCTGGGGTGGGTGCAGGAACTGGCATTTCTCACAGTTTCTTCTCCAGTGCTAATGCTGCCGGTGTGCATTTGGAGAGCCGGTGTTCCACAGCTTGTTTCTTCCTGTTTAACCCATCACTAGAAGACTGGGATCAGGCTATGGTGGCCAGTACATGTGCGGGAAAACATGGTAGCTCTCCTACCCTGAATAAGGCCAGGCCAGTGTCATTGCTTACCATGACTGCTAACTCTATTCAAGGGACTAGAATAGAACATTAATGACCTACCTGTTCCTGAAGTTGCATCTTCTTTCAAATTAGAAGGTCATCTAGTTTAGCAGCTTCCAAAAGCCAGCTTAAGAATGAGTGCTCAGCCAACTGCATAAGCAAACCAGGAATTCCGAAAAACATGAATTCCTTGTCCCTGCCCTAGGATATTTTGATCCAGCAAGTCTGAGATGTGGTCTGGGACCTGTGTGTCTAACAATCTTCCTTGATGACTTAATCCATTTCCAAGTTACCTATCCAAAGACCTTGAGTATTTTACACATTGTGCTATAGTAACGCACAGCTATCTTGAGTATCTTTGCCCCAAATTTAGACTGTGCCTTTAGTTAAAGGGTTAGCAATCTTTTAAAAGAAGCATGCCCAGTATTTAGTTTTTCATCATCAGAGGAGGCAATGCTAGTGGAACAACTTGTGGTGCAGCCCCTCAGAAAGGCCCTAATAGGCACTGAGTTCTTCAAGAAAGCACCACTCCTGGCATGTTCAGAAGTGACTGTGCATACAGGCAACCCACACAGGCAGGCCCTTAGGTACTAGAATGAAAGCACTTGCCCCAGTTTGGGATCATTAAAATGAGGCAAGGGCCCTTGACTAAGCTCATTGATAAGTTGGGCTGTTGGCTCACAGGGTATCTGATCCAGGCCAACATGGAGGTGTGCCTTCAGGATAAGAAGATAAGAAACACTTCCTGCCCTCAAGGGTCCCACAGGTCTGCATGCTGACTTCCAATGAAGAGATGTCACTGTCGTCTTGTGCAGGTCCTTGGGGACGGGCCTCTCCTCTGTGCTGGTAGAGCACTCTCTTTGGCACAGAAACTCGCTTGGTGCAGGGGCCAAGGATTGCCAGCTACCTTACATGCACACAGCCTTAACACAAGCAAACAGCGTTCACTTTGATAGTTACTACTTCTACCATCATCTGTGTAATTTTATTGTAGGTTGCAGATGATCCAGTTGCCTTTTAAAATTTATCTTTATGCTGTTGTTAGTCCTCTATGCTGGAGTCAGTTCGCAGTTCACTGGAGGAGGAAACAATGGCATTTGTTGTATATTTAGAGAGGGAAATTTCTCTCCTTATAGAGTTATAAACACTAATACTAATTTAAAAAATCTGATGTCTAGTACCTAGTCATTTATAGTCATGCTTTTCTTTACAATTATTTGTTACAAATTCAAGCGTTTTACAATACTTACATAAAATGGGCTGCTTTATATTAAAAGTCATGTAAAGCTCCTGTCTTCTCCCGTTTAAGTTAGTCATCAAATAATGCTTACTCAAGCTATATATTTTTTTCTTGAGCTTAATAGTTTGAAGGTGTGACCAGCCCTCTTTGCTTTTAAGTGAGAGAAAATGCACTGTGGAAATGCTGTCTCTCATTTTTAAGGACATTGGTTGAGTTAAAAAGGTGAATCCCTTTTTTTGTTGACCTTCCTTCAGTGAAGCCATTAACCTTTTAAAATAAGCATATTAAAAAATCTATCAAAAACAGCTAAATGAGATTTTAACAAAATCCTGACAATTTCAGCTCAAACATATACACAGAAACCATATGTGCTTAGGAAGAAATACATACACACAGGCATTGTTTACAGTGTGTGTTTTCATATTTAGAAGACATTGAAGAAAGAGCCATTCCATACATACATTATCTAAAATGTACATCCACATAGCACACATAGATTTTACATTAAGAGAGAAAGATATCTTCATCCACAGTAGGTAGACAGACAGACAGACAGACTGACTTCAAACTTGAACTTACAGTGTGGACTTTTTTTTCCTCATCTCTGGGTACTGCTTTTCAAAATTGCCTCAGGCTACAGAACAGCACCTCAGATCCCCAAGGCCCACTGCCTGGCTCCTAATAGCCACTCTCCATCTGTGTCACATGAACAGCTGATGAGATCGCTCCAGTGTCTGTATTTTGGAGAGCACATCCACCCAGGTTAAAATGCTAGGGTTGCCAAGGAGCAGTCAGAAGCCATTAGTGTGGGTGAGAATTTGCCTTGCAGCAGTTCCTTGGCATGGTGAAAAGCGTGGATGCCTGTCCCTGCTGGAGCTGTGTGTGTGTGTGTATCCTTGTGCACATGACCCCCTAGTGCACATGGGTGTGTAGGGAGGGCACCCAGATGAAGACTAGACTCTGTATATCCAGTTTCCAAAGTCAGATGTCTTTTGTTTCCCTATACTCTGATTAGTTCTTTGACTATTTGGGTCCCTTTGACTCACTCTTTTTTTTTTTTTATCATAACAGACGGCAGAGAAAAAGAGAACAGCAACTTCGGGGTCATGCTCTAGTGTTTGGGCAGATGGAAGGGAGCTGCTTTGCCTTGGGGCAGGGTGGTTGTAATGAAGTAGCCTGTCAGTCTGTAAATAGTGAGGGTCATCTCTTCCATGTGATAGAGGGTATCGCATTGCAGTGAAAATGGAAATGTCAATAAAATTAATCTGCCAGCTCTTTGCTGTGGCTTTTCTGCTTCTCTGGTCAAAGAAGGTTGAGGGTTTTTTTTGGTGAGAAAGGAAAAGAACAGGTATAGGGAGGCCCTCCGGTCAGAAGGCAAGGGGTGCAGTGGGCAGGATGTCATGGTGTGGCCCAATCCAAGGGGAGGCAGTCCGTCTGAGAATGAGCTGGATCTATAGCCTTCCCTGGGAAGCTGCAGAGCGTCTAGCTCAGGCTACATTGAGCACAGAGTTTATTGTTTTAGGCTTTCTTGGACAAGGTTTTTACTTAGCATGGGATTTATGGCATTTACTGCTAATGAATGTCTATTCTTAAATTACAAAAACCCCATCTCAGTGCAATTCCCAGATGTCCTTCCAGGACCCCGGCTTCTTAAACATCAGCAGGGAGCATAAACTCTCCACTTCTGTGTTTTCCTCTTTCGTGTGGCTCCAGGCTAATGATGTGCAAGGAAAACACAGCCATCTATAAAGCCCCAGTGCTGTCCCCGTATTCTTCATTTATTTTGCATTTGATTATGCCACAAGTCGGATCTTGTTTCTTTCCTTTTTTTAAAGTTATTAGTTCAAATATTAATGTAGGGATATGGCATATATTGCTGCTCTTGATTGATGCCTTCTCAAAAACAGGAAGACGTGCTCGTATGAATTTTAAGAAAGTAGGGGTCCTGCAATGCCTTGACAGAAGAGTTTTTCAGATACATAATTTAGATGCCCTCCAGGCAGGCTTTCAAGGCATTTTTGCCAGAGGGCAAGAAAAAATAACTATGACTGTTAAAAGTAAATGATTTTTGTTAATGCACAATTAATGCCAAAGAAAAGCACAGAAGAGAAAGATGTTGATGGAAACTTCTGATTAAGTGAGCACCCTACCTTGATGTACATCTTTTTTTTTTTTTTTACCGATAATGATAATGATCAATGGTGCAGAGCACTCAAAGTTCTTAGGTCATGCGACTGCTGAGTGCAGGGTCATCTGAAGAGTGTGTGGACGTGCGTGGTTAGGAGGTGACAGTTCTAGGAGGGGCTGAACAGGCAGTGTGTTATGTGCAATGAACAGTGACACAGTTACTGTCACCTATGCAGGCAGCCTAGAATATATAGACTACAGAACATTTAACTTGATTGCCCTACAGTATGTGCTCACTATGGGCATGGGATGCATTTTCACCGAATGGGTTTTTGGATGGCGGTTTTCCCACATTTGATTCCATAATTGACAAAGAGCTACTGCACTGTGTCAAGAGCACAATTATAATTGAATTAATGATATGGGTGAGTTTGAGACACACAAAATTAACATTTGAAGAGGCCAGGTTTAATTTTGTCTTTTACATATTTGTGTCTCCAATTATACTTTAATGAAAGAGAATATACCCGCTTAATGGATTTCTTTCAACAAGCTTAGCTGAGCTCATCATTAGCGACACATTGGTATTGGCACCCTTTCTGTGTTTTTTCTAATGCATTTTCGTTTTTTTCTACTAGGGGATGGTTTAGACAACAGCGTAGCTTCACCTGGCACAGGTGACGATGATGATCCAGACAAGGACAAAAAACGCCAGAAGAAAAGGGGCATTTTTCCCAAAGTAGCAACAAATATCATGAGAGCATGGCTCTTCCAGCATCTCACAGTAAGTCACAATGACAGAGAAAAAAAGTTTTGTTGTTTTGCCTTCTCCTAGTAAGTTATGTGGGCTCCTACCAATTTTTAAAAATAAGATGCATGTTTTCCCTTTCTTGAAATCTGATGACTTGACAACAGTTAAGGTTTTATCAACTAGTACCATCCAAAGAACACCTGTAGAAAGATTTTTGTTTTGTTTTAATAGGCTAGGAATGGATCTTATTCAAAATATAGGTGTCCTCAACAGTAATATATGAGTAAATTTCTTATTTACGCTAAAACATATGAGAGCAACTTCAGATAATACAACTGCAACCAAGGGAAATGGCTCTAAGGAGCTCCTGAATCCATGAACATTGCTGATTGCACTCTTAATGAAAGCCATCTCTAGGAGGCAAAAAAAGCACCTTGCCACATGCGTGTCAAAGCGCGTGGTAATCAGGTGGAACCCTAATCATTGGAGCAGCTTGCAAACATGTCCTGTGTTTATATGACAAAGGGTCATAGGTACTATAATACCTTTGTTTGTGAAGTGGAGATTAAGGATTATTTTTTCTCCATTCAAGTCTGTTATTCTATAAGCTAACCCTATTCACTTCAGGGAAAAGATCGAGTATGTGCAACATTTTTTAAAGTAACAATTTATCTTTATCCTCCTGTTTACAATCAGTTTTATGTGTTGGTATATACTGTTGACTCTAAGACTCTCATGACAAAAAAATTACAACGCATTTTTACAGAAGAACTGGGCACTCATATTTTACTGTTCATTTGGAAATTCTGGGAAAACAGATTTCAGAGGCTGTCTCTTGCTATAATATTGTTTTCAGGCCATTCTTTGTAGGCTAATGCTTAAAAATAGAGTAGCGTGTTGAAAGCTGAAGGTCTTCTTTGATTATCCAACTTGTGTGTTGCCATGCTGAATGACATTAGTTACAGTGTCACGGGTCCAGGACAAGGTTCCACTTTTATTTATGGTGGTGGCTGCCGACCTGCGCTTCTAGCAGAGCTACAAAGGGTAAGGGGTGGAGTGGCAGTGGGGGAGGGCAGAGTGATAAATTCGCATTCCTAAATCGGCCATTCTGATGTAAGGACATTAGTAGCAAACTAAGGTGTATCGATCTGGCCTGTGGTGTCAGGATCAGCTGGGAGGGCCAGCAAGGCTGCCGTGGCTGCGGTTATTCTTGCCCTGCAGTTATGGCCGTTTCAAAGGTCAGGGCCCTGCACTGACTCGGCTCAGAGGAATTAGACAGAACATGCGGTCTCTGGGCTGATTACTTAACCAAAGACAAAATAATGAGTCCTAAGCAAATACTGACTAATTGAAAGGGCTGTAAATCCATTACATATTGGTCAGGGATAATCAGGAGTATTTAATCACTTTTATCTATTCAGGAGCACTGAAGCTGCAACAGCAAAGCCCTGAACCTTGCCATGTGGTTATTATTCTCATCATTATCAAAATTACTTCACAGCTGTTCTTTGCTACATCACCTCAGCTGGAGATTTACTAACCTGTAAAATGTTTTTCATTTGGAAGTCGAGTGAGTGTGAGGGGAGGGGTTTCTCATTTTTAACTGAAGGGCTGTTTAGTTAGAGTAGCAAGTAAGACGGGCCAGGCGGGGCGAATGGACGGAGGACAGCCGCTGTCTCCCCGCAAGCTCACCTGTTTGGCCTCTTCCCTCTGTCTTCCTTCATTCTGGGCCTTTCTTAATCCAGAGTAAAGTCACAAATTGCTTTCCAAGCAAACATCATCATGTATTTTCAGCCTCTCATATCAAAACCAATGCCATGGAACAGCAGAACCTTAGAGAATTTGGCAGCTCTGTTTACAAATGAGGAAACCGAGACCCAGAAAGGGAAGTGGCTCAAGGTCAAGCTGCGACCAAGACTCAAGCCTTCCTTGTCCCTAACTTTACATTTTTTCCACATAATGATGACTTGGCTCAAATCATTATCACGTTTAACAGTTGCATATAAATCCCACAACCGCCACCATCAATCTGCTCAACTCAGCATTTATCAAAAGGAAGAAATATGGAGAAGGAAAGTGCTGCTTTCTCATTCCTAAAGCCTCCTGTTCCCCCAGCCTTTCCCAACAGGGAAGACTTTCTTTGCACCTCTCTCTCCAAGCCAACTTTCTCCTTTACGGCCCTTATTCTGTGACGTGAATCTCCCGAGGAAGTGTCCAGAGCCCTTGCTGGACCTCCTGTCTTGTCCTGGCCTGAGCCTCCCTGAGCCACAGGGGATGATTTGTGGGTGGCCACGTTGGGGCACTCCTGGCCAGGGTGCTACAAACCCATTTCAAGACCTTACTCCCGCCCAAGAGGCTTTCATCTATTCATGTAACTAAGGCTTTGTGCAGAATTCTCTGGCCAACTAAAAATTTTAAATAATGCCTGTCCTCAGAATGGGGACAGAAGACTCAAACAGCCTGAACCAGGGAGTCGGGGAACCGGCATTTCAAGTTCAGTTTTCCTCTGTACTGGCTGAGCCGCAGTTAAGTTCTCTGGACCTTCCATTTCCCCATTTTTCAAAGTAGAGGGACATGATGCAGGCTCTCCACACTGCAAGCTCCTTTTCCAGGCTCATATTTTCTCTCCTCAGCAGAACAGCAGAGTACCACGACATCCCAGACCCTGGTCATCCTTCCCTCCCCGCCAGTCCCCCTTTCTCCTTACTTTCTACTAAGTGCTTTGTTTTTCTCCTCAGCATGCCCTTTCTTCACAACATGACCCTGTCAGTAGTTTCTCCCACGGGCTTTGCCTCCCACTCTTTCGCTGCTTCCCTCCCCTGCCTTTCCTGCACCTCCCTGGTATCATGAGGAAATTCTCCTTCAGCTTTTCTCTTTGAAAAAATTTTCCCTATTCATCCAGATTTCACCCCAACTGTGGAGAAGAGGTTCAGTAACTTTGATGAGGATGGTCCCGTAAAACTTTTACTTTCCAATCTTTAATGAGCTGAAAGATTTACTCGGCTATAATTCTGGGCTCAGAAACCAAGAATAGAGACCCCTATCTAGCGACATGTTAATTTAGACTTTTTTTCTTACACGCACTAACAGGCATGAGGAAGTCCTTGGAAATAGAGATGCCCCACTATATTTTTTTGTCATTTAATTAATTTCAACTTTCACAGTGAAATGTTGGCCCTAGCTCACTGAAAATAGATGTAGTCTAAATTATTATTTCATGTAAATTTCTTTACAAGTGCATGATTCAATGTGCATTCCTCCATTATTAGTCTCTTTAACATCATTTCAAACTGATTTGTTCTCTTTTGTGCAGTATGACCTGTTCTTGTATTACAATAATCCCCGATGTACCCTTTTTTCTTTCTTTTTTTCTAAAAGAAGCTAATTGAATTATCTCATTATTTTAATTTGTTAAGCAAATGTATTTTGCATCTCAGGATGTGTTCTTAAAGAAGGGGGCTGCTAAGGCTTTGCCCCCTGAATGGGCCATTGGCCCATTTTGACATTCATGCATTCATTAACTAGCAGAACATAAAAGAACTCTGGTTGTATTTTTTTTTTTTTCCAAACACCCAACCAGCATGGAGCAACTTTTTCCAATAAGCCACAGGGGTCTCTCTACATATGTTCTCAACGGCAACCTATTGTCACCTATTCTGAATACCTCAAAAGGCCCAGAGAAAAAAGAACCCCACCTCAACAAAGACCAACTGTAGCAATTGTTAAGTCTTAGTCTCAATATGACAAAAATCATTAACCTTCAGTTTTCTTGGAAGAACAAGTTCCACTACAGCTGTAACAGTTAAAACAATCTCTCCAAGTCCCAGGCACACCAGCTTTAGGGGAAAAGGTAACAAGCCTGCAGCTAATCAATTAATATTGAGGATAATATTTAAACTAAATCCAGAATGACATTTGTAAAAACAAACTATTTGATGACTTGAGGAATTTCCTTCTGCAGAGTTAAGCACTTTGAATATGCTAAATCTGAGGGTAAATAATTAGTGTCTAGTTTCTAACAACCAATTTCCAAAGAGTCCTTTAAAACTCCCCTTTAAAAATACTCATAATAACTTTAAAGAAATAAGTCCATATATATATATATATATATGGACTTATTTATTTTAAAGAAATTGAGTTACTAAAAATGTTGTGTATACTATTGCTACCCCCCGCTCATCCTCTATTAGTTGATGGCTATGCTTGCTTCTCAGACTAAGAAATCTAGCAAAGATTGAAGAAAGAATCTGTTGGAAAAGGATGTGCTTCTCCTGGAAAGTACCCAATGGCAAAAAAAGTTAGGGAAATCCTAGGGAAGTATATTCCTTTCACTAACACATGGAGATGATGATATCATAAAAGTAAGCCTGTCATTACAACTGTTTCTATTTGACTTCAAAGATCGTTAAAGAAAGAAACAGCAAGAAATAATGCCCAGGCTAACAGTTTATTCATAACCATGAAAAACTCCTCCACGCCAAGAAGCCCTTAGTGTACTCAATTAGGCTCTTAGACACCTCCACTTGCCACCTTCAAGAGCTCCCCTAGTTCTGCTGCAAAGAATTTGTTTGATTGCAGAATGAAAACAGTAAGTGCTCACTCACAAAGACACCACTTGCTCATACCAGTTTCTGACCAAAGGTTTTCTTATTTGAAGAGGGATAAATTATGCTCACACTTAGGGGATGTGGGACTTCTTTAAAAAATACGTGTATGGAGTCAAAAGCAAATTTACTTTAAAGCGATGTAAAATCATGCAGCCTTCTTGAAACTTCAGGTTGTAAAAACTCTGTCGTTTGTTCACGGCAACAAGCTTTATCCCTTCTCTGTACCTCTTGGGGAGAGGGAGAGGCACGAAGCCTACCTTTTCAGGTGCCCACTCATTTCACTCCTTGCCTATTAGAGTTCATTTCATGGGATTTTGTAAAGGTCTCTGGTGATAAAAATGTGTTTTAAAGTATATTGTCCTAGAGAGACAGTGCACCCAAGTTATGAGTAAATGCAGCTCCTTGTTAATTAGAAAGACACATAGCTCTTCTCCAGTGAGTTTATCAAGACCATATGACAGTAAACTTAGTCATCCCAGTTAGTTTATTGTGATGTATGTGTGTGTACATGTGCACACATGAGGTGGAGGGAAGACACTGGCTTAGACTATTTTGACTTTTAACTAGTTCTCGTCATCTCACGTAGGTCTAGAGGGATTTTATTCTTAAATGAGGTGCTGTAGTGTCAAAATGAAGAGCACAGGGACTGAACTCTGCAACATAGTAAATTTTTTATTGTGAACAGTTACCCTGTCTAAGCCTCATTTTCCATATCTGCAGAATGGGGATGATTCTAGAACCAATCTAGTAGGGTTGTTGCAGGGATTAAATGAGACAATGTAAAGCATTCAGCCCCATGCCTGGCCTTTATATTATATACATATATATATTATGTACATATATGTGTGTCTATATTGTGTATATAACATAACCGTAATTCTTATTTTAATCTAGTTGACTGGCTAGCAGAAGGCTTTGACCTATGGAATTGGGCAACCAAAGTTACCACTTACTTTCCTGGGACTCTGTGAGATGGAGAGACCAGGTTTTGCCTAACAAGTCCCAAATGCTCCTTAGCAGGAGAGAACATAATCTAAACTCTACCTTCTGGAGCCATATAAACATCTGATGGCTGCTCAGTGATGCCAGGTGATAGCAGCAGGGAGCCCTGCTGAGTCTTCCGGGATGGGGTGGAAGGTGAATACGGAGTAGCTCAGATCCCCCCACCTGGCACTTGCTTTCAGAAGAGTATGTTCCCGTTCACCATGAGGGGTCCAGTGTGTGAGCAGAACCCAGTCTCCAGCTTCCTCAGGGAGTTAAACTCTAGGCTTTCTGAGAGTCAGCACAGTACCGTTTTTAAAAAGGGGCCACTGAATGTGAAGTTAGAAGACTTTGGTTTGAGCTCTGTGATCTTGGGTAAGCTATTCAACCTCTGAACCTGTTTCCTTACCTACAAAAATGAAAATACTAAATATGTGCCCTACTTAGCTGGTTTCGTTGCTGTGTGGCTCAAATGATGTAGCCAATTTGTGAGCTGTAATGTGCTGCATGAATTTTGATCTTTTGGTTGTATGCTTGGGTTTCCTGCTACTTGATGTCTTTGATACCCCATGATATCACCAAGGGTAAGAGATACAGCGCTGCCTGCTTTGTTCATCTCTACCCCAGTTTCTTCACTTGTCCATTTCCACAAGGGTATCCATGGAGACACTGTGATAATTTCCTTCATTACATATCTTTCTAAGGGCCTTGTATGGTTAATTGAATCAGTATTTCATGGACATTAGTTATTTCTACTTGTAAATTAGTGCCTTCATGATTCTGAGATTGGTCTACTTAATGCTAATCACTATAGGACAAATTAAGGCCAGATATAAAATGTTGGCCTTACTAACACAGTGAGAGATGGCCTTTCTCACGTTCAGAGATACAGATGTGCACTGAATACAAGTGGGGCTCATGGGCTGAAAAATACTGATGTGGAAATGAATATGCAGAACACACAGCTGAAAAACAGCAGAGAGAGCTCCCTGCAACATGCAGCACGGCGAGGCCACCCCATGCTTTAGCCTTTGTATTGTTTTTCTGCTTGCCAGAAGAAAACATCTGTGAATTATTTGAAGGGAGCATTATACTGGAGATAGTCTGAATTGGTGTCATCTCTGTTTAATTTCAGGAAATGATGTCACAATGCATTAAATAACAATGTTGGGTGATTTATTTTCCCATGGACATACTGTCCTTAGCATTCCTCTTTGCTTGCAATGTTTCCAATTAACTATAAGCTTGAGTGTTCTTCCTATTTCATAATGATTTTGAGGGATGGGGGTGAGAGATCGGGGTGGGAAGAATGGGAATTTCAGAGGTTGCTGAGGTTCAGAGCTAATGGCACATCCATCATGTCCTTGTTGGGACACAAGGGTACTGAACATTGGGGCTACGATCACTAGTGTCAACCTATTACCAGTGTTGGTTGGTTTTAAAGAATGTCTAAAAAAGAAAGCCTGAATGTTTTGATCCTAGCTGTCCAAAGAACCATTAGATAATTTTAATAGCAACATGCATAGTGTAGCTTCTGCCTTTATCAAAGTTTCTATGCACTCCCTTCTTCAGTAAAGAATAGAGGACATAAGTCAATTCTGTGTGCCATCTGTCGTCGTTTTTAAAATTTCTCAAATTAAAGAGACAGGCCAAAAATTTAATGTTGTGTTGAATCCTAGGAACTCCTCTAGAAGAAATAAAATTTCGAATCAATTTAATTTGTCTCTCTCGAGAAAAAAAAATTGCATGCTGCTGTGTCATAGCCTTTTACTTGACTTTCCAATTTGGTATTTCGAATTGGATTCTGAGGGGTACTGCCTGTGAAAGTCTGATGCTTTTGTCTACATTCGGAATGACTTGGAGGTAAAGTCCCCAGTACGTTGGTGGTAGCCATGGGCTTCTGTGGGGATGATGAGATGTGTGGTCTCCTCAGTGCAAAAACATCTGGTCAAGAAATTTCAAAAGTACTTCAAGACAATCCATTTAAAAAGAAGTCCAGCTGGGATAGCCTAATACAATTTAAGTCCCAGATTATGAGATATTAGCTGACAGACACATTTTAAAACTAAGTAACTGACTGAGAAGATTGAAGAATGAAATGCTTATTAAATTACCATCAAAAAGAAACTAAAATAATTATTAGCTCAAAGTTTACCACCCAGTTTCATAAAATATCACTGTAAGTATAATTGTTTAAAAATACGTTAAAGAATTCAAGGAGGTGGAGAATTGAGGGCCCTTGAATAAAAGAAAATAGCAAGCACATTCATACCTGAATATTCAGCTATTTAAAAATTCTAAGAATAGAGTGTATTAAATGCTGTTTAGTGAAATCCGTAAATATTCATTCAGATCATAGAGAAAATTTCCATTTCTTCATTTTACATGACCACAGTTTACAAGCGTGTTCTGTGGAGAGGTGGAGTAGGGAATTAAGGCCAAGTTGACTGGGTGATAAGAACACTCCCTTCCCCTCAGCTTTGCTGCAGGATCGGCTCCTAAAGTGACCTTAACATTCAGGAGTAATTACAGTTTTAGAGGCTGTGACTGCACAGATTTCAGAGCACTCCTGAAAGTGCCCTATCTTCTCCATGCTGTAGTCTGTTTTTACAATTTGGAATAGATTATAAAGTGCAAATATGATATCCAGCCCCACTGCATCTGTGAAGAAATAGTGACTTAGGTAGAAAGTCTTAGGTTGGTTGAATGGAATTTGCCTTATTACATTTATGTACTGCTTAGCACTTTCTAAATTGATTGGCAGCAGTTGTTTACAGTATGCAAAGTAATCATGGGTACCCGTTAAAGGTGTATTATCCTCTTAAAACATAATAGTCATGCCATTTTCATGCTTTTACATTTGCTATTCATATTTTGAACTGCCAAGTCCCAAATCAGCCAGAACTAATTTAAGTTGCTTTTATCTAATAGTGGATAAGTTGTCAAGTCACAATATAATGGCAGATAATTTTTCTTAAACTATAGTTTTACTTCTTGGTTATAAATAGATAATGTAAATATTTGTTGAATCTGACTTGATTGTCCACAAAAAGAAAAATTATAACTCAAGAGATTATTATTGTGGGATTCTGGGATGACAAGAAATTAAAAGAACATCATTATCTAGTTTTTATGAACATTATAGGAGATTAACATGAGCCACTAATCTTTTCCAACCACCCTGCCCCCCAGTATACTGATACCTGATGGGCCTTACAGCCAGATAATGAAGAGCCACCCCAGTTAATCCCAAAACAAATCTTGTTGCTGCTCTTCATTTTAATACCTTGGTTATCACATTACAATATAAGTATCTAGATATATTTACTTCTTAAATCATTCCCGCACATTCACAAATATTCCAGAATTAATTTTGGCTTGAAAATATCTGGCAATTCCATAACTAATAATTTAGATGATGGTAATCCCATGACTCTGGTCAGACTGCAGAAGTAAAATCGCTTATTTCTTACCCTGGATACATGGTGTGACCCTGTCATAAGCTGACAATAAACAACCCAAGTGTACCGGGGGCGGTGCTCAACTAGTCTTTCAAAATGAAAAAGGCTTTTATCAATAGAAGAGATGAATGCTGGATTATTCCCTGTAGGTTCCGTGACATGTTGGAACTCTATAAAAGCAGCCTTATTTTTTTCCCCGTGGTGAAAAGTTATAGGTTCCATTTCAGTGTTTCCAGATACCTGCAGGCAGTTCATGAGTTGTTACACTTGTTTCAAGCCCTGTCTCACAGTGAATTAAAAAAAAAAAGTGGTAAGCGGGGCAATCTGAGATCATTATTAGTCAATTATAGGCTCAGTTCAGTTTTTTGCATTAGTTTCTAGGAAACCATAAAGTTTAGACCTATGTGGCAAAATCCCACCAATTACTTGATGGCACTTTGATGAAGACCCCATTTATTGCTTAATCCTGAAGCTTTTATGTTCTCTGGTGAACTGCTTAAGTGATAATCAGATATGACCATGTGGAAAGGCACCAGTTTTTAATATGACCTTTCTTATCTGGTAATCCTTTCAAAACAGCTGGAATTTTTTTTTGCAGGGCAAGTTTAAAGAAGAGTGTGATTTAGTTCTCTTTGATTCTTATATGCTTATACACTCCTGTCAATTCTATTCCAAATACCCTCCTACTTATTTGAAATGTATACGTAGTCAGTTTAATAGAAAGGGGGTGCTTAAATTCTCCTGATTGGAGCAAACAATGGAAATGTTTACAGTTCATAAAAGAATCAGTGTTTTTCCTATATTTAAATATGAAGATAATCTGTTCATTCTTTTTGTTTTACAAAAACAAGCAAACATTTCAGGACAGAGAAAAAGAAATTGCTACTATTTATAAGACTATATAGATACCAAGGCAGCAGAGTTAGGCCCAAATTGAAGTTACTTGGCTAGAATCAGTCTCAGCCCAGCCTTTTGTTCTCTGAGTTATCTTGGCCAAGTCATTTAATTTTTCTGAGTGCTGCTTTTCTCACTTTGTTGTTCTGAGAGTTCACTGAGATTAGAAATAGCCCCTTGAAAAGGATAGACTTCTGTGTAAGTATAAATTAATATGATTATTCACTCATGTTTTTATACAAGCCACTGAAATAGTTAATTTGTTTTGTCTTTGCTCCATGAAACTTGAACTTGGATATGGGGGAAACACTCTTCAAAGAAAAATATTGTACTTGCTTCTTTTGACCTAAGTCTGCTTGGAATGAGGATCAAATCCTACAGATAGCATGATATGGCACAATTTTGGTAGCATCATGAGTCTAAATAGTTTTGAAAATGTCACAAACTCAACCTTAAAAGGAAGACCTGGTTGATAGCACATGAACCTCACAATAAACTTATTCCCACATGTATTATTACAGCTTTGGAACAGGTTCCTTGGGGACTTGAACATCTTTGTTCTTTGTACATAAACTCTTCATTCTGAGAATTAAGCAGTTTGCCAGCCTGTCACTTTTCATCCTGGCCAAGCTGGTGAGAATGTGCAGTTTTACATCTCAAAAATGGCAAGCTCACAGGCCAACTCCAAAAAGGTGGAATCCTCTGAGAGATACAGAATTTTCTTATTGCAGCAAGAGACTAGATTTTTCTTTTTCCTGAAGATAGTTTCAATCTAAACGCAAAATCAGGCTACATTTTATTCTACATTTAAAGATTTGTGGATGCTACAGTTTTTAAGACAAACTCCTCTTTGACTGAAGCATAGACTCTGTATGGAAGAATAGTGGAGAAAGGTACATGGAGGCCTTGTGTTTAGATACAAAAGCCAGCTATCCAGATGGAGAATTTCTGTGGAAGTTAGAAATAATGATGCGGTACTTTGAGAGTTGGGGCTGATCTTTGTAGAAGTACTACTTGAACCTGTGACACTGTAATGGTAAGGAGGAGAGTGCTGAGAGAGGACTTAGCTGACAGAATCTTTTAAAAAACTACATTTAAAGGGAGGAAGAGAGAAAAGGAGCACAGACAAAGAAAGCAGACTAGTAGGACCATAATCAGGTCATATGAAAAGAGAAGGAGTTTCAAAGCAGACAAAGTAGATTCTGTAGAAAGATCAAGGACACTGATGACTAAAAATAAGTCCTTGGATTTGGCACTTGGGAGCCATGGCCTACAGATTGAGGAACGTGCTGGCAGAGTTGGAAGGGAACAAAGGAAGAACAGAGGACTGTGGGTGAGGGTTTATCAGCAGAGGTGCATCAGGTGAATCAGGTGTTGCATCGGTGTGGGAGGGGACCCAGGGCAGAGAGGCTGGGTGTAGGAGTGTGGGTGTGCGTCTGGAGAGAATGACATTGTATAATACAAGGTTCAAAATCAGGAAGCCAGTGATGGAGAGCACCAAGCGCAGGCAAAAAGGTAAATAGGAGACAGACACACTTTGTAAATAGCAGGAAGACAGCTGAGGAAATTCAGAAAAGAGCTTCTCTAACTGCATGCATAGGAACTGTGTGTAGAGAGTGTGGCCAAGAATGAATTAGGAAGGCACCGTGCAGCCTTGGACCAAAGAGGGCCGACCAGGCTGGTCTGGCCCCTCAGCACATCATTCATACTTTTGCAGGCAGAGCTCCAGAAGCCAGGAATGAACTGGAGGGAACAAGAAACCCCAACCCTGGGACTGACACCATAGGTGCAGGGGAGAGTTTTAGTTAAGAACTCTTGGAATGGCCGACTAGCAAGTCAAAATTCCAGTGAGATATTCTTTCCTTGGATAGTGACTGAAAAATGATTCTACAGTTCATCTGAATAATGAAACAAGAAAAGTCAAGATATTTTTGGAAAAGAAAAATGAGGGAGGTCTTGCCCTGAGTATTATTAAAATGGATTACAAAACTACAAAGTATGGCACAGGCTAATGCAATAGACAGAATGATTATTTGAACAAAATTAGAATACACAATAAATATAAATACATCGAGAAATTTATTAAATTTAAAGGCATCATTTCAAGTTAATTGAGGAAAAAAGACTAATTCAGTAAATGTTTTTTCATTAATGGTTTAACTATTTTTGAAAAAACAAGCGTACTCTCCATCAAAATAAGTTCCACATTTAACAATTCTTTGAAGTAGATACAACTGTTTATCTTTTCTTTTTCTTTATTTAGTGAATTCAGAGTATAAAAGCAAAGGTATTTATAAAGAAAAATGGTGATAGATTTAATTAAATAAAAATTAAGAGCCTTTGAATGCCAAGAAAGTACCAAAAAATAAAGGCAAACATTAAACTGGCCAAAATGTGTGCAACATTGTGTAACAGTAAAAGGATTAATAAATAAAATATACAAATCAATAAAGAAAAAAGTGCAGTAGAGAAAAAGGCACAGATGAATAGGTCCATTCACAAAAGGAGAAATATAAATGGCCAATAGGCATTTGAAAAATGTTCAAGGTAATAACCCAGTCAACTTAAAAATCAGCAACATAATACTATTTTTCTATTGAGTTCAGAAAAACTTTAAAATATTAATGTCTAGTTCTGTCCATGGTGGAAGGAAATATCTACCTTAATAATGACAAAAATCATCTTATTCCTTCTGGAATTTAAACTGATAATGTGTATTACTAATTACGTTCTTATCCTTTGATCCAATAATTCAGTTTCTAGGAGTTTATCATAAAGAAACCATAAGAAATACACACAAAAATTATACAAAGTTGTGTATAAAGGTACTATTTATGACAAAAACATTTCCAACTCTAGGAAACTATAATGGAATACTAAGGACTACAATAAAATCATTCAAAATTATATTCTCAATATTATTTTAAGATAGGAACATCCCTCAATATATTCCCAGGTGAAATAAAACACAGAAGACACTCTGTATGATATGATTCCATTTTTATAAAACAAAGTATATGTGGATATATGCATAAAAGAACAAATGAAAAGTTAACAGTGATTATCTTTGGGTAGTGAGATCTGGATAACTTTTTCTTTCTTCTTGCTACTTATTGCATGTTCTAAATTTCCTATAAAATATATGCTATACTTATAATACAATATAATAAATTTTATTTTATTAAATAACCATGCTGGGTGGCGAGGCTGATAAAGTGTGGTAGTGCCTTGGGCGCGCAGGGGGCCTGCTGAGTGGTTCCAGTCCAGATGAAGACGAAGAGGGAAAACAGAGAAGCAGAGAAAGAGCATTTTAAGGTCTGTGATCTTGAAAATGCAGCATCTCTGCCTGACAAAATCCAGGGCTGGTGAAGTAGAGATAGATGACATTGGAATGAAGAGAAGCAAGTTGTTAGAAAGGTCTATGTCATATATATATTGCCGCCTTCAAAAGTAGAGGCAAGCAGTGGGGTGGAAAGGAACATTCTAGTGTGTACAGAAGCCACCCAGGGAAGTGGAGGTGGCTTAGAGGTCAGCATTCTTCTGGCAACAGTGGTGGAGAGGAAGTACAGCAAATGCTGTAGACTTCATGAGAAAAGTGGGTGCAGAGTTGTAGGTCAGGGGCTGAGAGCAGGGTAATAAGAAAAGGAAGAGAGAGTAGTCTGGTCTCCCTTCCTGATGCTGGAGTGACTGGTAAGTAGGCAAAATGGTGACTCCAGTGGGAGAGTGCCTTAATTCAGGCTGCCATGACAGATACCACAGACTGGGGGCTTAAACAACAGAAATTTGTTTTCCCACATTTCTGGAGGCTGGAAGGTTCAAGATTAAGGTGCTGGCAGCAGTGTTTGTGAGAGCTCTCCCCTTAGTTTGCAGATGGCTGCCTTCTTACCATGTCCTCACATGGCCTTTCTGCAGTGCATGTGTGGAGAGAGATATTTCTCTCTCTCCCTCTTCTTTTAAGGCCACCAATCCTGTGAGATTGGGACCCCACCCTTTGACCTCACTTAATCTTAATCATGCCTTCTGAAAGCTCTACATGCACATAAATCATGTTGGAGGTTAGGGCCTCAACATATGAATTTTGTGGGGACACAATTCCACCCGTATCAGAGGGTTTTAAGGGAAACAATATTTCAGGACAAACTCAAGTTTCAAAAAGGCAAGGATAGGGAACTTGTGTTTGTGGAAAAGATCAAAGTTATTTTTACTCCATGACCCAGCAGGTGAGGGCGAGGGTAAGGAGGTACGTTAAGTTAGGATGTAGGGAGACAAAACAAGAAGACGAAAATGCCCAGAGACATACTGTCAGGACTGCCCGCCTCTGCTAATCAAGCTCTCAGGGATCCTGTCAGAGACTGAGGTGGAGAAACCGAAATAAAGATCCCGAAAATGTTTCCCCAGAGCACCTGGACGGGGGAAGGGAAGAGGAGCAGAGAGGGTGTGGGGATGACTGCTTGGCTGGCTAAAAGAAACTACACATTGAGTTCCTATGTTGATCATGCTTAAGGTTTGTTTGATCTATCTGTTTTTCCATAGAGTTCAGTTTTACATATGCTTCAGCGCCCCAACCAGCTTGTGTATTTTGAGGATTTTTTTTTCTCGTTCTTCTCCTTTTCCAGTGCTCAGATCAGGGAGCGGAAGGACTGAGGGAACTGTGGCCGGCAGACAGGCTCATTCCCTGGGTTGTCAGGCTGTGCTCTTGACCCTTCCTCAGGACCTGTGATTAATACACGCTTTGTAGAGGAGACTTGGCAAACCCCGCTCTCCACAGGATTCGATTCATAATTCACAGCAGCAGGAGGAGCAGGCGCTTTGTGGCGGCTTGTTTGCTCTTTGCCGCACAAAAAGCAATGCGTTCTGACCTTCACTGTTATCTAATCAGGAAGTAGACAGCCCTGGCGTGGAGCTGAGTCCTCCTAGGGCTCTCTACAACTGCAAATTATGTTCAAGCTCCCCGGATCTGGGGGCACACCACACTTTACATTACTATTGTGTATCTTAAAATAAACAGCATCGCAAGCTGTTTATTTTGGTGTTACTATGTATGCAATTTTAAAACAGCGGTTACTTAAACAAATGTCTCTGTTCCCACAGCCCCTGAAAGCCAGTGTTTGCTCCTGTGGTTTAGGTTTTGTCACTTCTGTTTGGATTATATCTGAAATCCACCCTGTGAGCAATTGGAGCGAGCCTGGCTGCACTGAAGACAGGACCTGTTGCTGGGCCCTGCCCTTCCCCACGGGCATCTGTCTTCCCTCTCAGCCCAGCACTCTTCCAACCCTCCATAGGGCCATCTGCATCTGCACAGACCTGCTGATTTTGCCTTCTCCTTGAAGTGCTCAGTTTATCCCAATGAGTCATCTAGAGGCTCTTTTACTTTGTTCCTGGGTGCTGTATGATGTAATTGGATAAGTGATATTGTGATGATTCTATAGCAAAATACTAATCCCAAATACTCACTTAAAATTGTCATTTGTGTACTATAGGTACAGAGCATATTCCACTAACACAGCTTGGGCAAGATGGGTGAGAGAGAGGGCAGTGGACAAAGTGTATGTAAAGATATTAAAGGTTTAACAATGACTTGCCCTGTGACCTTGAGACCTTATGCCTCTGCTGCATACAGGGGTGAAATAGGAGGGTAGAGTGATACAAGGAATGGACACATGACTTAGCAATGGATAAAACACACGTGCAGGACTTTGGTTTTACTCACCGGAGACTACTTACTAGCACTTTCTTTGGGCAAGTTATCTTGGGCAAGGTAAAGTCTCTTAAGTCGTCATCTATAAAATGGGTAGGGTTGTCTTTGGTGCAAGGGGCATATCCTGTCTTTGTATGACAGGATATGTAAGACAGCCCATCTCAGTGTCTTGAGTGAGGGTGGTATTCAATAACTGGTTTTCCCTTCTTTCTCTATCCTCCCCACCATGACATGAATTATAGCTGTGGGTGGCCTGGGCATAGACCAGTCAGCTTGAAGCTGCATTATACAACATGGGACTCTCAGTGTCTGACCTGGCCTGCTGGTTGATGTCCGAGACAGTCATCACCCAGAATTTGCTCAACCATTAGAGATGGAGCCACAGCACTCCAGACTTCTTCAACCCCTGTCCTGTTTTTAAAGAAAGAAGTAGAGGCTGATTTGAAGTTCTGTATTATGTGTGTCTTATGCCCTGCCATTAGTGGAGATATCTAAAAAAGCAGTGAACATCTTTCCATCGTGGTAACATACATTTCTTCTCTTGTACTGGTATTTCATAATGAAAGTGTTTGAATAGATTTACTGATTAATGAATGAAGGGATGAAAAGCCTGCTTGGACTCTTGAGTATTCCAAGAGGTCTAAATTCTAATGGAACAATATATTGCCTTTTATTCCCAGGTTAAAAATTAGTCTAAACAAGTATAATTTTATTCTCATAACTCAGTTGTATCAATGAAATAAGATTTTTTTACATCTGTAGTTAATGTTTATGTTGTCTGCACACATCACTACTTTGAAAATTTTAGATTATAAGCCTTTTAGATTGACATTGTGTAATGTCTCTAAAATACTAATGAGATGATGTGGATTTTATTGCCCTGATACCCATGTTTTTCCCTCTTCTGAAGTACTATGTGCAAACTACTATGTTGTGAGGAAGTGAAAAAACATTCCTTGAATCATTTAGATACAGGCATTGTTTTTTTGTTGTTCTCTGTTACTATGCAATATATTTTGAGTATGTGGATTTTTTTATTACAAATCTGAAGAAAATATTCAGTGATCATAGAGTGAGAGCTTGGATGAGATTTCAGTGTCTCTTATTAGCTGAGTTGCCTTGGGCAAGTTACTGAACCTTTTAATAGCCTCAGTTTCTTCCTTTGTTAATGGGGATAATAATAATGCTCGGTCCTGGGTCATCCCAGTCCAGAAAGGGGATAATGTATGGGGCAAAGCCTTTACTCTATTGTCTGTATTAAATACTGGGAAAGTTAGCTCTTAATATTATGTTGGCACTTTAAAGGGGGGCATATTTTTTAGTATTCCATAATTATTTTGAAGGTGAAATAATTTCAAAATTCTCAGTGTCATTGCCTGACCTGTGTCCTAAACACCATAGAATTCCATTTCCTCTGAGAACTAATCACAAATACATAAAGGGATTGAGAAAGAAAAATAAACGAGGAGTAAGAAGAGGACTGGACTGTAACTAGTCATCTCCATTCTCACCATTCAAAGCTAGGAGTATACCCAGGCTCCCATCCTTCCTGTGCTTGGCTAACCTTATGACATACTCTAGTAAGGACTATTTTTCTTTGTTAGTCAGCTTATTACCTTCCTAATAATTACACAGAATCTGGCAGGCTTTCTTTTTTGTTTATTCGTTCTTCTTAGTTTCAGCCACCTCCAGCTCTTGTACCATTTTTCTTTGATTGTCTGGTTTGACCGCATTTCCATCCCTTCCTCATGATTTTCATTTTTTCTGTGGTACTTGCATCTGGAATCCACTCAATTGCATTGTTTTCTATCAGTTTGCCTCATCAAGAAGAGCTCAACATTCTTATTATAAATAGAGGGAAGAAGAATGTACTTTTTTGCCCCAATAACATTAGATGGCATAGTGACAACTGTGTGTTTGTTAAAAAGCAGTTAGCACAAAGTAGAAATACTTCATAGCAGATGTGTTTTGTGGAAGGATATGCTAAAAAATTAAACAGAGAATACTTTCCGGTTATAATTTTAGAAAAATATTGTGCAATGAAGCAAATTTACAATTCATTTAAAATCAACCTTTTTATAGAGTGTGTGCCTTCACGATAAAATTTTGACAATTCTGTGATTTGTTTCAGTGTTTCATTGAGGGGGTGGAAATCCATCTGCTAGTTATTTTGGGGGACACCATTACATCAATAAAATGATTCCAAAGATGTACACAGACTTCATTTTAAATTAACATGTAGTTGTTTCAACTGTAAGTGACTTAAAGGTAAAAAGTTCCTATTATGTGCATAGTAGGAATTTTTTTTTTCTTTCTGTCAAACACAATTCCAATGTACTGTACTGTCCAGGAACATTTTTGGGCTCTGGGATCATGTAGGTGTTTCTTATTTTTACTTCACCGACCCCTTTTCCAGCTGCTGGAGGGGCATTTTTCTTTTTTTCTTTTTGAAAAGTTGCTACTGTTGGTACAGTTGCTATTAATCACTGTCTGCCCTGTTGTGACTTAGGTTCTAATAACATCCCATTGAGTGGCTTTTGCAAGCTGGAGGCTTACCAACAACACTGGCCTTTGATATTCGACTCACACCAGGAAAAAGAAAATGTAGAGTTAAAAAAACCTGCAAATAGAAAAGAGAACAAAAACTGTAGAAAACAGAGTGAAATCAAAAACAGATAGCTTTCTGTGAGCAGCTTAGTTTGCCATGGGAGCAGTGAGGCTATAAATCTCAGCGGTGTTGTTTGAAAACTGAACATGAGGCTGCTAAATTTATCATTCGTTCTTTGTTGTTTCAGGGAGGGTAGTAGCTAGCTGACTTGGCTAACTTTGGTTTCTGTCCCCTATCAATTACATGTCATTTTTCTCAAAATAAAATCCGAATTTTTCTTTTGCTGGATCAAAGGATGCTGGGGGACTCGAGGGGAAAGAATTGTAGGGAAAAGAAAGGAAAGGGGGATGGTGGACTGGCTCAGAGTCATCCCTGTGTTGTGTGAGTGTAATTTCTCCCAACTCATGACTGTGGGGCTGGGTGCTTTTCTTTCATGACAGAAGGAAAAGGGATACACATCTCCTGCTATGTCTTTAGACAATATAAATCTACATGTAGAATTTGAAAAGCATAGAGAAAGAAAGTTTGCCGCCATGAGCAAATCTGGCGCCTGATGAAGCTGCAACCCCCCCCTCCCCCGCCACCTTTTGTTTGCACTAGTGTTCTGTATTGCACTGCACAGCGGGGAGAAAAAGGTAGACAGCAAGCCTGCTACAGATGTGCCTAACCATGCATTTTCATGAGTGCCATCGCCCCTCCTCTCCTGCAGCATCCAGGCCGTTCTGATGTCACTCTTGCACAGCTCACAGATGCTCCCCCTGCTGCCCCCTTCACTTCCCCCCACCTCAAGTCTGCCCTTCCTGACCAACCCTTCAACAAGACTGCAGTTTATTTCCATCATAGCCCGGCACGATACAGTGAGCAGTGGCCTTAGAAGTGTGTGTGAGTGTGTGTGTTTGTGTGTGTGTGTGTGTGTGGTATGTATGACTGTATTCTCACATTAAAACAAAGGGGGAAAAAGAAAAAAATGTAATTATCTACAGTTTTATGAATCCAACTCCCTTTAATGTTCATTATTTAAACCAGCAGCAATTACAAGTTCAAAGGGGTTTAGAGGGCCAGCAACCCGCATAATCACTGCCAAATTAAGCGGGACTCATTCGTCACAGGAGAGCACACCCTGAGCAGTGAATCATGCATGCCATGACAGGCTCTGATTTACATAAAGCAGAAATCTGTGCCCTCTGGGGCTGCACGTCACTTCATCTCGGTAGCCCCATGATACATGAATGTTCTTTTGGTGTTAGGAAGCTGATGCTACCTCATGACGTGGCATGGCATTCCACTAAATGTTGACAAGAGTTACTCACTTCAGTGGGCCTGTGTTCAAACAGCATGTTGAGCCATGATGCAAGTGAAATTCTCATTCTTGAAAAGAAAGGAATTCGTTTCCCTAAAGTTTCAGGATTAGGCACTTTCCTGGTTGAAAAGAACCAGAGATTTGGAGCAGCTGTGTTGCCTTGTATCCAAGTCTGTTCAGGTCTGTAGTGCAAATCAGTGATACAAGGAAGCAAACCCCACAGACCTGTGACCTCAGCATGTAGCAGGAAAGGGACCCCCTGCCATCCTGAAGGCATTGAGGAACATGTCCTATGACCCTTTCCTGTTTGGCAGTGTGTGTTACCTGGGGACAGGTGGAGCCACTCGTTGAAGGAACCTGGGCTTTCTGTTACCAAACTTTAGAGGGCTTCTGACAGGTTCGTTCAGGAAGCCTGCCTGATAGCTGTCATCAGTCACTGACTGGGTCTGTATGATAAAAATTCCAGAACTGAGTTCAAATGGGAGTGCATTAGGTTCAGGGCAGTGGTGGAAGACACCAAAACAGTCCACACAGCTTTTTATCTCCCTTCTTAGACATTCTTGGATGTTCCTTCTCGTGCTTTAGGCAAAGCTTCATACTGAACTGTCACTTGTCTTCTCCCTTTTGAAGAGAACTCATTTTCCCATTCGAGTCTAAATCATCTTAGTATTATGTCACCCACCCCCACCTCCTCTACCCTCTGTCATTATCTCTCCCTCTTTTCTTAGGTACAGAGCTACATCCACATTTAGGACTTGAAGTGTTTGGAATTTGAGTTGGCAATTTCAGAGAGTACCTACTCATATATTTTTTGCTGACTTTGAAGTACAGTAAAGGTCTTGTGGCTTTGTCTCTTGTGTCTATGTCTACCCTACACATGCATCAAAGAAGGTGGCTTAAGAAGTTCTTTGAAGCAGATCACAGGAGTTTTTGAAGCAATGTGACAAAACGGACCCAAAGCACCACCAGGCAGGCTTCCTGGCATTCTGCTCTTGGTGACTTTCTCTTACCATCGTGCAAAGCCCTCAGGGGTTTCACCTTGCACTGCAGCCTCTGAAGAATGTGTTTTTCCTAGATTCTTTCCTATATTTTCTCCACTGAAAGTCTTCACTAAGTGGAGATCTGAAGTATGTCATCTCTACTGGTACAGGTACACTGTAAGGCCACACACTAATACTGGAAAGAAGAGTAAGTTAGGAATCCCAGTCTAAGGTCAGTCCCATTAAGCAACCCAGTAATAGCTAGGTGAGATCGGCCAGTCATTTAACCTCTTTGCTCTCCAGTAAAATGCATATGCTCATTTCTCTCCTAACATGTAAGTTGTTATAAAGAATGGTAGTTTTTGTTATTTTGATTCCATTACCAAGCTCAGAACTCATCAAGCTGTTTGAGTTCCTCCTACAATCATCTTTTTTTCTCTCCTCCCTTCTGCTTATCTTTGTTCCCCAGAAGTGGGATCCTTTCACCCTCATTTCTTCAGACCTTCTTCTCACGTTCTGGCTGAGCTTTGCGCAGTAACATTTGGCATTCTGGAAAGATTCCTCTGAACTCAGTGAAATCCTCCAAACCAGCTTCTTTCCTCCACCCACACCTCTAGCGCCCTGGTGAAGAATTACCAACATCTTGGCCATTGTCTCTTGTCTGTCCTCCTCCTCCAGAACAAATCTTTCTTTTTATGGCCTATGTAATTTCACACCTTTTAAAACCCAAATACTGCCAGGTTCTTAGGGGCACTGAGATTGACACATACATTTACAGAAGGAGCACATCGGCAGACAAATGTATGCACTGTTGTGTACCTCAGAAATGCTCAAGAAGCTGGCTTCAAGAAAGATCATCCTAACCCTTCATACGTCTATCTGAAAAATGCAACCAGTAGTCTGCAAGTCCAAATAAGATTTATAAATTACTTTAAGATATTCTAACAAAGAGTTTAATGTAACTGAGTTTGTACATACTAGGGCAGTTTCATCGAGCACAGTATAGTAACTTAGGCACAGAATCAATATACAAATATATGTAAACCAGACAGCATGTAGATGCCCATACGTGCATGCTCTCTCTCACACACGCAAACAAGGTAGGGTAAGGTAAAACCCACGTGAGGTAAGTAAAGGCTTATAGCATTTTGTCAGTGAAATTCCTGGGACATTTCAATGAGCATACTTCACCTGTGGGGTACTTTGTAACTGGCCTACGCAGAGGATGTATGATGAGATTCTGAGATTCAGTTAGTGATAAAAATGTAAGCATGCTTTCTTTGCAAACAAATTGTGCATCCCTCCATTCACATCTTTCTTAGCAATCTGTGGTTTCTAACATGGCCATACCATTGGGAAAGGACTGAGGAACAGGAAGATGTTTTAATGATCAAATTCTACCTTTCTTTGGTCCAGCTTCCATAAAATCTTGCTGCTATATTGAGCCCAAGTACCCATCAATGTTCCTTTTATTGGACATGCTTCATATATTGTGATGAGATTATATGCATCCATAGAGGTTGTTAGGAAAAACTTAACATGCCACTGATGTGCAATGAAGGAAAGTTAATTGTGTAGATGCCACAAAACTGCATCAATGAGCAGAGCCCTCTGTCAGGAGTATTAATCTGCCTTGAATAAAAACTGCTAAACAGGCTTATAACCAATAGCCTAAGGTAAAACCTGGTATTAATAAACCCATGGCAATGAATCAAACCACAATTATCTTTATTCACATAGGGATCTATAGACTGTAAAACCACTGAGAGATGCTGGTCTGTACATGTATTCCTCTTTCATATTGCTCACAGAATTTAAGTCAGATACAGTTATATGTCTCTTTTGTCATATATATCTTATATGTCTATATCATGTCAGTAGCAAATCCATTCATTAATCAAGAAAACTAATTCTTTTGGACTCTCAATATAAATTTGTATCTTTCTTTATTTTTATTTTTTGATGGCTAGAAGACAGTTTATTTAGCAGAGTGAAAGGATACTCTCAAAGAGAGAACCTGAGAGATCAGGACCAGCCCCTAAGGTTTTATTTTAGGAAAGAATTTCCTTTTTCTATTTGAAATGTCCCATTGATAACTGAACTAGCCTGGAAATTTTCAAGTATAGTGGATTTATATCCAAGCCACTCCTGCACAATTCAGCTGCATTTGAAATCTGTCATTGTTGAAGGTGACAAACTTGGAAATGTATGAGATTTGCATGACTAAATCATGCATAGAGATGAGAGGTAACTACTTTTAAAAGTTATGTCTCTAAATTTAGTAAGTTAATTATTTCTATCTATGTGGTACAACAAATACCTCCATCTCCAAATATATATACATAGATATAATTTACACACTTAGAGTTATTTGTATATATACTCATCTGGAGAATGGTCTAGAGACTGGATGACATTTCAGGCACATTTCAATCAATAAATCTGTTTCCCTTTCATGTCTTCATAAGGAGCAACAGACTATTGTTTTGTTTCATTGGCCAAACAGTGACTAAACTTAAGCTAAATACAGAGAGGGAGACAGAGAGGGAGGTATGATAAGAATGATGGTATTTGTAAACCCAGACCTTGTAAACTCATTTATCCTGCGTTTCCTAAACCATTTTGGTTGCAATTAATATTGTAAATTAGAAGTTTTTTTAGAGGGAGGAAAGTTAAAGATTCGAGCATGAGTGTAGAAGAACAGGAGGTACATCCAGATCAACCATAAATGTCTCTGTTCTTTTGTTCATTTAAAATTACTGATCTAAAGAGCTTGGGAGATTCACCTAAAACAGTGCTTCCCAGGCCATGAAAAACATGAGTTAAGAGCATATCAAATTTTATCTGCCTATCTCCCTTAATCCCATTTCCGGTAGAATTCACTGTTCATCTGTACCCATATTCACTTTCTAGCTATGCATATGTATACATATAGTAGGATTGTACACATTCATGCATAATTTTATACCTAAATCAGACCCTCAATTTTAGTCTCCAGACCCTCGGCTGTGAGGAAATCTTTGAGTTTTCCAAAGGTAATTTTGTGAAGTATCAAAATGAATGGGAGGCAGCTTTCTAGAATACTTCTTTCCAAATTGCATGTCTTCATAATAATGAAAGCATAATTTTTCACTGCCCTAAACTCACCCCAAATGATATATTTTAAAACATGTTCATTGTCTTAATAGACACAACCCTTTGTGTAAATGTTTCTCCAACTAGTATTTTCCCATTTACACAACACTTAGATATCCTAGCAGTGCTAAAGTAAACATTGGCTTCAGCTTAACAGGACAAATGTTTGCACTCTGGAATTGTTTGTTCATGAAATAAATATTTTCAACCAAAACAAAATAAACTCAAACTCTAAACTTATTAATGTGAAGCTGAGGCCAACTCTATGTTGGGTTTATGCTTGAGTTGATATTTCATTTTAAATTAATTTTGATGGTCACAGGTGTTCCACTTTCATGGGTTAGCCTAAGGAATACAATCAATAAGAAAAAAAGCAATAATGTAAGAGGTAGGGGATATATTTGCTGTCTTAGAGTTCATTCTGCCTTCTTTTCAGCCTGAAAATTCTCCTTTATACCTAAATGTGTACAGCACAGAATGTCATTTCTTATTGTTTGTTCCTATAATGCATTCTTGCACTTACGTGATGCTTCACTTAAAAATACTTTAGCTCTTTTCTTCCCCCAAATCAGTAACTTTAATGCCTGCTTCAAGTAGGCTAAAATAGTTTTGATAATTTTCTAGCAAATGGCAAACTTTTGCCTTTTAGCAGTTAGAAACTTTCTGAAATATTTAACAATCATTTTTTGACAGTGTATTAAAGTGAGTGAAAGTCTTTATCTAAAGATCCCACTCAACTTTTTATGTACTTAAAATATTACAGGCAAATTGAGGAGGTGACTTATTATAGAAATAAGTAGACTTAAATGAATAAATTTTCCCAAAGAAAAGTGACTCTTTTGTGAAAGAATTCAAATAGCATACTTTGTCTCGTTCTTTTATCTTACTGGCTTTTACTCACCTACATACATTTACAAACCTCACATAAATGTGTCAAAGGTCATTGTGAAACTTGAGAGGGAATGCAAAACTCCCAGGTGTGGGAGCTAGGCAGAAGTGCACTTAAAAGTATTTTATTTATTGAATTTCCATTGGGTTGATTTTATAACTAATTTATAAAGCAGTAAAAAAAATGCAAAACCAAAGGTAATTGTCATAGAGATTTATGACAAAAAATACATATATATTTACAAATATATACATATATATAATTTCTAGGCAGTTGGTGATAAAACCAAGAAATGATCTAGAGGAAACAATGTTCTTACTTTATGCCTTCTTTAAGTTGACTTGCTATACTTAGGACAGTGATAGCATGTAAATGAATACTTTTCTGTTGTTTAATTCTCTGTGTTCAGTGTAACATTTTAAAAGAGATTCAGTTATTGATCACAGATGTTTCAGTCCACCCATGTATTTCTTATATGAAGAAGAGAACGTCAGGTTGTGAAATCAGTAAGGTTTGCCATGTAATGAAAACATGCTTTCCTAGATGTCTGTAGGCATCTTGGAGACTAGTCTCTGCTGGGTGTCAGCATGCTGATAGACCATCAAGGGTATTTATCAGAAATACCAGCTGCACCCTTGGGAATACAACAAAGGCTTATGGATGTTAATCTTAGGTGTTTTTTAATACATGGAAATTTTAAAGAATAGGGAATTTTATAAATCAATGTTTCCAACTGTGTGTGTTCACACAGAGATTCTGGGGAGCCATATTAGAATGTTTTGCCTACAGATAACAAAACCACTTCACAAACTGGCTTAAACAATAATGAGAAAGTTCCAAGGTTTATGGTAGGGTTGGGAGGGGGGATGGAATCAGGGGTTCAGGGATGTCCTCGGAGAACCAGAGTGTCTCTGTTCTCCTGTCCACGTGTTGGCTCCGCCCTCGGATTGGGTGTCTTCATAGCAGTAAGAAGGTTGCTGGGGCTATGGGGCGCTCCACTCAGATCCCTGGCCGAAAGCGGCTTTTTGTGGGTCTCCTGAAAGAGCCAGACCCACCAGAGCCTCTAGCGAACCTCTTTTCATGTGGGCAAGAAGTCAGTCACAGTGGCAGGGAGATAAGTTTGCCCTTAGACAAACGGACCCATCCTTAAAGTCGAAAGGACTCTGAGAGAGGATCCATTTCTTGCCTTTAGTCCCATACATTATTATTATTATTCCCATTTCACATATAAAGCAAGCAAACAATACCTAGAGAGGTTAGATATATTTGTCTGGACTAACTGAGCTGATAAATGGTAACAGAGAGTTCGGAAACATCAGTTATCAATTTAGGATACACAAATTATTATACGTAGCAATCTCCAACCTCTTCCTTTAAAAAAAAATCTACATTTCAAATACAGTCCAGTCTAGAAACAATGCATGAAACAGTGCATGTTTTCACAAAGCTACATCAGAATGGTTTTAGAAACTTAGCCGGCAGAAATTTGTTTTTACTGTTAATCAGGCATTCAGCAATCCCTGCCACAGGCTTTTCCATGAGGAAGTAGACTTTTCTCAGGTGAGCAATTAACAGCTCTGTATGTCTCGTGAGCTATGCCAGTTGTAAGAGGGAGAATTTTTGAGGAAAAAAATCTTATTGACACTAGCCAGAGTGATTAAGGGAGACCATACAACTATCAAATACCTGTGTGACAGAGAGAAAGGATAAGATGAATAATGAAGGAAAGGATGATTCAGAGTAGATTTACATGAATTGGAAGTTAGCAGCATAGCTTATCAACTATATATCAGGCTGTGATGGAGAAGATAGGTTTTACTCCTCAAAGTGATAGATAAGCTTGCATCTCAAATTTCTCCAGGTAATAGAAATTATATCCGTTGGCACAAGGTAGAATTCATTTACATGGTTACAGTTCACAAATATTTTGTGTCCTTCAGAAAAAAAAGTCTGCTAGGCCATTGATTAATTTGAGAGTGACTTATAGACAACTATCTTTATTCCTGTCAAAATTTTAATAACATGTTGAGTTGTTTGGTATGAAACTCAGTAGTGATGCTGAATCACTGTCAAAAGTTGGTGTTCAAATAATTAAATGGAGAGTCAACTGTCAAAATAATAATGTAAAGAATCAAATATGTATTACAAATGGGCAAGATTTATTTATTTAAAAATTCATATAAAGAAGTATTCAAAACAAGGGAAAATTATAAGTGATTGTATAACAATAAAAATAATGCAGCTCTTTACCTCCAAAGGGTTTCTAAGTGCTCTACAATCCCCCACCCCACTTACTTGAGTGATTTAAAATAGATTCATTCACTTACAGACCTAGAAATGACTTGTCACACCTTTGAAATTCCTCTCTTACAGGGACCAAATTAGCGTTAGGAACCCATTTTCAAGTTGTATCATAGTAGGTAGGAATCTTATGGAGCTGGTTTGCAGAATGGGGTGAATCGGTTAGTAAATAATGCCTTGAATTGGCAGGGTGGGGTGGGGAGTGGGGTGACTGCTTGAAGGGTGTATGACACGCCAGTCCCTGAGCAGGAACAGCTTGTGTGGCTGTCACACCAGGGGTCTTAGCTCTGCAGAGGATCCTATTCATTGGCATCCTGGCTTCTCCCATTTGTGTTTTCAGTCAAGTCTCTGTCGAAGTCCCACAGTTCACTTTTAATATATGAATTGGAAGTTAGCAGCATAGTATCTAATCTTTTATCATTTTACTCTTTCTCCTAAAAATGTCCTTTGACTTTTCAAATCAGCTTTATATTTCACTTTGAACTTAAAGCCCACTTAACCAGGTGTAACTGAGTAAAATCACAATGAGGACTTAGATTAATTAACAGTGGCTTCCTTAACAATGTGCTTATGTAACAATGATGTTGAAAAGTCAAATAAAATGACCTTTTCCTATAGGCATTTCAACATGATTTTTACACATGCTTTTCTTGGAATTTTTTAGTACACCAAATAAAATCAACCAGATGCTGCAACACAGCTTTACTTTGCCCCAGAACTTTGAACTGATGTATCCCTGCAATAAGGAATTTTGTTGGCTTCTGTGGCTCAAAGCCTACCAAGGCACCATCTTAGTGACTTGCAAGGGACTTGCTGGGCTTATTCTGACCGAGACTAGGTCTTGTTCTTCAATCCATGGGTATTCTCAGTCTTTGATGCCAAGAGTGCTAGTGACAGGCCTTAAGGCAGAGGTGTGGACACCTGCAAAGAACAAGCAGCTCAACACACAGCATGTGGGACACCTGGAACATGTCAACGTGTCCAAGGGGATCACCATTGAGGTCATTTCCAGCTCCATTATTCTATGACTCTAGAAAGTTTCTTGATATCATAGCAGATTATTTTTATTTTCCTATAAAATTGTCTGATAGTGCCTTGAGCAATGAGGGCGCTAACCTACACAGACTTTCTCACTTGAATATCACAGCTGAGACTTATTGCTAGAATTCTGATCATGAGCAATGTATTTAAGATGGCAGCATTTATTAGCTGAGAATGATCAAGTTCATATGCTTTCTGAACAAAGAAAGCCCTTAGTTACACTAAGCATTGATATGAATAATTATTTCAAGTAGAGAAAGAGGTGCTTCACATATTTATTTAAAAGTATTTTCCCCCAGTTTTAGCTTTGGAATGGTAAGTAGAAACTGCTAGGCATGACCAACAATTAAAGCCATACAGTAGTTGTGGAGGCCCAAAGGCAAATTTGAGAAATTCTCATTTACTTTCAATCATGGGGAACAATATTCTAGGAAGGACTTTTGCGTGTGGAGAAGACTTCAATAGTCTGGACTACTTCTTAGTGCCTAAAAAGACCTATTAATGTTAGTGGGAAATACTGATTGGTTACAGCCCTCATCTCACGGAGCCCAACATGGGATGATGTTCTTGTCTGTTGGTGATATAACTCAGGCCTTTATTTTACATCTGCCTTCCTTCTCTCATAAACTTAAAAGAAAAGAATTAAAAATCTGTGAAACCTGAAGTTATTAACAATTCTAACATAGAAAACTTAGCATAAAGTGTTTTTTTTTCCACCCTGAAAGAATTGCTAGTATTATATATGAGCAAAAGTAAGCTTCCTGATAAATGCCAAGCTTTCAGCTTTCTGAGAGGTGTTTTTCTGGAGTGTCAGTCTCTGGCCCTGTGAGATGAGAACACCTAGGGTTTGCTTGAGGCTGGAGAAAAGGTCTCTGCTGAGAGGGCAGAATAATCAAAGGGCCTTACTGTTGTACTACTTAGTAGCTTGGTTTGCTCCGGGCTCCCTTTGAGGGTGCCAGAGTAAACCCTGGGGAGCTCAGGGCCCTCCTCTAGCTGTGGTCAGCCATTCAAAGAAAATCTTTCTGGAGGTGAATGAGCCCTCTAGGAGGCATGGTTTTGTATAATTTTCATACTAGGTAGGTACTGGAAGCAAGGCTTGAAAAAAGAAAAACAACTTAGTTAAAATAAAAAAAAAACCCTCCTCACATCACTGTTTACTCAGAAATGTCTATTAAAAACACAACAAAATAAATAAAAACTTCAATTGTCACCCCAAACAGCCCCCTCTTCCTCTGCAGCTATATGATGACAATACTTATTACATCTCTTTCATTTGCCGTGTTTAAATGAAAGTGAATGTAGGCAAAGGTAAAGCAAGATGTGACATAAACTCCGACATCAGCCTTCACTAATGCATGCCGCCACCACTGAACACAGGTGGATTGTGGAGAAAAAAAGATTCCCCTTGATAAGAAAAGTACTTTAATCAAAATTCACTGACTATAAAATGTTACACGACTCATATTCATTTATTCAACCCATACTTTGTAGTCTTCTTTTTTTCCCTATGAGCAAATGCTTCACCACGTGATAGGAGGACTCAAAGATAAATCAGAACCAGAGCCTGCCCCCAAGGAATTTAAATGCATGTAGGGGAGATAAAATGTGAATACATAGCAAAAATTAAAAGTAGAAAGTGGAAAGTGTCAAACGAAAAGTGCGGGGGTTAAAGGAAGGAAAGACGACTTCCAGCTGAGGGAATTAGTGGCTGTTTAGAGGAGGCTGTGGATGGTGGGCGGGGGGCACTTTGAAGGCAGGTAACAGGTGGGGGTGGGACTGTGGGAGCAGCAGGCCAGTGCAGGGAAAGTAAGGCCCGAAGTGATTAGCAGGGATTGGTTCCATAAAGCCTGAGATAAGGCTGCCTGAGCAACAGGAAATGGTGCTGGGAAGGCAGGTCCTTTCAGAGTGGAGGCAACGCTGGCGAAGGATTTTTAGACCTGACTGAATGGAGAAAACGTTTTGAGCAAAAACCTGAAAGGGTATAGTTGTGATTCTGAACAATTAGTTTGAGAGGATTGAATCGCCATGAGACTGGAAATGGAAATACTGGCTGCACGGCTTTTTTATAATCAAAAGAAATGTTTCCCAGAGTATGGAGAGTGTGTGATTTATAGTATGTAAGGTGAATTTAAGTTGCATTCAGACTTTTGATAATAACATGGCTTAAACATATATTAGAAAAATATAACTTGTACAGCAAACCTCTGATTCCATAGACTGTTGACATGGATGAGTCTAAGGGAAAAAAAAGTAGATCTTTTAAATTAAAAATATTAGTTGAATAGTATAGTGCATATGATCTTCCCATATTGCTCAAGTCCTGAAGGTCTCAGGGGAATGACTGACCACAGGCTGGGAAACCCTAGTCTAAGTTCCCACATTAGGGTAATGGAAGTGAGAATAAGGAGATGAGGATGAGAAATTGTCTGAGGGAGAATCTGTGGACTTTGGCAATTTGGGTGTGGAGAACAAGGAAAAGGGAAGAGCACCATGGTGCTGCAGGGTTTTGAGCCTGACTCTATTAAAATGCCAATAACCATTAAAAGTCATAAAGGAGGAGTAGATTTATGAGAAAAAAAGAGTTCAGTGTATGAGCATAAAGAGTTTGACTTGCGTCAGGCAGTTGAGGTGCAGAACTGAAGCACTGGAATAGGAAGAGATTTAGAATCTGCCTCAGAGGTAATAGCTGAAGTTATGAGATTACTACTGAGAAATACAGAGAAGAGGGCAGTGGATAGGTCCTTGGGGAAGTACATACTCAGAAGTGATAGGAGTTACAGAGGCTCAAGAAGATACCAGAGAGCTAAGAGAAGTGGAATCTTGAAAGATCATTCCAGGCCTGAATCCCCACTGTGGCCCTGGGGTTGGCATAAGGTAGTTGCTAAATAAATACCAATGAGGAAGAAAAGCATAAGCAACCGAGTTAAGATCCACAGAGAAGCTAAGGGGCAGAAGGGAGAAAATACTGCTGAATTTGACCATGAGGAAATCATTGGTGACCTTTGGGTCTGCAGAGTCTCAGTGGAGTGACAAGGCAGAAGCCAGATTGCAAGGAGGGAAGGGCAGGGTGTGTGTGTGGGGTGGGGGTGGGGGGGCCAGGGAGGTCTGGAAGGGGACTCTTCTTCCAAGACTGTGAAAATAGGATACTAGCTTGAGGGTAGCAGAGTTGAGAAAGGATTTATTTTTTTAAGAAGAGGATATGCTTAAGCATATTTGTAAGCAAAGAAAAAGGACCTGGTAGAGGAGAGGAGATCGAAAGTTCAAGGGGGTAGCAGGCCAACTGGTAGAAAGAAACAACCCAGAAGAGAAGGAGTGAGAACGTAAAATCAAAGGCACACATAGAGAGGTTAGCATCAGCCACTGGGTGAAAATAAATACAATTAGTAATGTAGAGAGAAGAGAAAGCGAGAAAGCTCGCATGACGTGGCCTTGGTGAGTCCATGGAAGTAGTGAGATCATCTGCTAGTAGTGAAGGGGCAAGGCAGGGCTTTGTTCTTTGAGAGACATAGGAAGGCCGGCAGCTCTCAGTAAGGGATGTGGAGGCGACAGAAGGAATGAGTTCAAAGACAGTCTTCACCGGCTCCTAGTCATGGAGGGCTGAAGGGTGGGTAAGTTGCTACACTGAAGTTGAGTTTGGTGAGTTTGTGCTATAGTGGTAAAGAGCCTGCTATCATAATTAAGATCTAAAGTCCTTATTTTCCATTGAATTTCTTTCAAATATCATTGAGCAAGTAGTGGAGGAAGGAGTCTTAAGCTTCTGTTTCTCCAACTGCCTCTATGTAGTTACTTTCAAGGCCTTGCTGTAAGGATTGTAAGCGGGTCCTATTAGTTGACTTCAACCAGTTGAGATTTGAAAGTGTTGAAGAAACTCTAGGCACTGCCTTAGGTGCCACCCCAAATTTGCTCCTTTTTTCACCTCCTGACATTTAAGATGCTTCCTTGCTGAGCTACAGAACACTCAAGACAAAAAGGCCAGGGTTTACCTTGCTTCTGTGTGGGAAGTAGAAGGCCCTGCTTTTGAATAGTCCTGTATCCGATGACTCTGATTTGCCAGCTGTGTGACACCATCTCTCCAAGCCTTGATTTTCTCATCTGTAAAAAAAGTGTTTTTAAAAATTTAAACATGGGACTTAAAAATCACATTCCCAGTAAGGTTACCATGAGGACTAAATTAAATAGAAGTACTCAGTAGTCCCAAGCACATATTAGTTATATTATTTCTCAAATTCTGTTTTGATAGGTTTTCACAGAAAATCATCTGAATGACTGTATGTGTTTGACTTTGGAAAGTACATTTGTTGTTAAGAGTTTCAAGAAAAGGGAAATATTTGTCACACAGCTGGATGAATGAAAACATTGGCCCCGTTTTCTTAAAGATACAAACTCCCCCAGTTGCTTACCTTAGGCTGGGGACGCAGGGCTCTTGCATGGATGAAAACACGATGGTGCAACGTGAAGCCCTCAGAGCGGAGCACTTCACACAGAGGTGGAGTCACTTAGCTTGTTTCTTATAGCGAGAAAGCATTTGGATCTGTTGAAACAATGAGCTAACTCCAACACTACAAATCTGTAAAGAAGATAAATGTAAAGAATGCTTAAATACCAAACTTCAATCACATAAATGTAAGACAGGAGCTATGCAACAGGAGTGATTTTAGCTAACAGTAAGCACAACATGATTTGGCTAAAAAGAAAAAAAGCCTTGTATTAATACAACAAAATACCCAGAATGCTAGAAGTCATATAGAATATAATCCCCATGGATCAGACTGGTTTTGGACTATATGGTACTAGTTACAGGCTCCAGCCATTAAGGGGAACATTGACAATTTGTAGCCCATTGTGATGAAATTGGCCAGTGTGCTCCTTTGCCTCATTGGCTACAGGATGAGGAATGGCCTGGAGCAACAGGGGATGTTTGATTTGGGGAAGAGAACATTTAGGGTAGAGAAGAGCACCTCTGTCTTGAAGTGTTAGAAGGATTGTCCTGTGGACAAAGGTAACTAGTCCTGCTCTGTGACATGCCCCAGCACAGGACACGGCTCCATGAAGGTGTAGGGCCGCAGATTTTGGCTTGGCCTCCATCAGCATGTCCCACATACCAGTTGTCTGAATGTGGAGTAAGCTGCCTGGGGAGATGTAGGCTTCACCATCTTAAATATGCTGGAGCTGGGTGTGTTTGTCCCCTAGTGTCTGTGTTAGAGAGGAATCAAAAGCAGGCTGAGACCCTGCACTGTGCATCATCCATGGGCCCTGCCAACATTATGACATTTTCTGTACCTTTCCTGACTCAAAGTGAATACATAGCAAAATGCTCTTTCTGCCTCAAAAAAGGTGGAAGATAGTTCAGTTTATTGGCAGACAATAAAGACCCAGAAGCATAGCAAGCTTTTCAGCCCAGTGTGTGTGTTTTATAATGTTTTTAAAGAACAATTAGTTGAATTTCATTCTTAGCCTTAATCAATTCTTTAATCAAGAATTCTTCAAGTACTCCATAAAGTAAACAGTCTCCCTTCTCACATCTGGCAATTTTTGTAAAGGGAACAATATGCTCAAGGCACATCTCAAAATAGAACCCAAATTTCCCAGCTTATAAATCCCTGGGCTATCGCTGTACAATGCTTATCCTGAACCTTCTAGGCTGATTGAATTTATCCTTCCAACCCTTGAGGGCTTCTCTTTCAGAGATTCACAACTCAATTGGACTGTCCAGTTTCAGAAAGATTAGAGAACTTGATAAGTAAAACTTCTAAGAGTAAATAGTAAGGGGATGCCTGAATGCAAAGGTAATATATAGGGTTACCCATTTCTTGGTTAAGAAATGGTGATTCTGTTTCAGCTAGGAAGACATTGGGTTGAAATCATGCACCTTTAGAGGTTGTGGTCTTTAATACAAGATTGGTCAACCCTCAGCTCCTGACCAGCGTGGAAGTCAGGTCGTCTGTAGAAGTGCCAACCCTTCCCACCTGCCCCATGCCTCTTCTTTACTGATTCCATTTTGTGGCACAATACATGACCTGCTGTCAAGAATGAAACACAGTGTCTGCCTTTTTAGAGGAAATTACAGTAAATTTTTGCAGGTTCTCCTCAATTCCCTGAAGAAACCCATAATCGGATGAGAATCCACTGTTACTAAATGGTACACAATAGCAGAAGTTCAAGCAGTACGTTCAATTCTAAAAACTCATCTGCATTAATAATAACCCTAATTTGGAAATTTAAAAGGTGGTGGATGGGAATAGTTCAATCAGTGTAGTCCTGCAAATTGTCACCATGAGTCATTGGTTCCCCAAGGCCGATGACTGCTCTGCATTCTTCCAGTGTGGACACCCAAAGCTGTTGAAAAGAATTGAGACGCTTGTCAACAGAGTGGAAAGCTGGCCTTCATCAAAACAATTTAAGTCTGTGAGACTAATGACCTTTCCTTGCTGTTTGTTTTAGTTTGAAACTAAATGAGAAAATTGTTTCAGATAACAGTAGCTTGGTCTTCCTTTCCCAAGTATTTTATTGGGAAAAGCCAAGTAGCACAATTGTTAACCAGTATTTAAAAAAATACATATAACAGACTAGAGGAAGTGGTTAAGCAACTCAGAAATCTAACTCCAGAATGGACCATGAAAAATAATAACAGAAAGCATCATGTCTAAGGAGAAAAATGACCACTGTTTGCTCACATTACCACAATAATAATAGTAATAGCCCCACATAAAATACCCCATTTCTAAGGGCTGCTTGCCTTTAGTTGTTTTTTTTTTTCTTTTCTTTCTTTATTTTTTTTTTTTTGGTAAATAGCTGTAAACTGAGCTAGCTGATGAACAGTCTCAAGGGATGGGGTAGGATCACCTTGTTTCCTGTTCAGCCTTACTGAAGGAAAAAAAAAACCTAATGAAAGAAAAGAACATAATGGTTTTACAAATACAGGTAAAAGGTTTAAGGGAAAGTTTAAAGTCAATTAATTTTTAAATCTTGATTGCCAAATTTATTTTCTGAAAATAAATACATTTCTAGCTTGGAAAACTTTGAAATCTGCAAATCAAAACATAAATATAAAGAAGAGATGTTCAATCAGGAATATAAAAACACTACTGGAGAAAGTAAAAGTTAGATGGCTTTCATTTATCCAAAGTACTTTAGTAGTCTATTTGAGGGGGAAAATAATTTTTAAAAATGCATGGGTATAGGTTTCTTTTGTTAAGTATCTGTGGAAGGGAATGTATAGAAATGTTTAAAGTGTTTAAGTAAAAATATCAAATAGGCTTCACATAAACCACAGGATAATCCACATGCATTTGCAGCAATGACCATCATTTCCCGACCACAACAGATCAGGGTGGGGAACAGAGACATTCTCTGCATCATTGTGAAGCAGTGAAATTTCTGTAAGTTGTGATCTGCTGGCATGTAATAACTCGATCTGCTTCATGCAGACAAAATATATTAAAAGTATGGACGAGTGAAGTTTGTGCCCCAGGGAAAAGGCGAGATAATGCATTGAAATTGTTCAGAGGTAGTTAGATGCCTAATGGTCTAATATGTGAGCTATGTGAGGTCTGGGGTCTGGTTCTCATAAATTCTGGCTAGACTGATCCTGTAATTTCAAGCAAAGGATAAAAGCGTTAGCCAGAATCATCAGTGTTCAAGGTCCATGATGCTGGATATTATTCATGTAAAGATTTTTAAAAGAAAAAACACTTCAAAAGAAATGCTGTGGAGTGTAATTCATTGTTCTGTGTATTTGCGTGTTTATGTTTGAAAATGTATGCATACCTACATGCATGGTATAAGCCATTTCATGAAATAAATTAACTTGGAATTTATAGAGATCTTCCACATCTTTTCCATGATGGGATAGAATTTTTGATATAATATAATAATGTGGTGCATGAAAAACCATGTAGGATCTAATTATTTCAACTTCAAACTGACATATCTGTGTTTAAATTGGAGTAAAAAACATGTTTGTAATAAAAATTTACCATTACGAATGGAATAATTTAAAACCAATTTGGACGGATTCAGGAGTGATTAGAGGAAAAAGTTCCCAAGACATTTGGGATTTCACAAAATAGGCTAAGACTATCCTACCAATTATATTGGCTGAATACTGAATACTCAGATTTGAAAAGAAAATTCTCTAAGAGCTGGGCTTTTGAAATTAGGTAAATGGTGGATATGAAAACCCTTGATAACTTCCTACTTTATATAATTTATCTCGTCATGGGGGTAGAAGTTTTGAAGTTTTCATTTGTAGTTTCTTTTCTTTTTTTAACCAGCCTCACTTATGTTTGAGTCTACAGTATATTTATATAGTCTTTCCTGCCAGAATCGTTGACAGTATTTTTAAATGCTTTCCCTCGCTGCCTAGGTTATACCAAGCACCGCTCTCCTTAAGTTCTTGAAACTATACCACCCACACACACATCATGAATAGAGATGTGCACACTTTTTTTTCTTCTGTGAAACAAAGTGTTCAACCTAAAATTACTTTGACTTCACTGTGACCCTGAAAATCATTTCCACATCATACCTGTGGAGGTAGCTGGTGTGAGCTTCTGTTTGATCCTGCTGACAAGGCTCTCATTCTAAATCTTCTTGATATAAGTGTCTGCATTTGCATGTATATATGTATACTTGTATAATCTTTCTCTATTAGTACCATGCTTTAAAGCATTCTGACATTCTGTAAGAATCTCCATAGAAAATACTCTTTGGGCAGAAAAGCTGCTGATCCTAGTTTTCTGAGTCTACCTAAAGATATTTGTAGATTCAGTTATATTAGATTACTTGGATTTGACTTTTCGAATTGCTGAAAATGTTTAACTCCAGATGAGTCTGCGTGAATATATGTATACAGCCATTATCTTTTAATATTTACATGATACAAATACTTTCCATTAGGTATCTAGTAAGGGATACTGGTTAGTTACAAATGAAGAAACCTGTCTCAAAGATTCTGATGATCTTTGAAATAAATTTTTAAACCACTGGATTGCAAAATTTGCATTGCTCCTGCTTACTTTTACTTCTTTTTGGTTTTTATAACCACATGCCTCCATGGCACTTATTTTTCACATTGAAGAAATATACTCAGAGTTCCATCTGTTAATCAGATTATAAGGAGAATTATAAGAAACCACATTGTTACTTATCTTTACATTTTGATACCCCAGTAGCCTTTGGACAAATGGGTTGATACTTTTTTTTAATGAAAATATATGAATTATTTAAATCTGGAATTATAGGAGTTTCTTTTTGCTTTATTAAATAATTACAAAATAGCAAAAGCTTCCAGAATTCACTTCTTTCATGGATTTCTCCCCATATTACTTGGAAGAGAATCTGAGCAAAAAATTTAGCTTGCTCTGGTTTTGAATAATTTTATTGGTGTGTCCATCCTTCCATAACTCTGCCTACCACTTTGACAGTGACCTTTTGCCTGCTGGTTGATGAATATAAGATGACTGTATGGCAATCCTCAGCTACAGGTAATTTGCAAGAATTAGTGCTAGACTCGGGTTACTTAATTTTTCATTATACATTCTGCCTATTAGGGAGACTCATAGTTTTAGCAGAAAGGGTAGGTACTGGAAATTTTACATTTTCTATCCAAAGTTAGGTAAAATGATTACCTTTTGATTATTTTGATTCTAAACATCTCAAGGCAAAGTTCAGAGGCTGTTCTAAAAAAAACTGAATAGAATGCTCTCACCATCCCCCATCTCTCCCCCCCATCTTCATTCTCCAAATCATTGCCAGATTGTTTGCAAAATGAAATTATCTAATTTCACTAGTATTTGTTCTGAGAAAGCACCACACTCTGGTAGAGAGAATCCAGAGACCTAGTTTCAAGGCCTGATATCTTAAAACAAGACCTTTTTGTCCATGAAATGCCACCTTGGAGTCAATGGGAACTCTGAGAACCGTTGTGGGCCAGAGAAGCCCAAATCCTGTGAACCAGCACACCAATAATACCACTTATGGTAAATGATAAGTGTCACCCAGTTGAATTCTCAAAAGACTTTGCTCCAAATCTGTGAAGAACATAAAATGTTGTGAATATTATTTTAAAAATTAAGTTGGTTTGTGGTCTTTTAGAAAACACTCTATACTTATAATTGTCTTATTTCATTATTTCTTTCCAAAATTTATGTCACTAAATCAAACTGTAGCAAGAATTTATTCAGGGCATTTTAATATCCATTGAGGCACTGTTTCAAAATGTACATCTGCTTGCTTAATTATATTTCTGAATTTGTAGCTCTTGCCACTATTAAATTTAGTTTTTAAAAAGACTTCAGACTAGGAACCAATGCTGAATTATTAATTTGAACATTATGAACTTTTCAATTTCTAAGTGTAGAGGAAGAAATACTGAGCTAATTTGACTAATTAATCTAGTTGATTACAGTATATTTATACAAGCAGAGTTAATCTAGCAGGTCCAAAAGTTTAAAGAGTCTCTAGTAAAACTACAAATGAAGCAAATTAGTAATTAGTGACTAAACATGTTTTTAGATTGAAAATAGACACTTTAATATATACATTTTTATTGAAGTATAGTTGATATACAGTATTATATTGGTTTCAAGTATACAACATAGTGATTCAACAGTTATATACATTATGAAATCCTCACCCCCACCAATGTAGTTACTGTCAACATAGAAAGGTATTACAGAACCACTGACTATATTCTTTATGCTGTACTTTCATCCCTGTGACTACATTATGATTGAGATTTTGTGCCCCTTCATCCCTTCACCTATTTCATCCGTCCATCCTAACCCCTTTCCCCATGGTAACCACCAGTTACTTCTCAAGGTATGAGTTTACTGCTCTTTTGCTCATTTGGTTTTGCTTTGTTTTTATATTCCACTAATAAGTGAAATCATATACTATTTGTCTTTCTCTGCTTGGCTTTTTTCATTTAGCGTAATACCTTGTAGGTCCATCCCTGTTCTTGCAAATGGTAGGATTTCTTTCTTTTTTATGGTTAATGATGTACCACATCTTCTTTATCCATGTATCTACTGATGGACAATTTGGTTTCTTCCATATCTTGGCTATTGTAAATAATGCAACAATAAACATAAGGGTGCATATATCTTTTTGAACCAGAGATTTTGTTTTTTTCAGGTAAATTCCTAGAAGTGATATTGGGTCATATGGCATTTCTATTTTTAGTATTTTGAGGAACCTCCTCACTACTTTCCATAGTGGCTGCACTGGTTTACATCCCTACTAATGGTGTAGGAAGATTTTAATGTATACTTTTTATCATCTTATAAAGAGCAAGTCTTGATGGCCTTAAGATTTTATACTTTGTACTGGTATTGTTTTTCTAATACCCACAAAGTGTCCTATACTACCACATAATTAACATTTTTATTTCTAGTTATTATACTGCAAAAGCATTTCCAGACTGAAGCATTTTATATTTTATATATTTTTTTAGGTTTTCTTTTTGCACTGTACAACCAGCCTTATTTATTTAGTGCATACTGTCAAAGTACAGGAGAGAAATAAGCTCTCTTGTGTGTTTGAATGTCCCACCTACTATAATGAGGGGTGATTGCAGAGTTAGTGAAAATTGAATCCCCTTTTGCTTTGTGGCAAAAACCACATTAAATAGGTCTACTTTTAGGTCTAGTCACTGATTCTGTCCCATGATAAAAGGATAAGATGGGGAATGTGCCCAAACAGAACTTCTAAAGGTGTATGTTAAATCAAAGGGTGTTCAAGTTTATATAAAAAGAGAAAAATCTCATTGATTTTATGGAAGAATTAAGGGAAAATACCACTCTATGGGTTGCTTGATGTGAGGGAATACTATAGCACTTTGCTTTAGTCTGATACTTAGTAGACAAGTCCCCTGAGTAGGAAGCATAGCTAATTCTGTTCTTTTAAAGTGCCTAATGTGGTGTTGACACACTCAGATGTTAAATAATATATTTTAACATGAAGGGAGAGCTCAAAGCTTTCATGAGGTAAGCCTGAAAAATAGTCATACGTTCCCTTGATTCATGGAAATTAAGGAGGCAAAAAACCTACATTCATTCATTTATTCCAGGAAAAATTCTTCTAGCCTTGTGTTTAGCACATGTTGAATTTACAGTTCCTGGATTTTCAGGGCTTCAAATCCTTCCTCAGAAAAAATTTTATCAAAATCCTGAAAATCAGTTTTTTTTTCTGTAAAGCATACCTACTTCTCTGGCACTCACTTTAAAGCATTGTATTATAAACATTAAAGTCTTTGCTTCTTTTAAAAATATACAAAATACTTAAAAGTATCAAATCATATCATTTAAATGAGTACATTGTATACATGTGAATGTATCTCAAAGCTGTAAAAAAATACCCCAATAAGCTTGTCAGTTAGTTAAGTTGTATGTGCTTAGTGCCTTCTTTTATCCTTCTTTGACTACTTCCTTTGACAGGTAAAAATTCAACCAGAATAATGATTTCAAATACAAAATTTCCAGATATATGAAAAAGGAGATACTTTGAAAATAATTCAGGTGAACGAGATGACTGCATTTAAAGCTCAGGCATGAAAAAGTGCCATTTTATTTTAACATTAACAAATTTATGATTTCTATACTGGCTCCATTGGTTGATTTGATATTAGACAAAATTAATTTTCCTTACAGGTTTCACAAGATGTGAGTGCATTTATTCATTTAGCCAATAAATGTAAATTTTAACTCTGTGTTTCTTCAGAAGTGTGTAAAAAAATAACAACTGTGCTTAAAGATGAGGATACAGTGCCCTGTGTTCGAGTACCTACGGCCTCGGGAGGGACACCAACAAGGAAGCAGACATGGTGCACCACTGCACTTTCACTACAGAAATAGTAACCATATAATATCCAACAAATATCTGGCAACCAGCAAGTAGCAGCTGATAAGCCAGTAATTAAGCTATTCTATTATGTGAAATGTGGCATATAAAGTACTTAGTACTTGACTGGCACATAGCCGTCCAAACTGAGTTGGCCTGTAGTAACAGAAGTACAGTTATACCAGTGGAGTTGTGATAGCAGTTAAATGTATATGTTAGACCAATGGTGACGTTCATTTTCACTTAGAAAATCTCAGGAAAGAGTTTTGATGGCTTGATAGAAGTAAAGAAATCTTGGGCAGAGGATGTCTAGGTCTCAGGGAGCTGCCATTGGCTGGAAGGCCACGTGAGCATCTGAAGGAATTGAAACTGAAACGAAAAGTCCTGAAGGCAAATATTGCTCCCCTCTCAATGTGAGCCTAGGCCACGCCTGACTCTATTATAATAATGTTCAAAGGTAAATATTAAAACAAGCATACAGATGATAGAGCTGATTCACCTCCATGACAAAAGGGTAGATAGGTAGAAGCAGTGCTAACAGACATATTGGATCAAAAATTAATTGGAAAACCATGAGCTCTAATTAGTTCTGTCCCCAATTCTCTCAGATTCATCACGTAACCTCTTCTCTTAGTTTAAACACTTTTTTACTGACTTGTTTAACTCTCAAACAGCATGACTTTTTGTAAGTTTAAAGCATGTTTTCTAACGGTTAATGAGTGAGTAAATGGAGCAAATGTCAGATGTTGCAGTTAAGAAGAAATATGGTTTTAAAGTGGTGTTTTGAAGTTTGACACAGAGGATTAATTAAAGATGTCTTTACAGAAGCTGGTTCTCTTTGCATTCACTGGTATGTGTAGAGTTCTACAAGATAGGGTCCCATTTTTTTTTCTACTGGCCTTTTTAACCTTCTTAAAATAAGGTTTCCCCCATATTACTTTGGTGTCTTCTTCCACAAAGAAGGCATAGGATTATTATTATAATATGGAAGACAATGAATTAACCTTCTTAAATTGCCTTGAGAATCCTTAGACAAATGCAAAATTATTGTTTTGAGGACCTGCCAAATCTTAAACATCACATTGAAAAGACAGCAAAAAGTTGTCTCATTTGGGGGAAGTAGTTGGGGTTATTTAAGATACCTCCATAGTGAATGATTATTTATTGTAAATTTTTACTTTATAAATCTTTCCTGTGTTCCACAAATCCATTATGTAGCATGCCTTGGAGTATGCAGTCTTGGGCCAAGACAAGCTCACAACTTGTTTTCCTCACAACTGTTTTCTATTATAACAAGGAGAGTCTTAGCAGTTGTCTAGAAGGGACATTTGTTAGGAATGACAATATTTTTGCTGTTTCTGAAAGATTTCTGAAGCTAAATGACAGGAATGTCAGCTAACAACCATTGTCACTGAACTCATATTTCCAATACAATTGGAAAATTGATGAACAAAGAAAACTTACGTTGCTGTGAGTTTCCCCAAAGGATAAAGTTCCCTCCCTCTAAAAAAAGAATCCAATGTGACCCATTTGGATGTTACTAAGTATCTGGCATCTTTAAGAATCTAAGATGGTATTCCAATGAGATGGGTGAGCATTTCTAAAACACAATATTATATCAGTCAAAAACTTAAAAATTTTGCATAGATCTGATATTCAGTGCAAAATGTATTTTCAGCAGAGAAACTGAGTGTTATATCTTCTTTGATATAATCCCAGGGGTGTGTTTGGTGACTAAATCAAGTGTTTAAAGAAAAAATGGACATAACTTAAATTCATTTCAGATCAGATGAAATGATCCCTGTGAATAAGGAGGGACTTGAGCGACTCTCATGCCTTTTCTTTGCCACCTCAGTTTTACCATGTTAATAAGTGGTCTCTGGCAGAGTTGGTCTCATTTTTAGTGACCACTTAGCTGGTTGGTTTTACTATAGCTTCACCCAGCCTGAGAGACACTGTTCTTAAGAACCACAACGTGGTGTGAGTTCTCTTCAGGTTCACAACCAATGTCATCCCACCCCAAGAAGGTCTTGCTCCAGGTAGAATTTTTAAGTTTTAGAGGCTTACTTTTGACTCTACAATCTTCTTTTTTTCTCCCTTCCCTACCTCTTTGTATGTACTCTCCTCATGCACCGCACCCCACACTCAGTGACCTGGCAGTGGTATAATATAGAAAGTTTCATTTTCTCATCTAACCCTTTTGGGGTACATGCTTCCCCATCAGCAGGCATATTTCCTACACGTCCTTGGCTAGCTTCCTGCAAAGTGCACATTCACAAACATTTTGGGAGAGCACCTTGCATGTTAGTCAGGGTCCACTCAAGAAAACAGGAATCACAGTAGTTACATTAACAGAGAGATTCAATACAGGGATTTGTTTAAATGGGTGTTAGTAACCTGAAAAAGCAAAATAGAACACAATAGAAATGCTAACACTGCAGAAAGCTACTCCAGTCTCTTGGGATGGAGGGATAGAAAGGAGAGGGTAGGGACGGGAGATCCTCGAATGCCAGAGTGGGAACCAGTGGAGTTGGCACTCAGTCCTCTGAGTAAAGGTGTCATCCAGCTAGTGCTGGTATCTGGTACCTCAGGAACTAGGCTTCAGATCTCTGAGGTGGGGCACTGCCCATCTAGTCCTGACACCTCTGAGTGGGCATAATGAAGTTAATTCTGGAGTTGCTGAAGAAAGCTGGAAATTGGAACCAGCTGTCACCTCCAGAAGTGTCCATGCAAAGACAATGTGGGTGGGCCATGTAGAGCACAGGAAGGAGCCAGTTCCTTTCCCCCTCCTGCCTTCCCATCTCCCTCCGGTGCTCCCTAACAACTGTGCAGAATAGGGGGTCTGGGGACAAAGGAGAAATGCACTTTGTAATGTCCCGGTCCAGCATCCCAAAACAGAACAGAAGAAAGAGTTTGGAGCCGAGAGGCTTTAGCTTATTAAACCTTCCCTGGGAGATCCAGCGGACTACAGAAAGCATGATTATGGTTAATAGGGAGAGGTGTAAAAACAAAATACAAAAACAAACAAAAAAAACAATTAAATCTTGCTAGTGAGAACCAACAAAACCATATTCACAATAAAATGATGTGAAATTCTAGGGTACCTGAGACTATGTCAAAATGGGTCTATCTGTTCCCAGTATGATTCCTCCCAGTTTCTTTCTTAATACCCAGGAAAATACAATAAATAATAAAAAATTATAATAGTATCAGAAGCTAAGATTGATAGAATCTGGGAAAAATAGACCCTACTTGTAAGGCATACAGAGTGTCAACTGATAACATATCCTCTCTTTCCTGCATAAAATAATTAGTATGGCAAGAGGTAAGAATGTGCTTCACAGCTCTATTGCCATCGGCCTGCTGATCCAGGGAACCAGGAATTATGCTAACTAGGAATCTGAGGAGGAAAACTTGTCTAGCCCTTGGGAACTGCTCTGAGAGAGTATCATTTCCCCTACACTTCAACTGTCACCTTTATACTGCAAACGGATATTGAAATTATCAGAAAGCTAATGAACAGGAAGCTGGGGGACATTAACAGTGGTGCAGGGCATTCTAATAGGTGTGTTCTTCATGAGGACGTCACTGTGGAAAGCGGGGCATTGATGGAAAATAATACCAGCTCTGCAAGCTTTGAATGTCAGCTTTCCAAGTGCTATATTAACTCAGAATAAAGCAAATTACAAATTTGAAGATAATTTAAGATCCAGAAAAAAATCACCAGAATACTGTATTATAAGAAAACAAGGCCTCTATGAAAAGGTGAAAGTATGGAATGGAAAGGAAAATGATGAGATGAAGAACAGGAGAAGTGAAAGAAGATTGAAAAGAAACTAAAAACACAAGAGTAAGATTAAAGCATGCTAAGAATGGTTAAGAACAGAATTGATTCTACAGAAATCATAGTTTGGGGAGGGGGAGCACAAACTTTTTTAACGTGTCTCCTGTGATGGAGCAAAGGATGAAAATAATGAGAAAGTGCTGACAGAAGGACGGGGAAAGGGCAGCCAACATGGTTTGTTTGTTCTTAAAGAGTTTTTTCAAAAAATTTACTTAATAAATAAATAAAAGTGATAATCAAGAATATAACAGAAAAAAATCATACTTTCCTGAAATGAAAGAAGGATTATGTAGGCAGGTTGAAAAAGAACTTACTGATTAACAGTCAAATGTTGAGTTATGAAGATGTAGAGGGAAATAATACAGGTGAAAAAAACAATCATGGCCACTTATTGAAGGAACAACAGATGATATATACACGTCAAAGTGGTCTCAAACCTCCTGCCAAAAATACGAGAGGAAAATGAAACAACTACAGAATTTAAGGAGAAAATATTGTGACTCAATTTTATGAAACACATCCAGCTGTTGATCATCTTCAGATATATGACTAAAAAATACTCATATATTATTGAAAAAAGTAAAAAGTACTTGTAGATACATTTCAACTAACTGATAGAGAAAGCCAGTTTAAGAATTTAGGAATGGGGAAGTCATGGTCTAAAATTAGAGTGAGTTTTAAAAGCAGTTAAAATAAAAGTGGTTAAATAAGTGCCACAAAACATAGTATAAAATTAAAAGCAAAAGATTTCTGAAAAACAGGTAAGTTATATAAGAAATAGTAAAGCAAAAAATGTGTCTGGCTTAAAAACCTAGATTATATTGGCAGAGATTGAGAAGTGAGGGAGGGATATAGTGTGAAATGTTAAGCTCCTTGTTTCATATATGATAAAAGTGAAAGATATAATTCACTCAGTTATTTGATTTAAATAAATTTAGCCTAAGGAATTATACTGAAAATATAACTCTAAAAGAATTATAATCATATTTATCTTCCAAAACATCAGAACAAGAGTGAATTTAATTAATATAAATTTTTATCAAATTTTGATACTTTGCTAAAAATAATACATCATCTTTTTCAGTATCCACAAAACAATTTTAATAATTGATTGTATGTTAGGTCTCAAAGAGTATCTTAGTTAATTGTTACCTTCAGAGGTGAATTAGAACACATGCTTTGAACCCAATAAAACAAAATGAGAAATTAATAATATAAAATTAAAAGAAAGTATCCAAAAGTTAGTTATTTAAAATGATAACAAAAACTTTCTCTCAAAGAATTCTTCAATCAAAGATGAAATCAAAATTGGAATAACAGACAATTTAAAAATAAATGACAGTGAAAATACTACACATAAAACCGCAAGAGATGCAGTCAAAGCTATGGTTAGTAGAATATATAAACTATTAATTATTAAGCTAGAATAAATGAAAGTAACTGGATTCTGCAAGGAAAGAAGGAGAAAAAACTAGAAGGGAAAGAGGAAAATTAATAATTACAAAGAAGTTGCAATAAATAGAACAGAATTGATTCCACAGAAATCATAGTTTGGGGAGGGGAAGCAAAGGATGAAAATAATGAGAGGGAAATAATACAGGTGAAAAGAAACTAGTCTTTGAAAATCAAAATCTCTACTAGAATTAGAAAGTAGAAATACTTGAATCAAGAATAAAAAATGGCTACAAACATAAAATTAGGAATGGGAAAAACAACTACAGATATATAGGAGACTTGAAATTATAGAGAAAAGCTTGAAAATAGTTTTGAAAATCTTAATTGAACTGGATTATTTTCTTTAAAAAAAGGATGTATTTTACACCCCCTTTGATGGCTGTAATAAGATGGACAAACTCCATGTTGGTGAGGATGTGGAGAATTAACCCTCATACATTGCTGATAAGAAGAAAATAGTGCAGCCATTTTGGAAAACAGTCTAGCAGTCCTTAAAAGGATAAACGTAGAGTTACCCTATGATCCAGCAGTTTCAATCCTAGATACACAAGTGAACTGAAAACATATGTCTACTCCAAAACTTGTACACAAATATTCATAGCACCATTATTTAATAGCCGAAAAGTAGAAACCACCAAATGTCCATCAACTGATGAACGGATAAACAAAATGTGATACATCCACGCGATGGAATATTATTCAGCTGCAAAAACAAACGAGGTGCTGATTTATGCTGGATGGACTTTGAAAAATTTATGCCAAGCAAAAGAAATGAAACACAAAAGATCACATATGATCCCATTTATATCAAATGTCTAGATAGGCAAATGCATATAGACAGAAACTGTCTTAAAATTATAAAGAAAAGCTTGATAATAGTTTTGAAAATCTTGATGAACTGAAATATTTTCTTTAAAAAAAGTTTGTATTTTACATCCCCTTTGATGGCTGTTGCCAAGGGCTGATGGAAGGAGGGAATAGGGAGTGACTGCTAATGGGTATGATGGAAATGTTCTAGAATTTGATAGTTATGATGGTTTCACAACTTTGTAAATATAGTAAAAACAACTGCATTTTTTACTTTTGAAGGGTAGATATATGATATGTAGATTATATCTCAATTTTAAAAAATGAAAAAGGAAATAAAAAGTGTAAGTATATGTATTACAAAAAGTGATTCAAGAAGTAGCAAACCTGATTATACTAATAATCAGGAAAAAAATGAAAATTTATCTAATAAACAAGCCTCTCTCCTCAAAAGATGGTAGACCTAGACTGTTTTATGGTGACATTTACCAGTGTTTTGTAATAATTCCTCTACTTTTTAAATAATTCTAAATTGTAGAGAAAGTTGAACATAGTCTTGATTTTATAAAACCTGTCATCAAACCTGACAAAAGATAAGTCATGAAAGAAAAAAATGCATATGATCTCTTATGAATATAGGTATGGATGTCCTAAGTAGACTATTAATAAACCAAATTAAGAAACATGTTTTCAAAATGCAGTAGGATCTAGTAGAATTTCTTTCAAATATAAAAATATTCCAATATCACAAAATGCATTGATACAACTTATGTACATAGGTCAAGAGAAAATCCATATAATTATGCTAAATACTAAAAAGTTAAAAGTCAACATCCATTTCTGATTTTTAAAATCTTCATAAACAAGGAATAAAAGGATATTTCTAACAAGAGAAAGAATGTGTATTAGAAAATATTACCTAGTATCATATCAGATAAGGAACCCCTAGAGATAGTCTCACTATAAGTGAGAAATAACATTTTCTCAGCTTTTCTCAAAGTTGTTCAGTGTATCCTAGTCAATACAGCAAGAGAGAAAAAAAGAAAAACAGGAAATAGAAGTAGCAGAAAGGAGGAGAAAATTTTCAATAATTTTTGAACAGTATAATTGCCTGCCTGAACAAAATCAAATACAATGAAAAGAACCAAATGAAAAACTATTCAAAACAATGTAAGGTCATTGGGTTACAAAATCAGCATACAAAGTCAGCATCAATAGCTTTTCACTTACCAGCAATAAGAGAAAGTAAGAAAAACCATCAATAAAAATATGTAATATCAAATAATTACTTTAAAAGACATTTTATTCCTATATGCAAAAAATGACAAAATTGAGGGACATGAAATAAAATTTTTAAAAAATGGAGAAATATATTGTAAAGGTATCAAATTTCCCCAGTCTACACATCAAAATCTTAAAATAAGTTTTTGAGAAGAAGCCTGACAAAATTATTCTGTATTTGTAAAATAAATACACTAATTTAGCTTTAACTTTTTTTTAAGAGCAGTAAAAATAGGGTCTTACCCTACTTTAGTTAATACGTATTATAAAGCTATAGTAATTAAGTCGGCTTTGAACTGGCACAGAAATGAACACGCTTGTCATTGGCACAGAAAAGAAAATGCAGAGCCATACCAAAGTTTATGTAAGAATATATTTTTAAATAAAGATGACATCTCAGATGGGGGAGACAGAATAGATTATGTCATTTGGTTACTAATGAATTTAAAATTTCAGTGTAAAACAATAAAATTGGTGGATTACAGTATAGTTAGAAAGTACTTTTAGGCTAAAGAAACCTTTCTGTTCATTGTCTCAGAGGCAGAAAACACTGTGAGAAATAACCATTAAAAACTTAAGCTTTCTGTATGGCAAGAAACACCATAAACAAAGTGTGTGTGTGTGCGTGTGTGTGTGTGTGTGTTATTCTTACCCCAGTACTCAAGGAAATAAAATTAAAATAAGATGCCAATTTTCATCTATCAGACTGGCATACATCAGAGAGAATGACAGCACCGGTGTGGGCATGGCTGGGGGAGAGGGCACTTTCACGATCTGTAGAAGCGTCAGTGTCTGCATTGATACAACCTTTCTGGAACATCAAACCTTTAAAAATGTATACTTTTAACCCTGCATTTCTACCTCTAGAAATTTTCATTAGAAAGTCAATGATTTAATGAGCAAAGATGTAATTTAGGTATTGACTAGGTGTTATTTTATTCATGCCATTGGGAGCAGTCTATCTATTAATTGAAGGCAAGTTAGACAATTTGTGGGGAATCTAGATTGTGGAATATTATGAAGCAATCAAAAAAAACCCCTGGGTGGACCAAAGCATTTTACTTATATAAACATTTGGCAAGATCTGCTGCTCAAACCTGGACTTCAGCTCAAATAAATGTTAGTTGCCATAGGGAGCACAATTAAATTACTTTAAAGTTTTGGTGTTTGAGTGATAATGGGGATGTTTGTTTATGAATACAGGAAAGATGTTCATACTCTCTTAAAAAATCAGTCTAGAATATAGAACATGGAGCATGAATCCATTTTTTTGTAAAAAGAATATAAATTCAAGTATATATATATATGTATAGAAAATGTTTGGGGAGGTTATGACAGAAAATATTCACTGTGTTCTTTTTGGGTGGGGAATTATTTGGGATTAAATTTGTTTCCTTTTGCATTTTTATCTTTCCTAGGTTTTCTATAATGCACATGCCCGAAGTAGGTAATAATTAGTACAATTAGTACATGTTTTTAACATTTCAAAATAAAATGATCTGTGAAATGAGCAAGAATACAAAAAAAGCACTCTTCAATGCCCGCATCAGGAATGTCAGTGTGGGACAGCACGAAGAGCACACACAGGTCCTGGAGCCAGGCAGGCCTGCATTCATCCCATCTAGATTCTGCTCCTTAATGACAGTGTGACTTCAGGCAGGACATTTCACATCTTAGATGCTGCATCTGTAAGTGCAGAGGTGCTCTGAGGATTAGCAAAAATGTATGTAAATCATCCAACACAGTCTCTGGCACATATTATGCACTTAGCCAAAGGTTAATCCTTATTGCTATTGTTATAAATGCCAAGGAAAATGGCCTGAAGACCAGAAGCAGATTTGTATTGCTGAGAAGAAACATGGAGAAATTAAGAAGTTTTTTTTGTGTCAGGTGTCCCCTTGTAAAATAGTAGAATATGGTTTCACCAAAAAAAAATCTGCTTATCAAAGTTTGTCTTGTGTTACGATTTGTACTTGTAGACTCTGTGTCTTTCTAGAAGGCTAAAGAGGTAAGGCCTTCAGCTTGGCTCTTCTTAGGCTCTGTGCAAGGAACTTGGTGCATAATTCCTGCTCAGCAAGCAGAGAATGGAGTGGAATTAGGGTTGCCTGCTTAGACTCTTCCCTGATCAGGCTTTTGATTCTGAATGCACTTCACTGTGTGGCCTATGTTCAGCAAAGTCTTGCTGTGAGAAATCACTCAAGAAGGTAAAGATCATCCAGATTTTCCTAAATTGTATCTTAAGGAATTAGAAATAGCAAGTTCCACAAGTATGCTTTACCTGTTTTTACAACACGTCTGACCTTTGTGGATATCAATATTATGAGGTGATACTTATACCTATTAATATTATGAGTTGACTGTGTGCTCAGCACTGTGCTATAAGTAGTTTATTGAAGGGATTACCTTCTTTAATATGACAATTTAATGAGACTGGCTTACAAGTGAGGAGCTAAGACTTAATGAAGGTAACGTGTATAGTAAATACAACTGCAAGCTTGAATTTGATTCTATCTGATGTCAAAATTTATGCTCTCAATGTGCACTATCTTGTACCAACTAATTATAATGCAAATTAGGGCTCCACTGTAATACACTTTGTTAATGAAAATGATAAAACAGTATATCGACAATATTGACAAGCCGGGACACCTGTGATGTCTTTGCATCTCCTTCGGAATTTTGTTGCTCCTGGTACATTAAGGATACTTGGTGTTTACATTAAGGATACTTACATTGTTTACTTGGGTGCCTCAGCGAACTTCATTTCCTAGAGCAGTTTGTCCACTGTGTGAAGTGGGGAGCAGGCATGACGGGTGACACAAAAAGGAAGCCACTGCCTGATGACACTTGGAAGTGACTGTCCTTAACAACACAGGCCTGAAACCTGGAACAGTATGAAGAGGCACAGTTGAACTTAGAGGTAGCAGTATTAGCTTAGAAAGAGCAACAAAAAAATGTATGCTCTTAAATGCCTTGCTGCCCTCCTTGTCCCCTCCTTCCAATCAACAAGATTTTTTTAAAGCTGTGTTTCAGGTGTCTCATTTGTCATCTGTTTCATGGATTCAACTTAAATCCTTTAATATGGATGCCGTGAGAAATTTGGTTTTTAAGTTACTGCATAAAACATTCTTGAAAAGTCTCTTTTTTCTTCAACTGAATTTTGGTTCTAAAAGTATATTTTTGAATTGTTCTTTGTATGTTGCCACACTTCTCTGTTTGAGTTTTTAAGTTTTTGAGAGCAGGGGTTTGTTTAACTCCTCTTTATATCCCACCCTCATATGATACCAGTCCAAAGTAGGTGGTCAATAAACATCGAATTAAATTGTATGCCCCCATTAATCATACTGAAAAACAGATAAAAATGATTGGTTTCTCCTAATCTGTTAAATCCGTGACAGCAGACTAACATGCAATTCACTCCCAGTTCTCCAATCAACTGCTATCTGGCTAGATTTCTCGGCATCCTCACTATCCATCAGCTGTGGTATGTTGCAGCACTTAAAAACTGACGTTTGCCAATAACAATATGTATTAGGAAATACACATAGATATAGTTATGTCCAGAAGAAACTGCTCTCACCCACTCGCATTTACATTTGCTTTTTAAATGTCCTGTAACCTTGGACTCACCCTGGGAGTGGCTGTGCATGTGAACATCATCTCTTTGTGTGCCAGCCAGAACAATAAGCAAACAGTTGGAAGTTAAAAAACAGAACAAAACAAAACACAAACCCAGTTGGATTTCTAGCTCTGCTACTCACTAGCTATGTGACCTTAAGCACATAACTTACCCTCTCCGAAGCTCAAGATGGGACTGGTAATGTTTATCTCCCAGGTTGTCAAGAAGGGGAAAGGAACATGTGTGTGTGTGCAGAGCTTGTAGCCCGTGGCAGGTGTTCAGTAGATTCACAGAACAGTGAGAACCTACTACTCTGCCTTAAGAAATTTCATGATTCTACTTTGAATAAATTTAAAGAACACTGAACACAGACATGTGATTTAAAAAACAAGGAGGGAAAAAAGCAACCACAGGTCTTTTGGGGAGTGTCTGCACCTGAGAGATGTCAGGAAAAAGCTTCAGTTTACTGAAAATTCAAGCAGCTCTCTTCAAGCAATTCAACCTGCACTGATTTGAGGAGCACTTCTGTTTGCATAAATAAAACACTAAAAATGTTATTGAGCTATTCCATGGAGGAGCTGCAGACCTAGTAAGGTAAGACTGTGTTTTCATGCAGTTTTATTCAAGTCAAAACATAAACCAATGAAAGAAAAACAGAAGGTGATAAGTCACATGGCTGTATTTTCCATGAACATATGGTAGATGTTTAAAATGAGGTATGTCAGCTATTAATTCCCCAGGTGCTTGCCTTAGTCTCAATAAGGTCATTCTATGGAGGGATTTCCCATCTCTTAATATTTTGTTCTTTGGGAAAATATGAGCCTGACTCTCCTCTCATGGTCACATGTTACCAGGAATATTAAAAGGGCATTTTGCCCTGATTGGCACACAAAAGGTGTCAGGAGTGATTCTGATGGGTGTGACTATCCCACATTCAATTACTTTCTCACCCCCGCAGAACTCCAGGAACGTAAAAGACTGTACTATTCCTAACCAAACATGACATGGATATTTAATAGGAGTACCTGTTTCCCCACGTCCTGTCCATTTGATCCTGGATTTAGCTTACGGGGTATGTTAACCCTTGTAAGCTAAAGCCACACTTAAGAATCCAGAAAGTATTAGTGGGATAAGGGTCAGCCCTGGAGTATCAGAGCTAATTTCAACATGATTAAATGCTTTGTATTTGATAAATTGCCTTCTTTTGTTTCTATTTTTCATATTTTTAAACGTTAACATGGCATGTTAAAGCTCTGAAATCATTTAGGAATTTGGGAGAATATAGGGAGTCATGAGATACTGGCATACATAAAATGACTTAATTTTTAGAATATAAACAATTTGATTTTTGAATGTGAAAAATATTACAAATGAAATAGCTGGACTTATTGACCTTCCTGAGGTCAACTTCTGTGGCTTGATGGGATGAAAAAAAATATAACAAATGAAATGGGTAGGAGTTTGAAATAGAAACTCTTAGAATTCTGAAATCTATTTATAAATTTCACTCTGATGTTTAGTGTTTTAAAATATCCTTGTAGACTCAATATCAGCTCTGATGTAGAATTCTCTAAAATCAAGAAGTGTGTACATTTCATGATGCAAAATAAGATGAGGGTTCATCTTCTTCAGAAATTTTGGGGATACTCGCCAACATTCTAGGAAATGGAAATGTGGCTGATTTGTTTACGATGATTTCAAAGGCAAAGATAGAAAATGTTCTCATTTGGAAAACAATGAGAGGAAAACTGATGTGAAAATATTGCTAAATTAGATGTTTAGAAATATGTAATTACAAGTTCTAGCAGGACAACAAGGCACATCAATATTTAAACTACAAAATGCCAATTCTAGAAATCAGTGAACTTAACATACCTCACAAATATTTCAAATGGAATATCAGTGTTTTAAAAATGTTAGAAAAACAATGTCATTAGTTTTTCAGATATTTTTCAAATTCAAATATAGTTACAGTTTTTAGATTTGGAATTTTAACTTCTTATTGAGTCATCATTACTCCAGTCACCCTCCCAATCTTCCCAATGACCTGTGAGGTATTACTATCCTATTCTATAGATGAACAAACTGAGGCACAGGGAGATTAGGTGACTTGCTGATGGCCAGGTGGAAACTAAAGCTGAGTCTTCCTAAAGCTCTGTTGGTGTTTATTGCCAGGTACAAGGCCTGCATGCAAATACAGACTAATTCTAATAGACACTTCACAGGTTTAGAAGATAGTTCTTAGCCCATGCAAAGAAATCTTAACTTGGTGCTAAGCAATAGAGACAGTTTCAATAGATTTGTAGAAATGAATATTGGTTTTAAAATCAGGCTGTATTTTGTTGCTTTTGATACACAGAAAAAAAGTAGTTATATGAATCATCTTCAACTGAATGCTTGAAATTTTGCTTTGGAAAAAAAAACAGTTTGTTATGCACTTGAATCATAAACTCTAGTAAAATTAAGGTCGTTTGGAAACCCGGAGAATAGTGATGGTGAGTAATGTCCCCAGGGCTCCATAGGACCATATGGCAATGCATCACTGATAGAAGGAAAGACAGGAAGAATAAAAACTTTTAAAAGGCACAGGACTAGGAAGTGAATTTTTTAAAATACTTATCACAAAAGCTCATACAGATGGAGAGAGAAATGAGGATGCTTTTCAGGTGACTACTATTGGTTACATACTCCAAATGTGGAGAAAAATGCATATGCCTCTTTATTTAAACACCCAGAAAATGGAAACTCCTCCTTCTAAGAGGTTTAATTTCTGAGTCATCTTGGCCAAGGAAGGCAGCCATGCACAAGCAAGATCCAGCAGATGTGCTCCCGGGCCATTTTTTTAAGGATCCCATGTGCAGCAGAAGGGCTGTTTGATTATCTTTCCCCTCTTCTTTAACACAGCCTCACTAGCCACAGTTGAATCATTTAGCCCTAATGCATTGAGCAGCACCCATACTGATACAGCCTCTGAATTATTACTTAATTTGAAGCTGCTTAGAAGTGACTTGAGGTTGCTTCTGTGAGCTTTTTCAGAACTCTAATTCCACCTTGGCACTGATTCACTCATTCATTCATTCCACAGATATTTATTAAGTACTTTCTTTATGAACTACTTTATGTACTAGACACTGAAGATATACTAGCTGATAAAAAGATTAAATGGCTGCTGCCCTTGTAGTAGCCTGGTAAAAGGGCAGCTGGGCTAAGTACCCAAAGGAGAAACTTAGGGAGCTTTGAGAGTGTATTTTAAGAGGAAACTGATGTCATCAGAAAGGTCAGCATTAATTAACTGCAGATCTGAAGCAGGAAGATGAGGGCATTGGAGGGATGATGGATAGCAAAAGGGAAGAAGCTAGAAACAGCATGTGCAAAGGTCCTGTGGCAAGAGGAAACACCATAGAGCTGTGGAAATGAATGGAAGGATAGTGTGCATAGAGAGAAGATAGCAATTGGACAATAGAGCAACATGACTCTGGAGGCTTCTGCCCAGATCATTTGGTGTCTTGAAGACCATGATGGACATTTTGATATTTAGCCTGAAAACAATGGAAAGCCATTGAAGCATTTCAAGCAGTAGAATTACAAGATCAGATCAGTCCTTTGAAGTCATCACCCCGACTCCAGGATGGAGACTAGGTTGGAGGAAGGCCAAAGCTAATGTACAGAAGCTATTCAGGGGTATATATATATATATATATATATATATATATATATATATATATATATATATATATTTCTTTTAACTGCATCCTTTAAGTTATACTTTATTTCTTAAGGCCTTTTTTCTACTTACTATTATTTTATCATAACTTATTTTTGTGCTACTGAAATGAGAAGTTTTTCTTTTTCATAGATTTTTATTGACAACATAGAGGTACATCATAAAAAATTTTGCCACCTGAAAAAAAGCCATATTATCATTACCTCAATACAATTAGTTTTATATTCAGGTTTTTTTCCTGTTCCTGCACGATATTGCAATGCCTCTACCATATTCCACTGAGATGTATTAAAATTTAGTTACCTATTGCTCCACACTTAGGACATTAGGGAAGAAGTTTTAACCAAGGTTGATAGGATCAGTGAAATGCCGTCCAAATATATTCTTTTCCATTCTCTAGCAATAAAAACTAAGTTGGAAGAGCATATTCTGCCACTTTCAACCACAATTACATGAAAAACCCCCTTTACGGAAAATGTAAACTCTCCTTAGTATTTGTATTAAGAGTAATGCATGTTGCTTAAGCTGTTAAAAAATATTGATTTCTGACCCTTAACTGGAATACTTAGCTTTCATTTTTCTTCTTTTTACATAAATTGTGTATATTGTGTTCCCTTCAGGGAGAACTTAAAAGCATTTTGTGTTATGGAGGCTCCATTCTAGGCTCTTATTGCTTTTTAGGTGAATAAATGAAAATCTTGCTATCACTAGAACAGACCTGTTTTTTTCTATACAACAAGGCATGCAAGTAATACAGGGCTGAATTTGGCCCCAGAACTTAGGAAGTTCCAAGCATGTTTCTTATGGCCAAATTTAGCTTCCAGCTTTCAGCTGATGAGGAGCTTTGACATATAAGCAATCTGATTTTTGTTCAGCAAAAATCTCCTTAGATGTTTTTAATTTAATTTTTAATTTGAATTGCCAGGTGATGCTAAAGCATTTATTTCTTAGGGGTTGACTGCCAATACTTGCTCAGAAAACAATGTACCTTAAAGGTACTTTATACCAGCCTTCAAGGTGTTAGAATGAAATGGGTTAGCACAGAACATTTCAATATGCTATAGGAAATGAAATATGGTCAAAGAAGTTTTTATGTTCTGACTATTCCTTTTTTCCATTACTAGCAACAAGCAAATAAATCAACTTTACATCCCCTCCCTATTTTATTTTTATCAACTTCTTAGGAAGTTTGAGGAGCTTTTTGCCTATTTTTTGAACACATTAAAGTAGGAAAATTTTACATGTTTCTTATCTATTTATCTGTTGAGGAGATGTTGTTTTAAACACATTTAATATTACTAATTAATTTAATTACACATACTGTAGTTGCATTAACACATTTTCTATTATCTGATCTAATGTGATACAGTGCCCTCCCAGAGCCACCTTAACTTAAAGCTTTAATTGCTTTCTCCAAGCCTCAGCTCATGTTTGATTTATCTGATTTCTTTGTATAAAGATTCTCTAGTTTACGATGTGTACATAAGTCATTAAATTGGTGTTGATGTTTTTGCAGTGAACTTGCCAACTGATTATAGCAAACATTCCTTTATGAATTTATGATGGGGCAATAAAGACAAGTGTCAGAAGCCCCTTGTTGGGTGAGGAATCACTTTAGTTGTGTTACGCTGGGGACAGTAATGTGGACACTTCCACTAATTTGTATAGCAAAGGGCATTGTTGAAATCCAGATTTGTCAGATCATCAGCATCTCTAATTTACTGCAGTGAGCATGTGTGTGTGTGTGTGTGAGAAACACACTTAAGTCTTTGCACTATGAAACAAAATTTACTGTGTTCAAGGATTTTAACCAGGAGTCCATTCTTTGTATATCTGACTACGTATTTATGTAGGTTATTACACAGTCTTTGTCCATAACCTAAAGTTCATCACTTATGACAAGTAAAAGAGATAACTGAAGAAGAGGGCTATGCAACATTTTCTTTTATCTGTATATTTTTTACAATAATAGCCCAAAAGACAAATATTCTTCTCAAGTATTAATTCGTAAGAAGCTGAAGTTTAAATTTTTTTCATCATGAGACAAAGATTAGAGATGTGAGTTTAACTTACTAATTCTTGTGCAGACACAAGTCTTCCTGATCCAACACAAGCAGGCTAATTTAAAAAATAACTACGTATGTGTTATATTAGCTCTTCCCCATGAACTGATATGTACTAGTTTGATTTTCTTTGCCTTTTTCATTTCTTATTAATTGTTGAAATTGAAGTCTAAAAAATTGATTCTTAATTTTTAACATATACCACAGAAAATTTATCTCTGTGTAATATGTATTTCAAATTATCCTGTGATGTGTGTCTTCATATAAATGATAACAAAGTAACCAAAGAATTAAGATAAAATGTCAAAACTTAGAAACATAAAAAGAACAAGCCAAATAAGGAAAAACCACTTTCATGTTTGAAGAAAAGGATGGATGACTAGGGAGGTGGAGAGAAGGAAGGAAGGAAGGTGTTCCAGCTGGTTCTGAAATTTGTGCAGTAGAGGAGAAGATTCTCAAATGTCATGTGGTTTTCTGAAAAGATAAAAACAGGACTTTAATGTTGATGACAGAGAAGATAAACTGGAAGTGAGATAGTGAAATTCATTTTTATCTACATTTCCTCCCAGTTCTCACCCTTGCTCTTGCTCTCTATACTGAGAAAACTCAGATAATTAAATGCAGTGGAGTACAGATTAAGAGGAGAAATACAAGAATGTCTAATTAGCAAGGTTGTGCTGATAAGGGCATAAACTATTTACTACCACTTACAAATTAAAATGACTGAAATATCATAGAATATTCTTAAAATACCTCTAAGCAAAATATTAAAATAAGACTATGTATGGCCAGTTTACATTTTAGTATGATTTCTCTAAAATGAAGAGAACTGGTTTTGATCTGTAGCAGTCATGTACTCAACCAATACACATTTGTACTGGGATCCCCCATTGTTAAGTTCTGAGTTAAGCATATACAGAATAAAGAGATGTGTAAAATATGGTTCCTTTCATGGAGAACATTATTCCCTTTTGGGGGAGTCAGAGCCCCCAGTATCTATAATGCAAGGCAGTACAGGGTCTCTCCTGCTTGAGAAATACAAATTAAGTATGACCCAGAGATGAGCTGAGTCCTTTGACCACATAAGTGAACCTGTTTTAAACCTAGACAAACTTGATGCAAAATTCAGCCACGTCATCAGCTTTCTTCAAGAAATTCAACCACGTAAGGGTTTTCTGGACTCTCTTCAGTTTTACTGAAGACTTGTAGTGACATGGAGAACTGTCACATCCCACAGCACACGTGTCATTTGAAAAGTTCCCTTTATATCTATCTTATCCCCAAGTATCCCTACTTAACCTTACTCATTTCTCCATCTCTTCTCCTAGACAGCTTTCAGTACAACCTGTCATCCCTTTATTAGGCTGAGTAGCTCCCAGCCTTGACAAGAAACTTGGCTGCCACTAGATGTTTGGCCTGGGAGATTCATTTCAACCCCCATTTCCCAATCCCTAGCTTACCAAAGAGCCTTTTCAATAGAGCTGATTCTTCCTGCAAAACAATTATATACCATCATCTGAGAAAATAAAAATTTCTCCATATGACTTTTTAGGGAAAGAGAGAAAGAATCCCTTCAAAGTAGTGATCAAAGATCTTGAGAAATGGTATATCATCACGAATAGGCTATGTTATGCCACCTTGACAAATGGCACCAAAATCTCAGTGGCTTCACATAATAAGAGGTCATTTCTTGGGCAAACAAAGTCAATGATGAATTTGTGCTCCTCTCCGAGGCAGCCGTCCTCCAATGTGCAAGGTCAGCATGTGAGGTGCCTTCCATCTGTGGGGCCTCCATCTCAGCAAGCACCCCCATGATTGCAGCAGCAAGAGTGAGGGCCTGGGAATTCACATCTGCAAGTGAATTCTTCATTCCCCAATAGCACATGTCCCTTCAGTCAGTCATTTGTCTAGAAGGAGGTAGATGGTCCTGCCGCTTTCGTGAGGAAGAGAGGTGCAGAAGGGTTGGGAAACATAGCCCTCCATGTGTGTAAAAATGGGAGAAGAGCCCAAAATAATAGTGAGCATTTGAAGTATCTACAGGATGGGAAGTGTTTTGATGGAGATGATAAGGGAATAACATGGACAAAGAAGCCAGTGTGGTTTGGCTAGGACTTCACATACATGTTGTGGAATAGAGGGATATAAATTTGGAAAGATAGGTTGGGTCCAGATTGTGAAAGGTCTTTGAATGCAGTCCAAGATTCTTTTTTTATTGGTGACATGGAGCCATGCAGGTTTTGGGAAGAGCATGAATGACTCATACGCTATCTCGTGTGGGTGCTGGTGATAATTGCTGGGGCTGAATTGCAGCTGATTTAGAAACGTGAAGATCAATGAAAGATTCCTCCCCTATCAGCTAAGTATGAAATAACTGCCAAATTCTGGTGTTTCTGGGGACAGTGCAAAGAATACTATACCAATTTATCTCCACCTACATGTGCATCAGTTGAAGATTCTTTTTGCAACTTCTCTCACCTTATTCAACCAAAATACCTTTAAAGTACCCATCACCTTTAGGGCCCATTAACAGACAAATAAGATGCTGAATAACCACATATCACAGAGAACATTTGTATTTAGAAACACTGTTGATATTCATGAGCATTTAAAATGCATTACGGTATCAGTAATCCACTACGTTAGGATGACAGGACTAATATAGAAAACTCCAACCACGTGGCCATGCAAAGGAAATGGTAAAGGAATCTGATTTGTGACTGTATTTATCCAATATAAATAATCCCACAGCTATGTGCTTTTAATTGTCATGTGCCAGACTCCAGGTTAGTACTTCAGTCCTTCAAGATGACCGGTGAGACGCCAGAAGGGAGCTGCTGCAGCCCCATCCTTCCGCTCAGGCCCTCTCAGTCTGCGTAGGACTGTTCTCCTTGCTCTCCCTGTCTCCTACCTGGCTCTAACTTCACTCAAATCTCTCCTCAAATATCACCTTTCCAAGATGCTGTCCCTGACCACCCTACAAAAAAGATAAGCCTCCCCTTTCGCAGTATGGAAGGGACCTTAATGAAGTTAACTTCATAAAATTATCACCTGTATTCCCTATGAATGCAAAAGTTCCATGAGGTCAAGGATTTGTCTCTTCTGTCTGCTGATGTGTTCCCAGGGCCTATAATAGTTCCTGGCACTACTTACTCAATTAACAAGTGATTTATTTAACCCTCTTAAGACCCCTATGAGGGAGGCACCATTAATTTTCCTAGTTTATGAGTGAAGAACCTGAGCCCTTCACAGTTTCACAGTTACTACTACAGGGGGCCAAGGTTATAAGCCAGGACTGTCTGAGTCCAGAGCCCTTGCATTTTGCCACACCACTCTCCCATTGATCCTATACTCAGATCATGGTAATTGAAAGTCGGTATAAAAATTATTCTTTAAGAATCCCAAAATTTAATGTATATGTGTGAACTGTTTCTCTGTTGAGAATGTGTATTTATTGAAAACACAGTATTTCCATAAGAAAGTAAACTGACTCCCCCCATTCTCCCAAAAAAGGTGTCTTATGGAGCTAATAGAGGGTGATCCTGAAGAGCACATTTGTTCACATGGGCCAAGCGTTTCCTCCTGCAGAGTAGGCTGCTTCCCAAAGAATTAGCCTCTCTTAAAATGAATTATTAACCCCAGCATCCTGGCCGAATTCCCACTTGGATAGTCTAGGAACTGTTCAAAACTTGGAATCTATTGAAATTAGCCTGGCTTGATTACAGTCTTTGCATTAATTGTGATATAATAGAGTTTCTCCAGAGATCTCTGCATATATTATTCTAATTTGTTTAGACTGGCTTTGTCTCTTAATTTTTTTTTAGTTTATTTTCCCATCATGAAATATGTCGTGAATTTCTTTATAAGTTTTTTTTTTTTTTAGTTTTGCCACATGAATAACTGTAAGCTTTTTCCTTGAACTTGCCAAACCTTTTTCTCACTTGAATGACTAGTTAGTCTCTCGGTCATTATCACAGTGTGTGGCAGACATTAGTCACTGGAAGCTTCCAGATTCTCCACTCCCTTGCAGACGTGCAAGTGTAGTCTGGCTAGGGATGTTTCACTCAGTGGAATTTTTCTAATTGTTTCTTTCAATTTCTCTGCCCTCAAGTAGCTGTTCTAGTGGGAGGTACATGTATATATATATATATATATATATATATATATATATATTTTTTTTTTAGAATTTAAAATAACTTGACTTAATGGTAGAACTATTTAGGATTCCATATTCATCCTAAAATTATAGTTACTAATTTCTTCAGGCAGTTTTGTTACATGATATAGGCCATATATTTGTCTTGGCTGTGAGCAGGCACTATAATGTCACTTACCATTCAGGAGAGACAAAGAGGTATGAGTTTAGTTAAACTACAAAATCATTTTGCTCAGCTAAAACTATAACAAATACCTTAGGAATCCATTGTGTTGCATGTTTTTGATGGTAACTGTAGACCTCATATAATTAATCAAATCTTGCAAACATCTGATGATTATTTCTTTCTATAAATAGGTCTTTTTTTGCCTTGAGTTGGTATAATCCAACTTTCAATGTAATGGATGGATCATGTTATAACGGGAACTTCAGCAATGTTTTCATATCCTAAGCTTTCTCTCTGATCTATGTGAAAAATAAGAAAGAAGATTTTGTTAAAGAGCAAAAAATTAATCCTGGGAAACAGTTGGTCTCATAGATTTTCAGCATAGAGAAAGAAACAGAACTCACAGCTAAAGTCTTTGCATTTAATTCTATCTGAATCACAAACAAGTGATCAGTCACTTGTGCTTCCTGAGTTTGATTCTTTACCTTTATCAAGTGAGATGAAACAATGAATATGAGCCACGTGCACTTAGAACTTCAGCAGCTAATATTAGAAAAATGCTTTGGAAATGACAGATGGAAAGAGCTAGAATTCCAATTGCTAATGGATTTATTTACTCCATCTCTCTCCTTCCAATCTATTTCTACCAGTAGTTTCCAAAAAATTTCCCGGGGCTCCACCTGAAGTGTGACCTGATGGCACCATAGCACATGTGTTTCCTGAGTCGGTTGAGTGTTTCTAAAATGTATCTACATGTTAAATTCAAATGTTTATCCACTAGGGTAGTAAATCATGGAAAGTGTTACTGCCTTAGGTGTGACAGTCATATACTCCTGCCTTGACTATTATTATAAGTTATGTGGGGCTTTCTATAGGTTTTTCCCTCCTACATCTTAGTCAAAAGGAGCCCAGAAATATATAACTCCTTGCAGAAAAAAATTCAGATTCTCGATAGTGTAAATAAATTGATGGAGAGGATGCTTTTAAATCTGTGACATGCAGAAGCTCTCACCCCCTTACCATGAGCCTCCTCCTAGTTAGGTGGTTCTAGCTCCTACTATGAGAAGGTAAAAGCCTAAGTACTGAAGTTTCTCCTGCTCCCCACACACACTTGAAATGAGGCACTCCATGCTTCAGTCTCAGGTCAAGCACTGAAAAGTATTCATTCATCTTTTCGTTTACCAAATATTTAGGGAGCTTTACTGTTCTTCCAAGTATACTTTTATGCACATTGGGCATACAGCAGTGAACATAACACAGAAGTGGAAATCCAAATGCTAATAAATCCATTGGGATGTTTTATTTGGCATTTCTTGTTCATAAACTTGTTCATAAAAAATTAGAAGAGCATTCGTCCACTGGGGGTATTAATTGCTTTGTAAGAACATCTTATGAAAGAACTCACTTTAGCAAATAGCAAACTCCCTTAGTCATTCACCTTATAGTATTCATATTTACTATGAATTGTATTCCCAAATGTTCAAGGAGTTAAAGAAAGTAATGTCTCCACACTGAGAAGTGACTGGTGGTTACCATGGGGGAGGCATTGGGGTGGGTGGGGAGGGGGAGGGGGATAAAGGGGCACAAAAATTCTCAGTCATAATGTAAGTCAGTCATGAGGATGGTAGTACAGGATGGAGAATGCAGTCAACAATTCTGTAACATCTTTTGATGTTGACAAATAGTAACTACACTAGAGGGAGGTGAGGGTTTAATAATATGGGTAACTGTTGAACCACTGTGTTGTATACTTGAAACCAATATAAGGTTGTATATCAATGACACTTCAATTTAAAAAAAAGAAGAAAGTAGTGTCTCCAGAGAGTGGTTCTAGGTTCTGTACCATCTTTAGTATTCCAACCACTAAATGAAAAAGGGAGAATGTGTTTAGAAGCTTAAGAAAAGCAGAGAGCATAACTAGTCAAATACCAAAACACTCCTGTCAATCTCTAACTGTCTCCATTGCTCCAGACACCTTGTTTGGTAAATATCTAGTCCAGGACCTGGCAGCTCCCCATTAGTGTTTATAAAATTTTGTAAGTATCACTATTATAAAAATGCATATAGGTTTATTCATTCTTCATCACAGTGTATTCCTAGGCCCTTTCAAAATTGGCTGGTCAGGTGAGAGAAAAGATGAAGATCTTATATAGTGCTTTATGGATTTCTTTCTGAATTTTCTTCTGGTATTGTACACTATGAAAATTTTAAATGTTCAAATACCTGAATTGAAAAAGTCTTCCCTTTAGTTTCTGCCAGATCAGACTTGATACTGAACACATACTGACTGTGAGATGGGCCTGTCCAAAGGAGCGAGTGTTTGTCAGTCTAGTTTCTACCAGGATCCAGATCAAATCCAAGTCATGATCTTATGGGGGGAATCAGAGCTGTGAGTTGAATGGTGATTTCTATCCACACTTTTGACCTCTTTGAGACCATTTTTGGTTCTTCCTATTTACCTCTTTATAAAAACCATCCTCCCTTATCTCTCCTAAGAAGATGCTCTTATTTAGGTTTAGCATAATCAACATGTTCACGGTATATACATTAGAATACTACATTGGATTTACTTAATGGTTTTCTGCTAGAATCTAAAGGCTATTTGTGGCTTATTTCTTGCCATGTGGCAATCTGTAAGTGTTTTGCTAGCTCTTAGAAAACTAAACCCACACAGCTTATGTTGCATGAAGGTATATTTCCAGTTCCTCAAATAGGAGTATTTATATAATTTAAATAATGCATGTGATTGAGTCAGTAACACTGAAGGTGCCTTCAGACTTTACTTCAAACTACCTTGCTTCAAATGAAGAACTTAGTATTTTGTTATGGTCAAGTGGTCAACTCAACTTGCTCTGAAATATTGATGTTATTATGGTGGAATATGTATCAAACTTTAGTTCATCTACCAAAGATACAACATATGCACAGGTCTCAGAAATGTTAGAGAGCTCTGCCCATCGTGTGGAAAAGCTACAGATGGTGTGCAAACTATCTACACAGTCATCAGAATGGATGCTCAGTTCATTGGAGCAGATGCTGGCCACAATGGTTCATACCAGTTGAATTCAGCTACGTTAAAGATTTATCCTTTTTAAAGTTCAGTTTTTGTGAAGACAGCCATTTTCAGGGCTTCTCAAAGCCTTGCAAGAAATATTTTCTTGAAAAAATAGAATTACTTGTTTCTAAGAATGTAAAAGATATATTACTATCAATTTCTAATATACAAATCAAGAGGAATAAGAGGTAGCTACTGCTTTCTGTAAAATCTTACCACTTACTATAAAATCTTAATGGATTTAAAAGCATATGAGCAGTGCAGTAATTTCACTTGTTCATATTGGTAATATGTCCCTCATTATTCCCTTCTTTTATCCAAGTTGATACACAGATGCAAACATAGTGGAGACATAATTGGAAGAACACTTTCTCCTGAGGTCAGCTCGGTGGCCCACGCTAAGAGGAGCCTTTCCTCAATATTCTCTGCTTTGCTGTTCAAATTAAGAGCATAAACACATACTGATATTTAAGTAAGCTATAAACATATTACCATATATTCTTATTGTTGTGCCATGAAAACTTTTAATTTTTTGTCTATACTTCTAGTCAATGAATTTCAACGTCTCTGGATTTACTCAGCAGAGCATTTAATTATGGCAAAAGGTTCAAGGCTATCAAAGAATTTGGTTATTTCAGTATTCAATCACTTTTACTGTGATCACTGAACATTTAGTCTATAGATATCCAGAGTCACAAAGACATACATTTTTAGGTACAAATATATTATTTCATTTTTTTTTGTTAGGACATGGATTAGATAGTCTAATTATTGGAAGAAATGTATTCTTAGGTACATTGAAAAGATATTTTGATGGTGTTCTACTTGCTGATCAGTTGATTTGCTCTAAATGCAAACTGGAAACTCACAAAGTGACTTTCTTAATTTTCTTAGAAACACTGAATTTCACATGGGTGTTCTAAAACTCCTGAAGCTTCAGTGAAACGGTAGCAGGGCCAGTACATGCTCAAAGGCAGATAAATGTTGTGGCGGCACCTTGTTCTGTCTCCATTTCAACTTAGTTAACTTTACCAAACAGGCTGCTCTAAAAAAGGGAAGGAAAAACAAATTGATAAGATAAAACTGTGGGGAATTCCAAAATAAATACTGCTAACTGAACTTTTTTGATGGCCCAGTTAAGAGTTTTCTTATGGTATCAGTTGGTGTCTTTCTTTACTTGGCTAGTACATAAGTAAGATAAACACTTGGTCATATCTTTGTCTTACTTTTTTGTATTTGGTGGACAGGCTGATAATGATCTTTCTTCCATATTAAAAAAATCAGATAAATTCCAAAACATCTGAATAATATGGAACAATAATTAAAGAAGAAAGTCAGTTTTTTAGCATGTCCCCTCCCTGCCAAACCGTGCCTTTTTTATAGTATACATCTAAGTATGAAGTAGTGTCCAGTGCTCCTTCATACACCAAAAGCAGCTCTGTGCATGTTAGAGAAAGAAGCCATTTCGAGCCTCTGAACCAAGTTCCTAATGCTAGTGTTTTTACATCTTAGAATTTTTCCCTTGGGAAGCTGTGAAATTAAAGAATTAACTCATATTAAGTAGTTCTGTTTCCCAGAGCCACCCTGACCGAAACCGTCTCCATAACATGGAGCAAGAAATGGCCAGTCACTTTCTAACCACTCCCGTCCGTCACAAGAAGTCATTGCTTTACAGCTACATCTTTCTTATTTTTATGACTTTTAACTTATCATTAACCCCGTTCTGTTATCCTGTACTCTGAGATGAGCAAAGAAGATAATATCCACAACATTTCCATTGCTTACTCTAGAGATAAAAACTTTTTTGAAAAAAAGATAACCTTCAGTTTCTTTAAACAACTCCTTCCTCTTTAATCCGTGTTAGCTTTCTCTTGTCAAATTGGACTTTCAGTGTGTTCTTAAGGTAAATCAAACACAATTATTTATAGCATAGTCCATGCAGATAAAGTTGGATTTAACATACGAGAATTGTTGATTATGGCTTTGTAAACTTGATTAATAATTCCTTAGTATTTACCCCGCATTTTTTTTACCCAGACTCTTTTTCATGTTATTAAAGAAATGTAATGGGCTAATCGTTAATCCTCATTTCCTTCTAACTCAGTCTCATATGGCACTGTGTCTGGACCTGTTAAGTAGGATTGTTGTCATAAGATTAGATACAAGTATCTCAGTTGTCTAGACATTATATAACTCTCTACCACATACTTCAGATCCTTGTTTTAAAGGAACCCTTTAGCCTTTTTAACAAGAAGAAATTAAATGTTAATGTAAAGTCCCTTGCATTTATTTCTTTTCCACTTCTTAGTGTCACCATCTGAATGTGTCAATTTCTACTCAGTTCTCTACATATACGAAGTTTTTCTCTTATTTTAAATTGATTTTACATTGATTAATTGATTTTCAGTGTTCCGTGTTTGATGGGGGTGAGATGTTGGTATTACCCGCCTCCTCAGATGTCCCCCTCCTTGAACCCCCCTTCCCATTGGTTGTCCAGCTTCCACCCCAACAAACTATCTTCCTTTCGTTTCGAAATGGTATTGTTAGGATGCAAAGAATTCACTTGTTTGCAGTCTCAGACTTGATTAATTCAACAGGCATTTATTGATACATCTTGCATGCTAGACAATTCCCATAAACTCTATTGGAATCCATAATTTCTAGGTAGAAATAATATGTTCCATAAGAAATGTTTTTCAGCAGTAATTAAATGTGAAATTTCTCCTTGTTGGGGAAATCAGGGACAACTTAAAAAAGGAGGAGGCTGCTAAGTATGGGCAAGTCACTTCACAGAAGCTGGCCTGTTTCCTTAGGCATAAAATGAGGAAGTTCAAATGAAATGACCTCTAATGTCCTTTCTAGTTCTAAAACTCTGAGTCTGAGTTTTTCTTTTTCAGTTCACTGAAAAATCTAAATAGCCTAAACCTGTTTTGAAATCTATTTCAACAAATGATCCGGAAAGTAAATAAGCACAAAATTCAATTTTTTGGAAAAGTGGTCTGGCAATAGAACTGAGTAGCCCCATAAAATATTAATTTGGTTATAGTGTGGAAATGTGAAATGATTGTTAAATGAATCAAGGTCTTATTTGTGGCCCTTGGCTCATTTGGTAAGATTACCCATCAGCGGTGCAGGCAGCATAACATGCATGGCCAAGCAGCTCATGGGAGCGTCCTAACAAATGTTAAATAAAATTATCTTTCTCTAGCCTTAGGACTATATTTCTGTTAATTTCAAAAACAAGACTGTGCTCAGCTTTAAATTCTTAGCCAATAGGAACATAATTATATTCTTTGTGCTTAAAATTCTGACTTCTTTCTACAAATGCTTTCTAATATATATATTCTTGTGTCTTTTTCAAAGTTTAAAAGTAGAATAAGCATTGGTGGCATCTGATCATCACTTAATTTAATCACTCCTGCACGTATGAACTCCTTCTGTACCATTAGCATTTGCATGTGTACCGTTTCTCCTCGCAGATGCAAAAAGTGTTTCTCCTTAAGTCTTAAGACACTTACTTTTCTCTTTTAGTCATTAATTCTGATTTCATAAAAAATTCCTTCTCCATGTTTCTATTTTATCTACATCTTGATAATAATAAATTTAATAACTGTTCTTAAAATCTCTGTATGATAATCCATCAGGCTCATTCACTGTTCCCTTAGTTTATGACAGAAGACACTGGGCTTTTCTCTTTGCTCTCTTTAATGAGGCCTTCCTACTATGGCTCTAAACATCAACCAAACATGTTCATCTCTTAGGATCTGGCTAGTATTAAAATCTCTGAAACCTTTTCTGAATTTAAAAATATGTGATTATTATAATTCAATCTATTTGCTTCCATGTGAACTCAAATGGAAATGAATCTCCTGAAATAGTCACAGTTTCTTCCTCCCAAATATACTCCTGGCATTAAAAAAAAAAGTCAACTAACTAATTTAAATATGACATCTGGGTTTCCATGACACCAAACATCTGGATGAAAAGTGAAAAATTCAGTAGATGTTTTCAAATATCTAAATATTGTGTCGGTAAAACAGTTAAATGTCTGAGTTTTTCCATTTTTATCTGGGCATTTATGCTTCATGTACATGATACCATCAGCCCTTTTTAATAGAAAATAATATAATTTCATAAGTAATGCATTCACAAAAAAGTGTGTATTGAACACTTATTATGAAGGAAACACTGCTAAGTGATACAGAGTTCAAGGTTAAAGTCTTGAACTCTGTCCTCAAAAGTTTGCAGTCCAATGAGGGATGTAACACAAGTGCACTAATATACAGAAAAGACAATGTGGAGTGAATAACAGCCAGAGGAGGAGAGAAAGCACTGCAGAATTCTTCAAGGGAGTGACTACTTTTGGCTGTGGAGGATTTTCCATTGGATCCAATGTTTGCCCTGGCCATGGTGAGCATGCAGGGGAATGTTGTGACCAACAGTATTTGAAATACACTCTCCTTCAGCAGCTGAGAATTTTACTGAAATCAAAGAACCCTAAATTAGCTGGATGATTGCAAATAGTTTTGTATCATTTTGCATGATCACAGTCTTTGGTTTCTGTAAGGTTTTTTAGTCTAAGTGTGTTTCTCAGGCATTTTGGTTAGTAAATTTATATTCATCTCCCTTAAGAGTTTCAATTTTACACAAGAAACATATTGAATTTACTCTCTGTATGGTCATTTTGAGAAACATTATAAAAATTCTACCTTATGCTTTGTTTCCCTAATGTAGATATAAAATTTTCATAGTTCCATATTTCTTGCATGCTTAAACCTCAGTCTTCCAAGTTAGGTGATTTTTTAATCTACTAGGATCACAACTCTGATAAACTTTAAAAAAAAATTTCAGATCCCCAAGATCTTTGCCACATTTGAGCAGAGTTTATAGATATAGATGAAAGCAAAAAGGTTCGTGTCTGTGCTCCCCTTCCTCCTCCTCCCCCTCATCTTCTTTTTTCTTTTAAACAAGAAACAATCATTTTTAGCTGGACGGGAAAAGGGAATAAACTGAGAAAATTCTAGATAATCTCAATTGCACCATGTATTAGGACTGATTTATTGGCTCAAGTAACTGAAGACTAAAAGGTGGCTGGTTTTAGGTAAAGCTGATCCAAGTGAAGAAATGACATCAGGAATCCAGTCTTTACATCTATTGGCTCTACCCTTGTCTACATAGGCTTCATTCTCAATCAGGATCTCTCTGTTTGGTGTTAACAATGGCCGTCAGCAACTCTGGGCACACATTCTCCTGACTTAGTAACCCCAGTGAAAAGAGGTCATCTTTGACTGACTCCCATTAACTGAACTTGGGTTTCATCTTCAGTGCACTCAGTGCAGCCAGAATGATTAACTATGTTGATTGGCTAAGCCTGGTCAGCTGGCCACCCCTGAACACATCCCTGAAGTACAATCAAAAGAAAGGGGAAATGGTATTTCAGTGAAAACCGTTGATGTTAGAGTGGGAAGTCCTCCACTAAGTGTCAGGAGGGCAGGTGGTTACCCCAGCTCTCTTCTCTGCCTGTCTAGATGACCTGGCATATGTTATTAACCCTTGCATGCCTTGGTTTTCTTACCTACATAAATTAGGTCATGGGCCACGGTTCTGTCTCCAGACCTTTTTGACTCTGATATTTTGTGGTTCTGATCTCAAGAACTAGGAACAGGAGTAGGAAACCCAGAAAATACAGAGATTTACAAGGAGTAACACAAAGCTAGAGGTGGACTGTATTTCTTGTAGAAGTGCTTCAGGTACAAACCAAAGGTTAGCTTGGCAGAGGAAGAGCCCAGGGATTTTACTGCATCCTGATGTAGTGATTAGAAACTCAGACAACTTGAGATGGGTGGGGAAGGTAGAAGAGTGTGTCAGGGAGATTCAGAATTAACCATTATAAAATTTATTATTATGTCTATACATATTTTACTTCCTACATGTAGCTTTGTTAACCTCTTCATTTTACTATTATAGAGTGGATCTCAGGCACAATCTTGCTCAAGGTGATAGAACTACAGACAAAGCTTGAATGAGAACTCATGCCTATTTTTTTTCATTCTTTCTGCAAATATTTAGATGCACTGAGAGAGTAGGGGATAAGTACAAAAGTTTAAAACCAAGGCTTTACCCTCAGAAAGTTATACTTAATAAAGACAAGATATGTGAATAAGATATGACAATGAAAGGCTATAAAATTATGAATACAATTTTATAAATATATATTCATAAATTTAGCAGAAAGACTACCTCTAACTATGAGGATGTGATGGGCTATAAATATCTTGTTTTATCTTCAAATTTCATATGTAGCATATATTCTAATCATAGCATAAGGATTTTTGTTTATGTAAGAAAAAGGTGTTAGATTAATGACCACTGAATAAATTTGACATTCCAAGAAAATGCATTTTTAAATTCAGGGCTGTCTTTAGCGCATCTACTTGTACCCGCATTCAGTAAGCAGGTCCTAGAGCAATAAATGATATTTATCCAATGCAGTTTCATTGTCCATCTTAGGGAAGTTGCTTAGAGGGTTTCAGATATAGGGGCATCATCAGAATCAAGATCACCTGGATTAACTCTATACAATACATGGGATCTTAGAGTGGATTGAGGAAAAGGAAGTGGTCATCATAATGACCTGTTTCCAAATATTTGCTCAAACTGAGATTTTGTCCAGCAAGTTACTTGATCATTTGTCTTAATGTTTGTATTACATCATCATAGAAGTACTTAGACAAATTGCACATCGTTCTTCAAAGAGCTCATCTAATAAGCTTTATAGACCAGTGAGTGAGCCAAATTCATAGGTAGAAGGAACTTAAGAGGCAGGACTGATCCTAAAGATGTCCCGCTTTTAAAAATGGTGGAAGAGTTAGCATAAGGGAATATCTAAGTATCTCAAAAGGTTAAATTACTATGGTTTAAAAAAATATATGGAGTATATAAATTAATTACAATTACAACAAATTAATTATAGATTTTAAATTACTACCAGATTTTTAAAAATTATTTGAAGCCATATACTCTCAAACAGCATAGGAGTATATAAACAAACCCCCACCCCTATGCCCTATTCAACAGGAACCATTATTCAGTTTGTGTTTTTCCAGATGTTTTTCTTGCACTGCAAGCACAGATATGTATATATTTAATTTTTAAAATTTATTTATTTTACAAAAATGGGTAATGCATGTTCTACAATTGCCTATTTTCACTCAACTGTGTATAGGGAAAACCTTTTCATGAGAACTTCACGTTCTATTTAACTATGACCCAGTTGATAAACAGTTTATTTCCTATTTTTTCACCTTCCAAATATTAACTTTTTCATTTATTATATACTTCTAATTCACAAGATGATTAGAAGTATTACTTGAAGTATTTTAAAACATCAGTATAAATCCATTCAACAAGAATAAAGTTCATCATAAATCAGTTCCAACTGGACATCATTGGAGAGGGGTTAATCATAAAAGATTATTATTGAGTGGTTTTGCCCCAAAACTGTTCCTCCAATGTATTCTAATGATATTGTACATCAATTTCTATGTACTTAATAAACCAGGGTAATCACCAAAGGGGGGAAAAAAAAGGCCTAACTAAAGCTCAGTATCTCAAATCAAAATAATATCTTACTCTCATGTGAGTCTTTAGAAAAAAGGGAATCAAAAAATATTTTCTATCTATATTGAGTCATAAGCCATATATGTCTTAACTTTTTGAACAGTTGTCCATTGATAATATTCCACAGTAGCTTTAGAATTATTTTGAAATGTGAAAAACTTTGGCCTATGCTGGTTCTTTCTTGATGAAGGGAATCGTCATCATCACTATTATGTTACAATGTGTGTTCTTATGAGTAAGTTGAGCCACCTCTGGGCCACTGGACCAAAGTGGGTTGGCCCCCAACAGTGAACAGACTAAACTATAGCTTTAATCCAGGAATATGGAAACCGACAACAAATTATTGCTTGCGGTCTATTTCCAGTTTTCAAGTGCAAACATACCAAAGTTTATTTTAAATTTGAGCCAGTCAGACATTGAGTAATGTACATCAAAGAAGAAGTGAAGGCTTCCCATGTTTATTATTTCAATATGATGTCTGTTCTAATAAAGTAGACGAATGCACATGATAGACCATGTAGTAGAAATCCTCTAGTTCCACAGTTTGGGCTTAAATATATACATATATTTGTAAATTAATCCAGAGCACATTTCCATGGTTCCAGTTCCTCTGAAAGCTGATTGTTTTCCATCCCTTTTTAATTTTAGAAATATAGTGACTGACTGCCAGAACACTTTCAGATAAACAGTCCACTCCACACATAAAAGGGGCATAGAATCACGAATGCTCAAAACCACAGAACGTTATTTAAATAAGTTAAAGTTATTGTGGTCTTCTCTATTAATTAAAAAAAAAAGGAGCCCTCTGTGCAAGGTGAATTTTGGTAAAGTCCCAGTTTTTTTAATGATTGTGGATGGAATTTGTAACTGCTTTCACAGTGAAAGTACAGCTCAGGGATTCCCAAGAATAAAATGTACTGTTTATGTTATTTTGTGGTCCTTTGACTGAATTTCTAATAACATCCTGGAAAGAATCCTTGTTAGTCAATCAAAATTCCTAGTCATACTTGAAGGGATTGGCCCTCCACTAACATCACCTTTCTATTCTTGTGCTTTCTTGACATTCTAAATGTTTATTTCATCTAAATCTTCTCTGTGTCTGTGTCTGTGACTGTGTCTGCCTCTGTCTCTTACATGCACTAGCACACACACACACACACACACACACACACACACACACACACTCTTTAGCCCACGTTCCGTCTGAACTGTCTTGGGCAAATGTGTCACAACAGTGAACAAGACTGAACACACAAAAAAGAAAACTGCATAAAGAAACAGCACACCAGATGACGTTACAACACAGATCTTCGTGCTCTTGCAATGAGTCCTTATATTCATTACCATTTTTTTGTTATTGGCAGAATTTATTTCCATTGGGTAAATAACCTATTAACCTAGGCTTTCAAAATCTCAGAAGGACGACAAGTCAGAAGGTCCTCCTCTGGAGTCTGGCAGGAAAATACCATGACAAGAAGGATTTGGGAATTTGTGTGTGTGTCATTTTCCCTCAACCAATGTTTTTTGCTCAATTAAAATCTGCACCCTAGGCCCTTTCCAGTTTGAAGCCATCCCTCTTTTCTATGCACTCATCCATTATCTCCATTACTAAAAGGAGACCAGAGGACAATTACATTGTTTGGGCGAGTCCGAGTGTTAGGCGTAGTATCTGTCGTGGTGGCAGAGTGCAGCACCTGACAGGCAACGATTGATGGCCAGGAATGAGCGTGAGTGGCCAAAGCAGCCTCATAGGATGCAAATTACTGACTGTGGATTCCAATTTATCCTGTTCATTTTTCTTGCCTGTGCTGAAGACCATTAGTGGTTTTTGAAGCAGTGAAGGGGTCATTACTAATGTGGGTAGGCTTGAAGCAGGAGGGGGAAGGAGGGGAAAAGCCTTCTGTAATTACACAGCTTTCAGGAACAGGCTGGAGGCCTTAGCCAAAAAAGTGTCAACACCTCGCAATCAGAAAAATTTATTTTCATTTTATGCTTAACCCATATTAACTCAACATTATCATCTTTCTTTGTTAACATTTGCAGAATATTAAAAGCCTGGCTTCTATATTAATACAACTCTAGTTAACCCCTTTTGCTATACAGGGGATTTTGTTTAACCTAATGGCATTTGGGTTTGCTGATAAGTAATTGCACACATTTTTGGATAATGTATGCTATTATAGAAGATGAAATACATGAAGAATAAAATCTTAGATGATTGAAAAACATTCACTCTCTCAAACACTGGAATGATTAGAATGCTCTGAATGGAATACTTTGTTGTTCATAATTTCACCTTTTAATAATGTTCATGGGAAATATTTATTCCTAAAGGCTTTTTAGCTCATGAATGACTTTGACATGCTGGATAAAAGTTTACTTTTCTGTTTCAGAAAACCCAGTGAATTTAGAGCAGGAACTTACTTACTTAATAGATATATTTTATAATTATGTACTTGCCAGCACAGTGTATCTTAAAGTAAATGTATGATTCTAAAATAACAATCCTTGAATTCAGAATGAGAGAGGAAAGTGGTCTGATGATGGGATGATGCTTCTACATAAATGTGGCTGAATTGTGGTGGGAAGTAAAGAATTGAAAAACATTGAAACCTATGGCTTCATTCTCTTCCTGCCATACTATAAGGTAAAATGTAAAGTTCCTGTATGAGGCACTGCTCAAAATTGCCTCCTTGAGATGTGTTGTCACTATATGTGACCCCGTTAACCCAGTGCAGAAACCAGTAAAAAAATGTAAGCATCTCCCACTGTCCCTTAAAGGAGTCAATATAAATACACTGTCAGTAAACTATTGTAACTCAATCAGTTGTCATGGCTTCCAAGAATAGTTGTGATTATATACTATCTCACTTTCCAAACTTTTACAGTCAGTAACCTCAGATTAACTAGGAAATACTGATTATATTGGCCATCTCAGAAAGATAGCATAGGATAATGGCTTCATGCAGGTTTTCCAGGAAGTAGAGTAAAATGGGCTTGAAACTAGTCCTTAGTATAACTGAAGTGATTGTAGATAACCGAAATTCTGACACCACCCAAAAGTACCTTACACCCCTGGCTGATTGAAGAAATTAAGTATCTGAAATGCCTTGCTTTTTGCTGCTGGCCCCTCCACAGTGTGGCAGGAGTGGGTGGGGGGACTGCTAATGCAGGTTTTTGCATTCTTGTCCCTGCCCACATTTTAACACACATGATAAGAAAAAGCCTCGATTAGGAAAATCAAGCTATAGACTAAAGAAATCACAAACGGTGGTTTCATTCTTAGAAGTAAGTGACTCTTTCTTAACTTCTGATACATCTTTTAAAACATTTGTTTTTTCATTAGCATCCGTACCCTTCCGAAGAGCAGAAGAAACAGTTAGCGCAAGACACAGGACTTACAATTCTCCAAGTAAACAACTGGTGAGTGACCCAAACATGAGATTTCTAAATAATTGTTTTCTCTTTTGTGTCTGAAACAAATGAAATCGAGGAGGATACCTTCTGTGTGACTACCCAGAGGTGTGAAAGTAGTACGCAGGGAGGGGAGAAGGTACGTAGGTGAATGCTTTTTGTGATTTATTCCTCTTCTCTCCCTCCTCTTCTCCCTCGCTCTTCTCTCCGCCTCATCTTTGCCATCTCTGATGCTTTAAAATCCTCCAGTTGAACGACAAATTCTGTGGTTGAAGACAGTTATTCTGTTTTTCTGGGCAGTCCTCATACAGAGTTACCTGTTCTGGGAAGCTTTCTTTTGTCTAGGCTTTGAGGAGTGATGTAGACACAGGCTCTTAGTATTTCCTAATTTATTTACCCTGATTTTTTTTTTTTTAAACACAGAGAAAAAAAAATCTTCCCATTTTTAGCCTTGTGATTTGACAGATTGCTCCTGTGGTGGTGCATGGACCATCACCCTTTGTATGTGGCTTAGAGGGTAACTGAGGAAAAGGAGGGGCAGGGGATTAAATAAAATGATCACAGTGGCCAAGAAATGATATAGGAATTACTTATCAAAATCCTGGCCCAGGTTTTATCAGCAGCTTTATTTTGTTCAGGACATTCTTAGGGTGATGTTCAGATTAATTGAACTGACAGTTCTCTTTCAAAATTCAGGGGAAGTATTTGCACGGATTTCAGGCCTTATACAAACTTAATTACATGGAACTCCATTTTATCATTCTAATTCCGTGTAGCAGAGGTTGTATTTACAAATGAGAAGTCTCTGCCTTTATTCACAGCTTTCCTTAATATATTTATCAAAGCAGGTTCATTTACAAAGTGCTCTATCTGTGGGATACAGGCAGGCAGACATTAACAAAGCTTTTAGGTTTATCAGGCTCGCTGCCTGATGAGCTACCCGAGGGTCAATTGATTTTGTGGTTCTGTGATTCATTTTTTTCTCATTTTTCTAGGATCACAATGAGAGACATGCTTGGAGAATTAGCCAGTTTGTCTGCCTTATCTGTCAGGCAATTTTTTTTTTCCCAGGGAAGTCAAGCTACTTAAATTGGCCACAGGAACTGCCGTTATCTGACTTTAATGCACCCTATAGTGTGGATAGCATTTCAATTACACCAGTAACCAAAGCTTAGCTGCAGCCCTTTTCATGCCTAGTGCTGTACAGAAAGTGATGTGCCTACCTACAGAAGCAGAAAATTGAGTTGCCTTGCTTCTGTCAGGGTGATTAATGCAGAAATAAACTGCTAACCTGAAAAGAAAGGCAGAAAGAAAGCATAGACAATACAGACTTGAATTCACTTTAATTTTCTTCCAAAGATTGGAACTATGTACATCTAAAGATACCCTTTAGACTAAAAACCTGGCATAAAGGCTCTAATCGCCAGACAGGGATGTGTATGTGAATATATATTGATATGAGCTTCAACGTGTAAACACATATAATATGTGTCAGTATACATATTCTCATTTATGTTTCCAGCACAAGTGGTCAGTGGTCTAAAACAATAAAGTAACAATAACAGTCTGCATTAACTATAGGAGACTTACTTGCCCGGCATATTTTAAAGCATACTGATTCCCACACTGAACCGCTTTATACACAGTGGTCCTTAAGGCAGTTTATATTGCTTTTGAATCATAATTTTTATAAATACGGGGCAAATTGAGGGAGGTTGTGGTGGTAGTTTTCGAGCCAGTTAACTATTTCTGCATTGGTATTTGATCTTGCTTTTTCTGGAAGTGCTCCTCCATACCATCCATCACCTGTCCTTTTTGATGTCATTGTTACTCTTGAAGAGCAAAGAAGCTAAGAGTCCTGTGTCTAAAGAGAGTGTTTCTTGCAATTAGATACCTGGTTGGAACCTGGAAAGAGCACCCTTATTTTTTGAATGCCATTGAGCCTCAAGGCAGGTACAAGAAGTCCTGTTGATGTGATTAGTTTAGATTTCTTGTTTCCCTATTATTCGAGCTGTATCTGCCTCAGAAAGCCAAGGGTTAGAATGTGACAGTCTACCGCTCGGCATACTTTATGCCATAATATGGCATAAACTTTGACACCTAAGTCTCTATGAAATAATTCCATCTTCCTAATTTTCACACTTCCTTCTGAAAAACTCTGTAATTCTGCCCTGAGGCCCAATTCTTAGTTAACAGCTACCGTAACTTTGATAATAAGGTGGGACTCATGAGGATAGTACAGCAAATAGCTCTAAAAGACGACTTTCATACAGGGACTGGGTTTCCGGGGATTTCAAAATGAGATTTGAAAGGAAACACCAGCTACTTAAGTACATTTTTAAGATGTCCAATGCCTTATGAAGTCAGTCTCAAAACAGAGAAAGCTATCCAACCTACTTTCAAAAGGCTTCATAATCATTGTCCTGACATGTAAAGTGATGCCTAAGAGACATGAGAAGAGTGGGGCTATAAACTATTTTTTTAGGCCCCAAGAGCTCTCAGCAAAAGAGCATGAGGGTCAGAGAGTAGTTCCTTAACCACACTTAGCTCCACCAGGAAATAATACCCACTTCTCTGGCTGACGCCAGGACTTCAGGCTTCTGTGCCGTGAGGCTTGCTCCCAAAGAATTAGGAGAGTATAGGAAACATATAGGTCAGAAAATCATGGAAGACTTGCTGTTCCGCTTCTGCCTCACACATACCTCTTAAAATAGAAAGGCCAAGCAAGGTCAGAGCAGTTAAGGAGCACCATAAAATAGCATCTAAATCTATAGTAATAAGCAATAGAACATGGCTCCACGCACTTGACGAGAGCAAGAAGCAATAAAAATGGACTTGTTAAGATTAGTCAGTAATTTTAGAATAAATAAGCAAAAAGGAAGTTTGGGAGATAAAGGAATTAAAGACTGTTTTTATCTTAGCAACCAATGTTAGAAATAATCTTAATGGGCTTTTCCAATGTATTTACACTAAGAGTGTGCAAAAGGTCATGATACAACCAAATCAAAATGTGATTTCAGGAAAAGAGTGGAGCTTATGACAGTAAGTCGTTTTTTTCCTACAGTTAGCCTGCGCAAGTCCATATGTAATCAATCATCTAATGAACACTCTTTTTTCTTTTAATGAGGGTAACCAAATCTTCAGTGTATGCACTTCACTGCCAAGGCTTATCACAAATGTGTAAGACCAGCTTTCTATGGTGGAGAGTCAAATCCACTGTGAAACAATGTGCATTAGGAGAAAAAATGAAGGAAATGAAAATCCTCAACCTTAATAGCTTCCTCACAATGGGGAAGCAAACATGGTGTGATTTGACTGAATATCGATTAAAACTCGAAGGGTAATAGAGCATGTTAGGTTAGCACTTGGGCTCTGGAAACAGACCCCAAGGGGTTAAAATTCTGGTTCCAGCATTTGCCAGATGTTTGACCTTCAGTAAATCACTTAACCCCTTTAAGCCTTGATTCGCCTATCTGTAAATGGGGACAATAGTCATATATATCTTCTATGTTGTAAGACTCAAGAAATGTGCATGCTAAGTGCTCAGCATAGGGCTGGCACACACACATCGATATGAACCTTGAAGTACTTAAAAATAAATAATTGTAAAAATGGGAGAACTGTGATGATTTCCTAGGAGAATATCAGCAAAGAAGTCATTCAGAAGGGAGGTTTCTAAGAAAATAGATACACTTAAGGAGAATTAAAATTTTAGAGGAGACAACTTACATGCATAGCTTTTTTTCACTCTCTGTAAGTAGTATCTATTTACTGAGTGTGTATATGGGCTAGAAGTTGGTGATTTATAGATGGAGGAGACACAATTCTTGCCCTCATGGAGCTCATAAACATATTACACCTGATTTTTTTTTAGTTGTAATTTATTTAATATTCACTATATACCAAGCTGTGCTAAGCCCTTTAAACATATTTTCTTTTTCTTTTTCTTCTCTAGTTTTACTGAGACATCCCTGTATAAGTTTAAGGCATACAGCATAATGGTTTGATTTACATGTATTGTGAAATGGTTATATTTCACAATAGGTTCAGCTAACATCCATCTTCTCATATATATGCATAGCTCCTAGGTTAAACAAAGATAGACTTTTGTAGTTCCTTAGATGATCACTTTTTTGTAGTTCTTTGATGCCATGGAGTTAAGATGAGGGAGCCCTAGGAGGTAAGTGGCTTCAAATAGCTCTGAAGCTGAAGGTTAGATGTTTCGAAGGAAAGTTTTGGATATTAATGCTCTGGTATTTCCTCAGGAGGCATACTTACAAGCATTCATTGATGAAAGATTTTTTAAAAATTACTTTTTAATGAGGAAGTTCTTACCTAAATAATTTGTTGGGATGCATTCCTACATCTTTGACAGTAGTAATCATTGAAATACAGCAGTCTTAACTTTGATGATTAAAATCTCTAAGCTAAAAATACTATGAGAGAAATCATGACATTTCCATGTTCTCATGCAAATTTCCTCAATGCTGTATTAGAATTACAATATTAATGCTTAATTTCCTGTTTCCAGATTAATTTTAAAAGGAAGAAATAATGTACTTTTAAAAATTTATGTCACTGAAGTAATTATATCTTATGTATATACCAACAAGCAAATCCATAGGGTGACTTACTGACAGACTACAGGTATACTAGGAATAAAGGACCTACTTTCTTGATAGAAGGCTGTCTCCAGGGCCCCAAATAAAAATGCATGAAACTTAAATTTCAAAGAACTTCCCAGTTGAATGTAGTTCAGAGAGTTCCTTTGTGTAATAGGTTAAATGTCCTTGTTCAGCCTCTCAAAGTGAAGATATTAAATGTCTGCGTCCTGTTTGCCCCACCTTTCCATCAATGATTTTACAACAATCTCTCTAGGTCTAACAGCTTTTAATAATGGGATATCCACTTTGCAGAACTTCCTTATGGAAAGCAACAGTTTCGTTTTAATTTGGTCGCACTGACTGATTTTTCTAGAATATGCAGGAGCTTGTTCAATCAGGACTAAAGCACTGTTCCTCTTTGGAATCAGTGTCTCCTTCTAGCCTTCTCTCTCTACCCTTTGGGAAGGCTCATTGTCTTCCCAGGTGCCTTGGTTTTCCTATGTGTGAAATGGAATGATGGGGAGACGAAAGGATTTGTGTGTGAAAACATGTTGTAGGTTAAAAGTGCTCTGAAAATACAATGTAGCATTGTTAGAAGAACTTCCCAGCTCTGATTTAAGTATGGACAGCAACAGAGTGATAGCCTAAGGGAAGCAATCGTTTTCCTCCGGAACCCATCAGTCCAGATAGATTTGGGTGCCCAGATGCTTCTCTTTGCTGCTTACGCTTAAAGGGCAATAATAGTGTTTTAGGGGAGTTTCAAGACAGGGGGTCAGTTTCCGGGCTATGCCAGTGAATCCTCAAGCCCGATTTGAAGCCTAATTAGTAGGAGCCTAGGTAGGTGGTAAGAGAGGCTATACTTCTTGACAGCAAAGAAAAGTCATTCTCAAAGGTGTGTATGTTGTCATTCCATGATAAGGAGAGCATTTACTTTATTTTACAAAGGAATCCATTGTAATATTAGGACCTCAGGAGTAAGCTGGGAATTGAGTAAAATAATTTTGTAGTAAACATATGGAATAATTGGCCAGTGATACAAGAAATCTAAATGAGGTGCAGAGACAGCTGGACACTTTTATCTCAAGAGAAAAAGGACTGAAGGAGGAAGTGGTGATACACCCAGGAGGTGGGGTTGAGATAAACCTACAGGGAGCAGACCCGATGGACTAAATATCCTCGCTCTGATCAGCAATTCTACCGCGGCCATTTGTTAGACACGTAGCTGCCATCTTTGGTGATTATTTCCAAGTAACATCTATGTTTCTGAATAAAAATCCATTTGAATCTCAAGTCATATTTGCCAGGTGCTAGATTCATTGTCAGCATTTAATGTGCTGGAACTGCCGATGCTGAGGAAATGAATACAAAAAAGCCTGCTTTTGCACTCCAGTTTGCTGAGCTTGAGGTGGAATGCCTCCCTTCCAGATGGCCCCCAACGCCAGAAAAATCAGCGACCACGGAATGAGGCAGAGATGCAAGGGTGCTGCGCCAGCCAGCCCCGTGGGGTCTTCCGCTCAGCCAGAGCGTTTTCTTACCCACAGTCATTCGTGGGGGGGCAGAACTGAGTTTGTGGCAGTAGTTGGGTTTCCAGTCTTTCGTCATCTCCACACACGTTACAATCACTCTGTCTCCATGGTCATATCATCATTTGGGTGGGGTGGACCCACTGTTATTTCTGGGAGGAAAACCAAAAAGAGGTAGGGAGAGAGACTAAAAGATGTGAAAAGGAAAACACACATGATTAATGCTTAACCAGAGGGATTGCCCAGAAATTTAAATGGATTTCATTTTGCTCTGTCTACAGCAAATGTAACTGGGGGTGACCAGGGCATTGACACATGGCATATCAATTTTCAACAAGAGGGTCTATTGCCATATTTTCCCAGTTTGCTTTCTGCAGCAGATTCATGGAATTCCCATAGTCACCTGAAAACGGAAGATATGTATTATACTCAGGCAGCTGTACCTCCAGTCCACTGCCACATCAGACCAGCATTTCTAGACACCCTCTATCCTGTAGAGATGGGAATACCATTTCCAGAAATAGAGATTCAGTCCAGAATTTGGGGCAAGCAGCTCAGACTCAGCAAGAGCCTTTTAAAAGTGGTAAACAAAAGGAGTAAAGGGGAAATAAAGGAAGGGGATGCCAGCGAGGGGACTCAAAGGGGAGGTCTGCTGCAATCCTTTACATTCAATTAGACCAGCTCCTTTGTGCTTTTCCCTTTTGCTCTGCAAAGAAAAAATGAAATATGGTTTTCATAGCAAGCTGGCAGCATTATCTCAGGATGCATATTTCTTTGCTGGATTGGAATGCCAATAAGGGGAGAAAAAAAGTTCCTCGTTTAGAGGAAGGTACAGTGCTACAGAAAAAACACAACACAACAAAAAAGAGTGCAACAAGTTTCTGAAACAGTTCCAGAAAATGCCCCTTAATGAAAATATTTAAAGGAGAACTGCTGGAAGATAAAATATCTCAGGCTGAAAAGTTACCATTTTCCAAAAAAACTGTAAATATGCAAAGACATTTGGCCAAAAATGTAGACTGTATTTGATATTTGAAGATTTCATTCATTGACAAAGACAATAAACTCCACAGACAAGTCTTGTGTTAGGCACAAGGCTCTACCTACTTCTGCACTTCATTATACAAGTATTTGGAAGAGAGACAAGGTTTGCTCAAATAAGTCCTTTATCCATCTCAATTGGCATGATCTACATGGCTTCTCAAAGTAACACAAAAATAAAAGTCTATATTTCAGTGAGTTGCATGATTTTAAAGTAGGATGATACTGACTTGCTATTTACTTATTTTTAAAGTAGGGGAAAAAATGAAGTCAGTTGATTGGAAACATTAAAAAAGTATAGCAACAGATTCAGTAAGTATTCCTAACCCCACTCACGGAGCAATAAAGCTGTATTTTTTTTTTAATTTAATAAAGAAGAGTTTTCAAATTACCCTCTGATTCACTTATAGAATGCAACAATAGGGGCTTGTAAATGAAAAGTTTAAGTAGCGCTCTTAAATTAGAAGCTACTAAAAGAAAGCTTAAAAAGACCAGAATGTATACCAATGCCATGTTATTTACTTTCTATGAGTTTTGTACTCTTAAAAATAAGAGTCTTGCGGGTAAGATTCCTCAAGGGAGGAACAACCTAAGACAGGCACAGTCGCAGGGGGGCCATCAGGTGAGAATTTGGGGATCAACAGAGGTGAGGCTCAGAACCTCACCCCCCCTGCTTTGAGAGAAATCTTCTGCATCCGTGGATGTCTTGCTGCCCTTGTCTAGCCTGGATTAATACTTAGTCCATAGGCACACACCTGATCATCTGATCATCTACATTTGCCTTCTTACAGCACTAAACTATGTTTTCTACCTTTATCTTGCATCTACCTACCACTTCAGCATTTTATTAAAAATAAAAATAATAATAATAATAGGAGAAATGTGGGATCAACATATAAATCAAGTACAAAAATCAAATGAATATTCATATTTGACCTGATGGTTTATAGGTCATATTGCATGATCAAAACCGAAAGTTTCTGTGATGACTGCCCTTGTACTGTTCACCATGTAAGAATTTATTCACTCTGTAAGAATTCGTTCACCATGTAAGATCTTGTTCGTTATGCTTCAGAAGATTGGAGACTGACGAGAATTAGGCTTGAGATGGATTAATGATTGTACATTGAGCATTGACCCCCCTATACTGAATTTTATTGTTGTTAACAACCATTTGATCAATAAATATGAGAGATGCCCTCTCAAAAAAAAAAAAAAAAAAAAAAAAAAAAAATAAGAGTCTTGGTGGCTACAGCTTGGTTCTGAATTTTCGATGCTTTTTACCACATTGTTGCCTTTTCCACTAATGTTTTTTTCCCCCTCATCCCTTTCATTACTCTGAGTATAGAGTGTTTTTTTTAATTTATTCTCAAAATACACTCTTAGAGAAATAAGTATTTTATGAATAGTCTTTAGATGAGATCCTCATTCACTTCACTCATTCACTCATGCATTCATTCACCAGAAAACAGCCTTCCAAAAAGTACTTAATTGAGAATCTGCTCTGTTAATGAGTAAATGCAGGTTCTATTAACCTCTTGATCTTAAGGACTTGTCTTGTTGTCACTGGTGTTTTCTTTGTGTTGAATTTTTCAACTGCTAGAGATGGAACATCAGCTAGGTGGCACCTCCCAGTGCTTATCCCAGAAATTCTAACCAATACATGACACCCAGAAGTACTCCTCTATTCTCTCCAAACAAGGGAAATCATTTTTTATCTCTATATTGTTAGAAACCTGAGTAGAAAAAGAACTACAGACTTCTTGTCTGTTTTTCAAATTTTGCTTTCTTTAAATCTTTTTCCTGTTTCATGGTTTTATTGTAATCATAATGGAAAACCTTGTTTCTGTTTTTTTGTTTGCGTTTTGTGTGTGAGTCAGAGTCATTATCGCTGCCGATCATTCAATATAGATTTGTAGCTAACTCCCTGCCTTCAGCCAGAATCATTAATTCTACACTCAGGTTGGAACTCATGCAAGTTTCTTTCTCTTTTTCCCTTGCAAGGTAAACATTGAGAGAGATGAGATTTCCAGTTCTGTCTCTAGATACAGCTTATCTTTTAGATAAGTCCCTGCAAGATGAGGTTTCAGGCTGTTTAATGTCGACCTGTTGAGTTCCAAACTTCCTTAAAGCCTTTAGATAAGCAAAAACTTCAGCAGTAATTACCGAAGAAGTGGTGCGACAGTGGATTAATCCCCAAAGACCTGGATTCAAATCAGCCTCAAAGCCCACAGGTGAAAATCTCTTTAATGGTGTTGGCTTAATGATTTCAGCTCAATTCTTGAGGAAGGACCAGGCCTTTCTTGACCAAGGGTGTATCATAAAAATGACTGCTAGAGGAGTCCTTTTCTCATTATTGATTGATAGATCTCCTTCATAGAGAGGGTCACAGATATTTGCATACTTTCACCTGTCTGATATTGATATTTTGGTAATTTCAAGATTAAATTGTCATCAATTTTGAACCCAGATTTTGGTTATTACTCCACTTGAAAATTGTGGGACAATGGCTGCTTTCTTTGTCTCTGCACACTGTTTTCTAAAATTCAGAAAAGTACCCTCTGCAAAAGAGGGGACTGACTTCACTGGTCTGATAGAGGAGACTGCACAATGCAGTGAAATACACAAGGATGTCGCAGCGCCAAATGATCTTTTCTTCTTTTCTTTTAAATTGCAGATCTGCTTCTTACTGCTTTGTCAGTGCAGTTTTTAAAGGATGCACAGCTTATTTTGAGTGCCCTTGAGCAAATTTCTTCCTCATAAAGGTGTGTAGAAAGTAGCACAATGGAATTTGGTCACAGCTGGCTTACTTCCTGTTACCTGAAGCCTAGTTCCATAGGGTAAATTCCAAATACCTCCTTAGCTGTGAGTTACTAAATTCTGATGGTCTTGGATCTGTGTGACTTAATGTCGCTCTTGCTTCACTAAATATGCAGGTTTCCTGTTATCCTGCAATGTTCCCATGGATTCAGTGTTTTTGTGTTTGCATTTGGTGGAGTGGGCTGGTATAGAAGAAGAATGTTAGAGAGAAAAGTAGAAACTCCCTGCAGAATAGAACAGTAAAAGTAATACAGCTTACCTTTCCTTGTAATTTTTTCATAATGAAATTACTAAAGTGATGTCAGTAAACAGGAAAGAAGTGAAGTGTAAAATAATTAGCACCAAAGGGAACATAATAGGTTACTTATTAAAATCTATAGACGGATTATATGACCCCACCGGGTCCAGGGACCAGAGATCACATGACTCAGGGTGCCTTCTCTGAGGTGAGCACCCCAATGTACTTTGTCAGCTTACCGGCTTCTGACATTAAATAAGCTCCAGGTATGATTTATTGAGTAGCCTTTTCACAGGAGTGAGAAACTGAAATCTAGTCCTTGCTGAACCTCAGCTCTGTTTTCATTACCTTCTCCAACTATTGCATTTAGTCAACCGAGTTACATGTAGTTCTGGGAGAAGCTCTCCTGCTCCCCGAAGTCATTGTTCCACTCATAATAAAATTATGCTATCAATTTGCCATAAGAGAAACACTGAAGATCACTAAATTGTTGCCATGTGTTTTGCACTAAAGACGAAGTGATACCAATTAAAAAAACAACCACCCCTGGATTTTATTTTTTAATGGTGTGTGGGGAGGAGCGAGGCTGGCTCACAAGGGAGGTCATGCCTCCCTTCTACCCATTACAAATGTCACTTTCCTTAATTAGAAAATGGCATTTATGGAGAATGAACTGGGGGTTTAAGTGGGGAAAGAAGAAAGAATGAAACCTGAGCTGAGCCCTAAATACTGTCAGAAAATGACACCTTGCCTCCCACAGGACTATTTCATTAGAAAGATTTGCTAGGTTACATTAGACTCAGATAGATTTTTCTGGAAATGGACCCTAACCCAAAGACTAAAAAATTCCCCAGTTCCAAAGCTCCACGGATAAGTCACATCCATACTTTGGTTCCGTCATAGTAGCAAGTACTCTGTGGCTCTCATTTAGGGTAACATTTTCAGGATGTGTCCCTAGGGAGTTGAGCATTAGTTATGATGTAAGAGTGTCATGTTTTTACTCTATCAGCAGGAACTAATATCCTGTGGTTTCAATTAATCTCCTACTAGATTAATTAAATAATTGCCAATAATTTGGTCTCAGAAGAAAAGCTTTCCTATCCCACACCCTAAATAAATCATGCCTGACAGTTTACCATCAAGTTGGTGATGAATCGACTTCAGAATTTTAGATTTTATGAATAAGTCAAATTTTATTACCATAGAAAATCTTTACACAATAAAAATATTTCCAGCCCCAGGCAGTAGCCCAGTAGTTTTAAATAATACTTGTAATGACACAAGTTTATTAAGTAATGGTGGGCTGCTCCTTGCATAATGTATGATGAATTATATCTGTTATGAAGACAACAGGTAAAATTTTTAAGAAAATAGGCAATTCTTGGAAAGGATATGATTTTGCTGGTAACACCAGTAATCATTAACAAAAAAAATAATGATGACTTCCATTGCTAGACCTTCCTAGAAGCTCTTCCACAGCCTAATAGCAGCACTTACAAATAGACCAAAATGGGTCTGAAGAGAAGACGATTCTTCTAGACATCACAACAGAACAAACTAGGTTGTATTCATGAATGAGAACTTGGGCTATGTTTTCAAACTCGTGGAAGGTTTAAAATATTTTCTGGATTTGTTTGAATTTTTTTTTCCTGCCTTTTAGATGACAAAGGGTTTCTTCACTTTGCTAAGCTCTTGGGAGGTGCTAATAACTTCTTGCTGAATTCAAATGTGCCAGAGAGAAGGTTGAGGAGAGAATATACAGAGAGCAGAGTATAGAGGTGAGGCAGTGGCCACCAGCATGCCATTTCTTGGAGGAGATTAGATTTGAAGTTAGTTTTCAATCAGAGGAAGGAAGTGTTTTAGCAGTTGGATTGAAATAGTAAGTTGAGTCTGGGAGGAAACCAGCTCTCCCTGAGTAGCGAAAAAGAAATTTGCAAGTGTGTGAGGTACAGCGAGAAATACAGACACCCCAGACCACAGGGTTATGGGGCGAACAGCGTGGAGAAGGTTCAGTGCTCACACAAAGGATGAAGCGTGTGGTATGTTAAAGGGAATCAACTGGGACATCAGCAGCTTGGGTCTAATTCCTCTCAGACAATTTGTATGATCTTGGGCAATTTAGCCTTTCTCAGTATCTATTCCCTCATCCATAAAAGAATGGGGCCTGGGTGATTTTTAAGGTCCTTTCCATCTTTAAAATTCCATTATTTTATGATTCTAAGCCTGTGAACTGAAAAAAAAAATTCTAGTCAAATCAAGTGAGATGAAAACGATTTTAACCATTGTATTTTGAATTGATTAGAAGAGAGGGAGAAAGGCCAGTCACAGTAGACTATAGGTGACTTAAACAGAGCCTGAATCAGAGATTTAGCTATTAAAATGAAGAAAAAGAAACCGATTTTATCTCTATTGTTAAAGAAAAAAAAAGATGTGGCAGGATTTGTTGACTAATTCAGCATGGGGTACGAATAGGAAAAGAAGCTACAGCCTCTCTGGACTCAGTGCCTTAGGGAGCAAGGCTTGGGGATTCTTTCTGCAGTGACAGCAGATTTGAGTGGGGCCTGATGGTTTCTCTGGGAAGATGATCTTGTTTTCACAATAGATAGCATAAAACAGAGATGAGTCTGTAGAGGAAGAGGTCAGAATAACAGGAAACACTGTGGGACTGCACAAGAGGAGGAAGAGGTAGGTCTGAGGGGACAGATGTTATTCAGGGCCCTGGGAGGAGATGGGCTTGTCCAAAGAGAGAGAGTGGGCACTGGGAGGAGCTTAGGGATTTAGGCGCAAGCCCACACTGATTACAGTTACTCAGAAGGGATCCTCCATAGTGGTCATACAGGACCTTCCGACAGCGGAAAGCTACAAAGAACAAGATTTCAATCCATAGTTTAAAATTTCCAATTGGAAAGACCAACTAGAGGTTTTTTTTGTTTTGTTTTTTTTAAGTTTTACATCTATTTAAAGCAAAAAGTTCTTCATGAAAATGGAATCATAGACAAGGTAACAGAGAACATCTGTTTTCTTCCAAAATTAGATAGACTGATAAAGGGGCAAACTTTCTATGCCATGGAAGTTTTGACTTAAGTAGACATCTCACAATCTGTCCATAGTGTGAAGGTTAAAAATCTTGTAAGAGTGTGTGGTTACATCATGAGTGTTTTTCTGTTTATAAAATTCCTTAGCATCCTGCTCCCCGATAGGATGTCACCAAAACAAAAACAATCTTCCCATTAGTGTGCTGTTGATCTGGCTGTGAGGAGCATGACCCCTTTGCTGTGAGTGAGCACCGGTCTAAAGTGATTTACTTCAGCAGAGACCATTCACTCACTTTGGGCTTGTCGCTTTCAGTAATTTGTAAATTTTTAAAAGGTGACACTAGAGAAAAATGAAATACCAACTTATGAAAAGTATATCTTACTTAGCATTTATGTAAAGGCTATTCACAGTACCTTATTTTGATCATTTTGATAAGCTGATTATTAAAGGGGTGTCTGCTATGACACCCTTGACCAGAGGGCACAAGAACTCAAACATGAGGTCAAAGTCACATGTAGAGTTTCATGAAAAGCCATTGAATTTGGAGTCATTGAGATGGTCAGATCAGATGATTTCTCCATCTGAACAGTCTATTTGTCATGTATGCATTTTTTCAGATGTTGTCTCATTTGTCCAGGTTGTCTAAACTGACTCTAGATACTGAGGTTTAAGAGGTTAATTATCTGTTTTGCCAATTTCTTACTACTCAGCAAGGGAGAAATTAAAGTTCAAATCTATGGGTAGCTATAACTATCTGTTTACATATTTAAATCAGTGGAACATTTGTGTTGTACCCCCAACTTCACATTAATTATGTTTTGAGGTCATATGTGAAGTTGGGGGTACAAAACACAATTAAGCACTAAGTCTTTCCCATCCCCTCTGCCTCACATGCTCCTTCCAGAAGTCAGGCTCTGATTTTAAAGTTGTCAAGTCTCTAAAGTCAGTTTTACACTGAAGGACCTTCTTAAGGCTCCTAAGAGACTCTTTCCTCAGTTCACCATTTATATTGACATGTTGCTGCACCAGAATTTGTTTCTATCAAGGATTCTTTCCAAAATAAGCCTATTCCTTATCAGGTCTTCTCATGGTGTAGCATTAATACAGATGAATCCTACAATTCCCCTTTTCAGTGAGCTTGAAAACTCCAAAACTATCATCTTTTCCTCTTGAATGCAGTAAAGGAATCATCGAGTCCTGACTATGCTTGAAATAATAGATGAAAATTTTTAAATTTCTTCGGAAAACTGGGCATTTGTAATAAGGAGGAGTAATATGACATGTTGAGTCATTTTATGAGAATGTTATTTTGTGACTTAAATCTTCAAAGGAGAGTATTAAATACAGGATCAAATGCAGTCAATGAAATCATAATTACAGCAGAGCTTGATTTTATAATAAATCTCTCACATGTCTCCCAGAAACACATGCATGCCAGGATTCAAATGCACTCACTCTTTGATAAGTCCGTGCTCAGGAAAGAAGGCATGGTTGTTTACCATCAACTTTATAGAAACTGTAAAACTAGCTGAAGAACAGTTGCTTCATTCAAAAAAAAAATGCAGCTCCTCCTCCTCGAGGGCAGGAACTATGGTCTATTTGCTCTCCAAGATCTGGGTGCGTACATACCGTATTGGCTGGTCACGGAAGTGCCTGATAGTTGTTGAAAAAATGCATACATGACAAATAGATATTGAGTGTCTGTATCAAAAGATGCTCCCAGAGGGTCTTAAGGGAGTAGTAAAAAGTATTTAGGTACTAATACTTTGTTTAGAAGTAATGGGGAATTTAATAAAGCTTTAAGTTGAGCTGAATATTGGATAATTGAATGAGGTAAACTATAAATAAAAAAGGCCTTGTAAATAATCTGACCTAACACTCTCACTTTACAACAACAACAAAAACAAAAATTTGAGGTCCAGAGAGGGAAAATAACTTTCCTAGGGCCCCCCAACAGGTTAGAGGTAAAGCCTGAAGTTGAATAAATCAAGTCCCCAGATCCTGAACCTTTTCTAATACACCACATCCTCCAAAATCCTTTCAATGATTTAATTATCTTCAAAAGAAAAAAATACCTAAAAGGAATTATCTTGACCATATAGTTTTCTTTCTTTTCTATGTAATTTCATAGTGTCATGATGACATGGTTTTAAGAAAAATTAAAGCTCTCTCTCTTCCAAATTGGTATGTTACCTATCCATGAATGTCCTGAAACAAACAGTAAGATGTTAAAAATTGAGATTCCTACATCATATTTTAAACAAAAAATTTTAAATGAAATATTGATAATCCACACTAAGAGGCAGATGTAATTTTTTTTTTTTAATTAAGGCGTCTCAAGAAGTCTTCAAAAAATTTCACTTTGGACTTGGCTTTGGGCTTAATTTTTTACTGATGGCTTTTGAATTGAAAACTGCTATATGCAGAGGTCTGCAGGAGGGGCAGCTTGAACAAAAACATCATAGGGCACTTCCCTGAATTATTTAATAGAAAGAAGAGTTTCTGGATCTGCAAAAGATGATCCTGAAACAAAGCTACCATTAAAGACTTAACAACTAGCTAAGAGTGGGAGCGGCTACCACACTGGATCTGTGACCTTGGGCTCTAAGCAATCATGAAGACCCAGGGCAGCCAGTGAACAAAGCAATTACAAAGGGAGTCAAACTATTAAGGAGCCGAGAGTTCAGTAGCTTTATGTCCCTGCCAAGGTATCCCTAGAACACTGTGTAACAGGGACTGAATAATATTAACATTCCTGCATGATCGTTTAAAGCAACTTAGAGTATATTCTAATCGAGGAAGAGTTTTTCATTTCGATGACTGTGGGAGTGGTTATTTTATTTTTATATGTCCTTTTACAAACATTTAAACTGAAATAACCAGTAGCATAAAATTGCTAGTGATTTAGCTGGCTATGAACTTGAACCAAATAGTCTCGGAAGATTTTTTCTTGTCTCCCTTTAGCTCTCAGGTAAATTTCACCGCATGACAGCACTTCATGCTAGGCAAAGCTCATACAGGAGATGAAAAGGCATGAAGCATAACAAACATCACAAAGCCAGTACAATTTCTTGTTTATAAAGAAAAACAAGGAATGTAAGCTAAGTGGAAAGGTGCTGGTTGAAAGATATTTTAAATGCCTCCGAGTTAAAACCATCAGGGATCAGAAAGCAGAAGGCAAATTCTAGAGGCTAGAACACCAAGGCTGATGAATCGCCTTGTGCACATTTTAATTAAACTATCATCTTGAGATTTTTTTGTGTATTGATTTGCACAGTACTTAAAAAAGCTTCCCCCATCCCCACCCCCACATCCCTCCTTTGAATGTTAAAGCTTTGTGCCTTCAGCTTGACTGTATGAAAAGAAATTACTCATCTTTGGGACTGTTATGGAGGGGAAAAAAAACAAAACAAAACAAAACAAATGGGTGGACATGTTCTCTTCTCCTTTTCAATATGTTTAAATTTCAACTGTTCATATAATTATGCTGGCATGTATTTCTTCCTGCCTCTAGTCATGCAGAAAAATTTTAAACATGAGAAATTGGACAACTCTAATGTGGTGTAAAATCTACTTACGCATTGTATTTCTTTCAATATTCTTTACCAATAGTATGCACATCATTAAAATTAAAAGAAAATGTTAGTTTTATGCCCTAATGCATTTACATGCTATCTGTAGCTGCCAAATATTTTATTAATGTTGAAAAGAGGAAGTTTGAAAAATAAAAGTAATGTCAGAAATAGGGTTGACGCTAGGCAGAGGTGACAGTGACAACCATTTAATAGTAATCACCACTTACGTGGCACCAATTAGAGGAGTATTTACTAAAATAATTAGTTTCCTAACATTGTGAATCTGTTATTCCTCCCTCTTCTTACAGAGGAGTAAACTGAGGCAGAAGTTGAAGTGATTTTCCCAGGGGAAAATTTTGGAAAGTAATGTGGATAGAATCAGACAGAAGTATTAGGATCCTCAATTCCCATTTCCTAATGTGGAACTTCCTATTCATAGGGAGTAGGATTTCCCAATTGATCTCTTCTGAATAACTGAAGATCAGTGTCTGTGAATTTCTTCATCCCTCCCCACCTTCAACCACTCCGTGTGCTCCTCACACGTAAATGCTAAGCTAACGGGAAAAGGAATACTTGGCACTAGAAATCTGAGGTTGGTTAAAAGGGTATCCCTTTTGAGATATCAGCTGCTAAAACTGGTCTCTAAACCAGGAGGAATAATAAAAATAGCAAAATGATCTGAAGGAGGAATGAGGAAAAATCCCGTGATGAAGACATAGATGACCTTCTTCCTCAGTGACTAGTTCTCTCTCCACCTCACATACGTGTATATATAGGGCCTGTGCTTGCCAGCAGTGGCTTTGGGAAATCCATCTAATTTTTAGAGTTTTTTTCTAGACCACAATGCTGAAGCTGTGTTTCTATCTGGTGCTGAAACTTTTTCTATCTGCTCAAGAGTGAGCAGCGGCCAGCCACCTCATTTTCACAAGTAGGCCGGATCGGAAATGATGCCCAGCAGTATCACAGCTTTGGAGACTCACTCGGGATAGAACAGACTGTCCTGACTCTCTCAGATCAGCATCCTTTAAGTTTTCTCTTGGAATAGCCCACCATTGCTGCAATGGAGAAAGGGAGCCAAAGATAAATAGCTTGCTGTTACACGTCAAACTCGTATTCTGCACGTGAGAGATTTCACAATTCTAATTTAGTCAGTAACTTTGTTCCTTCATCAAGGTTTAACCTTTGGAAGAGAAATTTTTTCCAAATTTCAAATCATCTCTCCCCAGTAATAAACTGAATCCCTTTCTCCTTCCCTTTTGGCTACTAAGTCACCCTGCACTATTCAAGGCTTTTCCTCATTTAACAATGGACTGTAATATACTAGTTCTAAACTCCTGCTGGGTCACGGACCTCTCTGAGAACATCATGACACCCATACACCCCCAGAAGAATGCATGCATCTACACACACATACATGTACACACACACACATGCACATGCCCACAGTTCTGCTTACAATCTTCAGACCCTGTCATGGACCCTCTAGGGACTAAGCCCAAAAACGAGTGAACAAAAACAAACAACAAAGAAACTTCCTGCTCTAATAAGTTTGCTAGAAATCCATTAACTAATCTAAGAAATAACCCATAATCACTATTCCTCCTTTTGTTGGTGGTTGAATTTTAAATTAATTGAATTTTTAAAATGGTAACAGATGGTTCTCATTTTATTAGATGTTAAATTCATAAAAATTAAGAGCCATACCTTTTAATTTATTCTGTGTGGCACTGCCAGGACCACCACATAGGACCAAGCATTCAGCACCCTGCACTGCTCTAGAGGCATCAAGCAAACTGTGCAGTCACGCTGTGTTGACACCCTCTGAGTCGGGCAGTGTGACTCCTCTCATCCGTGCGGGTCCTCTCATTTTGGATATTGAATGGGTTAATCATCAAATGGTGCCACCCAACATCACATCCATTTTAGCAAAATGCTATTTCAGTCATTAGCCATTAAGTCCGCTTTGGCTATAATTCCTCTCTTTCTTCTTAATGTTTGGTGACTTTCTTCTTAATGTTTATCTTGGTGTATTAAAAAATATATAGTACATGTCTCAGTAGCTATTAGACCTTAAAGAATATCACTATTCAACATAAACTTTCCTTCTTTGGTAAGCTTTATGCTAATAGGCGTCTTGTACACTGCCTTTCAACGATTTGTGACCACCTCAGAGGCCTGCTTTGTGAAATGTTTGATTATCTGCATATCTGTCTATTAATTTGTTTATCTGTCCACCTATCTATAGAAATTTTAAATGGTGTAATAACTTTAAGAATAGTGACACTAATGTAGTATTAGATTAAAAGAATGTTACTTTATATGGGTGTAAATGTAATTTAGAGGCACTTAAAGGAAGCTCTGTACTTAACATGATTCTTGGTCAGTGAAGACAGGTTGATCCCACTCATTTTGGTATTGCTAATTTGCCTTTAATTAGGAAGATTGATTCTGCTCTGTGGTGCATAGGCCCAGCCCCAAACGTGGTTTTCTGGTTTCTGGAGCACTTTCTCAGTTGTCATTGTCATTGCAAATGTGTAACTGAATGTCACACGGGGCCTCATGAAATAGAAGTGCTTTCTGTTCTAGAAAGCAAGTATCGACATTTTCCCAATTTTCTTTTATATTATAAAGCTCGTGCTGGTATTATTTTAAATAAACTTCTGCTTTACTCCATTTGATAGTTTTCAAATTACAACACAAAAGCTGTGCTTGGATTTAGTGAAAGGAATGCTTTTGCAGCAAAAATTCTTTATTTTTTTGAAGCAAGTGCTAGTCTCAAATACGATGCACCCATTAGGTTGTGCCATTCTGTATGAAACAGCATTTATTTTTCAATATGTTAACTGTTTATCTGCCCTGTGATATATGGAGTTTGCAGCTATAAGCCTTTTTTCCTACTCTCTTCTCTTGGCTGATGACAAATTTTAATCATTTGACTGTCCTTCATGACAATTACTTTAACTAAGATGAGTTATATTCCCTTTATTGGAATAGAGTCAGGGAATCTATCAAAACTAGTGAGAGGAAAATTCCTAGAAATGTTTTTAAACATAGTCATTAAGAATGGGCTGAACCAATACAGAAAAAAATGTGGGTACTCGGGAGTGGGAAGGAAACCACTTACTCACTGTAGTTCTGATGCCCACCATTGCCAGTAGGATAACTGGCAGTGTTGAGCCACAGAATTTATTTCATAGTGGTGGAAAACCAGATAATAAAAACAGTATCACACAGAAAGATCTAATTTCATTTATGTACCTCACATGCTGTGTAATGTTACAAATAACATACAATCAGTGTTTATACTGATTGGAAGGTGTGCAGATATATGGTGAACATACGTGAGCAATATGTAAATATTTACATTTAAAGTCATAACCTAATCCACAATTATTCTTACACCTTTCCTTTTCCTTAACTACCTCAGTATTTTGCTATCTCTTGTAATTTCCTATGACTCCAGACTTATTTTGAAGGCTCCTTGTAAATGTTCTCAATACAACCTCAAAAACAAAACAAACCAGTTTGTGTGTGTGTGTGTGTGTGTGTGTGTGTGTGTGTGTGTGTGTTTAAAAACCTAGATGCTGAAGGCATGAGAGTGGGAAATGAGTGGTGATGCCTGCAACAAGGGTCTTTCAACACGTGTGTTTGCATCTTGTCAGCCTAGTGGGCAGCCTTCTGTGTTTCAGAGAAGAACCTTCGGCTGTGCCGTCCTACTGACCTCGTGATCCTTATCAGCCTCGGTGACATCTCCCAGTGGGAATTCTGGGAGTTCTTGGATACTTTGGTAGTTCCTTTTTACTTATGGATATGTCTCAGTGTTTCATGTAACCATTCCTTGTGCAATCAACTCTACTTATTTCTGTGGTATATTTCATTCCTCAACTGGATTCTTCTTACCAGGCAGGAGTTGGCTTAGTTGTCACCTCAATCATCAATTTGTGTATGTTTAGGAAATCCAAATTTATCCTAATACTAACTGGCGTAAAATACAATTAGGGAATTAGATTTGCTGCTTCCTTCAAAGCCACCTCAGTCAGCCTGTCCACAAATGTTTATTGAGCACCTGCTATTGCCCGTTACCTATCATGGTGCCAGGGGTGGAACAAAACAGACCCTCTGCCCTCATGGAGCTTACAGTTCAGAACCAAGTGTAAATAAAAAGATCCAAAGCCATTACCCTTGTTTAGAATTGACTATTTTTCCTGAAGTTCAATGTCGTAAGTCTGCACAGAGTCCCAACTAGATCCATAAAAGCCTATATAATACTCTCTTCTGAATTTCATCTCAGAATATTGGAAACATATCTTCCCCCATGCAGTTGGTGGAGAGAATAAAATGAAAAATGAGAAAAAAGTTGCATGCAGAAGGAAGCTAGTACTCCTACCCCTACAGGTCAGGCCTCAGCCAGAGCTAGTATTTCGTGCCCTTTAGAAGAGGGCTCTACCTCTCTCCTCTCCTGTTTCCTATACTTCCCCTCCCATCCCACTGACTCTCTAGTGAAATCCAGTTGTTGAAAGAATGAGGCATGTGTAAGTAAAATGTCTTTAAACTGAGAGGTTTCTGTACCTGTTTTCTTACTTTGGTATGAATATTTGGACAGATTGTCAGATAATAATTCATTGTCCCAGGTGCCAGAGAGAAAATGGTGAACCAAAGACACATAATCCCTGCCCTCGTGGAATTTCCAGTGTAGAGGAACACAGACATAATATGTAATTATTATTTATTTTTATCCTTAACGTTTGCAATGGAATCATCTGTACTTACTTGGACACGAGTGTGAATTATTTTCTTTTTGATCTCCTTTTATGAGCAGCACCACTCATTTTCCAAGAGCTTACCAGGGGTAATGGTGCAGTCGCTGGCCATGTGGCATGGAGGAGTTGGCCCACAGTGGAAAGAGAGAAGATGCCGTTTTCCATTAGTTCTAACCAAGCCAAGCATAACAGTATGACTGTGTTTAAATCATACCTTCCTTTAAGGTGCTTCATGTATATTATCTAACTGCTTCTCAGAAGCGTCTTCTCAGATAAGGTCATATCTTTTTTAATCTCCACTTATATAAAAAGGTAGGTAACAGAGGGTGAATAATCTGCTTGGTGTTGCCTAGAAGAATCCATGTCTTGCACAGGTAGTAATTGCTACTTTGTCATAAGTCACTTCTTATGGAGGGGCCCCAAGATACACTAGAAAGGACAGATTATGGAACAACAGGATCTGAGTTTGCTTCTGATCTCACTATTAACTATCTGTTTGAACCTAATTTTGGAGCCTCAGTTTCCCCATCTGTCAAAATTAACGTAATACCCTTGATTCAGAATATTGTTGTGAGAACCAGGAATTCCAAAAAGTAACTCTTGTCACTACTATTGTTGTTCTATAACATTTTCTATTCTTCTATTCCTGGAAAAACCCTGTGATCTTTCTGCATATGGTGAGAGGTTAATAAATATCATTAACAGGTTGCACAGAGACTGAATGTCAGGAATTTCCAGCTTCCTTTCTGCAAATAGTTCCTTACACTGTTCTGTATGGTTTAATTTTTCACAAGGCTTTTACTGCTTTTGGTGATGAAATATTGTGCAGAGACATTCACAAAATAATAAAGAAATGTCTTTAGTAATCCGAGCATTTAGTCATTTCTGAATCCCTGTATCTAATGTTGGTTGAGGTCATGGCAAAATGGTCATGAAAACCAGAAATCCTGGCCAGCTCTAAGGATTTTTTTCATCAGTGGTTTTAAAAATTCTGCTAATCTATGTTATTTATCAAACATTTAAAATTGAATACCTGAGTCTTGTCATGTATACCACTGAAGTACAAACAGCTGACAGTATCTATCTATTGCAGGCTTCTAAATATAGGAAAAAATGACTTATTACAGACATCCTAACACATTTAAAGAAGATAACAGGTATTATTTTCAGAGATTTAAGTTAACCTTACATCGCTGAGAAAGTCGCCTGGTCACTTCTTCTATTCCCCTGGTCACTAGCCCATTCTTTCTTCTGTTAAACTATTGTGCACTTGGTAGATCCCTTTATTTCCCTCTCTCTCATCCTTCTTACAACTATAAAAAAGAAAAAAGGTGACATTAACATCAAGCTTCTGTGGGAGAAGCAGCACAGCTAATGAACTCATACTGGACATTGGAAATGGTCGATAACATTTGCTTTCCAGTATTAATAAGGCCTGAAGATGAGCATAAACTCCATATACATATTATTTTACAATCACCTTATTTTTGTGTGTAGCATAGTTTATCTTTCCTTTTCACCTCATTTTCCAATCAGAGCCTTTGATTCCTCCTTGTCTTCCTTCTGCCCATTCTTGCCTCTTATTTCCAGGTTCTTCTCCTAGCTGCAGACCCCCTCCTACCACATCAGGCCTTCTCTTATCTTCAGGGGGTTTCAGCCTCTTGGCAGGATTGACAGGCCTTGCAAATCTTTTGGCTGCTGTAATAAAATCTTCAGTTCCTGAGATTTATGAGGTCTACATAGAAGAGGAAACACCTACAGTTCATGAAATTGTAAAGAATGCCAAGTGCATAGATAGGAGAAAAAGATACCCAAATTCTCAACAGTTCGTCTTTTTGCCAACGTGCTTTGTGTTTTCTTTCATTTACCATTCAGGTATTGCAGGTATTTAGACGGCCAAATCAGATGCTTTTTTTGGAGTTCTTGAGATATCAGTTTACATAATTAATAGAAATATACCAGCAGGTGACTATAATATGATTATAAAGTACAGTCCTGGCTGTTGGGTGTATTGAATACTTTTAAATGAAATATGTGGAGTGTGTGTATGCATGCAATGTGTTTAAATGAATGCAGCCTTTCCAATCAGCTAGAAAGAGAGAAAACATGTAAATTGCTAGCATGTGTTGTTCAAAATGCAAAAGTAGGAAAGCAATATTGATCTGTGCTTTGGATGTTTATTTACATCAGTTGCACAGTGTTAAGATGTCTGGCCATAATTATCGAGACCTGCCCACCTGTCAAACCGCAATTGGGTTATTTCCCCATTGTCTTGCAGCAGTAAATCTTCAGGTCTGGATGGGCATTAGACAAATGGAAAAAGGCTACTTTCCCAGAACATGTAATTCATTATGGAAAACAGGTGCCTGCTGAAGATTTTTGCTTTAATGCAGACATATTTTATTATTCATAAAATATTAATGTGAGTAGTCACTACTAGAGTTGTGTGGGTTGTTTTCATGTTTTTTTTTTCAGTTTTAATATGAGAAGAGAAATTGTAAGCGTTCTCCAAACCTTGCTTTTTGAAAAGGTAGAACCTTTCCGTAAATAGTTTCATTCCCTTGCTCTCCCAAAATAGGTTCAAAGGACCCCGGCTCCCACTTACATAATGTACAAAAATAAGTGTGCTTTAATGTCTCAAGCGCTGGATGTTCTGTCCATGGACAACCTTGCAGTGGGGACAGAGTGACCTTTCAAGAAAAAGAAAAATGAAATGAAATATACTTTCATTTTCTAGAAATATGCATGCAAGTAAAAATTTGACAGCCTGGAAGAACATAAGCAAATATATCTTTTTATTTGAAGATAAAAAGAAGCAGGGCTGGATAGGAAAGGGAAAAAACCTGTGAAAAAACGGATGATGCAGTTTTTACGAATAAGCAGCTTAATGTATCTTGGCACCCACAGTAAGCCTTGTAGGAGCTCAAAGTGCCTCAGGCAATCTGTGAGCAGAATAGCAATTTTATTACTTTGTCATTAAACCAATTTCACAGCAGTATTGTTTGTTAATGAGCAGCGGCAAACGAGCGAAGATGTCACACACTGGAATAGCAGAGAGATTTGTGACCCAAGCTCACAGCACTAAGATGGAAAGACCACGGCTATAAAAAAGGAAATACTTTGGGATGAAATGCAAAGTCTATACAGCAGAGCTTGTGTTTATGAGCTACCATTTTGCTAAGAGCTGTGAGAGAAATAAAGGTCTGGAAATATGCAGTTAAAACAGGGCCTATAAAATTAAAACCAAATTAAAGTATAGCAGAGGATTACTGCACAGACTGTACTCGACAAAATATATTTTAAGTGATGAGGTGAAATCTAAATCAGTTTTGTTTGAATTTGGTTGGTATTTATGAAATTCAATAAAAAATGAAAAAATATCTAAACAAAGCAGCCGCCTCACCCTTCTGTGGTCTCTGAGCCATAAACACGTATCATGTTGAGGAAATTCAACTTGCCAATCCTTAAATAATTAGCAACTTCTTGATTCACATGGTACACGCCTCTATCTCCATGAAAGCCTTCTCTGTTACTTTATCTATCTGTAAGGATATTACATGTGTGCAATAGACACTCAGGCAGAGCCCGATGTGTCTGAAGCCCATGAATCAAGTGCACCCAGCAGACGCTGGAATTGAGCTCATCATTTGATGAAATTGTCATTTTTTTGCTTTCCTTTTTATTTTAATTTACTTTTTTTTTGTCTTTTCCCTTCTTTCTTTTACTTTTTCTTTTCATTTCATTTTCTTCTTCTTTCTTTCTTTCTTTCTTTTTTTTGAGCCAGGCTGGTCTTACAAAGAACTTGGGAGACAGCCTTGAGGGATACAGAGAACAGTGCCAGACAGGCACATGGCCACATGCCGTCAAGGCGTCCCTGGGTGCCAGAGCTGGCCTGCTGTGTCCACGCAGGGAAAAGTGGTTCATGCTACCAGCCCTGGGATCAGGCTCACTCTCTCCAGGAAGAGGGTGGGGTGAAGGCAGGAGCCTGGTAAGGAATCAAGGGAGATGATCAACCCATAATTCTATCTTCATTTGCAGAGGAGATTTTTTAAATACTCTGGTCATCAGCCTTGCTCACAAGCCACCCCTACTTTGTCATCTCACCATTGGCGAGTGAGCTGATCCAACTCACGGAGCCTTCTTGCTGTAACATCCAGAACTAGGCAGGTGCCTCTTCCTTAGGAAGGTCCCCACAGTTCTGCACCCCCAGGCCCATGGCTGGTCATGGTCAAGTTCGGTACACCAGACGGCTTAAGGTCTGTGTCAGGTCTGTGTAGTTAACAGCAGTAACCCCTGGGACCATACACCAGGTCTCACTGATCCCCTTTATAATTTGGGTTGGCTGGAGATAGGTATTTTCGTATTTTTCTCTCATGACCCCCAGTGTAGATTATTAAGTTGTTTATTAATTTTTAAATCTGTTTTGGTTCTCTTGTTTGCTTGCTTTTCCACCATTTCTCTAAGCGACTTTTGGATGGACTGAGTGAAAGGGACTCTGCGGGAAATGCTGGCTGCCGCGATCTGGGCTGTATGCAGTGGTGGGAGTTCAGCTTTAAGACTGTTTTCTGCCTGACAGGGCAGGACCCCCAGACAAATCACTGGCTGGCTCCGTGGTAGTTGGCAGCTATTCAAGACTGGTCTTGTGCCAGGAGTATTACTAGATAGCCAGACAGATCAATTCACTTTTACATTCCCGCCATTATTTATAGCCCCACTGTATATCTACTCTTGCTTATGAAGTAATGATTAGCAAATACAGTACACATAAAACATGGGCATTTGTTCTGGAAAGGGCTTTCTCCTGCTGATACTGCAGATAGTTTCACAGGTCACAGAACCTTAAAAAGGATTTAAAGGGCATGTCTTGTATAGCATTTTTTCTTTTGAAAATGATGCTCCTTTCCCATTTTTGAGTAATTGAAGAGGATAGAAAGGTTTTCTCATCACTTATGTTCCACTGAATTCTCTGCAGCCCCTTTTCCCACAGATGTTTCAGCCAAACCTGTACAGAGGGAGGTTACATGGCATGGCTTGCTATTTTGCTTTTTAAATGACTATTTTGTGCTTCCTTTTGAGTGTGTCAAGGTGAACAAAACCAGTGCTGCCAGCCTTTTGGGCAGGGAACTTGGGGTAGGATTTCTCATTTGCTGGAGGGAACTGGCCAGAGTCAGTGAAGAAAGAGTTTGGCTCCCAGTTCCGTTGGCTCTTCATATTCTCATTCTCATCCACCCATTCTCCCTCTCCCTCTCCCTGTCCGCATCCCCGACCCCCACATACGGTCTATATCTAGATGCTTCTTGGTCATACTAAGGAATCTCAGCTAGCAGTGACCTATTAGTTTCTTTGAGGATTAGTACAATAATAATGTGTTTTAAGAGGTGTTCATTCAGTTCAGAGTTAATGCTTTGGAGAACATCGCACAGCTTGAATCATGGGGAGAGAAGAGAGCTTGACTGCCTGAGGAATGTATGGGGGCTGTAAACTTAACTAGTTGGAAGCCTGAATTTTCTGTTAGCCTGGTATCAAATCCACACATTGATTGAGTCATGTTTTCCTAGCAGAATGGTCATATATGGCAACAGAACATAAGAATAGGATGATACCATCAGATAGAATAAGGAAAAGTGGCCAAGAATCTGAAAATATCAAGCTCAGTGACAAATTGCTGGGCTTTCATTACTTCATACTTGGTTTATAGTAGGATGGCCTTAATTCAACAGTACAAGAACTTTTTGTGCCCTCCACAACTAAATGCGGTTTGTATTCTATGTGCAGCTAGTTTTCCATCTATTGTGGCAGCCAGAGTTGTGATACATCATTGGTAAGGAGACTTATAACTCATAAGAATAAATATTGCTTGGGGTTTAGATTTTGTTGTTCATTTCTAGAGGACTTTCATAATTTCAGATTTCACTATAGGGCTTATATTTCAGGAGTCTTTCTTCTAGTTAATTTAAAACACTGCATAAAAAGTTGTACTATGTCCATTACAAAGATTAGAAAAACTGAGGTTTCCAAAGGGACTTACACAATTTCATGCACAATATTAATGAGAGAAAGAAAGCTACATTAGACTATACTGTAGGATTTTGGGTTCGTTTCTGCCCTTTTAAATGAGCTCCCATAAAACCTGACATTAAAAAAAAATAAGAAGGGGTCTCAGGAGTTATAATGTAGAATGAGGTGGAAAAAAAAACCTTTTGATTTCTTAATGAAATACCTCTTTACCACACTACCTTATATTTTATAGCCCTTTACCATCTTCAGAGCACTACTATATATGTTGTCTCATTTGGTTCTCATATCAACCCTGTGAAGTAAGCAAGGATCAAGTTATCATTTGCTTTTTATGAATGGGGAAATGCAGGCTCTTCACTGGTCATTTGTTCACTTTGCAAAGCTTACAGGTGTCAGACCAGGGTCAGACTTCCAGTGCCTGCCTCTGAACCCGATGCTCTCCCATCTACCCTTGCAGATGCCTTTCCATGTGTCTGTTACCCTGTGGAAAGAGCGCAGTTTCATTCTTTAAGATAATGGGCAACTTTGCCCAGTGAAAATGAATGATAGTCCTTGGCCAACACATTGAGCATATTCATCTCCACATCAGTCCACATCAGTGACCATGGGACTGTGGAAATATTGAGACTCTCTCTCCATTCCTGGCCTTTGAGAGTGAGACTTCCCACAACGAAGCCCTCACTCTTAAGAGCAAACTAAGTCAATTTTTAATTCTCATTTTGCTGTGTTTGTTTTCTCTGTATAGCTGCTTTCCACCTCTGCTTTCCAATCAGCCCTTGAGTTTTTGTTTTTATTGCTTTCATGCCAACTATCTAAATGTACTCTGTTTGGCAGGACCACTTAAATTTCATTTTTTTCAGTGATGCTGGGATGGTCACGGTATATCAGTGTTCCCCGGGTTTTAAGTATGGAGTTATTGCTAAGTGGTGCTAAAATATGAGCTCTGGGAATATTCCAAAAGGTAGGGCCTACTTTGGGTGAACCAGAATTTCTTCCCACTGAGGGTCAACAGTAGAAAGACAAAGACAATGAGACCAAAGCAACTTTGAACTGCATAAACTAAAGAAAGAGACTAAGAATCTTATTTATGTTTTTCCTTGAAAATGGTATGAAGATCAGCTCCTTAAAATGATTCCAAAGCACTTAAAAGAGCATGCAGTATCAGGAAAACTGAGGCGGGGGTGGAGTTAATGACTTACAAAACAAGCTAAATGACTCTCTCTTGAACAGAATGTACGTTTACACTTCATCTTCCTTTAGGACCGATTGCTTCTCTTCCTACTTCCCATGCTTCCTCCTTTGCCTCTGTGATTGACACAATCCGTGGGGCTCTGTGGAATTCTTCCAGTCAGTCTCCATGCTTCACAGGCATGGCGGGGCACCTTTTCTTGGGGATACCTCCCACCGGGACAAACATCTCTTTAAAAATTCATCAAAGGTAGTTTGGCAGCTTTATTCTTCAGAAGCTGCATCTTAGAAAACTTTATAGAGCATTTTTGATTAATGAATAGAAAATTTCCTGGGTTTATTTGGCTTTTCAGGGTTGAAACTGAACAACAGTTTTGGTTTTGGTTTTTGTTTTTTCTGACCTTTCTGAAACCACTGAGGTATGCTTTTACCTATAAAAGACAGTATCTTCTGTTACATTCCAACCCTGAGCGTTGGTTCATCGGAAACCCCACCCTTATTTGTCGGATTGGTCAGTTCCATTCTGGTTAAAGGATGTCGAACAACATGGCTCCACATGACTTCTACAGAAATATCCCTTTTAAAAAATGGAGGACATATTTAACATGTAATTTCTGAATCATTTTACCCTCACAACACAGGTGTTTCTGAGAATGTACCCTTTATAAACTAGGTTAAGATTATATTTCTGTTTTCTTCACCTGGTGAAGATGAGGAAGAAGAGATTGTGATCTGCCAACAGTCAGCATGGAGGTATTTTTTCCCACATTTGTGATCCATATTTATTTATTGATCCCATATGTGCTCAAATTAAAGGAGTTTCAGCAGACCTGTTTTATGGGGTTCTGCATCAGCTCACCTTCACCCTTCTAAGATTTCTGATAATTTTAAAAAAGTGGTTACTAAAGACAGGTACAGGTTGCTAAGTGTTTTGGGGACTCTAATGTCCAGCCCCCATTTCTCCTTATTCCAGCACTAACACCCATGCTCCAAATACTAGCTATTTTGAGCTTCCATTGTTCCTGATTTCAAGAAACAGCGACTGGAATAAGTACATTGTTCTTATATGCCTAAATATAGATGAATAATTTATGAGCTCTGAGCAATGGTCCACCTATTGTGCTTGTGCTTATCCTTGCCTGTGTAGGGAGCCATGTATAACACCCAGAAAGCTAACACCTAACAAAATCATTCAAAATTCAAGTTGTCTCACCTACTGCTTGTTTTTTCCATTGATATTCTAATGATGGCTCATGTAAATAAAATAATAACTAAGTGCAATAACACAAACTCTAAAACTCCTTCCAATGTCGAAGTGATACTAGAAATGAGTGCTCTGATTGGGCCATTGTCCACAGCACCTAGAAACTAATTAGAATTCTTTTGGTAATATTGGGAATTTTTCTAATTACTGTTTCTAAGATTTTAAAGAGTACATTACTGTATTTCAAATATATCAGCCATTTGGTTAAGTAATCTTCGTAATAAATTTATTAGGACATGTCATCTCCAGTTACAGATGAAAAATGGTGAATCAGAGAGGTCAAATAGCTAATAAAGTACAACCCAAGATTCAGACTTGTCTCCTCACTTCAATCCAGTACCTTTTCTACTACATATATTAGCTAGAAGTATTTGCTTTCTCTGTGAATTTGCGTAAGCACTTTCTTCTACCTGGTATGTCCTGCCTCCTTTCATCCTCCCCATTTCTATCTATCAGAACCTTCAAGGAGGAGCCCAAAGCCTCCCGCCCTCCTCCCCACCACTGAGACTGTCGTCTCACAGCACAGTCGTCTCTTACCTGCTAATCTTCAAGCTTTCTGAAAGCAAGCCTGAATCCTCTTCATCTGTGTGTATGCTTACAGTGATTGAAAGATTGGAAATGTGAAATTTATTTTAACATGATTTAAATATTTTTCCTTGTAATTCTCAGATGATGTTCTGATCCTTTACAATACAAATTGGCCTTCACATTGCATCCTCAGGGCAGCCTCAGGGCATCCATCATGTCATTTACTCTCCTATTCCAGTTGAGAATATGAAGACACAGAAAGGTTAAAGAACTTACCCAAAACCACACAGTAAGTGACATAGCCAGGGTTTAAACTCAGGTCTCTAAAACCTATGCTTTTCCCATTTAGTTGTGCTGTATTATCTCTCATCACATAAAAGTTAAGATTGTTGGATAAATGAGTATCTTGTTTCTCCAATTAAATTGGGAGATCCTTAGGGCATGAGATTAATCCCAAATCCAGTGTGGGTTTTTTGTTTTTCAGTTAGCAAATATGGCCTCTGGTACAAGTTTTTCTTTTGTATGCCTCCCCTAAGGCCCTTAGTGCAATGCCAAGCAGGCAGCAGACACAGATTTATTGGTTCAAGGGGTTAGTAATTATATTTTCTAAAATTTCTACAAGTAATCAAAGACCAATAATAAGAGAAAGGTGAGACCATGAGACCACAGAATGAGGAGCCCATCTGAAGGGAGAATGTACCACATAGATAATGGGAATGGGATTCACTGTAGGTGGTGCAGACAGGAGACAGGCACGGGAGGTTTCCGCTCGGAAATGCCCCACTGTGTATAAAGAAATCCCAGTCATGTCTAAGGCATGGACTTCTCACCATTGCGTTAATTTTCTTCAAGTATTCTCTTGCTTCCTTTCCTCACTGACCCAAAACTCTTCTAGGTTATTATGTTCAGTGTGATGATGAGTTGTGGCCTCAGGTGATGTTTTACTCAGGTGTTCCCTAGAGTACAGTTGAAGATAAAAATCTGTTGAGGATTTCCTTTGTGGGAAAATTCGAGAAGCCTGAATTTTTAAGACAGAGTTATGCTCTGAATTTGGGGATCCTGATAGATAGACTGCATAAACAAAGATAATTCAAATTTTGAAAGCATTGCTCATATAACGCGCAGAACTGAATGAATAAGAAAATAAACTTAGACCTGTTGAATCAGGTTCAGACTGAAGGTTTATTTTAATTTATTTTTTCTCCACCAGTTGGACCACATTCCCACACCTGTTTACTTAATTTAAAAAACTTTTGAGATGCTAACCACTATAAAATGATATGCATGTTCTATATTTTTCCTTAAATACTTCCTTAGAACCTATTGGCTTATGAAACTAGGTAAGTGAAAAGTTCTGGTCTAGAAATCAAGTGATTTGCAAGGCCCCATTTTATGTGTTTGGTCTAAAAGTGGGCTCCCTTTTCCTGCCTGGCTGGGAAATAAAGGGTCTGTTAGAACTAAGCAAACTTGTAATCAGGTTGTTATCAAAATGTTCCTGGTTTCCCAGGAAACGTTTCAGTGGCAGGCCTTCACTGAAAAGACAGTAAGAACAACTCTAAATAGTCCTAATTTTCTAGTCCCCAGTTTTGTACATATGTGTTTGTGTGGCTTCTGTTCAGGCAGGTCCACCAGAGAACTCCGTGCCTCCGCCTGTTTCACCAGCCCTTTGCTTTTCCCTTCTCTGGTGGAAGACTGCCGCCTCTCTCACACATAGCCTGGCTTTCTTCTTCTAACCCCATCCCTGTTGCTTTAGCTATCCCATTTGCCATTCACCACTCGCAGACACTTTTTAGTGGAAAATAAGGGCTCATAATGTGGATGCGAGTCTGCCAGGAGCCAGTGCCACCAAGGGAAGGGTGTCTCCAGTAGTTATGGAGAGGAAGTGACTTCCAAGTCACACAAATTTGGTTTCTGCCTTTCTTCCAGCTCCTATGTTCATGTTTCCTTCTGCCTTAGTTTGCTGGGGCTGCCATAACAAGATACCACAGGCTGGGTGGCTTAAACAGTGCAGATTCATTTTCTAACAGTTCTGGAGTCTGGAAGTCCAAGCTCAAGGTGTCAGCAGGTGGGGTATGTCAGAGGCATCTCTCCTCAGCCTGTCCGTGGCGGCCTTCTCTGTGGGTCCTCACGTGGTTCAGCCTCAGTGCGCCTGCCTCACTGGTGACTCTTCTTGTAAGGGTACTAGTCACGCTGGCTTAGGGTCCTGCCCAAAGGGCTTCATTTTAACTTTCCTCTTTAAAGACATTATTTCTAAATGTGCCTACATTCTGAGGTACTGGAGATTGGGAGTTCAACATATAACTTTTTCTCCAAGTCAGAATTTTATGGACTCTACAGTTTAGAATAGTGATAATCCAGGAGTCCGGTGACCATCCGTGCCAGATTTTCTATAGTACTAACTTCATATATATTTTCCTTGTCCCCATAAGCATATTCATATTGAGAAAATTTGCCCCGATTTTTGGTTCAGCCATGGTCATCATCATAAATGCAGCACAGTCCACCACTCAATTCAGTGAGCTCCATTCAGTCAAGAGATTAAAGCCAGTCCACAGATTCATGGACTGCTTGCTTCTCTTAAACAAATTGGTGATTCCCAGTTCCTGCTCAACCTACGAACCCCACCATTCATGACTGGGAATAGGCCAGCCCCTGCTGGCATAGCTATCAGAGGGAGGAGAGGGATGGGCGGTGAACCACTGATGGTTCTTCTTGCTTCTGGAGGAGGCCCCTTGATAAGACAGCATACAGGTGGGCAGGGCGACTGTGACACCTCCCTGGGGCCCTTCAATGCCGGGGATTTACTGAGCCTCAGCTGTCAAAGAACAATCAATTTTCTTTCAAAATATAAAACATAAATCAGTGTTTCCCAAACACTGAGAGGCAAGAAGAAACTAAATCCCTGTAATAATGAAAAGAATCCTGTTAATTAAATCAGCAAGGTAGAGCTCTTCCCTCCTAGCACATGGCCTCGCTGAACAGTAGAATACCTTGGAGACGGGAGCTGAAATCCAAGCTTTTTCTAGGTTGTAAGCCAGCATCCTGAGGGAACATTTAAAAGAAAAAAAAATCCTTCAGCACAGGACAAGTAAACCCAACTTGTTGTTTTTTTTTTAGAAGTTATACTTGGATTAAGTTTATCTGAGAAAGGAAGTTGCAAAATAAATTGTAAACCAGGCTCAGCACATTTGTACCAACCCCTTATCAGATTTGCCACCAGTCAAGGGTAAGCCGAAGGCCGAGTTGCTGAGAACTAGAACATAAAAACAAAAATACGGGACGCTTAGAGGAAAAGAGAAAAGTATGTCATTTCTTCTGATTTTTTAAAATCAATTTTTCAATTATGGCTTGTTTCAACTTACTTGGCTCCTGAACATCCTGGACCAGATAGTTTCCAACAATGATTAAGTGTTTACTTCACACATCTTTCTTTTTTGTCCTGCAAACCAATTGATATAGATTTGTGGGTTTTTTTAATGCTTGGTTAATTGGCTTGTCTACTAAGAGAGAGTCTGTTGCTGTGATTGAGGAAGGCTGGAAAAGTAGATGTTAAGGTTTCTTATGAATCTATCCCATTTGGGAATTGGGGGCCCTATAAAATTACTGCCCTCAAGCCACTGATAGCAACTTCTGTTCCCATCAGTGGGAGCCCTCGCAGGGCTGAAAGTCACTCCTTGTCCACCCCAGTTGACTTTTGGGTTTATTCTCCAAACCAATTCACTTCCACCCATAGTCTACTGACCTTTAAATTGATTTTGACTGCCAGAGGGAACACTTTTCAAATGACCTGGCCCTCCCTTCACAGAATCTGACGCTTCCCTTCAGAACTTGCTCATATTTGAAAATAAAAAACTACCCAATTCTCTTCTTGACATTTAACTAATTTTTCCCATAATGATTAATCATACAGCAGTTATTGCATCAGTGTCTTTGAAAAATATGTTATGTGTGTCATAGGACATATTTGCAGTATATCAAAGTTCACTCAGATTTATATTTGCCTACAGCAAGGATGTGTTTTCAATCTTCTGGTTCAAGCGTTCTTTTGTTTTGTTTTGTTTTGTTTTGTTTAACCATTATCTGCATTCAACTTGTATACTTTTTATCCTTTGTCCAGTCCATAACTATACATGCACACACTTAGAAAGATCATTTTAAGTATTAAATGTGGCTGGTGCTGCTGAGAGGCCAAATAGTGGGTGTAGTTTTGTATTGATAAATAGAATTGGGACCACTACTCCTCCGCTCTCACCATACCACCAACTGCTTTGACCTCAGAAGTGAGAGTGGCGAGAAGAAAAGAAGTAGCCAACAAAATATGACCCATTCCTAGATCTCCATGGCCAAGAGGAGCTTTAAGAAGCAGCAAGTAGCCCAGGGTTTATTTGATTTCTGGGGTCAAGCAAAACAGGACGGCAGATTCCAACTCAATCCTACCTGCTCCCTTCTAATGACTCCCATCGACAGCCTTTCCTAAAGCAGGTTATGGATCATGGCCTGGTTTCCTTTCAGCCTGGTGTATTATTTTCACAGGTATCTGTGTGCCTGGGGGGAAAAAATTCTCCATTAATTTTTTTTAACTGACTGTTCCAAGTTTAGAGAGATCTAAACTCAAAAGGCATGCTTATGAAAAATGAGTGTGTGTGTGTGTGCATGTGTGTGAGAGAGTTATAAATTCAATGTGTGTGCACATAGGCATATTGAAAGAGACAAATTTTGAGGTTTTTAGAATTATAGTCCTTTACTGTCTATAGTCTTTATAACCTTTCCCTGCAGGACTTAAAGGAAATAGTTGCTTTAATATTTTGTTATTTGGAAATGGCTAGTAGGTGATATGAAAGCCATGTTTCACTTGCATTGTTAATGAATATCTTGAGTCACAATATATGAGTGGCCATTATTTGATAAGGAATAACTCTGTAAAGGTGGTAACTACCTCCTAAAGACTGAAACCTATGCTTGTTGAATAAGAATCTTAAATGAAATACAGATTTTATGCGGGTCCAAAATGGTGTGTCTGGTCAAAAGTTCACTTTTAATTTCTTAAAATATAAGCCCCTCAATCACACCTGTGGTTTAACTTGGAAAAATAACCTAGCTAACATTTATGGAGCATCTGCTCTGAACAAGGTATTGAGTTAGGTGCTAGGAACTAAGTTAAGTCAGTGCTTGATGGTAGGAGTAAACGGTTCATTTCAGAGATTCCAAAATTAAATATTAGGAATAGCATTAATTTTGTTTTAATGTTTAAATATACACATTGTCTTATTTTGTACATCTGCATGTAGTGAAATTGCAAAGTAGCTTTCCCCCTTTGATATATAAATTTTTGAGTGATTAACCAAAGGCAGGTGTGGACAGTGGAAATAAGCACCATAAAAACAAACCTGTCCACAGCCTGGGGGACAGCTGTGACACACAGCATTTGTGTTTACATTGACATCATTTTGACAGTTTAGCACCTTTTTTTTCAGGAGCAGGGGCAGAGGTCAAGTCTTCTGGTTAGGAATTTTCAAAGACAAACTTGTACAAGGAGAAAATAAAGTTTGCATTCCTTTATATATTTGGATATGACAGATTAAAAGCAAGGCAGGTATGCAGACCTTGTTTAATCCCCCACCACGGTGGCAGTCTCAAAGGCTTTGATGTCATCTGGTTGCAAGGCCCCTGAGACTTTTCGAGGAACCAAAGTCAGCTGACTTTATGTGGCTTCCTCATCTGTCTGGTGTTCAAAAAAGAAAGGAAAAGGTCCCTGCACCTTCTTGTCTCCTTCCTTTATTGTATAATTTGCTTTGTTTGTTTGATTTTAAAACTGCCATTATGTGAAAGTGTTGCAAGTATAAATAATTGAGAAGATAACTCTGTAGGGGAACTACTTTTGCTGCCTTTGTGCAAAGGCAGCTCATTATGGCTCCGAGCCGCAGCATTCCATAAGAGCAATTATGCAACATCAGTATGTCGTGGATATTAACCAAGGGGAGTAGGTAAGAGACGGGAAAATAATTTTGTAACTTACTTAATTAAATTTATTTGGTTTTCCAAATAGTTCCTCTCGTGTGTTATTTACCCGACCACTCCGTAGTTGCTGTGGTCTTCGCAGGACCTTTGTTGAGTGTTTGTTTTTTGGCATTCCTCCTCAATTCTGTTTGGACCTAAAGTGTATTTATATTGGGGTTTAATTTCCACCCAAGGAGAGGTTACCCATGGAAATGGAACCATAATTTGGTCATGAGGTGGTTATCGCCCCTAGGGCTTATACAGCCAGTTAATATATGTTAATACAGCAAGGTTAAATAACAGAAGGTTAAATAAGTGGGTCAGGCACCGAACGCGTCCTCTACTGCTTGCTTCTGCTTAAACGGAAGGAAAAGCCCATAATGGTACTTGCCTGACTTTCACCCCCATCATTTTAAGAATTGCTTTGCCAATCCTTCACAGCAAATAGTAATTTTAAGTGGACCAAAACAGAGCTCAGGGTGTTTGCACTCCATGGTAATGATAGAGTAGCTGTGCTCCCTGGAGTCAATAAGCCCAACAATTGAGTCATTTTTGCCTCCTGTGAGTGAATCACTGCTGTTAGGCTGAATGACAGGATTGCTTATAGAACTGGAGCCCTTCACCAGGCTGACCTCATCCCGGGACAGCAAGGTTCAGAGGGCAGGCAGGTGGTGTTTAACACAGTTATAAGTAAAAGCTGATCTTGTACTTGTGCACTCTGTAAACAAGAAAGTAGAATTGGTAGGGGATGGGGAGAGGAGCATTTAATGTACAGTGATGTACTTTATCCAAAGCAGCAATTCCTCTTTTCCTGTCTCTTTCCCCTTCTCATCTCTTTGCCCCCCACCCACCACCTGTCTCTGTTTCTCTCCTCCCCATCTCCCACCCTCTGTGTATGTAAGTCTCCAACACATGTAATCCACATGCCACTGTTTGCTGGCCACTATTCTGATTAATGAAAGATGGAGAGGTACGAAAAAATAATAAAAATCATCTTACATCTAAGATCAGACTCCAGTTTCTAAGAATCCTTCTGAAGCAAAAATTTTAGGCATACCTAGCAAACTACCCCATGATAGCTTTTTTAAAAAAATATTTCATTGAATGGGAAAGTAAGAGAAAAGTAGAAAAAAGAAAGCTTAGAGAAAACATCCTAGCCTAAAGTCATCCCCCAATGGTCAAATTATCTTTGAGATAGAAACGTTCTAAAGGACATGTTAAGCCTGCACATTGTGGGGATCAAAGGTCTATGGAGTAGTGTCAGGCTTTACAATTATCTCGGGAAGTGGGGTTTGAACAGGTAAGATATAAAACAGAGTCCTCCAAGTGGTTCTCCACCTCTGAGATTGACTTGGGGAAATATGAACATGGAAATCTGATTTTCAAGTTGATAGAGAAATAGTTCAACAATACACTTGTGGTGAAAAGCCAAAAAACACTGCTCCATTTTTTTTCCCAAACTCTTGGGACCCTAGTGCCTTTCAAAATGTTAATAACTAAAGTTAGGAATTGATTTGTACCGTCATTCTTTCTTAGAGATTCGTAATAGATTCTACCCTGTTAAAGGCTGTGACATGACCCGCAGGAAACAAAGTCCCTTCACTTTGTCTCCCTCGTGTCATTTGCCTGCACCTCCTCTATTTTGGAGAAGCACGTATTGATAACTAGTGTTCCTCAGAGTGCAATTTGGGGAAAACTTCCTTAGAAAGTCATCATGAAAAAAAAAAATTCTTCAAGTTTCCTATTCTCCTTTCCTTTCTCCATCTCAAAACTCTTTCTCCTTCTCTTCCTACTCACGATTCCTCGGACCCAACATACACACACATCCCAAATAACTACACTGACCTCAGTTCCTATTACTTTCAGCCTTTTCTCTCCTTTTAAGTCCCACGCTTATCATGCCCAAATGCAACTATATCACATGTTCCCCAGCCTAGAAAAGTCTGATGCCCACTTTCTGCCTAGGCAAATCCTTCTCTTCCTTTAACCCTTAACCTGAGATGTGCTGGGCATCTCTTGCCCAGATGGATCCACACCTTTAAACTAAGGCCTCTAGTCTCTGTCTTTCGCTGTGTCTGAGTGCAGGGATAACTAGACCAGAGCCAGGAAGCCAGAGTTAGTTCCCCTCTTGGCTCTGCCCGACCCTGGGGAGAATCATTTCAACAGGGCTTCAGTTATACCCCTTGTAAAATAAGGACAAGAAAATCCCTATGGGCTCTCTATTCTCAATTCTACCTTATTTCCAGGATGGAGGAACCCTATTTTCATTCCCTCATTCAGTTATTCATTCACCAAACATTTTATTGAGGATGTACTGTATGCTTGACACAATTTCAATAATATAGAATTATGCTATGGTCCCTGCTTTCTAAGGATATTTGGTGGGATGCTAAGCAAGTTAAGTGTGGTCATGGTATTGAAGAAATGCTGTGATAGGATATTAGCTAGGTGCTACTGACTAAGGAAGGCTTCTCAGACTGTGGCATCATGAAGTTCTCAAGAACTTGTTCTCTAATAAAAAGTTCTCCCAGCTGGGCATGGGAGAAGGGCTATCCCAGACAGAAGGAATAGTGTGTTCCTAGGTAGTCAGCATATTAACTTTATATTTATTAATTACCTTTCTGTTTATGTGCACATTACCTGACTCCAAAGTAAGAATCTGTGGCAGTTAAAACAGTTTCTCCATTAAATTATTTTTCAATAGAGGACATGATATTACTTTATCTTTACTGTGAAAAGGGAGACAATTCAAATGCCATCATTTCTATCTCTAATAGTTGTTAAACCACTTTAGGAAATTCTGATAGATGTAAAATATTAATATGCTCTAAAAATGCTTTTCAAACTGTAGCACAATATGTTTGCTCTTTGTCCATTGGAGATTATAGCTTTGCAGAGAATGTCTGAATCAAAGGTTGATGTCTTCATTTATCTGCAAATCGGGGAAAAACCCACGAACTAACCCTCTAAAGCTAAAATATTTAAGGACTAAAGCAGATGTGGCATGACTGCTGGTTTGCTAAGTCTCTTGTGGTTTATAAAGACATAGTTTATGTCTTTTATGATTACGGGATGATGCTAAAAATTTTGTGGGTAATAATGCCATCACATTGGAAAGACTGCTTATAACATCTCTAGAGAAGATACAGAATCCTACCTGGCTGTCAAATCAAAGTAAAAGATGTTTAATTTGTTATTAAGAAAAGGCAGTCAGGAAATTTTATTTGGAACTTGGTTTTTCGTGTTTGAATATCATAAACATGAGGACATTAAGTCACATATTCATGAATGGTGTGGTTTTTTTGTGCTTCTTGACATAATGGGATATGTCTTAATAATAATTTTTGAAGATTATTGTTAGATGTGTAGCTGTTAGAACTATATTTAAAGTGACTTTAAAATTTTTTAGATCTTTGATTTTTTTTCCCCCTTTGGCACCTATACTTGATGCCAGTATAAACTGCTTAAATAGCATTTGGTTTAAACAGGAAGACTGCAACATATATTTATGATATTTTGTTTGTTGGATCTTTTTCTTAATATTACTTGACTTTCTGTGTTTTAATCTCATTTTTTCATATTTTGGGTTGAAGCCACTCTAAAGCTTAACACCTAGGAGATTTCTCACTTACGGTTCCCTTTAAAAGTGCTAAAATCTCAGCCTCTCAAACAAGAGACCCAGCTACAATTTAAAGAAAGCAGCGGTACTGATAAACGGCCCTTAGAATGCTGCCACCTTTCGCATGTGTCTTCTGCCACATCCTTTCTCTGAAACCAGCAGGAGAATTGAAATGAGGACACAGCCTGGCCCATCCACACACTTCTGGCATGCCCAGCTGGTCTCCCGAAGTCCCCCCTGCTGCTTAGGAAAAGGGGCCCCACCAGCAAAGGGAAGGGCCACGGGAACATTCACATGCATTGCGCCTTCCCTCCAAACACTAAGGGGCTTCGGATTGCTGGTGTTGGGGTGGTTTGACCTGAGTTGAAGAATAGAGACTTGAGAACCATTTGTTTCCGCACCATTTTGGGTGAAGTGCTATATTTTTCACCTTAAAAGCCCATTTAAAAAGAAAAATATGGTTTGAAAGGAGGACACAATTTGGAAGCCATCACACTAAATGGAGTCCCTTTTAAAATGTAACATTTTGTCCTATCAATTCTCCTCTAAATTAGTTGTCACTACCAGAGAAAACCCACCCTCAATTTTTTTATGCTATTGCCTAAAAACACACAGTGTCCTATATATATTTTCTTATATCCAATTTTTTCTTTTTTGCATCTCTAATAGATTCCATCACTAAACTTACCCTTATGAGTGGAACACAATTCGTGAACAGGGTGTGACAAGTGTGTTATTACCATCAGCCTCTAAATCTAGTCACACAAATTATCTCAGAATTAAAAGAAAAAGCAAACTAGACCTAATAGATGTAAGAGCATTGCAACTAGAGCTTTTTACTGACAACTGACTTGACCAGTTATTGTTAGACTTCGTAAAATCTAGAGGATCTACAGAAAGGAAGTAATTTTTTAGTCATAACCAGCCAGTTTATTATAGTTCTTGCCACAGCTCTGGAATATTCTTATAGTTTTGGTGTTTTGAAGAGGTTAGAGGATTTTGAAGTAAAGTCACTTCTTTCTAACCTCTCACTCTGCTTTTGTCCTTTATCTTGAGTGGCCTGCATAGTTTCTCAGCCTGAATGTCCCACTGTCAACTGAAAAGCAACCTTCAGAAAATTCAGTTTGCCTTTCCTCATCACAACTAACAGGAGAATTCCTTCTCAATTTTGAATTTTCACTAGTTGTATACCATAACATACCAATATATATACCTGAAACTCATATAATGTATGTCAATAATACTTCAATTAAATAACACGAAACAAGCAATTGTAGGTTCTCAGGCCTATCTTCTTGTTATCTTTTATATTTGCATCTCTTCTTTGCCATCTAAGCACAATTCATCAGTTGGTCTCCAAGCTAAATGCCCTCCTCTTCCATTTCTACTACCTTAATCTGAGTTCACTTCATCTCTCTCTTCTGCTTGGATTAGACAACAGCTTTCCCTTCCCAGCAACTTCCTTGTCATCAGAGCCTACTGTACATAACACTTGGAATAGATCTTCCTCAAGCACTGTATTTTATTTTCATTCCACTATTCAGGTATTTCAGGGATTCAGTTTATCATGCAAAACTTCCACCAGAGTTGGGGAAAGAGGGAGATGTTGGTTGAAGGGTACAAACTTCCAGTTAGAAGATGAGTAAGTTCTGGGGATGTAGTACACAGCATGGCAATTTTAGTTAACAAAATGGTACAGGCATACCTCATTTTATCAAGCTTCACAGATACTGCATTTCTTTTTTTAGAAATTGGGGGTTTGTGACAACCCTGCATTGAGCAGGTCTATTAGCGCCATTTTCCCAACAACATTTGCACACTTCATGTCTCTGTCACATTTTAGTACTTCTCACGATATTTAAAATTGTTTAGTTATTATTGTATTTCTTATGGTGATCTATGATCTGTGATCTTTGGTGGTAGGTACTATTGCAATTGTTTTGGGGCCCCACAAACTGCACCTGTGTAAGACAGCAACCTTAATCAGCAAATGTGTTTGTCCTGACTGCTCTACCAACTAGCTGTTCCCCCACCTCTCTCCCTCTCCTCAGGCCACCCTATTCCCTGAGACACACAATATGGAAATTAGGCCATTTAATTATCCTGCAGTGGCTTCTAAGTGTTCAAGTGATAGGAAGAATCACATGCCTATCACTTTAAATCAAGAACTGGAAACAATTAAGCCTAGAGAGGAAGGCGTATTGAAGGCTGAAACAGGCTGAAAGCTAGGCCTCCTGCACCAAATAGTCAGCATGTTGTGGATGCAAAGGAAACATTCTTGAAGGAAATTAAAAGTGCTATTCCAGCAAACACACAAATGATAAGAAGGCAGAATAACCTTATAGCTGATATGGAGAAAGTTTTAGTGGTCAGGATAGAAGGTCAAACCAGCCACAACAACTCCCTTAAGCCAAAGCCTAATCCAGAGCAAGGTCCTAATTCTCTTCAACTCTGTGAAAGATGAAAGAGATGAGGAAGCAGCAGAAGAAAAGTTGGAAGCTAGCAGAGGTTGGTTCATGATGCTTAAAGAGTGAAAATGTCTCCATAATAGAAAAGTCCAAGTACTAATGTAAAAGCTATAGCAAGTTATCCAGGAGATCTAGGTAAGATTATTGATGAAGGTGCCTATGCTAAACAATGTAGGTGATTTTCAGTGTAGATGAAACAGCCTTCTGTTGGAAGAACATGTCATGTAGGGCTTTCATAGCTAAAGAGGAGAAGTCAATGCCTGGTTTCAAAGCTTCAAAGGACAGGCTGACTCTCTTGTGGGGCTAATACAGCTGATGACTTTAAGTTAAAGCCAGTGCTCATTTACTGCTCTGAAAATCCTAGGAGCCATAAGAATTATGATAAATCTACTCTTCCTATGCTCATTAATGGAACAACAAAGCCTTGATGACAGCACATCTGTTTACAACATGGTTTACTAAATATTTGAAGCCCACTGGTGAGACCTACTGCTCAGAAAAAAATGACTCCTTTCAAAATATTACTGCTTGTTGACAATGCACTTGGTCACCCAAGAACTCTGATACCGATGCATGAGATTAACGTTTTCATGCCTGCTATCTCAACATCCATTCTGTAGCCCATGGATCAAGGAGTCATTTCACCCTTCAAGTTTTATTATTTAAGAAGTACATTTTGTAAGGCTATAGCTGCCAGAGGTAGGGATTCCTCTTATGGATCTGGGCAAAGTAAATTGAAAGCCTGTGGAAAGGATTTACCATGCGAGATGCCATTACAAACATTTGTGATTCATGGAAATAGGTCAAAATATAAACATGAATAGGAGTTTGGAAGAAGTTGATTCCAACCCTCAGATGACTCTGAGAAGTTCAAAACTTCAGTAGAGGAAGTCACTGCAGATGTGGAAATAGCAAGATGTGGAGAACTAGAATTAGAAGTGGAGCCTAAAGATGTGGCTGAGTTGCTATCATCTCAGGATAAAATTTGAACAGATAAGGATTTGCTTCTTAAGTATAAGAAAAGAAAGTTGTTCCTAGAGATGGAATCTATTTCTGGTGAAGATTGTTGAACTGATAACAAAGGATTTTGAGTATTCCATAAACTTATCATTAAAGCAGCAGCAGGGTTAGACAGGAGTGACTCCAAATTTGAAAGAAGTTCTGTGTATAAAATGCTATCAAACAGTACTGAATACTACAGAGCAATCATTCATGAAAGAAAGAGTCAATGGATGCAGCAAACTTCACTGTTGTCTTATTTTAGAAAATTGCCACAGCAACCCCAACTTTCTGCCATGACCACCCTCATCAGTCAGCAGCCTTCAACGCTGAGGCAGGACCATCCACCAAAACAAGATTATGACTCTCTGAAAGCTCAGATGTTGGTTAGCATTTTTTAGGAAGGAGGTAATTTTAAATTAAGATGCATACTTTTTCTTTAGACATAATGCTATTATCACTCAATAGACTACAACATAGTGTAAATATAACTTTCATATGCACTGGTAAACCAAAAAAATCACTTGCTTTATTGTGACATTCGCTTGATTGCTGTGGTCTGGAACCAACCCACAAACATCTCTAAAGAATGCCTGTACTATGTAGTTGAAAGTTGCTAAGAGAGTAGATCTTCAATGTTCTTACCAGAAAAAAGAAATAGTAATTACATGACATGATGGAGGTATTAGCTAATGCTATGGTGGTAATCATTTTTTTCAATACATAAATTTAAAAACCAACATGCTATATACCTTAAACTTATACTTACATAGCTGTTGAAGAGTAAAAGTTATATCTCAACTTATGTTCATTTTATTTATATATATATATTAACTTACATATCAATTATATCTCAATAAAGCTGGAAAAAAAAGACCTTCCACCAGCTTGTCTATTAAGTATAGTCATCTTTTCCAGACCAAAAGCAGGAGCCAGTCTGAATTCAATTTCTTCACTATGCCTTACACAAAAGGAGCCCCAGTCTGCCTTAGATGTTTTTGTACATGTCATTTCTTTATTTCCTCCCTTTCCAATGCATATGCTCTTTTTAATGTGGTTCAACTTTCCTTCTCCAAGAATTCAGTGATCAACCTCCATCTGACATTATAAATTGACCCCATCACACTTGTTTTCTTAGTGTGGACTGTCTTGACTTGCAATTATTGTATATGATTTGATAATATACAATATTATATTTGTATATAATATAATATATAGTTTGTTTTCTGAGGGTGTTGAAGAGTAAAAAATCTTGAAAGGCACAAACTGCATTTTCAAAATTTTAATTATGTATGGAGAGATTCATATTATATGTTTATGTTTCACCCATAACTTACATATGACCTTGTCATATTTTGTCATTAAACTTGCCTTTTGTTAAATATAGAATGTAGATGTATCGATGTGTGACATATATTCAGTTTACTGTGGACCTTAGAAATTATTCATTCTAATTTTTTTAAGACAGAAAAAGGATGAAAATAGGTCTTACATAATCCCTGCTCCTCTGTACTTTGTTTTCCCTTCCTCCCCACTCCAGAATGCAGTCTCTCACTGGGATCCACACACTCCCAAGCACACACTAGTACAGTGCTCTGAACAGTGAGTAGGTGGGCACTTCATAACTTTCAACTGACCACAGGGCAATATAGCATAAAGCAATAAATGAGACTGAGAAAGTTCTCTGTTTCCCTTGGAGAAGAGAAGAAAGACTAGAACATGGTATGACAGAGTAGAAGCAAAGGATTTATCCACTGATGTTTTGTCCATTGTTTTCAACATTCCCTCCACCTACAAAATTCCTGTCTTGGCCTATGTGGCTGAATATCCTAGAGTTGAAAACTCTTTTGTATATACATAATATGTACATATTTATATATACATAGTACACACATATGCTTATCACCTTTTCTCCAGTAGCAGCACAGAAAACCTAACAGGTGTTCACTTCTGCCAGAGTGTATTTGGTGTGTGTGCGTGTGTATACACATATATACTTATATGTGTGTGAGTGTGAGTGTAAGTGTATACACATACACACGGTTGATGACTTCTCACACCTGAAGACCAGTGTTTCGTGTCCCTTGTTTGATAGGGCATCTCTGACCTGACAAATTTATACCTCAAGAATAAGGTCACATGTATGAAACCCATTTAACTCTTACCAAGACAATGCATATGGCTTATGTAGATTTTGTTGTTGATTTTTTCCCCTCATATGTTACTCAGGGAAACCTATGTCAGTATAAATCAGTTGTAATGAAATCAACATTAGGGTATCTTTGATATTGCATTTGTTAAAGCCTTTCTGAATGTTTGATTCAGCTTTCAGTGACTGATCTTATAGACAGAGGATAAATGTTTTTGAGGGATATGTTTGCTCACAAATTTTAAAGATCTAATTCTTTTTCTCTTTGATGTAAAAAGTGTAATGCCATTGGAGAGGAAACAGTTCAAATTTGGTCATCATAGGTTGATGGCACCAAAAATAGAAACTCACTTAGGGTAAAATTTGCTGTCAGGAAAAATGACGCATTCTTTCTGAACTTAGGAACGTGTGGTTCATGCGAGCTTTGCTGGTAGATGGTTGCTACAATAAGGCTTCTTTCATACAGGTGTGTTTATGCCCCAGGCTTGCTGGCCACAGTCCATTCCATTTACAGAAGCTGAATTAAACAATAACTACCGCATTGCAAAAAATGGGGGGAGGGGTGTGGAGTGGGGAAGAGGAGGGGAAAAGGTGAGCGTCAAAGGAGATGCCTGAGAGCTTTGTTAGGGCCAAGAAAAACGCTGTTGCAGTTGTCAGAGCTTGTTGATGTTGCTGGGAACGGCACTTTTTTTTCCTCCTGGATTTTGTGGTTCTGCCTTAGGAAAGAAAGTAAAATAGAACGGAAGAACAAAGTCCTGCTCTATAAATCAGCAGCTGCTCCTTGCCAGATCAAAGGAGTGACATTTTTGCTCCTGGACTACTTGTCCACTTGAGGGCTTGACAGGCAGCTAACAGCTGGCCTGCTAGACTGTATGGGAGAATCAGCCTACATCTTCTTCCCAGCAGATGACAAGCTAATCAGAGAGATATCCATAGCACAGGGCATGTGAGTGCACCTTGATCTCCTCAAACATATCTAATACATAATTGCTAAACAGCTTGGTAGATTTTTGGCAAGTTAATGCTTAGATGGTTTCCACTGAGAAGTAGGATAGAGAATTAATACTTCAAGGTGATCATGAAAGCTAAAAAGATACCAGATTTGTCAGGATCTTCTCCTCTTTAAGTGAATTAGTAAATGGCTAGGAACATAATGGGAATTGACTAAAATGTGTATAACTATCATAAACTGACTGGTTGATCTTTCAAAGCCCAGTCAGGCTGTAGTGTTCAGGGAGAGGAACAGGTCATTGGTAATCTGAAAATTATTACTCCTACTTTTTATGCTGATAGAATGGAATGAAGTTATAGATGTATCCTCCATGTCTGCAAAAAGTTGTTTTCAGAAGCACTCTAAGGTATGTAGGCATAGAAATCTGGAATTTTAATGTCAGTAGTAAAACTTTCAAAGTAATTCAGTTTCTAGTTGATTTCCATCTGCAATAAATCATGTACAGGATGAAGTAATATACTACAACTTATGTCTATTGACTTAGTATTTTATCTTTAAGAGGATAGATCCTAGATATGAATAGCTAAGGAAATGTGTATGTTCTCTCTTCTCCTGCTTTCAAGTAGCTTTGAAAGATCAGTTTTATAGTGCATAATAAATAGCCACATATGAATAATCTGATGGCATTCTGTAAGAGTAACAGTGCTTCAAAATCATAACCTGCTGGAATGTTTTGTTACATGCCATCGGGTCTGATTACACTTTCAGAATAGTGTTTATTGTTGCTCAGTATTATGAAGGAAATAAAAGATAATTCCCTGTCTTAGAGGAAATTTCCCAAATAATTTTATTAAAAAGTCTCTACTATTGGCCATATAAGCCTTAGTCAAATAGATGCCAAATTCTCCAGGTCACCTTTAAATTTTTTTATTTATAAAATTAATCATATTTATTATTGAAACTAAAACAGTACAGAATTACATGGGAAAAGAAAAGAAAACTCTACCATCTTCCTCCAAACCATTCCTGAGAGAGAACAGTTTCTACAAAAACATTTTGTTGGCCCAACTTTTCCTTTAAGAGGTACAGATGGAATAAAATGAATTAACTTCTTATAAACTGTCACCCAAGGCAAGTGATTAAAAGACTGTTCAGATCCAAGATAACTAAATAGACTAGTATATGCATTTTCACAGCTAACTTTCATGATTGAAGCTTGATCTTTGCAAGTTTCTATTCCCAGGCAGAGTACTAGATCATCCATTTGGTATGTGATCTAGAGCAGGGACTCTCAAATTTATGTTTGAGATCACCTAGAGATTTTTTAAAATACTGATTCAGATTCAGTAGTACCAAGATGGAGACAACTGTATTTCTGCAGTTCTAAAAAACACAAGGTGATGTTGACATGGCCGGTCCATGGAACATGCTGTGAGTTGCAAGGGGGGTGGAGATCCATTTAAAGTATGGTTCCAAAATAGCTTGCCCCTCTACCCAGCCTCCCAGTAGATAGATGCCTGTCACAGAGTCTAAATTCCATCCCCCTCCCACGGCATTATACACTTGGATTAGCTGTGATCTCTGGAAAGACCTTACTACATGGACACATGCTACTTATAGGGGTCCAATGCATTATTATCTTCTTTTCAGCTCAGCATGGATTTAATAGTCACCCACCTACCTAGTCTTAATTATTATCTGAGAGAACAGAGCTCTTCTAGGAGGGGACATCATGGAGTGTAAGCTAACATTTAATGAGCCCTTACTATGTGCCAAGGATTTTACACACAATACCTCCCTTAATCCTCAGAACAACCTAGGTTCAAGTACCGCCCAGTGTATATAACAGTCTGAGATCTGGAAGGCTATGTAGACTTGTCCAAGGTCACACAGCAAGTAACAGGCAGAGAATATGAGCCCATGCTCTTCTTCACTTGGCTCTATGGAGAAGTTTTGAATATGGAACAACACTTGAGAGGTGTTTGCCCAAAGGAGGATATTTTAATAAAGTATGTGTGAGCCCTTGTGACTTTAGGGAAGAATTACACAAAAGGAAGGATACTGGAAAAAACATAGTAGAAAGGTCATCAAAGATAAGCATCACCTACCTGATAATTTTGTCTAGAGCCTTTCATGTCAGCATGAACACCCCACTACTCCAGGCATATTTATAAAGCTACATAATGTTTGTGACCCCAGATTAATATTAGGTCTTCATATTGTAAATTTATGAGTATTGTTTCATGTGTTTTTAGAGTTCTAGATAAATCTAGTACCTGTCAAATCATAAATTAAGCTGTAGCTCAGGGGAATTAATTATGAACTGTGATTGTGGCCCTAAATAGCCCATGAATCTTACTCATTTACCTTACTTTGCTCACAGCGGTATGTGAAAAAAGACCCATTGTCTGGCCACCAGTGAAGAACTTAACAATTGCAAAAGCATGACTCAATTATTATTTTGGGAATAAACCCCCTCACTCTGAGTGCCACGGATGGGGAGAGTGGAGAGGCAGGTTTTTCATTTCTTAACAGGTCCCCCTTCCCTAAGCTGCGGACAACCTCTCTTCCAAATTGATCTGACCCCTCTTCAGCAGATCAAGCCTCATCCTGGACCAGACAATCCATGCGAAAGCTTCAATGCCAGGGACTCGTGAGCCTTCCTGACAACGCTCAGGGCTGACGGCTTTCCAGGTGATTCCATGGAGGCCTGCACTTTCTACTTTCTAACAAAAGGAGTGCTGCCGAAAGGGGTTGGTTGCCAGGTGTGGTATGAAGTTAGCGAACCAGAAAGAAGGGATTTGTCTGCCATTTAAAAGGGGGCTGCTGGAGGAGGAGGTAGTGGGGGAAGAAAGGAAAGCATTAACAATCAGGAATGACACGTAAGCCTGCTTCTATCAATCTGAAATATGCTTGGGCGTGAATAACCTTTAAAGGAAAAATTAAGATGGTCAGATTTCAGTTGCAGAAAAGTATGTAAAACTGAAAACTTTGGCTCTGCTGTCGGGGGCTGAGTCGGGGCTGGGGGTTGGGATGGGGGAAGATCTCCAGGAGACATTTCTCCAACAAGACTGCCAAGAGAAGATTTCAATGACATTTTGCTCTCTTGAGTTTATTCTTTTAATGTATTATTTTTTCCATCTCTAAGTTGACTTAGAAAGGCCTCATGATTCTTGGAGAATCTTTGAATTTATTTCTATAATTAAGTTATTTTTAAGCTAACAGTCTTAGTATATAATTTCTAAGAATCACACATACTAATGTATTTTCTATTTTAGTAAAATTTAGTGAGAAAGTAGATAGTCTTAGTCTATACTCTCCAGAGCTTTTGTGTGAGGCTGGATACTAACTTTGTGTTCAATACAAATCAATGGAACTAGTGGACTTTAGGGTACTCATTCCCTGCGGAGTCACTAATGGAATTATCTGTAGCCCTTAAAAAAAGTCACAATGAAGCTAATGAAATTTTTTTTCTAAGTGAAATCTGGATGAGGCACTAGGCTTACTAGCACATTTTACTTATGGCATTTATCATACATGGCACATTTTACACTCAAGTTATACAAACCTCAGAATGTTTTTAAGAGCTATTCAATATCTAAGAAGACTTTGTAATTTCAGGTTAAATTTTTTGTACCAATATAGAGAAATATATTATATGTCCTCAACTTCAAAACCATTCCGGGATGACATTAAAACTTAGAGAATTTTTTTAATATGAAATACAGATGAAAAACTTAACAATCTTTGGATTGGAAATAACTTGTGGGGATTTTCATTAAAGTTGGGTGCAGCTTGCTGAATTTTGGTTAGTTGGATGTCTTCAGCAATTTTTCAAATGTTTTGGGTTTGGCAAAGTCCAAAATGTTTTTGCCAAGACCCTCTTTTCCCCTTATTTTTTAAACCCGTGTGAAATTCAAGGATAACTTAATCCATATGTGTCTGATTCATTTACACTTAACTCATCAAAATGTTATTTTGTAAGACCCATTTAATATCCAAGAAACCTTTTGAGCCTTTTTAAGACAAAGCTTTTGTCTTTGAACCAGTAAGTTGCACTTTTCCATATGAATGGAGCTTGTACCTTGAAAGATTGAAGATCAGTTGGTTTCAACTTGGACCCTTCAAATTTTAAGTAAAATCAAAACAATATTCTGTTTACTGCGTGAATACTGCATAAGGTCATTTTAAAATACAGATCAGAGGAACTGGAAAAAATGTTCATGTCATGTAATTTTGGGGGAAGACCGTATTTGGAAATTTCCTCTTAGTAATATTAAAGAAATAAAAATTACTCCTAGTTTGATTTTTTAATCTATAATTAAATACCTTCATTTTATGTACATTAGTATGTTTGCTTGGAGTGGCCTGTGGATCATACAGACAATGGGGTAATTTCATGTTGTAGTGTTAAAGTTTTCTTATAGTAAACTCGTTTATTTTAATAACATTGGTGGTGTTTATAAGATATCCCAAGGTCAGGGGAGTTGACAATTGGCAGGAGTGGTATATTAAGAGATTTCTGAAAAATTGGGGCCCATATGTTTTTAAAATGATGTGTGATTTGAAATAATGTAGTAGAATTATAAATGTGGCAAGATATAACACTGTGGATCAAAAACATTGTTTAATAACAAAAATTCAGAGAAACGAAATGGAACCCAAGTGAAAAAAAGCACAGTCTCTATGATCCTGTGTGAAAGGATCTAGTGAAAATCTTTAGAGGCATCTATGCATATTTGCTTAGTAGAACTGAGCGAAGAAAGGCCATCGCCCTAACTGCTAGTGAACATCCAGTCCATGCCATGGTAACTAGTTGAAAATATAATACTGGAGTGGCATTTCCAAGTTCAGCACTTCTATACAGACCTGCTAGCACACAGAATGCTTTTTTAATGTTCTGCATTGTTGTGTATCTCCCATTGAACAGCCTTTTGAACGGACCCCGTTTTTACTAATGTAAACATTCTGACGAGTATCCAAAGAAATGACCTTTGAGTGAACCTCTAACCTTCCCCATAATTATTTGTTTGAAGACAGTGTAGAGTTCTCCTGCTGAGAACTAAGAACCATGATGCCTTGCAGCTCTGTGAGCAAGGGAGCGTTTGGGGCAACTAGAGAGAAAGACATAAATAAAGGAACAATCTCCAGATGTAAATAATAAAAGAGTAAAAGGGTGAAATTAAAAAGGGAAAAAATAGCAATTCATTTTACCTAAAGAGTGGGCCTATAGGGAAAAACAAAACCGGGATTAGCAGCACCTAAAAGGAAGTGACACCCACACGGTGTATCCTCCTATCCTCGTTAGAAACTTCAAGGAGGAGAGAGAAGGTTTCTCTGACTCTCCTGAGCATCTCAATTGGGTCTTAACCTCAGCTGATAAAAAAGAATTCCTGGGGATGGAAATCTCAGGTCAGTCCTCCTTGGGCCTAGGTAAAAGCAGTGGAGAAAGAGTAGGTAACTTTAAATTCTTTTTCTGACTGAACAGATGCTTTTGGAAGGCTTTGTGATCTATCTGGTCAGCTATTTCTCAGTAACACTCAGGGTGCCAGGTGGGAATAAATGTGCAGTTGCAATGCTCCTTTTGTTTTTGCCTCTCAGAGCCTGCCATGTTCTTCCCCAAACCTGAGCGGCGTGTAACATTTTTGACACCTGAGCTATACTTGAAGTAATAAAGGAGTCCATTGTTTTGTTTTGCAAACAGACACCATATGCAAAAGACTCCTTTGGTTTTCTTGCATCTATTATTCTTCAGCCTAATTGTATTCCCCTTCCAAGTGCTCACAGGAGGCCTGAACAAGTGTGGGCTGCTGTCGTCCTTGAAAGGGACTTCAACTAGGGACTTCAGCTCTGCAGGAATGCAGAGCTGCCAACACACACTAGAATTTTTCTGGCTGATCTCAAAGAATGAGTTTCCATTTCCCGCCTGTGGCCCTGCACAGATTCATTCATTTATCATTAAGTCCTGCACTTAATTTGCAACTGGAAATATGGGGAAATGTTATAAATGAGTGTATTTTTAAGGAACAGCTATCTCGATGCCAGGCATCCTCCTGCCTCCCTAAGCCCCCCTAAAATGCACAGCCCGTAGGTCGTGCGCATCAGCTCAGATGTGTGGGCCATGCACGTCATAAATGCACAGGAACAAGGGTAACTCGCAAATGGTAGAAAATTGTTTTGTTTTTATTAAATTTGGAGAAATAAAGGAGATTTCTTATCATGTTACTCTGTTTGTACATGAATATTTGATGGGCATTATTAAACATTAAAGTAACATGAAGTAGGCACTTATTTTTGGATTTCCAACAAAATTAGATCCAGGCTTCTAGACGAAATAACTGCTTCTCCCTTTACATTCCTGTGATTCAGCCACCACCTGATTTGAAAACGTTTCTTGGTCTCTAATCTCAACCATGTGTACCTGAGGCTCTGCCTTTCTAGTGGGTTGAAAGGTGGCTGGGTTTACGGCTGGCAGTTACCTTATCCCTGCCCTGGTGTCCCAGCTTAGACTGGAAGGGCCGCCCCCAGCTGGCACTGAC